>NC_072398.2:66395000-71195000 GCF_028858775.2 Pan troglodytes
AGATTTCTTCACTTGTTAAATGGGAGTAACAAAGTTCACTTTGCAGGGTTATTGTAGGGGAGTAAATAAGTTACTTATAGGGTTCCTGACATTTAATAAGCTTTAAAAAATTGTTGCACCTACTGTTGTTATCATTCATACTCTGAAACAGGACAGAGCTATGCAAGCAACTGCTCAAGAATTTTGATTTCTAAATTCTGCAAATTAGAAGCTCTAGGATGGTGGAAAGCAAAGGAGGAAAACAGAGATTAATATGATGGGAAGATCAGGTTAGAGTTTGCTGCTGTTCAAGGTGGTGAGATCTCAGGCCCTGTGTAGCATCTGGAGATTTTTGGAACTTAGCCAGTATCTGGGGCCAAGATATTCCTGGCTGTTAATGCAGATGCCAAGGCCTTGAGCTCCTGGTAGACAAAAGTTGGGGTGATGCCAGGGTGCAGCCACATCACTTAGCTGAATGGTTCCACAGTTCAAGTCAGGGATAATACTGGCTGACCCCAGCCCACTGAGTATCTGTCTCAATATTTGTTGCTGGTATGTGTTCCCAGCCACTTATCAGTCCTCCTTTCCTCCCTCCTGGGTCTTGTCCTAGTCAGGTGCTCTGCTTCCAGTCAGGTATCCAGCCTGTGTCCTATTTTGCTTCCCAGCTTAAGGAGATCAAACGTTGCAGGTAAAGTATTTGCTGACGAGGTGGGACCTGTGTCATTTTGAAAAGGACTCTTGGAAATCAGAAGAATGACATTTTAATGGCAGAATGATAGACAATGGATTAGTATTTGGGGTCAGGGGGCTCTGTCTGGCACTTGTGATTGGGATACATCATGGTGCAGTGGCCACACTGTCTACTCTGAAGGCCAAGCCTTGCCAGAAGTAGTGTTTTCAAGTGTTCCCTGAAAAAGGCAAATGAGCAGGGGAGTGGTTCAGTACAGAGGTACTGGCTCATCAACTGTTCACTTCCGGCCTGATGCATTTTTGGCTGACAGTGACTTCATTTGCAAAGCAAGGTCCTTGTGTGATCTCCTTCTTGGGCCTCATTCACCTGCCAACTCAGGAATCCCATGCAAAGAGGTGTCCTCTTCTGGCATCTTTGTGCCTCTTGCATTGGGACTCACACCTGTGGTTGCCTTAAAGATGCCTTTGGTTTCTTGATGCTTGTTTCCCTGCACTGTTGTGTAGGTGCTGGGGAAAGGTTGCAGGGGACAGGGACAAAAAGTACTCCATGAACATGAAAAATGCTGCAACGAGAGGTTTCTTTTTGGAGAGTTTGTTGAATTCCATAATAATATGAAAATAATATTACTACTACCTACATTTTCAGGTCCTTTTCTGTTTCTCAGGTACTGTGTTAAGCACTTTTCATGGTGTTTGAATGCCTGTTGTTTTTGCTTGTCCTGCATCCCTCCTCCTCTTGTGGTAACAGCAGATTTAAAGCGGAAAATCAGCTCCTGATTTTCCTTTTGGAGCCCACCTATTCCCCATTACATGCAATCTTTGGGGGCCTTTTGTTTTGTTTGCCTTCTCTTCTCCCCATTGGTGGGAGAGGGATCTTTGCTGTAGGGTTATGGGGATGGCTGAACACACAGGACACCTGACCCTGGACAGATGAGGTTGCCAGCATTTTATTAGTCACTTATACACACAGCCTGGGAGAGGAGGACACCACCGGCCACACAGAGCCATAGGGGGTTATGCTCAGGAATAGAGTGAACAAGCAGAGGCTGTGGGAGACAGACTTTGTAGTATCAAGAGGGTAGGGGTGTCCCTGCTACCTTATAGAGATGTGATTGGGTCATTTGAGTAATTCCACAGGCCAGCAGGGAACTGAAACCCACTACTCAGGGAAAAGCAGGAATTGTACTTTGTTCATTTCATAAGGAGAGACGTTTGGCTAGGGGACCTTATTTGTAGGAGGAGAGGGAGAAAGAAGTTTGCAGTTAGGTCATTTGAGGCCTTCCTCATTTTGGGCCATAACTTTAGGTTTCATACCACACCTGTGAGTCAAATTCCTGTGTCCTTCGCTGGTAAAAAGGATGGGTATGTGGCCTATGCTAGACCAATCAGGCCCTCTCTCTCTCTTAGAAATGTGAAACCTTAGTGAAACAAGGATGGAAAAATGATTGGAGTTGACTAATTCTGACAGGGCTGTCCCAGAGAAATTATTTACTCCTGTAACCCAGAATCTAGAGTTGGATTCTGTTGCTTGTAGCCAAGAACTATAACTATTTCACATTTATTTGACATAATGACCCTAAGGGATAGGTAATTTTTATTATCCCCATTTTACAGATGAAGAAACTGATGCAAAGAGTTGCTAAGATGGTTCGCATTCATAAAACAAGTAAGTGACAGTGGGGGGAGTTGAAAAAATAAGATTAGGTTGGCAGTAGTTTGCAACTCTGCACCTTTTTCTTAAAGTCAGGGAATAGAAATAGTGTGTCAGAACTTTACTTGCCACCTAGGCAGGGGAGTGCCGATGAGATATAGTATCACCCAGTGGCAATACCTGGTACACTCCTTGGTATGTGGTTATCCAGTCTTTGGCTTTATGGGGTCACTTACATTTCACCAAGAGCTAAATAAACTTAGTCCCTGAGTTCCAAAGATGGTTGGATATGAGGTGTCACATTGATGTGGAGACCATAACCAGAGAAAGATCATTATCTTTAACTGGCTCTGATGAGGTTGAGTCAAGAGTATTCTGGTTTGAGTGGGTATGGAAAGGATGTGTGTGTGTGTGTGTGAGAGAGAGAGAGAGAGCAAGAGAGAGAATACATGTGTGTGTGCACTTCTTAGTTCAGATTCTTGAATCTTTTCTGTCAATAAGCACATATACCTGGACTTTGGTGAGCAAAGACAGGAGGGCTGAAAAGTGTAAAACTTTTCAGTAAGAGTAGAAACCATGAGGCCCAGTGTTTTCCCACTAAGGACCCACAACATTGGGAAAGTTAGAAAAAGGTGGACAGTGCTCTAATGGGGATAAAACAAAAACAAAAACACACACATACATAAAAGCACATCTACAGAAGTAGAAAGAAAGTCAGGAAAAGGAAGGAAGAACCACTAAAACCAAAGAGAGAAACAGAGAGAAGAAGGTGTGTGGGAAATGGGAAAAGGCGCTTTCATCAGGCTGCTGTTCCTAGATGGAAGGATTTTCACCATCTCGGCAGGCCGCACAGGTCATCCTTTCCCTGCCCCAAGCTTCCGTCTGCCCAGAGCTGCTTGGGGAGCAGTGCATCAGCGACCAGATGTTAGGAGCACCAGCGTCTCCTTGGACATTCAGAAGTCTCGCCACCTCATGGCTGTGTTCAAAGAGAAAGTGGCTTCCTGCTGACACAACAGTTCCCAAGTATGGGGCAGGAGCCTTGAGCTCTGATCCCCCATGCGGCCCAAACTTACTCCGCAAACTTTGAAGTCTGTTGTTCTTGGCCAGGTTTAAGGGCCTCAATGCAGAAAGACACAAGTGGTCTCTGTCTGGAAGCCAGCCTGGTGGCAGGAGAGATGGAGCCGTGCTAAGGCACACAGAGCTAAAATTATCCTGCCCTTATTTCTTCCGCTTAAAGACACGTTCTGTGAAAGTCATGGGTATTATGCTATCAGTCCATTGATGGCTTCAAACCCCTTGTCTGAGCCATTATATCATCTCAGGGGTGTGGGGAGCCCAGGTGTGCCTCTGTAGAGAGGCTTCTTCCCAGCACAGGGACCTGCAGCGGCTGTGAGTCAGGTCTGCCTCACCTTCATCCATCTCCTTCAAGGACACTGCAGGGGCCAGCGGGGGCTTCCTTTCCATGGCTTCCTGGGAGGCAGTATGGGGGAAAACTCCTTTCCAGGTCACATTGTGAAGGGATGAGGCTTGAGTGGAAGACAAACAGAGGGAAGCAGACTTTTTCTGGTGGACTCCTTGAGTGACTAGTACTTCTTCCCAAGGGGTGCTGCTGCTCAGCCTATTGATTAGGAGTTTGGGGTCAGACGGCCTTGGCTGAATTCCATCTGCACTACTGACGAGCCCTGTGACTGTGGCCTATTACTTAACCTTTCTAAGCTTTAGTTTTATCATCTATGCAATGACAGACTTATCTCGTGGAGTTTTGTGATGATTGAAAGAAATAATCCCCATAAAAAGCTTAGCATCTCATGCCTGTAATCCCAGCACTTTGGGAGGCCGAGGCGGGTGGATCACGAGGTCAGGAGATCGAGACCATCCTGGCTAACACGGTGAAACCCCGTCTCTACCAAAAATACAAAAAATTAGCCAGACATGGTGGTGGGCGCCTGTAGTCCCCGCCACTTGGGAGACTGAGGCAGGAGAATGGTGTGAACCAGGGAGGCGGAGCTTGCAGTGAGCCAAGATGACGCCACTGCACTCCAGCCTGGGCGACAGAGCGACTCCATCTCAAAAACAAAACAAAACAAACAAACAAAAATTTAGCAACTTGCTGGCAGGTAGAAAATGCCTAATGTTATTTATTGATTATGATGATGACTACGCAGTTGCCTTAGGTGCCTCTGCCCTTGGATTTTTCCTGGCCAAACCATAGAGATCATCTGGTCCCAAGTTAGCGGGTTATTGGAATGATTCTTCTAGTGGCGGTGATAGTAGAGGTGGGGGCAGGAAAAAGAGCAGAATGGTTTGACAAATATTAAAATAAAATCTTGATGCCTTTGCCACACCTTCCCCTGCTTCATACTTGAACTTGGACTTCTAGGTTCAAAGCCAAATTCAAATGGCCAATGTTCTTAGAAAGCTGGCTCAAACCACTGTTGGCTGCAGTGTTCTTAGTGGGCAGAAGGCCATGTTCCTCAGCTGGACCAGCTCCCAGCACAGCAAAGTACAAAAGGTTGTTTTTGCCTCTCCAGCCTCCTTCCTTTAGGCTACTATTACAGTAGTAGTGTCCTCTCAGGCACAATCTTGTTTTTGTTCCTATCGATACCTAGTTTTTGTTTGTTTGTTTGTTTTTTGAGATGGAGTCCCACTCTTGTTGCCCAGGCTGGAGTGCAGTGGTGCGATCTCGGCTCAATGCAACCTCCACCTCCCAGTTCAAGCTATTCTCCTGCCTCAGCCTCCCGAGTAGCTGGGATTATAGGCACCCCCCACCACGTCTGGCTAATTTTTTGTATTTTTAGTAGAGACGGGATTTCGCCATGTTGGGCAGGCTGGTCTTGAACTCCTGACCTCAGGTGATCTGACTGCCTTGGCCTCCTAAGATACTTAGTTTTAGAAAAAAAATCTGAAATGAATTCATACTGAGATATAAATGACTGACAGTCTAAAGTGTTACCACTTCAGGGGAATTTAGAGTTTGATATGAAATAATGTACTCCCACATTGATTTTAAGAGTTAGCCCATGGATGGCCGGGCATGGTGGCTCATGCCTGTAATCCCAGCACCTTGGGAGGCTGAGGTGGGTGGATATCTGAGGTCAGGAGTTTGAGACCAGCTTGGCCAACATGGTGAAACCCCATCTCTAATAGAAATACAAAAATTAGCCAGGCGTGGTGGCACACGCCTGTAGTCCCAGCTACTTGGGAGGCTAAGGCACGAGAATCGCTTGAACCCAGGAGGCAGAGGTTGCAGTGAGCTGAGATGGTGCCACTGTACTCCAGCCTGGGCAGCAAGAGTGAGACTCTGTCTCAAAAAAGGAAAAACAAAAATGAGTTAGCCCATGGATGAGGAAGGCATTCTGGGAGCATTAGGTCTTCCTACTTAGGTGGTTAATTTCCTGGTCTTCAAATCTCTTTTTAGCTCAGTTCTAGCAGGTGGCACGATCAGCAGCACTAGTTGAACAGGGGAGCCAGATTGCTGTCCTGACATATAAGACATATCTCCAGGCCAGGTGTGGTGGTGCACACCTATAATCCAAGCACTGTGGGAGGCTGAAGTGAGCAGACAGATCACTTGAGCCCAGGAGTTTGAGACCAGCCTGGGCAACATGGTGAAAACCCATCTCTACAAAAAAAATACAAAAATGAGCTGGGCGTAGTAGTGCATACCTATAGTCCCAGCTACTTGGGAGGCTGAGGTGGGAGGATTACTTGAGCCCAGGAGGCAGAGGTTGCAGGGACCCGAGATGGTGACAGTGCACTTCAGCCTGAGTGACAGAATGAGACCCTGTCTCCAAAAATAAAAAACAAACAAAAAAAAATTTGCATCTCCAAAACGTTTCTCAGGGATAGTGGGGGACAGAATCTGACACTGAGGAGAGGGCCTGTTGCTCCTATGTCCTCTGCCCCATACCCACTTGCTCCTAAAATTCTTCATTTATAGAAGAAGCTGTTGAACGGGGCTGCTACTGATTCCCTTGCTGAGTCAGGGGCACAAACGCCATTTCTGGAGATGTAAAATCCATGAGAAGAATTGGAAGGAACTGGCAACTCTCTATACACAGTCTTGTTTAAAATGGAACTTCACCCTACACATTCCCCGTCTTTTTATCTATGTTGCCATTTGCTTGTAGATGATGCAGATATTTACTTTATCTGAGTACTGATTCAATAAGTATTATGCGATCATTCCTGAGGCCTTCTCCTTCATACTCACCCACATCAATGCTGCATGTTCTAGATAAAGTAGCTATAAAAAAAAATCTTGGGATTCTTTTTATGCTTCAACTTGACAGGACTTAAGAGATGCCCAGATAGCTGGTAACACATTACTTCTGGGTGTGACTGTGGGGCATGTTCTGGACGAGATTAGCATGAATCTGTAGACGGAATAAAGATTTCTCTCACCCATGTTGGTGGACAGCATCCACTGCATTGAGGACCTGAATAGAATAAAAAGACAGAGGAAGGGTAAATTTGCTCTGTCTGCTTGAGCTGAGGCATCTGTCTTCTGCTGTCAGGCATGGGTACTCTTTGTTCTCAGGCCTTCATACTTGAACTGGGGTTTTTACCATGCGTCATGGGCTTTTTTGCACCTCCTGCTTCCAGACAGCAGACTCTGGGACTTCTCAGCCTTCATAATCACGTAAGCCAATCTCTCATAATGAATTTATTTTTATATATCTATATGTATGGTGTTGCTTCGGTTTCTCTGGAGAATCCTAATAAAACTGTGATACAGAGTAAGAATATACATAATGATATGTTGTTTCACATAACAGTACTTACCCTTACTATATATCAAAAACATTGTTTGACCTCTGAAAATGATTTCACAGGTCACAACCTGCAGTAGGAGGCTGGGACCCATGCTCACACCTGGCTTGCCTGTGCACAGATGGGCACGTGTGGTGTGAGTGCCTCTGATGATGGTGCTGATAGTGACAATGTTGGCCCTGGGTAAGCCTGGCTGGAGGTGTCTTGTGCAAATTCTTCACTCATCCCTAGCATAAGGCCACCTCCCTGCAATATATCAAGGACAGCTTGGGTCCAACATGGTCTTGCCAGGAGTGGGGGCAGTGAGGGTGGGTCTGCAATTCACACCCAGCAAGTGACACATACATAATCCACATCCCCGATTCCTCTTTCCACCATGGAAATGGCAGCAGGGGAGTGGAAAGGGACCAGTTTTACAGGGAGAGGCTAGGGGAAGGGTTAGTACTGTGGAGCCACACCTTTGTCCCATTCTGCATATGGGTCCAAGATGCCCCCCCTTACCTGCTTTTTTCCAAACTGACACACTTTTCTTCTGTGGAGGACTGAAATTGGGAGGGCTCCTGGCCTTCTAGGGGTAGTGTAATGCAGATTCCGGGAATAGAGATAAACCAAAAGAAGGGCTCATGACAAGGCCTGCCTGAGAATGGTTTAACTGAGGACAGTGAGAGACACTGAGTATTTGCTTCTTCAGTGGTGAACTCTTCAACACCTGCAGATGTGCAGGTTCAAGAAAAAACCTCTCCAGCCCATTGTCCTGAGAGTTCTAGTACCCAGGGAAGTGATTCTGTGGCTATTTTATGCAAGCTGAGAAAATTGTATTTTATACAGGTGGAGAAGCACAGAAAATTACAGTTATGGTTATTGGAGGAATCACTATTCGTCTGAATTCCATTCAATCAAAAGCCCCCTGGGCCCCGTAGATATCTGAAGTAAAAACAGTCCTATTTAGGCTTATAGTTAAAGCTATAGTGAAATCTTTATTGCATAAATGTAAAGTCTTTATATATTGCCTCTCTAAGAAGTCAAACTTCTTCAGGTCAGAAACTATTTCATTTCAACTTTATATTTCCTGCAAAACCAAGTGCTGTGCTGTACCATTTGTTAATGTTCAATAAATATTTGTTAAACGAATAATAAAATTTGTGGTTTAACTCCTACAAATTTTTATCTTTAATCAGTTTTTCTCAACACTCAGCCTACTCGGCATCACCCCTCCCTGACTTCCCAGTCAATGTGTGCTGAGGGAATGCAAACAAAATGTAATTAGGAAGGCGAATCTGCTTTGAAATGCACTTGTGTAAACAAATGTAGGCCAAAGGCAAATTTAAATGACTTTCAAAATCATCTGTGGTTATTATCCATGACCCTGTGCTGGCCCAATTTTTACAGATAATCAGGTTATAGCTGATATTGGTTCTGTATTTTCACTTTAGAACAGAGGTAGAAGGTAGAAGGATGCTGTGAGCATGGATTAGGACAAAATAAAGTCACAAAACCCCTGAAGTTGTGGTGAATCGAAGACACAAAAACAAAAGGATATTATGTTATTATTTTTCTTAGCCGAGGTCTATGCAAATGTACCTTTTGGCCACCCCTCCACAAGCTCCAATTCTATTTGCTATCTCATCAGGTTAGTTCAGGATTTGGGGGTGGTAGGTAGGATTTGTGGGTCAGAGCAGTTTGTTATTCAGATTAGTGTAATCTCCTCTTGAGATAACACAATTTTCCCAGCCTCCAGGGAAGGTTCTGGTTTGCAGCTTTTGCTGCCACACAAGTATCTCTCTCAGAAATTTGGGTTGCAGGAGAAAATGCCCCTTTCCCTTCAGAAGGCATAGGCAGGGAATTTGTAGAGGGTAAGGAATCTTTGCAAAACTTAGGTCAAAGCACTGGCTTGGGATTATTTACTCAGATAGGACTGTCTAGAACTCTATCTTGTCCAGCATTGCAAAGTGCATGGTACATAATAAGTACTCAAAAAGGATAACTTCCTGGGTAAATAAATGGGAGGGTGAGTACTCAAATGAACTTACTGGAAACAATCCAAGTGTTCCTTTTCTGCCCCTTTATCATTGCCTATACATTGTAATGACCCACTGTACTCTCCTTTAGAGAGGTGACTTACTCTCCATATGTTTACAGTTAGATGGGCTGTGAATGTACATATGGTAGGTGAACACCTATTTGGTCTAAATAAAGAACAAAACTTTTTACCTCTTTCAAAATATTGAGTCATCTCTCAGTGATCTGTGCATTTGACCTGGCCTGAAATTCCCATTATTATTATCACTTAGGGGTTAGATAGCAATATTGAATAATTGAATTTCTTTAGGAAGTCATGGATACAGGTAATATCTAATTAGGAAATCACTGATGATATAACTATTTTACTTAGGATTGGATCTTTAGCCTTATTAGTTTATTATTTAACCAACTGATCCCTTTGCCAACAAGTGTATGACACAACAAGTTTTTTTTAAAAAGTTATAATTTCAAGTTTTATTTTAGATTCAGGGGTACATGTGCAGATTTGTTACCTGGGTATATTGCATGATGCTGGGTTTTGGGGTATGACTGATCCTGTCACCCAGGTACTGAGCATAGTATCCAATAGTTTTTCAACCGTTGCCCCCCTCACTTCCTCCCTACTCTAGTCATCTTTTCGATTGTTGCCATCTTTATTTCCGTGAGTACCCAATGTTTAGTGGTATTTGGTTGCCTGTTCCTGGGTTAATTCGCTTAGGATTATGGCCTCCACCTGCATCCATGTTGCTGCAAAGGACATGATTTTGTTCTTTTTATGGCTACACAGTATTCCATGGTGTATATGTGCCACATTTTCTTTATCCAACCCAACATTGATGGGCACCTGGGTTGAGTCCTTGTCTTTGCTACTGTGAATAGCACAATGCCTTTTTAGCAGAATGATTTATTTTCCTTTAGGTATATACCCAGTAATGGGATTGCTGGGTCAGATGGCAGCTGTAAGTTCTTTGAGAAACCTCCAAACTGCTTTCCACAGTGGCTGAACTAATTTACATTCCCACCAATAGTGTGTAAGTGTTACTTTTTCCTCTGCAGCCTCACCAGCGTCTGTTGTTTTTTAACTTTTTAATAGTAGCCATTCTGACTTGTGTGAGATGGTATTTCATTTGGTTTTTATTTACATTTCTCTGATGATTAGTGATGGGGAGCATTTTTTCATAAAAAACAAATAGTTTAAAAGTAGAGAACCCCAGCAGTGAAGAAGGGAAGATCCAAGGGTAGATGGCAGCTTAAGAATTTCAGCTCAAAGATTGACTGGGCCACTAAGAAGGATTCCTTTGCCTCCACCTACTTAGCTGGGGGTCCTGCTTCCTGAATAGCATTCAGTTTTCCAGGCGGCTGGATACAGGGCTGCATCTAAAGAGTAACTTTGAGACCAACCCTATAATCTTAACTTCTCCCAGTAGTGCCTACCTCTGATCTAAGTGGTGTAAGAACCTCCTTTATGGTACTCCTTAAGGGACAAAAAGTTGCATTTAAGGGACAAAAAGTTACATTTGTCTCAAAGGAAAGCTGGACGTGGATATGACTCAAGGGAGCTGATAACTCCACCCTGCCTTTCCTTGGAGTCATCTCTCAGTGATCTGTGCCTTTGACCTGGCCTGAAATTCCCATTGCTATTATCACTTAGGGGTTGGATAACAATATTGAAGAACTGAATTTCTTTAGGAAGTCATGGATACATGTAATATCTACTTAGGAAGTCACAGAAGTCATCTGATGCCTGCTGCCCAATGAGGTTTCCTAAAATGCTGATTTATGATGTCACAATTCTGCTCAAAGAAATGCAATGGTTGCCTATTGTCCATCAACTCAAAACCCTGCTATTCCGCCCCATGCCATTAATTTCACTTATTTGGCTCATTTGGGATGGAGCTACAAGTAGGTGAAGAAGAGGACCTAAATGTCACATTTGGCACATTTAAAACCCTCTCAAGAAAACATGACAAACATGTTGGGTAAATTTATATGATGAATTTGTTACAATGATTCATAATATATGTAACTCATTCATTACAATGGGGAAGCTTAGAATATTGGACTGGGATTTGGAAAACTTGCACTTGAATCCCAGTTCTGCTGTGTTACACATGATGAATCCTCAAATAATTACTTTTTTCCGGTGTCTTAATTTCCTCCAATGTAAGTGGTCCACTGGACTATCATGATGATCAAATTAGATGATTGTAAGAGTCCTTTTGAATACAAAGCTTCAAATTCAAAGCACTTTGAAATATGAAATTTCATCAGTTAACAAAAATTAGACATTGCATTAATTTTTAAATGCTGTTCGGTTTTGTGTACTTAGTAGAATGAGAACTCTAACAAAAAGCATTCAGTCTTTCTAAGACACTCATGACTTCCAGCAATTCTGCTATCTCCTGAAAGCTATGGGAATTAGAAGACGGAAGATGCACCCTGTGTCTTCTGCCGCCAGAGGCAGCCCGAGGCTGAACCTGGGGTGTCTCTTGGAATACCACCCTGGACTGGCACCTCCTTTCTCTTGAAAGAGAAACCAGGAAGAACAATGCTCATGGTTACGTTTTCGTGGAGGAATGCTGAGGTGTCAGATTGGTGCGCTTATTGAAATATACAGGGACAAAGTAACACACTGTAGACTAGCGTGTGTGTCGCGGGGAATGTTTTGGGGGTCATGTTGGGGTGAGTGGTTACACCTGCTTCCATCCATTTTCTAGGGCAAATGGCTTCAGCTGCTGCCCGGCAACAGCATTTTCATAAAAGCCTTTGAGAGTAGCTTTGAAAATGTGTCAGCCAATAACCGTGCAGGACCCGGCCTAACCGCCGAGGGATCCCCCTCCCCCTCGCCGGAGCCGAGAATTGGGAAGGAGCAGATGGAGCTAGTCCTCCCCTCGGCGGGCTCTGGGGCGCATTGTTATGCACTCAAGACTCAGAACCTGAGACCCAGGCGGGCTCTTCACAGGCTTCGCCCTGGATCCCGAGCTCGGGAAGGAGTTCTGTGAGCCCCTCTGCAGTCTCCTGTAGGGTGTGAGGTGCCGGATCTTATCCAGGGCAGGCACCGTGTGAGGGTGCACCCTCCTGTTAAATTTGCCGTGAGCCCTCTCATATGTCATTAATCAAGCAGCTGAACCGAGCTGGCACTGCTGGAACACGGCATTCATTATAGTCCCCGAGGGATCCCTTTCTGCAGATCCCAGAACTTTTGGCTCCAGGAATAGAGATATCCATCCTGCCAGGAAGGCCCCAGGCCTGCAGCACATTGCAGGCCTCTCAGGGGATTTTGCCTGTATCCCTCCCCGGTAATCCCGTTGCAATCCCCAGGGCTCTGTGAATCCCCTCGGATTCTTAAGGTCCCTGCAGCAACGAAGCAGGCTTTGGGGAGCCACAGCACAGGGAGAAGAGCCTCCAACAGGGATCTGTGTGGAAGTTTCTAAGGACACAGCTATGTGGCACGTGTCTAGCCTGTTTCGTAAAATGTTTTTCACTTTCCCCGTGGCATGTGCCAATCCCTGGGGGCTAAGAGTTAGGAAAGGCCTTGGGCCTGCTTTCCTTGCCCCCCTGCCACTGAGGCCTGGGCCCTGGGAACTAATCTTTGCTCCTGGGAAGATGGGAAGAGCTGCCTGTCTGCAGAAACCACCTCCTCCTCTCTACACTCCATCCCCTTCCACATACACCATGAAGCTCCTTCTTTGATTTCTAAGTACCGAGCCAGGCGAGAAACACCCATTTAGCCATGGCCCCCTTTCAACGTGTTTAATCCCAAATGGAATAAATAAAATGAAGGAAGGCCTGCCTCTGTGGTGATGTGGAAACCCCTCTGGCCCAGGGATGGAGGCATGCAGGGTGATGAAAGTACAGCAGCTGGAGAGGCGGCTTTTAATAAGAAAAGATGAATCAAAATGCGCAAGTCATAACTCCCTCTACGCAGCCACCTATCTTCTGCCTTAACCTTTTCAGAATCATAAAAAACAGTCTAATTTCTTCCAAATAAATAGCTTTATGCCTCTCTGGGCTCTATTTTTCAGGCATACATAAGTCTCTGGGCGCTTACACAGACGTGCTGAATATATGTAACTCCACATTCATTACGGAGACATGTGTGCACACAGTTACACACACATTGTTCTAATTCCCCTTGGTCTAATTTATGCAGTGAATTCTGTGCTTACGAAGTAAGAATTATTTCAAGGTTAAACAAAATGATGATAAGCACCTGACTCTAGCTGGGGCAACTCTGCCCTTTTCTTAGGACTGGTGGCATTTCGAACACCAAGAAAGGAATATGCTCAATAGCAAATTCACTCTCATCATGATAATATTGCTGACTTTTTTCACCCACAAAAAAGCAAACATCTTGGGGAAAGGGCTATGTGGCTTTAATCTTAGGGGGAAAATAAGCATCAGAGAGGGACTTAAGGTTGCTTCTAGGATTTTAAAGAATTATATTTGGCTTTCCAGAGAAAGGAGATTCTTCTTCTCCAAGGGAATTTCAAGTAGGAGGCAATAATAACAAATTATTTCATGTTTCTATGTGGCAGATATTATTGTAAGTGTACAAATATCAACTAATTTTTGACCTCTGTTTTACAGATGCAGAAACTGAGGCATGGCAGGGTTATTACTTGCCTAAAGTCACAGCACTTTAAAATAGTAGAGCTGGGATTTAAACCAAGGCGGTCTGGCTCTAGAGCCTGCCTGCTTAACTACTATGATGGACACAATAAAAGAAACCAACCAAATGAAACAAATCAAGCAATGACCAGATGATGCCAGCTCCTTACAGAAAGACCACCAACCGGTTTGTGGCTTTGGCTCCTTTCTTCTCCTTGATTTTACCTTTCTCTCCATTCTAGTGGCCAGCAGCCACTGTGCCAGAGGGTAGCAGGGGAGGGAAACAGGGGAAACTCACATCTGTTCCCTTTCAATAATCATCGTTCTAGAAAAAGTCAAGGGAGGACAGCAATTGCCTGTTTGTGTCATCCTGCCTGGTATTGCTAGTATTCCCTCTAAGTCCCTGAATTGGAAACATTAACACGCTGAAGCTTTTGGAAACCCTACCGGTTCTCATGGCTTTACTTTTCTCCTGCTTCAGTTTAAATCATTCTAGTAAGCACTCAATTGGCATTTGCAATGAAGAGTGGTGGCCCACCACAGTTACAATATTCTATCAATTGAAAGATGAATTATGTTTTTAATTCAGCTTTATTTTTTCAGGAGGATTGGCTGGGGTGAGGGATAGTCACCGTCCTTACCACATTATAGGTACACACTGATTATAAGACATCTCAGCTTTAGAAATGTGAAAATGTGGAAAAAAAGTGTTTTAGAATTGAGAAAATACACTATTTTATTTCTGTCTTTCAATAAGGATTCAGCCTTGTTACGGTAGCATCTTGTAAGGGTTCTTCTTATGTGGTCTGCCCTCTCTGGGTATCAGAATTTTGATTACAGTTGTCAGCTGGAGTTCAGCCTGGTTCAGATATCTATTTTTAACAATAGCTGAAGGGGTTCTTTTATTCAAGACAAGAGAAAGATTACTTAAGAATAAGGGAACTGCTTCATGGATGGGGTCTGAATTTCCTTCTTGTTAGCAAGGGGCTGTCTTCAGAGGGTGCCCCCTAAGGGGCGAAAATTGAGTGGAGATTCTTACTTGAGGTAGCAGGGTTGGAAAAGTCAGAGACATGAGCCAGGTCTGATATCAACAGGAAGAGTCAAGTATTTCAAACTCTAGAAATAAATTCAAGTACCAAGATTGTGGTAGATTCAGCATTAAAATGGCCCCAGTTCTCTACCTCTCCCCATATC
The DNA here is from genome assembly GCF_028858775.2 of Pan troglodytes. Taxonomy (NCBI): domain Eukaryota; kingdom Metazoa; phylum Chordata; class Mammalia; order Primates; family Hominidae; genus Pan; species Pan troglodytes. The sequence continues at coordinate 66,409,921 of NC_072398.2, forward strand.
CATGCCTTTATAACATGACTGCAACTTTTTTCATCAAGATGTGGAGTTTCTCTGCCTCTTGAATCTGGGCTGGCTTTATGGCTTGGGTTGGCCAGTAAAATGTGGCAGAGTGAGGTTGCAGTAGATCCAAACCTGGGCTTGAAAATGTCTTTGCACTTCTGCTGTTTCTCTTGGGACTCCTACTTCTGCCATAAAAATAGAAAAGCTTGCTTAGCCAGACAGATGATAGGAAACATGTGGCCCAGCCACCCCTAGCACCCTAGCCAGCAGACAGCCCAATGTCAGGTACATGAGTGAGAGCATTCTAGACCAACCAGTCTCAGCTGATCCACCAACTCCCTTCAGGTTCATAAGCCAGCCCAGCAAAGATCAACCAAGCCTGCCCCAGATAAGCCAAATCAGCTAAATGACTCAGAGATTCATGATCAATAACAAATGGTAATTATTTGAAGCCACAAAGCTTTTGAGTGGTTACACAGCAATAGCTACAAGGCACAAAGACAGGATTGAAATCAGGGCACCAGATCCAAGGTTTAAAGTTAAACAGAGGCTGGGCACGGTGGCTCACGCCTATAATCCCAGCACTTTGAGAGGCTGGGGCAGGATAGATCACTTGAGGTCAGGAGTTTGAGAACAGCCTAGTGAAATCCCATCTCTACTAAAAATAAAAAAATTAGCCAGGTGTGGTGGTGGGTGCCTGTAATCCCAGCTACTCGGGGGGCTGGGGCATGAGAATCACTTGAACCCAAGAGGCAGAGGTTGCAGTGAGCCAACATCATGACACTACATTCCAGCCTGGGTGACACAGCCAGACATATAGTAAGTCTCTGAGCAGTTATTGAGCCAGACTCCATCTCAAAAATAAAATAAAATGAAATAAAATAAAAAATAAAAAAGCTAGACAGAGACTAGGTTTGGAGCAATAGCAGTTCAGAAACAAAAGACAGGCTTGGAGGGCGATTGTTGAGAATGGCTTTGGGATGTCTAAAAGTTGAGTAATTGGTGAATTCCTAAATTGGATGGGTTCTTACAGAGGGATAGAGGCAGGGTAAGGAGAATGAGAACTAGAGAAGAAACCAAGATTGTTTCTTTTGTGGGAGTAGCCCTAGCAAATGTATCCTTAGTACAATGTCTGGCCTATAAAAGGTACAAAATAAATATGTTAATTAAATTAATAAATCCTCTCCCCAGCAGAAGGTTTAGATGTTCATTCATCCTTTAATCAAAATTTATATTGAGCTCTATATATGGGTACAGAAGCTTGTAAATGGGCAGGTGTAGGTGCACAATTCTGTGGAAGTTTTGAAATTCCACATCTACCAGATACAGAATGTATATAACCCAATATTTATCTTAAGCATATGCACATGTACATTAAGCTGTAGTGTATTTACCTCCAATCTCTCCTCTCTAAAGACTGAGTAAATGATGCAGTTGGTATGCACTAAGAAATGGCTGTTCTGTTTTGTCTTGCTTCTGCATTGTCTATCAACCACTTCTGTATCCCTTGCTGTTCGTATCAGGTATTAGCCTGGGTTGGAGGAAATACTTTCTTAAATGGCTAAGAGCAATTGTAGAGCCAGGTGCATCAGCATGTGCCTGTAGTCCCAGCTACTCAGAAGGCTGAGGTGGGAGATTTGCTTGAGCCCAGGGGTTTGAATCCAGCCTGGGCAACATAGCAAGACCCTATCTCTTAATTTTTTTTTAAGTGATTGCGATAGTTTTACAGTGGCTCAAAATTTAGATTTGGCCTGCAGAGTCCCCTTCAATAGGATTCCTGAGCTCCAATAGCTCTGAGTGTGCTAAAATGGAGGAAGGTTTTTTTTCTTCAAAGTGTTCTGCAAAATGTGAGTTGTGGCTATTTATTACGTGTCCATTTTTTGTGGCGCCGAAAACTTGTCTTACTTGGATCTGCTACAGTGGTATGAGGGGCCAAAGCCTTTTCCAGTGTAGGTTTCCAGAGTCAATATGAAAAAAGACTAACCGCTTTAGCAGAAGTTATGAATGCTAAGATATTTCTTAGGTGTTCTTGCCAAATACCTTTTTCTGATTGTGGTCTTCTGGTATTCTCAGTTATTGTTTCATGTATGCAATGATGTAGGCCAGTGATTCCCAAATACAGTCTATCAATAGGTAGCAGTCAAAGAAAAAGTCATCACTGAACACAGAAAAATGGGAGAAAAAAAACAACAACCCAATGCAGTGTAGTGTGTATATGTTTCTTCATATCAATTTCTGTGTACCTATATGTGGGTGCAAGTTCGCCAGCTGTGCTTTTGTGTGAAGACTTATCCTTCATTCTGCAATTATGTGTTTCATACTTTTCTGACATTAAAATTTTCTTTATTTTATAAAGTGATGGCAATAGTAGATAACTTTTTTTTTTTTTTTTTTTTTTGAGTAGGAGTCTTGCTCTATCACCCAGGCTGGAGTGCAGTGGCTCTATCTCGGTTCACTGCAACCTCTGTCTCCTGGGTTCAAGTGATTCTCATGCCTCAGCCTCCCAAGTAGCTGAGATTACAGGTGTGTGCCACCACATCTAGCTAATTTTTTGTATTTTTAGTAGAGACAGGGTTTCACCATGTTGGCCAGGCTGGTCCCGAGCCCCTGACCTCAAGTGATCTTCCCACCTCGGCCTCCCAAAGTGCTGGGATTACAGGCGTAAGCCACTGTGCCCAGCCACAGATAAGCATTTTTTAATGTTCTTACTTGGAAAAATAAACAATTGATGATCCTGTGGATGCTGCATCGGAATTTTTAAAAAGTTGACTAGGCCAAGCTTTACAAGTGTGGAAATCACAGAAAGCAAGGCCACAGTGGACACTGTGAAGGGCAAACAAGGACGGCTCCTTCTCTCCAAGACTAAGCACTTCCTTTGGGAAGATTAGACATTTGGGCAAAATAGCTAGCAGAGAGTTAGCTTGCAAAGCTGTATTAGATAAGTGGGAGATGTCATGATAGGTGTAATTTAATAAACATATTAAAAAAAATTTACCATCCTGAGGTAAAGAAAGGTTGACCAAAATTTCAGAAGAAACAAATACAAGTAAACTTTCTTTTTTTTTTTTCTTTCCACATTTTATTTTAGGTTCAGGGGTACATGCGAAGGTTTATTATATAGGTAAACTGTGTGTCGTGGGGGTTTGGTGTACAGGTAATTTTGTCACCCATGTAATAAGCACAGTACCCAGTAGGGTACTGGATACTATCCTCACTCTCCTCCCATCTTCCACTCTCAAATACGGCCCTGTGTGTTTGTTCTTCTCTTTATGTCCATGTGTACTCAATGTTTAGCACCTACTTGTAATTGAGAACACGTGGCACTTGGTTTTTTTGTTCCTGCATTAATTTGCTTAGGATAATGACCTCCAGCACCATCCATGTTGCTGCAGAGGCCATGATCTCATTTTTTAATAGCTGTGTAGTATTCAATGGTGTACATGTACCACATTTTCTTTATCCAGTCCACCCATTGATGGGTGTCTAGGTTAATTCCATGTCTTTGCTATTGTGAATAGTGCTGCAATGAACACACATGTGCATGTGTCTTTATGGCAGAATGATTTCTATTCATTTGGGTATATACCAAACAATGAAAATGCTGGGTCAAATGGTAATTCTGTCTTAAGTTCTTTGAGAAATCTCCAGATGGCTTTCCACAGTGGCTGAACTAATTTACACTCCCACCAATTGTGTGTAAGTGTTCCCTTTTCTCCACAATGTTGCTAACATCTATTATTTTTTTGATGTCTTAATAATAGCCATTCTGACTGGTGTGAGATGGTATCTCATTGTGGTTTTGATTTGTATTTCTCTAATAATTAGTGATGTTGAGCATTTTCTCATATGCTTGTTAGCCATGTGTATGTCTTCTTTTGAAAAGTGTCTGTTCATGTCCTTTGCCCGTTTTTCAATAGGATTGTTTTTTCTTGTAAATTTGTTTATGTTCCTTATAGGTTCCGGATATTAAACCTTTGTTGGATGCATAGTTTGCAAATATTTTCTCCCATTCTTTATGTTGTCTGTTTATCCTGTTGATAGTTGCTTCTGCTCTGTAGAAGCTCTTTTTTTAGGCCTCACTTGTCTATTTTTGTTTTTGTTGTAATTGCTTTTGGAGTCTTCCCCATAAAGTATTTGCCTTGGCCAATGCCCAGAATGATATTTCCTAGATTTTCTCCAAGGGTGGTTATAGTTTTAGGTTTTATATTTAAGTCTTTAATCCACATTGGTTGATTTGTGTATATGGTGTAAGAAAGGGGTCTGGTTTCAATCTTCTGTATATGGTTAGTCAGTTATTCCAGCAGCATTTACTGAATAGGGAATCCTTTCCCCGTTGCTTGTTTTTGTGGGCTTTTTCAAAGATCAGAAGGTTGTGGGTGTGCAGCTTTATTTCTGGGTTCTCTAACCTGTTCTATTGGTCTATGTGTCTATTTTTGTACCAGGACCATGCTGTTTTATTTACTGTGGCCTTGTACAGTTTGAAGTTGGGTAGTGTGATACCTCCAGCTTTTTTTTTTTTTTTGCTTAGGATTGCTTTGACTATTTGGCTCTCTTTTGGTTCCAAATGAATTTTAGAATTTTTTTTAATTCTGTGAAAAATATCATTGGTAGTTTGATAGGTATAGCACTGAATCTGTAAATAGCTTTCATCAGTATGGTTATTTTAACAATATTGATTCTTCCTATCCATGAGCATGGAATGTTTTTCCATTTGTTTGTGTCATCTATGATTTCTTTCAGTAGTGTTTTGTAATTCCTATTGTAGAGATCTTTCACCTCCCTGGTTAGTTAAATTCCGAGATATTTTATTCTTTTTGTGACTATTGTAAATGGGATTGCATTGTTGATTTGGTTCTCAGCTTGGACATTATTGGTGTATAGAAATGCTACTAACTGCTGGGTCCGATGGTTCATGCCTGTAATCCCAGCACTTTGGGAGGCTGAGGTGGGCAGATCATGAGGTCAGGGGTTCGAGACCAGCCTGACCAACATGCTGAAAGCCTGTCTCTACTAAAAATACAAAAATTAGCTGGTGTGGTGGCACGTGCCTGTAATCCCAGCTACTCAGGAGGCTGAGGCAGGAGAATCGCTTGAACCCAGGAGGCAGAGGTTGCAGTGAGTTGAGATTGTGCCACTGCACTCCAGCCTGGGCAACAGAGCAAGACTCTATCTCAAAAAAAAAAAAAGCAATGCTAACTACTAATTTTCATACATTGATTTTGTATCCTGAAACTTTGCTGAAGTTGTTTATTAGATTTAGGAGCCTTTGGGTAAAGACTGGAGTTTTCTAGGTATAGTATTATATTGTCTGTGAAGAGAGATATCCTCTATTTCTATTTGGATGCCTTTTATTTCTTTCTCTTGCCTGACTGCTCTGGCTAGGACTTCTAGTACGGTGTTGGATAGGAGTGGTGAGAGCAGGCATCATTGTCTTGTTCCAGCTTTCAAGGGGAAAGCTTCCAGCTTTTGCCCATCCAGTATGACATAGGCTGTGGGTTTGAAATAGATAGCTGTTATTATTTTGAGGTATGCACTTTTAATGCCTGGTTTGTTGAGGTTTTTTTTTTTTTTTTTTTAACATGAAGGGATGTTGAATTTTATTGAAAGCCTTTTCTGCATCTATTGAGATGATCATGTGGTTTTTGTTTTTAGTCCTCTTTATGTGATGGATCATATTTATTGACTTGCATATGTTACACCAAACTTGCATCCCAAGAATAAAGCCTACTTAATCATGGTGGATTAACTTTTTTGACATGCTGCTGGATTCAGATTCTCACAAGTAAACTTTCTAATAAAGCCCAGATTTCATTTAGTTGCCTTTGTCAGTTTTGCTCTTTGATACTAGAAATGAAGTTGGGAGGGGTAAATTAAAAATAGTTCATGTTCAAGGAAGAGAGCTAAAATTTGGGCTACTCCATGATGTATCAGTGAGCTTTTGCTGTGTAACAAAACATCCTAAAACTTAGTGGTTTAAAACAAAAACCATTTATTAGGTCATAATTCTGTGAGTCAGTTGGGCAATTCTTCCAGTTTGGAGCTAGTTTAGCTAATCTTGGCTGGGCTCACTCTTATATCAACAGTCAGCTTGTGGATTGGCTGGTGGCTAGATTATCTAATATGAACTCACTCACATGTTGGGCAGCAGACTGGCTGTGGGTTGGTACAATACACGGGACTGGATCAAATGTTTTCATTCATGAAGCAAGTTAGTGCAGGGTTCCTCATGAGGAAGCTACAGTATTCCAAGAGTGGCAAGAGAAAGCAAGCCCCAATCTGTGAGTGCTTTTCAAGTCTACTTGCATCCTGTTTGCTATTGTCCTGTAGGCCAAAACAAGTTACATAGCTAAACCTAGAGTCAGGGTGGGAGAGAGTACCGTGGAATGGATAGAGAGGTCATGGATAGAGAGAGCTGTGAACAAATGAAGGGCCATCACTTCAACAATCTGCCACAGCTGTTGATAATATCCTAGTAACGGTTTTATCAAATCACAAGGTGTTTTTTGTCCAAACTGCTTAACAATTTATTTCAGATGAGACCAGAAGTATAAATGAAGCACAGAATTGTAGAATTGTAGAGTTGGAAACAAATTTACAGATGACCTAGTCTAGCCCTGTCATTTAACGAAAAGAAAATGGGGACCCAAAGAATTTAAATGACTCGCCCAAAGGGACAGAACTAGGTACTGATAAATATTTTAAACATCCATGCCTATATGCTAAGAATTTAATAACCTAGGGTGAGAGGTACAACTCCATCACTGATATTTGAATACCTGGGATAAGGTGAGGATAGCAGAGTGAAACAAGACAGATTCAGTCCCTGCCTTCATGGAGCTTATGGTCTAGCCAGGTGACACAGACAAGAAAATGGGTAATCGAAAAGTAGTGTGCTATTGTTGTACCAGAGAAGTACAGGATGTTATGAGATGTCAGGGGGGCATGAATTATGAAGGAGCAGAGGGGCTATCCATTAGTTGTCAAGGCTTTTCACACATAAACTTATTAATTCTCTTTACAACCCTATGAGACAGGTATGATGAGTATCCCTCTTTTCCAGGAAAAGACCCTGTGGCATAGAGAGGTTAAGTGACTTGCTCAAGGTCACAGAACTGGTAAGTGGCTGAGCTGGGATTTGTCCTCAGAGTACCTCTCTGACCCTAGAGCCCACATTCTGCCTATGGAAATGGAATAAGAAAAATGAATGAAGTCCAAGGATTATTCAGACAGGTTGATCAGGCCAAGAACAGGATCATCTCCAGACAGATATTTTAAATTCTATTCCCTAGAAGTGACCTTGAGATATCACAAGATTTAAACTCTGTGAGTGATGAGTGTCATTGTGTATGTGCATGTGCTCACATGCTGGCCTGTGCCCATCTGCGCCCAAGTCTAGGGAGAGTTGAACTTTCATGGCTCTATATATAAATTGTTCCATATGGTGGAGTTCAGCAGCTTTCTTTGTTCCTTTGACCATTAACTATATCTATATCCATATCCATCCATTCATCCATCCTATTTTCTGTCTACCTGGAATCTTCTGACTCCTTCCTATCCCAGGACTGGGTGATTTTGATTGTGTTTCTGCTGTCTATTTACTTTCTTTCCTTCTGTTAGTGGGCTCTGCATTCTCATCACCAGAGGCTCTCTTCTCTTGCCAGGGGAGATGGCCCCTCTCTACTTTTCTACTCCTATACCTTAGGCATTTGTCGTGTTCCCTGTGACAGATAATACTGTATAGGAGAGCAAAGAAAGACTTCCTCAACAGTAGCTAATCAATCAGAGAGATAAAGCTATTTTTACTGGAAGTAAGATATACCAGGGAAGGAAAGGGATCCTAATAAATTATTTAAGATTGAGCTCAGATATTCACTTGTGGGGTGTGTGTGTGTGTGTGTCTGTGTGTGTGCGTGCGCATGCACGAGAGAGAGAGAGAGAGAGATGCTGTTAGGGAGAGATTTAGATCTTACATTTCACTAAAAGGCAAAGGCCATCTAGTTTCTGATTTTGGTTTTTCAACAGTCTTCTATATCTCTATAGTTTTTTGCTTTTTGCTCCTGTTGAAATGCAAAGACATGTCCTTACGACAACCAAGAACAGCCCCTCTATGTTAGTTTTCGGTTACTACCATAACAAATTACCACGGACACAGTGACTTAAACAGCATAGATTTGTTATCTTACAGCTCTGTAGGTTGAAATTCCCACAGCGGTCTCACTGGGCTAAAATCAGTGTTGCCGGGTCTGCATTCCCTTCTGGAGGCTGGAGGGGAGGTTCTGTTTCCCTACTCATTTGGGTTGTTGTGCTGCATTCAATTCCTTGTGATTACAGAACTGATGTCCTGTGTCCTTGATGAACTTCAGCTGGGTTGGTCTCCAGCTTCTAGTGGCAACTGTATTCCTGGGCTCCTGGCCTTCTTTCTCCATTTCAAAGCTAGCAAACATGGGTTGAGTCCCTCTCATAGTTTGAATCTCTCCTTCTTTGGCTTTATCTCTGACTCACTCTTCTGTCTTCCTCTTTCACTTTTAAGGACTCATATGATTTGATTGAGTCTGCCTAGATAACCCAGGATAATATTTTCATCTCAAGGTCTTTAAGCTTGACCGTATCTGCAAAGTCCCTTTGCCAAGACAACATAGTCACAGGTTCCAAGGATTAGGGCGTGGACATTTTCTGGGGCCATTACATATAACACTTTGCCTCTTTTTCTTCTTTTCCCTCTTTTTCTTCCTCCTCATCTTTCTTCTCCCTTTCATTCTTTCCTTCTTTCTTAAAAATGAAGATGAGAGAGAGAGAGAGAGCGAGAGAGAGAGAGAAAGTGTGTGTGTGTACTATCTACTAAGTAACAGGCACTGCACAGGGCACTGGCTAAAAAAGATGAATTAGTTATAGCCTCTGCTCTCAGAGAGCTTACAATTTATTGGGAGAATTCATTTCAATAAAAGATAAAAATCAAGACAAGGTATTAGGTGATATACCTTTCTTATACATTTAATCTCTTTAATCTCTTCCTCTGAATATTCAGATCTTCTTATCCTAAGAACACTCTAACTAAATACTGGCAAGTGAATTAATAAAGAGATTTGCACAATGGCAGAAGGTTTCTAAAGCCTTACCTCTACCAGACAATAGGACATACGCAGTTTAAAAGCTATGCAGTTTATCATAAGTCAGTGTAAATGTACCATAAACTCCATGTAGTCTGAGATGTCTTCCAATCCCTCTTCACTAAGGAAATGGTGGAGTTCCTTGGTCAGGGATAGGTAAAGAAGTGTTTCTGCCTTCTTAAACCTGGGTTTCTTTCTTCTTTATTTCTGTATTTTCTGTATTGGTTCAGTTGGTTCTGTATTTTTTGCAGGCAACAACGTCTCCCTTTTCCTTCTCAGCCAAGCTTCTTAATTCAATTTATTCTAACAAATACAGAGTCCCTATGTATACTAGATACTTACTTGGTGCTGGAGGTACAACGATGAAAGAGAGTCCCTGTTCTTGAAAGCAAAATCCATTTCTGTTGTTTTGACAGCCTAGTGATCCACTCACATTTTGGTATTTGACCTTTTCCCCTTTTATCCCTCTCAGCCAAACCTCCCCAACCTGTTTGGTTAGTGTACACTGCCATGTGCTGAGATATTTCTTCCCTCAGCCCTTGGGCAGTCTGGCAGAGCCCTGGGTTCCATTTACTCTGGTATTCCATACAAAAATTATTTTCTGTGTGTGCCATAATTTGAAAATCTGAGAAGCAATACTCTAAGCCAATAGTTGTCAAGTGCAGTACCCAGACCAGCAACGTTGGCATCTTTGGAAAGTTGTTAGAAATCCAAATTCCTGGAGCCCTCAGGCTTATAGTCCCACCTTCTTCAGAGGCTGAGGCCCAAGGATCCCTTGAGGGGCCAGGAGTTTAAGTCCAGCCTGGGCAACATAGTGAGACCCCATCTTTGGGGGAAAAAAACAGAAAAAGAAATAAATGCGAATTCCCAGACCCCACCCTAGACCTGTTAAATTGGAAACTCTGGGAGTGGGGGCCAGAAATCCATATTTTAATAAGTACTCTGGAGGATTCTCATGCTCCTTAAAGTCTGAGACGCACTGCACTAAGCCACGTTCCCGGTGGTCACCTATGACGAAAATTCTTTTTGCCATTTTCATCTCAGTTCTCACCCACATTAACTTCTCTGCCGTATTTGACTCTTCTCAAAAGGTCATCTTTCCTGGCTCCTGTGACACTTCATTCCTCTGGTCCTCCTACTCTCTTTCTCTCAGATGATTTTTCTCAGTATCTTTGGTTGGCTCCTCTTTCTCTGCTCCTCCTGTAAATGTAGTCACTTCTCAAAGTCCTGCCCTCAGCCCCTCTTCTCTTGCTGTCCTTGGATGATTCCATTTACTCCCCTCATCTCTTTTCTTCAGGTGGAGAGCTCCCAACTCCTACCTCTCTGCTAAGATCCAATGCTGTATTTCCAACTCCTCTTCCACTTCTGCCCTGGCCTATCAGCAGAGCTCAGGCAAACACACAATTAGTTTTCATTTGCAGGTCAAAGTCTGCTTTTCCTCCTAGGTCCCTTAGCCTTAAAAACTAGTTCTCAAATGGATTGTAGAGTCATTCTCAGCTCCTTCCCATCCCCAAGCCCCACATTCTGAGCTCACCCTATCCTTCACAGAGGATTTCATCATGCTAATTCAGTCTCCCCAAATCTCTGTACTTTGTCCTTTCCTCTCAAGCCCATTGTCTTTTTTTGGCTCTCATCTTCTCTCACCTAGGAATTTGTAACAAGTTTTGATGGGCTTTACTTGACTCCAATCCCTCTCCACTTAGTATCTTCTCAAAACACAGATCTGATGATAAAAAAAAATATTTGATCAACACTTCTTTGTTTAAAGTTTTTACCGTGTGGTCCCAATGGACCCTTTACATTGCATTCACCACTGTGGCATCCTATCACACTCTACTTTTTTCTCCTGCCTCCCTAGAAAGAACACTCACTGTTTCCCAAACATACCAGGTACCTCTAGACTCCATGCCATTGCCCAGGCTGTTCCTCAGCCTTGCTTTCTCTAGCCCAGTCGACTCTGCTTGTCGACATCCACATGTAACTTTCAGGGTGCAGGTTGTGTCCAGAGGACGCCTCCTCTGAGGGGATTTCCCTGACTTCCCAGTTGGACTTAATCCCTCTTCCTCCGTGCTCCCCCAGCATTTCCGCAGAGCTCTGTGAGTGCTTAACTCACTTCTCCATGCATTGGAGTCAGCTATTTAAATCTCTCTCTCCTCCACTGGGTCACCTAATACATGACAAGGAGGTCTTAGTCGTCACTGCATCCCCCACAGCACATACTAGGTTCCCAAGAGTTGTCTGCTGAATTGGCCTGATTTTGTCGAAATGGTGCAGCAGTGAAATGGTGACCTGTCCCCTGAGGGGTCGTCTTGTGGGTCAGTGCTTGTCAGGACCTCAGGAGTCAGGCTTGACTGAGAACGCCCAGAGTGCAGCAGGGAAGGACAGTTCACTGGAGACCTGCAAGAGTCGTGTTCTGCCCTCCCTCTGCCTCCTGTTCCCTCCCTCCAGAGAAGGCCCTTGCTGGAGATTGCTCTTCCCATCATTAGCTGTGTTTGTGGAGATTTGCCCAGCTGCAGCTTCCTTTGGTCTTCTCTGTCTTCCATGGTTTGTTGATTTACTTCCCTGTCAGTCTCTTTCTTTGGCTGTGGTTGTAAATAGAGCTGGTGACTGTAAGCTCCGCCCTGCGCAGTGAACCTGCCTCATGTGCATGGCAGGTCCAGGAGACTGTGGGATCCATGTGAAGGGTCACCTCTCCACTCCAAAGCTGCTCTGGGCTCTGGCCCAAGCTGTCCAAGAGGTTTTGTCCTGACTCTCCAAATGGACCTTTACAGACAGAAGCATCACATTCTCCCCATTTCTCCATGATGCTTCCTCTTGCTCCTGTTCTTGCCACCACCACCCTCTGGCCACAGGATGGGCAGGTGGTCGAGGGGACAGTCAGGCTTGTTTGCAGCAGAGGGTGACAAATGACACAGAACATTTCATGCATTACACTCTTTCATGTCTAATTTTTTTTTTTGCCTCTTTGAGAAAGTTGGAGCTGTGCGTGATATAAATTGCCTTAGCCATTGCTGAAATCCTAAGCAAAAGTGGCCTTGTTGGTTAGGAAAGGAGAGCGACAACCTTGAAGCCAGGCCAGGAATATGGGGCTTTATCTTTCCCCCTTCGCCATCTCTCATAAAGCAACCACTTTCACCCTGGAATGTTTTGAGCGAAAGCAGGTTATCCTTTCTCCCACAAGCCAGTTACCCTGTTTCGCCTCCTTGTGTCCCAGGTGATCTCCTCCCTCCCTCACCTTCCCCTCTGCCATCGCCTCTGAACTCTGCCTCTCCCTGAATTCTGGAGAGCCACCAGCCCCTCGGAGGCAGCTGTCTGTGAGCGAGCTGGGAGCGGGAGAGCCACACAGGCAGTGCCATCCTGCTGGAGCCTGCGGTCCTCCCCCGACTCTGCGTGGCAGTGCGCATCATCTGTCAGAGTGCCCCTCTCCCCTCCCTCTGCTTCCCCACCCCCTCCCCTGCCGCTCACTCGCTCTTTCCCTTTTCATGAGATGCAGAGCCTGGAGAGGAGCGGAGCCGGCAGGAGCAGCATGTTGCAGCCGCTATTCTAGGGGCGCTGGGTGAAGTGGGCTGCCCTCTGCCACCCTCTCCCAGGTGCCAGGAGGAGGTGGCTGACTCTATCACTCAGGGCCTCACCGAACCATGCCCAGCTGGGGCCCGCACCAGCCACACCTTCCCAGCTGCGCTGCCCACCGCCAGGCAGGTAAGAAAGAGCAGCTGCTTCCATCAGGGCCTGAGTGGGTCCCTGGGCAGGTCAGCCCAGGCTATAAGTCTTGCTGAGAGGTGCAGGGCACTGCAGGGCAGAAAAGGTTCTGGCCTCCTGTCATTGTCCCCATTTACTCTCTGACTCCTCAGAGGTATTAAGCCCACCACCTCCGCCAGGAGCAAGGGTGTAGAAATATGCCTGTTCTTCCCAGTTAGCAGGTGCTAAGCCTCAAATGTCCTTTTTGTTCTCCATCCTCCTTCCTCAACCCTAACTCCTCAGGTCCCCTAAAACCTGCTTTCTCCTCAAAGGTGATCCTGTTTCTTCCCTCAGCTCCCTTAGGGGGCTCTGAAAATATTGTAGGTTGAATCTGGACGATAACACTGTCTCTTTATTTTTAGTTTCATTCATGTCTTTTTCTGCTGTTGTTTTAAATGGGTTGCTTGCACAGCAGTCTGGCAGCACACAGAATCTGTTTTGTTTCCAGTACATGTGCAGGTCTTTGGTGTTGCTGGTGACTAACGTTGGTGACACATTCCGATGCAGAAGAACTCACAATCACAATGAGTTGGAGGGAGATTAAAATTGGAGGTCACCAATTTCTAAGCAGTGAGTTGAGGGCACAGTTGCCTCCTACAGGGACTGAAGAGTCTGTGGCATCAGCTAAATGGGTACTTCTCAGCACTGTCTAGTCAGTGACTTTTTTTTTTTTTTTTTTTTTTGAGCACTGGGAAGAGGGTTGCTCTTCTCTTTCTGTGATAGAATGGTGACTCAATATCAACCTATTGTTGAACTACATACTGAGAACCTGGCTTGCAAGTGTTTGTAGGTCCTGACCTTGGGGTGCTTAGAGTCTAATGAAATAATGAAGGAAAGCTTACCCCATCCTGAAGTCTGGGTTAATTCTGGATTGTTTGTTCCTACAGATTTGAAGAACTTTAGAGTTTTCCTGGAAAATGGAGGAGGTGCTGGCAAGTGGGAGTGAGATAACTGTATTCATGAGATCATAGTAGTTCTTGGTTACAGTTAAAAGCTCTGAACATGTAACATGGTATTACGCTGATGATGGCTGTTATTATTTTGAGAATGAGAGTCCGGTGAGCAATCACTCCAGTAAACTAGTCTTTATTAACTGTTTGTTCTCCACCCATTCTTAGAGCAGGTTTCCTGAAAGAAGTGTGTGTTAGACTGGAAAGTTGATAAGTGAGTGGGAAGTAGAGTGTGTAGTGTGGCCCACATCTCACCATGGCCAGGTCAAGGTAAGCCTCCCTTGGGTATCACATCCTTCTAGCTTCTTCTTTGTTTAAAGATTTTTTCCACATAGTGTCTAACACAAAAAGGGATCTGAAAACTTGCTCTTATTCTTGTCCAGGTGAATGAAACATGCCAGTTAGGTGAAGGTCTTTCTCCCGTGGGTCAGTGAACTCTGACCTGGAGAACATGGTTCCTTAGTCATAACAGCCATGCCACTACAGCAAGGGGCTCTTAGAGGACAGAGCAAGAGTGTGGATGGACAGCTGAGCCAAACCCTCATCTTTCTGTTAAGAAAACCCCTCCAAGTGTGGATCTCAGCCATGGGTCAGCAGCAGCATGAGCTGAATAGGCAGAGTTGGGGTGGAAAAAGTACTGGAGGTCCTGGGTTCAAGTCTTCTTAGGGCCATTAATTGAATTACCCTGGGCCCTCCACTCAGGGCCAGCGAGCAGCTTCATCTGTAAAATGAGTGATAACAAGTGTCTGGCTCACTTTCAAAGGAGCTTGTGAGGATCAGCTGAAAGGAATGATAGCTCCCAGTGGTCAAGATGTGCTGAACAACTTTGCCAGGTACTTGCCCACATGATGCTGTTTAATTCTCCCAACTTCCTAAGACAAATTGAGGCTCAAGGGGGGTAAAAAAAACTCGATGAAGTTCAGCCAGAGAAGTGAAAGCACCTGTCCTTGTATCATCATCCCCATTTACTCTCTAACAGACTCTTCAGAACCTTTAAGCCCACCACTCTTGCCAGGAGCAAGGGTGCAGAAATATGCCTGTTCTTCCAACTTAGCAGGTGCTAAGCCTCAAATGTCCTTTTTGTTCTCCATCTTCGTTTCTCAATCCCAGCTCCAACTTGTGACTTGTGATTATAAGTAACAAAACTCACATTTGTATAGCACAACCCAACTTGTGACTGCACTATACAAATGTAAGTTTTGTTACATATAATGACTTTATGACTTAGAACAATTTTCCTGTCTATTCTCTTCCAGGCTTTCTGTTTTATGCTTTCTGGTTTCTTCTTTGTCCAAACACCTACATTTCTAGAGATGTCAGAAATGCTTTCTTGCTTCCCCTCTGTGCCTGGGGGTATTTTTCACTGTTCAAGAAATATCAGCATCATCATCAGAACCTTTGCCAGTGTTCTCTGCATGGAATTTGTCAGTGTTCTCTGTATGGAATTTCCCAAAGGCTTTTGAATTCAGCAGTAAAAGGTTCTAGAAGGAAGAGGGTCTCAGAAAAGCTGAGTGGCTTAAGGTTGATTCCTCCCAGGGCCTTGTCTCTCAAGGAAAAGTGTCAGGGGGAATTTGCTCAGCATCTCCGTGCATCAGAGTGCACCCACACAGCCCTCGTCCCTCCTCCCGCCTCCAGCTCAGACATTAACGTGCACCAGCACATGCCCGCAAGCAAGGCGTCTCACTGAGTGCTCTCAGTTCCCAGTTCTGTGTGAATTTTGGAGCAAATACCAGTGGGAGAACTGTCCCCAGAGTCCCAGGCTCCACTCCACTATTCCCTGCTGCTGTTGCTGTGGCTGAACCCCACTCCTGGGTCTGATGGCTGTGGATTCTCCTTGCTGCGTGATTCTAGGTGTCTGGCTAGAATGGAGCTAGGAGTGAGGACATGAAAGCCATTGCCTGAAGTCATTAAAAATGGAGGATTAGAAAGAGCTTATTTTATATTCAGAGAAGGGGGAGAGTGCTGAAGCTGCTCTCTGCCCACAGCTGTAGACTCTGATGGCAAATGGTAAAGCTTTTGTTACTATCTGAGAAGGGGAAGAGATTGATAACCAGCACCCTGGCACTGAGCGATAGGAGGGAAAGCCACATTTCAGTTGTGACAGGGTTTCATGCTTGCCTCTCAGCTCCATGGCTTTGAAAACTACATCCCTCTGCTTCTCCACCTTTGGCCCTCCTGTCCCATCCATGCAGCCTCCACACCTCTCCCCACTGGGTGTGGGGCTTCTGCCTTCTCGGACTCTGATGTTCTCCCTGTGACTTAATGTTTTCATAAGCCTAAGTGATTTACAGCCCATGTTTACTTATATATTTCACTGAATTCTTGCAGTAACACAGGAAGTGGGCATTGCCTTAGTAATTCTGATTTCAGAGATGAGAAGGCAAGGTCCTAAGCCAAGGAGAGCCTGCCATAAAGGGGCAGAGTTGGAGCTTGAACCCTTGCTGCTGACCCTGGAGCCTGTGCCACTCTGTGACTCCACACTGTCTCTGTTGGCCAGCATCCTACACCAAACACAGTTTCCTCACCTACCTGCTGGGGGGCTCGTGTCAGCTCAACATACATTAACTGAGCCTCTTCCTGTTGCCGGGGACCGTGCTACATTTTGGAGGTGTAGAGATGAAAAATACATTTTTTACCTAGGCAATGTACATAGGGAATGTAATGTACCCATGCCTGGGACCTTGCTTGGCACATAGGAGACACTTAAATGTTAGTCAGATGAATGAATGAATGAATGAATGAACCCATGCTTCCTGCCCTTGATGAACTTAGGGTCTGGTTAGGAGAAGAGAGTTGCAGGTACCTAGCTATGCCAGGTGCTGACATAGAGAAGTGTGCCCGGAAGCCATAGGAGCACAGAGGGCACTTCCTGAACTTGGGTGTTCAGGTGAGGCTTTTGGAGAAGTCGTCCTGAAGTGCAGCTTGAGGATGAGCAGGACTCACTCAGATCAAGGACATTCTGGGCAGAGGAAATGAAATAAAGGAGGCCCAAAGCCATGGAACCCTGTGATATGTGCTCATGATTATGGAAAGTGTAGAGTTATTGGGGCCTGAAGGACAAGCCAGGGAAGTGGTAGGTGACTCTCAAGGTAGCCAGACCTTGGGGTGTTTGTGTATCAGGATCCTTCTTAAGCTGGAACTTTATCCCTAGAGTAGGAGGGCTTAAAGGTTTTGAGGAGAAGGAAATGCAGTCATGTTTGTGACTAACCAGGTGATTATGGCTGCAGATTGGAGCTGAATTTAAGAAAATAGGCTGTCTCATGGGGACCAGAGACTGTGAGGACGTGAACCAGGACCATAAGGACATGAGCCAGAGCAGTGGTAGCGAGGATGGAGGGGAGGAGACAGATTTGAAAACTATGAAAGATTTAATCAGTATGATTTGGTAATTGGTTGTCGACAGGAGATGAGAGAAAGGGAGTTGCCTGTAATTACTTTCCTATTTCTGGCTTGAGTTACTCAGTAGATGGTGGTGCCAGAAACTGAGATCAGCAATTCCAGAGGAAGCCAAGGTTTATATGTGTGTGTAGGGGGTGCGGGTGGGGTGGGAGGTGGGCGTGGTGAGGGCGGCGGATAAAATGGGCCAAGAAAAGATGGGAATATGATGTGTCCATTATTTAGATATATTTGCAGTTGTTGGGCCTGTAGGATATCTGAGGGGTATGTTCAGCAACCCAAGGACTATCGGAGTCTACATGATTGGGAGCTATTGGTGTCTACATGATGGGAGAGGGGCTAGAGTTGGACAAAAATATTTAGAAATGGTCAATATACCCAATGTAGTTAGGACTATGGGTAAGGATGAGATTGCCCAAGTAGCATGCAAGGTGAGAGAGGCAGGAAGCTAAGATTAGAGAGGAAGGAAAATACCAGTGTTTATGGGGTGGTCAGAGGAGGAGGAGCCAGCAAAGGAGACCAAGGGGAAGGGCAGCCAGGGGAGTGTAATGTTGGGAAGTCAAAAGAGAGAGATCCAAGAAATGAATGGTCACCATGGCAAAGGCAGCAAAGAGGTTCATAAAGACAAGTACTGGAACATTTCCACATGAACCTCACAGTATGGAGGCTGTGTTTCGGGGGAATGGTGGGAATGGAAGCCAAATGGCAAAGGGGTTAGGACGGGATAGGAAGTGAGGAAGCAGAGGAGACTCTTTCAAGCAGTTTTGCTGATAAAAGGAGAAACACCCAAGGGTGTTTCCCAAGGGGAATTTTTTTAAATAAAAGAGATGAACATTGTTTTTGTTAAGTGCAGAATAACATGTGAGAAAGAGAAAATAAAGATAGAGTTCATAAAGGAGGGTCCATGGGAAAGAATAGGTGGAAGGCCACAGGAGGAAGAATTCACCTTAAATAGACACATCTGAGGGCAGCCGGAAGGAGGTCAGGGTGTGTGTAATATGGATAGATTAGTAGGAGTTGTTAGTAAGTGAAAAGAGGTCCAGGTATTTCATACCTGAGGCCTTGATGATCTTGATGGGACAGGAGATCAGGTTGTGAGGGTGTGAAGAGTTGTGTATGTTGCATGAGCTCTCTCTCTCCACTCTACCTTCCTGCCCTTCAGCTGCCCTCACAGAAACTAGTTGGCCACTGGAAAGGTCATTTGTAAAACCTGAGTTCAGTGTTTAAGGCTGTGATCATAGTAGGAACAGAGAAGGGCTGTGGAGGTGAGCAAACAGGCCATCATTTCTCTCCTTGTCCAGTGTTAACATATGGCCCTGAATTCTGCCTGTATAGATGGGCAGCTCAGCAGTGGGAACAAAGGATGTGGCTGGATTCCATCCAGGAACTCTGAGTTGGAGTCCTGGCTATGCCTCTGAGAAATGTGACATTGGACAAAGTCTTCAAAGTTTAGTTTCTGTAGGTGATGTCTAGGAGTTATACCCACTCTAAACCTCTGTGAATTTTAGCACCTGCTCCCTAGGCATAAAATAATAGACTTTTCTTAAAATGGATTTATTCAAGGGGAGAAAAACTTACAATGGAAAATGTACAGAAAATCAAGTTCCATTCAAATAGTCTCCTCCTTCTGTATTTCAGTTTTCTTGTACTTTGTTGGCTTATTTTACTGAAGCCACACATTGTAGGCACAATTTCAAATATACACAAGTCAAGAGAACAGAACAATGAGTCCCTATGTACCTACCACCCAGCTTCCCACCCAAGATGATGTTGAAGCCGTTCATGATAGCGTATCATTTCAACTATAAATATTTCAGACTATACCTCTAAAAGATAAGGTCTCTTAAAAAAGCCTCAATATCAAAATTGCACTAAAAATAACAATAATGTCTTAATACTATTAAATATCTAATCAGTGTTTAGATTTTCTCAATTGCACTGTATTATTTTTAAAATTTTACATTTGAATCAGGATTCAACACAAAGTCCATGTATTACATTTGGCTGAGGTGTTTCTTCAGCTTTATTTTTAACCCTGATGGCCATTGTCTGCGAGGCAGCACTGTGTAATCCTCTAACATCTCCTGATTTTGTTTCATTTCCCTTGCTGTTGCTATACCATTTCATTTGAGGAGACCTAAGGAAGAATCGCAGGCTTAGACACCAAAGCCTCCAAAATTTAACTTTGAAATTTCTTTCTAGACACACTTAGAAGGGGGAGTATAAAGATAGTGAATAAAGAAAAGAGGCTGGCAAGAGGAAAACCCTGCAGTGAGCGGTGAGGAGACAAATGAATGCTCAAGAGGAACAAAAGGAAATGAGAAAGGTAACAGAGACTTACGTAACCCCCAGCCACTGAGCAGCTTGAGAATCATTACAGATGTGCTATCTTATACATTTTTGTCTCACCTTGCTGAGCAGGTGGTAAAAAAATGAATCTTTAAATAATGGCATTCTATTTATATAGCACCTTTCCCCAAACAGCTTATTAAATAGCTGAACAGACATCTAAGTAATCCTCTATGTAAAATGAGGAAGTAGTAGGAAATTTAATTCCCATTTTACAGATGATAAAATATAGTTGAAAAGACTACGAATAATGATAAAAGTGGCTCACACAGAACAGCTATTTGCCGTTTGTCAAGAATTGTGATGAAGACTGCATTACATTATCTAATTCAATCCTTATAACGAGACTATGACATTGCTATTGTTATTATCTTCATTTTATCCACGATGAAAATGATACTCAGACAGGGCGAGTAGCTTGCCCACAGTTCTGGATCTGCCCTTAATCTGGAAAATTACGGAGTTGGGGTTGAAGCTCAGGGCTGTCAAATCCACCACACTTTCTTTTCCAGTCAGTCTAATCTCCACTAAATTAGGAAACTTTTTTTTTGTTTTTTTCATCTCCTTGCTCACTGGCAAAATTCCATTTAAAGGGAAGCCAAGATCATCTTCAAATATAATAATAGGGTGTGATGTACTGGAATTTACAGGGCATTTCCCCCATAGACTTTCTCATTTCTTTGCATATAATCACCCTGAGAAATAGACCGGGCAGGTGTGTTAATTTGTGTTTTACAGATGAGGAAATTGAAGTTGAAATGTCTTGGTGATGTTCGTTGGTGGTCACAGAGCTAGTAGAAGTAGTTAGTGTCATGGAGCTAGTTAATTGCAGAGTTAGTACCAAAGGCCCTTTCTTCTGATTCCAAATCCTGTGCTTCTTGGTTTTCTTTGAAAACCTCATGGGCACACAGCTTCAGCTGCTGACTTTTCTCCACGTCCCCTCTGATGTTCCTTATGAGGAGTTGAGCAGCGTTATTACAAATTAAATATGTGGATGCTTGAACTGATGAACAGGAAATGAGGCTGCTAATGCTCAGAGGAATGAGATAGAGGTGCATTTTTTAAAGTAGAATTTTGGGCCAAGTGACCTCCTTCTGTCCTGCCCTTCCATGTGTCCTTCCGGTTTCCATGGAAACCCTAAATCAATGCAGCATATGTTGATTCATGTTTCTACTGTTACTAGGAAGCTACGAAGTGGAAATTGCTTTTAAAAGATTTATGGAAGAGCTTTAGCATGCTGACCAGAATTCAAATCTAATATCCAAATGACTGTTTTATTAAAAGCTTTAAATGTGGTATTATCCTAGGTGGTATGTTGATTACATAAACACACAGGGGCATTTGGCAATAAACCTCCTCCACTCTCGTGGCTTTTAAAAATATTATATTGCAAATTTAAACTCCCTTTATCTTCAATTTAATTACATTCTCATGGCCTGTGTGACAATGCCAGGTGCTCCTTTTGCTCTTGATGAATTCCACACTGCCCTGACCAGGCTATTGGGTTAGTTTGCAAATGCCTTATGTACCTGTGCAGCTGACCCTGAGTGTCATTAGCATTCTGTTGACTTCAGTCTTGACCAGAAGGCTGCAGAAGTCTAACATGTTTCTACCATAAAGAATCCTTGGCGATTTTTCAGATTTTTTTTTCACGAACTCAAAATCAAATTTAGCCGACATTTACTCAACACCTGCTCTCTGTGAGTTAATGAGAATTAATAGTAAGGAGAGTAAGTAAAAGAGTCTGTCTTTTTGGAGCACACAGTCACTTGAGAGGCTCAGAAAATATAAATCTCAAGAATAAACTATGCCTGTGATGTGGGCTGTCAGAGGGCCTTACAGCAAGGTGGTGCTATTGGGATGGAGGGGGTTCCTTCTGATTGGGAGAATTCTGAAAAAGGTTTGGAAAGGAGAATTTTTAGCTTAAGGTAATGGGTTTAGGGAAGAAGCTGAGAGTTAATAGGCAGATCAAGGGTGGGGACATTCTGGGCAGAAGGGACAGCAGAGGAATCATGCATGTGTGTGGGATAGAAAACCTGGATAGGCAAACAGGACAAACTCATTGTCAGGCAGGACAAGGAGCTGCAATGGAGCCCATCAAAGAAGATTGCACAGATGATCCACTTTATGGTATCTGTTCAGTGGTACTCTGGTGGTAGTGTAGTGTGCAAGAAGGTTTGTGGGTGGGCAGAGAAAGAAATGAGGGCAGGGAGATCAGTTATTTAAGAGAGGGCAGGAGGTTGTGCAGGTGCTGGGGGTTGAATAACCTCTCATATGGCAGCATCAATGGATGGGAGGAAATGAAGTTGAGAAATACTTCAAAAATATGACAAGATTTAAAAACCAATTTAGGAAGGGAATGGAGAAAAAGAAGCCAGAAATGTCTGTACTTGTTGGGGTTAGGGTTAGGCTTAGGGTCCCTTGTGGGACTTGGGCAGAGTAATGTCACAAGTAAGCACAGGGAGCCCAGCAGGAATGGAGGATGGGGGAGAGTGATTGTTTAGAGACAGTATAGCATGCAGGGTCTGTTTAGAGAGAGTATAGCGTGCAGGGTCTGAGATGTGAGGAACTGTCCAGCAAACCTCTGGAAAAGCGGCCTAGAGCTGAAGAGGCAAGATTGAAGCACTGATTCTGGAGAGGAGTGGTGGGTGCCTGGAGAGGGCAGGGCTTCCCAAGAGGAGTGAGTATAGACTGGGAAGTTCAGAGAGGGGCAGGACAGCCCAGAGGCAGGAGCAGGGCTTGCAATCACTGTGTTCCTGTAAGAAACGTGAGTTGTGGCCAGTTGAGATGTCCTGTGCCAACTGCAGCTAGCAAGTCAGGAGCAGTAGCTGGAAAAGAACCCAGAGCTCTACATTCCTGGGCCTGAGCTCTAAGCCTGGAGAATGTAGAGTCCAAGGTGATGAATTCCTTTCTCACGAGCACTTAACTCTGCTTGCCTTTTCTGTTTATTTGTTTCAGGAAAGAAGACAATGCTAGAATGCTTTACTTTAGGTTCAGCTTAATTCTCCTCCCTGAAATTATGCCCTGGCCTCTTTGGAAGATTATGCTGGTGTCCTCTTGTAAGCGGGGCCTGCACTAGGTCTGTACTTCTCAAACTATGGTCCTCTGTGATTACTTTTTGGCATTTAGGAGTGTTTTGATTAGAAAAAAAAAGCTTGGACTAGTTTTAATGTTCCGTTTCCTTGTGTTATTCATGTCCACACACTTTTGTCCCTCTGCTCTTTATATTCCTGTTCTTTCTTTTACATTTTTCTTGTTTACTATAGCTCTTTTTAAACACTGGACTTATTGACTTCTTGTGACTATATTATTTTCCCAAAGGCTAATTGAAGATTCTGATGCCTGGTTAATATTGATTAGCTTCCACTTGCGACTCAGGCCCATTTGCAGCCCTGCTCTCTTTCCTTGGGGCCTTTACCCCGTGGATACTGGCCGGGGCAGCGTGAGATTTGGAGGAGGCCTTTGTTCCGCTGTTTTAGTGCTGGTAGGAAGTGTCCTATGATGGCACTACCTTTGTGTTAAAGCAAGGAGTAGAGCAGAGGCTGGAAGCATCAGGTTTGGTGCTAGATACCAGCTCTGCCACTTTTAAATGACGCGTCTCTGTTTCTCCATCTGTAAAAGGAGATGATAAAGGTGTTGGCTTTGTAAATTTGTTCTGAAAATTAAATAGATAACTCAAATGCGATGTTTGGCATAGTGTCTGGCACATACTAACTGCTCATTAAACATTAGCTATGTGGATTCACCTTATTCTATAAACATATCTTGAATTAGGGGAGTGCTTATCAATGGGCTTTTATTCACCAGTTTATCTGTGTACAAGTTTCTTATGGTGCCGTGTACCAAGAAAATGTCCAGAAATGAAGGGTTCTCTTTCTGCTTAAGTTCTAAACCCCAATTAGCAACAGGGTTCAAGAAAGGGGTAATAAGAAATGAGAAACTTTTCTTTTGCATCTTATTTTATAACACAAAGTTCCCTTTCTTTAATAGAGGGGCACTGTGGACGATATCAGAAAGAGACAATGAGTCACTGTGGAGGCAGCATCAGAATTTTTATTTCATCTTATCATCAGACAATGAGTAGTTGTGGCAGAATCATTTCACTGAGAGAATTCAGGTTATGTACCAATAGATCTGCCCAGAAAGACTGGGTCCTGGTATGATATAGTAGAAAGAGCTCTGCTGTTAGAGTCCTAAGACTCAAATTCTGGTCCTTGTGCCTCCTCTGGCATGTTGGGTTGCTTTGATAAAGGTACATCACCTTTTCTGGCCTCAGTTTTTTCATCTGTAACATGGGAATAATAATATCCTCTCTGACTGTGGCATAGGATTGTTGAGTGACAATACATGAAAATGCTTTATACATTTAAAAAGGTTTAAAAAATCGAATTCATTTCCATTATTATAAAGCCATCACTTTCTGTCGAGATTTCTCCTGCCTTCTGGGTTTCAGAAACGGTTTGCAGCAAAGGCTATGTGTCTTTGGAGCTAGTTCCTGAGTGGGAGTGTAGACTCAACCTTAGGGACCTAGAGCATAACGAGAAGACAAGCTTTCTCCCAGGGCAGCGGTTTGCAAACTTTAGCATGCATCACAGTCACCTGGAAGGCTGATTACTGTCCCCAGAGTTTCTGATTCTGTAGGTCTAGGGGTGGGGCCTGAACATTTGCATTTCTGATACTTCTCAGGTGATGCTGACACTGCTGGTTCAGGGACCACGCTTGGAGAACCACTACACTAGGGCAAGCAGGAAAAGAGTCCTCCTTCTGGAACTGAAGCAGGCAGTGTGAAGACCCATGTGGGTAAGGAGGTTTGAAAGAAGAAAGAAATGGAAGAGACAGAAAAATAGGGATCATGTGCAGATCGGGCAGAACAAAAGGAAAAGTCTCACTCCATAACAAATGCAAGTAGGGGGAAGTTGCTAGGTGATGGATGAGGGAGAGAGGTGAGTTTCTACTGTAGGAAAAACCAGGTGAGAGGCAGGAGCACAGAGTTGGAAATATGCATGTTTGGGAAGGCAGAGGAGGTGGAAATTTCTCATTAAGAAGTGGGGAGTGGTGTGGTTGGCACTGGTTAGGGTGGGAGTGGAGATGAGCTGGGGGAGAAATGCCTCTGTAGAGTAAGGGGCACAGCTGAGATGTGGCAGAGAGGGCTAATTTCAGGGCTGTGTGGTTTGGCTTGGTAGTGCAGCACAATAGAAATTGGGAGAAAGGGGGTGGAATTTAGATGTGTGACCTGCCCTGTAGCTTTCTTGCTCTCTGCATTTATCACATCACATCACACCCAGCAAGACAGCCCCCCTCCTCCTGGCTCATTAGGAGATTTGATTTGGAGTGGCTCCTGCAGTCAGCAGCTGTCTGGGGCAAGATCTTTACGCTCCCCACTCCCGGTGCAGCAGCCAACCTTCAGCCAGCAGTGGGGCTCATTAGAAGAGGGCCCCCTGGACACTTGACTTTTAGCTCACTGGTGACTGGAAAGAGTTAATACCTATTCTTTGCTGCCCCCCGCACAGCCTCTGGGTGCAGAGGGAGGCAGCTGTGGGCTGTGGGGACTTCTCCCTGAGCTGCAGCCAGAGGAGCTTCAGGTTAGTGAGGCTGAGCTCAGCTCAGGGGCACCTTCTGCATCCTGCCAATGAGGATGGGCGTGCAGACTGTGCCCGGGAGCTGAGCCGCCGCCCGCTGGGTGTAGGCTGCTTCAGTATTTACTGGATGTGACAAGCAGAGAGAAGAGCTTTCAGCGGGGCCGCTTGCTGCCTGGCTCAAGTGGTGGGAGGTGTGTTGTGCATGCCTGTGTGTGTATATGTGTGTACGTACCCCTATGTGTTCATGCACACATGCCCTTCACTCGCCGAGGATTTGACTGCTAAAAGAAAGATCTACTTTTTCCCCAGAGCACCTTAACCCGCAGCCTCTCTGACCATCCAGTTGGCAAAGACCCTCAGGCCATGAGGACTGGCCAAAGACAGTGAGTATTGCCTTTGCTTTTCTCTTTCTTCTCCGGGGTGTCTGTGTGCACCGATTGCATTATCCATATTTAATTAACTTGCCTCTTCATGCATATTGATTGCTTTCTTCCCTCGGAGGCTCTAGTTTCTCTCCCCCTCTTTGTAAATCTTTGCTCTTTGCTTTTAACTTTCATTTTTTCTTTGAGTATCCTGTCTTCCCATTATGTCTCATCCTGTCTGCCCCAGACACACCTGTGACTTGATGCCCACCTATGAGGGCACATGCACTGTGGGGGCAATCAGATCTTTGAACTTCCTGGGCTTTGGGTAATTCCTAACTCTCAGAAGTCCAGGGCCAAATGGGATAAAAGCCCTGAGGTGCTGGGATGGGTAAGGCAGCTGGGTCAGAGGGTCCTGCTGATTCTTATTTATTGGCATCTGTGGTTGAGAGCATCAAATGGGTAGTGGAGGGTCTGAGCAGCAATTTGGGCAGTGCTGGATTTGAAGGAGAGAGACAGGCAACTGAACAGCATGGGCAAGTCAGTGTGGGCTGGCAGTGGAATGGGAAGAGAGACAAGGCGGGGACAGAAGGGTGGGTGATCCCCTGCCCCAAATGACCTTGCCTGCAATGTAGGTGGGTAGTCGTCTCTGGTTCCACTTGGCTCTAGGATAATAAAGGTCCCTGCATGAGTTTCCCCTTCCCCTGGGGCCATATCCCACAGCAAGAGGCCTAGGTGCCCCAAACATGACTTCTAGGGACCGGCACAGCTGCAAAAGCTTTGATTTCACGACTTCTGAGGAAGCAAGTGTAAGCCCGGTTAGGAGAAAGATTAAGGAAATGTCCCTGCAGCCAGGGAACACAATCCGTGACAATGGACCTTCATACACAGTCTAACTAATTTTTTTTTCTAGTTTTAACAAAACAATCTTTTAATTTTATTAATTATAGTATTATTAAAGAAGCTATTTTTAAAAAGTACTTGTGAAATAGTCGCAGTAATATAAAAATAATTTAAATGGTGTAGCTCACATAGGAGTCTTATCTATCTAAATTAGGTTCCTTTTAAAATGGGTTCTATGTTTGATGTCAGAGTCCCCCAGGGGAGCCCTTTATGGATAGGCTGCTCTCCTCACGTGTTTCTTCCTATCAGAGGTCTTCTGTGGGAACAAAGGGTTTGAAGCACTGAGAATGGGACCCTCAGGAGAGGAAGACTGTAAGTCAATCAGCTTTCAACCTCAATGACCCCTGTCTTCCCACACTCATGTCCTTCCTGCTTCGAGTCAAGAATAGGCCAGGCCCCAGGCTGAGGAAGGTCATGTAGGCTCCATATGGGCAAGAAAGGGTAACTTGCATATTCATTTCTTCAGCCTGCACCTGTGATCCCTGCAGAGGAGCAAGCCTGTGTGGTGATGGTGCCTGACAAGCCTCTCTTGGAGTTCCTCCAACCTCCCTCCCACTCCCACTTTCCCGAGTCTCCACGCACTCCCACCTGGGACAGGTTCACTTGGAGGGAGGCGAGAATCAGAGCAGCATCCAATCAGATTATTTTGGAGCAAGTGCCGACCCCCTCCTCCAACCCCGCTTGCTGGTCACTTGGGCCCCACTTTAGTAAGAGAAAGAGAGCAGTAATTTTTGGTTGGCTAGGCCCACGCCTCCCCTGAGGCACACGTCCCACTTTATATTTGATGGCCAGTGGTTGGGGAATCAGGAACTCCTAACCAATAATCAACAACATGAAGCCACCAACAATTTGTTCTTGTCCATCCTTGGTTTGTCGCCCCTGCTAAGGACAAGTGGACATTTGTGGGGCTGGGGGGATGTGTGTGGGGAGGTGTTCCGCTGGCGGAAACCCATCTGAGAGGAAAATGTAGTGCAGTCAGATGAGAGAGGGTGGCCCCTCTTACAGCAGATTCTTTGATTTTAGGTGAGAGGACGTGCAAGGGTAAATTCCTGAGCCCCGCAGTCTTATTTCCTGCCCTGACGTCCCTGCATACCAGCCCAAGCGTTAACCGTAAGCGGATGCCTGTATGGCGGCCTTACTGATGCCACGCAGGTAATGAATCAATGGCCTGTTTTCTTGCCCCTGACCCTTTCCTCTTTTCTCCACCTTGTCACACCCTCTGTTATTTGAGTCTGGCCCAAGCCTTCTGAGCCCATGCGTGGTCTACTTTCATCTGTCCCCATAGGCCTCCTGTGTGAACTGCACGGTTCTTGTCTGTATGCCTCTTGCAAAGTTGTGGCCTTGCAAGCAGGACCTGCCTTAGCTGAAGCCCTCCCATTGACTGGTGAGACAGCTTGGCAGTGACTTGTGGGGTGGGATGAGGGACTGTGCATGAGCTTGTATGGAACAATTTAGGGATCTCTGTGAGTTACTGGGATGGGGCTGTAGAAAGGAGAAAGATGAGGGAAAGCCTCGTTATTTTTAAAAAAGTATCCTTAACCTTTGACTCCTACTTCTACCCTCATTATTTCAGACCTAGCTAAGAAGATTATAATTGAGGTCTTAGCTAGAAAGATGAAAAATAAAAACCATTTTGTCCCAAAGAATATTTTGTTGAAGATTTTTGCAAACTATTTGGGAGAATCACAGTTGTCTTGGTAACAAGTAGCATCCTTTACACTGGTCCCTGCTAAACCTTGTTAAATGGCTTGCGTGGATTTGCGATTTTTTGAAAGTCCTCTTGATTGCTCTTTGAGGGCAGTGACCTGAATGTTTTATGATTGATGATCCTGAGGCACGAGGAATGAACCAACTCACTGAAAGTTGGGCTTTGGTCTGTGGGGCAGCCTGAGCAGGACCTTAACTTGAATTCATGGAATGTGATGACTCGAGGGCCCTCAATCAGCTGCTCGCAAGGCGTGCTGTCAGACACCCTGCGATTTGCAAGCGCGAGTAGACACATAAGATGTCCGCTGTCGCAGGAGAGAGAATAGCAGTAGCCAATGTTTGGAAATGCCATGAAATAGATGGCTTCACAATGCGGCCTGGCTGAGATTCAAGGTGGGAGCAGGGGACGTGCAGGCCCAATTTTTTGCAGGAGAGAGGATATTTCTGGGAACTTGGATGTTCCAGCCCTAGGAGGCTCTTCAGAGATGTGCTGTGGAATACAAATGCTGTCCATCCCTGCCAAATATAATACCATCCCAGCAGAAATTTCTTGGATAAGATTTCTTTGAACAAAGAAAATTACCAGGGATGAAAATCCATTTGAAGTAAAAGAGATTGAATTGGACGACCTCTAAGGTCTCTTCCCACCCCTAGGAAAAAGAGGAAAGAAAGCTAGCCAGAAGGACTCCTTTCAACATGCAGAATGGCATCTTCTAGGACTATTTCTGTGGCAAATTGTTGCAAATGTGCAAGCGGCACTTCCTTTTTCTAAGTCACTCTTAAGTCCTGATTTGATTATACTAAACCCGTCCCACTTACCTTTGCCCTCAACACAAGGAGTTGTCATAGTTAAAGGTGAGGGGTCAGCAAACTTATTCTGTCAAGGGCTAGAGAGTAAATATTTTTGGGTTTGTGGGCCATATGGTCTGTGCTGCAACTACCCAACTCTGCCCTTGTAGTTGAAAGCAGCTTTAGACAATTCGTAAACAAATGGTGTGGTTGTGTTCCAATAAAGTTTTATTTACACAGACAGGCACCTTTTCAGGGCTATAGTTTGTCAACCTCCGATTAAAGGTTAGCAGAGGCTAGCTGGGCGTGGTGGCTTGGGCCTGTAATCTCGGCTACTCAGGAGGCTGAGGCAGGAAGATCACTTGAGGCCAGCAGCTTGAGACCAGCCTGGGTAATATAGCAAGACCGTTTCTCTAAAAAAAAAAAAAAATTAAACATATTAAAGAAAGGTAAAGTGGTAAACGGAGACTAATGTTGGGAGTCAGAAAGAGACATTAGAGTAACTTCTCACTGGATCTGTTATAAGAGATAACTATTTAAGTGCCTGATGTCATTATATAGGTCCTTTGGAAAATAAAACATATGAGAAATGTAAACATACATGTTAAAAATTTAATTATGCTTATTGAGATAAGCCAAAATGTAAATAGGAATACATGAACTTAGTTAGGCAAGCGTAAGAACTGACAAAGGGGACATTGGTTCTTAATTGCTGATTGTACCAATTACTCTTCTCCCCCTACAGGCATCAATCCTATGGGTTGGCTATAGCTAGATTTGTGGGATGAGTGGGGAGAACTTGAGTTGGAACTGGCCTGCCTTGAGGCCCTCTGCTTTGTGCTTAAGACTCTGATATGCACCCTGCACCCTGCAAACATCCCTCTGCTCCTGGTGTTGGTACCCCTTCTGGGTCTTTGCAATCAGGAGCTGCTGCTGCTGCTGCTGTTACTTTGCCCTCCTTGTGGAAAAGCAAAATGTGGATTGTTATTTTGTTGTCACTGTATTTTCTTTCCCTACAGAGAATCCTAATTTAGAAATTCTTCCAAGCTAATGACCTTCATTGACTTACCGTCAACTTGCTGTGTCAGCTTTGAAAAGCATTAAGCCTCTAGGGGGTTGGTTAGGGTACCTATTCAGGTAGTTATTGATTCTCTAGGTGGTCTCTTCCTGTTCATGAAGTCTTCAGAGACCACCTGGGGAAGGGTGGGGGCAGTGCTGGCTCCCGTAGCAGCAGCTCCAGGGGCCCTGTATAGAGCTGACAGCTGTGATCATGAGAGTTTCCCCGTCCTTCTGCCCCTGTGCTTGTTGCAGGAACAAAGGGATGAGGACTCGACTGGGATGCCTGTCTCACAAGTCAGACTCGTGTAGTGATTTCACAGCTATTCTTCCAGACAAACCCAACCGCGCTCTCAAGTGAGTAGTACGGCCACGTGCCATTCCCTGGGTAATACAGCAAGTCATATAGCTCACTTCTTTAGTGAGTTGCTGACCAGATGAGCCACTGGAAAAATCCTGTCTCTTGGCAGCTCCTTTTATATCCCTGGACATGAGTGAAAGGAATGTTTATTTTCCTTTTCAAAACGTATAGCTTAGTGATCTCAGAATGGGAATCCTCTTTTTTTTTTTTTTTTTTCCTAAGTAAGCCATATCATCCATCTCTCATAAAACTGTGGGTGGCAAAGGATACTTCTTGGTTCTACTTAGTTGTCAATCTGAGCTCTCAATTTGGAAATAACTGTTCAAATTTACTCTAAAAATATGCTTAGATTCAAGTAACCTGAATTCAGCACCTCTTCTGTGCTGGTGCTGTATTAAATATCATAGATGTTACCTTGTGTGACCCTCACACAACTATGTAATGGGCATCATTATCCCCATTTCAGAAGTGCAGACATTTAGGTGACAGTAAGAATGGAGTCAGGAGCTGAGTCTAACTTTTCTGGCTCTAAGACCAGTTTCTTTCCATTGTTACCTCGATACCTTTAAATCATGTACTTACTTAGCTTTGTTCTTTAGACTAAAAGCCAACAGACAAAATTCACTGAATTCCAGTCTTGAGGTTTTTTTTCATCAGTTACTTAAGAATGTACAAATTTACAGTGACAGAATTGCAGGAATCCAGGTATAGTCTTCATTTGCTACCTGCACCCCTCCCACATTTTTCCAATTTGTTTTCTTGAGCAAATCTTAGCGGTTGTTGAGGGCAAGGAGGTTATTTCAGAAACATTCAAGACAGATGTTTCTTTTTTTCTAGGAGATTATCCACAGAAGAAGCTACGAGGTGGGCAGATTCCTTTGATGTGCTTCTCTCTCATAAGTGTAAGTAGAATTCAGGTCGTATCATGACATGGCAAATCATCTATTTAGTGAGAGATGTACCAAAGGCCTGTGATGATCCAGGCAGGTATGTACTAGGTGTTCCAGACCTCTGTGGGCCCTGCTCTCTCAGAGCTTCCTGCCTAGAGGAGCATATAGAAAAGAAAATGAATGATTTAAATGCAGTGATATGAGGGCCTTCTTTTCTGCTTTCTGGGTTCAAAGTATGATCCCAAGAAGCCTTCGTATTCTCAGCAGTTTTAGCAAGAGAGAGTTTAGCTTAGGGGTTTGGAATGATGGGCTCACTTGGGAATGAGAGAAGCTAGGTTCCAGCCAGATCTTGTTTGTAGAATTGAATGGCCTCCCCGCAAATTATGGGAGAGTCCTGGGCTATGCATCAGTCAAATGAATATTTTGTGCATTTTATTATTCACTTGAGTTGACAGTTTTTGAGTTTTATTGTTGCTTTTTGTTTTGAGGGTTTGCTATCCCAGCTGCATTTTACCCCTCAATTTCTTATTGAGTATACATTTTACTGGAATACTACTTCTGCTATCCTTCCTTTTCCATTTTTCTCTTCCTCATCTGTAATGCCTTTTGTTTCCCACAAAGGCAGAAATAGTTGTGCATATTGTGGTGTGGAGAGGGCAATTTGATGTCAGCCTAACTTTTCATCTCTTGCTTTTTCTCATTATGTGCAAGTTCAAATTAATGGGCTTTGAAACTAGTGGCATTTAATACCTGGGCATGGCAGAGCAGGGTTGAGGAAGAGGGAGGGGTTTTGTGAAGAGAAAGAAGGCTTCAAATAGACATTTCCTGCTCCTCTTAAATATGTTGCAGTGATATTAGAAGCCCTAACTGATCTGGGAACAGAGTGCTGCTTTTAGTTTGGAGTAGGGTTTCCACTTAATTGGAGAAAATGGTTTGGTACAATTAAATGAAAGGCACTGGGTGGGAGTCAGACCTGCGTTCTTGATTTTGACTCAGCGTTGTTACTAAGTAGTTGGGTGGTCTTGACAGAAACTCTCAGTCTTCAGATGTCTTTAGAAGTGATTTTGCTTTCAATTTGATGAGCAGTTCCCTCCAGCTATGCTGCTGATCTGGATAAACTAATTAATAAATACGTTTGAATAGATTTTGTAATGAAATGCAAAATCTAAGAATAAGTACATATTGTAGCAAGCAGTTTTGTGAGACAAACAGTCACTTTAGTATTCTGTGGATTGCACTTAGGAAGAAAAATAAGACAGCATAGATATAGCATATGTAACATATGGCTACACCCCAAACAGCAAACGTATGTGATGAATTTGCCAAGGTAATGACAAATGTATAATAATATTTAGGATTTGCAGTAATGCTTTTTTTTTAATGAGGCTATTCTGACTTTTTTTCTGGAGTCACATTAGGCTAAACAAGTGTCACTACCAATGTACGCCTTCTTTTCTGGCTGGATTTCATTCAAGGTCATCTTGAAGTTTGGTTTCTATTTTAGCCTCACAACTGACTCACTTAGTTCAAGTCCCTGAGGCTGTTTCCTCATTCTAAAATAGTGAGGGAGATGCTTGCTACCTGTCACTGAATATGAGAAATTTAATAAGAGGACACCTTTCGTTGATTTCGGCTTCTCTACTTAAAGGTTCTCTACTTAAAGGCATTTTGTAAGGATATGGTGGGTTTTTAAAAAAATGATACTTTTATTTATCAAATGCAAAATAGATGTGCCTTGAGAATAATATTACAAATTTTGCTGCCAATTATTAATATTAAGCCATTATGGTCGGAGTTTATGGTGGTGAAATTAGTGATAGGAAGCTTAGGATATATTTAGATTGCTGCAGTAGCAAGACCTAGAAATGTAAGAGGTTTAATTTTATTTGTCTGATTTGATGACTTTTAAATCTGAAGACACTTGTTTCTGCTTCTGTCAGGGATGCTTTTAGTTTTTGGGAATGCAATGACACTTTTCTGAGATGGAGACTCTGATAAGGAGTTACAAGCTGACAGGTGCAGTGGCTCAGACGTATAATTCCAGCAGTTTAGAGGCTGAGGCAGGAGGATCACTTGAGGCCAGGGGTTCAAGGCCAGCCTGGGCAACATGGCAAGACCCCATCTCTAAAAAAATAATAATTCTAACAAATTATCTGGATGTGGTGGCATGTGCCTGTAGTCCCAGCTACCTAGGAGGCTGAAGTGGCAGGATCACTTGAGCTTAGGAGTTCAGGGCCAGCTTGGGAAACATAGTGAGACCCTGTCTGTACTAAAATAAAAAATTAGTGGAGTGCGATGGTGAATGTCTGCAGTCCTAGCTACTCGGGAGGCTGAGGCAGGAGGATTTTGCTGAAGCCCAGGAGGTTGAGGCTGCAGTGATCTGTGATCACACCACTATACTCCAGCCTGGGTGATGGAGTGAGACCCTGTTTCTTAAAAAACAAAACAACAAGCTGACACCAGATTGCTTCTTTGTAAAACTACTGCAGAAATAGGCTTTTTGAACTTTGAAGTTTTGTGATCCTTCTTGGAGTCTGATGTTCTGTTTATATTTCTGTGTAGTATAGAAGTAAAAAGCCAGTGGAGTGAATGTCTTCGAAAAGAAGGGGTCTTTATTCAGGAGTCACTGGTAGAATTTCAAGCTTTTAGAATTTGAACATGTACTCCCCTGTGAAGGCTATGGAGCAGTCAGCCCAGGTTATCTTGAAGGATGTTGACAACTTTCTGAAAGTCTAATTAATTTGAGTTGGTATTGTGACTCAATTAGGGCTGATTAAGCTTTTCCAAAGGGATTGCACGTGTGCTCGTCTCTTAGGAGGGGCAGTGTTGATCAGAGGTTTGTGGAGCTTGCAATTAAGACAATAACATGTCCTAAGAAGTGAAGAGTGAAGAATCCCTGAATGACTGGGCTCCAAAAAAAATGTACATGAGTCTAGAACCCACCCCCTGGTAATTCTCTACATGTAGGCAGCTGTCCCCCTTAAGATTTCTATTTCAGAAAACACAGATGATTATTCCCCCCCCCCCATTCTCAATCTACAGGACATCTTTGCCATCCCTGTTTCGTTGGGTGTTTTGGGCACTCATTTATGTTTAAAAAGATGTACCAAGTGCTCATGATGTGCAAAATCTATGGTAAGCAGCTGGAGGAGGGGAAGCACAAAGATGAACAAGGCACAGTCCATCTCTGGTGGAGAATGCAGCCTCTGAGCGAATAGGCATGCATACCAATAACACAGGAAACAATGCAGTATGCTGACTACACGCTGGGTGGCCTCAAGATTCCAAATAGAATCCTGACATCAGTGCTCCTCTTCAATTCCATCTTGTCAATATTAGAAGACCTAACTGATCTGGGGGCAGAGGCTGCTTTTGGTTTACAGCATGGTTTCCACTTAATTGGGGAACGTGCTTTTGGACAATTAAGCGAAGAGCATTGTCTGGTAGTCAGATCTGTGTTCTCGATTTTGACCCAGCTCTATTACTGGATATCTGGATGATCGGGATAGGATCTCCCAATCTCTTAGAAATTGTTTCTTCATCTATACAATGAAGGATCTGGAGTAGGAGGAGGTGTCAGAAGCTGGATCCAGGATGCTCTCTGTAGCAAACAGAGAGGCTGGGCAATAACCAATCACCTTTGGCAGGTAGTTTGACTCAGCGCTGCCTGCAGGGTTATGTAAAATACTGCTTCAGAGCTGAAATGGCTCCAGCACCAGAAGAGGGGCTATGGTGTCTGTGTTAAAAAGCTTCTCCTCTCCTTGGCTGAGCACCTCATAGGCTGAAATCTCAGGCAAAAGAAAGCAACTCTGCTATTTTTTAAACCTTAGAATTTAAAAAATCTGGAGGGCAAATGTTTGGAGCCATTTTATTTCCAATTATATTTGTTTACAAATGCCATACAAAGTGGAAGAAGCACCCATGGGGGTCCAGGAAGTAACCACTAGCTAAGCACTCTTAAAAACAAAAAAACAAACACTAACAAACGAACAATGAAATTGAAATTGCTGATGGCTTCATTAAATAGGGAAGGATTTCTAATGTGCATTAATTTGTCATCTTTTTCCTGTTCACCAGTAACAATTAGGCTCCATGTCTGTGAGTTGTGCATGTAGTCTGGCCCCAAGAGTGTGTGTGTGGGTGTGTGTGTGTGTGAATGTGTGTACACTCAGGAGACTTTCTGCTCTGCAGCTCATACCCAAGAGAGCAAAGTTTCCTCATTTGTGGAAGATCTTTTCTGACAGGTCTCTGGGAAACAGGCACAGAATCATGTGTATTCTTCTTTATTCCTCACAAGATTCATGCAAACTTTTTTTATTTGTTTAGCTTTTAGTGGAACATTAAGTCCTGAACTCTGAGTTGGTGCTCCCTTCGTCTCCTTCATTCTCTCTCTTTCTTTCCTTCCTCCCTTCCTCCCTCCCTTCCTTCCCTTATTTCTCCCTTCCTTCTTGCCTCCCTCTGTCCTTTAATACTTTTTGAACATAAAAAGTTAGATTTATTCCAGTTTTAAGGTGAAGGTGAAGGCAGGGTTCCCTCACCTTTCCTCTCACTTCTTATGTGTGACCACACACCTGGGTGAATGAGCACCTCACCCCAGGCATTTATTTGGTGTTTTCCCTTGTTTTGCTGTTTGCACAGGGCATGGAGGGTCTCCCTGACCTATCCCACCAGGCCCAGGGAATGCTGGGTTAATGGATAGTACAGTTAAAAGCTCTTCTGCATTTGCAGAGCTGTTATCTATCTCTGAGAACAGGATACCCACAGAGAAACTTTTAGTTTTAAAAAATTAGCCCCTTTTGAGATAATGGTTGAGATATAAAAATATAATGACTGGAGCTGGTCACACAGCAACCAAGCAGAAGACCCCAAACAATCAAATAAACAAACATTAAAATTATCAATTCATGAAATTTCTTAAACTATTCATCTAAATGGCCTGTAGCTCTAGAACATACAGTTGAACAGTCAGGCTTCCATTCACTGCACAGCCCTCCCCACATCCCTCTCCAAGCCAAAAGGTTCTAGAACAGCATTACTCCAAGTGGTGTCCAAGGGAGGCAGCACCAATATCTACTGGGAGCTTGTGAGAAATAAAAATCTGCGGGTCCTCTCAGACCTACTGAATCAGGATCCCTGGGGCTGGGGCCTGGGGATCTTTTTCTCACAAACCCTCCAGGAAGGTTTATGCACATCTCAGCTTGAGAAACCCTGTTCTCAAAGGCACATGAGTAAAACCAGGAATCTGGAGCATGCTGGTGGGGCAGGTGGCCTGTGCTTTCCAAGAAACATACTAAAGACTGTATCTCGTATGGAAGCTTTCCAAAGTGCTCAGACAGCGCATCCCTAGCAGTACATTGTGAAACCCAGTTTCCACATATGTAGGGAGGAGGGTTCCACAGTAAATAAACAAATATGGCAGGTGTACTTTCTGGATATATTGAGGATAAGAGCTAGAAAAAGATGTGCAAAGTAGAGATGGGTGGAAAATAAATGTCTTTGCTTCCTTGCCGTCATCTTCACATTGTTGTAGTTTGTACTTGGACCCAGAAATGTGGGTGCATTTGGTCTTTGTTGAAGGAATGCCTGGAATATATTAGGCAACTATTAAAAGCCTGTTGAGAAAGGTATGAATGAAAACAACTGGACAGGCTTCTAACCCATTCTGTCACTTACCAGCGATGTGACTGTATTCAGATTACTTAACCTCTGTGAACCTCACTTTCCTCATCTGTAGAAGGGGAATGATGAGGCTTACCTTGTACAGTTAGTTGTGAGAGTTCAGTGTGATCATGGTTCTGAAATGCTAATCATGATGACTTCTCCATAGAGGAACTCAATAAAAAATAACTATTCTAATTATTTTTGCTCTAACATAATATTAAATTCTTTGAGAAAACATGCATTTCATGCCTGTTATTTGCCAGAGATGGTGTCAGCTTCTTGATCCCACAGGCAGCTTGAGTTTGTGGATTGGAGGTAGTGTTAGAATTGCCAATAGGGTTTCTTTGAATCCCATAATACTTGTCCCCTTTGCCTCATGAGCTTTTGGCAGGCCCTCTTCAAACCTCCCCATGCATGTGAGGGAATTCCATTGAGGATGTAGTTTTTAAAAGCCCAGAAGGTAAATTTGATATATTCCCTTTTTCTTTTTTTTGTGAGTCCCTGCAGTATTTCTACATCAAACTAACTAGACCAATATTTCTGGATACTTGATTTTCAAAATCTTTTAGGCTATGGACTGGTGTTCATGAGGGTTTTCTTTCCAGGGGGCGGGGTACGGAGTCTCACTCTGTTGCCCAAGCTGGAGTGCAGTGGCACAATCTTGGCTCACTGCAACATTTGCCTCCCGGGTTCAAGCGATTCTCCTGCCTCAGCCTCCTAAGTAGCTGGGATTACAAGCGCCTGCCACCATGCCGAGCTAATTTTTGCATTTTTAGTAGAGACGGGGTTTCACCATGTTGGTCAGGCCAGTCTCAAACTCCTGACCTCGCGATCTGCCTGCTTCAGTCTCCCAAAGTGCTGAGATTATAGGCGTGAGCCACCGCGCCCGGCTACATGAGGTTTTATAATACTTCTCCTTTATTAAAGGATTCCTTCGTGAATGCTAAACCTTCACCCTGCTAGGGGGACACTTCTTTTGTCTACCCCTTAATGGAAATTTCTTGCTGATTTCTTATAATAGTTGCAGATACAGGCTCCACCTTGATTTTCTGGTTATCTAACTCAGCTTCTCCTTGATAAAATAGGAAAGAACATTGGAATAGGAGTTGTAAACCCAGGCTGTCCTTACTCTTCTGCTATCACATCCTAAGAATAAGAAGCCATGCAACCTCAGAGCTCACCATTTTTGTGTCCAGTGTAGGGTTTGATCATAGGCTCTCTCATGTCCTTTCTGGTGCAAAGACTTTAACAATCTTCAAGTCCTAATACAACTATAATAAATCATCTTGCTACATATATACTAATGAAGTAGAGATCATTGAAGAAAATTACGTTAATCACACTACTGAAGTATAATTAGCATATCAAATGGTTGCCAATAAAATGTCACAACTGGAAATAGTTTGTTCTCTACGTAATCTCTCTACATAAATATTACTTAGTCCCAGTTATTTTAAAAATTTTTTAGAGACAGGGTCTTGCTCTGTTGCCGGGGCTGGAGTGCAGTAGCATGATCATAGCTCACTGCAGCCCTGAACTCCTGGGCTCAAAAGATCCTCCTGCCTTGGCCTCCTGAATATTTGGAATTACAGGTGCAAACCACTGTGGCCACCTCCAGTTATTTGTTTAAAAACAATTTATTTCACAGATTTCACAAAAGAAGAGCTGTGATCCTGATGCTATTCTCATCATGAATTTCAAAGCAGTGATTTGTTTCTGGATCAAAGAAGTTTTGGCATCACTATTAGTATATGTATCCTGGATTTTAGAAATGTAATTTCCATTCTTTTCCTCTATCTGGTCTTGGAACCCATTCACCAGCTTATTTTCTCCAGTTGTTCGGGGATACAAGAGGACTCTGGTTTTTAGGACAGCATTTTCATAAATAGAGAACTTAAAATAAATTGTTTTTGTTGTTGTGCTCTTGTATTTTTCCAAGCCTGGGAACTGAGCTAGGCTCAAGCCCACCCTGATGCCAGCTACATCAGGGCTCCTGGGCCTTGAACTGTTACCTAAGCTCCACTCCCTGCTGTACCAGCTGCACTGCTCATTCATAGTGACCCAGTTTCCTTTCTTATGTAAGCATCCTCCATCAAATAACTAGAGGGAGAAAGCCAGCCGCAGGCAGCATGCACAGCTGAGGTGTGTTCTTGGAGATTCTGTGGATGCTCAGGTAGATGCCAATATTCTGCTCACTGTTCCAAGAATTCTGGACACAAGCCTTTCCCTTTCTGTCACTAGATGTGTATCAATCTCAAAAAATTATAATTTTCTTAGCACCCTTGACTTCTTGAAGGGTCGTACAAAGAAAACCAAAGTGAAATAAAAATGAAATGACAAAACAGCAGGTCCTTCTGTCATTTCTCTTCCCATTTTCCCAAACTGTTCACCACCTCCTTGCCTTTCAGTTACTCAGGATTGTTTTGTATTGGGTATGTTATGTTCTGTATGATGACTCCTTAAGCCACTGAAGTACAAGGAATAATAGTCACTAACCTGGATTGAACAATCACTGTCTATGTGTCAGGCCCGCATGTTGTTTACATGTATGAACTTACCACATCCCAGAACCCTATGGAGCAGATGCTGTTAGGACCTGCATCTTACAAGTGAGGGAACTGAGGCACAGAGAGGTTAAGTCTCTTGCCCAAGCTCACACTTAGCTGGTGTGGGTTAGAGCCATGACAGAATCCCAGGTGGAACAGCTTCAGGGGTCAGAGAGTAGGCGCTCTTTCCAACTGCCTGAGATCTGTTGGGGGAAACTGGGGCGGGGGGACTTCAGTTGCCTGGGCTTGGGGAGGGAGCAGGGTCTGGGGTGCATGGGGCCCCGGCAGAGGAAACACAGCTAATGCAAAGCATGTCACCCTGAGAGATGCTGGGAGACACGAATGAGCCTTTCAGAAATAAACCAGCATCCTGTATTTGGAACCAACTACAGTTCACGGACAAGCAGGAGGGTCCTGGTGGAGGGAAAGGGGAAAGATAGAGGAAGAGGACAAAAAGGAAAGAGAACAGGAGAACAGGGAGAGGGGCAGGGAAAGATGCTGAGGAGTCAGGGAAAGGAGCAGATGAAAAGCTTGCTGGGAGGAGGTGGGAGGTGGATGGAAGGGGAGAAACAGTGTGGAGCTGGTTCTGTTCCACGCAGTAGGCTAGGATTTTACGCAGTTGTGTTTGGATTTGTTTGCTTGGTCACATAAGCAGGAAAGGTGGGCCAGGGGGGTGGGTGGGGGAACAAGTGGTCTGTCCACAGAAGCCCGCTGCTGCCATCTGCTCCAGGCAAGAGGAGGGGCTCCTGCAGCAGTGCCCTCTACCACCTTCTCCCTTCCATTATTCAGACTAAAGTATCTCTTTGTTCAGTGCAGGCTCTGGGAATATAAAAAGAGTTGGGGGAGATTGGGGCTGAGAGGGATAGGCATACAAAGTGGGTGAGCAGAGGAGGAGGGGTGAGGGCAGGTGCAGTCTGCACAAGCCTTTGTGATCTGTGTCTGTTGGGGTGTCTTTGCCACAATCTGTTCTCTGTTGCATCTCAGGTCCAGACCCTCCCAGGAAGGGCCCATGAGGGAGGGCCATTCTCCCCTCCTTTCCCATCTCTCAAGCACTTCCCTTGAAATTCCAGGCAACTTTCAAGTTTCTTTTGGTTTTCCTCTCACTCTTTCTGAGCCTGCCCTGGAAATGCAGGCCACCACATTTTGGGCTGAGGCTGCCTGAGAGAACATGGCATCTTTACAAGGCCACTCAGCTGTTCTTCGTTACAGCGTCCCCTGGCCATGGTTGGGAAAGATGCCTTTCTGCTCACACTTCAGCTCTTTTGACAAGAAAAAGCCACCCACCAGGCCATCAGTTTTGTGGGAGAGAAGAGACTTTAGGCAGGTTCCAAGTTATTGGTGGCACCTAATGGCCTCAGTTCTTACCACAGAGAAGGCGACAGCAGGTGTCCTTTTGGTGGAGAATCTCCAGGTCTGTGAGCTAAATGGTACACTTGCTGGGCTGTGGTATGTGTGTGGTGTGTTTGCCTGATTTGGGCTTACAGTCCATCTCTCCTTTGGAGGCCTGCCAGCTGTCACCAGAGGAGAGAGGAGGGTGACTCCGAAGTCACACAGATGTGTGTGCAAAGTCACTTCTCACCTTTTACTGGCCAAGTGACTACAAAGTAACTCTCCATGTCTCACTTTCCTTATTTATAAAACACACTTTGCTAAGACCTAACACTTATTGACTGCTTATAATAAACTATTAGGCACTTTTCCGTGGCTTGCCTCATTTAATCCTTATAACAGCCCAATTCAGTAAGTCCTGACATTATTCATTATTCCCATTTTAGAGATGAGAACGCTTGGGCTTGGAGATGTTAAGGCACTTTTCCAAGGTCACGCCAGGCTGTGTGACGCCAGAGCCTCTGTCTGCTTAGGAGCGTTGATGTAAGGATTGAGTTAATGTATATAAACTGGGCAGCACAGAACTCGGTGATGACACTGACATTGACATTGATGAGTAGAAGGATGGAATTGTGGAGCTGTGAAAATCAATCAGCTAAGAGCTGTGTCTGATACAGGCTAATTTAAGTTGCCATGAGGACACCGAACAGAGTGCTAACTCTACCTGGGAAAGCTCATCATATCCAACCCCCTTAGTTTACAGATGAGGATGCTGGGGCCTAGTGAAGTTGAGTGTGTTGTCCAAAGTCACACAGTTAATGACGGGGCTGATTTTGGTCAGAACTTGTGCTCCCAGCTGAGACTCGTGGAGCTTCTGCCTCAGCAGGCTGCCAGGTAATGAGAGCTGGCTATGAGTTCACCACACATCTCCAACTCCAAATCTCCATCCCTGCCGAGTCGGCCTTAACTGCTTATGGTGTAACTTGGTTGAATTCTCCTGCCTATGCGCACCCTGTTTCTATGTTGACATATGCTCAGATACCCCTCTGCCTTCCTCAGTGACTTTTCTTATTTTCTCTCCACCCCACCTGGAAATGTCACCATCTGTGGTGTCACTTGTGGCCTCCTTGTCTTGCCCTACAGTGGGGGTCCTCTCCCTCCACTTC
This sequence comes from Pan troglodytes, assembly GCF_028858775.2. Classification (NCBI taxonomy): domain Eukaryota; kingdom Metazoa; phylum Chordata; class Mammalia; order Primates; family Hominidae; genus Pan; species Pan troglodytes. Next base: position 66,451,810 of record NC_072398.2, read on the forward strand.
AGTGGTCACTGGCACAGGCATCCCTCAGGTTACTGTCACACAGAGCTAGAGACTAGTCCTTCTACATGCGTGAGAATGCTGGCTTTGCAGTTTAGCATCCTTGCCACTTACAGACTGTGACCTTGGGGAAGTTATTTGGCTTCTCTAAGCTTTGTTTTTTTCTCCTAAAAAGTGGTGAAAATATCAGGACCTAAGCTATAGATGTGCCATGAGAAGCCAGTACCATAAGATTCATAAACCACTAGGTGCGGTGCTGGGCCCAAAGTAAGTGTGCTATCAATGCTTGCTGATGTTACTTTAAAATTCTTTCTCTGGCTTCAACTTTTTTTTTTTTTTTAACTTCCTGCTTATCTTTCTCCTCTTCCTCTATGTCCCAATTGCCACTTGCTAAATCCTTGCTATTCTCCAGGTTCAAGGATCATCTGCCAGCCTGGAACTGATGGGTTCTCTCTTTGAATAATAGATGCACCATCAAATTAAAAGTTCTTGCTCCCTTTTTGGTGCATTGTAACTCCTCCAGGAATCTAAGTTTAAGCCTTTACAATTGTTTGACTGTTTTTTTTATCACATTCTTATTTACTTTTCCAAGGTCGCTGTTCCAAACCCTTCCCACTCTTAGAGTTCCCCACTATAGCCCACTCTGCATTTGTAATTACTCAATTGATTATTTTAAATTATCACTTAATGTCGGTTACACTAGACTAGCCTCTAAATTCTATGAGGTGGTGACTTTGTCTCATGTGTTTGTGCCGTAGCCCCAAAACCTAGCACGTGGGTGCAGCCCACATTCACAGTGACCTTATCCCAAATTAATAACAAAGATTAAGCCTGTTTGACTTGACATATCACAAATATGTCCCTTTTCTTGCTGTTTTTCTCTATCTTCCTCTACCTCTCTCTTTTTTTCTTTGCCTTTGTCCTTAAGGAAAAGAAGTTCTTTCACTTTTTCTAGGTCCTTCTACTCTAAAATTTGCCTTCACCAAATACTATTCTTTTGCTTCTTTTAATCTCCCATTTTCAATACCCTTTCCCTTCTGTCTGCACACACATCTGGAGAGACCTTGCTTTGGAGTCATATGGACCTGGCTAGGAATCTTGGCCCTGCTCTTGCTGGTTGTGTAATTGGGCCATGTATTCCACTTCTCTAAGCTTTAGTTTCTTCCTGTGGAAAGTGGAGTGATATTATCTATGGATCAGCTTTGTGAAAATAAATTGAGCTAATGTTTTGTAAAGTCCTGAGCAAAAAGCACGGTGTATAGTAAATAAGTAAAATTCCTTGCCCCACATCCTAAATAAATAAGTAAAAACAACACCCTACCTTTCCTAGGCGCTACCATCTTCTCCAGCTAACATGAGACAGACTTTCAAGTTCCTGCCTGAAATGAGAAACTTTCCTGCATTCATACATAGCTCCTCTTTTTGCTCCTTATCCTATTTCTTCTACCTTCCTGGGTGCAACATTTTGTCAGTTAGATTATTTTCTTGAACTTCAGCTCCTGCTGCTCAACTGGTCTTTTCTGATCAGATCAACATTTACACATACCCAAGTCTATCTCTTTTATTTTTATTTTTTTATTTTTGAGACAGAGTCTGGCTCTGTTGCCCGGGCTGGAATGCAGTGGTGCGATCTTGGCTTACTGCGACCCCCACCTCCCAGGTTCAAGCAATTCTCCTGCCTCAGCCTCCTGAGTAGCTGGGATTACAGGCACATGCCACTGCACCTGGCTAATTTTTGTATTTTTAGTAGAGATGGGGTTTCACCATGTTGGTCAGGCTGGTCTCGAACTCCTGACCTCATAATCTGCTCTCCTCGGCCTCCCAAAGTGCTGGGATTACAGGTGTGAGCAACTGCACCTGGCCCTACCCAAGTCTATCTTAAAAAAAAAAAAATCTCTTTCCTCACTTCATGTTTCCTTCCAGCTATGCTGTCTTATTTCTCTACTTTTTTCTCTACCAAATTTGTTGCAGGCATCATCTGAATGACTGTTTCCACTTCATTCAGTCTCATTCACCACCGTACATACCATGGGACACCTAGAACCCCATCACACCATGAAAACTCTTCCTGCCAACGCTTGCTGAATCTACTGACTGCTTCTCAGACTGTATCTAGCTTGACTTCTGGGCAGCACTAGACACAGTGACTACTTCCTTCTTGAAATAATCTCTTCCTGGTCTTTTGTAGTGCTGCAAAATTCTTCTGTCTCTCTGGCTGTTTCACAGGCCTCTTGGTGTATGTTATCCTATAAGCAGGCCTAGTCATTTTCAGCTGTATTACTATTAAATGCTAGTCTTAATGAACTACTTCCAATTACTCAAGTAAACTTTCTTAATTCTAGGCCTTCATTCCTGTGGTTCCCTCTTGCTGAAATTCTCTTCTCCTTCCTCTCCTTCCTTCCCTTGCTTAGTTGCCCTCTCCTCTACCTCCCATGTCAGCTAAGAAGCCTCTTCCTCCCACAGCTCTTCCCTTCCCTCCTCAGGGCCGGCAAAGGCACCCCTCCTGGGTCCTTCATGACCCCTCTGCTTTCTCTATCATGTAACTTATCACACTACATCATAATCATCATCATTATGTTTTCTTGGCTCAAACTTCCCCTTGATGGCATGTTCTGTGAAGTCACGATTATATCTGCTTTTAGCACATAGCATAGCCTGAGTCACATAACAAGTGAATGAATGAATGAAGATGACATTATTGCTATGTTGGATTGAAGGTGAGTATACCTTATATGAAGTTTTCAATGCTACATATTGTTAGCTATGTGAAATCGGGCAAGTCACTTTTCTTAGCATTGGTTTCCTCATCTGTAAGATGAGAAGTAAAGCAAGGCTCCTGGGAGCACTTTGCAGAAGTTATCTCTACTCATCCGCACAAAGACCCAACAGAGCTGAAACCTGGATTTAAGGAGGTGATGCCTGTACCTCATCTAGCACAGGGCCAGACAGTTTCCTTAGCAAGGCTATCTTTACAAGTACCATGAAGGAAGGCAGAAAGATAATATTCTTTCCTTGTTCATAACTGCATTCACCTTGCTCATAAGCACCTGTTTCTGTTTGGTTAAAAATTAAAATCTGACACAAACAACCTTAAACTCTCCCATTAGAAGAATGTAGTCTCTTCTGGTTTAAAACCAACAACAGGCTCTTCTGAGTTGCTTTTCCAAGTCACTTTCCAGTTATTCTTTTAGACAAATTCACAGTCTTTTAGGGCCCCCTCATTCTCCTCCTCATTCACTGAATACAGTGGAAAATGTGGTAAGATGGAGGCAGAGAGGGAACCTCTGGCCTACGGACCCTCAGGTCCTCCCTGTGTTCATTGATAGTGAAATCGTGGACTGGTCACTGCTCAGAGTGCCCCCCTTGCTAAACCAGCCCTTCACTTAGTTCTCAAGGGCACTGGGTCTCCTTCAAGGAGAAAACCTTCTCCAAGAGCACTGAGGCTTCCACAGCTCCAGCTGTTTTTCCCTCCAACCTCTGCCTGTAGCCTCTGCCTCAGGGGTCCCTCCTACAAGCAGTGGGGATCTCCTGGCAGGCAGGCTGGCTGTCTAATCCGAGTTCCCTCTAGAGACTGTGGAGACTTCTGGATCTTCTCCATGGAGAGGACAGAGTGAGGGAGGGGTGACAGAGTTTCCTTGAGAGATTTCATGGGCAAGGATTTTATGATTTTGTTCTCTGACTTACTATGGTTCAACTTATGATTTTTCGACTTTAGGGTGGTGTGAAAGTGATATATATATTCAGTGGAAACAGTACTTCAAATTTTGCATTTGGATCTTTTCCCAGGCTAGCAATATGTGATATGATACTCTCTTGCAATGCTGGGCCAAATAATCTAACACAATGTCTGTTTTATAATAAAGTGCTGAATAGCTCATGTAATTTACTAAATACTGTACCAAAAGTGTTCTGAGCACATTTACGGTAGGCTCGGCTGAGCTGTGATGTTCAGTAGGTTAGGTTTATTAAGTGCATTTTTGACTCTTGGTATTTTCAATCTATGATGGGTTTTTCAGGACATACCTCCATCATAAGTTCAGAAGCATCTGTACTTTGTTACATTAGTAGTTGTTTTAAAAGACATTGCTGAATTGAACGAATGATTCTCAGTCCATCTCTGCCTAAACATTGCCGTGTCACTGTTTCATTTTGATTTTCAGTTTATCTCGGGTTTCTATTCCCTTCCTCCAGAGTTTTGAATCCAATGTAGGAATGGGAGCAGGAGGTGCCCTGAGCAGACCTCTCATTTGAGTCTAAAGTACGTTACTCTCCTCTTCTTTTTTGATACAGGAAAATTTTATTTTCCACCTGCCTGACAGGAAGTAACCTTACATTATATTCTACTTTCTCTATGCTTTGTGGTTTAGAGTTAAGTTAATCATGTGTCCTGGGTTTTGCCTCTGGTGGTCATGGTTTATAATTATTGTCTGCATGTAATTAACAGTAATGCAGCCTTCACTCTCAAAATGACCTGACTTGGATAAGTCTCAACCTCTAGGGTTCAGGTGATCCTCCCACCTCAACTTCCCGAATCGCTGGACACATGCCACCACAGCTGGCTAATTTTTGTATTTTTTGTAGAGATAGGGTTTTGCCATGTTGCCCAGGCTGGTCTCGAACTCCTGGGCTCAAGCAGTCTGTTCACCTCAGCCTCCCAAATGTTGAGACTACAGGTATGAACAACTGCACCCGGCCATTCCTACTTTTTAAAATGACTTTAAGCTCAGGCTTCCAAACTTAAATCTCCTTGTGACTTCAAGCTTAGTGTTGGGAGTCACCCGGAAACCTTTCTCTTAAGTTCCTGGCTCTTGCAAGTAAAGATGTGGCTTTTTTGATACTGTTCTAGTATAGACATTAAAATATGTATTTTGAAAGACAAAGATATACGATGACTTTTTTATTCAGAGAAATGAAAACATTTCAAGAAAGTAAAAGTAAGCATTGAATATATCAACAGCATGGCACCAGCAATCCATCAAATGACCCTGGCCAGTGCACGGTCCTGGTGGATAGTGGTGGACGTCAGATGCCCAGGTCATCCTGTCACCTAGAATTAAGAGTTGTTGGCCGGGCGTGGTGGCTCACGCCTGTAATCCCAGCACTTTGGGAGGCCGAGGCGGGCGGATCACAAGGTCAAGAGATCAAGACCATCCTGGCCAACATGGTGAAACCATGTCTCTATTAAAAGTACAAAAATTAGCGAGGCGTAGTGGCGCACACCTGTAATCCCAGCTATTCGGGAGGCTGAGGCAGGAGAATTGCTTGAACCCGGGAGGCACAGGTTGCAGTGAGTCGGAACTGTGCCACTGCACTCCAGCGTGGCGACAGAGCAAGACTCCATGGCCCCCACCCACCCCCCCCCCCAAAAAAAAAGAGTTGTTAACATTTTGTTCTTCTGGGGAATTTTAGAAAAGAAATAAAAGATTATTGCCAGGGTCTTTTATAACCAGTAGAACACTTCTTTATTCTAGGTTGTATGTGCCCTTCCCCTGAGGACAGTTTATAGAAAACTATAGCTGTTATTTGATTAAAGGGAGTGTGTTGAGGTTGAAATAACTAATAAAAAATATTTTTAAATAAAAACATTAACTGGATGCATAAGCTATCAATAAATGTGATTTCCCTTTCTAACTTGACATGGTAACCCTGCTCATCTTGTGTTGGTTGGAAGCACTGCTTGACAATATGTATGACATTGATTAATAAAAATGAAAAGCCATATTAATTTGTTAAATCACTTGGCAGAAAAATTATGATCAATCTTAATTAAAACATAATTTGATAGGCAATATCTTTTAAAATAAAGGACACATGGAATAAAAGGTCAAAATACAGCACCTCAAAGGTTTTTTTTAAAAGAGGCTTGCAACCCCGTCCAGGTAACAGAATGAAACTGCCGACTGCATTTCAGTGGGTAGTTTACTTTCAGATTTTTTTTGGTAGTAGCAAAGGATGGGACATTCACACTTCCCTCTAGTTCATCTTGTAACAAGTTGTGTGTTTCCTCAGGGTGGTTGACTTGGATTAGGTTAGAGAACAAATAATTTGACCAAATTATTAAATAGCAACATAGCTCACCAGTAGACCCAGGGGATAGAGACACCTGTGCCCCAAATATATTACTACAACTTCCTAAATGTGGCTTCATAATATCACTATGACTCTATTTTTTTTTTTTATGAGACGTATTTTTGGTCTTGTCACCCAGGCTGGAGTGTAGTGGCGTGATCTCGGCTCACTGCAACCTCTGACCCCCAGGTTCAAGCAATTCTCCCACCTCAGCCTCCCAAGTAGCTGGAATTACAAGCATGCACCACCACACCCAGCTAATTTTTTGTATTTAGTAGAGATGACGTTTCGCCATGTTGGCCAGGCTGGTCTCGAACTCCTGACCTCAGATGATCCACCTGCCTCTGACTCCCAAAGTACTGGGATTACAGGCATGAGACACTGAGTCCAGCCCTATGACTCTTGAATATGAAGCACGGCTTGCCTCTGAGGACACTTTTGTGTCTAAGAGAATGGGGTCTTTTTTTTTCTTTTTTTGAGACGGAGTCTCGCTCTGTCGCCCAGGTTGGAGTGCAATGGCATGATCTCAGCTCACTGCAACCTCTGCCTCCTGGGTTCAAGCGATTCTCCTGCCTCCCTGCCAAGTAGCTGGGATTATAGACATGTGCCACCATGCCCAGCTAATTTTTTTTGTCTTTTTAGTAGAGATGGGATTTTACAATTTTGGCCAGGCTGGTCTCGAACTCATGACCTCAGGTGATCCACCCACCTCAGCCTCCCAAAGTGCTGAGATTACAGGCGTGAGCCACTGCACCCAGATGAGAATGGGGTCTTCAAGAGGGTGTGGAGGAGCAGTGAGCTTGGACAATTAGGGGCACCCTCACACTATTACTTCCTTTCTTTCTTCTACAGTTCTTAAACTTAAGCTGCTTCCTATCTCTCTTCTTTTCTTCCTCCCACATCCGCAGATGGGGTGGCTGCATTCCGTGCCTTCTTGAAGACGGAGTTCAGTGAGGAGAACCTGGAATTCTGGTTGGCCTGTGAGGAGTTCAAGAAGACCAGGTCAACTGCAAAACTGGTCTCTAAGGCCCATAGGATCTTTGAGGAGTTTGTGGATGTGCAGGCTCCACGGGAGGTGTGTTGGCAGCGGCGACCATCCTGTCTATCCATGGCTCCTAGCTTGCATTTCTCTCCTCAGAGAGGATCTGAGCCAGGCTTGATGAGGACTTTCTTATACTAAACTGAGCCTCATCACTCTGGTGGCCCTTGATGAAAAAAGGATCATTTTTAAGAAACTGAAACCCAGGGTTTCCATCAAAGGAGCTCCATTAGGAGTGTTTTAGTTATCTGTCAGTTAAACATGTGCTAGCAGGAACTGTGTTGCTACAGAGATTTTGCAAGAATAAGTGCTACCGAGTCTATGTTCATTTTCCTGATGGAAGGCAGCATAGCTTAATGAAATGTGGATCTGCTTTGAAATCTTGTTTCAATTTTAGCTCCACCACTTACTAGCTATGAGATCTTGGTCAAATTACTAAACCTCTCTGGGTCTCAATTTCCCCAATGTAAAAGCGTACCTACCTTTCAGAACATGAGAGATAAAGCACCTGTTCAGTATTTGCCACTGCTCATTAATGAGTAATTACAATTATTTACATTATTTAATTATACTTATTTGTAATAATAGGACGAATTTCTATTATACTGCTGTTGTGAGTTATAATACAGAATTTCACTTGGGAGGGGAGGGTTTAAATGAAGAAAAATGTTTGCTACAAGTTTAAGTGCATTGCATTTTTAGATTCCTTCAATTATGCTTTGACTTGGGATGCGAGAAGTCTTTACCAGTTGGCTAGGATGCTACAGGCCCTTTATAATGCTGTTTGGAACACAGATGTACATTCTAACCAGGGCCTCCCTCCACAGGGCATTTGTTTCCTTAGTAGACAAGAAAGGAGAGGAGAGAAAGCTTACTTCAGGGGACTTGCGTTAACAACTGGCTTGGATCTATCCCTTTGCCTGCCATGGTGAAGGTCCCTGGATTAGGGATTCAAGTAATTTGGGATTTTGCCTTGGCTCTGTTACTAACTTTCCATACTACTTTAAACAAGCTTTTTAGTCTCTTCTTTCCAGTATTGTTGTCTATAAATTGGGACTGAGAATATCTGGTCTTCAGACCCCACAGGATTCTTGCTGTGATCAAAAGGGATGACCTCCATGGAAGCAATTTGAAAAGCAGAAATCACCTTAAACATGTAGATGCTGTCATTAATAATTATTGCATAGTTAGGGCCAGCTGCCAGAAACCTTGGCCCTTGAGGGCCTGTGACCTTGCTCTCTGTTTGTATCTCTAGGTAAACATTGACTTCCAGACCCGAGAAGCCACGAGGAAGAACCTGCAGGAGCCATCCCTGACTTGCTTTGACCAAGCCCAAGGAAAAGTACACAGCCTCATGGAGAAAGACTCTTACCCCAGGTTCCTGAGGTCCAAAATGTACTTAGATCTGCTGTCCCAAAGCCAGAGGAGGCTCAGTTAGACCTCAGAAGGGAACTCCTGGAAATCACCAGCTTTCCCCTCCACTTGCTGCCAAGATCATATTCTAATGTGAAATGTCATAGGTGTTCAAAAGCGGTGGCATTGGGGGTGGGAGGCTGGGGGTGAGGAAGGAATGAAGGGCCATTCCAAAGTATGACCCAGCTGCCAGAGCTTGGACTCTATTCCATTTACCCACGTTTATGTTTTGGTTAGTGGTAGCGCCTTGCCGCTGTCACCCTTTTCTGGGTCAGCAACTTGCCCTTCATATAATGCCTTGGGTCACCTCTGCTGAGAGGGCAGATTTGCTGTGCTAGGCTAATCTGTAAATAATGCAAATGCAATTCCCACCACCTCCACACCCTCCTCGGTTAGGATTCCTGACTGTCCACTTGTTGTAAATCCCTGGGAGGAATAGCTGAAAGACTTGGGCTCAACTCTGTGATTTGTAGTGGCCAGCTCTGCTCACTGGGATCTCACAGCTTAGGAGAGAGGTTTCTGTGGAATTCCAGGTTTCTAGTTCTGTCATTGACAGGTGACCTCTCAGAGAAGGAGTGAAATCCATGGAGTTGTTTGTTTCTTCCATTTCCATTGGACCAGTGTGAAAAACTGTGATTACTTCCCATCTTGGCCTAGGAAATTCACAAGACTACCCTAACCTTACATTTCCAGAAAGAGTCTTGGGTGATGTTCTTCATGACTTCTGAAGTGGAACTGCCATTAAGAAAGATACAGCTTGCAAATCTTCCTCAATTCTACGAAGAACTTTTCCAGAAGTCAAGAGACGAGGGCAAGTAGCACCAGTAGACTTCTATTCAAAGGGGTACCATGTAACCTGTCTGTTGCTCAGTGTCTTCTCTGCCCTCACCTCTCTGCAGCATCATACATCACTGATGTCTTAGGATGACAGCTTGGCAAAGGAAGGTGAATTCCTATAGCATGGAGTGCTCCCATGGTGCCTAATACTTTCCCTGTATCTCCACCTCCCCCCTTCCATGCCGGTCATGTAATTATGATGGGGGAGAATGGGAATTTAGGCTGAAACTCTTTCCAGCATACTTCCTGGGAAAATGCTTTCTTAGAAAGATCTCTCTCTTGGATACTATGAAGCAGCTTCTTTCTTGATCTTTGACCTTTTGGAATTGAGCATGAAATAGGAGGTGTGGCTAAGAAGATCACTGTGAACATCTGGACGTGGAGAACCTTCCTAAAATGCTTTCATGGTACCCTGCAGCTGCTCTTGGAAATGTGTCAGGCAATTCTTCCTTGGAGGATGAGTGAGCAGCCTGGAACCTACTCTAGCCACCCAGGAAAAAGCTGACTTTGGCACAAGACTAGTGCCCAGGAGATGAACCTTTAGCAGAGAGACCGGAAAGTGAAAGAGGGGCATGTAAGAGGCTGGTTTCCAGGTGGAGAGGATAACAGAGTGGAGTTACTAATTGGAATAATTCACGACCAGTGGATTTGGATTCATTGCAGATCTACAAAACGTTCAGCTTGACTAAGTGGAACAGCACATGATTAGGCATAAGCTCTGGAGTGCAGACAATTGAGAACTGGGCTGAACCATTCTCCTTTTAAGGGGTGAGGGGCCTTTTAACGTTATGCTGGTGGCGTTCTAGTGCTTGTGTTCCTCTCCAGTAACTTTGAGAATCTCTTCCTTTTTTAGCTATAGCTAGACCAGGCCAAGAAAGCCCTTGAGTCCCACTAGTGCTAGGGCCACTGCACTGCTACAGCACATTGTTATCTGTGAGTGAGGGTGGGTGTGACCGTGTGAACCTCAAGGGGAGAGAAGAACACATGTCTCCTAGCCCTCACAGACACCGAAAAGACCTGTGGAATTTTGTGTTTGAGAACTCCAAAGCCTCAAATGGGTGTTCCTAGTTAGATCAGGTAGTATCCTCCTAACCGTGGTTAAAAAAACAAATCATTCTTTCTTAGATAAAGCTGCCAGAATTAATTTAATGATTAAATTCTCTAACAGGGTATTTTAAACATTGTTTACATATGAAATGTGCATCTGCTGCCAACTCTACTGTCGAATATGAGGTGCATATCAATTGGAACTGCACAGAGTTATAGAAATGTGAAACATTCTGAAAGGGGCTTTTTCTCCACTTCCACTATTCCAAGGAGAAAAGCCTGAACAAGAGTGTCGTGCGATGGCCTCATAGAGAGGCCTAGAGTTCTTGCCAACTATTGAGGAAACGAAGGCTGCAGATGGTGGTGTCATGGCGCCCTGGTGACTTCCTCCCACAATGGGGAGGTGTGAAAGACCAAGCTTGGGGATCCTGAATTTTGCAGCTAAGCAAGGGTATGTGGGCATTTGTCCATGTGTAGAGGAACGTGATAGCTAAATTTATGGTACTCCTGTGGAGCGTCTCTGTGTGTTTGTGTGTGTGTGACAACTGTGAGCATTAGACTAGTACACGGCAGACATGATCTTCCCGTGGGGTGGAGCTTTCCTCATACCTTGTATGCCCTGCTTCCCACAAGAGGCACAGAGCTCTCCACTCTGATGCCTACTTTCAGGCACTCTGGTCGTGCCAACCCAGATTTTGGTCTGTGATGAAACAAAGAGAAATGTTTACAACATCTAGAGCAATATCCAAGCATACCTCATCCCTGAGCTTCCATGTTTCCCAGTCCTGCCCTCTCTCCCATTGCCTCTTCCGCAAGCCCATGTCCTTGGGTATCACTTCCATTTATTTCCTGTCTTCCTTGGCTCCTCAAGCCGAGCCTGTGCTGTGGACTTGCCTTCTGGACTTGAGGCTTGCTCAGTCCTGGGCCTATGCAGGCTCCAGGCAAGCCAGGGCAGGGCAAGTCCAGGCAAGTCTAGGCAGAGCTGTGACTTCTAGAATTGCTCTCCATCCCTGAGTGATCTTGCCCCACTGGAGGGCTAACTTGTTTGGGGGCTGGTGTGAGATTCGTCATTGCCCTTGGCAAACTAAATAGAATACTGTCAGTATCAACCATTCATGGCCTTGGGCACCTCTGGGGTGAGGAAGAATCCTCTGAGGCAGTCCTTCTCATTAAACTTGAGCATGCACAGGAATCACCTGGAAAGCCTGTGACAAGTGCTAATTCCCAGGTGCACACCCAGAGATGCTGATCTGATAGACCTGAGATGGGGCCCAGAAATCCACATTTTTAATAAGTTCCTAGGTGGCTAGTGGCCTGTGGACTTGGAAAAAAGATGGTCTTAGACAGAGTCTCACGACCTTGGCTGCTCCTTAGAATCACCTAGGGAGTTTTTAAAACCCAGATGTCCAGGTCCCACCCCAGAACAGCCAAATCAGAAGCTTTTGTTAGAGACCCAGGCATCAGTCATTTTTAAAGCTCCACAGGTGATTCCAATGTGCAGCTGAACTTAGGAAGCATTGAGTCTAAGGAGTGAGGAGGAACACAGCGGGGGGGGGGGGGGGGGGGGCTGGGGGAGGGGGGAGACACAGCTGTGTGGGCCAAGGGGGCTGGTGTATCTCCACATGCAAGCATGTAGATACCGAGGAACCTGGCCAGCCCTGCAGCCTGACTCGGGATGGCTGCCTCTATGCCCTCTGCGTCTGACTTGCTCCTTTGAGATAAAGGTGTTTTGGCCCAAGCTGAGTGCATTGCTGGGCAGCGGCCATGCTGAAGGTGGTAGCTGAAGGGACCCTTGATCGAAAGACGCTCTGCCATGCTTTCTGAGTCCTGTCTCCTCCAAGCTTGTCTCCTAGGCTGTTTCCCCTGTCTGTTTTCCTGCACCCTTGTGTTTGGCCATTTTTGCATTAGGCTGTGTCTCTGTACCCAAGGCCACGTGACAAGGTAGTTGGAACCCCCACTCAAGTGGTGAGTGAAGAGCGTCGTGGTAATAATAATAGTAGTAACACAACTTCCAAATTTCTCAGTGGAGAGTGTCACGTCCTGGGGGTATCAAGATCTGTGAGGCCTTTCCAAGCCCTCACCATTCCCTCTTTGGTCCCAGGTTGAGTGGGCAGCTGGGAAGGTCCTAGTTGATTTTAATCTCCGGTGCTTTCCCCAGAACTGCTGCTCTGAATAAACCAAAGCTATGAAAGAGTGTTCTGCGCAGGCTGCGGGCCCAGCCTCTGGGTGCAGGCCCTGGGCACTTGAGCTGAGCAGCTCAGCTGGCTCTGCTGTGAGGGAAAGCCGTGAACTTAACTGTGCTGAGAGCTGGGTGAGGGCAGAATGGGGAAGACTGAAGAAGAAGGAGCAGGTGGGAGAGACCAGCCGCTAACATGGTGTCTACTTCTCCGTGGATCAGAGGAGAAGGGATGAGTAGCAAATGCAGAGGCAGGGTGGTCTCCCAGCAACAAGGATGTCCAGAGTTCTCCTGACCCTGTCTGCACCCACTTCCATGCAAGGCAGAGGCATCACAGTTTTCCATCCCAGGCCACCCTTCACTCTTCCAAGTGTCAGGCCTCTTTAAATCTGCATCCCTTTGGGTTAGAAGCAAGAGAGGTGGCAAAGTCTCCCTGGCACTGAGAGCCTGTCCCACCATGCCACTCGGCATGAGATGGTGGAAGAAGAAGCCAAGAGCAGAGATGCCTTCCTGTCCCCGTGGCCTCTCAGGACTCCACAAGATGCTGTGGACCAAGATGAGAGATTTCAGGATGGGGCCACTGGCCTTCCTAGGTTGGGCTCTGGGTCCTTTCAATAAACTGTTCCTTTCCTGATTCTTACTCCCTTTTGGTCCTTCCACTCCCTTCCCTCTGCCAGGTATGGAAAAGGTGGCTGGGCTCGGTGTGCGCTCCAACCCCGGTAGCATTAGCTGAGTCACGCGGCGAGCACACAACAGATTTGTAGCAGCTCATCTGCCATATAAACCGCTTGGCTGATGGAGTCCTCATTGAGTTTTTTCATTATCGTGTAAAGTGGAATCATGTCATTCACCTTTACTATAAACAAGGCTGTGAGAACATAATAAACAGAACCTGAACAAGCTGCTCTCTGCGCTCTGTCCACATTTCTGCCCAGCTGACTCTTTATGAGGAAACTGTCCACATCACACATGGACTTGCTGGAGGGAGGGCACGTGGGCCCACCTGGCAGTGGCTGGCACAGGGCTGGCCATCAGGAGAAGCAGGGGTGTGGGTGGAAATGGATTGGCCTGGCTTGGGGATGAGCGTGGGGTGGAGAGTGACTATGGGTTATGAAAGTGGCTTTGAAACTGTAAAGTGCTGGCCCAGTTTGAGGTAGTGTTTTTATTACTACCATCTACTGCTTGAAAATGCAGAGAGAAAAAAAGGATGGGGATGGTTTGTGTATTTGTTCAGCTGGAGCAATCTGGAAATGCAGTGGGTTCATACTGCTTAGGGCTGTACCTCACTTTATACAATCAGTGTGTCCCCAAAAAGTGTGTATTAGTCATCAGATCTTTAAGTGCCTCTGGTGATCAGGTCCTGTGGAGGGGATGGAAGGAGAATAAGGCACTGTATCTGCTCACAAAAGCTCATTCTTAAAGTAGGGTGATAAGACAGAGATATGCAAAACCTTAACCATCCAAATAATTGAAAATGCTCTGGAAAAGGTCTGTCTTTAAAGGAAAGCTGACATTTCTTCAAAGATGAATCCTTTGGGTTAAAAGAAAAGTCCTTTTGTAAAGCAAATGATCACCCTCAATTCCAATTTTGTAGACTGGGCAGGGAGTAGTGGCAGGTTGGGCTGCTGCAGACAGGGGTCCGCCACTTGGGAGGGGGTGTGGCTGGTTTCTGTCTTTCTGGCTTTGCTCTTCTACTCCTTCTACCCCTATTCCCACATGGGGCTCCTGACCCCTCCAGGAGAGAGTGGAAGGGGAAAGATGAGAGGTCAGGGATGAGGGGTGTGGGTGGGGGGTCAGGCCTGATGTAGATGCCATCTGAGATAGGCTGTGGGCTCTCCAGCCTTGGAGGACTCTGTGGAGGGGAAAGGGGAGTCCTTCCTGGTTCATTGGAGACCGTGTGTCTTGGGAATCTGCTCCCTGCAGTCTCCCAGTGAGGGTGAATGATTCCCTCTGGCGGGTGGACTGGTCCTTCCTGACAGTGCCCCAGCTTCTCTCTGCTGCAGTCCGCTTGCCCACTTGGACAGGTCCTAGGTTGAACTCATGCTAGTCTTCTCTCCAGAGGCCCACAGTGGGCCCATTGGGACCATTTGGATCTTATTTTTCCCTAGAATTAGAAGAAAGCAGCTGCTCTTCTTGCTCTGTAGCCAGAGCCACCAGCCAGCCCGCTGCTAACATTTTTTATTTTCCAGGCTGGAATAGACACCCATCTCCTGGGTCCTCAAGCATCAGGGGGCACATGTCAGGCTCCAAGGACCCACAGAACCCACACTCCCTTGGAGTGAGGTGAGACGTAGGCACCCTGCCCGTCCTTCCAGGGGGCTGGGGCTCACAGCACACCAATAGTTCTCTCCAAAAACTTTCACAAGTTCTCTCCAGCCCCTGATCTTTTGCCGAGGGATGGATTCTCAGTGCCATTCACTTGTTCTCCACTCCCTCCCTGGAGTGTTGGCTTGGTCTGGAACCCGCTTTGGTATCTGAGATCACTCTCCTAGGCCTTGACAGAGGCTCTTACACGTGTAAGACACTTAGCACTAAGCCTGGCATCTCACTAACACGCAGCACATGTACAGAAACAAAAGCCAAGTCCCTTCTGGTCCTAGGATCTACAAACAAAGCCATGGAGAGAGAGAGAGACAGAAGAGATCACTGAGATAACTTCCTCTGGAGGATGTGCTTCTTAGTTGGGGCCTGTCTTAATCTGTTTGGACTGCTGTAACAAAGTGCCACAGACTGGTGGTTTATAAACAACAGATATTGTTCTTCACAGTTCTGGAGCCTGGAAGTCCGAGATCAGAGTGCCAGCATGGTCGGGCTCTGGGGAGGGCTCTCTTCCAGGTTGTGGACCGTCAACTTCTTGTTATATCCCCACATGGTGGAAGGAACGCTACCCAGCTCTCTGGTTTCTTATAAAAGTCACTAATCCCATTCACAAGGGCTCCACCCTCATGGTCTAATCACCTCCCACAGGCTCCACTTTTTAATACCATCCCATTGGGCTCATGGTTTCAGTATATAAGTGTTGGGGTCTGGGCACAAATATTCAGTCCATTTTAGAGTCTGTCCTGGTCCCCTATCCAGAAAGGGTAGTAAAGCTGGAGGGAAAGGGTGGGGACATGCTATGTGTGCTGCCTCCCATGTTCATGCCTCATACCACAGCACAGAGGGACATCCCAGTCCACACTCTGGGTCACTGGCTGGATGCTCAGCCATGGAAACAGAAAAGCCACAAGCCTGAGAGCCTTTGACTAGGGTTACGTGAGCACGCTGTTCCTGGTAGTTTGGGCTGTGATGCCAGATTAGGTTTCAATCTCAGCTTTAACTCTTACAAGTTGTGTGATCCTAGGGAATTTACTTCCCTGTGCCTCAGTTTTCCCATCTGTAAAACTAAAATAATAACAGAGTCAACTGCTTGGGGTCATTATGAACATTAAGCTAGGAAGAACGTGGCACCTAGTAGGCACACAGTGTGTGCTAAGTGGCATCATTCTCTCATATTGGAATCACTAGGGAGTCAAGCCAGCACCTTATTCATAGCTCACTTGCTTCTCAGATAAGTGCAAAAGAAAAACACTCAAAGCAAATGATATTACAGAATCGACATCACATCCCTTCCCTACTAAACTCTAAAATCCCTGAAGGTAGAGAGAGATTGTAATTCCAGACCCAGACTCCCTGGGTCTCTTTTGTTTACTGCCCTAGTTCCTAAATATTTATTGGAAGAACATTACATCTACAAGTGTTTTTTGAGCACCTCTTTCTTTTCTTTTCTTTTCTTTTTTTTTTTTTTTTTTTTGAGATGGAGTCTTGCTCTGTCGCCCAGGCTGGAGTGCAGTGGCATGATCTCGGCTCACTGCAAGCTCCGCCTCCCAGGTTCACGCCATTCTCCTGCCTCAGCCTCCCAAGTAGCTGGGACTACAGGTGCCCGCCACCATGCCCGGCTATTTTTTGTATTTTTAGTAGAGACGGGGTTTCACCGTGTTAGCCAGGATGGTCTCAATCTCCTGACCTTGTGATCCACCTGCCTTAGCCTCCCGAAGAGCTGGGATTACAGGCATGAACCACCACGCCCGGCTGAGCACCTCTTATAGATTAGTCACTTGGGTAGATTGGGGGTGGAGGCAAGAAATCTAAAACCTGGACTTTCATAGAACTTACTTGATTCTTAGAAAGACTTAATGCTTTATAAGCCTTGGCACTTACCAAATGAGTGGTATAGAAAGTAAATGGCTGCATGATGAGAAGCTGCTATGCTAATAGGAAACACTTAGGGGCCAGGTACTTTACCAGCAATTTACACGGTTCATCTAGTTGGGTCCCTGCAACAGTTTATTATTACTGTTATTATTATTTTAGAGATGGGTCTCATCTATCACCTAGGCTGGAGTACAGTGGTGCTATCATAGCTCGCTGCAGCCTCAAACTCCTGGACACAACAATCCTTCCACCTCTGCCTCCTAAGTAGCTGGGATTGCAGGTGTGCACCACTATACCCAGCTAATTTAAAAAATTGTTTTGTAGAGACAGTGTCTCACTATGTTGCCCAGGCTGGCCTTGAACTGGGCTCAAGCATTCCTTCCACCTCAGACACCTGAGTAGCTGGAATTACAGGGAGGAGCCACCAAGCCCAGCCCCTGCAACAATTATATGAGGCAACGTATGAGTTTGCTCGGGCTACGAAAACAAAGTATTACACACAGAGTGGCTTAAACAAGAGTTTTATTGTCTCACAGTTCTGGAAGCTAGAAGTGCAAGATTAAGGCGCTGGCAGAGTTGGTTTCTTCTGAGGTCTCTCCTTTTGGCTTGCAGATGGCTGCCTTCTTGCTGTGTCCTCACAATCTTTCTTCTGTACTCTAACCCTTGGTGTCTCTTCCTCTTCTTATAAGAACATCAGTCATATTAAAGCCCCATCCTAATGGCCTCATTTAACTTAATCGCCTCGTACAAGCCCTATCCCCAGATACAGACATATTTTGAGGTACTAGGGTTAGGCTTCATCATAGGAATTTGGGGGACTCAGTTCAGCCCATCACAGATAAACACTATTATTAATCCCCATGTACAGGTGAGGAAACCGAAGCACAGAGAGGTACTTCAGTGATCTACCCAAGGCCGTACAGTGTGTACGTGGCAGAATTGGGATTTAAAGCCCCGGATTTAGAAATCCAGAGCTGGTGCTCTGAACCTCTACTGTGCTGTGGACTAGACGGAAATATGGGGAAGAGATGGGAGTGGGGCAGGTGCATAGGTGCCAGGGGGCAAGGAAATGGGGGTGGCGGGGTGTTGTCAGGGGTGCTGGAGCTAAATCGCTCATAGGATGTCATGGATGAGTCCACACCAATGCTGGTCTGCTACAGATGAAGGTAGGAGGAGAAATGGGAGGGTCAGTTCTCTCTGTCTTTTGCTCGCTCAGAAATCTGAGCTCCTGGAGAAGCTGGAGGCCTGGTGGGAAATGGTGGCTAAAAGACATGCTGCAAAGCCCACTGGAAATTGGACTAGCCAATTATCCACCCAAGCTGTTCGTTTCCAGGCAGCGGGTACAGGCGCAGCCATGCGAGTTTGTCCCACATCCTCGGAGCATGTCATCCTTCCTGGGGAGGCGGAGTCCTGGTCTTGCCCACAACTCCGAAGACAAGTGTTGCTCCATCCCCTGAATCTGCCGAAAGGAGAACACACCAGTGGGGCGCAGGCTGCAGGCATGCCCTTCTCAAGGACAGAGAAGTAGCCCCCATCTCCTCTCACACTAATACCAGCTCATAGGCACCACGAGTGGCAGGGGGCTCTCCCCAGAGCCATGTGATGAGGGAATAGAGGTGAGATTTGGATGCAGACAGGCCTGAGTTCAAATCCTGATGCTGTTGCTTACTCAGTGTGTGTGAGATGCCGGGGATGGTACTTGGCCACTCATAGCCTCAGTTTTCTTACTAGAAAAAGGGGGATTACAAAACCCACATTTCCAGGCAGGTTGCTGCAAGGATGAGAGATGATGTGCAAAGCATCTGGAGCAGGACCTGGTATTGAGTAGGTGCTCAAAAATTAGAAGCTGTGAGTATTGGAGATATCCTGGCTTATAGACATCTCAGCACTAGGTCTCTAAATCTTTATTTCATTTATTTTTTTTTTATGAGATGGAGTCTCACTCTGTCGCCAGGCTGGAGTGCAGTAGCATGATCTCGGCTCACTGCAACCTCTGCCTCCCAGGTTGAAGCAATTCTCCTGCCTCTGCCCCCCTGAGTAGCTGGGACTACAGGAGCGCACCACCACACCCAGCTGATTTTTGTATTTTTAGTAGAGACAGGGTTTCACCATTTTGGCCAGGATTGTCTCAATCTCTTGACCTCATGATCCGCCTGCCTCTGCCTCCCAAAGTGCTGGGATTACAGGCATGAGCCACCGCACCTGGCTAGTCTCTAAATCTTGTCTGGGGGACAGAGCATGTTGTGGAGCAGTTAGCAGCAGAGAGTCAATGGAGTTGGGTTGAATGTAAGTGTACTTGCAGAAAAGGAGGCCCTCTGTCAGCTAGAAACAAAACAAAATGCCTTTCATTCAGAATTGTGCTCTGCCCCAACTAGGGTATTAGCAGCCCTCCTTAGGTGCCCTATGAGCTAAATATAACAGGGATGATGCACTGGTCACATAGGCTTTTCACTGCAACCTCCAAAATGCAAGCAGATTAACTGGATATTTGAGGTGGCAGAGTTAAAAAAAAAACCCACAAAATCCCTGAGCCAAATCAACTGATCACGTACTTTCGACATGCTCTTATCTCATTTATCCTGAGATGACCAGAATTGTACTTTTGACTTAACTTTTGGGAAATACTGGAAACATAACTGATGTGGATGTTCTCATTCAAGGCGTAGAGTTTGTAAGTGGCTCTGGAATAGATTAAAATGGAACTCATCTTGATGACAGAATAGCTGCATGTAGGTTTGCTGGGGGTTTTTTGTATTTATTTATTTATTTATTTTTGAGACAGAGTCTCGCTCTGTCGCCCAGGCTGGAGTGCAGTGGCACGATCTTGGCTCACTGCAACCTCCGCCTCCCAGGTTCAAGCAATTCTCCTGCCTCAGCCTCCTGAGTAGCTGGGATTACAGGCATGCGCTACCACGTCTCAAACTCCTGACCTTGTGATCGACCCGCCTCGGCCTTCCAAAGTGCTGGGATTACAGGAGTGAGCCAATGTGCCCAGCCGGTTTGCTGGATATTAAGGGAAATGGTTTTAATTGTATGTTCTAAAAATGAAATTGTCAGGATTTTCCAGTAAGTGCTTTATTAGGTCAGTTTTTACCAATAAGCAAGATTGATTGAAACCTGCAACTCCTCAGAGCCTAGATCAGCAGCATCTCCCAGGAAATAGTGAGGAGGGGGTGAGGAGCTGGGAAGGGGTTGTGGGACCGTGTGTATCATAATCACATGCAAATCACAGCAGCCTAGGAGACAGTGGCATGCTAGGTCAGGGCAATCTTCCTCTCCCGCCTCCCTGCAACATGGGGAGAAGGAGAGTTGGTTTCTGGGGGATGAATATAGAGAAAGTGCTCATAAGCAGTCTTGGCCCTCATTTTGGCCATGGCATGGTTGAAATGGGGCAGGCCCAGTGAGGACTGATCCAAGACGAGAGGGAAAATAGGCTTGCATTCCGGACTCAGGGGCTGCAGTTGCTGTGATAAAGTGACTTGCAGAAGAGAAGGGGAGCTATGGGACCCTCGCTCATCCCGCTGGCTAACGGCCCTTTGCAGGTGACTCTGTGGAGAGACTTGTTTCAGCCAAGAGGACACATCCTCATGCAGAGGGGCAGCATCTGGGCCTGCTCTGCAGCCATGGAGACAAACTTGCTCTGTCAAGGGAGCAGCTGCTGGCCACCTGCTCACCAGTCCAGGCTAAGCCCTTTTCTGAGCAGGAGTGTAGGAGCCTGATCCCTAGAATACAGGGCTGGAGGTACAGTAGTGAGCGAGCATGGTGTGTTTTTGCTAGCCTGGGCCATTAGTTTTCCAAGGTGGCCCGGGTGCCCACCCCACCTAAGGTCCCATACACAGGGAACTCTCAGCATGCTGAGGTTCCATGCATAGGGACCCCTCAGCTGTCCTTGTCTGCTGACCTTTTTGTCTCAGTAACACCTAGACCTGCTCCCACTTCCTTGCACCAGAAGCAGCATCTGTTGCAGAGCTGGACCAGCTAGCAGGAGGCCGGGCAGAGATTAGTAAGGCCAGGCCACTTTGGAGGAATTCTGGGGCTTCAGCCTACTCTCCTTTGTCCTCCACAAGGACACATGCGGTCTACGCTGTGGGCCCGATCAGAGCCAACAGTTGCCACACTGCCTCTCTAATGTTCATTCTCTCCCTTTTTACCCAGACTATAAACTCTCAGAGGGCAAGACTCAAATCTGATACCTCCTGGCTGGGACACTTATAGGATACATGATTAATACCTACATGCTGTGCGATGATGCATCAAGGTAACACGGGGCTGTCCTTCTGTGCAAAGATGATATCCTGACCCTCTATATGTAGGGCTTCAATATTAGGTCATTTTTCCAGCTATGATCCACACTCTCCCCTTATCTCCCTTAAAATCTTTAGTAAATTCCACCAGAAGAAGGCCAGGCTGAAGGAAGATCTGTGGCCTTGGGAAAGAGTGAGACTCCTGTCCCTGAGCCTGAAGGGACTCCGAAGAGGGGTTTTATAGGCCCTACCACGACGTAAATAGACACAGATCGGTGAACCCTGTAAGCCTGAGGGCAGCGAACAGCTGGTGTGCCAAGGGCATATTTGCCTGGTAATTTTAATTTTTATTTGAATGCCCATCTGCCCCATCGCTGACATCATAGTGCAGCTGCAGGTCTTGTTTTTCCTTCCTGTTTCATGCGCCTGCGGCATGGCCTTGCACTCAGGGATAATTAAATGGCTCTGTGGGTGGCCTCACCCTGGTTAGTGGATGTATGGGTTGGGGTTGGGGGCAGCCCAGGCCAGAGGGCCAGAAGTCTCCAACAAGGGAGCCTCAGGCTTTGTGTCAGTGTACCATGGGGGAGGGTGGGGCCCGACTGGGGCAGAGCCTGGGAATACCTTATTTGACGGGAGGGAGTAAGTGTCTTGGGAACAGGCTTGTCCTGAAGCCTGGAAAGATTTGCCCCTTCCATAAGAAAGCCCTCAGTCCTGGAGATTAAAGGGTTCTTGTTCCGAACCAGGGCCAGAGTTTTCCTAACCTCTGGGGCTTACCCAGCATAGGCCGAGGCACATGAAAACAGGTATACAAGTGCCCAGAACCTTCAGTAAATAGAAACTCTTGTCTCAAGCTTGTATAGTTTCCTCATTACTCTGATTTCCCCCTACATCCCCCATCTCCAATTTTTTCCTCAACTTCTGTTCTTTAGAGCAGTCCTGGATTCAAATCCTGATTCTGGTTATTTACTAGCTGTATGATTTTGAACAGTCTCATTAACTTCTCTCAGCCTCAGTTTCCTCATCTGTAAAATGGACCCAGCAACTCCACTCCTAAATATGTTAATCTCAGAAACATTTTTTATGTGAACACCAGAAAACATGTACAAGAATGCTCTTAGCAGCACTGTTAGCAATAGCAAAAGACTGGAGACCATACAAAGGGCTCTCATGAGAAGAATGAGAAGGATAAACTGTGGTACATGTGCACAGTGGAATATCATAAAGCTGTGAAATGAATGAACTCTAGGGACACTATAGTAACCATATAGATGAATCTTAGCAAAATAATATTGGAAAAAGGCAAGTTATTTTATTACAATTTAAATATAATCAAAATAAACAATATATTTTAAGATTTCCATATACATGGAATAAATCTAAAAGAGAGCAAAGAAATGATTGGGGATGGGGTTGGCTTGGGTAAGGGAAGGTGTAGCAGGATGAACCGCAGACAAAACTTCTCAGACACCGAGTTAAAGAAGGAAGTGGTTTATTTGGCCGGGAGCATCAGGCAAGACTCCTGTCTCAAGAGCCGAGCTCCCCGAGTGAATAATTCCTGTCCCTTTTAAGGGCTCACAACTCTAAGGGGGTCCACGTGAGAGGGTCATGATCGATTGAGCAACAGAGGGTACGTGACAGGGGCTGCATGCACCGGTGGTCAGACTGAAACAGAACAGACCCGGAAGTTTCACAATGTCTTTTCTATACAATATCTGGAATCTATAGATAACATAACCGGTTAGGTCAGGGGTCAATCTTTAACTACCAAGCTTAGGTCAGGCAGGCCCAGGCCTGGTTTTGGGTCTGGTTCCTAGGCTTCGGGCCAACTGCTTTTAGTTTCGCTTTTCTTTTTTTTTTCTGAGTATAAAACAATATAAAACAATATGAGAAGGTCTGTCTCTCTTCTCTCATTTCCTCCCTAGTAAATAGAAATTCTTTTCTCAAGCTTGTATAGTTTCCTCATCGCTCTAATTTCCCCCTACATCCCCCATCTCCAATTTTTTCCTCAACTTCTATTCTTTAAAGCTGTCCTGGTTTCAAATCCTGATTGTGGTTATTTACTAGCTGTGTGATTTTGAACAGCCTCATTAACTTCTTTCAGCCTCAGTTTCCTCATCTATAAAATGGACCCAGCAACTCCACTCCTAAATATGTAAATCTCAGAAACATTTTTTATGTGAACACCAGAAAACATGTACAAGAATGCTCTTAGCAGCACTGTTAGCAATAGCAAAATACTGGAGACCATACAAAAGGCTCTCATGAGAAGAATGAGAAGGATAAACTGTGGTACATGTGCACAGTGGAATATCATAAAGCTGTGAAATGAATGAACTCTAGGGACACTATAGTAACCATATAGATGAATCTTAGCAAAATAATATTGGAAAAAGGCAAGTTATTTTATTACAATTTAAAGATAATCAAAATAAGCAATGTATTTTACGGTTTCCATATACATGGAATAAATCTAAAAGAGAGCAAAGAAATGATTGAGGATGGGGTTGGCTTGGGTAAGGGAAGGGAGGGGAACAAGCAGATGAATAGATGTAAGTTACCATCAGTGTAATTCCTGGGTTGGTTATAGGTTCAAGGGTATTCACCAAATCAATAAAATAAATGATTGAAAGAGAGAACAAATAAATATTTAAGACCTAAGCATGCACTAATAAGTACAGCATGAAACGAATCAAGGATTATAAAGATTAATTCAATTTTGTGCACTGAAGTCTATTAACAAATATGATTGCAGGGATTGTGAGATTGCATTAAATGAGATAATGTACATCATGACCTACTAATGCACTAGCTGTCATCCAGTAGGTGTTCAAAAATAAAGTTAATCTCTCTATTCTCCTAGCCAAGCAGGGACCTTATCATGCTTCCCATAATTCAGGATTCTTAGTGCTTTGATCCTTTAGGGCCGAATCCTAAATTGCCCACTAACTTCCTTCCATTTCTTCCCTCCCTTCCTCTACCCTCCTGCTCCACCCCAGAGCAAATAAATCTTCCCTGTCCTATGTTACAGAGTTGTGGGAACAGGATATATGAGAAGGCTTTGAGACTATTCAGTGCCCCCAGTACACTCTTGTTTTCCCGTGTGCCCTGCATTCCATCAGTGAATGAAAGAAGGCACAACTCTTGAGCCTAGGTAGCTTCCAGTCCTTTGTGAGGCTCACTCACAGGTGGAAAGGACACATGGCCATGCTCTTGGTGTTCAGAGGGGAGAGAGACTGTGTGATCTGTAATATTCTAGGAGGATACTGGAGAAGGTGGTCTGAGGTTGCACCTGAAATGACATCCATGGGCTTAATGGAAAGTATCTTGGATTGGAACTTGGAGCTATAAAATCTTGTAAAATCTTGAGAGTCTCATTCACTGGCTGTAGGTGGGCAAGTTAATTAGCCTTACTGAGCCCTGCTTTTCTCATCTGTGTAATGCAACTTGGAATGCTTGGAATGTAAACTAAGCACACATACTCACAACCAACACAATGCTGGGCACAGAGTGGACATTCCAAAAACATTTGCTGAATCTGAACCCCATATCCTCTCCAGAACCCTAGTTTCCCTCTGGGAGATTGGCTGGTGCACTCACTCCGACTGGAGTGGAAATGGCTTTATCTAGATTTGGCAGGAAAGTGTCACTTTGAGTTTCAATGCTGACAAATTGGTAGGACAGATAGGTGACATTTGTCATGGGGTTGGAAGCAGTTTCCTGATTCCCATCCATGCCTCCTGAGCCCCATATCTGTGGGAGCAGAACGCTGGGAAAAGATGTGACAAGTCACATGCACAGGTGCCTCTTTTCTCAACCATGTGCCACATGGAACCAAGGAAATGGGACAATCAGAGCAGTCCCAGGAGGGAAAAGAGATCACTGAACAGCAATTCTGGAGAGCCCTGATGGTGAGGGAAACTGGGGGAGAGGGCTGATGAGGGGCACTGGTGATTTTATAAACCATAGGCCTTTTAAAGCTTGTTAGGCTTGGCTGGAGAAAGTTACCTCTTTTTATCAAAAATGTGACTTAGCCCAGTCCAGCAGCATGATTCGGTCTGTGAGACAGACAGGAAGCCTGGAGTGAACTCTGCCATTTATTTTCAAAACAGAGATATACTGAACACCCATTATGTGCTGGCCAGGGTGCTAATTAAGCTTTTTATATACTTAAAAAAAAAATCTTCACAGTATCTAACAATTGAATGTCTCCAAATATTCATTTTCTAGGTAAGAAACAGACTTGCCACAGTTTCTTAGGTCAGATGGGGTTACCCAGAGATAAACAGTGAAAATGTGGGTGCAGAAACCAGGAGTGGGGGTGGAGGTGACTGATGGTGGTGGGTGTTGCCCGCTGCCACAGACAGGAAGTGAGGGCATCCTGTATCTTAGGTCACCCCTGCCTGTCTAACTCAGAGGCGGGGGTGGTGTCTGCGGATTTTGACTAGGGCACAGTTATGAGACTTCAGAGGGTAAGGTGGCTCTGGAGGTCCCCAGCTCAGTTAGAAATATCCCTGCCATTCATTACTGACCTTTCCACAGAGCCAATCCTGCCACACTATGTGGTAAATGGAGGGTGACTAATGTGTGCCCATCACAACAGCCACATTTGCATTTAGCTGAGACAAAAGCCTCAGTTACACCAAGTTGGGGATAACAGTTGGTGAGATTTTAAGCATCAGTCAGAATTTGGGAGAGAAGGAAGAGTTTAATCACAAGGCCCTTTGGGTGCCCTGCTCACCATGCAAGAGGAGCTGAATTTTGTCCTGGTTGAAAATGCGGCCTGTCTTCTCTCCCCTACCCTCCTTATGTTTGAAACTCTGGGATATTTGCTTGTCTTTGTGTCTTTGTGAGTAGGGAAGATATTTGGGAGCTCTTTTTTGAGATAAGGTATATGAAAGTGTTTTATAAATAGTAAAAGGTTACATAAGAGCAAGGCGATGCTTTTATTACTGCTTCCTATGGAGCCAGCTGCAGGAGAAGGCCTCTGATCTCACTCCCAATAGGAGCCTTTCTCCATTCACTGGAGCCTGACCCAGATTGGACACTCAGGAATACATCTTATGTAAGATTTGGCTAAATTGAACAAAGCCCATCTTTCCAGTCCACGTTTGGGTTGATTTATTTCAATTAAAAGTTTCTATTGAGTGTTCACAATGTACACAGGCACTGTATATAGCTAAAGATATAAAGGAGAATAATATATACATGATTCCTATCTTCAAGGAATTTACAGTTCAGTGGAGAGATTTTTAAAAAGGTGGAAATCCTTTTGTTAAAGAAAATTTTAGTTAAAACTCCAATACCTAAAATGAAAAGGGAGCTGCTTTGATGAAGGTGGAAATAGAAGAAAGGAGAGGCAGAGAAGGTAGGAGAGGAGGAGGGAGGCCAGGGTGCTGTTGGCTGGACCTCACCATTGCCCCCAGAGGCCTTTCAAGGGTTTCTCAGAGGCCAGTTCAAGCAGCCACAATTTCCATAAGGTTTCTAGAAGAAAACAGAAGAATATTGTAATGGCTTGAGGAGCGGCAAAAATTTCTTAGGACATAAAAAGCTCTAAGCATAAAAGGAAAAAAACTGATAAATTGGTCAGGTGCAGTGGCTCACACCTGTAATCCCAGCACTTTGGGAGGCTGAGGCAGGTAGATCACCTGAGGTCAGGAGTTCAAGACTAGCCTGGCCAACATGGTGAAACCCCATCTCTATTAAAAATACAAAAACTAGCCGGGTGTGGTGGTGAGCTCTTGTAATCCCAGCTACTTGGGAGGCTGAGGCAGGAGAATTGCTTAAACCCAGGAGGCGGAGGTTGCAGTGAGCCAAGATCACGCCACTGTACTCCAACCTGGGTGACAGAGCGAACTCCATCAAAAGCAAAAACAAACAAACAAACAAAAACTGATAAATTATACTACCTCAAAAATGAAAATTTCCACTTATCATGTAATACTGTTAAAATAAATAGGGAAGCCAGATTGGGAGAAGATATTTGCAATATATGTATCTGACAATAGACGTGTGTCAAGAATATGTAAAGAATTCCTACAACTCAATAGAAAACAAACAAAATACAATTTTCAAATTAATCAAAAGACTTAAACAGACACTTCACAAAATAATATATATGAATGCCAATAAACCAAATCAAAACCTGGTGAACACCATCACTTGTTAGGAGAATGCAAATCAGATAATTTGCCAAAAGTTTGCTTTGTAAACAGTGGTGCCAGAATTGGAAACAGCCTGTGCCCTTCTCTGTTCCATGGATCTCCAAGTACATTTTCCTATTTTAGTTATACAATGTTTTTCATATCCCTTCTCTGCCTCCAAATTATTTTTATCTACAGTACTAAAGCCATGAGGAGACAGCTAGATTTCCATAGATGTCAATGGTTACGTAATTCTTCACTTACGGCCCTGGAGGCCTCTTTTCTAAGTTCACAAATGACATATTAATATTTCTCTTTGCTAGGGAGTAATCTCCCAGTGAGCTGCAGTTACTGCCCTCTGTAAATATGAAACACACATTACTATTAGTGTATTACCATAATGGTTCTCTCCTGCCCATAAACAGCCGCACATGTGAAATATAAATGACAACCAAAAAGAGTGCTAAGGGGCCCCTGCTCAGAGCTGCAACAGGGTCTTCCAGGGACTAGGGACCATTAGGAAAAATAATGCCAAAACCCACAGTGAAGTTCTACTATGTATCCACTAGAATATGTAAAATGAAAATCCAGCTAACAAAAGGGGGTTGGTAAGGCTGTAGCATGACTGCAATTCTTATATAGTGCTGGTGTAAATGTAAAATGGTACAAAGCACTTTAGAAGGCAACTTGATAGTTTCTTATAAATCTAAATCTATACCTTCCGTATGGCCCAGCTACTCCGCTCACAGGTCTAAAAACATATGTCCACAAAAAGACGTATCTGCAAATGTTCATCACAGCTTTATTCACAATAGGCAAAAACTTGAAACAACCCAAACAAGCAAGACAATGAATAAGAAATTGTGGAATTCTACTCAGCAATGGAAAAAGACGCACTACTGATAAATGCACCAACTCAGATGAATCTCAAAAACATGCAGCGTGCAAGAAGCCAGATGCAGAAAGACTACATTCTGTATCAAAGTCTAGAACAGGCAAACTAATCTATGTTTTAAAAACATCAGGAAAGTAGATGCCTGGTTGGGGACAGGGTGGCAGTGGGAAATTGGAAGAGGGTACAAGGGAACTATCTGGGATGATGGGAATGTTCCATGTATCAATATTGAGGTAGGTTACATGAATGAATGCATTTGTCAGAACTTCCTGAATTAAAACTGTTAAGATCCCAGCATTTTGCTTTCTGTAAATTACATCTCAATATGAAATGTTAGGCAATGACATTCTGGAAAATAAAACTGTAGATGGTAAAAAGATCACTGATTGCCAGAGGCTTTGGAGGGTGGAATAGACAGAGCACAGAGGATTTTTAGGGCAGAGAGATGACTCTGTGTGATACTGTGATGTGGATGCATGTCATTATACATTGTCCAAACTTGTAGAACACAGGGCACCAAGAGTGAACTCTAACGTAAACTATGGACTCTGGGTGATAAGGATGTGCCAATGCAGCTTCCTCTGTTGTAACAAATGTACCCCTCTGGGGGGGATACTGATAGTGAGGGAGGCTGTGCATGTATAGAGGCTAGGAATCTATGGGAATCTCTGTACCTTCTCCTCAATTTTGCTGTGAACCTAAAACTGCTCTAAAAAATAAAGCCTAACTTTAAAACATATTAGGCAAATAAATCACTAGTTTCCTATTTCAAGAAGGCAGAGTTGAGTCCTTTCTGTACCCTTCTTTCTTAAAAACAATGGGCAAACAATTAGAATAAGAAACAGCAAAATAAACTTTAGCTTGTGAAACTAGAATAACATCTGTAACCCACATGAAGACAGACAGCAGAGGGAGGAATGACAAATGACTCACCAGAGAGGATGGAAGCCAAACCTGATCCCAGAGGGTGAGCAGGGAAGGGTGGGGTGGGGGTTAACTGACAAGGGGCAAGTTCTTTGCCTCAAGAGTCCCTGAAAGGCTCAGGTACTAGAGGAATCAGCAGGAAGGTGGGCAAGAGGGATGCTGATGGAAGCAGGACTGTTTCAGAGCCTGCTGAGAAGGGTTCACTTTACCCTTCCCTCCACTTCCCTAAGATACCATCTGTATAAACCCACAGATTCCTTCTCCTTTTCCTTTTCTGTAAACCTGAACCCTTCTAAAGGCTTTAGGTCTGGGAAATCCAAAGCCAGGAAGATCTGCAGGCTACTTTTGTTTTTCTATACTGTACAATACTTGCCTGACAAAATAAGGTGCGGAGTCAGCTATTTGCTTGAATGAAGGGAAATAGGAAATTTTAGGTAGAAAACACACACAGACACAGACAGACACACACATACATTAATATTGCCAAATATCATCTAGCTACTTACACAGAAATATTTTATGGCTTGTTTATTATCCATTTTTTAGTATTATACCTTATGCAGTATTTCCACCTTAAATAAATCTGGGGGGTAGAGCAGACACAATTATTCCCTACCATAGTGCAGATAAGGGGAATTGAGGCACACAAAGGTTATATGACTTGTCTAAGGTCAAACAACATGCTGCTGTCTAACCTGAACAACAGTCCTGGACTCTGGGCTCCAAGATCAGTATTTCAGCATTCAATGATGAGTGCTTATTGCTCTTCAAAAATATGGGCAGACAGACAAAAAAAAAAAGAGAGAGAATATACTGTATGATTCCATTTATATACAACTCTAAAAAATGCAAACTAATCCATAGTGACAGAAAGCAGATCAGTGGTTGCCTGGGGCTAGGAGGGTGGGGAGAAGGGGAGCAGGGATTACACAGAGGCATGAGAGACTTTCGGGATAGTGGATATGCCCACTCTTTTGATTGTGATGATTTCACTAGGTGTTTGCCTATGTCAAAACTTGTCAAGTTGTCCACTTCAACCATGTTAACTGTATGTTGATTATCCCTCACTAAAGCTATTTTAAAAAATATGGGCATAAATGACTCACTTGCTGGGCCTTCCTGCAATAATCATTTCCACCTTTTTAACATTTACAGAACATCCAAATACATGCTAGATATATAGAGGGGATATATGCAGAGGGGTACAATATCCCCCTGCCTTCATGGGGAAAATGCTTAAAAGAGAGGGTTTCAAACAGGGAAGTAAAGAGAACAAACATTTACCGAACATCAAACGTATTATCTTTTTCGATCTTCACTAAACTCTGCATGACGGATATTATCATCATATCCACTTTCCTGGTAAGGAAATTCTCAAGCCAGTAATAGCTGGGGTTTGAGGGAGCCAATAACAAACACCTCTGCTTTTCACTCACTTCCTGAGTTGAGAACCCTTTGACACAGGAGTCAGATACCTGATGATGAAAACGTCAGCTTTATTACAGAAAAAGCTGGTTTTGAGGGCTTGGCTAAGAGCCACATGCTGCCAAATGGGTGTGCTAACAGATTCTCCTGAATTGAACTTAATTCTCAAATTGCAGACTTCCTCTCAGGCTCCACTAAACTTACCATAGAGTAGGAATTGCGGGTCTCCTGGGGACAGGCCACTCCTGAAGAGAAGTGGGTATGTCTGGTTCCTTTTTCTAAACTCACCAAGCAATGAGTTGCTACTTCTATGGGTAGGGCTTACTAGATTTAGGGGGAAAGTTGGGGGGAGAGGTCACAATTATAACTTTAGGGCAACCCCTTCTCATGAAAACACAGGAATCAAAAAGAAGCGTTGCCCTGAAAGGTTAAGTGGGATTCAGACCCAGATTCATGTTCCAAAGCATTTACTACATCCATGGTTTTCATTCTAAAAATTTTGTGCAAACTAATTTATGTGCACCGAATCCTAAATTAAATGGACTACAGGACATTGGATTTGAAGGAACACAGTGGTGAACTTTTTGCTAATGGGTAACTTTTTATATTCTTTCATTCATTTAAATAGTTTTTGTGCACCTATCCTGCAATAGGCCCTGAGCCCATCACTAGGCAGGCCAGGATAAATGTCCTGGCCTCTCCCTGTCCTCAGGGAGCTGGAGGACTCATCAGCCATCTCCAAGTTTCAGCTCTGGCCTCAGCTTTCTTTTTCAGCATATCTTCTGTTGACTGATTCCTTTTGTGCCTGCTATAACCAACAAACAGGATTTCTCCTTGAGGCCTCAACACATAACACCCCACTCCCTTTCTCATCCCTTGACTTTACTTATACTGTTTCCTATACCTGGAATCCAATTCAGTTAAGCAAACATTTTTGAGCATCTGCTGTGTTAGAGCTGTGAGAGGTAGAGCTACAAAAAGGAATAATATCTAGCTACAGTATCCTGTAAAGCTTGGCCTTTAAATGTTTAAATCCTATCCATCCTTCAAGGTCCACTTCCTCCATGAAGTCTTCTTAGGTTCCTCAATCAGCTGTAATCACTGGTATTTGCCTCAATTGTAGCTTTGAATGATGCTTTCACCTGCTGACCGAGGACTCCTCAGCCACCTGTACCTAAGGGAGCACAATGGGAATACCCCATAGTTCCATGACTCACCTCTATAGCCGCGTCCCTGAAAAATCGAGTCTTTCATTCCCATGCCTAAAATGTTGCTGCCCAGCATACAATGGGCAGGAAAGGACACAATCAATGGATGGCAAAGACCACCACTTACTTGGCCTCTCCCTATACCTTGCTTGGCTACCTCCCCCCGAGTTCACCTTTGCCTCAATGGCAAAGGAAGACCCTCCTGTTGCCATGGCTATTGGTCCTCTCCCCATACCACTCTCCTGACCTCCCACCACAGCCCCTGCACTTCAAGCTTGAATGCGCCTCAGCTGCAGATGCTCTCACCTCCCCCTCCAGTCCAGGACCTCAGCCTTTCCGGTCCTTCCTTTCATTCCTTCCCACAGTCCTAACCCTTCGCTAGGAAGCCAGAGCTGCTCTGTCCTGGGCCCAGAGCCAGGTTATATTTTGATGCAACCCTAGGGACTCTTTGGGGTTTTTTTCCAGGTTTAGACTTATCGAACATCTTGCCAGACCAGGGAATATAGTCAGATTTCTTTTTCTGCTGCCTATACAGGAGGGAGAAGTGGGGGAGTCCCCTTCTATTATTAGAGAAATTTTGGTTTGCAACAGAGATTCAACTCAAACCAGCATGAATAAAAGGGAGTTTTGGTGAGAATACTGGAACACCCCATGGAATCTGTGAGCAGAAACAGTGAGCAGAACCCTAAGGAATGCAGAAGCCCTGACTTTCCTCCTCTTTTCAGTTTCTCTCTGTGCACTACCTTTCTCTTTTCTTGCTGACTGTTCTCTGTTTACCAGTTCACATGGCAAAAAATGGTCAATAGTTCCCACATTTACATCATCAGTCTTAACACAAAGATATGGCCAGGTGTGGTGGCTCACGCCTGTAATCCCAGCACTTTGGGAGGCCGAGGCGGGCGGATCACGAGGTCAGGAGTTCGAGACCAGCCTGGTCAACATGATGAAACCCCGTCTCTATTAAAAATACAAAAAAATTAGCCGGGCATGGTGGCGGACGCCTGTAGTCCCAGCTACTTGGGAGGCTGAGGCAGGAGAATCGCTTGAACTCAGGAGGTGGAGGTTGCAGTGAGCCAAGATCGCACCATTGCACTCCAGCCTGGGGGACAAGAGCCAGACTCTGTCTCAAAAAAAAAAAAAAAAAAAAAAGACACTGAGAGGGAAACCAATCTATCCTTCAGCCTGGGGTCCAAAATTCCCAGGTAAGAGACGGATTGGCCCAGGTTAATCTGAATGTGCTCAATCTGGTCAAGGAGGCAAGATCACATTATCAGAGCACAGCATTTCTGCTGCAACCACGTGGACACAAGAAGGGAAGGGAAACTTTCTACAGAGGGGTACTGGGGCCAAAATCCAAAAGGTGTCTCCCAGACCCTCTCATGGAGCAAATTTTAACAGCCACCTCTCTAGGAAACTGGTCCCCCTCATTCTACATCTGGCCACCTAGACGATATTGCTGATAATATGCTATTTACAGTTGTATCTTTTGCACCACTCCCCACCCCTCCTTAATCTCCTGGAGGACAGGGGCATGCTTAGGGTTGTTTGTGCCCTTCAGTGCTTATCCAGTGCCTGCACTCAGCAGGTTCATCTCATGTCTGCTGAGAGAACATGATGTTTACATGTACCAAGAATTGTTCTGGGCCCTTGACACATTAACACATAATCCTTGAAATAATCCTATGAGGTAGGAACATGTGAGGAGGGCGAGGAGAGTATGTAACTTGTCCAAAATCACAGTTAGTCAGTGTCATAGCCAGGATTCAAACCCAGGTGGTCTGGCACTCTGCTCTTAGTTCCTGGCC
This sequence comes from Pan troglodytes, assembly GCF_028858775.2. Classification (NCBI taxonomy): domain Eukaryota; kingdom Metazoa; phylum Chordata; class Mammalia; order Primates; family Hominidae; genus Pan; species Pan troglodytes. Next base: position 66,485,223 of record NC_072398.2, read on the forward strand.
AGTAGACTTCACCACCTCTCCATCTGTGTTTGGTGAGTTTCTACCTTAATCCTCAGGTTTTCTCAAGAGAGCCAAATCTGTAGATGCACACAGGCAGCGGTGTTTCTGGATAAGAAGGGAAAGTAGGAGTCAGGAGGTACTTGGCTCTTCCAAGATGGAACTGGCTACTCTCTCTTTCATGCCCATACCTTACCTGTGCACAGGTAGCACCTGGAACTTTTTCCTTCACCGATTTGTTTATGTGTCTGTTTTACATACATGACCAGTAGTGTTTGTTTTTAAAATTTATTTAATATAGTCTTATTTTAAATAAAAGTATTGCTGGGCAACTGGTTTTAAGTTGTATATGTAGAAGAAAATAATAAAATTAACTATCTCTTATTCATCTCCCCTCTGCTCCACCTCCCTTTCTCCAGTGAAAACCACTTTCAATGTTAAGGTATTCATCTGGTACTTCCCCTATATTTCTAATTCACAGAGTATGTGGCTGTCTCTTGAGTCATTAATTTCAGACATTAGTTATAGACTTCCTATTATGGTAATGAAGATATTAAAATCATGTACATTTTCCTCTTTTCTGCTAGCTCCCTAGTCCCCCAATTGCTGGTTAACAAAGCTTTTGTTATTGTGATTGTATAAATATTGTTTGCTATTAGGCCAAGTAATATATCTTATTTACCTGTACATTCTTGCATATTGTTTTTCTTTTTTCCTGGAGTTAGTAATTGCCTCTAATTTTTATTTGTTTAGTTTTCTATCAGCACCTGACTAAGCCCTCCCATGTGCTCCCACAGCTCTGTGAAACATGGCTCAATAACATTTCCACATTGTCAAGTCTATCAGATTTTTTTTTTTTTTTTTTTTTTTTTTTTTTTTTTTGCCTCTGAGACATCTTTCCTGGAGCTCTTTGACGTCTTATTCAGGGTTGGCTGCTCTCATGGCCCACTGTTGTCCTACCCTTCCTTCCTTTGCCTACTTCCTGAGAACTCCTTCTACTTTCCTCTTATCTCTCAAGTTCTGTCTTCCACTCCATCCTTTCTTGTTTTATGGACTTACATATTTTCTAGTGTAGCTTTCTGTTGGTACATGGGAGATAATGTTTTTGAGACTTTTCTGACTGAAAATCTTCATTCTCTGCTCACTCTTGAGGTGGGTGACATAGAATTCCAGGTTGAAAATAATTTTCACCAGGCGTGGTGGCATTCACCTGCAATCCCAGCTACTCAGGAGGCTGAGGCAGGAGAACCACTTGAACCTGAGAGGCAAGGGTTGCAGTGAGCTGAGATCGTGCCACTGCACTCCAGCTTGGGTGACAGATCAAGACTCTGTCTCAAAAAAAAATTTATTATATTATTTAAAATACAATTATTATTATTTTCACTTAGAACCTTGGAAGTGTTCAATGTTATTGAGAAGACTGATGTTATTTCAATTCCTGTGTATTGTTTGTGGTCTGTTCCCCCATCCCCCTCAATCCCCCGGTCTCTAGGTTCTTAGGACCACCTTTGTATCCTAGGGTTCTGAATTTATAATGATGTCTGGGTTTTTGTATTCAATATGAGCTGAGCGCTTGGTAGCCTGGTCAATGTGGAGACTGGCACTTTGGGGATGGTTTGCTTATAGGATTTCTTTGATAATTTCCTCCCCACTGTTTTTTCTGGCATTCCTATTAGTTATAAATGAAACGTCTTGGCTTTATCCTTTAATTTTCTTTCTTTCTTTTCTTTTTTTTTTTTTTGAGACGGAGTTTCACTCGTTACCCAGGCTGGAGTGCAATGGCATGATCTCGGCTCACTGCAACCTCCACCTCCCAGGTTCAAGTGATACTCCTGCCTCAGCCTCCCGAGTAGCTGGGATTAGAGGCATGCGCCACTGTGCCTGGCTAATTTTATATTTTTTAGTAGAAATGGGGTTTCTCCATGTTGGTCAGGCTGGTCTCGAACTCCCGACCTCAAGTGATCCACCCGCCTCGGCCTCCCAAAGTGCTGGGATTACAGGCGTGAGCCACCACGCCCAGCTTTATCCTTTAATTTTCTAATTTATTATTTCCAATGTCCCTTTTTTTCTGACTTTCTGAAAGATTTCTTCAACATTGTTTTTGAACACTTCTGTTGATTTTTTTGGTATCACATTTTTAATTCCCAAGAGGTTATAATTTTTCTCTGTTTCTTTGAAAACAAAATTCTGTTCTTGTTTTATAGTTGCAATATTTTCTCTTATTTCCCTGAAGCTATGAATGATGGGTTTTGTTTTGTTTTAATTTGTTTCCTTTCTATTCTGTTTCCTGAATTGTTTCTGTTTCTCTTGGGTTCCCTTTTATTGTTTACTTTAGTCTCTTTCTTTCAAGTTGAGGGCTTTGCTCTAAGGTCTGGTGATCCTTGATTGTTCACTCATATTTAAAACCAAGGCAATAAGAGTGTGACTGAGAGCTCTGTGTGTATGAACAGGACTTTTACAGCAACTCACTGTTTTTTTCCATAGGGAAGCCCAAATGTCAGCATCTGGTCTCTTCTCTGGAGTGGTTTGATCTCTCCATTGGAAAGAGATTCTCCTGGGGCTGGGACATGAAGGAATAAATAGCTTCTGGATTATTAAAGCAGAAGTGGCCTGGGTCTGTTTTCCAGGGCATCCCTGGGGACTCAGCGAGAAGCTAGAGAGGATTGGCTGAGAGGGCAAGGGGTCCATAGACAGCACTGCAAGAGGTTCATACAGACCAAGAGAAATAACCGAGCAGCAGAGAGTCATCAGACTCAAGCAACATGTAGACAGGGATTGGCTATCTCAGCAGAAACCTGAGTGGACACAAGACCAAACACCAGAGGATCACTCACACCCACTATTTGGTACCTTGGCATTGTATAAAGCCTCATAATCTTGGTATCACTCATGGAGAGGTAACTTGGGAAGGTCTGATTTCTTATTTGTTTGTTTTGTTGCCTAACAGTCTGCACAAGGAAAACTCTGAGAAATCAAGGTAAGCTATAGGAAATAGAAAAAATAGTTTGTGGACTGAGATTCATAACTGGTATGCACTATTTGCATATAAACAAATGCCAAGTGTATAAAATAACAATGACATTAAATAAATTCCTAGGCTTCAAATGCAGGAGTTCTGAATAGGCTTCTTAGGCTCCCTGGCTGCCCTCAGCCTCTACATTCTGGGTCTAGGTTGTATCTCTCATTGGAGGAGGCTGAAGAATGCTTCTACCTGCATCTCTGTAGTCATACATCATCTGGGAATCACCAACTCTACAATGGGAAAGCTAAATAAATGCAGCTGAAACTGTTGACATCTCTGGAGAGAATTTCAATCTTTTAGTTTGGGAATCACACATGTGATATACATAGGCATGCACACGTGAACTGGGTTCTTAACTCTAGCCATCACGGGAAAGATGGGGGAATCAAGCTCACTTTCTTCCCAATCCCTGCCCAGGGGTCTCTAGGCAGGGCCCCACTGCCTCTGGAGATGCAACCACAGTCCTAAACAGGAATCCAGGGCAGGAGTCTGACAGTTCCAGAAAGGCAGGGTGAAAAAGAGAGATGAATTCAGAGCAGTGAGGCACACAGGAAGATGCTGAAAGGGACTGGACTCTCTCCTGAGCGCTGGTGAGAAGCAGCCCTCGCTCCCCTCCTCCATCTCCCTGAAAGCCCCAGCGCTGAGACAGTGTGTCACCATTATTTTCAGCAATTCTGCTAAGTTGTGTCTCAGAGAAGGGAAAGAAAAATCTCCAGAGGTTTGCATGTTTGATTCACACCTAACACAGCAGCTGTCTGCTGCCAGGAGAAACACTTCTGTGTAGATTTCCAGCAGCAGCCGGAGACAATCCTAAACCTTATTGCCAGTTTGCCTGTCGTGTTTTCTCAGGTCTTGGGGAAAAGTGTGAATGATGTAATGCCACTCCCCACTACTTGCTAGAAATGACTCAGGCACTGGCACTTTGGGGAAAAATAGAAACCTGACCCAGGGGAGGGCACATAGCAAGAGGGGGCAGCAACCTCTCCACCACAACCAGAGGCGATATGTTTCTCTCTTCATAGGTGCACACAGATTGCAGTTCAATAATACTTTATGCTTATCTCAAAGGGGCTTAAACAGTGCCTCATTAAAATCTCATGGCAGCCTCATGATGTATACTAAAGACTCTGCTCCATATTGCAATGGGAGAAACCTAGTCCTGAAAGGTTGGCTGGGGTAGCCCGCATTTAACCAGTAATAGAAAGGCCCAGAAATCCATATTTGTTTTTACTGCCTCTATCTCTCCTCTTTTTCCTCATTCTTTTTGACCAGATTACCCCTTTTAAAGGACTGATTTATTACTACACCACTAAGTATATGCATGCAACCTGATTAATAAAAGCCAAGAAAAAAAATCATATTCACAATACAAATGTCTTAGGGGATGATCTTTTTTATCAAGCAGTAATTTTTTCACTTTATAAGATGATTCACCTGGGAATCCATTAATGGTGAACTTCCTTGGTATATTTAAATATTGATTTATAGATTGCTGCTTGCCAAGAAAAGTAAGGAAGTGGGGGCAATAAAACTTTAAGCTAAAGTGCCTGATTGTCAATGAGAGCTGAAGAGCAGGTGGAGATTAACAATGGTTTTTGAAATGATGATGTAATCCAATCAGTATAGAATCAATTCACAAACATTCAGCTCACATATGTGTTTGTGTAAAGTGAGCCCTACCTGTAGCAGTGTAAACCCATAGGTGTAGAACCTCAGAGGACCTTTATGGAAGCTATGAGGGCTAAAGGTCAGCGGGGTGGAGGAGTCTGCCCTGACACGGGAGGAACCAAGTGGCCTCACAGAGCTCATCTACCTGGGAGGTTGGGACGGCTGCAGTGGTCAGGGTATCAGGAGGGTCTGTAGGTGGTGGGCAGGGTCAGGGGCTGTAGAGACCGTGGTCATAAATTCAGATGGAGTGTCCCCTCTCCCCACATGTCATGGCTGGGATTTTGGAGCAGGGATCACTTCTGTGCTGATAACTTTTTGCCTTTCCCCTTAGGAGGCAGTGTGTGCTCCCCAGAGCATTACAAACCTGAGTTCAAATTTGGGCTCCACCCCTTCTTACACCGGAGAACCTGGACAAGATTCCTAACCTCTCTAAGCCTTTAGATTATGCATTTGAAAATGGGGAGAGTAATTAACTACCTTGCAAGGGCTAGCCTCAGAAATGAAGGCTTATTTCTGTGGTAGATTTGCATATAAACAGGCACTCAAAATTAGTAGCTACTATTTTTTATTGGAAGAGAGGCTGAAATGCTATCAGGAAGGGAGAGAAAAGGCTGCACCAGCCAAACTGGGTCGTGTGTGTTTGATGGGATTTCAACAGAGTGGATGAATTGTAAGTCCCCCTCCCCACCAAGCCCTCTCCCTCCGCTGTGCTCAGGTCTGTATGCTCAGCAGCACTGGGAATGGTGCCAGAGGCTGCGTGTTTGCCCAGTACAGCTTGGAATTTTGCATCAGAAGCAGCGGGGTGCGGATTAGGCACACTCTGGAGGTGGTGATGCAATGCAAAGAAATGGGGTGGTGGAGAATCCGCTGTGGGGTCAGCGGTGGCTGCCGCATCCGGTTTAGGGGCGGCAGAGCCAGCGGGGTGTCTGGGGAGTTCCAGCGTTGGTTGTGGAGTAGGATGTGGTGTCTAGCTTTCAGCAGTAGCACCTGTTTGGTCCTCATCAAAGTGGTTTAGAGGAGGGACTTTTGGCTGCCGAGCCTCCCTTTGTTCTTGTCTGTATTCTGAGACATCCTGATAATTCTGTGGGTTACCCCAAACTCTTAACAAAGTTTTTTCTCTTTAAGTCAGACAGAGTCCATTTCTGCCCTTATGAACAGAAATTCCAACCCAAACCATCTTACTGAAAGTAGTTCTTCCTTTTACTCAATTCCTTTATGGGATGAATCTCCACTGACAATTATTTTACCAATTTGAAACTTGTTCATGATCTTTCTTCGCTTCCAGAATGCAAGCTACTTGAGGGACCTCGTCTGCTGTCCTCACCATGCCTTTCCCTGCCAGGCTCCTAGGAGCTGCTTGGCGGCGAGTAGTGGTTAAGCCCACAGAGGCTGGGGCCAGACTGCCTGGCTTTGAATGGTGGCTCTACAATTGTGAGATTCACAGCCCCTACTTACGGTTGTGGGAATTAAACCAGTTAATACACGTAAAGAGCGCCAGGCACGTACTGTTTATGAATGAATGCACTTAGCAGAAATTCAGTTGAGAATAACGGTTGTTTTTCAGGATTTTAAGATCTTTGTCCCATCACCTCCACCCCCACACTCTGGGAGCGATCCTTTCCCAAGGGTCAGGCTGAAAGTTTGCCAGATTGGAATTTCGGGTCTGCTGGGTCACAGAGCCAAGGGCCCAGTCTTCAAGGTGATCTCCACTTCGGAGCACTTTATGCCGCCCACGTTTTGTTCTATAACAATCCCAAACTGGCCCTCCGAGCCTGGGAAGTCGAGTTTCTCCGAAACCACTGAGTCCTGGAGAGCCCCGCGGCCTCCCGCCCTTTCTCCGCAGCCTGAGAGGGCCAGTGGGGCCGCCGCTGCTTCCTGGAAGAGCTTCGCCTTCCGGAGCCGCAGGCCGCGGAGCTCACAAGAGCTTCGGAGCAGGGCATCTCGCGCGGACAGGGCTGGCGATGGGCAGCCGACCAAAACGCCGCGTTCCTGGTGACTGCTTTTCCCTGGCAGGCACGCGTTCGCTGCTCTGCGGCCGCGGCTCTTCCGGGGCCGAGGGCCTGCGGCGCGTGAGCCGACGTCTGTGTCCTGCGCAAGCTGCTGATGGCGCCACAGAGCCCGGGGCGGCGAGCCGCGGATATTTGCTGCTCTATTTTAAGATTCTCTGTCCTGTCTGTTTCCGAGCAGTTGTCACTTGGTCAGAGGAAAGGGAAAGCGGGGGTGGAGACAGTGAGGCCCGAGCCTCGGGCGCTTATTACTTCCAGCTGGGTGGAAATTCCCATCCCTCCGAGAAGACAAGCGTGGCCCCTCTCCTCCCGCTCCTCCCACTCCTCCGCCCCCTCCCCCAAAACTGAGTGAGTCAATTCGTCGCTGGTCAGGGCAAGTCTCGCTCATTTTAATAACAAAAATAAGGATAATGCCGCACTATTTGCACAGCATCTCAGACTTTTCAGAGCACTTAAGCACTTTTCAAACACTTTCCTTTTTTTTTTTTTTTTTTTTTGGAGATGGAGCCTCCGCTCCGTCGCCCAGGCTGGAGTGCGGTGGCGCGATCTCGGCTCACTGCAATCTCCGCCTCCCGGGTTCAAGCGATTCTCCTGCCTCAGCCTCCCGAGTAGCTGGGATTACAGGCGCACGACACCACGCCCGGCCATTTTTTTTTTGTATTTTAGTAGAGAGGGGGTTTCACCGTGTTGCCCAGGCTGGTGTTGAACTCTGGAGCTCAGGCAGTCCGCTCGCCTCGGCCTCCCAAAGTGCTAAGGTTACAGGCTTGAGCCACCGCGCCCGGCCTCAAAACACTTTTCTCCACTTATTGGCCAAGACACATTATTACTCCCTGTTTGCAAGTGAGAAAACAGAGGCACAGAGAGGTTAGTGTTTGGACATGGTCACACAGCCAGTTAATCATATGACCACAGAGGCTGGATCTCCTGAGTTTTAAACTGAGCTGTCATTCAGTCCATAGCCATTTATTGTCTTTCCTCCCAGCCACGGCGCCTTTCCTGTGCTCATGAGCTTCTGTGTTATGAAGAATGAAGCATCAAAGGGTAGTGTATGGTTAACTCTGGCGTCTTCCCACTCCGGTGGCTTATTAATTCTCAAGGACAGCCTCATAGGAGAGGATATTCAGGCATGCAAGCAGTTATTGAGTACCTACTGTGTGCAGCTACTGTACTTTTACACAGCCTATGGGAGAAAGTTTCTTAGCACATAATTACAATGAAATGTGATTAAGTTGTTGATAAACGCACAATATTAGGGAAATAGAGAAAGAGGTAATCCATGTTGTCACGGGGCAGCCTTTAAAGCATTTCCCCCAACTTTTTATTATACAGATTTTCAGGCATGCAGAATAGTTGAAAGATTGTTATAATGACTACCACTTTGATTCAACCAGTATAGATATGTAGATAGATAGAGAGATAGATATAGATACTGCCCCAGAAGCAAAAGTTTTTCTCTGATCTTCTTTTGCCCTCCTGTCTCAGTCTCATTCTCCCACAAGGCAAGCCATAGGAACTAGGAACTAGAATTCCCCTTCTCCAAGGCAGCCGTATAAACCAGAACCCCTTTTCCCCAAAGTCAGCCATGAAACCTAAAATCATTACTCTAATTTTCTCTTCATCTTTCTGTGTAAAAACTGACCATAAAGAAATGATCTGTTCTACGTTGTTCCAGAGAGGGTCCTGCCCCACATCCAGAAGGAAGGTGTGAAAAGAAAATATCTTGGGCCCCTTCAAGCTGGGAACCGCTCAGGGCCTCCCATTCTATTCGGAGTCATCCCTCAGCTCACAGAGATAACAAAGATAGATGCATATTCTGATTGTCTCCTTTGGAAAGACTTATCAGAAACTCAAAAGAATGCAGCCATCTGTCTGTCAGCTACCTGTGACCTGGAAGGTAGGGGGCTTGGTTTGAGTTGTCTCCATCTTTCTGGATAGAGCTAATGTACTTCTTACATATATTGATTGGTGTCTCATGTCTCCCTAAAATGTATAAAACCAAGCTGTGCCCCGGCCACCTTGGGCACATATCATCAGGACTTCCTGAGGTTGTGTCACAGGCTGGCCCTCAAACTTGGCAAAATAAACTTTCTGGACTGAGAGCTGTCTCAGATTTTCTGGGTTCACAGAGGAATGCATGCTCAGAGAGGCCAAGAAGAATCCAGACAGGCAGGCCTTGCTTGGTTTCCCCACTCAGTCTATTAGCATTAGATCATACCCTTTTTGTTCAATCATATTTCTACATGGCTGTCCATACTTTGTTGTACCCAACCATAAAAATGGACAATTTCCCCTGTGTCTTTGGGTCTTCATTTTGAAGGCTCATGTGTACTCACATTAAATAAATTTGTGTGACTTTTATCCTATTAATCAATCTGCCTCATGTCAGTGATTTTCAGTGAACCTCCAGGGAACCAAAGGCCTTGTCCTCCATAAGATGAAGAGAGTGGCCCCAGGGTCAAAGGCTGCTGAGAGCCACAGTACCTAGACCCTCTTTAAACTGCACCTAGGCAGCTAAAGTTCCTTTCCTCTGCCCCCTCTAACCCCTCCCAAGATGTGAAGACTAGACTGAACTGTAAGAGAAGGTAAATATTCATTTTGGGAATCCTCTTGGAGCTGGGAATGTGAGTATTTCAGAACTCAGAGCAGGAAAGAACTTTTTGTAACTGTGGGAGCTGGGGATGGAGGAAGTCTGCAGAATGCGTAGCTAACTGCATGGACAGTCAGATGACCCAGTACCAAATCATGCACGATCCTTCTATCTCTTCCTCCATTAACCTCTCTATGCTTCAGTTTCCCCATCTGTAAAACAATGGTCAGAGGACCTTCTTCAGAGGTTAGTGTGAGGATTAAATGAGACGAGGACTGTGAGAGCCATAAATGTAGAGCACAGTGGAAGTGTGCACACCAGTTGTTAGTGACTGTCATTGTGTTTACTGCAGCCAGGGTGTTTGGGACGCCTGGGGACTTGGATCCAGAAAGTTCCCCTGTGGTCACATTTGGAGCAGCACTACAGCTAGATGGCTGGCGGAGGAGGCGTGGCTCACCCAGGCTCAGTCACACAGCTCACCGCGTGTGCCCCCCTGCTCAAATGTGTGGGGCCTATTAGGGAGAGCTCATTTCTATCTCTGCAAAAACATCATGCACCCCCTGCTGTGCTCTTCTCTCTGTCCACCTGGGCCTGTTTCTAGGACAGCTGCTGTGTCAGAGGCTGAGGGCCTGGGAGCTTGTGAAAGGACCACCTGTTCCCATTGCTTTCTCCGGCCCTTCTCCCCCGCCGCCACTCTGCCGGCCCAGCCTCCCAGCTGCTCACACATCACACCACGTTTCTCCCTCTGCTCAGGTGTTGTGAGCACATTGTGAGAGGCATGATCCCTTCCAACTTGTCGCCACATTACAGCTAGTGTTGGTGCTTTTGTTGAGCCTCCCCTGCTTTCCTATAAAATGGTTTTTCTTCTGTGCCCCTGCACCAGACTGCCCCACCCCCACCCCCTACTCTCCCTGTTGACATGGGGACTCCTGGAAGGTGACTCAAAGGAGGAGGAGGTACCCCACAGAAAGTAGGTCCTTAACTCCCAGGAGATGACAAAGCCCCTCCCATGCCTCTGACCTGACATCTCTGCACGTGTGTGTGGTATTCACATGTTGGGGCTTGCTGTTCCTGGGGTCCTTGTGTCTCATCTGTGGCCTAGGTAAGCACCTAGAAATTTCTGACTAGAACAAGGAGGAGAAATGGCCTGAAGTAGCAGCCAAGGTCCAGGGGGAGAGATGCTCAGAGGCTAGGGAACATGGGGACAAGGCATTGAATAGCCCTGGGGTTGGACCTTGTGGATAGAACTGGGTTTCTAGCCTGGCACTCCCATTTACTAGGTGTGTCACTGTGGGGAGATTACTTACGCACCGATGTCTGTTTCCCCTTCTGTACAGGTGGCATCTGTAAGGCCCTGAGTCCAGCGTTGGATCATGGAGGGCCCTAAAAATGGTAGTTTCCTTTTCTCTAAGACAGGGCCTGGAGGAAGACCAGACATCAACCTTCCAAGCTGGCTGAAATCGTCTTACTGTCTGACACAGAGCCGGATTCTCCCTAGTACATGCTGCTCTGGAATACCTAGGAGAGGAAGAGGAAGGAGGCAAGGTAAGCTGGGGGCTTTTCACACTAAAGGCCTACAGAGGGGTAGGTGGAGTCGGCATAGGTGCCATGTGTGTTTGGTGTCTTGCTTCCAACTCTAGCTGGGCTCTGGAGCCACTGATGTCTGCTTGACCCTTCCCTGATTTTGCTCCAGTTTGCTCTGCACTGGGAGACTGCAAGCCACAGGGGGAGGGGAGTGTAAGAGGGCTGCAGAGTAATAAGTTTCACTGCATAATTCAGCCCTCCTGGGACCCATTTCCAGAAAGCTGACTGGCTGAAGTTTAGCTGAGAATGCCTGCAATCTGGAGGATCTGGGGCAGGCAGGGTTGACAGTTAATCTCCAAGGATATTCACCATGTTTGGAGTGGGATTCATTCACTCATTATTTAATGAGTGTCTCTATTGTGTTAGACACTGCACTAGGCACCGAGATTTGGGCTCCAGACCTCCCTGAGGCCGTTTTAGACCTGTCCAAGTAAGCATCCACATCTCAAAGGCAGCTTTGGAATGGAGGAGAGAACACTGAATGTCTCTGGAAACAGAGGTAGTCTGATATGTTGAGTTTTCCAAGAAATGAGGGTGGTTGGCCACTCATAGAGGTTCTCCTCTGCGAAGGTCTTTCAGTTCCCTGCCCCTACACACACACACACACACACACACACACAAACACACACAATATTTGAGAGTAAAACAATGTTCTCTCCTCACCTATTCTATATCCCCGTTCTCTTGACACAACAGTTAGGCCAAAGAGCAGAATACTTTCCTCTTGCCCACGATGTTACACATCAGCACTGGCTGTTGCCTTGGTGAGAGAATATGGTGTGGTGAGCGATGGTCAGAATCCCTCCTCTACTCCCAGATTAGGGGTGGCACCTGTTAGATTTCTTCTGGTGCTTATTTCCTTCTAGAGATAGAGGCACCATCTGGGGTGCTGTGCCTGTCTGACTTTCCAGTTCTAAAATAAAAATGTGCTCCATCCTCAGTTTGCAAAGGACTAGGGGACGGGAAATATAAACATCACCTTTCAGTCATTTGCAAATCCCAGGCCTCACGTTTCCCCCCTCTAATCTTTCATTCTGACTGGCTTCTCAGGGTCTTGGAAAATCATTACAGTAAAATGCAGATTCTAATAAGCCTTGTTTCTAAGTCTTAGTGAATGGAAACGAGATACTCTCAGAAAAATGACTTTTGTGACAAAGGTGAAGAAGGCAAGGAGGAGGTATGGTGGGAAAGAGGAAGACATTTAGAAACTCAGGCTTCTTAGGTAACTCTCTTACTTCGGAAATGGAAGTGTTAAGGTGAGATGGGCCCATTTATTACTGATGACTTACTTGGTACTTTAGGGAATGCAGCAAGGTGATGGCAGGGGTGGGCAGGGGTTTGCAGAGTGGAGACAGCATGGGCTGGTGAGCACAGGGAGAGGTGGAGGAAGCTGGGCGCTGGCAGGCAGGGAAAGTTTGGGAGCCTGGAGGGAGGTAGACTATCGGGTTATAGGGTGGGGTGAAGTGGACCTTACAGTCAGGCAGATAAGCTCACGGGTTTCAGACCACAAAACGCTAAGATCTGGGCCTGGGAAGGGCCAAGCCAGCATGTGAGAACCAAGAAAGCATAAACCTCAGAGGGCCAGGCGCCATCCCCCAGCTCTCAGGTTCCCAGGAGGATGGGGAGGAACAAAGGTCTTGGGTTTTGACACATCCCAAAGACTTTGGGAGCTGCCCCTGGTCTCCCTCCCAGGTGGGAACCAGGCTTTTCCATGAGCAAAGGAAGATGGGACAGCATGGGCTGGAAAGTGTGGCAGGGGAACACAGAGCTGAATTCTGAGTTTTCCTGAAAAAGAGATATAAAAACCCACATGCTAACAGAGGGACTTGAGCAGAGAAAGGGACTCTCCACAGCCATACTCGGGAACTGTATACACAAGGGACTGGGAAGTGAAGCAGCAGAAAAATCCGGAGCCTGTGATGACATCACAGCTAAGGGCAAAGACAGGAAGTGGAAAATGTGAATGGGGAGGGAGGAATGGAGTGAGCAAGAAAGAGAGGATACAAGGAAACAAAACTGCAGAAGACAGAAGGATGACCTGGAACATTGTGCCATGATTCCCCAAGGATGTGCTTCATTCTTCTCATAGCAAGCCAATTCTGAGTTCTAGAAATATACCACACGGCAAGCCGACGTAGTGTTTGCTTAGGAACCCAGGTCCTGGAGTTGGACTATCTGAAATCAAAACCCAACTCGACCACTTAATAGCTTTGTGGCCATAGGCAAGTTACTTAACCAATCTCTGTTTACTCAAATGTAAAATGGGGAAAATATATTACTCATCTTATGAGTGTAATTGTGAGCATTGAAAGAGATACTTCAAGTCAAAGCACACAGAACAGAGCCTGGCACATAGTAAGTGTTCGATAAATGTTAGCTTTTATTATTTGTGTTGAAACAGAAGCCATCTACCCAGCCAACATTTATGGAACATATGCATAACTGAGCATGGTGATAGGGGCTGAAGATAAAAAAAGATGACCAAGGCAATAGTCCCTGCCCTCCAGGAGTGCACAGAGGAAACAGACTGTACATTGATTCTATCAGTACAGGGCAACAGGGATGGCTCAAAGGAGGCCTGGCCAACTCTGCTTGCAGATGGCGGGGAGGGAGGAGGAATTAGGGATGGTATGAGAGAATAGAAGGCAGTTGAGCTAGGTCTCAAAAATAGGTAGAAAAGTCAAGAAAAGTCAATACCAATGTATGGTTCTAGGACTTAGACTAGTGGTCACCTCTGTTTAGGGGAGAAATTTGCTGGAGCAGGCATGAGGAGTGATGGAAGCCATAGCTTGATTACATATTGGTTACATGGGTGTATACATTTGTCAAAACTCATTGAATTGTACTCTTAAGATTTGTGCATTTTATTATATGTAAATTGTATCTCAATATATAAGTAAAATCAGTTTATTGAAAAATATTTTTTTAACTGAGTAGTACAGGAAGGGGAAGGACCTTCAGGCCAAGAGAATTTTATGCGCAAGGGTTTGTGGGTATAAGGCAGCATGATGCCCAGGATAATGTGCCAACTGCTGAGTTTGGCTGGAATTTAGGGTGTATAAAGGATGTGAGACCAAGTGGTTAGAGCCTTAGATGCCTTACAGAGGAGTCTAGACATCATCCTCCAAGTCTAGGTTTGGGAGAAGTGGGGAGGGAGGGAAAAGAAGAAACCAGAGAGGACTAATATAGCAGCAAAGGAAGCTGCATGCAATACCCTAAACAGTAATCATTAATCATAGTAAAAGTAATTTCCTACAACCAGGCTGAATTTGGTCAACTTCTCCTACCCAGGAGGAGAGGGTGCCCAAAGTTTTTGTCATGAACCAGCGGGGAAATGTCCCCAGTGATTGCCTATTTCACTTCTGCTGGAGATGATCACTGCCTCCTCATTCAGCTGCTTCAGGATACGCTCTTAAATCTAAAAGTGGCATCCAATTGTGTCCCACAACCCTAAGTGCTTCTGCAGCATATAATAAATTCCTTAGTCTTTCTGCACCTTTGCTGTACCTGCAAATGATAAGAGCTTTTCCTGTTTCTTTCACTTTCATGCCTCCTCCTACTTCTTCTGCTTCTCACTGGCTACCATGGCTCCATCACTTCTTTTTCAATACTGTCAACCGTCTCCAATCAGCCTCTTCCCTTGACATCTGTTTCTGTGACAAACAGTTTCCTTTCACTTTCCCTGCTCCCCACCATGCAGTTCTATTTCCTTAGCTAGATTATAAGGTCCTTGAATTCAGGGAAGAGCCTTAAAAGCTATTGTTTTCCCACCAACTTGGGAATATAGTAAATTCATAAGAAATATGTATTTGTAGATTGATGATTGAATTTGGAGGACCTAAACCACTGTGGGGATCATCTGAGCTGAATCAGAAAAATGGAGGAAGAGTTCTCATTTCCCCTTACCATTATCAGTAGACAAAGATCCCCACCTAGACTTCTGCCTCCATGGAAAGGGTAGTGCTGGGGGCTGGGAGCTGAAGGAGATGAAAGGCAATATGGCTGGGATGCTGTGGGACATTTAATCTTGACTACGGCTTTGCCCAGACTGCTGACCTCAGATGACCCAGGGTGCAGAGCCGTGCCCCCATGCTACCATCCATTAAAAAGATCACATCTGCTCTGGGAGTGCTGGGCAAAAATGAGGTCAGGTTTTGTCCAAGCCAGTGCAATTCATAAGCGAGCTCAACTTGCTGGATTTACAGCAACTGTCGAGTCATCCTGCATTACCGAAACTGCAGATATGAACCGACCTGCTGGGAAGAGAATTTGGGATAAATTGTGAACTTCAAAAAGTTTCTGCCTGGAAACTGAAGAGGTAACCATGGCAACAAAGAGGCAGGTTGAACTCGGAGAGGGCCGTTCATCTAGAGTAGGGAGCTTTGTGCTCTCAGATTTGCTGGTCTGTGCACTGTGCATCAATTCCTTTGTTTTTTTTGCAATGGCGCGATCTCGGCTTATTGCAACCTCTACCTCCTGGGTTCAAGAGATTCTCCTGCCTCAGCCTCCCAAGTAGCTGGGATTACAGGCACCCACCACCATGCCTGGGTATGTTTTTGTATTTTTAGTAGCGACTGGGTTTCGCCATGTAGGCCAGGCTGGTCTCGAACTCCTGACCTCAGGTGATCTGCCCGCCTCAGCCTCCCAAAGGTCTGGGATTACAGGCGTGAGCCACTGCTCCTGGCACCGTTTATTTTGCTTTCTTTATCAGAGCAGGAGAAAGTACTAGCTCAGGAATTGGGAGATAGGATCCAATTTCCAGCTATTTCCTGTTCCAGTACACTTAACTAAGAGTGCCTCAGGTGTACTTAACTAAGAGTGCCTCAGTATACACTGCCTATACTGTATTCCAAGAGGCACAAAAAACTCACTATTTTTCCTTATTGCTAGCAAGCCCAGTATCCCTATTAAGTAAAACTGAAAGCTATTATAACATTTATTAAGTGCTGACTACATGTTGAGCACTGTCATATAAGCACCTTATATGTTGTCACGGATGCTGTGCGGTGCCACCCAGATCCCGTCTTGGGGACTGTGATCATCATTTCCCAGGGTGTTAGTCTCTCTCCAGGAATTGCTCTTGACAAAGGGCACTGCCTTAAGATTAGGCTGTCTTCTTGGGCAGCTGTATGCAATGAATGGTCTTTATGGGGTTACCAGGGCCTTGTCCTCTTGCTTCAGTGGACAGTTCCAAAGGGCCAGCTGAGCTTCCAGGCATTCCTTGGAACCAGCTGGGGTCTCTGTTGAAATGGCATGGCCTTCAACTCCTCCCTCTGCCCAGACCTGCTTTCTTTACTCCCTCTTAATTCTGATAACTCTCCCCAGTAAACCTCCTGCATGCAAGTGTCTACCCGAGTCTAGTTCCTAGGAACTCAAACTAAGAATTAATTTATTTAGTTCTCACAACCACCTTATGAAATCAGTTGTTCTCTTTGTAGAGACAAGGAAATGGAGGCATAGAAAGGTTAAGCAGTTTGCCTAGTCTCCCATCAGTAGCCAGTTAACAGTGAACGTGGCCTTCCTGCAGCTGGGTCTTCAGCAGGTCACCTGGCAGAGCCATGACTTGAAACCTGAAAATCTAACTCCAGACCCTGTACTTTTAACCTCACATACAGCCTCTTAATAGCAATCCCAATGCCTTTATGGGAAGATGAGGTGAGAGGAAGGGCATTTATTACCTTTATGTCAGAGATGGAGACAATAAGGTATTAACTGCTTAAACCCAGTATCGTCCACAGGTATAGCCGTGACCGGGTACTAACCTTTGTGTGTGTGTGTGTGGTGTGTGTGTGTGTGTATGTGCAATGGAAAAAGAATGGTAAATTCACATTTGAATTTTGGAGCCAACACCTACTAGCTGCACATCTTTGAGCAAGTTATTTAATAACTAAGACTTTGAGCAAGTCTTACTTATGTGCCTAGCACATAGTAGGTGTTCAATAAATTACTCATCCCTATTCCACTTTTCTGTCATCTCCAACTGTGATCTTGTGCAAGTTTATTTAGCTTTCTGATTCTCGATTTCTTCATCTATAAAATGGAGATGATGATGAAGAAGAGCTTACTTAGCCCCGTGTCCATCATGGTAAGAGCCTCGTAAAGGGTACTTATCAGTATAATCAGATGCTGTTTTGCCCAGGTTTGCACCCTGTGCGCCTGTCCTTCAGGACCCAGCAGGCTCAGACTTACCTGCGATCAAAGAAAGCCCTGTGTGCCTCCCAGACCCACCACCCCCGTGCAAACTCTCTCAACACGACACCGCTGCGTGACTTTCCTGCTGTTACTAGAGGTCGGCAGGTACTTTTCCCTAGGAAACTGGGTGTGCACGTCTCATCCCCGTGCCAATTCTCTTGCCGCTTTTCCTTCCTCACGCGGCGTCCTCTGGGCGGAGGGTGCAGCTCCGCGTGCTCCAGCTGCCGCGAAAGTTGCACCCGGCCCAGTCTGGCTGCGGGCCCCGCCTCCGCCTTCTCAGCGCCCAGCCCCACCCTCCGATTGGTCAGCAGTGCCCAGCCCCGCCCCGCTCCTCCGAGGGGATTAAAGCCACGGCCGCTCAGTCTGGGCGCTTGCAGGCTGCTAAACCCAACCGCAGTTGACTAGCACCTGCTACCGCGCGTTTGCTTCCTGGCGCTCGCGGAGCCTCCTGGAGCCTGCCACCATCCTGCCCACTACGTGCTGCCCTGCGCCCGCAGCCATGTGCCGCACCCTGGCCGCCTTCCCCACCACCTGCCTGGAGAGGTAAGGGGAGGTTGTCTAACTGCTTGGGGGAAGTCCCACCAACTCTTAGGGAGTGGAGCGGCAGGCCTGGGGACCTGGGTGGGCGCGGGGATGGGGCGCTAGAGGCTTGAGTAGAGAGGTAGAGGCGCACTTGATGCCACGTGCTCAGATTCCAGGAGCAGGGAGAAAGCAAGGGGAAGGGAAGCAAGGGCCCGCGGCTTGCTGCCATCCCCATCTTCTGACAAACTGCAGTCGTGCTCAGGTGACCTGCTGAAGACCCGGCTGCGGGAAGGCCACGTTGACATTTCCAGGCAGCACTGAGCCTGCCCATTTCTTAAGCATTTGTTTTTCATTCCTCAGACCAGAGCTAGGGGCATTGCCTCCTCTGCCCCTGGAAGACAGGGAGATTTTTTTTTTTTTTTTGGTGGGGTGTGTGGGGGTGGGGGCTCCCACTGTTGAGGATGTGTCCATATTCCAGAGAGCTACTCAACAGCTTCCAATCGTTACTGGCTGGGAAGGAAAAAGTAAAGATGAAGGCAGGAATCAGTTTCCCACACAGTTCAGAAATACTTCTGAAAAGAATGCTGAGTTCTTTTCTGAATCAACAGGCACGAAGAGAGATCAGTGTGACTTTAGGGAAAAGCCCATATATGCAGCGTGTGTATTACCCAGAAAGTGTAAGACCTACCACAGCATAGCTCAAACATTGCTTTTGTTGCTTTGGGGTTGATGATGCTGATAAGAGAAGCACTCTTGGCCTGGGGACAGCCAAGAGTTTCCAGGAACTCTTGAGGCTAAAGTTTGGGTGGCGCCACCCAGAGCTCTTCTGGGACCCATAAACCTCTCCACACTGGCTGAGCAAATGAGAGAATGCTTTCATGTTCCTGATTTGTTTTTCAGAGCCAAAGAGTTCAAGACACGTCTGGGGATCTTTCTTCACAAATCAGAGCTGGGCTGCGATACTGGGAGTACTGGCAAGTTCGAGTGGGGCAGTAAACACAGCAAAGAGAAGTAAGTGTTGCTGACCAGCTCAGGGCTCCGCGAGGGAAGGGAGTGGGAAGGGAGTCATAAGGAGGGAAATACAAGGAGAAGCCAGGACACGCTAAGTGGACCTTGGCAACACCTCCCTAGAGATTTTAGTGGGACTTGTTGCTGGTCTGTTACGACTACTTGGCTCATGGGTGAGTGGGTAGGTGGCTCCAGGGCTCCAAGTCCATCCACGGATGAGGGCACACAGGGCATGAATGCCTAGTTCCCAGACTCTCCCACCTCGGGATTCATTGTACATGCATCCAGGGCTAGGACAGAATCCAAGACCACTTGAAGTTTTCTAGTATGCACCTTGCCTAGAAACTCTTTGATATTGGCTATCAACTGTACCAAACTCTGGAGTTATGTGTAGATGTAATCTCTATTTATGAGGACCTTATTTCCTTGGGAAGGTGTACAAAACAAATCTTTGAGAGTCAGGGGAATTGAAATAGTTTTTGGACAGAGACGAGACAGGCTTAGAGATATTGACTGAGGACTAAAGAGTCCCTGGCTTTGATTTCTGGTTGCTGAATTGTGCTCTAGAAAGCACTACTGCTTACCCTAAGTCCAACTAAGAGTTTGAGGTGTCAGCTTCAGCAATCACCAAGCAAGCCTTTCTGTGAATTTTATGCAGTTTTCCATCAGAGTTCTGGCTAGAATTTGTACTATGCTTTGGTTTGTTGATTTTTTTTCTTACTCTTTTTTTTGCTTTTTGTCTTTTAGTAGAAACTTCTCAGAAGATGTGCTGGGGTGGAGAGAGTCGTTCGACCTGCTGCTGAGCAGTAAAAGTGAGTAGGAGCCTTTTGTGTCTGTCTCTGGGTGGCACGTGTGTACTCATGTGCTTTGGAGCCAGCCCCAGGACTGCTGAGAGCCTGGGCAGAATAATAGTAGTAGTAATAATAATAATAATGATCCCCTAGTGTGCCAGCCTCTATTCAACATATAAAGGCAGGTCATTGTTCAAGAAAATTATGTTCTAAAAATAGAGCCATTAAGTGCAATTGCTTTCCTTTCTTCTTGTATTCCCTGCTGTCTCTCCGGCTGACCTATTTCCTCTTCTTTCCCGCAACCCCAGATGGAGTGGCTGCCTTCCACGCTTTCCTGAAGACAGAGTTCAGTGAGGAGAACCTGGAGTTCTGGCTGGCCTGTGAGGAGTTCAAGAAGATCCGATCAGCTACCAAGCTGGCCTCCAGGGCACACCAGATCTTTGAGGAGTTCATTTGCAGTGAGGCCCCTAAAGAGGTTAGAGCCCCCATATGCCCAGTGAATCCTCACGACCCTGCCTGCTCCTTCCCCTCTGAGAATCAGGGCTAGTGGGGAGGAAGGGCTAGGTGTAGAGGTAGAAGGGCCTTACTTGGCACAGGGGTGAGTGGGCTTCTGTGACCAGAGACTAGGAAAGCCAGGCCCAGTGCCACTCCTGGGTGCTTAACCCTAAGACTCATGATGGGGCAGGCTGTGTTGGCAGGTTTTTCGACTTCTGTCCATACCCACCTTTATAAACCCATCCGTTTTTAGAGGCTTAAAACACTTACCAACTGGGGAGACAAGGTCAGCACAGGGACCTTATGTAACCTGGCTCAGTCCCCAGGCTGACCTGCCTGAGGCCTGCTGGTCTGTGGTCTGTGATTTTTTTGTCTACCTTCTCTCCTGGCCGCTAAACGCATGGCAGCTGCATTTGCTAAAGAACACAGCGCCACCTGGTGGAGAGATAAGAGTAATGCCTTACTTTTGTACCTTATTTTTGTTTTCTGATCGCTGATTGATTCCACATAATTCTGTAAAGGTGTATTGAGCCCCAATTATATTCAAGACACTGTTACAGTCACTGTGTATGTCACAGTGAGCCACACAAAGTCCCTTACCTAATGAAACTTATAATTTTAATGGGGGAAGATGCCAATAACCAACTAGACAAAAATATGCCAGGTGATGAGCTATGCACTCATAAAAATACAGCAGGAAATGAGAGACAGGGAGTACCAGAGGTAGGGCCTGGGAAGACGTAAGGTTTTCCATTCTGTAAAGGGAAGTGAGGACATATGAACAGAGATAAGAAAGAATTCAGGGAGGGAAGAACATTCCAACATAGGAAGCAGCAAATGCAATGGCCAGAGCCTGCCTGTCACAGTCACGGATGAGCAAATGGACCTGTGTAGAGCAGGGCAAGAGCAGGAGATGAGGTCAGGCATGAGGAGGATGGCCAGGTGTGGGCTTGGGGAGCCTCATGGGCCCAGCAAGCCCTTTGGCTCTTCCTCTGAAAGACATGAGGAGACAACAGAGGAGCTACCAAACTGAGTTGGGTTTTTAAAGGCTCACTGTAGCAACTGGGTAGAGAACAAACCACAGGGGTGGGGGGTAAGGTAGCAGAGAGACCAGGTAGGAGGCCTTGGTGCAAATCCCAGGAGAGCTGATAGCGACTTGAAGCAGGGTTGCTGTAGAAGAAAGGGTGAAAGGGGATTGCGTTTGTATACATTCTTGATAGATCCTCATGTTAATTCTGAGAGATTGGAGGACAGACACTGGATCAGATGTGGGTACAAGCCCAGAGCTGAAAAGCTAGTGATCAACTCAGGAGCCACCACTTCCTGATGCAGCATCCGGTGCTCTTTCCAATGCCCAACCTGCCATTGGCCCTCCCTCAGCCATGCCCACCCTCTTCCCCAACTCACCCTGTGTGTATCCTCCTTCCCGTAGGTCAACATTGACCATGAGACCCGCGAGCTGACGAGGATGAACCTGCAGACCGCCACAGCCACATGCTTTGATGCGGCTCAGGGGAAGACACGTACCCTGATGGAGAAGGACTCCTACCCACGCTTCCTGAAGTCGCCCGCTTACCGGGACCTGGCTGCCCAAGCCTCAGCCGCCTCTGCCACTCTGTCCAGCTGCAGCCTGGCCGAGCCCTCACACACCTGAGTCTCCACGGCAGTGAGGAAGCCAGCCGGGAAGAGAGGTTGAGTCACCCATCCCCGAGGTGGCTGCCCCTGTGTGGGAGGCAGGTTCTGCAAAGCAAGTGCAAGAGGACAAAAAAAAAAAAAAAAAAAAAAAAAAAATGCGCTCCAGCAGCCTGTTTGGGAAGCAGCAGTCTCTCCTTCAGATACTGTGGGACTCATGCTGGAGAGGAGCCGCCCACTTCCAGGACCTGTGAATAAGGGCTAATGATGAGGGTTGGTGGGGCTCTCTGTGGGGGAAAAACGTGGTATGGGGGTTAGCACTGGCTCTCGTTCTCACCGGAGAAGGAAGTGTTCTAGTGTGGTTTAGGAAACATGTGGATAAAGGGAACCATGAAAATGAGAGGAGGAAAGACATCCCGATCAGCTGTTTTGCCTGTTGCTCAGTTGACTCTGATCGCATCCTGTTTTCCTAATTCCCAGACTGTTCTGGGCACGGAAGGGACCCTGGATGTGGAGTCTTCCCCTTTGGCCCTCCTCACTGGCCTCTGGGCTAGCCCAGAGTCCCTTAGCTTGTACCTCGTAACACTCCTGTGTGTCTGTCCAGCCTTGCAGTCATGTCAAGGCCAGCAAGCTGATGTGACTCTTGCCCCATGCGAGATATTTATACCTCAAACACTGGCCTGTGAGCCCTTTCCAAGTCAGTGGAGAGCCCTGAAAGGAGGCTCACTTGAATCCAGCTCAGTGCTCTGGGTGGCCCCCTGCAGGTGGCCCCTGACCCTGTGTTGCAGCAGGGTCCACCTGTGAGCAGGCCCGCCCTGGGGCCTCTTCCTGGATGTGCCCTCTCTGAGTTCTGTGCTGTCTCTTGGAGGCAGGGCCCAGGAGAACAAAGTGTGGAGGCCTCGGGGAGTGGCTTTTCCAGCTCTCATGCCCCGCAGTGTGGAACGAGGCAGAAAAGGATGCTAGGAAATAAGTCTTTTGGCGGTCCCTGAGAGTCCTGCTGAAATCCAGCCAGTGTTTTTTGTGGTATGAGAACAGGCAAAAAGAGATGCCCCGAGATAGAAGGGGAGCCTTGTGTTTCTTTCCTGCAGACGTGAGATGAACACTGGAGTGGGCAGAGGTGGCCCAGGACCATGGCACCCTTAGAGTGCAGAAGCTCGGGGGAGAGGCTGCTTCGAAGGGCAGGACTGGGGATAATCAGAACCTGCCTGTCACCTCAGGGCATCACTGAACAAACATTTCCTGATGGGAACTCCTGCGGCAGAGCCCAGGCTGGGGAAGTGAACTACCCAGGGCAGCCCCTTTGTGGCCCAGGATAATCAACACTGTTCTCTCTGTACCATGAGCTCCTCCAGGAGATTATTTAAGTGTATTGTATCATTGGTTTTCTGTGATTGTCATAACATTGTTTTTGTTATTGTTGGTGCTGTTGTTATTTATTATTGTAATTTCAGTTTGCCTCTACTGGAGAATCTCAGCAGGGGTTTCAGCCTGACTGTCTCCCTTTCTCTACCAGACTCTACCTCTGAATGTGCTGGGAACCTCTTGGAGCCTGTCAGGAACTCCTCACTGTTTAAATATTTATTTATTGTGACAAATGGAGCTGGTTTCCTAGATATGAATGATGTTTGCAATCCCCATTTTCCTGTTTCAGCATGTTATATTCTTATAAAATAAAAGCAAAAGTCAAATATGACATCCTGTCTTCAAGTGCTGTGTGGGTCAGGGGAAAGGGGAAGTGTTGTGGAGAGCTCTGGGGAGGAGCTGGCTTTTGGGAATTCCACAGGACAGGCGAGTAAGCTTCCATGGCACAGACAGAAGTACAGGGAGAGCTCGATGTTCACCTGGTACCTGCCAGAGTCAAGAGAAGGGATAGGTTCTAACGAGGCTGCTATGATCAGTGACTTTTTAAGCTCGTGACAGCCCCACTTGTGTTGGGCTGTTGTGTGGATTGGACTGGGCTCAGCCCACTGTCATTTCAGAGCCCATATCTTTTGCCCACCTGGCTGGGACTCGGCATGAGCCATTTCCAATTCTGCCTGTAACAGTGCAGGGGTCAGTACCCCTTGGTCAAGTAGCAAGACATCATCAGTTAGGTGGTGACTTTTGTAGGATTTTTACTTTTAAAAGTAATTTGTAATTAAATTCAATTACAAATCTTTTGTAATTTATATTCAAGAAATTATTATTCTTTTTATAATTTCATAGAAGTATCTGAGATGAGGTATATGAAGCCACTCTGTACATGAGGCTGCTCCATTCCATGGGCCAAGGGAATAAGGGTTGAACTGTGCTTGAAAGAATTTGGGGGTACGGAGACAGGCGCGGTGGCTCATGCCTGTGAGCACTGAGGCTGAGGAGGGTGGATCACTTAAGCCCAGGAGCTCAAGACCAGCCTGGGCAACATGGCAAAACCCAGTTTCTACAAAAAGTCAAACATTAGCAGAGTGTGGTGGCACATGCCTGTAGTCCCAGCTACTTGGGAGACTGAAGTGGGAGGATGGCTTATGCTGGGGAGGTCAAGGCTGCCATGAGCTGAGATCACTCTACCGCACTCCAGCCTGAGGGACACAGTGAGACCCTGGGGGTAGGTTTGCAAGGATCAAAATCTGTTCTTCCTCTGCTAATTGCCTGCTTGTTCTCCTTTTTCATCCTACTGAATCCCTCTCATTTTTTTCTGGTTACCACTACTTAAAAAAATGTTTTCTTCTCTGTTGAATGATCTGTTTATACACAGATCTGGACCTTAAATGAACCTTTATTTCTTCCCTATTGATAGTCTGAGTAAAGTGATCAGACTTCAGGAACATGGGGTAGAAATCCCCATAGAATCACATCTTAAGCACAGATCTAAGGAGGGATTCTGTGGGTGACACCAGGGAGGATCCTGAAATTAAGGGCCTGGGAAGGAAGACAGGGACCAACACTGTGGCAGGCCCTGAGCTCTGTTAGTCCTTACAACAGCTCTGTGGAGTGGGTCTGAACACTTTATCATCCAGAGAAGGAAACAAGCTCTGAGAGGGAGGGACATGCTTGGGGCAGCCAGCCAGTGAGTGGCAGAGTGGGGATCTGAACTCAGTTATGCCATGGGGGAGTCCAGTCTGTGAAAGATGGGTGGAGGAATGTGACTGATAAGGGAAGGAAGAGCGGAGGACCCAGAAAGACAGGGAGGTACTAACACTCGCCCTTTCCTACTGCTCTCCTTCCATCTTTATGCCTTTAACATGCATGTATTGAGTGCATGGAAATCCCTCAGACCCAAATGCGTTGGGTCCAGCTTCTGCACAGGCTCACCAAGGCTTCCTTAGAGGACTCTCTCATCCTCTCCAATCAGATACCACAATTTCCCGGCGGGTCTCCCTACCCCAGCCTCTCTCTGTGCTGGTTCATTTTCCACACTGTGCCAGTCTTCAGCTCTAAAGCACAGATCTGAGCACTTTGTGGCTACGTTAAAACCCCTCAGCGGTTCACTTTTGACTCTAAAATAAAGTCCAGCTTTAATCCTGACACACAAGGGGGTCTCTGACCTGACCCAAGTCCCTCTCCAGACGTATCTCCTGCCTGGACAGCCTTCATTCTCAGACTTTTCCCTTCTCTCTCTCTCTCTTTTTTTTTTTTTTGTGGCTACACATGCTGTTCTCTCTGCCTAGAACACCTCTTTCTCCTCTTTTTTAGAAAAAATTGGGGGTTGAGGTGCGAGGAGGAGAATGCCAACTTTCAAAATCCAGCAAAAACATCACCTCCTCAGTGAAGCCTTCCCAGATGTCCCCGTACAGAGTTAATTGCTCCCAACTTGCATGATTCTAAGACACAGTGTTCTTACTTTGATTGTAGCACATATGGTATTCCTCCATAACTTCTTTCTTCATGGCTTTTGCTCTCCTATTAAACTGAGCTCTTCAAAGTCAGGGTCATATTATTCACCTTGGTGAGATGGGGCAGAACAGACTACAGCAAAGCAGTTCTCCAGTCCCAGCTGTGGAGCCGGAATGTTGGGTTGGAATCCTAGCCATTCACCTTGGAAAGTTGCTTAAGCCTCAGCTGTAAAATGAGGATAATAAGAGTAACCGTCACAGGGAACACCGAATGAAATAAAAGTGTGCGGCACAATGTTAATGCCTCATGACTATTGGCTATTATTATTATCTGATTCCCAGTACTTAGCACAGTGACTTGTATACAGTAGGCATTAGTCAAGTCAAAAAGTCTTTTGACTTCTTGAATAAAATGGCAGGATCAGAATTTCAACTCAGGATTCTAAATCTACTTTTTTTTTTAGCTGCTTCAGTACCATATTTTGTCTGATGTTTACAGCATTCCAGAATTTCAGAAAAAGAAATGGAAGGCGGGAGGCATTAAGTAAGCCAGGGTATTAGAGGGACCATGGGATTCCTGGAAACCAGGTCAGCCAACGCTGTTTTCAAATATGTGCCCTGTGACTGTGCAAGGCTGCTTGTCTCTCACCCTCTACTGCCTCACTGTGGCCATGCCAGGCAATGCAAGCTTTTAAAGTTTGGCTTCTTCCTTTGGAATTATACATCCAATGGCTTTAATTTGTTTCACTGTAGTTTTATTTATTAATGCATTTTAATAAACATGTGAAATTTTAACAGAAATGAGAATTATTAATATCACTACTGAGACAGCACAGCAGGTATGGGAGTTAAACCGAGATTCTTTAGTTTATAGGGATGAAATTACTTTTAAAAATGGAAGCTGTAAGGTAGAGAGAAAAAAGGTGTCAGGGGGCCGGGCGCGGTGGCTCAGGCCTGTAATCTCAGCACTTTGGGGTGCTGAGGTGGGCAGATCACCTGAGGTCAGGAGTTCAAGACCAGCCTGGCTAACATGGTGAAACCCCGTTTCTACTAAAAATACAAAAAATTAGCCGGGCATGGTGGCACGCACCTGTAATCCCAGCTACTCAGGAGGCTGAGGCAGGAGAATCGCTTGAACCCAGGAGGCGGAGGTTGCAGTGAGCCGAGATCGCGCCATTGCACTCCAGCTTGGGCAACAAGAGCAAAACTTCCAATTAAAAAAAAAAAGTGTCAGGGCCTATTGCCTTGCTGACTGCAAAGTAATTTACTGTCACGAATCTTTTAAATTGGTCCAGTTATTCAAATTGCTTTAAGGAAGAAAAGAAAGATTTGAAATTTACATAACTGAGGTGTGCTCCTAAGGGTAAGAGATATACGGTGGTTAGGCGCTGGATAATGGAGTTGGAGTCCCCATCATTTAGAAAAGATGTTTCTTGATTTACAGTGTTGGTGATTTTCAAGCTTTGATCTGTAACCTGGAGAATGATTTAATTTAATCTTTGAGAAAAGCAACAATGTGTGGATTAATCTTATGATTGTAATGGGATGCCACTTAAGGGACAGTTCCGTGCTGGGGAGGAGAATTGCCTTAGCTCAGTTAATCTCACAGTTCCAAGGGGCAGCCTCACAGGCAGCGTGGTATAACCTAATCATGGAGTCAGCAGGTTCGGAAGTTAGGCAACTGAATTAAGTTCCACATCTGCTATTTATCAGCTGAGTAAACTGCAGCACATTACTCAATTTCTCAGAGCCTCACTTTTTCCTGTAAAATGTGAATAACAATAATATTGTCTTCATAGGACTTTTGTGATGACAATGAGAACATTTAGGAAAAATATTTATCATAGCACTTAAAAGTAAGTGTTCAAAAATTGTAGCTGCTTGTATGTGGCAGGCAATGTTCTAAGTCCTTCGCGTATGTTAATTTCTGTAATCCTCATGATACTCCTATGAGTTAGCTACTATTATTATCATCCTCATTATATAGACACAGAAATCAAGGCCTAGAAAGTTTAAGTAAATTGCCCAAATTCAAAGAGCTAGCAAGTAGCTATATCAGTTAGCCATTGCTACATAACATCAAACCATTCCAAACCATTCTCATATTACTGATGTGAGAACATCAGTGTAATCTTTCTTTCTTTCTTTCTTTCTTCTTTCTTTCTTTCTTTCTTTCTTTTTTCCTTTCTTTCTTTTCTTTTCTCTCTTTCTTTCTTCTTTTTCTTTTTGAGACAGGGTCTCATTCTGTCACCCAGGCTGGAGTGCAGTGATCAATTCGACCCCATTGTCTTCTCACCAAGATCCAAGAAGGGCTTTTGGCAAGTAAAATGCAATTTATTCCTAAGCTTAGAGAAAATCTCTGCAGTCCCAGCGATCTTTCTTGTCAAAGGAAGGAAAGGTTAAGAACATTGCTTAATTCTAACATCTTGAGTGTGGGAAGGAGGGAGCCAGAGGGAAGGAGGAAGCTATCCTTACATTTCACCTTGGCCTTGGTTTCTCTCTCCATGTTCCCAGCCTGGAATTCGCATCCACTGCTGGGAGGGGTCTCTTCTGCTCTTGGTGATTCTGTCTTCAGAGTCTGGGCCTCTGAACCAGCAGCGACTAGGGTCTCTTTGTGGACAGACTGATCTCTCCTTCTGCCAGGACTGTTGTCAGACTCCACCTGTCTCTTGGGGCACCCCCCTCCTTGATACTCCTGGCTCCCATGGAACAAAACAATTCTGCAGAATGCCAACAATAATTGATGATGTTGTCCTATGACTACAGTGGAACAAGACAGAAATAAGGCCACTTCTTAATGAGGACTGAACACGAGGCGAAGAAAAGATGCCATACCACCATAAAAGTAACCAACACCCCCTCTCCTGGGTAACATGAGCCACCTGTTCCTTGAGCAGTGACAGTGCTAGCTACACTTTGTTCCTCCTGATTCCTAGATGATCATAATGAAGGCACCAAAGTGCTTCTGCTTCCTGACACCACCCAATTGAGAACAAACCTCTATTTCCTTAAACCCTTCCCCAAATCACCTGACAAAAAGCTCAAACCCTAAAATAAGTATCCTGATTCCCTTTTAGAAGATATCCTGGGGCTGGGTGGAATGGCTCACATCTATAATCTCAGTGCTTTGGGAGCACAAAGCTGGAGGATTGTTTGAAGCCAGGAGTTCAAAATCAGCCTGGGCAACACAGTGAGAACCCATCTCTACAAAAAATATAAAAAATTAGCCGGGCATGGTGGTGCATGCCTCACAATGGGTCCTAGTTATTTGGGAGGCTGAGGCAGGAGGTTCACTTGAGCCCAGGAAGTTGAGGTTGCAATGAGCTATATGATCTATATGATTGTGCCACTGCACTCCAGCCTGGGTGGCACAGCAAGATCATGTCTCTTAAAAAAAAAAAAAAAAAAGCAGGGTGCAGTGGCTCATGCCCATAATCCCAGCACTTTGGGAGGCTGAGGTGGGCGAATCACAAGGTCAGGAGTTCGAGACCAGCCTGGCCAACATGATGAAACCCTGTCTCTACTAAAAATACAGAAAAATTAGCTGGGCGTGGTGGCAGGCACCTGTAATCCTAGCTATTCGGGAGGCTGAGGCAGGAGAATCGCTTGAACCCAGGAGGCAGCAGTTGCAGTGAACCGAGATCACACCACTGCACTCCAGCCCAGGTGACAGTCCAAGACTCCATCTCAAAAAAAAAAAAAAAATACTCTGCAGTTCCTGGGATGAGTCCTCCCTCGCTGTAGTTGGTAATACACTTGCCTTGGTTTCACTGTAGGTATGATTCTGCTCACTAGACTTTAACATATGTCATTATGACCAGAAAGGTCAGCATTCTCCAAGAGTTTTTACCAAATCATCTGTTCAGGACAAACTAACATCCACTGTTACCTCTATGCTACCACCCTGGTCTGGGCCACCGTTGACTCTCAGCTGGATTATTGCAACAGCCTTCTAACGGATTTTCCAACTTCTCCCTTTGCTTTCAATCCCCAGATTCTTCTCAGCACAGGACTGATAATGATCCTCTAAAAAAAAAGCAATGGAGATCATGTTACTCCTCTGCTCCAATACTCCAATGGCTACCATGTTGTTTAGTGTGGAAGCCAAAAGCCTTACAACGGACCCTAAGGTCGCGCCTGACCTGAACCTCTGCTTATCAACTCCCCTCCCTCACTCTGCTCCAGCCTCACTGGCCTCCTTGCTGCTGCTTGTTCCCACCAGGCATGCTCCCACCTCAGGACCTGTGTGCTTGCTGTTTCCTCTGTCTGCTGTGTTCTTGGTGCAGACATCTGCATAGCCTGTTGCTGCATCTTCTGCAAGTCTTTGCTCAAACGTCACCTTCTGAACAAGACCCTTCCCGACTACTTTGTTTAAAATCACCATCCCCATCCTGGCACTTTTAACCCTCCTTATTCTATCTTATTATTTTCTGTAGATTTGTCGCCTACAATACACTACATGATTTAGTTATTTTGTTCATTATCTTGCTTCAGTAAGAATGGGGGCAGGGGCTGGGCATGGTGGGTCACACCTGTAATCCCAGAACTTTGGGAGGCCGAGGTGGGTGGATCACTTGAGGTCAGGAGTTCGAGACCAGTCTGGCCAACATGGTGAAACCCTGTTTCTACTAAAAATACAAAAATTAGCCAGGCATGGTGGCTCATGCTTGTAATTCCAGCTACTTGGGAGGCTGGGGCACGAGAATCACTTGAACCTGGCAGGTGGAGGTTGTGGTGAGCCGGGATCACACCACTGCACTCCAGCCTGGGTGACAGAGCAAGACTCCATCTCAAAAAACTCACACCTGTAATCCCAGCACTTTGGGAGGCTGAGGCGGGTGGATAATGAGGTCGGGAGTTTGAGACCAGCCTGACCAACGTGGTGAAACCCCATCTCTACTAAAAATACAAAAATTAGCTGGATGTGGTGGTGTGTGCCTGTAATCCCAGCTCCTCAGGAGGCTAAGGCAAGAGAATCGCTTGAACCCAGGAGACAGAGGTTTCAGTGAGCCAAGATTGCACCACTGCACTCCAGCCTGGGTGACAGAGTGAGACTCCGTCTCGAAAAGAAAAAAAAAAGAAAAGAATGGGGACAAGCTGTTTCTCTGTGATGTTCAGTGATATAGATCAAATCCTTAGAGCAAGTTACTTAACCACTTTATGCTTCAGTTTTCTTATCTGCAAAACGGAGACAAAAATAGTACATACATCATAAGGATAAGATTAAATAATTTAATACATATATAAAGTGTTCAGAACAGTTCCTGGACCATATTAAAGAGCTATGTAAATGTTTGTCATTATTAACAGAATCATCCACATTTTCATCACTCTTACTAATATCATTAGTTCTGGTAGCAAGGCAGCATAGGTCAAGATATAGAGGTAGAAGCATATGACATAATGTGACGAGGAACTGGAGGCTAGCACTGATGATGCCCATGAGGAGTAGGGACAGGCAGGGACTGTATTATAACCTGAAATCATGATATGTTGGGTTTTTCGACTGTTTATGATCTATTTCTGCCTATTAAGATGCAAGCTTCGAGAAGAACTCCGTGAGGAACTGGTATGGTAAATCACTCTATGCCAGATATGCAGAATAGGCACTGGTAACATAGTCAGTGCTCAATAAGTTTGTTTTTTTTTTTTTTGAGACAGAGTCTTGCTCTGTCATCCAGGCTGGAGTGTAGTGGTACTATGTTGGCTCACTTCAACCTCCACCTCCCGGGTTCAAGCAATTCTCCTGCCTCAGCCTCCCGAGTAGCTGGGATTACAGGTGCACAACACCACACCTGGCTACTTTTTGTATTTTTAGTAGAGACGCGGTTTCACCATGTTGGCCAGGCTGGTCTTGAACTCCTGAACTCAGGTGATCTGCCTGCCTCGGCCTCCCAAAGTGCTGGGATTACAGGTGTGAGCCACCGCGCCTGTCCAACAAGTATTAATTAAATGAATAATGGGTTAAGGATTTTTGAACTTTGTCCTGAAAATGATGGTGGGTCAATGATGCAGGGTGGAACAATGGATGAAGGGCTAGGAAGCAAGTCATCAGTTTCTTGCTATAAATGATGACAAGGACTCGACTGGTCATCCCTTTGCAGATGAAAGCAAGAGACTTGGTGTTGGGATGAGGATGAGGGGTGGCCTCCGGGTGATGGTGCCATCTGTGGAGATGGAATAAGTGGGAGGAGGGGCAGATTTAGGAAAAGATGAGTATTTCCATTTGACACATATTCAAGATTTGTAGGTCTAAAGCTCAGCAGAGAGGCTGGGGTTAGAGAGCGAGGCCTGGGAATCCCTGGTGTATAAGGGGTGGTAGAGGCCCCGGGTCTGGATGGTGTGACACAGGTGGTCGTCAAGTGACCATGCACTACTTGTTGTTCACAAGTCCCAGGGCTTTGTCTCCCCAGCAAGACTGGGTATTCTTTGGGGATGGAAATACTTTCCACTACAGCACTAAGTACACAGTACACAGCTCATTGCTAGGAAGATAGTCAAGAACAGAACTTGTAGAGCAGAAAGGAACCTTCAAAACCAAGTTATAGGAGAGAACTGAGGCCCTACATGGTTAAATCACATGCCTGAGGTCACTCAGCTAAGCAGCCACAGAGCTGGCTGTAGGATCAGGTCTCCAGACTGCCAGTCCGGTACCCTCCTGAGAAGGCCGCACTGCCTCAGAGCTGTGAGTTGAGTGAGCTGAGACAGGTGACAGGGCTTGGGCTTTGGGCTTACTTAGCTTCTATGAGCCTGCGTTTCATAATCAACAAGATTGTCAGGGGTTAACTGGGACCATGCTGCACGTAAAGCATTGTGTCTGGAACACAATAGGTGCTCAATATGTGTTTACTTTCCATTCCTTTCTTCCAAGAAGACCAGAATTTGCAATGACAAAAGAAAGGACGCAAGAGTGATGGATGCAGTTGGCTGCTGCCACCTGAAAGGCTGCAAGACTGAGAGGTGAGTGACATGACCCCGGGCATCACATTCCTCATCAGCAGACAGAAAGTGGCTATTGCTTTCCTCCAGAAGGTGTGCAAGTAGAAGCTTTGCTCCTGGTGCCAGAGTGAGCCTGTGGCTGCTTTCCCTCCCACACTCCTCACTCCTTTCTTGGCTCCGCCCTGCTGGCTCAGTGACGCAGCAGGAGGAAACTGCTCGGGCTGCAAGCAGTCTTCCAGGCTTTGCGGCTGCCAAAGGAATAATTGAGACGTCTGAGTTGAGCAGGTAAGGCAGGCAGAAGGAGGAAAGCTAGAAAACCTCGATAAGTCGATCCTGAAGAATTCTTGGGCTTTGGAGACTGGAGAGGCCAGGGGCTGGAGGACTTGGGAAGTGGGAGGGGAGCTCCCAGCCCTTGGCTGCCCGGAAGGATCTTCCTCAGTGCCCTTCCAGAGTTCTGTCAGAGTCCACACGTCATTTATCCATGTCCTCAGTTTCTCAGGCATCTCTTTGCGACTTACTCAGGTCGCACAGAGAAAGTGAAATTGAAAGCAGGATTGTCTGTTGGAGTACTTCCGCAGGCTCGTCTCTTCTCGACTCTGATGCGTCACTCAGGGCTTCCTTGATATTTCCTCTCCTTCCCGGCTCCTTTGTTTATACCAGCCCACCTCACATCTGATTGTAATGGGGACGGTCTACACAAACACTTTGGTTCAAAGATTTCATTGCCTGGTGATCGTGTATGTGTTGCACAATTAATTAAACTTCTAAGAGGCTAATCAATTAACCTCTGAGGCTTTGAAACTGTCAGAGTGGTGAGATTGCTGAAAAAGGGTTGCTTCGTGAATTCTATAGCAGATGCAGTAATTTAAATATTCAGGTAACAGTTTCGGGCTGTCTGATGATTGAACTGGATCTGTAATTCTCAGATCTGATTGACAGTTGGACGAAATTGATAGCTGCCAGTTGCCTATTCGTGTAGTAGCTATATGCACATGTGTAGGGAGAATAGAATTCACTAAGCAATTTATTTTTTCATAAAGGGATATAATTAGCTCTAACATTCATTGAGCGGCTAATATTTGCAACACTCCATACTTTAATGTACTTTACACACGACTGTATTTATTTTTGTCTCCATTTCAGGAAATAGAAAATTGAGATTCAACAATCCAAGGTTACAGGAAGTAATAGTAAAAAATTACACAGCCACAAGCTCAAACTTAGATCTCCCTAAGGTTAGAGTACAAGCTCTTTTCACTACTGCAGATACTCCTTGACTTATGATGGGGTTACATACAGATAAACCCTTCCTAAATTGAAAATATTGTAGGTCAAAAGCACATTTAATACACCTAATCTGCTGAACGTCATAGCTTATCCTAGCTTACCTTAAATGTGCTCAGAACACTTACATTAGGCTACAGTTGGGCAAAATCATCTAGCTCAAAGCTTATTTTATAATAAAGTGTTAAATGTCTCATGTATTTATCGAATGCTATGCTGAAATAAAAAACAGAATGGTTGTATGTGTACTTGAAGTGTGGTTTCTACTGAATGTTTATTGCTTTTCCACCACTGCAAAGTCAAAAAATCATAAATCAAAGTCAAAAAACATAAGTCAGATATTGTCTGTACTTTAAATAGGGGCACAGGGTTGTACAAAGAGGACATGCACAGAGTCAGCAAACACAGTGATCAACCTTCCTGGTGACATAAGAATGCAAAGGGAAAAAAAGCCAAGAAATATATTTTTCTTATTGAATGAGGGTTCTTCTTTTTTTATTGATAAATAATTGATGTGCATATTTTCATGGTCTTTTTTTTTTTTTTTTTGGAAGCCACCTGTCTCTGGTAAGAATATATTTATATGACATTGAAAGCAATTTGTTAATATAGGTTAAGAATCCTAAATACAATCATATCTTTTGAATAGTCATTAAATTCTTTGAA
Source organism: Pan troglodytes (assembly GCF_028858775.2). NCBI lineage: Eukaryota > Metazoa > Chordata > Mammalia > Primates > Hominidae > Pan > Pan troglodytes. Next base: position 66,519,428 of record NC_072398.2, read on the forward strand.
GTCTATCATATGAAATCTATCATAAGATCTATCAAAAGAAAATAAACTAAAATAAGCTGAATTTGCTGCAACATCATTTAGAATTTTTAAATTTTTAATTTTAAAAAACCCTTTAAAAGTTATTTTTGAAAACCACTCAGTAATGGAGAAATGAAACAACTGTATGATTTCGTATTACATAGTCATGAAAAATGTTTTACAGGAATTTGCAATAACATAGGAAATGACTTATAGTATGGTATTAAATGAAAGGAAGTAGGATACAGTTACTTACAGAGTATAATTCCAAATGTCTTTAAAAATATATAGAAATACACTAAAATATTAACATTGGCTGTTTCTGGGCATTGGGACTAGAGAAATAATTTTCTTATTTTGAATTTACATATATTTATAATATTCTGTAATTTAAAAGTTTTATAAGAAATAAATATATATATTTAGAAAAAATGCTAATATAATTAATTTCTCTGATTCAAGTGTTTTCTCCCTATTGTAAAATTACAAAGCACCTCTCTTCGTTGCCAGGTGGAATGTCAGAAGACTGAGAACATTGTTCCTTCTTCATACTGCTGCTCTGTTGCCAGAGAATCCCAATTTACACTCAAAGCTTCTTTGATTAAGTGCTAGGAGATAAGTTTGCATTTTCTCAAGGAAAAGGCAAAAAGTGGTAGCAGGTGGCATTTACCGTCATGGAGACCAGGGATCATAACAACCCCCAGGAGGGACCCACGTCCTCCAGCGGTAGAAGGGCTGCAGTGGAAGACAATCACTCGCTGATTAAAGCTGTTCAAAACGGAGATGTTGACCAGGTCCAGCAATTGCTGGAAGATGGAGCCAATGTTAATTTCCAGGAAGAGGAAGGGGGCTGGACACCTCTGCATAACGCAGTACAAATGAGCAAGGAGGAGATCGTGGAACTTCTGCTTCGTCATGGTGCTGACCCTGTTCTGAGGAAGAAGAATGGGGCCACGCCCTTTATCCTCGCAGCGATTGCGGGGAGCGTGAAGCTGCTGGAACTTTTCCTTTCTAAAGGAGCAGATGTCAATGAGTGTGATTTTTATGGCTTCACAGCCTTCATGGAAGCCGCTGTGTATGGTAAGGTCGAAGCCCTAAAATTCCTTTATAAGAGAGGAGCAAATGTGAATTTGAGGCGAAAGACAAAGGAGGATCAAGAGCGGCTGAGGAAAGGAGGGGCCACAGCTCTCATGGACGCTGCTGAAGAAGGACACGTAGAGGTCTTGAAGATTCTCCTTGATGAGATGGGGGCAGATGTAAACGCCTGTGACAATATGGGCAGAAATGCCTTGATCCATGCTCTCCTGAGCTCTCACGATAGGGATGTGGAGGCTATTACGTATCTGCTGTTGGACCATGGGGCTGATGTCAATGTGAGGGGAGAAAGAGGGAAGACTCCCCTGATCCTGGCAGTGGAGAAGAAGCACTTGGGTTTGGTGCAGAGGCTTCTGGAGCAAGAGCACATAGAGATTAATGACACAGACAGTGATGGCAAAACAGCACTGCTGCTTGCTGTTGAACTCAAACTGAAGGAAATCGCCGAGTTGCTGTGCAAACGTGGAGCCAGTACAGATTGTGGGGATCTTGTTATGACAGCGAGGCGGAATTATGACCATTCCCTTGTGAAGTTGCTTCTCTCTCATGGAGCCAAAGAAGATTTTCACCCTCCTGCTGAAGACTGGAAGCCTCAGAGCTCACACTGGGGGGCAGCCCTGAAGGATCTCCACAGAATATACCGCCCTATGATTGGCAAACTCAAGTTCTTTATTGATGAAAAATACAAAATTGCTGATACTTCAGAAGGAGGCATCTACCTGGGGTTCTATGAGAAGCAAGAAGTAGCTGTGAAGACGTTCTGTGAGGGCAGCCCACGTGCACAGCGGGAAGTCTCTTGTCTGCAAAGCAGCCGAGAGAACAGTCACTTGGTGACATTCTATGGGAGTGAGAGCCACAGGGGCCACTTGTTTGTGTGTGTCACCCTCTGTGAGCAGACTCTGGAAGCGTGTTTGGATGTGCACAGAGGGGAAGATGTGGAAAATGAGGAAGATGAGTTTGCCCGAAATGTCCTGTCATCTATATTTAAGGCTGTTCAAGAACTACACTTGTCCTGTGGATACACCCACCAGGATCTGCAACCACAAAACATCTTAATAGGTGAGTCCCCAATCCCCAATTCTCTCTTAGAAATTGTGGGATCTTTGTTTATGAAAGGAAAAGTTTTTCATTGCAGAGAGGAGAGGCCTAGAGTAAATGTGGATGATTCAATTTGAGGATCATTATTAAAACAAATTCATAATTACAGTTCAGTGTCTCCTGCTACCAATTATAACTGGGTTCTGTTAGTCTACATGAAGGTTGGTAGATGCCAACAGAATACCAGGCTAGCCTTAGATTGCCATTGGCAAAATAAACAGATGAAGGCATGTCATGGATCAAAGTAGCTCCAGAAATTTGAGAATCCTAGAGGTGAGTTCCTTCAGACAAGGTGGCAGTAACCATGAAACTTACTGACAAAATTAAGGTCAGAGTTGAGGATGTCAGGACAAGATGTGACGTAGTGAAGACACAGATTCCAAGGCAGAACAAGTCAGAATCCACTGGTCCAAGCCAAACAAAGGGAAGGAAAATAGCATTTTCTTTTAAATGTTAAAAGAAAAGCAGGGCTGACCGTAAAGTCCCAGGAAGCAATATGGTGCGGGGGAGCAAGCCAGGGCTTCAGCGATGATTAGGGTGGCTTGAAGCCTAGTCTCACTAGTTTGTAGTTTTGTAATCTCAGACAAGTCACTTGATACTGTGAGCCTCAGTTCCTCACTTGAGGCTGATAATGCCTCCTTCATAAGTTTGTTATGAGGTCTAAGTGCAATGATGAAATAGTCATTTGGTACATCATAGGTGCTCAGGAAAGGCTGTTCTTGCCTAAAAGGTCTAAGCAGAGTACATACCTTATCCATAGACATTCACTGAGATTTAAGCTCAGTGTAAGGGAACAGCTCCTTTACAAATTTGTGCTTTCGGCCCCTGGAATTGCATGAACGAGGAGATGGTTAAATTTGTCCTCATCCCTTCCTACCCCCTGGCCTGGAAAAAATAAAATGTAAGTGCTGCTCTTGGCAGATACCTAACAGATCAAATGAAACAGTGCACATGGCAGTGTTTTGAGGGGTGAATGGCAATACAGATATAAGGTTTATTATTGCCTGCACAGAGATGATGATTTTTATAGCATGTTACATATTTATATAAATCAATTGACTCTCACTTTATAGAGAATGAGTATTTTCAATGTGCCTCTGCAAACTTTTCCTTAGATTCTAAGAAAGCTGCTCACCTGGCAGATTTTGATAAGAGCATCAAGTGGGCTGGAGATCCACAGGAAGTCAAGAGAGATCTAGAGGTAAATTCTACAATCCAGTTTACCTTTCTTCTTTCTGCTTCCTTATTCTTTCATGTAGTAGTCAGGGTTCTCTAGAGGGACAGAACTAGTAGGACATATGTATATATGAAAGGGAGTTTATTAAGGAGAATTGACTCACACGGTCACAACATAAAGTCCCATAATAAGCCATCTGCAAGTTGAGGAACAAGGAAGCCAGTGATGGGTCAGTCTGAGTACCAAAACCTCAAAAGTAGGGAAGCCGACAGTGCAGCCTTCAGTCTGTGGCCAAAGGCCTGAAAGCCCCTGGCAAACCACTGGTGTAAGTCCAAAACTCCATAAGCTGAAGAACTTGGATACTGATGTTTGAGGGCAGGAAGCCTCCAGCACGGGAGAAAGATGAAGGCCAGAAGTCTTAGCAAGTCGTCTGCTCTTTCATTTTCTGCCTGCTTTATTTTAGCCATGCTGGCAGCTGATTAGATGGTGCCCACCGAGACTGACTGTGGGTCTGCCTCTCCCAGTCCACTGACTCAAATGTTGCTCTCCTTTGGCAACACCCTCACAGACACACCCAGGCACAATACTTTGCATCCTTCAACTCAAGTTGACACTCAATATTAACCGTCACAGTTCATTACCTTATTTCCTATGGGCAATTGGAGGGCATTCTATTTTAACCAGGAAAAAAAGAATGTTCAAGGCTTTCCCCATCTTGCTCACTGTCCTGACTCCCCTGTAGGCCGTGGCATTTCCTTGGGCTTCTCCCGCAGCAGAGCTTTCAAGATGACAATGGGAAGGTGCAACAGCTTGGGTTGGTGTGGAGTTGGCTGTCACTGTGGACCCTTACTGTATCTCTTTGAATCTCTCTTCCTCCACTACCTTAATAAGTAAATAAACTGAGCATGCCACATCTTCTCTCCAGGAGAGAATTTCAAATATCTCCAATATTCATTGAGGAGTTATTTTTCTACCTAAGAACAAAGTAAGTGAGGTTTCTTTCACCACAAACTCAAACTCGTGGGCTACACTCTGCAGAAGGCTGGATACTAAGGTTCTCTGAAAACTCCTGGGAGGAGTGAGGTCAATTCCCAGCTTGAAAGAACCTAAGCTTGGCCAAAAAGATGAAGACTCTGAAATAGCTGTTGCTCCTGAGGGGACATGGAGATTGGCCGCTGTAGACCAAAGCCCCCAGGCTGATTCTGACCCTGTCAGAGTAGGTCTTTCCTGGAGAGTTTTACAGGGTGCTGCACTTTCAACCCAATGGGCGAGACTCTCCACCCATATGTCTGGCCTCCTGGTTTGGTGGCATCAGATTTCAGCTCCTTCCTTGACTGGTGGCTAGTGCAAAGAGTTCCTTAGGCGACCTTCTTCTTGGCCTTTCCTCCTGGCCACAGCCTAATCCCTGGGGTCATCACTTTGCCTCTCCTGGCCTGGACTGACTTTTTTATTTGCTGCGTGATATAGCCTCAGACCCAAAGTCCCAGTTCCCAGCCAGGCTGTCAGTTCTCCCTGTGTTTAAAGCATTCTCCCTTTCCTCAATTTATCTATATTCTGTCCATACATTTGAGGCCCAGCTCAAATCTCTCTTCCTCCAAGCAGTCTGCCCTAACAACTGTGACTCATATGTATCTTTTGCTCTTCATAAAACTAAGTGGTATGGGCGATATACTGCCTTGAAGAGGTCTGTATGCACACATCTGTGTCTTCCCTCCCTAACAAGCCTACAGATTCCTTGAGATTCCTCCCATCATCTTGTTTGCTAATAGCGTGCACCACTCCTTCCAGGGTTACCCAAATAATTAGTAAGCATCTTTGGCTTGATTTATGGCTTTTGTGCAGGACCTTGGACGGCTGGTCCTCTATGTGGTAAAGAAGGGAAGCATCTCATTTGAGGAGCTGAAGGCTCAAAGTAATGAAAAGGTGGTTCAACTTTCTCCAGATGAGGAAACTAAGGACCTCATTCATCATCTCTTCCATCCTGGGGAACATGTGAGGGACTGTCTGAGTGACCTGCTGGGTCATCCCTTCTTTTGGACTTGGGAGAGGTAAGTAAAACTTTGTGCAGATGCCACAGGCCTCCAGGATGGAGAGGGTAAGGTGGTGCAGACAGAAGTCTGGGCTGCAAATCAGGAGACCCAGGCTTTTTTCTTAGCTTGGGATTTACTGGCTGTGTGTCCTTGGAGAGATGACTTAACCTCTCTGGAGTCTGCTTTTCATTTCTGAAGAATAAGGAGGGGAAAAAAAGAGATGCTTGCCTCTCCTATCATGCAGAATTTTTGAAGACATGGTTGTATTACTTTTATTAAAAACCAAAATCTAGCCAGGCGCGGTGGCTCACACCTGTAATCCCAGCACTTTGGGAGGCCGAGGCAGGTGGATCATGAGGTCAGGAGTTCCAGACCAGCCTGGTCAGCATGGTGAAACCCCGTCTCTACTAAAAATACAAAAGTTAGCCGAGCGTGGTGGCAGGTGCCTGTAATGCCAGCTACTTGGGAAGCTGAGGCAGGAGAATTGCTTGAACCCGGGAGGTGGAGGTTGCAGTGAGCCAAGATTGTGCTACTGCACTCCAGCTTGGGGGACAGAGCGAGATTCCATCTCAAAAAAAAAAAAAAAAAAAAAGAAAGAAAAACCAAGAAAGCACAAAAAACACCAAAATCTAACGGTTTTCTTTTTCTGGAAAAGGAAAGGGGGGGATGGGATGATCATGATCATTTAGATCATTTAGTCATCTTCAGCCGCTATAGGACGCTTCGGAATGTGGGAAATGAATCCGACATCAAAACACGAAAATCTGAAAGTGAGATCCTCAGACTACTGCAACCTGGGCCTTCTGAACATTCCAAAAGTTTTGACAAGTGGACGACTAAGGTATGTACAATTCCTATAGTGCAGGGGTTAGTCCAGGAATAAGAATTTGTGTAATGTTTTATGTTAGTTTTTATATCTTATTTTACACCAGTGGCAAACCAGAGGCTCAAAGAGGTGATTTTGCCTCCTGCCTTCCCATCCCTATCCCCCTAGGCTCCCCGCCGGGGTGTCTACTTCTACTTTCAGAAGCTGGCCCTCCCTCTCTCCTGTTCAGACCCATGCCCCTCTGATAGACTGTTATTCAGGCTCCCCCTGGATGGCCTTATCCCAGCCCATGAGCCTTTCCCTCACTTAGCTGATAATCCTATTGCCATTATGGCACAAGCAGCTGACTAAATAGAGCTTAATCCAAGGGAAGTGCTTCACCATGAGGTGTTTCAGTCCAGGTACAGCCTGGCTGCCTCCACTGCCTGTAAACAGCCCAGCTCTCAGGATCCACACACAGACCTAGGAAAGATGATCTTTCAAATTGCTCTCTTTAAGAAAAGTTCCACCTAACTTGCATTAATTATAGTGGAACTCTACAAAATTAGTCATCATCTCAATCTAGTCAGTACTGTCAGAACTTTCATTATTAATTAACAAACATCTATACAATACCAATTATGTGCTAGGCCCATGCAAGGCCTTGAGCATACAAAGCAGAATACAATGTGTCCCTGTGGGGCTGAGAAGCCCACGGAAATGATGCTGTGGGATGTGTGCTGGGCATCCCAGGGACATGTGCAAAGCACTATGGGAGAACCCATAATCTTCAGGTCTTGGAAACCAACAGCTTCCTATCCTAGACCTGACCTGGGACTCTGCTTCTCCTAATTCTTGTTTTGCTTTCCTTCCCTCACTGGTCTCTATACTGCACATCACACTCATAATTACTGGCTTACGGTCCATTTTCCTTGCTAGACTGTAAGTTCCATGAAGGCAGAGACTACCCATTGTCTTGTCAGTTATTGTATCCCTGGCATGGAGTAGATGTGCCATGACTCTTTACTAAACGAATGTCTATCAAACTTTGGCTAAAATTTTAACTTGTAGAAACAAAGAAATTTGAAAGCAGCTATGATAGTGATAGCTAATGATTACGTAGTATCATTATGATTATGTGGCAGCCATAGTTCTTGAGACTTTACATGAGTTACCACATTTAATCTTTAGCACAACTTCTGAGACAATCATCTATATTTTGCAGATGAGCAAGCTGAGGCACAGACAAATAATTTTTCCAACTACACAGAACCAGTAAGGGGTGCACCAGGATTTGAAGCTGGGAAGGATGGCTGCAGAGGCCATGTGCTTAAGCCACACCACTACACGAAGCTATGATGGCATCAAGTCTACCAACTCATTTACTCACTGAGGAAATTGAGGCTCAGAGACCACACTCAAATTACTCATGCCTGGACAGTCAGAGATTGGCAGACCTGGAAAGAGGAACTTGTTCTTTTATTTCCCAATTTATTGGTTCTTTTCCCTAAATTCCATGGGCTTATATTTAATTTTGATAGTCTTCAGGTTTTAACTTCAAGTTTTACCTTTTAATTCCCATTTTACACTTTGTTTTTCTGTTGACTTGCCCATTTTCATGGTCACACAATTAATTTTGTCAGCATAGGTCTGGAGCCCAAGTTTTCCAGCTTGTATGACTGTATTGGTTTTTGACTTGCCCCATCCTGCCACACATACGTGCTTGGCGTTTCTCACGGGTGTTCTGCACAGAGTGCACCTGGCCAGTCTCAGCAGCATCCTCAGTAGCATTGCTCTTTCATCAGTTACTCTTCCTAAGTGACCCACTGGATTCTTGACTGTTGCATCTTGATCTCGTAGCCCAAACTCTTTCTAAATATGAGAGCCATCTATGGCTCTGTATCTATGAGGGTGACAAGCACAGAGAAAGAGGATGACATTACTGTGATATGAAAGGAGTTGCCCTGGGACACCTGCAGGCAAGGAGAAACAAGTAACCTTGTTTAAAATATAAATTTTAGAGGGTGCTAGCATAGTTTTGTTACATGGATATATTGTGTAGTGGTAAAGTTGGGCTTTTAGTGTAACCATTACCTGAATAACGCACATTGTACCCATTAAGTAATTTCTCATCCCTCTCCCTCCAACCTTCCCACCTTTCCAAGTCTCCAATTCTATTATTCCACTCTGTACATCCATGTGTACACATTATTGAGCTCCCACTTATAAGAGAGAACATGTGATATTTGACTTTCTGTTTGTAAGTCATTTCACTTAAAATAATGGCCTCCAGTTCCGTCCATGTGGCCACAAAAGACATGATTTCATTCTTCTTTTTTATGGCTGAAATGGCCCAGACACATTTTCTTTATCCAATCATCTGTTGATGGACACTTAGGTGGATTCCATATCTTTGCTATTGTGAATAGTGCTGTAGTAAACATATGAGTGCAGGTATCTTTTTGATATAAGATTTCTTGGGCTGAGTGCAGTGGCTCACACCTGTAATCCCAGCACTTTGGGAGGCCGAGATGGGTGGATCATTTGAGGTCAGGAGTTTGAGACCAGCCTGGCCAACATGGCAAAACCCTGTCTCTACTAAAAATACAAAACTTAGCCAAGCATTGTGGCACACGTCTGTAATCCCAGCTACTTGGGCGGCTGAGGCATGAGAATTGCTTCAGCCTGTGAAGCAGAGGTTACAGTGAGCTGAGATGGTGGCACTGCACTCCAGCCTGGGTGACAGAGTGAGACTCTGTCTCAAAAAAAAAAAAAAAAAAAAAAAAGATTATTTTGGCAGATACTCAGTACATTCTCTTTTCTCTGCATCCTCATCAACATCTGTTACTTTTTGACTTTTTAATAGTAGCCCCTAGTATAAGATGATATCTCATTGGTTTTAATTTGCATTTCTCTGATGATTAGTGATGTTAAGCATTTTTTCATATGCTTTTTGGCAATTTGTACGTCTTCTTTTGAGAAATGTCTATTCTTGTCATTTGCCCACTTTTTAATGGGGTTATTATTTTTTATTGTTAAGTTGTTTGAGTTCCTTGTAAATTCTGGATATCAGTCCTCTGTTGGATGCATAGTTTGCAAATTTTTTTTCCCATGCTGCAGGTTGTTTGTTCACTCTGTTTATTTCTTTTGCTGCGCAGAAGTTTTTAGTTTAATTAAACCCCATCTGTTTCTTTATTTTCATTGCTTGTGCTTTTGGGGTCTTAGTCATGAATTCTTTGCCTAGACCAATGTCCAGAAGAGTTTTTCCTAGGTTTTCTTTTAGTATTTTTATAGTTTCAGGTCTTACATTTAAGTCTTTAATCCATCTTGAGTTGATTTTTGTATACACTGAGAGAGAGATCTAGTTTTAATCTTCTACATATGGCAGTCTAATTTTCCCAGCACCACTTGCTGAATAGGGTGTCTTTTTCCCAGTGTATGTTTTTGCCGACTTTGTCAAAGATCAGTTGGTTGTAGATATGTGGCTTTATTTGTGGCTTCTCTATTCTGTTCCATTGATCTATGTGTCTATTTTTATACCAGTACTGTGCTGTTTTGGTTATCTTAGCCTTGCACAATAATTGGAGGTATATCATAATGTGATGCCTCCAACTTTGTTTTTTTTCCTTAAGATGCCTCTGGCTATTTGGGCTCTTTTTTGGTTTCATGTGAATTTTAGGATTTTTTCTCTAATTCTGTGAAAAATGATGTTGGTATTTTGATAGGGATTGCGTTGAATCTGTAGATTGCTTTGGGCAGGGTGATCACTTTAACAATATTAGTTATTCCTTTTGGAAATAGAACTAAAAAAACAAAAACAAACAAACAAACAAAGCCGTTCACTTTGGCCATGGTTGCCAGGCCCAGTTTCAGTCTGAATAGCCCTTTTAAAGAAAGAAATGTAATCAAGTACGAATTTGAAAGGGTGGCCACAGGATAAAAATATTGTATAGTATAATGAACGAGTTTCCTAGTATAGTAGTCAAAGATTTTTTAACCATATTTTAATATATTTAATTTCTTATGAAAACAATTTACTTGGAAAATACAGACACACATTTGAACATACTTACAATCTCACATCCAGACACAATTATATATATAGTTTTAATTTTAAAAATTTTTTAATTTTTTTGCCAGGTGTGGTGGCTCACACCTGTAATCCCAGCACTTTGGGGGCCAAGGTGGGTGAATCACGAGGTCAGGAGTTTGAGACCAGCCTGGCCAACATGGTGAAACCCTGTCTCTACTAAAAATACAAAAAAAAAAAAAAAATTAGCTGGGCATGGTGGTGGGTGCCTGTAATCCTAGCTACTCGGGAGGCTGAGGCAGGAGAATCGCTTGAACCCGGGAGGCGGAGGTTGCAGTGAGCCAAGATCGTGCCACTGCACTCCAGCCCTGGTGACAGAGTGAGACTCCGTCTCGAAAAAAAAAAAAAAAAATTTTTTTTTGAGATGGAGTCTTGCTCTGTTACTGAGACCGGAGTGCAGTGGTGCGATCTTGGCTCACTGCAACCTCCACCTCCCAGGTTCAAGTGACTCTCCTGCCTCAGTCTCCCAAGTAGCTGGGATTACAGGCAGCGCCACCACGCCCGGCTAATTTTTTAGCAGAAATTTTTAGTAGAAACGAGGTTTCACTATGTTGGCCAGGCTGGTCTCAAACTCCTGACCTCAGGTGATCTGCCCATTTCGGCCTCTGAAAGTGCTGGGACTACAGATGTGAGCCACCGCACCCAGCCCAGACACAATTATAGTTAGCATTTTGGTATACAGCATTTACTTCCATTTTTAAATTATTTTGCTTTATTAATTAGTTGGTAATTATAGAATATATGAATATATTCAAATTTATATTTTGCCTTTTGGTATGAATATTCCATCAGGATTTATTTTGTGTTGCTACCACATTTTTGTGTTATTTTTTGTTTTTTTAGATTAATGAATGTGTTATGAAAAAAATGAATAAGTTTTATGAAAAAAGAGGCAATTTCTACCAGAACACTGTGGGTGATCTGCTGAAGTTCATCCGGAATTTGGGAGAACACATTGATGAAGAAAAGCATAAAAAGTAAGTGTTGTTTTCATTCCCACAAATTATATGTGAAATGAGAACAATTTAAAAAATCCAATTCTAAGTTCATATCTACGATGGAAAAAAGAAAATTTATTTTGATGAAAGAAAAGTAATTCCTTCCCTCTGTGTGTAAAAGGGCTATCACTGTGGCCTTACAATTAATGAGGGACATGTCCAGCAGGCTTTCGTCTTCCTTGTCATTTTTTTGTTGGATAAATGGTAAAACAAATTGAACAGGAGCTAGTGACTCCCTTCTGTGAAGTAACACAGGAGACTGGACAGCTAGATAAAGTGAAGGTAGAGTTATATACGTCTAAAAATAGCCCACATTAGTTAGATCAGCTTTTGCTGACAAAAATGTTAGTTGCAAACTCACAAAAAAGCCTTGCAGTTCAGGGCTCTTCTGGATTTTGGAATTGTAGGTAGAGGATTGTGGCATTGCACTATTTCCATTTTATGAAAGAACAATCTAAAGTTCAGAAAGATTGTGGCCAAAGGTTGCACAATTAGTTGAAGAGTCAGGGGAGGAGTCTTGCTCTGTCAGATTCCAAAGTCCTTATTTATTCTACAATAGAAATCAAGCGAGCAAAGAGATCTTCAGGGCCATATGCTGTGAAGTGGGGAAGAATAATTTGGGGCAAGCATGCTAAACAATTTGTGTTTTATTTCAGGATGAAATTAAAAATTGGAGACCCTTCCCGGTATTTTCAGAAGACATTTCCAGATCTGGTGATCTATGTCTATACAAAACTACAGAACACAGAATATAGAAAGCATTTCCCCCAAACCCACAGTCCAAACAAGCCTCAGTGTGATGGAGCTGGTGGGGCCTGTGGGTTGGCCAGCCCTGGGTGCTGATGGACTGATTTGCTGGAGTTCAGGGAACTACTTATTAGCTGTAGAGTCCGTGGCAAATCACAACATTCTGGGCCTTTTAACTCACCAGGTTACTTGTGAGGGATGAGTTGCATAGCTGATATGTCAATCCCTGGCATCATGTATTCCATATGTCTATAACAAAAGCAATATATACCCAGACTACACTAGTCCATAAGCTTTACCCACTAACTGGGAGGACATTCTGCTAAGATTCCTTTTGTCAATTGCACCGAAAGAATGAGTGCCTTGACCCCTAATGCTGCATATGTTACAATTCTCTCACTTAATTTTCCCAATGATCTTGCAAAACAGGGATTATCATCCCCATTTAAGAACTGAGGAACCTGAGACTCAGAGAGTGTAAGCTACTGGCCCAAGATTATTCAATTTATACCTAGCACTTTATAAATTTATGTGGTGTTATTGGCACCTCTCATTTGGGCACCTTAAAACTTAACTATCCTTCCAGGGCTCTTCCGGATGAGGCCCAAAACATATATAGGGGCTCCAGGAATCTCATTCATTCAGTATTTATTGAGCATCTAGTATAAGTCTGGGCACTGGGTGCATGAATTCCACTCCTTCCAGAACCAACTGCATTGGTTTTCCATGACCTTAAGGCAGTAGTTCTCAACTAGGGGGAAATTTTGCACTGAAGAGAGCATTTGGCAGAGTCTGAAGAAGTTTTTGGTGTCACAGCTTTGTGGGGAGCATGCTATGGCATTTAGTGGGTAAAGACAAGGGATGCTGCCAAACCTACCTTGCACAGGACAGCCCCTGCAACAGAGAATTATCCAGACAAAAATATCAATGGTGCTGAGGTTGAGAAAACCTGCCTTAAGGGGCTGGGATGCTTTTGAACTAGCTTAGGGCCCAGGACTGTGGAGTGTGTGGACCACCCCACAGAGGAGGGACTCAGATTTATTTACTCTTGCTGGATCTGTAGTGATGGAGTTTCTTCTGGTGTCAGCCCCACAGGAGGCTCCCAGGCCTCCCTCACTTCCCATACCCAGTCTGGGAGCTCTTTCTGGCTCCCAAGCACCCAGAGCTGTCCTCCGCCTTTTAGTTTTGGTTCCTCCGCTGGAATGTAGGCTCCTCACGGGCGATGGCTATCTTTTCTTGACTTTGTATCTTCACTGCCAAGCAAAAAGTCTGCCAAGTGGCAATGTTCAATAAATATTCATTGAATAATGAATGAACTGTCTTCGTACATGAATAATAATACTGTCTTACATTTTTCTGGTGCTTTATAATGTATACATTACATCTGCGTATTTTATTTTATTTAATTTTCAAAACAATCCTTTAAGGTCAACATTGTTATCCTTATTTTGCTGATGGGGAAACTAAGGTTAGAAACATTTTGATTTCCTCTAGGACGTATAGCTAGGAAGTGTTACTATCTTGATTTGAACAAATTTTCTGGTGCTAAGTCTGATGTTCTTTCCATGAATCATTGTGGTGGTTGAGATGGAGCTTTGTAATGGGAATAAAACAGTACCTTAGGTTCTTTCTGAAAAGGAGGTATCTAGCAATGGATAAATAGATATCACTGAATGAAATTAAATGTTGATTAGGAACAAATTCAAGGCTTAAAAAATACTTTATGAGCAGCAAGATTGCTTTAACTTTTAAAATGAAGCTTTGGTTGTCTGATTTGTAATGAGCACCTGGATATGTCAATTAAAATGCCCATTTGTGAAGCTTACTCAATAAAACTTTAAATTGTCTTATTTAGTCTGATTTTCTTTAAGTGACATTTCCACTTTAGGGAGTGGGTGATATCTACAATAGAAAATATTCACTAAGTAATTCCTGGGTAAGTTTTAAGAAAGGTCATCCTGCTGTCTGAAAATGGGAAAAGGAGCTATTTTTGACTTTCTAGTAATTCTGGAACAAAGTGGGCCTATCATGTAGTGAGAGAAGGGAGGAAATGTTCATTTTTCCCTCTGCTTGAATTCTCTGAGAGTTTCTGTTGACATTCTATAAACATTTCTCGTTCAGTTGTCATCGTCACAAACATTTCATTGAGCATGTGGTTCATATCGGGTCCTCTGTTAGGCAGGCTGATTCTGTACTCTTGCTTAGGGGTAAAAGCTCTATCCCTGTGTGCTTTACTCAGCAGTTGGTGGCATTTACCTGTCTCTCCAATAAGCCTGGGAGGGCAGAGGTCATATCCCATTTCCTCACATGGTGCCTGGTGTGTTATAAGTGTGTAGTGTGTTTAAGTTATAAGATACTCCTTGAATTCACTGGTTGAGTAGAACCTTTAACATTTGATTTTCGGTGGGTCTTTGCTGGAGCTGCGGCCTGGGAGAGAGGTAAGTCTTGGAGCCGACCCCTGGGGCAGCTCTTCCGTTCTCTACCCCATCAGCTTTAGGACACAGTGGGCTTTCAAGATAATTTGGGTAAAGAACAGCACAACCTTCCTCTGGAGGAGAACCTGGGAAATTCAGCTTTCCTTTTTCCTTTCTGTGGAGATTTTCTCTCAGGCTTGCCTAAGTGCCTAGTACAGTGCCTGGCATATACTATGCACCCAGTTTTACTTGTTGCTGTTCTTAATTACTGCTATATAGTGAATTGTGTCCCTCCCAAGTTCATACATTGAAGCCCTAACCCCTCATTGTGTTAGTATTTGAAGATGAGGGTCTTTGAGAGGTAATTAGTGTTGGATGAGGTCATGAGGATAGGGCCCTCATGTTGGGATTAATGACCTCATAAGAAGACAGAAAGAGCTCTCCTTTCTCACTGCCTTATGAGCACACAGAAAGAAAGTGTCCATCTGCAAGCCACAATGAGAGTCTTCACCAGGACCCCAAGGGACAAAAGTGACTAAGACAATCACCATAGGCTTGCAGCAAATGTTTATGCTCCTCCGGTCTTCTCCTATCACATGAACAGATTTTTTTTTTTTTTTTTTTTTTTTTTTGAGATGGAGTCTCACTCTGTCGCCCAGGCTGGAGTGCAGTGGAGCAATCTCAGCTTACTGCAAGCTCCACCTCCCAGGTTCACACCGTTCTCCTGCCTCAGCCTCCCCAGCAGCTGGGACTACAGGCACCTGCCACCAAGACTGGCTAATTTTTTTGTATTTTTAGTAGAGACAGGGTTTTACCATGTTAGCCAGGATGGTCTCGATCTCCTGACCTCGTGATCCACCTGCCTCGGCCTCCCAAAGTGCTGGGATTACAGGCATGAGCCACAGCACCCGGCCATATTTTTTTTTTTAAGGAATGTTTTTTCATCACCTCCACAGTGTTTTTCATTTGTGTAAACTTTTCATTGCTTTATGGCCTATTTGCTTAGACTAAGACCAAAAGATGGGCCAGGCATGGTGGCTTACATCTGTAGTCCCTGCATTTTGGGAGGCTGAGGTAGGCAGACCACTTGAGATCAGGAGTTCAAGAAAAGCCTGGGCAACAAGGTGAAACCCTGTCTCTACTAAAAATGCAAAAAAAAAAAAAAAAAAAAAAAAAAATTAGCCAGACCTGGCGGCATGTGCCTGTGGTCCCAGCTACTCAGGAGGCTGAGATGAGAGGATAGCTTGAGCCTGGGAGGCAGAGGTTGCAGTGTGCAGAGATCAGGCCACTGCACTCCAGCTGGGGCAACAGAGCCAGACTCTGTCTCAAAAACAAACAAACAAAAGAGCCTGCCAAGACCAGCTCGGTCGGGGAGACCCTAACCCCATGGCGCTAGAGGAATTAAAGACACACACACAGAAATATAGAGGTGTGGAGTGGGAAATCAGGGGTCTCACAGCCTGCAGAGCTGAGAGCCCTGAACAGAGATTTACCCATGTATTTATGAACACAAGCCAGTGATAAGCATTGTTTCTATAGATTATGGATTAACTAAAAGTATTCCTTATGGGAATTAAAGGGATGGGCTGAAATAAAGGAATGGGCTCTGGCTAGTTATCTGCAGCAGGAGCATGTCCTTAAGGCACAGATCGCTCATGATATTGTTTGTGATTTAAGAACGCCTTTAAGCGGTTTTCCACCCTGGGTGGGCCAGGTATTCCTTGCCCTCATTCTGGTAAACCCAAAACCTTCCAGTGCGGGCATCATGGCCACCATGAACATGTCACAGTGCTGCAGAGATTTTGTTTAAGGCCAATTTTGGGGCCAGTTTATGGCCAGATTTTGGGGGGCCTGTTCCCAACAAGACCCAAAGATGGTACTAACAAGAGGAGAGAAGTGGGTGGGGAAAAAGCAAAGGAATTGGATTTTTTGAGGCTCTAGAACACCATCAACAGGATTCTATGTTGATAATATTTATATTTAATATTATTTATTAATAATATTTATTCAAAAATAATAACATAACACTATGTTAGCCACTAATATTGGCCTATAAAAATTTAACCCACGAATCTTGAAGTGATTTGATGTCCACAGCAGGCGTGAACCCAAAGCAATGAGAGACATAAACACAGAGAATTTCACTTTCTGCTCACTGAACATTCTCTCTTCTTGAGAATCAAGTCTTTTAAAAAATACATTTTGTGAAACTGAATAATCAGCGAAGACTTTGTTTAGCTCTTTTAGCAGGGACCAAATGACTGTGACTCAGACAAGGTAGAAGATTATGTGTCTTTCATGTTAATGCCTCAGCTGTTCAGCAGACCAGGAAGTAGGAAGTTACGCTCCATAAGTCAGTGAACAAATAAGACCAAAATCCCTGTCCTCATGAGGTGGGAGCAGGGTGGGGAAGAAAACCAACATCCATAAGGACAGAGTATACTAGAGGGTAATAGTAAGCAGGAAGAAAGTTAAGCAAGGTAAGAGGTGGTAGTTAGGGAAAGTAGATTAAAGACGGGGGTCAGGTGGACCGCATCAAGAGGGAGCCTACCAAGTGAAACTGCAAGGAAGCAAAAGAGCAAGCCGTGGAGGTATTTGAGGGAAAGCAAACAGAGGGGACAGATAGTCAGTTCAGAGGCCCTGGGGCCTGTTCATACCTGAGCTGTTTGAGGAGCACAAAAGCATGGTTGCCATACAGAGTGAGAAAAGACCAGCAAGAAGAAGGGAAGACAGAGGGGTCAGGGAACCAGGGAGGGAGGGCCCCAAAGCACATGGAAGGATTTGGGTTTTTACTGAGATGGGAAGCCCTCGGTGGACTGTGGGCAGAGGAGTGGCATGATGTAGCTTAACACTTAAAAGAATCACTCTGGGTCCTCTGTGAACAGAAAGCAGAGGGCAAGAGTAAAAACAGGAAGATCAGTTAGGAGACTATTAAATAGTTTGTGCAAAGACTTTAGTAGCCGATGCTGGGTGACGGCAGTGAGGTTGACTTCAAGTGGGCAGGCAGACTGGGGATGTATTTTGAAGGTAGAGCCAACAGGATTTACTGACAGAGTGAGATATGGTGTGAGAGAGACGAGTCCAGGACAATTGTCAGCATTTTGGCCTTGAGTGACTGGAGGAGTAGGGCTGCTATTAAATGGAGGTGGAAAGGCTTCCAGAGGAGCAGGTTTAGAGGGAAGACCAAGAGTTTCATTTGGGACATGACAAAAGTGATATTTCTAATAGACGTTTAAGTGGAGATGTCATATAGGGTTAGATGTGTGGATCAGGAGTTCAGGGAGATTGGCTGGGGAGAAATTCGTGAGTCATCTAATGATAGTATTAAAGGCCTTGCAATGAGAAATGATTATTGAATGAGTGTAGGAAGAAAATAACAGGGAGAAAGAGGAAGAGAGGTCAAATAGTTACTTCCATCACTTCTGCCTACATTCCTTTGGGCGGAATTCAGCTACATGTCTTTACCCAGCTGCAAGGGAGGTTGGGGAATGAAGTTTCTGCTTGGGTAACCAGGGGTGCAGCTAAAATGTAGGGGGTTCTATTACTAAAAATATGAAGAGGAGAAGGGAAATAAGAAGAGGAACAGTTAGCAGTGGCTTCCAACTTGGTGTTTTTATGATGCATCTAATGAAAAAAGGGAACAAAAGACAGAGAAAAAAGTGACAAGAATAGGAAGAACAAGAAGATGGGACTGGGGAGAGAAAGTTGAGGGAAAGGAGGGAGGGGGACAATATGAAGGTGGGAATGCAGAGGAGTTTGAGTATATGAGGAAAAGAGAAGAGGTGAAGTAGGATAGAAAGAGGAGAAAAAAGGTTAGGGAGGCGTAGAGGAGGGAGGAAAAAGGGGATGGAGAAGTGTGACAAAAAAATAAAAAGACAAGAGATTAAAGTGGAAGCAAAGAGAAGGGGTAGCAAATACATTCTAGAAAGGGGGCAACATAGTGAAACCCCACCTAAAAAAAATAGCTGTGGTGGTGTGAGCCTGAGACTACAGTGAGCCATGATCATGCCATTGAGCTCTGGCCTGGGCAACAGAGTGGGACCCTGTCTCAACAAACAAACAAACAAGCAAACAAATAAAAATCGAAAGGAGAAATTTGCCTTATAGGCATCTGCCAGTTACCCACATCTGAGTGGAAATTGAGGCTTATGTTTTACCAGTTTTTATACTTGAATTAATCTCACTGATATGCAGTAAGTACTGGCTGTGTGCTGGGCCCTGAACACATAGAGATGAGGGAGCTTTTTTTCACTTCCCATAAAGAACAGAACAGCAAAATAGCACCTGTAGGGTGTTACTTTTTAAAAAATCTTGGGTAAATGATGTGGGTTGAAAAAGACCAGAAGCAAAAAAAGTTGAACT
Source organism: Pan troglodytes (assembly GCF_028858775.2). Classification (NCBI taxonomy): domain Eukaryota; kingdom Metazoa; phylum Chordata; class Mammalia; order Primates; family Hominidae; genus Pan; species Pan troglodytes. Next base: position 66,538,262 of record NC_072398.2, read on the forward strand.
TTAAGACATAAGCCAATTTAAAAATGAGTAATCAAATGTATTATAAGTTTAATAGTTGTGTCCTGTGAGAAACCCAATTATGTTATAATTCATGTTATTTGATAAATAATACAATGAAAGTATCATAAATAAAGACTCACACTCTTTTTACTGTAACAAGCTATTTTAACTTTTTGTATTTTATCTTGAACTCATTTACATGCATATGAGAGTTTCACATAATTGACACCCTAGTGTATTAGTTCATTCTGATGCTGCATTTTTACTTAGATAAAATTACTTATATTACAAATATAGCATCATATTGATTTATAGTAATTATTTAAATGAATATCTAATACTCTGTCAGGTTAAAGTATCCAAGATTGTTTACACATTTTCCTTTGGCTGATTTATAGTTTGCTTCCATTTTTAATATGACTAATACTCCAAAGATCTATGTCACACATATAATTTATTCCTTAAAAAATATATATATAGTTATTTTCTTCCTTCTAAATATTACTGTGAAAATGTATACATAATTATTACTTGAAATATGTGACATACCTGGGTGGGTATGTTTAATTTTAGTTCATTGTGGGAAAGTTAATTTTAGAAAAGAAGAAAGAATAAAATAAATAGCACTTTGTAATCTTGATACAGAGTAATCAGTGTTAAACTTCTGATATAGATATATATTTTTTTGAGACGGAGTTTCACTCTGTCGCCCAGGCTGGAGTGCAGTGGCGCAAACTCGGCTCACTGCAACTTCTGCCTCCCGGGTTCAAACAATTCTCCTGCCTCAGTTTCCCAACTTCTGGTATTTTTTAATATGCATATACATTATATTATTATGTTCATAGCAATATAGATTCACGTATCTGCATACTATTAGTCATAACTTGAGTCATAGCATAATGCAGCTTTTGTATCTGCATTGACTTCCATTCTGGATATTTTCTCATATTATTAAATACTTGTCTGCAACATGCATCATGATTTATCTAACTGCATCCCTCTTACTGGACAGTTAACATTTTTATTTACTGCAATTAACAACAGTAAAATTAATTTGAGATCAGCCTTTGCACACATCTCTGATTAATTCCTTAGAGTTAAATATTTAGAACTTGAATAACTGGTTTAAAAGTTTTCATATTTTTATGAGTTTGAAATATATTAGCATATTGTATTCTAGAAGGGCTGCATCAACTTACAATTTTCTTTTGTCTATATGAGAATGTCTGTTTTCCCTCACACTTAACAAGAGGCAGTCTCTTTATTTAAAAAACAAACGAACAAAAAATAGCTCTATCAGTTTCATAGGTAAGAAATTAACTCTCCTGCTTTATTTTGGATTTTTTTGACTACTTCTGAAGCCAAATATTTACACCCTCTATTGGTAGATAATGATTTGTGTGACTGCCCATGTTCTTTCTCCATTACAAAAAATTTGAAGTGTTCATTTTTTGTCATTTTTAAAGAGCTCTTTATATATCAAAATTATTCACTTTGTCAAGTATCTTCTATGTAGTCCTCTTTTTAAATTGTACTTTTAATTTTGTTTATGAGAAACTTTGAAGAATAGAAACTTTAGATCATTAAGTAGTACAATACATTAGTATTTTTCTTTCAGCTTTTTGCCTTTGTGTTATGCTTAGAAAGTCATTCCCTTTCCAAGATTATTTGCCTTCACTTTGAATTTTTTAAATTGTTCTACCTTTTCAATTTAACTGAAATGCTTTTGGCATGTGGCCTTGCATCATTTTAAATTGTATGTATGGGTGGAGGGTGGCCAAGAATTTCTATGAAAATTTATTAATATTAGCTATGAAAAAGTGATTTGATATTAAAAAATGGGTTTTTATTCAACTGTTAGCAAATTAAGCTGTTATCCAAAGGAAGACTTACCTGTAATGCTGATTTTAGTCTTAAGAATCTATAAGTCTCAATTTTACTATGTTAAATGGAAAGACATCCTATGTTCATGGATTGAAAGACTTAGTACTGTTAAGATGACAATACACTCTAAGTTGAACTCCAGAGTCAATGCAATCTTTATCAAATCCAGTTGACATTTGTTTATTTACCTATTTACTTATTTAGCAGAAATTAAGCTGATCCTAAAATATGGAAATACAACAGCCCCAACTTAGCCAAAACAATCTGGAAAAAGAAAAAAACAGAACAAATTGGAGGACTCTCACTTCCTGATGTCAAAACCTATTACAAAGCCACAATAATTAAATAGTGTGGTACTGGCATAGGAACAGACATGTAGATTAATGAAATAAAACTGAGAGTTCAGATATAAACCTTTACGTTGGTCATAAGCTGATTCTTTGCCAGGAGTATGGAAGACAATTCTATGGGGGAAAGAATAGTCTTTTCCACAAATGGAGGTGGGATAACTGGATATACACAGGCAAAAGAATGAAATCGATACCCCTCCTCACACCATACACAAAAATTAACTCAAAATGAATAATACACTTAAATATAGGAGCTAAAACTATAAAACCTTCAGAAGAAAACATAGGAGTAAATTTTTGTGGTTTTTGGTTAAGCAATGGTTTTTTTAGATATAAGACCAAATGTACAACTTACAAAAGAAAAAATAAGAAAATTGACTATATCAAGGCTTGAAAGTTTATGCTGCAAATAACGCTAAGAAAGTGTAAAAACAACCTACAGAATGGGAGAAAATATTTGCAAATCACATATCTGATAAGAAACTTGTATCTAGAATATATAAAAAGCATTTACAACTTAAAAATGAAAAACTAAAAATAACCCAACTTAGAAATGGGCAAGGGATTTGAACAGACATTTGTCTAAAGAAGATGCACAAACAACCAGTATGCATACATAAAGACATTCAACATCATTAGCCATTAAGGAAATGCAAATAAAAACTACAATGAGGTTTCACATCGCACTCACTAGGATGGTTAAAATAAAAAAGACAGACCATGACAAGTTTTGGTAAGGTTGTGGAGAAATTGAAACACTTATACATTCCTGGTGGAAATGTGAAACTGTGCTTTGGAAATCATTCTGGTAGTTTCTCAAAGTGTTAAACAGACTTACCATATGACTCATCAGTTCTACCCCTAGATAGACACACAAAGAAAATAAAAACATAAATCCTCACAAAAACTTATTCATGAATGTTTACAGCAGCACTATTCATAGTAGGCAAAAAGTGAAAAACAACTCAAATATTCATAAACTGATAAATGGATGAATAAAGTGGTATATCCATATAATGGAATATTATTCAGTGATAAGAAGGAATGAGTATTTGTTATGACTTAGATGAATCTTGAAAACATTGTGTTAAGTGAAAGAAGCCAGTTAACAAAAGACTAAATGTTGTGTGATTCCATTTATGTGAAATGTCTAGAAAAGGCAAACCTATAGAGACAGAAAGTAGTTTAGTGGTAGCACAGAGCTGGGGAGCATGGTGAGGAGAAATGGGGAGTGATGGCCAGTGGGTATGGGGTTTCATTTGGGGACAACAAAAATGTTTTAGGATTAGACTGTATTGACTGTAAAAACCTGTGAATACAGTTAAAAACTATAGCGTATACAACCTAAAGGAGTGAATTGTATGGTGAATTGTATCGTACTTCAAAAAAGTTGTTAAATTTTTTAAAAATATGTTTTTTAATTTTAGAGACAAGATCTCCCTCTGTTGCCCAGGCTGGAGTGCAATGGTGGGATCAAAGCTCATTGGAGCCTCAAAGTCCTGGGCTGAAGTGATCCTCCCACCTCAGCCTCTTGAGTAGCTATGACTACAGGTGTGTGCCCCGACACCCAGCTAAAAAATCTTTTAAAAGATGCAAATAATGTGAAATTGCTGACATATTTTAGATCATGGAGTACCTACCTGCTACAACATTCTTTCTTTTTCTTTTTTTAAATAAAGGTTGGGGAAAGATGATGTCATAGAAAAACCTTTAAATTTGACAGTCATGCTATAATAATCCAAGTAAAATGCCACAGAGATTGGGCTAAATTGAGAGACTATGTAGGTGTGAGAAAAATTTACAAACATATTTCTTTGGGAGAAAGATATCACTATGTTTATTTTTAAGAAGTTGGTAAAGCACATTTGCTGTCACGTTCCTGGAGATAATCCCAGAGTCACTGCAGACTAAAGACATTGAGGCAAACTGGCACTGTTCTTGAAGCCACAGAAATGTTGAGTTATCATCAGGAAGACAACTAAAGAAAAGTCTAAAGCTGTCTATGTCACTAATTCCTAGCATAAACACACAGAAATCATTGAGAATGGCAGGGCCAGGAGCAGAACAACAAATGCCACATGGATAACACTTTTTTTAAATAAGACCTACAGAACGGTAGCCAGTCCAGAGAAGGCTGACTGAACTGACCAAAGACAAAGTCCTCTGTGCCCATTCTGGTTGCCTGTTTCTCGTTTTTCAGCAATAAAGCGTATGTGATACAAATCAGTAGTTCTGAATTCTGGCTGCAAGTTAGAATCACTTGGGCTCGACCCTAGACCAATTAAATCAGAACGTTACGTGGGGCTTAGGCTCCAGCATTAAAAAATCTCGCACGAACTTCCAGTTTCTCATCTGGTCTGTTAGGAGCTTAGAAGTCATCACTCCATCTTAACAACAAGTAAATAGTGAAGTTACTGACAGATTTGAAAACAGTTACATACACTGTAGGATAAGAAGACACACAAAGGTGTTGCTGTTTGCACAGTAGATTGTTTCTGCCAAATTTGTGGTCTTATATATGAATGCGTGCAGAATGGATTTATGAATACCCAAAGCAACATAGAAGCATGGCATAGAAGATGAGAAAATTTAATAGGAAGTACTCATGTCCATTTATATCAAATCATAGAAGAATTTCAAAATAAGTAGCGCCATATAGAAAATGAATGTGAACACATTCTCCAAGGAGAGACACACCCTAAAAGAAAAAAAAAAACAACTATTCAAGATGCAAGACTTCAAAATATCATGATCATAAAAGTCGGTCCACTCTTATGGACTACTTCCAAGCAATTGCCCATAATATGTAATATACCTTTATATATGTTGAATTTTTTTAGTTTTTTTGTTTTGTTTTGTTCTCCTACTATTTTAAATTGTCACCATTTTTTTGACAATTTGTTATGTATTCCATCTTTGCATCATTTCCAATACTGGGGGTATAAATTGTGTAAAGACTTTTAGAGAGTTCTAATTTGTTTTATGCATTTTTTGCAAATTTGACTCCTTCGTTGACTTTGTCCATGTATGTAAAAACATTGAAACTTTCTCAGTAAATGAAGAGATGATCCTTTTTGTACATCTGCTTTTATGACAGATAACATTTCTCAAGATCTCAGTTCTTTGGGCAACTGCGTATGTGGTAGTAGTGGCCTAGTGTGGTTTTTTATTGATCTTGTCAAAATACTTAGGTTGTGTGTCATAATATTTCAGATGACTGCAGTTATAAAGCTGGGTGCACACAATTACCAAGCATAGTGATATGCATTATATATTTTGTTTTTGACTTGCTTCCTTATGACTATGGTTTGTCTGCTCATACTGTTATGTTTGTGTGGCTGTCATTAGCATAGCTGAGTATTTACACTTACCAAAATGTTATCATTGTCTATTTTATCATGTCAAGTGGCTTATGAAGAGTTCTGCTGTGTTTTCATGTCTTCCAAATACATCCCCTTTTAAAATGTAAATAAATATTTTAAAAGAATTTTAAAAATTATTTTTTCCAGAATTGTGTTTTCAGGATTTTGATCTTTCAGGCTTGTGATTTGTTGAATTTTAGACTTTAGGGATTGTGAAATCTTTCAGGATTTCAGCCTTCAAGATTATAGCATTTGGGATTGTGTCTTTCATGATTATGGCCCAACCCCCTGGCAAAGAGGTCTGATTTCCCAATTCTGTCCTTGGGTGCAGCTACAAGGCGCCCTATCCTCAGAGCCCAGGGTTGCTCCTGGAGCCCCTGTGTAACTAGCTCTGGGTACTGCATTTTCCCTCACAACCTCCCTGGAGTTCCTGTGTAACTAGCTCTGGGTACTGCACTTTCCCTCACAACCTCCCTGCACTCTCCTCTGCCTTTGTAAGTTGTCCCTTTACCAAACCACCTCAGATTACCCTAATTAGAGAGTGCCATCTCTCTTCTGCTGGGACCTTTCCTATGTTCTCCTGGGGCCTCTATCCTTCCTCACTATCCATGGCACCACACCGGTCCCTGGTCCCTAGTTCGCAGCATATGAATGGGTTTAATTTCCAAATTTCTTTGACAGATGGTAGCTGGAAGCAGAATCATCATATCTCACAGAAACAATACCATCATTGGCACTGAATTTGTCAGATGAGGCCATCAGTGCCCATTTAGACCAACTATAATTGATGTTTTACACCCAGCCATCCTCTACCCTCCTGAAGGTGCCCAGAGGACTTGTGGTTCCCCTTCCCTCCCCGCTTTCTGTAGCCCTCTGGATTCTTCTTGCTCCTCCCTTCACCTGCAGGGACTCAGCACTCATAGCTCACTTTCACCCTCAGAAAGTCCAGGATGGGGCCTCGGGAGGCAGGACTGGAGAAGAGTAATTCCCCCACCAAAGCAGATGCTCCTCTCATCCCTGCTGGGACCCTGCCCCAACCCCAGTCCCAGCCCCAGTGTTGTGTATTCAAATTCCCAGGCCCATCCCATTTTGGTTGGAGGCGGGGAACAGGGGGTGTTGCTAGATCAAACATAGGCTGTTCAGTTAAATTTGAATTTTAAGTAAGCAACAGATAACTTTTTTAGTATCAGTTAAATATGTCCCATGCAATATTTGGGCATACTTAAGCTAAAAAAGTACTCATTGCTTATCTGAAATTCATATTTAACCCGGTGCCTGTATTTTTATCTGCTAAGTCTGGCAGTCCTACATCTCTTCCATCTTTTTTTTTTGTTCCACTGTTCCCATTTCCACCTACCCAAACCCATATTTCGGCACAAATACAATTCTTGAAAAAAAATGACTCGTGTAGACTCTCTGATTTTCCTCTGGCATTTAAGCAAATTGTTGAGTCTGTGTACAGAATCTCCACGGGACACCAGGAAGCGTCACATATTTTGAAGCCACTGACAAGATGTGTAGTGCTGGCATCTTCCTGCCTGCATTACTTTGCCTATAGAATGAGGCTTACAATTCCTAGCCCTGCTGTCACATAGTAAGTGTGCAATAAAGGCTAACTAATATTTTAAAAGTACGTATCTGTCAGGAACTCAGGGTGTGCATGTAGAGGGCATGGAAAGAAGTCTCATTACTCCCTATTAATAATAAACATATAACACACAGATATCTTCCAAAGGACTATGTATGTGTTAGGAATTAAACGGATCTTGTGGGGTTTTGTTGTTTTTTGTTTTGTTTTGTTTTGAGACAGGGTCTCATTCTGTCGCCCAGGCTGGAGGGCAGTGGTGCGATCTTGGTTCATGGCAGCTTCGACCTCCCAGGCTCAGGTGATTCTCCCACCTCAGCCTCCCATGTAGCTGGGACTTGTGATGCCTTTTTCATTCTGCCCCGAAGGACCATGTAACTTTTTGGAGAAAATACGTTCAGAGTTTTCCCAGGAATAAATTATTCACTATACCACTCCTGACCAACCACTTCCTTCATGTCCTGGGAAGTTTAGGGAAAAGATAGAAGGAGGGAAAGCAACTAAAGTCCCCCACCGTCCATCTGTTCCTGGCCTTATGCTGTGCTCTTGGACTACATTATATGCAGTCAGTCCTCAAACAACCCTATGAGGTAGACATCATCAGCTGCATTTCACATATAGTGTTGGGAGTCAGCGAGGGTAAGTAATTTGCTGATGATCACAAAGTTGCTAGGAGCAGAGATGGGATTTAAACAAGACTGTCTCATGGAAAACCATGAGCTCTGACGGAGGGTGCAGGGCCTTCTGGTCTGGACTCTGTTTGCTGGGGGAGGGCCCACGTGTTAAAGTCACTGGGTGGGACTAGCCGGCTTGTGATCTTCATCTGGGAAAAGAAGTATTGTATCCACGAATCATTTGGATTGGAAATGACCTTGGGAACCCTCTTGGGAGCAACTTATCATTTTCCCTGTGCTCTTTTACTTATGAAGAGGATGGCAGGCCCACAGATTGTGAATGTGGACATCCTTTATTCTGGCTAATGACCTGCAGCCCTGGAGGTGTATGGGTGAGGGCTGGCACCCTGAGGTCCTGCACATACGGGCCACCTCCTCGTCCGGATGACACTTGGATCAGTTGGAGGCTCTCAAAATGAGGGATAGATGTATTTTCATACTTCTGTATAAAGAGGGGAGACTTCATGTCACTCTCTGACATGTATCAGAAAAGGCTTCTATATAGATGACAGCAGGTCTCAGTCACTCTTGCTGTTTCTGCTTTCCTCTGCCTCTTTCCATCACCCTTTAGTCTGAATGGGCTGTATGAGATTCCTAAAAAACAAAGAGTTCTTAAAGCATCAAGATTTATTGGAATACAGAAAAATTCACGAAGACAATAGCATTTGCTATTTCTTCTTTATGGTGGTCGTCACAACTGTAATTGATAGTTGAACTGATTTTCTGTTAATAGCACAGTCTGACTATAAGGTCAGTGAAAGCATGAACTTCACATTCTGTTTTCTCCACTGCATTTCCAGCACCCAGCACAATTCATTTAGTCAATGCATTCAATATGTATTTATGAGGCAACTATTATCTGCATGTCACTGTGCTAGGTAAGGTGAAAAATAGTTCTTGGTCTATTCTAGGTACAAATAAAAATAGGACTTGGTCTCTGCCCTACAAAAGCATGTAGTCTAGTAGGTGAGACACATACATGAATAAGTATCTCAAGGAGAGGAAAAAATGTGTCTCAGAAACTAAGAGGAGAGAGTAAGAGGAGAAAGGAGAATCAGGAGGTATCACAGTGTGATGTCTGTGTGATGGAGAAGAAAGGGAAGGGCCCTTTAGACAATCACCAAGTTGCTGGAGAATGGCATGTATGAGATAGAGAGAGGAAAAAGATAAACCTGGAAACCTGGACTGAGGCCATATTAGCAATGGCCTTGTTTGTCCCACAAAGGAGTGAGACTTTTCCAACCAGGTGAAGGAGGGGAATAAAAGCTTTCACGCTGAGGAAGTGAGCAGGTCAGATTTGTTCTCAGTGTGTGGGATGAAGCAGAGTGTGTTGGGTGTGTGTGGAGAGGGGAATGTGGTGACTTCACAGGGCCAGTGATGGGGACAAGGGCCCGACAAAAGCAGTGCCAGTGGGATAGAGAGGAAGGTCTGGATAGCAGCGACATGTCCAAGGCAGAGTGGCAGAACTTCCCTTTCCTGCATGTAAAATATGGGAGGGGAGGCAGAGGAATGAGTTGAGGATGATTCTGAGTTTTCTAGCTTGGAAGATGGGGTTGATTGGAGAAAAGAAATAAAGGGGCCAAAACTGATTTGGGATACATTAAATTTGTGCTGTGGATCCTGTTAGAATGGATTAAATTTGCAGTGGATCCTATTAGAGGAGAAGCTAGGGGCTAGGGATCTCAAGCAAATGGGAGAGTGCGTTGTAAGAAGGTAAGTTCAACAGGAGAGCCATAGGGGGCACCGATATTTAAGGAAGAAGCAGACGAAATGTGAAGAAGAATCAGAAAGAATAGTCAGAGCTATGACAAGAGAAAGAAAAAAATGGTGTTCCCAAGTCTCTAGGAGGCAGTAATCGCATCAGAGGCCCAGATTGTGCATTCATACATTCTTTTCTAAGGAAGGTGGTCTAGAACCGTGGTCGGTAGAATTTCTGGTGACCACCCTAGGATATCCATGCTCTAAACTCTAGAATCTGTGAATGTGTGACCTTACATAGCAAAAGGAATTTGGTGGGTGGAATTAAGGCTAAGGACCTTAAAACAGAGACATTATTCTGGATTGTCTGGGTGGGCCCTTAAAAGGGAGTTGGGAGGCAGAAGAGGGAACCAGAGAGATGTGATGATAGAAGAAGAGGCAGGAGAAATTCACAGAACGGGCAGGACTTGACCCACCATTGCTGGATTTAAAGACAGAGGAAGAAGGCCATGAGCCAAGGAATGCAGGTGGCTTCTCAGAAACTGGGAATGGCTCTCAGCTGACAGCCAGGAAGGGAGACCTCCATCCTGTACCTACAAGGACTGAATTCTGCCAATAACCTGAATGAACCAGGAAACAGATCCTCCCCAACAGCCTCCAGAGGGGAACACAGCCTTCCTGACATCCTGATGTTAGCTTGAGTCCCAGGTCAGACTTCTGACCTACAGACTTGTAAAATAATAATTTGTGTTGTTTTAAGCCACTAAGTTTCTGGTAACTTGTTATGGTAGCAAAAGGAAACTAACACAGGAACTGAAGTAGGCCAGGTTCCTTACCTGGTCCCTCTTTCTTGGCCTTTTCCTTAGATGGCAGTAGCCCCTGGATCTAGTGTTGGGATGCCTTTTCCTCCCCTCCCATATTTTTTGTTCAAACTAGACCCAAGACCCAAATCTAATTTCAAGGGCAAAGAAAAATATTAAAGCAAGGAATGCAATTTGTTGGGCTGTGGGTCAGTCTTGTCCCTAACTAAGTTTTGTTTTAACTGTAATGTTACAGACATTTTTAATTTCTCACTTTTTTCCTTCCTTTCCTCCTTCCTTCCTTCCTTCCTTCCTTGCTTCCTTCCTTCTTTTTTTTCCTAAGTAGAAGCTCTGGCAACACCAGGTTGGCTGGCCTGAGCGGACTGTCTCTGACCTCTTTGGGACACGTTCTCCAGTTCACCACAGTCTCTACCACTCCCTCTTATCTCTCATGGACTGCGTTACTCATTTATACACCCTGCCTGTATTCTACAGGTGACAGACTTAGTGACACTAGACTAACTGGCATTAGAACATGTTAGATCTGGGATCTTTGAAGGGAGCATGTAAGAAACCGAAAGAAGCAATCAACAAAACTTAACAAAAGAGAAGATTTTTTTTTCCAACTCAGGGAAGACCTAATAAGTATCATTAATCCTTTTAAATAACATGTTTGTGTGTTTGCATACCTACACATGAGTATAACCATGGTGAATGTGGAGAGAAAGATAATTAAGAAATAGGAAGATGGGGCAAAGATCTAAGTTCAAATAGATCAGGAAAAGTACCTTTCTTTTCCTTAAGTGTGGCCCATCTATTGCCAACATGCAGGTTCACCCATGTCCCACTCCAATGTGAGTGTATTTCAGTATGTAACCACGAGTTAGTATTTTGCTAGATCCTTGTCAGTCGCCTTGTTGCTGGCCTAACATCCTCTCTAGTTTCATGCCTGGGGCTTGTGACTTGTTCCTTTTTGATGAAATGCTTCCCTGTTACCTCAATTCCACTAACTGAGCTCTTCTTTATTCCTTACCTGGGGTCTTGCCTTAGTTTTTTGCCTGATTTTTAGGAACTGGGATTCTGTTTCATGCCCACTCTTCATTCTATTAATTGCAGTCCTGTTCTAAAGCTCTAGCCCTGATAGGGAAGGGAAGACTCATGCCCTTTTGTCTAGGCCTTCCTGTCTTGCTGGGCCTTCTCCCAGGGGCCCAAGGGGCTCTCCACACCTGGCCTTTTTTCAGCCTCCTCTAGAGTCATGTCTGCCCACAGTCTTCCTGGATCTCCTGCAATCACAGCCCCACCAGGTGACCTCAGAGTCTCAGGTGTTCACGAGTTCTGCTCCAACATCACCTTTTTCATCCTTGTGAAAAGTCTGGGAAATAAAAAACATCGGCACAGCAGGAAGCTTTGGCCGGAAATTTGAAAGTATTCTCCAAAAAGCTTTCCAGTCCTTTCCTATTCTGTAACCCACAGAGATGACAAGCCAACCTGTCCTCAGTTACCTCAGGTGGAGGGCTTGTTCAGGAAATTCTGACTCATTTTACTTCTGATTTTTTTTCTCAAAGGAGAGAAAATAGGCCTATTCATTTAAAATTATGACAACAGTTTAGGGCTTTAGGTCAAAAACCTTAAAGTTTTTTTATCCACTAGTTGGCAAATGAACAGAACTCTCGGGAAGAACTATTCCTTTTGTGCATGAAAAGTTGCATAAAAGGTTGGCATAGAACAAGAACAGGACAAAAAATCAGAAATTGTGTGTTCTAGTCCAGATGCTGCCATTTACTGCCCAGTAATCTTGGGAGAGTCACTTACCTTCTCTGTGAGTCAGATTCTTTAACTGTTTAAAAATAAATGATTTCTGACATGGTTGCCCACAGGGTTGTTGTGAGGACTTACTGAGACAATGAGTGTGAGTCATGTCTAAATGAGAGATCCTACCATTAAAAGACACCATCTGTCCCTGCTGATAATTATAGCACCTTGCTCCTGATTGCCTTCAGTGATCTTTACATCCATTTGTCATGGGATTCTTTAACAACCTGAGCCAGGATTTGCACACGGCCATGAAGATGTGGAGCAAGACCTAGAGCCCAGGTCTCCTGACCCAACTCACTGTGGTGGAAAGAAGCGCTTCCTCTCATGCTCTGCCCAAGTCTTACCCATTGCAGTCTGGTCCTGCCATATCTGGGCTGTCAACCCATTGCCCTTCTTGATCGTTTCTGGGGAAGATGGTACCAGGACCTTTCATCTTTGACCAGAAAAGTTTCTGTCAGTGTTAGGAGGCCTCTAAGAGATGATTTGCCTCTGCTGGGGGTCTGGCTTGATTACTTCTCTTTTTTGGTGTAGGATAATTTTTGTCTGAAGGGAGAGAAAACAGCCAGTTATCACAATTATGATGCAGTAATTGAAGCTGCATTCTCTGTTAGTTTGCCGCTGTCATTTCCTTTAGGAATGGCAATAGCCAAAACTGAAACCTTCAGGCTTCAGAATAGGGCTTCTCACATTCTTAGTCTCACCTTCTTCCCCAAGGCCTTATAAACTCTGAAGCCATGCATTGCTTTTCCAGTGTAAAGAGCTTCAAAGTATCTGGTTTGTCTTCTGGGCACTGGGACAGGCAAATAATTCCTGGGCAGCTTCAAGTCCCTGTTGGAAGGACAAGTCTGGAAACAGGCCTGAGAAGTGACATGGCTGGCAAGGACACCAGGCCTGTCATTCAGAGGCTGCTGTCTACCACCTTGGCCTTCAAATAACTCTTTGGCACTCCTCAGCTATGGTTTTCATGACCCCTGGGGATTCTCCCAGAGCCCTAACTTAGCATCAGTTTCACTTGGAAGCTTGTGCAGAAGTGAGTTAGGCTGAAGCAGATTTTAACAGACTCAAGTCCCTTCTGTTCTTATTGCCAATATCCTGCCAAGCATTAGAACAGATCTTCTTTCTTTCCCACCTTATGCACCCTGCCCTGAGCAGCCTGGAATATTTAGGAAGCTGGCAATAAAAGATCATCTGAATAAAGAGAAAGTAGGATACATATACACAATGTAATACTAAACAGTCATAAAAAGATAAAATCATGTCTTTTGCAGCAACATGGATGGAACTGGAGACCATTATCTTAAGTGAAATAACTCAGAAATGGAAAGTCAAGTATTGCATGTTCTCAGTTACAAGTGAGAGCTAAATAATATGTACACCTGGACATTGACCGTGAAATAATAGACACTGGAGACTTGGAAGAGTGCGAGAGTGGGAGGTGGGCAAGGGTGAGAAATTACCTAATGGGCACAATGTATACTATTTGGATGATGACTACACTAAAACCCTAGACTTCACTACCTCCCAATATATCCATGTAACAAACTGCACTTGTACTCCTTAAATCTATAAAAATGAAAAATAAAAATCAAAGATCATCTGGGACACTTCCACAGCAGCAGTGTTCTACTGAAAAGTGGGTCAGAGACTCCAACTTCTTAAAAGTGCCTGTCCTAGTTGGAGGTGAGAAAGGACCCCCACAGAGAAACACCTCCTTAACTTCCCACCAGAGGCAGCAAGCTCAGTTTCTAGGTTCTGCATGCCGAGGAAAGGCAGGGTATGAGGCTAGTCTCTGGAAAGTTTATACCATCTCCCATTGCATGCTTGGACATAGCAGCTCTGAACTGAAGAAGAGGATTTCCAGCTCATGCCTACCCCTGGACGGGATGCAGCTGCATGGCAGATACCACGAGTCTTGGCTGAGTACGGTTGCTTGATGAAGCTAACGAGAAATACAGAGAAAAACTGCATCAGGACACAGACGCAGTCACTGAAAGGCCTCCAGCCTGGAGGACCATGCTGGGTGGGCTTCCACGGACACCTCCAAGGTAGGGGTTGGAAAGTGAAGGTAAGGCAGGCCTGTTCCAGGGATATTCAGGAGACCTGGTTTCTATGCTGCAATTTGTGTGTTTGTGTGTGTCCCAGGAAACCTTTCATCTGGACATGAAGGCCATGATGTCAATCACATAGACCCAGGGAAGTAAAATAGGAGATCAGGGCAGATGAACACTAGAATCACAAGACTTTAGGGCTGTTTGGAGCCTATGGATCACAGGCAATGTTCCATAGTGGCCTCCCCCATGAAGCAATGAGGAAACACATACAAATGGGCAGGTCAGGTATGCTGGCATTTCATGCCTGTGAGAAGCAGAAAAGCAGTATTTCCAACTTCTTCCCCTAATAGAAGCTGGCAGTTGGGATAGAAAGGGAAGGTTTGTTAGGAGAGACTATGTGGAAACAAAGGCAGGGTTAGTGTGTGGGAGTGGGGTTGACTCCTTGAGACTGAAGATGGGGAAGAAAAAGAATATAATATGGCCTCAGTATGCGAGGTTAGAACTGCAGGTTTTGTGACAGGGAAGAGATTCATAGCAGGAGCCTCCAGGAAGCAGGAGGTATGAAATGGTGTGTTCAAACCAGCAGTTGGTCTCAGTGTGAGGGGGAAGTAACAATTAGGACATTGTGATAGTCTCTTAAAAAACATCATACGTCATGCCTGGAAATGAGAAGAGGAGTCAGCAGAGATATAGAGAAGCTTAAGGTACCTGCCTTCCCGGGGTTACAAAAACCAAGAAGACAGGATTATTTAGATGAGAGTCGCTCACAGAAGCCATGGAAGGAGGTCAGGAGACTAAATTTTCACCTCCTCTCTGCCACTCACAAGCTATGTGATCTTCAGCAAGTTACTTCACATTTGGGGGGTCTCAGTCTCCTTATTGTCAATAAGGGGATTGGCCAAGCTGGTTTTAAAGTCCCCCTCTGATTGAGTAGCAAACTATCAGTGGGGATCCAATTCCAACTCACAATTTTGAACTGAACTTATTGCTTCCCGTTGAGGCTGCAACCACTCAATACCTCTGAGCAAGGTGAACCTTAAGATGGCATTGTCTCCTGGGGAAGGACAAAAACAAGCATTGAAAACACCTGCAACAACTACTGAAATAAGTCTCTCTAAGTAAGCAATAAAGCTCTTGTTTAACACACTTAGATTACAAAATGTTAATGATAAAACATTATCTAAATCTAAATCTTTGCATGTGAGATGCTATGGTTTGAATGTTGCCTCCAAAACTCATGTTGAAATTTAATTGCCACAGAGATGGTATTAAGAGGCAAGACCTTTAAAAGGTGATGAGGCTGGCCAGGCCCAGTGGCTCATGCCTGTAATCCCAGCAGTTTGGGAGGCCAAGGCGAGTGGATCACCTGAGGTCAGGAGTTTGAGACCAGCCTGACCAATGTGGCAAAACCTCATCTCTATTAAAAATATAAAATTAGCTGGGCATGGTGGTGTGCACCTGTAATTCCAGCTACTTGAGAGGCTGAGGCAGGAGAATCGCTTGAACCCAGGAGGCGGAGGGTGTGGTGAGCCAAGATCATGCCATTGCACTCCATTGCCAGCCTGGGCAGCAAGAGCAAAACTCCATCTTGAAAAAAAGGAAAGGTGATGAAGCTATGAGGGGTCTGCCCTCATGAATGGATTATTGCCATTATCATGGGAGTGGGTTTGTTATAAAGGTGAGTTCAGCTGTCTCTTATTCTCTCTCACACTCTCTTGCCCTTCTGCCTTCCACCATGGGGTGATGCAGCGTAAAGCCCTTTGCCAGATGTTAGTGTCATGCTCTTGGACTTCCCTGTCCCCTGAATCATGAGCCAAATACATTCCTTTCTTTATGAATTACCCAATATGAGGTATTTTGTTTTAGTAACACAAAATGGGCTGAGACATGAGATCAGGGATGTGAGGCTGAGAGAGGGGAGCACCATGCTCAAGGTCTCACAGCTTGTACATTATGACTCTCTGATGCTGCTCCCAGATTCATAGACCTGTTTTCTTTGGTTTTCAGAACTTTCCCCTGAAAGACACCCAGCCTTGTCCTCACCAGCCACTGCCCTGTTCACCAACCTCTTCCTTGTTAAAATTCCCTTTTGCACAGGGTGCGGTGGCTTACGCCTGTAATCCCAGCACTTTGGGACGCTGAGGTGGGCGGATCACAAGGTCAGGAGATCCAGACCATCCTGGCTAACATGGTGAAACCCCTGTCTCTACTAAAAATACAAAAAATTAGCTGGGCACAGTGGCAGGTGCCTGTAGTCCCAGCTACCCAGGAGGCTGAGGAAGGAGAATGGCATGAACCCAGGAGATGGAGCTTGCAGTGAGCCAAGATTGCACCCCTGCACTCCAGCCTGGGCTGCAGAGCGAGACTCCCTCTCAAAAAAAAAAAAAAAAAAATTCCCTTTTGCTCAAGTACCAATCACAGCTGTATGACAGAGATACATTCTGAGAAATGTGTCATTACGTGATTTTGTGGTTGTGTGAATATCATAGAATGTACTTAACACAAACCAAATGGCAGAGCCCACTACACACTCAGGCTTTATGGAATAGCCTATTGCTGCTAGGCTACAAACCTATACAGCATGCTACTGTACTGAATGCTGTTGCAATTGTGACACCATGGTATCTGTGCATCTAAACATATCTAAACATAGAAAAAGCACAGTAAAAATACAGTGTTATAATTTTATGAGACTACCATTGTATATATGGTTTATTATTGACTGAAACATCATTATGTGGTGCATGGCTGTGTGTGTGTGTATATATATATATGTATGCATATTTACTTATTTTTTATGAATTTGTACATAAGTAAATATGTGTATGCTTTTATATATCTGTTTTACATATATATGTCTGCTTTCATAAAAATTATATATGTATAAAACACATTTATCACATTAAAACTATATATATGCAGTTTTTAATGTTGTCACTTAACGCTATAAAATAAATGCTTTCTTAATGGGAGGGTTTAATGGAGATAGAGCAGAGGGCTTCTTAAGCAGCAGAAAAGCAGATCATCCTCTCCATGTACCCTCAACATAGACTGTGACCGGCACGCACAGAGGCGTCCTGGAGTTATTGCTAGGGAGAGGTACCCTCTGCTAGCACTGCTAGGGACAGGTAATTCATGCTTTACCCTGAGTGCTCTGTCTCCCTGAGGGCCAAGTAAATGAGCTGTCCCGGCTCCAGCAAACACCCTCAAGGAAGTCTTGAATTGGCCCCTTGGGCCCTTGCTTTCTCTTCGCAAGTCTTGGTTGCTGGAGACTGGGGCTGTGAGTCGTGGTGGAGCTTACCTCCACTCGAGAAAGGATACTTGTCCGTAGATTTAGGAGGGCTTTTTCTGTCCTTGAACTTCTTCCCCCTATACTGTAAGTAAGAGCGGGTCGCCTTCCAGAAACAAAACCTGTGGGAAGAATGGCTTCTGGTCATAGGAGGGAACCCCCAGTGGAGGGGGCTGGAGCACCGAGCACAGGGGAAACAGGGCCGGGCCAGTCCTCAGAGAATGTGGGTGTCCAACAGAGAAGAGGAAAGCATCCTGGCCTTGGGATTCTACCTGCCAGTGGCCTTTGTTCCGAGGCCTCCTCTTTGTCCAGACCTGGCTCCAGCGCGGGCCTGGCATGGGCAGTTTGTTGGGGCTTCTTTCTGGAACCATCAGTGAATGGAGCCTGTAAAGGGCCTGCTATCCTGAAGCCTGGGGTGAGGTTAACCCCTGGGGTGCACCCCAGCATCAGACTCTGACATCCCTATCTAACCCCACCTGTTATGGCCAGAGTGTCCGAAGGGCTTTTGCTCAGGTCCTAATCCTAGTTTCCACCCTGCCACTTACTGACAGCCTTGACCACCTCACTCTATTCCCAGCGGGCCCTTCCCTGTAATAGACCTGGTTTCTCATGTGAACTCAGATTTATGTACTCTTTATGACCTTTATGTTCTCTAGAAGCCTGTGCAATACTCCCCATCATCTCTTCCTTCCTGGCCCCAAGCCCCTTGTTATCCCTACCTTCAACCAGTCCTTGGATTGGATCCCTTGGAGGTCAATCTTGGCTAAGACTGAATTTATTTTCTATGGCACTTTGGATCTGGTGGTTTTGCCTGCTGCCCTCCTCCCCTCTCCTTGAGGGACAGTCTGTTCTATCTCAATAGGCTTTTCCCATTTCACTTGCTGAACTGGGTCTCCTTCCCCAATGGACCTCCCAGTATGCTGCACATGCATTATTTATGGTGATGAGAGACCAAGAGACCTGGTTTCTAATGCTGGTTTTACCACTTACCAAGTGATTCTAGGCAAGTCCCTCAACCACTCTGAACCCCAGTCTCCTCATCTGTAAAACAGGGATAATAATACTCCTCCCCACCCACTGTGTAGGGTTGTGGAGAGGTTCGTTTAAGATAATATATGTAAACACAGTTTGCATAACATAAATTTCTTTGTAAGTATGTAGGAAAGTAAGTAAAGAAACTGCAGGAGGAACAGGAATCCAAAGAATCCCTAAAGCATGTCTCATTTTTCTAAGCACATGGGAGACAGCTAAACACTGGCTCATTCAAGAGAAGTATATATTTCCCAGAGGTTCCCAATCCCTCCAAAAGTCTCTGGGTGAATATCTATTTAGTCCTTGCTAGGAGAACTAGAGTTAAGTTCTAGACAACATTTGATGTTCAAAAGGTTAAATTGCTTGTCTTGAACTTAGATTTTTGTACTTCTCTTGGTTCTGTATTAAATAGTTTATTACCTCAAGGATTTTAAGATAAAGGTGAGAGATTGGTAAGCAATTTCACACTTCTATTTTAATAAAGTAACTTTTTTTTTTTGGTGGAAGATGGGAACTTCTAAGAGTCCAAGTCACATGATAATCTAAGTGTCCTGATTAGCTTTGTCTGGGAACATTTCAGCCAGGTGTCCTCTGGTCACTACCACCCAAGGCACTGCCATTCACCATGTGGAAGATATGAGCTGGAACTCTGGCAGACCACAGGAATAAATAACCAGCTGGGAAGGCTCAGGCCAAATCTCCACAGGACAGGTTAGAAACAAGTGGGCCACAGATTGCATTTGGCCACAAAATATCTGCATATATTTTGCTTGTTTCATTTTTGGTTTTTGGCCTTCACAGGTTCTTCACCATGTTTTAGTTTTGTTAGTTGCCATATTTGCCACTTTAACCTTGGGAGAGATGAAATACACATTTCAATGTCTAGCTCCTCTTGATAATTGGAGTATCTAGCAACTGTGCTCCCTCAGTGGTAATTCTGGGGATTTGGGCATAACAGAGCAAAACACTTCTGGCTTACTTTCCTCATGTAGCTTCTTAAGCACAAGCAGTTGTGTTAGTCTTGACAGAATTTCTCCCCAAGGGGCTGTGGTTCACTCTTACCTTCTTGTGAGAAACCCAGGCCTAAGAAAACCTCACATTCTTGCTCCAAGCAAGCATAGAAAGAGGAGGGGTGGGAAACCAGGTGTTTGGCTCTCAGTCTTACTCTGCCTTCCATCTGTGGATTCAGTGTTTGGTGTTCTGTGTGAGGGATGGAGTGAGGTGAATAGGATAAGAAAACACCATCTTAGTTCCCCCTAGAAACTGGAAACTATGAAACAGAGTGCTAGAGGAAGGCAGAAAACTCTCTCCAAACTAAGTGTGTTTTCCTGACCTAACAGTCACTGAATAAGGAGAAACAGTTACCTTTTCCAGAAGTACATAACGACGGGGAAGACAGACATGATAGCCCCATGGAAGACGCTCCGATCTAGGTAGCCCTCTGTGATGGCAGCAAGGATGGCATCCTTCTGGAACTCAGGGACATTCACCTACCCACAGAGTGGGAGCCTGTCACTGGCGGAGGCTCCACGGGAAGGCAGAAAACCTCTCCTGGCCCCCAGAACCCCATGACCACCCCCTCTCCAAAAGGCATACGGTTTTCATGGAGTTGCTAGGTAAAGGATATGTAGTTAGCCAGGACTTATGAGGTGCCTGACAATTAGCTTTCTAATTGTCCTTGTGGGGGAAATGCTTCTTGGTGAAAGGCCAGAGTGGAGTGGGAGTCTTTCTTACCCTCAGCTTTGGAGGGATGTCAGAATTCAGGAAGAGTTTTTGGATAATGTTCATTTTGGACCGCATTAGGATCACATCATTCTCATTGTATGCCCGGTTGACCTGCAGCATGTGGGCTGAACTGACCAGATCATTAAATCTAAAAAAGAAATGTGAAGTAGGAAATCAGGAGGAGAAGATGAAAACAGTGACTAACAAGGCACCCAGCCTAGACTCATTTCTGGCCCAAAAAAGGCAAGGCCAGTTCTAGGCCAGGTTGTGACTTTATTCATTCAGTCATAATTCATCCATTGGCAAATACTGAGCACTTATCACCGGTCAGATAACATGTTAAGTGCCCCTTCAAGTGAATTTCTTCACCACAAACCGCCTTGTTTATCCCACCTTCCCTCCTTTACCCATTCTGGCCCTACAGCATTGCACCTCTAATGACTTCAAGGCCTAAGGACTATCTTGCTCTTCCCTCTCCTGTGCTGACTTGAGGCAAGCCCTGAGATGCAGGCAGGTCCCACTCCTGTAGAGCACTTTAGGCAACGAGAGGAGGTTTGGACTTAATTCCAGTGGTAATGGGAAGCCAGTAGAACATTTTTTTTTTGAGACGGAGTCTCGCTCTGTATCCCAGGCTGGAGTGCAGTGGTGCGATCTCGGCTCACTGCAAGCTTGGCCTCCCAGGTTCATGCCATTCTCCTGCCTCAGCCTCCTGAGTAGCTGGGACTACAGGCGTCTGCCACCACACCTGGCTAATTTTTTGTATTTTTAGTAGAGACGGGATTTCACCATGTTACCCAGGATGGTCTTGATCTCTTGACCTCGTATCCACCCACCTCGGCCTCCCAAAGTGCTGGGACTACAGGCATGAGCCACTGCGCCCTGCTGCCAGTGGAACATTTTAGGAAGGAGAATAATCTAGTCTGGTTTATGTTTTTAATAGGCTACGCTGGTTGCTATACAGAGAATAATGTGTAGAGGTCAAGCAAGGAAGAAGACGCAATGTGGTGGGAATCGGAGCAGCAGCAGGTGAGGCTATTCACTCTGACTAGTATCTCCCTCTGCTCCTCCATTACCTCCCCCTACATCCTTTATTATCTGACTAACCTCTACTCTTCCTTCAAAATTTAGCTTAGATTACCCAAGAATTTTGGGTCTCCCAAGAAACCATACCTGAGGACTTACAGTTGTCTAAATACACTTCCTATGCCTGATTCTCCCATAGCACCTATCATCCTGAGACATTTCCTAACTTTTGTTTGTGTCTTTTCTGCCATCCTCATTAGTTTGTGGGATCTTAGAAATAGAGAGCACGTCATAGTTGTTTTTTGTATATCCAATGTCAAATCCAGTGTTCAGTAAAGAGTGAGCAATCAACAAGCATCTGTGGAAATGAGCTAAATCCATCACTGGGGTGAGGAGAAGATCTCTTAACCAAACTCTTCTAATTGATGCATGAATTATCAGGTGTCTACATTTTTGAAAAACACACTGACTGATGCCCATGACATGCTGACTGCATAGATTAGTGGGACACCTTTAGTACATTCTCATCTTTCTCAAACTAGTAGAAGTGAATGTGTACCAGGAGGTGTGTTGCTTCCCAAGTATCTTTCCCTATTGTAAAGATAATTAGTAACTATAATTGCTATAATTAGTAACTTGTGAAAACTGATAAAATATGAACATTAAAGAAAAGTTATTATTTCTATGAAAACAAGTTAGAATGTTTTGGAAATTCTAATGAAGGCAAGTAGCTTTTTAAAAAAGTGTTGTTGGCTGGGTGCAGTGGCTCACACCTGTAATTCCAGGACTTTGAGAGGCTGAGGCAGGCGATCATGATGTCAGGAGATCGAGACCTTTCTGGCCAACATGGTGAAACCACATCCCTACTAAAAACACAAAAATTAGCTGGGTGTGGTGGCATGTGCCTGTAGTCCCAGCTACTTGGGAGGCTGAGGCAAGAGAATCACTTGAACCCAGGAGGTGGAGGTTTAAGTGAGCCAAGATGGTGCCACACTCCAGCCTGGCGACAGAGTGAGACTCCGTCTCATGAAAACAAAAACAAAATACTATTGAGTTAGGTGTGGCCAGGCAGTTTAAAACATAAAAAAAAAAGGTATAAAAAGCCAGAAGGATTAAATTGCTTCACAGTAATCTTTAAATTCTGTTCCACTTTAAAGAAATAAAAATTCAAATCAGTAGACAGACACTTTAGGTTCCAAAATGTTAGCATAGAAGCAAGTTGGCTTCATTCTCCCATATGGAAACTCAAAACAAACAAATAGTACTGAGATTATTACCAGCACTATCTCAGAACTCAAATATAATGAGACAGAGGAGAAAAAAGTAAAAAGAATGAAAAGCAATCAGGACACCTACAAGATATAGAAAATTACTTCAAAAGAGCAAATCTAAAAATTATTGGTGTTCAAGAGGGAGTTGAGCAAGAGCAAGGAAAAGAAAACTTATTCAAAACAATAACAGAAAACATTCCAAAACTTGACAAAGACATACATGTTTAGGTACAGGAAGGCCAGAGAACATTAAATAAATTTGACCCAAATAAGACTACCCCAAGTATTATAGTAATCAACTCTTAAAGGTCGAGGACAGAGAGAGAATCCTAAAAGCAGAAAAAGAAGAAAATAACATATAAAGAAGCTCCAATTCACCTGGCAACAGACTTCTCAATGGAAACCATAAAGGCCAGGAAAATTTGAGAAAACATTTTCAAAGTGCAAAACAAAAACAAAAACAAAAACAAAAACAACCCCACCATCCAAGAGTACCGTATCTAGCAAAGCTATCCTTCAACTATGAAGGAGAGCCTTTCCTAGACAAACAAAAGCTGAGAGAATTCATGACCAACAGACATGTCTTACAAGAAATGCTAAAGGGAGTTCTTTATTCTGAAAGAAAATGACACTAACATGCAGGAAGGAAGCCTTTGAAGGTATAAAACTCATTGGTAAAAGTGAGTGCACAGACCAATCCAGAATATTCTAATATAGTAATCGTGGTGTGCAATTCACTCATAATTCTAGTATGAAGCCTAAAAGACAAATTTGTCAGAAGGAACAATAGCTAAAGCAATCTGATAAGAGATAAGCAATATAAAATATGCAAATTGAGAAAAAATGTCCAAATATTGAGAGGATGGAGTTAAAGTGTAGAGATTCATTTTAGTTTTTTCTTTGTTTCTATTCTTTTCTTTGTGATGTAAGATAAGCTGCCATCTCTTTAAAATAATTTGTTATATCCACAAAATATTTTTGGTAAGCCTCATAGTAAACACAATGCAGAAACCTATAATAGTTACACTAAAAATAAAAAGCAATGAATTAAAATACAGTACCAGAGAAAATTACTTAATCACAAAGGAAGACAGTAAGAAAGGAAGAGAGGAGTTCAAAAACAACCAGAAAACAAGCAACAAAATAGCAGTAGTAAGTTCTTACTTATTAATAAGTATGTTGACTGCAAATAGACTCAATTCTCTAATTAAAAGACATATAGTGGCTGAATGGATAAAGAAACAAGACCCAACTACATGCTACCTACAAGAAACCCACTTCAGCTATAAAAACACACATAGACTAAAAGTGAAGGGATGGAAAAAGATATTCTATGTGAGTAGAAACCAAAAAAAGAGCTGGGATAGCTATAGTTATATCAGATAAAATAGGCTACAAGTTGAAGACTCTAAAAAGAGACATAGTTATTATATAATGACAAAGGGGTCAATTCAGTAAAAGGATATAACAATTATAAATATCGATGCATCCAACATGAGAGCACCCAAGTATATAAAGCAAACATTAAAAGATCTAAAGGGAGAAAAAGATTCCAATACAATAATAGCAGGAAATTTCAATACCCCACTCTTAGTAATGGACAGATCATCCAGATAGAAAATCAACAACAACAAAAAATTGCAGTTAAACTACACACCACACCAAATAGGCCTAACTGACATTTACAGAACATTTCACCCAACTGCTACAGAATATACAATCTTTTCATCAGCACATGGAACATTCTTCAAAATAGACCACAAAACAAGTCTCAACAAATTTCCAAAAGTAGAAATAAAATCAAGAATCCTATCTGACCATGATGGAAAAAAAACTAGAAATCAATACCAAGCAGAACCTTGGAAACTGTTTCCTACAGTATATGGAAATTAAACAACATACTCCTGAATGACCAATGGGTCAGTGAAGAAATAAAGGAGAAAATTTAAAAATTCCTTGAAACAAATGAAGATGGAAATACAACATTCCAAAATCTATGGGATACAACAAAAGCAGTACTAAGAGGAAAGTTTAGAAAATAAATACTTACATTAAAAAAGTAGAAAGACTTCAAATAAACAACCTAATGTTGCCCTCAAGAAACTAAAAAATAAGAACAAACCAAACCCAAATTAGTAGAAAGAATAAAATATTAATAATACCAGAGCAGGAATAAATGAAATTAAGACTAAAAAATACAGAAGATTAATGAAACAAAAAGTTAGTTTTCTAAAAATATAAACAAAAGCATTAAGCCTTTAGCTAGACTGATAAAGACAGAGAGAAGACCCAAATAAATAAAATCAGAAACAAAAAAGAGACATAGTCATCAGAGATTATGATGTACAACTATACACCAACAAATTGGAAATCCTAGAAGAAATGAATAAATTCTTGGACACATAAAAACTACCAGGTTGAATCATGAGGACATAGAAAACTCAAATGAACAGATAATGAGTAACAAGATTGAAGCCATAATAAGTTTCCCGTCAAAGAAAATGCCAGGACCTGATGGCATCAATTCTACCAAAAATTTAAATAAAAACTAATATTACTTCTGCTCAAACTCTTAAAAAATTCAAAAGGGAGAATACTAAAAATTCATTCTACAAGGCCAACATTGACCCAATACCAAAAGCAGAGAAGGATGCAGCAAAAAAAGAAAACTACAGGCCAATATCACTGATGAACACAGATGCAAAAAGCCTCAACAAAATACCAGCAAACCAAATTCAACCACACATTGAAAAGATCATTCACCGTGATCTAATGGGATTCATCCCAGGAATACAAGGATGATTCAACATACGCAAATCAATAAACATGATATATCACATTAACAGAATCAAGAATAAGAGTCATATGATCATTTCAATAGATGATGAAGCATTCAATAAAATTCAACATCTCTTTATGGTAAAAACCATCAACAAATTGGGTATGGAAGAAATATACCTCAAAATAATAAATGCAAATATATGATAAACCCACAGCTAACATCATATAGAATGGGGAAAAATTGAAAGTTTTTCCTCTAAGATCTGGAACAAGTCAAGGATGCCCACTCTCACTACTCTTATTCAATATAGTAGTGGAAGTTCTAGCCAGAACAATTAGGCAAGAGAAAGAAACAAAGGGCATCCAAACTGGAAAGGAAGAAGTCAAATTAGCCTTGTCCACAGCTGACATAATCTTATCTTTAGAAAAACCTAAGGACTTCACCAACAGCCTATTAGAACTCAGACATTCAGTAAAGTTGCAGAATAAAAAATCAACATGTGAAAATCAGAAGCATTTATATACACCAACAATGAACAATCTGAAAAAGAAATCAAGAAAGCAATCTCACTGACAATAGCTACAAAAAGCATAAAATACCTAGGAATTAACTTAAACAAAGAACTGAAAAATATATACAAGGAAAATACTGATGAAAAAATTGAAGAAGACACACACAATTGAAGTATATTCCATGCTCATGGATTGGAAAACATAATGTTATTAAAATGTCTACATTAACCAAAGAAATTTATAGATTGAGTGCAATCCCTATCAAAATACCAACGGCATTCTTCACAGAAATAGAAAAAAAAAATCCTAAAATTTACACGGAACCACAAAAGACCCTGAATAGTCAAAGCAATCCTGACCAAAAAGAACAAAGCTGGAGGCATCACTCTAGCTGACCTCAAAAGATACTACAAAGCTATAGTAACGAAATCAGCATGGTCCTGGCATAAAAACAGACACATAGACCTGTGGAACAGAATAGACAATTCAGATACAAATCCATGCCTTTGCAGCCAACACACTTTTGACACA
This sequence comes from Pan troglodytes, assembly GCF_028858775.2. Lineage (NCBI taxonomy): Eukaryota > Metazoa > Chordata > Mammalia > Primates > Hominidae > Pan > Pan troglodytes. The sequence goes on from NC_072398.2 coordinate 66,564,646, forward strand.
GGTGGCAAGAATGCGCAATGGTGGAAAGGACCGTCTCTTCAATAAATGGTGATAGGAAAACTGAATGTCCATATGCAGCAGAATGAAACCAGACACCTATCTCTCACCATATACAAAAATCAAGTAAAAATGTACTAAAGGCTTAAATCTAAAACTCTGAAGCTACTGGAAGAAAACATTGGGGAAACATGGCAGGACATTGGTTTGGGCAAAGGTTTTTGTGTAAGAAGCATAGGGAGCCAAAGCAGAAACACACAAATGGATCACATCAAGCTAAAAAGCTTCTGCACAGCAAAGGAAACAATCAACAAAGTAAAGAGACAACCCTCAGAATGGGAGAAAATATTTGCAAACTATCCATCTGACAAGAGATTAATAACCAGAATATATAAGGAGCTCAAACATCTCAATAACAAAAAACCCAAATAATCTGAATTTTAAAGTGCAAAAGATCTGAATAGACATTTCTCAAAGGAAGATATACAAATGCCCAACAGGTATATGAAAAACTGCTAAGATCACAAATCATGAGAGAAACGCAAGTCAAAACCACAACGAGATATCATCTTACCCTAGTTAAAGTGGCTATTATCAAAAAGACAGGGAATAACAGATGCTGGTGAGCATGTGTAAAAAGGGGAAACCTTGTACCTGGTTGGTGGCAACGTAAATTAGTATAGCCACTGTGGAAAACAGTGTGGAGCTTCCTCAAAAAGCTAAAAGTAGAACTACCATGTCATCCAGCAATCCTAATACTGGGTATATATCCAAAGGAAAGAAAATGAGTATGTTGAAGAGATATTTGCACTCCCATGTTTATTGTAGCACTATTCACAATAGCTGGAATATGGAATCAACCTAAGTGCCCATCAGTGGATGAATGGTTAAAGAAATGTGGTGTATACAGATACACAATAAAATAGTATTAAGCCACAGAAAAGAATGAAATCCTGTCATTTGCAGCAACATGGGTGGAGCTGTAGGTGATTATGTTAAGTGAAATAAGTCAAACACAGAAGGACAAATATCACATGTTTTCACTCATATGTGGGAGCTAAAAAAGTGGATCTCAGGTAGTTACCAGAAGCTGGGAAGGGTAGGGGGTGGGGTGATGAAGACAGTTTGATCAAGAGGTACAAATACACAGTTAGACAGAAGAAGTAAGACCTAGTGTTCAATGGCTCAGTAGGGTGTCTACAGTTAATAATCATCTATCGTACATTTCAAAATATCTAGAAGAGAGTAATTTGAATCTGTCTAGCATAAAGAAAAAATAAGGAAGATGATGGATATCCCAGTTACTCTGATTGATCTTTACACATTATATGAGTATATGAAAATATCACATACATCTCCAAAATATGTAAATCTATTATGTATCAATTAAAAAATTAATAGACTGCTTTTGGGGTATAGTCTATACAAGAAAAATTTACAGACCTCCCATTGTGGATTGACTTTGGCTTTACATAAAAAATTTGACAGGTGAAACAAAATTGACAGGTGAATTAATATACACTAATATGTCTTAACTTAAAAATATCTGTTTAATGTCATACAGACACACACACAATTTGTATTATTATAATTCCTGGCTTTGACTAAAGAATATTGGTCTCATGGTGTATAATAGGACTTTTTCAAATTTGTAAATAATGGAGAAAAACATGCTCCCTTTTCTGGGACTAAGTAACTGCATTTTAACAGTGGAATTTCTGGAATACTGAAGAGCTTTTAGCACCCAAAGAAAAGAAAGATGGAAATCAATTGAGTGGAAGCATTCAGTAAGATTTTCAGAAGGAGAGACTCTTACTGGACAGGTCTGAAATCACTGTGTCTCTAACAGATCAAGCCAGTTTCTGCTGGGCAGTCCTAAGGATGAAAAGTCATTTTCAGGGCAGAAGAAGGAGAAGTGGAAAACTTACTTCTCCATTTCAGAAAAGAAATATAGATCATTGATCGCAAAGTTGACAGTGATAATCCTGTGGCCAAATATACGACGCTTTACAAGGGTTATTTCTCCATTCTCTTGGTCTGCACTCCGGACATTTGTGGAGGGTGGAGCTGAACGTCCCGATGTGTTGTGTGCTGTGGTGAAATCTGAGAGAGAAAGAAGAAGGAATTACAATTTTGTTTGATCAAGTCACTCTTACCCTCAACCTGGGCATAATAAAAAGAAGAAAGGAGACTGTGGATCCATCCTTTTGGCCTATTGAAATAGTCACTTACTGCCATTGGGCTCAACCTTTTACTTGGACTTGAAAAAGTCATCTACTCAGATAGTATGACAACACACATAAAACACAAGTCAACTGAGCACTGAAGGTGCTTATCTAATAGAAATAGAATCACACCACAGTTACGCTAATCCCTAAGGTTTCTGCAGAGACTGAAAATGAAACACGAGATGTGACCTTCCAAATGGAGTGTGTAGCACTGATGATGCTTACTCAAGTTTTATCAGGAAGTAATTTAGGAGCAAATGAGGAAAGCAGCACAAAGAAAAAGTCAAAATATCAAGAGTAAAGAAGTTTACTAAGGAAACCGAGGGTAGAAAGCTAGAGTACAGAAGAGACTAACGAGTAAAGGAGAGCACAAGAGCCACTAGAAGATTTGGATTGTGTGTCAGAAAAATAGAATGCTTCCTTTAGAAAGTTTCTTGACTAGATTATATGCAAAGACATCTATTCATAGGGATTCAGGTCTGAGAAAAGAACAGGTTTGGGCTGGATCTGACAAATAGACCCTAGTTAGTTATCTGGCTGGGTTTCAGAAAAATGTCTAATCTGGCTCTAGAATTTACCATTCTGCCTGCAAATCCTTTATTCTGGAGTGCTGTTCAGGACTTTTTGAAGTGGGTGTGGTGCTCCCTATGGTGTAGGTGGGGTTCCTTTTGGTTTAGTGTTGTATATAGAATGGGAGGGTAACTACAAGAGTCCATAAATACCTAGCACTTGTCATGTCTCAGACACTGTGCTTGACCCTAGGGTTACCATACTGAATAAGACGTAAGATCCCTTTCCTACTATCTTTCAATCTTTCTCTCTTAGACTTGAGTTTGAAGGGAAAAAAAGTCTAGATAACAGTGGAAATTGATATGATGGTTAGGGATTCTGGGAAAAGAGGGTGATAAATTCACCAAACCTGGAAGCCATGGGATGCTTGTAAACTGGCTCTGGTGGTAGAGGGGGAGACCTAATTTGTATTATTCACTGGTTTAGATAGTAAATATTCTCACTGTAATAGATTTTTAGCTACTGACATTTGTTGAGTAGCTCACAAAATTTCAGGATATTTAACAGCTGGTTCTTACCAATCAGTATGAGCAGCTCCAGCTCACTATTACCTGGGAATCATATTTGACTTCTTCCTCTTTCCACATCCAATTAGTCACCAAATGCTGTTGATTCTACTTTCTAAATATATTTCAAATGTATCTACTATTGGTCTTTCTTGCAGTGACATTTGTTTAAAGCATCATCATCTTTCATTTGTTCCAAAAGCCGCTTAAGTGTTCTCGAGGTCAGGACTAGGTCCCTGACCTGCTAAGGTGAGGGAGGTGCCTAGGACACAGTTTAAGGAAGCATTCACTATCAACATGTTACAAGTACGGGGTTGGCATCTGCATGAGCCTGACAGTCAGTGCCTCCTTAATTTTTGTGTGTTATATGCCTCCCTTGACTTACCCTAGTTCCAGCCCTGACTGTGCTTCCTACACTTAATTTTGCTTTTGTGTAGTATATTCCCTACATTACAGTCAGGATGATCATTCTAACTTGGCTACAGTTACAAATCTGCTGAATTTTTTTTTTTTTTTTGAGAGGGAGTCTCACTCTGTTGTCCAGGCTGGAGTGCAGTGGTGCGATCTCAGCTCATTGCAAGCTCCGCTTCCTGGGTTCAAGCAATTCTCCTTTCTCAGCCTCCTGAGTAGCTGGGATTACAGGCGTGTGCCACTACACCTGGCTAATTTTTGTATTGTTAGTAGAGACAGAGTGTCACCATATTGGTCAGGCTGGTCTAGAACTCCTGACCTCTGGTGATACACCCACCTTGGCCTCCAAAGTACTGGGATTACAGGCTTGAGCCACCAGCCCCAGCCTGCTGAAACTTTTTTATCGGAACGTCCACTTTTGTCCAAGATAGAGTATCAAGAACTGGATTTATCCTCCCTTCCGAAACGATTTTTAAAAATCAGACAAAATATATTGGAATAGTTTTTAAGACACTGACTGTCAGAGAATTAAGGACAGTGATCACTGAGACTTGGGAAAAATGAGTGAGCCCTACTCTTGCCCCACTTTACCACCTTGAGGTAGGATCCATTCCACAGTCAGGGAGGGAAAACCCAGGTCAAGTTCAGTGGACTCTCTGAGTTAAGGAGCTGGACCAGGAGATGGACCTGAGAGTCCAGTGAGACCAATGTGGCTAGAGTTTACAAGACAGAGTTCAAAGAGGAGAGGGAGAACCTGGAAATCTGCAGAGGTTCCCTCAAGTACTCAGCAGAGTGCTGACCAGCTCAAGATATGAGGAAACTACCCAAAGCTTGAGAAAACATTAAAGAATGGTCCTTGGTGCTCACACAGAAGCAGAAATAGTGCCTGTTTCCACCGAGAGATTAGAAAAACTCATAATTTATGAGGAATCTAGTAGAATACCAAGGAAGGTTTTACGTCAGTAGTGGAGAATAGCCATACAAATAACATGGCTCTGGATTCACTTAACCAATCATAAAAGGAAGATCCAAAAGAATAAAACTACTTTCGAGTAACTTAACTGTATCCCAGAACAAAGTTCAGGCATATTTTATAGGAAGACAAAAATATCCAACACCTAAAAAGATAAAATTTACAACGTCTGGAAACCTATTTTAAGGTTCTTATACTATGGGTTGAATATACTTTATCTGAAATACTTGGGACCAGAAGTGTTTCAGATTTTGGATTTTTGGAATATCTGCATATACACAATGAGACATTTTGGGGATGGGCCCCAAATCTAAACAGGAAATTTATTTATGTTTGTATACTCCTTATACATATAGACTTAAGGTAATTTTATTTTTTTCCTTGGGGACACTGAATAAATTTTGTATTGTGCCCCTCCCTGCATTTTGACTGCAACCTGTTACGTGAGGTTAGGTGTGAAATTTTCTATTTGTGGTGTCATATCAGTACTCAAAAAGCTTTGGATTTTGGAGGATTTCAGATTTTGGATCTTCAAAAGACACTACTTAAAAAATCAAAAAGCAAGCCATCAACTGAGAGATATATTTTCAAAACATGTCCATCAAAAATATATCCAGATTATATAAAGAATTCTTATAACCCAATAAAGGCCAAGACAACAAAGTTTTTTAAAAATGGGCAAGAGATACGGACAGACACTTCACTAAAAAATGCACTGTATGTATGGCAAATTATATGGTTTGGCTGTGTCTTCACCCAAATTTCATCTTGAATTCCCATGTGTTGTGGGAGGAACCTGGTGGGAGATAATTGAATCATGGGGGCAGGTCTTTCCCATGCTGTTCTCATGATAGTGAATAAGTCTCACGAGATCTGATGGTTTTAAAAAGGGGAGTTTCCCTACACAAGCTCCTCTCTGCCTGCCGCCATCCACGTAAGATGAGGCTTGCTCCTCCTAGCCTTCTGCCATGATTGTGAGGCCTCCCCAGCCACATGGAACTGTGAGTCCGTTAAAACCTCCTTTTCTTCCCTGTCTTGCGTATGTCTTTATTAGCAGTGTGAAAATGGACTAATATGTCAAGCAAGCACATGAACACATACTCAACATCATTAGTCATCAGACAAAATAAAAATTAAACTAAAACAAGATACTATTACATACCCTCTAGAATGGCTAAAATTAAAAAGACAGATAATACCAAAGGTTGGTGAGGGTGGGGAACGGTTGATACTTTCATACATCAGTGGTGAAAATGCAAAAATGGTACAATCACTTTGGAAAACAGCTTGGCAATTCCTTATAAAGTTTAACATATACTTACCACATAACCCAGCATTTCTACTTTCAGATATTTACCCAAAAGAAATAACATATGTCCACGCAAATACTTCTGCTTGAATATTCATAGCAGGGTAATTCATAACAGCCCCAAAGTGAAATCAACCCAATATGTAACAATTGGTGAATGAATAAACAAATTGTGCTATGGTATAATGGAATACTACCCAGCAATAAAAAGGAATGAGTTACTGATATATGCAATAGCATAGACGAATCTCAAAAGCATCATGCTATGTAAAAGAAGCTGGTCACAAAAGACTATTGCATGCATGCATTAAGACTACTGCTTGATTCCATTTATATTAAATTCTTTAAAAGATAAAACTGTAGTAATAGAAAGCAGGTCAGTTGTTGCCAGACCAGAGAGTAGTAGTGGAGCGGGGAGGGTGTTGGTTAAAAAGACACATAAAGGAATTTCTTGTGATGAAGCAAGTATTCTATATCATGATGGCAGAGATACTTACATTCATCAAATTGCACAATTAAAATTAGTGAATTTTACTGTATAAAATTGTAGCTTAAAAACTGATTCTAAAAAGTAATTTAAAAATAAATGGGAAGAAAAGAAAACAAAGCAGCAAGAATGCATAACTCTTGAGGATTTTTGTTCAAAAGGGAAACAGACAAATGTGCCAGATAATTTGAGGGGAATGTAGAATCAGGGAGAAATTATTATTAATTTTTGGTTGAGAGGCACTATGCCATATTTGGTGCCGATTGAGTAATCCAGTAGAGAAAATAAAAATGATGCAGGAGAATAAGCAAAAATGGATGAATGCCCTTGAGTAGATGAGGGTCTGGATGCTTCCTTAGGAGAAAAGGACAGGCAGCCTACTCAGTGACCAGAGCCTGTGAATACAGAGGAGGCTGACCAAGTGATTCAGAGGAGGGAAACTGTAAAACTCCTCTTTTGATTGCTTCTGTTTTCTCAGATATCAAACACACACACACTCTGGCTTAAGAAAATCAGTAAGATTAATGGAGTGGAAGTTCCAATGGGAATCAAAGTTTGTTTGAGGCAGGAAACTATAGAAAGAGTATGAAAACACATGTACATTTTAAAAGGCAATAGTAAAATAAATGCTTGTGTTCAAGATAGGGGTTGCATCTGTGATGGGTAAAGGGGGAGTTCTATTGAAGAGGGGCACCAGGTGTCATCTGAGTTATGCCATTTTCTATTTCTTGGCTTGGATGATGGGTATTCAGCTGCTCATATAGTCACTTATAAGTATGCTATATTTCAAATAAAAGAACTTAGACCAGTGGCAGGCTGAGTGTCACAAGCTCTTCCCTGCATCTAAGGGGAATTGGAAGTCAGGTAGACCTCCTATTAAATTGGATAAGTATAGTTCTTGGGTTCTCACATAATGTTGGGGAAGTGGAAAGTCAAAGAATGATGAAACAGGACTTCCTACCATTCTGGGGCATGAGGGCTTGAGCTGGTTTTATTTAAAAGAAGAAACAAAAGAACTAGAACTTTTTTTTTTTTTGAGATGGAGTCTCGCTCTGTCACCCAGACTGGAGTGCAGTGGTGCAATCTCGGATCACTGCAACCTCTGCCTCCTGGGTTCAAGTGATTCTCCTGCCTCAGCCTCCCGAGTAGCTGGGATTACAGGTGCACACCACCACACTCAGCTAATTTTTGTATTTTAGTAGAGATGAAGTTTCACCATGTTGGTTAGGCTGGTCTCGAATTCCCGACCTCAAATGATCCACCGGCCTCGGCCTACCAAAGTACTGAGATTACAGGCGTAAGCCACCGTGCCCAGCCTGCTGGAACTATTATTGAAGCCAAAATATTTTATTGTGAAACAGTTCATAAATGATAATACAAACTTTTTTCAAATTAAAATAAATGATATTAAAATACCAATAGAAAAATAGACAAAGGGCATAAACATTCAAGAAAGAATACAAATGGCCAATAAATAAAGATGTTCAACTCCTAAAGAAGTATAAATAAGAATAGACTATCTGGCACATTATTTTTCATTTACCAGGTTGGCAGTTTTTAAAATGTACAACACACTGTGTTGATGAGAATGTGAGGAACCAGACACTAGTTTATATGGTTGGCAAGAGTTTAAATTACTGCAATGAATGTTTTTGGAGGGCCAAAATTTAACTGTTTTTAACCATTTACCCATCATTCCCGTTTTAAGGAACTTGTTTCATAGAAACACACAATTGCAAAATATGTATCTTTTGCAGCATTGTTTAAGTGAAAGTTGGAACAACCCAAATGTCATCAAGAGAGTCATGATTTGTCACCGCCTATCCTTCCAGTCTCATCTCAAGCATTTGCCCCATCTCATTAATCTCTAGTCCAACTGGCCTGATGGCAGTTTTTGAATTGCACAGTCCTCTTTCTTATTTTATGATTCTGTGCATACCTAGAAATCACTCTCCTCCCATCCCACCTACCTAACTTGGTCATTTCTGAAAACTCAACTTTATGTCATTTTCTAGGAGACATTTTCTCTGGCCCTACTGCCTTGACTAATAGGATCTCCCTGCAATTATCATTGGGATCACTCATCACAATTATATAATAATAGCAGTAACACTAGCTAACCCTCTTATAGCATGTGCTATTGCCAAGCATAGTTCTAATAACCCTGTGAAATAGAAACAATTCTCATTCCCATTCTATAGATGAGAAAATGGAGATACAAAGTAATTTTCCCAAGGTCCTTCAACTAGGAAGTGACAGATTCAAATCTAGGCACTCCGGCTCCAACATCTGTGGCTTGTATTTTCTGTTTGAAATCCGTAGGTGCCACAGGGCAGATCCTCTGCTGCAGGCTCACTACTGTTCACTACTGTATCTCCATCACCTGGCAAACTGCTTGCCTCATAGTAGATTCTCAAAACGTGTGTTAAATGAATGAATGAATGAGTGAAGCTGTTGAATTAATCCATATAATGGACGTTTTATGGCAGTCAAAAACAAGGCAGATATATGTGTACTGACATAAAATGATGTCTAAGATACATTGTTGAACAAAAAAAAAAAAAAAGAAGCAAGTTACAAATCAAATATGTGGCATCAATTTTGTGGGAAAAGTAAATATTAAGATACATATACAGAAAAATAATTAGGAGGTAGGTTTACAAGCATTAACAATGTTATCTCTTGAGGGACTTTCACTTCTATACTATATATTTCTGTAATTTTTATTACCTCTTTATTAACAGCATGTATTAATTTATAAGCAGAAAAATTTTGAAAATAATTTTTAAAGAGCAAATTCAAAAACATAAGGAAATTATTTTGTAAAATGTGAGATTTTGCAGTACCTTAGGTTAATTATTCCCTACCCTTGCTGGCTCCTTAAGCAGAGGCTTCTGGTCTTGCATCCTCTCTAGGAAGGCCTGGGCCTGGCTTTGCACACAGGACCTGGGGTTTTTTGCTAGACTCCAGGCTGCCACAGGCATGACACAAAGCAATAAGCTTCTTATGTGGGCTGACCCTCATGGCTAAAATATCAACAGGGAGTGGGGGTAAATACAGAAATGACTTACTTTCCTTGCTATTTTGCATTTCCTGGTGAAGATAGTCTTCAAATTCCTGGCGCTTACTAGGATTCAACATAAATCTGCGGTACTTGCAAAAACTCCTGATAAAGCTGATCATTCTCATCCAGCCTTTCTTCTGGGGAAAGAAAGAGGAGTATAACATGTTCATTAGTATGGTTGCTGTTCACCGAGAGTCTACTGTGTGCCAAAACTTGGTATTCACTACATTTAATCCTCACAACACCTCCGTAAAGGAATAATTTTTAGCTCCAATTTAAAGGTGAGGAAGCTCAGGTTAGAGAGCTTGTACAATCTGCCCGAAATTAAATAGCTGGTCAGTGAAAGATTCCAGCTTCAACAGACTGGAGCCATTTGCCCATGCTCCTTCTACCAAAGCCTTTCAACAGTGAAGATGTGAGATGCCGTGATTGGGAGAGGGAGCATGAGAGCTAAAAACTGGAAGAAAAGAGGACAGAAATAAAGAACCAAAGGCTCAGGCAAATTTGGAAACATTGAAGGAATAAGGAAATGAGCAAAACCATTTCTAAGCACTTAAAAAAGAAAATATAATTATTTGCACCCACTCATACACCTACACACACACACACACATACACACACGAATTTCATAAGTTTCTTCATCTGTTTTTTAATAGGTACCCAGGAACCACTGTACATTTTATTTGTCCTTCAAGAAATTGATACTTAGAGCCAGAAAGACTCTTGTTGATTAACTAGTTCAGTTGTCTCAGTCTACAGAGAGGGAAACAACATAAGCCTGGCTTTAGACAGAAAGCAGTGAAGTACAAAAAGCACTGAATTTAGGATAAAAAACTTTGAGTCTGGAGCTTAGCTTCTCAGAACCTAATTGTGTAATTTGGGTCAAGTTACTTAACCTATGTCTCAATGTCTCCATGTGTAAGATAGAAACAATAGCCTTCAGGGTTGCAGTGAGACTTAGTGGTTATATATGTAAACCTCAATGCAATGCTTGGCAAACAGTAGATATTAAGTACATGTTGATTTCCTTTTATCTTATTTTCTAGGAACAACTGGAAGCTCTGAAATTAAATCAAGTGCACTGGTTCTGGGTACAGTAATCTTTTTAGTAGTCTATATGACCATTCGTGGTGCCCTGACATGGAGTTTATTCATATATGGAGGAAATACAGAGGAGAAAAGGAAGAGTAACACATTTTCATCCCTGAGTATTGGATCAATGGACTTAGGTATTATTTTCCGAGATATCTTAGAATGATCTCTGGAGTCAGATCAAGCTGGGCTAAAATTTTTCTGATACTGACCAACTCTAAAACAAGTGAATCTCTAAGGGGGCATGTATTTTTTTGTTGTTGTTGTTCTCAAACCATAGAGACTTTCCTGAGTAACATTCCTGTCTCCTCTTTCTTCCTTTTTTCTGTTCTCCCATAGGAGAAAGAATGAGCTAGATAGTTTGAAAGAAGGAAATGGTGTTCTCAGCACTTTGCATTCTCTCTCTGGTTTGTTTGTCTGCAAGACACTTGCTACAAGCTCACCTTTTGTTATACAGTAAGAGGCTCACCCTGGTAAGTGAAGGTCTAAGTTGTTCCGTTAGACCAGTGACTGGGTTTGTAAGTTTAATTTGGGTGCAGAGGACCAGCAAAACCACTTTGCTTCATTGCCAATCCATGTCCTCTACACTAACTTTCAACTAGAAGAACTCCATGTGTCCAACCCCTGTACCTATTACTCAGTTGACTCTAATCACAGGTAGAGAAGAGAGGGACTTGCTTAAATTCCTAGTATAGTAATTTATCTGAGTCTCAGATTCTTCCTTTGCAAAATGGGGATTTAAAAACCTACCCCCAAGACGATGGTTTTCTTGTCTCTAATGTCTTGTTTCACTTTCTTCTTCACTAACCTGGGATTCCTGTAGGTAAGTTGACACTATCTTTGAGGGCTTCCTAGACGAAATTTGTACTTCACTTTGCACTTCCACCTCCTGATGGCAAGGTGGGAACAGGTCTTGATAATCTTTAAACCTGTCAGAAGGACATCAGTAATATCAAACAGGGCAAAAACCTGGCACATAAAAGATGACAGTCCAGGCAAACCTACCTCAGCTTCTGGAGGAAGTCTCAGTGGTAATTGGGGAATAGTAAAATACTAAAAAATTCTCTTCTTACTCTATCAGACCTTTGTTAATGTCAGCCTAACCTTCCTGATCAACACTGTATTGTTTCTTGTTAATGCAAACAAACAGAAATGTGTGTGTGTGTGTGTGTGTGTGTGTGTGTGTCAGATAGATAGGTAGGAAAGTTCAAGATAAGTTTGAATTTTTATTTTGTAGAGAGGCTCTGGCAATGAGCTATGAAAATGGATTAGGAAACCCTTGATGCATATGGCTTTCAGAAGCCAAGAAGCAACTCCAGGAAGAATCCTTTCCTTAATTGAGTATACTCACCACTTTTCTTCTATAGATTTCATAACATGTCCCTGGAGCGTTAACAGTGTGCTTGTGGTGACATGACGCATGGAAGCGATTTCTTTGATAATAGGGGCATCACACTGCAGCATTTCTTCTAGAAAATGCAAGAGAGAAAAGAAGCTGTAATCCTCATCTACCATTTCTGAGATAGCTGGTGGTTTTTTTTTTTTTTAATCTTAGAGTCTCACAGCCCCCATTTTCAATCTGGCTAGACTCTGATCCCGCCATAGTTTGTTTGAAAATCTCCAAAGCATATTTGAAATGCTATGTACAAATGCATTTGTAAACTAAATACTTTCCTCACTTAGTTTCATTCAAATTTGCAGGATGAGTGCTTAAGGGGAAATAAATTTTTAAAGGACTTATTTCTGCAGCTGGTTTGAAAAACTTGGATTTAGAGAGAGAGCAGAAGGGTAAAGGATTATAGTTAAATTGCTGGGCAGACGGGGAATCCAAGATTCCAGATAAGTATTGTGAGGGCAGTTTGTTTCTCCAGTTGTTCAGAAACTGCTGTGTTCATTAATGAGACTTGAAAATAATCAAAGATAGGATCTGGACACTCTTCCTCTTCTAGCTCATTCAAAATATTGTACAGATCTCAACATCCTGAGATTCAACAAATAAATATTGCTTACAAATAAAGATTCATTAATTTGACCTATTTTTCTATATTTTCTATATTCATAAAAATTTATTTTCTTATCTTGGTTTACTACAAGCAAAAACCAAACACACAAAAATACCATCTGTGACAAAACAGGAGGCTCTATCTTCATTACTTTGCATTATTTGCAACTTCTGCTTTTGGCCAAGATTTTATTTACCATATTTACCCTCCCACCTTAGGAAACAAAATAAGACACAATTTATGAAACAAAGATTTTCAGGCATACAGTTCTCCTTCCCAGTACAACTCTCTTCACAATTCATGGGTGGTGGATATTCCACCTTTGCAGGCAGCTAACTCTTGGTTTTTGTATCTAACTTCAGGCTAGTTGGTTTAATGGTCAAATGACTTGAATTTGAATTCAAGTTCTACCAAGTGTACAAGCTAGTTAACCTCTCTGTGTTTCCTTTACTTCATTAGGAAAGTGGAGCTGCCTATCCCTATATTACAGGGATTAAATAAAATTCTATTTTTAGAATTAAATAAAATTAAATGAGAGGATACATGTGAAAGTATCTTAGACTTGGCTCCTTTCACTAGTGATATAGTTTGGCTCTGTGTCCCCACCTAAATCTCACCTTGAATTGTAATAATCCCCACGTGTCAAGGGCAGGACCAGGTGGAGATAATTGAATCACGGGAGTGGTTTACCCCATGCTGTTCTTGTGCTAGTGGGAGAGTTCTCATGAGATCTGATGGTTTTACAAGGGCTTCCCCCTTCGCTGGGCACTCATTATCTCTCTTGCCACCCTGTAGACAGGTGCCTTCCACCATGACTGAAAGTTTCCTGAGGCCTCCCCAGTCATGTGGAACTGCGCGTCAATTAAACCTCTTTTCTTCATAAATTACCCAGTCTCAGGTATTTCTTTACAGCAGTGTGAGAATGGACTAATACAGTAAATTGGTACTGGGAGTTGGGCTGTACCCTGTAAAGCCACAAGGGTGGAGCTGACCAAGGCTGTGGGAGCCCACCTGTTGTATCAGTGTGACCTAGATGTGAGACATGAAGTCAAAGGAAATCATTTTGGAACTTTAAGGTTTAATGACTGCCCTACTGGATTCTGGACTTGCATGGGAATTGAGCTCCTTTCTTCGGGCCAATTTCTCCCTTTTGGAATGGGTGTATTAACCCAATGCCTGTATCTCTATTGTATCTAGGAAGTAACTAACTTGCTTTCGATTTTACAGGCTCACAGGCGGAAGGGACTTGCCTTATCTCAGATGAGACTTTGGACTTGGACTTAATGCTGGAATGAGTTAAGACTTTGGCGGAATGTTGGAAGGGCATGATTGTGTTTTGAAATGTGAGAACATGAGATTTGGGAGGGGCCGGAGTGGAGTGATGTGGTTTGGCTCTGTGTCCCCACCCAAATCTCACCTTGAATTGTAATAATCCCCATGTGTCACGGGCAGGACCAGGTGGAGATAATTGAATCATGGAGGTGGTTTCCCCCATGCTGTTCTCATGATAGTGAGTGAGTTCTCATGAGATCTGATGATTTTACAAGGGGCTTCCTCCTTCATTTGGCACTCATTCTCTCTCTTGCTGCTCCATGAAGAGGTGCCTTCTGCCATGATTACAAGTTTCCTGAGGCCTCCCCAGCCATGTGGAAATGTGAGTCAATCAATCCTCTTTTCTTTATAAATTACCCAGTCTCAGGCATTTCTTAACAGCAGTGTGAGAATGGACTAATACAACTCGTATTAAGATTTTGAATTTATTATTACTGTTCTCTGCTTTTGCCTACCCTCTTAATCTGTCTCAATATTGCCCCATGTGGCTGCTGCTCTGAACCGCTCTCTCTGGGGGCTCACATGAGGTAGGCGATTTCCCAGGCTATTCTCCTAAGACACTAAAGAGAGAGAGAAAACAGGATCAGAAGAGGATGCATACCAGGAGAGAGTTGGCCTTGGAAGAAAGTCTTGATTACATTTTCTATGAGAGACTTGCAAATCTTTTCATTGGTCTCTATACTGATCTTCTGTACAGCTGTGAGAAATTGCAATGGGCTTTTAGCCTTCCGTTCCTTGAGGAACTCCCCGAAGAACTCCAAGTGCTGTGTATTTAAGAGGACTTCTGTCAAGTTTCTGGAAAACAAGAAAGCATCTTTGGTAGAGAGAAAGGAATGATGATTCTGGATTCTGTTTCAATTAGGAAATGGGGAAGTGCATTGACCAGGCTATAAGGCCTTTAGCCATATGTGAAAAGCATTGTGGATGGATTGGCTAAATCTGTCTATTTCTTTGGTGATTAACTTGAACTTTTATGTACCATTTCTAAGCTTGGTCCAATATCTTCCTTCCTAATGGAAGATGAAGGAAGGAAGATATTTTAATGAGGACAATATTTTCAAGGGAATTCTCTTTTTACATTATGGGTTCAAAACGACTCCTAATTAGCAGTCATTTCTGTGAGGTGGAGCATGATTAGCAGTTTTTGATTAATGTTTCTAAATTTCCTTTGCTGATTTCTTCTTTCACTGCTCCTTGAATAAAGGTGCCCCTAATGTTTCATCTTTAATCCTCTATTCTTTTGCCTTATGGTTTTTCCTGTGTAATCTGTGCCTCCTCTGTGATTTCAATTTTTATTGATATGAGGAAGGGATTTTAAATTTTATTGATATAGCAAAACTATATCTCCAGTTCCCATGAGCTCCACTTCTACATTTCAACTGCCCACGTCAAACCTCATCTTTATGTTATAGTTATTATTTAAACCTCTTTACAAATACCCACATCTTGACCAACTTCTTCTTCCTTTATACACCTATTTCATCAAGTATAATGTTAGCCATAGATTTTTAATAGATGCCCTTTATCAGAATGAGATAGTTCCCTCCTATTCTAATTTTATTGAGAGTTTTAAAAATCACACGTGTATTAGATTTTGTAAAAGCCTTTTTTTCTACATCAATTGAGATAATCATGTGAATTTCTCCCCCCTTATTTTATTAACATGGTGTATTAACTGGTTTTTGCATTCCTTGTATTCCTAGGATAAATTCCACTTGGTAACCCAGGCTGAAGTGCAGTGACACGAACACAGCTCACTGAAGCCTTGACCTCCCAGGCTCAAGTGATCTCCCCGCTTAGCCCCCAAGTAGCTGTAACTACAGGCGTGCACCACCACGCCCTGCTAATAATGTTTGTGGTGTTTTTTTTTTTTTTTTTTAGAGATGGAGTTTCACCATGTTGCCCAGGCTTGTGTTAAACTCCTGAGCTCAAGCAATCTGCCTACCTCAGCTTCCCATAGTGCCGAGATTGTAGGCATGAGCCACCATGCCTGGCCACTGATTTTTTTTATATATTGCTGGATTTGATTTGCTAATATTGCATTGAAGGTTTTCATATCTAGAAACTAGAGGGAGTATTGGTCTATGGTTTTCTTTTCTTATGATGTCTTCAGTCTGGCTTTGGGATCAGGAAAATACTGGCCTCATAGAATAAGTTGGCAAGTGTTACTTCTTTCTCTGTTTCCTCAAAGAGTTCATGGAATATTGACATTATTTATCCTTTAAATATTTCATAGAATTCTCCAGTGAAGCTGTCTGTGCCTGAGTGTTTCTATGTGAGAAAATTTTAATTACTAATTCAATTTTTTTCTTATTATAGATTTATTCACATTTTCTACTTTTCCTTGAAACATAGCTAGCTTACTTCAATAATTTGGGTATTTCTAGAAATTTATGTATTGCATCTAAGTTGCCTAGTTTGTTTCTTGCATTTCCTTACAGTCTTATTAATTTCTGCAGGGCAGTGATTATATGCCCTCTTTAAATCCAGATTTTGATTATCTGTGTCATCTTTTTTCCCGGGGTCAATATATCTTACAGTTTAACAATTTTATTAATCTCTACAAAAAACTAACTTATTTACCTGGATTTTCTTTGTTTTTCTCTTTATTTTATGTATCTACACACTAATAGTTATTATTTATTTTATTTGAGTTTAGTTTAAATATATAATCTCACTACCTTTGGTATCATTGTTTCTGATGTGAAATAAACTTTAATCTTGCTGTAGTTCCCTTGAATATATGTTCTTTTTCTCCTGCAGCACTCAAAATTTTTCTGTCTTTTTATTTCAACAGTTTGATTGTGATGTGTCTATGTGTGGATCTCTATGATTCTTTTGTCAACTTAAATCTGTTATTGATGGCCTCTAGTAAATTTTTCATTTCAGTTATGTACTTTTCAACTCCAGATTTTTTCATTATATTTTATAATTTCTATCTCATTATTGATATTCTATATTTGGTTAATCATTATCATCATACTTTCCTTTAATTCTTTAGACATGATTTTCTTTAGTTTGTTGAACCTATTGCTTGGAAGTCTTTAGTCTAACATCTGAATCTCCCTAGAGAGAGTTTCTGTTGACTGCCTTTATTCTCCCTGTGGATGGACCATACTTTCCTGGGATTTTTGTTTGTGTGTGTGTCTTATAATTTTTTGTTTAAAGTTGAATTTGGTATAATATGTTATCACAACCCTGGAGTCTGAATTTACACCCCATCCCTCATCCACCAAAGGTTGCTGCTGTTGATGGTTTTGTTTGCTTTTTATGTTTTGTTTTTTGTTAAATGACTTATCGGGCTAGTTCTGTAGAGTATATCTCCCCTAAAGTGTGTGGCTACTAAAGTGTCTGCTCAGTTTTTTCTCTTTTTAATTCTTATTTTTCTTTTTTATACCAGTTTTCAGGGCCTCATGATCAGCCAGTGATAAATAGATAACTGGGTTCCTCTTTGGTGTCTCTTGAGCATCTGTACAGCATTTGCACAGTCCCTTGGGAATATCTTGCTCCCAGATTTCCCTTTTTTACTTTTAAATGTTTCACTGCTTGCCCAACTAGTATCACTGCCTTAAGTGGCTGTGATAGTGGCCTCCCAATTTTTTGACCACAAGGCTTACTATTGGTTTTGACAGTGCTCCTGGTCATTGGCTTTTTTGTGGAGCTTCAAACCATATCAGTGTCCTCTGTTGGCAGCAAGATGGCTGGTACTCATGGCTGTCAAGCTTGGTGATATGAGTGATTAGAAGTTACAATGCTACAGATTACACTATTCTTACTGAGGTTTGGTAGTTTTCTTGGATAAGCAAATTTTTATTTGTTAAATGCCTTCAGTTAATTTACAGAGTTCTGAAATTCTTTTTGACAGGTTTTCCCAGTTTTACTTTTATGGAGAGACTACTTAGAATGTTCTTGCTCTACCATTCCAGAAGTCTGATTTTCTCCCTTCATTGCTTTGTACATCTGTCTTTTCCCTTCCACTTCCACTGTTTACCTCAGATCTTTATCATTTGCCTGAACAACTGCAAAGACCTTCCAACTATATTATCTCTGCCTTCAGCCTCTGGATGTCTGACTCCTTATACTCTCATTTCTGTCAGACTAATATTTTAAAAATCCATATAGTAGATGTTTCTGCCACCTACTGCTCCAACAAACCCCAAAGAATCCCCTCGTTGCCATTTAATCAATGCAAATTCCTTAATAATCTACCCAATACCTTTTTCTAATTATTTGGTCTCAATCTGGCTTTTTATGTTTTATGTCCCTTCACCGCATGCACTCTATACTTCAACATCACTGGACTATTTTTAAGTCTTTGAATATTATGTTTATATTCATGAGTTTATAGCTTTGTGCTGTATCTTCACCTTTGAGTAGGGTTTATCCCTACCTACAAAATACTCTAATTTCTTTGTAATTGAATTTGCACATGCTATTCTGAGCAACTTCTGATATTCTAACTTTTCCTGATCCTCACTCAAAATTTCTCTCTCCTTTCACTCCCATAGTAATTAGCTAATATTTTATCATAACATTTTAAGGTCAGCCTTGCATTGTCCTTAGTTACATAATTAGATTAAGGGCAAGGACTATGTCTTAGTTTTTGTATCATTAGCACTCACAGAGTGTCTAGAATACAGTATATAATCAATAGGCATTTACTTTTTGAATAAGGGATAGGGAAAAGGTTTAAGAGAATTGCAGCTGTGGTATCCCTGAGCTATTCTGCTTGGTCTTAACTGAAGTCATGAAACTAGATGATATGACCCTGATATGTCTTCTAGGACTTAATGATCTTACAGATATGTGATTTAAGACTTCTGTCATATTCATGCTTAAGTAAATTGGAAAATAAGTATTTCTATAGGCATAATGGAGACCAGTGACTAGGACAAATTAGAAAAGCAAAAGCGACAAATGATTGAACCTCAGAGAATAATTTCAGTTGCTGAAAGGGAGGAAGATCTATCTAGAGTGGTTAGAAGAGACAAAAGACTTATCACCCTCAATGAATATCATCAATAAATGAAAACGTTCTTGGCTGGGTACAAATGCCTGTAATCTCAGCACTTTGGAAGGTTAAGGTGGGAGGATCACTTGAGCCCAGGAGTTTGAGACCAACCTGGGCAACAGGGCAAGACCCAGTCTCTAGAAAAAAAAAAAAAAAAAGCCAGGCATGGTGGCATGTGCCTGTAGTCCCAGCTACTGGGGAGGCTGAAGCACGTGGATCACTTGAGCCTAGGGAGGTTGAGGCTGCAGTGAGCTGTGATTGAGCCACTGCACTCCAGCTGGGACACAAAAAGTGAGACTCTGTCTCAAGAAAAAAAAATTAATTAAAAAAAAGAAAATGTTTTGTGGGAGTTTTTTCTACGCAAAATATTCTCCCGGAGATTTTGACTAGCAAATGTATATGTTCTACTATATCCTCAACATGTAGAAGAGGACCTTTTATATAGCTAGCCATTATAGATAGATAATAGATAGTAACTGAATAAAAATGAATACATGAGTAAGTGAATGCCATGGCCTACAAGAAAATTATAGTCAAGTCAAGAAGTTGGAAAACATACCTAAAAAGTAAAGACTGGTAAAAATAGTACATGTAAATGCTTGATATTGTACTTTAGACCTTTAGGGTTTCAGAAGAGAAGGAAGTTATAGCAAACATAATATTTGGAGAAATTTTTATGTATAGGTGGCACTTATACTAAGGTACATGGAAAGAAAGGTGGGTGGGCACTCCTCAAAGAAAAGGCCACAGAGTATTTGCCTAGTTGTGGGACCTTACCAGAGTTTGATTCTCAGATTGATTATAAGTGGAGAGAGACAAGAAGTAAGGAACCAGTTAGGAGGCTACTACAGCAGTACATAATCCAGAAAACACAAACAGGCAAAGAAACATGTATAAAGATGTTTATTGTGATACTATTTATAGCAATTAAAAAATTAAAGACAATGTAAATGTCTATATAAGTTATACTACACTCATGGAAGGAGGTAGATCTGCACATACTGACATGAGATGTCTATGATAGTTTAAGTTTAAAAAGTTATTGTATAATATATACATATATAGCATAGTGCTAATTTTAGAAAATAAATGATTTAAAATACTAAGAGTGTCTGTACCTGTATGTATTGTATATGGAAAAGGGTCTGAAAACCTACACATAGAAAGATAAGTTTACCATTAGACATGTTGAGGTTTTTCAAAAGCATGTACCTGAAGATGTTGCTGTAAACAGATTCTATATCTCACCTGGGTCTCATTGATGGCTTCCTTACAAGAGTTCTGTTGAGCAAGGACATTTTCCTATTTGAGCGTGAAACTGTCTTTGTTTCCTTGATAATTTCCATTTTAAAATCTAAAAAAAAAATCACTAAGTTGGAGAACACTATATTATAAGCAATGAAAAGGGAAAAAGTAGCAAGGATATTTTTCAGACATAAAGTTCATGTGAAAAAATCCCTGTCCCCACAACTGCTGCCATCTCAGGTTAAGTTCATCTAGTGTTAAGAACAGACTTAGGGATGACTGATACCCCTGACATGAACATCAGTCCAGGTTATGTTATATAAGTATGTTGGCCTTTAAGTCTAGCGCCCACCTTCCTCAGAGAGATTGCCTCTCTCTTCGTTACATTAGTTAATGTCAAATGTCAGGCCTCCTCCAACCAGCTGCTTTTACTAGACCATATTCCACATGACATTCCGTCTTCCTTGACACTGCTATTGTCCTATCCTAAATATTTCCACTTGTCCCCTGGAATCCCTGCTTTGTAATAAGCAAACTTTCACAGATGCTTGACTTCTTCTTTTAAGAGTTCCCTCCATCTTCTTGTTTTAATAAAAACCATTTTCTTTCCCACGGCACTGCTTCCCCTGTAAGTTTCTCAAATGATATTCTAGCACACCATGCAAGTTCAGAATTGGTGTCTGGTTCCCTATTGCCATTTAGAAACCATTATTCTCCCAAATATATCAAAACATCATTATTGCCTGGGCACAGTGGCTCATGCCTATAATCCCAGCACTTTGAGAAGCCAAAGTGGGAGGATCACTTGAGGCTGGGAGATTAAAATCAGTCTGGACAACACAGTGAGACTCCATCTGTACAAGAAAATTTAAAAATTAACTGGGTGTGGTAGTATGCACCTGTGGTCCTAGCTACTTGGAAGTCTGAGGCAAGAAGATCAGTTGAGCCCAGGAGTTTGAGGCTACAGTGAGCTATGATGACACCACTGCACTCCAGCCTGGTCAACAGAGTAAGACTCTGTTTATAAAAATAATTTTAAATAATAAAAACAAAACTTTATTATTGAAGAACAATAGATTTCATGGATCTCAGTATTATAAGAGCCCTTTGAGGTTAATATTGCAGAAGAAAACATAGACTATGAACTCATCAAGGGCAGAGATGGTGTATTACTCATCTGACTTACAGAAATTAGAACATGACCTAGTTATATAGTCATTGTTTTAAAATGGTTTTTAAATAGAATGTACCCACACAGGAAATTTGTGTGTAGTTTGGCAATACTTTCAGAAAGCATACAGAAAGTATTAAAAGCAATAGAAATATATGTTGGATCTAAATAAATGCAACTAAGTGAAAAAAGAAAATCTAGACTATGGAAGACCAGATATAAAATAAACAAATAAATAAACAAAACAAAACAAAACAAAAACCCTCCCAATACAAAACACCTAGAAATATTGCATAAAAATAATACACTTTCAAAGTGAAAGTAAATTTATAAAAAATTAAGACAAAATCAATATATAGAGGTTAGAAACGATGAGGATACTAAAAACCAGGAATGTCAGTTTATAACAATACTTTAGCCACCCTAAAGGCATTTGCAGTGTTAAAGTCACAATGGGACACAAGACAAAGCCATAGGTCTTTAGAAAATGGGCAAAACATTGGATATTGCTTTTATTCTTAAGACATTTGACAATTATGTAAACAAATTGCTACTGGGGAATTTAGCAGAGCTTTTGGCAGATTCTCAGGGCAGAAGGGGGCAAAAGGAGAAGAGGCCCTGATAAACACCTCAAACTTTCAGTTGGAACTCCAAAGACTAAAGAAAACAATAAATAGTTCATCATGAAGGGAATGAGAACTAGCTTTGAAACAACTTAATCCCTGAGTAAATTAAGGTTATCTGGATGCTACTAGTTTAGTGTATGTCAGAAGTAAAAATCTTCTCTGGAGGAAAATAACTTCATCCGGAGGTTCAAATTGGCTCTACAAATTTTCACCAATGATGTTCACATAAATCAAGCAGAAATAACAAGATATTTTAAAAGACTTCACCAAAAACCAAGGGGGGGGAAAATGGCACTTGAAATAAGCACAGAAAATTCAAATATGAACTTTAAAGTGACTATTATTAATATAATTCAAGTAATTATAAGACAAAGGAAAATATCAAAATAGACAATATTATAAGAAAATGTAAATTCTAGAAATAAAAAGTTTAATGATTATAAGTAAGAAAAGTAACAACTAGTAGATGAGTCGAATGACAGATTATACACAACTAAAGAGAAAATTGTTGAACTAGGAGTTAGATGCAAAGGACATATCCAGACTGAAACACACAGAGGGGGAAAAATGAAAAATACAGAAAAAAGTGTACGAAATATACTTAAAATGTCAAAAATATGTATAATAAAATCATCAGAATAGATAGAATGGAGCAGGAAAAATACTTAAGGAGATAATAACTGAAAATTCCCTAAAACTGACAAAAGATATCTAGTCCGGAAGTTCTGAAGCTACAAGTAGCATAAAACCTGAGGCATATTATAGTAAAGTTACACAAAAGCAAAGACAAAGATAAAATGTGAGAGTAAAAAGAAACAAGGGAAAAAAAGAACTATTTTCTTCTACTAAGCAATGTCAATGAAAACTGACAGGTGACTCCTCAAATTGAACTAAGGAAGCCAACAGACAATGGGATAACATTTTCAAAGTGTTAATAGAAAACAACTCCAAGAAGAATTCTCTATCCAGAAACTATATTCTTCAGAAATAAAAGCAAAATAAAGACATTTTTCAGATGAACACTAAAGGAAATATCAAAGGGCATTCTTTAGACATAAAAAAATTTCCAGATGGCAGCTTGGCAGAACAAAAATCAATGAAAAAGAAAGAAACAGTTAAATATGTGAGTTAACCTAAATAAATATTGACTCATAAAACAATAATACATATGCAGTAGGAATACTGGTTTACATCAAACTTTAATATGTCAGGGATGCATTTGGAAATCTATATGGTAGTCACTAAAATAAGAAGAAAACACATGATCAGAGAAAAAATATAGAAATTATTGACCTACCCCCCCCATTTTAATCTAAAAGAAAACTAAAAGGAAAGAAAAAGAAATATAGAACAGAAAGGACAAATAAAAAGTAGTAACATATTGTACCAAAATGGCAGCATGGAAGGATGCTGGCTTCACTTCCCACCCACCACACCCTAGAAAAACAAAAACAAATGTACAATGCTGAGATTTTTGCCGGAAATATCCTGGAACTCAAATATAATATGAGACAGTTCCCAGAGATGCAGAGAAGTGAAAAAACTCTGAGCAGATGGTAAGATAATTGGATTTCCACATCTGAGATACCCCTCCCCGCATTATGCCCAGCAACAGTGCATGGAAAGTTTTCCCCCAACTTGCTGTTTCTACAATGCAAAAAGTGAGATTGAGGTTTAAAAGCAGCTTCTCCACCATCTTGGGTTTTCTGGCAGGGGAAGCATCTTCATGGGAAGAATTCAGAGTGCCTGAAGGGAAATTTGTTCCTGAGGAGAGGCAAAGCGGGTAAGTGGGGCTACCATCCCCAGTTCTGGAAACTCTGCTCTACAGATCAGCCAAAGGAGACGTCAAATCAGAGTGATTGTTCAGCAACATCACACTGTAGGAGGTTTGTCCCACAGGTCCCATAGGCACAAATCCCTAGCTAGCCTTCCCACACTGCCAGGATATTCCCTTTGGGATCCCCTCCATTTGGGAAGAGCAGTGCTCCAATCCTTTACTAGAACTGAGGCAATTCTGAGGTTTAGGTACCTCCTAGAGCTGAAAAGGAGGCTGTGACCTAGTAGACCAGCTTGGGCAACGTGGTGAGACATCATCTCTATTAAAAAAATTAGCTGGGTATAGTGGTGCTTGCCTGTAGTCCCAGCTACTTGGGAGGCAGAGGCAGGAGGATCACTTGAGCCCAGGAAGTTGAGGCTGCAGTGAGCCATGTTTGTACCACTGCATTCTAGTCTGGGTGACAGAGCAAAACTCTGTCTCAAAACAAACAAACAACAAAAAACCTCTAAGCAAATATATTCACTATAAAACAAAACAAGCCAGACAGAGAAGACTGGAATAAATAACTCTTTAATGCAAAGACACATATGTAGACCCACAAGAAACAAGAGCAAACAGAGAACCACAATCTTCCCAAATGGATCAAAACAAGGAACCTGAAAATAACACTAAGGAGATGGTGATATGTGAGCTCTCTGACCAAGAATTCAAAATAGTAGTTTTAAGAAAACTCAGTGATCTCCAAGATAACACAGAAAAACAATTCGGAAAGCCATTGAAGAAATTTAACAAACAAGTTGAAATAATAAAAGAAATTAAACAGAAATCTTGGAACTTAGAAATACATTTGCTGAACTTAAAAATTCATTAGAGGCTCTCAACAGCAAAATGGATCAAGGAGAGGAAAGAACCAGTGAGCTTGAAGACAGTCTATTTTAAAATACACAGAGAAGAAAAAAGAAGAAAAAATATAAAAATCAACAAAGGTTGCCTACAAGACATAGAAAGTGATCTCAAAAGAGAAAATCAAATTACTGGTGTTTGAGAGGAAGTCGAGCAAGAGCAAGGGATAGAAGATTTATTTAAAAAAACAATAATAATTGAAAACTTTCCAAAACTTGAGAAAGAGATAAGTATCCAGGTACAGGAAGGTCAGAGAACACCAAACAGATTTGACCCAAATAAGACTACCCCAAGGACTATAATAATCAAACACCCAAAAGTCAAGGACAGAGAGAAAAATACAAAAAAAAAAAAAAAAACAGAAATAGAAAAGAGGCTAATAGCATATAAAGGACCTCCAGTTCATCTAGTAACAGACTTCTCAATAGAAATCATACAGACCAGCAGGGAGTTGAGCAACATTTTCAAAGTGCTGAAAGAAAAACACTGCCATGCAAGAATATTGTATCCAGAAAAGTTATCTTTCAAATATAAAGGAGAGGTAAAGTCTTCCCTAGAGAAACAAAAGCTGAGAGAATTCACCAACACTAGACTCATTTTACAAGAAGCACTAAAGGGAATTCTTTGATCTGAAAGAAAAAAACACTAACATGAAAAAATATAACTTAAGCAAACAAATGAAAAAACATTTGAAGGTATGAAACCCACTGATAAAATTAAGTACACAGACAAACCCAGAATACTCTAATACTATAATTATGGTGTTCAACCCACTCATAACTTAGTATGAAGCCTAAAAGACAAAGCTATCAAAAATGATAACAGCTACAGAAACTGTTAAACCATTAGTAATACGTAAATTAAGATAACTGAAGTCAAACTGTGGGAGGGGTGGAGTTAAAGTGTAAAAATTTTTTAAAAATATTTTCCTTGTTTTTATTCTTTATGATTTAAGATAGATTAACTTCTTTATAAAATAACGTATCTATAAGATGTTTTTTGTAAGGCTTATGGTAACCACAATGCAAAAATCTATAATACATTCACTAAAAATGAAATGCAACAAATTAAAACATACTACAAGAGAAAATCACTTCACCACAAAGAAAGACAGTAGGAAAAAAGGAGTTATAAAACAACCAGATAATAAGCAACAAAATGGCAGTAGTAAGTCCTTACTTATTGATAACACTGAATGTAAATGAGCTCAATCCTGCAATTAAAAGGTGTAGGGTGGCTAAATGGATAAAGAAGACCCAACTATATGCTACCTGCAAGAAATTCACTTCACCCATACAGATGATATGGACAGGAGATAGAGACGGGAAGTACTGGGTAGAAGAGGGCAGTTCCCTGGCAAAGGGCCCGCTCCCAAGCCTGGAAACCCACGACCCTAAATGGGAACAGGCATTTCTGCTTTTGTGCCTGAATGTTGCCTTCTGGCCTGCCACCTCTCTCTTTCCTGTGGGTAAAGGAATATCGGTTGTTTCCCTTCACGGAGGTCTACCCGTCACATAGGACCGGAGTAAAGCCCTGGGGCAACAAAGGCATTATTTGTTGCTGGAAGACCCCAAGACTGAACTCCATCAGCCGAGATACCTGGATTTTGCTGTGCTATCTCTTCTTTCACGGTTTGAAATGGCTCCTATCTCTTCTTTTATAATGTTAAGGATTTTGATGCAGACTGTGGCAATGACATTAAATAGAATGAGCATTTGGCCCAGCCATCAGAGGTGCAATTCAGAACGATGTGGTTTCCCTTTGGTGCGACCCTGAATCCCACCCCATGGCCACAGGGGCTCCTCTCCTTATCCCCTCCCCTTCTGGCTAGGGCACCTGGGCGAGTCTGCAGCACGTACGAGCTGCACCCAATGGCCACGGTGCGGGTGGGAAAAAACCACGGCTGCCGCTGGCACCCTGCGTAGCCAGCTAGCCAGTGCCTCCTGTTTGCCGTGCCGGCGGAGCCATTCCCCCCATGGCTGAAGGATCCTCACTGGTCTAAACTGGCGGAAAGATACAATAATTAAAGGAACCCATTTGCTCAAAGCAAGAAGTTCTTCCCCCACGCCCTCCACCCCGCCCCCCCCCCTTTTTTTTTTTACTTTAAACTGTTTTCTTTTCTTTCCTTCCCCCATGCACTCTGCTTATGATAGGGAGGAGCAACCCCTGCTTGCTAGTAACTGCAAATTCGCCAGGGCCCATTTGAGACTTAATCTAAACAGATCCGTGCAGCCTCTGAAATACTTTTTTTGTCCCAAACTCGATTCCAGGCTCCAGGTTGCAGCCCTAGAAAGGAAAACCAGATCTGAAGGATTCAAAGCCAGGCAACAGGCACAATGTAAATGCGCAGAACCAATTCCTGTGGACTAAATCCCTGCTTCATGAAAGGAGACCATGCTCCATGGCATAGATAAGGCCCAGGGAACGCAAAGTTGCCAACAGTAGCGGGATGGAGGCATAGGTGAGTGCGAACAATTCCTATTTTCTAGGCCCTCCCTGCTTCACGGGTGTGGGCTGCAGTGACACCCGTGGGTGGCACCTGCCATGGTTGCTGGGACTCGGGGATGAAAAGATGGAAGAGAAAGGAAGACTGCCTGTTTTCTCTCTCCCTCACACCCTGAGTTTTCACTGAAAGAAGGAAGGGAAATGAGGGACACTTCTACTTTCCTGTCTTTCAAAATGGGCAACCAGCTCTCTTCACCACCACCAGCTTATACTCCTCTGGAGTGTATCCTGAATCCTTGGGACTACTTTGACCCTCAGAATCTGGAGAAAAAAATGCCTCATATCCCTCTGCACAAAGGTTTCACCAAATTATGAAGGATTGGCTTGGCCTCAGGAAGGAACCATTCATTTCGATACCATCTGGCAGTTGGACCTTTTCTGTAGAAAAGGTCCTATCCAGCTTCAGTCTCATGCTTGCCCCCTCCTAGAAGTCCTCCCTGTAGACAAGCCCCAGTCTCACTCTTGCCTCCAACAGATGCCTGGTGAATTTGGTTTTAGTAAGGTCCAGGTCCCCTTCTCTCTACAGGACTTGAAGCAAATTAAGGGGTATCTTAGCAGGTTTCCAGATGACCCCGACAGATATATAGAGGTTTTCCAAAATTTAACCCAAGTATTTGCACTCTCCTGGAGAGACGTGATGTTACTTTTGAATGGGACCCTGAGGAACACTGAGAAGCAGTCCACTCTGCAAGCAGCAGAGAGATTTGGGGATGAGCTTTGTATCACATATAGCATCAGGGAAGGGGGCGAACTTTATCCAACTGGAAGAGAAGCAGTACCAGTGAATGACCCTAAATGGGATCCCAGTGACGAGATGGGAGACTGGAAGAGGGGACACTTTCAGGTATGCATAATGGAAGGCTTATGTAGGACGAGGACCAAGTCACTCAATTACAGCAAGCTATCCATGATAGACCAGGGATTTAATGAAAATCTCACTGCAGGCTAGGCACGGTAGCTCACGCCTATAATCCCAGCACTTTGAGAGGCTGAGGTTGGTGGATCACCTTAGGTCAGGAGTTCAAGGCAAGCCTGGCTAACGTGGTGAAACCCTATCTCTCCAAAAATACAAAAATTAGCCAGGCATGATGGCAGGTGCCTGTAATCCCAGCTACTCAGGAGGCTGAGGCAGGAGACTCGCTTGAACCCAGGAGATGGAGGTTGCAGTGAGCCAAGATCACACCATTGCACTCTCATCTGAGCAACAGAGCGAGACCGTCTCAAAAAAAAAAAAAAAAAAGATAGGGAGAGAAAAGAAAATCTGATTGCCTTCTTGGAGAGGCTAAGAGGAGCCTTGGTAAAGTACACCTCTCTATCTCCTGATTTTGTCAAGTGACAGCTAACCCTAAAGTATAAATTTATTATTCAGGCAGCCCCTGATATAAGGAAGAAGTTGCAGAAATAGGCCCTGGGACCAGATAGTACTTTGGAGAACCTCCTGAAAGTGGTTGCCTTGGTCTTTTACAATAGAGATAGGGAGACACAAGAAAGAGGCAGAAGCTTAAGAGTCACCATGCAAGTCCACAAACCCCAGAATTCCCAGAATGCACCTGTTAACTACTACCGATGTGGCAAAAACAGTTATCTCTCTTCTAAAGTTTAACTGCTCCCATACAAGGTTTAATTTCTTTCACTAGGGCAAAACAGCTTGGGGTGCAAATTGTTAGTATATTTCACTTCTTATTTCTGTAATCTTTGGCACTCGATTCTTTCCTTGTATAATACACATGTTTAACCCATGCATACTTAACCTTATAAAACTTTTTTTTTCTCTCTCACCTAGGACATCAAACTCCAAATGGTCAGGCAACCAGAGCCTCTGAAGATGGCTTCGTTTTGCCAGAGACCCTTAGGTAGATTGGGGAGGAATCTGACTTCTGTTTTCCCCAAAACAATGCCCCCTGTCAGCAGGAAGTAGCTCAGGTTGGGCATCGTCCATATTCTAATGGCAGTTAGATGTGCCTCTTCAGAGGGGGAAAATGATATCAACAGGAGACAGAGAAATACTGGGTAGATGAGGGCAGTTCCCTGGCAAAGGCCCCACCCCTAGGCCTGGAAACCCACAACCCTAAATGGGAACAGGTATTCCTGTTTCCATGCCCAAATGTTGCCCTTTGGCCTGCCATGCCCCACCCTGTCCTGTGCCCATATAAACCCCAAACCCCAGGCTCCATGGACAGACAAACAAAAGAGCAGAGGAGCAGAAGAGTGGCATGGCAGAGAAGGAGAGGAGAGAAGGAGCATCAGAACATTGAGAGGAGTTCAGCTGGGGACAGTCAGAAAGAAGATCAGCCATGGGGTAGCCAAACTCCAGGGAAGATCATCTCCCCACTCCATCCCTTTTTCAGCTCCGCATCCATTCTGCTGAGAGCCACCTCCATCATCCAGTAAAATCTCTGCATTCACCATCCTTCAAATCTGTATGTGACCTGATTCTTGCTGGACACCAGACAAGAACCCAGGTACAAAGAGTGCACTGAGCTGGTTAACACTTATGCTGTCTGTGGATGGTAGAGCTAAAACAGCACTGTGGCACACACACTGGGGCTTTGAGAATCGCAGGCACCCACCTGTAGAAGCTACCGTGGGGCCGGAGCCCAAAAGCACTTGCCCTGGCTCCTGCACCTGCCTGTCTGCGTGCCCCTCCTCCCATAAGGGGTTTGAGCATGCAGCAGCCGAACAGATGAGCCACACCCCTGTTGCACCTTCTGCAGAGGGGGGGTCAGGGAACTCTCCCATTTCACATATACAGACTGAAAGTGGGGGGATGGAAAAAGATATTCCATACAAGCAGAAATAAAGAGGCAAGAATAGCTATACTTACATCAGATAAAATAGACAACATATCAAAGATGGTAAAAAGAGACAGAGAGTCACTATATAATAATAAAGAGGTCAACTTAGCAAGAGGATAAAACAATTATAAATATTTATGTGCCTAACACCAGAGCATCAAAGTACATAAAACAAACATTAATAGATATAAAAGGAGAGAAAGACCGCAATACAGTAATAGCAGTGTTAGAACTGATAAATCCAGTAAGGTTTCAGGATACAAAATCAATATACAAAAATTAGTAGCATTTATATACACCAACAGTGAACAATCTGGAAAATAAAAAGGAATCCCATTTATAATAGCTACAAAAATATAAAATATATAGGAATCAATTTAACCAAAGAAGTGAAAGATCTATACAAGAAAAATTACAAAACGCTGATGAAAGAAACAAAAAAGAAGATATACACAAATGAAAGGCTACTCCATGCTCATGACTGGAAGAATTAATACTGTTGAAATGACAATACTATCCAGAGTAATTTATAGATTCATCCTATCGAAACACCAATGACATTCTTCAGAGAAATTTTTTAAATCCTGCAATTTATATGAAATCACAAAAGACCCCCAAATAGCCAAAGCAATCCTAAGCAAAAAGGACAAAACTAAAAACATCATACTACCTGGTTTCAAAATTTACTACAAAGCTACAGTAACCAAATCAGCACCATGGAAACAGATACATAGACCAATGGGACAGAACACAGAGCCCAGATATAAATCCATGCCTTTACAGCCAACTCATCTTCAACAAATGTGCAAAGAAGATACAATGGGGAAATAACAGTCTCTTCAATAAATGGTGCTAAGAAAGCTGGATAACTGGACAGGCGCGGTGGCTCATACCTGTAAACCTGTAATCCCAGCTCTTAGGGAAGCCGACACGGGCAGATCACCTGAGGTCGGGAGTTTGAGACCAGCCTGACCAACATAGAGAAACCCCATCTCTACTAAAAATACAAAATTAGCCGGGCATGGTGGCACATGCTTGTAATCCCAGCTACTTGGGAGGCTGAGGCAGGAGAATCTCTTGAACCGGGAGGCACACGTTGCAGTGAGCTGAGATCACGCCATTGCACTCCAGCCTGGGCAACGAGAGCAAATCTCTATCTCAAAAAAATAAAGAAAGAAAAGCTGGATAACTATATGGAGAAGAATGAAACTAGACCTCTATCTCTCATCACATTCAAAAATCAAATAAAAATGTATTAAAGACAAAAATCTAAGACCTGAAACTATAAAACTATTAGATGAAAACATTAGGGAAATGCTCCAGGACATTGGTCTGGGCAAAGACTTTTTGTGTAAGACTTCAAAAGAAAAAAAAGCACCAGCAACCAAAATAAAAATATACAAATAGGATTACATCCTAATATTTATTCACAGTAACAAAAACAATTATCAAAATAAACAGGCAACACATAGACTGGGAGAAAATATTTGCAGACTATCCACCTGAAAAGGGATTCATAACCAGAATATATAAGAAGCTCAAACAACGCAATAGCAAACCAAATAATCCAATTTAAAAATGGGCAAAAGATCTGAATAGACGTTTCTCAAAAGAAAACATACAAATAGTCAACAGGTATATGAAAAAATGCTCAACATCACTAATCATCAGAGAAATGCAAATCAAAACTATGAGAGCCGGGTGCAGTGGCTCACGCCTGTAATCCCAGCACTTTGGGAGGCTGAGGCGGGTGGATCACCTGAGGTCAGAAGTTCAAGACCAGCCTGACCAACATGGCGAAACCTCATCTCTACTAAAAATACAAAATTAGCTGGGTGTGCTGGCAGGCACCTATAATCCCAGCTACTCAGGAGGCTGAGGCAGGAGAATCACTTGAACCCGGGAGGCGGAGGTTGCAGTGGGCCGAAATCACCCCATTGCACTCCAGCCTGGGCAACAAAGAGTGAAACTCCATCTCAAAAAAAAAAAAAAAAAAAAAAAAACACCACCACCAACAACAACCATCACCACCACCAACAAAATTACAATGCGATATGATCTCGTCCTAGTTAAAATGGCTTTTTATCAAAAAGACGGAATAACCGATGCTGGTGAGGTTGTGTAAAAAGGAAAATACCTGCACATTGTCGGTAGGAATGTAAATTAGTACAGCCAGTATGAAAAATAGTATGGAGGTTTCTCGGAAAATTAAAAATAGAACTACCATGTAACACAGCAATTCTATTACTGGGTATATAGTTTAAAGAAAGAAAATCAACATATCAAAAAAACATCTGGGCTGGGCATGGTGGCTCACACTATCAGCATGTTGAGAGGCTGAAGTGGGTGGATTGTTTGAGCCCGGGAGTTAGAGATCAGCCTGGGCAACATGCCAAAACCCCGTCTCTAAAACAATAAAATAATTAGCTGGGTGTGGTGGCATGTGCCTGTGGTCCCAACTACTTGAGAAGGCTGAGGTGGAAGGATTGCTTGAGTCCAAGAGGTCAAGGCTGCAGTGAGCCATGATTGCACCACTGCATTCCAGCCTGAGTGAGAGACAGACCCTGTCCCAAAAAGGAAAAAAAAAAAAATCTGCACTCCCATGTTCATTGTAGTACTATTCACAATAGCCAAGATATGAGATCAACCTAAGTAATCATCAAAAGATGAATGGATAAAGAAAACATGGTACATATACACAATGGAATATTATCCAGCCACAAAAAAGAATGAAATCCTGTCTTTTGCAGCAACATGAATGAAACTGGAGGTCACTATGTTACGTGAAATAAGCCAAGCACAGAAAGACAAATATCACATGTTCTTACCCATATGTGGGAGCTTAAAAAGGGACTTCATGAAGACAAGGAGTATGATTGGTGGTTACCAAAGGCTGCAAAGGTTAGGGGGAAGGAAGGAAGAAAGAAATTGATTAATGAGTATAAATATATGGTTTGATTGATAGAAGAAATAAGACCTAGTGTTAGAAAGATGAGCAGAGTGAGGCCAGGCGCAGTGGCTCATACCTGTAATCCCAGCACTTTGGGAGACTGAGGCAGTCAGATCACCTGAGGTCGGGAGTTCGAGACCAGCCTGACCAACATGGAGAAACCCCGTCTCTACTAAAAATACAAAATTAGCCGGGCATGGTGGCACATGCTTGTAATCTCAGCTACTTAGGAGGCTGAGGCAGGAGAATTGCTTGAACCCGGGAGGTGGAGTTTGCGGTGAGCCAAAATCGTGCCATTGCACTCCAGCCTGGGCAATAAAAGTGAAACTCTGTCACAAAAAAAAAAAAAAAAAAAAAAAAAAAAAAGAAAGGTGAGCAGGGTGAATATAGCAATATAGCTTACAACAATCTATTGTATATTTCAAGCTAGCTAGAAGAGAAGAATGTTAATTGTTCCAGTGCAAGGAAAAACAAATATTTAGGGTGATGGATATCCCAAGTATACTAATTTTATCTTTACAAATTATGTGAATGTGTTTAATTGTCACATGTACCCTGAAACTATGTACATCTATTACAGCAGCAGTTAAAAAAAAAACTTAAAATGGTAAGGTAGCATTTTAAACCCAATGTATAAGTAATCATATCAAATGTAAGTGGACTAAATATGCTTACTAAAAGGCAATTGTCAGATTGGATTTAAATGGAAACAAAAATATAAGAAATAAGATTAGACTTAAAAGGGGCTTAGCTTAAATATAAGAACAAAGGGATATTAAAGAATAAAAAGATGGGATAAAAGGTAATGACTATCAAAATGGAGACAAAGACTATAAAGCAGGAAGTGTTATTAGAGAAAAAGAATTATTCTAGCAGGAATCTATAATTCCAAATTTGCTTGCATCTAACAATGTCGACTCAAATAAAGCAAAAATTGAAAGTACTAAAAAGATAAATGAAAAAATCCAGAGTAGGAGATTAGTAATGTCTCTTTTAACTGATAGCAATGAAAACCACAACTATCGTAAAAATACAGAAAATGTGAATGTGCTTAGCCAAATACACCTAACTAACATTTACAGAATACTGCACTCAACATTACATGTCTTATAGACATTTAAATATAATGAGAGTATCACAAACAACTTCATGTCAACATATTTGAAATGTCAAATGAAATTGCCAAATTCCTAAAATATACAACATACTAAAATGGCATAAAAAGAAACAGAAAATCTAAGCAGTCCTATATATTTTGAAGAGATTAAATCTGTGATTAAATTGAGATTGAGACTGAGGCAAGGGTGTCTCAATGTAATGCCACATCTATCTAGGTAATGGAAGACCTAGTAAGAGCAATAAGGTAATAAAGGAAAATCAAATATATAAATATCTTAAAAAATGAAACTCTTTATTCACAGAGGACATAATTGTGTGTATCAAAGGAATTTGCAGATGAACTTGTAGAATTAGCTAATTCAGTAAAGTTTTGAAATACTGGTTTATTACATAAAAATCCATTATATTTCTATATGCCAGACAAAGTTAAAAATAAAACTTTAAAAATTTACAAGTACATCAGAAAACATTTATAAGTGCATCAGAAAACATCAAAGGTCTAGAAATAAATATAATGGAGAGATATAATAATATTAAGTGGAAAACTATAAAAATTATTAGTTTTAAATACAAATTAATGAATACATGAATAAATGGAGGAATATGCCAAATCCGTGGATTAAAAGATATAGTAGGAAATGATGTCACAGAAAATGGCAAATGAGGGAGCTCTCAGACTTCAACCCTCCACAAAAGCAACTAAGGATACGACAAAAATGGTGAGAATCAGAGCTTTGGAGAATTCTTGAATCTAGTCAAGAATTTATGACAACCAGGGAAAGTCTTGGTGAAGAAAGATGAGGATGCATTGTGGTAAAGAAAGTGTGGCATTTTAAATTGTCCACATACCCCCCACCACCAATCTCCACATCAGTGGTGGCCATGATGACAGCAGCCCATATTGTAATGCAGGTTGCTAGTGCCAGAAGGTGAAATATGAATCTTATTTTCAAAAAATTGTGGTTGTTTGTTTTGACCTAAAGTTATCTGGCTCCCTGAACAACTGACACAAGGACTAGCCTTTATTTTGCCATACTTGGAGTGTTTCCAAGGATGGGGAGGCTTCCCAAGTGAAATTACTAAAAGAATTTAAGGACACAAGTATTGACCACCACAGCTTGGGCCTAGGGACAACAGTTGGGATAGCATTTGACAGACCAAAAAGCTGGGAAAAGATGAAGTTGGGGAAGGATACATAAGGGGTAATAAGGGTTTTCAAAGCTTGTATGTATACCAGAGAATCAGGAAGTCCATATACATACCTAGAACTGGATGTATGCTCAGAAAAGGCATTAGAAGACCCAAAACTTTCACCTCTGGCTGAAATTTAGTTTCCAGGCAAGCGAGGAGTGAAGGCTAAAGAAGAGTTATATAAGTGGTCTAGCTAGCTAAGTGTTGAAAGAGCATCCTAACACAGAGCCAATCTACAAAGACCGGTAATTTATTTTTTTCTTCTTTTGTTTTCTTTTTTGGCTCCAAGAATTTAAGGAAACTGTCAAAACACTATATGACCACAGGCTAACAGAACTAAGACTTCAGTGGCCACATATGATGAAGAATACAGACTTTACAAAAATAGTTGAGAAAAGTCACTAAATAAACAAACAACACCAACCCCAAAGGCAGAACAACAAATCCTGGGGAGTTTCTAATTTCCTTGGGAGAATCTAATTTCCATAGTTGCTACATTATAATATTAAAAAGTCCAGTCTTCTACAAAAAAACTATGAGGTATGCAAAAAAAAAAAAAAAGTATGGCCCATTCACAGGAAAAAAGAACCAATGGAAATTGTCCATGAGAAGTCCAGCCATTGTACTTACTAGTCTTTAAATCAATTGTCTCAGATATGCTCAAAGAACTAAAGGAAACCATGAGCAAAGAAAGTTACAAAAACCCGGGAGAATTATGTCTAACCAAAAGAGAGTACCAATAAAGAGAAACTGGCCGGGCATGGTGACTCACACCTGTAATCCCAGCACTTTGGGAGGCTGTAGGCGAGCGGATCACCTGAGGTCAGGAGTTCGAGACCAGTCTGGCCAACATGGTGAAACCCTGTCTCTACTAAAAATACAAAAATTAGCTGCACATGGTGGTGTGTACCTGTAGTCCCAGCTACTCAGGAGGCTGAGGCAGGGGAATCGCTTGAACCCGGGAGGCAGAGGTTGCAGTGAGCCAAGATTCCACCACTGCATTCCAGCCTGGGTGACAGAGTGAGACTCTGTCTCAAAAAAAAAAAAAAAAAAAAAAAAAGAGAGAGAAATTACAAAAGGGACCAAATAAAAATTTGGGGGCTGAAAAGCATGATAACTTTGTTTTTTAAGAAACTTTTAATTTTTGTGGGTACTTAGGTGTGTATATTTATGGGATACATAAGATGTTTTGATACAGGCATGTAATACATAATTATTACATCATGAAAGATGGAGTATCCATCCACTCAAGCATTTATCCTTTGTGTTACAAACAATCCAATTATGTTCTTTTAGTTATTTAAAAATGTACGATTAAATTATTATTGATAATAGCCACTCTGTTGTGCTATCAAATACTAGGCTTTATTCATTCAAACTCCTTTTTTGTACCTATTAACTATCCTTAACTCCCCCTCACCACCCTACACAACCCACCCTTCCCCCACCCCACAATTACCCTTCCTAGCCGCTGGTAACCATCCTTCTACTCTCTATCTCCATGGGTTCAATTGTTTTGATTTTTAGATCCCACAAATATGTGAGAACATGCAATGTTTGTCTTTCTGTGCCTGGCTTATTTCACTTAACATAATGACCTCCAGTTCCATCCATGTTGTTGCACATGATTGAATCTCATTCTTTTTATGGCTGAATAGTATTCCATTGTGTATAGGAGCACATTTTCTTTATCAATTCATCTGGATCCATTTCTTTATCCATGTCCATCTTGATGCTGTTCATGATAGCCAAGATTTAGAAGCAAATCTTGCATCAAGATGGACGTGTAGGTTGCTTCCAAATCTTGGCTATCATGAACAGTGCTGCAACAAACATGGGAGTGCAGATAACTCTTCGATAACTGATTTCCTTTCTTTTGGGTATACCTAGCAGTGGGGTTGCTGGATCATATGATAGCTCTATTTTTAGTTTTTTGAGGAATCTCCAAATTGTTCTCCATAGTGGTTGTACTAATTTACATTCCCACCAACAGTGTGCAAGGGTTTCCTTTTCTCCACATCCTTGCCGGCATTTGTTATTGCCTGTCTTTTGGATATAAGCCATTTTAACTGGGGTGAGATGACATCACATTGTAGTTTCAATCTGCATTTCTCTGATCAATGAGGTTGGGCACCTTGAAAAGTACATTAATTTTGAGCTAAAGGAAAATAAAAACATTACATGCCAAAACCTATGGGATGCAGTGAAAACACTGCTCAAAAAGAAACCTACAAATGCATATATTAAAACATTAATTTCCTTTAGCTCAAAACATTAATTTTCAGCTAAAGGAAAATAAAAACATCACATGCCAAAACCTATAGGATGCAGTGAAAACACTGCTCAAAAAGAAACTTATAAATGCAGATATTAAAAAAGAAGATACCAAGTAAATAATCTAGCCTTCCAGATTCGGAACTAGATAAAGAAGAGCATGCTAAATCTGTTTTTGTTGTTGTTTTTTAGAGATGGGGTCTTACTCTGTTGTCCAGGCTGGAGTACTGTGGCATGATCATAGGTCACTGCAGCCTCAGCTTCCTAGGCTCAAGCAATCCTCCCACCCCAGCCTCACAAGTAGCTGGGACTACAGGCATGTGCCATTATGCCTGGTTAATTTTTTAATTTTTTGTAGAGACAGGGTCTCATTATGTGCTCAGACTGCTCTCAAACTCCTAGGTTCAAGGTATCCTGCCTCGGCCTCCAAAGTGCTGGGATTACAGGTATGAGCCACTGCACCCAGCCAAGCTAAATCTAAAACCAGTAGAAGAAAGGAATAATAAAGACTAGAGTGGAAGCAGACAAAATAGGGAGTAGAAGCATCTACTTTCTGAGAGCAATAGAGACCGTCAGCAAAAACAACAGCTTTTTCTTTTGAAAAGATAACAAAATTGGCAAACATTTAGCTAGACTTATCAAGAAAAAAAGGGAAAAGAATTAAATTATTAACATCAGAAATAAAAGTGAAGACATTACTACCAAACTTACAGAAATAAAAAGGATTACAAGAGAACTACTATAAACAATTTTATGGCAACAAATTAGGTAATCTAGATAAACAAAGTTCAAAAAATGCACAAACTTCTAAAACTGACTCAAGAAAAAATAACGGTTTGAATGGGAGATTGAACCAATAATCAAGAACCACCCAACAAAGAAAACCTCAGGACCTGATGACTTCACTGGTAAATTCTACATAACATTTCAAGAATTAACATCAATTCTTCTTAAACTCTGCCAAAATATTGAAGAGGAGGAGATGCTTCCTAACTCATTCTGAGGTCAGCACGATCCTAATAATAAATCAGACAAAGACAACCCACGAAAGCTATGGACCAACATTCCTTATGGATATAGATGCAAAAATCCTCAATACAACGTGAACATATCAAATCCAGTAGAATATTAAGGAGGTTACACATCAAGGCGGGGCGTAGCGGCTCACGTCTGTAATCCCAGCATTCTTGGAGGCAGAGGCAGGAGGATCACTTGAGGTCAGGAGTTCAAGACCATCCTAGACAACATGGTGAAACCCCGTCTCTAATAAAAATTCAAAAATTAGCCAGGCGCAATGGTACACACCTGTAATCCCAGCTATTCGGGAGGCTGAGGGAGGAGAATTGCTTGAACCTGGGAGATGGAGATTGCAGTGAGCCAAGATGCACCACTGCACTCCAGCCTGGGCGACAGAGCAAGACTCTGTCTCAAAAAAAAAAAAAAAAAAAGAAAAGAAAAGAAAAAAGAAAAGAAAAGAAAAAGAAAGAAAGAAAGAAAGAGAGAAAGAGAGAAAGGAAGGAAGAAAATCATCTCAATTGACAGAGAAAAAGGATTTGACAAAATCCAACATTCTTTCATCATAAAAATTATCCAACAAACTAGAAATAGAAGAGAACATCCTCAACATGATAAAGGGCAAAGTCACAGGAAACATTATAGTCAATGGTGAAAGACTGAAAGCTTTGCCCCTCAGCTCAGGAGGAAGACAAGCATGCCTTCTTTCACTGTTTTTATTTAGCATTGTACTGGAAGTTCTAGCCAGAGCACTTATGCAAGAAAAGAAAAGAAAAATGTCCACATTGGGAAGGAACAAGCAAAGCTATTTTATTCAGAGGTGACACGTGACACGATCTAATGTACAGAAAATTCTAAAGAATCCACAAAATACTATTAAACCTAGTAAACAAATTTAGCAAAGTTTTAGGATACAAATTCAATATGCAATAATCAGTTGTATTTCTATATACTCACAATGAACAATCTGAAATGAAATAAAAATAGTTCCACTTACAATAGCATCAGAAAGAATTAAATACTTATAAATGTAATCATGAAAATGTAAAACTTGTAAACTAAAAATTACAAAGTATTGCTGAGAGAAATTAAAGAAGACTTAAAGAAAAATATATCCTGTGTTCATAAATTGGAAGATTGAATATGGCGATGCTACCCAAAATGATCTATAGATTCAGTACAATCTCAATTCAAACCCCGATGATTATTTTTTGAAAAAATGGAAAAGTTGGTCCAAAAACTCACATAGAATTGCAAGCTATCCCAAATAGCAAAAACGACCTTGAAAAAATAAAATTGAAGGACTCACATCTCCTGATTTTAAAACTTACTATAAAACACAGTTATCAAAATAGTGGCACTAGTATAAAAATAAACTTAGAGATCAATGGAATTGAATTTTGATTCCAAAAATAAAAACATACATGTACAGTCAATTTATTTTTGACTAGCATGTCTACACCATTCAATGGGGGGAAAGAAGAGTCTCTTCAACAAATGGTGCTGGATCAATTGGCTATTCAACCACAAAAGAATGAAGTTAAACTCTTTCCTCACACCACACAAAAAAATTAACTCAAAATGAATAACAAACTTAAGTGTAGATGCTAATACTTTAAAGCTCTTGGATAAAACAAAGAGGTAAACCTTCAAGACCATGGATTTGGCAAACATTTTTAAATATGACACTAAAAGCACGAGCAAAAAATGAAAGAAAACACAAATTGGACTTCACCAAAATTGAAAACTTTTGTGCATCAAAGAACATTATCAACATAGTGAAAATACAGCCCACAGAATGGAAGTAAATATTTGCAAATCATGTATCTGGTAAAAATCTAGTATCTAACTTTTCAGACAAGCAAATGCTAAGAGAATTTGTTGCCACCAGACCTGCCTTACAAGAGGTCCTTAAGGGAGTGCTAAATATGGAAATGAAAGACTGTTATTGACTACCACAAAAGCACACTTAAGTACATAGGCCATTGACACTATAAGGCAACTACAAAATCAAGTCTGCATAATAACCAGCTAATGAGGACAGAATCAAATCCACACCTATCAATATTAACCTTGAATGTAAATGGGCTAAATGTCCCAATTAAAAGGCACAGAGTGGCAGGCTGGATAAAAAAGCAAGACCCAACTGTTACTATCTTCAAGAGATTCATCTCACATGCAATGACACCCACAGGCTCAAAGTAAAGAGATGGAGAAAAATCTACCAAGCAAATGGAAAACAAACAAAAAAGGCAGAGGTTGCTATTCTAATTTCAAACAAAACAGTCTTTAAATCAACAACAATCAAAAAAGACAAATAAAGGCATCACATAATGGTAAAGGTTCAATTAAACAAGACTTAACTATCCTAAATATATATGTATGCACCCAACACAGGAGCTCCCAGGATCATAAAACAAGTTCTTAGAGACCTGCGAAGAGACTTAGACAATCACATAATAACAGTGGGAGACTTCAACACCCCACTGATGGTATTAGAACTTTGAGGCAGAAAACTAACAAAGGTATTCCAGACCTGAACACAACACTTGACCCAAATGGACCTAACTGGCATCTACAGAAATCTTCACCCCAAAACAACAGAACATACATTCTTCTTATCTGCACATGGCGCATACTCTAAAATTGGCCACATAAGAGCCAGGTGCCGGGGCTCGCGCCTGTAATCCCAGCACTTTGGGAGGCTGAGGCAGGAAGATCACCTGAGGTCAGGAGTTCGAGACCAGCCTGGCCAACATGGTGAAACCCCATCTCTACTAAAAATACAAAAATTAGCCAGGTGTGGTGGTGGGTGCCTGTAATCCCTGTTCTTCAGGAGGCTGAGGCAGGAGAATCGCTTGAACCCAGGAGGTGGAGGTTGCAGTGAGCCAAGATCGTGCCATTGCACTCCGGGCTGGGCAACAAGAGCAAGACTCTGTCTCAAAAAAAAAAAAACAAACAAACAAAGGAAAGAAAAAAGTTGGTCACATAATCAGCCATAGAACAACTCAGCAAATTAAAAACAAAAAACAAAAAACTGAATTTAAACCAACCACACTGTTGGCCCATGGCACAATAAAAATAGAAATCACTAAGAAAATCACTAAAAAGATCACTCAAAACCATACAATTACTTGGAAACTAAACAATCTGCTCCTGAATGACTGCTGAGTAAACAATAAAATTGAGGCAGAAATCAAGAAATTCTTGAAACCCAGGAGAACAAAGATACAACATATCAGAATCTCTGGGACACACACATTCTTTAGCTCGAACCACTAATAAGATCTGATTGCAGTGACACTCCAATAGCAATGAGTTAATCTAGTTTCTTGATTTTGGCTTTTAAGCATCATTCTCTAAGAAAAGGAATGAGGCTCTTCAAATAAACGACTGATTCTAGAGCTAGACAGGGAAAGTAGAAGATGCACCTGGGAGGCATATACAAAAAAGCAAGAGCATGCTCAAGAGACATTCCAAAACGAGACATAAGCCAGCTTGAAATGGGTGCCACTTACCAAACTGGGGAATATTTGAGCACCAAAATAATCACAGTAATGAATTATAACCCATTGAATAAAAAAACGAGTTCATATAAATTAATGAATTAAGAGTGTAAGAATGAGATATTTACATAATTTTAAAGTACACCCCCCACAATACTTATTAATCATGATAGGAAAAATAATAAATTTATAACAAAGAATCCTGGCAGGTACCACATTAACCAAATGATCAAAGGGAAGATCAATGCCTATAATCTCAGTGCTCTGGGAGGTCAAGGCAAGATCTCTTGAGGCCAGGAGTTCAAAAACAGCCTGGAGAGCATAGTGAGACCCCATTTCTACAAAAAGAGGGGTGGGAACATCATCAGTAATGGAACAAAGCAAAATCGTGCACCACTTGCTGCAGTGAAAAGAACTGCAATGATATTTCTGAATAACCTGAATGCATAACCTGAACCTAATCATGAGAAAACATCAAACAAAAATGAAGGGACCTCTGTAAAAATAGACTTGGAATCTTCAAAAGTGTCAAGGATATAAAAGTCAAAGAAAATCTGAGTAAGATGACATTCAATAAATATTGAATTTGGTCTGCAAATGAAGTGGTAGTAATGTATCAGTGTTAATTTCCTGATTCTGATCATTGTATTGTGGCTTTGTGGGAGAATGTCCTTGTTTGTTGAAAGTATACACTGAATTATTTGAGGATGGTGGGGCATTAGGTTGACAGCTACTGTCAAGTGGTTCAATAAAGGATTTTTTTCCTGTACTTTTTTTTCTATAAGTTAGTTGTTATTTTCAAGAGAAAATAGCAATTTTTATTTTCAGATATATAGTATATCTGTCTCTTGAAAAAAATATATATCTCCTGACAGATATATATATATTTATATCAGGAGATATAAAATTATATATATATAATATATATCTCCTGAAAAAGATACACAGACACACACACACATGCACACACACACACATACACACAGTCTATTATCTATCTATCTATCTATCTAACTATCTTTCTATCTATCTCTTTTTCATTCCTATCATAAAGAAGGACAAGAAGCAGTTCACATTGATGTAGGATGGACAGCATATATATTTACTGTCTTGCCATTATTATATTAACTTTTCTATCCTCTGACATAATGTAATTCAATGGGCCCCAAATCATCTACTCTGCAGAATATTACATTAGTCCACATTATCAATAGTATCATATACATTGTATCACATGTATCATATACATTGGGCAAGATAAACAATAAAGGCTAAGCATTTTGGGGGCCTTAGTAAGACACATATGCTCCAGAGGTGAATAAATCCTACCAAGACTGAAGGGTCCACTATATCAGTAAAGGTTCTAGAATCCAGTGTGATCTGGTGCATATTTGGACATCCTCTCCAAAATAAAGGACATAGATTGCATCTTGCATCTTTCACTACTAAGAAGGAAGCATAAAATCTGGTAGACTTCTTTATGTTTTAGAAACAGCATTATTTCACACTTGAAAATACTTTTCTGAAATATAAGGCTGCCAGATGTTAGGGGGACCCAGAGTAGGAAAGTATTTTTGCTGCAAGTTAAGGTTCTGGTATAAATAGCCCTAACACTTAGGCCATACAACACAACAGATCCCATGGTTTTAGGAGTATCAGTAGTGGGAAAAGACAATGGAGTTTATGACAGACCTGAAAAGGATAATCTTGAAATAGATCCATAAAGTTCTGGAGTAAGGCCATGTTATCTGCAGCAAAAAACTTCACTGTTCACAAAATACTTCAATGTGCTATTGAGCTATGGTAAAGTAAGAGAGCCTGTCCATGTGATATCAAGTGAGCATACAGACAGACCTACCCATCCGATATGGTTTGGATCTGTGTCCCCGCCCAAATCTCATGCTGAAATGTAATCTCCAATGTTGGAGGTGGGGCCTGGTGGGAGGTTATTAGCTCATGGGGTGGTTTCTTATGAATGGATTATCACCATCCCCTTGGTACTGTCCTCACCATCATGAGTGAGTTCTCATGATATCTTATTGGTTAAATGTGTAGCACCTCCCCGTTTCTTCCTTTGGCTCCAACCACGTGAAGTTCTGGCTCCCCCTTCACCTTCTGTCATGACTGTAAATTTTCTGAGGCCTCCCCAGAAGCCAAGCAGATGCCAGCATTATGCTTCCTGTATAGCCTGTGGAACCATGAGCCAAATTAAATATCTTTTCTTTATAAATTACCCAACCTCAGGTATTTCTTTATAGCAGTGTGATAATAGATTACTATACCGTCATAAACTGGGTTACTCAAGATCACCCAGTCATAGGTGGCTCAACAGTAATTCATCATAAAATGTAAATGATACATGTGGAATCAGGCATGAGGCAGGTCAGAAGGTACAAGAAACTACCTAAGCAGGTGACCCAGACACCCATGTCATTACCACTGTGGCACTGCCACTTCACTGTCATCACATCTATGGCTGGTCACATTGATGACCAGCTGACAGAAGAGGAAAAATGCTGAACCTGTTTCATGAATGGACCAT
Source organism: Pan troglodytes (assembly GCF_028858775.2). NCBI lineage: Eukaryota > Metazoa > Chordata > Mammalia > Primates > Hominidae > Pan > Pan troglodytes. The sequence goes on from NC_072398.2 coordinate 66,609,247, forward strand.
CTCAATATCTTGGTGAAAATAAACAGCTGAAGCCCTCTATCAGTGGTGATCCTGAAAGATGATGGGGAGAGAAAAATCCCCTGCAACGCCATAAGCAGAACTTTGGCGGCGAACCTGTGCATTCGTTTGTGTGGAAAGAGAAGTAGCCCAGGATAAGAATATATACATACTCATGGGCAGTGATGAATGGCTTGGCTGGTAAGCCAGGGGCTTAGAAGGAGAAAGATTAGAATACTGGGACAAAATGGTCTGAGAATATACACATGTGGATGGATCTATGAGAAAAAACATGACATGTGGAGATCTTTGTATTGCATCTTAAAGCCCTCCAAAAAACAACTACCATGAAAGAGGCACTAAACAACCAAGCAGACAGAATGACACTCTGCCAGTTGATGCCAGCAAGTCTCTGTCATAAGCCACTGTAGTGCTGGCACAGTGAGCTCATGGACAGAGTTCTAGGTGGCAGGGATGGAGGCTATGTACAGACCAACAGCATGTGCCCCATGTTTGAGTGCCAAACACTCAAGTTGCTGGCAACAGAAACAAATGCAGAGCCCCCAGTACCCAGTATAGTAACATCCCTAATAAAAGCCAGCCACTTAGTGACAAACCGATTACACTGAACACCTTCTATTCTGGAAAGAGCAGCAATTCATTTTGACTGGAACTGATATGTATCTTAGCTGCAAGGTCTCAGACAGCATCACCACCTCGGGGCTTATAAGTGATTGATCCCTCAGTGGGATCTCACATAACATTGCCTCTGACCAAGGGATACACTTTATAGCAAAGAAGGTGTGGCAATGGCCAATGGGTCCCACAAAGATGAGATCTACTAGTTCTATTTCCTTTGAGAGCTGCTGGCTTGATGAAGTGATGGAGCCACTTTTTGAAGGCACAGCTGTGAAAGCAGCTTGAAGCTACCAGAATGCTGGGGGAGAATGATGATACCTCAGGAAAATGAGGCATCATCTTCCAGGATAATTCAAAGACCATTATAAGGTGTGTCTTCAGTAGTAGAATAAATGGGCCCAGGTACCAATGAATGAAAGAAGTGTTCCATTTACCATCAGTATCAGAGACTTACTTAGGGAAATTTGTCATCTTTATACCTTTAGGTTCTGTAGGTCTAGACCAGTGCTGTCCAATAAAAATATAATGTGAGCCACGTATATAATTTAAAATTTTCTAGTAGTCACATTGAAAAAGCTAAAAAGAAAAGGGTGAAATTAATTTTAACAATGTGTTTTATTTACCCACACGTACCAGTCACATTTCAAGTGCTCAATGGCCACATGGGGCTAGTGGCTCCTGTAACGGACAGTGCCAGTCTAGAGATCTTAGTTCCTGGAGGCAGAATGCTTCTACTAGAGGAAATAGTAGCTGTTCAATCGCATTAAGCTCCTTATGCCAAGAAGTCAGCAGGCAAGCAAAGGAGTCACTGTATCGATAGGGTAATTGATCCTAATCATTAAGATCATGTTACATAGCAGATACTGGACAATTCACTTGCCACTCTTGGTATTCCCTGGCCCAATTTGTATGATAGGTTGACAAGTGAAGCAGCCACAGCCTGATAAGTCGTGATGACCGGGGGCTCAGGTATCCCAGAGATGAGAGTCTAGTAAGACCCCAAGACCAGCAGAGGTGCTAGCTGAGCATGAGAGGAATCTAGGATGGGGAGCAGGAGAGGAAGAAAAGGAATATTAGCAATGGTCTTCAGATAAGGTAGAGTAATGTGAGCCTGCCTTTCTCAAATACGTTTCCCAGGACAAGAAACTATCAGATTCCTGGAGGAGCTACTCCAAGATGAGGTGAAATTTCTATACAAAGCAAATGGACAGTAGTGGGTGGTACTGGGTACTACCCAGAACCTCCCTTCAGGGCCAAAGCACTCATTCCCCTAGATGCCTGAGTGTTGGCTGCTGATGGCCCAGAGAGGAGGCCCCTTCTGGAAGTTGCTTCAGCCAAAGGAAACTGCCTGGCTATAAACCCTAGGTTATATCCTTCACAGGGGCATTCACATCTCCCGTGGATCAATGTGGAAGAACTAAAGCCCAAATTAAATTTCTTACCTCACTGAGGGACAACTCTGAAGGGCCACCCTGGCACCAGAGTTTCTTATGGCATCTGCTGAGGCCTGTTGTGATTGCTTCACAGTTCAGCATCTACCTCTCCCCAGTCCTGCCTTCCTCACTCTCTTAGAGGTATTATTCCCAAGAGCACTCCTTAACAAACATCCCTTTACAAATCTCAGCCTCCAGGTAACTTGACAGAAGAAGAATTCACATTAATTAAAACCCCAGAGTGATAACTAGATAAGAAAGTAGAAATGAACAATCTTAACCATCATCACTTCATTCATTTATGATTACATCTTATTTTCATGATGCTCTTCTGTGGTTTCGTAGGAGAAAAAAGACATAGTCATTAGCCCCTAACCACCTCTCCATTTCCAACAGAGCATGGTTCCTCTTTTGGCTTATGTTCCTTAAAGAACACAAGATTACAGATTTTCTCTTAGATTTGAAAAAACCTAGTTGCCTCGTCTATCCCTGATTTTAAACACTTGCCTATTTTAGGTGCTTTCTCACAGTATATTTTGTAGTCATCACTGATCTTCTGTATGGCCATCTTTGGGTTCTTGTAGCAAAGCTCCTCAAAGGACATTTTAGTTATGTCTGTGAAGTAAGGAAAAACAAAGATAGAGTTTAGTTGTCCAAAGTCTGGGTTCAAAGATTCATATACTTTTGTTGAAGGTATTGCCTTTAAAATGCTGGGCGCGGTGGCTCACGTTTGTAATCCCAGCACTTTGGGAGGCTGAGATGGGCGGATCACAAGGTCAGGAGATTGAGACCATCCTGACTAACATGGTGAAACCCTGTCTCTACTAAAAATACAAAAAAATTAGCCGGGTATGGTGGCGGGCGCCTGTGGTCCCAGCTACTTGGGAGGCTGAGGCAGGAGAATGGTGTGAACCTGGGAGGCGGAGCTTGTAGTGAGCTGAGATTGGGCCACTGCACTCCATCCAGCCTGGGCCACAGAGGGAGAATCCACCTCAAAAAAAAAAAAAAAAAAAAAAAAAAGGTTATTTAAAGTGGCCAATAGTGTTTTAATGGGATGTTTACAGAAATAATACAAGTTCCCTAAGCTAAATTATAGGCTAGGAAATAAGCCTCCTCTCCCCTCCAGAATGAGAAGATCCTCTCCTTCTTAGGGAAAACTGACCCATGGAGATTATTTGCCTGAGGGATGCTAGGGTAACCAAGATATGACTTGAAAGAGCTACTATTTTTTAATTCATATATGAGAAGTAACTCATACAAATGAGTGGCGACTCCTTCAAAGCATCCATCTGTTGAGGGATTGAGTAGCAAATGTATTTGTTCTTTTGCAGAGACAGGTTTTTGCCATGTTGCCCAGGCTGGTCTTGAACTCCTAGGTTCTAGCGATACTCCCGCCTTGGCCTCCCGAAGTGCGGGCATGAGACCACAACTACAAATGCATTTCAAACATTCTACTATTGCTTCAAAAAAAATTGAAGCCCCTAAGAATAACAAATGGCAAAGAACATGCTATGCTATGTTTTCCCTTTCTCAGCTCTGACTTTGGGAATTACTTTCAGAATTAACTTACCTATCTGAATATTATCAATAGTTGCAAATCATTGTCCTTTGGAGTGGATTTTTTTTCTAGAAAGAGCCATATATCATCTTAAGTTATGCATGATGAATTGAGAGGGAATACCTTTTTGTATCCAAAATGTGGTGAGACAATGAGGCTGAGATAGAAAGAGACGTTTTAACAATGATCTGGTTAACAGAAGCAGAATAGTAGCACCTTACTTCCTACCGAGGAGAAGTATTCATTTGGGTTGTGAGTTCTGGGATTTAGAGTATATCTAAATGCACAGAGTTCTCCTGGAACTCTCTAGGCAGTTCAGTACTTTCTGAAGCTATACTGTTTGAGTCTATAAAGAGTACTGGGGTGTGGACCCGTGAATGTGAGTCATCATCATCATCATCATCACCATGATGTGTAATCAAGGAGAATCTTGATCATAAGTGTTAAGAGCAGTGGGTTATTTCTGCAGTGGATCCAGGTTTCTAGTCCTGTATCAATTCCTTCCTTGCTGAGCAACCTTGGGCAAGTCTTTTTACCATTCTGGAAGTCATGTTTCCCTGTATAAAAGATGATAGTGGTCGGGTGTGGTGGCTCACACCTGTAATCCCAGCACTTTGGGAGGCTGAGACAGGTGGATCACTTGAGGTCAGGAGCTCGAGACCAGCCTGGCCAACATAGTGAAACCCTATCTCTAATAAAATACAAAAATTAGCAGGGCATGGTGGCGGATGCCTGCAATCCCAGCTACTCTGGAGGCTGAGGCAGGAGAATTGCATGAACCTGGGAGGTGGAGGTTGCAGTGAGGCAAGACAGCACCACTGCACTCCAGCCTGGGAGACAAAGGGAGACTCCATCTCAAATAATAATAATAATAATAATAATAATTTTTTAAAAGTACCATACATAGGCTAGGCATGGTCACTCACACCTTTAATCCCAGCATTTTGGGAAGCCAAGACAGGAGGATGGCTTCAGCCCAGGAGTTCAAGCCTAGCCTGGGCAACATGGCAAGACCCATCTCTACAAAAAATAAAAAATTAGCTGGGTGTGGTGGTGCATGCCTGTAGTCCCACCAACTTAGGAGGCTGAGGTGGGAGCTTTGCTTGAGTCTGGGAAGTCATGGCTGCAGTGAGCTGTGATTGTTCCACCACACTCCATCTCAAAAAAAAAAAAAAAAAAAAGATAATGTTCTAGCTCTGGTACTCTGTGAGTTTAGGGTACAGCTTGAGACACCAACCTACCTGAGATTCAAGGCTCTGATTTGGCCAAATTCAAAGAAGGCCCTTTATTAGGCCAGACTTGTGCTCCAAAAAAGCAGTGATAGAGGAAGTAATGATATGTGCTTTGGAGAGGGACAAGGAGCTTCCGTGGAGGGTGGTTCACATTCTTACTGGCTATCCCTTGTGTCCCATAGCCACCAAAGTAACGCCTATTGCCCAACATATGTGTGGTGAAACTTACCAGCCATCTTTTCATCTACTTTGATCTTGATTCCTGGGAAAGAATCTAAGATCCTCAGGATTTAGAGAGAGAGTGGAATCTCTATGGTTAAAAAAGAGGGCCTGTTCATGCTAGATTTAAATAACTTATGCCCAAGCATGGCTCTGACAGGCAGGCATCCAGGGCATCTTGGTTTATATATAGAGTGCATATTAAAGTTTTAAAAAAGAGCCGGATGTTACATTCTTTTGGTAATCTAACAAGTACCATTTACTTAGCACCTGCTTACTATGTAAATACATTACCTCTAATCCTAAACAAATTAGGGGCCATTATCTCTACTACATAGATGAACAAATTAGGTTCAGAGAGATGGAGTAACTTGCCCAAGCTCACAGAGCATATGAATGGTACAACTGAATTTTCAAAGCTTTTGCTTACTCTTTATCCATGTTTTTCAAAGTGTAGGTCATGACTCACTAGTATGCCAAAAAATAAATGGTGACATTGTTAGCTTTTATATGACATGAAACATAATAGAATAAAGAATGTTGGAGTACAGCATCTTATGTAATAAGGGCAAGTATTGCTTTAGAAATTTTTTTTCATATATATGTGCACACATATACACAGGTATATATTTAAGGAATTATGAAGTCAAACGTATATATTGTGGATCAAAGTTTGAGAAATATGCAGTATTCCAACTGCCTCAACATAGATAATTAAAGCACTATGCTCAATTTGAATAATAATGACTAACATTTACAATATTGAACTCTTAAGTGATTGTCAAACATTGTACTAATAGCTTTCATAGATGATCTCAGGTCACCTGCATAAGTTTGTTATTATTCCCATTTTACAGATGAGAAAACTGGGGCTCAAAGAGAAGTTAAATACATTGCTCAAGCATACAAGTGAATAGGAGAGCACGGGTGTAACCCCAGACTTCTGGGACAGCAAAGCCTTTTGCTCCTAACGATGTCTCTCCACTGCCTGGGTGGGCTGGTGTGTTATGTAAGGGAAGGGTGACTGTAAAATATGTTCACAGAAATGTGCTTGGACCCTGTTCTGGAGGAAATGTGGTGAGATGGAACATGCTTATCAGATGCATGAAATGAAGTATTCAGCATCAACTGTGGTGGTGCTTTGGTGGGCCAGAGTCTAGCTACACTTGAGCACTCTGGCTCCCTCAGATCCAGCAGGGAGCTCTACGGTCAGTCTGTCTGGATTCAAATCCTGACTGCAACTTACTCTGACCCTGGGGAGGTCACATCCTCTCTGTGCCTCAGTTACTTAGTACTTACCTCATAGGCTGTTTTGATGACCAAATTAGGTAATCCCTGCATTGCATAGTGCTGACGCTTAGTAAATAATTAGTCAATGTTCAATATTATTTTCCAGTTTCCCATATGTAAAGGTCAAAAAAATTACAGTGACTGCTCTGACCTGTTAGAAACACTGGAGATGTCAGCTCTACCTGGAGAGAGCCTCCTTGCTTCAGGTCCTCAGTAGCTATCTTTCGCCACTGCATATAGTCCATTTCCTTCATGTCAGCCAAAGCCTGGCTTAACTCTAGAGACTGCTGAATCCTCCTATAAAGAAGAATGTTCTCTTCTTTGCCTATAAATTCTCTTTTATGCTGTCTGGAGCTGATGAACCTGTTCTGTGTCTAAGAGAAGAGGGTGAGGGGAAGATGGCATTTGTTACAGGAACTAGACTAGAAGCAATAATTTTGTAATAACTCAGTGCTCCATGCCTCCCTGTTACATGGTCTTATGCAGGTTGTTTTCAATTGTTAAGAACCATTGCTCCTTTACATGCCAACCCCCACCCTTTTCTAATCAAACTCATTTTCTATAAGGAAGAAATTTTCTGTGGTTGTGACTTTTTCAAAGTCATCTTATGCACTGAGTCCTTTTCCTTGAGAGGTTTAGCTTTAGAACAACAGGGACCATGCTGATCTTTGGTTGACTCCAGGAAAAATAACAATTTCATTTACTTTAACACATAACCCTTTTAAAACAGTAATTACTCTTTCTTCTTCCCTCATCCTCATGATTCCTTCCTAACCCAAAGTCCTTCCTACCGTAAAAAGGAGAAACCAGTAGTCCTCTTCATCTAGAAACTCATCATACCAGGGACTGAGCATCTGAAAACCAAACACAGAATATGCATTATGAGGTGGATGGTCAGCTTGCTGCATCTTTCCTGCATATGTTCACCTGGGAGCAGAGTAGGCTGAAGATTCTGGGTTCTGTAATTTGGAGATCTAATGGAACAGCAAACATTAGCTATGACCAACCAGGAGGCATTCTTTTATCTCTGAATAGAGCAGCTAACACAGCCTCTCTCTAAGTCTCAGAGGAGAGCACTAAATATTTACTTAAGAAGAGAGATGACAAATAATTTACAGAACCATTACTTAACATCTGCATATTATTTCATTCTGTTCCAAAGTAATATCTCATTTTTTCTCAAAATGGCCCTGAAAACCAAGCATCTTTCTTTGGTGTGTCTACTCATATCTCCCACTTGAAGACCTTACCCTTTTGTGAATAACATTTTATTACGTTAAAACAAACAAACACACAACAATAAAACCTATGAGTTAGTGCTTAGCTAGATATATTAACCCATACTATCAGTTTCATTCATTCATTCATTTGACAAATGCTTTATGAATGCCTCCTATGTGTCAGGCACTTTACAAATTGCTGGGAATATAGAGATCAACATGCTGCAAGTATCGCTATAAGGAGCTCAGCTTCCAGCGTGAACAGCAGCATAACACATGCTCTAACAGAGGTACTAACAAAGCTGCTGATTCAGTCAGGGAAATCCAGGAAGAATTCATAAAGGTAAGGAGGTTTAATCTAACTGTGCACCTTGCAGGATAAGTAGGAGCTCACCACAGGGAAGTTGAGTAAAGATCATGCCATGCAGTAGAAAGAGCTTAAGCAAAGGCATCAGGATAGGAAAGAACATGTTTGGGAATCATGAGTACTCCAGTGTGGGCTGAAATGTAGCATTCATGTGAAGAGCCCAGGGATGGGGAAGTGGCAAGAGAGGAATCAGGGATGCATTGGAATTATATATAAGGGACTTGAATGCCTTGCTGAGTAATCTGGGGATTATTTTGTAGGCAATGAATTGTTGATAGTAATTTTTAAGAATGTAAGATTATCTCCACCAGCTGCCTCAATCATGCAGCGAGAAGGTGAGTTTAGGGATATAAATTTTAGTAGCTTTAACAAATCTCCTTGGCTCCTGGGAAACTTGAGTGAAGTGTATTCCTGAGACAATTCAGTTCAGTGACTGAATCCGAGCAATATGTAATGTAATGTTACTCATTAATAAATAAACTGTAAATATATATTAAATATGAATAATAAAAAAGCATGTGTGAAATGAGCACCCTATTAACATCCCTTTTGGTTTAAAAGGTTTATGACTAGGCCGGGCGTGGTGGCTCATGCCTGTAATCCTAGCACTTTGGAAGGCTGAGGCAGGCGGATCACCTGAGGTTGGGAGTTCAAGACCAGCCTGACCAACATGGAGAAACCCCGTCTCTACTAAAGATACAAAATTAGCTCGTCATGGTGGCACATGCCTGTAATCCCAGCTACTTGGGAGGCTGAGGCAGGAGAATTGCTTGAACCCAGGAGGCGGAGGTTGCAGTGAGCTAAGATCACACCATTGCACTCTGGCCTGGGCGACAAGAATGAAACGCCGTCTCAAAAAATAAATAAATAAGTAAAAAAGATTTATGACTCAGGCTGGGTACAGTGGCTCATGCCTCACGCCTGTAATCCTAGCACTTTTGGAGACTGACGTGGCCAGATCACTTGAGACAAGGAGTTTGAGACCAGCCTGGGCAACATGGTGAAACCCCAGCTCTACCAAAAAATAAAAAATTAAAAAATTACTGGGCATGGTGGCGTGCACCTATGGGAGGCGCATGCCACCCACAGGGAGTACCACAAATTAGCTACTGGGGAGTTCAGGTGGAAGAATCATCTGAACCTGGAAGGTGGAGGTTGCAGTGAACCAAGATCGTGCTACTGCATTTCAGCCTGGGAAACAGAGGGAGACTTTGTCTCAAAAAAAAAAAAATTATGACTCTACCTAATAATTAATAGATAAATAAATTTATTTCTTAAGAAACAATGCTTAATAGAGCATTTTCAATTAAAAGAAACAACTAGATATACATTAAAATAATAGTCATAAATAATAAATATGATAAAACAGCATCTAAAAACCCTATAATAGTTTTAATAGTTTTTTGTTAGAATGTATTAGGATTTTCTTTAGAATTGAGCTTGTCCATCACTTGACAAACCCTCCCGGCCCCTTCTCAGAGCAGTGTGTGATGCAATAGATCAAGGTTCTGCAAACATTTTCTGTAAAGTGCCAGATGGTAAATATTTTATGATATGTGGGCTATATAGTCCATTGCAAGTACTCAACTATGTAGTTGTAGGACATGGTAGTATGTAAACAAACAGGCATAGTTTTGTTGCAATAAAACTTTATTTATGGACACTAAAATTTGAATTTCATGTATTATCCATGTGCCCTAATATGTTCTTCTTTTGATTTTTTTCCCTACTATAAAGAAATGTTAAACCATCCCTAGCTTGCTGGCCATGCAAATACACGTGGGAAGCCGAATTTGGCTCCCAGACTGTAGTTTGCTAACCTTGCAATAGACTGAGCAGGAATCTGGACGCTGGCTCTGCACTTGTCAGTAAATAGCAGTGAGACCTGAGAATTTGGCCCATCAGCTGTACAATGAGAGAAGGGATGACAGAATCTCTAATGACCTATTCTAAGGTTATATGTGTCTGATAAAAGATCAGAAGAGGATGAACATGTATTTACCTACTCACTACCAGGCGCTGCATATAGAGTGTCTTTGAGGCAGCCATTATGATCCCCAATGTACTGATGAGAAAACCAAGGATCAAGATGAGTGATGTCAGCAAGATGGCTGACTAGAAGCCCCTAGCACTTGCCCCTGCCTCCATAAACACAGCTGAAACAATACATGAATAACTACATTCTAATAAAAGTTAAAATAACAAAAGGAAAGTGTACATTGAAGGAGTAACAGAAACCCTGATGAACACAGAAACTCAGGATAGCCACAGAGAGAATGAAAGGAAACACTGGGCCTCCACCACCCACTCCCCGAGCCTGGATCAGCTGGGGACCGGGAGGAACTTCTTCCTATTGTGAAAAGCTAGGCTAGAAGATCTCAGCAGCCCTCATTAACACATTAGACACCTACAGTCCTCACCACTGGGGTCCCCTGCAGTCCTCACAGGCACTAAGCCCAGCTGAGGGAGCTGCCTAACGGCCACACAGCTATGCTCCCACCAGAGAAGGAGTTGACACTGTGCCGTGCCTCCTGTGGCCTGCAAGACTACTGTGCTATACCATCTTGGAAATGGTATTACTGCTGGAATGTGTCTTGCTCCAGGGGCAAGCAGCCACAGCTTCCCTTCATCCCTGAGGGTAAACTGCTGCCAAACCACCCCCACCTGATGGCCTGACATCCCCAAGCCAAGTTGCAGGCAGCTGTCACACTCTTCCCCTTGGGGCCAACCACAAGTGGAACTGCTCTGCCCACTTCTACCTAACCCCTTCAGGCTGAACATTAAGCTCTACACTCCCTCCTGGCGAAATGGCACTTTGGTAGAATTGCTTCATGTACCACACTCAGCTGCAGCTGCACCCTGCCCCTAGGGGCCTGAACTGAAATGGCACACTGCCTCCTGAGGAAACAGTGCCTAGTTGGAGCTGCCCCATATTTCTCTCCTAGTCACTGCTGAGCCCCGAACCTGTGAACTGAAGCCAAAGCTTCACATGCCTTCCTGGGAAATTGATGCATTGGTGGAACTGCTCCATCTATCCCTCCAGTTGCTGCTGTACCCTGGGCCCTGGGAAAACAGAACCTTGGCTGTTCAGAGCAGTCACATATTCTCATGCTTGATTTAAAGCAGTGTCCTGCCTCCCAGAAGAGAGGTCATGTACACCAATACCTAAGCTGAGTGGCATCTTACATCCCAGGGAAATAGTGCCTGGGCTACCTGGAATAGTCACACCCCTGGGCCTAAGCTGAAGTGGCACTGAGCAGCTGTGCATTCCAGGACTAAGATGACATAGTACCCCAGGTCCCAGGGAAACAGAACAGTGGCTGAGCTGAGGCACCCCACACTACAGGCCAAAAGAATTATAGTACCCTGCTTCCCTGTAGCTGAACTAGCCCTCTAGAGTCCTAGCTGCTAAGACATCCCTTTCCCTGTATCCCAAGTATTCTAGCATACTTGGTGCCACTGCACCTGGCTTCAGAGTCTGGGATACTTCTGAGCCCCACCGTCCCAGGGTCTGGAGTCACCACTACACGGTGCCTCATTCCTAGGGACCTGAGTTGCCACTGAGCCCCATTGGCTCAGGTTCCCAAACCCACTCTGTGGGCCCGAACCTCCAGAGTACCCCTTCTTCCCCAAAGCTGGACCAGAGCTGTGCTCTGTCCCTCAGGGTAGAATTACAGTTACAACCGAACCCCGGGGCTTGAGCTCCTAGGGGATGCTGCAGAGTCACATATCCTGGCTCTGTGGGCAGCCTACATCCAACCATTCCACATAAAGTGAATGTGCACCCCAAGACCCAAGTGGTACTAATCTGTACAATAAACTCCTGTGACACAAATTTACCTATATAACAAACCTGCATATGTGCCCCCGAACGTAAAATGAAAGTTAAAAAAAGAAAATAAGCAAAATAATAGAAATATATGTCTATAAATATTACATATACACATTATGTCTCATTTGAAATATAATACAAGTATATTTTATGTGTATGTCATAGATGTACATTATATGCACATACATATTCACATACATTATGAGAATTTTACATTTATTTTATATATACACATATATTAAGTATGTATTTTTAAAATTATTTTTAAGTCCTTTATTAAGGTATGATTGACATACAAAAACCTGTAGAAATTTAATGTATACAACTTGATGTCTCTGAAGATAAGTATACACCCATTAAACTGTCATCACAATCAATACCACAAACCTGTCCTCCAAAAGTTTCCTCCTGTTCCCTTTGGTTTTGTTTGCTTTTTTTTTTCTTTTGTGGTAAAAACACTTAACACAAGACCTGTTCTCTCAGTGAATTTTAAGTATACAATATAGAATTGTTAAATGATATTTCATATGTTGTACAGTAAATTTATCTCTCGTGACTGAAACATGGTACACTTTGATCAACACCTCCCTGAAGCTGCTGGCAACTGCCATTCTATTTTCTGCTTCTATGAGTTTATCTGATTTAGATTCAATACATAAGTGAGATTATGCAGTATTTGTCTTTCTGTGTCTCACTTATTTTAATTAGCATGATGTCCTCCAGGTCTCATCTATGTTGTTGCAAATGGCAGGACTTCCTTCCTTTTAAAGACTGAATAATACTGCATCATATACACCACATTTTCTTTATCCATTCATCTTTTGATGCACATTTCAGTTGTTTTCATATCTTGGCTATTATGAATAATTCTGCAATGAACATGATAGTGCAGATATCTCTTCAAGATCCAGATTTTAATTCCTTTGAATATATCCCCAGAAGTGGGATTGCTGGATCAAAAGGTGATTCTACTTTTCATTTTTTGAGAAACCTGCATACTGTTTTCCATACTGGTCACACCAATTTACACTCCCACAAACAGGAATGTAAATTTGGGCATCCAGTGTGAAAAATAGTATGCAGGTTTAGTGTCAGTGTATAGAATCACAACTGTTTTTGAATATTGATTTTATCCTGCAACTTTACTGAATTCGCTAATTAGTTTTAACAGTTTTTGTGGTAATTTTAGGGTTATCTACATATAAGATCATGTCATCTGCAAACAGAGGCATGATAGTTTTACTTTTTCTATATACTTTCACTTTTTCTATATAGTTTCACTTCTTCCTTTTCTATTTGGATGCTTTTTTTATTTTTTATTTTTCTTGTCTACTTTCTCTGGCTAGGACTTCCAGTATTTTGTTGACGAGGAGGGGCAAGAATGAGGATCCTTAGCTTGTTCTGGATGTTAGAGGAAATGATTTCAGCTTCTTGCCATTGAGTATGATGTTGCAGCAAGCTTTTCATAAATAGCCTTTATTGTGTGGGAGTACCTTCCTTCTATATGTAATTTTTGAGAGTTTTTGTCATGAAAATATTTTGAACTTTGTCAAGTAATTTTTCTGCATCTATTGAGCTGATCATGTGATTTTTACCTCTAATTCTGTTAATGAGTTGCATCACAGTGATTGATTTGCATAGGTCAAGCCATCCTTATAACCCAGGGATAAATCCTACCTGGTAATTGTGTATAATTCTTTTAATAGGCTGTTGTATTTGGTTTGCTAGTATTTTTTTCTTTTCTTTTTAAAGACAGTATCTTGCCTGTCACCAGGCTGGCATGCAGTGTCACGAACATGGCTCACTGCCGCTTCAAATTCTTCCAGAAATCCTCCCTTCTCAGCATCCCAAGTAGCTAGGACCACAGGCACACACCACCATGCCCAGATAATATTTTTATCTTTTATAAACACAGAGTTTTGTCATGTTGCCTAGGCTGGTCTGGAACTCCTGGGCTCAAGCAATCCTCCCACTTCAGCCTCGCAAAGTGCTGGGGTTACAGGCATGAACCACTGCACCTGGCCATGCTCGTATTTTCTTGTGAATATTTGCATCTGTTTTCCTCAGGGATATTGACCCGTGGTTTATTTTTCTTCTTGTGTCTTTGTCTGGCTTTGGTGTCAGAGTTCTAGCCTCATAAATTACTTTGAAAGTGTTCTCTCTCCTTATACTTTTGGGAAGAGTTTAAGAAGGATTGGTATTAATTATTAAAATATTTGATGGAATTCACCAGTGACGCCATCTTGTCCCTGGTTTTTCTCTTTTGGGAAGTTTATTATTACTTCTTCAGTCTCTTTTACTGTTATTGGTCTGTTCAGGCTTTCAATTTCTTCTCGACTTAGTCATGGTAAGTTGTACGTTTCTAGAAATTTATTTCTTGTAGGTTGTCCAATTTGTTGGTGTATAATTATTAATAATAGTCTCATTATCCTTTTTATTTCTGTGAGAATAAATTGTAACATCTTTTCTTTCATTTATAATTTTATTTATTTGAAACTTCTCTCTCTTTTTTTAAGCCTAGCTAAGGATTTGTTGGTTTCATTTATTGCTTAAGAAAACAAACTTAGTTTTATGTTTTTAAAAATTGATTTTCTATTCTCCATTTCATTTATTTCTTCTCTAATCTTCATCCTCTTCTTCCTTCTGATAAGTTTAGGTTTCGTTCTTCTTTTTCTGGTTCTGTGAGGTGTAAAGTTAGGTGGTTTATTTGAGATTTTTCTTTTTTAATGTAGGCATTTATTGCTATAAACATCCATCTTAGTACTGCTTTTGCTGCATCCCATAAGTTTTGGTATGTTGTTTTTATTTTCATTTGTCTCAAGTATTTTCAAATGCCCTTTTTGATTTTTTTTGAGCTACTAGTTGTTTAAAAGTGTGTTGTTTAATTCTGTGTATTTATAAATTTTCCCATTTTCTATTCTTGATTTCTAGTTTCACTCCATTGCACTTGATAAAAAAAAATACTTGTGGCCAAGCGTGGTGGCTCACGCCTGTAATCCCAGCACTTTGGGAGGCTGAGGCAGGTGGATCGCCTGAGGTCGGGAGTTTGAGACCAGCTTGGCCAATGTGGTGAAACCCCGTCTCTAAGAAAAATGCAAAAATTAGGTGGGCATGGTGGCGGGCGCCTGTAATTCCAGCTACTCAGGAGGCTAAGGTAGAGGAATTGCTTGAAGTCAGGAGACAGAAGTTGCAGTGAGCCAAGATTGCGCCACTGCACTCCAGCCTGGGTGACAGAGCGTGACTCTGTCAAAAAAAAAAAAAAAAACTTGTAATGTTATTTCATTTTATTATTTTAGAGACAGGGTTTCATTCTTTCACCCAGGCTGGAGTGAAGTGGTATGATCACAGGTCACTGTAACCTTGAACTCCTGGGCTTAAGTGATCCTCCTACCTCAGCCTCCCAAGCAGTTAGGACTACAAACATGTGCCACCACGTCTGGCTATGGAATATTTTTAATCTTAAATTTGTTAAGACCTTTTTGTGACTTAGCACATGATCTATTCTGGAGAATATTCATGTGCACCTGGGATGAATAATTATTCTGTTGCTGTTGAGTAGAAAGTTCTGTATATGACCGTTAGGTCCAGTTGCTTTATGAGGTTGGTCAGTTCTGCTCTTTCTTTGTTTATTTTCTGTCCGTATGATGTATCCATTATGAAGAGTGGGGTATTGAAGTCTTCTATTAAAGCAACACAATAATAATAGGAGATTAAGTTCTTCCTTCAGATCTGTCAATGTTTGCTTTATATATTTAGGTGATGATGCTGGGTGCATATGTATTTATAATTGTTACAGCTTCCTATTAAATTGACCCTTTTATCATTGTATAATAACTTCCATTGGCTTTTGTGACAGCTTTTGACTTAAATTCTATCTTATCTGATTTAGTATAGCCAAATATGCTTTTTTGGGTTACCACTTGCATAAAATATCTTTCTTCAACCTTTCACTTTCAGCCTATCTGTGTTCTTAAATCTATCATGAGTCTTTTGTATCTTTGGGTCTTGTGTTTTTATACATTCATCTACTCAATGTCTTTTGATTGCAGAGTTAAGACGATTTACATTTAAAGTAATTATCGTTAGGTAAAGACTTACTGTTGCCATTTTGTTAATTGTTTTCTGTTTTGTAGTTCTCTTCTTCCCTCTCTTTCTCTATTGCTGTCCTTCCTTTGTGATTTGATTGTTTTTTGTAGTGATATACTTTATTTTCTTTTTATCTTTTAGGTACCTACTATACATTTTTTGTGGTTACCATGAACCTTGCATTAAACATTTTATAGTCATAAATCTGTTTTAAGCTGATAACAACTTAACTTAAATTGCTTTAAGCTGATAACTTCAATTGCATACAAAATTCTACACTTTTCTTCCTACTTGCCATAGTTTACATATTTGATGTCAGCTTTTATTTTTTCTATATTGTGTTTTCATTAACTAATTTCGGTGGTTATAATTATTCTTACGACTTTGTCTTAATTTACACACTAGTGTTCAAAGTGATTTATATACCTTTATCACAATATTACAGTATTATGTGTTTGTCCTTATATTTACCTTTAGCAGTGAGGTTTATACTTTCATATGCTTTTGTATTGTTATTTAGCATCTTTTCATTTCACCTTATTCTTGAAGTTCCTTTAGCACTTTTTGTAAGGCAGGTCTAGTGGTGACAAACTCATATTTTGTTTGGGAAAGATTTTTTTTAAACACTTCTTCACTCTCAAAGGATAATTTTTCTGGGTAAAGAATTCTCAATTGCCAGTTTTCCTTTTCTTTCTTTCAGCATATTGAATATATCATCCCACTCTCTCCTGGACTACAAGGTTTCTGTTGAGAAATCTGCTGATAGTCTTTTTGAGCCTCCCTTTTATATTACAAGTCACGTTTCCCATTCTTCTTTCAAAATTCTTTGTCTTTGACTTTTAATAATTTATCATATGTCTGAGTATGAAACTCTTTAGGTTCAGCCTATTTGGAGATCTTTGAGTTTCAGAAATCTAGGTATCCATTTCTCTCCCTAGATTTGTGAAGTTTCCAGCCATTATTTCTTTAAATAAGCTTTCTATCCCTTTTTCTCTTGCTTCTCCTTCTGAGACTTCTATGTGTATATTGGTTCACTTGATGGTGTCCCATAAGTCCTTTAGGCTTTCTTTGCTCTTTTTCATTCTTTTTATTTCTGAAATGATCTGTCTTTGAGTTCATTTCTTTCTTCTGCTTAAAACATAAATCTGTTTTAAGCTGATAACAGCTTCAATTACTTTAAGCCTTTGAAGCCTAATCAAGCCTGCTGTTGAAGCTCTTTATTGAATTTTTCAGTTTAGTCATTATATTTGTCAGCTCCAGGATTTCTATTTGGCTCTTTCATTGTTTTTTATTTTTTATTAAACTTCTAATTTTATTGATGCATTTTTTTCTGATTTTGTCCATGTTTATCTGTGTTTTCTTATCACTCATTGAGCTTCTCTAAGATGATTATTTTGGCTGGGCATGGTGGCTCACCCCTGTAATCCCAGCACTTTGGGAGGCCAAGGTGGGAGAATAGCTTAGGGCCAGGAGTTGGAGGCTACAGTGAGCTATGATCATGCCACTCCATTCCAGCCTGGGTGACAGAGTGAGACCCTGTCTCTCAAAAAAAGGATTATAGTGTTAAACAGTTTAGAAATTCTTTATAAAAAGTACAAGAAAAAATTTTTTTCAGATGTTATTTTGAATTATTTGGTCAAGCAGTTTATGGATCTCCATTTCTTTAGGGTCAGATAGTGAAATGTTATTAATTTCCTTTGGTGATATTACATGTACCTGATTTTTCGTGACCCTTGTATCCTTGCATTGGTGTGTGTACGCTTGATGGAGGAGTCACCTCTTCTGGTCTTCACAGACTGGTTTTGCCACACACAAAAAGGCCTTTGCAATTAGCCAGTCAGAGATTCTGGGCTGGTTAGCTGGCAATGTTTATAGGCAGGCCTGCTGTTGGGTTCCATGAGTAAGGTCATTATGTCTATGGGTGGGTGAAGCTGGAGCTGTACCTGTGGGCAGATGGAGTTAGAGCCTGGTTCAAAGGCAGTTGGGGCTGTCTCAAGGTCTGCAGGTGGTTTGGGTTATAGCTGAGTCCACAGATGGTCAGGGATAAAACTGAGGCTGCTAGCAGTCTGGAAAAGCCATTGAATGTGGCTGTCTCTAGGTCCATGGGTGGACAGGGCTGCCTCAGAGTCTGTCATCAGGACTGGGGTCAGCAAGCCTGTTATCAGGGTGTGGTTCCTGCTGGATCTCAGGGCAGACGATATTTCCTCTGTGACTGCAGTTGAGCAATGTGGAGCTGGGTCACAGGGCTGCTTCCATGTCTAATGAGACCCAAAGGCATTGGGCCATTAACAGGGTGTTAAGCAGGCATAGTTTCTGCTAAGACCATGGGAGGGTGGGTCTGGTGGCAAAATTATGGACAAATGATGCTGGACTGAGTCCACAGGAGATGAGGCTGATTCTGGATCTGCAGCCAGGATCCTGATTGACAGGCCTGCTACTAGAAGCATGAGACTGCTTTTTCAAAGCAGCTTTCCTTGGTCTTGAACTCCACTGGGGTGGTGCAACCTCTGACTTGGGTCCCAAAGCTCATCAAAAGGCACTTTTTTCTGTGGATAGTTGGCAAGTCCATGTTTCTATGGGTGAACAAAAGCTGGGGACCTCCTATTTCACCATATTGCTGATGTCACTCTGAGTATGTATGTATTTAGTGATATGTGCTACGGACAAAAATAAAATGGGGATCTGGTTGCAATTTTATATCAAATGGCCAAGGAAGTCCTCACTGAAAAGGTGACTCTTTAATGGAGACCTGAGGGAGTGAGAGACTAAGCCATGCAGTTATCTGTATGTTACAGAGCACAGCCAAGCTGGCAGTGTGCCTGGCACAGTTGATGATGAGCATGGGGTGGGGGTGGAATAGTAGATGAAGCCAGAGAGGAGAGGTGGCATGCAGATCATGTAGGGCCTTGCTAGATTTATTAGGGACTTTGGATTTTACTGAAAGTAAAAATCTTCATTGAGACAGCCATCTGTTTTCAAGGTTCTCACTCATTTCCTTTTATTTATTTTCAGTTAAATTACACTATGTTTTGACAGAATCACTGTGGTTGGCATGTAAATGAGTTGATGAGGGGCAAGGGTAGACACCGAGGCATCAGTTAGAAGACAATAGCAATATTACAGGTAAGAGGACAGGGCTTGGGTGAGAGTGGTTGTAACAACGGTGGAAAGGAGTGGTCACTTCTGGATTTCTTAAGGTAATGCCAACAGGGTTTGCCAATAGACTAGACATGGGTGTAAGACAAAGAGGTGAGTCAAGAATGATATAAAAATGTTTAGTCTGAGTAACTGTGATAGGCTAGTCTTCTCCACGTACAAATATCTTCAGTATCTTTGCACCAAGTCCCAGGCAGAAGTATTTGCTGTGAGAATCTGCTGATCCAGAAAGCACAGTCCCAGTCTGAATCTCTGTCGTAAAATGCCTCCACAAAATGCAGAAAGACCACTGTGCTTTAATTAATCAAAAATTGAGCAAAGGAGAACTTTGGCTGTGGATCCACTAGACTGATCTATTCTGAAATTACCTCACTGTACAACCCTGGATAATTATGATATACTGGAAATCATGCCAGACTTAGAGCCGAAAACTCCAGGATTCTGATCCTGGATCATCTACTAGCTAGCTGCATGGCTTTGGGCTAATTCACTTACTCTCTGTGTGACTGAATTCCCTTATCTGTACAAGAGAAGCAACAAGACTATTCTGTCTGTCTCTTGGGAGTGCTAAGAAGCATAAAGGACACAATGTGTGTGAATGTGCTTTACAAGGTAAATACGTTATAATGCACTAAATAATTTGATGTTTTTTTATCTATTTGCTCCTCCAGATCTACTTTCTACTCTTCTTCACCCTGTTTGTGCCTTGGAAGATTAACCTGTATGCGCCACATCAATCTGTTCCCTTGTCCTCTGTTTGGGTTTATCAGATGAGGTGTCCTGGCAGGAGATGGGAAATCAGGAGCAGAGTGAGCTTGGGGTATCTATTTCTCCAATCCCTCCAAACTAGATCACTGTGAACTAGTTATATCCCCCAACTGATGATTACAGCTTCTGCCAAGTAAGTGTCCCACTCCATACAGCTCTTTCTCTCCTGATTCTAGTAATTGCTTCCTGTCCTCAGTTCTTCATACCTAGGAATGACAAAGGTGCCCTGCCCTTACTGACTTTATGGTATGACACTATCCCTGTGGTTGCCCCACTGCACCACCCATTCCTTTGTGAGTAGTCCCCCTTATTTGTCTCTCATCTGTTACCCAACTTAACTTTGCCGTTTGCTTTCTGCTAAGAACTTGATGATACAATAGCTATATGATGGGCATCACTTCCTGTGAGTCTTCAGAGTATTCTCTTGCTTTTATCTAATGTTTTGAGATAAAAATAAACTCATCCTAATTGAACATTTCCTTGATGGCTAGTCTAGTAAAGGGAGACCTTGCTTTTCAATACATAATGTTTATAACAGAAATTTAAAACTCTCCTCATAGAATACTCTGAGGTTCATGGTTTGGGGAGGCTTCACATAACAAGAAAGTGAAGAAGGAATGGACATCAACCACTCCCCACCTCCATTGTACTTTAGAATTTTTGGCTGATTTGGGGGACGTTGCAAAATTTGTGCCTTGAGACAGCGGTCCCCAACCTTTTTGGCACAGGGACCAGTTTTGTGGATGACAGTTTTTTCCATGAACTTGGGGCTGGGGGGATGATTTCAGAATGAAACTGTTCCACCTCAGATAATCAGGCATTAGATTCTCATAAGAAGCATGCAACCCAGATCCTTCATATTCACAGTTCACAGTACTGTTTGCACTCTAATGCTGCCACTGATCTGACAGAAGACAGAGCTCAGGCAGTAATGCTTGCTTACCCGCTGTTCACCTTCTGCTGTGCAGCCCACTTCCTAACAGGCCATGGACTGATACAGATTTGCGGCCCAGGGGCTGGGGACCCCTGCCTTAACAGATCAACCAACTCTTCAATATGTAAAGGTTTATGTGGGTAATTATATAGTCACTTAGCCAGTATAGGTGACCAGATGGGATTTTTAGTCAGTTTTGACCTAATTTGCCAGATATAACTTATTTCTGTGAGGCATGGCCTACCTTGCAAATCTCCTTCTGGGCTTTGGGAATCCAGGGGATCACATCCCCAGAGGGCAATAGTTCCTTCAGGCCCTGAATGGTTTGGGATTTGAGTGGTAAGCATGGACCAATCTGCTCATTCAGGTAGAGCTCGCAGATTCTGTCACCCAGCAAGTGACGAAAGATTGCATTACCATTCTTTTTGTTATTCAGAAGGACACTGAGGAAATGCTGCAGGTCCTGCCAGAGGTCAAGAAGTTGGATCTCCACTTTCAAATTCAGCTTCTTCAGGTGGTCCCGGAAAGGGTTCCCTGCACAGGCATCAGCACACAAGGCCAAGTGGATGTATCCTAAGGAGAAGCTTTGCTTGATGGCCTTCTGAATTGTCATCTTGGAGGAGTGATTGACAATGGGGATGACAGTCCTCAGGTGGGTAGAGACCTTTGTCTCAAAGGGAGCTTCCATGTGGAGGTGGCTCTTGGCTTTATTCTTCATGCTGGATATTTTTGCATAATGCATATCCTTTTCCAGGGAACTGATTCTTGTTTCCTTTGAAGAAGCCATTTTCAGGGAAGGCATTTGTATAACCACCTTCTCTTGAGGACATGTCTCCTGTAGGGGCATACCAATAGCATCTGGCTTGAGATCCATTTCCAGAGACCAAGAGTCAGGATCTACCAATTGCCACATCTTCCTCTTGGCTTTCCTGCTTGAGTACCGTTTCTGAAAGTGGTGGCACTTCTTGATGCTCATGTTCAGAGGGAGCCCTCCTATGTGGGTGTAGCAAACGCTGTATAAGCGAGTCTCGTACTCTTGCATCAGACCATGGCATGCTTCCTCCTTGGCCATGGTCATCTTGGTGTGGGTGTAAAAGTTGGGAAGCCAATAGCTCTGGAGTTTGAACAGAGCCACTTTCTGCATGTGGCTCAGGATCTCCCTCCTAGTGGTTGATTGGTTGGGATGCCAGAT
The DNA here is from genome assembly GCF_028858775.2 of Pan troglodytes. NCBI lineage: Eukaryota > Metazoa > Chordata > Mammalia > Primates > Hominidae > Pan > Pan troglodytes. Next base: position 66,631,170 of record NC_072398.2, read on the forward strand.
GGAGAGGTTCAGGAGGGACTCTGGAAATAATACAGAGAAATCATGGGTGAAAATGATGTGATGATGGCAGTGATGATGGTGTTGGAGAGGTTTTTAATTTTTTTCAAATGTCTTTGTATATAGCATTTTATTAGTTCCTCACATAATCCTGGAGTATGAATAGTTTAAATATAGAGTCGACACATTTTTATGGTTTTCTCGGCACACAGGGATCCCTTTATCTTATTCTCCATAGAAATAAGCCATGCTATGGGATTCCTCTAGCTACTTTTTAGATTATTAAATGTTATTTTAAAGAAAAGCAAAAGCACAAGAAAAACGATTAAGAACAAGAGACATCTACATCTGAACAGGATTTTTGATGAAGAGGTTTGGACTGGATAAGTAGAACTAGCCCTGATTTTAATGTCATCAATTCTCAATTACCTATGTGAGTAGAGAGGAGTATGACTAATCCCAAACAGCACAACTTTTGGAGCACATTTGTATTTGAGTTAGGAATGCCTCATCATCTAATCAATGAACAAACAAATATAAATAAATCTTACATTCTAGAGAAGAAGTTGGCAAATTTTTATGTAAAGGGCCAGATGGTAAATATTTTGGCTTTGTAAATCACATAAAATGAGCCCTATGAAAATGTAAAAACGGTCTTAGCTCACAGGCCACATACAGTGCATTAGGCTGGTGGGCTGCAGTTTGTTCTAGAGAATCCCAATTAAAAAAATAAAATTACAAAAGTACATAGACTTAAATGTTACAGGTGCTTTTCAAGTATCCTGCCCCAATTCCTCCCCCCTCCTTCCAGCCAGCCTTCATTGGCAGGTAGTATCTTAGAGAGAGGCAAGTGCCAGCTTAAGGACAACTGTGTCTTTCAACACTTTCCTGGTTAAGGGTTGGGGTTGCCACTAGCCTCTCTGATACATAGAAGATGGAAAGAAGGTGGGGTTTCCTGCAAAGAAGGAGACTGAGGATTATCAGACACTGGATTTACTTTTTTGTTGCATCCCCCCAAAAAGATGCTTTATAATTCTTACTGATGTTCATGTTACAGAGGGTTACCACCCTGGAGCCCTCCTGCAGATGAGTGGCCCTCAGCATGAGGAGGAGGGACAGGTAGTAGTCTCTCACTTCCAGGTCCATCTCATCTATGCTCAGGATCTTCTCAGCAAGGATCCAGAAATCCACCAATTCTTCACCTACAGGTGAGACAGAAGAGGCACAGAGCTATACCCTAGTTTTGCCCCTTTGGTGGTTGCATCTGGGTGAATCAACTGACATCCCCCACCAGCCTGTTCCACTGCATCAATCATCATTCCTGGTGATTGGTTCAAGGTATCATCTCTAGAAAAGTTCTACTGTGGGGGAGAATTAGAGGCATGGGGAGAAGAGGCTTAATGCATGGGAATCCTTTGACTTTTTGTTGCTGGTGTTAGAAAAACCATCACTGGAGGGAAAACTGCAAGACTCTGGGGGTGGATTATGAAGTAATTAAATTTTGTCCAAAAAAAATGAAGATTGGGGGAAAAAACCACATTTCCTAGATCATGGACTGAGAATGGCCTGCAGAAAGACACCAGAGCCAAAAGATGCCAAAGACTACATTCCCTTTTGTTAAAACTTGGCCAGGCCTGAACTCTGAGTGGCAAAGTGAAAGATGTAGTCCATCTAGTTCTTCCCTACCTGCTCCTTGGAGATCCAGGATTTCACCCTTAAAATTAGGGCTAAGGCCTGGATGAAACTTAATGTTGTTGAGCTGGAGTGTCAGCCAGGGCCAGCTACCAGCCTCCCAGAACCCAGTAACTACTGGACCCAATAGAACAGAAGCCAGTCTTCCCATCACTCCCACTACAGGGATTTGTTTACGTGTTCCTTGTCCATCTCCCCACGAAAATGTCAGCTTTGTGAAGCAGGGACTTATGGCTCTTGTTCACCTTTGTAACCCAACCTACCAGCCCAGTGGCTGCCACATAGCAGTGCTTAATGACACTGTTAAATGAATGAATGAATAAACGAGTAAAAGGGACTCTGACTACTTTTCCCTTAACCTACACTATGGACCTCAGTTTTCAAAGATTTTTATCCAAACTGCATTATTAAACATTTTTATATTCAACACAGACACACATAACTGTTAACTGGGGCTTAGGGCAATCTGAAAACCATTAGGAACTTGCAAAAGCCCCAGGAACAACCCCAAGAACCCACCTGCACTGCCTGTGAGGTAGGAATAGAAGCGCCACATCCCTCTGACCCCGCCAATGCATTTCTGGAGTAGCCACTGGTCTGCCTTTTTCCATCTCATCATCTTGGCTGCCAGGAAAATTCCACCATAAGAGAGGGAGAATGAACTCTTCCCTTGACCCCTCTCCCAGCCTTGCACACTGCCAGACCCCCATTTGTTTAGTGTGGTGAGGACAAATTGTGACCAGTTAGATGAGCAGGATCCAGATTATGTGGTGCTTTTGAAGCTAGGCACCATCTGGTGACATGTGTTAAGGTTCATGGGAGGGACCCACAAGCATGCACACAATTCACATAAACACCCTCCAACCAAAGCCCCTTCCCTTCTACAGTCTCAACCTGACAGGGACTTTGCCCTTAGTGTGCATTTTAATCCATCTTTACCTACATATATATTGAAGGGGGTTAGTTGAATATAGCAGGTGATTTCTTACAACATTTTACTCTGTGAATACTCCTGAATCTTAAATTTGCCTGGGGTGAAACATATTTAGTTTCCTTTCCCTAGTGAGCCAAAAGTTACTAATTCAACTTTAGATGAAAATTTTATTCATTCATTCTTTCAGTACATGTTTATTAAATGCCTACCAAGTATCAGGTACCAATATAGGTGCTTGAAATACATCAGCAAACAGAACAAAAAATCCCTGCCTCCAAGGAGTCTATATTCTTGTGAAGGAGACAGGCACATAATAAGCATAATAAAAAAGTACATTATCTAGTGAGGTTGAAGGTTATAATCAGAATAGAAAAAATGTGGAACGGGATAAAAGAAATTGGTAGTGGTTCAATGAGGAGACAAGATTTGTACAAAGAGTTGAGGAGGTGAGAGAGGGAGCCATGTGAGTATCTACAGAAAGAGCATTCCGGGTAGAGGAAAAAGCCAGTGCAAAGCCTTTAAGTGGAAATGTGTCCGGCATGTTTGAGGAACTGCAAGGAGGCCAATGTGACTGGAATGGAATGAGTGAGGGGAGGGAAGTAGGAAGAGATGAGGTAAGAGAGGAAATGGGGCCAGTTCTCTAGGATCTTGAAGGTCACTGTAGGGGTGTTGAATTTCTCACTGACACAGGAGTCATTGGTAGTATTGGGGGTGTTGAGAAGCAGTGCGGACAGTGAGAAAAGGAGTAATATGATCTGAAATACATTTTTTCCCAATATTTTTATTGTGGGAGAGTACATGTAACATAACGTTTACCATCTTAACTATTTTTAAATGTACGGTTTAGTGGCGTTAAATGTATTAATAATTTTGTACAACCATCATGACCATCCACCTCCAAAATTCTTTTCATCTTGCAAAACTGAAACTCTTTACTCATTAAACAGTCACTGCCTATTTCCCCCCTTCTCCCAGCTCCTGACAACCACCATTCTACTTCTTTCTCTATGACTTTGACTCTCCTAAGTACCTCATATAAGTGAAATCATACAGTATTTGTCTTTCTGTGACTGGCTTACTTCAATTAGCATGTCTTCAGGATTTATTCATGTTGTAGTCTGTCATAATTTCCTTTTTATGGCTGAATAATATTCCATTGCGCATATATATATATTTAAAATCTCACATTTTGCTTATCCATTCATCCATTGATGGTTTCTTGGACTGTTTCCACACTTAACTATTGCGAATAATGCTCCTATGGACATGGATGTACAAATATCTCTCCAGACCCTGCTTTCAATTCTTTTGAGTATATACTCAGAAGTTAAATTGCTGGACCATATAGTAATTCTATTTTTAATTTTTGAGAAACCTCCATGCTATTTTCCACAGTTTGTACCATTTTACAGTCCTGCCAACAAATGCAAAAGAGTTCCAATTTCTCCACATCCTCACCAATGCTTGTTATCTTATTTTTTTGGTACACAATGGGTATGCGATGGTATCTCATTATAGTTTTGATTTGTGTTTCCCTAATGATTAGTCCCGTAGAACATCTTTTCATGTGCTATTGGCTATCTGTATATCTTCTTTGGAGGAATGTTTTGTTTAATTAAGTCTTTTCCCTATTTTTGAATCATGTTGCTCTTTGTTGTTGTTGAGTTTTAGGTGTTCTCCATATATTCTGGATATCAATCCTTTCTCAGATATATGATTTTGAAGTATTTTCTTCCATTCTTTAGGCTGCCTTTTTACTTTTGATAGTATCTTTTGATGCACAAGTTTTTTGATTTTTTATGAAGCCCAATTCTTTGTTGTTGCTTCTTCCTTTCCTGTCATATCCAAGACATCACTGCCAAATCCAATGTTGTGAAGATTTTGTCCTCCGTATGTTTTTTCATGGGTTTTATAGTTTTATGCCTTAAATTTAGGTCTTCAATCCATTTTGAGTTAATTTTCATATAGGGTGTTATGTAAGGGTCCAATTTCATTATTTCGCATGTGGACATCCAGTTTACCCAGACCGTTTGTTGAAAAGATGGTCCTTTCCCCATTGAATGGTCTTGGCACCCTTGTCAAAAATCATTTTACCATATATGTGAGGGTTTATTTCCGGGCCTTTTATTCTACTCCGTCTTTCCATATGTCTGCATTTATGCCACCACACTGTTTTTTATTTATTTATTTTTATTTTATTTTATTTTTTTATTATACTTTAAGTTTTAGGGTACATGTGCACAACGTGCAGGTTTGTTACATAGTATACATGTGCCATATTGGTGTGCTGCACCCATTAACTCATCATTTAACATTAGGTATATCTCCTAATGCTATCCCTCCCCCCCCCACCCCACAACAGGCCCCGGTGTGTGATGTTCCCCTTCCTGTGTCCATGTGTTCTCATTGTTCAGTTCCCACCTATGAGTGAGAACATGCAGTGTTTGGTTTTTCGTCCTTGTGATAGTTTGCTGAGAATGATGGTTTCCAGCTTCATCCGTGTCCCTACAAAGGACATGAACTCATCATTTTTTATGGCTGCATAGTATTCCATGGTGTATGTGTGCCACATTTTCTTAATCCAGTCTATCATTGTTGGACATTTGGGTTGGTTCCAAGTCTTTGCTATTGTGAATAGTGCCACAATAAACATACGTGTGCATGTGTCTTTATAGTAGAATGGTTTATAATCCTTTGGGTATGTACCCAGTAATGGGATGGCTGGGTCAAATGGTATTTCTAGTTCTAGATCCCTGAGGAATCGCCACACTGACTTCCACAATGGTTGAACTAGTTTACAGTCCCACCAACAGTGTAAAAGTGTTCCTATTTCTCCACAACCTCTCCAGCACCTGTTGTTTCCTGACTTTTTAATGATCGCCATTCTAACTAGTGTAAGATGGTATCTCATTGTGGTTTTGATTTGCATTTCTCTGATGGTCAGTGATGATGAGCATTTTTTCATGTCTTTTGGCTGCATAAATGTCTTCTTTTGAGAAGTGTCTGTTCATGTCCTTTGCCCACTTGTTGATGGGGCTGTTTGTTTTTGTCTTGTAAATTTTTTGAGTTCATTGTAGATTCTGGATATTAGCCCTTTGTCAGATGAGTAGATTGCAAAAATTTTCTCCCATTCTGTAGGTTGCCTGTTCACTGTGATGGTAGTTTCTTTTGCTGTGCAGAAGCTCTTTAGTTTAATTAGATCCCATTTGTCAATTTTGGCTTTTATTGCCATTGCTTTTGGTGTTTTAGACATGAAGTCCTTGCCCATGCCTATGTTCTGAATGGTATTGCCTAGGTTTTCTTCTAGGATTTTTATGGTTTTAGGTCTAACATTTAAGTCTTTAATCCATCTTGAATTAATTTTTGTATAAGGTGTAAGAAAGGGATCCAGGTTCAGCTTTCTACATATGGCTAGCCAGTTTTCCCAGCACCATTTATTATATAGGGAATCCCTTCCCCATTTCTTGTTTTTGTCACGTTTGTCAAAGATCAGATAGTTGTAGATATGTGGCATTATTTCTGAGGGCTCTGTTCTGTTCGATTGGTCTATATCTCTGTTTTGGTACCAGTACCATGCTGTTTTGATTACTGTAGCCTTGTGGTATAATTTGAAGTCAGATAACTTGATGCCTCCAGCTTTGTTCTTTTGGCTTAAGATTGACTTGGCGATGCGGGCTCTTTTTGGTTCCATATGAACTTTAAAGTAGTTTTTTTCCAATTCTGTGAAGAAAGTCATTGGTAGCTTGATGGGGATGGCATTGAATCTATAAATTACCTTGGGCAGTATGGCCATTTTCATGATATTGATTCTTCCTATCCATGAGCATGGAATGTTCTTCCATTTGTTTGTGTCCTCTTTTATTTCATTGAGCAGTGGTTTGTAGTTCTCCTTGAAGAAGTCCTTCACATCCATTGTAAGTTGGATTCCTAGGTATTTTATTCTCTTTGAAGCAATTGTGAATGGGAGTTAACTCATGATTTGGCTCTCTGTTTGTCTGTTATTGGTGTATAAGAATGCTTGCACCACACTGTTTTGATTGCTGTAAACTTGTAGTAAGTTTTGAAATCAGAAGGTGAGTCCTGCAGCTTTTTTGAAATTTTTTCAAAATTGTTATGGCTGTTTGGAGTTCCTTGGAAATTTTAGGTTTGACGTTTCTATTTCTGCAAAAGATGTCATTGAGATTTTGATGGAGATTGCGTGAATCTGTAGATTGTTTTGGGTTGTATTGGCATGTTAACAACATTAAGTTTTCCAATCCATAAATAAACATCAGAGGCATTTGTTTATGTCTTCTTTAATTTCTTTCAGCAATGTTTTGTAGTTTTTATTGTGCAAGTCTTTCACCTCCTTAAGTGAATTCCTAAGTATTTTATTCTTTTTAATGCTATTGGTTAATGAAATTGTTCACATAATTTTCCTTTCAGATTGTTCATTGTAAGCGTATGGAAGTGCAACTGATTTTTTGTTTTGTTTTGTTTTTGACTTTGTATCCAGCTACTTTGCTGGATTCATTTCTTAGTTCTAACAGTTTTTTTATGTGTGGAATCTTTGGATTTTTCTACAAAATACTACATTATCTGCAAATGAAGATCATTTGACCTCTTTCTTTCCAATTAAGATGTCTCTTATTTTTCCTTCTTCTTTTGGCCGAATTGCTCTGGTGAGAGTTTCCAGTATGGTGTGAAATAGAATTAGTGAAATCAGGCATTTCCTATTCCTGATCTTAGAGGAAAAGCTTTCAGTTTTTTGTCATTGAGTATGATGTTCACTGTGGATTTTTCGTATGTAGCTTTTATTATGTTTAGATAGTTTCTTCTTAATCCTAGTTCGTTGGACATTTTTTCATGAAAGGGTGTTGTATTTTGTCAAATGTTTTTTCTGCATCTATTGAGATGATTATGTAGTTTTCTTCTTTCATTCTGTTAATGTGGTATATTACATTCATTTATTTTCGTATATTGAGGCATCCTTGCATTCCAGGAAAAATATCCCTTTTGGTCATGGTGTTTAATCCTTTTAATATACTGTTGAATGTGGTTTGCTAGTATTTCATTGCAGACTTTTGCATCAATGTTCATCAGGAATATTGGCCTATACTTTTCTTTTCTTATAGTGCCTTGTTTGGCTTTAGTATCAGGGTAATGCTGGCCTCAAAGAAGGAGTGAGAAAGTGATCCTGCCTCTTCAATCTTTTGGAACAGTTTAAGAAGAATTAGTATTAATTCTTCTTTAAATGTTTGGGGTATAAGTCAACAGTAAAACCATCAGGTCCAGGACTTTTCTTTGTCAGGAGATTGTAGATTACTGTTTTAATCTCTTTGCTAGTTATAGGTCTACTCAGATTTTTATTATTATTATTATATTTTAAGTTCTAGGGTACATGTGCACAACGTGCAGATTTGTTACACATGTATACATGTGCCATGTTGGTGTGCTGCACCCATTAACTCATCATTTACATTAGGTATATCTCCTAATGCTATCTCTGCCCCTCCCCCCACCCCATGATAGGCCCCGGTGTGTGATGTTCCCCTTCCTGTGTCCAAGTGTTCTCATTGTTCAATTCCCACCTATGAGTGAGAACATGCGGTGTTTGGTTTTTTGTCCTTGCGGTAGTTTGCTGAGAATGATGGTTTCCAGCTTCATCCATGTCCCTACAAAGACATGAACTCATCCTTTTTTATGGCTGCATAGTATTCCATTCTACTCAGATTTTCTATATCTTTTGATTTAGCATTAGTAGATTTTGTGTTTCTAGGAATCCTTCTATCTCATCTAGGCTACCAAATTTGTTGGTGTACAATTGTTCAGAGCACTCTTCTATAATCCTTTTTATTTCTGTAGAATTGATAGTAATGTCCCCACTTTCACTTTATTATTATTATTATAAGATAGGGTCTTGCTCTGTTACCTAGGCTGGAGTGCAGTGGCATATCAAATGCCTCATTACAGCCTCAAATTCCTGGGCTCAAGCAATCCTCGTTCCTCAGCTAGTACTATAGGTGCATGACACCTGTCTGGATTTTTTATTTTTATTTTTTGTGAATACTGGGTCTCATTATGTTGCCCAGGCTGGTCTTGAACTTGTGGCCTCAAGCAATCCTCTCATCCTGGCTCTGTAGAGTTCTGGGATCACAGGCATGAACCATCATGCCAAGACTCATTTTGAATTTAGTGATTTATAGTCTTTTTTAGTAATTATTAAGTCTTCTCTTTCTCTTTTCTTTTTTTTTTTTTCTTCTGAGCAGAGTCTTGCTCTGTCACCTAGGCTAGAGTGCAATGGCATGATCATGGCTCACTGCAACCTCTGCCTCCTGGGTTCAAGTGATTCTCCTGCCTCAGCCTCCCAAGTAGCTGGGATTACAGGATCCCGCCAACATGCCTAGATAATTTTTGTATTTTTAGTAGAGACAGGTTTTCACCATGTTGGCCAGGCTGGTCTCGAGCTCCTGACCTGAGGTGATCCACCCCCTAAGGCATCCCAAAGTGCTGGGATTACAGGCGTGAGCCACCACCCCTGGCCAGTCTTCTGTTTTTCTTAATCCACTTAACTAAAGGTTTATTTTGCTGACTTTTTCAAAGGACTAATTTTTGATCCCACTGATTTTCTCTATTTCATTGTTATTTGCTGTAATCTTTATTATTTCTTTTCTTCTGCTAGCTCTGGGTTTAATTTGCTGTTCTTTTTCTAGAGCCTTAAGTTGTAAAGTTGTGTTATTTGAGATTTTTCTTTTTAAAATGTAAACATAGCTATAAATTTTCCCATTAGCACTGCTTTTATTTTATCCCATAAGTTTTGTTGTTTTCATTTCCATTTATCTCTAAGTATTTTCTAATTTCCCTTGTAATTTTTTCTTTGATCCATTGTTTAATACTGTGTTAATTTCCACAATTTTGTGAATTTTCTACTTTAACTTCTGTTATTTATTTCTAATTTCATCCTTTTGTGGTCAGAGAAGATACTTTGTATGTTGTCTTTTAAAATCTGTTGAGAATTTCTGGCCTAATATATAATCTATCCCGGAAAATGTTCCATGTGCACTTGAGAAGAATGTGTATGCTTTTGTTGTTGAGTAGAGTGTCCTGTATATGTCTTTTAGATCTAGCTAGTTTAATGTATTGTTGAAGTCTCTATTTCCTAACCTATCTTCTGTCTTACTATTCTATTCATTATTAAGAGTGGGTATTGAAGTCTCCAATGATTATTTTAGGATTGTCTATTTTCTCTTTCAGTTCTGTCCATTTTTGCTTCATATATTTTGAGGGTCTGTCATTAGGTGTGTAGATGTTTATAGTTGTTACATCTTGATATGTTGAAACTTGCATTAACAAGTAATGTCCTTCTTTGTCTCTTGTAAACTTTTTTTAAAACTTAAAGGCTATTTTGGAAGGGGAGGGAAGACAGTGCAGGATAAAAATAAATAAATTAAATAAAGTCTATTTTGTCTGATATCATTATAGGCACCCCTGCTTTCTTTTGGTTACTATTTACATGGAATATTTTTTCCATCCATTCATTTTCAATCTATGTCTTTGACTCTAAAGTGAGTCTCTTACAGACAGCATGTAATTGGATCTTGCTTTAAAATTTATTCTGCCAATCTCTGTCTTTTTATTGGAAAGTTTAATCCATTTACAGTTAAAGTTAATTTCCTTTTTTTTTTTTTTTTTTTTTTTTTTTGAGATGGAGTCTTGCTCTGTCGCCCAGGTTGGAGTGCAGTGGCGTGATCTCCACTCACTGCAAGCTCCGCCTCCCAGGTTCATGCCATTCTCCTGCCTCAACTTCCCAAGTAGGTGGGACTACAGGCGCCTGTCACCATTCCTGGCTAATTTTTTTGTATTTTTAATAGAGACAGGGTTTCACCGTGTTAGCCACGATGGTCTCGATCTCCTGACCTCATGATCTGCCCGCCTCAGCCTTCCAAAGTGCTGGGATTACAGGCATGAGCCACCACGCCCAGCCTAAAGTAATTTACTATTAAGAAGAAACATGTCATTCTGTTATTTGCTTTCTATACACCTTATAGCTCTTTTGTTCTGCGTTACCAGGATTATTGTCTTCTTTTGTGTTTAATTGATTTTTTGGTGAAACATTTAAATTCCTTTGTCATTTCCTTTTGTGTAAATTCTGTAGCTATTTTCCTTGCAGTTATCATGAAGATTACATTTAATATTGTAAGTTTATAACACTCTAAGTTGATTTATATCAGCTTAATTTCAGTCACAGACAAAAACTTTGCTTCTTTGACAGCTCTAACTCCACCTCTTTTGGTTGTTGATGTCACAAAATTACATTGTGTTCCCCAAAATATAAACTGATAATTAATTAATGTGCATTAATATCTTAAATTATGTGGAAAACAAAATTTAATGTGGAGTTACCAACCAAAGTTACAATAATACTATCTTTTAGACGAGTAGTTATTCTTTTAAAACATATATTAATCTCTTAAATCTTGAAAAAACAAAAAAGGGCAGTTATAAATCATTACAATGATGATAGCTTTTAAATATTATTTTATTATGATTTTATGATGTTAGTATTATATTTATTTTTATTGAGATCTTTACTACATGTGGCTTCAAGTTACTGTCTAGTGTTCTTTCATTTCACCCTGCAGGACTCTCTTGAGCATTTCTTGCGGGAAAGCTCCCTCAGCTTTTGTTTATCTGGGAATATCTTAATTTCATCCTTGCTTTAGAAGGACAGTTTTGTTGAATATAGGATTCTTGGTTATTTTTTTTTTTCTTTTAGAACTTTGAATATATCAACCTACTGCCTGCTGGACTCCACAGTTTCTGATGAGAAATCTGCTTATAATCTTATGAATATCCTTTGTAAAGTGATGAATAATTTCTCTCTCTTACTGTTTTCAACATTCTCTCTCTGTCTTTGGCATTCAAGAATATAATATGTCTTGGTGTGGATCTCTTTGAGTTCATCTTACTTGGAGTTCATTGGGCTCTTTGAGGTCTATATTCATGTCTTCCATCAAGTTTGAGAGGTTTTTAGCCATTATATATTCAAATATTCTCTTTGCACCTTTCTTTCTCTACTCTTTTTCTAGACTTCCATAATGTGTGTGTGTGTTGGCCTGCCTGATGGTGCCCCACAAGTCCCATCAAGGGTCTCTGTTCAGTTTTCTTTAAACTTTTTTCTTTCTGTCCCTCAGATTTAATAGTTTCTACTGTCCTATCTTCAGGTTTACTGATTCTTTCTTTTGCCTGCTCTAATCTGCCTTTAAATCTTTCTAGTAGAATTTTCATTTTAGTTGTGCTTTTCAGCTACAGAATTACTTTTGTTTTTTTAAGGTTTTTCTCTGTATTAATATTTCCATTTTGTTCATTTATCACTTTCTTGACTTTCTCTACATCTTCCTTTAGTTCTTTGACCATATTTAAGGCAGTTGTTTTAAAGTCTTTATCTAGTAGATCTGCCATCAGAGCTCTCTCAAGGACAGCTTCTTTAGGTTTATCTTTATTTTCTTTAAATTGACCATACTTTCCTCTTTGTGTGCCTTCTGATTTTTTTTTTTGTTAAAAACTGAATATTTGAACCTAATGATGTGTTAACTCTGGAAATCAGATTCCCTCCTTTTCACAGAGTGTGCTGGGGGGTTTTTTGTGGTTAATTTTGTTAGTTGCTATTATTATTATTATTACTGTAGGATATCTCTGTGCCAAGAATTGGCCTGAGGCATAAATTTGTCTCCCTATATCTTTTCTGAGCCTGCAACTTTCTTTAAGCATAGGCAGTTACTTTCTAATTTTCTCCATATATGCAGTTGTTTTTGAATGCCCTAATCCTTAAGATCTGCCTCCCAAAAGGAAAAAAAAAAAAGAGAAAAATGAAGAAGGGGGAAGATGTCAGCTCTGTAAATCCCCTAAATATCACTTCAGCTAGAGGGAGAGGGGCTTACAACAAAGGGAAAGTATAATGAGTGCCCACGTCTTTGCCTGTACTTCTGTGATCAGAAGTAGCAATTGGAGCACAGATCCTTAATATTTGGAAGACAGGATTCTTTTTGCCCACCCTGGCTCCTGTAAGCTGCCCCAGGAACATGTGCACAACTGTGTGCCATGGGGCTGGGGTTGAGGGTAAGTAGCTGCCATTGTGCAAAGAGCTGAAATTGAATGAGATCAACTACAATTTACTGTCTAAAGTTTCCCCCCAAAAGTTGCAAGTTTCAATAGACTCTAGAGTTTCAAAATATTTACATCATACAGATTCTGCCAGTACAATTGTTGTCTAGATGAGGAAACAGATTCCTAGTGCTTCCTATTTCATCATCTTCCTGGGAGTCCCTCCAGCACCACCACCAATTACTTTTTAAGAGGCTCACTCTGGCTTCTATGAGCAAGAGAGCAAGAGCAAAAGCAAGGAGACAAATTAAGAGATGATTTCATTAATTAGGTAAGAAATTCTGGAGGCTTAAACCAGTTGGTAGTAATGAAGGTGGTGAAATCTGTTTGTTCTAAATTAGGCAATTTTACTATGTTCTGCGGCCACCATTAATTTTCTCATTTCTGGCTACAGTGAGATAAACAGCCCAGTCCATCAGATTCCTGCATATTTCTCTTGATACCAATATTTCATGCTAAGAGTTTACCTATTGCCAAAACATGGGCTGGGCTATGCACATATCTATAAATTCAGCCAGTATTTGTACCTTACTATAGTACTGACAGGCATAAGATCATTATGAAGTGTGACTTCCTATATTTCTACACACACACACACACACACACACACGCACACCAATGCTTACCTCCTTCTGGGGACTTAATGAAACTGATGAACTCCTGACAGAGAATGTAATGGAAACACAAGTTTGTTTTACAGAAGAAAGGTAATCGGTATTTTTCCAACCAGGTCAATAACCCTTTGTATTTGGCAATCTAGAGTCAAAGCAAAATAGAAACAAAAATGCTAAATGAAACTGAACTGCTAAAAAAATACAACTTAGTAAGTGGCAACTAATCATCTCACACTTGCAGTGTCTGGCCAGAAGGATAGGTGTGTTGATTAAAAATAATTTCTATAAACCTGGAACCTGGACTTAAGAAAAAGAAGTATCAAAGAGGAGCAGAGACTTGCAAAGAAGTAAATGGATCAGTAGAAAATAAAAAGCTTGATCTTTCATGAAAAAATTCTTTCTTATCCCTGAGTGAAGTTGTTAAAGAAAAAATCTAAGTCTTGCTTGACAGAAGAAAAGCAGAAAAGATTTGGGTCTGTGGTGTCAGATCATAACTCTATTCAACTTGCTTCTTTGTAAACACACTCATAATTTCTAACAAGCTCCTAACCCCTATCAATTGCACTATATGTACAAAAACAAAATTCACACATAGCATCATTTAGAATACAGGATATATTCTGAAGGATCAAGCCACAGAGAAAGGAGGTAATTTTTTTCAGCTTTCAGGGTTATCCTTGGGAAATCAAACATAAGCTTCAGAATAGAATGTCTCTTCTCAACTCTCCAGAACTCAGGGAAAGCGAAACCTTGTTGTTATCAGGGTTTAGAGTGGTCTGTCTGATTCTACATGCCCCCTTGTAGGGGATGTGGAAGCCATTGGTAAGTCTAAGGTCTACATAGTGGAAAAGGAAAACAGGAGTGGGGACAAGGGGAAAAATAAGAAAAAAGAAAAAGGGCATAAAGAAAAAAATTGGGAGAAAAACATGCCTCTGGAGAATAGTGGAGTAGTCACTAGAAATTGCAGAGAAGCATCTTATCTTGATGTATATCTGATAATGCATACTGACAATAATTATGTGGCCCATGGGCTGCCACTTCCCATCCGACACCCATTGCAGACATTGCCAGTCAATTCCCAGACTCTTTCTTGCTTAGAAGTGCCCTTAAAGTTCTTCTCAGGACAGTTTCACAAGTGTCTAACCTATCACGGTAGATGTGAGAATCCCATTTGCTAACTATGGACTAGAATATAATGGAAATAATTCACCAGCAATTGCTTGGATAAGAGGTAAAAAATGTAAAAAGGAGAAATGTAGACCTGGATTGATGCTGTCTGTTCTACTCACCTGCTTTACAGTTTCTCCTATAGTTACCCTCTGGACCTCCTCTTTTTCTCCCTCTCCCAATTCACATTTCAAGTAGTTCCCTCAGGCCAGGCACGGTGGCTCAGGCCTGTAATCCCAGCAATTTGGGAGGCCGAGGCGGGTGAATTGCTAGAGCTCAGTAGCTCCAGACCAGCCTGGGCAACATGGTGAAACTCCGTCTCTACCAAAAATACAAAAAATTAGCCAGGCATAGTGGCATGTGCCTGTGTGGTCCCAGCTATTTGGGAGGCTTAGGTGGGAGGATTGCTTGAGCCAGGGAGGCAAAGGTTGCAGTGAGCTAAGATCGCACCACTGCACTGCAGCCTGGGTGACAGAATGAGACCCCATCTCCAAAACAAAAACAAAAACAAATTAACAACAAAAAACAATTATAGTTCCCTCATTCTCCACCCTAAACTCTCTACCTCTGAAGAATTTTACTCACCAAGTTACAAGGTATTTCTGGCCACAAGCTCCACTGTGAATTTTCAACAGTATAAAGTGGTGTCTGACCAAAAACCTGCAAAACAAAGCTAGGAAACAGTCAAGGGAGTAGAGCTTCTCTTCATGTATATGACACAGTCCCTCTACAGCCACAGAGGAAGGGAGGTTCCATGGCTCTTTTATTTCAAGGGACACTAATTCTTAAATTTATTCTACTCCATCAACTTGCCCTGCACACATGCAAACAAGCTCTAAACAGACTGAATTGCAAGATTCACTCATCTTTTGGCTCCACCATGCCCCAACCTGGGAGCTATCTTTCCTGTGGAGCCTGAGCCGACCTGAGAGCTATTTGCTTGTGTGCAAAGGCCAAGGCCCATGATATTAGAACGTATTTACTTTGTGTACTCAGTATTCACTTTTCTCCCTGGACTTAGCAAATGTCTAAAATGTTTTCCCAGTGAAAAATAGCTTTGGGTTTACCTAAACTGGAGAAGACAGAGAGGACTAAAGATGTGGAGACTGGGGATACAAATTACACAGGGAGGCATTGAGAGTGTCCAAAATTGATAATGTAATTCTAGGATACCATCCCCTTTTGTCATGGAAAAGAGACTGTCACCTAGGCAACCACCTTTGAAATGGATGGGAAAGGACTTCTATGTTTACAGGTATGTAAACTTAAGCAGTCTCATCATGGGCAACAAAATGTCTTCAAAGTGTCCCAGAAGTATTTGCAGAAAACTAGACGGGCTGAAGCTCCAATTACTGGCTGAACTCTTAGCACATCATGTCAGTCTGACCATCTCCCCTAGATGAACAGCCTCACACTTTTGTTAGTCTATGGCCCTCTTCCCTCAATCCCATTTGTCCCTTGTCACTGGCTGTGAGGTGCTGAAGGAAGGTGATGTTGCTGTCTGCATGTTACAATTGTAAGTCTGTAAAGGAGACTCAGTCCTTAGGGATCTCTCTCTGCTCTGGACTCAGTGTGTAACACAACACACACTGAGTAGGGTGTTAAGCTACCTTTAAGGAGTGGCAGTAGGACTGTGAAGTTGTGAGATTATGTGGGAGTGGGGTTTGGAAGCAGTTTCACTACCCGACATTTATACCATAGAGGGCACAGGCTAATGTGGAAAACACATCAGGCCTGGAGCCAGCAGACCTGGTCAGCTCCTAGAACCGCCCTAGATTCACTGTGTGATCTTAGGCATATCATTTAACTTTTTTGTTTGTTTGTTTGTTTTTGAGATGGAGTCTGGCTCTGTCACCTGGGCTGGAGTGCAGTGGAACGATCTCGGCTCACTGCAACCTCCGCCTCCTGTGTTCAAGTGATTCTCCTACCTCAGCCTCCCTAGTAGCCGGGATTACAGGCATGCGCCACCATACCTAGCTAATTTTTATAGTTTCAGTAGAGATGGGGTTTCATCATGTTCGCCAGGATGGTCTTGAACTCTTGACCTCAAGTGATCTGCCTGCCTCGCCCTCCCAAAGTGCTGGGATTACAGCAAATCATTGAACTTCTGAGATCCATTGGTAAAAAGGGAAAATACTTCCTACTTCACACGGTGACTATGGGAATTAAGTGGTAGAAATTTGTAAACTTAAGGAGTATTCAACATGAACTACTACTGCTGTCTCTCTTTATAGGCCACAGCTGCCTAAGTGGCCAGGACTTTCTTATACTCTTGGCTGGAACTCCCCTCCCCAATCACTCTCTGTTTCTAGAACATTATTGTGAATTGTTTTAATTGTGTTGGTGAATTAACTGATTAACGGGTCTTAAGATTACTTCTCGGCCAGGCGTGGAGGCTTACGCCTGTAATCCCAGCACTTTGGGAGGCCGAGGCAGGCGGATCATCTGAGGTCTGGAGTTTGAGATCAGCCTGACCAACATGGAGAAACTCCGTCTCTACTAAAAATACAAAAGATTAGCTGGGTGTGGTGGTGCACGCCTGTAGTCCCAGCTACTTGGGAGGCTGAGGCGGGAGAATCACTTGAACCCAGAAGGTGGAGGTTGCAGTGAGATAAGATTGTGCCACTGCACTCCAGCCTAGGCAACAAGAGCAAAATCTGTCTCAAAAAAAAAAAAAAGATTACTTCTGAAACCTTCATTAAGACAGTGGCAGAGACAATAGTGAGAAACACATAAAAGACCCACTCCCCGAGAGGCCTTTTCCTTATCCTCATTTTAATCCTGTTGCCTGACACCACCATCCATCCAAGCACCCAAGCCTGTTACCCTTGCTTCCTTTCTTCCTGTTACCACCTTGCCCAACATTTAAACAGTGACATGGTCCTATATTTTGTTTTGTTAACAATCTCCTCTACTTATCCCATCCTCCTCTCCCCTTTCCCTTCAGACCCTCATTACTTCCCACCTAGATGATTGAAACAACCTCCTAACCACTTTCCCTTCCTCCATTAAGGTCTCCTGCCCACCCATTGGCCAGACCTCTGCAGAGTAGTTTTCTCAGATGAAAGTCTGAACATGTTACTCCTTTACTTCAAATCCTTCGATGGCTCTCTAACACCTTAGGGTAATGTCCAAACTCCTAGGCATAGTTTGCCTGATCTCCAGGGCTTGGCGCAGCCTGCCTGTGCAGCTTATCTCTTGTAGCATCTCACCCTTACAACTGTTCTTCAGCCTTCCTGAGTTACTTACAATTTGCCCCAAAGTGTCAAAGGATTGTGTTCTTTGGTGCCTTTACTTTCTCTGTTCTGTCTATAATGCTTTTGTTTTTCTTGCTACTCACTCCCTAGTCTTTTCCTCCTATTTTTATTCTTTTTTTTTTTTTTCTTTTTGAGGTGGAGTCTCGCTCTGTCACTTAGGCTGGAGTGCAGTGGTGCAATCTCGGCTCACTGCAACCTCCGCCTCCTGGGCTCAAGTGATTCTCGTGCCTCAGCCTCCTGAGTAGCTGGCACTACAGGCTCCCGCCACCACGCCCGGCTAATTTTTGTATTTTTAGTAGAGACAGGATTTCACCATGTTGGCCAGGCTGGTCTCAAACTCCCAAATTCAGGTGATCCCCCCACCTTGGCCTCCCAAATTGCTGGGGTTACAGGCATGAGCCACCGTGCCCCGCCTCCTCCTATTTCTTTATGCACCCTTTCCTCCTCACCTTCTGCTTCCAGTTACCTGTCAAGTACCTCCTTGTCTTTTAATATTTGTCTTGTGTCAGCTTTTCCTGACTTTTCCAGGTAGGGATGATCTCTCTGTCTCATGAGTACTGTACTCCCACTGCCTCCTAAAAACTTCTGTCATGTCACCCAGACCTTCAATAAATATCTCTCACACTAGACTGGGAATTCCATGAGGACAGGAATGCAGGGATGGTGTCATTAATATGTGCATCCCCAATACTAAGCCCAGCCCAGGGGCTGGCACAAAGTAACCACCCAATAACTATGTGTGGGATAGAGAGGGTGCTTCTCCCACTTGAGTGAAATTTCGCCTTTTAGTATATACCATCTTATGGGAAAGGGTGCATCAAGATGAGTCACAATTCATAAGGCACCAGTGTTAAAATGTCACCAAGGATTTAAACCAAAAAAGATTCAGGATAAGTCCAGGTTTGAGTTTAAGAACACTTTGATGTTTGAGGTTTGTTTTAGTTGCATAGATTAAGGAAATAGATAGGTTTGTTCCAGTCAACAACAATTTCTATGCACTAAACACCTGGTAAAGGGAGTAGAGCAGAATAAATAATCCTCAGTCCTTGTCCTGCAGAAATTCACTGTCTCATAATCTACTGGGGGCCACGCACACACACACACACATACAACTCAAGAGAGTTGCAAAGTGCCAAGGGGCTCAGAAGCAGAGAAGTTCCCATCAGGAGGTTCCAATGCTGAGGACCTAGGAATTCCTTAAGGAGAATGGAATTTAAGCAGAGATTTGAAGAGTATTTAAGATTTTTGTAGGCGGAACTATAGGAAAGGTATTCCTGGCAGAAAACAGACACAGCCCAAGGAGAGGTTCAGAGGTGGGGGAATGCCAGGGGTACCCAGTGAGGGTAGACCTCTGTCAACAGAGCACTTGGAATCAGCAGAGGGTATGATGAGAAGTAACTTTGGACAGGTAAAGGCAAGTAAGGAGGCTGGGGATTTAGGATCTGATGACATCAACAATGGGAAGCTTTTGGAGATTTTACAGGTGGTTCTGGTTCATGTTTATTTGCTCAAATTAAAAGAGTTTTTTATTTAAGAAGACATTTAGTAAAACCCCAAATAACAACAAACAAAAATAGTCACTCAGCTCTGTGAGATTCACTATTCAGCTGCTAATGAAATATTTGTATTTAAATCTGAGAATGCTTACCGGGAGGGAAAGAAATGTGTTGAAAAAATCGGCAAAGACTTCATCCTCTAGCAGAATTATAAGATTTGTAGAACCAATTATCTCTATATGGAGAGAGAGAAATAAAAAACCAAAACATGAACCAGAATTGCATTCAGGTTCAGAAAATGAAGCAATCGAATGGATCATTTCACGTTGCCAAATCTCAGCATGATGACAGCCTCTAGGGTCACGCAATTCAATTTGCATGTCCTTCTCCAGGACTCTCTTTTTCAATATCATTCTGCTTAAACACTCCCAGCTGTGGGGAGCTCACTGACTCAGGTATGCCCATTCCGTTTATGAAGAAGGCGAAGTGGTAGATTTCTTTTTTCCTACTGTGACTGTCTTCCTTTATCTTATGTATGTAAAAATCACGCCCTCTGAAGCTTGACAGAATTCACTTAAGTCCCCTTAAAAGGGACAGTGCTTCCAGTATTTATAAAGACATCACAGACGTCTGCTTACCTCCAACCCCGCTGGCTAGTCACCAGGCAATTCTTCAACCCATTCCTCACATGGCCTTCTCTCCATCTGGTTCTCTCATTGGCTGGAGTGGTACTCACAACTGAAATACTTCAAATGCTTCCCAGAGCAGAACATAAGAGAACCCTTGCCTGGGTTGCATCTGATGCTAGTGTAATGGGGCCTGAAGTGGGGTTAGCTTTGGGGGCTCTCATATTACACTATTAACTCCATTATGCTTTTACTTATGAGGTCACATTTCAGAAACCAAGGGCAGGAATGTACATTTATTCCAGTCAAATTTCAACTTGGTAGGTTTGGTTTAACATTACTGCCTGACAAGAGCTTTCTTGAATATTAATTTGATCATGCAACATACTTATTACTTCTCTCAGGTGTGATCATCGTGCTGCCCAAGTTAATTCAAGAAGATAATGTCATAAAGCCAAACACGGAGACCCCAGGTGAATGAAGCAACTAACTCCTCTAGTAAATAAGTTTCCTCTAATTTACTGTCTATGCTCCTTAGAGCACAATATTCAGCTAGTGAATAATAAACTAATTGTTTTATCAATGGCCCACCATCACTCAGTCATACCCAAAGTTCATAATGAAAGACTGAAAAATGGGTCCGAATACTATGCCCTAAGCTCATCTCTCAACCTAAGCATCTGATGAGGACAGTAAGTGCCATGCACAGTCACAAACATGTAGTTATGATATAAGAAAACTAAACAATCATTTTTCCTGATGACACTGGTGGTTGTTGGCTTCATATATTAGAAATAGAATTAGAAACTCCTGGCCAGGCATGGTGGCTCATGCCTATAATCCCAACACTTTGGGAGGCTGAGGCTGGTGGATTGCTTGAGGCCAGGAGCTCAAGACCAGGCTGACCAACATGATGAAACCCTGTCTCTACTAAAAATACAAAAATTAGCCAGGCATAGTGGCGGGAGCCTGTAATCCCAACTACTTGGGAGGCTGAGGCAGGAGAATCGCTTGAAGCCAGGAGGTGGAGGTTGCAGTGAGCCAAGATCGCACCACTGCACTCCAGCCTGAGTGACAGAGTGAGACTGTCTCAAAAAAAAAAAAAAGGAAACCCAGATAAACACTATTGTGAGTGACAGAGCTGGTATCAGCACTTGCCCTCTGTTCACATACATCTTTTTTCTTGCTGTCAAGTGCTATGTGTGTTTTATGTGTACCCCTCCCAAGCCCTCTGCTCTTCTTTTTATAAGCAGTCCTTGATTTATTTAATCTATTCCATATGGGTGATTCCAAAATCTGTGTTTTCAGTCCAGGCTTCTCTCCTTCACTCTGGTTTTAAATATACATGAGCTATGGACCAGCTCTACATGCATATCCATCAGACACTTTCATCTCAACATGTTCAATGTGTCCAGGCCTCCCAACCTGCTCCTTTTCCTACATTCCCAGTCCCAGTTACTGGAATTATCATTCAATAAATTATCTAATCCTGAAAACTGAGGCTCTTCTCTCTGTCTCTGTCCCTGTCTCTCACTCTCACTCTCACTCTCACTCTCTCTCACTCTTGCTCTTACTCTCTTGTTCTCTCTCTCTCCCCTCCATGCCCCTACATGCAATGGGGGACCATGCTATATGGTTTCTCTTTGTACCTATCTCTGGAATCTGTCTTCTCCTTTCCATCCATAAAGTTACTCTTCCATTACAGGCCTCTATGCTCTCTCACCTAGACTTCTGCATCAGCTTCTTAAATGGTCTCCCTAGCTCCCACCTCTTGCCCTTCCAACCACCCTCCACGTACTGCCACCATAATCTGTTGATATTATTATTGTTAAAGTCTTTCAAAATCTCCTCGATGTCCTAGAAGGTAAAGTCCAAACTCTCTAGTGTAGTATCTGAGGCTTTACACCATCTGGCTTTTGAGTTTCCTCCCAGCCTCATTTCCTGCCTCTCTGCGCACTCTGCCTCCTGTTTGCAAGCTAAGCCAAGGCATTGCTGTTTCCTGCATGTGCTAGGTACTCTCACTTGAAACCTCCATGTCTTTGTTCCCATATTCCCATTGCTTCAAATGTTTTCTTAAGTACAGTCAGCTCACAAATTAATAGTCATCCATTAAGAACTGGTTTACATATAATCTTGGTGAACCAAGAAAGGTAGAATCTACTGCAATGGTAGAATTCATCACTATCTCCCTATACCATCACGTATATCCTCCATTATTACAATTAACAAGTCTTACTGTTTTTATCCATTGATATATCTGTCTTCCTCATCAGACTGAGCGTGTGAGAGGAGGGACTTTGTTTTTTCACCTTTCTTCCTCTAGGCTCTAAAAGTGTTTGCACAATGTCTAAGTTCTGTAAATGTGGAATAAATTGTTCTTTCAAAAGATAATCTTCAATCTTTTTTTTTTTTTTTTTTTTTTTTTTGCCAAAGTCTCACTCCGTCACCCAGGCTGGAATGCAGTGGCATGATCTCAACTCACTGCAACCTCTGCCTCCCAGATTCAAGTGATTCTTGTGTCTCAACCTCTCAAGTAGCTGGGATTACAGTGCATGCCACCACACCTGGCTAATTTCTGTATTTTCAGTAGAGATGGGGTTTTACCATGTTGGCCAGGCTGGTCTTGAACTCCTGACCTCAGGTAATACACCTGCCTCAGCCTCCCAAAGTACTGGGATTACAAGGGTGAGCCAACGCTCCCAGCCGATGATTTTCAATCTTTTGGACTTTTGTTTGTTTATCATTCATAGAGTCTAACATGGATTTGTTGAATGAGTATATTACTGAGCCCATCTGAATACAGAAAAGTGGGGTTTGGCAGAAATTCCCTAGTGATTGTTTTTCATAGCTACACACACCGCTGGTGGCAAGGGGCTTGACTATGCTAGGGCTTGCCATTGCCAAAACAGTCTTAAGGAGATATAGAGACAAGGCTCTGTACATCCTTCCCTTCCTCATCCTCTCATTTCTCCATTCTTGTTTTTCCTTCTTACCTGTTCTGCCTTCAAACTTCCTAATAATTTGAGAAGGCTTTTAGCACCCATTCCACGCCATAATAATATTGACTTGGCAACAAATGAAATCACTGCATAATCTCAAACCCCATACCAGTCTTCTCTCTGGAGGAGAGGTGGCCCAATCCACATTTTACTTCCTCCCTCTTGCCTTAGTTGTCTTATGAATAAGGCCCTGTACTATCCTCGAAGATCTGGTGGCAGAAGGTAGGAGGAAGGGGAAGAAGGAGAAAGAGAAGGAAAACAAAGGCATGAATAACACAAAAGTCACCCATGGTGCCCCTGAATGGCTCAGATCTATTAACAATTGGGAAGATGAATGGTTTGCCTTATTTGAGAGACTCAAGGCCTTGGAGACATCCCTCGCAGAGACTCACCAGCACTGCTCATGTTGCCATGCTCTTCCTGACACAGTAATTTGTTAGGGGCAGAATTACCCCCGAGTCAACAGAACTTTATCCATTGTGAACACGTAATGACACCTTCTCTAAGGGGTTCCAGATTCTATCTGGCAGTGATCTACTTACCTCTGGTGTAGGCCTTAATCTGAAGATAAGTCTTTATCTTACCTAATCTGCTGAATCCCCTTGGACATACAAGACTCCTCCTATACTTAAGCCTTTAGTTCATACTATTTTATTTGACAAGTTCTTTATAATTGTGCCCAAGATCTCTTGTCTGCTCCAACCTCTCCCATGCTAGGGTGACTTTTGCATTGCTAAACTCAGCTCCTAAGGGTCTTGTAAACGGTTACATTTGATGTAATTTTAATAAGCAGTATCTCCTGGATATTCTGCCCATTTAAAACATCAACCTCCATTGCTTCAGCCCAGGAGTTCAAGGCTGCTGTGAGCTGTGATCACACCACTGAACTTCAGCTTGGGCAACAGAGTGAAACCTCATCTTTAAAAAATTAAAATTAAAACATCAGCTTCCAAGAGGTTTGAACTCCCTTTCTCTGAAGACTCTTCAGGCACTTGGTTTTCTCATTAAACAACTCTTCATTTCTCCTGTTCTTCCCTAATAGGAAGTAAATATTAAGATGAGAGACCAAAAGCCCTATAATCCTTCAAAATTTAGCCAAGAATTACTGAGAATAGAATTCTTCAGTGTCACACCCAGAGAGGGCTTTTAAGTCTTGGGATTGTAGGGAAGCTTATATAATGTCCAAAAGGCTTTCCTATGGGGGGTGGAGGGAAAACTGAAAACTGGAAGGATTATTGTTAATAATGAATCGTCAATACAATATCACTTACATTTGAAAAAGTGCTGTACTTTCTTTAGAATATATAAAGACCAAATACTGCATTTTAAAGTGATTTTAGTGAGAAGAGATTCTTGCTTTACATCTTGATGTTCTATGTATTGCAAGATGAGATTGTAGCTTACCATACTTCTTCAATCTGTTATCAATTACCTTATTCACCTTATTAATTAGTCAGTTTAACATGCACACATCTTAAGAGAGTTCAGTGTGAAGCACTGCATGATTCTACAATATCGTATTATTCCTTGAA
Organism: Pan troglodytes; assembly: GCF_028858775.2. Taxonomy (NCBI): domain Eukaryota; kingdom Metazoa; phylum Chordata; class Mammalia; order Primates; family Hominidae; genus Pan; species Pan troglodytes. The sequence continues at coordinate 66,655,627 of NC_072398.2, forward strand.
TTATCACCTCTTTTGCAAAATAAATAGAGTCATGGTCTCCTCCTAAAATAATGGCATATACAGTAGTAATATATGCTCACATTCCTTAAGATGGAATGCTTTCAGACTGTTTTCAATCAAGCTGTGTGCACCTACCCTTGAGTCCTAATTGCCGCCCCACCGTCTTTCCCACAGCTCAAAAAGGCTGACTATTGGAGCCATTAACAACCAAATGGGGTCACTCTAAAAACGGTAAAGATGAAAAGCCAGTATCACTGGCTAAATCTTGAAATGCATAATGGTTAGATCCCTGGCCCTTTCATGACCTTCTAGTTCCCAAAAGAAAAGGGCACCAGATGTCTCCCAAATGTGTGGTAGTAAGAATTACCTTATTGACAGGGTTGTTGTTAAAAACCTAAATTGCCGGGACCGTCCCCTGGCAATTCTGATTTAGAAGGGGTGGGGCTCAGGAGTCTGTATATTTTCCAAGTGCCCCTAGATAATTATTATCATCAGGCAAATATAGAAAATACTGGGGCCAGATGCAGTGGCTCACGTCTGTAATCCCAGCACTTTGGGAGGCCAAGGTGGGTGGATCACTTGAGGACAAGAGTTCAAGACCAGACTGGCCAACATGGGGAAACCCCTTCTCTACTAAAAATACAAAAAAATTAGCCAGATGTGGTGTTGCGCACCTGTAATCCCAGCTACTCAGAAGTCTGAGGCACAAGAATTGCTTGAATCTGGGAGGCAGATTTTGCAGTGAGCTGAGATCGTGCCATTGCACCCCAGCCCGGGCAACAGAACGAGACTCTGTCTCAAAAACAAACAAACAAACAAAAAATTGGTTTCTAAATGAAATAGAGCTGGATTCACATCTCAGATCTGACATTTACTAGATCTAATCTGGTTTGCAAAACTCTGGGCATCTCCTTTTCCCAAGTGCACAGTTACCCTGGAAATGACAGCAGGTCTCTTTGGCAAAGATTAAGAAGAATATTCACGGTAAATACTTGCAAAATATTGCAAGATTCTTCCTAACTGGTAAAATGCTTTTTTTTTTTTTTTTTTTTTTTTTAAATTTCAGAGCTTCTAGGTCTGACTCAGGGCTGAAAATTGGATGAGGGGCCTGATTCTCTACCATGATGGCTCATTTTAGGCTCCCGTTCATTCACTCAACAAATATTTATTGGGCAGGTCTATGTGACACAAACTGTTCTAGGTGTTTGTGATGCATCACTGAATAAACAGTCTAAAATCCTTGCCATCACAGAGCTTATGCTTTCCAGTAGAATCTTATTGAATGAACACACATTTTTTAAGGACCCCATGATCTATAACCACTACAAAGAATCTGTGGGTTAGATCATTCAGATATCCACACAGGCTCAACTGCCTATTATGATAACTACGCTTATTTTGTTTTTGATGGTTAACACGACCTCCAGTAGAAATAAGAACCAATTTCAACTACAACACCTTTTTCAGCATTTGTGGTTGTCCCCATTGTGCCACTACTGCTAGCACCACCGCTATTGAGTGTTTGTTGTCATAGGCACTGCCATGCATAACCTCTCATTGCTCCTGAGCTTCTGAGTCTTCCTTCAAGATGAAAAGTTTTGGGCTGGTCACGGTAACTCACACCTGTAATCCCAGCATTTTGGGAGGCTGTGGCTGGTGGATCGCTTGAGTCCAGGAGTTTGAGACCAGCCTGGGCAACATAGTAAGACCCCACCTCTATTAAAAAATGATTTTTAAAATTAAATGTGTATATATTCTATATTTAATTATATATCATATATTTAATTTTAAAGATTAAATGTATATATCATATATTTAATTTTAAAGATTAAATGTATATATCATATATTTAATTTTAAAGATTAAATGTATATATCATCTATTTAATTTTAAAGATTAAATGTATATATCATCTATTTAATTTTAAAGATTAAATGTATATATCATATATTTAATTTTAAAAATTAAATGTATATGCCATATATATCATATGTTTAATTTTAAAAATTAAATGTATATGTCATATATATCATATATTTAATTTTAAAAATTAAATGTATATGTCATATATATTTAATTTTAAAAATTAAATGTATATGTCATATACATTTAATTTTAAAAATTAAATGTATATGTCATATATATCATATATTTAATTTTAAAAATTAAATGTACATATCATATTTAAATTTTAAAAGTGAATGTATATATCTATATTTAATTTTAAAATTGAATATGCATTATATATAATTAAATATAAATTTATAAATATAAATATATATACATAAAAGTTCTGGGTGGAGGATCTGATTGCTGAGTCCAGGACAGGATATCCATGTCCTTACTGCCAGGGCCAGGAGAGAGACTGTCTGGCCCCCTCTGGCATCCATAGTGGGAGACAGTCCCTCCAAGACTCACACAATAAATTTTCACTCTAAATAAAAAAGAAGGTCAGAGAGTGAGTGACCAAAAGGTTTTTGAGATACACACACATATCTCTATGTTAACTGGATTCTGTGCTTAGTCATATGCATCTAAGTTTAACAGGAAGAAGAACTACATCATGTTTACTGGGTGCTTGGACAATACTTGCTTATATACTTTTCCTGCTCTTCTCTCTATCCCTCTGTCACTTCGTTTAAATGGGTCATTCAATACCAAATGGAGAGCGAGTGCCCTTTCCAGGCTCGTGTAAATATGGTGCCCTCTGGTGCACGGTGTTGAACATTACACTTTTCTTTTCAAAACTCCACTCTGTAATTTGAAGGTTTTGTTTCTGTTTTTCCCCAAACATAATCTTCAGTTCGTTTTACTTTGCAAAGTAATTAGGATCACTGTCAGAGTGCTCACACCTGCTGTGACATGAGAAGTACAGAAAGGCCCTTATCATCCAAATAGTAGGTCTGCCTATTCCACCATCGTATCTGGCCTTAACTATAATTCTTTGTGGCTTTGTAGGCGCCTGCTAATATTATTTTACCTGGAAGATACATGTTGTGAGATATAATATTTGGAGGCAATCATTTACTACAAGAGATGAATTTATTAGTGTCAGGCTTCTGAGCCCAAGCTAAGCCATCATATCCCCTGTGACCTGCACGTACACATCCAGATGGCAGGTTCCTGCCTTAACTGATGACTTTCCACCACAAAAGAAGTGAAAATGGCCTGTTCCTGCCTTAACTGATGACATTACCTTGTGAAATTCCTTTTTCTGGCTCATCCTGGCTCAAAACTCCCCCACTGAGCACCACCCCTGCCCCCAGAGAACACCCCCCTTTGATTGTAATTTTCCTTTACCTACCCAAATCTTATAAAACGACCCCACCCCTATCTCCCTTCACTGACTCTCTTTTCAGACTCAGCCCGCCTGCACCCAGGTGAAATAAACAGCCTTGTTTCTCACACAAAGCCTGTTTAGTGGTCTCTTCACACGGACGCGAGTGAAAATTAGTATTTAACAAGACTTCAAAAGTACTCAAAATGGAATGGTTCTAAGGGTTAACACGTGGTTTTGGTATTTCTTTAACTTTCATCTTTGTGGAGAAATAATATCTTGAAATACTAATACTTGGGTTTTTGTTCCCAACCCTTGCAGATGACTTTTCCTCTATTAGTCAAAGATCTTGCGTCAAGATGAGGTCAGATTATAATAGCAAAAAAGAAAAAGTCAATTTTACGTTAAAAAAATCTAAAATATGCTCTTAATATCAAAAAGGGGAGGTGTCACCAGGGGTGGTGGCTCACAGCACTTTGGGAGGCCAAGGCTGGAAGATCACTTGAGCCCAGGAGTTTGAGACCAGCTTGGGCAACATGACAAGACCCAGTCTTTACAAAAATCAAACAGAAAAAAAATTAGCTGGGTGTGGTGGTGCCACCTGTAATCCCAGCTCTGGAGGGTGGGTTGTGGGGGAGCTGAGGCGGGAGAACTGCTTGAGCCAGGGAGGTCGAGGCTACAGTGAGCTGAGATGGTGCCACTGCATTTCAGCCTGGGTAATAGAGCAAAACCCTGTCTCAAAAAAAGAAAAAAAAAAAATCAGGAGGAGGCCTGAGTGAAGTAGAAAACAACTTTACCATATCAATGGGAAAGCATGTACAGGGGAGCAGATTCCCTGCCCCCTCAACTTCAAGGGTACTAGAGGAGGTTCAACAAAGCTAGAGGAAGGAGGAGCTGCAAGGCTTGGCCAAGGCAAATATATCCAAGGTTGCTGGGGAGAAACAAGGGGCTGGAAGCCAGAGGTGACAACCAGGAAAAGGGCAGAACCTACAGGGGGTGCTGCAGAGCTCCACTGGTCCCCAGGACCAGAGAGAAGCACAGAATCTGAAATGCACCTGAGGCGTATTTTACTTCCATGCGAGGGACCCCTGTTCATCTCTAGTGGGGAGCAGCATTGTTGCCTGATCGTTCCAACAATGCAGGTGTCAGCTTTCTGTGGACGCTGCCTGCTGGTCACATGCCAAACATCCAACACATGCATGCCATCCCACATTCTGAGACGTGGCTGAGCCCCCACCTCTCAATGACATTGGGAAGCACCCTCCACCCCCACAATAACTCAGAATGCCCACCAACCCCCAAAACTAGGGGGTGAAGGTCCCTGACAACCAAACAACTCATTCCTGCTGCACCTTCACTTTTGACTGAGAAAATTAAAAAGGAAGAGTAGGGCCAGAACCAAAGGATGCATTTGCTTTAGGAACTAGAAAAAAAAAAGGAAACAAGAAAGTTGATAACCCTCTAGAGTCCCTGATCCCGCCCTGTATCCTAACTGTATGCTTTAGTCTTGTCAGGAGTGAGGAAAGCTTGACAGATTCTTCATGTCCTGGAGAAAGCAGGGGAATGGCCAGGCGCGGTGGCTCACGCCTGTAATCCAGCACTTTGGGAGGCCGAGGCGGGCGGATGATGAGGTCAGGAGTTCAAGACCAGCCTGGCCAACATTGTGAAACCCCATCTCTACTAAAAATACAAAAATTAGCCGGGCGTGGTGGCATGTACCTGTAATCCCAGCTACTTGGGAGACTGAGGCAGGAGAATCGCTTGAACCCAGGAGGCAGAGGTTGCAGTGAGCCGAGACCGCGCCAGTGCACTCCAGCCTGGTGACACAGCGAGACTCTGTCTTGAAAAAAAAAAAAAGCAGGGGAGCAGCAGAATGGGAGGCATGAAGGCACTCTTTGCAAGAGTCCCCAGTAATTTGACTCTACTTGGCGTTCTACCCTCCTTGACACCCAGCTATAGCATTATGTGACATAGCTAAATATCTAGCTACCTTAAGCCACTTTCTTAACCCTTTTGAGTTTTAGATTACTTACCTCTAAACCTCCCTGATAAGACATTTGTGAGGATTAAAAAGAAAAATACGGAGCATAAACAAGCCATTGAACTTTATTATACATGAGAACCACAAAGGAGTGGTTCTGGATGAGTTTATTGCTTGGAAATCAATCAGATATGTACAGAGCAATGGGCTGAAAGGCCTGGAAGAAGAATTTTCTAGACTACACTTGGGGAGACGGGGCTGAAGAAAGTCTGGAAGCAGACAAGCCTCTGAGCTCTCACTACATGCAGGGTGTTGCTTTGTTCTATTAAACCCTGCAGAGGGCTGGACATGGTGGCTCACATCTGTAATCCCAGCATTTTGGGAGGCAGAGGCAGGCAGATCACTTGAGCCCAGGAGTTCGAGACCAGCCAGGGCAACATAGGGAAAACTCGTCTCTACAAAAATAAAAAATTAGCTGGGCATGGCATGACGGCTTGCACCTGCAGACCCAAGTTTGGGAGGCTGAGGTAGGACGATTGCTTGAGCCCAGAAGATTGAGGCTGCAGTGAGTGGTGATTGCATCACTGCACTCCAACTGGGCAATTGAGTGAGACCCTGTCTAAAACAAACAAACAAACAAAAAATCCTGCAGAAGAAGTTACCTTCAAGGGTCCCATGTTTCATTTGATAAATCACAAAGTAATCAAAGGAAAGACCTCAAGAACATTCTAGGAGATCTGAAGAGTCAAAAACAGTCTCTTCAATATGAGCATTGAAGAGGTCCAGAACAAGAAAGAATGAGGAGGTGGTTATTGTAATGGGTAGATTATCATGTACTAAATATGACCAGCGGTAGGAATTCTATGTGCTGGGTGAAGGATATTTACAAAAAGGCCCAAAGGCAGGATATCATGAATTTATTTTAATGTCCTCATGGAAGGAGAATGAGGGATGCAGAGACATGCAGGGCACACAGATTACTGTTGCTGGAATTGAGGAGAGAGGGAAAGGGAGCGAAATACTTGGGGAGCTAAGAGTGAGGGCCATAGTTGCATGCCTTGTTTCATTCTCCTGTCCTCTGCACACTGCTCAGGAAATGAGACTGAGAGAAACCAGAAGGGGAAGGAGGGTATGCCTGTCCCAGAGAAGTCTGATGCCTCAGCATGAGACACCTCTGAAAGAAGGATGCAGGATTATCCTCTCTGGCAGCTCCACCTCCCACAACTTCTCATCCAGATGTCCTGGAGTATGCAGGCAATAGAGAACCAATTGTGGCACATCCAGGTTCAGGCCTTAACAAAAATGTAGCAATACCACCAAAAGGAGAAGCCATAGATCCAGATCATCAAAATTGGCACTGAAGATCACATGCCAACAGAAGAAGGTGGTGACAAACATAATGTCATTTCTGTCATCATCCATCCATTGATATAGCCAGAGATTGGTTTGAACAGCATAAAGCCTATGTGCATCAGCCAAGAGCCTGTGATCATATACAAAAAGGCCTTCGTGATCCAGATCAGTGGCATGTTGGGAGCCCACAGCTCTGCGGTCACCACCAGAGTCAGCAGGAACATGGCCTGGGTGAGCAGCACGTGAGACTGAAGCTCCACTCCTTCTGTGTACTGCAGGTGAGACACCATCAGGGGCAGAAATATGAACATGCCCAGAGCCTGGGCACCTTGCTCCAGAGCAGCACATCTCTTGGGCAGCAGGTTCTGGCTCACCATGTCTACACACCCACTCAGCAAGAAAGTCATATAGAGAGTGAGATGCTGCCACTGTTTGCGGAACATAAAGTTTCTCTGATGATACATCTTGCTGATAAGTACAAACTGTCTAGGAATGCTGTGCAACTCTTGGGCTACTAAAATGCAGGCACTCAATATCTTCAGCAACCCATTGTAGTATATTTGCCATAGCCTCGCCCATCTTCCTTTGCTCCAGGGATGGTGTGGTGGATACTGGACAGGGGCATTGCATATTAAGGCTCTGGAGACAAGTTGTGCATGATAAAGTCCATAGAAGAAGAAAGACAGCCCTGGGTACAGATGACCCTTGAAGCCTCCCATTGAACTGAAAGTAGGTCTGATCAAAGGCAGAAGCAAAAGGCTCAGGAATGACCATTCACTCAGGGCCACCTCAGTCTCTAGAATGTGGAGGGGGCCTCCTAAGGCTTAGTTATATTCTCTATCCAGCCCACTGAATCCACATACAGAAAGGAAATGGTTTTGGAGGAGGCCCAAACCTATGGTTGGGTGGGTGTCATGGTTTCCATCTGGTCTTCTGCTCTGGTTCATTGGTAATCAGCTAACCGTTGACAAACAATGAAATAAGCATATTGTGCAGCATAATCCTTGGGCGTCTGCCATTCTCAGAGACTATGCTAGAGGTCCCCCTCCTGCCTCTCCTCCCACAAACCCTTGACCCCATCACTCCCTTCCTTACCTCACTCCTGTACTAGTCTGTTCAGGCTGCTGTAACAAAATACCATAAACTTGTGTCTTATAAACACTAGAAATTTGGCTAGACACAGTGACTCATGCCTGTAATTCCAGCATTTTGGGAGGCTGAGGTGGGAGGATTGCTTGAGCCCAGGAGTTCGAGACCAGCCTGGGCAACATGGTGAGACCTCATTTCTACCAATTAAAAAAAAAAACAAAAAAATTCTTTTAAAATTAGCTGGGTGCAGTGGTGTGCACCTGTAGCCTCAGCTGTTCCGGAGGCTGAGGCAGGAAGATCCCTTTAGCCCAGGAGGTCAAGGCTGCAGAGAGCCATGATCACCTAATCTTGTGGCCTTTCATTAGCCTTACAAAGGTAGTTTCAGGCTGGGTACGGTGGCTCACGCCTGTAATCCCAACATTTTGGGAGGCCATGGTGGGTGGATCACTTAAGGTCCAGACTCCAAGACCAGCCTGGCCAACATGGTGAAACCCTGTCTCTATTAAAAATACAAAAATTGTCTCCCTCTCCCTCTCCCCACGGTCTCCCTCTCCCTCTCTTTCCACGGTCTCCCTCTGATGCCGAGCCGAAGCTGGACTGTGCTGCTGCCATCTCGACTCACTGCAACCTCCCTGCCTGATTCTCCTGCCTCAGCCTCCCGAGTGCCTGCGATTGCAGGTGCGTGCCGCCACGCCTGACTGGTTTTCGTATTTTTTTGGTGGAGATGGGGTTTCACTGTGTTGGCCGGGCTGGTCTCCAGCTCCTGACCACGAGTGATCCGCCAGCCTCGGCCTCCCAAGGTGCCGGGATTGCAGATGGAGTCTCGTTCACTCAGTGCTCAATGGTGCCCAGGCTGGAGTGCAGTGGCGTGATCTCGGCTCGCTACAACCTCAGCCTCCACCTCCCAGCCGCCTGCCTTGGCCTCCCAAAGTGCCGAGATTGCAGCCTCTGCCCAGCCGCCACTCTGTCTGGGAAGTGAGGAGCGTCTCTGCCTGGCCGCTCATCGTCTGGGATGTGAGGAGCCCCTCTGCCTGGCTGCCCAGTCTGGAAAGTGAGGAGCATTTCTGCCCGGCCGCCATCCCATCTAGGAAGTGAGGAGCGCCTCTTCCCAGCCGCCATCCCATCTAGGAAGTGAGGAGCGTCTCTGCCCAGCCGCCCATCGTCTGAGATGTGGGGAGCACCTCTGCCCCGCCGCCCCGTCTGGGATGTGAGGAGCACCTCTGCCCGGCCGCGACCCCATCTGGGAGGTGAGGGGCATCTCTGCCCGGCCGCCCCGTCTGAGAAGTGAGGAGACCCTCCGCCCGGCAGCCGCCCCCTCTGAGAAGTGAGGAGCCCCTCCGCCCAGCAGCCACCCCGTATGGGAAGTGAGGAGCCCCTCCACCCAGCAACCACCCCGTCTGGGAAGTGAGGAGCGTCTCCGCTCAGCAGCCACCCCGTCCGGGAGGGAGGTGGGGGTCAGCCCCCACCAGGCCAGCCGCCCCGTCCGGGAGGGAGGTGGGGGGGTCAGCCCTCCGCCCGGCAGCTGCCCCGTCTGAGAAGTGAGGAGCCCCTCCGCCCGGCAGCCACCCCGTCCGGGAGGGAGGTGGGGGGGGCAGCCCCCCGCCCGGCCAGCCGCCCCCGTCTGGGAGGTGAGGGGCGCCTCTGCCCGGCTGCCCCTACTGGGAAGTGAGGAGCCCCTCTGCCTGGCCACCACCCCGTCTGGGAGGTGTACCCAACAGCTCATTGAGAACGGGCCATGATGACAATGGCGGTTTTGTGGAATAGAAAAGGGGGAAAGGTGGGGAAAAGATTGAGAAATCGGATGGTTGCTGTGTCTGTGTAGAAAGAAGTAGACATGGGAGACTTTTCATTTTGTTCTGTACTAAGAAAAATTCTTCTGCCTTGGGATCCTGTTGATCTGTGACCTTACCCCCAACCCTGTGCTCTCTGAAACATGTGCTGTGTCCACTAAGGGTTAAATGGATTAAGGGCGGTGCAAGATGTGCTTTGTTAAACAGATGCTTGAAGGCAGCATGCTCGTTAAGAGTCATCACCACTCCCTAATCTCAAGTACCCAGGGACACAAACACTGCGGAAGGCCGCAGGGTCCTCCGCCTAGGAAAACCAGAGACCTTTGTTCACTTGTTTATCTGCTGACCTTCCCTCCACTATTGTCCTACGATCCTGCCAAATCCCCCTCTGCGAGAAACACCCAAGAATGATCAATAAAAAAATAAATAAAATAAATAAATAAATAAAAAATAAAAAAATAAAAATAAAAATACAAAAATTAGCTGAGGATGGTGGTGCATGCCTGTAATCCCAGCTACTCAGGAGGCTGAGGCAGGAGAATCACCTGAACCCAGGAGGCGGAGGTTGCAGCGAGCAGAGATTGCACCACTGCAGTCTAGCCTGGGCTATAGAGTGAGACTCTGTCTCAAAAAACAAAAAAAAACAAGAAAAACAAATGTAGTTTCAGTCTCCAAACAAGGAGGGAGTCAGTTTTAGGGAGGGACTGCTATCTTTCTTGCTTCAAAGTTAAACTATAAACTAAATTCTTCCCACAATTATCTTGGCCTATGCCCAGAAATGAGCAAGGACAGTCAGCCTGTGAGTCTAGACGCAAGATGGAGTCAGTTAGGTTAGATTTCTCTCACTGTTATAATTTTTTCAAAGGCAGTTTTGCTGTGATTTGAATACCCACTCCAAGACTCATGTTGGAATGTAATATTGCCACAGTGACAGTATTAAAAGGTGGGACCTTTAAGGGGTAATTAGGTAATGATGGCTCTGCTCTCAAGAATGGATTAATTCCATTATCACAGGAATGGATACTTAGTGAGCACCTCATAAACAGAATGAGTTCTGCCCAATTTCCTCTGTCTGCCCAATTTCCTCTATCTGCCCAATTTCCTCTCTGTCTCTCTCATGCACTCACTCACCATGTGATGCCTTCTGCAATGCAACTCACTCACCAGATGCTGGTGCCATGCTCTTGGACTTCCCAGCCTCCAGAGCTGTGAGTCAAATACGCTTTTGTTCTTTATAAATTACCCAGTCTGTGATACTCTATTATAGCAACAGAAAACAGAATAAACAAGTAAATAAATAAGAATAAATAAGTAAGTACTTTAAGTTTACAACAAGTAAACTTTCCAGGCAGTTCTTTCCACTCCATCCCCACCCACTGCCCTTGTTCAGGTATCACCAACTCTGAGTTATTGAAACATGTCTAATCAAGTTCCAATACTCATCTGTTCCTTTCCAAATAACAGATAGATGAGCTTTGGGAATTGAGAGCTAATCATAATATTGACTAATTTAAGTTATCCAGTGGAATCTCACGGCCTTGTAGATAAAATCCGTGCCTTTAGAATAAGCTTCAAGGATCCTTATGCTTTGGCCTGGTCTCATTTCCAGTCCCTTCCCACATGTGCCATTGCCCCAGGCTTATCAGAAGCTTCTAGTTCAACCTGGAATCATCTTTCTGTCCCCTACACCATCTCTCTCTGGAGAACTCCTCTTCTTCCTTTTTCCTTCAAGTTTCAGCTTAAGCACTGAGTCCTCCCAGCTGGGGAGAATACTTCTCTATGCAACTTGTACATATCTGTATCATTGCACTGGTTACACCATTTCATAACTGTTTATTTACGGAGATGTCTGTAAAGTCAGAGACTATGTCTTGTCATCTTTGCCTCTTTAGTATCTAGCCCCATGCCTGGAGGTGCTGAATAAATGTTTGATGGATGAATAAGTGAGTAAACTATCAAATGATCATGTAGCCTCTACTGTAAAAGGCTTTATAATCTAGTTATGAAGACAGAACAGATACATGCAAACGATGCCAGGTCACTGTTTGCTAAGTGCAAAGTGCCAAATGAGTGGAAAAAATGACCAGAGCTATGCAATTAAAGAAGAGAGCTCACTCCAACTGCAGAATCAGGGCATATGTGATCATTCTTAGTTAACAAGATGAAGAGACTATGATATGAGAGTTCAAACCTTGACTCCTTTGTCTTTGGGCACAGAGATGCAGAATGAAAAGATGTGGAACACTTGGTGTAATTATAACTTCTCAGCCAGAGACACAGACCCTTTTGCATAAACTAGTGTTTTCTAACACTTTTTTTCATATCTATGTCCCTAAGAAGCCTTTTTCAACATGTTTCTACTCACCACCTTCTCCCTATGAAGACTTAACGTCACTCTGCATGTCCAAAGGTAGCAGGAGCGGGGAGTTGTTGCTATTGAGCCAGATGTACCACTGACACCTAGGATGGGGAAGGAGCAAGTGGTCAAACTTACCAACTGATGTTCCACAACCTTCACACATGGCCTCTACCTGAGACAACTCTCCAGGTATGCCTGTGGATACTTCGTTGCTCTCTGGCTTACCCCTCAGGGATAGTCTCTAGGGGGCATAAGTCCCAACAGTAAAGTGAGGGCATTGCTACACATCAGAGTCATCTTGGGGAGCTTTTTAAAAACACAGATTACCAAGTTTCATCCTGACCCTAATGGGCTGGAGCCCAGGAATCTGCATTATGAATCACACCCCTCTCCCACCACTGGTGATTCCAGTACAGACGGTCCTTCACCGGTGCTTGGAAACCACCAACTTGGCCATTAAGCCACACCTGGACACCATCTCCCCACCCTCACTGACGCACAGATTCACTCAGGAGTGTGTGGCAACATCTTTATAACGGCAGAAGCCAGCAAAGTTTACCAGGAGAGGCTGGCACTCAGCTGGGGACAGGGAGGGCAAGGGAGGGAGCAGGCCAAGAGAGGGAGGCATAGGAGAAGGAGAAAAAGAGAGATAGAGAAGGCTGAGAGAGAACACGGAGAAGTCAGAAAGAACGCAAAGAGGTTGAAAGCAGTCCAGATTCTGAGAAGGCAGAAGCAAGGAAGGGGGTTCAAGGAAGCCCGAAAGCTGCACTTTCTCTCTCAAGGGTGTGGGTGAAGTTAGAATTCCTCCTGGTCCAGGCCCCTGGATACATTATGGGTTAGTAATTAAGAAAATGAGGAACCTGACTGTGTTTGAGACCTGGTTTGGCCATTTTCTAGGTGGATGTTTTAAAACAAGTTATTAGGCCAGGCGCAGTGGCTCACACCTGTAATCCCAGCACTTTGGGAGGCCGAGGTGGGCGGATCTCTTAAGGTCAGGAGTTTGAGACCAGCCTGTCCAACATGGTGAAACTCCATCTCTACTGAAAATGCAAAAATTAGCCGGCTGTGGTGGTATGCACTTGTAATCTCAGCTACTCAGGAGGCTGAGGCAGGAGAATCACTTGAACCCAGGAGGTGGAGGTTGCAGTGAGCCGAGATCGCACCACTGCACTCCAGCCTGGGCGACTAAGCAAGATTCCATCTCAAAACAACAACAATAACAAGTTGTTTATCTTCTCTAAGACTCAATCTCCTCATACGTAAATGAGGAATTATGGGGATTCCACGAAACATTGTATTTTAAAGCAAGTTGTAAATATAAATACCTAGCCAGGCTTGGTGGTGTGTGCCTGTAGTCCCAGCTACTCAAGAGGCTGAGGTGGAAGGATTATTTGAGTTCAAGACTGCAGTGAACTATTGTTATGTAACTGCACTCCAGCCTGGGTGACAGAGCAAGACCCTATCTCAAAAACAAAACAAAACAAAACACCAAAACCTAAATAAATAAATCCTTTTATATTAAATCTATGTATTGTATTATATTACATTATGTGCTAAATATATTAAATGTATAAGTATATATAAAATAAATATATTAAATAAATAAATACCTTGTTAGTCTTAGCACTGGGTGAGACCAGTAAAGCTAATTTCTTCCAAATTTCTCTTTTTCTTTTACAGATGAAGAAGCTGAAGCCCACAGAAAAGTGACTTACTGGATGTCACATGGTTAGTGGGTTAGTTGGTAATAAAATATACTCTGAGATGCTCAGTCACAAAGCAACTGTCAACAAGAAACACAAGAACACCCCACCCAGCTCAGCACAAGGCACAAATGTTAAGTGGGCCAAGGCTGTCACTGCAGTCTTTTGAGAGCCCTTCTTCCCAGGGAGCCCGCAAACTCACGGGAGAGCCGAGCACTCAGGCAGGTCTATGAGCTGGATCTTGATTTTCAGTTCCACACTGTCTAACCTCTCAGTGATATTGTCAGGAGTAGAGATCAGAACTGGAGGACGAGGAGAGTCAGCACCAAAGAACAGCAACCATCTCTGCAGAAGTGTCTTACGCTAAGAGATACCCAGTGCCATCCACATGCCTACCATTCAAATGCTCGCTTGTATAAATCCTGAAGTCTAGAACACAATTGATAAAAGCTCTAAGCAAATCTCCAGTTATTTTGAAGGCAGAAGGGAAGAGGCTGGTCAATATGGAGTCCAGAAACATAGATATTTAAAAGTAAGAATTTATCTGACTTTATCCAGTATTGCCAAAGAGAAAGATGTTATTTGGGAGAAAAAAAGTAATTATTACAGAAGTGAAATCATTTTGGAGAAGGAACAATTTGTCTAGCTTTTCCTTTACCTGCTGTATTTTTCCTATGCATGTACCCAGTTATCTATATGCTGAGTCAATGTTCACCAGGAGGTACTAATTAAGTTGTCCCTAGGAACTGTAATCCCAGGGCACGAGAAGAGGAAAGTGTGGATGGTGTGTGTGCATGTGTGGGTGGTGTGAATGGGGGATGGGGCGTCTTCTAAGCAGGCATGAGTATTTCAGTCATGGAAAGATAGCTCCTTTAATGTTAATGAATAAATAGGCCTTCTGGTTTATATATTAGTGTCAGTCAGTCCTTCAGAATCCTAATCAAATGATAAACTTGAGTTTCTGGATCTGTAAAGCTGAGATTTTGGTCCTGCTCAGAATTTATCCTGCCTTCTGTGATCCCCACATCCCCACCCCTCTTTCTGCCATTTCAGCTACAACAGTATCTAATACTGTTCAGATCACATACTTGCAAAACATGTGGAAACGTGTGAGGCAGTCTGGCAGATGCAGCTGCAGGCAGAATTGGAACCTCTGGCTTAAGTATGGTCATGTTTTTCCATATTACCTTAATGAGCAGGGAGATTGGGTCTACATGCCGAAGAAATTTGACCCTATGGGACAACAAACTTGCTCAGCTCATCCTTATTGTTTTGTTTTATTTTTTTACTTGGAAGTCCAAAATCATGCTCAACACATTCTGCTGGATTCTCCCCAGGTGACAAATACTCGTGACACTGAAGCACAATTAAATTAAGAAATGCTTCGGCTGGGCGCGGTGGCTCACGCCTGTGATCCCAGTACCCTGAGAGGCTCAGGTGGGTGGATCACCTGAGGTCAGGAGTTCAAGACCAGCCTGGCCAACATGGCGAAACCCCGTCTCTACTAAAAATACAAAAGTTAGCTGGCCATGGTGGCGCACACCTGTAATCCCAGCTACTCGAGAGGCTGAGGCAGGAGAATTGCTCCAAACCAGGAGGCAGAGGTTGCAGTGAGCCAAGATCGCATCATTATACTCCAGCCTGGGCGACTCCGTCTCAAAAAAAAAAAAAAAAAAAAAGAAAAGAAAAGAAAAGAAAAGAAAAAGAAATGCTTCAAGGTGCTTCTGACCTAATAATTGTGACCTCTTCTCTGAAGATCTCTTAAATTTCCTGTCTCTTCTGCTGCCTGCTACTCCTCAGAGACTCTGTAACCAAAGTCTTCAATCTGTGAGCCATGAAGCCTTTTTACCAGCCATGCCCTTTGGAATTCAGTCTTATCAAGTTCTTTGATCATGCTTGTGTGAGGCAATCATGGTATAATCTCCCATAAAGTGAAAAAGTTTGACTCTTTTCTTCATATTTTAAATTACTACCAGGTTATTAAAGATAAAATGGGTCTGGTGCAGTGGCTCATGCCTGTAATCCCAGCACTTTGGGAGTGTGAAGTGGGAGGATTGCTTGAAGCCAGTAGTTTGAGATCAGCCTGGACAAAAAAGCAAAACCCCATCTCTACAAAAAAACAAATTAAAAATTAGCCAGGCATGGTTACACTAGCCTGTGTCCTGGGAGGCTGAGGTAGGAGGATCCCTTAAGTCTAGGAGTTCAAGGCTGCAGTCAGCCATGATCCTGCCACTGCACTCCAGCCTGGGTGACGCCGAAACCCAGTCTCAATAAATAAATAAATAATAACAATAAAGATAAAATAATGAAAGAAAAGAAATTACATATTTGTGTATAAAAGGAACACCCCAGAAAACTTAACCTACTCCACTGCAATTCAATGAATATTTCTTAACCAACTATAATCTGCCAGATCCTGTGCTAAAAGCTGGCATTACAAAGATACATAAAATATGTTACCTAGCCTTAAGGAATACAAAAACAGTATGTTTTGAATTCTTTAAGGCTAGGTAACATATTTTATGTATCTTTGTAATAGCAGCTTTCAAGGCTACCAGTATCACCTGGGAATTTATTAGAAATGTAGAATACCAGGCCCCATCCCAGACCTACAGAATCTGAATTTGCATTTTACCAAATCCCTAGTTGATTTGTAGGCATATAAAGTTTGAAAAGGACTGATTAGCAGAAAAGACTAAACTAAAATCATCTTTAAATTTTATAATGGTGGTTATTTTTAAAAAGTGCAATGGGAACATAGAGGATGATGTGGTTAATTTTGGTGGTGGAAAGTTAGGGAAATCCTTATGGAACAGTAGACATTTGCATTGAAATTTAAGTGGAACAGGCCAATAACTTGGGGGTGGGGAGCGGGTGAGTGTAGGAGCATTCTGGTTGGGAGGTGGGAGGTAGGCCCCCTGAAAAGCCAGCCTAGGACAGAGGGAGTAAGATCTCACCCAGGGATGGATGGTCGCACCCAGCCTGTCAGTGCCACGCTCCCCTTAGCACTGATACAGATGAGGCTGTGGAGTCGCTCATGATCCTTGTCACCAGACCTCCATGCTAGGAGCTGATCAGTGTGTGGACAGGGAGAGGGCTCTTCCCAGCTCCACGCCCTCAGTGACCCCTCAGGCATAAGGGGCTGATATTTGCACTCAGCAAAGGATGCCGAATCTCAGATCTCGTGCCAGGCCACCTGGCCCCGGGCAGTAGCTCTGCAGAGCGACCTTGGTAAGAAGTAGAGGCACGGATTCCCACGGATTCCCGGCAGCCCAGGCTCTGGGGAGAGGGCTTCCCTTTCATTCGGATTGTGAGGAACGTTGACTCTGGAGAAATTAGAGAAGTTATGAAAAATAATGAAAAGGGTTTGGGTTAGGAGTCCCAGCCTGGCATCTTGCTGTGTCTTTAAGGAAGTCTTTGGGCCTCCACTATAAAATGAGGACGGACCAAATGATTCCCAAGTCCTTTCTAGCCCTGATAGCCTGTGATTCTGACAGCTTCCAGTTTAAGAAAGGTCTGCCATTTTCCCCTTTTTCAAACTACTTTGATTCTCTTGGAATTCACGTCTCCGTAGCAAAATAAAACATTCTTGGGGACACAATCAAAAAAATTAGCCGGGCGTGGTGGCGGGCGCCTGCAGTCCCAGCTACTCGGGACGCTGAGGCAGGAGAACAGCGTGAACTCGGGAGGCGGAGCTTGCAGTGAGCCGAGATAGCGCCACTGCAGTCTGGCCTGGGTGAAAGAGCGAGACTCCGTCTCAAAAAAAAAAAAAAAAAAAAAAAAAAAAAAAAAAAAGGCACCGTCTGGTCTGGGTTGGATTGTCCATCAGGGTTATATTTAGGGAAAATATATATGTAGTGATTAATGATGAAATAAATATTAAACATCAACTATGCATTTTGCTTGTCGGCTGAGTGGGATATCAAAGCAGCAGCTTGGGTTCTGGCCAAAAATAATCTCACATGTATTTGGAGAAATAGGACACATATTAGTGTAGGAACCAAGGTATATGTTCCTTACGGCCCTCTGAAGGTTCGCTGAAAAACCACTGACAAGATGCAGATTAATAGAAGGGCATACCAATTTATTCACCGTGTATACATGGGGAGAATCACAGAGCAACTGTCCACCTCCCAGCGGGGTTCAGAAGCCTACATACCATCCTGGCAAAACAGGTTATGGTAGCAGAGAGAAGAGCGATCTGTTGAGGGGATTACTAAGGTGAATTAATGGATCAGTGAACAAAGATTAACTTGTTCATTATCTTGTGAAAAAGCCTGTTCAGGTGTGGTTACATTCTTGGTCTTACAGGGAGCGGAAGGAGAAACAATTGTTTCTCTTGGGATCTCAGGCAGATAAAGGTTTTGGGAAAGACAGCGGGGTGGGGAGGAGAACAGAGAGACCTTGAGGCTTCTTCAGTTCAGCATGTCAAAGTGCCATATTGTAGGATATCAGCTTCCCAGCCCCAACATTAGTAAAGAAGAAAGCAGTATATAATTCCATAATAAAATATTGTATTAATGATAATTGTTAACATTTCACAGTGCTGAACACTTTACAGGGATTACTTGATTTACTCCCTACAGATACATGAGGTAAATCACTTAGGATGTTTTTGGCTATAAATAATAGAGGACCCTAAGCAGTAAAACATTTATTTTCTCACGTAGCAACAACTCTAGAGGTAGTACAGAGCCTGAGCTGCTAAATTCAGTGGCTGAACAAAGTCATCAGGGATTCAGGTTACTTCGAGGCTTTCTCTCTGTCATTCTCATTGACCTTATCTTCAGATTAGCAACCATTGTGGTTTCAAGATGGCTACAACACTTCCGGTTACCTCATCCTCACAGACGTCCGGGGCAGAAAAGAGAGCTTTATTCTATAAATATATATCTGTATCTATATACTAGATAGTATATTTCTTTATATTCTTCACATTTATGACAAGGGAGGACTTTATCCAGAGACCCTGCAGCAGAATCCTCCTCACATCTCCCTAACTAGACCTGGATTTCCCACCCACACCTCAATGTATCACCATGAGAGGAAAGGGGAGTCCCCATGATTGACTGGGCTCCATCTGCTTCAGTCTCTGCAGCGACGCAGGCATCCAGGCCACCTCCTCTGATGCACAGGAGAGGAAGGAGAATAGATACCAAAAAAAAAAAAAAAAAAAAAAAAAAAAAAAGCCAGGCACCGTGTAATCCCTGCATTTTGGGATCCCAAGACAAGACGATAGCTTGAGGCCAGGGGTTTCAGACAAGCCTGGGCAACAGAATGAGACCCCATCTCTAAAAAAATTTTTTTAAAAATAGCGAACCATGGTGGCACACACTTGTAGTTCCAGCTACTTGGGAGGCTGAGGTGGGAGGATCGCTTGAGCCTAGGAGTTCAAGGCTGCAGTGAGCCAAGATTG
The DNA here is from genome assembly GCF_028858775.2 of Pan troglodytes. Classification (NCBI taxonomy): domain Eukaryota; kingdom Metazoa; phylum Chordata; class Mammalia; order Primates; family Hominidae; genus Pan; species Pan troglodytes. The sequence continues at coordinate 66,674,595 of NC_072398.2, forward strand.
TTCTACTGCACTCTAGAATGGGTAACCCTGTCTCAAAACAAAACAAAACAAAACAAAACAAAACAAAACAAAACACCAAAACGGGGGTTCTATAAGAAGAAAGAAGAGGCACGTGGCTATTAAGAAGGCAAATAATTATTTTCATTTTACAGTTCAAGAAACTGAGGTTTTGAGAATTTAAGTAACTTGTTCAGGGTCGTACAACTTGTAAGCAGTAGAGTTGGGATTCAAAACAAGCCCATACCCTGGAATATTCCAGATCAGGTCCAACATCACCTCATCCTAAAGCTCTTCTGACCCGCACCTCCAAGCCATTCTTCATTCCAGGGTCACAAGGCTCGCCTGCCCCCTTGAGCACTCATGCACATCTACTGTTTGCCCCTCCAGGGCAGGGACTGGGTCTCATTCATCATTCTCTTTCTCTTTGCCCCTATGTCCCCAACATCATATTTATTTGCTTTTTAAATAAGTCTCCATTTACCCTCCTCATTGGATTTTCCTTTTCAGGATAGAGTATGTCTCCTTTCTTTTGCCTCTTCCTCACCCTGGCCACTGCCTAAAACTTAGCCTTAACACCTGGGAAAGATTCAGAATAAAGAAGGGCTCAGACTTTGGACCCTGACAGGCCAAAGTTTCCATTCTAGCCCTGCCACTGACCAGCCATATGGCTTCAGGCAAATGACTTAATTTATCTAAACTGTAATCTTGTTATCCACAAAATGAAGATATTTACCACACAGGGTTATGGGTGAGAATTGAATGAGATAACGTGAGTTTAGCATAGCCCTGAATAAATAAGAGTTATTATAGTGTCTTTAATTAACTAAAGTAATAAAAATGAAAACTAATGTTAGCATAGTATGTTGCAGTTTGCAAGGTGCTTGCACGTACACTATCTAGTCTGATCCTTATAAAAGCCGTGTTAGATGAAGGATGCTCTCTACCTGTGACTACTGGGGCAACTAAGCCTGAGTGAGTTTCAGAGCCTTGCTCCTTTCAGACCGTTCTGTCACTTCCTGGGGTGCTACTCTCCTACCATGTTTGTGTGTCGCTGACCCTCCTTGTTGGGATTGCCTCTGTTATGGGTTCAATTGTGTTCCTCCCAAAATCCATATGTTGAACCCTCTAGTACCTCAGAATATAACCCTATTTGGAAAAAGTATCATTGAGATGTAATTATCTAAGTTAAGATGAAGGCGTACTGAAGTAGGTTGGCCCCAAATCCAGTGCGACTGGTATAAGGGAAAATTAGAATGTAGACATAACACAGGTGGATTGCTATAGCTATAACACAGGTTATAGCTGTAACACAGGTTATATGGAATGAAGGCAGAGATATGGATAATGCTTATAAGCCAAGGAATGTCAAAGATTGCCCACAAAGCACTAGAAGCGGAGGAAGAGGCCTGGAACAGATTCTCCCTCACAGCCTTCAGAAGGAACCAATTCCGCTGCCACCTTGACCTCAGAATCCTAGCTTCTAGAACATGAGATGATAACTTTCTGCTGTTTAAGCCACTCCATTTGAAGTGCTTTGTGACAGCAGCCCCGGCAAGCTAATATAGTCTCCTTAGGCAGGGGGCTCTAAATGCAGTTCTGAACCCACTTCAGTCAGGATTGCTTTTTCCTTTGGGAGCCTCATCTGCTTGTGCTGGACACCACTGGATTTTACTAATCCAGTACCAGATTTTACATTAATATCTTAGTTTGGCATGTATGCACTCCCTGTACATGGAGTGTGAATTTGGAGACGTTTCAGATTCTCATGGGAGCTTTGTTTTATTTTCCACCTGGAGCTCTTAGCAGAGAGTAGTTTCTTTTCTATTTCTTGAGCTGGTCGGAGAAGTTCATCCAGCCTCCCTTACGAAGAAGGGGCCCCATTTCCAAATTTCCTAATCCAGCTGTTATGTAGGAATCTGAGCTTTATTTCCTTAAGATCATATCTCCTGTCCCCATTTTTGCATGGAAACCCCAGCTATTAGGACTTATATCTGGGGCCAGTCTCACCCTGCCAGCCACAGGATCAACTCATGAACTTGTCTTCTAGCTATGAGTCACATATTATAGTTCATCACCTGGGGATTTTGGTTTTCTTCTTTAGATCTTGACTAAAAACAATTCTTTTTTTTAAGGCTGTATCTTATTTATTTTATCCAGCAAGTCTTTTCCTGCAGGGGTGGGAGGTGGGGAATTAAATCAGCCAGTCATGTTGCTGAAAATGGAAGTCCTTGGAGTAGGTATTAGAGAAAAGTCTGTTTTCTAGAGAAAGTAAGGGCATTTGAGTTGGGGCAGTTCTCACATCCAGGTGGGTGCTTTGTTTCTTCTTGGGGCATGGTTCAGCCAAGCCATTGTAAGCATGTGGTGGGGAGGGGGTGTTCTACAATATGGAAAGAGCTGCTCCTGGAGGCTAAGGTTCCTCCCACAGGAGGGTCCTTAGTGTGACTCTCTCTCCTCCTCTCCATTCTCATCAGGAACCTTTAATACTCAGGAAAAATCAGAGAACATTGCTGGACTGGAATGGAGTCCTGGGCCACCTGAAAAGGATTTCCATTTCTCCTGTCCTTGGAAGGAGAGACATAAGAGAGCCAAGTACAGAAAATCCAAACTACTTAAGTCAAGGTTAGAGCACGACAAATCACCCATTAAACCCTTTTCAGTGTAAGGTTTAGCCCGCTAAACCCTTTTCAGATCATAAGTAAGAGTACCTGCCCACTCTCATTAGCATTATTTCCACCATGGACTCACACCCATAAAAGACAGCCCAGTTTCTCAGGTGAGGGAAACAGATGAGGGTCTGCTACTTTAAGGCCTCTGAGAACATGAAGTCCCTCCTAGGTGGTCTTACCAGTCCCCCTGCATCAACAAGATTTGGTACTGTGGTGCTTTAGCCAAGTATTAATAGTTACCCAGCCCAAGATGTTCCAGAACAGCCTTGTGCCACACCACATTGAAAATCAGGCCTGGGCCCTGAATATGCCACTGCGAGAGGAAACTTGCTTGAGTTTCCCATCAAGAGAAGTGAGAACTTCCATATTACCCAGAGCAACAATTTGCAGTTATTGGGGTCATTCTGAAAGTTGACTCAGGTGCATCAAAATAACTCTCATCATTTGAATGGGCATAAGAATCAACAGCTTGGCTATGAGAACATCAGGCAAGAGAGGACATAGCTATTTTTCCTGATTTTCTGCCTACGCAGATGTAAAAATTATACATAAACATTTTCACACTCTCTGAGCGGAAGTAATGTCACTCACTTTTTTTTTTTTTTTTTTTGAGGTGGAGTCTCACTCTGTCACCAAGGCTGGAATGCAGTGGCACAATCTTGGCTCACTGTAACCTCTGCCTCTCGAGTTCAAGTGATTCTCATGCCTCAGCCTCCTGAGTAACTGGGATTACAGGTGTGTGCCACCATGCCTGGCTAATTTTTTGTATTTTTGGTGGAGATGGGGTTTCACCATGTTGGCCAAGCTCTGCCACCCAAAGTGCTGAGATTACAGGCGTGAGCCATGGTGTCTGGCCATGTCACTCATTTCTGAAGTGAAAAAACTGGCTTTAGCCCCCAAGACTGTCAGGAAATGGACCCTTCATCATCCACCTCGATTTCCCCTTTCCTCTAAGAACCCCACGGCTAATACAGTCTCAAAATCTGTTGAATAGCCAATCATTCTCAGAAAAGGGAGAGGCATGAATAGTGTTCTTGATGTTGCTATGGTAACAAGCCCCCACCCTTCTTACCCTCCACCTCTCACCCTCATCTACCATGGGGAACTGACTTCATAGCTCCCTAGTGCTGTAGCCCACTGAAATAAAGGGGCTGCCACAGCTTGGTTCCTGCTCGAGCCAGCAGGGGCTTTTTTAGGAGGACAGCTCTCTGAGCGACCACATTCACTCTGAGCCACCTCCAACACCAGTGCTTCTTGCATGGGCCTCAGAGCCTTCTGTCCCACTGGATCCCATCAGCTCTTGCTGTTTCCTCTGAGGTCTTGCTCAGAATGAGTGATTGCACCTACTGCCAGCCAAACCCACAGTCTTGTGCCCTTCCCAGTCTCTGGGATTTCTTGCAGGGTGGACTGTTGCTTGCTTTTTAATCTCCTAAAACCCAAAAGGTCCATCCTGACCCTTCTTCAATAGTTTGAGTACTGTACCACCAGAAGGGGCTTGCATTTTAGGGAAAAAACAAAAAACAAAACAAAACAAAAAAACTGTCTTCTCTCCTGGGTGACTAGAAGGATCCAGACTTCAGGAACACAAAGGCCTATTTGCCACCCTTTTGGTAGACCCAGGACAAGAACTTTCATCCCTTCTTTCTTTTTCTTTTTCAGTTTTCCAGTTTTTCTAAATTAATTTTTTGGCCAGGGACAGTAGCTCATGCCTGTAATCCCAGCACTTTGAGGGGGTCAAGGCAGGTGGATCACCTGAGGTCAGGAGTTCAAGACCAGCCTGGCCAACATAGTAAAAACCTGTCTCCACTAAAAATACAAAAATTAGCCAGGCGTGGTGGCGGGCACCTGTAATCCCAGCTACGCGGGAGGCTGAGGCAGGAGAATCGCTTGAACCCAGGAGGCAGAAGTTGCAGTGAGGCAAGATAGTGGCACTGCACTCCAGCCTAGGTGACTGAGGGAGACTCTGTCTCAAAAAAGAAAAAAATAATAATTTTTAAAAAGTATCATACATAGGCCAGGTGTGATTGCTCACACCTTTACTCCCAGCACTTTGGGAAGCCAAGACAGGAGGATGGCTTCAGCCCAGGAGTTCAAGACTAGCCTAGGCAACATGACAAGACCCCATTTCTACAAAAAATAAAAAATTAGCTGGGTGTGGTGGTGCATGCCTGTAGTGCCACCAACTTAGGTGGGAGCATCACTTGAGTCTGGGAAGTCACAGCTGCAGTGAGCTATGATTGTTCCACTGCACTCTAGCCTGGCCGATAGCACAAGACCCTGTCTCAAAAAAAATTTCACATATAATATACTGTGCCACTTATACTTTGATGGCATAATAGCCATTTCTGCTCAATATTTATTTATTTTTGAAATATCTTGTTGATTTAAAGTTGTGTTTTTGTTGATTTACTTTATTATTCCAGAAAATGAGGTATGATGACTTTGAGATTTGAAGCTTTTGCTAGTCCTCTGAGCTTAGTAATCGTTATGCACACGGATCACTTTTTAGTGACAATGAAACTTCAGTTTACCTGCCATCAAATTGTTTAGGAAACTGGAACGAAAATAGTTTTTGGTTTTTTAGTCTTAAAACCATTTTAGACATTAACATTGTTAAAGTGTGTTGAGCCATCTTTGATAAAGTATTTTGAATGTACTTAACTTTTAATTGTTTATGGCTCACTTACTTGTCCTGTCCCACATCATACAGGAGCACCATGAGCGGTGGGAGAAGGATGCAGGGTGAGTGCTGTGATTATTTACACTTAGCCCCAAACTATTAAGACCTTTTAGGATTTTGTTCTGCTTGTCAGAGTTTATTCTCTTGTCAGACTGCTGTCTTGTTCTTTCCACTGTCAATGCGAATTTTCTTCTTCAATTAGTATGTTTCTTATAATCTCCTATTAGGTAGGGAATGAATCAGTTAGGCAAACTGGTTAACATTGTGTCTAAAGAAAGTAAATTGGCTCTGAGTAAAGTGGCTCTTTGCATAATTTTCACTACCCGAGACTTCAGAACATTGATTCTAGCTGAAGTTTTTAAGGGTAATCTTTTGTTCTTTTTTTTTTTTTTTTTTTTTTAAAACAGAGTCTTGCTCTGTCGCCTAGGCTGGAATGCAGTGGTGTGATCTTGGCAAACTGCAAACTCTGCCTCCGAGGTTCAGCGATTCTCCTGCCTCAGCCTCCCCAGTAGCTGCGATTACAGGTGCACACCACCACACCCAGCTAATTTAGTAGAGATGGAGTTTCACCATGTTGGCCAGGCTGTTCTCCATTCCTGACCTCAGGTGATCCGCCCGCCTCAGCCTCCCAAAGTGCTGGGATTACAGGCATGAACCACTGTGCCTGGCCTGTCCTTTTTTGAACATTCTCTATATTTTGAATACTTGAAGTTTCTTATATATGATTTTTTAAAAGATAGTGGAGTGCAACTGAATGTGGATTCTCAATGATTCCACGATAACACCTAATTCCATGCACAAAAGTGTCAATCTGGGCACCCTTTCACATTTCCTTCTTGTGTGACATTGAATATTGCCCTGTCTTCTCCTCTCTAAGCATTCATGCTGGCAGCACATTGTAATGAAAAAATTGGCTTTCAAAATTGGGCCATCCAGTTGAATTCCTAATTTTTCTCGCTACATAAACTTGGAAAGTCACATAGCAACTCTGAACCTCAGAAATCATCATCTATTTTAAAAGACTGATAATTGTACTTAGTCACTAGGGGGCTGTCAAAATTGAGAATAATAATGCTAGTAAGAGTATTTTCTAAAAATATTATCATTATCCAAGGCAACATTTTCACATGTCCATGTTTTATCTATTTTATTCTTTCTTTTTTATCTATTTATCTATTTTATTCTTTAAGCTTTTAGTGCTACTTTGCCAAGGTTTATTGTGAGTTACTCTGTGACAGATGCTAAGTTAGGTTTTATATGTTTTTTATCATTCAATCTCACAAAAAATCCTAATTTATGTTAATAGTAATGCCAATTAGTATCTTCATTTTGAGAATGAGGAAACTGAAGCTTAGAAAGCCTAAGTAATTAACCCAAAGTTCATGCAGTTAATACACGTTACAGTCAGGGTTTAAGTTCAGACAGACCAATTCCAGACCCCAGCCCCAAGTCTCCACATAATGACAGAATTCAGATATCTTGGCTTGGGGTGTTGGGGCTGGGGATCAGGGAAATAGAAGAGGTGATTTAGGGGATGAAATTTGCAAAGGCCCCTCTGATCACACCCCAGAGGCAGTCCTGGCTGCTGGTTCCCATAGTTAACCTTCAGAGTTCCACTTTGAAGGAATTCAAACTCCCTTCTAGAAGGAGGTGTCAGACCTTCTTCCCTCATAGGGCACAGTGGGCTTCTATGCCTGCCCATATGTAGCTGACACTGCAGCTTCTCCATGGCAGAATGAAACAAGCAAGGCCATAGCACTCAGGGAAATATATCTGATGTCTAGATAATCCCAGCCAGGGCCTAAGACCTCTTCACAGCCCAGCTACTAACCAGCCTTCAGATTTTTTATTTGCAATAAGAATTTGTAGCTTTAGATATTTCATTCCAAGTCAAACAGGTTTATTTGAAAAGAAAAGTAAAAAACAGTTAATAATCCAATAGAAAGCTATAGTTTTGAGCTACTGATAGAGCCAAAACTCACCAGTTTACAAATATTGTCTTTGCCTACTTGTTCCCTCTGCCCATGCAGCTGCCCAGCCTCTCAGTATCAAAAGCCCCAAGATCAAAGTAGGCTTTATTCCTGGAATGCAAGATTGGTTAAACACACAAATCAATAAATGTGATTCACCACATAACGAGAATTAAAAACAAAATCCATATGATCATCTCAATAGATGCACAAAAAGCTTTCAATAAAATCCAACATTACTTCATGATTAAAAACCCTTAACAAAGTAGGCATTGAAGGAACATATCTCAAAATAATAAGAGCTGTCTATGACAAACCCACAGCCAACATCATACTGAATGGGCAAAAGCTGGAAGCATTCCCTTTGAGAAGACGAACAAGACAACGATGCCCACTCTCATTGCTCCTATTCAACATAGTAATGGAAGTCCCAGCCACAGCAATCAGGCAAGAGACAGAAATAAAAGACATTCAAATAGGTAAAGAAGAAGTCAAATTATGTCTCTTCACTGGTGATATGAATCTATACCTAGAAAACACTAAAGGCTTTGCCAAAAGCTCCTAGAACTAATCAAGTTAGTAAAGTTTCAAGGTATAAAATTAGTGTAAAAAATCAGTAGCATTTCTACTTACTAATAATAATCAAGCTGATAGTCAAATCAAGAAAACAATTCCATTTACAATATCTACATACACAAAAAATACCTAGGAATACATCTAACCAAGGAGGTGAAAGATCTCTACAAGAACTACAAAACACTGCTGAAAGAAATCATAGATGACACAAACAAATGGAAAAGCATTCCATGCTTATGAATTGGAATAATCAATATTATTAAGATGGTCACAGCAATCTACAGATTCCAATGCTATTTCTATCAAACTACGAATGTCATTTTCCACAGAATTAGAAAAAAATTCAGCCAGGCACAATGGCTCATGCCTGTAATCCCAGCACTTTCAGAGGCTGAGGCAAGAGGGTTGCTTGAGCCCAGTAGTTCAAGACCAGTGTGGGCAACGTAGTGAGACTTCATCTCTATTAAAAAAAAATTTTTTTTTTTTTTTGAGACAAAGTTTCACTCTTGTTGTCCAGGCTGGAGTGCAATGGCATGATCTCGGCTCACTGCAACCTCTGCCTCCTGGGTTCAAGCAATTCTACTGCCTCAGCCTCCTGAATAGCTGGGATTACAGGCACCCGCCACCACGCCCAACTAATTTTTTGTATTTTTAGTAGAGGCGGGGGTTCATCATGTTAGTCAGGCTGGTCTTGAACTCCTCACCTCAGATGATCCACCTGCCTCAGCCTCTCAAAGTGCTGGGATTACAGGCTTACAGGCGTGAGCCACCACGCCCGGCTATTAAAATTTTTTAAAATGAAAAAGGTATTCTAAAATCATATGTAACAAAAAAGAACTCAAATAGCCAAAGCAAAATGAACAAAGCTGGAGGTATCACATTACCTGACTTAAAGTTATACTATAAGGCTACAGTAACCAAAACAGACACATAGACCAATGGAACAGAATAGAGAACCGAGGAATAAAGCCACACAGCTGCAATCATCTGACTTTAACAAAGTTGGCAAAAATAAGCAATGGGAAAAGGACTTCTTATTTAATAAATGCTGCTGGGATAGCTGGCTAGCCATATGCAGATGAATGAGACTGGACCCCTACCTTTCACCATATACAAAAATTAACTCAAGATGGATTAAAGATTTAGATGTAAGACCTCAAACTATAAAAGTCCCAGAAAAAAACCTAGGAAATACAATTCTGGATATTGGCCTTGGCAAAGAATTCCTGACTGAGTCCTCAAAAGCAATGGCAACAAAATCAAAAATTGATAAATGAGACCTAATTAAAGAGCTCCGCACAGCAGAATAAACTATCAACACAGTAAACAGGCAACCTAAAAGATGGGAGAAAATATTTATAAACTATGCATCCAACAAAGGTCTAATATCCAGAATCTATGAGGAAGTTGAACAATTCAACAAGCAGGCTGGGCATGGTGGCTTACGCCTGTAATCCCAGCATTTTCGGAGGCCGAGGTGGGCGGATCACTTGGGGTCAGGAGTTCGAGAACAGCCTGGCCAACATGGTGAAACCTTGTCTCTACTAAAAATACAAAAATATTAGCTGGGCGTGGTGGTTCACTCCTGTAATCCCAGCTACTCAGGAAGCTGAGGCAGGAGAATTGCTTGAACCTGGGAGGCGGAGATTGTGGTGAGCTGAGATTGCACCACTGCACTCCAGCCTGAGTGACAGAGTGAGACCTCTGTCTCAAAAAGAAAAAAAAAATTTGACAAGCAAAAATATAACCCTATTAAAATGTGGACAAAGGACATGAACAGACACTTCCCAAAACAAGACATACATGAGCCAAGAAATGTTTAAAAGAATGCTCAATGTCACTAATCATCAGAGAAATGCAAATCAAAATCACAATGAGATACCATCTCACACCAGTCAGAATGGCTATTGCTGAAAACTAAAAAAATAACAGAAGCTGCTGATGCTGCAGAGAAAAGGGAACACTTATACACTGTCAGGAATGTAAATGAGTTCAGCCACTGTGGAAAGCAGTTTAGAAATTTCTCAAAGAACTTAAAACAGAGCTACCATTTGACCCAGCAATCCCATTACTAGGTATATACCCAAAAGAAAATAAATCATTTTGCCAAAAAGACATATGCACTTGTATGTTCATCACAGCTCTATGCGCAATAGCAGAAATGGAATGAACTTAGGTGCCCATCAGTGTGGGCTGGAAAAAGAAAATGTGGTACATATACGCCATGGAATACTACACAGCCATAAAAAAGAATGAAATTATGTCCTTTGTAGCAACATGGGTTCATCTGGAAGCCATGATCCTAAGCTAATTCATGTAGGCAGAGAAAACTAAATACCATATATTCTCACTTATAAGTAGGAGCTAAACATAGGGAATTCATGGACATAAAGATGGAAACAATAGACAGTGGGGACTACTAGAAGGGGGAGGAAGATAGGGAGACAAAGGCTGAAAAACTACCTATTGGGTACTATGCCCATTCCCATTTAGGGCGACAGGATCATTTGTACCCTAAACCTCAGTGTCACACAATATACCCATGTAACAAACCTGCACATGTACCCTGGAATCTAAAAGTTCAAACAGAATCCCCAAGATCAAAAAGAATATTGAGTCATAGTCTGAAGAATTTCGAAATGATGGCATCCTCCTGTTAGAGCTTTCCTGATAACATGGACCATATGAACAAAATAGGATTGTCAAAGAGTAGACTATCATCTGCAGCTGAGTGGACTTCACCAGGCGGAATTGTCAAGTTTAGGCCAGAAAAACATCAGTGCTTCTCCTGCAGTTGTCCACTTGCTCCGTCATTTACCAACTGGCCAGAACAGGATATTTTTAAAAATTAACATTGACAAGAAACATTCTTCTTATGCAACAAACACTGTAGATAGTTAATCCTCATAATCAGCATCATTCTTATTTGACATGTAAAGTAATCGAGGCTCAAGAACTTGTCAAAGACCATGCAGCCAGGAGATGGAATTGGGATTCAAAGCCAGGTCCAGCTGGGGCCAAAGCCTGGTTTGCTTGTGGCTGTGCCATACTCACTGCCTCTCGGACCCATCCTCACCACTCTATCCTCTGGGTAAATGGACTTCACCAACATGCCTGGCCAATCTCAATACCATATGTGACAAGATGAATTACTGTGCCTCTAAGGTACTCAATTAGGTCTGAGTTTTCACTGTTTTATCACCTGGATCCATGGAAATGGGAGAGGGGCCATTAAGGCATACATGCCCCTGTCTGAGAAACCAGAGCTTGCTGCTGACAGCCAGATGAAAGGACGGTGCCTGGCTTTCTGCACAGTATGTTGTAAAGCCAGCATCCAATGCATTCATTCAGGAGGACCCATTCTCCCCAGCCCACCCTTAAATGCCTAAAGCAAGTTTCTATTTCCTATGACTCTTTATCCCCAGGATTTTACTCCCAAGATTGCCCTAACTCAGAGAAGAAACTGAAGGTTGAGTTAGCTTAGCGTAAAAACATGCACTTCTCATTAGATTGTCCAGAGCGTGAGTTGTAACCTGCCCCATTTCAACACTTGGAACAGAAGCACAGCACAGAAAAATAGAACTACGGCTACATTCCCATTATGTCCCTGACTGCTCGAGACCTCTGGCTTGTTTGTTATTGATCAGACGCAACATAAACGCCACAATCAGGCCTTCAAGATAGATCTGTCAGCTCTCTCTCCAGGTCCCTCTATTCAAGCCTTCTGGTCCTCCCACCCCTTCACCTCCCCTTATACCAACCCCCCCTTCCCCCTGCAACTTTGGCAGGCAAGTTGCTCCTCCCCAAACCCCTCTCCCTCCCATATTTGTGCCTTGGCTTATGCTTAAAACTCCCTTTCACCTCTATGTTCCTCCTCTAACAGCATAATTTCTTTTAAAACTCAAATGAAAAGATGGTCCTATCCCTGCAGTCCTTTTTACTAACACTTATTCAGTAGGCCCCCAGTTACTGGGCACCTCCTATGGGTCATGGAGCTCCTTTTTGGACAACATTTATTGAGCCTTTTTTATGTCCTAGGCATCAACTGCCTTGCATACCACCTTATTTCTCTGCTCCTCTTTACAGGAAATCTCAGATATGCCGTTTATAGTCATTTCTCAATTCCTGTCTTCCCCTGCTGTTTGAACCAACTTCAAACAGAGTCTTGACCCCACCTCTCCACTGAAATTGTTCAAAGTCGGTAATGATTTCTGCACTACTAAACCCAGTGGTCAATTTTTAATCCTATTCTTCATTAACCTCTCAACAATATTTGATACAAGCATCTGACAACATGTTATTTTAATGAAGAAGTGTTATTTAAGAGAAGCAAGATAACGTTCCAGAAAATATTTTTCTTCATATTTCACCTTATGAACTAAAGGCAGAATAAGTACATTTTTCTATATACACAAAATCACTATAATTATATCAGCTATAATTGGAGTCTGATACAAGTGTGGTGATTCAAACAACTGATGTTGCTGCTAGCAATGTATTTTTCCCCCAATGTTGAATAACTTTTGATAGAATTCTGAACAAAACAAAGTACATTTCTTTATTTAAATGATTTAATTTTAAGTGTATATTAAAGTTGTACTAAGAATACTTTGTAGAGTGGAGACAGGGTATAGGCTCAGAAATTATAGGTGTTTTGCCTGTAAACCCAGCATGTTGGCAAGCCAAGGAGGGTGGATCACTTGAGGTCAGGTATTCAACACCTACCTGGCCAATACGGTGAAACCCAGTTTCTACCAAAAATTACACAAATTAGCCAGGCACGATGGTGTGCACCTGTAGTACCAGCTACTAGGGAGGCTGAGGTGGGAGGATCGCTTGAATCTGGGAGGCGGAGGTTGCAGTGAACTGAGATTGCAACACTGCTCTCCAGCCTGGGCAACAGAGTGAGACCCTGTCTCAAAAAACAGAACATTAAAAAAAAATGGTAGAGTTTTTGTTTTCCCCACTTAAGTAAATGCTTACCAGAACATTCAAAACTTGTGTGGCTCATGAGATAATTCATTTTGCTTGATACTCTCTCATACATTGTGGAATATCTAATGTACCTGGCCCTGGCCCATGAAATGACGGTGGCACTGTCAGTCATTGTGAAAATCAAAAATGCCCTTTAAAATTTCCACAGTGCTCCTTAGGAAGGTGATACTTTGTTGAGAGACAATCTCCCACAGATCTGTCTCATTTCTGCATGGCTCATGAGCGGGGCCACTGACTGGCTTTATTCTGGACTGTCTTTTCAAGGATAACTGTACAGCAAAAAGCTTTGGGATATAGAAAGAGTGGATCCACTGGCGCAAAAGGTAGGTATGTTTCTTGCTCATTAGAAAAGGTTCAGGCCTCCTAACCTGGGTTCCTTTCCTCTAATGCGACTTACTGCATGTGCAGGCATCTTCTGCACTCTTCAGGAAGCTTGAGGAATTGAGACCCTGGGATCTGGGGTAGCAAACTGCAGATACTCTGGCTCCTGCTATTGCTGCAGTAAAGCCCTCTGTCTGTGAGCTGAGAGTCTTGTATCTTTTGCAGCATCCATGAACCTGTGGCAGGCTAACTTGTTAGCCTGTAAATTGGAGAAAAATCTCACTTTCTTCATAGTTCCTCATACCTACTCCACTGAAAATCACCAGAACTATATGCTAACTCCCAAATCTATCTATACTCTCTTCCTGACCTTTCCTTGAACTCCAGACTTTTATAACCAGCAATGGCCATCAATACTTAAACATCATTCAGGCATCTCAAATTTTTTATTTTTATTTTTTTATCACTCCTACTATTCTGAACAACTCAAACTTTAAATGCCCCCATGTAAACTCCTAGTCTTTTCCCAAAATTCTTTTCTTCCCAAGGGTGTGCCTTTTATTAAAGTTGTCACTGTTCTCTACCAGCTCCTAAATTGCAGGTATTGGGTCTTGTCTTTGTGGCTCAGACAGCTCCTAATGGTATGGTAGATGACACAAGCTGTGGCTAACGAAATGAGCTCAACCCATCCCAGTGCAGGCTGAAAGCAGTTTATCTTTCTTACTGCAGCCCCCTATAAACCTGCCTTGTGGAACTAATTTTCTTTGCTCTTGGGGAAAAACCTCAGTCACTCAGATAACAAAGGTCCAGTCCAGTATAGTCATCAAATAATTCATCCCAATTCAAGGTAATATCTAAACTATAAACATCTGTCCAACTTAAAACTCCCCTCCCCCTTGCTGGGCTGCTTAAGCTGAGGAGCCTGCAGAGGTTGGAGGTGGCTGTGGCAGGGCCTTAGTCAGCTTCTCTCTTCCTGGCTTCACCTCCTACCCACTCTGTAACTGCCCTCTGTTATCCTGCTCCCCCGGGGCCCAGGGAGGAGAGACTGGGGAAAGAGAACTGTCTTCTGTGGCTGATGCATTTGCTCATGCCCTCTGAGTCATCTCTCTCCAGAGGTGTCTCTGTGGCTGCTGCAGAGATCCTGAGATCAAGCACTGAGGCATCCTTGATGTCTCCAATACCCCTCTTCCAGACAGTGAAATAGAAGGAGGAGCCTTCTACTCCTCCTCTAACTCCAAAGGTCTCTTTTACCCCTCCAGGGTGTCTTCTGGGGGAAGAACCCATGAAGAAGATCCCAATGCTGCTGGCTTCCCTGGGGTTCATATGTACACCCTACAGACAACTGCCACTGCCCTTCTCCCATCAGTGGGTGTGTGCTCAACTCCCACTCTGAGCCCCTCCTCCCTCTGACCAGGCAGGCCCAGCCCCACATGAGGGTCAGACACAGCCTCTTGGTCCCTCAGACCCCGAAGAACACACGCCTGCTCTCCTCATGGCATCCTTGAAGCCTTTCGCACGTGGTTGAAGGGCAGGGGTGGGTACCCCTCATCTTTCCCACTATCAGGGGAAGGGTGGGCTGCAGAGAGTGCACAGGACACTGACAGATCTCTGCAGAGAAATCTCCCTTGTCAACCTCTTGCCAACCTCTATTCCTTACATGGGCTAAAGCTGGGGATGACCAAAGACTGATGGCGGCACTGTATTTCAAACTCCTGCATAGGCGCTCCAGCACCATGCCTTGGAATGACTGTGGGACTTCCCACCAACACTTTTATTACTAGCTTCTGCTGAAACTCAGAGACAAGAGGATTGGCTACTGTGAAGATCTTGTTTCAAATGTCGGTTGAAATTAATTCCAAAAATGGAAAATGACAAGATACGGCTCCAAAGGAGGTCTACTTCTCCCGAGCCATACCCAGAAGACCAGTGCTGTCAAGAACAGAGCATCTGATGAATTCTTAAGCACCTTGCTGGGAACATCTTCAGACTGGGGAGGCAGGGAAAGAAATGTCTTTGAAAAAAGAGTTCTTTGGGGATGTGAATGTGGCAGGACACTGGGAATAAAAGATCACACCACTGGGGAAGTTGTAACAAGGAGGGGAACAGTGGGAGCATTCAGTCTGGAGGTTCCAAGCCAGAACTCATTCTCCCCAGGACGCTGAGGTCCTTTTATGACAGAAGGGAACTGCCCCTGCTGGGGGCTGCCTTTGGCAATCCCAAACCTCCTTATTTAAATATCAGTACTTCTCAACTTCTATCTGAAAGTGTATTATTTAAAAATGAATAAATAAATATTAGTGTTGATCTCCACTCTCCTTTTTGCCCCAAAACTCCATATCCCAGTAGAAAGTCTTGGAGATCTGCTTCTTACTAGCTTAAGGACTAGAATAAAGAAGGAGAAACAGAAATACATGTGAGAGACACTAACCACCATTATTTGAGCATATACAATGATCTACCTCCCTAGCCTATTACAATACAAATCATTTGACCTTTACAATTCTGAGGAGTGGATGGAACTAGCTTTATTTAACTTATAGGGAAAACGAGGCTCAAACTGATTGAGAGATTTTCCCATGAAAACACAGATGGAAGAAACAGGGTAGGTATAACTTGCTTCTCCCAGAACATTCCCTGGACTTTCCTGCCAGTGCTCACATTGTGTGTTCCACCTAAAGGGCCACTGTTTTTTTTTTTGACATAGGGTCTCACTCCATTGCTCAGGCTGGTGTGCAGTGATGTGATCACGGCTCAACCTCAACCTCCTGGGCTCAAATGATCCTCCCACTTCAGCCTTCCAGGTAGCTGGGACTACAGGCATGCATCACCATGCTCACCTGGCTAACTTTTTATTTATTTTTTGTAGAGCAGGGTCTCACTATGTTGCCCCGTTGGTCTCAAACTCCTGGGTTCAAGTGATCCTCCTGCCCCAGCCTCCCAAAATGTTGAGATTACAAGTGTCAGCAACTGCACCCAACCCCCATTATTCTTAAAAGGGCAACTCTCATCTAACTCTTGCATCTGGCCATCTCAGATGACTCCAAGGTGGAAGCAAGCGCATCTTCCTCTATCAGATGGGACTTTTACCTCTTTTATGACATGTCACCGTCTTCTCCTAATGTGGCCACCTATGTACATCTTATTTCCTCTCCTAGAATGTGAAATCCTTAAGAAGAGTAACAGTGTCTCATTCAACTAGGTATGACCCAAAGAATTTCATAGGAGCATTAGAGAAGTTTCTTGCTCACAGTAGGTGTTTGACACACGTTGGTTGCATGAGAAACACAGAGGCATTGCAAAAGATGAAATCTCAGGTATGCTGGTACCACAGCCCCTTGTTTGCAGCTCAGATGAACTAGATCTGAGGGTTCGCTGTCATCAAAAGCAAACGCTGGCCAGTTGCCAGAGGGCATCTACCCCATCCTGGCTTCTGCTTCAAAGTTTCTCCTAAGTCCCGGCCGCAGCTCTCTTGATCTTTCCCTATTTGCTCATTAAAGTTAATTTTGGACATGAAAAGATCCAGAACCAAATATTTCATTAAGGCCAGGTCTTAATGCAGCAACTGCGACAAAACAGGTAAAAATAGGGCAGAGGTTCTGAGTATGAGGCCAGCAAATGTGGCACCTGTTTAAACCTCAGGCCCTCTGTTCATGGGCTGATATCTTCAGTCAGCTTGGGGGATGCTAAGAATATCAGGGGAAGCCAATTATGTCTCTTTATAGAGATATTTTAAGTATTCAAGGAGCTCCTCAGTTCTCCTTCTTGGGGTATTAAAGAAATAACTGGCCAGGCACAGTGGCTCACACCTGTAATCCCAGCACTTTGGGAGGCCAAGGCAGGCTGATCACTTCAGGTCAGGAGTTCGAGACCTGCCTAGACAACATGGTGAAACCCCGTCTCTAGTAAAAATACAAAAATTAGCCAGGCGTGGTGACGCACCCTTGTAGTCCCAGCTACTCGGGAGGCTGAGGCAGGAGAATCACTTGAACCCAGGAGGCAGAGGTTGCAGTGAGCTGAGATTGTGCCAGTGAACTCCAGCCTGGGCGACAGAGTGAGAATCTGTCTCAAAAAAAAAAAAAAAAAAGAAAGAAATGACAATTTTTGTAAAAAGTGTCGTCTAGAGTCCTGGAAAAGGACTAAGATACCAATTATTAATAATTATTAATATCAGCTACCATTTTCTGAGTTACTACAAAGATTGTGCTGAGTATTTTTACATAAATTATGTCTTCTAATCCATATAGTAACAGTAACCCTCTGAAGTGAGAGAAGTTAAGCTATTGGCCTGAGCTCTTATAACTACTGAATGGCAGAAAACAAGACAAAGGTGAGGCTCCAGCCGTGGCAGGAGTAGTCCTAGAGTCCATACCACTAAATGCCTCACTGTGTTGCTTGTTAGGGTATCTCAAAATGTCCTTGTCTTTTTTTTTTTTTTCTTTTGAGACAGAGTCTTACTCTGTCGCCCAGGCTGGAGTGCAGTGGTGCGGCCTCCGCTCATTGCAAGCTCTGCCTCCCAGGTTCACGCCATTCTCCTGCCTCAGCCTCCCGAGTAGCTGGGACTACAGGCTAATTTTTTGTATTCTTAGTAGAGACGGGGTTTCACTGTGTTAGCCAGGATGGTCTCGATCTCCTGACCTCGTGATCCGCCCATCTTGGCCTCCCAAAGTGCTGGGATTGCAACTTGTCCTTCTTAACAGGAAGAAAAGACACTAGCCAATAACTGCTGCATTAGATGGTGCTGCTCTGAGTGAGGTACCAGTGAGGTGAGGCCTTGATGTTAATTAAATCTCATATATAAAATTCATTTATTTGAGGAATAAAAAAGTAGGGGCTTCACACAAACTATTGGTGCTATGAGAAACCAAGGACATCTTTGCCTGTGACATGCCTCTATGGCATGTCAAGATTCTTAAGATCCAATGGGATTGTTTGTAAAGTTTGACAAAGCTGGAGCTGGAGGAGTGAGGAAAGCTGGAGAACACAGAGACATGGTAAATTGTCCCCAATCTCAGACTTCTCTAATCTTCCATTCTAACATACTTATCTTTGTTTTAGGGGAAATTTTAATTCTAGTAAGTGTAAGTTACTCATTCCTATGGAATTCTTTTTAAAGGAAGAACTGGGGTCCAAAATATATTAGTAAGTCTAAATACATGAATAATCACAATAAATTTAAGTATCTTAAATTCCTTTGTCAAAGTAACACAGATTTTTCTGAATACTCTAAGCTATAGTGTTAAACTATATAATATTTAAAAGACATATTCTTAAACTAAGGGGGTACAGAAAGGCTGAAAAATAGGCATTAAAGTATACTAGATAAATAATAAAAGAAAGCACATGCTATAATGCTAATATCTGACAAAAGAAAATGAAATGAGAAGCATTAACAATTAAGAGGGACAAAGATATTTTTCTTTCAATTGTATTCAATTCACCAAGAAGATATAATTTATGAATCTTAATGCATTGACAATGTGGCATTATATTTTTGTATATATAAATATGTGCATTAAATAAATGCTGATGGAAATAAAGAGAAATAATACAGAGCCATGGTCAAAGAACATAATACATTCATTTCAGAAATAATCATATCATATACAAAATTAATAAAAATTATTTTGAATTAATTTTGAAGATTTGAATTAATTATTTTGAAAATTTGAATACTGCACAGGAATATTTATTAAGAAAAAAATACATCCCCTTGCTCCCCACCACCCCGCTCAAAACAGAAATAACATCAACATAAAAAGAACGGTAAAAAGAAAACAAAATAATTTATTTGGAAATTAAGACATTCTTCTAGGTAACTTTTGTGTTAAAGAGAAAATAAAAATAAAAATGGAAAAACTAGTAAGAAGTGAATGGTAACTCCATGTATCAGAGACTCTAGACTGCAGCCAGAGTAGAATCAGAAGAAAAAGGAAGTCTCCTCCAAACCCTCCAGGGATTATGATTAAGGGGTGGCTGAGCTAGTTGCCCCTTACAGGTTCATCCCACATTGCCAATTCCCCTGAGCCTTCAGACTTCTTAAACTAGAGTGGCACTATCCAATACAGTAGTCGCTAGCCCCAAGTGCTAAATTTAAATTAACCAAAGTAACAATAAAATTTAAAATTCAGTGTTTTAGTTGTTCTGGCCACATTTTAAGTACTCAATAGCCACAGGTGGCTGGAAGTTATTGTGCTGGACAGCACAAGCTACAGAACATTCCATCGTAGAAATAGAAAGTTCTGTTTGGCAGTGCTTCTCTAATGTTTGCCAGGGACATTCCAAAATGTCAATTCCACTGACTGTAGGCCACCACTGAGTCCAGGTTTCAACTGGCCAACCTAGCAGACTGTATGTACTACTTCTATTTGCTCAAGCCAACATATTAAATTCAGAATCTCAGGGAAGTAAACTCATATCAAGGAATGTGGTTAAGTCAGCTCTTCAATTTTACTTTAGATGGTCAAATAGCTTTAGGATTCATTCATAGCCATGCTCCCCAAACTCTGGCCAAAACTGATTGGTAAAGTCTCATAATTATTGTAGTGTATCAGTTTCCTCTCCCACCTCAGACCAGGTCTTGTACATCCTTACCTTGGACCTACTCTTGTTATGGTCCTGGAGGTACTTAGAGAAGTGGGAGTGAATCCTACAGAGGTCAGCATCCCATGGGGATGGCATTCTCCCAGGTGCAGTGATTGACAGGTGTTTATACAGAGAAAGGTGCCCATACAGAGAAAGGTGCCCTCTCTGGTGGGAAGAGGGGTTTCCTCAATCAAAAAAGGAGGTCATATGGAATTGGGGAGTTCAAAGTTTTCAGCCTGCCCAGGCGCAGTGGCGCACACCTATAATCCTAGCATTTTGGGAGGCTGAGGCAGGCAGATTGCTTGAGGTCAGGAGTTCAAGACCAGCCTGGCCAACATGGTGAAACCCCGTCTCTACTAAAAATACAAAAATTAGCTAGGCGTGGTTGTGTGGGCCTGTAGTCCCAGCTACTCAGGAGGCTGAGGTGGGAGGATCACTTGAGCCTGGGAGGTGGAGATTGCAGTGAACTGAGATTGTGCCACTGCACTCCAGCCTGGGTGACAGTGAGACCTTGTCTCAAAAAAACAAAACAAAACAAAACAAAAAAACCAAAGTTTTCAGCCTCACCTTTTCTCCCTCTCATATCTCAGGATCTCACTCCTTCTCCCACCAATGCCCTTAACTTAGTCTTAGAGACTGGCAGGGGCAAGCATTTAATTGGTTCTGCCACTGTACAAGCCATACAATACAGCATTTGATGTCATCTTTGCCATATCTGCCATGAAACTATAAGAAATAAGGGATTCCTTTAAAGATGGCATAAAAGTGCTTTCATTTCCCACCCATCTTCTGAATTGAGTATTTAAGGCCTTCAATTTTTCTTTTCACTCTGTACACTCTCTTGGGCAGCACTGTCCAATACAACCTTCTGCAGGGATAAAAGTGGTCTCTACCTATGCTGCCCTATAATATAGCAGTCACTAGCCATATGCAGTTTTTGAGCACTTGAAATGTGGCTAGTGTGACTGAAGAACTGAATTTTAAATTTCATTTAATTTTAATTCATCTTAATTTTAATGTAAATAGCCACATGTGGTTAGTGGCTACCAGACTGGACAGCGCAGCTCTAGGGCACCAAAAGGAGTTAGCTGACCCAAAATTTTTATAATCATTATTGTCATCATCTTACCAATTTGCTAAAGCCACTTCCTCTCCCAACCCCTTGTCCTCCACTTGCACTTCAGTCCATGCAATAATGGTGTAATTGCGATGCCACCATAACTTGGAAATGAAATGTCTCCTTTTCCCTGGCAAGGAGGTTATCCATGCATTTCTCAAGTGTGAGAGCAACCTAGCCCCAGAATTCTATCTTCAGGGCCACTCTTGATATCTGTTACTCTATCAATCATTGATCTAGAATTGCACACTCAAACGGGGTAAAACTGTTAACTAAAGGGGCCATTTAAAACACTGTTGGCAGGAAAGCTAACATACCCAAGGGTTAGCGACAGTAAAGAGCCACTAACCACACCTAGGCACAGGGAAGCAGCTGACCAGACCTGAGGGGTAGGTCTAGCTGTAGGAGCTGGCCTCCTGCTGGAGCTGGGGCCCTCTGTAGGTGATGCAAACAATCTCTGCACTCAGCAGAGAGGCTACCTGGGAATGGATACGTCAGACCCACTCTCCTCCTGCTCACCACCCTCCTTCCTCCTTCCTCCTTCCTGTGCCTTCCTTTAACAAACCCAACCAGAAGCCAGAATGTGAAGAACGTTGTTATTGCCATCCATAAAGTACAGCCTCCAGAGGCATAGAGGGTGGGTAAGGGTGGAGGGTGGTTCTAGAGTAGCAAACAAAACATTTCTCTGTTTGTGCTACTACAGTAGCTCACCCATGTTTGAACTATTAAGAAAAAAGTCTGGACAGATGAGGCCTGGACTCTGACCTTGTGCTGATTCCCCATAGAAATGCCACCTGTGAGTTCCTGATGAAGGCAGCTGGTCTTCCCTCTCCTGGAGCTATTCCCTAATGAAATCAAATGAGTTACAAACATTAACAATGACAAACACAGTGAGGAAAACTGAAGCAGCCAAAGTGGGACAAATTAAAAAGGTGATTTTGAAAGAATCTTATAGTAAAAACATAGTAACGGGCAGTTTTCTATGACATGTCTAGAGATGATTCCTTGTATCTACCCCACAAACAAATCTTGTTATTGAAATCCTCTAAAATGCATTCTACACATTACTCAGCATGATACTCTGTAATTCTAAATAATTCTTTAATACAGGTTTGTATATGTAGTGTGTGAGTATGTGTACTACACTTTTAGCAATATTGTAAGCTCTGTGAGGACAAGATTACGTCACAATTAGTAAATTCATATTTACTGGATTCCTGAGGACCTTCTTGCTCACTGGAGCATTTCAGGATGCTATACACAGTGGTAAAGGCTGTGCCTGGGGCCCCTTGGGACTGTGGGATGGTGCACTGGGGAGACAGGCATGGGGGGAGACTCACCATGGAGTAGACAGGCCACAAAGGACCTCCTCGGCTCTTTTGGTCAGTCTGAGTTTCCCCCACAAAACAGCTTTCCCAGTACTCTGTGTCTAGATTCTGGAGCTGTCTTGCAGTTCTGCTAATCATTCACCACCTTTGGCTTCTTTCTCAGCTACTGTGGGCAGTGTGTCTGGTTTGGGATGGGTGATTCCTATCTTCAAAGTCCTGGGATCAGGATGTTCATGTTTTAAATGAACAACATGTAGCTTTGATGCCTGGCCAAGGAGGGGGACGGGACACCACAGATAGAAGGTTATTTTGGGGCTATTTATTCTGCATCCATATCATTTTCAGCCTCAAACATCTGGTGTTCTAGTGCACACTTCTGCCCTTCTCCTCCTCTGACTGTCGACATCCCTGTTCCAGTTTTCAGGAGTTAAATAGGGTAGCCAGAAGATGAATGGTATTTGTTTGTCCCCCACATCCACTGCATCCCTAGACCCACTGCCCCAAAGGCAGTAGAAGTAATATTACTAGTGAACAAATTCAGCCCACCTGCATGCCTGCAGTCCATTCTAGGTAGAACTAGGTTACTCAGAAGCAGGCACTGGTTCTTTGCTGATGGTAAACACTTATAGGAGCATTGGAGTTCACTGCACCAGGAGCCACTTTTCCTCAGGGCAGTTCAGTGATTTCCCAGAGCAAAGGCAAGAACCAAAGGGAATCCCAACCATTTCTCCTCCCTGGTCCGCTCCATCACAAAGTCACACCCACAACTTCCCTTGTACCTCCTCTCCCTAAGCATGCAGCTCTTTGAAGTTTTCTGAATGTTTTGACCACTAGCTAAAAGAAGACAATTGTGGGGTAATAAATACTCCCTTTCTATGCAACAACCCTGTTCTCTCTCTCAATTTAGAAAACACATGTCGAAGTCGTTCCTTCCTCTAATGGAAATAAAGGCTTTGCTAATTAAGAGAAAACTGGGACCAAAACCCTGATCTCCTAATTTCCAGTCAATCTTTTTTTTCCATTTCATCACCCTGTCTTCCTAAAGCTGGGTTTCTACAACAAAATGTCAACAGTGGTTATCATCAGGTTATGGGATTGCAAGTGTTTCTTTTTCTCTCAGTTTTGGCTTCTGTATTTTTCCAGATTTTTCTATAAGGGTTATGTATTAGCTTTGCATTAGCTTGGATGAACTAGCTGCACTAACAAACAAATGCAATAATTTCCATTCCTTAATTTTAAAAAAGTTAATTTCTTTTTATATTCATGCATAGTCCAAAATGAGTGTTCATGATCTGCGTATAAGCCTCCTACAATGAGTAATCCAGGAAATCTGTCCCTTATACCTTGGAGCTCCTCCATCCTCAACAAAATATGACTTTTAACTAGGCTGGGATATTCTGTATTAAGCCAGAAGAAAGAAAAGTAGCTAGAAAAGTATGTGAGGGAGGATTTTATGGGTAAGAACAGAAAGTAATATATATCACTTCCTTCACACTTCATTGGCTAGGACTCAGTTATAAGCCTGCATCTAACTGCAAGGAAGGATGGCAAACAAAAGAAGAAAAAGAAACAAATTTTATGAATTGCTAGCCAGTATATGCCACACTTGTATACATATAAAAAAAAGGTTGAAGTTAAAATGGAATAAGGAAGTCAAGTCCCTCTGGAAAGCAATCTTATGCTCTCTTTCCTACAGTATTTTCACATGCAAATCTCCATTCTCCCACTGGCAAAAAGTGGCCTCCACCCACCAGGGTATAGAGAGATTGGATTTTCCTGATACAATCATGTGTCACTTAATGACGGGGATATGTGCTGAGAAATGTGTCATTAGGTGACTTCATCATTGTGCAAACATCTTAGAGAGTACTTACATAAGCCTAGATGGTATAGCCTCCTACACACCTAGGCTAAAAGGAATAGCCTATTGCTCCTAATCTACAGACCTGTACAGCATGTTACTGTGCTGAATACTGTGAGCAATTGTAACACATGCTAAGTATTTATGTATTTAAACATACCTAAACATAGAAAATATACAGTAAAAATATGATATAAAAGACTAAGAAAAATAGTATACTTGTATAAGGCACTTACCATGAATGGAGCTTGCAGGACTGGAAGTTGTTCTGGGTGAATCAGTGAGTGGTGAGTGAATGTGAAGGCCTAGGACATTACTGTATGCTTTTATAGGACTGGCAGTGCAGTAGGTTTTTTTATGCCAGCATTACTGTTACAGGACCAACAGGTTCATTTGCCCACTGTGCAGCAACAGATCAATATGCCAAGACAGCAGGGTTTGCAGCAGAGAAAGAGTTTAAGGATTGCAAGGCAGCTGAGTGAGAAGATAGGAGAAACCCTCAAATCTATCTCCCTGAGGAATTTTGGGCTGAAGTTTTAAGGGGATCATGGAGGGCAAGAGGCTGGAAAATTGAGGTAACTGATTGGTTGGGGTAAAGGCGATGAAACCATCAGGATGTTGAGACTGAATTCTTTAGTGAGTCGGTTCTTTGTGGGGTCTTTCGGACTAGCTGACATCAGTAGTTTCACTGATATATAGGACCTGAAAGAATATCTCAAATGAAAAACGTAATGTTTCACAATGCTCAAGTTGTTGCCTATAGAGCAGTTAAGGAGAACTACAATCTAGGCTCTGCATGATTCTGGGGCAATAGACAGCAAAAAACTATGAGGAAGCAGGTCAGAGAGCAAGCTCACCTAATGATTAATGCTGAATGTGCTGCAAGCTTGGTTTATTTTTATTTCTCCCCCTTCCTTCTTCCCTGATTAAATTTATAAAATTTATATGGACAGTTTCATCACCACAAACACGTGAGTAATGTGTTAAGCTATGATGTTGGATAGCTATGATGTCACTACATGACAGAAATTTTTCAGCTCCATTATAATCTTATGGGACCATGGTTGAATATGTGGTCCATTATTAGGCAGCACATAATTTTATTAAGTAAGTGTGAGAAATATTTGGATGAGATGGGATTAAGTGGGGACATACTTGGATGGGAGAGAGAGCTCAGAGGCAGCGCTGTGACCTAGGTGTAAACTCTCCTTGTCCCCACTGGGGGTGTCAGCACACAGATGCTGTCTCTTTGCCCTACAGCATTGCTTGTATCATGAGGACAGATGATACAAGATGTGGAGGATCAAAGTTAGCATGGTTCATGTTCTATGATGAACTTCCTCTCCCCTAAGCACACTTATCACCCTCAGAGAAATTCCTATTCCATGTACCCTCTGTAATAAACCCAGAAATATTTGTGTGCCTAGGGATGCCTCACATTCCCTGTACCTTGTTCTCCACACCCTCTAAATGAAGACTTTCACATATTTTGGAAATTTGCCTCTTACCAAATATATGGCATCTTAGTCCATTTCTTGTTGCTTGTAACAGAATACCTGAAACTGAAAAAGAATTTATTTCTTATAGTTATGGAGACTGGGAAGTCCAACAACAAGGGTCTGCATCTGCTGAATGTCTTTTTGTTGATGAGGACTCCCTGAAGAGTCCTGAGACAGCACAGGGCATCAAATAATGAGGGAGCTGTGTGTGATAGCTCAGGTCACACGTCCTCTTCTTTTTTTTTTTTTTTTTTTGAGACAGAGTCTCACTCTGTCACCCAGACTGGAGTGCAGTGGCACAATCTCGGCTCACTGCAACCTCTGCCTCCCAGGTTCAAGTGATTCTTCTGCCTCAGCCTCCCAAGTAGCTGGGACTACAGGTGTGTGCCACCATGCCCGGCTAATTTTTTGTATTTTTAGTAGAGACAGGCTTCACTATGTTGGCCAGGCTGGTCTCGAACTCTGGACCTCAAGTGATCACCCGCCTCAGCCTCCCAAAGTGCTGGGATTACAGGTATGAGCCACCACACCTGACCACCCACTATGTTTCTTATAGGGGTTATGGTTTCAGGTCTGACATTTTAGTTTTTAATCCATTTTGAGTTAATTTTTGTATATGGTATAAGATGAGGGTCCAATTTCATTTTTTTACATGTGAACTTCCAGTTTTCCCTAAGACATTTATTGAAAAGACTATCCTTTCCCCATTGAGTATTCTTAGTTCTCTTGTTGAAGATCAGTTGAACATATATGCATAGGTTTAATTTCTGGGCTCTCTATTCTGTTCCATTGGTCTATGTGTCTGTTTTTACGTCAGACATAAAATGTTTAGATTACTATAGTGTTGGAATATAATTTGAAATCAGAAGTGTGATGCCTCCAACTGTGTTCTTCTTTCTCAAGATTGATTTGTCTATTTGGGATATTTTGTGTTTCCATTTGAATTTTAGAATTACTTATTCTACTTCTGTGAAAAATGCCATTGGAATTTTGAGAGAGATTGTATAGAATCTATAGATTGGTTTGAGTGGTATGGACATATTAAACATTTTAATTCTTCCAATCCATGAGTATGGGATATTTTTCCATTTATTTGTGTCTTCTTCTATTTCTTTCTTCAATGTTTTATAATTTTCAGCATACAGATCTTTTGCCTTCTTGGTTAAATGTAGTCCCAACTCAAAACAACAAAACAAATAACCCAGTTTAAAAATGAGTAAGGAACCTGCATTTCTGGACATTTTTCCAAAGAAGACATATAAATGGCCAGTGGGTATGTTAAAATGTGCTCAACATCACCAATCACAGAAAAATGCAAACAAAAATCACAAGGAGATATCACTTCACATCTTAGAAGAGCTATAATAAAAAAGACACGAGATAATGAGTATTTCTGAAGATGTGGAGAGAAGGTAACCCTTGTACAATATGGTGGAAATGTAAATTGGTTCAGCCATTATGAAAAACAGTATGGAAGTTTCTCAAAAAATTAAAAAAGGACTATCATATGATCCAGCAATCCCACTCCTTGGTATATATCCAAATTAAATGAAATCAGTATCTCAAAGAGATATCTGCACTCTTATGTTACAATAATCAAGATACAGAAACAACCTAAGTTGGGGCCAGGTACGGTGGCTCATGCCTGTAATCACAGTACTTTGGGAGGCTGAGGCGGGTGGATCACTTGAGCCCAGATGGATCCACCAACAGATGGATAAGTAAAGAAACATATATATATAATGGTATATTATTCAGCCTTAAAAAAGAAGGAGGTCCTGCTGTTTGCAACAATATGGATGAACCTCAGCTGGGTGCGGTGGCTCATGGCTGTAATCCCAGCACTTTGAGAGGCCAAGGTGGGTGGATCGCCTGAGGTCAGGAATTCGAGACCGGCCTGACCAATATGGTGAAACCCCATCTCTACTAAAAATATAGAAAATTTAAGCGGTGTGGTGGCATGCACCTGTAGTCCCAACTATTCGGGAGGCTGAGTCCGGAGAATTGCTTGAACCCGGCAGGCGGAGGTTGCAGTGAGCTGAGATTGTGCCACTGCACTCCAGCCTGGGCAACAGAGAGAGACTCAGTCTCAAAACAAAAAACAAACAAACAAACAAAAAATGTAGTACACTTTAAATACAGTAGTCCTCCCTTGCCTGCAGTTTCATGTTCTTAGGTTTCAGTTACTCACAGTTAACTGCAGTCTGAAAATATTATAGTATTTTGAGAGAGAGAGAGAGAAATTATATTCACACTTTTATTTCAGCATCATTTTATAATTGTTCTATTTTATTTTGAGTTATTATTGCTAATCTCTTGCTGTGCCTAATTTGTAAACTAAACTTTATTATAGGTATGTATACATGTATGGGGAAACCAGTATATGTAGGGTTCAGTACTAACCTATCCCAGGTTTCAGGCATCCACTGGGAGTCTTAGAAAGTATCACCCATGGATAAGAAGGGGCTATATAGACATTAATTTTTATAAAAAAAATAAATGGGGGCTGCTTTGCCTATGGAGTAGCCATTATTTTATTCCTTTGCTTTCTTAATAGATGTGCTTTCATTTTAAAAAATAAAAAATAATGAATAAATAAATAAATGGGGCCAGGTATGGTGGCTCACGCCTGTAATCCCAGCACTTTGGGAGGCTGAGGTGGGTGGATCACTTGAGCCCAGGAGTTTGAGACCCAGCCTGGACAACGTAGTGAGACCTCATCTCTACAAAAAATAGCTGGATGTGGTGGCGCGTGTCTGTTGTCCCACTTACTCAGCAGCTGAGGCAGGAGGATTGATTGAGCTTAGGAGGTTGAGGCTGCAGTGAGCCGTCATCAAGCCACTGCACTGCAACCTGGGCAACAAAGCGAGACACTATCTAAAAATAAAAATAAAATAGAAATAAAAATAAATAAATGAAGACTCTTGCCTTGGATGCAACCCCTCATATGCAGCTGGCTGCTACCTAGTGCTTAGAACTCTTTCTGCCTATATGTGTTAGACACATAGTAAATGATAATTAAAGAGAGAATAAAGTTGAGGACCTAATTCACATTAAAATATAAGCAGCTTGTTGGATCTACTTATCTCAACATATCTGCATTTTAATAAAAAATTATACCTTAACATTCCAAAATTGATCTCAAAAGGTGACATTTTACATTCATCTACTGTTCTGTGGAAAGATAATTTGGGGCAATTGAGCTGCTTTCTTTGTGATCCCCAAAAACTGTTATAAAAGAATGAAGAGGACAAGAGCTTAGTATCTATATATATGAGCACACATCCAAACGTTTATAAACTTTTATGTCTAGGAAGAATGTATTTGCTCTCAGTATATGACCCAACATATGAGTAAGGAGTCTTTTTTTTTGAGACAGTCTCGCTCTGTCACCCAGGCTGGAGTGTAGTGACATGATCCTGGCCCACTGCAACATCCGCCTCCCGGGTTCAAGTAATTCTCCTGCCTCAGCCTTCCAAGTGGCTGGGATTACAGGCACTCTTTACCATGCCCAGCTAGTTTTTGTATTTTTAGTGGAGATGGGATTTCACCATGTTGGCCAGGCTGATCTCGAACTCCTGACCTCGAGATCTGCCTTGGCCTCCCAAAGTGCTGGGATTACAGGCTTGAGCCACCATGCCTGTCCGAGTAAGGAGTCTTAAAGGATGCATTAAGGTTTGTGAGTAACCCAGGTCTTCTCTGGATAATCTCCGTGCTTAGGCACCTCTCTTTTTCTACTCCGAGCATTGAACAGGGGCAGAAGGAAGCAAGCCATGAGAGAGAGGGACAAGTGTAACCAGAAGGTCCTCAAGGGTCCAAAAGCAGAGCTCCTGAGAGCACAAATTCCCACAGGTGCATACTAAAAAATATTTATGTTTCTACTTTGGCAGAACTCAATTCGTTCCCAGTGTACTGGAATGAAACGGAACAATGAGACCCACCTCACTAAAAACCTAGGCTCCTGTCCAGAACTTTCCAGTCTGTGAGAGAGCAGTGGGCAGAAGGAGATGATAAAAGTAGGTAGAACTTAGCTCTGTATATATAGACCCAAAACTCTAGAGGCCTGTGAGGGAAAGGAGAGCGGAGAGGTCCTGAGTATTGTTCTTCACGCTTCAGTCGGACAGGCCTCTATTCCATGGGAAAGTTCATTGGCCATTTTTACCTGGGGCTATTTCTTTTCTCTCATGGACTATATCAGGCCACAGTGGTCTCCAAGGGCATGATACTCAAAGGTTGTCTCCTGTATCCTTTGTGCTCTCCCAGGAATAAGCAAAGATGTGCCAGGCTGTGGAAAATAGCCTATGGAGGATTACTAAAGATAGTGACTGGCTCCCTCTTAACATTTTATGTGGTTCTCTGTCTTGATGGCAGGATGGTGCTAATGAGCAAGCAAGTGCCATCAAGGTTCATGTACCCCAAAGAGTGGCAGCACCTCACCATGTTCATCCTCCTCACTCTTAATGGCTGTGTGGACTTCATGAGCAAGAACATGCTGCCTCAGAGGTGTGTGGGCCTAGAAAAAGGTACCCTGGTCCTGATCATCTACGAGCTCCTGCTGCTGATGGTGTCACATATTAAAGATTCAGAAGGGGTGGAGCTGCACGTTCATTCTCCGCTCATCTTGGTGGTGTTCCTGCTGTTGCTGGTGTTGACTACAGAGCTGTGGGCTCCCAACATGTGTCATCTCCAGCTGATGGAGACCTTTCTTATCCTGATCATGGGCTCCTGGCTGATGCAGGCAGGCTTTATTCTATACAGAACTGTCTCTGGCTACCCATGGCAGGACGATGACATCAGTGACATCATGTTTGTCACCACCTTCTTCTGCTGGCATGTGATGATCAATGCCTCATTCCTGTTGGGAATCTATGGCTTCTCTTCCTTTTGGTATCATTGTTTCAGACCCAGCTTGAAGCTGACTGGGCCCAAAGAAGCTCCATATTATGCAAGCACTCCAGGACCCCTCTACAAGTTGCTACAGGAAGTGGAGCAGTCAGAGAAAGAGGACCAGGTTCTCTTTTTTTCAAAGAGCTCCCCCTGAGACAGGGCCTACAGTGGCAGGCACATCGTCCAACATCATCTTCCTCCTGCGGGCTCCTTAGCCACGAACATGGCACCCTCTTTGGTCCCCAGTGAAGGGAATGGCCCTGAAGGACAGTAATTGGCCTCGACTGTTGTCCCTGTAGCTGGGCCTCAGACTGCTGAGTAGATAGGGAGAGAGAAACCTGAAGAGGGGGCACAGATGGGGTTATGTGGATGGGCCAAAGTGGGAGAGGAGGAAGAGTCCCAAAGGGGTAGGAATGTGGCCAAGAAATATCCATAGCGGGAAGAAAACAATCAAAGGGAGGCCTCTGAAAGGAGGAGGTAGGAGCCCAGCAGTGATGCCCCCACCAGCTGCCTGGCCTGGTTTTTACCTAAGGAATAAAGACTTCTCACAAATCAAGATTGGAGTGATGGGTATTTCTGTTGGCCAGCTAAGGTGAAACAGCGTAAACAGATGGAGTACCATTCACTTAACCCACCTGACTGAAATAAGAATCTCTTATGTATTTTTAACTTGGGTGGATTAGCATAGTTTCAAATTCTGCACATAAAGTGAGAATTAAAACTGTTTACATCATAGTTTTTCAAGTCTCCATAAACCAAACTTTCACTAAATGCCACCACATCTCTTACTCCTGACCTCCAATCCAGCCAAAGCAAAGTGTTTTTCTACTTGTTTAACCACCACTAGCCCCAGCAGCAGTTTACTAGATCCTAATTTACTATATCCTACACCTGAGCCTTTCGAAATAACGCTCTCTACAAAACCCATTGGCAGTCACATTTTTACTACACGGTGTCATTCTACACTCAGCCATAAATTTCCTGCACCACTTCCACCAAAAAGTCCTCCTCAGAAAAATTCTCATAGACTCCTTGGGTATGGAGATCTTCAGCAACTCGTGTAAATCTGCGTTGCTATTTGCCGGTGCTGCTGATACACTCTCCTTTGTTCTGTATCTCATATTGCTCCTCTCCAGGAAGTTTTGCCCCACCAACTACAAGGCAGGCGCCTGAACAGCAGGGAATTTATCATGTCCTAGTTACCCATTTCTGCTGCATGTTCCAGAAGAATATAACATTGTCCTCCACACAATTCATGCTTAATAAAGTCTCTCATTTGCTTCAAGCGCCTCCCTTTCCTGTCTCTTCTAAATGTAGTGTCTCCTATGTGAACTCTCGGAGAGGCAGCCACAGGCTAAGACTGCATCACACAGCAGCGGGTCTGTGTATAAAATAAACTCCACTGACCTTTTTAGGAGATTAGTTTACTCTGTGTATCATCCTTTACTAGACCTCTATGAGGTATGCCCTGTTGGCTTCCCAGATGTCTCCATTTTACATATAAAAAACTGAAGACTTCCACAGGTGTCTGTGCCCAAAGACTCATGGCTGGTCTGAGACAGGACAGGAGCATACACTCTGAAAGTCAAGCCCCTGCTTCTGTTGTCTGGGCTCGAATGACTTCTCTGCAGAGAAAGGTGGAGGAGTGTGACTGACGTGGAAAACAAGATGGGTAGAAAGCAGGCAGCAAAAAGCCCCGGTGTGCATGAGTAGAACACTGCAATGATCCTCAGGCCTCCTAAAAAGTATGTGCACGTCGTACTTTCTGTCTCTATCCTAGGCTGCCCTGGGTGTGCAGAGGATGCTGGGCTTCCATACCCCTGGCAGGGCTGATGTTTTGGGTACAGGTCAGACTGGAGCCTGACACAAGATGCTTCTAATCCTTCTTGTTTCTTGGGTTATGTCTAATTACTGGGCTCTTTTTCATTATTTATCACCTGGGCTCTCATTTTTTATTGCTTTTTTTTTTTTTTTTTTTTTTTTTTGAGACAGAGTCTTGCTCTGTCACCCAGGCTGGAGTACAGTGGCGTGATCTTGGCTCACTGCAACCTCCGCCTCCCAGGTTCAAGTGATTCTCCTGCCTCAGCCTCCCAAGTAGCTGGGACTATAGACATGTGCCACCATGCCCAGCTAATTTTTGTATTTTTAGTAGAGACGGGGTTTCACCATGTTGGCCAGGCTGGTCTTGAACTCCTGACCTCAGGTGATCCGCCCGCCTTGGCCTCCCAAAGTGCTGGGATTACAGGCATGAGCCACCGCACCCAGCCTTATTGCCATTCTTGAATACAGTCATGGTAAATAATGAAGAAACCCAGAAAACACTTCCTTATTGATCTTATCAAGTCATTCATATCCTAGTTCTAAACTGCTAAGCAAATCTCTGATAATTAGTGAATTTCTCCCAACATAATATCTCATAAAATATGTCTTGCAACTAATATACCTGCATTTGTAGAAACATATTTAAATTGAGTGTACTCCCCTCCAAAAACATTCCCAATATAAGTTTAACAAAATTCAGCAAACCCATTGTAAAATATATCTGAGAAAGAAACACTGAGACAGCTCAGGCCTTTTTTTTCCCAGAAGAAAAAAATGAGGGAGAAAATTGCTTTGCCAGCTTTCATAGTCCATTATGAAATTAATTCAAGAATTAAAACAGTGTGGTATAGAAGCAAGCAAGTAACATAGGTCCATAAATCAACATGGTATAGCTTAATAGAGGCTCCAGAAACAAAAATATGGAATGTGAGAATTAAATACATATTATGAATGGTTTCTTCAATTAATGTGAGGAATAATTGGCTTTTTATTTGTAAAAACAACAACTTTGTTTCAAGGTATAGGCAGGGTTTATTCCTCGTAGATGCTCTGATATAAAATATGCCGTGCATCTCCCTCCTAGCTTCCACTGACTGCAGGTAATCTTTGGCATTCCTTGGCTTATACCTGCATCACTCCCATATATGCCTCCATCTTCACATTGTCTTCTCCTGTGTGTATCTCTGTGCCTTTAATCTCCTTCTGCTTTTCTCTTATAAGAACACCTGCCATTGGCTTTAGGGCCCACCCCAAATCCAAGGTGAGCTCATCTTGAGGTCCTTAACTTAATTATATCTGCAAATACTCTTTTCCAAGTAAGATCACATTCACAGGTTCTAGGGGTTAGGACTTGGACCTATTTTTCTGGGTGCCACCATTCAATTCACTATCCTTTCATATATAAAGAAGTCTCATGTCCCATGTCCTACGTCTGTTTGGGGCCTAGAGGCAGTTAACAGCTCCAACTATTACTCAAGTATCCCTTATGGTTTCCTTATACTCTGTCCACATCTGTAAAAGAAGTACCTTTATTTATGTATTTTTTAAATTTATTTTTGAGACAGAGTCTCATTCTGTCACCCAGGCTGGAGTGCAATGGTGCAATCTCAGCTTGTTGCAACTTCTACCTCCCGAGTTCAAGCAATTCTCCTGCCTCTGTCTCCTGAGTAGCTGGGATTACAGGCGCCCGCCACCACACCCAGCTAGTTTTTTTTGTATTTTTAATTGAGATGGGGTTTCACCACGTTGGCCAGGCTGGTCTCGAACTCCTGACCTCAGGTGATTCACCCGCCTTGGCCTCCCAAAGTGCTGGGATTACAGGTGTGAGCCACCGCGCCCAGCCCAGAAGTACCTTTATTAAACCCTCTTTGAACTATCCCAATTTGGGTTTCCATCTATTTCTAATTGAAACCCTACCTGAAACACCAGTAGAGGAATTACACCGCAGGCCGAAACCTTAGAAAGAGTTCGCCCTCAGATGTTGGGAAGAGTGAAAAAAGAAAACTTTCACTGCTGAATTTCACAAAAGTGAAGATCCGATGAAGGACACTTATTTGTAAACACGTGGTTAATGAATGGAGATTTTTCACCTCCAATCAAAATGACCAAGGGATTAATTAATATATTTAGGAATCCTAAAGAGCTACTGTTTTCAAGGAACTATGCAAGGATTGGCAATAAAATAATGAGAAAAATGCAAATAACAATATACATAATTATATTGTAACTATGGTAATGGATAAAAAGGATAATTAGATGGTTTGGTAAGCAGAATTCTAAGATGGTCCCCAAGATTCCTGCTTTTGGTATACATATTCAGGTTAATCCCCTTCCCTTGAGTGTTGCTGGGACCAGTTCATATAAGGAAGTATCAAATCTAAGCTTAGTTACTAATCAGTTGACTTTGAATTAATCAGGAGGAAGATTGTCCTGGATGAGTCTGACCCACCCCTAATATATTTAGGATTCCTAAATATATTAATGAGCGCATTAGAAGAAGGTGAATCATCAAGGATTCACTCCTGCTGGCATGGAAGAAAACTCACAGCCATGTCATGATTTGCCTATGAAAGCCATGTGCCAAGAACCGAGAGCAACCTCTAGCGCAGAAGACTCAGTTCACTCCTGTTGGATTCCTGACCCATGCAAACTTTGAAATAGTAAGTTTTCATTGTGTATGCTCCTAAATTTGTGTTAATTTGTTTCAAAGCAATAGGAAACTAGTAAAGGTGGTGTTCAATTTTAGTAAAGGTTTATCCAGCACTGTGAGCAGTAGAAAACACTGTATCATGCTGAGACTTGTGGCACTGTAACTGAGAGATTATATCCAAAATGAAGTAGGTGTACAAAGAAGAGCTAGTACTATTCTTACTGAAACTCTTCCAAAAAATCTAGGAGGAGGGATCCCTTCCTAAGTCATTCTACAAATCCAGTATTACCCTAATACCAAAATCAGGCAAGGATACAACAAAAACAAAAAGAAAATTACAGGCTAATATCCCTGATGAACACAAATGCAAAAGTCCTCAACAAAATACTAGCAAACCAGATAAAACAGCACATCAAAAAGTTAATTCACTATGATAAACTGGGCTTTATTCCAGGGATGCAAGTATGGTTTAACATACACGAATCAATAAATGTGATCCACCACATAAACAGAACTAAGAACAAAAACCATATGATTATCTCAATAGATGCAGAAAAAGCATTTGATAAAATCCAACATCGACTCATGATTTAAAAAAAAAAAAAAAAAACCTCAAAAAAATGGCTGGGCACAGTGGCTCATGCCTGTAATCCCAGCACTTTGGGAGGCTGAGGTGGGCAGATCACCCGAGGTTGGGAGTTCAAGACCAGCCTGGCCAACATGGTGAAATCCTATCTCTACTATAAAAATTAGCCAGGTGTGGGATTACATGCCTGTAATCCCAGCTGCTCAGTAGGCTGAGGCATGAGAATTGCTTGAACCTGGGAGGTGGAGGTTGCAGTGAGCCAAGATCGCATCATTGCACTCCAGCCTCATGACTCCAACAGAGTGAGACTCTGACTCAAAACAAAAACAAACAAACAAACAAAATCTAAACATGGACAGAACATATGTAAAAATAGTAAGACCAATTATGACAAACCCACAGCTAACATCATAACAAATGGAGAGAAGCTAAAAGCATTTCCCCCTAAGAAGACAAGGATGTCCACTCTCACTACTACTATTCAACAAATACTGGAAGTCCTAGCTATTGGGCAGGAGAAAGAAATAAAAGGCATCCAAATTGAAAAAGAGAAAGTCCAATTATCTCTGTTCGCCGACTACATGATTGTAGACCTTGAAAACTCTAAAGACTCCTAGACCTGATTAATAACCTCAGTAGTGTCAGGATACAAAATCAATGTACAAAAATCAGTAGCATTTCTATACCTTAAAAATGTTCAAGCTGAAAAACAAATTAAGAATTCAATTCCAGCTGGGCGCGGTGGCACATGCCTGTAATCCCAGCACTTTCGGAGGCCAAGGCGGATAGATCACTTGATGTCAGGAGTTTGGAACCAGCCTGGCCAACATGGTGAAACCCTGTCTCTACTAAAAATATAAAACAATTAGCTGGGCATGGTGGTGGGTGCCTGTAATCCCAGCTCCTTTGGAGGCTGAGGCAGGAGAACTGCTTGAACCCGGGAGGTGGAGGTTTCAGTGAGCCGAGATCATGCCACTGCACTCCAGCCTGGGTGACAGAGCAAGATTCCATCTAAAAAAAATAAAAAGAAGAATTCAATGTCATTTACTATAGCCACACAAAAAAATAAAAACTAGAAATACATTTGACCAAAGAGGTGAAAGATCTCTACAAAGAAAAATACAAAACACTGACAAAATAAAGTGTAGAAGACACAAATGAATGGAGAAACATCCCAACATCCCATACTCATATACTGGAAGAATCAATATGGTTAAAATGACCATATTACCCAAATCAATCTGCAGATTCAATGCAATTCTTATCAAATTACCAACATTATTTTTCACAGAATTAGAAAAGCAATCCTAAAGTTCATATGGCTCTAAAGAAAAGCCTAAATAGCCAAAACACTCCTAAGCAAAAAGAACAAAGCCAGAGGCATTACATTGCCAGAATTCAAATTATACTACAAAGCTAAAGTAACTAAAACAGCAAGGTATTGGTACAAAAATAGACGCATAGATCATGGTACAAAAATAAAGCCACATAGCAACAACCAATTGATCTTTGATAAAGTGGAGAAAAATAAAGAACGGGGGAAAGAGACCCTAAATGGTGCTGGGTAAACTGGCTAGCCATATGCAGAAGAATGAAACTGGACCCCTATCTCTCACTACATACAAAAATTAAAAGGAAATGGATTAAATACTTAAATGTAAGACCTGAAACTATAAGAAAAAAAACCTAGAAGGACACCTAAAAAAAAAATACTCTTCTGGATATCAGCCTAGCCAAAAAATTTATGATAAAGACTTCAAAAGCATTTATGCAACAAAAATAAAAATAGACAATGGGACTAAACTGAGATGTTTTTGCACAGCAAAAGAAATCATCAACAAGATAAACAGACAACCTACATAACGGGAGAAAATGTTTACAAATTTTGCCTCCAACAAAGGATTAATATCCGGAATCTATAAGAAACTCAATTCAAGAAGAAAAAAATGAACAATTCCATTAAAAACTAGGCCAAGGACATGAACAGACATTTCTCAAAGGAAGAAATACAAGTGACCAACAAACACCTGAAAAAATGATCAACATCAGTAATCATCAGAGAAATGCAAATTAAAACCTAACCGAGATACCAACTCTCAGCAGTCAGAATGGCTTTCATTAAAACGTCAAAAAAACAAAACAAAACAAAACAAAAACCCAGATGTTTCCTTTTCTTTTCTTTTATTTGTGTTTTTATTATTATTATTTTTGAGACAGGGTCTCACCCTGTCACCCAGGCTGGAGTGCAGTGATATGAATACAGCTCACTGTAGCCTAGAACTCCTGGGCTTAAGTGATCTTCCTTGCATCAGTCTTCCTAGTAGCTGGGACCACAGGTGAGCATCAACACGCAAGGGTATTTTTTACTTTTTATTTTTTGTAGAGGTGAGGTCTTGCCTTGTTGCCCACAGCCAGTCTTGAATCCTACACTTAAGCTATCCTTTCACCTTGGCCTTCCAAAATGCTGGGATTACAAGTGTGAGTTACCTCGCCCGTCCAAAAAATAACAGATATTGGTGAGGATGCGGAGAAAAGGGAACACTTGTACACTGCTGGTGGGAATGTAAATTAGTTTGACTTCTATGGAAAACACTATGGAGATATTTCAAAGAACTGAAAACAGAACTACCATTCAACCCAGCAATCCCACTACGGGCTATCTACCCAAGGAAAAGAAAGCATTATATAAAAAGACACCTGCACTCATGTGTTTATTGCAGCACTATTTACAAAAAGCAAAGTAATGGATCCAACCTAAATGTCTACCAACAGCTTATTGGAAAATGTGGTATATATACACCATGGGATACTATGCAGCCATAAAAAAGAACAAAATCAAGTCCTTTCCAGCAACACAGTTGGAGTTGGAGGCCATTATCCTAAGTGAACTGACACAGAAGCAGAAGATAAAATATTGCATGTTCTCAATTACAGGTGGGAGCTTTCTCCATCTTTATGTCCACGAGTACCATTGTTATTAAACAAATGATACTCATGGACATCAAGATAGAGAAAATAGACTCTGGGGACTCCAAGAGATGGGGGGTAGGGAGATAGGGTTTAAAAATTACCTACTGGGTACGATGTCCAATATTAGGTGATGGGTACACTAGAAGCTCAACCCCCACCATGACGCATGTAATACCCATGTCCGATGTAACAAACAAATACCCCCGAATCTAAAATTAAAAAAAAATAATAAAATGAAGCAGATACTGTTGAGAAGCAGCAGCTTCGCAGCCATTTACTTCTTGTGCTCTGGGTCTATAGTCATAAGGAAGCCTTTGTGAACTTAGGTTCCTGGGCCCCAGAAAGCAGGTGACTTAGACAGGGCACATAAATATCGTAGACCTGAGATAGTGAAGGCAGAGGAGAGGACTGGGTGGGAATAATTAGCTTAACCCTTCAGGTAGTTGGTCATAATTGATGGCCAGGAGTTGCATTTCTATGAGCTTCCTGTGGTCCTCTTAGAGAAATGGTAGACAGCATGTATTAACTAACTGATTTAAAGAGATAAACCCTTCAATCCTATTGGCTTAACACAATAGAAGGTTATTAATCCCTATACATAAAGTTGAATGCCAGCATTCCTAGTTGGCAGAGAGCCTTCCACATAGTCTTTCAGAAGCCAGGGTCCACCCATCCTGTGTCTTTGCCCTTCTGCAGAGCCCCCCAGTTCTCTATGTTCAGCCAACAGATATGAAAAAAGAAATGGGGATCAGGAGGGAGGCTTCCATGGGCCATGCCTTGAAGTGGAATACAGCACTTCTACACACATTCCACTGGCTCAAGCTCAGTCTCTGAGAGGCTGGGAAATGTAGTCCCTGCCTGGGCAGCCCCCTTCCACCACTCTACCTGTGGAAGGGAGTGAGACTTTTTGGTAGTCACATAGCTGTATTTTCCACATGAAACTTGAAGTTTAGAGAGATTCCCAAACTGCAGAATGAAGAATCCTGAACAAAAGGAAGCAAAGGTTAACTCCTAACTAGGGGATGCATATTCTAGTTTGGAAGAAAAATGATCTTGGAAAAACAGATTCAGGAAGCTTGAGTTCTGTCCTCAGCCATGGGTTATGAGTCCATAGCATGGTCATAAGAGAAGACACAGTAATAACAGAGGTAGGGGCCAGGTGCAGTGGCTCACACCTATAAACCCAGCAATTTGGGAGGCCAATGGGGTGCGAATCACTTGAGGTCAGGAGTTCAAGACTAGCCTGGCCAACATGGTGAAACCCTGTCTCTACTAAAAACACAAAAATTAGCTGGCATGGTAACACATAACTGTAGTCCCAGCTACTTGGGAAGCTGAGGCAGGAGAATTGCTTGAATCCAGGAAGCGTAGGTAGCAGTAAGCCGAGATTGCACCATTGCACTTGTAATGCCCAGGCATTACAGCCTGGGCAACAGAGTGAGACTCCGTCTCAAACCAAAAAAAAAAAAAAAAGGAATAACAGAGGTAGGGTGAGTATGTGCTTCTACCTTGCCAAAAGTTTCCATAAGAAAAAGAAGTTTGCAGCTATTGAAATGCAATTGTTGAAAAGCACCTGAAACCAATTATACAAATGGTGAAAACGAAGTTGTGGTTATGCAATGGAGGTATAAAGCTCACATTATACACAATTTTGAAGAGAAAAATTATGAGCTAGTGTGCCAGGTGAAATCAAGGATATATGACTCTTTTTTATTTTTTATTTTTTACAGAGTCTCACTCTGTCGCCCAGGCTGGAGTGCAATGGCACGATTTCAGCTCACTGCAATCTCCACCTCCCAGGTTCAAGCAATTCTCCTGCCTCGGCCTCCCAAGTAGCTGGGATTACAGGTACCCACCACCACGCCCAGCTAATGTTTTGTATTTTTAGTAGAGACCGGGTTTTGCCATGTTGGCCAGGCTGGTTTCGAACTCTTGACCTCAGGTGATCCACCCGCCTCGGCCTCCCAAAGTGCTGGGATTACAGGTGTGAGCCACCGTGCCCAGCCAAAGGATATATGACTCTTGAACTAAAAAATTAGAATGTTGCTTTCCATTTCTTTTATTTTTTTCTCTTTGTCTTTTCTTTTTCTTTTCTGATTTAATTTTTTTGCTGTGCCTCCACCTGAGTGCCTGGGCCAGTGGTGCAGGCGCAGGCAGCAGGAAGTTTTCCAGCTCTTATAAGCCTTGTTTTGGTAAGTCAGTGACAAATCCCAAGGCTTAGTAACCCTTACTTGAAATAAGATGAAAGTTTGAAACATGAGCAGATGAGCTATCTCTGACCTTGTTCTGATTTCCCTGGACCCACTCTCTGTATGACCCTCTCAAGCCTCCAGCCTTCTGACCTTGTCTTCCTAAGGTGTACTTGGCCTTGCCGATGATGCCCCTCCTAAACAGAGTTAAATTAAAATATCCCTTTGAAAAACATCATAGTCTGTGGGAAAAATCCCACAGTCGTTAAGAAGTTTATAGTGTAGTGCTCTAGATGCCATTTCTGATCAAACTTCTACCTCTTCAATGAACTGCTTCTTTCACTGAAACTTTAAAATGGATATTTCCCTCAACAGGTCATTCGATCCCATCCAATATCTGTGTAATCCAACACGGTAGCCATTAATCACATGGGGCTATTGAGAACTTGGAATAATATTGAAAATAATAATAATATTAAGATAATAATAATAACAATAATAATAATATTGAGAACTTGTCTAAATTGAGATGGGCTGTAAGTGTGAAGTACACACTGGAGTTTGAAGATTCTGTATGAAATAAGAAATATAAAATACTTCATTCAGTCTGGGCATGGTGGCTTATGCCTGTAATCCCAGCACTTTGGGAGGCCAAGGTGGGCAGATCACTGGAGGCCAGGAGTTTGAGACCAGCCTGGGTAACATAAGGAGACCCTGTCTCTGCACAAAATTTTAAAA
Organism: Pan troglodytes; assembly: GCF_028858775.2. Lineage (NCBI taxonomy): Eukaryota > Metazoa > Chordata > Mammalia > Primates > Hominidae > Pan > Pan troglodytes. The sequence continues at coordinate 66,716,031 of NC_072398.2, forward strand.
ATTGGCTGGTGTGGTGGTGTATAACTGTAGTCCTAGCTACACAAGAGGCTGAGGCCAGAGAATAGCTTCAGCGCAGGAGTTTGAGGCTTCAGTGAGCTGTGTTTGCACCCCTGCACTCCAGCTTGGGTGACAGAGTGAGACCCTGTCTCTTAAAAACAAAACAAAATAAAACAACTTGTGGCTCATGCCTGTAATCCCAGTGCTTTGGGAGGCCAAGGTGGGTGGATCGCTGGAGGCCAGGAGTTTGAGACCAGCCTGGCCACCATGGTGAAACCCCATCTCTACTAAAAATACAAAAATTATCTAGGCGTGGTGGCACATACCTAATCCCAGGAGTTGGGAGGCTGACGCACAAGAATTGCTTGAACCTGGGAGATGGAGGTTGCAGTGAGCTGAGATTGTGCCATTGTACACCAGCCTGGGTGGCAGAACAAGACTCTGTCTCGAAAAAAAAAATAAAAAAAGTAATTCATAACCTTTATATTAATTACATTTTGAAATAGTATTTTTGATATATTGGGTCAAATCTCATGAAAACCAATTTCACCTTTTTTATACTTATTGAATGTGGGGGTTGGAAAATTTAAATTTACATGTGACGTTTGATTTCTATGAAACAGAAGTAGTCTAAAAAGTAGTCTAAATAGTTCCTTAATGTGTGTGTATGTGTGTGCATGTGTGTGTAGAGGTGTTGTGCCTTCAACTAAACAGAAAGCTCTTAGATGGAAATAATTTGTCTTTATACTCCTTTATAAGCCCTGCAGACTCAGAAGGGTCCACAGCAGTTAGGAAATCCAATGTTTACTGGGTTCCTGAGGACGTTCTTGAGTACTCTGGCATTTCATGATGCCAGGCAAAAGGCAGTGGTTGTATCTGGGGTCCCTCAGGAATGTGGGGTGGCAGGTGGGGAGGCAGGTCTGGGGGGAGTCTCGCCGTGGAGCAATTGGGCAAGGAGGGACTTCCTGGATACCCATGGTCAAGCAACTTTTGGAAACTCAGTTTCCCATTGTTTAGAAAAAACTTTTAAACTGTGTTTTTCCTCTGCTCTCACACCACAGAATTCAACACAGAAAACTTCTGTAAGCAAATTTGGGGGGTTCTCCTTCACACACACCAACTGGCAGACACCAGCAGGGTGTTTGTAATTAAATTCCAACACTATTTACCTGGAGATAGCGTCAGATCCCACAGGGTGAGGGCTCAATCCCCAAAACTGCCCCCGCTCCCAACAGCAGTTGCAAGTACGGGCTTTCAGAACTTCTGACGACCAACTTTAAGTTGGGGTTCCCATAACCCTCTCTTTGGATTTGATTAATTTGCAAGAGCAGCTCACAGAACTCAAAGAAACACACTTGCCAAGTTACTATAAAGGATATTGCAAAGAATACAGATGAAGAGATGTGTAGCGTGAGGTATGGGGGAAGGGGCACAGAGCTTCCATGCCCTCCATAGGTGTGCCACTCTCTAGGAACCTCCACCTGTTCAGCTACCTGGAAGCTCTCTCAACATTTCTTTGGTCTTTGCGCTTTTCTTTTTTTTTTTTTTTTTTTTTTTTGAGACGGAGTCTCACTCTGTCGCCCAGGCTGGAGTGCAGTGGCGTGATCTCAGCTCATTGGAACCTACAGTTCCAGGTTCAAGCAATTCTCCTGCCTTAGCCTCCCGAGTAGCTGGGATTACAGGCATGCACCACCTCGCCCAGCTAATTTTTGTATTTTTAGTAGAGATGGGGTTTTACCATATGTCCAGGCTGGACTCGAACTCCTGACCTCAAGTGATCCACCCGCCTTGGCCTCCCAAAGTGCTACAGACGTGAGCCACCACTTCCAGCCCTTTGGGCCTTTTAAGGAGACTTCATTGATTGTCCATGAATGATGCATGGACAAATATGTCAAAATGTGATTGGACAAAAAGGGTATGATGGAAACCCAGGAAGGCCTGTCTGTTCAGATTCTTCTTGGTCTCTCCATGCAGCATTCCTTCCTCCAGAGTATGGGGCACAACTCTCTCTGGAATGAAGGTCTTATGACCTGCAATCAGATTAGGGTCCTGCCTTGGGCAAGTGAAAGGAGGGGAGGAGAAGGTCAGAGAGAGAGATTCTGTTTCCTGAGGTCTGTTTGTGAAGCCTAAAGTGCTCCCAACATTATGACAAAAGACTGTATCAGGGTTAAGGGAGATATGAGCTAGGAGCCATGGACAAAAACCAACATGTATATAATCATAATATCACACCCATGAAACAGCTTTCCAGGTACTTCGTGTCCACAGACTCTGGAGCTGTCTGGCAGTTCTGCTAATCATTCACCACCTTTGGCTCCTTGCTCAGCTGCTTGTGGGCAGCGTCTGGTTTGGAATGGGCGATTCCTATCTTCAAAGTCCTGGAATCAGGATGTTCATGTTTTAATGAACTGTGTGCAGCCTTGATGTCTGGCCAAGGCAGAGGACTGAACATCCCAGACAGGACCGTAAGTGGGGGTGCATGTCCTGCATTCATGCCACATTCAACCTCTCATTGCTGTTGAGTCAGTGCTGCTGTTCTCCCTCCTCTTCTGACCACTGGTGCCCAGCTCTCAGCTGCCAGGAGCAGCTATGGAAATGAGTGTGAGAGCTGGAATAAGCTCTGCTACCTCCACCTTGTGTGGACCACAAACCCGAGATTCAAGAAGCAATATTAAGAGTAACCATTGTGATAGATGCCATATACTGCACCCCCCACCACATCACCAAAAAAGAGTGACCAAATGCATTTATTCTTGAGGCCTGAACAACACGGCTCCTGGAGGAGCAACAGACTGCCTGCGTCTCCCAGGACAAATCCAAGAACCAAGGAGAGTCCCTGAGGTTCTCTTCTCTGTGATTCATTCAGAAGTATTGCTCTCAGATTTTCTCTTTGAATCTCCTTCCTCTGAGCATTCAGGTCTACCGTGCTTCCATGTATTTTGATAGTTCATCAAAAGGGAGAAGGAGACAGGAGACAAACATGCTCACCTCTGTGTCACAACATCTATGCCTTTTTATTTTCACTGTAGGAAAAATTAAGTCCAACACTCACTTTTTGTAGATAAGTGTATGACATTCAGGAAATCAAGAGAAAACTAGAACTAGAACCCAGATTCTGACTTCACATCAATGTATTTTCCACTTCCTCATGCTGCCTTCTGAAGACTGTCTCTACACCTCACTGGTGACAATGATCACCTCCAGGTTGTGGGATTACAGATTTTTTTTTTTTTTTGAGATGGAGTTTCACTTTTGTTGCCCAGCCTGGAGTACAATGGCGCGATCTCAACTCACTGCAACTTCCATCTCCCAGGTTCAAGCAATTCTCTTGCCTCAGCCTCCCAAGTAGCTGGGATTACAGGCATGTGCCACCATGCCCAATTAATTTTGTATTTTTAGTAGACACGAAGTTTCATCATGTTGGTCAGGCTGGTCTTGAACTGCTGACCTCAAGTGATCCACCCACCTCGGCCTCCCAAAGTGCTGGGATTACAGGTGTGAGCCACCACACCTGGCCTTACAGATGATTTTTAATGTTCTTTTTGCTTATATAATTTATGTTGTACTGAAGGGATGTGGAAAGAAACAAAATGGAAAGAAAGAGAGAGAGAGAGAGAGAAGTAAGGAAGAAGGAAGGAAGGAAGGGAGGGAGGGAGGCAGAAAGAAAGAAAGAAAGAAAGGAAGGAAGGAAGGAAGAGAGAAAGAAGAAAGAAGGAAGGAAGAGAGAGAAAGAAAGAGAAAGAGATAGAGAGAGAAAGAAAGAGAAAGAAAGAAAGAAAGAAAGAAAGAAAGAGAAAGAAAGAAAGAAAGAGGCAGGCAGGCAGACAGGAAGGCAGGCAGGCAGGCAGGCAGGCAGGCAGGAAGGGAGGGAGGGAGGGAAAAAAGGCTGGCACAGTGGCTCACACCTGCAATCCCAGCAGTTTGGGAGGCAAGGCAGGAGGATCACTTGAGCCCAGGAGTTTAAGACCAACCTGGGCAACAAAGTAAGAATCTGTCTTTAAAAAGAAAAAAAAAAAAAACCTGATTCTTCTACAATGACTCTATATTAATTCTATAACACCTAAAAATTAAAATTAAATTAGCAAAGTAAATTCCTTCAGAAAGCAGAATTGTTTTGTTTTTATAGCCTACCTTCACATTCGACCCCCAGCCACACCAGATCTCACAACTGCAAGAAGAAGTATGAATTACTGCCACGCTCAACTGCAGAGAGAGATATCTACTTTTTCTGGCATAAAGTGGGCTTGAGAAAGTGTAAGGCATTTGGATGGGAGAGTGGGCTCAGAGGCAGCACTATGCCCTGTGTGTCAACTCTCCTCCTCCCCACTGGGGGCGCCATCAGCACACAGGTGTTGCCTCTGCTTTACAGCATTGCTTGTAGTGTGAGCACGGATGATTACGCAGAGGACTGAGTCAGCAAGGTTCATCATCTGCGATGAACTTCCACTCGCCTCAGCACACCTATTGCCCTCAGAGAAACTCCTGCTGCAGGGACCCTCTGCAATAAACCCTGAACCACTTGTGTGCCTGGGGATGCTTCACATTCCCTGTACCTTGTTCTCCACCATTCCCCTTTCTCAGGCTCGGAGGGCTGTTACCCAATACCTAGAACTCTGTCCTCCTAGATGCATTAGACACTCACCAAGTAATCACTGAGAAAGGAAGCTGGTGGCTATTTCACATTAAAATATCAGTGGCCAATACCAGCTCACTAGGGTGATTCCTCTCAGTGGTATCTCCATTTTCAGGACTCATCTTACTTCCTTGTATCAGTTAGGGATGGCTGATGGAAGCAGAGTGATGGGATATGGATGCCTGATAGAAACTAGACCTTACACATGGGATCTGGTGACAACATCTATGGAAAGCTGTTTTCTCTCTGCTGTGTGGGGGACCTGAAGTCATTTCAGGTTGAGGTGGCAGCAGTCAGCAAGAACCATATTATATGAACGAGGGAAGACCAAAGACAAACCAAAACCAGAACCTACCAGGACAAACTGGAGCCCATGTCCTCCTCTCCCTATCTCATACCTCAATGGCAGGCAACCTGCAGAAGTAGCTCGGGGCAGCTCTAGGCCTGGCTGCTGCTCATCTGGGAGGTGAGCCCGCAGAACAGTGACACAATGCATGAGCTACAGCAGTATCCAGCACCCTATGCCTTTGGAGTATTCTTAGGTTGCTGCTTCACTTCCGCCTTCAGATTCTCATGTAAATTCCACCTGTAGCCAAACCTAATTTGGAACCACATTGGGAAGGAAATTCCGGGTTCAAGCTCAAGTTATGCTGACACTACTACAAAATCACCACAGCCTCTAAAATCAATACCCAGGGGTGGCTTTTCAGATTCATCTCCTGGCCAGTAGAAATTTTGAAGTGGTGGTGGTTGGGGGAATGTGAGCAGGTAATGGGGGGATGCTGAAGGGGGCTTTCTTGGAGGTCTTGAAGATGTGTCTATCACAGATAAGTAGAAAAGCCAGATGGGTGCTATACTATATATCCAAATGTTCAAAAGTATGTATCCATAAAGAAAATGTTTGACTTTATAATTGGACCAAAATGATGTCTAAGAAGGACTGAAGCATACTCAAGAGTTTATGAGTGTCCATGTCATGCTAGATACCGTCATGGCAACCCACTCCATTTTCCTCTCCTTTTCTCCTCGAGCTCTGGGCAGGACAAGAGGAAGGAAGCCATGGGACATAGGGATGAGTGTAACCAGAAGCACCTCAAGGGCTGTAAGAGGGTCCTCTGAAAGCCCATTCACCAACTACTTTGGCAGAAGCCAGTGCATTCCCAATGTACCGGAATGGAATGGAATGATAGGCCATATTCCACCGAATGTGTAGGCTTTTCTTGAGAAACATTTCCTCTTTGTGGGGGAGCAGTGGGTGCGGTGAGATGATAAAAGTAGGTGGAAGGCAGTTCTTTCCAAAGCCCAGAACTTTAAGTGGCTGCATAAAGTGAGGCTGTGCCTGAGTATCGCACTTCTCTCCTTCAGTGGACAGATTGATGGTTCCATGGGAACCTTTATTGGTCATGTGTACCCAGGGCTGTTTCTGTTCTTATATGGACTATATCAGGCAGTAGTAATATCCAAAGCTATAATATTCAGTGACTCTCTCCTGTATCCTTTGTCCCCTCCCAGGAATAAGGGAAGATGTGCTAGGCTGTGGAAAATATCCTATGGAGGTTTGTTGAAGATGGTGACCGGCTCCCTGTTGACAGTTTATGAGGTCAGCTGCATTAAAGGAGGGTTGATATTGATGAACAGGGAGCTGCCACCAAGGTTCATGTACCCCAAAGAGTGGCAGCACCTCACCATGTTCATCCTCCTCACTCTTAATGGCTGTGTGGACTTCATGAGCAGGAACGTGCTGCCTCAGAGGTGTGTGGGCCTAGAAAAAGGTACCCTGGTCCTGATCATCTACGAGCTCCTGCTGCTGATGGTGTCACATATTAAAGATTCAGAAGGGGTGGAGCTGCACATTCATTCTCTGCTCATCTTGGTGGTGTTCCTGCTGTTGCTGGTGTTGACTGCAGAGCTGTGGGCTCCCAACATGTGTCATCTCCAGCTGATGGAGACCTTTCTGATTCTGATGATGGGCTCCTGGCTGATGCAGGCAGGCTTTATTCTATACAGAACTGTCTCTGGCTACCCATGGCAGGACGATGACATCAGTGACATCATGTTTGTCACCACCTTCTTCTGCTGGCATGTGATGATCAATGCCTCATTCCTGTTGGGAATCTATGGCTTCTCTTCCTTTTGGTATCATTGTTTCAGACCCAGCTTGAAGCTGACTGGGCCCAAAGAAGCTCCATATTATGCAAGCACTCCAGGACCCCTCTACAAGTTGCTACAGGAAGTGGAGCAGTCAGAGAAAGAGGACCAGGCTCTCCTCCTTCCAAAGAGCTCCCCCTGAGACAGGGCCTACAGTGGCTGTCATATCGTCCACCTCATCTTCCTCCTGTGGGCTCCTCAGCCACGAGCATGGTACCCTCCTTGGTAAAGGTAATGGCCTTGAAGGCTAGCAGTTGGTCCTGTCTGCTGGTTCATTTTCTTTTCTTTTCTTTTTTTTTTTTTTTGAGACAGAGTCTCGCTCTCTTGCCCAGGCTGGAGTGCAATGGCACAATCTTAGCTCAGTGCAACCTCCGCCTCCCGAGTTCAAGCGATTCTCCTGCCTCAGCCTCCCGAGTAGCTGCAATTACAGGAGCCTGCCACCATGCCCGTGCTGGTACATTTTCTGTCCCTGAGCCTCTAATTACTGAGAAGATAAGGGGAGAGGGATTGAGAAAGAGACACTGATGGGATTTGCGGGAGGGAGGGAAAAGGACCAGGAGAACACTTTTTCTTAGTGTGCAAGAAAAGCCACCGGGGGAAGAGAATGCAACAAAAGGAAGAGCTGTGAAGGGAGGACAACAGAGTCTAGCAGTTATGCTGTCACTAGCGTCATCAGGCACAAGGGATTGCCTTTTACCTGAGGGAATAAAGACTTCTCACAACTCAAAACTGGACCCATTCAAATCCCATCTTGATAAAGAAAAGTGGGTACTTTACGTGCTCACCAAAGTGGTGCCACCATGTGGAAATAGCATGATAGAATTTATAATTAATTCATACAGGCTGAAATTATGCTCGCTTTGCCTCCTTCTCTCTCCGCAGCTTTCAAGAATTGGCTTCATTTCAAACTTTACATATAAAGTGAGACTTTTTAAATACTTAATAACATTTCAAATTTCCATAATTTAAATTTGTATAGAATTCAACTGCTATAGCATTTTTATAGAATTCAAATGCTTGGTACTTCCCTGACTTCTCATTTTATTACTCTTATTCTAGCCCAAACTTTCCTTTTCACCATGACCACCCTTGCACATGCAATTTAGCAGATACCATTCTTGGGTCTTTGCAAATTTCTTTTCCTTGCAAATCACAGCCAGTCATCCTACAGTCACATATTTACCATGTTATTCTATTCCCAGAATAAACCTACATCCACCCCCCCACCGCACCAAGTATCCCCAAGGTGGCCTTCTCCAGAACTCTTATTGATTCCCTTGTTTTGGAACTCTTGGGCACTTACATTAAATCTGCTTTGTTAGTTTGCTCATACAGGTGACACACTTTCTTTTATACTGCTGCTGAAATCATTTTCTTTCAGAAGGTTTTTCCTCACCCACTAAAGTACAGGCTCCTAAAGGGAAAAGACTTTGCCTTATCCAAGTTACCAAATTTCCTATGTATACTCCAGCTATGGATCATGGTTATGTTTAATAAAGGCTTCTTTGCTTCCAGAGTCTTCCCTAATCCTGTTTCTTCTAAATGTATTGCTGGACAGGTTGGAGGTTTTGTGAATCTCTCTGGGTGACAACAACAGTCCTGAACACTGAGTCACTGCCTTAGTAATGGGCCCACTCTCTTCCTTGTTTTGGGGTATAATAAAATCCAGTAACTTGTTTCTGAAGTTGACTCTGTTATTGTTTTTAATCCTCACAAATGTTTCTATAAGGAGTCTCTAGAAAACTGAGACTCCAGCAGGTTGACTTGCCCAAGTCTCACAGTTGGTATGAGGCAACACAGGAATTTAAGTGCAGGTGTGTCTGACGCAAGTGTGACTGTGTCCTCTGGGCCACAATGACTTTGCTAATGGCAATGGAGAAACAAGTTATCTCAAAATGAAAAAAATGAAATTGTGAAAGAAAGAAGACGGCTGGGCACTGTGGCTCACGCCTATAATCCCAGCACTTTGCGAGGCCAAGGCGGGCGGATCCCTTGAGGTCAGGAGTTCGAGACCAGCTTGGTCAACATGGTGAAACCCTGTCTCTACTAAATATACAAAAATTAGCTAGGCGTGGTGGCCCGCACCTATAATCCCAGATACTCGGGAGGCTAAGGCAGGAGAATCACTTGAACCTGGGAGGTGGAGGTTGCAGTGAGCTGAGATTGCACTACTGCACCCTAGCCTGGGTGACAGAGTGAGACTATGTCTTAAAAAAAAAGAAGAAAAAAGAAAGGAAGGAAGGAAAGAAAGAAAGAAAGAAAGAAAGAAAACAAACCAGAAAGCCCAGGTAAAGCAAACAGCACAGTGTAAACACCCTAGACCTCCCTTAGGAGTGTGTTTATGCAACACTTTCTGTCCCCTACCCTGACCCCCATCTCCCCCGGGGGGTGAGAATCTGGCAGACTCTCAACTTCTGACTGGGTCTTACATTTCTGGGCTCAGATCCAAAGCAAGGACTGGGGATAAGACTTGTTTGTGACCAAGGCTTCTAAAGTTTGCCATTTCCCCTTTACTCTTGGTTCCTAGCCTTTTTTCAATTACTTTTCTTTGGGAGCCTTCCTTTTCTCTTTACCTCTCTTACACATTAATGGGAGGTGATGAAAAAGCACAAACACTTAGCTGCCTGTTTCCTGTAATGAGGCCTAATTCTATAACAATAAGCCTCTGGTAATCAAGTGATACCCCCCAACATAATAGCTTTCAAATATTCAGTGTAGGCAATAAGCCTGCATGTTATTAACTTACTAGATTTAAGATGTAACAGAAAGGTCCTCCCACTAAAGGCTACTCAAGAAAAAACTCAAAACACTCAAGCTTTGGGGGAGTTTGTCATTCTCACAAAATTCCACCAGAGGGCACTAGGTTCACACCACCCCGGCCAAGCTTCTGATTCTCCAACCCCAGTAAACAAGTCTCCAGAGAACGGGTTTAAAAGAAGTGGAAGAGGAGAACGGACAGGAAAAATCCAGAACCAGACTAAGAATTGCCCAAGCATCCAGAAAACATACCCTAGGGCTGTTTGTTTCCTGTTAAAATTTGGCGAGTCAATGTGAAATAAACAGGGATCCAAATTAACTAATGAGGTGGGAGGGGAGGGAGGAAGGGCTGTGGATCCCATTGAGTATTTCTTTGGGAATGGTACCAACTAAAGCACATACTCTGATCTAAATAATTTTTTGATCAGAATGCTAAATTCTCTAAATTTTTTAATTAGCTTCAATAATGTTCCAATCAATCTACAGAACAACAATCTGTACAGTGTAAATTGAGAATAAAGGACAAAATGTATCTTAAAAAACCCCAGATTCACAAAACAATGAAACTGGAGGCAGATTATCAGATGTGAAAAATGATCTCCAAAGAGTCCTTCAAAGAGAATCTTTCCTACGGTGTTGTTTTTTTCTGCTAATCTAGTTATTCACAAAGAAAATATATATTGAGTGTCTGCTATACAGAAGTCACTGGATAAGCATACCCAGGATTGAGAGGTGAATGGTTGCTCCCTGTCCTCTGCACCTCCCTCAGTGAGGACTGTAGGAATTTCAGTATTTTAGAGATGGTGGCCCCGGAACAGATCACCCACAGACCAAAGAGACTAAAGGAAAGGGAACAGAAAAAGAACAGCACCTTGAAAGCTCATTAGGCTCTAAAATACTAACCTAACGTGACTTCATCAAGTTACTATGAGTTATCTAAGCCTCAGTTCCTCATCTTTAAGATAGAATGATGTGAAGATCTAATTCTAGAATCGTATGGCTTTAATTTTCTCAATAGGACATTTTCCCCAGGTTGTTAACTAAGATGAACTTGATTCTTCCCAACTTTCCACGTAGTTTCCTGCTAGAGACATGATTCAGGGTAGAGCTCAAACAGACCCAAACCTTCCATCATAACATGCAGTTGGGGAAATGAAGTGTTCCTTGTATTTGACTGATTTCAGCACGCATCCTACAAAACTCAAATCAGGCTACAGATATGGCTGAGACGTGAATTTCCAATTTCCTGTCTTGAACTGAAGAATATCAAACAATCAAAAACTGTAAAGAACAATTCCTCCATTCTTAGTGCTAGTTATTGAACTGAAGTATAATGTAAATGTAGTCTTTCCTTCTCTAATTGTATAAAGTGAAATTTGAAAGCTTGGCCAACTACAGCTTTTCCCTAAATTATGGTTTAAGAATAATGCTATCAACTTCCAGAGCTATTTCTTTTCTTCTTCATTTTTATTATTATTATTTTGATTTGGTTTAAGATTCTACTATGGTCCATTCTTTTGGAAAGAATTGATGTTGGTTTATTACATAATAATAATTTTTAAAAGAATATTATACAATTCTGGGTTGGGTTTCCAGGGTGTTCCCCAACCCTGAGTCTCAATTGTATCTCTTTAACATGATTTAAAGGTCTCACTGAATGCCTGTTGAAATCATTCATACACAGGGAAAACTCCATTTCCTAAACAGAAAAGGTTTGGTCAATGTGAGCCCTACCCTAAATTTTGTGTCTAATATGGCAACCACACAGGCCCTGGGAAGGCACTCCAGATCCCCAGGTAAAGGACTTCATACTTGCAGAGTGAGAATGGATCCTTTAAAAGACAGAGAAAGGGCCAGGCACAGTGGCTCACGCCTGTAATCGCAGCACTTTGGGAGGCCAAGGCAGGCGGATCACAAGGTCAGGAGTTCAAGACAAGTCTGGCCAATATGGTGAAACCTCGTCTCTACTAAAAATACCAAAAAATTAGCTGGGTGTGGTGGCAGACGCCTATAATCCCAGCTCCTCGGGAGGCTGAGGCAGGAGAATTGCTTGAACCCGGGAGGCAGAGGTTACAGTGAGTGGAGGTTGCAGTGAGCCGAGATTGCGCCACTGCATCCAGCCTGAGCAACAGAGTAAGACTCCGTCTCAAAAAAAAAAAAAAAAAAGAGAGAAAAGTTGTTTCCTAATAGAGATAAGATTTGGGAGTAGAGCAAAATCCTAATACAAAGCTTTTATTTCAGGCAGCAGAACAACATTGAAGAAATACTTTTAATCTCAGGCTATTTCTGCAGATTTGGAACAAAATCTTTCCCTGTAATTGCTCTCCCACTCCACCCACCCCTTGGACATGGCAATTCTACTCTAAGAGAGAAAAATATGACTTCAAAGCACATGCAATGGAACCCCTTGTCAGCACTGATACGGTGTGTACCAAGAAACAGAAAAGTTCATGGGTTGAAGCATTCTAATGCTCTTTTTATGGTGGGGGTGAAGAATGGGGGCGGGTGGCAATTTAGGGAAGAAGGGGAAGGAGAAGAAAGGGCAGCAGACACAGCAAAGTCAAACTGGATGAAACAGGCTGTTTTACTTTTAACTTCTCTAAAAGTACAGTCTGGGTTTCTGCGGGTGAACCAGTTAAGGGTTTTCTTCTGCTTTTACTTCTCGCCTATGCTCAAGCCTCCCTGGTCAGTTCTTGGACTCATCTGTGCCCTAATTTCATCATTTTAAGTAAATGTGGGGCTGGCCAAGGAGGACAAGGCCTCTTGTTCACTCCTGAAAGAGTCAGTGGTCATGTATTATGTTCCTAACCCTTACAAAGCGTGCCCCTGGTCACATGAATGGATCAAAGCAAATCCATTTCCATTCTTGGAAAAGCAGCTCAAAGCACATGTTCTCTTGATGGTGCCGCTGTCACTTCTGTGTGGTTAACAAATATCATTTATTGAACACTCACCCTGGACACTACTGGGGGATATGACAATGAATAAACTGCTCAATGAGGTCAAGACATCTAGGAAGGGAAGCAGGCACTCAAATGGCAGAAATACCATAAGCCTGCAGAACCGCACTCGCGCCTTACCATTCCGTTCTGTTATGTTTGTCATCCCCACCTCAGGGGCTGGTGGTGTGTGCAGCAGAGGCTCTGGCTTATGGTTCGTAGTTTGGTATCTGGAAATGATTAATAACATCTTTTAAAATAAAAACATCACTTTTCTCCTCCTTTGCTCCCCTTCCTCGACCATTTAAACTCAAACCTTTACAGAAAGAAATGAAGACAGCTCACTGTGTTACCAAGGTTAAGTCCAGTTTGATATAATGAATGGTAAAGCATTACACTGAGTCAGAAAAGTTGTATTCAAAAGTCGCTATGGGGAAAGAAAGAATCCAATCACCTCAGATTATAGAACTTGGCCTATGATAATTATAATTGCTGTTTTCTAAACATTTACGATGCACCAGGGGACTACTCAATCTCTTCTGCATGTGCTATCACAATTAATCCTTTTATGAGGTAAAAATGATTATCCCTCTTTTATTATAGATAAAGAAACAGGCTTCATGTGGCTAAGTGATTTGGCCAACACAAAGCTGGTATGAAGGGAAAGCCCAGATTTGAACCTAGGTTTACCTGACTTGCAGCCGTGCCTTTAGCCACCACAATGTAATGCTTCAAGGGGCAGCACTGAAATTTAACAAGGAATTTGTAAGGCACCTTACACAATCCAAAATGTCACCAGTCTGAAACATCCCAAAAAACCCTGTTTGAGATGAATGCTGCATCTGTCATGTAAAAGCACTACAGTGTTATACACTCTTAAAGGAAAGGGATGTTGACCGAAGAAGCCAAGTTATGTGTGTGTGGTCGCAGGCAACATTTCTTTTCCACATTTGCGGTACAAAACATAACCAGAACAAACTTCTTCCCTTCCTCTTCCAAAGGCACTGGAAGCATAAATTCTTGCTCTTTAAACTGAAAGAAGCAATAAAATCTGGACACCATCAGGTAGATTTCAGGCACTAAAAATAGAATGATCGAGTAATAAATAGTACGGATAGCAGTATCTACCTACCTACCTACCTATGTTGTGTCTCTAGGTACATTTCAATATTGTGTTCACATACACATTTTCCCAACCATCACGGCAAGCTGAGAGGAGAGGTATGTATTCCCATTTTCCAGATTAACAAGAAGCCGCACTTGATAAAGCAAAATCAGGGAGAATTCGTTAAAGGAATTTCTTGACAATCCCTGGACTTCAAAGGGGGCAAGTGAACACCTCGATTTCCTTTCAGCTGCTCCGGGGGCAGTTTGCACACAGAATTTCAAATCTAGTGGGCGGCTCCACAGGTCATTTTCGATGACCACTTTATTTTGCAGATGAGGAAACTTGGGCCCTGAAAGACCTGCCTAGGGTCTGGCCAGCGGTATGAGACAGGTCTCCAGACTTAGTTTCTACCGCCCTCCAGAATCCTCTCTGTAAAATTAGAGAAACAGCACGTTGATTTCAAATGTGAAATGGCAGAGTTCTGTTTATTTCCCCAGACCCAAGAGAGCCGGAGCGGGCGGCTCTTCCAGGCCTTGGGAACCCCGGCCTGTCCCTAGGCCCGCGCGGCACCCGCCCTAGCCCAGGCCCGCCCAAGGTTCCCTCGGGTCCCGCGCCCCGCGCTCCCTCTCAAGCTAACCCCTGCCCGCAGGAAGCGGGGCTCGGAGGCTCCCTCGCAACAAAAGGCTAAATTCGGTTTCCCTGGTTCCGCATTTCCCCAGGGAGCTCTCCTCGTAAAACTATTCCCCGTGAAGGCGGCAGGGCAGAGGTCCAGGGCGGGCTTTGCTGGGAGCCTCGGGACCCCGGGTTGGGGGCCGTGGGGCGGCACCTGGCGAGCTGGCGGGCGGGCGGCGAGCCGAGGCTTCCCGGCCTGGCGGCAACTCGCCCCTCTGCCCTCAGCCCTCCCGCCTCCACTCCCTTCCCCCACGGCGCCCTGCCCCTCCCCCACGCCCTTTTCTCTTTCTTTCTTTCTTTCCCAGCTCGCTTGCCCCCACCCCAGCGGCGCCCGCCGGGCTCCTCGCCCAATGGCCGCGGGGCCCGGGACCGCATCAGCTGATCGGCCCGGGCTCCTGGCCTCTGGGAGCCAATCAGGGCACCGGGGGCGGCCCCGGGCCGCGGATAAAGGGTACGGGGCTGCTGGCGGCCCTGCAGAGTCGAGAGTGGGAGAAGAGCGGAGCGTGTGAGCAGTACTGCGGCCTCCTCTCCTAACCTCGCTCTCGCGGCCTACCTTTACCCGCCCGCCTGCTCGGCGCCCAGGTAAGTCCCCGGACGGCCCGGTGTCACGCAAGCGATGCGCGCCGCTCCTGCTACCCCGCGAGGCGCGCCGCCCAGCCTCTTTTTTCGGCTACCTGCCCCTCCAGTCCCAGCCCTACGCTGCGGCCTCTCCGGCCCATGCCGGAGATCCGGCATGAGTGCTCCTCCCGCGTGCTTCCGCCGCCGGTGGCTTGGACCCGTCGGGGCTGGCGCTGGTGGGGCGCGCCCTTGGCCAGGCTCTGGGAAGGGCGGGGTGAGTTGTTTTGATCTTCTTTTCACTACTTGCGGCCGAAGCGCCGCCCCTGGAGGCCTTTGGGCCGGCTTGCGCCCTGGGGCTCGCAGTGGTTTGTTTGCGCTGTGGATGGAGTGGCGGTGCGGTCCTCTGTGGAGCGCAAATAAGGCGCTTGGTTGGCGCGGGCGCCTGGCTGCCTTCCTCGTGGTGGGGCCTTCGGAGCAATCGTCCTGGTTCTGGCGATGGTTGAGACGCCTCGATTGCGGCGTGTAACGGTGAGCGTTGTTTGGGCGGCCGGCTCCCGCCTCGGGGTCCCGGGGGCCTTCCAATGTGACCGAACAATGGAGAGCCCGGGCCTCGGCGCAGTCAGTGGAGAAGCCGGGCCGGGCGGAGGCAGCAGCAGCGCGCAGTCCCTCCGGCCTGCGCCCCCACCCTCCCCCGGACCCCCCAACCCCTCGGCGGCAGGGTATGGCCACCTCCGTGAGGCCCTGAGATTCGGACGGGGGCCCGAGGGTCGGAGCGCCCACTTTAGGGACATTTCAGTGGGAAGGGGCTGCTCTCAAAGTGGATAATTATAACTCCCTCGGGGGCGGGAAGCGGGGATCCTCCCCCAGCCGCAAGTCCACGAAGAAAACAACGAATGAAAATTATGAAGACAACGAGAAGTCAGACTCCTCCGGGTCGCGCTCCAGCTGCTTCGGCTTCGTCGCCTACTCTGTGAACTCCGGGGAGAGATCTCGAGTCAAGATTAAGACCTTAACCCACCAACCTGCCTGTTCGGACACCCCCCGGGCCGGCCGCTGTCTGTCCCCTTCTCCATCGCCCTCTCCCAGAAAGCTCCGGTGCTTGGACCAGCTAGAGTCTGAGAAAGAGGAGAGGCGCGAACGCCACTCCAAAAAGAGAAGGGTTAAAGAGGGCAACCCTAACGATACGCTTGACTTTCTGTGGCTGGGGTGAGTGAGGGGGCAGGGAGGACGACCCCGGAGTTGGTGGGAGCTGCAGAAACGGCTGAAAACTTAAGAATCCATTTCCCCCACGTAAACTTGGCACCGCGGCAGCAGCAGTTGATAGAGTGGCACTAGGCTGCTGGCATGCAACTCGGCTCACGGAAAAGAGCAAGAGATCCGAAACTGAGGCTTAGGACAAAGTGTGCATGATATTGGTGGTGTAACATGTTGGAGAGGACAGCCGAGAAATTGGGTTGTAGGTTGTTTTTTTTTTTTTCCGACAGAGTCTCTATCTGTTGCCCAGGTTGGAGTGCAGTGGTGCAATCTCCCGGCTCACTACAACCTCTGCCTCTGGGGTTCAGGCGATTCTCCTGTGTCAGCCTCCCGAGTAGCTGGGATTACAGGCGTGCACAACCACGCCCGGCTAATTTTTGTATTTTTAGTAGAGACGGGAGTTTCATCGTGTTGGCCAGGCTGGTCTCAAACTTCGTACCTCAGGTGATCTGCCCGCTTCGGTGGGTTGTAGCTTTTAGCGGGAGCTAAAGTGTTCTGGGATGGAGGTGGGAAGTAGGATTTGGCCGGCTGAGTCTTCTAGAGGCA
This sequence comes from Pan troglodytes, assembly GCF_028858775.2. Taxonomy (NCBI): domain Eukaryota; kingdom Metazoa; phylum Chordata; class Mammalia; order Primates; family Hominidae; genus Pan; species Pan troglodytes. The sequence goes on from NC_072398.2 coordinate 66,732,643, forward strand.
ATATTGGGGTGTTGGTCTTCCCCAAGGGGAAGGGTGGTGAGGCTGAGGGAGAAGCAGTTATGTTTTCAGCTGGGCAAACATGGACGGTTGCCCGTAGAAACTTTGCCACTGTACTTCAGAACGTTGCCCTAGTCGTTGGAGGAGAACAATGTGTTCCCTTTCTAGCCACCCTGGTCCACGGAGGGAGGAGGGAGAGAGAGAATGTTTCCTCTTCGGCTGTTGTGGCTTCAGAGTTTCTCTTCTTTCGGAGGTTTTGTGGTAGTGGCTGGCAGTTATTAGTATGCCTCATGGCTTTTAAATTTCCAGATCTTTTTGATTTAGAAGTGGAAATTTCCTAATTACTTGAAGTCTTGTAGAATTCCATAATGTTGTGATTCTTGCCCACTATCTTAAGTGAGACTTTGCATGAGACCTATGGAAATTACGGCAGCATTCCCCTTAGAATCTGGCTTGAATCAGCTTTTGTGTAGGAAACTGCTAGCCTTTTAAAAAAATATATTGTAACCTTGTTTCATCCTCAAATCTAAATGTGTAATGAGTTTTCTTTTGGTGGGGAGGGGCGGTGGGTTTGAGTTAAGACCACAGCTAGGATGAAAGGCAAAGAGAAAAACAAACTGTGGAAGCCAAGCCTGTTCTGTGGCTGGATTTTACTTGTATTGGAAGAAGTTCTATGTTTTGTAAATTTGTGTATTGGTTTTGATTTGTTTCCTCTGATAGTTTAGTATTTGGATAGTTTAGTGTTACCTCAGCTACACTGAAGGAATAGACCTTAGTCCTCACAAGTATAAGTTCTAGCTTGGAAGCCTGGGTTCTGCAGTAGCTGTGGAACTTAAGCCTCTGAGCTCAGGGATGCAGAGGCATTGAGTTACTACCAAGGGCCTGATCTTTTCTTTAGCAGGCATCTGTGTTAATTGTTTCGAAAGGTGGTGATCAGTTTTACAGCCTATTATAAAGGAGATTTTTGCCTACTATAAAACTAATCCCCCTGAAAGAGTGAGTAAACATAACTTTTTGTGTGTTGACTTCCACAAGGGAAGGAGTTGGCACTTACACTCTGACTTTTGATTCAGTCGTCCTTCTTGAGCCATTTTTGCAGGGGATCAGTTTGGAGTGGGCGTTAACAATGTTATTTTTTTTTTTCTTCTCCAGAACACCTTCCACCATGACCACCTCAGCAAGTTCCCACTTAAATAAAGGCATCAAGCAGGTGTACATGTCCCTGCCTCAGGGTGAGAAAGTCCAGGCCATGTATATCTGGATCGATGGTACTGGAGAAGGCCTGCGCTGCAAGACCCGGACTCTGGACAGTGAGCCCAAGTGTGTGGAAGGTGAGACAGCAATGTGGAGTGGAGCACATGCTGGGTGGGATCTGCAGAGGGGTGGGCAGCAGCCTTTGACTCAGCCTCTGGATTAGGCCTCTTTCTTCTGTTTGTAAAGGTTTTCTAAGGCAGGGCTTTTCAGACTTCATTCAGTCAACATTAAGCTCCTACACTGCCTCAAAGCAGAGCGACAATGGAACCCTTTATTTCAATGGAATTGTGCATGTAGGCCAGTGTATTGAAGAAAAACTAAGTCTGGTTTATGGAGAGTTGGCATGGGGCTTAGAGATTGCCGACCTGGACATCCCCACTTAGCTGGCTCTAAGGCACCCTCAGAAAACCACTGCTCTAACCTGAGAATGCCATCTAGTTTACAAACTCTTAGAAAACTGTGTTTAATACTCATATCACTGGCTTCTAGATGTGAAGTAAATGCTCTACAATGGTTTTTAAATAGGACTAATTTTTAGTTGATGCCACTTTTGGAAATTCTTAAAGCTAATTGCGTATCCCTCTAGGAGCTACAGTTAGATTATAGTTGTGACCTTCATTTCTCAGTCTAGAACAAGCCATAGTCTTCCCTCTTCTGGAAAGGGGCCAGAGGAAAGTATCATATCCTGCCTAGTTTAGGGTAGCTTACTTTTCCTTTTTGAGTAAGTGAATGATCATAATACAAAGCCTATATTGTGTACTTGCTATGTGGCAGATGATAGTGCACAGACACTGAAGATACAAAATGAGAGTCTCGTCTCTGCCTTCAGAGAACTCAGTCAGCTAGAGAGACCAAACAGCCTTCAAAACAGTGGGAAAGGTGGATAGGTGATAAGGGAGCATCCTAGAGTAAGTCATCCTGCTAGTCGTCTGTTCCCTCATCTATAAAATAAGGACATAACTTGCCAGAATACACTGGGGGCATAAGAAGGACGCAACACATTACCTAATGGAAGAATCAGAATCCTTCACTATCTCAATATTTTAAGTGACTGATAGGATGGTAGTGATAACAGAATGCTTCAGCTTGTCTCCTGGAAGACATTTGGGAAGGGAGTATCTGATATATTTCTTTTAAGGAATTGGTACAATGGTCTTACTTGGAACTCAGATAGGAAGGGCTATAAGATCAGGTACAGGTGCCAGGGTGTACATATTAATGATGGCATTTATACCTTAATGAATTCCTGGAAAAGAGATCTTTAGAGATGGGAAGGTGAGTGAAGGGCTGGCTGTATTTGCATTGCTTGGAAAGCTCCTGTATGTTTTAAATGTAATTTTCCCTCTTTTTGCCCCAGAGTTGCCTGAGTGGAATTTCGATGGCTCTAGTACTTTACAGTCTGAGGGTTCCAACAGTGACATGTATCTCGTGCCTGCTGCCATGTTTCGGGACCCCTTCCGTAAGGACCCTAACAAGCTGGTGTTATGTGAAGTTTTCAAGTACAATCGAAGGCCTGCAGGTGTGTATAGCACAGCTATGGATGCCCCTCCTCAATCTGTGAATGCTGTGAAGGGGAGGGAGAAGACATTCTGAAATCAGCATTGGGAAGACTAGGCAATTTCAGCACTATTTTAAGAATCTGAGTGATTCTTTTCCCTGAACTTCTGCTTTGAGGAAGAGATAATATGGCCCATCTTTCTATGGTCTTCTCTGTTGGTTGCATAAAATAGCATTGGATTTGTCCAGATCTGTTTGCCAGTCTTGGAGTCCCCAGTAACAGCCTTCCTGCCTGGAATGTAGGCCAGGACAAATGTAAACCAATGGACAAATGTTTCTCAAAAATTATAGAATGGCTCCAAGTGCCTGAGAAATGAAGAATAAATCTGACAACCAGAAGCAGCTGTCTTGTGAATAGAGGGTTAAGTGCCTGGCATTTGGTGCTTGGGAGGTGGCCAGAATGCAGATAAGGTGAAAGTTGCCGTGTTCTAAATCCACTCCCGTGTGACTTGGTTGTAACTGAGTTTAGTTAAAACTGAAGTCTTTCAGAGTCTTCCTACAGATGTACAATTAACAGCTTCTCTCATTTTTCTGACTCAGTGACTCAGTGATCCCAAGAAGGCCTATACTGGGTCAGTTCATACCATAGTGCACACCTCAGTTGTATAGAATCCAAGGACTATTCTCCCATCAGCATCAGTATTCAGCATCTATGTCTTTAGATCCCTGATGGCGTATTATTGACTCTTTTTTCTAGAGACCAATTTGAGGCACACCTGTAAACGGATAATGGACATGGTGAGCAACCAGCACCCCTGGTTTGGCATGGAGCAGGAGTATACCCTCATGGGGACAGATGGGCACCCCTTTGGTTGGCCTTCCAACGGCTTCCCAGGGCCCCAGGGTAAGTCTCCTTGGGTTAGAGGTGAAATTCCCAGAAGTGTCTAACTGTGCAGGAATGCCCCTTCGCAGGGATGGGAATGACTTTCAGAATCAAGAAGCAAAATAATACAGTAAAGGCGAAACAGCCCTCACATCACCAAAGTCCAAAAATGGATATGAATATATAAAGTAAGGTTTTAGGGGGAACCTTTGGCCCCACTGAAGCTGTGGTGAAGAGGAACTCCCCTATTGCCCCTCCCCTGCCCCGCACCTCCAGATGAAGGCAAGGATAGTGATTCAAGAGGGCAAGGCTTAAGGGCCTTCTGATCTCTGACTTTGGGATTCTCTGGATTTCTTGACTCTTAGCGTTTTGTCTTGATGCTTCTGTAGGTCCATATTACTGTGGTGTGGGAGCAGACAGAGCCTATGGCAGGGACATCGTGGAGGCCCATTACCGGGCCTGCTTGTATGCTGGTGTCAAGATTGCGGGGACTAATGCCGAGGTCATGCCTGCCCAGGTAAGTATAGCTCCAATCCATCAATGAAGAAGGGTAGGTAGGTGCACATAGGACTTTTGCTAGTAAGGGCTGCTGATACACCACTCACTAACCCAAAACCTAAGAACGGGTTGGAGTACAGGTGAGAAGAGAACAGGTTTAGGAGCTTCTGAGTTGGAGTGAGCAGTTAGCTTTGTTTTAATGGCCAAGCTTCTCGTTTCTAGTGGGAATTTCAGATTGGACCTTGTGAAGGAATCAGCATGGGAGATCATCTCTGGGTGGCCCGTTTCATCTTGCATCGTGTGTGTGAAGACTTTGGAGTGATAGCAACCTTTGATCCTAAGCCCATTCCTGGGAACTGGAATGGTGCAGGCTGCCATACCAACTTCAGCACCAAGGCCATGCGGGAGGAGAATGGTCTGAAGTGAGTACCTTCTGCTGGGGCCATCTTTAATCTCCTGTGGCAGAAAACTTGGGAGGAGACTTAGCAATCTCTCAGCAAAGTCTCCTTTGCAGGATGACTTGCAAATATTTGCCAAAGATGAGTAAACTTGACTTCTCAGTCTGGATGTACTTTAGGTGTTGACACTTGCCTTCACATTCTCTCATTTTGTTCCTATTTGAAAAATACCAAATAATACTTCTGATTCACAGTGATAAATATTTGTTATAATTTATATAATATATATTAGTCATATATCATTATATAAATATATATCAATATATATATTTGTGACATGTCATGGTGACGGAAAAGTTGACAAATTCATGCATTTGAAAATCTTTTAGAACTAAATTAGTAACAATACAGGCATGTGGATAAGCTTAATGCTTATGAGGGGGAGAAAGTTTAAAATGATTAGTCTTTTCAACAAATAGTAACTTTCTACTGCTTGTCGGGCACTGTTCTGACCACTGAGACACACAGGTAAGAAGACGCAGCCACTGCCCTCATGAAGTATTTGTTCTACTGTATCATATTTTGGTGCACTTCATTCTTGGCTCCATACCTGGAGACAAGGTTGGACCGCCATCTTTTCTGTTTCCTCTAGGTACATCGAGGAGGCCATTGAGAAACTAAGCAAGCGGCACCAGTACCACATCCGTGCCTATGATCCCAAGGGAGGCCTGGACAATGCCCGACGTCTAACTGGATTCCATGAAACCTCCAACATCAACGACTTTTCTGCTGGTGTAGCCAATCGTAGCGCCAGCATACGCATTCCCCGGACTGTTGGCCAGGAGAAGAAGGGTTACTTTGAAGATCGTCGCCCCTCTGCCAACTGTGACCCCTTTTCGGTGACAGAAGCCCTCATCCGCACGTGTCTTCTCAATGAAACCGGCGATGAGCCCTTCCAGTACAAAAATTAAGTGGACTAGACCTCCAGCTGTTGAGCCCCTCCTAGTTCTTCATCCCACTCCAACTCTTCCCCCTCTCCCAGTTGTCCCGATTGTAACTCAAAGGGTGGAATATCAAGGTCGTTTTTTTCATTCCATGTGCCCAGTTAATCTTGCTTTCTTTGTTTGGCTGGGATAGAGGGGTCAAGTTATTAATTTCTTCACACCTACCCTCCTTTTTTTCCCTATCACTGAAGCTTTTTAGTGCATTAGTGGGGAGGAGGGTGGGGAGACATAACCACTGCTTCCATTTAATGGGGTGCACCTGTCCAATAGGCGTAGCTATCCGGACAGAGCACGTTTGCAGAAGGGGGACTCTTCTTCCAGGTAGCTGAAAGGGGAAGACCTGACTTACTCTGGTTAGGTTAGGACTTGCCCTCGTGGTGGAAACTTTTCTTAAAAAGTTATAACCAACTTTTCTATTAAAAGTGGGAATTAGGAGAGAAGGTAGGGGTTGGGAATCAGAGAGAATGGCTTTGGTCTCTTGCTTGTGGGACTAGCCTGGCTTGGGACTAAATGCCCTGCTCTGAACACGAAGCTTAGTATAAACTGATGGATATCCCTACCTTGAAAGAAGAAAAGGTTCTTACTGCTTGGTCCTTGATTTATCACACAAAGCAGAATAGTATTTTTATATTTAAATGTAAAGACAAAAAACTATATGTATGGTTTTGTGGATTATGTGTGTTTTGCTAAAGGAAAAAACCATCCAGGTCACGGGGCACCAAATTTGAGACAAATAGTCGGATTAGAAATAAAGCATCTCATTTTGAGTAGGGAGCGAGGGAAGTGGTTCTTAGAAAGATGGTGATCTGGGATTAGGCCCTCATGACCCTTTTGGGTTTCTGCCCTGCCCACCCTCTGGAGAAGGTGGGCACTGGATTAGTTAACAGACGACACGTTACTAGCAGTCACTTGATCTCCGTGGCTTTGGTTTAAAAGACACACTTGTCCACATGGATTTAGAGATAAGAGTTGGCTGGTCAACTTGAGCATGTTACTGACACAGGGGGTATTGGGGTTATTTTCTGGTAGGAATAGCATGTCACTAAAGCAGGCCTTTTGATATTAAATTTTTTAAAAAGCAAAATTATAGAAGTTTAGATTTTAATCAAATTTGTAGGGTTTCTAGGTAATTTTTACAGAATTGCTTGTTTGCTTCAACTGTCTCCTACCTCTGCTCTTGGAGGAGATGGGGACAGGGCTGGAGTCAAAACACTTGTAATTTTGTATCCTGATGTCTTTGTTAAGACTGCTGAGGAATTATTTTTTTTCTTTTATAATAAGAAATAAACCCCACCTTTATTCCTTCATTTCATCTACCATTTTCTGGTTCTTGTGTTGGCTGTGGCAGGCCAGCTGTGGTTTTCTTTTGCCGTGACAACTTCTAATTGCCATGTACAGTATGTTCAAAGTCAAATAACTCCTCATTGTAAACAAACTGTGTAACTGCCCAAAGCAGCACTTATAAATCAGCCTAACATAAGATCTCTCTCATGTGTTTGTGATTCTTTCAAATCCCTATGTGCCATTATATTCCTTTATTTCCTAAAACAGGCAAAATAAGCTCAAGTTCATGTACTCTGAGTTTTTAAAACACTGGAGTGATGTTGCTGACCAGCCCTTTCCTGTACCTCTCTAAGTTGGGTATTTGGGACTTCAGGGATTAAGTTTTTCACCTAGACTTAGTAACACACAATCTCGGCATTTCCTAGCCTAGAGGTTTGTAGCAGGGTACAAGCCCCACTCCTCCCCCTTCCTGTGCTCCCCTGAGTTTGGTTTTGGCTTACCATAACATTGTTTTGACCATTCCTGGCCTAATACAATAGCCTAACATAATGTATGATTAACTGGCTTTACGATTTCTATTCTCTGCTCTCAGTGATTGATTTAAATAACAAGTATTTGCTACCCTGGTTGAAGCCTTCCAAGGCTGGCTATGCCCTAGGCATGGGCTCGTCCTTGGGTGTATCTTGCCTTGCAGGAAGACCAGTGGACCAATTGTGATTCTCAAAAGCTCTGTGTTGTCACCTGTGCCCTTGCCCCTTGCTCTTATCTTGGTCCGAGTATCTGGGAGTTCTTCCACCTTATCCTGGCCAATTCCTACCTTCGTTCATTCCTCATGAGGTTGGGTAAAAGCTCCCTCCGGCTCCCATGATGCTGTGCATATACCTAGCAAAAAGCAATTATTGGACACATTGGAGTGCAATATTATTAATAGCATTAATACTACTACTAATGTGGGCAATAGTGATTGTTTTTAAAAGGCAGTATACTCTTATCAGTGGGAGGTAGCTGGGGCCTGTGATAGTTTTTAGAGATAACACAAGTTCTTCAGGCAACTGTGTATTTTACACTAGTCAAGTAATCCTAGATATCCGTGTTTTTTCTTAAGAAAGTTGGCTCGTAATATGATTTAATATTCAAAGTAGAGTCATCTACCTATTAGCTTGCTGGCGTGGTCCTAGTTTATGCCTGTTGTTTCAGCATGATTGTTGAGTACCCTCTTTCATCCTTAGCATTTTCTTGATTTTGTTGTTAAATGATGTATACCCTTATTTCCATTGAATCTCTACTTCCACCTCCCCAACTGAAGTTGTCTTCCCTTTGCTTGGCCACCCTTACAGCCTTTTGGATGGTGTATCCTACACAGTGTAAGCACTAAACTGAAGAGGCAGTGGGTTGGTTTAGCACTAAACCAAAGAGGCTAAACTGAGCACTTTGGATTTTGTTCATTGTAATCAATTCTATGACAAAATGATTGCATGAGAAGGAATTTTAAATTCATAGGATCAGAATTTAGGTGAAAACAACTAGCATATTTGTTTCTTCTCCCTCTCACCTAGAATTAGCTTTGACCTACAGGTCACAGTGCAATCCCCTTGTATTTCTAAGGTGTTTTTTATAGTTCATTTGCAGACAATGGGTTATGTGATAACTTCTATCAGTGATAGATTAAACAGAATAATGACCAAGCTTTCAACCTTAAGGAGTCAGGCCAGTATTTACAAAAGGAGGTCTCCATGAACTCCTTAAATATGAGTTCCCCTAATATCATCTTGCCAGGTACTAAATAACAACTGATAGCACAAGCTATAGGGAATTTGAAAGAATTCCATGGATGGGTGCTGCCTAGGGCCTTTTGTTGTTTTTGAGACGGGGTCTCACTCTCGCCCAGGCTGGAGTGTAGTGTGGCGCAATCTTGGCTCACTGCAACTTCTGCCTCCCAGATTCAAGCGATTCTCCTGCCTCAGCCTCCCAAGTAGCTGGGACTACAGGTGTGCACCACCATGCTCAGCTAATTTTTGTATTTTTAATACAGATGGGGTTTCACCATGTTGGCCAGGCTGGTCTTGAACTCCTGATCTCCCAAAGTGAGGTCTTGAACTGGTCTTGAACTCCTCCACCTCCCAAAGTGCTGGGATTACAGGCGTGAGCCACTGCGCCCGGCCTAGGGCCATTTAAAAAGCCAGATCTGTGCTGCTGTGTAGAAGGGTAGACAAGTGGATGAGAAGTTCCTGAACTATTCTTGGCCTTTTTACCACTAAGTGAAAGTAACTTGCTGCCCCAAAGAAAGATGTCTCATCATTTGATAGGACTTTCTAATTGAACTTCATGAAAGCAAGAGATCCTGTTTTTCTTGCTCACCACTGTATCTTGAGACCTGTTGTAGTGCCTGCAATACTTATTTAATAAGTTATTTTTAAGTATCAGTTTTGTGAGCTTTAACTCTAGAGGTCTTTGTTGTTTGACTGTATTTTAACTCTGGCCATGACAGCAAGACAAAGTTCCATTTTTATTGAGCTTAAAAAGAATCAAGGCCAGGTGAAGTGGCTTACGCCTGTGATCCCAACAATTTGTGAGGCTGCAGCAGGAGGATCTCTTGAGCCCAGGAGTTTGAGACCGTTCTAGGCAATGTAGTGAGGTCCAGACTCCACAAAATAATTTTTTTTTTAATTGCACGCCTGTAGTCTCAGCTATCAGGAGGCTGAGATGGGAGGATGACTTGAGCCCAGGAAATTGAAGCTGCAGTGAATTGTGATTGCACCACTGCACTCCAGCCTGGGTGACAGATGAAGACCTTGCCTAAACAAAACAAAACAAACAAAACCCCAAAAAACAAATTGAAAATGTTGATTCTTTTTACTACAAACATTATGGCAGGACTAAAAACTTTGTGGGAGTGTACTGTGGAAAATAGTGTACTTAATTAATTCTCGTTGTAATCAGGCTACCAAGAGACTTGTGTTGCTTTAAGAGTTATAACTGCCAGGCACAGTGGCTCATGCCTATAATCCCAGCACCTTGAGAGGCCAAGGCAGGTGGATCACCTGAGATCGGGAGTTTGAGACCAGCCGGGCCAATATGGTGAAACAAGCTGTGTCTCTACTAAATACAAAAAATTAGCCGGGCGTGGTGGCACATGCCTGTAATCCCAGCTGCTTGGGAGACTGAGGCAGGAGAATTGCTTGAACCTGGAAGGCGGAGGTTGCAGTGAGCTGAGATTGCAACATTGTACTCCAGCCTGGGCGACAAGAGGGAAACTCCATCTCAAAAAAAAAAAAAAGTTATAACTGAGGCCGGGCATGGTGGCTCATACCTGTAATCCCAGCACTTTGAAAAGCCGAGGCAGGTAGATCACTTGAGCTCAGAAGTTTGAGACTAGCCTGGGCAACATGACAAAACCCCATCTCTACAAAAAATACGAAAAATTAGCTGGGCGTGGTGGCATGCACCTGTAGTCCTAGCTACCTGGGAGGCTGAGGTGGGAAGATTACTTGACGCTGCAGTGAGCCATGGTTGTGCCACTGCCCTCCAGCCTGGGCAACAAAGTGAGACCCTGTCTCAAAAAAACAAAAAAAAATTATAACTGATGTAAACTGGCAGTTTAGGCTGGGTGTGGTGGCTCAAGCCTGTAATCCTAGCACTTTGGGAGGCCAAGGCAGGTGGATCACCTGAGTTCAGGAGTTCGAGACCAGCGTGGCCAACATGGTGAAACCTTGTCTCTATTAAAAATACCAAAATTAGCAAGATGTGGTGGTGGGTGCCTATAATCCCAGCTACTCAGGAGGCTGAGGCAGGAGGATCGCTGGAGCCAGGGAGGCAGAGGTTACAGTAAGCAAAGATCACTCCACTTCACTCCAGCCTGGGCAAAAGAGTGAGACATATCAAAAAATAAATAAATAAATAAATAAAGTGACAGTTCATCATTTAACTCCAAAGACTTTGCGTACATTTCTACTGTAAACAATCTGAGCTGATTAGAACCCTGCCATTTTATAGCCTTTAGCTCGATCTCCAACCGTTCATTTAAAAAAATTCTACTTCAGGCCGGGCATGGTGGCTCAAGCCTGTAATCCCATCACTGTGGGAGGCCAAAGTGGGCAGATCACTTAAGGTCAGGAGTTTGAGACCAGCCTGGCCACCATGGTGAAACCCCGTCTCTACTAAAAATACAAAAATTAGCTGGGCTTGGTGGTGGGCACCTGTAATCCCACCCTGCTGAGTGGCAGGCTGAGGCAGGAGAATCGCTTGAGCCCAAGAGCCGGAGGTTGCAGTGAGCCAAGCTTGCACCATTGCACTCCAGCCTAGGCAACAGAGTGTGACTCCATCTCAAGAAAAAAAAATTCTATTTCATTTTACAATATGCAGATATATGTCCATACACATGCATAATATAAATGTATACCATATTTGTGAGAATATGCATATATGTACACATTGGATACACAATACAAGCACAATACATATGCCTTTTGCCCGAGATACAGCATTTTGTAAAGGAGACAGGAATTTAGTAATATATGTTCCAGAAACAGTACACAAGAGAATTCGCTGAGATGAGAAAGTTGTCACTAGGAATGGGGAGTGGTAAGATGTAGAAGGTATAATTGTTCTTAAAGTTCTACGGCCAACTCTTTCCAATTAATTACCCACTCTGCCATGCTTTATGGACAGGAGGTTGTCGGACACTGTCAATTCATAAATATTTGAGCATGATACACTGCTTGGAGCTCCTCTAATATAGGAGAGTGATATCCTAGTCCATGTTACAGAGGGAGTGTCCACACAGTTCCTATTGTCATTTGATGAGTTACTTTTCAGAGGCCTCGTACCTGAGCAAGTTGTCCTCTTTTTGATGGATTTCAGATTGAGTTACCTGCATTGTCTTGAGATTGCAGAGTGTTTCCTCCACTATACGGCGTAGTCAGCAGATCTATTAGTTAAACTCCAGTGGGCCCTCAGTCACTAAATCTATCCTCTGTGTTGAAGCCTTTCTGCATTTGCCTTTCAATAAAGGTTTAGAATAACTCCTTCTCTGTGACTCTGTTTTACTCCTCTATTGACAGTAAATTGAATCGGCATTTAAGATACGAAAAAATTAATAATCAAATGAAATGGGGGTCAAATAGGCACTAGTTTGGTGTGTTGGGGAAAGCATATGAATGAGGGGTGGTCAAGTGAATGGTCAAGTCTCCTTTATGAACCTCCTTTTATAGCTAAAGGTTGTCACTGGCAGCACCAAAAGGAAGGGGACTCCTGGGCCCATTGCTATGTATCCCAGTTTATTCTCAAATGATTTTGTGAGCTGTTTTGGTAACTGTTTAAATAAGGCTACAGAATGAAATGTAGTATCACATTGTGGGAGGAGAGGGAAAAGGATTCCTTTTTTCATTTTTTGGAAGAAGTGAACACTTGCCTGGACTCTGGGAAGGAACCTGTGATCTAATTAGCTAAATTTAGAGAGACAGTACAGTAAGAGAATGCACTTTTCCAGAGCTTCCTTTGCAAGAGAGGATCCATCTCTTCAAACAATCTACCACCAGGCTCATTCCTAGGTGGGCCTAAGATCCAGAAACTACCAATCTATTAACATTTTTATATAAATACCGCTATGGCATAGCACTTAGCCAAGGAAGCCTTCAACAAATGTTTGTTGTTTACATTATCAGAGAAAGGTCACTACTCTGTCACTGGCTAAAGAAAGTAGATAGAAGGCTGGGGTGTGAGGCCTATTAATCATAGTATTAATCATAGGTATTAAAGGTTTGTGTATGAGCTGCCTCACTCCTGCAGTAAATTCCAAATTACTTAGTTCAGAAATATCCTCCTCTTCCTGATGCCAAATGCAGGGCCTTTGGGGTGGTCATCTGAAATGCTATGTCCTGGAAGCTGCTGAGTTTCCAGGTTCTTCCCTTCTCTTGGAAGAGGATGGTTGGGAATATACTTAGATTATCTGTGTCATTAAGTGATTCACTCCTCCAGGAATTGACACCATTCTTTACAAAATCAGCCTGAGATAAGCTATGACATCCCCAAAATTCCTTCCAAATTTGGAATTTTATGCTGTGAACCATCACACCCAATATTGAAGTTAAGCAGTTTTTGGTTAAATGTGCTACCTTAGAGGGTAAAAGAGCTCCTCCAACTTATGATTGGTTATTTGTCATCAAGGTTCACAGCTGAATTCAGTGTTGGAGAAGTTGGAAAAAGATGAACAAGCTGTTTTGTTTTGTTTTGAGACAGAGTATTGCTCTGTCGCCCAGGCTGCAGTGCAGTGTCGTGATCTCGGCTCACTGTAATCTCTGCCTCCTGGGTTCAGGGGATTCTCCTGCCTTAGCTTCCCAAGTAGCTGGGATTACAGGTGTGCACCATCACACTCAGCTAATTTTTGCATTTTTAGTAGAGACGGGGTTTTACCATGTTGGCCAGGCTGGTCTTGATCTCCTGACCTCAGATGATCTGCCCACCTCAGCCTCCCAAAATGCTGGGATTACAGGCGTGAGCCAACATGCTTGGCCATATTTTAACACAGCATTTGGGTGTCATGGAGGGGTAGGGAGGGGCATATGAGGCAGCATTTTATATTAGTAATGATAGGAATATTTAATCGTAAAATGATTTAGCATACATTTATTTCAGGTTAGGAAGAACCATTTCTCTCTGTTCCAGGGCTCTGGCTTCTGTGCTTTAGGAGTCCTAAAGCTATATAACCATCATCCTCAGGTAACTCAGCCCAGCACTTTCTATCCCTGAGGGTTTATATATCATTTAAAAGCATTGGCTGGGTGTAGTGGCTCACACCTGTAATCCCAGCATTTTGGGAGGCCGAGGCAGGCAGATCACCTGAGGTCGGGAGTTCGAGACCAGCCTAGCCAACATGGAGAAACCCTGTGTCTACTAAAACTACAAAATTAGCCAGGTGTGGTGGCGCATGCCTGTAATCCCAGCTACTCAGGAGGCTGAGGCAGGAGAATCGCTTGAACCTGGGAGGTGAGGTTGCAGTGACCCAAGATCACGCCATTGCACTCCAGCCTGGGCAACAAGAGTGAAACTCCACCTCAAAAATAAATAAATAAATAATAAATAAATAAATAAATAAAAGCATCAAGAGTGTACTATCTGTTGCTGCATAACAAATTACCCCAAAATTTAGCAGCTTAAAATAAGAAATATTTATTATCTTATACAATTTTGAAGGATCAGGAATCTGGGAGTGACTTAGCCGAGTGCTTTTGCATTGAGGTTTCTTAGCAGGTTGCAGCCAGACTGTGAGGGCTGCAGTCTCTGAAGATCTGACTGGGTTCAGTTCCTTGCCATGTGGGCCTCTTCATAGTGCTGCCCATGCCATGTCTTTTTCCGGAGTGAGTGATCCAAAGAAGAAAATGAGAGAGAGAAGCCTCAGTTCCTTTATAAGCTAATCTTGGAAGGGACATCCCATTACTTTTACCATACTTCATTTGCTAAAAGTGAATCACTAAATTTCATCCACATTCAAGGGGAAGGGAAAGCTCCATTTCTTGAAGGAAGAGGTATCGAAGAATTTGTGGAACTATCTTTAAATTACCACAATGAGCAGTTTGGCCCTGAGAAAATAGTCAAAGTTAAAGTGTTATCCTAGGGAGAAAGGTTTTGGTTTCCTTTGATTCCTTTAATATCATAAGTCCTTTAATAATATCTTCTTGGCTGGGTGTGGTAGTTCATGTCTGTAATCCAAGCACTTTGGGAGGCCAGGGTGAGAGGATCACTTAGGCCCAGGAGTTTGAGACCAGCGTGGGCAACATAGTGAGACCCCATCTGTACAAAAATTAAAAATGGGCCGAGTATGGTAGTCCCAGCTACTTAGGAGGCTGAGGCAGGAGGATGGCTTCAGCCTGGGAGATGGAGGCTTCAGTGAGCTGTAATCCCACCACTGTACTACAGTCTGGGCAATAGAGTGAGACTGTGCCTCGAAAAAAAAAAATGGCTGGGTGTGGTAGCTCACACCTGTAATCCCAGCACTTTGGGAGGCTGAGGCAGGTGGATCACCTTAGAACTCTAAGAACAACTTAGAGTTTGAGACCAGCCTGGCCAATATGGTGAAACCTCATCTCTACTAAAAATACAAAAATTAGCCAGGTGTGGTGGCGGGCGCCTTCAATCCCAGCTACTCAGGAGGCTGAGGCAGGAGAATCGCTTGAACCCAGGAAGTGGAGGTTGCAGTGAGCCGAGATCGTGCCACTGCACTCCAGCCTGAGTGACAGAGTGAGAGTCTGTCTCAAAAAAAAAAAAAAAAAAAAAAAAAAAATTGAAATGCTCCCAAATCTGGGTGAGTTAGTCTCAAGAGAGATCTGAAGTTTGGTGCACATGGAACGTCTAAGCTCTCTTCAGCTGATCCTCCTCATAGCCCAAAAAAGCCCAGAAGTGCCGCGTACCAGTATTTTCTTTTCATGCTGGGTTTCACCTGGCATGGCAGGCAGCATATTATTTTGCTTTTGCTTTCATAAGCCGTGTTATATAACTAACATCTTGAACAATAATGCTGAGCCAACTCAGAGGTCACAGCAGAAGGGGAGGGGAATGGGGAGGAGAACAAAGAAACAGAGAATTAGGAAGGAGAGAGAAAGACCGGAGAAGTGGAAGGGAAAGAGAAAAAAGATGGAGGCAAGACTGGAGACAGAGTGAGACTATGTAATTTCTACTGCCTGTTCATATGTTCTTGGGTTCTAGTGGACAGGATATGCTACCTGAAAAGTTCTTCTTCCCTCATTTTAGCTGGGCATCAGGTCTTCAGCTCACACTACTGGGGGGAGCTAGCTGAGTGCCAGCATCCTGCAGGAATCCCTATTGGAGGCAGCAGCTGCCTGGCATGGTGTGGCACTGATAGTTCTTGGTGGAAGGCAAACAGACATGAATGACATTGCCTCCATCTGCCCAGCCTTCATCACAACTCCATGCTGACTATATGAGTCTGGAGGCTGGTGAATGGGGAAGCACGAAAGAGCCTGGAGACCTGAGGCCTTTCTCCTATTCTGTATTTCAGAAGAACATAACCTACTATTTAATGTTTCAAGCATATAAAGAATCTTCTTTTCCCTCCAGTGCATGCTCAATGGAAATTTCATTGGCTGTTGGTGCTCAAAGATGTTGGTGTGTTAATTTTTTTTTTTTTTTTTTTTTGGACAGAGTTTCGCTCTTATTACCCAGGCTGGAGTGCAGTGACGTAATCTTGGCTCACTGCAACCTCTGCCTCGCAGGTTCAAGCGATTCTCCTGCCTCAGCCTCCCGAGTAGCTCGGATTGCAGGCACGTGCCACCACGCCCAACAGATTTTTGTATTTTTAGTAGAGATGGGGTTTCACCATGTCGGCCAGGCTGGTCTCAAACTCCTGACCTCAGGTGATCCACCCTCCTCGGCCTCCCAAAGTGCTGGAATTGCAGCCACCATGCCCGGCCTGGTGTATGAATTTTAATCCTAGAATCTCAGAATTGAAAGTCATCCTAGGTCAGTCACCCCAAACTTATTTTGAGTTACTCTCCTCTTTGATACTCTGGTTAAAACAAAACAGCCACAAATATTCTCTCTTGAAAATATGCTTTAAATATAATTTCAATGTGTTTAAAGTCTCCCTGAAGCTCAACCAGGGATTGGGGTTAAGAATCTCTTGTCTCCAGGTCACTCTGTTTGTTTAGGAATCTTTTGTAAAGAATCTTTTGCTGTACAGTGCTGCACTATTAGGTAGTCATCCAATATATGCTCAAACCCTCTAAGGCAGGGAGGTCAATATATAATAAGGAAGCCCTTTCCATTTATGAACTGCTTTATGATTTTCTTTATGATGAGGTCATATGTGTCTCTATGTAGCATTTGCCATTATCCTTATTTTGCCCTCTGAAACTATACAGACCAAGGCTGATGCTTCTTTCACATGGCAATCCTTGAGAGAGTTGAAGACAGGACTCACATCTCCATTGAGTCCTTTTTGTTTTTTCAGATTAAACATTCTCAGTTACTTCTGTTTCATCATGACTTCAAGATCTTTCACCTTCACTGGGAACAGTGGCTCATGCTTGTAATCCCAGCATTTTGGGAGGCTGAGGCAGGAGGATACCAGCCTGAGCAACATAGTAAGACCTCATCTCCATAAAAAAAAACCAAATTAACCAGGTGAGGTGGTGCACACCTGTAGTCTCAGCTACTCAGGAGGCTGAGGTGGGAGGATCGCTTGAGCCCAGGAGATTGAGGTTGCAGCAAGCCATGATTGCACCAGCCTGGGTGACAGAGTGAGACCCTGTCTCAATAACAACAAAAAAAGATCTTTAACCTGCCAGCTCAGCTTTCATTCCTCTAGATATTCTCTGGATTGTCAACCCAGTTCTTTAAAAGGCCAGTTCTCTAAGGCTAAGCAAATGTCTATTCAGAAGTTACACCCATAAGACCAGTCTTAGGGAACTATTCTCTGGATTGATAATCCAAAAAATATCTACAGGAATGAGAGCTGAGCTGGCTGGTGAAAGGTCTTTTTTGCTGTTGTTAAGACAGGGTCTTTTCTGAATAGGCATCAGAAGAAGCAGATGCCTATTCAGAAGACACCAAATTTCTAATTAACATAAAAATGTCACTGACTTATTCGAAGTCTTATCACACCTGTTCCTTTGCAGTCCTATTAAAATCCTGAAAGAAAGGATACATTGCTCTTAAATCCAGCATCTGTCCACCTGCACTCTTGATTTTTGGGACATCATAAGGATCTAAAGTTTATCCTCATTAAATTTTATCCTGCTAATTTGGTACATCTTTTTCAGCCATTGTGATCTTTTTGAATTTACCTAGGTTCTCTCTCTTTGAGTTACTGATAGATTATTAACTGCATTATTATAAATTATTCAATCAAGTAAATGACAAAAAGCTGAATGGGGGCACAGGTCAATAGAACATTCTGTTGCAAAACTTCAAAAGTCTTCCTTTCAGGTTAGAATCAATGTTCTACGAATAGTGATTGCTTCACCAGATACCATCTATGTAACTTTCCTTTATCCAGTTCATTTTTTTAGCTTGTTTAGTTTGCTCATAAGAGGTTTTATTTCAATTGTCTTACTGAAATTGATGCATTATGTCAAAATAAAATATTGTTCTTATCTGTTAGTCTAGAGACATTATTTGAAAAAAGAAAAAGAAAATCTGAGTTGTCATAACTTTCTCTTCATTAGCCTATTTGTTCATCATGATCACAATTTTTGTTTCTGATTACCACTTGAAACTTTGCTCTAATAATTTTTCTATAATTTTGCCAGTATTACAAAACTTGTCAGTCTCATTATCAAAATTGTATTTTAAGAAATGTAGGCTGGGCGTGGTGGTTCACATCTGTAATCCCAGCACTTTGGGAGGCTGAGGTGGGTGGATCACTTGAGCCCAGGAGCTCGAGACCAGCCTGGGTAACATGGTGAAACCCCAACTCTACTAAAAAATACAAAAATTAGCCAGGCATAGTGGTGCGCCTATAGTTCCAGCTACTCAGGAGGCTGAGGCATGAGGACCACTTGAACCCAGGAGGCGGAGGCTGCAGTGAGCCAAGATTGTGCCATGGAACTCTAGCCTGGGTGACAGAGTGAGACTTGGTCTCAAAAAAAAAAAAAAGAGAAAGAAAAAGAAAATAAAAAAAAAAGAAAGAAATGTGGGCAACATTCACCCAGTGTATAGTATACTTCTGTTCTGAACGTTTCTGCGTGTTTACTGAGAATGGTTCCAGGATCTCATTAGCAGGTATTTCTCCTTTTCCCTAGTCCTGGAGGGCCTCACTCCCTGGACCAGAGATTAGCAGGATTTTTGCTTCTTTGCCTCAAGGGAGGATTGGGTTACTGGGTGGAAATGCAAAGCTGCTGCAAGGCCACCTCTCCAATAGTCCTTAGTGAAAGCTCAAACGCTGAATCTTATGGGGAATGGGAGAGGGGGCTACCCAAGAAAGGGACCCCCCGAGAATCCTTGAAGGAAATATTCCCCAATACAGAAAAGACATTGACATTGCTTGTGGGAGATGAGGGGATGCTGGGAAGGTGAGAGAACTTTTTAGAAAAATGGAATGGACTATAGGACCTGAAGAGGCTGGTTCAAAGAACTGAGCAGGCCACCTGCTTCCAAGAGACCACAGGATCTTTAACCATATAGCTGCAGCCACTTGCTACCTTTCCCTTGCTTTCTGGGCACTAGGTAATTCTCTTGAATTTATTTCCAAGTCTGGGCTGGGATACGGACCCCAGCAACACTGCAGAATTTCCTGCCAGGCTGACGGGATGAAGGCTCAGAGTTAAGTGAGAGCTTCATTTTTAAAAAGAGAGACACAGGGCAGCCCTTTGGGTGTGAGGGCAGCTAGAAGACATATGAGGGAGCTGCATTTGCATAGCAGGGACACTATTTTGACTTAGTTTGTAAATCTATTTGGAATGGCTGAGTAGGGATTCTAATGGTATTACTAAAGCCACCAGGCCATGTCTCAGCACCACCATTATTGGCTTCAGATTTAATTTGATTAAAGCAAATGAAATAAAGTGACATGGTGTGGGTGCATATTCAAAACCCTCTAACCTGTTACTGGCATCTGCTCCTGGTGTCTAGCCAAGTTCCTAGAAGATAATCAGTAAATGTTGTTGAAGGAGTGGATGAATTCTTAGGGATCTAAGCTATTTGCTTGTATTCCTCTATCTTTTGAGCTTCTGCTTTAAAAAATTATAAGCTCTACAAAATTCTATATGATAAAAGACTTTATCTGAAAAGTCTATTGTTGGCCGAGCACGGTGTTTCACGCTTGTAATCCCAGCATTTTAGGAGGCCGAGGCGGGTACAAAAATTAGCCAGACATGGTGGCATGAGCCTGTGGTCCTAGCTACTGGGGAGGCTGAGGTGGGACGATCACCTGAGCCCAGGAGGTTGAAGCTACAGTGAGCCAAAATTTTGCCACTCCACTCCAGCCTGGGCAATTGGAATGAGATCCTGTCCCCTGCCCCTCACCCAAAAAGAAGGTCTGTTGTTTTTTTTCCCTGCATTGTAGTTGCTGCATGCTAAGTTGTGTTGACTCATTTAATTGCACAATAACTCTATGAGGTAGTGTTACTATTACTATCCCCATTTTATTATTATTATTATTATTATATGTGTGTGTGTGTGTGTGTGTGTGTGTTTGAGACTGAGTCCCACTCTATTGCCCTTGAGTGCAGTGGCACCATCTCTGTTCACTGCAACTTCTGCCTCCCAGGTTCAAGTGATTCTCTTGCTTCAGCCTCCTGAGTATCTGAGATTATAGGTACCTGCCACCACAACTGGCTAATTTTTGTATTTTTGGTAGAGACGGGGTTTCACCATGTTGGCCAGGCTGGTCGCGAACTCCTGACCTCAAGTGATCTGCCTGCCTCAGTCTCCCAAAGTGCTGGGATTACAGGCATGAGCCACTGTGCTTGGCCTTACTATCCTCATTTTATAGAGAAGAAAATTGAGGTACTTAAAGGTTAAATGACTTGCCAATGACCAAACACTGGTAAGAAGCAGTAAGGATCTGATCCCAGGTAGTGTAGCCCTACAGTTTGCTAGGACTCAGAGTCTTTTTTTCTCATCCTTAAAATGGCAGTGAGAACTTCCCTATGTATACCATTGTATGAATGTGACAACAGCGTGTGTTTATTTTAGTTGCAAGAGTTACGGATCCCTTTCTGTTTTAACTTTTTGTGACATGGCACCGTTTTATTTTAGAAACCATATTCTTCTGCCAGACAACATGACTCATGCCCGTAATTTCAGCACTTTGGGAGGCTGAAGTGGGAGGATCCCTTGAGCCCAGGAGTTTGAGACTAGCCTGGGCAACATAGAAAGACCCCATGTCTAATAAATAACTAAATAGCCAGGTATGGTGGTGCACCTTTGTCATCCCAGCTACTCAGGAGGCTGGGGTGGGAGAATCACTTGAGCTCAGGAGTTTGGGCTGTAGTGAGCTATGATCATGTCACTTCAGCCTAAGCAAGAGTGACACTGTGACTCAAAAAGAAGAAGAACAACAAAAAAGAAACTGTATTCTTGGTGCGTGGTCCTTTGCTTTCATGTCACAGAAAAGGCACATTTATAACTCAGGGAAGTTTGATTTCTTGGTGCCTCCATGTTCTGTCTTCTCCCTTGCAAAGTAGAACCGTCCAGTTTTTAATGAACACTGACTGGGAGGTGACTTTCTGCTGGGATAGAGAAGGGAGAGAACAAGAGAAGATCCTGAAGGAAATATGTCATATCCTTTTTCGCTTTCCTTTGTGATCTGAAAAGACTGAAGCGTAACAAAGATGGCTCTAATATATTTTTAAAGAACTGCAGTGGGAGATAAAATAAATAGATGGGAGGGAACACAAACAGCTTGAATTTTCCCTTGTGATTCTCACTGTTCACTGGGCTCCCTCCATCTAAGTACTACGGGACAGCAAACCTGTCGCAGCTTCAGGATATCCCTATACGGCAGGTAGAGGGGAGGTTCGAGTAAAGAAAGGAACACAGCATTTAAGGGTGGTGTCCCTGAAGTCTCTAAAATGCTTTCTAGATATGAAAGTGGCAATTACTATGCAGCGAGTATATTCTTTGGCCACATACGTTTTGCTTTTCAAAAGGCAAAGCACTTATTTGTATGCTATTTGTTTTTAACTGTCAGGGAGACACTAGACTAAGCTAGAAATAAACTTTCACCTTCCTTCCACCTTTTCCTCAAACATCACAACCATAGAAGAGTCAGTCGTCTGAAATTCCAAACTACCCAAGCCAAAGACTTCTGTGTTCTTAGCACCATTTCCTTTCTATACCTGCAGTATGAGATAATTGTAAACTTTAAAAATCACTCTAGACCTAACTCCAGAGGAGGGAGAGAGGGAGTATGTATTTTTATGAACCATCTCAAATGGTTCTTATTAGTTCAGTTCAGGAAATACCTAACAGCCGGCTTTAGAGTGCTGAGCAAAACCTTGATTTTGGACTCCAAGGACTTTTGGTCACTCTCCATCTGGCACTGATTTACTTAAATTCATCCAGATTAATTTTTTTATACTTGTAGAGTGGGAATTATAATACTCCAAACTGCAGATGAGAGCTTGTTGCTAAAAGCCTAATCCCCTCCTCCATACATTAAGACTATTCTGGACCATACTTTGAGCTGATTACCCAAGACCAATTCCATCAAGCCCCCTTCCCTGTTTTTCTGTTTTGTTTTGTTTTGTTTTTTGTTTTTGAGATGGAGTCTCGCTTTGTCACCCAGGCTGGAGTGCAGTGACACGATCTTGACTTACTGCAACCTCTGCTTCCCAGGTTCAAACGATTCTCCTGCCTCAGCCTCCCAAGTAGCTGGGACTACATGTGTGCACCACCATGCCCAGCTAATTTTGTATTTTTTAGTAGAGACGGGGTTTCACCATATTGGACGGACTGGTCTCAAACTCCTGACCTTGTGATCCACCTGCCTCGGCCTCCCAAAGTGCTGGGATTACAGGCATGAGCCACCACACCAGGCCTTCCCTGTTTTTCTGAATTCAGCAGAGCTTCAAACCTCAAATTTTATCACAGGGTCTTCACACCTACACTGCTCCACACAGTCCTTAATGTGGACCAATGTACTCTTCTCTTCCTCATATCACACCTTTCTAACTGTGCTCCCTGGGGCCCCTGGTTTGTGGCTTTGTTTAAAGTCCTAACTTATTCTCTGCACATTCCCCCCATCTCATTGTCTTAACAGACAAGGCTTTCCTTCACGGCCAGCTGGACATATGAGTCCAGAGCTCTTGGCTTCCCAGATATCTCCATGGGTTCTTGGTTCTTCCTCATCCTCCACACCACATCTGGCCTTTCCTTTTCAATCTCTTTACCTGGCTTCTCCTCCTTTGACTGGCTCCAACCTCTAAATTTTTGAGATTTTCCAGAGCTCTGTTCTAGACTCTTTTTAATGTACTTCTCTCCATAAGTAATCTCATTCCGTTTACATGTCCCAATCTTCAGTTTCAGTCCATATCTCTCTCTTGGGCTCCGACTTGTACATCCCACTACCTACTTGATAACCCCACTTGGATTTCTCCCTTTTTTCATTTTTTATGACACCATACCATTGAATGGATTTCTAATAGGAATCTAAAACTTGAATATGTCCAATATGGAACTCCTGATTTCAGAGCCCTTACCTTCCTTCCTTCCTTCCTTTATTCTTTTCTTCCTTCCTCCCTCCCTCCCTTCCTCCCTTTCTCTCTCCCTCTCTTTCTTTCTTTTTGAGGCAAGGTCTTGCTCTGTCACCCAGGCTGGAGTGCATGCAGTGATGCAATCATGCCTCACTCCAGCCTTGACCTCCTGGGCTCAAGCAATTCTCTTACCTCAACCTCTTGAGTAGCTGGGACCACAGGCATGTATCACCATGCCCTGCCAATTTTTAAACTTTTGTGGCAACAGAGTCTCACTATGTGGCCAGGCTGATCTCAAACTCCTAGATTCAAGCAATCCTCCAGCCTCAGCCTCCCACAGTCTTGGGATTACAGGTGTCAGCCACCACACTTGGCCTCAGACCCTCTTTCTAAGACTCTTCTTCCTTATCTCTCTGGCACCTTCCATTGTTACCCTAAACCTGGTGATGAACCTTGATTTCTCCTTTCCACTTATGGCATGCTTTCTCCCCATCTTGTCCATCAGCAAATAGTGCACATTTTATTGACAATTATATTTTGAATCCTTCCATTTTTATCCTCTCTACCATCAATTTCTAGTCCAAGTCACCATCATCTCTCAGTCGTAACTATATTGTACCTCATAAATGGTTTTTCTTCTTCAACTCTAATCTTTAATTAATTTCTCAACAGCAACCAGAGTAATCTTTTAGAAACCTAAATCAGATTATGTCCCATCTTTCCTCAAATTTTTTTTTTTTTTTTTTGAGTCAGAGTCTTGCTCTGTTGCCCAGGCTGGAGCGCAGTGGTGTGATCTTGGCTCACTGCAACCTCTGCCTCCCAGGTTGAAGCGATTATCGTGCCTCAGCCTCCCGAGTAGCTGAGATTACAGGCATGCACCACTACTCCTGGCTAATTTTTGTATTTTAAGTAAAGATGAAGTTTCGCCATGTTGATTCAGGCTGGTCTTGAACTCCTGGCCTCAAGTGAACCACCCGCCTTGGGCTCCCAAAGTGCTGGGATAACAGATGTGAGCCACTGTGCCCAGCCTCCTCAAGCTTTCTAATGGCTCTCCGCCATTGTTGTAATGAAATTCAAACTCCATTCTCTCATCTCTTAGACCCTGTACTGATCTGGACCCTCCCTGCTTCTCCAGCTTCATGTCAGAGCAGGGTGCACTTGCTCCTTGTATTCAGCTCCACTGTCCTGCTTTCAGTTCTCAGGCCACTCCAAGACAATGACCTTTGAATTTGCTGCTTCTTCAGGCCCAAGAGGATCATCCTGAAGTTCCAAGAAGAGCTGTCTGATTCTCACAGGTCTCAGAGAAGCCTTCTATCATCACATCATCTAACACCTCTACTCTTTCCTCTGTTCGGTTCCATCACATCAACTTTAGGACAAGTATTATAATTAGCACAATGTTATCATCGTTCTTATTCATTTCTGTGTTTGTTATCTGTATTTTTTAGAATTATTATTATTTCCAATATGATATACTAGAAAGAGTTTGGGACTTGTAATCTAGATTAATTTTAGGTGTCATTATCTATTACAAGATCTTGGCAATTTACTCTCTCTGTGCCTTGCTTTTCTCATCAGTAGAATAAGGT
Source organism: Pan troglodytes (assembly GCF_028858775.2). NCBI lineage: Eukaryota > Metazoa > Chordata > Mammalia > Primates > Hominidae > Pan > Pan troglodytes. Next base: position 66,757,198 of record NC_072398.2, read on the forward strand.
TAATGTAGAATTGTAAGGTTGTTGTGAGGATTGATGACATAACATCTATTAAATATTGCTAAAGATAATTTTTCCTACTACTGAACACTGGGTGTGGCATTTCTAAAGATGTTCACATTCACAAAATTACATCTCAATAAGGTTATTTTAAGAATGATTTAAGAAGCCTTTATGGAATGTTTTTGCTACAGTTTCCTTCCCAACATAATGGCATGAATGAAGAAATGCTCTAGGCACCTTCAATGTTCTGGGCAAACTAGTAGAATGGACAAGAAAGGAAGAAAAAGCTTTCTTTTTTTAATTTTTTTTGAGACAGGATCTCACTCTGTTGCCCAGGGTGGAGTGCAGTGGTACAATCTCGGCTCACTGCAACCTCTGCCTCCTGGGTTCAAGTGATTCTCCTGCCTCAGCCTCCCTAGTAGCTGGGATTACAGGCACCTACCATCGCGCCCAGCTAATTTTTTCATTTTTAGTAGAGACCAGTTTCACCTTGTTGGCCAGGCTGGTCTCAAACTCCTGACCTCAAGTGATCTACCCGCCTCAGCCTCCCAAAGTGCTGGGATTACAGGTATGAGCCACTGTGCCCGGCCTCAAAAAAAAGCTGTCTTGACCCACATAGTGAAAACCCAATGAGGCTCAGGGAGAGCATCAGGAGATCCAGTGGTCGAGGTAGCATTTTAAAGCAGCTCCATGCAAACTCCTGACTTGGGACGTTCAAAATAAGACTGGCCACTGGAGTTTTGGTTCCTTAGTGACTTTTATTCAAAAGTGTGCTTTCTTTTCTTTTCTCTCTTTTTTTAAAATTTTTTATTTTATTTTATTTTATTTTTTTCTTGAGACAGGGTCTCACTCTGTTACCCAGGCTGTTGTGCAGTGGCACAATCATGGCTCACTGCAGCCTCGACCTCCTGAGCTCAAGTGATCCTCCCATCTCAGCCCCCTAAGTAGCTGGGACCACAGGTGTACACCACCATGTCTGGCTAATTTTCAATTTTTTGTAGAGATGGGCATCTCATTTTGTTGCCCAGGCTGGTCTCAAACTGCTGGACTCAAGCAGTCTGTCTGCTTTGGCCTCCCAAAGTGCTGGGATTACAGGTGTGAGCCACAGTTCCTGGCCTAAGAATTTGCTTTCTTTACTCCTAGAAGTTAAGCTCCAAGAGTAAAGACGCTACTCCTTCTATTTCATTTAAATTCTAACTTTCTCCCAGCTCCTTTAAATCATGTATGTGTGGAAGGGAACGTTTGTATAAAAGGAAAAATAAACAAACACTAGATTTAAAAACAAGTTTTGGGTCTGGGCACTGGTTCTGCTAGACACAATTTAGGTAGAGAAGGCTCCAAACCTTTCTCGCAGGTTGAAATAACTGGCAGCCTCTCAAGTATGGTTAACATAAATTGGGACATCTTTTGGGGAGCGTAGTTTTGCAATTTTAATAATTATTTCCAATGGACATGTCATTTTGACCCAGGAACTCTCCTTCCAGGAATTTATCTATAGATGTACTTGCATATGTGCACAACGGCATATGTACAGGAAAGTTAATTGCCCCATTGTTCATATTAGCAAACTACTGGAAGAAACAACTGATTAGATAATATGGCCCATCTACATATAAACATTATGCAGTTGTTAACAAGAATGAAACAGATCTATGTGCATTGGTAAGGAAATTGAAGCTATGCCGTTCAGTGAAAAAAACAGGTGCAAAACAGCATATTGCATCCCACCATTTGTGTGTGTGTATATATGCATATATATAAAAGCACACACACACAATCCAGATGCATATACTATCCCTGGAAAGTCTACAATTACTGATATCAGTGACTTATTCTAGGAAGGGAACCTGGAGGCAGGGTTAGGAGATAACTTTGTGTTGATGTTTTTCTCCAAGCTTAAAGTTTTTTTTTTTTAAACCATGCATTTATTATCTTTTCATAAGATCATAAGATTTTATGAAAAGATTTCAGTGAAGGAGCAGTATCTGATCTTATTGCCTTTGGCAAGTCAGTTAATCTGAGATTCAGTTTCATCGTCTATAAAATGGTTACAGTGATGTACAGCCCTCAGGATGAAGTAAGGCTGCTGCATTTACGTGACAAAGCACACTGTAGGGAACATAGCAGACATCTCCCTTTTTGTCCCCCCCACCGGGGGTAGAGCCAGTGGAGCGTCATCTCTCACGGCTTGGGTTTCCTTTCTGAGGCCAGGAAAGTTGCTGTAGATGCTGTAGCTATTTAAATCGACTGACCTTTCCTTCTAGGGCTCCAGGACACCTCTATCTTAGGCTGGCAGTGACTAAGGTTACTGATGACAGACGTTGCTGGGGGTGTGTTGGGAGGTGGGGCAGGGGTGGGACTGTGCATTCATCAGATTCGTATGACCCACTGGCTCACAGGCTCTGCAACTTTCTCTTGATAGAGATGCCTGCCTGGAGACTGGTAATCTCAGAGAAGATAGAAATAGCAGGGCTCTTGACTCTAAGTCCCTGCCTCTTCTCGGCCTGAAGTCTCTCCAATGCTGTCAGAGCTTCCTTCTACTTCATTGCCTTGGCTGCCTGAATCTCTCTCCTGAGGGTAATAGAGCTTTGTCAGAGGAGCAGGGTTGGGCTGACAGGCCTTCCAGAGGACAGGATAGGGAAACTGATAAGAATGTTTCATTGCTGGGTGTGGTGGCTCACGCCTGTAATCCCAGCACTTTGGGAGGCAGAGGCAGGTGGATCACCAGAGATCAGCCTGACCAACATGGCAAAACCCCCTCTACTAAAAATACAAAAATAAGCTGGGCATGGTGGTGTGTGTCTGTAGTCCCAGCTACTCAGGAGGTGGAAGTTGCAGTGAGCCAAGATCGCCCCACTGTACTCCAGCCTGGGTGACAGAGTGAGACTCTGTCTCAAAAAAAAAAAAAAAAAAAAAGAAGAAGAAGAAGAAGAAGAAGAAGAAGAAGGACATATGTCCTTAAGAGGCACTGACAGTATATCATTGTCCCACCTCGTTTCTTCAAGCCCAGTGATACCACCAAGGGAAGCTCTAGGGGACTTTAACCCCCATCATGATCTTCATCGGCTCCCCTCACCCCCATCCCTATCATACAGTCTAAACAACACAGTGTGCTTGGTAGCTCCAGACAGTAAACTCATGCCACATAGACTACCATGGCTTACTGGAAAACAAGTGCCTCCTAGAGTTAAGCTCAACCTGCTCAAGGTTGAACATCTGAACTGCTTTCTACAAAGCTTTATGCAAATATTGTTCTGGTATGAGAAAACTCACACAGAGCTCCATAGCTTTTATTTATAAAAAGCTCTCACGAAGTGTTAGATATTTGATCAAATTTTACTCTGGATCTTCCTTCCTTCCTTCCCCCCCTTCCTTCCTTCCTACCTTCCTTCCTTTCTTTCTTTCCTTTCTTTTTTTTTTTCTTGAAATGGAGTTTCACTCTTGTCCCCCAGGCTGGAGTGCAATGGCATGATCTCGGCTCATGCAACATCCCCCTCTCAGGTTCAAGCAATTCTCCTACCTCAGCCCGTGTAGCTGGAATTACAAGGACCCGCCACCATGCCCAGCTAATTTTTATATTTTTAGTAGAGACGGGTTTTGCCTCGTTGGCCAGGCTGGCCTTGAACTCCTGACCTCAGGTGATCCACCTGTCTCAGCCTCCAAAAGTGCTAGGATTATAGGCGTGAGCCACCACAACAGCCCACCCTGGATATTTCTGAGACGTGGTCTTAGATGAGATTAACATTTAGATAAGTGAACTCTGAGCAAAGCATTTACCCTCCCTAATGTGAGTGGGCCTCATAAAATCAGTTGAAAGTCTTAGAACAAAAGACTTGATAAAGACTTAGAACAAAGGATTTGCTCCCTTGAGCAAGAAGAAATTCTGCCTGCAGAATGCTTTGTTACTCAAACTGCAACTCTTCCCTGAGTCTCCAGCCTGTTGGCCTACCCCACCAGATTTTGGACTCCTTAAACTTCCACGACTGCATGAACCAATGCCTTAAAATAAGTTTTTTTTATTTCTCTTTTTCTCTCTTTCATTTTATCCATTTATGCAGATATAGATAATCTCTTGTTGGTTCTGTTTCTCTGAAGAACCCTGACTAATACAGGGAGTATAATTTTGTCCTATGATCAAATAAAACCTAATTAGATGATTTTTATCAATTATCTTACCAAAGTCAAAATAAAGAAGAAGCATGCATTGAAAAAGCTGGCAAAAATATATTAAATGTTAAAATTAAATGGTGGAACTATGGCTGATTTTCCCATTTTTTTTTTCTTCCCAGAAAAAGGAAGCCTTTTACATTTTCTAAATGTTTAGTAATGAGAATTTACTTTTTTATAGAGACAGGGTCTTACTCTGTCGCCCAGGCATGAGTGCAATGGTGCAATCTCAGCTCACTGCAGCCTTGACCTCCTAGGCTCAAGTGATCCTCCTGCCTCAGCCTTCTGAGTAGCTGGGACTATAGGCACGCACCACCACAGCCGTCTGATTTTTAAATTTTCTGTAGAGACAGGGTCGCACAATGTTGCCCAAGCTTGTCTCAAACTCCTGGGCTCAATAGGTTCTCCAGCCTTGGATTCCCAAAGTGTTGGGATTACAGGCATCAGCCACCATGCCCAGCTGAGAATGTATTACTTCATAATGAAAACATTTAAAGGCACACTCACCCTCAGCTGGATTTCATCTGATTCCCACAACTCCTCTGCATGAGAGGTAGATTATCCTCACTTAAGTAACAAGGAACTGAGGCTCCAGGAAATAGTGTGATTTGCTCAAGGCCACACAGCCGGGTAAGAGGCAGAGCCAGGATTTCAGCGCTGGTTTTCTAACTCCAACTTCAGTGCTCTTGCCTCTACATAATGGCTGCATTTTATGGGATCCTAGACCTGAGAGAGGGCGGCATCAAGGGTATGGTTCTTTCTAGACTAGCTTTTATGTTGGACAGAGAAAAATGGAGAAAAATGCACATGTTCAAAATTATTTTCTTAAAAACATTTTATATATATATATATATATATATATATATATATATATATATTTCTCCAAAAAAGAGAAATGGTTTTGTTTGTTTGGTTGGTTGGTTGTTTTAGATATGGGGTCTCATTGTTGCTCAGGCTGGAGTGCAGTGCAGTGACTATTCACCAGCTTGATCATTGTACACTAAAGCCTTGGACTCCTGGGCTCAAGCAATCCTCCTGCTTCAGCCTCCTGAGCAGCTGGGATGACAGGGGTGTACATGATGAAAATTTTGCATACCATTTCTTGGGGCTCATTGTCCCCACCTCACCAAGTATCTGTGAATCCCACATTATACTCCCTGCTTAGACTAAGAGAAAGGGAGATGTGGCCACTTCATCCCCTCCCCCACTTCCTTGCGCTCAGCAGACACTGTAGACTCTGACCCTCTTTGGCCCATGCTCAGCCCCTTCCTGGTTCCCATGGTGTTCACACGGAAATCTGCATCTCCCTTTTGTTCTTCCTCTGCCGTTATTTTCACCCCTAAAAAAACTGAACTTCTCATCTGCCCCTATCAGAGCACAGGAGCAAGGCAATGATGACCTGTTGACCCTGAGAGGAGGAGGCGGGGATAGAGGACAGTCGGGGATTGGTGGGAGGAAGTAGCTTGGGACAATGGAGACAAAGCGCTAAGGGATGAAAAAGGAGTGGTGAAGAGCACGGACTCTCTGAAGGCAGGATTATGTGAGTTCAAATCTCAGCTCTGCCCCAGGGTGTCTATATGACCACAGGTGAACGATTTAGCCTGTCAGAATATCTACCTCACAGGGTTGATGCAAAAATCAAATGAAGTAAAGATATAAACAGTAAATTTCCTGGTATATGCAGTCCATGTTTACTTTTATAATCCCTAAACTAGCTGCGTGACTTGGACCACTTATTTCCTCTCTCTGACCTTCAGTTTTCTCATTGATAAAGTAAGGGGTTTGGACGCAAGTTCTTTCTCACCTTCAAGTTCAAGTCTCCTGACCTCCTTTTAGCCATTGGAGAATACACCCAAGTTTCTAACCAAGTGCTGGCTCTATGAATAGACAGCTGCCTATAGAGTGTAGTTTAAATGGTCACATTGCCCTTGCCACTTGGCATCTACAATTATAACTTTATGCTTTTGGATATTACAAATGCTTCACATTTTTAAGAGTGTCCAGGCCAGGCATGGTGGCTTACGCCTGTAATCCCAGCACCTTGGGAGTCTAAGGCAGACAGATCACTTTAAGGCCAGGAGTTCAAGACCAGCCTGGGCAAGCCTAGTGAAACCCCATCTCTACTACAATAAAAAAATTATCCGGGTGTGGTGATGTGCACCTGAAGTCCTAGCTCCTCAGGTGGCTGGAGCAGGAGGATCCCTTGAGCCCAGAATTTCGACGCTGCAGTAGCCATGATAGCGCCACTGCACTCTTGTCTCACAGAAAGAAAATAAATAAATAAATAAATAACAACAACAACAACAACAAACATAAACAGTGTCCAGTGAAGTTTATATCCTCTGGGAGATCCTAAAAGTAAAAAAGATGGAAGGACACTAACAGCAAAAAAGAGGCAATAGGTCCCCTGGGAGTTGGCTGAGGAGCATGACTGTAGCCTGTCACAATCTAAAATTCTCACTCAGCTTGCTCCTTCAGTCTTACCAGATACTTCTTTGGCCTAGACAGGCTTATCTTCCTTTTTTCCTTGACTCCATCACTTATCAAGCTATTACCATATTTTTTTTCTTCTGCTCACTGCTAGATTTTAAGAAAGAATGGTCAACCCCAGCCACCTCCACTGGCAAGCCAGCTGGTCACACCCCCAACCTCCCTGCCTCTCTGAAAAGCTTGGCCCAGTTTTCTTCTCAAAATCTTCTTCCCCTTAGTGTCAGTGACCTGGCACTCTTGTCTCTTCTGACTGCTTTTGACTTTCAAACAGCCTCTAACTCTAGTCTAGCCAAGCCCAGGCCCAAAGGATTGCAAGGCTCAGGGAATCATGTCGGGGGATATTTGGCCCGTCCAAAAACATCAAGATTACCTTGGAGAAATGTGACCCTCACAGAGTTTGGACCCTACAATTCCATTTCGAAGGTGTGTGCCATTCTTTTTCTTCTTTCTTCCAAGCTCTGTTCCTGCATCCCCATCCCAACTCTACTCTTCCCTCTTCTGCTTTTTAAGCAAATGTTCAGGGAGCTGCCTTGGCAGGTTCAAAACAAACAGCTGCCAAGAGCACCACTCCCTCCTCCTGCCCACCTGCTGGTGCTATAAATAGAATGGGATCTATACCCCCAAACACTGGAGTCAAGTTGCCAACGCTCAACCCTCTAGCAGGCCGTTCTGCTGCCCTACTCTTGCTTGGGGGATCTTAGGGGAATCTGAAGCCCCATAAATCCCCTGGCTCCATTTCATGATTCCCTCTGTCTTTGAGGGCTGTGGCTCCTTCTGGTGGCTGGCACATGCCCTGGGCCTCAGGGTATCCTAGGGTAAGTTAAGGTGGAAGAGCAATTCTTTCCTATTTTCAAAGCCAGGCTAGGCAAGCTAACTCCTTTCAGGTATCTCTATTCCTTCCTAAGGATGAGGCTCTCTAAACCCCAGTGAGTTCATTAAATTGCATTTGTCAGCATGGAATGAAAACTGACTGTGTGCTTAACAAAAAATAGGTTTGTTTTTCTCATGTAACTAGGTTAGGAGTAGTTGTCAGGACTGTGCAACAGCACCCAGATGTCATGATGTCCAAACTTTTTCTTTTTTTTTAATTTTTAAAATTCTCTCCCCCAGATTGCTCAGCAGAACTTTTTTTTCCAAACGCTTTACATGTTTTTGCTTCGCCATCCTTAGTAAGTGGCTCTTCTCCTTATGATCTATAGATGGCCTTTTGAATCTCCCAGCATCATTTCTGTAATCTAGGCAAGAAAAAGGCATGAATGGTAAAGGGCAAAAGGCCAGGTGGCACTTACTAGCTGAGGTTGCCCCCAACCCCCGTTGCTTTTGTTCTTCTGCCTCTGTAATTACAGAAAGGGTCTGCCCCTTTAACAAGCCCTTTCCTGGATGCAGCCCCTGTTTGTCTCTCATTGGCCAGAACTGTCACCTGGTTGCCCCTAACATGCAAAGGAGGCTGAGGGTTTTTTGATTTAGGGACTTTGCCACTGAACACCAAGTCAGGGTTCTCTTAGAGAAAAGGAAAGGGAAAATGGATACTTTGTAGGTAGTTAGCCCTGTCTGCCATAAATAGGACTTTTTCTTTTTTTCTTTTTTCCTTTTTTTTTTTTTTTTTTGAGATAGAGTCTTGCTCTGTCGCCCAGGCTGGAGTGCAGTGGCACGATCTCTGCTCACTGCAACCTCCACCTCCCAGGTTCAAGTGATTCTCTTGCCTCAGCCTCCCAAGTAGCTGGCATTACAGGCACCTGCCACCACGCCTGGCTAATTTTTTATATTTTTGGTAGAGATGGGGTTTCACCATGTTGACCAGGCTGGTCTTGAACTCCTGACCTCAAGTGATCCGCATGCCTTGGTCTCCCAAAGTGCTGAGATTACAGGCGTGAGCCACCATGCCTGGCCAAATAGAACTTTTTCCACAGTACCCACAATAAGTTCACAAATATTTCCAAGCCCTGACTCTGCCACTGTAGATCATCCACGCTCTCTCTACATTTGGGCAATACAGCATAATAGTTAAGTCTAGACTCCGGAGTCAGAAATGTGTTCCAATCCCTATTCTACCACCCATTAGCTTTGGGGGCTTGGTCAAGTCACTCAAGGCCCCAGTTTTCATACCTGTAAAGTGGGGATAATAATTGTTCCTACCTCCTATGGTTGTGGTCAAGATTAAACAATTTAATAGATATATAGCACATGCTATATAATAAGAATTCAACAAATATTAGCTATTATTCAATTGCTGTACAGATCATACTGAATTATATTTTAACGTATATCATTTAAAAGATGGTGAGCTCCTTGAGCAAGGTTGCTACTTCTCTCCTCCTCCACTTTTAAGTATTGAAAGCAAATATTTTTAACTACACAAGTGAGACATAAATTCACCTGCCTTGTAAAAATTTAAAACATCACAGAAAAGGCTAAAGTCCTCTTTGACAATCCTACCCTTTACCATCCCTTTCCCCAACCCCTGGAAGTACACATTGTTACCAATTTACTGTTTTTCCTTCTGACCGCTTCCTATGTATTTAATATGCATATATATACCCACAGAAAATAAGTGTTTTTTTTTTTTTACCCCCTCTGTGGACATGAAGGTTTTAAAAAATGTCACTTGTATCACATTGTTTGAATCATCCTTTAACTCCCTATTAAAAAAAAGAAAGTTCAACCATATAGCTTGGCAACCATGGCAAAAGTAAAAAACACGTGGTTTCCCAAGTTTTCTTTACTTTTCCCAGAGTGCTTTCTGGTATTTCCTAGTATGGATAATACTATAGGTTATTTAGCCAATTCACTATTAATTGACAAATAGATTATTTTCAACTTATGCTATTGTGAAATAACTGCACAAAGAATATCTGTATACATATGCCTCTGATGCCTATGTAAATACCAGAAAATGAAATGTCTGCGTTTCAGAATGTGAGCATCTTAAATATTTAAAGATATTGCCAAATAATCTTCTCCTCTCTCCCAGAGATAGATGTATCTAAGAAAGTTTTTTTTCATCTTTAACTCAGGAATACCTTTGGGTCTAGCAGTCTAAGCTCAATAAATGTTTGTTAAATTGCACGCCCCACCAAGATTTTGTCTGGTGATTACATATGGAATTTGCTATAATACATCCTGAGGTCTCCTTAGATTGTTTTCTGTGTTTGAAAATTCTGTTGAGTCTAATGTTATCTCCCTCTAACAGCATACTCTGGTCCTTTTCTGCCCCTTAGGTCAAGGAGGACAAATCTAATTCCTGTTTCACATGATGTGCCCAGCCTGTAACAGACTGAAATTCCTACCTCTTCCCCTACTACCCTCATTTTTAATTTTTCAAGGTTTTTGTGAAGATAAAGGTGATAATCTTTGTGAAACCAGTATCCAGTTCTGTTCAAGGCTGGAATGTAAGTATAGCACCAGTATGTCCCAGTTTTTTAAGACAGATTTCTCTTTCTTTCTTTCTTTCTTTCTTTCTTTCTTTCTTTCTTTCTTTCTTTCTTTCTTTCTTCTTTCTTTCTTTTTCTTTCTCCTTCCTTCCTTCTTTTCCCTCTTTCTTTTCTTTCTTTTTTTTTTGAGATGAAGTTTCACTCTTGGTGCCCAGACTGGAGTGCAGTGGCGCGATCTCGGCTCACTGCAACCTCTGCCTCCCAGGTTCAAGTGATTCTCCTGTCTCAGCCTCTCAAGTAGTTGGGATTACAGGCGCCCACCACCATGCTGGCTAATTATTTGTATTTTTAGTAAAGACGGGGTTTCACCATGTTGGCCAGGCTGGTCTTGAACTTCTGACCTCAGGTGATCCACCCACCTCGGCCTCCCAAAGTGCTGGGATTACAGGTGTGAGCCACCGTGCCCAGCCCAAGGACAGATAACTTTTTATGTAATGCACTTTTACTTATTTGAGGTTTTTGGATACGCAATACAATCACATGGTTAAAAATACGAAAAGGTATATGTTGAAAAGTCTTACTCCCATGCTTACCCCTCATCCTTTTGGTTCCCAACTCCTTTATCCATGTCCCAGGTAACCACTTTAATCAATTTCTTGAATGTTATTTGAGAATTTATTCAAGTACTGGTACATATGAAAAGACATTTTTCTCTCTCCTCTCTGAGCCCCGCTGAGCCCCGCTGAGCCCCACCTGTGTTCTACCCTTTGGTTCTTTCAATTCACATTATATCTCAAAGATATTTCCACATGAAAACACAGAGAGCTTCTCTATTAAAGGAAATTCCTGACAGCTTATCATTTCATCAATAAATATTTCCATAAAAATTTTCTTCTTTTTTTTTTTCGAGACAGAGTCTCTGTCACTCAGTCTGGCGTGCAGCATTGTGATCTAGGCTCACTGCAACCTCCACCTCCCAGACCTAAGCGATTCCCCCACCTCAGCCTCCCAAGTATCTGGGACCACAGACATGTGCCACTGTGCCCGGCTAATTTTTTTGTTAGCTTGAATTACTGAGCTCAGGCTACCTGTCTACCTCAGCCTCCAAAAGTGCTGGGATTACAGGCATGAACTACTGCACCCACCATTATTTTTAATATATATTAAAAATAATATATATTAAATTATATATATATAATATACAATTTGTTAAGTGGGAATAATATGTATAATTTGATAAGTGGGAAATTTTGATAAGTGGGAATTGCTATAGGTATATATATATATAGATAAAGATGTAAATATACATATACATACACGTTAGTTTTTTTGTTATTTAAATATTTTATAGAAATAAATCCATTAATAAGAAAAACAACCCATGGTTTTAATTTTTTTTAATTTTTAATTTTTAAAATTTTTTGTGAGATGAAGTCTCACTCTGTAGCCCAGGCTGGAGTGCAGTGGAATGATCTCTGCTCACTGCAACCTCCGCCTCCCAGGTTCAAGTGATTATTCTGCCTCAGCCTCCCAAGTAGCTGGGATTACAGGCATCCACCACCATGTCCAGCTAACTTTTGGTTTTTGTTTGTTTGTTTGTTTGTTTAGTAGAGATGGGGTTTCACTATGTTGGCCAGGCTGGTCTCGAACTCCTGACCTCAAATGTTCAGCCAGCCTCGGCCTCCCAAAGTGCTGGGATTATAGGCATGAGCCACCATGCCCAGGCCCCATGGTTTTAATTTGGAGTTCATTAAATCTAATCGCTGCAGGCAGGGCCTGAGCAGCACTGTGAAGGCTGCCCTCTGGGAAGCAGTGCTGGCCTCTTTCCTTCGGGTCTTCTCAAATTGCTGTAGATTTTATTTATGTATCTATTTTGTAATATTGTTTTTTTCCTGGGAGCATAGATTCAAGTTTCCCTGAATACATACTTTCTTGATTTTAAATACCTGCTTATATTAATATTCTCACATTTTCATGATTAAGAAAGCTATTAATTTTCTGAATCCTATCCTTGGTTTTCACTTTACAAGATTTTTCTTACCTTACCCAGATTTCACTCCGTGGGTTTCACCCCCAGCACTATTGGCATACTGGGGAATAACTTTTGGCTCTGGGGCTGTCCTGTGCCTGGTAGGATGTTCAGCAGCATCCTTGGCCTTTACCCACTAGATGCCAACAGCATTCCTCTCCCCACATGAAGGCACGGACACGACTCACTGCAACCTTGACCTCCTGGGTTCAAGTGACCCCCCCGCCTTGGCTTCCTGTGTAGCTGGGACCACAGCTGCATGCCACCCCACTCAGCTATTTTATTTTATTTTTTGTACAGACAGGGTCCCACTATGTTGCCCAGCTGGTCTTGGATTCCTGGGCTCAAGTCAGCTAATTTTTAAAAAATGTATTTACCTTTTTACATTTTCTTTTTCTCTTTTTAAGTTTAATTCTAAATATGGGACTCTGCTTGGTAAGGCTGACTAATTTTTTGATTGTTTGTAGAGATGGGGTCTCACTTTGTTGCCCAGGTTGGCCTGGAACTCCTGGGCTCAAGCAGTCCTTCTGCCTCAGCCTCCCAAAGTGTTAGAATTACAGATGTGAGCCACTATTCCAGGCCTCCCCAACTTCCATTTTAATAATCAAATATGTCTGCAGACATTGCCAAGTGTTTTTTAGGAAGCAATCTCCCCACCTTGAGAAATACTGCTGCAGCCTTAGAGCAAAAGAAGGAAAAATAGCAACACCTCATAGTCTACTAGCTAATATCCAAACAGAAAGAACTATTAGACTGAAGTATGCTTCTGTTTCATTTTCCGTTCCAGAGCCAAGTACTTGTTTACCTAACCAAGAAGCTCTAACTTACTAGTTTAAAGAAGGTTTGAGAATAGAGGTGGAAGCCAAAGGATAATGAATAAATTTGTTAATTTATCTTTCCAGCCAGTGACTTTGGTTGATATTTCTTCGCAGTCACATATCTCAAGTACTGTTTGTCTTTTTACTATTGATAAATCATATTTTATATATGTATGTTGTGAATCAATGCCTTGTTTTCCATTAAATGTCTCAAAGTTAACTTAACTCAAAGTTTTTTTATATGTGACAGATTTATATCCAAGTCTTGATTAATTTCTGCATCAAAAGTTCTGTTTCCTTTTCAGTGTTTCTCAGAATGTGCATTCAGTTTCAGAGTTGGCTACTGGCTTTGGATGAGAAAGTGGAAGAGAAGTATGAAAGAGTGTCCTCTGTCCTCCTTCTTGAGACACAACTTGTTCTTCTTTTCAGAGGGAAGAATAGAACAGAATTTCCCAGCCTAGAACATAAACATGCTGTCAGATGCCTGGAAATCCTGCTTGGCTGTCAAAGACCAGTTCACTTGCCTGCTCTTCTATGAGGTTCCTGAACTGGCTAAGCAAAACAAGTCTGTCTCATCCTTTCTTTCTGGTAATGTTTCAACACTGCCTGACATCATTCTGAAGTGGGGACACACGTCCCCCTTTAACCTGGCCCTTCCATTTGGCTGTGAGCACTTTATGGTCATGAACTTTTTTATATGTATCCCTGGAATCTCCAGTGCCTATGATGGCACTTGGCACATACTAATTGCTAAACAAATGTCGTTTAGTTTGGATTGTTTAAATCATTGAACCTTCTCCTCTCAAACCTTATGACTGCTTTAGAAATATTTATTGTTTCTTCCTTTTGGAGTTCATGTCTTTGGAATAGTCCCTCCATGCCCAAAGATCAGCATTGCTTTGTTACATTCAGTGAAAGATACATTTCATCATCACGATCATCATCATCATCACTATTAATAAGTAACTTTTATGTGCCAGACACTTTAACATAATCTTATCCAATATTTTGCAATTACATTGCAAAGCAGGCATTGTTATACCCACTTCTCAGATGAATTAGAAAGCTGAAGCTCAGAGAGGTTGAGTAACTTACCCAAAGTCACCAAATAATAAGCAAACTAGAATATAAAATCAGATCTCTAATTTCTAAATATTTACTCTTTCCACTGTGTCATTCCAGTATGTCACACAGGGTAGTCTCAGGGGAAGCTCCAATGTGGAATGGAGTAAAAGCTTTGGTCAAAGACATTTTTATTTTCTTCCCCGAGAGACATTCAAACCCCTAGTGGTTGCTTAGATTTCTCCTGTACAGAAGAGAATGCTTTACCTGTTAGAGTTGGAAGGACACACCTGGAAAATTAGTGTGTTTGTGGTGATTCAGGGACCCCTTAGAAGGGTCGCCTGGGGTAGTAAGAACTCTCTGGCATGGTCCAACCTCATTTCCTCCTGTTCAGTAGGTCATATCTCTGGGATTGTGCAAGGAAGGGAACATTTGAGGCAAGGCCAGCAGGAGAATGTAGAGTGGGGCAAGCCTGGAGAACATCACAGCTCTAACCAGAACTTTCTCATGCTGACTTCTGAGTGACCACTTGAGCAATTCATTGTGTAGTTTTTTCCCACTCTTTTGCTCCCAGTGTATATTGGATAGTGACTAAGACAATTTCGACAAGAGGGCACTACCAATAATTACACTGGGATATCAGATTGCAACTAGAACTTTCCTGGCGAGACCAGGATATATGTTCTCCCTATTTGGAAGTCCTGTTTTCATGGTTTCTCAAAAGCTCAGAGTGCGAATGCCTCTGAGACACTTTGGGTTTTGTTTGTTTGTTTTGTTTTGAGATGGAGTCTCACTCTGTTGCCCAGGCTGGAAGGCGGTGGCACGATCTCAGCTCACTGCAACCTCTGCCTCCCGGGTTCAAGTGATTCTCATACCTCAGCCTCCAGAGTAGCTGGGATTACAGGCACGTGCCACCATGCGCAGCTAATTTTTGTATTTCTAGTAGAGACGGGGTTTTGCCATGTTGGCCAGGCTAGTCTTGAACTCCTGACCTCAAAAAATCTGCCTGCCTCGGCCTTCCAAAGTGTGGGGATTACAGGCGTGAGCCACTGCACCCGGCCCACTGAGACCCTTTGAACTGGCTGGGAGACCTCACAAGGTAGTACAAATTGATGGGGCTTTACCCAAGCTGGATAGCTTTGGATAAGCCATGCAACCTCTCTGCATTCAGTTTCCTCACCTGTAAAATGGGTACAGTGGTATTTATCTCAGGAGCTCACATGGAGCAAATGAAATATAATATATACCATGTCTAGTACATAGCAGTCCCTTTCTTAGCTGGATTGGGGGACCCCAGCAGGTACTGGTGGTGATGGGGATCATTGGATATTGGTCCAGGTTCAGGAAAACTCTGGAAACCCTGAGAAATGATTGGAGGTTTAGATTCCTCTGATTTGAGGATTCTTGGCTTACTCTCAGTTGATCAACGTGGACCCCACTCATTCTGACTGGCTAAGGAATATCTATCCACCAGATGTCAATAAGCGGCAGGGGGACAGGTGGGAAGAAGAGAAGAAAGGGCTTTGAAATGTGCTTCTTGGACTACCCTGGAAATGGGTGGTGGGGGAGAAAGCCCTGACATAGTCCTGCCCAGTGACAACCTGGGAGAATATGGGAGCTAATCTTGGTTGCTGTTTGCAATTTCCACCCAAACAAAAAGGAACCAAAGGAAAGAGATAAGCACCTTAAGTCCAGGGCTGGAAAAGCCCCCAGGTTTTTCCTGTTTTTTTTGGGTGGGGGGAGGGGCAAGGGGCTGGCAATATGCTTTCAACCTCCTGACTGGACAATGATTATTTGGGCATCCAAGCTCAGGGAGCATTTTCCAAGACTCATTAGAGTTTAGAAGAAAATGTTTGGTGCAAGGCCCCCTCTTAAAGTAGACTCCACCTTAGCCTTCCTTGCCCTGAGGGAAGGGGAGAAGGGGGCCCGCCTGCCTGCGATTCACTAGGTTTGCTCAGAAGGTAAAACTGTTGAGCCCTGTGCTTGCTTAGTCAGTCTTGGTTAGTTATGCCAGAACAGCTAGAAGATGGGCAATGTGACGTCTGTTCCCTGAGACCTCACTGGCAACACCAAGTAAGTAATAGGCAGGCCTTCCAAAGGGGCAAGGACAAAATTGACTCAGGTTACAGGCCTCCCATGAGGTAAGCACACAGCTGGGCCTGGGCTGGCACCAGGCAGGGAAACTGACATGCAAAGCAGTGCATTCTCATCTTCTGCCCTATCTTTGAGGCTCTTCCTGAGGCCTGGAGTTGTTTTCAGCCTTCCACGCTCCTCTTTGCCATTCCAGTGGGAGGAGAAGCTGATGTGCAGAAATACTAGAAGGCACATGGCTGGGTGCTATTTCTGGCCTGGGCTGAACTCACGAGTCCTAGAAAGAATGTTTCTGACACTGTTTGCCTTCCGAGAATCCATGAAGCCCAGGGACAAACCCTGCCTGGCTCTGTACTGACTCAGACCCATGGGCTTGCCAACCATGGCATCCTGAGGGGCTGGAGCAAGAGGGTGATGAAAACAGTGACACTGCATGGAAAGAGCCCCCAGCGGCTGGCTCAGAGCACACTGCACCCTTGGCTGCTCCTTTTATTCATTCATGCATTTATTAAGCAATTGTACCTATCAGAGGTTCTTCTAGGTGCTTGATATACACAAGAGAACAAAACAGACATTTCTGTTTTCAAAGATTTTACATTCTAGCAAGGAGAAGGCAGATAATTAAAAGTGAACATAATAAATCAGTAACATTTTGTTTGTTTGGTTTTTATTCGAGACAGAGTCTCGCTCTGTTGCCCAGGCTGGAGTGCAGTGGTGTGATCTCGGCTCACCATAACCTCTGCCTCCTGGGTTCAAGTGATTCTCTTGCCTCAACCTCCCAAGTAACTGGGATTACAGGCACATGGCACTGCACCTGACTAATTTTTGTATTTTTAGTAGAGACAGGGTTTCACCATGTTGGCCAGGCTGGTCTCAAACACCTGACCTCAAGTGATCCACCAGCCTCAGCATCCCAAATTTCTTGGATTACAGGCATGAGCCACCACACCCAGCCTAAAATGTTTAATATGTTAAACGGCATTAAATGTTAAGGAAACAAGAGAAAGCAGAGTAGAGTAAAGGAAATCTGTGCTGGATGGGGAGGTTGTAGCTTTAGATGGGGTGGTCAGGCTGGACGTCATTGACCTAGAGAGCTGCAAAGACGTGAAGGAAGTGGTTAACTTAGCCAGGCTCACAGCTGGGGGAAGAGTGATCAGGGTAGGGAAAACTGCTAAAGCAAAGGCCCAGGGATGGGAAGACGTGTGCTACATCAAGGAAGAGCATAGAAGCCAGTGTAGCTAGAGCAGAGGAAGCAAAGAGGAGAAAAGTAGAAGCTTCAGAGAGGTGATGGGCACTGAGGAAATAACAGATCCTATGGTGCTTTGTAAGTCCTTTGTAAGGACATTGGCCTCTACTTTGAGTGAAATGGGTATTCACTTCAAGATTTTTGAACAGAGAAGCAGCATGATCTGACATTTTTGGAAAGAATCACTCTGGAAAGATGGCAACAGCAGTGTCAGCCTAGTTTTTGGATATTTCTGAATCCTCACATAAAAACAGAAAATAGAATGAGAACCAAGGCTGGGATCCATGGCTCATGCCTGTAATCCCAGTACTTTGGGAGGCTGTGGCAGAAGGATCATTTGAGCCCAGGATCTGGAGACCAGCCTGGGAAACATGGTGAAGCCTCATCTCTACAAAAAATACAAAAATTAACCAAGCGTGATGGCATGTGCCTGCAGTCCCAACTACTTGGGAGGTTGAGGCAGGAGGATTGCTTGAGCCTGGGAGGTCAAGGATGCAGTGACTAAAGAAGGCACCACTGTGTGCTCCCATCCCCCTAAAAAATAAAAAATAGAATGAGAATGAAAACCCTTGGACAACATTTAGCTCAAAACTAGGCGATGAAGTATCCTTATGAACCCCAAAATAGAAGTGGATAGAAACAAATTACTTATAGCCACAGACCTGGACAGGTATCAGCATCAAGGCAGAGGAAAGGGACAGAGTATTTGGTGGGCCTGAGAACAGGAGAGCCACAAAATAGCCAATAGTTATTGTATGGAAAGCACAGGAGGGTAGTTTGAAACACATTCTACTGGCAGGTGGTGCAACGGCCTGCAGCAAGGCCTGCAGGTAGGGGCTGGAGTGCAGTACCCGGACCTGGGGAGCTGACCATTGCAGGAATCCTGGACACCATCTTATGTGAGGAGGAACTGCTGGGTGTGGAGTGAAGAACAAACAGGACAGCACAATAAAGAAACGGAAAGAGAAGGTCAGAGCAAAGTGGTGGAAGAGAACAGAACCCGGAAATCTCAGAAAACAAAAGCCTATGGGCTTTTGTTTGGTTTTGTTTTTTCAATATGACCCAAAAATAATACAGGAGGAAGCTCTGTGAAATTAGAGAAGCTAACTGAATCAAGGCTCCTTCTAGCAGTTCTAGAAAATTTACTTTCCATAAAAATGAGCAACAGAAATGTGTCAAATTCAAATTCAAACAGAATGTTTATAAGGAAAACAGTAATAATAATGTCCCCACAGATCATGAAATCATGACAGGAAGATATGCTAAAAGAAAAAAAAACAAACAGAAATATCCAAAATACCTGATCAAAATAATAGTATTATTTTTTCAAAATGAAGTAAAAGACACTAAGAAAATGTCTTAAATCAGCTGGGCATGTTGGTGCACCTGTAGTCCTAGCTACTCAGGAGTGGGGCTGAGGCAGGAGGGTCATTTGAGCCCCGGAGTTCTAGGATACAGTAAGCTATGATCACGACACTGCACTCCAGCCTGGGCAGCAAAACGAGACCTCATCTTTTAAAAAAATTATATTAAAAAAAGAGGCTGGACACAGCGGCTCACGCCTGTAATCCTAGCACTTTGGGAGGCCAAGGAGGATCATTTGAGCCCAGGAGTTTGATACCAGCCTGAGCAACATAGTGAGATGCCAACTCTAGTTTTAAAATAAAATTTTAAAAAATTAAAAATTAAATAATGTCATATCAGAATTAGATAATATACATCAGAATTAAATAAGCTCAGAAAGGAGGTGAGAAAACTTAGGAAATAGAAAGAAAAGGAAAAAAATCAAAATAAAGATCAAACTAGAATGAATACAAAACCAAACAAATATAACAAATATAACAACAGAAATAGAAAGTCAAAAGGCAGAGAATTATAAGAATCAAAAAGGAATGCAGAAAGATTAAAAAGGATTTGAGAAAAATGACAAATATTTAAGACAGGCAAAAAGATATGATATAAAGATAATGAGAGTTCTGAAGAAGAAACCAAAACAAAGAAACAGAATGAATACTCAACACTATAACTCAAGAAAACTTTCCTGTCCCAGCTGCTCGGGAGGCTGAGAGGGGAGGAAAACTTGAGTGCAAGAAGTCGAGGCTGCAGTGAGCTGTGATGGCACCACAGCCTGGATGACAGGGTGAGACTCTGTGTTAGAAAACAAAAAACAAAAAGCAAAAAAGAAAACTTTCTAAAATTGAAAAAATAGGAAAAAATATTTTTTTTGAGATGGATCCTCGCTCTTGTTGCCCAGGCTGGAGTGCAATGGCGCGATCTTGGCTCACTGCAACCTCCACCTCCCAGGTTCAAGAGATTCTCCTGCCTCAAGGAAAAGATTCGAAACTACATATTGCAAGAGTACATAATGTGCTTGAGAATAAACATATATTAGTAAAGTTTTTGACATGTTCTAACAGTTCTAGAAAATTTAGGATCATGAACAAAAAAAAGCCAAAAACATATATTAGTAAAATTTTTAGACTTTAAAGGAAACGAAGGAATCCATTTGGCATCTCAGTAAAAAGAGCATGTTACTTGTAAGGGAAAGAAAATTAGTTTATCATTAGACTTTTCAACAATAATGCTTAATAAGCAAATGGAGTAACATATTTAAGGTGCTCAAGGAAGGAAAATGTAAACTAAAGATTTTAAATCTGGCCAAACTTAACCTTAAAGCAGAAAGGACACTGATAAATTTATCAACATGTAAGAAGAACTTAAGGAATATCACTCCCATGAGCCCTTCTTAAGGAATTTATTAAACAATATGCATTAGACAACCCAAATGACTTGAGAACAATCAGCATAGAGATGACTGGTGAGCATTAAATATATAATCACTCGTAGAATTAGATTAACTGAAGGTTAAAAGACAGAGGGTATAGTATATGTAATAGTTATATGCTCTGACAATGCAAATTTAGTATAACCAGAGAATGGGTATAGGATCAGCAAAATTTTTTAAGCTGTTTTCAATAATCATAATGACTTGTGGTAGTATTAATATGGTCATTCTGAGACTATTGTATTTATAATGCAGGATAAAGCAGATGAGAAACTGTAGAATATTCTATTATCCTTAGGTCGTTGAGAAACGGGATTTTCAGAATTTGAATCAGAAATACCAGCCCTGATTCGAATTGGAAACATCACTATGAACTCATGAAGTATTTCATCTTGACATATATATATATATATTTTTCCCCTACTCTGTCTATTAAAATCAGCCAAGAAACACTGCAGGCCTGGGTCACAAACTATTCAAGATGAGCCTGAAACACGTTTTCATACCACGTAGTGAAAAAGTTATCAAAGATTATGAATTGGTTTTCTAGGGCTGTTATAAGTGCCACAAACTTGAGTGTTTAAAACAACAGAAATCAGGCGGGGCACAGTGGCTCACGCCTGTAATCCCAGCACTTTGGGAGGCCAAGGCGGGTGGATCACTGGAGTTCAGGAGTTTGAGATCAGCCTGGCCAACATGGCGAAACCCTGTCTCTACTAAAAATACAAAAATAAGTCGGGCGTGGTGGTGCGCATCTGTAGTCCCAGCTACTTGGGAGGCTGAGGCAAGAGAATAGCTTGAACAAGGAGGTAGAGGTTGCAGTCAGCCAAGATCACACCATTGCACTCCAGCCTAGGCAAACGTGAGACTCCGCCTAAAAAACAAACAAACAAATAAAAAACAAAACAAAACAAATTTATTCCCCCTCAGGCCTGGAGACTAGAAATCTGGAATGTAAAATCAAGGTGTTGGCAAGATTATCCCCTCTGGAAGCTCTAAAAAAGAATCTGTTTCATGCCCCGCTCCTAGCTTTTGGGGGTTGTTGGCAATTCTTGGATTCAGCTTGTAGATGCACCACCCTAATCACTCCCTCCATTGTTACATGACAAATGTCCCTCTTCTTTGTTTTTTTGAGATGGAGTCTTGTTCTGTCACCCAGGCTGGAGTGCAGTGGCACAATCTTGGCTCACTGCAACTTCTGCCTCCCGTGTTCAAGCGATTCTCTAGCCTCAGCCACCTGAGTAGCTGGGATTACAGGAGCATGCCTCCATGCCTGGCTAATTTTTGTATTTTTATAGAGATGGGGGTTTTGCCATGTTGGCCAGACTGGTCTCGAATGCCTAACCTCAGGTGATCCTCTCACCTCGGTCTCCCAAAGTGCTGGGATTTCAGGCATAAACCACTGTGCCCAGTCCCTCTTCCTTTAAGAACACCAGTCAGATTGGATTTAGGGCCCATGTGAATTCAATATGACCTCTTCTTAGTTTCATTACATCTGCAAAGACCCTATTTCCAAATAAAATCAGTCATAGGCTCCAGGTGAACAGGAGTCTTGGGAAATCCTATTCAACTTAGTACTGACTGCTAGGGTCAGGTCAAAAGAACAAAAAGAAGCTCACCCAGCTCACCTCTCCTGGGCAGCATTCCATGGCCCAGATTGTGCCCACCATCCTGATTTACCTATCCTGTGTCTCATTTTCTTAAACCCCTGTTTCCTGCTAGTTTATCTGATAGATGATATCAAATCCATTAATGTTGGTAATGGTTGAACAGTAGCTGTTTAGACATGGTCCACTTACATCTTCACAAATGTATTTTAAGCCATGACTGAGAGAAGGAAATCACGAAGCAATATCTGGCACTCAGCAGACATGGTGGACCTCGCTGTTATGTAGGAAGCTCAATGCTCTGACAAAAAGAGGCCTCTCTTGGTTCTTGCCCTAAGAATGAGGTCCTGATGATCACCCTGCTGGGTGCAGAGTACTTGCTCTAGTTGGATCTTACCCATACCTCTCTCGATTTCTTTTATCCTCTGGAGGTTGAGCTCAGTTACCTAAGAGCTTGCAGTCACATGTTAGCTGCTGAGCACTGTTCAGCCCAGGGTGAAGGGGAAAAGGACATGGAGTCCACCTTCTGAAGGATTTTTCAGGTTAGAGGCTCTGAGTCCTAAGTTTTGAATCTGCTTATTAACACAGTGGGTCTCATCACTCCACTCAAGGCCAGTCTGGGCCCAGGGTTCAAAGTCATGGTTGTGTGAGGAGAACTCATTGCACACCACAATTTCTGTATTGTGCTTCAAAGAAAGGAGAGCAAAGGCATCTGGGCATCTGGTGTTGGAAAAATGGCCTGTATTTTCTTTTTCTTTTCTTTTTTTTTTTGAGACGGAATCTTGCTCTGTCGCCTAGGCTGGAGTGCAGTGGCATGACTTCGGCTCACTGCAACCTCTGCCCCCCGGGTTCCAGTGAGTCTCCTGCCTCAGCTTCACAAGTAGCTGGGATTACAGGTGCCCACCACCACGCCTGGCTAATTTTTTGTATTTTTAGTAGAGACAGGGTTTTGCCGTGTTGGCCAGGCTGGTCTTGAACTCCTGACCTCAGGTGATTCGCCTGCCTTGGCCTCCCAAAGTGTTGGGATTACAGGCATGAGCCACCATAACCGGCCTGTATTTTCTCTACTCCCTCTTTGGCGTTCAGCCTTAGTTCTCTCAGCCTCAATGTGCACGGAGCTTGGCTCCTCAGCACCCGCAGGTCCTGACAGACCCTCCTGTCAATGGGCTAGAAGGCATGTCCAGCCAGGGAGCCCTGATCTGGGAGCAGTGAACGCTCCCATTCCAGCTCCAGCCTTTCACTAAGCAAACAAAGCAAACAACCCACTTTCAGTCCCCAAAAGTCATCTTTGGCCTCTGTTAAAAAAAAAAAAAAAAAGCGTGTTAGAGTATTTGTCCCCTAGGGGTGACCTATTTGTGTCACAAGATTTTCAGTGATGACTTCTTCTCTTCCTCCTTGTTCCCTGAAGATGCCCAAGAGGCAGGCATGGACTTATTATGGGCACAAATCCTTTACATAATAGGACTTTTATTTTCAGATCCCTAGTGACCCTCAGAGTACCCATGATCCCTCTGAAATTGTATGGGCATTTGAAAAATATCTTTTTTTTCCCCCATTGGAGAGTTTGGCTATGGCTTTAATCAGATTCTTTTTGTGTTTGTCAGACAAGAAAAAAAAAAAACAGTCAGTAAAAACAAAAACACTGTCCTTTTATTATCCCTGCAAGATAAAACATAATCTCCTTTTCACTTTCTGATACCTTCTTCACAATTTTATTTAGAAATAATTTTAATATTTCCAACTGTTAAAATAACCCAGCCAGGCATGGTGGTGTGTGCCTAGAGTCCCAGCTACTCTGGAGGCTGAGGCAGGAGGATCACTTGAGCCTGGGAGGTCAAGGCTGTAGTAAGCCATGATAGCACCACTGCACTCCAGCCTGGGCAACAGAGTAAGACCCGGTCTCAAAAACAAAAACAAGCACACAAACAAAAACCCTTGTAAACTTATAAATATTTGTCCAGGGCTTTTGAGTATCCAAAGATCTCAATCTCCTTTAGCTTTCAGAGACCCTGTGAAGTTACATACTACAATCACCCCATTTTACAGAGGAGGAAATAGGCTCAAGGAGGCAGGTAGGGCCGGGTGTGGTGGCTCATGCCTGTAATCCCAGCATTTTGGGAGGCTGAGGTGGGCAGATCACTTGAGGTCAGGAGTTTGAGACCAGCCTGATCAACATGACAAACCCCATCTCTACTAAAAATACAAAAATCAGCCAGGTGTGGTGGTGCACACCTGTAGTCCCAGCTACTCAGGAGGCTGAGGCAGAAGAATCACTTGAACCTGGGAGGTGGAGGTTGCAGTGAGCCAAGATTGTGCCACTGCACTCCACAGAGTGAGACTCTGTCTCAAAAGAAAAAAAAAAAAAAAAAAGGAGGCAAGTAGATGACCCAGGGTGATCTAGAATTCTGATTGAAATCTCTCCCTCTAGAGAAGAAAGCACTTCTCACTCTACGCAGAGCAGAAATAGTACAACAGCCTATCACTTCCTTTGTGCCAAGAGGCTGAGAAATTGTATGCACATTAAAAAATATACATGAAAGAAATAGTTTTTGGATGGGAAAGAAGGGCTTATTTTATTTGTAGACAACTTCTCTAGGCCATGTTACCGAAGTATGTGTGGGGTAGGCGGGTTTGGGGGTTGCTTTCTTGGAAGTGATTGGATCACTGGAACCCAGGAGGCAGAGGTTGCAGATAAAAAAAGCTAGAGTGGAAAAAGACTTGAAAAGAAGGATGTCCCCTTTCCACCAAATCCCAGGAAAGTCTCCTAACATGGCCTGTCTCCTCATTTTCATCTGTAAAGGGTCATGTCTGAAAAGAGTTTTGCAGTGAAGTTCAAACAGCTGCCCACTCACATTTTTCTAGCCCACAGACTGTTTCCCTACCCAACAAACATCGTTCCAATGTCACTGCGATTGCTATCTCTGTGGCAGTAACAATACCCTGAAGACAAATCTTAGTCCAGGAGTTCAGGTTTTTACTAAGTCTCTTACTCATTTGCCTCCCGTGTTTCTTTTTACTTGGCTATTTAACATTCCCAAGCCTTGAGGACAGGGTGCATGAGAATTGTGTAATACTGATTTAAAGCTAATGTTCTATGTTGTTCTCTTTAGTCTGTATCTGTAATCTCTAGGGGCTCTGCCACGTCAGGTGCCCTCTCACAGTCTCCTGAGTCCACAGCGACTTCCTGGCACAGACAGATGCAGCATCAGGGTCCTCAAAACCACCTCCCATTCCCTCCTGTGGCCCGCAAGCTCACCCTTTTCCTGCCTGCCCCGTAGCCTGAGCCTGATGTACAAACACGTGGAATCCATCTTGTTATGTAAGCTTCCTGGTTGCTGAGCTGGGTGACTCAGTGCCGAGATTGTCCCTCACTCTTTCCCAGCCTCGGGCAGCATGCTAGCCCGCACCAGGTCAGCGGCAAACTGGAATGGAAATCTAGGCCTGCTAATGGGGTCCAGCTGAGTGGCCTTCATTTCCCAGTGGAGCCTGGTGAGCCCAGCAAGCCCATGGGAACTGTCCTGGAACTGCTTTAAACTAACCCATGGGTAGAATTCTCCATCTTCCTTGCTCATTTCCTTTTACCTCCCCTTCTCAGCTTTGGCTGAAGATCACAGAAGGTTCACATTCAGCAACCCTTTGCTCTGGGGCTGCCACCTTCTGGGTCCCTGTTATGGAGTGAATGTTTGTGTCCCCCTCCAAATTCGTATGTTAAAGCCCCAACCCGCAATGTGATTGTGTTGGATGGTGGGACCTTTGGGAGGTGATTAGGTTTAGATAAGGTTATGAAGGCGAGGCCCCATGATGGGATTAGTGCCCTCTACGAGGATAAGAGACACAGCCAAAGAGGAAATGTATGGTGACAAGGCAGCTGTCTGCAAGTCAGGAAGAGAGCCCTCACCCGTACCTGACCATGCTGGCCCCTGATCTTGGACTTCTCGCCTCCAGAACTGTGGGAGATAAATGTCTGTTATTAAAGCTGCCCATCCCATATTTTGTTGTAGCAGCCTGAGCAGACTAAGACAGTCCCACTGACCCGAGTCCTCACCTCTGGGTTCTGGCAAGGCTCAGGCAGTGAGTGGTGCTGGTGTAAGAGGATGTGCTCAAAGGTTTTAACTCAATGGGAATACAAATTCTGTCTCCTTGGCTTGAGGTTCTCATCACGCAGTAGGAAATCCATGGGTTGGGGATACTGTCTATAGAGAGGACAGACAGGCTGATTTTGGTCTCTTGCTGTCTCTCATTTCCCTCCCCTGTAGGTATGCGATTGCCTCTCCTCTCCCTTCCAGGACAGGGACAGCATCCTCCTGACTATGGTACTAGGGGCCAGAAGGCCCCAAATTCTAGCACAGGTTCTGCCACTAACCTGGCATTAGGGGTTAGGCAGCTCACTCTTTCTCTCTGTGCCTCAGGGACTCGACTGACTATCATCTGCTTTTGAATTGTTACTTGTTCCATTCATTAATGGAACCAGCTCTTCCTAGTGGTGGAGTATGGTGCTAAACAAGATGGCAGTAATCCCTGCCCTTATGGAGCCTCCCCGTTCCAGAATGGGGAGATAGTCAACGAGGAAACGGTTAAATAAGATAGCCACCGACTATGATGCATGCTCTGAGGGAGATAAGCAGAATGTTGAAACAGATTAACTTGGAGGAAGTGATAATTATTTAAGACTCCTTAGGCTAGGCCCAGTGGCTCATGCCTGTAATCCCAGCACTTTGGGATGCCGAGGCGGGCG
Organism: Pan troglodytes; assembly: GCF_028858775.2. NCBI lineage: Eukaryota > Metazoa > Chordata > Mammalia > Primates > Hominidae > Pan > Pan troglodytes. Next base: position 66,783,599 of record NC_072398.2, read on the forward strand.
GATCACCTGAGGTCAGGAGTTCGTCATCAGCCTGGCCAACTTGGTGAAATCCTGCCTCTACTAAAAATACAAAAATTAGTCTGGCGTGGTGGTGGGCATCTGTAAGCCCAGCTACTCGGGAGGTTGAGGCAGGATGATCACTTGAACCTGGGAGGCAGTGAGCTGAGATTGTATCACTGCACTCCAGCCTGGGCAACAGAGTGAGACTCCATCTCAAAAAATAAAAATAATAATAATAATAAAAGCTTCCTTCTGCAAGCTGAGAAAGCACCAGCCCAACAAACAGGGAAGAGCTTTCCAGGCAGAATTATGAGCTAATAGAAGCAAAAATGCTTGAAAAATTATACAGTGCAACACAGTTAGTAAGCTTAATCTAAGTAAAAGTGCCTTCATTCTCTGCAGCTTTGTCTCATCCTTTGATTACAGCCTAGAATTGGCACAGCTGCCTAGCACCTGGAAAACAGTGTTAGGGACCATGAAATCACACAAGAGGCCAACGCTAAGGCTCTTGCTGGGCACGTGTGGTGGAAAGGTGGGTGGACTAAGTGTTCTGTTCTCTTTGAGGACCTGACGATCCAATCTATACAGAGAAACCCTTTACCTCTCACAGTCCCGCATACCCAACTGCTTCAGTCCTTTGTTAATCCTTCTTTCAACATTCAACTGCCGTTTATGGAGCATCTGCCAAGAGATAGGAATCCTCCCCTGCTCTGAGCAGGAACTCAGGAAGTGATACCCTCCTCCCCATGTCACAGTCCAGGCAGAGGCTACTCCCCCAGCTTGTTCAAATTTAGGTCCACGTTGGCTATGGTCCACTTTGCTTGCTGTTTTGCTCTCCAGCTAGATCTCTTTGGGGAGCCAGAGGGGTCATCTAGGGATCACAATGTTTAGCACGCATGTTCTCTCTCTGGACAAATGTCTGCAGGCGTGTGTGGTGTGGACACACAGTGAATCTCCCTCAGGGAATCCCAGTAGCAAACTTCACTGACTGACCAACTGAGGAAATCCCGCAAGGTTGGGCCCAGTGCTGATCTCTGGGCACATTTTCTTAGTGACAAGGGCACTGGACAGAGTCCATAATATCAGGTTTCCACTTGCTAAGCATGAAGCCTGATCTGCAGTTTTACATGTCTTAGTTGTGCTGCCCCTTCGGCTCTGACATGCTATAGCTGTGTGACTTTAGGGGGACAGTGGTTTTCTTTCTTTTCTTTTCTTTTCTTTCTTTTTTTTTTTTTTGAGACTGAGTTTCGCTCTATCGCCCAGGCTGGAGTGCAGTGGAGCTATCTCGGCTCACTGCAACCTCTGCCTCCTGGGCTCAAACAATTCTCGTGTCTCAGCCTCCTGAGTAGCTGGGATTACAGACATCTGCCACCACGCCCAGCTAATTTTCGTATTTCTGTAAAGACGGGGTTTCACCATGTTGGCCAGGCTGGTCTCAAATTTCTGACCTCAGACCATCTGCCCCCCTTGGCCTCCCAAAGTGCTGGGATTACAGGCGTGAGCCACTGTGCCCGGCCAGGACAGTGGCTTTCAAATTTCAGTGGGCATCAGAATTTCTTAAGAGCTTGTGAAAATGCAGATTCTTGAACCTGCTGAATAAGCAGCTCATTGGATGGGGTGTGTGGGAATCTGCATCTTCCAGACTAATTTATTCCTACTCTCTGGCCTGTCTCTCATCCTCCAATACCTTCGACCCTTTCTCATCTCAGGGGCTTTGACACTGCTGTTCTTCCCATCTGAATGCCTTTTCTCCCGCTCCTTAAAAGGATGGCTCGTTCTGCTTCTTCAGGTCTCAGCTCAGATGTCACCTCCTCTGAGAAGCTCTCATGGACTTCTCTATTTAAATTGTCCTCCCTCATTCATTTTGCCTACCACCCTAACTTTAACAATCTCATTTCGGTGTTTGTTTATTGTTTAGTTCCTTTGGTTAAGGACCTTGTTTGTCTTGAACACTACTCTAGCCTCAGTCTTCAGCAAATATTTGCAGAATGAATAAATGAAAATGTAAAAGAGGATTCCTCAAGGCCAGGGGCTCTCAAGCTTTAACATGCAACAGAATCACCTGGAAGGCTTTTTAAAACAAGATTGCTCAGTCTTTGTTCCCAGAGTTTCAGATTCTTCTTATCTGGGAGTAGGGCAGTTCTAACAAGTTTCCAGGTGCTGCTGATGCTTCTTGTCTGGGAACTGCACTTTGAGAGCCACTGCATAAAATTAAAACCCCATCTGTATCCCATTAAAGTATATCCACTGCTAAGTTGTAGAGAGAAGTTGTAGAGAGGAGTCCGAGAGGAGGAAGTTCAAATGAGTTGGTCTCAAAGGTACTTGGAAAAAGTAACGGGCTCCAGGACAATGCTAAGGTCTCTTTCCTCTTGGAGATCTTGGGTTTCTGAGATAAAAGACTGCTCCCCGACACTTTTTTTTTTTGGCTCTTTTCAGTTTATTGCATGAAGGAGTTACACTAGTCCAAGTTAAGAGCAGACCCCAAACGGTTACATTACATAAGCTGTGGAGGTTTTCCAAGTTGTGACAAGGGACAGAAGGGAAATTCTACTCAGTGCAAGGAAATCCTCACTTAAGCTTCAGTGAGCCACAGGCACTTAAAACCCATGAACCTTCAGCTGATCGTCCTTAGCCAGTCCAAGCTCTACGAGGAACTGGCATATGTTATTGCATTGGTCACCCTGAGGCTGAATTACTTCTCCATACTCTGGATGCTCAATTACAGTACCATTGCAGGCAAAATTCTTAAATGCCTTCACTAGTTTCTTTTTATCATAATCATCAGCAATCCCTTGGACAGTAGTAAGGGTCTTCCTGCCATTTCTCTGTTGAATTCTTATATGGATATAATCCTCAGTGCCAGCAGGAAGCAGGTCATCACCCTTACTTGCATCAGCAAAGGGGTCAAAAGAGTGGAGGTTCTGGATAGCGAACTTACAATACGATTCCTTTTCCTCGGTGGAAACGGCCTGCGGAAGGCAGCGGTGGCGGGAGAAGGCAGGCAGCTGGGACGGAATGTCAGGAAGCGAGGGGGCTCAAAAGGGAGGCTGCTGAGTCCTCGGTGGTGGCTCAGTGACTGGACCCCCCTGCTTTTTTTTTTTTTTTTTCTTGTAGAGATGAGATCTCATTATGTTGCCCAGACTGGTCTCGAACTCCTGGCCTCAAGCAATCCTTCTGCCTGGGCCTCCCAACATGTTGAGATTATAGGTATGAGCCACCACATCCAGCTCAAAGGCTGCTTTTCTGATGAGGAAGTTGTGGTGGACAAATAAGTCTATTCTTCTTCAGCTACCAGAATAAGAAAAGCTTAGAAAATGATTCTTAGGCTCCCAAACTGAACATCCAACAGATTCTCAAGTTGCTGTGGTGACCTGTGTTTCTAAATCAAGTCCTGCTTCCACAATTCCAAAAGAGTAATTAATAAATCAGAGATTAGGAAATGGGAAAAGAAGAAATTCTTATCCTCATCCAAAGACAGCTTTTCCCAGAGTATATTCTGAAGAGCATTAGTTCCATAATTAACAGCAAGATGAAAGCGTTCCATGGTCCAGTGAAATTCAGTGATACCGAAAGCCGTATCCATTGCTTGGAGGCTCACAGTACATACCTGCAAAGTCTCATAGTCCAGAAATCAGTTTAAGATAGTTAAGTTCCATCCTGGGCAACATAGTGAGACCCTGTCTCTACAAATAATAAAAAATTAGCTGGACATAGTGGTGAGCACCTTCCAGCTACTTGGGAGGCTGAGGCAAGAAGATTGCTTGAGCCCAGGAAGTCGAGGCTTCAGTAAACCATGATCATGCCACAGCACTCAGCTCGGGCAACAGAGTGAGTCCCTCAAAAAGAAAAATGCTGTTAAGCTCCTCCTTCCTTCTTTCCTTCCTTCCTTCTTCTGTCTCTTTCTCTCTCTCTCTTTTTCTCTCTTTCTTTCTTTTTTCTTTCTTTTTTGAGACAGGATCTCACTCTGTCACCCAGGCTGGAGTGCAGTGGCATGATCACAGCTCACTGCAGCCTCAATCTCCCCAGGCTCAGGTGATCCTTCCACCTCAACCTCTGAGTAGTTGAGATTTTTTTTTTTATTTTTTGTAGAAACAGGGTCTTGCCATGCTGCCCAGGCTGGTCTCAAACTGCTGGACTCAAGTGATCTACCGCCTTAGCCTCCCAAAGTGTTGGGATTACAGGCGTGAGCCCTAAACTGTCTTTTGATATAAAACCAAAGAGCGTTTTTGCTCATCACATATCCTGAGGCACATATTTAGAGAAGCACTGCCTTTGGGGACCTTTTCTCTTTAATGGGAGAAATTTTGTTTTGTTCTGGATGGAAACTTCATGTAAATATGAAAAACACTCTGATACACACACACACACACACACACACACACACACACACACACACACTGCCTTAGTCCCCAGATAGGCAGGAAAGACAATATCCGGAATGACCATTCCAGTTTTCGTCCCTTCCAGATGTGAAGCTGCCCTGAGCTGTGTGACATGGGATGTTGTCTCTACCTGGGTGGGGACCTGAGGCTGCTCTTTGATTGGGCAGTTCGGGTGAGTGGAGGAGGAAGCTCTGGGGGTGAGTGATAGGCAGCCAGGAAAGTGATGGCTTGGGGAGCAGAGAGTGGAATTTTCCCCTGAAAATCCTTTTGAACTGAAGCGGATTTGAATGTTGCACCCATGGTCACCTAGATCCCAGGGCTAAATGATTTTTCTCTTCATTTTCCAGTAATAATTAACATTGCTGTAGTGATCACAGGCAGTTTGGAGACAGTTTGTCTGGCTGTAGTGATGGAAACAAGAAGGAAACTCCTCCCCAAACCCCTCAGGGAAACTTTCTTTTCTCTTCTGACAGTTGGTGGGAAGAGGGGGACACTGAAACATTCCTTAATTGGCAAGGATTGCTCTGCCTATTTTTTTTTTTTTTTTTTTTGAGAGGGAGTCTCTCACTGTCGCCCAGGCTGGAGTGCAGTGGCATGATCTCGGCTCACTGTAAGCTCCACTTCCCAGGTTCATGCCATTCTCCTGCCTCAGCCTCCTGAGTAGCTGGGACTACAGGCACCCGCCACCACGCCCGGATAATTTTTTTGTATTTTAAGTAGAGATGGGGTTTCACCGTGTTAGCCAGGATGGTCTCGATCTCCTGACCTGCCTTTTCTTAAAACGCTTTTCAGCCAAGCATAGTGGCTCACACCTGTAATCCCAGCACTTTGGGAGGCCAAGGCGAGTGAATCACCTGAGGTCAAGAGTTCAAGAACAGCCTGGCCAACATGGTGAAACACCATCTCTACTAAAAATACAAAAATCAGCTGGGCGTGGTGGCGCACATCTGTAAGCCCAACTACTCGGGAAGCTGAGGCAGGAGAATTGCTTGAACCCAGAAGGTGGAGGTTGCAGTGAGCTGAGATCCTGCCACTGTACTCCAGCCTGGGCGATAGAATGAGACTCTGTCTCAAAAAAAAAAAAAAAAAAAAAAAAACAGTTTTCAGGATCTTATATTCTTTTAGCAAAACACTCATTTTGGGTAAATGAATGATGTTTTCATTAATCATCCAAGTGACACTCCAGAGGTGGTTTTAGATTAGGAAACAGAGGCTGAGAAGCCAGGAAATCTTTCTGGGGCAGGAGCAGGGAGGAATGTGGTGTCTTGTTTTCTAGCTCACTGGAGACCTCTGAGCCTCCAGGCATGTTGTCAGTGGCATCCTGCATTTCACTTTGAATATACAAGTTGGATTTGATAACCAGGTGAGGTCAGAGTCATGGCCATGGGATAGAATGCCCCTTTTTTTATTTTTATTTTTTTGAGACGGAGTCTTACTCTGTCACCCAGGCTGGAGTGCAGTGCTGCAATCTCGGCTCACTGCAACCTCCGCCTCCCGGGTTCAAGCAATTCTTCTGCCTCAACCTCCCGAGTAGCTGGGACTACAGGCACGTGCCACCATGCCTGGCTAATTTTTGTATTTTCAGTAGACACAAGGTTTCACCATATTGCCCAGGCTGGTCTCCAAGTCCTGACCTTGTGATCCGCCCACCTCGGCCTCCCAAAATGCTGGGATTACAGGCGTGAGCCACCGCGCCTGGCCTTAGAATGCCTCTTCTACAGCCTCTTGCATTGCAGAGGAGCTGCTTTATTCCTGCCCCAGCAGCTGAGCAACTCTAAAAAGCATGGCTTTGTGTTTTATGGTTTTAATTTTGTTGATTTCTAAAGGCTTTTCTCTCTCTGTCCTTCCTTCTTTTCTCCCAAGGAAAAAGGAAACGATAACAAAATATTAACATACTTGAGAGAGCCATCAGAATCTGCATCTGGGAGTGAAGAGAGGGCTTTCTTTTCCACGAGGCAGTGCATGCCATAGAATGTCCAAACAATGAGGGACCTCAGGGATTATCCTGCTCACCTCTTATAAGAAGGTGGAGGCCCAAAGTTAAGCTCTTGCACAGGACTTTTAATCGCAGCTCCACCTCTTTCTGCTACTCCAGGCTGGAAGGGAGAGAGCATTATTTGTTATGTAATTTCATGAGTTCTGCTGGAGCTCTGACAGGATCTCTGCAGCATGACTTGACATGACACTATTTGGAACCATTAAGCTGGGTTATCTTCTGGTGTGCTGTAAAGCTGGGGTATCTTCTGGTGTGCTGAGGATCTGGCGAGCTTGCTTATATTTGTGGGCTGACTGGCTGAGTAAGAATGAGAGGACTTCGGCCTGCAAAGAAAGGCTGATTATCTATCCTAAAACAGGCTTGATGCTTTTCTTTTTTCTTTTTTATTTTTTGAGAAGGAGTTTCACCCTTGTTGCCCAGGCTGGTGTGCAATGGCGTGACCTCGGCTCACTGTAACCTCTGCCTCCTGGGTTCCAGCAATTCTCCTGCCTCAGCCTCCAGAGTAGCTGGGATTACAGGCATGCGCCACCATGCCTGGCTAATTTTTTTGTATTTTTAGTAGAGATGGGGTTTCACCATGTTGGCCAGGCTGGTCTTGAACTCCTGACCTCAGGTGATGCACCCACCTCGGCCTCCCAAAGTGCTGGGATTACAGGCGTGTGCCACGGCGCCTGGCCAGCTTGATGCTTTTCTGAGCACTCAACCAAATTAGTTCGGAAATGTCTGAGGCTCCTATAATGGAGAAAGAGTGAAACTGAGCAAGGTGTGCAATTACCCCCCTGGTGAAAACCCACCAGATGCTGACATCACCGGAAGCCCCTGTGTAGCTCCAACTCTCAATTCTGTCACTTCTTTACTCCTCCTGAGAGACGGCTGAGTTTAAATTCTGGGTCTCTCTGCCATGCTGTGAAAAATTGTCTTCTGAAGAATGGCCACCATGTAATTCAGGGCCTGCAGCTGCACCAGCACCTACCCATCTAGTTCCTCCTTCAAGGAGTTTCAGATCATTTGATGCTATGGAGCCACTGATGCAGAGTATGGTAATGTCTGTTTTGGATACTTTATTTCTTATTCTGGTGACAGGCTTTTTTTTTATTATGTAAACTTTTTTTTTTCCCCTGATTGGCAATATCATCATTATTTGTCAATCATATTCTTTTTGTTTGTTTGTTTTTGTTTTTGAGACGGAGTCTTGCTCTGTTGCCCAGGCTGGAGGGCAGTGATGTGTTCTTGGCTCACTGAAACCTTTGCCTCCCAGGCTCAAGCGAGTCTTGTGCCTCAGCCTCCCGAGTAGCTGGGACTACAGGTGTGTGCCACCATACCCGGATAATTTTTGTAGAGTGGGGTTTAGCCATGTTGCTGAGGCTGGTCTTCAACTCCTGGGCTCAAGTGATCCGCCCCCACTTGGCTTCCCAAAGTGCTGGGATTAGAGGTGTGAGCCACCACACCTGACCTCACATTCTTAAAATTAATGTGTGTTGACAGTAATTGCCTGTTAGTTGGACCTGTGACTACATTAACAAAAATAATCTTTCATGTAGCATATAGGGGTAGAGTGATAGGGAGGGCAGGAAGAAAAAAAGAAAAAGAAAAAGGATAGAGAGAGAGAGTTCTGTACGTTAAAGAGTGTGTTGCTCTTGGAGTCTCTGAGATCTTGGCCAGGCCCGCAACTAATTATGCATGTTGTTTTCTCTGGATCCTCAGCGACAATTTGAGCTATGAATAAGACTTAGAAAGAATAGGACATTGTATTTTCCAGAGCAGAAATATAAATACATGTTTTACAGCCTCAGAGTAATCCCCATAACTGAACTCACACTGTAGAACATTATTTGACACCTCCCTCAGTCATAGCCACTAAGAGTGACCGCCATCAGGAACCTAATGTTACTCAGAAAATAAGGACCATCAAATCCTAGGGTTGGGAGGATCTTGGAGGTCATCTTGTCCCTTTTATGCCTTCTAGCTCTTGAGCAATAAGGGAATCTGGAGCAGTGAGGGATGGGAGGGGCCAGGGGTGGGGAGCCTCTGCCTCTGACTTTGTCTTAAATATTCCAGAAATAAGGATGCATTCTTGGTCACCAAGATGCTATCTATCTGTTCTAGCATTTAGTTTTAGGAAACCCCAGTGCATGGGTAAGAGTGATTAGTACTATCAAGAGCACATCATGTTGTGCCTGGCACCATGCCAAGCACTTACAACACATCTTACCTCATTTACTACAACAGCCCCATGAAGGTAGGCACTTTATTTATAAAGAGAGCAACACATAAAAAGGTGAGTAAGTTACTCTAGACTTAGCAAGTGGCAGAGCTGGGGTTCAAACTAAAGTTTGACTGGTTTCACACCTCAACCTTTTTTTTTTTTTGAGATGGGGGTCTGTCTCTGTTGCCCTGGCTTGTCTTGAACTCCTGGGTTCAAGTGGTCCTCCTGCCTCAGCCTCCCCAGTAGCTGGAACTATAGGTGCACACCACCATTCCAAGCTCCTGTACCTCCAACTTTTCTGGTATTATTCTGCTCTGCCATTTGCAAGAAAGTCTTACTATTATAAAACGGTTCTTTTTATGTGCTGTATAATTCGTTTTGACTTACAAGCCAAAAGACATTTTCTTTGAAATTAACAAGAAGTTCATAATTAGGGTTGCCAGGCTTGGCAAATAAAAATACAGGGTACCCAGTACAGTCAAATTTCAGATAGACAACAAATTATTTTTTAGTTCATGTGTCTCAAATATTTTTCGCATAACTATGTCCAAAATATTACATGGGACATACTTAAAACTAAAAAAAAAATTATTCTTTGTTTGATATTCAAATTTCCTGGTCATCCTGTATCTTATCTGACATCTGTATTCACAATGAATGAGACCAAGTTGCTAAATTTAATCCCTTTGTAGGCCACAGTGTTGCTCTGTTCCATGGCTGATGACTCTCTAGTGGGAACCTCTTCATCTAGGGCCTTCTGTAAACCCTTCAGTCCCATCCCTCAGTCCCATCCCTCAGTGTCTTTCTTTTTTTTTTTTTTTTTTTGTTCTGAGCCCTTTGTGTATTCCAGATTCTACTACTTCATTGGTTATGTGTGTGGCAAATATCTTCTCCCAGTTTGTGTCTAGCCTTTTCATTTTCTTTTCTTTTCTTTTTTTTTTTCTTTCTTTCAGCATCTGATATGGTTTGGCTGTGCCCTCACCCAATTCTCATCTTGAATTCCCACCTGTTGTGGGAGGGACCTGGTGGGAGATAATTGAATCATGGGTGGGCGGGGGGGGGGGGGGTCTTTCCCTTGCTGGTCTTGTGATAGTGAATAAATCTCACGAGATCTGATGGTTTTAAAAAGGGGAGTTTCTCTGCACAAGCTCTCTTCTCTTGTCTACCACCATGTGAGATATGCCTTCCACCTTCCACCATGATGGTGAGGCCTCCCCAGCCACGTGGAACTGTAAGTCCAATAAACCTCTTTCTTTTGTAAATTGCCCAGTCCCGGGTATGTCTTTATTAGCGGGGTAAAACGAACTAATAGAGCATCCAAAATGTTTTTAATAAGAGAGTAGGATCAGAGTTCGTTTTTATAGTGCGGCTGGCCCATGGGGCCCTGGCACAGTGAAAATTTCGGCCCTTGGAACCCACGTAGGGTTTGGTGTAGCTGTGTGGGGTTCCCGGGGTAAATACCAGTGTCCCTATGGGCCCTTTCGAGGGCCAAAAAGCAAGATGATGCCACAGCTCTTGCGGGAGTCCAGGGCCAGCTACTCAAAGGTACGGATCTTGCCCCAGCCGTGGGGATGCGGCTGGGCCCTGGCCGCTCACACGCAGTGCGAGGCTTTACTCTGGGCACCTCCTGAACCCACACAACCGCAGCTGTGGGCCTGAAACCACAGCCGTTTTGTTTTCCGGGCCTGGAAGCTTCATTTTCCGGTCAGGATCAGAGGTGGCTGGTTGGTGCGATTCACAAAAAGCCTCTTCAGTATAACCTGGCTGAAGGTGGACAGCTTGACCAACAGCCGTAGGTAGATGTCCAGCTCTTGGGCTCCCTGCACCCAGCCTTTCTGTCCTTGCTGTGGTGGATGTTGACTCCCACGATGGCGCCTCCTGCTCCACCAGGTCGGGAAGGAGCCATTTCACTTTCTTTACGGGATCTTTTGATAAACACATATTCTTCAATTAAGGATAGTCAAATTAATCAGTGTTTTCCTTTATTATCTATGTATTTATTTTGAGACGGGCTCTGGCTTTGTTCCCTAGCCTGGAATCCAGGGGCACGATATCACCTCACTCTAGCCTCCACCTCCCAGGTTCAAACAATCCTCCCACCTCAGCCTCCTGAGTAGCTGGGACCATAGGTGCGCATCACCATGCCCAGCTAATTTTTTGTGTTTTGTAGATACGGGGTCTTCCTACATTGCCCAGGCTGGTCTTGAACTCCTGGCCTCAAGCAAATGTTTTCCTTTATAGTTAGTACTTTTGTGTCTTGTTTAAGAAACTTGGCCGGGCATGGTGGCTCACACCCTGTAATCCCAGCACTTTGGGAGGCTGAGGTGGGCAGATCACTTGAGGCCAGGAGTTAAAGACCAGCCTGACCAACATAGTGAAACCCTGTCTCTACTAAAAACACAAAAAAATTAGCTGGGCGTGGTGGCGCACACCTGTAATCCCAGCTACTCAGGAGGCTGAGGCATGATAATCGATTGCATCTGGGAGGCAGAAGTAGTAGTGAGCCAAGATCATGCCACTGCACTCCAGCCTGGGTGACAGAATGAGACCCTACCTCAACAAAAATAAATTTTTTTTCCCTACTCTGTGAATATAGACGTGTTCTCTTATTTCATTATTATTTATTTTATTTTTTTACTTTTTATATTTAAGTCTTTTTTTTGTTTGTTTTTTGTTTTTGAGACAGAGTCTTACTCTGTTGCCCAGGCTGGAGTACAGTGGCATGATCTTGGCTCATTGCAACCTCTGCCTCCCAGGTTCAAGTGATTCTCCTGCCTCAACCTCCTGAGTAGCTGGGATTACAGGCACCTGCTACCACACCCAGCTAATTTTTTTGTATTTTTAGTAAAGGTGGGGTTTTACCATGTTGGCCAGGCTGGTTTCGAATTCCTGACCTCAGGTGATCCACCCGCCTCAGCCACCCAAAGTGCTGGAATTACAGGCATGAGCCACTGAGCCTGGCCATATTTAAGTCTTTAATCTGCCTAGTATTTCTGCTTGTGTGCAATATGTTGGTGGGTCCTCCATTGTCCCAGCACTATTTATGAGTGATCCATCTTTCCTTGATGATCAACAATTTTTTAAAAAATCTTTAAAAAAAATGGAATGTTGAGTTTACAATGAAGTGTGATTGTGACACTGCACTCCAGCCTGAACAACAGTGCGAGACTGTCTCTTAAAAAAAAAAGAAAAAGAAAGAAAGAACTCTTCACGAATTGGTGTGCCATCCTGGTGAAGGGGCCATGCTAATAGTCTCTGTATAGTTCCAATTTTAGTATATGTGCTGCTGAAGTGAGCACTAATCAAAAATTTTAATATTTCTTTCTGTGACTATTCCCACTGCTGGACTATGAGCTACTTTTATCTCTATATTACTAGAGTCTAGCATATAGGATTTGTCTCTGAGAGTGGACTAAATAACTGTTGAACTGTGGTTTTTTTTTGGTTTTTTTTGTTTTTTTTTTTTTTGAGATGGAGTCTCGTTCTGTCGCCCAGGCTGGAGTGCAGTGGTGCAATCTTGGCTCACTGAAAGCTCTGCCTCCCAGGTTCAAGTGATTCTCATGCCTCAGCCTTCCGAGTAGCTAGGATTACAGGCATGCACCACCATGCCTGGCTAATTTTTGTATTTTTAGTAGAGATGGAGTTTCACCGTGTTGACCAGGCTGGTCTTGAACTCCTGACCTCAGGTGATCCGCCTGCCTCAGCCTGCCAAAGTGCTGGTATTACAGGTGTGAGCCACTGTACCTGGCCTGAACTATGTTCTTAATCCTGGGCACCATCTTGCAAAAATCTGGTAATATAAGTTAAGTAGCGGCTTAAGCAAAGGAAGATTTCTGCTCATGAAGAATTTTATCTAAAGTAGCTGTTGAATTTACTAAATGAGTTGCTGAGCCTTGTTATTGGAATAATAATTGTATTAGTTCTCGAATAGCTATAAAGAAATACTTGAGACTGGGCTGGACACGGTGGCTTACACCTGTAATCCCAGTACTTTGGGAGGCTGAGGTGGGTGGATCACCTGAGGTCAGGAGTTCGAGACCAGCCTGATGAACATGGCAAAACCCCATCTCTACTAAAAATACAAAAATTAGCCGGGCATGGTGGCAGGCGCCTGTAGTCCCAACTACTCGGGAGGCTGAGGCAGGAGAATTGCTTGAACCCGGGAGGTGGAGGTTGCAGTGAGCCAAGATCATGCCATTGCACTCCAGCGTGGGTGACAGAGCAATACTCTGTCACAAACAAACAAACAAACAAACAAACAAACACCTGAGACTGGGTAATTTATAAAGAAAAGAGGTTTAGTTGGCTTAGGGTTCTGCTGGCTGTACAGAAAGTGTAGAGGCTGCTTCTGGGGAGGCCTCAGGGAACTTATAATCATGGCAGAAGGCAAAGGGAAAGCAGGCATGTCTTACATGGCTAGAGCAGGAGGAAGAGAGAGTAGGCCGGGGATGCCACACACCTCTAAACAAACAGATTTCAGGATACCTCACTCACTATCACCAGAACAGCTCCAAGGGGATGGTGCTAAACCATTCATGAAAAACTGCCCCCATGTCCCAATCACCTCCCACCAGGCCCCATCTCCAACACTGGGGATTACAATTGAACATGAGATTTGGGTGGGAAATACAGATTCAAACCATATCAATAATAATATTTCAATAATAATTCAATGATACCTTTCACTGAGATTTGACCAAGGCCAGGTGAGGCTTTACTCACATCCTCACTTTTCATCCTCAGACGACACAGTCAGGAAGAAAATGTCAGCATCCCTATTCACAGAGGAAGAAGCTATGGCTCAGGGTCACCTGGTGTTCTGGAGGTCACACAGAGCAGGATGCAGGCTGGGACTATGAGCAGCTCTGTAATGACAGCTCAGAAAGCCTCTAACACAAACTTGACCTCATTCTGCCTCTTTAGCATCACCAGACGCCTAGAAATAGGGCACAGCTCTCCAGCTAGGACATTTCTATACAGGACCTGTAGTATCTATACAAAAGGGATCCTAGGTGAGAGTCTACATGTAAAAGTTAGTGGGGCTTACATTTTGGCCCAACTCCAGAAGAAACTTTCTAAACTAGAATTGTTTGAAGTGGAACCACTCCCAGCAGTGTTAGGAGCTTTGCACCATCCAGCTGGACTGTGCAACATCCACCAGACATTGGAACAGGTCCTGACAGAGTAGTACCCACTCTCCACAGATCTCATTTCCAGGTCTCCATTCTCCCATTGTCCTGAGGTCCCCATTTCTCTCAGAGCTTCTGTATCTTGAGTATTCGATAAACATTGCTCGAACCCCTCTTAGTTGTCAGGTACTGTACCAGGTGCCAGGGGTGCAGACATGGATAAAAGAGAGTTATCCTCAGGATGGTCCACTGAGGCAGAGAGATTCATTAACATTATTTTATTATAATCTGGTAAATGTTAAGATGTGCACTGGCTCCTATAGGATCCCAGAGAAGGGCCCCGGTCCTAACAGGAGGATGTCTGGAAAAGATGCCTTTTGAGATGAATGCCTCTGGAAGGATGAGGAGATGTAAGTCAGGCAAAGAAAGGCCATAGTGATGGGGCTGGGGGTGATGGAGAACCCTTGCCACTCTAAGAACCAAAGAGTAGTGACTGGACGCAGCGGTTCATGCCTGTAATCCCAGCACTTTGGGAGGCTGAGGTGGGCAGATCACCTGAGGTCAAGAGTTCGAGATCAGCCTGGCCAACACGATGAAACCCTGTCTCTACTAAAAATACAAAAATAAGCCGGGCGTGGTGGTGGGTGCCTGTAATTCCAGCTACTCGGGAGGCTGAGACAGGAGAATCACTTGAACCTCAGAGGTGGAGGTTGGAGTGAGCCAAGATTGTGCCACTGCACTCCAGCCTGGGCAACAAGAGTGAAACTCCATCTCAAAAAAAAACAAAAAAACAAAAAAACAAAAAAACAGAACCAATGAGCATCTTTGAATCCCAGCATAGACTGCTTCCCTATCCCTCAGCTTTTCCCCTTTCCCTTCTCCCTGGGACTTTTCCCAATCTTTTCCCGGGATAGAAAGCCTTGGAGTTCTCCCATTACCTATAATTCTTACCTGTCTCCAGAAAGTCATTTATCTCTTGACCTCTGTTTTATTTTATTTATTATTAATTTCTTTTTTTGTTTTGTTTTGTTTTTTAAACTGAGTCTCGCATCGTTGCCCAGGCTGGAAGTAGAGTGGCGTGATCTTGGCTCACTGCAACCTCTACCTCCTGGGTTCAAGCGATCCTGCCTCAGCGTCCCTAGTAGCTGGGACTATAGGCGTGTGCCACCACGCCTGGCTAATTTTTGTATTTTTAGTAGAGATGGGGTTTTACTATGTTGGCCAGGCTGGTCTTGAACTCCTGACCTCAGGTGATCTGCCGGCCTTGGCCTCCCAAAGTGCTGGGATTACAGGCATGAGCCACCATGCCCCACCTTGACCTCTGTTTTAATTCTGATTATGTGCTGGAGTCTAAAAGTTCATTGTAAGGCAAACTCTCAGAGATAGTAACTCAGGAAAGGAGTGGAGAAGGCTCCAGACCCAGCATCCGCAGTGTACACTGGCCTGCGGGGAGAAGAGTGAGTGAACTGTGTGCATGGTGCACAGCACCACTTGAGGCCCAGAAACCCCTTGGCTGCCTAAACACCACTTAGCTCCTCCCTGGTGGCAACCAGGTGTGTGGAAAGAGCTTCCACTCCAGAAAGACCTGGAGTTAAATTCTGGCCCCATTTCCTAGCTTCTCCGCAGAAAGTGACTTGACTTGTCTGAGTCTCAGTTTTCTTATCTGTAAAATTGGTAGGAAATAAGTGCCCTTCAGGGTTGCTCTAGAATTAAACAAGATGGCCCATGGAAAGAACTGCCGGGGAGGTGCCCAATCAATGTCGCTTTCGTCTAAATTTCTTTGTGTGAAAGAACTGACTAGAAGAAAATACCCCACGGCAATCAATACTTTTTCCCAAAGCATTAGAATAAATGTAGAAATTTTGCACTTAAAGTCTTATTTGTGGTGGCCAGGCGCAATGGCTCACGCCTGTAATCCCAGCACTTTAGGAGGCTGATGCGGGCGGACCACTTGAGGTCAGGAGTTCAAGACCAGCCTGGCCAACATGGTGACAGCCCATTTCTACCAAAAACACCTGTAATCCCAGCTACTGAGGACGCTGAGGCAGGAGAATCACTTGAACCCGAGAGGCAGAGGTTGCAGTGAGCCAAGATTGCACCATTGCACTCCAGCCTGGGCAACAGAGTGAGACGCCATCTCAAATAATAAAATAAAATCTTATTTGTGGAAAACGTAAGCCTAGGGATATTCCTAGGGTCAGAGAGTGGGCAGATTTAAAATTTTTTTAAAAAGCTTTAATATTTCATACAGATGGAATCACACTATGTTGCCCAGGCTGGTCTTAAACTCCTGGCGTCAGGTGATCCTCCCACTTTGGCCTCCCAAAGTGCTGGGATTACAGGCATGAGCCAACATGCCTGACCCAAAGAGTGGGTGGATTTTGGAGGCAACTGGACTTGAGGATCTTTTTCCAGCAAATACTAGAACAGATCATCTGAGAGATGAATGTTGGCCCTCATCCCACTACACCTTCTGAGGGATATTCTGCAAGCACCCACATGTCTGACTCTGTCTCACAGTCCTTATATTATTGAGAGTCCTTTCTGTTATCTTACTTAAAGTTTCTTGTGCTTCAGCATAAGTCATGCTCTCTTTTCATAGCAAGGGAGCACTGCTACAAAATGGACATTTTAACTACATAGCAACATCCTGTTTCATCTGAAGCTCTGTTGCTCCTTCATTTGCCTGGTTTACAAGTTATGATACTGTAATGTGGAATGCTGGGCCTAGGCCAGACCTCTTCATTCACATGAGGAAACTGAGGCTCAGAGAAGTCCATTACCTAGCTATGATTCTACAGCCAGTATGGCACAAGAGCTGAGTTAGAACTCAAGTTTTCTGAGTCCCAAATTTAGAGTTTTTTTCTCTTCCCTTTCACTGAAGGGCTCCTTTTACTGGTCACATGTCTGGAATGACCCAGGCCCTTTCATATGTCTCTAAGAGCCAATGTCAGATGTTTTATCTTGGGAGTCAGAAGACCCAAAAGTCCCAGTCTTAAGCCTCTTCAGAATTGCTCCTCTGGGCTGGGCGTGGTGGCTCATGCCTGTAATCCTATTTTGGTAAGTCAAGGCTGGGGGATTGCTTGAAGCCAGGACTTCGAGACAAGCCTGGGCAACAGAGGGAAACCCAGTCTCTACCAAAAAAAAAAAAAAAGGATTTTTTCCAAGGAGAATGACAGCAGAGCTTTTGTTTATGTGCTTTTTAGGGATAACAGATACCATTGGTGAAGCAGGAATGTCTTTTGCAAACTGGGACCTTTGCATGAGACGATTCAATTAGAGATAGATAGATAGATAGATAGATATAAAAATGTAATAATATGTATTGTAATTATATATGTATAAATTATGTAATATAATAACATATTTTACATTTCTGAATATATGTATTTTGGGGATAAGGTAAGAATCATAACTTCCACCGATTTTTTTTTTTTTTTTTGAGATGGAGTCTCCCTCTGTCGGCCAGGTTGGAGTACAGTGGCACAATCTCAGCTCACTGCAACCTCCACCTCCCGGGTTCAAGCGATTCTCCTGCCTCAGCCTCTCGAGTAGCTGGAATTACAGGCGCCCGCCACCATGCCCAGCTAATTTTTGTATTTTTAATAGAGACAGTGTTTCACCATGTTGGTCAGGCTGGCCTTGAACTGCTGACCTCAGGTGATCCACCTGCCTTGGCCTCCCAAAGTGCTGGGATAACAGGCATGAGCCACCGTGCCCAGCCACTTCCACTGATTTTTTAAAAAGGGGTCTAGGACGTGAAAAAGTCTGAATCATTCATTCATTATTCATTCATTCAACAATTTTTTTTTGAATGCTTATTTTATGGAAGGCACTCTACTAGGGCCAGGTAATGTAATGGAAATATGGAAATAAAATACACATGTTCCTACCCTTATAGCACTTACATTCTAGTGAGATAACTAAATGATAAACAATAAACAAATAACACACAAAATGTCACCTTAGGACAGACTGCAAAAAAAAAAAATAAGCTAAGAATTACTGATCTGACTATACTTTGTATTTCTCTCTGGATTTTATATTTTTCACTTTCCTTCTGAGAGAGTCAAATTTCTCTAAAAACATACCCAATTTAACTTCTCAGTTATAATTTAAAGGATAGTTAAGTCTCTAAGTCCTCCAAACCTCCACTTCAATGGTTTTGTTTGTTTGTTTGTTTGTTTTGAGACAGAGTCTCATTCTGTTGCCCAGGCTGGAGTGCAGTGGCATCATGTCGGCTCACTGCAACCTCCGTCTCCTGGGTTCAAGCAATTCTCCTGCCTCAGCCTCACAAGTAGCTGGGATTACAGGCACCCACCACGATGCCCAGCTAATTTTTGTATTTTTAGTAGAGATGGGGGTTTCACCATGTTGGCCAGGCTGGTCTTGAACTCCTGACCTCAGGTGATCTGCCCACCTCTGCCTCCCAAAGTGTTGGGATTACAGGCGTGAGCCGCCACACCTGGCAATGGGGTTGTTTTATCCACCAGGCTATTGAATAGATGAATGCTGCTTTCCTCCCTGCCTTGCAGGCAGGCAGGCAGGATCATTCCAGGTCTCTAGAAATGACAGGTCTGTTTGCCCAGCATGAGCAATGTGGTTTCCCATTGCAGAATCTCCCTCCCTGTAGATTGCAGCTGCTGCTCGTGCAAGACTGAATGATCTGAAAGACTCAGAAAAACAGACCACCAAGATGTACCAGTGAATTTTTAAGATTTGTGAACTGTCAGGATATTGTTCAAAATTGTATCAGAGATTAAATCTTTGCTTATTGCTAAGTGAATTTTTCATATGTGCATATCTGTTTTATTCAAATGCAAGTGATTTACACAAACCCCCATCTGCAATCCTTAAGACACTCACAGAATGATGCAGTGTTAGGTAACTAGAATTGTGTCTATTTTTTTGTTGTTGTTGCCTCCCCTGCCATACCTTTTTTTTGAGACGGAGTCTCTGTCTGTCACCAGGTTGGAGTGCAGTGGTGCAATCTCGGCTCACTGCAGCCCCTGCCATCCAGGTTCTACAGGTTCTCGTGCCTCAGCCTCCCGAGTAGCTGGGTCTATAGGCACACACCACCATGCCTGGCTAATTTTTGTATTTTTAGTAGAGATGGTGTTTCACCATGTTGGCAGGCTGTTCTCGAACTTGTGACCTCAAGTGATCCATTCGCCTCAGCCTCCCAAAGTGCTGGGATTACAGGTGTGAGCCACTGCACCTGGCCATCGTACCTGTTTTCGAACTGGTTGTTCTAAATTCATCTATGTGAGTGGGCAGTAAAAAGAAGGGGTGACCTGTCAAAAGTCTTACAACTCAAAGAAAACAAAAAATAAATAAAACAAAGAAAATAAAGTCCTACAACTCAATGGCAAAGGTGAAATTCAAATCTAAGACATGATTTCTAGATCTCTGCTCTCCAGGCACGAGATTAGATCCGACAGCCTGACTCAGATTACACCTGTTATGTGCATACGAAATTATCAGAATGCTGTGGGGCTCCAGCCTATTAGAATTTTCTGTTTTAGCTGGGAGTGGAGACTCACGCCCCTCAGCATTTTCGAGGCTGAGGTGGGAGGATCTCTTGAGCCTAGGTAGTCTAGGGTGCAGTGAACTATATGACAGTGCCACTATACTCCAGCTTGGGTGACAGAATGGGACCCAGTCTCTAAAAAAAAAAAAATTAAATTTAAAATCAAATTTTCTGTCCGGTGCTGTGGCTGCTCACGCCTGTAATCCCAGCACTTTGGGAGGCCACAGTGACAGGATCGCTTGAGCCCAGGAGTACAAGACCAGCCTGGGCAGCCTAGTGAGACCCCATCTCTCCCCGCCAAAAATAAAATATTTGCTGGGCATGGGAATGTGTAGCTGTAGTCCTAGCTACTTAAGAGGCTGAGGAGGGAGGATCGCTTGAGTCTGGGAGTTCGAGGCTACAGTGAGTTGTGATCACACCACTGCACTCTAGCCTGGGCGACAGAGTGAGATCCTGTCTCTTTGGTTTGTTGTTATTGTTGTTGTTTTCTTTTGAGACAGAGTCTCTTTGTCAACACTGTCTCTTAAAAAAATTTTTTTTTCTTGTCCTTACTAGTTTTAGGGAAGGTGTCACGCCATTGACTGAAAGGCCAGTTCTGATTTAGAAAAAAATAAACCTTTTCAATTAAATATGAAGATGTAGTTGTAACACTTTGGTCCCAAAACACAAGTAAATGACACTTAAAAGATGTTGGTGAAGGGCATGGACATCACTTGGAAAGTGAGTCATGTAAGGTTAGCAATGAGATACCATCAGGTTCCCAGGTGAGTGTCTGAAGTCCCATTGGTTGTCCAAAGAGGGTCTGAATTGGTTTGAACTCAGCTGTTGACTTCTCTTTTTCATAACCTTTCTCCCTACATCCATCTTCACTGAGATTCTCCCTGCCATTTCTTAATATATTGGATTTGATGAGGAGATGACATTCCCTTCCTCTGAGAGTCTCTTTGGAGACAGGCTTCAGGTCATGGTATTCCAGCATTTAGGCTACATGGCAGCCCTCCAGTGAAGGCATTGGAAAGTGTCAGAAAAGGAAATGGGCCTGAACTGGAGAGACAGTCCAGCTTCCTTCCCAAGGAGCCATCGGATATTTATAGAGAGCCAGGCCTAGGATGTATGCCCATTGCTGAGAAGGTTTTGTGGCCCGATCTGGTATACATTAGAGGCTCTATCTTTCCATCTCCTCAGTTCATGAAGTGTTGATTCCTGGCCTAGGAGAGACTGAAAGCCAAACCAAACAGGGGATTTTTCTTCCTTCATAGCTATTGTGAGCCAGCCAATTCCAGGATTTAAGCTCAGGCTTGTTAGGCTTTAGTCTTTCTGGGAAATGCCATCTGTTCAGAGAATGGCTTTCTGGGCAGCACAAGTGCTATTAATTCTATTCTAGTGTAGTTGCTGAATGGCAAGGCTCATATTATCCTTCACCCTGGGGGCAGGGAGAAAGGGTTAGGATCAGGCATTTGCCACCATTAAGTCCACCCTCTTTTTTGTACGGTCTGCCTGTTGCCCCAGTTCACTGCCACACCCTCGCCCCACACATACACAACAGACCTCTCCTTTAGTTTTCAAGCCACTAGGCAATTGAAATGTTTGTGTGAATTTTCACATAAAGTCTAGTCTTTGTGTCAGATGTGCAATAAGGCTCAACATTTGCATAGAGCAAACAAGGAAGTCTTGTTAGGAAATTTGTTCCTTAGGAGCTTATGTCTTAAATTGGACTGGTGCGTTTTGTTGTCACAGTTGTTTTTATAATGACATGCACATAGGTTTGCCTTTCTGAATTCTTATGTTGAATCTACTGTTGGTTGGCACCTGCCACTAGCATAAATTTCTACTCTTTGAATCAGTGGGACAAATTCACATGCCAGTCGAGGCTGATTCACCTGTTTAGGGCTGTGAGTGATTTGAAGAGGACTACCTTCTCAGCACTTCTTTGGCCCAGAGTCACAGGAACCCTCTTCTCAAGAATGTGGTCCTGGTAAGAGAACTTGCAAAATACTTACAGATTTCAGGAGTCCACAGTCCCAGGCAGAAGGAGAAGAGATATATCTGCTGGTTTGAAATCCTGGAGACAAATTTTTGTCCAATGCCCAGGAAAATTGGTTTTCTGACCAAAGACTCAGGGAGACTGGAAACTCTTGGGATGTGGATGACAGAGGAAGGGGTTAGGGATGGAGAAGGGAGTAGAAATCCATGTGTTCGGGACAGAATCAAAGACAGCATTCTTGATTTCTCTCTCCTTCTTACTCTTCATAATCTATTAGCAGGCCCTGTCAGTCCCACTTTCAGATCATGTCCTTGATGTCATTCACATCTCCCTACCTTCACTATCATCACCCTAGCCAAGCCTCTGCCATCACTCACCTGGTCAACCCCAATACCTCCTCTGACTAGTTTCTGTGTATCTTCTCTTGCTGCATTCTAATTCATTCTCCATGTAGAAGACAGGGAAATCTTTTGCAATTGCAAATTAGATCACAAGGCTTTCCTGCTGGCATCCCTTGGGCCACTCTCCTTTGTTCCTGGAATTCCATCAAGCCACCTACCATGGCCTACAGAGTCCCCGGTGTTCTGGCTCCTGCTCACCTCTTCTAAGTCTTCTCATTCCTCTCTCCCACAGCCACGGTGCTCCAGTCACATGGCCTCCACTCTATTTCTGGCCAAGCATTTCGGTTTTTTGTTTGTCGTCTTCTTTTTCTTCTTCTCCTTCTCCTTCTTCTCCTTCTCCTTTCTTTTCTTCTTCTTCTTCTTCTTCTTCTTCTTCTTCTTCTTCTTCTTCTTCTTCTTCTTCTTCTTCTTCTTCTTCTTCTTCTTCTTTTCTTCTTCTTCTTTTCTTCTTTTCTTCTTCTTCTTTCTTCTTCTTTTCTTCTTCCTCTTCCTCTTCTTCTTCCTCTTCTTCCTCCTCTTCCTCTACCTCTTCTTCTTCTCTTCTTCTGCTTCTGCTTCTTTCTTTTATTTTTTAATAGGGAGTCACTCTGTTGCCTAGGCTGGAGTGCAGTGCAGTGTCCCAATCACAGCTTACAGCAGCCTCAACCTCCCAGGCTCAAGAGATCCTGCCACCTCAGCCTCCTGAGTAGCTGGGACCACAGGTGTGTACCATCACACCCGGCTAATTTTAAAATTTTTTCTAGAGACAGGGTTTCACCATGTTACCCAGGCTGGTCTTAAACTCCTGACTTCAAGCAATCCACCTGCCTGAGCCTCCCAAAGTTCTGGGATTATAGGCATGAGCTACTATGCCCAGCCTAATATGGATCATTTTAAGCCCTCCTTAATGTGCATTAAATACTGTACTTGTGTTCGGGCATGGTGGTTCATACCTGTAATCCCAGCACTTTGGGAGGCTGAGGCAGGAGGATTGCTTGAGCCCAGGAGTTCGAGACCAGCCTAGGCAACATGGGGAAACCCTGTCTCTACCAAAAATACAAAAAAAGAAATTAGCCAGGCATGGTGGCATGCGACTGTAGTCCCACCTACTTGGGAGGATGGTTTGAACCTGGGAGGTGGAGGTTGCGGTCAACCGAGATGGCACCACTGCACTCCAGTCTGGGTGACAGAGCCAAACTCTGTCTCAAAAAAAAAAAACAACTATACTTGTTTACTGAATGATTGTTTATTTGCCTCCACTTACCCTTTGAAATTTACCAAAGATAAGTGATTAGGATTATCAACTATTCTTTATTTCCCTGTTCCATCTGTTTTGAGTTAGGAGAAAGACAAAGCAAAATGCAATCTCACCAACAGCAATATCAACAAAAGAAATCCCTTGAGCCATCTAGCCCCTAGCAGCTAGCCAAGGAAGGCAAGTTGGGATTAGGAAGAAGTGGGTAACCCGGAACGGCCACAGTAGGGATAAGCAGCTTCAGCAGCCAGAGATTTTCCCTTACTCTTAGGAGGTGACATAAGCAACTTTCCCAGAACCGTCTTGACACAAGCAGTAAATTAAGTAAACAAGGCAGAAGGTCGCCAGAACCTGGTCTCACCCAGTCCTGCTGCGACTCTCTGGCATCATGTGGACTAGGAAGCTGGAGGGGAAGTCTTCTCATCCACCAGTCCACCTAAAAACAAACCTAAAAACCTTTCTGCTTGTGTGGAGGAGCAATTGCAGAACTTGTAGTCAAAGCATGGTGGTGTAAGGGAAATCACTGTGGGGACTTGAAACACCCTAATGATTTTTTTCCTAGCTCTCCTTTTAAGGGCTTCTGGAGACAGAAGGGGATTAAAACTTCAAATGAGGGAAAAGTAAAAACTCAGTTAACTCATTAGCTGGGCTCACCTAATTAATCTTGGTAGCCTGGGGCACAATTCAACCCAACAGAATTTACTTATCTATGGAGACTTTAATAAGCTCTGAAGCCAGAGGCCCTGCCCCCATTGCTGTGGGATGGGAGAGTGGGTGAGGGGAGAAGGAGATAAGGCTTGGAGGTGACTAGTTCTGGGGACAAAAGAGCCCTAGGCAGGAGGACCTGGCCCATGGCTTTGCTCCCTTCACTGGATCTGAGTCTTCCATTCTAACCTACTTTCAGCTCCACTTACTCATTCAGCCATTCATTCATTCCACAAATGTTAAGTTCCTGCTATGCCCCAGGCTTGCTAGGGCTGTAAATTGACTACAGTGTTAAACAAGATATGCAAGATCCCCAACTTCTGGAAATTTACATTCTAGTAGAAGGGCAGACAATTGAAAAATAAACAAGAGCCAGACATGGTGGTTGGTGCCCGTAGTCACAGCTACTTGGGAGGCTGAGGTGGGAGGATCACTTGAGCCCAGGAGTTCAAGACCAGCTTGGGCAACACAGCAAGACCCAGTCTCTACAAAAAATAAATAAATAAATAATACAAAACAAACGAAGCACAGGTAAACTGAGAAGTTCTGTGGAACAATTAAAGTGCGTACCCACTGAGTAAAGACCTCTTTCAGGAAGTGACATTAAATCCAGTATCTGGAAGGAAGGCTTCCTCATTGCTTCATTTCATGCTTTGGAGATTTTATGAGTGCATTTCTCCATTCATCAAACATCTAGTGGTAGTATATAGATGAGATAATTTTTAAAAAAATTTAGTGAGCACCTTTTACGGCCAAACCCTTTGCTTGCTGGGCACTGCCAAAGGAAAGATAGATAAGTTAGGGATCTCCCCTAGAAGAATTTATAATTGAGTGGCAAAGCCTGACAAGTCAACAAGAAAACACTTATGAAGGATGATTTGGCACAGCTGAGCCAGATGGTCTCTAAGGTCATTCCTTTGTCGAAACATTCTATTGTCTAATAAGTTCCTACTGCATGTCTAGTACTTTGGGGATGCCCATTCTCTCCAAGGCTCTCATAGCCTAACTGTAGAGAAAAGGCTTACATGTATGACATATTAAGATTGTAGAAACCAGCACCTGTGGTAAATGATTCCTATGTTCTCACTTTGGCACCTATCTACCCTAGAGACTACTGAGGCTTTTAAGATCAATTAGGCCTAGCTCTTCCTCCTTAACCATTTTTTGGATTTCATCTAGTTTATGGCAAAATATACGCACATTGCGTTTTTGTTTTTTTTTTCCAGGGACCTCTGAGAGGGTCTGGAATTAGGGTTCAGGTACCATCCATCTGTTACGTGCTTTGAAGATGCCACTCCATCTGTGGGATTCAATTTACATAAACTGAAGACTATTCTTCTGAGTTGAAGTGAGGAGAGGCATCAATCACACTGGAAAATTATTTGATCTCCTGGAAGCAAAAAGCCCACCATGAAGTTGTTCTTGCCATGGACTTCTAGAGGAGCTGACTGTCCTTTGGGAAGCTACAAATACAGCCTTAAAATCTGTTAGCAGGGAAGAGAGGCTTTTTCTGAGTGATCAGGTAGGTGAATCCTCCTTTTCCTCCTTTTTTCTCTTTTCCATAGCCATCTGCAATCCCAACCACCCCAATCCCCTGATATTTTGCTGAAATCGCTTCCACTAAATTCCTGATGACCTCCAAATCCACTTGTAACTATGGAGCATCCGCATCTCTTGAAATTCTGTTTTTCTTTGGCTTTTGGGGACACCTCTCTTCCTTGGTTCTTGTCCTGTATTTCTGGCTGATTATCTTTTAGTCTTCACCTCCTTTGGCTGCCCTTTGAAATGGGTATTCCTGGAAGTCCTTAGTTTTCTCCTTTACTCACTCTATTCACAGTTTTGGGGCATTGATAACCAAAATCATGACTTCAGTTTCCATGTAGACATGGATTTCAAAACAGTGGGATTAGCTCTCCAAAGTGCATATGAGGTCCTTATCTGTCATCTGATTTTCAGACACATGTATTAAACTGCCTGCTAGACTTTCATTGGGTGAATTTAATTCCTAAACCAGTTGTCCTTTGTTCCAGTCTTAGAGACTGGTACTATCAAAAACCTAGGGGTTATTTAGACTTCTGCTGTCTGTTATATCATTTGTTCAGTGGAAATATATTGATCTTTTACTATATTCTAGGCACTGGGCCATGTGCTATAGGTACAGCCTCTGCCCCAAAGAGACTCATAATCCAGAAGACAGGTAAACAATCAGAGAAACACACTGTATGATGTAGTCAGAGGGATAAGTACATGAATAGAAGCACGTACTAGATGCAAGACATAGAGAAAGCACAGCAGAAGGACTGACCAGGAGATAGAATAGGAAGAAAGGCTTCCTTGAGGAGCTGATGCCTAGGATGGGTTGTGAAACACAGATGGGACCAGGTGCAGAGGTGCATGCCTATAGTCCCAGCTATTTGGGAGGCTGAGGTAGGAGGATTGCTTGAGGCTGAGGTAGGAGGATTGCTTGAGCCCAAGAGTTAGAGCATGCAATGTGCAATGATGGTGCCTGTGAATGGCCATTGTACTCCAGGGTGGGCAACATAGCCAGACACCATCTCATAAAAAACAAACCAACAAACAAAACAAAGGGAATGGAATTCCCATGACAAGCAGGGGAGGTGTGGTGTTTTAGGCATTTCAGACTTCATGTAAAAGGTATGGGTGCGTGAAACCAAATAACATTTAACTAAAACATATGGTCGGGCGTGGTGGCTCACACCTGTAATCCCAGCACTTTGGGAGGCCAAGGTGGGCGTATCACGAGGTCAGGAGATCGAGACCATCCTGGCTAACATGGTGAAACCCCGTCTCTACTAAAAACACAAAAAATTAGCCCGGCATGGTGGCGGGTGCCTGTGGTCCCAGCTACTTGGGAGGCTGAGGCAGGAGAATGGTGCGAACCCGGGAGGCAGAGTTTGCAGTGAGCGGAGATCGTGCCACTGCACTCCAGCCTGGGCGACAGGGCGAGACTCCGTCTCAAAAAAAAAAAAAAAAAAAAAAAACACAAACAAACAAAAAAAATGAGCAGTTTGATATTGATGGAGTATAAAGTTTAAGGCAAGGGGAGATTTGACAGGAGGTGAGCCCAAAGTAGTAGGTAGAGGCCAAATCATAAGGGGTCTGTATAATTATAAGAGCAATAATAGCTACAATTGGCTGGGCTCTGGCTCATATCTGTAATCCCAGCACTTTGGGAGGCTGAGGTGGGCGGATCACTTGAGGCCAGGAGTTCGAGACCAGCCTGGCCAGCATGGTAAAACCCCGTCTCTACTGAAAATACAAAAATTAGCCAGGCATGGTGGTGCATGCCTGTAATCCCAGCTACTTGGGAGACTGAGGCAGGAAAATTGCTTGAGCCCAGGAGACGGAGGTTACAGTGAGCTGAGATCGCGCCACTGCACTCTAGCCTGGGCAACACAGTGAGTGAGACTCCATCTCAAAAAAAAAAAAAAAAAGTAATATTAATAATAATAGGTACAATTTACAAAGTACACTTTACCTACAGAACCACTAGTGCTCAATCACCCTGTATTATTATTCACACTTTACAGCAAGGGACCTAAGAAGCTGCATATCCGATAGTTGTTTAGCTGAAATCCACATCCAGGATTCTTTGATTCCAAATTGTAGGTGCTGGCCAAGAGCTTTGGCTTATGCTTATAATCCTAGCACTTTGGGAGACCAAGGAAGGAGGATCACTTGAGCTCAGGACTTTGAGACCAGCCTGGGCGACATAGTGAGACCTCATCTCTGCAAAACAATAAAAACAAATTAGCTGAGCATAGTGGCACACACATGTAGTCCCAGCTACTCAGGAGGCTGAGGTGGAAGGTTCCCTTGAACTCAGGAGTTCAAGGCTGCAGTGAGCTATGATGGTGCCATTGCACTCCAGCCTGGGTGGCAGAGTGAGCTTTTCTCCCTCTTTCTGTCTCTCTCTATATATACATATACATATATATATATATGTGTGTGTATGTATGTGTGTATATATGTATATATATGTTTGTGTGTGTATAGAGATATATATATATAACCAAAGCTTAGGCTCTTGCTGTCTACCATGCCTCACTTGCACGATGCCCAAATGTCCTTCCCTCGTGGGGTTTATAATCTAGTGTAGGAAACATTAGCATCCACATGTCTGTCCTTTTGTGTGAGTCACTACTTCAGTTGGAGGAACTGGCACTGAAGCTATAAGGATGGAGGAGGATTACAAAAGCCAACCATGGCAAACCCATCCTTTTTGACAGTGGTTGGTTTAAAAACCAAGGCTTAGTCTATCAACTGATTAAAAGATATATAAAATGTGGTATATTCATACAGTAGAATATTATTCAACAAGAAAAAGGAATAAAATACTGATACATGCAATAACATGGATGAACCTTGGAAACATTATGCAAAGTGACAGAAGCCAGTCACTAAGGACCTCATATTGTATAGTTACATTTATATAAAATGTCCTCAATAGACAAATCTGTAGAGGCAGAAAGTAGAGTAGTGGCTGCCTAGGGCTGAGGGGAATGGGGGAGTTGGAGGATGGTGGCTAAAGGGTAGGAAGTTTATTTTGGAGATAATGAAAATATTCTAAAAGTGATCGTGGTGATGGATACACAACTCTGTGAATATACTAAAAGCTATTGAATTGAATACTTCAAATGTTGAGTTGTATGGCATGTGAATCGTATTTCAATAAAGCTGTTTTTAAAAAGGCTAAAGTTAACAGTCCCGTAGAGGAAAAAGTATTTAGTGCAGGGTGAAGAAGGCTGGATGCCATGAATTGGGAGGGGAAGGGAGATGACCTCTGCTGTTTGTGAGGTCAGAAACTAGGGTGAGGCTGCCTTGGCCACAGATGGTGGTGGCGTATGGTTCTGAGGTAAGTAGACACGTTTTTAGTTCCCTAATAGTTCTTTCCCCTGGCTTCCCAGGCTTCCTACCCTGCTTCTTCACCACCTCCCACTTTGCAGATCATCTCTAGCATCATCCAAATCTGACTTAGGCAGTTCCCTACTTAAAATCCTCCTGGGGACTCTTGCTGCTTTCGGGATAAGGCCCAAATCTTCACACTCCTTTGCCAGCCTATGAAGCGCCTTGTGGTGTTGCCCTCCCACGCCTCTGCTTTTGTCTCTCACATGTATCCACAGCCACACTGGTTTGTTGTCTCACACCTCTGCTTCTCCCAGGGTGCCGAAATTCCTGCCTGGAATGCCCTCCCCCTTGCCTGACTTCCTAATCCACCCACCATTCAGTGTGGCTCAAATATCACCTCCTCCAGGAAGATTTGGACTTGTCCAGGCTGGGCTAAAGGTCATCCCTCTTTTGTGTTCCTAGCATGCTTTTATGTACATTCTGGCTGTCTAATCTATGCACTTGTTATTACCCGCTTCTAATTGTGTTAGTTTCAACTCTTAGTCTGAATTCTTACTACTTGACCTTGGCCAAGTTACTTAACCTCTCAATATACTGATCAAAAAGGGGATTAAAAACAATATCTTCTTCCTAAATGTGCTGTGAAGATTAAAGTTATTAAAAATACGAAAAAATGTGTTAAAGGCATATATTATATACTGTATATATTATATATTAAAAATATATGTTCAAATGCTTTGCACAATGTCTTGCACAGTGTAAGCACTACACAAATGAAGATTTTATTCTGGCTGTTATTATTGATCATTCATACTAAACTATAAGCCCCTTGAGAGTAGTGACATACTTATCTAGTCTACTGCCTGACATCTGGTATACTAGTCTACTGCCTGACATCTGGTAAGCATTCAGTAGCTACCTGGGTCTATGTCTCTCCCATGTTTTCCAGGCTGGCTTTGCCACTTTAAGTATTTTGTATTCACAAAGACTTGGTAAACTATAACTCAACTCAATTTTTTTTTTTTTTTTTTTTTTGCTTTTTCTTAATTAAGTAATCCTCCCTCCTCAGCCTCCACATAGCTGGGATTACAAGTGTATGCCACCCATGCCTAACTCTACTCTTGGACTTTTTGATTTTCAAAGAATGTGGTAGTGTGGGGGAGGAGGAATTTGCATGGGGAAAAAATCCAGCTTTCTGAGACAGTCCCAGAAGAGATGAAGAAAGATGAGTTTTTTTACTTTGCCTAGGTGCCTGGAGGCTGGGAGGCTTTATCTGAACAAGAATATCTGCCTCATCCTTGAAGACAGAGAGGGAATCATTCCTTTCCATGTTTTTATTGGAACATTTGGAAATCCTGAGAACCGGGAGTTCATTTGTCAGATAAAGGCTCAGGCGAATGGGGAGCTAGACTAGATGGATTAATTATTGTGGGTATATTTTCCAAACTCCAAAGAGGACAAACTACGGCTCAAAATAATTGTTTTTATCCTGATTTGTGATTTTATTTATATAGAAAGTTGTGCAAAGATATAAAACATTGAAACTGCATGAATGAATTATCTTTATTAAAGATAGACAAAAGAAACAAGTGTAGTCAAAAATACTTCAGTGTTTGTAATGTTTTATGATAAAGAAGGTTTAATTCACCAGGCACATTGGCTCGCATCTGTCACAAATAAATAAATAAATAAATATATAAAGGCCTGTCGTGGTGGCTCACGCCTGTAATCCTAGCACTTTTGAGAGGCTGAGGCGGGAGGATGACTTGAGCTCAGGAGCTCGAGACCAGCCTGGACAACATAGTGAGACTTCCATCTCTAAAATAATAAAAATAGGCCAGGAGTGATGGCTCATACCTGTAATTGCAGCACTTTGGGAGGCCGAGGCCGGTGGATCACTTGAGATCAGGAGTTCAAGACCAGCCTGGCCAACAGGGTGAAACCCCATCTCTACTGAAAACACAAAAAATTAGCCGGATGTGGTGGTGCGTGCCTGTAATCCGTTACTCGGGAGGCTGAGGCAGGAGAATTGCTTGAACCCAGGAGGTGGAGGTTGCAGTGAGCCAAGATTGTGCCACTGCACTCCGGCCTGGGCGACAGAGTGAGACTCCATCTCAGAATAAATAAATACAGAAAGGAAGGTTTAATTCAAGTTTTATTGCCCACTTTCACACTGAGCTATCTTTTTTTTCTTACTAATTTCCAAGAGTTCTTTAAGAATACTGGTTATGATTCCAAATACATTATCTCACTTAGTGGCTTGCTTATTTATTTATTTATTGAGACAGTGTCTCACTCTCACCCAGGCTGGAGTGCAGTGGCGCGACCTCAGTTCACTGCAACCTCCGCCTCCCGGGCTTAAGCAATCCTCCTGCCTCAGCCTCCCAAGTAGCTGGGACTACAGGAACATGCCACCAGGCCTGGCTAATTTTTTATTTTATTTTTTGTAGAGATGGGGTCTCACTATATTGCCCAGTCTGGTCTCGCACTCCTAGGCTCAAGTGATCCATCTACCTTGGCTTTCCAAAGCTGGGATTACAGGTGTGAGCCACCGCACCCAGCCTTTTTTATTCTTTTAATGGTGTCCTTTGATTAACAGAATATTTACTTATTTTTTGTTTGTTTGTTTGTTTGAGACAGGGTTTCACTCTGTCACCCAGGCTGGAGTGCAATGGTATGATCTTGGCTCACTGCAGCCTTACCTCCTGGGTTCAAGTGATCCTTCCACCTCAGCCTCCGAGTTAGCTGGGACTGCAGGTGCACTCCGCTACACCAGGCTAATTTTTAATTTTTTTGTAGAGACGGGGTTTTGTCATGCTGCCCAGGCTGGTCTCAAACCCCTGGACTCAGGCAATTCTCCTGTGTCAACCTCCCAAAGTGCTGGGATTACAGGTGTGAGCCACTGTGCCTGGCTCAGAATGTTTACATTTTAATGGAAGTCTACATTATCACTCTTTTTCTTTATGGATAGGTATGTGTGTGTGTGTGTGTGTGCGAGTGTGTTCTATTTAAGAAGTGTTTTCCAGGTGCAGCGGCATCTGCCTGTAGTCCCAGCAACTCTGGAGGTTGAGACAGGAGGATTGATAGAGCC
This sequence comes from Pan troglodytes, assembly GCF_028858775.2. NCBI lineage: Eukaryota > Metazoa > Chordata > Mammalia > Primates > Hominidae > Pan > Pan troglodytes. Next base: position 66,815,126 of record NC_072398.2, read on the forward strand.
TAGAGGTTTAAGGCTGTAGTGTGCTATGATTACACCTGTGTATAGCCACTGCACTCCAGCCTAGGGAACATAGTGAGATCTCATTGCTTAAAAGAAAAAAAAGAAATCTTTGCCTGTCCCAAGGTAATGATGATAGTCTATGTTTTCTTCTCAAAGCTTTATTAATAAAGAGAATGTCTAGATGGCTAATAAACATATGAAAAAATGCTCAACATCATTATTTATTAGGAAAATACAAAATACAAATGAAAACTATAAGAAGGTACTTCTACACCAGAACAGTTAAAAAGTAAATGATACAGGCCGGGCACGGTGGATCACGCCTGTAATCATAGCACTTTGGGAGGCCGAGGCAGGAGGATCACGAGGTCAGGAGTTTGAGACCAGCCTGGCCAATATAGTGAAACCCCGTCTCTACTAAAAATACAAAAATTAGCTGGGTGTGGTGGCATGTGCCTGTAGTTCCAGCTACGTGGGTGGCTGAGGTGGGAGAACCGCTTGAACCCAGGAGGCAGAGGTTGCAGTGAGCTGAGACCATGCCATTGCGCTCTAGCCTAGGTGACAGAGTGAGACTCCATCTCAAAAAAAAAAAAAAAGAAAGAAAGAAAAAGTAAATAATACAACAAAAACTTAGAATATCAAGAGTTGAAAAGGTTGTAGAGCAACTGGAACTCTCATATTCTGCTGGTAGGTGGGTAAATTGGCACAGTAGATTACTGCAATCACTTTGAAAACCTTTTGGGCCATTGCACTCCAGCCCGGGCAACAGTGCAGGAGTCTGTCTCAAAAAAAAAATAAAAAAAAAAGAAAACCTTTTGGGCAATATCTACCAAAGCTGAACATAAGCCTACCCTATGACTTAGCAATTTCATAGATAGGCTTATAACCAACAGAAATGTGTAAATGTATGCACCACAACACAAAACTTTTCACAGAAGTTGTACTCCCAGTAGCCCCAAATTGGAAATAATCCACAAGTCCATCAATAGTAGCATGGTGTGGCAGATACAGTCAATGGAATACTATACAGTAATGAAAAAGACCAAATTATTATTAAATGCAAAAGTATATATGAATCTAACCCATATAATTTTGAACAAAAATAGCTAGACACAAAAAAGGACATATTTTATGATTGTATTTATATGAAGTTCAAAAAAGAAAAGCCCAAGTATGGTGAAAGAATTTAGAATGCTGACTACCTTTGGTGGGAGTGGGGCCAGAGGTTCATCGCAATGGGGCAGAAGGCAGTGTATGAGGTGTAGATAATGTATATATTGATCTGAATGGCAGCTTTATGGTTGTATATATTTGTAAAAGTATATGAAGTATCATTCAAAGATTTGGGCAATTCAATGAAAAAGTTCAGGGAAAAAATGTTAGTTAATAAAATATTTGAATTGTAATTCTCACCATTTGTTTACAGTAGGAGTTGGTAGAGTATTGTTTTACTCATATTTGCGTGTTTGATGAACTCAGCTTACTAAGTCATTGTGATGTTTGCTAACTTAACTCTTTCAGATATTGTTTGTAGGAATATTAGAATTTCTGTGAAATGTCAATGATTTATGGGATCTAGAATATTTAAATTTGATATAATCCCCCAAAATACAAGGAGTTAGGAGCTCTCTAAGATCCCTTCTGGTACTAAGATATAATGACCTGTCTGAGATCAAATATATATTATTAGTGACATATATTAATGTAATAATTTGATTATAAAAGTAATGAGATATAAAAACCAGTTTGAAGTCATGTATAGTAATCATAATAGTATCATCCTTTATTATAAATGCACATTTTGAGTTTTGGCTTCAGGACTGTTGACTAGATTTATATTGACTGCATTTTTCTTCAGAAAATGTTCCAAGTATTTGGATCTTATATTTTTGGAAGAGATTTTTCATATATTGTATGATCAGCTACTTACAACATATTGAATGAATGAATGAACAAAAGAACATGTTATTCATTTTTTGATGCTTGGTGCTAGGGTCATAGTAGTAAAAAGGCAGACCAGCTCCCTGCCCTGATGGATGCTTAATATTCTAGTAGGAGAGACTGACCTTAAACAACCGACACAAGGCATTTGAGTGCTAGGAAATAAACATATAATCTGATCTAGGGGTCTAACCAAGCCTAGGGAATTGAAAAGAGTTCCCTGAAGAAGCTGGCATCAAAACTGAGAGGAGTTCAAGGTTGCCAGATAAAGTGTGAAAACTGAGGCCTCTAGGGAGAGGATTAGTACATTTCAAAGCCACAAGGAGAGAGAACAGCATGTTGCTTTGGAAGAAAAAAATTCCACTTGTTTGGACAAGAGAATTGGAGGAGAGATCTAGCAGCTATTAGATGTGGAAGGTGCTGTTTGTTCCTACTAAGGATACTGAACTTAATTCTAGGGCAAGGTGAAACCACACTGAAGGTTTTAAGCAAATGTATTAATCATATTTGTATTTTAAGAAATCAAACTAGAGTAGGAAAACTCTCTCTTTGGTAGAACCTGGGGATAAGAAGTAGAGCTGGAACTAGAACCCAGCTCACCAGGGACCTGGTCCCACACTACCCTAAGTTCTCCACTTTTTGTTGGTCTCAAGCTAAAGTAGGAAAGAAAGCTTGGTGTTAGAAGAGAAGCTTGAGAGTGCAGCCGCCCCCTTTTCCTTCTTCACTGGCACCGTGCCATTCACTGGAGAGAGAGGAGGACTGACTCCCTACGCAGACCCATGGCAGACCCCTTTACAGGGGTACCCATCCTGTGGGGTGTACCCCCACTCCCCCAGGGACTTTTCAATCTTTTTATTGATTTTCTCTAGAAACACTTTTTTGGCAAGAGCAAAAACCCTGCAAATCATGGGTTCCTGTAAGACCCTCTTGGAATTCTGTGAAAGGGTAAATGTGACCTTGGAGAGTTATGAGAATGGATTGGTCTATTTTCGGAAAACAGCACCCAGTGAATTGAAAGCAGAAGTGTTTTCCAGGACAGACAATTGGTGTTTGAGAGAGAGAGAGAGAGAGAGAGAGAAAGAAACGAGGAAAGCATAAAACAGTTGTAGAAATGCCACTTTTGAAAGTGCATGCTTTACTTCTTGTTTCTATTTCTTCAAATCCACTGACTTCTGAAACTGTGTAAATTTGTCTCTGCTCCTATTACTCTACTGAAATGTTTCCTGGCTGAGTCACCAATGACTCCTTTTTGCAAACCCAACAGCTGCTTTTTGGTGCCCATCAAAACCAATTGTCTGTCTTGGAAAACACCTCTGCTTTCCAGTTTATTAACCCTAGGCACTGAGTTCTGGAAGCAGGCCAATTGATTTTTATAACTCTCCAAGGTGACACCCTTTCACAGAATTCCAAGTGGGCTTTATGGGAATCCATTATTTGAGAGAGTTTGTGCTTTGTGGGGTTTTGTTTGTTTGGTTTTTTTTTTTAATTCTCTTGACCCTCTCCAGTGGCAGAGTAACTTCTGAAACATCCTTCTTCGAGGCTTTGGCAATACTTTCCATTCTGGGTTCTCCTTTTTTCCCATCTTAGTTGGCTTCTCTTGCCTTGCATCCAATTAGATGCTGGTATTCCCTAGGGTTCTAATTGTAGATTATTTTTTCCACACTTGCTGAGCCCATGCATGAATGATGCACGGGTCCTCTGCTGTCATGCATCATTTACTGAAAGTTATTAAATGTCTATTTCTAGCTCCTGCATCTTCTGGGCTCTAGACCTAGAGTATCAGTAATTGCCTGTTGGATTTCTTAACCTGGATGACCTAAAACCATGTCATATGCTACAAGTCGAATACCACATTATAAGCCCAAATATCTTTTTCATCCCCAGTCAAACTGCTACTCCTCCACCATTTCCTGTCTCAATTAATGGCACCAATACTTGTCCAGGTACCCACTCCAGAAACCTGGGATTTATCCTCATACTCTTCCCTCTCTTTCGACTGTGAGTTCAATATATTGTGAAGTTCGATGAACTCTACATCCAAGATCTTTCTTCCCACCACACTTTGCTATCATCATCCATCACCCATGACTTTTTTGTTGTTTTGTTTCGTTTTTTTTTTTTTTTTTTTTTTTTTTGAGATAGAGTTTTGCTCTTGTTGCACAGGCTGGAGTGCAATGGTGTGATCTCAGCTCACTGCAACCTCCGCATCCCGGGTTCAAGCGATTCTCTTGCCTCAGCCTCCCAAGTAGCTGGGATTACAGGCATGTGCCACCACACCTGACTAATTTCATATTTTTAGTAGAGATGGGAGTTCACCATGCTGGTTAGGCTGGTTTCGAACTCCTGACCTCAAGTGATCCCCCCATTCTGGCTCCCAAAGTGCTGGTATTACAGGCATGAGCCACTGTGCCCAGCCCTTTTTTAAATCCAGGTTTTCTTTGTGTCAGCACATCCCTCCACGTTGCTTCCCATAATGATCATCTTCAAAGCACGCATGTGATTTTCTCTCTCCCCTTTTAAAAATCTGCAAAGACTCTCCATCACCTCCAGGATAAAGTGCCATCCCCTGAGGGTGGTACAGAGGCTCCTCTGCAGTGCAGCCCCAGCTTGTCTCCTGGAGTCTCCTCCTGCACTCCCTGCTGATTGAACATGCCATACATGTCCTCCTCCCTCTTTGCTTTTGCCACTGTTATTTTCCTGTTCTACCAAGGATAAACCCTCTCTTCTCACCTAACCAACTTTCCCCACTCTTCAAAGCCTCCTAGGCCAAAGCTGTCACCCCCTGTGACTTTTCTTGATGCTCCTCTTCAAAACCTAGTAGAATAAATTATTTTTTGTTCCCTCAGCGCTTTGTTTATGTCTCTATATAGGAATTATTGGATTATTTTATAACTACTTGCCTTTTTGTTTGTCTCTCCCTCTCTCAGGGACCTTTCCTTATTAATACATTACTGTAATTCCAGAGTGCCTGGCATATAGCAAACACTCAATAATGTATGCATTTTAATGCTTCCTCACTCTCTTCTTTCTAACCCCTTTCTAGTCAGCTGATTAAGGTATAAACAAAACCCAACTCATATTTTTTCCAGCTGAACCAGTTCAAATGAACACAGCAGGCCCTGAGAAGTTGTAATAAGAATGAAAGATCAAGGACTTGGAGAACAAAGAGCACATTGAGTTGTTTCAGTAGTGTTGACTGGGATTGCACCACCCCCAAGTGCTTGCTCAGAAAATAACAGTAATGCTTTATAGCCTAATCTGGTCTTACACTTTCCAAAGTGGAGGCCAGCTGGTGTTAACAGCATCACGGTGAATAAGCCAAGTGGCGTGTGTGGTGTGTGTGTGTGCATGCGCGCGTGCATGCTGGTGAGGGTTTTTCAGTGACAGAGAAGGTGTTATCTCTATTTGGAAGGTGGGAAGCAGGGCTGGAATTGGACTGCTGATCCTCTAATGCAAGGCTGATGAAACTTTTTTTGTAAAAGGCCGGATAGTAGATATTCTAGGCTTTGTGGGTCATACATCTGTGTTGTGCCTGCTCAGCTCTGTCATTGCAGCAGAAAAGCAGTCTTAGAGAAGATACATAAACAAATGAGTGTGGTTGTGCTTCAGAAAACTCATTTATGAACACTGAAGTCTGAATTTCATATGTTTTTCATGTGGCATGAAATGTTATTCTTGTTTTTGACTTTTCGTACCCCAGTGATTAAAAAATTTAGAAAAATGTTAACTCTTGGGCTAAGTGGGCAGCAGGCAAGATTTGGCCTGCAGCCATGCCATCGTTAGGCCCCGTGCTCTAATGCTTAGTTCATCACGACATACCCGGAGTGGCTGGATTTGGGGTGGGGTCATACGGAGGGTGCTGACCTTATGCAGTACTGACTACGTGCCAGTCTCTGTGCTTCAGCACGGTGCATATGCCCACTCATTTCTTTCTTTCTTTCTTTCTTTCTTTCTTTCTTTCTTTCTTTCTTTCTTTCTTTCTTTCTTTCTTTCTTTCTTTCTTTTTTATTCTACTGCGTGTTCTCTGAACCTGTCATTCATTTCTTACAACAACTGTGTGAGGGAGGAACTAGTGTCACCCAACTTGGCAAGTGATCAGACTGCTCACCCAGCTTGTAACTGTCAGTGTCAGACTTTTACCCAGGTGTCTGGTTCTGAGGTGCATGTTCTTACCACCACATCCTACTACTGCCTCCTATAGCAAAATATCATTGCCATGGAGATCATATGTGATGGGTTATGTTTTTCAAAAACACAGACATTCTTATCAAAATGGGGTCAATTTTCCAAAAAAAAAAATTGGGGACAAGGAGGACCGAAGGACAGATGTTGACATATCCAGCTGTGGGAAGATTGGCTCAGAATCCCCCAGGACTTAATACACCTTTCTGAATTTGTTATCGAGTTCTTTCTCCAGAAATTTGGAGGAATGCAGATAGTCCTCTTACCCTCTCAAAAGATCTTCCCTCTTGCTCCCCTTCCACCCACCCTCCACCAACACACACACACACACACACACACACACACACACACACACAGAGTTCCTAGTTGTGCATATTAAACTAAAGTCAAGTAATCTATTTGGCATTAGTAGCTAAAGAACAGATGTCAACTTATTGCTGCTTCCAGAGGGCCCTGCCAGATGAATGCAAAAGTTATCAATTCTCCCAGTAGGAATTACCCACAACACTTTTGTGCCTGCCCTTTCCTCCCTGCTGTTTCCAGTTTCTTCTCCTTGGACACCCACCCACTCTGAATCCAACACTTGACAGTGGCTCAAGGCTCTGACCACAGTGACAATGTAAGAAGAGTGGGTGGTCTCAGCCACCCTCTGCAGTTCTGGGAAGTTTACTCCAAGCTTTGCTTCTCCCCAGCCCCCAATTCCCCCTTCCTCCCTGACCTCATAAGCTCATTCCCTTCAAAAACCGGGGTGTGTCTGTCACCCCAGGCAGCAGCAGCTGCAGGCCCTGGGAGCTCAGTGGATGGTGATGCAATTCAGTTGGGGGTGGGGGTAGAAGCTGGTGGCTGGGTGAGGGAGATAAGAGGAAACAAAAGGCAGTTAAAAAGATCTGTCAATGAGAAGGATGGTTAGAGCCAGAGGAGGACGTGGGTGTCCCTGAGCTGATGTGAACCTTGCCTCAACTCCTTGGCTTTCTCCCAGTCCTTCTCTTCTGACCCTCAGGGGTCCCTGGAAATCTGCTACCTCCTGAGCAGGGCACTCTCCTCTCCTCTCCCCTCCCCTCCCCTCCCCTCCCTTCCTCTCCCCTCTCCTCTCCTTTCTCTTTCTCTCTTTCTATCTCCCTTCCTTCCTACCTTCCTTTCTTCCTTCCTTTCTCTCTCTCTCTCCTTCCTTCTTTCTTTCTCTCTCTCCTTCCTTCCTTCCTTCCTTCCTTTCTCTCTTTCTCTCTTTCTTTTTCTTTTTTGAGATGGAGTCTTACTCTGTTGTCCTGGCTGGAGTGCAGTGGCACGATCTTGGCTAACTGCAACCTTCACCTCCTGAGTTCAAGCGATTCTCCCGCTGCAGCCTCCTGAGTAGCTGGGACTACAGGTGCCCGGCACCACGCCAGGCTAATTTTTGTATTTTTTTTGGTAGAGACGGGGTTTTGCCATGTTGGCCAGGCTGGTCTCAAGCTTCTGGCCTTAAGTGATCTGCCCACCTTGGCCTTCCAAAGTGTTGGGATTACAGGCGTGAGCCACCGTGCTCGGCCCAGGGTAGTTCTAATACTTTCCCAGTAATCCCCTTTTTATCTCCTTTGCCTTGTTCCCCTCCTACTCCTCGAATCTTTTTGGAGCAAGCTCTGGGGGCGCATTTAGGTTGGGGCATAGCTGTGGAGCCACTGGCCACAGGTCTGTCTCTGAGCTTGGTCCTACAGGCCTGTATATGCCTGAGCCACCTTTTCCATAGGGCTTTAGCTCACCTTCTGCCCTCATATAAGGGTGATGGCCTTCGCCAGACACTGTGCTAGACAACAGGAGGGAGCGCCTGTGCCATGGGGTTGGAGGATCTGAGGGCCTTAGTACTGAGGTCACTCCTCAACTTTCAGGATTTTTTTTTTTTTTTTTTTTTTTTGAGACAGAGTCTTACTCTGTCGCCAGGCTGGAGTGCAGTGGCACGATCTCAGCTCACTGCAACCTCCGCCTCCCCGGTTCAAGCGATTCTCCTGCCTTAGCCTGCTGAGTACCTGGGACTACAGGCATGCACCACCACGCCCAACTAATTTTTGTATTTTTTGTAGACACAGGGTTTCGCCATGTTGGCCAGGATGGTCTTGATCTCTTGACCTCATGATCCGCCTGCCTCGGCTTCCCAAAGTGCCTGGATTACAGGTGTGAGCCACTGCGCCCGGCCAGGTCACTCAGCTTTCTTCTGGGCTTCTTGATGACACTGGGAGACAGGGCAAAGTGTTCTACATTTGAAAAACAAATTAAAAAATTATTAATCCCCACCATTACTAGAGTCACATTTGCTCACAGTAAAAGACTTGGGCAGCACGGAAATATACAGGAAAGAAGAAAGCAAAGATCACCTGTAACTCCAAACCTGGAGAAAACCTCTCCGGGCATTTTGGTGTATTTCCTTCTCTCTTTGTTCAATGCCTATCTTTATCTCTATCTCTGCTTATAATGCATGGTGTCTATTGGACGTCGTGCTTGTCTCCCCATCCACATTGGCATTGTTTTCTGAGTATTTCCCATTAAAAGTTCTTCCAAAGCAATGATCATTTAATGAACAGGTATTCACCTTCCAAGATGAAGACAATGTTTTTATCTAGGTATTAGTATTGAATTAGTCTTGACTAAGACAATGTTCTTATCTAGGAATTAGTATTGACTATATTAACATCCCCATTTAACACCACACACACACACACACTCATACATACACACACACACACTCACACATACATACTTCTGTCTGAAAGTTTATTAGGAAGGCAGGTAGATGAAACAGCCCTCACTGCAAGGCACAGGCCCTTTACGTGAGATCTATGGGGAGGATGTGGGGCAGGAGGCTGGGGTAAAACATGGGGCTGGGAACATGGCTTCCAGCTACTCGTTGCCCCTCCTGAAATTCCCACCCCTTGACCTAAGAGCTTCCTCTGGGATGGAGTGTGAACCAGCTACCTGACAGGTGGGACCAGGGCTCAAAACTATGTGGGTGACAGGGTGAGGTGCCTCATGCCTGTAATCCCTGTACTTTGGAAGGCCGAGACGGGTGGATCACATGAGGTCAGGAGTTTGAGACCAGCCTGGGCAACATGGTGAAACTTTGCTTCTACTAAAAATACAAAAATTAGCTGGGAGTGGTGGCATGTGCCTGTAGTCCCAGCTACTCAGGAGGCTGAGGCAAGAGAATTGCTTCAGCCTGGCAGTAGGGGGAAGGGGGGCAGCGGGCAGAGTTTGCAGTAAGCCGAGATCTCGCCACTGCACTCTAGCCTGGGCGACAGAGCGAGACTCTGTCTCAAAACAAAAACAAAAACAAACAAACAAAAAAACCCTATGCGTGTGTATGTTTTGATGCTCAATAAAGTAAAATGGTCTCTGCAAAAAATAAAACTGGATTGGACAAGGGAGTTTTATCTGTTTTCCTGAGAGTGCCAACATTATGCTCCCACATCATTGTTTATATTCCACATTCCCTGGGTTGCCCTTAATCTGGCACATACTCCAGAACAGAATGCACTGTTTTCCTCAGTAATGGTGGCCAGCATACCCTGAAGGCCACCAGCACAGCCTATGTGTCCAGTCTCCAGAGGCAGGACAGAGGTAGTCTTTTGGATTCTTTGGGACTAGCACAGGACAGGAGAGTGGAGTGTAGGTGGGGAGGGCAGCCAACAGCAGCTGTGAACCCATCTCAAAGAAATCCCACACGAGGCTGGGCATGGTGGCTCACGCCTGTAATCCCAGCCCTTTGGGAGTCCGAGGCAGCCGGATCATGAGGTCAAGAGATCAAAACCATCCTGGACAGCATGGTGAAACCCTGTCTCTACTAAAAATATAAAAATTAGCTGGGCATGGTAGTGCATGCCTATAATCCCAGCTACTGGGGAGGCTGAGGCAGGAGAATCGCTTGAACCTGGGAGGCGGAGGTTGCAGTGAGTCGAGATCGTGCCAATGCACTCCAGCCTGGTGACGGAGTGAGACTCCATCTGGGGGAAAAAAAAAATAGAAAAGGAATCCCACACGAGCTTCAAGGGGGTGTCCCAAGGAACGGCTCTAAGACTCTAAGGGTCATGTTTCTCAGCTTTGAGGGTTAGCAGCCAGACGACCCAGGGACTGAGACCACTGGAAGTGGGAAAGAAGTGAGTAGAAAAATGAGGGTGAAGATGAAGAAATAGGAGAAGGGCTGGATTACTCAAGAGGGATACGATCATTCTGAGCCATCCAGAAAATGAGGGAATCATCAGGGTTTTGGTGGGTTTTTTTTTTTTGTTTTTTGTTTGTTTGTTTTTTGAGATGGGGTCTTGCACTATCTCTCAGGCTGGGGTGCAGCTCACTGCAGCCTTAAACTCCTGGGCTCGAGAGATCCTCCTGCTTCAGCCATCCAAGTTCCCAGGACTACAGGTATGCACTACCACACCCAGCTAATTTTTATTTTTTGGAGATGGGAATCTTAGTTTTTTGCCCAGGCTGGTCTTGAACTCCTGGCATTAAGCCATCCTCCTACCCCAGCTTCCCACAGGCATGAGCCACTGTGCACAGTTTGGGAACCATCAGTTTTTTAAAAAATAGGATTTAATATTTAATATTTCACAAACAGCATCTATGTATTGCCTGAGAGGATGGGGGAGGGTAGGGCAAAGGTAGAGAAGGGGAAGGTAATCCCTCACTTTTAGTAATTAGGGCCTCAGTTATTTTTAGTAATGCAGGCTCAACAGGTCCTGAATGGGCAGGAAGGAGATGTTAAAGGAGGAAAAAGAGAAAGATGGAAGATAAAAAAAGATAAGAAGGTCAGTGTGGTGGCTAACGCCTGTCATCCCAGCACTTTGGGAGGCCAAGGCAGGAGAATTGCTTGAGCGCAGGAGTTCAAGACCAGCCTGGGCAATAAACAGTGAGACCCTGTCTCAGAAAAAAAAAAAAAAAATTAAAAAAGGAGAGAAAGAAAAGCAAGTATGAGTATCCATTGGCAAATATGTACTAAGTGTCTACTATGTCTTAGGCTGTGTGCTAAGAACTGGGAATGTAGAATTAAAACTTTCTGATCTGCTGAGAGAGAGAAGAAGGAGGAGGAGAAAGAAGAAGCAAAAGCAAGCAAGAGAGACAGAGGAAGGAAGGAAGGAAGAAGGAGGAGGAAGAGAAAGAAGGAAGGAAGAAGGAAGAAGAAGAAGAATGAAAGCTTTCAAGCCCTGCCTTCAAGGAGCAGTATGCCACAGAAACTTGGTGTACAGATTGTCACTGGTTGTGTTACTGGGCTGCTGCCGAGCTGCCATCCCTTTATGGTTTCTTGTTCTTCAGGAGGAAGTCCAGTCTCCACTGTTAGATGTAATTTGTCTTAGAATCTTTGGAGGGGCCGGACTCTATAAGGCAAACCAAACAAATATCCTTTTTCTTCATTTAAATAGGGTCTGGCATGTTTAACATTCATTCCTTTTTTTTCTCTTTTCTTTTCTTTTCTCTTTTCTTGTCCTTTCTCCTTTCTTCTTTCTTCTCTCTCTCTCTTTTCTTTTTTCGTTCTTTCAGATGGCATTTTGCTCTGCTGCATAGGCTGGAGTGCAGTGGTACAATCTCGGCCCACTGCAGCCATTGACTCTTGGGTTTAAGCAATTCTCCTGCCTCAGCCTCGGGAGTAGCTGGGATTACAGGTACACACCACCGCACTCAGCTAATTTTTGTATTTTTGTAGAGACGGGGTTTCGCCGTGTTGGCCTGGCTGGTCTCAAACTCCTGTCCTCAAGTCATCCGCCCGCCTCAGCCTCCCAAAGTGCTGGGATTACAGGCATGAGCCACCATGCCCGGCCTCATTCATTCATTTTTCAAACCTCGAGGTTACACCTTACTACTAAAGGCATGCTACAAAGGATCTATCTAACCATTTTTTTTTCTTGGCACTTTAAAGAACAGGGACCCTTATGACAGCCTCTCTCTGAGGCATTGACTATCTTGGAAACCATAGATTAGATTAAGAAGGGAGGTCAAAACATTCTTGAATCACTTAAAACTGGAGACTACATGGTTTCAAGATGAAACCCCTGGGTTGCACATTGGGAGCTGACATGGGAAGTCTGCTTGGAGCTTCCTTTTTTTGGCTTTCGTTGGTATCCCAGTGGCTTATTGCCTGAGCAGAATCACTGAAGGTGTGTGATATGACTGAATCAATGCTCTGCGCTGGCAACCAGCAGCCACCTGCAGCCACCTGAACCACCAAAGACTTTTGGGACACTCTGCTGCTGTCGTGCAAGGCCCAGCTTACAGAGATGAAGAGAGTGTGTTCCCTTCCCTTGGGTTGCTTACAGCCTAAGAGAGGAAGCAGAGAGGTAAGCAACTGATGGCAGCTTGAAACAAAATCAAAGGAGTTCTAAACTGTGGAAGAGGCACTGGGACCATGAGGACTCAGATGTGAGGGCACTTAATTTTGTTAACAGAAAACCTGATGGAGGGAATATTCATTTCAGCTGAGCCTTCAAGGATACATAAGATAGCACAGGTAGAAAAGATGGAAGGTGATTTTCCAGCTGAAGGAATTATAAGGGATTTGCACAGAAACATGAAAGCATGCAGTGGTTCCAGGAAAAGTAGCTCTTTGGAGGTGGCTTGAAGGGAGGGAGAGTGCATGGGGTGATTAAGTAAAAGTCATGGGCCGGGCACAGTGGCTCACGCTTGTAACCCCAGCACTTTGGGAGGCCGAGGCGGGTGGATCACCTGAGGTCAGGAGTTGGAGACTAGTCTGGCCAACACAGTGAAACTGCGTCTCTATTAAAAACACAAAAACTTAGCTAGGCATGGTGGCAGGTGCCTGTAATCCCAGCTTCTCAGGAGGCTGAGGCAGGAGAATCGCTTGAACCTGGGAGGCGGAGGTTGCAGTGAACCAAGATTGTACCATTGCACTCCAGCCTGGGTAATAAGAGTGAAACGCTCAAAAATAAATAAATAAATAAATAAATAAATAAATAAATAAATAAATAAAAAGTAAAAGTCATCTGAGAGACTCACAGGAAGAAACTACAGCAGCCTGCCCACAGACGGATGCTTAGGTGGGAGGTAGTGCACGTAGCCTGGCATTCCAAGTCAGGCACACCAGAGTTTGTCTCTCAGCTGTCTTATTATTGCTGACTGATGTTGAACAACTTATTGAACCTCATTTTCACATTATATAAGTTGAAGATAATATATCTGCATTTTAGATGGGTGTTAAAGTGCTGAACAAGTGAAAATGACAGACCCTCAATAAATGTAGCCCTTTCTTTTTACCTCTTCAGGAGGAAACATAATTGAGCATCAGATGATTTTCTATATTGTCATTCATTTCACAAACAGTTATTGACCAACTTCTCTGCATTGGGCCCTGTGCTAGAAGCTTGAAGGGTATTCAAAAATGCAAGCCATCAAAGAAAGGATGATATGGTTGTGAGATGATATGAGGAGAGATCAAAGGAGAAGTCAATGTCCAAGATAGCAACCCATCAGAACCCTCACAAGGCTGCGCCCCATTCATGAACAAAGGAGCATCCAGGCAGTGAGTGCTGTGCGTGATGTACAAAGAGTGGTGTGCATGGTGGACAAAGAGTGCTGTGAGTTCAGAGTACGGTGAGGTCACTGAGGGCTGGGATGGGCTGGAAAGGTTTCAAGGAACAGGAGAAATGTGAGCCAGACCTGGAACCTAGTTAGCATTTGGAGAGCAGAATCACTGGACGTGTGTGAAGTGACTGAAGGAAGAAGAGAGGAAAGGAATGATTGTGTTAAGTGGCAAAAACCCAGCCATGGAGCGAGGTGAGCTTAGGGGAAGTCTGGTTTGACTGTATAGGAGGAGTCCTGGGAGATAGGGCTGAGAAGGAGATTGGTGTCAGATTATGGAAAGCTTTGGAGGTCAGGCTAAGGACTTCAATTTCCATGATAGGCAATGTGTTTTTCATTGTGTGCTCTAGGGCACACAGGTCCACCTGTCACCTACACCCTGCATTTTGTTAATGCCACTTATTCTGTAGTATTCATATATTGTACTATTTTCTCTATTAGAAATATGTGTCATACTGTGCCCTAAGCAAAACTATAAATTCCACAGGATAGGTCCCATGAAGATTTCCTAAGTTGACATGATTTAATGAGGTAGCAGATTTTAGAAGCTGGGAGGTAAAGAAGGTTTAGGGATGTCCATGGAGAAGCTGGGAGCATACTGCTCTGACGGTTTGTAGAAAGTGCCAGCCACTGCACTGTCTCCACACTTGATGCCTCTCCAAATGTTGATTTTAATGCTCTTGGAGTTGCCTTGATGGTTTGGACCTCTAGTTTGAACAATATCACTGTAGACCATATTTGATGTTACTTCCCATACACTAATATCAGAATCCTGAAATATAGGTGTGATGTGGTTTGGCTGTGTCCACACCCAAATCTCATCTTGAATTGTAACTCCCATAATTCCCATGTGTCATGGGAGGCACCCAGTGGGAGGTAATTAAATCATGGGGGCGGGTCTTTCCCATGGTGTTCTTCTCGTGATAGTGAGTAAGTCTCACAAGATCTGATGGTTTTAAAAATGGGCGTTTCCTTGCACAAGCTCTCTCTCTTTGCCTGCCATCATCTGTGAAAGACATGACTTGCTCCTCCTTGCCCTCTGCCGTGATTATGAGGGCTCCCCAGTCATGTGGAACTGTGTAAGTCCATTAAACCTCTTTTTCTTCCCAGTCTCAGGTATGTCTTTATCAGCAGCGTGAAAACGGACTAATACAACGTAGAAGGCGCATTTCTGCTGAAGGGTCTTAGATCTTCCAGATTCTTTCAGATTTTGCCTGATCAAACTCCTTCACTCTCCTAAAACAAACCAACCAAAGTAACAATAGAGCAATAGTAACAAACTCTTCAAGTAACAATACAACTGCTGTGTGTTTATAACTCCCTTGCTCTCTAGAGACCCCTGTGCTTTGATATTACCAGTTGCTCTTTCTCAGCTTAACTCCGAGGAAGAAATCAACCAAGAACCTTGGGAATCAAGTGACCAAGGGCAGAAAGCAAGAACGGTGCAGTGCAAACATGGCCTGCCTGGATGTTTGCTTTGGTTTAAAGAGTTACTAGGGATAGTATACTAACCTTTTATTTTGCAGGGGCCTTTACTTTCCTGGTAAATAGCTGTTTTTAAAGTAGCAGTTTCTCCATGTGACTGGGCAAACAGATCCTTAAAATAGATCTGACCCTTCTTTCTGTGGATCAGCCAGGGTGGCAGCAGTGACACCTGGGCCACTGGTCCCAGTTGCATGCCAGGAAAATAATCAAGCAGTAGTGTCTGGGTACTTTTCTATCCAGGGCGCAGCTGTTTATCTCACTGCCTCTTGAAGCCATAGCCTGTGGTGGCCCCGACTACCAACAAGTAGTAGACTCCACACACAAGTGTCTGCAGCCCCAGGCACTGAGAGAGACCCTCCCAGTGGGGCATGTGCAGAGACTGCCTCACTGGCCTGGAGTAGATCACTTTGGTTTCACAGACTCTTTTTAATGTGGTTTTCCATAGCAAGGGCAGCTAAGTGGGGTGGAGGTGAATATGGGGACTGGGAAGAGGCCATTCATAGTGGTTCCTACAAGGAACAAGGTCAGTGTCTCCCCTTCCCAACAGGAGCCTGCTTTTGCAGTTGGGGGTCTGTTGCTAGTAAGTTGACTGGGTCATGCCTAGCCCTCAAGGCCCTGGATGCTGACCATCCTCAGCCTGTTTTTCTGCCCCCCTCCATATGTATTTCCTGCTGGAGTAAGACCAGCTTTTTACAGGCATTCCCCAAAACATACACATACGTGAAACTTGTGCCAGTCTTCTCTTCTGGCCTTTGTTCATGCTGTTCTTTCATCCTGGTAAGTTTTCCTTTCCCCTGTATCCATTCAAATCCTTCCCACATTTCAAGGTCTCGTGTAAACCTACTGCCTCCGTAAAGCCTCCTCAGAATGTTCCTGTTTGGCCCTGGTTCTTGTCTCATTTCATGTGGGTCAGTTCAATCTCCCCATGTAGTTTGCAAGCCCCAGGAAAGCAGAGTCTATGTCAGGTCCTTTAAAGGTGTCACCCACATCCCCTAAAATAGCTCTCATTTCCTGTATCACTTATCTCTCCTTTGTAATTCACTGTTTAAAAAAATACCTTTTTTTCCCCCCATAAGTGACTGGGAATGATGCTGTTCACTTCTGAAATGCCCATAGCTACTAGCACAAAGCTGGTGATCAATAAATGCTTGCTGATTGGATAATTTATCAATGGCCTATATTGAAGAGAGAAAATAGTAACTAAAATGATAAAAGCTTGAGCATGATCCATAATTCTTACTTTGGATCCTTGAAGATGAATACGTCTAAACACATAATGGCCTTTTCATGCAGTTCTCTTTCATTTAATTGCTTAAAGAGGGAGTTTGACTCCAGCCTCTCTTATATTCAGCTACAACCATTCAAACTAGTAAACTTTAAATGAACATCCTCACTGTACTGGATCCTGCTCATGGGATCTGAGGCCCTGCTCCTGGAGAAGAGAGTGGAAGAGGCTTTATTAGTCACCAACCAATCATTTCCCGCTTAGCCCTAATGGGGAGTAAGCATGACAGCTATGAGCAGTAGCCACAGGCTGTTTAGGGCAAGGGAAAACACAGGGAAGGAGATCCAAGGGATGCGAAGCTGGAACGAAGGATTTCAGCTTCCAAGAGCACAAACTGATTGATTCTCAAAGTACATATCGTAACCTGAAGTGATTCATGACCAATTATGCAAGTGGCATAGCAGACACCAGAACCAAATGAGACCTCCAAGGGAGGGAAGCCAGGCCAAAGCTCTCTCTGGGGAGCAGCCAAACCTTCAACAGTCATGGAACAAAGTCAGGAAAAGGCCCTGAGAAGAGCTAAATTTATCCAGGTTGCCTGCGGTGCCTGAGGGCATGAACTTCAGGGAAAAAAGAGCAAATGAGGAATTACTCATATGCCAGAGAGAGAGAGAGAGAGAGAGACCAGAAAAGACAGGACAATAGCTATGGCTGGTGGTTTACAACAGCACAAGAGGGAAATCTCACTAATGTTGACCAGCAGCAGCTGCCTAGCCATATCACTCTGCGTGTGTGTGTGTGTGTGTGTGTGTGTGTGTGTGTGTTGGTATGGGTGTATGTCTTTAAACTGAGGACCTTTATACTAGGGATTTAGGGTGGACAGAAGATCAGGAACCACATCAAGCTTCCACTACCTCTGATGGCTCCTAGAAAGGTAGTATTTTCCCAGAGAACTGCGTAAACAGCTGAGAGTTACAAAGGCAGGCCAGCTCATACCCAATGATTGGAGCATGCAATACCCAGGGTACAATAGCTTGGTGACATAATGGTAGAATCCTACCTACTGATGGATCACAGAGAAAATGCTGAGATCATTGTCAGTCTGGACAATGTTTCTAATTTGGAAGGAGTTGGAGGAAGCCATGATAATGGGTTATCTTGCCTACTCAAGGGTGGCTTTCAAAAGTAAGGTGGGCAGGAGGAAGCAGGAGATGACAGAGCACTTGCTGAGTAGCTATTGGTAGTTTTTTGTAAATACGCTTTCATTCAATCCTTTGAGGTAAGTATCATCTCCAATTTATAGATGACAACACTGAGACTCATGGAGTTTACGTAATCTTAACAAGGTCACCCTGATGATAAGGATTGAAGTCATGGTTCCAACTTAGGCTGCTTGCTCCAAAGCCTGGGCTTTTTCTACCCTACTGTCGTGGTTCCTAGCTCTCTCTACACCTCTCAAGTCTAAAATCCCAGCCAGAGAGAACCTCCAGGGAGAGCCTAGTGTAATCAGGACATGGGGGATGAGATTGTGAGCTCTTTGCTCATAAAACCTCCTGCATCTTGGACCAATCAAAAGCTAACAATCAACCAACACCTTCCCTGGGCCGACCAACTACTTTCCTACTTGGAATTTCTTCCAAAGTGACATTTTTTTAGAAAATACACTTAATGAGATGAAAGGTGACTGTTGTTGCCTTTTCTCTTTGCTTTTAGCATGTGATAACCTTTCTTTCTGGTCATGTCCCAGTCTTCTTGGTCTTTGCCCTCAGCACTGTGAAAGTGCATATTTGCCCAACCTTTATACCACGTAGCTCTGAGCAGCACATGTTCTGATCTGGACTAAGTTCACTTAGCAGAAGAGTGGGTGGCCTCCTACTGACCCTTTCTGGAAACACCTATCTTCAACAGGTTCTCCTGAGGCCCATCCTGGTGGCAACTGTGCTAGGATGGGGGCAGAGTGGGTGGGAGCACATTTCTCTACAGGAAATCCAGAAACAGTCCCACCAGCTTCTCCAGGATTGACTTTAAATGCCTTCACCCTCCCTTAAATCCTCCCACTTCCTTCCTTTTATCACTTCAAGCATTAGCTACATATCATTGTAACCCATGTTCAATACTCAAGAGGAAAAGAAACAATCAGAAACTCACACGTTGGCTTGCTTATTCAGAGACTAGGGTCCATTCTAGGAGTTCCCTGTATTTTCCCTTAGTCTTCCCATCCTAAGGCTGGTGCTCCTTGGGATTTGGGCATCTTCTGTTCTCAGTGTATTCATTCTCCCCGGGCAATCTCATCCTTTATTATGACAATGATCACCATCTCAGATCTCTCTCTTCTTAGACCTCAGCACCCACCTCTCTACTAGACACCTCCATTTGGAAGTTCCTCAGGACAAAATACATGCTCAATAACTCATTGCTGAATGCATGGATTGTTTAAACCCCCCAAAATGGGCAGCTCAGGCAGAAGTAAGCCTCTGATTTGTTGGATTTTATAGTTCCCCCTTTATTTTATTTTAATTTATTGTTATGGATTTGTGAGGCAGTTTGGAGTGGTGGAAGGATCAGAATCCTCACAATTACAACTCTGTTTAGATCCTGACCTTGCTTTAACATCTATTTCTTTTTTTTTCCTTGAGACAGAGTCTTGCTCTGTCACCCAGGCTGGAGTGCAATGGCACGATCTCGGCTCACTGCAACCTCTGCCTCCTGGGTTCAAGTGGTTCTCCTGCCTCAGCCTCCCAAGTAGCTCGGATTACAGGCACGCACCACCATGCCCGGCTAATTTTTTTGTATTTTTAGTAGAGACGGAGTTTCACCATGTTGGCCAGGCTGGTCTCAAACTCCTGATCCACCCGCCTCGGCCTCCCAAAGTGCTGGGATTACAGGCGTAAGCCGCTGCGTCCGGCCTTTGACATCTATTTCTATCTGTCTATCTGAAGGTTACAGGCTAAGCTCTGAACTAGGCAGTATGGAGCCCCATCCAGGATTCTAGATCTGGTTCTGTTGCAAAACGGCTCTGTAGCTTTGGGCAAGTCACTTTGCCTCTCTGGATCTCCTAGTCTCTGAATAAGCGAGCCAAGGTGTGAGTTTCTGATTGATTCTTTTCCTCCTGAGTATTGAACATGGGTTACAATGATATGCTTGAAGTGACAAAAGGAAGGAGGTGGGAGGATTTAAGGGAGGGTGAAGGCATTTAAGGTTAATCCTGGGGAAGTTGGTGGGACTGTTTCTGGATTTCCTGTGGAGAAATGGGCTCCCACCCACTCTGCCCCCATCCTAGCACAGTTGCCACCAGGATGGGCCTCAGGGGAACCTGGTGGTTGGATCTCCTGGTTGAATTGCTAAGCTGAATTATCTAAGACCCATCTAACACTTACCTTTCAGGGTGAAGCATTCTAGCACCTGTAGGTAGGAAGTGTTTTTCAGACTAACTAACTGATAGTATTTTTCTGGAAGGAGATACTACGAATCTCAGCAACTTGGAAGAGTTCATTCTGTTTTTCTAAAACTTTGTTCAGACTCTCTGAATGAGGGTGAGAACTAGAACTAGTTGTTGTTTTCAACACTATCCAAAATTCAGACTTCTGTCATGGTAGGTGTCCACATAGCAGGCTTAAAGATGAATGTGAAAATATCTGTCTCCACAGATGCCTATGTTTGTCTAGCTTGTCCACTTTCTTTCCTTCTGATACACAGATTTGCAGAGGCAGCTGTTGCCTGAATACACAGGCAAGAGTTTCTCTGCATGAGGCTTAGGCGGCCCCATTTCCCCACAGGATCCACCGCCACCCCTTCGGGTGTGACCACTCAATAAAAACAACACACTATAAAAAGTGTTTTTAAATCCAAAAAAAAAAAAAGAGTTTCTCTGCATGGATGATTGGCTGTAAGGGAGCTGCCACTGCAGGTTGATAACTGCTTGACAAACATGCCAGACACAAGAACCATGGCTCTAAGTTAACTTTCCATGTATTCACCTCAGTAGGTATGTATAGGGATGCTAGGTGTTTGAGGGATACTATTTAATTCTGATAGTAAATTTATTTAAATTTTATTTTGTTATATATATATATTTTAATAGAGATGGGGGTCTCGCTACATTGCTCAGGCTACTCTCGAACTCCTGGTTTCAAGTGATCCTCCCACCTCGGCCTCCCAAAGTGGCACCTAGATCTCATTTAAATTTTAATCAAAGTGACACAGACCCTGAATTTAAACAAGTTAAATGTGCTAAAAACACTTAACTCAGCAGTCCTGTAGCCTCCTGACCACCTTCTCCATGTCCTGTTCCCCAGAGGTACTTGCATTCAAATCTTTCACTCTTTCTAATGATATGTACTTTCATATTTTATTTTATTTTTTATTTTTATTTATTTATTTTTTGAGATGGAGTCTTGCTCTTGTCGCCCAGGCTGGAGTGCAATGGCGCAATCTCAGCTCACTGCAACCTCCACCTCCTGGGTTCAAGCGATTCTCCTGCCTTAGCCTCCTGAGTAACTGGGATTACAGGCACCTGCCACCATGCCCAGCCAATTTCTTTTTTTGTATTTTTAGTAGAGACAGGGTTTCACCATGTTAGCCAGGCTGGTCTCAAACTCCTGACCTCAGGTGATCTACCTGCTTTGGCCTCCCAAAGTGCTGGGATTACAGGCCTGAGTCACTGTACCCAGCCATACTTCCATATTTCAAAGAATATGCTCATACTGATGTTGTTTAATTAATAATTTGATACTACTATTATTAGACAGGGTCTCATTATGTTGCCCAGGCTGGAGTGTAGAGGCTATTCACAGGCATCACAGTGCACTACAACCTCAAACTCCTGGGCTCAAGCAACCTCCTGCTTCAGCCTCCTGAGTAGGTGGTACTACAGGTGAGCACTACTGTGCCTGGCTAACTTGAAATAATTTAAACATTTTATTGTAGATGAGGTTTTAGATCTCTATTGCTCCCTTTTTCTTTTCATACGATTCCAGTTCCTCCAGCAGAGAAGTCAAATAATATTCAGCATTTAGATTATTATGACTATTGAAAGATTGTTCATGCTAAGCCAAGTATTGGATTATAATTTCAATTTTTGATTTTTTAGGTAATTAATGATTGCCTGCTTACATCTTTTGTTTTCTTATTACTTTTTTGTTTCCTTTTTCTTTTCTTTTCTCTTTTTTTGAAACAGGGTCTCACTCTGTTGCCCAGGCTGGAGTGCAGTGGCATAATCACGGCTCACTTCAGCCTTGACCTCCTAGACTTAGGTGATCCCCCTACTTCAGCCTCTCAAGTAGCTGGGACTACAGGCATGCATCATCACACCTGGCTAATTTTTTGTAGAGATGGGGTTTTGCCATGTTGCCCCAGCTGGTCTTGAACTTCTGGGCTCAAGTGATCTGCCTGCCTTGGTCTCCCAAAGTGCTGGTGTGAGCCACTATGCCTGGCCCTTAATTTTTTTTAACCTATGGCTAAATCCCTCTACCCCATTAAACATCCTCTCTGTATAAAGTTCCATGTGGTCAGAGCAGGTGTCTGTGGAGGATGGAGATACTTTTACATTCATCTTGAAGCCTTCTGTGTGTACAGCTCTATTTTTTCTTTTTTTTTTCCCTGTAGACCTTCCTCCAGGAGCTTCTGTCTTCTTGCTCCACTTTGGGTGATCCTCCAGGCCTGTAGCAAAGCTGTCCTTGTGGGACTTCCCTTCACGGTCATCCCAGGAATTTCCTTCATCTTTCTCTTATATTGCATTCCCTATTTCCTGCATCCCATGTTTTCCCCTTTCTTGGTTTACATTTTCATTTTGGTTTCATTTTATTTTCATTTTGTCACAGTCTCTAGAAATCTCTAGTAAAGGATACATAGGAGGCAAATTTTTAAAAAGTTTTGTTTGTATGAAAATGTCTGTATTTTATGTTCACATTTAATTGGGACCTTCAGTTGGTAATAGTTGAAAATAATTTTTCTTCAGAAAAACATTTTTTCATCTACTAACTTTTAGTGCTGATATTGAGAAGTCTATTGCTATTATTATCATGTGTTTCTATGGAAACTATTTTCTTCCTGGAAGCTTTTGATTATCCCTAGTATGTTATAATTCATTGTTTTTATTTAACAGTAGGGTTTGTCAGAGCTGGGTGCAGTGGTGGGTGCCTGTAATCCCAGCTATACGGGAGGCTAACAGAGGATTGCCTGGGCCCAGGAGTGAGTTCAAGACCAGCTTGGATAACATAGACTCCATCTCAAAAAAAAAAAAAGTAAGATTTGTCAATGGATGGGCTACATCTTAGGGTCCTTAGGTGGCAAGTGGGCTTTTCCATACACACAATTGGTCTTATTTGGAAGACAGGAAATGCAGTGCAAAGGCCAGGACTTTGAAACGGGGTCAATGAACTTGTGTGGTAAAAGTTTAATGCTTTTCCTTCTGTCATTTAGGTGGTTTCCGCTCCCCTCCTCAACCATTCTTTCACTTTAGAAATTATCAAAGGGATTAGATAAGTGATTACCCCCTTGGGGTAATTTCAGATTCTGTCAGAAGCCTGGAAACTTGGACAGGATGTGAGGTTGGAATTTCAGTTCATTGAGCCTAAAGAGCACCCTCTTTGAGGATGGACACCAACAGCCACCTGGAAAAGACTAGAAGAATCCAATTCCACTATCAGTGGAATTGGAATCAATGTGATTATGCCAAGCAAAAGAGTGAAACTGTTGTATAGATATGAACTCCTGATGCTGTAAGTTTTTTACATTTTGTTTTCAAGACAGCAGCTTCTTGCAATATCACTCCATGATTATTGCTGTCAATCAGGAAGTAGCCTGTAACAGCATACTCATATAGAGAAATAATAGATAGCATTGCCTGCAGATAAGTTGAAATGCCTTCTCCCTGCTCTGAAAACTAGACATTTTCAGATTTCATTTATTTATTTTTGAGATGGAGTCTTGCTTTGTCCCCCAGGCTGGAGTGCAGTGGCATGATCTCTGCTCACTGCAACCTCTGCCTTCGGGTTCAAATGATTCTCCTGCCTCAGCCTCCCGAGTAGCTGGGTTTACAGGCACCTGCCACCACCCCTGGCTAATTTTTATATTTTTAGTAGAGACGGGGTTTCTCCATATTGGCCAGGCTTGTCTCAAACTCCTGATCACAGGTGATCTGCCCACCTTGGCCTCCTGAAGTGCTGGGATTACAGGTGCCAGCCACAGTGCCCGGCCTGAGTTTTCAGATTTTAAATGAAAGGTACCTGATCTATGCTCCTTCTTCTAGCCACAGTCTGCCATGTAAACGTATTTGGTCTGTTCCTGAACCCAAGGGGAATTCTTTTCTCTTTCATCTATCCATCCATTTATGCATCCAATCATCTACCTTTATCTTACCTGCCTGTCAGACCAAGTCTAAGAAGCTTTGCTCAACTATTTAATTCTACTGATTTCTCTTTTTTTTGAATACCTGCCACATAGTTATTGCCATCCCTCATTTTAGCATGTAGCAATTCATGACTTAGATTGACTTCAGTTGTAGTCACAAACACAAATGCCTACCAAGGGCCAGGCGGATGACGTATCTGAAGTCTGCTCCGTGAGTCAGATAGACCTCTGGGGACTGTGTGAACTGGAGAATGGGTGCTCTCAGTAAGGGACAGCTGCCCTTTACTCCAGTCAGTTGCTGCCCACCAAAAATCCAGGTAGATGTAGAGCTTCCAGTTTTTCAAGAGAGAACAGATGTCCAAATTTTTATGACTTTTTAAAGTGGTGGTTTAATTTTACAAAATCACGGTGTAGGACAAACACAATGTGTGTTTCACACTGTACATTTGCAGCCTCTGAGGTGATGAGCTTCTTGAGCTTATTGTTTCTGAATTCCATATGGCAGCTCATACATTAACTAACATATACAGTAGGTGCCTGATAAATGCTTGCCACCCTTTCCAGAGCACCACATCCAAGCCAAGTAAAATTATTGCCTCAGCTGATTCTCTGTAGCCTGTAGGTGGTGTAAAAAGAAATTTTCCCCTAAAACTTATTTATATATTAAAGATACCCTCCTTGCCCCCAAACCTAGTGGGGCTTGATGTATTTGCTTAGCAGGTTAAATGAACTATTAGTGTATTTAAATGTTTTTTTTTTTCTTTTCTTTTTTCTTTTTCTTATTTTTTTGAGAGACAGGATCTCACTCTGTCACCCAGACTGGGGTGCAGTGGTGTGATCACGGCTCACTGTAGCCTCAAACTACAGGATTCAAAGGATCATCTCACTTCAGTCTTATAAGTAGCTGAGACTACAGGCACATGCTGCCACACTCAGCTATTTTAAATTTAATTTTATTTGTTGTAGAAATAGGGTATCACTTTGTTGTCCTGGCTGCTCTCGAACTCTTGGCCTTAAGTGATCCTCCTACCTTAGCCTCCCAAAGTGTTGGGATTACAGGTGTGAGCCACGCACCAGGCCAGTGTGTTCTTTACCATCTTTAAATGAAACCTTCCCTCAACCTTCCATTCCTCTACGGCTACCACTAATGGTATAAACTTGCCTTTTATTTATCACATCATTTGCTTTTCTGTTATCCTTCCACATATACTGCTCTGCAGAAATCACGCTCAGTAGGACCACCAGTGACCTCTTCATTGTTAAACACAGTGGTGCCAATCAGCCCTGGCCATCCTCTCAACTGACTTGAATCAGCTGATAGCATTTGATACTGTTGATCATTTCCTCCTCCTTAAAATTCCCACTTTTCCTGGTCTTTGCAGCTTTACTCCCTCCTACATTTTCTTCAGTCTTTCTGGATGCTTCTCATCAGGCTCCTTTTCCTGCCCAGTCCCTAAAATGCTGATTTTCTGCTGGTGTCATTTCAGGCTGTCTCCCCTCTCCCTCCACACATTCACCCTGGGTGACCTCATCCTCTCCCATGACTCTCCCCCTGCATGAGCGCTGATGATGCCCAGTTCCACCATCTCGCTCCAGACTCATCTAATCAGCTGCCTTCTGGCAGTGTCTGTCTCCATTGATACTTCTCACTCAGCACGTCCAAGGCTGAGCTCATCACTCTCGCTCCACCTCCCTTCTCCTCTTCCTGCATCCCTGTCCTCTGTGAGCAGCATCGCCATCTACCTTGTGGGCTGGACGTGAATCCTGAAACTTCCTCCCTGTGTTGGATTCTCCAGCGAGCACAAAAAAAGCACAGGCTTGGAACACCAAGGAAACAAACACAGAGTGCCAAAAAATTATTTCAAAAGTGTGTAGTGACTTACATGCATGTTTATAGCAGCACAATTTGCAATTGCAAAAATGTGGAACCAACCCAAATGCCCATCAACCAACGAGTGGATAAAGAAACTGTGGTGTGTGTGTGTGTGTGTGTGTGTGTGTGTGTGTATACATATATATATATATATATATGATGGAATACTGCTCAGCCATAAAAAATTATTAATTAATGGCACAGCAACCTGGATGGGATTGGAGACTATTATTCTAAGTGAAGTAACTCAGGAATGGAAAACCAAACATTGTATATATTCTCACTCATAAGTGGGAGCTAAGCTATGAGGATGCCAAGGCATAAGAATGACACAGTGGATTTTGGGGACTCAGGGGGAAAGGGTTGGAAGTGGGTGAGGGATAAAAGACTACAAATTGGGTTCAGTATGTACTGCTTGGGTGATGGGTGCACCAAAATCTCAGAAATCACCACTAAATAATGTACTCATGTAAACAAACACCACCTGTTCCCCAAAAACCTATGGAAATAAAAAAAAAAAAGCTTAAACAAACAAGATTGTAGTGCTTTTAAAAAGCATCAAAAAGCCACCCTAGAAAAAACAAAGCTTATTGGCTTTCTTCTACTTATTTTACGATTAGACAGTACTTTTATTGTGGATGTTGTATACAGGGTGGACATAAACTTTCCAGGCTTAGAGCCACTAATGTTCTTTCTACAGCCTGATCATCCTCAGCCACCCCTTCTCCATGCCCAATTGGTTCCTAAGCCCTATTGATTTTGCCTCATTGACAGCAGCTGAACCATCGCTAATACTGTCTTAGGGCTTCTGGTTGTCTGTGACCTGGATTGCTATAGCGGCCTCTTGACTAGCTTTCCCTTCCCACCCATCTATCACAGAGATGTCATCTGTTTCTTGTATGTCACTCTTCTTCCTAAAATCTTTTCCTTGCCATCTAGTAACTTCAAGGGAAGTTTCAATCCCTTAGCCTAGCTGACAGGCTGTGTGCTCCTTTACCTCCATGCTACTATTTCACATGCAGCCTTCACTCTAGATTTCCTACATTTACCCTACTCCATGCACCCCTCCCCTCTACCCCTCCCCAGCTTGGAAGGGTCTGTGTGACAAGTGAGAGAAAAGGTGGGAGACTCTTACCCTGTGTTCTCTAGGGAAAAAAAGGAATTCTCCCCATTTCGAAAAAGCCTCCAGAGGAGAAATGATCAGACATACAGAGAGTTCAGCCAAGAAACATTTTCCTTCTGCCCTGGGCTTGTCTTTTGGTCATAGCTTTTGCCCTTAAAATGCAGGTAGATTTGTCACTGGGGCCACATGCAGAAGAGGGCCATTGTCTTCTTTCAATGTTCTGCTCAGTGAGAACATCTTCATGTCACCAGCCACGAGCAAGCCCGCTCAGCTGACACAGCTTATGTCCTCTATAAACAGGGCCCGGGAGAACGCTCTGTGTGCCTCTGGTCAGTAGCTCCGTGGCTCGGCCTTGGCAGGGAGAAGGGCATTACTCACTGGACCCCCGTCCTCTCCCCAACATTGTTTTCCCATTTTCACCAGCGGACTGAAAGGGGGATGGGGGAGGAGGGCGGGAGAACACAGGAGAGTGGAGCTGTTTGTTTTCTCCTTCCTGTTAACAATGCAACATCTGTTCCCCAGCCTGGCAGCTGGACCAAAGTGAATTGATGAGAGCATTCGTGCCTCTGGATCAGGGGGTGGAGAGTGGGAGAGGGAAGGAGGGAGGGCTGCCCCAAGGGCTGAAGCCTCTCTGAACAATAACAATAGCAACAATCATGAGAATATCTTCAACACCATTTGGCAGGCTGACTGTGGAGCCCACGGAGCCCGTGGAGCTGGGTAATTTGATGTTCCAGCAGATCCACGTATTATAACGAACACACCGAACAGAGATCTGAGTGCCTTTTTTTTTTTTTTTTTAAGAATCGCCCAATTAAAGGAATAGTGTTTACCTAGTAAATATCTATTTTGGCTCATGCACAGTGATAGAAAACATCTTTATTTACCTAAGAATGAATCTGAGAGAGGTGAAGCTGACAGAGGTGGAGTGACAGCAAAAAGGCAAAATGAGGGTTAACGAGGCAGCAGTGAGGAGAAGGAAGGGCCCACCTTCTCCTGGCTTCCTCCTGCCTCCCTCCTGTTCCTTCTAGTTCATCTTTGGCTACTTCCTTCTCAGCTCTGGTGTCTACTGGTGGCCTGTCCCGGGCTCAGTCTCTCCTCTACCTGCACTTACTCTCAATGTTTTTGTCTAGCCTTATGGCAGTGGGATCCACCTAAATACTGACCATTCCCAATTTATACCCTTGACTCAGACCTGTCCCCTGAAGGTCAGCCTCATGTATTCAACAGCCCACTTACCATCTTCAACTGAGTATCTAAAGTCATCTCAAAGCTAAGCATCACCAAATGAGCTTCTTGGGTCATCCATCCACCAAACTTGATCTTCCATAGTTTTCCTCATCTCAGCGAATGGCAATTACATTCTTCCTGGACTCTTCTCTTACTCTTATATCCCACAACACACTGTAGGCAAAGCCTGTGGGCTCTGTCTTAAAAATGCACCCCAGAACCCGGTCACTTCTCCCTGCCTCGACTACTTTGTTCCCTGTTCTAAGCCATCATCAGTTCTTTCCTAGATTATTACAACAGCTTCCTGACTGGTCTGCTTCCGCCTTTGTGCTGCCTTCCTCTTGCCCAGCCTGGTCTCAACACAGCAGGCCGAGAGACCCTGTAAAACCATGATTTTGATCAGATTCCTCCCCTGCTCAAAACCCCCATATGCTCCCCATCGCAGAGAAGTCTGCGAGGTTCTCTCCAGTCTGGCCTCCTGCTAACCCTCTGACTTGTCTCACTGCTAACTACTTCAGCATTGCTGGCCTCTTGTGTTTCTAGAACATGCCAGGCACTCCCAGCTCCAGGCCTCTTCCTGGATGGCTCTTCTCTCAGATGTTTGCTTATCTTGCTTTTTATCTTTATGTCTTTACCCCAGAATTCCCTACCCTCATTTTTTGGTCTATTTTTCTCCATAACACTTGTCACACCTGAAAAGTTCCATCTTCCACTGATTTATTTTGTTTATTTCCACTTCCCAGTGATGACTGTACTCTGTGCGAGCAGGAATGCTTATTGTTTTGGACTCTGCTGTTCCCCTGGCACTGGAACAGTGCTTGGCACACAGAAGGCACTCAACAAACATTTGATGAATGCATGAACTGATGAATAAACAAACAAATAAATAAATGGATGCATGAATTCTGCTTTTGTTTCTGGCAGAATGGCTATGATATGGTTTGGCTCTCTGTCCCCACCAAATCTCATCTTGAACTGTACTCCCATAATTCCCATGTGTTGCGGGAGGGACCCAGAGGGAGATAATTGAAACATGGGGGTGGTTTCCCCCATACTGTTCTCATGGTAGTGAATAAGTCTCACGAGATCTGATAGTTTTATCACAGGTTTCCACTTTTGCGTCTTCCTCATTCTTTATTTGCCTGCTGCCATCTGTGTAAGATGGGACTTGCTCCTCTTTGCCTTCCGCCATGACTGTGAGGCTTCCCCATCCACGTGGAACTGTAAGTCCAATTAAACCTCTTTCTTTTATAAATTGCCCAGTCTCAGGTATGTTTTTATCAGCAGTGTGAAAATGGACTAATACAGGCTAGATTGCTAGAGGCGCATCCTACACCCTCTGAACCAACGAGAAAGTGTTGAGTGTTTATTTTGGGTGTAGCATCTCTCTTCCCCTGAAAGAATGGTGGGTCAGAAAGGCAAGGTGGACTCTTTGGTCCTGGGGACCCATTATGGCTCTTGGGGAAAGGAATGTGGGGCTGCCCTCAGTAAAAATCATGAACAAAGACTTTTGTTCCAGTTTACTGAGCTACCTCCGGTGACTTTTTCAGATTGACTGCTATTAAGTAGTCTTGGGAAAAGGCAGTAGATTACAGATGAGGGTGATATGAGGACAACTGTCACAAGACACAGGAGAGAGATGAAGAATGGAAGCTGTCAGGTTAGGGCCTGAACCCTATTCCTCAGCAGGCGGTCGTGACCCTTTGCTCTGTAATCTCTCTTGAAGCTACCTGGGTCCTTGGACAGGGGTGACCTTTCATATGATTTTGATTCTTGACTCATCTCTTTCCATCCTTTAGAGACCAGGGCTGAAAGAAAGAAAATGTGACAGCGTGGCTTTTCCTTGGGTTAATCAAAGGCTTACATTTGTACAATTTGCTAAGAACTTCCATATGGACTCCTTCAACATTGTTTGAGGGCCAATTATATGCAAGGAAACTGTGCTAAGTATTAATGATACTAAAGACAGCTTTAATACAGCATGATGAATGCCGTGAAATGTTAATGTAATTAAAGCAACACCAAAAGGTTGGTGAAATGTTAATGTAATTAAAGCAACACCAAAAGTTAGGCAGCTTATTCCTTTTATGTAGGTTAAAAAACAGATTTAGAGATTAAGTTGCTCAAGAATACATTAGAAGAGGCCAGGAGTGGTGGCTCATGCCTGTAATCCCAGCACTTTGGGAGGCCGAGGCAGGTGGATCACCTGAGGTCAGGAGTTCGAGACTAGCCTGACCAACATGGCAAAACCCCATCTCTACTAAAAATACAAAAATTAGCTGGGCATGGTGGTGGGAGCCTGTAATCCCAGCTACCTGGGAGGCTAAGGCAGGAGAATCACTTGAACCAGGGAGGTGGAGGTTGCAGTGAGCCCCACCCAAACCTGGGCAACAAAGCAAGACTCCATCTCAAAAAACAGAAAGAGTACATGAGATTAGAGGATCCCTAGGAAATGGATTTGACCCCATATGTTCTGGTGCCCAGTCCAGTGCTCTGACCTTTATGTTATATGCTATTCAAGGGTGCCTTCCTCAATCATTTTCTAAGCCTACACATAGTCACACTAGTGCGTGGCCTCAGCTACCTGTTCTAGAAACACCAAGCAAAGAGGTGTATGAGATTGTTTGTCTTGAAGTCTGCTTGCTGTGGTGGGAGATAGGACCCAGACATCCTTCAA
This sequence comes from Pan troglodytes, assembly GCF_028858775.2. Classification (NCBI taxonomy): domain Eukaryota; kingdom Metazoa; phylum Chordata; class Mammalia; order Primates; family Hominidae; genus Pan; species Pan troglodytes. The sequence goes on from NC_072398.2 coordinate 66,845,763, forward strand.
TTAGGATTCTTAGGTTTCTGTAACTCACAATTATCTCAACTCTGCCACTTGTGATTGACACTGATGAAATTTTTTTAAGCTTTATAAGCCTCAGGTTCTTCATTTGTAATATGGAGATTATAGTTCCTATATCAAAAGGTTGTTACAAGGATTAATGAGCGTATAGTTATAAAGCACTGTATTAGTTTGCAAGGGCTGCCTTAACAAAATACAACAGATGGTGTGGCTTAAGCAACAGAAACTTACGCAAAAAATAAAAAAAATAAACCAACAGAAATTTATTTCTTACAGTTCTGGAGCGTAGAAGTCCAAGATCAAGATGTTGGAAGGGTTATTTTCCTCTTTTATTTTTTATTTTTTTTTTGGGACAGAGTCTCATTCTGTGGCCTAGGCTGGAGTGCAGTGGTGCAATCTTGGCTCACTGCAACCTCTGCCTCCCAGATTCAAGCAATTCTCCTGCCTCAGCCTCCCAAGTAGCTGGGATTACAGGTGTGTGCCACCATACCTGGCTAATTTTTTGTGATCCACCTGCCTTGGCCTCCCAAAGTGCTGAGATTACAGGTGTGAGCTGCTGTGCCCATCCTGGGTTAGTTTCTTCTGAGGCCTGTTTCCTTGAGTTTTGGATGGCCATCTTCTCACTGCCTTCATATGGTCTTTCCTCTGTGCACCCTTAGTGTACCTTTGTGTGCCCTTATCTCTTCTTTTAAGAACACTGGCCAAACTGGATTAGGCCCACCCTGATGGCCACATTTTAACTTAATGCCCTGTCTCCAAATACAGTTACATTGAGAGAATATGGGTGTTAGAGCTTCAACATAGGAATGTTTGACGGACACAATTCAGGCTGTAACAACCACCTAACACAGAGCTTGGTATATAGTGTGTTAAATAAATAAATAAAAGTAAAACCTAACACTTTAATTGAATTTCTGTTCTCAGCCTGTGCAGCTTCTTAGGGATGGTGAGTCCTGTATGCTCGTTACCATGTGTGCTCCATCACACTTCTCCCTCGTAAATGCATCTCTCTCAAACTTCCAGAATGGTTCCTAGTCCTGTTATTTTTATACTGCTGGGTTTTGGCAGATTCTAAATTTACTCACTTCATATCCTTTGTGATTTTCTAGAATTTAGAAATATCCTCTCTCAGCTTTTAGCTTTTCAGATGGAATGGTCCCCGGCACAGCAGAAATATCCTGACCTGGGAGTCAGGAGATCTTGGTTCAAGCCTCAGTTCTACTGCAAACCAGCTTTGGACAAGTATCCTCAACTTTCTGAACTTCTGATTGTCCAGATAAAGACAGTGGGTGGGTGGGGGAGGGGAATGGACTAAGTGCTACAATTTAATATTCAGTGAACATTTCACAGAACATGGTAGATAAAAGCATGGACTTTGGACTCAAGACAGATGTGGCTTTAAATCCCACCTCTACTACTTTCTAGTTGAGTACCTTTGGGCAAGTTACTTGAGCCCCAGTTCCTCATCTGTAGAATGAGAATAATGGTACCTCCTTTCGTAGGGTTGCGGTGAGGCTTACATGAAATAATGCATATAGAGTTCCTTCAGTATAATGCTTGGATGTGCAAACTCCCTTCCTAGCTTCACTGTATTACTGAGCCATCTTTCCCTGTGCTTATCTTTCCATAGAGCCAGCAACCAGACCACACACACTCTCTGCTCCGGGTGTAGCAATAGATTGGTTTTGTCTGAAGAAAGAATAATGTTCTCCGTTTTGTTGCTGGTTCATAATGGTGTTCAGCATTTTGATTTTTTTTTTTCACTAAAGTAATACATTAGTCTCATGCTCTCTGTGGGTCATAAATAGATCAATTCAACAGCAGGGGCCGGGTGCAGTGGCTAATGCCTGTAATCCCAGCACTTTGGGCGGCCAAGGTGGGTGGATCACCTGAGGTCGGGAGTTCAAGGCCAGCCTGGCCAACATGGTGAAACCGTGTCTCTACTAAAAATACAAAAAAAAAATTAGCTGAGCATGGTGGCGGGCACCTGTAATCCTAGCTACTTGGGAGGCTGAGGCAGGAGAATAGCTTGAACCCGGGAGGCAGAGGTTGCAGTGAGCTGAGATCATGCCATTGCACTCCAGCCTGGGTGACAAGAGCAAAATTCCATCTCAAAAAAAAAAAAAAAAAAAAAAAGAGAGAGAGAAAGGAAAAAGAAAAATTCAACAGCAGGGTGAACAGGCACACAACAGTGCAACTGCTCAGTTAAGGCCTTCATTATAATCAGGATATGAAAATCAGTGTCTGCAAGATTTTTTCACTGGGTTTTATTATCATACTTTTTATAGTTTCTTGTTATAGCAAAGTGTCAAATCATTTCTTTTAAAATTTTTGTCTAACCTTCATTGCAGTATATAATAAAAATTTATATGAAGAAGTAATATTAACTTTGCAGTATTAAATCCATTTTCCTTTCAATCCATAGGACAAATGAAAAAATAGAAAAAGTGTTATGCCCTCCTCGTTGTCAGTCAAGGCAAATATTTAATTAAAACTTTTTCTTGGTCCCATCTCAAGGGCTGACAGATGTCTAACCCGTAAGTACAAGTCACAGATCTATCCTAATAGCTCTTGAGATCATTGCTGGAGGATATGGTTGAAGGTGGTGGTAAGAAGTTGCATCCTGCTTAAAGTTAGTGACTCAATTTCAAATCAAACGGGTAACAGTTAGGTTTCAGCTGGGAGAACATTTTGAAGTTCCAGGTTTATTCCACTTAGTTGTTTTTAAAATCAGAGGTTTTAATGCAGCTGAATGTTCTTTAAAAAATACTTCTGGCATTTTGTAAAAAGAAAGTGCACCTAAAGGGATGTCAAATATCCATCTAAATTTGATTCCCAAATGATAGTTTCTCAAGCGTTTAAAGACAGTTGTTATGTCTTGTGGGCATCTGCAATTTTCCTGGCTAAATTCTTCAGCTCCTTCAATGACTTCTAATGTGACAGCATTGCCCAGTTCTGAATGTCTTGTTCAGTTGTCATTCAGTGTGCTTGTCAACCTGAAAGTGATGAAGGCACCCAGAGATGAACTTACCACTTCGGATGTGGATTGACCTGTGAAAAATGAAGTCATTCTTCTCCCATCCCTCTGTGGAATTTTACACTTCCATGAACCCTAGCCACGTAAGCATTAGTTTGTCAACAACATCACAATATTAATTTATACTTTCTTTTAGTCAGCAAAAACCTCTAAATGATCTGCTGTTATTTCCTTCTCCCTAATAAGAGTAATTTAAAAAACCTTTGGTTTTGAAATAATGATAGATTTTCAGGAAGCTGGAAAGATAGTACTCAGAGGTCTGGAGTATCCCTCCCTCAGTTTCCCCCAGTGGTTACATCTTACTTAGCTATAGTACAATAGCAAACCCAGGAAATTGATATTGGTACAATGTGTGGGTACAGTTTCATGCCACTTTATCTCTTTTTGCCTTAAAGGAATAATCTGAGCTCATTAAATAACAAACCCTATAACTACATAAGCATCTTCAGATGCCGTCCTCTTTTCTCCCATTTTGGAATCCTTTGTAACTATATTGTCAGAATTGAACTTTTGAGAGCTTCTCATTTAACTTGAACTTTCCTCTCTTAATATGTCTTAATCCTTCTCCAGACCGAAACAAAAAAAAAAAAAAAGAAAACAAAACAAACCAACCAATGAAGCAAAATCCTCCTCCCTCCGTTCTCCCCATATCGATAAATTGGCACCACCATTTGCTCAGTTACTCAAGCTCAGTTCTGAAAGACAAGCTTACTCCTCCCCTTCACTTATACCCTTTATCCAGTCCATTAGCAAATCATGGCAAATCTGCTTTCGGAATTCATCCAGAAGCCCCATCATGACCATCCCTGCCACATCGAAGCCACTGCCACTCTGGCCTCCACCACTGATCTCTGGCCTCCTCACTGACCTCTCCTCTTGCCTCCTTCCAGTCTGTTCTCCCCAGTGAGCATACAGAGAGCCTTCACAGGAGTAATCTAAGTCACTGGCACTCTTCAGCTTAACCTTGCCAGGGGCTTTCCACACAATAATAGCTAAATACTTATTTATACCGCACTTATTATGTGCCGAAGGATGTTAGTGCTTTACAGATTGTCAGTCTTCACAACACTCCTGTGAGGCCAGCTGTGGCATGATCTACATCCTACAGCTATTATACATCCACCTATCAGAGAGGGCATATGACTATCCTGAGGTCTTACAGCTCCCATGTGGAAGAGTCAGGATAAGACCTCCACAGATTAGCTCTGGAGTGCACTCTATGCCGTCCTGCCTTGTGCCTCACCCACAAAAGAATTCACATTTGCATGGCCTAAAGGACTGCAGCATCCTGCCCTAGTACCTCCCTGACCCCATTTCCTACCACTCAGCCTCCTCTGTACACATTGGCATCTTTGCTGCTCCTTTGACATGCTAAGAGCATAGCAAAACCCTCTGCAGCGGCACCCTCCTGCAGCAGCACTTCCCTGCAGCAGCACCCTCCTGCCAGCACCCCCCTGCCAACACCCCCCTGCCAGCACCCCCCTGCCAACACCCCCCTGCAGCAGCACCTTAGTACCTGCTCTTCTCTCTGCCTGCAATACTCTTCCTCCAGAAAGACTCATGGCTTGGCCTCATTTTATTTAGGTCTCTGTGCAAATGTTTCTACCTCAGACAGATCTTCCCTGACCACTGAAATAGCAGCCTTCCATCCTTGCCACTATCTCCCGAGCTTGCTTTATTTATTTTTAAAATAAACATCTTTTAGGAATAGCTCCTGATTTACAAAAAAAAAAAAAATTGAAAAGAATAGTACAGAGTTCCTATATGCCTCACATTGGGTTCTTCCAATTATTGACATCTTATTTTGGTATAATACATTTGTTATAATTAATGAACAAATATTCATACATTGTTACTAATGAAAGTCTACACTTTATCCAGATTTCCTTAGGTTTAACCTAGTATCATTTTCTGTTCCAGGATTCTATCCAGGGTACCACATGATATGTAACTGCGATCTCCTTAAGCACCTCTTAACTGCCACAGTTTCTCAGACTTTCCTTGTGTTTTATGACCTTGACAGTTTTGAGGAGTACTAATTGGGTATTTTATAGATTGTCTCTATATTGGGATTTGTCTGCTGTTTTTCTCATGGTTAGATTGGAGTTATATGTTTTAGTTGGGAAGATCACGGGGGAAAGTGCCATTCTCATCATATCATATCAAGGGTACATACTATCGACATGACTTATCACTGTTGATGTTGACCTTGATCATCTGCCTAAGCTGTTCTTTGTCCTGTTTCTCTACTCTAAAGTTATTCAAGTTACTCCCCCACAACCCCTTTTCATACTGTACCTTTTTGGAGGAAGTCACCCTGCACAGCTCATACTTAAAGGATGGGGAATTAAGCTCCATCTCCTTGAGAGTGGATTATCTCCATGTGTTATTTGGAATTCCTCTCTGCCTGGAAGGTTTCTGTCTTCTCTCCCCTTATTTATTTATTTATTTATTCAGTCATTTATGTGTACCAGTGTGGACTCATGGTTATTTATTCTGTACTTGGGTTATAATTCAATGCTACTTTATTTACTTTCCTGCTCAAATTGTTCCAGCTTTGGCCCTGGGAGCTCTTTCAGTTTGCTGCTGTGTCTCTTTGATGTACTGCCATCAGTGTGGGGTTGTTTTGTTTCTCCATTTTTGAGTACTTTCTTACTTTCTGGCACTGTGTTTTAAGCTTATCTTGTATATATCCTACATTAGTCCTAGAATCAGCCATTTCTCCCAAGAGTTTGCTTTATTTTTCAATAACACTTATCACTACCTGAAATTATATGGTATATTTGTTTGCAAATTTGCTTTTTATTACTCCCTCCCCCAATAAACAGCAGGTTCTGTGAGGATAGGAACTTTGCAGTATTCCTAGTTATTGAGTAGTGCCTGATACAAAATATATGCTCAGTTAACTTTTTTGAATCAGTTTCAGAAGTTGGTTGTTCATAACTCACAATTTACTTTTTGGCACATGGGAGTTTTGGCTGTCATGGTTATTTTTTCCTAAAGTTTTCCTCATCTTTGTAATCCTGATGCCTCCTTACTTGTTGATGAAAATTAATTCTGGAATAGCAGTTCCTTTATTGCTTCTTTAATTCTGTATCCAAAATAAGAATTTAGAGAAGTTCTGTTTTTTTTTTTAAAAGAAAATGAGACATGCAACTTTTTTCCAGATAACTGAAAACAATTTCCTACCACATCTATATTTTCTTTCTTTTTTTAAGACAGGGTCTTACTTTGTCACCTAGGCTGGAGTAAAGTGGCATGATCGTGGCTCACTGCAGCCTCGACCTCCACAGCTCAAGCAATCCTCCTGCCTCAGCCCTGTAAGTAGCTGGGACTACAGACAGGCTATATATATATGTGTGTGTATATATATATATGTATATATATACATATATATACACACACATATATACGTATATATACACACATATATACATATATGTGTGTATATATACGTATATATGTGTGTGTATATATATACATATATACATATGTGTGTGTATATATATACATATATACATATGTGTGTGTATATATATACATATATACATATGTGTGTGTATATATATACATATATACATATGTGTGTGTATATATATACATATATACATATGTGTGTATATATACATATATACATATGTGTGTATATATACATATATACATATGTGTGTATATATACATATATACATATGTGTGTGTATATATATACACACACATATATACATATATGTGTGTATATATATATACACACACATATGTGTGTGTGTATATATATATACACACACAGAGTCTCACCCTGTCACCAGGCTGGAGTGCAGTGGCGCGATCTCAGCTCACTGCAACCTCTGCCTCCTGGGTTCAAGTGATTCTCCTACCTCATCCTCCCGAGTAGCTGGCATTACAGGCACACACCACCACACCCAGATAATTTTTATATTTTTAGTAGAGATGGGGTTTCACCATGTTGGCCAAGATGGTCTCGATCTCCTGACCTCGTGATCCGCCCGCCTCGGCCTCCTAAAGTGCTGGATTACAGGCGTGAGCCACCATGCTGGGCCGATTTTTGTATTTTTTTTTGTAGGGATGGGATTTCACCATGTTGCCCAGGCTGGTCTTGAACTCCTGGGCTTGAGCCATCCACCTGTTTCAGCCTCCCAAAGTGTTGGGATTACAGGCGTGAGCCACGGCACCCAGCCCAAAATTCTGCTGGCATTCCCTCTTCTCTTCCTCTTTCCCTCTTCTCTTCCTCTTTCCCTTTCTAAAGAGGTGGCTACCAAATTGCCAATTTACCATGTGATAATTAAAACGCCCTTCAGGTTTCATAAATATTTATTGAGCACCTATTCTGTGCAAGGCCTTTATTAGGAATTACGGGTAAGGAAACTTTATGGCTCTTATAGTAGGGATTAATGGCAAGAAAGATATAGACAAAAATAATTAGAGCAAAGCAAAACATGTAAAACCCTAGTAAGGCAAAAGTAAAGTGCTTTGGAGGTTTGGGGCACAGAAAACTGCATCTATTTGGCCGGCAGGGGAACTGGGAAACTGTCATTAATCCTGGGAATAGTTGTAAATGATGGTTATAGAAAGAAGATATATCTGGTAGAAGGTGCAGGATAACTCCTGACATGAGGTTGGGAAATTTAGTTATGTTTTGAAAACAGCAAGGAAAATAGTTTGCCTAAAGTTTATGAGCACATGTAGAAAAGCAGTGACAGGCAGGACTCGAAGAAGCAAGGCATTAATTTGGAAAGAACTAGGAATGTAGGTAGAGGAATTTGAAGTCAGAGGTGTTTGAGTTTAAATCATACACAGGAATCCCAGAAGGTTTTTTAGGAAGGGGTTCTTTGAGGAAGAAGTTATCTTGGAGGAAGTTGAGGTGAAGGCAGAGAAAATGATCAGGCATGTTTTGCAATAGAGTTAGAGAGCATTAGTGAAGGCATAGACCAAGCTTGTGTCTGTGAGCATGGGAAGGTGAATAAAGATGCAAGGTGGAGCCTGACAGAAACTGACAGCCAGGGGGATCAACGGGAAGGGGCACCAAGCATGATTGAAGAACCAAGAGTGACACCTAGGAGAGTGGTGGAAAGCCACAAACACAGACCAAGGGGAATGAAGAAGAGGAAACTACGAAGAGCCCAGTTTTGCTCCTTGTTCCTCTGGTCTGTCCCATCGGGGCAGCCATTTAGAGGCCAGCTGTTTGGGAGGTCCAAATTCCGAGGACAGTGAGGGCCCTCTCTGGATAAGAGGCTGGAAGTTTTGCCTCTCCTCTCAACCACAGTGCTTCCAGAAATTTCTGATACAACTGACCACTTTGATTATACCTTCTGGTTCCTTAACTGCCTTAGGGAAAACCGCTGAAAAACAAGCCTCCTAATTCATTTGCCTAATGTTCCCAATAACATGGACTCTTTCTTTCAAGTCATAAAAACAATCTCCATGTACCAGTAGTACAACGACTGAATCACTCAGCTTCTTGGTATATATAAACTTGAACTATGGATTGCATTTTTCACATTGGAGTAAATATGCCTCCAGGATTACCCCACTTGAAGTTCCCCTCCATTCAGTAAATGGATAAAGAGCTCCCAGACTTGCTGACATACATCCCAATACTGGGATTACCCTGGTCTACTTTAAAGGTAAAAGATTTTTTTAAAATGTAGTAAATTCCTATTTTTCACAGATTCTGTGTTTGCAAATTTTACTCACTAAAATTTATTTGCAGCCCTCAAATCTATGCTCAAGACACTTCCCTAATCATTCAGATGCATGTGCAGAGGGTAGAAATATTTGAGTAGCTGGACATACATGTTTCAAGCTAAGATGAAACAGGTGATGCTGTGCCTTCTTGTTCCAGCTCTCATACTATAAACAAGTGTCATTTTTGCAGTCTATTTAGTGCTAAATTTTCATATTTTTGCACTTTCTTTTGGTGTTTGTGCTGTTAAAATGGCCCCCAAGCATAGGGCTAAATTGCTGTCTGGTGTTGCTAAGTGCAACAAGACTAAATGCCTTATGGAGAAAATACATGTGTTAGCCAAGCTTGGTTCAGGCATGAGTTATAGTGCTGCTGGCTGTGAGTTCAATGTTAATGAATCAACAATATATATTAAATAAGGTGTCTTTAAACAGAAACACACATAAAACAAAGGTATCTATTGATTGGTTAATGAAAATGTGGCCAGCGGCTTGTGGGAACACCATATTTCCCCTGGGAAAAATGGTTTGGCTGGCCTGGTGCAGTGGCTCACACCTGTAATCCCAGCACTTTGGGAGGCCGAGGCGGGTAGATCACCTGAGGTCAGGAGTTCAAGACCAGCCTGGCCAACATGGTGAAACCCTGTCTCTACTAAAAATACAAAAAAATTAGCCGGGTGTGGTGGTGGATGCCTGTAATCCCAGCTACTCGGGAGGCTGAGGCAGGAAAATTGCTTGAAGAATCGAAGGTAGCAGTGAGCAGAGATTGCACCGCTGCACTCCAGCCTGGGCAACTCTGTCTCAAAAGAAAAAAAAATAGTTTGGTATTCATAAATTCAGGGCTTACAGAAACTTTATAGAACATAACTACTTCAAATGAGTATCAACTGTGATCCCTTCTAAAACCATAGCTACATGCTAAAACACAAGATGCGGACAGTCATAGATGGGCTTTGAGTTCATCTGAGCTGAAATCATTCCAGTGGATAGATAAAAATCTGTCCTATCCTGAAGATCCCATGAAAGAGGCATCAGTACCTCCATTCTTTCACCATTGTTTATGTATACATGTATGTACGTACATACACCTTCATCCAAAAAGAGATTTGAAGTGACTTATTCAAAAGATAACATAAGCCAGAACTAGGTAAAATAAGAAGTGTTAAAGAGAAAGGAAAAGGAAACGCAGTGCTAGGCACAAGGTGGTACCAGGAATGAAGCAAATACAAAATGCACTCTTAGTCTGGGCCGTTGTGACAAATGTACCATAGACCGGATGGCTTGAGCAACAGACATTAGTTATCATGGTTTTGGAGGCACTGAGATCAAGGTGCTGGGAGATCTGGTGTCCAGTGAGAGCCTGCTTCCTGCTGTGCAGATGGCTGTCTTCTTCTTGTAGCCTCATGTGGCAGAGAACAGAGAGGCAGAGCAAGCTCCCTCATGTCTCTTCTTATACGGGCACAAATCCCATTTCACCTCCAAATATCACCACATTGGGGATAAGGTTTCAACATATGAATTTGGGGGGCACAAACATTCAGTCCATAGCATACAGGATTGGATCCTAGGTATTTAACAAAATTGGGTCATAAATCTAGCCCTAAGCTTTTGAGCAGGGAATGAGAAAAGGAAATGGATTCAGATATACAGGTCACAGGAATCATGAAACAAACATGACACTGTTTATTCAGAGTAGCTCAGATGTGTTTCCAAGTTCTAACAGCTTCCCACTGCACCTCTGATTCCTGCAAGTCCTTGCTGGACCCTGAAGCCTTGTCAGCCAGCACCTCCCTGCTTCTCCACCATGTTCCTCACCCCTCATCTCCTTTTTGTTCCTTGAACATGCCAAACTCATGCCTGACTTGAGGCCTTTACACCATGTTTTGTCTGTTCCTGGAATGCTTGTTCCCCACATCTTCACATGTCGAATTTGCCATTCAGGTCTCAGCTGAAAGTCCCATCTTCAAAGAAGTTTCTGACTTTCCAGTCTAAGAAGCCTCCCTTCCCTTATCTCCACCCTTGTCTTGCTTCACCTTCTTTAATTTTTTTTCATAACAGTTAATCACCACATAACATTCTTTTATCCACTTATTTAATCATTTGCTCATTATATATTTCTCCTATTATGTGAGGCCCATAAGCACAAAGACTGTACCTTCCAGAACACTGTCTGGCAAATAGTGGGATGCTCTGTAAATACTTGTTGAATAACGAACACTGAAACTAAAACTAGGGGAAACTTTTTCCAAAGGGTCCTCATTAAAAGGGACACTGAGCAATACAGTGGATATATTCTTAGCAGCACCCTCAAAGCAGACACAGTAAAGAGTCCCCAGAGATTCTTGTTTTGTTTTGTTTTGTTTTGTTTTAAAGACAGGGTCTCTCTCTTTTGCGCAGGCTGGACTGCAGTGAGGTGATCGTAGCTCACTGTAGCCTAGAACTCTTGGGCTTAGGCAATCCTCCCACCTTGGCCTCCTGAGCCACTGGGAATACAGGCGTGCACCACCACACCCAGCTTTTTTTTTTTTTGAGACAGAGTCTTGCCCCGTCACCCAAGCTGCAGCGCAGTGGCACGATCTCGGCTCACTGCAACCTGTGCCTCCCAGGCTCGAGCCATTCTCCTGCCTCGGCCTCCTGAGTAGGTGAGATTACAGGCACACCACCACACCTGGCTAATTTTTATATTTTTAGTAGAGACAGGTTTTGCCACGTTGGCCAGGCTAGTCTCCAACTCCTGACGTCAAGTGATCTGCCTGCCTTGGCCTCCCAAAGTGTTGGGATTACAGGTGTGAGCCACTGCACCCGGCCTAATTTAATTTTTTTTTTTTTTTTTTGTAGAGACAGGGTCTCGCTTTGTTGCCCAGGCTGGTCTTGAACTCCTGACTTGAAGTGATCCTCCCACCTTAGCCTCCCAAAGTTCCGGGATTACAGGCATGAGCCACTGCACCCAGCCCCCAGTGATGCTTAATTAGTGTCAAGTCAGCTCAGAGCAGGAGGCAGCCAAGACATACCAGAGTAGTTCTGTCTACACTTTCTAGTTCTACTTTCTCTCTGACTGTAATCTCTCTTGTTGCAACCAAAGTCTATTATGCCATTTCAATAGATTCAGATAATGGTAGGCTGTTATCATCTGCCTAAAAAAAAAATCATTTTATAGATGTTTACAATGGCATCAATTTGCATTATTTGGAAGGTCCACTGAATTAATATAAAGGTGACTTTTTGGAATATATTTGAAAGAAGTATTTATTGTTATTGAGTAGACACTCAATAATTGATATAATTGCTAATACAAGCAGATATCTTCTGGGCCTATTCAAATTATTTAAACAAAACATTACGAATTAACTCATAATGCTATTTGTAAATTTATGTTTACTAAAGTCACTGACTATTCTGTACACTAGTAGTCATTAATATCTTTTTCATCAACTTTAAGATAGCACCAATTGTAAGCAACTCACATATTGATAAGAAAGAAAAAATCTAGCAATTAACATTATAAGACTCAGTTTTAGGATGTATCTCAGTATCTATGAAAAAAATAAGAGCTAACATTTATTAAACACCTATTATCACTTAGGCACTGTGAGCTAAGCATTTTACATAAATGTTCTCTTTTATTCCCTGCAAAATACAAGGGATAGGTACCTTTATGATTTCCAGTTTACAGATGATGAAGCTGAGGATAGTTATTCCATTTCACAAAGCTGATATATGACAGAGAACTAGAGTGAGCTCAGAACTGTCTGACACTGGAGCCTGAGTTCCAAGCTACTATGTTTAGAATACCGTCTGTCTTAGTCTGTTTTCTGTTGCTATAGCAGAATAACTGAGACTGGATAATTTATAAAGAAAATATGTGTATTTCTTAGAGTTCTAGAGGCTGTGAAGTCCAGGGTATAGGGGCTGCATCTGGTGAGGGCCTTCTTGCTGCTGGGCACTCTCTGTGGGGTCCTGAGGTGGCTCAGGGCATTGCATGGTGAGGGGGCTCATGAGAGATGTCCAAACTGGCTTTTACAACAGATCCACTCCTGTGATAACTAACCCACCCCCTCCACAACCCATTAATCCATTAACCCATGAGTGGAATTAATCAATTTGTGAGGTTAGAGCACTCATAAACCAATCACCTCCCCAAAATCCCATCTCTCAACATTGCAGACATGAACTTGGAAGGTACACATTCAAACCGTGTCACCTTCTACAATCTTATTTACTCTATTGCTTTTCTTAGTCATATCCTCTTGGATCAGGGATGTGGAACCTTCTGTTTGTCTACCAAAAGAGTTAGTCAGTCTAATAGTGTATGCAAAATAAAAACAACCTAATTCAGTTTTTCCCCCTAAGAATCAAATTTATAAAGCCCTACACATTTTTCAAAATAAGAACTTAAAAATTTATTTAGTATGGCAGAGGCATTCTACAATGGCAGCTACTCTGAGTGATGGCATTGATTATTAGAGCAATATATTGAGAGAAATGAACCCAATGAAACTTTGGACCAACTTGCTCATTGTTCACAGACAGTGCTAAGAAAATTTTTAGCTCTAGGTTTTTCAAATGATGCAAATTTCTTAAAGGTGATGTTCACTCTAATGAGAAGAAACTGTATTTAAAGGCAGCCAAGTGACTTTCCTGTTTGTATTTCCTTGATTTATTTGTCCATTGCTCATAAATAGCTGGTGTAGGGATTCTCACATACTCCACTAACTTGGGTCTTACAGACATTAAAATTAAACAACTATTCCATGGATTTAGAGGTTTGCAATTGGTTCCTTGACCAGGGGTGCACATCAGAATTACCTGGGAGCTTTCTCAAAATACGTGTGCCTGGGCCCTTCCCCCAGCCTACTTACATGGAGTTCCTAAGAATAGGCTGAAGTGTGTGCATTTTAAATCTCTCTTCTGGATACTTTTGATGCTAGCTCCAAGTTAAGTGGTCTGGTATTAATTTTCATCAGAGCCAAATTTCTAAAGAAAGTGGTGCCTAGAGATGCCACAGAGCTATCAGTCAAAAGACCTGGCTCTACTTTTCCAGTTACTCATGACCATTTTCTCGATCTATTTCTCTACCTGCAAACTTTAGAAATTATCAATAAACCAATCAACAAACATTCAACACATTCTCACAGTATGCACAGAACTAAACTATAGCCTGGAAACTGTTGCATACATGCATTCTCTCTTCTTCTTAATGACCTTGCTCTCTGCTTAAAAGGAAGAGTCCTTAACTCTTAGTCTGGCAAATTTAGCCTAGATCCACTTTTCCTGGATCATTCCGGGTACAAACCTCACAAACACATTCACATATACCAATTTCTAATAGTATCTCCTCACTCCCCAGCATAGTAACACAAAATCCATATCATGATCTACATGACCTGCTCCTCCTCCTATGACCTCCCTGATTTAATCTCCTGCTGATTTCCTCCTCAGTCACTTGGCTTAAGCCACATTTTGCTATTTCTAGATCATGCCAGGCTTGCTCCTGGTTCAGGACCTTTGTGCTTGCTCTTCTGTCCGTCATGCGTGTTCCTAGATAACCACATGGCTCACTTCATCACTTCCTCCTGCACTTTACTTAAAGTGCTCCCCTCAGTGGGGCCTTACCTGGTCATGCTATCTACAATGTCAAACTCCATCCAGGCATTTCACATAATTCTTGCCTGTTTTACCTTTTCTCCCTATCCCTTATCACTATCAGCCTTCAAAGCCCATCTCAAATGTGAAAAGAGAGAAGATGCCTAAGAAAATGCAATAAAAACAAAAAATAGACAAAACCCCAACCAAAAACCCCACAGGAGTTTGATATTTCATTGTATCATGAACAATGAGAGAGGATAAAATTCTGGCCAAAGGCAGAGTAAATCCAACAAGGATGAGGAAGAAGGCGACAGAAAGGATATTCATTTATATGAATAAGCAGATTTTCTACTTTCTTTTTCCTTTTTCTTTTTCTTTCTTTTTTCTTAGGGGGGACAGAGTCTCACTCTGTCACCCAGGCTGGAGTGCAGTGGTGCGATCTCAGCTCACTGCAACCTCTGCCTCCCGGGTTTAAGTGATTCTTGTGCCTCAGCCTCCCAAGTAGCTAAGATTACAGGTGTGTGCCACCATACCTGGCTAATTTTTGTATTTTAAATAAAGACAAAGTTTCACCATGTTGGCCAGGCTGGTCTTGAACTCGTGGCCTCAAGTGTTTCACCCACCTCAGCCTCCCAAAGTGTTGGGACTACAGGCATGAGTCACTGCACCTGGCCAGTTTATATGAATAAGCAGGTTTTCTACTTTCAGTACTACTTTATTTTTTTGCTCAAATTGTTCTAGTTTTGGACATTGGGAGCACTTTCTGTTTCCTCCTGTGTCTCTTTGACATAGCCCCATCAGTGTGTGTTTGTTTTGTTTATTTGTTTTTTTTGTTTGTTTGTTTTTGTTTTTGAGCACTTTCTTACTTTCTGTCACTACAAGATGTTTTAAGCTTGTCTTGTATATATCCTGCCCTGGTCAAAATCTAGAATTTAAAGTATGAGAACACATCTCAAGGTAAAAGGACAAAATCAGATTCTATGAAGACTGTTAACAGTAGCAAAGAGAGAACACAGAAAATGGCCAACAAGAGGGCAGACATAAGAGTTCAGTAGTGATACTAGAGTTTAAGTAACAAAATCAGCAGTCAATTTCCATATAAGAATGCAAATGTGGCCGGGCGCAGTGGCTCACGCTTGTAATCCCAGCACTTTGGGAGGCTGAGGCGGGCAGATCACCTGAGGTTGGGAGTTCGAGACCAGCCTGACCAACATGGAGAAACCCTGTCTCTACCAAAAATACAAAATTAGCTGGGCGTGGTGGCATGCGCCTGTAATCCCAGCTACTTGGGAGGTTGAGGCCGGAGAATCACTTGAACCCGGGAGGCAGAAGTTGCCATGAGCTGAGATCGCACCATTGCACTCCAGCCTGAGCAACAAGAGCAAAACTCTATTTCAAAAAAAAAAAAAAAAAAAAGAATGTAAACACATTGTTATGGATTTCCCAGAGACTTGGTGGACAATGTTTGGTGACTGCAATGTTGCTGTGGGAGGGCATGCTTTTGCAGGTTTGCTGGGCCCAGCAGACAAGTCCTGGCTATCCATGAACTCAAGCACAGAAGCCCAACGGGCACATTTAGGGGAAAGCTCAATACAAGGAAAACCAGTAGTAACAACATGGCAGGACTGAGGATGATGCTACCTTAATATAGCATAAAGACTACAGATGTGTCCAGGTGTGGTGGATCGCACCTGTCATCCCAGCACTTTGGGAGGCTGAGCAGTTGGATTAGATAACTTTAAAAGTTATCTGGAACTGCTGTGGGAGTCTCACAACTGTTGTAGTCTCCATAGGCCCTTAGCTCATGGGTCATTTCAGATGTGGCAAAGTCACTTCAGGCTGACCACAGCTCTCTGGTTCCCTCTATCCTTGGGCTGCATAAGCATTTGAGGCTTTGAGGAGAAGATACACAGGCCAGGGATCTTGTCATGTAACGTCGACCACCCTGCTCCTTGTGCAAGCTGCCATCTTTTTAAAAAAAAATCTGTCATCAGTGAGTACAGAAAAATAAAATGTCAGCACTTCATATGGGTATATGACTGGGGATGGGGCAGGGGAGACTCACTTATGGATTAATAAAGATAGTGAACAAAGAAAGGGGACAGAGATTATTCTATGGTAATAAAGTAATTTATATCTGTTTTGCTATAAAATAACTATTTTTCTCTAAATCTAATGTTAATGTCAGCCAAAATCACCTCTATTCATTTATTCAATCATCAAGGGATATTTATAATCTCTTGAGTGTCAGTTTGGTACCAAGCACTTTTCTGGGCACTGGGATACATTATTGAACATGACAAGCTTCTCAGCCCTTCAGGACAGTTTGGAACATCTGGCTGTGGTGACCACAGTCTGTCAATGTTCCCTACTGCGCCGAACCTGGTGATTTCCTCTTGAGTATAAGACAATACCACTCAATGAACTGGACAGAGACTTCATGAAAGAGGACCCAGGTGAATGCAGGGAAAGAACTGGGATGTTGGTTTTGACTGGTGCAAACTTCTGCCATTTTAGTGTACAACTGAAAGGGCTGCACATTCCTGCGGCTAATTCCACAATGACACGACCTCTTCCTCTTCCAACCCACTGTGAATCCTCTTTGCAAATTTTACACGGGCTTACATGTTAATTTTTCAAACCATCACCCCTTTCTTCTATTCCCTTTCTTCCAAAACAAATCCACAAAAACAAAGGAAAAAAAGCTCTAAAACAAGAAAGTGGAGGGTATATTTCCTTTTCATTATTTTGCCTTTTCATGCCCTTCACATCTGGCCTCTGCCACAACTGGTAGCAGAAATGCTAACCTATCATGAGAAAGGCTTTTCTGGGGGAGTGTGCCCCTGGCAGCAGCGACAGCAGTGGCAGGAAGTACAGGAAACCTCATGAGATGGCCTGTTCTTGAACACTTGCCAGCCTGCTTCTGCAGACTCATGAGGTTAAGAGAAACATGCAAGCTCTCAGGGAGGTTATTGGAACAGAGCCCCAGTTGTCGATTGTTTGAGGTTCACTCATAACTGGCAAAATCACCACAGGGCACAACCACAAGAGTTCCAGTCATAGCCTGTGGCCCTGGTGCTACGTGTTGAGATGCTTCTGATGTTAAGCCCCCAGGAAGGCTTCTGGTTTGAAGCACCCAGGAAGCCCAGCAGTTAATGTTGGCAACAAAAGGCAGTTAAGTGAGGCTGGCTCTACTAGTGCTGTGACACGTGGGCTCATGGTAAGACACTGTAACTGAAGCCTTGCAAGGTCATGTGAGAGGGGAGGGAGGCATGATAACCCCTCCCTGTTTTTATGAGGCAAGAAGGTGGCTGATTCTGAGGGAAAAGGGAAGAAGTCTGGGTCATAGACCAGAGTTAACCTCCGTGGAA
Organism: Pan troglodytes; assembly: GCF_028858775.2. Lineage (NCBI taxonomy): Eukaryota > Metazoa > Chordata > Mammalia > Primates > Hominidae > Pan > Pan troglodytes. The sequence continues at coordinate 66,863,472 of NC_072398.2, forward strand.
GACTCAGGATGGGTCCCTGTGATTACTGTTTTGCATTTCTGGACAATTTAACTAACTGGTCACACGTGAATATAAGCTCTGAGATAAAGACGCTGGGCCCAAGTCACCAAACTTCCAAAAGTTTCATCACTTATTATTTTTATTTTTATTATATTTTTGAGATGGAGTCTCACTCTGTTGCCCAGGCTGAAGTACAGTGGTCACGATCTTGGCTCACTGCAACCTCCACCTCCTGGGTTCAAGCAATTCTGCTGCCTCAGCCTCCTGAATAGCTGGGATTACAGGCTAATTTTTGTATTTTTAGGAGAGATGGGGTTTCACTATGTTGGCCAGGCTGGCCTTGAACTCCTGACCTCAGGTGATCCACCTGCATTGGCCCAAAGTGCTGGGATTACTGGTGTAGTCCCAAAGTGTTGGGATTACAGGCATGAGCCACCATGTCCAACATTCATCACTTATTTTTTTTATATTTATTAATTTATTTATTTTGAGATGGTGTCTAGCTCTGTCTCCCAGGCTGGAGTGCAGTGGCACGATCTCGGCTCACTGCAACTTCCGCCTCCCAGGTTCAAGAGATTCCCTGCCTAAGCCTCCCAAGTAGCTGGGATTACAGGCGGCCGCCACCATGCCCAGCTAATTTTTATATTTTTAGTAGAGACAGGGTTTCACTGTGTTGGCCAGGCTGGTCTCGAACTCCTGACCTCATGATCAGCCTGCCTCAGCCTCCCAAAGTGCTGGGATTACAAGCGTGAGCCACTGTGCCCAGCCTCATCACTTATTATTAAGAAATGGAAAGACAGAAAGAGAGGGAAGGAAGAAAGGAAAGAAGAAGGGGAAGAAGGAAGGAGAGGAGGGAGGGAGAGAAGGAAGGAAGGAAGGAAGGAAGGAAGGAAGGAAGGAAGGAAAAGAAAGAAATAGAGAAAGAAAAGAAAAGAAAGAGAAAGAAATAAGAAAGAGAAAGAAAAGAGGAAGGAAGAAAGAAAAAGGGAAGGGAAGGAAGGAAGAAAAAGGGAAGGTGTGGGAAGGGAAGGGGAAGGAAGGAAAAAGAAAGAAAGAAAGAAAATTATTCTGACAAATATTGTTTTCTGAACAGCAAGCTCCATTCTGAAAGTGCTGCATTAAAGCCAACCCGGAAGGACTGGACCCAGACCTTAGCTCCACCCCATGTAAGTCCACCCAGGCACATGCCCAGCTACTGCACCCTTTGGTTTTCTGCCATATCTGGTCATCTGATTGCACACCTTGAGAGCTGGACCCCTGGGATGGTTTGGCTCTGCCTTTTGGACACAAAGGCACTAGGCCAGGCACAGCATTTAATGGGCCTAGGAGATGCCTTCTTCCAGCAACGCTGGTAGGTAGCCTAATTTGGAGGAAGAATGGGAGCCCAGCCATTCTATGGTCAAAGACTAGAGATAGGCCCTGGGCCAGTCACCGCTCAGGCCTTGGATTTTGAAAACCCACCCTGCCCCTCCTTTCTCCTGGAGGGGAACTCCCCCCTAGGCTGGAAACTTAAAGAGTAGAGCTGGGGATTGTGAGGCTGGATGAATGACAGCCCTGGAACTGGGCCTGTGAGTCAGGAGACTCAGAGTGGGGCCCAACATTGTTGTGCTCAGTTGAGAATTATCATCTGACTCCTATACTGGGGATGCTGATAAGGCCCTTAACCTGCTGGTGGGAGTGGTGAGAGGCTTTCTGGACTGCTGATAATTTGGACAGAGGTATTAAATAATTGAATTATAAAATGCAGTTGATGATATAGATGCTAAAACACTTAATTTGTCTTTTTAAAGCAAGCTCCAACATCATTATTAAGTGGATTCTCTTCTCTCTGCTCCCCACCTTACACAGCTGGCTTGGAGATTTGACTCATCTTACACACTCTTTCTCAATCTGCCGTCAAGCTCTAATAGGGAGCATTTCTTTAACAGATACCAATGCAGCTAATACAATTAAAGTGTATTAGAAAAAAAAAAAAAAACAACGAAAAACAAAAAACTCTTTTCTAAAGCCTGGGTGTGACCCATTTATTTAAGATAAGAGGGGGGTGCTCAACTTCTGTTGGCTTGGGGTGGAAGATGCAGGGTTTATATCAGTATGTCTCCTTGGGCAACTACTAAAAATCAGCTGTCTCCACCACCATCACCACCAAAGACATAAAAACACACGAGAAACCCTGCCACATAGATTGCTTACAGGCTGGCCAGGCAGATAGATTCTTTTGTTTTGTTTTGTTTTGTTTTTGAGATGGAGTCTCGTTCTGTTGCCCAGGCTGTAGTGCAGTGGTGCGATCTCAGCTCACTGCAACCTCCGCCACCTGGGTTCAAGCAATTCTCCTGCTTCAGCCTCCTGAGTAGCTGGGATTACAGGCGTGTGCTACCATGCCCAGCAATTTTTGTATTTTTAGTAGAGACAGGGTTTCACCATGTTGGCCAGGCTGGTCTCAAACTCCTGACCTCGTGATCTGCCTGCCTTGGCCTCCCAAAGTGCTGGGATTACAGGCGTGAGCCATCACGCCCGGCCTAGATTCTAAGCAGTATCTTCAACTAGAGCTGTTGTTAAACATTGCTTTTTTGTTTTGCTTGAGATAAAATCCTTTTATAAGTAATACCATAGTCATCAAAAGGCTAGAATAAAAAAAAATTAAGGCTCTGCTCACCGCGAATATATTTCCAAGCAACATCCAAAGTAACAATCTTTTCTGCAACAATAATGTTGTGATGGTATAATACTTTCACCAGCCTTATCTACTCTGATCCTTATGATGACTCCCGTGAGGTAAATTAACCCAGTTTTACCATTCTCCCTTTCCAGCGTGGATCAAAACCATGCAATATGCTGATGAAACATGTGCCTTTAAAAAAAATAACTCCAGACATGGTACTGGGCTAGAAACTATGATAGAAGCAGAATGCCTGCCCATGTGACACATCAGAACTGCTCTTTTTTTTTTTTTTTTTTTCTGAGATGGGGGTCTCACTCTGTCACCCAGGCTGAAGTGCAGTGGCACAGTCACCACTCACTGCAGCCTTGACCTCCTGGGCTAAAGCGATCCTCCCACCTCAGCCTAGCTGGGACTATAGGCACACACAACCATCCCTGGCTAATTTATTATTATTTTTTTTTTAGAGACAGAGTCTCACTATGTTGCCCAGGCTGGTCTCTAGCTCCTGGGTTCAATGGATCCTCCCGCCTTGGCCTCCCACAGTGTGGGATTACAGGTGTGAGTTACTGCACCTGGTCAGAACTACTCTTCTTGAACTGGGTCCTGTCATATCCGTCAGTCATAAGGTCAGATGGGCCCAGCAAAATTCATTATACAATAGAAGTGGTATATACTTGAACTGAGCAAAGCAGGAAGAGGGCACAGCAGGCTACACAGCAGAGAGCTCAGACTCCTGGCACCCACCACTGTTACACTGGCACCCATCCCTCTTCTAACACCCATGGCTATATGGGCAATTCTTAACCAACAGCTAAAGGAGGATCAAAAAGCCCAAGCTTGCTTTATGGATGGGTTGGCTTGGTACTCGTGTGCAAGTTGAATGTTGATGACAGCTGCACTTAGTGTCACTCAGGCCTGACCTTGAAAAAGACAGGGGTAAGAGAAAATCTTCCCAGTGAACAGAGCTTTGAACAATGCACATGCCTATCCACTTTGTCTGGAAAGAGAAGTGGTTCGAGGTTAGAATATATATAGAATTGTGTACTGGAGTATAACTCAGTCAGAGGTTTGGGATTTTATTTTCCAAAAAATGACCTTTGCCCCCTGGGGCAGCTTCCCTTAGCCCCTGGACTGGCCTGTCTCCTCTCTGGGGCCCTTGCTGTACTCAGAGTGCCCCTCATAGGGTTAGGTGGCCCACTCTCTCTTTCTAGGGAGCTGATGGGCCACGATGGCCTAGAGTCCATAGCTTATATAGAGAACATGTCACAAATACTTTCTGAAACTCTATCTCCAGCTCTGGGTTAGGGCCCCTCCTGGCACAGACTTCTGAGAAGCCTGAACAAGGCCCTGTCATTTTCTATACCAGAATTAGTTAAGAATAATACAGATCTAATGCAAACATATTTAGGGGCATGTGGCAAGTAGGTTTAAATTTGCATTTATTTATTCATTTTTAATTGTAATTATTATCTTTTTAGATGGAGACTCACTCTGTTGCCCAGGCTGGAGTGCAGTGGTGTGATCTCAGCTCACCGCAGCCTCCTGCTCCCAGGTTCAAGGGATTCTTGTGCCTCAGCCTCCCAAGTAACTGGGATTACAGGCGCCTGCCACCACACCTAGCTAATTTTTGTATTTTTAGTAGAGATGGGGGTTTCACCATGTTGGTGAGTCTGGTCTTGAACTCCTGTCCTCAAGTGATTCATCCACCTTGGCCTCCCAAAGTGCTGGGATTACAGGCGTGAGCCACTGTGCCTGGACGAACTTTGCATTTATAACAGTCTGGTTGAGCTTTGCAGGGAGAAGGAGATTTCTCAATTAGCCACTTGATTGGTGATATAACTTAAATATTTCAGATTGCAATTTAGCTCACAGTCAGATTAAGGGAGAATGAAAAACTATGCGGAGATCTTTCAAGAAATTTATTTAATCGACAAGCGCCATTTCTTTATCATGGAAAGACTGGCCTAGGAAAGCCCTGACCCTTTCCTCTTCTGGTTCTGCAGCTGCCTCAACATCATCAAGCTACCAGGAAAGCATAATATAAAAAAGGGCTCATCCTGGAGGATAATGCCCTTGTTGACATTAATTCTTATAAAATTAAACTGGCAAACAAACATGCAAGAATCATGATCATGATGACAGTAGTAATATTTAAAGTAATACTATAAGGTAAAATTGTTATCTGTGGTTTTCAGCCTTTACTTTATATAAGAAACACTTGGGGAGATTTAAAAGGCACAAACACCTGGCCTCTATTCCCCGCGATTCAGATTCAATTGCTGTTGAGAGAGGAGCTAGGCATCTATGTTTTGTTTTTTTATTGATAAATAATAGTGTTAGCAGCAGATCCATACAGATCTGCAGCAACCTCAATTCCTTTTCTTTCTTTTTTTTTTTTTTGAGATGGAGTCTCACTCTGTTGCCCAGGCTGGAGGGCAGTGGCACTGTCTCAGCTCACTGCAACCTCCACCTCCCAGGTTCAAGCAATTCCCTGCCTCAGCCTCCTGAGTAGCTGGGATTACAGGCGCCCGCCACCATGCCCGGCTAATTTTTGTATTTTTAGTAGAGACAGGGTTTCACCATCTTGGTCAGGCTAGTCTTGAACTGCTGACCTTGTGATCCACCTGCCTCCGCTTCCCAAAGTGCTGGGATTACAGGTGTGAGCCACTGCGCCTGGCCAGCAACCTCAGTTCTTGCCTCCTCAGAAGAAAGAATTCAACCCAGGGGCATAAGGCAGAAGGAGAGACCCAGGCAAGTTATACAGAGGGAGTGAAAGTTTATCAAAAAGTTTTAGAGCAGGAATGAAGAAAATACAGTACACTTGGAAGAGGGCCAAGTGGGTGACTTGAGAGATCAAGTGTGCAGTTTGACCTTCAACTTGGTGTTATGTATGTTGGCAGGCTTTCCGGGTTGTGTTACATCTCTTCTGATTCTTCCCTTGGGGTGGGCTGTCCGCATGTGCAGTGGCCTGCTAGCACTTGGGAGGGGCCACATGCACAGTGTGTTTACTGGCGTTGTGCATGTGCTCACTCGAGGCTCTCTTCCCTTACCAGTTGGGTGTTCTAGAAGGTCATATACCAGTTAAACTCTGCCATTTTGCCCCTGAGTGTGCATGCTTGAGCCCACTCGCCCACCTCCTGAGATCTTATCAGGAAGCTGCTGCTCACCAGTTTCAGGTGTTTTCTGTCTATTGGGAGACACTAGCTGCAACCAATTATTATTGATTTAGCCACCACCTGACCATCACCTGATGGTCACCTGACATTCCTGGTGCAGGGGGAAGTGAGGGGGCACCTTGTCCTGCCCTTCTCATGTCTGCCTAACTACCTACTGCTATAACAATAGTTGAATCGTTGTACATGTAATTTTGGAGACCACGTGATATTCTGATACCTGTACACAATGTATAATGAGCAAATCAGGGTATTTGGGATGTCTATCACTCAAATAGTTATCTTTTCTTTGGGTTGGGACCATTATAATTCTTCTATTTTGAAATATGTAATAAATTATAGTTAACTATAATCTCTCTACTGTACTATCAAGTACCAGAAGTTATTCCTCGTAATTGTATATTTGTACGCCTTAACCATCTTCTCTTTATTTCCCCTCCCTACTTTCCTTTCCAGCCTCCGGTAACCATGATTCTACTCTCTACCTCTATCAGATCCACTTTTTTAGCCCTTACATATGAATGAAAATATGCAATATTTGTCTTTCTGTGCCTGGCTTATTTTGCATACCATAATGACTTCCAGTTCCATCTGTGTTGCTGCAAGTGACAGGATTTCATTCTTTTTTATGGCTGAATAATATTTCATTGTGCATATATGCCATATTTTCTTTATCCATTTATCCATTGATGGACACAGGTTGATTCCATATCTTGGCTCTTGTGAATAGTGCTGCAATAAATATGGGAGTGCACATATGACTTTGATATACTGATTTCCATTCTTTTGGATATATACCCAGCAGTGGGATTCCTGAATCATATGGTAATTCTATTTTTAGTTTTTTGAGAAATCTCCATACTGTTTTCTATATGGCTATATTACCACACATTCCCACCAACAGCGTACAAGGGTTCCTCTTTCTCCACATCCTTACCAGCATTTGTCACTGTTTCTTTTATTTATTTTTTAACTTTTCTTTATTTATTAATATTAATTATTTTTTTGACGGCTCTCACTCTGTAGCCCAGGATGGAGTGCAGTGGCACGAACATGGCTCACTGCATCCTTGACCTCCCAGGCTCAAGCCATTCTCCTGCCTCAGCCACCTGAGTAGCTGGGAATACAGGCACACACACCATGTCCTCCTAAGTTTTTGTAGAAACAGTGTTTTGTCATATTGCCCAGGGTGGTCTTGAACTCCTGGACTCAAGTGATCCACCCACCTCGGCCTCCCAAAGTGTTGGGATTACAGGTGTGAGCCACCATACCTGGAATATTTTATTCTTTTAGAGACAGGGTCTACCTCTGTTGCAAGGCTGGAGTGCATTAATGCAATCATAGCTGACTGCAGCCGCAAACTCCTGACCTCAAGTGATCCTCCTGCCTTGACCTCCCAAAGCACTGGGATTACAGATGTGAGATACCATGCCAGGCCTATTTTTTGTCTTTTTGATAATAGCCATTCTAACTGGAATGAAATTATATCTCATTGTGGTTTTGATTTGCATTTCCCTAATGATTGATGTTGGGCATTATACCTGTTGGCCATTTGTATATCTTCTTTTGAGAAATGTCTATTCAGGTCTTTTGCCCATTTTCAAATTGGATTATTTGTCTTTTGCTATTGAGTTGTTTGAGTTCCTTCTATATTCTGGTTACAAATCCCTTGTCGGGTGGATAGTTTACAAATATTTTTCTCCCATTCTGTAGGTTGTCTTTTTGCTTTGTTGATTGTTTCCATTGTTGTGCAGAAGCTTTTTAGTTTGATATAATCTCATTTGGCTATTTTTGCTTTTATTGCCTGTGCTTCTGAGGCCTTATGCAGATAAATCTTTGCTCAAACCGATGTCCTGTACCATCTCCCCAGTGTTTTTCTTTTAGTTGTTTTATAGTTTAAGGTCTTACACTTAAGTCTTTAATCCATTTTGAGTTGATTTTTGTATATGGTAAAAATGAGGATCTAGTTTCATTATTCTGCATATGGATATCCAGTTTTCCCAAAACCATTTATTAATGAGGCCATTCTTTCTCCAATGTTCTTGGGGTTTTTGTCAAAAATGAGTTGGCTGTAAGTGCATGGATTTATTTCTGGGTTCTCTATTCTGTTCCATTGGTCTATGTGTCTGTTTTTATGCCAGGATCATGCTGTTCTGGTTACTATAAGGTTTCTGTCTTTTTAAAAAGCCCACAGAAAATTTAATGTGCAGTCTAGGTGGGAAACCACTGAACCAGACCTTTACCTATTACTAGGTGATTCCTGTCCCCATAGAAGAAAATACACTTGTTGTGACTGGGGATGAGGTGGGAGGCAAAGATACAAAAACCATCAGAAAGAGGCTCTACAGAAACCAGATAAATGAAGGCATATTTTCAATGATACCCCGTGAGTCTCTATATTCAACAAAGATCCTGTGAACCTTTCAACACACACTATTGTATAAAATCCACATTTCAAGCATTAATGTCAAATTGTTTATTAATAGACTGTAAAAGTAAGGATATTGTTTTAAAAATTTCTTTGATTTGAGTTTCTTAAATGGACAAGAAAATTTCCTATTAGAGCTTTGTTCTGTTTCTTACATCAATGAGTTATTTAACTGAAATTCTTTTTTATCTTTAAAATGGAGATAATGATTATTTTAATAACTTGAAAGTAGTTGTGAGGCCAAATTAGACAAAAGCACTTTTCAAAGAGCTAAACATTTATATATAGTACTATTATTATTTACTATTATTTCATTACATTTTCATTCCACATATGACTTGACTCAGTGGGCCTTAGTCTTGTTTTTCAAAAGGAGAATTTGGGAAATTACTCTGGTTATTATAATCTATCTTCTTAATGTCCTTATTTTTATTTTGGTTAGCATCCTTAGTAGCAAAAAACTAGCAGAAGTGCTAAATAGGCGACCCCCACCAAGTGACTCACAAAGGCAAAGTATTATAAAGGGTTCTTCTCTCCTAGGTTATTTAATAGTACTTTTTCTGACCCTATCTCTACTCTCATACTATAAAAATACTCATTTGAAGGCCCAAGGAAAAGCCAGTGATTTTAGTACACATGATCACAACAACAGAGCTGTCCACAGAGGGCTGTTGTCAGCACAGAGTGAGAAGGTGAATACGAAAACACTTGGTAAACTATGAGGTGCTGGGCATGGTGGCAATGGTGGTGGTGGTGATGATGGAGATGATGATGTTAATGACAATGACACACACCAGTTTGCTAATCCTGCATAAATATGTAGGAACATGAACTACTGGTCCCCACTAGACTAATAGGTGTACCAAGGAGATAGGACAGCCTCAGTAAAAAGGATAAATCCTGTGGAGTGAAGCCAAGGACTGACCAGCTATGACGATGATAGTTCTAGGTCTCCACCCCATCCCTCTCCAACCTAGGAAATGCCAAACAACTTCTATAGCAGTCTTCATTGGGTTTTCTTCTGCATGTTACTATTTTTTTTTTTTTTTTTTTTGAGCTGGAGTCTTGCTCTGTCACCAGGCTGGAGTGCAGTGGTGCGATCTTGGCTCATTGCAACCTCCGCCTCCCGGGTTCTAGCAATTCTCCTGCCTCAGCCTCCGTAGTAGCTGAGATTACAGGCATGTGCCACCACGCCTGGCTAATTTTTTGTATTTTTAGTAGAGACAGGGTTTCACCATGTTGGCCAGGATGGTCTCGATCTTCTGACCTAGTGATCCTCCCGCCTCGGCTTCCCAAAGTTTTGGGATTACAGGCGTGAGCCACCGGGCCTGGTCTGCATGTTTCTTCTTAGCTAGTTCACTCGAAGCTTCATTATACATGCCTCTTGCTTAACTAAGCTCCTCCTCTCACACCATCTGGGCAGGTTCCACCCTGGAGACCTTAGGATGGGACGCAAACATTGTCAAAGGGCGGAGTGCAGGAAGGCGGGGCGGCGGCGAAGGTCTGTTTACTGATCCTCTGGAAAGGTTCATGAATTACTTGTTCTTACCACCGACTGACTGCTCATTCTCTCACAGCTAAGTGCTCATAAAAGAGCCACACTTTTGAGAGGAAATCTGTGAGCTAAGACTAAAAGCCAGAATGCTTGTTCTGAGTCAGAAACTTTCAATGTGACTGCAAGAAAGTTAGTCTTAGGTTTCTTGCTTGGTAAATGGGAATGACAGTACCTACCTTTCAGAAGTTATAACCTAGAAGTTCATAGGTTGAAATTTTGTTTACATTTGTATTTTAAGATTTAAAAAAAAATGCTTTAAGCAGGACATATATTCAGACAGTCCTCATCATTCACTCCCTGTTGTTTTCCCAAAGTATTATCTAACTCAAAGCTTTAGTGAGGGGATACCTTGAGGTAATAAATGGAATGCCCAGGGGTTCATTCATTCCTTTAGCAAACATTTCACTGCTTACTAAATCCCAGAACCTAACCCAGCAAGGGCCTGGGGTTGCGGGGAGGAATGAGATGCCATGGCCACCCTGGGGGAGTTTCCAGTTTTGTGGGGAAGGCAGACACAGAAAAGCACTGGAAATAGCAAACTAACGCAGGAACAGAAAACCAAACACCTCATGTTCTCACTAATAATTGGGAGCTAAATGATGAGAATTCATGAACACAAAGAGGGGAACAACAGACACTGGGGTCTACTAGAGGGTGGAGGGTGGGAGGAGGGAGAGGAGCGGAAAAGATAACTATTGGGTACAGGGTTTAATACTGGGTGGTGAAATAACCTGTACAACAAACCCCCATGCCACGAGTTTAGTTATATAACAAACCTTCACATGTACCCCTGAACCTAAAATAAAACTTAAGAAAAAAAGTACATGCAGTTACCCCAAGTGCTCAGAGCAGGCAGCTGCAATTCCATTTTGGTTTGAAGATTTAAATGACTTCATAGGGGAACAGGAGTGGGAAAAATGGAAAAAATTGGGTTACAAACTAAACCAATGTGAAAGGTTTATTAACCTTCCAAAGAAGTTCACTTGTATTTTTTTTTTTTTTTGCAAATATAAGAAGTATCATTGTCTCTTTTTTAAATATGGGGAAAGATGGTACTAAAATGATGTGAACTATATATAGGGTCAAGACAAAGAACATCTTGGCAGCCTAACTCCTAGCGAATGCTCTTTAAACAGTGCTCCTCAATTCTTGTACCTGCCTAAAAGTTGCCTTAACTTCTTCACCTCTTCTCTCTTTCACATTTGTGTATCACCCTTCTCCGGGAATTTTTTTTTTTTTTTTTTTTTTGAGACAGAGTCTTGCTCTGTCACCCAGGCTGGAGTGCAGTGGCATGATCATGACTCACTGCAGCCTCAAACTCCTGAGCTCAAGTGATCCTCCCACCTCAGCCTCTTGGGTAGCTGGAACTACAGGTGTGTGTCACTATGTTCAGCTAATTTGTTTTTGTTGTTTTGTAGAGATGGGTCTCACTATGTTGCCCAGGCTGGCCTCAAGTTGTCTCAACTCCTGGCTCAAGTGATCCTCCCACCTCGGCCTCCCAAAGTTTTGGGATTATAGGTATGAGCTGCTATGCCCAGCTTCCTCTCTTTATTTTCCCCATGCAGATGTGGCCCAAGTTCTGCCTTCTTTCTCCCAACTCCATCACCTTCCTTTGACTCCCTCTGGGTATTCCTTTCAGGCTAAGCAGGTGGCTGGCTGTGAAGTCAGGGAAAACAGACACTCTCTCTAGCATCACAGCTTGTGGGGGCCTATGGCCATCCTACGCTGGTCTTATCTTTGAGTATTCTTCTGAGAAGTCCCATAGCTTCAGTAGCAGGTTTGAATGACTGAGGGGACGATTCTTTTGTTTCTTTAGGTCTCAGTGGCTCCTCTCTCTAAAGAACTTACATTGGATGGAGAAAGCAGAATCATCTCTATCTTGAGTGACCATTCCAGACTCTAGAGGGGACTTGATGTCATTCCTTCTTCTTCCTTTTTTTTTCGTCAGAGTCTGGCTCTGTTGCCCAGGCTGGAGTACAATGGCGCTATCTCGGCTCACTACAACCTATGCCTCCCGGGTTCAAGCAATTCTTGTGCCTCAGCCTCCAGAGTAGCTGGGATTACAGGTGTGTGCCACCATGCCCAGCTAATTTTTGTATTTTTAGTAGAGACAGGGTTTCACCATGTTGGCCAGGCTGGTCTCAAACTCCTGACCTCAAGTGATTCTCCCTCCTCAGCCTCCCAAACTGTTGGGATTACAGGTGTGAGCCACCATGCCTGGCCTCATTCCTGCTTCTCGAGGGAAACTTTCAATATACTCTGCACAAGCTTCCTATCCGATTTGCATATCACTTCTGAAAATTGGCTCCTAAAAGAAGCCAGCCAGTCATGTTGCGTGGTGTTTTTTCTGCATGGTCTAGCATGCCAAGTAGCAAGCTATACCTGCAGGCCAAATCTGGCCCACTGCCTGTTATGATGCAACCCATGAGCTTTGAATGGTTTTTACCTTTTGAAATGGTTGAAAATAATCAAAACAACTATAGTATTTAATGATGTGAAAATTATATAAATTCAAATTTCAGTGTTCCTAAAGTTGTGAATGTCATCAATAAAAGTTTGTGGAAATTTCTTTTCTCCCTTGCTATATAAGTATTTAAAGAATCTCTTTGAGTTTGTTTCTTTTCTTTTTTTTTTTTGAGACGGAGTTTCCACTCTTGTTGCCCAGGCTAGAGTGCAATGGCACGATCTCGGCTCACCGCAACCTCCGCCTCCTGGGTTCAAGCGATTCTCCTGCCTCAGCCTTCCAAGTAGCGGGATTATAGGCATGTGCCACCATGCATGTATTTTTAGTAGAGATGGGGTTTCTCCATGTTGGTTAGGCTGGTCTCGAACTCCCGATCTCAGGTGATCTGCCCACCTCGACCTCCCAAAGTGCTGGAATTACAGGCGTGAGCCACCACACCTCGCCTTGATTTTGTTTCTTAGCCTTTAAGGCCTAAAATATTTATTATCTGATTCTTTTATTTTTTTTTTTTTGAGATGGAGTCTCGCTGTGTCTCGCCCAGGCTGGAGTGCAGTGGTGCGATCTCAGCTCATTGCAGCCTCTGCCTCCCGGGTTCAAGCGATTCTCCTGTCTCAGCCTCCAGAGTAGCTGGGACTACAGGCATGTGCCACCACAGCTGGCTAATTTTGTATTTTTATAAAAATACTAGAGAAGGGGTTTCACCATTTTGGCCAGGCTGGTCTCGAACTCCTGACCTCAGGTGATCCACCCACCTTGGCCTCCCAAAGTGCTGGGATTACAGGCCTGAGCCACCTTGCCCAGCTATTATCTGATTCTTTATAGAAAATGTTTGTCAGCTCTGTCGTTTTTCCATTTCCTTCTCATTCCTCTTTTTCCAGGAAGGAGTTGAGCTTCAGCGGAAGAAGTTTGTAAAACCTGCCTGAATGCCCTAAAAACTCCCCATTCTCTTCATGTGCTCCTAAATCCAAAATGTCTTTCTTCAGAAGGCTGAATCAGATGTGAAGGCTCTCTTCGACACTCTAGACCAGTGCTGCCCAATAGAACGTTGTGCAGTGATGGGAATGTTCTAGAATTGCTGCTGTTCAGTGTGGTAGCCACTAGCCACATGAGGGTATTGTGCATTTGAAAGGTGGCCAGTGTGACTGAGGAACTGAATTTTCAATTTCATTTAATTTTAATTAACTTAAATAGCCACATCTGTCTAGAAGCTAGTTTATTAGACAACATTACTTGTTCAGAGAACCTGAACAAGTGTCAGACTAATTCAAGAGGGAAGTAAGAGAAATTTTGGTGGTCAGCAATCTGAGTTCCTACAGAGAACCCTGATTTTTATACTGACTAGTGTTTAAGTTTGATTTGCTTATTTTGATTCTAATCAGCTTAGCAAACATTTATTGAGTACCTACTATGTTCCAGACATTTGCCCAACATTTACATATTAATGGTAGCATAGGTTCCTGATGTCAAGAGCTCTGAGTCTAGAAGTGAGATAACAAATTAGGCACTTATTCTCCAAAGCAGGAGTAGTGTTTCCTCAAGTGCCACAGCTTTTCTTGTTTTTCTCTCTCTTTTTTGTTTTTTTTTGTAGAGCCGGGGTCTTTATCTCATGCTCAGGCTGGAGCGCAGTGGCTCCTTCTACGCTCACTGCATGCAATCTCAACATCTGGGGCTCAAGCTGTCCTCCCACTCAGGCTCCCAAGAAGCTGGGACCACAGGTGCGTACCACCACACCCGGCTAATTTTGTTTATGTTTTGTAGAGACAAGATTTCACGTGTTGTCAAGACTGGCCTCAAACTCCTGGGCTCAAGCAATGTTCCTGCCTTGGCCTTCCAAAGTGCTGGGATTATAGGCACAAACCACTGCACCCAGCCTAGTCCCACAACTTTCTTCTCAGTGGCTGTACTGTCTCTTCACAATGGCGGTCTTACCCCTTGCTTGAACCTTCACTTTCTCAATTCTGGAAACTTCTACATTGCTCAGTGCTTCTTCCACATCTTGTAGATTCCTTATGCTTGGCGTTGGAAACTTCTTCCTCTAACAGTGGAGATTTTTCTTCAGAGAACCACTCCACCTGCCTGTTACTGGCTGATACATCTCTGACCAAAACAACTGTATACAGGACTAAACCTCAGTTCTTCAGGGTCAGGGTAGGAAGTCAGAGGTAAGAGATCCATAAATCTGTACTGCCCCCAAGCCACAAGCTGTCTCTTTGGATTAGCATAGAGTAGCAAATGGCCATGGGGCATGTCCGTTGGGTCACCTGAGTCTTGTGGAACTGGATTAGTGACATAACTGTGTTAGGCCCTGCTGCAGACAGTAATCTCTCTGGAAGGACATGAGGTGGTGTGAGAAGTCACACAACTCATTGTGAGACCACAGGGGCAGATAACGCCTCATCTGCCTTCATCACAATGCTTGAACCTTAATCCTTTGATGATAGCTTTGCCACATAACTTTTTTAAATCTCTGGACATTTTTCCAAACTCTGTTGAATTTCATTTTGCTGACTTCATCTCATCCTGTGTGTTCCAGGTACTGGTGTCTGGTAATTCTATTATAGCAAACTTTCTCTTGAGGGTTTTGGGGAAAAGAATGAGACATTCTTCATATTGACTCTGTTTAGAGGGAGATAGGGCAGGAGTCCAGGAGTGCAAATGGATAGACAGACACAAGAGAATGCTTTGCCTTTGAGCAGATCCCAGAGCGTCATGGGCATCCGTTGGGGATGGAGCTTGACCAGAAGCCTGGTAAAGACTTATCCCCTCCCTAACCCCTACCCAGGGTCACTGCAGAGTGAAATTCTGGCCCATGGTCTGTCTCCCACGTGGTCAGCATGGCCTCTGTGGCAGACTGTTCTGGCTTTGCAGGTGCAAGATTTCCCGTGAGGCCATGCTGGAGAGCATCACCAGAAACAATTAAAAACACCCTCAGCCTATTGTCATGGTCACTTGTGAAGCCAAATGCAGAAGGAATGTGAGGGGGTAAAGTTTGGAGGGGGGCAGGGAGTGAGTGGGAAAGAAAGAATATGAAAGATGTCATCTGGGTGAGTTTGGGCCCATTCACAAGAATGCAGCAAAGTGCAGAGAGGTGGGGGTGTCTGCATGAACCTGAAATGGGCTCAGATGACTGTTAATTTATTCTACATCAGAATTCCCCCATCCAATCAGTGACCTTCCAAAGGAAAAGGCTATAGTTTTGTTGAGTGTATTTTCAATGTATTGTATATGTGTTTTTAAAGCTAAATGTGTGTGTGTATTTTTAAAATCAATTTTTAAATGTAATATGAATCTTTGCTAAGTTCATATCCTGAGTGCTCTAGGGTAGAATAAATTTAGTAGGTTTTTATTAGTACAGTAATAAGGGTGAATAGCTGAAAATGAATGCTTGAGGTTTGGAAGGTTGTATCCTCTCCTGAGTTTCTGGAACATTCTATTACAAGATTATTACAACCATTACTTTGGTTCCAACTTCCTAAGAGCCAATGGTTGAAGAACTTGGGCTCTTTCACCTTGGGCAGGCTAAGGGATGACCGAATTTCATGAAGAAATAGAAATAACAATAACACATGGCTTCAGATTTGCTCAGGCCAAATCAAGAATAAATGAGCTGAAATAGCAGCAGAGAGAATTTTGGTTAAAACAAAACAAAACAAAACTCACAGACACATACATTGTGTCTTTTACTGCTCCAGTGCTGGCAGACTCTGTGGGTGAATCCAGTTTTTTGAGAGGGAAAAAAAATCTGTGAAGATATGAGCAGAGGCAGGTAAGCAGACTGAATTCCCAAGATCCAGCCGATGCTGTTTCTAGGAGGCTCCTCCTTTCCCTTTCTGACCTTACCTAGCCAGAGTTGAAGCTGCACCTTCTTAGAGCAAATACCAGCAAAGCTCCACCTAACGGGCTTCCCAAAAGAGTACCCTGGACAGAATATCCCAGCCCATAGCCCAAGTTCCATTTGACTTAAGGCACCCTGGACTTCCCTCAAAGTAGTATGTGCTTAGAAGACACTTTCTCCCCATAGACAACAGAAGTCCTCAGTGCCCTACAAACATGTGAAGAATGTCAGGAGTCCATCATGTGTCATGGGCTGAGCCTCCAGAGAACTATGTTCTACCCTGGTTATGTTGTGAACTGGTCATCAAGCAAGGGTGGGTAGCCTATCCTGTTTGGGCCTTGCTATCATCGCCTGTATCATGAGGGATATTTGACTAGATAATCTCTAAGATCCTTCCCAGCACTGACATTTTATAATTCTCCTGTAACGTGTGCTTTCCCTGTTCTACACTTAAGTCTCCAAACAGGGTCACATTAACAATGATCATTGCTGTCCGATGGGCTCCTGCATCCTCCACCCTCTCTGTGAGATCTCTCCTTTAGGTTTCATCAGGAATCCTCAGGAATCTTTTGCATGTGCCCACATGATCCCGCATGGACTCTGCCCCATGAGGGTGCTGATGTCTGCCAATGCTGCTGCCACCATGTCCCCAAAGATATAGATAGTTACAGTCTCAGAAGAATTCAAGATCCCCCAAATGCTGCAGGATTAGCACAGAAGCAGACAGAATATTGCTCCTTCCCACTTTAGCTACCTTTTCTCCCCCGGCATCAGATTGTGCTGTTCACATCTCCCCTAGCTTCTGAAAACTGGCTATTGCAGCTTCAGTGTACAGTTTCTTTTTACCTGGAGCCAAGGGAGGAGCCCGCTGATGTCTGAAGTACCCAAGCCGGCTCCACTCCAGGGTATAGACTCCCACCACCAAAATCCCCTTCCAAAGTGACCCTTGCCCCGCCTTTCTGTGACACACACCCAGACAGGTCTGAATTGCTGAAATGAACGCTATTTAGGCTGAACTGGGGGCCCTGATATGCTATTTAAAGAAAAAAGAAATGAGAAATCATAGGAATCTTGAAGCTATTCATCTTGAAGACCATTCACGGAAGCAGTGAAATTAAACATAGCATCCTTCAATATATTCCCTCCACACATAAACTTGGGCTATTGTTCCTTCATAATGCCAGTTTACCTCTGGGAGTTTGAGAGGCGGGTACTCATGTCCTCTCAGCACAATCACCAAAGCACTGCACCAGGTATCAGGAGGAAACAAGAACAAATCTATTGTCAGGAAGCCTGAGGGTTGACCCAAACACAGCAGAGCTACGGGAAATTATTTTGGAAACTATTTCTTACATAGCTGCCTGCAGTTGTTCAACCTGATTCTTAGACTGGACTGGAAGAGGAAAACCACTCATCATCTGAGAAGCCTTTGTGTTGCTATTTTATTAAGGACAGAAACATAAAGAGAAAAAAATCCATGGTTCTGCCTCACTTTCTGCTCCCTCCTTGACTTTTCTCTCCAAGTCTCAAGTACTCTTTATGCTCTGTGGGCAGTTGTCAATAGGAAAAAAGACTGATTTGATTTAAACCCACACCTTCCTTTTAAGGAGCTCTTTCCTGCTCACCTGCTCATTTGATTAACTGGGGGCACAAAGAGGGTAGGAAATCCAAGAGGCAAAAGTGAGGGACCCCAAATGATGCATGCAGAATCTTTAGTGGTGAACTGTTGGGCTAGAAAAGTTGTCACCGTGGAATCTAAAATGGGTTCTGTCATTTGTAAGATCCTTTAACCATCCTACTTCTCTTAATAACCATGTGGGCTATCCCAAAGTAGATTCCGGTACCCTATTAGAAGACACAGAGGGTATTATGGATGTGTGTTTAAGCCACAGTTTGAGCAAGATTGCATTTCTGTAGAATCATGATCTATGAAAACTTTCTGGTTGAACTGTTCATGTTACTAGTAAATCAATTTCATCAATTTCATTTTAAGAGAGTGTAGGAGAAGCTGTGGAGGAATCCTGCCAATGGCAAGAGTGAAGATGAAGCTCTATATGAAATGAGGAAAGGGGCAGACCTGCCATCGCAGAGCTAGTCCATTCTTATGGATGAAAGCCAGCTTCTGGGCCTTATTCATTCATTCACTTTTCATTTATTCGCCCATCCATCCACTCCACACATATTTCTGGAGCCCCTACTAAATGCTAAGCACTGCAAGTCTTAGGGACAGGTCAGTGAACAAAATAGAGAAGCTTGCTGTCTTCTTGGAGCCTGCAGCCTGGAAAGGGAGTCAGACTAATATGACACAAATAAATTATGCAATTTTGATCATGGTAAGTGTTAGGAAGGAAGAACATAGGGTGCTATGAAAGCAAATAGGAAGAATGGGGAAGGGTCAGAAAAGTTTCCATGAGGAAAGCTGAAGGGTTAGCCAGATGAAGGGGAGGGGAGCCTGGGGAAATGATTTAAGCAGGAAATGATCCATGACTGAAGGGAGAGGCAGACAAATATATGTGTTGTGTGTGTGCGTGCGTGTGTTTTTGTATATGAATCTCAATGAAATGAAATCATCAGTAAGAAGCAAGTAGGCAAAACTCAGTGAAAAGAAGGGAAAACAAAATACAAATCAACCCCAGTAGGGCAAGAATATGCTCCTAAAAGTTGCCAACTGTGGTGGCAGGAGAGTGAGTGCAGGGTGCCCTCCACTCAGGCTAGCTTCCATCCCTCCCACATTGAAAGCAAAAGGCACGTCGTGGAAGGATGACATTGTCTTTCATTACTGAATCTCCAAATGGCTCCCTGAGTCAGATGGATGCTGTGAGTTCTTTATACATTTGATATGGTTATCAATGAGTAGAATGGCAAAGTTGGAGGTGGATATGAAACTAAAATTACTGAACATCAATGTTGAGGCAGGCAATGGCTAGGCACTTTGTGGCCATTATTTCATTTAACATTTAAATAGTCCTGCCAGGTGGATACTACACATTTTATAATCAAGAGAGGAACAGTAGTTCTGGGAAGGTGACTAAAAATGAATGAAGATCAACCCACTTAAGTTGGTCTGGCTTCCATGTCATGGAATTTCTGCAGTGCCACTCTGCTTTGCAAGCTTAGGAGACCCCTATTATGGTTTGAATGTTCATCCTCTCAAAACTCCTGTTGAAACTTAGTCCCCAATTTAGCAATATTGAGAGGTGAAGCCTTTAAGAGGTGATTGGGTAATGATGGCTCTCCACTCATGAATGAATTAATCCATGTATGGATTAATGGAATAATGGGTTATCATGGGAGTGGCATTAGTGGCTTTAGAAGAGGAGAAATAGGCCAGGTGCTGTGGCTGACTCTTGTAATCTCAGCATTTTGGGGGACTGAGGCGGGAGGATTGCTTGAGGTCAGGAGGTTGATACCAGCCTGGGCAACATAGCAAGACCCCATCTCTACAAATAAAAACTTTAAAATTAAAAAAATAAAAAGTGGAGAAAGAGAGACCTGAGCAAGCACACTCAGTCCCCTCAGCATGTGATGCTCTACACCAGGCTGGGACTCTTTAGAGGGATCCTCTCCAGCAAGAGGGCCCTTGTGGAATCCTGAGCCATACCCTTAGACTTCTCAGCCTTCAGAATTATAAGAAATAAATCTCTTTTCTTTAGAAATAACCCAGTTTCAGGTATTCTGTTATAAGCAACAGAAAATAGATTACAGCAAACCCATAGAACTCATTTGGTCCCAGTCAATGTCCTCCTCCAGAAAATAACAGAAAATAAAAAATAACAAAAAAACCCAGAATATAACAAATTTTCTGGAGGAGGACATAGAGGCTTACAAAGTTTAAGGGATTCACGTAAGCCTGGAATTATGGCAAATGTAAAGTAGACCTCTGTTTTCGCATTACTAATCCACACATCTTTCCTGTTTCTTACTGTTTTATAAATCTAGTAAAAACACATACTTACTTGTGAATTATTAGTTTGCCAAAAGTACATATACATTCATTATTTTTCTTGACTTATACCATTTTTTCTTGAGTTATCCCTGAAAACTTCAGAGTTGAAATATGTAGTGGGAACATCTTTTCAAAAAACAAAAACCCTACTATAAAATATATTTTGTAATGAGGCAATCATAATTTTATTATTTTTCTATTTTGAACTTTCTTAAATCAGGAGATGTTTGTGTTGGACAACCAACTTGTGTTGTGCCTTTTATATAATATTCTATATTATATTATATTATATTATAGGAAAGGAAAAACAAAGAAGGAAAAACAAAATACAAATCAACCACAGTAGAGCAAGAATATGCTCCTAAAAGTTGCCAACTGTGGTGGCAGGAGAGTGAGTGCAGGGTGCCCTCTACTCAGGCTAACAAGAGTTTTGAGGGGATGAACATTCAAACCACAGCAGGTGTCTCCTAAGCTTGCAAAGCAGAGTGGCAATGCAGAAATTCCATGACATGGAAGCCAGACCAACTTGAGTGGGTTGATCTTCATTCATCTTTAATCACGTTCCCAGAACTACTGTTCCTCTCTTGATTATAAAATGTGTAGTATCCACCCGGCAGGACTATTTAAATGTTAAATGAAATAATAATATTCTATATTATATTATATATAAAATTATATATATTCTATATTATATTATATAAAAGTTGGTTGTCCAACATAAGCATCTCCTGCTTTAGGAAAAGAGGAATATAATATTCATCTAATAAAATGGAAAGTCCTAAATAAAGTATGTTTAATTTGTTAGCTTCTCTAATAAAATCTCAAATCCAGAATAATATCTTGGTCCATACATCAAGTCGGTGAAATAATACCATAGAATCAGAAAATAGAAAATGGTAACCAGTGCTCCATTAGGGAAGAATTCTACATTTGCGATCACAGAGTCGCTTCTAATTAATTGGTTTTGACTTTAGACATACTGTTTCACTCTTCTGGCCTCAGATTCTACATCTGGGAGATGAAGGGGTTATAGCTGATGGTCTCTGTACATTCCCCTCTAGCTTTCAAGTTCAGTAAGATAATGGGTCTTGAAGGTATATTTACAACCAGCCCATCCTTTCCTTCTTGGTCAATAATCCCCAGCTGTCATTCTCACCTGCTAGTTGTCCCTTAACTTCAATTTCCCACTCTTCCATATAGGATCTTAGAAATACTAAAGGGAACATCTAATATTCACAATTCCTGGGCCTGAGCACCCCCTGGGCACACAGAGATAAACTGCTATAGCCCTGGAAGAAATCAGGGCTCTGGGAAGCCGGGGTCTAACTAAAGTTAGCACCAAATCCCTGAACTTCCCTGTTTGTACTATGAGACAAGAACTGTGGGACTTTCCTGACTTGGGCAGGAAAGGAGCTTGGAAGAATGAGAGGGACTGGGTGGCAAGCTCTATCATCAAACAGGCGCTGCAGGGGCTCTGCAGGGCTGTCCCCAGAAAGGTACATTTGGAAGGGAAGGAGATGAGGTAGGGACTTGGCAGATGCCCAGTGGATGTAAGTCAGTGGCCACACAGTGAGTGTACAGGGGCTAAAGGGCAGCCACTTGAAAAAATGTGCTGTTCAACTGAATAAGTTCACAAGGAACAATCCAAAGATTACTAAATATCAATTATTTGTGTTGCCTGAATTGTCCTCCAATCCCAATAAATATCAGGCATGCATTTCAACAGGGATTTTATCTTCGTGTATTTACCATTTTTGATGCTTTCTTTCATTTCTTTTACTGTTTTGTATACACACCTTCTGCGTTTGTAGGCCATATAACCATTATTTTAAGCCTTTTAGGATATGGCTGTCCTGTAGTGAGGCACTTTTTGTAGAGTATGTGCATGAGCCTGCGTATGTGTGTGGTGTGTGTGCGCTGCGTATGTTTGTGTCTGTGTGTGTATATGTGTGTGTGGTGTATGTAAGTGTCTTCATGTGTTTCCGTGTATGGTGTATGTGTTGCACGTGGTGATGTGTTGGGTGTGCACGTTTGTGTGTGCGTATGTGTGGTATATGGTGTTTCTCTGGGTCTTTGCATGGTGTGTCTCTCTGTGTATTTGTGTTACATATGTTTGTGGCTCTGTGGGTGTTTATTGGTTTGTGTATGTGTGTAGTGTGTATGTTTGTGTGTGTTGTATGTGTGGTGTGTGTGTCACTCTGTGTTTGTGTGTGGTGTGTATATTTGTATCTGTGTGTATGTGTGATGTGTCTCTCTGCGTGTGGTCTATTTGTGTGTGTATTTGTGCTGTGTATATTTGCAACTCTGTGGGTGTTTATGTGGGCTGTGCATGTGTGTAGTGTGCATGTTTGTGTCTGTGTATGTGTGATGTATGTGTCTGTGTGTGCTGTGTCTATCTGTGTGTGTATTTGTGCTATGTATGTGTGTGGCTTTGTGGGTTGTATATGTGTATGAGTTAACTCCTGTGTGCAGACTGCAGCCCCTCAGGCCTAGACTCTGGGCTCTTCTCTCAGGCCTTAGCATCTATGCCAGGCAACTGAGATTTCTCAGGCACTCCTGGGAACTGTGCCTCATGTCCCAGAGAGCGTGTGGAAAGCACTCTCTGCGGCAGGTGTCTGACAGCCTGCAGGGTTGCTATGTGCCTAGGGTGTGGCACACAACACCTCTGCGGAGGATGAGTGTCTGTGGTTATCAGCAGAGTCAGTGCACTGAAGAGGCCATTATCACGGGCACCAGAGTGCATGAATCATGGGGTATGTCATTTTCTATTTTAGAAAGAAAAAGAAAACATCTCGAGTGAATCAATCAATTCTCATTAGGCCCATTCATAGCCACATTGCCTGGTCCTCTTTCAGGGGCTGGAAGAAGTGGCCCACATCCAAATCCACCATTCAATCCATAGGCCTTTGCCCCATATTCCGGCCCCATTTCCTTGCTTGATGTGTGCACACAGCTCTGCCTCATGCTGTGAGTGTGCACACCTCCTCCGTGTCCCTCAGTCAGCCTCCTGCCTCCTGACTTGGGTCGCACTCAGGAGGTAAAGACACTTTCTCTAGGCCACAGCATTCTAAGTTGGTGTAATTTTCTGTTTAAACTCATGATGAATGAACTCTAACATTCATTCAGTAGGTGTGGCCACATGCAGAGTTAGGCATTCAAGATGCAGGGAGGATTAGAAAAAATGGTAGTTAAGGGCATAGACTTTGATTAAGATAGAACCTGTTTACATTGCTTCTTCACCCCTTCCTCTGTGACCCGGGACAGACAAGGTAACTTCCTGAAGGCTCTGCTTCCTCATTTGTGAAATGGGCACTTACCTAACTGTGGTGCTGTGAGGCCAATGACAGCTGAAAGTGCCAGCTGTGGTGTGGATGGTCACTCAACCTTCATTCCTGCCTCTTGCTGGGTGAAGTTGGAAAGCTGAGCACCATGATTCCAAGGCTCCTTTGCAGTCGGGGTTCTAGAAGCAAGCTGTCTTCTGCCAAGTAGAGGCACTCAGTGCAAGATGTGCAAAGCAGAAGCTGCACCCCTTTGTAGCCATTTTGCTGGCCAGCAAAGCTGGGGAAATAGGAGGTTTTTCTGCATCAGAGTTCCAGAGTCCATTCTCCAGCTTCTTGGGTATCGAGAGGCAGGAATTGTAGCAGAGGCAGCAGTCACTTCTGGATTCCAGCACAGCTCCAGAGGTGCCCTAGATGTGGTGGTTAATTTCTATACTGCTTTGTGAGCCCCAGCCTAGAACCTGCTCCTTCAGCCCTTCTAACCGTTTTGCAAGCACATTATCCCTTGACTAAATCCCTTCCTACTCAATGTAAGTGAAGCAATTTCTGTTTCCTGCACTGAATCCTAACAGATAAAGCTATTATTATTTGTATACAGAAGAACAAGTTAAAGTAATAGCAGCTGCCACATATTTGTTATACCATAAGTCCAGATTTTTATAGATGGTATCTAATTTCATTCTCCCAGAAAAATCACAGAGCCCCTAAGGGGTCTAATCAGAGTGTGAATCTAGGTTTCTCTGGCACCAAAGGCGGGGTGCCAAACCATTATACTCCTCTGTTCATGCTCTGGAAGAGCTCGCAGGTCAGGAAGGATGCATTCTGGTGAATAAATGGCTACAGTGCAGTGAGAGAGATGCTGAAAAAAACTGTGGGCCCAGGCCTATGGAGCCCAGATGAGAAAATGCCTAACTCTGCCTAGCCTCGGAAGTCCAAGATGGAGTGTGATTCCCACCTTGGCAAGGAATCATGACCTCCAGGCTCCTTAAGATGTTGGGGACCTCTGCCTTGAAGCTCCAATGTCCTGTTTCTCAAGAAATCATGATTTAGGAACTCCACAGAAGGAAGAAAGAAAGGGAAAAGGAGAGAGGGAGGGAGAAAGCGAAGCAGGGAGGGAGGGAGGGAGGGAGGGAGCCCTAGCCTGCAGCGGCATTTGGCTACCTGGGGGGCTGAACCCTTCGTATCCTATTCTCAGCTCTTTTACCCAGGCTTTCAGGTACCATGGTTTTCTCACACACCTGTTCTTGCATAGATTGTACCACTCCTCACCCTTTTCTAGCACCTGGAAAATGGGTTTGCCTTTATTTGGTGGTTCCTTTTAATGTCTATCTTTTCAGGAATTGAGGTAATTTTTCCTTCACCCTAATTTAAAGGCTTATGAACATATGTAAAAGCTTAGGAGTACCAATGTGTTCTGAAAGGTTTTTTGTTTGTTTGTTTGTTTTGAGAAGGAGTCTTGCTCTGTTACCCAGGCTGGAGTGCAGTGGCACGATCTCGGTTCAGTGCAACCTCTGCTTCCCGGGTTCAAGCAATTCCCTGCCTCAGCCTCCCGAGTTGCTGGGATTACAGGCGCCCACCACCATGCCCAACTAATTTCTGTATTTTTAGTAGAGACGGGGTTTCACCATCTTGGCCAGGCTAGTCTTGAACCCCTGACATCGTGCTCCACCTGCCTCGGGCTCCCAAAGTGCTGGGATTACCGGTTTGAGCCACCACGCCTGGCCTGAAAGGTCTTTTAATACTGAAAAAAAAAAAACCAAACAAACAAACCAAAAAAAAACCAAGACTTATTCAGCTGCATCTCTAAATGAAACATGCATCCCAGCAAACAATCATAGCTGGCCTCCCTTATTAGGGACCTGGAGATCCTAGGCTATAGGAAATACATATCCTTTGCATTTGTATGCTTGAAATTTACAAAACAATTTTTAGTTGTTTTGTTTTTTAACTCTCAACTGATTTTTTTAAAAAAAGATACAACCGATTGTTTGATCTGCTGCCTGCAAGATATTTTGAATAGGCACACTATTCCTGTTTCAGAGGAGTAGGTTGAAGCCAGAGTCCCACATCTTGTAAGTGACGGAGTTAATTGATGACTCTAAATTAGTGCATTTCCCTATTTTCCTTGAAAGTAAACCTTTCCCCAGAGCTGCTGGAATTAAAGGTGTGGGGGTCTCTTTTTTGCTCTTCCTCTGTCTACCTGAAGCATGTGTGAGGAGCTGGCTCTGTTTCCCTGGCTGGAACCTGGAGCAGGAAGTCCCAACCTGTGGCATCAGCTCTGGAAGTAGAAGCAGGGTCCTGTGGAGGAGGTGGTTCCAGATGTAGGGCCTCTGATTTCTTGCCTCTCAGCTCCCTCATTTTCAGGATTTGCTACCACCCCCTAATTTCCAGGTAATGGTCTTGTAAAATTTTATGAATTGGACCATCAGGAGTGATGTGGTTAGGTTTTATATACCCACCCAAATCTCATCTTGAATTAGAATTCCCATAATCCCCAGGTGTCAAGGGAGAGACCAGGTGGAGGTAATTGAATCATATGGGTGGTTTCCCCCATGTTTTTCTCGTGATAGTGAGTGAGTTCTCACGAGATCTGATGGTTTTATAAGGGGCTCTTCCTCCATTGCTCTCCTTTCTGCAGTCTGGTGAAGAAGGTGCATTTCTTCTCCTTCGTCTTCCGCTATGATTGCATGTTTTCTGTGAGGCCTCCCGAGCCATGCTGAACTGTGAGTCTGTTAAACCTCTTTTCTTTATAAATTACCCAGTCTTGGACAGCTCTTTATAGCAGTTATAAAACAGACTAATACAAGGAGCCTAAACCTTGAGCACATTTTCTAATTTCTAGCCCCTGGGTAACTGGCTCCTCTCTCCACATTTAGCCCCATGCCCATGGTCAGACCCTTAGCAGAGCCCTGGGCATGGGGCCAAGGAATTGCAGAAGATTCTGGTCCCAGGACAACTGTTAAATGATTTCAGAAAGGTAAAGACCACCACATATGTGCACCTCAAAATAGTTTTAGGACACACAGGACCTGAAATACCACAGTGTTTTATAGAGGGCACAAAAAGGGGGCTTAGAAATTGTTAAGCCTTCAGAAGAAAAGATGATAGGAGGGAAGTAACAGTGGAGATAATGAAGCATTTGTAAGATAATGATATCAAAAATTACATTCAAATAGTATTTGCTGATTTCAAAAGCTTTCTCATCGATATTATTTCATGTAATTCTCAAAGTAATAGTCTAAAGCTGGGTGCTGTGACATGCACCTAAAGTCCCAGCTACTTGGGAGGCTGAAGTAGGAAGATCATTTGAGCCCAGAAGTTCTAGGCTGTGGTATGCTATGAATAGCCACTGCACTCCAGCCTGGGCAACATGGCAGGACCCTGTATCTTAAAAAAAAAAAAAAAAAAAAAGTAACAGCCTTGTGAAGTAGGCAGAGCAGACATTACCATGCCAGTGTAAAAGACAAAAAGCCTGAAGCTTGGGGTTGGGGTCTTCTGATCCCAAATCTAAATCTCCAATGAAAATTAGGAGCAATATTGTATATAGCAACACCAATTAAAAAAAAAAAACTCTAACGTCCCAATTACCTGATTCTGGTTTCTGCCTGCTCAGTCTCCTGCAAATTCCCTCTTGATTGGTCCTGGGAGTCCCCAAGAGGTATTTCACGTGTGTGCTCAGGAATAGGTTTCCCTTCTGATGGCTTCCCTGGTTCTGGGGCCCTGATGAATGTCATACTGCCCTGGATCACTGCCCAGACCCCACTATGTGGCCATCACCTCCCTAGAGCAGTCCTCTTTCCTGTAGCCACAGGCCCCACCCTTTTTCTGGTAGCATTCACTTCCATTCCCCGGGATGTCAAGGATATTTGGTGGTCTATGGCAGAACAGGAGAGAGTGGCTCTCTCTTCATGGAATTACACTTTGTTAGAGGCTCCCAGAGCAGTGTTAACATGATTTCAATGTGAGAGAGGTTAACTCAGACACCTAGGTCAGTTTTTATCTCTCCAGGGGGAGGGCTTGGGATGGATGCATTTAACAGCCATGCAATTCTGTAAAGTTCCACTCAGTATCTTTCCTCTGGGGCTTTATTCCTACCCTCTCAGTCTCTGTCAGTTTCTTAGTCAACTCAGGAACCGAATGGAGTCAAGTGCATATTTTGGATGAATTCTTTGTTGCTCAAAACTGAGGAATCAAGCAGAGTGGGACAACTCATTGTTCCTTAATCTCTTAATGCTACTATTTGGGTAGAGAGGAACTCTTGTCTTAATCCCCGATACATCAGTGTAGTTTGAAGCACTCACAATCCAGTGACGAAGAAGATGGGCACAGTTCCTGCTGCCTTGGATGCTACAGTCTGAGAGGTCAATGGTACCGTGCCTGCTTTCTTCTTTAGGATGAATGTTTCATGGGAAGCTTATCTAGATTATTCACTCTCCTCCCACTCCCCTACCTGTATCCTCCACCCACACTCCCAATTTACAAAAAAAATTTTTTTAACTGAATTTTTATTTTAGATAATTGCCAATTAATGTGCAGATGTAAGAAATATTATAGAGAGATCCTTTGTATCACTTATCCAGTTTCCTCCCGTGGTAACATCTTGCAAAATTATAGAATAATATCACAACCAGGATATTGACATTGGCACAGTCAAGATACAGAACAGGCCAGGCACAGTGGCTCATGCCTGTAATCCTGGCACTTTGGGAGGCTGAGGTGGGAGGATGGCTTGAGCCCAGGAGGTCGAGGCTGCAGTGAGCCATGATTGCACCACTGCACCCAGGCTGGGTGACACGGCAAGACTTCGTTTCAAAAAAAAAAAAAAAAGAAAGAAGAAAAGATACAGAACATTTCCATCACTACAAAGATACCTCATATTGCCCTTTTATACCCACCTCCACCTCCCCTCTCACCACTCCATCCCTGATCCCTGGCAACCACTAATTTGTTTTCTATTTCTATAATTTTGTCATTTCAGGAATATTGCATTAGTAGAATCATACATCACGTGATGTTTTGGAATTGATTTTTTTTTTTTTTTTACTCTGCATAATTTCCCAATTCTCTGGAGATTCATTGAAGTTGTTCTGTTTCTCGCAGAATAGTATTCCCTGGTATGGATATACATGTGTTCTTCCTTAATTTGGATACCATACTTGTATGAATACAGCTAAAGACTGCAAAGACCCTTTGGCAGGCCCTGTCCTTGATTCCTTGTTTTTCTGTGAGTTAATATTCCCAGGTTCTTTTCAGGTGAAAACTGAAATTTACATAAATATGCATCAAATTTTGTCTTGCTAGCTTCAGCCTGCCAGATACTTCTGCCACTTGAGTCTGTCACTTAACATATTAGGCACCTCTCCCAGTTTTGTGTCATCTGTGAGTGATAACATGCACTCTCAGAACAAATTTGATACGCAAGTATTGAAGAGGACAGGACACAGGCACGACTCGCCTTCAGTCAAGCATAGTACACTTAAGCCTCTTTGGGCTTAGTTGCTTAGTGAGTTAGGAAGCCACCTGTGTTCCCACATCTTGCCCATGAGACTATTGTGAGAGCTTTGGAAAAATGTTTTGCTCAGATCCAGCTATACTACATTACCTGTTTGGTAATTCCATCAAAAAAGAAAATAGGAGCTTGATGGCAATTGCTCTTAATGATCCCCAGCTGGTTTCTAGCATTGTGGTGCCTGTTTGTAATATTACACCATCTGCCTCAAGCACTTAGCCTGGCCTTTTTCTTATACTTCCTGCTCTGAACACAACCGAAACAATTATCTTTGTTGTCCTTAGGATTTTTACAAATCTCAGCTTTTTCTGAAACCGTTATTTGGAGGTCTTTGTTGTATCTTTTGTGCTTTCTTTTAAAATCTGAGTGCCCTGGACAGCCAAATTGTTAATTTCTCCATATTATTTTCTGCATGTACACACACACATACACACAAAGAAGATTGAATTATTTATGTTTATATTAACAAAACATTAATTTTTACAATCTTCTAAGACACTTGAGATATCTTATCTTTTGGAGTTATTGGCCACAGGATCATTCATTTTTGGTTTATTTTTTATGAAATCCACTTTTCTAAAGTTGAATATGTGACTAGTACTTCCTGGAATTCTCTTTCTTAACTACTAGGTTGGTGCAAAAAAACCCGCAATTACTTTTGCATCAACCTAATATATGGTCTTTAAAACAGCATGGCTACCCTTCACCGCTCTCAAGATGCCTAGTTAAGAAGTGAGCGTTGGAGTCAGATAAATCTAGGTTGGGCTTTTGGGTTCTTTATCACTAGCTATGTAACCTCTTTAACCCTCAGTTTCCTCATCTGTAAAATGTGGATAGTTTCATAGAATTGGGAGGATTAAAAAAGGTAATTCTCTGCACATAGTGAGTACTCAATAAATGTTAGCTTTTATAATTATTTAAAGTATTTATTACTGTGATCAAACATGTTAAGTGCTCAATAAGTGTAAGCTATTGTTATTTTATTTATTTTTATTTCTTTATTTTGAGACTGAGTCTCGCTCTATTCCCCAGGCTGGAGTGCACTGCCGTGATCTTGGCTCACTACAGTCTTGGCCTCTCAGGCTCAAGTGATCTTCCCACCTCAGGCTCCTGAGTAGCTGGGACCACAGGCACATGCCACCATACCTGGCTAATTTTGGTAATTTTAGAAGAGATGGGGTTTCACCATGTTACCCAGGCTGGTCTGGAACTCCTAGGCTCAAGTGATCTGCCTGCCTTGGCCTCTCAAAGTGCTGGGATTATAGGCATGAGTCACTGTGCCCAGCCAAAATTTTTTTATTTATTTTATTTATTTATTTACTTATTTTTGAGATGGAGTCTCGCTCAGTCGCCCAGGCTGGAGAGCAGTGGCGCGATCTCGGCTCACTGCAAGCTCCGCCTCCCGGGTTCATGCCATTCTCCTGCCTCAGCCTCCTGAGTAGCTGGGACTACAGGCACCCGCCACTACGCCCGGCTAATTTTTATGTATTTTTAATAGAGAC
The DNA here is from genome assembly GCF_028858775.2 of Pan troglodytes. Taxonomy (NCBI): domain Eukaryota; kingdom Metazoa; phylum Chordata; class Mammalia; order Primates; family Hominidae; genus Pan; species Pan troglodytes. Next base: position 66,893,824 of record NC_072398.2, read on the forward strand.
GGGGTTTCACCGTGTTAGCTAGAATGGTCTCAATCTCCTGACCGCGTGATCCGCCCGTCTCGGCCTCCCAAAGTGCTGAGATTAAAGGCGTGAGCCACCGTGCCCGGCCCTTTTATTTTTACATGAAGTATCACATTCATTTCTTTATCCATGCTTAGCCCATATCTGAAATCATGTTTTGCTACCAAACCTTTCTTATTTTCTCCAGCGATCAGCTGGAGACATTCACCATTATTGTTATTCTTTCTGTTTCAACACCCAAGATTCTCCATCATAACTAGCTATTAGTTTTATCTAAATCTTTTCCTCTCTCCTCATCAAATGTTAATGTAAAGCCCTCTTGATCAGTTAATGAACCTCCTGTCAAACTCTCTCTTCCTGTTCTGTCTCTTGGCAAGAACCCATTTCTCTATTATTGTAAGCCATGGTCCAGGAAAATCAAACCTGTTTTTCAACTTGTTTATGAAGTGCGCACTTCCCTTTCAGTATTAAGGTCGTTACTTTCAACTGGAATATGAGATAAAATGACCCTCAGTGGATCGTAAGTGGATGGCTGTTTGGCATTTTGTTTTTGATTTCACAGCCATCTGAGATACACCCCCAAATTTCTTTGTGCTGTATTGTCTCTCTCCATGAGGGTCAGTGACAGTGGGTAGTGGTCAACAGGCTTGGGGACTCTTGGCAGGCTCCTGTATGTTACAGACACCTGTGTCAAAAAATCAACAAACCTCCTGAGATTCCTGCTGGGATCTTCCTGCTCAACACCTTTTTCACCTGGCTGGCCTCCTTGCTGGCTCTTAAGTATGAGCATGGCTCTGTCTTTGGGGGTCTTTCACCAGATATGCGCCAGTATCCCCAAGACCTCATCTACATGTCCATATCCTATGTTTCAATAAGATCTGCCCTGACCACCCTAGTTACAATTATAAGCTGCAGTGCTCTGATCCCCCTATATCACATTCTCTTTCTTCTTTACCCAGCTCAGTTTTTTTTCCCATAGCAAATATCACCCTCTAATATATTAAATCATTAACTTATTTATTACAGTTATTAGTTATTGTCTAATACTCCCACACACAAATTGGAATGTAAAATCCATGAGGCAGAGACCTATGTATCCTGGGCACTTAGAACGGTTCCTAATACTCATAGATGTTCAGTAATTGTTTGTCTAATGATAGATTACAATAGGACCCACAACCTACCTTTTTTATTTCCTTTATTCCTTTATTAAGTAAAGTTAGACTTTTCTAAGTATAAAATAAAATTTGCTTGAAGTAAAAATTTGAAAAAAAAATCATAGATAGTAAAAATAAAATTAAACAGAATCCTACCACCCAGAAGTAAATACTGATAGCCATTTAAGTACTCTTGAGCAAAAAGAACAAAGCTGGAGGCATCACATTACCTGATTTCAAATTATAGTACAAAGCAAGAATAACCAAAACCGCACAGTACTGGCATAAAATGAGACAGACGAACAGAATAGGGAATCCGGAAATAAATCATGCATTTACAGTCAACTCATTTTTGACAAAGGTGTCAAGGACCTACACTGGGGAAAGGACAGACTCTTCAATAAGAGGTGCTAACAGAACTGGATATACACATACAGAAGAATGAAACTAGACTCCTATCTCTTGCCATATACAAAAATCAACTCCAAATGGATTAAAGACTTAACCTTAAAACCTGAGACTATGAAACTACTAGAAGAAAACATTGGGAAACACTCCAGGGCATTAGTCTGGCAAAGATTTTGAGTAAGACCTAAAAAGCAGGGGAAACCAAAACAAAAATGGACAAATGGGATTGCATCAAGCTAAAATGCTTCTTCGTATCAAAGGAAACAACGATTTGCAAACTACCCATCTGACAAGAGATTAATAACTAGAATGTTAGGAGGTCAAATAATAGCAAACAAACAATCCTATTAAAAATGGGCAAAACAGCTGAATAGACATTTCTGAAAAGAAGACATACAAATGGCTAACAGGTATATGAAAAGATTCTCCACTAGTCATCAAAATAATGCAAATTAAAACTACAATGGGATATCATCTTACTCCAGTTTAAAGGGCTTTCCTCCAAAAAAACAGGCAATAACAAATGCTGGAGAGGATGTGGGGAAAGGGGAACCCTCATACACTGTTAGTGAGAATGTAAAGTAGTACAGCTACTATAGAAAACAGTATGACGGGCCTGGCACAGTGGATGACACCTGTAATCTCAGCACTTTGGGAGGCCAAGTGCTCAGGCAGATCACCAGAGGTCAGGAGTTTGAGACCAGTCTGTCCAACATGGTGAAACCCCGTCTCTACTAAAAATACAAAAAAATTAGCCGGGTGTGGTGGCAGGCACCTGTAATTCCAGCTACTTGGGAGGCAAAGGCAGGAGAATCACTTGAACCTGGGAGGTGGAGGTTGCAGTAAGCCAAGATCACACCATTGCACTCCAGCCTGGGTGACAGCATGAGACTGTCTCAAAAATAGTATGATATGATGATTCCTCAAAAAACTAAAAATAGAACTACCACATGATCCATCAATCCCAGCGTTGGATGTATATCCGAAATAAAGGAAATCAGTATATCAAACAGATATCTGTACTCCCATGTTTATTGCAGCACTATTCTTAATAGCCAAGATATGGAATCAACCTAAGTGTCCATCAATGGGTGAATGGATAAAGAAAATGTGATACATATACACAATGGAATATTATTCGGCCATAAAAGGAATGAAGTCCTGTCATTTGTAACAACATGGGTGGAACTGTAGGACATAACATTAAGTGAAATGAGCCAGACACAGAAAGCTAAAAATAAACTCATAGAGATAGGGAGTAGAGGCCAGGCACGGTGGTGCACGCTTATAATCCCAGCACTTTGGGAGGCCAAGGCAGGCAGATTGCTTGAGCCCAGGAGTTTAAGACCAGCCTGGGTAACATGGTGAAACCCCATCTCTACAAAAAATATAAAAACCTTAGCCAGTGTGGTGGTGTGTGCCTGTAGTCCCAGCTACTCAGGAGGGTGAGGTGGGAGGATCACTGGAGCCCAAGAGGTTGAGACTACAGTGAGCCAAGATCATGCTACTGTACTCCAACTTAGGCAACAGAGTGAGACCCTGTATAAAAAAAAAAAGAAAAGAAAGAGTAGAATGATGGTTACCAGAGGCTGGAAAGGGTGGTGGGGAGGAGGGATAAAGAGGGATTGGCTAATGGGTACAAATATACAGTTAGAAGGAATAATATATAGTGTTCATAGCATAATAGTGACTATAGTTAACAATCATTTATTACATATTTCAGAATAACTAAAAGAGTGAAATTGGAATGTTTCTAACACAAAGCTGGGACTACAGGCACGTGCCACCACGCCCAGCTAATTTTTATACTTTTAAAAGTATTTATTTATTTATTTTTATTATACTTTAAGTTCTGGGATACATGTGCAGAACGTGCAGGTTTGTTACGTAGGTATACACGTGCCATGGTGGTTTGCTACACCCATCAACACATCATCTACATTAGGTATTTTTCCTAATGCTATCCCTCCCCTATCCCCCTAACCTCCAACAGGCTCCCAGTGTGTGTTCCCCTCCTTGTGTCCGTGTGTTCTCATTGTTCAACTCCCACCTATGAGTGAGAACATGTGGTGTTTGGTTTTCTGTTCTTGTGTTAGTTTGCTGAGAATGATGGTTTCCAGCTTCATCCATGTCCCTGCAAAGGACATGAACTCATTCATTTTTATGGCTGCATAGTATTCCATGGTGTATATGTGCCACATTTTCTTTATCCAGTCTGTCACTGATGGGCATTTGGGTTGGTTCCAAGTCTTTGCTATTGTGAACAGTGCTGCAATAATCATATGTGTGCATGTGTCTTTATAGTAGAATGATTTATAATCCTTTGGGTATAAACCCAGTAATGGGATTGCTGGGTCAAATGGTATTTCTGGTTCTAGATCCTTGAGGAATCACTACACTGTCTTCCACAGCGGTTGAACTAGTTTACACTCCCACCAACAGTGTAAAAGTGTTTTTATTTCTCCACATCCTCTCCAGCATCGTTGTTTCCTGACTTTTTAATGATCACCATTCTAACTGGCATTAGAGGTATCTCATTGTGGTTTTGATTTTCATTTCTCTAATGACCAGTGATGATGAGCTTTTTTTATATGTTTGTTGGCTGCATAAATGTCTTTTGAGAAGTATCTGTTCATATCATTCGCCCACTTTTTAATGGGGTTGTTTTTTTCTTGTAAGATTGTTTCAGTTCTTTGTAGATTCTGGATATTAGCCCTTTGTCAGATGGATAGATTTCAGAATTTCTCTCTCATTCTGTAGGTTGCCTGTTCGCTCTGATGATAGTTTCTTTTGCTGTGCAGAAGCTCTTTAGTTTAATTAGATTCCATTTGTCAATTTTGGCTTTTGTTGCCATTGCTTTTGGTGTTTTAGTCATGAAGTCTTTGGCCATGCCTATGTCCTGAATGGTATTGCCTAGGTTTTCTTCTAGGGTTTTTATGGTTTAAATCTTATGTTTAAGTCTTTAATCCATCTTGTGTTAATTTTTGTATAAGCTGTAAGAAAAGGGGTCCAGTTTCAGTTTTCTGCATATAGCTAGCCACTTTTCCCAACATCATTTATTAAATAGGAAATCCTTTCCCCATGGCTTGTTTCTGTTAGGTTTGTCAAAGATCAGATGGTTGTAGATGTGTGGTGTTACTTCTGATGTCTCTGTTCTGTTCCATTGGTGTATATATCTGCTGTGGTACCAGTACCAGTACCATGCTGTTTTGGTTGCTGTAGCCTTGTAGTATAGTTTGAAGTCAGGTAGCGTGATGCTTCCAGTTTTGTTCTTTTGGCTTAGGATTGTCTTAGCTATACAGGCTTTTTTTTTTGGTTCCATATGAAATTTAAAGTAGTTTTTTCTAATTCTGTGAAGAAAGTCAATGTTAGCTTGATGGGGATAGCATTGAATCTGTAAATTACTTTGGGCAGTATGGCCATTTTCATGATATTGATTCTTCCTATCCATGAGCATGGAATGTTTTTCCATTTGTTTGTGTCCTCTCTTATTTCCTTGAGCAGTGGTTTGCAGTTCTTCTTGAAGAGGTCCTTCATATCCCTTGTAAGTTGTATTCCTAGGTGTTTTATTCTTTTTGTAGCAATTGTGAATGGGAGTTCGCTCATGATTTGGTTCTTTGTCTACTATTGGTGTATAGGAATGCTTGTGATTTTGGCACATTGATTTTTGTATCCTGAGACTTTGCTGAAGTTGCTTATCAGCTTAAGGAGGTTTTGAGCTGAGACAATGGGGTTTTCTAAATATACAATCATGTCATCTGCAAACAGAGGCAATCTGACTTTCTCTCTTCCTATGTGAATACCATTTATTTCTTTCTCTTGCCTGATTGCCGTGGACAGAACTTCCAATACTATGTTGAATAGGAGTGGTGAGAGAGGGCATCCTTGTCTTGTGCCAGTTTTCAAAGGGAATGCTTCCAGCTTTTTGCCATTCAGTATGGTATTGGCTGTGGGTTTGTCATAAATAGTTCACATTATTTTGAGATACGTTCCCTCAATACCTAGTTTATTGAGAGTTTTTAGCATGAAGGAGTGTTGAATTTTATCAAAGGCCTTTTCTGCATCTATTGAGATAATCATGTGGTTTTTGTCATTGGTTCTGTTTATGTGATGGATTATGTTTATTGATTTGCGTATGTTGAACCAGCCTTGCATCCCAGAGATGAAGCCAACTTGATGGTGGTTGGATAAGCTTTTTGATGTGCTGCTGGATTCAGTTTGCCAGTATTTTATTGAGGATTTTCACATCAATGTTCATCAGGGGTAGTGGCCTGAAATTTTCTTTCTTTGTTGTGTCTCTGCCAGGTTTTGATATTAGGATGATGCTGGCCTCATAAAATGAGTTAGAGAGGATTCCCTCTTTTTCTATTGTTTGGATTAGTTTCAGAAGGAATGGTACCAGCTCCTTTTTGTACCTCTGGTAGAATTAGGCTGTGAATCCGTTTGGTCCTGGACTTTTTTGGTTGGTAGGCTATTAATTACTGCCTCAATTTCAGAACTTGCTATTGGTCTATTCAGGGATTCAACTTCTTCCTGGTTTAGACTTGGGAGGGTGTATATGTCCAGGAATTTATCCATTTCTTCTAGATTTTCTGGTTTATTTGCATAGAGGTGTTTATAGTATTCTCTGATGGTAGTTTGTATTTCTGTGGGATCAGTGGTGATCTCCCCTTTATAATTTTTTATTGTGTCTACTTGATTCTTCTCTCTTTTCTTCTTTATTAGTCTGGCTAGTGGTCTATTTGGTTGATCTTTTCAAAAAACAAACCCCTGGATTCATTGATTTTTTGAAGGGTTTTTCATGTCTGTATCTCCTTCAGTTCTGCTCTGATCTTAGTTATTTCTTGTCTTCTGCTAGCTTTTGAATTTGTTTGCTCTTGCTTCTCTAGTTCTTTTAATTGTGATGTTAGGATGTGGATTTTAGATCTTTCTTGCTTTCTCTTGTGGGCATTTAGTGCTATAAATTTCCCTCTAAACACTGCTTTGGCTGTATCCCAGAGATTCTGGTACATTGTGTCTTTGTTCTCATTGGTTTCAAAGAACTTATTTCTGCCTTCATTTCGTTATTTACCCAGTAGTCATTCAGGAGCAGGTTGTTCAGTTTCCATGTAGCTGTGCATTTTTGAGTGAGTTTCTTAATCCTGACTTCTAATTTGATTGCACTGTGGTCTGAGAGACTCTTATGATTTCCATTTTTTGCATTTGGTGAGGAGTGTTTTACTTCCAGTTATGTGGTCAATTTTAGAATCAATGCAATGTGGTGCTGAGAAGAATGTATATTCTGTTGATTTGGGGTGGAGAGTTCTGTAGATGTCTATCAGGTCTGTTGGTCCAGGGCTGAGTTCAAGTCCTTAATATCCTTGTTAATTTTCTGTCTCGTTGACCTGTCTAATATTGACAGTGGGGTGTTAAAGTCTCCCACTAGTATTGTGTGGGAGTCTAAGTCTCTTTTTAGGTCTCTAAGAACTCACTTTATGAATCTGGGTGTTCCTGTATCGGGTGCATATATATTTAGGATAGTTAGTTCTTCTTGTTGCATTGATCCCTTTACCATTATGTAATGCCCTTCTTTGTCTCTTTTGATCTTTGTTGGTTTAAAGTCTGTTTTATCAGAGACTAGGATTGCAACCCCTGCTTTTTTATGTTTGTCATTTGCTTGGTAAATATTCCTCCATCCCTTTATTTTGAGCCTACATGTGTCTTTGCCTGTGAGATGGGGCTCCTGAATACAGCACACTGATGGGCCTTGACTCTTTATCCAATTTGCCAGTCTGTGTCTTTTAATTGGTGCATTTAGCCCATTTACATTTAAGGTTAATATTGTCATGTGTGAATTTGATCCCATCATTATGATGCTAGCTGGTTATTTTGCCTGTTAGTTGATGCAGTTTCTTCATAGTGCCGATGGTCTTTACAATTTGGCATGTTTTTACAGTGGCTGGTACCAGGTTTTCCTTTCCATGTTTAGTGCTTCCTTCAGGAGCTCTTATAAGGCAGGCCCGGTGGTGACAAAATCTCTCAGCATTTGCTTGTCTGTAAAGGATTTTATTTATCCTTCACTTATGAAGCTTAGTTTGGCTCCATATGAAATTCTAGGTTGAAAATTCTTTTCTTTTTTTTTATTATTATACTTTAAGTTTTAGGGTACATGTGCACAATGTGCAGGTTAGTTACATATGTATACATGTGCCATGCTGGTGTGCTGCACCCATTATCTCGTCATTTAGCATTAGGTATATCTCCTAATGCTATCCCTCCCCCCTTCCCCACCCCACAACAGTCCCCAGAGTGTGATGTTCCCCTTCCTGTGTCCATGTGTTCTCATTGTTCAATTCCCATCTATGAGTGGGAACATGTGGTGTTTGGTTTTTTGTCCTTGCGATAGTTTACTGAGAATAATGACTTCCAATTTCATCCATGTCCGTACAAAGGACATGAACTCATCATTTTTTATGGCTGCATAGTATTCCATGGTGTATATGTGCCACATTTTCTTAATCCAGTCTATCATTGTTGGACATTTGGGTTGGTTCCAAGTCTTTGCTATTGTGAATAGTGCCGCAAAAGAATGTTGAATATTGTCCCCCACTCTCTTCTGGCTTCTGGGATTTCTGTAGAGAGATCTGCTGTTAGTCTGATGGGCTTCCCTTTGTGGGTAACCCGACCTTTCTCTCTGGCTGCACTTAGCATTTTTCCGTCATTTCAATCTTGGTGAATCTGACAATCACGTGTCTTGGGGTTGCTCTTCTTGAAGAGTATCTTTGTGGTGTTCTCTGTATTTCCTGAATTTGAATGTTGGCCTGTCTTTCTAGGTTGGGAAAGTTCTCCTGGATACTATCCTGAAGAGCATTTTCCAACTTGGTTCCATTCTCCCTGTCACTTTCAGGTACACCAATCAAACATAGGTTTGGTCTTTTCACATAGTCCCATATTTCTTAGAGGTTTTGTTTGTTCCTTTTCATTCTTTTTTCTCTCATCTTGTCTTCATACTTTATTTCATTAAGTTGATCTTCAGTCTCTGATATCCTTTGTTCTGCTTGATCGATTTGGCTATTGATACTTGTGTATGCTTCGTGAAGTTCTCGTGCTCTGTTTTCAGCTCCATCAGGTCATTTATGTTCTTCACTAAACTGGTTATTCCAGTTAGCAATTCCTCTAACCTTTTTTCAAGGTTCTTAGCTTCCTTGCATTGGGTTAGAACATGCTCCTTTAGCTCGGAGGAGTTTGTTATTACCCACCTTCTGAAGCCTCTTTCTGTCTATTTGTCAAACTCATTCTCCGTCCAGTTTTGCTCCCTTGCTGGCAGGGAGTTGTGATCCTTTGGAGGAGAAGAGGTGTTCTGGTTTTTGGAATTTTCAGCCTTTTTGTGCTGGTTTTTCCCCTTCTTCTTGGGGAAAAACCTTTTGTTGGTAACTTAGAATGGGGTTTCTGAGTGGACATCCTTTTTGTTGATGTTGATGCTATTCCTTTCTGTTTGTTAGTTTTCCTTCAAATAGTTGGACCCCTCTGCTACAGGTCCACTGGAGTTTGCTGGAGATCCACTCCAGATCCTGTTTGCCTGGGTATCACCAGCGGAGGCTGCAGAACAGCAAAGATTGCTGCCTGTTCCTTCCTCTAGAAGCTTCATCCCAGAGGGGTACCCGCCAAACGCCAGCCAGAGCTCTCCTGTATGAGGTGTCTGTTGACCCCTGCTGGGATGTGTCCCAGTCAGGAGGCACGGGGGTCCAGGTCCCACTTGAGGTGGCAGTCTGTCCCTTAATAGAGCTCGAGTGCTGTGCTGGGAGATCCGCTGCTGTCTTCAGAGCCAGCAGGCAGGGACAGTTAAGCCTGCTGAAGCTGCTCCCACAGTTGCCCGTTCCCCAAGGTGCTCTGTCCCAGGGAGATGGGGGTTTTATCTATAAGCCCCTGACTGGGGCTGCTGCCTTTTTTTTGAAGATGCCCTGTCCAGAAAGGAGGAATCTAGAGGCAGTCTGGCTACAGTGACTTTGCTGAGCTGCAGTGGGGTCCACCCAGTTCAAACTTCCCAGCATCTTTGTTTAAACCGTGAGGGGAAAACCGCCTATTCAAGCCTCAGTAATGGTGGACGCCCCTTCCTCCAGCAAACTGGAGCATCCCAGGTCGACTTTAGACTGCTGTGCTGGCAGTGAGAATTTCAAGCCACTGGATCTTAGCTTGCTGGGCTCCATGGGAGTGGAATCCACTGAGCTAGACCACTTGGCTTCCTGGCTTCAGACCCCTTTCCAGGGGAGTGAACAGTGCTCACTGGCATTCCAGGTGCCACTGGAGTATGAAAAACAAAAACAACTCCTGCAGCTAGCTTGGTGTCTGCCCAAACAGCTGCCCAGTTTTGTGCTTGAAACCCAGGGCCCTGGTGGCGTAGGCACCCAAGGGAATCTCCTGGTCTGCGGATTGCAAAGACCATAGGAGAAGCATAGTATCTGGGCTGGAATGTACCATTCCTCAGGGCACAGTCCTTCATGGCTTCCCTTGGCTAGGGGAGAGAGTTCCCCAAACCCTTGCACTTCCCAGGTGAGGTGATGCCCCACCTTGCTTCTTTTTGCCTTCCGTGGGCTGCACCCACTGCCTAACCAGTCCGAATGAGATGAGCCAGGTACCTCAGTTGGAAATGCAGAAATCACCCGCCTTCTGCATTGATCTCACTGGGAGCTGCACACCAGAGCTGTTCGTATTCTTCCATCTTGCCAGCCCAGTCCTAATTTTTGTATTTTTAGTAGAGACGGGGTTTCACCATGTTGACCAGGCTGGTCTTGAACTCCTGACGTAAGGTGATCCGCCCACCTCGGCCTCCCAAAGTGCTGGGGTTACAGGCATGAGCCACCGCGCCTGGCCCATAACACACATTTTTAAGGTTTTTGCTGTTTACTGCTCTCCTTCCTTTCATAAGTTTATATGGAGTTAAAATTCTATGATCAGTGTATGAGAGTGTGTTCCCCTTACACTTTTCAAACTACATATTTCCATTCTGAGTAATCCTTTTTACAGATCATCTCAACTAGCACTCAGATCAATATTTGTCCAGTCCTGCCCTTCCTTGTCCTATGTGTACAGGACACAATGCTCCTAGCAAGAAAGTTCACACCCAGTAGGAGGAATAACAGAAGTTTTTTTGTTTGTTTGAATCTAAAAATGCTGAGGGTGATTAATTCATGAAATCTTAATTTTTTTCAAATTATATTAGACTATCCTAAAGGAAAAAAGAACAAAGGCAAAATATTTTTACCTCAACCCATTGTCATATTGATAATCTTCAACTTTCTTTCTTTTTTTTTTTTTTTTTTTTTTTTTGTATTTTTAGTAGAGATGGGGTTTCACTGTGTTTGCCAGGCTGGTCTCAAACTCATGACCTCAAATGATCCACCCACCTTGGCCTCCCAAAGTGCTGGGATTACAGGTGTGAGCCACCATCCCTGACTGATAAACTTCAACTTTCAATATGCAGATCTACTTGTACATTTGTGATTCTTCAGAAATGGGACATGGCTGCTATTTTACCTCCTTTGAAGAAATCTAAACTTCTTGAGATCAGGAACCATTCTTCTATACCTTTTATAGAATAAGTTAGAGAACCATAAGATGGTAGACCTGGAAGCAGCCTCGTATTTCTCTAGTCTGAGTTTTTCTGCAGATGAGGAAAATGGGTCCCAGAAAGGTGGAAGAACTTACCCATGATCAATAGCTATTTAGAGGCCAGCTATTAGAACCTGTCTAACCTGACTCCTCTTTCAATGCTCTTACCAGTGCCTGTCCTCAAAGGTAAATCTATGAAGAAGAGAGAACACTGCCTGTCTTATTTAGAGTAGGTTAATAAAAAGCGCTTCTCCGAATCATTCTGAATTCCGTTAGCTGGACTTATACAATGTTTGTAAGACTTGAATGGAATGTCTGCTTCCAAATAGTATGGCTTTCTCATGGGTCACTGGAAGGAATTAGTCATAAATGAACTCTCAGGAAAAGGTATGGTTCATCCACCATAAGGAGTTACTGAATATCAATCAATTAAATTTTGGAGTCTATTCCATCCAAGGACAATCATTTTTGTTTTGTTGTGTTAGTGTTGTAGATCAAATCTTTTATCCTAACCTTCTGTTGGCTGGTATGTGCTCACAACTCACCATCCATCCAAAGCAGATAAATACTTCGGAACATAAGAAAAACATATTTAGTTTAATTTGTTTGCATCCTGTTTTTAAATGACTTTTTTCATGAACTGGAAACATTCAGATCAATGAAATAAAGATTTTAAATGGGGATGTACAATTAAGAAAGAGAAAACTAATTTCCAGCCACCATAAGAGGCAAAGCAGTAGCTGGGATTAAATATAAAACTTGACGAAGACTATGGTTGTCATAGAAAAAGATTAAGAAAGGGAAAAGAAACAAAAAGGAAGAAAGAAAAAGAGACAGAAGGATTGATATAGAATAATTCTCATTATCTAAGAGGAGGAGGTATTAAGTGATATAAGGTTCTCTATATCAATCTCAGAGTGGACAAAAAAGTTGAATTCTCATGACAATTTTTGATAAAAGCCAACCCCCCCCACAAAAACATAAATATAGTAAAGGCATTTATTTGAGATGGTAAGGTGATGAGGTTCAAGTTTACAGGTATTTGGTATTCCAGGCTAATCTGACAATAAAAATTAAAATATTTAGAGGTATAGATAGATATCATGTTTCTCAGACTCTTAACTAAATGCTTAATAAATATAATAAGTTCAGCTAGATTTTTGGTATGACTTGAGAGTTGAAGTTAGACTTCCAGGAAGCTGTTCTATTTTGCTAATTAAAGACAAATGCATATGCTTGGGAAACTAGATAAGTGGGTGGAAGGACATGTGTTATAGCAATAAAGGAGCCTACCAATAATCTGATGAGGAAGGAAGTCATGCTTCTTCTAAATACAGGTGACCCGCTAGGATCTATGCTTAATGAAAACTCCAAAATTTGCTGGGCTAGAATGGCATGAATATTTCAAGTTGAGCCATCACAGCTTGGGCAAAACATTTGTAAGACTTGTGTGGAATGTCTACTTCCAAGTAGCATGGCTTCCTCATGGGCCACTATAATGAATTAGACTTAAATGAACTCTCAGGAAATTGTATGATTCATCTACCATAAAGAGTTATTGGATATCAACCAATTAAATCTTGGAGTCTGTCCCATGCAAGGACAATAATTTTTGTTTTGTTGTAGTTAGTGTTTAGCTCTTTTTCCTGGTTAGTGTAATAAAACCATGCTGTCTGCATATGCACTTGGGCTGTCCACTTAAAATTGGGACCTGATACTTCTAAAAGACTGTTCCTGCCTTGCTGATTTTGGCAGTGGAGTTAGAATGCAAATTTTGCAGCTCTCTCTGGGAACCTACATTGAATTCTTTTACAGCTTAATTCATGACCAGTGAATGGGAGGGATGCATTCTTCCTATTAGCTAGACTTGTGAAATATTTTTAAAGGATGTTTTGATTGATTGGTTGCCTCATTGTGTTAACTGGGGGGCACCTCTCCAGAAACACTTGGTTCTGAGGCATCTTTTACAATATAAATCACAACGGGCCACTCTGTAGTCAAAAATCTTTCATGCCAGACGTGGTGGCTCATGCCTATAATCCCAGCACTTGGGGAAGTGGAGGTGAGTGGATCACTTGAGTCCAGGAGTTCGAGACCAGCCTGGGAAACATGATAAAGCCCCACCTCTGTTAAAAATACAAAAATTAGCCAGGTATGATGGCGCATGCCTGTAATACCAGCTGCTTGGGAGGCTGAGGCACAATAATCGCTTGAACCCCAGAAGCAGAGGTTGCAGTGAGCCAATATCATACCATTGTACCACACCTGGGCACAGATTGAGACTCTGTCTCAAAAAGAAATATGTGTGTGTGTGTGTGTGTGTGAGTGTGTGTGAGTGTGTATATATATATAGATATATATTTCATATCCTTACCTCACTCTTAAGTGAAATCTAAAGTCTTCAACATGATCCCTTAGGCCTATGTGGTCTGGCTCTGCCTCAGTCTCCAGCCACCCGCCTTTGCTAGATAGGTTGAGGATCCTTAACCTTAAAATCCAAAATCCAAAATTCTTCAAAATTCAAAACATTTTGAATGCTGACATGACATCATAAATAGAAAATTCCACACTTGACCTTATATGATGGGTTGCAGTCAAAACAGTCAAAAGTTTGTTTCATGCACAAAACTATTAAAAATATTGTATAAAATTACCTTCAGTCTATGTGTATAAGGTGTACTCGGAACATAAATGAATTTTGTGTTTAGACTTACTATGGATATGCAGATATTCCAAAATTCAAAAAAAGCCCTAAATTTGAAACACTTCTTGTCCCAAATATTTTGGACAAGGGATAATCAACCTGTACTAGACTTTCTTATCTGCTTTTCCACCATGAGGCTTTTACCTCAGCTGTTCCTGCTGTCTGAAATGTTCAACATCTGGATAGTTCTTTCTTGTCTTCTATGTCTCAAGTTAAATGTTCCTTCCTAACTTGCTCCAATCCCAAGTTAGATTCTCTAGTTATGCTCTGTTACAGTGTCCTGCACTTTTTCTTTGCAGTGTCTACCTGTTTTCAATTATGGCATTTATTTGAGTAATTATAGCTTACCAGTGAAAGACAAGTTCCAGGATTTCAGAAACCTGTTTGTTCTGCTTGATGCCGAATGCTCAGGTGACAGGAATTTAGCATTTCCTGAATGAATAGAGGTTTATAGTGTCAGGGCATTGGCTCCCTTGATTTTGGTCGGACCAGTAGGCATTGTGCTTAAAATATTGTTCTGTTTTGTTTTATGGGGTAGGTTCTTTTTTGTCCTGAGATGGCGTCTCGCTCTGTTGCCCAGGCTGATGTGCAGTGGCGCAATCTTGGCTCACTGCAACCTCTGCCTCCCGGTTTCAAGCGATTCTCCTACCTCAGCGTCCCGAGTAGCTGGGACTACAGGCACATGCCACGAAGCCCGGCTAATTTTTTGTATTTTTAGTAGAGACAGGGTTTCACCATGTTAGCCAGGATAGTCTTGATCTCCTGACCTCGTGATCCGCCCACCTCAGCCTCCCAAAGTGCTAAGATTACAGGTGTGAGCCACTGCGCCTGGCATTAGTTTAAGACAAACTGTATAGCAGACATTCTTTCCTTTCCGGCACTCCCTCTACCATGCCGTCACGGAGAAACATCTTCTTCCATGGACAGTGGGAAGGGGTGCTCACTCTCTGCAGAGAGGACATATGGGAGCCCAGGTGCATGATCCAGGGCAGCATCTTCTTAGCTCAGAGGAGGGGTTGAGCTGTCTTGGAGGGCTGGGTAGAGTCAGGACCCAGTCAGCAAAAACCTGCATCATCTGGGTGCCACCCATGCCAGGAACAGTTAGCAGTAGCCACCTGCCCTTTCTCCCTTAGGGCAGCTATGGGCTGACACCTGAATGCTCCCTAGAGCCTCTAGACCTGAGGCCACCCTCAAAAGCAGTGTCCTCTGAGGGGAATAAGTGACCAAAAGGGATAGAAGCCTGGTAATGGCCTGTAATCAGTTTTTACACTAAAGGGAAAAAGTAGTTTAACCTAAGGTCTTCCTACTTCTTCATCCACCAAGGCTGAAAAAGTAAATATTATTTCATTAGGGGTTTAAGTTGACCTAGAAGAAAGGAGGACCAAAAATGCTGTATCCTTGTGGGAGATGTTGTGTGCCAAGAAGAGCCAGGGCAGGTGGCGTAGTAAAAGCACAGGGTCAGAGAGTCAGGAGGTCTGGGTTTGAGTCTTTGGTTCAGGCCTCATCACCTTAGTCACTTCCCCTCTCTGGGGTCCTCAATTTCCTCATTTTGAAATGAGGGGCCTGAGTGAGATAACAACTAAGATCCCTGCTGAGTTAATGCAATATTATTTTAAAAAAGAAGAGAGAAAGAAGGGATGGAAGGAGAAAAAAATGGGAGAGAAGAAGGAAGGAAGGTGGGATAACTTCTAATATCAGCAAGTAGAGTAGTAGAATAGAATTAATTTAACTATAAGTGACAGGAAACTCTAAATAACAGGGACAAGCAAGTTTGAGCCTTATTTTTCTTTCACATGAAAGTCTAGAGATTGGCTAAAAGGGAGGGTCAGGGACCCAAGTTTCTTCTATCTTGTTACTCTGTCCAGCATGGCTTCCATTGCCAAGTTTGTATCATGATCCAAGATGGTGGCCAGCCATCTACTTACACTCCGTTGATGAGAACTTAGTCTTATGGCCACACCTGCCTGCAAGGGGATCTATCATATGTAGTTTTTGTTCTAATTAGCCATGGGGCTCCTACTGCTGAGGAGTAGGAGGAAGACAGATATTAGGGGATGTATAACAGGCCCTGCTAGAATGGGCTTCCCAAGAAGCGTCAATTAGGGAGATGTCCAAAAATTTAGAGCAGAATATCAGTACTGTAAATGGAATCAAGATCATTTAGAATCTGCCTGTTTAATAGTTTGGGCAAAATATAGGGCAAATGGAGCAATTAGCTTACTCCACATCTCAGGGAAAGGAAGAGCCTTGGTTTTGTACGGAAGGGAAGTCATGGTCAAGAAAGGAAGAGAAAACAGACTCTTAGGGTCTTCTGTAGACTTAGGAGGCAGGACAACATAAAAGATTATGCAAGGAAGGAAAAAAATTAAATAAAAATAAAATGAATGGATAAACAA
This sequence comes from Pan troglodytes, assembly GCF_028858775.2. NCBI lineage: Eukaryota > Metazoa > Chordata > Mammalia > Primates > Hominidae > Pan > Pan troglodytes. The sequence goes on from NC_072398.2 coordinate 66,910,098, forward strand.
GATTCCCACTGTCCCTACCTACTATCCAGTTAAATTTTTTTTTAATTAAGAAAAAAGAAGACTATGCAAGGAAACAATGAACTTTGGCCCCTTAACAGAAAGAATCCAGAATCAAAAAACTTTAAACAAGACTGAGGGAAAATTAAAGTAGCCAAAGCAATACTCCAACTAAGCCAGATGCCTAGAATTTGCTTTCTTATTGTAGCCTATACCTGAGATTCCTTGTGTTATCATTTCTGTGTCTGAGGTTGCTGGAGAATCACAAAAGAGGAGAAGGATAAAAGAGGTTAGAAAAACCAAGGCCTTTAGTCTCATGGTTGTAGCCCAAAGAGGGCATCCCTGCCTTCCTTCCCCACCTTCCACAAGCTGTGAAAAAGAGTGGAGGAGCTGGTGCCCAGAAAGCTAGGAGATGACAAGTGAAACTTGCAGCAGGGAAGAGAGGGCCTGACACCTCCACAGGTGCTCATCTGTTACGAAGCTTCGGCTCCCTTACATATACTTCTGCATTAGGAGGGAGACACCCAAACCAACATCCCAGGCAGAGGAAAGAGAGTAAAGCCACTTGAGAGAGGCCCATCTTCACCATTCAACAATCTCTTCTGACCATGGTCACATCCTCACCCACCTCTCAGTTCTTTATAACTTCAGAGAGGAAATCACAAAGAAAAAAAAAGAAGACAAGGACAGGTAATATGTTAGTTAAGGTATGTGAGCTGCTGTAACAGCATAACACAATAAAAGTTTGTTTCTGTCTCACCCACCAGTCTAATGCATGGGAAGGATGGGGGAATTCAGGGAGCCATAGCTCTGCCATCTTCAACACATGGCTGCCAGCATTGTCATCCCACAAGCAGATGGGGAATGAGCATGTGAGATTGCAAGTGGGAGGCTTTTATCACAAGCCTGGAAGTGGCACACATCACTTCTGCTCAGATTCCACTGGTCAGAACTCAGACTCAGGCATGTGATCACATTTAACTCAAGGAAGACTAGAAGATGTCAAATATGTGTTTGCCCAGGAAGAAGAGGGAATGAGTTTGTGATCAGTCAGCAGCCTTAGCCTTAGTGGACATGAGAGGGCAGACAGAAAATTCAGAAATGATCTGTACCTATGGGGTAGTGAGGGTGCATATCTAATTTTTCCTAAATAAAGTATTTCAGACCACAGACTCAATGAGAAAATAGAAGGTTAGACTGGTTAGTCCTCCTTCACAAATCTTTGGTTTGTTTCCCTTAGTCCCTTGCATCATGACCCCAGTGTTCAGCTCAGATCCGATTATCTCTGAGAGTTAGTGCACTGTGATAAACAGCCAGAGTCTTAGGGTTGCTAAGAATGCCAGTAATTATCAGGCACATCTAAAAAAATTCGTGAAAACCTCTATATAGTTGCTGCCAATACTTGAATACTTTCTGCTTGAATACTTTCTATCCTGGAGAACTTTTTGTCTTAAAAGACAACCTAAGCCATTAGTTTACTAATTAAATATTTTTTAGAATGCATACCCTCCACCAGGCACTGGGAATACAAGGTCACAAAAAACTAGATCCAGTCCTTAAGAATATCACACTTTTGTACAATTTCTCTATTGTTTATGTTTGTTACATTGGGCCACAGTTCTGCTTCTGCTGATGGTACTTGTCATTACTCTCCATTGCAGAGGTTGCCCAGGTATCTGAGTGAATTGCAAGTGCAATACAGTAGTCCTCTCTCAGACCCCAATCAACCTCACCCTAATTACCCCTAGAATCACCCTAATTATCCCTAGAAAAGTCAATCCTGGCTCCCATGTGACATTTGAAAATTGCCTACATGGCATTTTCCAAACCCTCTTATCCTCAGAGGACTTTTTGGAATCAGTCATTTGTCTAGTTGCAAAATTACTTCTGCCTTTCCAGTTTGGGTTTCTAAATTCTGCCTCTAGGTCCATTTCAAAACCTGTAATTGGATCATTCAGGGGCTGAGCCTGCTGCAAAGCATCTCAGTGCCCTTGTCCATATTCATCTTGGAAAAAATCCACCCATCAGAACTCACTTTATATGGCAAAATATGCCCATGCTTTTCATTTCAAAACCACTGCAGGGGCTGCATCTGAAGAATGGCCACCCATCTTTCAGCCACCTCTCCCTTTGTGTTGCTAATTCAAAATATAATCTGTGCCTGGAAACCAGGAGGGCTTTCAAAATTGTTTTAGAAGATATTATAAAGATGAGTTGCAAACCCTCAGGATCCTCTTCCCTGACTCCCCACACCCCAGTCTCCCTCACTTTAGCTTAGCCTGCAGATGATCTCCCAATCTTTGCTCTTGGCCCTGCCACTAGGAATTCTTCCCTGATCAGTCTACCAAACTCTGCTTTAAAGTTGGCATTCGGGGATTGGTAAGCAAAAGTTATTACTAAATGTCCCTATTTCAACATTTAGGCAAAGCCCATTATGGTTTTTAAGCTCTACTTATTTCTTTCTACTGGGCTTTTCCTGTTCTAAGTGGCCCTGAAAGGTTTTAATGACACAAGGAAACCAGCAGGAGCACCAGCAAGTGACAGATGCCCTTGGGCACCTGGTGTGCAGTATCCCACTTAGCCCCCCAACCATCCTGCGAGGCTGGCTCTATCATCCCAAGGCTGCACGTGAAGAAGTGAAGCAGAAACAGGTCAAGTAACTTTAACTTGTCTGATGTCACCAAGCTGGCAAGTGGAATTCAAATTCACATAGGCCTGATTCCAAAGCCAGAGCTCTTTTCTAACACTCCAACGAACTAACATCCTTATTTGAAGGTTGGAACTAGTAAGGCATATAATCGTGGAGAAGGCAATTAAGTATCTCTGAACCTGGGGTTTCTTCACAAATGAAGGTGGACTAGATGAATGCTAAGGTCCCTTTCCCTAAAATGCTCTCTTTCTATTGATCTAGGGCTAGTGGACTCTGGAGGGAGAGCTCACACCAATCTCAAGCAACAGCAGCAAGTAAATCAACAATAAATATTTATTTAGTGCCCACCCTATATGAGACAAATTATAGCTTTATTTTAATTATTCTAACAAGTCTGTAAGGGCCTGATTATTATCCTCCTTTTTATAGAGGAGGAGACCAAGGCTCAGAGAAGTTCAGAAGCATACCCAAAGTCACACAGTTAATAAGCAAACCCAGGAATGTTTGACTTTTTAAGTCCACGCTCCTGTGTCCACCACTTTATATTTGTAAGGAAGGTGGGGAAAGGATGGAGGGCAGGTATTGTAAGAGATGGTCATTTAAGGCCAGAGAAATACCTTACAGAGTGGTCACCTGGCAGAGTGGTCAGAGGTAAATCAGTTGAGATAAGCAGAGGTGCTTAGAACAGGTAATTAAAGCCCTGTTCTGGTCTCTCTTATTAGACTTTACTCCCAACCATAGGCAAATGTGCTACTTACTTCCACACATGGAGTCCTGCCCTGGAAGGAGCTTTGCCTGGGAGAGCTTGGCGTGGCATCCAGTCTTGCTTATGGAGACCACTTATCCCCTAAGTTAATAAAACTTTTGTGCACCACCCTCCATTCCCCCACCATCTTGCCTCTCTGGACTTGTCTTGCCTCTCTGGACTTTAGCCTAGGTGACTTACAGAAATGCCAGACTTATAGCCCAAGCCCTATTATGCCCAGTACTTTTCTGAGACTGCTTCAAGTCTTGGTGTCTACTAGATAACGCTTGCTGGAGTATGATATCACCAGCTGTAATGGAAAGGAACAATCAGTGGTGAAAAAAAAATGAGACTCTGAAAAATAAACAAGGGTCCATGCCTGGTTATTCCAAGGTCAAGCCAGGTTTGCAAAGCAGATGCCCAGCCTGATGGAGCACAAGCATGGGCTTTGGGACCTGGTAGATCTGGGTTTGGATAAGACTTGGCTATCCCCACTTTCTGGCTTCAACTTAGAGTGTCAGTCAGTAAAATGAGGTTGACTGGAACCTTGTAGGGTGGCTGTAAACATGGAAAACATGCACGACACTTTAAGCACTTTGGAGAGACAGAGAGGAAGCAGGTCCTGTTACCACGAGTGTTAAGGAAATAGCATGAGAAAAGCCTTTTCCCTGCTTTGAGTACTCAAGCAAGGATCACCATTTTTCACACTGTTTTGCTTCTCCAGAAACTGGAATGTGACTATTTGGTGAGTAACACCAACAATACCCACTGGACACTAATGTTCAGAAGGTAGCCAGTCTCTGGAATTGAAAACCAGCTCATGGAGGCTGCTGGAACACACCCCTCAGAGCCTTAATGAAGGGGTCTTACAACTTTTTACATATGGAATTTTCAAAACTCACCTTTTTTCACTTAAAAATAGAGATGCGGTAACTGCCCGAATGTGATTGTTATATAAGAAAATGAAGGAACATAGTCTAAAACCAGTAAAGGGAAAGGACAAGTCAGACATAGTAAAAATATGTCATCTGCAAAGCAGGACGGGCCGAGAAATGTGGGAGGGACGTCCAGGATGGTAAATGGGCCCCTTGTCATGCAGGCAGCCCTATGTCCTGGTTAATGTCTTTGTCCTGGAATTGTTTTCAAGAGCACTGTCTTTAATTCTTAGAGCCGTGCCAGTGTGGATGATAAAGTCTTGGGTCACCTAGACATACGGAATATAGGATATCACTCACACATTTATGTGGGAGAGGCAAGCTATATATGCTCTTTGGGCTACAAAGCCCCAAGTTACCCCAGGCAGATGGACACTCAGGGAAGGAACTTCCATAGCTACGCTGTCTGAGCCAGGGCACTCTTCCTCATATTTCTACTAAACCCCTCTGATAGTCACATAGGCTCATTTGGTGGCTGGTGAAATGGAAGTAGAGACAGAGGAGAAAACAGGAGGGTGGGGGGGCAAGGGAGGAGGGGCGGGATAAGCCCGAGGAGTCATAGGATCATCAGTCAGCTATTCCATGCTATGGCATCAAATGGGGAAATGGACTCAATGACTGTGCTTGTCTGCTGTGGCTCAGTTTGTCTTTTGGAAGGCAAAGGGATTACTTAGAGCATGGCACCATTAGTCAGTGGCCTGGCTTGGCCTAAGTCAGTGTCTCCTTACTTCACCCTTGGTGTTCTGAGATTCCTAGGAAGGATCCTAAAGAGGTCACCAGTTTCTGACCATTCTGAGGCTAGAACATGGGTTTTTGGTATTTGTCCCAGTCCCACCAGAAGTGAATATGTGTATATGTGTGTCCGGTGTGCCTCGTGGGTGTGCCTCACTGATCCAGGATGTGCACGAAGGCGTCACAGCCCCCATGCCCCACCTTGCTGGGCCCCCTGTGTTCTATTTTAACAGCTCAGGGTAGCCTGATCTGAGGTCCTTCCATCCCATCCCCTCCTTGTTTACTGGAACATTGGGTCACCGCAGTGCAGCTGGAATGCAATCTCTGGGCGATTCAGTAAGGCCAAGGCAGGCCCTGCAAGGCGTCATGTCATTGCGTTGTTTTTCCTCCCCTCCCACTGAGTTTTCTTGGAAGTTCTGAGCCAGGCTCAGTGTGTATCTCCAAAGATGCATTCCAAATTCCCAGCTGCTTGCAACTCAGCAAGTCTCACTGCCTCTCCTTTTAAAACCCAGGCACCCTGAAAGGTTAGAGATTTTAAAAAGCCCACACATAGGCAAAGGGGGAGTGAAGCACTATATGGGGCCTGGAATGGGGGTGTCAAGCCTCTTGTGGTTTGCAACTGCCCATTGTCACATAGCATTCAACCATGATTTCCTCTCTTAAAAGCAAAGAGGAAAACAATCTCTGTGTAAGATGTTTTTGTGGCTTCATTGAAAAGAAAGACGGGCAAACTTGACCCCAGTCTGTGCATCAGGCCCAGCTGAGGGGCCTGGAGGTGGCTGTGCTGCCCTTTTCCTCCCTGAGCACAGATCTTGCCTTATTCTCCACCATCCTGAACTCTGGTGATCTATCTCTGTCCATCTCCCTACTTCCCGCCAACTTCCCTGCCCCCATGCTTTTTTCCCTTTCATCTTTGTCTCTCCATTATGATTCCTTCCTTCCTTCCTGGACTAGAGGAAATAATGGAGGGCAGGGAGAAATAGCCAAACACATCAACTATTTAAAAATCACATTTATTTTTATCAAGAGTGAAAAAGGCACTGTGCTTTTCTTAGATTTGTTCTTGCTGTTGAGTGATATATTGATAACTTAGGGATGAGCCTTGGGTTCTCAATGTGTGATCATCTTCTGACCTACAGCATGAACAGCCTTGGAACCTGCTAGAAATGCACATTCCCCAGCCCCATCTCAGACCTCTTGGGGGTAAGGCACAGAATCAGAATTTTAACATGTCCTCCAGGTGATTCTGTTGTGCATAAGAGTTTGAGAACTCCTGGTGTTAGAGGATTCTCCAAGGGGCTGGGGGTGAAAGGAGGTCTTGAGGTTTCTTTCTGCCCTCTGGATGTGAGGAGGATGGGGTCTGTCCTACACTGGTTAGGCCTGGCTCATGCACCTTGCCTTTCAAACTGGGGCAGGGGTGAGAGTGACAGTAAGGAGAGGAAGGACTGGGAGGGAGTTAATGGTAGCTCTGCTGGTGTTCCTTGTGAGCTGGATTCATGAGCAACCCTCTGGTCAGGGATCTACAGCTTTCTGATCTTCACATTGTGTTCAGCTTCCCTCTGAAAGCATGTGAACACCTGACACATGTTATGTAATGATGTGGATTCCATTACTCTGCTTCTCATCTGACCTTCAGCAACTAAGCTGACTACTGGTTGTAGATGGAAGTTGTGAAATCTATTGTTTATTTCTTTTCTTTTCTTGGACTAAAGCAAATAACTAAAAATAGACTCTTTACCTTGTCAGTTCTGTTCCTATCTTCTGAAAGACTTTCAAGAAGAGCTCCAAAGATTATGAAGAGTGTTGGGATTATGAATTTAGACTCATGGTGTTTGGTTTGGTAGCTACTGGCCACATGGCTATTAAGCAATTGAAATGTGGACAGTTGGAACTAAGTCAGGCTGTAAGCATACAACACCCATCAGTTTGCAAAGGCTTAGTCCAAAAGAAAGTGTTAAGTTATTTCATGGATAATTTTTATGTTGATTTCATGTTGAAATGATAATGCTTTAGATATACCGGGTTAAATACAATATTTAAATTAATCTCACTCATTTTTTTAATATTTAAAAATGTGGCTACTAGAAAATTTAAAATTACAAATGTGGCCTATATTCATGGCTCACACTATATTTCCATTAGATGGTGCTGGTCTGGTATTCTGGGGTTCTGGGGGAGACTGTGCCAGAAACAAATACAAGCAGTGAGTGTAAATTATAGCATGAGTGTTCAGGTGAGGCAATGTAGCATAAGGCATGGTAGCTAATCTCTTGGCCTTTAGAGAAAAATATACTAGGGTTGAATCTAGATTCTGCCACTTACTTGGAAAAGTAACTTAACTTCTATGAACTTCAGTTTTCTCATCTGTAAAATGGGGTTGTCTGAGTTCCTAAATCAGAGGGCTTTTGTGAGCATTAGTTAAGACAATGAATGTAAAATATTCCTGACTGTTAATAAGTTCTCAATAATACCAACTCCCCTTAAGTAAGAAGAAATTCTGTTGGCATTTGGCATTGATGGTATTTGGCATTGATTATGGACTCTTTATTTCTGAGGGCCTTTAACATGTACCTGATGCTCCTCTATCTGTAATGGTTTGTGTGTCATCCTGCCCCAAAGTATTGAATACTTAAAATACCTTCTCAATGCTTCTTCAGCTGGAAATCCACAGCTGGCTATGTCTCACTCTCAACATCCCCTACCATGATACTACAGGTCCTTGTGGTGAAGAACTGGATTACATGGTGGACTGTTCCTGAACAGAGACCTATCTGGTATATTATGCTTACAAAACTTGACATTATATATGACATAGACAGTGAATGGGCTCTGCCAATGACAAAAGCCGTGTACTTTCTGAATGAGGAAAGCAGAGTCTATTCATTAGCAAATACTCCAGCTGAGCAAAGTCAGGACTGAGTGGAAAACTGGGAGGAAATTGTGATCCTGGCTTTGCGATTATTGACTAGCCACTAAAGAAGAGTTTTAGCCCTTCTGTCCATATGATAGCACAAAATATCTAAGTTAGATTCTTCCAAAGAGAAAACTGTTCTCTCATGAAGTTTGTATGTAGACGGGAATGAAAGAAAAGGAGGATAAGTGAGATGAAGAGTGGGGAAAATATCAAACAAAAAGGTGATATGCCAGGTTCCATTTTGAAAGACACTGAATGTTGCGTCGTAGTAGCAGATCTCCAGATGCAAAGTCTCTGAGTTTGCAGAATGCTTACACTATGATAAAGGCTGTAACAATTTGTTAGCCACTAACAAAAATGGTCCTGAGTTTTCTTCCATGAGTACTGTTTAAAACAATTACAGGAATGAAGAAGCAGAGATCATGCAAGGTGTTTCCATCCAAAAGTAGGCGTCTCATGTCATCTGCTCTGGCCAGTATTTAACCTTGAGAAAAGAAGAAGTGTAGAGATGATGTACTTGCCTGAGGGATGGATTAAAAAGTCTTTGGTCTTCTCTGAACGGTACTACTGAATTTATCCTCATCACCATCATCATTGTCATTGTCATCATCATCATGAAAACAGGTACCTTTGTTTAGTGCTTCTTACATGCCAGAAATTTTGCTAAGTGCTTTTAATGGTTGATCTCAATTAATTTTCTTGACAGCTCTTAACTACTATTAGTAGGCTATTTTTGCAGATGAGGAAGCTAAGGCATAGAAACATTAAGTAACTTGCTCAAAGTTAACGCCCCTGACATTGGGCTTGCTGGAATTTTCATGCTCATTAAACAGAAATGCAAGTTGAGAGGGCTTGTGTATTACAGATCACAAAGGGAATCCCCAGATTAGAAGTCTTTAACATTATATCAACTGTAAGATACCTTTTTATAAGAAATATTTCATAATACCACATTTATTATTCAGAAATAAAATTAATATTATATAATCCACCTAAACACACAATATTTGAAAATCAATATTTTGTCATAAAGAGACGTGAAATAGATATGTTTTACAATGAAGTAAATACATTTCAATAAGTAAACATTTGGGCACAATGAGATCATCAGATACTGGCACTTGTACACAGAATCACCATGAAAACTGCATCTACAAATGCTGACTACTCAAATACCAAAAGTGGTGTTGGCTCTCTAAAAAGGTAAGCAACTCTTAGAAAGTTTTAAATAAAATAAAGTACAATTCTACCTTAATTTATATGTTGATTACATTCTGGGAAAATTCAACATACATTAATAAAAACCATGCAAAAAATTCTTTGTGTTCATATCTAAGGTAGAGTTAAGTTCCAGATCATATAAGTTTTTCAAGTTTATCAGTTATCCAGTAGGACATTCAAAAGGTGGAACAATTTTTCACTGTGAGGGAACTGTTCGAGGCACTGTAACAACATCGAACCCATATCCTTGCCAAGAAAATGGCAGTAACACTTTTGCCTCAATATCTGGGATACCAGGGATACTTTGCAAATTTCCAAAACACCTTTGGACAAAGGTTCTCTGCCAGCCTTGGCTGCATGTTAAAATGAGCTGAACTTTAATTCAAATACCAGTTGGTGCTTGGGCACAATCTGCAGAGACTCTGATGTAATTGGTCAGGCAGGGCTGCTGCCTTGCCATGAGCGTTTTTTAAGCTCTTCTGTTGAGTTTATTTAGTAGCCAAGGTTGAGAACCATGCCTTAGGGATGGTTCTGTCCCTTTGAGTACAACTGCCCCTAGCTGAATCAGATCACCAGATCATTGACCTGGTAGATTTTTGTCTTTTCTGCATCACAGAGTTATTTTCTGTCCAGATAGAGTCCAAGCCCCTCTTAATCTAAGGAAAAACATCTCTAATGTTTACAAGGTAGGGAAGGGGGTATGTGACTCTAGGATCTGAGAAGTCAAGAACCTACTTTCAAGAAATCCCACAAGTCAAGTAAAGGATTAATAGCTTACTTGCAAATGTAGAACAAACAGGAAAAGAGTTAAACTAAATAAAAAACAAATAAACTGATTATTTGAGGAATAAACTTGTACTATAGTATGGCTAAACCCCTTCTACAACCCCTAGTCATCCCTCCTTAGGCTAGACTTGGGCCTTTATCCTTGTAGGAAAGATACACTTACAATCATCCTTCCTGGTCTGGAGGGGATGTCAATTGAAGCCTTAAATCAGAATGGCAGGTACATTTTATCTCCACCAACAACTTTATATGGATCAGATGTGGCTGGAGAGGGATTTGGACTGGCTAATTGAAGAATTCTAGGGTGGATTGGTTAGTGATACATGTCATGGGCACAGAATGGGAAAAGGAGGGGAAGCACCCTCATTTTTCCTTTAGACCCTAAGATTACTATGGGGAAGGATGCACATTTCTCAAGAAGAACAAGTAAGCTGCCTAGTTCTGGTCAACTTTTGGAACCTGATTGGATTTTACCATCACCATTATCATCCAATGACAGTTTCCATTTACTCAGGCCCAGTTATGTGCCTTGCACTTTACACTTTATTTATTACCTCATTGATTCTTACAACAACTCTATAAAGTAGACATTTTAATCAGAGTCTGGGATCCCACAGGTGGTAGAAAAACTAATTTTCAAATCTGGTCCTACCTGACTCTAAAGTCCCATGGTAAAATAATATAGAGCGAAATGTGGTCTCAGACCATCTTCCAAAGTGCTAATATTCTTTATCCTGCATCCGCATTGCCAGGATTCTTGCTCAAATGGTATGAGAGTTAACAAATACCAACTGTAAGGCTTACTGTACACATTCTTTTTTTTTTTTTTCTGAGACAGAGTCTCTCTCTCTCTCAACCAGGCTGGAGTGCAGTGGTGCGATCTCGGCTCAGTGCAACCTCTGCCTCCCAGGTTCATGTGATTCTTTTGCCTCAGCCTCCCGAGTAGCTGGGATTACAGGCGCCTGCCATCATGCCCGGCTAAGTTTTGTATTTTTAGTAGAGATGGGTTTTTGCCATGTTGGTCAGGCTGGTCTCCAACTCCTGACCTTGAGTGATCCATCTGCCTCAGCCTCCCAAAGTGCTGGGATTATAGGCATGAGCCACTGCCCCCGGCCTGTTATTGTACACATTCTTATTTCTCAGCATTTTCCATCATTTCCTAGTATTTGATCCTGTCCATGAGCTTAAATGAAAAATTACTTTTAAGTAATAGGGGTATTTTTCTTATTGTTAATCTTTCTAAAATGTATTTTCCTGCTCCAGTGCAGTATAATAGAGGGAATGCAATTCATTGCCATAATACAACAGCTAGGGGGTACTGGCACATAATAAATACTTGAATGAATGAATTAATGTAATTAACATTTTTAGGAGAGAAGTTTTTAATTTTTATGAAGTCCAATTGATCCATTTTTTCTTTTATGGTCTTTCCTTTTTGTGCTGAATCTGAGAAATCTTGGCCTAATCCAATGTCACGAAGATTTTATTCTATGCTTTCTTCTAGAAGTTTTATTGTGTTAGCTCACATTTAGCTCTCTGCTTCATTTAATAGGCATTACTTTTTATTGTTAAGATTTTTGTAGACATCAGGGTTTGCTCTATAAGCACACCTTAATCTGCTTTGCAGACACACATGAAGCAGTTTAAGAGTATACATGTGATTTTCCTTTCTTGAAACATGGTCTAAAAGTTGTTTTTTCCAGACGAAAATCTCTCACAGCATTCTCATCTTTATCATTTGACTTTCTCCTCCCCTCCAAAATCTCAAGAAACAGAAGACTCTAGTCTAACTAGTGGTGTTATCTGATATTTTTCTGTTTCAGAAAAACCCTGTCTAAAAAAAAAAAGAGGTATTGCTCAATACTTTCTACCCTCCATCCACTTAATCACCTAACAGCCCTGAGCACCACTCTCTAAAGTAATCTCCACATTGTCAACAAAATAATCTTCAACCCAGGGTTCAAGAAACAGACCACTGATAGGAACTTGAGGCCTGTGCCGGGGAGCTGCATTTACAAAGGCCAAAGGCCTTCCATTCTGGTTAACCTCTAGCTACTCCTATTTCATACTGTGAACACCCCCTGAACAAGACCTCACTATTTAGGGGCTTTTTTTGAGGAGTTGAGGGTCGAGTATGTGATTAAAAGAATCTTGTCCTATGAATTTGTACAGCCCCTCAGAAGACTTGATTTCATAGCTGGAATGGCAACCAAGGTTTCCGTCCACTTACAATTCCAGTTACATTTTGTTAGTTTGTTTTTGAGACAAGGTCTCACTGTGTCACCCAGGCTGGAATGCAGTGGTGCCATCATGGCTCACTGCAGACTCTACCTTCTGGGCTCAAGTAATTCTCCCACTTCAGCCTCTCTAGTAGCTGGGACTACAGGTGTGCACTATGACACCCAACTAATTTTTGCATTTTTTGTAGAGACAGGGTTTCGCTATGTTGCCCAGGCTGGTCTTGAACTCCTGGGCTCAAGCAATCTGCCCATGTTGGCCTCCCAAAGTGCTGGGATTACAAGTGTGAGCCACCATGTCTGGCCACCTACTTGCAAATTTATGCAATTTTACCCTTTTGACATTCTGGGAAGAACTGAGCAAAAGAAAATGGACTTTGTTAGATCTTCATTAGGTATATGAAAGAATGTTTTGCCTCTCACAGGTGGGCTTGTGTCCTTTACTGTTTCTTTCACACACCCTTGCTCACAATCACTCTCCCGGAAGAAGGACCTCCCCTTGCCTCTTCAAATCTTACCTACCCATTGGCCAGGACCCAACCCAGGTCTCTTCCTATGAATCCAACTACTCAGGTATTCTCAATGATCTCCCATTTCCCTATCCTAAAAAAGGGCACTAATATACACAAAGGTCCAGTAGCTAGGAGGGATGCTTTAGTACATAGAAAAAGAAGACACAACTCATAGCCATCAGGGAGCCTAGCAAAGGGACCAGACACCAAAAGCTTATTTTAATAAAGTGTTGGGATAAGAGATGTACATCAAAGTCAATGGGAACACAAAGGCTTAGCACTTAATACAGAGCAGGTTAGGCCAGAGGGTAGCATAAAGTCAGGGAGTGTTTTATAATGGAGGCAATAGCTTTTGTTGCATTTTGAGATTAACTTGATGTAGAGTAGCAGTGGGGTGGTTCCAGATAAAACTATCAAAAGCACAGACAGAGCGTGGGAAATCCAGAGAATACAGGTGGTTCAGTAAGCCATGGCCAGCCCACTGTCAGCTGGCTAATAAATAGGTGCTTCTTTTGACCAGTTTTAGTTAATTTTGTTTAGAGGAGAAGCTAGATGTTACAACAGTGCATAAAGAGGGCTCTCTGATGACAATATGCAATTGTTCTTCTCTATTTTCCCAAGTAAGTCAACTCCTTGGTCCCTGACTCAATCAAACAAAATTCTGATATCTGGTGAACCTACTCTTCTTAGAAAGCCATTTGGATTTTTTTTTTTTTTTTTTTTTTTTTTTTTTTTTACTGTTACTTAAGCATGTCACTGGGGGATATCACTTCCCACCCTTAGCAGTTTATTAGAGGATCTCACAAGAAGCCCTGTCTGACAGTTCTCTTCTCTATGACTTGCTAGATTTCATATGTTAGAAAGCCTTAGCAATTGGCTTACCTGAAGGGCCTACCCTTAAGCCAGTTTCAGGAGTGGTGGAAATATGGAACGCAAGACAGAAATGGCAAGAAATGTGGTTGAGTAGGATGTGGGTGGGAAACCAGATTATAAACACCTCTGAATGCCAGATTAAGGAGTTTGGGCTTGCTCCTGGGGGCAGGGGAGTCCAAAAGAAGATTAAGCCATTGACACATAAACTGAACCATAGAGATGAAGAATTACTTATCTCAAATTGTTTTAAGGTACAAACCAGTCTCTTCTACTGAACAATGCATACATTTTCTGAGAGCAAAATTCCTGCCTAATATTTTCTTGGTGTCCTCTTTTTTTTCTTTTCTTTTTAAAAATAGAGATAGGGTCTTGCTATGTTGCTCAGGCTGGTCTCAAACTCCTGAACTCAAGCAACTTTCCCATCTTGGCCTTCCAAAGTGACCGGGATTGCAGGCATGAGTCACCATGCCCAGCCACTTGGTGTCCTCTTTGATTCCAGGCACATGTTTGAACAAATAGGAAGTTGTCAAAAATATGTTGATTGGTAGGTTTGAATAGCTACCAAGAGAGGCTGTATAGACCTTCAGAAAGAGATCTTGTGTCTTATATAGAATTAGATCGTTAAGCAGCAGAGAGTAGAGTCTGCATTTTTACCTAGGATCTGAGGCTCCTCTTCAATTCCTCCAGCCTATTCTAAATGGCTGTGTCTCTCAATTTGTCTCCCACTAGGAGGCAGCATCATTCCCTCTGCCCTCAGGACAAGGAGCTTTTTAAATAAACATACATAACACATATGTAATTATATGCACATTCCCCCAATATAAGCAAGCACGTTAAGTTTTGACGATTGACTAGAAAAAATGTTTCTTGGAGTCTTGGTCAATTAGCCTCAACCTAAAGACAGAGGGTTCCGGAACATATGACTCTGACCTCCAACTATCCCTGGAGGAGCTGCCTCCTATACCAATAAAAACTACTTTCTGAGAAGCATCTTCATGCATGATATTAATAGATTGATTTTGCAAGCAGGAATTGGCAAACATGATAGAACCCTATGGTAGGGAAAGAGCATTTGGACGATGTTGGATTGCCTTCCTGTTGAATTTTATGCAACCTTGGGTCCCTAGGGAGTTTCCCCAGAAAGCTGGTTCAGAGTGTGCCGGCTCTTGTGTCCCAGCCTGCTGTTTATTTCATGGTGGCTGCAGTAGAGCAGCATTTATGCTTATGTTAGCAGCTTAAAGCTTCTCGGAAAATTTGGAAAGTAATGTTCCAGCAAATAGCCAAAGTATGCTCTAAGCATGTTTTTCTCAAGGCCTGGGTTTTCCATATTACCTCTGCCAGGAGTGACAGGAAAATCCAAGAAAAGTTCTTTAATTTGATCATCATCGTTGATATACTTGTTGTACATTGAGAATCTCAAGTTGTCCTGGGAAAGATTTGTCAATCAATTCAGCAGAACTTCTCAAAACTTGTTACATCAGAGGAGTTCAGGTTATTTCTGTGTCACAAGAGTACAGCCAAGGCCAAGAACATGGTCAGCCCCACTCAGAAGTACAATTCTGTCAAAACAAAACCTTGGGCTGGCTTCCCACTTAAGCCTTTTAAAGAATAATTTGCTTTGACAGGCGATTGGTGCCAAGCCCAAAATTAGAAACTCCTATATGTGTGGGAGGCAGGGACCATGAAATGTTTTAGGAGGAAATTCAGCTTTTCTTCTTTTGGCCTTTGCTGAAGTCCCTCCAAGGTTTTCAAAGGGAAAGCCAACACCATTCCTTCAACGAACATGTGCTGAGCCTGAAATCTTGACAGGGCTGAGGACTGTCACAGTCTTGGAGTACAGCTTTGTCCATCACACCTGCTGCAAAGGGGCTTGCACTCCAGCTAAGAAGCATATGCAAGGTCAATTCTTTCAGCTTTCCATGTAACACATTCATAGGAATAGATAATAAAAATAAAGGAAATATTACTTTTGAGAAGGAAATAAACATGAAAACAAAACAAAGACACCAACCCTGATTTCTAAGAGCTTCCATTACAGCAGAAGAGTCACACATGTATAAGATAAATTACCATAACGGATAATTGCCACCCTTATAATATAGGTATTTCGTAAATTACTATGAGGCTGCAGAAGAAAGAGTTATTGAGAGGAGCTTAATTCTTTTCCTACAAAGATTTTGTAATACAAATGATGGAGAAAGCCTAGTGGAATCACCTACCAGGAAGATAGTGGCTTAGCTTCAGGCAGATCTTATTCATTTATTCTACAAATATTTATTGAACATCTATCATGTGTTGTTAGGCTATTGGAATCCATCAATGAATCAAAGAGAAGAGGATCCCTGTTGTGATATTCTAGGAAAAAAAAAAACTAAAACAAAAACAAAATTGGCAATGACCAATTAAAGCATTTCTTCTTTGATAACAGGTAGAAATTAATTGGTTTTTGGTTGATGGGGATACTAAAAGCTGTAGAACATCATACCTTTTGATCCTGAAGTCTCACTAAATGACCATGTCAAGCAGTATGTTAGAATAATGACCCATCCCAATATCTACATACTGAAGACCACCATGCCACTTCAAGCTACCAATGAGATGTCTCTGAACATACAGTTGGGAAGAGATGCATATAATAAAACAACCACAGAAACACAAAACCCTGAATCTTAGAACCAAAGCAATATTCAGTAGGTAAGGTGTCAATATTGATAAGAAATGCAGTGTTGCTGGCTGGCTTTCAAAAGAGAGGAAGAAGGTCATAACCCAATGAGTGTGGGCAATCTTTAGAAGCTGAAAAATACAATGAAACAGATTCTAACCTAAAGCCTCCACAAGAATTGCCATCCTGGCAACACCTTGATTTGAGCCAGTGAGATCCATGTTGGACTTCCAAACTATAGAACTGTAAGAGAATACATTTAGGTTGTTTCAAGCCACTACATTTGTTACAGCAGCAATAGGAAACTAATACACAAGTGCTCCTCCACATTTCCTAGCCTCCCAATCATGTAGGTGGGGCCATGAGACTTCATAGAATGTGAGTAGACATGATGTGTACCCCATCCAGGCCTGGCTTCTGAACCTTCTTGTGCAACCTCCTCATAATCTCTCTCTCTGCTGGTTGGAGAACCAAATGCAGGAACTCAGTGGAGGATTTCAAGGAGGCTTTAGTGAATGGCAGAACCACTGGACACAAGCAGCTTGGGATCCTGAGTTGCCATTTGGAGATCTTTCCATGTCAGCATGTAGAGAAAGACCCAGTTCATTTTTTAGCAACTGGAAGATGATCCATTTCATGGAAGCATCATGAAGTATTCAACAAATTCCTAGTGATAGATTATTTGTATCCATTTGTTACTATAAACAACAGTGTGGTTATATCTAGCTAGCTAGCTAGCTATCATCTATATATATCTGTTATCCATATAATGATTTCTTTGCATACTTACAAGCACATTCTTACAAGCGGGATTTCTGGCTAAAGGGTACTTGTATTTCTAAGGCTTTGTACCAGCTGTCCCTCCAGCCTGGACTGTTCTTTTTTAGATCTTCACAAAGCTAGCTTCTTCTTATCATTCAGGTTTCAACTTAAGTAGTACTTGATACCATATCACCTGCTTTATTTTTACCATAGAACTCATCACTACCCTATCTTTTATCTTTTGATTTACCAGTTCATTTTTCCCTCTCTCCACTAGAATGTAAGCTCCTCTTGAGAGCTCAATAAATGTAATTGTTGGAAACATGAGTAAATGATGAATGAATGAATGAATGAATGAATGAATAAATGAGTGAGTGTTACATGTAGAAATTAAAAACAAGGCAGCAAAATGTTAACCGTGGTTATAGATGTTTTATGCTTATCTAAATTTTTCAAATTTCTTGACATAAAAATATATGCTTTTGTAATCAGAAAAAGATCTGAAAAAACCTATATTTTTAAAGCATGGCTGAACCCACACAACAGTTGGGAGAACATAGTGAAAAATATCAAGAACCAAACTTAAATATAGTTTTGGAGAAAGGGAATAATGCAGAATATTGTTTACAGGGTATGTCTGGTTTTTATTCATGTTTTTGGATGGAGATGGTCTCATTTTGGCTATTTAGTGTTTTCTATATTTAGTGTTTGGTTATTTAGTGTTTAAGAATTTATTATAGATCAAGTGTATGTACTAATTAATCGCTACGTAGTGTTTTTGCTATTTGAATTGCAAATATGCTTAATTTGAAGAAATCTGTTAAAAAAGATAGGAAAGTTATTAGGATAAACCAACAAAGCTGAAGTAAAAATGTTTATAAAATCTATTTGTTTTATTTTTACATTTTTTGCCTTAATTTCCACCTTAGAAGGACCTTCTGTTGGAAACTGGTTGCTCTTTACTTTGCCTTAGACTCATTTCTTTCTCTTTTTTTCTAATTTTAGAGACAGGGTCATTCTCTGTCCCCCAGGCTGGAGTGTAGTGGTGCCATCATAGCTCACTGCATCATCAATGTCCTGGGCTCAAGCAATCCTTCCACCTCAGCCTCTCTAGTAGGTGGGACTACAGGAGCACATTACCATGCCCAGCTATTTTTTTTCAATTTTGTAGAGATAGGCTCTTGCTTTGTTGCCCAGGTTTGTCTTGAACTCCCTCAAGCCTCAAGCAATTCTCCCATCTGGGCTTCCCAAAGTGTTGGGATACAAGCATGAGCCACTTCATGGGACCTGAGACTCATTTCTTGTGTCTGATGAGGCCAGCTCCTCCTCCAAGGTGACGTGCTACAACCAAGGCACTGTAGCCCAAGAGTAACTATTGCTTCACATTGGAACTGGACAGCTGGCTTGTGGTTTCATAGATTTCATAAACATGTTTCAGGCACCGAGGTATCTGTTGCAACTCCAGATGCTAAAGCCAGCAAGGAAGCCAGCTCTATAATGATCAGTTGGAAAGCCAGAATTTGAACTCTGGACCTGATAAACTCCCAGTGTCAGCTTTAGGAGATGAAATACAAATTCCTTGGGAAATCTAAGTAGCACATTTTTTTTCCCCCAATATACGTGCCATGGCAGTACAAATTTGAGATAAACTGATGGTCTGGATAGGTTAAAGAAGATAATCACATGAGGTCAATAGCTGGGCTGAAGTAACTCTTGAATTTACCTGCTGTTGCTAAGCCTTGACTGCTGTTATGAGTCCTGATGCATGTAAGTCTCTGGGATATTTCCAACTATTTAAGAAATCTATGGGATGATGCTATAGGCTGAACATTTCTGTCTCCAAAAATTCATATGTTGAAGCTCTAACCCCCAATGTGACTGTATTTGGAGACAGAGCCTTTACAAAAGCAATTATGGCTAAAGGAAGTGATACGGTTTGACTCTGTGTCCCCACCTCAAATCTCACCTTGAATCGTGTAATCCCCACGTGTCAAGAGTGGGACAAGGTGGAGATAACTGAATCATGGGGGCAGTTTCCCCCATGCTGTTCTCATGATAGTGAGTGAGTTCTCACAGGATCTGATGGTTTTGTTAGCTTCACTCAGCTCTCATTCTCTCGCGTGCCACCATGTGAAGAAGGTGCCTGCCTCCCCCTCAGCTTCTGCCATGATTGTAAGTTTACTGAGGCCTTTCTAGCCATATGGAACTGTGAGTCGATTAAACCTCTTTCCTTTATAAATTACCCAGTCTTGGGTATTTATTCATAGCAGCGTGAGAATGAACTAATACATCCATAAGGGTAGGGCCCTGATCTGACACAATTAGTGTCCTTAGAAGAAGAGGAAGAGAGACAGGAAGGTGCTCTCACTTTCTCTCTGTGTGTATCTGTCTGTCTGTCTGTCTCTTTCTCTCTCTGCTCACCTACACCGAGGAAAAGCCACATGAACACACATGGAGAAGGTGGTCATCCACAGACCAGGAAGAGGACCCTCACCAGAACCTGACCTGGCACCCTGATCTCAGACTTATAGCCTCTAGAACTGTATAAAAATAAATTTGTTTTTTAAGCCACCCAGTATGTGATATATTCTGTTATGGAAGTCCAAGGACATTAAGACAGATAGGGACAGAAAGATGTCTGTTGGGAGTGAAGTCCCACAATAAAGGTTAAAAAGAAAAGTACCCATTCTAGTAAAGAAAATGTGCAGGCATCTTAGCCAGGGTCACCCTTTTTAAGCACAGGTCAGATTATATCACTCCTTAGTTTAGAAACCTTCCAAAATTCCCTGGACCTTACAGGACAAAGTTGAAACTTTTTGCATGGCTAACTTAGCCCTCCCAGCTCTACCAGAGCCTACATTTGAGGGCTCTGCTTCAGCCACCATCATCCTGCCCTGGTTGTGGCATGTCACCTTGGAGTAGAAGCTGGCCACAAAGGACTCAAGAAATGACCCTGGGTCAGAGTAAGAATCAACCAATCAGTGTTTCCAACAGAAAGTCCCTCTAAGGTGGCTTCAGCTTCTCTGCCTCAGAAGTTGGCCACAGCCAATGATAGCAATCTACTCATGGGGCTGTCCCTTCTGTCTTCTCATTGGTCTCACATTGATCCTCTCACTTTGCTCACCATATTCCCCCTGACTGAAGCATTTCTTCTGCTGATCCTTTCAAGGCCACCTGACTTCCTCCGTGAAGCCTACACTGATGCCCATTTCCTCCATTGCTATTCCATTGTTTTTAAGATGCACATTTGTTCACATCCTATCTTCTGTAGCAAACATTGTTGGTGTTCTGCCCAGATCCTCTTGGATTCTTTGTACCATTTCTGTGCACCTTTCCTCATATAAATGTGGGCTTCTGCTTCCAACTGCCTGCCCTTGCTATTCTCTTCAAAAGACTGCTCTAGGGCTGCCCAGAGCAGAGAGCTGAAAATATCATGTCCCCGGGCATCCTTGGCCCAGGACTAGTGCAGAAGTATGAAAATCCGGTTCCTTGCCCCAAATCAGGACAGACTCTGAGATGCAACTTCCACCCCAGAGTTCCCCCTGGGGAATCAGGCTGCAGCTGCTGTCTTGGGACTTTGCTTGGCTTCCTCCCCTTCCATGGCCTGCTTTCCTTATTCCCTTATTGGGTTTTGCTGGGAGCCTTTCCTAATTAATCAGTTGCACATGAATGTTGGTCTCAGGATCTATCTCTGGGAAACTTGACCTAAGACACCATTTCTAAAATTGGAGTTCATCTTCTTATCAATAGCATTTTAAATTGGGTAAATAAGATAATAGCATTCTTAACTGAGTTCTCTTTTTACTATATACCAGCTCCAAACATAGCATTTTTCACATGAAGATAGTTTACTGTGAATGCATGGGTCTCTCACTTGGCTCTGAGATCTTAAGGCTGTGCTTTGCATTCCTTTATCCTTTCATCTTGACTTCCAAGAATTTCTCTGTAAATGTGTGTTTAATGAACACACTAAACACAGTAGAAAGAAGGAACATGATTTTTCTCCCCCATACTGAAACAGAGGCTGTATCATACAGTTTCTTTCTATCTTAAGATATAATTATTTTAGGCCGGGTGCAGTGGCTCACACCTGTAATCCCAGCACTTTGGGAGGCCGAGGTAGGCGGATCATGAGGTCAGGAGTTCAAGACCAGCCTGGCCAACATGGTGAAACCCTGTCTGTACTAAAGACACAAAAAATTACCCAGGGGTGGTGGCGCATGCCTGTAATCCCAGCTACTTGGGAGGCTGAGGCAGGAGAATCACTTGAACCAGGAGGCGGAGGTTGCAGTGAGCCAAGATCATGCCATTGCACTCCAGCCTGGGCAACAGGATGAGACTCTGTCTCAAAAAAAAAAAAAAAAAATTGCTTTATGAACTGACCTAGCCATGTGAAGGGAGCAAAAGAGCAACAGCTATTCCAAAGTGAAACTCTGTTGTGTGTGCATGCATTTTAGAGTTGAATAGGAAAAGTACTCCATCAATAATATAAATAAATAATGTTTCGATCTGTGAGACTGTTATCACATCACTGAAAAGAACTTGTAGGATTTTCATCCAATTTGAAGAATAAGTTTGGAGACAGGCAGCCTTTTCTCAGAGCGAGTGAAACTAAGGGCCAGCAAGAGTGTCCACCAGCCAGGAAGATGTGCCTTGGACAGTGGTTTAACATATGAGCCTGCATAGACAGAGAAGGGACAGATGATCTGGATTGCAGGTATTTGTGTTCAAGCTGCTCTTCACTTCAGCAGTTTTTATATGGTGTCCTCTCTATAGTGTAAGAACATCAGAGATCTATTCACTTAACAGTGGTTAGTTTCCTGAGAAATGTTGGGGAGATCCATCTGCTTATGGATAAAAACTAAAATAACTATCATTTATTGAGCACTCACTATGTGCCAAGCACTGTGCTCAGCACTTCATATGCATGACTTCATTTACACTTCATAGCCCCACTATGAGGCAGGTACTACTACTGTCCTCATTATACAAATAAGAAAACTGAAGCTTAGAGGGTGTGAGTTTCCCGAAGTTAGCAGGCAAAGGGACAGTATTTAAAATCTAGGGCTGCTCAACTCCATAGTTCCTCCCTAACCTGAAAGAACCTATCTATGCAGTTGAGTAGTTTTTATCATTTTTTTAAATGAGTGAAAGAGAGGATGGGAGGGAGAAAATCAAATTATTTGAAGGTACCTTGCATTTTTGTCTTGTTACAGACCATGTACAAATCCAAGCCTGCCATAGAAGTTGTTACCCTACATAGAGTCCATGCCTGTTTGTCCAGAGTTTGGGAAAAGTCAGAGCACAA
Source organism: Pan troglodytes (assembly GCF_028858775.2). Taxonomy (NCBI): domain Eukaryota; kingdom Metazoa; phylum Chordata; class Mammalia; order Primates; family Hominidae; genus Pan; species Pan troglodytes. The sequence goes on from NC_072398.2 coordinate 66,932,432, forward strand.
CCTAGAATAAATGCGATAATGTATCACATGTATTCTTTTCCCTCTTATTTACATTTCTTCTGACAGAGCCCTGTGCTGCTTGTAGGACAAAGATGAGCTCCAATGCTTAAGTCTCATTATGTGTAACTTAGTAAAAATGTGAAGTTAGAAGCAAAAAACCACATTATAAGTGCATAATGACTGCAACTCTTTAAAGACATGAATATTTGGTGGGAGGAGGAAGAGAAGGAAATAAGTGAAAATGAAAATGGTCCTATTATCATTCATAATGGCATTATGAGTGATTTTTGCCACAATTTTTCAAACTTTCTGTGATCCTACATGATTAGTCCATTCACTGAGTTGGTTGTGTAGTGATTGCCTACTGTGTGTAAAGCTCTCTATTCGGCAGTAGGGACGCATCAGAGAACAATGCAATCCCTGCCTACTGGAAGCTCATCATCTAGTAGAGCTCATCATCTAGCAATTCAACAATAAGATCCAGTAAAGTGTGACGAGTGCTGTTGAAAAGGAAGTTCAGTGTGTGATAGGAGCACATACCATGGATAATTAGCCTACTGAAAGAAGGGGGAGAAGTCTTCCTTCATGAAGTGCAAGAAAAATGATACCTGAAGGCCAGCTAGGGTGTGGGGAAGGTGAGGATCATACTAAATTAAAGCATCAGCACATTGGGATGAAAGCCTAGAGGCAAGAACTTGATGAGTTGCAAAGACTGAAGTAAGCACAGAGCACATTGTTAGGAAGTGACAGAGGCAAGACTAGAGAGGCATAGAGAGCTGAAGCTGTTAGAGGCCAGGTGAGTGCAGGTGCTGAGCGGAGCTCTATCCCAAGGCAACGGGGAGCTGCAGAAGAGCTCTAAGGGCAGAGTGATCTGATCATTCTTGGATGAATGACCTGACTATTTTTAGATTGTAAAAGGGTATCAACCCTTTGAGAAGAACAGAGAAGGTTTGATGTAGCTATCTTAGGAAAAAGGAGAGAGACCCAGTTGGTGAACCAATGGTGGATTGGCCCATGTTTTCCAAACTCAACTGGTTGCTGAAGGTCATCATCTAGCAATTCAACAATAAGGTCCATTAAAGTGTGACAAGTACTATTGAAACGGACACTGAAGGTCAAATTGAGGTTGGAAAACATGTTTAATTAAAGATTCATCTGAACCATCTGCTAGACAAGCTTGTCCAATCCATGGCCCATGGGCCACATGTCACCCAAGATGGCTTTGAATGCAGCCTGACACAAATTCGTAAACTTTCTTAAAACATTATGAGATGTTTTTGCAAATTTTTTTTAGCTTATCAGCTATCATTAGTGTTAGTATATTTTGTGTGTGGCCCAAGACAATTCTTCTTCTTCCAATGTGGTCTAGGGAAGCCAAAAGATTGGACACCCCTGTGCTAGAATCCCAGTAAAGAACCAATTACACCAACCACTGCCTCCAAGAAGCTGGAGTTTGGAAATGTCTGAGTGAAAAGGGGTCAGTGTGGGGTCACTCTGATCAGAGCAATTGCTGGTTCTGAGGTGATTTCAGATCTCTGTCCCACCTGAATCCACATCACCATCTCTATTTTTGTTTGTTTGTTTGTTTGTTTAAGTGAGAGAGATAGCAGGCTGAGCACGGTGGCTCATGCCTGTAATCCCAGCACTTTGGGAAGCCAAGGTGGGAAAATTGCTTGAGCCCAGGAGTTTGAGGCCAGCCTGGGCAACATAGTGAGCCCTCTTCTCTACAAAAAAATATTAGCCAGGCATGGTGGTGCATGCCTGTAGTCCCAACTACTCAAGCAGCTGAAGCAGAAGGATCACTTGAGCCCAAAAGGTCCAGGCTGCAGTGAGCCATGATTGCACCACTGCACTCCAGCTCGGGAGACAGAGCCAGACTCCATCTCCAAAGAGAGAGGGGCAGAGGGAGGGAGAGGGAGAGGAAGAGGGAGAGACTGCCAAGGAGACTTAAAATCTGAGCCTGTGAAAGACTTGAGAGAGGTATCTCCTGGTTCCGGGCAGTAAGACATTGTGACTGCAGTTTTTACCACCGGAGGACATTGCTGCTCTCAGTCTTGCCTTTCCAAAAGCCAATGACAAGAAAATAGTTTTAGGGAACTGGCGATAAAGCATAGGTCCCTGCTCTCTAATTTACTTAGATGAAGCCACAGAGGCCTATAGTAGGATGAGGATGAGAGAATGTGAAAGGAGAAAATATAGAGAAATAAATATGTCACTCTCTTCTCCAAAGTCACAATGGCAGACAAAATTCTAACAGACAAGAATTTATTAGCCTGGAAAATGTGACGGAGTATCTGAAATTGGCATTGTGCAGTGTCTTAGTCAGTTTGCACAGCTCTAACAAATGTACCATAGACTAGGTGGCTTATAAACAGCAGAAACTTATTTCCCACAGTTGTGAAGGCTGAAAAGTCTGAGATCAGGGTGCTGGCGTGGTCATGGTCAGGTTCTGGCAAGGGTTCTCTTCCAGGTTGCACACTTTCCATCTTTTCACTGTATCCTCGCCTGTTGGAAGGAGAGTAAGAGAGTCTCTGGGATGTCTTTTATAAGGTACTAATCCCATTCATGAGGGCTCTATTCTCATGACCTAGTCACTTCCCAAAGACCCCTCCTCCTAATACCATAATATTGGGGATTAGGATTTCAACATATGAATTTTGGGGGACATGAACATTCAGTCCATTGCATCAAGATATGAGTCATCTATGTTATTCTCCATAGTACCCACATCATCTAGCACAGTGCTTAGTACAGAGAAGATGCTCAAAATAATTGTATAATGAGTGATTGAATGGTGTTCCTAGGTGGGAGACAGATCTGCTCATCTCAGGGCACCTGCCTCCTTCTGCCTTATGCCATACACTCATGGAAGGCTGCTTTTTTTTCCTCTAAATATCCATGGGGATTTTCATGTTGAAAAAAAAAAAATCAGACTCTTGGCTGAAAGAGAATTTCTTAGCCTGGTGACATTAAAACCAATAAGAGATGAATGTTGAGCCAAGGCAGAAGAGAATGGGTTCAGTGTAAAGACTGTGGGTCCAGTCAGGCTGGCAGGAAACCTGAGAACTTCAAGGTTCCAGGTCCATCTGAAATGCCTGTTGCTATGGACTGAATTGTGTCCCACCACCAAATTCAGATGTAGGAGCTCTAACTCCAGTGCTCATTGTGATGGTATGGGAGATAATTAAGTTTAGATGAGGTCACGAGGGTAGGTCTTCATGATGGGTTGGGATTAGTGCACTGGTAAGAAGAGGAAGAGATACCAGAGCTCATGCACTCTCTCCTCCCCACCCCAACCTCTCTCTCTCCATCATGGGAGGACAGAGCAAGAAGGCAGCCATATGCAAGCAAGAAAGAGAGACCTCGTCAGAACCTGATCATGCTGGGACCCCAGTCTTGTACTTTCAGCCTCCGGAACTAAGGGGAAAACATTTATATGAAGCCATCCAGTATGTGATATTTTGTTATGACAGCCAGAGCTGACTAATATACCCATAAATCAGCTGTAAAGGAGTTTGCCCACTGGTTTTGGTGGTGAGCTGCTAATATCATTCCGGTGGTGTGATGCCTGATACCAGAAAGCTGCCATTAGAAATTCTCCCTGCATGAAATTACAGCCCTTTCCAGCTGAATGAGCCTTGACAAACAAATTAGATGATTCATCCTATGCCTGAAGGCTGTTTGGCTTTGCTGGAATCCTTAGCATACCACTAGTGAAGAATTTTTTAAAACATTATTTTGTTTTAAATAGAATCTATGTCAAGTATTAATTGTTATCTATGCATTGATGCTGGAAAAATTTATCATCTTGTCTGTCTGTAGTGAATTTTTAAAAATTAACTTCTTTTTTATTTAAACTAATGGTCAGCACTAAAATGGTAAGCCCTCCTCTGATCTTCTGAAATAGGAAAAAGAAAGTAAATGAATAACAGCCACATACTAAGTTATTGAATTACAAGTGAACCAATAAATACTTAGATTTTGTAAGCATTATTGTACCCTAAGAATCATAGATAATGCATGGAATCTCCAGTAGATTACATGCCCTGCTGCTTTTGAGGATAATACATGGGAAGAAGTTTGCACATTTAAGGTTTAAATGTGCCTGCCAAAAAACCATGTGCTGGTAACTTAATCTCCATTGCAACTGTGTTGAGAGGTGAGGTCTAGTGAGAGGTGATTAGGCCATGAGGGCTCCACCCTCATGAATTGATTAATACAAACCCACAGGATTGAGTTCATTCTAAAAGGGTGAGTTTGGTCCCTGGTCCCCAGCCCCCTGTGCCCTTCCACTATGAGATGACTTAGCAAGAAGACCCTTGCCAAATGCCAGCCTTTCCATCTTGGACTTCCCAGCTTCCAGGACCATAAGCCAATACATTTCTAATCTTTATACATTACTCAGTCTCAGGTATTCTTCTATGAAAGCGCAACACAGACTAAGGCAGGATGGTTTGCATATGTCAACTTGATTAACCTGGAAGTATATTTCCCAGAGTTCCCCCCACCGATATGGTTCTTGATTGGAGTTGTCAAAAAAGAAATGTGCATGAGATTTGAAAGATTGAAGTGAAGCAGCATGATTACCTCTGAAAGTCATTGTGATTAGACATGATGACAGGTGCAGAGGTGCTGGCAGGTTCCAGTTTGTCCTTGCTGTCATCTGCTCTACATTCTACCTATCTTCCTACCTGACCCCACTGATCAACAGTGGTCTGAGAGTCCAGGCCTATTGCCATATATTGGCAGTGGAGGCAGTTTCTCATGGGCTTCCCATGAGCTTGCCTTTGCAGTTTCACTTCTGCAGTAGGACATGCATGACTGTTACTTACTTTTGCTCTGATCTTTCAACTCTCCAGTGGCACCTTCACTTTCTCTGCTTCTTCCATAATTATGTAAGGTCTAAATTTTATAATAAATCCCTTGTTTCATAACTGACAGTGGTTCTTCTTTCCTGTTGGAATCCCAAGATGCCCCATGGGAGGGAATTATTGTTAATTACTGGAGGATTCCTGTTTGGAGAAGCATTACACTTTGGACTCAGAGATACTGGGTACCCACCTCAGTTCTACCACTACCAGATGGTTGACCTCGTACAAGATATCTAACCTCTCAAGCCCCATTTTCTTTTCTTTTCTTTCTTTTTTTTTTTTTTTTGAGACAGGATTTGGAGTGCAGTGATGTGATCTCAGCTCACTGCAACCTCCATCTCCTGGGCTCAAATTATCCTCCCACATCAGCCCTCCTGAGTAGCTGGGACTACAGGTGCATGCCACCACCCCCAGCTAGGTTTTGTATTTTTTGTAGAGATGGGGGTTTCATCATGTTGGCCAGGCTGGTCTTCAACTCCTGGGCTCAAGCAATCCATCCACGTTGGCCTCTCAAAGTGCTCAGATTACAGGCGTGAGCCACCATGCCTGGCCCCCATTTTCTTTTCTTGTAACCAATAACATATAACATATAACATATATATATATATATATACACACACCCACACACACACACACACACATATATAAGCACATGTAACATATATTAACATATAACAAATAGCCAATAACATGAGCTACCTTATATGAGAGGGTCTTTGTGAGGTTTAGATGACATGTTGCATGTAAATCACTTAGTCTAGCAAATAGTAAATGCTCAGTAAATGTTAATTTTTTTTCACTGACAATTCTTGCTCCAGAATTGTTAGTTATTATTGAAGGAGCTTAATGCCTGAAGGGGAATCAGGTACTAGAGCCTTAAATATACAAAGAAAAGCAGACTGTTGAGCATAGGTGTTTTAAGGTTTGGGGAGAGCTGAGGTTGGCAAGACAAGCAGGAATCAGCAACGGGTGGAGCACAACAGGGAGGCAAGACGGGAGGAATGGCGCAGCTCAGGAGAGAAGCTGTAAACATCAAGTACCCAAGCACCAGGGGAACAGAGACTTAAAACTGCAGGTTCAGAATGGGCATCACTCACTCTCTGCCACGGAGCACTCCTGCTAAGTCAAGCCAGGTCTCCCTGGGATCCCTGGCTGCTATGTAGGACTTGGGGGATTTCTGGATCACTCTGCTGGTTCACAGCTGTTACTCTGCTTCAAGTATTGAAGAAGTTTTTTGTGGCACTAAAAGAAACGCAGAATGGCCAGCACCCATTTGGTCCCCTCTCAGAGTGTCACAGCAGCCATCATGGGGGAAGGAGGAGTTATGTCACACAGAAGCTCACACCTCAACCCTAGTAAAAGAGCAGAGATGCAGGGTGAATGTGCATGTGTGTCTAGGGTGGGTATAATGAGTGATAACAGCTAGGTAGATACCGTGTTCATAACCTCTACCTCTTCAAAGAGATCCAAGAAACTATGTTTGAGTTGGAATCATGCCTATGTTGGAGAAGAAAAAAGCCCACACTTCCTTCTTCCTGAACTAACTGCATTAGGATCGTGTGCAACTAAGGCATCACCCATAGGCAATGAAAAGGCTTTAAACAAATGGAAAAAAATCTGGATATCACATGGAATGAGAAAACATGATTAGAGAGAAGTGTAGATGTGTGACTTTACAGAAGGTTCTGGACATACTAATAGCTATCTTTGGCTGTCTGAAAGCCTTCATGGGAAGACAGGTTGGACATCAATGAATGGAAATAAAGAGAAGGTAGGTTTGCCTCAGTGTATCTCTGTCATTGAGGATTTCCAAGGAGAAGCCAGATGAAGAAGAAGAGGAAGGGAGTGATGAGGAGGAGAAAAGAAAAGGAAGAAAAAGAAAGAGGAGGAAGAAGAAAGAGGAAGAGGAGGAGGTCAGCATTTATTGAGCACTTCCTATGTACCAGGCATTGTTTTAAATAAGCTAAATATATTATCTTATTAAAATCTTACAGTATCACAACCCAGCATCAGGGGAAGCCCAGGCCAGCCCAGTTATGCCCACTGTGGGTTGCGTCCTACCTTTCGCTTGCTGTAGGGAGGGTTGGTGTGTTCTTGCAACCCCTTTATTCTACTCACCTATGCAGGTTTTTAAAATTTCAGCTCCAAAAATGGGCAGAATTTTCCTTGATTATATTGGCAGTACCCATTTGTTTTCTCGTGCAAACTGTGATATAATCCTGACCAATGGCTCAGAACTCAGCTTATCTCTACTAGGTGCACAGGCACCACTAGCAGGGCGTTTCTTTGTCACAAAGTAGTTAACCTACAGTATGGTGAAGTTCAAGATCGGATCATGCTCACTGGCTGCCACATGGTTCAAGGTGTGAGCTACAAAAACCGCAACAGCCAACTGGGATGGATCTGTGAGTTTGCCACTGAAGACAGCCAGCATTATAAGGAAGGCTGTGTGATTCCGAAATGTGCTCTAGTTGGAGAGAATGAGGGCTTTGAGGAGCATGTACCATTCAATAACTCTTGGAAGAAAATGAGCTCAATCCATCTTTCTCCAGGTTTCCTTCACTGAAAACAAAAATCTGCTTACACACACTGCCAACTTAGTATCAGAGTCAGGTTCATAAACTGCGGAACAAGAGGTTGTGAGAATCTAAGATGGAACCTTTCTTTCTTTTTTTAAAAAAAAATTTTGTATTTTCCATGTAATAGCAGAGTGTGGAAAGAATATTATGCAGATGTCATCAATTTTTCCCTATGTTTACATCTTAAGGCAGAAGAGTCTGTCTGCAACTATGTGATGGGCTGTGTAAAGAAAAAATCTGGGCTATTAGAGTAGAAAAGTGTGTTTTATATAAAATTTGAAAGGAAATATGTCAAGAGCATGGGTTTTTAACTTGAGCTTCATTTTAAACTTATTTTTTAAAAACCCAATTATTTTACCTGATTTGCTACCTTCAGAGAAGAGATCCAAATCTGCACCGAGCACTAAGGACTCAGTTTTGGCATTACCTGTGCTGGCCAGTGTGCCATATTCTTGTTGGAGATGAACCATAGCATTTTTCATGCCAGTCTTGACCCAAAGGTGTCACCATTCCAGTTATTTATCACCATGTAATTGGTGTTGATTGGAAACTTTTTGTGAAATGGGGCAGAACTGCTTTGTTGTCTTTTTCTTTGTAACAAGCATAGTAATATAAATAAAGTAATAGTTGGGAAAAAATCTTACAATATCCCTATAAAGTATTGAGGCACAGAGAAGTTAAATAAACTGCCCATATTTACAGGATTTGGGATGATGGAGCTGACTTAAACCCAGGAAAGTCTGTTTCCAGATCCTATGCTCTAAACCACTACACTCTTTGATTTATAATGCAAGGAGATTCCTGTATCCAGCAGGAGTTCAGGTGTTATTATTTCTGAGCTTCCCTCCAACTTAGATCACTCAAGCTCTTTCCAGGGCTAAGATGGTTGGTATCCAGTGCCATTCAACAGTTATGGAACACTGACCATTCACCAGGCTCTGGACTGGGCACTAGGGGCATTCAGATAAGTAAGACAAGACAGTCCTGTAATAGACAAAGGTGCAGGGAACTTCCACGGTCCACAAAGACAGAATCACAGTCTTTCCTCTGAGAGTTGGCAAGCGTGTAAAGAAGGCAGTATTTGCTTTTGAAACACCCTGCTCTCACCTTAGCTCATTTTGTCACCACACTCTCCTTTCCAGTGTCAACCAGCAAACCCACAAACATCTCACCGTTGAGGGAGGGTTCCTGACCGTATGTGGCACTAAGAAGGCTGAGCAGCAGAGTGAGCATGGATATAACCAGGCAAACTTGTTTTCTAGGCTCAGCTCAGCCACTGCTGGGTGGAATAAATCATGTGTTGAGGGCAAAGCAGCCAGAGATATTAGCCCCCCTCCGATACCTGCCAGTTATGACTCATTCTCCCCACTTCACCTAAAGCTATCGGATCTGGACAGGAAAATAAAGAAGTATTGTGTAATCTGTGTAATCATTCCGAATTCTATAAACATGGGCATTATATTTAACTTCTCTGTGGCTCAGTACTTCATGGGACTATTGTAAGATTGTTTTTTCCCAACTATTACTTTATTTATATTACTATGTTTGTTACATGGAAAAGGACAACCAAGCAGTTCTGTCACATTTGAGAAAAATATATAGGTACACACACACACATATCTATATATGTGTATATATGTATGTATGTATGTACGTACAATTGTCCTATAACTGAAGATATTTATTGAGCCCTTGCTATATACCAGGCAGCATTCATGAGCTTTACCCATCTTAGTTCATTAAATTCTTATCATAACCATGTTGGATCAGTGTCATGGCAGCTACATTTTACAGATGAGAAAATGAGACACAGAGAAATAAAGCAAATTGTTCAAAATCATGGGGCTAGTAAATAGGGAGTCAGTTTAGCACATAAACAATACTGTTTCTATCACTAAAATAGAAAATTGAGGCACTGAGAATTAATAAATTAGCCTGAAAGCCACAGTAGGGCAGTGAGAGGGTCAGAATGCCACCTGTTAAGTGTGTTCACCATGTAGGGGCCTGTTTCTACCACTCCTGTGTCTCCCAAGAGGACACAGAAAAGATCCTCGGCAATCCTTCCTCCAACAAACATGGCTGCTGGTGGCTTTGTGTAGTGATATACATTCCTCAATGTCTATGTATGCTCATGTATATATAGGTTGGTGCAAAAGCATTTGCAGTTTTGCCATTGAAATTAATGGTAAAACTACAATTACTTTTGCACCAACCTAATACTTGCTTTTCAGGGTCCCAATTGCATAAAGGCTAATCCCTCTGCTCATCCATTTTTAGAATGTCAGATGCTAATCACTTCCAAAGAAGTGATTCTCTGCATTTTGCTCCAAGCATTGATCCATCAATTGCCTTTGCTCTTCACAGAAGTGGATCAGGACACTGGAGATACAAACGGTGCCAAAAACCTCTGCCCCTAAGGAAAGAAAAGAGGAGCATTGGATTGTTCCCTTCATAATCTGACAGGCGCTTGAGAAGAAAGAGCCCATATTTAATATGGTTAATGCATTTTGACTTTAGAGAAATAACAATTTTCACAGAAAAAAAGGGTAATATATTTCAAGAGTAAGAAGTCATACCATCAGATGAGAAAGTTCAAAGTATATCCATGAGACAGGAACTTAAATTCTGGACTGATTGTACTTGTATAATCTATAGCAGGTAATTAAACTCCATGAATCTCAGCTTTCTCATATATGAAATGAACCGAGTTTTATAGTTGAGGAAAGTTTGTCTGGCAGAGCATCACAATGCAGTAAATGCTAGTTTATGTTTCAGTAGTCAGAAAGAGTAACGGTCAAAAAAGCATATTTTCATATTTTTCTCTTTTTTTTTGACACGGAATCTTGCTCTGTCACTCAGGCTGGAGTGCAGTGGTGCAATCTCGGCTCACTGCAACCTCCACCTCCTGGGCTCAAGCGATTCTCCTGCTTCAGCCTCCCAAGTAGCTTGGATTACAGACGCACACTACCGCGCCCAGCTAATTTTTCTATTTTTGGTAGAGACGGAGTTTCACCATGTTGGCCAGACTGGTCTCAAACTCCTGACCTCAGGTGATCTGCCTGCCTCGGCCTCCCAAAGTGCTGAAGTGATTGCTTTAGTGTCTATCACCCAGAGACGGAGTTAATGGAGTTATAAGTCTGCCTGAAAAGATTCTCTGAAACAAAGCCTCTGGCTTCATACAAAGCATCTCAACTCACGTTAAAAAGTTCAAGGAAGTAAATTTTAAAGTTGAAATTGTAGAACTTTTAGAAAAGAACCTACATCCAAATTCCTGCCATTTGAGGATAGTCAAAAATTTATTAGACTCAAAAAGCATAAAGCATAAAAAGTTAAAAATTGATACATTGGATTTCATCAAAATTAAAAATTTCTTCCCTTTGAAAGACATCATTAAGAAAATAAAAAAGTAAGCCAAATACTGGGAAAAAATAGTACCAATTCATATATTAACAAAGGATTTGTATCCAAGACATATGCAGAACTCTTGCAACTAAATCATAAGACAATCCAATTAAAATGGACAAAAGACTTGAGCAGACATTTTACGGGAAATATATGAAGGGCTCCTAAAAGATGCTTGACATCGTTAGATAGACACACACAGTAAAACCATTCTGAGATACAATACATATTCATTGAATTACTAAAATTAAAAAGACCAACAAAATGTATTAGTTTCCTATTGCTGCTATAATAAATTACCACATACTTACAACAACACAAACTTAATGTCTTACGGTTCTTGAGGTGAGACATCTGAAATGGGGCTTACGGGGCTAAAATCAAGCTGTCTGCCGAGCTGCATTCCTTCTGGAAGCTTTAAGAGAAAACCTATTCTTTGACTTTTCTATTTTTTTAGTGGCTGCCCTCATTCCTTAGCAGATGACCACATCACACTGACCTGTTTTCATCCTCACATCTCCTCTAACACTTCTGCCTCCACCTTCCATCTTTTAAGGACCTTTATGATTATATTGGCTCACCTGGTTAATCTCTTCATCTCAAGATCCTTAACCAGGCCGGGCATGATGGCTCACACCTATAGTCCCAACACTTTGGGAGGCCAAGGTGGGAGGATCGCTTGAGCTCAGGAGTTCAAGAGTAGCCTGGGTAACACAGCAAGACCCTCTCTCTACAAAAAATAAAATAAATAGCTGGGCATGACAGCATACCTGTAGTCCCAGTGGGAGGATCGCTTGAGCCCGGAGGTTGAGGCTGCAGTGAGCCATGATTGCACCACTGGACTTCAGCCTGGACAACACAGAAGAGTTCTCTCTCAAAAAAATACTAAAAAAGAAAAAAAGATTCTCAATCACATCTACAAAGTCCCTTTTGCCATGTAAGGTGACATATTTACAGGTTTTGGGGATTACAACATGGACATCCTTTGGGAGCTATTATTTTGCCTACTGCAAATATCAACTGTTGGTGAGAATGTTGTGATGGTTAATTTTATGGGTTAACTTGACTGGGCTAAGGGATGCCAAGATAGCTGGTATAACTTTTTCTGGTATGTCTGTGAGGATATTTCCAGAAGAGATTAACACTTGAATTGGTAGAAAGTAAAGAAAATCACCCTTCAATGTGGGCAGGCATTGTTTCATCCATTGAGGACTCAAATAGAGCAAAAGAAATAAATAAGGGCAAATTCACACTCTCTGTTTAAACTGGGACACCCATCTTCACCTATCTTTGGACAAGAGCACTCCTGACTCACTACTGGCTTTCTTGGCTCTCCAGCTTGCAGACAACTTCTTGCCCTCTGTAATTGTGTGAGCCAATTCCCATAATAAATTATATACATACATAGAATCTCCCATTGGTTCTGTTTCTTTGGAGAACTTTGATTAATACAGATGTAGAATACCTGGAACTCACACTGCTGGTGGGAACATAAAATGATACAGCTATTTTTAAAAGCTATTTGCCAATTTCTTAAAAGTTTCTTACCTAACCACCCAGCAATTTCACTGCTAGGTATTTACCCAAGAGAAAGGAACACATATATCCACACAAAGACTTGCACACACATGCAACTTTATCATGTCCACAACCTGAAAAACAACTAAAATGTCCATCTACAGGTGAACAGATTTTAAAAAGCTATAAGATACAATATTATATTATACTCTAATAAAAATGAACAAACAATGGGTATATGCAACAACGTGAGTGAGCAAAACACCACCAAACACAGAAGAGAGAGTACATATTGTGTGATTCCATCATATAAAATTCTAGAATAAGCAAAATTAACATGTAATAACAGAATCACTCGGGACCCAAGTGGACTGTAGACAGGCAAGAAGAAATTCTTGGGGTGATGAAAATGTGCTAAATCTTGATTGCAGTAGTAGTTACATGAGTGTATTCATTTGTCAAAACTAATTGAACTCCATCCAACAAAGGAGTGCATTTTGTTGTATATTAATTATACCTCAATAAAGTTCAATATTTTTCTGTTCTGAGAAGGATATTAACTGCCCCCTCTGATGAGGCTAAATAACTTCCAGGAATTTCTTCCTGTCTAGCAAGAAGTTCTTCAGGGGCCATTAGGCTCCATTTCCTCTTACTTTGCTCTCAATTGAGGTTAAAAAAAAAACTCTATGGAATTTGGATCTCAAAGAGATATCTGCACTCCCATGTTTCTTGCAGCATTATCTACAATAGCTAAGGTGCGTAAGCAACTTAAGTGCCCATCAACAGATGAATGGATAAAGAACATGTAGTATATATACACAATGGAATACTATTCAGCCTTGAAAAATGAAATCCTGTCATTTGCAACAACATGTATGAACCTGGGGGATGTTATGCTAAGTGAAGTAACAGGCACAGAAAGACTAATATCACATAATTTCACTCATATGTGGACTCTAAAAAATTTGAACTCACAGGCGGGACATGGTGGCTCATGCCTGTAATCCCAGCACTTTGGGAGGCCAAGGCAGGTGGATCACTTGAGGTCAGGAGGTCGAGACCAGCCTGGCCAACATGGTGAAACCCCCATCTCTACTAAAAATACAAAAAATTAGCTAGACGTGGTGGTGCATGCCTGTAATCCCAGCTACTCAGGAGGCTGAGGCAGGGGAATCGCTTGAATCTGGGAAGCAGAGGTTGCAGTGAGCTGGGATCACACCGAGACTGCATCTCAAAAAAAAAACTTTTTTTTTGAACTCATAGAAGAAGAGAATAGAATGGTGGTTACCAGGGGCTGGGAGGTTGGGGGCAGGAATGGGGAACTCTTGGCCAAATGGTACAAAGTTTCAGTTAGACAAGATGAATAACATCTGGAGATCTCTTTTACAGTATGATAACTATAATTAATAATAACGTATTGACTACTTGAAAATTGCTAACAGTAGATTTCAAGTGTTCTCACCACAAAAATTGATAAAAGTGTGAGATGATTGCTATGTTAATTATTTAATTTCAGTATGTATACTTATATCAAAACATCATAATGTACACTGCAAGTATATATAGTTTCGTCAAGTATACCTTCATAAAACTAGGGGGAGTGGAGAATGGCTCCTCAACAATCTTCAAGTGCTGTAAGGTACTTAGCCAGGACCTAAGTCCCCTGAAAACCATTCCTCCAGGAGGCTTCCTCCAACTGTAATTTGCCCCTGTGAATATGCCCATTCTCCCTATTGTGAAGAGCCCTAAGTTGCTCACAATTGGAGAAATGACTGAGCCAAAACAAAGGGATGAGCTGCAATGTGATCACAAATTTGGAAGGAATCCTGATGGACTGTCTCATTCTGATTTGTTCTGCTTTCTCCAAGCTGGGTCTGTTTTACTCAAGCAATTGAAAAATGTCCATGAAATGCCACATGCTATGCCTTGAATTAATTACAACAGCTCTCATTTATTCAGACCTTATTCTGTCCCAGGGGCCGCGCCAAGTACTTTATGTGCATTGTATATAAATTAATCTTCCTAGCAACCTCATGAGACAGATACTATTACCACCTTCATTTTATGGATAATGGATTAAAAGTCAAAGTGGTTAAGTGACTTCCTCTTTGTCAGTGGAGAACCAGGACTAGAATCCAGGGTTTTACAACTGCAGAGCCCATTAAACCATTGTCGTATACTGTTGATCCTTGTTCTCACAGATTTCAACATGTTGGGAGGATGACATAGAAACCTGAAACTAAGCATACAGGGAAGTGGGCTCTAGCCTATTTGAAAAGGCTCTGGAGGGCTGGGTGTGGTGACTCACATCTGTAATCCCAGCACTTTGGGAAGCCAAGGTGGGAGGATTGCTTGAGCCCAGGAGTTTGAGACCAGCCTGGGCAACATGGTGAGGCCCTGTCTCTACTAAAAATTAAAAAATTAGCCCAGCATGATAGTGCATGCCTGTAATCCCAGCTACTAGGGAGGCTGAGGCGAGAGGATCACTTGAGTCTGGAAGGTCCAGTCTGCAGTGAGCCTTGATCACACCACTGCACTCCAGCCTAGGTGACAGTGAGAAGTTGTCTCAAAAAGAAAAAAAAGGATAAGGCCAGGCACAGTGGCTCATGCCTGTAATCCCAGCACTTTGGGAGGCCAAGGCTGGCGGATCATGAGGTCAAGAGATCGAGACCATCCTGGCCAACATGGTGAAACTCCATCTCTACTAAAAATACAAAAATTAGCTGGGCATGGTGTGTGCCTGTAATCCCAGATACTCGGGAGGCTGAGGCAGGAGAATTTCTTGAACCCGGGAGGCAGAGGTTGCAGTGAGCCAAGATTGCCCTACTGCACTCCAGCCTGGCCACAGAGTGAGACTCCGTCAAAAAAAAAAAAAAAAAAAAAAAAAAAGAAGAAAAGGCTCTGGAAAAACCCTTTTCTACTCTCCCCTCTCTAACCTGTGCTTTTTCCACCCAAGCATCCTGGGCTTTTGTAATTAGCAGAATGCTTCCAGACTGATGAGCTGCATGCCTCATCAAATTCCTGATTCCTGATATACAGAAGAGAGACATGAAGGAGATGCTTTTTAAAGAGTGTTTGCAGAAAGCAAGAACATGGCATTCATTCACTTAATCATTCTGGAGCTATTACTAAGCCAAGTCATTGTGTTGGTGCTGAAGATATATTAAACTTACTTGGATCCTATTCTCAAAATGTCATGTTCTAATAATTATCACGTCCTATCACACCTTCCCTGTTGTTGGCCAAATTTCACCTCCCAATCTGAACTGTCATCGTAGCCTGACACAGCCAGCCCTGGCTCTGGGATGACTCTCTGAGTACTGCTTCCCTGATGGGAGTAGGATGGCTGAGGTGTGGCGTTCCTGTGGATTGGCCAAACAATCATTCAGGAAGGAAGGAACTGGTCTCCCCTTTCCTGTTCTCCCTTCCCTTCTCAGTGAACTATAAGGAAACAGTGAAATAGCAGTCTGGGACTAGCCGCAGGGACCCTTAATAAATTGCTTCTACACATCCCTCTTGCTTTTTAATGGAAAGAAAAGGGGTGGAGTAGATCTCTTATACAATTTCAAAATTGAATTGAGTTCAGTTCTGTAAAATAAATTCTAAGTTACATCATAATGGTATGGGAACATAGAGATCTGAGCCAAGGAAACATGAACAGACTGTTCCTAAAAATAAAAAATAAAAGAAAAAAGTCTTGGTGCAAGAGCAAACATGAACAAGGAGTAATTAGCTTCTCCAGATGCTGGGAGTTACATTTCCCTGAAACGAAAGAAGTTCTGGAAAGCTGAGCCTTGGCCAGAGGCTCAGGCTGACAGTGAGTCACTCACACAGAGCCTGGCACATTGTAGGCACACTCTGCAGGTGGTTGCAGCTGTCTTGATAGTTACAGAGGACACACTATTCAGGATAGTACCTACTTTAGAGGGAGGATTTCTGAATTTTTTTTTTTTTAAGTTTTTGTAGACTAGGTCTTGCTATGTTGCCCAGGTTGATCTTGAACTCCTGGCCTCAAGTGATCCTCCTGCCTCAGCCTCCCAAAGGGCTGGGACTACAGGTATGAAACAACATGCCTGGCTTTGAATTTATTTGTGAATGAATAAACAAACCTGTCATGGGAGCCCTTACTCTGTAGAATGGAGCAGGGCTACATGATAATTTAAAAGATACTAAATGGCTGTGTCTGCCAAAAAAAAAAAAAAGATGGTTTTACTAAAATTCAGAAATGCATTGAACTTTTTCTGCATTCTGAGCACATGTTATGGTGAGGGCAACAGTGAGTAAGAAATAGTATCTATTTTCTAAAAGCTACAATTTAGCATATGCATGTGTATGTATTATATGTATACGGGTAAAACCTGGTGCCATTTGGAATTTAAATGGCCACTATGAAATGAGAAGGGTGAGCTAGTGGGAATCAGGGGCCTTAGATGGACTCACTGGTTTATTCACCCAATTTGGAATTCATCCAAATCCATCACAATTTGTACTGAGGGGTGGCATGGGAAGGGTCAGTTATAAATGTAATAGGTATTATGAAATAATACATGTAGAGGAATAAAATCTATCACTCCTTGGAGAATCTAGGAAGTCTTTTTGGAAGAAGTTAAATTGACCTGAACTTGAAGGAGAAGTTAGGGCAAACATTCAGAGAAAAGGGAATCCCCAAACAAAAGTAGAAAGCTACAGGAATGGAAAGAATATTTGGGAAAGGGCTGAAAGACCCTGTAGAAACAACAATGAGCTGTTTGTCTTTACTCTGAAGCTGTGAATCCTCAGTGCTCTGGTAAGCAGAGCTACTGCAAGACCTTCATAAGCCCCAAGCATAGAAATTATTATGGTATTTCCCCATATGCTATTTCAAAGTACTAAATTACAAAATAAGGTTAAGTCCAATAAAGTTCTCATTTTGCCCATTAAGAATAGTTTAATCCTTTAAAAAAACCCAAATATCAAATTCTTTTTTAAAAATATGCTTCAGAATCTCTGGTTTGAGATATTGTTTAGAATAGGAGAAGCTTTGCTACAGCAAAAATGAACTCTAAAAACTCAATGGTATAACACTCATGAGTTTGGTCAGGGTAGCCCCTATGGGCAATTCTCCAACTGAATTCCACCTTTTAAAATTTATTTGTAAATTCAGAGATACGAGAGTTTGGTTTGCCATATACTTGCAAATATTCACTCTCCCTTTCATCCAACGAAACTTCCAGAGAGGCATGTGAAAGTGATTTTTAAAACCATATGGTGCACCCTTCAAATTGAAACATTATTATCAACAGTAATAAAGTGGAAAAATGCATACACTTTTAAATTATGTTATCAAGATACTCCTCTCAGCACCTTTATTCATTGGACTTCAGATTGCACTTCCAACTCTACAACCTTCAGCTAAGGAAATGCTCTCAGTTTTGGCTTCCAGGATGCAAGGCTGAACAGACTTGGTCTACGTTCTGGATGAATAAACCAGTGAGTCCATCTAAGGTCCCTGATTCCCACTAGCTCACCCTTTTCATTTCACAGTGGCCATTTAAATTCCAAATGGCACCAGGTTTTACCCTTATACATGTAATAAGGCCTTATATTCCAGTGACATTCTCAAATGAAGAAATGACATGCCTCATAAATTCAGAATATAATCCCAACTTCAGAAATGTTCAGCAGTAGTAGCGTTGTAGAATACCATTTTTCTGAACTACATCACTGTTACATGGATCCAAGTGACTTTTCCACTGAATTAGTTATTCAGAAAATATTTGAGCACATCATATGTTTCATACACTGAGTAGTGGACGAAAGTAATAGTTATCATTTTATGTATTGCTTACTATATTCTGTGTGTTTACATAAACTTACTCATTTAATTCTCATAATGGTCATATGAGAGAGCTACTATTATGAGTCCCATTTTACACATGGATAGGATGACTATCTTAGAAAACTAAGGTGCAGAGGCCATAAGTAACCTGATTAGTCTATACCAGTGGTTCTCAGCCCTGGGGTGATTTTTCCTGTCTTCCAGGGGACATTTGGCAATGTCAGGAGACATTTTTAATTCTCATGACAGGTGGTGCTGAGGGACTATAAAGCCTAGGGATGCTGCTAAACATTCTATAGTACACAGAACAGCTCCCACAACAGGAATAATCCAGTCCAAAATGTCAGTGTTACTGCTATTGAAAAGCCTTGATCTATACCAGTTAGCACATGACATCCTTCTGGCAACTGTTACTAGGCCAATGATGAATGTATTACTTAATTTGGCCCAATCAGACTAAAGGAGGGGCCTTTGGGCAGAGGTTACTTCCATTCATTCTTTCCTACTGGATATGAACAGGAAGTGTGTGGCCAGCTGATATCCAGTGGCCGCCATCTTGTTGAATGAACCCATGCTGAGGACAGCAGACTGGAAGGACAGAAATAACCTCTGTCCCTGATGACATTACTGAATAGCACTGAACCGTATCTTTCCTGAAACCCAAGCCATCTCTGGACTTTAAGTATGTGAGACAATACATTTGTTTGCATTTTTCAAGCTGTGTGATGGGAGTTTTCTGTTTCAGGCAGCTGAAAGTGTCATAACCAACATATTTGGTTAATCACAAAGATTTCTTAGAAAATACAGTAAAGTCTCCTCCACGTGGTCAGATTCCTCTTCTGAAACTTATGCTTCTCCTTTCTGGCTGTACTTCGTCTTACGAGAAAATTAGGAGACAATGCTGTCAGCTAGGTTCTCCTTCTGTCTGAAAGACTACATAAGGTTGAGACTTCCTGGCACCCGTCGACAAGCAGTTAGAATACATGCCAGAGAAGGAGGGGAAGGCCAAAGGGGGATGCTGCCATCTATATGGAAACATAGAATAATAGACACATGGAAAAAACAGAGGGAAATGAATTGCTGAACTCTGTGGTAACGACACTCTGTTTATCGTAATAGATAAAATGGAAAAGAGGAGCTGGATATGTTTGGAGGAGATGAGCTTGGGAAGGAAGGCCATTCACGGTGTCCCAGGTGACTTGGGACAATGTATTGAAGGAATTGGAAGAGATAATCTTTAAACATTGTTATAGCCTAGCAGTTTATCATTTGAAACTAACAGAGATGCCAGCCTGAACTGTTTGGCACTCATACAGCATCCTATGGACTCCGATGGTGGCAGTGCCCATTATTTATTCTGGAAACCACAATCTTGTTATTGCCCAAGTACCTGTATGAGGTAGCATAGAGGGGCCCACCTCCTTTTAGATCATTAGGCACATCTTTAGAAAAGGGAGGTAGAAGCTAGCTTGCCTTAGGAAACCTGAGAATGCCTTAAAGGAAGTGTGTGGAATGACTTTCTTAAACATCTATGGCACATTAGGGAGTGTTCTGGAGCTGCCATAGACAGGTATCATTTTGTTTTGAATGTGAATTATTAGTTTTTTTTTTTCTTTTTTTTTTTTTCTTTTGGAGACAGGGTCTCACTCTGTCACCCAGGCTGGAGTGCAGTGGTATGCTCGTGACTCACTGCAGCCTCTACTTCCCTAGCTCAAACAATCCTCCCACCTCAGCCTCCTGTAGCTGGGAATACAGACACACGCCACCATGCCCAGCTATTTATTTTTATTTTTTAGGTACAGATGAGGTCTTGGCATGCTGCTCAGGTTGGTCTCAAACTCCTGGCCTCAAGCAATCCCTCCACCTTGGTCTCCCATAGCCCTGGGATTCCAGGCATAAACCACCACACCCAGACTTAGTTTGGTGTCTCAGCCCTGGAAAATATAATAATTTGAACATAATCTGCCAAAAATAACGTGTATTTATGGTGCCTGGTACTTGTCTCTACATTATATGTGCTTCCTCATGACATTCATGATTTCAATGAATGTCAATTCCCATTCTGGGTTTGACTATGAATAGCCAGTAAGCACACATTCCCCAGGGGGCTAACTTCCTCCAGACCTCTCTGACATGCACAGAAAAAAAATCAACAGAGACATCAGGCAAGAGGTGCCAACATTCTGTTTCCCAGATCCCTAGACAACACAGCAAGAAAGACAGAGTTAGAAGCATGGATAAGTGGGTGCAGAAGGCTCCAAAAAGTACAGGTGACACCACGTGTGTTCAAAGATTTCCTGACTTTAAATTCTCTCTGAAAAACTAGCATAGTCTATGGACTCCTCTCGTTACTGAACTCTTTAGCAAGACCACAGAGTTTCCTGTTTTTGCCTTTTCCCCGATTTCCCAAATTAGCTTTGATTTTATAATTTTGCAGTGATATCCAAGAAGGGTGGACTTTGCTGACGGTCCATATTCAGTGTTCCTGCTGAAGTGCAGACACGTGATCCTGGGCTCTCCTGCTGAGCCTTGCCTGTAGACCCGTGGCTCACACGCACTCGTTTTGCAATCCATTTCTGTGCTACCACATCAGGCTTTTTCCCCTCTGAGACTGAAGAGAAATCGACCTACCCAATCAACTCTCTCACTTGCATAGGAGTCTCACCTGTCGTTAGTCCTCTGGAGCAAGCAGTTTCGTCTTAACCCAGTGGTGACAGCATCAGACACAGTTCAGTATTTTTCAAACTGCAGATCTAGACCTATTCGTGAGTCCTAAAATAAATGTAATAGATTACAACCAGCAATAATCCCAGCTATTCAGGAGGCTGAGGCAGGAATATTGCTTGAACCCGGGAGGCAGAGGTTTCAGTGACCCAAGATTGCGCCACGGCGCTCCAGCCTGGGCGACAGAGTGTGACTTCATTTCAAAAAAAAAAAAAGGTGAAATAAAGTAGATCAGATCAGAACTGTGGAAAGGAGTGGCCTAAAATCTCAGCGTGGCCTTCATGTAATAGGGGCAAGTATTGTATCACAAAACTTCAATTGTTTCTTCTGTTATATAAATGCGTCAATATGAATGCACATATTATGTCATGATGTAAAATTATTTCTTAATGTGGGTTGCAATCAAAATAACCTGAAAGCTACTGAAGTATTTAATTGGAATATCATTCTACTATCTCCAAATCTCTTTCTATTGGGAAGTGGCAAGTATGTTGTTTATTTAGGCAACTGGAGAGAAATGCTTTTAGTCATCTACTACATAAACCCATGGACTCTGATATTTCTCTTAGGGAGTCTGTGCCACATGCTACCCAGAAAAATGCTTGGTAGTTCAGCCACCTTCCCTTCCTTTGGCGCCTTCCACCCCCTTAGCAGAACCCTCAAGAGGAGCAGGCATTGGGACTGGTAAGCTAAATTGAAAGATTGGAGCAGATTCCACAACCCTCCGATGAAATCCACTCAAAAACATTTAGTATAACATCTGTTATGGTAAACATCTGCTACTGTACAAGATGAGAAAAGGACAACCATTCTGTAATAGGTCCAGAGCAGAGCAGCTGTGCAAAGAGGGAGCAGAAACTTCGTCCACTGCTTGGACATCATTCTTCTTGATGCTTCAAGTTTTTTTGTGTGTGTTTGGTAAAAATATACATCACATAAAATTTACCATTTTAACTATTTTGGTACCAATTAAAAAGCAGTTTAGTTTCATAAGAAAAAGCATGCAAATCCAGGTATATTGTTTATTCCAAAATATCCAGGTATATTGTTCATTCCATGTTACTTCATGACCATAATAGTAGAGGGTGGCCATTCTGGAAATTATGTTAACATATGGGTAAAGGGGAGATATAAGAAAAAACCTTATGCATAGGCACATGGATGACTCTAAGACACCTTTTTCTTACGTGGTAAAGTGCATATATAAATGAAACACCATGCTGTTTTAAACCATTTTTAAGTGTGCAGTTCATTGGCATTAAGTATGTTCACATTGTTGTGTAACCATCACCATTATCCATCTTCAGAACTTTTCCATCACCGGGCACAGTGGCTCATGCCGGTAATCCCAGCATTTTGGGAGGCCAAGTCAGGTAGATCACTTGAGCTCAGAAGTTTGAGACCAGCCTAGGCAACATGGTGAAACCCTGTTTCTACAAAAAATACAAAAATCAGCTGGGTGTGGTGGCTTGTGCCTGTGATCCCAGATATTCAAGCGGCTCAGGTGGGAGGATCGCTTGAGCGCAGGAGGCAGAGACTGCAGTAAGCCAAGATCGCACCACTGCACTCCAGCCTCAGAGACAGAATGAGAACCTGTCTCAAAAACAAAACAAAAAAAAAACAAAAAACAAAAAAAAGAACATTTTGATCATTCCAAACTGAAACTCCATATTCATTAAACAGTTCCCCGCTTCCCTTCCTCCCAGCCCCTGGCAAGCATCATTCTATTTTCTGTCTGTATGAATTTGACCACTCTAAATACTTAAGTAGAATCATATAGTGTTTGTCTTTTTGAGACTGGCTTATTGCAGTCAGTATAATGTTGTCAAAGTTCATCCATGTTGTAGCATGTGTCAGAATTTCATTCCTTGTAAAGGCTAAATATAATTCCATTATTTGTATATATTCAGATGTCATTTAAAAAATACCTTTTCTTCTCCCTGGCATTCACTGTGTCATACTCATTTTGGAACAGGAGCAGAGAGAGGAATGCTATGAAGCTATTATTGTTCAAAAAAGACCTGGAGACAGTGGATTGAAAATCTCACAGCCAAAACGCAGTCTGGTGACTACCGTCTCTGGCTCTCATTTGCTGACTTTGGAAGTTTTAAAAGGTTAGAACAACATGCTTTTTTTTTCTTTTTTTATTAGAATGCCAAACTTCAAAACCTTTTGAGAATATTTTTGGTTCTTAACTCTAGAAGGAGGGCCCAGCATCCCTTGAAAACAAGCTGATTACTCTCCCAGAAAAGCATCTCAGCATCTGTTATTGGGAAACAGGGGAATGTGCCTGCTTTGGTTTCTTTGTTTCTGTCATTCAACCCCCTCATCCCATTTTCCTTAACGGAACTTAACTATGATTTTTAGGGAAGACCTTATGCTAAGTGTAGTTCCTCTCTTTTCCTCACTATGCAGATTCTAGACAACCTAGATGCTCAGTAAGAAAGTGAACAGGACATACATACAGAGTGGAGTTGTTAGAAATGAGACTGGAACAGGGACAGAGCAAGGAATCCTCATGTTTAGGTATTTGATCTCATTATACTGAATGATTCAGCAACACATTCAGGTGTAAAATGCTGCTTGATAGGAGACATAGATACCGTTCATGTTCTCAGGGGCAGAATCCCATCTGAGCATGTCTGTGGGGCTAGGAGCTGTAGTCCTCATTCTTTGATCGTGAGCCAACCGGTTCTGGTCACTACTCAATCACGTAATCATAGTAATGTTTATTGGGCTCTTACTATGGGCTGGGCTGGGCTGTTTCCTTGCTTTGCATGCATTCTCTCATTTAATTCTTGCAGCAACCCTACAGCAGGTTCTTTTATGATCCCTGTTTTACAGATGAGGACAGGTTGAGTAATTTGTATGAAGTCCCACAGCAATGGATGATAGAGCTGGAATTCTAGCTCAGGTGGTTAGGGTCCAGAGCCTGCCTTCATTTAATCCTTCAACTCAGAAGCCTAACGAGTGATCAAGCTCAGTCTTGCAGGTGCCTCTGAAAGATCTTATCCAGCCAGTCCCTCTGGAGATTTATCATTACAAACATGGCAGGTACACAGGGATACGCTAAGGAAACATTGCAGGTCCCTCTGTTGTCACCTCACTCCAGGGACAATATCCAGTAAATGCAGCTTAAAAATAGCTCATTGAGGCATTAAAACCATCTACTTTTTAAAATTCACCAATTAACGGCTTTATAAATACTTACTAAATGACTAGCATTGTACTGGAAACTATGATGAATACAAAGAAATGTCACACGATCCTTACCCTTCATTAAAACCAGCCCCCAAGAACCTATACATAAAAGTGCGTCATTTTGTGATACATGAGCACTAAGTAGTGGATGGGCCCCTTCAGGGAAATCTCTGTGTTAACTTTTTTTTTGAGACCAAGTTTCACCCTGTCACCCAGGCTGGAGGGCAGTGGTATGATCACAGCTTACTGCAGCCTTTACCTCCTGGGCTGAAGTGATTCTCTGGAGTAGCTGGGACTACAGGCGTGTGTCATCACACTTGGCTAATTTTTGTATTTTTTATAGAGACAGGGTCTCACTATGTTGTTCAGGCTGATCTTGACCTCCTGGCCTCAAGCAATACTCTTGCCTTGGCCTCCCAAAGTGCTGAGATTACAGATGTGAGCCACTGAGCCCAGCCTGTGTTAACTTTTGATATGTAATGCCAGCACATTTCTGACAGAAATCATTATGCGTTTTTATCTCTAGAACAGACAGTCAATCACTTCCCACTTCCTCTGTACTGTATACTTCTGCTCAATCAATTCCTTTGATGATTGAAATATTCCTTTGCAGAATTTCTTCATTTTTTGCCATAAATAGGGTAACTAAGGCCAGATGAGTCTCAGAGCAAAATTATTCACTGCACACAAAAATTAAAATAACTCCATTTAAAACTAATCAGCACCAAAGAAGAAAGCAAGGTCAACACAGACATTTCTTCTATTTCCAACATAAGAGAAATCCCTCCCGGCTTTTTAGTCATGGTCATTTCTGTTCATTTTTTGCTTCATTTCATGTGCTTTTCCCTGGGTCTGATTTGGGTTGTTAGAATCAGAAATGACAATCAGTGAACCCACTTTCACTTAAGTCAAGCATTGCTTGAAGTTGGTTCTTGAACCCAGAGCCACTCTGGAAGAGGGAATAGATCACGTATTCACTAGGAAGAAAACTGGAACCTCCTTCTTTTGAAAAGTTTTAGTGTTGGCTGAAAGACATTGAAGGATACTCACAGCTCCAAAGGGCCAGAGGAGTGCACACCCTGGGGTTGGGAAGGACCTCTCCTCACACCAAAGGACATTTTCTCCTACGTATCTGCCACCCTGGCCCAAATATCCTTGGAAGTCAGTTGATCCCATGGCCTTGGCTTCATTCCAATCCAAGTGACCCCTGAGATGGTGTTTCTTTAGTGTGTCTAGCATCCACCAAAATCTGCATAAACCTGCGTGGGAATAATGTGAATTTTTAGAACTCCATTCAAGGCATAATGACTCTGAATCTTGAAGGTGGGGCTCAGGAGTCTACTGTCTTTAACATTCCCAGGGTGTCTTTCCCTTTCCTTTAATCTGTCAGCCACTAAAAGGGCAGAGGGACTTTGGCCAGCTCAGATTTAGGGGAGGGACCATTAATTGACTTGGGAACAGTATCGGGCAGCAGAGCATCCCTTCCAGCAGGCAAGAATGATGACTAGGGAGGGCCAAGAGGAAGTAGTGACCAGTGGCCTTTGGCTATAAAAGAGCCTTGGGCAAATGCCAGAACTGGAAGGAAAGTTGGGCTCAAAAAAAACACAGCCTGATTAAAATTTGCCTATGGATCCAACAGCTTTTAATTCTCCGACTTCATGTGAAAACCAGGTATCTTCTTCCTATTCCTTGACACTCTCTCCGATATCTACCCCCACTCCCAGCACCTCTTATCCAACCTGGACATTATCCAAAGTGTAGGTTAGATACAAATGGCAAGTTTATGAGGGGAAAAGAAGGGGATGTGGAGGTGCTGGGGAATTGTTGGTTGCCATGGGAACCCCGCCTGCTGCAGGGTCTGAATGGTTTTCTGTTTGCTGATGTCCAGTTCTTTAAGGCAGGCCCTGGCATCGGCAGGGACTGGGCACCACATCCTCTGTTTCTCCCGTTTCCGGCATCCGGCCCAGTGGCATCCACTCCAGCAGGTCTCCAGGATTGAATGCTTCCTCCTGACCTCTTGTCCTGCTGCTGCTGCCCTCCCCAGCTGGGAAATGAAGGGAAGCAGAGGGTGTTTCCCAACTGTTTGAAGAGAGAGTTCTTGTTTTCCTCTTGCATTTCATTCTTTCTTCCCTTGTCATCCAAACATGAACCATTGGCCATTTGCCTGTCTCCTGCTGGCCAGCTGTCCTTGCCATTCTCAATTCTGAATTTTTATTTATCTTGTAGGAACTGCGGAATTTGTTTTCACTCAGCGTGGTACACTGGATGAGCTGTTGCTGTCTCTAGTTTGTCCTCTTAAATGTCACCTCCAGAAGCTGATTAGAAAGGCTGAAATGACCACCATCCAAAAGACCCAGGGGCATATTTCATGGTTTTAGTCTATTTGAAAGGTTGTTAGAGTAGGTTAGGAAAGACCAAGGCCTCTAGCTCAAGGTGGCCAGCTCATGCTGTGTATGGACTGTACACTATCATGTTGTAGGCCACTAATTTCTCATGCCAATCCCTCCAAGTGCCACTGGTTTCATATTTCTAGGCCTTTACATGGCCCATTCCTTCTGTTTGGAAAGTCCTTGATGCTCATTTTTACTTTGGCCCACCAAGCCCTGAGTGCACTGATCTTTGCTTCCCTCCCCAGCAGCATATCACAACCTCTCTCCTTTTCTAATTCGCTTTGTTTGACACCAAGCTCTTTCTGCAGTTTTTAAAACAGACTTAGCCATTTTCTGCTTCAGGGCCTTTGCACACCCACGTCCCTCTGTCTGGAACTCTCGTACCTGGCTTTTCACGTGGTTCATTCCTTCTTATTGTTCAGAAACAATCTAATAA
The DNA here is from genome assembly GCF_028858775.2 of Pan troglodytes. Classification (NCBI taxonomy): domain Eukaryota; kingdom Metazoa; phylum Chordata; class Mammalia; order Primates; family Hominidae; genus Pan; species Pan troglodytes. Next base: position 66,959,371 of record NC_072398.2, read on the forward strand.
CCTCCTCAGCAAGGACTTTCTTGATCTCTAACGGGCCCCCTTCTTGTTCTCCCTATCTTGGTATCCTTCCTAGCCCTTCACATTTTGTAAATATTTGTTTACCTATTTATTGCCTGACTTCTAACTAACTATAAGGGCCAGTGAGACAGGAACTGTCTTAGTCTGTTTTGTGTTGCTATAAAAGAACACCACTGAGTGGGTAATTTATAAAGAAAAGAAATGCATTTCTTACAATTCTGGTGGATGAGAAGTCCAAGGTTGAGGGGTCTACATCTGGTGAGGATTTTCATGCTGCGTGATCCCATGGCAGAAGGCAGAAGGGTAAGAGAGCAAGCATGTGTGCACGTGAGAGGGACTAAACTTCCTTTTAGAACAAACCCACCCTGCACAATAATGACATTAATCCATGCATGAGGTAGAACCCTCATGACCTAATCACTTCTTAAAGTGCCTACCTCTCAACACTGTTGCATCGAAAATTAAGTTTCCAACACCTGAACTTTGGGGGTCACAATCAAACCATAGCAGGGACTTTTTCTGTTTCCACCAACTCTGTACTTAGAATGCCTTATCTCAGTATATGGTGCAGAGGGTACTCTTTGAATATTTATTGAATATACGAAAGAGTGGCTAATTTCTACTCATCTTTTTAAATTCCACCCTGGAGTCAGTTGCCTCTTTCTATAAATCCTTCCCAGCTGCCTCTCCCACAACTCACTTCCCAGATCTAGGTTGGTGTCTGCCTGGGTGCTGTACTGTGTCCTGGGCCTACCTCCACATGCTGCATCATGGTGCCTGTTGGCAGTCCCTTTCTTCAAGAAGATGGTGAGCTTTGTAAAGGCAAGATTGTAACTTTGGTTTCTATATTGCAGGATCCAGAAAAATACCTGATATATAGAGATTGCTTTACTTGACCAATGTTGGTAATATGAATGACTGGATGATTAAATAAATGACCGTTAGGTGACATTTCAGAGATGTATAGAAAATTTGGTGTGGGGGCTACTACCAAGTTCAAAAAGAGACAGGGATAAGTTTCAGTTCTTATGTTTCCTGGTCCTTCATTTTATCTGATGATATTCCAGTAATTTAGACAGGAAGTAATTTGGTAAAAGCCTTAAAGATAATTTAAACCAAGGAGTCCTGACTCTTTTATGACTGAAAAGACCCTATGTTTACAGGATATTATGATGTTCAATTTCCAAATGTTGAAACACTGGAGTGGGAATTGAGTTTCAGACACCTCTTTGGGCCTCAGTTTTTTCATCTGTAATCAGAAGGATGGATAAGATAATCTCTAAAGTATGTTCCAGCTCTAACATTTTGTGATTAAAAATAAAAATCAAGGCAACTAACATTAACCTTCCAATGCATTGAAAAATTCCCAGTGACTTTAGAGCTCACTAGAGATGCTCTAGGGAAGAAGAGAATCCTGGCTGAGAACCTCAGCTTTGAGCATCTCAGGTTTGCTGCTCTCCCTCAAGTTCAGAGTCACCTCCTTTCCCCCACATGAAGTGCGTCTTGGTTCAAAAGATTATGGGGGGAAAGCAGAATGTGAGACAAAGTGTATTAGGAGCCGAAGAGAGATGCTCAGAACATGACTGTAACTCATTTTTCCAGGGAGGAGTGATGCTAAGGGGGCAAGAGGCAGGCATGGCTGCTTCAGAGAGCATGAGAGGGCTCAGAAGGAGAGAGAGAACAAAGATGGTGGAGAAATTGTTATTAAAGTTCACATGAGTTGAGAGGAAGAAACATTGAGACAAAGGAAGAAGAGGATAAGAATAAAATGTAGCAGAAAAGTTACAAGTCTAGTAGTCAAACTTTGTATTTAGCTTAGCTTGGCCACTAATAATTGTGTGAACTTAAGAAAATCTCTTGACATCTCTGGTCCTTGACATCTGAATCTGTAAAATTGGGACAAATAACACTCTTCCCACAATACAGACTATTTTTCAAATAGAAATAAACGTATGGATGTGAAACTGCTTGAAAAGAATTTTTTTAAATATAATAAATGAAACAACTAGACAGAAGATAAATAAGGAAATAGGGGACTTAAACAACACAATAAATCAACTAGGTTTAACATACATATATAGAACACTCTAGTAAACAACAATAGCATTCACATTCTTCTCAAGAACACATGGGACATTTTCCAAGATAGACCATATGTTAGGCAGCAAACTAATGCTCAATAGATTTAAGAAGATAGATATTGTACAAAGTATCTTCTCCAACCACACAGGGATGAAGTTAGAAATGGATAACAGAAGTAAAACTGAAAAATTTACAAATTTATAGAAATTAAACAACACAACCTTTAACAACCAGTGGATCAAAGAAGAAATCAAGAGGGAAATTAAAAATTACTTGGAGATGAATGAAAATGAAAATATAACATACCAAAACTTATGAATGCAGCAAAAGTAATAGTAAGGGGAAAATTTATAGTATAATTTATTACTTTATTTTTTAATTTAATTAATTAATTTTTTTTTTTTTTGAGACTGAGTCTTGCTCTCTGTCATCCAGGCTGGAGTGCAGTGGCATGATCTTGGTTCACTACAACCTCCTCCTCCCGGGTTGAAGCAGTTCTCATGTTTCAGCCTCATGCTTCAGCCTCCAAGTAGCTAGAACTACAGGCATGTACCACTACGCCCAATTAATTTTTGTATTTTTAGTAGAGATGGGGTTTCACCATATTGGCCAGGCTGGTCTTGAACTCTTGACCTCAAGTGATCCTCCCACCTCAGCCTTCTAAAGTGCTGGGATTACAAGTGTGAGCCACTGCACCTGGCCTAATTTCCTTCTTTAAAAAACAAGAAAGATCTCAAATCAATAGCGTAACGTACAACTTAATGAACTAAAAAAAAAAAAGAAAGGAAAAACAATAAAAAATTAATGAAACCAAAAGTTGATTCTTTAAAAACAGCAATAAAATTGACAAACCTTTAGCTATATGGACTAAGAAAAAATTACTAAAACCAGAAATGAATGTGTGGGCATTACTACCAATTCTACAGAAATAAAAACAATTAAAAGAGAGAACTATGAAGAATTACACGCCACCAACCTGGATAACCTAGATGAAATGGACAAATTTCTAGAAGCACAGAAACCTACTGAGACTAAATCATATATAAAGTCTAAATAGACCTATAACGAGTAAGGAGATTGAATCAGTATTCAAAAATCTCCCAACAAAGAAAAGCACTAGACCTGATGGAATCACTGGTGAATTCAACAGAACATTTAAAGAAGAACTAGTATCCAACCCTTCTCAAACTGTTCAAAAACTGAAGAAAAGACAACACTTCCTAACTCATTCTATGAGGCCAGCATTACCCCAATACCAAAGCTAGGTAAAGGCACTACAAGAAAAGAAAATTACAAATCAATATTTCTTATGAACATTGATACAAAAATTACCAAAAAAAAATACTAGCAAACTGAATTCAACAGCATATTAACATGATTATTTATTATGACCAAGGGGGATTTATTTTTGGAATGCAAAGATGGTTCAACATGCAGAATTGATCAGTGTAATATACCACATCAAAAGAATGAATGAAAAAAAAGATCGTATTATTGATGCAGAAAAAGCATTTGACAAAATTCAACACTCTCATGATAAAAAACACTCAACAAACTAGGAGCAGAAGTAAACTACCTCAACATAATAAAAGCCATATGAAAGAAACCCACAGTAAACATCATACTTCGTGGTGAAAGACAGAAAGCTTTTCTCTAAGATCAAGAAAAAGTCAAGGATGTTTGCTTTTACCACTTTTATTCAACATAGTACTGGAAGTTCTAGCCACAGCAATTAGGCAAGAAAGAAATAAAAGACATCATCCAAATTGGAAAACAAAATGTAAAACTATTTCTGTTTGCAGATGATATGAACTTGTATGTAGAAAACACTAAAGATCCCACAAAAATTGTTAAAATTAAACGAGTTCAACAAGGTAACCAGCTAAAAAGTCAACACAGAAAAATCAGTTGCATTTCTATACACTAACAATGAACAACCTAAAAAGGGAATTATGAAAAAAATTTCATTGACTATAGCAGCAAAAAGAATAAAATACTTAGTAATTAATTTAACCAAAGAGGTGAAAGACTCATATGATTAAAACTATAAAACATTGCTGAGAAAAATTAAAGAAGACATAAATAAGTGGAAATACATTTCATGTTATTGAATTGGAAGACTTAATATTGTTAAGATGGCAATACTACCAAAAGCAATCTACAAATTCAATGCAATCACTTTCAAAATCCAAAAACTTTTTTTGTAGAAATAGAAGAGCCTATCCTAAAATTCACATGGAGTTGTAAGGGATCCTGAATAGTCAGAATAATCTTGAAAAAGAACAAATCTAGAGGACTCATATTTCCTGATTTCAAAATTTACCACAAATCTGCAGTAATCAAAACAGTGTGGTACTGGCATAAAGACAGACATACAGATCAATGAAATAGAATCATGAGCCCAGAAGTCAGTCCTCACATATATGGTCAAGTGATTTTTGACAAGGGTGACAGGATCATTCCATGAAAAAGGACAGTATTTTCAACAAATGATGTGGGAAAAACTGGATATCCACATGCAAAATAATGAGGTTGAATCCTTACCTAACACTATATACAAAAATTAACTCAAAATGGATCAAAGATATTAATATAAGACCTAAAACTATAAAACTCTTATAAGAAAACTTAGGGCAAATCCTTCCTGACGTTGGGTTTGGCACTGAATTCTTGGATATGACACCAAAACACAGGCAATAGAAGAAAAAATTAGACAATTGGACCTTATGAAAATTTTAAAATTTTGTACATCAGAAGATGCTATCAACTTAGTAGAAATGTGGTCCACAGAATGGGAAAAATATTAGCGAATAGTATATCTGTAGAGATTGTATCCAGACTATATAGAACACTCCTAAAACTCAATGAAAAAGCAAATAACCAAATTCAAAAATGAGCAAAAGACTTTAATAGTCATTTCTCCAAAGAAGATATACAAATGGCCAATAAGCATATGAAAAGATTTTTAACATCACTAATCATTAGATAAATGCAAATCAACACCATAATAAAATACCACCTCACCTCCTTTAGGGTGGCTACTGTTTAAAAAAAAAAATCACAGAAAATAACGTGTATTGGTGAGAATGTGAAGAAATTAGAACTCTTGTGCACTGTTGTTGGGAATGTAAAATAGTACAGCCACTGTGCAAAACAGCATGGCAGGTTTCCAAAAAATTAAAAACAGAATTTTTATATTACTCAGCAATTCCAGTTCTGGAGATATACCCCAAATAACTGAAAGCACGGTCTGGAAGAGATATTTGTACACCCGTGTTTTTGGCAGCACTATTCACAATAGCTAAAATGTGGGATCAACACAAGTGTCCATTGATAGATGAATGGATAAGCAAATGGTGGTATAAAAATACAATGGAATATTACTCAGCCTTATAAAGGAAGGAGATTCTGACATATGCCACAACATGGATGAAACTTGAGAACATTATGCCAAGTGAAATAAGCAGCCACACAAAGATAAATACTGTATGATTCCACTTATATGAGGTAAAGTAGTCAAAAATCATAGACACAGGAAGTAGAATGGTGTTTGATGTGGACTAGGGTCGGGGAATGGGGCATTATTGTTTAATGGATACAGAGTTTTAGTTTTACAAGATGTAAGAGTTATAGAGATGAATGGTGGTGATGGTTGCACAACATTATGAATGTATTCCATATCACTGAACTGTACAATTAAAAATGGTTATGATGGGAAATGTTATATGTATTTCATCATTAAAATGTTATGTGTATTTAATCAGATAACAATTGTAAAAAAAGTTTACTATGTCAATTAATAAGTCAACAAGTTTGCAAAAAACTACTTAAGAGAGTAAACGGTTTCCAAGACCTCTCAAGTATTTCAGAAAGGTACCTTTAGATTTTGATGGTAGAGTCACTAACTGATTAATAATGTTGATTTTTGTGCTAATTTAAAATTGTTCTAAATGCTATGTGATATCCTACATTATGTTTCAGAACAGAAAACTGAAATGTGAATAAAGTGTCAAGTTTAGTTAATAGTATTGTACTACTAGTACTAATCATAATGCTGGCTTCTTAGTTTTAGCAAATGTACCATGGTAATGTAGGATGTTAACATTTAGAAAATCTGGATGAAGGGTAAAAAAAATGAATAAATGCAGAAATGATTGGGTCAACAGGATTAAGAGCAGAAAGATTTATGGAATAATACAGCAAAAAAATACTACCAATTAAAGACATGCTACCAGGAATTTATAAATCACAAGGAAATGGATCAAAGAGGCCAGATAACTGTTTTTCTCCCCAAAGGCTTGGTCATATTTTCCCAATTGTTTAAAAGAGAAAAATTAATAAATGTTATCTTTATTTTGCCCAATGGTAACTTACAGGAACTGGAAGGGTTGGGCCAGGACATTGGGTTGATGGATCAAAATATGCTTTGATGGAGCTAAATCCCAGGTAATTACAGCCCTGGAAAGGTTCCCTGAACTCAAGGGCCTGGGCTAGTCTGCCCTCCAATCATCCATGCAGTCAGCCAGGGTGACAGAAAAACCAAGTGACCAACAAAGTTTGGAATCCAGAGCCAGAAAGGATAGGCAGAGGGGATGCAGCTCAAATACTGGACATTGATGGAAGTTGTAAAAGCTCATCACCAGGTAAGAACAGACCTTTAAATACAGAAGAGTGACAAATGAAAGCAGGCAGCTGCTGTTATTCCTACTCAGTTAGGGTTCAAATCCAAAATCCATACACAGGAAAATGGGTCAAGCTGGCCAAATCCATCTTCAGGGCCCCTTGTTGCATGGAGTGTCACCTCCAAACCAGGCCCTCCTCTAGTGTCTTGCCAACTAGGATGTCCTTCCTTGCTCCACGCCCTTGTATTGGGCCCACCTGACTTTCCTCTTTGCTGTGGCATCCCCATCAGCATTCCATGTTATTGGTAAGCCCTCTGAGCCTTTACCATCCAGCCCCCTAACCCTTTCTGTAGAGGCTTGCTATGTCTCCAAGCCAAGCACTAGCCAAACCTTGCTTATATGCAAATAGCAGAGGGCCAGAAGGACCCAGCCCTCGAGGGTAGCCTCTTATTCTTCCTCTCTGTGGATTCCTAGAGCACACATCTATCAACTTTTTTTCTATAATGGATCAGATAGTAAATACCTTAGGCTTTATGGGCCATATGGTTTCTCTTGTAACTACTCAACTCTATTGTTCTAAAACAAAACAAAAACACACACACAAAAAACAGCCATGGATAATATATGAATGAATGAGTATGGCTACATTCCGACAAAATTTATTTATGAAACTAAAATTTAAATTTCAGTTAATTTTCATATATTTTGAAATATTATGCTTCTTTTGACTTGGCCCATGAGCTATAGTTTGCGGATCCCTACCCTATTGCAGCACTGTCTAGTAGAGTATTCATGGGTGACTCCTGAACACTTAAAATGTGGCTATCTAAATTGAGATGTGCTGAAAGTATAAAATAGGCCCCAGATTTTCAAGACTTAAAACCAAAAAATATAAAATATCTCAAGAGTTATGTTGATCACACTGAAATCATAGCATTTCAGATATATCATATTAAAATATACTATTAATTTCACGTAGTTTCTTTTCACTTTTTGAAATGGAGCTACTAGAAAATGTACATGTACATATGTGGCTTGCATTGTTTTTGTTGGACGGCAATGCCAGAAAGGGAAAGCTGCAGCCTCCCCTGAATTAATTCATAGGTTAATTAGAGCACCCTTGGAGATCATCAGGCCTGGCTCTGAGAGGTGAAGTACTCCTCTCAAATCTCACAGCTGCTTGGACAAGGACTCTGGAGTTCTTGTGCTATCAGCCTGTGGCAATCCCATCACATCAACTCGATTCAGGTGAGATGAGGGGTTCTACCCCTGCAAGGAGCAGGCAGGGCCCTGTGATGAGCCTACATCCCCCAGAAAGTAAACACCATTCTGCTCTGTCAGTCCCCGATGTTATGATAACTTCTTTACAATCTTTCTCATTTACCAGTTCTATTTTTTTTCCTCAAAGTCTGCCCCAGGGCCACTGATCAGCATTCTAGATGGACTTGTTAAAATATACAGATTACCAGCCTTGCCCCCAGAGATAGCAAATCAGTAGGTGTGAACTGGGGCCTGTGCGTCTGCATTTCAAAAAGAAACACCTTGGATGATTTTTTTAAAATTGTATTTTTTTATTTTAAGTTCTGGGATACATGTGCAGAACGTGCAGGTTTGTTACATAGGTATTAGGTGTTTCTCCTAATGCTATCCCTCCCCTAGCCCCCACCCACCAACAGGCCCCAGTGTGTGATGTTCCCCTCCCTGCGTCCATGTGTTCTCATTTTTCAACTCCCACCTATGAGTAAGAACATGTGGTGTTTGGTTTTCTGTTCCTGTGTTAGTTTGCTAAGAATCATGGTTTCCAGTTTCATCCATGTCCCTGCAAAAGACATGAACCCATCCTTTTTATGGCTGCATAGTATTCCATGGTGTATATGTGTCACATTTTCTTTATCTAGTCTATCACTGATGGGCATTTGGGTTGGTTCCAAGTCTTTGCTATTATGAATAGTGCTGCAATAAACATACATGTTCATGTGTCTTTATAGTAGAATGATTTCTAATCCTTTGGGTACATACCCAGTAATGGGACTGCTGGGTCAAATGGTATTTCTGGTTCTAGACCCTTGAGGAATCACCACACTGTCTTCCACAATGGTTGAATGAATTTACACTCCCATCAACAGTATAAAAGCGTTCCTATTTCTCCACATCCTCTCCAGCATCTGTTGTTTCCTGACTTTTTAATGATCGCCATTCTAATTGGCATGAGATGATATCTCATTGTGGTTTTGATTTGCATTTCTCAAATGACTAGTTTCATGTGTTTATTGGCCGCATAAATGTCTTCTTTTGAGAAGTGTCTGTTCATATCCTTCACCCACTTTTTGATGGGGTTGTTTTTTTTCTTGTAAAAGGATGATTCTTTACACACATTAACCTTTGAGTTCTGCTATTCCTGAGGTGGCTTTGGAATCCTGATCTATAATGACACAGTGCCAAATTGTTTTATATAGTAGGAAAATAGACTAAAGATTAAAATGGGTTGAAAGCCCTTATTTTGCAAGCACTATGTTCTCCTTGAGAGAAAGTAATCACATAGGTAACATAGTAACGACTGCAGCAGTAGCTTTTGGATAATCATGATTTCCCTTCCGTGTACACTCTCAGGTCTCTTGAAAAAAGAGCAATTTTGGATCTGAAAGGCAGCTTTGATGCCTTTGAATTCCTTGCAGATTGTGCCTTTTAGTACTCTGTACAACACCAGCTGCATGTGGGTTCATAATATATTTTAAATAGTTTTTGTCAAAATATTCCCGGTGTGTGCAGAGAATGAAGGTTTAGCCAATACTCACCACAAATATTGCCATGGTTGACAGTTCTGCATTCTAGCGTGAGCCAGAAATGCAGAACAATTTACGTGCAGACTTTAAATACTAGGGGAGATAAATTAGAATGCTGTTTCTTTTGCCATGGAAGGGTCTTTAGTTTGAGATTTTGCTGGTATAATGGTGCATGAAACAAATGACAACATGTCTATAAGATACATAATTTGAAAGTGTGGCCAGTGCAATCTCAATATTGTAGGTAAGATAAGAGTATTTTCAAATTAAAGTTAAGCAAAGAAATAATGCATTTATGAGAGAAGTAGCCACATCCTGTTTCAAGATGACAAACACAGGCTTCCCAGTTATGATCCAGGAAAGGGTTCAATTTTCCCAAGAAGACTTTGATGTGCCACTGCAATTTTAGTGTTAGTCAAAATATTTTAAATGTTGGCAATTGCCAGAAGGATGTCAGATACAAACTAAAAGATATTGTCTTAGCTTTGTGTAAACTCATGATGATCTATTACTTGGAATGCCTCAAGCAGTTACAGTTATATCATTCTGATAAAGAAATGGAAATGTTCTGAGAAAGAAGTCAAGTACAAGTATTTATGTATATATTAATTGATGCATTGAGCCAATATGTGAGTACCTAATTTAATGTAAGTCACTAGAAAATATATACAGAACTTGGTCTCAAGTAGCTAGGAGAAATATGAAATAGTGCGACCAAAATCCAGCAAGAAAGTGATAAGTATCATGTAAAGAATACAGGATATATGGTCCTATAGTGTTATTTCACTTGAGAGTGGAATCACTTCCATCTGGGGGCCACCAAAAAAGGCTTCAAGGAGGGAGGCAATATTAACCCAAAATCTACACTACAAAAAAAGTATAGATTTTGCTATGAGGATACAGGGAATAGGTGTTGAAAAGGGAAGAGTATTTTTATTTGAAGGGTGGTGGGAAAATGCAGGCACATACAGGGAACAGTCTGGAGCTTGTTGGTTCACTTGGAGCTTGGGGTCAGGAAGTAAGGTGTTGAGACCGCTGCCTTATATAAACACTGTACACGTAACTTTTTGGCCTGGAAATATGAGACCTTTAAAGCATGATAAAATAAATCTAAAGAAAACCAAAGGTTTCTACTAGGGGAAATTGAAATTCACAGATCTTATAGTATTAGAATTAAGGACTACTCTGTAATGATTGAAGACAGCATTAGTTCAAATAAGAGGGAGCACATAGCACTAATCTAATGAGAACTGTTGGCTGGGCGGGGTGGCTCACGCCCGTAGTCCCAGCACTTTGGGAGGCCGAGGCAGGCAGATCATGAGGTCAGAGTTTGAGACCAGCCTGGCCAACATGATGAAACCCCATCTCTAGTGAAAATATAAAAATTAGCAGGGTGTGATGGTGGGCACCTGTAATCCCAGCTACTCAGGAGGCTGAGGCAGGAGAATTGCTTGAACCCGGGAGGTGGAGGTTGCAGTGAGCTGAGATGGCACCATTTAACTCCAGCCTGGGTGACAGAGCAAGACTCCATCTCAGAAAAAAAAGAAAAGAAAACTGTTACTCAAGAGTTTATGTAAGCAGAACATTCGGATTCAAGAGGAATTGAATTATAGATAACATAAGACTGTCAGGTTGTTAAGAGAACTAAACAGTGTTTCAGGGGACCTTATGTGGTCAGTGGCTTGTAAAGAGTGTGATTCTCCCCCAAAAAATGCCTTAGTCCAAGAGCTTTTTTTTTTTTTTTTTTTTTAGACGGAGTCTTGCTCTGTCACCCAGGCTGGAGTGCAATGGTGTGGTCTCGGCTCACTGCAATCTCTGCCTCCTGGGTTCAAGCGATTCTTCTGCCTCAGCCTCCCAAATAGCTGGAATTACAGGCACCTGCCACCACACTGGGCTAATTTTTGTAATTTTAGTAAAGACGGTGTTTCACTATGTTGGCCAGGCTTGTCTTGAACTGCTGACCTTGTGATCCTCCCACCTCAGCCTCCCAAAGTGCTGGGATTACAGGCGTAAGCCACCGTGCCTGGCAGTCCAAGAGTTTAATTGATTCAAAGCTTGGGTTTGGGATTCAGACAGATCTGGGTCCAAGTCCTGTTCTATAGCATGCAAGATAGGTGACATTGAGCAATTATAGGTGAGCCTTGACTAATGCAGGGATTAGGAGCACTGACACCCAGTGCAATTGAAAATTCATCCATGTATAACTTTTGAGTGGCCAAAAACTTAACTACTGATATCTACCATTGCTTGGAAACCTTACCTATAACCAGAAACAGATGATTAACATGTATTTTGTATGCTATATGTACTATACTGTCTTATTACAATAAAGTAAGCTAGAGAAAAGAAAATATTATTAAGAAACTCATGAGGAGAAAATACATTTATAGTACAGTACTGTAGGTATTGTTACTGTAAGTTTATGTTGTCTGTTTCTAAGATGAGTCCTCCATCTGAAATGGCAGATGCCACAGCTGCAGACCTCAGTCTATGGTACATATCAAGCAATTCAACTTCTTCTAGGAATGTCATGACTTTTCTCTATTTTTTGGGAGCACTTCCAACATTATTAGTGGCACCTCATATGAGTCCCACAGTGTTACTCAAAGTTTATAGGAATGCACTAAACATGATGAAAAATAAGTGAGAACCAATTTACTGGAGAGACAAACTGCTCACTCTAGATGATCAGCATCACACAGTGTTTTAAGTGGATACTCATGATATTGGAGCTCACTGCAATAGCAGCAGGGGGTGACTCCAAACGGTTAACTTTATGCAGTGACAACTTAATACTACATCTTTATGTTTGTTTGGATTTCTCTTGACTGCAAATGGCACTGGTCTGTAAGTGTGTGTGTAAATTTTGATAAATTTTAACTTATTTTTACAGATTTGTATATTTTATGGTAGTAAATGATAAAATAGACTAACATCTTTTTATTCTTTATGTATTTGTGACATAACCTTTTCTTAATTTTTTGATATTTTTAGGCTGCATCGTTGGTCTGTGAGTTTTTTTCAAACTTTCACAAATCTCCAAACAATATTCCAATATATTTGTTGAAAAAAATTCACCTGTAAGTTAACCCATGCAGTTCAAACTTGTTCAAGGGTGATCCGTGCTTTATCTAAGTTCCCTGCTTGTTTGTAAACTGTTGATGATGATATCCACCCCTCAGGATTGTTTTGAGAACAACCATAGTAAGGAAGCAAATGCTTGAGAAGTGGTTAGCAGAATGTCAGCACCATGTAGTAGATGTTGGCTGTTGTTATTGCCTGATTTGGATGGACCATGGGCCCAATTTGAGGTGACATTTCCTTTGGTCTAAACTTAGGGTTTCAAAGGAGTAAGTATGTCAGTGCCTGCCTTCATGAGGGATCCTAATGAGCATGCATGTTGTATGTCACATAGCAACATACCCAAGGACTGTCCCTCTGTGTACGTGTAGCATTGAGTGGCCTGGGTCACAAGTGAATTTGATTTTAGGTATCTAAAGTCTTCAACTGTCAAGTTCAGAAATCCACACAAGACTAATCCTGTCTTGTTCCCAGGGCTGGGCTAAGACTTAGAGGTTTTTCAGAGCAAGAAATGAATAAATTAGCTGTAAGAATGTCAGGGCCAGGCTAAAACAACATGGTCTGAGGGAATGTGATATTGAGCTGGGATTGAAATCGCAGGGAGCCATGGCTGGTCTATGCAAAAAAAGAAAGTTAAAATTGCTTGTAGGGGAAAAACACCAAAACACACAGCTTTCAGGAGTCAAGGCAAACAAGGAGAGTAATGGCCTAGTAAGAGAGAGGCCATGAGGAACCTACCTGGAAAGACTGAATGGCCAAACTAGAGGCCATGAGGATCCTATCTGGGAAGATTGAATTCAAAGCTGAATTCTTGAGCCAATAATTTACCCAAAGCTGGGCCGTGAGGGCCAGTCTCAAGAAGCTCTAAAGAAATGCAGTGGACAGAGAGTGGGAAGTTAACTACAGTGACTCAGCAGGGCTTGATTCAGCCGTCCCTTCCCCTTTGCAGACTGCTTTTGTCATGTGTTAGGTGATGTATGTTGTAATGGAGCAAGGATGTTGCCACCATGGCAACGTGAAGTCAGAGCTCTTCTGAGCTCATTTCTCGGAACCACTTCCCCCTTCCCTTGACGAGCTTTCTCATGGAGCCCTCTGTTACCAGTCTTTCAGAAGCACCTCCACAGAGATCTCCTTCTGTCGTCAGATGCTCCTATCAAAGACAGCTCCTCCTCTTCTGTCTTCCTCTAAAACCTAACCCCAGGTTCCCCTCAAAGGCTTCTTCCTGAAGCTTCCTGAGTTCACATATCTCTGTTATTTTGAAAAGAAACCCCAGTACTCAGTAACAGTCAAGATGTGAAAGAAATGAGACTGAATCAGAACAAAGTTGGACCTCGGATAGTGAACAATAATCACAACCTCCAATCTTCCTTTAGTATGAAAGCTCTGGTCTCTGAAGTCCCTCTCCAAGGTCACTGCCTGGTAAGGGTGGCAAGGGCTGACATAGGTCTTAGGTCCTTCCTAGCAACCTGGCTGTGCGTGGGAAGGAATGCAAGTGTTTTCTTACTCTCGTACATCTTTGCTGTATCTCTTAGTTTTCGTCCACTCCTGCCTCTTGTCCCTGCATGTTTATCTCCCTGCCGGCAGCCCTCCACCTTTAGAGCTTTCCCTAATAACCTGAGGACTTCCAGAGTGAAGCAGGAATAGGGAGGCAGTGAGATGTAATAGGAAGATCTTCCCAGAGCTGAGATGTCCCAGGTGTTCAATTAAATATTTTGGGTTTGGTAGAACATTTTTTAAAAATATTTTTGAACATTGGCACTAAAAATAAAACCCAAACTCATCCCTTCTCCTTTAGATTTTTTCCCAGCTCCTTTGCACCAGACATTCAGTAACTGATACTCCTTGAGCATCTACTATGTGCTGGGCACTATAATAAGCTCTAATGAAACAGAGAAATCAGAGTTCTTGCCCATAAGGAAGGAGTATACAGTCAAAGAAAATTCCAATTATATTTATCATTTGCTCACATACACCTTAGAGACCTACTATGTGCCAATTCAGTTTTTATCAAACATAGTCTACAGGCCTAACCTGATAAGTTTGCTGGTAGAGGAAAGGAGGTAGGAAAGTTGGTGCCTGCCACTGAGGGGTAGGATTTAACAGTAATAGGAGAAGGAAGTAGGAGGAAGGAAAGATGGGAATCGGGTAGGGAACCACAGTGTCCTTCTCTTGCCTGGGGCCGTTGGAGACCCCCCACATGCTGTTACACCCATGCAAGGGGCTTCTTTGCTCATCATCTGGGTTTCCAGGTAGGGCTGGGCCAGCAGAAATCTATAGGGGCAGAACATCCCACCCTGGTGCCTTTCTCTGAGGCCAGGGCCCATGGGAAAAGCTAAGGCAGGGCTGTGGCCTCAGATTACACTGTCACTCCCACGAGGCAGAGGAGTTTGGAGAACAGGGTTCTGGCACCGAGGAAGGCCTCTGAATTCTGTCTCAAACCCATGATTAACACTGTAATCTTAAGTCACTTGACCACTCTGTGCCTCGGTTTTCCTCAGCCGTAAAATGGGGACAGAGTACCTAAATCATTGGGTTACTATGAGAATTAAATAATTTAACCCGGCATAGCATATAGTTCATGCTCAGTAAGGGGTCACTGGCCCAGATAGTACACCAAGGACCCACACATGTGTCTTCTAGTCAAGCAAGCGTTCAACCAGACTCAAATTTTATCAAAAACTATTGTCATTATCTGAAGCACATGGTAATGAAGTCGTCCGAATAACTAGTTCAAAATTGTTTTGAACATAGTGATCATTGGAAAATGAAAAAAAATATATAAGTATTTTTCTAAAGTGGAATGTGGCAGGGAGTAGATTAGGAACCCACTTTCCATCACTTTCCAAACATGACCAGATTTAACTGGACATATTCTGACACTCCATCCTGGAGATGGCTTCTTTAAGGAGCAGTTGTTGGGCAACAGTTACTTTCATCATTTTGGTTAGAAACTAACCCTGAGTAACCAGTCTTATGAGAGAAAACAGTTAATGTCTTAAAAATCTTTCTGACTCCAACTCCAGTGAGTAGGAATTTTAAGTCATGAATACTACTAATTGTAATACCCTGACTACTGATTATCATTATAGCTAACATGTATTGAGACCTTACTAAATACCAGGCACTGTCATAAGTGCTTTGCATGCATTAACTCATTTAGTCATCAGAAATAACCCCCAAATTGGTGTTATTTTCATTTCTGTTTGACAAACAAGGAACTAAGGCGCACAGATGTTGAGAAACTGACCTGTGGTCACACAGCTACTCTGCAGGCAGCTGGTACTGTGGCTCCTACGTGTAACTGGCCCTAACAGACATAGCTCCTCGCTGTTCTCTTAAACTTAGTACGTGGGGTTGAATATTCCTTTCTTATGGAAAGATTACAACAGTTTCATTTTTCTCAGTGAGGAAATTATTTTCATAAATTGATTGGATTTATTCTACACACAAGGTATTAGAATCAACATAGTTTTTTTTTTTTTAAGGTTCTATGTTTCCATTTTACTTTTTTTTTTTTTTTTTTTGAGACAGGGTCTGGCTCTGTCACCTAGGCTGGAGTGCAGTGGCATGATCCCAGCTCACTGCAACCACTGCCTCCTGGGTTCAAGTGATTCTCCTGCCTCAGCCTCCTGAGTTGCTAGGATTACAGGCATGCGCCACCATGCTCGTCTAATTTTTGTATTTTTAGTAGAGACGGGGTTTCACCATGTTGGTCAGGCTGGTATCGAACTCCTGACCTCAAGTGATCTGCCTGCCTCGACCTCCCAAAGTGCTGGGATTACGGGTGTGAGCCATTGCACTTGGCCCATTTTACTATTTTTATGCTTACTTTGTATCTACAGAAGTGATATAGGTTTTGCATGTAAAGTGAAATGATCACTTTTACTTCTGAAACAAAATGATTTAAGTCAGAAAGTCTGCTTACAGGAAAATTAATGTAGTATGAAGCAGTATTACCAGGTGTCTGTGGGTGTGGTTGTGTACCCTGAGGGTATGGTACCGCGGGGCTGGTATGTGTACCCCGAGGCTTGGTGAGCACCTGGTCAGTGAGCCGGTGTTTGCCTGGACAAGTCTGAGCTGCAGTTGACACAATGGCCATTGGCCAAACTGGTGGAAAGTTTAAATGACAGGTAAACAAAAGACTGAGGACCAGGAGGGGAACAGCCAAAGAGGATGTAGGTATTACAAAGGAGAATTTGGGGAACATTCTACTAACCCGATAAGTAGCCGTGTGTTCAAAAATGTCTTTTGCCCTTCCCTGAGCCAGTCTTCCTTCAAAATGGTAACAATACCACTGTTTCTTTCATTCCAAGAAGCTTGATCTTCACACCTGACATTTCAGAGATCCTGTATCTTACAATTGATGTGTATGTTTAACAAAGAAACATTTTTCTTCTCCTTTTCCCCTAAAAGCTGTTATTAACTCGCTGCTGTGTCTTAGTCAGTGGCTTCTTAGAGTCTAGAAAATACAGTAAGAGTGATGTACGAGAATACATGGTTTTGAATGTGGTGCTTAAGATACATCTTTGACTTAACAATTGCCTTAAAATCCTACCTTAACAAAAATTTAGCTCTTACTTTCAATTTTGATTTGCTTTTGATTAGACACAAGTAAGGAGTGAAGCCAGACACAAACCCAGCTCTTCTCATTTGAAGTTCAGAATTCTTTCCCCTGCATTCCATAATTTCTCCATATTTATCTCAGAGGACCATGCAGAATATGACAGTGGGTTACCATGGAATATCTGGGCAAGGAGCTCTAAGAGTAAAACTCCAGGCCAAAGACAAAACAAGTATTCAAATCCCAAGGCATCTCTGTGAGATGACAGATGCTCTTGTCTGCTCTTCAGATCCGAGGGGTTTCCGGAGGGCCAGCAACCATGCCCCCAACACGTAGATGGCTTAGCTTGCCTGTAAGAAGGGTGGGCATTGTAGAAATCTGGACAGTTCTGCTGACCTTCCTCTTTCTGTCTCCCCACTCTTGATTTTTTATGTTAGTCCCCATGGCACACCCTCTTTGTGAGGTCTCTCCAAATGGAAGCACAAGCTCTCCCGAAGGATCCCACACCCCACAGAGTGATCTCTAGGGTTGCCCATAGCAACAGCTGGTACCATGGAAAAAAGCCTTCCTTTCATCCGTCAGAGCTGGGCAGTAGGACCGTCTCCCAGGACCCCAGGAACAAGGTCTTTTTCTAGCTCTGCTATGGAAACTTGGGTGACACACATCTCCTCTTGGAGCCTCAGTTTCCTCATTTACCAAATGAGGCTGATGTGAAGTCATTTTAGAGTCCCACTGAGGACCACTACTGTGATTTTCCTTCACCAACATGAGATACATGCGGCTGGTTTCAGGCTCTTTCCTGAAGCAGATCTTAGTACTGGGGAGGATGGACGGTGATGTCGCCACTGAGAGTGATGAGAGAGAGCAGACCCACCACCAGCTGCCCTCCTGATCCTTGGAAGGCCAGTCTCACATCTCAACATTCCCAGCCACCTTGTTACCAACGCTTGTGGAAAATTTGATTTGGACAGAAGGGACTCCAGCCCCTTTTAAGTATAAATATGCACATGCTTTAATTATTAACTGCTTAATGTTGTCATTGAAAATATTTATTTTAATACTACTCTAAAAGGGTGAACATTTTTCACGTATTGACCCACAGCTGA
The DNA here is from genome assembly GCF_028858775.2 of Pan troglodytes. Lineage (NCBI taxonomy): Eukaryota > Metazoa > Chordata > Mammalia > Primates > Hominidae > Pan > Pan troglodytes. The sequence goes on from NC_072398.2 coordinate 66,977,624, forward strand.
TTTCTTATCTGCTGTTACCAAGAACAAGAAAGGAGAGAATAAAGCTGAGGAAGGTGGCAGGCTCGATAAATGTTAGATTGAACTGTTTTTTTTTAAGTGCATGCCCTGCCCTTATCACTGATATTGCCATTTTCTACTTTCTTTTTTTTTTTTTAAGTGTATTTTGAAGGCAAATAAGAAAAGAGAGCTATGGTGTAGTCTGGAAAACCAGGGTGTTTACCGTTTAGAGGAACCAGAAGTTCATAAGGGCCTGGCTGGACTAAGAAATGACAGCTCAGCACAGGGAAGGGGGGAAAAAAACCAACAGCAGCAGCAGCAGCAATGCAAGAACAAAACATTTTAAGAGATCTGGCCAGAACTGGTCTGTACAAATCCCCAGCTTGGCCTTCCTCCTCCACTCCCCCTGGCTCCCAGGCCTGTTTCCCGGAGTAGTAGCAGCCTTGCCTCCCCTTAAGAAACCTGCCCACAACTCACACTCCCTGCATGCGAGTCATGCACACTCATGTGTGTCACACCCTCTGCTCATCCCCCCACCCACTGAAGTCAGACCATGTGTGAGGGAGGGTGAGAAGCCGGGGAAGAGGAAGACAGCTCAGCTGGCTGGCCCTGGCCCCTGAAGAAAACAAGCAGAGGCAGGGAGGGAAACATACTGTTCCCTGCAATCTGATCACCTCCGTGCAAGCCTCTGGGCTACACACCCAGGCCCAGGCCCAGAGGCCACGCTAATGAGACCAGGCAGGAAAAGTGAGCTGGTGACTGTTCCTGGGCAGATCAGAAACACATTGTGGAGAAGTGGGGGCACGGTGAGGGTGTGCAGGGCAGTGTGGTTGAGGCTGGGTGTGGGACTGGGGGATGCGGGCCCAGAAAGGAGCAGAAGAAGGACTGCTGTCTTTCTGAGCTCTGATTCCAGCTCCTGGGGTGGCCCCCTGGCAGCTGCTGAGGCCTCACAGTGAGATATCTGGAACAACAAAGGCTCTGGGACAAAAGACTCTCTGGCCAGAGGGGCTGCTGCTTTACAGGGGCCAAAAGCTTCACTTCTGAGGGGCACGTGGGTCCACCAGTGTGGGAGGCTGCAGGCTGAGAGGCAAATGGGGTTTATTGAGGAAAGGGAACAGATGTTTATTGGGCATTTGCTGGGTGCCCGGCATTAAGCTAGGCTCTTTTGATGTATTTCACTGTGTTTGAGATCACTGTGAAATCCTCACTGCATCAGAAAATGGGAAGCAAATAGCTTTTTTCTTTTTATTAGGTCAGTGACACCTAGAGTTCGCCCAATATCACATCAGTGCCATTTGTTTGAAAAGTTAACCAGAGGCCAGCTGGGATTTTTGTCACTAGGAAAACAATATAGCATGCGCTTCTTTAGCTTCCAGTCCAGGCAAGGACCTTCGGGGGTGTGAGGATGGAAGTATGTCTTCATGCTTTCTCCTGTGAGCCGCCAACCCACAGAACTGCTGGACCCTCAGCCCTTCAAATCCATCCTCCGGGAAGGTGCCTCTCAAACCTGCAGGGCCACCGCTGAAGTTCTCCCACGGACTCTACTCTAGCGCCCTCTGGTGGCCACCACTGCCAAGCCGGGTTGACTTGACTGGGAATTTCTGGTTAATAGCAGCTACGTTAATATCACCTAGCTCAGCTTTGTGAAGGTTCACTTGTGCTTTTACTTCACCTCTGATCTCTGCGTTATCATTACTCTTTCCATGTTTCTACAGCCTTTGTCAGTTCTCTGCTGCTTCATCTACGTTATTTTCATGGGGACCTGTGTTATTTTCATGGGAACCCCAAAATCAGGGAGATGTTTTCTTACCAAGATCTTTGTTTTGTACTATATTGCCAGTGGACCAACTTCGTTTTATTGGAATTTTTTTTTATTTTCTGGAGGATCTTTCTCCCTTCCTCCCCTTAGGAATTCAGGACACATTTCTGAAAGATTGGTTTTACTATGTGAGAAGCACAATGTTGTATACTATTTGAATTTGAGCTTCCCTTGTCCAGGGACGGAGTGTGGGCATGCCACCTCTGTTCAGTTATGGGGTGAGTTTCTTGGCCACCTGGGACCCCTGCCTCCCGCCCGAGAATGCAGGTGAGAGCGTTTGCCCCTGGTTTTGACCAGGATGCCCAGTCCTGGTGTCTGAATTCCACCCATGAAGCCTGACCAAGCACAGTGGGAAAATCAGCCTATGGCCAATGGACATGGAGGCCAAGTTTGAGGGACAGGGAGTTTGCCCAGAGTGGCAGCTGCAGATATGATCTGAAGGGTAAATGCTCACTGCAAAACAGGAGGGGAGCCAAGGTCAGAACCAGAGAGGCAGGGTCAGGCAAAGGGCATAGAGAAGAGCAAGAAGCTAGAGAGAGGAGAGGAGGCACACAGTTGGGACCAAAGAGGCCAGGTGAGATCTGGGAGGGGATGGGGAAGAAGCACAAGGCAAGGATGCCAGGGCTCTCATCAGGGGCCTGCTGTGTGTGGCATGGGTCTAAGTGGGTAAACCACAAGTCTGCAGATCTGACCTAGTTCACAGAGCCAAATGTACTCTCCAGATGTCAGGTTACTGTTTCTCCAGGGAGGCCCGTCAAGACCACAGGTAAATAGAATCCCCAGTAAGCCAGCCCCATGGCACAATTCCATGGATATAGAGCATGGGTATCTCTGGGGCCTTTGTCACACGAGTGTAGCTGGTGGATTAGCAGGGCCTTTATTTATGTCGGGCTTCATTTACTTGTTAATTTGTTCTTTAATCATTTATTCACTTTTATTTGACCGATGTTTTCAGGTGTCTACTGATGTTCTAAGTAAAATCCTGGGTAATGGAGCAGAAAGACAAATAAGATATGGTTTTGACTATTGTAAAGTCTGGATTTTCTGATTCAAAATTCAGTATCCCAGCCAGGCATGGCGGCTCATGACTGTAATCCCAGCACTTTGGGAGGCTGAGGTGGGCAGATACTTGAGGTCAGGAGTTGGCCAAGACTAGCCTGGCCAACATGGCGAAACCTGGTCTCTTTTAAGAATACAAAAATAGGGGCCGGGTGCGGTGGCTCATGCCTTAATTCCAACATTTTGGGAGGCCGAAGTGGCCAGATCACCTGAGGTCAGGAGTTCAAGACCAGCCTGGCTAACATGGTGAAACCCCCATCTCCACTAAAAAATACCAAAAAATTAGCCAGGCATGGTGGCAGGCACTTGTAGTCTCAGCTACTTGGGAGGCTGAGGCAGGAGAATTGCTTGAACCCAGGAGGCAGAGGTTGCAATGAGCCAAGATCACGCCATTGCACTCCAGCCTCAGCGACAGAGCGAGGCTCCGTCTCAAAAAAAAGAAAAAAAAGAAAAAAGGCTGGGTGTGGTGGCACATGCCTATAATCCCAGCTACTCAGGAGGCTGAGGCATGAGAATCACTTGATCCCGGGAGCCGAAGGTTGTAGTGAGCCAAGATCATGCCACTGCACTCTATCCTGGGTGACAGAGCAAGACTCTATCTCAAAAAAAAAAAAAAAAAAAAAAAAAAAAGGAATCTCTGTAGTCTCTTTGGCTAATCTCCAAAATCCTGCTTTAGGTTCCCCAAAGCCAAACCTTTGCCAAACCTTTTATTTGAAGCTGAGGTGGCAAAAGGATAACCACACAAATTCCTTGAGCTCTGCAGGTAAACAGCTAGGTCCAGGTGAGCCTACAGGGTGACCTCACCCAGCCTCAGGTCATAGGCTTATAGTAAGCCACAGCTGCAGGTGTTATCTGCACCTTAGAGAATTTCTCCAGGCGTCACCACCTGAACTCTGCTACAAACCCTTCCCTTCTCTGTGCTGTTTTCCCTGGATCATGATCCTAGAGTCTCCTTGCCTAGGTCCTCTGCTTTGATGATGAATCTCTGGAATGTTGCCCATGAATTTAACTTCCATTTTTCCCTTGGATCCCTCCCTCACCTCCATGCACTACATCCCTCTGCAAGATTCCTGGAGCCCCAGCATCCCCGCTTTCTAAGATACAGCATTCCAGCCTCTGTCTAGCTCCTAGGGTTCCTGCTTGTTTAGAGAAAAGATCAGGGTTGGGTTCTACAGCCTGAGATGAAACTTGGCTGTTTCCACCCATTGCAACACAGGACCCGAGAGCCAAGAAGGATGAGAACAAAGTAAAAGTTAGTTAGGAACAGGTGAAGGAGCTGGGTTTTTGGTAATGGTAGCTAAGGCAAGCTGGGATTTTCAGTTTCTCTCTATGGGCCAGCAATCCTGAGTGCTTCAGATTGATTTAAAGGGTCAGAAATAAGGAAGGCAGATGGTTGTCAGCCTTGGTTGCACCTTAGGATCACCAGGAGAGCTTATAAAGAAAACCATGCAAACTCCAAGTAAACATGCTAGAATGCAATTTATGGTGGTAGATCAGCATTTGATGTCACTTATTCAGGATTCCAGTGCTGAATCAGAATCTGAGGCTGCATCTGAGATAACATCACTGGAGTATAAGCCAAGGGCAGCAATGATCCCATCTCATGTGCCAATTCTGATTAATCTACAGTGGCTCCCTAGAACACTGTACTAAAAGAAGTTGGGAGGCTTGGTCTGTGCTGAATGAAAAAGAATGCAATGATCGGCTGGGCACAGTGGCTCACGCCTGTAATCCCAGCACTTTGGGAGGCCGAGGAGGGCAGATCACGAGGTCAGGCTTTCAAGATCAGCCTGGCCAACATGGTGAAACCCATCTCTACTAAAAATACAAAAATTAGCTGGACGTGGTAGCGCGTGCCTGTAGTCCCAGCTACTTAGGAGGCTGAGGCAGGAGAATCTCTTGAACCCGGGAGGCAGAGGTTGCAGTGAGCCGAGATTGTGCCACTGCACTCCAGCCTGGGTGACAGAATGAGACTCCATCTCAAAAAAAAAAAAAAAAAAAAAAAAAAAAGAAAAGAAAAGAAAGAAGGAAGAGAATGCAATGATCAATTAGTGATATCTGGCCTGGGCAGGCTAGCATAGTAGCCCAAGAGCATGACTATTATAGCTAGAAGGACTGAAGTTCCAGCCCTATCTCTGCAACTTACTAGCCAAGTCTTTAAGCAAGTTACCTAACCACTTTCAGGCTTGTTTATTATCTGTAAAATGCAAATAGATTATAGCATCTGCTTCACAGGGTTATTGTAAGGATTGTTGAGATAATTCATGTCAAGTGCTTAGCACTGTATCTAGTAGAGTGCTCAATAAATACAAGTTGTTATTATCATAAATATTATGGGCCCAGATGTGGGGCAAGGCAGCTTGTATTCAGCATATCTGCCATCCCAGGTGCAGACTTATAGGAGTCCTTGAAAAGGCTTGTGATTAAGACACCATTTAAGGGCACTTGTAGAGACAGTCAGGACTTCTTCGTTTCTAGGATATTATTACAAGAAGTTTTCAGTTGATGTTGATATTTTGCTTTATTCAGATTCTCTCCAAGAAGTCCTTTGAGCTCCAGCTATACTGAACAACTTGTTTCCCCAATTCATTGTGTTCTCTGCCTTTGTGCCCCTGCACGTACTGTTCCTGCCTGGGATGCGTGTCCCTACATTACCTACCTATGCCCTATGCTCTGGGATAGCTCACATAAGATTGGCATTATCTATTTCTTGAATATTTGATAGAACTTTCCAGTGAAGCAATCTGGGGCTAGAGTTTTCTTTGTAGGAATATATATATTTAAATAAAGGACAGATTCTCACTATGTTGCCCAGGCTGGTCTTGAACTCCTGGCCACAGGCAATCCTCCTGCCTCAGCCTCCCAAAGCACTGGGATTACAGGTGTAATCCCACTGAGTCTGGCCAGATATTTTAAATGATATATTTAAATTTTTTTAGTTAAAAATTGTTCGGGTTTTATATATATTCTTGAATTAGTTTTGATAAATTGTAGGTTTTTTTCTTTTTAAAAAATCCATCTTGCTGTTTATCTCATAATCACAATACTATCAAAATATCTGGGGGAAATTTTTCAAGAAAAATTAGAGAACGATAAGTACAATAGAAATTTTTGGTTAATTTGGAAAGATCTAAAAAATGATAATTATTTAGGTTTCTAACTATAAAATTGTAAGTGACTAGGTATTGACAAGTTCAGAAAAGCTCAAGGTTTGTAAAAATGTTCAGCCTAGTAAGATTCCATAGTGTGACAGCCTACTTATTTCCATGGAGCCAAGGGAATTCAACCTGAAGGACAAAACAGGGACTCTCCTATCAGAATCCCTGCCACCTTCTCTGTGCCCTACTCTTCATGACTGGAAGAAATTTTCTCCTTCCTTAGAGATGGGAATGCCAAGTCATATTCTCTCAACACCATGCCTTAGAGTAGAACCCTATGCTCAGACCCCTAAAGTATTATTATTATTATTTTCCACACCAATAATAGGAATAGAATTTCCACTGGGAAATAGGCCATCTAACTACAGAACACTTGTCTTGTCATTAAAGGCATTATTTGGGTATGCACCTCCCCAGTACTTTTTCCCTTTCCCTGACTGGGAGATAGTGGGAACTGGATCAATTCCTTTGGACCCAATGAGGGGAGCCACCTGTTGGAGGTAGCAGAGCCATCCGCTGATCCTTGATTACCAAATTCTGGACCAATATATGAAAAAGAAATTAACTTTATCTTGTTTATGACATGGCACTTTAGAGACATATTTTGCTACAATTGGGTCTGTACCTTAGCTAATATACTTAATAATGAGGGAACTGCAGGCATTGGTTTGATGCTTTACACTGCACTATTCTCCAGAAGTCTTACATCCATTTGTTTTTTGTTTGTTTGTTTGTTTTTTGAGACAGAGTTTTGCTCTGTCACCTAGCCTGGAGTGCAGTGGCATGATCTTGGCTCACTGCAACCTCTACCTCCTGGGTTCAAGTGATTCTCCTGCCTCAGCCTCCCGAGTAGCTGGGATTACAGGTACCTGCCACTACGCCTGGCTAATTTTTGTAGTTTTGGTAGAGACGGGGTTTCACCATGTTGGCCAGGCTGGTCTTGAACTCCTGACCTCAGGTGATCCACTCACCTTGGCCTTCCAAAGTGCTGAGATTACAGGCATGAGCCACTGCACCTGGCCCTTAAATCCATTTGAATTTAGTCCTAACCCAACTGAGATAGGTCAGTGGGCAATTACGTCTAATGGAAATAACCAGTTGATTATATGCAACTTAGTTTTCTATTTTTTTCCCCTTAGAATAGGAGGTACATTTTTATTTTTCAAGAGAATTAATGTAATGGCTGCATAATGAAGACCTATTTTTGAGATAGTAAGTCACTGTATTTTTGGTGTAGAAAACAGTTCCTTGTTTTCCTATGGCTTCTCCACCCATTGTGACACTGGCATTTCCTTAAGGGGAAGTTCAGATACAGCCTAAAACAGCACTTCTCAAACTATCTGTGGTAAAGGGTCATTAAAAAAAAAAAAAATTCCAATCTGTCATTTTAAAAGATGTAATCAAAGTATAAATTACTAGAAAAATTAACAGACATAGACATAAGAGGTACAAGATTTTAATTAAATTCAACAACATAAAATTGCTCTGCCAAATTTCTATAAAAGTTTCCAAATATTCTCAATTCCTATACTTTATTGTTGCAGACAGTAACAAACAGTTCACACACAGAGATCAGAGCCTGGGTAGAACTGGTCCAGAACAAGAGATCATTCCTGAGCTTTCCATTTGAAATTAGACTCTTTGGGTCCATGAGGAGGAATTCACCTTGAAAGCCAGGATTTATTGAGAGAGAAAGGGTTTTGTATGTTTCCAAAGATTCCCTTTATATATCCAGAGCAGACCTGAGGGGTCTGAGCAAAGGGTTCTACTCTGAGGCACGGTATTGAGAGAAGCAGGATATGACTTGGCATTCCCACCCCTAAGGGAAGAGAAAACTTCTTCCAGTCATGAAGAGTAGGGCACAGAGAGGGTGGCAGGGATTCTGAGATGAGAGTTCTTATTTTGCCCTTGAGGTTAAATCCCCTTGGGTTCATGCAAACAGCCAAATATATTTGGGGAACTCCCAAACTGCTTCCCTGGGTCTAGCTTGGGAAGACTGTGGGTCTCTCAGAGTTGTCCTCACTCAGTATAGCATCATGTCAATCTGGCATGGAAGCAAAAGCCTGCCATGGCAGAGGGAAGTGTCTAGAATGATGATCCCAATAGAGCAATCTCAGATTCCATGCCTATATGTGGCGTCAGCAGATCCAGTTCTGACTTTGTTCCAGTAGGGGAACATAGAAGTGCAGAGAGGCTTGTTGGATGGGAAGAGGCCTGAGGTCAGAGGGAACAGAGGGTCCTTGTGGGCACAGGCAATGATGAGATCCATAGTCTTTGGCAGTGAGAGCCACTAAAAATGTCTTAAATAACATAACACATCTCTAAGAATCATCAAAACTACAATGCTGAGACAAGCAGCATTGCCTTGTTGATTTCAGTTTTTGGAATGTAAATTTCTGAACAGTAACTGCTGCTGTAACTGAATGGAATGGCTTCAAAATGCTAAAAATTTGTTAAATAACCTAGGCAGGTTCAGCCAGGGCTGTGATAACTCTTCTAATTGAGGGTTGAGAGATACTGAGGACAAAGGCCTTGGAGTTAGACTGATCTGGGTCTAATCTTGGTTCTGCTATTTACTTGCTCTGCAACTTTGGGAACATAATTTCTCTCCTAAGTAAAACAGAGATAGGAATATCTACCTTGCAGCGTTGTGGTGAGGATTAGCAAGTATGCATGTAAATAGCCTTAACCCTGGGTATTCACTGAATACCTAGAAGATACTTGAGAAATGGAAGCTCTTTTTATATTGATTTGGGCTTTGCAAGCTGCTAAGAAACTGACACCCTCCTCTTTCAGTTCTACTTTCTTTAGAGAAAGAAGCAAAAGATTCTCATTAAATGTATTCCACGAAGAACAGACTGACACCAACCTCTTCATATGCCTGAGATTTCTGTTTTCAGCAGAGCCCACTCCAACTTCAGAGGGAGAGTGTATTACAGTTTTACTATTAATCAGCATTATCTGATGACTGACTCGTTGACTGTGAAAGTCTGGTTTTATTTCTTTTGTTTTATTTTAGTAGACAGAATGCCTTATTTTTTTAAACAGCTTTATTGAGTTGTAATTTATGTACCATACCATTTACTAATTTAATGTGTGCAAGTCAATGGCTTTTAGTACATTGATAAAATCGTGCATCCATCACCAATCTCAAATTCTAGAACATTTTCGTCTCCCCACAAAAGAAACTTTATACCCACTAGCAGTCAAAGCCATTTCCCCACCTTACCCCTCAGCCTCTGATAAGAATGAATCTACTTTCTGTCTCTATAGATTTGCCTATCTGGACATTTCATATAAATGAAATCATATAATATGTGACCTTCTACAATTTGGTTTCTTTCAATTAGCATAATATTTTCAAGGAAAATCCCTTATTCAATGGTGAAGATATCTTATTATGTCACAGGAGTTCAGTGAGGGCCATTCATTCCTTGGTAGTGTCTTCTTGAGGCCCAGGCACTCTTTGGATCCTTTCTCAAGCCCAAGTTTACTGTCACAGGAACCCCAGGTCAACAACAGCCACTTAAGAGCATCAACTTGCACCCCAGACTTGGATTTAAACACTTTGGATCACTGAATCCATATTGGCAGTGGAGCTGATGTGCTTGAAATTAAGATGCATTCTAATGCTCAGTCTCCGTACAGGCACTATCATGTAGATCTCCCAAGGGGTCTATAGACCCACACAGGAAGCTGGCATAGTGGTGGCTTTTGAGGCAGACTCTATAATCTTGAGAGGTAGGTGTGTCATTCAAGCTCCTGTGGTTAGATAGCTCTGGGGGCTGCTAACAAAAAAGGAGAAAAAATGTCCTGAATGTCACAAAATCTGCACTGAATTCAAGTCCAGTCATTCAGCTACTCCATTCTCTGTTATTCTCCTTGTGGAACTGAAATCTCATAAAACAAGGTGTGTGCATCATAGTTCGCAGAGGTGCTCTGCAATGTCACTAGAGGAAGGAGGAGAGGTTGCAGCCTAAATTATCCAGGGCACCACGGTGGGGAGTCAGGGGGGTGCAGTTCCCAGAACAGAACAATCGAGGTTCAGCTAAATAAAAGGCTCCAAGAGACTTAAACTGTTCAACAGACAGCTTAGAACAAAAGTCACAAAACAAAATTGGCCTCAACTTCAAGGTTAACCAACTGAAAATAAATAAGCATATGTGTAAGAAAATCTTAAAAGCCAACTGGCAAGTTTTGCAGAGGCTAGGCAGTAGTTTGGCCCCAAGGCCAACGGTGGGGCTAAAGTTGGGTCTCCCCCTGGGTTACCAAGGAAGCAGCTTCTTTAGCCAGATAGGATACCAATAACTGAGAACAGAAGGTCAGCAGCATTCTGAAATAGATAATAGGCCAAGTCATTTTGTAAGATATCCCAATGTTTCCTTCTAACTTAGTGAGAAATTATCCCAGGCATAGCAACAGTCACCAGAATTTTAATGCTAGAACAAACCTCAGAGGTCACTAGTCTGATGTGCTCTGTTTCCAAATTGGGAAGTAGGGTTTAGAGAAATTAACGGACTTGACCAAAGTCATACAGCGATGGAGTTGCAGGTCCAGGAGATCCCAGACTACCTGACTCCAGTTCAGTGTTTTTTATATCACACAGCCTGATTCCTAATGTGTGGCCTCTGGGAATTCTTGTTTCCTAATGGCACTATGTCTCATGTGGGCTTTTATTACAAATCATATTTATAGTTAATAGCAACAGTATTAACAGTCCTCTGGTAGTAAGAACTACCTGCTCACCAGTTTTTGTTTTTCAGGCTGAACACTGACTACAGGAGATTGCAATATACATGTTTTTCATTTCCCTGTTGGCAAAAAGAGATTCCTAATAAATCTTGCTTTCTGAAGCTGCCTCTAGGGATTGTGGGTAAAATTTAGGATATTTATTCAATGTCAACAAGAAAACAGTTTCCTCATACTCAAAGTCAAGGTGTATATTATCTAGCTTAGCAACTAAATCTGGCCCATACAGAGAAGCAGTAACTCTATAAGGCAGGGTTGATTTGTGAGCTAAAATAATAAGCTCTGTGAAGTTCCTAGAGGAGTGCAGGTGAGTGAGGGGTGTGGGTGACAAGGGAGGGCTTCATGTGGGAGATGGGAAGCCTTCATGGCTTTTAGTATATTGATAAAAATCATGCATCCATCACCACTGTCAAATCCCAGAACATTCTCATCTCCCCAAAAAAGAAACCCCATACCCATTAGCAGTCATAGCCATTTCCCCACTGTATTAGTCTGTTCTCCCATGGCTATAAGGACATACCCAAGACTGGGTAATTTATAAAGGAAAGAGGTTTAATTAACTCACAATTCCACAGGGCTGGGGAGGCCTCAGGAAACTTACAATCGTGGTGGAAGCGAAAGCAAACATGTCCTTCTTCACATAGCGGCAGGAAGGAGAAGAATGAGTGCCCAGAGAAGGGGGAAGCCCCTTACAAAACCATCAGACCTCATGAGAACTAACTCATTATCATTAGAACAGGATGAGGGAGACTGCCCCCATGATTCAATTATCTCCACTGGACCCCTCCCACAACACATGGGGATTATGTGAAATACAATTCAGGATGAGATTTGGGTGGGGACACAGCCAAACCATATCACCTGCCTTATGCCTCAGCCTCTGACAACAACTAATCTACTTTTTTCTCTATAGATCAGGGAAGGCTTCAGGTGGGAGGTGGGATATAAGCCAGCCTTTAGATAGAGTAGGATAGAGCTGATGAAGGGGGTCCTTATGCCAAGAGAAAGAAATACGAGGAGTGAGGGCAGAGCCATGGGAATGAGCAGAGCATTTTCATGATGAGATGGCTAAGCTGGAATAGAATTAGGTGTGGAGTACAAAGGAATAAGGCTGGATGATATAGTTCCTGGCAACCCAGAAAGAGGATCATAAATAGAAGCCACAGAGACATTTTAAGCAAAGAAGTGGCATTAATGTAGTTGTTCTGGCATGCAGGACAAATTGAAGGACACATAGACCAGAATCATGGGAACCAGTCATTACATCTCTATTGCAAGACACATCTATAAAGCACCAAGGGTCTGAATTAGGCATCCCAGTACAAGTAGAAAGGGAGTTACAGGCATGGCATACATTTCAAAGGAAATATTGGGCCCATGCCACGTGCTTGTGTTTCCCTAAGGTAGCCTTTGCTCATTCCTCCTATTGCTGAAACAACAAATAGTTTTACTTATGAATATTGTGTTTTCTAGATGTCTATATATTGATATTTGTATGTTTCTCATGATTTACTTGATTTTCCAAATGTCTAATTGCTTTAGATGAGGTTTAAATTTTTGGAAGAATTTTTCAGGGTGGAGTTATCATAATACTTTATAGTCTTCAAATGACATGTCAAATATTTTTGAAATCTTTAAATGCTCTGAAGTTTTCCACATATAGTATATTAGTCAGGCTCTTGCTGTTTCAGGCTACAAGAAAGAGACACGGTTGGGGGCAGTGGCTCATGCCTGTAATACCAGCACTTTGGGAGCCTGAGGGCAGTGGATCACCTGAGGTCAGGAGTTTGAGACCAGCTTGACCAACATGGCAAAACCCCGTCTCTACTAAATACAAAAAGTTAGCTGGGTTTGGTAGTGTATGCTTGTAATCCCAGCTACTTGGGAAGCTGAGGCAGAAGAATCGCTTGAACCCAGGAGGCGGAGGTTGCTGTTGGCCGAGATTGTGCCATTGCACTCCAGCCTGGGCAACAAGAGCAAAACTCTGTCTCAAAAAAAAAAAAAGAAAAGAAAAGAAAAGAAAAAAAGAGACATACCCAGCTTATGCTAAGTGTTGGAGCTTTATTGTTGGAATTTACAGGGAAGTAAGGGAATGGGTCAAGTGCTCAGCAGTTTTGCAACCATTCTGTGTTCCACATTCTGGTCCAAGGCTTTCAAAATGGAATGCATATTAGGCCTAGACTGGACTGGGGAGCAATAAAATACTTTGACATGATTCAGGTTACTGCAGAGACTCCTGTGACCCTCCTTTTCTGTAGTATCTTTTACATTTCCCAAGAGAGGATGTGATTGCATTGTTGCTATCCAGTGTGAAAGACCACCACTAGATAGAGTTTTTCCCCAACACAGCACATTGAGTAGTGCTCTGCATCATAGTTAATCCATACTTGATTGCGTTTGACTGAAGGCCAATTCCTATAGTAATTAGCTGTGGCAGGGCTGATATCTCTCATCACAGATGAACTGAACCGTAATTATTCAGGCAGAAAGAAATGCTTGGGGTCTCTTTGCTTGCAGAGGTCTATGGCAGACACTCAGAGCTTCCTGTCTAGTTTATATGGGTCGGATGATAGTAGAAACGAGTGTATGGAGATGGTATAGTGGGAGGAATTATCTTTACCCAAAAGAGGCATATGATGACTTTCTGAGTTTTAAACTTAGGAAGACAGCTGGGTCTCAAATGGACAAGGATTCCTACATATTTTGAGCTTATCCCTAGCTTCTGCTTACATCGAAAAGTAAAATTTTCTCTTTTCCTCCCCTAATGAGTCAGAAAATATGGTCCCATGGCATACGTGGGGATTGTCGTGACTGTATTTTATTGTGGCTGTTATTGGAGATTAGATACCAGAGAAGGTCAACTGATTGACTTCTCTTTTTTTCTTCCTGTAGTCAAGGATTATCTAAATGAACTTGTCTGAGGTTATCAGCAACCAATGAATATTTAGTAACTCTTTTATGTAAGTAAGAAATAAATATCAGCTTCAAGAGGTCATCTCATGATTTCATCTCATAAAGTAGCTTTGACCTATTGGAGTGGTTCCTGGAATATTTTGGGTTGAAAAGGATTCTGAGGTTTTGGTCCTTCTCAGAAGGAAAGAATGCCCATAATGATTAGTGACGAATACTTGAAGACAGGAGGGAGGGAAAGCACCATGCATGCGGTACTCATCAACCTTCTTATACCCCTCGCGTGATTGTCAATAGGCACACTCTCCTCCATACCACATCCCAATTCACTAGATCTAAAACTTGGAGATGTTATGGAAGCCTGATTTTTTTTTCTTTTTTTTTTTTAAGACGGAGTCTCTCTCCGTCACCAGGTTGGAGTGCAATGGCATGATCTCGACTCATTGCAACCTTCGCCTCCCAGGTTCAAGCAATTCTCCTGCCTCAGCATCCTGAGTAGCTGGGACTACAGGTGCGGGCCACCACACCTGGCTAATTTTTGTATTTTTAGTAGAAACGGGGTTTCACCATGTTTGCCAGGATGGTCTCGATCTCCTGACCTCATGATCTGCCTGCCTCGGCCTCCCAAAGTGCTTTTTTATTTTTATTTATTTATTTACTTACTTTTTTTGTTTGTTTGTTTGTTTTTTGAGACTGAGTCTTGTTCTGTCATCCAGGCTGGAGTGCAGTGGCACGATCTAGGTTCACTGCAAGCTCCGACTCCCAGGTTCATGCCATTCTCCTGCTTCAGCCTCCCAAGTAGTTGGGACTACAGGTGCCTGCCACCATGCCCGGCTAATTTTTTTGTATTTTTAGTAGAGACAGGGTTTCATCATGTTATGCAGGATGATCTTGATCTCCTGACCTTGTGATCTGCCCACCTCGGCCTCCCTATTTTTTTTTTTTTTTTTTTTTTTTTTGAGACAGAGTCTAGCTCTGTCACCCAGGCTGGAGTGCAGTGACACATTCTCAGCTCACCGCAACCTCTGCCTCCCAGGTTCAAGCGATTCGCATGTCTCAGCCTCCTAAGGAGCTGGTATTGCAAGTGTGCACCAATACACCCAGCTCATTTTTGTATTTTTAGTAGAGACAGGGTTTGCTGTGTTGGCCAGGCTGGTCTCAAACTCCTTACCTCAAGTGAGCTGCCTGCCTTGGCCTCCCAAAGTGCTAGGATTACAGGTATGAGCCACTGCACCTGGCCATGGGTGTCTGACTTCTTTTGCTTTATTCCCACTCAAGTCTGTGTTATTGACAAAGCCTTTTCAAAATCTCTCCTTTTTATTCCTCTAGCTCTAACCTTGGTCCAGACACCAGCTGTATAGACTATCAAAGCTGCTGTCATTTAGAGGGGAATAGTAAGCATAGTCCAGGGGATGTCAATTGGAAGCCCAGAAAAAGTCCCACAGTTAGCAGATCCCTGGGACTCTCACCATATCAAGATTTAGTCCCCCTCAGCCTTCCAGGTCTAAAAACTCAATAATGTCAGTGCCCCAAATTGAACATAAAGGGAAATAAGTTATATGAGTCAAGTCATCGGAGACTGATATATAAAGCATTACAGTAAAATATTTACCAGCCTTGCAGAAAACTGTAAAGTCCCCTGAGCTACACATTTGTCCCTGGTATGGACTCTCCATGCAAGTCAGTACATGGTCGGAAGAGGTTCTGGTGAGCCTGAAACTGAAGTCGTAAGCTAGTTGTGTGATCCAAAGGGAATCAAGCCATGATGGCCCATCTCCACCCAGACTATCTTATCTCCACTTGCCCTGGGTTGTTCTGGGTGAGCACTGCCATGCTCCAACCTTTGCTGGCCATCATGCTGATGATGCACCCTCGTTAGCATGCTGTTTAATGGCATTGACATCACTTGGCTACTTTGGAGCTACTCCATTCACTTTGATCTGAACAACTGCTTTGTAATATGCAGTGCTGAGTTTTATTAGCTGAACACTTGCAGGTTTGGGGGTCCCCCACTCTCATGCCCACCTTGCCCATTTGCTGACTGCTTAGCCAGCCTCACCACCTCCAGAAAAGCCCTTCCACAGACAGTGTCTCAGGAAGTCCTCACAATGTGCTTGGGAAGCAGGTAAAGCATGGCTTACCACTCCTATTTTACACAGTAGGGAGCCAAGGCTCAAAAAAAAAAACAACAAAAAAAACCCAAGTTATCCAAATTGTCATAGTTTTGCTGCAGCTTACGTGCCCCAGGGCCAAGCCTGGGACTGCGTCTCCTGACTTAGGGGCCCATGTTTTTTCTGCTACCTGCCTCCCTGTTCTTTCTCCATTAAAGTTGCCAAGATAAAAGTTCCTACTCACTGCTCAGAGTGAACTTCCTAACAATGGGTTTTCAGGCCGCCACCCGGCATCTGACTCCCAGCTCCCTATTTCCCTGATTTTCCTTTCTGCTCAGTCTGGCAAACCCTGCTCCTGTTCCCGCCTGCCTCTTTGCTTCGGCCCCTGCCTTGGCAGTGCTGAGCACAGAGAAAACAAGTTCAGGGTGTGCTTCTGGGTCCCATTTGAGTGCCCTTCCCCAAGCTTCATGGGATATCAGTTTGGCAGGTCACCTTCTGCTGGCACAGGGCTCGGGGACCTTGAGATGGCGAGGGGCGGGGGAGGGATGACCAACTGAGAACTGAATATTTTCAATGCATGTTTGACTCTCATTTCCATTCAAGGCTCCTCATTAGGCCACAGATGCACCGCGGACCTGTTCTTCCTTTTGGGTTGGCAGGCGCAAAGCCCCATTAGCAGTAATGTGCACCAGTGGGACTCCAGGGAGAGGAAGAAAGCTGAAAGGGCTGGAGTTCCTGGTCCAATTTTTAAAGAAAAGAAGAGAATAAAAGGCCCATAAAACTCAGAAACACTTCTTCCCTTGGCTCATTCACATGGAAATGCAAGTCTGATGATCATGGACAAGGAGGTGATGGCTCCAGGAGCAGGGGTCAGGGTGACCTCCAGCTCCTCAACTCCAGCCCTGTGTGCACCAGCAAGGTTCACCCCCAAGCCACCAGTGCCAAATGGAAAAACTTTATTGTCATGTCTTTGAACACTTGGCAGGAAGTACCACTGGTATTCCAATTATTAAACTAATAAGCACTCGACCTTGGTCAGCCCCCTTTCTGGTGCACGTACTCCTAAGAGTTGGATGCTGGGAAAATTCCCGATCATGCATGAGGTGCCCCTTTGATTGCTATATTCACGATATGGGGCAGAATGAGGATAGCAGTAATGACTTTGGCAGTGGCTCTCCAAGATTCTTCCGAAGGGCTGTGCGTGCAGGTAGGGTGAGCTCAGGCCCGGGAGGTGCCCAGGATAATACTAGGAAAGGAAGCTTTAGATCTTGTTTCTTGAAGCCTAAAGAAGCAGATATTGAAATGAGATCCAGTTTTGCAACCTAACCTCTTAGTGACAGATGTAGAGAGAGTAGTACTGCCTTTGTTGCATCATTCTGCTTGTTACTTAACCTGTGAGCACACCTGCCCTGAGCAGAGCATTACAGATGATGCACAGAAAAATGCCAACCCTGGTTCCACTGGCACAAGCTTCACCTTCATTCACTGGAGCCTCAGCCCATAGCCACCCAGGGAGGCAGGCAGGGTGGTGTTAACCTTCCCATCTCACAAATGAGAAAACTGAATTGGCATATAAATGATTTGTACATGGTTAAGAGTTAAGACTTGAACCCAGGACTTCTGACCAACTCCAGTACTTTTTTTTTGCAAGAATTTATGTTCTGAAAAGATCTCAAGCTAACCCACATGGTGAGGATTGGGAAGGGACATCAAATTTGGGACTACGATTAACTCTCAGTTTGAAGACAGCTTTCATGACATCTGGCTTCCCAAAGAACCACCAGTTACCAGGCTTTCTGTAAGAGGCCTAAGCTGAGACTCTCATCTCCAGGGATAGGCTAATACTAACATCATCAAAACAGATATGCTGTGTCCTTCAGTTTAGAAAACTGACTTCCCCTGCACAGTTTCACATTGTGCTCTCTACCTGGAGGCCAGGTTTCTCATCACCCCTGCCACTCACTTAAGCCTCCCTCCATGGCTGCTGACTTCTTTCTTTTCTTTCTCTGGGTTTATTGCCCTTCTTGCTGCCTTCTCCACTTTGCTATTTGAAGGTGATTGCTGATGGAGATCAGAAAATTTTATATCAGCACTTTGTATACACTGGAGGAAAGAAAATAGAGAAAGGGAAGATGCAGCCAGCCATTTCTGTGTTTTACCCACAGGCCTGGACAGCAGCCTTTTCCACTTGCCTCCTCCAACCTGCAGTCTGAATTCCATTACCAGGACAGGGCTTGCCCCAGGGAGGGGACCTCCTTCTAGAGCATTCAATGAAGCTGCAAGTATGTTGGTGTCCACAGTCAGCAGAACCTCTCATGACCATTTATTACATACCTGGGGTCCTCTTATCTGTCAAATAGGAATGGTACCGTGGAGCTGCACCAGCTGGCGTGTAGCCTCAACAGCCTAGGGTGCTGCCTAGGGAATAGAGGGGCTTAGAAAAAGAGGTGATTCCTCTACAGTGACACATCAGAGGCAAAACCGTGCCTCATTTCTACTTGTGTTAATCTCTTTTTTTTTCCTGTAATCTGTATGATTGAAGGATTGAGAAGAGTATTCTGCATCTTTTTAAATGACAAAATAAACTGTTCAGGTATCCACTGTTAAGGTAGAGGGGAATGTGGTGTTGCAAGAAGAAAATTGCCCTGCTAGCACAGATATGAGAAGACAACAACTCCCAGAGCATGCAGTCAGCACCATTACTTTCCCTTAACTCCCCAAGGTGCCCTCCTTGCATTTATCTTTCTCTCCTACATTGACCTTCACTGGAGAATAAAAATTAGAGACAGTGAGGAATTGCATGTGATTTGTGCTGGGTTCCTGGATCCACGCCCTCCTTCCTAGCCCTGTTCCTCCAGGCTGGCTCCACTGTGGCCTTAATAAACAGAGGGTGGGGGGCTGATGAAGACATGCAGAGAAGACTTGACTGCAGTCTGTAGTGTGGGCTGGCCTGGGTACAAGTCAGCAGAGGCACATTCCATCAGTTGGCAATGTTATGAGCATAATAAGTTCCTTAAGTGATACAGGTTGTAGTCTTGTAGCCTAAGTTCTACAAAGCTTCTTTAAAATGTTTTCTAAGCATGTTCAGCAATGGCAGTTTACTATTAGTAATATAAATCATAGACCAGTCACAATGTCGTTTCTTTTTAATATTCCCAATTTTCTTACACTAAGTCTCTGACCAATATAAAAAAAAAGATTCTTCAATTCATATCATCCTAATCTAAATGAATAAGTCTATGAAAAATGGCTGTTTCCATATTAGCTTCTTTGGACTACTTTGGAGCAGTTTTGGTTTTCGACTCTAGCCCCTCTCTTCCATAAAGCAGTCCTGTTAAAAGACTCTGTTTTAGATCCCTGATTTTGGCTACTGGTGAGAACCATCAAGGGAAACAGCCAGCCCTCTGTGTCTGTCCCACCTACAGACCTGGACAGTGGCCTTCTCCACTTGCCTTCTCTGACCTGAAATCTGCATTCCATTCCCAACACAGGGCCTGCCCCAGGGAGGGGACCTCCTTCTAGAGCATTCTTTCCTACAGTCCCTGATATCTGTGTTCTGAGATAAAGCAGGGCTTGTACTCCATCCTCTTTGCCAAGTATCTGCTTATCACTAGGCAAGGCAAATATTATTGGATGTTTCAAATTACCACTAATCAAATTCCAGTGCAGTCCAAATCATCTGGTTAATCATTTTGAGCAGTCCTGGTATTGACAAGCCCTTGAAGGAGGTCAACAGCTTCAATGAGGATAAATATCAGCATGCCCTTTTGTACTGAATGTGTGAAATTGACATTCAAGGATATAAGCTCCACGAGGGTAGGAATTTTCATCTGCTTTTTCTCTAATCTATCCCCTAGATACACCTAGAATGCTACCAGAACACTACCCAGATGAGTGCCAGGGACATAGTAGGTATTCAAGAAATGATTCTTACTATTTTTTTTTTGCAATTTATTTAAATTTTATTGTATATATTTAAGGTGTGCAAGATGACATTTTGATGTACATAGTGAAATGGTTACTGTAGTCAAGCAAATTAACATATCCATCATCTCACATCATTACCCATTTGTGTGCGTGTGTGAGGCAAGAGCAGCTAAAATCTCTTTTAGCAAAAATCCCCAGTATAATACAATACTATTAGCTGTAGTCTTCATGCTGTACATTAGATCTCTATACTTGTTCATTTTACATATCTGCTGCTTTTTATATTTTCACCTATATCTCCCTATTTCCTCCCTCTCCAGCCCCTGCTCTTGTAATTACTTTTTTATTCTCTATCTCCGTATATTCAACTTAAAAAAATATTTCATATGTGAGATCATACAGTATTTCTCTTTCTGTGTTTAGTTATTTCACTTAGCATAATGCCCTCCAGGTTCATCCATGTTTTTACAAATGGCAGGATCTCATTCTTTTTTAGGCTGAATAGTATTCCATTGTGTATATGTACTACAGTTTCTTTAGCCATTCATCTGTCAACAGACACTTTGATTATCTTGGCATTGCGAATAATGCTGCAATGAGTATGGGGGTGGATATATTTTCATCTCTTTCAGGTATATACCAAGAAAAGGGATTGCTGGCTCATCTGGTAGTTCTATTTTTAATTTCTTTCAGAACCTCCATACTTTTTTCCACAGTGGCTACATGAATCTACACTCTCCCCAACAGTGTAATAAAGTTACCTTTTCTCCCCACCCTCACAAACACTTGTTATCTCTTGTCTTTTTGATAATAGCTATTCTAACAGTTGTGAGGTGATACCTCATTGTGGTTTTGATTTGTACTTCCCTAATGATTAGTGATGTTGAACATCTTTTCATATACCTGTAGTCATCTTTATGTCTTTTTTGGAGAAAAGTATATTCAGGTCTATTTTTTGATCAAGTTATTTATTTTTCTGATACTGAGTTGTACAAGTTCTTTATATTTTTGTATATTAACTCCATATCAGATATATGGTTTGCAAATATTTTCTCCCAATCTATAGGCTGACTTCTCATCTTGTTGATTATTTTCTTTGCTTTGCCAAAGCTTTTTAGTTTGATGCAGTCCTATTTATTTATTTTCGCTTTTATAGCCTGAGTTTTTGGTGTGATATCTAAAAAATCCTTGCCAAAGTGAATGTCAAGGAGCTTTTTCCCTATGTTTTCTTCTAGGAGATTTTGGTTTCAGGTCTTACATCTGGGCCTTTTATCCAATTTGAGTTTATTTTTGTGTATGTGTGAGACAAATTCCAATTGGATTCCTCTGCATGTGGAAATTTAGTTTTTCCAGCCCCTTTATTTTCACATGAAAGATTCTTTCCTCACTGTATTCTCTTGCAGGCCATGCCAAAAGTTAGTTAACCATATATGCTTGTGTTTATTGCTGGGCTCGCTATTCTGTTCCATTGGTCTATGTGCCTGTTTTTATACCAGTGCTTTTTAAAATTACTGTAACTGTATAATATAATTTTAAGTGAAGTAGTGTGGTTCAACTATGTTTTTTCTTTCTTGGAATTGGTTTGGTGATTCAGGGTCTTTTGTGGTTCCATACAAATTTTAGAACTGTTTTTTCTATTTCTATGAAGAATGCCATTGGAATTTTGATAAAGATTACATTTAATCTGTAGATTGCTTTGGGTAGTATGAACATTTAGAATATTAATTCTTCCAGGCCTGGTGCAGTGGCTCATGCCTGTAATCCCAGCACTTTGGGAGGCCCAGGTGGGCAGATCACTTGAGGTCAGGAGTTCAAGACCAGCCTGGCCATCATGGTGAAACCCCATTTCTACAAAAATTACAAAAATTAGACAGACATGGTGGTGCATGCCTATAATCCCAGCTATTCGGGAGGCTGAGGCAGGAGAATTGCTTGAACCCAGGAGGTGGAGGTTGCAGTGAGCTGAGATCGTGCCACTGCACTCCAGCCTGGGCAACAGATTGAGACTGTCAAAAAAAAAAAAGGAATATTAATTCTTCCAATCCATGAATGAAGGATATCTTTTCATTTATTTGTGTCTTCCTTCTTTCTTTCTTTTTTTCTTTTCTTTCTTTCTTTTCTTTCTCTCTTTCTATAGACAGAGTCTCACTCTGTCACCCAGCTGAAGTGCAGTGGCACAATCTTGGCTCACTGCAACCTCCGCCTCCTGGGTTCAAGCGATTCTCATGTCTCAGCTTCCTGAATAGCTGGGACTACAGGCATGTGCCTCCACACTGGCTAATTGTTGTATTTTTTGTAGAGATGGGGTTTTACCATGTTGGCCAGGCTGGTCTCAAACTCCTGATCTCAAGTTATCCACCCACTTTGGCATCCCAAAGTGCTGGGGTTACAGACATGAGCCACTGTGCCCAGCCAATATCTTTCATTAATGTTTTACAGTTTTCTTTGGATAGGTCTTTCACCTCCTTGATTAAATTTATTCCTAAATACTTCACTTTTTTTAAATGATAGGATTGTTTCCTTAATTTCTTTTTTGAAGAGGTCATTATTTGTGTACAGAAATTAAACAGATTTTTATATGTTAATTTTGTATTCTGCAAAGTTACTTATTCATTTATTAGTTCTAAGAGTTTTTCTGGAGTTTTTGGGATTTTCTACATACAGGGTCATGTATTCTGCATGTATTACTTCTTTCTTTCTGATTTGTGTGCCTTTTATTTCTTTTCCTTGCCCAATTGCTTGGTTGAGTACTTCCAATATTATGTTGAATAGAAATGACTAGAGTGGGCAGCCTTGTCTTGCACTGGAACTTAAAAAAAAAGTTTTCAGTTTTTCCCATTGATTGTAATGTTAGCTGTGAGTTTTTCATTAATGGCCTTTTTTTGAGTACCAAAACAGTACCCAAATGAGTTCCAGGGCCATAGTAGGTACTCAATAAAAATTTTTAAATTGTGTTAAACTTTCCTTCCAGTGAAATTCACTGATCATAAATATACTATTCAAAAAATGTTAAACAAATGTACACCCCTATGTTATTAGTGCCCTTGTATATGGAACACTTCCATTATCCCAGAAAGTTCCTGAAGACTATCATCACCCCTGAGGCTGCTAGGCTGGAATTTAAGAAGAATGATAGTTTTCACTGGAGCATGAATCTCATTGAAATGAATTTGAGAGAAAAGTTCTAAAATCTAAAATCAAAAAAAGGGGGGCAGGGAACCACACAAAACTAAGAACTCCAAGTTGTTCTTGTCCTAATCTTATCTGCCTCCCACCCAGAATCCCACTGAGGTATATCTTAGACTGTTCTGCAGTAAAACCTGGTTGCTTTTCTGAAGCTTTCCAGAATTTCTATCTAGTGAACAGATGGCATTGTTTTCATACAAAGAGCAAAAGAATTTCATGTATTCAAACACAGAAAACTTGAGAAAACACACAGAGCATGGGTAGTTACTATAATAAAGAACATGATATGTCAACAGAGAGCTAGACTCTGTCCAAAACAAGAATCCATTTGGATCCTTGGTTGGTTATCTGGACTCTGCAGGGGAGTGTCAAAATTGAGGGTGTGTGTGCACTGATGTGCTAAAACAGGTGCAGGCCTGGCTAGGGTTTCATTCACAAGCATGACTGAATTGTTCTTTCTATATACAAAGTTCCTATTCTATGATTGGCCTTGAAAACACAGAGATAACAAAAAATGTCCAGTTCCTGCCTCCAGGGCTTGCAGCATGGTGGTGGAGACAGACTTGTAAAAGAGCCACACCGCAAATGAGAGCAAAGAGTAGAAGCTCCTAACTCAGCCTGGAGGAATCAGAGGAGGCTCCTGGGAAGAAGATGTCTGAGTGAGGGTTATGAGGTGGCTGGGAGCTGGCCAGGGAAGGGGTGGTAATGAGGCAAAGGACAAAATGAAGGCTTTCCAGACTAAGGGGAGAGGGTGAGCAAGGGCGTGGAGGCCCCAGGAGCAGAGTGAGTTCAGGGAGGTCATACAAGCAGTTCCTCATGGCTGATAGGGCAGGGAGTAGCAAAACATGAGGCCAGAGATGCAAGCTGGGGGTTAGAAAATATCTGAATGTAAGGAAATATCTGAGCACAACATTATACAAGTTCATGCAAATCACTTGCAAAACAAGATGTATCCTGTCAATAAACCTATTCATAAGGTTGAGAGGGTGGACACATTGGTAACAGAACCTCACTGCCAAGATCAACAGTTTGCATGCTGGAAGAATTATTTATGTATTCATTTAATCTAATCACATGTATACGGCATGTGCTAAGTGCCAGGCACTAAAGGCCCCCATGATAAATTCTATATTCCTAACACAATGACTAGCACTTAGCACTCTGTCCAAAGTGAGCATGCCGTAGATAATTGTTGAATGAATAAATGAATGACCAATTTGTGCTTCTGTCGAAAGAGTTTACAGTCTAGTGGGAGAATCAGAGAGGTAAGCAAATTATATTCTATCAAATCATTATACTTAGGATAGGGCAGGGAATTCATCTTACAAATGTCTGCAAGGGCCAGGCAAGCAGAGTAACTAAATGAAAAGATCTCCTGGTGTAAGACAATAGGGAATAGTGCAGACCACAGCAAGTGGTGAGTATGAGCCCATTCTAAAGGGGAACAGCTGCTACTCAATTCCAAACCGATTAGGATCAAAAGGAGCTAGAAATTTGTATTTTAGTCAAAGGAAATGTTATTTTCTAAATTGGTTGCTCCCAGATGCTCAGGATTCCAGCAGAATTAGCCTGGTATGGAGGCAGTGATTAGTAGGAAAGAGACCTGACAAGCTGCCTTTCTGGATGGACGTAGTATGGGATTCAGTAACCTCTGTAATCAGAAGGGGACACCACAGCCCTCAGTGCCAAGAGGGTAAACCACGTTAGGTGCTGCCAGCATCCAAGACCCCTGCTCCTCGGTAGCCCTTTGGGCTCCTGTGCACCTAGCGAGACCGTAACTTTAAGTCAATCTCTGACCTTCTTAGGCCTGACCCAGGCTCCAGGGCAGCTCCTCCCCTAGACTGCCACGGGACTTCTGTGGCAGTGGCTAATTCCCTGGCCATGGGGATCTGTTTGGGGCTGTTTGTTTTGCAGAAGAAAACAGAAGGCCGCAGTGTATCAGAATTCTGCCCCTCCTCCTGCACTACTGCCTCCCCCACCACATGAAAGCTGCTGAGCAAACAGAGAAATCAAAGATGATTATACGCTGCTGGAAACCCGCGTGCTTCCGCCTGGCTGCATCTCCCTGCCAAACTGTTATGTAAGCCGCAGCCCCACTCAGGCCTGGAATCAAACAGAGATGCCATTTAGAGCCCTCCCGTGACCCGCTCATCACCTGTAGCCTGGCTCAAACCGTGTCTCACCTGGAGTAGACCTGCCCAGGGAGGGCCATGCATGCTCTGTGGCTGGCAAAGTGGCTTTTCCATTTGTTTTGGGATTTCCCTCTCTCCTTTCCCATCCAGCACAGAGGTATGGATGGGTCAGGACCAGGCGTTTACTTTGGTTAGATTCCAAATGACTAAGATATTTTATGATGGAAAACTCCATTTGACAATCCCAGGGAGTTGAGTGTTTTTCACCCTCCTAAGTGAATAATTCACTTTGGCTGTTTAGATATCAGAGCTGAACAAGTGGCTCTGGAGCCCAAGCTGACCTCCTGGCCAGAAAGGGCCTAACCGCACTGCTCTGATGACCAGTACTTATTTCTATTTAGGGATTCTGGGCATCTTCCGCAGCCCTAAACCACCTAAATGGACTTATAAGAGCTGTTTCTTAAATGCGTCAGTGACTTGGGTAAATGAGCTGAATTCTCAGGGCTTTATTTTTTTTCTTTCTGCATCACTCAATGACTCCACAATAAGTGTGCTACAAGTTTTAAATGCTAATATTGGATTTTGGACACTGTTACAGTTATATCTGAAGTAAGATGTCAGGCTGTTTGGCGTTAACAGTGCCCAAGAGTTTATATTCGTATCTATTCAACGCTGACCTCCATTACTCTCTCCCTTTTGCAGCCTTAACTGACCATGCTCCAGTGTGAGGGACTCAGATCTCAAGTAGAAGAGGCCTGAACTTTGGAGTCAGATAACGCCTGTATTGGAGCTATAGCTTAGTCTTTCAGAGCCTATGGGACCTTGTGCTGTGGCCCAAACCATGCTAAATCCCTGGAGCCTCCCGATTTCCCTTAATTTTCCTACATTCCATCAGAAATGCACAAAGATTCCAAGAGGGCCAATTCTGGCTTTGGAAAATGATTCACCATCCTCCACCTCTCACTTGTTCCAGTATGGAAAGGGTGAACAGGAAACCCTTTGCTATTTGGTGAGATCGACCCAGGAGTGAGGCATTAGACTGGAATCACTGGACCCTCATCTTTTTTTTTTTTACAGAGTCTTGTTCAGTCACCCAGGCTGCAGTGCAGTGGCGCGATCTCCGCTCACTGCAACCTCCTCCTCCCGGGTTCAAGCGATTCTTCTGCCTCAGCCTACTGAGTAGCTGGGATTACAGGCGCATGCCACCACATCGGCTATTTTTTTGTATTTTTAGAAGAGGCAAGGTTTCACCCTGTTGGCCAGGCTGGTCTCGAACTCCTGACCTTGTGATCCCCCTGCCTCAGCCTCCCAAAGTGCTGGGATTACAGGCATCAGCCAACACACCCAGCCCTGGCCCTCATCTCTTTTCCCATTAATGCTGGAGGGGGCGCCTCACAAACCAAGACACCTGCTAGTTGTTGGACTCACTCTTGATGACCAAGGTGCCGTATCTAGTAATTGATACAGTTATCTTTTCCTGGGAATATGAATAGCAGGTTCTTAGTCCTTTTAAAAGGACTAAGAACATTTTAAAAATGCACAAACCAAAGAAAAAAATTGCTTTTTCCAGATCCCAATCCCTAGCAGGACTAGTCAATAGGTCCCTGTATCCAGATAAGAGAAGGGATTTATGGGAGCATCCCATAAGCACATGGCAGGGAAAGAGAACAAATTCTAAATGTCCTAAGAACTGTTTTTTACCAAGCATTGCATTGTCACCATGCTGTAAAAGTAATAAACTTCCCTCCCATTGTCTGAATCTAAATAGGGGAACCAACCTCCAAGTCCAACCCCCTTCCTCAGGGAAACTGCTTCTCACTGTGCTTCAACATGACCTTTGGCTGGGAACTAAAATGTGAGTCTGAATTTGGTAAAGCTAGGATCCTTTCATTCTTCCCAACTCTCCCAGTCCAGAGGGATAAAAATCCCTGCTCCTAAAACCCAGTGGTCTCTGTGAATGAGCTCATCCAACTCCTGCTGGCTTTCTGGATAATAATGAAACTCACGTTGACCAGTCTTTCTACATTGTTTTATATATATATAGTTTTATATATATATATAGTTATATATATATAGTTATATATATAGTTATATATATATAGTTATATATATAGTTATATATATATAGTTATATATATAGTTATATATATATAGTTATATATATAGTTATATATATATAGTTATATATATGACTTTATATATAATATAAAGCTATATATTTTTTAAATTTATGAAGATAATACTGATGTTGTTGGGACAGAAGCCTGAGAATTGAGCCTTTTTGCGTCCCCTTTCTCTCTCTGTCTCCTCCTCAGACCCTCAGATTTCCACCTGGAGAAAGGGGATGAGAGTAGAATGAAGTTGAATCATCTTGACTAAGGGAGGTGGTTTCTTCATCAGACATGCCCTCTTAACCTGGGTGGTAGTTGGAAGCTGAGGCAGGCAGGTAATAGGTAATAGCAGCCTAGTTAAAGCATGGAGACTGCATCAATGCCACCCTCAACCCCTCAACAAATGGGGCACAACTAGAACAGGATGTTTAGGACCAGAGAACGCTTTCACATGCCTGAGAACAAACAGAGTAAAAAGACTGGTCAGCCTATCCGCTGATTTGTGAGATCAGCCCCTTGGAAGCCTTTTCTTCCATCCCAGGCATTATGACTGCAATTCAACAACTCTTAAGAGATGCACAGAGGAGCTTGAATCAGGAACATGGGGTTCAATGGTTACAATTCCCAAAGATGTCGAAAACAAAGTTTAAAAAGTATGTGACCATTTTGTCAATTATGTTTTCTCTATAAAATAAAAAAAAAAGAAGCTTCGGGTATCACTGACATGTATCTTAAGATTTAGAGTTACACAAACACTCTAGTATATAATTTTTGAGCTTCCACACTAACGTTAAGCATTAATAATTACTGCTCAGTTTAATCTAGGCCATAATGTTATATACAGTAAATGAATTGTTTCTGGAAGTTTCTAAGAACAATTCTGAAATATGGATGTGGCTGTGGAGAATGAGGGTTTTTCTTTTCAATAAAAAATAAACTTTTTTTCTTTTTGCTCCTCCCCCGACTTTATTTTTTACAACAGTTTTAGATTTACAGAAAAATTGCAAGGATAGTACAGAGCTCCATGCACCTCTCCTTCAATTTTTCCTGTTGATAACATCTCACAGGAGTATGGTATATTTGTTGTGATTAACAAATATTGATACATGACTGTTAATTAAAGCCATACATTAGAGAATGGGGATTTTACAGAAGGTTGGCATTAAAACTTCCCTGAGGTATCTAAACTCAGGCCTTTCACATGGCGGAGAGAAGCCTTTGCTGCCTTTGGATCTTCCCATCGCCATTCCAGACTGCCTGCTGCTTTCCCGAGTTCTTTCTGCAAGGGGCAAAATGTTTTCTGGTCAAAAAACTTGGTTGTCCATCATGCAGCAACAGCCACATGTCTTTCTTTTAAGTTGTTCTCAAAAGCAATTTATAATAGCAGTGGAGTGAATTGGCTAAGAGTGGTGATTTTGGAATCAAATAGATTAAAATCCAGTTCTGTCACATATAAGCTGTTATTTTATCAAGCTTTATTTTTCTCATCTGTAAGGGGAAATGATCATAGTGTCTTCCTCATTAATTTGCTATGCATATTGAATGAAAATGTTTCAGAAGCACCCAGCATCATGCCAGGCATATAATACTAGTTCAATACTGGTACCTATTGTTAAGCTTAACAGGTGAGCTTTTTTTGAGAAGCAACTATGGTCAACAAGCTAGTCAATGAGTAATCTAGATCAATTTGATGAAAAATAATTTTTCCAACAAAGATCAGCTTCAAAGAGCAGTGGGGAGAAGAGACATCGTTGTGGAAGCATAAACTTAATTGCCTGAAGAATTCTCTTCAATTGGAAAGAACAAGGCAAGTATAGGGACTACTTATGTGAAAACATGTGAGGAATCCCAGCGTGGGCAACATGGTAAGACCCCATCTCCACAAAAAATACAAAAATTAGCTGGGTGTGGTGGCACATGCCTGTAGTCCCAGCTACTCAGGAGGCTGAGGTAGGAGGATTGCTTGAGCTCAGGAGGTCAAGGCTGCAGTGAGCCGTGATGGTGCCACTGCACTCCAGCCTGGGTGACAGAGTGAGACCTTGTCTCACAATAAACAAACAACACATGCGAGGAGGTACCCACAGGCTTTTTCTTCTTTACCATTCTGCTTGAAAGATTAAGGCATCAGTAAATGTTTAGAGCAGCAGATATCTCTATTAGAGGCATTGTTGAGGGACAGATGATGTCCCAGAGGGAATTAGGAGCGTTATGGAGACCTGGCTCCTGCCTTCCTATTCTCCCCCTCCTCCCTCACCACCTCTTCCAATTCTGCAGATCTGTGGATCTACTGCAACACATCAGACAGGCAGGCTCTCTGGGCTGGCCAAGTTCTTTCTTGCTGTACTCCTTCTGCCTGGGTGCACCACCACGCCTGCCCCTGGCTATTCATCAAGACTCAGCTTGGCTATCTCTTCCTCTGGAAAGCCTTCTCTGGTCACCACCACCCTGGTTAGCACATGCTCCCATAGGTTTCCAGTCTCCATCCTTAGGCTCTAACCCACTGCATCACCTCTCTGCCTCACTCTGTTGGGAGTACCATAGGTACGCAAGTCTAGCATGGTACCCGGGATGTGGTGAGAGCTCAGAAAATGTTGCCTCGTGCCTATTCTCTGAGCATCTCCAAGCCCAAGGGCTTTTGATTCTTCCCTCAAATGCTGAAGTGGAAACAGTTAGGGGAGGCACGTAGATATAGCGAACGTTGCCTAGCTACACCTGATGCATAAAGGAGAAAACTTTAAAGGTGTCTCTATAAATAATATAACTAAAGCCAGTATAGGATTAAACAGTAACAGATAAATTATTTCATGCAGTGGTTTCCAAGCCCCAATGCAGGAAATGATGTTGGTCTGTTGTGAAGTTTTCCCAGGTTAATGGGGATTCTCCTCAAAATATGGCCACTGGTCTCATGAGGGTATTCAGTGCTGTGGGCAGGGACTCTTGGCTAAGAATGGCCCCAGAGAGGGGGTCGCCCTGGTGTCCACTTCCTTCAGCACTCCCAGGAGAGATGTTTGGTCTGTCCTAGCCCACCTTCCTAAATATTGTGACCACTATGACAATACAGTGGAGGCAGCAAAAGTGAAGCAACTCCTTTGAGGTCACACAGCTACTAAGTTTTGAAATCAGGATCCAGGCCCATCTGTCTGACCCAGAGCATTTAACCTCTGTATTCTTAAGCAACTGGCATTTACTCATGTTGTAGGCTTGGTGCTCAGAAGGATAGAGTCTTCCTGTATGAGGCTGAGCTGGCAAACCCAGGTCCATTTTACATGTACATGTATTTCCAGGCTGGATGGCATTGGCGTCCATTTATCATTTAGGAAACATTTTATACCACCTAATTCCCTTCCCTCATTATCCTGTGGGTCTCTCTAGGACTGGGGAGGAAGGCAAGATTCCAGGGTGGATAGAGAGGTATCTTAATACCTTATAATACTTACCGCACAGTAGTCTCTACTCTGCACTTGAGGATTACAGTAGTATTCTCAGAGGGAGGATTACTGCCGTGGGTTGAGTAGCTCTGTAATGGACTCCAAAAGTCCCTAAATAGGTAAGTTGGATAAGAGCTTGGTATTTCTTTAAATAGGTAAGTAGGTCATTGCTGGGATTTGGTAATTGTTTTTAACATGTAAGATTATTTGTAATAACCTTGGTATTTTCTTGACATAAAATTTAGTCTTACATAAAACACCCACTATAAGACACTCAATAACTTTTTGGTTAAATTTTTAGCACCTTATGGTCTATAGGACAGCACTATACCTGCAGCTGCAGCATAGATTCCCACCCAAAGAGGCCCTGGGCCCCACAGCAAAGTATTCTCCAGGTGTGACTCCACACACAGCCCTAAGCAGTGTGGGCTGAAGAGCCCCTAAGATCAGGCGAGCCGGCCGGCTGTGTTAGAGGAAGGTGCTCCCCGACCCTGCTGAGCAGCTGCGACAGGGGGAGCCGTTATTATTTATCTCAGGATGATCATCTCGACTGAAAACCTTCCTTCCCTCTAAGGTGGTGACCTAGATCAGAGGTCAAATGTGAGCTGATCAGAAATGAAAACCCATCAAGCAGCCATGGAAACAGAAGCCGAAGGCAGACCCACACCTTTTCTCTGGCTTCTGTCGTTTGAGACCCAGAGCGAGTATAGCCTTGCTGTTCCCTCCCTGGGAGTTTATTCTGTGGTTTTGGCACAAGACGGCAATCTGGGGGAGAAAGCAAAGTCTATGGATATGGTTGCCTTTTCTCCTCTAAGCCAACTAGTGACTTGTTTTTCTGTGAGCCTGCCACTGTGGGAAAATTGCTAGAGTGTAAAGTTTCCCTCTTTGTCCCCAGCGCACTTCATTTACCAGTGAGCCAAGCTGGGAACAGAGCCGCCTCTCACACAGCTCATGAATGACTCCATTTTCTCAGGGCAGCCTGTGCCTGCCCATTGTCTAACTGTCATGGCCTCTTGTATAGGTGTTCCCTGCAGTCCAGGCTGTTATGTAATGCCTGGGCAGGGAACACTGCGTGAGGGCAAGAGAGATCAGAGAGAGGAAAAATCCAGAGGGAAACGAAGACCAAAACGTCTTCCTGGAGAAGAAAGCGGGGGAAATGCTAGCCATTTGTCAGCTCTTTTCCTCTGGCTTGTTTGCCTGAGTGATAAACTTTGATTGCTGGCATACAAAGCCCCACGCTGGCTCCAGGAGCACTTCTCTTTATATCTATAAGACAGGATATGCAGTTCCCCTACGCCAGGGCAGCTGCCACCTAGGTCCTCCCACAGGACTGTGACAGAAAATCCTCCCCCTCTCTTATGGCCTAGGAGCAAAGGACTTTCCCTCTCCCAAGGCTCCACTTTCTATTTCTCCTTCTCCTGCTATATCTTTGGCCCAGTGAGCTTCTCAATCCTGTTCAGAGAAGCACACACCTTCCGTGGGCTCACCTGTGGCGATTTCCTGGTAGTCTTGACTCTTCATCAGGCTCAGTGTTGAGAGGCAGCCATCACTTGGCATCCATGAATGGCACCCTTACCCCCATAGTTGTGTCACCTGGCTGCCATGTTCTGGGCTTATGTGTTCCCCATCATTCCTTTTGGCCACACTACCAGTATTGTGGTAAAATGAAGGGAGGTGAAGGGGTGTGTATCATTCTCTGTCTGCCCTAGCATCCCCTGCAAGCTTGTTCTGTAGAATACTAGCCCTGGGCCAGGCGCAGTGGCTCATGTCTGTAATCCCAGCACTCTGGGAGGCCGAGGCAGGATCACCTGAGGTCAGGAGTTCGAAACCAGCCTGACCAACATGGTGAAACCCCGTCTCTACTAAAAATAAAAAAATTAGCCAGGCGTGGTGGTGGGTGCGTGTAATTCCAGCTATTAGGGAGACTGAGGCTGGAGGATTGCTTGAACCCAAGAGGCAGAGGTTGCAGTGAGCTGAGATTGCACCATTGCACTCCACTGGGTGACAAGAGCAAAACTCTATCTCAAAAAGAAAGAAAAAAGAACACTAGCCTGGGAGCCACAAGAAGAGACTTTACAACAAGTAAAATAGGATTCCATGGATAGATATCATGGGGGAACGCTATATACTCTACCCCACTCTTATAAAGTCACAATGATTATTAGCATAATAAGACCCTGAAATGTTTGCAGTAAAGAAACCGATATCACTGTGGCGTAACATTTTCCAAACTTACTGAACATCTGGTCTACAAGCTCCATGAAAACAGAGACTTCTTCGCCTATTGTTCATGGTTGAATACATACTTCATAGCTCTGTTTGTGGGTATTCACTAAGTGTGTTAAATTGAAGTGAATTTAACTGAATCTTCATTCCAAGTTGTATCTATTAACCCTGCAGAACTAAGGTCCCACAGAACAAACATTGGCAAATGCTGGTTGATACCATGCACTAATGCTATCAATTACAACGACGAGATGGGAACACGAGCACAGGGAGACCCACGCGGAAACTTTTCTGGTCCTCACATAAGAACAGGCTGCAGAAGATTGCTCTGTTCCCAGCTCTTTAAAAGTGCCTGGCCCACCCATGAGCCACTCCACAGGGAAGAGGGTATGTGCATGTTTCTGGTGCTCGCACAGACCCCTTTCTGACTTGTCCCCCTACCCTCTCTTATTTTGCTCACCCTGTTCTTTGATCCCTTGGCTTTGGAGTCTGCCTGACATTAGGTTCTTCTGATCTGATGCTTCTCTTTGTTATTAAAAAAAAAAAAAAAAATCAGCCGAGCACAATGGCTCACACCTGTAATCCCAGCACTTTGGGAGGCCAAGGAGGGTGAATCACCTGAGGTCAGGAGTTTGAGACCAGCCTGGCCAACATAGTGAAAACCCGTCTCTACTAAAAATACAAAAATTAGTTGAACATGGTGGTGGGCACCTGTAATCCCAGCTACTTGGGAGACTGAGGCAGGAGAATCGCTTGAACCCAGGAGGTGGAGGTTGCAGTGAGCTGAGATTGTGCCATTGCACTCCAGCCTGGGTGACAAGAGTGAAACTCTGTCTTGAAAAGAAATCATGAAAAAAAACCCAAACAAAACAAAACCAAAAATCTTATCTCAAGCTTGCTAACTTTGGCTTAGTTAGGTGTAAGAAAACCCTAGATTTGGGCTGGGCGCAGTGGCTCATGCCTATAATCCCAGCACATTGGAAGGCCAAGGCGGGTGGATCACCTGAGGTCAGGAGTTGGAGACCAGCCTGATCAACAGGGCGAAACCCCAACTCTACTAAAAATAAAAAAATTAATTGGGCATGGTGGCAGGCACCCATAATTCCAACTACTTGGGAGGCTGAGGCACAGGAATTGCTTGAACCTGGGAGGTGAAGGTTGCAGTGACCCGAGATCACGCCATTGCACTCCAGCCTGGGTGACAGAACATGACTCCATCTCAAGATGGATAGATAGATAGATAGATAGATAGATAGATAGATAGATAGATAGATAGAAAACCCTAGATTTGAATCCAGATTTTGCCATTTCCTGGCCGTGAGATTTTTAGAAATTTCTTAGGCCTATCAGAACCTCATTCTCCACTGTGTAAAATGAGGATAGTAACACATGCCTCAGAGTTGTTGTGAGAATTAAATGAGCATGTAAGCCTTGCACAGTGGCTGGCATTTGGCCAGGGCTTGGCACATGGCTGCTATTATTACAATTGTTCCTTCCCTTTCAGCTCTGAGCCTTGCCTGCCGCCTTCGTTTGGGCATCCGCCCAACTCCAGGTGAGCCTCTTTCTCTCTCTGCTGGGTTAGCTCCATGAGACCCAGCTGGCTAGGACTCTG
The DNA here is from genome assembly GCF_028858775.2 of Pan troglodytes. NCBI lineage: Eukaryota > Metazoa > Chordata > Mammalia > Primates > Hominidae > Pan > Pan troglodytes. The sequence continues at coordinate 67,012,049 of NC_072398.2, forward strand.
GTCCAGATTTCCTCTGCCTCTGGGGATTCTCCCTCCTCATCGGTCCCATCATTGCTGCAGCCTTCAGTAGTTCCTTGGACTCATCCTTTTACCACTTTTTAATCTCTGTTTGGGGCCCCCATAGAAGGAAGTAACCCTTCATTAGCCGAATGTTTCGTAGTTTACAAGATTCTAATACAGCACCCCACTTAATCCTCATCACATTGCTCTGCCTGAGTTATCTGTCTACAGATGAGAAAAAATATGACTCAGTGACTGCTTCACTCACACAGCAATCAAACATCAGAGGCTGGATTGGTATGCAGGTCTGGCTTCAGATGGAGCATCTCTGTCAGCCCTCACCACAGCTGCCACCTGGATAACTGTGAAGCATAGTCCTATCCTCTGGACCCTCAGGACCCTGCCACCGCCATCCACTTTCTACCTCCACTTACGATCTGGCACAGCAATAAAAGAGGCCTGCAGGGAGAGGGCATGGGGTGAAGGAAAGAGATAGAGGAGGAAAGGTAAGGTACTGGAGTAAAGAAAAGAACAAAGGGTGGTCTTCCCTTTTAGACGTTCTTTATATCCCATCTGCAACAAATGTACAAGACCTAGTGACACATTCTAGATCATGTAGGCATCTAGGATGCCTTTGTCTTTGTAAATCACAGAGCCTGTGGATGTGGGTTCCTGTGAAGGAACAAAACATGGTCTGGTGCAGTAAGCAGAGGGCAGCACCATGGACAGTCACCCACCTGTCTTCTAATCATGGAGGCACGAGCGCTAGAAATATAGTAAGTAGCAAGGAGAGGAGAGGAAGGGAGGGGGGAGTCTTCTTTCTCTGTGGAAAGAATCATGCACTCTGAAAAGCAGGACTTTCGCGTTCTTCTCTGGGGGTGGTGAATACCGTTTTTGGAAAATCAGGAATGTGATACACATGTACAAGAAAGGAATGGTCATCCCTTACCCTCTGGTCTGGAGGTACCAGGCATAGCCTGTCACATGCTTCTCTTCCTTCCGGACCACTTTAATTATTCTTTCTTTCTCTAGCTTCCCAGAGGCCCTGAATAAATATGTCCTGTGTTATATTCACCCAGTAGCCTGGAAACAAAGAGTTTAAAACACTCTGACTTGTCATTTCTGTCTGCCATAAAGAGCATATCAAGAACCTAAATTTCTACTTTTTTACAGAAAAGGGATTAAATAATACTTCTGGTTTGAGCTCAGGTCATTAGGGGTGTTCTCATTACATATTCCTGCATAAGAACCCCTCCAAAAATGTAGTGGCTTAAAACAGCATTTGTTTCACATACAAATCTGCAGTTTTGGCAGGGTATAGAGAAAATAGCTCATCTTTGCTCACCTGGCATCAGCTGGAGCTGCCCTGAAGCTTCATGACAGACATGCAAGTGAATGAGCCTTCAGAAGTTTCCAGCTCCCAGCCTTTGTCTGTCAGTTCACTGGGAAGATGCAAAAATGAGAGCTAAAATAGCTGGGGTTCATTGGGCCTCTCTCTCCCTCTACATGATATCTCCACACGACCTTTCCAACATGCAGCTTCAGGGTAATTGGATATCATCATAAAGAGCAGCTCAGTGTTCCCAAGGTGTGGGTTGCCTCCCCGCCCCCCACCCCTCCCCGCCACACATTTTCACTCTATTATCCAGGCTGGAGTGCAGTGGCACAATCTTGGCTCAATGCAACCTCTGCCTCCTGGGCTCAAGCAATCTTCCCACCTCAGCCTCCCAAGTGGCTGGGACTACAGGCATGTGCCACCAAGCCCAGCTAATTTTTTTTTTTTTTTTTTTTTGAGACGGAGTCTCGCTCTGTCACCCAGGCTAGAGTGCAGTGGCGCGATCTCGGCACACTGCAAGCTCCGCCTCCCGGGTTCACACTATTTTCCTGCCTCAGCCTCCCGAGTAGCTGGGACTACAGGCGCCTGCCACTGCGCCCAGCTAATTTTTTGTATTTTTAGTAGAGACGGGGTTTCACCATGTTAGCCAGGATGGTCTCGATCTCCCGACCTTGTGATCCGCCTGCCTCAGCCTCCCAAAGTGCTGGGATTACAGGCGTGAGTCACCACGCCTGGCTACGCCCAGCTAATTTTTGTATGTTTAGTAGAGACAGGGTTTTGCCATGTTGCCCAGGCTGGTCTCCATCTCCTGAGCTCAAGTGATCCACCCGCCTTGGCCTCCCAAAGTGCTGGGATTACAGGCATGAGCCACCATGCCTGGCCAGGTTGCCTTTCATAACCTAACTTTAGAAGTTATTCAGTATCATTTCCATGACATTATACCCATTGAAGCAGTCACAAAGCGAAGGGGAGATGGACTTCATTTCTTATTGCAGATGGAGGTGGCAAGGTTCCAGAACAATATGTGAGACTAGAAATATAGCTGTGGACATTATTTGAAAATTCAACTTACCACAAGGGTTAAATCAATGGAGGGGACACAAATGTGTTGGGTTACTCGTTTCTGAGCTGTCAGACACTGAACTAATGAACTTTTCTTTTGCCTTTTGGGGGTTATAAGTTGTAAGAGAATAAGCAATAAAACCAAATGGAGACCCAGTCATTTGTAAAAAGCATTCACTCCCTTCTTCCCTGGGTCGCTTCTTCAAATCACTGGCAATAGGCATCACCATTATTGTTATAAAGCTAAGGGAAGCTGGGGTTTTTAGAGCAAAGGTGAGAAAGTTGATAGCGATCGTCTGGATTAATCGCAGGGGGCAGAGACCCTCACTAGCTACTGCTCCAGCAACTGAAATAACCAACCAGCAGAACTTATCATTTCTGCTGAGAGAAGAGTTTTACTCTGAGGTACCAGGGAGATGGTTCCATGACATAAATATAAGGAATTGGTTAGGATGAGGAATGAATAAAGGCATAAAACAATGTACGTTCCAATCCCACTAGGAAGGAAGGTAACATATTAATAACGATAATATATTAACAAATGGAGCACCATCCTACAGAACACTGAGTCTCTTTTGATGGAGAAGATGAAAAAATGTCAAAATATGTGAGGGCCCCAAAATGAGCAAACGAGAGCTCAGTATCAATGTGCCTATCTTGCTGTGTTTAAAAAAAAAAAAGTCAGCTTTGAAAATAATATGATAATCACCCATTTATAAGCTAGAAAATATAATGGATCTTTAAAATATAATATTCATAGTTATAGATATTATTTAAAATTAAGAGAAAAATACACTCAAGAAACAACAAAATAAATCCCACCCATCGAAATGACTAAGACACCTAGACAATATAAATTCTAATTTTGATTAATCTTAATGATTATTATTCAATTTAGTTTTTCAAACTGTTACTAAGGGCCTATTAAATGCCACCATTAAGCTGGAGTGCTTCAAGTTTCTTACAGATAGGTGAGGGTGACAGTCATAAAAAACTGATTATGTGGGGTGGTCTTGTTTTGTTTGTTTGTTTTAGACGGAGCCTTGCTCTGTCATCCAGGCTGGAGTGCAGTGGCAAGATCTTGGCTCACTGCAACCTCCACCTCCCGGGTTCAAGCTATTCTCCTGCTTCAGCCTCCCAAGTAGCTGGGATTGCGGGCATGCACCACCACATCTGGCTAATTTTTGTATTTTTTGTAGAGATAGGGTTTTACCATGTTGATCAGGCTGGTCTTGAACTCCTGATCTCAAGTGATCTGCCTGCCTTGGCATCCCAAAGTGCTGAGATTACAGGCTAATTATGTGTTTTGATGACACTTTGCCATAGGAGCACGTGGAAGGGCCACTTGGACTAGACTCAAGAGGCAGAAGGTGATTCTTGAAGAATAAGTAAAGTTTTAAATAGGGGGAGAAGTAAGGGAAGAGAAATTCATGCAGAAGGAACAGCAGGAATACTTGGAAGTGTATGTAATATGTTTGGCAGTTTTAGACCACGGACCTCACAAAGGTGAACAGTGGAAAAGGAGGTTTGAGAGATAGGTAAGGGCCAGATTATGGAGAGTTTACCAACTGTGGCAAGGAGCTTAGACTGTCTGTGGACAGTAGGAAAGCACCAAAGGGCTTTAGGCAATGTTGTGTCAGTGTTTGATCTCTCTGTGGGGATGGTCCAGAGAGGATAAAGGTGAGACCAGTTAAAAGGCCAATGCTGACCTCCAGGTGAACAGTGATGAGAACTCACATTAGAGCAGTCACAGTAGAGATATTCAGGGTGGGGCAAATGTGAGAAATATGTAGACACTGACTCACCAAGCTTGGTGATTTGGATAGGATGCAATAAGAGATAACCCCTAGGATTCTGGTACAGGCAACTGGGAGGATGATGCAGTGACACCAGATACGGTAGTAAACACAGAGAAGGAGAATAAATTAGTAAGGGAAAAGGAGATGATGCTGAGTCCAGTTTGAGGCATGTTGAAGCTGGATTGACAGGAATAGGTCCTTCTAGTATTTGGCACTGGACCACCATCCGATAGTCTTCCCCAGTCCTAGGGACTCCTAGAAAGAAACTAGGCTAGTCTTGATCTTGATCATCTCTTGTAATATTTGGGATAGGGGAGCAGAGAATGGAAGCCTGGAATTTATAGACGTGTTCCACTTATACCATTTAAAAATTTTATCTTGAAAAGGAAAATTGAACAAGGAAGACACCTGATATACTAGATGAGGATTATTTTAGGTTGAGAAATATAATCCATATAGAAGCTATCTTCATTTGAATTTTATGTATTTCATCCTTTTACTTATTCTTTCTTTTACTTACAAATACTGTCTGAATACATACTATGCTAAGTGCTAAGGATATAAAAGCAAATGAGATATGGAGAACATCCTTAAGAGACTCACATTTGCATATTAAATTATTTTGACTTTTGTAGCTAGCAGTGCAAAATTCTTGTTCAATTTTAAACAGTTTTTTCAGTTGAGGCTAAAGATGGTTTAGTGTTAAACAAAAGAGTACAGGATTTATGGCTAGGCTTATCTGAGCTATTCTAGATGCATCACCCTAGATAAATTAGTTAGACTAGCCAAGTTTGAAGAAGGAAAATTAATTCAGAGCAATTTTCCTGTTGAAGATAACCAGAAACTTTTTTTTTTTTTTTAAATGAGAACCAACAAGAGAGAGAATATAATTACTGAACCAATTTGGAGGCTTAAAAAAGTAAATTGGAAGATAAGGCTGCTCTGTCCTGGGAGCATTTGGCAATTCATGAGGGGTTGCAGAAAGGGTAAGAGGCTAAATTAAGGGAATGGATTATATTCTAGGGCCTGCCAAGGTGAGGAGAGTTGCTGGTAAATCTCCCCATTTCAAGTTGAGATACTGAAGAAGAATGAACTTGAACTACATAAGGCTTCCTAGACACTTCAGTTTACAATAATCTCAACTGCCTGGCAAAAGCAAATGTAAGTCCTTTCTCAATGAAGAATACATTTCTATAAGCAATTCTGCACGTACAATTATTAGCACATAATTTAAATATAGCCACATGAGGGCAGGTACGGTGGCTCATGCCTGTAATCCCAGCACTTTGGGAGGCCAAGGTGGGTGAATCACTTGAGGTTAGGAGTTTGAGACCAGCCTGGGCAACATGGCAACACCCCGTCTCCACCAAAAATACAAAAATTCGCCATTCTCATAACCCCATCTCAAAAAAAGTAAATACATAAAAATTAAAAAAATAAAAAATAGCCACATGAAACAGGAAAATATGACTAATAAAATAGCAGAAACAAGGACAGTAGAAATAGATCCACATGAAGTCTTACAGATCCACAGAGTCTGATTATTTAAATAACCAAAAACATTTTATAATATAAACATGTTGTGTCAGTCAGATTTCCAACCAGACACAGATGGAACCATCAAACTATGATAATATGAGGGATAATATTATTCCTTAATAAAGGAATAATTTTCAAAAGTATGGGTAGTGATGGGGAGAGATGGGGTCCAATACTCTGGGGCTATTAACAATGAGGAGGCTTTACCACCTGTAGGCTTGAAGAGTTACAGGGAGGGAGGAACTATCAGAATCTAGAGACAGAGAGTCTATGGTCAGGGAATGTGGCCAGCCCACAGTGACCCCACAGGAAGAGATCAGGTAAATCAGTACTGAATCTCACTCTCCTCCTTCCCTGTGGTCCTACTGGTACTTTACTTTAGCCAAACACAGCTAGAAGCCAGAGGACAAGAAAGTTAATTGATACAGTCCATGCAGACAGGTTCCTGGAGAGCCAGCAGAGTGGAGAGAGTGAAGATATATCCATAGAGGTGAACGGAAGTATATAACATGTGCTGTTATTTTTTCAAGAAAATAAATGATTAAGGACTTAGCAAACTAGAAACTATATAAAAGAAACAAAAATAAGGTCTAGAATTAAAAAATATAGTAGTCAAAATTAAGAACTCAATGAATAACTTTAGCAATTGTTGAGACCCAACTGAAGAGAAAATTTGTGAAGTGGAAGATAGGTCAGAAGACAATCATAGAATAAAGCATGAAGAGGAAAAGGATGGAAAGTCTACAAGAGATGGTAAGAGGTATAGAAGATATAGTGGGAAGATCTAGTATATGTGTAGTTAGAGTATCAGCAGGCAAATAAAAGGAGGAAATAATGGAAGCAATATCTGAAGAAGTAGTGGCTGAGAAATTTTCAAACTCAAATACAACTAGAGAAAAAGGGACAGATTACTCTCAAAAGAGCAACAGTAAGACTTAGAGCTGACTTCTCAACAGTGGAAGCCAAGAGGCAGTGAAATTACATCTTTAAAAGGCTGAAATAAAATAGCTGCCCATCTAAAATGTTATGATCAGAATTTAAAAATCTATCAAGAATGAAGATTTTTTTAAGTTATTTGATTTCATTTTGTTTTCAGACAGGGTGTCTCTCTGTTGCCCAGGCTGGAATGCAGTGGCACAATCTCGGCTCACTGCAACCTCTGACTCCTGGGTCACCTCAGCCTCCCAAGTGTCTGAGACTATAGGTGCACACCAACACACCTGGCTAATTTTTGTATTTTTGTATTGGATGGGGACACACTGTATTGCTCAGGCTGGTCTCAAACTCCTGGGCTCAAGCAATTCTCCTGCCTCAGCCTCCCAAAGTGTAGGATTACAGGCGTAAGCCACAGGACCCAGCCAAGAATTTGTAAGAAAAACTGCATTAAAACAAAAACCAAGGAAATTGTCACCAGCAGACTCATAACTGAAGAAAACATTAAAAAGTTCTTCAGACAAAACAAAAAAGTATTTCAGTTAGCAAGTTGGAGATCAAGGAAAGAATGAAAAGCAAGTCAAGAATAAATATATGGTTGAGTCTAAATAAATATCAACCATACAAAACGGTAGTACAAAGTATGGGGAGTTTAAAATGTACAGAGAATCAAAATTCACAATAACAATGATTGGGAGAGGAAATCAATGAATTAACATCTAAAAGAATTAGTAAAAACTAGTAATTAGTAAAATTAGTAAAAACAGGTAACTTCCAAGTTAATAAATGGGAAAAGTGAAATAATCAAAATTCATCTGTATATAAACATACATATATGTGTGTGTAATATATGTGTGCATGTATATGTATATATGTATACATATATGTATATATACACATATATGTATATACATATACGGTGATAGATTAATTTGCTTAACTACAAGTAATCATTTCACTATGTATATGTATATCAAAACAGCATGGTATAAACCTTAAACATGTACCATAAAAAGGCACTGTTGGGGATAAGAAAGACCTACTTCATTATGATAAAGTTGAATTCACCAGGAAAATATAATTCTAATTTTCTACATACTGCTAACATAGCCTCAAAATATACAAAAGAAAACAGAAAAACAAATTCACTATCACAAATGGTAGACTTTTAACATACTTCTCACAGCAAATGGTATAACTAGCAGACAAACATTATTAATCATATAGATTTGAACAACACAATCAAATACACTTGACCTAAAGAATACTTACAAGACATGCACACTATAATTGCAGGGTACAATTTTTTTCCAAGCACACAAGGAAAATTCACAGAAATTTACTATATGGTAGGTCATAATGTAAGTCTCAATAAATTGCAAAATATTGAAGTAATTCCAAGTATTTCTCCAGGGAAAAAGTGACAAAGAGATAACTAAAAAATCCTCATATGCTTGAAACTTCAAAGAAATCATGATGGAAATTAGAATAAAAAAATGTGAAAACATCATTTTCCCCAAAACTGATCTACAGATTCAACGCAATCTCCCTGCCACAACCAAAAAAAAGAAAGAAAGAAAATAACAGTTTTTCTTTTGTGGAAATTGACAAGCTGATTCTAAAGTTTTTATGGAAATGCAAAGGGATAAACACAACCAAGACATTCTGGAATAAAAACAAACTGGGAGTGGTGGCTCACACCTGTAATCTCAGCACTTTGGGAGGCCAAGGTGGGCAGATCACGAGGTCAGGAGATCAAGATCATCCTGGCTAACACGGTGAAACCCCGTCTCTACTAAAAATACAAAAAATTAGCTGGGCATGGTGGCGGGCGCCTGTAGTCCCAGCTACTTGGGAGGATGAGGCAGGAGAATGGCGTGAACCTGGGAGGCAGAGCTTGCAGTGAGTCAAGATAGAGCCACTGCACTCCAGCCTGGGCAATAGAGTGAGACTCCATCTCAAAAAAAAAAAAAAAAAAAAAAAACAAAAACCTGGGAGGACTTGCTCTACTGGATATTAAACCAATTAGTCTGGGAGTGGTGGCTCACTGCAACCTCTGTAATCCCAGAACTTTGAGAGGTTAAGGCAGGAGGATCACCTGAGGTCAGAAGTTTGAGACCAGCCTGACCAACATGGTGAAACCCCGTCTCTACTGAAAATACAAAAATTAGTCGGGCGTAGTGGCACATGCCTGTAATCCCGGCTACTTGGAAGGCTGAGGCATGAGAATTGCTTGAGCCCAGGAGGCGGAGGTTGCAGTGAGCTGAGATCACGCCATTGCACTCCAGCCTGGGTGACAGAATGAGATTCCGTCTCAAAAAAAAGACGAATTATAATGATTAAACTATAGTGTTTAGGATTAATGCATAGGTGGTAAAACTACAATGAAAAGCAAACAAGTGATTTCCACAAAAGTCAGGGTAGTTTTTTCCTTTGAAGGGAAAGGAGGAGGTAATAATTGAAAGGCATCAAAAGGGCCACTTCTGGGATTCCGGCAATGTCTAGTTCTTGATTTTACCTGGGTGTTTGCTTTGTGATAAATCACTGAGCTGGACATTTTTTGTTTTGTGTACTCTTTGGTAGGTGAGTTATATAGTTCACAATAAAAAAAGTTTTATACACACACACACATTTAACGCCATATATATGTTAAACACCTAGCTTCGTGCCTGGCACATAATAAATACTCAAGAACATAAAATCACTTCTCTTCTTTCTTTCTAGCATTCCACCATTCCTTCTTTCTTTCTAGCAAAGAAAAAAGAAAAAAAGAAAAATGTGAATTTTCATAAACATTTTCCTAGTACATGCACAATCTTTCTCGCTTTCTTGCAACAATCTCACTGTCATGGAAACTGCAATTAAAAGTGGAGCCTGTGGAGAGAAGGAGAGATAGGAGCACAACAGCCTGAACTTGATTACCTCTTTGCAAGAGGAAATTCTCACTGATAACTGAATTCTGGAACTCAAAACCTAAAGTACCCATTAACACATAATATGCTTGTTGGCTTTATATTTTTAATTTTCCCTTCCAAAGCAACAAAGCAAAACCTTTGTTTAAAAGCTTCCCTTTGCTACAGGTTGCAGTTAATCCTATAATCACTGGGTGAATGTTTATCGAGCCAGACATTCTTTGTGGGTCAGAGAAGCAAGAGGCCAGCAGTGAAGGTATTGTCTTGCAGGCGACTGCGATGCAGGAAGAATGTGGTTAGGTGAGGTTGGGTGACAGGCACAGCGGGCTGTGGGCTGCAGGGATCCCTGGGACAGGCATGCTCCAGCCTGTGTCCACTAGGCAGGATGTCTGCGCCTGCCCTCATGCCTCAGCTCCTTCCCACAGCCACTTGACATGTTGGGAGCTGGGGTAAAGCCTAATGATACTTGGGGAGAAGACTTCAATTCTATCAGCTGAGAAATCAAAGACATTTGAAAATCAAGGAAGTGCCAAAGACTACTTTAAAATGATCTCTGCCCAGGTTTCCCCCATTCCCTGAAACATACAACCAATTCACCTGAAAATTACCAACTTGGAAAGAGATGAAATAATAGATTTCTGTGCCTAAAAATGATCAACAAGTCCAAAAGGCCAAAAATTGAAAGCACAAAGGACATTGGGGGCTTATTTTCAGCTGATATTGAAATTTTTCCTTGTGACCTCAAAGGAAATTCCACCTTTAGCAGAGATTTGCTCTGGAAGGGGGATTAGACTAGAATTCCTTATGGACTGGGAAGGAGGTAGAAGACAGGGGAAGGGATTCAGGAGAGGACATCTGCACCCCATGTTTTTAGACCTGTGGAATTAGGCAAGAGACATTCTGCTGGTTTGGTAGAAGTGGGACTCTCTGAAGACTAGATTACGTATTAATTAATTCAGCATATAGTTATTGAAGACCTACAGTATGCCTGTGCTGTGCCGGCTGCAGGAGTTGGACCGGAAAACCAGAGAGGCTGTGTCCCTCACCACATGGAGTCTATAAACAGAAGGGCAACAGGGCATATTGGTAGACTCCAACTGGGCCAGAGAATTTACTGGCCAAGATAACCTCCATTTCCTCCATTTCTGTTGCAGAAGTCTGGTGAAGGGAAGCAAGGTGTGGAAAAACATGAAAAGAAAGCTCTTGTAGAAGGCCTGTCTCCACAAGGACCTCACCTGTACATAGGAAAGATGGACAAGGTAGGAAGTCCCAGCCAGAGCAATCAGGCAAGAGAAAAAAAAGGCTGAGGCAGGGCGTGGGGGAGCATCTGAATTGGGAAAAAGGAAGTCAAACTATCTCTGTTTGCCAATGATATGGTCTTATACCTAGAAAACTCTGAAGACTCTTTCAAAAGACTCCTCAATTTGATAGATGAATTCAGCAAAGTCTCAGGTTACAAAATCAAAGTATGCAAATCAGTGGCACTCATATACTCCATTAAAGACCACGCTGAGAATAAAATTAAGAACTCAATCCCACTTACAATAGTTACCAAAAAAAAAAAAAAACACCTTAGGAACATACTTAACCAAGGAGGTGAAAGACCTCTACAAGGATAACTACCAAATACTGTTGAAAGAAATCATAAATGGCCAGGCATGGTGGCTCATGCCTGTAATCCCAGCACTTTGGGAGGCCAAGGCAGTCGAATCACTTGAAGTCAGGAGTTCAAGACCAGCCTGGCCAACATGGCAAAACTCTGTCTCTACTAATAATACAAAAATTAGCCAGGTGTGGTGGTGCATGCCTATAATCCCAGCTACTTGGGAGGCTGAGGCACAAGAATCACTTGAACCCTAGAGGCAGAGCTTGCAGTCAGCCGAGATCGCATCACTGCATTCTAGCCTGGGTGACAGAGTGAAACTATGTAAAAAAAAAAAAAAAAAAAAGAAAGTAAAAGAAATAAAAGAAAGAAAGGAAAGAAAAGAAAGGAAGGAAGGAAATCATAAATGACACAAACAAATGGAAAAACATCTCATGCTCATGAATTGAAACAATCAATATTATGAAAATGACCATACTGCCCAAAGCAATCTACAAATTTAATGTAATTCCTATCAAACTACCAATATCATTTTTCACATAATTAGAAAAAGCAATCCTAAAATGTATATGGAATCAAAAAAGAGCTGGAATCGCCAAAGCAATCCTAGATAAAAAGAACCAATCTGAAGGCATCACATAACCCAACTTCAAATTATATTACAAAGATATAGTAACCAAAACAGCATGGTACTGCGATAAAAGTAGACACATAGACCAGTGGAATAGAATAGAGAACCTAGAAATAAAGCCAAATACTTACAACCAACTGATATTTGACAAAGATCAACAAGGCAGACAAAAACACACACTGTTCAATAAATGGTGCTGGGAAAACTGGATTACCATATACAGAAGAAGGAAACTGGATCCCTATCTCTAACCATATATAAAAATTAACTGAAGCTGAATTAAAAGACTTAAATTAAATTTAAGACCTGAAACCATAAAAATTCTAGAAGGATATCTAGGAAAACCTCTCTGGACGTTGGCCTATGCAAAGAATTTATGACTAAGACCCCAAAAGCAAATGCAACAAAATAAACACAAAAATAAATAAATGGAACGTAATTAAACTAAAAAGCTTTTGCACACCAAAATAAATAATCAACAGAGTAAATAGATAACCTATAGGATGGGAGAAAATATTGGCAAACTCTACATCTGACAAAGGACTAATATCCAGAATCCACAAGGAACTCAAACAAATCAGCAAAGGAAAAAAAAATCCCATTGAAAAGTGGGCAAATGACATGAACAAACATTTTTCAAAAGAAGATATACAAATGGCCAAATAACATGAAAAAATGCTTGATATTCCTAATCATCAGGGAAATGCAAATTAAACCATGATGAAATACCACCTTATCCCAATCAGAATAACTATTACTAAAAAGTCACAAAAGCAATAGATGTCAGTACGGATGTGGTGAAAAGGGAACGCTTATACACCATTGATGGCAATGTAAATTACTACAACCTCTATAGGAAACAGTACAGAGATTTCTCAAAGAACTAAAAGTAGATCTGCCATTCAATCCGGCAATCCCGCTGCTGGGTATCTACCTAAAGGAAGAGAAGTCATTATATCAAAAAGACACCTGCACATGTATGTTTATAACAGCACAATTCACACTTGCAAAGATATGGAATCAACCTAAGTATATATCAACTGGTGAGTGGATGAGGAAAATGTGTGTGTGTGTTTGTGTGTGTGTGTGTGTGTGTGTGTGACCTTTGGAAGCTTCATTCCTTACTGATTTCTTCATTAGCAAAGCAGCAAAAACCCTCATCACAGCGATTCCAATCCCATTACCATCATCATGTTCATTGCCAAAGTTATGAGCATTACATGACAAGCATTACTAACGTGTCCTCTATAATCCTTCTATGTGACACCAACTTCAATACTTACGAAATGCTTTTAACCAAATTAGAGCAAGGAGAACTTTAACATTTAGAGGGAGAGATGTGTGGCCATCTCCTTTCACAAGGCAAAGTCATCACTCCTACGTAGGTTCTCACAGATGGTCCACAGGCACGTTGGGTAGGACCCTAGTCAGTGTGAAAAGCTGAGCAAAGCAGAGCTTTTCTAAGCCCTCAAGTCTGGCAGGACTGCAGTACACAGGTATGCCTGGTCATAGACTGCCACATGGTGGGATTTTACTCTTCCAATGTGTAAGTCTTTTCACCATTGAGTTGTAGAATCATTGAAGACAGGACTTGCCACTCTTCCTTTTTATTTCTCCCTGGATACCTAGAACTAATTCTGGGTGTTCATTAAATTCTTGTCGATAGACCAATTCAACAGATATCCATGAAATGTTTACTGAATGGCTCCTGTGTGACAGGCACTGTGCTAAATAAACAGATGTTGTTTTAAAGGTCCAAGGAACTCCCCAGGTAGGTGTTTTCTACGACAACACTGTTATCAACTGCTTTCCAAAACACAGCCCATCAGATCTGGGTTTATCCCTAGAATAGCTGCATCCTTGAAGTGACGGGAGGGTGGCATTCTCTGCCTTCACAAACGCCAGCTCCAGCCCAGTGTCTACTGTGGGTTGGGCCAGTCCTTGTCCGAGTGAATCGTGGTCTGCTGCTGAGCTCAACAGGCTAGAAGCAAGTTACTGCCACAAGTTGTATGGACCAGTAGGGCACCAAAGTCACTCAGAGACAAAGCTTAAGGCTGTTACTGGTTTATTGTGCATTGAATTGCTTTCTGAAATTCTGGTAGTGAGATTGAGGAGAAAGTGCAGTGGGAGGGATAGGGTGTTAGAAAAACAGGTAGGGAGAATCAAGCAAGGGGAGCATTTCAGAGTGACATCAAAACTGTGTCAAGTGTCTTCTTCAATGGTTGTAAAGGTCAGAGCAGCACTTACAAACTTTGTCCCCTTGATAAGGGGAATGAAACAGAAAACTTGAATGTGGTTATTTTATCATGCCTGTTCTTAGAAAACAATCCTAGAAATGCCTCCTGTTGGCCAGCCTGGTTCTTGACCCGCTTTCAGAGTTTCAACCTGTAGATACCTGAGCACACCCAAGCAGGTTCTATGCAGACAGAGCCGTCTTCTGCATGTACTTTCTAGGAAACCAGGTATTCAGGGACAAGGTACAGCATCCTCTGAACCTGCACCAACATCCTGAAAGCTGATGCCAGGTCAGGATCTTGCTATGGTGACCACAGATTTCCTGGAAAGCTGTTGTCTTGCCTGCAGAATGCTGGCAGAGTTGTTCTTCAGATAGCTCCTCTCTGGTCTCCTACTCCTCTCTTTATCCATGTCCCAGGGCAAAATGGCCATGCAGCTGAAGGCTGTAGGGACATTCAGTCTTTCCTGTGACCATTTTCTGCCCACACTGATGACCTCCTTCTAGATCTCTGCAAGAATTCAGACCTTCCCTGAACCAGAAGTAATTGTGGCATTGGCAGAAAGCTGAATCTCTATACTCCAAATGCAATGGGAAAAAGGTCTTGTGGTACAGCAGCCACGGCTCCCTGAATCAGATTGGCTTTGGAGAGAGCCAGGGCCAAGAGCCTTCTGGGACAGGGTGTGAGGAGTACCTCTCCTAGTCCCAATGGGATGCCATGATCAGGAATACCTTCCCTCCATAAAGTATGGAGAGATTAGAAAATTCACCCTTGACCTCTCTGCTGCCTCAGAGGGTGACCATCTTCCTTATCCTCTGCCACAATCCACCTGCAGCAAAGGGGGCCACACTTCCTCCCTACCTTTCTCTGGGGCTATTTAGCCTGGAAACAAGACTATCAGTGAAATAACACAGCAAATTAAATTCCAGAGCCGGGAACCACAAAATCTCAGAGTTGGAGAGCCTGTCAAGTCTGTCCATTGCTATCTCTCACAGATGTGAGCCGGCACTGCACCACCAGGCTGAAGGACCATCTTTTTCCTTTCTAATCAAAGAATCGTGTTTCCCTTTCTCTGGGCTATAGACTCTCCGTGGCCTTAGGCATTCCTCATAAGATATGACACCAGGTACATGGCCAGCCATGGTCTGGGGCATACAAAGATGAATGAGACAGAAAAACCAGGTAGGCAAATAAGTACAATGCCCCAGGGGCTCTATGGAGCCACATGCCAAGTGCTGTGGGAAGTTCAGGGAAAGGTGCAGTATGCGGCAGCAGGAAGGATTCTGAATGCCTGATGTCTGAGCTGGGTGCCTGGAAGGATGAATGGGATATAGCAGATGAGCCAACAGGAAGAGGAACTAGCACTGATTCATTTATTTATGTCTTCCTTCATTCCGTCCTTCATTAATTCAACCAGTCTTTACTGAGTACATGTTTTGTGGCAAGATCTGTCCAAACAGAAAAAAAAAAAAAAAAAAGAGAGAGAGACAGAAGTATTATTGTCCCTGCCTTCAAGTAGCTTGCAGCCTAGTTGTGATATAGGTAAGAAAAAAGGCCAGAATACATGGTGAGGTAAGGCAACAAAAGGTAAGGGAAAAATCAGGTGCTTTGAGAGCCCACAGAAGGTACTAACTCCACAGATGAAAGCATGGTGTGAGAACAAGTGTAGTAACCTGGGGAACAGGGTGGCCAGAGCATAGAACCCAACAGGAGAGTAGAGGGAAATGAGGCTGAAAAAGATAGAACATGAAGAGTCTTCCTTAGGCAGTGAAGAAAAAAGCACTGAAGACTTTAAACAAGTGAGTGATATGATCCTATTTATGTCCAAGGAAGAAAACTGGGAGCAGTGTGGGGAACTGGTAGGAGAGGCAAGAGGTGGAAGCAGGAGGACCAGAAGGTTGCAGCAGTTTTCACAGGTCCCGATTTTTCTCCTGTGTATGCACCCCAGTATGTCAGTTTCCCTTTTTAAGCATGATGCCAGAATGGAATAAAATATTCTAGGTGCGGACTGACCAGCACAGAGGTGCCGTAAGATAGTTAGTTATTATAGATGACACTCCTATGTTTTTGTTGCTGGGGAAGGCTATATATTTTGGTAACATATCACAGTTCTGCTTCATATGGAGCTTATTATCAACATAAATTCCTGGGCCACATTCTCATTTACTGTGGCCAAACACTGGTTCCCTCATCTGACATTTAGATATTCAGTTATTGGTACCAAAATGCAGGAATTCCCAATCATTCTTGTTAAGTGTCATTTTGTTAGCTCTGACTATTCATCTAATCCACCAGAATTATTTGGGATCCTGCATGTTTTGACAATGTATCTCTATCTTGCCTAGCTTTGCAGCATCTGCAAATTGGAGTATCATTCCCAAGATGCTCTTATTTGATCCAATTTTTGTCCAGGCCTTGGAGAGAGAGGATGGAATAGGCCATTTATAAATCCAGTAAAGCTGCTTCATAAGACACCATATTGCCATCATGTTCAAAGATGTCAGAAGAATCTTTTTTTTTTTTTCAAATACCATTTTGAAATCTGGACAAACTATGGCATTGTTTGGGACAATTTCTAAATAAAAGAATGAGCTTCATCTGGCAAAACCTGTTCTTGGTGACCCAATCTCAAATCCTGGTCGTCACCACTTTCTAGGTACTCATTCCTCCTCCTCTTCTCAATGTCTTAACATTGGAATACCTGGGAGCTCCGTCTTTGGACTTCCTCTTTTTTTTTTTTTTTTTTTTTTTGAGACAGAGTTTCACTCTGTCACCAGGCTGGAGTGCAGTGGCGTGATTTGGGCTCACTGCAACCTCCACCTCCTGAGTTCAAGTGATTCTCCTGCCTCAGCCTCCCAGGTAGTTGGGACTACAGGCATGCGCCACCACCCCCAGCTAATTTTTGTATTTTTAGTAGAGACAGGGTTTCACCATGTTGGCCAGGATGGTCTCGATCTCTTGACCTCGTGATCCGCCCGCCTCGGCCTCCCAAAGTGCTGAGATTACAGGCGTGAGCCACCGTGCCCGGCCTGGACTTCCTCTTTTTGTAAGTTACTTTAGTCCCTTGTAGCATTCTCATGGATGTACCTCTCCAACCTTGGCCTCTTCCTTGATCTCCAGACACATGAATCCAACCACCTGCCAGATTTCTCTTCTTGCATATCAAATAGAAATCTCAACTACAACACATCCAAAAACAAGCTCCTCATTTCTTCCTGTCACCTAAACCTGTGTCTGCACTCCTGTAGCCATCCCATTTCAGTTAATGTCCATACCATCACTCCAGCTGATCAGGCCAAAATCCTTGGAATTAGCCTTGACTCCTCTCTTTTTCTCATATCCTCATTCAATCTATTAGCAAAATTCAATTGCTTCTATCCAGAATCTGACTGCTTGTTAGACCATGTCTCTGCATGCCCATAGCTACCAGCCTGGTTCCAACCATCATCACTGCACAGTTTATTAAAACAGGCCTGTTTGCTTCCACCGTAGCCTCCCTTCAGTCTATTTGCAACACAGAGGGAATGTGTTAAAATGTAAATCAGAGCATGCCACTCTTCTGGTCAATGGCTGCCATCTCTCTCTGGGTAACGTTGCTGGTCCTTACAAGGGCTTTCAAATCCCTGCCTGATCTGGCCTCCTGCTATCTCTCTGACCCCATCTTCCACCCTTCTCCCTGCTAGTTTCTCCACATGAGGCACACTGGCCTCCTTGCTGTGCTGGGAACACACTGGGTACACTTCCCTTTTGGGCTCTTTGCACTTGTGGTTCCTTCTCCAGAGAGTCACTCATCTTCAGATTTTACTAAAAGGTCTTCTTGTCACAAAGACTTTACCTGACTTCTCTCTTTAAAATGGTCACCCTCTCACTCTAACATTATGCATCCTCCCGGCCTGCATCGTTTTTCTCTGTACCACCTATTAGCAATAAACATGTTATATATTTACTTATTTTTAAAAAGTATATGTCTCCCTTTACTAGACCTACTACATGAAGAAGGCATGAATTTCTGTTTATTTTGCTCAGTGCTTGATTCTCAGGGCCCAGCATAGAGCCCGACACACAGTAGGTACATAACAATATGTTAAATTATCATAGAGTCAGAAATTTTGCCTGGCATTGATGGCATTGAGAAAAATTCACTTCTTGTATTTGAAAATTGGAATGCATTTGTTCATCTCTGTTTTCTAGACTTTCTTGTGGTTGCCATGATGTTTTATAGATCACTCACAGAAGATCAGCCATGTCATGGTAGCAGCAGCAACAAGAACTAACAGTTATTGAACAATGAATAGGTGTCAGGCCTGGTGCTTAGACAGCATCCTATTTAAATCCTTAAACAACCCTGTGAAGTAGGTAATATTATTTTACCCACTTACCCGATAGAAAAACTAAGGCACAGATTGATTAGGTAATTTTCCCAAGGTCACACAGCTAGCAAGTGTCTGAGCCAAGACTCAAACTCAGGTAGTCTAGCTCCAGGGCTTATGCTCTTAAATTCCTGCATCTACACTACTCTCTTCTTAAAAATTATTTTAGAACTCTGGAATGTAATTCATTTGGGCTAGAATATTTCAGTTAATTTGAGGAATAAGTTTTGGTCTTGTACACTCCTGATTCTTTGGAGATTTCAATGCCTTCTATTCAAAACTCCTGCTCTTTTTGGTCTTAAAATCATTCACTTTGACGAAAATGTTGGGAGGAAAATAAAAATGGGTAGGAATGTTTCTTCTGTCGCTCAGGAACATCCCACCATCCATCCACAGGGACAGACCTAAGACTCCTTTGTTCTTCTGACTCAAACAAAGCTTTAAAAAGGCTCCTGTGTTAACATTTTTCTGATATCTTGGTTCAACATTCTTAACATGACTCTTCAGCTCTACGTCAGTCTTTTCTATTTTTATGTTGTTTTTGGTCAGTGGCCACTCTTTCCACCTTTCGTACATGTTTTCTTTAAGACTGAGCTCATCTGAGTTTCCTTTGTAGCCACTTGGTCCGTTTATTTGCTTCTGTTTATTAAGATGGCCTTTTCAGATTTCTTGTACTCTTCTTTCATTTCAGGAGCAGCTGAGATCACGCTGCTAAAACCTCCTCCTCGAATGCCCTTCAGTGGGCACTCCTATTTGGTTGATTCTACCACAGTCACGTTCCCTGTCCAATGTGGAGGTGGTGTTGGGAGGGGCTTTCCAGCAAGGGTGACATTTCCCAGTCCCATTTATGATGGGGGAGGCTGGTGGTGGAGTTCTGGCCAGTGGGATGTAGGTGGGAGTGATATGTACTGCTCCCAGGACTAACCCAAAAAAGCCTTCCAACTCTCCACACCCTCTCTGCCTCATCTGCTGGCTGGATGTCTATACTCCAGCTGATTTTGGAAGCTGCATGTTGCATATGGCAGTGCCTCCATCAGCCTGGGTACCTGAGTAATTCCTTTCCAGATTGTATTTTGCAGAAGTAAGAAGTAAACTTCTATGGGTGAAGCCACCAGGATTTGAGAATTTGCATAGTACAATAGCTAGGATACCTTAACTAATATAAATTCTGTGTCAATTTTTCCATAAGCCTATTGAAATCTCCTCTCTAGAGAAGTCTACTGAGAGCAGGCTTCTCTTCCCACCACGGCTAGCTGTGTGGGAAAGTGGGTGCGTGCCCCCAAGAGCCTCATGGTCTTCCCTTCACAAGCGATCCTTCCCCATCACACGAAGTCCACCTCATAATGTCCCTCGTTGGACTTTCTGCTTCTGGGAGAGAACACTGTCCATGAAGCAAACAAAAAAAAAATGAAAGGTAGAAGCAGCTCGCTAAGCAACTGGGTGGAGTAAGGGACTACCTGGACCCTATCAAGAAGGAGAGGAGAACAAGCAGCGAGAGTGTTGAGGGAGGGGCCTGTGTTTGGTTCTTCCTGTGAGGGAGCCTGGAACACACGCCAAGCTGTGCCAGAGACTTCATTCCACCCTTGGGCCAGGCCAAGAACCAGGCACTTGTCCCTTCTGCATCTGAGGCAGCAAGAAGCTGCTGGCAGCCCAGTCACTGAGTGCTTGATCTGTGCTTTGTACCGCCTTTGTGCTGTGATGACAGTCCCAGCGTTCCCAGGACAGTTGGTGAATAAGAGCAGAGTCCAGAGGGAGGAGAAAGTGGAACCAGGCTGGCTGGACCCTCAGCCATAGAAGCTGCTTCCTAGAAGGCCCAGTTCAGGTGCATAAGAACCTCACAGTGGAGCTTTCTGGGACAGTGGGTGTGGCCAGGGGCCCTGGAGATGTGGCAACTAGTTTGTCCTATTTGGAAGTAATATTAAACAACAATAAACACTTACTTATAAAGCATGTACTAAGTGCCAATCCCTGTTCTGAGTGCTTCACACAAATTAACTCAGTGAATCCATAAACAAACTCTGTGAGGTGGATGGCATTCTAATCCCATTTTACAGGTGAGGAAATTGAGGTCTATGGAGGTGAAATATCTTGTCTGGGATGCCATAAGTAGCCTGAGGCGGAGTTCTGGCCCCTGAGTCCATGCGTTAGGACCCCAAAGAGCAGGGCTGATTAACACTCACCAACAGAAGGCAGGTGGAGGAAAAGGCTTGCTTCAAGCCTGACACACAGTGAATGCTAATTGCACCTCGCCTCTCCTCTTCCAGCCGGTTGCCATGCTGGGATTCTGTAGGGCAATTGGCACCATTCCAGGTTTCAAAGAAGGAGGTGGCCTTTGTGTGGTGTCAAAACACTGAATTATAAATCAAAAGACCTGTGTCTCCGTTACCTTTGTGGTCTTGGGCAAGTCACTTAAGCAATCTGACTTCTAATTTCTGCATCTATAAAAGGAACATATGCCCCTTACAGGTAATAGGGAAAGCCTATTACCACTGTCAGCCCTTGGTAGCACTTAAATGAGTTGGTTGAGTATGGATCTGACCCAGGATTCAATTCTAGGTGGATGAGATATTGTGGGACAGGTAGGGGCCTCTCAAGTGGGAGGGACTGTAGTGCATTAGTGTTTATTTTGAGCATTGATGCCCACAGAACTCATTGCACTTGGGCCATCACCTGCTTCAGTCCTCAAGAACAAAAATCTTACCGTCCCTGAGCAGCCTAGAGCAAGGTCATACAGATGACGTGCGGGACAAAGCCTCACTTGGGCAGAGTTGGCTCTTGCCCGCTCAACTGTGAGATGCAGGACAAGCCCTGAATCCCACAGGGTTTACCTCGAATGCATGCCCTGGGTTAGTGAGTAATCATCGCTGCATGAGGAGTCCCTGCCCACAGCTGCTTCCACCGTCTGATCATTCCCCAGAGACCACATTCAAACCCCAAAATTGGAGCTGACAAGTTCTTATTTTTCTTTATTTTGTAATTGCTGTTACTTCTGGGGCTTGCAATGAGAGGAAGGATTGGATAATAGGCTTCTGGCCTGGAGAGATGAGATGGGAATCTAGTTAGTCTTTTGGCCTCCACATGAGGTTTTCATGGATTTCATATTCACACCTCATTTGGGGTCTGAGACTGTGGGTGATTTTGTCCCCATTCCTGCCCACATCTGTCCAATGGGCTGTTACAGTTCTCGGGGTCCCCACTCTCTGGACATGGTCATGCTCAGCAGGCCCCTACTCCCTGACTCCTTGAGCCAAGAAGGCCATTCATGTGGTTTCTCTGTGCTGCAGGGCACTGTGTATGTACAGGGAGCGCAGGCCTTAAAGGAGGGGCTGTGTCTTTGTTGAGGGTGAATGTGTGATGGATGCATGAGGTTTCAGTCATGTCAGCCAGTGCCCATTTAAGCAAACACCCAGGACTAGATGGAGCAGGAAACCATGAGCCTCTGTGGCTGACTTGGGAGATACCTTCTTTCTTTACAAGTCTGTTCTGGAGTCAGTGGTGCTCCTGCCACTTCAGCTGGGCTCAGGACACCGAGTGCAAGATGCAGTTTCAGGATCTGGAATCCACAGCGCTAGTGGGCTGCTCAGGGGAGGCTGGGAGAGGTGTTTCTCTCGCAGATGCCCTGGATGGCGTGGGTTCTGCTAGGTGGCTTGGTGAAGGAAAGGGCAGGATCTGTCTCACACATTCCAGGCACTGTGGGGGTCAAATATGAAGAGCAAGCTTACTTTTTCCCTCTGATATTTCTCTTGCCTTCTATAAAACAGAATGTATATTCCCTTCCTGCCACTCATCAGAGCATCTTACAAATATTGACTCTGTGTGCTAAAGGCCTACCAGGGCTGCAAGGGCCCAGGGAAGCTCAGCCGAGCTCTAGGGCAGATGTTAAGGAAAGGGAGGAAGAGGACCTCTCTCAGGGCTCCTGTCGCAGAGATGCTAGGGAAGCGGCCATCAAGAATTGCCAGAACAGCTTCCTTACAGCCAACGATGCTAGCCATGGCACCCAGACCCAGGTTATGGAGCCCACTGGCTCTGCGGATTCCAGATCCTGAAACCGCATCTTGTATTCGGTGTCCTGAGCCCAGGTGAAGCAGCAGGAGCACCACCGACTCCGGAACAGACTTGTAAACACACTTCATCTAATGGATGGGCCCAGCTCTGTGCTAGAATTCAAAGCTTAAATGAGACTCGGGCTTGCTATTGAGGAGGCACAAGTCAAGGGGAGGAAACAGGCCCCCAGGCAGAGATAAAGATATACATGGTGCTTCACCCAACCCACAGGCAGGAGCACCCTGTGCTTCTCTGCAAGGTCAGCAACTCAGGGGACGCGACCTCTGCCACAGCTCCACAGGGTCACTTCCCTTACTTTCGGAGGAGCACCCATTGGGCACTCAAATCAACACCCTGGGTTTAGCAGCCACTCTGTGATCCCAGCACCACGGGGTGCTGCTGGAAACCTAAACATTTATTCTTTCACTCAAAACGCTGAGCGCCTACCAGGCGGCACACATTGCACTGAATGTCAGAGCCAGAGATCCTAAGGCTCTGAGGTGGGGAGGACAGAGCTGGAGGCAGATTACACACCTTAAAATGTGGGTGCAGAGGTGGGCAGGGAACACCACTGGGATGTGCCCATGAGGATGAGCCAAGACGGAAGAGCTGCGACTTGTTTACCAAAAGGCATTGACGGCTCGATGCTCCGTCTTCCGTGGGAATTCACCCAGCTTTGTTCAGATGTTACTACCTCTGCCCTTCCCAGTTCCTACCCCATGAAAGGGCATCTGAAGGTGCTGACATCAGAAATGGCAAGTCAGGACACACGCAAGTTCCACAAGGCTTCCTGCTGCCCCGCCCAGCCTCTTTGCAGCCGCCTCCTGCAGCCCCAGGCACAGGCCTGACTTTGGTACAGTTGAAGTAATGCCCCAGTTTTGCCCTGGGCTGGGACTGCCACCTGGGGCAATAAGGGTGGTTGTTTTCCCCTGTGGTTGCCCTCCTGGTTACCTTAGTGACTCATGGAGGCAGTGGGCCAGCCTGGGACAGAGGAGCAGGGGTCTGGTCCAGGGCCAGCCTGGGGCTCCGATCCGGGGCTGCCCCAGATGTCCAGATCTGACCAGGAGCTATGAGGGAGGAGCCTGCTCCCATATAGCCATAACTTTTCTGTTCTGAGCTCATCAGTGTGGCCTGATAAAGTCTACAGAGAGGCCCTCAAGGAGGAAGAAAGAAAAGGCAGGGAAATATACTTTTTTTAGCCAGAGCTCCATCAGCGAGTACAGAAAGAGAACATTCTCCTAGGAGAAAGCAAGGCATACTCTGTCCTCAAGGTGCCATTTTCCCCAAGCAATAGAGGCAAGGCCAGATGAGCTGTGGAGGGGCGGAAGATGAGCTTGTGGCTCCCCACCCTGTCCCTTGCATGCACACCCACCCTCAGGGGCTGCAGCTGGGGTGGCTGAGAGGGGAATCCCTGGTTCAGGCTTTCCTTGTCTTACACAAACTGAGAAGGAAGCCTTGAGAATGCTGGTAGTGCATGCAGGGTGGAGCTGAGAGGGCGGAGAATGAGGTTTTTCACCCACCCTGTGGGCCCTCCTGTTTCCTCCACCCTCCCTGTAATCTCAAAACATCCTAACTTCACTGAGCAAAGGTCCCAAGCTTTTCATGGAAGAGCAGCAGCTTGCAATAGCCCCAGAGTCTGAAGATAACATCTCCCTTGCAGTGGCAAGAAAAGGCAAGGGTGCTCAGGAGAGTGCAAAAGTCCTCAGGCCCCAACCAGAAGTTCTGCCTCTGAGGTCCTCAAAGACACGGGCTCCATCTCCTGCTGTTCCCGCTTTGATTTTAGGATGTTGCTTTGCTGTACTGGTGCCAGTAGCGGCCACACTGCAACTCTGCTTCAGGCACAAGGATTGGGGTGGGACCCTGTGTCCGCTCTGAGAGCACTTCTGCCTCCAGCCCTCTCTTGGTCCTTGTCCTTCATGTCCTTTTTTGGTGTGAACTGGGTTCAGGAGAGAAGCCCAGGCCCTGCCATCTGTGGTCAATGCACACACTCCAGGAAGTTGTCTTAGGGATCAACCAGGGGCACCCACAAAATGGACTGGGGATCATGACTGGCCTTTCCAACCCACAGACCACCTTCATTCCACTCAAAATAGCGCAGCACTGACTCTACTTAAGAAGGACGCTCTGATAACACGCTGGTGACTTTCACCTAGAAATGGAATCCATCCTTCAGGGCCCGGCCCCCTTCCTGCCTCCATGATGAAACCTTCCTGTCCCTTCCTGTCAACCCTGAGGCGCCACCACCTTCTCCTTCCCGTCATGTACTCACAATAGTTAACATCCACGGCTCTCTTCCCCTGCACTAGGGGCTGGGATGGGGATGGAACGGGGTGCCCTCTATCCCTGAGTTCCTTCCCATGCAGAGATGTAGAAACAGTCATCACGCATGGTTCCATGAGAGATTCCAAGAAAATGCACAGCAGCTGCAGGAGTCCCCAGGTAGCATCTGAAAAAATGATTTCCTGAAACACATAGGGTTTGGATGGCGAGGTCAGGAGAGGAAGGACTTTCTGGCAGAGTGGAGATGGGAAACAGTGGATGGATGTGCAGGGAACCACCAGGAGCTGGCCCCGCCAGAGTGGGTCCCAACCAGGCCAGCCATCCAGTGGGCGCCATGGGCACCCGAGCTTTCCTCCCCCGGGCTTCACTCTCTTTGACCACTTTCTGCCCAGGGCCATCTGTGGGCAGTGACTTGGGGAGGCTGCAGGAAGAAGGGACAACAATTGAGTCACTTGTTGTTAAAACCAAAAGCCCGCCACCCCGGCCAAGATTTTCCACATGGGGGTAGCCCTGCCAACGTGTGCCCCCAGTCAACATCAAGATGTCCCCCACAGGCCTCAATGTCACGAAGGACTCCTGAAAATACTGCCTGTTTGAGAGGGGACAGAGACTAACTGTGAAATATTCCTCAGTTTCCCTGCTGCTTACCCAAGAGTTGGGTTGAAGCTCAGCCTGGGGCGCCACTGCTGGGGTGAGGTGGGCTGTGTCAGGCCAGCCACTCATGCCAAAGCTGAAGATAGGATGAGAAGGAGAGAGGGAGTGCCCACTGGGGGGCATAGGGCTGTGCCCAGGAGGGCACTGCTTGTCTTTGCAACCTAGCAGCCATCTCTGGCGGGATGCCTAAAATACCTCGGTCAGCCTCCCAGCTGAGGGAGAGCAGGAGGCGTGCGCTGGGGTCTGCATTAGGTTTTCACAATGGATAAAATCAGTTCTGTGATTGAAAGGCGAGGCCTTGGGAAATTAGTCACACAAGGGAGAATTGTGCCTGCCTCCATCAGAATCACCTGAGGATTCCCAGGAACCATCCTAGAGACTCTGATGCAGGGGTTCTAGGTTAAGGCCTGAGTCCCTTCTCTCCCTCCCTCCCTCTCTCCCACTCTTCCTTCCTTCCTTTCCCATGCAAAGCCCCTAGCAAAGCTTAGAATAAGAACATGTGGGGCTGGGTGTGGTGGCTCATGCCTATAATCCCAGCACTTTGGGAGGCAGAGGCAGGAGGATCACTTGAGGTCAGGAGTTCGAGACTAGCCTGGCCAACATGGTGAAGCCCTGTCTCTACTAAAAACACAAAAATTAGCCGGATGTGGTGGCGGGCATCTGTAGTCCTAGCTACTCAGGAGGCTGAGGCACAAGAATCACTTGAACCCAGGAGGCGGAGGTTGCAGAGAGCCATGATCGCACCACTACACTCCAGCCTGGGCAACAAGAGCAAAACTCTGTCTCAAAAACAAACAAACAAAACCACGTTGGATCCACACATGGCTATAGATCCCTACTGTGTGCAAGGCAGCTGGCATCCTGGCCCTCTGAGACTGGCCTAGAGGAGGCCTCCTGGTGACTCCCTCCCAGAGCTAGAGAGGCGGTGTCCTTTGCCTCTGTCCTGCTGAAGGGAGTCCCTCATCCAAGGGGCAACGCTGCCACCTCCTGGTCAGTCTTAGAACTGTCCCCCACTCTGAATGCCTGGTGTAAATAGAGGCAGGGAGCCAGGAGAGGCCTCCCTGTCCTCCCTCTCTGGCTCTGCGTTTGAATATCTTATTCTAGGAAGTGGAATGTCCCCCAAACACGCGCCTCTTTTGGTGCCTCTTGTTTAAGTCTATCTTCCCTGGGAAGCCACCAGTCAACAGGTGGATCTCACTTACCCACCACTTTGCCTTGAATTCAGTGCAAGTCAGCATGTGTTTGTGGAGCACTTGATATGAGGGGGCTGGCAATACAGAGGACAATAAAGCAAAGCCCCACTTTTGCAGAAGGGAGTGAGAAGTGGGGGTGATTCATGAACATGAGTAACTTCTATCTGCGGTGATGTCTGAGCTGAGTCCTGAAGGATAAGCCAGCATGAACCAGTTGAAAAATGGAGAAGATTCCAGGTAAAAGGATGAGCAAGATGTGAATTGCTGGCCTTTTAAATAGAAACTTAATTGCTATATTTTTAATGCACCTCTTTGCTGCCCCCAAGAGGACAGACTACAAACCTTTTCCCTCAATTTCTGGGCAGGTTTAAAAGGTTAAGAGAAAGGAAAAACAAGTTTTTCAGTTGCTAATCATTAGGGTTTAGGGGCCCTCCAGGTCTATGGTGAAAAACAAGAGGGAGGCCTGGGTTTGAGAGACAAAGCAATGCAACCCAAGGAAGCAGGAGGCAGGGAAGATGCCTCCCCTAGTAGACAGTTCTCTGGGTCAGTGTGGGGAGAGGACTCCAGGCCACTGCCCCACCCTGGTCCCCGCAGAGCCCCAGAGAAGTATCAAGCCCCAGAGGGAAGTGTCTGCATAGTGCCAGGAAGCTCTGGATGTCAGCCTTACAATGAATTCCCAGGTCCTCAGAATGGCAGAGATGCATCCTGAAGCCAGAGACCTGTGATACAGGCTGAAAGAGCCCCAGATGTCACCCTTGTAACCCACTTGGACAAATGCCCAAGGATCAGCCTCCTTGACTCTATGAGGGACTCGAGAACCTTGACATTGTCCCAGAAGTAGAGAAATACCAGTTCAAACCACAATGAGGAAATAAAGGAACTCAATGTTCTTGTACCAGGGTTTATAGCAGATTCATATAGGTCATGGGTGCAAAGTAGATCAAGACAGGGCCCCTGTTATTGAAACAATTAGAGAGAGAGCAGTACACTTCTCAGTGATTTGGAGCAAAACACTTGTCCTCTTGGCCTTGGTTTAATTTTCAGTGACAGGATGAGGAGGATGAGCATAGACTCTCGAAGCCCTTTCCTGCTGTAAGAGTCTATGGGAATGCAGATCACATGTACTGTGAGAGATGGGGGGAGACACAGGGTGGGTCAGAATGACCAGAAGAGTCTTCGTGAATGTGATTTTGAAAACTGGAAAGAGGTAAAAGAATTTAGGGTGGTGGGAGTGGCCTGTGCAGATGACAGGCCAGGCCTGGCCAGTTGGAGAGGGAGGTTCTATGGAGGAACAGCCCGGAGACAGCAGGAGGGCGGTGGGTGGGTGTCAGCACTCTCCCTCTCTTTAGTAGAAAGGGAAAAGACAGAGTTCACAGTGGAGAAAATAGGAAACATGGACCTGAGAATCCCTACTATATATATATGCGTGTGTGTATATATAAATTTTTTGAGACAAAGCCTCCCTCTGTCGTTCAGGCTGGAGTGCAGTGGTGTGATCTTGGCTCACTGCAACCACCTCCCCCTGGGTTCAAGTGATTCGTGTGCCTCAGCCTGTAGAATAGCTGAGATGACAGGCTTGTGCCACCATGTGTCTATTTTTTTTGTATTTTTAGTAGAGACGAGGTTTCACTATGTTGGCCTGACCTCAGGTGATCCGCCCGCCTTGGCCTCCCAAAGTGCTGAGATTACAGGTGTGAGCCACCATGCCTGGCCCCCAACTATATTTCTAGCAACTTTCATGTTGAGCAGATGCTCCCCAAAGCCCTTCCTAAACAAGCCCTCAGACATTTGTGCTTCTGCCCTTGACTGGTAGAGACATGTAACATATGATGACTGTGTTTCCATTGACACTGTGTGTACGCTCAGGGAGAAAGCACAGGAAGGCTGTGGGCTGTACGGACACCACCATGCTCCAGAGCTCCCTGCTGAGCCAGCCAGTGGGAGCTGAGGGCAGGCAGTCCATGCTCTGCTACCTCCTTTCCCTAGAGCTTTTCTTTAGATGCCCCCAGTCTGGTCAAAAACAAGCATTCTGAGCTGTGAAATGTTCTGGTCAGTGATCCCAGAGAAGTTTTATAAAGTCTTGAACACAGCTAGATATGCCTCAGTCCCACACTGTTTGAACCTGATTTAATCTTACTCTGACTACTTAGAAGACACCAACTTTAGAGGTGGTATGAGTGTTGGTATAGACCATGGGCTCTGGAATCAGACTCCAAGGGTCTGAATCTTTGCTCTGTCACTTATTAGCTACGTGACAAAGGGTAATTTACTTAACCTCTCTGTGCCTGTTTCCTCTTGTACAAAATGGCGATGAAAGCATCTGCCTGTGTTGCTGTGACACGGGCCTGGCACCTGCTAAGCACACAATAAATTTAAGTCACGGTCATCTCGCAAGGCATCGGTATTACTCTGTAGTCTCAAGTTAGAGAAAGGAAGTCTGAAAGCTTATAGTTTGGAAGGGGCCTGGGAACATTTTATAGTGATTCCATTCAATTGTTCTCTTGCTTTTTATCTTCTTGTCATTAGGATAACATGGAGAAGGTGTCACAACTACAAAGCTGGTGAATGAAACTGTCTGGGTGGTGGGTGGGAGGCCACTAGTCCAGGACGTTCTGCAGCTCTGGCAGTTCTATGATCCTAGCCAATTTTCGCCCAGATAGCACTAGGCCTTGTCTTGTGCCCCAGAAGGCTGTGGTCACTGCGCTCCCAGATGGCAGCTCTATACTTGTTCTAGGGCTAAACACAGAAGGGGCCAAACTTGATAATACTCTGCTTCTGGTCATAATTCTTCTGCAAAATTGTTATATATACCTCTTTATATATAAAGACAAAAACTCATCCTTTAGTGGCCCCCAGAGACCCCGGGAAAGAGCCCAACTCCATAGCATGTCCCGCAGGTTTCCTGTGGGACACTCACCCCTATAGCATCATCCCCATATCCTGCTACATTCCAGCCATCCTGACCAGCTCATGGCTCCCCACACTCTCTCAGTAGCCCCCACCCTCTCCTCATTAACTCCTGATCATCCTCAGGCCTCTGTTTAGCCATTTTCTGAAACTCTCCCACTGCCCACCGCCCACCTCCCCTACCACCCCCACCCCCACCCCCCCACCCCCCCCCACCATGGTTCATTTAATAGTTTCTCCTGTGTGCTCCCGTGTGCTCTGGGTTTACCCCATTGAAGCCCTTAGGACACTTTCAAACCACCTGCTCCCCTCTTTGCTTCATCTGACTGTAAACTAACTTGAAGATAGAAACTGTGTGTGGATTCCTATTGCTTCAGTGGCACCAAGCACAGCACCTGATTTAAAGAGGGTGTTCAGCAAGATTTCTTAAGGAAATGACACTCAACATGAGACTTAAGGGATTGGGGTGGGGAAGAGGTACAATTTCAAGAAAGGAAAGAACATGGCAGCAAGTGCAAAGCCCCCAGGGTTGGAAAGAACTTGATATATCCAAGGAACATGCTAAGGACAGTGTGGCTGGAATGTAGAGAGGTAGCGGGCAGGTGGCAAAGGATTTGGTCTGGAAGGTTCAAAGCATGGTGGGAAGTAATTGAAACATGTTACACTGGATAGAAACAATATCCTATATCCTCAACATCTTCTCTTCCCCTTTTTGCTCTCATGAAACATGGCTCTCTTCTGAGAATAGTTCCTTCTCAAGTGGAGGATTAATTTTCTCTTCCACATCCCTCCTACCACTGGGTGGGGCAAGTGTCTTCCTCACTCCTTTGCTATTTCAGACCATTCTTCCTCTCTTAAAGCTCCCCAGCTTTGAATAAGCAGCCTGTGGCATCCACCACTCCTCCATGAAGTCTCCCATAAACCCCAGAGGGCTTCCTCTCATTCCTTATATGGATCTCAGCACCTGGTTCACCATCATTTTCACCAACCCCACTTGTCATCATTCTAAGAACTACAACTCTGTGGAGCTGGCTTTTTGCTTCCCTGAGTCTGTGAGCTCCTCTTCTCCAAGGATCTTGTCCTTTACTCTATCAAATATGCAAATGGCCCAAATCTAAAGCTTGTCCTCAATAACAACTGCACTCCCTCTGCAGTCTCAATTTGGTGCAACTCCCTCTCTGGCCAGCACCTCCTTAAACTTCCCAGCTCGCTGCCCCTGAAATCCCACCACCACCCATCCTTCCACCCAGGGGAAGTCTGGCCCTTCCACCTTTTAACTCATCCTGCTCCCCTCAGGCTCTCTCTCCCCATCTGACTTGGCTTCAATTCCATGGTTCATCACATTAGTCACTTCTTTTTCATAACCCCTCATCTTTAGTACCTTTCTTTAGTTTCGTTGTATTTGTCTGGCAAAACTCTAACAATGGTGAACTCCAAGCTTCTGCCCACACAGCCAACATGTTGGGGGAAAGCACACCATCTTCCTGGCTGGCCTAACTTCAATTCATGACCACTAACCTTGCGTGGGCCTTTATTGCTACCTGGCAATTATGAACCCATTCACTCTGCAAATGAATATTTTATGCCTTTTTTCTTTTTAGACTTCCCACACTTCCTCCACTATCATCCATCTCAGCCAACGACCTTGCTTCTTATTTTGCTGAGAAAAAGCAACCCTAGCAAGAGTACTTCCTCAAGCTGCCACCTCCACATCTAGCCACACCCTGTGCTTGTGTCCATGACTTCCGCTCTCCTTTTGCTGTGGACCAGCTGCCTGTGCCGAGGCCACTCCTGTACAGGCCCTGAGTCCCATCCTCTCTTACTTTCTCAAGGACACAATCCTATTTCTCTATTCCTACATAATCACTCCTTGAATAATCTGTTTAGACTCACAGACTACAATTCCTCTCCTCCCTTAAATCTACTCCAATCAGGTTTGATCCTCATGTAGCTTAATTGGATGTCCAATTCTTAGTTCTCATTAATAGGAACTCTCAGTAGTGTTTGACATCATGTGGCACTCCCTTCTCCTTGAACCATTTTCTTCCCTTGATCTCCAGAATATCACAGACATCTGACTTCTCTTCAAACCTTTTGTCCACATCTTTTCACCTCTTTTGCTGGGCATTTCTCATCTCCCCTACTTATGAACATTGGACTGGTCCAGGGCTCAGTCCTCGAATCTCTTCACTGTATACGCTCCCTCGGTGACTCATAGAATCCGATGGCTTTAAGTGTAATCCACACGTTGATAATTCAAATTGTATTTTCTACCAAGATCCTCATCTTGAAATCCAGATGCCTCTCCAACTGTCGCATCAATGTTTCCAAGTGGAAACCTCATCCAAACTGAAGCTCCTGGACTTTCTCTCCTAAACTCTGTTTCTCCCACAGTCTTCCCCTGCTCACTTAATGGCAGCTCCATCCTTCTGGTTGTTCAGGCCAAAAACCTTAGAGTTGTCCTTGACTCCTCTCTTTCTCTCACACCCCATAGCCAATATATAACAAAATCATGTTAGCTCTAACTTTAAAACACATCTAGAAATTGACCATTTCTCACCATTTGTGACAACTCTGGTCCAAGCCACCATCATCCCTCACCCAGATAACTGCAAAGCCTCCTAACTGATCCTCCTGAGTCCACCATTGCTCCCATTAGCTGTCTTAAAATAGTAGCCAGAGTGATCTGGTTAAAATATTACTCAGAGAAAAAGCCAAACTCCTTTCAATGACCTGCAAGACCCTATGTGATCTGGCCAGGACTTCACCTCCTCCTTCTCTTCCCACTGCCCATTCCATTCACCTAGGTGTCCTTGACCCGCACATTTCAGGCCTCTGTACTGGTTCTTTCCTTTCTGGCTTCTCCCAGATATTTGCACATCTTACTCCCTTGCCTCATTTAAGATTTTGCAAGAAAGTCAGGTAAAATACACAAAATATAAAATTAACCACCTTAACTGTTTTTAAGTGTACAGCTCAATGATATTAACTACAATGATCCTCTATTTACAATGGCTCAACTTAAAATTTTCGACTTTACAATGGTGTGAGAATGTACCAAATTCACTAGAAACTGTACTTCAAATTTTGAATTTTGACCTTTTCCCAGGCTAGCAATATGCAGTGTGATACTCTCACAATCTGGGCAGCTGCATCAAGCTGCAGCTGTCAATCAGCCACGCCATCACAAGAGTAAACCGTGATACTCTCCCATGGACTGTGATGCAGATGATTCTGTTCAACTAGAGGCCAATGTAAGTGTTCCGGACACGTTTCAGGTGGGCTGGGCTCAGCTGTGATGCTCAATAGGTTAGGTGTACTAACTGCAATTTCCACTTAGAATTTTTTTCACTTATGATGGGTTTATCAAGATATAACCCCATCATAAGTTGAGAAGCATCTGCACATCCATATTGTTGTGAACCCCCATCTCCACCATCCATTTCCAGAGCTATTCTCATCTTATAAAACTGAAACTCTATACCCATTTAAATAGCAATTCCCCATGCCTCTCTCCTTCAGCTCCTGGCAACCACCGTTCTACTTTTTGTCTTTATAATTTTAACTACTCCAGGCACCTCATGTAAGTGAAATCATACAGTATTTGTCTTCAGTGTTACTGGCTTATTTCACTTGGGATAATGTCCCCAAGGTTAATCCATGTTGCAGCTTATGTAAGAATTTACTTCCTTTATTTATTTATGTATTTATTTTTATTTTTATTTTTTTTTTGAGAAGGAGTTTCGCTCTGTCACCCAGGCTGGAGTACAATCGTGCAATCTCGGCTCACTGCAACCTCCGCCTCCTGGGTTAAAGCAATTCTCTGCCTCAGCCTCCTAAGTAGCTGGGATTACAGGCACCCACTACCATGCCCACCTAATTTTTTTGTATTTTTAGTAGAGATGGGGTTTCGCCATGTTGGCCAGGCTGGTCTCAAACTCCTGACCTCAGGTGATCCACCAGCCTCGGCCTCCCAAAGTACTAGGATTTCAGGCGTGAGCCACCGCATCTGGCTTTACTTCCTTTTTAAGGCTGAATAATATTCCATTGTATGTGTATACCACATTTTGCTTATCTGTTCTTCTGTTGAAAGATATTTGGGCTGCTTCCAGATTTTAGCCATTGTGAATAATGCTGCTATGAACATGGGTGTACGAATATCTCTCCAAGACCCTGCTTTCAATTCTTTTGGGTATCTACCTAGAAGTGGAATTGCTTGACAATGATACTTTTAACTTTTCAAGGAACCACTATACTATTTTCCACTGTGGTTGTACATTTTCACGTTTCCACCAACAATGGACAAGGGTTCCAGTTTCTCTGCATGCTTGCCAACACTTGTTATTTTCTAGGGTTTTTCTAATGGTAGTAGTCATTCTAATGGATGTGAGGTAGTATCTCATTGTGGTTTTGATTTGTATTTCCTGAATAATTAGTGACGTTGAGCATCTTTTCATGTGCTTATTGGCCATTTGTATATCTTCTTTGGAGAAATGTCTATTCAAGTCCTTTGCCAATTTTGTAATAAGGTTGTTTGGTTTTTTTGTTGTCGAGTTTCTGGAGTTCTCTATGTATTCTGAATGTTATTCTCTTATCAGATATATCATTTGGAAGTATTTTCTCCCATTATGTAGGCTGCTTTTTCATTCTGTTGATAGTGTTCTTTGATGCACAGAAGTTTTTAATTTTGTGAAGTCCAGTTTGTCTATGTTTTCTTGTGTTCCCCAAGTCTTTGGTGACCTATTCAAGAATGTATTGACAAATTCCATGTTGTAAAGCTTTTGTCCTATGTCTTCTTCTGAGTTTTACAGTTTTAGCTCTTATATTTATATCTTTGATCCATTTTGAGTTGATTTTTGTATATGGCATTAAGAAAGGGTCCAACTACAATATTTTGTAGGTGCAGGCCCAGTTTTCCTAGCACCATTATTTGAAAAGGCTATCCTATCCTATTGAATGGTCTTGGCATCCTTCTCAAAAATAATTTGACCATATACGCAAGGGTTTACTTTTAGGCTCTCTATTCTATTCCATTGTCTATGTCTGTCTTTATGCCAGTATCACAGTTTTGATTACTGTAGCTTTGTAATAAGTTTTGAAATTAGGAAGTGTGAGTCCTCCAACTATGTTTTTTCTTTTTCAAAATTGTTTTGGCTATTTTGAGTCCCTTGAGATTCCATAAAAATTTTAAGATTTTTTCATTTCTACAAAAATGGTTATTGGGATTTTGATAGGAATTATATTAAATTGGTAGATTGCTTTGGGTAGTATTTACATCTTAATAATATGTCTTCCAATCCATAAACATGAGTTGTGTTTCCATTTACTAAGTCTCCTTTAATTTCTTTCAAAGATGCTTTGTAGCTTTCATTGTACAAGTCTTTCAGCTCTTTAGTTAATTCCAAAGTATGTTCTTCTTTCTGATGCCATTGTAAATGAATTTGTTCTCTTACTTTCTTTTTAATGTTGCTTACTGTTAGTGGATAGAAATATTGTTAGTGGTTAGAAATGTGTGTTGACTTTCTATCTAGCTTCTTTGCTGAATTTGTTTATTAATTCTAATGGCATTTCAGGGGACACCTGCATTATGACTTCACTGGTTTTTTTTGTTTGTTTGTTTGTTTTTTTGAGATGGAGTCTCACTCGGTAGCCCAAGCTGAAGTGCGGTGGCGCCATCTTGGCTCACTGCAACCTCAGCCTCAGGGGCTCAAGCGATTCTCGCTCCTCAGCTTCCCGAGTAGCTAGGATTATAGGTGCACGTCACCACGCCCAGCTAATTTTTTGTATTTTAGTAGAGACGGGGTTTCACCATGTTGCCCAAGATGGTCTCAAACTCCTGAGCTCAGGCGACCTGCCTGCCTTGGCCTCCCAAAGTGCTGGGATTACAGGCATGAGCCACCACGCCCAGCCATCGACCTCACTTTTTGCTGGATAAAATCTATTATTTTGGCAACAGGCCCTTTCTCGGTATAGTGCTTTTATTTTATGGCCAGTCACAGGGGACTGGCTAGGAAAAAGATTTGGTCCCTGCTCTGAAGGAACTTCCAGCCTGTGGTAGGGACGTAGACGGTTATAGAGAACTTCAACAAATATGGACAAATATGGAGAACAAGGAAGTGTTTTAGGGATATGCAAGTTAACTATGCTTTTTTTTTTTTTTTTTTTTTTTTTTTTTTGAGACAGAATCTTGCTCTGTTGCCCAGGCTGGAGTGCAGTGGCGCTATCTCGGCTCACTGCAAGCTCCGCCTCCCAGGTTCACGCCATTCTCCTGCCTCAGCCTTCCGAGTAGCTGGGACTACAGGCGCCCACCACCATGCCCAGCTAATTTTTTGTATTTTTAGTAGAGACGAGGTTTCACCATGTTAGCCAGGATGGTCTCGATCTCCTGACCTCGTGATCCGCCCGCCTTGGTCTCCCAAAGTGCTGGGATTACAGGCGTGAGCCACAGCGCCCAGCCGCAAGTGAACTATTCTAAGTTATAAAATGTGTAGGGACAAAGTTGTTTATAACATTTCCTTATTATCCTTTTAATATCTGTAGCATCTATAGAGATGTCATATCTTCTGTTCCTGATGGTTAAATTTAGGATGTGTTTTCTCTCTTTTTTACCTAATCAGTCAGATCAGAGATTTTTCAATTTTATTGATTTTCTCAAGAATCAGCTTTTGGCTCCATTGTTATTGTTTCTCTGTCTCTCTCTCTCTCTCTCTCTTTTTTTTTTTTTCTGGGATGGAGTCTCGCTCTGTCGCCTAGGCTGGAGTGCAGTGGCATGATCTCAGCTCACTGCATCTCCTCCTCTCAGGTTCAAGCAATTCTCCTGCCTCAGCCTCCAGAGTAGTTAGGATTACAGGCGCATGCCACCACGCCCAGCTAATTTTTGTATTTTTAGTAGAGATGGGGTTTCACCATGTTGGCCAGGCTGGTCTCAAACTCCTGACCTCAAGTGATTCACCCACCTTGGCCTCCCAAAGTGCTGGGATTACAGGTGTGAACCACCATGCCCAACCAATATTGTTGTTTTTCTGTTGTATTTGTTTTCTATTTTTTCCTTTTGACTATAATCTTTATCATTTCCTTTATTCTAATAACTTTAGATTTATTTGATCTTCTTTTTCCTAGTTTCTTAAAATGGAAACTAAGGTCATTATCTGAGACCTTTCTCCTTTTATAGTATAGGCTTTTAGTTCTATAAGCTCCTGATGGGTACAATTTGTGTTTCTTTTGTTCACTGATAAGACCCTGAAGCTTAAATTGGTGCCTAGTAAGTACTAAACAAATATTTGTCAGGTGAATGAATTGATGCCTCCCTCTACCCAAAACTCTTTGAACGGTTCCCATCTGACTCTAGATAAAGCCAGTTCCTTACATAATCTTCATGGCCGTACACAATCAGGCCCTTGCTACTCTGTCCTCTTTTCTTGTTGTCTTTCCCTTAGCCTCACTGGCTGTCCATCAAACATGCCAGGCAGGATCTGAACTCGTGGCCTTTACATTTACTGTTCTGCCTAGAACACTCTCTCTCTTCCCTTCCCTGCATCCCCCAAACAAGAGAGTGACGTGGCTTACTCCTTCACTTCTTTCAGGTACTTGCTGAAAGTCACATCAGAGTCTTTCCAGATAACCCTCTACTCACTTCCCATCCTCTTGCCCTATTACCACCCACTTCCCACTTTATTTGTCTCCATAGCACTTCATAGTTTTCATCACCTTCTAAAGCACTCTTTCGCCTATTTTTTTTGTGTCCTGGCAAGAACGTGAACTCCTTGGAAGTACAAAGGTAGTACCTTTTTTTCTTTTCCTCTTCCCCTCTTCTCTTTCCTCTTTCTTCTGCTCCCCACCCTCCTCCTCCTTCTTCTTTTATCTCTCTCTCTCTCTTTCTCTCTCTCTCTCTCTCCCCTCTCTCTTTTCCTGCTATATCCCCAGGCCTTGAGCAGCATCCAGCTCATAGCAGGTGCTCAATATATATTTAACAAATTCATAACTTACAAAAAGATTGCTGTGGTTGTCATGTGGAGAATGGATTGCAGGGGAGCAAAAATGCTCACATGAAGACCAATAACAAGGCAACTTCAGTATTCCAGGAAGTAGGTGATAATGGCTTGTGCTAGAGAAGTGGCAATGGTGGTGAAGAGAAGTAAATTACTTCAGTATACAGTTTGGAGATTAAATCAATAGGACAAGCTGATCCAAAAGACAAGGTGGTGAAAAAAAATCAGGGTAAAAGAATAACTCCCAGGATTTTGGCTTAACCAAGCCAATTGTTGATGGTGTCATTTATTGAGATGGTAACATCTCAGAGAGGAGTAGATTGGGGGATTCAGTTTTGAATGGTTATGTTTAGGATGTTAATGAGTAAAACCAGGCAGTTGAATTATAGAGATCTGGAATTCAGAGATATATTTTTGGTGGTTTTTAGAATATAGGTGAGATTTCAAGCCACGAGCATGAATAAAATCACTTAGAGAGAACATATGGAGAAAACAGAAGAGAGAAGAAGAGAGGAGAGAAAGGAATAGGAGCAGAGAAGAGAGGGAAAAAGGGGAGATAAAGGGAAGGGGAAGAAAATATTAAAGAAGAGAAGAGAGAAGAGGAAAAGAGAGGTAACAGAAGAGATAGAAGAGGAGTGGAGAGGAATGGAGCACTTAGGGCCAAATTCTGAAGAATGCCGACATTTAAAGACAGGAAGAGGTGGAAAAGAGACATATGAGGAAGCCAGGAAAGGAAAGTGGGGAAGGAGGGAGAGGCCAACCCTGTTTACTGAGGCTGAGAGTTTCAGTAAGGGACAAAAAATGTGTATTTTGGCTTTTCCTAAATGGAGGTCAACGACCTTGACTGGAGCAATTTCAATTAGATGGAGGGTAGAAGCTAGAGTGTAACAGGCTTGAAGAGTAAATGGAATGAGAAAAAGTGGAGAGAGCATGTGTAGATAAGGGTTTCTAGAAGCTGGCCTGTATGGGAAAGAAGCAGTAAGAGAGAAAAGGCCTCTCTTACCTAGGACAGCATTGGCCTCTGCAGCTGGGCTGAAGTGGAAATTGTAGGTGCTACACCTGGGTACAGAGGTACACACATGAAGATGTGCTGCCCAGATCTTCCTCCAGAGAAGCACTTGCTGTGCAGCTGTGGGGAATGCAGTCAGCAGACACCCTTTAGCTGTCAGCTCCTTCAGAGTCTGCCTCAACTGCAGAGAGCTGCCTTGTCCGAGATCATAGCCTTTACACTGCCTCCTGTATCTGGTGACCTGGATATTGAAAGAGCTGGCCTCTTCAGCCCAATGCTGGGCACTCTGCCCAAGGAAACTTGCTCCAAAGCTTTCTGCCAGGTTGGCTGAGGCTTTGTTGGGCCTCATCTTCCGCTACCCAATTCTGTTGATCCCCCTTCCCTTCAGAGATGTTGGTCCCTAATATAACATCTTGTACCCCCAAATCAAAATTCAACTCACAAGAGAAGTCCAGCTACCCCAAAATAGCATAGAAGAGATGTGACATCACCATTGCTTATGTACAAAATGCTTTGGGATGTTTCTTAACACTGAAGGGGTTAGGTGGTTGTGCCCACCAGAAAGGCCAAAGTTTTTGGGATACCAAGGGAGAACCAGAAATAAGGAAGAGCCAAGTCTTCTTTGCTCCATAATGGTCAGACCAGCTGCACACCCAAAACATCATGTTCAGTTTGGAAGCCATGTTTGAAGAGACCCGTAAACATCATCAAATGTTGAGTCCTGAATAGAGAAACTAGGACTACAAAAGGACTGCAGTTCTTTTCTCATTTTTTTCCTCAGCTACCAGTCTCTCCATGTTTTCTACTTTTTGAGAACAACACAGCTGTTATGCATTGAGCTCTTGCACTGTGCAAGGTGATGATGAAATGTTTGTCTGCATAACACATACAGAAGTTCCATAAGAGAGGCGCTGTTAACCCCATTGCCCCTCCTACACAAACAGGCCTGAGACAAGCCAGAGAACTTCATCAAGGTCATACAACTAGCAAGTGGCAGAGCAGGGATTTGAACCCAAGCCCTTCTGACTCCAAAGTTGTACTCCATACTCCTGCCTTTTCACATTATATAAGTTGAGTATCCCTTATCCAAAATACTTGGAATCAGCAATGTTATGGATTTCATATTTTGGAATATGTGCATATACATAATGAGATATCTTGGGGATGGGACCCAAGTCTAAACACAAAATTCATTTATGTTTCATATACACCTTATATACATATTCCAAGGTTAATTTTATATGACATTTTAAATAATTTTGTGTATGAAATAAAGTTTGCATACATTGAGCCATTAGAAAGCACAGGTGTCACTATCTCAGTCACCCATGTGGACAAACCAAACATGGTTGTTTGGCATCATCATCATTCCTGACTCTAACTGTGGATGCTACCAATAAGCAATCATTTTCCTATACTTATTTACACATAAGTACTTAAACAGTAAAAAAAAGATACATTATTAATACAATGAAAAAATAATGTGTCTGGGTAAATAAGCAGCACAGGAGCATCACCAGAATACCTGTATCAGCTGTCAGACAACAGCAGCAACAAACAACAGGCTTTCAGCTACAATGCTGTGTTTTGATTAAAAGGTCATTGAACGCTGTAATTTTTTTTTTTTAGGTGAGGAGAAACATCCAAAGCAGTGGGGGGCCAAGAGGTGGGTCCCTTAGGATGAGGAGGCATTCTGAATAAACTGTGTGTTGTGCACCTGCATTTTGGCTATGACCTGTCACATGAGGTCAGGTGTAGAATTTTTCACTTTTGGCATCATGTCAGTGTTCTGAAAGTTTTGGATTTTGGAGCATTTCAGACTTTGGATTTTGAGGTTAGTGGTGCTCAACCTATACTAAGCAGATGGCTACAGTAAGGCTGTTCTGAAGCTTGGCGATGTCTTCACCTCTTGAGAGGAAGAATCCTAATGGGTGAGGGTAAACCACCCAAGGAGCCGGTGTGGGTGTGTAGCCCAGAAACACAGAGCTGAACAGGCTCAGGAAGCCCCCAAGTCCACTGAAGGTGCTGAAACAGTCTCACTGGGACTGGGATGAAACTATAGCTGGGTGCTAACTAACTAAGGGGCAACCTTTACAGTGGAAGATGTGTCAACAGGAGAATGGCCTGCCAGGGTCCAGGAAAAGGGACTTGGCAAAGCGAGAACTTAGGTCTATCCCCAGTACTGCCCATATAGGTTGTGTGAGAGCAAACCTGCAGCTGGAGCCACAGGTAACAGGACCCTGTGCAGTTATAACCGGGAACCTCTGTTTTAAAAATCACCCATTTCCTTTTCTTCCTTCCCTTCCCTCTTACCCCTTCATTCCTTCCCTCTCTAGACAATCCCCTCACCAGTGCATGCTTATCTAATTATGCTCTTACCTAAGAAATCCCAGAGGCTAATATTGAAACAATCCAGGTACCCCACTCCTCCCACTTAGGGGGAGTTGTGAACAATTGAGCCAAAATCAAGCTAATACCAACCAGACCTCCTGATGAGCAATTAACCAAGAGAGCCATCGGAACAAGACACACAAGTCCAGTACCCTGTACCACTCCCACATGTCCCCTATACCACATATCCCTTTAAAAACTCTATGGTAAGTTATAAAATGTAAGATGGTACTTTAGAATGCTAGCTTGCCATCTTCTGGGTTTGCTGGCTCTGCTTTTCCTCCCAGCACCCCTTGCCTCTGGCTTTGCAGCAGCAAGCAGCTGAACCTGGGTCCGGTTACACAGCCGTGTCCTTGGGGTGCAGAAGAGGCACCAGGCTCCTGATACCAGCCCCAGCTCTGATTCAGTGCTCTTGGTGCTGTAGTTCAACTTGTCTACACTGTCCTATGCATAGAGCCAGGCTGGTGAGCCTTCAGGAATGTCCTGGGATCCTCGGCAGTCCCGTTTTTCCTGGTAAAGAAGGACTGCACATCACTGTGCAAAGGGCCTCTGCCACATCTCATCCTCCCTCCCCTCCTAAGTGAGAAAACCTGGCTGAAGAGCAGAAGCTTGCTCTCCAGAGTAGCCATGCCTGGAGCCCTCACACCTCTGCCCTTCCCTAACTAGCCTGGGCACCTGGGGTGGAGGTGGTGACAGGTGGGTGGGGGAAGCGTGTCAAAATAGAGTTTTTGTCTCTGCAAGGCCAAGGACTGGGTCTGGCCCAGGCACTTTCATCTGATGAGGCCCAGCTCTTAGCAGATTGTTGATACTTTTTATTCCAAATGTAAGATTTCAATTCTACATATGTACAAGAATGTAATTTGCTTCATTGATGTTTTCAAACATGATGACATAAAATTGCTCAAAGTACGCCTTTATATTTTTATACCTTACTTATATTTTATTTCTTTTTAACTCACCCAGCCCACACTCCCCATTAGATTTGCCAGAGGTTTTCATGGTCTTTTCGAAGAATAGACATGCTTACTGTTCAATATAGGCAAAACCAGGCCACAGCTCATCCTGCCAGGAGAATCCACACCTACAGAGGGATGCCGCACTCCAGCAGCCCTATAGGAAATTTCTTTCAAGAAACTTGC
This sequence comes from Pan troglodytes, assembly GCF_028858775.2. Taxonomy (NCBI): domain Eukaryota; kingdom Metazoa; phylum Chordata; class Mammalia; order Primates; family Hominidae; genus Pan; species Pan troglodytes. The sequence continues at coordinate 67,054,073 of NC_072398.2, forward strand.
TTCACACCCGTGGCCAGAGTGCTATGAAGAGAGGTCCTCTCTGGTTACGTTCAGTGCAGCAGTTGAAAGAGGAAAAGGGAGTATGTTTTTATGGAAACCTCAAATGCCCTTCCACATCTCCTGTGAATTACCTCTGTGTTCAGGCAGCCGAGCTAGACAGCTGCGAGGAGAGGCGTGTGGTTTTGATAGGGGCCTTGGAAAGAAAAGGCCCCTTGTACCCTGGCCAGCGCATGTAGGTGGTGTGACCTGGGAGGACAGCGGAGCCAGGAGCTCCGCAGCTGTGTTGGAAGCCAGGCTCCCAGCGGCAATGTTCCAGGGAGCCAAAGGGGGAGCCAGAGAGCCGGGAGGCTCCAGCCTGGTCCAGAGAGAAAGTGACAGCACCTGCCCAAGGCGGTAAGCAAGGATCAGGGAATATGGGGGAGAATTCCGGACGGTGGCGAGGCCCCTGCCTTCCCCTTCCTCTCTCCTTCCCTCTCCTCCCCTCTCCTCCCCTCCCCTCCCGCCTCCCCCTCCCCTCCCCTCCCCCCTCGCCTCCCCTCACCCCTCCCTCTCCCCTTCTCTCTCCCCTCCCCCCTCCCCTTCTCCCCTCCCCCTTCTTTTCCACTCCCGTTCCCTCCTTCCACTCCCCTCCTCTTCCCCCTCCCCTCCCACCTCCTCTCCCCGCTCCCCTCGTCTTCGTTTCTTCTTTCCTTCCTTCCTTCTCTCTCTTTCCTCTTTCTCTTTCTTTTTCCTTCCTTCTTTCTTTTCTTTTCTGTATTGTCTTGCCTCTTTCTTTCTCTTTCTTTTTTCTTTTCTTTTTCTTTTTCCTTCCTTCCTTCCCTCCCTCCCTCCCTCCTTCCTTCCTTTGTTCCTCCCTTCTTTCTTTCTTTCTTCTAAGAACAGAGAGGAAAATTTTCTTTTCTTTTTCCTTTGAGACTCGGTCTCACTCTGTTGCCCAGCCTGGAGTGCAGTGGTTTGATCATGGCTCACTGTAGCCTCAACCTCCTGAGCTTAACTGATCCTCCTGCCTCAGCCTCCTGAGTAGCTGGGACCACAGGTGTGTGCCACCACATCCAGCTAATTTTTAAAAATTCTTTGTGAAGGTGAGGTCTCCCTATGTTGCCGAGGCTGGTCTCGAACTCCTGGGCTCAAGGGATCCTCCCGCCCCAGCCTCCCAAAGTGCTGGGACTACAGGTTACAGGCATGAGCCACTGCACCTGGCCCCAGATTATTCTTATGTACAGCAGGGTTGATGCAATGTACAATGTTTTTCAACTGTGTTTGACCAAGAATCAGAGCAAACCAGACTATGAGATACAGTCTTCATTATATACCCCCAGACTATGTTTATAAACCTAAAACAAAAATTACATGAAACTATACTTTTATGTGTGAGACACTTTGATATATTCTACTGTCTTCTGTTCTATTCTAAAAAAGAATGTTGGTTGTGGCTCACTAAAGTGATTCCCTGTCATATTCACAGATTGTGTCCTGCAGTCTGAAAAACACTGACATAGTAAAGCTCAACAAATGTTTGGTGAGTAAATGAATGATCGAACAAATAAATGAATACTTCAATCTCAACACCAGTAAAACAGAGGGGCTGCACTAGATAATTTCTTAGATCTCTTCATTAAAAATACTGAGGTCGATGCCTTTGTTTTTAAATTTCCAACAGCTTCATCATGCCCCTGGGCTCTGGTAAGCCTCAGTTGAAGGGATTCCCACTGATACAAGAGATCAGAGGGTTCTTTTTCAATGTGTTTATTACATAAAGATAAGCAGTATCTTCCCTTCTAACCTCCCCAGACCTTCTATCCCTGAGCCCAGAAGGACCAGCAAAGTCAGAACGTAAACCTAAGGTATAGAAGATTCCCAGAAGTCTCATTTGTGGTGTTCTTCCTCAGTTTTCTACAAGGTCCCAAGGCTGAGGTGGAATGTGGAGGAGTGGAGGCCTGAAGTCTCTGTGGCCTTGAAAGATGTGGTAGTCAGTGTGGGCCAAGAAAATATGCTGCTATGCCAGTAGACAATTTGAATCTTCAGCCTCTTGTACCCTGAGGGTTCCATGAACCCATCCAACTGCTTGCAGTGAAGCCCAACCCACTGCTTGCAGCTTATGCTCCCTCGGCCTGGGCCAGGGGCTTCCAGGGTCATCTGGCAGGGTCACTATAGTGCAATGTAGGTCTTGAGAAGCTTGGAAAGGGCTGGTCTTCTGGTGAGCTCCAGAAGTGGCTCCAGAGACCACTGCCTCAGTAGGACCTGGTTATACTGAGTAAGGGCTTCAGAAAGTTTGAGGAAAAGTTTCCAGTGGAGACCAGAGGTGGGTTCTCTGGGTTCTCTGCTATTTAGACAGGAGGTAGAGGTGCCTTCCTACCCCATATTATATTGTTAGCTAATACTGATTGGGCACTTGTCCATCCCTTGTACTCTGCAAAGCACATCATCTCATTTAAACCCCACAACAACTCTGTAAGCTAGATATTAAATATTATTATTAGCCATAATTTACAGATAAAGAAACTGGGGCACAGAAAGGTTAAGCAACTTGCTCACAGTCATGCATGGTGTAGAAATAGGATTTACCCAAGTAGCCTGATGTCAGAGCCCGTATGCTCCATCACTACACTGTTCAGTCTTCACCGGGGCAGGTGGTGTTGAGTTAGTGAAGAGAAGGCATTCTACCTGGCACTGTTCTGCAGGGGGTGCCAGGAAGTACTGACATGTGATGTCATTGCCTTATAATGTCATCCCATCCAGAGCACAACCCTTCCACTCTGTCACTGATTGCCACGTGTGCCAAGTGTAGCACGCGATGACAGACCCAGGTTTATGACATCACTGCTCTAGGAACGTTATTGGCCTCAAAAAAGGCTGCTTGGTCAGTCTCTCAGTGCGAATGTTTGGGGCTAGGAGACCAGAATCAGAGAATGGCACCCTTCTGGAAGCAGAGTAATTAAGGGCTAGCATTCTGGAAGAACAGGGATGGAGCAAAGGTATCAGCAAGCTCCCAATAGCTCTAGGATAAAAATAATAAGGGTTATAATTTATTGAAAAATGACTATACAGCTAACACTAGACCAAATGCTTTTAAAATGTGGTTTCAGGTTATTTTACAACGCTATCATGAAATTATTCTTATTCCCATTTTATGGATGAGGAGCATGAGGCTCAAAGAAGTTAAGTAAATGGACCAAGATCATCAAACAAACAGAAATGGGATTTAAAGCCAGGCCTTTCTGACTCAAGGTTGTGTACTGAGTTCCTGTCCAATTCTGCTTTCTGCATGTGTATTCATACTCAGCAAAGTTTGCTGCCTGCATGAAAAACAATATTTAAAGTCTCCACCATGTATTGGCCACTTAACTGCCTCTATCACTCCTCCTCAAGGATGATGAAGGGCTGGGGCAAGAAGAAGATTAGATAGTATACCTCACCAACCATTCACACTGTTTGGAAGCAGCTCAGGCAGATTGCTGTGATGACAGCTGGCAGCAGAGCATGGGGAAGAACATAGGCCAGTGTGGCTCATGTTCCACCATGTCACTCCACTCCACCCATCCAGTCCATGTCATTGATAGGGACAAATGAGCTCCTGCACCATGCCCATCAAATGCCCTTCTCTCTCCCAGATGCCTTGTGTTACTCCTTCAGTCTCTGCTTTTTCCTCTTCCCAGACAGGTGGGCAGACCCTTGTTTTCACTACTGCCAGTCAGCAGCTCAGAGGAATTGCCAGATTTTAGAGGCAGACTTGCAAATAATAACCAATACATAAAAGAACACCTACTTTGTTTCCATGCTTAAGGAACTGGGCAGAATGACACAGATTTCAGAAGTTCCTAAAAGCAGGAAAAGGATGTGGCCTTAGGGAAAGGGCCTTCCACTCTCCATTTCTGGTGGTCCTTACAGTGAGTGTTGGAAAGATTAAATGAGACAGTAAATGTGCTTGTGCTGTCAAAAGGGAAACACACCCAGGAAACAAAAGGGATTCCTGTCCCTTGGAGTCTGAGCAATAGGTTGACCAGTGGGATGGGCAAGACCTGGGATTCAGATCTGAGGCCTGATCTGCACCCACTATGTGCCACTCATTAGGATAGTGAAGTCTCACATAGATAAAGGCACATGGCACTTCAAAACAGCGTTCTTAAGATGGCTTGGAGGATGTATCAGGGTAGGTGACTCAGGGAGATAAGGGGCTTGTGTACACCTTGTCTCTTGATGTAGCCTCCAGGCCAGTCCTGGTCCCATTCACCACTAGGTGGACTATCCCATACCAGTGAGATGGCAACACCAGTGTGTCTTGAAAACCAAGGAGGACTCACGTGGACAATTTAACGTGGAAGTCCCAAGGTGTCTGATAATTACTCGGTTGTTACGGTTTCTAGAAATAAAGCATGATGGAAAACAGGCTGTCCAGGCTGAATGAGGAATAGGTGATGAGACTGTGCAGGCACTTAGTGGGAACCATCTCTCTGGGCAGCAAGGCTGAGGGAGAAGAATGCCTTCTGGGGGAATGACTATAGTGACCACAGATACACAGGTCACATAGCCTTGGGGAGGAGGGACTAAGACTTTCCAGGAGGAAATAAGGGTAGAGTCAAGCAAAGGCCAAGCATGCAGGCTCTGAGGGACAGTGTTTGGGAATCTAATGTGGTAGTGGTTAAGAGTGCAGACTCTGATACCTTGGCTCAAATTGCAGCTCCACTATGTAGGAACTGTGTGGCTGTGGCCCTTAAGCTGCCTATGGCTCTGTATCCTCCATCTGTAAATGCAGGTAACACTAGTAGTAGCTGCTTCGTTAGGATGTGATGAAGATTAATTGGGGCATTGTGTGTGGCATGCTAGCATAGTGTTAGCACTAGTAACTGCTCAATAAATGTACCATTGCTGTGAGGCTGGGAATGGGAGGGACATACACACACACACACTCATCCCAGCTCCAACTTTCATCTCCACAGGCTCCTTCACAATCAGTGAAGAATTAGGTACTTTCTTGCCAAAGATAGCTGAAGCTCAAAGCCTGTACCATATGGACACTTGGGATATTTTGAGCAACCATGTTGGGATGCGGGCTAGTGGCAGCACCAACTGATAACGTGGCTATGGGAGCTATTTTAAGTGTTCACCTACTCTCCCCATCCCATGCTCTCCCCAAATGCCAATGGTTCTCAACATTTTTTGGATCATGGCCCCTTCAAGAAATGGATGGCTACCAAGGATCCTCTTGTCAGAACAGCACATGTCCACATATCTGCCACATTCTGCACTTTATTTCAGAGGCTCTATGGACTTCAGAATTTGAACCCTATTCCAGATATTCAGACTCAGAGACCTAGAGGTATGTCTCTGCTGCCTGCCTCTTTCCTCTGAAACCATGCCTTAAAAACACCAAGGGGACATTGAAACCTGCTTTTCTGGATCACATTCTGAAAACTGCTGTTCAGAAGAGTTGCAGCTTCAACAGGGCCACAGGGATATAAAAGAAGCCCTGGAATGATGTCTTCCCTAAAAACAACAAAATCATCAATAATGAATAGGAAGAACCAATATTGTGAAAATGGCCATACTGCCCAAAGCAATTTATAGATTCAGTGCTATTCCCATTAAACTACCACTGACATTCTTCACAGAATTAGAAAAAACTATTTTAAAATTCATATAGAACCAAACAAGAGCTTGTAGAGCCAAGACAATCCTAAGCAAAAATAACAAAGCTAGAGGCATCATGCTACCCAACTTCAAACTATACTACAAGGCTACAGTAACCAAAACAGCATGGTATGCTACAAAAACAAGCACACAGACCAATGAAACAGAAAGAGAACTTAGAAATAAAACCACACATCTACAACCATCTGATCTTCCGAAAACCTGACAAAAACAAGCAATGGGGAAAGGATTCCCTATTTAATAAATGGTGCCAGGAGAACTGGCTAGCCATATGCACAAAATTGAAACTGGCCCCTTCCTTACACCTTACACAAAAATTAACACTAGATGAATTAAAGACTTAAACGTAAAACCAAAAACTATAAAAATCCTAGAAGAAAATCTAGGCAATAACATTCAGGACATAGGCATAGGAAAAGATTTTATGAAATCGCCAAAAGCAATTGCAACAAAAGCAAAAATTGACAAATGGGATCGAATTAAACTAATGAGCTTCTGCACAGCAAAAGAAACTATCATCAGAGTGAACAGACAACCTATAGAATGGGAGAAAATGTTTTCAATCTATCCATCTGACAAAGGTCTAATATCCAGAATCTACAAGGAACTTAAGCAAATTTACGAAACCCCCCACAAACAACCCCATTAAAAAGTGGGCAAAGAATGTGAATAGACACTTCTCAAAAGAAGACATACATGCAGCCAACAAACACATGAAAAAAAAGCTCAACATTACTGATCATTAGAGAAATGCAAATTAAAACCACAATGAGATACCATCTCATGCCAGTCAGAATGGCGATTATCAAAAAGTCAAGAAACAACAGATGCTGGCGAGGTTGCGAAGAAATAGGAATGTTTTTACGCCGTTGGTGGGAATGTAAATTAGTTCAACCATTGTGGAAGACAGTATAGTGATTCCTCAAAGATTTAGAACCAGAAATACCATTTGATCCACAATCCCATTACTGGGAATATACCCAAAGGAATATAAATAATTCTATTATAAAGATACATGCATGCATATGTTCAATACCGCACTATTCACAATAGCAGACTTGGAATCAACCCAAATGCCCATCAGTGATAGACTGGATAAAGAAAATGTGGTATATATACACCATGGAATACCATGCAGCCATAAAAAGGAACAGGATCATATCCTTTGCAGGGACAGGGATGGAGCTGGAGGCATTATCCTCAGCAAACTGGCAAAGGAACAGAAAACCAAACACCGCATGTTCTCACTTATAAATGGGAGCTGAACAGTGAGAACACATGGACACAGGGAGGGGAACAACACATATTGGGGCCAGTTGGGGGAGTGCGGGGTGGAGAGAGCATCAGGAAAAATAGCTAATGCATGCCGGGCTTAATACCTAGGTGAAGGAAGGGTTGATAGGTGCAGCAAACCAGCATGGCACATGTTTACCTATGTAACAAACCTGCATATCCTGCACATGTATCCCGGAACTTAAAATTTTTAAAAATCATCAATAATAACAATGAAAGCAGCTAACGTTTTTGGGTACTTGCTATGTTCCAAACACCGAACTAAGCTCCTTACATGCATTATCTCATTTAATACTCCCCAAACTTCCATGATGGCAATAGTATCCTGGTCCCTGTTTTGCAGATGAGACACTAAGGCACATAGAGGTTAAATAACTTGCCCAAGATCACACAGCTAGTAAGTAGTAAGATTCAAACCCAGACCCAGACCCTGCTGTCAATCAGTATACTTTGTGACAACCTAGTGATGTCACAGGAACCACACTTCCATCACCTATTTTAATGCCCTGAATGTTCATCCTAATAAATGCACATTAGACTTGAGTGGGTAAAAATTCTGAATGTACTGAGTCTTCTACCTTGGGCCAATCCTTCTCTTCAAAATGAACCTGCATGGGAATCAATGCTGAAAGTGGAAAGAGACCCCAGACAGGCCTGGCATCTGTATGCATAACACAGAAAACCATCTCCCTGCACCCCTACTCCCAGTTAAAAGGCTGTGGGCATCTTTGAGCCAATGAATGGGCTGCTACAAAGAATTCTGGGAATCCCAACCCCTCACAGTTCTGCAACTCACAGTCCTGCAAAAGGTGGGTACTAGAATAGGGAGGTGGGCATATAGGCCAAATACTCTGTTCTGCCTTCCAGGAGGGAAAAAGCATGCTACCCAGGAAGCTCACAAGTGACATGTGGCCCATGGGCATACCAGGGCTAAAGTGAAGGATGGACTGCTCTGTGGAAAGAAGGAGTGAAAGTGAACAAGAGGCATAGGGCCACCTGCAGGAAGACTGAGAGGAGGGAAGGAGGAAGGCTGGCTTTGGCAGGGAGGGGAGGCAGGAGCAGAGGGAGCCAGAGGATCGGTTCAGGCAGTGAGAGAGGGCAGCCCCACTCTATTTCCCAGGCTGCTCTCTGGATGCAGGCAGGAAGGTTGAGTGTATTACACTGGCCCCACCTCCAGAGGCTCTCTCTGCAGCCGCTGGACTGGACACAAAGCGTGAGAGACAGAGACACCATCTCTGCTGATTTGTACCTAACTGGTTCCTGTTGCTGAGAGCCCACGTGTCACAGAAGCCAGGGCAGAGGCCCCACACTGCTGTCTGCATTTCCCAGGTAAGCAACTGCCTGTGTGTGAGCCAGGAGTGGAGAGCAAGGCCTGAAGGCGGTGAGCAGAGAAGAAAGTAGGAGGCGGCTGCCTAGGATGGACTTTAGTACAATCTGGAAAGAATGAAGGAAAGAAGAGGGGTATGGGCTGGGGTTGCAACAAGCCCTTAGGGTAGGCTTCTGCAGAGTGTTGATGGATGTATGAGGTTGGGGAGTCAAAGGCTGCATTTGGTCCACTCTTGGCTGGCAAGTGCAGAGGAAGTTCCAGCAAAGGACTGCTCTGACAGCCTCTGGGGACTAGCACATCTGGGGAGCAGAGAGGCCCGCCATACCATGGCATCAGTGTTCCTCTTTCAGACCAGGTATATTTGTGCAGACTTTGCCAGAAAATCCCTCCCTGTGCCCCTGCCTGCCTCCAGGTCTTCCTGGTGGTCGAGAGCATGCGTGTGGCAGCGACAGGAGGAAGAAAGCAGGACATATTCACTGGGGATATGGCTTCAGATGGAGGAGGGATACCTCATCTGAAAAGAGAGTCTCCTGACGGGCTCTGGAGAGGAGATTGGTTAGCTAGTGGAGGGCTGTGTGCCACCCTAAGGAGGCTCCCCTGTGGCCCAGAGGAAAAGAATGACACACAGACTGTGGAAAATGGGGTATTTGTGCTGGAGGTGGGGTGGGGAGCGGGTAAAGTCAGTGATCTGTGAACAGTGCCACAGAAACAAGCAGTATGTTGTCGTAAAGAGGGAAAGAGACCTAAGACATGTGTTTCATACAAATCCAGCATCCCTTTGCTGTCCCTGCTGGGGGACCCACAGCCCCGGATCAAGCCTGCTGGTCTGAGCAAGTTCTATGAGGTTGGCTAGTGGTATGTCCCCTCTATGAACTACACATTCACTCCCTAAGATCCACTACGCTGAAAATATGTCAGACCTGGGCTCCTGTCAAAAGGCATGCCAGCTACCCTCTGCCACGTGATGGGTGAGGGAAGCAGTGAGAGAAGAGGAGTGGTCCCTGGGCTTTAGGGCACAAAGAGACATGAGATGCTGAATTCCAGTCACAACTGCAATGTGTCCTCCCTCCATCCATGGCTTCTGTATCCAGAGCAGAAAGTGAGGATTCCTCCATACTGCTCCCTCTTCATACACACAGGGTAACTGGGCTCATGATCAGGCAGAAACCAGGGAAGAACAGTTTAATGAGATGGGGATAGGGTTAACTGGACCAGCCAAATACAAAGATCACTCCTTTTATCCAGTCTGAGATGGCAGTGAAAGGTGGGCAGAGGTAGAGAGAAGGAGCTTTCAGAAGGTAAATACTCCGTGACTAATACTCTTGAGCACCCCAGGCAGTGGCCTCTGCAACATGGGTCCTGGCTCTGATGGGCAGCCACTGGCCTCTCTCTTTGGCGGAGGGCAATCTGGGTCAATGAAAGCAGGGAGGAGCCCAGCAGCGAGGCCCTGTAGCCAAGGTTCCTTGGCCCAGAAAACACAAGGGGCTTTGATGCCTGCAGAAAGCCACGGCTTTTCACCCCAGGATGCTGCAGCTGCTCTTGGGCAGAGCCCAGCCCCAGAGCAGGCTTCAGTCTGAAGGCCACAGCTGGGAGGCAGGACCATTTGGGGCTTAATGGCCTTAAAATTAGAGAGAAACCCCACTGCTGCTGTCTATGAGCTGTGTGGCCTTGGGCAGGTAAGTAACCTCAATAAAGCTCAGTTTCCTGGTCTGTAAAATTGAAAGAATAATATAGTAATAATAGCATCTATCTTTTTTTTTTCTTTTTTTTTTTTGAGACGTAGTCTCGCTCTGTCACCCAGGCTGGAGTGCAGTGGCGCGATCTCAGCTCACTGCAAGCTCCGCCACCATGCCCAGCTAATTTTTTTGTATTTTTAGTAGAGACGGGGTTTCACCGTGTTAGCCAGAATGGTCTCAATCTCTTGACCTCATCATCCGTCCGCCTCGGCCTCCCAATAGCATCTATCTTAAAGTTTGCTGAGACGAATAAATGAAATTATGTTTGTGAAGCACTCAACATAGTGCCTGGCTCATAACGTGTGCCCAGAAAAATGAGAGTTTTAATACCCCCTCTGGGATTCTCAGAAGTTTCTCTCCAGACTAAAGCAGATTTAGCCCTCTGGTCAACAGTTGTCCCCCTGGAGAGGCCCTCAGTACACTGCCTCTCTAGTAACTCCTTTAAAATCTGTCACTCATCCAATCCTTGTTAACAAATCCTCCAGCAGGCTTTCTCCATGTCTTCAAGCTAAAATAAAATAAGTTTTAAAATAAAACCCAAATGGCTCTCATGTCTCATGTGTTATGTTTGAAATCCTACATCTGGCTTCTTGAGTCAGGAGATGTGTACCCCAGTGGACATCTGTGGTATGCCAGGGGATCAATATGGCACACTTGGGGGAAGATTAAACATTTAAACCCAGGTAACTTTAATACTATTTTCTATAAAACAAACGCGACTGGCAGGGCACAGTGGCTCATGCCTGTAATCCCAGCACTTCGGGAGGCTGAGGCAGGTGGATCACAAGGTCAGGAGTTCAAGACCAGCCTGGCCAAGATGGTGAAACCCTGTCTCTACTAAAAATACAAAAATTAGCTGGGCATGGTGGTGGGCACCTGTAATCCCAGCTACTCAAGAGGCTGAGGCAGAGAATCACTTGAACCGGGAGGCAGAGGTTGCAGTGAGCCAAGATCGCGCCACTGCACTCCAGCCTGGGTGACAGAGCGAGACTCCGACTCAATTAAAAACAAAAACAAAAATGAGACATAAAATGTAAACTCTCCTGAATGTTTATGATGAAGCAAAATTTCAAAGACAGGTCAAGCTCTCAGTGGGCATCCTCTGCCCCCGGGTGCTTATGGGTCCTTCCTGGCAGTTAGGAGTTCCTCAGAAGTTACAAGGGCCTGAGAAGCCCCGCTTAATCAGTGAGGGGCAACTGGTGCCTTCCTGACTCACCCTCATTCTCCCAAGGGCTGCTCCTTATCTTTGGAAGAGGTGGCCTACACAGCCCAGGGCCTGAGAGGTAACCCTAGCTGACACCATCATGGGATGGCAGACTTCCATTCCTGGCAGGGACAGCAAAAGCCAGCCTGGTTTCCAGCTTCCTGAGTGGGGGACACTGTAAGAGTGTCTTAGGAGGACCACAGCTTGGTTCCTACCCTCTCATCGAGTTGTCCCCCATGCTGACAAAGGACACATTTGGTTAGTGGTTGGGGATGAGCACCCTAGACAGGACAAGGCACAGCTGGCACCCAGCAAATGCCCCACCCTGGCTATTCCTGACAGCATGGTCTCCTGGGGCTTATAGCAAGTGGGATCTCCAGAGGGAATAGGATGACTGGAATTTTCAGCAGAGCCAGGCCTCTGTCCTCAGTGAGGCTCAACAATATGCCTGACATGGAGACCAGTTGGAAACAGAGCTATAGTGGGAACCTCAGTCCCTCTGCTCATGAAAGTGATTAAGTACATTCTTTGTGATTTTCTCTTCGTACTTTTCTTTTTGCAGGTATCCTGAGCCAAGCAGGATACTCCTCCTCAGAGGAGCAGGCAATAGAAGCGCCTGAACATCATGGCACAAGTGGACTCCCAGGACAGGTGGGGAGAGGGGTCTCCTCTCAGCAGCTTGACTGAGGAGGCTCATGACACCCAGATGCTGAGCATGAACTTAGAGAGTGACGATGAAGATGGTGGGGAGGCCGAAAAAGAGGGCACCGCTGACCCGTTGGCCTGTCCAAGGGGCAGCTCCCCAGTAACACACGAAAATCCTGACTTGCCATGGCCCCATCCACTGGGCAAAGAGGAAGAGAAATTCTCTGACTCCTCCAGTGCTGGGGGCATGGGGCAGAAACCAGTGGAAATGTCTGGGAAAGCCAGTTGGAACAGAGATGTGACAAAGATCAAGGAGACCCAGGGTTCCCCGGGAGCAAGCAGAGCTCTGGGTACCCTTCCCAGTGGTCTCGCACACAAATTGTTAGGTCAGATGCAACCTCTTGGGGACCGACTACCTGCGGGTGATGATGGAGACTCGAGGGCAAACCAGGACGCAGTCTTGGATGTCCCATCCAGCTTCCCCAGCAATGGAAAGTATCTCTGTGCGCACAAAAGTGTAGACACGTGCGCAGGGAACTCTTCTCTGTTGTGTTTCCCCAGGCCGGGGAGCAACTGGGACCTTCCCACGCAAGAGACACATACACCAGCCCAGGCGTCGGCCACCCCAGCCAGCCTGGCTGCCGCGGTCCTGGCAAAAGCGCGGAACAGCAGGAAAGTACAGAACCAGGCGGGCCGGCGCGAGGGCGGAGAGGCTGAGGCGCGTCCCTACAGGTGCCTGCGGGGCGGGCGGGCCTTTCAGAAGCCCAGCAAGCCGCTGAGCCCCGCGGAGACGCGCGGCGGCGCCGCCAAGCGCTACGCGTGCGAGCTATGCGGGAAGGCCTACTCCCACCGCGGCACACTCCAGCAGCACAGGCGCCTGCACACGGGCGAGCGGCCCTACCAGTGCTCCTTCTGCGACAAGGCCTACACCTGGTCCTCTGACCACCGGAAGCACATCCGCACCCACACAGGCGAGAAACCCTACCCGTGTCCAGACTGCGGGAAGGCCTTCGTGCGCTCTTCGGACCTGCGCAAACACCAGCGCAACATGCACAGCAACAATAAGCCCTTCCCGTGCTCCGAGTGCGGCCTGACCTTCAACAAGCCGCTGTCGCTGCTGCGCCACCAGCGCACGCACCTGGGCGCCAAGCCCTTCCGCTGCCCCGCCTGCGACCGGGAGTTCGCTGTGGCCAGCCGCATGGTGGAGCACCAGCGCGTGCACTCGGGCGAGCGGCCCTTCCCCTGCCCCACCTGCGGCAAGTGCTTCACCAAGTCCTCCAATCTGTCCGAGCACCAGACGCTGCACACCGGCCAGAGGCCTTTCAAGTGCGCTGACTGCGGCGTGGCCTTCGCGCAGCCCTCGCGCCTCGTGCGCCACCAGCGCATCCACACTGGCGAGAGGCCCTTTCCTTGCACGCAGTGTGGCCAGGCCTTTGCCCGCTCTTCGACCCTGAAGCGGCACCAACAGATCCACTCCGGGGAGAAGGGATTCCTCTGTGCCGAGTGCGGCAGGGCCTTCCGCATTGCCTCTGAGTTGGCCCAGCACATACGAATGCACAACGGAGAGAGGCCCTACCAGTGTGAGGACTGCGGCCAGGCCTTCACCAGGTCCAATCACCTCCAACGACACCGAGCCAAGCACGGCACCTGCAAGAAGGAGCCCATCCTTTCCTCCTCTGACGAGTGAAGATAGCATCGTCGACCTCACTACTTGGAACCTTCCCAGGTGGGCCCACTCACATGGTATTGCCAGCCTCACTGGTCAGCCTCGCCTCCCAGCAGGTCGCGGGTCATGAGTGGTCCATTTGATTATTTATTTGATCCCTTGAACAGAAAGTCACCACCGAGAGAGCACCCAGGTGGGTGGTTTCACATCAGTGGTTCTGAGTGTCCGAGGTCATAAGCAATTGGAAAAGGGAAAGACAAAGTAGTGGGAGCTGATCAAACGTTGAGTTCCTTGGGTTGGGGAACCTGAATCAATCAGAAACTGCTTCTAGAATTACATGCTGGGCACTGGGCCGGGCTCCAGGGATAAGGTGGGGAAAAAGACTAACCTGTCCTACCCTCAAAGCCAAATGCAAATACTGAAAAGAAGGCCTGAGGGGCTGGTCCTCTTTAGAGAAAGATGCTTTTTGGTTTTTATATAAATAAAGGAATCCCCAGAAGTGGTCCCTATGATGAACTCCCCCAAAGCAATGCCGTTTTTGGAGGAACTCAAACCCAGTCCAACATCCCATCATTTCACTTGACTGCAGAGATGGCTTTACCCTTAGGATATATCTTTATGAGTCTTGGCTTTGAAGTGGAGAAGGGCTTTATCTTAGAGAAGGTGGTTTATGTCATATTCCAGTTATTCTAGAAGTTCAGGACAGCCTTAGCATCTGAAAAAGAAGCCCATTCCTCTTTATAGTGGAATTTAGTAAGTAGATCTAACCCGAGTCTCACCCACAGAATTCATATAAATTCATATATGCCTTCTCTCTGGCTGCCTCTTTTCCTGTTTGCACTCTGAGGGCTTAAGTCATATGTGATATTTACAAAGCAATTGGCCCATTTACAGAGAGACATATATAATTTCTCCACAAAGCCTTGACCATGGTTCATGAAACCGTTTGGGTTCATTTAAATTTGTCTGAATCATTAGTCTTGACTTGAAGTGAACAAAACACCCTTTGCCCAAGTGCCATTGGCTTGTCTGCATTTCAAAATCATTAAAACCAGGTATGGAAGCCTACGTGCTCACAGTTATCTAATGAGGTTATTTCAAAGTTTGCATTACTAACAGCCATTCTGCAAAGTGTATTGATGTGTATAGTGATCTGTATAAAGTCAGTAGTTCTTAGCTGAACCTCAACTGTGAGGAATCTATGACTCCACAGATGTCCTTGGTGCACATAGGCAAACGGCACTTCTCATCTTACTGAAGTTAAATAAGATATTCCATAAGAAGGTATAGTGCCCTTTTTGGGGGAGTACCTTTAGTATATTCCTAAAATTGCCACCAAAGAATGCCAAATCTGAATTTCTCTTGGTTTCCACCTGATTTGGAACTAGAGTGTGACCTCTAAATAGCATTCTCATGACACATGGGGGCGCCAAAGAGAAGTAAGAGAGATAGCTAGATAGCTAGATAGTCTTGTGTCTTGTTTGACCAAGGTAACCGTAATAAAAGAGTCCATCCCCATCCTTTACTGTTGATGTGACCTTGGGCTTCAGTTTCTGCATCTGCATTGGCAAAATAGAAGTCATAGTAGTAGGTAAAAGTTAGAGTGATCCTACTATATGACGGAAACTTTGGCTGGATGCAAGAGCTTTAAATTGGTAGAAAAGTCACAAGATGAGCTTGTGACTATGAAGAGAGCAAAAGCTAACTTTTTTTTCCTAGATAATCAATAAAATAGTTGAAGACTGAAGGATTACTCCTTTTCATTGTATCCTTTCTTGAAGATGGTCATTAGTATAGTTTTTACAAATTAAAAAATTTGGTTTTGTTTTATAATTTTTATGGAGTTGTTCGCCAAAACCTGGTTGCATAGGAGTCACCTGCGCTGTTTGTTAACCATATAACTTTCTGAACCCTAACCTTGAATACTGATAAAGGTCTGCAGTGTGGTATCTAGGTATGGCTTCCACATGGGCATAGCTTTGGAGAAGGAGTGAGCGTACTTGTTAATAGGCAGAAACGCTGGATTTGCTTGTGCTGGGTATCTTTGGTGCTGTATACTATGTTTCTGGAATATAAGGGGTAGAATGTACTGAACAGGTCCAAGAGAAGTTCATTAGTCCTTCAGGCCTTTCACAAAACAACTCAGATTTTAAGGAAAATTGTCCCAACCAGTCTTTTCTCACAACAACTGCCAGGGTCATTCTGAGTAGGTATTAGAGAAGAAAGGAATCCCATTGGAACCAGTAGTCACAGATCACTGGACCAGACAGTGGTACACAAGTAGAAGGCAACAGTACATGGAGTGGACAAAAGAGAAGCCAACCAGCTGTGAGGTGGCTTGGGGCAAATTCTGCCCAGTAGAGTCTGTCCATTCAGAGTAGGGGTAGTTGAGTCACATCTTTGGAGAAGAATCAATGCTTGAAGACAGGTTATTCTGTCTTGCATTTGTGCCCCAAATTATGCCGAGCTACTTTCTGGTTTTCTGTTAACCTACTGTACATCACAGCAGACAATCTTATTTCTCTATTATGTAATTAAAAATCAGGGTAAAGCCAGGTGTGGTGGCTCATTCCTGTAATCCCAGCACTTTGGGAGGCCAAGGTGGGAGGATTGCTTGATCCCAGGAGTTTGAGACTAGCCTGGGCAACATAGTGACACCCCCATCCCTTTAAAAAAAAATTTAAAAATGAGCCAGGTTGGCCAGGTGCGGTGGCTCATGCCTATAATCCCAGCACTTTGGGAGGCTGAGGTGGGTGAATCACCTGAGGTCAGGAATTCGAGACCAGACTGGCCAACATGGTAAAACCCCATCTCTACTAAAATTACAAAAATTAGCTGAGCATGGTGGCAGGCGCCTGTAATCTCAGCTACTCGGGAGGCTGAGGCAGGAGAATCACTTGAACCCAGGAGGTGGAGGTTGCAGTGAGCCAGGATCACACCATTGCACTCCAGCCAGGGTGACAAGAGTGAAATTCCATCTCAAAAAATAACAACAAAAAAAATGAGCTAGGCGTGGTGGCACACACACATAGTCCCAGCTACTGGGGAAGCTGAGGCAAGATGATTACTTGAGCCTAAGAGGTGGCAGCCGCAGTGAGCTGTGATCATGCCACTGCAATTCAGCCTGAGTGACAGAGTGAGATGCTGTCTCAAAATAAATAAATAAAATAAAATAAGGGCAGGGCCTTCTTCGTGACAAAAAGAATTTAAAGCTTCTCTCTGGGTTAATGCTGTTTCCACAGTACAGGTTGCCAAAATTAATTTGAATATACCCAGTAAAAATGTTCATTTATAAGTTTCCACTTAATAAAAATTCCCCTGATGGGTTCACCAGTCTATGGTGCTCATGACTTGTATTCTTTAGATCATAATGATAATAGCCAACACTTACATTGTGTTCAGTTTGTGCCAGGAACTGTTCTAAATGTTTTATATATGTTAACTGTTTTTTAAAGCAAACTTATGGTGATTCTTATCCCCATTTTTTTAAGATTAGGAAATCAAGGGAGAAAGATACCACAGCTAGAAAGTGGCTGGCACAGTAATGATGTGACATTTAGACATGCTTGCTCCAGAGACTGTTCACAGGGCCAACTGCCTCTGTTTGGAATGGAGTCGTTGATGTGCATTTTTAAAGTGGATGACAATAAATTCAATTTAAACGATGATAAAAATTGAAACACAGCACAGCAGAAATCATGGCATGACTCAGGAACAAAGACCTGTGAATGACTTAATGGATCTGGGAGAGTCTGGGTTGGCAGCTCTTAATCATTGATGCCTTGGAAACTGTCAATAACCTAGCCAGGGGGAATAAATTGGAGTTAAAGGAGTAATACTTCCTTGAAGGCCCACTGTTGTTTCATATCACTGGCTAAAGAAACATTCTGTGCCTGTGCCTTACACAGAAAAATATACCAGCAGTTAATCTTGGCAGTCAACATTTACACACTCTATACTCTAAATGCATGCACATTGAAAAGCTATATTAACCTGATATGAACACAATAGATCACCCAGGAATTCCAACTAGAGCTTAAAAAATCTTGCTTGGAAGAAAATTTTGTGTAAAGCATTAGTTTAATTGCCAGAACACTCAAGCAGATGTCATTGCTAGACTCAGAACTAGAATACGAACTACAAACTCCATGACCCATGAACATATTGCCAAAGATGGAGTGACTCAATGTTTCATCAAACCAGAAGAGGGCAGCTGTTTAAGTTGACAGGAAAGCTCATTTTTAACATCAATTTCCCTCTTTCCATTCTGCATTAAACCATGCCAGTACAATTTTTCCACTGTCTAGATAATGTTTTTATCTCTCTCTCTCTCCTCCTCATTTTTCTCCTTAACCACCCCCACCCTACAACTTTCAGTCAAATTGGTTCAGAGTTTCACTGTTTAGGAGTGTCAGGAACTCAGCAGATTGGTTCAGCAAATGAATAGAACTGCTATAAAATATAAGTTATCACTAAGATTTAAAGAAAAACACCTCTTGCTAAAAACAAAGACTACATGGAGGAGGCCAAAAACAGGGATAGAGGGAATCTCTTGTGGTAGTTCAGATGAAGTCAAGGACAAGTGGGGACAGAGGTAAGATGAGAAGATGCCAGAGATTTCAGGGGTGGAGTTAATAAGGCTTGGTGAAAGGATAAAAATAGCTACCATTTAGTGAACACTTTTTAGGGATTGGGCACTACATTCATTATCTCAATTAATTCCTACAATAATCTGTTATGAAAGGTCCTTGAAAAATATTCCCACATGGGGTCTGCAACAATTTTCCTTTCCAGGAACGCAATCAAGATTAATAGGTCATGCTATTGTCTGTTATTGTTAAGCAAAGGTCAATAAGGTCTACGTGTCCTCTCTAAGAATAGGCTGCCTGTCTGCAACAAGGAGAATATGTAGCAAATTTCTTGCCTTTTGGTTTAGAAGTTATGCCTGCTTACATTTTTATTTTTCATCATCACTGTGGTGGCTTTAAAAATGTGTTCACAAATTCTTTGACATACCTCCCTTCAAGAGTGGAGCCTAGTTTCCTTCCCTTTTAGTGTGGGCTGGACTTAGTGACTCGGTTCTAATGGATAGAATAAAGCAGAAGTGATGGTGTGTGACTTTGGAGGCTAGGCATAAAAAGTACTGTGGCTTCCATAGGATACTTTGTTTCTCTTTCTCTCTCTTTTTCCCTCATTCACTTGCTCTGGCAGAAGACAGCCACCATGTCATGAGTAGCCTTGTAGAGAGGCCCTGTGCTGAGGAACTGGGTGTTCCACCAACAGCCACATCAGTGAACTTGTAAGTGGATCCTCTATCCCCAGTCAAGAGTTCAGTTGACTGGAGACCTGGCTGACTACTTGATTGAAACCTCATGAAAGACCAACAGCCAGAATTGTGCAGCTAAGTGGCTCTCAAATTACTGATCCTTGGAAACTGTAAAATAATAAATACTTGTTTTTTTTAAGATGTTGAATTTTGGTTGGTAATTTGTAATGCCACAGTAGATAACAATAATATAAAGAACAACTTCCTCCTAACGAGTAAGAGACTAGTCACCACAAGCCCTGATTTCTACCTTAAGTAAATTGCCAGAAGGTTTGGAAACATGTCTGCTGCCTCTTGCCACATTCTCTCCAATGGCCACCCACTAAGGCTGGTTGAGGCCCAGTTGTTGCATAGGTACCCTTGTGTAATCTGTCCCATTGCCAAGTGAGCCTTAATAGCTCCAGGGCCCAGGAAGAGGGAGCCTTTGAGAAGGGGGCAGAAATACGTGGACACCAGTATCACATCTGATAAGGAATTGTAAGTATGAATCCCTTTTGGTCACTCTCTTTCTTGGTATATTTCAATTCTTAATTCAAAGATAAGTAAATTAATGTATGGTCTTTCCTAGAAAGGGGAGAAATTCGTAGTTCTCCAGAGCCTAAAACACAGTCCTTTGAGGGCAATATTATAATATTATCCCCATTTTGCAGAAAAGGAAACACCATGCAAAGGATTACTGCCAGTAAAATTACAAATGTGAAGGAAAGCATTTATTACAAGTATACTAAAGATGGTGCTTTTGTATTGATATACCAGTCCTGAGAAAAGTAGTAAAGAACTAAGGATAAGGATGAAATTAGAGTGAGTCTGAAAATCACTCCAGAGTTTCCAAAATGCTATAACCAATTAGATCTGCAGCTGTTTCCTAAATCTTCATGATGAAAATGCTTCTGAACCTTTTCTTGAATCACAAGCTACTTGAGAATCCAATAAAAGCTGCGGACCCTATCAAAAACCCCTCATTACTGATGTTTTGTGTTACAATTTCAAGGAGTCACAGGCCTCCTGAAGCCCATCAACTGGCCTAAAATAAAGATTCTCTTTTGAATTCCACTTCCAAATATGTCTCGAGCACCAAAACCCAGGAACTGAAGTCAGTTATAATAGCAAAAGGGCTAACACAGACTTGCAAAGTAAGCCCTATCAAAGACTATCTTTTGGATAATTTTTAAAAGAGAAAAACAAGCAAGGTAACTAAGACAGCTTATACTCCAAAGGGGTAAACAAATTTCTTCAAATACTGAAATGAATGTATTGCTGATACAGGAAATCAGTCATGTTATGTCTTATAAATGTAACGATTACTCTTGGAATATATAAATGGTATATGTAGTTTGAAAAATCATCCAAATAAGTATTGTCACAGCTTTTAAGAAAAATAAATACTTTCTTTTGAAAAGTACAAATAATTAATGACAAAGATAAACCAGACTGCAAATGGACTTGAGGAAAGAGGCTACATTTACATTCAGAACTGCATGCCAGCCATCACAGGGATTGCAATTACGGAAAACTTCAATAAAGACTAGTCCTTAAGAAACCAAGTAGAACACCAGATTATGAAAATGGCTTGGCTCCTTGATAAGGCTTATTTATTTGAGAATTAAATAATTTTTACAGTTGAGTTTATCAACTATAAAAATTTATATATATAAATATATTTATATATAGCTTATCAACTATAAACTCAACTGTAATAATTTATTTAATTTTCAGCCATTAATAACAGTATTATCTATACCTGTAAGTACCTATCTTATTCTTGCTAGAAATAACCACAGCATTTCTAAGGGGGAAAAACTGCATTCTTAGATTTATTTCAAGCCATTCATGAGGGGCAGGGCCTGGAGGAGAAGCCTGAACTGAGTAAGTTAGTGACAGAAAACTTGTTTTATTGAATAGATCTTAATAGACATAAAAACAAAAGGTGGAGATAAACTTGACAGCTCAGCCACTAGGGTCCCTCCACTTCATGAGTCCATCATGCCTCCTCAAGGTCCCTGGCTGAGTGACAGCATGAGCAGAGGAAGCACGGGAGACTGCTTTCTCTCCAGAATGAATCCGCTGATAGGGTTGCAGGGATACCAGCTGAGTGAAAGTCCCCCACACTCATCTCAGTAGAAAGGCTGCACTCTAGAGTGCATTTATTGGTATCTTTTTCACCTGTCCACCTGGACAAAGGCCACACCACACTCTTGGCATTTTTGTGGCTTGCTCTGCTGAGGGGCCACCTTAAGTCTTGACAGCAGGTTTGATTTGTGAAACTCCTTACAGCAGAGAGGACAGATGTGTGGTTTGCAGTCTTCCTTCCCTGTGTTTTGTTCATCTGAACTGTGCTGGCTTTGGTGTACCATGGACTAGGGATCTCTCACAGTACACTTTCCATAGTCATTTTGGAGCACTCCATCTCATGCACATTACACAGGTGCCTCCAAACATCCGCTGTGCGGATGAAACCTTTATCACTTTCAGGCCCCTTACATGGCTGGTCTCCAGAGTGAATCAATTTGTGCATGCATAGGTTGGCAGCCCAGAATAATTCCTTGCTACAGGTGGGGTGACAGTAGGAATCCTCCCCTAAATGGTTCTGCTTATGCTCCTGAAGTCCTGTGAGGTCCGAAAAAGATGTCCAACAATTGTGCTGTTGATCAGAGCAATCTTCTCTAGAGATCAGATCTATGTCTTCATCATAAAATGTCAACAAGGATCATATTTTCATCATCCTCAATAGACTCTCCCTGAAGTTCTTCTGAGTGCTCAGAACAATATGATTCTATGCCTTCATCCTCATACTGTAGGTTAAAGTTGGTTCTAGAAGTGACCGAGATCCCTATAGGGGTTTCACTCTGGGAGTGGTAACAGATTTCATAAGTTTCCTCATCTTCACACTAAAGTTCTACCAGAAGCTCCTGCCAACCTGAGAAAACTGCTAAGATACAGCCAGCAAGGAGGGTAGCCAGTACTCCTCCTGAATATCCATATGCAGCCTTAATTCCTGATTTATCTTTCCTGAGCTCAGGCTGGAGTCATCTGAAGATGCCTTCTCTGTGTCCTGGGCATCATCTGACTGCCTTGCTACCTCTATGTCCATTCTCAGGCCACTGGGCTGGGTATTTGTTTTTGGCTTTTTGGTGAAGGTCCTTTGGCCCTACATACTTCCTAAACAGTTTTGACATAGCTTTATTTTAACTTTTAAACATCCTAAAGGAAAAGAAAATAACTTTTATTCATATAATTTGCTAAAATCTACTCAAAGAACTACAAAATTATTTACATTTTTCTCAATAGATAAATGGTTTCTATTTATTTAATTTGAGACAGAGTCTTAACTCTGTCACCCAGGTTGGAGTGCATGGTGTGATCTCAGCTCACTGCAACCTCCATCTCCTGAGTTCAAGCAGTTCTCCCAAGCAGAATCAGGCCTCAGCCTCCCGAGTAGCTGGGATTACAGGCATGCACCACCATGCCTGGATAATTCTTGTATTTTTAGTAGCGATGGGGTTTTGCCATGATGGCCAGGCTGGTCTCAAATTCCTGGCCTCAAGTGATCTGCCTGCCTTGACCTCCCAAAGTTCTGAGATTACAGGCATGAGCCACCACACGCGGCCAATAGTTTCTAATTCTAAAAAGAAGTAGAACAGTAGTTGCTTGACCTTCAGTCAAGATGGTGTTGGAAGTTTACACTTTAACCACCACTCCTGAAATACATAGCAATGCAATTATAGATAAGATATAACAAGAGAAAATACTTAAAATATAGCTGTGCTTAAAATTAAGATTAAAACCCTTATGGACTATAACTAAATAGAAATACAATGCAGTAGTTGAGACTAAAGATGTAGGCTTGTTGGGTTCTGTGTCTGAGAATTGGCAGAAGTGGCTGAGAGTACAGTTCCCAAAGTATAAATAAAATAAAAATGAAACTTAGGTAGAAAAAGTTGTGCTCACAACCTGTGAGATGCTTATACAAAGCTGCATAGCTGGAATAGCAGTTAGAAGAAGATACATCCTCTGAACCAGGATGTGGTCACAATAAGAAGAAATTAGTAATCTAGAAGACAAGCAGGAGAGAAAGGGATTACAATGAAAAGTTGGTTCTTTGTAGACACTAATCAAAAAGAGAAAGCACTAGCAGGACTGTTAAAGGGAAAAGGGAGAAAGGCACCAAAATATTAGAAATGAAAAGGGAGGCTAAGCATGGTGGTTCATGCCTATAATCCCAGCAGTTTCAGGCTGGTCTCAAACTCTTGGCCTAAGTGATCCTCCTGCCTCTGAGGTAGCCTGAGGCTAGAAGGATCACTTGAGCCTAAGGCTAGGAGGATTTTTGAGCCTGAGAGGTCAAGGCTGCAGGAGGATCACTTGATGCCAAGAGTCTGAGACCAGCTTAAGCAACACATTGAGACCCATCTCTACAAAAAATAAAATATAAAAAATTAGCTGAGTGTAGTGGTGTACACCTTTAGTCCCAGCTACTCAGGAGGATGAGACAGGAGGATCACTTGAGCCCAGGAGGTCGAGGCCACAGTGAGCCGTCATTGCACCGCTGCACTCCAGCCTGGTGACAGTGAGATCCATCTCTAAAAAAAAAAGAACTAGAACAGAATAAATAATATTTGAATAAACTAAACCACCTAGTGCCTGTAAATTTAAAAACTTCAATGAAATGGAAAAGTTTCCGGAATAATATAAATCATCAAAATAGCCCTGGGAATATAGTTCAAATCAGGCTGGGTGTTGCGGGAAGTCAGGGACCCCAAACGGAGGGACTGGCTGGAGCCGCAGCAGAGGAACATAAATTGTGAAGATTTCATTTTAATATGGACATTTATCAGTTCCCAAATAACACTTTTGTAATTTCTTATGCCTGTCTTTAATCTCTTAATCCTGTTATCTTCGTAAGCTGAGGATGTACGTCACCTCAGGACCACTGTGATAATTGTGTTAACTGTAAAAATTGATTGTAAAACGTGTGTTTGAACAATATGAAATCAGTGCACCTTGAAAAAGAACAGAATAATAGCGATTTTTAGGGAACAAGGGAAGACAACCATAAGGTCTGACTGCCTGCGGGGTCAGGCAAGAAGAGCCATATTTTTCTTCGTGCAGAGAGCCTATAAACGGACGTGCAAGTAGGAAAGATATCACCAAATTCTTTTCCTAGCAAGGAATATTAATATTAATACCCTGGGAAAGGAATGCATTCCTGGGGGGAGGACTATAAATGGCCGCTCTGGGAGTGCCTGTCTTATTTGCTTGTGATAAGGACTGAAATACGCCCTGGTCTCCTGCAGTACCCTCAGGCTTATTAGGGTGGGGAAAAACTCTGCCCTGGTAAATTTGTGGTCAGACCAGTTTTCTGCTCTCAAACCCTGTTTTCTGTTGTTTAAGATGTTTATCAAGACAATATGTGCACAGCTGAACATAAACCCTTATCAGTAGTTCTGTTTTGTCTTTTGTCCTGTTCCCTCAAAAGCATGTGATCTTTGTTATGCTTTTTGCCCTTTGAAGTATGTGATCTTTGTACCTACTCCCTGTTTTACACCCCCTCCCCTTTTGAAACCCTTAATAAAGTCTTGCTGGTCTGAGACTCAGGCGGGCATCACGGTCCTACCGATATGTGATGTCACCTCCGGTGGCCCAGCTGTAAAATTCCTCTCTTTGTACTCTTTCTCTTTATTTCTCAGTTGGCCAACACTTATGGAAAATAGAACCTACGTTGAAATATTGGGGGCAGGTTCCCCCAATAGCTGGGTGTGGTGGCTCATGCCTATAATCCCAACACTTCAGAAGGTAGAGGTAGGACGATCACTTGAGCCCAGGAGTTTGAGACCAGCCTGGGCATCATAGGGGAAACAATGTCTCAATAAAATATTAAAAAATTAGTCAGGTGTGGTGGCGCACACCTGTGGTCCCAGCTACTTGGGAGCATGAGGTTGGAAGATCGCTTGAGCCTGAGAGGTCAAGGCTGCAGTGAGCTGGGATCACACCAGTGCACTCTAGCCTGGGTACCAGAGAAGACCCTGTCAAAAAAAGAAAAAAGAAAGAAAGAAAACATTCAGGCCAGGCACAGTGGATCACATCTGTAATCCCAGCACATTGGGAGGCCAAGGCAGGCAGATCACTTGAGGTCAGGAGTTTGAGACCAGCCTGGCCAACATGGTGAAACCCCATCTCTACTAAAAATACAAAAATTAGCCAGGCATGGTGGTGCCCGCCTTTAATCCCAGCTTCTCAGGAGGCTGAAGCAGGAGAATTGCTTGAACCTGGGAGGCGGAGGTTGCGGTGAGCCAAGATCATGCCACTGCATTCCAGCATGGGCAACACAGTGAGACTCTGTCTCAAAAAACAAAACAAAACAAACAAAAGACAAACAAAAAATTTCAAATCAATAAGCACTAAAAATTATTAATCTATTATTTAAATTTTTATTCCCTTTCCCTCAACCTCCAAATAACTTAGGCTTACATGGTTTTACAAGTAAATTCTATCTATCTATCTATTCTTCAAGGAATAGATAATCATTTTCTAATACAGACTATCCTAGAAAATAAAATGAGAGAGGGCAACTTTTACATAAGACTGGATTAGGAAGATATAAGGGAAGAAAATTATGACTGCATCTCACGTGTAAATACAAATATAAAAATCCTAAATAAATGTTAGCAAATAAAATCCAATAGGGAAAAATAAATCCTCAAAACCAAATAACAATGAAACAAAAAAATATATGACTAAGGAAGATTTATCCCAGGAATAAAAAGATGTTGCAATATAAAGAAATTCTACTGAAGTAATTAACCACATTAACTGATTAAAATCAAAGAAACAGGATAATCGTAACAGACATGATAGAAAAAGTATTCAATAAAACTCACTAGAAATTCATAATAAAAACTCTTGGAAACTATGAAATTAAAAGACACCTCTTTAGATTTTCTTGACAACAGAGGTTAAGACAGAGACCGAAGTACTAAGTACTCTTTTTGGGAGATGATTCCAGGAAGTAGGAGTGAGGCCACAAGGAGGATGAAACAAGCAAGGAAGGCAAGCCAATATAAGGGTGTGTGTTATCAAGATTGCTGCTCTAAGCAAGAAGGTCTCAATACCACTGAGACTTCTAGGAGTATACAAAGAATTGTCCATCAGAGAAAAATAAGACTAGAGGCTGAGGCATCTATTCATAAGCTCCCATCCACCAATGATTGACAGATGCCCACAGGCAACATTAACACCCCCAGCCCAGGACTCCCAGGTTGTACCCACACTAGGACTGAGTGGGCTCCTGTGGTTTCTGAGAAGGCCTGCTATTGCAGAGAAGTCATTGGGCAAAAGAGAAAGACACATGGCATATGCTTGAGGTGAGATGCTGTTAGCATAAGCCACCAATGTCTGCTATAGCTGTGGCTATAATTAGAGGTGGACAGAGGGGATGTGATGCTGGGTACCAAAAATGTCTATCGTAGCTAACTAACAAAAACCTACAACTGACTGGGTGTAGTGGCTCATGCCTGTAATCCCAGCATTTTGGGAAGCCGAGGCGGGCAGATCACTTGAGGTCAGGAATTTGAGACCAGCCTGGCCAACATGGTGAAACATCATCTCTACCAAAAATACAAAAATCAGCCGGGTGTGGTGGCTCACACCTGTAATCCCAGCTACTTGGAAGGCTGAGGTGGGAGAATTGCTTGAACCTGGGAGGCGCAAGTTGCAGTGAGCTAAGATCATGCCACTGCACTCCAGCCTGGGCAACAGAGTGAGACTCTGTCTCAAAACAAAACAAAACAAACAAAAAAACCTACGACCAACATCATAATGGTGAAATGCTTTAAAGTCAGAAACAAGAGAAGGAGCCTCCTGTTATGAAAATTACTGTTCAACATTGTATCTGAAGGCCTACCTGATGCTATAAGGACAGAGAAGTATAAAAATTTAAAAGGAAGAGACAAAACTGTATTTGTAGATAAAATAACTGCCTACAAAAACAGTCTAAGAAAATTTACAGATAATTCATTAGAACTAAACACAAGATTACCCTATAAAAATTAATAGATTTCTGTACAAGCAATAATCAATTTTTAAAATGTAATTAAAGTAATATTCACATTAACAGTAAAATCTCTGTGATCGTTGGGAATAAAATCCAATAAAAGATTAACAGAACTCTTATGGACAAAATTATAAAATGATATTGAGGAACATAAAATAGAATCTTATAAAATACAAGATAGATCAACTTTATGCTCATAGATGGAGGGACTCAGCACTATAAAGATTAAATTATCTGGAACTTAAAGTCAACACATTCCCAACAAAAACTCCAATGCATATGTTTTAAGGACCTTGAAGAAAATGGTTCTCAGATTCATGGAAGGGTTGAAGTCCCATAAATGGCCAAAATAATTCTGAGAGGGAAAAAATAAAAAAGAAACATGGAGGGGTAGCCTGACCAGTTAGTAAGATGTATGCCACAGCAAGTCATTTTAGTGTCATTGAGTCAGTTTTATATTGACATAACATTAGACAAATATTTTCATAAAAACAGACTAGAAAATCCAGAAAGAGACCCAAGCATACATACAGGCTCTTGGTATATGATAGAGCAGGCATTACAAATCAGTGGAGAAAGATCAAGTTATTCAATAATGGTGTTGGAACAACAAGATATACATACAGAAAGAAATAAAATTCGATTTCCTCCTCATGCCATAAAAGATTAAATATCCAAGTGTAAATAACAAAATGTTAAAACTCTAAGAAGTAAACTTACATACCTTTATAGCATAGGAGATGATTTTCTTTAACAAGACATTAAAAGGAAGTATAAAGGAAAATAGGCTGGAATTAGACCACATTAAAAACTTAAAGTTCTGTAAAACAAAGGGTGACATGACTAAATATAAAAGACAAGTGACAGATTGGAAGAACATTTATGACATATATACTTGTCAAAGGAGGACCATCCATAATCTATAAATAACTCAGACAAATCAATAAGGAAAACATATCAAAAACATTGGCAAAGACTAGGAAAAAAATCCAGAAGAAACATGAATTACCAGTAAACATGGGAAAAGATGCTCAACCTCAGGAATAAACAAGGAAACCCAAAATAAAGTGCAACTCCATTTAACTTCCATTAGATTGGCAAACATTTCACAAATTTCACAACCTCCTTACGCAATTCACTGAGGACGCAACATCTCTTGTATAATATTCCTGACAAAAATGCACAACCCAATCAAATCACGTGTAAACCATTAAGCAAACCCAAATTTAGGAACAAGAAACAAAATAACTGTCCTGTAAAATTCAAATACATCAATGTCATGAAAAATAAAATCTAAAAAACTGTTCCAGATTAAAGGAGATTAAAGAAACATGGCAGCTAAATACATCGTATGTTCTGGGTCAGAAAAAAAATTGCTAGAAATAACTTAATTGGGAAAACTGGTGAGTTTTATAGTTCTACATCAATGTAAGTTTCTTGAATTTGATAATTTTATCATGGTTACGTAAGAGAATACCTTTGTTCTTGGGAAATACATGTGTGAATATTTAGGACTGAAGGGTCATGATGTCTGCAATTTATTCTCAAATGGATTAAAAAATTGTATAAGTAAAAAATAAATATGTATGAAGGGAAGAATGTAATAGAGGCAGGACACAGCCAAGGGTCCCAGGCGAAAGCCCTCCTTCAAGCCTAAAACAACGTGAAGGCTCAAAAACCAGACTGCTGGTCCGGGATGGATGAAACCTGCCCTTTCCTGACTGATTCTCCCTGAATAATGCTCACCTGTGCACTGGGGGAATGGGGTGGAGCCAGGGGAAGTTCATTCCATTTGAAGGGGGAGGAGCCTGACCTCTTCAGTTCCTGTGTGGTGGCCTGGGATTCAATCTGTAAGGTGGGGGCCTGCTAGCAGGACTGTCTCTAACTTTGCTGAGAGTTCCTCTTTCCTTTTTTTCTTTTCACCCAATAAACCCTGCCCTACTCACCCCACAATGTGTCTACGTGCCTGAATTTTCCTGGTTATGTGACAAGAACCCCATTTTTTCCTACATTTTTGGCGCCCAGAATGTGGGATCTGAGGAAGATTCAGTAAAATGCAGACCCAAAACCTCTCACTTTCATTTCTGAGCCTTTTGGTCCTATGGCATTTTTCTTCGTTTTTCAAGACAGTAACAGCACCTATCTTTTAAAATATTGCTGGTGGTCCACACCCACGTCAATGGCGGCAGGCATGTGCAGGACGATTGGGTGAGCTGCAGCTCCCAACACCCCTTCTCTCCCAGGGGGATACACGGCTGTGTCTGCAGCATGTGTGTAAGGTGAGGTCACACAGAATGGGAATAAGCCACAGCCGCTGCCCAGGCCCCAAGGCAGCCCCAAAGGGCTGACTGGCCAGACTCAGTCCAAACCCAGGGGAAAGGAACCATTTGCGTTAAGAATAAGAGGTTCTTTCCCCAGGCGTCTTTCCAACCCTGCACTTTAAACTTCTTTCCTTTTCTCTACCCTGTCAGCAGTTAACTTTTAAGGAGTTGTTTTGTTTTGTTTTTGTTTTTGTTTTTTGCTTTTAGAAGATGTTTTACTAGGCCAGGAATGATAAGGATCACTGTTTATATTCTCTGCAAAGTTTTGTTTTGTTTTTTGTTTTTTGTTTTTTTGAGATAGAGTCTAGCTCTGACACTCAGGCTGGAGTGCAGTGGTGCTATCTCAGCTCACTGCAACCTCTGCCTCCCAGGTTCAAACTATGCTCCTGCCTCAGCCTCCCAAGTAGCTGGAATTACAGCCACGCACCACCACGCCTGGCTAATTTTTGTATTTTTAGTAGAGACAAGGTTTCATCATGCTGTCCAGGCTGTTCTCAAACTCCTGACCTCAGGTGATCTGCCCACCTCAGCCTCCCAAAGTGCTGGCATTACAGGTGTGAGCCATTGCGCCTGGCCACTCTGAAAAGTTTTAATTAGGTAAAAGGATTTGTGAGGTTGGTCTTAAGCTGTAGCCAATCTGGTGTGCTTTGCATGATTTTCTGTATAGTCAGTAGCAAACTTTGCTGTAGGCCTCCATCTTTTTTCATGTGCCTGGGAGCATGACCTGTAACCACGTGGCAATATTTTGTTTATCCTATAACACTTTACAATGGCAGCTGATTCAATCCTGGCTTAGGGAATGAGTACTTTCAGGTTGATAGCTGTGTGGCTTTTGCCATTTACTGATTGCCATTTACATTAAAGGTAACCTTTAAATGTTCTAAATTTTGTAAGAACTGCTTACCCCCTTTGAAAATACCTCATACACTTGCAGTTAAATCATAACCTTAATTAAGACTTGCTGGTTTCACCTGTGAGGTTACGTTTAGTAAAGTTTGAAAGCCAGAAATATTGGCAGCTTGGTGAGGCTAAAGTAGGATAATAATGGAGTTAAAAGGATTTTCTTAGAGCATGCTCAGCTTAATTAAAACTGGATATCCAAGTTATAGGTATATTTAAAAGGCCTTTATGTTTTTTTTTCTTCGATCTTGTTTTGCTGGAAAATTTTTTTTTTTTCTCAGCCAAACGAATTCTTTTTCTCCATTTTGTCTTGCCACTCTTAATGCACACATGAGAAGCCAATAATCCAATTAGGAGATTGGCAAAGGAAAACTCGTATGGCTGCTGGGTTTTCTTCTGCCTATCTGTGTAGTTACATATGTGTTGTGATTGTGATGTCTATTTAAAAAAAGCTCTAATTAATTGACTTAAGGATAAGTGCTTGGATCAAAAAAATTTTTAAAGGTTAGATAAAAGCTGTGGTACCCTTCAGTTCACATGATTTTAATCTTTGAAAAGTAAAAACAGCCTTAAAGATTATTGGTAAAGTGCAGATGTCGTCAAAATGTAAATAGGTGGACTAGATTGTGCAGGTCAGATACTAGGTTTGCTAAATGTTTTGGGGTTATAAACTGCTTTCTTGGTTTTTGAGAACTGCTCAACTTCCTGCCTCACAATTGGTAAGGCCTGGGGACATACAGAACCAACCACACCCTTAATTATGCTGGAAGGAGTCAAACCTTGGCTTCACTTAGTACATAATTAATACAATTTACCAGGTTTTACATTAAAGTTAAAAATTGTTAGGAATTACCATTATAACATGTAATAGAAACTACTGGAAATAGATTTACATGCAACGTATGTAAGAGCAGTAAAATGTGTTTTTAATAAAAGATTATAAGAAGGTGTGGAAATGTAAATTCTTTCTTAGGGTTAAAGGATTGTTTTGAATTAGATAAGATAAAACTCAAAGTTCAAACAAGCTGTGGAAAGGCTGTAAAAATTCATCTTGCAAAAGAAATTCTGTGTGTGAACATATTAACTAAATTCAAAAGGTTATTATATGGTTTTTATGTAAATTGAGCATTGAAATAAAAGCACAACAAGATACTCTTAAGGTACTAATCTGCTCTTTAGCAAAATTTGTAAATGGTTATAAAAAGGTTTTTGCTTTTTTAAATTTTTGAATCATTTTGGCAAAATAAATAACTTATGGTAATCTGGAATTCTGTTTCATAACATCAAGTGTTTTAAACCTCTCACATATTTAATCGGCTTCCCAAAATCAAACTTCAGTTTCAAAATTGTCTTTCCTGATGCCTGGCTTTTGGATGCTACAGAGGGCCCCTGGAATACTCAAAAGGGAGGTAAACGGGATTAGTTGACATGTTTAGGTACGTGGGTTTGCCAAAATGATGTTCAATCTTCTTTAGGTTATATTTTAGTGAATAATATTAATATATATTCCAGAATTGTATGGGATTTCTAAAATTCTAATGTCTAAAGTATATACTCTCAATCCTAATTAAGGTTGTTATATTAAGTTATTGTAAACCCCAGAGATAACCAACCTTCTTTGTCAACTGTGTTTCTGACTGTTAACTACCCTGGACATTTTGTTATTCAGAAAAGTGTTGTCTTGCTTTGAGCCTTTTCAAAAGATGGTTTATAATAAGCTACAGGACTCTGCCAGGTGCACTCAAATACAGGTTTCTGATAACTTTGGAGATTGTAACATTGAAATAAAGGAAAAACTATTTATGGCCTTTAATAATTGATAAAGGCATGAACAAAATTTGGAGCATGTTTGTTTCTTTCTGCCTGGTTCCTCTAGAATTTGGAAACTATCTGTGAATATTCTTAACTTATGGCAATATAGTTATTTCCATCAGGACTCATGAAGAGCTGAAATGCTCATGAATATCAAGCAAAACAAGACTCATTGAATGGACTGAACTAATAGAAAATTTCAGTAATCTTTTTTATTTTTGCTTGGAGCATTGTTAATCCTTGTTTTGTTTTTCAGAGTTATGGAAACTTATTTTGAACTATTTATGGCCTTTAATAATTGAGAAAGGTGTGAACAAAATTTGGAGCATGTTTGTTTCTTTCTGCCTGGTTCCTCTAGAATTTGGAAACTATCTGTGAGTATTCTTAACTTATGGCAATATAGTTATTTCCATCAGGACTCATGAAGAGCTGAAATGCTCATGAATATCAAGCAAAACAAGACTCATTGAATGGACTGAACTAATAGAAAATTTCAGTAATCTTTTTTATTTTTGCTTGGAGCATTGTTAATCCTTGTTTTGTTTTTCAGAGTTATGGAAACTTATTTTGAACTATTTATGGCCTTTAATAATTGAGAAAAGTGTGAACAAAATTTGGAGCATGTTTGTTTCTCTCTGCCTGGTTCCTCTGGAATTTGGAAACTATCTGTGAGTATTCTTAACATATGGCAATATAGTTGTTTGCATCTAGTGCAATAAGAATCCATTTTCTTTTGCAACAGGATGCAATTAGAGAAACTGGTTGTTTTACCAAGGCTTTGACTGGAAGGGCATGCTTCCCTTTAAAGAGTCAAGCTCGATTTGCAGAGCTGATAAAACTAGGTCTCATACCCTTGTCTACACAGTCTCCATACATGGTTCCTAACCTGCAGTGAGTAAAGAATGTCACTTTCCAACAGGCCCAGGAACCACATGCTCTTGGGACCTCAAGAAGAGCAGAGTTTACCCAACTCACAGGTATTTGAGGATACAAACCCATGGCTGGGCTCAGCTTTAAAAGGTCTTACCGAAGATTCCTTGTGGAACAGTTCCACCAAAGCCAATCTAAAAGGCCTATGTAGAAATAATTATTCTTGTTGCACTTTGTGCAAATAATCGGGCCAAGTATAAGACTAACATCTATTTCGTAAATAATGCAGTCCTATCCTGATTTGTTCTTAACATAAATGAGGACTAAAGAAAGAGAAATTATATTTTAAAACTTACACATTTATCATTAAATTCTAGACTCATTAGTTGTTTTTAAATTTTTGCCTACATTTTAAACTAACTCTGCTTATTCCTATAAACCGACCAGTGATCTCCAGCTGCAGCTCAGAGGGAACAAGAGGGATAGGTGATATAAAAATCTGGATCAATATTCTAGTTCTGAGCAATTATCCTGCAATTCCTGCCAGGTGATGGGAATAAATAGGGTGCCCATAACCCGGAGGTTTCCTTTTTGGGAAAGTAAGACCAAGAGAGCTAACCAAAGCCAAGCCCCATGCATTCCAAACCTTAGCAAGCATATCTATAGTCACCAATTATCTGGATGTCCTTTTCTCTCCCTTGTTGGAGGAGGACTCAATCCCACAGCTTCATTGTAGCATTCGGCTTATGATAAGGAATCCATGCAATGCCCCAGAGACACACTCAATTCCAGGCTCGGGTAAAAGCCCTAGGAAAGAAAACTGGATCTGAGGGATCCGGAGGCAGACAATAGCAGAAATTAAAAGGCACAGCACAGGTGAACATGACTAATTCCTGCTGATTAAACCAAGCTTCCGGTTTCATGGATAAAAGTCATGCTGGTATCCATGGCATAAGTGAGGTCTAAGGAATTCAAAGGCTACTGACAGCAGGGCAGATAGGGCATATGTAGGTAAGAGCAGATACTCCCACACCATCCTGGTCCCCCTGATAAAATGGGTGAAAGCCGCTTTGACACCCATGGGTGGCACCCTGTCATGGTCACTGGGACTTGGGGATACAAGGATGGAAGAGACAAAGAGCAATGCCCCACTTTCTCTCCCTCATGTACCCTGAGTATTTTCCAGGGAAAGAAAGGAAGCAGGGACACCTGCTCCTCTCTTTCTAGATGAGTAGCCATTTATCTTCAGTCTGTATCCCTTTCAAATGCATCCTGAACCCCTGAGAGTCCTCTGAAAAAAATGCCTTCTTTTTTCCTTTTTCTTCCTCTGTCCTCTCTTCACTGAAAAGTAATTGTGTCTTCATACTACAGGAAACTCCCCTTGGATGCATCCTCCAAACTGGAAAAAGTTAATTTCCCAAACCTTAAACTCATTGGCATAGGATTGGGCTTGGGGAAAGGGAACCCAGAAGCCTGAGATACTGGCACAAGGGTAAAAGTTTTTTTTCCAGTTGGGCTTTTGGCCTCCTTCTCCCAGTGCAAACTGGTAAAAGGCCTTAGGATTTTTGAGCTGTCCTTACTCACCTTGTTTCGTTTTAATACATATTTTCTAACAACCTGATTTGTTTCTTCTCGCCTCAGGCCATCAAACTCTAAAAGGTCATGCATCCAGAGCCTCGGATGATGGCCCCTTTTGCCAGAAACCGTTATATAGGCCTTTGAGGGAGATCTGACTGCCGTAGTCCCAAAACAGCGCCCCCTGTCAGCAGGAGGCAGTTAAGATTGTCTTACTGTCCTTATCCTTATCTTTAACCCTTATCCTTATCCTTATCCTTATCCTTATCCTTATCCTTATCCTTATCCTTATCCTTATCCTAACAGCAGTTAGATGTACTTCTTTAGAAGGGGGAATGATAGAGACAGGAGACAGCCAAGGGTCCCTGGTGAAAGCCCACCTTCAAGCCTACAACAGCCTGAAGGCTGAAGAACTGGACTGCTAGTCCCGGAAAAAGCACACCCTTTCCTGACTGATTCTCTCTGAATAATGGCCACCTGTGCTCAGGGGGAAGGGAGTGGAGCCAGAGGAAATCCCTGCATGGGGAGGAGCCTGGCCTCTTCATTTCCTGTGTGGTGGCCTGGGATTCAATCTGTAAGGTGGGGGTCCTGCTAGCAGGACTCTCTCTCACTTTGCTGAGAGTTCCTCTTGCCTTTTTTCCTTTTCACCCTATAAAAACAGCCCTATTCACCCTACAATGTGTCTGCATGCCTAAATTTTCCTGGTTGTGTGACAGGAGCCTAGCTTTTTCTACAACAGAGGGAAGGGAGGAAAGAAAAGAGGGAGATAGACAAAGAGAAAAAAAGGCAACTGCAGCAAACTGTTATTAATTGGTGAATCTAGGTGGAGGTTATACGGGATGTCATTGTATTATTCTAACAACTTTTCTGCTAGTTTGAAATTTTTTCAAAATAAAATGTTAAAAGTACATATTTACATCAAGTGTTGGTAAGGATGTGGAGAAATGGAAATTTTCATACTCTGATAAAAGGAATGCAAATTATTGGTACAGTTCTTGGAGAGTAATATGATGTTTAATATTACATTGATATAATACTATTAATACAGTATGATGATGATGATATGATAGTAGTATCAGTAATCATCAATATATCTATACCTTATACGTTAGCAATTCAAATGGGATATGGGAAGAAAATAGTAGAATTTTGTACTTATCTTTTAAGAAAAAATTACATTTGATAATGGGTATTACAGGTTAATACAATAGGACATTTATATAATTTATAAATAGAGACATATTGAGGATAAGCAGTTAAGCTTTTTTATTGATGAGGCAACACAATCAGCAAAGCAGGAGACCACCCCCCTTAAGAAATTTAAGTATACATGAGGAGATTATGAATATATGTAAGAATATTAATTGCAGCATAATTTCTAATGGCAAAACTTTGGAAACATTTTAAATATTCATCAGTAAAAGAATACATAAATCAATTGTGTTTTATTAATATAATGGGATGTTAAATAGCAGTTAAGATGAATGAAGCAAAGCTGTAAGTACAGGTTTAGAAAATGTTGAGTGAAAAAACCAAGTCACAGAACCATAAGTCTATTCATATAAATTGTCTTATTCATTTGGCTGTTCCAACAAAGTACCATAAACTGGATGGCTTATAAACAACAGAAATTTATTTCTCACAATTCTGAAGGCTTGGAAGTCTAAGATCAGGGCACCAGCAGAGTCAGGATCTGGTGAAGGTCCTCTTCCAGGTTGCAGACTGCTGCTGACTTCTAATTGGATCATGACATGGCAGAAGGAGAGCTAGCAGTTCTTGGACCTCTTCTTATAAAAGGCACTAATTTCAATCATGAGGCTCCACCCTTATGACCTGATCACCTCCCACAGGCCCCACCTTCAAATATTATCCCACCGGGATTAGGATTTCAACATATGCATTTTAGGGTGGACACTTTCAGTCCATTGCATAAATTTGGGCACAGAAAAAGACATGAATAGAAGGATAACAACGTGGAGAGACATAGGGAGAAGATGGCCATTAACAAAGCCAAGGGGGAGAGGCCTGGAACAGACTCCCCCTCACAGCCCTTAAAAGGAACCAACTTTTAAGACACCTTGATATCAGACTTCTAGCCTCCAGAACTGAGAGGTGAAATATTTATTAAGTCATCCAGCTTATAGTACTTTATTATTACAGCCCTAGCAAACTAATACAACATTTATAACTTGGCAATTTTGTTATTTTTTTTAAAAGTATGTTTTCAACCAGAGGGAAAAAACCCTTCTTCCCTCAAAAATGTAAAATGAGGAACTAGAAGGGGTGAAGCTGATCTGCTATTTAATAGAATATCCTTATATATTTTAATAGTAAAGTTAAAATTTTGATCTGTTATCAAAGAGGTTTTTGTTTAATAAACCTGGTGGGTCAGTCTCATGGAGCAAGGGAAAACAATTCCCATGTGCTCAGAAGAGCATTTTGTAATTTCCTAATTAGGGATAAGAAAGACAATTCCCAAGTTTCCTTCAGAAAAGACTGGGGCAATAAACATAATTAACTCTAAGAGGTTTAATAATAAATCACCAAATCTCATGAGTATAATAAATACAACTAGGGAAGTATTTTAATATAGTCTCAATATAATAATCACAAATTCAACTTCAGAACAGTGTGAATTACAAATATAATGTGGATATTTTCTTGGCATAGATCTCAGGCCATGCTATTTTTAAGGTCATTTGTTATTGGAAGCAGAAGGGGCATGATAATATGTAACCTTAGTCCTGCTGACAGAATTTCAGCAAGAGTAACAATGTCCTCCTGCAAACTCTTGATGATACCTTGCTAGAGAAAAAATATGAAGCTGAATAAAGCACAGAATATGAATATGGCCCATGAGAAAACTTCTTTAAGACCACCTGTAGAATTCTGCAATCACATACACAGGTTTTCTTGTTAGCAACATGCTGGTCTCTCTAATTCCCAATAGCATCTTGCTGTGATATTGTGAGCCTTTAGCATTTTGAATCTCTTGTCCTCACATGTTCAGAACAGTGCCCGGGATATGCCTTTGATAGGTGTCAACTGATGAATAAGGTGAGACAAACAGTTTGATATGAATCCATATTTATTGGATCTCATAAACCCAAAGCAAGCTTACTGACAGTAAGTACAGCAGATGGGGTCAGGGTGGGGGCAGGAGGGTTGCTTTGTTGCCCAGGCTGGAGTGCAGTGGTGTGATCACAGCTCACTGCAGCCTCAAACTCCTGGGCTCAAGCAATCCTCCCTAGTAAGTCTATCGAGTTGCTGGGATTACAGGCATCAGCCACCATGCCCAACCAATCAGGTGATTCCTCTCCTCTGCTTCTGTGTTGGGCCTATAAAAGTCCATTGCTCACACTGTGCAGCACTCTGAACTTTTGGTTCTCAGTGATGCATGATTCCTGAGTCATTCTTTGCTCAAATAAACTGGTAAATTTAATTTGTCTAAAGTTTTTCTTTTAACACATGTAAAGTATTATTACAGAAAAAAGTGTAACTATTAAAACAGTGTTTTAAAGGACCAAAAGCACAGAAGTCAATTAGTTTAGGCAACGACAATAAAATACTTTAGACAACTTTTTTTTTTTTTTTTTTTTTTTGAGACGGAGTTTCATTCTGTCACCTAGGCTGGAGTGCAGTGGTGTGATCTCGGCTCACTGCAACCTCCGCCTCCTGGGTTCAAGCGATTCTCCTGCCTCAGCCTCTTGAGTAGCTGGGACTACAGGCGCACGCCACCACGCCCAGCTAATTTTTGTATTTTTAGTAGAGACGGGGTTTCACCATGTTGGCCAGGATGGTCTCGATCTCCTGACCTTGTGATCCACCCGCCTCGGCCTCCCAAAGTGCTGGGATTACAAGCGTGAGCCATAGCACCCTGCCGACAACTTTTAAGAATAACCACACTGATGAGAATGTCCAGATATTTACTATAATAAATAACTTTTAAATAATGCTTACACTAGAGATTAAGAAAGAAATGGAGACTAAATAGGAGAGGGAAATGTTAGTCCTTTACACTTTAAATACTAAGAATATCAAACTAATATTATCTTTTCCTCACAAAGTAGCATTTATTAACTTTAGTACATGTTTTCTCAATATTTTTCCAAAAGAAATAATGGTTTCAATGACCGATCCTCAACTATCCCCCACCCCTTTCCATCAACCTCCTTGAGCTCATCATATCAAGATCTTCTTAATTGTTTCCCAACAAGTCTTCATCAAGATTTACTCTCTAAGCTTTAGTTCCATCCACTCACCTACCCAACCTTAAAACATCTATTTATACATTTGTCCGTCCCTTTTCTCCCACGTATATGTCCATCCTTGTAGCTATTCCCTCGCCCACCTGTCTGTCCATCATCAATCCGTCCATGCTACATTTACAGAATATTGAGATAAAGGCATTGCCCTAACAACCTGATACAGGAATAAGTAAAGAGAGAATTATATCACGGTATAAAAAGTGCCACCAAGGAGAAGCATCCCAGAACTCGATGGTAGTACAGTGGAAAGACCTGTACTTGGAGGAAAGATAATGGAACTTTCTAGGAGAGTTGATACATTGGCTGAATTTCGAAGGTAAAATAAGCATTAGGAAGGTAAAGGAGTATTATGTACAAAGACAAAGAGATATATGAAAGCAATATGAGTCTGGAGAAACTGTAATTTGACCTGACTAGAAGGTAAGTTGAATAATGAGAGATGACTGAAGAGGCAGACAAAGTGGAGATAGCAGATAGCCTTTCCTTCAGTTATGGTTTCAAACCCTATGAAGAAAGCTGTTGAGTTTCTATCCACCTGCATATTTTTTATTATTATTTTAGTTAGGTGTACTTTTTTCAAAGATAAACACTCTATTCCTTTTGCTTCTTCCAGTTTTCAGCTGAAGATGTGGAGGCCTCTCCTCACAGATGTGTTTTGAAAATTTAAAAGCATTTTAAACAGCAACCTAAGTAAATTAATTATTCAAGACAAGACACAGACCTCTTTAATTGCTTCAAAGAAAGTAAAATACCGGGTAACTTGTCAGGTATTTGTCCAAATATTCTTTTCCCACAACTTCTGCTCCAAAGATTATGCATTTAGTAATAATACAAAAATCTATTAACAATATTTAGATTAATACTAAAATTTAGTAATAATTTAGAAATCTCTAGTTTGAACTATTCATGAGGAAATTACAAACTACTACACATCTCTAACTGGTAGCATTCACATGCCAGCTGTGGTCTATTATTTGGTGACATGCGGGGACTGCTTCTAAGTTGTTTGAGGGGCTTCTATTTTCTGAATATATCAAGGACAAGATGATGTGACCTGCAGCCCATTGGGGGTCAAGGGGAAAGGTGGTAGAGGTGAGGAATAAGAGAAGTAAAATGTAAGTGCAAAGGCTTTATTCTCTCTGCTTATGGATCTTTCCTCATATCCCCGAACGGAGTCCACCAATTCTGCTTCCCAGTAAACAGCCTATGGGGCACCTGCCTGTAAATACCTGGAGCATCATCAGGTTGGGGGACGGGGAATTAACAAACACCCTAAAGCCTTTGAGGTAGAAGCAACGCAGGCCCTCTTATAATGTGGGCCAACCGCCCGGCCCCAGGCTCCGCGGATCCCGCCCGGAGTGGTCTCCTGGATCCTCTCTCCTAGGGCGGGCGTCCGGTTCCCGCGCGCTCCAAAGGGCGGCCCGCCGGCCGAGACCACAAGGGGGCGGCGCCTGACCCACTCAGCGGGCAGAAAGCGCTGCCTGCTCCGCTCTCCAGGCGCCGCCCCGGCTCCCGGATGTAGGGTGCCCTCCGCCCGCCCCGCCCCCCGGGGGTGGGGTGCCCTCCGTCCGCCTCGCTCCCCTCACCCGCAGGCCACCCGGCTTCCCACCGGATGGCGGCGACCGGGTCCTGGAGGCCCGCAAGGCGGGCGCCGCTCAGCGATCTTCGCTGATGGGCCGCGGCGGTAAAACCTGCCCCGCCCACTCGCGGTAAGCAAAGGTACGGCCCCCCAGGCCCCGCCCCCTGTCCTGACAGATAAGCCTCCTGGCCAACCAGGCTTCTCATCTTCCTCTTAAGTTTTGCTCCGTATCCCCGCCCCAGCTTTGAGCCCCACCCCCAGCGGACAAGCTCCGCCTCCAGCCCGCCTCAGAGGAAAGTGAGCTACAGGATAGAAAGCTGCGGGTCTGCGCAGCCTGGGTGCACAGAGTACCTGTAATGCCTGTGGTGCCGGCCGGGAGGGTCGGGCCCAGAAGAAGGCAGACTAGCCCCTGCCCTGCCCAACTTCAGTCCAGCCAAAGAGAAGTAAACGAGGGAGTGGGTGTTAGGTAAGGAAAGTACCCTGACCGGACGGGTTAGGTGAGAAGGTTTCTTGGAGGAACTGAGACCGGAAGATGGAGGGAATTCGCTAGGCCAGAGGCGGGAGGGTGCCCAGGGGAGGGGACAGAGTTCCAGTAAGAGAAAATAGCAGGCCTCGGTGAGAGGATCACCATAGGTTCACACCTCTAGAGGCTTTTAAAGTGGGAACGTGGCATAATCAGATCTACATTTCATAAAGGTCACTCTGCAGAGTGCATTGGGAGAAGATCAGACTAGAGACAGGAAAATCAGAAGACTGGCATTGATGTGGACTAGGATGGGGGCAGTGAGGATGAAGAGACAGGGGTGGATTTGAAAGATGTTTTGCACATAGAATTAACAAATTTTGGATGAGGTGGCAGGGTAGGTGAGAATTCAAGAGAATGAAGAGTAAAGATGATTTATTTCTGCATCAGCAAGGTCAATGGTGACCATACAAGTTATCGCTCTCTCCCCTCCATATTTTTAGCACTTTCAGAGCTGTTACCTTACTGCCTTGAGTGTTTCTCTTTTGCGTAGAGAATTTATTGCTGTTCCAGATTAGAGGTTCCTTGAAGAAATGGACATCTTCAGGTTTTCCTTTGTTTAGATTGTACCGCAAATTACCCATTTGATCATTTGCTGAATGATCCAATGAATCAATGGCCCCAAGGGTTTGATCCTCAAAACTAAAAAAAAAGCTGTCAGAAAGGCCAGTCCTCAAGATGTAGATTTTACAGTCATGTGCCCCATAATGACATTTTGATCATCGATGGACTACATATATAACATTGGTCCCATAAGATTATAATGGAGCTGAAAAATTCTTATCACCTAGTGACAAAGCCATTGTAACATTGTACCGCAATGTATTACTCACATGTTTGTTGTGATGCTGGTGTAAACAAACCTACCATGCTGCCAGTCATATAAAAAGATAGCACACATGATTATGTGCAATACATAATACTTCAAAATGATAATAAACGACTGTTACTGGTTCATATATTTACTGTATTATACTTTTTATCATTATTTTAGAGTGCATTCCTTCTACTTATAAGAAAAGTTAACTGTCAGCCTCAGGCAGGCCTTTCAGGAGGTATTCCATAAGAGCATTGTCATCACAGGAGATGACAGCTCCGGGTGTGTTATTGCCCCTGAAGACCTTCCAATGGGACAAGATGTGGAGGTGGAAGACAGTGACACTGATGATCCTGACTCTGTGTAAGCCTAGGCTAATGTGTGTGTTTGTGTCTGTTTTTAACAAAAAAGTTTAAAAATTAAAAAGTTAAGATATAAAAAGCTTATAGAATAAGGATATAAAGAAAAAATAGTTTTGTGTATCTGTACAATGTATTTATGTTTTAAACTTATTATAAAAGAGTCATTTTTTTCAAGTTTATAAAGTAAAAACATTATGGTAAGCTAAGGTTACTGAGGAAAGAAAAATATTTTTTCATAAATATAGTGAAACCTAAGTGTACAGTGTTTATGAAGTCTATAGTAGCGTACAGTAATTTTTCTAACAAAAGAAATATATACTATTCACAGAATATTAAAAAGACTAGAAGATAAGGAATCACTTTTCTGATATGAGTCAGTATTTGATCCTACATCATGTTATCACAGTAAAATAGAATCAAAGATTGACTCACCCCAGCATTATCAAAAGACCATGGAGGCCAGGCGCGGTGGCTCACGCCTGTAATCCCAGCACTTTGGGAGGCTGAGGCGGGTGGATCATGAGGTAAGGAGTTCGAGACCAGTCTGGCCAACATAGTGAAACCCCATCTCTACTAAAAATACAAAAAATTAGCCAGATGTGGTGGTGTGTGCCTGTAATCCCAGCTACTCAGGAGGCTGAGGCAGGAGAATCGCTTGAACCCAGGAGGCGGAGGTTGCAGTGAGCTGAGATCGCATCATTTCACTCCAGCCCAGGCGACAGTCTGAGACTCCGTCTCAAAAAAAAAAAAAAAAGACTATGGATTTGGGGGCCAAGCAGCCCTGGGTTTGAATATTGGCTCTATCCCAAACTAGCTGGGCAATTCTGGACAAGTGAGGAATTCCTTAAGACTCAGTGTTAGTTTCCTAGGGCTGACATAAGAAAGCACCAAAAACCGGGTGGCTTAAAACAACAGAAATGTATTACATCACAGTTCTGGAGGCTAGAAGTCCAAAATTGGTGTCAGTAGGGTCATGCTCTCCTGAAGGCTCTGTAGGAGGATCTCTTCCATCTCCTAACTTCTAGAGGCCCAGGTGTTCCTTGGCTTGCTGATACATCACTCCAATGCTCTGTCTTCACAGGGTGTTCTGGGTCTCACCATCTTCTTATGAGGGCACCAGTCACATTGCATTTGGAACCCACCCTATTCTAGTATGAACTCAAATTATTGTATCTACAATGTCCGTATTTCCAAATAAGGCCACATTCTCAGGTACTGAGGGTTAGGACTTTCACATGTCACTTTTCGGGGGACAAAATTCAATCCATAACACTCAGTATCTTCATCACATAGTTGCGAATAAAGGTACCTTCCTTGGAGAGCCATTATGAG
This sequence comes from Pan troglodytes, assembly GCF_028858775.2. Taxonomy (NCBI): domain Eukaryota; kingdom Metazoa; phylum Chordata; class Mammalia; order Primates; family Hominidae; genus Pan; species Pan troglodytes. The sequence goes on from NC_072398.2 coordinate 67,097,325, forward strand.
AACCGTGTATGAACTTATTTTTAAAAATTCCTAGCACAATATCTGACACATGATAAATAAGAAAAGTGAAATGTAATAAAAACCAGTCCATTGGAATGATACATTCTTTTTTTTTTTTTCTCGCTCTGTCACCCAGGCTGGAGTACAATGGCGTGATCTAGGCTCACTGCAAGCTCTGCCTCCCAGGTTCATGCCATTCTCCTGCCTCAGCCTCCTGAGTAGCTGGGACTACAGGCACCCGCCACCACACCTGGCTGATTTTTTGTATTTTTAGTAGAGACGGGGTTTCACTGTGTTAGCCAAGATGGTCTCGATCTCCTGACCTCGTGATCCGCCTGCCTCGGCCTCCCAAAGTGCTGGATACATTACTTTTAATGGTGAAAAGCACAATTACTTTTGCAGCAATCTTACAGTTATCAATACTATCTTTAAACAGTGTTTCTAATATTTTCTGCTATTATCCTTTACAGTCACAAGCAATGAGTTCTGCTTTTCACCTTCTTCTTGCCTGACCCTATTTGTGTTTCTATTTTCACTTTTTTAAAGTAAACCATCTTTATCTATATGTGGGATATACCTTTTAAAAACTCTAGCACACACCTTAATGAAGAGCTCCCAAATATAATCAACAAATGTCTCAGGTGATATGTCCTGGAAGTAAGGGAAGGGAAGGTGAGAAAAAGTAGTGTTTTGCACTAATATATTATTTCTAATTCTCATTCCAACCCCATGAGACAAGCATTATTAACCTTGCTTTTAGAAGAAGAAACTCAGGCTGAGAGAAGGTTAGGTAACTTGCTTAAGGTCAGAGCTAGCATGTGGTAGGGACAACATTCCCCCCAGGTTTGCCTGGCTCCAAAGAGCACATGTATTATTCTCCCCTCCTTCCATCACCTTGTGGTATTATTTCCAAACTCACATTATCTTTTCCTATTTCCTTTCCAAGTAGTCACTTGGAGCTGTCATTTTCCGTATTCATATATTTCATTAAATCCTTGCTTCTCTTTCCCAAAATTGGCCAGAAGTAAAATTGTGAAGTATGTAGAAATCTTCTTTTGATCATTTGGTAAACTTTGACAAGGCCTTGTGGAATACTTTGGAGATTGCCAATCATACCCAGCCTTTTCTCTTTTTCTGCATTCTCAGAGACCAAGATCCTTCTGTGTAAGACTCACCCCTCCTTTGTGCTCTTAATCTCATCCCTTTTAGTCTCTTTGGGGATCTTTATCTCAGAACTGTATCTTTCATCATTCCCACTTCCTCTGCACTTACTAATATTCCCTATTTTTAAAAAAATCCCTTTATAGCATCCACCCCCCGAGTCATCACCCAATGGCTTATTTTCCATCTTTTTCTTTCGAGCCCTGGAGAGAAAAGTATAGTATACAGTTGTCAACTCCATTTCTTCTTCAACTAATCTACTGTAGTCAGATTTTGATCCCACCTTCCACTGAAACTGCTCTAAGATTATGCGAAAGCCTTTTAAATACCAAAGCCAATGAATGCTTTGAAATCATCATCTTACTCCATTTCTCTGCTGTAGCGGACAGTTTTTGTTACCTCATTCTGTTTAAAACTCTTCTTTTTTCTTGGCTTCTGGAAGATTGCATCTGTCTGTGCTCCTCTTAGTTTTCTTGGGTTTTTTCTTCCTCTACATTCTAATATGGCCCACAGCCTGTCTCTCATTGCATGCCATCCCGAGAATTCTTCCACTCTGATAGCTTCAACCAGTACCTTTATACATAGCTACGCACCAGAGATGTATAGCTGATTCTGTCCTCACCTGACCTCCTCTTTAATATTTCCAAAGGACTTTCTCTTAAGATGAATATTGAAGAAAAAGTGAAAATTTGCTGTGAACCTCTCTAAGTAGAGAGAGAGGGCATTCTAATCAGGCAGTTTCGACATCATGTGCAGAGGTACAGAAGTATGAAAGACCAGTAAAAATTGAGAGGTCTATGGTAAGTTCAGTATTGCTGCAGGGTGAAGTGGAATAGGTGTGGTCAGGATGTGTGGAGAGATGAGAGGTGAGGCTAAGCAGATAGGCAGGGGTCAAGTAATATGAAGGGTCTTATTAGCCGTACTAGATGGTTTCAAATTTTGCCCTGTGTATGGTGAGCCATTGTGGGATTCTGAGAAGAGTAGTGTAATTGGCTCTAAGTTTTAGAAAGCTTACAGTTAGGAAAGTAAAAGAAGTCTAAGACTAGAAGCAGGAGGCCAAGGAAGAAGCTGTGGTAATAATCCAAGTGAGAGATGGTGATGAGGCGAACTAGGACAATGGACATGGTTTGGAGAGTAGAGACAATGGATGTTTCTAAAGTGGAATCAGGAGAATTTGTTGACAAATCAAATAAAAGGGAGGAAAAAAGGTGGACTCCAGGATGATGAGGTTTCTGGTTTGCGTAACGGGGTAGATGAAAAACAATTTAGCACAATGGATTATAGGAAGTGAAGTGTATTTATTGGAAAAAATTCATGTATTGATTCATTCATCAGACAGACATTTAAGCATTTTCTACATGCTAGACACTATGCTAAGCCCCAGAATAATTTCTAATTTGGACATAACTTTTGAGAATGCCTTCAAACATCGAGATGGAGATGTTTAGCAAACAGGTAGAGATAGGCATCTAAAGCTCAGCAGACATGTCTCCATTTTGTTGTTATTATTAACAACATTGTCACATATGTTCTTGTGGGTAAATTTTTGCCCAGATGCTTAATTATCTACACTGTGCAGAAGATATTAGAGAAATGAGAATGGCTGAAATTTATAATCCCATGCCATGTCACTCATATTACTTTGTTTAATAATGTCCTTATCAACTTTTGTTCTTCTATGATTGACATAACTTTCCAAAAGGAACAAATGTGCAACTACATGACTGAGCAGTGTGATATAACTGATTTCTGAAAAATTTGGTATAGAATCAAAGGGTTAAATATCCTCTTCATAAGCATTTTTATTACTCTCAGAGAAATTTACTACCTTCTTCAGTTTAACATTTCAGTGTTCTTGGACTTAACGTTTTAGATATGATTACTACTTACATATTGTGATAGCATTATGAATAAGCATTATCCTTTTTGGAAAAGGGGAAAAATTTGGGAAGTTATAAATATATATACCTTTTAACTCAGTAATTCAACTTTTTGAAAATTCAACTGCTCTAAAATCATCTAAGCAATAGAAAAAGCTGTATGCATGATGATGTTTATCACAGCTTTATTTATAGCTTTTAAAGGAAAGGAAGCAACCTTGGTGTCCCTGGGAGTAAATTATAGTTATTTTATGTGTAACCATTAAAATAATGGTTGGAAAATTATAGAGAGACAGGAAAAGTGTATATGATAGAATGTTAGACAATTCAGGAGAAAATTTTAAGTAGACTATAATTATAACCATGTAAAAAATACATATGAAAAATAATGTAAGTATATTGCCAAAATACTAACAATAGTTATATTTGGATGGGGAAATTATAGTGTGTTTGTTTGTTCCCAAATTATCTGCATATCAGAGATTGATCATTTTCATTTTCCCAGGGATCACTTGCCCTTTCTCTAATAAAAGCACCCTGACTCAACAGAGGGAATTGCAGGTTCCTTCTCTGAGTTCATGTGGTTTCAGTGGGGTTGACTCCACCCCGCCAGAGACATAGCCCAAGCCAAGATCATCAAAAGCAATTAGACCCAATTCTAGGATTTTTATTGGAACTTTAGGAAAAGATGCAAGTTATTTCCACTGCGGATTGGTAAGAGGATAGAGTGGAAGCTTGGAGCTGTAGGCAGCCATATAGTCAGAGTGGGGGTACAATCTATCTGTGAAAGGAGCCAAGACAGAGGAACACAAAGACAAGAGATGGCTACAAGGAGACTGGATTCTGAGAACACTCTTTGAGCCCCAGGACCTAACTGTGTCTGATGTGAAATTATCCCTGGAATTTTCAGTTATGTGAGCCCATAGCTTTATTTTGGCTTCAGCCAGTCTGTATTTTTTCTCTTTTAATAGACAACAACAACAAAAAGAGTCCTAATTAATTAGATAATCAGATTTTGTCACCTTTTTGTTATTTTTTTTTTAAAGCATATGCATCGAAAGCATTCCAAACCATCCTAAACATTCTAAAGTTTATATTCATTTCTTGACCTGCACTAGAAGCGCAGGTGAAATATTGATTTTAACTTCAGGATTCCAGAAATTCCAGAAATCTTGACTCAGCCCAGTCACATTGCCTTCATAAAGTTACCGAAGGTTTTAAGCAGAGGGAACAAAGTAATACAGAAGGACTTTGTTGTTAGTTGGGCTAGTATTTGATAATTACAGTAATGTGTACTTCTTGTTTTGTGTCTCTAGAACCCCTCCCTTCTCCTGCTGACAGCATTCCCTACTTCTTTTTGGGAACTATTTCTTTACCCAGCTCTGCCAGGGATGGGCAGATTATGTAAATGTGGTCATTCAGGATCCTTTTGAGATTTTCCAAATAGAAATTAAGAAAAAAGACTCTTTTACCTGAAGTTGAAGCGGAAAGATGCCAGTGCCCATGACTCCAATCTTCTAGAGGATGCTGGTCTGAGAGGAGGCCGTCTTGCTGAGGAAAGCAGAGGCAAGATATAAAGTCCAAATGGTAAATAATTCAGTTCTAGTAAGTCTCCAAGAATAGCTACATTCCCGCCCTTTGCATTACTTGATTATATGAGCCAATAAAATTTCCCCCACCCCCTAAGGTACTTCCTATTAGATTTGTTCACTTGCATCTGAGAGTCCTAGCTAAATATATGTCTAGTGCCCCAGTAAACCTAGGTAGGGACATGTAGCCTAACCTAAAGGTCACGTCAGATCTCTCTGTTTTTCCCTAAACCTGCAGATCTTGGGATTTCCACTTTCTAGTCAGTGGCATGTTGGAGATCAAGCCAAGGATTTTTACTTTGTGTATGAATGAGGAAGATAGTATGAGATGGCAAGGCATGTTTTGAAGCAGGAAGTTCTTTTTGTTTGTTTGTTTGAAACGGAGTTTCGCTCTTGTCACCCACGCTGGAGTGCAGTGGCGTGGCTCACTGCAACCTCCGCCTCCTGGGTTCAAGCAATTCTCCTGCCTCAGCCTCCCAAGTAGCTGGGATTACAGGTGCCTGCCACCACGCCCGGCTAATTTTTTGTATTTTTAGTAGAGACGGGGTTTTGCCATGTTGGGCAGGCTGGTCTCAAATTCCTGACCTCGGAGATCGAGACCATCCTGGCTAACACAGTGAAACCCCGTCTCTACTAAAAATACAAAAAAAAAAAAAAAAAAAAAAAAAAATTAGCCAGGCATGGTGGCGGGTGCCCGTAGTCCCAGCTACTCGGGAGGCTGAGGCAGGAGAATGGCGTGAACCTGGGAGGCGGAGCTTGCAGTGAGCCGAGATCACGCCACTGCACTCCAGCCTGGGGGAGCAGAGCGAGACTCCGTCTCAAAAAAAAAAAAAAAAAAAAAAAAAAAAAAAAAGTCCTGACCTCGTGATCCGCCGACCTCGTGATCCGCCTACCTCGGCCTGCCAAAGTACTGGGATTACAGGCGTGAGCCACCGCGCCTGTCCTGAAGCAGGAAGTTCTAAATCAGCTTACCCACTTAAGTGAAAAGGAGTAACAGAGAGAGAACAAGATGGCTAGTCATCTGTGAGGAGGCAGTTCATTAGCTGTAAAGAAAAAGGAAATGGAAGAGAGAGTATCTACATGGCACTGAAAAATGAAGGAAGCACCCACTAAGAAATGTGGTCCAATCAGTAACTTGAAACCTAACTGGATTAGCAATTCTTCTCCCTTGAGAAGGGGAGAAGAGCAAAAACTTGGTGGAAGGAAAAACAGGAGAGTTGAGAATGGGACAAAAGTTGCATGTTGTTTTAGTACTAGGAGAGTTTTACAGAGATATACTATACTATTCCAGTTTTTTTAAAAACAGAAGGAGTGCTTGCTAAATATTCAATCATCAAAGATAAAACATGGCAGTATATTATTTCTGATTTCTCATTGATATTATACTTCTCATATGAACAGCTAAGTTTGAAACTCTAAGGAAAAGAAAAGCTCACATAAGACCCGGCTAGTCAGGTATGTATATTGAAATTCAATCTTTTCATAATAAAAAATAATAAGGATTCTTACATTTTCTCTAATATGAATCAAAATGCACAAGATTTTAGTTGTCATCAGCAATGTTATATAAATTAGCAAACAAGAAAAATATGAAAAGGTTGTTCATATTTATAAATTTAGAGATGCTATTTATATCCTATCCCTTTGAATTTGATGCTAATATATAAGAGTTGGTGAGTTAACTTGGACAAACAGCTTGGAAGATGAAATACATTTACTTCAAAGTCAAAGCCATTTTTCTAAAAGGATAAACTAGTTTTGCAAATGTACATGCAAATTTTAAAGGGAGCTGATGTGTTAGTACATGATTCAGTTATTGGAAAACTTCTAAGTATGTTTGAAACAATTTGGGTATATAAATCTATTTTTTAAACTGTAAATTTTATGAAATCTTACTACAAGCATTTCTGATGAAAATTTAACATCGCACTGAGATGTGCTATAAGTATGAAATATACACCAGATTTCAAAGACTTAGTATGACAAAAAGAATATAAAATATTGTAACAATTTCTTATATTGATTACATTATGATATTTGAAATATGCTGGAATATACTGTTCTATCTCAGCGTGAAATTTAAGAAGGACGGTGTGGAGGAGGTGAGAGTAACCTTTCTGAGCTTACATTTCCGCTTATTCCCTTTTAGCCCTCCACTGCATTTCTCAAGGGTTCCTTTGGAAATTATTTTGCCAATGAGCCTCCACTGGAAAACAAATGACAAACATGGAGGAAATGTTTATGTAGTAACATATAGAAAAACATTCTCACTAATAATCAAAACGATGCACAGTGAAACAGTGATGAATACTCTTTCTTGGATCTTCAACTCAGCTGTGTACATACCCTAAATATGCATGTTCCAATTCAGAAGGGTGAGCCACTGATTCCAGCTTGAGTTCAAGGGAATTGCCTGGGAATTCACAGCTCTCGTTTTTCCTGTCTGGAAGTCTTTATGAGAGCAATTAGGCAAAAAAAGAAACAAGACATCCATAGAGAAAAGGAAAAGGTGAAATTATCACTGTTTGTTGATGACATGGTCTTATATATAGAAAAATCTAAAGACTCAAAAAAACTATTGAAACTAATAAATAGATTAAATAAAGTTGCAGGATGCAAAATCAACACACAAAAATCAGCATTTCTACACACTAACAACAGTCTATCTGGAAAAGAAATCAAAAGAACAATCCCATTGACAATAGCCACCAAAAAAAAAAAAAAAAGCTTAGGAATAAATTTAACCCAGGAGAAGGGCCTATACACTGAAAACTATAAAATGTTAATGAAAAAATCAAAGACACAAATGGAAAGATACCCCTTCCAATCAATTCATTGATTGGAAGAATTATATTGTTAAAATGTCCATACTACCCAAAGCAATATACAGATTTGAAGCAATCCTTATCAGAATTACAATGTCATTTTTTTTATAGAATAGAAAAGATAGTCTAAAACTGATATGGAACCAGAAAAATTTTGAATAGTAAAGGCAATCACTAACAAAAACAGCAAAGCTGGAGGCAACACAATACCTGATTTTAAACTATACTACAAAGCTATGGTAATTTAAACAGTTTGGTACTGCCAAAAAAATACACACATTGACTAATAGAACAGAATAGAGACCCAAGAAATGGGTACATGTATGTAAGGTCAATTGATCTTCAGAAAAAAAAGTCAAGAATACACAATGGGGAAAGGATAGTCTCTTCAATAAAAGAGTCTTGTAAAAACTGGGCATCCATATACAGAAGAATTAAATTGGACTCTTACATCATATGCAAAAATCAACTCAAAATGGATTAAAGACTTAAATGTAAGACTCGAAATTGTAAAAGTACTGCAGGTTGAGTATCCCTCATTCAAAATACTTGGGAATGGAAGTGTTTTGGATTTTGTTTTTTTTATTCTGGAATATTTGCATTACATTTAATGGTTGAGCATCCCTAACCCAAACATCCAAAATCCAAAATACTCCAATGAGAATTTCCTTTGAGCGCCACGCCAAAACTAAAAACGTTTCAGATTTTGGAGCATTTCAAATTTCAGATTTTCAGATTAGGGATACTAATTTTTTGTTTGTTTGTTTTTGAGACGGAGTCTTGCTCTGTCTCCAGGCTGGAGTGCGGTGGCGTGATCTCAGCTCACTGCAACCTCTGCCTCCTGAGTTCAAGTGATTCTCCTGCCTCAGCCTCCCAAGTAGCTGGGACTATAGGCATGCACCACCATGCCCAGCTAATCTTTTGTATTTTAGTAGAGACGGGGTTTCACCATGTTGGATAGGATGGTCTTGATCTCATGACCTTGTGATCTGCCCACCTTGGCCTCCCAAAGTGCTGGGAGTACAGGCATGAGCCACTGCACCCGGCCTAGGGATACTAAATATAGAATAAAATAAAAGGGAAAAACTACATTACATTGATCTGGGCAATAGTTTTTTGGACTTTTTTTAACCCCCAGTGCTCAAGCAACAAAAGTAAAAATAGACAAATGGGACTGTATCAAACTAAAAAGGTTCTTCACTGCAAAGAAAACATTTAGCAGTGTAAAGAGACAACCTATGGATTGGGAGAAAATATTTGCAAGCTGTACTTCCAATAAGGGGCTAATATCCAAAATATGTAAGGAACTCAACTCAATAGCAAGAAAACAAAAAAAAACCCAACTAAAAAATGGGCAAGGGACCTGAATAAACATTTCTCAAAAGAAGATATATAAATGGCCAACAGATATATGAAAAAATGCTCAACATTGCTCATCATTCAGAAAATTCAAATTAAAATCTCTGTATCATCTCACACTTGTCAGAATGGCTATTATCAAAAAGCTGAAAGAGAACAAGTGTTAGGAAGATTTGTGGAAAAAAGGGTCCCTCTTGTATACAGTTGGTAGAAATGTAAATTAGTACAGTCTTTATGGAAAACTGTAGGAAGTTTCCTCAAAAATCTAAAAATATAATTACCATATGACCTAGCAGTTCCACCTCTGGGTATTGACTCAAAATATTTGAAATCAGTTTGTCAAAAAGATGTCTGCACTCCCATGTTCCTTGCACTACTATTCAAAATAGCCAAGTTACAGAATTAATCTAGATGTTCATCAACAGATGAATGGATTAACAAAAAAGTGGTGTATATATACAAAATGGAATATTTTTCAGCCTTAAAGATTCTGTCATTTGTGATAATATAGATGGAATTGGGAAACATTATGCTAAGTGAAATAAGCAGGCACAGAAAGATAAATACTGCATATTCCCACTTACATGTAGAATCCAAAACAATTGAACTCAAGCAGAGAACAGAATGGTGGTTACAGAGTCTGGAGGGTGAGGAGAATGTGGAGATGATGGTCAAAGGGTACAAAATCTCAGGAGAAAATGTTATTTTTTCTTGAGAGCTATTGTACAGTATGATAAATATAGTTAATAATAGTGTATTCTACATTTCAAAATTGCTAAGAGTAAATTTCAAATGTTCTCATCACAAAAAAAATTTGAGGAGATATGTTAATTAGCTTAATTATTGCACATTATATTCATAAATCATAATATCACTTTGTACCCCATAAATATATGCATTTATAAATTGTCAATTTACAAAAAAATGGAAAGATACATTTGGTTTGAGATGAACCTGTAGTGGGCTCCCCTCCCCACTCCCACAGATGGAAACTAGATATTTGTCTACTAATCAGTGAGGAAAACTGCATGTTTATAGGGAAGTGAGGTTAGCATGTTACAGTTACGAAATCTGCTGGGTGGCTTGGATAGTATCTTGTTGGAGAAAGGACTCCTAGTCAAGTTTTAGGCCTAATTCTGCTCCTAAGATACTTGCCCTGGAAAAAATCACTGATGTCCCTAAGTCTCTTTTCTATAATTTGAAAATTGGGCATTAAAACAGCTGAGCTTCAGAGTCCTTTTCAGGTCTATCATCCTAAAATTATGTAATTCGTGAATCACAATAATTTCAGAAAACATAAGTACATTTTTCCCCCATATGGGGCCAACATCCATAATTCTCAAACACTATTATTAAAGAAGATAAAATAGAAAAAAAAAAACAGGTTCTATGGCTATTTTAAGGGTCTATTGGCATAACTCCATGAAGCATTTTGGTAAGTGACCTTGTTTTAGTTCTGCAGCTTTAAATTTCAAGAAAGTTTTCAGACCAAGCTGTATCACCCTTGGAGAGGGAGTGGCTGAAGGAGAAAAATGGTTATTATGTCTAAGCCTCTGTACACTGCACTGAACTCGGAAGTGACATTGTACATTGGCTGGGCCAGAGATTGATGAGACGCACCTGACTCAGATGAAGACATATCCTGATTAGTCTATAGACAGAACTACTGGAGGGGATTAATCAAGCTTCACATGACCCTCACTTACTTGGACTTAGCAACATCTGTGCTTCCTTCCCCTCCCCTCCAACAGAATCAGGGAGGGGGTTCTAGAAGCTTGCCCCTGCATGTTTGCTCTAAAAAATAATGCTAAGTTCTGTATCCTTCCTTTTGTACCCTTTAGAGAATTGAACTTTGTCTGAAAAACCCAAGAAAGACTGTCAGATATTTCCTGTAGTCTGAAACTGTAATTGAACTTAACAGTACAGTGGTTGTTTATGTAAAAATGAAGGAATCCAGCCTGGCACGGTGGCTCATGCCTGTAATCACAGCACTTTGAAAGGCCGAGGTGGGTGAATCACGAGGTCAGGAGTTTGAGACCAGCCTGACCAATATGGTGAAACCCTGTCTTTACTAAAAACAAAAATTAGCAGGGCGTGGTGGCGTGCACCTGTAGTCCCAGCTACTTGGGAGGCTGAGGCAGAAGAATCGCTTGAACCCGGGAGGCAGAGGTTGCAGTGAGCCGAGATCGCACCACTGCACTCCAGCCTGGGTGACAGAGTGAGATTCTGTCTCAATAAATAAATAAAAACAATCCAATAATTTATTCTTGGTCTAGTATAGAAAAAAAGCATATGTTGAGGCAACCAAGAATTGAGTAGCAAATGAAACATTAGAATTTCCCGTGAAAACAAATACTACGTGAAATGAAACTGGGCCTCCAAAGCTTTATCTTAAGGATAGCAAGAAATAACCAACAGTAAATCCCATACATTGAGAAGAGCCAGCAGGAGGCAGCAGATCTCATTGACTAGGGGAAGCACTTGCCCTACAGTAGATCTGAGGTCGTATTTCTTTTCTAAGTCATATTTTTTTTTTCATTTCAATTATATGAATTGAATCAATCTACTTCATGGGTTTCTCTACTTTGCATTCACTTTTGAAGGATATTCTCCCTGCATGTGAAATTTTAGGAAGTTTTTTGGGAGTTTTTTCAGCACTTTACACATGTTGTTCCTTTGTCTTGGGTCCTCCATCATTTTTTGTTTGCATTGTGTTTTTGTTTTTGTTTTGTTTGTTTTTGTTTTTGACACGGGGTCTCACTCTTGCCAAGGCTGGAGTGCAGTGGCATGATCTTCACTCCCTACAACCTTGGCCTCCTGGGCTCAAGCGATTCTCCCACTTGAGCCTCCCAAGTCGCTGGGACTACAGGTGTGTACCACCATGTCCAGCTAATTTTTGTATTTTTTGTAGATGAGGTTTCACCATGTTGCCCAGGCTGATATTGAACTCCTGGACCCGAGCAATCCACCTGCCTCGGTCTCCCAAAATGCTGGGATTACGAGTGTGAGCCACCATGCCTGGCCAGGTCCTCCAGTGATTCTGATGAAAAATCAACTGCCATTCTTCTCAATGTTCCTTTTTATGTATTGTGACTATATTTTTCAGGTTATTTTAAAGACTTTTGTTTGTTTCAAAAAAGGCTTTGGTCTTCAGTAGTTTGACATAATGTGCCTGTATGGTTTTCCTTGTGTTTATCTTGCTCAGGATTGTTGAAATTTTTGGATTGTAGGTTGATTTGTTTTTAACAATTTAGAAAAATATTTGCTATTATTTTTTCAAACATTTTTTTTTGCTCCAGTCTATCTCTTCTCTCTCTCTTTTCTCTTCAGTTATATGTATATATTGCTTTATGTTGTTCCATATGTCTCTGGGGTTCTTATTATTGATTTTTTTTCTCTTTGTAAATCAGTTTGAATTGTTTCTATTGTTTCAGTAAATAATCTTTACTTTTACAGTATCCAATCTGCTATTAATCCCTTCAAGTACATATTTCCTTTCAGATGTTGTTCTCTCAATTCTATAATTTCCATCTGATTTTGTTATAGTTTCCATTTTTCTGCTGAGATTTCCACATCTGCTCACTTATTATATGTATAGTTTTCTTGAAACCCTTGAGTATATTTATAATAGTTTAAAAATATTTTTCTGCTAATTTAAACATCTATGTCATCTTGAATCTGTTTTCATTTAGGTGTGTGTATGTGTAATTAACACTAATTTTGCTATTCTTGTATTTAGTGTTTTTTTTTAATCATACATTAGATGTATCAATTGCTATGTTAAAGAAAGTCTGGATTATGCCATCTCCTTCAAAAGGTACTGAGTTTTGTTCTAGCAAGTAGTTAACTTACTAGTGAGTCATTTTGATCCTGGGGTGACTTGGCTTTAGGCTTTGTTAGAGCAAGTCTAGAGTAGCCCTCACTCTATGCTATGGTCTTCAGTCCTAAAGAGTGGCCTTTCTAGCATTCAATTGTTTACATTGAGTGTTCAGCAAAGCCTTTCCACTTTGGCTGGTAGGAATCCCAACATCTCCCAGTTTTGTGCAAGCTCTTGCATTTTCTTCTGGCTAGAGCACTGCCCCCCACAACCCCAGCAGCGATTCCATGCCATGTCCTTGTAGAGTCTTCCTACATGTTTGTGCAACTTAGTTTTCACCCAAAAAACCAAGGAGACTTCTACACATGTTTCTGGGGCTGCTTGTTTACAGAGCTCCTGCCTCATTAGTACCACAAATCTGAGCTACCCCAGCATTACTAACCTCTAGTCTGTGTTTTCTCCATCCAGCATGACCACTGCCTTTTGTGTTGCCCTCAAGCAGAACCTGTGGTGAATATTGAGCTCACCTCCTGTGTTTTCTTCTTAAGGATCACTGCCTTGTGCTACCTCTTATCCAACATCTAAAAATTGATGCTTTATGTATTTATACATTTTTAGAGTTATTCATTTGGAAAGTAAGTCCAAAATTCATTATTCATCATAGCCAGAGCCATAATATTATGTGCCTCTCTAGATCTATCTCATTTATGCCTTGTGTCTTCTATCAAAAGCATTTGGCTTTGATACTAGACCTTGTCCTGATACAAGACTGTGCTCATCACGTAGAAACCTGGAAAATAAATATCCTTTTTCCTTTCAGCTCTGATTCTTTTACTTTTTTATTTACATATAGATATTCAAAGTGATCATATTTTTTTTGCCCTTACATACTTGAGTAGGATTGGTATTTAATTGTGGAGCTTATTATAATGATTCTCAATGACTTCAGCAGAGGTTTTTGTTTTGTTTTATTTTGTTTGTCCTAGAATATTATGTGGGCACTTACTAGAAATAAGTAAACCATGGCCCAGGTCTTGAAAAACTTTTTGCTAGTATTTGATGAAATAAAAATTAACCTGGTATATCTTTTTATTTTTTATCAGTTTTTTTATTTCAATAGATTTTTGGGGAACAGGTGGTATTTGATGAAATGGACAAGTTCTTTAGTGGTGATCTCTGAGATTTTTGTGCACCCATCACCTGAGCAGTGCACACTGTACCCAATGTGTAGTCTTTTATCTCTTGCCCCACTCTCACCTTTCCCCTTGAGTCCCCAAGTCCACTGTGTCATTCTTATGTCTTTGCATCCCCATAGCTTAGCTTCCCCTTATAAGTGAAAACATACGATGTTTGTGACTTACTTCACTTAGAATAATGGCCTCCACTTCCATCCAGGTTGCTCCAAATGCCGTTATTTCATTCCTTTTTATGGCTCAGTAGTATTCCATGGTGTTTACACATATTTCTGGGGATGCTTTTTTACATATATATATATATCACATTTTATTTATTCACTTGTTGGTTGATGGGCATTTGGACTGGTTCCATATTTTTGCAATTGCAAATGGTGCTGCTATAAACATGCTTGTATAAGTGTCTTTTTCATATAATGACTTCTTTTCCTCTGGGTAGATATCTAGTAGTGGGATTGCTGGCTTAAATGGTAGATCAACTTTTAGTTCTTTAAGGAATCTCCACACAGTTTTCCATAGTGGTTGTACTAATTTACATTCCCACAGCAGTGTAAATGTGTTCCCTTTTCACCACATCCATGCCAACATCTATTATTATTATTATTTTTAAAATTATGGCCATTCTTTTAGGAGTAAGCTTGTATCATATTGAGGTTTTGATTTGTATTTCCCTAATAATTAGAGATGTTTAGCATTTTTACATATGGCCACTTGTATAACTTCTTTTGAGAATTGTCTAGTCATGTTTTTAGGCCACTTTTTGATGAGATTGTTTTTTTTCTTGCTGATTTGTTTGAATTCCTTGTAGATTCTGGGTATTAGTCCTTTGTCGGATGCATTGTTTGCAAATATTTTCTCCCACTCTATGAGTTGTCTGTTTACTCTGCTGATTATTTCTTTTGCTCTTCAGAAGCCTTTTAGTTTAATTAAGTCCCATCTATTTATCTTTGTTTTTGTTGCATTTTCTTTTGGGTTCTTGGTCATGAAGTCTTTGCCTAAGTCAATGTCTAGAAGAGTTTTTCTGATGTTATATTCTAGATTTTTTATGGTTTCAGGTCTTAAGATTTAAGGTCCGTGTTGAGTTGATTTTTGTTTAATGTGAGAGTTGAGGATCCAGTTTCATTCTTCTTTTTTATTTATTTATTTTTTATTTTTTTATTTTGAACCATCCTTTTAGAGTAACAGAGATTTATGATACTTGTTAATATTTGGCAGAGCAAGTCACTTCTTTTTTTTTTTTTTTTTTTTAGTATTTATTGATCATTCTTGGGTGTTTCTCGGAGAGGGGGATTTGGCAGGGTCATAGGACAATAGTGGAGGGAAGGTCAGCAGATAAACATGTGAACAAGGGTCTCTGGTTTTCCTAGGCAGAGGACCCTGCCGCCTTCTGCAGTGTTTGTGTCCCTGGGTACTTGAAATTAGGGAGTGGTGATGACTCTTAACGAGCATGCTGCCTTCAAGCATCTGTTTAACAAAGCACATCTTGCACCGCCCTTAATCCATTTAACCCTGAGTGGACACAGCACATATTTCAGAGAGCACGGGGTTGAGGGTAAGGTTATAAATTAACAGCATCCCAAGGCAGAAGAATTTTTCTTAGTACTGAACAAAATGGAGTCTCCTATGTCTATTTCTTTCTACACAGACACAGTAACAATCTGATCTCTCTTTCTTTTTCCCACATTTCCCCCTTTTCTATTGGACAAAACCGCCATCATCATCATGGCCCGTTCTCAACGAGCTGTTGGGTACACCTCCCAGACGGGGTGGCGGCCCGGCAGAGGGGCTCCTCACTTCCCAGACGGGGCGGCAGCCAGACGGGGCGGCTGGCCGGGCGGGGGCTGCCCCCCACCTCCCTCCCGGACCGGGCGGCTGGCCGGGCGGGGGCTGCCCCCCACCTCCCTCCCGGCCGGGGTGGCTGGCCGGGCGGGGGCTGCCCCCCACCTCCTGGACGGGGCAGCTGCCGGGCGGAGACGGTCCTCACTTCCCAGAGGGGGCGGCTGCCGGGCTGGAGGGGCTCCTCACTTCTCAGACGGGGCGGCCAGGCAGAGACGCTCCTCACCTCCCAGACGGGGTGGCGGTCGGGCAGAGACACTCCTCAGATCCTAGACGGGGTCGTGGCCAGGCAGAGGCGCTCCTCACATCCCAGACGGGGCGGCGGGGCAGAGGCGCTCCCCACATCTCAGACGATGGGCGGCCGGGCAGAGATGCTTCTCACTTCCTAGACGGGATGGCAGCCGGGAAGAGGCGCTCCTCACTTCCCAGACTGGGCGGCCGGGCAGAGGGGCTCCTCACATCCCAGACAATGGGCAGCCAGGCAGAGACGCTTCTCACTTCCCAGACGGGGTGGTGGCCAGGTAGAGGCTGCAATCTCGGCACTTTGGGAGGCCAAGGCAGGCGGCTGGGAGGTGGAGGTTGTAGCGAGCCGAGATCACGCCACTGCACTCCAGCCTGGGCAACATTGAGCACTGAGTGAGCGGGACTCCGTCTGCAATCCCGGCACCTCGGGAGGCCCAGGTGGGCAGATCACTCGGGGTCAGGAGCTGGATACCAGCCCAGCCAACAGGGTGAAACCCCGTCTCCATCAAAAAATACAAAAACCAGTCAGGCGTGGCGGCGCGTGCCTGCAATCCCAGGCACTCGGCAGGCTGAGGCAGGAGAATCAGGCAGGGAGGTTGCAGTGAGCCGAGATGGCGGCAGTACAGTCCAGCCTCGGCTCGGCATCAGAGGGAGACCGTGGAAAGTGGGAGATGAGGGAGCGGCATCAGAGGGAGACTGTGGAAAGTGGGAGACGAGGGAGAGTGAGAGGGAGAGGGAGCCAGTTTCATTCTTCTACATGTGGCTTGCCAGTTATCCCAGCACCATCTGTTGAATAGGGTGTCCCTTCTCCACTTAAATGTTTTTGCTTAGTTTGTCAAAGATCTGTTGCCTGCAAGTATTTGGCTTCATTTCTGGGCTCCCTATTCTGTTTCACTGGTCTATGTGTCTATTTTTATGCCAGTACCATACTATTTTGGTGACTTTAGTCTTGTAGTGTAGTTTAAAGTCAGGTAATGTGATGCCTCCAGATTTGTTCTTTTTACTTAATCTTCCTTTGGCTATGCAGGTTCTCTTTTGGTTGCATATGAATTTTAGGATGTTTTTCTAATTCTGTGAAGAATGATGATGGTATTTTGATAGGAATTGTTTTAAATTTGTATATTCCTTTTGGCAGTATGGTCATTTTCATCATATTGATTCTATCCATCCATGAGCATGGGATGTTTTTCCATTGGTTTGTGTCATCTGTGATTTCTTTCAGCAGTGTTTTGTAGTTTTCCTTGTAGAGGTATTTCACCTCCTTGGTTAGGCATATTTCTAGGTTGGTTTTTTTCAGCTATTATTAAAGGGGGTGACTTTTGTATTTGATTCTCAGCTTGGTTACTGTTGGTGCATAGCAGAACTACTGATTTGTGTACATTAATTTTTTATCCCGAAATTTTGCTAAATTCATTTATCAGTTCTAAGAGCTTTTTGGAGGAGTCTTTATGATTTTCTAGGTATATGAGCATATCATCCACAGACAGCAACAGTTTGACTTCCTCTTCACCAATTTGGATGCCCTTTATTTTTTTCTCTTGTCTGATTGCTCTCGCTAGGACTTCTAATACTATGTTGATTAGAAGTGGTGAGAGTGGGCGTCCTTATTCCAGTTCTCGGGAGGAGTGCTTTCAACTTTATTCAGTGTTATGTCGGCTGTGGGTTTGTCATAAATGGCTTTTATTACATTAAGATATGTCCCTTCTATGCCAATTTTGCTGAGGGTTTTAATCATAAAGGGATGCTGGGTTTTGTCAAATGCTTTTTTTGCATCTATTGAGATGATAATGTGATTTTTGTTTTTAATTATGTTTATGTGGTGTATCACATTTATTGACTTGCATATGTTAAACCATCCCTGAATCCCTGGTATGAAACCCACTTGATCATGTTGGATTATCTTTTAGATATGCTGTTGGATTCAATTCACTAGTATTTTGTTAAGGATTTTTGCATCTATATTCATCAGGGATAGTGGCCTGTAGTTTTCTTTTTCTGTTATGTCCTTTCCTGGTTTTGGTATCAGGGTGATACTGGCTTCATAGAATAATTTAGGGAGTATTCCCTCTTTATCTTGTGGAATAGTGTCAATAGGATTGGTACCAACTATTCTTTGAACATCAGACAGAATTCAGCACCAGCTGTGAATCCATCTGGTCCTGGACTTTGTGTGTGTGTGTGTGTGTGTGTGTGTGTGTGGCAATTTTTAAATTACCATTTCAGTCTTGCTGCTTGTTATTGGTGTGGTCAGAGTTTCTATTTCTTGCTGGCTTAATCTAGGAGGGTTGTGTATTTCCAGGAATTTATGTATCTCCTCTAGGTTTTCTAGTTTATGCACATAAAGGTGTTCATGGTAGCCTTGAATGATCTATTTCTGTGGTATCAGTTGTGATATCTCCTGTTTTGTTTCTAATTGAGCTTATTTGGATCCTGGCTTTTCTTTTCTTGGTTAATCTCACTAATGGTCTATCAATTTTATTTATCTTTCCAAAGAACAAGCTTTTTGTTTCATTCGTTTTTTGTATTTTTTGTTTGTTTATTTCAGTTTCATTTAGTTCTGCTCTGATCTTTGTTATTTCTTTTCTTCTGCTGTGTTTTGGTTTGGTTTGTTCTTGTTTCTCCAGTTTCTTGAGGTGTGACCTTAGATTGTCTATTTGTGCTCTTTTAGACTTTTTGATGTAGGCACTTAAAAATATAAACTTTCCTCTTAGCACTGCCTTTGCCATTTCCCAGAGGTTTTGATAGGATGTGTCACTATTATCTTTCAGTTCAAAGAATTTTCAAATTTCCATCTTGATTTCATTTTTGATCCAATGATCATTTAGGAGCAGGTTATTTAATTTCCATATATTTGCATGGTTTTTAGGGTTCCTTTTAGAGATAATTTCCATTTTTATTCCACTGTGGTCTGAGAGAGTACTTGGTAGAATTTTCTTATATTTATTGAGACTTGTTTTGTGGCCTATCATGTGGTCTATTTTGGAGAATGTTTCATGTGCTAATGAATAGAATGTGTATTTTGCAGTTGTTAGGTAGAATATTCTGTAAATATCTATTAAGTGCATTTGCTCTAGGGTATAGATTATTTTTATTTTATTTTAATTTTTTTATTTTTTTTGAGTCGGAGTCTCACTCTGTCACCCAGGCTGGAGTACAGTGGTGTGATCTTGGCTCACTGCAACTCCGCCTCCCATGTTCAAGCAATTCTCCTGTCTCAGCCTCCTGAATAGCTAGGATTACAGGCATGCACCACCATGCCCAGCAAATTTTAGTATCTTTAGTAGAGACAGGATTTCACCATGTTGACCAGGCTGGTCTCGAACTCCTGACCTCAAATGATCCACCCTCCTTGGCCTCCCAAAGTGCTGGGATTGCAGGTGTGTGAGCCGCTGTGCCCGGCCTGTTCTAATGTATAGTTTAAGTCCATTGTTTCTTCGTTGACTTTCTGTTTTGATGACCTGTCTAGTGCTGTCAGTGGAGTACTGAAATCCCCACTATTATTGTGTTGCCATCTATCTCATTTCTTAGGTCTAGTAGTAATTGTTTTATAAATTTGGGAGCACCAGTGTTAGGTGCATATAAATTTAGGATTGTGATATTTTCCTGTTGAACTACAAATTTTATCATTATATAATGTCCCTTTTTGTCTTTTTAAACTGTTGTTGCTTTAATGTTCATTTTTTTCTGATATAAGAATAGCTACTTCTGCTTGCTTTTGGTGTCCATTTTCATGGAATATTTTTTTTTCACTCCTTTAAGTTTTTGTGAGTCTTTATTTGTTAGGTGAGTCTCTTGAAGATAGCACATACATGGTTAGTGAATTCTTATCCATTCTGCCATTCTGTGTCTTTTAAGTGGAGCATTTAGGCCATTTACTTTCCATGTTAATATTGAGATGTGAGGTACTTTTCTATTCATCATGCTAGTTGTTGTCTGAATACCTTGTTTTGTTTTCATTTTATTATTGTTTTATAGGCCCTGTAAGATTTATGCTTTAAGGAGATTCTATTTTGGTGTATTTCAAGGATTTATTTCAAGACTTAGAGCTCCTTTTAGCAGTTCTTGTAGTATGGGCTTAGTAGTGGTGAATTCTCTCAGCATTTGTTTTTCTGAAAAAGACTGTATCTTTCCTTTATTTATGAAGCTTAGTTTCACTGTATACAACATTCTTGGCTGATAATTGTTTTGTTTAAGGAGGCCAAAGATAGGACCCCAATCCCTTCTAGCTTGTAGGGTTTCTCTTGAGAAATCTCCTGTTAATCTGATAGGTCTTCCTTTATAGGTTACCTGATGCTTTTGCCTGAAAGCTCTTAAGATTCTTTCCTTCATCTTGACTTTAGACAACCTGATGACTGTGTGCCTAGGTGATGATCTTTTTGCAATGAATTTCCTGGGAGTCCGTTGAGCTTCTTGTATTTGAATATCTAGATCTCTAGCAAGGTCAAGAAATTTCCCTCAATTATTCCCTCAAATATGTTTTCCAAACTTTTAGATTTATCTTCTTCCTCGGGAACACCAATTACTCTTCGGTTTGGTCGTTTAACATAATCCCAAACTTCTTGGAGGCTTTATTCATTTTTTTAAATTCCTTTTTCTTCGTCCTTGTATTGGGTTAATTCAAAAGCCTTGTCTTTGAGCTCTGAAGTTCTCTCTTCTACTTGTTTGATACTATTGTTGACTTTTTGGTGTATTTTGCATTTCTCTAAGTGTGTTCTTCATTTCTAGAAGTTGTGATTGTTTTTTATTTATGCTGTCTATTTCTCTGGAGATTTTTCTGTCTATATCCTGCAACATTTTAAAAATTTCTTTAAGTTGGTATTCACCTTTCTCTGATGCTTCCTTGAGTAGCTTAATAATTGGCCTTCTGCCATCAGAGAAATGCAAATCAAAACCACAATGAGATACCATCTCACACCAGTTAGAATGGCGATCATTAAAAAGTCAGGAAACAACAGGTGCTGGAGAGGATGTGGAGAAATAGGAACACTTTTACACTGTTGGTGGGACTGTAAACTAGTTCAACCATGTGAAAGACAGTGTGGCAACTCCTCAAGGATCTAGAACTAGAAATACCATTTGACCCAGCCATCCCATTACTGGGTATATACCCAAAGGATTATAAATCATGCTGCTATAAAGACACATGCACACATACGTTTATTGTATGTTATAAAGACACATGCACATATACATTATTGTGTCTTTACTATTCACAATAGCAAAGACTTGGAACCAACCCAAATGTCCATCAGTGATAGACTGGATTAAGAAAATGTGGCACATATACACCATGGAATACTATGCAGCCATAAAAAAGGATTAATTCATGTCCTTTGTAGGGACATGGATGAAGCTGGAAAACATAATTCTCAGCAAACTATCGCAAGGACAGAAAACCAAACACTGCATGTTTTCACTCATAGGTGGGAATTGAACAATGAGAACACTTGGACACAGGAAGGGGAACATCACACACCAGGGACTGTTGTGGGGTTGGGGGAGGGGGGAGGGATAGCATTAGGAGATATACCTAATGTAAATGACAAGTTAATGGGTGCAGCACACCAACATGGCACATGTATACATATGTAACAAACCTGCACATTGTGCACATGTACCCTAGAACTTAAAGTATAATTAAAAAATATATATATATATATATACGTAAAATGCCTGGCACGTAGTCAACCCACGTGTTAGTGATTGCTACAATTTAATTAATTTGATAGCGTGTTCAGAGCTAGATTTAGGGTGTGGCTATCATGGGTGCTAAAATATAACAGGTACATAAAAATATCCCTAGAAATATCATGAGATGAATAAAACTGTATTTATCAGAAAAAACAATTGGCCTTCTGAATTCTTTTTCTGGAAATTCAGAGATTTCTTCTTGGCTTACATCCATTGCTGGTGAACTACTGTGATCTTTTGGGGGTGTCAAAGAGCCTTGTTTTGTCATATTACCAGAATTGTTTGTCTGTTTTTTTCTCATTTGGGTAGACTATGACAGAGGGAAGATCTGGGACTCAAGGGCTGCACTCCAGATTCTTTTGTCCCATGGGGTGCTTCCTTGATGTGGTGCCCTCCCCCTTCCCCTAGGGGTGGGGCTTCCTGAATGCAAAACTGCAGTGATTGTTATTTCTCTTCTGGGTCTAGCCACCCAGCGGGCCTACTGGGCTCTGAGCTCGTACTGCGGAGTGTCTGCAAAGAGTCCTGTGATGTGATCCATCTTCAGGTCTCTCAGCCATGGATACCAGCACCTGCTCTGGTGGTGGTAGCAGGGAAGTGAGGTGGACTCTGTGTGGGACCTTAGTTGTAGTTTTGTTTAATGCTCAGGTGTTCTCGAATGCTGGTTGTGCTGGCAGTAAAGTTGTCACGTAGACAGACTCAGGACCTCTAGTTAGCCAGGATGTCACAGGCAGTGGAGTTAGCTATTGTTTTCTCCTTTCTTGGGGCAGGGTTGTTCTTTTATGAGTTGCTGTAATGGTTTGTGTTGGTTGGCCTCCAGCCAGGAGGTGGCGCTTTGAAGAAAGCATCCGCTGCAGTATTATAGGAAGGATACAAGCTTGCCCTAGGGTAGCCTAGATAAATACTGAGGTTTCTCAGGTGGTGGGTGGTGCCATAGAGCTCTCAAGAGATTATGACTTCGGCTGCCATAGCGCGTAGAGAAAGACCATAGGTGGGGGAAGGGTTAAGTGTGTCTGAGCTCAGACTTTCCTTGGGTGGGGCTTGCTGTGGCCACTGTGGGGATGGGGCTGTGTTTCTCAGACGGACGGAGTTATATCCCTAGGGGGATTATGGCTGCAGGTCACCAGGGAAGTGGGAGGTTGCCGCAGTGACAGGCCCCACCCAGCTCCCACACAGCCAGTTAGGCCAGTCTCATTCCCACCATGCTCCCCCAACAGCACCGAGTTTATATCCAGGCAGCTGGTAAGCAGGACTGGGAACTTGCTCCAGGCTACAAGCGCCGCCACCCTCCCCACCCCCCCAACCCCGCGCCCAAGAAAGCAAGCAGGGTTTTCAGGTTTTGCCCCTCCTCACCATGGCTTCTGTGATTGCACTTCCCATTCACCCCCAGATTCTGCCCTGGAAAATTCATGCTTGGTTGAAATTATTACAAAGCAGCTGGAAGTTTCCTTCTCCCTGTGGTCCTTCCCCAACTCCACTGACAGCCCTCCTCAAGGACTTCTGTGAGATAAAGTCAGAAATGGGTTCCCTGGGCTTTCTTGGGGCCTGGGAGTGCCTACAGGGCTCTTCATGCTGCTGCTTCTACTTTTATATTTCTCCCAGCTTTCTAAATTCGTTTCAGCTCCAGGTAAGGTTAAATTCTTCTCCTGTGATCTGGATTTTTAGACTCTCCAGTGAGGATGTGTGTTCAGAGGTAGACTCTCCCGCCTCGCGCTTTGGGCACCCGCAGTTTTTCAGCTGCCTCCTGGAGTTTACAGCAGCAAGCTGCTTTTTTCAAAGGGTCTGTGAATTCTTTTGGTTTTCATGGTTTCTCCAGTGGTTCTTGGAGCAAAAGTTCACAATGTGAGTCTCCACATGCTATTCTGTCCAACTAAGTGGGAGATGCAAGTTAGGCCTGCCTCCTATTTGCCATTATCCCCTGCCTAGAGGTCAATTATCATATTGATCTAGCATGGCTGGGATCCTGGCCAAACCCCACCCTTAAGCCTGGAACCATCGCCCTAAATGAAAACAGCTGACCCTGTTTTTCCACCCAAATGTTGCTTTTTTGGCCTGCCACGCCCCTTTCCTGTGTTCACAAAAATATTTCAGCTGGCAGATACAATCTGCTGAGCGTCGGGAACACAAGCTGCTGAGCATCGGGGATACAAGTGGCTGAGCGTCAAGCCGAGAAGCAGCAACTGAACATCAGAGACTAACGATAGACATGGCTAACTTCAGATGGTGTGGCTTCAGGGAAACATCACCTTCTTCCTGCACTACCTCCTTTCCAATTCCCCATCCCACTGAGAGCCACGCTTATTGCCCAATAAAATCCTCCGTGTATACTACCCTTCAATCCGTTTGTGTGACCTGATTCTTCCTGGGCGCCAGACAAGAACTCGGGTGCCAAGAGGGCAGGGGCTTGGATGCTGCTGCGGGGCCTGCACAGAGCCTGCTTCTGCCAGACAGGAGTGACCGGCTGGTTCCAGCATTTGTTCCCTCTGTTTCCTGCGCTCACTTGCTCACACACTCCCTCTTGTGAGGAGTGGCCAGTGGCAGGCTGAGTGAACCGAGCCACCCTAGTTCCCGCCCATGAAGGGAGTCAAGGTCAAGGGAACAATCCCATCTCAATTTTTTTTGATGTATCTTTTTAAAAAGGTAAGTCTGTGAAATAAACTTTTTATCTACTGATACCTGGATTCATTCATTTCGTTTATTTTAATTTTCAATACTCACTATACATAATTTTAAAAAAACAAACTTTCTTTACTGGAGTCAGATAAAATATCAGAAGAACTCTTATAGGTTCAAAATTCAGAGATCCTTCTGCTCAAGCCGCAACTCTAGGCTGCCCTGAGGGACTCTAAAACAATTACTGATGAAATTCTACACATGCTTTATATAAAAGGGTCTATAAGACAGGTAAGATTTTAATCACTGAGGGACAATACAGCAATAATGGGTTGAAATCATAAAAGCTATACAGTCTTAACCCAATAGCAAAAGGGGCAAGGAATTCGAATAGGCAGTTCACAGGAGAGAATACTAAATATCCAGTAAACATGAAAAGGAGCTCAAAATCATGAGTCATCCAGAAAATGAAAAAACCATAATAAAGCACCACTGTACATCTGCTAAAATGACTGTAATGAAAAAGACATACAATAATGAGTGTTGGTGAAGACAGAAAACACTTGAAATTCTATATTCTGTGGGGGTGTAAACAGATACAAGCACTTTGGAAAACTAGCAGTATTCACTAAATTTAAACTAGGCATACCCTATGCCTAGCAATTTCACTCCTATATATAGCTCACAAAAACATGTACACATGTAGACAAAAATATCAATATAAAAATGTTCATATGACATTGTTCATTATAACTCCAAATTGGAAACAACCAAAATGCCCGTTAACACTATAAAATGGTTAGTAGTATTTTTATGTGACTGAACGCTATGAAGCCATGATAAATAATGAACTGCTATATGTAAAAATATGAATACATATCATAAACATTAGTCAAAATCATCCATACACAAAAGAATATATGTTGTATGATTCCATTTATATAAAATTTTTAAAAATACAAAAGCCAACCTATGATATATCACTACAACAGCTACCTTTGAAGAAGGGGGTACAGATTAGAAAGGGGCACAAGGGAGGCTTCTTGGGTATTTCTAAAACTCTATTTCTTGATCTGGGAGGTAGTTATGTGAGCATGTGTACCTTGTAGAAATCCATCAAGTTACACACAGATGGTTTGATAACATTAAGAAACATTCTTAAACTGGAGTTTCGCCCACAGCAAATGATAAGTTACATTGATGGAATGAAATACTATTACCCATAACTATTCCTGAAATTTGATTTATATAGAATTTCCACATTCTGAGACTAAACTGGTAGATAAGATTTAGGCAAAATTTAGAGAGACTGGTGCAAGTAGAGAGAAAGGTATGAGAAAAGCATAAAGGTCAGCAAGTGTAGATCATGTTCAGTGACTAGCGAGAGATGCAGCATCATGGGAAAGGTAGCTGAGAAGGGAATCCAGGACCGGACCAAGGAAGGTCTTGAATATTGGACAGGGTTTGTTCTTAATCTCGTAGGCTGTAGAGAATCAATATGAGTTTTGAACAGGATAATAATATTTCCTTCCTTCAGTTCTTCTACTTTTAATAAAGTGAGGTATGGGGAGAGTATCTGAACTTATTCAGAAATGTTTTTGTCCTAGACACGCATGTATGTGCATGCGCACACACACAAAATAGTGTTGTGTGTGCTATTTTGTGTGTGTGTGTATAAAATAATTTCATCCCCACAACAATCCAAAGGAGTGAACTATTCCTACTTCACAAATGAGGAAATTGATGTCTAGAAAGGTAAGTAACATCTGAGGACAACAGGAGTAGACTTCTGCCAACAGAGGGACAGCTTTGCTTCCTTTTTCAGAGTAGCCTCAGGAGACAAAGCACAGAGGGATTCAGCACTTGTCTTCTCCATTGGTGGTAGGAGGTGGTGAGCAGAAAAAGCAAAGAAAATCTCAGTAGCATTCTGGGGAAGCCACCCTTGCGGGCAGGTGGCTGGCATGGTTCCTATAGTAATAGATACGAACCCCTGCACAAAACCTCATCCTCCTCTACGCCAGAGGACCCAATTTGATGATTTAATCCAAGCTGTGGAGTCAGAGTCACTCAATTCTGTGTCAGCTCAGGGCACTGCCTCTAGAAAAATACTTTTTATTTTAGCAAGTCATTATTAATGATTCTTCTTTCTTGTTTCAGAAATGTTCTCCTGCTCAGTGATGTGCTGGGTGAATGAGTATTTTTTGAAATTTTCCATCTCCTTCATAGCCTTCAGATTTGGCTCGTGAAAGAAAGCTGAGAAGGTGGAAAATTTCCTTTACCCATACTGATCTCTCTTATCACCAATTGTGTCTATATATGTGAATCTAAGATAAGCCATTTTCTCATTAAATGTCCAATATTAGTTTTGGTGTCAGATAGTAGTTTTAGTTTCATTCTCAGACCCATCCCTTCCTAGTTCAGTGATTTGAAAATAGTTAACAAACCCCCTAGAGTCTCAGTTTTCTTATCTGCATTGGGATGTGATGCTAGTACTTACTTCATAATGAGAAAATGGATGTAAAGTGCTTAACACACAGCCCGAAACCAAATAAATTATTAATCCCGTATGGAGACTTGTTTTCTGGCCTTTTTATTACTTAATGGAGAATTTCCTAGTAATTTTTAACAATGACTATCCAAGGTAATTGGTAAATATAGTGTTTCAATTAATTGAATATTACCAGTAACTGAGTTGATACACACACACATAAAACCAATACGTAAGATCAACAATACTTAGGGAATAAGATTCACAATTGAATTCTAAGGGCACTATTATTGTAAAGCACTTAAAACCCAGGATATGAATCCAGTTGGCTAACCTTAGTGTCCCTACATTAAGATATAAACAGAGATAGGTTCTGCATGTACCCATTTAAAACATGCAGAAACTGAGATATGCCTTTTTATCTATGATATTATTACACCTGAATACATGGCCCTTCATTGTATAACCATGAGAAAGTCACTTGAATTCTCAAGATTCATTTTCCTTGTCTCTAAAATGGAGACAATCATAATACCTCCTTCATGGAATTGTTGTGAAGTTTAAATGACAGAGTCAATTTTAAAAAGCTTATCATTAGGCTGCCTATAATCCCAGTGCTTTTGGAGCCCAAGGCAGGTGGATCTCTTGGAGTCAGGAGTTCGAGACCAGCCTAGTCAACATGGTGAAACCTCGTCTCTACTAAAAATTAGCCAGGTGTGGTGGCACACGCTTGTAATCCCAGCTACTCCGGAGGGCTGAGGCAGGGGAATTGCTTGAACCCAGGAGGCAGAGGTTGCAGTGAGCCGAAATCATGCCACTGCACTCCAGCCTGGGCGACAGAGTGAGACTCTGTCTGAAGAAAAAAAAAAAAAAAAGGAAAGAAAGCTTATCATATAGTACATATTCATTACTGTAAAGGATTAGCTTTGTACTCCACCTAGATCCTCTTTATAGGCCTCTTTGTATCTCCTGGTTGCTGTTGTTTGTGTTGGCTGCTGATAATTCTCAGCTGTGCCTCCACTAGGAACTAGCCTTCAGCCAAACAGAAGCCTCCTTTCCTGGGAGGAAACGCCCCCACCTCCCAGGACAGCCAATTGTAACAGACACAGTAGTACAAAAGCCTGCCCACCGAGCTCTCTACCCGCTACCTCAAAGTGGGCTTAACATGTGGTGCAACTTGCGCTTCCCTGTAGAATCAAACCAAAACTAGTCTTCAGCCGTGACCATGCTCTTGTTTAAGTTTCCTATTCCTGTCCTATCCTGCTGCCTTCACTCCTCTTATCCTGGGAGCACTTCCCAATCAAGCATAAGAATCTTCATCTCAGTCCTCACTGCTTAGGAACCCAATTTAAGACAACTGGCATTGGAGATGGATTCTAGGGTTAATTCACTTGCTGGCTGGATGGCAATGAGGACCCCACTGCCACTGGAGGTAGGTGGAGAATTAATCCCTGGTATGCTATACAGTGTGATTGCTAAGATTTCCATTGTAATGAGCTGGTGTGGGTTTGGGTGGAATGTCTGGTGCAGTGTCTCAGGCATTTGAGAAATGAGGGAAAATAGTTATAAGTTACTTGGAGTTGAATGAGTAGTTGAGAGAAAATTACAGACTCAGATAAATTAGTCAAAATTTTAATGCAAAGCATGAGAGTAGAAGGCTTCAATTCCTGCAGCTGGAATGGGGTGGGGGCACACGACTTGATTGCAATAGTGCAAAACTCTGAGAAGGCAGAGCTCTCAGGCTAGGCAAGTCTCTTAAGCCAAAGTCATGATCTTAATAGGGAAAGCATGTGATTTTGACTCTTGGAATAGATCTTTGCATATATGCACTTCGAACTTTAATTTCCCCTGAACCCTCCATTCCTGAAGAAATGGCCTATTCTCCATTGTTGAAGATTGTCCCCCATTCTCCACCTTGCTTGAAGACTATAAAGAGACTTCAAATAAGGCCTTACAAGACCATGAAGGGTCCTCTTCAGGATATACCCCCACTTCCCCTCTTAGCCACCTGATGCGTAACTAGCATCAAATCTCAGCTCAATCAGAAAAGTGCTGGGCCTTCGTAATGGAAGATGACATTATTTGTTCAAGGAACCTCAGGACCTAGAGAAAACTTACTAAGCAGAAGCTGAGAGAGTGTGTCTAAGAGAGGACCCTAGGAGTGCCTAACCAAAGGGAACAGAGTATAAGTTTGTTAAGGGAAAGCTTGGAGATTTGGGGCACTCCACCACTGCTGTAAGCTAATTCCCTAGCAAGGACTTGGGAGGTGACTCAAGCCGATGCTAGGAAACATTTTGGAACACTGAAAAAGGCAATGAAGCAAAGTGAAGTAAAAATGCAGGAACTTTTGTGACAAATAATGGAGAAGGTATTAGAAATTTCAGAGAAGTGAGTATGCTGGGTTACATCTGCTAAATAAGGCAAGAAAACCACTAGATGACCAAATTCTTAAGAGAACTCACAGGGCAATCCATTTAGAAAGAAATGCACTGGTGAGGGGGCTTCAGCATCATTGAAAACCTCAGCAGTAGCTGTCTTTTGTAAGCCAGTTCTGGTGGTAGGGCATGCGGTTACAGAATTGGGTGCCTAATAACAACGGAGATGATAGAAGTCTGGAAAAACAAGTCAGGTGGCAGCACTTAACTGTCAGAAGCAAGGTGGGTGTAATAACCATAATGGGCAGCAGGCTCAGGATGGCAGCCAGAGAGGCCTAACCTACAGATATCAAAGGAGATGGCTAGAACATGGTGTTCCTAGGGACAAAATAAATGGACAGCCAAAAAGGGTACTGCTTATTATATATAATCAAGAGATCAAGAATGGTTGGGTAGAAGGCTGAAGTCAGCCACTTCTGTAGAAAGTCATAATCTCCTAATCAGTTTTTGGCTGTCTGGTTAGAACCCATTTACTGAAGGAGAGGCCAGGTCCCTATGAGGAAGAATGCTGCAACACCATGGCAATTGTAGATAGTAGTTATTTCTCCAATCTTACGCCCCAAAAAAATCTTTGACCATTTACCCAGATCTTTCTAGAGCTATTAGATACACATTTTGGGTTGATGCTGATACCCAGGGGGCTCAGAGCACCAATGTGGCACCGCTGTTAGAGTAGGGGCACATTTGCGGCTGAGACAGCAAATGGAATCTTGGCCCAGATCCACCTCACGGTGGATCCAATGGGTCACAGTCCCACGCTGTGCTCATTTTCCTGCTTCCAAGCTTGGTAATTGGAAGAGACATGTTTAGCATTTGGTGGAAACCTCACATTCATTTCTTGATGTATACAGTAAGAAGTCCTGTAGTAGAGAAGATTAAGTGGAAACCCCTGAAACTTCACACCCCCTGTCCCCTTTCTGCCCACACCAAGACTAAAAAAATTTTATCACAAAAGAATGGCAGAGATTAGCGCCACCCTGAGATCCAAAGGATGCAGGTATGATTGTCTTCATTGCATTCCCCTTTAATTCACCAGTTTGGTCCCTGCAAACAGATGAATTATGAACAATATTGGATTATTAAATATGAAACCAAATAGTATTCCTAATTGCAACTGCTGTGCTGGATGTGGTATCATTACTTATCATAAACTTATGACAAAATTATCTTCCCCAAGAGTACCTATGTCTTTCATGAAAGACATTCATGAATTCATGAACTTGGGAATTTTTAAATAGACCAATTAGACATAGAGTTAATTTCTTAAAATGGGTTGGGTGTCTGATTACATTTTGGGTTGTAGAGTAGAGTGAGAATGTAAGTAGCTAGTAGATTACTTTAAATTTCTACTATTAAGCAGGGCTTTCAAATAATTATGCCAATTAACAAATTTATACATTTCGGTAAGAGCTTATAATATATCAAATCTTGTTTTTAAATGGTTTAAAATAGATACCTTACAAACAATAAGTATGACTCACAGTTGGGGATAAAAACAGATTGAAGCTTTGTGGAGAAATGTGGGGAACCAGAAACTCCCCCTATTCTGACTGGAAAGTATAATCTTTCTTCCCCCTAAAAGCTTGTTTGCCAGCTGGCTCTTCCTGAGTCCAGCTTTAGGAGAAGACTGAGAGGGAGCAAAATCTCTGCACAGAGAGAGGGAAAATCTAATCTGAATTATACCAAGTCTTTGAGAATCTACTCCTCTCCCTCATGTTCACACAGATCCTTAAACTTCTCCAAAATGTTCCAGGGATATATCACCAGGAGGAAAAGAAATGGAGCAGGGGAGAGCTCCACTGCTGCATAGGATTTTTACCCTCCCCAGAAGGCCACCTAAGGCCAGCAGCCCAGAACAGAAGCAATCTGAAAAGAGGTTAATCTCAACCAGTCTCCATTTTAATTGTGTAAAGTACTTTCCTGTGACTGAATGCAGAGTGAGTCTCTACAAAAAGACTACAGCTGCCTTCTTGCAGTCCCCAAGAACAAACACATAGCCTTTTGTTTAAAAGGTTGTAGTGCTCTTTACTACTGGGTCACAGACTTGGAAGAAGTTAAGAATTGATGAAGTTCTTGTCATCATTCCTTTTCCATGTCCTGGACTCCTTGTCTAGATGATAGCAGAAACCCCACTGATCTCCTGTAGGCTTAACTATTTACAGAGTGCTTGTCTTACTTCTCTACTTCCTCATATCCCAATCTTCCCTTGGTCTTATGGATCTTTCCTCACCAGTTCCTTCTTTCCTACATGAGTTCGTGGTATCATTGGTCCCAATTCTTTGCCCCATTATCTGCATTCTCTGCCCCATTCACTGCATTCACATCCTTGTCATGGCCTCATTGTGAGTGGGGCTTGACTTTGAGCTTAGTCCTGTTGCTTGCTTTGCATTTCCATTTGCTCTCTTGCACTTTCACCATTTGCCATGAGAAGGACATGCCCAGGGTAGGGAGGATAAGACTCATGTGATACAAATCTGCTCCCACCACTGGCAGCTTAAAGCAGACCTCCCCTCCTCTTACTCTGCCAGCTGATCTGTAGAGCTGTAGTGAGAAGCAGAGCCCAGTCCAGATCTGCTGAACCCCAGTTGACAAACTGAATATGAGCAACAGTAAATTATTTTTGTCTTAGGCCGCTGAGATACGAAATGCTTTGTTAGTTAGCAATAGGTGGACAGGTCTCAGGATTCCACCAGAATCAACAAGTATAAACTGCAGCCCTTCTTCTCAGTTGGTTAATATTATCTCTGAATCTCAAGATATCACCGGCAGACATTGCCACCCTTGCATGCCATAAAACACACACACCTCTGAATGTTAAATAAACCAACAACAAAACAAAATCCAATAACTTTGCAAGAGTCTAAAACTATTAAAAAGGTATAAAAGTTTAGGATATTTAACTGGTTTATTAAAAGTTACAAAGATAAATGTAGTACTCACACCTACCTTTATTTTCCTTTGTTCATAAGTTGGCCTTTTATTCTCTCATCATTGAACTTGGATACAATACCACAAAGACAATATTAAGCACTATTAAACAACAGGCAACACTTTGCCAGATACTCAACAAGTATTAAACTATAAACTTAAAGGCCGGGTGCGGTGGTTCACACCTGTAATCCCAGAACTTTGGGAGGCCAAAGCGGGTGGATCACCTGAGGTCAGGAGTTCAGGACTAGCCTAACCAACATGGTGAAACCCCGTCTCTACCAAAACTACAAAAATTAGCCAGGCATGATGGTGGGCACCTGTAATCCCAGCTACTCAGGAGGCTGAGGCAGGAGAATCGCTTGAACCCGGGAGGCAGAGGTTGCAGTGAGCCAAGATCACATCACTGCACTCCAGCTTGGGCAACATGAGTGAAACTCCGTCTCAATTAAAAAAAAAAAAAAAAAACTATAAACTTTATAAATAGAGAACCCTACCATACTGTGAATTGAAACATCCAAATAATGTAAGGACTTCAACTATTTTCTACCTACTTGACATTAATACACGTCCCATAAAAATTCCAATATTTGGGGACTTGAAAAAATGATTTTTAATATTTGTTTAAAGAAATGAACATCTGGCCGGGCACAGTGGCTCATGACTGTGATACCAGTACTCTGGGAGGCTAAGATATGTGGATCGCTTGAGGCCAGGAGTTCACAACCAGCCTGGACAACATGGTGAAGCCCTGTCTCTACAAAAAAAAAAAAAAAGAACATCAAATAATGAAAAACAGGAAAAACTTAAATTCACAGATGTCAAAACAAATTACAATAATTAAAACTATAGTTCTTACACAAGAAAAAACAGGAAAAACAGCTAAAAATAGAATGCATTTACATATAAGAATTTTTTACATGAGACAGCAGTGGGAAAAGCATTCTGCTCAGTGATGGAGCTGGGATTAACAATTTGTAGGAAGCATCAGTTCTGTAAACTGCTGGAGGCAGGACCATTTCTGCTCATTTTGTACCTCCAATGCCTGAAATGTAGGAGGCACTCATCAAATAATACTGAGCATATTTTACTAAGGACCTGCATTTACAAAATTTAATCACAGTGAAACAAGTAATTGTGAAATTTCTAGAGAAATATATGATTAGTAGTAATCATTAAAAGGGGATCAACTGATTTAAAGATTTTAAGGACAGATCTATTAAAAGGCAAATAAGTAACTGATGGATCAATATAGAGTATTTCTACAAAGTAATAGGAAAAGCACTAAGCACTGAATGGATACATAAGTGATGTTTACAGACAGATAGTTCATTAAAATGAAATTATATGCAAATATACAGAAATGTATACAAATCCATTTCCTCCTAAGTTAGCAAAATATTTTTTAATAAAAACAATGCCAATGACTGTATGTGCATTTATGCTTGCATGCGTTAGAAGTTGGTATAATAATTGTAGAAGTTGATTTCTGTAAAATCCACCAAGAATCATGGAAATGTAATAAGGTTTGCTCCCATTCTTTACAGCTTTAGGGTGTCCCTCCTAAAGAAATCATTTAAAACTTAAAATTTACTCAGATAGTCACAACGATCTTATTTAGAACAATAAAAGATTGGAAGCAACATTAAAGTCTAACTAGTGGGAGGGTTAAGTAAAATATGGTGTGTCTGTTGTATAGGAGGATATTTGTAACCAATAAATGTAATAGCTGTGAAGGTCATCAAGTTCCATGGAAATACAATTATTATACAAAGTTAAGTGATAAAGAAAAGGCATGACACCCTACACTAAACTGAACAGGCTCTGCAAGGTACTTGCCAGTCATCCCGCTTCCTTCCATTAAACCAAGTGCAGGCCATACCTCTGATGGTTTGTTGTTTCAACCACAGGCTGTTGGGTCATGTGTCACATGACTCCTCATCATAGCTTTTGCCCAAAGGGTGAGTGTCTGTGTTAGTGGACCTTTTTAATTTGGAGACTTGCATATTTTAGTTTGTGAATGATTTTTTGGTATTTATAGAAAATTTCTTCCCATTCTTTTTGTCTGCAATCTTCATAATTCCTAATAATTGGATGGATTATAAACCTCTTTAAGTTTCTCTGTGATTTAAAAATGTATAGTCATCCCTCAGGATGCACAGGGGGTCGTTTTCAGGACCCCCTTGTATGCCAAAATTCACATATATGCAAGTTCCACAGTTGGCCTTTTGAAATCTGCATACAGAAAAAGTGTAAGCACCTTTTGTATTCCTCAAATACTATATTTTCCATCTGCTCATAAGTGGATCTGCCCAGTTCAAACCTGTGTTGTTCAAGGGTCAACTGTATCTCCTGATAGGTTTTCTCAAGTTTATCTTCTACATTTTCTACTGAATCTTTAATTTCAGCTATCATTATTCATTTTCATGAGCTCTTTCTTGTTCTCTGATAGTTCCTGTTGCAGACATGTGGAGCTCAACAAATATTCCATGTGCTTTTCTACATTTCCTGGCTTTCGTTAGATTGGAGCCATGTACTAGTTCTGGTGAGTGGTCTGTGAGAAGAAGTGACATAAGTCACTTTCAGGCTGAGGCAGCTAAAAGCTACTGTGCCTGGGTCCATCCCTCTTGCCTCCTGCTCTGGTGTCCTTGTAAGCCACATGTGAAAATGGTGGTGTCTTAAAATCAAGGGAGCTTGCATCTCTGAGTCCCAGATAAAGGAGAACAACTTATAATTGCTTTGGACTTGCTATAAATGAGAAATAAACTTTAGTTGTCCTCAATCATTGAAAATTGAGTGTTGCTACAGCATAGCCTATTATATTTTAATACAATGCTTTTTCTTTTTTTCATGGCATTCTGTCTTGCTTCATGAATGCAGTATTTTTTCTCCTCTCAGTATTATAATAATTCCTTGCTGGTATAATCTGTTTTTCTTCTAATTCCTTTTTCCTGTTTGTTGTTTCTCTTTTGGATGTTAGAGGCTCTCCTTAAGTATCCTATGCTTTTTGACCATTCAATTTAAAAATAAGGTATTAAAAATTTGATACAAAATTTCGTAAGCATGGATGGGCCTTGTAGACCGTTAAGCAGGGGTTAGCTCTTTATTGAGAGACCCACATGTGTCAGTACATGAAAATCCTTTGGGGGCTATTCAATATCCAAATAGAATAGTCCTCCAATATTTTGGGAGGTGGGATGGCACATATATCCGTCTGTGTTGTGAGGGCAAGGTGTGGGAAGAGTCTCATTATTTAAAGTGCAAACTTTCACTAAATTCTGCATTTTCAATGCCTGGTGTCCCCACATTTGGAAGCCTTATTCGATTTTGTTAGAGAATCAACTTCTGATCTTTTGCAGGGTTAGTCATCTGGTTGTGCAGTTTTTTTGTTTTTGTTTTTGTTTTGTTGTTGCTGTTTTGAGATGAAGTCTTGCTCTGTCACCCAGGCTGGAGTGCAGTGGCTCAATCTCGGCTCACTGCAACCTCCGTCTCCCAGGTTCAAGCGATTCTTCTGCCTCAGCCTCCCGAGTAGCTGGGACTACAGGCGTGCACCATCATACCCAGCTAATTTTTGTATTTTTAGTAGAGACGAGGTTTCACCGAATTGGGCAGTTTGGTCTTGAATTCCTGACCTCATGATCCGCCTGCCTCGGCCTCCCAAAGTGCTGGGGATTACAGGCTTCAGCCACCGTGCCCAGCCTGTGTAGTTTTGAGAAGGGGATTTGGGAGGATCCAGCTACATACAGATTTCAACCAAGCCCTCTATTTTTAGTCTTATGCCTCATCCTCATCTTTGGCAGTGCCTGGGTCTTCCAAATGCTAAGTCCTCCCAGGAACCCATTGGGCAAGTTACCTTTCTGCTGTAGGCATGTGGGCTGGGCTTACTCCACTCTGCAGTCAGTCACTACTCCTCCATCTGGTATTTGGACTTGACATAAATGAGATCTTTCAAACTTGCCAAATTTTCTTCTTATCTATGGTTTGCTTGTGTGTTCTCTTGTTTCTTGTGGGATTTATGTATTTTTATTCCTTCACTGAGACTTGACGGCATGTAGGAACAGAGAAGAAATTTCTTTTAGAAAATAAATGATAAATTACCTCTTTTACCTGGAGATATATTGCTTTTGTAATGGAAAAATATGAATAAAATAATTATAAGGAAGTGCCAACACTGCTCACTATGAATTACTAAAATCTATACAAGTACAGCAAGAAAGTGGCCAACAGACATGATTCGATTTTCTTTCCACTCACCTCCCTCTAATATCAGCGAAGGTTTCATGGAATTCTGTAGGTGCTTATGCAATTCTTGAAATATTAAGAAGGTTTAGTAATTCAATTTCAGGAATACTTATTGATGAGAAAAATCACATCACATCAATAAAACTCCTTTCCAGAATTGTTTTCTGTGAATTGGCACCAATAGTACAAGCAAAAATTAATATTTTAGTTTTTGTTGCTTTGTTATTTGGTTTCTGAACAAAATTGTAAACTTAAAAAATTGACTTTTTTGGAGAAAGGAATAGATGTAAAAGTTATCATTTGGATTAACTGCATTGTAACATATAAACTCAGATATATTTGCTAAGTGTTATTCATGTTTTCATTGTAGCTTAGCTCTATTTTAAGTTTTTCTTTCATAAGGTTAATTTTTCCCTCTCATATGCAACAGTGAGCCAGAGATAGCTTATTCCCCTGATTCCCACTCCCCTCAGCACATACTATATTACCATGAAAATAGAAATACGGTTTGCCCTCATCCTTATATCTTTTTGGGAATCCATTCTAAGGAAATGATCCAAAATTCAGCATATTTGGCATTAAGTTATTCGTAACAGTCTTGTTTATAACAGGAAGAAATTAAAAGCACACACAGTTTCAACACATACACACTCAACTTACCACAGTCAGGTGTTCTTAATTATGTGAGGGAAAGATTGGCTTCAAAGAGGAGCATAGGGTTCATCTTTAGTAACAGCAGGAAGGCAGAATATATGGGTGCAGATGGTGGAAGGTGGGTAGATTGAGGGAGTGGGAGTTTGTGGAAGTTCTCTTCTGATTGCTCCAATTTTGCCAGGAAAGTAAGAAGCAAGGTTGTCTGCTGCGAGTGGGGGCAGAGGTGTTGGATGTGTGAGGAGAAAGAAGAAGGTGCGAAATACTCATCTAGTAGAGTGGGAGGGTGAATGTACTAGGGAAATACAGTGTGGTTGTCAGGCAGCTTTATGGACCTCCTTGAGGTCAAGAGTTGAATTTAAAGCAAGACATGCCAGCATGGTTTTTTATGTTTCCAGCCACTTCTAGCTGGACTGACTTCATAGGCCAAAGCAACAAAAATGAGAAATAATCAAATTTGGAGTTTAGCCAAGCAAATGTAATGAAACAACAGGGACATGGAAAGTGAGGATATATACACAGAAGTGACTAATGACTGACTATGGATCTAAGCTGGTTTAGGAGGGAAGAGAAGAGGACATAAAGTGGGTGGGGACAGTAAAAAGGTGGCAGGATCAGTGGATTATAGGTTCTGTGGAGGGGGGTGCAGAGGATTTTTTGGATCTAGGGCTTTAGAAAGAGCTAAAAATATAAGGGCGATCACAGAGGGAGTATCATGGAATAGTCACAGTAATTTGTTATGATAAGGCCCAGGGTGTCACCTGAGAGTAATGAGGGAGGGTGGAGGACAAGATCACCAATGCAGGGACATTTAGTGAAGTGTGTGGCCATGACACATGAAGTTTCTTCAGGTGGTATATTAAAATCACGAAAAATCGAGATAGAAGTAATGTTGAAGAAAATGACAGTGAGACAAATGTCAGTAAGTTATAGCTGCAATGAAGGGTAGTGGGTGATATAGTCGGATGACATATGATTCAAAGCAGGGGTATTTTGGGAGGAGAGAGGGAGAATGGTCTGGAAGTTGTGATGAGCAGCAAGGAGGACCTCATCCTGCCTTCAAGCCCAGAAGTCTGAGGGCCGTGGGAGGAAAAGCAGCCTCTGCGCTACTGGAGGCAGTGTCCTCTGGGGAGAGCCAAGTTTTGATTAGAGCAAGAAAGTGAATGTTCAGAGAAGAGGCTGGAGGCAGAGGGATTTTTTGCTAATGATGGATCATGAATTCAAGAGGGCACAGTGGAAGGTTTGGGGAGCTCAGGAGGGGTGGGATGTGGGGATAGAATTAGGTTGTAGAGAGTCATATAGGGATAAAAAGATGGGAAGTGAGAGTGTCCTGGGAACCAGCAGCTTCTTGGGGCAAGTAACACAAACAGGGACAAACGCCATAATGAGATTGGTTCCAGTGGACTCAAGGCAGATGTTGATGAGAAACTCTGAGTGTTGAGCTGTGAGCATTTGAGGGTATGGAGTCATGAGTGTCTGGGGCTTCCTGCTGGCCCCTGTCCTTGGCAGGTAAGAAGAACTGGGATCTTAGAGCTGGGGTAGAGCTTTTGCTTGAGCTCTCTTAGGGAGGGACCATGGGGTTACTATCATACATTGTCTTTTAAACCTAACAACTCTAAAAGGGTTTTATTCCTCATTTTATAGATAAGAAAGTTGACCTTAGCTCAGAGAGGTTAAGCAACTTGCCCAAAGCCACACAGCTAGTCAGGTTTGAGTTCAGATTCAAAAGCCAAATCTGTTTTTTCTTTTTGTTTAGTTTTGTTCAGGTGTGTTTGTTCACGTTTGTTCTTTTTCTCTCAAATCACACTGCCTCTATACCTCTTCTTTGAGATGAATGAGACTGAGGTAACATAGGTATAGCTGAAGATATGTTTGTGGAATGGGGGCAAAGTTGAAGAAATTTACTCTTGAAGGCATGTTTTTTGTTTTTGTTTTTCTGTTTAATCCAGATATCCATTTGTGGGGGTC
This sequence comes from Pan troglodytes, assembly GCF_028858775.2. Classification (NCBI taxonomy): domain Eukaryota; kingdom Metazoa; phylum Chordata; class Mammalia; order Primates; family Hominidae; genus Pan; species Pan troglodytes. The sequence continues at coordinate 67,136,241 of NC_072398.2, forward strand.
CTCTCTTTCCCTTTAAACTGAGATAAGAGTGCTTCAGTATTTCAAACAAGTGAAAGTTATTAAGGCCTTCCCAAAATTTCTACAGAGTCCCAGGGCTCGTGTTTTCATAGATTCCTCTGGGTCTCAATCATAGCGCTCTTATGTCTATGCTTCATTGCCCCAGATAGAAAAGCGTTCCTTCCTTAAATTCTACAAAACCACATTCTCACAAAGCGCTTGTATTTGTGGTAGACTGTACAGAGGCTTTTGATGGGAGGCAAAGAAGGGGTATTTATTCACTCTTGTTCTTAAAAGCCTTTGTTTTCCCCACTGGGATTTTGCACTTGGGGCTTCTCCTGAGTGTCAGTTAACTTTGGCCAACTTGCCGACTCCTCCCTATTCCTCTCCTTGTTGTCCTTCAGAATGCGATTTTTTTCCACTCTATTATGTTAGGCAACTGTTCCTATCCCTTACTCTCCTTTCTGGTCTAAGCCTTCCTTTGTAAATCCAAGTTCATTAAGGCTTTCCACTGATGAAAAGATCTTCCATGAAACAAGATCCAGCTGCCTGGTTTCCCTTTCCATTGCCCTGTGTGCAGATAGAAGCAAGGCCATCTGTTAAGATGGGGAGCTAAGGTGGGGAAGGCAGGAGTAATAAAGGGCTTGGGAAGGGGGTAGGGTAATGCCAAGTGGCCTCTACAAGGAAAAGGGAGGCAGGAGTATCAAGGGAAAGGAATGCCAGGGATGCTGGGGAACTCAGCTGAAACAGATTCTTTAGCAATCAGCCATGCAAGCAGAAAAGTGAAACATTTGCTGGGTTTTCTTGGGGTTAAAGTCTGCAGAGTGAACACAGGATAAAGACAAAGACACAAAGTTATGTAATGTGCTGACAAGACAGTTGCTGGCGAGACTGGCTGTGGGTCTGAGCGGGACAGTGAGAAAATGGGCCAAGAAGAGGAGAAGGAAAACAAGAAAGGAAAGAAAAATCCAACATCTCAACAAGATTGGAAAATGGGCTGTGAAAGGAGGGGCAAGACAGGAAGGAGGTAATGTTAGAAAGGGGATTCATAGAGGAGTTAAGATTCAGCAGTTGCTTGGCTCTCCTTGCACCCTAGGACCTGAGTGCCCACTGGGCCTCCACGCCATGCTGGCGCTGCCTGCTGGCTGTACTCCCATTTTCTCCCTGAGAGACGTCAGCCTGCCAAAGCTGCAGCAGCATAAAGCAGCCCACCTCTCCAGCTTCACAGAAGCCTGATGAGAAGGCTAATCAGGAAATCAAGTGCCCCTCCCTAGGCAGGCTTAGCACGGCTCCCTGCAGCACCTGTGGTCATCCAGTTTAGGAAACACACAGTCGCAGAATAGCTCCTATTTCTCTCTCTCCCACTTCTCTAACATCCCACTCTCCTTTTAGGGAACAATGTTCTCTTCTGCCTGCTGCCACACATATGGGGGGTAGCAGGAGTGGGCATTTGATTTCCCTGGATTTGAAATTGAATCCATCTCTACTGAAATTCTCTCTAATTTACATGTGCTCAGTGTTATCACCTTGTGGTCTGATTGCTCATCAGTTGCCTTCCTCCAATCCCACAGTCTCCCCACATTTTTGTTTCATTTTTATTTACTCCTCTTCCAAATCAAATGTCATCTCTGTTAACACTATATTGGAAGAAGGGCAGAGAGAGCCCTTCTTTCTGCATTCTTGTTAGAAGCGAGCTGTGGTTTAGGAAATGTTCCACATGCCATAGGTGATCCATCTGTCATCAGTGCAGCACAAAGCAGCATTTCTGCCTGCTTTTCCTTTCTCTCTCTTCCCCCCCAAGCCATATCTCTAGTAGCTTGATATCATGTACTACTGTGCCTATGGCACAGTTAGGGGCCACTTTAAAGTTAAAACAAATGTCCTTAGTCACGGGGCCATATGGAGACTTGGTGGGTGGTACCATTAGTGGTAAAGCTTGAGGCAGATTTGCATTTGCTTTGTCCAGAAGAGAGAATCCCAAATCAGAGGAATGTTTTCATAAAATATTCTGGAACAAATTTAAAGCTGCTCTACCACCAAACAAGAATCTTCCTGTTCTCTGTGCAATTTTTCCCCTCAAATGATTTCAGACATGCCCATCCTGGGCAGAAGCTCCCGACACTTACCTGCGTGATCCTTGGCGACCATCATTTTATCCCAATGGGCACATTTGATCATGGTCTTCTCCAAAATCAGCACAGAGCTCTCTCAGGGGATTTTTTGGGAAAACAATGACACAGTTTCTCTTTAATATTTCATCATAGATTCACATATTTCTGGTGAACTCACAAGGAAACATCTAAAGCACAGAGCAAGCTATTAGCCAATGAACTATAAGCAATCTTCAGCTTCTGGGCATTCTGCTCACCCTTCAAAGTGATGTCCTCAGCTAATTAGACAACTTGCTCTTCTGTCACAGGGACCAGAATAGACCGTGACTGTGAGCAGCTTGGAGGCAGGGGACATGTCCCTTCTCATTGCACGAACACATGTTTGGCAAGAAGTAGGGCCTTATGGCAGAACCAAATTGAATCTGGAGCTGAAAGGAGCCCACAAAATCATCTAGTTAATAGGTTCCTTAGAACACTAGGGCCCAATGAGATAGAGGTTAAAGGGTGTCGGGGAAGAGGAAAGAGAGAGGTTCAGGGGCTGTTTCATGGGCAAGTTAGTTTGGAAAATTATGTAATCAACAAAGTTTTATTACTATTATAGAACATACTGAGTCTTTAAAGTGCTATTGAGCCTTATGAATGACCAAAAGAAGGGACATACGTGTATATTGTGTATTCTCACTAGAGTTCTGTGAGTCGGTGTGGGAAGGGCTGATACCATTCAATCCTCTCATTTTATACATGAGGAAAATGAGGCTGTAAGAGGAAATAGCAAGGCCAGGTGTGCCACATGCCTGTAACCCCAGCTACTTGGGAGGCTGAGGCACGAGAATCACTTGAACACGAGAGGTGGAGATTACAGTAAGCCAAGATTGCACCACTGCACTTTAGCCTGGGCAACAGAGGGAGACTGTCTCAAAAAAACAAAACAAAACAAAAAACACACTCAGAGACATTTACCTTATTATCAGTGTTTCTGGGATTAGAACCTAGACCTCTCCTTGCTGTGCTTTTTTCCACAGAAAATCACCACAGCCTCTGCATCCCAGGCAATGGGGAGAGAACCTGCTGAATGAGCCAATAGCACTAATATGATGTCAAGAGCTTGTTTTTAGCTTGACATTTCAAAGATTCATGTCCTGTGACAAGAAGAATTACCCCAAACCTCCCCAGGCCTTTAGAGAACACATTTTCCCTCATGAACCATGCAGTTCCCAAACTTTTGATCCATGTGAGGAGATGTCATACGCTGCTTTATATTTTATTCATGAGAGCCCAAGCCATCACATCACCTGTAAAAAAAAAAAAAAAAAAGGCAAAAATGATTGCTACAGAGAAAACCTTTATGGAGAGATGCAAAACCCTATACTGAAATTAGAAAAACATAAAATGCCAAGAAAAACAGTCAAACGTGCATGGAACACTAGACAGAGAGGTGTGCATGTGATGGAGTGGGGGTGTCTTCTGAATCATTTCCCTAAATATAGCAATGCAGTTTTAAAAAACTAAGCCTTTAAGTGCTGCTTCCCAGAAATCCTGTTATTTCTCTGCATATGCCTTATGTAAGTCTGTGCCACAGGCCTGCAGAACAGTCAAACGGGAAAGGACAGCCCTATCCCGAAAGAACCATCAAGAGAGATTCAACAGAAAATTTGAGAGACTATGAAGCTCAGGAAGCTTTGGCTTTTCCATCCGTGCAGCTGTGAGTGGTGCTGTCTGTTACAGCTGATGTCTGTCAAGTGCTTCCCACCTAGATATTGTGGAGTAGCTCTAATATTTATTCATTTCACTTCTGAATAGAGCTGTCACTGTTGTTAATCATTTCCAAAAGCCTTAACGTTATTCTTATTAAACTCCTGAAGGAACGTCTCTTTCTACCTCCTACTCTCATTCCTTTGGCATCTCTCTCCATTTTCCTTTTTCTATCTTTACCTTCTGAGTGGTTTTAGAAAGAGGCCTCCAGAGGTTTTAGAAATCCATTTCTTTAGATTCTTCTTCCAGCTTACATTTAGTAACTGCTTACAACAGTTCTCTGAACTTCCTCCTAGTAAGTGGTACAGGGTGGCAGGAATCCTGATGGCCAATGGCAGGCATTTGTATACCCCACAGGTGAGTTGTTGAAAGAGAGTCACATTTATGTTGGAACAACTGTCCTGATGTTTCTGGCTCCACTCTGCCGCCTCCATAAATGTCCATGTTTGGGGTCAGCTTTGAGCACACCAGTGAACAGAGTGAGTTGTCATGATGGCAATCTCCTCTCCTTTCTAGAAGTCCCTTCTAATGTCATTGACCTGCGTGCACCCTCATCCTGGCAGTTTCTCCTACCTGGGCCTCTCTTTTTCCTACTTACCCATAACAAAGCCTCTTTACCTATCTGCAGTCCCATTTAATCCTTTTTAGTTTCTCCCCTGAACTGCTAGAGATAATCATGCATCCCTGCTAGCTGGAGCCCTGGAAATAAGCTGATAAACAATTTCCTAATAATCTATTAACTGATAATGACTATATGTTATTTGCCTAGGATACTTCACATTTTCTATTAAAATATGAAGTATCTTAGGCAAATAATATAGGAAATGTGAAGTATCCTAGGCAAATAATATATTACTCATTAATTCACAAAAGTACTGAAATACCTATCATGTGCTAAGCCTTATTCTAGGGATCAATTTAGACAAGGTCCCTGCTTACCTTCTAGTGGGAGAGACAGACAGTAAGTACATAAACAAGACCATTTGTGATAGTAGTAGGTTCTATGAAGAAAATAAAGAAGGTAATATAATAGAATAATTAGTTGAGCTGGGGTAAGTAGGGAGGGCTTCACTGAGGAGGTGATATTTGAATCTTCCCCTGAATGAAGCAGAGCAAGATCTGGGAAAAGAGTGTTCCAGGCAGAAGGAAGAGCAAGTGTAGAGTTTCTGAGGTGGGAACAACTTGGATAGGAAAGGGAAGGAAGTGAGGATGGCTGTGGTGTGATGAGTAAGGGAGTGGAGGGAATAAGCCCGGAGAGGTGGGCTACAGTCAAGTCATGCAGTGCTTTGTAGTTCCTGATAAGAAGTTTAAATTTTATAAGTGCAATGGGAAGTCTTTGGAGGGTTTTGGAAGGGGACTGACTTTCAATTTAATTACTAAAAGGCCAGGCTCTAACTTAACAGAATGTTCCTCTACCTGTGGAGAAACTTTCAAGCCAGCAGAGGAAGAGCTAAGACAGTGTATTGAGAAGCAGCTTCAGGACATCTGGATCACAGTTCTAACTACCCAAAACAACTTAGGAAGCTCCCTCACCTCATTGCTTTCAGATTTTTCACATGGACTATGATGAGGTTGCACCACTTAGTACCCACAAGCCTTTTCCTATCATAACACACATAGAAAGTAATTTTTGTACTGCACCCCTGGGAATGAGGCTTCTAGAGTCTTCCCTAAGGGCTGAGGTACACCCATAACACACAGGGAGGGAACTTCTAGACTAGGTGACTTCTAAGGTCTGTCTTCGTTCTAGTAGTGTAAGAGTTCATGATATTTCCTTGTGATGTCCTTCAATTCATACCACACAGGCGATTGTCTATTCTAAAATAAGAGCAATACCGACCTAGGTGATAATGATTCATGTGGCCTATTATTTCACATTTCCCAAGCATCAAGCCTCAAATTCTAAATAAGCATTGTCATCTGGTACTTTCTGCTGCTGACCATACACATTTCTGTGACTCCGGCTTTTCTGCCACTTGAGTGATCAAGCCCTTCCTGAAGTGGCCTGCCCAGCTCACAGCTGGCGATGCTTCAGAATGTTTTACCTTTCTGATTTGCAAACTTAGATTTCAAACCAAGTGGCAAGATAATCCATCACAATGACTGAAGTCCAAAGTGTTTATTATGCCCTTTCCCCTTTTCCATAGTTTGAAAAAATTTCTTATTGCCTAAAAAGCTAGAGCCATAGTCTGATGTAATAGATAAAACATGGAGACAGGAGGTATCTGCATCAGAGATCAAAAATTGCTCTAAAACAATAAAAGGTAAATGTGTAAAGATTGCAAGTTATCCTCTACCCATAGAACATGTCCTTTGATTTACACATTCAGTCACACAGATGCCTTTGGATGTATCCCTCCCCATTTTTCTATCCTATCCTAGTATATACAAACTAATTGAACTCTACATTACTTACATTTATTGTACCTCCAGACTTTAAACATCCTTTCTGTTTTATGATTTACACCTCCCATACTCACCTTTGCTCTGCACCCCATCATGAGCTCAGTTTTTTTTTATTTTACTTTAAGTTCTTGGATACATGTGCAAAATGTGCAGGTTTGTTACATAGGTGTACATGTGCCATGGTGGTTTGCTGCACCTATTGACGGATCCTCTAAGTTCCCTCTCCTATCCTCCCACCCACCAATAGGCCCTGGTGTGTGTTGTTCCCCTCTCCATGTCCATGTGTTGTCATGGTTCAACTCCCACTTATGAGTGAGAACATGCAGTGTTTGGTTTTCTGTTTCTGTGCTAGTTTGCTGAGAATGATGGCTTCCAGCTTCATCTATGTCCCTAGAGAGAACATGATCTCATTCCTTTCTATGGCTGCATAGTATTCCATGGTGTATATATACCACATTTGATTTATTTTTCTTTATCCATTCTATCACTGATGGACATTTGGGTTGGTTCCGTGACTTTACTATTGTAAACAGTGCTTCAATAAGCATAAGTGTACTTTATAGTAGAATGTTTCTATAAATAATATTTATAAATATTTTTGATAAATATTTTAAAAAGATATATATAAAGGATATTTTAAAAAGAGTAGAATAGTCCACTCTTTATAGTAGAATGATTTATATTCCTTTGGATATATACCCAGTAATGGGATTGCTGGGTCAAATGGTATTTCTGGTTCTAGATCCTTGAGGAATTGCCACACTGTCTTCCACAATGGTTGAACAAATTTACATTCCCACCAATAGTATAAAAGTGTTCCTATTTCTCCACAGCCTTGCCAGCATCTGTTGTTTCTTGACTTTTTAATAATTGCCATTCTGACTGGTGTGAGATGGTATCTCATTGTGGTTTTGATTTGCATTTCTCTAATGATCAGTAATGTTGAGCTTTTTTTTCATATGTTTTTTGGCCACATAAATGTCTTATTTTGAGAAGTGTCTGTTCATATCTTTTGTCTACTTTTTGATGAAGTTGGTTTTTTTCTTGTAACTTTGATTAAGTTCCTTGTAAATTCTGAATATTAGACCTCTGTCAGATGGGTAGATTGCAAAAACTTTCTTGCATTCTTTAGGTTGCCTTTTCACTCTGACGATAGTTTCCTTCGCTGTGCAGAAGCTCTTTAGTTTAATTAGATCCCATTTGTTAATTTTGGCTTTTGTTGCAATTGCTTTTGGTGTTTTGGTCATGAAGTCTTTGCCTATGCCTCTTCCCTGAATGGTATTGCCTAGGTTTTCTTCTAGGGTTTTTATCGTTTTAGGTTTTACACTTAAATCTTTAATCCATCTTGAGTTAATTTTTGAATAAGGTGTAAGGAAGGGGTCCAGTTTCAGTTTTCTGCATATGGTTCGCCAGTTTTCCCAGCACTATTTATTGAATAGGAGATCCTTTCCCCATTGTTTGTTTTTGTCAGGTTTGTCAAAGATCAGATGGTTGTAGATGGGTGGTGTTATTTCTGAAGTCTCTGTTCTGCCGCATTTGTCTATGTGTCTGTTTTGGTACCAGTACCATGCTGTTTTGTGTAGCCTTGTAGTACAGTTTGAAGTCAGAACAGCCTCCAGCTTTGTTCTTTTTGCTTAGGATTGTCTTGGCTATACCGGGTCTTTTTTGATTCCATATGAAATTAAAAATAGTTTATTTCTAATTCTGTGAAGAACGTCAGTGGTCGTTTGATGGGAATAGCATTGAATCTAGAAATTACTTTGGGGAATATGGCCATTTTCATGATATTGATTCTTTTTATCAATGAGGATGGAATGTTTTTCCATTTGTTTGTGTCCTCTCTTATTTCCTTAAGCAGTGGTTTGTAGTTCTCCTTGAAGAGATCCTTCACATCTCTTGTTAGCTGTATTGCTAGGTATTATTTCTGTAGCAATTGTGAATGGAAGTTCATTCATGATTTGGCTCTCTGCTTATCTGTTGTTGGTGTAAAGGAGTGATTGTGATTTTTGCACATTGATTTTGTATCCTGAGACTTTGCTGAAGTTACTTATCAGCTTAAGGAGTTTTGGGGCTGAGATGATGGGGTTTCCTAAATATACAATCATGTCATCGCAAACAGACAATTTGACTTTCTCTCTTCCTATTTGAATACTCTTTATTTCTTTCTATTGCCTGATTGCCCTGGACAGAACTTCCAATACTATGTTGAATGGAGTGGTGAGAGACGGCGTCCTTGTCTTGTACCGGGTTTTCAAAGGGAATGCTTCCAGCTTTGCCCATTATGATATTGCCTGTGGGTTTGTCATAAATAGCTCTTATTATTTTGGGATATGTTCCATCAATACCTAGTTTATTGAGAGTTTTTAACATGAAAATATGTTCAATTTTATCAAAGGCCCTTTCTGTGTCTATTGAGATAATCATGTGGTTTTGTCTTTGGTTCTGTTTATATGATGGATTACATTTATTGATTTGTGTATGTTGAACTAGCCTTGCATTCCAGGCATGAAGCCGATTTGATCGTGGTGGATAAGTTTTTTGATGTGCTGCTGGATTCAGTTTGCCACTATTTTATTGAGGCTTTTCACATCGATGTTCATCAGGGATATTGGCCTGAAGCTTTCTTTTTTTGTTATGTCTCTGCCAGGTTTTGGCATCAGGATGATGCTGGCTTCATAAAATGAGCTAGGGAGGAGTCCCACCTCTTCAGTTGTTTGGAATAGTTTCAGAAGGGATGGTACCAGCTCCTCTTTGTATCTCTGGTAGAATTCAGCTGTGAATCTGTCTGGTCTTGGGCTTTCTTTGGTTGGTAGGCTATTAATTACTGTCTCAATTTCAGAACTTCTTATTGGTCTATTCAGGGATTTGACTTCTTCCTGGTTTAGTCTTTGGAGGGTGTATGTGTCCAGGAATTTACCAATTTCCTCTAGATTTTCTAGTTTATTTGCATAGAGGTGTTTATAGCATTCTCTGATGGTAGTTTGTATTTCTCTGGGGTCGGTGGTGATATCCCCTATATCATTTTTTATTGTGTCTATTTGATTCTTCTCTCTTTTCATCTTTATTAGTCTGGCTAGCAGTCTGTTTTGTTAATCTTTTCAAAAAACAGTTCCTGGATTCATTGATTTTTTTGGAGGGTGTTTTTGTGTCTCTATTGCCTTCAATTCTGCTCTGATCTTAGTTATTTCTTGTCTTCTGCTAGCTTTTGGATTCATTTGCTCTTGCTTCTCTAGCTCCTTTAAGTGTTTTCGTTGTTGTTGTTTTTCTAAATTTTAGTTCTGGGATACATGTAGAGAACATGCAGTTTTGTTACATAGGTATACATGTGCCATGGCAGCTTGCTGCACCCATCAACCCACCATCTACATTACATATTTCTCCTAATGCTCTCCCTCCCCTTGTCCCCCACCCCACTGACAGGCTCCGGAGTGTGATGTTCCCCTCCTTGTGTTCATGTGTTCTCATTGTTCAACTCCCACTTATGAGTGAGAACATGTAGTGTTTGGTTTTCTGTTCCTGTGTTAGTTTGCTGAGAATGATGGCTTCCAGCTTCATCCGTGTGCCTGTAAAGGACATGAACTCATTCTTTTTTATAGCTTTTTAAATTGTGATGTTAGGGTGTCAATATGAGATCTTTCTAGCTTTCTAATGTGGGCATTTCATGCTATAAATTCCCCCTCTTAACACTGTTTTAGCTGTGTCCCAGAGATTCTGGCATGTTGTCTCTTTTTTCTCATTGGTTTCAAAGAACTTCTTGATTTCTGCCTTAATTTGATTATTTACTCAGGAGTCATTCAGGAGCAGGTTTTTCAATTTCCATGTAATTGTGTGGATTTCTTAATCCCGAGTTCTAATTTTATTGCACTGTGGTCTGAGACTGTTATGATTTTAGTTCTTTTGCATTTGCTGGGAAATGTTTTATGTCCAATTACGTGGTAGATTTTAGAATAAGTGCCATGTGATACTGAGAAGAATGTATATTCTGTTTGCTTGGTCTAGAACTGAGTTCAAGTCCTGAATATCCTTGTTAATTTTCTGTCCTGTTGATCTAATATTGACAGTGGGGTGTTAAAGTCTCCCACTATTATTGTGTGGGAATCTAAGTCTTTTTGTAGGTCTCTAAGAACTTGTTTTATGAATCTGGGTGCTCCTGTATTGGGTGCATACAAATTTAGGATAATTAGCTCTTCTTGTTGAATTGATCGCTTTACCATTATGTAATGCCCTTCTTTGTAACCCCTGCTTTTTTTTTTCTCACTTTCTATTTGCTTGGTTAATTTTCCTCCATCCCTTTATTTTGAGCCTATGTGTGTCTTTGCATGTGAGATGGGTCTCCTGAATACAACACACTGATTGGTCTTGACTCTTTATCCAATTTGCCAGTCTGTCTCTATCTTTTTTTAAAAATTTTATTATTATTATACTTTAAGTTTTAGGGTACATGTGCACAACGTGCAGGTTTGTTACATATGTATACATGTGTCATGTTGGTGTGCTGCACCCATTAACTCGTCATTTAGCATTAGGTATATCTCCTAATGCTATCCCTCCTGCCTCCCCCCCACCCCACAGCAGTCCCTGGTGTGTAATGTTCCCCTTCCTGTCTCTATCTTTTAATTGGGACATTTAGTCCATTTACATTTAAGGTTAGTATTGTTATGTGTGAATTTGATCCTGTCGTCATGATGCTATCTGGTTATTTTGCACACTAGTTGATGCAGTTTCTTCATCATATCATTGGTCTTTATGTTTTGATGTGCTTTTGTAGGGGCTGGTACCAGTTTTTCTTTTCCATATTTAGTGCTTCCTTCAGGAACTCTCTTGCGAGGCAGGCCTAATGGTGATGAAATCCCCATCATTTTTTTGTCTGGAAAGGATTCTATTTATCCTTCGCTTATGAAGCTTGGTTTTGCTGGATATGAAATTCTGGGTTGAAAATTCTTTTCTTTAAGAATGTTGAATATCAGCCCCCAATGTCTTTGGCTTGTGGGGTTTCTGCTGAGAGGTCCACTATTAGTCTGATGGGCTTCCCTTTGTAGGTGACCTGGCCTTTCTCTCTGGCTGCCCTTAACATTTTTTTCTTCATTTTGACCTTGGAGAATCTGATGATTATGTGTCTTGGGGTTGATATTCTTGTGGAATATCTTAGTGATGTTCTCTGTATTTCCTAAATTTGCATGTTGGCCTGTCTTGCTAGGTTGGGGAAGTTCTCCTGGATAATATCCTGAAGTGTGTTTCCCAGCTTGTTTCCATTCTCCCCCTTTCCTTCAGGTACTCCAATCAATCATAGATTTGGTCCTTTTATGTAGTCCCATATTTCTTGGAGGATTTCTTCATTCCCTTTTATTCTTTTTTCTCTATTCTTGTCTGCATCCCTTCTTTCAGCAAGGTGGTCTTCAAACTCTGATATCTTTTCTTCCACTCAGTCAATTCAGCTGTTGATACTTGTGTATGCTTCACGAAGTTTTCGTTCTGTGTTTTCCATCTCCATCAGGTCATATATGTTTCTGTCTAAACTGGTTATTCTAGTTAGCACTTCCTCTAACCTTTATCAAGGTTTTTAGCTTCTTTGCATTGGATTAGAACATACTCCTTTAGCTCAGTGTAGTTTTTCATTACCTATCTTCTGAAGCCTACTTCTGTCAATTCATCCATCTCATCCTCTATCCAGTTTTGTGCCATTGCTGGAGAGGTGTTGTGATCATTTGGAGGAGAAGAGGCACTCTGGCTTTATGGGTTTTCAGCATTTTTTCATTTATTCTTCATGAGTTTGTCTAGTTTTGATCTTTGAGGCTGCTGACCCTTGGATGGGGTTTTGGTGGGGACTTTTTTTGTTGTTGATGGTGGTGTTGTTGCTTTCTGTTTGTTTTTCTTTCAATGGTCAGGTCCCTCTTCTGCAATTTGCTGGGGGTTCACTTCAGGCCCTATTCATCTGGTTACCTCCTGCACCTGGAGATGTCACTCAAGGAGGCTGGAGAACAGCAAAGATGGGTGGGTGCCTGTTCCTTCTTCTGGGATCTCTGACCTCCAAAGGCACCAACCTGATGCCAGTAGGATCACTCCTGTGTAGGGTGTCTGACAACCCCTGTTGGAGGGTCTCACCCAGGTGGGTGGCATGGGAAACAGGACCAGTTTAACAAGCACTTTGACTGTCCTTGGTGGAGGGAGTGTGCTTTGCTGGGGGGAAACCCACTTGTCTGTGCTGCCTGGATTCCTCAAACACACCAGGAGGAAAGGCTAAGTCTGCTAGTCTGCAGAGACTGCAGCCACCGTTCCCCCTAGGGGCTCAGGCCCAGGGAGATCGGGGTTCTGTCCCTGAGCCTCTGGCTGGAGTTGTTAGAGTTCCTACAGGGAGGCCCCACCCAGTGAGGAAGGATGGGTCAGGGTCAGGCCTGAAGAGGCGCTCTGGCTGCAGTTTCCCATATCTGGTGTGTTGGGCTGTGGAGGACACCTTTTGGGATCAAGCCGTCCAGCCTTCCTGGCTCCAGCAGGGGAAAAGCGTGGCCTGGAGCTACAGAGACAGAGCCCAGGAAGCTTAGCATATTAGGCAGTTATGAGTCCCAGTGCAGGTTGCTGTCCCTCTCCTAAGGAGCTCAAATGGCTTAGATAGGCAGCAGCAGCTTTGGTGCTGGTTGCCCCTTTCCCCAGGAACTTGCCAACCTTAAGCAGATTCTAGCTGAGAGGCTGTTGAGAATCTGTGCAGGTCCGGGATTGGGACCCTAGGCCCCGGTGGGGTGGGTTTGCAAGTGGGATCTTCTGATCCGTGGGTTGCACAGTTCTGTGGAAAAAGCATGGTTTACCCTGCTGGGTAGCACGCTCACTCATCACCTCCCTTGACTGGGGGATGGGGACTCGCCTGCCTCGTGTGGCTCTCAGGTGGGCCACTGCACCACACTGCCCTTCTTTCCTCTCTGTGGATCACACCAGCCGTCTAGTCAGTTCTGATGAGAGAAGCTGGATACCTTGATTGCCAGTGCAGGATTCACATGGTATAATGGTTCTTTTCTTCTCTTTCTTTCTTTTCTTTTTTTTCTTTTCTTTTCTTTCGAGTTTTGCTCTTGTCACCCAGGCTGGAATGCAATGGTGTGATCTCGGCTCACTACTACCTCTGACTCTCGGGTTCAAGCAATTCTCCTGCCTCAGCCTCCCGAGCAGCTGGGATTACAGGCAGCTGCCACCATGCCTGGTTGGTTTTTTGTATTTTTGGTGGAGACTGGGTTTCACCATGTTGGCCAGGCTGGTCTCAAACTCCTGACCTCAAGTGATCTGCCTGCCTCAGCCTCCCAAAATGCTGGGATTACAGGCGTGAGCCACCATGCCCAGCCTAATCATTCTTTTCAGTGGGAGCCTCTGATCACTGCTGCTTCTAGTCGGCCATCTTGTGAACTCAGTTCTTTGACCTCCCTAATTCCACCATCCCATCCCACCTACTCCCAACCTCACTTATTTCCCTTCTCACTGTCTATGATGTGTTCACCATAATTTCTTGTGACCTTGACCTACTTTATCAGTTCTCAACCATAATAGCCCCCTGAAATCCCCAGCATTACCAGTTAGATAACCCAAACAATTGTGAGTTTATTTTGAAAGAGTCAACTCTGTGGCCACCTCTGGTTAACACTGGGTTCTGCCTAGCTGGTCTCAGGCTTCCCCGTAAGTGTGTGTGCTTTTGCTTTCTTTTATGTTGGGTACAATTTATTTTTTATGTTGGGGGCTTTTTTTTATGTTTCAGGTTGGGGCAGGGTTTCCTCAATCTTCACCCCAAGAATCTGGTGAAATTCCTTAAGGTAAAATTCATGAAAGTGTGGAGATCCACCCTAAAGTGAGGCACCCAAAGTTTTATCTCTCAAGCTGGTTTACATTAAGTCTCCAGCAATTAGTCAATTTTCCTTAAATACTCCTACCTGTCTCTAGCAGCAGCTTCTGCTCCAGGTAAGCTGCAGTTCTCTATATTCATCTGCCTCTCCAATTTTGAGGATGTATTTAATAGTTGGCTTTGTGACCTTAATTCTCTGATGGATCTAAGAAGAATTATTGGTTTTCAGTTTATTTCTTGTTGTGAGGACAGGAGTTACAATTGACAAGCTCCTTGCATATCAAACTGGCAACTGTGGGGCTTCTTAGTGATAGTCAAAGAACTTTATGGTGATACAATGCCTAGAAGATAGCAAATATTTAATAAATGTTTGCTGTGTCAAAGTCTAAAAACAAGGGCGCACTAATTTAGGGGCAATTTCTCTGAAGATATAGGGCTTATTTTCAGCTGTCATGTGAGAAAAGGAGCTTTACTCCTTGGTCTTGAGCTAAGATTGTGGCTTTACTTGTTTACGTACTTTTTGGAATAAAAGTTTTCCCAAAACTTCTGACCCAGAATCAGATCCTAGTTTCCCAACTAGGTACCATCTGTTGTATTATTACTATTATTATTTTATTTATTTATTATTTTTGAGATGAAGTCTCACTCTTGTCCCCTAGGCTGGAGTGCAATGGCAGGATCTCGGCTCACTGCAACCTCCTCCTCCCAGATTCAAGTGATTCTCCTGCCTCGCCCCCAAGTAGCTGGGATTACAGGCACCTGCCACCACGCCTGGCTAATTTTTGCATTTTCAGTTGAGACTGGGTTTCACCATGTTGGCCAGGCTGGTCTGGAACTCCTGACCTCAAGTGATCCACCTGCCTCGGCTTCCCAAAGTACTGGGATTACAGGTGTGAGCCACTGAGCCTGGCGGCATCTATTATATTCTTACTGACTCTCCTCTAGAATTCTGACAGATTTTCTAAGTCTCAACTTGAATAAAATACCTCGTTTCCTATGTTGTCATCTACCATGAGCCCCCTGAATTTCTGTTCTCTCCATCTTAAACATTTATCCCTATCCTCTTTTAGGTCAAAGCTATTAAGCAAGTTAAAAACACCAGGCATTGTGCTGTGTGCTTTATAGAGATGATTTTATTGGCTTCTCATAACAAAAAATATGAGATGGGTATGAGTTCTGCATTTGGAAGATATGGAATTATGACTTAAAGAGGTTAAGTAAATTACCTAATTTACATAGCTGGTAGGCGGCAGAGCTGGGAGATATTCAACCTCTCCCCTTGTTTGTCTCATCTCAGCGCATCCATCTATCCTACAAGCCAATGCAGAACACCTTCATCTGACAGGCACAGAACTAGGTGCCTTGGTGGTTACAAAGATCAACTGCATGTTCTTGTGCTCAAGAGTTACAATGCCCTCCTCTGGAAAAGAGTTGCCAACCTATGACTAACTCTGACAAAGCAGCCCCTGAAGCTGCCATTTTTGCTTCCTGCCTGGACTTCTTGCAAACTTGGAATGGGGCAAACTGATAAGAGTTAAAACTTGTTGGCTGAGTGTGGTGGTTCACGCCTATAATCCCAGCAGTTTGGGAGGCCGAGGCGGGTGGATCACTTGAGGTCAGGAGTTTGAGAACAGCCTTGCCAACATGGTGAAACCCCGTCTCTACTAAAAATACAAAAGTTAGCTGGGCCTGGTGGTGCATGCTTGTAATTCCAGCTTCTCAGGAGGCCGAGATATGAGAATCACTTGAACCCAGGAGGTAGAGGTTGCAGTGAGCCAAGATTGCACCACTGTGCTCCAGCCTGGGCGACAGAGTGAAATTCTGTCTTAAAAAACAAAACAAAACAAACAAACAAACAAACAAAAAACTGTTTTGGGGGATTAGTTTTATTATACTGTATTAGCATTATATACATTAAATATTAGAGTATTATATATTTTAGGTTTTTTTAACCTGATTTTAGTTTTCAAAGCTTCACAAATGTGCAATTCTGAGTTGCAATTTGATTTGGGAGCCATTTACAGAGATGAAGATAAATGATAGAATAGATAGAATAAGTAGATAGATGAGATAGTGTGACCTGACCAAAGGGAGAAAATTATAACACCTTAGGGTTGTGAGGGAAACTTAGCAGTCAATTAGAGTCACCACTCCAGGAGTTGAGTGGGCCTAACAAGCTCTCATGAGCTGTCAGGCCACCAGAACCTCACTCTATTCTGAAAGTGTGATAACAACTAGCACCTGGCTTTCAGAGTAATTAATCTCTACCACCAGGTCAGTAGCTGACATCCCAGGATAATTTTTTACCTTTTATCATCTTATAACTCATCTTTCTAATGTTTTGAAAGACTATGGACAAATATAACACCTGTCAACCAGTTAAGAAAGAACATTTCTATCTAAAAACATAACTTTATGGAAGTTCTTGATATGACATTTGTTTTACAAGCTCAAATATTTTAATCTTTCTTTTACCATCCAAACAGAACTTGCTTCTTGTATTCTTACCTGTAAGTTTCTCTCTGCTTCTCCCAATGTCCTTCCCATTTCTTTACCCTCTGTTTTTCTTTTCTTCAAAAACTTAGAGCAGACAGACCTTTTTTGACACAAGCTGTTTGGAATTGGACTTGTTACCTCTTTAAAATTCCTTTTTTTTTTTTCTGATAAATGGGGATAATAGCAGCTTCATAGAGGTTTTTCAAGGTTAAATGAGTAATAAAGATAGGGCCTATAGCTCAGTATCCAGCATATAAAGTGTTATAATTGCCTAGCTCTTATATTTAGCCATTGCTGCCAGTGTTACTGTTTTTATTTATTCATAGGTCCTTTTCTGTTTCTTTTTTCCTATGTCAGAAAGCCATTTCTAGATTTTCCTGGGTTTTCTATTCATTTAAGACCATCTTCTATGTAAATCCAGAGGTTTGCTCATGTGTCAAAATGTTTTCAACCCATAACTGGAAGTATCTATGATGAAGATGTAGGTACCATGATGTTTACTCTGGATGTGGGGACCTGGGACTTCTTTTTCAATTTCTAGTGATGATCTACACACAGCAGTTTACAGTAAAAATTGTTACTGAGGACTGAATAGAGGAGGCATTTTATTGCCCTGTTTGGTCAGTCTCCACGGAAATTTGACCCCAACTATAACAAAGTTATTAGTTGACAAAGACAACCTTGGAGGGGGACTGGGAGGGCAGAGTCTGTTTTACCCCCACCTCCTCAGGTTTGCATCCTCCATCCTCATAGTGTCCTGGGGCCCAGTGACCACCTGAGGCTGCACCTAGAAAGGGAACAAGGAGGACTTGGAAACATTCCTGCCAGGCGAGGCTCTCAGATGGCCCCTGAGGGTGCCTTTTGAAATATGTATAACCCTAGTCACTTAGAAATACAGCTCATTAAATGAGATATTTTTTTTAAATGGGAAATAATTTATAAAGATAAAAATAGCCTGGCCACAAAAGCACAAAAATAAATTCTGTAGCTTCTCTGCCTGATTCTGGGAGGGAAGGAAGGGAGGGTGAGAGTCAGAATGTATTCTGGCTGAAGTTAAGTAAGAACAGAAACTTGACCAACTTGCACTGGTCCCCCAAGATGCAGGGATCTTAGGACAGTGAAGGGGAATTGGATTCTTTAAAAATGTATATATATAATTCCTTACTCCTGAGCTCCAATCATTCCCAGCATGGGGTGCTTTGTTCCTAGACAATGGCACACCACAGGGGTGCAAAATCCATCCAGCCACCTGCCCTAGTTCCTCTTCCTCCCAAACACCTTTTAATCACAGGGCTCATAGCAGAAAATAATAGAGAGCTCTCAGAAGGCCCCTTCCTTCAGCATTTTAAAAATACTTTCACAGGCCGGGCGCAGTGGCTCATGCCTGTAATCCCAGCACTTTGGGAGGCCGAGGCAGGAGGATCACGAGGTCAGGAGATCGAGACCATCCTGGAGCACTCATCTCTACCAAAAAATACAAAAAATTCGCTGGGCATGGTGGCGGGCGTCTGTAGTCCCGGCTACTCGGGAGGCTGAGGCAGAATGGCGTGAACCCGGGAGGCTAAGCTTGCAGTGAGCCTAAATCTTGCCACTGCACTCCAGCCTGGGGGACAGAGCAAGACTCTGTCTCAAAAAGAAAAAAAAATATTTTCACATGACCTCAGCTTCTAGTGAGCTCCTCTTCACTCACCTGCCCCAGCCTTGGTGCTTCTTAAGAAAAGCAGCCATATTCCTGCTTCAGGACCTTTGCACTGACTGTTCTTCTTTCCCTCCAGAGGCCTCTTCCCCGAGAAAAGCTCATTCCCTCACCTCCTCCAAGCCTCTGCCAAAACATCACCCTCTCAGGGGGCTCATTCACCAATGCCCCTTCCCCAGCCAGCACGTTCCATCCTCCATACCCTGCTCTACTTCTCCTGTGACACATGCCACCTTTAAACCTACTATAACAGTTATTTCTCTTATGCTTCATCTTCTCCAATGAGGGCAAGAATTTTCATCTCTTTTGTTTATGGATACATCCCCAGATCCAGAACGGTATCCATCACATGGTCTGATGAACAAACAAATGATCAAACTTCTTTTTTTTCTTTTTTCTGACACAGAGTCTCACTCACTCTGTTGTCCAGGCTGGAGTGCAGTGGCGTGATCTTCATTCACTGCAACCTCCGCCTCCTGAGTTCAAGCAATTTTCCTGCCTCAACCTCCTGAGTAGCTGGGATTACAGGCGTGCACCACCATGCCCAGCTAATTTTTGTATTTTTAGTAGAAACGAAGTTTCACCGTGTTGGCCAGTCTGGTCTCGAACTCCGACCTCTAGTGATCCATCTGCCTCTGCCTTCCAGAGTGCTGGGATTACAGGTGTGAGCCACCACACCCAGTCAAAATTTTCAATCACATCTGATAGCAACATAGGACAGACATCCCCCCAAAAGGATTTGATGAATGACAGATTCTCCCTTCCAGCCATGACTTAGGTGGTCATGACTTAGTTATGAGGATGAGAGCAGGGATGTATGATTGCCGAGAGCTAATCAGGCAAACCATAGCACCTATGACTACTCAGAAGATTTGCTTTACTCAGATTGTACCTAATATAGCAGCCACATTTGTACTTCAAGAAATTGGAAATGGAATCATAGCAAGAGAACCATGAAGAGGTCTTAGTGTGGAGTGAATTTTTCCCCTTTGTTTTTTTCTGTCCTCTGCCTGGAACACAGCCATGTGCAGGGCTCAGAACACAGGAAGTAGGGGCATCTTTTACATTGACTGTGTAAAAACCCCATTATTTCTCAATCCCTGTGTTCTGGGCTTATAATATACCAAGTGAGTAATTGTGAGTAGTTAGAATAATGCATGGTTCTAAGCACTTGGTACGTAGCTGTAAATACATCTTTAGTGAGGCATCCTGTGCATGTTCTGGCTGCCTGCCTGCTTCCCCTATCAGCCAAAGACCTGAGAAGCCTCCAAACCCCATGCGGAAAAGTAGAAAGCACGCCCTGATAGCTGAGGAGCAGTCAGGGGAAACTGAAGTCACCCTTGAAAGAGCACCAACAGGGATGGGGGCTAATATCCAAAATATACAAGGAGCTCAAGCTACTCAAAACAAAAACTATTAAAATGGGCAAAGAAATGTCAAATAGACATTTCTCAAAATGAAGACATTTCTCTGAAGAATATATAAATGGCCAAGAGATATGTGAAAAAAATGTTCAACATTTCTGATCACCAGAGAAATCCAAATTCAAACCACAATGAGATATCACCTCACACCATTTAGATTGGCTGTTATTGAAAAGGTGAAAAATAAATGTTGGTGAGGATGTGGAGAAAGGGGACTTCTTATGCATGGTTGGTGGTATTGCAAATTAGTGCAGCTATTCTGGAAGACAGTAAAGCGACTCCTCCAAAAATGAATAATAAACATGTGATTGAGCAATCCTACTACTGGATATATACCCAAAGGAATTGAAATCAGTATGTCAAAGAGATGTCTGTACTCCAATGTCATTGCAACATTGTTCACGACAGCCAAGATATGGAATCAACCTAAGTGTCCATTAATGGATAAATTGATTAACAAAATATGGTATATGTGCACAATGGAACATTGTTCAATCTTAAGCAGAAAATTCTGTTATTTGCAACAACATGCATGAACTTAGGAGAGAGTATGTTAAGTAAAATAAGCCAGGCACAGAGAGACAAATATTGTATGACCTCACTTATATGTGGAATTTTAAAAAATCAAGCTCATAGAAGTAAAGAGTGGATGGTGGTTATCAAAGGCTGGGGGAAAGGGCAATAGGTGGGGAAACAGGACGTTGGTCAATGGGTACAAATTTTCAGTTAGAAGTAATAAGTTCAGGTGTTCTATTATACAACATAGTGATCACAATTAATGTATATTTCAAAATAGCTGAAAGATAGGATTTTAAATGATCTCACCAGAAAGAGGTGATAAATATTTGATGTGATGGATATGCTAGTCTGATATGATCATTCCACAATGTATACATGTATCAAGACATCACATTGTACCTCATTAAATATAAACAATTATTTGTCAATTAAAAGTAACATAAAACATATAATATATATTATATATATATATATATAGAGAGAGAGAGAGAGAGAGAGAGAGAATGCACGCATGTGAGAGAGCACACCAAGACAAAGCAGGTAGCACTGTCTACCCTAGACCCAGCGTCAGAGTCAAGGCTCAAACCCCAACTCCTCCACTTGTCAGTTCTGCAAGCTTAGATGAGGACTTGAATACAGTCAAGCTTCATTTCCATCTGTGAAATGAGACATTACTTGTTCTATTTTCTCTGTGGGGTTTTAATTATGAAAACGGTTAACACCTATTGAGTGCTCACTATGTACCAGATGATGTTAAAAGTGCATGTGTATATATTTATACATATATATATATATGTGTGTGTGTATATATTTGCAATAAAGTGCACAAATCTTAAGGGTAAAGCTTAGTGAGTTTTTATATATTTATACACTTGTAAAACCACTACCCAGATAAAGATATAGATGACAAGCACTCCAGAAGAGACTTTCATGCCTTCTCCCAATTCAAAGCGTCCAAAGGTAATTGATATTTGGCCTCCATCACAATAGATTAGTGATAGAGTTTGGCTGTGTCCTCACTCAAATCTCATCTTGAATTGTTCCCATAATCCTCACGTGTTATGGGAGGGACCAGGTAGAGATAATTGAATCATGGGGGACAGTTTGCCTCATCCTGTCCTTGTGATAGTGAGTTCTCATGAGATCTGATGGTTTTATAAGGGGCTTCCTCCTTCGCTAGGCACTCAATCTCTCACCTGCCACCCTGTGAAGAGGTGCCTTCTGCCATGATTGTAAGTTTCATGAGGCCTCTCCAGACATATGGAACTGTGAGTCAATTTAATCTCTTTCCTTTATAAATTACCAAGTCTTGGTTATGTCTTTATTAGCAGCTTGAGAACAGACTAATATAGTAAGTTGGTACTGGGTAGTGGGGTGCTGCTGTAAAGATACTCAGAAATGTGAAAGTGACTTGGAACTGGGTGAAAGGTAGAGGTTGGAATAATTTGGATAGTTCAGAAGAAGTCAGGAAAATGTGGGACAGTTTGAAACTTCCTAGAGACTTGGAGGGCTCAGAAGACAGGAAGATGTAGGGAAGTTTGAAACTTCCTAGAGACTTGTTGAATGGCTTTGACCAAAATGCTGATAGTGATATGGACAATGAAGTCCAGGCTGAGATGGTTTCAGATGGAGGTGAGGAACTTGTTGGGAAGTGGAGCAAAGGTGACTCTTGTTATGCTTTAGCCAAGAGATGTGGTGGCATTTTGCCTCTGCCCTAGAGATCTGTGGAACTTTGAAGTTGAGAGAGATGATTTAGGGTATCTGGTGAAAGAAATTTATAAGTAGCAAAGCATTTGAAAGGAAGCACAGCATAAAAGTTTGGAAACTTTGCAGCCTGATGATGCAGTAAAAAAGAAAAACCCATTTTCTGGGGAGGAATTCAAGCCTGCTGCAGAAATTTGCATAAGTAACAAGGAGCTGAATGTTAATCACCAAGATGGTGGTGAAAATGTCTCCAGGGCACATCAGAGACCTTCATGGCAGCCACTCCCATCATAGATCCAGAGGCCTAGGAGGGAAAAAAATGATTTCTTGGGCTGGACCAAATGGTTTCCTTCCTGCTCTATGCAGTTGAGGGACATGTTGCCCTGCATCCCAGCTGTTTCAGCTCCAGCTGTGGCTAAAAAGGAGCCAAGGTTCAGCTTGAGTCATTGCTTCAGAGGATGCAAGCCCCAAGCCTTGGCAGCATCCACGTGGTGTTGGTCCCACAGGTGCACAGAAGATGAGAAATGAGGTTTGGGAACCTCCACCTAAATTTCAGAGTATGTATGGAAATGCCTGGATGTCCAGGCAGAGGTGTGCTGCAGGGATGGAACCCTCATGGAGAACCTCTGTTAGGGCAGTGCAGAAGGGAATGTGGAGTTGGAGCTCCCACACAGAGTCCTCACTGGAGCACTGCCTAGTAGAGCTGTGAGAAGAGGGCTTTGTCCTCTAGACCCCAAAATGGTAGATCCACCAACAGCTTGCATTGTGTGCCTAGAAAAGCTTCAGACACTCAACACCAGCCCATGAAAGCAGCCAGGAGGGGAACTAGACCCTGCAAAAGCCAGAGAGGCAGAGCTGCCAAAGGCTATGGGAGCCTAACTGTTGTATCAGTGTGACCTGGATGTGAGACATGAAGTCAGAGGAGATCATTTTGGAACTAAAGTTCCAAAGGTTTAATAACTGACCTATTGGATTTCAGACTTGCTTGGAGCCTGTAGCCCCTTTGTTTTGGCCAATTTCTCCCATTTGAAATGGGTGTATTTACCCAGTGCCTGTACCCCATTGTATCTAGGAAATAACTAATTTGCTTTTGACTTTACAGGCTCATAGGCAGAAGGGACTTGCCTTGTCTCAGATTAGACTTTGGACTTGGACTTTTGAGTTAATGCTGGAATGAGTTAAGACTTTGGAGGACTGTTGGAAGAGTGTGATTGTGTTTTGAATTGGGAAGACATGAGATTTTGGAAGGGCCAAAGGTAGAATGATGTGGTTTGGCTGTGTTCCCACTCAAATCTCATCTTGAATTATAGTTCCCATAATCCCCATGTGTCATGGAAGGGACCAGGTGAGATAATCATGATGGTGGTTTCCACCATCGTGTTCTCGTGATAGTTCTCATGAAATCTGATGATTTTATAAAGGGCTTCCTTCTTCGCTGGGCACTCATTTTCTCTCCTGCCATCCTGTGAAGAGGTGCCTTTGCCATGATTATAAGTTTCCTGAGGCCTCTCCAGCCATATGGAACTGAGTCAAACCTCTTTCTTTTATAAATTACTCAGTCTTGGGTATGTCTTTATTAGCAATGGACTAATATGATTAGTTATGCATATTCTTGACTTTTATATAAATGGAATTCATACAAGATGCATTCATTTTTTTCCTGGCTCTTTTCATACATGTTTGTGAGATTCATCCATGTTGCATGTAACAGTCAGTTTTGTTTACTCCTGTGTACTGTTTTATTATATGACTATATCAAATCTGTTATTGATGAATATTTGGATTGTTTCCAGGTTTTGCTATTATGCATAAAGCTGCTTTGAAAATTCTTGTAGAAATATTTTGGTGGAAATCCTTTTATTTCTTTTGAGTATATAACTGGGATGGTTGGAAGGTGCTAGATCTAGGAATTATGTATGTTTACCTTTAATATCAACTGCCAAGTGGTTTTCCAACCGGGTTATACCAATTTTTACTCCCACCAGCAACAACAATTTGAATTCAAGTTGCTTTGTATTTTCATGAACACTTGGTATTGCTAGTCTTTAATTTTAGTCATTCTATTGAAAATGTTTTGTCATGGCTTTAATATGAATTTCTCTGACTAATAATGATAAGCAACTGTTTATATATGTATTGGCCAGTTGGATAGCCTCTATTTGAAGTTCAGGTCTTTTGCCTTTTCAATTTTGTTGTTTGTATTATTGGTTTATAAGAGTTTTTATACATTACAGGTGATACTCCATTGTGAAGTATATGTTTTGCCCATATCTTTTCCCTCTGTGTCTTGACTTTTCACTCTGTTTATAGGTCTTAATGTTTATTTAGTTAACAGTGTCTCACTGTATCGCACAGGATGGAGTGCAGTGGCACAATCATAACTCACGGTAACCTTAAACTTTTGCCTCAGACTCCTGAGTGGCTGGAACTACAGACATGCACCACCATGCCTGGCAAGTTTTTTTTATTGTAGAGACAAGGTCTCTCTATGTTACCCAGGCTGGTCTTCAATTCTGGTCCTAAAATGATCCTCCCAACTCAGGCTCCCGAAGTGCTGGTATTACAGATATGAGCCACCATGCCTGGCCCATAGTTCTTAATTTTAAAGAAGCCAAAATTAATATATCCTTTCTTTTATGATTATTGATCTTTATGTCCTGTCTAAAAATATTTGCTTCTGGCAAGGCTTCTGAAGATGTTTTCCTATTCTTTCTTCTAGAAATTTTATCATTTTATGTTTTATATTTGGTCTGTAGTCTATCTTAATTTTTATGGTGCAAGATAGGAGGGTCACTTTCATTTTTCCTATATCAACATCCAATCGACATTTATTAAGAAGGACATCCTTCCCCAGTGACTTGTAATGGCATCTTTGTAATAAGTTGTGTAATGGTATTTATGTAGAAGTATTCCTATGTTTCATTGTTCTTTTTCTTTCACTGATACCACATAATATTTATAGTACTGTAGCTTTAAACTAGATTCTTGAACTTTGATCTTCAACATTTTTTTTTCACAATTCTAGGTCTTTTGTATTTCCATGTAAATAATAAAATCTACTTACCAATTTTTATAAAAACCTTCTGATAATTTGATTGGATCAATCACCTGGGGGCAAATTTAACATCTTAAATTTAACAATGTTAACTATTCCAGTCCATGAATATGGTATTTTTCTCTATTTATTTGCTATTCTTTACTTTAATCTCAGCAAAAGCTTGTAGTTTTCAGTGAAATTATTTTAAGTGCTATGCTTATTTAACCTCCTGAACAGCCTTAAGAGATAGGCACTATTATCCCGGTTTCCAAACTCATAGAAGTTAAATGATTTGCTTAGGGTCATGTAGCTAAAAAGTGAGTGAGTCACTATGCAAATGAAATATAATCATGCAGGGACATGAGTTTATAGATTAAATAGTGTTATAAAGCAAAAGAAACAATCAACAGAGTGAAAAGATAACCTACAGAATGAAAGAAAATACTTGAAAACTATTCATCCAACAGGATTAATATCCAGAACATATAAAAAACTGAGACATCACAGAAGAAAAAAAAAATCCAACTAACATAACAGGAAAGGAGGTGGCTGGCAAGATGGCCGAATAGGAACAGCTCCAGTCTGCAGCTCCCAGTGAGATCAATGCAGAAGGTGGTTCTGCATTTCCAACAAATGTACCTGGTTCACCTCATTGAGACTGGTTAGACAGTAGGTGCAGCCCACAGAGGATGAGCTGAAGCAGGGTGAGGCATTGCCTCACCCAGGAACTGCAAAGGGTCAAGGAACTCCCTCCCCTAGCCAAAAGAAGCTGTGAGGGACTGTGCCATGAGGAATGGTGCATTCTGGCCCAAATACTATGCTTTTCCCATGGTCTTTGCATCCCACAGACCAGGAGACTCCCTCAGGTGCCTAAACTATAAGGGCTCTGGGTTTCAAGCACAAAACTGGGCAGCCATTTGTGCAGACACAGAGCCCAGCGATGTCTGGAATGCCAGTGAGACAAAACCATTCACTACCCTGGAAAGGGGGCTGAAGCCAGGGAGCCAAGTGGTCTAGCTCAGTGGATCCCACCCCCTTGGAGCCAGCAAGCTAAGATCCACTGGCTTGAAATTCTCAGCACCAGTATAGTGGTCTGAAGTCAACGTGGGATACTTGAGCTTGGTGGAGGGAGGGACAGCCACCATTACTGAGGCTTCAGTAGGTGGTTTTCCCCTCACAGTGTAAACAAAGCCGCTTGGAAGTTCCAACTGGGTGGAGCCCACCACAGCTCAGTAAAGCTGCTGTAACCACACTGCCTCTCTAGATTCCTCCTCTCTGGGTAGGGAATCTCTGAAAGAGAGGCAGCAGTCCCAGTCAGGGGCTTATAGATAGAATTCCCATCTCCCTGGGACAGAGCACCTGGGGGAAGGGGTGGCTGTGGGTACAGCTTCAGCAGACTTAAATGTTCCTGCCTGCCAGCTCTGAAGAGAGCAGCAGATCTCCTAGCACAGTGCTCGAGCTCTGTTAAAGGACAGACTGCCCCCTCAACTGGGTGCCTGACCCCTGTGCCTCCTGACTGGGAGATACCTCCCAGCAAGGGTTGACAGACACCTCATACAGGAGAGTTCCGGCTGGCAAGTGCCCCTCTGGGATGAAACTTCCAGAGGAAGGAAGAGGCAGCAATCTTTGCTGTTCTGCAGCCTCCGTTGGTGATACCCAGACAACCAGCGTCTGGAGTGGACCTCCAGCAAACTCTAGCAGACATGCAGCAAAGGGGCCTGTTAGAAGGAAAACTAACAAACAGAAAGGAATAGCATCATATCAAAAGAAAGGATGTCCACACACAAACCCCATGTGAAGGTCACCAACATCAAAGACCAAATGTAGATAAATACATGAAGATGAGGAAAAAACAGCACCAAAAGATTGAAAATTCCAAAAACCGGAAACCTCTTCTCCTCCAAAGGATTGCAACTCCTCACTAGCAAGTGAACAAAACTGGACGGAGAGTGTTTGACAAATTGACAGAAGTAGGCTTCAGGAGGTGGGTAATAACAAACTCCTCCAAGCTAAAGGAGCATGTTCTAACCCAATGCAAGGAAGCTAAGAACCTTGAAAAAAGGTGAGAGGAATTGCTAACTAGAATAACCAGTTTAGAGAACATAAATGACCTAATGGAGCTGAAAAACACCGCACAAGAACTTCATGAAGCATACAAAAGTATCAATAGCCAAATCGATCAAGCAGAAGAAAGGATATCCGAGATTTAGAGATCAAAATACACAAGTGTCAATAGCCAAATCAATCAAGCGGAAGAAAGGATATCTGAGGTTGAGATCAACTTAATGAAATAAAGCAATAAGACAAGATTAGAGAAAAAAGAATGAAAAAGAACACCACAAAGATACTCCTAGAGAAGAGCAACCCCAAGACACATGATAATCAGATTCACCAAGGTTGAAATGAAAGAAAAAATGTCAAGGGCAGCCAGAGAGAAAGATTGGGTTACCCACAAAGGGAATCCCATCAGACTAACAGCAGATCTCTCTGCAGAAACCGTACAAACCAGAAAAGAGTGGGGCCCAATCATTCTTAAAAGAATTTTCAACCCAGAATTTCATGTCCACCAAAACCGTGCTTCATAAGTGAAGGAGAAGTAAACACTTTACAGACAAGCAAATGCTGAGAGATTTTCTCACCACTAGGCCAACATTACAAGAGCACCTGAAGGAAGCACTAAATATGGAAAGAAAAACCGGTACCAGCCACTGCAAAAACAAACCAAATTGCAAATACCATCAGTACTATGAAGAAACTGCATCAACTAATGGGTAAAATAACTGGCTAGCATCTGAAATTCACATGTGACAATATTAACCTTAAATGTAAATGGGTAAATGCCCCAATTAAAAGACACAGACTGGCAAATTGGATAAAGAGTCAAGACCCATCGGTGTGCTGTATTCAGGAGATCCATGTCACATGCAAAGATACACATAGGCTCAAAATAAAGGGATGGAGAAATATTTACCAAGCAAAAAAACAAAAAAAGCAGGGGTTGCAATCCTAGTCTGAGATAAAACAGACTTTAAACCAACAAAGATCAAAAGAGACAAAGAAGGCCATTACATAATGGCAAAAGGATCAATGCAACAAGAAGAGCTAACTATCCTAAGTATATATGCACCCAATACAGGAGCATCCAGATTAATAAAGCAAGTTCTTAGAGACCTACAAAGAGACTTAGACTCCCACACAATAATAGTGAAAGACTTTAGCACCCCTCTGTCAATATTAGATCAACGAGACAGAAAATTAACAAGGATATTCAGGACTTGAACTCAGCTCTAGACCAAGCAGACCTAATAGACACCTACAGAACTCTCCACTCCAAATCAACAGAATATACATTCTTCTCAGCACCACATCACACTTATTCTAAAAGCGACCACATAATTGGAAGTAAAACACTCCTCAGCAAATGCAAGAGAATGGAAATCATAACAGTCTCTCAACCACAGTGCAATCAAATTAGAAATCAGGATTAAGAAACTCACTCAAAATTGCACAACTACGTGGAAACTGAACAACCTACTTCTGAATGACTACTGGCTAAATAATGAAATTAAGGCAGAAATAAATAAGTTCTTTGAAACCAATGAGAAAAAAAGACAACATACCAGAATCTCTGGGACACAGCTAAAGCAGTGTGTAGAGGGAAATTTATAGTACTAAATGCCCACAGGAGAAAGCAGAAAAGATCTAAAATTGACACCCTAACATCACAATTAAAAGAACTGGAGAAGCAAGAGCAAACACATTCAAAAACTAGCAGAAGGCAAGAAATAACTAAGATCAGAGCAGAACTGAAGGAGATAGAGACACAAAAAACCCTTCAAAAAATAAATGAATACAGGAGCAGGTTTTTTGAAAAGATTAACAAAATAGATACACCACTAGCCAGACTTATAAGAAAAGAGAGAAGAATCAAATAGACACAATAAAAAATGATAAAGGGTATAACACTACTGATCCCATAGAAATGCAAACTACTATCAGAATACTATAAACACCTCTACAGAAATAAACTAGAAAATCTACAAGAAATTGATAAATTCCTGGACACATACACCCTCCTAAGACTAAACCAGGAAGAAGTCAAATCCCTGAATAGACCAATAACAAGTTCTGAAATTGAGGCAGTAATTGATAGCCTACCAACCAAAAAAAAAAAAAAAAAAAAAAGTCCAGGACCAGATGGATTCATGGCCGAATTCTACCAGAGGTATCAAGAGGAGCTGGTGCCATTCCTCCTGAAACTATTACAAACAGTAGAAAAAGAGGGGCTCCTCCCTAACTCATTTTATGAGGCCAGCATCATCCTGATACCAAAAACTGGCAGAGACGCAACAAAAAAAGAAAATTTCAGGCCAATATTCCTGATGAATGTTGATGTGAAAATCCTCAATAAAATACTGGCAAACTGAATCCAGCAGTACACCAAAAAGCTTATCCACCATGATCAAGTCAGCTTCATACCTGGAATGTGAGGCTGGTTCAATGTATGCAAATCAATAAACATAATCCATCACATAAACAGAACCAATGACAAAAACCACATGATTACCTTCATAGATGCAAAAAGGCCTTCAATAAAATTCAATACCCTTTCATGCTAAAAACTCTCAATAAACTAGGTAATGATGGAATGTGTCTCAAAATAATAAGCTATTTATGACAAACCCACAGCCAATATATTAAATGGGCAAAAGCTGGAAGCATTCCCTTTGAAAACTGGCACAAGACAAGAATGCCCTCTCTCACCACCCGTATTCAACATAGTAGTGGAAGTTCTGTCCAGGGCAATCAGGCAAGAGAAAGAAATAAAGGGTATTCACATAGGAAAAGAGGAAGCCAAATTGTCTCTGCTTGCAGATGACATGATTGTATATTTAGAAAACCCCATCGTCTCAGCCCAAAATCTCCTTAAGCTGATAAGCAACTCCAGTAAAGTCTCAGGATACAAAATCAATGTGCAAACATCACAAGCATTCCTATATACCGATAATAGAAAGCCAAATCATGAGTGAACTCCCATTCACAATTACTACAAAGAGAATCAAATACCTAGGAATACAACTTACAGGGGATGTGAAAGATCTCCTCGAGGAGAACTACAAACCACTGCTCAAGGAAATAAGAGAGGATACAAACAAATGGAAAAACATTCCATCCTCATGGATAGGAAGAATCAATGTCATGAAAGTAATTTATAGATTCGGTAGTATCCCCATCAAGGTACAATTGACTTTCTTCACAAAATTAGAAAAAACTACTTTAAATTTTATATGGAACCAAAAAAAAAAGGCCTGTGTAGCCAAGATAATCCTAAGCAAAAAGAACAAAGCTGGAGGCAACACGCTACCTGACTTCAAATTATACTGCAATGCTACAGTAACCAAAACAGCATGGTACTGGTACTAAAACAGATATATACACCAGTGGAACAGAATAGAAGCCTCAGAAATTACACCACACATCTACAACCATCAGATTTTTGACAAACCTGACAAAAACAAGCAATGGGGAAACAATTACCTATTTAAAATGGTGTTGGGAAAAGTGGCTAACCATATGCAGAAAACTAAAACTGGACCCCTTCCTTACACTTTATAAAAAAATTAACTCAAGGTGGATTAAAGAATGAAATGTAAAACTTAAAACCATAAAAACCCTTAGAAGAAAACCTAGGCAATACCATTCAGGACATAGGCATGGGCAAAGACTTCATGACTAAAACACCAAAAGCAATGGCAACAAAAGCCAAAATTGACAAATGGGACCTAATTAAACTAAAGAGCTTCTGCACAGCAAAAAAAGAAAAAAAAAAAAAAAGAAAAACTATCATCAGAGTGAACAGGCAACCTACGGAATGGGAGAAAATTTTTGCAATCTGTCCATCTGACAAAGGGCTAATATCTAGAATCTACAAGAAACTTAAACAAATTTACAAGAAAAAAACCCATCAAAAAGTGGGCAAATAATAGAACAGACACTTCTCAAAAGAAGACATTTATGTGGCCAACAAACATATGCAAAAAAGCTCATCACTGGTCATTAGAGAAATGCAAATCAAAACCAGAATGAGATACCATCTCACCCCAGTTAGAATGGCTATCATTAAAAAGTCAGGAAACAACAGATGCTGGAGAGGATGTGGAGAAGTAGAAATGCTTTTACACTGTTGGTGGATGTATAAATTAGTTCAACCATTGTTGAAGACAGTGTTACAATTCCTCAAGAACCTAGAACCAAAAGTACCATTTGACCCAGCAATCTCATTACTGGATATATACCCAAAGGATTATAAATCATTCTATAAAGACACATGCACATGATGTACATGTATGTTTATTGCAGCACTATTCACAATAGCAAAGTCTTGGAACTAACCCAAATGCCCATCAATGAGAGACTGGATAAACAAAATGTGGCATATATACACCTTGGAATACTATGCAGCCATAAAAAAGGATGAGTGCATGTCCTTTACAGGGACATGGATGAAGCTGGAAACCATAATTCTCACCAAACTGACACAGGAACAGAAAACACTACATGTTCTCACTCATAAGTGGGAGTTGAAAAATGAGAACATATGGACACAGGGAGGGAACATGACACACTGGGGCCTGTCGGGTGGTGGGCTAGGGGAGGAACAACATTAGGAGAAACACCTAACGTAGATGACGGGTTGATGGGTGCAGCAAACCATCATGGCACGTATATACCTATGTAACAAACCTGCGCGTTCTGCACATGTATCCCAGATCTTAAAGTATAGTTTTAAAAAACCAGGAAAATGATCTTAACAGACATTTATCTTAAAAAGGCATACGAATGGCCAGAAACATATGAAAAAACACTCAACATCAGTAATCATCAGGGGAATGCAAATCAGAACCATGATAAGGTATCATTTTACCCCGTTAGGATGGCTATTATCAACAATACAGACAATAATACATGCTGGAGAGGATATGGAGAAAGGGGGACTCTTCTACACTGTTGGTGAGAATGTAAACTAGTACAGCTACTATGGAGAACAGTGTGGAGGTTTCTCATAAAACTACAAATAGAGCTACCATATGATTCAATCCCATTACTGGACATTTATCCAAAGGAAAGGAAAGGAAATAATTATATTGAAGAGACCCCATGTTTATTGCAGAACTGTTCATAATAGCCAAGATAACAAATCAACCTAGGTGTCCAACAACAGATGAATGGATTAAGAAAATATGACATGTATACACTGTGGAATACTATTCAGCCATAAAAATAATGAAATCCTGTAGTTTGTGTCAAAATGGATGGAACTAGTGGGCCCTATGATAAATGAAATAAGCCAGGAATAGAAAGTTAAACACCATATGCTCTCACTCATGTGGAAGTTTTAAAAAGTTGATCTCTTTTTTTTTTTTTTTTTTAGTATTTATTGATCATTCTTGGGTGTTTCTCGGAGAGGGGGATTTGGCAGGGTCACAGGACAATAGTAGAGGGAAGGTCAGCAGATAAACATGTGAACAAGGGTCTCTGGTTTTCCTAGGCAGAGTACCCTGCGGCCTTCCGCAGTGTTTGTGTCCCTGGGTACTTGAGATTAGGGAGTGGTGATGACTCTCAACGAGCATGCTGCCTTCAAGCATCTGTTCAACAAAGCACATCTTGCACCGCCCTTAATCCATTTAACCCTGAGTGGACACAGCACATGTTTCAGAGAGCAAGGGGTTGGGGGTAAGGCCATAGATTAACAGCATCCCAAGGCAGAAGAATTTTTCTTAGTACAGAACAAAATGGAGTCTCCCATGTCTACTTCTTTCTACACAGACACAGCAACAATCTGATTTCTCTTTCCTTTCCCCACACATCCCCCCCTTCCACTGGACAAAACCGCCATCCTCATCATGGCCCGTTCTCAATGAGCTGCTGGGTACACCTCCCAGACGGGGTGGCGGCCGGGCCGAGGTGCCCCTCACCTCCCTGACGGGGCGGCTGGCCGGGTGGGGTCTGCCCCCCACCTCCCTCCCAGACGGGGCGGATGGCCGGGCAGGGGCTGCCCCCCACCTCCTGGAGGGGGCGGCTGCCAGGCGGAGACGCTCCTCACTTCCCAGATAGGGCGGCTGCCGGGCGGAGGGGCTCCTCACTTCTCAGATGGGGCGGCCAGGCAGAGACGCTTCTCACCTCCCAGACGGGGTGGTGGTCGGGCAGAGACACTCCTCAGTTCCCAGACGGGGTCGCGGCCAGGCAGAGGCTGCAATCTCAGCACTTTGGGAGGCCAAGGCAGGCGGCTGGGAGGTGGAGGTTGTAGCAAGCCAAGATCACGCCACTGCACTCCAGCCTGGGCAACATTGAGCACTGAGTGAGCGAGACTCCGTCTGCAATCTCGGCACCTCAGGAGGCCGAGGCTAGCAGATCACTCGCGGTTAGGAGCTGGAGACCAGCCCGGCCAATACAGCGAAACCCCCTCTCCACCAAAAACATACGAAAACCAGTCAGGCGTGGCGGCGTGCGCCTGCAATCCCAGGCACTCGGCAGGCTGAAGCAGGAGAATTAGGCAGGGAGGTTGCAGTGAGCCAAGACGGTGGCACTACAGTCCAGCCTCCGCTCGGCATCAGAGGGAGACCGTGGAGAGAGAGAGAGAGGGAGCAAAAGTTGATCTCTTAGAAGTAAATAATAGAGTAGAGGATACTAGAGACTGGAGAGGCACAGATTTGTTAAAGGATACAAAATTACAAGCAGATAGGAGGAATACACTTAATTGTTCTATATCACTGTAGGGTGACTGTAGTTAACAATAATATAGTGTTTTCATGAAAAAATGCTTATCACTGGCCATCAGAGAAATGCAAATCAAAACCACAACGAGATACCATCTCACACCAGTTAGAATGGTGATCATTAAAAAGTCAGAAAACAACAGGTGCTGGAGAGGATGTGGAGAAATAGGAACACTTTTACACTGTTGGTGGGACTGTAAACTAGTTCAACCATGGCGGAAGTCAGTGTGGCAATTCCTCAGGGATCTAGAACTAGAAATACCATTTGACTCAGCCATCCTATTACTGGGTATATACCCAAAGGATTATAAATCATGCTGCTATAAAGACACATGCACACATATGTTTATTGCGGCACTATTCACAATAGCAAAGACTTGGAACCAACCCAAATGTCCAACAACGATAGACTGGATTAAGGAAATGTGGCACATATACACCATGGAATACTATGCAGCCATAAAAAAGGATGAGTTCATGTCCTTTGTAGGGACGTGGATGAAACTGGAAACCATCATTCTCAGCAAACTATCACAAGGACAGAAAACCAAATACCACATGTTCTCACTCATAGGTGGGAATTGAACAATGAGAACACTTGGACACAGGAAGGGGAACATCACACACCAGGGACTGTTGTGGGGTTGGGGGAGGGGGGAGGGATAGCATTAGGAGATATACCTAATGTAAATGACAAGTTAATGGGTGCAGCACACCAACATGGCACATGTATACATATGTAACAAACCTGCACGTTGTGCACATGTACCCTAAAACTTAAAGTATAGTAACAATAAAATTTAAAAAAACACACAATAATATAGTGTTTCAAATAGCTCAGAGGCAGATACTGAATGTTCCCAACACAAAGAAAGGATAAATGTTTGATATGATGGATATTAATTACTCTGATCACTATACATTGTGTACCAAAACACCAGTATATACCTCATGAATATGTACAATTACTATTTGTCAATTAAAAAATTTTGTAAATGTGCCGTCCAAATGTCAGCTATGATTATGGCTACATTTTGCTGGGCAGATGGATCCCAATGCTGCCATGTAAATATTCAGAGCCTGGAACCTCTTGTGAATTTTAACATCCTTAGCTTGGCTCATTAGTCTTATAGACTTTATTTTGAATTCTCCCTTCTGAATGAAATTTGGTATCCTAAGAAAAACTTTTTGGTCCCCCCTGAAAAACTCTGCTGATGCAAGGACCATGTCTTTCTCATTTCTTTAGTCCCCTACGGCATGGCATGATGTCCGATACATAGTACATGCACTAAGTGTTTGCTGACATGATGGTCCAGTCGCAACGGTGAATTTTGTTAGCAGTCATCATGCGTTCTCAAAATAATTCTTTTGTAATCATGGCTCACTAGAAATTTAGTGACAAATAGCTTAAATCCAGTAGACAAACTAAATTGTCTACTCCAAATATTACAGGGGAATAACGGCAGAGGATGAAGTCAGATGAATAAGGCTTCTCTCCTTAAAGATGATTCCTCTCTAACATATTTCTGAGTTAACACAATACGCTATTTGTTTTTCAGTACTACTTAATCAGTAGGTGTGCAATCTAGTGGATACTAGTTTATAGATCATTGGAGAAATTATTTCAGATATTTGAATTAAAGACTTTTCTATGTTAAAATGTTCAAAGCATGCAATTATGGAAGACAATCTGCTTCAGAAAACGAAGCATACACTCAGTGCTAGTGGCTCGTAAGAAAGGTTCTTTGTGTATCTTTCTCAGAGGTTGGTGAAGCTGGGACTTGAAGTTAAAAATAAAAATTTCCGCCTAATCTCCATTACTACAAAACTGAAAGTGCAAAGTGTAAGATACGAGAACTTTTACTATCATATCAGATATATATAACATATATATATAAAATGATACATATGTAAAATATATAACAATTG
The DNA here is from genome assembly GCF_028858775.2 of Pan troglodytes. Lineage (NCBI taxonomy): Eukaryota > Metazoa > Chordata > Mammalia > Primates > Hominidae > Pan > Pan troglodytes. The sequence goes on from NC_072398.2 coordinate 67,171,905, forward strand.
TCACAGTGAATTTTCACTGCCTCTTGCCCACAAGTCGGTACTATAAAAGCTAAGAAAGAAAACCTCTAAAATTAAAGGACCAAGTCATCTACAAAGCTGGGGTGCTGTGTGTGTTGGGTGTGTGTGTGTGTGTGTGTGTGTGTTTCTGACCCTGCATATTACTAGTAAATACCCCAACATGAGGTATAATTACCTCATAATTCTCACTGGCAATCTTGAGCATTGATCTTTGCTAAAATAGACCAACTAATATCTAATGATGAGGATGTCAGAGAATCAAGCAAAGGTAGCAAAAACTTCGTATAATTAAGAAGACAGCAAACTATGTGAGGAAAAGATGTAAACATATAAAAGTTCCTTTAATTTAGTTAACTTCATGAAACAGTTCTAAGTATCACTTATCAGCTTTCAATGTATCTATTTGTTACATAAGCTATGTTTTTGAAGACGCATCAATCCCAATGGATTCTTCTCTGTGGATTTAATAAAAGATTGACCTAGAGAAGCACAGAGAATAATAATTACAGTAAAAAGTAATAGCATTAATAATCCACCTTGAATTTATACAAGGACTTTCTTATGTCAAATGCAGAGCATTCCTCATATTCTCCCATAAATACACAAAATTTAGGCAACTTAGGAGCTAAAACAGTGTTTTCACAGATGGAATTAAGTTTAAATAAGTTAACTGACAACATTGCACATGGTGCCTGTGGATGAAATAGGACAAATAATTCCCAATTTTTTTCATCAAGCATCTTTCAAATAGGTTATACTTTTCTCTACTAGTACACTCCAATGCTTTGCTTCACTAACACATTTCTCTCTTTTCTTTTTTTACCCCTATTCCCTGTAAGAAATTAGGTACACATATCCTTTCATTATGTTTGTTGAACAAGCAATAGAAACTAAAGTATGCTGCTGGCATTAAGGTAGTTTCAAATATTACGTATATTTAAACAAACAAAAATGCAACCTTGGGATCCACTTGATTAGTAAAATTTCAAGAATGTAATATAAACACTCAATTTTACTAGCTCCAAATATTCTGATGGTGACCCTAAGTTATTTCTAAATTCTGAGACTATAAACACTTCCTCTTTCTGTCTATGTATATTTTTAAATGGCTGCCCCAAGTGGAAGTTAGCAGTAGACAAATTATGAATCAATGAAAAGAAAATGTATAACAGTATGTGAGAGACTCAAACGATGAGCATACAACTGTTGCAGGATTTAGAGGACTTCAGGAAGCCATTCAAGAGCCTTGAAAGTTAACATGAAGTCTATGAATTAATAGCAAAAAGTCACAAAGGGAGATAAGGTGAAATGAAAATCATAAAATGAGATTAAAAAGTAAGAATTTTGTAAGAAAATTGTAACACAAATATTATACATTAAAATTTACTGTCAGACGCGAAGAGCAGAATTGAAATTGTAGAGAACTGAATCAGCAGATGAAACGGAAGATTTTGGAATTCAGATTAAAAGGACAAAGAGAAAAATGCTGACCAAGAATATTTTGAATATAGATGGTGGAAAATAGCACAGTATGTGGATAATAGGTATTTTTGGATGAAAGACCAGAGTAAGTGGAACTGATGTAATTGTTCAAGAAATAGAGAAAAGTATTTCCATTATCTGGTTGTGGGGTAGGAGAGCACGTGTTTGCATGCAAGCTTTAGACAAATGAATCACTTTAAGAGATCATATCTAGATATAGCCTGACCAATTTCTTTTTAATTTAAGAAAATCTTACATACATCCAAAGATAGACTAAGAATAAAGAGAAAAAAATCAGGCTGAGGTTTTATTTTAAAAAATCTAGAAAACTCAATTTTGAAAACATTGTGGAGCTTCCAAGTCAATGAGAATTTGTGAGGCTACAATCTGGAAAGAAAAACTTAAGGGGATAAGCCCAGCATTTTGTGTCATCTTACTTCGTAAGATATTTGTCAATTTCAAAAGCAGCTGAGTTAAGATTTATACCCTATGGGAAATCATGAATTAGGAACGACTCCCAGAGAGACGTAAGACTACCTTTGAATCATCTAAATATCTGATGGTAGTAAGTGATCTGGGATTGTTAGTACTCCCAGAGTCGTGGCCCATGGGAAGAAAATATAAGCTGTTTTTGAAGGAAGATAAAAATATCATCCAAAGCCTCAACTATTTATAAAATTTTTCATTAATGGTTTTCAGAACTTAGTCAAATATAGCCAGGTATATGAAAACAGAACACTTAAGTGAAAACAAAGAGAAAATAAAAGCAGACAATAAAAACAAATCCATGAAAAATACATATAAGGAAGTTATAAGGGAAGTTATAACAGACTTTAAAATAGCTTTGATTACTGTGTTGAGGGAATTAAAAGACGAGGGGAATTTCTGAGAACCAGAAACTTTATTGAAAGTAAATGGAAATTCTAGAATTGAAAAACACAGCTGTAATTAAAATTCTGGGTTTAGATAACAACTGAAAAAAACAGATAAGACAGGTAAGAAAAACAAGGTAAGAGTCAAGGAAAAGTGATGAAATAATGGAAAACTTTAGAGTCACACAGGTTATGATGAAAAGTTTTAACATACAATTTTAATCTCAGAGGAAAATGAGGATGAGGATAGAGGTGATATTTGAAGCAATTATGACTGATAATTTTAGGAAACTGAAGACCTCAACCTACATATTGAGGAAGTACTATGAACTTCAAGCAAGATCAATACAGACAAAAATACACAAGGAACTTCAAAATATGCCAAGAGTTGATGATAAAGAAAAATTCTTAAAAGGAACTTGTGCGGGGGAAAATCAGGCTGAATCATAGCAAAGGAAATGAATAAAGGGAAGGACTGATAGACTTAATTATATTAAGATTGAAAACTTGCATGTGATGAAAGCAACATGAACAATATCAGAATACAAACAGGACATTGGGAGTATATATTTTATAACATATGACAGATAAAGTATTAGTATTTTCTTATAAAGAAATATTTCAAATCAGTAGAAAGTAGGCAGGGAACATAGAGAAAATATTCAAACTTAATAGACATCGAGAAGTGCAAATTAAAACATTTCATTTTCATCTGTATTCTTTTCTCATGCTGCTATAAAGAACTGCTTGAGAATGGGTAATTTATACATGAAAGAGGTTTAAGTGACTCAGTTCCACATAGCTTGGAGGGCCTCAGGAAACCTACAATCATGGTGGAAGGGGAAGCAAACACATCCTTTTTCACTTGATGGCAGGAAGGAGAAGTGCCACATAAAAGGGGGAAAAGTCCCTTATAAAACCATCAGATCTTGTGAGAACTCACTATCACGAGAATAGCAGCATGTGAATAACTGTCCCTATGATTCAATTACCTCTCACAGGGTCCCTTCCATGAAATATGGTGATTATGGGAACTACAAGATGATATTTAAGTAGGGACAGAGCCAAACCATATCATTTGCCCTGGGCCCTCCCAAATCTCATGTTCTCACAACTCAAGACACAATTATGCCTTTCTAACAGTCCCCAAAAATCTTAATTCCAGCATTAACCCCAAGTCCAAGGTCTCATCTGAGACAAGGCAAGTCCCTTTTGCCTATAGGCCTGTAAAATCAAAAGCAAGTCAGTTACTTCCTAGATAAAATGAAGGTATGGGCATTGGGTAAATATACCTGTTCCAAATGGGAGAAATTGGCCAAAACAAAGGGGTATAGGCCCTATGCAATTCCAAAATCCAATAGTGCAGTCATTAAACCTTAAAGTTCCAAAATGATCTCCTTTGACTCCATGTCTCACATCCAGGTCATGCTGATGCAATAGGTGGGATCCCACAACCTGGGGAAGCTCTGCCCCTGTGGCTTTGCTGGGTATGGCTCCACTCGTGGCTGCTTTCATGGGCTGGCATTGAGCATCTGCAGCTTTTCCAGGCACATGATACAAGTTGTCAGTGGATCTACCATTCTGGGGTCTGGAGGATGCTGGCACTCTTTTCACAGCTCCACTAGGCAGTGCCCCAGTTAGGACTCTGGGGACTCCAGCCCCACATTTTCCTTCCACACTGTGCCAGCAGAGGTTTTCTTGAGGGTTCTGCCCCTACAGCAAACTTCTGCCTGGACATCCAGGCATTTCCATACATCTTCTGAAATCTTGGCTGAGGTCCCCAGACCCCAGTTGTTGACTTCTGTGCACCTGGAGGCCCAACACCACGTGTAAGCCACCAAAACTTGGGCTTGCACCTGCTGAAGCAATGGCATGAACTGTACATTGGCACCTTTTAACCATGGCTGGAGCTGAAGCAGCTGAGACTCAGGGCACCATATCCAAAGGCTGCATAGAGCAGGGGGGAAACTATTTGGCCCAGCCCAGGAAACCATTTTTCCCTCCTAGGCCTCTAGGACTGTGATGGAAGTGGCTGCTATGAAGGTTTCTGGCATGTTCTGGAGATATTCTCCCCATTGTCTTGGTGATTAACATTTGGCTCTTCATTACTTATGAAGATTTCTGTAGCAGGCTTGAATTTCTCCCCAGAAAATGTTTTTTTTTTTTCCTACTGCATCATCAGTCTGCAAATTTTCTAAACTTTTATGTTCTGCTTCCCTTTTAAACATAAGTTCCAATTCCAAACCATACCTTTGTGAATGCATAAAACTGAATGCTTTTAAGTGGACCCAAGCCACCTCTTGAATGCTTTGCCATTTAGACATTTCTTCCACCAGATACCCTAAATCATCTCTCTCAAGTTCAAAGTTCCACAGATCTCTAGGGTGGGAGCAATATGCCACCAGTCTCTTTGCTAAAGCATAGCAAGAATCACCTTTATTCCAGTTTCCAACAAATTCCTCATCTCTGAGACCACCTTAGCCTGGACGTCATTGTTCATATCATTATTAACATTTTGGTCAAAGCCATTCAACAAATCTCTAGGAATTTCCAAACTTTCCCATGCCTTCCTGTCTTCTGAGCCCCCCAAGGCTCTAGGAAGTTCCAAACTGTCCCATATTTTCCTGTCTTCTTCTGAGCCCTCTAAACTGTTTCAATCTCTGCCTGTTACCCAGTTCCAAAGCTGCTTCCACGTTTTTGGGTATCCTTATAGCAGCATCCCACTACTTCCTGGTACCAATTTACTGTATTAGTCTGTTCTCATGCAGCTATAAAGAACTGCCCAAGACTGGGTAATTTATAAAGAAAAGAGGTTTAATTGACTCACAGTTACACATGGCAGGGAGGCCTCAAGAAACTTATAACCATGGCAGAAGGGGAAGCAAACACATCCCTCTTCACACGATGGCAGGAAGGAGAAGTGCCAAGCAAAAGGGGAACCAGTCCCTTATAAAACCGTCAGATCTTGTGAGAACTTACTATCACAAAAACAGCATGGAGGTAATCACCCCCATGATTCAATTACCTCCCATCAGGTCCTTCCCATGACAAATGGGGATTATGGGAACTAGAATTAAGATGAGATTTGGGTGGGGACACAGCCAAATCATATCACTATTATATCTACAATATAAAATGGTAAAACCAATTTTGGCATGGACATAGGAGAATATGAACTCATTTCTGGTCAAAACCATAAATTCAGATAAATTTTTTCGATAGCAATTTAGGCAAGGTGTATCATAAGTTTTAAGTGTTTAACTCTTTGCTCAACAATCTTTTAGGATTTTTACCTAAAGGAAATGTTTAAACAAGTATAAAAAGGTAGGTACAAAATCCCAATTGCAATATTAAAAAATAGCTCAAACTGTAAATATCAATATCCAATTTGGGTTGTTTATAATGAATTTCATAGACCTCAAGACATTCTTTTTTGTTTTTTAAGTTCAGGGTTACAAACGCAGGTTTGTTACACAGGTAAACTTGTGTCATGGGAGTTTGTGGTACAGCTTATTTCATCACTCATATATTAAGGGTGGGGGCTTAATACCTAAAGAAAGGGGCTATACCCTAAAAATAACCTAGTATGCATTAGTTATTTTCCCTGATCCTCTGAAAGACCCCCGTCTGTGTTGTCCCCCTCTATGTATCCATGTGTTCTCATCATTTAGCTCCCACTTTTAAGTGAGAACATGCAGTATTTGGTTTTCTGTTCCTGTGTTAGTTTGCTAAGCATAATGGCCTCCAGCTTCATCCATGTCCCTGAAAAAGACATGATCTCATTCCTTTTTATGGCTGTATAGTAATCCATGGTTTATATGTACCACATTTTCTTTATCCAGTCTATTGTTGATGGGCATTTAGGTTGATTCCATGTCTTTGCTATTGTGAATAGTGCTTCAATGAACATACGTGTGCATATGCCTTTGTAATAGAATGATTTATATTCCTTTGGATATATACCTAGTAATGGGATTGCTGAGTTGAATGGTATTTCTGTCTGTAGGTATTTGAGAAATTGCCACACTGTGTTCCACAATAGCTGAACTAATTTACACTCCCACTAACAGTGTATAAGTGTTCTTTGTCTCCACAACCTCGCCAGCATGTTATTTTTTGACTTTTTAATAGTAGCCATTCTGACTGGTGTGAGATGGTATCTTATTGTGCTTTTGATTTTCATTTCTCTAATGATTGGTTATGTTAAGCTTTTTTTCATAGGATTGTTGGCTTCATGTATGCTGTCTTTTGAAAAGCGTTCATGTCCTTTGTCCACTTTTTAATGGGGATGCTTGTTTTTTTTCTTGTTAATTTAAGTTCCTTGTAGACTCTGGTTTTTAGACTTTGTCAGACGCATAGTTTGCAAAAATTTTCTCCCATTCTGTAAGTTGTCTGTTTACTATGTTGATAGTTTCTTTTGCTGTGCAGAAACTCTTCAGTTTAATTAGATCCTATTTGTCAATTTTTGCTTTTGTTACAATTGCTTTTGGTGTCTTCATGAAATCTTTGCCCATGCCTGTGTCCTGAATGGTATTGCCTAGGTTGTCTTCCAGGATTTTTATGGTTTTGGGTTTTACATTTAAGTCTTTAATTCACCTTGAGTTAATTTTTGTATATGGCATAAGGAACAGGTCCAGTTTCAATCTTCTGCATATGGCTAGCAAGTTATCCCAGCACCATTTATTGAATGAGGAATTCTTTCCCCATTGCTTGTTTTTGTCAAGTTTGTCAACAATCAGATATTTGTAGGTGTGCAGTCTTATTTCTGGGTTCTCTATTCTGTTTCATTGGTCTATGTATCTACTTTTGTACCAGTACTATGCTGTTTTGGTTACTGTATCCCTGTAGTATAGTTTGAAATCAGATAGTGTGATGCCTTCAGCTTTCTTCTTTTTGCTTAGGATTGCCTTGGCTACTCAGACTCTGTTTTTGTTCTATATGAATTTTAAAATAGTTTTCTCTAGTTCTGTGAAGAATGTCAATGGTCGTTTAGTAGGAATAGTATTGAATCTATAAATTGCTTTGGACAGTATGGCCATTTTAACAATATTGATGCTTTTGATCCATGAGCATGGAATGTTTTTCCATTTGTGTTATCTCTGATTTTTTTGAGCAGTGGTTTATGTTCTACTCGTAGAAATATTTCATCTCCCTAGTTAGCTGTATTCCTAGGTATTTTATTCTTTTGTGGTAATTGTAAATGAAAATTTTTCCTGATGTAACTCTTGGCTTGACTGTTGGTGGTGTTAGAAATGCTAGGATTTTTGTACATTGATTTTGTATCCTGAGACTGCTAAAGTTGTTTATTAACTTAAGAAGCTTTTGGGCTGAGATGATGGGGGTTTTCTAGATAAAGAATCATGTCATCTGCAAACAGGGATGGTTTGTTTGGATGTCCTTTGTTTGTTTTTCTTGCCTGATTGCCCTAGCCAGAACTTTCAGTACTCTGTTGAATAGGAGTGGTAAGAGACAGCATATGTGTCTTGTGCCAATTTTAAAGGGGAAAGGGTTCAGCTTTTGCTCATTCAGTATGATGTTGGCTGTGGGTTTGTCATATATGGCTCTTATTATTTTGAGGTATGTTCTTTCATTACCTAGTTCATTGAGAGTTTTTAACATGAGGGGATGTTGAATTTTATCAAAAGCCTTTTTATGTATCTATTGAGGTAATCATGTGGTTTTTTTGTCATTAGTTCTGTTTATGTGATGAATCCCATTTATTGATTATGTATGTTGAACCAACCTTGCATCCTGGGGATGAAGCCTACTTGAGCATGGTGGATAAGCTTTTTGATATGCTGCTGGATTTAATTTGGCAGTATTTTGTTGAGGATTTTTACATCAATGTTCATCAAGAATATTGGCCTGAAGTTTTCTTTTTTAATTGTATTTCTGCCAGGTTTTGGTATCAGGATGGTGCCAGCCATCTAGAATGAGTTAGGGAGGAGTCCCTACTCCTCAATTTTTGGAATAGTTTCAGTAGGAACGGTACCAGCTCTTATTTGTATATCTGGTAGAATTCAGCTGTGAATCCATCTGGTCCTGGGCTTCTTTTCGTTGGTAGGCTATTTATTACTGCCTCAATTTCAGAGCTCATTATTGGTTTGTTCAGGAATTCAATTTCTTCCTGGTTCAGTCTTGGGAGGATGTATGTTTCCAGGAATTTATTCATTTCTTCCAGATTTTCTAGTTTATGTCCACAGAGATGTTCATAATATTCCCTGATGGTTGTTTGTATATCTGTGGGGTCAGTGGTAATATCCCCCTTGTTGTTTCTGATTGTGTTTATTTGCATCTTCTCTCTTTTCTTCTTTATTAGTCTAGCTAGTGGTCTACCTATTTTATTAATTTTTTCAAAAAACAAGCTCCTGAATTTCTCAATCTTTTGAACCGATTTTTTGTGTCTTTATCTCCTTCAGTTTAGCTCTGGCTTTGGTTATTTCTTGTCTTTTGCTAGCTTTGAGATTTGTTTGCTCTTGGTTCTCTAGCTCTTTTAGTTGTGATGTTAGGTTGTTAACTTGGTCTTTCTAACTTTTTGATGTGTGCATCTAGTGCTATAAATTTCCCTCTTAAGACTGCCTTGGCCAGGTGCAGTGGCTCATTCCTGTAATCCCAGCACTTTGGGAGACAAAGACGGGCAGATCACAAGGTCAGGAGATCAAGACCATCCTGGCTAACACAGTGAAACCCTGTCTCTACTAAAAATACAAAAAATTAGCCAGGCATGGTGGTGGGTGCCTGTAGTCCCAGCTACTTGGGAGGCTGAGGCAGGAGAATGGCGTGAACCCAGGAGGTGGAGCTTGCAGTGAGCGGAGATCGTGCCACTGCACTCCAGCCTGAGTGACAGAGCGAGACTCCATCTCAAAAAAAAAAAAAAAAAAAGACTGCCTTAGCTGTGTCCCAGAGATTCTGATACATTGTATCTTTGTCTCATTAGTTTCAAAGAACTTCTTGATCTCTACCTTAATTTTATTATTTACCCCAAAGTCATACAGGATCAGGTTATTCAATTTCCATGTAATTGTATAGTTTCAAGTGAATTTCTTAGTTTTGATTTCAAATTTGATTGTGCTGTGGTCTGAGAGGCTGTTAGAGTGGTAAGCTGGATGAGAAACCCCAAGATCCATTGGTTTGCTGTCAAGAAACCCATCTCACATGCAGTGACACACATAGGCTCAAAATAAAAGGATGGAAAAAAATATAGATAGCAAATGGAAAACAGAAATAAGCAGAGGTTGCAATTCTAATTTCTGACAAAACAGACTTTAAACCAACAAAGATCAAAAAAGACAAGGGCATGACATAATGGTAAAGGGTTCAATTCAATAAGATCTAACTATCATAAATATACATGCACCTAACACAGGAGCACTCAGATTCATAAAGCAAGTTCTTAGAGACCTTCAAAGAGACTTATATGCCCACACAATACTACTGGGAGTCTTTAACACCCCGTTGACAATATTAGACAGATCATCAAGACTGAAAATTAACAGATATTCAGGGCCTGAACTTAACACTGGATCAAATGGACCTCATAGATATCTACAGAGCTCTCCACCCAAGAAAACAACAATATACATTCATTTCATTACCACATGGCACTTACTCTAAAATCAATTACATAATCAGAAGTAAGACACTCTCAGCAAATGCAAAAGAATTGAAATTGTAAGACAGTCTTATATTTCCAAATTAAATGCATGCTACAATTGATATTGAAGGCCACCTACATTTGTCTGGTAGAATAGTAAATTATAATGTGATTGTCATTACTTTTACATGTATGAACCTCATTGAAGACTATAGTTTTACACTGAGTTGTCTTTTTAGTTAAGTTACTTGTCTTGGTATAACACTAACCATTGAACTTTAACTTATTTTGAAATGCCTCTTCATTGCATAAAACATCCCAAAAAGATGTCTGTATGATGACAACATTAAAATAAAAAGGTTTCCTGCAAATAGAAGATTGCATGTTATATGCTAAGCAATGTGATAAAAGATGGTACCATCAGATTTCTTGTACCAAATAGAATTTTCAAAACTAGGAAAGCTCTGACCAATTCATGTGTCTGGAAGAAGTGCTGTCACTCAGGCTCTGTCCAATAATATGATTAAGGAAATAATAAAAATTTCCAAATGGGAAATGTAGACAAAATCCTGGCATTACATGGTCTACTTTGAAATTATAGTATTAATTCTAATGTTGCTAAAAAGATCAATGTTATAAACATAAGTTATAAAAGTATATTATTCTTATGTATGATTGCTAATGACTAAAATGTTTCATAATTTTTTTTAAACTTCAGATGAAAAGACAACTTAAAGTTTTTATTTTAATATTAGAATATACTTATACAGACAAATGTGTTTTATTGTCTACTAGTAAACACAAAACCACTTTTATGTCCTTTAGTGTGATGTCCCTTTTTTCCCAATAAGCTGTTAATAAATTAATGGTAATGTCACAATCTCAACTTCATCTTATAAATGGAAAACTATATCCTAGGAATAAAAAAATCTGAAATTATTAATATTAAAGTATTGTGTTCATTGCTGGTAGTATTTGTATATTATTTTTCTTTGCCTGATAAAACAGGTTGATTTTAGATTCTAGAAACAGGAAATTCTGGAAAAAAATGGAATACAACCTAGAAAATTTTGTAACCTAAGAATTTTGTACAAAGCTAAGCTTTCTTTTCTTATGTGTCAGCAATTTGAAGATATTCTAAGATGTTTAGGTACTCAGAAAATGTCCTACTCATGTATATTACTTTTTATAAGCTACATGAATATTTTTTCCCAATGAATAATGGAGCAAAACTGAAAGCTCGAGGTTAGGGAGATCAGGATATAAAAAGAAAAGCAGCAATGACTACTTAAACCAGTTAAAATAGAGATGTCTAAATATTTGCTGTTTATATGAACATAAAATTTAATGAAAATTTCAGGCCGGGCACAGTGGCCTGTAATCTGAGCACTTTGGGAGGAAGGTGGGTGGATCATTTGAGGTCAGGAGTTTGAGGCCAGCCTGGCCAACATGGTGAAACCCTGTCTCTGCTAAAAAATACAAAAATTAGCTGGTCCTGGTGGCACGGGCCTAAAATCCCAGCTACTTGGGAAGCTTGAGGCAGGAGAATTGCTTGAACCTGAGCGGCTGAGTTGCAGTGAGCTGAGATCGTGCCACTGCACTCCAGCCTGGGCAACAGAGCAAGACCTTGTCTCATAGAAAAATTAGTGAAAACTTCAAATAATGCTTATCAAAAGAGATAAAGCATATAAAATAATTGCATAATAAAAACATGGATAGAAAAACTTGAAATGTAATAAAAAACGTAGAAGTTGGTGATCGAGGGGTAGGGTGGAAAAAATGGCATCAAATATGGTAGTTTTAAAAATATTGTTGAACTTCTTAATCTAATTTTAAAGAAATATAAGTTAACACAATGCTTTTGAAAAGCTTATGGGAAGCCAATGGCATAATTAGGAACTGCTTATACCCTTTGAAAACTATAAATAATAAATGCAGAGAAAATATAATTTATCAACAGAAAAGAAAATTTTAAAGTATGGAATGCTACAAAAGAACTAAAACCAAATATGAAATTTATCAAAATAAATGCAAATTATTAATAGATGAAGTTTTTCATTAAAATATAAAGACATTCAGATTGGGTTTTTGAAAAACCCACAACCTATATCCTTTATTCCTAGGATATAGTTTTTCATTTATAAGATGACATTGAGGTTGTGATATTACCATTAATTTATTAACAGCTTATTGGGAAAAAAGGGACATCACACTATAAGACAGAAAATTTGTTTTCATTTATTTGTTTTTACTAGTAGACAATAAAACACATTTGTATAAGTATAATATTAAAATAAAAACTTTAAATTGTCTATATCTTATTTATCTGATACTTATTTAAAGCAAAGTGGCAATAAAATTATGAACATGCCAAAAGCATTTTATGCAAATGCAACTAATAAGGAAACAGTGAACAATATCAATATCAGATAAAAAAAATTTTATACATTTTTACACAGAGAACCACTATATTAACAAGGATGTAGTTCTCAATGAAGCCGAAACTGTCATAAACCTTTATGTACCAAATAACATTGCCTCAATTTGTTTAAGGGTAAAATGATAGAAATACAAGAAGAAGCAGAAATATAGTAATATTTCGACATTTTGCATTTTTAACAGGCAAATAATAAGGATATAATTGAATAATATGTATATTGCAATGTATACCCTACATATCAGAGATCTTTATAGAAAACCATCACATTTTACTGAAGAACAAAGATTGTCTTCTGCAATTAAGAGAATATTTAATTGATCACATATTAAGCTACAAAGAAAAAATCACAATAAATTCTAATATTTGGCCACAATCTCTGACCAAAATGCAGTGGACTCAGCATCATAAGTCATTAAGAAAATGCTAATCATAACCACAATGAGCTACTCCTTCATACCCACTAGGATGACTAAAATAAGAAAAATATCAATTATTGGGCAGAATGTGGAGAAATGGTTGGACTATAGAATGATACAGCCACTTTGGAACACAGTTTGACAGTTCCTCAAAATGTTAAACATAGAATTGTAATATACCATATAATACAGCAATTCTACTGGTAAACGTATACAGCAAAGAGGAATAGTTTTTGTGTGTTTTTATTCATGCAAAAATTTGTGCACAATAGTTAATAGTAGCATTATTCATAATAACCAAAAAAGGAAACAATCCAAATGCCCATCAGCTAATGAACAGAGATAAATGCAGTAAATTCATACAATGCAGTACTATTCCAGCCATAAAAAAGAATGAAGTATTTATTCTTGCTGCAACATAGAAAAGCCTTGAGAACATTTTGCTAAGTAAAAGAAGCCAGACAGTAAAGGCAACATATTATATAATTCCATATATATGAAATGTCCCTAACAGGAAAATCTATAGAGATAGAAAATAGATGAGAGGTTTCTAAGATGGGAGTGGGGTGGGGGTCTAAGGAGATTAGGGAGTGATGGCTAATGGATATAGGTTTTCTTTTCAGAGTGATAAAAATGTCCTAAAATTAGATGGTAGTGATTATTACATAACTGACATACAAAAAACAATTATACACTTTAAAAAGGTAAATTTTAGGGTATGTGAATTATATCAATACAGCAGTTATAAAAATGTAATGCAACTAGAAATCAAGTATTTTTTAAAAGAATCATAAGAAACTTTTAAAAGCTTTTAATTTTTGGACAATAGAAAAAACTAAAACTTCAATAATTAGAATTTTTAAAAAATAGAACATTATATATAAAAACAAAGAATATAGCTAAATCTGTACCTTAAAGGGAAAATTCATGGTGTTAAGTAATTATAAAACAAGAAGTAATGAAATAAATTTATCCAGGAAAACAAAAATCAAGAGACTATAAAACAGAAAAATGAAAGGCAGTAGGCCTGATAAATAAGTCCAACAACATGATCTTTGAAAGATCACTAAAATAGACAAACATCTGGAAAAGCAATAAGTCCTTTTCAATTTACTCTCCTTTGGTTACCCCAGGCTGTAGATCACATTTTTCACACTAGCTGGGGAAGAATCAAACTACCTTCAGTTCTTTTACTGACAAGGCATCGTATAAATCACAACTTAAAAGATTGTTCCTTTAACTATAAAGTAATTAAAATGGACATTTATCTGATTTTTCTATATTTTGACAGGAGAGAAACACCAGACAGATCCTCTACCCCTTTCCTCTCATAAAGCACAGATTAGGTGACTCGTATCTGTCACAGAGTAGTCAGTGTCAGAGAGGGGATGAGTGTCAAGCCTTCTAGCCCCTTGGCTGTCATGCTCGCTTTTAAGTGGCTCCTAACCTTTATGGGGTTGGACAGCGTCATACAGAGCTTTGAAAACCAGAGGAAAGCTAAGCCTTCTCCCTAGAAAAAATATATCCACATCCCCTTGTTTACTATGCCAGTGAGGTTCTGTGCCACCCATGTGTCCCATTCGATACAGAAATGATGAGAGTACATAGTTGGACAGTCCAACTAAGCCTCTGAAACTTAAGTTTTTAAGTTTTCGGTTATTAAGTTTTTTAGTCTCAATACCCTTTTACACTCTTAAAATGAATATCCAGGACTCCAAAGAGCTTTAGTCTATGTGGGGGGGGGGGGGGGGGTAACGTCTCTCAATACTTAACCATATTCAAAATTAGAAATTTTAAAAATATTCATTAAAAATAACAATTCTTGGCCTGGCGCGGTGGATCACGCCTGTAATCCCAGCACTTTGGGAGGCCTAGGCGGGCGGATCACGAGGTCAGGAGGGCGAGACCATCCTGGCTAACACGGTGAAACCTCGTCTCTACTAAAAGTACAAAAAATTAGCCGGGCATGGTGGTGGGTGCATGTAGTCCCAGCTACTCCGGAGGCTGAGGCAGGAGAATGGTGTGAACCCGGGAGGCGGAGCTTGCAGCGAGCCGAGATCGCACCACTGCCCTCCAGCCTTGGCGACAGAGCGAGACTCCGTCTCAAAAAAAACCAAAAAAACAAAACAACAACAACAACAAAACCAATTATTACATACACATAATAACGTATTTCAATAAAATAACTGTATTTTCCAAAAAAGTAATAAATGACGTTTTTTAAATTTTGCAAATCTTTATAATATCTTGCTTAATAGAAGGCAGCTCCATTCTCATATCTGCCTCTGTTTGAGTCTCATATCTGCCTCTGAGGACAGTGTAGGTCACATAGCCCTGGGAAGACTCCAGTGTACCCTTATAAGGGAATAAGAAGCCAAAGGCGGAATATGTCTTAGTATTACTATAAAAATAATTCTGACTTTGCAAAATCCCTAAAAGGTTCTTGGGACTCCCTGGACCACACTTTGCGAACTGCTGCTCGAACTCTATAAAGCATTAAGCCTTCAAAAGGTTCATAGACATTAAACAAAAAGAAAGAAAAAGGCTGCATACTCAAATGACATTGAGAAAACAGGTTTCCTTTTTTTAACTTTTAAGTTCAGAGGTACGTGTGCAGGTTTGTTATATGGGCAAATTGCATATCACGGCGGCAGGGGGTGCTGGTTTACAGGTTATTTTGTCACCCAGGTAATAAGCATAGTACCCGATAGTTTTTGATCCTTTGCCTCCTCCCACCTTCCACCCTCAAGGACACAAGATCATGTCCTTTGTAGCAACACAGAAGGAGCTGGAGGCCGTTATCCTAAGCAAACCAACACAGGAACAGAAAACAGGTTTTTATACCACAGGACTTGTGAGGCTTCCTGTTCAGGAGCACTAGGAAAACTACAGGTGCAGAAAAGATGGAGGAGCTACTGCATTACACAAGATTGCCATTGGATGGCACTGCGGTTCCAGTCACAGGCAACCGGAGGCTCTGCATCAGGAAACGGCCCCTAGCTTGTGGAGGTCCACATGCCCCAGAGAGCTGAACTTACACAGGACACTGTTTTTGCTTTTTTTTTTTTTTAAATAGTGATTAAAGATTTTCAGAGAGGGCAACATAAGCACGTTTCTTCTCAGTCCAGTGGGTGTTTTCCCCTTCACCCCCAATTGTGGGCTTTCAGGTTGTCAAAATCAACAGTGAGGTTTGAAAGTACCTTCCAAGTTCATGACTCAGATTAGGAATCTGAGAAAGTCAAATGTGGAGATGACAGAGGCCCTGACCACAAAACATTAGTTATATGTAGAGGTCATGAAGAAACCAAGATGTTCTCAGCTAATATTCCCAGATCTGGCTAATACTGAGTTAATTTTACAAGAGTAAAAAATTAACTGGACTCCCCGAGAATATCTGCATTGAAGAGGGCAGCGCACATGAGGAAAAAGCTGTCCTGAGAGACCAAGGGCTCAGAGAGATGAGGGCTCCCTTCAGGTGCTAATAGGCTCTGCAAGAAGCCACTCAAATGATGGGAGAGCCTGATGGTGGTGGAGGAGTGACACACACTCTGGTCCATGGTGAGGCACTCAGCCTGATGGCAGTGTGGGGGTGACACATGTCCTGGTTCATGGAAAGACACAGAGAGAACCTGATGGTGGTGCGGGGGTGACACCCTGGTCCATGTTGAGGCGCTCACACAGAGAGCCTGTTGGCAGTATGTGAGTGATACATGTTCTGGTCCATGCTGAGATGCTCACACAGGCAGCCTGAGGGTGGTGTGGAGGTGACACATGTTCTGGTCCATGGTGACATCCTCACAAAGAGTAAGCCACTGGTGAACCATGAGCCGTCACTATTTTTCTGGGTTCTGCTGCTCTGTGCCAGCTGTCTAGCCTTGAAATTGGCTCTGGCTAGAACATCAGCATTCAGAGGGTGGAGAAGGCCTCAGAACAAAGGTCTGGAGAAGGTTAGTGGCTGGGATATTTTTCAGGGCTTCAGTGTAGCATCTGAAGAGTGTTGGGGGAGAGTGTAGGCTTGAGAGGCCAGCTCCTGGCAGGTCTCAAGGAAATCTAGGCAGGCTGTGGAAGTTGGTCTTTGTCTTAGGGGTGGTAGAGAGCTACTGAAGGGTTGTAAGTCAGTGCTCTTGGATTTGCTATGTTCCAAAATGTTAATTGCTGTGATATGGAGATACAATTCATAAGGTGGTCAGTGACTATTAAGAGAGACAGGTATATACGTATAACTGCTTATACTTTCCTTGTGCTAGTTATTAACATCAACTTATTTAATCCTCTTTTCCTCCCAGTGAGGTAGGAAGTATTATCACCTCTTTTCTCTAGATGGGGAGACAGAGGCACAGAGCATTTAAGGGACTTTCCCACCATCTCACAGTCAATAAATGGTAGAGCCAGGATTTGAACCCAGTGAGTCTGGTTCCAGCAGCTATTTAACTACCCCATTATACTTCCTCACTAATTAAAGGGGGAAATGGCCTTGGAGTGCTGTAGCTAGTTTGGAGACATCACTTGGGTACAGTGGGAACCCAAAGGAAAAAATGTCAAATCCTATTGGTATTGGGGTAGAGAAAGAGAGGGTGCAGTAAGACAAAAATTCATAGCTTGTGCTGAATCTGCCAGTGGAGTTTGTGTTGATTAAGTATATTGTGGGGTGGGGGAGAAAAGTGGGGGGACACTTAAAACACAAGAAGCAAGGCTTGTCTCAGTACTGTAGGTAGTTACCTTTTCCAGAGTCTAAGGAACTTGTAGCCACAGGTAAAGCTGGCCTGGTGATGACAGGGCGACATACCCCATGCAAAGGAATTCATATTTGTTACTAGTAAGCTTAGGTTGTTAGATTCAATCCATTATTTCATACATGTCAAGATCATTTAGAAGGCTGCCTTTTCCAAATATTAGCCTTTTTGGGGTTCTGACATGGAAACTTGATAAAAATGTCATCATCCAATTCATGGTTTAAAATACTGATTTGGGACAGAAATCAGTTAGGGCAGAACCCCTGAGCAAAGGACATAAACCACAGCTTATGGCTAATCAATCAGTTACATAGTCACCCCACCATATTGTCGCCTGGTCCACATCTTCGTCTTATTCATAGCAGCAGCAAGAAGACAAATATTTAACTGAAATAAAGAGATCCTGTGTGCTCAGCTTTCTTGTATCTTTCAATCTCATAATCACACTGGATAAGAAAGAGGGATTCTGGTGTAACTTCTTCATGAACCCATGTTGATTTTTTATGATTATTCCTTTTGTCAAAATTGTTCATTTTAAAGTCCATTCTAGAATTTTACCTCAACAATGAGCCATTGCTCTTTCTTCCTTCCAGAAACCAGACCAACATTTTTCCATTTTAATAGCCCAGCCAATCTTCCGTTTTCCATAGTTCGGTTTGAGACTTCTCACAATGCCCTGGGAAGTGATCCATCTGGGTTGAGGGCATGCAAAGCCCTTCATGATCTGGATTCTGCTGGCCTCTCCCAGGTCTCCTAACTCTTCCACACTCCAACGCCCTAGGGCAACTCTGAGTGTATTCCCCACTGTGTCACATGTTGAGTATTTGTAAATACTTGAAGATGATTTCTTCCTTCTCTCCACCCAGGGAAATCTTTTTAAATTTAAATGTTATATGGGTTCTAAGAAGTCAAGTAGTTGTAAGCCTTATTATGAAAAATAGCAGATTCCTGGCCTTCCCCTTCTCCATCCTTCTTTCCCACTTCCCAGAGGCAACCACTTTTGATTGCTCTTTGGGCATTTACCTCCAAATTGTTAAATAACATGTTTCTACTGCCGACCTCTTGATTTTTCATTTTAGGAATTATTAAATTCTCACTATGAAAGATGAAGAATTAGCTCTCTTTAACACCTCCCTCACCCACCTCCACATTTTTTTTCCCAAACCTCCCAGTAGGCTTATATCATCATTTTAGTTAGATCTGTATTCAGTGTTTACATAATTATGACTGTATTCACAGCATGTCCATGTAGTGTAAAGGATGATTACATTTTCTTTCTTGTACAACATTTAATATTCCTTGGAGTTAATAATTGTCTTATTTCTTCGTTTGTGCAGTTTTCTGTTCACCTACCACTAATTCCTACCTAGACATTCTTCCATATATGTACATTTCTTCTCAATATATTTAAACACATCAGATATTCCAAGAAGTTCATCTTCTTGGGAGCTTTCTAGATACTCTCTGTGCTTCCTCTCCAGTCTGTGCTACCTGCACTGCATGCCTGCTGAGCAGCTATCTTCCTGAGTTCCCTTCTTCATCATCTTAGAATTCTCTTTCCCCCTTCCCCTCTCCTATGTTAGATTCCCTGTTTCCTGGATCCCATGTCATCTTGTCTTTATTTACTCCCCGTCTTTGTCAAACCATATCCTGAAGTAGCCTCCTGAGAAAGATGTATGGGTGATAAATGTTTTTGAAAACTTGCAAGCTGAAAGTATATTTATTCTGTTCTGACTTTTGATTGACAGTTTGCCTATGTATAGAATCCTAGATTGGAAATGATTTTTCTTCAGAGTTTTAAAGGCATTGCCCCATTTTCTTTACTCACTACGAATCCACTGACAGCAGCTCCCAATGCCTTTCTCTTGGATTACGCACTTTTCTCTGGAAAAAAAGCGTGGATTAGTAGTAAGTGAAGAAATGAAAACTAAGCAAGTCTGATGCCTTTTTGGTTCTTGATCCTTTGTATCTGACTTCCCTGAAAATGTTTCAGGGGCTTCTCTCTGTCCTTCATGGTATGAAATTTTACAATGATGTGCTTTGATGTGAGCCTGTGTTCTGTCATTGTGCTGGTTGCTTGGTGCACCTTATAATCCAGAAGTTAAAGTCCTTCAGTTCTGGGAAATTTTCTTGAAATATTTAATAATTTCTATTTTTGCCATTGTTTCTTTTAGAAATTCTTTAGTATTCCTAGGCTGATTCCCTAATTTCATAATTTCCTGTTTTCTCTTTGTTTTTTTTATTCTATTCTCTGTTTTCTTCAAATTATCTTCCAAATATTTGTCAAGTTTTTATGCATTTCTAAGAAATTGTTAATTTTTGGTCCTCTGAATGACCTACTTCTTTCTAAATCATCCTGTTTTGTTTCATCAATAAAACTTTCTCTTCTCTTTAAGGATATTGAAAAAATATAGATAGATAACATAATCTATATTATATATATCAATACATATAACATATCTTAGATATTATGTATAATATATAATAGATATAATGTTACTATATAGCTTATATATAGTAATAGATATGTTATATATAATATATAACTATATATTGTAAAATATAAGATATATATCTTTTATATAATTATATATCTTATTTCTTCTCTATATGCTATATATATCTTTTATACATATGAGACCTATACATATATATATGAGACCTATACAATTTTATATATATGTAAATTGTATATATAAATATGAATATGTATATATAAAATTATACAGGCCTCTTTTCCCTGACTTGTCTTGATTTTCTTCTAAATTCTTTTTTTTCCTGTTTTTGGAGGGAGGGGGAGCTTTGCTTTCAGAGGCTTTTCTCCAACACCTGGAAATTCTGGGCTGTCCACTCTAAAGAACTCTATGCTTGTGAATGGGGCCTGTTGACTAGAAACAGCTTCATCAGCTGGGTGATGTGACCCTGCTGTTATATGGTGGCACCCTTTATGTCTTTTCTCTTGGACTAGGCAGTTTTCTCTCTTTTCCTAGAGAGAATGAGCCTGGTGCTGATGTTCTGATTGCAGAAGGCTCTGACAGTTCTATCTGCAGACTTTCCCTGAATCCCTGCTTTCAGGACAACACTTCAGCCCTCACTGTACCTGATGGCCCCAACCTGGAGTCCCTCTAGTTCATCCTCTCCCAACTTCTGCCATGGTTGAGGAAGGAGAGCTATCTGCATGTGTGGTGGGGAGGGTGGTTGTGGGGAGAAGGCATCATGGGGTCAACTTTGAGATGCTTCTGCTTTTAGCTTCACTTTCACCTTCATGATTAGAGACATCTTGTACCTTTCTGGGGTTCTGCGGTTCAGTCACTTCCACTGCCAGTTAAGATTTCAGTCTTCTCAGCTCTGTAGAGTCGTTATCAAATGCCCATCTGCTTTTCTTCTTCAAAATAAGTGTTTGGTATTGTTTCTTTTCCTGATCTCCTTGTCTTTAAATATTTATTCCTTAAAGAAAAAAATCCCTGTGTTGTTTTTTGGTAAGGTTTCAGGAGATAGTGGGGATAATGTGCATTCATTCCACTAACTCGAATAGGAAGTACACAGCTATTTTTCAAATTTTTGTGTGGCATGATCTCCTGTTAGGACACTTGACTGCCCCCACACCTGTAGGATCAATGGCTTCCTTCTTTATAGCACCTCTGTATCTGAACCTTGTACATACTTATTTAGTTGCATATGTAACATGATTACATAAGAAGTTTGGGTCTTCTTACTGGACGATAAACTGCTTGAGTGAAGTAGTCCTGTTATCTATTTTTACATCTTCAGAATCTAGCAGAGAACCAGGTACTTAAATGTTTGATACATGGATGTTGAATTGAGCAGAAATTGAATGGTATTTTCTATAAGCAGACTCAACTGCAAAGGAATGAGTGGCTCAGTTGTCCTGCCAGCAGGAAGCCCCTAAATGTGAGGGTATTTTCCTAGATCCTATTTCATCATTCTTAGGAATGGTGAGGAGCGGAATTGCAGACTGAACCTTTCCTAAGCGATATCCTTCAAACCTGGGACATGCATTGGGCTTAGTCACCTCCCTCAGGAACAGGGTATTAAAACTAAGGGCATTGAAACTAAGCGTGTCCTTGGAACAGGCATAAATTGAATTGTTTTTGTCTGTAAGTTAGGATAAGCATGGTGTCCTGGCCCTGGAGGGATGGTGTTTATGATCATCATCTCTCATGTATGGGAAGTAGAGTGTGAAAGAGTGGGTGTTGCATCTTCTCAAGGCTCCTTGAATGTTCCTTGTCCCTAAAACACACCTAGTTCATTCTAATAAAGGCCATATTTCCAAAGGCAAGGCCATTCAAAGCTGGGCTGTGTTGAAGAGCCTTGGCAGCTTATAAGGTCTGGTCTGCAGTGGCATAGACAGGGATCTTGGCTTCAGATTTCCCTGCTAAGAATCTAGCTAAAAATAATATAGTAGGACACCCTCCTTGCTCTGAGTTGGTCAATAACTCTGCCTCTTCCTCAACAGGCAGGTTCAAGAAATACAACTCAGGTCAGTGACCAAGAAGCCATCCAGCAACTGTGTCAATAAGTTGGACCCTGTTCTTTCAGTTGGAGACTCTAGGTTGTGGAAAGGTGGCCTGGGATAGTAGCCTGAACCTCTGGAAGGTACACTAAGTTAGGAAGGTCTTCAGAGGGAAAGGAAGCTTGGAGGGGCATAATTCCAGGCAGCATTAATAGGCAGTGGCAGGCTATAGGGCAGAATCAGAGACAAGAGACAGCAAAAGCACACCTGGAGACCAATTAGGTACATCCAATCTGATGGGTGAGAGGAGAATGGAATGACATTGAGCTAAAAGGAGCATGTCTGGACCAAACACCCAAGTCTTAGCAGTACTTCTCTCTTCTTAGCTATTCTGGCTTCAGAAGTGTTGTCTTAAGATCTCATGCTCCTGTTTGCAGCTAATGCCATCTGCATTATGGCACTTCTCTCTGCATGACACCTCACCATTCATCGTGGTGACAATGTTTAGTCAGGACCTGTTCAGGCAGGAGAAAGAATCTAAGAGAGAATAAGTAAAGAAAAAAAAAAGATACTATTTTCTGAGGAATGGGTGTGTTTATACCTCTCTCTGGGGGAAATAAACCTGTCAGGAATCTGTTGGCCTATTTGGGTCATTGATATGATGTTGAATGCTGACATATAATCCAGGCAGCCTTGTAGGCCTGGATGATTGACCATTTTGACATATACAGATATGCACATGCTGGAAGAAACTTGACTTTCATAGCCAGAATGGCAACATATGGGAGTGGGGGGAATGGCAGTTCTAAAATGGACAGGCACAAATCCTCCCTTGTCTCCTCTTCATTTGCTTATTTTCCTTCTTTCTTTACAATAAATTTAAACAATAAATGGAATTTGGACATGGATCTGGACATCACTGAATTGCAAATATGTGATTACCCTTAGAAAACCCAGAGAGTCTTGGAGAAAAGGTCAAGCAAGGCCAGGAATTTTTCCAGTGGCCTATGAGACAATCTGGGCTTTTGTACTCCTTCAGGTGATTCTTCCCCGTCAACTGTCATGGATGAGAATGGGGCATAGAAGTTAATAAGGCCCAACTCTGCCTCTTATTAACCATGATCCTAGGCAGGTGAACTCACCTCTCAAGGTGTTAGTTTCCACACTTTGAAAATAGGAACACCTGCCTCATAGGCTGATTATGAAAGTGATCAAGAACATGTAAATAGCAAGCTTCACACAGAGTTTGGCATCTCAGTGCCCAACATAGGCTATGAAATAATGTTGATTTTATTACTGCTCTCATGGCTAGAGGGCAGCAATGGTTTGCCTGTTGGCATTCTATCTTATGGTCAGGCAGCATGGGCCATTCCTTGGCCACTCTATGGAGATTATCTGAACTTGGCCAAAGAAGTAAGTCTTTTAAAAAGAGGGAGTAGAAACTCCCTAATAACATTGTAGGTGTTCTATAAAGAAGTCACTATGAAAGCACTTCATTAATGCTAACCTTAGCTATTGGTAATGTTTTCTGGGAAGCAGTGCAATGGTGCACACAAAGTGTAGACTCAGATAAACATGGGATCTGATTCGACCTCCAGCTTACAAACAGCTTCACTCCGATCAAGGGCACTTTCACTCTGTGTGGCACTGGGGAGTTTTAATCTGTTTAAATGTTACTATCAATGCTTTCCTTGTAGGTTGTCACTAGAATTAAAGGAGGTAAAATATATGGAAATACCTTCAGTCTGGGCAACATGATGAAACCCCATCTCTACCAAAAATACACACACAAAATTAGCTGGGTGTGGTGGCACACACCTGTGGTCCCAGCTATTCAGAAGGCTAAGGTGGAGGATTGCTTGAGCCTGGGAGGTGGAAGTTGCAGTGAGCTGAGATCGTGCCACTGCACTCCAATCTGGGTGACAGAGTGAGGCCCTGTCTTGAAAAATAATAATAATAAATATCTTGCCTAATACCTTGCATAAGGAAGGCATTCCTTGATCAATGTTAGCTTCCTTCCTTCCCATGGTTCCTCTTCTATTACCTACTCAAGAATCTCTGGTGCATAATTTGAAATTCAGACATCAGGGCAGACAAAAACACTGAGAGATGATAGAATCAAGATTAAATAGCATCTTAATAGGTTAAGAGATTGAGGCTGAAAAAATATAGAACAACATTTAACAAGGCTGTCTGTGAAAATGACATTTTGTATCAATATCCACTTAGTACATAAGTGTATGATGGATTTGTGTGAGTTTAGGTGTGTGTGAGCACAGCTCATACCCAAAGCTTTAGTGATAGAAGCACCAAACACTAATTACTGGAATTCCATGGGTCCATTGTCGTCAGCCCTGGTCAGGCCATCCAAGGGAATGTGTCACATCTGGGAGCCATGGTTTTTAAAAAGGAACCCTGATATGTCAGAGCCTTTCCAGGGACATGGCCAGAGTGAAGAGTATCCTTAGGAATGGCTGAAGGAACTGAGGAACTCTAGTATGAGAAATAGAAGATTAAGGGGAAACATGACAGCTATCTCTTTTTTCAATTGAAGGATTTTATAAAAGAGGGAATGAATGGGCAATGTGTTATACAAGGAAAAAAACATGAAATTGCAAGTCTCAAAAAGACAATTGTGAATCCCAAAAGCTTTTATTTGCTCATATGTTCATTCATGTATCCAGCAAATATTGATTGAATTGAGTGCATATTTGGTGTTAGACATGGTGCTCTGTAGGCAGGGATATGCTGGTGAATATTTAACAACCAGCTCTCCAGGAAAGGAAAAAATTCCTGATTTATATAATTTGCCAATTTCTGTGGTGTAAATACTCCCTCCATGGCTGATTACAAGCTACTAAAGTAAATGTGGAAACTGGGGAGAGCTGCTCAATTGGTTTTTCCAAGCTGGAGAAAGCTGGCTTCAGCACAATCCTGCCTATGTAGGCTCTGGGGATGCAGAGCTCAAAGGCACAGACTTTGCATTTAAGAGACCTACAAGCTAGTGGTAGAAACCACTTCATCCAGCTGTGACCTAGGAGTGCATTTGGTTCTGAGAGAAGACCCATACCTGAGTGGGAGGGTGTGACTTATTGGGGTTGGCTACAGGGAAAAGCAGAGGGAAGGGAATTCCAGACAGAATAGCTACAAACCTGTGCAGCTAGGAGGAGAGATGATAAACACGGCCATGCAAGTTGTCCAGTTTGACTGGAGCAGAGAGGACAAGGCTGATTCAGGAAGACTGACATGAGAGCTATGTGGTAGCCAGAACACAATCATGAATTTGGGCCTAATTTCAAAGGCAGTAGGAAATGGATAAAAGATTTTTAACAGGGAAGTGGTGTGATATTTACTCTGAGGGAAGCATAGAAAAATGTATTATGTCAGGTCAAGGATGGAGATATCGATTAGAAACATGCCCAGATAGCTGACAAAAAATAGTAATGGTATGAAGTATTGACTTAAAAGCATGAGATCTAAAATTTGGAAAAGAGAACTTTATTTCTTCTGAGGGGTTGCAACCTGCAGGCTGGGAAGTGAAGCCTCCTGCTGAGACCAAAAGCAGGCACTTAGAGGGGAGGAAAGGTAGAACAGGAATTTTATGCCAAACAGGAAATATACATATTCAACAGGTTTTAGGAGGAGCTATGAATATTCATAAAGGGAGGTCATGCAGGCATGGCAAGGAAACATACATGTTACAGACATCCCAAGTTCAGTTTGGGGTAGAGACGTAGCATTAAAATACAGTAAAATTAGTCTCTATACATCAAAAGGTGAAATTTAGGACACAGGTGCTTTGTTGGGCACAAGCTTCATAAACCAGCTGGACCTAATTTGTGGTTGGTGGTCATTTATCAGGAAAGAATACTTTGTGAAACTGATTAGTGTCACCAGGAAACTGCAAAAAGGGAGAGGAATTGGCCATAATATCAAGTGGTTGGCTGAAGTCAGCAGAGGAGTGAGTTTTCCACTCTTTGTTTTCCAAGGCTGGTTTCTATTTAACTCTTAGGGAAAAAAATCTGGCAAGTTAGCAAGGAAGGAGGGTGTACTGAGAGGCATGACCAACCTCCTGTCCTGTGATGGCCCAGAAATTTAGTTTTTAAAGTTTTTCTGGAGTCTTCTTGGCCAAGAGGGGTTCATTCAGTCAGTCAGGGAACTTAGGATTTTATTTTTGTTCCACAGAAGGTAGTGACATTGGAAAATAGGGAGGGTACACATCTAAGTAATGTCAGAAACATTAGATGGGACAAGGAGAGAGAAAAATAGGGCATGGTGAATAACCGGATCTGCAAAGTAAGAGGGAATGATGAGTTAGGATGTGCAGGTTGGTGACAGTGACATTCATCTTGTTAGGAAAGAGTTCCTACAATAACTAACTTGGTGAGCTTTTTGAAAATGTCAATTCCTGGGCTTCACCCTAGAGGCTGAGGTGGAGTGGGGCCTCTGAATCTGTATTTTAAAATCACCCCAGTGGAGTCCACTGCATAATTCTGAGCCCATACTTTCATTCCTTATGTCCCAGGCATTGTTCTAGGTGCAGGAGATGCTGTGGTGAATGAAAGTCCCTGTCTTTTACAGCCTTTAAGTAGGAGAGACAGAAAATAAAGCAAATATATACAATAATGTTTAGGTTCCAATACATTCTATGAAGAAAACACAGGATAAGGGGATGGAGATTGTTGGAAGGTGAGAATAGGGTTGCTATTTTAGATAAGGTAGTTAGAGAACCCTCTGAAAAGGTGACAAGGTGAGACAACAATAAGTAAAAAAGTTTGAGAAACACTGAGTTACAAAATATAGAAATAGTAACAATGGAATTGATCAATGGCAGGGATAAAGGAGTGGTAAGTTCTGTTTTGGGCATGAGTTAAAGCTCTCTGTTAGAGATCTGAGTAGAGATAACCAATAGATCGTTGCATAGAACTGTTCAAGGCTCATAGAACAGATCTGGTCTTGGGATCTAGTTTGGGAGCTATCAGGCTATGGGTGGTAGTTGAAGCTGTGAGAGTGTATGGAGTAAGAATAGGAGCTAAGAAAGAAACCCAGGGAGAGAATGCTCTTCTGAGGCAGGTAAAGGAAAGGACCCTGGGAAGGAAAATGAGAGGCAACAGAGAGGTGGGAAGAAAACCAGTAGGCAGTGCTGCCAGTGAAAAAGAAGGGTTTGAGGAGGGAGACGCAAACATGTTCAAGAGCTGCCCAGAGGTCAGATGAGATAGTGTTTGGCAAGTGAAGATAATTTTCCATCTTGATGAGCAGCTTCAGAGTGGAGGTGGTGGGACTTGGAATATAACAAACAGAGGATTCAACGGGAGGTGAAAAGTGGAGACAGTTGTGGTAAAACTGCCCATTGAAAAAGCAGAAGAGAAGTCATGCAGTGGTGAAAGAAGGGCAAAGGAATGAGGGAGAATTTTTTAAGTTAGACTTGGACATGTATATTTGTCAAGGGAAAAAGCAGGGCTGGGCCCAGTGGCTCATACCTGTAATCCCAGCACTTTTGGAGGCCGAGGTGGGTGGATTACCAGACCCCAGGAGTTCAAGGCCAGCCTGGGCAATGTGGCAAAACCCTGTCGCCTCAAAAAATACAAAAAATAGCCAGGTGTGGTGGCATGCACTTGTAGTCCCAGCTACTCAGGAAGCTTAGGTGAGAGCATCACTTAAGTCCAGGAAGTAGAGGATATAGTGAACCGAGATCATGCCCACTGCACTCTAGCCTGGGTGACAGAATGAGAATGTTTCTCAAAAAAAAAAAAAAAAGTCAATGAAGGAAAGATGATAGAGAGAGGGGGGAGATAATTAAGACACTGACAAAGCACAGGGACTGTGATCTCTTCCCTGAGATCAGAAGACAGGGTGGATACTCATGCAGATGTGGTGCTAGGTAGGTTTGGGAGGTAGTGGATTTCCAACCCAACAACCTTTATTTTACTTGACGTGAAGGTTAAAGCCATTTGCAAATAATGAGGCAGGTAGGTGGTCTAGGCAGGCGGGGGAGAGTGGCAAAAGTGTGGAGGGCGTGGACTTAAAAATAGGTTAGTGAGGTGGGAGGACCACGGTGTGATGGTTGGGTCGTGGCTGAGCCAAGTTGAAGGCCCTCACTTCGAGGGCCGCCAATCTGCCCAAGAATACGTGTTTATCCGACAAAATTCAGTATCTCAAGGAGTTTAAAAAGGTGGAGAATTAGATAGATCTGGTGTTGGGGTTTTGCTGTATGAGAAAGGACAAGAAAGGAGAGATAATTGACACTTTTTAAAAATTATACTTTAAGTTCTGGGAAATGTGCAGAACGTGCAGGTTTGTTACATAGGTATACAGGTGCCATGGTGGTTTGTCGCACCCATCAACCTGTCATCTTCATTAGGTACTTCTCAAAATGCTATCCCTCCCCTTACCCCCCACCCCCCAACAGGCACTGGTGTGTGATGTTCCCCTCCCTGTGCCCATGTGTTCATTCAAATGCCAATTATGAGTGAGAACATGTGGTGTTTGGTTTTCTGTTCTTGTGTTTGCTGAAAATGATGGTTTCCAGCTTCATCCATGTCCCTGCAAAGGACACAAACTCATCCTTTTTTATGGCTGCATAGTATTCCATGGTGTATATGTGCCACATTTTCTTTATCCAGTCTAACATTGATGGGCATTTGAGTTGGTTCCAAGTCATTGCCATTGGGAATAATGCTGCAAAAAACATAAGTGTGCATGTGTCTTTATAGTAGAATGATTTATAATCCTTTGGGTATATACCCAGTAATGGGATTGCAGGGTCAAATGGTATTTCGGTTTTAGATCCTTGAGGAATTGCCACACTGTCTTCCACAATGGTTGAACTAATTTACACTCCCACCATCAGTATAAAAGCATTCCTATCTCCAGCATCTGTTGTTTCCTGACTTTTTAATGATCACCATTCTAACTGGTGTGAGATGATATCTCATTGTGGTTTTGATTTGCATTTCTCTAATGACCAGTGATGATCTTTTTTTCATGTGTTTGTTGGCCGCATAAATGTCTTCTATTGAAAAGTGTCTGTTCATATCCTTTGCCCACTTTTTGGTGGGGTTGTTTGTTTTTTTTCTTGTAAATTTGTTTAAGTTCCTTGTAGATTCTGGATATTAGCCCTTTGTTAGATGGATAGATTGCAAAAATTTTCTCCCATTCTGTAGGTTGCTTGTTCACTCTGATGATAGTTTCTTTTGCTGTGCCGAAGCTCTTAATTTAATTAGACCCCATTTGTCAATTTTGGCTTTTGTTGCCATTGCTTATGGCGTTTTAGTCATGAAGTCTTTGCCCATGCCTATGTCCTGAATGATATTGCCTAGGTTTTCTTGTAGGGTTTTTATGGTTTTAGGTCTTGCATTTAAATCTTTAATACATCTTGAGTTAATTTTTGTATAAGGTGTAAGGAAGGGGTGCAATTTCAGTTTTCTGCATATGGCTAGCCAGTTTCCCGAACACCAATTATTAAATAGGGAATCCTCTCCCCATTGCTTGTTTTTGTCAGGTTTGTCAAAGATCAGATGGTTGTAGATGTGTGATGTTATTTCTGAGGTCTCTATTCTGTTCCATTGGTCTATGTATCTGTTTTGGTACCAGTATCATGCTGTTTTGGTTACTGTAGCCTTGTAGTATAGTTTGAAGTCTGGTAGCATGAGGCCTCCAGCTTTGTTCTTTTGGCTTAGGATTGTCTTGGCTATAAGGGCTCTCTTTTGGTTCCATATGAAATTTAAAGTAGTTTTTTCTAATTCTGTGAAGAAAGTCATTGGTAGCTTGATGGGGATAGCATTGAATCTATAAATTACTTTGGACAGTATGGCCATTTTCACGATATTGATTCTTCTTATTCATAAGCATGGAATGTTTTTCCATTTGTGCCCTCTCTTATTTCCTTGAGCAGTGGTTTGTAGTTCTGCTTGGAGAGATCCTTCACATCCCTTGTAAGTTGTATTTGTAGGTATTTGATTCTCTCTGTAACAATTGTGAATGGGAGTTCACTCATAATTTGGCTCTCTATTATCAGTGTATAGGAATGCTTGTGATTTTTGCACATTGATTTTCTATCCTGAGACTTTGCTGAAGTTGCTTATCAGCTTAAGGAGTTTTTGTGCTGAGATAATGGGTTTTCTAAATATATAATCATGTCATCTTCAAACAGAGCTAACTTGACTTCCTCTCTTTCTATTTGAATACACTGTATTTCTTTCTCTTGCCTGATTGCCCTGGCCAGAACTTCTAATACTAAGTTGAATAGGAGTGGTGAGAGAGGGCATCCTTGTCTTGCACTGGTTTTCGAAGGGAATGCTTCTAGCTTTTGCCCATTCAGTATGATATTGGCTGTGGGTTTGTCATAAATAGCTCTTATTATTTTGAGATATGTTCCATCAATACCTAGTTTATTAAGAGTTTTTAACATGAAAATATGTTCAATTTTATCAAAGGCCTTTTGTGCATCTATTGAGATAATCATGTGGTTTTTGACATTGGTTCTGTTTACGTGATGGATTACGTTTATTGATTTCTGTATGTTGAACCAGCCTTGCATCCCAGGTATGAAGCCAACTTGATTGTGGTGGATAAGTTTTTGATGTGCTGCTGGATTTGGTTTGCCAGTATTTTACTGAGGATTTTCCCATTGACGTTCATCAGGGGTATTGGCCTGAAATTTTCTTTTTTTGTTGTGTTTTTGCTAGCTGTTGATATCAGGATGATACTGGCCTCATAAGATGAATTAGGGAGGAGTCTTTTTATATTTTTTGGAATAGTTTCAGAAGGAATAGTACCAGCTCCTCTTTGTACCTCTGGTAGAATTTGGCTGTTAATCTGTCTGGTTCTAGGCTTTTATTTGTCGGTATGCTATTAATTACTACTTCAATTTCAGAACTTGTTACTGATCCATTCAGGGATTCAACTTCTTCCTGGTTTAGTCTTGGGAGGGTGTATGTGTCCAGGAATTCATCCATTTCTTCTAGATTTTCTAGTTTATTTGCATAGAGGTGTTTATAGTATTCTTTGATGGTAGTTTGTATTTCTGTAGGATCAGTGGTGATCTCCACTGTATCATTTTTTACTGTGTCTATTTGATTCTTCTCTCTTTGCTTCTTTTTTAGTCTGGCTAGTGGTCTATCTATTTTGTTGATATTTGCAGAAAACCAGCTCCTGGATTCATTGTTTTTTGTTTTTTTTTTTGAAGAGTTTTTCATGTGTCTATCTCCTTTAGTTCTGCTCTGATCTTAATTATTTGTTGTCTTTTGCTAGCTTTTGAATTTGTTTGCTCTTGCTTTTCTAGTTCTTTCAATTGTGATATTAGGGTGTTGATTTTAGATCTTTCCCGCTTTCTCCTGTGAGCTTTTAGTGCTATAAGTTTCCCTCTACACACTGCTTTAGCTGTGTCCCAGAGATTCTGGTATGTTGTGTCTTTGTTCTCATTGGTTTCAAAGAACTTATTTCTGCCTCAATTGTGTTATTTACCCAGTACTCGTTCAGGAGCAGGTTGTTCAGTTTCCATAAAGTTGTACAGTTGTATGCGTGTATAGTTGTGCAGAGTTGGCAGGCAGGAGCATTTAAATCTGCTGAAGCGGTGCCCACAGCCACCCCTTCCCCCATGTGCTCTGTCCCAGGGAGATGAGAGTTTTATCTATAAGCCCCTGACTGGGGCTGCTGCCTTTCTTTCAGGGATCCCCTGCCCAGAGAGGAGGAATCTACAGAGGCAATCTGGCTACCATGGCTTTGAGGCACTGTGGTGGGCTCTGCCCAGTCTGAACTTCCAGAGGCTTTGTTTATGCTGTGAGGGGAAAACTACCTACTCAAGCCTCAGTAATGGTGGGCACCCCACCCCTGATCAAGCTCGAGTGTTCCAGGTTGACTTCAGAATGCTGTGCTGGCAGCGAGAATTTCAAGCCAGTAGATCTTAGCTTGTTGGGTTCCATGGGGGTGGGATCCACTGAGCAAGACCACTCAGCTCCCTGGCTTCAGCCCCCTTTCCAGGGGAGTGAACAGTTCTGTCTCATTGGCCCTCCAGGTGCCACTTGGGTATGAAAAAAACTCCTGCAGCTAGCTCGCTGTCTGCCCAAATGGTGCCCAGTTTTGTGCTTGAAACCCAGGGCCCTGGTGGTGTAGGCTCCCAAAAGAATCTCCTGGTCTGTGGGTTGTGAAGACCATGGGAAAAGCGTAGTATCTGGGGCTGGATAGCACCATCTTTCATGGCAGGGTCCCTTACCACTTCCCTTGGCTACTGGAGGGAGTTCTCCAACCCCTTGTACTTCCTGAGTGAGGCAACGCCCCACCCTGCTTCTGCTCACCCTCCATGGGCTGCACCCACTGTCTAATCAGTCCCAATGAGATAAGCTGGGTACCTCAGTTGGAAATGCAGAACTCACCTGCCTTCTGCGTTGGTCTCACTGGGAGCTGCAGATCAGAGCTGTTCCTATTTGAACATCTTGCCTGGGAATTCCCAATTGACACGTTATGTTTTATTTTTTATTTTTTTGAGACGGAGTCTTGCTCTGTCACCCAGGCTGGAGTCCAGTGGCTCAATCTCAGCTCACTGCAAGCTCTGCCTCCCAGGTTCATGCCATTCTCCTGCCTCAGCCTCCCGAGTAGCTGTGACTACAGGCACGTGCCACCATGCCCGGCTAATTTTTTGTATTTTTAGTAGAGGTGGGGTTTTACCATATTAGCCAGGATGGTCTCGATTTCCTGACCTCTTGATCCACCCACCTTGGCCTCCCAAAGTCCTGGGATTACAGATGTGAACCACCGCGCCTGGCTCCCAATTGACACTTTTAAAGTAAGCTACCTGTGCTTCTGGAAGGGCAGCCTGTTATCATGGGATGGCCATTTGGTCCAACCCACCCTGTAGGTGTGTCTGGTCTGATCTGAGGACTGTTGGCATCAGAATCACCCTGGAGTTTGTAACATGAGCAGTGAATCTCTGAGGGGCAGAGCCTAGGAGTTTTCAATTTACAAGCTTCCTATACCATTCTAATGTATATAACAATTTAAATATTGCTGCTTTCTGAGTCCTAAAATCCCTCCCCAGCATCCTGATACATCACTAGCCCCATTGCAGTGCCCACAAATGAACAGCAGCAGGCAGTAGATGATGCTTCTGGCCAGCAACTCCAGAGGAAAGCCTCCTCTCCTCTCTCTCTCCTTGCAGTGTAGTTATGTCAGTCCCTCAGCTTGACCAAATGCCCCAGCAATGCCCTTGCTAGCTGCCAGGAGTGCTCTGTATCAATATCTATCAACACCAAGAGGGGATCCCCCCTTTCCCCTCCCCTGGCATCCTGCCCACAGGCCCCTCAGGTCCTTTGCTTTGTCCAGGTCTTCCCAGCACAGCTGCAGAAATGTAAGATGGCCCCACAAGTTCCCTGAATAGCTGAGGGGGTCCAGCCACTTGCCTTGCTCCTGGAAAGTCCCTTCCCTGGCTGTGCTCTTTTCCATTTTCCCACTGGCTCTGCCCCTGCAGCTTCAGCAAATCCCACTCCCCCGCAGCTCCCAGCCACCCCTTCACAGACCAGAGAGCTGAGAATCTAAGAGGCAGAATTAATTAGGCAAATGTCATGCGGGCATGAGTCACCAAGGCCCTGAGTATTTTAGTGGATTACAAATGGGAGCCCTCACAGCAAGAAGGACCCTGAGACAGTGTCCGCCACCCCCCATAGGTGCTGATCCCTGCTTGTGGATCAGTGCTGCAGGCAGTTTTCCGGAGACCCAGCAGATTTCCAGCCAGGACTGGGTGTGGGCAGGGGATGTGACCCAGCAACTGAGGGAATCCTTATCAGTCTTTTGGATCATTGGGTGCTGAAATATGCAACCAAGTGAAACCAGAAGCTTGTGTAGGCTATAAAACTGGGAGTATTCTCAGTGCCGAAGAGAAACTTCATGCAGGCTGTAAGGAAACCAGCAACCTGCCCATCCTGAATGTCTTTTTTGATAATTTTC
Organism: Pan troglodytes; assembly: GCF_028858775.2. Classification (NCBI taxonomy): domain Eukaryota; kingdom Metazoa; phylum Chordata; class Mammalia; order Primates; family Hominidae; genus Pan; species Pan troglodytes. Next base: position 67,205,874 of record NC_072398.2, read on the forward strand.
TAGACTCAATGAGCCATATTCTTATCCAGTTATTCTCTAAGATGGGGAGCAGGGGGCATCAGGTAAGTGACTGCCATGTTCTCATGGGATCCCCTGGCTTATAAGAAGAGCTGAGACCTTTTCCCCCAGAAATCTGCCCTCTTGCACCCCATCCAGTCCTCCTGCCAAGCTCACCCTGCAGATCAGGCAATAATTGTCAAAGTAACATAAAGACCAGGAGGAATCTTCCAGATGGATTTTTCCCACCTTTCAATGAGTTTTATTCATTTACTCATTTAGCCAAATTATTGAATATGTAGCAGTATGCTACATACTGTTGTCAAATGAATCTGCCATGAATCCTGCTCCTGGTAGTTTTAATCTATGAAGGGAGTCAGAATGTGTTCACCCTAAACTATAATACAAGGTAGAGTGATGAAAATATCTAAAGAGATATAGGGGTTGTGTGTGGGAGGGGGCATGGTTATGACTGATCAGAAGGAGGAGAGATTATATCAAATTAGGCTGCACTAAGAATACAAACCTTCAGTTAAAGGATGAATGAGAACTGGAGACCAATAATATACAACACAGTGACTATAGTTATTAACACATATACCTGAAGTTTGCTAAGAAAGTAGATCTCAAGTATTCTCATCACAAAAACATGGTAACTGCTTGAGGCGATGGATATGTTAACTTGCTTGCTTGTATTAATTATTTCATAGTATAGACACATATCAAAACATTACATTGTATACCCTAAATATGTACAATTTTTATTTGTCAATCATATCTCAATAAAGCTGGAAAAAATTACTGGGAGGTCCCAAGGGAAAGCTTGCAGCGGGAGGTAGTGTTTGAAGCAGTTGGACTTGCAAGCATGGCTCTCCAGTCAGAGAGGCTGGACCTCATCTCTGAGTGCAAAGAGTTTGTGGCTGGCAGAGCAGGACGAGTGGTAGAACTTCATTCTCCTGAATCCCACTCCAGGGATATTTAGCCATTAGATGGTAAGTTTTGATCCAGCAGGCAATTCAACCTAACACAATTGATGAAGTATTTACAACACTCAGTACCAAGCTGGGTCTGATGAGGTATCTTTCCTCAAAGAACTCCAAGCCCAGAGCAATCAAAAACTTCTTGGTAATAGGCTAATAATAGTAATAGGCACCACCTTCTCCCTGCCCACACAAGTGAGGCCTTAGGAGTCTCTTTTTCTTCTTTTGAGACTCTCCCTTTCCTCCTTACTTCCTACATTGAATTTATCACCAATTATTGTTGGTTCTGCCTCATTAAAAATTCTATCAATATGTATTTATTGGACATCTCTGTTAGGTTCTGGGAAACAAAGATGAATAAGGCACAGTCTCAAGGAGTCCATGATTAATGATGGGGGCAGACTTGTAAACCAAAAATATGGTGCGATGTGATATGTGAACAATACATCACAGCAGAAGTGCTGTGGGAACACAAAGGGAGTCATGAACTCAGCCTGGCAGGGATTCAGGATGGGTGCCAACAAATGGTTTTCTAGTTCATCCCACCCCTCCAGCCCCAATGCCATATGTGCCATCACTCTAAGCTTTTGACAACTTGCAAATGTCTCTTAATGGTCTTCTTGTCTCCATACTGGCCCTCTGCCTATATATTCTCCACACTGCTGCTGGGTCTTTTTAAAGTGCAAACTCACCTGTGACACTCCTCCCACTACTTAAAGCTCATCAGTGGCTTAGGATAAAACCTGAATGCCTGTTCTAGTACACAAGGCCGGTAACAATATGGTCTCTGCTTACTTTCTCAAACTTTTAATAGATATTAATCCTTACCCCAGCAAACAAAACATCCCCACTTATTTATAAATACCTTTGCACATGCTGTTCTCTTGATCTAGAATCCTCTCCCTACTTATCCCCCTGAGGAATCACCACTTTTCTTTCAAGACTTCATTAAAGCTCACTTCCTGAACCCTGCCCTCTGGTCTTTAGGCATAATTCCTGGCTCCATCTTTTGTCTCTTCTTGGTACTTCAAACATTCTCTATTACCCTCATCTCTCTGTTCTGGACAGCAATGGTCCGTTAGACACAAGCTTATCCCCAGATAGTGAGCATTCTGTCGACAGAGGCTATGTCTTACACATCTTTATACCAGTCCGACACATAATAGGCACTTGATAAAAGACTGTCACATAAATGTAATTAAATAATCGGAAAAGAAGTGTGTTATCAGAGACTTTAGCTTTAAAGAAAATCATCTACAAATTAAATGGAAATTCTGTGGAAAGCAACTGGGAAACTAAAAGTATATTGAGATGACTTGGTCTTGGCATTACCGCTTAATTTTTACTTTAAGATTTTTCCTTCATCTATGATGAACAGCACATAACTTGAGACACCCATTTATTGCTAAAACAAGGCATTGGGTATTCCATTGCTTCAGAACATCCCAAGAGATATGATATGCCATGTCCTCTGTGTTCCAAATCTGGCACTTTCATTAATAGCTTTGTGATTTGGATGATTTAACCTCTCACAGTCTTGGTTTCCCTTATGTAATAAAATTGTCAGCCTGTGGTGAGTTCAGTAATGTTGCCTGTATTTGTCCGTTTTCACACTGCTAAAGAAGACATACTCAAGACTGAGTAATTTATAAAGAAAAAGAGGTTTAATGAACTCACAGTGACATGTGGCTGGGGAGGCCTCACAATCATGGCAGAAGGTGAAAGTCACATATTACATGGTGGCAGGCAAGAGAGAACTTGTGCAGGGGAAACCCCTTTATAAAACAATGAAATCTCGTGAGACTTATTCAGTATCATGAGACCAGCACAGGAAAGACCCACCCCCATGATTCAATTACCTCCCACTGGGTCCCTCCCATGACACATAGGAACTGTAGGAGCTACAATTCAAGATGAGATTTGGGTGGGGACACAGCAAAACCATATCACCCCCTAAAATATATGTCTACCTAAGACCTCAGAATGTGACCTTATTTGGTAAGGGCCTTTCTAGATGTAACTAAGATAAGGATCTCAAGATCATGATGGATTAGGATGGCCACTAAATCCAATGATAGGTTTCCTATAAAAGATAAGAGATGCAGGTACAGAGGAGAAACATAGAAAGACCTTATGAAGAAAGGAGAAATTGCAGTGATATACGTAGACGTCAAAAAAATGCTGGGATTCCCAGCAGTCACCAGAAGCTAGGAAAAAAGGATGGAAGAAATTCTCCATCATAGTCTCCAGAAGGAGTCCACCATGCTGGCACCTTTGTTTCAGATTTCTGGCATCCAGAACTGTGAGAGAATGAATTTCTGTCTTAAGCCACCTAGTCTGATAACTTATAATGGCAGCCACAGGAAATGAATACACAGCCTTACCTGGCCCACAGAGTCTTGAGAAGGTCAAAGGAGCTGGTGTACATGGAGATGCTGGGCCACAGAGCTGGGGGTGGAGGAGCTGAGCTCTGAGCCCAGCCCCAATCTAGCAGAGCAGCTCTTTTTTCTCTGGATCTGAAGGGAGTCTGTTCTAGGTCCCAGGTGACCTTTCCTCTGCAGAATACACTGGCCTCACAGGAGAAACATGCTCAGCTAGGCCTTTAGTGCTTCCTTGAGAAGTAACTCCCTCTCTTCAAAGTGTTTTGAGAGCTCAAGCCACAGGTGCCCTGACGACAAAGGTCTCAGGCTCTGATCCTTTTGGTTACTTCCGGAGGATGTTTCGTTCATCATCAATTTCTGGCTCTCGGGCCTAGGTTAAATTTATTTAGTCTATAACTTTGTTCTCCTGGCTGCTCAGCTGGGCCCCTCTGAGCACTTTGGCCTGAGTTGGTAAGGGACCTGGTTACCTCCATCCCCCAGGATGACTGAGTTTTCATTATTATATACAGCATCCCAGACTCAGCAGACAGGCCCTCTATAAATCGGCACAGTTATTATGTTGCTGCCAAGGAAGCCTGCCTCAGCACCAGCCTGGGCTTGGCCTTGAGGGTCAGGCTTGAGAGTACCATTTGCAAAGCAACCACTGTCAGCATAGTGCTGGTGTTGATGCGGGGTCTTGAATCCCAAGGAGGGGTTTGCAAGGGCAAGACAGGGCCGGATGCTCATAGGAGGGTCAGGGAGAGACCGCTTGCTGGAACAGGAAGGTTGGGGTCAGGGCTGAAGCATAAACTCAGTCATCCAAGCTAAGCATACAGCATAGAGGGCAAGGACAGAGATGGAGTAGACCTCAAGAACCCCATTATTAGAAGGGGGAATCTTGGGGAAATGGTACAGAGGAACAACCAAGCAGACCTGTGGTGAGCATTGATTCTAGGTCATGGTTGTCAGACGAGTGATTTGGAACCCAATGCAAAAGCCCATTGGCTGTGGTCATTGTGGGAGCAATGTCATGAAGTGAGGGGGTTTGTGCAGTTTCTAAACTGTACCAGATGGAGGCTAGGGAGGCCTGACAATACTTAAGTTGTCAGTCCTTCCACATACTGATAGTTTCTTTTTTACCCAGCTGATGTTTGTCCTCATCATTAATTGTTATGAGGACAAAGGAGAGACTACAGGCAAGGAGACAAGGAGAACCATTGAAAGGCAAGGGCCAGGCCAGAGATAATGGTGGCTTAAATTATGATAACAGTGAAGGCAGGGTAGAGAGAAAGAATAGTTGGGATATTCTCTGTGGGTAAAATGAATAAATAAAATGAAAAGAGGATTAGTTATGAGGTGTAAGAATAAGAAGGGCAACAAGGATGACTCCAAGAGTTGTCATAAGCACATGTGTGAATTGCAGGACTATTTCTTGAGCCAGGAAACATTGAGGTAGTGAAGATTGGTCTCCAGGGATATAACTTGAGAGTTTGGTTTTACGCGTGTTAGCTTTGAGATGTCTATTAGACATTCAAGTGTGAAAGTAACAATAAGCATTGGATACATGGGTCTGGATGTGTGGAAGAGGCTGGATTCTGAGGTGAAAATTTGGGAGTCCTTGATAGATAGACAGAACTGGATGATGTCATTCAGGGAGTAAAGGTGGGTACAGAAGAGACCCAAGGACCAGAGGCTCTCTTCTACATTTAGAGATGTGGAAGAACAGGAAAATCCAGTAAAAGAGAGTGTTATTTTATACCTGGTCTCCCTTTTTTCTCACCTGCCTAGCCCCTGTAGGCATTTGGGTGGTTAACAGCACCAGCCCTGGAGTCAGACACACTCAACTTAGAGACCCAGCACCATCTTTTAACAGTGTGAAAATGTTGGCCAGTTATTAACCTCTCTTCAATTTTTCTCCTTCTTTTTTCTTTCTTTCTTCCTTCCTTTTTTATTTCTCTCAAATTTGGATAGTAGCCCCTACTTCCAAAGGAGTTTGTGAAAATTAAAGGTGAAAATACATCCAAATTACTCAAAATCTGGCACACGAGAAGTGCTCGTTAAATTTTAGCTATTGTTAACAATGCTATGAAAAATGCTTTATAAATTATAATGTGCTGAGAGATTCTACTGCTACTACCATCATTATTTTACAGATTCTCAGAACCTGTATATTTTTTGGGTCCATGATCATTAAGATGACTTACCAATACACATGACATCTTAAATAAGAGAATCTGAAGATGTTCTCTCAGTGACCTTGACAAAGCTCATTTAATTTGTTCCTGGATACTTCTGTTTTCCCAATAATATGATCATTTCACATGCTTAAAAAGCAGAAGAAGGCTGAGGTAGACAGGAGAGGTTTTCCATGATCAGCCTCCAAAAGTACAGCCAAAATAGAGTTTCAAACTCTTTAATGAGATTTCTGAAACAGAAAATTCTGGAAGAAGGTTTACCAAGGCACCTCTGCAATTGGGTGTGGCATTCTCTGGGGACTATCCTACCCTCCCCAGGACTTTATGGAAAACTTGAGGATTCTTTAGGAACATCAGCTTCTCTTCCTGGTGCCTATGAAAATAGGAACAGCAGCAGGTCTCCGCTGATTTGAGTGAATGGTCTGCTGCTGCTGATTTCAATAATTAGAGTGCGAGAAGCTTGGCTAGGGATCTGGAAGGCTTACAGAGAACAGGCATCCTGGCCCAAAGTCAGATACCTCAATTCCTTCCTGGCATTCCACTAAATTCTGTCAGAAGCTGAGCCATGTCTCATGGCTGAAGAGTATCCAATTTGCCACCAGAATGGCAACTGGAAGTGAAAACATGCCTCTTGGAACCTATCATAGCCTCCGACGATCTTTTATTTTCACAGAGTAAGGGGAATAGAGGATATTCTAAGTCCAGTGGAGTTACCCATACAGGCAGTGTAAGGGAGAAGGCAGGCAGTTTTGAAGTCTGAAGCAGGAAGCAACAGACACTGAGTGCCTCAGACCCAGCTCTTCTATGGCAAGAATTCTCTGTTCTAAAAATCAAGATGGTTCCAAATTAACCCAGAGTTTTAATTTTACATTATCTATTGGCTATTAACCAGCTATTCTAATGACCCATTGTCAAATTGTTTAATAATTCAGTCAGTATGGAACAGTAGTTCTTATCCCTGGCTGAACTTTAGAATTTAATGGAGAACTTCTGAAAAATATTGTTACCCAGATCACACCTTCAAAGATTCTGCTTCAACTGGTCTGCTGCCAGCCCCAGTAACTGATATGTTTTTAAAGCTCCTCTGGTGATTCTGTTTTGCAGCTGGGGCTGAAAGGTACTAGTATAGAGAATACCTAGCCCAAGCCTAATTGTTGTAACTATTAAGATGACTGGCTTGATCTGGCTGCTGTTGGTTGATTGATTTCTCAGCAGTTGACCCACAAGAAACAATTGGCTATTCACACATGACCTGGGGATCCATAACCCCACCTTCAGCAGAGACTTAGAGACTTAGAAATCCTTCTTCGAAAGAGGAAGTCATGTTCAATCCAGGGAAACTAGCCTCACATACAAAGATGTGTGAATTCCAGATCCACTGCTGAATTTGAATATTTTAATTTTTAGATGCAAATCAGAGAAAATGGAGCATTCCCAGGATGAGTCAGAGCACCTCACTCTGAAAAAAAAAAAAAAAAAGCTTAAGGCAGGACCTTGGAGAGAGACATACCTCCTCAGCAGAGAAGAATCTAGCAGCTCTCTTCTATAATAATTACATTTTCTAGTTCTCATATTTGATGCTTTGAAATCTAGGGCTTTCCTCATCCTGTAGGGACTGCCCCTCCCAGGGTTAGCCAATTCCTAAAGATGGTAAAGGACTGGGCTGCAAGCCTGTGTTTTACATGCAAACCATCCAATCCAGAGCCCACATCCCCAACTATCTCCTCTGTGCAGTTCTCACATGCAATGCCACCATTCCCCTGCCCTACTCACCCCAGGACCAGAAGCCAGAAAACTAGGAACATCCCTAGAAACCACTAAAATTATTCAAACTAGCCCATTCTAAGGCTGCTTACCCTGCCTTGGCCGTTTCTTCCCAGAGAAATTACAATAAAAGCATTTCCCATGTTTTCGTTCCATTTCTTCTGTCTCTCTACTGACCCTGGTACATTCTTGCGTGACTCCTCCTTTTGCAGTATGTTACTATAACAAGTTCTCTTTTCAGTGGTAGTTGTCTCCCAATCTATTGGCCTTGCAATACCAGAATAATAATTATAATAACTTCTTTCTTAAAACACTTTCCCGAGTCTGGAAAAAGAAAAAAAAGGAGTCAAGCCAAAAGCAACTAGGAAGGAAATGACACTCTTGCTCTATGGGTTGCGGGGTTTGGGGTGGAGGGGTTGTGTTGAGAATTGCCTTGGAGATCCATGAGTTTTAAACTGTAAGAAGGATCCCAACATTGAGAACTTGGTCAATGGATGTTTACCTAGCAGAACACTGCCCTCTCTGGCAGAAGCCTTTGTTGCTTCTTTCCAGGTAGAAGTCAGTAAGTCAATGGTAAACCGCATGTGTCAAGGAATCATTGATAAATGTGGCTGAATTATACTGTATTCGTCTGTTCTCACACTGTTATAAAGAACTACCTGAGACTGGTTAATTTATAAAGAAAAGGGGTTTAATTGACTCACAGTTCCACAGGCTGTACAGGAGGCATGGCTGGGGAGGTCTCAGGAAACATACAGTTATGGTGGAAGGGTGAAGGGGAAGCAAGCATGTCTTCACATGGTGGCAGGAGAGAGAGAAGGAGGAAGTGCTACACACTTTTGAACAACCAGATCTCAGAACTCATTCATTATGAGAAGTGCAAGGGGGAAATCTGCCCCCATGATTCAATTATTTCCCACCAGGCCCCTCCTCCAACATGTGGGGATTACAGTTTGACTTGAGACTTGGATAGGGACACAGAGCCAAACCATATTATATGCTAAAGGAAGTGTGCCAAGGACAGGTCATCCAATTAGTACAAAACAACTGCCATAGCAAAGCCCTCCTTGGGGCAATTTTGGAAACTTAAGCAAATTGTTCTTTGTGAAATCCGAGTTCAATGACTATCAAGGGGAACTTTGGAGGTATGAAAACGGGGGAAAGTGTCCCAAAGGACTAGCATGCAGCTGGCAAGGTACATGTGGAAAGAGAGTGAGATTAGACTACTAGGAGCCTTCTCAGTTTCTCTTGAGGGCCAAGGGCAGGTAAGAGTGTAGTAAGTGCTATTAATAACAAGACATAATGCATTAGCATCTGAGTCATGTGGAAATGAAATGCTACCCTCTTCTTTGCCCACTGTCTCTCTGTGTTGCTGTTTCTAGCTACTTGGCACTTGGGATTTTAGGAGTCCCACACACACAAAAATTTGAAAAATGTGAGTCTTTGTCCCAACTTGGTACATAGCTCTGATTCAAATGATGTACTAATAGGTTTCCCCCGCTGAGAGTTGGTTTCTAGAGCTTCTCGTAACTTAATAAATCTGGTGCTGAGTCTGAAAATGTGGGCTCCCATTCCTCAGGACCTGATTCACACTAGATCAATCTGGCTTCTCGGTTCCTCATTTTCCTCATCTAGTAAATGGAAAATATATTTAATTATCTACTTATTATATTGAATATTGAATGCATTTATATATGCAAATATTAAGAACAATGCTTAGTGCTTACTACTTAGTAAGCATTCAATAAATATTAGCTCTTATTAACCACTAAGAAAACTAGAAGGTGCTAAGATGCTAAGAAGTAACTCACTTGATTTTGTGAAGGGTAAACTGTTCTTGGACCTCACATGAAAGGTGGAAATAATCAGTTATTTGTCTCAATTTCAGGAATGCTCAGGGTATGCCCCACAGGTCTCAGAAGCTATAGGTTAAATCAAGGTCTACTACTTTAGGAGTATTGTCAAAGTAAGATTGTTGAAGCTCATCTCACCCCCTGGGACCTGACTAGGGACACTTCACCTCCCTCAGAGTTAGCCCAGTTCTGGGAGCTCAGAAATCTTCAAGGCTGGGGTCCCGGTAGCTGTGGGAGTCCATTTAGAAAATGGACAAGAGCCAGGCTCAAAATCCATTCTGAGATATAGTAGCTCAGGACTCTGGAAAGCCTTCTTCCTCCCTTCTTTGTCCAGCTAATTCCTTTGCCCTTGAGAATGTGATTCAGGTCAGTTCCTAAGAGAAGTCTTCCATAACTGGCTCAGACCAAATTTGCTGTCCTTCTAGCCTTACTTCTGCTCTAATATTGCCCTGCCTCTCAGCTTGAATGGCACAGTTGAAATAAAACAACATATTACAGAGCACTGTACAGTCATTTTTCTGTTGACATATCTGTCCCATGAATTAGGCTGATTTGATCATGAGCTCCTCAAAGTCAGGGTCTTTGTCTCATTCATCTTTGTAGCCCCAGGGACTGTCAGAATGCTGACACACTGCACAGTAAACGCTGTACAGTAAATGCTAGGATAAGTGAATGAATTAGAGAAGCTACTCTGAGCATCAATCTAAAAGTGAGAGAAATAATACTTCACAGTATTATTGTGTGGCTGCAGTGAGATACTCTCTAATTGTGTACAGGATAATTATAGCCTAGGTGTATCCTAGTGCTCATTGTCTGATACCAGTATCCCTTCAATCAGTGGTTATTTCCTTCCTTTCCCCCAGGGTTCTTTTTTGAAGGTGACTTTGCCATCAGGGTCTCTAAGTCTGTCTTCCAGAGTATCTGGGAGGTCTGTATCCCCATGATTGGAAACCTGGCTGGGCACCTCACCCATAGTCCTCCAAGTGTGTGAAGACCTGCCTTCCTCCACCTCAGGGCAACTTTCTTAGACTCCTTAGCCACACATTCCCCAAATTATTATCTGAGACTTCTTATCATGGATACTTATCAAGGATTATTTCAGAGCCTATATTATTTCTTCTAAAAAATTGACGCTCCTCCTCCTCAAATTCAGTTAAATATTTTGGTGAAAGCCTCAGCGATTAGGAAGATGCTTACCAGATACAGCATGACCTCGCTAGCACTTTTTTGGGCTCCAGGACTATTTCTGGACAGAAAAAGAATCATTTACTTGCACTAAAGGGCACCCTGTTTCACTGTAGCTATTTTAACCTGTCAGAAATATGAGCATTACTTTTTCTCTTCCTACTCCTTTTTATCAAATAATTTCCATCATATATTTGACATGGCCACTTGTAATGGAGGCAGCCCCTGGCTGTGGGCAATGTTGCTTAGTCAGTCATCAGCTCTCTAACCCAGGAAGGATGATGGGCCTATGTGATGGATGGCGGTCTGGGGAAAAATCAACCTAACCATGCCCCTGGGCATTTCCAGATAATCAAGTATATTGTAGATGGCTCTGGAATGGGATCTATATTCCCTCTATGGACTGTCATACAATACTACTCCTGCCACACTAAGACCTTTGGAGGAATCTCAGGACTTAGCAGTTCTGCAAGAAGAACACAGCTGGAGAGCATTTGCCTCCATGCCTTCTACTTGCCATTTGATGCAGGCTTGTTGGCATGCTGAAGATGATGATGCTGATTTGCAGCTGTACACCACATAGGAAACTGCAATGAACTGCGAGGTGCTGCAGATGCTGAAAGTGCACCTAGCTTTCAAGTTTGCCTCAGGGCTCCAGAGGATGCTAGGAGTGATTGATTGTAACACAGTGAGGCAGTCACTGTACCTGCCAACCTGCCAAGCATCTGGGTGCACACTAAAGGGGGGCCTGCTGCCTGGTGGTGGTGTCAGGAGTTTGATGAAAATACTACCTAATGATCCCGTGACATGGCACAGGACATAACTCCCATGTCCCGGCTACATGGTAAGTGTGGTGCCACATGTGCTAACACCACCTAACTTCCTGGATTATACAAGGGCACCAGTAACAGAGCTCTTGTTCTACCCCTCCTAGAAACTAGCATTACACATCCCAGCATATTGAGGTGGGCTTCTCAGTGATTACTTGCAGCAGAATTCTGCTTTTTGAAAGACACTATTAAGGCAATAAAAAGCCACACATTGGGAAAATATATTTGCAAAGCCTATATCTGATAAATAACTTACATTTAGAATATATAAATCTCAAAACTCAAGAAGTAACCAAGTTTATAAATGAGCAAAATATTTGCACAGACACTTCAAAAAAGATACACAAATGGCATTTAAGCACATGAAAAGATGTTCAGTATCATTAGTCGTGAGGGAAATGCAAATTAAAACCACAATAAAATATTACTACACATCTTTTAGAATGGCTAAACTTCAAAAGACAGAATACCAAGTGTTGGCAAAAATATGAAGGAACTGAAACTCTAATCCATTGCTGGTAGGAATGTAAAATAATATAATGGCTGTGGAAAACTTAGTTTCTTAAAAAGTTGAACACATGCCTGCCATGTGATCCAGCTATTCCACTCCGAGGTATTACTCCAAACAAAAGCACATGTCCATACAACAACTTGCTCACTATTCATATCAGCTGAATTTGCACTAGCTCTAAACTGGAAACAATGCAAATGTCTACCAACAGGTGAATAGATGAACAAATTGTGGCATATCCATACAATGAAACACTACGCTGTCAAGCAATAAAAAGGAAGAAGTCATTAATACACACAACCACATGGATGGATCTCAGAATAACTATACCGAGTGATAGTAGCCAGGAAAAAAAGAAGTACATACTACATGATTTCATTTGTATGAAATTCTAGAAAATGCAAACTAATGCATAGTGACAGAAGCAGATCTGCGCATGCTTGGAGATAAAGATGAGGAGAAAGGCACAAGGGAGGGGATCGCAAAGAGGGATGAAGAAACTTTAGGGGGTGACACATATGTTCGTTATCTTGATAGTAGTGATGCCTTCACAAGTATTTAAAATGGCAAAATTTATAAAACTGTACATTCCACATATACACAGTTTTCAGTATGTTAATTATACTTTAGTAAAACTGGAAGTGGCATCCCATGGGATACTTTTCCTGTGCATAGTTAGCAACAGTGATAGCATAATATTCCTGCCATGGGGACTCCTGGGTGTTCTGGGTTAATGGGGCACCACATGGTGAATCTCCAGATCATTCTGAGCCTGCAGATTGTTTTTGAGGTAAGAAAACATCCATGGAATTATCTGTTGATAGCTTCGGTCACTCTGCCACACATGCAACCTAGTTCTGTGCCCAGTTCTCATGGGAACATGGTTTAGAGCCAAGCAGCTTCTAGTCCTTAAAGGAATGAAAGGGATCAGGATATGCCACCCCTGCATATGCTACTTTGGAAAAGGGATAGTTTTGAGATGAAGGCAACTAAGAACCTACAAATGCAGAAAGAGATTTCTGCCCTTATCTGCTTAAAAGCAAGGCATAAATTCTGTGAAGGTTTTCCCCTGTACCAGGAAAAGAAGAGGAGGGACTCTTATCACCAGAGACAGAGAGTTGACACCAAGATGAGTTTGCATAAACAGGTTTACTAAAATAACCCTTACATTCATTCCCTAATTTATTTCCTAAGTCACTTCCCCATGATTTATTGTCCCTCAAAGTCCAAACTCCCTTTCCTTTGTTAAAATTGTCTTTAAATCCCTGATTCTAACTACTTCTTTGAGTCTCACTTTTTTCTGTGAACTCCTGTGCATGTAAACATTAATGAAAATTATGTGCTTTTTCTCTTATTAATCTGTCTTTTGTCAGTCTAATTTGAAGGCCCCTAGTCATTAGTCATTGAACCTAAAAGGGTAGAGAAGTTTTTCCTCCCCAATAGGAATTATGAATCAAGTGGAAAAAGCAAATTAGCCTCAGCATATAATGATTCAACATAAAAAATATATTGCTTGGTAGACTTCGCTCTTGGTTCAATTCCATATGCTGATTGAAATTATTTCATGATGTATAAAAAGGGATGGAAATACTTATCCTGCCCCTTGTGGAGGTGCTATAAGCATAAAGTAATTAGATAATTGTCGGAATGTGTTTGATAATTACTCTCATTTCAGATGTTTTAGATGCATACAAAAAGAAGCAGGAGGTTGAAGACTGTGTGGTTAAAGTCTGTTGTGTCTGTCCAACAGCCTTCCCTTCTCATGGTACCAGCCTATCCTCTTCTCCTTGAAACTTTCTTTTCCAGGCACTCATGTGCTTATAGGGAATTTTAAATTTTCATATGTTCCCATAACCTAACTTCAGGGTCCCTAGTGATTTCTTTTAGAAGTGAGTGCTGGTCCAAGGCAACCCTGTCAGGGTCCTTCCCTGTCACTCTTCAAACTGGCGCTAAAATAATAGTGGTGATTATTTTCTGGAGGTAAAAGCTATGAAGTGTGAGGGCTGGGCACTATCCATGGCATCTGCACTGCTTTGTGGAGAAAGCTGAACTGCAATAAAAGAGAATACAGAGAGGAAAGAGAGAGAGAGATGCCGATGGCAGTCCAGGTTCTGTTTCCCGCCTGAGGCATCCCTGCCCCTCCTGTTGTTTGATTATTCAACTCTTCTTTTGCTTACATAGATTATTTTTGTATTTTCCCAAAAAACTCACCTTTTTGCCTAACAAGTTTGAGTTGGGTTTACGTCACTTGCAACAAAAATTTTTACTTCATAAAAACAGAGTGGGAAAAATTTTCACAAAGATTCATTTCAGTTAACTATTAAGCACTTACTATTTGCCTAGTGCTTTCACGTATATGTCATAAAATCTTCTTAGAATGGTGATGTTATTTCTCACATTTTCCAGATAAGGAAACTAAAAGTAAGAAATATACAGCAAATAATAGATAATAGAACTAATAACAATCAGAGGCCAGGTGTGGTGGCTCACACCTGTAATCCCAGCACTTTGGGAACCAAGGCAGGCAGATCACTTTAGCTCAGGAGTTCAAGACCAGCCTGGGCAACATGATGAAATCTCATCTGTACAAACAACACAAAAATTAGCTGGGCCTGGTAGTGTGCACCTGCAGTCCCAGCTACTTAGGGGGCTAAGGCAGAAGGTAGGATCGCTTGAGCCCAGGAGGTCACAGCTGCAATGAGCCGTGTTTGTGCCACTGCACTGCAGCCTGGGCAACAAAGCAAGACCCTGCCTCAAACAACAAGAAAAAATCAGATCCAGGACTCAGTCTGTCAGTTCCAAAGTCACTCACATTCTTCCCACTATATATACTATGCTGCTGTGAATAGGGCTCTTCCAGACCAAGTCTTACCTACCTTGGTATTTTCTACACCTTGCAAATTTCTTATGTGGTAGTTACTTTACACGTTGAATGAGTGAAGTGTTAAGCTTAATTAGAATTGTTCTGAATTCAAAGAGCTAGGATAGGACCAAGCAAGATTAGGTAGTCTCTGCAAATAAGGCATTCTATGTAATTGATGTATTACTCAAAATGAGTCTAAAATTAAGTTTCCCTGAACCTAGTAATATTTTAAACATGGAAAAGAACTTGCTTCTTAAAGGAACCTATGATAAATCTTTTTAAACAATAATTATGCCCTATTTTAACTTGTGAATAAATCTAGATTTTCCCATAATAGGTCTATTTAAATCAGAAATTGCAGACCAGTAGCCTGTGGGCTAAATTTGGATTTCAGATATGTTTTTTTTTATTCAGCACAGTGTTTAAATACTGAAATAATTGCCAACATTTAAAAGCAGGAGTTTTTACATAAAACTCTGAGTTTGTGGGGCTTTTTTTTTTTTGTAAGTGGGATGATGTCACACTAAGCCTGTCAGCATGTAGCATGTGACAGCAATCAGCTGAGTGAAGGAATGACCACCACCTTTGGTCAGAGCGAGGCCACAGTCCTCCTCTGATCCTCACACTGTACTTACCTCCCTGTGTGCATTTACATTAGAACTCTTGGATGAAGATGCGTTCTATCTCTCTAGGTCATGTAGAGCATGGGAAGAGCACATGTAGGTGGGAAGGGTTCTGTCCCACAGGTTTCCCAAGGAACCCCCAAATGAGGGACTTATCAGAAGTGCTAACAAAAGGCACATGTTTTCCTGACTACCTGGCAATCTGTATTTGGTAAGTGCCATAAGTTACTTCTCATACTGTTTCACTTGGTAAATAGTAAACTTGGCTTTCTCTCTGGCATATGCACCAGCAGTAGACTCATCGCCTAAATTTCTTTCCAGAAATCTTCCCTAATGGCATTGAAATGCAAATTAGAATAAATGCAAAACCAAGACTTTGGAACCCTGGCAATTAGCAAATTCATTTTTTGACTCGGCAAAAAAAAAAAAAAAAAAAAAATGCTGGTGGTGTAGGAAATTACTCTGTCACTTTTTTAGGTTTCTGGACTGTTCTTTTGTTTTGTTTTCTTAATTTGGCTTTGGTTTCTTGTGATGTATCCCTAATGAAGTTAGCAAAATGGATAAGAATTAAGATTTTTTTAAATTCCCTTCCTCTCTTCCATGAATTACTTCCCTAGACTGTGTTCAATGCCTACATGTCATATATATCAAAACATAGACATTAAGCCTGTGGAATCAGAGCCAGAATAATCAAGCTCTCACACCTACTAGAACACAGCTTATTGGTAAAGTTGGTTAATTCTTTGTATTGGCCTTCTTAGAAGACAACTCAGAAGTTAAACATGTAAGCTTTGATATCAAACAGCCTAGCTCTGCATTCTGACTCTATAATTTACCGTTCGTATGTTCTTGTGCAAGTAAGGAATGCCTCTGTGTCTGTTTCCTCAACTTTTGTACAGGAATGATGACTATAGCAATCGCCTCAGAGGATCATTGCAAGTATTATAATATCAAACTACATAATTTTCAATAAGTGAAATACATAATTATGCAAATATAAGGTACAAAATGTATCAAGGATTAATTTGAATTATTAATGATGGAACCAGGAGGATGATAACACTGGTGTAAAGGAAGATACAAGAAACTTGGAAAATAGAAGCACCAGAATAAGATTGGAACATTTTGACAGAAAACTGGTTAATGTCCTAAGTAAAAGCACTATGATCGTTAGGATTATCTTTCCTATCAGACAAAAATAATTTGCAAAAATCATTTGTAATGTTTGATTTTCTAAAAGTTAGAAACTAACTTTACAGAGCCTGGGATCTGATTAGTAGTAAATGGTAAGTCAAAGTTACTTTCTCTCGAGAATCATATGACCCTTATGCAAGTTTGTTGGACGTTGCTCTGTACGTCTTCAAAAGGTCATGATGTAGCCTTTTTACCTTACTTCCAAGTTTTTGGTAATTTTACTTAAAGGATTTAATGCAATAATGCTCATAAAGCCATTGAAATAGTGCCTATGTTCAGTAAGTATTAGATATTTTCATCATTACTTGCAAAATGGGGAAAATGTTTATGGCCCACATGGTGGTATTGTAGAAAAAACTGGGTTCTTGTCACACGACCAGGAAAGATTAGGCACGCAGACACTTTAAAGGGTGAGGGGTTACAGGATTTATTGGGCAGAAAGGAAAAAGACTGTCAGCAAAGCCAGAGAGGTTCCTGTTAACAGGCCGCCATCTCACAGATTGAATTCCAGGTCACCATCCAGGAACAGGAGAGGCCAGGCTCCTCCCCACTGCAAATGGCACGAATTTCCCAAGGCCTCACCCCATCCTCCCAGTGTGCCAGCTGGCCAGAGGTTCTCCAGGGGCCCCTTTTAATTACTTGGCTGTCTTGGTGGTGGTGGTGGTGGTTTTCTGTTTTATTGTCATTGATTTTTAACAAACAGGGTCTCACTCTGTCACCTAGCCTGGAGTGCAGTGGTGCCATCTCAGCTCACTGTAGCCTCAACCTCCTGGCTGGGCTCAAGAGATCTTCCCACCTCAGCCCACCCCACCCTGCCAATCCCACATGGTTGTTGAATTAATCTGTATAAGGTCTTAGCATCATGTCATCCACATAATAAGTACTCAATAAGTGTGAACTGTTGTTATGGTTGCTGGAATGTCAGAAACATATAATCATACTACAGTATAACTGTATTGGGAAACTATGATATGAACTTTACACATGATTACAAATTCTGGAAATTCTCCCACTATTAACATTTTTAAAATGTGCCACGTTCTAGTAGTTTCAATGCCAATGCTTTGTATTCAAGTGTCCTTAATTTTATTTTATGCTAAGAGGAACACCTTAAACTCTTTACAAGAAAGGCTCTTTTCGGATTAATCAGTCTGTCAATCAACCAGAAGTCCACTGAGTCATACTCTCCAATTTGGCTTCTGTGTTCTATTTTATGAATAAATTTTCGCAGGGAGAAAATGTATTATCCACTTTTTTGTAAATAATGTTGAGTGACTGCATCTATATCTAACTTTTCACAGAAACCTTTTGCATTAGACATGACAGATTTCTTGTCTCAAAATGTCTCATTAATGAGATCCATGATCTTTACTACCACTGTCACTACACCCACTCCTTATCTCCAGAGAATACCCAAGATCTGAAAAGTATCTGGTGAGAGATGAAATACCCAGATTAAATAATAAGAACACTTTTTTCACAGTCTGTGTTGGTTTCATTAGCAATATCTACACTTATTGAAAACTGGCCAATATTTAGAGCTATTTCTCAATAATGAATGAGTGTAGAGGCAAGACAGTTCTTTTACATTCACATCCAACTATTATCAAGCACCTACTCAATGCAGTATTCCACCACATCTGGTATCTCATTTAATTTACCCTGAGGGCAGAGACCATTCTGTGGGTGGACTGTTTCACACTCAGCACAGTAATAGGATTGAATATACCCTTTGGGCGTGCAAATATTGCAGCTTAGAGGTATTTGGGAAACTCCAGGAAGAAAAGAAAAAAGAAATAGGCCATAGGAGCTACTTTGAGCATCTTTACATAAGCTGGTTACAGCTATCAAGGATCATAAAGCTTGGAATCTCATACCTATTTAGAGAGGCTGGAAGGTAATTAAACACCTTTGCACCAAATCTACTTTCAAAAAAAAGTGGAGAAGCCAAATTGCTCAGCTTGGAGAATCTGGACTGCTCCGCCCTAAGATTCCAAGAAATTGACAAAATCTGTAAAATAAATATTTAATTATCTCCAAATTATGTGCCATTAATAGGACTAAGAAAGCCATTCAGCCTTTTAAGAAAGCAAACTAAGTCAATTGCTAAAGTCCTGGATCAATCAGCAAATATATTTGAGACCAGTTGCTTTCCATCACTCTCTTAGGCACCCTGTATCTTAGATTAAAAGATAAAAGTAGCACAACTGTAGAGATGCAGCATTTATGTCTATACTGAGCCTTTAATAGCTCCTCACTTCATATGTGTAAGGAAGGAAAGACTTTTCCTCTACCCTCTTGGGGTAAACCAAGGGTATATGAGACAGGTCTCAATCAACTTAGAAAGTTTATTTTGCCAAGGTTGAGGACACACCCATGACACAGCCTCAGGAGGTCCTGACAACATGCATCCGGGGTGGTTGGGACACAGTTTGGTTTCATACATTTTAGGGAGACATCAATATATGTAAGATATACATTGGTTTGGTCCAGAAAGGCAAGATAACTCAAAGCGGGGGCTTCCAGGTCATAGGCAGAAAAAAGACAAAAGGTTGCATTATTTTTAGTTTCTGATTAGCCTTTCTCTGAATACATGATTTATAGGAATAGTCACTTATGCCTTAGTCTGGCTTAGTGAAACAATAGAGCAAAGGAGACAATCAGATATGCATTTGTCTCACGTGAGCAGAGGGATGACTTTGAGTTCTGTTTGTCCTTTGTCCACAAGGAATTTCTTTGTGGGCAAATTGTGAGGGAGGTATGTAGCTTTTTATCTTTGTAGTTATCTTATTTAGGAATAAAATGGGAGGCAGGTTTGCCTGACATAGTTTCCAGCTTGACTTTTCCCTTGGCTTAGTGATTTGGGGGTGCCAAGATTTATTTTCCTTTCACATTAGTTTCTGTTCCTGGGCCTTTGAATTAAACAGACGTAAGACACCTCAGCAGGAGAAAAAGCATACAAATTTTATTTGATGTTAATATTTTTATGTGGCATTGGGGATCCATAGAAATAATTTAAAAATCCAAAGAAGAAGTTATACCTGTGGGCCTATATACATTTTAACAAAGAGTAATAGATTTTGCAGCCATGACAAGAAAAAGGAAAAAGGGACTTAGGCTGGAGGCAGTAAGTTGTAGGACAGCAACTAGGAAATATATAAGGAAACTAATGGAAGATAAGTGTGATTTTAGTGAGGTTTATTTGTACAGACTCATCTCTGTGTCAACTCCCTGTTTCTAGAGATAGGAATCTTTTCTTCCTGGCACATGAAGGGCCCCTTTCCCAAAGGAAATTTTTGCCCTACCTTTTAAGTAGAAATGGGGAGAGTTGAGAGCCCTTTATCCACTCTTTCTCATTGTCTTCAGCTCAAAGTAATCAATATGGCAAAGTGGCATATCTTGGGGTAGTGTATTCTGATTCCCTTCTAATGGTTTTAAGTTGCAGCATCTTTCTAGTCAATTTCTTCTATCTCCAACTTATCTTTATTACACCCAAAGCCCAGTATCCAGAAGTGACCACAATATTCCAGGTGTGTTATAACCAATATGGAGTATAGAAAAGCCACCACTTTCTTTTTTCAAATACCATAGTTCAGGTCAATGCTATCAAAGTTGAATCAGTTCTTTGGCTGACACAGCTCAGAGTACTGACTCATCCTCAGCCTCTTGTCACACAATTCCCAAAGTCTCTGTCACATGTGCTGTTGCTAAGCTCCTTCTCCTCCACCCTTGCTGATGCAGATGCTTTTTTTGGAACAAAGAGCTAACTCTGGGACTTAAATGGGTATTCTTAGGTGTGGCCTCTGTATTGTTCATTCAGGTAAACAATTTTTATGAGTACATTTGCTGAAAGAGAAAACATAGGAAGAAAAGCAGGTGTTTTCTTGGTTTCTTGGGTGAGTTATAAGTTCTATTTTGCACATGATAAACTTGGATTGGCAACAATGGAGACGTCAAATATACAGTTGAAAATGTTAATGCTAATTTGAAGGGCAGACCCAAGCTAGGATTAGAGATTTGGAAATTATCAGTAGATTGATGGGAAGTGAATAAAAGGGACAGGATGAGAGGTCCAGGGGTAAGAAAAGGGTGTAAGAAACTCCACCACATAGGTCTTGGAAGAGAAAGAGGACTCCACAAAGGAAGAAGAAAGGGAGTATCCCGACTTACAGATAGAAAACCAGCAAGGAGGTCTCAAGGATGGAATTGTCAATTGTTTCAAATGCTGCTTAGAGGTCCAGTGTATTTCTTTCATTACAATTCTATTATGCAAACTTTAGCAAGTATGTCACAATATTCATTCAAACAAATTTATATCTACATGCTAGGCATTCTTCTAGGTCCTGGAGCTAAAGCAGGTAATAAAGCAGACTTGCTCTGTGTAAGGCAGATTAAAATATTTCAATAAGACTGAGGTAAGACAGAGTACTCTCTTTCTATAGTTGGAAAATCAGCTTCCTTTTGTTTCAGCTAATTTTGACCATCTTAATAAATAATATCAAGTTTGCATTTTGTTTTCTTCCCCAAAAGGTAACATGAGAGACCTTGTCAAATGCTATATTGCAATCTGTGATGGTAATATTGTCAACTTGACTGGATTGAAGGATGCAAAGTGTTGTTTCTGGGTATGTCTGTGAGGGTGTTGCCAGAGGAGATTAACAGTTGAGTCAATGGACTGGGAGAGAGAGACCAACCCTCAATCTGAATGGGTACCATCCAATTGGTTGCCAGGATGGCTAGAAAAAGCAAGCAGAAGGTGGAATTAGCTGACCTGCTGAGTCTTCCAGCCTTCATCTTTCTCCCCTACTGGATGCTTCCTGCGCTTGAACATCAGACTCCACGTTCTTCAGATTTTGGACTCTTAGAGTTATACCAGTGGTTTGCCAGGGGCTCTGGGGTCTTCAGCCACAGACTGAAGGCTACACTATTGGCTTTCCTACTTTTGAGGTTTTGTGACTCAGACTGAGCCACTACTGGCTTCCTTGCTCCTCAACTTGCAGACGGCCTATGGTAGAACTAAACCTTGTGATCGTGTGAGTCAATTCTCCTTAATAAACTCCCTTTCGTATATACATATATCCTATTAGTTTCATACCTCCAGAGAATCCTGACCAATACAAAATCTAAATGTAGTAACTGTCTTGTATTTTCCTGATCTCCTGGGGTAGCAGTATCTATGGCTAATTTTTCTACTTTGTGGGGGATGGAATTGTCAGAAAATCAGTTTGAAATTTGTCAGATACTTGAATTTTAGTCAACTAATTCAGCCCACAAGTTATTAAATATTTACTGAATATCCACCTTTTGTCAGGCACTGTTCTAAATACTGGGATACTCTGGTGGACAAAACCAACAGGGACCCTAACTTTTCACAGAAGGTAGGGTAGTACTTAAGAGCATGGACTGGGTTTAAAGCTCTTCTCTGTCACTTACTAGTAAATTATTTCCTCTTTGACCCAATTCTATTATCAATTAGGGCTCAGTTTCATCAAATGTAAAATGGGGATAATGATAGTAAATCTATTACATGGTTATTAAAAGATAAATTTTAAAAAGGGTAAAATGATTCTCATACAAATGTAAAATGTAAAATGAACATGTATTAAATATTTATATCATAAATGAGGAAACTAGTAAGATGTTACACATAAGTCAAAAATATGTACACATGTATATATGCACACATACGCTGTGCAATATATATATATACATAATCAGAAATGCTAACGTTAATGCTAATTTGAAGGGCAGACCCAAGCTAGGATTAGAGATTTGGAAATTATCAGTATATTGATGGGAAGTGAATAAAAGATAAGAGGTCCAGGGGTAAGAAGAGAAAAGGGTGTAAGAAACTCTCTTGTCTGTAAAAAGACACAGAGCTGCCCAATATCAGCAGGGTGATAATCAATTGAATTTTACTGAACATGAGAAGTGACATCTGAGGCAGGTAGGAATTAACCAGATGATAGTGGAGAGACAGTAGAAAGGGGAAAGAGGACTGCTAAGTCTGGAGGTGAGTGTGAGTTTCAAAAATTTGGGGAATCGAATGCAGCTTAGTCTGATGGAGTACAGAGTTCAGGGTGAAGGGAGAAAATGGTCAGAAATTAAAATAGAAGACCTTAAAGAGCCTTGAGCACCATGTCTAAAAATTTGTGTTTTAAGAGCAAGAAAGAGATATTGAAAGTTTGGTATACAGAATTGGTAGAAAGTGGTGTGCATTTTAACAAGGTCTTACGGTTGAGGTACAAAGAACTGTGTAGAAAGAAACCAGACTGAAGGGAGGAAGACAAATTCTTTTTTTCCCAGTAATCCATGCTAGAGATGGTGATAGCCTCAACCAGGGGCTAAAAGTAAGAATATATAAAAATAGAATCAAAATTATATATGAAGTAGCCCTGACTTAGTGATAGATTGTGATGGGTGAAATGAAGAGAGAAGGAGAAATTCAAACTGCAACCCATGTTTCTAACTTGGGTACCTGAGGAGATCATGTTGTCATTCTCTAGGATAATAAAAAATAGAGGAGACAAGTTTTGGAGGGGAAAATAAACTGAGTTTTGGACATGTAGAGTTTGAACAGCCTATGGGGCATATAAATGGAAATGTTTAGTAAGTATTTCAGATATGAAGTTTAGGGCATTGAGGCAGTTTGGGGTCATTGCGATATAAGAAAGAATTGAAATAACGTTTGGGATAGCTCACCCAAGGAGACTGAGAAGAGAAGACCTAAGAAAAAACCCTGAGGAACATTAACATTTAGAGGATGGTAGAGAAATAGTACCTGCTAAGGAGATGAGAAGCAACACTGGACAGGTCTCTGGAAAGCTGGAGGAGTGCAGAATGGCTGAAAATAATGTTTCAGGAATGAAGAAGGGAGTGGTCAATAATAATACTAACACTTAGAGAGTGCTTACCCTGTGCCAGGCACCCCTGTGCTAAGTGCTATATACACAGAGCTCGTCACATCCTCCCAACAATCCTATAAGGTAAACACCATTACTAACACCCTCATATTCCAGGGAAGAAAACCAAAGCCAAGTGAAGTTAGAGAACTTACTCAAAGGTAATAAAAGGAGTAATCAGAGACAGACTGTGGCACTGTGGCTACAGAGTTCATGCTCTAACCACTATGCTATACTGCATTGTCACACACCACAGAGGCTGAGAAGGTAGGACATGAGAAGTGTTCATTAGATTTAGCAAGAGAGTTCCTGTCAACTTTGGTAATAGGAACTTTAATGGCATGAATTGGAAAGACATATTTGAGTAGAAGAGTGAGTGGGAGATAGTTGTGTTATGTGTGTGTTTTAAGAAGTTTAATTGTAAAAGAAAGGTGAGAGGGTAATATCTGGATGGGAAGAAGGGATAAAGGGAGAAGGTGTTATGGCTTTATATGTTGTTTCTGTGTTACACGGGAAGAAAGTTAACATCATTTAACAATAAATGGCAAGAAACCAGTAGGGAAGAGGTGGTTTAAGATACAGGGGGAGAAAAGGGTAACCTATAGGTGAAAACTTCTGAGAAAGAGGTCGCATAGGATCCAGAGACCTTTCCCTCTCTAGAAAGAGAAAAGTAGAAAAGAATGACTAAGGATGCAGGTTCATTTATGGATCTAGGGGCCAGAATTGGAGTGAGGTTACATCTGATGGAAGAGAGAAGTCCAGATATTTTGAAGGGCCAGAAATTGAAAAGAAGTAGAGAAGGTATGAAACAGCCTTGTGAAGATGGGGAAGTATAGAAGGAACCTACAGAAGAACAATTGGGAGGCGCTGAGAGTCCACTCATGGCTGGAGACTCAGATCAGAAAGTCCAGATCGCAATCGTTACAATAAGGACTAGTCAGCAGTTTCTCAGACCTTACCTTATCCAAAGCCCTGACCACAGGTTCCTCAGGCCTTCAGCTTTTTGCCCAAGGCCGCCACAAACCCTGAATATGTATCCCTAGGTTTTTCCTGGTGAAATCATCCCTGCAGTTGTCAATCACAGGAATGGGAGGCTTTTAGAGTTCAGTAGGTCTCTACAGGATCCTTATCACACCCAAACACACTTCTGGAAGACAGCACGTCCCTCCTACAATATTGTTCATGGAGAACGTTTTGGAGGGCAAATATTTGTCTTAGTATTTTGAAAGAAAAGAAAGACTAAATATCTACCTTGAGCTGGAAAACTTTGTCTTTTTCTGGTTTCCACTGAAAGAATAAACCATTTTCCATCCCTGAAAATTGCAAATGAAGTCTGAAGGGAGAGAATGTATGTATGCCTGTCTTACGGTTTTATAAAATATTTCCCACAAAAACCAAACATTTTGCAGTTTCACAATTCTAAATGTATTCTAGTCTGTTGCAGTAGGTATGTTTAGAGGATAGATGATAGCCAGATAGGTATCTAAGCAACTCTTCTATGACTGACTTAAATTGGGGAGCTGCAAGTGGGATTATAAAGAACACAGAAACATCCTAAAAAATTATCACAAGGTCAAACAGCATTGCCAGTGGCTTCTGGCAAGGGACTGCAATTGAGCACCAGAGCTGCACTGGAGATAAGACACCTCAAGGCCTCCACGTGATGTTGTCAAAGTGATCTCAGTTAAACTCTTTAGAGGGGTCATTCTTTCTCCTCTCCTAACCCATCCCCACTTTAAATAAGTGGTATTTCATTGTATGGATGTATCACTTTAACCATTCATCTGTTGATGGACATTTGGGTTTCTTCAAGTTTGAGACTATTCCAAATTAAGTTTCTATGAAAATTCATGTATAAGTCATTATATGGACGTATGCTTTAATTTATCTTGGATAAATGTGTAGGAGTGGAATAGACAAATCACAGTAGTTGTATTTTTTAACTTTTTAAGAAATTGTGAAACTGTTTTCCAAAGTGGTTGTACCATTTTACATTCCCAGCAGCAGTGTATAAAAATCACAGTTCCTCCCCATCCATCTTTCTCAGTAGTTAATATGGTCAGTCTTTTTAATTTGAGCTACACACACACACACACACACACACACACACACACACACACTCTTCAAGTTCTGGGATATAAGTGCAGAAACTGCAGGTTTGTTATGTAGGTATACAGGTGCCATGGTGGTTTGTTGCACCCATCAACCCATCATCTTATGTTAGGTATTTCTTCTAATGCTATCCCTACCCTAGGCCCCCACCCCCTCAACAGGCCCCAGTGTGTGATGTTCCCCTCCATGTGTCCATGTGTTCTCATTGTTCAACTCCCACTTATGAGTGAGAACATGTGGTGTTTGGTTTTCTCTTCCTGTGTTAGTTTGCTGAGAATGATGGTTTCCAGCTTCATCCATGTCCCTGCAAAGGACATGAACTCATCCTTTTTTATGGCTGCATAGTATTCCATGGTGTGTATGTGTCACATTTTCTTTATCCAGTCTATCATTGATGGGCATTTGGGTTGGTTCCAAGTTTTTGCTATTGTGAATAGTTCTGTAATAAACATATGTGTGCATGTCTTTATAATAGAATGATTTATAATCTTTTGGGTATATACTCAGTAATGGGATTGCTGGGTGTCAAATGGTATTTCTGGTTCTAGATCCTTGAGGAATTGCCACAGTCTTCCACAATGATTGAACTAATTTATACTCTCACCTACAGTGTAAAAGCGTTTCTATCCTCTGCAGCATCTGTTGTTTCCTGACTTTTTAATGATAGCCATTCTAACTGGCGTTAGCTGGTATCTCATTGTGGTTTTGACTTGCATTTCTCTAATGACCAGTGATGATGAGCTTTTTTTCATATGTTTGTTGGCCGCATAAATGTCTTCTTTTGAGAAGTGTCCGTTCATATCCTTCACTCACTTTTTGATGGGGTTATTTTTTTTTCTTGTAAATTTAAGTTCCTTGTAGATTCTGGATATTAGCCCTTTGTTAGATGGATAGACTGCAAAAACTTTCTCCCATTCTGTAGATTGCCTTTTCACTCTGATGATAGTTTCTTTTGCTGTGCAGAAGCTCTTTAGTTTAATTAGACCCTATTTGTCAGCTTCAGCTTTTGTTGCCATTGTTTTTGGTGTTTTAGTTATGAAGTCTTTGCCCATGCCTATGTACTGAATGGTATTGCCTAGGTTTTCTTCCAGGGTTTTTATGGTTTTAGGTTTTACATTTAAGTCTTTACTTCATCTTGAGTAAATTTTTGTATAAAGTGTAAGGGAGGGGTCCAGTTTCAGTTTTCTGCATAGGGCTAACCAGTTTTCCCAGCACCATTTATTAAATAGGGAATCCTTTCCCCATTTCTTGTTTTCATCAGGTTTGTTGAAGATCAGATGGTTGTAGATGTGTGATGTTATTTCTGAGGTCTCTGTTTTGTTCCTTTGGTCTGTATATCTGTTTTGGTACCAGTATCATGCTGTTTTGTCATTCAGGAGCAGGTTGTTCAATTTCCATGTAGTTGTGTGGTTTTGAGTGAGTTTCTTAATCCTGAGTTCTAATTTGATTGCACTGTGGTCTGAAAGACTTTGTTATAATTTCCATTCTTTTGCATTTGCGGAGGAGTGTTTTACTTCCAATTATGTGGTTGATTTTAGAATAAATGGTACGTGGTATTGAGAAGAATGTATATTCTGCTGATTTGGGGTGGAGAGTACTGTAGATTTCTATTAGGTCCACCTAGTCCAGAGCTGAGTTCAAGTTCTGAATATCCTTGTTAATTTTCTGTCTCATTGATCTGTCTAGTATTGACAGTGGGGTGTTAAAGTCTCCCACTATTATTGTGAGGGAATCTATGTCTCTTCATAGGTCTCTAAGAATTTTTTTATGAATTTGCATGCTCCTGTATTGGGTGCATATGTATTTAGGATAGTTAGCTCTTCTTGTTGCATTGATCACTTTACCATTACGTAATGCTCTTGTCTTTTTTGATATTTGTTGGTTTAAAGTCTGTTTTATCAGAGACTAGGATGGCAACCCCTGCTTCTTTTTGCTTTCCATTTGCTGGGTAAATATTCCTCCATCCTTTTATTTTGAGCCTGTGTGTGTCTTTGCATGTGAGATGGGTCTCCTGAATACAGCACACCAATGGGTCTTGACTCTTTATCAGATTTGCCAGTCTGTGTCTTTTAATTGGGGTATTTAGCTAATTTACATTTAAGATTTATATTGTTATGTGTGAATTTGATCCTATCATCATGATGCTAGATGGTTATTTTGCACATTAGTTGATGCATTTTCTTCATAGGTCATTGGTCTTTATATTTTGGTGTGTTTTTGCCATGACTGGTACCGGTTTTCTCTTTCCATATTTAGTGCTTCCTTCAGGAGCTCTTATAAGGCAGGCCTGGTGGTGACAAAAATCCCTCAGCATTTGCTTGTCTGTAAAGGATTTTATTTCTCCTTCACTTATGAAGCTTAATCTGGCTGGATATGAAAATCTGTGTTGAAAATTCTTTTCTTTAAGAACGTTGAATATTGGCCTCCACTGTCTTCTGACTTCTAGGGTTTCTGCAGAGAGATCTGTTGTTAGTCCAATGGGCCTCCCTTTGTAGTTAACCTGACCTTTCTCTCTGACTGTCCTTAACATTTTTTTCTTCGTTTCAACCTTGGAAAATTTGACAATTACGTGTCTTGGGGTTGCTGTTCTTGAGGAGTATCTTAGTGGTGTTCTCTGTATTTTCTGAATTTGAATATCGGCCTGTCTTGTTAGGTTGGGGAAATTTTCCTGGATAATATGCTGAAGTGCATTTTCCAACTTGGTTCCATTCTCCCCATCACTTTCAGGTACACCAATCAAATGTAGGTTTGGTCTTTTCACATAGTCCCATATTTCTTGGAGGCTTTGTTTGTTCCTTTTCATTCTTTTTTCTCTAATCTTGTCTTCATGCCTTATTTCAGTGAACTGATCTTCAATCTCTGATAGTCTTTCTTCTGCTTGATCGATTCAGCTATTGATACTTGTCTATGCTTCATGAAGTTATCATGCTGTGTTTTTCAACTCCATCAGGTCATTTATGTTCCTCTCTAAACTGGTTATTCTAGTGAGCCGTTCCTGTAACCTTATATCAAGGTTCTTAGCTTCCTTCCATTGGGTTAGAACATGCTTCTTTAGCTCAGAGGAGTTTGTTATTACCCACCTCCTGGAGCCTACTTCTGCGAATTCATCAGTCTCATTCTCTGTCCAGTTTTGTGCCCTTGCTGGAGAGGAGTTGTGACCATTTGGAGAAGAGGCATTCTGGTTTTTGGAATTTTCAGCATTTTTGCACATTTTTTTTTTCATTTTTGTGGATTTACCTACCTTTCATCTTTGAATCTGATGACCTTTGAATGGGGTTTCTGTGTGGGGGTCCCTTTTGCTGATTTTGATGTTGTTGCATTCTGTTTTTTAGTTTTTCTTCTAACAGGCCTCTCTTCTGCAGGTCTGCCGCAGTTTGCTGGAGGTCCACTCCAGATGCCGTTCATCTGGGTATCACCAGCAGAGGCTGCAAAACAGCAAAGATTACTGTCTGCTCCTTCCTCTGGAGCACTGGCCTGATTCCAGCTGGAGCTCTCCTGTATGAGGTGTCTGTCAACCCCTATTTGGAGATCTCTCCCAGTCAGGAGGCATGGGGGTCAGGGACCCAGGGACCCACTTGAGGAAGCAGTCTGTCCCTTAGCAGAGCTGGTACGCTGTGCTGGGAGAATCCGTCTTGTCAGGATCAGCTGCTCTCTTCAGAGCAGGCAGGTGGGAGAGATTAAATCTGCTGCTGATGTGCCCACAGCCAACCCTTCCCCCACGTGCTCCATCCTAGGGAGATGGAAGTTAATCTGTAAGCCCTTGACTGGGGGTATTACCTTTTCTTCAGAGATGCCCTGCCCAGTGAGGAGGAATCTAGAGAAGCAGTCTGGCCACAGCTGCTTTGCCATGCTATGGTGAATTCTGCCCAGTCCACACCTCCCAGCCTCCTTAGCACTGTCAGGGGAAAACCGCCTACTAAAGCTTCAGTAACGGTGGGTGCCCCTCCCGCTTCCAAGCTGGTTCGTCCCACGTCAACTTCAGACTGCTGTGCTGGCAGTGAGAATTTAAGCCAGTGGTTCTTAGCTTGCTGAGCATCATGAGAGTGGGACCCACTGAGCAAGACCACTTGGCTCCCTGGCTTCATCCCCCTTTTCATGGGAGTGAACGGTTCTGTCGCTGGGGTTCCAGGCACCACTGGGGTACAAAAGAAAAAAAAAACTCCTGCAGCTATCTCAGTGTCTGCCCAAACAGCCACCCAGTTTTGTGCTTGAAACCTGGGGCCCTGATTGTGTAGGCACATGAGGAAATCTCCTGATCTACAGATTCCAAAAACCGTGCGAAAAGTATAGTATCTGGGCAGGGTAGCACAGTCCCACATGAATTCTCTTGGTTGGGGGAGGGAGGTCCCCCTGGCTCCTTGCACTTCACAGGTGAAGTGACGCCCCACACTGCTGTTGCTCACCCTCCATGGGTTACACCCACGGTCTAACCATTCCC
Source organism: Pan troglodytes (assembly GCF_028858775.2). Classification (NCBI taxonomy): domain Eukaryota; kingdom Metazoa; phylum Chordata; class Mammalia; order Primates; family Hominidae; genus Pan; species Pan troglodytes. The sequence goes on from NC_072398.2 coordinate 67,235,681, forward strand.
AGTGAGATGAACTGGGTACCTCAGTTGGAAATGCAGAAATCACCTGCCTTCAGTGTTGGTCTCACTAGGAGCTGCAGACTGGAGCTGTTTCTTTTTGCCCATCTTGGCCCCAGTCTTTTTTTTTTTTTCCTCACTCTGTCTCCCAGACCGGAGTGCAGTGGTGCAATCTCGACTCACTGCAGCCTCTGCCTCCTGGGTTCAAACGATTCTCCTCTTGAGTGAGTTTTTGGTAGTTTGTGTATAAGGAGCTTGTCTATTTCATCTAAGTTATGGAATTTATTGGCATAAAGTTGCTTGTAATATCTTTTTACTATCCTTTTAATATCTGAAGGATCTGTGGTGCTGTATTTTCTCCCATTTTTAATATTGGTGTTTTGAGTGTTTTTCTTTTTTCCTTATCAGTCTTGCTGAAAGCTTATCAATTTTATTAATATCCTCAAAGAGCCAGCTTTTGATTTTGATTTTTCCTTTTTTTGTTTTTGATTTTATTTATTTATTTATTTTTATTATACTTTAAGTTCTAGGGTACATGTGCACAACGTGCAGGTTTGTTACATAGGTATACGTGTGCCGTGTTGGTTTGCTGCACCCATTAACTCATCATTTACATTAGGTATTTCTCCTAATGCTATCCCTCCCCAAGCCCCCCATCCCACGACAGGTCCTGGAGTGTAATGTTCTCCACCCTGTGTCCAAATGTTCTCATTGTTCAATTCCCAACTATGAGTGAGAACATGCAGTGTTTGGTTTTCTGTCCTTGCGATAGTTTGCTGAGAATGATGGTTTCCGGTTTTATCCATGTCCCTACAAAGGACATGAACTCATCATTTTTTATGGCTGCATAGTATTCCATGGTGTATATGTACCACCTTTTCTTAATCCAGTCTATCGTTGTTGGACATTTGGGTTGGTTCCAAGTCTTTGCTATTGTGAATAGTGCCACAATAAACATATGTGTGCATGTGTCTTTATAGCAGCATGATTTATAATCCTTTGGGTATATACCCAGTAATGGGATTGCTGGGTCAAATGGTATTTCTAGTTCTAGATTCCTGAGGAATCGCCACACTGACTTCCACAATGGTTGAACTAGTTTACAGTCCCACCAACAGTGTAAAAGTGTTCCTATTTCTCCACATCCTCTCCAGCACCTGTTGTTTCCTGACTTTTTAATGATCGCCATTGTAACTGGTGTGAGATGGTATCTCATTGTGGTTTTGATCTGCATTTCTCTGATGGCCAGTGATGATGAGCATTTTTTCATGTGTTTTTTGGTTGCATAAATGTCTTCTTTTGAGAAGTGTCTGTTCATATCCTTTGCCCACTTTTTGATGGGGTTGTTTTTTTTTTCTTGTAAATTTGTTTGAGTTCATTGTAGATTCTGGATATTAGCCCTTTGTCAGATGAGTAGGTTGTGAAATTTTTCTCCTGTTTTGTAGGTTCCCTGTTCACTCTTAAGTCCAGGACCAGATGGATTCACAGCCGAATTCTACCAGAGGTACAAGGAGGAGCTGGTACCATTCCTTCTGAAACTATTCCAATCAATAGAAAAAGAGGGAATCCTCTCTAACTCATTTTATGAGGCCAGCATCATCCTGAAACCAAAGCCTGGCAGAGACACAACAAAAAAAGAGAATTTTAGACCAATATCCTCGATGAACATTGATGCAAAAATTCTCAATAAAATACTGGCAAACCGAATCCAGCAGCACATCAAAAAGCTTATCCACCATGATCAAGTGGGCTTCATCCCTGGGATGCAAGGCTGGTTCAACATACACAAATCAATAAATGTAATCCAGCATATAAACAGAACCAAAGACAAAAACCACATGATTATCTCAATAGATGCAGAAAAGGCCTTTGACAAAATTCAGCAACTCTTCATGCTAAAAACTCTCAATAAATTAGGTATTGATGGGACATATCTCAAAATAATGAGAGCTATCTATGACAAACCCACAGCCAATATCATACTCAATAGGCAAAAACTGGAGACATTCCCTTTGAAAACTGGCACAAGACAGGGATGCCCTCTCTCACCACTCCTATTCAACATAGTGTTGGAAATTCTGGCCAGGGAAATTAGGCAGGAGAAGGAAATAAAGGGTATTCAATTAGGAAAAGAGGAAGTCAAATTGTCCCTATCTGCAGATGACATGATTGTATATCTAGAAAACCCCATTGTCTCAGTCCAAAATCTCCTTAAGCTGATAAGCAACTTCAGCAAAGTCTCAGGATACAAAATCAATGTACAAAAATCACAAGCATTCTTATACACCAATAACAGACAAACAGCCAAATCATGAGTGAACTCCCATTCACAATTGCTTCAAAGATAATAAAATACCTAGGAATCCAACTTACAAGGGATGTGAAGGACCTCTTCAAGGAGAACTACAAACCACTGCCCAATGAAATAAAAGAGGATACAAACAAATGGAAGAACATTCCATGCTCATGGGTAGGAAGAATCAATATCGTGAAAATGGCCATACTGCCCAAGGTAATTTGTAGATTCAATGCCATACCCATCAAGCTACCAATGACTTTCTTCACAGAATTGGAAAAAACTACTTTAAAGTTCATATGGAACCAAAAAAGAGCCCGCATCGCCAAGTCAATCCTAAGCCAAAAGAAGAAAGCCGGAGGCATCATGCTACCTGACTTCAAACTATACTACAAGGCTACAGTAACCAAAACAGCATGGTACTGGTACTAAAACAGAGATATAGATCAATGGAACAGAACAGAGCCCTCAGAAATAATGCCACATATCTACAACCATCTGATCTTTGACAAACCTGACACAAACAAGAAATGGGGAAAGGATTCCCTATTTAATAAATGGTGCTGGGAAAACTGGCCAGCCATATGTAGAAAGCTGAAACTGGATCCCTTCCTTACACCTTATACAAAAATTAATTCAAGATGGATTAAAGACTTAAATGTTAGACCTAAAACCATAAAAACCCTAGAAGAAAACCTAGGCAATACCATTCAGGACATAGGCATGGGCAAGGACTTCATGTCTAAAACACCAAAAGCAATGGCAACAAAAGCCAAAATTGACAAATGGGATCTAATTAAACTAAACAGCTTCTGCACAGCAAAAGAAACTACCATCAGAGTGATTTGCCTATGTTAATCCAGCCTTGCATCCCAGGGATGAAGTCAACTTGATTGTGGTGGATAAGCTTTTTGACGTGCTGTTGGATTTGGTTTTTTGGTATTTTATTGAGGATTTTCACAATGATGTTCATGAGGGATATTGGTCTAAAATTCTCTTTTTTTGTTATGTCTCTGCCAGGCTTTGGTATCAGGATGATGCTGGCCTCATAAAATGAGTTAGAGAGGATTCCCTCTTTTTCTATTGATTGGAATAGTTTCAGAAGGAATGGTCACAGCTCCTCTTTGTACCTCTGGTAGAATTCAGCTGTGAATCCGTCTGGTCCTTGACTTTTTTTGGTTGATAGGTGATTAATTATTGCTTCAATTTCAGAGCCTGTTATTGGTCTATTCAGAGATTCAGCTTCTTCCTGGTTTAGTCTTGGGTGGGTGTATGTGTACACGAATTTGTCCATTTCTTCTAGATTTTCTAGTTTATTTGCACAGATGTGTTTATAGTATTCTCTGATGGTAGTTTGTATTTCTGTGGGATCGGTGGTGATATCCCTTTTATCATTTTTATTGCATCTATTTCAGTCTTCTCTCTTCTTTATTAGTCTTGCTAGCAGTCTATCAATTTTGTTGATCTTTTCAAAAAACCAGCTCCTGGATTCTTTGATTTTTTTTGGAGGGTTTTTTTTGTGTCTCTATATCCTTCAGTTCTGCTCCGATTTTAGTTGTTTCTTGCCTCTGCTAGCTTTTGAATGTGTTTGCTCTTGGTTCTCTAGTTCTTCTAATTGTGATGTTAGGGTGTCGATTTTAGATCTTTCCTGCTTTCTTTTGTGGGCATTTAGTAGCATAAATTTTCCTCTACACACTGCTTTAAATGTGTCCCAGAGATTCTGGTACATTGTGTCTTTGTTCTCATTGGTTTCAAAGAACATCCTTATTTCTGCCTTCATTTTATTATTTACCCAGTAGTCATTCAGGAGCAGGTTGTTCAGTTTCCATGTTGTTGTGTGGTTTTGAATGAGTTTCTTAATCTTGAGTTCTAATTTGATTGCACTGTGGTCTGAGAGACAGTTTCTTCTGATTTCTGTTCTTTTACATTTGCTGAGGAGTGCTTTACTTCCAATTATGTGGTCAGTTTTAGAATGAGTGTGATGTGGTGCTGAGAAGAATGTATATTCTGTTGATTTGGGGTGGAGAGTTCTGTAGATGTCTATTAGGTCTGCTTGTTCAACTCAGCAGAGCTGAGTTCAAGTCCTGAATATCCTTGTTAACCTTCTGTCTTGTTCATCTGTCTAATATTGACAGTGGCATGTTAAAGTCTCCCATTATTATTGTGTGGGAGTCTAAGTCTCTTTGTATGTCTCTAAGGACTTGCTTTATGAATCTGGATGCTCCTGTTCGGGGTGTGTATGTACTTAGGATAGTTAGCTTTTCTTGTTGAATTGATCCCTTTACTGTTATGTAATGGCCTTCTTTGTCTTTTTTGACCTTTGTTGGTTTAAAATCTGTTTTATCAGAGACTAGGATTGCAACCCCTGCTCTTTTTTTTTCTATTTGCTTGGTAGATCTTCCTCCATCCTTTATTTTGAGCCTATGTGCATCTTTGCACATGAGATGGATCTCCTGCATACAGCATACTGATGGGTCTTGACTCTTGATCCAATTTGCCAGTCTGTGTCTTTTAACAGGGGCATTTAGCCCATTTACATTTAAGGTTAATATTGTTATGTGTGAATTTGATCCTGTCATTATGATGTTAGCTGATTATTTTGCCCATTAGTTGATGCAGTTTCTTCCTAGCATCAGTGGTCTTTACAATTTGGCATGTTTTTGCAGTGGCTGGTACGGGTTTTCCTTTCCATGTTTAGTGCTTCCTTCAGGAGCTCTTGTAAGGCAGGCCTGGTGGTGACAAAATCTCTCAGCATTTGCTTGTCTGTAAAGGATTTTATTTCTCCTTCACTTATGAAGCTTAGTTTGGCTGGATATGAAATTCTGCATTGAAAATTCTTTTCTTTAAGAATGTTGAATATTGGCTCCCCACTCTCTTCTGGCTTATAGAGTTTCTGCTGAGAGATCAGCTGTTAGTCTGATGGGCTTCCCTTTGTGGGCAACCCGACCTTTCTGTCTGGCTGCCCTTAACATTTTTTCCTTCATTTCAACCTTGGTGAATCTGACAATTATCTCTCTTGGGGTTGCTCTTCTTGAGGAGTATCTTTGTGGTGTTCTCTGTATTTCCTGAATTTGAATGTTGGCCTGCCTTGCTAGGTTGGGGAAGTTCTCCTGGACAATATCCTGAAGAGTGTTTTCCAACTTGGTTCCATTCTCCCTGTCACTTTCAGGTACACCAATCAAATGTAGGTTTGGTCTTTTCACATAGTCCCATACTTCTTGGAGGCTTTGCTCGTTTCTTTTTACTCTTTTTTCTCTAAATTTCTCTTCTCACTTTATTTCATTAATTTGATCTTCAATCACTGATAACCTTTCTTCCACTTAATCAAATCGGGTATTGAAGCTTGTGCACATGTCACGAAGTTCTCGTGCCATGGTTTTCAGCTCCATCAAGTCATTTAAGGTCTTCTCTACACTGTTTATTCTAGTTAGCCATTCATCTAATCTTTTTTCAAGGTGTTTAGCTTACTTGTGATGGGTTTGGGGTTTGAGCATCTTTCTGTTTGTTATTACTGACCTTCTGAAACCTACTTCTGCAGCTTGTCAAAGTCATTCTCCATCCAGCTTTGTTCCACTGCTGGCAAGGAGCTGTGATCCTTTGGAGGAGAAGAGGCACTCTGGTTTTTAGAATTTTCAGCTTTTCTGCTCTGGTTTCTCCCCATCTTTGTGGTTTTATCTACCTTTGGTCTTTGATGTTGGTGACCTATAAATGGGGTTTTGGTGTCGATGTCCTTTTTTTTGATGTTGATGCTATTCCTGTTTGTTAGTTTTCCTTGTAACAGTCAGGCCCCTCAGCTGCAGGTCTGTTGGAGTTTGCTGGAGGTCCACTCCAGACCATGTTTGCCTGGGTATCATCAGCGAAGTCTGCAGAACAGCAAATATTGCAGAACAGCAAATATTGCTGACTGATCCTTCCTCTGGAAGCTTCGTCCCAGAGGGGCACCTGCCTGTATAAGGTGTCAGCCGGCCCCTGCTAGGAAGTATCTCCCAGTTAGGCTACACGAGGGTCAGGGACCCACTTGAGGAGGCAGTCTGTCCATTCTCCAAGCTCAAACACTGTGCTTGGAGAACCACTGCTCTCTTCAGAGCTGTCAGACAGAAATGTTTAAGTCTGCAGAATTTTCTGCTGCCTTTTGTTCAGCTATGCCCTGCCTCCAGAGGCAGCAGGCCTCACTGAGCTGTGGTGGGCTCCTCACAGTTTGAGCTTCCCTGGCTGCTTTGTTTACCTACTCAAGCCTCAGCAATGGCAGATGCCCCTCCCCCTGCCAGGCTGCTGCCTCGCAGGTCAATCTCAGACTGCTGTGCTAGCAGTGAGCAAGGCTCCGTGGGTGTGGGACCCACTGAGCCAGGCACAGGATATAATCTCCTGGTGTGCCATTTGCTAAGACTGTTGGAAAATTGGAAAAGCACAGTATTTGGGTGGGAGTGTCCTGTTTTTCCAGGTACCATCTGTCACAGCTTCCCTTGGCTAGGAAACAGAAATCCCCTGACCCCTTGCACTTCCCAGGTGAGGCGATGCCCCACCCTGCTTTGGCTCACCTTCTGTGGGCTGTATCCACTGTCCATCCAGTCCCAATGAGATGAACCAGGTACCTCAGTTGGAAATGCAGAAATCACCCATCTTCTGCATCAGTCATGCTGGGAGCTGTAGACTGGAGCTGTTACTATTTAGCCATCTTGGAATGGAATCCTGTTTTTTATTGTGTTAATAGCCACTGTAATATTTATTTTTATCTTATGCTTACTTTGGATTTAGTTTGTTCTTTTTATAGCTTCTTAAGATAGAATCTCAAGTCATTGACGCAAGATAGATCTCAGGTCATTGATGCGAGATCAGCTCATTGATGTGAGGCTATTCTAATATATGCATTTGATTTTCCCTATTTACTTCTTTAGTAGGATCTTAAATATTTTGATCTGTTATGTTATTTTCATTCAGTACAAAATAATTTCTAATTTCCCTTTAGACATCTTCTTTGTCCCATGGGTTATTTAGAAACTCATTTTTGTTTCCAAATATTTGGACATTTTCCAGATATCTTTCTGTTCTTGATTTTGTATTTAATTGCAATGTGGTCAGAGAACATGAGAACATGCTTTGTATGATTTTTTTCATTTCAAGTATACTGAGACTTGCTCTATGAGCCAATGTATAGTCTATCTTGGTAAATATTCCTCATGTACTTGAAGGGAATATTTACTCTGATATTGTCAGCCAGAGTATTCTATACATACAAATTTGTTTGAGTTGGTTGATAGTCAAGTCTTCTATATTCTTACTGATTTTTATGGGTTTGTTGGTTTGTTTGAGATGGGATCTCACTGTGTCACCCAGGCTGCAATCTCAGGTTACTGCAATGTCTCCCTGCTGGGTTCAGGTGATTCTCCTGCCTCGGCCTCCCAGGTAGCTGGGAATACAGGCTCACGCCACCACGCCTGGCTAATTTTTTTTGTATTTTTAGTAGAGACAGGATTTCACCATGTTGGCCAGGCTGTTCTTGAGCTCCTGACTTCAAGTGATCTGCCTGCCCTGGCCTCCCAATCTGCTGGGATTAGAGGCACGAGCCACCATGCCTGGCCTATGTATTCATATTCTATCAAGTTTTGAGACAAAGTATTGGAAGCTATTGCTACAATTATGGACTTGTCTTTCTCCTTGAAGTTTGGTCAGTTTTTGTTTTATGTATTTGAATTTGTTATAAGATTTATAAACATTTAGAATTGTTATGTTGAACTGACCCTTTTATTATGTTTAAATGGTCTTTTTATTGTTGGCTGCATGTATGTCTTCCTTTTAAAAGTGTCTCTTCATGTTGTTTTCCCACTTTTCAATAGGTTTCTGGGAAAGAGGTGGTGTTTGTTTACATGAACAGGTTCTTTAGTGGTGATTTCTTAGATTTGGGTGCACCTGTAACCTGAGCAGTGTACACTGTACCCAATTTGTAGTCTTTTATCCTTCACCCCCATCCCACCCTTTCCCAAGCCCCCAAAGTCCACTGTATCATTCTTATGCCTTTGCGTCCTCATAGCTTAGCTCCCACTTATGAATGAGAAACAGGTGATCTTTGGTTTTCCGTTCCTGAGTTACTTCACTTAGAATAATGGTCTCCAATTTCACCCAGGTTGCTGTAAATGCCATTGTTTTGTTTCTTTTTACGCCTGACTAGTATTCCATGGTGTGTGTGTCTATATGTAAATATGTGTGTGTGTTTGCAAATATGTTTGTGTATATATATATACACACACACACATATATATACATACATATATATACACACAAAAACATATATATATATACACACACACTTGTTGCTTGATGGGCATTAGGGCTGGTTGCATATTTTTGCATTTGTGAATTGTACTGCTATAAACATGCATGTGCAGGTATCTTTTTTGTATAATGACTGAGCTCAGACTCTCCTTGGGCAGGGCTTGCTACAGCTGCTATGGCAGATGGGGATGTGGTACCCAGGCCAATGGAGTTATGTTATGGGGAATTATGGTTGTGTCTGCTGTGTCACACAGGTCACCAGGGAAGTGGGGAAAAGCCAGCAGCCACAGTCTTCACCTAGTTCCCATGCAGCCTGCCATGTGAAAGGCCCATCTCACTCCCGCCATGTCCCCGCAACAGCACCAAGTTTATTTCCAGGCAGCCAATGAGCAGGGCTGAGAACTTGCCCCAGGCTACAAGCCTCCCAGCTGAGAAACCAAGCAGATTCACAGTTCCTTGGCTATCCCATGGAGCCTGCAGCAGCAGCTCACCTCCTTCAAAGGGTCTGTGGATTTTCTCAGTTTTCCTAGTATGTTCCTGTGGTAGTTATTAGAGTAAAAATTCACAATGTGAGTCTTCACATGCTGCTCTGTCCATCTGAGTGGGAGCTGCCCGTTAGTCCTGTCTCCTATCTGCCATTCCCTCCAACCCTTTCCCACTTTTTAATGTTTTTTTTTCTTGTAAATTTAAGTTCCTTATAGATGGTGGATATTAGACCTTTGTCAGATGTGTAGTTTACAACATTTTTCTCCCATTCTGTAGGTTGTCTGTTTACTACGTTGCTAGTTTCCTATGCTGTCCAGAAACTCTTTAGTTTAATTAGATCCTGTATGCCCATTTTTCCTTTTGTTGCGATTGCTTTGGTGTCTTTGTCATGAAATCTTTGCCCATTGTTATGTCTAGGTATTGCCTAGATTGTCTTTGAGGGCATTTATAGTTGTGGGTTTTACATTTAAGTCTTAATGCATCTTGAATTAATTTTTGTATATGGTATAGGGAAGGGGTCTAGTTTCAGTCTTCTACATAATGCTAGCCAGTTATCCCAGCACCATTTATTGAATAGGGAATTTTTTTCCCATTTCTTGTTTTTGTCAGGTTTGTTGAAGATCAGATAGTTGTAGGTGTGTGGCCTTATTTCTGGATTCTCTATTCTGTTCCTCTGGTCTATGGGTCTATTTTTGTACCAGTACCATGCTGTTTTGTTTACTGTAGCACTGTAGTATAGTTTGAAGTTAGGAAACATGATGCGTCTAGCTTTGTTCTTTTTGCTTAGGATTTCCTTGGATATTTGAGCTCTTTTTTGGTTCCATATACATTTTAAAAAAATTTTTTTTAGTTCTGTGAAGAATGTCAATGGTAGTTTAATAGGAATAGCTAACAATCATATGAAGAAAAGTTTTTCTTCATATGATTATAAGAATGGCTATTATTAAAAAGTCAAAAAATGACAGATGCCTGTGAGGTTGCAGAGAAAAAGGAATGGTGTACCCTGTTGGTGGGAGTGTAAATTCATTCAACCATTGTTGAAGACAGTGTGGTGATGCCTCAAATATTTAAAAACAGAAATTCCATTCTACCCAGTAATCCCATTACTGGTTATATACCCAAAGGAATATAAATTATTCTATTATAAAGACACATGCACGTGTATGTTCATTGCAGCACTATTGACAATGTCAAAGACATGGAACCAACCTAAATACCCATCAATGGTAGATGGGATAAAGAAAATATGGTACATATACACCATGGAACACTGCGCTGCCAGAAAGAACAAGATCACGTCCCTTTCAGCAACGTGGATGGAGCTGAAGGCCATTATTCTAAGCATACTAATGCAGGAACAGAAAACCAAATACCACATGTTTTCACTTTAAGTGGAAGCTAAATGATGAGAATACATAGACACATAGAATGGAACAACAAACACATGGACACATAGAGTGGAACAACAGACACTGGGCCTGAGGGTGGAGTGTGGGAGGAGGGAGAGGATCAGAAAACATAAGTAATGGGTGTTAGGCTTAATACTTGGGTGATGAAATAATATGTACAACAAACCCCCATGACACAAGTTTACCTATATAAGAAACTTGCATATATACCCCTGAACTTAAAATTTAAATTTAAAAAGTGATCTTCTTTATCTCTGTTAATATTCTTGTTATGATATTAAAACAATCCCTCCAACCTTCTTGTATTTTTTTTTCCATAGATTACTGGGGTACAGGTGGAGTTTGATTACATGAGTAAGTTATTTAGTGGTGGTTTGTGAGATTTTGGTGCATCCATCATCCGAGCAGTACACACTGCACCCTATTTGTAGTCTTATCCCTCACCCTCCTCCTACCATTTCCCCCAAGTCTCCAAAGTCCATTGTATCATTCTTATGCCTTTGCATCCCCATAGCTTAGCTCCCACATATCAGTGAGAACATACAATGTTTGGTTTTCCATTCCTGAGTTACTTCACTTAAAATAATAGTCTCCAATCTCATTCAAGTCACTGTGAATGCTGTTAATTCATTTCTTTTTATGGCAGAGTTAATATTCCATCATATATATATATACTACAGTTTCTTCATCCACTCATTGATTGCTTGGCATTTGGGTAGGTTCCATGATTTTGCAATTGCTAATTGTGCTGCTATAAACATGCATGTGCAAGTACCTTTTTTGTATAATGACTTATTTTCCTCTGAATAGATACCCAGTAGTGGGATTGCTGGATCAAATGGTAGTTCTACTTTTAGCTCTTTAAGGAATCTCCACACTGTTTTCCGCAGTGTTTGCACTAGTTTACATTCACACTAGCAGTGTAGAAGTGTTCCTTGATCACTGCATTAATGCCAACATCTACCATTTTTTGATTTTTTTATTTTGGCCATTTTGCAGGAGTAAAGTGGTATCGCATTGTGGTTTTGATTTGCATTTCCCTGATTATTAGTGATGTTGAGCATTTTTTCATGTTTGTTGACCATTTGTATGTCTTCTTTTGAGACTTGTCTATTCATGCCCTTAGCCCACTTTTCAGTGGGATTGTTTGTTTTTTGTTACTAATTTGAGTTTCTTGTAGATTCTGGGTATTAGTCCTTTGTCAGATGTATAGATTGTGAAGATTTTCTCCCACTCTGTGCGTTGTCTGTTTACTCTGCTGGCTGTTCCTTTTGCAGTGCAAAAGCTCTTTAGTTTAATTAAGTCCCAGCTATTTATCTTTGTTTTTATTGCATTTGCTTTTGGGTTCTTAATCATGAAATCCTTGCCTAAGCCAATGCCTAGAAGGGTTTTTCCAATGCTATATTCTAGAATTTTTATAGCTTCAGGTCTTAGATTTAAGTCCTTGATCCATCTTGAATTGATTTTTGTATAAGGCGAGAGATGAGGATTCAATTTCATTCTCCTACATGTGGCTAGCCAATTATCCCAGCACCATTTGTTAAAAAGGCTGTCCTTTCCCCACTTTATGTTTTTGTTTGCTTTGTCAAAGACCAGTTGGCTGTAAGTATTTGCCTTTATTTCTGGGTTCTCTATTCTGTTCCATTGGTCTATGTGCCTATTTTTATACCAGGGTCATGCTGTTTTGGTGACTATGGCCTTATAGTATAGTTTGAAATCAGGTGGTGTTATGCCTTCAGATTTGTTCTTTTTGCTTAGTCTTGCTTTGGCTGTGTGGGCTCTTTTTTGGTTCCATATGAATTTTAGAATTGTTTTTTCCAATTCTGTAAAGAATGGTAGTGGTATTTTGATGGGGATTGGGTTGAATTTGCACATTGCTTTTGGCAGTATGATCATTTTCACAATACTGATTCTACCCATCCATGAGCATGGGATGTATTTCCATTTGTTTCTGTCATCTATGATTTCCTTCAGCAGTGTTTTGTAGTTTTCCTTGTAGAAGTCTTTCACCTCCTTGGTTAGGTATATTCCTAGGTATTTTATTATTTTTGAAACTGTTGTGAAAGGGGTTGAGTTCTTGATTTGATTCTCTACTTGGCCACTGTTGGCATATGGAAGAGCTACTGATTCGTGTACATTAATCTTGTACCCGGAAACTTTGCTGAATTCACGTATCAGTTCTAGGAGCTTTCTTGAGGAGTCTTTAGGGTTTTTAAGGTAAACAATCATATCATCAGCAAACAGGGAGGGACAGTTTGACTTCCTCTTTACCAACTTGGATGCCCTTTATTTCTTTCTTTTCTCTGATTGCTCTGACTAGGGCTTCTAGTACTATGTTGAAGAGGAGTGGTGAGAGTGGGTATCCTTTTCTCGTTCCAGTTCTCAGAGGGAATGCCTTCAACTTTTCCCCATTCAGTATTATGTTGGCTGTGTGGTTTGTCATAGATGGCTTTTATTTCATTGAGGTATGTCCATTGTATGTTGATTTTGCTGAGAGTTTTAATAATAAAACGATGCTGGATTTTTTTGAATGCTTTTTCTACATTTATTGATATAATCATGTGTGTGTTTTTTTGTTTTTAATTCTGTTTATGTTGTATATCACATTTATTGATTTACATATTTGAAAGCATTCCTGCATCCCTGGTATGAAACCCACTTGATCATGGTGGATTATCTTTTTGATATGCTGTTGGATTCAGTTAGCTAGTATTTTGTTAAGGATTTCAGCATCTATGTTCATCAGGGATATTGGTCTGCAGTTTTCTTTTTTGGTTATGTTCTTTCCTGGTTTGGGTATTAGGGTGATGCTGGCTTCATAGAATGAATTAGGGAGGGTTCCCTCTTTCTCTACTTTGTGGAATAGTGTCAAAAGATTGGTACCAATTATTATTTGAATGTCTGGTAGAATTCTGCTGTGAATCTATCTGGACCTGGACTTTCATTTGTTGGTAATTTTTAAATGACCATTTCAATCCCACTGCTTACTATTGGTCTGTTCAGAGTATCTATTTCTTCCTGATTTAAGCCAGGAGGGTTGTATATTTCCAGGAATTTATTCATCTCTAGGTTTTCTAGTTTATGCATGTAAAGGTGTTCATGGTAGCCTTGAATGATCTTTTGTAATTCTGTGGTATCAGTTGTGATATCTCCCATTTTGTTTCTAATTGAGCTTATTTGGACCTTCTCTCTTCTTTTCTTGGCTAATCTCACTAATGGTCTATCAATTTTTTGTTTACCTCTTCAAAGAACAAGCTTTTTGTTTCATTTATATTTTGTATTTTTTTGTTTCACTTTTATTTAGTTCCGCTCTGATCTTTGTTATTTCCATTCTTCTGCTGGGTTTTGGTTTGGTTTATTCTTGTTTCTCTAGTTCCTTGAGCTGTGACCTTAGAATGCCAATTTTTGCTCCTTCAGCCTTTTTGATGTAGGTGTTTATGGCTATGAACTTTCCTCTTAGCACCATCTTTGCTGTATCCCAGAGGTTTTGATAGGTTTTCTCATTATTGTCATTTAGTTTGAAGAATTTTTAAATTTCCACCTTGATTTCGTTTTTGGCCCAATGATCATTCAGGAGCAGGTTATTTAATTTCCATGTACTTGCACGGTTTTGAGGGTTCCTTTTGGAGTTGATTTCCCATTTTATTCCACTGTCATCTGAGAGCATGCTTGATATAATTTCAATTTTCTTAAATTTATTGAGGCTTGTTTTGTGGCCTATCCTATGTTCTGTCTTGGAGAAAGTTTCATGTGTGGTTGAATAGAATGTGTATTCTGTGGTTGTTGGATGAAATGTTCTGTAGGTATCTGTTAAGTCCATTTGTTCCAGTATAGTTTAAATCCATTGTTTCTTTGTTGACTTTCTGTCTTGATGACCTGTCTAGTGCTGTCAGTGGAGTATTGAAATCCCCCACTATTATTGTGTTGCTGTCTATCTCATTTCTTAGGTCTACTAGTAATTGTTTTATAAATTTGAGAGCTCCAGTGTTAGGTGTATATATGTTTAAGATTGTGATATTTTCCTGTTGGACAAGGACTTTTATCACTATATAATGTCTCTCTTTGTCTTTTTAAATTGCTGTTGCATTAAAGTTTGTTTGTCTGATATAAGCATAGCCACCATTGCTTGCTTTTGGTGTCCATTTGCATGAAATGCCTTTTTCCACCCCATTAAATTTATGTGAGTACTTATGTGTCAGGTGAGTTTCCTGAAGACAGCAGATAGTTGGTTGGTGAGTTCTTATCCATTCTGCTGTTCTGTATCTTTTAAGTGGAGCATTGAAGCCATTTACTTTCAATATTAGCGTTGAGATGTGAGGTTCCATTCCAATCATCATGCTGTTTGTTGCCTGTTTACCTTGATATTTTTGTTTTTTGTTTTTGCTTTTTAAATTGTATTTTTGTTTAATAGGTCCTGTGTGCTTTATGCTATAAAGATGTTCTGTTTTGATATCTTTCCAGGATTTGTTTCATGATTTAGAGCTCCTTTTAGCAATTTTTGTAGTGGTAGCTACAAGAATTCTCTCAGCATTTGTTTGTCTGAAAAAGACTGGATCTTTCCTTCATGTATGATGCTTAGTTTTGCTGGATACAAAATTCTTGGCTGATAATTGTTTTGTTTGAGTAGGCTGAAGATAGGGCCCCAAACCCTTCTAGCTTGTAGGGTTTCTGCTGAGAAATCTGCTGTTAATCTGATAGGTTTTCCTTTATGGGTTACCTGGTACTTTTGTCTCACAGCTCTTAAGATTCTTTCCTTCAATTAACTTTAGATAACCTGATGACTATGTGCCTAGGTGATGATCTTTTGTGATGAATTTCCCAGGTGATCTTCATGTTTCTTGTATTTGGGTGTCTAGGTCTCTAGCAAGGCTGGGGAAGTTTTCCTCAATTATTCCCCCAAATACATTTTCCAAGCTTTTAGATATCACTTCTTCCTCAGGAACACTGATTATTCTTAGGTTTGGTGGTTTAACACAATCCCAGACTTGGAGGCTTTGTTCATATTTTCTTATTCTTTTTTCTTTGACTTTATTGGATTGGGTTAATTTGAAGACCTTTTCTTTGAGCTCTGAATTTCTTTCTTCTACTTGTTCAATTCTATTACTGAGACTTACGAGGGCATTTTGCATTTCTATAAGTGTGTTCAATGTTTCCTGAAGTTTTGATTGTTTTTTCTTTATGCTATCTATTTCCTTGAATATTTCTCCCTTCACTTCTTGTATTGTTTTTTGGATTTCCTTGCATTGGGCTTTGCTTTTCTCTGGTATCTCCCTGATTAGCTTAATAACCTCCTCAATTCTTTTTCAGGTAAATCAGAGATTTCTTTTGATTTGGATCCATTGCTGGTGAGCTAGTGTGATTGAGGAGGGGGAATGTTAAAGAGCCTTGTTTTGTCATATCACCAGAGTTTGTTTTCTAGTTCCTTCTCATTTGGATAGTCTCTGTCCAAGGGAACGTCTATGGCTGAAGACTGTTCAGATTCTTTTGTCCCTTGGGGTGTTCCCTTGATGTAGTACTCTCCCCCTTTTCCTATGGATGTGGCTTCTTGAGAGCCAAGCTGCAGCGATTGTTACCTCTCTTCTGTTATCTCTCTAGCCACCCACCAAGTCTACCAGGCTCTGAGCTTGTACTGGGGGTTTTCTGCACAAAATCCTGTGATGTGAACCATCTATGGATCTCTCAGCCATGGATATCAGCACCTGTTCCAGTGGAGGTGGCAGGGAGGTGAAATGGACTCTGTGAGCATTCTTAGCTTTGGTGGTTTAATGTTCTGTTTTTGTGCTGGTTGGCCTCATGCCAAAAGGTGGCACTTTCCAGAGAGCATCAGCTATAATTGTATGGAGAGGAACTGGTGGTGGGCAGGGCCCTAGAACTCCCAAGAGTATTGCCTTTTGTCTTCAGCTACCAGGGTGAGTAGGGAAGGGCTATCAGGTGAGGGCAGGAATAGGTGCGTCTGAGCTCAGACTCTCCTTGGGTGGGACTTGCTGTGGCTGCTGTGGGGGGTGGGGGTGAGGTTCCCAGGCCAATGGAGTTGTGTACCTAGGAGGACTGTGACTGCCTCTGCTGAGTCATGCAGGTTGTTAGGGAAGTGGGGGAAAGCTGGCAATCACAGCCATCACCCAGCTCTCACGCAATCCAAAGGGCTGGTCCCACTCCCACTGTGCGCCCCCCCCCCCCCCAACAGCATCAAGTATGTTTCTAGGCAGTGGGCAAGTAGGGCTTGAGAACTTGCCCCAGGCTACCTACCTCTCAGCTGCAAAAGAAAAGGGCTTTGGTTCTTCCCCCACCTATGGAGTCTGCATGTTGGATTCATGCCCTCCCCTGAGTTCTGGCCAGGAGGCTTCTTGCCCCATTCAAATTGTTACAAAGTTCAGCTGGAGACTTCTTCCTCCCTGTATCATTTTCCCCATGCCTCTGTCCACCCTCCTGAAGGATCCTTGTGGTGCCAGGAAGGAATGGCCTGCTTGGGGACCCTGCAAGAGTTCCCAGGGCCTTTCCCACTGCGTCCTCTGCCACTGTATTTTTCTCAGCATTCTAAGTTGACTCAGCTCCAGATAAGGTCAGAAACTTCTCCCACAAACTACACCTTCAGTTTCCCTAGTGGGGATGTACACTTGAGAGTGAAGGATCTCCCTTTCCCACTTTTGCAGTTTGGGCACTCACAGTATTTGGGGTGTCTCCCAGGTCATTCAGGAGCAATCCACTTCCTTCAGAGGGTCTTTGGGTCCTCTTGGGATTCCTGGTTTGTTCTTGCAGTTGTTCAGGAGCTAAAATTCACAATGTGAACCTCCACATGCTGCTCTGTCCATCTGAGTCAGAGCTGCAATCTAGTCCTACTTCCCATCTGCCATGATGATAGATGATTACCACACTCACACTAATCAAAAGAAGGTCAAGTCCCTCTGACCTTCTTTTGATTAGTGTGAGTGTGGTAATCTTTTTCCATCATTTTACTCTTAAGCTATTTGTGTCCTCATATTTGAAGTATATTCCTTGTAGTCAGCATACAGTTGGGTCTTACTTTTTATCCAATGTCATAATCTCTGCCTTCTAGTTAGGGCACTTTGACCACTTATATTTAATGTGATTATTAAGATGGTTAGGTTTGGGTCTATTATATTATTTGTTCTCTATTTGTTCCCTATGCATCCCCCTTCTCCCACCTTTTCCCCCTATATTTGCCACCTTTTGGAATATTTGAATAGATTTTATTATTTCATTTAATCTAATTTTTTGGATTATTAGCTACATCTCTTTTTTATTTTAGTATTTGTTTTAAGGTAAATAATATACTTCTTTAACTTATCAGAGTCTACCTTCACTTCATATATAATAGAAGAAATTTACGATAGTATATTACTTCCCTTCTGAACTTTATGCTATTTTAGTCATCTATTTTACTTTTACAGATGTTTAAAACTGTAATAAACTAAATACCACAATGTATCATTTGTGTCTAAGCAGCTAATTATTGTCAAAAGTGACTTAAATAATAATATATATATATTTACCTATGTAGTTACAATTTCCATTGTTCTTAATTCTTTTTTACAGATCTGTATTTCCATCTGGTATTACTTTCCTTCTGCCTGAAGGACTTCTTTTAACATTTATTATAGTGCAAATCTGCTGTAAAAGAAAAGCTGTAACATTCTTTTAGTGTGAAAAAATATTTAGCCTTAATTTTTGAAAGCTATTTTCACTGATTATAAAATTCTAGGTTGATAGTTTTTTTTTTTTAGTATTTTGAAGTGTGACATCACTGTCTTCTCAACTTGCATTGTTTCCAATAAGATGTCCGTTTTCTTTTTTTTTTTTTTTTAAGATGGAGTCTTGCTCTGTCGCCTAGGCTGGAGTGCGGTGGTGCGATCTTGGCTCACTGTGAGCTCTGCCTCCCGGGTTCACGCCATTCTCCTGCCTCAGCCTCCAGAGTAGCTGGGACTACAGGCGCCCGCCACCACGCCTGGCTAATTTTTTTGTATTTTTAGTAGAGATGGGGTTTCACCACATTAGCCGGGATGGTCTCGATCTCCTGACCTTGTGATCCACCCGCCTCGGCCTCCCAAAGTGCTGGGATTACAGGCTTGAGCCACCATGCCTGGCTTGTTTTCTTTTTTATCTTTGTTCCTCAGCCGTTAATGTCTTTTATTCCTCTGGTTGCCTTTAGGATTCTCTATCATTGGTTTTGAGCAGGTTTCTTATTCAATGTGGTGTAATTTTCTTTAATTTTTTGTGCTTGGGTTTTGTTGACTTCCTTGGATCTGTGTCTTATTGTATTTCTCAAATTTGGGAACATTTCAGTCATTTTGTTCTGTAAATATTTATTATAACATTTTTTTCTCACCACTCCTCCCTCTCTGTCTCTGTCTCTGTCTCTCTGTCTGGGTATTCTAGTTTTAAAAATATTAAGCTGCTTGAAGGTATCCCATAGCTCACTGCTGTTTTATTTTTAATTCTTTTTTTCCTGTGTGTTTCATTTTGAATAGTTTTTGTTGCTCTGTCTTTATAGTTTACTGATCTTTTCTTTTGCCATCTCTAATCTGCTATTTCCAACTAGTGTGTTTTTATGTTAAACATTGTCATTTTCTTCTCTAGAAGTTTTCTTTAAGCTTTTTTCATAGAAATATCTCTAGTTACTTTTTGACTTATATAGAGTACAGCCATAATAACTGGTGGTTCCATGTCCTTGTCTGCTAACTCTAGCATCTGTGTCAATTCTGGGTTATTTTCAATTACTTGACTTATCTCCTCATTATGAGTTATATTTTCTTGCTTCCTTTTATGGCCAGTAATTTATTTTTGTTGTTGAATGCCAAACATTGTGAATTTTATCTTGTTGACTGCTGGGTATTTTTGTATTTCTATAAATACTCTTGGGCTTATATACTCTGGAATATAGTTAAGTTACTTGGAAACAGTTTAATTTTTTTCTGTCTGATTTTAAGTTTTGTTAGGCAGGATTGGAACAGTTATCAGTATAGGACTAATTATTCCATACCACTGAAGCAACAACCTGTTTGACCTACCCATTGACCTTTGAATCTTGAGGTCTTCCATTCTGGGTATTAAGAATAGGTGCTATTTTTGGCCCTATGTGGATGCTGGATGCTGTCACTTCTAGTCCTTTTAGACAGTTCCCCCAACCCAGTCTTAGGTAGTTTTCTTATACATTTTCAATATTCAGTTGAATATTCAAGGGGTATATTTGCACATATCCAAAGTGCTCACACTTTCATTCTCTCTCTTTGTAGCTCTTTCTCTCTGGTATTCTGTCCTTAGAATTCTACCAGCTTAATCTCACCAGACTCTGCTTTCTCCTTCCAGCTCAAGCAGTCCACTAGGCTCCACTCTGCACCAGAGCCTAGAAGCTTTCTCAGGTTTCTCAGGTAGTAAGCTTGGGATAATCAATGCTTACCTAATGTTTTTCCCATGTCTCCAAGATTATTGTCCTTCCTTTTTTTTCTATGTGAAGTGCCCTGTAGAACATTGTTTTATATACTTTGTCCATTTTTGGCTATTTTAAATGGGAGAGTATCATGATCTGTTATTCCATCTTAGCCAGAAGTGGAGGTCTCAGATATTCTCAGTAAGTGTGGGATTGGGCTCAACGCAGTGACTCTGAGGAGCAATCAAACTTGAGAGCCACTGCTTCAGGTAAAGAACCACCTTAGTAAAAATGATATTTTCATTTCCATAATCAAACAAGCAACACAATATAGGCAAGCTTTATTTTCCTTCCTCAATTATCCAATATTAGAATCGATTTCCTTTCTGCTGCTATGGCCCTTTGTTTAGTCTAGAGAATAATCAGTCTTATATCCTTCCCTTTCAATGCTAAGATCCCAGGAAGTGCTTTTTTCATTGCCCACTTTGTTCTCTAAGTTACTGCTTTTCTCCCTCACATATAGTTATGGTAAAAACTCACCATAACTCTTTGAGGAAGATAGGTGTCAGTTATAAGTTGCTGTATTTTGCAGACTGAACAACTGATGCCACAGGGTTAGTAAATAGCACAGGTCCTGCTATAGTTTTGATATTTGACCCTCCAAACCTCATGTTGAAATTCAATACTCAATATTAGAAGTGAGCCTAATGGGAAGTGTTTGGGTAATAGGGGCAGATTCCTCATGAACGTCTTGGTGCCATCCTCACAGTAATGAATGAGTTATTGCTCCATTAGTTCTCATGAGAGAGAGTTGTTATAAAGATCCTGACACCCCCCTCCCATCTCTCTTGCCTCCTCTCTCACCATCTGCTCTCTGCACAAGCCAGCTCCCTTTTGTCTTCCACCATGAGTGGAAGCAGCCTGAGGCCCATACCAGAAGCAGATACTGACATTATGCTCCTTGTACAGCCTGCAGAACCATGATCCAAATAAGCCTCTTTTCTTTACAAATCACCCAGCCTCAGGTATTCCTTCATGGCAACAAATGGACTAAGAGGCTGAACCCCAATTAGAGGCAGATATAACAAGGAAATCTCTGGCTTCCCGGGGGAGTTCATAGATTTTATCAGAGGAAGGTATGCAGCCCTTGAGGGAAGACTCACTATAGCCAACTGCAGCTTGAGACCTGGAAACTAATGTCCTTTGTAATTTTGCCCAGGTGAGTATTGCTGCAAAAGCTATTCTTATCCTCAGGCTCTAATTTGAGATGAAAGCCCAGTGGTTTTTCTGTCTAGTTCACCACTTTAGCTGTCACTTCCCCATCTGAAATTCCAGTTAGAGATTTTTTTCACCTTGACTGAATTTGTGGGTAAAAAGCGTACCCCAAAAGAGCTTCATAATCTCCTCATTGTCCCACATTCCAGATTCAGGGGATTCCATTGGAGAAGGTGTGACTCATTCAGGCTAATATTTAAATTAAATGTTTATGTAATATATATTAAATGTTTATTAGACTTTTTTTATAAATGAGGACACTTAGACCCTGATGAATTATATGGCTATGCCTGTTCAGAGAAAGCTCTATGTTATGCAGAATTAAGTGCTTGCTTAAGACCTTGAAGTTGCAAAACATTAATCTCTGGCTTCACATTAGACTGCAACACAAGGTAAAATAAAAAATACCCCTAAGTGGGTGTTTCAGACACTATTATATAAAACTGCTAGAGGGGTTACCAAACTCCACCCCCTTATGAAAGGAATTCATTAACTGCTGGTCAGATCAAGTGGAGCACAGTCAAGTTAAGCTATGCTGAACTCAGCAATGTATGGAATAATTTCTAATTCTACTAGTCAGAGTTGTTTGTTGTTGTTGTTTTCAAGCTATCAGAACTTTGATAACTAAAATGAATCTAGTTATTTTATATGTATTAAGCACCATATATAATTTTTAAAAACTGAAGTATCTATAAGGTAAACTTAAATAAAAAACAAGCCTATGTTCATCATAAGTATGTCTATAAGTAGAAATGTGCAAAGGACAGAAAACTTGAATCAAGTTATGCAAAAACACAAAGAAGGAGGCGGTCTTTAGAGGAATGTTTTACCTCCTGTGTGAGTTTTGTCTAGGACTTGACTACTTCAAGTTACCTCTAATATGTGACTAGAAAGTTCAGAGCTAGAATTATCAGTTCTTGGTACTTAGTTGGGTGGCTGCCAAATACACACTGAATGAATTAATGAAAGAAGAAAGGAATGAGACTCTTCTGTCTGGTTTCTGCCTGAATCCCTGGACTCCTCACCTGTCTCCTCCACTGTTACCATCCTTTAGATTCCCTGTTCCTCTTGTTTTGTCTGAGTCATGACCACTCATTCTTGCTTTCAGGTCTTTACACAAGCTGTTAGCTTTGGCTAAGCAATTCTTCCCCAGATCTCAGATCAGCTGGAGCACAGTCAAGTTTAGCTATACTGAACTCAGCAATATATGGAATAACTTCTAGTTATTCTTTCTTGTTGACCTTTCCTAGCTTCCAAATCTAAAATGGTTCATTAGTCACCATATCACATAACTCTCCTGATTTTCACCTTAGTATTTTCACCACCTAGTATTTTTTCTATATATTTCTCTATCTCCTTTACTAAAACACAAGCTCTATAATAACTGATGTTTATATAGACCTTGTAACCTGGCACCATTCTAAGCACTTTACATATTATTTTTTTCCTCAACTTTTATTTTAGGTTTGGGGGGGTACACGTGCAGGTTTGTTACATGGGTAAGTTGCATGTTGCTGGGGTTTGGTGTACAAATGATTTCATCACCCAGGTAGTGAGCATAGTATCCAATAGGTAGGTTTTTTTTTTTTTTAAATCTTTACCCTCCCCTCACTCAAAGTAGGCCTCAGGGTCTGTTGTTCCCATTTTTATGTCCATATGCACTCAAGGTTTAGCTCCCACTTATAAGTGAGAACATGTGATATTTGGTTTTCTGTTCCTGTGTTAGTTTGCTTAAGATAACGGCCTTCAGCTGCATACATGTTGCTGCAAATAACATGATTTTATTTTTTATGGCTGTATAGTATTCCATGGTGTGTACATACCACATTTTCTTTATCCAGTCCATTGTTGGTGGGCATTTAAGTTGATTCCATGTATTTGCTATTGTGGATAGTGTTGTGATGAACATACAGGTGCATATGTCTTTTTGGTAGAACAGTTTATATTCCTTTGGGTATATATCAAGTAATGGGATTGCTGGGTCAAAAGAGAGTTATTTTTTAAATTATTTGAGAACTCTCCAAACTGCTTTCCACAGTTGCTGAACTAATTTACATTTCCAATAGCAGTGTATAAACATTCCCTTTTCTCTGAAGCCTCATCAACATCTGTTGTTTTTTGAACTTTTAATAATAGCCAGTCTGACTGGTGTGAGATGGTATCTCATTATGGTTTTGATTTGAATTTATCTAATGATTAGTGATGTTGAGCATTTTTTCACATGCTCATTGACCATGTGTATATCTTCTTTTGAGAAGGGTTTTTTCATATCCTTTGTCTTTTTTTTTTTAATGGGGTTGTTTTTTGGTTGTTGGTTTAAGTTCTTTATAGATTCTAGATATTAGGCCTTTGTTGGATGCATAGTTTGTGAATAATTTCTCCCATTCTATAGGTTCTCTTTATTATGTTTCTTTTGCTATGCAGAAGCTCTTTCATTTAATTATGACTCGTCAATTTTTTGTTGTTGCAATTGCTTTTGGAGACTTCTTGAAATCTTTGCCAAGGCCTATGTCCAGAATGTTATTTCCTAAGTTTTCTTCTAATGTTTTTATAGTTTTAGGTCTTACATTTAAGTCTTTACTCCATTTTGGGTTGATTTTTTTATATGGTGAAAGGAAGGAGTCCAGTTTCAATCTTCTGCATATAGCTAGACAATTATCCCAGCACCATTTATTGAATAGGGAGTCTTTTCCCTATTGCTTGCTATTGTTGAGTTTGTTGAAGATCAGATGGTTGGTTTTAGGTGTGTGGTTTTGTTTCTGGGGTTGCTAACCTATTCCATTGTTCTACGTATCTGTTTTTGTACCAGAACTATGCTGTTTTGGTTACTATAGACTTGTAGCATAGTTTTGAAGTCAGGTAGTGTGATGCCTCCAGCTTTGTTCTTTTTGCTCAGGATTGCTTTGGCTATTCGGGCTCTTTTTTGGTTCCGTGTGAATGTTAGAGTAGTTTTTTTTTAATTCTGTGAAAAAATGACATTGTTATGCTTAATAGGAATAGCATTGAATCTGTAAATTGCTTTGGGCAATATGACCATCTTAACGATATTGATTCTTCTTGTCTACAAGCATGGAATGCTTTTCCATTTGTTTGTGTTGTCTCTGATTTCTTTCAGCAGTGTTTTGTAAATCTCATGGTATTTAAATATAACAACATGTTTAATCCTAACTACAATGCTATGAGATTAATATACTATTATTATCCTCATTTTACAGATGATGAAACTGAGGCAAAGTTGCTGATGAAATGGAGGCAGGGAGAAATTAGACAGCCTGTTAGTAAATGGCAGGGCAGGGCTTCAAACCAGGCAGTCTGACTCCAGAGCCTGTTCTCTTAACCACTCTCTTTGCCACCTCCTGCACAGAGTTGGGGACTGCTAGTCAGGGCCCTCTAAGAAGCAGACATCAAGATGGGGTTAGAGATGTGATATAGTTTAGATGTCTGTTACCTCCAAATCTCATGTTGAAATGTAATCTCCAATGTTGGAGGTAGGGCCTGGTGGGAGATGTTTGGGTGTGGCTGTGGATCCCTCATGAATGTCTTGGTGCTGTCCTCATGATAGTGAGTGAGTTCTCATGAGACCTGGTTGTTTAAAAGTGTGTAGCACCTCCCCACTTCTCTTGCTCCTGCTCTCACCATGTGAGATGCCTGCTCCCTTTTTACCTTCTCCCATGATTGTAAGCTTCTTGAGGCCCTCACTGAAGAAAAGATGCTAGAGCCATGCCTATAAAGCCTACAAAACCTTGGGCTAATTAAAAATCTTCTCTTTATAAATCACCCAGCCTCAGGTATTTCTTTATATCAACACAAAAATGGCCTAATACAAGACACAATAGACATACTGGGGGAAACACCAGTAAGGGAATATGGGGAAGAAACCAGAGAAAGCTGGAAAACAGGTTAGACTATACTGGAGTTCTGACTCTTGTGAAGGAGGGAAAGTAAGAAAGACAGACCATGGATTGCAGTATAATTTTAAGAAAGTTTCTGGAAGGCCAAGGAGTCCCTAAGCCAAAGTCATTCATTATAGGAAGCCTACATCTTTCAGGACCTGGCCTATCCTAGTACCTCAGCCATGTTCAGTTAACAGCTGGAAGCAGATTATGGGAAGTGTAGCCTTGGCAGGAATATTGTGACAGATTTCAGAACACAACAGCTGGGGGTGTCAGTGACATTCCCTGAAATAGGAGATCTGAGAGGTGCATTTTCATGGTAGCCACAGGGACATTGTCTTGTTCACTACCATATCTCCAGTGCATATACCAGCATTTTACACATGGCCGGCACTCAAATATTTGTCAACTAAACAAATTTACATATTCCTTGGATTATGCAAAAAGTACTCAATGGCTGACTATCTGTGAACAAATAAATGAATAAATTAACACAAAAAATAAAAACAAGTCTCTTAACTCCTTCACAATTTTCCCACCACCATTGCTGCTCTGGTGGAAAGTAAGAGTGGGCAAACTGGGCTTAGGATCACAGGAGATAAAGTTTATCTGCTTCACTCTTTCTTCCTGGTGATGCCCCACTTAGGCAGTGATTTACGAAGACAAGTAGCTTCCCCCAAGGAAAAGAATGAGACTTGGCTGTTGTTTGGGCAGGTACATTTACAGACACTTCAGACCTGCACATTTTAAGCACTTAATCCACGTGAAATAATGATACTTCACCCTCCTGAATCCATTCCAAGCTGGCTAGATATATCGCTTTGTGTAATGTTTCACAGAAGCTTCAGATTGGGGCTCTAAGGCTCATGAGTTCCTTTTTTTCTTGGCTTAAAGCAACAAAAATTTATTCTCACAGTTCTGGAGGCTAGATGTCTGAAATCAAGCTGTCAGCGGGGCTGTGTTCCCCTAGGGCTCTAAAGGAGAATCCCTTCTTGCCTCTCCCCAGCTGCTGGTGGCTGTTAACAGTCCTTGCTTGGCATTTCTGGACTGCATCATTCTAGTCTCTGCCTCTTTTGTCACATGGTGTCTTCTCTGTGTCTTTCATCTCTGTATCCAAATTTCCTCCTTGTTTTTTCTTAAATTTTATTTTTAAATTGTGGACAAAATACTTAATATAAAATTTACCATTTTAACTATTTTTTTAGTGAATAGTTCAGTGGCGTTAAGTATATTTACATTGTTGTACAACCACCACCATCTATCTCCAGAACATTTTTTCATCTTCTCAAACCGAGACTCTATACGAATTAAACAGTAATTCCTCATTGTCTCCTCTCAGCCCCTAGAAACCACCATTCTACTCTCTGGCTCTATGAGTTTGACTACTTTAAGTATCTCATGTAAGTGGAGTCATTTGCCTGTCATAAGTGGTTTATTTTACTTAATGTAATGTCCTCAAAGCTTATATTTTAGCATGTTGTCAGAATTTCCTTCATTTTTAAGACTAAACAATATTCCATTGTATGTTGTGTTAGTCTGCTAGGGCTGCCATAACAAAATGCCACAGACTGGGTGGCTTAAAAAACAGAAATTTATTTTCTCGAAGTTCTGGAGGCTGGAAGTCCTAGATCAAGGTGTTGGCAGGTTTGGTTTCATTTGATGCCTGTCTCGTTGGCTTGAAGATGGCTACTTTCTCACTGTGTCCTCACATGGTCACCCCTCAGTCTGTGTTTTCTGTGCCCTAATATCTTCCTATAAGCATACCAATCACATGGCATTGGGGCCCACCTGTAGAATCTCACTTTACCTTAATTACCTCTTTAAAGGCTCTATCTCCAAATAGTCACATTCTGAGGTACTGGGGGACTTTAACATATGAATTTTAGGAAGATGCAAATTCAGCCTATTCTATATGGTACAGTTATCAAAATCAGGAAATTAACATCGATATGATTTTATTATGTATTTACCAGACCTTGTTCAAATGTTGCCAATTATCCTATCTCATTTTCCTGATCCAGGATCCAATCTGAGATCACACATTGCATTTAGTGGTTGTCTTGTCTCTTTAGTCTTCTTTAATCTGAAACAGTTCCTTGATCTTTCTTGTTTTACTTTAACATTTTTCAAGAATACTGTTCAAAATGTTATGCAATATTCCTCAATTTATATGATGTTTCCTCATGATTGGATTCAGAAAAGGCATTTTTTTTTCAAGAATTCAACAGAAGCAGTATCATGTCCTCCTCAGTGTATCATATCAGGAGGCACATAATGTTGACTTGTCTCATTGCTGGTGACATTATCCTTGACAATTGGTCAGCATAGTGTCTGCCAAGCTCTTCCACTGTATTTCCCCTTTTAAATAAGTATCTTATGGTAAGATACTTTGAGACTATGTAAATACCTTTTTTCTCATCATATTTTGTCTACTAATTATAGTTTCTATTGATGATTCTTGCCTAAATAGCTGTTACTGAGGTATTTGCTGAATGGTGAACTTCTCTTTTCAGCATTCCTTCTACATTTATTAATTGGAGTCTCATAAAAAAAGTGTTTTTCTTTCTTTACCATTTATTATTTATTTATATAAGCATGGACTCACAGATTCTTTTTATTCTATGAGTGATAATTCATCACCATTATTCATTTTGTTGCTCCAATTTTTCTGATCACCAGGAGCTCATTCAATTAGCTCCAGTGTCCTTTTGATATGGCCCTATCATTCATTGAGCGCTTTTAGATCTCTGGCACCCCAAGATGGTGGAGGCTCATCTTATACTTTCCCTGTCCTAGCCCTGGAGTGTGCCTTTTCTTCAAGGAGTCCTGGCTTCTTTTACTGACAAATGATATTTTATTGAAAGCATTCCTTTTTTCTAGAGAATAAGTGTTAGGTTCATTCACTGATATGTAGGTATAATTGCTCCTAGTCCTGAGAAGACAGGCCTATGAAATACATGTATGAATATATACACACACACATATTCCTATAACTATTTCTCTATCTAGATGCATTTTCAAACCTTGAGCTAGTACTGATACCTCCAGACAAGGTTTTTTCTAGCCTTCCCCCTTTTCTTATTCACAATGCCCTTCCCTAACAAAAACCAACCTATTATTATTATTAATATCATAGGCTGATTCATAGAATACATGCAAAGTAATTTCAGGATACGTAAGCCTGTGGAAAACAAACCTAACTAAAGTACAATATTTGTGCACAGTTTTTCTTTTGTCTTTGACCTTAAAAATTTATAGTCAAACTGATGTTTTTTAAAGTTAATTGGTTGGTTAGCTACAGGCACCACCCCTTCAGTGTGGTTATATTACAGTCACACACCACAATATGATGTTTCAGTCAACAATGAACCACATACACATCAGTGATCCCATAAGGTTATAATACCATATTCTTACTGTGTCTTTCCTGTGTTTATATATGTTCGGTAGGCTATACCATCTGGGTGTGTGTAAGTACACTCTATGATGTTCATGCAAGACAACATTACCATTTCTCAGAACATATCCCCATTGTTAAGTGACACATGACTGTATTTGTAATGGAGTGTGGCTCATTCTTTTCCATTATGTCCTATTTGAGGTCTCCTTCCCCAGTTTGTTAATTATTATATTTACTCCAAGTCTGTGAGAAATTACCATAGTTCTAAAAGTCATATATATATATATATATATTTTTTTTTTTTTTTTTTTTTTACTAGAGAAGTGTCACTCCCCCAGTCCCTTATACTCCATTCCCCTTCTTTTTCACCTGGTTTCTACCCACAGTCTGTAGCTAAACACTCTTATTAGTTTCTGGTTTGCCTTTTCTGTTTCATTTTTTCACAAATGAACAAAGTCATGTGTATTTTCTTATTCCTCCTTTCTTATACTCAAAGTAGCTTACCACTGGCACTTTTGTGTAGGTTGCTTCTATTCAACTAACATTCTATGCTAACAGTTACTCTTTATCAGTTCATAGATAACTCATTCTTTTTACAGCTGTATAGTATTGCACTGTGTGGATGTACCATAGTTTATTCATCACTTTGCTATATTTTATTCTTTAAGTTATTTCAAATACTGAACAATTACAAACAATGCTGCCATAAGTAATATTGTACATGTGTATTTTCATATTGCTGAGGTTATATTTTTAGGGTAAATTCTTAAAACTACTTCTCACAATTGCTTCGACTATTTTGCTGGGCCAAGAGGTAACTGCATATATATATTTTAAATTATGTATTGCCAAATTCTCCTCCAAAAGAATTGTACTAATTTATATTCCCACCATCAATGTAAGAGGGAGCCATTTCCACATGGCACCACCAACAAAATGCCTTTTGTTGTAGTTTTCACCTTTCTGATAAATGAGAAATGGTATGTCAGTGTAATATAATTAGTATTAAATTAATTTGCATAAAATCTAATGAGTGAACATTTTTTCATATGTTTGAGGGTCATTTTGTATGTTTTTGTGAGTTGCCTATTCATGCCTTGCCTATCTTTATATCAGGATTTTAGTCTCTCCTCTTAATTTTTATGAGACATTTACATATTAGGGATATTAGCTTTTATCTCTGATATATGTTGCAAATATTTTCTCTTGGCTTTTCTCTTTTGACTTCAGTTATGGTGCTTTTTTTGTCATGTAGTTTTTGGTTTATATACTAAATTTATCAGGAAGGTAGATTATTTCAAAACAGTACCCTACATGGTAGTTGAAAGAATTTCTAGGAAAGAGCTTGAGATAGAAAGTAATCCCTAATCTTCACTATTTAAATGACTGTCATGTTAAAGGAACAGACTTATTCTGTGTTTCTCCAAGGGAAAGCACTAGGTTAAGTGACTTGAAGTTAAAGGAAACACCTTCTGCCATTATGCAAAAAAGGGCTTTCAAGTTACATGTGACCCTTGTATTCACAAATGGCTTGTTCTGTATCACTAGGAGAATTAAAAGTTTCTGTCATGATGTCTGTTATTTAAATGATTAAATATTAGCACTTGGTACAAAGTGAGATGCCGGTTAGCTGGAATAGTGAGCCTAAAATAAATTTTCAAGAGCTGGGGGTGGGGGGATTATAGGAAATGTGACATTCAATAACAAAGCCAAACTAAGGTAGAAAAACCAAGGAAGTCCAGAGTTACACAAAGCAAGTCAGAATGCATAAATAGAAAGGAGGCTGGACCAGTTCTGGAAATGTGTGTTCATATCCTTTATGATTTACATGGGTTCTTGCTGCATGTCTGTCTAGGTGGGTTGAGAAAACCTAAACCATACCAATAGACACTTTGATTCATTTTCATATTCTTTCAATATTTCTTGAGCATCTTTATGGCCCCAACGCCGTCAGGGTGTTTGAAACATCGCAGAACAAGAAAACATTTTCTGTTTCACAAGGCATGCAGTCTTAGCAACAGTTGCTTACCAGCTGTGAATCTGCCTACTGGAACTTTGTCCTGGGCCAAATTTTTGCACCTAGCCCATAACAATATCAGGAAATGTCATTCCACGGAAATTCAGGTGACTTTCCTGGCTGGGCTGACCGGAATTAATTACCATACCTTTCATTCCAAATACTAAGAACATTTTGTATGATGTAATCATCATGACTATCCTAGGAAAAGTGTTTTCAGTATCTCCATGATAGTTTTGAAAGGAGGTGATAAGTTAGAGAGTAATAAACATCCCAGGTTTGGTGTGAGTCAGCAGAGGACCCAAAGCAGGACCAAAGACCTCGTACTCAGAATCTCCACTCAATGGCTATATCACACAGCAGGAAAATTTGGAATCCTTGTGCTTTGTTTCCATGACAACACACAGAGACATCCCTAAAATTCATGGAATAGGGAAAAATTGCTTGAGACATCATGCTATACTTTACCCTAAACTATACCCTATAGTGTACCTCTAGCTACATTTCTCTCAACCCTCAAATTTAAACTGTGGGCTTCTGGAACATGGAATAATTGAATGTCATACATTCTTTCAACCTCAGAGTTGGAAGGGTTCTTACAGTTCACCCACTCCAGTATCCTGTACTATGATGGCCCAAGGAGGTCTTCCCAAGATCATAGCTGTTTGATGTTATCTCAGGGTCTTCCACATTCTGCTCCTGTGTACCTCCTCTTCTTTGTCTCAGGATATTTTCCTCCTGTTCTCTATGATCTAACTCATCTGAACTTCCTTTAATTCCTCATGTGTGATGTTCTCTTTTGCCGCTAAAACTTCACCACACGTGTTTCCTACTGTTTGGATTACTTTTCCTTTACCTTTCCCTGGATAACTGTCACTTAACTTTCTCATCTTCACTTAACTCTCAGTAAGTAAAAGTCCCTTCATCTATGCCCCCATAGTATCTTTCATATCCCTCTTGGAAATGCTTATATCTGCAATTACATGTTTAGTGCTTATCTCCCCCAATGAATTAGTAAGCTATTTTTGTCTTATTTGCCATTGTATCTCCAGAATCTAACCCAACATTTTTGCACATACTGGTTACTCAATAAATGTTAGATTGAATGGAAACCAGGGCTCAAATTTAGTTTTTCTGTTCCTAGTACGACTTTATTTCCACACTACAGCCCTGCCTCCTGACTGAACATTCTTTTCTTATGGATATGTTAAGGGATAATTGACAAGGACTAAGTATTTGCTCTGAGGATCATATGGTTACTTATGGTACTTACTTGACTAAAGAAAGATATTTGAAAGATTAAGATGACTCAAAGTTAGATGGATGTGGCCTCACACAGGATTATAATGTAAACAGCCATTTTCCAATGTGTAGGGCAAAGATACACATTTAGTTTGGTCAAATCCTGGATTACAGCAAATGTCATCCTGGATTGTCTAGCTAACAAGATCAGTCCATCAGCTCTGTCATTCAATGGTGTAATAGTTTGCCCTTATACCCACGGGTTCTTGTGAATTCATGAATACTTGTAGCAATTCAAGAGTACTTGGGGGAAATTTGAACAAAGTTTCATTTGTTTACGGGCTCTAATAAATCAAATATGCTTGTTTAAAACTAAATGTTTAAACGGGACAATAAAATCTTAGGTAGAATATTAATACATTTTTCTATTTGTTTTTTCTTTATATAGAAGTTAAAAATAATGGAAGTTAATGAGATTGGATTGTAGACATTTAGTTCACTCATGCATTTTAGAGTACAGTTAAACAGTGTTCTGAAAAATTAAGCGACTTGCCTATGTCCACATGAATAGTAATAAAACTGTGCTGTTTTTCTCCTCAATGTGCTACAGTATGATCATGTTTTTGTGTATAGGAACATGTGCAGATTTAGATATGCAAAAAAATCTTAAGGAAGTTGATATCACACTTAGATTTAGGCACACATTCATACATGAAAAATAAACAAATAGACAATACCCATGGCTCCAGACTAACATAGGACATTTGACCTCATCATAATCATCAGAGAGGAAGCTAATGTCACAAATGATGCTTGTTACCTGTGGGATTCTTCTGGAGCAATGTTTAAGAAACCAAATTCTGTTGGATTGGCGGTATGGAAACATTCTGTGAGTCCTATAGGGAAACTTTCAGCTACACAGGCAGCCATTGGCCCTGATCATGATTTAGATAATATTCAATATTTCTGAAAGCACTTTTGCAGGCATCCCAGGACTTTTCATTGATTAGAAATTTGTTTCAACAGGCCCTGAGGTTTACTTTTGATTTACAAACTCTTCCTTCATAGAGAGAGAAATTCAAGTGTGCTAATATGATTTTTGAGGGGATAATCAGTCCATAAGTCAGGATAGCCCACTGACTTATTTTCATAGCACTTTGTATCTATAAAGCTAAATAAATAGCAAACATTTTTTCACTGTAGAGGAAGATAACATTGTTATTAAAGTAACGACTATTAGTCCCCTTGTCTCCAACTCTCTGCTACAGGCATAAATATGCTTGTTTCATCCACCAGTCACATATTTAATTAGAGGCATTTGTTATCTCTGATTGACACTTGAATATGTCCTAAATTTATCCTAATGAATAGTCACCAGTCTCCCAACTATTTGGGCCTTCCAAGCCTTCATCTCATTTAAGGAGATGCCAAGCTCATTCCCATAGGGCTAGACCAGCACTGTTGAATAGAACCTTCTGTGATGAAGGAAATGCTTTTTATCTGCACCATCCAGTATGAAAGTCACTAGATATGTGGCTGCTGAACACTCAGAATGTAGCTAGTGTGACTAAGAACAAAGTTTTGTTTGTTTATGGGCACCAATCTGTGAGTCAGCAGAGGACCCAAAGCCGGACCAAAGACCTCATACTCAGAATCTCCACTCAGTCTGCTTACCAGAACTTTGTCCTTGGCCATATTTTTGCACCTAGCACATAACAATATCAGGAAATGTCATTCCACTGAAATTCAAGTGACTTTTCTGGCTAGGTTGACTAGAACTAATTACCATACCTTTCATTCCAAATACTAAGAACAATTTTGTATGATGTAATCATCATGACTATCCTAGGAAAAGTATCTTTTAAATTTTTAGTATTTTTTATTTTTATAGAATTAGGGGGTACAAGTGCAATTTGGTTCCATAGATATATTGCATAGTGGTGAAGTCTGGACTTTTAGTGTAACCATCAACTAAATGGTGTACATTGTACCCAAGAGGTGACTTTTCTTTCTTTTTTTTTTAATTTATTCTAAAAAAATGTGATACATGTGCAGAACATGCAGATTTGTTCCATAGGTATATGTGTGCCATGGTGGTTTGCTTCACCTATTGACCCATCTTCTAAGTTCCCTCCCCTCACCCCCCAGCCCCCAACAGGCCCTGGTGTGTGTTATTCCCCTCTCTGTATCCATGTGTTCTCAATGTTCAAATCCTACTTAAGAGTGAGAACATGTGGTGGTTGGTTTTCTGTTCCTGTGTTAGTTTGCTGAGGATGATGGCTTCCAGCTTCATCCATGTCCCTGCAAAGGACATCATCTCATTCCTTTTTATGGCTGCATAGTATTTCATGCTGTATATGTATCACATTTTCTTTATCCAGTCTATCATTGATGGGCATTTGGGTTTGTTCCATGTCTTTGCTATTGTAAATAGTGCTGCAATAAACATACATGTGCATGTGTCTTTATAGAAGAATGATTTGTATTCCTTTGGATATATACCCAGTAATGGGATTGCTGGATCAAATGGTATTTCTAGTTCTAGATCCTTGAGGAATCCCCATACTGTCTTCCAAAATAGTTGAATGAATTTACATTCCTACCAATAGTGTAAAAGCGTTCCTATTTCTCCACAGCCTTGCCAGCATCTATTGTTTCCTGAGTTTTCAATAATCATCATTCTGACTGGCATGAGATGGTATCTCATTGTGGTTTTGATTTGCATTTCTCTAATGATCAGTGATGTTAAGCTTTTTTTCATATGGTTTTTGGCCATGTAAATGTCTTCATTTGAGAATTGTCTGTTCATGTCTTTTGCCCATTTTTGATGGTTTTTTTTTCTTGTAAATATGTTTAAGTTCCTTGTAAATTCTGGATATTAGACCTTTGTCAGATGGGTAGATTGCAAAATTTTTCTCCCATTCTTTAGATGGCCCGTTCACTCTGATGATAGTTTCCTTTGCTGTGCAGAAGCTCTTTAGTTTAATTAAGTCCCATTTGTTAATTTTGGCTTCTGTTGCAATTGCTTTTGGTGTTTTAGTCATGAAGTCTTTGTCTATGCCTATTCCCTGAATGGTATTGTCTAGGTTTTCTTCTAGGGTTTTTATCGTTTTGGTTTTTACACTTAAGTCTTTAATCCATCTTGAGTTAATTTTTGTGTAAGGTGTAAGGAAGGGGTCCGGTTTCAGTTTTCTGCATATGGTTTGCCAGTTTTCCCAGTACTATTTATTGAATAGGAGATCCTTTCCCCATTGCTTGTTTTTGTCAGGTTTGTCAAAGATCAGATGGTTGTAGATATGTGGTGTTATTTCTGAAGTCTCTGTTCTGCCGCATTTGTCTATGTGTCTGTTTTGGTACAAGTACCACGCTGTTTTGGTTACTGTAGCCTTGTAATATAGTTTGAAGTCAGGTAGCATGATGCCTCCAGCTTTGTTCTTTTTGCTTATACTTCTCTTGGCTCTACAGGATTCTTCTTTGATTCCATATGAAATTTAAAATAGTGTTTTCTAATTCCATGAAGAATGTCAGTGGTAGTTCGATTGGAATAGCATTGAACCTATAAATTACTTTGAGCAGTATGGCCATTTTCATGATATTGATTCTTTTTATCAATGAGGATGGAATGTTTTTCCATTTGTTTGTGTCCTCTCTTATTTCCTTGAGCAGTGTTTTGTAGTTCTTGAAGAGGTCCTTCACACCCCTTGTTACCTGTATTCCTAGGTATTTTATTCTCTGTAACAATTCTGAATAGGAGTTCATTCATGATTTTGCTCTCTGCTTGCCTATTGTTGGTGTAAAGCAATGCTTTTGATTTTTGCACATTGGTTTTGTATCCTGAGACTTTGCTGAAGTTGCTTATCAGCTTAAGGAGTTTTGGGGCTGAGATCATGGGGATTTCTAAATATAGAATCATGTCATCTGCCAACAGAGACAATCTGACTTCCTCTCTTCCTATTCAAATGCGCTTTATTTCTTTCTCTTGCCTAATTGCCCTGGCCAGAACTTTGAATATTATGTTGAATAGGGGTGGTGAAAGAGGGCATCCTTGTCTTGCACCGGATTTCAAAGGGAATGCCTGCAGCTCTTGCCCATTCAATATTTTATTGGCTATGGGTTTGTTACAAATGGCTGTTATTATTTTGAGGTATGTTCCATCAATACCTAGATTATTGAGAGTTTTTAACATGAAGGGGTGTTGAATTTTATCAAGGCCTTTTCCGCACCTATTGAGATAATCATGTGGAATTTGTCATTGGTTCTGTTTATGTGATGGATTACATTTATTGATTGGTATATTTCGAATCAGACTTGCATCCCAGGGATGAAGACGACTTGATCATGGTGGATAAGTTTTTTTGTGCTGCTGGGTTCGGTTTGCCAGTATTTTATTGAGGATTTTTACATTGATGTTCATCAAGGATATTATCCTGAAGTTTTCTTTTTTTGTTGTGTCTCTGCCAGGTGTTGGTATCATGATGCTGGCTTCATGAAATGTGTTAGGGAGGAGTCCCTCCTTTTCAATTGTTTGGATTAGTTTCAGAAGGAATGGTACCAGCTCCTCTTTGTATTTCTGGTAGTATTCAGCTGTGAATCTGTCTGGTCCTGGGCTTTTTTTGATTGGTAGGCTATTAATTACTGCCTCAATTTCAGAGCTTGTTATTGGTATATTCAGGGATTCAACTTCTTCCTAGTTCAGTCTTAGAAGGGTGTGTGTGTCCAGGAATTTATCCATTTCTTCTAGATTTTCCAGTTTATTTGCATAGAGGTGTTTATATTATTCTCTGATGGTAGTTCTTATTTCTCTGGGGTCAGTGGTGATATCCCTTGTATCATTTTTATTGTGTCTATTTGATTCTTCTCTCCCTTCTTTATTAGTCTAGCAAGTGGTCTATCTATTTTAATTTTTTCAAAAAAACACCTCCTGAATTCTTTGATTTTTTTGCAGGGTTTTTCATGTCTTTATCTCCTTCAAGTCTTCTCTGATCTTAGTTATTTCTTCTCTTCCAGCTTTTGGATTCGTTTTCTCTTGCCTCTCTAGCTCTTTTAATTGTAATGTTAGGGTGTGAATTTGAGATCTTTCTAGCTTTCTGATGTGGGCCTTTAGTGCCATAAATTTCCCTCTAAACACTGCTTTAGCTGTGTCCCAGAGATTCTGATATGTTTTCTTTGTTCTCATTGGTTTCAAAGAACTTCTTCATTTCTGCCTTAATTTTATTATTTACCCAGGAGTCATTCAGGAATAGGTTGTTCCATTTCTGTGAAATTGTGTGGTTTTGAGTGAATTTCTTAATCCTGAGTTCTAATTTGATTGTACTGTGGTCTGAGAGACTGTTTGTTATGATTTCAGTTCTTTCCCATTTGCTGAAAAGTGTTTTACTTCCAATTATGTGGTCAATTTTAGAATAAGTGCCATGTGGCACTGAGAAGAATGATTATTCTATTGATTTGGGGTAGAGAGTTCTGTAGACATCTACTAGGACCACTTGATCTAGAGCTGAGTTCAAGTCCTAATATCCTTGTTAATTTTCTGTCTCATTGATACTGACAGTGGGGGTTTAAAGCCTCCCACTATTATTGTGTGGGAGTCTAAGTCTCTTTGTCAGTCTCTAAGAACTTGTTTTATGAATCTGGGTGCTCCTGTACTGGGTGTATATATGTTCAAAATAATTAGCTCTTCTGGTTGAATTGTTTCCTTTACCATTTGGTAATGTGCTTTTTTGTCTTTTTGATCTTCATTGGTTTAAAGTCTGTTTTGTCAGAGACCAGGACTGCAACCCCTGATTTTTTTTTTTTTTTTTTTTTGGTTTCCATCTGCTTGGTAAATTTTCCTCCATCTCTTATTTTGAGCCTATGTGTGTTTTTGCATGTAAGATGGGTCTCCTGAATACAGCACACCAATGGGTCTTGACTCCTTATCCAGTTTGCCAATATGTCCTTTAATTGGGGCATATATCCCATTTACATTTAAAGTTAGTATTGTGTGAATTTGATCCTGTCATTATGAGGCTATTTGGGTATTTTGCACACTAGTTGATGCAGTTTCTTTGTAGTGTCATTGGTCTTTATATTTTGGTGTGTTTCTGCAATGGCTGGTACTGGTTTTCCCTTTCCATAGTT
The DNA here is from genome assembly GCF_028858775.2 of Pan troglodytes. NCBI lineage: Eukaryota > Metazoa > Chordata > Mammalia > Primates > Hominidae > Pan > Pan troglodytes. The sequence continues at coordinate 67,273,465 of NC_072398.2, forward strand.
AGTGCTTCTTTCAGGAGTTCTTGCAGGACAGGCCTGGTGGTAATGAAATCCCTTAGCATTTGCTTGTCTGGAAAGGATTTTATTTCTCCTTCACTTATGAAGCTTAGTTTGGCTTGATGTGAAATTCTGGGTTGAAAATTCTTTTCTTTAAGACTGTTCAATATTGGCCCCCAATCTCTTCTGGCTTGTAGAGTTTCTGCTGAGAGGTCTGCTCTTAGCCTGATGGGCTTTCCTTTGTAGGTGACCTGGCCTTTCTCTCTGGCTGCCCTTAACAGTTTTTCCTTCATTTAGACCTTGGAGAATCTGATAATCATGTGTCTTGGGGTTGATCTTCTTGTGGAGTACCTTACTGGTGTTCTCTATATTTCCTGAATTTGCATGTTGGCCTGTCTTGCTAGGTTGGAGAAGTTCTCCTGGATAATATCCTGAAGTGTGTTTTCCAGCTTTTTTCCATTCTCCCTGTCTCCTTCTGGTACTCCAATCAATCATAGGTTTGATCTTTTATGAAGTCCTATATTTCTTGGAGGCTTTGTTCATTCATTTTCATTCTTTTTTTTCCCTATTCTTGTCTGCATGTCTTATTTCAGTAATGTAGTCTTCAAACTCTGATATCCTTTCTTCTATTTGGTCGATTCGGCTGTTGATACTTGTGTATGCTTCATGAAGTTTTCATGCTGTGTTTTTCAGCTCCATTAGGTCATTTATATTCCTCTCTAAACTGGTTATTCTAGTTAGCAATTCCTCTAACCTTTTGTCAATGATCTTAGCTTCTTTACATTGGGTTAGAACATGTTCCTTTAGCTCATCATAGTTTTTTATTACCCATCTTCTGAAGCCTACTTCTGTCAATTTGTCCATCTCATCCTCCATCCAGTTCTGCACCCTTGATGGAGAGATGTTGTGATCATTTGGAGGAGAAGAAGCGTTCTGGCATTTTGGGTTTTCTGCATTTTTTCATTCATTCTTTCTCATCTTCATGAATTTGTCTAGTTTTGGTCTTTGAGGCTGCTGACCCTCAGATGGGGTTTTTGTGGGGACCCATTTTGTTGTTGTTTTTGTTGATGGTGTCATTGTCACTTTCTGTTTGTTTTTCTGTCAATGGTCAGGTCCCTCTTCTGTAGGGCTGCTGCAATTCGCTGGGGATTCACTTCCAGCCCTATTCATCTGATTTGCTCCCATGCCTGGAAATGTCACTCAGGGAGGCTGGAGAGTAGCAAAGATGGATGCCTCCTGCTTCTGGGACCTCTAACCTCAAGGAGCATCAACCTGATGTCAGTAGGATGCTCCAGTGTAGGGTGTCTGACAAACCCTGTTGGAGGGTCTCACCCAGTTTGGTGGCACCAGGAGCAGAACCCATTTAACAAAGCACTTTGTGCCTTGGTGGAGATGATATGTTTCGCTGAGGTGAAACCCACTCATCTGGGCTTCCTGGATTCCTCAGAACTACCAGGAGGAGAGGCTAAGTCTGCTGGTTCACAGAGACTGCGACCACCCCTCCCCTAGGCCTAGGGAGATCCTAATTCTGTCCCTGAGCCTCTGGCTGGAGTTATTGGAGATCCTGCAGGGAAGCCCCACTCACCGAGGAAGGATGGGTCAGGATTAGAGCTAAAGAGGCACTCTGGCCACAGACTGCCACAGCCGGTGTGTTAGTTTGTGGAGGCAAGTCTTTGGACCAAGCCATCCAGCCTCCCTGGTTCCAGCAGGGGAAAAGCACAGCCTGCAGCTATAGAAATGAGTGCCACCCTTCACCCACCCAGGGAGCTTAGCACGTTAAGTAGTTGTGCATCCCAGTTCTGGCTGCTGCCTCTCCCCCAGTGAGCTCAAACGACTTAGACAGCTGGCAGCCACAGCCGGTGCTTGTTGCCCCTACCCCTGGGAGTTCAGTAGGCTCAAGCAAATTCCAGCTGTGAGGCTGTAAGTATCTGTGCATTCTAGGGTTGGTACGCTAGGCTCCAGTGGTGTGGGTTCACGAGTGGGGTCTTCCAATCCATGGGTTACACAGTAAAGCATAGTTTCCCTGGCTGGGTAGCAAGCTCACTCACTGCCTCTCTTGGCTTGGGAGAGAGGGTTCCCCTTTCCCATGTGGCTCTCACATGGGCTGCTGCACCACACTGCTCTTCCTTCTCTCTCTCAGTCATGCCAGCCTTCTAGTCAATTTTGATGAGAGAACATGGATACCTTTGTTGCCGGTGAAGGATTCACATGCTTATTATGGTTTTTTTTCAATGGGCGCCTTGGAACACCACTGCTTCTAGTGGGCCATCTTGGCCCCACTGACCAGTAGGTAATTTTTCATCCATCACCCCCTCCCACCTTTTGGAGTCTCCAATGTCTGTTATCCCACTCTGTATATCCATGTATACCCATTCTTTAGCTCCCACGTATAAGTAAGAACATGTAGTATTTGATTTTTTTGAGTTGTTGCACTTAGGATAATGGCCTCCAGTTTCATCCATGTTACTGCAAAGGACATAATTTCACTCTTTTTTGTGGCAAAGTAGTATTCCATGGTATATATGTACCACATTTTCTTTATCTAATCATCTATTGATGGACACTTAGGTTGATTTCATAACTTTGCTATTGTGAATAGTATTGTGATAAACATACAAGTGCAGGTGTCTTTATTATATATGTATATATATAAAGTGATTTTATACATACATAAAATGTGTGTATATATAGACACATGCACACACAACACATATATATACACACACACACACATACACACACACATACACACACACACACATCAAATGATTTATTTTCCTTGGGGTACTCAGCAGGGGGATTGCTGGATCAAATCATAGTTCTATTTTTAGTTCTTTGAGAAATCTCCATACTGTTTTCCTTAGAGGGTTCATTAATTTACATTCCCACCAACAGTGTATAAGTGTTCCCTTTTCTCTGAATCCTTACCAACATCTGTTGTTTTTTGACTTTTTAATAATAGCTATTCTGACTGGTGTAATATGGTATCTCATTGTGGTTTTAAGTTGCATTTTTCTGATAATTAGTGATGTTGAACATGTTTTCATGTTTTTTGGCCACGTGTATGTCTTCTTTTGAAAAAGTGTTCATGTCTTTTGCCCACTTTTTAATGGTTTTCTTTTTTCTCGTTTAGCTGTTTGAGTTCTTCCTAGATTCTAGATATTTTTCCTTTATCAGATGCATGGTTTGCAAATATTTTCTCTCACTCTCTAAGTTGTCTGTTTACCCTGGTTATTTCTTTTGCTGTGAGGAAGCATTTTAGTTTCAGTCCCATTTGTCTATTTTTGCTTTTTGTTAATTTGCTTTTAAATAGTTACCTGTGGCTAGGGGCCACTTTATTACTTATTGGTAACAGTGAGTATGGATGATCACTTTTATCCATATCCCACTTGCCAGAACCCATTCTTATTGTTCCAACATAACTGCAAATTATACTGGAAAATGCAGGCTTCTGTGTGCTTGAGAAAAACAGGTTTGGTAGTGGACAGCTAGCAAGCCTCTTCATGAACTGCCCATCTGATCAGAGAAGTCTCTTTCATTCTTGCTTTTATACATAGGACATGCTCTCCAAGGGCATCACCAAAACCCCCTCCCTCAAGTCCCTGCATCCAGCTTAAAGTTCAAGAATCCTGATAGTTGTACAGTCATCCTTTCCATCATATCTAAATGTTGCTTTTTTAAGCCTGGCAACTCATGAAATAAAAAAGTTATATTCCCTTCCCCCCAGTATACAATGATGGAACAGAGGTAGGATAACCACAATAAGTACCCTTCAGAAAGGGAAAAAGTAGAGACACTGTTCAGTTACTTGTTTGTAACACTTCTGGAATCCTGTTAGGCAGATGTCATAAGGGTTCCTTAGCTATGCCCTGACTATGGAAATAACTCTCTTGTTCGTTATTCTCGATGGCTCCTGATTTCTCTCAGAGGCCTCCTATTATATGTAATTTTTCTTAACCACATATGAAAGTACAGGGAGTTTTGTGACCAAACCTAGAAGTGATGCATATCACTTCCAGACACATCCCATTGGTGAGAATCTGATGGCCTCAATGTAATTCCAGAGGAGGGTGGGAAATGTAGCATTTCTTTGTGCACAAGAAGAAGTTGGATTGATGAGCATCTAGCCTGTCTCTGACCACTGAAGATGTTCCAGGAACTTTATCATTGTTATTCTCACAACAATACTATGCAGAAGGTGTTAGCCTCATTTTGTGGGTAGGAACTAGAAAGAGCTAACACTCTTAGTCATGCCACCTTTTGTTGCCCAAAATTAAGAGTCTCCATCACAAGGCAAGGTAGCTATCAGGGAAGGTTACCTGAATGCCCTTTAACAAGCTGACTTCACCTAAGTCCAGGTTTTAGCCATCAGTTTTGAACACCTGAAACCTGTTTTGGTTTTCTGAGAGTGAGTGAGTCTTTCAGGGGTAGCATTACGTTAGTCTCACATGAGTTAATGTACATATTACTTAAATTATTTATGAACTTATGAAAAGAAATATAATTGTCACATGGGTTTTAATATCATGTAGGTGTGATATACTCTTTTTCTGAAGGCTGGTAATATTCAGAAATGGGTGATGGCATGAATGCCAGGGTCACTGGAGAGGATTTCAGCAAACACATGGCCACTTGCCTTCATCGTGACACACTTGCACCTCCTGGAAAGTTTCCTAGGTGCGGACAACCTCTCTTTGTCGTTATCCAATTGACCACATTCATTATAAATAGGCATGTTTTTCTGGACAGCTAAGTGTTCCAGGATTAGGCAAATAGAACAGTGTGTTTCTTTAGATGGGGTCCCACTCTAGCTAAGGTGGCTTGAAACTCTTCAGTGCATTATGAAGGGTCCTTTACCAGTGGGAACTCTCCAGTTTGCAGTCAGACTTTCTTCTGTCCTAGACAGTGCTCGAAGACTCTGCCAGCACTGGCCTCTGGCTTTGTATTTTCTACCCCTTTTATGTAGTTGAAGTCATCCCTCTATTTATTTTTTTCTAAGTTTCTCTTGCTGTTCATCCCTATCCTGATTGCCATATGCTTTCTTGGACATCCAAGAAAGGTTATATATAACCTGAATGGACGTCCATTCAGGTTATAGTCAAATCTTGCTGTCTTTTAAGATGACTTTACATATCTCTGCTGTAACTTATTATGTCCTGTAGGCCGGACATGGTGGCTCATGCCTGTGATCCCAGCACTTTGGGAGGCTGAGGCAGGCAATATAGTGAAACCCCATCTCTACTAAAAATACAAAAATTAGCGGGACCTGGTGGCACCTGCCTGTAGTCCCAGCTACTCGGGAGGCTGAGGCAGGAGAATTGCTTCAAGCTAGGATGCAGAGGCTGTGGTGAGCCAAGATTGCGCTACTGCACTCCAGCCTGGGCAACACAGCGAAACTCCATCTCAATAGTAATAATAATAATAATAATAATAATGATAATAATTCTGTAAGGCAGCTTTACCTCCTTTCCAAATTCTGGATGGTGTCTTATTTTGTCTTCCTGACCCCTGTGCATTATAACAGAGAAAGCATGGCATGAAAGAAGTAAACAACTTCCCTCTGCTTTGGGATTTCTTCTCATTTTCTCTAATGCTATGATGATCAATTTTCATACATGGGGAAACCTGAGAGGAATATATTCTTTTAAGTCAAAGATGACAGATTTGTGGTGTTAGCACAGTTACTTGCCTCCCCTGTGTCCATGGCAGGTGGCACTGATGGATCATGGCTGAGTAGTCATCTGTAGTTTGCAGTCAATATAAAACATCCCTCTTTAAGTTTTGTTCATATTTGGAAAAGACATAGATTCTCAGTATATTTTAGGATTATCTGAGTCATAATTTTCTTAAGACATTGGTTAATTAAAGGATAGAGAAACTGAGTTGAAGAGAAAGAAATCAGTGAACTCCAGGGGACATTCAGATTCTTCTCTGGGGGAGAACATGGTCCTGGGTGGGAGGTAAGTCCAGATTAATCCCAGGAACTCTTCTAACCCTGATATTCTAGCAGCTTTATGGTTCTTCTTAGGCTTCTCAGCCACTCTTCCTGAGGGTAAATCTATGTCCAGCAGCAACTCCAGGTTTGTGATTTATTTTTTTCCCCCACTGGACTCCCTGCCCTCTGCTGAGATTCCCTTCCCTCTGAGAGCTGACTCTCACTTGATCTCTGCATACACCATCTTCATAAATGTCCCAGATGGAGCAGCACCCCTGGATTTTAGAAACCGTTTTTCATTTTATTTTTATTATTATCTTAGTGTTTCAGTAGAAGATGCTGTTTGTGAGTTGCCTGTGTAAAATGAATAATGGCTCATGGAATAAAGAGATAATCACTTAAGGCAGCCTGTTGTGCACACTAACCATACCAGCGTAGGCAGTTGTAAAGCATCAAATAAGCCGGAATAGACTTGTTAAAGAACTCCTCACTATGCTCAACTCAGTCATTCCTAGGACTCAGTAGCATACTGGAGCTTGTTGGCATTGGCTTATGCAAGCCAATTGTTCATATCTCTTCCCAAACCCCACATTAAGTAATCATGCTGGTTGCTTGAAATTGAACATAGTGGGAGGATTTGTGCTATGAGTAATGGATAATGCTATAAGTCGATGTGTGTTTGTTTCTTCCTTGAAGAGCCACTTGTTAGATATTTAGCAACACACCATTGTCCAAGGTTATGGTCATGACATTGCTTCAGTTCAGTGATTTCAGAAGAGACTAAAGATAGAGATCTAGTTACCTATATCTCACAGGGAACCACAAAAAAGATGCTTAATGAAGTCTTGTTGCATTATAAATGTATAATAACTATAGTGTGGATATAAACAATGTATAAATACAACATTGATATCTCATTTTTCTCTATATATTCCTATGATGTATTTTGAAGAATCTTCTTAAAAAATGTTTGAGATTGTATAAACTAACTTATAAAACTCCTCCTTTATTTTTCACAGTCAATTAATGAAATTCAAATTTCATTAGAATTAGTGGATGTTCCAGCTTCCCAATTTCCTAAAATGTGCTGCTATCTTATTTAAATAAAAAGTAATATAAAGGGACGTAGCAGTTATTAATATACTGACACACAGTTTTCATTAGAAAACTGGAAACCATATCTGCATCAACTAAAATATAATTTTCAAAAGTTGCAAAAATTAGTTTGGGAATTTTTTTGTTTTTTTTGACACAGTCATACTCTGTCGCTCAGGCTGGTGTGAAGTGGTGTGATCTTGACCCACTGCAACCTCTGGCTCCTGGGTTCAAGCAATTCTTCTGCCTCAGCCTCCCCAGTAGTTGGGATTACAGGCACTTGCCACCACACCCAGCTAATTTTTTGTATTCTTAGTAGAGACAGGGTTTCACCATGTTGCCCAGGCTTATCTTGAACTCCTGAGATCAGGCAGTCTGTCCGCGTCTGCCTCCCAAAGTGCTAGGATTACAGGCATGAGCCGCTGTGCCCAGCTAGTCTGGCAATTTCTCAAAGAATTTAGAACTACCATTCAACCTAGCAATCCCATTATTGGGTATATACCAAAAGGAATATAAATTATTTCACCATAATGACATATGTATATGCGTATTCATTACAGCACTATTCACAATAGCAAAGACATGGAATCAACCTAAATGCCCACCAATGGTAGATTGGATGCAATGTGGTACGTATATATCATGGGATACTACACAGCCACAAAAAGGAATAATATCATGTTCTTTGCAGCAACATGAACAGAGCAGGAGGTCATTATTCTAAGTGAACTAACACAGGAACAGAAAGTCAAACACCGCAGGACTTAAGAGACAAATTCTTTCTAGAGAAAAGGGGGCTACCACAAACAGACTGTCCCTTCCTTTGCCAGATATTGAAGTGGAATAAGGCAGGAGACTAAAAAGCTAAGCTTAAAACCTCTGAAAGGAATAATAGAAGCACATGCCATCTTTCAGGTGGAAGAAAGATGCTCACTAGACTACAAAAAGCCTTGGAGGGCTAATCTTGGGGTATAGGGACATACCAGAGGTAAACTGAGTCACAGAAAATCTTCAAACCAGACACTATTCAGTAGAAAGCCTGACCAGATTGAGATTATTAACCATATACTCAATAAGCCTAACAGACAAAAAGGGAGAACAATAGCTATAGAACTTATCATCTGGTGTCTTTATGGCTTATTTATGAACAATAGGTATATTAAAATTAAAAGTTACTGAAAATGCAAACAGGTTAGAAAATAGCCAAAAACAAGGAAAGAAGAAGAACAAGAAGAGGGAAAGAGGAAGAGAAAGAAGAATAAGGAAAGAAGATCCACAAATGATCCAGATATTGGTGTTAACAGACAATAACTTTAAAGTAACAGTGATTTATGGTAAACAACATAAAGAGGACCAAATGGATAAAACATGAAACATTTCATCAGAGAATTGAAAACCAATGAAAGTGTCAGGTGGATACTCTAGAACTAAAAAGTACAAATTAAAAATTCATTGATCTTAAAATGTCATTAGTTTCAACAGTAGACTTAGACACAGAATATAGAATTAGTAAACTGAAGATCAAGAGATAATACTCAAATTGAAATTGAAGCACAGCAGATTAAAAATTTTTAAAAACAAGAGAGTAACAGATGCGTGGAACTCAGTTTAAAAAAAAAATTGTAGTAGGACGGGAATGGTGGCTCATGCCTATAATCCCAGGACCTTGAGAGGTCAAGACAGGTGGAGGGCTTGAGCCCAGGAGTTCAAAATCAGCCTGGGAAACCTGGTGTAATTTCACCTCTACAAAAAATACCAAAAAATAGACTGTGGTGACATGTACTTGTAGTCTCGGCTACTTGGGGGCTGAGGTGGGAGGATCACCTGACCCTAGGGAGGTAGAAGCTGCAGTGAGCCATGATCACACCACTACACTCCAGCCTGGGTGACAGAAGGAGACCCCATCTCAAAAAAAAAAAAAAATCATAGGATTACATATAGGTCCCAGAAGAAGAAGAAAGACAGGTTGGGGCAAAAGTAATAACCGAAGAGGTAATGGATAAGAATTTTTCATTCATCAGTGAATGAAAGTCTTCAATTCTAAGATCAAAGCGTTTAGCACATCCCAAACAAGCTAAGTCCAAAGAAAACCAACTATAGCACATACATTCAACCTGCTGAAAACCAAAGACAGAGATAACCTTAAACATAGCTGGGGGCAGAGCGAAGTGGGAACTGCAGATATCACTTCCAATGTAACAACAAGATTAAGGGCTGACTCTTCAACTAAAACTCTTTAAGCCAGAGGCACTGAAATGACATCTTTAAAAAAACTACGTCCAGAGAGAATATCCTTCAAAAAATAAAGGTGAAATTTTAAAAACCCCATAAATTCACATTGATACCAATTAATAAATGACTAAGAAGGAAAAGCTGTTTCTGATGCTAGATAGCCAATGAATTTAGAAAGAAAAATGTAATTAAAAAATTATCATGGGGTATGGTGGCTCAAGCCTGTAATCCCAGCACTTCGGGAGGCCGAGGCGGGCGGATTATGAGGTCAGGAGATTGAGACCATCCTGGCCAACATGGTGAAACCCCATCTCTACTAAAAAAAAAAAAAAAAGCAAAACAACAAAGATTAGCTGGGTGTGGTGACATGTGCCTGTAATCCCAGCTACTCAGGAGGCTGAGGCAGGAGAATGGCTTGAACCAGGCAGTCGGAGGTTGCAGTGAGCCAAGATTGCACCACTGCACTCCAACCTGGCGACAGAGCGAGACTCTGTGTCAAAAAAAACCACAAAAAACAAAAAACAAAAACAAGAAGTGGGGCTGGGGGAGAAGACAGAGAGGGAATGATATGATAAATGCAAAGAAGTAATCATTTGAGGAATCTAGGTGAATATAGAAATTCTTTGTATTATTTCACCTTGTATTACTGCTTTGAATTTTTGAACTCTGAAATTCTGTCAAAATAAAAATTTAAAAGAAAATTACGGTAAAGATTTTTAGACAAATAAAAACAGCATTCACTGCAAGCAAATAAGCACTAAAAAAACAATAGAGGAGGTTCTTAAGGCTGTATTAAAATAATCCTATTGGAATCATGGAATTATTTGAAAGAATGAAAACAACAGGAGATGGTAACTAAAAATGCTTTTTAAAATGATGATGATGATATAAAGTCCTATGAATTTTATTACATATGTAGCTAAACTATATATCACAATAGTACAAATGGCAAGAGATTGAAGTTAAATACAGTTAAGCTTTTGTTTGGGAGATTGCAAAAGTACTAACTTAAGATGGATGCTAAATACGTAAAATATGAACGTTGAAATTTGTAAGGTAACCACTACAAGATGTTAGCTATAGGTTTTTCATACATGCTGTTTATGAGATTAAGAAAGTGTCTGTATATTCTTGCTAACAGATTTTGTCAGGAATGGAGGTCAGATTTTGTCATGTGATTTTTCTGCATCAACTGAGCTGATCACAGGGTTTCACTTTTATAGATTATTAATATGATTAATTACATCACTTTATTCCAACTTTTTATTTTGGTAAAATACATATAACATAAATTTACCATCTTAACCATTTTTAAGTGTACAGTTCAGTGGTATTGACCATATTGATATTGTTGTGTGACTATAACAACCATCCATTTCCAGTACTCTTCTTATCTTGTAAAATGGAAACTCTATAACCATTAAACCATAATTCCTCATTCCCTCTTATCCCTAGCCCCTGGCAACCACCATTCTATTATCTGCTTCTATGAGTTTGACTATTCTAAATACCTTATATAAGTGGAATTGTGAAATATTTATATTTTTGTTACTGGCTTATTTCACTCAGAATAATGTCCCCAAGGTTCATCCTTGTTGTAGTATTTGTCAGGATTTTATTCCTTTTTAAGGCTGAATAATATTCCATTGTATGTATATACCACGTTTTGATTATTCATCTGTTGATGGACATTTGGGGTTGGTTCCACATTTTAACTATTGTGAATAATGCTGCTATGAGCATGAGTATAAAAATAACTCGTCTAGACCCTGCTTTTAAGTTTTTTGGGCATATGCCCAGAAGTGAAATTGACGGTTCATGTAGTGATTCTATTTTTAATATTTTCAGGAACTGCCCTTTGTTTTCCACAGAGGCTATCCTATTTTACATTCTCACCAATAGTGCACAAGGATTCTAATTCTTCCACATCCTCACCAACACTTGTTTTTTCCTGTTTTTTTTTTTTTTCGACTGTAGATATCCTAATGGGTAAGAGGTGAGATATAAGCACAAATTTTATTCACATTTCTCTGATTATTAGTGAATTTGATCATCTTTTTATGTGCTTGGATATGAGGGTGATCTGGCTGCAGCATCTGTCTCCCCTTTGATTGCCAGTGTTGATTTGGCTGATCTGGCTGGCTAGGCAGCTATGTCCTTCCTCTGTCACTGCTCCATGTGCGTCCCTCTCGAAGCTGCATGCTCAGTCATAGAGGATGACCATCCCCGATAGAGGAAGACAGGACAAGGGTATATGAGTAGGAGTAGCTGCGCTCCCCTGCTAGAACCTCCAAACAAACTTTCGTGTGCTTATTGGCCATTCGTATATCTTCTTTGGAGGAATGTCTGTTCAAGACTTTGACCATTTTTTATTCAGGTTGTTTGATTTTTGTTTATTAGTTGTAGGAATTCTCTATATGTTCTGCATATCAATTCCCTATCAGATATATTATTTGCAAATATTTTCTTCCATTCTGTGGGTTTCCTTTTTACTCTGATAGAGTTTTTTGATGCACATTCAAATTTTTTTATGAAGTCCAATTGTTTTTCTTTTATTGCTGGTTTTTGTGATGTCATATGTCAGAAATCATTGCCAAATCCAGTGGTATTAATATTTTGCCTTATGTTTTCTTCCAAGAGTTTTATAGTTTAGCTCTTATGTTTAGGTCTTTGATTCATTTCACGTTAATTTTTGGGTATGGTGTTAGGTAACAGTTTACCTTCACTCTTTTGCATATGGATATTCAGCACCTTTGTTGGAAAGACTTTCCTTTTCCCATTGAATGGTCTTGGCACTATTCAATGTTTATTTCTGGACTCTCTATTCTATTCCATTGGTCTATATGTCTGTATACTAGTACCACAGTTTTGATTACTGTAGATTTGTGGTAAGATTTGACATCAGGAAATGTGAGTCCTCCAGCTTTGTTGTTCTTTTTTGGGATTGTTTTGGCTATTCAGAGTCCTTTGGAAATCTATAAATTTTAGAATGAGTTTTTCTATCTCTTCAAAAAATGTCATTGGGACCTTGATAGTGATTGAATTAAATCTGTAAAGCACTTTGGGTAGTATTGATATCTTCATGCTATTGTCTTCCAATTCATGAACATGGGATGTTTTTCCATTTATTTACATCTCCTTTAATTTCTTTCAGAAGTGTTTTGTAGTTTTAAAAAATTTTAATTGACAAATAACAATTGTATATATTTATTAGGTACAGTGTGATGTTTTGATACATGTATATATTATATAGTGATCAAATCAGGGTAATTAGTATATTCATCATTCAACCTTTTTTTGTAATGAGAACATTCAAAATTCTCTCTTCTTGCTATTTTGAAATACACAATACATTATTGTTCACTGCATACTCCTTACTGTATAATAGAACACCAGAACTACTTCTTCTTCTCTAACTGTAATGTAGCTGTTGACCAATCTCTCCCCATTCCCACCTTTTCCCTGCATTCTCCCATCCTCTGGTAACCACTGTTCCAATCTCTACTCTTAAGAGGTCAAATATTTCAGATTCAATGTATAAGTGAGATCATGTGGTATGTGACTTTTGCACCTGGCTTATTTCCCTTAACATAATGTCTTTCAGGTTTATTCATGTTTTTCCAAATGACAGGATTTCATTCTTTTTTATGGCTGAATAGTATTATGTTGTGTACATATATCACACTTTAAAAATCCATTCATCTGTTGACAGACACTTGATTTCATATCTTAGATGTTGTGAATTTTTGCTGCAATAAACATGGGAGTAGAGACATCTTTTTAACATATTGATTTTGTTTCCTGTAGATGTATACCCAGCAGTGGGATTTCTGAATTACATGGTAGTTCTATATTTAATTTTTTGAGGAACTTCCATACTATTGAATATAGTGGCTATACTGACTTACGTTCCCACCAACAGTGTATAAAAGTTCCCCTTTCTCCACATCCTTGCTGGCATTTGTTATTTTTTGACAGTTTGATAATGGCTCATCTCTTTAACCAGAGTGAGATGATATCTCACTATGGCTTTGATTTGTGTTTCTCTGATGATTAGTGATGTTGAGCACTTTTTCATGTACTTGTTGGCCATTTATATAATTTATGTGTCTTTTTTTTTAAATTGAGGCAAAGTATCACTCTGTTGCTCAGGCTTGAGTGCAGTGGCTTGATCTCGGCTCGCTGCAGCCTCTGTCTCCTGGGTTCAGGTGATTCTCATGCCTCAGCCTCCCAACTAGCTGGGATTACAGGCACATGTCACCACGCCTGGCTAATGTTTTTGTATTTTGAATAGAGACAGGGTTTCATCATGTTGGCCAGGCTGGTCTCAAACTCCTGACCTCAGGCGATCCACCCACCTTGACCTCCCATATTTCTGGGATTATAGGGTGAACCATCATACCTGACCACGTCTTCTTTTCAAAAATGTCTATTCAGATCTTTTATCCATTTTAAAATCAGATTTTTAAAATTAATTTATTTTTGCTACTGAGTTGTTTAAATTCCTTATATATTCTAGATATTAACCCCTTGTCAGATGCATCGTTTGCAAATATTTTCTCCCCTTCTATAAGATGGCTCTTCACTATGTTGATTGATTACTTTGCTGTGCAGAAACTTTTTAATTTGATATAATTCAATTTGTTTATTTTTGCTGTTGTCTGTGCTTTTGAAAGGTCTTATCCAAAAAATCCTTGCCTAGACCAATGTTATAAAGTGTTTCCCCCAGGTTTTCTTCAGTAATCTCATAATTTTGGGTCTCCCTTTTAAGTCTTTGATCAATTTTGAGTTGATTTTGTATATGGTGAAAGACAGGAATCTAGTTTTATTCTTCTGCATATCCAGTTTTCCCAGCATGATTTATTGAAGAGATCATTCTTTCCCCAATGTGCACTCTTGGTACCATTGTCAAGAATCAGTTCACTGATTCTTGCATGGATTTATTTATGCATTCTCTATTATGTTTTATTGGTCTATGAGTCTGTTTTATGCCAATACCATGCTATTCTAGTTACTATGGCTTTGTAGTATATTTTGCAGTCAAAGTCTGATGCCTCCAGCTTAATAATCAACCTTCTAAATTCTTTTTCTCGCAATTTGGGGATTTCTTCTTGGTTTGTATCCATTGCTTATGAGCTAGTGCAATCTTTAGGGGGAATTAAAAAACCTTGTTTTGTCATATTACCATGACTATTTTTCTGGTTCCTTCTAATTTGTCGTACTATGTCAGAGGGAAGATCTGGGGCTCAGGGGCTGCTGTTCAGATGCTTTTATCCCAAGGGGTGCTCCCTTGATGTAGTGCTCTCCCCGTTTCCTTAGGGATGTGGCTTTCTGAGAGTTAACTGCAGTGATTGTTATTTCTCTTCTGGATCTAGCCACCCAGCAGAGCTACCAGGCCTCGGGCTGGTACTGGGGGTGTCTGCACAGTGTCATGTGGTGTGAACTTATCTTCAGGTCTCTTAGCTATGCATACCAGCACCTGCTCTGGTGGAGATGGCAGGAGAGTGAAATGGACTCTGTGAGAGTCTTTAGTTGTAGTTTTGTTGATTGCACTAGTTTTGTGTTGGATGGCCTCCTGCCAGGAGGTGAAGCTTTCAAGAGAGCATCCACTGCTGTAGTATAGGGAAGATCAGGGAGTGGGCGGGGCCCTAGAGTTCTCAAGATATTATATCCTTTGTCTTCAGCTACCAGGGCAGGTAGAGAAAGACCATCAGTTTGGGGCAGGGTTAGGTGTGTCTGAGCTTAGACTCTCCTTGGGTGGGGTTTGCTGCAGCTACTGGTGGGGATAGGGGTATGGTTCTCAGGCCAATGGAGTTATGTTCCCAGGGGGTTTATGGCTGCCTCTGCTGTCTAATGCAGATCACTAGAGAAGTGAGGGAAAGCCGGCAGTTACAGGCCTTACCCAGCTCCCACACAGCCCAAAAGGCCAGTCTCACTCCCACCCACCCCCTACCTCCCAACAGCACTAAGTTTATTTCCAAGCAGTGAGTGAATAGGGCTGAGAACTTGCCCCAAACAACCAGCCTCCTAGCTGAGAAAACAAGCAGGGCTTCAGGTTTCACACCTCCCAGCCTACAGTGGCGTCTGTGCTGTGTCTGCACTCCCAATGCACCCCCTACCCCAAGTTCTGTTCAGGAAACTTTGTGTTTGGGTGAAATTGTTACAAAGTTTAGCTGGAAGTTTCCTTCTTCCTCTGGTCTTTTCACAGATCCTTTGGCAGCCCTTCTCAAGGACCTCTGTGAGACAAAATCAGAAATGGCTTCCCTGGGGACCAAGAGAGCCCACAAGGCTCTTCCTGCTGCTTCTTCTACCCCTGTATTTTGTTTGACTCTCTAAATTTGTCTCAGCTCCAGGTAAGGTCAAATCCTTCTCCAGTGACCTGGACCTTCGGGTTCCCCAGTGTGGGTATGTGTTCGGGGGTGAATGATTCCCCTGTCACATTTTTATGCTTTGGGCACTCACAGTTTTTTGGCTGTCTCTCATGGCCTGCAAGAGCAATCCACTTCCTTTAAAGGGTCTGTGGATTCTCTCAGCTTTTTTGTTATGTTCCTGCAATAGTTCTTGGACCAAAAGTTCATGATGTGAGTCTCCACACGCTGCTCTGTCCGTCCAAGTGGGAGTTGCAATTTAGTCCTGCCTCCTATCTGCCATTTTTCTTCCCTGCCTTTTTGTTTGTCTTCTTTTGATAAATGTCTGTTCAGATCTTGTGCCCATTTTAAAATCAGATTATTAACTTTTTCATAGTTGTTTGATCTCTTTATATATTCTGGTTATTAATCTCTTTATTTCTTTCTCTTGCCTAATTGCTCTGGCTAGGACTTCCAATGCTGTGTTGAACAAAATTGGTGAAAGTGAACATCCTTATCTTTTTCTGAATCATAGAAGAAAAGCTTTCAACTTTTCTTAGTTTAGTATGATGTTAACTGCGGGTACATCATATTTGGCCTTTATTATGTTGAGATATATTTCTTTTATACCTAATCTGTTGCAAGTTTTTTTTTATGATAAAAGGATGTTAAATTCTACCAAAGACTTTTCTTCCTTTATTGAGATTGTTATATTATTTTTATCCTTCATTCTGTTAATGTGATGTATCACATTTATTTGTGTATGTTGAACCACGTTTGCATTCCTGGAATGAATCCCACTTGTTTATGGTGAATGAATTTTTTAATGTGCTGTTGAATTTGAATTGCTGGTATCTTGTGGAAGATTTCTGCATCTATGTTCCTCAGGTATATTGTCCTGTAATTTTGTTGTTGCTGAGGTGTCTTTGTCTGGTTTTTGTATCAGGGTAATGCTGGTCTCAAGAATAAATTGGAAGAATGTCCTCCTCTTAAATTTTTTGTAATAGTTTTAGAAAAATTGGTATTAATTCTTCTTTAAATGTGAGGGAAGCCTTCAGGTCCTGGGCTATTCTTTGAGAAAAAGGTTTTCATTACTGCTTTAACATTAGTACTTTCTATTGGTCTGATTATGTTTCTATTTCTTTCTGATTCAATGTTGGTAGGTTTTATGTGTTAAGAAATTTATTCATTTCTTCTAGGTTTTCCAATTTGTTGGCATATTTGTTCTTAATAGTCTGTTATGAGCCTGTTTATGTGGTATTTGTTGTGGTGTTTCCTTTTTCATCTCTGATTTTGTTTGAGTTCTGTCCCCCCTTTTTTAGTCTAGCTAAAGGTTTATCAATTATATTTATGTTTTCAAAAAGCCAACTCATCATTTCATTAATTTTTTGTATTTTAAAAAATCTCTTCTGCTCTGATTTTTATTATTTCTTTTTTTTCCATTAATCTTCAGTTTAGTTTTTACTTTTTTAGTTCCTCTACATGCAACATTAGACATTTACTTATGGTCTTTGTGTGTCCGGGAATTGGTGGGTTCTTGATCTCACTGACTTTAAGAACCAAGCTGTGGACCCTCGCGGTGAGTGTTACAGTTCTTAAAGGTGGCGTGTCCGGAGTTTGTTCCTTCTGATGTTTGGATGTGTTCGGAGTTTCTTCCTTCTGGTGGGTCTCGCTGGCTTCAGGAGTGAAGCTGCAGACCTTTGCGGTGAGTGTTACAGCTCTTAAGGTGGCGTGTCTGGAGTTGTTCATTCCTCCCGTCTGGAGTTGTTCATTCATCCTGGTGGTCTTGTGGTCTCGCTGGCCTCAGAAGTGAAGCTGCAGACCTTCATGGTGAGTGTCACAGCTCATGAAGGCGGTGCGGACCCAAAGAGTGAGCAGCAGCAAGATTTATTACAAAGAGCGAAAGAACAAAGCTTCCACAGTGTGGAAGGGGACCCAAGCGGGTTGCCGCTGCTGGCTCGGGCAGTCTGCTTTTATTCCCTTATCTGACCCCCACATCCTGCTGATTGGCACATTTTACAGACAGCCGATTGGTCCATTTTACAGAGAGTTGATTGGTCTGTTTTGACAGGGTGCTGATTGGTGCATTTACAATCCCTGAGCTAGACACAGAGTGCTGACTGGTATATTTACAATCCTCTAGCTAAACATAAAAGTTCTCCAAGTCCCCACTAGATTAGCTAGACACAGAGCACTGACTGGTGCATTTACAAACCTTGAGCTAGATACAGGGTGCTGGTCGGTGTGTTTACAATCCTTTAGCTAGACACAAAAGTTCTCCAAGTCCCCACTAGATTAGCTGGACACAAAGCACTGATTGGTGCATTGCCAAACCTTGAGCTAGACACAGGGTGCTGATTGGTATGTTTACAAACCTTGAGTTAGACACAGAGTGCTGACTGGTGTGTTTACAAACCTTGAGCTAGATACAGAGTGCTGATTGGTGCATCCACGAACCCTGAGCTAGACACAGAGTGCTGATTGGTGTGTGCATATATAATCCTCCAGCTAGGCATAAAATTTCTCCAAGTCCCCACCCAACTCAGGAGCCCAGCTGGCTTCACCTAGTGGATCCTACACCAGGGCTGCAGGCGGAGCTGCCTGCCAGTCCCACACCACGTGCCTGCACTCCTCAGCCCTTGGGCGGTTGATGGGACCGGGCGCTGCGAAGCAGTGGGTGGCACCCATCGGGAAGGCTCGGGCCATTCGGGAGCCCATCGCTGGGGGACTCCGGCATGGTGGGCTGCAGGTCCTGAGCCCTGCCCTGCAGGGAGGCGGCTGAAGCCCGGCAAGAATTCAAGCATGGCGCCAGCAGGCTGGCAGTGCTGGGAGACCTGGTGCCACCTCTGCAGCTGCTGGCCCGGGTGCTAAGCCCCTCACTGCCCGGGGCTGGTGGTGCTGGCCAGCCGCTCCAAATGCGGGGCCCACCAAGCCCATGCCCACCCAGAACTCGCGCTGTCCCACAAGCGCTGCGCGCTGTCCCACAAGCGCTGCGCACCGCCCTGGTTCCCACCCATGCCTCTCCCTCCACACCTCCCCGCAAGCAGAGGGAGCTGGCTCCAGCCTCGGCCAGCCCAGAGAGGGGCTCCCACAGTGTAGCAGCAGGCTGAAGGGCTCCTCAAGCATGGCCAGAGCAGACGCCGAGGCCAAGGAGGTGCTGAGAGCAAGCGAGGGCTGCCAGCATGTTGTCACCTCTCAATCCCCCTTCTAAATAGGACACCCCAACTGCTGTTGTGAATTTGTCCGATGACCGCTCTAGCTACTTCCTGCTGGATGGGGCAATGAAGGGACCCTGCAGTTGTAGGGTCCTCCAGAGGGGAGCTCTCTAGGCCAGTGAAAGTGCCAGTGGGTCAGTCCAGGGGTCCTTGGTAGAAGTTGTTAGTTGAACTCATTTGGGGCTCCATTTGTAAGACTATCTGTGGCTTGATGGCCTTGATTCTAGAGGAAACAAATTTGAAAAGAAGGCTAAAAATACAGGGCTCAAAGGCGAGTAACAGCAAGATGGCTGCCATGGGACCTAGAAAGGGGAGAAGCCATGTTGCCCAACTCCAAAGGTTGGTATAAGAGTTTGAAAGGCATTGTCTGATTTCAGAAGGCTTTTCCTGTAAACACTGGGTGGCATCTCATACTATCCCTGACTGGTTAGTGTAAAAACAACACTCTTCCCCTAAAAAGGTGCAGAGTCCTCCTTTCTCAGCAGTGAGGAGGTCTAGGCCTTGGCAGTTTTGGAGAGTCATGGCTGCCAAAGAGTCTATTTGGGATTGTAAAGTAAGGATAGATTTTGCTATTTCTTGCAAACTGTCTGAGAAATCCTTTGAGAGTGTGTGGTAGTAGGAAAATGAAGTAGATAAAGTGGCTATTCCAGTTTCTGTAGCAGTAGCTATTCCTAACCCTATAAGTAGGGGTATTAGTTGTATGGCTCTGTGCTGACAGACTTGAGCTTTGAGGAGTACTGATAAGGTCTGATTTCCAGGGGCAATGTTAATGTTGGGACTTAGAAAGACTAAGGTGCAGGTGCCTGTCCAGTTAGTGGGGAGGCAGATATAGGTCGATGTTCCACATAAGAAGAATATACCTTGGCTGGGTAGACAGAACTAGTTATGCATGTTAAACAGGTGTGTGAGTTTGTTGTTTTCATTTTCCCATACTCCTAGAGTACTTGCCAAGGTAGCTCCAGTGAGTGGCTGGAAAGGGGTGTTGGGAGCAAACTGAGTGGCTCCCTGTGTTCTATTTTCCCACTGGAGAAAAGAAGTTTTGTATCCACTAGGAACCATTTGAGAGAATGATTGAAAGAGGGGATAAGAAGGCATTCACTAGTGGTGGGGGCGCTGCTGGAGGGTGGGGTCCAGGGGTGAATGGTCATGCAGGGAGTATGTTTGCCATTAGAAAACCTGGACTGTTTGTTAAGCGGGGAGGAGGTGATGATTTTGGGGGGCCCTGAGAAGCAGACAAGCCATCTGAATGGAGCTGTTTGGGTGACTCAGAAGTTACTATGATCAGTTGGGGCTTGAAGTCGTAGGATGTAATTACACTCATGCGGTAGTAGGTGCCCCAGGGGCAGGCCTGATAACAGGTTGCATTGGATGCATAAAGGGGCTTGGAAAGTTAAGATAGTATTCATGGTTACAGGGCCTTGTATGGGTTTTCATTTCTTGTGTAATAGGTGAGGTTGGAAATGTAAGAACGTAAAATTTGGATTGCACGTCATGTTAGGGTATTCTTGGTCCATCAGATATGGGGAAGTCAGCTAATGATTGCATATTTAGAAGTCAGAAAGGGTCTTTTTCCTTCATAATGAGGGTGATAGGTTAAGTTGGTAAAGACCCAGTTTTTTGTGGGAATGGGAGTGGCAATGTAGGCAGAGATTGATAGAGAGATACAAAGCCAACAGTCATTTGCCAGGGAAGGATTGGACTGGTTTAACAGAGAGCGAGTTAAGTTGAGAGCCTTGTAGAGGTAATTAGGAGCTAGTGGAAGGGGAGGGGTGATTGTATGAGGTATCCAAGGAAGCAGGAGGGACACATAGGCAAAGAGCAAATAGGAAGGTAAAGAGGGTACTCTGGAAAATGAGATCATTTTATCGAGTCTGAGTTAGAGGTAGGAGTAAATTGCTGTCAAAAGGAAGGAAGATAGAAAGAAGGTTGATGTGATTAGGATTTTCATCCTGGCAGGAGCTACAGTATATAGTCCTATCACAAACAGTATGGTTAGTATGCTGTTTTCACTTATTTTTTTTAAGGAGGAAGGGGTCTTTCCTCAGGATCAGTGGTAGGAGGCTTTTTAGTCTGGAATGTTTCCTTCCGAAATAGGAGGTGCAAGTCCTCTAACGGTTCACAGGTGTATGGAGGCTGGTCTGGCTGATCTTGGGATTCCTGAGCTGATGGTCCCGCAGGTTCCTCAGGGGATGTCCAAAGTTTAACTCGGGTGTGGTGAATCCAAGATTCCACTCCTGCCACCTTAACTGCAGTGGGAGTAGAGAGGATTACCAAGTATGGTCCTTCCCACAAAGAGTCCATAGATGGGGAGGTAGAGGGGAGAGATTTGACCAACACTAGATCTCCTGGTTGAAACAACTCTGTTCTCTTTTCTCTGTGACATCCTTCAGGTAGGTTTTTAAGGTTTTGTTGATATTATGCCAAATGAGTTATATCTTTGACCAAGTTGGCCATTTCCTGATCAAGTAGGAGGTCATTTGTGAGAAAAGGTGGTCCATACAGCATTTCATATGGAGTGAGCCCTATTTTGTGAGAAGAATTTTGGATTCTCAACAGGGCCATGGGCAAAAGAGTAGACCGTGGGAGATGAGTTTCTTGTGTTAGTTTCCTTAAATGCCTCTTGAGTGTTTCATTTGCCTTCTCGACCTTCTCTGAGGGAAGATTTCTTAGTTACGTATTTAACTCCTTACTAGTTATAGGTCTATCCAGATTTTCTATTTCTTTGAAGTTTCATCTTGGTAGGTTTTGCATTTCCTCAAATTTGTCTATTTTATGTAAGTTATCCAACTTGGTGGCATCCAGTTGCTCATAGTACTATCTTCTGATTCTTTTTCTTCGTGTAGAATTAACAGTAATGTCTTCACTTTCATTTCCAGTTTCAGTAATTTGAATCTTCTCTCTCTTTTTTCTTAGTTCATCTAGTTAAAGGATTGTCCATTTTACTGATCATTTTGAAGAACTCACTTTGGTTTTGTTGATATTTTTTCTCTTATTTTTCTGTTCTCTCTCTTTTTTTCCACTCTATCTCTGCTCTAATCTTAATTATTTACTTTCTTCTGCTAGCTTTGGGTTTAGTTTGTTGTCCTTTCCCTAGGTGATTTCATTGTAAAGACAGATTATTGATTTGAGATATTTCTGGCTTTTTTAATGTAAGCATTTATAGCTATAAATTTTTCCCTTAGCACTGCTTTTGCTGCCTCCTGTAAGTATTGGTATGTTGCAGTCTTATTTTCGTTCATCACTAAGTATTTTCTAATTTCCCTCATGATTTCTTCTTTGATTCATTCATTTTCTAAGTGTGTGTTGTTTAATCTCCATACTGTCCATTTTTGCTTCACATATTTGATGGTCAGTTATTAGGTGCATAAATGTTTATAATAGATATAATGTTATATCTATTATGAAATATATGTTATATTTTCTTGCTGGATTAAATATTATATACAATATCTTTCCTTATCCTGTCTTTTTTTGATTTAAAGTATATTTTGCCTGATATTAGTATAGCCATCCTTGCTTTCTTTTGGTTACTATTTGCATACAATATTCTTTTCTATTTTATCACTTTCAGCGATATGGATATCCTTATGTGGATAGCATATGGTTGGATTTTTTTTTTATTCTGACAATCTCTTTTTGATTGTATAGTTTAATCTATTTACATTTAAAGTAATTACTGATATGAGGAACTTCTGTCATTTTGCTACTTTTTCTTTATGGCTTATAGTATTTTTGTCCCTAGTTTCCTGCATTACTATCTTCTTTTGTGTTTAGTTCAATTTTTGTAGTGAAACATTTAAATTATTTCTTATTTTCTTTTTTGTATGTTGTTTAACCATTTTCTTTATGATTGCCATGAGGATTACACTTAAAATCCTAAGGTTGTAATACTTTAATTTTAATTTATACCGGTTTAACTTCAATAGCATATGAAAACTTTTCTTTTTTAACAGCTCTGTTCTCACCCCCTCAGTTGTTGATTTTATACAATTACATCTTTATACATTGTGTGTTCAGAAACATAAATCAGTCAAATTTTAAATGCATTAGTTTCATAAGTTAGATAATATAAAGTTATAAACTTAATAATATTAGCTTTTAGACTATTTAAAAATATATATTAGTCTCTTAAATCATGTAGAAAACAAAGAGTAGAGTTACACACCATTGCTTCAATAATACTAGCTTTTATAATTGCCCATGATTTGCCTTTGCTGTGATAGTTATTTCTTTTCATCACTTCAAGTTATTGTGTTGTGTTCTTTCATTTCAGCCTGCAGGATTCCCTTTGGCATTTATCCCAAGGCAAGTCTTGTGATAATGAACTCTCAGCTTTTGTTCATCTGGGAATGTTTTAATTTCTCCTTCACTTTTGAAATACAGTTCTGCTGGATATAGAATTCTTGGTTGACAGATTTTTTTTTTCCTTTTAGCTCTCTGAATATATCAGCCCACTGCCTTCTATCCTCCAAAATTTATGATGAAAAATCTACTAATAATGTATTGAAGATCTGTTATATGTGAGGAGTCACTTCTCTCTTTCTGCTTTCATGGTTCTTTGTCTTTCAGCAGTTTGATTATCATGTGTCTCACCATAGGGCTTTTTATCTTCATTGTACTTAGAGTTGGTTGAGTTTCTTGGGTGTTTATATCTTTCATCAAGCTTGAAGTTTCACCTACCACTTCAACTATTCTGTATGCCCCTTTGGCTCTTTCTCTCTCTTCTTCCTGGAACTTATTATTAGTAAATTGGTCTGCTTAATGTTGGCCTACAGGTCCCTTAGCCTCTGTTTACTTTCCTTCTGTCTTTTTTGCTTTCCTGTTGCTCAGACTAAGTAATTTCTATTGTTCCAACTTTAGGTTTGCTGATCCTTTTCTCTGCCTGTTCAAATCTGCCTATGGACCTCTTCTAGTAAATTTTTCCTTTCAATTATTGTACTTTTTAGCTCCAGAATTTCCTTTCGGTTTCCTATTACATTTTCTATCTCTAATATTTCCATTTTGTTCATACATAATTTTATTGATTTAGCTCCAGAATTTCCTTGGTTTCTTATGTTTTCTATCTCTAATATTTGCATTTTGTTCATACATAATTTTATTGACTTTCTCTACTTCTCCACATCTTCCTCTAGTTCTTTGAGCATTTTTAAGCTAGCTGTTTTTGCCTACAAAATCCATCATCAGGTCTTTTGACAGGGACAGTTTCTGTTGATATTTTTTTCCTTTGAAAGGGCTATACTTTCCTATTTCTTTGTATGCCTTGTGATTTTCTGCTGTTGAACACTGAACATTTGAATCTAACAATGTGGTAACTCTGGAAATTTAATTATCTTTCTTTGCCAGTGTTTGCTGTTTTGTTTTTAGTTATTGTAGGCAGTCTCTGGCCATAGTTCAGCCTGAGGTATAAACTTAAGGCTTTTTTGCTAATCCTTTGGGATATCTGTCTTTGGGAGGCATGGTGACTTTCTACTTATGCCTCATATGTATGGTTGCTTTTGAATGACCTAGTCTTCAATATCTGGGTCCCTGTCAGGGAAAAGAAAAAATAGAGAAGGGGGCACTGCAAATAAAGGAGGTGGCAAAGCAAAGCACTAGATCATTAAATACTATGAAAGTCATTTCAGCCAGAGGAGGAGGGTCTTGAAACAATGTAGTGGGGAGGTGTAAGAACATTGGCTGTCATCTCTTTGTCTATATCTCTAAGATGAGAACACAGATCTTCACTGTTGGAAGGACATTGTACTTTTGCCCACCTTGGCTCCCACAAACTGTGCAAGCTACTCCAGGAAAACATGCACAGCTGTCTCCTACAGGAATGAGGAGTGGAGAATTAGGAGTAGCTACTAATTTGCTAAGAGCTGAAACTAACTGAAATTAATTGTAATTTATTGTCTAAAGCTTCCTTTGGACGTTACATGCTGTCAATAGACTTCAGTTTCAACATTTTTACATCAGACAGATTCTACCAGTGTAATTGTTGTCTAGGTGGGGAGACAGATTTCTGGTCATTCCTACTCTGCATCTTCCCATAATTCTATGTTAATTGATTTTTGCATGATGAACTAATCTCACATTCCTGAAAAAATTTCACTTGATCATGACGTATTATTATTTCTATATACTGATGGATTTAATTTGCTAAAATTTTATTTATAACTTTTGCATTAATATTTATGAGGATAGTAATTGGTAGTTCACTTTTTGTAATGTTTTTACCTGATTTTAACATCAATTTAGTAATAACCTCATAGAATGACTTGGGAAGTAGTCCATCCTTTTCAATTTTCTGGAACAGTTTGTATAGTATTGGTATTACTTAACCAGCGAAGCCATGTGAGCTTGGGGTTTTCTTTATGGGAAGGTTTTTAACTACAAATTTAATCTAAGTTGTCAAATGTATTGAGATAAATTTATTTATAATATTCCCTTATTAGGTTTTTAATATTACTAGACTATGTAGTAATGTCTTCTATCTAATTATTGATACTACTTGTTCATATCTTTTCTCTTTCTTTTCCTAATCTGTCAAGCTTGAGATTTATCACTTCATCTCAAAGAACCAGCTTTTCATTTTATTGATTTTTTTCCTATTTTCTATTTCATTAATTTCTTATCTGAAATTTACTTTCTTCTACTTCCTTCAGATTTAATTTGTTCTTCTTTCTCTAGTTATCTAAGATGGAAGCTGAGGTCATTGATTTGAAGCTTTTCCCCTCTTCTAATGTTGGCATTAATGCTATAAAATTATGGCATCTCACAAATTATATGTAGTCTTTTCATTTTCATTAATCTCAAAATACATTTTAATTTCCCTTTTGATTTCTTCTTTGACGTGTTATTTAGAAGCATATTATTTAGTTTCCAATTATTTGAGTGATTTTCCATAAATCTTTTTGTTATTGGCTTTTAGTTTCATTTCATTGTAATGAAAGAACATACTTTGTGTTAGCTGAATATTTTTTAATTTCTTGAGGCTTTTTAATGGCCCACAGTATTGTCTATTTTGATAAATATTGCTTGTTCATCTGAAAATATCTCTTCTATTGTTGTTTAATCTTCTATGGTCTTCAACTACGTCAAATAATGAGGGAGGTATTCAAGTCTGCAATATCCTTACTGATTTCCTGTCAGTTTTATCAACAAATGTGAGAGGAGTATAGAAATATCCAACAATAATTGTGAATATGCTTATTTATTCTTGCAGTTCTATCAATTTTTGTTTTATGTGTTTTGAAATTCTGTCACATGGTGCATAAACCTCTATGATTATTTCTACTGGATGAAATGACCCCTTCAGCATTATAAATTAACTTCTTTCATTCCTAGTAATCTTTACTTTGCAATCTATTTTCTTTAATATTAGTATTACCACTTCAGCTTTTTAAAAACTATTATCAGCGTTGCATATTTTTCCTCCTTTTATTTTAAATCTACTTCTGTCTTTATATTTGAAATGTGTTTCTTATAAGCAGCATAAAGTTGAGCCTTAAATTTCATTTTAATCTGACAGTCTCTCCTTTTAATTGGTGTATTTAGACCATTTAATATAATTCTTGAGATGTCTAGTTTTAATGTATCATGTTGCTAGTGTTTTCTGTTTCCCATCTGTTTTTCATTTTCTTCTTTTTTCTGCCTTCCTTTGGATTAAGTTAGTATTTTTACAATTCCATTTAGTTTTTTATTGGTTTATTCACTATAACTCTTTGCTTTGTTATTGTAGTGGTTGCCTTAGGGTTTGTCATGTATGTCTTTAACTTATTCTTTGTCTATTTTCAAGTGATAAACCGTTTCTAACAGGATATAAGACACTTATAATACTACACTTTCATTTCTCCCCTCATTTCAGGAGAGGAGACTTACAGTAGACTTACACTAGTAAGTCTATTTACTTACAATAGACTTATAGTAGTACACTTTTCATTTCTCCCCTCCTGAAATGAGAAATGAAAAGTGTACTACTGTAAGTCTCTTGTCATAAATTTTACTTTTACAGATGTTGTAAAAATACATTATTTCTTTGATTTAAAACTTTATCTTTAACAAATATTTAAATAATAAAAATACTATATATTTACACATGTAGTTATTTCCAGTGCTTTTCATTTTTTTTGTGTGTAAATTCATATTTCTATCTGGGGTCATTTTCCTTTTGCCTGAAGGACCTCCTTAAACATTTATCTACTGTGTCTTTCAGCTTTTGTAAATCTGAAAGAAACTTTACTTAACCATCATTTTAAAAAAAAGTTTCACATTTTAAAAAATTTAGTACTTTAAAGATGTTAAGCCATCTTCTATCTTGCAATGCTTCCAATAAGAAATCAGCTGTCATTCTTTTATTTGTTACTTTGTCTATTGACTTTTTATTTGCTGTGGTAACAAATTACAAGAAACTTAGTAGCTTAAAACAGTACAAATTTACTTCCTTTCAGTTCTGGAGGTCAGAAATCTGAAATGGACTCATGAGCTACATTCTTTTCTGGAAGCCCTAGGGGGAAACTTTTTTTTTTTTTTGCCTTTCCCAGATTGTAGAAACCTTTCACATTTTTGGCCCCTGGTCCCCTCTTTTGCCTTCAAAATCAGCAACATTAGGCCATGTCCTTCTCACACTGCCATCTCTGGTCCTCTCTTTTGCCTCCCTCTTCCACTCCTAAGAACTCTTGTGATTACATTGGGCTCGCTCAAATCAACCCAAATAACCTCTGTATCTTAAAGTTAGCTGATTAGCAAACTTAACTCTCTCTTCTCCCTTGATTCTTTCTTGCCATGAAACCTAACATTTATAGGTTCCAAGGGTTAGGACATGGATATCTTTAGGAAGAAATTGTTGTGCACACCACACTCTGTATGTATTATGTCTTCTTTTCTCTAGATGCTTTTGAGATTTTCTTATATCACTGACTTTGAGCAATTATATGCTATGCCTTGGTGTATATTTACTTCTGTTTATTGTGTTTGTGTGGTTCATTTTCTTGTGTTTGTGATTCATTTAGCTTCCTGGGTGAGCTTATAGTTTTCATCAACTTTGGAAACTTTTCAACCATTATTTTAAAAATGTTTTTTCTGTCCCTCCACCTTAAAAAATTCAAGTTGCACTTTAGTTTGGCTTCATAAAGTTGGCCCAAAGATCACTGATGCTCTATTCATATTTTTTAATTTTGTTTTTTGCATGTTTTCTATTTACTATGTATGTTTTAAAATCACTAGTCTTTTCTTCTGCAAAATCTAATCTGCTATTAATCTCACCCAGTTTATTTTTCATCTCACACTTTGTAATTTTCATCTCCAGTAGCTCAATTTGGGTAATTTTAATGTCTTCTATGTCTCTTCTTAATGTTTTGAACATACATAACACAGTCATAATAATTGTTTCAGTGTCCTTGTCTGCTAATTCTAACATCTCTGTCAGTTCCAAGTCAGCTTCAATTTTACTAATTTATCTCATGAGTTGTACTTTTTGCTTCTTTGCCTCATGAAGATTTTTGATTAGATGTTGGAAACTTTACATTTTATTTTGTGGGGCACTGTATATTTTTGTATTTCAATTAATATCCTTGAATTCTGTTCTGGGTTGTTTTTATGTTACCTGGAAATAATTTGATCCTTTAAAGTTTTGTTGTTAAGATTTGTAAGGCAGAATTAGAAATGTTTTCCTAGGACTAATTGTTCCCTATTATGAGTTAAATACCTTTTGGGAAATATACCAAATACCCCATTAATCTGGTTTTTCATTCTAGTTTCTTGCATTGTCTTATCACAAGACATTGTTACCTGTAATCATTTGAAATGGGTTCTTCCCAGCTATGGTTAGTTTTTTCATATGCATGGGCTGATCAGTATTCAGTTCAATTCTCAAGGGGAAATCGCTACAGAGCTCCAGGGTTCTCTTTGAAGCTCTTTCCTTTCTGGTACTCTATTCTGCCAGTGTGAACTTCCATGGTCTCCCACAACCTCTCCTCTCCTCTCCTCAGCTCAAGGACTTCACTGGGCTCCATATGGGTCCCCTTCTCCCAGCCCTGAAACCACGGCCTGCAAACTTTCTCAAGAAACTGTGCTGGGGCTATCATAGTACTCACTTCATTTGTTTCCTGTGTCTCAAGGATTACTCTTCTTCATTGCCAGATATGCAGTGTCTTACAAACCATTGTTACCTATAGATGGTCCTTTTTTTTTTTTTTTTTTGGTTGTTTGAAGTTAAACATAGACCCTATTATTCCATCTTGGATGGAAGCAGATGTTTTTATAGCCTCACTTTTTGGAAGTAGAATTATTTTACATTTAGGGGTAGGGGAGAGGAATGAAATTCTAGAAGTCATATGGGCTGCCCTAGAGGAAAATACTGTTCCCTAGCATTTCTCAGCAGCAGACATTATTTGGCTTCTCTTTTACTAGCAGACTCTGTAGTATCCAGATTGGATCCTCCGTCTGCTTTTGTGTAATGCTGCAACTTTCTGGGAATCATGCTTCCTGGTTGCATATTGTGGGTAGAGAGCCAGAGTGAGCCTAATATTGATAACTAATGAGATAGCAACACAGCATTTCATTATAATATATCCTCCAGAAAGAATATTAGAAAAATCATTCAGAAACATCTCTTTCTGATATATCTGGATTACACAGGCCTGTAGCATAGATGAAGGGCAAAATTATTCAAATAGTATTCTTATAGTCCCCAGTGTTTTCCCCCTGCTCAACAATAGTTTATTCAATAATTGTATTTAAGGGATATGACCAGAGATACTTATTCATCATCCATGTATCCACTAAATGAATATTTATTGAGAACTTACAATGTGGCAGGCAGTAGCTGGCACTTTCACCCTCTCAGGTTGTATATATGTGCCTCTTTCTAGCATTTTAAACCTTATTACTCTTTCCTATGTCCTAGAATTATGTATATGAATGTTAATGTTCTCATCTGATTTGTAAGCTTATTTCATTCAAAGTCCCTTCCTTATTTGACATCTGTGAATCCCTCATAGCCCTTAGCACAGTTCCTAGAATCTAGAAAGGTGTCAATAAATTATTGCCATTTGAAATGAACTTTTTTAAAAAAACTTATTTCCATAGGTTTTTGGGGAACAGGTGGTATTTGGTTACATGAGTCAGTTCTTTAGTGGTGATTTGTGAGATTTTGGTGCACTCATCACCTGAGCAGTATACACTGAACCTAATTTGTTGTCCTTTATTCCTTACCCCCTTCCCACCCTTTCTCCCCAAGTCCGCAAAGTCCATTTTATCATTCTTATGCCTTTGCATCCTCATAGCTTAGCTCTCACTTATGAGTGAGAACATATGATGTTTTGTTTTCAATTCCTGAGTTACTTCACTTAGAATAATGGTCTCCAATCCCATTCAGGTTGCTGTGAATGCCATTAATTCATTCCGTTTTATGGCTGAGTAGTAATGAACTTTTAAATACACATCTGCATTTGTGGTTTTAATGTGTAGATATATACGCTACTTGTATGTGCGCGCATTTCCTACTTACAGCCTTATAGCTTTCGCACAGGAAACAATTTTAAGGAGACAGTATGGTTCTTTCTAAAAGTCATTCCTTCTAAACAGTAACAGTTGCTGCTCTGCAAGTTTGATCAAAACAAGGCAAGAGTGCCCTAAGAGGCCCTAGTTGGTGAGTTTAAAAGGAAGAGGGTTTTATTTCTTATAAATATGAATACTTGTAAAAAGGAAGTTTTTTTACAAGTATTCATATTTAATACTTGTGCTTGGAAATTATGATGCTAATCATTTACAGTGAAGGACATAGCCATCCCTATGGATGCACTACAGCTTTAGGCTGAAAGGTAGCAAGAGGAGTGCAGACATATACAAATATTACCCATTTCCCCCAATACATTTCAGCTCAGACTGAATGATAACAAATGAGAAAACTTTTCAGCAGAGGTTATTTTTACCTTTATTTAGGCCCTATTGACTTCTCCATTTAGTTATTTGATAAATTTTACCAGGGCTGGGAATCAGTTTTTGGTCTCTACCTTTATCTTTTCTGTAATACTCCTCTGCACACATTCAGGTCTATATCAATGAATCTCAGGCTCACAGGGAGGGCTGATCATTGTCCAGGATAAAAGGACTTTGGGGAACACCAGGATGGGTTTATTGCTTGAAACTAATTCTAAATCTATAGAGTTAGAGGTGCACATCAAAACCTCTCTCAAGACATGAGGCTGTCATTATTCTTATCTCCAAAATATTACAAGAAAAAAAAACTATAGACCAATATTTCTCATAACCATAAATGTAAAAATCCTTGATAAAATATTAACAGATTTGAACTAAGCAATTTATAAAATTAACCCAACAATATTTGATAGGATTTAATACAATCCAGATAATAATCATAACAGGCTACTGTTGAGGAAATTGACAAGGTGATTCTACAATTTATGTAAAAATACAAAGCACTAAGAATAGTCAAAACAATTTTGAAAAAGAAAATGTTGGGCTAACACTATTTGATTTCAAGATTTATTATAAAACTATCAAGACAGTATGGTTGGTATAAATATAAACTTATAGAATAATAGGACATTATAAATATTCCAGAAACAGACCCACATGTATATGGTCAGTTGATTTTTGTTTTAACAATCCAATATAATTGAATGGAATAAGTTTAGTCTTTTGCTTTTGTTTCTGTTTTAAGGGTGCTAGAACAACTTGATATCCATATGGGGTAAAAAGGAGCTGCAATTCTTAATACCATAAACAAAATATACAAAATGTTTGTCCTATAAGAAAATATAGGAGAAAGTTATCACGGTAGGCCAGCAAACTTTCATCTGTAGTCTCCTTGTGGTAGGCAGAATAATGGCCCTCTGAAGATGTTCACATCTAATTCCTCCAACCTGCATGTTACATTATTACATGGCAAAAAGGAATTAAGGGAGAGGGTGGAATTAAGTTTGCTTATTGGTTTACCTCAAAATAGGGAGATTATCCTGGATTATTTGAGTGGGCCAAATGTAAAACCAAGGGTATTTAAAAGCAGAAAAGGGAGGCAAAAGAGAGAACCAGACAGATAGCAGTATGAGAAGGACATGGCCAGATGTTGCAGACTTTGAAGACAGAAGAGCGGGCCATGAGCAAAAGAATGTGGGAGGTCTCTAGAAGCTAAAAAAGGAAAGGAAATGCATTCTCCCCTAGAGTTTCTGGAAGGGAATAAACCCTGCTTACTTGTTGACCTTTGCCAGGTAAGATCCATGTTGGCTTTCTGCTCTATAGAAGTGTAAGATAACAAAATTTGTGTCACTTTAAGCCACTAAATTTTTAGAAATTTGTTATAACAGCAATAGAAAACTAATATACTCCTGCTGAAGACAAACTATTGAGCAGATTCTAATACAGACATGGCCATGTTCTGTGCCATATGACTCCTAATCCCAATTTAGCTGCAGCTAATTTATGCATGAAAGACATCTCAAATAAAAGCTGCTCATCTATAGTTTGGCCAGTAGCCCATTAGATGTTGCTTAAATTGGGTTAATCAGGGTTTTTTTTACCCCCCCTTGAGCTTTTGAACTCTGCAATATGAGAGAATCAGAATTACATAAAAAAAAGAAGAAAGAAGTGGAAAGACCAGGGAGAATCAGCCATGGGGAGAGTAGCTGAGTCATGCTGATGGTGTGGGCTGGGGACACGGGGTTGCCTTGAATGGATGCCTGCTTCTAAGGGGTCAGTTGTTAGCCTATCTGCCAGGTCACCAGAATTCTGCAGACTACAAACTTTTTCCAGTCTCAGTGGCATCTGGTCATATGGTCAAGATTACTGCTATTCTTATGTCCAGAGATAGCCTCATGAAATTGCCTCCAGTACTAGTGCTAACCTGAGTGGATGTAGCTATTCTTTGCAAGCAATAGAGCTTAAGTAATGCTAGTATCTAGAATTTCAAAGGCTCTGAATGGTGGGTGATTGTTTGGAATACTTATGCTTTGTTTTTATTTTAGTTAAGGAAAGGCCTAAGAAGCTATAACAAAGACCTCAAAGCATAGGAGTTTGAACAAGTTATAGGTTTATATATTTCCTCATTTAACAATCCAAAGTTAGGCAGCCAGTCATCATAGGTCAGACAGTACTACCTTACCCTACACGATCATCCAAGAACTTTGTTTCCTTCTACCTGGCTGCTTCCCCATCCCTTGGGCATATTTTCCACCCTCACCTGCTCCCATTTGGCTTACCAGCACCATATCTGCCTTCTAGCCCAAATAAAGAAGGGAAGAGGAAAAAGTCGATTGTAAGCATTTCTTTTTAAGAAAGTTGTATGTATCACTTGCACTTTTGTTCCCAGACCAAAATGAGGGTCAGGCTGCTTATTCTTGTGGCCCAATAATGAGATGCAGATGAACTGGGAAAGAAGAGAGTTTATTTCTGTAACCAGGTACAGGTTACAGGGAGAAGGCCTGGAAAATACCGCCAGAAAAACTCAAAAATGACAAAGTTTTCCATAGCTTATATACCTTCTAAGCTATATGTCTATGTGCAAGTGTGCATTTATCTAAAGACATAGTGATTAATTTCTTTTAATCTATAACCAAGATCTGAGTCCTGAAGACCTCCTTCTGGATCCTTAGTAAATTTTCTTAACCTAAATGTGTCCAGGTGCTGGGGTGATTACCCTTATCTTGTCTTCTGCTAAATTATGGAGGTTTGGGGAGTTCCTTCAGACCCCCAGTAAACTTGTTCGTGGAAGTCTGGAGAGTTTTTTCAAAACCCCAGTAAAACTCGTTTAATTCTAAACGGGCCCTGTTAAGAATTCCTTCATTGTCTTGTTATCTTAGTTATCCTGTTAAGGCCCAGGAAAGGTGTGGGCAAAACTCTTGGTGGGCTTTTGTTACATTCCAGCCTTTGTGTAAGGGCACTGGCTCTATCAGCTTTTAATATTTAACTTAACCACTCAGTCAGTGCTGAATCAGTTGTTATGGAGGCCTGCATTAGTAAGACCAGGCCTGCCACACTTTGATTCCACTGGTGAAAACTTAATCACTGTCTACATCTAGCTCCAAGGTGGGCTGGTCAATGCTGTCTCTGGTTTGGTAGTCATGTGACCTAAAATACCAGTGAGAAAATTCTGTTCTTAGAAGAAGAAGGGAGAACAAATATTGGGAACAATCATCAGTTCCTTCCATGGTTTCTAATGTTCCTCTGAAAATATTATTACTCTATGCTAGGTCCCTGTTGTGTCAGAAATAAAAACTGTTGAAGCATTAACACAGTCCTTGCCTTTGTGTAGCTTACATTCTAGTAGAATGGATTGACCAATTATAATTTGGTGCGATTCTATAATATGGCGATAACAGGGAAAGTACAAGGTACTATGGGAGTACATAGAAGAAGTGCTCCACCCAGACTTATTTGCCATTGGGGAAGATTTTTTGCCTCAGCTCCTCCTGAAGGTTGAGTAGGAAGCTGGCAAAAGATAGTTGGGAAAGATTTTCAAGGTAAATAAAAATGCATGCCTCAGTCCAGAGGTGAGAAGAAAGCATGTTGCAATAAAGAAACTGAAAGGTCAGTGACTCTTTTATATCACTCTAGCATATTCTAAGTGAATCATCCATTTCCTTCAATTAAACATTTTAGTACCTATTATTTACTAAGTGCCATTATGGGCACTGGCAAACTTAAATGACAGAAAACCTTGTTTTTAAGCCAAGAACTGCCATTCGGTAGCTGTGTGAACTTGAGTGAATAAGTTACCTCTCTGAGCTTCTTTTTTGTTTCCTTTTCATTCATTAAATAAGATCAGACTATCTCTATTTTTTCTCCCAGGTAAAACATCCGATCATGAATAATTTCAAAGATATCTCATTCTAACCACATTCTTGATGCATACTGAACTGCTGGCAGAGTATATGTACAAATACAAAATCTCACAGCCTTCAGAGTCATGAAGGATTACCCTAGTAGAAGGTCAGAATATATAGGATTACTTTATATACAATAAGATTAGCAAACACTGATTGAGAACCAGCTCTGTCCTAAATATTGTGCATATTAATCTATTTAATCCTTGTAAGAATCATGTGAGGTAGGAACAATGATTGTCTTCATGTTTCACATGGAAATGACTTTCCCAGGGTCAGGAGGTAGTGAAAGCAATATTTGAACCCAGCCAGTTTGGCCCCAGAGTCTTTGCTCTTAGTTGCTATGCAAAATTGGCATAGTAATAAATAAATGGCATAAATAAATACATGGCATATTAATATTGTACACCAGGGTCATTTAGTCTCCAAGTAGTAAATCTCCCTCTTTATTCCTCATTCTTTCATATTGAGTTCTTATAATATTTAGTACTCACTGGACAGTCATTACTATACAAAGTAAATGTCCTGTAAATGGGTGAAATTAGTAAATAAATTGATTAGGACAATGCCTAAAATTTGATTATGTTTTTGAGGTGATGAAAACATTCTAAGGTTGTCAGTGGTGATAGTTGCACAATTCTGTATAATAAAAACCATTAAATTGTAATTATACATGGATGCACTGTGAGATATGTGAATTGTATCTCACTAAAGTTGTTAAAGGACAAAAATGTTAAGGCAAAACTCTACAATTCATGAATAAAGAATGTTTTATTGAAAAAAAAATGCTTTTCTTTGAAACATATGCAACCCAGTCTGTAGGAACTGTGGCTCAAGAAGTTGGTTATCATACTCAGCTCCAGCTGTTATAACACATTACCACAGACTGGGTGGCTGAAACAACATTTATTTCTCATTGTTCTGGAAGCTAGGAAGTCCAAGATCAAGGTGCAGTAGATACGGTGTCTGGTGAGGGCCTGCTTCCTGGTTTGCAGGTGGCCATCTTTTTTTTTTTTTTTTACATTTTTTCAAAGCAGCTTTATTAAGATATAATTTACATACCATAAAACCTATTTTATTTTATTTATTCTTTTTTTATTATACTTTAAGTTTTAGGGTACATGTGCACAACGTGCAGGATTGTTACATATATATACATGTGCAATGTTGGTATGCTGCACCCATTAACTCGTCATTTAACATTAGGTATATCTCCTAATGCTATCCCTCCCCCCTCCCCCCACCCCACGACAGGCCCCGGTGTGTGATGTTCCCCTTCCTGTGTCCATGTGTTCTCATTGTTCAATTCCCACCTATGAGTGAGAACATGCGGTGTTTGGTTTTTTGTCCTTGCAATAGTTTGCTGAGAATGATGATTTCCAGCTTCATCCATGTCCCTACAAAGGACATGAACTCATCACTTTTTATGGCTGCATAGTATTCCATGGTGTATATGTGCCATCTTCTTGTTGTGTTGCTTATGTGGTGGAAAGAGTACTAGCTACCTTTCTGGCCTCTCCTTGTAAGGGTATTACAGTGGTTTGATTGATGGTGCCACTCCAAAATTCATGTTAAAACTTAACCTCCAATACAAAAGTATTAAGAGGTGTGGCCTTTGGCAGGTCACATCTGCCATGAAGTCATGAGGGTGGAGCACCCTTATAAAAGGGCTGGAGGTTGAAGGGAGCACTCTCTTGCCCTCCTGCCTTCTGCCATGTGAAGACACAGCTATTAGATGCCATCCTGTAAGAGACAGCAGCCCTTACCAGGCACCAATGCTGGTGCCTTGATCTTGGACTTCACAGCCTCCGCAACTCCAAGAAATAAATCTCTGTTCTTTATAAATCACTCAGTCTATGGCATGTTGTTATAGCAGCACAAGTTGACTAAGACGGATACCCATCCCATTTATGAGGGCTCTACCCTCCAGATCTAATTAGCTCCCATTGGCCTCACCTCTAAATACCATCACACTGGAGTTAGAGTTTTAACATATGAATTTTGGGGAGACACAAACATTCAGTCCATTGCATCAATCATACCAATGTTTTGAATGGATTGTCTCCACATCTTCACTTGGCTTCAATTTATTGTCACCATTGCTAAAACAATTCCCAGTCCACACCTGGAAGGTAAGAGGAATGGATGCTTTCTCCCTCCATATTCTGGATGGGGCCCTTTTCACAGGGTGAAAGATTCCACAAAGATTCCACAAAGATTGTGGAAATCTTTGTGCTTTTCTGTGGGTCTGTGGGTCTCCTCCGTTCACCTCACCCAGTTCTAATGATAGATGCTGCATGGGAGGAGATGGGGTGGGGATGAGGATCTGGGTTCAGTTCTGGATGATGCACTTTAAAAAGACAGTAATGTTGTAAATCACACCTGGAGGAGAACTAGGAGTTTGGAAAGGGGGCTTGACACCTGAATAAATTAGGGATGTATAGCCTAGGTAGGTCTTGATAACTTTTTCCAAATATTTGAAGAATTGTCTTCTGGAATAGGAATTAGACTTAGGTAGCTCCAGAGGACAAGTCTATGAGCATTATTAGATAAAAGTCACATGGAGGAAGATTTCTGAAGACTAGCAGTATGCGTTCAGATATAAAAACAAAAAATAAAATGGGAGAAGACAGACACAGAATAAAACAACATGAAACGGGTCGCATCCCAAATTGCCAGCTTTTTAGTTAAAGCCAGCTTAAAATACCACATTAGAAAGCTTACCCTTTGCCCTGAAATTTAAGGACTGATTCTATATGCTATGGAAAAACCAGAGATGAGGCATACTGACATGAAATGCCTTGGGTCCAAATCTGTAAACTGCAAATTTGGGAGCCTGAATTGTTTTATTATGTCTAATCTCAGGTTCCTTTAAAATTAACATCCCCTGCCCTGGCTGAATCAGTGTGAGGTCTCGGAACCTTGTATACAAAAGCAGACTGGCTCAAAGCAGCTGGTGCTTCTAAGAAACTTCTCAAGAAGGAAAACAAGACATTACAGCTTCTGTTCCTTTGAAGCTGGCATCAGCTACTCACAGAAAAGAAATGCCAAACCCTATAAATATGGCTACATCTAGTGAAGTCTCTATTTTCTTTTTGTCAAATATTTTCTGAAATGATATTTTCGAGAAGGATAACATGATCAGACAGGCGCAAGGAAAGGGACCATGTAATCCCGAAATGCTATAAATGAAAATAAATTTGAACCAGGAGTGGAGTGCATATTTGAGGCGTTATTTCAGACCAGTTTGCAGTTGCGTATTGTGTGGCTTCAGGCAACATAGACTTCTTATCCATAAAATGAGCTGTAATTAAATCCCTGCTTTCCAAACATAGGTCCTTGGACCATGTATAATCAGAGTCATCTAAGGTGCTTATAAAATTGCAGAATTTGGGACCCTACCTAAGACATATGGATGGAATCAGATTTTTGCAATAGAACCCAGACATTTACATTTTCAATAAGCAGCCCAGGGGGTTCTGATACACACTGAAGTTTGAGAACTACTGGATCAGGTAGTTACTAATATCCCTTTCATCCTGCACATTTTCTCATTCAATGATTTTTCACCAACTGTGGAGAACCTGGAACATCATTCAAGCCAAAATTTGGCCTTGCATCTTACTCTTTGTAAGGAGAGCAAAGATGACCAATTGTTGGTTTCCAGTGAACTAAGGGGATTCCCAGGTTGTAGGATTTTCAGTTTTAAAACCAGGACAGTCTGGGTAGACTGAAAATGAATCAGTCACACCACGAGGACCCAGTTACGGTGGCTTCTTATTCCAGTGCAGAGACCTACCAGTTCACAAAAGTACCAGTAATTCTCTGTCCAGCGTGCATTCAAAACAAGCTGAGGATTATTTTCCCGGACACTCTGTTTAGCAAAAGGTCAAGCTGCCTTTGTTTACCCCCTGGCCTGAGGATCAAGTCAGAAACCATGTTGCTCACTCTACAGTCCATTTGCTCCCAGTGAAGATGGAGGTGGGTGGTCTTCAGTCTCCGAGGAGTTGTCAAGGAGGTTTTAATCGGCAGCTCCCAGCCATCTGTACAGCTCTTAAGATCAGCAAACGTGAGTCATCTCTGCTGCATCCATGCAAACCACCCATGGAGAGTTCGACCTCCGCCTATTTCTAGAGAGGCATTTAACGAAGACTGACCTAATTCAAGCAAAAATAGGTCTTGATTAGTGTGTGACTAACCTGCTTATTTCTCTAATTAAAAAAGAGCCTTTCTTCTATGCTTAGTGACTAGATTGTGATGCTTGATAATGGTAAAGTTGCCAGTTACCATTTTTCTTCTTTTTCTTCTCCTTCCTTTTCCTCTTTTCCATACCTTTTTTTCTCTCTCCCTCTCTTAAAAAAAACAAAACAACAACTTATGCTGGTATCCAATTATGCTGCC
Source organism: Pan troglodytes (assembly GCF_028858775.2). Classification (NCBI taxonomy): domain Eukaryota; kingdom Metazoa; phylum Chordata; class Mammalia; order Primates; family Hominidae; genus Pan; species Pan troglodytes. The sequence goes on from NC_072398.2 coordinate 67,312,505, forward strand.
TGAGAACCTCTGTTATTTCCTCAATCTTGCAGAGCAGCTGCCATTCAGAACTCTAGTTATTGCCCAAGGTTAAAGTCATCTCTTCCCAGTTCAGATCTGAGTGGCAGCTGCTTCTCCCCACAGACACGAATTCAGTGTGCAAAGACCCACCTGGCACCAGGAACTCCTTGTTAGCTCAGCTACTCCACTGCTAGCCGAGGGAGCATTACCAATCTCCCCAGGAAGCACTCATGCCCATACAACATGGCTTATTTTAAATTGATTCTAAGAATCAGGGAGTTATTTAAAACTTCTTTGAAACTGTTCACAATTACAGTCTATCTATGGAGACCCTCTCCTTTATTTTTATGACGCACACCACACTGAACAAAAGAAAAGTGATTGAAAAAGATAGTTTCCAAATGCCTGGAAAATAAGAAAGGTGATCTGATAGGTCTGGGGCAGAAATATAACAGGGAAATAGAGTCCCAGGCAAAGGGACTTAATACAAGAGAGGACTTTAAGTAGAACTGGTTAACCAGTTTTACCACAGCCACTAGTTTGCTTCTCCTTAGACAAATATTTGAGGTGAGTTTCACTTTAAGATATGCTCCTGGAAATTGTTCATGCATCAATTTATTAACACAATCCTATTTTTAAGGGACCATTATTGTGTTTTAATGAAGCAAAGACTGCTTTGATGACATACATCAAACTTCTATAATTTATCTCAACCACTGGCCATGATTCTATGAGAGGATTTTCTTACTAGAAAATGAGACTGTGGTCTGATTTCTTTTGGTCCTTGGCTCATCCTGTGAGAAATGTTCTGAAGAAGCTGAAGATGTTCATGACAGAGCTGTATATGCCCTTAAGGGAAACTTGAAAGGTATCGTACGGACAGTCCCTTGGGTCTCTCAGGGCAGTGCAGAATCAGCAGGGAATGTCTGAAGGCTTCACTAGGGCTGGTCAAACTGACTGCCTTCCACTGGTGGGTATAGACATGTGGAGCTTATGTTGCTGAAAGAATTAAATGAGACCCTCTGTGGTAGGCTAAAAATGGGGGAGATAATCAGGTATCCAGAGGGTCTGGTGTGACCCTTACTCATTCATGTTTTCACTGTTAGCTGTGTACCCTCTCATGCAGAATTCAGTGGCCAGAAGCTTGTATCTTGGTCTTGGATAATACAGTTATTCTGTATTTTGAGTTTCTTCCTTATTCAGGTAAGTAAACCTGGTTTGGTTTATCGATGTGTTGTCTGTGCCTAGTCTCCCCATGATTTAATACTTGCCATTGCTGTTTGCCAATACAGGGATGGTGTGAAGGCTAAACTCTGAGAAATGGCTTGTAAGCTCTCCCTTCACTCTCCAGCCTGTCCTTTAACAAACTCTCTCAAAGATCTGCTCTTGAACTAGAGCAAGATACCTCCTCCTGCACCTCTACCTGACATCTTCGCCCCATCCGTATGGCCCAGCCAACCCCTGTTATTCTTTAGGCTTTGTCTCAAATAGCAGTTCTCCCTGGAAGCCATTTCTGACTCCCCAAGTTGCTTTGAGGGGCTTCCATAGTACCCTGAAAATTCCTCACCCTCACAAAGATTACACCATGGTGCAGTGGTTTGTTTTCTTATCTGTAGCTTCCATTAGGCTGTGAACAACTTAAGGACACTGCTTCATCTGGCTTGCTTATTAAAACCCTAGTGCTTGGCACCATAGTAAATGGTTAATAAATACATTCAATGAATGAGTGAACTAATAATAATAGCAGTCATGTTTTATTGCATAGCAGCTATGTGATAGACACCATGCTGGGCGCTCTCTCTCTCTCTTTCTCTCTCTGTGTGTGTGTGTGTGTGTGTGTGTATGTGTGTAATCCCTAATCCTAAATACAACTATGCAAGGTTAGTCTTGTTATCCTAATTATACAGTTAAGGAAATCCAGGGTTACAAGCTAAGTAACCTGGCTGGGGTCACTGTTAAATGCATAGCTAGAATTTGTACCCAGGTCTACCTAATGCCTTAGGCCAGTGTATTTACTGAGCTATATTTATATAAGTTGCCCTTTTCTCTTCCACCCCACCTCCCAGATAGCCACACTGTATTCCCATCATTGTCAAGCCATCTGATCCGGTCACAGAGGCAAGCAGTATTTCCAACATGCCAGGAAATCAGCCTGGATTCCGTCCTCTGTTTCCAGGCCTGAATAGTTTGATCCAACTGTCATAGCTCGCTCTTTGAATTACTTTGATGAAAATAGTTCATTTATGCCTGGTCTTTCCATGATACCACCTGCTACTGTTGCAGGGGTTATAAACAGGCTCGGTTTGGGACTGGAGGATGTAAACACTCAGATTTTTTGGTACCCTTTTCAAGGGAGAGGATACACAGCTTCCATTAGGTTCCCAAAGGAGTCTTCTGGACACATTAGCAAAAGAAGCCTCCTGGGGTGTGTTTCAGTTATTTTTTCCTTCTTTTTTGGACGGTTGTGCTAGGGTTGCTGAGGCTACCCTCAGGAGCCTAATATGGCAGTCCAGGTTCACAGGATACTTTCTTGGCCTCTGGAAAACCCATTTTAGAGTTTTTCCAAATGTCAGATCCCTCACATATGAAATAGACTCTGGCAGAATCAATACCTAGGCTCTCCCTTAAGCCAACATTCTGGGCTCTATGATTCCTGTGTGTTGTAGAATCATTTAGATCAGCAGATGAAGGCTATAGTTATTATTGTTGATTTTAAACACACACATGATTTTGCCTGCAGAAGCAGAGGATGGGGATCTGGAAGCAGTGCCCCGAGGCATGGGAGCCCTCCTTCTGGATGGATTTACAGTGCTTGGCTTCAGTCTCACATTGTTTTGCCTTCTGGTATCCTGAATATTCCCCTGGCGATCTCCTGGAAAGGGTTTCTCAATTTATTTATGTCCAGAGTTGATGTTTTATGAACTAATCATTCTTTATTGACCACTTAGGAATGGTCTTTAAACAGAATTATTATTATTTTTCCTTTTTTCTAATGGACTAACAGGCCACTGACCCTAAATGTATGGTTCACTTACATGTGCCGTCAATTTGTGAGTTACTTGATATTTCAAATTGCCTTGAATATTGCCGTGTTTATAGGTGTACAGTATTTTTAATGTTGCCATTAACTTTATTGCTACTTTTACAATTACTATCTCCCACTAATGTTTCTCCCATTTTGTTATTAAATGAATATGGAAATGAGAAATGAAGAATAAACAAAATTATGACTTGTTTCTCAGGCAAGAGTGGCGGCATTATTTTAAAATAGCTACATAGTAATGATTTGCTTTTTAAATGTATCCCCCTTTCCTTAGAAACTTGCCTAAGGATCAACTCGTCCTCTGTGTTTCATTAACAGAAGGGGAGCACCCACCAGTGTATTCTCAGCATGTGGCCCTGAAAGATTCAGTTTCTCAGATGTGGTGGGTTTGGGGAATGCACTTGTATGTGGTGCTAATGATGACAACGATGGTGAGACCTGACATTTATCAGATGCCTATTGTGGACAGACACGGGCTATTCTCTTCATACACAATAATTTGTTCACTCTGCCTAACCACCCTATGGGGTTGTCGCTATTATTGTTCCCATTTTAAAGGTGAAGAAAGTGAGTTTTAGGTTAAGTGGCCAACGCAGGGCCTCACAGCATGTAACTGGTGGTGCACAGGTTGGACCTCAGTTGGTTCTATTCCAGCGCTTGCATTTGTAGCCTCTATTCTTTTCTTTTTGTTGCAGGTGTTTAAGGAGTTCCCGGGCTATGTGTGCCTGTGACTAGTCCCAATATTTTGTGGTTAAATATTTTAAAAACTGAAATCCGGGTCTTTAGTTTGGGAATTTTCCCAGCTCATTAGCAAAGTAATGTGATAAGTAAAGACAAGTTTCTAATATCCCAGAGGCAGGACAGAAGATTTAGGAACGTAATGTGTAAAGGTAACCAATAGATGATCAGATCATAGCACAAAAACACTCAAGAGAAACTCAGAACAGTGTCTATTTTTCTTTATATCTGTTTCATAGTGCCATTAGCCTGTGGAAAACTGTGGACCTGAGTTCTAGGTTAGAAGAAAACAAGAACAGAAATCATCAATCCATGTAAATGGCTTACAAACCAACTTTTGCCCAAGAAACCAACTTATTATCTCATAAAAGTGTGAAGTTAAAGGTTGTCAGATTCTAACTCCAATGGTGATAGAAGCCACAGGAAAGAAATTATGATTGAAAAATAACATAAAATTTAAAAGTTGTAGAGAATCTTAGAAATTTCTAAAATCCAGCCTGCAAGGACCTAGACCTCCCTGAGAGATGACCACATATCACATTTTTGGATGTTTTTAATCATAAGAAAAATCCTAGCTAATAAAGTCATATATCTTAGGGCTCAAGAAAATATCTTGGCTCAAACTACAAACTTAGGGGACTTATTTTGGAATGCTGGTTTCTATCTAATTGATAAAAGCGTTGCTCAGATTAAAATAATTAACACTAGGATTAGGTGAAGATATCTCCCCAAGCAGAATGAAGCAGACAGTTCTCGGAGTGGCAAATCAAATGGAGGCCTGGGCCTGGGGCTTGCTGCTTTCCCTGTGGCAAGGGAGCGATTGCAGTTAAACGGGGAGTGATGTGGACAGGAGGAAGAATGGACAGTATCTCCTAAGAGTCTTGGGAATCAGCTGCTTCCTGAACTTGGCGGCTGAGCTGGTGCCCTATAATCCCCCCACCTTTTTTCAGAGGAGGCTGGTCATAGTTTTTCTGGTCACAGAGCCCTGTTGTTCCATAAGGAAGTTCTCTGCCTACCTTGTTAAACTCCTCGCTTGCAGATCAGGACAATGTCCTGATTAGAAAATCTGTTTATCTCTTTCAGGGAATGAGTTTGTATGGAATCTTTAAAAAAAAAAATGTTATCCAAGGCAGAGAACATTTTTTTTCCTTTTTTTTTTTTTAAGAGATGAGGGTTTCACTCTGTCATCCAGGCCAGTCTCGAATTCCTAGCCTCAAGCAATCCTTCTGCCCTAGCTTCCTGAATAGCTGGGGTAACACATACGAGCTACCACATACAGCACAAAGTGCATTTTTTAACAAAAGAAAACCTTTCAGAGCCAGGATGTCCTTGGGACTTTGAAAGCCTCCTGAATTCCTCCTGACTGGTCTGAGCAGACCCCAACTAAGCGCAGCTGCAGCGCCTGCTGCCAGCTTACCCTGAGGGTCCTGGCAGGCTTCACTCCCATGATTTCCCTTTCTGGTAGCAGCAAAGAAACACATCAAGTGAGGGAAATCAGGCCGATGCATTCTTTACAACAAGGTTTTATTTATTCTTTTCTTTTATCCCCCCCAAAACATTAAAGTTTTTCATCTTTCTTTTATTTTTAATGGTTTTCCTTTTGGATCCAAACGAGCATCTATATTACAGGATATCCGCCTGGTCAACATGCAGTGCTGAACTGTGGCTTTAGGAGAGATGCACCGATACTCTGGGTGGGCCAGCATCAGCTGCCATTCAAACACCGTGACTGCAGGGGTGTCAGGCTGGCACACCACAGTGGATGCTGCCCTAAGGAGGTGTCTTGTGGGGCATGACTTGCACGTTTTAGAATGCAGGTAGCAGCATTTTAACAGCCTGAGGCAGAGCACCCAATTTCCCTCCTGATCTCATCTTACATGCTCATCCTCTAGGAGCAAAACAAAGAGGGAATGGCCTGACCATGGACCCCGAAGGACAGAGGGTGTGGACCCTGTAGTCCACCTCCTTGCAATGTTGTTATTTGAGGCTAGAACCAGTGCACCCTGCAGAGTCTGAAATCTGTTCCTGATGAAGCTCATTCCCGTCCCACTCACTGGCCCTTCTCCCATCCCATGGTATTCTCACCACTAGGAAGTTAACATAATCTCTCCTTTATTGGTGCTACTATGTTGAAGAGTTGCTAAAGTCATAAAGATTGTCTTCGAGCCGCTTTAAAGCAAGAACCTCTTTCTCTCCATCTCCCAGGTCTGGAAGAAAATTTTGGGAATCTATTAATCCTCTGAGGCCTTCAAAGCCACTACCCTAGGTGAGTTTAACAGAAAGAACTTCTCTGAATCCAGTCTTGTGCTAAGAAGTTTACCCATATTCTAAGTGAAAAAGAGGATCCAAGGTTACACATCTCTAAGTCTGTCCTCTTCTGGGACCTGTTACTTTCTACCTCACTTTGCTTTTGTTCTACAGCTTGTCTTCCTACCCTCTACTCCATTGTCCCAGCCATGAAATGCCAAACACATGTGGTGCATTAGGCTTTTCTCCTCCATTTGTTTTTCTGGATGAATTCAAATCTTGGACTCAGTTTGAGCGGAGTTGGACTGCCCTCTAATATCATAAAGAGGCAAGTTCCTCTGCAATTGCAGCACTTAGGGTAGCTTTGTATAAATTTTGACTTGTTCACAAAACAACAGGATAGAAAAACACTGACTAAAGTTCAGCCTGCAGGCTAAGTATATATCCCAATTGGTAGCCATTAAAACTCAATACCTATGTTTTTACTAACTCCACTGGGATCTGCTTAATATTACACAACTCCATATCAAATGTAACTAAGACCACAACTACTGTCTACCTTAACTGGCAGTTATATTACATTGTTTAGCCCTCATTTCATATTACCTTTATTTTTAAAAATTGATTAATGGCACTTTAAAATTTTGGAGTGTGTTTTTCTTGCTCATCCCTTATAAAAATGTTCAACAGATTTGCTTTAAGTGGTGGTTCTTGTGCCATATAGGCCATTGCCATAAAAAAAAAATTAGAGTACTGGAAGGAAAACTATTGAGTCATCAAATAAAGTCAAATTTGGATTTGGTATATTTGATGATTTCGTTTCCTTTTCAGTTTTGGGGCCATCCTCTGAGTGAAGTGAAGAGGAAGTGGCACAGCCTGGTATAAAGTCTAGGGTCTGGTTGTAGAATGTAGACAGCAATCCATTCTCATCTCTGGCAAACTTGTAGGACAAAAAGAGAAAAGATTCGTTCAGATTTCCAATGCTGGGTTGGAGAATATGTCTGGGTGACAATCTATGACTGGTTTAAGTTTGCACAAAGAGAAGGAGACATAAGGAAGCTCAGATCATGAAAACCCAACTTTCTGGATTGAAAAAAAAAAGTCTAGGTTTTTTTTTTTTAATTAGAGAGATAGCAAGAAGAATAAGGGAAAATGGGAAGAATAGAGTGAAATTAAAGCAAATCCTGGATTCAGATTCCATTAAACAGGAAGTTTCCTTAAAAAAAAAATCAAATGCTTATAGCAATGCTGAGAATTTCATAGGTACTTCATGGGATCTAACAAGTGAAGATTTTTCTAAATTGCTTTGTGGAGACTAAGTGCTTTAAATTATGAATTATTAACTTAACAGACACTTTACATCATGAGTTAGCCAAACATTCATGTTTCAATTGACAAGGGAAAGAAAGTGAAGAGATGCTTGCTGAAGGCACAAGTTTGAATACAGAGAGCTGGAATATAAAAAACTATTGATTTCCAATAGTTTTCATTTATCAGATTACTACACTATTGTAAAAATTACCTTCCTAAGACATAAATTTTGTATTGGTTAAAGATGTCCTGAAAAAATTCTGTACCTCCTTGGCTTTCACTGAAGTTTTGGGGCAGTTTTTCATTAATTTGGGTTATATTTTAAGTCCTTAGGAAAAGACAGAGGCCAATTTAGACAGAAAGAGAAAGACGACAAAAAGGAGACCAGAGAGAAAAGACAGCTGGTACTATAACCTCAGATTTTTGACTCAAATATCATATCACTAAATTTGATGGCAATCACTTCCTAAAGAGAAACAGATTCAGAAACATTGCAGATCACCAAGGTATCCTTCTTTGCTATTCCAGAATAGGTCTGTTACAAGAAACCCAGCCACCAACCAAACCACCCCAAACAAATAAAAATAAACATAAATCCCCACACCTCTTTTGACTTGGTCTACTCAACTCTTTCATACCTCCAAAAATAAAAATGCAAACCTCAATAATGTATTTACAGGTAGCATGGCTTATGATAAAATCTCCTTTTGCATTTAGAAGTTCAAGATACTAACTCCCCTAACTTACAGCATGCGGAGAGAGGGTGGGTGGAAGAAAGCAAAACTACGAAAACAGAAGGGCAGTTTGGGGGTGTCCCAGCCTCAAAAGCCATCAATTGGACTTTGCTGTGAACCCCATTCATACTTCTCAGCTATCTTGAGTTTTGTTTAGAGAGGCTTTTCAGGCCCTTTGGGCAGGCTGGGACAATCTATGAATTTGTTCTCTTTGGCTTGGTGTGACCTCTCTGGGATGCATAAACCTCAGAAGTTTAAAGCAGAAAGGATTCAAGGAAAGAAAAAGATGGCCTCCGGAAAGCAAAGATAGTTCTGTTTGTCCTTTGTCCCTTAAAGCGCTATGTCTATGTACTCTGACTGGGTGGGCTGTAGCACCTAACAGCTGACAAAACACCATAGCTCTGCAGCCGAGCCCTCCCTCCACAGACAGCAGAGAAGCCATCAGCTGCTGCTCTATTTGGGGTAGACCTGGCTATGATGTACAGGGTGGTTCAGGAAAGAAACAACAAAAGACAAAAAGGCAAAGCTGGTGCTACAGGCAGTACTTATTAATGTAGGATCTCTTTGATCACCTTCTTACAAAGGTTAGGTCACAAGCCCTGAGTTAATTTTGTTTGGATTTTGTTAAAATAAGCGTCTCAATGTGGAGATATTTTAAAGAGAAGTTATCCAAACCTGAACCTGATTCCATAGAGACTCTTTCTGGAGTCAAACCATCATTCCCTGTCTGGCCACTTGCAAGGGACCCACTTCTTCCTTCTTTCCTGCATCATAAAGTCCTCTCCTGTACCTCCTGGACGGTGCCCATTGCTCTGGGATCTATGAGGGAAGGACTTGTAGGCTGGGGGAGAGAGCTAGTGGGGAAGAATTCACCCCAAGGCATGGCAACGCCTCTCACCAGGATTCTTGGCATACGCTAACCCTAGGCCTCTGAGGATCTCAAAACATAACAGACATGAAACTGATGAACAAAAATAGCAGTAAAAATTCCTTAACCTTCAAGTCTCAAAATCCTTGAAAGGTAGCTATTTGCTCCCCTTCTGCTGTACGTTTGCTCTTTCTTTACATACAACCTCATAATATTTATATCTTATAAATGAGCCGAGAAATATCCCTCAACCTGTCCCTGGCCCCAACCACTAAAGAAACACTTTGTCCAAAAAAATGAAACATCCAGAGGGCTGAGAAGTAGGATGTAATGAAAAATTGAGAACAACTTTTTAAAAATCAAAATTATATGAGATTTTTGTTGCATTATGCCAGGAGACCTCATTTTCCTGCAGTGAGCTTTTATCCAGTAGGTGGGCATTGTGTCCACCCCCACACCCTACACCTTGTGTCAGTTGTCTTGCGAGCAGCACCAGGTGAGTTCCAAACCCTATTTCATTAGAATGCAATATTCCCCCCATAGCTGAGAGAGTGGTGGAGTCAGTCAGGCAAGCAAATAAGCTTGGATTGGGTGGAATTAACCATCTCAGGAGCTGGATCAGCGCTAACATGCAGCAAAACAGAGGCTGGGATGGGAGAACAGAGGGAAGACGACCCTCATGCTCACCACATAGGCTCTATGGGGTTGGGAGGAATCTGTGCAAAGAAGGGAGATACTGGCTGAGAGGTGGATTATGGGGACTTCTCTTTGTGGCCCCAGAGTCAAGAGAGGTCAAAATCTAGAACATTTGGACTTCAGCTTCTGGGTAATGTTCTTGGTGATCTCAGTGCCCTATGGAGACATTGAATAGGAACTACAAGTGAAGCCCAGAAGAAAAACAGTTTCTTCAGCCAGAAGGGCAGCAGAGACCCCCACTGACAATTGTGTTCATGACTCATGTGGAACCAAGGGGATGCTAGCTGGTGCCAGCCCTTCACGGGGCAGGAAATTCTATGCTGACCCTGGCTCAGGGGCACCTTGGCTGGAGCCCTGCCCCTGTCCAAAGGTCGCTGGCACTCTGTCCTCTAGGAGATGGGGAGACAGACACAGAGAAAGAGACAGCATGCATTCCCTACCTGGAGTCTGTCTGGAGCCTTAAGTGAAATGAGGGGTAACTAAATGCAAACCTACTTAGAACATCTCCCTGCCTTGGTTTCCTTTCCTCCTCCTTTTACCTTCCTCTATCTTGGCTTTGCTCTTGTTTTGAGGAGATGGTGAAGACGAGTCATATATTAGCAAGAGAAACTGAATATATGACTCAAGAGTCTTCTGAGGTGGACCACCAGTGCCCAAATTTGATCTTGTGGTATATCTCAAACACTGGTTGTAGTCTTCTTTTGCATGGAATTTCTCAGATGCTGCTGTAATTAACCAGAGAAAAGAATAGGTGTTGGGGTCTATAGGGGCCTCTTTTCAAGGGAGGCAGACTCTGACACCCAGCAAGGGAAGGCTGGCATTGACTTTTGTTCAGAGGCAGCAGAAAACCAAACAAGATGATGAGTTTGTGACTCAATGGAAAATTATTTTATTTTCTGGTCTTAATAGAAGAGTAAGTGCAGGCTGAGGGAAAAGAAACCCAATTTCTTGGTCAAGGGAAGGTGAATAAAAGAAATTCACTGGTAATAGAAAACCCAGGTGGTCAGTCAGGTGACCGCATCTGCAGTGCTTTCCAACACTTTATTCAGGACTCAAATACCTGTGTGTATGAGTTCAAGGAGTTCAGGAAGATTTCCTGGCACAGTAAATTTAGTGTTGTTTATACTATTTGCAGGCAAATTCCATTTCTGGAAATTGCTCTGCCAGCCTGCATTTCTCCTCTTGAAATGGCATAAGGTGTCACTAAAATTCCCTTTCTCAAAACACCATGCAATAGACTCGCTGGCTCAGAATGGTCGTCCTGTTGTAGGCCTCCCCCTAGGGAAAGCTGTATTTCCGAGGTGGAAAAAGCAATTTTGTGCACACAAAGCAGCCCATAGCAGCACTTTGGCATGAAATGATGCTGAGCAGAGGAAACTTTAAAAGCAATACAAGGCCCAGAATCAGCGTCTTACGTAACGATCACACCTGTTAGGATCAGGGTGCTGTATATCACATTCCCAGCCACCCTCAAGCACACATGTGCTAAGTGGGAGAGGAAAATGAAGACAAAAGAGGGTCTGGGAGTGGGAGAGCTCTGTCTCTGCCTCACTGGCCTCCTCTGTTGGGACAACTTTGGTTTGGGGGCTGACCGTGGGTCATAAAGCTCCATCAGTATCAGAAGAGAAGGCGGGGCCATGACAAATGATTCTCCAGCCATGTGGTTGAATTTGGCTTTTCAGGGCTGATGCAGCTATTATATTTCAATTTAAAAAATAGAGGGAAAAGAGGCTCCTTCTAAGAAAAATAACAACTCTGGATTGCTCCTGCCCAAGAGGAGGAGTGTGTCTGGGCTGGAGGAGTGTTTATCCACTGAGTGCTCAGTGCAGGGCAGATCAGGATCCTGGGTGGCAGGCTCCATCTGTTCCTGGTGGGGGAAGGGGGGCCCCGTCGGGCACCCATTCACCTGCTGTGATGGCACTAAGGATGAACTTAAGGGAAAGGTACATTTCCACCAGATAAAGCCAGTGATGTGTCCCCTCCGATGGAGCTGTATGCCATATACCAAAAGAGCACTGGCTTGGCAAGAAAGGGCTCTCTTGCTCACTGCTTCTGCATTTGGGCCATTAGGAATGACAGAGTGGGACTGTCAGCCCCAGCTCTTACTCTGGGGAGGGGTGAAGCCCCATCTTGGCCCAGGGGCATATTCAAGGTGACCAGGGCCCCAGTCTTGTCATCCTGTATGATGAGGCCCCACTGGAGCCTGCTTTGCTAGAAGGAGCAGCCCAAGTCTAAGCTGAGGTATATTTACTAATCACCTTAAAGCATCCTGTCAAACTGACCTGAACCCCACACCAGCTGCAGAAGCTGCAGTCCCAACGGTCCCTCCTCAGGGGAGGTCCTCAGTAAATCCAGACTTTCACAGAAGCTTATTTCAATCTATCAGCCTTTCCCATCTTTACAGAAATCCCTACCCAGTGGTGGGTAGCCTACTTGGATATGTGTGTTCTGCCCTCTCAGAGGAGTGGCAGGGAAGGCTGGGCCTCTGGCACTTGGCCTTACTGGGCTTGGCACAGCACTGGCCTTGCTGCCTCATGGACCAGAGTGTGGGCTGACCTTCAGCCAGGAGGTGCTGGTGTGGTCGTAGCACTGTTACACATATTTAATTGCTTCCACACTGGTTGGAAAACAGACTCTGTTTTGAATCTCTTAGGTGGCCCCTGCTACTGTACCCACACCCTCAGGGTTCCCCCATGACTGGCATCTAAAGAGCCAATGGCTGCAATAGCATGGGCTCCGGCACTAGGACCAAACCCCACTTACATTGATGCCATAGCGGTTGTTAAATACTTTTATCTTCACCCTTACCAGAGCCTCAGGCACCTTTGTGGACCCTGGGGGACTTCCTGACCTGTCCTAAGTCTCAGCACCTACTGTGTGGGTGACAGGCCTCAAGGATGGGGGGCTATACCCCCCAGCACCACCAGTTCTGTTTCTCTGTCTCCCTCATGGTAGGGGCTGCCGGGCTATGGCTTTTCTTGTCCAGACCAGCCCTTGCTGCTGTTGCCTCAGCACCCTGACCCCTTTCGCTTCGGCTTTCTCCTCCCTCCCTGGCATCCGATGTTCCTGACTTAGCCTGTGCTGCCCTGGGGGAAGCAAGCCACAGGGTTATGCATGAGATGCTGCTGCAGTTGCCCTGGTGGCAGTGGTGCTGGCTGAGGCGTAAGAGCTGGTGAGGGAGGAGAGTCCTCTCCTATGGTCTCCACTACTCCCCAGTTAAGAGCCAGAAAGTCTTCCAGGCTTCTCAGGGCACTGAGTGTAGACATAGGCCAGCTAGATCCCTCCACAGCTTTTAGAAAAGTGGGAAGGGGCAAGGGGAAGCAAAGCCATCCTCGTGTCCCTTCTCCCGCAGTAATAACCCTCCACGTTCCTGGTATCTTTCCCCAGCAAAGAGGCAGAACTATGGCAGTGCCCATCTTGCAAAGGGGAATAAAGCAATTTGGTGGGTTTGACTGGTGTTCTGATTGTCCTTTACTTCCTCTTCTCTGATAATGCATGGTGTCCTTCCATCTTCCTTTTCCCTCTTCCTCCCCCCCGGGCCGCACTGGCTTCCCAATTCTGTCTTGGTTTTCTCCATGTGAGAGAAGAGCATGCATCGGAGGGGGGAGCAGCCTCTAGCATTTGTCATCTTCTTCCGTGTCACTTAGCAGGTTGTTGACAGCCCCACACATCATGCCTGGCCCAGGGCCCCCGCGCCTCCGCCGCCGATAGTGCCCGTTGGGCATCTGCCAGCTATGCCGCAGGGGTGGGGCTGAGCCGATGGTGTTGGAACGGCCCAGGCTAGTAGCCACGGCTGCTTCGAAAGTGAGCGTCTCCTCCTCACCACAGTCTGAGGCATGGGAGTCTTCGTGCAGGGCCAAGTAGGGCTCGGAGATGTAGCGCTGTGGGGAGGCATGTTGGCTCTGCTGGGGGTGCGGAGAGTTGGAAGACTCGGTCAGGCAAGCATTGTTGCTCTCCAGTGCTTGGGAGGTCAGCGGGGAGCCCTCCTCGCTTCCATCAGCAGGTGGAGAGATGCTGCCCGCGTGTCGAATCAGGGAGCTGTAGGAAAGGAGGGGCCGGGGCTTTGGCGGGACGGGTGGGAGCTGCCGACGACTTCTTCTTGGGGTGCTGGTGTCAGAGACAGAGGGGATGGAGCTCTCACTTAGGGAACCTGTGCCCTGTATAGCAGGAGAGACATGGCATGTTAGATTGGGCTTGGCATGATCCCTACTTGCAACTCTGTTAAGAGAGTCCTTGGAATCTGAATTCTGTCAGGGAGAGGCCTGAGCTGGAGCTCCCTGTAGTATTCACATCCACTCAGGGAAAAAGGGATTGAAGAGATTAAGGAGTCAAGAACATTTAGACCAGGACATCTCAGACTTTGTGCATACAAACCTCTGGGGATCTGGTTAAACTGCAGATGCAGGCTCAGAAGATCTGGGGCAAGGCCTGAGATTCTGCATTTCTAACAAGCTTCCAGGTGATGCTAGGGGTGGCAGGTCCGTGGAACAAGCACTTGGACTACTAAGGAAGCTCTACATATGTAACAAGGGGCACACTAAAAGAGAGACTTTAAACTTGAGAAAGACAACTCTGTGGAAGGTGAACAAATGCTGGAGTTGCTCTGTCTGGGAAACCCTTATTCCTGCCCATGTCTTCTGTGGTTTGCTGAACTCAGCTTCTGTACCTGATACACTCAGTTGTTGGCTCAGGCCATACTTGCCCTCACCTATTCCCAAGGGAAACTGAGCCCAGGTTTTGGGAAGTAAACCTCCAGGAGAGCATTTCTTAAGGTATGTGTGACCTACGAACCTCCTGCTGAGAATCCTACAGAGGGGTCTTTTCAAAGGCAGACTCCTGGGTCCTTCAGGCACCAGGAATGTGCAGTGCTAGTAAACTTCATGGGTTAATGCTGTTCGGCACTAAAATTTGAAAACTGTTGTTCTAGAAGGGAAACCTCTTGACTGCTGTGTCTCTAAAGGTTTGCATTAGCAGCCCTGCCTTTTCTCCGCTGATCGTTTCTGTTGAGGGGGTCTCCTATTATGGGTCAAAATGCCATGACTAGAGATAGGGCTGTAGTAAGGAGTAAAACAGAGTCTATGAATGTTTTCATACAGATCTGATAGTTATTCCTTAGGCACCAAGCTGGTGGTTCAGCAAAAGGCATGATCTTGCTGGGACGGCTGCAAGCTAGGTAAATGAGGGTGAACTGCTCTGACTTGTGAATCCTGGGCTGAGAGATGAATCACAATTCTCACAAATACTGAGGATCACAAGATGGTCAAAGGAAACTTTCTGGCTAAAGGACCATCCTCTCCTCCAAAATCTGGCTGTCAACCTATTTATATCTCTGGTTTCTGAAGGCTGGAATGGAATGACCTCTAGACACCATCTTTTTGGGGGAAATCTGGTTTTCTGTGAATTCAGATCATCTCTGAGTACACAAGCATTGAGCAGCTAACCTCTATGCACTATAGGTATAGCTTCCTGTGAAATTCCAGTCTTTGTGGGTACTTGAATGCGTTTGCGAAATGCTCACGACTTGCATCTAATGATACAGCCCACCCTCCCCTGTCCTTCTGCTGTAGACTGGCTTCCTCTCTGCGCTCACCTGTCTGTTGGGCGTCTGTGACCTGCCCTCACTGGGTGACCTGGATTGACGGCGCTCTGGGGACTCCCAGTCAGCCTGGGTCCCTCGCTCTTCTGAATTGCAGCGGGAGACATCAGGAGAGAGAAGATGCTTTCGCTCTTTTGACCGTCCCCGCTCCCTGCCCCCTGAGCGGTGAGTGTCAGACTTGTGGCCTGTGAGAGATGACAAAAGCACTTGGTTATAACTCTGTCCATTCTGACCAATGATGATGAAGGGACTTCTCTCCAAGTATCACATCACAGCCTGGGGTTGGGCCCTCAGAGGAACCACATGTTTGTGTCCCCCCCAAATTCAAATGTTGAGGCCTAATTTGTTCCTGATGGTATGGTATTAGGAGGCAGGGTATGAGGGTGGGGCCTCCATGATGAGATTAGTGCCCTGATAAGAAGAGGCCTGAGAGTGCTTGCTTCCTATCTCTCTGCTCTCCATCATGTGAGAATAGAAAGAAGACAGGGATCTGCTGGCACCTTGGTCTTGGATTTCCCAGCCTACAGAACCATGACAAATACATGTTATTGAATCCACCCAGTCTGTGGTAATTTGTTGTAGCAGCCTGAAAAAAGATAGGCCCCTAAAAGAATCCTGGCTTCTCCAGGTATGTCAAAAGATGATCTGAAAGGGAAGCAGGGGAGACAGGGGAGAAAGGCAGGCTAGCAAATTACCTATTTTGTAAGCAGGTAAGTTTGCAAGGTGCCACTAGAGACACATATGTCAAACAATGCAATCTATTCTGTTTCTATTTATGCTACACACAATATAGGATCTTGGTTA
This sequence comes from Pan troglodytes, assembly GCF_028858775.2. Lineage (NCBI taxonomy): Eukaryota > Metazoa > Chordata > Mammalia > Primates > Hominidae > Pan > Pan troglodytes. Next base: position 67,328,542 of record NC_072398.2, read on the forward strand.
ACAATATGGCTCAGGAACTCTATCATAAATATGGCTGCATAACTTTTTGGGGGGAAGGTGGCACCAGCAGAAGGGAATTAAGAAATTTCTATGAACTAAATAATAACACACCTAACATAATGCCATGGTGAGAAGTCCAGGATTGAAATGAAAGGATCCCAGTGCTAGTCCCAGTTCTGCCACTTAATGGCCCTATGACATGGGACAAGTCACTGCTTTTTCAACTTTGATTCCTTTATCCAATAAAACAAAATAGTTGAGCCAGACTAATATATATAGATATATATAGATATATATATATTTTTTTAAAGCAAAAAGCTTAAAAGAAATTCGGGCCAGGTGCAGTGGATCACGCCTGTAATCCCAGCACTTTGGGAGGCCTAGGCGGGCGGATCACGAGGTCAGGAGATTGAGACCATCCTGGCTAACATGGTGAAACCCCGTCTCTACTAAATATACAAAAAATTAGCCAGGCACGGTGGCGGGCGCCTGTAGTCCCAGCTATTCAGGAGGCTGAGGCAGGAGAATGGTGTGAACCCGGGAGGCGGAGCTTGCAGTGAGCCGAGATCACACCACTGCACTCTAGCCTGGGCCGCAGAGTGAAACTCTGTCTCAAAAAAAAAAAAAAAAAAAAAAAAAAAAAATCAAACACAGGAAATAACTCCAGGTAGCACTGTTTAGGTTGAAGTGGAATTGGTGGTTAAAGTTCAGTCCTCACAGTGGGTCTCTAATACAAGCCTAAAAAGCCCCAGTGGTTTTGTAGAAGGCTATTTGAAAAGCTCCCTCAATTCTAATGATTTGTATAGCCCTGCTCCAGAAGGAAGGGATTGCAACAGCCTTTCTGGTGAACACAGAGGAGGGCTTTGGCCTGTTTCAGGATGTAAGTCAGATACAGGAATTCCCTTTGGTAAGGAGCATCCTTCACTTTCTTCAGCCCTTGTCTCTGAATTCTTTTCTGGTTATCTATAGTCCTTGGAGAGTAAGTCCAGGGCAGGAGCCCACTGCCTGATGAAAGAGCTGGACACTGAAGACCTCCTCACCTGAATCAGAGTTCAGGCGGTGGGCTGACAGCCGCAAGGAGGAGTGGTAACTCCGGCGACGGGACTTGTAGGTATTTTCACTGCTTCGCTCCATGGAGAATTCCTCCAACCACGAGGAATTTGAACGCTTATCCCGAATAGTGGAAAATGAACGTCTCATGGAGCTAGGGTCTGTCACCACCTGGAAATACAAGCCCCCAGAAAAACACAAGGTATGGATTAACGATTGAAAAGATCTAAAAGGACAGAAGCACCAAGACTGAGACGTTAAGGAAGGCAAATTGTAACCCCTGGAAATGGTAACTTCCCTTGAATCTCTCTTGCTCAAACCTTAGCTGGTGGAAACTGTTCAAGAAAGCATACTTACATTATGTTAATATAGTCACTGGAAATGGTCCAGGATCTTTTCTTCCTGTAGCTGAGTGTACCAAGGCAAAGCCATGCGGAATGCAGGCAGGAACTGTGCAAGCTCCCATAGAGCCCTCTACCATGGGGCACAGCCAGGCTGCAGCAAATACTGTGCTGCTTTGAAACATGTGAGGGCAATTGTCTAAGAGGCCATCCCATCCATGAAAGAAGCATGGCTTTGCTTTTTTTTTTTTTTTTTTAAACGCCCTTGGCAGAGAAGGCCCTGCCCTGCAGCACTAGAGCCTAGGAGAGCTTGCAATTTAACAAGTGCTAAGAATGTATCACTCTCCCTCTGCTGCCATCAATCCCACCTAGCCCCGTTTTAAATTCTGGCATTTTGATTTGCCACAGATATTAAAACAAATCTACAAAAACTTCTTGTCTCTGTCAAAACCTGATGTAAGACAGACAGACAGGAAAAAGAAGCCAGGAAAACAGACAAAGAAATGAGGTGTGGCCTGCACTGGTTAGGACAGACAGTCCTGACACAGACCTGTGTGTGTAAGTAACTGCATATGTGCTGGAGGAGTCAGGAAACAAAAAAAGGATGGAGAAGTACACAGAGAAAATCCTGGAAAATATTTCTTGCATGGCTGGTTGAATCTTGAGAATGTTTAACCCGTCCAGAGTGAAGTATGCAATTTTGTTCGCTGGGTTGTTGTGGTTAGGGGGGTCATTGAAAACACCGGAGAAGCAGGCTCTATTAGAGACGACCCATGAGCCAGCTTTTATTTATAGGGAAGGGGTGCGGGCACGTCAACGGCTCACCTGCAAATATCAGATATTATTCCATAACCCAGCTAATACAGCCCGGATGCCACTGCATTAATGTAGGTGGTTGCTTTTTACCTGGGGATCCACAGTCAGACGTGGCATAGAAGATGCCCTCCCAGATCCCGCATGCTCCTGGGTGTCCGAAGGAAGGTAGATGCCATGGTTAGAGGGCTGCACGCTTTTTAATTCACTAACCTCTGGCTCCTGGAAATAAACACACAGCCAAGCTTGTGGGACTTGGTTCCATCTCATTGCTTCTCACGTCCAGTGGACAATTCAGCCTCCTCAAGAATGGCTTTCAAAAGAGAGACTTGCAGCTTTAAGGTCTCAGTTGTATGTATATGTGTGTGTGTGTTTATGTGCACCTATGTGCTATATGTTCCAGACAGGAAGCTCTAGCTGGGATTGAGTACTGAAGGTCACCTATTTTTCTGGTGTAGATTCCTCTTTTTCATCACTAAGCAACGATTCAGATTTTATTGTTTTCTGCAACAAACACTGTTTGGTATAATACTTTTCAGATATGTGAAGTTCGCTTTCTAAGAAGTGATAGCATTGGATTTATTCTTTTAATCTGAAGAAGCCTTTTATCAATTAAATAGAAACCAGTTTTCTAAGGGAAGTAAACAATTTCTGATGTCAAATACGTCTTCTCAAGCCTTAAGACACGTGACTTTAAGAGTTTTCTTTTGATTGAAACCATCCAAAGATGTGGTGGGTGGCTGTCAGGGATGCCCTGAGTGACACAGTCCCATGGAAGGATGATGCAAGCCACTTGCAGAATTTTAAATGTCCAAGTAACCATGTTGTAAAAGGTGAAATTTAATAACATTTAATTTAGCTGAATATATCCAAATATTAGCATGTCAACATGTAATCAATATAAAAATTAGTTTATATTTTATCTGGACTAGCCACATGTGGCTAAGAGCTATTGTTTTGGACTGTGCCAGCCTACAGTGTTATCAGGTTGGACTGGAAATCTCTAAGGTTCCGTCATTCTTGTTTGGCAGTTGTGCATGCGCTATACAGATAGCTAGTATCATTGCATAAAGAGCTGTATGAGAGACGTTTACGTGGGCTACCTAACAAAAAGACCTAAGAACATCTTGGGCAGATGGAGAGCGTACCAGAAAAAAGCTATTTTATATTTAGGATTTTATATTTAGGAAATGACACCCTAAAACATGTAGGGCATTGCCCAAAGGAAAGAGTGTCTGGGACCCCCACCTTAGCCTATGTGACCATTTGGCTGAGTGGTTTCTGGTGTGTATGGCAGGGGTACTTTCCCAAGACATGTGCTATGGTGCACTTGAGGGAGTTATAGTGTTTGTAGTACATGCTTTGTATAGCACACAGTTCTGACTCCGGACAGACGTGGTAACAACACTGCAGTCTACAGGTATCAGAGGTGGTGTGAGACGCACACTCCATATGCACACACACAATCATGGCCACGCCTGGGGACATGGAGCAGCAGCCCCGAGGGATGGGCAGAAGTACACAGTGTTGAGTGTGTAGCACAGGCCGACACCTAAATTGAATTACACACACTGGTACTGACAATGAGATGAACACATATCCAAAAAGTCCTGGCACTATGGCTCAGCCCTGGGGAACCCGCAGAAATGATGTCATAAAGTCTCCCTGTGAAAGAAAGGACACATTATTGCGATTTTTTTCCCACTAGACACATCGCCAGGCAGGCAAAATGCTGTGAGGTCTTTTTAAGAATCAAACTATCTATAGTTTATTATTCCACAGGTGTTGGTGCTAAGTTCCTCAGAGGGGAGGGCAGAGAATGACTCTACTAGTTCCTACCTGCCTCATCAAGAACACCCTCAGGCAGTCAATTGCTCAGCCCTGGGGGCGTCTGGACTAACTGTCTCCCCCACACAACCATGCACGATTCTCTGTCTCAGCACTCGCAGGAGATAGAAGCACGCATTTGTTTGAGCTACTGAGTGTTTTTCGCCCTCTGTGGGGGTGCCCATTCCATCACACATCATTCAGGGTGGCTCTGAGGTACACAGTAGCAGCGGGGAGGGATCAGGAGAGAAATGAAGGGGAGAGAAGAGCCACAGATGAATCAGAATTTAAATGATATGGAACTCACTTAGTACAAGCTGTCTGTACAGACTTTTGCAATGGTTGGGTTTTGTCTTTTTTTCTCTTCAGTCCAGTGACTGCTTGGGCTTCAATTCTAAGCTAAGGTTGGGGTGGGGGACCTTGAGCTCATGGCTCCTGAACTAGGAATAATGGTAAAGTCAATGATGTTTAGGAACCATATTTTAGCTTTGTATTAGCTAAGCCAAAACTTGAATCTCTCCTCTCTTCTTCAGGCTTTCACTTGAGTCAATAGGTCTCTCAGGAATTGCTTTTTTATTTGTTTTTGAGACGGAGTCTTGCTCTGTCACCCAGGCTGGAGTGCAGCAGCGTGATCTCAGCTCATTGCAAGCTCCACCTCCCAGGTTCATGCCATTCTCCTGCCTCAGCCTCCTGAGTAGCTGGAACCACAGGTGCCTGCCACCAAGCCTGGATAATTTTTTTTGTATTTTTAGTAGAGACGGGGTTTCACAGTGTTAGCCAGGATGGTCTCGATCTCCTGACCTCATGATCTGCCCGCCTTGGCCTCCCAAAGTACTGGGATTACAGGCGTGAGCCACCGCGCCCAGCCAGGAATTTCACCATTTATGCTAATAAACTCATTTTGGGGTCAGGGAAGTTACTTTAGTGGCCTGTTAGAATGTCTTTGAATTGTGACCAAAAGGGACAATGTGCCTGAACCCACACAGAGCAGAGGTAAGACAGTCTTCTGTGCCTCCTGGCAGGCAGCTCGTCACTGTGGCACATGCTGCTGCTAGGTTCTAGAGGAGGTGGGCATCACTAAGGAATGGCATGGGGCATTTGTGTGTCCCACAAGCAGTACCTAACTACACTAAGAGGCAGGGTTGGTGTCACTCATTCTCTGGTGATGCATCTTCAAGCTCCCCATCAAAGGCAAGATTTTATAAGTGACTTCCGGTCTTACACTTGATATTCGGGCATAAACTAAGAGGGCTTGGCCTAAAGCAATTTAAGTTCCTGCTGCAGGGAAGGGACCTCTGGGACTGTAAAACCTGAAGAGGGAACATTGTCAGAGCACATGAGAAAGTGGGCTAGAAAAGGGCTAAGGCAGGACACCTCCAGGGCAACTGGCTAAACTACCAGAATGGATTTTCCTGACAGACCATGACTATGTATTAAAATTAGTGAGAGGGATCAGGAAACCAAGGAAGTATTTTTGAGGTCATATAACTCATGCATTCACCAGAGACTGCCGTTCTTGGAACTGTCCATCATCGGCGGGGTCCATACAAGCCAACTGGAATATATCCTGGGGAGAGAGTGGACTCATCGAAGGGTATCCACTCCGGCCACTCCTGAAAAGCAATGTCAAATCCAGAGGTAATGAGGGACAGTCATGCCACTAGCAATTCCCACCCCAGCAGGGCAACACCCTTTAGCCTTGACTGGCTTTTGTAAACCTAGTAACTTACATGTGGCTAGTCCTGAAATTAAAAAAAAAAAAAAAAGCACCAGAAGAGACAGAAACTGATGTTTTCAACCTGCATCCTGCCTTTGGAACCATTCATTATTCTGCCGGGGGCTAGCATGTCTATGACATCATTTGTCACATTCAGCCATATGGAAGAGCAACACTAGATTGTAAACCTATTTCTGTTCAGTTTCCCCATTTGGCGGAAAAACACCCTAGTTTACACAGTGAACAGTTTGTTTAAATATTAAGCAGCCATGGACTTTTTAAAAATTTTCCCTACTCGCAGTAAGAATATGGTCTTATTTTGCCAACATCCCTGGCCAAACTAAACAATTCAGTCCAATTCCATTGCCATTTATTGAAGGACTACTTTGTACCATACATTAAGTCTGTTGGTTCATGAACTGAGAAGGATTTCAGAGGTGGTGGGGTTCATGAACTGAGAAGGATTTCAGAGGTGGTGGTGAGGAGTTGAAAACCTCTTGGTTGATGGCAATGTAGGAAGAGGTTTAAATGGTGGTGAGAAAAGAGGATGGAGACAAAGTCTGCCCAGTTGTTTAAGTTGTTTAGAGGCCTCCAAGGGAAAAGAATGCAGAACTGGCACAGTAGGCTTGTTATTAAACCACTGTCTAGTACTTCCAGACACTCTTAACCTGACGGGATCCACTGGGCTTGTTAGGAGAGAAAGAAGCAGCCAAGCTTTCTGGAGAATGTGGTGCCTGTTGCCAAATTATTGGCTGACTGCCACCAGTATGGTAATAGCTACCATCTGACCTGCTCAAGAATGCAGAGTGAGCTTCCAGATTATGGGAGGAAGGACTGGGGTCAGTGGTTGGGCAGCAGCTCTCTTTGTGGTGGAGTTAGGAGGGAGAGATGGGACACCATCTCTTTTAAGTCTACTGCTGATGACTCTGCATCCAATGGAAAACTCAAGGCATGAGCAAGGTTGCCAATTACTTAAAAACAATCCATAGGAATGTTTTTTTAGATTACAGGAGAAGATATGAAGAGCAGAGAATCACCTAATCTGTTCCCTTGCTTCCAATGAGAGCTTTTGCTGAGTTTTCACAGCTGCTACAGAGTTTTTACAGTATTTAAATGACCTGCCTAAATGTCAGTCATCTTCCCCACTTGTGGCATCTCCTGAGAACCACTGGGAACAAGATTGAGCACAGCTAGTATAAGAATGAGTTCTCGGCTTTGCACTGTGTTTCACACCTGTACTCTCAGCACTTTGGAAGGCCGAACTGGGAAGATAGCTTGAGCTCAGGAATCTGAGACCAACCTGGGCAACAAAGCAAGACCTGTCTCTACAAAAAAATTAGCCAGCAGTGATAGCACGTGCCTGGGGTGGTCCCGGCTGCACAGGAGGCTGAGACAGGAGGTTCACTTGAGCCTAGAAAGTGGAGGCTAAAGTGAGCCAGTTGTGCCACTGTACTCCAGCCTGGGCAACAGAATGAGATCATGTCTCAGAAAGAAAGAAATGGGTTCCTTTTTGTCCTACAGAGAGTAAATAATTATAGAATCCTCACTAGAGGGAGAGGACCCTTGGAATCACTTAATAATCTCACAGAGTTAAATAACTGGAAACCAGAGTGATCTCCTACTTTGAAAACCTTGTCAAGCTGGGGCATAAAGTCCAGAATTCTGAACACAGCCTCCCTCACGATCTGGTCCCTACGTCACTAGCCTCCTCTTGTACCACTTTCCCCTTTGCTCCCTGAACTCCAGACATGGCGGCCTTTTTTAGTTCATTGGATAGGCTAGGCTTGTTTCTGCCTCGAGATTTTAGTAGAGGCCACTCTAAGAGTGCAGAACACTTCTCTCCAACTCCCCTACCGCTCTGTAAACTCTTTCTAGCACTTATCAGAACTGTAATTAAATCACCGAAAATGCAACTTTTCTTCTTTCCAATAATCCTCTGTTTAATGTCTGGTTTTCCACCATATTTGAGGGAGTGACCCTATCTGTTATGTCTACCACTATACCCCTAGATCAACCTCTACTGAACAATGCATGGCTCTAGAAACACAGATGGTTCTGAGGAACCAGCCTGCTGTTCCACCAGTGTCCCCATGTCAGGAAATGTACCAACATGCACCCAAAGGCTTCACCCAGAATCCTTTGCTTCCTCCTTCCTCTTTAGTCCAAGTAGCAAATCAATCACCAAATCCTATCCAGTCTTATCTACCAAATATCTCACATCTGTCTTCATCTCTATCCTGCTAGTCCAAGCTACTATCACTGATAATTTACACAACTGCAGTAACCTACGAAATGGTGTTCCTGCCTCTAGAAATGCTTCCCTCCAATCCATTTAGCCTACACTGAATTCAAGAAAGCACACATCTGATCACAAGATTCTGATGCATAAAACCCCATTATCCAAAGACAAAATCCAACTTCTTTATCCTGCTTATAATGCCCCCAAAGTACTAGCCCCTGTGTATCTCTCCAAATCCATAACTTAACACATCCCCTGAGCTCTCCATGCTCCAACCATCATGACAGTTTTTAGGTTCCTTAAACTTACCATACTTTCTCTTACCACTCTTGAAGAGCTTGTCTTCAAGTCTCACTCAAATGTTACTTCCTCAGGAAGGCCTCTCTAAACCCTCAAACTGAGTGAGCTGTTTCCATGACATCACAACAGCCCACCCTTCAGCATTGTTTGCCTGTATTGCTCTTGTAATTTCTTCTTCCAGATTTGTCTCCATGGGGACGTGTTCTCTGCCGTAGCCCCAGTGCCTAAGTCAGCTCTGGGGACATATTGGCTCTTAATAAATATTGGTAAAAATCAATGAGTAAATGGATCAATAAATACATGGAGAAAAGCCAGAGTGATCCTATGGTGGTGGGTTAATTTGTAAAGCAAATTGTAGATAAACAGAGATTGCAATTTAGGGGGTGGTGTCCCCCATTTCTAAGCCAAGGACTGCCAAAACAAAAACAACTCAAGCACTTTGGGAGGCCAAGACAGGCGGATCATGAGGTCAGGAGATCGAGACCATCCTGGCAAACACGGTGAAACCCCGTCTCTACTAAAAATTAGCTGGGCATAGTGGCGGGTGCCTGTAGTCCCAGCTACTCGGGAGGCTGAGGCAGGAGAATGGCATGAACCCGGGAGGCGGAGTTTGCAGTCAGCTGAGATTGTGCCACTGCACTCCAGCCTGGGCAACAGAGTGAGACTCCGTCTCAAAAAAACAAACAAACAAAAAACAGCGTAAACCCTTCCAGTGAAGAGGTCCCACTCTTCCACTCATACTTCTTTCCCTCCCTCCCTCCTACACAAGCAGAAGATAAACACTGACTTGTTTTCTGTGGACAGGAGAATTCACACCCTGTACTTCATAACATCAAATTATTAAAAAAAAAAAAAATGACCTTGGTCATGACTCTCATCCTTTTCTTCTCTTCCAAGGATGTTGGACTTTGATCTCTGAAAACAGTGCTTTTCAAAAACAGTCCAGCCCCACAGGCAGAAAGAAATCAATGATCTGAGCAATTCCAAATGACTCGGACAGAAGTCTCATTCCCAAGCCCTAAGTATCACTCTCTTAGTAATTAACATAAGCGATTTGGTGTTTCCTGGTTTTGTAAGAACTGGGACTTTGTTAAACCCAATCACAAAAGCTCATTTACATTGAGTAGAAAGACTTGTGTTCTTTAGGTATGCACTAAATGCTTGCTGATGATCGAAATATAATGTTATGAGATACATATGCTATAGTAGATTAATTGGGGCAAAGGCTTATCACTCAGAAGGATGGGAAAATTCCTTAATTTGTGTTTTATTTTTACTCCTATTATAGAAAAAGTAAGTTCCCTTTCTGAATAAGGTCCCTTTTGTTCATTAAAGAAAACATGGTATAGTGAAAACACTCTGGGGTCAGAAATAAGGAACTTAAATTCCAGCTCCACATTCTACTAGCCAGGACTTTAGGCAACGTAGTTAACCTCAGTTAGTCTCCAGTTTCTTCATGTATAAAGTGGTGATATTAATATATACCTCCAGGGTATAGTAGGCTGCTAGAGTGGGAATCAAGTGAGATTCTGCAAATAGTGTCTCTAGAAGTGTCAACCTCAGGGAAAGCAGTAACTGCTGGTTCTATTCCCCTCTTACACTCAGCCAGCATGGCACCTGTGAGGGAGGCTCTATCTTCCAGCAGGACACTAGATCCACGGGGAAGCGATAATCAAGAATTAGTTGTAGTTCTGTTGTGAAGAAAAATAATCTCCTCTATAAGACCCAAGTATATTAAAAGACAAGTCAAACTCCCTTCCTCTATTGTTCATTCACAGTGATCGCCGATGTTGACCACAGTGCTAAGTATGCTTAGTCTGCTTTTCTCTTACTCCTGCTGAAAATCACTTTAAGATATTCAGAAAAAGGATCACTCAAGCTCAGAGTATTTGTTCTTGGGCCCTTCTGAGCAGTGAGTTTTGGGGTCTGCACAACAGCATGGGTGACAGATTGCAAGCAGCCATGCCAGGGATGTTTTGGTGCTACTCACAGGCCTGAAACGGGGTCCTGCTGGAGGTAAGGCAGGGCTTTGGCATTAGCAATGATCTCCTGAGGCAGAGATGAAGGCTCCATGCGCTGGAACATGGGGGCATTTTTCTGGGTAAAAAGAGGGAAGAAGAAGGAAAGAATTCCAATGACTACGGAGTTTGCTGTGGGGAAAATAAAATTAACATGGATAATACAGGCACATAACTTATCCCTTGTTTGACCATTTTAACCTTCGATCCACTGGGTTTCTAATTCCACGTCACTAGAAAGTTCTTGGGCCCCGCACCCATTACTGCTGCTTCTAAGTCCTTGCCGGGCACTATGCCCCAGGGAGGCACAGGCCTATTCCCTCCTGCAACCCCTCATGGCCCACCCACTTAGCAATGCTGGCATTGACTTTCACCTGTTCCTCCAGCTGCTGCCTCTGCTTCTTCACCTTACTCTGCTTATAGTAGTCCATGATCATCATTGCTGCATAGATTTTGCCCACAGTCAGGTCAGAGGCTAGAAACACAAATGTGGCATGATGGTGAACAGGGAGTAGATAATGGGAGAGAGTGAGGAACCTCTAAGCTTTGTTACCCACTCTCTGGAACAGGTCTGCGCTATCAGTCACCCATTCATCCAATGTATATTGAGGGCCCCCATGGTGCCAGGATCTGAGGATGCAGAGTGCATAGATCCCCTGATCTGTCCTCAGGGGGCTTGCATGCCCACCTAGTGATGGTGATGATACTGAGGATAAGCAGTACATGAGTAAGCATCACGCCTACCATTCTAAATCTCTATAGCTAAGTGACAACATCCTTTCTCCCATGAGGGTTTGCTGAGCAGTATTATATGGAGGGAGAGAGCTATACACCCAGGAAGTCTCATCCACAACCACAGTGACCTATCTTAAAGAACATGTTTTATCCTTAAGTCCCTTTTGTCCTTATTAATTGAAAAGGGCAAACTTTCCTTATCTCTTTGATCACTCTGGGTTCCCCCCAAAGACGTAGTCTTCACATGCTGGGCCCACAGTGACAAGGATACCCAGGAGAAGACCCGAACCTTTGGGCATGGGCACAAGCAGATCCAGCATCTTCTGGGATAGGTGAGGCCAGATGGCTAGGGTCTCCTTTTGTAGCTCTGAGTCTAGCTGCTGCCTGTCTGCACCACCTAGAATAAGATAAATTACTAATAAATAGAATAGACCCAGAAATAACCAGGAGTGAGGGAGGAGGTGAAGGTAGGAGCTGAATCAGCAGGGCACCTCATATTTTAAGAGGAAATCTTGGCCCTAAGTGACAATGGATCTTGCAATACCAGGTCTTTCTGCTGAAGAAGCAGAACACATTTTGGCTCCCTTTTTCAGTGACTCAGGGATATCCTGCCAAGAGATCTGAGGCCCTCAGACTAAGAGCAACTTCCTCATTCATTCTAAAAGCCTCCCAGGTGCTCAATACATCAGAGGAGAAAATAACAATAGCTGCAAGTACGTTCCTCTGCCTTCTTATCCATACATCAATCCCTCCAGCAACCCTAACTCCATAGTCTGAGTGACCTGATTTTAAAAAGGATTTAGATTGCACAAGAGCAGAAAGGCTAAAGGTCCACCTGGAAGTAGTAGTAAGCCTGTTCTCTCCTAAATCAATCATTAGAAATCAAGAGGAATAAAACACTCCCATGGCCTCTATGACAGCATCTTCTGCCACAGAAGCCTCTCAAGACTTCAGAGAAAATAAACCATATACAGAAAAAAAGGACAAAATTAACCTCTGGTCAATAAATATTTCTAGAATACCTATTGTGAGCCAGACACTGAAGATCATATACTTTTAAAGCTGAAAGAAGCCCTAGAGATTATCAAACCATTCACTGTACCAGAAGGAAAGGGCAATTATTAGTTATTGAGTCAGATACTTGATGTTCAGATGACTGCATTGTTGTGTCCTTAGCTGGATAGATGACAGTTCAAATATCTCCATCCTGTGCCACCTGCATGAGTTGTTCCAGAATTCCTCCTTCCCACCTCCCTTCCTAAGCTTACCTTTGGCAATTTTAATGTCCAGAGCTGTCCGGATCAGAGCCATAAGTGTGGAGGTGAAGTGGACCGTCATGTCCTCAGCTACTGGCATGTTCATCAGGACCAACCTCTGTGTGAAAGAGAAAAAAGAAACAGCAGGCAAAAAAAAAAAAAAAAAAAAATTGAAAGACATCTCAGTGAGAAAGGAAGAAAAGGGCAGAGGTCAAATGCACAGACGAAAAAGAAGGGCAAGGATCCCCATCCCCTGCCCCAGTCCTTCTCTCCCTGCTTCTCACTTAAGGCTCATTTGCTGCTGTTTTGTTGTTGTTGTTGTAGTTTGTTTGTTTTTTCTCCACCAAGGGAATGATGCCAAATTCCAAAGGGAAGGGGCTTCCCTAATCATTCAGTAAGGCCCCCCCATGGAGTCCTAAGAATGTCTTTATTAGGGATGGGAAGTGAGTTCTAAAAGAAGTGGCTCAAGGAAAGGAGTCAGCTCGGGGAGGTGGCTCCATTCCCTGTTCAAGGCTGCTCCATATTTCCACTTGTCCCATGAATACCCCCTGAAACTCATATGGAAATACAGTGAGAAATGAGATTTTGCTTTGCTTATCTAACTTGAAAGATGCATCCTGGTGCCCCCTTTTTGAGTCTTTAATAGATGAAATTTGCCCGCACATGGTTGAACATGCATAAGTCCAACTTGTCTAAAGGATGAGGTGGAGCAGGATGGACAAGGGGGAGAGTGCAAACAGGCTCTGGGGTAGGAGGATGGGGAGAGCGGAGGAGACAGAACGAGGAAGGGTGGCCCAGGCAGGAGCAGAGTGGGCAGGCCTTGTTCCCCTCACCCAAAGAAAGGGATCACACTGAAATGGCCAAATCCACTTTCCAGAGAGTATTTTGCTTTTGGAGCTCTTTAACTTTTCCTCCAATCCCCGCTCCCCTTCTCCCACCAAGCTTCATCCCAGAAGTACAAATTCAAGGCCACATTCTACCACCTGGTACTTTTGGATGTGGCCATCGTGAGCAAAAAGGATGCCAGCCCCTAAGCTGTGCACGAGGAGCCATGTACTGGGGGGAATGAGGGTCCCTAATGGCCATGTTCCAGTGAGATGCTATCTGGGGCCATACAACGTGAGGTAGCAGCAGGAGAACGTCCTCTGGCAGAACCACCAGCCTGGCAGAGAGGGAAGTACCTCTTCCCAAAGAAGGGTCTCTAATGTTCCATTGCAGCATCCTGCCTAAAGCTGATGCCACATGGTGTCTTAGAGTGGAAAGCCAGTTTCTTGTTTGGATTTGAGTTCCATCTCTCTCCCACTTCTTTAAACATCTAGAGAAGTGGAAACATTACTATGATGTGTTCCTAGGTGAATGAAAGAGCTCCAGAGTTCTGGGTCAGTCTAAATAGCAAAGGGGAACTAACAGTAACTATTACTAATGGGTGGCAAAACAACTCATGTCCAAAAGCTATGAGCACCCCAAGGGCAAGTGACTCCCAGTGTACAATAATCTCTAAACAGCAAGCCATGGGGGAATCCACCCATAACTCTGGGGCCAGGCCCCATAACTATGTTATGCCAGTAAGTCAAATTTAATGCTGAATACAACTTGTGCCCATTATTTCCCTTCCTTTTGAGTATTTCCAAGAGAATGGGGTAGCTGGGCTAGTGGAATAGAGCTGCATTCCTCAGTCTATCACAGGATGGAAGACAGGTTCCTCTTTTCTTCTTACACCTAGAAGGAACCTATGCCATTCTTCCTATGTCATGGGTGAAAACATTTGTTATGAGTTTTCCTCTCTCCTAAAAATTTCTTGTTTAAAGGAATTTTCCTTTCTCCTAACAATTCCATGTTTAAAGGAATTTCTGCATGATTTCCTTATCTGATTGAAGATATTTCTTTGCATATGAGCACTGATAGCTGTTTTGCTGTAGGCTTCCTTCTTGCCCATATATGCCATCCCACAGGCCACCACTCTGCCTCCTCTAAAAGGAAACACACCACTTAACACTGCTTGTCAGGTAACTCACTCACAAGAAGCCACACAGTTGTAGAAACACAAAATATCACATAAAAAACCATGTTGAACAGTATTAAAAACCATTCCTTGTATTGTCTCATGAGTTCGTCCTCCTGGGAACCTTCCTGACTCTTCAGTCTCATCGTGCCTTTCCTCCTTAGTTCCCTCCTCCGCCTCCCCAGCCTGGCTTCCTCCCCATGTTCTGGCCTCCCCACAACTAGATCCCATTTCCTGTTGGTCTCTAGCCCAGAACAAAGGAAGGGGTGGTCTACCTTATATGCCACTTTGGAGGGACATCTCTTGCCGAGGCCTAGCGGAGGTGACATGAGAGTCAGCATTTCATACATCTCAGTGTAATGGATGCGGCCACTGCTCATGGAGGGTGGTGAGTTGGGATGGGGTGGGTTAGCGGGGCAGTGGGGTGGCAGGGAAAGGAGAAGGAAGTGGGGAGAAGGATGCAGACAGGTAGGAGAGGAGAATAGGCATTCCCAGAGAGCAAAAACGAACAAAATACAGAAAACAGGAGAAGAAAAACAAAACAAAATGGACAAACGGGAAAAGAATAGGAAACCTGTTAATCAAGGCAAATCGTAGACATGACTCCATCCTGGTGCGGTTTATATCACGCCCCACACAGACCCGGGAAAACTGGTGGCAACCTTCAGTCCCTATGACTCTCCATGGGAACAGTCACGGGGTCTCATTTTCTCCTCGATTAGCATTCCCCTGACTTCCCTGTTCACTTCATCCCTCCCCAATACAACACAGCTTATTTTCAATTCCCAGGGCTGTGTGTGAGCGGTATAAACCGGATAGACGGTGCTCCAGCCATGGGTTGGAGTTTCTGACCCCGGCTGGGGCGCTGGCCTGGAAGTCAGGCTGTTCTCCACTGAACCCACAGGCAGAACGTCGTGTATCCCCCCTCTGGTGTGTGTGTGCAGCAGGAGGCGGCGTCTTGCACTGAAGGTGGTGGGCTGTGCTTGCTGCTCAAAGAGTTGGCCCCGTTGCTTCCACCTGGCTCTGTGGACAAGACTGCTCTTTATTCCCCAGCATGTGCCAGGTCAATGGCATGCTGGGGACAGAAGAAACAAAAACAGGAGGAGGAAGAGCATCTTGCATGCCATGCTACCCTCCCCAGCTCTCCCACATGCGGCTGCGGGTTTCACCAGGGTGGAGTTTAAAGAGTCTCAGCAGAGGCAGCTGTCCAGCCTCCTGAGTATGGAATCACCGTGTCACCATCCCAAGCCAGCTCTATCCCATTGTCCAGGCTGGCATCCTTCCTGAGCCTAGGTCGTCTTCCAGCTGCCTGGGCAGTGCTATGCCCCAGGGAGCCCATGCTTCCCTCCACTTGCACCAGGAGAGGGTTCCTTACCTAGCAGGCTTGGCCTTACATAGGGGCTTAGTAGAGCCATTGGGATACAGAGAATTCCCTGGGTATGGCAGATTTGAGCAGGGAGGTCCTACTCACCCCTGAACAATATCCTTGGTGTAACTGACAAGAAGTGACTTGGAAACTATGACAGCCCCCTCAGATCCCTCACAGCAACCCATGGCAGGACCCTAAGGTAGGGACTCTCTCAGTAGTGCTTCATTCACTGTGATCTTCCCAGACTCTCTGAGCTATTACTACCTTCTTCCACACAGCACCAAATCCATGCCTCTTTTACCTACTCTCACCTCTTGCCCTAATTCTTTGTTTCTCACCCCTTCTGTCCTATAGCTTTCATAGTCATTCTGACCAGACCATCCAGGAGCTGGGAGGGTGGGATCACTAGGATCATACTCCATACATTACATATGGGACGATGAGGCTCTTTTGCTAAAATGAGGCTTCTCCATCTCCAGTGAAAAGAAGCCAGAATTCTTTTGCTGGGTTAAAAATATTTCTGCATTCTATAGAGAAAGGAGAGGTCCCTCTGATTAACTATACAGACTAAGGTGGACCTGTGTGTGTGTGTGTGTGTGTGTGCGTGTGTGTACATGTGCATATACACACATACATGAGTGTGTGCATGTGAAGAGAGCGATCACACTGGTCTTCATATGAAGTTCTTAACTCTTCTGCCTTTTCCCCAAAGTATGCCCTTATCTTTATATAACAGCTGCTGGTTCTGGAAGGGTTTGGACCTCTTTAAACTCAAAGGAAAGCAACATGAAGGTTCCCTCATGTGGCGCAGTGGTGGTGGAGCAGAGGACAGAGAGGAGGGGTTAGATGTTGCATCCCACGGCAGATCATGGCTGGGGACTGGGAGGCAAACCTTGCAAGCCACCCTGTAGGGGCAGTTCTCTCCCAGGCCCAGAGGAGGCGAGATCACCCGCACTAATTTGTACATATCCTTATACGGGATCCTGCCGCTGTAAAGGAAGCACAGGTGGGTTAATAGGACACTCAGAGAAGGGTGGAAAAGAAATGACAGCTTAGCCATGAAGAGGATGGCTGAAAGAGGTCAGAGCAGCTTCTTTCCTTGGGCCTGGCAAAGCCAGACCAGGAGAGACTGAAAACAGTAAGCACCAGAGAACCATTACCTTGCCAAACTGCACTGCTGCAATTTTCTAAGGAAATCAGAGCCTGGTCAATGCCAAAGGGAACTGCCTAATGACCAAGAGCACCCCATTTTACCTATCTGGACCATACCTGGCCAGATGCAGACACAGCCCTGGCTCTAGCTAGGCTTCTAGGAACAAAGCCTGCCAATTCACAAATGACTCAGACCGCTGTCCAGAGCAGATGTCAGGCTGCCTTGAAGTGGACTGCAGAACTGTTTGCTTTTCACAGACACTGATTACAGTCAGTTACTCAGACCCACTTTTCAGGGGCAGTGGGAAGTCAGTGGCTTTCTGCAGTCTGGAAGAGACAAATTTCCCATTAGGCTAATTAGCAAGGAGCACAGTTGGCATGAGGGAAATCACAAAGGGCTTTGTTTCTCTTTGTGACAGATTTTTCTGCGTTCAGCTTGGGCAAGTCTTCTTTACTCAGTAGGAGCCTGCTGAGGTCTGTGTTCAGAGAGCAGCCAGGGAGGAAGCCATGGACACTCTCCCCGCAGCCCTCTTTCTGCCACTCAGCCAACAGCAGCTTGGCTGGAGCCAGTCAGAATTCTAGCTATCTTACCAACCCTTTTCCCAGGAGCCCATTAGAGAGTACCAGCTTCCTATGGAAGGGATAGAATTAATGATTAATTTTCAGTGGCTACAGCATCTTCTCTGTCAGCGTCCAGAAAAAGAAGCAACACCCAGGGATCTGCAGGTCTGTATACACCCTGGAACAGACCAGGGTTTCCGCTGGAAATTGTAAGCACAACATCTCCACCTCTGTGCATTCAGTCCTTGCTTGCAACTGTATGGAGACTATTGCTTCAGCTCAGCTTTACTCTTTCTAGGCTTTTTGAAATTTGAGGGTTGATTCCTCCTATTCTTCCAGATAGCAGCTCATCAGTACCTCCAAGTCTCTCAACTCTTGAGAGGAGGTAATTTAGCCAGTTGTCCTTTCATTTTGCCCTAGTGAGATTGGGAAGTAGGTGGGTTGGGAGTGGCTATAGACTGACATTTTTTGCAACTGGTTTCAGCCCCCCTTTTGAAGACATTGGCTCACATTACTTTTGTTAGTCTTCCTCACCCACCTTATAAAGAAAGCCAACCAAAGTCTAACTAGAATGAATTACACTGTGAATTACAAAGCACACAGAAGAAATTCTTCTTTGTCTTTATGCTCTTTCCCAGTCCACACGTCTGAGTCTCATGATTCATCCTCATGGAATCATTTCTTCCCAGCAACTGGAATAAGTAGGGAGGAGCATGTTTTATACACACAGCGTTTGGATCCCAAGATAAGTGAAACCACAAGAAGCTGGGGTTTCTGGAAGCCAAGGATACCTGAGTGAGCCCAGATGAACAATGGACTTTTTTGCTCACAGTTGGTTTCTCCTCTTGGGTGAGTGAAGAGGTCCCTTCTTAGGCTCCCAATCCCATAGATATCCATGGTAACAGAGGCTGATTTTCTAGACATTCCAATTAGCATTCCCGTGTGGTTATTGTCGATTATAATAACAGTTACACACGATTTAATATCATCCTCACAAACACCTTGCAAGTTATGTAGGTATCACGATCACCATTTTACAGGTAAAGAAGCCCAGAGTGGTTACGTGACTTGTCCAAGGCCATGGAGCTGAAGACACGCAGGCCTGGCTGCCTTCTCCTCTAACACACTGCCCATTGCTTTCTAAGATCTATTTATTAGAAAGTAAGACCAGAAAGAAAAAGCTGTTGCTCAGCCATTGTAATAGGAATGGATTTAGATAACTCTGTACCCTAAGTCATTAATAATTAATGAAGGAAAGAATTCTGATTCACCCTTCTAGTCTGTAAAACAGTGACCCAAGTTCAACAGCCTCACCAGAGGATAGATTTTTGGGAAAAGTCTCTGATTATGAAGGGGGTTCCAGGTGGAAGCAACTTGGTCCATGCCTGTAAAGGATAACATTTCTTGCAGTATTTTTCAGAGGGGGACCAGAATGGATAGAGGATTGGTGAGTTAAGACCCAAAAGCTAAAATGACCTGGAACAGAACAGTTCCTTTGGAGTAAGCATTCATAGAACTCTCACCTTGTCCTCAGCCATGAGGGCCAAAATGCTGCCTTTATACTCCAAAGCAGGGATTAGCAAATGTTTCTGGCAGTAAATTTTTTGACAGTAAAATATATAGGTTGTTGCAAAAATGGCCCACAATTACTTTTGCTCCAACCTAATATTTCTGTAGTAAATACTTTCAAATTTGAGGACCATACCATCTCTGTCACAATCACTCACCTCTTCCTTGTAGTATGTAAGCAGCCAGAGACAATACGTAAACGAATGGTTGAGCTGTCTTTCAATAAAACTTTATTTGCAAAAACAGACAATGGGCTGAATTTTGCCCATGGGATGTAGTTTGCCAATCCCTGCTCTAGAGCCTAGAAGGCACGCTATCACTTCAGAACTACTAAACAGCAAAAGAGACAGTAAAGAAGTTATCTTCACCAATTCCTACCATTTAATTTAGTTCCATGTAATAAAAATCCACAAATGTTTAAGGAAACAGTTGGAAGAACAACTTATTTGGTTTTTAAAAAATAATTTCAGAGTTATATCCAACTGTATCTGTTGAGAGGAACGAGAAAGAGAAAACACTCACAGTCACTGATCATGGTGGCCAGATGTCCAGCTGGCCAAAAACCCTTGTCAAACCCCCTGATAACTCAAAGGAGTCCACTAACCATTGGCAGAAAAAGATTATTGGAAAGTTCTCTTGGGATTGAGCCAAAATAATCTGAGGTGAGGACTGGATGATGAGACCAGCCCACAAAGGGAAAACCCTGTCACAGAAGGAAAGAGAGGGGAAAGGAGGATACAGAAGTCTTTGGTGACTGGCTTGATACCAGAGCCTCTTCTATGGGCCACAATCAAGAGGAATCTCCTTTCCTTCTGTAACAGGCAGGCATTTGGGTGGCTCCAATTCCAACCTCTTCCCTGGGAACTCCAGAGACCTTTGCTCTGGGCCCCGCTCGGGCGGCCGAGGGGCCTACGCACCATGCTGCTCGGTCATATTCTGCCCAGACGCGGACAAACTCGTCCAAGTGGTGAGGCCCCAGGATGGAGGAGTCCCGAGTCAGGTACTCAAAGTTGTCCATGATGACGGCCACGAACAGGTTGAGCATCTGAAGGGCAAGGGGAAGAAGAGGGATTAGGGGAAACCTAAAGCAGAGCTCAGGAAGCAGAAGAACAGGCTTCAGGGCAAAGAAAAGAATTCAAAAGTTTGTAGGCCTGAAGTTCCTAGCTCAAGCACCACTGATCTTGCTGAATGCAACACGTTTTCATTATTTGTACCACAGTTTCATTGTGTGAGCATTCTTACTTTACATTTCTATGCCACTTCATATTTGTAGAGTACCCCACAGTCACTTTTATTATCTGTTCCATTTATTTAATTGTTACTGTGGCAGCAGAGGGAACAGCAGCAGCCATAACATTCTTGAGGGCTAGAGGAAGTCAAGGCCAGATGCTAACCTTCCCTTCCCAGCCTCTCCCTTCATTCTTGCTCCACGAAAGCAGCCAAAGAACAACTGGTAAGATGTTTTACAGCTGACAGCATGGCCTACTGTTGTGATGACTTTAAGCTGTTCTTGGCTCTTAAGCAGTTTCTAAGTCCCTACTCTTCCACTTATTTGTTTAGCCAGCCTTTACTGTGCACCTACTATGTTCCAAACAGAGATTCAGGTGCCAGAGATGTGAGATAAGAAAGTTCTTGTCCAGAGGTATATTCCCATGCCCAGCACAGGGCTTACAGCACAGCAGGGCTTCACTAGATGTGGTTACTTGAATGCTCTTCAAGACTTCTTTGATACTGAGTAGAGACTGTGATGTAATGGAAACATACAAATGGACAAATTTTAAGAGCCATGAAAGAAGCACATGCAGGTTCCAGTGGGGACAGAAAAGAGTATGAAGGCAACTTCTCCTGGCTGAAGAAAAAATGTATAAGAGGGTTGATGTTTGAGTACTGTTCACCATATAGACATGGGCATGGAGGAGGGTGTTTTAGCAAAGGAGCCAGAACAGAGGTATGCAGGGACAGGGAATAGTCAGGGATCTGCAAGGAGGGCGGAGCAGCTGGATCCAAGTGCCGGATCACAGAAGCATCTCATACACTGAGCTAAAGAGTGTAGACCAGGATCAGTGAACTGGTCAGATAGCAAATATTTTAGGCTCTGCAGGCTGTGTGGTCTCTGCTGTAACTATTCAGTTTTGCTGTTGTAGCACCAGACAGACCATTTGTATACAAATGAACACGATGGTTCTGGTAAAGCTTTGTTTATGGACATTGAAATTTGAATTCCATGTAATTCCATGTCATGAAACATCATTCATCTTTTGTTTTCTTTCCTCAACCATTTAAGAACGTAGAAGCCATTATTTCACAGGCTATACAAAAACAGGTGGTAAACCTGATTTGTCCCAAGGGCTATAGTTTGCCAACCACTGATCTAGATTGTTCTGTAAGCAACAGGAACTACTAAAGGGGTTTAGAGAGGAGAGAGATAAAGTGACATTTGCATTCAGAAAGAACTCTTGGTAGCAGCATGTAGGGTGGGTGGGAAACCAAGGGAGGATGTTGCAGTACTCCTGAATCTACCAGGGGCAGGATGACAGCACAGACCAGAGTAGAGAGTTAACAAAGTTGGAATCGACAGGACTTGATGTTCAACAGCACTGTTTCCTTGTTTCCTGGCTGCCCTGCTCACCCATTCACTGTATTTCTGGCCCAGGTTCTTGGCTGTTCCCAGTTAGTGAGATTCAGTGGGATACCCTCCTGTGACCCAGGCCTCAACTAGTCATTAAACCCCATTTCCCTGGGCACAGTGGTTGGTGATCCCATCAAAACCAATAAAATGGTATTGAATCTTCTGGGCAAAATAGTTCTTCCTGTTGCTCTTAAATGTGTGAAAATGTGAGGTCTAGAGCTGCCGCTACAGCCATCTTGAGATGTTGATATTTGCACTCACAAGGATGGAGCAAGGTGGAGGCAGAGATCTGTACATAGAGAGAAACCTGGACCTGGTGATATCATCTGAGCCCCATATCAAGCCTGCTCTGCCCCAGGACTCCTCATTTACAGGAGCCTGTAAAATCCCACTTTACTGAAGCGGATTTAGCTGGGCTTTCTGTCTCTTGTAAGTGAAAGGGTCCTGCCTGATAGATAACAACTGGTGGGAAAACTGGAGTCTCTATTGTGGACCCCCAGGCCAAGTGGCCAGGTGCACAGAGGTGCCAGATATGCAGACAGGGTGTACAGGATAAGGAGACAGTGTGGAGGAAGGACATGGTTGGAGTCTTTCTACAATACAGAGACTGCTGGTCATACCTAACAGCCAGACTCTTCTCTTCCTTCTTTTCTCCTGCTGCCTAGAGTAGAGATGGATGGCTGGAGGTCTAGGTGTCTTCTCTTCCATGAGGATGAGGGACACACCACAGAGGTGATGGAGCAGAAAGCAGGAGTAGGTCTGGGGCCCCAACACCCCTTTGGAGCCACCATAACCAGACTGCCTGCCTTCCTCCAGACTTCACTGATGTGGAAGGGAAATCAGCATCCCTCCTGGTTAAGCCACTGTTATCTGGAGATTTCTGTCTCATGCAGGCGAACCTAATCCCAACATGGGCCTGTCTGTCTTTCCGCCTCTGAGGTTGGAGCCACAGTGAATTTGTTCAACTACTACCTGGGCTATAAAGGGTTTTCCATGTATCCAGACATTTCTTTTGTACACTTTTCAGGGTACCTATTATTAATGTCAATGAAAACTATTAGCACTGTTACTGCTTTTCATTTGAAGAGTCATTAAGAGTGTAGCGTGTGCAGTCACACCTATTACTTGTTGTTACGCTTGCTCCAACTCTTTGTGAGGCAGGTTTAATTACCATCACCCTTCAAGGACAGAATTGCTTTGGATTCACATTTTTGTTCTTAGCTTCCAGCACAAGGCCTCGGGCACATCGTAGAGGCATCAGTAAATCTCTGTAGAGTGGCTGGTTTGAGTTGAGAAGCTGTGTGACTTGTCCAAGGTCACAAAGTCAGTCTCATATAGATCTGAAAGCAGATCATCTCGTACTGAATATAGCCTCATTAAAAATAACAGTAATGTGAATTATGCAGCACCCTCTGTCTCAAAATTCCAAAAGTACCTTTAAGGTCTCTAATTAATTTCCAGTTATATCTTTGGTTTCTTTTAAATATTTATTATGAAACACTTAAACCATATAAGATAAAAGTAAGATGTCCACATGCGCTTCTATCTGCTCCATTTCACCCTAGCAGTGAGCACTGATTCCTGGAAGCTGTGAGCTGGTTTCACCCCTTGACTACGGGTGACTGAGGGATGGGCCTTGCTGAGAGTGAACCTCACAATGGCCACTCAATAAAAATGTGCTGAAGATGTGAATAAATGGAAAACTCCCATCAATAGCATTATTCTAAATTTCAGGGGGTTTTTTCTTTATACATTATACTTCCATATTTGTAAATAAGATACTGTTGTATATTCTTTTCTTTTTATTGAAAAACCTTTCATATACATAAGAAGGAAGTATATTAAAACACATGGATCAGTTCATTGTGTATAAAATGTTCCTATTATTAAGTCATTTTTTTCCTCCCATTTTATAGATGCTATAAAAGGGAAAGTGTCTTGGCCAAGGCTAGCAGAGGAACAAAGCCAAGACTACTGCGTGGGCTGCCCACATCTCCCATTAGCTCCCTCCCTGCCACACTGACCTACAGGCAACACTTAATGGTCTTTCTGTAGCCCACCCCCCTCACTGGAGAGCTGGACATGTGGGAAGTTTCAGTCCCCTTGGGATCACTTGCAAGGTAGCAATGCCTGGACATAAAACAATTAATTCACTTTTTGAAGCATGGCCATGAAATTGACCACTTTTCAGTGGCATCACTGTCTTAGTTTTAGGTTTTTGTACAGCCAGTGGCATTAGCAGTGTTGTTGAGCTGAGGAATTTCAGAGTGACCAGAAACACTAAACTGGCCCTTTTATTATTCTATTTATCACTGCTTGTCTGATATGCAGGGTAGAAGTTTCTGGAAGTGGGTGTGCTGAGTCATGCTTTCTCCAAAAGAGACTTCAGAGGCACGTAGGGCTTCCCACCACTTTATAGGTGGGTATGCTCCACATATACTACTCAATATTTACCAACACCCAAAGCAATCAAGCAATCTCATTCTTTCTCATCTATCAGCTGGTCAATTATCATCAAATGTAATAACATTACAAGTCAAGAGAGAACCACATTTATTCCATTACCATCATTCTACTCTTATCAATGCCATAACCTTGCATTTTCAAGGTACCTTTTCTCAAGCAGTTCAAAAATCTCCCAAAGTGAAGATATCCGTAGACCTACCTATAAGATAAAATACCTGAGGTATGATGACAAAGGATTACTCTGAGTGTCCATAGATTCGATATGAAGCGCAATGCACTTAAATATGCTCACCTTCCCTTTTCACAACAATCTTTCCCTAGAAGCAACAAAGACTTTTCTCAATCATTGAAAGTCACCCATCCAGGAGTCTGACAGGCACTCTAATCTCCAAGAGTTCTCCAGAGGATGATCTAGTTCTTAACCTGGGTGTGGACGTGAGTGTGAGTGTGTGCATGGTGGGGGTGTGGAGAGAGGAGGGGAGGGAAGCACAAACATACACTGAAGCAAACATCTCCGGTCTATGTATCAGAGGGTTAGGGGTAGGATGGGATGGGCCACATAGCAAGGCAAGAGCACAATGTTGCTCACCAAGAAGGAGCAGAAGAAGATGAAGGAGACAAAGTACACGTAGGCCAGATCGGTGCCGCAGCGTTCGTTCTCGTTCTGCCCTGATGGTGCGGTGGTGTCAGGCTCACAGCCCTTCTCCCCAAGGCATGACAGCATAATCTCCTGCCAGGCTTCACCTGTGGCACTCCTGAGCCCAAGAGACATTTTGGTTAGCAGGAGCAGCTCTGCAGATCCTATCACATTCTTGGTCCTCTTTCCCAATTTCCCCATCCTCGCTCTTGTCTGGGCCCAACAGGCTCCCATTTTACCCAGTTGACCCCTTCTAGTGCTTTCCATGCAGAGATAAAGAGTCCCACTGAGGTCTGTTTTGGGTTCTGCTACCCCATCCACTGCGTCTCCATCTTTTATGGGGTCTCTGCTACTAGTCATGGGATTCTCTAAGACCCAGCATAAACCTGGCTATCCAAGGTTTCAGCCCTTAAGTGGAATTTGGTCTGCAAACACTGTCCTGACATTCCCCCCTCCCAAACCCTTGCAGGCCATGTTGAAGTCAAAATTTGCAAATTAACTGCTGAGCCAAAGACATTGATGAAATTTTCTCCCACCCAAGTATTTAGCAGACCCAACCCTGCTTAGCTTCCAAGATCAGACAAGATCAGGCACATTCATGGTGGTATTGCTGTAGACAAGACAAAACTTTCTAATGTTATAGGGGCAGTTTGGCAAAGACATTGCCTGTTCCCCTTTCTACTGACAGGAGCAAAGGAAGTGGAATAAAGATACAAAGGGAAATGGGAGGAAGAGGCAGACAAACTCTCTCTCCCTCCATCAGGAGAACCCCAGCTATGACAGTTACGCATCCAGGTACCTGAAGAGTAGCATTAGGGACCCAAAGAAACTCCGGAAGTTGTTGTGCCGGTTGATGTGACTCTCCTCGTCTAATTTTATGTTTCCAAATACCTTGAGGAGCGAAACAACAGAAAACAATGAGCATTACCAAGCTGTGTGATGTGTCCAGCACATGAGGGTTGGCAAAGCCACTTGCATGGCTCTTCCCGATGACCTACCCCTGAAGCAGACAACTCAGACCCAGAGAGCTGCTGGATACTGTGCTTTTGGGCTGATATGCAAGAATAATTATCCTCCACTGCTCTAGTGCAGCAAAGGGGACCCATACAGCAAGGTCCGAGCATAACGTAGAACACAAGCTCTTTTGAAGTCATTCTGCCTGAACATAGTTCCTCCTACACCTAATCTGGTCTTTTATTTCCATGGTACCTGTCACCATGGTACTCAAGCGTCTGTCAAAGACATTATCTCACAGCAGGAGTGCACAGAAGGAGCTACCCCTCTCTTCCTGTCTCAGGTAGTCATGATGGGAGCATTCAGATTTGCAAGAAGACATCATTTATGGCTTGGGCAGATGCCACCCTGCAATTTACAAGCAGATCAGGTTAGAGAGTGGCATCTCTATCTTCCTTAGATATGTTTCTATCCATTGAGTCACATCTTAGAAGGTCTGTATGTCATTAATGTAGAATCTATGAGATTGAACACACATATATCCACATGCATATATTTATATATGTCCACATGTATCATCCAACAGACCCAAATCCCATCCAAAAGGAAACATTTATGCAGGAGCTAAAATGAAGTCCAGGCCAATAGGATGGAGAAAGTCGGGCCAACTGGGCACTTTGAAAAGGAAAACAGAAAATGGCTTTGGGCAGATTCTGGGTGACAGAATGAGATTTGCTGATCTGCTGCTGGCTACTGAGCTTAGAATGTAATCACTGTGAACATTCAAAAGAGGGAACACTCAGAGATCTTTATCCACAGAGACTGAGTAATGATGAACTCCCAGACACAGCACTGCCTGGAGCCAAGGTCAACCCCTCCACTCTTCAGATGAAAAGGAGGCTTTCACATGCACCCTCCTTCCCCAACCACATTTTGGGTATCAGGACCTATTCTCACAAGTCAATGTTGAGACAATCGAGGACTTACTGGGTTACTTTTCCAGTCATTTGAGACAATTTTCAGCCTGCATTGAACATGCTTCAGTTTATCCAATGTATGCTAAATGGAACACATTTTCCCCCTCACAGTTTTTAGAATGTGCAATTGAGGAACAATCTCTGCCCCCAGCTATTTTGCTCAAGTAACTCCCACTGACACCTGCTCTGGGAATTTGTTCTCAATGCTGTTTTTCAAAACCCAAATACTACTTGTCTCTCAGGGAGAATGGAGGTGGCAAGTGAGGCAGCAGCAGAGAAGAATGGAAAGAGAAGAAGAAGCTAGAGGGCCCCAAAGAGACAAATAGTAGCATTTAAAAAATCCCACCCAAGCAGTCAAATCTAATTAACTCTGGATACCCCAGGAGGGCACTGACATTTATCCTTGCCCTGTTCACATTTCCTGCCCTCTTCTTCCCTCTTGGTTTGGAATTCATGATTTATCCCTGATTCACCACAGACATACAACTTACAGTGTCTTTTTTCCCTATGACACTTCTGGAGGTATCATGAGTTGAATTCATTATGATTTTCTCAAACACCTCATCCAATCACAAACTAACTGCAGAGCACACTGCGATTTTGCACAAAGTATGTGTGTAATAGTCCAAGAAACCAAAACTATTTTGAATCTAAGATAATTTAAGTCAAGCCGGGCATGGTGGCTCACACCTGTAATCCCAGCACTTTGTGGGGCTGAGGTGAGAGGACTGCTTGAGCCCAGGAGTTCAAGACAAGCCTGGGCAACACAGTGAGACCTCATCTTTACAAAAAAAAAAAAACCAAAAAGCAGAACAAAACAAACATAATTTAAGTCAAAAACACATATTTATTGTGAAGATGTTCTTAAATTTTTTGTACTTTTTTTTTTTTCAACTTTTCACTTAGTCCTTGTCACTAACTTAAACCTCCATCAACAGGGTATGGAAGAGAAAGAATGGATGCTGAGACCTCATAGAAAAATCTCATGAGAGTATAGATTTAAATCCATTTCAGTTGGGATTACAGAACTTTAGAACTAGAAGAGACTTGTGAAGGTCTCTAACCAACACCTCCACTGTACTGGTGAGGGAGTTAAGGTGCAGAGAGATACAGTGACTTCACCAAGTTCACACAGTTGTTCAGTGAAGGAGCTGAGGCTGACAATCCCACTTCCTGACACCACGTAGCCACAGGGCTCTTTCTCATCCCCAGCAAGTTACTCCTCCTTTCTAACTTCCGATTCTTCTGCAAAGGTCCCTTTTTCCAAGGCGCCTTTGAAAGTTTGGAATAATAATGGTTTTTCTCATAGACATACCTTGTTGCTATTAATATTTTTCCAAAAGCTTGTCTCTGCCCTTGCGTTTATTTGTACAGATCCCTCAGTTTTGTTGTGACTATATTAGAAACAGTCTCTCTAGCAACAAGCTCAGGTGTCTGCTTTGTGCTTGGTGCTGTGTCTCTGTCATAGACCAGGATGGGGATGGCCAGCTCAAAGCAAGTCATAGCAGAAATGTCATTCATGTCTCTGTGGAATGGACATAGTGCTAATATCCTTTGGAAAGAAATCTGAGGGGAATAAGATGTTAGACCGTACAGTTATTGTGAAGACTACAATTTCATAATTGAACAACTTCTACCTCCAACTAGAGGGTAAAAATAAATACTTGTGTCTGCTTGTCTGGTGGGATGAGACACAGTATAGAGTTATGAACATGGGCTAGGGAGCAGACGGAGCTGATTTTACAACTCACCTCTTTCACTTACTGTCTGAGAACTTGAGCATGTTATAAGTTACTTAACTATGCTAAGCATCAATGGAGACAATGAAACTCACCTATAAACGTTTTCACATTACTCAGAAACATTAGTCATATGTCTTGTCTGGACATGCTCGCTCTCTCTTCCTTTCACTCCCTCCCTTTCTCCCCCCTCACTCTCTCTCTATGCATACATTTAGTACAGCGTCTTGTACACCAAGGAATTTAAATAATGATAAACAGCATTATCACCATTATCAGAATCAACAATATTCATACCAGATCAGTACTGGAGATGGTGTTATTCTAGTTTATTTTGTTTGAAGATGAAAAGGGGTAAGAACTATTTTGAGCATAGGCAAAAAGAACTTAATGATAACCAGACGAAAAGAATTATAATGTTTCCAACATAAATAAGATATAAATGTTTGAGGTGATGGATAAAGCAATTACCCTGATTTGATCATTACACATTGTATACGAGCATCAAAATATCACATGTACCCCAAAAATATCTACAATTATACATCAATAAAAAATAAATTTTGAAAAAATAATTTAAATCAAGCTTTCATTTGGCTCTTCAAGAATATTTTAATTCCAGAATCAAATATATTGGAGTTAGACAGGACTTCATGAACGCTACAAAGCCAATATGAAACTTCAGCAGGAATTCTATTTCCAACACTGCCAACATGATCATTAAATTCCTACTGAAATATCCTCAGTGAAGGAGAACTCACTACTTCTCAACCAAGTCTTACACATTTTGACACTTGACATTCTATTGTATTTTTAGAGAACAAAATTCTCCAGTAATAGAGTTAAAGAATGAAACCAAGAAGTACAGGCAAGAGAGAAGAGTGAAAGGAAGAGACATTTCAGAAAGGCTCCGGAAAAGGCTGCAGACACAGCAAGGCTGGGACACTCCAGCAGCAGCTCCAGGTGGCAACACAGTTGGGAAGGCAGCCGGCAGGCCCAAGGCAGCCAGACTGCCTGACTGCAGGAGGCTGTCACATAGCCGAAGTTCTATGCTGGGATCTAGTCACAATATCTC
Organism: Pan troglodytes; assembly: GCF_028858775.2. NCBI lineage: Eukaryota > Metazoa > Chordata > Mammalia > Primates > Hominidae > Pan > Pan troglodytes. The sequence continues at coordinate 67,357,968 of NC_072398.2, forward strand.
CAAGTCAGAAAGTTAGCCCTCTGGAGACAAGCAGAAAGCCTGTGTCTCCAACCAGATAGGTTCATGGGATGTGCTGCTGGTTATTTACAGTAGGAATTCACCCACCAAGAACAACCATCATCTTTGAAAGATCCTTTGGCTTCTTCTGCTTAGTAGGCCTCTGGCTACCTGCATAAATACCTGGGGTGGGAAAACAAGGGAACTGTCCAGGAAGTTGCATGGCCTAATTAGCTGGAATGTGGCCCTTGAGTCTCCCTGGGAATGAACGGGCTGCCAGGAACTCCATGAGTTGTTCACAGTAATGTATCTTAGGGCATAAATCTCAGCCAGTCAAGACTGTGTAAGTATAAGACTCTATAAGACAGCCATGACTATATGTGGTGATTTGGTGTCACCATTTACAGGAAGAACTAACATCTGACCTTCTTTTAGGCCAAGTCAAAATACCAGAGATCCTGAGAAATAGACTCTTAGTCTCCTGGGGGATCTTTCTGGCTAAGAACAATGGTGTCATCTTTGCTTTAGTTCTATGGCTGTCACCACAGAAGCCCAGCTGCTTATGAATTAGCACCATGATCTGACAACCTGAGATGAAGCCCCTGTACCAGACTACCCTGAATACTTAGGCAAGCTAAAATGGGGAGCCACTGCACATGTGAAATTCCCAAGGTCACACTGTGACAAGACCTCAGGGGAGCACCCTTAGGCAAGAAGGGATTCAAAGCATCTTCAAGTCTTGCATGCTTAGGTTGCTAAGCCAGAGATTATCTGGGTAACAGCTGTCCCCCACCGGGCCCTTGATTTACCAGCTCACCTGCATCCCAATGATGGCATAAATGAAGAAAAGCATGGCAATTAAAAGGCAGACATAAGGGAGGGCCTGGAAGGAAAGCAGAGATAAGACGTTAATCAAAGAAAAGCAGCACCCAAGCTCAACAACCTGCAGTCACCGGCAGTACAGGATCTTGCCTGGAGGCTAATGCAAACACAGACTGGGACTCCCTATTCCCTGGGGTTGTTCTGTTTTGAGGTGCAGTACTTTCTCAGGCATCCTTGTCCTCTGACAGATAGGTAAACAGTTGGCCAAAGGGAGGCTTAAAATTTACCTCTATCAGGAAGATTCACTCACCCATAAATATAGCCCATATCTAGAAGGAAAGCTGGGAAAACTTCCTGGGCTTGGGGTTCATCCCACTTGCCATGCAGAAAATTAATAACCTAGCAATTGTGATGCAAATTAAATATGAAGCACCTAGCTTTGGCTTCCAAATCCCTGTATTACCCCCTCCCACTCCCATACCCAAAGTGGCACCCATAATGAAGAATCTGGAATCAAAATGAAATGACTGGGGTCTCACTTGTTTGTAAGTTCCTAGAAAGGTCATTCATTTTCTGATGAAATGTCATTTCCCAGTGTTTAAGCCTCCTGACGTTTTATTATGTTTCATGCAAAAGCATGGTAAGTTAGCCACCAAAAAACTCTGCCATGAAGCCATGTGGCACAAAATTCCATACTGTGCATGCTTATTGCCACTTTGGGATAACATTTCAGTTTTAGAGGTGAGGGTCAAGGCAAGGAGATGTGAGGCAGGGAACTGGCCTTGGTGCTGGAGGAGGATGCAGACATAGGACAGTTTGGATTTGGGGCCAGAGTGGGACACTGTAATTTTGCGTTGATCTCAGCGCTGCCAGAGAAGTCCCTCTTCTTTACCATCCACTAAGCTCCCTGGCAGACAGTGCTACGAGGAGTCTCCACCCTGTCTTGATTGTGCACACCATGAATCCCAGGAGATCAATTGAGGCTTTCAGACTGCATGAGCAGGGCAGAGCTTTTCAACAGCACTAACAAAATGAAGAGCCCTATGAGACTATTTACAACTTGAAGAGAGGCTAAAATTAAAATGCAACTGAAAGTGGGTGGGAGAATTCCCTCTCCAATGAAGTGTTGATTCCTAGGCTCTGTGATGGGGGTTGACTACACTTTAATGGGCAATGTGGACCTCCGCTACAGAAAGCCAGAAGGAAGGACAGGGTTTCTTGTGCCTGCAGTGCTGCTACCTTTCATCTTTACCTTCTGCCCTTATTCTACTGTCTCCACTCTAGTCCCTAGTTTATCTCTCCCTACTCCCAATGTAGGGAGAAAAGCAAAGATTCATTCTGTTTTCCTTTCTTGTCATGTTTATACATTCTAACACAAAATAAGGGAAAAGAGGGAAGAACTCTAGAGTAGGGGTCAGAGGTAGAAAACTGGATGCTGTTTAGGGGAGGGTGGGGGAGGTATAGGCAATGGCGATGCTGTTTATATCATGTGGCTCTCTGCTTTCTATTTGCAGAGGTAGCCTTTGTTAATCTGACTTTTAAAAATCAAACTTCTATACTGTGTCACAGAACTGTTCTGAAAAGGAAACATCTATCTATAACACAGTGTCACCTGGAGGCAAATTCACCTGTCTTCCCTGTTCTCTGTAGTATTTGCTGGAATAAGCCAACCATTTGGCCATCAATTTTTGACAATATTTTCTTTGCCCTCAATAGTATATGGTTTCTCAGAGACTTGGTGATTGTGATAATATGACAGGATGACACATATTTCTTAAAAGACTAACCACTGAAGTTTGTTGGGCAATCCTCTAAAAAAAAAGGTTTTAAAAGCATCTTGTGTTTCCAATTCTAAATCCAAAATCACCTGAGACTCAGAAAATTCTCACTAAGGTTTTAGATTTATCCTCCATATATAACTTTAGAAAAATAGTTTTCATTGAAGTGAGGCCTCGTGGGAGTCATTACGCCAAACACTTGCTCTGGATATGATAAAAAATGTCAAGGTCGCTCCTAGGAGCCAGAACATCCTTAAAATTGATCTCACATCTCAAAATCCCAGGTCCTCGATGAAGAAGTAAATCAGTAATGATGGATGTGGGGAGAAATCCTTTTCCAAGTGATGAGAAACCATGAATTCACTGGCTTGCCTTCTTTAGCTTAATTTTTAATTAAACTATACATAATTAAAATAAGAAAGTCAATTTGGTGAATTCATAATTTCTCATCTTTGAATCACTTAATTCCATCAAATTTATTTTTAAACACATTCACTGAAAAACTCATTTTAGTAAGAACAGGCATTTGAACAACATTTAGGCCCCCCAAAGCTTAAAAACAACTAATTTATGATATTTGCTAGAGTCCAAAGATATTTCAGTATGTTTAAGAAACTTTTACTCAAAGTCTGGGTCTCAGCTGTCAATTTTTTACTTATATTTATCATATGTACACCTCTGTACAGCTCCACGAGACTGTGCAGAGGAAACACATCATATTAACCTGCCCAGATGTCCCGATTTATTTGTAGGACACAGAGGTGGCCATTAGTATACCCTGTGTTCAGTGGCTCAGGAAATAAACACTGATGAAGACAAAGGTGGGGCTAAGTATGAATCATCTCTCTATGAAACACAACTCAATGAGTCCTTTGAAAAACTTTCATGTGAAATAAAAACACCCAAAGTTCCTGAAAATGCAGAGGACATCTGACTACAGATGGCTGGCTCTTTACATGGATGGGGTTACTCAGGACTGTCTGGAATCTCTATGGATGAAGCACATCTTATAAAATGTGTCCCCTGCCTCAGCAGACAGAGAGGATGCCTGAGTCACAAAGTCAAGGTGTTTTTCTAAAATAAGATTCTATCCAGTAGACATAAGCTGATCCCAGTCAAGCCAAGCTGCGCTGTAACTAAGAATTGCAGTATTTACTGAATGCTTCTAACAAACACCCGTTCTACTAGCTTCAGCTTCCCAGAGGTGAAGGGACTTGGGTAATGATGCCAGTGTTGCCTGGCTGTACTGTCTGATATGACAACCCTCAGAGAGGATTTGCTGGTACCTCTTACCTTAAAGGACTGCACAAAGGTCCACAGCAAAATGCGTATGGTATAGCCCTGACGCAGGAGCTTTATGAGGCGGGCAGCTCGGAAGAGCTTCAGAAAGCTCATATTGAAGCCACTGGTGTTCACCAGCTGGTGGACCAAAAGGAAACATATAATTAGGAACATTATGGTGATTTGGAAAAATCTAAGCACTAGTATTTGTGTATTTATCCCTCATTCCAATAAATGGGACACAGTCTCTGTCTTTGTTAACCCCAATTCCAGCTGATGGGCTGGCCAGTGAGGCCCATCTCCTAAGCCTTCCCATGCCTGCTCTCTATCCCCAGGTAGAAGGGTAAAGGATGTACTGGAGAAGGGTACCCTGCACACAAAACCAGCCTCCCTAGTCTTCTACTGAGTGGCCTGAAGTCTGCACTTAGATGCCAAAAAGAGCAGATCTAGGAACCCCTCTAGCACACGCTGGCCCTCTAATATTCAAAGAGAGTTACCCTGAGCTCTCCAAGTCGTCTTTAGAAGGAACAAGTTTATGGAAAAAATACAGGTCTGTGAATTTTGAGGGCAAAGATACTGTGCCTCCTTTGAGAATCTAGTGCAACGCTATGCATGCTAGCTCTCTTCTGACACCGTCTATTCCACCTACCCCATTAGAGGTCTGCTGCCTGAGTCAGGCAAATCAACAAAGCCTTCCCGGAGATCCAGTGCCACTCCCAAGTTTGCATTCCCTGGCTGATGCCGAGCAGCAAGGGAGTAAATTCCCAACACTTAGAGGGGTACGCATTTGCTTTGGTGGGTTAAAAATGGACTGAATATACAGAGGAGTTTTAAAAATGCTACTCCAGGACCAAGCTTACAGACATGGATCTTATAAGCCATTCACCTTGCTGTCTGTCAGGATAATTTCTGTGATACTGCCAATCACGGTGATGAAGTCAAAGATATTCCAGGTGTCTCGGAAATAGTTCTGCCAAATGAATTCAGTCATAGGAACATCAGAAAAGGAAAGAAAAAAAAAGGAGAAAAGACATCTTTCATTATATAACTTTGTTTGTCCCTTGGAAATAAAACTTGTCAATTCATGCATAAGTTCACTCTTACTTTGGCTTCAGTTTCCCATTTCTAACCAGAGATGCCATTTCTCCTTTACTAATCTGGAAATTTCTCATTTGGAAAGCAGTTCTATCACTATTTGAAGACTTTATTTTTGAAACTGTCACCAAAAGCTCGTATGTAAAAAAATGTTTTTTTCAATTTTTATTTTTAACAAATATTTATGTATTTAAAAACCTCTATGGAGGCATGATTGAAAAATAAAAAGCTATCCATATTTAATGGATATATCTTGATGGGTTTGGGGAAACGTTTGTACCTGTGAAACCATTGCCATGGTCATACAGCTATAACTTTTAAATTATCTCTATTGCATCAAGTGCCCTATAAAATACAGTCTGACTTTCAACTATCAACAAAAGTCACACAAGTCATAAGTGACTGAAGGTTACAGATGTGTCAAAAATCTCCTTCTAACTCCATTGAGCCTTTTCAAACCAACTACTGATTGGTAATAGGATAAATAGACTTCATCTTTCCACTCTTTCTCTGCTGTTACATCTTTTGAGGAGATGTAACTAAGTACAAGGAAGCAGTAATACAATGAGTGGGCTGAAGGAGATATAAAGAGCCTGGAAAATCCACCAACCAGATAACACTCCATTTAACAGGAAAGGGTGGACTATGCATCCATCTCCTAGGCTCAGATGAACACAGACCTTAGACTATGTTCCTTTAAAAACAAACAAAAAGGACACTTGAATCTCAAAAACAATTCACTTGCTTGCCCCTGGGACATTTAAAGGGCAGTCTGTAACACAGAAAACAGAGATTTAAATCAACAGAATAAAGAAATTCAGAGGAGACAGAGAAAGTACAAAGAGGAGAAAATTTCAAACACCTGTAATTGATATCCTCAGCAAGATCACAGGACAATGGATTATTTTATTCTATCCTTGGAATAAAACACAAGAGACTCTCAGAGCACTGCAGAAGTATACTCCATCCCAGCCTCACAACTAGCATCATTGAATTCCTACATGAGCCAGACACTAGGCCAGGCCTTTGGCATTCTTTCAACTCATTTATTCTTCTCATGGATCCTAGAGGCAGGGAGTGAAAAATATCCCATGTTCATAGAGTCCTGAATGGAAGAGTTGGCAAGAGGAGTTGGGGGAAAATACCCAATAAAGAAAGAAAAGGAATGTGGAGAGAGAGAAGTTACATTTAATGAACACCCACTCAGAAGGTTATGAACATCACTTAATTGGATACATACAACAAAGTAGCTAAGGCCATAAGGTAGCTACTGTTATCTTCATTTTATGTATGAGAAAATGAGGCTGAAAGAGGCCTTATTACAAAGCCACATATACCTATGGGGCATATGGACAGACTGAATCACACAGTTTCATAAATTCACTTTCCATTAGAATATTTAGTCTATCAGTGGTGGAGCTAAATTAAGTCTCTGAATTCCTCAATTCTCAGGGCTCTCCTATTGTCCAACCTGGGGTGAACTTCCTAATTCTTGGTTTTAATTCTTTCTAAACCTTGGTGCATGGATCTAGGTCTCAGAGGACCAGAAGCTCTGGATTCCAGTTAACAATGCTTTACAATACAGAATAGCATGCTGTGGTATAGACTAGAACACTGGTATATGGTATAGAATAGTACAGTGCAGTGTAGACTAGATTATTGTGAGCTTTGAAGTCAGATAGAACAGGGTCTGAATCCTGGCCCTACCTCTTACTAATCTTAGCCAAAGTATTCAACCTTTCCGAGCTCCAGCTCATCCATAAAAAGGAGAAAATAAGAATGCTTATTTAATATATTGTTATGGAGAGAAAAGCAATATGTAAAGCATTTGGTACTTAATAGCCAACCAATTTTTGTTACATCTTTCCCTCTTTTTCTTTTTCCCTTCCCTTTTTATTCCCATTTTGCCTTGCAATTCTATTGCCTTTCATTGTGTAATCTTTAAGAAGCTATACGATTTTTCTGAACTTCAATTTCCTCATTTAAAATAACAACAACAATAATGGCAATTATGATAGTGACATCTGCCATGCCTATTTCAGAGTCACTGAGAAGATCTAACGAAATAGTATATATTACAATATTCTGAAAGCTTAGAGTGCCTTAACAATGTAAAGACTTATCAGAATTAGTGGTACCTTTTACAGAGTGAAAATCCCCCTAGACCTTGAATGAAAACATGGGGGTAGGGTGGGAAGGAGGCAGGCTTCAAGGGCCGAATCTAGTTAAGGCTGTGAGTATATATTCAGCACTCACCATAATTAGACACATAATGGGACTTAAGTCACAGACAATGTCAATACCACATACAAGTAATCAACATGCATAGAAAAAATTTCCCTGTTGTGGTGCTTGCGTCTCACTCTCTCTCAGCTCCCCCTGCTCAGGGCTAGACTGTATTATAAAGGCATCTTTGTTGGTAGTAGTTTCTTTTACTTTTTTATTTCCCCAAGTCTCAAAACACTCAAAAGGGAGCCAGGCAAACACAATGCAGCCAACTGCAATTGGTTCCCTTAAACTCTCCACCCAAAATGATCAAATTAATGGTTTTTCAAAGAACCGCTGGGAGACCAAAAGCAGCCCCCATAATCAACACTCACAATTATCGAACCCAGCCCAGAGTCTCTGTTAAAGCTGCTACCAGACAAACACTTATTCAGATAATGAGCAAAGTTCTCCTCCTTGCAGGGAAAGCCATACACACATGTAATTTGAAATGGTAGCTCACATCCTAAGTAAGTGTGAAACAGCTGTCACATGGGCTTGCATCCCACTGAACTCGCTGCACACACTGAAGCAAGTTGGGGGGAGGGTGGCCAAGGGGATTATCTTGTTTATAGGGCACTGAAGCAAAGGGCTAGATTTTCTTAACACTCTTGAGGACAGATGCAAGAATTTTCCCAACAATTATAATTATTAATAGTAGTTGAGAAGAAAAAAGAGGGCTCATGGCAGAAAAATTCATCATCCCCAAACCTCCTCAAACTTAATTCCAGAATCCTTCCCCTTGCACTCCATACACACACACACACAGACACACCCCTTAAAGGTCATAAGCCTTTATAGGCATAAGTAATAAACACCTATTTTCTTTGGCAGAAATTACTCTTCATGTTACTAATGGCAGAAGGACTAATAGGTAAAATCTATTATTTGCTATGTTTGAGGCTAAGAGAGATAGTTATTTTCCCATTTGTGTTATAAAACTGTTATACCTTTTACCAGTAAATAAGCACTTGAAGTTTATTAGTCCAATCTTTGGCTTCCTCCTTCATCTACACATAAATTGCAGTTCTAGTGAAACTCAATGATGGCCGCCTCTGGACTGCTGACAGAATTTCACAGGACCAGGCTGATGGCTGTGGCTTCCTTTGCCCTTTCTCCCAGCTTCCTCACACATCATCTTGTCTCTACGGCAGTTTACTGAGCAGTCAAAACGAGCCTTCATCTAGGTGGGTGATTTCTGGAATAGCAGTAACCACCTCCCCTTCAACAAAGACTGGGAAGGCACCCAACAGAAAGAGAAAAGCCCAGTGCTGGGAAGGATTCAGCAACATACCAAAAAGCCAAAAGCGATGACCTTCAGGACACATTCCAGGGAAAACACCATGGTGAAGGCGATATTCAGGTACTTCAGGGCCAGCTCATAGGTACAGGGAGCAGAGTAATACTGCCAGGAAGAAAAAAGAAGAGAGAAAGAATCACAGCCTTAAGGTAAGAGGGGGAATACATGTCCCTGAGGTTGGCCATCTCTCATTCCTGCCCTGTGGGACACTCTGGTGTGTGGTACAGGAGGAGAGATGGACTTCGAGTGCTGGAGAGGAGAACCACATATTCTACCCAACAAAACAAAGGAAAACACAGACCCACGCCCCACCAGACTTAATAGCAAAACAGCCAGTCTTCCTAGAGATGAGGGTGGGCAGGGAAGAAACATTTTCTAGAGTTAGTTACTGGAGTTAGTCATTTAGTATTAAATAGGATGAGCCTCTCTGAATACTCCAAGGCTCCTTTAGACCCCGTGATGATGGATCTCTGTCTCCTGATTTTTCCACCCTTGTCTGAAGCTGCCTCCCATTGCCATCTCAGGTCTTGGGAGCCCCTGGATGGCTACTATAGTCTGCACTGCATTTTGCTCAGTGGACCTCCAAAGCCCCAGAGGTTGGGTTATTGAACAAAATAAGATCACAAAAGGATTCAATGATGGAAAAGTAGGTAAAGCAGTGATGGGCTGGGATGTTGGGGTGTCTTCCCACTTGCCCTGGGAGGGAACCATCGCTGGGGCTCAGTCGGCTCTTGTGCCTCTCTCCTCTCACCTTCATCATCAGCACAACGGTATTCAAGGCGATCATGGCCATAATGGTGTACTCAAAGGACGGAGACACCACAAAGTGCCACACGCGGTACTGGAAGGTGTGTCTGTTCTGCGGCATGTAGCGGGTGAGAGGTTTGGCGCTGATGGCGAAGTCGATGCACGCCCTCTGCAAGAAAGTCATGGTTATTAGCACAAATTCAAATCCCCTAGATCTACCATGGCAGGCTCTGTTCCATGCTCAGAAGAGGAGGACGGTGAATGGGAAAAAGGGCAGGGCTGGGCAAGTAAAGATGGCAACTGGGGTCACTTGGACAAAACTACAGACAAGGCATCACCTTAAAGGAGTACACAAAACTGGAGGTGTTGCCACATGGAGTAGGGACTTCACGGTTATTAAAAAAGTCCTTTACACAGCATGTGGCTGAGCTATTTAGGCAGGAATCCTTCCTTGATGTCCTTAGTCAGAAGTAAAGATCTACCTACCTATGTATTTCTACAGCACTTTATGTCGCATTTCTCTTACAGTCCCTAACAGTTTCTAGTTCAGTTCCATCGAAAAAATAAAATAAAATAAAGAAATTTCAAAAACAGCTTTTGAAACGTTACGATGTGCCAGAACTATGCTTGTTGCTGGAAAAGCTGCGATAAGACACATTCCCTGCCCTTACAGCAAGTACATGGCATGGAAGGTCACAGTCAGATAAGCAGATATCTGAAGTTATCATTGTTTTCTAGACTATGTGCACACAAAGGTAAAGACTGCATGTTAAACATCTTACATATCTTCCAGATCTCCGTGCCTCATACGTGGGCCTTAAACAGTGCTTGGAAAATGTTTATTTAATGGCTGAATAATTACTTTTCCCATCTTCTCTCTATAATTCTTAATCAAGTTAAGAAAATGCAGTCCTCCTTTCTTACATTGCTGGCCCAAGAATCCTTTCTGGAGCCCCTGCTGCTCCCCACTTTAGACCAATTGTCATTACCTCATTCTTCTCCAGGCTGCACTCCTCCATCATCTTATCCCCTTGCTCCTGGAAGGTGATGATGATGAGAGCCACAAAGATATTGACAAAGAAGAAGGGGAAGACCACAAAGTAGACTACATAAAAGATAGACATCTCCATGCGGTTGCTGCGGCTTGGGCCTCGGTCTTCCTCTGTCACATCTACAGAGTGCTGCAGAACTCTATGGGGACAGAACAAGAGGGCACAGATGGTGGATGACAGTCTTGGCTTCATTAGGAAATGTGCCACCTATTATAATTTTTTATCTGACTTCTTTGACTTTGCAGATCCTCCATTAATTTTTTTTGAGTCCAAACCCAAGTTGTCATATCCTGCTATCAACAATCCACTTCTCTTTCTAGCCTCTGTTCCATCACGCACTCAACTCCTAAGCAACAGAAGGACACCATTTCATAGTTTAGGTTGTCATGTTCAATACAAAGAGACTCCCAGATTCCCATTTAACATTTTGCTGCCAAGTAGAACCTGTTGCCACCAGAGAGTGGTGTCTTAGTCATTGCTAAGTCTCTGAGAAATTAGCTTTCAACTACGGGCAGCATAAGACCTGCATTCTGTGGTCTTCCTCATGATCACAGGAAGTGCCTTTGGGTTTTGCCAACTCATTCTTAACCCTCAATCCTCAGGCTTTCAGGTGCTGGGCCCCCCTGGAGGATAAATCTGTCTATAACAGCTCTCAGGAATTCTCCTTATGGGTACAGGGCTGTTCAAAACTCATTTGTTCCATAGAAGTCAGATGGCTCCACTTGACTCCTCAATAATTGGCTAAAACATTAAGAGTTTCAAATATTTTCCTGATTTGCTCACCCACTTCTCTATTTTTGCCTGAAGAATTTTCATTCTTCCTCTTTTCTGCCTGTGTCACCTTCTCAAAACCCCTTACTTTCCCTGATACAGTAACAAAGCGTGAGCCTTGTTCACCTTGAGTCAGCTTCTCAAGGCAACCAGGGGTCCTATCACAGCCACAGACAAGCATGACAACTCAATCACTCACTGAGGCCATCCTTCCCCTGTGGAGACGGTGAAGAGGGTCAGCAGGGCCCAGATAATGTTGTCGTAGTGGAATTCATGGCGCTTCCATTCCCGGCCCTTCACCTCCATCTTGTTTTTCTCATGATCTACATAGTTGCCTCTAAAACCAGAGCAGAAATGAAAGAGAGCCTCCTCACTATAGCTCATTCTACAGAAGAGTCAGCAAATTCTACAGGCCGCAATAATGTGGGGGTAATAATGATCACCATACATGTGTAAGGCAAAAGGAATTTTATTAAAGGAAGGTATTTTTACCATGGAGCAAAACTGGGATTTGGTGCCCAATAGATACAGGAGTAAATCCTAACCCTTTCACTACTGGCTGTGTAACCTTGAGCAACTTGCTTAAACTTTCTGAGTCTTAGCTTCCACTTGTATAATAAGCAAATAAAACTTATTTCAATAGCTGGTTATAGGGGTTTGAAATGAAAACTCGAGTGTAAAATGTCATGGTACGAGATATTTTACACTCAAGTTTTCATGTCTGACACAAAAGAGGCACTCAGTAAAAAGTTGATTGATTCCATTTTGTCTTTTTGCTGAAAGAAGGGCAGAGATGGGTAAGATAGAAAGGAGGGAGGGTGGAGCTGTGGTGGTGGAGTGGGATCATCAGGACATGCTTTAGCAAAATCAAGTGGAATGTGCTGGTGGCACTTACATGCACTCCTTCTCTGTGTCCTTGGAACTGTCCGTGCAATAAAAGAACTTTCCCTTGAAGAGCTGAACTGCGATGACAGCAAAGATGAACATGAAGAGCTTGTACACAATGAGTATGTTGAAGACATTCTTCAAGGAGGTCACTACGCAGTCGAAGACGGCCTGTGGACAGAGCAAACAGCCCTGCTGTGTGAACCCTGTGATGGTCTGCATACTTGCCTAGAGCCGAGCTGGGCCATACCACCACTACCCAGCCCCACCAAGAAGTTGTCCCAGGAGAGAATTTCCTGCTAAGAGGTGAGGTGGTGCTCATGAGATTAAGGGCTGGCTTCTAAGCTGGTTATGACTGCAAGGACCTACCACCTGGGATGGGAACACATGTTCTGAAACTGAATGTAGACCCAACGCAGTAGAAATCAGATGATATCAAGCAAGGAATGCGGTCCTCTGTGTGATCCTGGTACGGGTACTCCACTTAGTGTGAAGCATAGAAGTGTATAGCTGGAAGGAATATTTGAGATCATTTAGCCCATTTTAGTCTTTAAATAGCTTGTGCTTTATTTGGTGACGTTCTTAGATTCGATTTATATACTGATTATGTATTGTTTTCTCCTTACCTTTCTAAAAGGATCAGGTAATAATACACTATCATCTTTGTTCATTTCACTAATATTTCATAGCAAGTTCATACATTTATGATTATATTCAGCACTTCATGTAAATGTTCTCTAGTGAAGGTGGCTGCATTTGGGATGAAGACCAATAGAAGTAATGTGGGAAAGACCAATACACACCTTCTCTTAGAGATGGCGAGGCTGGGTAGATAGAACTAGGGACTTACACTTCAGTTAAAAGGCAACAGACCTCCAGAGACCTCCACTCTAGGCCCTAAGCTGTGAGGAGTTACATGGGAATTCAATACATTGCAGGGCATTTTCAGGTTATTTTCTAGGTTTTTAGGTTTAGCTCACAGGACAATCTAGCCCCATGGTGGTGCTGCATTTGTGCAGTTGCTTCTTTGCAGCACTGGGTGAAGCACTGCTGGTTTAATTAGTTCAACACTGCAGGGAATGTAAGTGACAGGCACCCTTGTGGAATCATCAGAGCCACCTACGTCTCTCTCAGGTTATGGAGCTGCAGAGCGAGGAACTAGCCCTTTCTAATTTAACAGAATTAAGCCAGGTTGCAGGGTGCTTTCTCTGGCCTATTAACTAATCTCATCAAGCTTGTCTGCACTCTCCTTGAGGCCCACTGAATCCTGCCCTGCAGGATCACTGACAATACTGATAAGGGTCAGGGCCCAAAGCAGCCTGGCCACGCTCTGTGTGTGAGGCAGAACCCAATGAGCATTTATGGGCAGGAAGGTGGTAAGAAACAGCTGACACTGTGAGAAGTGCTTCCTCCAGGGGGGAAGGCGGGGTAGCCAGGGAGGACAGCAGTCGGCCAGGCCACTTCCTTGGGAGCATGGGTGTCTCTCTCTGGGAACCCACGCGGTGGGCCAGGGCCCTGGGCTCTGAAAGGTAGCCAGGTTTCAGTCACATCGGGGCCTCTCAGAAGTGACTTTTCTTCTGTTTCACAAACCTAGTTAGATTTGCCTCCTCTCTGCAGAGCTAAATGGCTGAAAGGGAAGCAGTGCTATGAGGCCTGAAGGAGGTCTGGGGTAGAGTGGGCAAAGAGCATCAGAGGTGATGAGAATTCAATAGGAAGTGGGAATTGAGAAGCAAGGGAGAGCCAAGTGCACAAGAGCCCTCCCCAAGCTGTGTCCTCCGTGGCAGGCTTGGGAGAGCAGGCCCAGGCATTCCAGAGGAACTGTTGAGTTTTCTAACAGGGACCACTCACGTCAGTTCATTTTCTCCACACCACAGATGTATGAGTTACAATGTGTCCTCATTTCCCACGTGAAAGAAAGTCAAAGAATAAGTAATTTGCCCTGGGTCATATAGCTTCTAAGTCCTAGAGCTGAGCCTCGCACTCAAGTGGGTTCTTTTTAATGTTGACAGGGGTTCTCAAACTACACTATATTCTAAGAGTCACCTGGGAAGCCCGTTTAGGAGGCGCACTCCAAGCCCCTCCCACAGGGAGTCTGGCTCTATTGTGTTGCGGTTGTCAGCAATCTGGATTTTAAGAAGTACCCAGGTGATCCTGATGCAGGTGGCCTATGACCCACACCTTGAGAAGCACTGCATGATTCCATGTGATGCTGAAGTTAGGGAATTGAGTCTGCTTGCTGGGAAGTATTCTGGTGTAGCCCCTGAAGATGGGGCTTGACTGGCTATGTGGCCTGAGCAGCAGAAAGACTTTGGGGCTGGAAACCAGGAGCTCTGGTCCTCTCCCTGGCAGTGGCTTGCTGTCATTCACAGGAATTCAGAGAGAAAGAACTTTCCTCCCATGGAGCCTCAGCTTCCACTAACAGCAAAGTATGCGGGGTGGGGCAGGTGGGCTCAACAGTCTAGCAGAATTGTGTGATAGAGTGCAGGAAGCTTTCCTGAGAGGCAGGGAGACTCGTGGAAGGTGGAGCCCCAGGGGAGTTGAGGAGGGAGCATAGTAGACAAGGAGAAATCTGGGTAAGATACCTAGTAAACGTCCTGGCAATAGGAAGAACTTAATTCATGTCAGCTCACTTCCCATTTCTTCTCTGCCTCTGCCAAAAATGGACTGCATGTCCTTGGACAAGTTACTGACCTATCTGTGCCTCAAAATTATGAAGGGTAGGGCTAGAAGAGCCTCTTCTCCTCTTGAGTTATAAGAAAAAGAAAATGTCCCAGGATACTCGGCCTTAAAAAATATGCAGACCAGAACACACAGAGGGATCCCGTTGCTTCCATTCTGGTGTTCTGGGTCTGCACTGGGGACATAGGAGGCCCCAGGACAAAGCCACACAGGATTCCCTCTTGGATGACATATCACACCGGAGAGAAGATACCATCTGGGTCTGAACTTAAAAGGAAAAGCTTTCTTATAGATTTCTTGGGATGTTGGTTATTTTCCTTTGAAACTAAGACCTTTAGCTCAGGCAGATGAAAAGAACTTCGATATCCGTGTGAGGAAAAGGAATATTCCCAGAACAAATTCTCCAAAGGCAGGCCAGCCATGGCTAAAGAGAGAAGACGGGAGAAGGGGATTTGATGGGAACAAACTCTGTAAACACTACCTTGAGCTTGGGCAAGCGCTTGATGGTTTTCAGTGGCCTTAGAACTCGGAGCACCCGCAGAGACTTGATGGTCTTGATGTCCCGTCCTTTGTTGGTTCTGCAGGGGAGAGGCCCCCAGGGAATCATATGGAATGGGGGAGAAATAAAAATGACATTCAAACTATGGCATTAGTAACAACAGGCTAAAAGGGGAGAGATGTATGGGAGAGATGGAGGCAAGAAGCCAGAAACTGAGTCAGATTTGACTCCAGGGACATCCTGCGAAAAATGCTTCAGGAATATTCTCAAATCACTTCCCAGTGTGCACGCATGAACACACATACACATGCACGTACACACTCATATATACACACACAGAGGAACATACAGGCACACAGAGGCATCCATGCACATATGTTAATAAACACTTCCTTCCCTAACTACCAGTCTAATGCTGCTGATTACCACACTGGCACAATGAAAACAGAAGACATATCCACTAGGGAACGTGAGCAGTAGCCCACTTCAGATCCCTACTGTGCCTAATCCAGTGCTTGTCAAATGATAGGTTCTCAAATGATATTCGCTGAATTGATGAACCCACAGTTGAGAGCAAGTCTCATCAGGGCACTAGACTTAATCTGGGTTTGTCACCGCTGCACAGTTCATTAGTTCAGGAGACAGCAAGGTGAGGCAGGGTGGCAGACATGACACTCTCACTGGGCCACGTGTTCCAGAGAAAGCATGTCATGCAGGCTTCTAGCCAGGACCTTGGCTCACACCCCAGTACCTCTGTGTGGCTGGCTGTTCCCGCAGTCCCTTCCATTGCAGATGGTGTGTACCTAGCACAGGCTGCAGAGAGCCACTCAACTGGAGGAGGCCCAAACTGCAGGCCCAGCCTACCTTTATCCTGGCCCTACAGCTATTGATCCTCCCTAGTCAGCCTCTTGGAAATGTTTACTCCTAATAGTGACAGTATGTTTCTCTTTTTATTTTTAGGAATAAAATGAACAAATAAATTTGCATTTCTCTTTCTTCTCTGTTCATCCCCTGAGATATTTGCATTCAATTCAAATAGTTGTCATTTATAAAACACACAAATGGTGGAAAACAAGACTCTAAATAGTGGAGTCAGGCTCTGTCTCTTTCTTCATGTTGACCCAGATTACTCTTACACCAACAATCTGAGGAAATGGGGTCCAGAACATCAGGTGGAAACTGCAAGGCTTCCGGCTGCTTTCCCCCCGACCTGCCTGTGATACCTACCCCCCACCCCACCCCCCTGACAGGGAGATAAAAGTCCATCCATTCTTTCACAGAAAACAAGGCCAAAAGATATTTAATCGAAATGAAGGAATGCTGACTTTGCCCAGAATGTTTATTTTAAGACTCTCTTAATGATTATAGGCCATGACCTACAAGTCACTTTTATTCAATCCCAGATCTGAATATAAATAATCCAAAAGCCTTGCACTGATATGGTCTTTAGCATCCAGAGACTTTGGCATGTTTTACAAACGATTTCACTGCATTAGGCTCATCTGTCTACATACCTAAAAGAGGCAACATATGAGCCGAATACATATCCAAACCAATAAGAATGACCATTTCCCAAGAAGGCTTGGTGACTCCTAATTTTGATCCCTTGGATATAAATAAAAACTGACCACTCTTTTCTCAGTGCGTGAGCCCCTCCCCTCCCAACCACACTTTCTCGCTCCTCCAACTCATTCCTTGTATCGTTTACTTCAAAGATAATCGAACATATTTACCCCAAAGCGTTCCTATGGAGGATCCAATCAGAGAGCAGTAGAAAATCAAAATAAAACAAAACAAAAAAATGGGGTTGGGGTAGAGAGAAGAAAGACAGTCAGAACACTTCAGGGAGAAAAGAGAACCTTACAATGATAGGGAATCAGAGCAGCACAGGCCCAGGGGACCCCACCCACAGCCTTGGCACTTAGAGTGTCCACACCTTTGTGAAAGGAAGGGCCAGCACACCATTTGCTCCATTGCCACTGTCCCAGCCTGCAGGGGCGAAGGCCCTCTGCCAGCACAAGGGACAATTCTACATAGACTTCTGGGTATTGTGTGTTATTTCCATGGAGTCTGGTTTAACTGCAGTTTTCTAAGTGCAGGCGTTTACTTTCATTTCCTATGCAGTCTTCAGACAAACTCTGTTTCCAGTGAATTTATAAGAAACCAGGCTGCAGGAACTATATGCCCACTCTGGGCCAGAAATTCTCTCACACACTGGCATAGTTATGCTTATAAAGGGTTTCATCTAAAGAGGGACACGCAACCACTCAGAGAGAGACTCACTGATGTCTCTTAGAAGCTCAGAGGAGCAACACCATTAAACCAACTTGAAATAAGGGAGGGAGGCATTTGTCTGTCAAGATCATGATGTCACACCAAAGTTTGCCTTTTGATAAATTAAATGACCGCCAGTCCATTGTGAGCATACTGTGCAGCTTGAAGGTGAAAAATCATCCCAGTTCTACTGGTGAGGCATTTAAAATAAGTCAGGGCATAAATATCTTCAAGATAGAAATAATGACAACTTCTAAATTTTTTGAATATTTATTTATTCTGGGCCAGACTCTGTGCTAAGCAATTTTAGTGCAAATCTTTATTTAAACCTCCTAACTTTAGCACATAGGAATCACTATCCCCATTTCACAGAAGAGATTCAGAGAGGTTGAGTGCCCGACATCAGCTGGCAGAGCTGGGACATGAACCCAAGCATGTATGATGATCAAAGCTCTTGCTCTTAACCACTAAGGCTCTGCATCAGCAGGTTTTAGTTCAAGGTTCTGTCAAACAGCACAGTGAATTTCTGAGCTGGCAGAGATCCCTGAAATCCACCCAACTGCACAGGAAACTGAGGCCCCAGGAGGAAGTGCCTTGCCTAAGATCATTCACTGAGTGAGTTTAGAAACATAGGTGAACCTGCATCTCATGATTCCCTATCCTGGCCTGCTGCTGAGAAGAAGTGCTCATAATTCAGGTTTTGGTTCTTAGTTGGACATTGTGATGAAGGTTACTTTTTTTCTTTCCTTTCTTAGTTTTTGCCAACGTATGGCAAACCTATGTTCCACTACTGTATGTCACAAGCAAAGACTTCTAATGGTTATTTTACTCAACAAATGATCCCATATTCAAAATTAAATTAATTTTCACTATAAATGCCAAATGAATGATGACTTGGGAATTAGACCCAAGGCCTTATAAACCTTAAATCCTTAATGTGATAACCTCTAAATGTTCAGAGGACAGAAATATCTTCCCCAGCATCTTCTCACATATAAGACAGGGCATATGGTAGGTCAGCCAAACACATCTTTATTCATCCATATACCAAGCATCTGTGGAGTCCTTAATATATGTCAGGCACTGTTCTGCATACTGGATATACAGTTGTGAACAAATGAGGTTGCCAACCTTTTGAAACTTACCTAGTCTAGTAGGGAAGATAGACCTCAAGTAAACAAGCACATAAATAAAAGTATAACTGCAAGCTGCCATAGGAAAAATGAAATCAATTAAAAAATTTACCAAAATAACCACAAAGGTTTCCCTTTCCCCAGGCTACATTTGTCTTAAGGAAGAACTAAGGGATAATCTTTCATATCTCTAAGATGTAAGAATAGGGTGGGAGATCAATATATGGGCAGGTGATCTAGGATCACACACCCCAAGCTTCTGCCTTCTGCTTAGCTCAAGTCCTTATCTCGGAGACCTTTCTATCCTGCAGCATCTGAAAAGGTTCTCAGAGGTCATGCTCATAGACATGCATCTTCTGCGGGAGGGCCCAATATTTCCTGCTCCTCCCACACACGTGGATAAAGGGTATAATTTGCTCTCTTGAATTAATTTCCCCCCAGAATCCTAGTAAAACATCATGGTATAATTCATTGTATTACTACATATACCATATAAGGCATGTTATAATGCAAACTCACCATTGTCCCTTGTTTTGGAAAACAGGGTTCCTTAATGGTACACTCTAATCTTAACAGCTGAACGTGGCTGCCAAACCACTGGGGGGGCTATTTGTCACATCCTAACTCCCACAGGTCTGAGCCAAGGATAGCAATCAGACACAGGCCAAAAGTAAAATAAAAAAAATAAAATTAGTCATTGCTCTATGCATCTTTCATCAGGTCTCTTACTGCAGAGGAGCCATTGAAAAGCTATGAATTGGAATAGCTGCAGAAAAATATGCTTTCATCCTCAGTTTTGTTAACAGGGGCAAGATTTAACTGATTTTAAAATTGCCATTTGAAATGAAAAGAGTACTGAATAACAAAGCCCTGGAGTCAAGAAAAGCCTCAACAATTTAGTCCCATTAGTTAAAATATAATTTACACATGGACTAGGCCAAAGTACTGCTCCCAAATCCATACATACAAGAGTGATTTAAGCCATTATCAAAGCCAACAAGATCGCAAGGAAGACATTTCACCAAACTAAAAGGATGAGCTCTTCAAGTACCTTAATTGAGGCACACTGTTTAGGAAATAATTCACGTGCATTTTACAAATCATTTAAATGTAATTGTTCGATAACACTTTGCTAGTCTCTGATACTAAATTATAATCAGATGTTTTTACACTGCCTCATTAATAAAATTTCTATCAGGTTCAAAAATTGACTCTAATGTTAAAATCTAAGGACAATTCCACATACTAGGATGCACTGGTCTCACTTTAATTGGGACTCAGTTGGGCCACCCATTTTACCATTTATTTTCTATTTATTTGGTAAGTTCCTGGCTGCTCTCCAGCAAAAAAAAAAAAGACAGATTTTTCTTGTTTCATCAGTAAAAGACGAGAATTTTCCAGCTCAATTGTCAAGCTGCCCTCCAGATCTTTCATGTGTAATTACTCATCATTCAATGTAATCCTGCTCTTCACCTCCCAGCCCCCTCTTCTCAAAGGACATGCTCTCAAGTTGATTTCTGCCAGGAACTGATTCTCCTCCCATGAGGGCAGAGCAGGGACATCAGGATCTAAAGAACCCTTCTGTCCTTTAAGTGCCATGGCCTTCTGCCCTACCCCATGAGTGGGGAATAGCTCAGGGATCTGAAGGAATCTCTTGCCTCAGGGAATGGCCAGGCTTGCAGGAGTGAAAGGTAGACGGAGGGGTCATGCTGTGAGGAGCCTCGAGTGTCTCACTAATGTGTCTGGACTATTATTTGGTAGGAAATAATAACTATCATTTATTATACAATTACTAAGTCCTTGGCACTATAGCAGACATTAAATACATTTTACCTTATTTAATGCTTATAGGACCAAAATATTATTTTGAATCCCCATTTACAGATGAAGAAGCAGAGGTTCAAAGTTAAGGCAGTTAATAATAGGGCTGGGATTCAGGCCTAAATGTGCCTGACTCTGAAACCTATGCTCTTATTAGTGATGTTAGAGTGCCTTTCAAATGGGAACCACTGGAGCGTTTTAACCAAAGAAGGAAACAGTAAAAGGACCAAGTACTTCCTGATCTCAAATACTAAGCTATCACACTCCCTGTAATCAGTTTAGGGTCTATGAGGGTTCCTAGGAAAAAAAAAGTTACAGATGAAACAACAAGATGGACAAGTTCAGGGATGACCTTCTCCATCTACCCATAGGTCTTGTCTGTCACCAGGTAGAGACAGAAGGATCTGTAGGTTGAGGAGAGATCTATACCAAGCCACTGCTCTTAGCTTACAGGGGTTAATTGCTTGGAGCTAACTAGAACATGATGTGTAGAACGGCGCTTAACATAATGGAGACAACACTGAACTTCAAATCAGAACACCAAGGTTGCTCAAGAACTGGCTTTGCTATTTACTAGTCAAATGAGTCAGACTAGTCAAACCTCAGGCAATCCACTTCTCAACTGTAAAACAGGACTGTTCGGTGATAAATAAAATAAAGAGTGTGAAAGCACTTTAAAAATTCTAAAGACCCATGGGGAAGTTTCCCCTTTTGCACTGGCAGTGCCTGTCTCTCTAGGATCTGCAGATAAGGATATGTTCATCTGCTTCTGTGAAAATTTTAAATTTACCACTTTGACATTGTCACTGCTTAGCGGCTATCATTTGGGGTTTATTTTTCCTCGTGGTCCATGCCTCAGCATTTCTTGGGGTCACCCTCGAACCCTCAATCCATTGTTATTCTGCCATCTTTCTTTGTCATGTGACCAGAGCACTAGCTCTATGCTAAGTGGTGCATAATCCTTTCCCTCTTGCACATGGACCTCAACGAGCTCCTCACACACACTCCCGAGAGCCTTTTGCAAGCTTTCTCCTTTGCTATACACAGCACCATACTCCAACTGACAGGTGTTTTTGTCCAAACACTGAGAAGCAGCAGGAGAGAGCAGAGCATCTAACTGTCTCCTAGCAGTTTTATTATTCAATCTGGTGAACAGTGGACTTAGTTGTCTCTTTTGTCTTATTCTAAACATACCCAAAGACACCTCATCTGCTGATCTTTCTAAGAAGGCCTTGGAGCTGGTGGAAGTCCACCCAATACACTTGTCCCACTGAAGACTAATTTGAAATGCTAGGCTGTGCCCCTGTGCATGTGGATTAGGAAGGTGGCTGGCATGATCTGTGTTGATGGTCCCCAAGTCCCATTATGAAGTCTTCCGACTCAAGTTACTCTAAAATCTACTTTTAAATCTGGAGGGCACTATGAGGAGTTTCCACTAATCCAGCAGTACTGGGCTCTTCCCATGGTTGTGAAGGCTCACAGGGTGCATTTTATATCTGGGTCTAGTTGGTTGTTGGTTACCGTGTGGATAGGGCAGTGTTCCCTGATTGGATCATTTCATTTTGCTTGGGTCTGTGGCCACGGGCTGAGATCCCATTTACAACCAACCATCTCCCAATTTCATGCTGTTAATTAAAAAAAAAAAAAATACTTGGGTGTTCACACCCATTGCCTCCATAAGATAAAGGTCTCAAAGTGAATATTCTACAGGCAGTTCCTCAGCAGTACCAATGTCACATGCAGCAGACAACACATTTTCCAGCGTTCACTAAAAAATATGCATGCTGAGACTTAATGCCAAGAGTAGGTAGACTGAGGACTTATCTCCTTTCAGACACTCACTCCCTCCATGTGGCTGCCACTCTGTCCCTCCTTACTCCCTCCCAAACTCCATTTTCAAGGCAGCTATGATATAGTAGTAGGCACCTCAAAAGTCCATGGGCATTGATCATCCTTAGTGTCCTTGTCTGGGCACAAAAATCAGATGTAGTCATTCTTGAGGTGACTTTTAAACTGGAGTGTCAGGAAACAACATCCTCCTATCTGCTTACAGTTGGAAATTTCCAATTCCTTTTCAGCTGGCCTCCTAAATCCACAGTTAACGGGCTACTTGACGGCTAAATTTAATTTTAATCCTTCGTTCTCTTCCACAGAACAGGGGCACTGGATGGCCTGTCTGGCTCAGTGGTAAATGGATCTTCTTTGCATGAAGCAGGACTTCGTCCACTTTTTTTGCCTCCAAGATTAATGTGCAGTCACTGCTTCCTTTGGAAGACTCCCCTTTCAGTTTGAAAAGAGGGAAGTTCTGTCAAGAAAGAAGACCCATAGGCAACGCTGGAGGTTTGAGGGGACTGCCTCAGACACAGGCAGGTAGTGAAGAATAGGAGAAAGAAACAGCCAGGTTTAGGGTGAAATGTTTGTCTGTTGTTTCTATGCTGTGCTGAGCGTGAGTGTGTACGAGCATTTTGGTGCTGAATAGCCACCTCTTTCTTACATGTGCACATTCTCACCTTCTAAAATACAAAATCCCACAAGCAAATCCAGAACCAGAGGACCATATTCTCAAACTCCCAGCCTTAAACAATCCTCCCACCTCAGCCTCCCGACTCGTTGGGGTTACAGGCATGAGCCACCATGCCCAGCTCCCAGAGGAACATATTATGTGGCTCCTTAGGATCCTTCCAAATCTAAAATTGTCCATGCCTGTGTATATAACTCTGCTGCTACAGCTACTGCTGAATGCATTCAATGGACCTTATCCATCTCAGTGACTAGGGCAGAG
The DNA here is from genome assembly GCF_028858775.2 of Pan troglodytes. NCBI lineage: Eukaryota > Metazoa > Chordata > Mammalia > Primates > Hominidae > Pan > Pan troglodytes. Next base: position 67,381,149 of record NC_072398.2, read on the forward strand.
TGTCAAGTGTCAGGAAAGTGACATACTTCAATGAAAAGAATGTAATAAAAGCTAATGTGGGAACTCCAGTTCCTTCTGGCATCAAGAGGCAGATTGACTCATGTTTTTCGTTTCTGGCTAAGGACTGAATAATGAAAGGCCAAGTGCGGCTGTGAGCCAAATCTCCTGAGTGCCAGGGAGTCCTGACCTCACCCCATGCCCTGCTACAACAGCAAATGGCAATGGGAAGCTTTGGCGTCAGCCGCCGGAGAGCCTGTGTAACTGACTGATGCACAGGCCATGGTAAATTCCGAGGTGGGGGAGGAGATGGGAGCAGAATTGCTAGTTATTTTTCTATTAAACCATCTGTGCTGACGAGCAATTATAAGCTGTGAGATGACTACTTAGAATCCAATCCAGGAGAGCTCACCTGCTCATGTGAATTGAGCTAGTCAAGTAACGTGTTGTAGAGCAGTGGAAATGGAGAGGGTGAGAGTCCTGGGTTGGAGTGCAGGTGTCACACACAGAAAGACACACATGCACAGGTGTCCTGGTCCTCTCCTACATTTCTCCAGAGATGCTGTCCCTGCCCACCTGTTTGCCCAAGTCACTTCACTAAACATGAAACACATGAAACATGAGGGTTCTGTGAGGTTCATGAATGTAATCTGTGTAGTGGTTACGTGACCTCCCTACAAGGCAGCTGACTTTGGTTGGGGAGCAGGGTCCCCCAAAGCAGGGGAATGTGCCTCATGTGCAGATCCCCAGAAATGCCAAGGCTGTAACCATCTTTGCCTTCCATGCAGGAGTCTGGGAAGCAGCAGCGATGGCAACAGGGTGTGTGGAAACTAGACAAAGCGGTTTCTGGTCCTTTCACATAAAATCACACAAAAGAATCCCTCTTCTTTGGAAAGAAAAAAAGAGGAAGGTTTCATAGATCCAGCCACTCACCAGACTTTTCTTGAAACCTCAAAGTACAGAAGGCACAGCTCTGGACATTTATAGTCAGCAAACACTCTGTCTCCATGTGGCCCAGAAAGTGGGTGTTGTGAGGGCAGCGGAATAACGAAGCCCTGAACCCAACCTTTGCCAAAACTCTGCCCACCTCCCTGCAGGGACGCTGGGCTTAAGGAAGGAGACCTGAGTGTTCTTATAAATGCCTTATAATGTAAAAGTGAATTGGAAAGAACAGAAAAGTTGCAATGTGGGTAACTTTCCATTTATTTTTTTATCCACTGCTCTGCCCACACTTAAAATAAATCCAAGAAGAAAAATAAATAAATGAAAAAATCCCCTTCCCTTCCTCCTCAAAAGTCAATAAAGTTCCCTAATGGAATTTTCCAGGTTTACATTATAAACGTTCCCTTAACTTGATGTATGTAGCTGTGGAGAACAGTCTTCTCTTCAGCCACTGCATAAACAACATATATGCTTGTAGAAAACATACATGGTGGCAGGCACACGCCTCGGCAGGAGGGCTCAGGGGACACCACAGCTTTGTTTGAGAATTCAGCTAGAGGTCACTCCCCCCACTCGGTGAGGGGCTTTGCTCCTGGGAGTTGGGCCAGGGTCTGAGAAGGCTCTGGCTGGGTGGTGGAAGGAATGCCATGTCAGCCCTGGTTTCTGAGGAGCCACAGAAAGATGCTACCATGGCAACCACCATAGCTCAAGTCTATTAAGCAATAGGCTTCACAGAAGCCTCCTCACTAAGTCATGGTTCAATTTCAAGAAGGACAGAAAGAGACTGGGACAGGAATAAGGTTATTTGAATGGTGGACATTATGGGGCAAATATATGGGATATGATAACGAAAGTTGTAAACACAAGGAGAGAGATACTTGACAAGCCTGCAGACAACCCCACATTTGGCTTTCTGCTGGCCTGAGCCCCTGACCATGAGAAATCTAGGCTCAGTGACTTCTTTCACTCTCTGCCCCAGGCCAGGCCCTCTCTCTGCTGGCAGGTGGGACTCTGGCTAACTCCATCAAAGTGATGGGAGAGCTGAATTCTCTGGTACGATTAATGAGGAAAGGAACAGGGCAGAGTTAGAAAGCATGGGTGCATGAGTGAGAGAAAGCATTACCTGGACCTCCCTCAGCAAATGTGACGAAGGCCAAAGGAGGGGGAGTGGGAACCTGCTCCATGAGCGGAGAAAGGGGAGAGGGAATGGGCATGGCAAGCTTGGGAAGTTGAAGGCAAAAGAGAAAATGGATGGAGAAGGGTGAGCAAGTATCATCTATGTTTCAGAGAAAATGAAGAGAGAGTTCAAGAAGTAACATGACTAAAAGCAAGTGATGGATCATAACTCTCAATCCATCACATAAGTGTGGACCCCAGAACGAGGGGGTTCCTGGGGGCCCCTGCACTGTACCTGGTCTGAGGACCAACAGAGAGGCTTCAGCTCCGGGGCTGTTAAGGCTTCCCCTGCCACCAGCACCAAAGCCACCACCGCCACGTTTCAAAGGGCACAAAGAAAGAACAAGACAGATGACAGCTCTACCGCACATCATCACTGCTCTGGGTCTCAGGAGAGATGTCTGGACTGTGGACAATGGGCAGGCATGCAGGAGCTCCCTCTAAAACACACCTCCTCCCACACTGGCACCAACACACCAGCCTGGTTACCAGGCACACGGGCATAGGCGAGGGGGGTGTGTCTGTATAAAACAACTAGGTCTTGGGCCAGCCTGCACACATCTATCTGTATACATTGCGCATCAATATGTACTTGCTCCTATATTTGGATTTCACGATGTGATAAGAGAATGGAAGGATGAGGAGGGGAATCAACATGTATTGACTGTTCACACTACATCAGGCCCCGTCCTAAGCACTTTACACACATTATTTTATCTGCATTTCAGAGATGAGAACTGAGGTTAGGAGGGTTAATATTTTGCTGTGTGGCTCAAGGACACAAAGCTGGAAAGTAGAGGGGCTGGGATTCAAACAAGAGCCCGTCTGGTTCCACAGCCCAACCTTTCCTGCCACTCTGTCCTGTTATGCCAGTGGGCTCTGTTCTTCCTAAAGATCGGGTGGGTTCTTTCCTATATGCTTCTATCTCTTTGTCCTTTATACTTCAAAGAGAGACACATGATTTTTAGAGATCAAAATAAGAAGAATGATACAGTGAATAATCTATGCAAATGAATTTGTAAAATGAAAAGGGAACTTGACCTTTTAAAAACCTAAGGATAATATTTATCTCTAACAAAAAAGGTGGGTCTCCTTAGGGCAAAGGCAGACTTTAATCCTTCTTTCCAAGAAGACGGAAGAGGAGCTGGAAGTCCCTCTTTTGGAGCCAGAGCTGCCTTTCCTTTCATTGCACCATGAGAATCCAGACAGGGCCCAGATGCTTGAGAAAATACCCCATGCTTCTGTAAAATTTCCTCAAGAACAGTCCAGCCACATGTGACAGAAAGCTTTCTTTTTGTGGGGGACAAAGGTGACTGCACACAATGGAATTAACATGTGCACAAGGGGATAAGGGACACTGGAATTACCTTGATCACCAGCCCATTTTAGAGTCACAAACTATGCTCAATGTGGTTTTCTTTTGAAGGGTCTCTCATGGCTGAGGAAGCAGTGGACACAGTCCAGTTCCAGGGTCTGGGAGATCCTACACTCCTAGCACAGCTGGGAGTGTATCTTGTAACTCTCCTCAAGAGAGAGAGCCCTCCACTATCCCCACCCCCACCAGGCCACTTGAGAAACATCTGGTAATTTTTATCCCACCTGTTTTTCTGCCAGAAAGGATAAGAGACAGCAGCTGACAGTGCTTGAAGAGAAGCTTGGGGGAGAAGCACTGTCAGCTTCCCTGTGTTTCTAAACATTTAGAAGGGTAAACCCTTCCAAGGGTGATCTCTTTCTAAACACTTGGAAGGGCAAACCCTTGGAGGGTAAACCACTCAGAAGGGTAAACGTATGAAGATACTGTGTTCCTTTTGCAGCTGCCATCAATGACAGAAGCTCCTGAAAGCTCTCCTGCCTCACTACACAGTGTAGCTAGCCTTGCTTAGCCTAAAGATGAGGCTTCCACTTGTACTCAGAGAGACTTGAGGGATGGCTCTGAGAATTCTGTTGTGCCTCCTGGAAGAGGCTGAAGCTGCTCAGGGCGAACAAGGTACAGACAGAGCCCTGAGGATGTCATTCATCCTACTGGGACACTCTATACACCGGGTTAGGAAAAAGGCCCTGAAAGCATCCCATTTCCTAGTTAAACCCAGGAGGGCTAGAAGAGCCCTTTCCTTGGCTAGATTCCACAGGAAATGTCAGAATGTGATTGAAAACTGGCTAGAGCTGGATCCATGTGCAGGGGAAAAAAAAAATCCCACAAATATTATGAACATGATTTTGTTGCCTGAATGGTTTAAGACTGTTTTCCTAGGTATGTTATCAAGGAAAGTTTGGAAAGCCTTTCCTTTTGGAGATTAAACATATTATTAGGTTTGTGCAAAAGCATGGTTCTGGCATCCCTGGAAGAGCTCTCGTTTACACCTGCTATGAACAGAAAACCTCACCATGCCTAGGATTCTGTGATCCTCAACTTTGCTCTACCCTCTGCATCTTTCTTTCAAGCTGCTTCCTTGATTGACACACTCAAGAAAGAAAGGGCCCATAAGCTGTTCCTGGGTCCATTGCTGAATGCATGGAAACACTGTCCACACTGTGAGTGCCTGCCCATGCTTACTCATCTCTAGGAAAGGAATTCCTAGGGCCTCTGACTTCTCCCTCCTGACGCTCCCCTACTCCTGCTTCCCCCATTCTGCCACTCAGGTCACGTGAGCTGGAGCTGCAAGGCACTCAGGAGCTCTGCTGGGGGCGACTGGGGAGCAGATTTCCAGCGGGGGCATTCTTTGGCATCACCCTGCATGTTGCATTTCTGGAAAGGGCTTCAAATCAACTGGAGTCTCCAGGAAGAGGGGAAGGAAGGGAATCAAATAAGAAAAGAGTCACTTACGCCAGAGCAAAGGCCACCAGTGCGCCAACGACCACCACAAAGTCCAGGATGTTCCACAAGTCTCGGAAGTAGGACCCATCCTGCAGGATCAAGCCTTGGTCTATCATCTGCAGAAGGATATGAACAGCCACAGTGAGCCAAGAAAGTGTGGGCAACACTTGACCTGAGCTCTGTTCATCATGGCAGTGCCCCCACTGCCACTGTCTCCACAACCAACCCTACGCTAGGACCTGGAGAATGAGAGGTTAGGTCCAGCAGGCTTTCTCCACATAACTGAGTCCTGAGGCCCCCATCTCATAGTCACCCAGGGTTCACTAGACTCCTTGGTTGTCACAGAACCCTGCCACATTCCTCCTTCATTTATGGCTCAGAGCACTGGGCATTGCCACATATGCACAGATGGGTAAAATCCTGGATGGATGAGGCTGGGAACAAGACAGACTATGGAGTGTTGTGGTGGCTGGGACTAGATGAAGCCCAGGAAGACTCATCTCTACCTAGCCCTTTGCCTTGGCACACACCCAGGCTCAGCCAAGACAAGCACTGGGGAGGGGAGTGCAGGCCCCAACCCTGTCTGCATATCTGTTGCCTGCCTCCTACTTGGGCCATGTCCACAGGCCTGCACCAGTACAAACACATCCACGCAGCCATGTCTTGCTGAGACAGATTTCTTCAGGATTCTGAGGCCAGATAAGGGGCGGCAGAAGCTCTACTGAGGGCTGCCATTGGCTGGTAGGTGGTAACACTGAGGAAGGGCTCTAGCCTAAGGAGCAGACAGGTGACCCATCTAAACCCAAGAGCCCAGGTTTTCTCTAGAAGTTTTTACCTTTATAACCATCTCAAAGGTGAACACGCCCGTGAACACATAGTCAAAATACCTCAGGACCTGAAAGACACATATGGTGGAAGGAAATGACCATGTGTGGCCAACAGGCTACTACATGAGCTCCCACCTGCCAGGACACATGCATTCGTGCACGCCCACCCTGGCCCTCACCCACTGCACCCTCAGAACAAAGGCTTGGAATTAGAGCCACTAGCTGGACTGAGAGAGAAATGCCAGAAGGAGGGGCATGGGCCCTGCTGGAGCCATGTGACCCAGTGGCCACTCCTTGGCTGCTCCCTCTCATTGGCCAGAACTTAGCATTTTGGGTCTGAATTGCCCACATACCTGTCCCTTAGTTCAGGCTCGGGACCTGAAATCCTTGTCAGCTCCTGTCCTCCTCGCGTCCCTCAAGTCTCCTGACACATACCCGTGGGACCCCAGGAGAGGCCTTGGCCCCCTGTGGTGGAGCTGCAGCTGCCAGCTTCACACACACCATCCATGACCCTATATTAGACCCACATCCAAGCCCATGGGTGGCTGCAGAGCCCTGCAGAGCCCTGGCCGGTTTGGGGCAGAGCCTTGTAGTATGTTGGGCTAAGAAGGGGCTTGTCTGGGAATGGTTCATACTTCGCCCTGAGGAACAGGAGTGGGCAATTTCCAACCCTTGCTCATTCCCCAGAAACCTTGCTACCATCTCGGTTCACCTCCAGTGCTGGGATGGGGTGAGCACCAGAGCACTACAGAGGCTGGCACATGGCCCCTGTGTACCCACTTTGTTGCGCTCCGAGTTGGTCAGGACGGGGTCCTCTGCCGCCAGGGCGATGCTGCTGGCTGCAATCACCAGGAGGATGCACATCTCAAAGTAGCGCAGGTTCACGATGTAGTGGCAGGCCCTCCGGATCCTGCGGGCAGTGGGCATGGCTGAGCTGGCCCACTCCCCACCACGCCCATGCCCTTACTCCTCACTCCCGCATACACATATTGGCCCCTTCCAGACAGCCAGGCCCTTGCCAAAGGAAGCCGCCAGGGAGAGCAATTTAATTTCTCAGCCACCACCCTTGATTTAAAGCCCCAGTGGAGGAAGGTAATCAGATTGGTTAGAGGCTGCAGCACGCAAGCCAAGATACATTATCCACAGACACGTCTGAGCCATGGGGAGCAGCCAGCATCAGCCTACCAACTCAGGGCAGCTGCATAGCACCCTCTGCTGTATCTTGATGTCTACTCTCCCACTGTAAGGAAACTGGGACATCCCAAGGAAATTGCAAAGAACCAAAAAACATAAAAAGAGATATTGATTCTAAAATTCCTGACGAAAGCAGTAATGAGTTTTCATAAGCCCCAGGTTATTCTGGTTAAAGTAACTGTATTCTATATTCTGCATTCTAGCCATGGATGGCTCACATGCCTTAACTCAGGTTGCTCCCTTCCCAGAGCCCTGCTGGAACGCTCTTCCCAAATTCCATCTTTCCTGAATCTAACCTTCCAGACTCCGCTCTGTCACCCCCACTTCATGTCCCTGCCTCTGCTCTGAGTAGCATGCTCAGAGCAGACCATTTCAAAACTCCACATGTAGAGCAGTGTGACCAAAACTCTCAACTCCAACAGGTGATCTGGTCATTCTAGGCTCCACATTCTTGGCTCTATCCACTTCTGGAATATTTGGTGGCAAAATCTCAAGTAGATTTCCTTCCTCCCTCCACACTACCTACTGACCAAAGACTGGTAAAGAGTTCCTTTCCAATGACATTTCTCATGCTCTCCTGTCGATGTTACTTTTTCAGCTATGGGCACAGAGTTCAGAGGCTGACTAACTTACCAACCCACCTCACTTAGGGGGCACCTCAGATGCTCAATGTCTGGCCATGCTCCACCAGGAAGGCTTAAGAAGATGGCTGGGCCCCCATCCTTCCTCTCCCCTTCACCCTGCCCTGCCTCACACCTGGCCGTTTACCCTAGCACTAAAGAGGGAGCAACGCGAGGGTGGCTTACGGGTTGGTGGTGCTGAAGATGAACATTGAGCTGTGGGGCACCATGGCTTTGCCTGTCTCACGCTTCTCCTTCTTCTGCTTCTTCTTCTCCACCTCCTCCTCATCCTCTCTGATCTCTGCCTCCTTCAAGGGACTGGCTTCCCCATCCGTCTTGTTGCTAACTGCAAGAGGAACACGTTGAAATCTTCAGAAACCATGAGGCATGTGAAAATGGCACCATTTGTGTTTAGTTGGGGATGAAAGGAGAGGAGGAGAAAGGGCTCCAGGGATGTCCCTAACAAGGTGCCCTGCAGGCACTGGGGGTATTTACTACCTGACACTGAGTTAAACTCCTCTTCTCTTCTTATTTTTACCCTCCCCAAATGTTATGAGAAATAACCTTTTATGTCATATAAATGACCATGATCATGTTTCCACTTTTAAGGTTGAACTTTTACAGTCTGATAAACAACATGATGTTTCTGTTATAAAATTCACAAGGTTTAGATTTTATATCTAAACTCTGGATTCTTTGTACATGCTCACTTACTGAATTTTCCCACTGAGGGGTATACCCTCAGTGGCATGTATTATTACTCCCATGATACAGATGGGAAAACTAAAGTTCTGGCAATTTAAGTACCATTCCTAAGGTCATACAGCTGGTATGGGTTCCCAGTTCAAAATCCTATAGCCTTTCATTGAATCACCCTGCAATGGAAGATTTCAAGAAATCATGACTCTGTTTGCAGCAGGCTTTCTGGCTGTGCTTTTTTTGGCCATGATTAATGTAGAAATGAGAATGCAATATTCATGTGAGTATAGGTCCATGACTGCATCCAAGGATTGGGAGGACGAAGGAGCCAGAGGTCGAGGGGAGCTCTCAGCTGCTGCTCTGTTTCCATACTCAAGACATGGTGTAGGTTAAACTGGCAGGAGGCTGAAGCTGTCACAGTGGGGAAAGGGCCCCAGTCACCCTCGCCCACTGCTCCCTGCTCATTGAATGACTCCACCCTGGAACCCTGTGTCAGCAGTGGACCTCGGTGGTCCTGGCCCATGCCCAGGCCTCCTAAAGAGTAAGTCATAAGAAGTATCCAAAAGCCTTCCTATCACATGCTTTTACCTATGACCAAGACCAAAGACTAGCTCTGGAATTACAACAGAGGGAGAGTAAAGCTTTATGTTCTTTCTCATAAAAGAAGGCCCAAAACACTTCTTATGTATTAAAGCAAACAAACACCAAAAGAGCTGTGGGTCTGGGATCCCGAGACATGCCCAAGTCAACTGAAGCATGCACTGGACATGGGAGATTGCACTTTCTGAAGTAGCAGTGGCACGTTGACTATAGAGAAGATGCGGAAATGGAGAGGGAGCCATGGAAGAAAGAAAAACAGGGAGGGGAAAGATTGTCATGTGAAAGAGTAAATACAGAAAAAGTAGAGGAAAACAGCAAGGCTGGAACCCTGTGGTCACAATTCAGTGATTGCGGGGCAGCAGGTGGGATTAATGCACGGAGATCATGAGGCCAGAGCAGGGATGGGGTATGGGGTCAGGGCAAGGATAGGGTGTGGAATTCATAATGCAGGGATGAGGTGTGGGGTCAGGGCAGGGATGGGGTATGGGGTCAGGGCAAGGATAGGGTGTGGAATTCATAATGCAGGGATGAGGTGTGGGGTCAGGGCAGGGATGGGGTGTGGGGTCAGAGCAAGGATAGGGTGTGGAATTCATAATGCAGGGATGAGGTGTGGGGTCAGGGCAGGGATGGGGTATGGGGTCAGGGCAAGGATAGGGTGTGGAATTCATAATGCAGGGATGAGGTGTGGGGTCAGGGCAGGGATGGGGTGTGGGGTCAGAGCAAGGATAGGGTGTGGAATTCATAATGCAGGGATGAGGTGTGGGGTCAGGGCAGGGATGAGGTGTGGGGTCAGAGCAAGGATAGGGTGTGGAATTCATAATGCAGGGATGAGGTGTGGGGTCAGGGCAGGGATGGGGTATGGGGTCAGGGCAAGGATAGGGTGTGGAATTCATAATGCAGGGATGAGGTGTGGGGTCAGGGCAGGGATGGGGTGTGGGGTCAGAGCAAGGATAGGGTGTGGAATTCATAATGCAGGGATGAGGTGTGGGGTCAGGGCAGGGATGAGGTGTGGGGTCAGAGCAAGGATAGGGTGTGGAATTCATAATGCAGGGATGAGGTGTGGGGTCAGGGCAGGGATGGGGTGTGGGGTCAGAGCAAGGATAGGGTGTGGAATTCATAATGCAGGGATGAGGTGTGGGGTCAGGGCAGGGATGGGGTATGGGGTCAGGGCAAGGATAAGGTGTAGGATGAATACAGGGATGGGATGTAGGGTCAGGGCAGGGGTGGGGAAGTGCTTTTTTTTTGGCTGTGTTTCCCTTTAGGACACCATTGATTAACATTTGTTGCCTAAGGGAACTGTGATGGGGAGAACTTGTGGCTAAAAGCTCCTAGGAGAAAAAGAGTTGATAAGAGCAATAGAATCATATAAAATGTTAGTACAGGGAAAGGCCTCAGAGATCATCTAGTACAATGCTCTCACTTTACATATGACAAACTGAGGCCTCAAGAGATGCAGAGATTTTTCCAAGATCACTCAGTGAGCAGAGCCATGGTCCACTCCATCAGAGGCTCCCTAACTTGCCGGGGCAGCAGAGCACCTGGGAGACCCCAGACAACACCATCAAATATTCATACACCAAAGCAAACAGCTGAATATCTAACTGGGCACAAAGTCACAAGTGATCACTCTGAAGACTTCAGGGTGGTCACAGGAACAAGCCTGGGGAAATTTTATGGGAAAAATTTAAGATGAAGAGAACGCTAGCTTATTTTTGTTCTGCACACTGGGAGAAAACTGCCACTCATTTTTACTTCTTGAAGGATGATTTACTCCTCCTGGTGGTGCTTTCCATGTGGCTTTATTGTCATGGCCCCAGCCCCAGATGGGATAGGAGTTGGGGGTGGAGGGGAACAGGGACTGTGCTCTCACTGTGCACCACGGTTGAGTCCACCAAGGGGTCCACGTCGGGGATGGCGACGGTGACGCTGGTGCTCTCAGTGGTGGCCTTGTCCGTGTTGGCCGTGATGCAGGAGAGGTCGGGCTCGCTCTGGCTGATGACCCGGCCCATGTCTAGCTGCACATTCCCCAGCAGGGCCTGCTCACTGCTGCCTTCTGGCTCCTGCTCCGTCAGCACCACGTGCTTCCCCACTTCCAACTCAGGATGGGGCAGGACTAGGGGGGTGTCAGCCTCATCAAGGCCTCCTGCCAGCCCGGAGCCTCTGGACACCATCAGACTGTTGGTCCTGTGAAGAGAGAGGAAGAGAGAGCTGGTGCTCAGACGCTGTCCCCAAATGGCAGGTGTGCCTGGCACAAGGGGAAGGCGGGGAAGCTCAGGCAGCCTGGAAGGTACAAGGCCACCACTGCCTTCCACCCCACCCAGACAGGCAGAGAGGTGCTAAGACCCACAAGCCATGGCCACTGCCTTATTCCCATCCTTCTATCCACGACCCACTTCCAACAGGCCCTCGTTTTTGGGGGGACAGAGCCCGCTGCCTGTTATATTTATTCATACCTCACAAAGTGTGTGTCAGCATCATTTCCATTTTATAATAGGAGAAGAAACTGGAGCTCAGAAAGGCTTATATTGAGGAACACCTAACAGCAGTCTGTGTGCCATCCATCTGGGAGCCCTGTGACTCACTCACCTCCTTAAATCCTGGGCTCTCTCTTCTTGGATCGTTGGCTCCTTGGCACCATGGTTGCCCCTGAGCTCATGGTCCTTCTCCCCTTCAGTGGGCATGGCTTCATCCAGACTGCGTTCCTGGCTGGCAGACCTGCTCCGGGAGGCTGAAGAGGACTCCTTGCCTTCTGTCCTGACGCGGCGATGCCGGCTGCGCCGTTGGCTCTGCCTGTGCCTGGCCCGGTCCTCAAAGGTCACCACAGCCTCTCCTCCCCCTGCCTCCTGCTGAGTCGGGTCACAGTTTCCATGACAGGGCCTGGCCAGCCACGGTGGCTCCCGCTGGCCCAGGGACAAAGGGGTCCTCTGGTTGTCCAGGGCACTGGATCGGTCCCCTCCATCCCCCTTGAGGGACCCCCCACGGCTGATGCGCTCCTCCTCGAACTTCTCCAGGGCCAGGCCCAGGGCCAGGCCCTCAATGGCCCTGGGTCGCCGATAAAGGCTGGGGTGGGCATTGAGCGGGTTGAGGGAGCTGAGCGGGTTGAGGGGGTTGAGCGGGTTCATGGTCGGTGCCTCCTCTCTGTTGAGGGCCTCCTGGCTGGACATCTGCATGTGCTTCCTCAGCTGGCTGGTACGCTGCTCCCACACGGACATGTGGTGCCGGCGCCTCCGCTCCCTCCTGCCAAGGGGAAAGGGCAGGGCCGCAGTCAGAGCCCGGAAGCTGCAGGCAGGGAGGGTGGCCACAGGGGCCATGTGAGAGGGCAGGACACATGGTGGGGGCAAATGGGAGTGCCCAGGACCTGCAGACAGGAAGCACAGAAAGATGCGAGGAGCAGGCGGGCCACACGTGAGGAGCTCATCGGGCAGGTGCCTCCCAGCCCAGGTACTTTCCGCTCCAATCCCTGCTTTGTAGTAGCTGAGGGCTGGGTAGGCATCAACCCTGGGAGGAGTTCCAAGTCCCCAGGGCCTGCTGGGGCAGCCGTCCACAGGCTTACCACGTCTTCACTCCCCTGCTCTCCTTGCTTTCGGGGCATCTGCTTGTACACACTCAATGGCCCTTGATTCAAGGTCAAAGGTCTTTCCTCCTCCTCTCCCCCTCATCTCCCTTCCCTCTCAGGTTACAGCCCGGGATAATGAGGGCTGAAATGGTCAGATACCATTGAAGGGTAAGAAGAGTGCCAGGCAGACTTATTACAAAAAGTCTTGATATCACCCTCAAAAGTAAGAGTGCTAGGAGTCTCTTCCACAATAGCTAATAAAAGCCAGAGAAGGCTAAGTGCAGAGACCACCAGCAGCTCATACTCAAAACTGCGATCGAGCATTTCAGCCCAGGGGCCTAGAGGAGCATTCATGGGGCAGCAGGAAATCATGAACATGACAAGTGCGGGAGAGCACATGGGAGAGGGCTCGCTGGGCGGAGGGGGAGTTACCTCCTCCCTGCGCCTGTGCCTGTGGGCGCACACCTACAAACTGTGAAGGGGACACGCGCATGTACCCACACGCATCCTCGCTGAGGCCCACACATAGCTGTACACAACTACCTACGTGAGAGGTATAACCACCAACACTAACACAACATATACCCACTCACAGGCCAGACTGAAGAGCGAAAAACACACAGTTCACAAAGGTAGACACACGCTGATATAAGCAAATGTTGAGAGGTGCAGAGGGCATATCCACAGATCATGTGAACGGAACACACACACACACACCAAGCCACACACTGACATGCACACCCAGTGCCACTTTGTCTATGGCAAGGACAATGACACATTGTCCCACGCCCACACGTAACCACTCACAAACACGCAAACTGGTACACACATACAGGTGGCTGCTGCGTGGCTCCCACATCGACATGTGGTGTCTTCTCCTTCTGTCTCTTCTGGGGAAGAAAAACGGACAGGTTCAGTTCACCCCAACCTCTAGGAACCTCAAGCCCCACAGCCACCAGCAGATTTCCAGAGGGAGACAGGGAGTCCTCTGTGTGGCCATCAGGTCTCCACGTGCCTGCTTGCCTTCTGTAGACTCCCCACATTCGATTCTCCAATGGAGTGACTTTCGATTCCTTGCTATGTGCAAATACATGGATCTAGTTTTTGAAGCACACATGCAGAGGCACACAGGTTATGCCATTTCACATGATCCACAGCTCCAGATGCTCAAACACCATGCCTCATAGGCACGCAAACTTCCACCTACACATCCTTCAGATTCCTATTTTGGAAATCCTGTAGATGTTGCTGAGTAGTTTTCTTCCCCTCCCCCGAGTCATTTCTAGGGCTAGCATAGCACATTCATTGGGTGTGGCTCCCCAGCTCATGACTCCCATAGCAGACCCTGACCCAGCTTCACAAAACATGCAGGGGAGCAAGTGCTCTGCCATGCACGATGTCAAGGCTACGAAGTGGTCCATGGTCAGAGGCAGCACCATCTTTCCGTAGGCCACCATCCATGTACTCCAGGATGTGAGCAGTGACCTCTGCCTTTGAGCAACGCAGAGGCCCTGGCCATAGACCCTGTTCTATGTTCAGCTGGGCAGAGCAGAGTATTGACCTTCTTAGCTTTGTACAGAGAAAACTCTCTTCCATATGCATGTTGTGTCCTTACAAACACAAGGTTAGAATGGCAACGTATGAACTGTGCCCGCAAAAACAGACAGGATGCCTGGTAAATAAGCTGTCAGCACAGGTTCAGTGCTCAGCTAGAGGACAACACATCTGGGCTATCCTTGCAGTGAGCCTGCCCCAGTTACTGGCCTGATGAACTCAGTCCAGCCCAGTGGGCCCTGCTTGGACCTGGGATGTTGGCAAATGCTGTTCCTTTCCCGATAAAGCTGATGCCCACCCACGGAGAACATGCTAGGCAAATTAATCCCCCTCAACTGCCATCTTTCACATGTCTGCAGAAGAGCCCCACACAAGGGTGGGACTGAGGGAGCAGAGGCAGTTGGTCTGAGGCCCACTCTGGGTGTCTGGAAGATGCACAGTGCACATGTGTGTGGCCACCCAGGAGCACCCACTGATGCAGACATCATTGTGGAGAAGCCTGTGAGCTCCTCAACTGAATACAACCCTCAGCATCAGTGACCTGCAAAGCAACAAGGCACAGGTGGGGGCGGGAGAGCCAAGAAGCATGGGTAGATACAGAAGTAGAAGCGTACGCTTTAGACAGGCAGCATGCACACCTGCTAGGAAAAGCACATCACACCATCTATTTGCAAATTCTCAAATATTCAAATACCAGCTATCCAGAAGCATGTGTGTAAGAGTGTACATACGTGGAAGGATTCTTTCACACACACAAGCATGAGCATTCTCTCTACTCACATATGCACAGATTCAAACTTACATTCATACCTAAAATCATACAGAGAAGCATCCACATGTCTCCAACTCATATGAATGAGACCTTGTGTACGCCTCACAATAGCCCTTGTGGGATAGGAAGGGCAGGTGGCATTCTTCTCATTTCAAAGATGAGGAAATAGAGGTTCTGAGATCGGAGTGGTTTTCTCTCTGAGGTCACAGGGTATATTAGTGAGACAAATATAACTAGCACTCAGGCACTTTGCTTTTTAACAGTGCTTCTTCTGTGTTTCTTCATGGATAGCCATGTTTGCACTTAAAGTGTAGTCGGAAATCAGCAGTTTCGCCTTAACACCCAAGCAGGGCATGAACACCTGAGCAAGGCATATACAACTGAGCAGAGCACACACACCTAAGCAATGTACGCACACTGGTGCAGGGCACACACACCTGTGCAGAGCACACACACCTTAGCAGGGCACATACACCTAAGCAGTGTACACACATCTGTGCAGGGCACACACAGCTGAGCAGGGCACACACACCCGAGCAAAATGCACACACACCTGAGCAGTGTACACACACCTGAGCAGGGCACACACACCTGAGCAATGTTCACACATCTGTGCAAGGCACACACAGCTGAGCAGGGCACACACACCCGAGCAAAATGCACACACACCTGAGCAGTGTACACACACCTGAGCAGGGCACACACACCTGAGCGATGTTCACACATCTGTGCAGGGCACACACAGCTGAGCAGGGCACACACACCCGAGCAAAATGCACACACACCTGAGCAGTGTACACACACACCTGAGCAGGGTACACACACCTGAGCGATGTTCACACATCTGTGCAGGGCACACATAGCTGAGCAGGGCACACACACCCGAGCAAAATGCACACACACCTGAGCATTGTACACATATCTGTGCAGAGCACACACACCTGTGTAGGGCACACACACCTGGGCAGAGGACACACACCTATGTAGGACACACACACCTAAGCAATGTAGACACACCTGTGCAGGGCACATACACCTGGGCAGAGTACGCACACGAGCAGCGTGCACACGTCTTTGCAGGGCACACACATCTGTGCAGGGTACATACCTGAGCAGAGTGTACACAGCTGAGCGGGGCACACACACCCGGAGGTGGCTCACACCAGCAACGCCAACCTCACAGCACATGTACAGCACCAAAGCCCGGGTCTCTGCTGGTCTTGGATGTTTGCAGCACGTCCTTCCACCTCACTGTGCCCTGGTGCACACTCTGCTCAATTCCCACGGCCCTGCCTGTGCCTACCCACATTTCATTCATTCTTTCATTCCAGAAATAGTGAGTTTCTACTCTGGGCCAAGCGTTGTCCCAACTCACATCTCTCTAAACCCACTTCTCCCCCAGGCTTCCTCATCTCAGTAAATAGAACCACCCACTCCTAAGTGACAGCCAGTCCTACCCATCCACATTTTTGGATACCTGTGTGTATGTGTTTTTAACCCAAACTCATGAGTTCAGGGAAGGTGGAGTAGAAATTACTCAAGGCCCAGAGAATATTCCAGAGAGGAATATTCCCTATCAATCTTTGGCATTTCCCTATCAACCTTTAATGATTTGGAAGGGAATTTTTCTCTTTCACTCACAGAAGAGGGATCCAGGGGCCAGGCATTTGTTACGAAAGGCAAAGGCAAGATGATGGCCGTGCAGGAGGGAGGTCCCCCGCTTCAACACACAACCCTGGCATGCCCCACAAGGCAAGGAAGAGGCTGCCTGGGAGCCCTTCACTGGAGCTCTAGCCAACCAAGGGCTCCTCCCTTACTAGCTTCAAGTAACAATGACAGGGTCATTGCCAGGATAGACTTCCACCCCCTTGGGGGTCTCGGACCCTCCCACAGATGCCCCAGCACCACTCACCACTCACACAGTCCTCATGCAGGCCCCGATGCAACAACAGGAGTTATGTGGTTCTATGGTCACTTCCCAGCCTCTTCTCCAACACCCCTCTGTGTCACCACGCAGAGACCAGGCCACGCAGGGCCCAGGCCGACTACCTGTAGCTCTACCACAGGTCCAGGCTAGATCCCTGAAGCAGTGGACTCACCACTCTCCTTTATCACATCCTGTTCTCTCCCTAGTCCACTTCAACTGGGTTCTGTTCCAACCTGGCCACGAAAATGGCTCTTGTAAGGTCACTAACAGCTTTCATTTTGCCATATGCAGTGGTCCCTTTTCTGTTCCTCATTGTATGTGATTTTTCTACAGTATGTAGCACCGGCACCCACTCCTCCTTCCTGCAGTTTTCCTTCACAGGTTTCCAGCACACTATGCCTCCTGTTCTTTCTCTTGCCTCCCGGCTGCACTCCCTTGGTCTCCTTAGCTGGTTTCTCGTCTTAAGCAGGAGGAGCGCTGTCAGCCTCTGTCCTCAGCAGCTGGGTCTCTGGGTCATCTGACCCATACTAATGACTTAAATACCATCTAAATGCGAATAACCTTCCCCAATCATTGTTTTAATTCTGACTTTTCTGAGCTCCAGATGCAGGTAACCAATAGCCAGTTCAATACTTGGATGCCTTAGAAGTATCTCAAAATGAACTTTAGATTTCCAACAGTTTCCAGGGATACAGTAACTACCACCACTCCCCAATCCGTTGCTTAGTCCACAAAACCTTAAAACCTGGAATCGATTTTTGTTTCTTCCCTTTTATTCATCCTCACCCCTGCCACGTTTAATCCATGAGCTCATCCTATTGGCTCTCTCTCCAAACTACCGACTGAATGGGATTACTCATCTCCTTCACTTCCCCCACCCTAGTCTAAACCCCCATTACCTCTCACCTACTTTACTCTGAGAGCAGACTCTTTCCCTGCCTCCACTCTGGCCCCTACAGTCGGTTATGCTCCATAGAACAGAGTGACCTTTTTAAAAGTGTAAATCATATCCTATTCATCCTTCCACTTGAAGTCCTCTTGTGATTTCAGCTAGAATAAAAGCTAAACTCTTCCACCTGGACTTTAAGGACCTCCGAGTTGGCCCCTGCCCGCTCCCCGGCCCTTTCTCTATTTCCCCTCATTAATTACACACCAGTCACACTGAACCTTGCTGGGAAACACTCTTCCTTCAAAATGTCACATGACTGTCATCTACACACTTAGGTCTTGGCTTAAACAGCTCCCCTTCAGAGAATCCCTTCTGGCTTGACATAAGCTGCTCCCACCCAGCTCCTGTACTTCTCCACCACAGGACCCTGTTTCATTTACTTATAGCACCTGTCACTATCTGAAATGATGTGCATGTTTATTATCTATCTCACTCACTGAAATAACAGTTCCATGAAAACAGACTCTGTCTGGCTCACTGCTGTATTCTCAGGAACAGTTCCCAGCATGGAGTAGGTACACTGCTATAACCAATCGTTCTGTGAGTTGATGAATTGGCTGTTAGCACAGGAGCTCAGGGATCAGTGAAGGGGGCAGCTGACTCACTCGATCGAAGGCATGTTGGGTGCAGACATCGGGCTGACCTCCTTGGCCTTCTGCAGTGCATGTTTCTGGTTGAAGGCCTCTTCTTCCTCCTGTTCATCCTAGACACAAAGCAGAGATGGCTTTGCCTGGGATCCCCAGGAAGGAGAGTAGCTTCCCTTGGCTGCTCTCCTAAGGAGGAGTTCTGAATACCAAGTGAAGTGAGGAAGACACAGGAAGAGGATAAACAAGGCAGCGAGATGTTAGGTTGGCTCAGAGACTTCTGATGGCCAGAGGCCAGGCCCCTTGAGAGTCAGTAGTCTCACAGCTACAGCGTGGCCAGCAATCCTTGTCTCCATCTTGGAGCCATCCACAGGTTGCTCATGAGAACCAGGAGAAGTCTACCCCAACCCCTAGCCCTCAGTGGAGCTGGCTATGGCTGTGGAGGTCAGTGGCAGGAGCTGACACTTCTCAGATGTCCTACAGTGTCTGGAAGTGATGGAGCAGGGGCCTTCCAGGCAAGGACCCCGCCGAGTAAAGTGCTGAGGCTGAGTGCCCCATTGTAGTGTCTTCTCTGCACAGCTAAGTGGGTGCTTAGGCCAAGATCTCATCCCTTCAGCAGCATTCCTGCAAGTGTCCCCTCTATGTATGAACCCAAGGAAAACCAGCTCAGGTAAAATGACTAGAGCTAATAAGAGCACATACATCTTCAGAGCATGCTATGGTTTTCACAGACGTTATTTTACTTGATCCTCACAGTAATCCTGTAAGGTACACAATGCAGATATGGCATTCCTGTCTCATGCATGAAGAAACCAATGCTAATAGAGATCAGGAGTCCAAGCAAAGCCAACACAGCCAATGGCAGGTGTGGGACTCAGACCCAGTTTCTCAGCTACTAAAGCTGGTATTTTTCCTACCATATATGCAGATAAGAAGACCCTCAAGGATGTAGAAAGATCATCAGAGAATGCATGGAAGAAGCTCAGAAATGTCAGCAGGATGCTATGCACCTCTGCCCAAAACCAAATTGGCACCTTCTGTGAAGAGAAGGGTTTTTACTCATCTCTGTAGACCATCCCACTGCTGTTAATATTACCTCCCCACACTGGGGAAATTAATCAGAGAAAAGAAGGGAACAGTTCTGTGAGAAATTTAGTATCTGGCTTCATTGAAATTTCCCCAAAATGACCTTTGCCTACTGGAATATCCCAACAGCCATAGCCCAGGAACTGTGATGGCCCTGATCTCTCTCCCACCAAAACCCAAAAGGGTTAAGTCATGTGATTCAGGTCACACAGCCGCAGGTTGCAGTAGCAGAGGTGGAACTTAAAACCAGGGCTTTAGAATTTTCTTGACTCTCCATGATGATCCTGGAAAGGACTCCTTTGAGGGCTCATAGAAATTAAGATGTTATTTTCTGTGTTCCTTGAGGCCCCCTGGGCTAGGTTGAGGCTCACCAAACTCAATAAAAGTGAACCAGCCTTCCGTCATGGGTGTGTGGCTCTCCAACTGTCCAGAAGTTTCCAGAAAGGGCCTTCCTGGCAGGCCTGAGTCAGACAATGTAGACTTTGGGAGAGAGTTCCAAAGGCCAAAGGGTACCACCCAATGGCACTAGAGAAACATCAGATCCCCAGAAAACAATGCTTACCTTGGTCAGTTCCTGGGCGTTGGCGAGATTATCCACAGCGATAGCCAAGAACACATTCAGTAGCGTGTCTGGGGTGATGAATTAAGGATGGGCAAATAAGAAAAGCAAAAGTCTTCAGCAAGGCTGAGAGGCCACCTGATAATCTTTCCTTCCTGGGACACTAACAGGAACAGAAGCTACCCTGAAGAGTCACTTAAGCAGGGGCTGTGAGAACAGAGAGGGAGATGTTGTACAACTCTGTTGAAAGGAGAAAGAGGATATTTCTTCCCTCCTTCTGCATATCATCTCTTTACCCAGGATAAAGAAATACTTGAATCAAACCATCTGGGGGCCAGATGGGGTGAGGAAAATTACGATACTGTGAAAAATTATTATTTGGTCTTTAACTGTGTTTCCTGGCATACAACTCTTTAAATCCTTAGAAACTCCAAAGTGTTATCTGGTAGCCCCTAGGTAGCTTCTGGATGGGGGCTGGTCACCAAACCAAGGCATGATTAGAGAGTTGGAACTTTCAGCCCTACCCCCACAACCCCTGGGGAGGGGTGAGGGGCTGAAGGTTAAGTTGATCACCAATGACCAATGGCTTAATCAATCATGCCTATGTAATGAAGACTCCATAACAATCCAAAAGGACAGGGTTCGGAGAGCTTCTGGATAGCTGAACATGTGGAGGTTCCTGGAGACTGGCACTCCCGGAGAGGATATGAATGTTCTGTGCCCATCCCCCATGCCTTTCCCTCTGCCCCTCTTCAACTGCATCCTTTGTAATATCCTTTATAATAAACCAGTTAATGTGTTTTCCTGAGTTCCGTGAGCCATTCTAGCAAATTAACCAAACCCAGGAAGGGGGTTGTGGGAACCCCGAATTATAGCCTTCAAAACACAGGTAAAGTAACCTGAGGCATGCAATTGTCATCGTAAGGCAGGGGCAGTCTTGGGGATTGAGCCATCGACCTGTGGGATCTGATGCTATCTCCAGGTAGATAGCGTCAGAATTGAATTAGAGGACACCAATTAGTATCCACTGCCGGATTGCTTGCTTGTTGGTGAGTAAAAAAACCCACGCATTTGGTTACAGAAGTCTTCTGCATTAATTGTTGATGAGTAAGGGAACAGAAAAAACACTTTGAGTTTGTTCAGCCACATTCAAAAGGTCTTTAGACAGCTGTGGCCTCTACCCATAGCAATAACAACTAAGAGAATCACTGAACGAGATGTGTAGGGAGCTCAGTATGGGAGCTCATCTCCCCATTCTGGGAGGCTGGAATTGAATCCTACCTAGACCAATGGGCGTCACACCATTCTGTCCTTAACGACAAAAAGAATGAGATTCCAGAGCCCCTGTTACTGAGCATCTCCCAATAATGAGATGCTAACTTCTCCCATTCTTCTTGTGAGGGTCCTGAAGGGTTCCACATTTCATTTAACAAAATGTCACACAGCAGACATGATTCACTATGAAATCTATTCCTATGCCATACTCTAGTGCCTGAAGTCTCAATTTCCAACTCTCTTCAAAGCCTATGTGTTGTGGAACATAGAACTGTTCTAGCATCAAAGCCCAGCTCTGACTACCCCCAGAATATCAGGAAAATGATGGTGCCATTGGGACACATGGAGCTTCCATGTCTGTGACTTACTGCCTAGTGTTCTTTTCATGAGTTTCTCATATTGAGCTTCTAGTCTGTCCCAACCTCTAGATGTATTCAGGGCAGAAAACGTAAAACAGCATGTCTTCTCTATGAAACTATGGAAAATGCAAAAATACACCTGCGTCCCATGGTTCTGCCTTTCTGTTCTACTAATCCCAATTCATGGCCAACCCAACTCCCCAAAAGCATCTAACAGTTGTATAGAAGTTTGTAATTATAAATCACATGCAAATAAATTATCTCATTTAGTATTCACCACGAACAAAGGAGATAAATATTATTATTCTCCTTTCAGTTGTAAAAAATAGAAGCTTGAAGTCATTAAGTAACTTTCCCAAGGCCACACAGCTGATACACAGAGTTGCTGGGATTAAAACCTAAATTTCCTGTTCTAGATCTTGTGATTGGATAGGGCACTGGAGTTAGATGGAACTGGACTTTAGTCTCCCTTTACAATTTAGTAGTTATTTTACTCGAGATATTTTTTTCTCTGTCTTGTAAGGATTAGATGAAATAGTGCCTATGAAGCACTTAGTTTAAGGTCTCACGTACAGCCCAAATACAATACATATTTGCTATAATTAGCAGTAATAGCATTAATCCTAACACTAATTTTTTGGGATCTTACTATGTGGCAGGCTCTGTTCTACATTAGCATGTAATTAATTCATTAGTGGTATAATGTGCCTCTTTCAGCCTACAGTGATCTCTGCTTTGTCTAATGTTCCCCAGCTCATAGTACCTCCAACCATTCAATGTAACAGCCTCCTATGTTATTCTTTGCATACACTACAGATTTGGATAATACTCTATCTTGTTATGTTTGTATTCTTTACCCAACTAGTACATAAAGTCCTTCAGATCAGGATCCTTATTTACTTTAGTACACCAAACAATGTCCACGCCCCTGTCCCACCAACCCAAGCTCTAGCACCACCACCACCAATGCCTCCTCAAATGCTGGTCCAGGAAGGCAGGCAGCTTGAGGAAGTGCATCTTAAAAAGGATACAGTTGCCAAACAAGGTGAGCACAATGAAGTAGATGGCAGACCACATGCCTGAGCTGACCCCACCCTGGGAGCGGATCCCATTGTACATCACCTCATTCCAGTCCTCACCCGTCAGGATCTACACAAAGCAAATGACAGGCGCATCAGAAACCTGGGCTGGAGGAGAAAATGGGGCCAATGCCAAGGGCAAATTCTGGGCCTGGGTCTTTTGCATCTACCCCCTTGCTTGACAATCTTGCCAAGGAGTTAAGAAAAAAAAAGTCATTTCCATAAATAATCCTAAACTTTTTTTTCGTATGGAAAAGAATTTTAGGCATTGAAAATGGAAGGAGAGCATCAAAGGGAAAGATTCTGTTCCTCCAACTACAGAGTGTCTCCCACCTCCAGTTTTGCAAGGTCCTTGTGGAAATGACACAGATCAGGTGGTCTGGTCATTACCTAACTGTCCTCAGAGCTGCCCAGATACAGGGTCTGGAACAGCAGCATGATTGGAAAGAGCCTTGTGGGCTGCAGTTCAGGAAACGGGTTGTGGTCCAACCTCAGATTCTGGCCAAACAGTATTTTTCTTTAGGCCTAAGACACTATTGATTTTGAGTTTTCCCCATGATTTAAACGGTTGAGTTTTGGGGGGAGTAGGGATGGAAAAGAGACCTTGTTAAATAAACACCATTTAATGGATACCTCATTAAATGGGTTAGAAGATGCCCCTAGATTTCAGAAAACCATAGATGTGATTCTTGGCTGAATGCCTCAGACTCAGTGTCTCCTGCAAACTCACAGGTGTGAGAGAAGGACAGTGAGATGGTCCCAACAGAGCTCTCTTACTATTGGTAAGAACAAGCCACAGAAGTTCTAGGGATTATTGTAGTAATGACCGCTCAACTAGAAAGAGTGCCTCAATCCCCTGGGAGGAGCCTGGAAAGGAAAAGCAGAATTATCCTGAAACTCATCCTTGTCTTGCAGTGTGCAGTCCAAGGGACCCCATGCAGCACTTGTGAACCGTCAGCTGGCCTCATACCTGGAACACGGTCATGATGGCTGCAGGGAAGGTATCAAAATTTGCCGAAGGAGTCCCATCATTAAAGTTAAACCTGAAAAACAAAATTAGAGAAAATAATGAAATGAAAATCTCACATACCAAGTTTTCCATTCCCCAAGATCACAGCTTTCATCACTTCTTTTCTCCTTTCTTCTACAACCCCCCTCTTCCCTACTTTTTCCCCATTCCACATAACTTACAAAGACTGTAACAGTGACTACTACTGATAAACTATGCACTTTGAAGAATGTGCCCACGCTGCACATTTCAGGGACAGCACCAAAGAAATGGGTCCCCGGAATGAGAACCCTGTACAGCATGAAAGGAATAAAAGCAGAGACGTTTACTCCACCTATGAACTCACTCAGTGGTTAATTCAGGCCATGGGCAAAGGCAGACAGGATAGTAACATGGTGATTGAGTTAATGACCCTAGCCCAACACAGGCTACGACTGGGTTTTGAGCCTCCTTTGGATGGAAAGCTTCTGGGCACTTACCTGCCTCCAAATAACTGCATTCCTAGGAGAGCAAAGACAACGATGAAGAGGAAGAGGAGGAAAAGCAAACTGATGATAGACTTCATTGAGCTCATCAAGGAGACCACCAAATTCCGTAGGGAAGCCCAATACCTACAAAACCCAGACAATGTGACAGCTGTGAACACTGCATACCAAGTCACCCACCAAGCCCAGCTCAGCATATGCCTGGTAGTCTATGAAATAAGCTGCATTTGTATATTTGTAGGAAGTAAAGAGGGCAGAAACCTATTGCTCCCCTTGGGAATGTGGCACCATAGATATTTTTGGTTTAATCTTTGGAGAAAAAGGAAGAGCTAAAGAATAGAAAAGGGGTGGGGCAGGGAAGGGATACTTTCCCCCTAAGGGGGAAAGAGAAGATGGAAGAAAATACAAGGCAGAAAAAAGGTTCTACTCTCAAAGTCATTGGGAAAAGTCCAAATTCTGATCACTTACTTGGTTATTTTAAATATTCTTAGAAGCCGGAGGGCTCGCAAGACACTGATTCCAAAAGACGTACCAGGTCTGAAGATTGCCCAGACCACTTCAAAGATACTGCCCACTGTGACCTAGAGAGGCAATGCCAGCCACAGTGAGAGGAGGAGGAAGAGGAGAAGAGGGGGCATTCTAGCGCCCAGCACACCATCAACAGCTCTCAGTGGGGGATGGGGAAATAAAAACTCTCCTCTCCCACCAGCCCTACCTTCAGTAGAACTACCTATGTGGGAAGCTGCCACCTCTCTCCCATTGCTCTCCAATCCCCTTCCTAACTTTAATCCTTCACACTGTAGATTGGCTTACTGACTCCTGTCCTTGGTGAAAACTACAACAGCTAGTTGCTGCTTCTGCTGCTCTGACAAAGGAGTGGTACTCAAACGAAGGAAACTGATTAGTACAAGTTGCTTCTCAATACAGAAATCTCAGAGAAGGTCTATATTCTCTCATCATCCTAAAATTTAGTGCTAAAAAGAACGTTTTGGTCCTTGATATAATAAATATCTTTCAGTCATGGAGGTCTTGCATCCCGCAATGTGACAGTTCATGGTGATGTAGGATCTGATTGCTGCAAGATGCAGCAATTTCAGATGAACATTTCTATTTCCTTTATTTTAATTATATATTTATTGAATGTCCACTATGTTCTAGATATTGTGCTAGGAGAAACAACAACTATTAATCCTGACAGCAATGCCGAAAGGTACGGACACAAAGAAACTGAGGTTAAAGTGATCTCTCACTAGCTGTTATGCCTGAAAATTGCCCGTACTCAGAACCATATGTTCCAAGTTAAAATGTAGATTAGCAAGTGTTCAAAATCTTTAGCACCTAACTGAAGCTTTGGCAGAAAAAGTAGTGGGATTGACAGAAAGAGAAGTGGTTCAGGAGCCCAAAGTTCTGCGACCCAGTTCTGCTGCTAACTGGGTATATGAACTTGGGCACGGTAGCTTCTATTTATTCTTGTGTAAATGGGAAGGCTAACTCCTGAAATGAAATGTAGTTCATAGGACTCCTGTAAGCGGCAGGGGACAAAAATAAAAGATACGTGAAAGCACCTTGAAGTGTTAGCACAATGTATACATTTAGATATCCATACTATGTAGAAAGTAAACAGCTGACTGAGATATTCTCTGTGAGGACTTGCTAATATAAGGGTGTGTGTGTGTGTGTGTGTGTGTGTGTGTGTGTGTGTGTGTTTGAATGAGGGTCTATCTAGATAATTATCCCAATTTTAAACTGAAGTAGAAAAACAAATATATAAGCTTCTCTTTCCTACGGAACCACCTCTAAAATCAAGTCCTTTGTCCTTTTCAGGCTTCCCCCAAGATAATAAGTGGTTCAAAACTCTGGCTATGGGTAGCTTTGTAAACTCTCACGGAGCTATACACTTAAGTGTACCCTCTATAATGTATGTGTTACATTTTAATAAAAATATTGAAAATCAAAGAGCTCAGAAAAACAAACAAACCCTGCATGGGAAGGATTCACTCGCTTCTGAATTCCCTTTAGCTAATCTTATCTATTCCGCTTTTACATATTCTGATTTCAGTGCCTCATGCTGAGTAAGGAGCAAGCTGCTTATCTAAAACCAGGGCATATCAACACGAAGCAGGAGCAGAGGCAGGCTTCCGAGGACTTACCCCAAAATCAAAGCAGTTGAATGAAGAGTGAAAATAAAGGCGAGGCCCCATGCCATACATCTTCAGGGACATCTCCAAGAGGAAGAGTCCCAGAAACAGAAATTCTGCATAGTCTGGAAGTATTAAAAGTAGAGCATTGGTTCCACATGTGGGGTGGGCTCATGCACTTCTCAGCTAACACACCCACCTACAGAGGATCTCACAACAGCACACGTCAGGACATTCGGTGGCCACATCAGGCCAGGGCTGGACAGAGCCTAATGATGTCCGAGTACCCTCTGACCCAGGCCGAGTCCCAGGTGCACTCAAGAGATCAGCATTGCTCTCTTTCAATAGGTAGGCCCGTCACTGGTCTTTATATGGTAGAGGGCCCTCAGGGGGAAAGAGAGGACTTACTATGGCTTTGATCAAAGAGCTGGATTCCTCCCTACATGCCTGGCAGGGACAGGCCCCTGACCCTCACTCACACCCAGTGGCAGTCTAATCTGGAGCTGACCTATAAGCTCTTCTTCTGGTCTATTTGAGATCTCCATTGCCCTGAGAACTTCCTGCCCAGAATTTCAATGATCAAAACTCCTGATCATTGAGTCTCCTTAAGAAAGGAAGTGAAGGCTTTATGGTACCCAAAGGTATAACGTTATGCTATCTTGTTGATTCATCAACAATGATCTGTTTACCTAAAGAATGAAAGCTGGAAACAGTCATGAGATACTCCAGCCCCCTTGAGGACGATGTGGCCTCCCTCACAGCGTGAAGAGGTAGAACCTTTCCTAGCAGGGTGCTTTGCTGTCTTGCGTTCACACACACATCAAGCTGCCCCACATGGGGACCAGCAGAGGAGGCTTTAGAGAGAGGCTTTACTTACAGAGGAGGTGGGTGAGCCACTGGGGCTGGTTGTGATGGACAATGGCCACACAGGCAGTGTTGAGTGCCACAAGGCTCAGCACAATCCAGTAAAACACCTGGGATTTAACCATGTGGCGAATGGAGATGCGCAGAAGCCTTTCCTTGTGCCGGAAATAAGAGACCCCATCTACCTTTGCACTTTTGATACTGGCTCGGGCCAGAGGTGTGCCTAAGAGGGAGAAGTAAGGAAGAATGAGACTGCAAAATATCCTGTGGTCCGGGCCAGGGAGCATTCGAAGGGCAAGATGGGCTGCTCTAGTCCCAGGGCAAGGTGACTGCCACATTGCAGGTGTGGGGAATCCCCATCTTACGGGCTCAGTAGTTTCTATAGGCAGTGACCCTGTTTTTCCTCTCTGGGCACTCTCAGTCCTAAGAAATGGAAAGATTCCCCAGGCAGGACACCAGTGTCTTGAATCTTAATAGGATCGTGTTTATGTTTTTAACAGATTGGGCTTCTTTCTGCCCTTTCCTTTTAAAATAGCTTCAAGCACTGGAATTCTTCTGCTACACTGGTGATATTTCTACCACTGGTGGCACAAAACAGCAATGAACTTTGTAAGTCTCTTCTGCTTTTGAGGATGGAACAAGACCTTTCCCTTTTTCTGGGGAGGAAAAACCTGCCATCAGCCAGAATCTCTAGGAGCACCTGAGATGGAACACATAATGTTAAATAATTGCCAATCAGAATTAGTTTAAATTTCATATGATGGAAGTAGGTGGGGGCTACTGTTGTTAAGCAAATGGCTTCAAGATCTCACATCCGTGTCCCTGGAAGCAACAGGTCCTCAGGATCCTTTGAACAATGTCCCAAAGTGGGTTCTCATCATCACTCCCAGGAGAGGGTGGATACTTCTGCAAATGGAATACATCTGCCACACCTGAAAAACTTGGGTTGGATTCTTAGCCCTAAATCCCATGTTTCATGTGAATAAATAGCATCCCCAGGTCCTTTTTTTTTTTTTTTTAAATAAATCATTGTAATCTAGATTCGATTTCCACCCTTTTCCTTAATTACGTTCCTAAATTCTGGACCCTTTGGATTCTTTCCCTCCTTGTGGTGCTTCTCAAAAGACAGGATCTTCCTTTTCATGGGAGATTCAGAGCAGTAAAAGATCTAACTGGATCCACTCACCCACAGAGGAGATATCAACACAGTGCTCATCACTGGAGTCTCGAGTCATGGCCTCTGTCCGGCTCCTCTTGATGGTTGCCCTTCGAAGCACTGCACCAGGGAAAGGGAAGACCAGTGAGAGGCCACAAGTACACCCAGACCATTCTGGACAAAATTTTGAGGAATGCAGGCAAGATGCCTTGTGTGAGGCCCCTGTAACACAGGCATCTATCTGCCTTTAATACCTGAGCCAGGGTAACAGAAATCAAGGATGTCTACCGGACCGCAAATGCTGTGCTCACCAGCACCTTCCTGCAACACAAGAGCTCTGGAAGCCATGCTAGAGCCTATCTAAATGCAGGAGGTAAACAGGCACTCCGTATCCATCTGTCCTGGCTCTTCATCTACAATGCCACTTCCTGGTAATGAAAGTGGTCTCAAGGTGATCCCCACACATTTTAAGAGAAGGACCCTTTAGATAGCATTGGTTGTAGGATGGCCTTTTCCTTGCTCAGTATCAATCACATGCCCTGGAACAAAGCAACTCTTGGGTTTCATTTTCATCACTTTAAAAGGCATTTAAATCTGTGACTCAATTCCCTTCATTTTAAAGCATGAGGGATTTTATGACAGAAAGACTCTCATTTCAAATCCCAGAACACCGTCTTTCATTTCTTTCTCCCCTTTTGATCAAGAGAGATAGCCATCGCCTAAGAGGGGCAAATGCAACTGGAATAAGGCATCAGAACATTTCCTTACCTTCTAAAGCGGATGTTCCAGCATTTTTATTTTCTTCAGCGAGCATGACTTCCTCTATATGGAAACAAATGGTTTGGTAAATTATCTGTAAATGCCAAATTATTCTGCAAGATGAAAATCCCTCAGGGACAACTTCAGCTCAGGGCAACAGAGAGAGAGCAGAGTTCAGAGCCTGTCACAGGCACCAGCATCAGAAAGAAAGCAAGTGTCACAGAGGGTGCACAGAGAGCTCCTGAGAACAGAAAGGAAGCCTCGGGGAGGGGGTGTTTGGGGTAACAATCGGCTCTCTGTCTGATACTCCTGTTCAGGAGGATACCTGTGAGAAGAGAGGAAGAAGCTAAAATCCTTGATAGGAATGAAAAATTTCCATTTCTGTTTTTAATTCCACCCAGCTTCCTGTCTTTCCTAACTCCTTGAACTTCTAGCAGCAACAGCTTCCTTAGCTTCTCTTGCCAGTGGCCATGGGTTATAACATCTACACCCTCATTCAGGAGCTGAGCCCATGTTTTGGGCTTTATTCTATGTCTCTGAGGAGGAGTCAGAGGAAGATGCCCAAAGGTCCTTGGAGACAGGAGGGGGGCTTGTGAGTTTCCTCCTGTCCCCATCGCTTCCATCCTTTGTTGGTTGACCAGAGCCTGAGCCAAAGAGGCTTGGGCCAATCATGAATTTGTCCCTAAGATAAAATTTAAAAAGTATTTGGTTTTTGTCTCTGGTTCCTGGCAGTCTTTCATATGCTAATGAAATGACTCATGGAGGAGAGAGGGGCCCTGGATACGTTAGAGGAGGTAGCTTGTAGCCAGAACAAACAGCCACAGGACTGGAGGCTAGAACTTTCAGCCTCCCCCTACTCCCACTTCTAGGGAGGAGGGGCACTAGAGATTAGTTTAATTGCCAATGGCCGATGGTTTAATCGAGCATGCCTATGTAATGATGGGCATGCTAAATGTTGGGGTTCCGCATATTGGGGTTCAGGAGGCATCTGGGTTGGTAAACACATCAATGAGCTGGGAGGGTGGTGTTCTCAGAGAGGACATGAAGCTCTGTGCTCCCCACCACCATACCCTGCCCTATATACCTCCTCCATTGGGCTGTTCCTGAGTTGTATCCTTTATAATACAGTATGGTTTTTCCAAAGTTCTGTGAGTCATTCTAACAAATTACTGAACCAGTGGGGAGTGGGGTGACGGTTGTGGGAACCCCA
This sequence comes from Pan troglodytes, assembly GCF_028858775.2. NCBI lineage: Eukaryota > Metazoa > Chordata > Mammalia > Primates > Hominidae > Pan > Pan troglodytes. The sequence continues at coordinate 67,411,340 of NC_072398.2, forward strand.
GATTTGTAGTCAGCCAGGCAGATATGTTGGTTGCCTGGAGATCCCACTTTTGGCTGCCATCTAAAGTGGGGGCAGTCCTGTGGAACCGAGCCTTTAACCTGTGGGGTCTATGCTAATTTGAGGTAGTATTTAGTGTTAGAATTTAACTGATTGTTGAACACCTAGTTGGTGTTAGAGAACTGAAGGACTGGTTGATGATGAAATAATATATTTGCTTGTTGTTCTAAAATGACACCAGACAGTCCCCTGTACTCTTCCCACTTGGTGTCCCCAGGAGCAGTCCCATACTCTACTGAGGTGTCATCATCTGAAGGGGAATATTTTCTACTAAGACTTGTTAGACCAAACCTCACTAGCATCCCTCCAAGTGCATCAACAAAATAGCCCTTCTCTCCCAAGTCTGGTGGGATCCTGCATGCCCTATGAGGAGTGACGGGATGAGTTTGAGCTCAACCCATAGGCCAGGGAGCCAGAGGCCTCGTTAAACATTCCCTAAGATCCCAGCTGCTGGGGGAAAGCTAGCTTCAGACCCTACTAAACAATGGTTTAATTTAAACACTTTTAACAAGTAAAAGGACAGTAGGAGAGGTTAAAGTCATTACCGTAATTCCAGCTACAGATAAAACTGAGAGTACATAATGTATTTCCTAGGGAGGGGAACATTTTAAGGCTGGGATGGTACTCACCGGATGGCCATTATTACAAAGTCATAAATGTTTGCTTTCTTTTTTAAGTATAGCCTCTGGCAAAATGCTAAATTAACAGGTTAAGTGTTACTGGTGAGGCACTCCTTCCTGCAGACATAAAGGGTTTTTAAGTCATTTTATAGCACGTGTTTGGAGGGCATCATTTAAAAATTAGGAACTTGTTAAAATACCTCATAGCAACTTTAATTATCTTAGCCAGACAGTCACTTTTGCTGTGCACAGTGTCTGGGCTTTGGGGTGAGCAGATCTGGGGACCCCCCAGGACAGATGGAAGGTGTGTGGTGCTGCCAAGATCTCTGGGAAGCACTCAAGGGCTCTGGATTTGCTGAAGCCATCCCCCTTCCTCCTCACCCCATGCCTTTTGCCAAGTTCGCTTTAGAACTTGAGTGTCTTTCCAGGGAAATGTAACCCATCTGTCTCTGATTCACTGGTGCTCCATTTGTAAAGGGAAGGGCCAGGAAGCACACTTTGACGTCGCAGTGCGTCTTTTTTCTTAGAAGGAGGAGAGAGCTGGCTTTGCCAACTGGAAGAAAGGGAAGCCTTGGAATTCTGCAAGTATTTGAAAAGCAGAGCCCCAGCGAGCAGCATACCCTGCCACCTGACCTGTGTGGGGTGGCCAAGGCTGGGCGGGCTCCTTCCTGGGTCTGCTGCCAGCTCTCTTAGTGGTCTGTCAGATGGCTCCTCCGCCGAGAAAGCCAAGGACAGCTGGGACCATCAAGCTGCCTTCCTGGCCTAGAGGCAAATCTGCTTGACCTCCCATGGTAAGCCTGAATTACCATTCTGGGAAGCGGTAGGGGATATTCGTGTCCACTTCATCCCTACACAACAGCCTTGGAGGAGAAAGGGCGAAATGCAACTATAGTCAACACACATTGCTCATGTTTCCAGAGGCTACAAGGGAGTGCAGATCGTAATCATACAGGTACCCTCTCAACCCTTGGAGGTCACCAAAAGTTGACTGCAGAGCTTAGAGAGGGTTTTTGTGTGTTGGCAGTCACAGTAAGTGTTATAGTGTCATTCCAAAGCTCCTACAGAAGCATAAGGCTCAAGCAACTAAGCACTAAATCATACTCCAAATTTTTCCTCTGTGACCTCACTTTTGTGCTATGTTTTCTATTAGGAATAGAGAAAAGATACTGTCATACGTGTAGTTTTTATTTAAGAAATCACTTGTTCCTCTGGAAGAAAATGAAGATATATAATACTAATGCAAACCAACCTTTAAAATAATAAAGAAAGCAAACCCGTCCCTTTTATTGACAAATATGGGGGTGATTGATGCCCTTCATAAGCATCTGAGCCACAGCCAAACTTGAATCTGGTGGCTCTGTGGGTTAATGAAATCATGATAGGTTTGGACCTATTCTCACAGGCAGCTGAGAACTATTCCTAATGTTGAGTCGCAGGGTAAGAACTGATGACAGCTCAAGGCTTAGGAAAACACCTGTTCTCACCATTATCTCCTCCCTAGACGGCGGCACTACTAGTCCCTCTGCTTCCAGCCTTATCCTTCTATGGTCTATTCTCAATGCGGCCGGCACGTCAGTCCTCTGCTCAAAACCCTCCCATGGTTCTTGTGTCACTCAGAGTGAAGCCCATAGCCCTTACAAGGCCCCATAAGGTCAAACATGATTGCTGCCCACTTCCCCCATGACAGCCGTCACTCTGTCTCCTGTTCCTCCTCCCTATTCCTTCCCCCTTCTGCTCCTTGGGCACCCCAGCTCACTCCCATGTTAGGTACTTGGCGCTGAAATACTCCTCTCCCAGAACTTCCTCTGGCTCACTCCTTCATTTCTTCAAGTCTACACACCAATGGGCCCACCCTGACCTCCTATTTAAAACTGTGGCACATTCTATACCCCATACCCCTAACTTGATCAGTTTTCCCATCATATTTACCACCTTATCATTGTCTTATAAGTTACTCATTTATTATTTTGTTTATTGTTGCCTTAGCCAACTAGAGAGCTTTACAAGAGAAGAGCTTTGGTGAGCTGGTTGACTGTTTGGCTCACTGCCATATCCCAAGTGCTTAGAACAGGGTCTGGCACAAAGTAGGCACTCAATAAATATTTGCTGAATGAATGGACTGCTGTGAGCACCAGGAACGGTATTACAAAACGCCATCAGCCCAGTCTCAGCTCCAGGATTGGGTTATGTTACTTTTACTCAGTTCACCTTGCTAAGATGCCTGCCTTAAGGTGTTGGGACAGTTTGATAGACAGGACAGTTAGACCCCAGAGGAAGAAAGTGGGATGAGCAGGGAACCTTAAGAGCCAACCAGGCATCCAGAGTGTCTCTCTTGTCTTGTCTAGGCTGCCCCTTGAATGGGAGCATTGGGAGTGAGGGGCCAGCCCTGATGTCTCTGCAGCCCACTCACCAGCCTCCTGCAGCCCCCCAGGCCTACCTGCTTTGTCTATCCAGGCACGGTAGCCATTCAGCTCACGCTCAATCTGCTGCTGGCGCCGCAGCTTCATGAAAGCCCTTCGGTTCTCCACTCTCTCTCTCTCTTTGGCAAATTCCCTGTGGACAAGAAGGATAAGATTCACTGGGTTTGGATAGGGCCATGACTAAGGGAAAGAGTGAATCAAGCAACAGAGAGAGAGCATCTGAGCAAGTACCTCTATTAAGCCCATGTACCCTTTCCCCTGACCCAGGCTGCAAATATGACCTCCTTACAATGTTACACAGAAACACACCTCATTCAGCCTCACAAAGGAAGCCTTCCCAGACTAGCTGCATTCCAGTCAGGACCAACTGATTGCTTGCTCTGTTTTGAAAGGTATGTTCTTAGCCATGTGAGAAACTAGGTTTCAAAATGCCATGTTCCACCTCTTCAGCTACAACAAAAACCCTTAACCCTCTGAAGGGCACAGCTACTCTTTCTCCTTTTGATAACAATAGTGATTAACGTATATTGACCAATTATGATGTGTTGGCCCTTTATCAAGGTTTTTACACCCATTAACTCATTTCATCCTCACGACCATCCTATGAAGTATTAATACTATTAAAATTCCCATTTAACAGATGGGGAAGCCAAGGTTTATTGAGGTGAAATGCCTTGCTGGGATTTGAACCCTAACCACAATGCTGTGTTGCCTCTGCTGTCCTGTACTCTGGTGCTCAATAAAAGCTGCCACTGAAGATCAATGAGCCTGATGACTTCAAAGGCTAAAATGCTATTCAAAGTTGACTGATGTCAGTTAAATAAGAAAGGAAGGGACGTGAGAAGGACACCTGACTCCCATAAAGCCAGTGGGAAGGTGGTGGGGGTGGGGTGGAGGGGAGATCATGAGGCAGAGGGAACACTCAGGTGAGGGTCAGGGTCAGGAAGAAGATAGAGCCCATGACGGGCTCAGGGGGCCAATGCCACTCCGTGTGACAACAGGAATGAGAAGGCTACAGCTCCATGGGAGAAAGAGAAGAGAAGAGGACTAAGGGCTCCCTGGTAGAGAAGAGGAGGATCAAATTTATTGGGTGAAAGAATGGGGATAAATAAATCACAGTTTGCTAACAGGTTCCTCCAGAAGCCACCTCTAGCAATGCCTCTCTCATCACCAAACACCCTTCCAGGCTAGGATGCCCTTACCAGTGCAGTGCCTCCCAGCCATGGCTCAGGTGTTCTCCTACTACCTGGGAAGCTGTTCTACTTATTAAATGTGATCCCCATAAAGAGCTGCAGGCCAGGCACAGTGGCTCATGCCTGTAATCCCAGCACTTTGGGAAGCTGAGGTGGAAGGACTGTTTGAGCCCAGGAATTCGAGGTTACAGTGAGCTGTGATCGTGCCACTGCACTCCAGCCTGGGCAACAGAGCAAGACGTTTAAAAAAAAAAAAAAATAGAGCTGCAGACTGAATCTGAGGGAGTCCAGCACCCACTGTAAGTCCTGCCAGTTTCTCTGTCGTGTCTAGGAAAGAAGAAATGAATGAGGGGCTGGGGGATGGGCCCCAGCTACAGTGCAGGGAAAGGGAAGACGCCAGTCTACCATAATGCCAACAGACACCTGCTCGTGTCACACCTGGCCCTCCTGCCAAAATAGAGCTGGTGTCCTTGGGTACAGCCACCTGCTTACAATCAGGCAGAAGGTGTAGGGAAAGGCACATTGGAAGGACAAATTCTCCTGTGCTTGGCTTCAGGTTCATTGGGTTCTGCTAAAGGTGCTATGGGGGAAGGGAAGGAGAGAGTCAAAATGAAGAGCGACCAGGGCCAGTGAGGGCCAGGGTAACTGAATTCAAGCCCTGGGATGCCTCCTTTCTACTTTCTGAATTTCAGAAATTTGAAAGTAACAAGGGGCTGGCTTGGTTCATGACATCACCTTCCACCAAAATTCTTACCTTTGGATTTTTGCTTCTTTCAGTCCCTCCTGTCCAGTTAGTACCATTGTCCAGTTGGTTCTACCTTCATAAAAGCACTTGAATTCACCCTGCCTCTCCATCCTCACTATCTTGGTCCATGATCTCATCCTTCCCTGCCTGGACCACTGCAATAGCACCCGGCTGGTCTCTCAACCTCCTGTCTCTTTCTCCTCCTTTCACCCATCTCACACTATCAACGTTATCTTTTTAAAAGGTCATTCACTGGATCTTACCACTTCCAAACCTCCAGTACTAACCATGGCAAGTAACATGTGTACAGCAAATCTTAATTTACCAAGCACCTTCATACATTTTGCTCATTTAATCTTTACAACCATTCTGAGAAGAAGGTAGAATAGGTATTTTCATCCTTAACTTAAAAGTTATGCAACTTGATGGAGTTTAAGTAAGAAACAGAGCCAAGATTAGAACCCAGGCCTTTCTCTTGTAAGAGCCCAAGTCCTTCAGGCACCACATATTTGCCTAGCCCAATGGCATTTTTATATGTTACTTTACCTTTTCATAGGTCTGCGTCTTGATTTCTCAACCCTGGGGGAATCCAGGGAGGTTTAATAAGAAGGTGATATTTTGAGCAAGACCTTGAAAGAGGAGAATTGAAGCAGGCTATGACCGGAGGAACATAATCATCCTTGAGCATCTAGGATAAGCATTATGACCAACATATCCATTTTCCAGCTCAGAAAACTGAATCTAAAGGGACTTAAGTGGCCCTCTGAGAGGGCAAGTGTCTAAGGACACATAGCCCCTCAGAGGAACCACAACTCTCAGATCTTCTAAATTTCATCTCTTTCTACTCTATTAGCCCCTCTTCTATGGCTTCCATCACCCTCTGCTCAATGAAGAGGATGAAGCCTTCAAGCGTGACGTTCAAAGTCTTACACAGTTGGAGCCAAACCTTTCTCTTCAAGCCTTATCTCCTCCTGCCATCCCTATCCACCCCCTGCCTGCCTACAGCCCACCACAGCCACACTTCAACTACAGCACATCTCCCACACTTACTGAAAAGGCAGGATGGGCGTTCAAGGCTAGTGCACAATGCTTATCTGCCTGAGTCAAAATCCTTCTTCAAGGCCAGGCTGAAATGTTGCCTCTTCTGTTTGGGTCCCACCATCACTGCACCCCAACCTTCTGGCCTCCAGTCTACCTCTTCCCCATCCCTTTAGAGCTCATCTTGCAGTCAGACGTTTACTATGGTCAGCTGTATGTCTCTCCTTCTATGTAAGCTTTTTGCAAAAACATTGTGTGCCTTACTCAACTTTCTATCTTCCTAGACTAGAATAGGCCTACCACATAGTATATGTTCAGTAGATTTTTTTTAATGACAAATATCCAGGCTAACTAGGAGAAGTCATAGTTCTTCCCTGACTCCCAGAGGCTTAAAAGGAGGAGTACTCCATCTCTGCACTGACTCAAAGGGAGCAGGTGAACTAGGAGCAACTCCTGCACACTGCCACCAGTTTCTCTTCATTTGACTCCACTATAATCAGTGTAAATTAGACTATGAAGAATGGGGTATGTCATCTCTATAAGGCCCCCAGAATGACGATGTAGCTTGATTTCTGGTAGGATAGGCCAACAAACCCCCGTCTAACCTCCCTTTATCTAACCTCTTCTGGTTCCAGGTTAAGCGCTGTTTCCACATGCCTCCTTGTGTTTGGAAGTTTCCTGGATCCGGGTCTCACTCGCTGGGTTCCCTGCTCTTCTTCGCCATTGTAGGCTCCCTTTCCTCCCACCCTCCCACCTGGCATCCTAGCTGGAACTCACAGTCCCAGAGCCCAACCAATTTGGCCAAGCCTCTTGGCTAAAAGAAGTAAAGCAACAAATGTGCACCACTGGGAGTACCTCCTAAGCAGCTCCAGCACCTTAATGGAGGATGTGGGGGACCTTCTTTATGATGCTTTATCAAGCAGCCTTTTCTGTTTTGTTCTTTCATTGGGAACCTGGGTAGCAAGTCCAGCACCTGTGTCTTTCCTAACTCTTACAGCCCCTCTGCCCTCGCTGCTGTAATTGTTAGTACCCATGGCCTGTCTCCCTGACTAGTCTGCAGGCTTCATGAGGTCAAGTAAAGCCTTCATGAGGTCAAGTATCACATTCCAACAAGGGTCAGAGAAGCTTAACCCAGTGTCTGGTATGATAGATTCCATAGATTATAGAAATAAAATATCAAGAACAGCTAATGTTCATGTAACACATTTAAACTTGTTAAATTTACAAATCATTTTCATGTAAATTATTTCATTTATAGTTTCAAAAGCCCTGCGAGATTCAAAAAGATTACTTGCCCAAGATAATCCAATTAGCAAGAGGCAGAGACAAAATTCAAACTAATGTCTTCTTCCAGGTTATGTGCTGTTTCCACAATGCCTTAGCTGTCTTCCCTGCTATCTAGAAGTCAACATTTAAAATCTACAAGAGGGATTTCATTTCAGCCCAAGGTTGAGGAAAATAAGGATATTAAAACAGATGGGTTTTGTTTTTCTTTAAGGGACTATCCTTTTCATTGAGACAGTAGCATAAAAATCCATTGCTCTGTGTTGGGTTATTAAAGGCCTAGAATAAAATTCATAGCGTTAGTCAAGCTAGTGATATACTGCTTGATTTTGTGTCCATTTATTCATACACATATTGCATTCTGGAGAGAACAGGAGCAAATAAGATTCAGCTTCATAAACCTTAGATTTAACATGCCCATCAGGCTCATGGGTATATATGTGGCCAGACCTGCGAAACAAAGCATACTCCTTTAACTGGTCCCTCTCTCCTCTGAGGATCTGAGTACCCTGTCCTCTTCACAGAGGATCCTGGGGTTATTCAGATAATGATGCATATTACCGTTATTTAGTTTACCAGACGACTGCTGAATTCCCCCATTGAAAGGCAGCTCATAGCAGGGCACTATGAATATCTTAATTTATCCAGTTCCCTTGGAGCAAGGCATAGAAAATGTAAAAGGGGGAATCTGGCCTATAGAAGAAGAGTGTTCATATTCCCTAAGGCCGCTTGGCAACAGCCTGTGGCCTAAGGTAAGAGGATAGGTAATTGGCTCCTTTTCATTTGTTCTATCCAGGGTTTCTACACCGAGAGATGCAACAGAAATCAAGAAGGGATGCATCTAGATTTCAGAATTCCAAACAAGGGGAACAAAAACAAATCCCCATGTGATGCAGCAGAAACACCACCATTCTATTTTCAGAGCTGGGGATCTAGGTATCCTCTGCTGCTTACAAACTGGACAGTCACCTTGCTGTCTCAATTTCTTCATCAGTAAGAGTTGACATTAGGACCCACATAAACCCTAGGCTCATAACCAGAGGCAGGGATAGATCTGGTTGACTCTGAGAGTCCTGACTAGATTCCCATAAGAGATTGTACAGTGACACAAATCCAAGTTGTGTTTCATTCCCGATACTTCTCCTTACCCAATTCTGTCATCCTTAATTTTAGGTTGCTCCTCCAGCCCCAAACTAACCTGTAGGTCCCCTCACATACGGCTCTTGCATACAGGGAAGTAAGGTGAATTGGAGTTAAGCATGGATGAGCCTCTACTCTAGATGCTACATATGTATGCAAGGTTTGGGTTTCTAAATTTCAGTCATGGAAACTAAGAACAAGGTGGATCTCTTTGCCCTGCATGGTTGAGCACAGTTTTCTTTTATCCTGGTTACTACATTTGTATTTGTGACTGCTTTTTTTCTGCAGCAGTTTACATGAGAAATATAAATTGTAAAACTCAACTATTCATACACAGCTAATTCTATATAATTAATCAATAAGATGAAGTGGAAGAATTACATAATCTCATACAAGGTAGAATGCCCAAAACATTTATCATGCGTGCCTGGAGGGAAGAGGGGAGAGAAGACAGAGACTTCTTTGAAATCATTTTAGGTTATTATTAAAATTAGTATTTTATGAATGTATGAACCTATAAGGAGCCACTGCTACAGACAAATCACAAAGTGGCTAATTTCTGCCTTAATGAAGTAACTGGTTTTAGCCCATAGGCTGATACTAGGAGGGTCTTCGGTCATTCACATTTCTAGACTTGATTATGCTGTTGCTAACTCTTGGGGATTAGAAGTGAGGTTGATGAAAGCCTAGCTCCAGCCTGAAATGTCTGCCCATGTTATGTGACCCCAGAGTCAGTCACAGGGCACCTGGACTGGTATCTCGATGCTTGTCTAGCGATGAAGATGTTCTGGTAGGTCGGCTGGGGTAAGAAAGCCTCGGTTGGAGGACTGCTTGACTCATGTTTTAGCCTCTCGCTCCAGACCTCTCCTCCCAGCTCCATGCAGGGAGCTTTGTTTACTGATGCACAGCCCCTCGCTGCTGTCATGACAACCAAAAGGAAGACAAAGTGCCAGGATGGGCTGGCCTGTGTGACTCAAAGATCTGTTTATCCACACTACTGTACACACTTGCATGCTTCATCACACACATTGGCATGGAAACACACACTCATCCTGGCACAAGCAGCATATGTACACACACTCTGCCAAGCACACAAATGGCCACATGGTCATATTCCTATTAATCTTCAGAGTCCATGTTTCAGAGAGCTTTGCTACCCATAGGGAAACCTTGCCAAGGTTCCTGTAAAGTCTTTGCTTTAGGAAGGAGGAATTTGGGTTAGACATCAAGAAAAACCTCTTCAACCCTAAATGTTGTGAAACTAACAGAGAAATTGGAAGCAAGATTGGCAATTCTGTGTTGGCAGTGGTTTCATTTCAGTGCCATTGGAAAATGGGTTGGGGTTAGGGTGAGCCTCTTCAATGTTTCTATATTTTCAGTGTTCTTACGAGCCTGGGGAACCATTTCTCCCATTTTTCAGAGAAGCAAACACAGCCCCAGAGAAGGTAAACACCTTACTGAAGGTCATAGAGTTCAGCAGTATTAAAGTTATTTATGCTTTATCCCTTGACTTGTTCCAGAAAGGATTTAAGGAGACTTAGGTTGTCAATAAAGGCCAAAACAGAAGCTAGCCCTCTAAATCCTATCCATTATTGACTCTAATAAGCAGGATGGGTGATGCAAATGCTCGACGACATCATATGGGGTCATTCTTCCTTAGAATCTGGAGCTTTCGGAAGGCTCCTCCTATGAGCAGAAATCCTTCCCTAAAGTGGTTAAGGCAAATAAATGGCATTACATGAAGTGCTATATCCCACTCCTACTCCACCACCTTATGTCCACGGCAATGGAAGACAGACCAGGAGTCTCACAGACCAGGATATCAGGCGAGGGGAACCTGACAGATCACCTGTCCAAGACCGGCTTTCCATAAGCAGGGAAACTAAGGCATAGAGAGAGGTCAGATGACTTGCTATTTCCAAGGATTAGGGCGGTGGCGGCAGATCTAGAGCATCACGTTCCAAATCCAGTGCTATTCCACAGCTTCATGACATTTCAGTTATGAGAACTCAAAGAAGATTATTCTTTTAGGAGCTCAGGGAATGACTGGTCTTTTTTCTTTCTCTTCTCAATATTGAGATCTCATTTATTTGTTTGAGTAGACACAGGGGAAGAAAAGCATGACAATTAATGTAAGGGAGATAATGAAGGAACTGGAATATGTTTCCTGTTTCGGTTTTTAACCTTGAAGTTGGTGGAATCCAGAATGTTAAAGTATAATGATTAAAAGCTCTGAAGTTGTACAGACCTGGGTTTGAATCCTAGCTCCATCGTGGTGTGATCTGGGGCAAGTTCTTAAACTAAATCTTAGTTTCCTCATTCATAAAATTAGGAATAATGATCATACCTATCTCAAAAGGTTGTTGTGAGGATTAAATGATAGAATGTGCAAGGTATAGTAGGTGCTCCAAGTAGCTGTTATATTACTGACTTTTCTGAGAATGTATCATAATACAGATAAGCTATTATCAAGGCCTTTATTTTATATATTCATTCCACCTCCAAAATACAATTTATTGAGTGCCTACTACATGGTAGGTACTGTTTTAGAATATGAGGATATAGTAGCAAGTATAATTGGGCATGCTGGTATGCACCTGTAATCTCAGATACTTGAGAGGCAGAGGAAGGAGGATGGCTTGAGGTCAAGAGTTCAAGACCAGCCTGGGCCAGAGAATAAGACCCCCTTCTCAAAAAGAGAAGCAAATCTTTGTCCTCAACAGAGCTTACATTATACTGCAGGAGAAAAACAATAAACAAGATAAATAAGCATAATAAACAGAATGTTATAAACTGATAATTCCTCAGGGAAAAATAAAGCAGAGAAGTATAGTAAGTATTGGGTGTCGGGGAGCTGGAATATTTGGTTGAGTGGCCAGGGAGGGCCTCACTGAGGTGGCTTGAGGAATGACATGAGAGATGTGAGGAAGTGAGCCATGCAGACATCCGGGGAGGAGGATTCCAGGCAGAGGTGATGACCAGGGCAAAGCTGTGGGGCAGAAGCATCTCGCAGGAGCTTTTGAAGAACAGAAAAGAGCCAATGTGACTAGAGTGGACTGAATACATGGAAAAAAGGTCAGAGTGGTAGCAGGCAGTGGGGAAGTGGAGGGCCATCATGTAGGGCCATAGATACCCTATAAAGATTTGAGTTTTACTTGGTGTTATTGGGAAACGATTGGTCAGTTGCAGCAGAGGAGTCCCACAACTTAAGTTTGCAAAGAATGTCTCTGGTTGTCCTGTTGAAAAGAGACTGAAGGGGATTAAGGGTGGAAGCAGGGAGATCTTCCAGGTTGTATCCAGATGATGGTGGCCTTGGCGAGAGTGGTAAAGTATAGCTCATGAGAAACAGTGGGGCTCTGGATAGACTGTGAAGACACAGCTAGGAGGACTTGCTGGCTGGTGGACGAGGAGTGTAAGAGAGACATGCATCCAAGATGACCCCAAAGTTTTAAGCTACAGCAACCAGAAGAATGGAGTTAAACAAACCAGGATGGAAAAGATAATGGAGCACGTTTGGGAAGAGGGAGGATCAGGAATTCAGCTGTGTATATAAGTCAGCTGGATATCCTGACACGTTTATATTAAAGATCATTAAGCTCAATAGCACCAAATTCTCTGTCATCCACACAATATGTGCCAGCTGCTTCAAGGATTATCTGCTGTGAATGAAACAGAACCATCCTAGATGCTCTTTCTCTGCCACCCTCCTTCCCCTCTGCTGGCACATGCTAGAAAGATGTTAACTGATTATTCAGTAAAACATCATCAATAAATTGTTGTTGATATTGCTGCAAATAAAGTTTAAAACAAAACCAAAAAACCCACAAATATTCTTAGATGCTACACTATTTCATTATAACTGCTTCATGAATCCCTCCCATAAGTGGGATGATCACAGAATAGCATGTACTATGAATATTGAAAAGTTATGAGTTCTCACATGGTGGTCCTTAAAACCTTTTAAGAAAAGGGCTAGGGGACCACACTTTCATCTCTGTTTCGCAGTTTGGAAAAATAAAGGCTTTCAAGAGTGTTGAAAGACAAAGAGTTACATGGCAGAATTCAGATCTACTCTGTTTAATTCTCCGCCAGTCTGCGCCACCTCATTGTAGCACACAGATACTATCAAGGCATGAACTCAGAGGTGTACATGCTGCTTTCTCTCTGTCTCTGCATATAACACTGTATGTTTCAGTCACAATATTTCAGTGGGTTCAAAGCCCCGTGGTGCAGGAAGAATGAGCCACAGGGAAGTAAGAGCATTTCATATTCTTCTTTCTCCTCCATCTACACCCCCCACAGCACTCTAATTACAGTCTGAAAGAAGCATCCTAACAGAACAAATGGCTGTGTTCTTCTCAGAGACACATTTCGCACTCCTCTGAGAAGGCACAGCAACCAGCTCCCTCCCCAAAAGCTTTGGAGGTGTCTGAGGAGAGGTGCAGCTGTGTTCAAGGAAGAAATTGAGAGTTTATTACCAGGTTGAAGCTTTGTACACTTCACCCTGTGTGGGCATCTTTCCCCCTTGTAAAAAGTTTTGCATTTCCCACATTCCTTTGTTCAACATCCCCAGATAATTTAAACATCAAAGATTCCTCTCAGGAAGGCAAAATGTCATGGTTCATCACCAAAAGGTTCTTCCTTATGAAAACAAGTCCTTTTATATGCTTTGGGATGGTCAAGTGGAACCAAGGAGAAGGCCCAAAGCTCACAGAAATGGGATGGTGGAGATGGGAAAGAAGAGCCAAAATATGAGGGAAAATGGACCAGGGGGAGCTCCTGAGGAGAGACTCGAAGTGAGCGGAAGGAAGTTTAGAGGCTCGGTGTGGGCTAACGCACCAAACGTGACTCAATACACAGAAGGACTAGCCTGGCCTTTCCACTCGCTGTCCTTTCCAGGGATGCAATTAAAATGGGATGGGATGTATAGGAGTTTTGATTCACACAGTCATTAATTCACATCTTCAGGGTATCTTAGAAAGTCTCTTAGACTTAGTTCTATTTTTCAGGCAGGAAAATCCAGGCTTAGAACAGCAACTTGACTTACCCATATCACACAGTCTGTACTAGAAGCAGCTGTACCTCAACTATTTCCATTTCTTGGAATTGTCTCATTTCTCGTTGGTGACCCTATGATGCTGTAAGCTCTGCAAGGGCAGAAACTGTGTAGATTGCTCTTGTTCATGGTTATGCCTGAAGTCCCAGCACAGACAGGCTGTCTGGCAACTGTTTACATCATGAATAAGTGCACCACACACTACGGGCAGCCACCAGACAAGAAGCAGTTCAGATTTGGGAACAACAGGAGAGAATGGAGTGGAGGGGGCACACACCTGTGCCTTGACCTAAAACAACTGAGGTTAGCTCAATTCCAGGTCAGTCCTGAAGCTGTGTGGGTCCAGGGTCTGTGGACTCAACAGGGGTTTGGGGCTCAGTGGATCTTTAGACTTCAGCTTATCCTTCCAGGAGAGGCCTCTTCTCTTGGGCTTCCATGACACCCACTCTTTTGTTTGATTCTTCTCAATCTCCTTCACTCCTCCTCTAGACATTGGAGTGCCCCAGGGCCCAGGCATAGGTCCTCTCTTCTAAAACATTCTCCCTCCAGGTGACGTTGCACGGGCCCATGGAGACTTCCAACATCATCTCTATGCTGAAAGCTACCGAATTTTTGTCTCCAGCCCAAATTCACCACTGAGCTTGAAACCCAGTTATGTAACTGTCAACTTGACATCAGCTACTTGGATGTCAAATAGGCATCTCGGATGTAACATGGCCAAGTGATTTCTCCCCAAACTTCTCCTCTAGTCTCTCCCACCTCAGTAAATAAAACCACCCAAGTTAGGGGTCATTTTCCCTTCTTCCTTTCTCATCCCAACCTCAGCCCAATCCATAAGCAATTCCTGGCAGTCTTACCCCTTTTCTCCAAACCCACTGCTGTCACCCTAGTCCAGGCTACTGCTGTCTCCTGCCTGGATGCTTCTTGCCTTCAGTTGGCTGCAAGAGCGCAGTAGCCTCCCTTACTGACTTCACATTTCCATCTTTGTCCCAATCCCCCTATTTCCTTCATAGCAGGAAAACAGGGTGACTTGTGAATTCAAAATACATCATGCTATCCTTCTGTTTAAGACTTTCTGCTGGCTTCTCATTGTTAAAATACAAACCCTTTATTGTGGCCTATGAGACCCTCCATAGATCTGCTCTGTCTCTCTTCCCGACCACAGGCGTGGGATGGGGGAACTTTCCTGATCACAAAATTAAAATTAATGGCCCCATTACCTGCTGCACTCTACCACATTAACCTTTTTATTTCATTAATAACATCTGTCCCTAAAAGCTACCTTGTTCAGCTATTTGGTTTTTTGTCTTTGCTCAAGAATATAAGCTACACAAGAAAAGGATCTCTTCTGCCATGTTCACCATCATATCCTCAGAACAATGCCTGGTGCCTAGAAGGAATTCAAGCAATATTTGTTGCATGAATGGATAAAGGCATCAGAACATTCAGAAGTACATATTCTTTCTTCTGGAGGTTACCTCTATGAGTCACAACCACTGCAGATCATATCTACTGGTAATGTAGTCAATCTAAGAATTCTCTACCAGGACCTTCTGAAAACAAGCTGTACACCTATTCTTTGACACTCTATATGAACTTTCAAGACTATTCCAAAGCTGTAAAGCAACATCATGGCAGGAAATTCTTCACTATATTCAGCTTAAATATTTTCTGCTGCAATTGAGACTTTGTCCCTCTGTAGTCTCAGTATCATTTAAGTTGACTGTTATCATCCCTTACTTAGAAGTCTTTCTTAAATTGAGGATATTTAATAAATCACCAACTTCTTTAAGCCTGTCTTACAGTTAACCTAAGTTCTTCATTAAAATGCAATTAATTGTTACCTTATTGAAAATATCCTTATCTATTAGAGATAAATGAAACAAAAGCTGGTGACATACAAGCAAAGACATTTTCTTACTAGATGGCTGGCCTGTCATGGACACCAGTGCCTAGGGCTGTGGTAGGCTATGCACTTTTCCATGAGGATTCGTACAATACATATACAATGACAGTGACAAAATGCCATGAAAGACGATTAAACCTGTGGTATTGTAAAAATAAAAACTGTATTTGGACTCATTACACCTATCTTTGAATCAGACCACAGGCAAGTTATTGAAGCTTTCTGAAGTTCAATTTCCTAATAAATGGCATTGATAAAAACTGCAACTTCACTGAGCTGCTGCATCAGCAAGCCCATGTGAACCAAGGCACCAGTCATGGCGCCTAGTATGGTAGATCTTCAACAGATAAGAGTGGACTCTGAAATTCCTAAGGAGCTGCTCTCTTAAAGTACAAAGTACTGTCAGTTGACAACCCTTATTACTTTGTGACCTTGAAATATTAACTCAAATCAGACATTTGCATCAAGGATAATACAAATCAACACTGGAAGGGAAGGAATACTGGTGAGGTTTAGAGAGGAGGAGAGCGCATCTTTTGATAAAGTCTATGTTACTGAACACGTGTAGACTGTTAGACAACTTCTGAACTCTAGCTGTTCACCTCATAGATTCTAAATAACTCTACCACCTTCAGGAGAAGACATTTTTACATAGGACCTTTTATGTGAAGATTTCCTTCAAAGCAGACTCTCCAGAGTTTGGAGCCATCAGAGACATGCATGAGGGTGGAAGCTTCCAGCTTGGACCATAACCCCCACCCCAGCATAGACTTCTAAATACTCCTAAGTCCCTTGCCTTAGCAAAGTCCACCCTTATGTATTTATAGGCAACAGTAGATCTGCTCTTCACAGAGCAGTGTATGAAGTATCGGTCAAAGTGTGAACCATGGACCAATGCCTATCTGCAAACTATTTCCAGTCCATAAGATAAATTCAGAAATTAAAAGCACTAGTAACTTCTACAATAATTTTACAGATATTTGATGTCTACCAAATATAAGAATAAAAATTGATGGCTGTATTTTATATCTGTTTATATTTTTCATTTCAGTTTTCAGGTAATTCTTTTTATAAACAAATGCATTTTACAAAAGTATAAACACACAGTAGACTGGTAATGTTTAGAAGCAATTCTTCGACACGGATAGTTTGAAAAGCACTATCTGGAGCAAAACCATTTTTTTGCAGCTGGAAGATGTGGTATGGAGATCATCATACTAATGACCACTTATTTTGTGTTTATGATGTACCAGACGCTCTGCTGAAGTTTGTAAGCACTATCTGCTTTGATTTTCACAAAACTACAAAATACCTGATACTAGCTCACTTTTTAAATGAAGCCAAAGGATGTTTAAGAATCTGTTCAAGGTCATACATCTAAGTACTGACAGAACAAGGTTCTTCTGACCACAGATAGGTCTAGAGAGGCAAATAGAAGCCAGGGGACCTGTGCCACCTGAGGCCCTTAGGATTACATCAGCAACATTTCACCACAGCTTTTCAGTGTATTTTCCTCTTCTTTCTTCCTGTGTGTTTCCTCCCCTGCTTTTGTTATTCTTTTTCATCCTATTTTTCCCCTTCTGTATTCTCTTCTGCCTCTTGTCTCTGAGGATGTACTCAGATGAAAGGATAGGACCCGAGGTCAGAAAAGCCCCTGAACTCCACTACAGAGTATCTCTTCCTCATCCTGCTCTATGGAGTGGAGAAATGAGGCTATAAAGAAGGCATTAAATTCACATTCTTATTATGTGCAGGAAGCAGGAAATTCACATTACCCTTATTATCAAACAGTAATTACTAGAAATGGATTCCTATGAAAAACACTAGTTGTCACTAGCATAAATAAAATAGTCAAATTCTTTTGCAAGTAATCACGCTCTACCAATAAACACTGATCTTTTTTTAGATATCTTATATCCAAACATTACAATGAACCCAAGTTAAAATATTACTCCATTCTTATCTGAAAATACATCTTATCTGCAAACATTATCTGTGCATACACGTGTCTACATCTGCAGTCATGAAAATGTACATGCATACACATGTGTATACATACACCTGGTCACAGCTCCACTTACAGGAAGGCTGATGCCTAAAGAGATACACCAGGCCAACATTTTTTCCCCACAGGTTTAATCTACTCCTTTGCAATAACGACTCCTCCCTGGGAAACTAGTAAGTATAGGCTTTACTTCTGAAGGGGTAACTATAGAGAATTTGGTTATATAATTCTGTTTGTGTGAAATAATGTAATCACTATGATACTATAGTATATTTCTACCTAATGCTGCTCAGAAAAATGTCATATTTTGCAGAGAATCTGAAAAGTCAAAGAACTGACTTCTACTCTGGCAGAATAAAACACCAGTGTTCTGAAATAACTTTTACACAAAACACCCAGGTGCTAGATTGACAAGCATGATAATTAATGCATTCCTAAGCTTACAAAAAAGTGATGGAAATCTCCAAGGTCAAAAAAAAAAAGATACATGTTACGTAAATATTGTCTCCTAGTCTGTGTCTTGTTTTTATTCATTTTCTTAATGGCATCTTTTGATAAACAAAAATTGTTTATTTTGACAAAGCCCAACTTATTGTTTTGATTTCATTGTTTATGCTTTTTATATTGTATTCTGTCCAAGAAACATTTGTCTCGCCTGAATTCGCAAAGATATTCTCAAATTAATTTTAATCTACACAGAGAGATAAAGGTCTAGATTCTTATTTATTAATTTATTTATTAGAGACAGGGTCTAGCTCTGATGCCCAAGCTGGAGTGCAGTGGCGCAATCTCAACCCACTGCAACCTCCGCCTCCTGGATTCAAGCAATTGTCATGTCTCAGCCTCCCGAGTAGCTGGGACTACAGGCACACACCACCACACCTGGGTTATTTTTGTATTTTTTGTAGAGATGGGGTTTCGCCATGTTGGCTGGTTTCAAACTCCTGACCTCAAGTGATTCGCCCACCTCAGCCTCCCAAAGTGGGATTACAGGCATGAGCCACCACACCCAGCTGTAGATTCACTTTTTTATATGAATATACAGTGGATATAGCAAAATTTATTAAAAGACTTTCCTTTCCCCCTCTAAATTGAACTTGCATCTTTGCCACAAATCAACCACCAATATACATGAGGGGCTCTCTAATCTGTTCCAGTGGTCTATTTGTCTGTTGACAGCAATACCATATTGTCTTGATTACAGTAGCTTTACAGTGGATCTTAAAATCAAGTAGTGTAATAAGTCCTACAATTTTGTTCTCTTTTTAGAATTGTTCTGGGCTCTCTAAAGCCTTTGCCTTTCCATATCAAGTTTTGAATCATCTGTCTAGTTCTTCAAATTAACCTGCTAGAATTTTGATGGGGATTTTATTTAATCTCCATATTGATTTAGAGATAATGGATATCTTAATAATATTAAGTTTTTCAATCCATAAAGATACCATGTCTCTCCATTTTTCAAAAGACTAATTTACTTCAGCAATGTTCTGTAGTTTTCAGTAGAAAGGTCTTGACATCTTTTGTCAGATTTATTTCTAGATATTTGATTTTTTTGTTATTCCTTAAATATTTAACATCCATTTTTAGTTAATTTAAATTTAAATTTAACTTGGTCATTGCAAGCATATATAATCCAATTAATTTTTGTATGTTGACCTTGTATCCTGTGACCTGGCTGAATTCACTTAATTAGCTCTTGTAGTTTAGAGTCTACTGTTAGATTTTCAAAATACATAATCATGTTATCTGTGAAAAAATTGGTTTTTATTTTTTCCTTTCCAATTTATGTACCCTTTATTTTCTTTCCTTTCCTTATTAATATGGCTCAGATGTACATAACAACATTAAAGACAAGTGGTAAAAGTGAAAGTCCTTGCCCATTTCCAGATTACAGGGAAGAGGGATTAATATTTCATTAAGTATGATGCTGGCTGTAGGTTTTTTATAGATGCCTGTCCCAAGCTATTTTGTGCCACTATAACAGAATACTTGAGACTGGGTAATTTATAATAAACCAAAATTTACATGGCTCATTGTTCTGGTGGCTGAGAAGTCCAAGATCAATGGGTTGTATCTTGCAAGGGCCTTCTTGCTGCATCATCTCATGGCAGAAGGGTGTAATGGCAAAGCCTATGCAACAGAGCATGGGAAAGTGGGATGAATTCATCCTTTTATCAAGAACCCACTCCCACAATAATGGCATTAATCCATTCACGAGGGCAGAGCTGTCATGACCTAATCACCTCTTAAGGGTCCCACCTCTCAACTCTGTTGCACTGGGGATTATAACACATAAACTTTGGAAAACACATTCAAACAATAGCAATGCCATTTTATCAGACTGAGAAAGTTCTTTTCTATTATTAATTTACTGCAAGTCTTTATTATAAAGGACTAGTAAGTTTTAAGTTATTTTTGCACATGTTAAGGTGCTGTATGCTTTCTCCCTCTTTTACTGCTAATGTAGTATATTAACTTGACCGATTTTCAAATGCTAAATCAACCTTGCATTCATGAATTAAACATCACGTGGTAATGACATATTATCCTTTATATTTTGCCAGATTTAATAATATTTTCAAGGAAATTTGCATTTACATTCATAATGGACATTGTTATTTTCTCATTACATATTTGTCAGGTTTAAGTAATGGGGTTATGCTGATCACATCAAATGAGTTGAGAAGTGTTTTTCCCCCTGCCTCATATCCTAAAGGGGTTTGTGAAGGATCAGCATTATTTCTTCCTTAATGTTTGGTAGAATTGACTGGTAAAACAATGTGGCCTACAGTTTTCTTTGTGGGAAGTTTTAGAATATGAATTAAATTCCTTTAACAGATCTGTGTTTATTTAGATTTTAAATTTCTTCTCTTAGTTTTGGTAATTTTCTTTATTTCAACTTTTATTTTAGATTCAGAGGGTACATGTGCAGATTTGTTACATGAGTATATTGTGTGATGCTGAAGTGTGGGATATGAATGATCCTGTTGCCCAGGTAGTGACTATAGTGCCCAACAGTTTTTCAACCCTCTACCACCTCCAGTAGTACCCAGTGTCTATTGTTGCCATCTTTATGTCCATGAGTGCCCAATTATTTAGCTCCCACTTATAAGTGAGAACATTTGATATTTGGTTTTCTGTTCCTGCATTAATTCACTTAAGTTAATGGCCTCCAGCTGCATTCATGTTGCTCCAAAGGAGATGTCATTCCTTTTTATGGATATATAGTATTCCATGGTGTATATGTACCACATTTTCTTTATCCAATCCACCATTGATGAGCATCTAGATTGACTCCATGTCTTTGCTGTTGTGAATAGTGCTGCAATCAACATATAAGTGCATGTGTCATTTGGGTAGAACAATTTATTTTCTTTGGAATTATATACCCAGTAATGGGATTGCTGGGTCGAATGCTAGTTTTGTTTTAAATTCTTTGAGAAATCTCCAAACTGCTTTCCACAGGGGCTGAACTAATTTACATTCCCACCAACAGAGTATAAGCATTCCCATCTCTCTGCAGCCTTGCTAGCATCTGTTTTTTGTTTGTTTTGTTTTTTTTTTTTTTTTGCTTTAGTAATAGCCATTCTGACTGGTGTGAGATGGTATCTCATTGCGATTTTGATTTGTATTTCTCCAATAATTAGCAATGTTGAGCATTTTTTTCACATTTGTTGGTTGCTTGTGTATCTTTTAAAAAGTGCTTTTCATGTCCTTTGCCCATTTTTTAATGGGGTTGTTTGTTTTTTGCTTGTTGAATTGTTTATGTTCCTAGAGATTCTGGATATTAGACCTTTGTTGGATGCATAGTTTGCAAATATTTTGCATTCTCATTCTGTAGGTTGTCTGTTTACTCTGTTGATAACTTCTTTTGCCATACAGAGCTCTTTAGTTTAATTAGGTCCCACTTGTCAATTGTTTTTTATTGCAATTGCTTTTGAGGACTTAGTCATAAATCTTTCTCAAGGCTGATGTCCAAAATGGTGTTTCCTAGGTGTACTTCTTGGATTCTCATAGTTTGAGGTCTTATATTCAAATTTTTAATTCATCTTAATGTTTGTATATATTGAGAGGTAAGGGTCCAGTTTCATTTTTCTGCATCTAGCTAACCAGCTATCCCAGCATTGTTTATTGAACAGGGATTCCTTTCCCCATTGCTTAATTCTGTCAACTTTGTTGAAGATCAGATGGCTGTAGGTTTGCAGCCTTATGCCTGGGTTCCCTATTCTGTTTCATTGGTCTATGTTTCTGTTTCTGTACCAAGACCATGCTGTTTGGGTTACTGTAGTCTTATAGTATAGTTTGAAATCAGGTGGTGTGATGTCACTGGCTTTGTTCCTGCTGCTTAGGATTGCTTTGGCTATTTGGGCCCTTTTTTAGCTCCATATAAATTTTAGAATAGTTTTTTCTCATTCTGTGAAAAGTGACATTTGTAGTTTGATTGAAATAGTGTTGCTTTGGGCAGTATGGCCATTTTAACAATACTGACTCTTCCAATTCATGAGCATAAAATATTTTTCAGTTTTTTGTGTCATCTATGATTTCTTTCAGCAGTGTTTTGTAGTTTTTCTTGTTGGTAGAGATGTTTCATCTCCTTGGCAGATGTATTCCTAGGTATTTATTTTTTGTGGCCATTGTAAAGGGGATTGTGTTCTTGATTTGGTTATCAGTTTGAACACTACTGATGTATAGAAATGCTACTGAATTTTATATTGATTTTGTATCCTGAAACTTCACTGAAGTTGTTCATCAGTTCCAGGAAACTTTTCATGAAGTCTTTAGAGTTTTCTAGATGTAGAATTGTTATTGTTAGCAAAGAGAGATAGTTTGACTTCTTTTCCTATTTCAATACCTTTCATTTCTTTCTCTTACCTGATTACTCCAGGTAGGACTTCCAATAGCATGTTCAGTAGAAGTGGTGAGAGTGGGCATCCTTGTCTTGTATCAGTTCTCAAGAGGAATGCTTCCAGCTTTTGCCCATTCAGTATGATGTTGGCTGTGAGTTTGTCACAGCTGGCTCTTATTATTTTGAGGTATGTTTCTTTGATGTCTAGTTTGTTGAGGGTTTTTATTATAAAGCAATGTTGGATTTTATCAAAGGCTTTTTCTGTATCTATTAAGATGATCATATGGTTTTTTGGCAATGTTTTGGTATTTTGGTTTTCAAGAAACTTGCCATTTTATCCAAGTTATTGAATTTACTGGCACAACATTATTCATAATATAACCTTAATTATCTGATTTCTGTAGGATCTATAGTGATGCCCCCCTTTTCATTCCAGATTTTGATCATTTGTGTTGTTTTTCTTTAAAATTTAAATTTCAAAGATAGGTTACAGGACAGAGCAGATAGCAGAACAGAAAATGTATGTAAAATGTAGTACCTAAAAAAATTAAATAAGTAAAAATCTGACCAAATATGTACAATATCTACATAAGGAAAATGACAAAACTCTGATAAATAAAATCAAAGAACTAAATAAATATATATATATACACATATATATTTTTAATGCAGTGCATAGAAATAAAGAGATGAGAAAACTGAAAGTGAGGCTAATAGAAATGTTAGGTTGAAGATCTTAAATAAGTCAAGTCAGAGTTTCATAAAATGAGAAGAGACAAATGATGAGAGAAAATATTTGAAAAGATAATACTTGATTTTTCAAGAATGAAATACTCAGATACATAGATGCAGTGAGCACAATGCATATAAAAGCAGGATAGCTAAAAGGAAACCCATAACTAGCACCATTAGAGTAAACTCCATAACACCAAGATAAAGTCTTTAAAGAAGCCTAAGAAATTTAAAGAAGTCATCTATGTAGAAAATCCAAAATACTTGATAAAAAAAAAACTAGAACAAAGTCTCAGGATACAAAATCAATGTGCAAAAATCACAAGCATTCCTATACACCAA
Organism: Pan troglodytes; assembly: GCF_028858775.2. Taxonomy (NCBI): domain Eukaryota; kingdom Metazoa; phylum Chordata; class Mammalia; order Primates; family Hominidae; genus Pan; species Pan troglodytes. The sequence continues at coordinate 67,434,724 of NC_072398.2, forward strand.
TAATAGACAGAGAGCCAAATCATGAGTGACCTCCCATTCACAATTACTACAAAAATAAGAAAATACCAAGGAATACAACTTACAAGGGATGTGAAGGACCTCTTCAAGGAGAACTACAAGCCACTGCTCAAGGAAATAAGAGAGGAAACAAACAAATGGAAAAATATTCCATGCTCTTGGATTGGAAGAATCAGTATCGTGAAAATGGCCATACTGCCCAAAATAATTTACAGATTCAATGCTATCCCCATCAAGCTACCATTGACTTTCTTCACAGAATTGGAAAAAACTACTTTAAATTTCATATGGAACCAAAAAAGAGCACTTATAGCCAAGACAATTCTAAGCAAAAAGAACAAAGCTAGAGGCATCATGCTACCTGACTTCAAACTATACTATAAGGCTACAGTAACCAAAACAGCATGGTACTGGTACCAAAACAGATATATAGACCAATGGAACAGAACAGAGGCCTCAGAAATAATGCCACACATCTACAACCATCTGATCTTTGACAAACCTGACAAAAACAAGCAATAGGGAAAGGATTCCCTATTTAATAAATGGTGTTGGGAAAACTGGCTAGCCATATGCAGAAAACTGAAACTGGACCCCTTCCTTACACCTTATACAAAAATTAACTCAAGATGGATGAAAGACTTAAACGTAAGACCCCAAACCATAAAAACCCTATAAGAAAACCTAGGCAATACCATTCAGGACACAGGCATGAGCAAAGACTTCATGACTAAAACACCAAAAGCAATGGCAACAGAAGCCAAAATTGACAAACATGATCTAATCAAACTAAAGAGCTCCTGCACAGCAAAAAAACTATCATCAGAGTGAACAGGAAACTTACAGAATAGGAGAAAACTTTGGCAATCTATCCCTTTGACAAAGGGCTAATATCCAGAATCTACAAAGAACTTAAACAAATTTACAAGAAAAAAAACAACCCCATAAAAAAATGACCAAAGGATATGAACAGACACTTCTCAAAAGAAGACATTTATGCCGCCAACAAACATATGAAAAAAAGCTCATCATCACTGGTCATTAGAGAAATGCAAATCAAAACCACAATTAGATACCATCTCATGTTCAGTTAGAATGGCAATCATTAAAATGTCAGGAAACAACAGGTGCTGGAGAGGATGTGGAGAAATAGAAACACTTTTACATGGTTTGTGGGAGTGTAAATTAGTTCAACTGTTGTGGAAGATCGTGTGGCAATTTTACCCAGCAATCCCATTACTGGGTATATACCCAAAGGATTATAAATCATTCTACTATAAAGACACATGCACATGTATGTTTATTGTGGCACTGTTCACAATAGCAAAGACTTGGAACCAACCCAAATGTCCATCAATGATAGACTGGATAAAGAAAATGTGGCATATATACACTGTAGAATACTATGCAGCCATAAAAAAGGATGAGTTCATGCCCTTTGCAGGGACATGGATGAAGCTGGAAACCATAATTCTCAGCAAACTATCACAAGAACAGAAAGCTAAACACCGCATGTTCTCACTCATAAGTGGGAGTTGAACAATGAGAACATATGGACACAGGGCGGGGAACATCACACACTGGGCCTGTCGGGGGGTGGGGGGGTTAGGGGAGGGATAGCATTAGGCGAAATACCTAATGTGGATGATGGGTTGATGGGTGCACAAACCACCATGTCAGGTGTATACCTACGTAACAAACCTGCGCGTTCTGCACGTGTACCCCAGAACTTAAAGTACAATAAAAAATTATTTGCAGAAAAAGAAATTAAAAACACAGTGTCATTTTCATTTGTACCTAAACAATTAAATAAGTAAGAATCTAACCAAATATGTAGAAGATCTACATAAGGAAAACTACAAAACTCTGATAAATAAAATCAAGAATTAAATACATGGTGAGCCATTTCATGTTCATGAATAGGAAGACTTAATATGGTCAAGATGTCAGTTCTTCCCAACTTGATCTATAGATTCAATGCAATTCTAACCCAAATCCCAGCAAGTAACCTTATAGATACTGACAAACTGATTCTAAAGTTTATAAGGAGAGACAAAAGACTCAGAATGGTTAACACAACATTAAAGAAGAACACAGTTGAAGAACTGACACAACCTGACTTCAAGGCTTATTATAAATCTACAGCAATCAAGATCATGTGGTATTGATGAAATAGACCAATGGAACAAATAGACCAATGAAAGAGAATAAAGATCCCAGAAAAAGATCCACATAAATATAGGCAGCTGATCTTTGACAAAGGAGCAAAGGTAATACAATTGAATAGAGATACTTTCTTCTCTATGGTGCTGGAACAAATGGATATCCACATACAACAAAAATGAATCCAGACACAGACCTTACACCCTTCACAAAAATTAACTCACAAAGTATTATAGATACTATGATTTGAATGTTTGTGCCCCCTCCAAACTTCATGCTGAAACTTAATCCCCAATGCAACAGTACTGAGGTGGAGCCTTTAGGAGGTGACTAAGCCATTAGGGATCTATCCTCATGAATGGGATTAGCAACCTTATAAAGAGCTAGAGGAAACTAGCTAAGTCCCTTTGTCCTTCCATACCTTCTGCCATGTAAGGATATAATATTCATCTCATTTTTTTCTTTTTGTCTTCGTACCATGTGATAACACAGTGTTAGCGCTTTCTGCCATGTGATAATGCAGCAAAATGGCTCCATCCTGGGAAAAGAGATCCCTCAGCAGACATCAAATCTATAGGAGCCTTGATCTTGAAATTCCCAGCCTCTGGAACTGTGAGAAATACATTTCTATTATTTATTAATTACCAAATTTAAGAGCACATTGAAAGGACCATTCACCATGATCAAGTGGAAATTATTCTTGGAACATAAGGATGATTCAACATATACAAATCAGTAAGTGTGATACACCACATTAACAGGATGAAAGATAAAATCATATGATCATGTCAATAGATGTATAAACACTATTTGACAAAACTCAACATTCTTTCATAATAAACCCTCTAAAAAATTAGGTGTGGAAGAAATGTATCTCAGTATAATAAAGGCCATATGTGACAAGCCCACAGCTAACATCATACTCAATGGCAAAAAACTGAAAGCTTTTCCTTGAAGATCAGTAACAAGACAAGGATACCCATACTTTTGCCACTTATTTTCAATATATTACTGGAAGTCCCAGCCAGAGCAATTTGGGAAGAAAAAGAAACAAAAGGCATCCAAATTGGAAAGAAATAAGTAAAATTGTCTTCGTTTGCAGAAGACATGATGTTATATACAGAAAACCGCAAAGGCTCAACCAAAAAAACTATTAGAACTAATAAATTCAGTAAAGTAACAGGATACAAAATCAACATAAAAATGAGTAGCGTATGTATACACTAACAACTATCTGAAAAAAAAATTTTAATACCATTTACAATAGCATCAAAAAAATAAAATACTTAGGAATAAATTTAACCAAGGAAGCGAAAGCTCTGTATACAACACTGATGAAAGAAATGAAGAAGAACAAATAAATGAAAAGATATCCCATGTTCATCAACTGGAATAATTAATACTGTTAAACTATTCATATTACCTAAAGTGATCTACACATTCAATGTAATTCCTACTAAAATTCCAATGACACGTTTCACAGAAATAGAAAAATTAATTTTTCCATGTCCCTACAAAGGACATGAACTCATCATTTTTTGTGGCTGCATAGTACTCCATGGTGTATATGTGCCACATTTTCTTAATCCAGTCTATCATTAATGGGTGCAGCACACCAACATGGCACATGTATATATATGTAACAAACCTGCACGTTGTGCACATGTACCCTAAAACTTAAAGTATAATAAAAAAAAGAAAAAAAAAGAAAAATTAATTTTTACCATAAATACCCAGAATAGCCAAAGCAACCTTGAGCAAAAAGAACAAAGCTGGAGGCATCGCATTACCTTATTTCAAGCTCAGAAATAAATTTGCATATTTACAGTCAAGTGATCTTCAACAAAGGTTCCAAGAACATGCAATAGGGAAAGGACAGCCTCTTCAATAAATGGCATTGGGAAAACTGGATAGATATCCACATGTGGAAGAATTAAACTGGACTCTTATATACCCCATATGTAAAAATAAACTCAAAATGGATTAAAGACTTACACATAAGACCTGAAACTATAAAACTACTAGAAGAAAACATAGGGGAAAAGATATTTTGCATTGGTCTAGCAATGATTTTTTTGAATATGTCCCCAAAAGCACCAGCAACCAAAGCAAAAATATACAAATAGGATTGCATCAAACTAAAAAGCTTCTGAAACAGTCAACAGAGGAGACAACTTACGGAATGGGTGAAAATATCTGCAAACTGCACATCTGATATAGTTTGGATGTGTGTCCCTGCCCAAATCTCATATTGAAATGTAATTCCCCAATGTTGGAGGGGGGCCTGGTGGGAGGTGACTATATCACAGAGATAGATTTCTCATGAATGGTTTACTACCATCCCTCTTGGTACTGTCCTCACCATAGTGAGTTAGTTGTTGTGAGATCTGGTCATTTAAAAGCATGTAAGACCCCCAACTTGCTCTTTTGTGCCTACTTTCACCATGTAACATGCAAGCTCCCACTTCACCTTCCACCATGATTGTAAGATTCCAGAGGCCTCTCCAGAAGCAGATGGTGGTGTTATACTTCCCACACAGCCTGCAGAACTGTAAGCCAATTAAACTTCTTTTCTTTATAAATTACCCAGTCTCAGGTATTTCTTTATAGCAATGTAACAATGGCCTAATACAGGGGTTAATATCCAAAATATATGGGAAACTCAAGCAACTCAATAGCAAGAAAACAAATGACATGACTAAAAATTGGCCAAAAGATCTGAATAGACATTTCCCAAAAGAAGACATGCAAATGGACAATGGGTATATGAGAAAAGGTTCAATATAATTGACCATCAGGGAAACCCAAGTTAAAGCCACAATGAGATATCATCTCACAACTGTTAGAATGGCTATTATCAAAAAGCCAAAAGATAAATGTTGGCGAGGATATGGAGAAAACAGAGCTATTGTACACTAATGATGGGAATATAAATTAGTACAGCTACTATGGAAAGAGTATTAAGGTTCCTCAAAATATTAAAAATATAACTACCATATGAACCAGCAATCCCACTTCTGGGTGTATATCCAAAGGAAATGAAATTGGTATATCTGAGAGTTATCTACACTCACATGTTCATTGAAACATTATTCACAATAGCCACAATATGGAATCAATCTAAGTGCCCATAAATGGACAAAGAAAATGTGGTATACATTCAACAGAATACTATTCAGCCTTTAAAACAATAAAAATTCTTTTGCTGTGCAGAAGCTTTTTAGTTTAATTAGATCCCATTTGTCAATTTTGATTTTTGTTGCCATTGCATTTGGTATTTTATTCATGAAATCTTTGCTCATGCCTATGTCCTAAATGGTATTGCCTAGGTTTTCTTATAGGATTTTTATGGTTTGGGGTCTTATGTTTAAGTCTTTCATCCATCTTGAGTTAATTTTTGTATAAGGTGTAAGGAAGGGGTCCAGTTTCAGTTTTCTGCATATGGCTAGCCAGTTTTCCCAACACCATTTATTAAATAAGGATTCCTTTCCCCATTGCTTGTTTTTGTCAGGTTTGTCAAAGATCAGATGGTTGTAGATGTGTGGCATTATTTCTGAGGCCTCTGTTCTGTTCCATTGGTCTATATATCTGTTTTGGTACCAGTACCATGTTGTTTTGGTTACTGTAACCTTGTAGTATAGTTTGAAGTCAGGTAGCATGATGCCTCTAGCTTTGTTCTTTTTGCTTAGAATTGTCTTGGCTATAAGTGCTCTTTTTTGGTTCCATATGAAATTTAAAGTAGTTTTTTCTAATTCTGTGAAGAAAGTCAATGGTAGCTTGATGGGGATAGCACTGGATCTATAAATTACCTTGGCAGTATGGCCATTTTCACAATATTGATTCTTCTTAGCTATGAGCATGGAATATTTTTCCATTTGTTTGTTTCCTCTCTTATTTCCTTGAGCAGTGGTTTGTAGTTCTCCTTGAAGAGGTCCTTCACATCCCTTGTAAGTTGTATTCCTAGGTATTTTATTATTTTTGTGGTAATTGTGAATGGGAGGTCACTCATGTATTGGCTATCCTGAGACTTTGCTGAAGTTGCTTATCAGCCTAAGGAGATTTTGGGCTGAGACGATGGGGTTTTCTAAATATACAATCACATCATCTACAAACAGAGATAATTTAACTTCTTCTCTCCTATTTGAATACCCTTTATTTCTTTCTGTTGCCTGATTGCCCTGGACAGAATTTCCAATACTATGTTGAATGGGAGTGGTGAGAGAAGTCATCCTTGTCTTGTGCTGGTTTCCAAAGGGAATGCTTCCAGTTTTTGCCCATTTGCTATGATATTGGCTGCAGGTTTGTCATAAATAGCCCTTATTATTTTGAGATACGCTGCATCAATAGCTAGTGAACAGGCAACCTACAGAATGGGAGAAAATTTTGGCAATCTATCCATCTGACAAAGGGCTAATATCCAGAATCTACAAGGAACTTAAACACATTTACAAGAAAAGAGAAACAACACCATGAAAAAATGACCAAAGGATATGAACAGACACTTCTCAAAAGAAGACATTTATATGACCAAGAAACATATGAAAAAAAGCTCGTCACCACTAGTCATTAGATAAATACAAATCAAAACCACAATTAGATACCATCTCATGCCAGTTAGAATGGCAATCATTAAAAAGTCAGGAAACAACAGGTGCTGGAGAGGATGTGGAGAAACAGGAATGCTTTTACAGTGTTGGTGGAACTGTCAATTAGTTCAGCTCTTGTGGAAGACAGTGTGGCAATTCCTCAAGGATCTAGAACCAGAAATACCATTTGACCCAGCAATCCCATTACTGGGTATATACCCAAAGGATTATAAATCATTCTACTATAAAGACATATGCACACATGTTTACTGCAGCACTATTCACAATAGCAAAGACTTGGAACCAATTCAAATGCCCATCAATGATAGACTGGATAAAGAAAATGTGGCACATATACATCGTGGAATACTATGTGGCCACAAAAAAGCATGAGTTCATGTCCTTTGCAGGGACATGGATGAAGCTGGAAACCATCATTCTCAGCAAACTAACACAAGAACAGAAAACCAAACACTGCATGTTCTCACTCCTAAGTGGGAGCTGAACAATGAGAACACATGGACACAGGGAGGGGAACATCACACACAGGGGCCTGTCAAGGAGTCAGGGGGTGGGTAGGGGAGGGATAGCATTAGGAGAAATACCTAATGTAGATGATAGGTTGATGGGCGCAGCAAACCACCATGTCATGTGTATACCTATGTAACAAACCTACACATTCTGCATATGTATCTCAGAACTTAAAGTTAAAAAAATCAAAATTCTGTCATTCATGACAACATAAGTGAACCTCAAAGACATTATGCTAAATAGAATAAGCTAAGCACAAGAAGACAAATATTGTATTATCTCATTTATATGTGGAATCTAAAAAAGTAGAACTCATAGAAGCAAGGAGTAGACCAGCAGCGCCTGCTGGTTACCAGGTGCTGGAGTGGGAAGGGGAAATGGAGAGATGTTAGCCAAATGGTAAAAGTTGCAGTTAAACAGGATAAATTCTGGAGGTCTATTATATAGCATGGTGACTAATTAATATCAATGTATTGTATATTTGACAATTACTGAGAGTAGATAGCAAATGTTCTTACCACAAATAAATGAGAAGTATTTGAGGTGATAGACCAATTATCTTGATTTAATCATTTCACAATATATACATATATCAAAACATCACTTTGTACCTTGTAAATATGTACAAATTTTGTCAATTATAAGTTAAAAAGGATAGGGGAAAAGAGCAATTGGGCATTATCTTGCAGAGTTAAGCATGCAAATGTCCTATAGCCCCAGAAAATTTCCAGAATCTTCATAGCAGTGTCACCTGCATTAGCAAAATTCTAGAAGTGGAGAGGGGATAAATAACTTGCAATACACTTACACTTCTGCTGTGTACAATTCTGCACAGCAGCGAAAGTGAAGTGAATGAACCAACCTCTATAAAAACATACACTGTATTTTACAATTCATATAACATTTAGTGATATATTGCATAGGGAAATATACACAAGTAGTAAAACTAAATGATAAGCAAAGGGATAATAAATACTACCCTTGAGTGGGAGGGCGAGAGATGCAGGAAAGGCAATTGGGTTTCCCTGGCATCAGTAATGTTCTATCACTTAAGCTTCATTGTTAGTGCCCAGATACTCATTTCATTTGTCCCACATATATGGAACAAACCATATGTAATATATATATATTCTTTTGTGTATATGAAATATTTCAGACAAAATGATGTTTGTAAGTCAATGAACCATAAGTCACGAAAACACAATGCTTCATGGTTATGAGGGAATTGAGTTATATTGAATAATAAGAGAAAAAACACTGAACCAGAAGGAATAAAGCTGGTTTCAAGTTCTGCCTCTGGCATATTCTATGTGATTCTAGGTAAATCATCAATAAGCCTTTGTTTATTAATTTAAATAATGGGGGAAATAATTTCTTTTAAAGTTATAGTAGGAAAAAAATAAAATATATATATGGAAAATGCCCTGGAATCTGTAACAAACCATATACTATTGTAGATGAATACAAAGACCCTAAAAGCAAACAGGTTATAATTTTTCTTCCAGTCCAAAGAACTGCGTGTCCATTGGCTGTATCCTTTTATTTGTCCCAATGCCCCTTCTTTCAAAAGTCATAAAATCACTCAGAAGCCATCTTTATTTTTCCCTCACCATGTGCAGAGGTGAGCCTCTGGGGCTCTCAGACCCAGCTGCCTTGCATTCACTTAGTTAGAAACTTAGGCATGCCTTCTTCCTGAGCTGTGCGTGTAACACCTTCTCAGACTTAGCCAGCTGAGGGGTGAACTGGACAAGACAGAAGAAGTGTGGTGACAGCCCCCCAAGCTGTCTAAATCAGTAAATAATAATCCCAACTCCAAGTGGGGGTATGAAACTTGTCCTGAGTGACTCCCCAAAGCATAAAGAGTCATAGATCCTATTGTTCATTAAAAAACATTAAAAGGCAGGACAGAAAACATGAAAATCCCAATAGAAGACTTTTGGTGGGAAACTGCTGTTATTCCCCTTGCTCAGGCACCTGCTGCCCCAATGACTCCAGGGTCTCGGCTCCCATCTGCCACTGGAGGTTAGATGGTTCATTCCTCCCTTCAAATGAAGTCCTTCTGTGCTCCTCTCTTGAAATGTGTGAATTATGGGGAGCTTGAGAACCACCCCCACCCCACCAGTCTCATGTTCCCAATCACATCAATCACATTTCTCTTGCCAAGGACATAACAAAAGACAATATCTACAGAGCCAGTAGGAATACAATAAAAATTGGCACCACATGTCACCCAGGATCTCTGCCTGTCTTTGAGGTGAGCTACAGAAAAATCCAAAAGGTCAATGCAGTCTTTTTAGAAATCTCTTTGCCCCTCACCCACAAGCCTGTTTTCCAAACACCTCCATGCAGGGAAACTCTTCACATGAAGGTGCTGCAAGCATCCCCACCATGTCTTGGCCTCTGAACACCATGTCCTCACTGGATTAGGAGGGCCTTGTAATTCCTACTATCAGTGATCCAAGCTGTATTATCTGGATATCTATGAAGATTAAAAGAGCCTCATCACCTTGCTACGAGCCATAGCAAGTCAGTGTGAAAGGCCAAAACTCAGACATGAAGCCATCCCTTAAAACACTTGGTTCTGGCCAGGTGCAGTGGCTCACACCTATAATCCCAGCACTTTGGGAGGCTGCTGCAGGCAGATCACCTGAGGTCAGGAGTTCGAGACCAGCCTGACCAAACATGGAGAAACCCCATCTCTACTAAAAACACAAAATTAGCCAGGCGTGGTGGCGCATGCCTGTAATCCCAGCTACTCAGGAGGCTGAGGCAGGAGAATCGCTTGAACCCAGGAAGTGGAGGTTGCAGTGAGCCAAGATCATGTCATTGCACTCCAGCCTGGGCAACAAGAGTGAAACTCCATCTCAAAAAAAAAAAAACAAAAAAAAACCTTGGTTCTTACTGGCCTCCAAGCCTCTGTAATTGGATCTAATGAGGAATGACGACAATAGCTTAGCATCAAATAAAGAAAAAGGGATAACAAGGATGGAAATCAAATATCAAAAGGTTCACCGGACAAGGATAGGTAGACATAGGGTACTGACTAGGAGTCAGGGGCCTGGATTCTGGCCCTAATCTACCCCTCACTGTCTCTAGGTCTTGGTCAAGACTACCCTGGGGAGGCAGGGACTGGGGGGGGTGGGTGGCTTCATTTTAACTGCAAAGTGCTCCCTGAGAGCCTTTCTAGCCCAAGCACTCTACAGGTCTAACTCAAATGAAACCCAGTGTTAGTTGCATTTGATGGCTTTCAGGAAGTAAAACTTAGAGAACTAGGATGCAGGAGATAAAAAATATAAAGGACAGGGTCATTTTATATACAACATAGGAAACAAGTGGGGTACAAATGAGTAAGTATTGAGAAACCAGAAATAATAAAACTATGAGATATAGGTGAAGTATTCCAAAAGGTCTTCCAGACAAAGTTTGAGAGTGTGCCTTAACAATAGGTCTGTTTGTGCTTTCCCCACCAAAATTAACAGAGCACTTAACTCATAGTAGAAACTTTATGTTTATTGAATAGGTGAGATCAGGACTGAGAACATCTTCTAGAAATGGGTTTAAGATTTGCACAACTGAAAACACCTGGCCAAAACATGGCAATTTGAAATATTATTGAGAAAGTTCTGAGAACCTTCCAAAAGTAAAAAGGAGATACTCCAAGAGGGGCCCAGTCAGTGGGGTAAGGTGACTGACCTCCAGTAAGGAAGATGGTGCAATGAAACTGTTACTGGCAGAAGATAGACCACACTGGGTTAGTTATTCACATTCCAACTCGGTTCCCTCAACACTTGTACAAGGCATTCATAACATAATACTTGACTTGAGAGGTATAATATATATGGTTGCACAACAACTTGTTATGAGGACATGAAATAACACATATAAAAATCATTTAAAAACTTAATTCCGTCTCAAAAAAAAAATAAATAACTTAAAGGTGGGCTATGTGCTACCTAGGCAAGGCAAAAAAAAAAAAATGTTTCCTTTGTAAGCATGCTCCTGGGAGGAAAAATTCTCCATTTGTTCATCAAATTCTCCTAATTAGTATATACTATGCAGCAGACATGATGTTGGATGTTACATATAATACTTTCAAATGTCAGCCACTTTACAGTTTGAAAAACTTACAGAGAATCTCAAGAGTAACTCAGTCTTTACAATATATTAAGCCCCCCAAAGCCATATGTACTCCTTTAATTCAAAGGCTGTCCAATCACAAATCAGAATTACCCTGTTTATTTTCTGTAGCATGTCACTAACAAGGCAAAAAAAAAAAAGGATTTAAAAAATCCTTTATTTAGGAAGAACATCCATCTTGAATGGGAATATGGCATTATCACCAAACATGAAACAAAGCAAATCAGCAAACCAAATGAAGACAAGAGAGAAAGTTGACAATAAGAAGCAATAGGGAAAGACTCCATATTCAATAAATGGTGCTGGGATAGCTGGTTAGCCATATGCAAAAGATTGAAACTGGACCCCTTCCTTTCACCATACACAAAAAACAACTCAAAATGGATTAAAGACTTAAATGAAAAACTTAAAACTATGAAAACCCTAGGAGAAAACCTAGGAAATACCATTCTGGACATTGGCCTTGGCAAAGATTTCATGATGTAGACTCCAAAAGCAATTGCAACAAAAACAAAAATTAACAAGTAGGACCTAATTAAATGAAAGAGCTTCTGCACAGCAAAAGAAACTAACAAAAGAGTAAACAGACAACCTACAGAGTGGGAGAAAATATTTGCAATCTATGCATCCAACAAAGATCTAATATCCAGAATCTATAAGAAAATTAAATCAACAGTGAAAACCAAACAAGCCCTTTAAAAATGAACAAAAGACATGAACAAGCACTCCTCAAAAGAAGACATACACATGGCCAACAAAGCATATGAAAAAATGTTCAACACCACTAATCATTAGAGAAACGCAAATCAAAACCACAATGAGATACCATCTCACACCAGTCATAATGGCCATTATTAAAAGTCAAAAAATAAAAGATTTGACAAAGTTGCAGAGAAAAGGGAACGCGTATACACTGTTGATGAGAATGTAAATCAGTTCAGCCACTGTGGAAAGCAGTTTGGAGATTTCTCAAAGAATTTAAAACAGAACTACCATTTGACCTAGCAAACCTCAGCAAGTCATTGTCATACTTCCCCTAGAACCTGGCCTGAAGGAGCAATCTGTATATATACCCAAAGGAATATAAATTGTTCTACGATAAAAACACAGGCATACATATGTTCATTGCAGCACTATTTACAACAGTAAAGACATGAAATCAACCTAGATGCCCACCAACAGTGGACTGCATAAAGAAATTGTGGTGCATATACACCATGGAATAGTATGCAAGCACAAAAAAGAATGAAATCACGTCCTTTGCAGCAACATGTTGCAGTTGGAGGACATTATCCTAAGTGACTTCATGCAGAAACAGAAAACCAAATGCTGCATGTTCTCACTTATAAGAGGGAGCTAAACATTGAGTACACATGGACAGAAATAGGTTAACAATAGATATCAGGGCAAACTTGAGGATGAAGATCAGAGGACAGTGAGGAATGATAAACTCCCTATTGGGTACTATGCTCACTATCTGGGTGATGAAATCATTTGTACACCAAACCTCAGTGACATGCAATTTACCTATGTAACAAACTTGCACATATACCTCCTTGAACCTAAAATAAAAGAAGAAAGAAAGAAAATCTGATCTTAAAAAAGTCTCTTAAACCCAAGCATAAGAGCATGGAACACAATGCTGCAGGAGACTGAAAAACTGCAAGCTAAATACAATTCAGTAGTAAGTGACTGAGAACAAAAATAAGAAGTTCCAACTCTTCCACTGCCTGTTGTTGAACCTGTGGGAACTGGTTTTTTTCCAATAATTCAGACAAGAATTCTATCCAGTGCCATTGCATAAAGTGCCACTTGCTAGACTGGAAAATGCAAAGATGCATAAGATGCCCTTGCTGTACTCAAGTCAATCTTATCTACCAAGGAGCCAGACAAGTAAACCAATATAAAATGTCATATGCCATAAATGGGACATGGATAACATAGGGAAGGGAGGGGCTCCAATTCTATGGAAGGAACTGGGGAAGGTATTCAGGGAAGAGGACACTGCATGTTAAAGGATAAGTAGAGATCAATGGCAACACCAGTGATATGGTTTGGATCTGTGTTCCCGCCCAAATCTCATGTCAAGCTGTAATCCCCAACACTGGAGGTGGGGCCTGGTGGAAGGTGACCGGATCATGGAGGTATTTCTCATGAATGATTTAGCAGCATCCCCTTGGTGCTGCTCTTGTGATAGTAAGTTCTCATGAGATCTGGTTGTTTAAAAGTGTGTAGCACCTCCCCACTCGCTCACTCTCTTCCTACTGCTCCTGCCATGTAAGACGTGCCAGCTCCTGCTTTAACTTCTGCCACAATTGTAAGTTTCTTGAGGCCTCCCCAGAAGTTCAGCAGATACCAGAATCATGCTTACTGCACAGTCTGCAGAACCATATGCCAATTAAACCTCTTTTCTACATAAACTACCCAGTCTCGGGTATTTTTTTATAGCAAAGTGAGAACAGACTAATACAACCAGCCATTGAGGAAATATAGGCTGGAGGGTGGGATTTGCTGGGAGGGACAATGAGAGTTCAGAGGTGGCCATACTGAGTCTGAGATGCCAGCAACCAGCTTGGCAGAAATGTCTCACCCTTCTTGGTCCTCCAGTTTCCTCACCTGTGATAAGCAAAACTGACAAGAAGATAGTCAGCATTCCTTCTAGTTAGAGCATCTTGGAGGGTCAGTTTTTATCATCAAGTCCTAAATGTACTTAAAAGTATTGTGTATCCCATCCTCTTTGGAAGGAAGCTAAGAAAAACCTGACAAAGTCAACTGAACTATGGTCACACGGGGTCCCAGCGTCAGACCTTGACCAGGCAAGAGGCGCTCCAAAGGGCAAGGGTCTATACCCACTATGGGGTCATCGTTAATCGGATAGTCATTAACGCTGCTCACATAATACTTTTGGCTCCCAGCCTTCTTGGCCCCCAACATTGGATGTGGCCACATGACCAGTTCTGGCAAATACATTTAAGGGCAAATATTGCATTGCCAGGGTAAGGACCTCCAGAGCTCTTTCCCCTTTCACAGTTATAGAAAGTGTGGCTGAAGAGAAGTAGGCAAGAGAGTAGGAAGTGATGAGGTCAGAGAGAAGCTGCTTCCCCATCCCTGGTTCTAGAGGAAGAAAATGACTTGCCCAAAGCCCCCAGCCAACCAGATGATAGGCACAGAACACAGCAAAAAATAAAGCAACCCTGTGAGGTAGGTATCATTATCTTCCTTTTATAGATTGAAAAACAGAGTCAATGAAGTTAAATAACTTACTCACAGCTGGTAGGTGGTAGACCAGCATTCAGATCCTTGTCTGGTTCTGTTCAAATACAACCCCATTCCCCCAATGACTTGATGTGATTTACTTCATTCTGTGGGTTGTAGGAAATAGTCTAAGGTTTTTACATAAGGGAGTAACATGATTAGGTCTATTTTTAGGAAAATAGCTATGTTTTTGCCAAAAACTAAAGAGGAGGAAGGGACACCATTTGGTAGGCTATGGCAGAAACCTGGGTGTGACAGGATCAAGGATACTGGAAATAAACAGGAGGATGGGGAGAGCAACAGACATTTCACAGAATAAAAGGGAATTTGCAGACCAGATAAGGATGCTCCAGGAATTCCAAAGGCCCCCCAAGATGGCCAAGTGGGTTTTTGGTAGGGGAAATTAATTTGGTTTGTGGGATGCTAAGCTTGAAGTACTTCATTTGAATCTACCACACAGTTGAAAATACGGCTTTGCAGCACAGGAGAGGCAGAAGTTGGGGACATGGATCTGAGGGTCACAAGGACACAGAAGGCTTAGGGCAGTGGTAGGCAATCACGCTCAGAACGGCTCCCTGTGGAGAACCACCCAGAACCCAGAGAAAAAGAACACATCCAGTTCTCCTCAACTGTTCTTCACCCTTGAGGGGAGGCACGGCCACATGACTCATTCCCTAATGAAATGTGAGTAGAACTGTCACGCACCACCCTAAAGCATTTAACTGACAGTGCTCCCTCTGCAGCCTTTCCCTTCTCCCAGGGCGACTGCACGGGTACTTGTTGAAAAGGTAGCATTGGAAGACAATGGAGTGTTCCTCAGCCTGAGTCCCTGTGTGACACCTGGGAAGCAACTCTGACCTAGCACCTATGGCAACAGGGCTGAAGGTTTCTCCTACTGATGCTGGGAGGGAGTGGTCAGACACATAGGAAGTGAGAAATGAGAAATCTAGGGGAGAAGGAAGGTCTCAAGGAACTGGCCAACGTTTTCAAGCGCCCCAAGGAGGTGAAAGAGCTTCAAGGCTGAGAGACCACTGACTGGGAACACAGAGGATAACTGAGGACAGGGATGGGGTGTGGTGAAGTGTGCTGCTGCGTGGACCGATGTCTGGCAAGATGTAAAAAGCACTCTCGGGAGGTTTTCCCTTTTTGGCTCTTCGTTTCCGGAGGCAGGGCGTGTGAGAAGCAGGGTGGGCTGGGCTGGTCGGCATGTGCATGAGAGAACATGTGCGGGTGGAACACACAGTTCTTGACTTTCCCGGCCCTGTGGGTTGGCAGCCTACACGCTGCTCACTGTGGCAGTTTTCACTCACTCAGGCCCATGTGGTTGTCACATCGTTGGCTTGTGCTCTCACCCCAGATCACATCCTTCACCCTAATGGTTGGAGGCTCATGCATCATAGCACGTCAGACCTGGCTCCTTGAAAGTGCCTAGCCACTGTCACAAGAAGGACATAGGAACCACACTAACAGCCCATTCTCTGCCCAGGGAATACCTCTAGTGACATCTCCCAAATGCCCATTTTGATTCCCCTCATTCACTGCTTCCCTTCCACCCACTGGTTTCTCCTGGGTCTTGACTCTTGCTGTCTAGCTGCTGAGATTGGGGACTCTTTTTTTTTTTTTTTTTTTTTTTGAGACAAGGTCTCACTCTGTCACGCAGGCTGGACTTCAGTGATGCAACCACTGCAGCCTTGAACTCCTGGGCTCAAGCAACCTGCCTGTCTCAGCCTCCCGAGTAGCTAGGACTATAGGTACACACCACCATGCTCTGCTAATATTTTTTATTTTTAAAGTTTCTTGTCAAAATGAGGTTCCGCAATGTTGCCCAGTCTGCTCAAGTGATTCTCCCACCTCAGCCTCCCAAGGCACTGGAATTACAGGTGGACTTAACTTTAGAAGATCAGCCTCACCCAGACTTTGATGCCCTTCTGAACATGGATTTGTCAATTCTGCACACTTCTATGGCAAGTAACAGGTTGCCTGCCTGCCCTATGTTCCCAGGCCACTGTCCAGCCTGGCCTGCTGTTAGCCCAGCCACTGATAGGAGGAGGACAAAGATCTCAGAATCCCATCACTGCAGTGCCATCCTGATGGGTAATATGCCTTGTGAGTGTGGCCTCTCTGTCCTCCTGAGACCAAGCCAGCTCTAAGGACACTGGAAGTAACCGTTTGTGAAAGGATACCTTGTGGCCCATTTCCCTCTTTCACGTGTTTACATGGAGCTCCCTGGCATTATGTCCTTATCTGCCCCCTGGCTGCCCAGGAGCCCTGGCCCGAGTTTGCCTTCTTCTAATAGGACCGTTGCTCTGTGCATTTTCCGAGGGGCAGCAGAGTGTAGGACAAAGCACGTGAGCTTTGGATTAAGAGAGACCCAAGTGAAAAATCCTAGTCCCCAACTTACTAACTGGGGATCCTTGGGGAAGTATGCAAGGCTCCTGCAGTTCACATTCCACCATGGGTAATATGGGGAAACACAGCCTGTCATACTGAATTGTTATAAGGAAGAGATAATATACAAAACCTAGCACATTGTAGTTATCCAATACATTTTGTTAACTTTCCGGCTATTCTTTTCCAGATTTCTTCATCGTTTACGACTCTACTCCCTATCTATTAAAATGACTCTGTCCTGTCTGAGTACCTCTCTCCTGGGACTCTGTCATCCTTAGGTGCCAGTAAGTGCGTCATGCAAAGGTGTGAAAGACCATGAGGAAGAAAATGTGGAACTTTCACCAGATATCATATTTGTAGTTATCTAGAGGCTCTTAAAAAGCCTTAACTCAAAGATAAAAATGAATAATAGAAAATTCATGTTTCACAGGAGGCTAGTTTAAGAGGTTCTTAATAGTTATGTGTTACTGAACATCTCTTATGTGCCAGGCACTGTGCTAAGTTCTTTGTATTAATTACATCATTTAATCAACAAAAACTCCATGAAATATTATGATCCCCACTTTCCAGGTGGAGAAACTAAGTCTGAGAAAGGTTAGAAAATGTGCCCAAGGTGACACAGCTAATTAAATGAAGAATGAGGATTTGAGCCCCGTAATCCAAAACAATGCTAAATTGCCTCCCTCTTTTCCTAAGAGGTCCCTCCAAAACCTTCAAATCAGGGTTGTTTTTGTATGTCTGTATTTACCCCAGCCTTTTCAAATCCTAATACCAGTATTCAGTGTGTCCTTGTTAGTTCAGTATGTCCTTGTTAGATACATACATGTTAGATAGATGTGCAGCAATACAATAAGAAAAGTCCTAACAGGCGGTTAACACTTTATAAACAGTACCTGTTTTATTATCATTATTGTTATTATATATAGCCCATTGCTACTGCTCCCAGACAGTGGTGCCTTTTCAGGTGAATGGTGACTTTGTTTCTGATTTCTCATTTATCTAGAAGATAACAACAAAAAAGCTCTTTTAAAAAAATAACATGCATCCTGATATCCAATCTCAAAGCCATGGTCTGGGTAGAGTAAACACTCTCTCAGTCCTCTTTTAGAGACAGCCTATCCTAACTTCTGTGCTGGGCAAGTCTGCCACAGTTCAGAGTGGCTGGCAGAGGGGCACCACTAGAGCCCTCATGCTGGGGCCACTCAGAGTTCCTAGAAGATTAAAGTTGAAGAGGCAGCAGAGAACCCAGACAAGCAAGTGTCCTCATCCGCAGAACAGGCCTGCAAGCTAATCTTCCCCAAATACTATGTCCCGCATGGTCATCCTGCCCCCTCCATCCAGCACCCACAGTAACTCTCCTGCCTTAATTCCCTCTGCTGTGAGGCCCTCCATGATCTAACCAGACCTAACTAAACCAATGATGTTCCCACCACTCTCATATTCAATATCCTTTTTATCCCACAAATAAATTAGGGCCTGTCTCAAAGTTGGGGATCATCCTGTTATTCCTAAAACTTCTCCCCCAAAACCCACTCCATGACACCCCTGGGCTTATATAAGTTCCAGCTACCTTTCAAAGCCCTGTTCAAATCTCACCTCTTCTACAAAACTGCTCTTACATGATAGAAACCACAGTGGTATCTCCAGCCCAGAATGCCTATTTCAGGGATCACCCATATGAAAAGATGTGGGAGGTTTCAGCTTTCTGTGGGAGGAAATAAGCCCCCAAGACAAAGGACCAGGTTTCATACTTCTTTTGAATTCTCCTGTGTTTGGTGATCAGGAGATTGCACACTAGCCAAGTGTACTATGAACATAATTTGTGTTTTGTGACTACTCTTTTCCAACTGACCTGCGATATAAATATCTAAGGTGCTACAATTGCTGGATGTCTTGAAGGTGACAAAAATCACATCTGAGATTGTATTGTATCATTTAAAATTACATGTTTAAAGGGGGAAAAGACTTTCTAATCATGTATAGCAGTGCTGTGGGGATCAATATACAATTTTCCTTTTATTCCCCTCCTGATTATGAAACAAGCTGAGACACGGGATATACTGGAGTTAGATAAATAAAGACAAAAAATAATCAGTTTCATTTCTGATAAAGCAAGTTGGAGAACATGACTTTAGATCTATCATCTATCTTCTAGATCTATCCTGAGTGTATACCCCGGAATTTTGAACCATCCAGTCATAGGAACAACCACAGAAGCCCAGTCCTACCCTATTACAGGGCACTGTCCCAGAAGCTACAAGCAAAAGGGAGTAGAGAAGATATGTTCCTGGAGGGCCGGCCAGTTCTAAAGAGGAGGAAGAAGCTGAGAGGAGCACAGCCAGTTCTTCTAAATTCATCTATTACAATTCAGGAGGAATGAGCAAAGGATGAAGGCAAAGGCCTAAAAAGTGTTTTCTGGAGGAAGTTCTTCCACCAAGAAACATAACAGAGAAAAGGAGGTTCCCCTCACTGACTAATGGTTCTGAACTATAGGAAGCATTATGCAAATATTAACTACTTAAGTGGTTAACATCTGAAAGAAGCTAGAAACTTAATAGATTTAATCTTTGCTGATACACAGAACTCACACAATGATTTGCTTATTTCACTGAGAATTGCTGTCCTCCATAGGGGATATCAGTTCACTTATACATCATCCATTCAACTTGACATGTATTGCCAAACAGCTATTCGTTGGAGTCTAGCCGGAGCACATATATACTAAGGAGGGCTTCATGCTTCAGCTGGAACTAAGCACTCATTCATTCAACATATATTAATTACTGTGTGCCAGACACAGAGCTTGGTGGTAGAGACATCATAATGTACACCCTAGATAGTCTCGTGGGCAACAATATCAAACAAGCACAAGGGGGCAGCAGGATCCCCACATTCAACCAGTTCTCAGAACAAGTGCCTTAACTGATGGATTGGCTCAGATGCTGTTAAACACCGATTATATTATGGAAACGTATGTAGTGCAATGTCCTGGCCATTATAATGAGGAAAACATGAATACGACTTGAACCAGGACAAAGGATACCAAGGGATATCTTCATTAAAATACATTTTTAATAATAAATAATTCTATGATGCTGTGGGTGCATTTCCAATTTGAGTATGGTGGGCAAAAACATCATTACCTACAAATCCTTCTTGGCTTTCACATTCTGCACTTCTCAATGCTTCCTTCTTTTGTATAAGCCTCGCACAGCTCTGGGACACTTTGCTGGGGAGAAGAGCCTTATAGTTCTAATGAGTGCCCAATAATGGGGATTTTACCTTCTATACCATGGTGGTAAGAGTGACACAGCACACACTGTCACTTGGGCTACAGTGAAATTCATTGAAAAGAGTAAAGCTGAGCTATAAGAAAGGGCGGGTGGGAGGGAGGAAAGGGAGAGAAACAGAGCAGGAAGACAGCCTGGCTTGCAATGGGTTCTCAAGCACAATGCACTTCACACACAATGCATGAGGTCTTTTTTGTCAAAATCCCTTAGCTGCGCATTGTCCAGAGCCCGGGAGGCTGCAAAGGCATTCCAACCCCTGACGGCAATCCCGCAGGCTCTGCCCAGGTCAGCCAGGAGCAAGCAGCTTTGACACTCCCAACACACAGAGGGTGACAAGAAGGGCTCACAGCCTCTTCAGATGTATCCTTTGCTTCATGATCACTGTTTTATTATTTTTATTATTTTAATTCTTTCCCTTTTGAGCTTCTCTGCCTTCCCATGCAAAACTGGTTCAGAGATGCCACTTTTGGAGCTCATTATGTTGTCATGGCAACTAGAATTTTCAAAGTTTATTTCTCCTCCTCTTCTCTCCTCCATGAACTCTCCTTCCCCATCCCCTTCTCTTAACACATATACGTTTTGCATAAGAAACAAAACATGGAAGAAAATAAGACCTATAGCAGCACCATCAGGTAAATTTTTCTCACACGCTATTTTCTCACACTCTCTTAGCACAGCATGTCCCTACTGGGTACGTGAAATTACCCCTGTTCCCACTGTCTCCAATTAATATTCTTAGACTCCCAATCACCCATGATGTTTCGGAGCAAGGCCTTGGGTAGCAGCCATCAGCTGTGCCTCCTCCTCTTTTCCTCCTCCTCTCTTCCTGCAGAGAGAAGCAGATATATTCCTTCCTGCTTATATAAACCACGAACATGCTGTGTCTTATTTGTCATTTGTTAGTCCCTGAAAACAACAACAACTGTGGATGAGGGAAAGTGAAAACACCTCAGATGCACTTCACAGGGGATCTCTCTGGAGACTGGAGGAATTACAGTTGGCAAAACAAAAGGAAAGGAAATCC
The DNA here is from genome assembly GCF_028858775.2 of Pan troglodytes. NCBI lineage: Eukaryota > Metazoa > Chordata > Mammalia > Primates > Hominidae > Pan > Pan troglodytes. The sequence goes on from NC_072398.2 coordinate 67,456,119, forward strand.
CCAAAGAAAATTTGCTAAATTGATTGTTTAATTATAACACTAACCTTTGCTATCAAAGACCAGGTGAGACAGAGAGGGAAAAGGAATCGAAACAGGAATGAGAGAGCCTGAACTTCCACACTGAACATAAGCCACCTAAGAAAGGCAGTCACCCTGCCACCTGGGGGACACTCATGCCCTGGCACGCTGAGCTGGCACCTGCAGGTGAAATGCTTGTTTGGTCCACAGAGCTGCTAGAGGGGTGGCACTCTGCAGACCTCTGCTCTCTCTGTGCTGGGGTGTAGAGAGAGACTTGAGAGAGATGGTCAGGTCAAGCCTGTGGCAGAGTCCCTCTGTCCCCCTGAGAGCCCACACCCCTGCTGCACTGCCCTCGCAGGAAGAGGTCAGATAACTGGCCCAGAAAACATGGGAATTCGCAGCTGAGGGGGCATGGAACATTCAGATGAGGCCTGGTCTGTATTAGGGGGACTGTGTCGAGGGGCTGTAAGACAGAATGACCCTCTGGCTACTGAGATCCAGTATTTTTAATTTATGGGTCTACTGAATTTAAGATTAAACTCTGTGACATCAGACATGATCAATGAGTATTTTAATTGAGACTCTGCTTATTCTTTTTTTTTTTTTTTTTTTTGAGATGGAGTCTTGCTCTGTCACCCACACTGGAGTGCACAGTGGCGCGATCTCGGCTCACTGCAAGCTCCGCCTCCCAGGTTCACGCCATTCTGCTGCCTCAGCCTCCCCAGCAGCTGGGACTACAGGCGCACGCCGCCATGCCTGGCTATTTTTTTTTTTTTTTTTTGTATTTTTAGTAGAGACGGGGTTTTACCGTGTTAGCCAGGATGGTCTCGATCTCCTGACCTCGTGATCTGCCCGCCTTGGCCTCTCAAGGTGCTGGGATTACAGGCATGAGCCACCGCGCCCAGCCCTCTGCTTACTTATTCTATCATTCATCATTGGTAGCATAAGGAGAGCCCCAACTGCTTAGGTCATAAAAGCTCCAGACTCTTGTATTGCCTAAATTGGCCCTAACAGGATTAGTTGTGTGGCTGGGGAACTGAACAATAATAACGGGAACATGGTACTCTACACTGAGGAGCAGGGTGAAGGGCAGCAAGGCTGTGCAGGACAAATGCACGCTGGGAGCTGGGATAAAATAAAATGGTGGTTATATTGAGGAGAAACAGGCAACGAACAAGAGCTGGCAGAGCGGGTGTTGGGGTGTGCACTGCTGGGTGGGGTTGGGAGGAGGAAACTGTGTTTCAGGAGAGGGGTGGGGTCATGTCGACTGTAATTTCCAGGACTCTAGCTGCCATGTGGGTTGGGACAGGAATGTCCTGCCCAGCCCATGGCTTCCATCCCCTGGCCCTATAAGGGATGTCCTCTTTCTGGGCAGTGGACCATCTGCTCTCCGGCTCACTCTAGTCCTGAATTCTGTTGTCACTCTGCTTCTTCTAACTCACTAACCTTGGAAAAGCTGTTCCTGGCACATAGTAGGTGCTCCACAAATGTTGAATGAATGATCTACTCCTTGAATGTGGAGCAAGAGCATATGCTCTGGATGCCACCCCATATCCCCTCGGGCCAACTCTGGGTTCTGCAGCTGCAGTGGACAGGCCTTAAACACTCACACAGGTATGTGACAGTGCCCACTTTGAGTGCTTACATCTTCCTGCTTCTCCACCTACGGAATTTCTCCAGGCACTGTTAAGTCCACAAACAGGGCAGCCCCAAAGTGTCATCACTCAAGGATGGACAGGGATTGATGGATGGGGGAAAAATACATACACACACACACACACACACACACACATACTCATATACATACATACATAAACATACAGATACATGTATCTATGTCCCAGTTTCCCAGCTGCTTGGTGGAGCAGGGCTGAGGTACGTTCTACATGGTTCCTTCAAGGGTTCCCAGTGGATTAAGCCTCAGCAGTTCATACTGACAACCCTCTCAATTAACACATAACTTTTTGGCTTTTTCCCCTTCTCTGCCTCAATTTTCTCACTTGCTCCCTTTTGCAGCCAATTCTTTTCTTGGGGTCGTCTTTCAGGGAACCCAGGCCAAAACCCCATATGTGAGCTAGTTAAGTCCAACAAATAACTCCTCCCTGACCGAAGGACAGGGAAGAGAAAAGGGGAACATTAAACTAAGGGACAGCAAAGGTGCATGATCTCAAATACAAATGCCACCAACTTCTCAAATTTTGCCAGGAGAAAACCTTGACCAGGTTTGAAAGACTCTATGGATAAGAAATGCCTAGAAAGCAGGGAAAATGTTTGCATTGTCTGTGAACATGACCAGCACAGCGCAACCTTGCAATAGGTATCTGCTACTGTTTCTGAGGGTAGTGCAGAGGAAAGGGGGCCAGAAATGAATGACTGAAGGAAGACCTTACTCTCTGGAGCCAGACAGTCTGGGATACAACTTGGCCTTGGCCTCGAGGTTCCCTCTGACCACTTTAGGTCCTTTCTTCCCTCCTATTCATAGATGTTTACAGAGGGAATTTAGAAGGTGAAGATATCAATAAAAGCACAGTCTTGGTTTCCAGATCATTACCTTTGGAAGAAATATTAAGTTACTTAATCCACTAGGGCAACTTTCCCCACTAGTTAATGCAAAGACATCCTTTTTTTCAAAAGTTACTTTATTTTAGGTTTGGGGTACATGTACAGGTTAACTCATGTCACAGGCATTTGTTGTACAGATTATTTCATCACCACCCAGGTATTAAACTTAGTACCCAATAGTTATGTTTTTTGCTCCTCTCCCTCCTCCCACCCTCCACACTCAAGTAGACCCCACTGTCTGTTGTTCTCCTCTTTGTGCTCATGAATTCTCATCATTTAGCTCCCACTTATAACTGAGAACATGAGGTATTTGGTTTTCTGTTCCTGCGTTAGTTTGCTAAGGATAACGGCCTCCAGCTTCATCCATGTTATTGTAAGTGACATAATCTTGTTCTTTTTTATGGCTGCATAGTATTCCATGAGTATATGTACCACATTTTCTTTATCCAATCTGTCACTGATGAGCATTTAAGTTGATTCCATGTCTTTGCTATTGTAAATAGTGCTGCGGTGAACATTCACATGCATGTGTCTTTACAGTAGAATGATTTATATTCCTCTAGGTATATACCCAGTAATGGGAATGCTGGGTCAAATGGTAGTTCTGCTTTTAGCTCACAAAGGCATCCTTTTTAACACCCCTGAGTGAAGAACGAAGTCTTCCACACAAGTTAATTATGCATTCAAGGTCCTATTGCTCCGGTTTTTGTTTGTTTGTTTGTTTGTTTAGCCCAGTTGGTTGGTAAATCACATCTTCAGAGTAACTGACACTGGCCACTAGAGAAACACAAGCATCATTTCTCCTGTAGGGAAATAGTGTGGGAGCCGTTATGTCAGGTGAGGGAAGCGTATCCATAGAATCACACGGGGTCAGATCAATGCAGACTGTAGAAGTCTGGCAGCAATTCTCTCAAGTCTGATTGTTTTTTCTTTCTAAGACAGGAATCAAAGTTGCTATCCAAAGCCTGCTCATTTTCTTCATAACATTTCCCATTATTTGTGTTATTTGCTTGCTTGTTTTCTGTCTCAGCCATGAGAAAAATAAAGTTCATAAGAGCAAGGGACTCCATCTTCTTGTTCACTATCAAACTCAGAGTGCCTGACATATTGGTGCTAACAAATGTTTGCTGGCTGGACGCAGTAGATCACGCCTGTAATCCCAGCACTTTGGGAGGCCAAGGCAGGAAGATTGCTTGAGCTGAGGAGTTTGAGACCAGCCTGGGCAACAAAGTGAGATCCCACCTCTACAAAAAATTAGCCAGGTGTGGTGATATGCACCTGTAGTCCCAGCTCCTGGGAAGGTTGAGGTGGGAGGATCCCTTAAACCTGGGAGGTCGAGGGTACAGTGAGCTATGACTGCACCACTGCACTCCAGCATGGGTGACAGAGCAAGACCGTGTCTCAATAATAATAATAATAATAAATGAATAAATGTTTGTGATTAGATATTTTAGTAAGTGATCCAAGAAGTATTTCTCCCCCTTACCACCTTTTACTTTAAAAAATTAGTCTGTACCTTCCTCCTTCAGCTCTTGCTCACTAAGGTATTAATTGCTCATAATTAGATCATCCCTTCCTCATATTATATTTGGTCACTGGGTACCTTGATCTAAATAGAACATACAATGTGAAAACACAGGGACAAGAGGATGGAGGAGAAACTTCTCTGTGAACAGCACAGAAGGTAGTGGGGTGGGGGCATGGGGAAGGGAAGTCATGTCCTACTTTAATGCCATTTCAGTCAACTCTGCCGAGGGTGGGGAGGCCTCTTTTGGTCTGGTCAGCTTCAGCCTGAGGACGTGTCAGCTGCTAAAAAGATTAGCTATCAAGTTGAGTCTAATATAGGTAAGAATATGTGGCCCTTTAACAGGTTTTGGGGCTCCTCCAGTTGCCCCAAATGCCCTCAAATGCCATTCATTTCCTAGGTTCTCTGTGGAACACGGCATCTCAGTGCTCTCTTGCATAGTAGAGTTAGTTTCTTCAACAGGAAAGAGTAATTTCAATATTTTGCTAAATGAAGAATATTTTGGGACACAATGATAATTAAGTGTTGAGAATGTAGTGATACACTTGACACCAAGGGGAAAATAACTTTTAATTCAACTACAACTCTAACAGCTTCTCAACTTAACAGCTAGAAATGCCAAGCACCCAGTATATAACCAAATTGTAAAGACTCTGATTATCAGCCGGGGAAATTGGGAGGTATTATTTCAGCCACCTCAGTGTATACATGTCTGCAAGTGCACAGAAAACATGTCTAATTATAGGGCCTCAGCTATGGACTATAACCTCAGAATGATGTGGGGCTCTAATGTTATTACAAATTTCCATGTGGCAAAGCCAATTATTATGAGGTTCTATAGACCAGAAAAAGAGACAAGTTTAAACAAAAACATATTTTTTTCTAATCTGGAAAAGCCCAAGATTTTGGTATCAAAGCTATAGTGAAGTGAATGTAGGAGATAAATTATCATGGGGAGGGGGAAAACCATTCAAAAGGCCTTCACAACAGCAACAATTACACTGGGATCACGTCCATCATGCTGATAACAAATATTCCCTCTTTCTCGATGTAATGGAGACGTTCTTGGAGTGGCACACTTCTTGGAGTCCTACTACAAGTGCCTTGTGCTCTGCTCTTCAGCTAATATTAAACTTGGGTTTCAGGGGAATTATACACACTGAAAACAATGCTCAAAATCTCAGGAAAATGTCTGATGAATACAGACATCACAAACAGGAAGTTGGCCTTTGATTTGTTCACTTGAGGCCATTTACTGGGAGCTTACTGTGTGCTTGTTAATTATGCTTGCTAAATGCTGGGGAAAAGAAAGTGAACTCACCATGATGCCCTTCTTCGTAATCCTGTGAAAGGGACAAAGACCTCCACAAATAACTATAAAATAATGTAACGAGTGCTCTAATAGAGGAGTATATATAGTGCAATGGGAACCCAGATGAAGAAACTTGACCTTGAAGGATGAGTCAGAGTTCCCCAGTCAAATACAGCAGTGGGTGGAAGTGGCTGTGGGGGTTGGTTATTTCTAGCCAAAGAAGTGATTACCTGGGAAATCCGGGAACAGTGAGCTGTGTGGCCAGGCTAAGGCAGAGGAATCTTTGAATTGAGGCTAGAAAAGTAGGTTGCAGCAAAGCTTTGAGAGGTCTTGCAAAACAAAGAACATTAATTTGGACCTTTTCTTTAATGAATTGATGGTGAGTGAAGCTAGCAGTTGAGTTTTTGTGATTAATCTATTTGTTTTAAAGTCTTTAACTGCTAAAATTAAAAGTTATTAACTCTGTATTCAACTTTTCTACCCAACCAATGTTGGTTTTGTTGTTTATTTTTTTCCTGAGAACTTACTGGTCCATAATTTTAAAAACATGATTTAATAATTATTGGTCTACCTTATTATAATTTTTTTTGAGACAGGGTCTCACTTTGTTGCCCAGGCTGGAATGTAGTGGCACAAACACAGCTCACTGCAGCCTCGACCTCCTGGGTTCAAGTGATCCTCCTGCTTCAGCCTCCTGAATAGCTGGGACTACAGGCACATGCCACCACACCCAGCTAATTTTTTTTTTAAAAGAGACTGAGTCTCGCGTTGTTGCCCAGGCTAGTCTCAAACTCCTGGTCTCAAGCAATCCTCCTGCCTCAACCTCTCAAAGTGCTGGGATTACAGGCATGAGTCACCATGCCCAGCCTGGGTCTACATTATTGTCTTATAACTTTGAGATAAATTTGTTAATTAATAAGATACTTATTAATGTTCATTGTATATTATTTAATTTTCTAAGCCCACAGGTAAGAATATGGAAAAACCAGAAGTCTCATGCATTGCTAGCAAGAATGTAAAATGGAACAGCCACTCTGGAAGACAGGTAGGCAGTTTCTTATAAAACTAAACATGCACTTACCATATGGCCCAGCGACTGCACTCTTGAGCATTTTTTCCCAGAGAAAGGAAAATTTATGTTCACACAAAAACCTGTACACAAATGTTCTTCATAGCAGCCTTACTTGTAGTAACCCAAACTGAAAAAAATTCACATGTCCTCCAAGGAGTGCATGGAAACAAACCGTGGTATATCCATACCATGGAATACTATTCAGAAATAAAAAGGAATGAACAACTGATACATGGAAAACCTGGATAGACTTCAAGGCAATTATGCTAAGTGAAGAAAGGTCAATTTCAAAAAGTTTTCTATCCTATGATTCCATTTATGTAACATTCTTGAAATGACAAAATTAGAAGAATGTGTTGGCAAGGGTAGAGGATAGTAGGTGTGGCTATAAAGGGTAGCACAAGGGGTCTTATGATGATAGGACAGTTCTGTATCTTGATTGTGGCAGTGGTTATGCAAATTTACACGTGATAAAATTACATGGAACTACACACACAAATGAGTGTATGTGAAACTGGTGAAATCTGAAGCTCTACGGATTGCACCAATGTCAATTTTCTGGTTTTGGTATTGTGCTACAGTTATGCAAGATGTTACCATTGGGGGAAACTGGGAGAAGAATACATAGGACCTCCCTGTAATTGTTTACAACTTCCTGTTGATTCTATAATTATTTCAAAAAAAAAGTTAAAAAAAAAAAAAAAAAGACAGACACGTCCTCCACATTGCCAGCTTCAACAGCTATTTTTTAGTCAACTGTGTATTGGATCTCTATGACTCATTCAGCACTTGGGGTCTTCTCATTCCTTTTTGAAACCCTGTACTTCTTCATCCTCTATGATGTGATGTTTCTGGTATGTCCTTTTGAAAATCTTAATATTCTCTTAAATGGTGTTTCTAGAAACCTCTATCTGTGGCTGTTTTTTCTTCTCTACCTCCCCTCCATGGATAACCTTATGTATTTGTACCATTTTCTCTATTGTGTTCTGATAGTGTATCATATCTTTCCTCCCTCTTTTCTTAAGACACAGATATTGGATGATCCTATCTACTTGTTCAGGCCTCTTGAACTTCAAACTTTCTAAGTCTAAAATTAAACAAACCTTTCTCTCGGAATAAGAGCTTTTTTCTTCTTCTATTATTCATGTCAGTAAATGGAACCAAAGTTCTCCAAAACATTTGCAACTGAATCTTGGGATCATATACTAGGTGATCTTCCCTACTGCTTACAGCCAGTCATTCATCATGTCCTGACTATTTTACCACTTAAAATCTTCAGCTGGTTTTCACCTTACATTTCAGCCATCAGTGCTTGAAATCCTCATTTTCTGTCTGGAACTAGAGCTTTATTACAATCTTATTACTTATCAATCATCTTTTTATCACCTTCCTGAATCCTCTATATAATCAATCTAAAATTCAAAACTAACTCATTTGTTTTTGGAAGTTATTAATAAATTATAGTGGTCAGTGTATTTTTATTTTTACAAATTCAAACATATCAATTATTTCCTTTATGGCTTATTGATTTGCATAATGCTTAGAAAGGTCTTCTCCCTTGAAGTTTTTAAATTGTCTGTGTTTTCTTTGAATCCTTTTATGATTTAATTTTTAAAATGCATGTACTAGCTCCACCTGCAGTTTATTTTGATATAAGATATAAGATGGGGCCCCAACTCAATTTTTGTCCTGCCAAGTAACTAGCCAGTCACACAATTCACTGAATGATTTATCTTCAATGATTTGAAATGACACTTTACACTTATATATACTGTAAATTCATATATATACACACACATACACAATATATGTCGTGTGTGTGTGTGTGTATATATATATATATTTGGTTCCTGTATTCCTATATTATATCACATCATTTCAATTATTGTAGCTTTAGAATATATTTTACTCCCTATATAAAAAGTTCCTGTTCCTCATTGTTCTTTAAGGAAATGTCTTGGCTACTCTTATACATTTACATTTTCAGATAAATTTTAATATAATTTAGTAAAAACATTGTTTACATTTATCAATATCACATTAAAGACTAAAGTGGAGAAAGCAGACATCTTTGTAATTTGAAGTATTCCTTTTCAAGAGCAGGGTTTGTCTTTTCATTTACCTAAATCAGAATATATGTCCTTAGACTCTCCCCATATTGGAAAGCAACTTTTATGAGGGCAGGGATTTTTGTTTTGTTCCCTGCTGTATTCCTAACATCTAGAATACTGCCTGGCACACAGAAGCTCAACATCTATTGAAAACTGGTTAAGTGAATACATAAGTGATTCTATCATTTAGGCAATGGGATCCCATTATAAATAACTAAGGTATACAAATTCTATAATTAAATGTCTGGTTTGTAAAGACTGTTTTCTCATGAATAGCAGGCTGCATTACAGCAGGGAGAACATTTAAAAAGACAATTGCTATAGTCCAGGACATAGTTTTATGAAACTTAATCAGTAGGTCTTGATGAGCAATTAGGCCCAGAGAATAAGTGAGGAGAAGATACCAGGATTAACTCAGGTTTCTATCTTGGATAACAAATGTGATAAAAGAATCACAGAAAGAGTAAAAGAAAACCAGAGAATATAGAAAGAATAGAGAGTGTGTTTAGTGATGAGGAAAAGAAGTTAAACAATGAATTCTGTTTGGGGCATCCTAAGCTTAAGACACCTAAGGGATATCTAAGTGAATATGTACACTTCGGAGCTTAGTAGCAGATTGGAACATTAAATCCAGGTCTGTCTCTTAGCAAAGCCATCTTTTTAAATTTTTTTCATTTGTTTTTATTTTTTAATTGGCACATTGTAATTGTACATATTTATGGGGTATAATCTGATGTTTCGATACATAAATATGTTGTTTAATGATTAAATCAGGGTATTTAGCATATCCATCACTTCATGCATGTATCATTTCTTTGTGGTGAGAACAATTAAAAGCCTCTCTTCAAGCTACTTTGTAATATATAATGCCTTACTGTTAACCATCATCACCTACTGTGCAATAGAACACCAGAACTTATTTCATCTATCTAAAAAGCCATCTTTTTAAACATTACTTCATGTTATATTTTACTAAGTAGAAGTTATCTCCTCCTCTGAAAAACAAATAAAACTAGATTTTAAAATGGAACATTCTTGAAATAAGTTTAAATGTAGTCACTGTGCAAGGCAAATTCAGAGAATGGCACAATCATCTATTGGGTTCCTTAAGTACTAAATGAAGGGACAAATCCTGGAGTATATGAATTGCAGTTTGCACATGAATAGAAAACATCATATACATGTGTGAAAATGTGTGTGTATGTATGCATATATGGGTGTATATATACACAGATATGTACATATGTATAGATGTATATGTGTGTGTGTGTGTGTGTGTGTGTGTGTATAGGTATATAGGTATACAGGTATCAGAGTGTTAGATTTACCTATACTAAGTTAGAGCATGGCTGAGGAGCTACAAGGATGTTTCAGTTACCTAAGAACTTGGTTAACCAGAAATTTCATGTGTGAAAAATTCAACAGAGAACGGAGGCATTTTTATATTTGGTTATTGTCTTCATATCCAAAAAGGCACCTAATGAAGTCCCAATCTAATTGTCAATGGTTTGCTTTAAAAAGGATAAATGCTTGTAAAACAGTACCTTGTTTTGATTATTTATGTTGATAGTTCTACTTACTGATTTCTCTATTCCTTTTCCCTCAACACCTTCACCCTGCCTCTCACATGCAACCGTTCTGGATAGGATTCTTGGCTTCTCCCAGCTATGACTTCACCTCTCCACCCCCGCCATACCTCTGCAGCCAAGGATGCTCTCACCTTGGCTGAGCCCCCAGAACCACCTATCCTGACACTGCCTCTGCTTCTCAAGGTAGATAACAGCAAGAGACACTAGAGATTAATTTTTGAAAGGAGACAGAATTTTAATTAATACAAGAAAATCAGAGCCTTTTTCCCCCCAAAAGCAGCTGCATTACATTTCACATTCACATTTCACAGCCCATAGCGTTATCAATACAGGGCAATTTCAGGGTGTTGGTGCTGATTGTACTTCTTCCTAATAATAAAGTCCTAAAATGGGGGTAATATTACATAAAATATAGATTACATGTGCAACAGAAAAATATAAGCTCCATGGAGGCAGGGATTTTTGAATCCCCAGCATCTAGAGAACAGTGTTTGGCACTATCTGTTGAATTAATCAACTCAAAAGAGCACTTTGTTGTTGTGCTGGGGCATGTGTGTAAATCACATCTCTGTTGTGAGTAGAAGCTGAGCAGCAAAGGTCCCATTGCAAATGCCCACTCCATAGGGGAAGCACTCCTTTGTGGAACAAGAGCACTGGACTGGGAGTCCTAAAATCACACTTACATTTGTCATTTAGGGCATGTCACTTGCCCACTTCGAGCTGCAATCTCCTTGTTTGTAAAATACTAATATACTTCTTAGGATTATTGTGGGAATCAAACACATGAAATGCTTTATAAACCAAATGCTCTAAAATAAAAAAGAATAACTGTTTTGTCTTTTTCTGCTTCCAACAGCCTTATTTGCCCACAATTGCCTATAGGATAACAGCTTTAACAATCCTTTAGAAGTGATTATTCTGAAAACATGCACCACATATGATATAAAAGGTTAATATCCTTACTATGCAAATAATCTAAATTCATATGAAAAAGATAAATATGCCAATTTATGGGAAAATGGGCAAATGGTATAAGGAATTAACTCAAAGAAAAAAATATTAGCAATGGCCAAGTGTAAAAATGTCCAACCTATCATAATTACTTGTCTGCAATGCTTGTAAGCTGGGATCAACATTCCAGAAAGCAAACAGCTTCTCTGCAGGTTTTTCGAGGATCTCCAGTACCAGTGATTATGCTCCTGACTTTTAAGATGCCAGCCTCTTCCTCAGTTCTCTGCAATACTATCCTCCAGGAGGTCATAGGGGGGCATGGCATTCCCTAAGAGGGTCCTGATGTTACTCGGTTTCCCTTCAATTCATCAATCATTTCTTGAACACAAAAACAAGGCACTAAGATATCAGGAGCGATCCAAATACATGGAAAGACATCCTCAGCAGAAGAAACAAAACTTAATGGGTGACAGAGACATCTGTGACTCCAAAGCACAGGAAGATAGTGCATCCAGGAGAAGGGAGGAGAGCTCTGCCTCTCATTAGACTGTGCACCCTTAGGCAAGACTCTTAGCCACTCTCAGTCTCCATTTCCTCAATTATAAAATGGGGTTAACAACAGTACCTGCCTCATAAGGCTGTTACAAAAATTAATTGAAATAATGTATATAAAGCATTTACCATGGTATCGGGCAGATGACAAGGTTTCAATAAATATTACATCTTATCTTTAGTAGTATTAAATTATATAACAATTCCATGATATTACTATGAGTGACAGATTCTATAACAAACAGGCATATAGTGCTATGGGAACATGTGGGAGAAAGATTTTAATACTAATTGTAAAATGAGATTGGGGGGTATAGACCTGGAAAGATCTTGTGAAAGAAGCCAAAGTTAAAACAAGCTGAGAGGGATGAGCAGGAATTTAACAAAGAAAATTAGAGGCTTACTCCAGATCACATGAGCAGAGAATAGAAAGCCCCAGGTACTCCAAGGAACTTCAAATGGTGGAGTGTCCAAGCTGATGGCCTCATGTGGGGCCCAAGGGCACAGTCTGTCTTTGCTGTTCCCTGTAGGGTGCCATGGATGGTCAGCTCTACAAGTGGTATCTGAAAACATCTGAGCTCATGCTAATTGACTCAATGGGAGTACTTGGTAGGTAAGAATGGCTCTTTCCCAGCCCCACCTACTGAGTGTAAACCAGGCTCTTGAGAAAGAAATCTGCTACTAACAGCTAACATTTATTAAGTAATTACTATCACCCAGGTATTAAACACTTAACATGTATTATCTGATTTCATTTCCCCGGTAATCTTATATGACAAACACCAATATCCTTATTCACAATTGGGTAACTGAAGGTACAGAAAAGTGAAATAATTTACCTAACATCATTGTCATAGCTGGCAAGTGATAGGAACAGAACTCAAACCCAGCTAGACTGTCTAGAGTCTGTATTTTACTACTAGGCTATACATAGGGCATGGAGGAAAAAGCACCCCAGACAGGGAGCCAGGGCAGCTAGCTTCTAGCCAAGGTCTAACACTAAATAGCTGTCTACAAACTGAGCAAGTCATTTCACTCTCCAGCCGAGTTTCCTCCACTGTAACAAGGAGGCAGGCACAAACGACACTTAGAGTCTTGTCTTCCTCAAATAATTTTTATCTCACCCTAAGATACAATTTTCACAACTGATACACTAAGCAGTGTCTTGGGGAAATGCAGATTCTCTCAGCAAGCTCCCATAAGCTTTTTATGTGACCCCCATGGTCACACAACTCACCCAGGAAAAGTCCTTCTCATCAGTGTAGGAATTATGAACACCCCACTCTGGTCATCATAGCAGGGTATCATACAGGAAATTTCTGTCCACAGGACTGGGAAGTTACATGTGCCATGGCCGTCATGGAGGACCTGTTCATTTTCATCAAGTTCTGCTGTACTAGATGACAGATAATTTCCTTCCATAAAGGTCATTTAAACTATCTGGAGGATCTGCTTAAAAGCATAGGTGTTTGTGCCTGGTAGATCTCAGTCCAAATTCTGAATCTACTGCTCATGAGCTTTGTTCACTTTGGCAAATTACCAAGCATCCCACAGTATCTCTATTTATAAAAGGAAGTTAGTACTTCCTCATATGGTCACTGTGAGGATTAAATGAGACAATATGTGTCATGTGATTGGCACAATGCTTGATGGGTAGCACAGTCTCAAAAAATTATAGCTTACAAGAAAAACAACTTAAAACAAACCCTACTCTACTCCTGTGAACTGGCCAAAAGTCATGAAGTGTGTTACGCTTTCTCATACTCAACAGGTCCAAAACCTGCCCTCTTTCCCTTAAGACCTACCCTTTGGCCTGTGTTCTCCCCCAGCCACCTACAGTCTCAATTCAGAAACCTAAAAGCAATCCAGAAGACTTCCCTCTGATTTCCACACCAAACCCACTCAGACATACCCACACAGTCCCGAATCCTGCAGATCCGACACCTGGCCCCCAACACCTCCTGGAGCTGTCCTGTCCTTTCCGTCCCCACCGCTGTACTTCAGCCCCGCTGCTTCTCTGCTTCTCCCCTGAACTGCTGCTCCTCTCTGTTTGCTTCCAGTCTTGCTTCTCTATGTACCTTCTCCAGGGTGATCATCTTCAAATGCAAATCTAGCCATCTCCTTATCTAACAATCTAAAACCTCCCACAAGCTTCTGGAATCAAGCTTAAACGTACCAGCTTAGCCCAAGAAGCCCTTCTCGATGAGCCTCTGCCTGTGCCTCTGTGCTAGAATGTGCTTCTCCCTTGTGCTCGCAAACTATCGCTGGCTCTTCAAAGGCACACACCACTGTCACCTGCTTCAGTTGGCCTTACCTGATCCTTGCCCCTTCTAATTTAAATGCTCCCCTGTTGCTATCTCTTCCTAGACTCAAACCCCTTGAGGGGTAGCAGCTCTCTGTCCTTGTTTGACCTGGTATCCCTAGCCCCTAGCAGTGAGTCACATACAACAAGTACTTAGTAACTCTTGCGTGAGTCAGTCATTGACTTTCTACTGGTTGATTCCAGTGTTAGAATCCCAGCAGAATTACTCTCCCTTATGTTAGCCAGTCACCTTCAATGTCAGCCAGCCTTGGGAGGAGCAGATGTACGTCAAACTAATACCCACCAATTCCCCTCAGAGATCTCATCTGGAACACTGAGCTGGGCATGAATAATTTCCTTCTTAAGACCAGGAGCCATTCCTGTCTCAGGTCAGGCATGGGAAACACTCAGGAACCACCTCCTAAGATGCAATGGCACACCCAACAGGAGATGCAAGGTTTAACACTGAAGTTATAGTTGTTAATATGCCCATTGTGGCCAAGACCTAGGTCTTATTCATCTTTTTATCCTCAACAATGCCTTGCAAGATAGTAGGAACCCAAAATTAGTGACCTGCATATATGAATCTCAAAAAAAAATTAGCTTTGGGGAGGGACTAGCCTTCTGGACTATTTGAACTTAGAGTCCCATTACATGTATTTTTGAAATATTTCCATAATTAGTCTACAATCTCCTCATTTTACCCATCTTTGTATTCTAAATGTCTAGCCAGGTATCTTTTGCATAGCAGACACTCAATAAACACTTGCTGAATCGCACAGAATCAGCTTGCACATGAGTTGCTAGCAAGGCAGACAGCTGTAGTTTTGCTTGTCGTGGGAGCCACTCTATGCATTCATGAGATGCAACCAGAAGAATTCCTCCTCTACTATGGACACTTCACCACTTCCCATTAGTCTTAGGGCAACAGGACCTTGACAGTGGGTCTTGGCATCTTCTGCCCTGTACACATACCGGGTCACATTGTATACGTGAACATCAGTGTGTGTGAATTAGTGTGTACGTCAATGCACATACACATTAAAACTTGCACCAAATCTATATGGTCAAGATGATATTCCAGGCTTACCACTGGCAGCATATCTCTGGGTATGCCACCTCAGGTGTCAGTATCCCTGAGTAGAGGCTACGTAGTGTACACTAAAATAAGCACTAACTAGAAGTTGAGAAATTGTAACCTCTGGCCCCACCTCTGCCAGTAAGTAGTTGGAGATTAACTAAACCTCCCTCTTCTCATTTCCAAATAAAGATACTGTCCACGTACTGCATGGAGTCATTGCAAAGAACAAATATGATCACAAAAGCAAAGGTGCTTTGAAAACTATGGCATGCTTTACACAAGAGAGCTCACATTGCTCCCCATACATATATGGAAGCAGTCTCTGGTCTGACTGTCCCTGCTCTGGTTTTGAGACAGCTCAACTGCTTCCCCATATTTACCTTTCCCTGTCCAGAAGCCCAGGCAACAATGGATGGAGACAGTGGGATGGCTCATGGTCATTTCTGTTTGTGTTAGCCGCTGCCCTGTAGCCCCTGATGGCATTTCAGGATGTGCTTATGCAGCCCTGCTTTGTTTCCATGGAGACAGGAAGCTCTGCTTCTCTTCATGCCTAAGCTAATGGTTTTCATCAAATCCCATTTCCTTTGAGACAAGTAAAAATGCTACAATGCTTCCATCCATACTTCCTCTTTAAATCTGAGCTGACAAACATGCCTCACAGCCTTCCTCCCACCAATGCCTGTGCCCCAGAGGCAGGTGCCCCAGTCATTTCCACACTTGGCATCCAGGGGTCCCTGAGCACCAGTGGATGTGGCCTGCCCCCTCTCACATGGACTCTCTCCCTCACTTGCCCAACCTAGGAGCCATGTGTGTTCCCCCTTTAATTTCTGTCTCTCTCTGCTCTGGGAACAGCCTTGGTACATAACATTCAGCTGCCTGCAGGTCACAAGAAATCTGCTCCCTAGGTTTCCAAGCTATTTCCCAGGCTGCTTCTGAATTAAATCCCAACTAAACCCCCACTCTAAGGAGAAAGCTCACAATCTTTCCAAAGGCATGTGAGAGACAACCAAGCAGAAGAGAGAACCCACAGCCCCTCCTGTACACAGGACTGGCTGCTGCTGAACCCCCTGCAGACACCAATAAAGCCCACCCCAAACTGTGCTGAGCTTCAGAATGAGAAAAAGAAACCAGGTCAGAATGATTTCAGTCCCAGCCTATAAGGCCCCTATTGTGAACACTCCTTAAAATGTCAAAATTTATTCATATCAGCTGTTTCCAGCTGCCACTGTCACTTCCTAGGCTTCTCCAGAAGTGCTAAGAAGGCATCTGCCATCCCAGTTCCATGACATCTAATCTGTGCAGGCCATCTCCCAGAGGAGCCCATGGCCCGATAGCTAGATCAATCGAACATTCACAGGCCGTTAAGCAGGTGATGCCACCTGGACCTAAGAGGCTGAGAAAATGTATGTTAATATTATCGAAGGATATAGGCAGCTAATAAGAGCTAAGGGCTACTCCATGCCAGACCCTGGGCTAGGGTTTTGTATATGAGAGAGCTATTGCTATCCCATTTTACAGAGGAGGAAGCAGGCTCAGAGTAACTTATCCAAATTCGCAATGCTAATAAGTGGTTTCTTACAGGGTTAGGCTTCTCACCCATGAATGTCAGATGCTAAAGCCCATGCCTCTTCCAATGTACAACTGTTTCCCATGCAGAGAAAGATGTAAGAGAATGAAAAGATGTGATTCCAAACCAGAGAGTCCATGTGGTCAGACACAAGGCACTGTCCAGTATGGTAGTGTTCTGTTCCATTTCCAGCTCTGTTAAGACACAACTCGAACCTATACTGGAGCCTCATCCAGAACACCAGTGGCTTTTGTTGGCACCACATCTACTTTTCTCCCCAAATATATAGTAAGAATCTGTCTTAAATTTTCCAAACTAAAATATATACACACTTAGGACAAAGAATATCAGATAAGATTACACAAACATGACATTATCCTCTCAGTAGAAATACAAGAGGAGAGCCTGTGGTCAGGCTTCTCTGGGGGCCAGAGTTATGGAAGGTGCACATTGGAGTTGTAGGTACTGGCTGGCTGGAGACAGTAACGTCTAGCAGTGCTTGGGCACGAACAAAGAATGCCAACAAACACTCACTGAATGAGTAAATATAGAAGAAATCTCTTATGTCTTAAGACTCTCCACTCAAAATAAACATTATTAAAGTTCTTCTTTACGATGTCTTCAGTTTTTTCACAAATTACCACCACAGGCTCTTAGTACCACGTCGTTGGATTACTATGGTTGTTTCCTGCTTAATCCTACTGAATCTGGTCTCTCTCCATGCCAATCCTTCCCCCACGGATGTTAGATGAATATTCTTATATACGCCTTTCGTCCTACACTTTTGTGTGTGTGCAATATTTTTACTTTAAAATTTAATTTCTATTTTTTCAAAGTAACACATGTAGAATTTAAAAAGTCAAATAATTTTGAAAGACTTCTAATGAAAAACTGGCAGCCCTCTGCTTTACCTCTCCTAACCCCTGAATTTCACTCCCCAGAGGCAACCACTTTCAACTCTTTTACCTGTTTCTTCTGGTATTCATTTCCAAATTTCTAAATATTATACTTAAAAACTGAAATGTCTTTATCTTTCCATTTTAGATATTGCCTAAATACTTCCTTACTGTGGAACCTAAGATTTCAGTCTTTGACTGAAATCTCCCCCTCCCTTTCCCCTCCCCATATTCAGCCTCCTCCATCCACTTAAGGTAATCACAGCACTGTAAGGGGCTATATCAAAATTCGGCATCAGCAACATAAATTTGGTTGACAACTGAGCTGAATAGAGGACCTACTTACTATGCTTATAT
This sequence comes from Pan troglodytes, assembly GCF_028858775.2. NCBI lineage: Eukaryota > Metazoa > Chordata > Mammalia > Primates > Hominidae > Pan > Pan troglodytes. The sequence goes on from NC_072398.2 coordinate 67,474,014, forward strand.
TTCTTACTGGTAACAATTTCATATTTCATGGAATTAAATGCTTAGAGTGTTTTTTTGTGTATGTGTGTATATACAAATACATACATATATTCATACAGTCATGTATGGCTTAACAAAAGGGGTACATTCTGAGAAATGCATTGCTAGGCAATGTTGTTGTTGTGTGAACACCAGAATGTGTACTTACACAGACCTAGATGGTATAGCCTACTACATACCTAGGCTATATGCTGTAACCTATTGCTCCTAGGCTGTAAACCTATACAGCATGTTACTATACTAAATACTGTGGGCAATTATAACACATCATTAAGTATTTGTACATCTAAATATATCTAAACATAGAAAAGGGATAGTAAAAATATGGTATAAAAGATTTTTAAAAATGGTACACCGTATAGCACTTACCATGAATGGAGCTTGCAGGAAGTTGCTCTGGGTGAGTCAGAAAGTGAGTGGTGAGTGAATGTGAAGGCCTAGGACATTACTGTATGGCACTGTAGACTATCAACACTGGACACTTAAGCTACACTGAATTTATTAAAAACAATTTTATTTCAATAAATTAATCTTCACATACTGTAACTTTACCTTATAAACTTAGAAAAAATTTAACTTAGACTCTTTGGCAATAATGCTTAGCTTAAAACACACATTGTACAGCTGTACAAATATATTTTCTTTCCTTACATCCTTATTCTATAAGCTTTTTTATTCTTATGTTTTACTTTTTTTACTTTTTAAAATCTTTTGTTAAAAGTGAAGACACAAACACACACACTAGCCTAGGCCTGCACAGGGTCAGGACCATCAATATCACTGTCTTCCACCTCCATATCTTGTCCCACTGGAAGGTCTTCAGGAGCAATAACACACAGGGAGCTGTCATCTCCTATGATGACAATGCCTTCCTCTGGAATACCTCCTGAGGAACCTGCCTCAGACTGTTTTACAGATAACTTTTTAAAAAATAAGTAGGAATAAACTGTAAAATAACAATTGAAAGTAAATACCAAATCAGTAATATAGTCATTTACTGTCGAATACTATATACTGTACATAATTGTATATGTTCTACTGTTATATGATTGACAATTCAGGGTTTTTTTACACCAGCGTCACCATAACCATGTGAGTAATGCATTGCACTATGATGTTAAGATGACTATGACATCACTAAGCCACAGGAATTTTTCAGCTCCACTAAATCCTGTGGGACCACTGTTGCATATACATCAGTCATTGACTGAAATGTCATTATGTGGCACATGACTGTATATAGTTTTGGCAAAACCATGAGCTCTTTTGAAAATAATAACACACATTGGGGAATACATTAGTTTTATTTTTTCTTACAGATAGCATTTTTAGAGGCCTCTGTCACCCTACTCAAATCTTGATACTGCTTGATACTCTCTAGGCTTCTGTTATCCTAGACTTCCGTTCATCACCCTGGGAATCAATTCCTCTTCTTTCTCTCCTCCATCGAATCCCTTGTTTCCATGAGTATCACGTTCTTCTCTTTCTTCAATTACTTCCTTATTTTTAGTGACTCACATTCACCAGTAACTTTTTCAAAATAGATATCTAAAAATATTGTGATTCCATCCTAAAAAACAATTGGTATTCGAGCTAGGTATAGAATTCTATCTTGAAAATTATTTTCCTTATGAAAGTTTTAAGAACTTATCTATTTGTTACTAACTTTCAGTGTTGCCATTGAGAAGCCCAAAGCTATCCTGATTCCTATTTCTTTGTAGATAAATTCTATCTCCTTCCTAATTACCAGGCACTTTCAGAATATTTTTTAATCTGATACTCTGAAATTTCATGATGATTCACCTTGGGGTGCTCACTTTCCATTAGTCATGCTGAATTTTCAGTGTGTATTTCATTATTAATTAAACTCATTTGTTCTCTTTTACCTCCATACCTACCTTATATCACCCTGCTATAAAAATTATCATTAAATTAAAATAAAAATTTTAAAAAATTATAATATATTCAAAATGTGCCTTTGATTTGAATGTATTTTCACAAACTGTATATTTTGTGTGCATGTAGTTTTATGTAAATGGTATCATATCACAGTGATTCTTGTTTTCACTAAAATCTATGTTCTTAAGATATCTTATGTTTCTTTTTTTTTTTTTTTTTTTTTTTTGAGATGGAGTCTCGCCGTCGCCCAGGCTGGAGGGCAGTGGCGCGATCTCGGCTCACTGCAGGCTCCGCCCCCTGGGGTTCACACCATTCTCCTGCCTCAGCCTCTCGCGTAGCTGGGACTACAGGCGCCCGCCACCTCGCCCGGCTAATTTTTTGTATTTTTAGTAGAGACAGGGTTTCACTGTGTTAGCCAGGATGGTCTCGATCTCCTGACCTCGTGATCTGCCCGCCTCGGCCTCCCAAAGTGCTGGGATTACAGGCGTGAGCCAGCGCGCCCCGCCCAAGATATCTTATGTTTCATGTGTACACAGTATTTGTTGCTCTGTGCTACATAGGATGCCACAGTACATACTGCTACATACTGTGCCATGGTATACATCCAATATTTTACCTATATAATCTCCCAGTTATGGACATCCAAGTTGCCTCCAACTCCCCACTACCATGAAATAATGCTGGAAAGAACATCCTTGCATCTGCCTCAACACATCTTTTAATCTGGCAATGTGAGTCTTTTGGCTCTGGGAACATTTCTTAGATTTTTGTTAATTTCTTCCTTTCCATGTCTCTGTTCTTTTTATAGAACTCCTATTATAGTTAAAAGCTGGATCAATCCTATTTTGCTGTTCTGTTTTGTAGGTAATTTCATCAATTTTATATTCCAAACATGTATAACATTTATATTTTTATTACATTCTTATATTTTTACATTATTTCATTTTTATATTTAATGTAAATATATATAAGTATATATAGTACTTTGTAAAATGAATGTACATTTTACATTAATTTCCAAGAGCCCTTAACCTCTAAATTTTTTTTTAATTTATTGGCCTGTTATTCTGTAAATGAAATGGTTTCTCTTCTATCTCTAATAGCAGATACAGCTTTTAAATGTCTTCTACTCCCTGCATTGTTCATATTCCCTCAATTACCTTTTTATAATTCATGATTTTGTTTTTTGTTCTTTTGTGTTGGGCATTTTCCTCAAATGCTGATGATCCCTAGCTGTGTGTTCATATTTAAAAGCACGGCACAAAAGCCTCATTGGCAACTCTGTATGCAAGCTTGGAGCTTGTAGAATGGTGAATGTAATGGGATGACTGGGAGCCCCCCAAATGATTTGTTCACATCCTAAGTCCTGGAACATGTGAATGTTACTTTATTTGGAAAAATAATCTTTGCAGATTATTAAGTTAAGGATGTTCAAATAAGAGATCATCCTGGCTTATCAGAATGACCCTAAATCCAATGACAAGTGGCCTTATAAAACTGCACAGACATTGAAGAAGAGGCAATATGATCACAGAGGCAGAGATTACAGTGACGTGGCTATAAGCCAAGGAATGCCTGGGGCTGCCAGAAGCTGGAAGAGGAAGAAAATCAATTCTCCTTTAGAGCCCTTGGAGGGATCACAGCTGTATTAGTCCATTTTCATGCTGCTAATAAAGACATACACAAGACTGAGACATTTACAAAAGAAAGACATTTCATGGACTCACAGTTCCACGTGGCTGGGGAGGCCTCACAATCATGGCAGAAGGTGAAAGGCACATCTCACTTGGCAGCAGACAAGAGAAGAGAGCTTGTACAGGGAAACTCCCTTTTATAAAATCATCAGGTCTCGTGACAATCATGAGAACAGCACAGGAAAGACCCACCTCCATGATTCAATTACCTCCCACCAGGTCCCTCCCACAACACCTGGGAATTGTGGGAGCTACAATTCAAGATGAGATTTGGGTGGGGACACAGCCAAACTATATCAACGGCCCTACCAGATTTTGGGCCTGTACCCTTCAGAACTATAAGAAAATGAAGTTTCTCTCACAGTTTTAAGCCGCGGAGCTATGGTAATTAGTTGAAAGCAGCCATAGGTAATTAATACAGTGAGTCTTACCAAAGGTGATGAGGTAGGAACCTGTTTCTCTGGTCTCTCCCAAATATCAGTATAAATTTGTCCCTTCTCTTCAGACAGTTCCCCAAAAGAGGAATCCTCTCAACTCCTACCAGACTGCTATGTTTTTAAGAGTCAAGCAGGAGAAGTGGGCTGGACTATGCACATTCAGTTTGTAGACTTTCATTTAGCCCTCCTGTTTTCAGTACAACATATCAACCCTACCCTCAGGTGTATCTGATGGTACAATTCCAAGCTTCTCTGATTCCACATCTACAGAGATTAAGTCTCCTAACTTTTGCTAGGATGGGAGTTGGGTGAAGCAGGTATCTGTCAGCATTGCCTGGAGGTTATAGTGGGGTGGGGCAGGAAGTCTAATGTTCCTTACAAGGACTTTGCATCAATCCTCTTGTTTTTAGCACCATGCCTACCCCAGCTCTCAGACCTACCTGGTGTCTCCAATTCCTGAGCCTTTCTAGGGCTCCGAAGAACAATCAGTTTGCTTTTTTACTGGTATTCCCTAAACAATTAAACTTCAGCTTTCCTATCACTGTCTGTTGCCAATCTTTTCTATGTTCAAAAATGTTGTTGACATCTTTCATCTCTTGTCATTCCTCTTGTTCTCTTTGTCCTAGTGCCCTTCTTAAAATTTATTTTCTGTGTTAGTGGAGTTTCAAGAAATGACCAACTTAGTTCAATCTGCCATGTTTAAACAGAAGTGCCACCTTATAAATTTTCATTTGAAGAACGTATGCCACTCTGACAAAAAATTAAGTTCAGTTTTGCTTAGAAAAATATAAGAATCTCTAAAATATATCCCCGTCTCAGCTATCCTAAGATGTTACATTATAATTTCTTCACACTCCATGACAAGTCCCATTTTTTCATCTTTGCTTATGGTGTGATGTTCCCCTTCCTGAAATGTTCACTCCCATATAGTCTATGTAATCCTACTACATATTTCATAATCCAAGCAAAATCTCAATCCTTGATGAAACTATCCCTGATGACTTCAGATTACATAGATTTGTCCTTTCCCCAAAACAAATGATTATACCTTGTATAAGTCAGTAAAAGAACTCATATTCTCTGTTTCATGTGTATCATCCTCTTGGCAAAACATGTTTCCTAAGGAGAGGAACCACACCTTATACTTTGTGTGCTCCTGGCGATGCTTACCATGGTATTGGACCCCAAATAGTTGCAGATTTGTATAAACTAATTCAAGCCACAAATATGAGACTTGATGCCCAAAACACTACAGAGTAAGAAACTTCTGAGGCACAGCCTGTGTCTAGTTCAATTTTATTTCCCTAACAACCAGCACCGTGTTTGACATAGGTCTCTGACTGCTGAGTTACTGAATGAAAGCATGGATGAATAAATGAACTCTCACTACATACTGTGTTCAGTGTTGTGCCTGACGTCAAGACTTTTTAATTCCTGAGAATAATCAAGATTATTAGAATGACGGTTCACTACTGCATTCCCAGCATCTAGAAAGCATTTGGCACAGAGGAACTGCTCGGTAAGTGTCTTCTAAATGAAGGTTAAATGAATGAATCTGCCATGAGTCAGGAGGCATTAGTTTACAGTTAGCAGTCAGCAAATGAGTTAAGAAGAGAGAAACATCTGGCTCACCCGGAAAGCACTCCCAGGACTAGGTTGAGAACAAAGAAGGATCCAATGATGATGAGGGGGATGAAGTACAGCCAATTCCAGGTGGCTCCTAAGGCATCATTGGTCTGAAAGAAAGAAAAATGGTTCCTTAATACTTAAAGCCGTCTTCCATAAGTAAAGCTTACATTCTTGCAGCTGCACAGAGGGTGATGTAAAAACCGCAATGCAATACAGTTAAATATTGCCTTACTCCATTCCCAATTTGGTATTACCGTGAGTTAGCTCAAAATCTCCCACGTACATAATGAAGAACACAGCATCAGCCTCACCATAATATACTGAGTTGGAATATTCTCACACTCTTGCTTAGCACATGAGAAGACAATACAGAAAGGTCAGATAGTTTTCCAAGGTCACGCAAACAACCACTGGTTTTATAGCATTTGGTAATGTGGGTTCTAAGCCTCTGCACACAAAATTGGGCAAATTCTCAAAAAGACAAAGGCAGGCTGTGCCCAATCTATTCCATGGATGCTAGCAAAGGCCTTGACAGGGTTATTTGGAAGACATTTTAGGGTCCTCTGCGTCTTGCTCAGCCCTTGACCCACGCTCAGCTTGCTTTCTTCCATCATAGTACAATAGCACAGAGCTGGCCCAGGCCTGGCCCCAGCAAGGCTCTGGCCAGAACAAGGAATAAATCTGGATTTGAAGAGTGATCTCTTGCACTCTAATGTTAACACTCAGTGAATTAAAAAATGCCTGCAAATCCATATTCTGGATTCTCGAATCACGAATAGATGCAAGACCCTTGAATGGTCAGGGATTGAGGAAGAATTATATCTCATGACTTAAACAAAGAAGCAATTCTTAGCAGGATATCTTATTAGAACCTTGAAATAGAGCTTGGGAGTCTCTCTAAAAGCTGTACCACTCAACTAAGGGTTCTCAGTCTTCCCTTTGACTCTTCCTCCCCTGACAGCACCTCGAAGTCTTTCCAAATAGTCTTTCTGAATTGCATTTCACATATGCAGGGCTTTGAAATCCCTTCGACCCCCACTCCACTCTCTCACACACAAACTCTAAGACCCATTTGAAACTTACAACAGATATTTTATCTCTACTTCACTGGAAAAACAAGGCCAAAGTCAAATGCCATGCCTAAAACTCACAAGCTAAATTAGTAAAATTAAGACCAGAACTCAGAATTTCTATAGCAAAGTATTTCTTGTCCCTCCAATTTACCTTTTCCCCCTCTCACTACTAAATTCTGAAAACATATTTTGATTCATTGTCCCCATGCTTCCTGTGGACTTCTGTGACATTCTCTTGTTTTCTTCCAAATTATCTCATTTCTGTCTCCCATTCAAATATTGCGGTCCACAGAATATAGCCTCTTATCAGTCATGGAAGCTATCACTGTATAGTTGATTCATCCATTAACAACAGCTTAACTTTTATTTTAAGTTCAAGGGTACATGTGCAGGTTTGTTATATAGGTAAATTCATGTCAGAGGGGTTTGTTGTACAGATTATTTCATCACCCAGGTATTAAGCCTAGTACCCAATAGCTGCTTTTTTCTTGGTCCTCTTCCTTCCCCCACCCTTCACCCTCCAAAAGACTCCAGTGTGTTGTTCCTCTCTATATGTCCATGTGTTCTCATCATTTAGCCCCCACCTATAAGTGAGAACATGCAGTATTTGGTCGTCTGTTCCTGTGTTGGTTTGCTAAGGATAATGGCCTCCAGCTCCATCCATGTTCCTGCAAAGAACATGTTCTCATTTTTTTTAAGGCTACATAGTATTCCATGGTGTATATGTATTGCATATTCTTTAACCATTCTGTCATTGATGGGCATTTAGGTTGATTCCATGTCTTTGCTATCATGAATAGTGCTGCAATGAGCATATGCATGCATGTGTTTTTATAACTGAATGATTTATATTCCTTTGGGTTGTAAGCAAACCCAGTAATGGGATTGCTGGGTTGAATGCTAGTTCTGTTTTGGGGTATTTGAGGAATCACCCCACTAAAACAGCTTCTAAGGCAATCTCCTTTCACCACACTTGTGTCTTTTTTTTTGCCTCTACACTATTCAGAGAGAGATAATTGCAATTGAAGCAGAATAAAAGTTAAAAGTAAACAAGAAAACACTTTCTGAATGGGAAGGGACAGATGCAGGGACCTGCCAATTTCAGTGTGTAAGATGGAGCTCTTTGGTTCAATCAGGTCTGGTCAGTTAAATACAATCAGGGAAGATGTGGGCCAGACCTCAGAGAAAACTCTTCCTGAATATTAGTAGAAAGATCCAAAGGAACTAGATTCCAAGAGTTGTTGAGGGTTTTAAGGGAGGTAGGAAGCCGTTTTCTCTGAGATCGTTAAGACGTGGACCTTCCCTATGAGCTGAAAAATGAATTGCAATGATATTTGTATAGCTAGCTCTGTGTTTATTCGTGATTACAAATCAGTCCTTCTGTAAGGCTGGCTAGCTCTGATGATTCACCAGTAAAGCTCCAGATTAACAGGGTTTATTCACTCTATGGCTTAGCCAGTGGCCAAACCCCCCAGCACCCCAACATTCCTTGGCAACAAAAACTGAGTCTACACCCAGCACCCAGATAGGACTTTGTTGCCAACAAACATTAGCAGGTATCAGCAATAGCAATGATGAAATTGTGACTTTTAAGATAATTTTGTTCTTAAATAATTGAGCTACAGTTTGAGGGTGGCTCAGAGCAATTTCACTTGGGTGACTACTTGCCGGGGATGCTGTAAAGAGGATGTCCAAAATTACATTGTTCTCATTGCTAGAGATCTGTAAGAAGTTAGTGTATTTTGTGGAAAAGGGGCTTCTGTAACCAAAGAAATTTGGGAAACAGCAGATTATATTTTCTTCTGAGCCCATGAGAAGATCCACAAAAAAAGAACATTATTTACCTTGTTTATTCCACCATTTCATAAACACTTTTGATTATAGTGAAACCCTCATTTTCAGAGAAAATCTAGTAACACATCGAAGAACATAGCCTATGAAATGTAGGAACTACAGTGGGTCAGAATCTGGAATGTGTTTCTCAATTCTATAAAAAACCAATGACGAGCAGTGTCTTTTGATTCAGCATTTTGTGAGTATGTTTTGGTGTTGCTTCAACCTATATTCAGGCAGAAACCTTAACTGTCTGCTCATTTCTGTATCTGGCACCTAACAAAGGGTTTGGCATGCATAGATGGTCGACTAATCAAAAAACGTCCACAATTCTAATATGAAGATTTTCCTGTTAAAAATACACTGATACAATTCATTCTGATAGCCCCCTCTCAATCTGTGGAGATTTCTCTGAATTGCCGCAAACATTATCCACCACAGTGGGGCCTGCTGGATGAAAAAAGAGGAGGATGGGAACTAGAAGGAGAAAAGCATAGCTGGGAAGACACCAGCACCAGCAAGGCCCTGGGGGGTTCTTGAAGATGACTGACAGCTTAAAAGGTTCTTCTGGAGAAAGCAGCTTGACAGCTCCTGTAGGTTATTCACACACCTGTTAATAGGCTTGCCCCACCCTCTCCACACCTTGCTCCTCTCCCTCCTGTTTCATTCTTCCTGGCCAACTGGCTTCCACTCCCCTTGCATGTTTGTCCACGGGTCAGTGACACACCCCGTAGGACAAAGGGACACACCTCGGCAGGAAGCAGGCTAGCAAAGGAATGCATGCTTCCCTTTTTCAAAATGGCACGGTTCTTTCTGATGCCAGTTGGGGCTTCAGTCTCCTTCTGATTCATCATTATTAAAACAAAATTGTCCAGTGTAGGAGAGACAATGACTCAAGTGTCCTTTGAGATTAAAAAAGCAGCAGCAACCGACAACTCAAGGCAGCAAGTACCCAGAAAGCACGTGAAGTGGAAGTCGGGGTGAAGCTGCCAGTTCAACCACAGAGTTGTGACTGTTTTCTCTCTCGTGGTGTGCACGTGTCTGTCTCAGCAGGAGGTGCAAGAGAGGAGGGTTGCCTGTGAGAGGGAGAATCACTCATTCTCTCTCTACAGCATCCCCCCCAGCTTCTGTGACAGAGTGGCAGTTCTCGCAAACTCCTTTCATGTAAGACTTGCACTCTATTTTCCCCAGCGACTCTTCCTTCAGGAACACGGGACAGCCATGCTAAGTACTCCAATCAAGATTCTGGCCCCAGGAGAACCTTCACAGCCCTGACCTCTACTGTGGAGCAGCTAAGGGAAACCAGGGCCCTCCCTGCAAAGAATGCTGCCCAGAAAACGCCAGCCCCTCCATCCCACACCACTCATGCAACACCTACTATCAGTCAGGCATCACAGGAGAGTGCTTCTCTTTGGTCAGTGTCCTCTTACATGGGGCACTGATGCTCCTCCCATCTCCCAACACCCTCCCCACCCAGCCCTTCCCTAGACTGGCACGCTGGCTGCTCTCCATCTTCCTCACCTGCCGATCCCCTGAGTGACACACATGCACACGTGTGCACGACGAGGGTGATGACAGAGAAAGCAGTTCGGGGGCGGCAGCCCACCTGCACAGGAGTGCTCAGCGGGTACCAGTCCTGACATTGTGGGAATGTGTTCCTTTGGGAACCTGACTGATGGGGGTGGCGAGCTCACCCACTCCCTGCGTAAACAGGCACACATGGTAATTATCACATTAATCTCCAGGGGACTGGGGGAGATGCTGCAAGGTGGGGTGGGAGGAGGATTGGAGAGAAAGATGGGGATAGAGCAAGCAGGAGGAAAGGGGCCCCATGGGTCCCCTGAGCTGAGGCTATGCAGGCAGGGCCCAGCCCCCAGCCCCAGAGACAGGTCTCTAACAGGGTTCCCCAGGGCTCCATGGAAAACATTGTCCCTGTCTGTGCACCCTCTTCACAAAGCAGCTGTAACCTGGGAGGCTGAATTGCCTATGATTGAGTGGGGAGGCTGAGTGTGTTGGGGCTGGGAGTAAGGCAGATGCTGATTCCATGGTCCTTTCAGAAGCAAAGGGTCTCTGGGGAACACCTGCTCCAGAGGCTGTCAGCAGCACCTGCTGGTTAGATCAGGGCTGGCCTAGGCAGGGCTTCCTCCACTGCAGCACTGCCAGCACCTGTGGAGAGACAGTTCTGTTTGGTGGGGGCTCTTCTGTGTGTGCCTTAGCAGCATTCCTGGCCTCTACCCATTAGAGGCCACTAGTACTTCTCCAGATGCAGCAATCAAAAATTGCCAAATGTTCTGGGGGACAAGATTACTTTTGATTAAGAACTGCTGGACTCAAGGCTCCATCTCGAGGAGAGATCTTCGGCTTCCTTAATTATTAACTGAGCTCAGGTCAGGAGATGGTTGGAGCAGCCAACATAGGCTAGCAAAAAAGCCAGGCCATTCATCTCTGCAGAAGCATCTGTCCAAAGCCTCTGCTGACCACTCCCACGGAAAGGAAAATTCACAGAGCAGTGAGTGGGGAAGGAAAGAGGCCAGGAACTGATTCAACTGCTTCACACCTTCCCTCACAGACACATACCTGGCCTCCTGCACCTCACAGGCCAACACACCCTCCCCTAGGCTCCCATTTCCTCCAGCACCAAGTATGACAGCTCCTGTCCCACCCCGAGCGAGGGACTTGGATTCCATGTCTTGGAGCTGAAATGCCATATTTTTTATTCAACACATTCATGGGCCACCTACTATGTGACAGATAATTTTCTGTGTGTTCAGGACGATGAGCAAGACAGTCTCAGTCCCAGCTCTTTGAAACTTGTGATCTAATGGGGGAAACACCCATGAAGCAAGTGAGCACACAAATGTAACTTTAACTGTGGAGTGTGGTCAGTGCTATGAAGGGAGCACAGGGAACTGGGGCAGGTGGGCCTGCATGGGTCCAGGAGGTCAGAAAAGGATGTGCTGAAGTTTTCAGGGAAAACAATAACACGGGAGTCTAAGAAACTACCTTGGCTGAGACAGCAGAAGCCAGAAAGGCAGTGAAAAGATTAATTATGGAGGTAGAAGAAAGATGAAGAAAAAGATTAAGATGAAGACATGCCAAGAAGTGGGGGACCTATAAGAAGAAAAAAGAGGGTGGGGAACACCCTCTCAGAATGAACTGCTACTACCTTGCAGTAGCAGCCCCCTGGAGCTCTGTGTGGATGTTATGCTGAAATGCAAGTCATAAAGGTACCCCGGATTTTGTCAAAATATATATCACTGGACAACCAGCCTCTAGATAACCTTAAGGTCTTCCTCACATCCCTTCCTAGGCACTCTATCCCCCACCCCAAATGTAACATCATCCCAACTTTTAGAACAATCACTTAGATTGACCTAATTGGAAATCCCATCTGAACACTTTCCTGCATGTGCTGAGCCATCCACAGGAATCAGCCACCCAGGACAGCCCTCTCTCACCCTACTCCTGCCTTCCTCCCTGCGCAGCTCTCACCAGTAAGGACGTGGCAGGCTCTGTGAAATTCTGCCCATGTCTCATCCCCCAGCTGCTACGTAACTGTTGGCTGCTAATAACTCACACCTGCCTTGCTCCTGTACGCTTTTCAGATGCTTACCCTTGCCTGACAGACCAGCTTCACCTGGAATGTTATTCCTGCCTCTGCTGGTGATGATGGGGGGCTGTAACAGATAACTACCTAATGTAGGAGTTATCAATGGCCCGGCCCTTTTGCCACTGGGTAAGACAATTGCTGTGGTGGAATTCACACTTTGGGCTGCCCATGGAACCAGGCTGAGGCTTTGGCTAGTTTTTCCCTTGACCTATCCTGCTTCCCTCACATACCTTTAGGTAACTCCTAAGAGCAGTCCCTCATTAAAACACTGCCACAAGAAGCTCAGTTTCACAATCAGTTTCTAGGGAATTTGATTTAAGGCATTCTATCAGGGTTTTGACCCACCATACAAAGCTGGCAACACCCCTCCCCTGAGTCACACCAGTTGGATGGTGTTTCTACCTCAAAGCCACGGTATGATTCCTCTGACCACACCCACATTTTAGGAAAAGGATACAATGTACAGCATACCCCACACATCACTGGGCAATTAAATGCCTATAATGGGTTTCCTGCAGACTAGGAAATCCAGTCATACTCTTGGAAGAGGATGATGAGAACAAGTCATCCAACTCATCATTCCATAGGAGAGGAAACTGAGCCCCAAGGAAGCAAAGCGACTTCCCTGAGGATCCAAGCAACTTATCGGCAGATGTGGGGCCACAATCTAGAACCAAAATGGGTCAACTTCTTGCAAACCCTTGACTCTTCATGTCTGCTTTAGTTCCAGAACTCTTAAAAGCAATCCTACCCATACTATTACTACCTTCTAGGGCAGAACAAAAGACAGATAGGACAGTCACCACTAGGATCTTACAGCCAGAAAAATGAAAGCTGTCTTCTCAGCCCCCCAGGCAAGAGGCAAAGGTTGCGGAGCAGGGGAAAGAATGAGGACCTAGAGCTCCAAGTGAAACATAGGCACCTGCTGCCACCCAGCCAGGAGGCTGAGACTGTCAGGCCCAGGAGCAGGGCGTTTCACTGTAACTTGGAGTCCTGAGTATATTTAATAAACATACTAAGTCTCCCCACACAAACAATCTCCGGAGGCAGCATCTGGCTTAGCCAGGGGCCGTTATGAGTAAGCAAGGCTTCCCACACATTCTGGTCATTCAGAATCCTCTGGACTTGATGCAGCCACCATCTCCCCGCTGCCAAGAATGTCAGTGATTGTCACTGAGGATGAAGCAGTGCCTTAGTCCAGAACCACGTTTCACCACCTATTCTTCCCCTTCTTTTGCCAGTGGGAAAATGCAGCAGAGTGTTTGGCAAAGAGGAGGAGCACAGAAAGAAACACTCCTCCACCCAACCTACAAGCAGCCACACGATGCTACTGAGACCAGGGTCAGGAGCTCTGGCCGGTCAGCTGCAAGGGCTGGCATGGCCCACCCCAGATGTGGGCAGTCCTCACCACTGGCACTGGGCAGGCAGGTACCCGTGTGTCAGTGAAAACCCATCCACACTCCTGGGAGGACAATTCAAGAGCAAAGAGCGGTGCCACATAGGACTACGAAGGCTGCCGTGGCAGGGTCTGCAAAACTGGGCACCTCCAATATGGGCAGGGCTCAGGGTCCTGCTGTGCTTAAAATCCCTCTGGTTAAATCCTAGTAATTCCAACATTGATGTCATGTGATATTTATCCTGTCCCTCCCCTCTCCCTTTCTGAACTCTGACACAGAAGCCCAACAGGGAGATGCCAGATCCTCTAAAGACTTTAAGGTCTTCTTGTAACTGCTGGGGCTGATGTGGGTTACATAGGGTTTAATATTTTATTCTCTCTACTTTTGTGCATGACTGAAAATCTCTATAATAAAAGTTTTAGGGTTTTTCTCCAAAATAAAATTAGTTTAAATAGTTCTGGGTCATGGGTGGATTTTAAAAGAGAACATTTTTTAGTCAAAATAGTGAAAAATGTTATTAATAATAGTGATGATAACCTGTGGGGGGAGTGAGGGGGTAGAAATGAGTTATTCTTAAAAATTATTTTTATATTTTTGCAACTATCATGCAATAACAAAGTGTTGTTTTAGGGTTTGAAAAAACAATGATTATTAGAAAAAAATTAAAAAGAAGGCCCTCTGCTACTGCAGCCCAGGGTGCTGGGGAGGCAGATGCTCTGGGGGGCCAGGATGGAGGCAGCTGACCCTGTGCTGGGCCATCCAGGCTGGGATCCCGCTTTGCTTTGGGAAAAGGCCAGTGTGTTGCTCTGACACCACTCCCACTGTATGCAGATCAGCCAAAGCAGGTGAATTTAAGAGAGGATTAAAGAGAACGTGCCCAGTGGTGATGAGCTAAAGCGCATCACCCCTTTGCCCCTTCTACAGGGCTTGCTGATGAGAGATTTGTATTCTTTAAAGAGGGGCAAGCACCAGAAAGGGCTCTGAAAACAAGAGGGGAGGTGAGTATCAGAAAGGCAAAAGAGTACAGGAGGCTTCATATATCCTCTATTGTGAACGTTTTGTGCAGTGCCCATCCTATTCCAGAAAGAACATGCTGGATAATACCAAGGTAACTGCTCTTCAACCAATCCCTCTCTGATTCTCCACTTTGTCCTATGGTTGTCAGGAATCAATCCTTCTGGTCGCCATCATTTATTGCTTTTCCTGATGTTCCCCTCTCCCCTCTTACTAACAAATCACTATTTCCCACTCAGTCTAATATGAGTACTCTAACCTTTATCATCTTACAGATTCTAGAGCTGGAAGGAATCACAGCTTCTTGCACAAACCCCTCATTTTACAGAAGAACCAAGGTTCAAAAGCCAAGTGACTGCCAAAAGGTACTCCACTTATTGGTTACGGAAGTAGAACCAGAATGCAGGACTTCTGACCTCCAATCAACTCTGCACAGTTCTTCTGTTCTGTCTACTCTGTTTAGCACCTAATTATATACAGCCCTGCTCCCTCTTATTATTTTGTACATAATTAGTGTTGCCCCAGGCCAGGCGCGGTGGCTCACGCCTGTAATCCCAGCACTTTGGGAAGCAGAGGCGAGCGGATCACAAGGTCAGGAGTTCAAGACCAGCCTGGCCAAGATGGTGAAAGCCCGTCTCTACTAAAAATACAAAAATTAGCTGGGTGTGGTGACGCATGCCTGTAGTCCCAGCTACTCAGGAGGCTGAGGCAGAAGAATCGCTTGAACCCAGGAGATGGAGGTTGCAGTAAGCCGAGATCACACCACTACACTCCAGCCTGGGTGACAGAGCGAGACTCTGTCTCAAAAAAAAAAAAAAAAAAAATTAGTGTTGCCTCATGATCTCATTTGAAAGCTACCCGAGGTTGAAGACCATGATTGTCTCTCATTTCCTCTGAAGGTGAAGACCACTGAAATCAGACCTGCAAACACTGCCATTTAATGAAGATAGGAGCAAGGATAGAGATGTCATGTAAGGCTTCCTGAGACTGTATTTTCACCCAGATATGAAGTGGAAGGTGGATTCAGATGGCCAATCAACAGAGGAAGACATTCCAAGGAGAGAGAAAGAGGTGGGAATGCTAAGGCCACAGTGGGCTGCCTTTGGTGGCAGCAAGCAAGGCAAGGTAAGACCTGAAGGATCAGATCATGGAGGACCCTGAATGGTGGCATAAATTGTTTGGATTTGCTCAGTCCCCGTGAACTCTTCCTTCTTTCTTCTCCCTCCTGTCCCCTTACTCCACCAATTACGAGTCCTCTCATACTTGAAAACACTGCTAAGCCGCTATAAGGTTTCCCCTAAACATGTCATTCTACTTCACTCCAGAATTCCCCCAGCAATTAGGCACACCTCACAGTAGCATAAATATTCATTCAACACTTTTGAGTGTGTACTCTGCACAAGATGAACGAGAAAGGAAAACAGTTCTCAAGGGCTTTGGTATCCATAAGAAGGCTAAGTCGTGAGTATAAATACCTATAATAGAAAACAGAACATTAAGTGCTGCACTCAGGCATTTATTTGCACTTATTTATGGACCTTCTTTATATGTGTTCTGTCTCTTTTACATATTGGTCCTCCATTCCCATTAGGGCTGAATGTTTCTTAAAGACAGAACTGCATCTTGATTTCTGTGTTCACTCTACAAATGCCTATAATATTACTCCACAAACAGGAGATTCTCGATAATGTTGTTTACTAATAGGAGATTAGAAACCTGCTGGCATTCTTCTGCTTCACAAGCCTATATAAGTTTCCTTCTCTGGAAATAAATATATCACCTGTAAAATGTCATCTCTGTTGACATACAGCAAGTACACTTAGCTCACTCAAATATTCAGCACAGCCTACAAGGGCAGACGCTCAAGAAAAAAGCTTCAGATAATCATTTTTCTTGGCTTCCATTCTTCCCTCCTCAATGAATTCTGAGCAGAAGGTGAATTAATTTATCATTGAACATCTCTGTTTTAATTAATGATTGTGTATCAAACACTATATAAGTCTGGTTAGCCCCACTGGTTTCCTGAAGAAGCCCCAGGACACTTAGTTTCGTTTATTCTGTGGCCACAGGAAACACTCCTATTCCTTAATAAAAACAGGTTGAAAGCAAGGAATCATGGCTTGTAAGTCTTTGTATCTCCAGAACCCAAGACAGCATCAATGGAAGACATGCTCAATAAGTCTACATCAGCGTTGATGCAGTGATAATGAAATGTCAGTCCTACATGCCTATTAATCACCTGAAGGCCTGAGGGTACATGGGCGAGTCACTCCAAGATGGCCCTATGAGGTCAGTTTCTCATAGCACACTGAGCTACAGATGTGCACAAAATATCTTCCCATCACCTCTTTGACAGACCTTGGGGACAGTCAGTCCCCAGGCTGGTCAGTTCCATTTGTAAGTAGCCTCATCCACTTCCCGTAGTGCCATATAATTGTTATTTATAGAAATCACTGTGTCAGGCAACCATCTGTGAGGGACACTGATGCCGAATTCCTCCCTTGAGTAGGTGCCTGTATCAGACAACAGATGTGGGGTTCCTTCCCACTCAGACTCCATATTTCTCATTTTGCTTCTCTCTCTCTCATGGACTCTAACTCTCAGGTTCCAATTCTGCCATTCCCAACCCCCTTCTCTTTTCTCATCTCTTGATTTGTGATGATTTGTACTCTCTTATTCACTCTCCTGCTGCCCTCCTAGAAATTCATCTTGGTTTTCCTCTTTGCCCAAAGATACACAAAGCTCATTCCAAATGAGCATCCCCATTAGTTTGGGGCACAACAAGGTTAAAACAAAACAGAGATAATAAAGTAATCATGTTCATTGTTTCTCCAATCTAGGAAACATCGGAAAGAATCCCTTTTTACTTTGACCACTTTGCATAGCTCTCTCTGCCGTTCATTAGAGTGGAATGTAGGAAGAGCAGTGAAGATGGGAGAGCAACACAAGAATGCACGTAAGCTGTCGGAAGGCAGAGCTGACCTAAACCCATGCAGACCTCTTTCTGGAAGTACTAAGAAGACATAATTAAAACATCTTTATCTGAACATTTTCCTGTCACTTAGACCCTAAGGCTCCATGTATCAAAGGGGAGGAAAATAATAATGGTTTCCACTTGTTAAGCATCTACTCGGCTGGGCGTGGTGGCTCACACCTGTAATCCCAGCACTTTGGTAGGCCAAGGTGGGCGGATCACGAGGTCAGGAGATCGAGACCATCCTGGCTAACACGGTGAAACCCCATCTCTACTAAAAATACAAAAAAATTAGCCGGGCGTGGTGGCAGGCACCTGTAGTCTCAGCTACTCAGGAGGCTGAGGCAGGAGAATGGCGTGAACCTGGTCAGCGGAGCTTGCAGTGAGCCAAGATCATGCCAATGCACTCCAGCCTGGGAGACATAGCGAGACTCCATCTCAAAAAAAAAAAAAAGGCCTCTACTCTACTCTAAGCTGGACATTGGACCAGGTGCATAGCATACATTAATCTTCACAACCATATGCAAGAGAGGGGCTATTGCAATTGTACATGTAAAAAACTGTATTGGTTTGTTTTCACACTGCTATAAAGAACTGCCCAAGGCTAGGCAATTTATAAGGAAAGAGGTTTAATTGACTCACAGTTCAGCATGGCTGGGGAAGCCTCAGGAAACTTACAATCATGGCAGAAGGGGAAGCAAGGCACCTTCTTCACAAGGAGGCAGGATGGAGAATGAATGTAGGAGGAACTACCAAACACTTATAAAACCACCAGATCTTGTGAGAACTCACTCACTATCATGAGAACAGCATGGGGGAAACTGCCCCCATGAGTCAATCACCCCCACCTGGTCTCTCCCTTGACACGTGGAGATTGTGAGGATTATAGGGATTACAACTCAAGATGAGATTTTGGGCAGGGACACAGCCAAATCATATCACAAACCAACAAGCAACAATAACAACACAACCCAGGCTCAGAAGGCACAGGGTATGTGCCCAAGCTCCCACAATAAGCATGTGAAGCTGGGTGAAGATTCAGAATCCACACCCAGCTTGGGCCTCTCCTCAAGAAGCTATATTGTATTGCCTGGGTTAGAGGGCAAGGGGGTTAGAGATAAAAATAGCAATGTTTTAACTTACAATATATTTGAGAAGGGAGCGATGGATGCTGGTATTTACAACAATGCCAGCAGAGAAAATAGTTTCTAATTTCATATTGTAATCCTATTCCAATGTTGTGTTGCTTCAATTCCTTTGATATCTACACCCTAACTTGGCAATTCCTTCTCTGCTCTGGATGTCAGATAAGGTTGGAAGACTGTCACAGCAAATTCCCTGGCTAGTTGTACAACAGCCATTCTGTTGCCAGGGAGATCTTGTAAAGTGGGGCAAGTGATTCCCAGGCACAGCTGGTTTCATTCTTCAGAGCAGGGAAGAGTTGTCATTTCTAACCAACACATCTTGCCCTGTCTCTCCCCTGCTTAATACCTTGAAATGGGAATTTGCCCATGCCAATCCCCTACCATGACTGACCCAACCTAGCCTCTCTAGCTCATCTGTCTCTCACAGCATCTGCCTACCTGTATACCAAGTCACACAGCCACATCCAGCTTCTTGCAATTCTATGCCACATTCTTTCCTATGTCTACATTATTGCTCATGTTGTCCCCACTGCCTTTTCCACCTGAAGAGCCTCCACTCAATCCCTGACTGAATGTTACCTTCACTAAAAAACCTTCCCAGAGTCAGTCACTCCCTTATGCCCTGCACTGAATTCCACCATACCACTTAACTGCAACATAATCATTGTGGGCTGGTATGTTGTTCACTTCTACAATATTTGACACCCTCAAGAACAAGAAGCAGGTTTGCTTTGTCTGTTTCTGGCCCAGAACCCAACTTAGCTCTCAGTAGGTGCTCAGCAAGTGTTTGTTGAATGAATAAACAAATAAGTGAATAAGCTGAATGTATGGCTCCGATTAAATCTGAGACAAGCAGAAAGGGTGAAAGACAGAAAGACACAAAGACACACAGAAAGGAAGGAAGGAAGGCAGGAAGGAAGGAAGGGAGGAAGGAAGGGAGGAAGGGAGGAAGGGAGGAAGGGAGGAAGGGAGGAAGGGAGGGAGGGAGGGAGGGAGGGAGGGAGGGAAGGAGGGAGGGAGGGAGGGAGGGAGGAAGGGATTAGAAAGATTTCCCCAAGAGTTAATTAAGTGCCTAGGGTTTTGTGGTTTTTTTCCCACCACTAAAATGGCAAAACTAGTAGATGATTAGAGGGGCTTTATCAGGGATGATCACTTAATAACCCCTTCCCAGGTATATCTTGCCACAAAGAACTTCTAATCCTCTCTGTAAGAGGAAAGTCTCTATCACTCTTATCTCTGATGAGCTCAGGAAAGGATTAAAACAAAACTGGTAGATTCTGCTTTCTCATATAGCTACAGTCTCAGCTGTGAAGCTGGGTCTAAGAGACAGAAAAGAGAGACTTGACTCAACATGAATGTGGACTGTGGTCCCTGTAGAGCCCCAGACAAAGATTGGGAAACTCTCTCCCTGATTTCCAAATAACAAGAGGAAACCACTTCTCTCAGGGATGGGGGTGCATATCGAAGAGGGGAGAGGGCAGCCTCTTTGGAGAAGGTTCAGAAAACACAGCCTCTTTGCTGATGGGCATTGCTAGGAAACGCTCTGATAATGCTGACAGCACCAGCCCCGTGGCATTTGGGCCTGAAAGTGACCCTGGTTCTCTAGATGGCAAGACTGGTCAAGGCTAAGCTTGAAACTCTCACACCCCAGCCTGAGGGTTCTGCCTTCCTCAGCTGTGTCAACCAGAGACTGTAAAGCCTCAGTCCTGACAATCCCCCTCCCTCCTCCAAAACAAGTGTCATGGTCCAAATCCTGGCCATCCATCAGGGCCTTTCTTATATTCCATTGGGGTGCACTGATTCTCCGACAGCCAAGTAGGGCTGCTTCCTCTGACTGGTGCTCCAAGGGGTTTTCAGGCCTGCTTTGGAATTCTCTAATCCCCACATTGAGGTCCAGCCCCCATCCATTCTCTTGACAAAATCCTGGAGATTTATTTAGTCTGGAAGATATCAATTTCTCTAGGCCAATTCTGTGATATTCAGCATCAGGTCAAAATATGTTGGTAATAAGAGTCAATGTGTTTTGGAGTAATTACTATATATGTTTTGACTACATTATCACATTTCATCTTCTCAGTAATCTGCTGAAGCAGAAACTAGTACTATAACCTTTTCCTCTGATGAGGAAACTGAGGCACAGAGTGGTTAAGTAACTTGCCTGAGGTTGCACAGATAATAACAAGTCAGGACTATATCCCTAGCAGTCTGACCCCAGCACTCTTAACCAATATGCCTTGTATGTGGTACAGTATCTGAAACATAGTAAATGCTCCACAAACATTAGATGTTAATATTATTATTTAAATAGGTTAAGCTCAGTTCCCTTCAGGCAATTCTTGGCAAAGAAAGAAAAATAAATGAATAGGTCATTATTATTTATATTCCTATCATCTAAATATTTTACTTGCCATGAGCAAGGAGTTGGTTGTATACTTTTAAATCTCTTATTATTTGCAGGTTATTACAATACTTATCACCCCATATAATAATTACTTATTTACTGTGTCTTTTGTACAGATCTGTGAACTCTTAGAGGGCAAGGTTTTATGTTTCTCTAGGTAGCTAGTACCTAGTACAGTGTTTCACACTGAATAGATGCTCAGTAAACATCTGTTCTATGAATGGATGAATGAGCTAATCAAATACTTTAGAATCAAAATGCAGAGGAATATTCCAGCCACAACCAAATCGAATTGGGTAAACATAGTCTAGAGCAGTGGTTCTCAGAGTGAGGCCCCTGGACGTGCAGTGTCAGCATCATTTGGGACCTTGTCAGAAATGCACTTTCTTGGGTCCTAGTGCAGAGTCCAGATCAGAACTCTAGAGGAAGCTCAGCAATCTGTGTTTTAATAAGCCCTTTAGGTGATGCTTGCTAAAGTATAATATAAATAAGAAGTCTACCATGAGTAGCTTTAGCTGCTACATTGATGTATCATAACTAGGAGTAAAAAAAGAGAGAGAGAGAGATCTGGGGAAGGAGAAAGCTTGAGGTTGAGTGGGGAGGAGGAAAGATGACAGAAGGCTGTGGGGAGAGATGGAGAGGGAGGAGAAGAGGAGTGGGTGACAAGGAGATTGATTCACCTTGCAATTGCCTCTGAATCAAATGGGTTCATGATCTCAACTGGTTGCTGCCATAGCAACAGGTACAGCCCCTCCCACAACCCCTTCTCTAGGATGACCAGGCATCAGACACACCTACACTGAGTCCTGAAGCCTGCAGAAGGATGTAAGTTTCAGGAGTTGGAAAAACAGAGGGGAAAGCTTAAGGGAGGATCTTCCCACTTGGGCTCTGGCCCCAGTAGGGCTCCTGGAAAGGCTGCTTCATAGCATAAAGATAGAAGAAAGCTGTTCTGTCTCAACAAGCGATGAAGACATATCTGGCTGAAAGCCAGTGTAGAGGTGCTGGGGTGTGTCCTCTGAACGCCAGGTCATACCATAACCGAGTCTGGCTAGGATGGCATGGCTTCCCTGTGGGACTTCTTGCAGGAAAAGAATGATCGGCTTATGAGGAAAAGGAGAGAGAGCCCATCATAGAGGCAGGGTTAGAAGCAGAGGAAGGCACAGCGAAGTGGGGGTTCAGAGAACAGGGATAGGTTACTCCAGAAGCCAGGTGAGGGGACATACCTGGAGTAGGAGAACAGAAGCAGAACTCACACAAAAATTCAAGGTTGGAGGCTCTGATAGGCTCCTGCCTCTGTGGATAATGAGGAGCAGAAGGCTCACAACACTGTCACTGGCCTTTGCTGGAGTTTCTAGGGCACCCACAAGGCTAGCATACACATAATTGGCCTCCCGAATAAAGCCAAGATGGGGACTGCAAGAGGAGGACATCAAGATAAGCAAACTGCACAATGCTCTACATGTTCGATGGAAATAACTTAGTAAAAGCAAGTTTACAGCCAATTAGACATTAAAAGTAAGATATAATTGCTGTTGCTATGTTTGTTTCCAAGAAGAAATGTGTTATGATTAGACTAACAGGCTAGTGTTAGAATTCTGAGCAAACTGCATGGAAGACAGTCTTGCTTTCTCTCTTGCCTCTTGAGAGAGGGAAGCAAATGAGAAAATGCTGAATCAATAAACTATGGCTATGTTCAGAGTATCTGCCCTTAGATAATCTTTGTGCAGCCTTGAACCCTTTTGCCAGGGAGGGGAGAATGTGCTGAGAGATTTCTCATACCTGATTTCTTTTAATCCTCATAATGACCCAATGAAGTCATCATTATCACCCCCATTTTAAAGAAGAGCAAAGTGAGCTTAGAGGTGTGAACTGACACGTAAGTCATAAAATGAGAGCTAGAATTCAAACCCACATCTGCCTAACTTCAAAGACCACGCTCACTGACCCACAACAAAGGGCATGATCTGTCCACATTAATGGAAAGGGGTGCAAACTGGTGGGCCATCAATTACCCAAGGTCTGTGATGCCTTCTCCAGCCAAAACTGGGTATCTAACTGGACAGGTTATCTCTGTGAGACATCATAGGCTAATAGGAAAACCCTGGCCTTACCTCTTTCTTCTTTGTTCTGTGACATCGGGTAAATCCCTTAACCTCTCCATGCTTTAGTTTCTCAATTTGTACAATGGGAATGATAATTCCTATCATGGGATAGCGCTTTGAAAATTACATGTGAAGTACAGTTTGAGGCCAGGCACAATGACTCATGCCTGTAATCCCAACACTTTGGGAGGCCAAGGCAGGCAGATTACTTGAGGTCAGGATTTCAAAACCAGTATGGCCAACTTGGTGAAACTCTGTCTCTACCAAAAATACAAAACTGAGCCGGGCGTGGTGGCAGGCGCCTATATTCCCAGCTACTCAGGAGGCTAAAGCATGAGAATCGCTTCAATCTGGGAGGTGGAGGTTGCAGTGAGCTGAGATGGTGGCACTGCACTCCAGCCTGGGTGACAGAGCAAGATTCCATCTCAAAAAAATAAAAAAGTGTAGTCCGACAGTTATTAATAATTCCCCTCTCCACCTCTCTGCCTACCATGGTATTCATTGTGCAGTTCACTTCTCTGCCCCTTAACTGCCTTATCTCTACATTGCATGAATCAGAAACAGTGCAGCGAAAACACTCTGCTCAAGCTATGGCAAGCAGAAAGCATTCGGTAAGTATTAGCTATGGTGATAAGAATGAATTTGAATGCCTGGAGTGGATACCATGATATTATACTCAGGTTCTGCTTTCAGGGCAGACACTCTTATTCCCTAGCTGCTGCACCCTTCCTTGGAAACTGCCCCTTGCCTCGATTAGAGATACCTCTGAAGGGACATCCAGTTCTGGTGGTGCGAGTCAGCCTTTCCTCTGTTCAACTTTGGCTTTTTTGCATCCTCAGGTGTATCTTCCCAAAGCACACTTCGATAGACGTTCTGCTTGCAATTCTCTTTTGCAGACCTGACTTCCAGGGAAACCAACCTAAGATAATACCTATATCATATAGGGTGCTAATAAAAAGTAATTGACAACAGTAATAATATTCTCCAAACTCAAAAAGACTATGGTATTTTTTAGGAAACTACTGGAAGCTTTAAAACATTGTTGGCTGGACTGTGCATTCTTTGAATACATGGATTGTGTCTCGAATGTCTTTATGTTTCCTCCAAGTGCCCTGTAGATGGCAGATGCTCCAGAAACATTTGACTTGTACAGGTTCTATTTCCATTTAGCCCAGAATCAAATCAATCTGCATGGGTCCAGGGGGTACAAATTTCATTTCCACGGTGTTGACACATGTGACTCATAACTGGAACACACAGAGGCTCAGCAATAAGGAACTTTATAAATGAAATTCCTCTGACAGGACAACTTTGTAAAACTGGGCCAAACAAATCACATCAGGAAGTGGGTTATATATGGGCTATGACTGTCATTAATTCTTTTTAAATTAAATATTAAATATGTAACAAAGCCCAAATCTGTAAATACAGGTGTTACTGACCTGATCCCCAGCATCCTAGCAAGAGGGGCATAAGCTCCTTGGGGGCCAGCCAATCCCCAGCAGCAGGCTCCTTTCAACACCTGCTCCCACCCCATGCCTTGACCAGGGTGACACGGACAGCCAGTGGCAGCACTTGGAATAAAAGCCAGCTCCCTTACTCCCAAACCTGTATTCTTGGGTTACTCTATACCCTCTATAAACTGGCTCCTCTGGAAATGTATGGATAGAAGAAAAGAGGAAAGGCACAAGCATTGCTCATTCAGTGCAAAGAAACAGGTTAGTTCCCCACTCTTGCTATCCCTCAGGGATATCTCTGTGGAGACTACAGGGTGAAGAGAAGTTGAGAAAAGAGGTGTCATATGAAGAATGTGTAGCTGCCAATATTGCATCAGCTTATTCAATTCAAGGTGAATCTGGTTCAGTCTGAAGTCTTTGGGGCTACACTGGGATGAACTCTTTTAGAATATCAGACAGATTTGTTGCTGTTGATACCATCTCCTGCACTTCGTGCCCTAATTCTGAACTCCCCTGAAAATCTGAGTTCCAGTGGGATCTTGAGATCTACTTGAAACCTGAGGTAAATCTGATCTCCCTGGGCTTATGGAGTCTTCAAAGGGATCTAGGAATGCCCATGTGGATCATGTGTCTCCCACAAAGGATCTGTCAATGCAAAAAAGTGGTCAAGCCCGGGGTTCCTCAGCTCTCTACTTTCAGCTTGCAATGAGGGAATAAAATGGGCATTTTGCCAGTTGAGCTTTCAGTCTAGTCCCTGGAAGCTGAAGATCTATCTCCTCCTCTTCCTCCCTCAGGTGCTCCAGGGTTTACTTCACACTGACAAGCACCATCCCACTGAGGGGGCAGGCAGGAGGCCTATCTCACCACCCAGCCATACTGCAACAACGCCCTCTCCTTCTGGGAATACGGCCCAGGCACTCCTCTGGAATCCTGAACACACTCCAGGCACCTTTCTTCTTGCTGAACACCACCTATGCTCAGAGCACGATGCTGGGGGAGCACACTGTGAGAGGACACCTCTGGTATCAGGCAACTTAAGATATATTCAGAGAGACTGAAAACTGCAAGGATTCAAGGCATAGCAGATGATATACAGGCAAGAAAAAAGACATTTAGAGAGGGGGATAGAGCCTGAAGGTTTGAATGGTCCTACAAGACTTTCTCAAAAGTCATCACCCTGGACCTGAAACATCAGAGCTCTTTCCAGAGTAAGTCTATTCTCAGAGGTCTCCAACAACAGCCCAGACTAATCAGCACACGGCCTGGGCTGCAGGACTACCTATAGTTACCTAATTAACTGAGGATCATGCACCTGGCTGGCAGCTCGGCCACCCTGGGCACCAGGCCGAGAAAGCTCCCCTATTCTGCAGCTATGCAGCGTCAGGCCAGGTTTGTTTGTTCTTGGAGAGTAGGCCTTCAAAGAGCCCTGGGGCTGAGGGTGAAAAACCCAGGGCTCCTGCCAGCCAGGCCTTCCAGCTGCCTGAGAGCAATTTCAGAAGGTGCGGCCAGCCTGGCCTGGGAGGAATTAGGTCAGGGTCAGAAAAAACAACACTTGGGAGGTAAGCAGAACTTGAAACCAGTACACATGGACAGCCTCTGTTGGAGACCTCTGGCTGAGAATAGACTTACTCTGGAAAGAGCTCTAATGTTTCAGGTCCCAGGGTGACGACTTTTGAGAAAGTCTTGTAGGACCATTCAAGCCTTCAGGCCCTATCCCCCACTCTAAATGTCTTTTTTTCTTGTCTGTGTATCATTTGTTATGCCTTGAATCCTTGCAGTTTTCAATCTCTCTGAATACATCTGAAGCTGCCTGATACCAGAGGTGTCCTCTCACATGGTGCTCCAAGCATAGGTGGTGTTCAGTAAGAAGAGAGGTGCCTGGAGTGTGTTCAGGATTCCAGAGGAGTGCCTGGGCCGTATTCCCAGATGGAGAGGGCGTTGTTGCAATACAGCTGGGTGGTGAGATGGACCTCCTGCCTGCCCCCTCAGTGGGATGGTGCTTGTCAGTGTGAAGTAATTGACAAATGTTTTCTTTTTAAATAATAACCAAAGTAAGAGATGAATGAATATTAGGTTTTAAGGTGGGGGGGCATGTTAATTACACTGCTTTGTCCCATGCATGAAGACAAAGCCCTCAGGAAGAGGTGGAGAGTTCATCTCACCTGGCACCACAAAATTGTTTTCTAGCTGGTTTGAACAACACTATGGCAAGACAGTAGCAGAAAAAGTGTACTAATCTGTTCTTAATTTCTAGGTACTTATTTTGTCTTTGTACATTAAATTACAAAGGCAATATGTATACAACTGCATACAAAGATGTATATAGAAAAAGTTACTTGCCCCCACCCTCCCCCCATTCCCATCCTGCTGTGGTAAGTGCTTACGGCCCGATGTGTTTTCTTCCCACCTATCTTCAGGCACATTCAAACTTACACATAGCATTTTGCTATTTTTTTGAATGGGATCATACTATACACATTACTCTGTAAGTTGCTTTTCTTATTTAAAAAACACACTGTGAATGTGCCTCCAGGACAAGCACCTAGATCTAAACTCATTAAAGTAGACCCACACAGACGCACAGAACCACAGGTAGGCAACATTCCACTAATCTTCCTACTAATGTTAGCCAATCTGATGGATAAAGAATTGGTCCGATTTATTGCTTTAATTTGCATTTTTCTGAGTTTTAGCATCATTTCAGGTGTTTATTGGCCATATGGTTTGCCTTTCCTTTGAATCGCTTACTCTCTTCCTTTGTCCATATTTCTATATGTTGTCTTTTCCTTATAAATTTATAGAGGCTCTTTATATATACTTATATTAGAATTTTTTTTACATGTCATTTTTCTCAGTGTATTAATCATTTGTTGACATTACTTATGGTGTCCTTTACCATAAAAAATTTGTAATTTCTATATAATCATTTTTAATGTTACTAAGTCAAATATGAGAGTTCCCACTAAAACTGAAAATATTCATGTTTTTTCCCTCTCAATCTTATTTAGGGGTGCCCTCCTACTTCATGAATATAGATTGAACTTACAGATTGAAGTAAGACAATTCACACTACAGAAACTCCACAAGTGTATTTGATAGAAAAGTTGAGAGAGAAATAATAGTGAAATAACCCCTCCCTGGCCATTAGGGAAATACATGTTGCAAACAACTTTTCCCCACAACTCACTCCATGTAGAAGGCTAAGCAAAGATCATCAGCTGCTTCACTGCTTGTCCTGAGACTGAAACTCCTCAACACCAAAGTCCCTCCAGTTAGTTAATCCCAAACCTGCCTCTGATCCTGGTCTTCCTTGGATGGGCATCACCCAAGCAAGCACCTCCTCACATCTTCAGATCCTTCAGTAACCCCTGCCCTGGGAAGCCCTCCCCAGACAGAGGGACTCCGTGCTACCACAGCTTCTCTGTACTCCTAGGATTTGCATTTACCATTTCCTACGGTAATTGTTTACCTGTCATTCTTACTTATATTCCCAGTCCCTATCACTGGGCCTGAGACATAGTATTTACTCCTTAAGTAGTTGCTGAAAGAAAGTGAGCAAAGAAAAAAAGGCAAGAAAATCAAGAAAGAAGCACTAAAATCCAAATCTGAATGTTAGCAGTTAACTGCCAACTCAAGATCAATCAGTAATGAATGTTAAACACTGCTGAAATTACAGGGAAAGTTAATGAAGGAGAAAAAAGGATTCCATTTACAAAAAGCTGATTGACACACAAGATTTCAAGAACATGCCTGGTTCCTAAAGAAAGGCCCGCCTACACTTCGGGGTTGCAGGGCTGTCTTTCTCTCGCTACCATATTTCACTCTAGGACAAATGGGTTTTGGTCAAAGTCTAAATATTCACTTTTTAGACTCCTAATGAGTTTTGGAATGATCACTATCATTCAGCCCTAACTGCAGCCAATTTTCTCTGAGTTAATCTTGACATCAACACCCCACCTAAAAGCCTTTTCTATGATAAAAAGAAGATTCATGTGATAGCATTCACACTTCAAGCTCACATCTTCCAGAAGTGATATATTTTTGAATTGACTATAAGACTACAGAGAAGGCACTGGCAATGAGCTCCTGGGAGAAAGAATTTCAACTTTTTAATAGAAGAATGATAATCTAATTATACAGAGTCCTTCTTGAGAAACAGAGCCACTGTATCCACTCTGTAAACCCTGGACATTTACTCTGACTTGGTCTCATAAGGTCCCTGAGTGTGAGTTTGCTGACGAATCTAAGAAAATGGAAAGTTCTGAGGCACCCCCAGTGATCAGTCCTGAATCAGCAGCTGAACACGTGCATTTGCAGTAGGGCAATCGAGGTTCTCACTTAGGACAGGTTCCAAAGGTTATCGACATTGACTCAAGAGACACACAGTCCATCTCAACTTCTTCATCTCATTATCTCATCATCTTCAATAGCTTCTGGGTGATTTTTTTAGCTTTTAAAAAATATGACTTAACTAATCCTATTTTTTAAAACTCTAGCTTACAGCATTAAAGAATATTTCCAATGATCTCAAATGCCAATTTCACAATACAGAAATAATTACTTCACTTTAATACTAAAATGAATATGAACTAAATGCCAATAACACGGGGTGGGAGAAGGTTAGAAAGAGAAAGCAGAGGTGGGTGGAAAAGACATGACACTAAAACAATGAGATTATTGTATCACAATTCTAAAAAGTTTAGCAACCTGTAGCCTCACCCACTGAATAAGCATGTTAGTGACACAATTTAAACCTTAATCTTCCTAATTTGTAATAATTAAGAACACTTGGGAAGAAGCCTGGTGCTTATACAGCATTCCCTTACCCTGAACCACTGTGCTGCCCAGTGAATTCCCTCTGACCCTCCTGAAGCCAACATCAGTGTTCCCAACACACTGTTCTCATGGTGGCCTTCCTCTGCTTAGAACCCTGCAGTGGCTCTACTTTGCCCACTAGTTAGACACCATGACACAACAGTCTGGGCCTCATCCATTTACTGAGCCTTATCTCCCCCCACTCCTAAGGAGGATCCCTCTCAGAAACATTCACGGTCCTTTGATAATGCATTACATTTTCCAGATACAGGTACCATTTCCTCTTCCCAAGATGCCCCATTTTCATATTCTGTCAATTGATAACTCTTCCTATAAGACCTAGTTCAATAGCTTTCCCTTCTGTGAAACATCTTGCTCTGTGAACAGCTCTCCTTCTTGAATCAGTTACTGGTAACCCCTGCAGTACCTGTAACATTGTAAGTGGTAAATAAATATTTATTGAATGAAATGGATAAATGTTCACTGAAATGAACTGAATTTTGAAATTCTTCCTTGTTCTTTCATCTTGCTAGAGCATCTATCATTCTTTTTTATAGGATTTGTTTCTTCTAATTATAAAAGTTATATATGAACATTTAGAAGTACAGAAAAGCATAAACGGGAAAACAAAAATTACCCACAATCATTACCTAGAGATAACCACTCTCATTACCCTTTTAATTGCACATTTTACACCAATGCAATTAAGAAAATTTGTGTAGCATGGAAGTCCTACGCCCTGGGCATGTTTTCCTGAATTTAGATCAAGTAGCATACTCTACACTAACCCAGCATTTGGTTGACCAGAATCTCTGCTAATGAGCACTCCTACTTAACAGTACAATGAAAGCAAATGTTCTTGGTGATGACTACAGAGCCCCATAAGTTTCTGAAGTGCTTTCTCTTCATGGAAGAGAAAGTGAATCATAAATTCATAGAGCTTTACTGCTCGGAGGGACCTCAGAGAACGTCTATACTTACACTACCTATACTTCCTCCTCTGCATTTGCTGACATGACTAACAATTCCAGGTACTTTTCGTAGATGGGTTTGGACACGGTCTCAGAATCTTTCTCCAGTAAACCATGTCCATACACTGAAAACTGCATGCAAGGTAAATCCAGTTGTCATCTGAGAGTCCATGGCCTCACCTTGTAAATGGTGAAAGGCCCTGAGAGAGGCTGAGTAACTTCCCAAGGTTCAAAAGTCCATGAAAGGCACAGCAGAAAGCAGAACTCTCTAACCTGGCTTTAGTGTTCTTTTCTTTTTTTCACACATCTAAGACACGAGATTAGTTCTACAGGCATACCTCATTTTACTGTACTTTACTGCACTTCACAAATGTTGCATTTTTTACAACCCTGAGTCCAATAAGACTACGGATGCTATTTTTCCAACAGCACATGCTCGCTTCGTGTTTCTGTGTCACATTTTGATAATTCTTGCAATATTTCAAAATTTTTCATTATTATTATATCTGTCATGGTGATTTGTGATCAGCAATCTTTGACGTTACTATTATAATTGTTGTGGGGTGCCATAAGTCATGTTTATGTAAGTTGGTATGCTTAATTGATAAATGTTGTGTGTTATGACTGCACCATTGACCTGCCATTCATTCCCCCATTTCTGTCCCTCTTTTTTGGCCTCCCTATCCCCTGAGACACAACAATATTGAAATTGGGCCAGTTAATAACCCTAAAATGGCCTCTAAGTGTTCAAGTGAAAGGAAGACTCACACTTCTCTGACTTTAAATCAAAAGCTAGAAATGATTAAGCTTAGTGAGGAAGGCATGGCGAAGGCTGAGATAGACTAAAAACTAGGCCTCTTACACCAAATAGCCAAATTGTGAGTGCAAGAAAAAGTTGTTGAAGGAAATTAAAAGTGCAACTCCAGTGAACACATGAATAAGAAAGCTAAATAACCTTTTGCTGATACAGAGAACGTCTGAGTGGTCTGGATGGAAGATCAAACCAGTCACAACATCCCTTTAAGCCAAAGCCTAATCCAGAGCAAGAACCTAAGTCTCCTCAATTCTGTGAAGGCTAATAAAGGTGAGAAAGCTGCAGAAGTTGGAAACTAGCAGAGCTTGGTCCACGAGGTTGAAGGAAAGAAGCCGTTTCCATACATGAAAGTGCAAGGTGAAGTAGCAAGTGCAGATACAGAAGTTACAGCAAGGTTTCCAGAAGATTAAGATAATTGATAAAGACAGGTACACTAAACAAAAGATTTTCAATGTAGATGAAACAGCTTCATATTGCAAGAAGCTGCCATCTAGGACTTTCATAACTAGAGACGAGAAAATTGTAAGTAGAGAAGACGACGTTTGGCTTCAAAGACTCAAAGAACAGGCTAACTCTCTTGTTAGGAGGTTAATGCAACTGGTGACTTTAAGTTAAAGCCAATGTTCATTGGCCATTCCAAAAATCCTAGGGCCCTTAGGAGTTATGCTAAATCTACTCTGCTTGTGCTCTATAAATGAAACAACAAAGTCTGGATGACAGAACATCTGTTTACAGCATGGTTTCCTTAATATTTTAAGCCCACTGTTGAGATCTGCTTCTCCAAAAAAAAAAAAAAAAGATTCCTTTCAAAATACTGATAATGCACTTGGTCATCCAAGAGCTCTCATGAACATGCACAAGGAAATTAATGTTGTTTTCATGCCTGATAACACAACATCCATTCTGTAGCCCATGGATTAAGGAGCAATTTCAACTTTCAAGTCTTATTACTTAAGAAATGTACTTCATAAGGCTATAGCTGCCATAGTGATTCCTCTAATGGATCTAGGCAAAGTAAACAGAAAACTTTCTGAATAGGATTCACCATTCTAGATGCCATTAAGAACATTCATGATTCATGGGAAGTGGTAAAAATATCAATATTAACAGACATTTGAACAAAGTTGACTCCAACCCTCATGAATGACTTTGAGGGGGTTCAAGACTTCAGTGGAGGAAGTAACTGCAGATGGGGTGAAAACAGCAAGAGAACTAAAAATAGAAATAAAGCCTGAAGATGTGACTGAATTGCTGCAATCTCATGATAAAATTTTCATTGATGAGGAGTTGCTTTTTGCTTTTTGAGATGAAATCTACTCCTGTAAAGATGCTGTGAACGTTGTTGAAATGACAACAAAAAATTTAGAAAATTACATAAACTTAGTTGATAGAAGAGCAGCAGGGTTTGAGAGGATTGACTTCAGTTTCAAAAAAAGTTCTACTGTTGGTAAAATGCTACCAAACAGCATTACATGCTATAGAGAAATCTTTCATGAAAGAGTCAATGGCTGCAGCAAGCATCATTCTTCTCTTATTGCTATAGTTTGGAAATTTGACCCTCCAAATCTCATGTTGAAATTGGATCTCTAGGGTTGAAGGTGGGGCCTAATGGGAGGTGTTTGGGTCATGGGAGTGGATCTCCCATGAATAGCTTGATGCCTGGTGCCATCCTAATGATGATGAGTTCTCCATTCTTGCTCTATTAGTTCTGTCTAGAATTTTTAAGAGCCTGGTACCTCCCTCCCCACTCTCTTGCTTCCTGCTCTCACCATGTGGCAGGCTCCCCTTCGCCTTCCACCACGAGTGGGAGCAGCTTGACGCCCTCACCAGATGCAGACGCCAATGCCATGCTTCTTGTATAGATTGCAGAACTGTATGGCAAATAAAAAGCTTTTCTTTATAAAATATCCAGCCTCAGGTATTCTTTTATAGCAAGAAAAACACACTAAGACGTTTTCAGACACTGCCACAGTCATCCCAACCTTCAGCAACCACTACTCAGATCAGTCAACAGCCATCAACATTGAGGCAAGACCCTCCACTAGCTAAAGATTAAGACTTTCTGAAGGCTCAGATGATTGTTAGCAATATATTTCTTATTTAAGGTATGTAGATATGTTTTTTTGACACGATGTTATTGCACACTTAATAGACTACAATATAGTGTAAACATAACTTTTATATGCACTGGGAAACAAAAATTTGTGTGATTTACTTTATTGTCATTCACTTTATTGCAGTGGTCTGAAATCAAACCTGCAATATCTCCAAGGTATGCCCATATATTGTTTGAATTTAAAATGTATTTTATTGCTGTTCAATTTTTTCAAAATTTGTAATCTACGAAATCTATATAATGTTATTTTATTTAACAGTAATTTCTAAATTTATGGGCCCAAAAAATACCCATCCTCAAATTATTTAATCATTTAATCATTCAGCAAACATTTGAGAACTTTTTCTGTGCCTACTCTCTGTTAAATTCCAGCAAACAAAAATTATATAAAGTGTGGTCTTTTGTCCTTAAGGAACTTATTTTGTTATGTATATGTGTACATTAAAGATTTTAAGGTACACTATAATACATACCAAATAAGTAATACAGATGTCAAATGTTACACAAATTTTGAAAAGGGGTTTACCATTGTGGGCCAAATTAGTTAGGGAGAGCCTTCTGGAGATGGCGGTTTTAACTGAGGGGTTGCATAATTGGAAAGGTGGGAATGGGGTTGGGGAATGTTTGTTGAATGACCAAATGGACTTCAATTGCAGCTGATGATGATTAATAATCATTGTGTCCCAGTTATAGTATCTGATTTGAGAAAAAATGATTGTTTTTCTTTTCCTAATTAGCCTAATAAAAGAAATTAGAAAATTTCCTTCACCACAGGAAGTCCAACTGTGAGGGTGTGTTGCTGCTGAAAGGTGCCCAGAAAAAGCTCCTAAGCATAAGTGGGCTGTCGCGGTTTTTTTAAGCAACACTTCAGATCTCTCCCTTGCATCTTCTGGATCCAGGCTCAAATAGACTTCCAGAAAAGGTGAGGGAAGGGAAGTAGAATTAGGAGAGCAAGGACAACAGGACAATGAAATGTGGAGTGGGAAGAGCTTCCCCAGGATTATGATCGGAATTGTGTCTCCCACCAAAATTCACCCCAAGGCCATAACTCCCACTATATTTGGAGACAGGGCCTTTTAAAGAGGTGATGTGGTTTAAAAATCAGGTCAATAGGGTGGGCCCTAATCCAACCTTACTGGTATTATTACAAGAAAAGTAAACTTGTACACAAAAGATGCATGCACACAGAAAAAGAACATGGGAGGACACAGCAAGAAGGGGGCCATCTGCAAGCCAAGGAGAGAGGCTCAGGACAAAACAAACCTGCCAACACCTTGCTCTAGGACTCCCAGCCTCCAGAACTATGAGAAAGTAAATTTCTGTTTAAGCCAGTAGTCTGTGGTGTTTTGTTACGGCAGCCCTAGCAAATATACCCACCAACTACTCTGACATTACCTTCATAATCAGAAGAGGTTCCATCATGAAAGGGCCCTGACTCAGTGAAAGAACAGCCCTCTACTAAGCCAAAAGCTGGACTTCCCAGAGTTTCAAGCAATTACAGAAGACTCGCAGGGGAAGGAAATGAAAGATCTAGCCTTGGATATGCCAATGCTTCCTACAGCATAACCTAGGCATGGAAATAGGCATGAGGCAGCTCTGATGGACCAGTGCCATGGAGAGTTGGTGGAGTCCCTGTTGACCTAACTCATCCAGGAGCAGGGAGTAGGGACTCTGCTATTCTTGCTACTCAAGGACAGTTATTATGGCCAGGGGCATTCTTGGCAGTGACAAAGACCCCATACTGGATGTCTTAGCTCGGCAGGGTCTTGTATGCCCCTTGAGGAAGGGATGCACTCATGGCTGCATCAGGTATGACCCTCGCCACAGCTGACAAAGCTGGCTCAGTAACTAGAGGTTCCCCTACCTATGTATTGTAGAGATACTGAGCTTGGCACAGTGCAAGGCTAGGTAGCACAATAGGTCACTCAGTCTCTCGGCACCTTGGTTTCCTCATTGAAATTGAAAGATGGCTGATAACACTAATTTCATAGGGTTGTAGTAAAAAAACTCAAGTGTGATACAGTCATGCTTTAAGCCATTAAGGAGCTCCATAAATGCTAACTAGCTTGGCAGTTATTAAATTTATTCACCATATCTCATTCTGCTTAT
Organism: Pan troglodytes; assembly: GCF_028858775.2. Taxonomy (NCBI): domain Eukaryota; kingdom Metazoa; phylum Chordata; class Mammalia; order Primates; family Hominidae; genus Pan; species Pan troglodytes. The sequence continues at coordinate 67,509,543 of NC_072398.2, forward strand.
CTATGTTCTGTCCTCCCTTATTGACAGGCTGACTTGCAATGTGGATATGTGTTTTATATTCACAGATATACCTGGGATTATTACTGTTGAATTTTTTTCTGTCTCCCTTTTACATGTATTAGAGAACCACGGACACAGTAAGCATTTACCAAGCACCTAATTGGTGAATGTACAGTCGACTCTGTATGTTTGAAAATGACTCCATGTCTTTCTGTTAACCCATACTGAATTACCTTTAACACTCTCCACTCTTTTCCTGGTTTATGGTTTTCCTTCACTTCCCCACAAGTCACCCCATAACCCAAGCCATCTGGTGCATTGTTGCCAAGATATCCTTCTAGAACACTATTTTTAAAACATCAACCTCTCATCCAAAACCTTCTATACCTCCTGATTGCCCATGGGGCAAAGTCCTAAGTCCTTGGTTTGACATTCAAGGCCTCACATCGAATAGCAACAGCCCACACATTTTTGTCACTGCTTTCCTAAATGAATCTTCCACTCTGTTCAGTGTGATCTCAATGATGCCAGACGATAAATATTTCCTAAATAAGTAGATGGATATTTGACTAGCATCAGCCAAATAAACTTTCCATGTATTATGTAACTCTATCTCCTTGTTTTTTTCCATGCTTTTTTTCCCTCCTGGAGTGTCTTTCCATCTTGGGGCCATACACATGGATTGTGACATTTATGGTGCTGTTTAGAGTTGTTTATGTACAACCTGCACAACCACACTAGGAAGCCCTCTTCCTCTTTACTTATTTAAGTCTTCCCACTCCTCAAAGGTCAGCTCAAGCCCAATCTCCTATGTGAATGAGCCTTTCCTGACTTTATGGCACCTAGGATTTCACTCAGAATTTCTCATGACTCATATGAACTATTTCATGCCTCTGTTGTCTGGCACCTTCCATCTTGCATTACTATTTGAATTTTCATGTAAGTCCACCAGATAAGTTCCTTAAGGGAACCCTCCAAGTCTTCTACTTCTTTGCACCTCCATTACCAACCATAATGCCATGAGTATAGCACAATCCATTTGGGGCTCCTTGGAAAGAAACACCTTATGACAAGTTGAGAGCAGCTGTGTTCTCAGGGTTTCCTAAGCACATGATCTCCAGCCCATTGGTCAACTCTACCTAAGTCTCACCTTGAGGTGAATGTATCACAAGAAAAACAAGAAATGAATTCAATTGCACGTGTATGCCCATGTCTCAACATGTGGATGAGGAGTGCCTACATGGTGAAATGACATTATCCAGGTGAGTTTATCTTCATATCTATAATAGCAATCAGGATGTCTTCCCCTTCACAGAAAGGATGATAGCAGAGCTGACTCAACACCCAAGGCTGCTTTCCTGGCAGTGAGGCTGGCTTAAGCTGATCCACCCCCTTCCCTCACCAGCTCACCTGTAGAGTTAATACATACTTGCTCTACATGGCTATCTTGGATTAGTAGCCCTGAAGCTAATCAATGACCCCCAGAATATAATAGAAAACCCTATCTTGGCCATATACTAATAAAACTCATGACATCAGCTTTATTCACACCTAATTCTCATGGTCTTAAAAACTATATACTACAACAATGCAGATATATATGTATTTTTTTACCACAAACTTCTCTGAATTCAAGTCATTTTTCTACCTGCCTACAAAAGATCCTCTATGGATGTCTAGTAGCCACCTCCAACTTCACGTTTAAACCTGAGTTCCTGATCCTTCCCCCCTCCCCAAGAAAACACAAACCTGCTCTTCTCACCATTCTCCACAGCTTAGTTAATTACAATGCCATCCTACCAGCTGCTCAAGCCAAAAGCCTTCAAATAATCATGACCCTCCCCCTTTGTCTCGCATATCCCATGTCAGGTTCATCAATAAATCCATCAGCCTTTCCTTCCTTCAAAACCTACCCAGAATTTCACTCCTCCTCACCATTCATACTGCTACCCTCTGGGCTAAGCCACCATCATCTCTCACTCATATTATTGCAATTGCCTCCTAACTGGTCTCCTTACTTCCATCTTTGCCCCCTTTCAGTCCATTCCCAACAAAGCAGCTAGGGTGACCCTATTCAAATGTAAGCTGAATCATGTCACTGACCTCTTTGAAGCTCTCCAAAGGCTTCCTAACTCACCCCAAGTTAAAGTCAAAGTCTCATCATGACCTACAGGATTCTACCTGACCTGGCTCCCCTAGTTGATAAGCTCCATCCATATGGTTCTCCTAGCTCCTCCCTGACCTCTCTAGACACCCTCCTTCCTCAGGGCCTTCACACTTGCTGTTCTTTCTCAAAATGCTTGTTCCCCAGATGTTCATATGGCTTAATCCCTAGCTTTCTTCAGGTCTTTATTCAAAAGTCAACTTCTCTGTGAGGCCTTTCCTAACTACCCCATATAAAAGTACACCATCAGGCCCTCCTACCAAAACCGACCCCGTCCCCTTGTACTGTATCACCATCTAATGCACTATGTATATGATTTATCTGTTTTATTTTTACACTGTAAACAATGTAAGTTCCATGAGGGCAGGGATTTGGATTGTTTTGTTCCCTGATGTATCCCCAGTATTTAGACCAGTGCTTTGTATATAATATTGATACTCAACAAAAATTTGTTATATGAATGAACCCTCAACTAATAAACTGAAATCCATTTATTTTACTTGTTATCATGTATCTATGAATTTAAAAACTGATAATTTTTGTAGTACTTTAGGGCCAGATTAACCAGATGCTCTGGAGAACAACTTAAAGTGTAACATAAATGAATTTTCAGCAGCTGTAGGTATATATTTGGTGTTTACTCAGCAAATATTTATTGAGCACCTACCCTGTACTACTCACTGAATTAGGTGCTGGGAATACAACAGTGATCAACGTCAATATAGTCTTTGACCTTTGAAATTCACAGGCTAGCAGAATCAGATTCCAACTTCTTCTTCAAATAATGAAACATCTCTGGATTTCAATTGTATTGTCTATAAAATATGGATGAGGACACTTCATCTACTGAAGGACAAAGGACTCAACCAGATGGTTTCTTTTTTCTTTTTTTTGAGATGGAGTCTTGCTCTGTCACCCAGGCTGGAGTGCAGTGGCACGATCTTGGCTCACTGAAACCTCCACCTCCCAGGTTCAAGCAATTCTCCTGCCTCAGCCTCCCGAGTGACCAGGATTACAGGCACGCACCACCATGCCCAGCTAATTTTGTATTTTTTAGTAGAGACAAGCTTTCACCATGTTGGCCAGGCTGGTCTCGCACTCCTGACCTCAAGTGATCCACCTGCCTTGGCCTCCCAAAGTGCTGGGATTATAGGCATGAGTCACCACGCCCAGCCCAGATGATCTCTTGAAGTCCCCTCTACCACTGTGACTCTCATCTGCCATGCCCACCACCATCTCCTTCCCTGGTGTCTTCTTATTCTTCCCAAGAATGCTTCTCTCTAGTTCATCTAGTCCCCTTGTCTCACATATTCATACAAATACAGACATACAGCCAATTCATAGTTGGTTCATCTGTAACATTCAAAACAGCACCGTAGGCGAATTAAATGTCATGCAGAGACTCATTGTCTACATCTTTGGGCCTCTGAAGCAAGGCAGGGGGAAAAAGCCATATCAACTTTGGAGTCTTTGAAAAAAATAAAAGGAACCGACAGGCAAATCCAAAAAGCTTTTCTTCCTACACCGAAAATAAACTCCTTCAGCTCTGGGGCTCACCCAGCTAAATGTGGACAAAACAGCAGTCACCCAGATGACATGCAAAGCCCTAATGGCACATCCAACGGAGTCATTTTGCTAATACCACATCGCTCTGTCACTGTCATAACTTTGTGCCCCTTAAAATACCAGGAGTCATTTGGGCTCTTTTGTAATGAAGAGAGGTGTGGGAGGCAATCTTTCTGTGAGAGAACATTGAAAAGGAGGGGTTGTTGGGAATGTTGGCAAAGAACATGCTATATACTTAAGCTTGTGGCACCCCTCACTGCTATAATTGTGAGTGATGGAGGTGGGAAGAAGGAAAGCAGAAGTTCTTGATAGGGGGATTGGCATGAAACAGATAAGCATGAAGACTGGTTAAATCATCGTCAGATAGGGAATACACAGAGAACAAAAGTCCTCAAGGGAGTTGCACCGATTCACTTGTTGCAGGACAAACTCAGATTCCTGATGATCTCTGTCCCACCTTCCGCCCTTGACAAAGACCTCAGTGCTCATTCTCTCGTTCATTCAATATTTTCTGGTGGAAGACTTAGGATGTTCCAGCTACTATTCCAGGTACAACATACCATGATGAGCAAAACAAACACTAACAACTCCCACTAGGAAAAAAAAAAAAAGCTGCTCATAAGAAATACACCTTAAATATAAAGATATGCATGGAAAAGTTTGAAACAGAACAGCATATTAAACCCCTCAAATTTAGAAGGAAATAAAGAACATAAATAAAAACAAAAATAAATTTACAATCCAGAAAAATCAACAAAACCAAAAATTGGTTCTTTGAGAAGACTAATGAATTTGATAAACTTCTAGCAAGACTAATAGATATAAATAAATAAGAGGGAGAAAGCAGAGATTATCACCATCAGGAATGAAAAAAGGACATCACTACAGATCCTATGAATGTTTTAAAAGATAATAAGGAGACATTATGAGCTTTATGCAACTAAATTTGAAAATAAGAATGCAATGGATAAATTACTTCAAAAAATAACTTACAGTAATTGACACAAGAAGTAGAAAAGCTTAATGGTTATCTTTCAAAGAAATTAAATCTGTAACTTATAAGAGACATAAAAAAGACAAAACAAAGAAAGTTTGAACCTCATTAAATTTTTTTCTGCATTGATTCCATGATTCCCCCCACCTCCTTTTTTTTGTTTGTTTTGTTTTGTTTTTTTGAGATGGAGTCTTACTCTGTCACCAGGCTGGAGAGCAGTGGTGCGATCTCAGCTCACTGCAACCTCTGCCTCCCCGGTTCAGGCAATTCTCCTGCCTCAGCCTCCCGAGTAGCTGGGACTACAGGTGTGCACCACCACACCCAGCTAATTTTCGTAATTTTTTTAGTAGAGATGGGGTTTCACCATGTTGGCCAGGATGGTCTCAATCTCGACCTCATGATCCACCCACCTTGGGCTCCCAAAGTGCTGGGATTATAGGAGTGAGCCACTGTCCCCAGCCTATTCTTTCAACATGGTAAATAACAGATTGATTCTCCACTGTGTTAAATTACAACTTGGTAGAAACCACAATAAAAAACAAAAAATAAAAAACAAAACAAACAAACAAAAAACCTCCAAGCCCAGATATCTCCATGGGTGAACCCTAAGGAAGAAAATACTTCAATCTTACAAAATCTTCCAAAGAGTAGAAAAAGACAGCATATCTAGCTTGTTTCATTAAGGAAACCTAACCTTAATATCAAAACTTCACAAGAGCATTGCAAGAAAAACAAATTATAGGCCAGTTTCTATTGTGAAAACAGATAATGCAATCTTAAAAAATCAAACCCAATGATATAGAAAAAACATATCACAAGAAAGGTGATGTCACTCCAAGGTTGCAATGAAAAATCAATGTGATTCACTATATTAAAAGAATATAGGAGGAAAATCATGATCAATGCAATAGCTGCAGAAAAAAATTTTAGTAAAGTTCAACTTGTGTTTATTAAAAACACCTAACAAATTAGGAATAGAAGGAAACTTTCTTAGTCCTAAAAAGGGTGTCTATAAAAAACCTACAGCAAAGATCATGTTTAATGAGAAAACAGTGAAACTTTTCCATTGAGACTGTGAATGAGATAAGAATTCCATTATTGCCACTTCTATTTAATTTATAACAAGGTCCTAGCCAGTATAATAAGATAAGAGAAATAAAAAGGGCATAAGAATTGGAAATGAAAAATTAAACTACCATTATTCACAGATGACAGGATTATATATATAGAAAATCCAAAAGAATCTTCAGATACACTACTAAAATTGGTAAGTGAATTTATCAAGATAGCTGAATATGGCTAAATTAATGTGTATATTTATATACTGGCAACAAAAACTAGAAAACAGAACTTTAAAAATAATGCCAATTATGATAGCATCAAAATGAGTTTAATAAAAGATATATCAGCCAGGCATGGTGGCTCACACCTGTAATCCCAGCACTTTAGGAGGCCGAGGCGAGCAGATCATGAGCTCAGGAGTTCAACACCAGCCTGGCCAAGATGGTGAAACCACATCTCGACTAAAAATACAAAAATTAGCCAGGCGTGGTGGCAGGTGCCTGTAATCCCAGCTACTCCAGAGGCTGAGGCAGAGAATTGCTCGAACCCGGGAGGCAGAGGTTGCAGTGAGCCGAGATCGCACCACTGCACTCCAGCCTGGAGTGCAGTGACAGAGTGAGACTCCATCTCAAAAAATAAAATAAAATAAAAGATATATCAGACCTCTACACAAAATAGTATAAAACTTTAATGAGAAAAAGTATATAATGAATGGATGACTATATTACCTGCATGAATGAGAAAACTCAATATTATTATAAAGATGTCAATTCTCCCCAATATTCTATAGATTCAATGCAGTCCCAATCAAAACCCTAGCAAGAGTTTTTTTAGTAAAAATTGACAGGATAATTCTAAAGTACATACAACTGATCCTTGAACAACACATGTTTGAACTGCATGGGTCCACTTATATGCAGATTATTTTCAATAAATATATTGGAAAAAAAATTTGGACATTTGCAACAATTTGAAAAAACTTACAGAACTGTGTAACCTAGAAATATCAAAGTTAGGTATGTCATGAATGTGCAAAATATATGTAGATATTAATCTATATCATTTACTACCATAAAATATACAGATTATAAAAAGTTAAAATGTATCAAAACTTATCCACACATTTACAGACTGTACATGATACCATTTAGTTCAGAGAAATGTAAACAAATGTAAAGATGCAGTATAAAGCATAACTGCATAAAATTAACTGCATGTGTAACTGTACTACTGCCTGTATTTTTGTAGCCACCTCCTGTTGCTATTGCAATGAGCTCAAGTGTTGCAAGTATCTGCTTCAAACACCATGTGACAATAATCATCTCTGAGTGAGCAATTGTCTCCAGTAAATTGCATGCTGTAGTAAAAAGTGATCTCTCATGGTTCTTGCATAGTTTTCACTGTGTTTAGAGCAATACTGTAAACCTTGAATAACATCATGGGGCCCATAAGAAATGTCACTACTAGTGATGCTGGAAGTGTTCCCAAGAAGTAGAGAAAGGTCATGACAGTATAAGAGAAAGTTAAATTGCTTGATATTTGCCATAAATTGAGGCCTACAGCTGTGGCTACCTGCTATTTCAAGACAAATGAATCCAACATGTGGATCATTGTAAAAAAGAAAAAAAAGAAAAGAAAAGAAAATTGCAAAGTAGTTGTAGCAGCTACGTCAGCAGGTACAAAAACCTTATACTTTTTGTGAAATATCTTTTTATCTCATATTAAAAATGCAGCTTTTACATGGGTGCAGGATTGCTATAAGCAAGGCATACCTATAGACTAATTTGATTTGAAAAAAATTGAAGTCATTATATGACAAAGGAAACGGAATGTGAATTATCTAAAGCTGGAGACGTTAATGCCAGCAAAGGATGGTTTGATAATTTTAGAAAGATATTTGGCTTAAAAAAATGTCAAGCTAACAGGATAAGCAGCTGCTACCAACCAAGAGGCAGCAGAGGAGTTCCCAGGCACCAGTGAAAAACATCATCGAGGAGGAAAGATGTCTACCTTAAGTGGTTTTAATGCAGACAAAGTGCCCTATTTTGGGAAAAAAATATGCCACAAAGGACATTTATTAATAAGGGAGAGAAGTGAGCACCAGGATTTAAGGCTGGAAGGAATAGGCTAACTCTACTGTTTTGTGCAAATGCAGTTAGGTTTATGATCAGGACCTTCCTGATAAAGTACCCATAAAGTTGCTAACCCCCAAGCCTTGAAGGGAAAAGATAAACACCAGCTGCCAGTCTTTTGGTTGTACAATAAGAAGGCCTGGACAACAAGAACCACTTTTCTGGATTGGTTCCATCAATGCTTTGTCCTTGAAGTCAGGAAGTATCTTGCCAATAAAGGACTGCCTTTTAAAGTTCTTTTGACATCACATAAAGCCCCTGGCCAAGCAGAAACTCACAAATTCAACACTGAAGGTGTTGAAGTGGTCTACTTGTCCTCAAACACAGTCTCTAATTCAGCCTCTAGATCAGGGGGTCACAAGGACCTTTAAGGCTCATTACACGTGGTACCCTAAGGAAAGAATTTTCAATGCTATGGAAGATAACTCCAATAGATAAAATATAGAAGCCTGAAAGGATTATACCATTGAAGATGCCATCATTGTTATAGTAAAAGCTGTGAAAGTCATCATGCCCCAAACAATAAATATCCACTGGAGAAAACTGTGTCCACATGTTGTACATGACTTCATAGAATTTATGACAGAGCAAATCAAGGAAATCATGAAAGATATTGTGGATACAGCATAAAAGATTGGGGATGAAGGGTTTCAAGATATGAATCTTGGAGGAAATCAAGAGCTAACAGACACCACATCAGAGGAACTAACAGAAGATGACTTGGTGAAGATGAGTGCTTCTGAACCAGTGCCAGATCATGAGGAAGAAAATATAGAAGCAGCAGTCCCAGAAAACAGGTTGATATTAGACAATCTGGCAGAAGGGTTCTGATTATTCAAGACTGATTTTTGTCTTCTTTTATGACATGAGCCCTTCTATTACACAGGCACTGAAACTAAAGCAAATGGTGGAAAGAGGATTGGTACCATATAGAAACATTTTTGAAGAAATGAAAAACCAAAAAAAAAATTATGAGGTTTTTCCATAAAGTTACGCCATGTGTGCCTGCCATCCCTTCCACCTCCTCCACCTCTTTGACCCTTGAGACAGTAAGACCAACCCTTCCTTTTCTTCCTCCTCCTCCTCAGCCTACTCAATGTGAAAATGAAGAGAATGAAGACTTTTATGATGATCCACTTAGGCTTAATCATAGTAAATATGTTCTCTTCCTTATGATTTTCTTAATAAGATTTTCTTTTCTCTAGCTATATTAAGAATACAGTATATAACACATATATTATATAAAATACGTATTAATGGACAGCTTACGTTATCAGTAACACTTCCAGCCCATAGTAGGCTATTAGTAGTTAAGTTTGGGGGGGTCTCAAAAGTTATATGTGGATTTTTGCCCAGGAGGTGGTCAGCACTCCTAGCCCTCATGTTTTTTAAAGGCTAAATGTATACATAAATGCTGAGAAGAAAAAAAAATAACCAAGACAAACCTGAAAATAGAGAACAAATTTAGAAAAATTACATCACCACATGACTTTTATTATAAAGCTACAGTTATTAAGAAACTGTGTGGTATTTGATACAAAGAGATACAATGGAATAGAACAGAGTCCGGAAGCAAACTCATACACACGTGGTCAGGATATGGTTATGATAAAGGTGACAGACAGTAACAGAGAAAATAAAGACTTGTAATAAATAGTGCTAGGTCAATTGGATGTCCACATAAAAAAATAAATCTTAACTCCTGCTCACAATACACATAAAAATCAATTCCAGGTGGATTGGAAACTAAATGTGAAAAATAAACCAATAAAACTTCTAGAAAATAAAACAGGAGACTGTCTTTATGACCTCAGGATAGGCAAACTTATTCAGTCAACCTGACAGTTATATGTATACTCAAAAACTGAAGGAGGGGGTATCTTGTGTGGGATTGTAGATTGCAGTAGCTGTATAGCAAAGAGCCGTTATGAATATGATATCTCTGTGCATGAGTCTACCCTCCATGGAACTGTCCCAGCTGTCTTAAAGAAAACTCAGAGTCAAGTAGCACCAAACTGGAAAAGGAATGGCATCAAGGACTATTGCCTACAGGCCAGACAGCATTCTCCCAGGAAGCCTCTAGTGAGAGGCTTCCCTGAGTAAACTCTATCTACTCCAGAGTCCAACCCTCAATGTCAGTTGCTCACAAACCTGATTCATCAGCCCTGACAGTTGATTGTTTCTCAGGTCGAACTCACTACACCTGAGCATTCCGATGAAAAATAAAACCTTGCAAAGACCAGGGCCCACATGAGCTCAGGTGAACCCATCACCCTCTCACAGGCAAGCCTCCTGGGAAGTCAATTTGTGATTGGAAGATGGATCAGAGCAAGGAGAGTGCATCACATGACTGAGATAGTCAGTGGCATTAGGCTGCAGTAGCATGGTTCAGCCTGCTCCCCTCCAGAGAGACCTGAAAGTCCAGCCCTTGGACGGAGCTCTCTCTTCCCTACAGATGTTGGGATGGGTCCTACCTATTCTTTCCTCTGGTGCTCTTTCCCTTGCTTCCATACGTGGCCAGGCCATGAGAGGGTCATGCTTTGTTTGGGTATGGTAATCTCAAGTGTCGTGTTTTCTCCTGGGACAGGAAGACTCTGTAGGGTGACTTGACAGTCTCTGCTCTTAGGTGCATTGGTGCATTGGCCTTCAGATGGAAATCTTCTCTTGCGTGTTTTTTTAGAGAATATCTTTTTTGCCTTCTGTATGTATCAAGGGAAAAGTTTATTCTCAACTAGAATTTCATCAGAGATGATCACAGAGAGTTGGTTGCATACTAGAATGACCATATACAAGTGGTCTTTATCTAAGAACTGTAACATAAGCCTGTTGCCCAAGAAGAAATCTGCCAACCATAGGGTCTTTCAATATTATAGCTTTAAATACACTATAGTATCTATGGCAGTAAACATAACTCAGCCACAGTGCAAGGATAGGGTCAGAGGCTGAGATCTGCTTTCTAAGTCAGGAAGCACCCTTCCCCTATTGAATCTACAAATTATCTAGTGGGATAGGGCCTCCGGAGGTAGATCCACATCATGCATGAACTCACTTCTGTGTACCTCAGGTCTATCTTATCCTTGAGGAAGAATGGCAACTGTCTTGACAGTAGAGGTGCACCTGCCCAAAACCCACCATCTGCCTGCTGATGTCTCACATTCTTTTGATAATTGACAAGGTTTTTCATTCTCTGATTAGAGGTAAGCACTCAGAATGAATTGCTTCTGAGAAAAAAAAAACACTGACTTAAAAATCAAGCAAAAATGGAAGTAACTGAAATTAGAATCTTTCCTTAGAGCAGTGCCCACCATGGTACCTAGCACATAGTCAGCATGCAATAAAGATCAGTTGACGAAATGAATGAAGGAATCAATGGGGATAAGAATTTGCTAGTGGAGACAGTGAGAGGTAGAAGTGTGTTGATGGTGGTGATGGGGGTGGAGAATTTTACGAAAGGTTCTAAGGGAAAGGACAAAAGGGCTGGCAGCTAGAAGGCATGCCTTACTATCTCACAATTTTGCCAAGGCCTTGCTTGTTCATAATCATGGAAATGGATTAGTATCAGAACCATGCCCTGTTGGAACTACTACACAGCAGGAGGCATGTCTTTCAGAACTGGTAGAGGCTAAGATCATGGACTGAGCTGTGACTTTGGTGAGTTATTAACTCTTCTGTTTCCCCATCTTAAGAAAAAAAAATTGTAGTAATGTTAGATTGCAAAGTTGTAAGAGTTGGAAATAATGAACTTAAGCCCTCTACATAGTGCCTAGCACATATTATAATAGTAAAAGTCCAACAAAAATAGCTACTTCCATTGTTTTTATTTATATTAGAGCAAAGCTGCATGCTGTTGTGCATGGGGCTGAGCTGGTCCTCAAAATTCCTCACTGGAATCACCCAAGATGCTCCAATGTGGCTGAGGAGCTCACCACAATGCAAACAGGGATTTCTTGAGCCTCAGGACATCACTATTGACATTACTACCTGAGTAAGTAGATGTCTCTGCAAATAAGATCTTAGATGATCAAATTCACAAGGCCTGATTTCAAATTTTTCAACAAACTTAAGCATAAGCAACAATGTTTGGATCAGAACTTTTTGCTGTATTGCAAGGAATAATTAACAATATTCAGCATGTCCAACTTCAAAGCCAAAGACAGACCACACTGTATTCTCTAGCTGTCTTTTATAGACCATGCAAAGTAGAAAGTGCTGCAGACAAAGACATAGCACTTGGGCATCACCCAACAAGTCCTCATATACGTTCTGTAGATCATCCAATTACACAAAGATATTTGGGAGGAGTGTTCTCAACCTTAGTATGTTTAGGTTATTGGTTTATTATTGGGATGGGAATGAGGAAATAGCTGGAAAAATTATCTAATTGGTACTTATGTGCAGGGACAGTGAAAAGACTTGCCTTCAGGAAGTATGCACAGTCTACAGACTCTCTCTGTAATACTGGAGGCAAAAGGCTTTTATCCTTTCTCTTGTACAACATAGGGAGCAAACTGTCATGGCTTTTACAGTAAGAGGTCAGGAAGATGCTTTGTGCACACCAAATGGACCAGGCTTTTCCCACTGTTCTTCATCATCCAATGAATACTGTGTTGGTGTCCAGGGGCCACAAAACTGGATAACAAGACATGGGATGGGGAGACAGAGGAAGATGGAGATGTGCTCTGTCCTGGCAATACTTCTCTAACTCCAGCCAATATGCTGGGAGTTAATGCCTAGGAGCTATGTCCAGAAGGAACACTCCCTTGACGATCCTGGTTTTGCCCACTGGAGTTTCAGATCCAGCGTACTGCTTGTCAGCTGTATGGGCAAGTTACTCATGTTCAGCCTTAGTTTAGTCATCTACAAATCTAGGCAAATCATAGAAAATAGAGTTCTAGCTCACACAACTGCTGTGAGAATAAGATAATGCACGAAGGAGCTAAACATAGTGCTTAATGACATGAATAAATGATGATTTGCATTGGTTTATTAGCAATTTTCTCACAACTTGCACACAAATAGCCAAGCAAAGCCCTCATCAACTCCCCACCCTGTGTTTGAGCTCCTTCTGCCACACTGAAACCAGTGTGCCTTTTCACTCTGTTCTTTTCCTTCTCTTTCTACTCTGCCACATTTAGGGCCATTATTCCCAATCCTTCCCCATACTTGGCTGTTCTTCTGTTTAACATCCTCCCTCAAAATTCATCCTTCCCAAACATCTTGACTTCCTTCTCACACTACCAACCCATACAAAACACACACAAGCCTCTCCCTCTCAAAGCAAGAGGCTTGAAAGGAAGGGAGCAAAGAGGAGGAACAAGCAAGCCCACTGCCATTCTTTGTCTAGGGCCCGCCTTCCCTGCAGTTATGTTTTATTTCCTGTTCATCTTATTTCAGGCCTACGCCCAGGGGGCACCGCCAGCATTTCACTTTCTTTCCACGTGACCCTGATGGACCTTTTGTGTTTGGCAGACATTAAATAAGAATTGGCATTACAACAAAGGTAGAGACTGGCAGGAGGTAGCCCTGCTGGGCAAAGCATTCATTCAGGTGCTAAGGAAGAAAAATGTTCTCTCCCCATTTCTTCTTCCTAAGCTGAACTTTCCTTTGTGGATACTGGGGGCCCAGCTCTGGGTGTGGCCATCTCTTCTGATGCTAAAGCTGTCTGTGTGGTCCAGGCTGTGGCAGAAGATTGAAATGGTCAGGAGACACCCCTGCCCCAGCCCTGTAGGCCCAGAAACCTCTGACGGTCATTCATGAGTTGCAGTAATAATATACAATCAATAAGGAGAAATGTGGAAGAAACCTTCAGAAATAAGGGAAGAGGCAGCAGTGACAGTAGCAGAGATGTCCCAAGGAAAAGAACAGAAAAGCACGGGTCACAAAGCCCTGGCACATGACTAGAATAGAGGAGAGGGAGAAGGTGGCATCGAGCAAAGCAATCCTGCTCAGAAATGCCAGGCTTGGGGCTTCTCTGTGCCCTGGGGTCTCCTGTAGACATGCCCTTGCATTCAGTCTCATCCATTCCCAGTGGTTCTTGTGTTCACCCGGCGCTCTCCATTCTCACCGGTGGTCACAACAGTGTTCTGGTCATTCCTTGCCTCCCTCTACTCACATACCTCTGCCCAAACCATTTCTCCAGACAGTTTTCATAATGGACCTCCTCTGTGGAAACAACTGCTGTAGCCCCCCTTGTCTGCAGGATAAAGCCCCGTCTTCCAAGCCTGACAATCATGGTTTGGTCATTCCTGCCAACTTCTTAAATCCTATTTCCCACTAATTTCTTCAACTGCTCCATATTCTCCAGCCTTTCTGCTTTTCTCCCATCATTATCCTTACCTGGATATCCTCATCGTTCCTCACTCCTCCCTGTCTTCCCAAATCATACCCATCCACACTGGTTATTCTCCACTTACCTGCCCCTCCCTCACCTACTTTCCACCCTTCTCTGTGCCCTGAGAAGTGAGGCCCTACAAACTGCATCATCCGGCTCCCTAGCCCTCTAGTTTCTAAGAGGTGGCACCAGAAGCATCAGTGTGGCAATTCAGGCAGGTTGAGGTCCCTCTGTGGTCACAGTCAGGCAGCCCCTCTTCCTTCCTCACCAGGCTCTAACAACCTCATTTCCTCACCTTGCTCCTTCAGGTCCAGGACTAGAAATGACATCCCACAATAGCTAATCCCCAGGGTCTAAGTATGGCTTCTCAGTCCCATATTCCTGTCCACATCCCTGAAATGGTACCATTACTAAACCCTCTTCAAAACCCAGCTGAAGTTGCCTTCCGTTTCCTGCCAGGATGCTGCCTGAAACACCATCTTTCCAGCCTCATTCCTAATCTCCACCTCCTGCAGGAAACTTTCTTCTCTGAAGTTAAGAGCAATTGCTCATCTCTCGTCACTCCCTAGCATCCTTACTTAATTCCAACACTCTCATGGAGCTTTGTAGTTTTCAAAGTATTTGACATAAATGAACTCATCTTTTCCTCACAACAACCCTGAAAGATAGACAAGGTATTATTACCATTAATAATCTCATTCGCATTTTGCAGAAAGGCTGAAGCTTCTAGAGAATAAGAGCCATGGCCAGGAACGCCCAGCTCTTAGGCTGTCATAACTCAAGCAGTTCAGGCTACCGCACACGCTGGGATCGCAAGGATACAGACCAGTGGGAAGGGGAGGAAGGTGCATCCACCTAGACAGGGACTGAAAGGTACATACATGTCTATAAAACATCCAAGGAAATGAAACCTAGTGAGTGGGACAACAAAATTTAAGACGTAATCCTCAAAAAGCAACAATCTTTATTTGGTGAAAGTTTATATACACATAGCTGATAATCATAACACAAAACAGAACAGGACTAGGTAGGAGGGGCCTTAAGGACAAGAATTCTTTATTCTGTCTTTTAGAACATCCCACCCTGCTCCACTCTCACCTTGTGCTTGAATCAAAGCCCTAGGCACAAAAGTGTTTGAGATAGATTCACTCATTTATTCAACCTCTACGATGGACCATCTGGGGTGCCATATCCTGGAGACACCACAGTGAACAGGACAGACATGGCCCTGCTCTCATGGAGCTTATGTTTAGTAGGTAGAATGGTATTAAACATTCCAAAAACAACTGGAGTGTTACAATGGTGGTAAGTATTCCAAAGAAAAATTGAAAGGGTCATGAGTGTGATTTCTGAGAGGGACTGACTTTGTTTAGGGTCAATGATCAGAGTGGATTTTCCAGAGGATATGTCCTTTACACTGAGATGGAAACAATAAGTAGGAATTAGCCCAAATGGGAGGGGCCACTGAAGGAAGAAACCCTCATGCATGCAAGACAGCATGTCCAAAGGTTCTGAGGTTGATGGAGTCGGGTTGGGGGCTGATTCTGACACAAGCCAGCATGGGTAAAACAAGGGCAAGGCTGGAAAGGCTGGCAGAGGCCACTCGTCTTATGGATCATGTTAGCTTTGGGTCTGTATTTCAAATGAATCCAGTAAAGGGTTTTATAAAAAGGGAAGTGACATAGGACATTTGCATTGTTTAAAAATCCTTCTGGCCATGGAGTAGAGAATGGATTGAAGAGAAATAAGGAAGAAAGCTGGAAAGACAGTCAAGAGGCTGCTGCAGTCATCAGGGGCAAAGAAGATGGTGGCCAGGTCAGGGTAGATGTAATGGGGAGGGAGGACTGGGCGCAGCCGGGGATATATTTTGGAGGTAGCATCCATACGACCTGCTGTTTGATGGCAGACAGAAAACAAGAGGGTGAAGGAGTAGGGAAAAAGAAGGACAATGTGTGGTTTTTGGCTTGGGCAACTCCGTAGGTGGTAGAGCTGTTTTACTAGGACAGGCAGGTGGGAAAGAGAACAACAGAGGGATAAAGCCCTCAGTTGAAGGCTTGGTAGTCTCAGGTATTTAGAACGGTGCTAACAGTAGCTGATTAGATATGAGTCTGGAGCTCAGAAGAGAGTTCTGGGCTGGAAATAGAAATTCAACTCATTGGTGTATAGTCAAGAGACTTCAACAAGATCTCCTAGAAGGAGAGGGAGTGAGAATAAATGAGAGCCCCAAAGGAGAAGAAGCAACCAGAAAGATGGATGGAAACAGGATGGTGTAATGGCACCAAAGTCATGAATTTTAAAGAGAGAGAAAGCAACCGTGTTGAATGCCACTGAGAGATAAAGCAGAAGAGATTGATCCATATACTGTACTGAAGGTAACATGGCTGAGTTTTAAATTCCCGAATTACCCCCAAGTTTATATCCAGCACATTAGGATAAATGTCTATGCCAAAATCTCCATCTGGACAAATACCTACCATGTAAAGCCGGAAATCTCTATATGCTGAGAAGCTCCTCAAGAAGATGACACACCCTGTACCCCATTCCCTTGACTGGCTCAGCAATTCTTCCCACCCAAAATAGCCCAGGACACTGGAACCCAGGAACTGCCTCCCAGACTCTGGGCAGTGGCAGAGGTTGCTCTGAGGGCTGCTGGGGGGTGTCAGAAATAGCTGCATAGATAATACGATTTGTGCTTGCTCCCGACCTGCTAAGAACACTGGGTGTTGATTAAATCTTCATGCCTCCTTGAATAGATTTTTTTCCCTTTCTATTTTTTTTCCCTGTGTTTCTCTTTTGGTAGTTTTTATTCCTGTTTCAAAAACACGAAGAAAAGAAAACACAATACGATACTCTTCTCGTGTGTGTTTGGCCTGAGCTTGAGCTGCCAGTGCTGCCTTGGGCATGGCTCAGGCTTACAAAAGCACCTGGAAGACAATGCACATAGGCAGAACTTCCCAGCCCCACCTGCTTTCTCCCCCACCCCGCCCGCCCCTTTTTCTTCTGCTTCTGTCTCCCCACTTGCATGTGGTCCATTCACTGCTTCTTTAGGCAGGCTTTTGTCCATGTTATGCCCCTTTCTCCCCCATCTTGGAACTCTTCCTGCTTGTTCTAATTTCTTTCTCTCTGTTTCCTCCGAAATTGCCTCCTAAGTTAAGCATGTGAATGTATGAGCATGCATGCACACACTCAAAAGCACTTTCTTTTCTCTCCCTCTCCTCCCTCACTCAATCTCTGGACAGCTCTCCTTATTTCCATTCTCAGAGAAGAGCTATCAACTAGACAGCGTGGCTTTCTGAGAGAACACAAATAACTGCCCATTCCTCCTCCTGACTCAGAGTGACAAATGAGGCCTCTCTCATGTCTCCCACACTGGGAATTTGAGGTCACTGTCTTCCCCATGTCCTACAAATTGGACTTAGAAAGGGATAAAAGATTCACTCTGACCTCTGTTAAGAAACTCCCCGCTAGGTTAAGCAAGGCATCCCTGGGCCAAGTTCCCACCCTATGAGGATCAGAGTGGCTCTGAGAGGCCCCCGCTCCTCCCTCATCTCCTCCTCCAGCTAAGATATGGGATCAGATCCAGTCAGAGGTTAAAATAGGGCAAAGTGTGTAGTAAGCACAGTTCTACCTCAGTCCCACAGGAATTGTGACAGGTGACCCAATTTCATCTCAAGTGACTTGGCAGCAGCTTGCCCTTGTCAATAGAAAATGGCATTAGAAGCCTAATTACATGCAGTGTGAGGCCTGGCACTGTGCAGAGGACCTCCTAGTCCAGAGGAAAATACTGCCTGCAAGGGCCAAACCCAACTGCTCCTTCTCCTCCCACTTTCCATGTCCCAGTCTCATCCTAAGGAAAGTGTAGCCAACCTGGGCTTCTCTGAAACGATCCCTCAGCTGGCCCTTTTCATGAAAAACACCATCTCAAGCTTGCCCTTTTCATGAAAAACACCATCTCAAGCTTGCCCAGAAGAGGGGAAAGTTCTATGTGTTATATTGAACCCGGATATCTAAAAGCGGGGTCTGGGGGTCCTGGTTACTCCTCCAAAAGAGGGCTGACAAGCAGGGAGGGTTCCCCAAAAGCTCACGCCCTGGTGGTGAGTGGGACCCCAGTCTGAGACAAGGTTGGGGTGGAATTAGTCATGAGCCACAGGCCAGAGAAAGCAATGGAACTTGAAGACTGGACCCCTGGGTGCCATTCATGGAGTCAACAAAGACCTTCCTTCCAAGTCAGGATGGGTGCAGCAAACACAAGAAGCCTGGCCTCTCCCTTAAAACCAGTGTTTCCAGGATGAGAATGGCTGTCTAGCTCTGCCACCCACAGGGAAGGGCAAGGTACAGAGGGCAGTGGGTCACAGGGCAGTCGCCAAGCCTCATTTTCACTTAGTGGCACACTTCTCTTACCAAGTGAGCAGCTCGGCGGCAGCTGCACAGCCACCTCCCCATCCCCCAACACCTGACGGTGAGCCAGCACATATCACCAGAGACTCAGAGCCAGGGAGACAGGCAGGCGGAGGCAAGAACAGGAGGCAACAAGACAACTGGCCCCTCTGAGAACTATAGATTAGTCCTAGGCTATCAAGAATTCCTCAGAACAGAGGATCAAAGGTGAGAAATGCTCAATAGCATCTGACCAGTCTTCATATGTCCCAAAGCCTCTAGGACTTTCATCTAAGAGATGGCCCTACTTTAACATTCTCTCCTATGGGGAAAAAAAAATGTGTCACGAGCAAAGTCTCTGGGTAGGTACAGTGTTGGGGTGTTGGCGGGGGCGGGGGAGGGGGTTGCTTTTGTCTCTTGGAAATACTAATTACAGTGTTCACACATGCATGCCTCATGAAAAGTCCATTTCCACACACAGCTAGCTACTCCCCACAACAATACCACACATCAAAATGTAACACATAAGTGTATTAAACATCAGTGTATCATCCTAAATGGCCCTAGAACAACACTTCTTTTGAGACGGTTGTAGCATAATCAACAAGAGCAAAGACCCTGCAGACAGGCAGCCTTGATTTTCTCAACTGTAAAATGGGAATATAATCTTTCTACCTCAAAGGGCTATTGGGAAAATTAAGTGGGTTTATATCCACAGAGCGGTCTTAGAACAGCGCCTGGCATATAATATGTGCTTTTTGAATGTTTGCTATCATTCCTTACCCTCATCCTTTCACCACAGTAAATATCCCCAAGGATATAAGCAAGGGGCCTTCCAATTCTTAAGGCCAGTAGGTTTTAAGATTCATTTACCTCTGATTCATTTACAGATTCAAACCCTACCCAGAGGTGTTTAAGGCTTGCTACGGCACCTGAATGAGGTGTTTAAGGCTTGTTGAGGCTGGATGGAGGCCTCCTCATGAGGACACCCTTGGCAATTCCGATCCCCCACCTATCCCCCAGCAAGACACCCTAGAGTAATTTTCATGCTTAAGTATGGATCTTGTGGACTCAATGAATGGTTGTTTTTATTAATACAACCTCAATGAGCTCTTTTATGGATTCATCTAACCCTAAACCTTGGATGATCAGTTTGCCTAATAATACTAAGGACATCCCAGCAAATGGTTCAACTTGCTAAGGCCAACTGGCTTCTAGTGTGGCAATGCTATTCTGAGAACACAGCTTAGGTCCCTAATGGCATCCGACCATCTCACAAATGCAGCCCACTTGTCACCAAAGGGCCTAGTGCAAAGACTATGAGAGTAACAGTAACTAGAACAAATACAGTGCATTGACCACCCTCCCATCCCATGAACTCATGTTCTGTCATTTATTCATTCAGCAAATATTTATTAAATACAGGTTGAGCATCCCAAATCCAAAAATCTGAAATCTGAAATCTTTCAAAATCCAAAACTTTTTGAGAACCAACATGATGGCCCAAGAAATGCTCATTGGAGCATTTCAGATTTCACATTTTTGGATTTGGGATGCTCAACCAATATAATACAAATATTCCAAAATCTGAAAAAATCCTAAATCTGAAACACTTCTTGTCCCAAGCATTTCCAATGAGAAGTAACTCAATCTGTACTTACCTTCTGCCAGGTACTAACCTGAGCATCAACTGTTTGCAGCAGTGTGTGAGACAAAAGTCCTGCCCTCATGAAGCTTGTACTCTAGTGGGATCACTTAGCCAATAGACAAAATAAACAGGCAAAGTATATACTGTGGTCGCTAGTGATAAGCTCTCTGGAGAGAAATACATCTGAAAGGGAGTTAAGAGAGTACTGGGAAGGAGGAGGTTCGATTTTAAATACGATGGTCAGGAAAGAACTCACCGAGTAAAGACCAGAGGACGGGAAAGAGTGAGCCCACCCTGATAACTGGGAAGAATGTTGCAGCAAGACCCATGTTAGCAAGGTTCCATCCAAGGCAGAAGCATGCCCAACATGTCATCTGCAGCAAGAGGGCTACTGTGCTGGAGCAGATTAAGGCAAGAAGCAGAAGGGAGTGGAAGAGCAGATCATGGAGGGCCCTGTAGACCCTTGCAAGGGCTCTGGCTTTTACTCAGCAAGGGAAGAGGAGCTACTGGAGGGTTCTGTGCAGAGTGGGGACATGGTCTGATTTACACTGCCAGGATCATAAGGATGGTCTGAAGTGGGGCAATGATGCAATCAGGGAGAGACTGCACTAACTCAGGCAAGAGATGGTGGTGGCTTAGACCAGGGTGCAGCGCTGGAGGTCAGGATTGGTAGGCAGATTCTGGATAAATATTGAATATAGAGCCAAAGGAGCTACTGGTGAGTTAAATGTGGGGTGTAAGACAAAATGGGAAGACTGATTCCAAGACTTGGTAGCTAGAACATCTAATAATGATATAAGAGGTATGAAAAATGATGGACAGGTAGATGATGTAATAGCCATCAATAAAATGAGGACCAGGTGGGAGAGAGCAGATGGCTTTGAGCAGGAAAAGAATCACGGGGAGGAGCCGTGTGTTTGGAAAGGGAGCATCCCAGCACTTAGCAGTTCTGAGCAGTGTCTAGCACATGGCAGGCCCTCAATAAAGGTTTGTAGAATGAAAAGGAGTACAGTTACAGAAATAAAAATTAAGCTTTAAAAACATCAGCTTGAGGGAAAACAATTTTCACAGGAGAAGAACAGCAGACAAAAGGAAAATGAACCAAAACAGAACAGACTCAGACTGAAGAGCTCCCTCCATACCCGAATCTCTACCTGCCCTGCACCTTCAGCTAGCCCATGGGGTGGTAGTGGGAATTCCTATTTTCATCCCCTATGGCAAAGTAGCCCCTGTCATAATAACTTCCTAAAAGGAGCAACAACACTAAATTTGGGCTCAATTCCAGAAGAAATAGCCCCAAGAGAAGATGATCAAGTTCTCAGGGCCTTAGTAATAGACCTACTGCAGTGCTAATACACATTAAGTTGTAGTTTCTCAGAGCTAAGTCGTTGGTCCTCTTCTCTGTCTATGCCTTCTTCAAGACTAAGGGACATCAGTCCATCTCATGATTCAAAACACCATTAATAAATTAATGTTTCTCAAGTGTATATCTCTTGCTCTGACCCAGCTCCAGACTCAGATGTCCAGCTACTTACTTCTTATGACATCTCTAACTGGGCTATCTCATAGACATCAATTAGGCCACTCCAATTTAACATGCCTCCAGCTCAACTCTTGACCTTGCTCAACCATCCTGCCCCTTCTCTCGGCTCCCCTATCTTGGTAGATGGCACCGCTATTAACAGATTAATGTAGCTGAAGAGCCCTCCTTGATCTTCCCATCTCTCCTACCCCACATTCAACCCATTAACAAGTCCTGCCAGCTCCACCTTCAAAACACATCCCAATCTAATCACTGCTCAGCCCCACCAGCACAGCCATTCCAGGCTGCACCACCACTGCCAGCTGCCCGCCTCCACTCTTGCCCTGCCATGGCCAGTTCTCCATACAGCAGGTAGAGTGATCTTTCAGCATATACCAGATCTTCTACCTCATCTGTTCAAAGCACCTCAAAGACTTCCCATCACACTCGGAGTAAAATCCAAACTCCTAATCACAGTCAACGAGGCCCAACCTGATCTGGCCCTGACCCTCTCTCTGACCTCTTGCCCCTCAGAGTGCTCAAGCCTCCCTGGCCTGTTGGACACTCCCTGAACCTGCCAAGCAAACACTTTGGGTCCCTGCACTTGCTGGCTCTCCATCTGGAATGCTCTTCCACAGATATCCCAGGGCTTTTCCTCCCACTTCTGCAGATTTCTGCTCAGATACCACCTCCTTCCCAGACCACCTCATCTGAAGCATACTGCCTCCCTGCAACACTCTCTGCCCCTTCCTTTGCTTTGCCTTCATATGACTCATCACTACCTGACAGTATACACTTATTTTTTAAATTGTTTAATAGATATCATCACACTATAATATGAATTCCAGGTGGACTGATTTTGCTTGTTCTTCACTATAGCCCTGACTCCTAGCACAATGCCTAGCTATAATCGGTGCTCAACAAATATTTGTTGAATTAAAAAAATGCAATTGGAAATACCAACAAATTTGCCTCATTTAACATAGGCTTTGTGTTTTCACTGAGCATAAGAATATTCCCTGCTGATAGCTTGATCCTATATCATTCACTAATTTATTACTCCATCCATCCAGTAATTCACCAGATTTTTTACTAAGCACCTACTACATGCCACACGATATGCAAGGTTCTGGCAATAGTCACGAAATAATAGACATGCCTGCACCTACAGAGTTTACAGTGTAGTTAACAGAGCAGAAACTTAATAAATGGTCACACAAATACACACACAAGAGGTGATAAGCACTATGAAGGAAATAAGATTGTGATTAAAAAAATTATACCAAAAGCACTCAATTTATATTAGGATTAGGAGAGTGCTCTCTAAGGAAGTAACAATTAAGATGAAGCTTGAAGGATCAGTAGGCATTGGCCAGATGAAGAACACAAAGACATGGAATCAACCTAAATGCCCGTCAATGATAGACTGGATAAAGCAAATGTGGTACATGTACACCATGGAATACTCTGCAGCCATAAAAAGGAATGAGATCATGTCCTTTGCAGAGACATGGATGGAGCTGGAGGCTGTTATCCTTAGCAAACTAACACAAGAACGGAAAACCAAGTGCCCCATGTTCTCACTTATAAGAGGGAGCTAAATGATGAGAACACATGGACACATGGGAGGGGGGAACAACACACACTGGGGCCTATCGGAGGGCAAGAGTGGGGAGGGGGGAGAGGCTCAGGAAGAATAGCTAGTGGATGCTGGGCTTGGTATCTGGGTGATGGGATGACCTGTGTAGCAAATCACCATGGCATACGTTTACCTATGTAACAAACCTGCATGCACATCCTGCACATATACACCTGAACTTAAAACAAAATTTAGAAATTAAAAAAAAAAAATGGCGGAAACAGTGTGGCCACAGCCAGGAAGCAGGAAAGAGCCTAGACGGCTAGCAGTCATGGTGGAGGGAACACAGTCAATGGAGGAGGCAAGGGCGTGAAGTTAAGACAGAAGAGCAGTCCGGGGACAGATTATCAGGGCTATGTGGGCCACAGTAAAAGACCAAAGGAGGCATGAAAGGGATGAACTCTAGTTCATTAGACTAATTTCCACATTTGAGCCCTGGGGCCACTGAACAAGGACAGTGTCAGACAAAAAGATGTACAGATAAGTCATTGATAATTTCAAGTAATGAGATGATTTCCCTGATAGAAGGAACTCTGTAGTCATTAATGGACACTCAGTCCTTTATCACTCACTCCCAATCTCTTCCCCAGTCTCATCTCCAGGCATTTTCCACCCCAACTCCTTTATTGTGGCCACTTCCTCAACACGGCACACAAATGTCATACCTCCACCACGCTTCTGCCCAGGTCCTGATCTCCTTCTCCCCCTGGTGAAATTCTATCTCTACAAGGTTTCTCTATGAAGCCTTTCTTGGCTACCTCAGACAGAACACCGCCACTGCCTTTATACCCCACAGCAATGGGTCCATAATGCTCAAAGGGACCATAACACTTCCTCAAGGCATCCACTGAACACAAGCATGTCTTGTCTCCCTGAGGGCAGGAGCAAAAGCTCTTCCACCATCCAATGCCTAACACAGGCCCTGGTAATCGGTCGGCACTCCAATGTTTGGTATGTCCGTTAAGTTGAAGTGAATTGCCGAAATCCTTCATCCATCTCCTCTCACGTCCTCCTCTAACAGGGAGTAGTGGGGACAGCCTGGGCTTTTCTAGCTCACAAGACAAGGTTCCAGTTGGGCTTTCTACCTTAACAGCTGTATGACCTTGGGAGGATCCTTTAACCTCTGTAAGCCTTAAGCGCCTGATATAGTTTGGCTGTGTCCTCACCCAAATCTCATCTTGAATTGTAACTCCCACAATTCCCACGTGTCGTGGGAGGAAGCCGGTGGGAGGTGATTGAATTATGGGGGCAAGTCTTTCCTGGGCTGTTCTCGTGACAGTGAATGAGTCTCACAAGATCTGATTACTTAAAAAATGGGAGTTTTTCTGTCCAAGCTCTTATTTTGCCTGCTGCCATCTGCATAAAATGTGACTTGCTCCTCCATGCCTTCCGCCATGATTGTGAGGCCTCCCCAGCCATGTGGAACTGTAAGTCAAATTAAACCTCTTCCATTTGTAAATTGCCCAGTCTCAGGTATGTCTTTATAGCAGCATGAAAACGGACTAATACAGTGCCTCATTCATCAAATGAGGACCGATCCATCACCTTCGAGGCAGTCACACGTGTAGAGTGCCCAGCACTGTGCCTGGCACACAGTAGGTGTAAGAGGAATGCTGATGGTACGTTTATCCACGTTTCCTGTCTTTCATCTGTATTTTCGGTATTATTTAACATTCAAAGAGATCCCAACGAAGTGTGTTTTGTCCTGGGAGAGGAGAGGTAACACAATGCGAAACACAAAAAATACACATGGATAGAAGAGGCTTCACTCCCTGGTGAAGAAGAGGAAGGGGCAGACTGAGGCCATTGTAAACAAGATGACTTTGACAACAATAAGGGAGCCCCTTTCTCCTCTCAAATCCACCTCTGCTCACTACAGAACTGACCATGATGGCAAAAGCTACAGAGGGTCCAAGTCCCATGGAGGTGATAAACTCCTCTGAGTGCCAGGGTGGGTCTCATAAAAGAGATTGGTTGCCACAGCAGTCGAGAACATGCAAGCTCTTCCAAATTAGAACAGAAATTTAATTAAACCAGGAAAGGAATGAGAGATAAGGAGATGATTAAGGCCCCATGATATCTCTTTCCTTCAAAGGGATGGGAGGAGGCAGGGCAGAGCTAGAATTCACCCCCACTTGCAATCTGCACCCATTCTCCCTGCCCTCAGCCCCTTCTCCTCCACATCCCTATTTCTGCTCCTCCTGAGCATCTCCTTCCTCCTTTTTTGGACACCTAGGCCCCTACCCCAAAACCAGCCCTGTGCAAAGCTCTCCCTAAGGACATATGTACTGCTGACTCACTCTCCCAGCTTCTAACAACGTTGGAAACTTTTAATTCCCCAGTTATTATCTTTTCTTGTTCTTTCTACTTTATCTTGCTTCATGTTATGAATTATGTACAGTACTACAGTACTTCTGGTACTCAAGAAACACCCTTTATCAAGTCTGTACAAAAGAGAATTCATGAGTGATCTGGATGGACCAAGAGTCTCTTGGCAAAGAGCTCCCTGGGCCTGCAGGGCATCTGAGCTTAAATATGTGTGTGTACACACACACACACACACACACACACACACACACGTACATGGTGGGTGGAAGACTACTCTCTGGAGATGAGACTCCCTGAAACCTCATTTGGACAGGGTGACGATAAAATGCCCCAACGACGTTCTTCCTTGTACACCTGCCCTCTATTAGGCTGCACAAGTCCAAGGCAGGTGGAGGGGGCACGTGACCGTGACAAGCAGGCAAAGAAGTGGGGAGCTACCCTTCCAGGTGGGGTAGGTAACTGTAGGCTTTGTGCAATCTGCACTCCTAGGCTGTGCCTTAGTTTTTTATTTATAAATTGTAAAAGCAAGATATGTCCACAGGAGGCTGCTTCCCAAAAGCCTGAGACAGAAAGCTCTTCAAGATCCCCCAGCAAAGGGGATCTCTGTCTGTGAGCCACAGCACACCATGCCTTCCACTACCAAGGGGAGGAAAATAAGCCACGTTGTGTTTCTTTTGGCCTCTTTCTCTCAATCTCCCCGGCCCAATCTCCCATCTTTCTCCCTCCTCACCGCCCACTTCTCCACTTGCTAAAGCACCCAAGATCCAGTTTAAATAACCTACTTTGCAGTTTATTTAGCTCTAAATGGAAGTCGTAAGACAAATGCAATAAATAACCTGGATATAAAAGAGAGGTCCATACCTTCCTTTTCGCTCTGTCACCCACATGCACACACAGACTAAACACTGGCAATTACTCTCTGTGGTCACCTTCCCAGGCATGGTGTGCTGATAGGTACAGCTGCCTATAGTAGCGCCAAGTGGCAGGCAGGCAAGTTTAGTGTTCCTGGGTGGACTGAGGTCCTACAGCGTAGACCAAGGCTCCTGGCTCAATGAGGCAATGGAATCTGCAGTCCCAGGAGCCCTGGATACCCTCGCCTGTGGGGAGTGTTATCTTGGTGACCTGGCCAGCCACGGATGCCTCTCTGCTATTCCTCCCCAGCTTGGGCAGGTGGCATGATCCCTGAGGGACTGTCACACCATTCCAGTGCAATCTGCCAAGGAAAAAGAACCTGTCACAGAGAGAGGAGAGTGGGAGACCCGGGAAGGGGAGGATGGTGGAGAGATACAGGCCTGCTGAAAACACTAGGAGAAAGGGAAGCTTGTGACAGAGATGTGGCAGCCTTGCTGACTACGCCAGCCCCGCCTGTGCCTGGGGAACATGTGCTGCCAAGAGCTTAAATGTGTGCAGGGGACGAGGGAGGTGTGATCACCTGGGTGTGCATGTGCCTGCTGCCCTTTGGGCCTGCCTTTCCTTCCAAATTGTTAAGACAGCTGGTGGCAGCCACGAGAAGTACCTTCAGAGGCAGTGGGGGACACGCCTTGATCATTCATTCAAGGATGGCATCATAGAGACCCCTGGGGAAGGAATCAAGCTCCACACTCCCTTTCTTTTCTGCTTCACCCAGAAATCTGATGTTTTTATACAAACTACTCAGGCAGTGGCAGCTTTGTTTCATATCAAGAAAACACTTGAAAAGGTCATGATATCAGGATGCTTTGAGCACAAAGGAAAGAGAAATATCCTAACAATATTTTGAATATACGTTCTACCTTTCTTCTGAGGGATACCATTGACTGTATCTGTCAAAACATGTTTAAAAATGATACGTGAAAAACCTGTATTGTAAATCTCAGTAATAGAAATCTTCCTAACATGAATGTTCATAACTTTAAAGGATTTTTATAATACCTTAAATTCGTAAGGCACATCTTGATGCACAAAGCACTCTCACACATACATTTTTCTTTAATTCTTACAGCCATTGTATGAACTAAGTACTGAATTGGCATTCCTAATTAATAGAAGTGGAAAATGAGTCTCACTGAGGTCACATGACTTGCCTAATACCATGGCAGAGTCAGGAAGAATGGATAAGAAACAAAACTTGCAGCCAGGTGCGGTGGCTCATGCCTGTAATCCCAGCACTTTGGGAGGCCATGGCAGGTGGATCACTTGCAGTCAGGAGTTCAAGACCAGTCCGGCCAACATGGCGAAACCCCGTCTCTATTAAAATACAAAAATTAGTCTGGCATGGTAGCAGGGGCCTGTGATCCTAGCTACTCAGGAGGCTAAGGCACAAGAATCACTTGAACCTGGGAGGTGGAGGTTGCAGTAAGCCAAGATCACGCCACTGCACTCCAGCCTAGGTGAAACACTTGGCCCAAATACAGGTCTTCTGAATATAACCCAATGCCTGATACTACTTTATTCTTAGAAATGGCATTCACTATACCAGCCTATGTGATTTTCTAAAATACTCATTCTTCAATGACAGGTTACATAAATGACTACCAGTTTCTCTTAAAATTAATATAAAAATCTCAGTATCACTAGAATGGAAAAGAAAACTCAACCTGCTAATAGCAATATTATGCATTTGCAAGTAAATTATATAATTATATTAATATATTTACCTATTATATCTATTACATAGATAAAATATATATCAGCATAGATTTTTAGCCTTCACAGATCACAAAATTTTCACAAAACAAAGACAAAAATATCTATGCTTGCAACGATGTTCTTAACTTTTTATTTTGCCAGGAAAGGACACTAACATTTTCAATGTGTAAATCCAGTTTCAAGTTGAACAAGTTTAGTTTCATGAAAAACTACATTGCCATTATTTTTCCATTATGCTATTCTGGTATAGACCCTCTCATGGGCTCAGCCCCAGCCCATTCAGGAACACTGCCACAGATGAATGTCAGGTCTACCCTAACACTTGCAAAGGTTAAGATGTCCTTGGCCAGGCACGGTAGCTCACACCTGTAATCCCAGCACTTTGGAAGGCTGAGGCGGGGGGATCACGAGGTCAGGAGTTCGAAACCAGCCTGGCCAATATGGTGAAACCCCGTCTCTACTAAAAATACAAAAATTAGCTGGGTGTGGTGGTGGGTGCCTGTAGTCCCAGCTACTCAGAAGGCTGAGGCAGAAGAATCGCTTGAACCCGAGCGGAGGAGGTTGCAGTGAACCGAGATCATGCCACTGCACTCCAGCCTGGGCGACAGAGCAAGACTCCACCTCAAAAAGAAAAAAAGTTCTGAAACATGTTTGAATTTGGAAGCAACTGCAACATAGGTTTCACCAGTTATTCACAGTTTATGCAAGTTAGCAAGAACTATTAAAGTGCCACTTTTGCACCAAATATAGGTATGTTTTTCAATATGTACAAAATATAAATACTGTATTTCTAACCAAGATCACAGGACCTGAGCACGCTCATGACACAGAACAAACACAGCAAACTGATGCTAAGAGACAGAACATATGTTAGGATAATTTGTCTTACATGCTCCCGAAGCAACCAGACACCCACTCTGCATAAGCACAAAAAAACTGCTAACTTAGCAAAATTGAGTTTGTAAGTCCACAGCTCATAGCAGCAAAAAGTCATAAAAATAGTACACTCATATAGTGAGGGCTGAACATCTTTTTCAAAGCACTTTCATATACTTTTTCTCATGTAATTGCTATAAAACTTTCAAGGTAGAAACAGCAGGCAGTATTACCCCCATATTACTGATGAAAAGACTGATGCACATTTATTTATTCATCTATTCAATACTTAAAAAGAGGAGAACAGTGTTTTGCCTGCAATCATGGGGCTTATGGCAGGAGGGGATCAAGTGACTGTTCCCCTATCCCCAGTGAAGATATCAAAGCCCAAGCTTTGATGTGAACAAAAGGTTAAAAAAAAATGTGCCTTGTAAAAGGTCTAAGTCGAAGGTGGATTCACTAACAGAATATGACTCAAGAAACAAAAGTGTGTTTGTGTGTGTGTGTGTGCATGCATGGGAGAGTTGGGGAAAGAAGGAACAAGGGAGTCTTCACTTTAGTGGTTGTCCTTGGTCAAGCATCATCACCAAAGACAGGGCATGACATTTTTCTTCACTCTCTTCCCAAGTCCCCAGCACCCCTCAGATTGCCTAGGTATGGGTCTCTTTAAGAGCATTTCAAAGTCAGATTCCAAGCTGAGGAGGCCAGCTGTGTCACAGAAATAAACTGCTAATTACACGCAAACCCTCTGTAAACACTGAAATAAATTACCTTTCCCCTACTTTTCATTGTTTCCCCCCCCCTCACCCCCCACCGGTCACTGGAGGAGGGAGCTGAGCTGTAGTGAGGCAGGACAAGCAGAGGCTGCAGCAGCCATAGTCCCTGCGGACAGCAGCTCACTCTGAGAGCAGAACCTGTGCTGCATCTCCCGACAGCCTGGCAGTCTGGAAGCCATGGCATCTTTGGTGGGTTCCGACAGCCACTCTGTGAAATCAATCCATCAGTGGATATTTACCGAATACTTAGCCATGTCTAGGGGACTGTGGTTGATGCCAGGAGACAGAACATTTAATAAGGAAAAGGGATGTAAACACCTAGAAGACGATGAATGACACAGGAGAATCTGGGAAGGAATGCTAATAACATTTAGGTCTGGGGGAGAAGGCTCAGGGAAGCATCTCCTCTCTTTTGAATTTCTCAGGGATAGTCAGAGAAGGCTCTGTGGAGAAGGCGACATCAGAGTTTTGGAGGTAATTCCAAGAGTGTACATTCAAGGTTGGCAATGATGCAAATGGAAAGTGTAAAGTGGCTAGACTGAGAGACAGGAAGGACCAGTCTGAGAGGAGCAGGTTTATACAGTGGGCCAATGGAAGAAGATGCTTTGTCTATCCTAGATGGTTTTCAAAACTTTTTAACTAATAATTTCTCACATGAGTGCTATGTGCCAGACATGTGTCAAAGGCTTTATCCATGTTACCTTACTTCTTACTACAACTCAGTGAGGTGGGTACCATAATTATCCTCACATTACTGATAGGAAAATAAAGGCACAGAGATTAAGTAAGTTGCCAAAGTCACATAGATAGTAAAGTAAGACCAGGATTCCTAACCACTATGTTATAGTACCTTTGGCATCAGAAATCACTTTTTTCAAATAAAACTTTTATCAGAACATCCATGCATAAAACTTACAAAAATGAGACATCTTCTGGCATAAATATATTGTATATATTTAATATAAATATATTCATAATAAAGAACATTTATTCAATATCACTCAAAACATGAGGTTGTTTTCCGGAAGACAAAAATTTGAAACCAGGGTTATAGATGACTATTGCAGTCTTGAATCAGCTTTGGCATCCAGCTTATTTTTGTATTTTATTTTAGTTTCACAGTATTGAGAAAATCTTGAATCATACAGAAAGGTAATAGTGTGATCACTTACATCACTTTATAAAAGCAAACAAGCTGGGGCCTGATTCTTTTAAAAAGACTAACACAGAACTAGAAGCTTTCTAATCAATACCACATTTACACAAAGCTCAAATAAATGCAGAGATAGCAAAGGGAGCTTGACTCCAAGGTCTCCACAAAGAAAAGAATTAAGCCAGCATGACTGTGGGTGGTCTTCACGTGTGAAAATTTGTATAACACATGGATTACATGTGGCTTTTAAAATTAGTTTTATTCCTTCATTTTCTATTTCCTCAATTCTACAATATACCTTTCTTTACAGTGGAAGGTTTTGTAACTCAGAATATATGAATACATAATGCATAGAAAGCAGTGGCTTTTCTCCCGACAACATTTAATAATGCTTAAATTTAATAACAGAATTATTCAATTTTTGATAGAGTATATAATCAATGGCATCTTAGATTCAAGAAAATGTGGTAGTTAAAAGATATATTTTAAAAACAAAACTTGCAACAAATTTTATGGATGCCATCAAAGCCCATCCACAGATACCAGTTGACAAGTCCCAGGTTCGGAGTGAAGGCCGTGGCTTGGGGATGGTGAGTGGGGAGAGTGGGAGGGAGGGGTGGGAGCACCTGCAAGGCACCCTCAGGAGGACAGAAATTCAAGTGGTCCTCTCTGACTATCACAGGTGCTGCGACCCACCCACCAGCTCCTGGGGTGAGGAAGACTGCACACTGCAAGGAAGGGCCCCGCCTTGGGTCACTGCTTCTCAAGAAAAGGGGCACTAGGAGAAGCTGAGAGGACAAAAGTCAGAAGATATCCCAGGTCCTCTGGCATTGGTCCTGTCACTGTGGCTTCTTTATCTGATTTGAGTGTTGTGATTTCCCAAAACATCAAAGATATTCCAGTGCAGATGATAAACCAAAGCTGTACTCATCAGTCAAATACTATATATATATATATATTTTGTAATTGACTCCACTACTCTGCTGCCCCATGAGTGCACAAAATCCTGTTTCCTCTTGTGGACAGACAATGGGGCTTAAGGTGGAAGGCAGTGAAGAGTGGAGGTTCTCAGGAATCCCTTTTAAAAGAGCTCTCCAGAAGTGTAAATGGGGCCCCTAGTACCTGGCACCTTAAAGGAGAAAGGATCCTGTTCAATCCTTCCCTCTCTTTGGGAGGGAACTGAGGTGTAATTGAGGGCACACATGTCAATCAACAGGGAAAGCTGCAGCTGAAGCTTCGCTGTGGCCAAACAGCTGACATCTAACTGCAACATAGGGAACTGGAGGCAGGCAAAGGTCTGTAAATCTACGCATATTGTTTTCAACAGGCATGGAATGAGGACCAGCTAAGGAGAGGATGGTTAAGGGAAAGTTAGTACATCCAACCCTTCCCTCCCACCAAAAGGGTTGGGCAAACTAACTTTCAAGTCAGTTTCTGAGCCTTGTCCCTAAAGGAAGGTAAAAAGATAAAGTAGCATCTAAGCACCCAGTGGGTAAATGATGCCTTTGATGTGTTGTCAAGAGCTCTGACTCTTTGTCCAACAGGCTACAATCCAGTATCATGGGCTCCCCTTGAGTTCACCAGCTTTCACATTTCTACATGGGCTGTCCAGAGGCTCACTTTATTTTATTTTCTTTTTAGAGATGGAGTCTCACTATGTTGCCCAGGCTGACCTATGATTCATAGGTCAATCATAGCACACTGCAGCCTTGAACTCCTGGACTCAAGAGATCCTCCTGCCTCAGCCTTCCAGGTAGCTGGGACTACAGGTGTGAGCCACCAAGCCAGGCTCAGCAGTTCACTTTAAATTATCCACTCTCTCCTCAATCCTCCCAGAGATCTCTGCTTGTATATCTCCCAATTATTCGTTATATTTAGTTTGCCCTATTGTTACAAGTATATGTATGTACCCATGCACCTGACTTATTGCCCCTTCTTGACCTAAGTCCATAAATTAACTACTTCCTGAGAGCCCACTGTGTGTCAATCACTTTATGTTAGGCAAACGTTGAATAACGCATGACCTCATGGAAATTCACATAGTAGGCTTGCAGCCTGAAGGCAGAAGTGTGCCTTTTTCTTCAGTACTCTCCCATTTATGTGCCATGTCAACCTCTTACTGCCTGGCAATTACATTGATGTAGAACAGTGGTTCTCAAACTTCAGCGTGGCCTCAGAATCACATGGGAGCTTGCTGAAAATACAGATTCCTTCCTCCTACCTCTAGAGATGCTGGCCCACCAGATCTGGGGCAGGGCCCGGGAATCTGCAATTACAATAATTACCCCTGGATGATTCCAAGATGGACCACACTCTGAAGGGCATGAAAAAAATTGCTCGTAAGTCTTCGAGTGAATAATGAATTGAGGAACAGTGAATAAAGACTTATTGGCTTTCCTAGTGTGCCATATACTGGCACTGTGCCATCCCCACCTGGCTGAGATTCTGTCAGCATTTGGATTCCAGAGTGAAAAGTACCTGAAACAGCCATTGAGTCACCAACGCACCACCTCCAGCTAATTTCTGCCCCTCAGTCCTAAGGCCTGGTGTTGCCTGAGAACAGAAAGATCATAGCCCAAAGCTGCGTGACACATCAGGCAGCTGAGGCCTTTGGCCATGGATTAGAAATTAAACCGCATATTAGAGTAAATGAAACAAAAAGGAAAGGAACCCTGAGCCAGCCTAATGGCTATGCACAGACAAAAGACTAGGAGACTGGCCTGGTTCGTGGTGTGAAATTCAGGCACCAGATCAGGAGGCACACTTAGCACATTTGGAATAAATCCCAAACATGATGGCATCCTGGTTTGACAAACCAAGACAGAAATGCAATGAGTAGGAATAACTTCAGGGTGGAGACAGCTATGGATGGGAAAATAGTTAAGTGTGAGAAAGAAAGAAAACGCCGGTTTCTTCCCAGGGAGGGAGCGGTGGGGAGAAGGCTGTGGACCACAGGCCCCCAGCCCAGCAGACAGAGGCCAAGAAGAAGGCACTGTAGGGTTTAGAGAGGACAAGTATTAACAGAACAGGCTGCCAAAGTCAGCATCATAAGCTGCAACGTTAAGTGTGTTTAAAAAAAGAGACAGACACTCTGAGGAGGAAACCAAGATGACAGAGTACAATGCTAGTGAGGTAGGTGGGCGGGCCTGGTGGGTTTCAGTCCCCAAATGTTCCCCAAGTTCACATTCTGAATTGAGCTGAAACAGGACCAGACACCCTGGGAGTGGTGCCACAGAGGGCCCAGCGGTGCGCCGGCGCCCAGAGTCACAGCTTACTCTGCACATGTGCGGCACATGCACACACTCACTCTCCTTCCACTGGGGGCAGTGCGAGCATCAAATTAGAAATCAGAACATTTGGTTTCAAAACCCACTCCCTACTTCTATGCAGTGAGACAGGTTTCTCAACTTACTCCACAGACTGAATTTGTCCAGCAGATTCAAGAGTATATTTCTTTCTTTCTTTCTTTCTTTCTTTCTTTCTTGAGACGGAGTCTCGCTCTTTCACCCAGGCCGGACTGCAGTGGCGCTATCTCGGCTCACTGCAAGCTCCGCCTCCCGGGTTCACACCATTCTCCTGCCTCAGCCTCCTGAGTAGCTGGGACTACAGGCGCCCGCCACTGCGCCCGGCTATTTTTTTATATTTTTAGTAGAGACGGGGTTTCACCGTGTTAGCCAGGATGGTCTCGATCTCCTGACCTAGTGATCCGCCCGCCTCGGCCTCCCAAAGTGCTGGGATTACAGGCGTGAGCCACCGCGCCCGGCCCTAAGAGTCACATTTCAAAAACGGTCTATAATCCACGTACTCTCCTCCCTTTTCACGGTTTCTCCCCCACCTCTTTGCTCTTTATCCAGCTCAAATTCCATGGCTATGTTATAGTCACTCTCTTGATCTTCTCTCATTTTATTGTGCTCAACTGGCAAAACTATTCTCATAAAAGCCAAATCTCCACCTACTTCCCATATTCAGTGGCTGAATGTGACCAGAGGAAAACACACCAGGCTCACTGGTCTCACTTGAACTTCATCACAACTAACTCCAAGTGAGTCCATAAAGCTGTCCAGCAACCCAATGCATTTCCTACTCCACTTACTCCCTCAGTCTTCTGGAAAACTATGTTATACCTTCTCCTCAAACTTTCAACATTTTCCTCCTCCCACCCTCTGCTGATGACCTTACTTCCTCTTTCATTGAGAAAATAGAAGCAATAGGAAGAGAATTTCTACAAGATTCCAACACCACATCTACCCACGTACCAGCCTTTGCAGCCACTTGTTCTTCCTCTACTCCTAGTACTATGAATGGATGATTAGAGCTCCTATCTATGCCAATCCCTACATCTGTGGTCTAGACCTCCCCACACCACACACACACACCTGTTCAAGGAAATCACTCCACCAATTCTCCTCCCTCTCCTTCATCAACAATAATTTTTATCTCAAATGGATCATTCCCATCAGCATGTAAGTGGTATTTCTTCCACGCTGTTTCCATTGCTCTCTGAAATCCTTCCTACTCCACTCAAACTGCTCCTGGCATTCAGTGGTTCTTAGCCTTCACCTTCCTTGACCCATCTGAAGCATTTGATTCAAATGAGCAAAGCATATAGATAAGAGTTTTTGAAAGAGTAAATATGAATGTGAATTCAAGAGAATCTGTGGATGAATTTATACAAATGACCAAGAAATTATTTGCAAGATACTCTAGTAATAACCTTTTTTAACTGAATAATCATATGATAGGAAAAACACTTCTTCAGAGAACTGACTTGATCATCCTCTACTTTCTCCCTCTGCAGCGCGCTCTTCACTTGGCCCCAGGACACCAGGTTTCTAATTTTCCTCTCACCTCCCTACTGCTCCTTCTCAGTCTTCTTTGCTGATAACCGTTTTCCTCTTCACCTTAACATGAGAACTCAGTCCTGGAATCTCCTCTCTTCCCTGTCTATATTCACTTCCTTGGTGGTTTCGGCCAGTCTTAATACTTTACCATCTATACACTGAAAACTCCCAAATTTATTTCTCCAGCCAAGCCTTCTACCATGAACTCATTTATTCACCCCCTTCCCTATACTACCGTATCAAATGAGCATGGCAAATTTAACACATCCAAACTCAATTCTCCTCTTCCTCCCAACATACTTTACCTGTGTTCTTCCCCAGCTTAGTTAATGGCAACTCCACTCTTCTTGCTGCTTTCTCCCAAACTCATATTCAATCCATCGAAGAATCCCATGAGCTTTACTTAAAAATATATGCAGAATCCAACCACTTTTCACCTCCTCCACTGCTACCTCCCTGGCCCAAGCCTCTATCATTTTTTTTATATCCTTGCTATAACCTTGATTTGAATCCCTGTTTCTACTTTTGCTCTACCAAAGGAGGTGGAGTGATCCTTTTTCAAACACAAGTCAGGTCATGTCACTCCTTTCCTCAAAACCCTCCATTGCTTTCCCATCTCACTCAGAGTAAAAACCAGAGTCTGTATAATGGCCTTCAGGGCTCCACATGATCTGACTGACTATTCCATCTCCTACTTTCCACCTCACTCACTGCAGTTCAACCCACTGTGCTCTTTGCTGTTCTTCAAATACACCCAGCCCGTCCCCATCTCAGGATCTCTGCACTTGCTGGCCCAGCTATCTGGGACTCAGGAGACTCTTCCCCCAGATAACCACATGGCCCACTCCCTCACCCACCCACTTCAAGTCTTTGTTCGAATGCCATCTTCTCAATGTGGTCCTCCTGACATCTCCATTTAAAATTGCAACCAAGTTCTCCCTTTCCCCACATTTTTTTCTCCACAGCATCTATCACTATCTGATATACCATATGTTTTCCTTATGTTCTATATGCATTTTCCCACTAGAATATAAGTTCCATGAGGGCCGGGACTTTCCTATGTTTTACTCTCTACTGTATCACCAACATCTAGAACAGTATTTGGCACATAATAGCCACTTAAAAATTATTTGGTGAGTGAATGAGTTAGTGAATGAATCT
Source organism: Pan troglodytes (assembly GCF_028858775.2). Lineage (NCBI taxonomy): Eukaryota > Metazoa > Chordata > Mammalia > Primates > Hominidae > Pan > Pan troglodytes. The sequence continues at coordinate 67,546,741 of NC_072398.2, forward strand.
ATACTTATGTATGAATGTAAACAGAGGGGAAAAGCCTTTACTATGAGTTCAGGAAATAGTTTCCCTCTCCCTCTACTCTCTCCTCTCCATGAAAAGCCTGACAAGCAAGGTGTTCTGCCAATTAAAAAGAAGTTATCATAGCTCCTCACTAAGCACATACACCTCACCTCCCAGCCGTCATGGGAAAAAGAAAGTAACTTCCAAGATCCGCTTACCAATCCCTTTATGGATAAGTAACAAATGAACAGATACTAGTATCCAATTCCAAGTATCACCTATATTACAGGATCCCAGACTCATGCAAGGACATAAGAACAGGGCAGTCCAGATGGGGTTGTTTGAGGGCCGGGCGGGGGGGACCAGTTTATTCCAGAGCATGAGTGATCCTGGATACCAATTACAATTACAGTAACACTTACAGTATCTACAATACCAGTCACAATTACAGTGTCTACAAATTTTAGGAACTATACACCTGATCCTAGGTCAGTTGGTTCATCTTATCACTCTAGCACCATAAGATAATCATAGACTCCTGCCACCTATTTGTCAAATTAGTTTTGAGTAGTTCTACTATAATGTGGAGGAGGTGGTAGGAAAAGACTGAAGCAAAGATGGAAGCCACATTCCCTAGTCTCATGGATCTCAGAACCCAAAGCATTCTCTGTAGATACCACAAAATGAGAGGAACTTCATAAAGAGAATGGTAGTTTTTCATCAACTGCGAGATGGATGTTATGCCTCACCATGCTCATAGATGAACATAAAGCAAAATCTCAATGAGACAGAAAGTGAATAGCTGTTAACCATTTAATAAATCCTGACTATATGCAGCTGTGAAAAGGCAACTTAAAAGACAGCCACAGTCATTGTTGATAGACCAAAAGATTTCTGAGGAGTTGGGAAGACTCTCAGAAAGCATCCAGACTTTAAGTTGCCGCTTCTTGCCAAAAGCCAATGAAGTCCATAAAACCCCTTCCACCATAGCAGCTTGCAGCATCTTAAGTAGTCACAACAGATGCGGAAAGCATACCTGCAAAGCTGCAGAAACAGTACACCTCCAAGAAATTTCTGCCTCTACATGAGTTTATCAACAGTAAGTAAGAAGAGAAATAACTCCAACTACAGAAATACAAATGAAACATACTAGACTTCAGGAGCAAAGATGTGAGTAACTGCAGACAGGGACTGGGAACCTCTGCAATCTGGGAATTAGTCCTGATACAATAAAAGAGATAACTGAATCAGCAGATAACATAAAACTATAATGACAAAGAGAAATAAGACTCAGATCAGAATCAGAAGAAAGTCACTTCTCTCAGCCACCTCCAGCCCAGGTGAAGAGGGTTAGCGAGCCACAGTAACATTTGTTGAATGAAGAGCATTGATCAGAAGGAGAACACATTGTACTGTGGAAGACATACTTATCAGGTTAGGAGAAATAAGTAAAGAAGAGAGTTTGCAAGTCGAGGAGACCTTTGGGAGAGACAGTGCAAACAGGTAGCAATAGCCAGAACTGTCGACAGTTTTGCATTCCTTCCACCAGAGGAGGGAGGGAAGCCAAGAATATAGTTGGAGTTTGACCAAGCAGTTGACATTTGGATAGAGACTAAATGAAGCACAGGTGACTCCAGGTTGCCCTGACAATGGGAACCCTCCCCCTTACAATTCATTATAATGAGAAAAGCCACAAGCAAATGAAATTAATAGTAATCATTGGCAGAGCAACACAAGGTCATAGGGAGGCATCTAGGAAGAGTCTGTGCTACAGAAAAGGGAGGCAAACATGAGGGAAGCACTTACATTGCATATAAAAAGGTTAAACTGAGCCCACATGCTTGAGAGCTTCTTCCTACTGGGTAAACCTGAAGATTCTCCTACTGGTTTGGATGTAACTAACAACAATAAATCTTACATGTTCGTTGCACCACTGAATAGAAGGTGCATAGGGCTGGGAAATAGGGGATCCCCCTCTTTTAGTGCTCTTCATGAACAAATCGAGCAGCTGGGTGAACTGGGCCTTCCCAGAATGAGGAGTGGTAGAAAGGAAAATCAATACAGTTATATTTATATTTGCATCTTATTGGTGGTGGTTGTGGTGATGCTTAGTCATTTTTCTATATGCAGAAACACACACATATATATGTATACATGTATTTATAATACTAAGCTGACTAGTCATTCATAGTTAACCTCGTGGTACGCAACCAGTGTATATAAGTGTGTGTGTGTGTGTGTGTGTGTAGGAACAGTCCAAACAGGTAGCAGACAGTCCAAACAGGTAGACAGTCTTTGGGTGACAGTCCCCCTAGCCCTAAATCCAGCCATCAGAATAGCAGGAGGCCTTCAGTAAACTCAAGTTCAATGACAGGCTGGAAGTCAGAGTATGTCAGTCTGTGGGCCCTGGACACCCATGCAATAAAAGGTTTCAAAGTATCTGCAACTTGATCTCCTCCCCTCCCTCCTTCCCTCCTTAGTGAGCAAAACTAGAGAGAGGAGCAAGATCTCTGCCTGCGTGTAACTTCTAAACCTGTGGTTGACAGGTAACTGGAGAGAGACAGGGATTTGAAGAGAGCACTATGATAGCAGGAATCATGGCACTTTTTTCTCCCTATTTCCCTAGTGCCTAGGACAGTGCTTGGCATGTAATAGATGCTCAGTTAATAAACACTGAAAGAATGAAGGAATGAACAAAGAAACTAATGAATAAAAAATGAGTGGTTCTTCAGCTGTGCTCCTTCTCCTCTCAGTACCATCTGAATCTTGGCTAAAGAGGACCAACAATCACGCCTGTATCCTCAAATGCAACACTTCTCCTTTCAGGCTTTCAATGCATTTATCACATCACTTAGGTGAGTCTACACATGTAATTGAAATGCATCACTCTCAAAGCCCTCCATGTGACACCAGCCACTGCAGGGCCAGTGCTGCAATTCCTAGAGGTGCCTGGCTAATTTGAGTGGCATGGCCTCAAGACAACCTTTACATCTCAAATGAGCAGTGACTGCACTCATCAACCTTGCCTCCCCCTCCCCTCCTTCCTGCTGCCTCCCACAGCTGGTGAGAACTGCAGAGTGTCCTCCAGGGCTTTCTGGGTCACGCTTCATCCCTGGGCTTGCTGGGTGTAAGCTGGTCCTTGGGACTTCTTCACTGCCCTTTAGAGCTTTAGCATAATAGCCAGTGACTCTTTTCTGCAAACCTTCAGTCCTGCCTTGCTCATCCTATGTGGGAATGGATCCAGGTTAGCAATGGACCTCTACTAAGTACTTCCTTGTACAGGCCTTACACAATCCTTGCTCTTTGGGCATTATAGTCTAGTCGAGTTTCTTCTGAGACACAGCATTTCCTTTCCCTCCAGTGTAAATTATATCCAAAGCTCTTTCTAAAGGGTGCTTTGTATAAGCCACCTTATGTTCCACCTAATAAGTTTTATACAGATAGAATCAGGCTAAAAAGATCTAGAGAAGAACTGAAGGAAACAGAGGGCACCTTAAGGTAAAGGCAGATGGTGGGAGTGTACATAAGAGACATGATCATTCCAAAGTTACTGTTTTGGGGTGGGCTGGCTGAATGCAGGTAAGGGTACAGTCCTTCAAAAGCACCTGCCCAAACTGCTTTACCCACCTAGGATCCATGTACATCAAACCACATACCTCAACTCACTCTCATTTTTGAGCATACAGTCTGCACCAAGCCTTTGATAACTTATTAAAATTAGACTCTGGAAGATGGAAGAGACTTCATGATCACCCTACCTTCTGTCCCCATGCAGGAATCCCCAACATCCCTGACAGGCAGCTAGACCAACTCAGAACCTTCTCAACATGTCTGATCATGTGAATCACCAGGGCACTTGAAAAAAGCACAGCTCACTAGCTATACAAAGCTACACAAAATTAGAATCTCCAGAGAAGGGGTCTGTGAATCTGAATTTTCAACAAGCACCCCTGGTGAATCTCACAATTAAGCATGCTTTTTATATGTGTGTAATGCAGTAGTTCTTGACAGTGGCTACATACGAGAATCAGATAGGAAGCTTTTTAGAAAAGTCAATGACTTTTCTAAAATGACCTTCACCCCTAAATATTCCTACTTAATTGGTTTGGGATGGAGCCCAGTTGGTATAATTTTTTTTCTTTTCTTTTTGTTCTTTTTTAGTAAATTATCCCAGATCCTGAGGGGGTGATAAAATTTTTTAAGCTTCCAGCTAATTCTACTGGGCAGCCAGTATCATACATTAGTACCCTTCACTATACCCTACCACCACGTCCAACCAACATATTCTGTAACTATTAAGTTGATCTGACTTAACTAATTTGTTCACCTATCCAACATAGGATGTAATTTCCTAATCGTATTAAGAAGCTGTGTACTTGTACGTAGCAAGAGGCCAGACAAAAGAGGGTTATGAACTGCTAAGGCTTATCGCAGTTGAGTCTTCACCTCCCATTCCCAATACACCTATATCCATAGCCCTCCCTGTCCCCGGACTAGCCAGGCCAAACAACCACAGAAGCCTCCATCCAGGGTTCTTCCCTCCTCCTTCCAGGTCCCCACCAGCTCTACTCACATTGTACAGCACGGTGGTCCACCCTTCCATGGTGATGCACTGGAAGACAGTCAGCACAGCAAAAAGGATGTTATCAAACTGGGTGATCCCATCATTGGGGCCGATCCAGTCCTTGCATTCATAACCAGCTGGGCAGCCCTGCACACCACATGGGTGAGGGGGGTCAAATCCTTCTAGAATACCTGCAGACACATTTGGAGGGTAGGGGATAAATCACATGGTGTTTCGCATGAGCTGGAAATGACCCCAGGAAGCCACAGGCAAGCAATTCCATTCCCCCACGGAAAGAGGCCTGCCCTTTTTTGTCTCAGGCTCCCTCTCCTCCCTGGCCTCTCTGCACCTCCCAGCTCACATATCATGTGTTCAATCCAATGTTTCCCAGTCTCCTGAAAAATGGAGCCTCTCCTCCACATGGTCCCCTACTCTCTGCAAGCTTCATCCTCTACCCTCACCTGAAGTACCACAGGAATTAAGAGGACTGAATCACACGGCACACTTTGAGGAAAAGGCAAAGTGAGGTTTTCTGGCTTCAGACTCCAGGATGAGCCCTGAGTTCTTCCTGTGTTTCTTGGGGACAGTTATAAACTATGGTCCTTTTAGGGGGGTTTAACTCCTTGTTTTTCCAGCATGGATTCCTGGTTTTGAATAAAAGATAAAAATAAAAAATAGAAATCCAAGGTGGAAGGTGTTCTTTTAAGGTTCTTTTCATAAAAAGCATGGTACTTATTTGGAATTCTTCAGCCTGCCTCCCATCTCCTTTCCTCCTAGGATACTCAACTCAACTTGAAAAGAACAAATGAAATACAAAGATATGAGAATTTCGGGTTGTGTACCCTAACAATCTCCCAAGCACACTTGCAAACCAAGCTCAGAGCTCCCTCAGTTCTTCCACACCACGTGTGGGTCAAAACAGAGAGCGAGAAGATGGTGAGAAGGATCATGAAGGGAAAATGTCTCCACAGATCCAGAGGGACCCAACTCTGACTCTGGACTCCTAGATCTCACCAGCCTGTGGGCCAGAGAGGCCACTATACAAAAAGTACTTATTTATTCAGTCAGAGGCTGCTGTACAAAGAGTCAAGGGGTATTGATTCAGATATTCAGAGAGGCTGCACTTTTTTTTTTTGTAGACAGAGAGATAGGGACAGAGAGACACTAGTTGTCCAGGCTGGCCTCAAACTCCTGGGCTTCAACAATCCTCTTGCCTAAGCCTCCAGGGAGTAGCTGGAACTACAGGTGGGTGCCACTATGCCTGGCTCAGACAGATGACTTTTCAAGTTCATTCCCATGGCCCTTGACCATGGGATAGGGGAGCCAAGACCATCTATTTGAAATCTTCCAACTACATATTTGCTTTGCAATATTAATGTCAAGTGAGGATATCTAGTCTCGGTTGACTGTGCCTCAAAAGGCTGCTGACTAGAAGCTTCTGATTCTAATTCCAGGGTCAGAATAGGACATACTTTTCCAATGAGCCTCCAAGTGCCCTGAAATTACCCCAGTTAACAGAGGGGAGAAGGGAAAAGGAGAAGACAGAAAAGAACGACCCTACCTGAATTGTTCATGAAGCATGCTCGATGTAACTTGCCACTGTAGAACTCCAAACCAATGATAGCAAACATCAGGATGGCAAAGAAGAGCAGAAGGCCAATCTGCAGAAGAGGTACCATGGCCTTCATGATGGACTTCAACACAATCTGCAGGCCTAGAAGGAAGGACAGAGAATGACCAATGCAGCCGTCCCTCAGCACCATCTGATAGGGGAGGATTAGTTTCATTCCCTCATTGGTTTCATCCATGCTGCCTTCTACTTCTGATAGATTAAATTTATTAGAATGTGCTCCTTTCCTAAAGGAAATTAGGCCCAGCTCTGCTAGGCTGTAAATCCTTCAAGAGCTGGGACAAAGTTCATCTTCCCATTCACACTATCTCAGACCCAGTTCTCAGTCCCTGTTGGGGAAGCACAATTAGTACAAGCACTATTCAGAAAATGCCATATCCTTTGACCCACACATTGCATTTCTAGGATTCTAGCCAAGAAAACAGTCAGAGATTTGAATAAAGATTTAAGTAAAAAGGTGTTTGTTGCAGCACATTTATAGTTGGAGAAAAACTGGAAATAGCCTATTTTTATTTTTTATGCCATCCAGCAACATAAAACATAAAAATGGCTAAATAAATCATAACACATATAAGAATTTTTTTGTTTTGAGACAGAGTGTCGGTCTGTCGCCAAGGCTGGAGTGCAGTGGCGTGATCTTGGCTCACTGCAGCCTTGGCCTCCCAGGCCCAAGTGATCCTCCCACCTCAGCTTCCTGAGTAGCTGGGACTACAAGAGTGAGCTGCCATGCTCAGCTACCTTTTTTTTTACTTTTTTGTATTTTTTGTGGAGATGGGGTTTCACCATGTTGCCCAGGCTGGTCTCAAACTCCTCCTGAACTCAAGCGATCCACCTGCCTCAGCCTCCCAAAGTGTTGGGGTTACAGGTGTGAGCCACCATGCTCAGCTGATTTTTTACTTTTTGTGGAGATGGGGTTTCACCATGTTGCCCAGACTGGTCTCGAACTCTTCCTGAACTCAAGCAATCCACCCACCTCAGCCTCCCAAGTGCTAGGATTACAGGTGTGAGCCACCGCACTCAGCCAAGAATTTTTAAGGTTAGGAAAATAAAATACTTATTTCAGGATATAAAACTACAATCTACATAATGATTTCAATTATATTAAAATGCACAGGGGAAAAATGAAAAATATTGAAATTTTAACAAAAGTGATTTCTGAGTGATAAGATAAAGAGCACTTTTCTTTTTTGTTGTTTTCTTTACTTTCCACATTTTCTGTAAAGATTTTCTATTATCTTTTATATTTGCAAAAAGTTAAATGTAAAGTAAAATGTTACACCAGATTGCTCCATCTCCACTATTTATTACCACTGAGGCTTCCTCCCAGGAGGAATATTGTTTGTTTATCCCAAATTCCCTTAGACCTGGATCCAGCTGAGGACACATGAAGAAAGTTCTTAGCAGAGCAGAAAGAATGGCAGATGCTCACTAGGTATCCCTGACACGAGCTTCAAGGGCCGCAGGACACGCACAGCCCGGAGGGTCCTCAGGTCCACATGAGTATTGAAGTGGGTTCCTGCAGTGGCCAGGATGCTGCAGACAGAGACACAGAAGGGTCAAGGTTACCAGTCTGGTTTTCCCCTCTTGTTCCATGCAGGAAGCGGGGCTGAGGCAAGCTCAGCCTGGAAAGCACACAGCGCCGACGCCAGCTGTATGTGGGTGCACCTGAGCTTGGGTGAATCACCAGTGGCTCCAAGTGGAATTAAATTTAGCCATCTGGGTTTTACTTTGCAAAGAAGGAAAACTTATCATCATACCAGAACCCTAGTTCCAAATCCCAAGCAAAACACAAGGTCCACAACATCTGTCCCATTCCTGTCCCCAAACCTTGTCCCCTTTCTCCTCTCTGCCCTGTTTCAACTCCTTCCCCTCTTTCCAACCCACTAGGCCCTTGTATTTTTTTATTTCAAAATTTTCTTAGGTTCCCCTGTCTATCTCCTTCAGGAAATTTCTCTGGATTAACTGCAGTAAAAAAGTAACTCACTCATCTCTACCTTGACAGAATTTTTACCAAACAAATCAATTATGCTGATGCTTGCAACTGGAGAAGATTTTCAATGGTCTTCACATAGTATCAGTATTTTTATAATTGCACAAACCACTCTTTGACCATAATTGGATTTCTTCCTATTTTTCCATGTTCCACAGCCAAATCCAGAAATACACACACATACAAATCCATAATTCTATTAGATTGTGTCCACCAAGGAGACAACTTATTTCCTATAATCTCATGACATTGCAGGGACTTTGGAGAGACAAGGACATATATGTATTTATGAAAGACACAGCAGAAGATTAAGAGCAGAAGAACTGAGTTTAAGTCTGACTCACTCTGTTGAGAATGGGGTGACTCAACACAAGTCTCTCAACCTCTATGAACCCCACTTCTGTCATCTCTAAAATAAGGGGGTATCGTGGTCTAGTTATAAAAATAAAATGACATGGTATTTAATATTAAGAGTATTCTATAAACTGTAATGTACACACAGACATTGTGGCTAATGCAAAGCTTACTAATATTAATAAAATGTTAATTTAAAACTTGCTCATTTTATTCTTCTTCCTGTGAAGAATGAAAGGAAGTTTCTCCCCCATAATCCCTCCAGAACAATCTCAGCTACTCAGAACCATCAGGAAATGAGGCATTCAGAAAACTGGGTTCCTCTATAGTCAAATGGTGGCAAGAATGGCTTGTTTTGTTTATTTCTGATGGAACCTCTCTGAAATAGTTCAAGTATTAAAGAAGGTACCTGAAGTTCCTTCAATATTTGACGTGTCTTCAATCTCAGAAAAAGAACTGTATGGAAAGTGCATGCCCTATGGCCCTCAGAAGCAGACGTACAATCATTAGGTACAAATCATACAGACCAGGACAACAGAATCGCAAGCGGTAACTAACACAATTAGTACTGCCAACAGCCAAGCGGACAGCTTCATGTGCTGGCACCCTTCCCAAAACTCCAAGTAACCGGGAGCTACCTGTAGAGCATCATTAGGAAGTAAAGAGGGATCCTACATGGGGTAAAGGTTATTTAAACAACCAATAGAGATTCCTGTCAACTTTAAGATTCTCTGAGTCTACGTTCATACTACCTAAAAATAAGAAGCAGAAAGAAATCCTACTCATAAAGAATCTCAAGAGCTAGACAAGGTTTCTGAATCTTCCCCATCTCTCCTGAGTCACACTTCCATGCCATCGTCAGAAACGGGGGGACTTGGGGCAGTGGAGTCTTCCACACTCCTTTTGACTCTATATTCCAAGGCCAAGGAAGGACATTAAGGAGGGGGTCATATAATTTCTAATAAGTAGGGAAGGACTAAAGAGAAAAAAGAACGAGAAGCAACATAGAAAATAGAACTGAAAAATACGACAGAAATAGAAAAAGAGAAAGAGAGAGATAAAGAGAAACTTCAAGGATAGGTGTGGAGATAGAGAACCACAAAAAAGAAGGAATCATTGTTTGGCTGGTTCTTGTAATAAAGGTAAGGTGCACAGCACAGTCTCCTGTGCTACCGAGGTGGGAGACTCTCCTTTCATGATGATGTCTTTCAAACACAGTATGCAGAATATGAGTTAGAAATTAGACTTGTTTCCTAGGATACTCAGATACACATGACACACTCTTTTCATATCATAAAGAGCCCTGTTGGAAATGAAAATTTCCTCTCCAACCCTGAGTTTAACAGTTATGTTTCAGAACATGGTGATAGAGGCAGAAAGATAAAATTAAAAGGCAAAGATGGCTCAAATGTAGAGGGGAAAAATGGTAGAGGGAAAGAAGAATAAGATGATAGAAGAGTGAGCAGTAAAAGAAAATGTAGGGATATAAACAAGAAAGGAAATAAATAAGAACTGGGGGGAGAAGCAAATGTCAGAGAAATGGGAAAGAGAACAAAAGCAAAGCTAACTTGAAAGAGGGAAGGAAAAAGATGGCATTTGTTGCAGGGGTCTCACAGAGCCAGCTATGAGGTATGCGCATGTCACCAAGTTAGTCTTTGGCTGAAACTACCTGCTCCCCAAATTCTCCCAACCACACTGCAGCCAGGGCCATGCAGCCTGTGGCCTTGTGCTGTCCTGGGCCTCCAAGTGTTCTTTTCTGTCCTCCAGTGCAGGAGGGCTACCAACTGGGTCTTTAATTGAGGCACATTGGCCACTGGAAGCTTCCTAACTCCCACCGTTCCAATACTCCTTGAGGCAGGAATGACAGCCGGCTCCCTGTTCACCTGTTAGAAAGTAAGCAGGGACAATGGGATTCTTTTTTTTTGAGACAGAGTCTTGCTCTGTCGTCCAGGCTGGAGTGCAATGGCACGATCTCAACTCACTGCAACCTCCGCTTCCTGAGTTCAAGCGATTCTCTTGCCTCAGCCTCCCGAGTAGCTGGGATTACAGGCATATGCCACCACACCTGGCTGATTTTTGTATTTTTAGTAGAGACGGGGTTTCACCATGCTGTCCAGGCTGGTCTCGAACTCCTGACCTCATGATCTGCCTGCCTCGGCCTCCCAAAGTGCTGGGATTACAGGTGTCAGCCACCATACCTGGCCAACAATGGAATTCTTAGAGGAAAAAGACAATAAAGGAAAATAGCCCTATTCTGTGCTCCCATAATGTGTCCACCTCCATCACTGCCCTAACCACATCCTAGAGAAATTCTGTTTTCTCATCTGTCTCTCCCACTAAATCTGAAACACCTCTAATGGAGGCACCATTTTACTCATCTCTACCCCCAAAACCTAGCCCAGTGACTGGCAAGTAAGAGGCACTCAATAAAGGCTTGATGAATTGAACTTGAATTGCACTGATTAAATTAATAAATTTGTTGAAGCAGAGGTCAAAAGGAGAGAACATCAAGGAAATCCTAGAACTTACTGAGAATAGGGTAGCAAGCTGGGATACTATTCAAACATACATGTGTTTGAGTACACAGGAGAATACTGGGAATCTATACTCAAGCATTTAGAGTCTAATGAGGATCTTCTAATATTCTTTTTTAAAAATTTTAAATTCTGAGGTACATGTGCAGAATGTGCAGGTTTGTTACATAGGTAAATGTGTGCCATGGTGGTTTGCTGCACCTATCAACCCGTGACCTAGGTATTAAGCCCAGCACATATTAGTTATTTCTCCTGATGCTCTCCCTTCCCCTCTCCCCACACTTACCCATGAGAGGCCCCAGTATGTGTTGTTCCCCTCCCTGTGTCCATGTGTTCTCATCATTCAGCTCCCACTTATGAGTGAGAATATGCAGTGTTTGGTTTTCTGTTTCTGTGTTAGTTTGCTGAGGATAATGGCTTCCAGTTCCATCCATGTCCCTGCAAAGGACATGATCTCATTCCTTTTTATGGTTGCATAGTATTCCATGGTGTATATGTACCACATCTTCTTTATCCAGTCTATCATTGATGGGCATTTGGGTTGATTCCACATCTTTGCTTTTGCAAATAGTGCTGCAATGAACATACATGTGTATGTATCTTGATAACAGAATGATTTATATTCCTTTGGGTATATGCCCAGTAACGGGATTGCTGGGTCAAATGGTATTTCTGGTTCTAGGTCCTTGAGGAATCACCACATTGTCTTCCACAGTGGTTGAACTAATTTACATTCCCACCAACAGTGTAAAAGCATTCCTATTTCTCTACCATCTGTTTTTTCTTGACTTTTTAATAATCGCCATTCTGACTGGTGTTGAGATGGTAATATTCTTGAAAGACTCTTACTGAGGACTGGACAGATCCTGTCCCATGGGATCTTCCCAGTTCTCAGTAAGAGAGCTAGAGAGACAGAGGAAAGAATGGAAACTCAGAAGTTAAAGACTTGCCTCCTAGCAAAGCTTAAGTATTGAAGTACACACAGCTCAGCAAAACTATGGGCCTTGTAAGTACCAGGGCTTAATCAGGAGGCTACTGGAAAAGTAAAGAGTTGAAAATGGCCCTTGATTCTCAGTCTAGTGGAAGTAGACAGACACATAAAAGAAATAATTATAACACACCATGAAGCATTATAACAGAGTTAGTTACAAAGTGCTATGAGAATGGGAAACACCGCAGTGACAAATACAAGGTGCTTGCTGTCAGTTAGCATTTTCAAATGCTATGTCATTAAATCTTCAAAATTTTCCTCATATTGCTACTGTCTCCATCTCATAAAAGAGCAAGCCAAAGCTCAGAAAAAATTAAATTGCTAATAAATGGTAAGATCAGGAGTTAAAGTCAGTTATCTTCTGATGTCAAAGCCAGTCCTTTCCCCACCCTGCCATTACGCTGTGTAATGTTTGCCCAGTGCTGGGAGGGTCCACTGTTCCTTAGTCCAGTGTGTTGCTAAAAAATATCAAGGTTTTTTAGTTTTGGTCCCCAAATGGGCAAGTGAGCATTCTTCCCTTCATTCTAAGGCCACAAATTACCAAGCGCCACAGATCACTTGCCATATCTCACTCTCAGGACCAGACTCCACGCACCTCTCCTAATTACTATGTACAAAAGTAGCTTAATGGCAGGTGATGATTGCTGCAATATTTCTATATACACACATGGAGAGACACACACCACAAAATCAGAGTGGGGCCACTGAGAATAACTCCAATTTTGAGTTAATAAAAGCCTAAGCTCTCTGCTGTCCCAAGAGGCATATATCTGTGCTCCTCAAGAGCACAAGCGTGTTTTCCATTTGTTTTGTCACTATAGGCACACAGCCCAGTGGAAAGCTCTGTATACAGGGGGGTGCTTAATGCCCACTTTGCCCCCACAACAGAGGACAGTTGGAGAGTACACTCAGCCCTCTGACCACCACCAGCACAGGTATCATGTTCTGCACACAGTCAAGTTCAATAACTATTTCCTGTTAGAGATCATGGCTCAACCCTACCTTGAATGTTTTTACTTTTAGGTGTCAGCAAATAGGAAGAGAATGGAGATTGATACAATCCTGATGATGCAGCACAAGTCTTTCTCATTGTGGCCATAGTGCAGTGGCACAGCAGAACAGAAGACAGAGGCAATGCTCTGGGCAATGAGAAACAAATCATCTCTCCCCAAGTTAGTCACCCAAAGAATTCTCCAACCTTGCATTCCCTTTGACCTTGAGGTTCTTTCCTAGCCTCCTTGTCAATCCAGGTCTATAATATCTTTTCACAGGCACATTCACTGTACAAGTCTATGCCTGAAAATACCCTGAAACAGTGGTCATAGGTTCAGGGTTGCCAGCTAAAATGCAGGACACCCAGTTAAGTTTGAATTTCAGATAAATAATTTTTAGTGCAATATTTGTACAATGCACGGAATATTCATTGTTTATCTGAAACCTAAAATTCAAATTTAACTGGATGTCTTATATTTTCATTTGCTAAATCTATCAGTTACACTTAAGTAGTAACCAGAAAAGACCAGATAAAGAGCTCCCTTCTTAGTCATTGCCCCAGCCCTAGAAAAAAATTTCCAATTTCTCTTCTGAAAGGAGACACAAGCCAGAGATCTTTCACCATTAGGTCCAGGATGTCTTCCAAGCTCCAGAAATTACCCATATCGATACCAACAAAGAACCTTGTTAAGTTTTTGAAAGACAGACTGTTCATCAGCATCTGTGAGAAAAGGCTAACACTAGCAAAGGATGTTAGATGTTTAACCAGCCCATGTGATGAGGAGGCCATGAGGAGGCAGCAAGGGACCTAATACAAGCTGAATTTCCAACACAAAGTTGAGTCAGAATATCATTCCCATGGGTAGTTGACATAAATGAGTTGCTGTGTCCATTCAAAAGCATTCCATACGTGGTTGGTTCCTTTACCTGTCATTCCACTTTACCTGTCGTGCCCCTTCCTTTAAATCTCTTGGATTCACTTCCTAGGCTCCAGCCTCCCTCCTACCTGGAATGCTTCTCCTTTGCCTTTTCTCCCCTGCCTAAACAATTTGATTCAGACCTCAGGGCCCAGATGACATTCTACTTCCTCCTTGGAAAAGGTCTAAGACCAAAAGCTAGTTGAACTAGGATTCTGAGAAAGGGATAAGGCATACGCTCTCCAGTCACACTGGCTAGTTTCAAATCCCAGTTCCATCACCTATACTAGCTGTCAGGCTTTTTGCAATTGCCACTCTGAGCTACAGTTTTCTTACCTGGAAAAAGGGGATAGTGCCTTCCTAAGAAAGTTAAAACAAGGATTAAAAAAAAATAATGCTTGTAAAGTTCTGCACATAGCACTGATTTACCATGGAGGTTCCTGGTCATAAACAACAGAAACAGATTTCAACTGTCTTAAACTGCAGACCCATCAGCTCCCTCCCTCCAAAAAGGTATACTGAGAAGATACCAGGAACTCACAGAATTGAGGGGATATTGGAAGACCAGGCTGGGAAAAGAGGAAAGCAGAAACCTTGTTGGGGCAGGGATATCCAGGTCCTAATTGAGAAATCTGTGAACGTTACCTGTTATGGCAAAAGGGACTTTGCAGATGGGATTAAGGATCTGGTGGTGGAAAGAATAGCCTGGATTATCCAGGTGGACTCGAGGCACAATCACAGGTGCCCTTACAAGAAAAAGGCAGAAGATTGACTAGACAGAGAGAAGGCAATGTAAGGACAGAAGCAAGTTATTCTGCACCTGGCTCTGAAGATAGAGGAAGGGCCCAAGGGCCAAAGAACACAAGAATGCAGCTCTAGAAGCTGGGAGAGGCAAAGAAACGAACTAAAGCCTCTGGGGAGGAGAGATGGGAAGCACAACCCTGGATTTTAGCCTACTGAAAGTGATTTTAGACTTCTGACTTCCAGAACTGTAAGAAAATACACATGTTGCTTTAAGCCACCAAATTTGTGGTCATTTGTTACAGCAGCTGTAGGAAACTAATACACTTGGCAAAGGTCAGAGATTCTGGGAAATCTGATTCTTAGGCCACTGTGGCTATTGGTATGATTATAAACATGAACTGTCTTGCTGTTGTTGCATCATCAGCTTAAGAGTAAAGTCAGAAGAAGCATGTGGTCAAGGTTAAGTCCCCCTGCACCCAAATCCCCTACCACTTCCAAGGTGAGCAAGACTCCCCGCCCAGGAACACACAATAAGATCCTCCCAAAAGGGAAAACTGGTGCCACTGGGGAAGCTGAATGAGGAAGAACTTTAAAAAAAAAAAAAAAGTATACTACAGTTTGTCTCATAGAAAATAATTAGGTATTACAGAGGAAGAAGAGAAATAATATATCAGTTTTCTTATCTATAAAATGAAATGATCAGATAAACAGACCTCTCAGACCCCTCCTGGCTCTAACTCTGTGAGCCAACACCTGCCTTGATGGTGCTATGCTTCTGTAGCTCACACCAATCTCCCTTCCTCTCAACATCCAGAGAGCTGCTCTATGTTTAACTCCCAATTACATACAGTTCTTATATCTTAGAACATGGGTCTGATCATTAATGAGTTAGATCCTCGTAACTCAGTTCAAAACCAGCTTCCTGATGGCAGAAACCATCTTTCCCATTTCCACACACTATGGATCCTTCTGGAACAATATGCAAACAGTAATGCTCTAGAAATGCCCTTCGCTCAAGGAGAAGTGGGTGTTAATACATTTCCAATTGCAGATTAGTTGGACTCATCCACAGACGCATCCACGGAGCTGTGACTGGGCCCATGACACCTAATAATTGGATATCCAAATTAAAGGGGGTGTAGCCACATGTGTAAGTAATTATGATCTATCAAAAATCTACTGAATTACACATGATGTTTTGCTCTCCATTTCTTTTAAATTACTGAAGTGTGATTTGATTTGGGAATCAATTTCTGGAGACTTTACTTCATTTTATTTTTTAAAAAGTCCCTGTGTATTAAACTGTTCACATAGAGATAAGCCAAAGAAAATCAACTTGACCAAAATATATCTGAGGGAAGAGGACGAGGCTGGGAAAGGTGTAAAAGATGTCAAGCCCAGCCCAGATGGCTGCAAGCTGCCTCTTCCTCCCCACCTACTCTGCCGGGGCCCCTTGATGCCATCAGGCTTAGCTCCATCCCAGAGCCCAAGACTTACTCTACAATCGAGATACTTCTGACCATATGCCATGCAACAGGCCCTGGCATTATAGTAGAGAACAAGATGGTGATCATGGCTGTCCTTGCGATACTTAATGAAAGAGACATACATTAAATAGGTCTCAATTATGATAAGTGAAAGGTCAGGGAAGGAAGCTTCACTGTGGAAGTGGCAGATGAGCTAAAAAGTGAAGCTGGAGTAGGTCAGAGGAAACAATGTGGGAAGAGCATCCCAGATGCAGAAAAAGGCCTGCACAGAAAGTCTTGAGGCACAAAAGAAACCAGCATATCTGAAAAACTGAAACAAGGTTGGTGTGGCTGAAACCTAATGAATCAGGGGAGAGTAGACAGTAAGGAGTCCGAAGAGGGCCAGGCACAGTGGCTCACGCCTGTAATCCCAGCACTTAATGGAGGCCAAGTTGGAGGAATTGCTTGGGCCCAGGACTTCAAGGCC
Organism: Pan troglodytes; assembly: GCF_028858775.2. Classification (NCBI taxonomy): domain Eukaryota; kingdom Metazoa; phylum Chordata; class Mammalia; order Primates; family Hominidae; genus Pan; species Pan troglodytes. The sequence continues at coordinate 67,563,408 of NC_072398.2, forward strand.
AGCGTGGACAACATGACAAGAACCTATCTCTACGAATCTCTATGAAAATAAATAAAAATAAGCTGGGCATGGTGGCATGTGCCTGTAGTCCCTGCTACTTGGGAGGCTGAGGTGGGAGAATCACAACCCCAGGAGATAGAGGCTGCAGTGAATCACGATCACGCCACTGCACTCCAGTCTGAGCAGCAGAGAAAGACTCTGTCTCAAAAATAAATGAATGAATGAATGAATGAACAGATCTGGAGAGACTGGGAAATGTCACAGAAGGAAAATTTTATAGGCTGTATTAAGGTTTTGGACCAAGCCTGGCAGTGTTCAAAGAACTCCAGGCTTAAATTTGGCAATGGAACACCAGGTTAACCACACTGCTACTCTAAGCTCAAAAGAATTTTCCTGATTAACTATTGGTCTTTTACCTTCTCCCCAAGCCCCAGCCCCAGTTGCCATAACTGGGTGTTTACCTTGGTCTCTGTACCTAAACTAATGCCACTTTCTCTATCCCCACAGGCCATTCCTGGGGCGGCTGTGCTGGCTGCCTTCTCTGCAGCAGCCTTCCCTGACAACATGCATGCTGGGGAGGCCAGGCAGCTCTCCAGACTCCCCTGTGGGTGAATGTAGGTTCGTATAAGCAAATCATCCACTGTCCTGGGTAGTGACTGGTTTAGGAATGAGCAGGTAAGCAGGTAATGAAACTCAGGCCCCTGAGTTAGAACAGAAAATACACTTCGGGCTTCAATTGACCTATGTTCTAGAACAAAGGTAAAAGCATATAAAGTGGTGATTTTCAAGCCTTTTGGATCATAGCCTACATTAAGCAATGTATTTTACATCACAAGCCAGATGTGTGTGTGTGTGTGTGTGTATATATATATATACATATACATATATATACATATATATACACATATATACACACATACATAAAATTACATAATGTTTCATAAAACAGTACTCTTTATTTGTGTGATGTACTCATGTTTTCTCTTCAATTCTTCCTTACTTAAGGTTTTAATCAACTAAATGCATTTCATGACCCTCCAAAGGAGCTGATCCACAGTTTAAAAAACCCACCTCTACAGAAGACAAGGCAGACCAACATGAATGGCTGCTTTAATAGCACCATGCAGCTTCTTGGTGTTATCCCAGAATGATGAAACAGTTTGCCTTGAAAGGTTTTGCTGTGCTTTTCCAAGAACCACAAACACAGCATTCTAGAAGAGAATCTGTTCCCTCTTATGCTACCTGAAGCAACAACATCTTGCTGCCCTCCAGAATGGACAGTCTTAAAGCTCTTTCTCTCTACTCTTTCACACACACTTCGAAACTGTCATGGGGCAGTGACCTGTTTCTGATTGGTTGGTTGGTTTGGAGTTTCTTTTGTTGTTTTCCATTTGTTCATTTGTTTTACAGCTTGGTGGGGTATATTGCTCAATACATATGGCTCTGAGTTAATTTATGGCCAAACTGGAACACAGACTTTCTTCTAAGACCACAGACAATATATAACAGATAAGAAGCCATGATATTTCTTAAGAGGATGAGAAGGGGAATAGAGTCACCTTGCGCTCTCCAAGAGAGATCTGTGCCATTTCTAGGAGGGAATAAAGAGTACTGTATTTAACAAAAGTAAGGCAACCCCTTCTGGAATTTAAAATGGCATTCATAATTAAATTTCAGAAAAATCCTAGTGGGTATGAAGTGGTCTCAATATATGCCTTTTGATGAGAGTAAAAATCATGGCCTAAAAATCCTTTCTCCTTCCCCACCAAAAGAAAGCTCAACAATCAAAACCACCACACTAAGAAGAAGATGTTGTATTGATGTTTGGGGACAGACAATTGGTGGTGGGGAGCTGCCTTATGCATGGTAGTAGTATATTTAGCAGCATCCCTGGCCTCTAACCACTAGATACCTGCGGCAACCCCTCCTGCCAACCCCCTCCCACCTCACCCAGCAATGACAACCAACAACGTCTCCAGACATTGTCAAATGTCCTCTGGGAAGGAAAAATCACCCCTAGTTGAGAACCACTGCTATAGGTGAACCTCTCAGATAGAGGTTCCTTCAAAACTGAGAAATGCTTAATAGCCTGATTAAAGGCAATGGCATATGTTTCACATTAGTCCCTATTCACACTGGGAGAACATACACATAGCTCCTCTCTCTTTCTTCCTGAAACAACTCCTCAGAGCATGAAGCTTGGCCTGAACGTGTATCCAAAGGAAGCCTTCATCTCACCTTAACCTCAAGAAGAGGTTCCCCAAAGGATGCCCGACGAAGAATACAGAAATAAAGAGTTTTGTTTGCTTAACCTCAGTATGATAGAAACAAAGGTCAAGTTCCTACCAATGGTCCTGCATTTCCTTCTCTTTTCTGAGAAAGTCCCTGATTATTCACTCAGACACAGCTAGGAGAAATGCCAAGAGATGGAGAAAAACTCTGTCATTCAGGCCCAGGTGATAACAAAAAGAAAAAGAAACATTTCTTATTGTTGTTTCACAGTTTATATAGCCCTGTTCCATACAGGTACCACTATCCCAATTTTATAAGTTTGAGAATTAAGGTTCAGAGAGAGAAACTAGCTAGCTCCAGGTCACTGAGATAATACATGATCAAGCTGAGACTCAAACCCAGAAATTTAGATTCCAAATTTGGAGTGCTTTCAAAAGCTACGACAGATAATGGCTAATAGCTAGTAATATATCCCAAAGGCACATATATTTGACAAATGCATTCTCTAGGACAACCAGAGTTGCCTCTCTGCAGAGCTTTATGGTATCCTATGATTGCAGCATCATATGAATGTTACCAAAACTGTGCTTCAGAGAGTTGGCAAAGGAAAATTGCTGGAGAGGGAAATCACACATTATAAGAAATCATCTACATAAATACGTGTTCTTTGAGTTGTTTTTCTAGTAGTGGTGAGGGATTTCTGTTGATCTACCACCCACACACTTTCTCTCCGCAGGTACCCCCCAGGACCAGGAACAAGCAGTTGTGAGATGGCTAGTCAGGGATAGAGTAGGACACAGCTGAAGACCAGGATCCAGCTAATTATCCATGTGGGAGCCACACCCCCAAAAGTGGCCTTGTTACAAGATGCACTAATGAACTCCAGTATCCAAGTCCCATGATTAGCTATATAATCCAGCACTGCCCACAAAGAATGTACACCTATTGTTTTTACTACTAGTCCCTCCTCTTCCTCTGACAACAATACTTCATCCCTAAGGTCTTTCCAAAAATTTCAGTGCTCTTACATGGCACTACTGGACACAGTTAACAGGATCAGGGGCAGGAAGTTCCTTCCCTGGATGTTTGGAGTTAGAACCAATAGAGTTTGGTTGATCTCTTCTGAAGCAGCTGAAGCCATAAGCTAAAAGGCTCAAGAGCTGTCACTATCCATGTTTTCTCTTCCAGAAGAAAACTGGCTACAGTGAGAGAGAAAAATAAAGCCACTCTTACAGGGCCAAGAGGGAATGAAAAGAGGAAATAATTCTGGTGGACCTGGAGCCCTATTTCTGCAATTCCCAAGGCCTATTTTCTAATTCTGCCTGCAGCGTGGCAGTTTTGTGAAACATCATTTCCCTGAAAAGTAGCTCCTTGCTCAAACTAGTCCAAGTTAGGTTTCTGTCACTCACAATAACCCACTTGCCTATTCCATATAGATAATACCATCTAGATAAGAAACCAAAGTGAAAGATGGTATAACTGGTGTGGCCAGACTTATAAGAGCCTCAAAAGACAGGCTGACTCTCCTGTTATGGGTAAATGCAGTTAGTGACTTAAGGTGATGCCAATGCTCACTGACCATTCCAAAAATCCTAGGGCCCTTAAAAATTATGCTAAATCTACTCTGCCTGTGCTCTATAAATGGAACAGCAAAGCCTACGTGACAGCACATCTCTTTACAGCATGGTTTCCCGAATATTTTAAGCCCACTGTTGAGACCTGCTCAGAAAAAAAAAAAAAAAAGATTCCTTTCAAAATATTACAGCTCATTGACAGTGTACCAAGAGCACTGATGGAAACAAAGATTAATGTGGTTTTCATACCTGCTAACACAACATCCACTCTGCAGTCCATGGATCAAGAAGTAATTTCGACTTTCAAGTCACACTATTTAAGAAATAACATCTCAGAAGACTACAGCTGCCATAGATCATGATTCCTCTGATGGATCTGGTCACAGTCAATTGGAACCTTCTGGAAGGGACTCACCATTCTACATGCCATTAAGAACATTCACGATTCATAGGAAGAGGTCAAAAGACCAACATAAACAAGAATTTGGAAGAAGTTGATTCCAACTCTTATGTATGACTTTGAGGAGTTGAAAACTTCAGTGGAGGAAGTAACTGAAGATGTGGTAAGAATAGCAAGAGAACTAGAATCAGAAATGGAGCCTGAAGATGTGACTGAATTGCTGCAATCTCATAAAACTTTCACAGTAGGAACTGCTTCTTATGAATAAGCAAAGAAAGTAGTTTCTTGAGGTAAAATCTACTCCTGATGAAGATGCTGTGAACATTGTTAAAATGACAACAAAGGATTTATAATATTACATGAAATTAGTTGATAAAGCAGCAGCAGAGTTTGAGAGAATTGACTCCAATTTTGAAAGAAATTCTACTGTGAGACAAATACTATAAACCAGTATCACAAGCAACAGAAAAATATTTCATGAAAGGAAGAGTCAACGGATACAGTAAAGTTTGTTCTTGTCTTATTTTAAGAAATTTCCACAGCCACTCCACCCTTTAGCAACCAGCACCCTAATCAGTCAGCAGCTATTAACATCCAGGTAAGATCTACCAGGAGCAAAAAGATTACAACTCACTGAATGCTTAGATGATCATGAGCACTTCTTAGCAATAAAGTATTTTTAAGAGATGTACATTGTTTTTCACATAATGCTACTGCACACTTAATAGACTACACTATATGTATAAGTTACACTATAGGGTAAACATAACTCTTATATGCACTGGAAAACCAAAGAATTTATGTGACTTTCCTGAGATATTTGTTTCATTGCAGTGGTCTGGAGCCAAACAACCATTCTCTGAGGTATCCTTGTATAGGAAAAACAAGGAAAAACCCAAAACTATGTAACTGGCATGGAGCCAGTATACCAATTGGAGAGTGTGCAAGCTTTTTTCTTGATATCATGTTAGCAAGTGTCTTAATCCCTAAGATACCAAAATGATGCTTCCTTTTCCCCTTCTGGAAGACTGAAAAATTTACTCACTCATGATCCTTGAGCAAGCCAGAGTCCTCTTCTCATGACATCAAACACTGACGAGTGTGGGTTAACACTGAATGGAAAGCTGGCCAAAGAGATCTTTCAAAGTATGAGGAAAAGAAAAACCCAAGCAATAAAACTCTACTTTCTCATAGTGTTGTGTGGTATGGGGGGACAGGGGCCCTTTTTTGGGCAGTCTGGGAAATATCTAGTTTAAAGGATCTGTTTGAGTTTATAAAAACCTTCTCAAATAACTCTTTCAGACAAGTCACAGATCCATAAATTTTAGACAAAAATATATATTTTTCCATTGTTCTACTTTCCTAGTTCTGCCTATGATGCCTGAAAAATTGATTTGCATGACAGGCATAGGCAATCCGCCTCCTAGGATGACAAGTATTTAAAAGAAAATACCCAGTTCCCCATACTTGCATAGAAGACAAACCTACAATTACAGTGCTTGATGAAGAGGCAATTATAAAGTTTTATAAAATATCAGCTGTCTGTCGAGCATCAAAATGAACGAGAGCTATTTGTCAGAGAAAACAAAATGCTTTTTATTTTTAGAGTTATTAAGTCAAAATTCATTCTAGTACTTCTGAGTCATATCACATCCCATACCATCTATTTGGAATAAAATAAAATATAAGCAATTTTAATAATTAAAAAAGAATTGTGCCTATATACAGGAACTGTTTGCTGCCCAAATCTATTTGATAGAGATATGCAAGCATGAAGTAAGTGCTTTTAATTGTACTTTCATTGTGAACACATAAAATGCTGAGTTGTTAGAGGAATCAAGAGGTTACTCTCACAACAGGGAAACTAAGTGGCATGGCCATTTTCTCAGAGAGGAATTTAAAAGAACACTTTTTCTATTTATTAGGAACAACAGAGAGATGTCTGCCTCTCACAGAAGTGCTGACACCCAGTGTCCAAGTTTAACTTGAGGGCAAAAATCTTTCTCTTCAACTCTTATTTTTACCTTGCCAGCTATGCAAATTAACTCGTGACCTCTGAAAATGAAAGAAACGAGGCTAAGACCAAGTTAAGATTTTATGAAAATACTGTAAACTGCTGATCCTGGCATGGAGCCTCACATACTGTAGAACTAATCCTGTAGAGATACAGCCATGGCAAATTTCTATGTCAATCCAGTAACAAAAAAGGCAAGGGATGATGACTCACAAAAGAAGGAACACAGACTGTTTAATAATTATATGAAAAAAAGTTCCATAGCATTATAATCAAACAAATTCCAATTAAGACAACACAATGGCCTGTCATGCCTATTAAACTGCCACCAGTAGGACAGTGAATTGGTGCAATGGTTTTGAAGAGCTGGTGGACTATGGGCATATAAGGATGGTGAAGATGTTCACTCTCTTTGATTTAGTAGCTTTAGGAAATTATTATAAGTATAGACCCAAAGTGAGGGCAATATTTTCACATACAATGTTGTTCATTGAAGCATTATCTATAATAGCAAAAAATTTAAAAATCATCTACAACTAAATAATAAAACATGCAACCTAACTAAAAAATGGCCAAAAGAAGTGAACAGGTCGCTTCAGCAATGAGAGATAAGGAGGATAAATAAGCACATGAAAAGATGGGATATTATTAATCATTAGAGAAATGCAAATTAAAACCACAATAGTTATTACTACACACTTATTAGAAGGCTAAAAACAAACCAAACCAAAACAATAAAAAGCCTGATAATATTAAATGCTGCTTAGAACGTGGAACAACTGTAACTCTCATATACTGCTGACGGGAATGCAAAATAAAACACCCATTTTGGAAAACGGTTTGGCAGCTCCTTACAGAGTTATATATATACTTACCATTTGACCCAGCAATGAATAGTTATTTATCACAGCTACATTCATAATTGCCCCAAACTGAAAACAACTGAAATGTCCCTCGATTGGTGAATAAACAAATTGTGATCATCCATACAACTGAATACTAGGCAGAAATAAAGAGAAATGAACTACAGATATATGCAGCAACATGGATGAATCTCAAAAGCATTATGCAAAGTGCAAGAAGCCAAAAAGGCTGTAGACTCCTCATCCCATTTATGACATTCTAGAAAAGGCAAAACTATAAGAACAAAAAATCGGCAGTTACTAGAGGCTGGGGATGAAGAGAAAAGATTAACTAGAAAGAGGCTGGAAGGAATTTGGGGGGTGATAGAAATATTCAATATCTTGATTACGGTAGTAGTTAGCCAACTATATACATTTGTCAAAACACAGAGTTGTATATCTAAGAAGAATGGATTTTGCTAAATGCAAATTATACCCCAATAAACCCAACTTCAAAAAAATGTCAGTATTAAGATTTTTAATTGTGGTAAACTATACATAACATGAAATTTGCCATTTTAAACCATTTTTAGTGTAGAGTTCTGTAGCATTAAGTACATTCATATTGTTGTACAACCATCACTACCACTCATCTCCAGAACTTTTTCATCTGCCCTAACTGAAACTCTGTACCATTAAACAATAACTCTCCCCTCCTGCTAGCCCCTGGCAACCATCTTCTGCTTTCTGCCTGTGAATCTGACCACTCTAAGTACCTAATATGAGTGGAATCACATAATATTTGTCCTTTTGTCCCTGGCTTATTTCACTTGGCATCATGTTTCCAAGGTTCTTCCATGCTGTAGCATGTGTCAGGCCTACCTTCGTTTCTAAGGCTGAATACTGTTCCATTGTATGTTCAGACCACATTTTGTTTATCCATTCCTCCATCAGTGAACACTTGGGTTGCTTCTGAAACCTTTTGGTTATTGTGAATAATGCTGCTGTGAACATGGGTGTACAAATCTGTTCAAGTCCCTGCTTTCAATTCCTTTGGGTACATACCCAGAAGTGGAATTGCTGAATCATATGGTTTAATTTTTATGGTTCAATTTGGTTTATATGGTTAATCATATTATGTTTAATTTTTTGAGGAACTGCCATACTGGTTTTCCACAGAAAGTCTTTAGTGTTTTAACAATAGGGGAATGGTTGAGCAAAGTATGGTGCACTCAATGGAATATTACACAACCTTTTAAATGCTATTAAATGTTATTTCTACAGAACTTTTAATACAATGGAAAAGGCATCATATAGTCTTAAGAGGAAAAGCGGTATAACTTTAAAGGGAAAATATTTTATCTAAAATATTAATTCAACAGTGTAAAATACATTCAAAAGGAAAAAAGACTAGAAGGAAATATACCAAAATGGTAACAGGGATTGTCTTTAGGTAGTGGAATTACAAGTTATCTGTATTATCTTTATGCTTATCTGTATTTTCTTAATTTTTTTCCAATGGAAATATATTCCTTATAATCACACACACACAAAAAAACTTAAAAAAAAAAAAAGCAAGCTTGTTTGCAGTATCTTCCTAACCTTCTGAAGTTGGCAAAAATATTGAGAGCTCTTCACAAAAGCAACTCTTTGTGACCCTGTCTAGGTGGGCCTGGATGGTGAGTTTACATTCATATTAAGAGCTGTAGTACATGTTCTGATTGCTAAACTTCAAATATGACTAAAGGTCAACAAATACAGAAAAAAAAATAGCTCTTCCATAATCATTAGAGATCCTTATTTTAAACAATCAAAACTTTCTAATACCAATGTGGACTGAAGTCTCCTAAAAGCTGGTGACCTTTTTTCTCACATTGCAGAAGAATGTCGATGCTCTGCATCCCACGCCTTCAGCAGCTCTGTGATGACCCCCTCTCCTGTTTCCTCAACTTTTTGTGTGCTCTCTTCTGACACAGCTCTTCCCTGCATCTCTGTGGCCCCTCCTTAGCCTCCTCACTTCCCTGTCCAGCTTCTGAAGCTGGTGCACATTTGTACCCTCTACCTACCCAGCCTGCTGCCCCTGGCTGCTGTCCTCCTCACTCCGTGAAAATGACTCATTACAGGGCATCAGCGGCCCGCAGGTCTCCAAATTCAAGATGTACTTGTCGGTATTGTATTGCAGCACTTTATAATAATTCTGTAGTGTTTAGTACCCTCTCCTTGAAATTCCTCCCTTTCCTTCTGAGTTATCCTTTTCTCCTTTGGCTACTCCTCTTCCTCCACTTCCCTGTAAAAGCCACATTTCCTAAAGTTTCATACTTGCCTTTCCCCACTTTTATTTTCAATCCACACTCACTCCCTAAAAGGCCTCACCGAAACGAAGTGCCCAACTATCACTTGGATGCAAATGACTCCCAGTCTTTATCTCCAGGACACATCTCTCTCCTTGCATACCTGGTACCCTGCTGGGCATTTCCACTCTCCAACAGCTCCCTACAAGGCCTCCAGCCTGCACATATTCTGTGCAATCCATTCCTTACACAGTGGAGTGAAATTTCTAGGGTGTAAGTCAGACCAATTTGCTTATAGCTCCCTAGCTTCTCATTACACTTGCAGTAACAGCCCAAACCTTTCCCAGGAACAGACCTCTCCCAGGCCCTGCAAGATTCAGGCTGTCTCCACTGATCTCTGTGATCTGGGCACAACAGCCTTCTCTGTTTCTTGAATGCTCCAGGCTTAATTCTGTTTCAAGGGCTTCGCTAGTCCTTCAATTTGGAGCTCTCTTGGTCTCACATCTACACGTGACTGTTTTATTCTCATCTTCCAGGTCTCAACTTAAATGTCACCTCTTCTGTCTTTCCCAAAAGACCATCTTGTAGGAACTCCATAGCTTTTTCTCTATTAACAGCTTCATTTCTCTATCCCTACTGCCAACGTCCTCATAATTTTTCACAAGAATACCTACTGGTTTCTCTCTGCCTCCCTGCCCCTTCCTCCCGTATTCTTCTCTCCAGACCATTACTAGAGTGATCTTTCTAAAATCCAAGTCTGGCTTGTAGCTTCTCATTTAAAATCCTCCAATCCTTCCATGTTGACTTTAGAATAATGTCATGATCTGTCTTCCACCTTGTCTTCCAGCCTCTTGCCACGCCTCCGCCTGCCACCCTCCAGTCACCTGAACTAATTTTGGTTTCCTGCAGGTGCCCAGCTTTCACATTTCAGGGCTCTCGCATGCACCTCGCCCTGGCTAGGTTTAAACTGCTCCTCCTCAACACTGTTCAGCATGCACTTGCTTCAGGAACGTTTCCCAAACCACCCTTTCCCTCAATCTTCTATCTTATAATTCAGTTTTCTTATCTGTTTTTCCCTACTGGACTGAGTTCTCTGAGGGCAAAGCCTGTGCTGCCTTTCCAGTATAATACAAACTAAGGTGCTTGGCATGTAGTAGGTACTCGATAAATGTATGTGGCAGGAAAGGGTGAACTGATAAACTTCAAGTTGGATATGATCTTAGAAAATCAAGCCCAAACTCCAGGAACACAGTGTTCCTGGGCGAAGCTCATCCCAGCATCTATATGAACTCTTGCAGTGAGGGCAGCACAGCCCATCCCTGAACTTGGAGCTACACAAAGTAACCCTCTCTTAGTGTAGCTTCAAGACTGCCCTTCAAGTGTTCCAAGACAAATGTCATTTGCTTCTGGAATTATTCTCTTCTCCAGGCCTATGTCCTCACTCCTTCTCTCATTTCCCGGTAACTCACTCTTTAGATCAAACCCTAGTTATTCTGGACAACTGTATCTGAGACTACTCCTTTTTGCTCTTCTAAGGTAGCACCCATTTCAAAAACACTGCAGAGGCAGTCTAGCCAGAGCTGAATTTAAAAATGGGACGGTCTGAATCTTATTCAAGGCCTGGAATCCCAGTCACAGCAGGCCCAGAGGGTGGGATCCCTTTTGGCAGCAATCTCACTTTCTTAACATAACCCGAGTCCTTTCCCAACAGAGTGCCGCTGAGCCAGCTCTGCCCCCTCCTCTCATGAGCACTGAGACCCATGGATGGTTTCTGCCCAGCGGATAACGTGAGCAAAGCTATGCTTTAGGAGGGTCTCCCAGCAGTGGTTGAGAAAGTAGACAGGAAGGGGAGAGATGCTGGGCCAAGGGAGCAAAGCAAGTTGGAGGCTCAGCCACAGCCTGATGCAAGGGCACAGAGTTCTGAACTCGGAGGCAATCACTGGGGTGAAAAGGAAGTTCATTATCTCTGTCTTCCCAGAGTCTGAGTACTTGGCATGCGAACAGGACACTCCTGCTCCACACAGCTGTCAGCAAGAGGACTGTTCAAATATCTAAAGCTGTCAGAAGGAATGGAGGCAGGCACTGAATGGCAAAGGGTGATCACAGTAAGGTTAGAGCTCCTGGTGGCATTTTCCAGAGGGCAAAACAAAGGCTGTACAGAAAACTTAGTAGGTGCTCCTGAGTAATACGCAGAGGCTCCACAGCAGCCCTTTCTATGGATCCCACCACATCTGTCACTGGCTCCTCCCCATGCCCTTCCAAGCAATCTCATCGTCAGGTACTTTGTACGGCACAGCCAGGAAAGTCCTGCTATGGACCTGCAGGGCTGAGCCTTCCAGAAGCCAGCACCCAGGTGACAGGGAGGAAGGTGGTGGGAATGGTGATCCCACACACTCCCCAACATGCTCCCCAAGATGACACCCAAACACTCCCCTAGCTCCCACCAAAATCCCTTCTCCCAGGGCCAAGGAGACAGAGACCCATGCCTCAGCTCCCCTTTCCCACACTGCACGATGTTCACAGCCTGCTGATCTCACACCTTCTCTGAAACAGTTACAAAAAAGGGAGGGAGAGAAAGTACTAAAAATTCTGTGTGAACTCTAGGAAAGGCTATAAACTAGCAAATTATCCTCGGTTCTCTTTCCAAACCCACATTTCACACCTCTTTGTAGCAGCAGCAGCAGCCACGCTGAACACACTTTGATCTTCACTCTGTTGAGAAACCTGAGCCCCTCAGAACTGGAAGCTTTAGCAGTCCATGACCTCATTATGACCACAGTGCCCTCCTGCCCCAACTTCTTCCCATCAGCCCCAAAATGTGGTCTGAGGCCATGCACCCTCTAAGCAAATGCAATATAAGAAGGAGATCCTCAATACAAAGTGACCCCTCTTTAGGGGAGAAGGTCCTGCTGGGTATCACGGAAGGGGCACAATCAAAGATCAATGCTCAGAGGATTCTTTGGGGATGTGCTACCCAGGGAGACAGGCTGGCCTGCTCCACCCTCTGCCTCCCCCTCCCACAGGGGCCCCTCTCTGAGTCCCTTTCAGCAGTTAACAGCTACTGTGATTGTAAAGAGAGCCTGAAATTTTGCTTTCTTATTTATATCCTTGCTCTAGAGGGGGTTGTTGTGGAAACATGAGGAAGCAAAAGTACCTTTCGGGAATACTTTGGAATAAAAATGTATGAGAAATTGCTGTCCTGGGGTCAGCAGTATTTAGTGTAAACCCCTCACCAAGGTGTGCTGCACCCCATCCACCCCAGAGGGACCAGGGGTGTCGCTGCCATGCTGCAAGACATCTAGTAAGAAGATGCCCTGGGCTACTCTAGTCTATAACGAATTTGAAGCCAGAAAACCCATCCTGCATCCTTACACTGCAGCATCCTTCACTTTGGCTGTATCCTCCAGTGAAGGAGGACACACGGTAACCATCACTGGCACAACAAAGGAGGTGACAATAGCTAGAGAACTAGGTACATCTTTGTTATCCCAAAATCATTTGCTGGTCTAGGCCCATGTTTTCGTCAGTCTCAGAACATTTCATGCCTTTATATAGAGTTTAAAGAATAAAGATGGGAGAAGCTTTTCTGAACTTCTTCCTAGCCTTCGTCTTCATAAAGCTTAAGAAAGGCTGCATGCCTTTCAGACTAGCAGGAGCCACAGTTCAGGTAGAAAAGAATTCTCCCTTCACTTATTCAGTCATTCATTCCTGCATGCACATATGATTACAACATATTACATTATATTTACATAAATACATCATCTTGTATTTCCTGCCCCTTAGAGCTTACAACATAGTGGATCACATCTTCCAAATGCCAAGACCAGGGATGGAAGAATGACTGCTGGCTCTGAGTTTATGCACCATTAAGTCCTAACCTATTCCTTCATACCTTAGTTTTCCCAATGAGAAAATGGGGCTGCAGGTGCCACAGGAGGAAACCTGGTTATTCTCTGTATGTAACCCTCCCTTCCACAGTAACATCAGAAGAAATCGCAGGTGGCACTGGATTAGCCTTCTGAGGCTGGGGGAGGGTGGAAAGAAAAAGAAGAAAATAGAACTCTATGTATACGGTGCCCTCTGACCAGGATCGATATGTCTTGTTCCTGTAATGATTTCTGCTGATTAGGAGAAGGTGGGAAAGATTCGCTCTAGATGAAAGACCTCTAGAAGCATACCTTTTCCTCCTGGAGTCTGCAATTCTGTTTCTTCCACCTCAAGCACAACTCAGTGGGCAAGAGCTGGTAGGTATACCCCTTTCTGGGTCTAGTGACCAACAGTCAGTAATACCTCTGAGTGTCTTATGAATATTTTTTAAAAATCTAAAAGGGGGAGGATAAATTCTGTTAAAAGTGAAACTTGGATAGGAGATAATACTAGTAGGAACACTTAACCATTTTAAATAACAAAAATGGCTCAAGTGTGTCTGCAACTGAAGTCTGAGAAGCACTTTTACATAAACATTCTCCTGTATGAGCATCTCAGCATCTGTGGAAATACTCTGCATAGGGATTATAATCTCCATTTGGAAGAGGAGAAGACCAAAGCTCAAGGTTGAGTGATTTGCTGTTGGTCTCACTGATAAAAAGCTGTCATAGAGCCAGACTTGAACCCAGCCTGCAGCTCCAAATTAAATGCTCACTTAGATCCAGCACTGATAAGACATCCAAACAAGCAGCTTGTGAGAAACTGGGGATAAAAACAGAGGCCTTAGAAACCTGAGCAAATGTCTTGATTCCAAACAGAAGACTCTACAGTGATAACCAGTAAGCTCATTGTCAATCCCAGGAGAATTCAGCCATATGTCAGTACAAGTGTGTGAGCAACGAGAAAGCAGGATGATCAAACAGTGCATGGGACAAGCTTAGCTCAGTGCCTGGCACAGGCTAGGGCTCAGCAAATGTGAGGACCATTAGTATCACTATTGGCATTGTTTCTTATTATTAGGAATTAGCATGAGATTTCTTGGAATAAACCGATCCAAGCTAATCTTGTTTCCTTTTTTAAACAGGGTTATTGGACAAACAGACTAGGAAAATGCTAAAGATATGGTACCCTGGATTTCAGCAAGCCCCTTGACAAAAATCTCATCTGCTACACTGACACAATGGTAGATTGAACCCCCGTGAGAGTCTGTGCCATTTGAACAATCATTCCCAAATTATATGGATTACTGAATAAAAACTAAATTCAGGCTGGGCGCAGTGGCTCACATCTTTAATCCCAAGCACTTTGGGAGGCGGAGGTGAGAGGATCACTTGAGCTCAGGAGTTCGAGACCAGCCTGGGCAACATGGCAAAACCTCATCTATACAAAAAATAAAACTAAAAAAATCAGTTGGGCATGGTGGAATGTGCCTGTATTCCCAGCTACTAGGGAGGCTGGGGTGGATCCCTGGAGTCCAGGAGGTCAAGGCTGCAGTGGGCTGTGATCTCACCACTGCACTCCAGCCTGCATGACAGAGTGAAACCCTAGCTCAACAAAAAACACTAAATTGAAATACTGACTTTGCTATTTAGAGCCTGTGTGACCTTGAGCAACTTATTTTACCTCTCTGTGGCTCTGCTTTCTTATTAGTAAGATCATGATAATGATAGCAATCATCTCAAAATACCAGTGACTATATCAAAAAACTTATCCACCACGATCAAGTCGGCTTTATCCCTGGGATGCCAGGCTGGTTCAACATACGCAAATGAATAAACATAATCCATCACAAAAACAGAACCAATGACAAAAACCACATGATTATCTCAAGAGATGCAGAAAAGGCCTTTGATAAATTCTACATCCCTTCATGCTAAAAACTCTCAATAAACTAGGTATTGATGGAACGCATCTCAAAATAATAAGAGCTATTTATGTCAAACCCATAGCCAATATCACACTGAATGGGCAAAAACTGGAAGCATTCCCTTTGAAAACTGGCATGAGACAAGGATGCTCTCTCTCACTACTCCTATTCAACATAGTATTGGAAGTTCTGGCCAGGGCAATCAGGCAAGAGAAAGAAATAAAGGGTATTCACATAGGAAGAGAGGAAGCCAAGTTGTCTCTGTTTGCAGATGACATAATTGTATATTTAGAAAACCCCATCATCGCAGCCCAAAAAGTCCTTAAACTGATAAGCAACTTCAGTAAAGTCTCAGGATACAAAATCAATGTGCAAAAATCACAAGCATTCCTATACACCAATAATAGACAAGCAGAGAGCCGAATCATGAATGAACTCCCATTCACAATCGCTACAAAAAGAATAAGATACCTAGGAATACAGCTAACAAGGGATGTGAAGGACCTCTTCAAGGAGAACTACAAACCACTGCTCAAGGAAATAAGAAAGTACACAAACAAATGGAAAAAACATTCCATCTTCATGGATAGGAAGAATCAATATCGTAAAAATGGCCATACTGCCCAAAGTAATTTCTAGATTCAATGCTATTCCCAATGCTATACCATTGACATTCTTCACAGAATTAGAAAAAAACTACTTTAAATTTCATATGGAATTAAAGAAGACCCTGTATAGCCAAGACAATCCTAAGCAAAAAGAACAAAGCTGGAGGCATCATGCTACCTGATTTCAAACTGTACTACAAGGCTACAGTAACCGAAACACCATGGTACTGGGTATCGAAACAGATATACAGACCAATGGAACAGAACAGAGACCTCAGAAATAACACCAAAATATCCATGTCCCTGCAAAGGGGCCTGTTAGGGGGTGGGGGCGAGGGGAGGGAATTTAGAGGATGGGTCAATAGGTGCAGCAAGCCACCATGGCACACGTATACCTATGTAACAAACCTGCACGTTCTGCACATGTATCCCAGAACTTAAAGTAAAATAATAAATATATAATGATTTTAAAAAATGTTTAGAGCAGCTTTATTCATAATCACCCCAAACTGGAAAACAACAAATGTCCTTCCATTGCTGAATAAATAAACAAACTGTAGCACATCCATACAATGGAAGGGAATACTCTAAGGAAAAAAAAAAAGATCAGTGATTAATTGGTTAGACAAGTAGATAGTTGGATATAAAAACAGAAGAAAAAAAGCTATGAATACTATTATAATTTCCACCTGCAGGGAGGCCTCTAGAGTTTTGCCACGGCATTCCATCACCATTTCTGTCCATTTCAACGTGTTTCTCAACAGCTTAGATGACAAAATCAAAAAAGTACAAATGTAGAGCCCAGCATCAGCTGCTCATATGTAAAAGATCTGGGAACGACAGAGAATCACAGCCTTCGTATCAGCCAAGGGTGTGAGGAGGGGGCTACAAAATCATCTCAGACTGTTCACAAACATGGGTGTCACCCTAAAGTCCTCTGCATTGGTCAGACCAGTCGAGTACTGTGGTTCATTCTGGGTGTTATATTTTAAGAGCAATATGGAGAAATATAGGGGATGGGGAAATAACAAGGGGTCTTGAAATAATGTCAGAAGTAGCTGAGAAAAGTATGAATGTTTTGTTGGGTGGCAAGTGGTTGTCACTTTGATGAAAGCTTACACTGCTTTCCTTCTTGGCATAACTTGAGTCAGTGAATCAAATTAGAAGGGGCCAGAATTTTGCCAAAAAAATGAAAGGATGCAAGGAAAGGAGGGGGGAAGGAAAGATGGAGAGAATGAGGGAGGGAACGAAAGAAGTGAGGGAGAGAGGAGAAAATGTAAAACCTATTCAACAATGGAGTGGTGCGCCTTGCCCGGTAGTGAGCTCCCCATCACAAGGAGAGTCCAAGCAGAAGCTTGGTGACCAGCTGTCAGGGATGTTGTTGAAGGTGTTGATGAACTGGACGATCTGAAGGGCCTCTGGCCTTCTGTTGTCCTCAGAGTCTATTATCCCAGCCCCTCTCCCCTGCACAGAACTTTTTCACACACCCCTTCCCCCATCAAGCTTGCTGTGGAGCTCCTAATCCCATGAGCGCCTGCCAAAATTTGGCCTGTGAGATGCATATTCAACAATGAAGGTTTCAGCTGGCTGAGCTGGCGGGTCTGTCTGAAGATTTCAACACCGCAGCAAGTGACCCTCTGGAATCCTAAACAAACTGTCAAAAGCTTCAGCAGCCTGGGCTCCAAGCAGCCTGCATTGAGGACCTCAGCTGCACAGGCCAAACGCTGCATCACCACCCCACCAACCACCCACCATCACCATGGCAACCACTGAGGCTGACTGCCTAGGCGAGGCTCTTCAATCCAAGCAGGGGGAGGCCCAGTTTTTCCTGCAATTTCCCAAAGTAGTGGGCCCTAAGGGGATGCAGGTGGGAGGACCAGAGAGGGAGAGTTTACCTTGCCCTTCCCCAACAGGATGCCCTGACACCACCTGGAGACACAGCCTGTCATCTATAACTTGACCTTGGCATCCTCTAACTCTAAGCAAAACACAGGAGAACGAGCCACTGGGGAATCTCATTATTTTTAGAAGCAAGCACAATCACTTAGCAACCTAAATGTCCCGTTTCTTCCCCACCCCTCCAAAAGCCCAGAGAAATAAATACAGTATTGAGGACTCCAGTGTTTGGTGCTGATACAGCGTAAGGATGTAATAATAATAATACTTTCAATCTATGTAGAAATAAAGCTTGCCTTCCAAGGAGCTCAGAGCCTTGCTAAAATTAAGGCACCGATCCTTCACACTCGGCCTCCCCTCCCTCTCAGTACGAACTGCCCAAAGATGACTGTTTCCCTGCTATCTGACAAGGGACTTTACATATGGATTCTGAGACACGGAACAATCATGATTCCATTCCAGTACATTACTGTCTGCTACCAAAAAAAAAAAGCATTTATTTCTAGCAAGGGAACAGAAAAGGTCAGGGCTTCTCAAACAAATGCCAGCAGTGAATTCCTCCCTCACATTTGAACCTGGTAACCATTCCCTTCTGGAAACTCTTTCTCCCTCATTTCCCTGCTAATGGTCTCAACCAATCTGCCCCCACCCCTCCTGCCAGCTCCCTCTCAGCCTCCATCCCAGGCCCTCCATATTTTCCATACCCATTTGATTCAGGGCCTCTTGGAGTCTGTCCTTGCCCTCTTCTCTGCCATTTCACTGGGACAATCTGACCCATGTCTATGGTTTCAACTACCAACCATGCAGTGATGAATCGAGGTGTCCACACAGACCTGTCCCAAGCTCCAGCCTTTCTATAGGGCACCACACCCAGTCCAAAAGACACACCCAACCGCCAAAGCCAGAGCCACCCTCATCCCCTCTCCATACCAGACTGCTCCTCATCCAGGGTGAAAAAAGCCACCCTCCCCTACACTTGGGATTCATCTTGGATTCTTCCCTCTCATCCCCTAAGTTTAAAGACCCCTAAGTATTTTTTGTATCTGTCCCCTCCTCTGGTCCCACTGACACAGCCCAGGTCACAGCCCTCAGTATATTCTAGACAGTAAAGATGGTGTCCTAACTAGTCATCCTAGCTCAGCCTCACCCCTTCCTCCCTAATTACCCCCAACACACACATGTACCACCATGGCAAGATTCCAAGGCTCTGAGTGCTGGGAGGTCTATGTAGCCAGGATTCTACCACCCCCTCACTTTAAGCCTCTTAATGGCCCTCTATTGTCTTCACAGTAGAATCCAGAAGTGTCACCACAGTACACAGACCTAGAGCTCCTGCCTGCCTGTTCACCCCCACTCTCCGCCATGCTCCACTCCACGCTCATTCCAGTGGTTGCCGTGACATGCATGCCATTCCCCACGGACACTGTGCTTGCTCTGGTCTCCATGCCTGCACCTGTTGCCTCACTGTGGCTTTCTTCCCAGCCCCACCCCACTGCTGACAAACTCCTTCTGAAGAAATCTGCCAACACCCATTGCTCCAGCAAGCACGATAGGAACCCATGGGCAACTCCCCCTCTCCCATCATCCCCCTTTAGACAGTCACTTCTCAGAAGTTTCCAGAAAGTTCTAAAAACTGGAGGCAGTATCATCATTATAAGGGAAAGAGATGAATGAATGTGAAAGCAGCCTGAAGGTGAGCTGTTGTGTCTACACCCAACCACCCCTGCCAGTCTGTGGCATGATTTTAGCCTTCTATTCTCTTACTTCTCTTTCCAAAAAGGGAAAGTATTCAGAAACAGAAGCAAATACGACTGATCCCTCTCTCTTCAGCCCTTCTTCCTCATTCTCACTCTGGCCCCTTGGTACCCTACATGTCCATTCTAATCCAGCCACTTCTGTTCCTTTCTTAATGCCCTCAAAGCCCTTTTGACAACCTGGTTGTGTGACATTTTTCCTAAGAACCTGATGGAGTTGTGGTGTTAAGAAAACCCACACCAGGTGGTTGTAGCAGCAGCCTAAGAGTCCAGAGCTCTTTCTGCCCATCCTGACGCCACTCCTTCACCATCCCTGTGGCTTTAAGCTACTTTCCTTTATGGGGCTTTGACTTTTTTATTTGTAAAATGCAGTCAGACCTTCCAGCTCTCAGAAGCTTGGGATCGATTAAGAATGATTCCCCTTTCCGGCTGGCTTTTCCTTTCTGTTTCTCCTAGACGTGCCTGTTCTTCCCAGACCATCTCAGTTTCAGGGCTTGAAAGGTGCTGCTGTGCCTTGTTACCTGGGAACTTGCTTTATTCTCTGTGCCACAGAGAAAACAATAAAAATGCCATCTCTTCATTATCCGGGCTGATAGAGGAAGAGGCTTAGCCAACTAAACATGATGGATAAGACGAAAGTCATTTATCATATTTGGTTTTGAGATGTGGTTAGAGACACATTCTGAGACACAAAACTATCTTTGCCCATCTAGAAACCATCCCAAACCCTCCTAGCCTGGCCTTAGTCCCAGTCTGGGGTTTGGCCACACTGTGGAAGAAAGCCCTGGGTTGTGTAGATAAACCACATAAGGGTAAGCTACTGTTAACTCTGTCATTATTCATAATATTCAATTCAACAACCATGTATGGGCACAACCATGTGCAAGACATTGTGTGGACAAAGCAGCCTACGGGCCATACAAAGAAAGACTTCTTATTGTCCCCAGAAACATAGGAGGAGGCAGGAGTCTGTTCATAATTATCCATATGACATGAGCAACAATAAAGATACTAATAAAGTGTTATGGAGGCTGGGCACGGTGGCTCACATCTGTAATCCCAGCACTTTGGGAGGCCAACGCAGGTGGATCATTTGAGGTCAGGAGTTCAAGACTAGCCTAGCCAACCTGGTGAAACCCCGTATCTACTAAAAACACAAAAATTAGCTGGGTGGTAGTGGCACGCACCTGTAATCCCAGCTACTCAAGAGGTTGAGGCAGGAGAATCGCTTGAGCCCGGGAGGCAGAGGTTGCGGTGAGCTGAGATCGCACCACTGCACTCCAGCCTGGGTGACAGAATGAGACCCTGACTCAAAAAAAAAAAGAAAAAAAAGAAAAAAAAAAGTGTTATGGGAACAGAGGGGAAAGTATACCTACCTCTAACCAGGAGGCTCTAAGAAGCCTCAGATAGAAAATTAAGGCAAAGCTGACAATGCTGTTAGTGGACAGGTCTTCATCACAACTAATGGCTCAAATGTGAGCCTTGCCTGGAATTGTCCTTGAAACCCAGTGAATTAACAAGTAGATAGTAAGTTCTCCTCTATGCCTAGAACTTCAGGAGATGCTGTGGGCTACAAAAGATATTTAAGACAGTTTTTAGTTCTATGTATGAGGTAATTAGCAAACGAGGCAGTGTTATATTCTAATAAAATAAAGGGCTCAATGTGTGGAACTGACAATAAGAATGAGAACAAGCTATAATAAAGTGCTAATTGCATCGCAAATGCAATGAATAAGAAGGCCTCCACAAACATTGTTATTTACTCCCGCTGCATCTCCGCCGCTGTTGATGACAACATCCCAGTCAGCTGTGGGCGAGAATGCTTCCTCTACATCTTTGGGCAGCATGGTGTGGTGGAAGGAGCGCTGGACTAGGAGTGAGAAGTCTGGTCCTGGAATAACCTGGTGTGTAGTCAGTGGCAAGTTACTGCCCCTTGCGGGGACTCTGGAAAGAAGCTGGACTCAAGGACCTCCAAGGTCCCTTCCAGTTCTAGTCAACAGAGGATCTGAATGCAAATACACCAGCCCGTGTCATCGTGAAAGGCTTTGAAAGATGCACAGGAAAGAGGAGAGGATAGAGGATTCCAGAGGAGGGCAGATCATGAACAGGGGTGAGAAATCCAAAGCGACAGGCATGAGCACCACTGGAGTTAGGGTGGCATCGGTGGCCAGAGTCAGGGGCAAGCATCAGCACTGCTGGAGTTAAGGTGGCATCGGTGGCCAGAGTCGGGGGCAGGCATGAGCACTGTTGGAGTTCAGGTGGCATCAGTGCTGAGGAAGGCTTCAAAAGCCACAGAGAACAGGGCAGAGGGGGCAATGGGAAAGAGGGAGATGTTTTGGGTTCCCGTTTAGGCATGTGCCTTGCTGTAGAAGGGCTTTAGTGAGATTCTCATGGCCGTTAACAGACTGAAGCTGGCGAGAAAATGACGGCAAGAAGCCAACCAGTGAGGCTTTAAATCATCTAAGTTATCAGGTAATGAGGATGTAGGCTGGTGGCTGGGAGGACATCGAAGGGAAGGACAGATCGCTTGATTTAAAAGGACAGGCACGACTTGAGAAACTGTCAGGCATAAAGAATGCAGGAAAGGG
Organism: Pan troglodytes; assembly: GCF_028858775.2. NCBI lineage: Eukaryota > Metazoa > Chordata > Mammalia > Primates > Hominidae > Pan > Pan troglodytes. The sequence continues at coordinate 67,585,401 of NC_072398.2, forward strand.
GTGAGCCCAGTGCCTGGGTCACTACTTCTTACCCCAGGCTAACACCAGACACCAAATCCCCTGGGTTTGAAATGGCCCGACACTGATATTCAGAGCACATCATGTCCTGAGAGGTGGACAGTTGTCATGAAGAGGCAGAACAGGAGCTGATGAATGTGCACTGTCTGCACGGCTTTTTTGTGTAGAGAAGAGGGTGTGTTTATCACCGCAGCAGCTGGCCCCAAGCTTGGCACAGAATGGGTGAGTGGTGGTGTCTACTAAGAGCCCCCTTCCACCCTAGCCCCAAACAGTTCCTCACATAACTTTAGAAACTTTCAACATAGAGGACAACAGGTCTGGGAAGGGAAAGGGGACAATTTGAGATAGAAAACAGAAGGCAGGGCCCCAGCAGGGACTTTTATGAAGAGCTCAAGGGCAGCAGGAAAATTGAGGGGGTGAGGAAGAAAGTCAAGGGGGCTGAGGCCTGGTGGCAACTAAAGGATTAGAAATCAGCATCTTCCAAGTGCCCTAATTCCTTCTCATCACTCCATAAGGCAGAGGAAGGGCACTACCTGCTCTCACACAGCAGGGCAGAGGTTCAAGGAAGGAAGAAGCTAGCAAGAGCCCAGGGCTCCTAACTTTCAGACCACAGTCCTCTCTTCCAGCCTCCCTCTTGCTCAGGGATGGCACACGCTGCCAGGCTTCCCAACTGGCCTGAGACTGCTGTGAAACTTGACGACCTGGCACACATCCCCTTCCAAACCATGCCTTACATCTGCTAGAGGTGAACACTCCATTTACAAGACTGTCGGGGCAGCTGCTGCTTCCCCACGGCGTCCCTGTCAACACAGGCCAGTCATCCCGCTCTCCTGCAGCACCCCAACCCTCTCCCCACATCTCAGGATGGCTCTCTAGGTTCCTTAGGCTCCTCCCCAGCCCCCTAGAGGCACACGTGATGCTCCATCTGCATATATTTCAACATAATGGGATCACAGAAAGAACACTCCTGAAGGAACAGCAAAGAAAGTGTTTGGACTTGGGGCCCCTGGGGGAGCCTTGGGCCAAGAAAAAAATAAATCATCTTTCCTGGAGACAGGGGGACATGAAAGGGGTCTTGAAAGCTATGAGGGAAAAGAAAGGCAGGCGACAACTATTGTGATCCAAATGTGGAATTCACCCAAACTCCCTGAACAGAAGTCCATCGGGGTAAAGCAGGCAGGCTGTGGTTTCCTCGTGCCTCCTCTCTTTCCTGTTCTCAGGGGAGAAATTCTATCCTCCAGCTTCTTGAGCTCCTGCCCCCTGCCCTAAGGGACAGCCTGTGTGGAGCCAGGAGTAGTCAAGACCACACCCTCACGTGGGAGGAGGAAATCTCCCACCTCAGTGTGGGGGGAGTCCAAGCTGGGAGCACTGCCATCCCCCCACAGCCCTGCAGGACACAGGGAGCCCACCAACTGGACCACTGTCTTCCCTGCCTCAGTGCGCTGAGTCCCTGGAATGGATGAACATCTAAAATGCCAAATATGACAAAATACTTTGAGATACTGCATTTCAAATAGTCAAAAAATAAGGCAAAAGATACAACAAACATGGTATTATATGTAACAGGGGTTAATATTTTCTGTTATTTCTTTCAAATCATGTTTTAAAAAACCTAGACATTTCAGACACAGGCAAGGCTCCACCCGACCTGTTTTCATCCCCTCCTTCTGGGAGTAACTACTGTCCTGGGGTTGGTTAGATCAGCCCCATGCTTATTTATGTACACCCCCAACATAGCAAGACTTTTTTTTTTTGGAGCTGAAATGTTTTTACCGTGGTCCATGAGCCACCTGCATCAGAATGATCTGAGTGCTTGCTTACCCTTACCCTCTGGGGGTAGGGCCAAATTTTTCATTTTAAACAAGAACCTCAGAAGATTTTGATGCACGCTGAAGCTTGGAGAGCCACCGTGCTAGCTTAAGGCTCCAAACATTCTTAAAATGCAAAACAACCAACCACAATGACCAAAACAAACAGCCATACCCTGGGAAAGGTGACCCTTTAAATTGCTATCTGTCATTTGCTGCCCCATGTAAATGACAGATTCTGAAACAGGTTTTACACTCTCTCTGATTAGCAAACCCTCCGGGGTCAGCCTGCTGCTTCCCCACCACGTCCACAGCTCACTTGGGGCCACAATAGAACAATAATAAACATTTATTATCTGCACGGGAATGAAGGAGGGGGAGAAGGGTGCTAAAACGCCAGCTACATCTAAATTTTCAGTTTGCACCAACCCACCACTGCCACCATTTGTAGTATGCCTCTGGCACCTTATAGGTTACAATAAAGTTAAAACGTATACTGCAATTGGATATTTGTACTTTTGTTGCCATCCTAATTTAGAAGCTATATGCATTTTTATAGCAGCTTTATTGAGTTATAATTTACAACCACATAATTTACCCTTCTAAAGCATACAATTCAGTGGGGTTTTTTTTTTAGTATATTCAGGATTGTGCAACCATCACCACTATCTAATTTTAGGACATTTTCAACGCTCCAAAAAAACTCCAAACCCATTACCAGTCAACTCCCCACCTCACTTCTACCAGCCTTTCGTAACAACTATCGTACGCCCTTTCTTTATGGATTTGCTCATTCTGAACTTTTTAATATAAATGGAGTCATAAAATATGTAGCCTGTTGTGAGGAACTTCTTTATGTTTTCCAGGTCCACCCACGTTATAGCAAGTATCAGTACTTCGTTGCTTTTCATTGTCGAGTAGTATTCCATTGTCTGACATACCACATTTTGTTTACCCATTCATCAGCTGATGGACACTTGGGATACTTTTTGTCTATTGTGAATGATGCTCTATGGACATTAATGCACAACTTTTTGTATGGGTATACGTTATGCCTCTTAAAATTTCTAGGGGTGAAATAGCTGGGTCATATGGTCTATGTTTAACATTTTAAGGAGCTTAAAAGAGGCTGTGCCATTTCACATTCTCAACAGCAATGTGTGAGGATCCAAATTTCTCCATATTCCTGCTCAATATTTGTTATTGTCTGTCTTTTTTATTGTAACCACCCTAATGGGTGTGAGGTGGTATCTTATCGTGGTTTTTATTTGCATTTCCCTAATAGCTAATGATGTTGCCTTGCTCAGTTCCAGCTGCTTTAAAAAATACCATATACTAGGTGGCCTCAACAACAGAAATTTATTTCTCAAAGTTTTGGAGGCTGGGATGTCCAAGATCAAGGTGCTGGCCAGTTAGATTCCTGGCGAGGACCCTCTTCTCAGTCTGCAGAGAACCATCTTCTTACTGTGTTCTCACATGACAGAGAGAGATGAAGCAAGCTATCTTATGGCTGTTCTGAAAGCACTATTCCCATCATAAAGTCTGTACCCTTATGAACTAATTAGCTCCCCAAAACCCTACCTCCAAATATCATTACATTGGGGACTGGGGTTTCAACATATGAATTTGTGGACAGGAACATTCAGTCCATAGCAGATGAACATCAGTTCCTGTGCTTATTGGCCATCTGCATGTTCATTCTTTAAGGTCTTACTCAGGAACCTGAAACCCTAGTGAACAGTGGTTCCCAAAGTGTGGTCCCCTCCCGACACACGCACCCATCAGCAGCATCAGCATCAGCAGGGATCTTATTAGAAATGCAAATTTTCAAGCCCTAACCCAGGTTATCTGAATTAGAAACACAGGGAGTGGGGCCCAACAATCTCGTTTTAAGCTTTCCAGATGATTCTGATGTAGGCATAAGTCTGAGAATCAGTGCTATAAGACAACATTTCTTACAGAGTATTCTCTAATATTTTAATATGTGACATTTGACTTTAAAAATTCCTTGGTTATATGAGTTTAGGAAACAATGGACTACACAAACAAACAAAAAATCCTTAAGACTTGTTTATATTCTTTAACATGCTTATGAGCAACGTGTATTTCCAAGAAGGAGATCTAGTATGCAGCATTTCCCAAACTAATAAACACATCAAACCGCTTATATATGGAGCATCTTGCAGGACTATTGTTCCACAAAAGTTACTTTAGGTAACATTACTTTAAAGGTATTCCATAAATCAAAAAATTAAAAGGCATGCCACTGTATTAGTCCGATTTCATACTGCTATAAAGAACTGCTCGGGACTGGGTAATTTATAAGGGAAAGAGTTTTAACTGACTCACAGTTCAGCATGGCTGGGGAGGCCTCAGGAAACTTAGAATCATGGCAAAGGGGAAGTAAGACACTTTCTTCACAAAGCAGCAGGAAGGAGAAGTGCTGAGCCAATGGGGAAGAGCCCCTTATAAAACCATCAGATCTCGTGAGAACTCACTCACTATCATGAGAACAGCATGGGGGAAACCACCCCCATTATTCAATTACCTCCACCTGATCTCCCCCTTGACATGTGGGGACTGTGGAGATTACAATTCAAGATGAGATTTGGGTGGAGACACAAAGCCAAACAATATCAGTCACTATTTCTTCATCAAGTCAAGTCTGTTGTTAAGAACATCCTTTAAACTAGTTCTTTACAAAGTTTTTTGCTTTAATTATCTATTAACACTTCTGAAAAGCAAGCTTCATGGCTTAAAACAGTAATTAGCATGTGGGGAATCTGAGAGTGTTTTTGTGGGGATCTTTTGCTCAAGATCTCTGATGAGGTTGCAGTCAAGAAACCAACCACAGTTGGAGTCAAACTGTCAGCTGGGGTTTGCAGTTATCTGAACACTTGACTAATCTGGGTTTCCAGGACGGCTTACTCATGGCTTTGGCAGGAGTCTCCAGTTCCTGATCATGTGACCTTCCATAGGACTCCTTGAGTGTCCTCATGATATGGTAACCTGCTTCTCCACCAAGCAAGTGATCCAAGAGAGCAAGGAAGATATGGCAATGTCTGCTAGGACCTAGCCTCAAAAGCCACACCCTCACTTCTGCCGTGTTCTCTTTGTCACCCAGACCAAACCTGATACAATGGTCGGGAGCAAGGGCCTACATGAGGACGTAGAGACCAAGCAGCAGTGATCACTGTGTTAGTAAGTGACAAAGCTGAGATTTGAACCCAGGCAGTCTGGCTCCAGAGTTCATGCCACTGTGACTGCTACTTCTCTATTATACGAAGAAACAAGATCTCTAATACTCCTTAAAGAATGTGTGACTCAAAAAGACGAGTCTTTGCAGGTCAAAACATAACATGTGCTCCTCTGCTTGGTGTTAGCATGTCCACATGCTTTAGCAGCTGCTGCTAAGCACTGCGGCTTGCCCAGAAACAGAGCCTTTCAGAACACAGGACTGGAACTGTTCATTAGCTAATTAGGCTGTTCTCAACTAATCTGGGAGATGAGCATCAATTTACTTCTGTTTTGCTGCTCTCAACGATCCTGTTACCATCAAACTGCAAATCATCCCCTTCCCCCCTTTTTTTTTTCATTGTCTACCTATCTAACTGGGAGATTCATAACTCCTAGTACCTCTAGCTCCTGAAATCCTATTCCTTAGAAATTCTATCTTTTTTTAAGTGTATCTCTAACTGTTATTATGTTAAACATATATAATGTTGGATATAAAGCTTCAACTTCTTTCTAAATGGAAAGTACAACATTTCTGCCTAAAAACCTGTTAAATCTTGAGATTTTTTAGGACCTTAAGAACATTCTTGCAATATTTTGCCCGTGCAGTGGAGGAAAAAACCTTTTCCTTTTACCCTTCCAGGTTCTCAGCTGTGGTTCTATAACAAAAGACAAATTAACAAAAGAAAAACATACAGATTTATTTAATTCAGGTTAAATATCCTTTATCCAAAATGCATGGGAGCAGAGGTGTTTTGGATTTCTTTGATTTGGGAATATTCATGTTATACTCGCCAGCTGAGCATCTCTAATCCAAAACTCCAAAATCTGAAATGCTCCAATGAGCATTTGAATACCACGTTACAAGAAGTTACAGATTTTGGAGCATTTCCTGATTTTGGATTTTTGGATTAGGGATGCTTAACCTGTATAACTTTTATATGACACAGGAGCCTTCATGAGGAAATGAGGACTCCAAGAAATGATTATACCTGACTGTTTTAATACCAGGTTTGATGAAGAGTGGAAAATTATGGAAAAATACAATAAGACAAAATGGTGTGGGCTAAGTACAGTAAACTAGGGGAGACTTTGCGAGGTCCGTTTGTTCATATCCCTGTCAGTGTCCCTCTGTCTTCAGGGATCACGATGCTCCTTTCCTCCAGGGATGGGAGGACACCTCTCACATGAGCGTTCTATGAGCTCTTTCAGGGGAAGGCCAGAGAGTCTTTCCTGCACACGTTGTTTTTCAAATTCCTTTAGCTTAAAACATTGAGTACACCAAGGTGACATATTTTGGGGAGCATATTCTGAACCTCATCATCTGCCTTCCTAATTCTCTCCCTTTCATATGTGTCATTCATTTGTTAATTTGTTCAATATTTATCAAATATTGCTGAATAACTACTAAGTGCCAGGCACACAAGGAATACACACTACCATATAAAAGCCATATAAAACACCATGTTGCCATAGAGCACAGAGATTAGGGTAGTAAACACAGGGGAATCAGCCCTGAGCCATGGTTTGGGAGATGAGGATACAGGGCATTCCTGATGATGAGGCACCTACTCGAAGCCCTCTGATGTTTATTGTGTGCATGTATAGAATTACAATAAATTCCACAAGGGATCTAGGAAATGCGTTTACATCGGGGGATTTTGTGAAGATTCTCCATCTCCCTTATTATAAACAATCTGAAGGGTCTAACTGTGCATCACAAGCACACAACAGGATGTCACACCCAAATAGGAGGTGTCCATTGAGCATCTGCTGATGGTGATGATAAGGAGGATAGAGACCAAACAGGACCTAAATAGGAAACATGTTTATTTGTTGTAAGACTGGGGACCTGAAATCTGGCATCCTGGTTTCTAATTTTACCTTTGTCCTATTTTAACATAAGACCTATAATAAGTAATACAGCTCCACTGTACACCACTTTTACATGTGGCCACTAAAAGCAAAGACTAAACTCTGGGTCTATCTTCTGTGGAGACAAGGCGAATTTTAACATGAGTCTTATCCATTAAGTAATGTAATGGTTTTATACATAATATTCAGAGGTTACTGCTCAGAGGAAGGATTTCTACTAAGAAAAATGCTTATCAGTTTTTTCAGGTTACTTTTACTCAACTTAAGAAAAGCTTCAGTGGGACTCAGATCTTGCGGGACACCTGGATTGAGAGGCTCATACAGAGCATTAGTAGTGGTAAAAGGACCATTAGAGAAGGGGTAAGCAGACCGGGAATAATATATTCTTCCTCCCATGAAGGTGATCATGTGACAAGGATTGGCTGGATCAACCTGCCATTTCTTCATTTGGCCTTAAAGGCATCCTTGAAATATTTTGCCTGTCTTCCTGAATTCTTCCCCCTTTCATATCTGCCATTCATTCATTAATTCATTAATTAGCTTGTTCAGTCATTATCTGTTCAGTTGGTAATATTTGCTGAATGACTACTAAGTGCTAGGCACACAAGGAGTTCAAATAGAATACAATACAACCCCTGCCTTCAAGCCCTTGGTAAGCAGCTATGTAGTGGAGGAGATACTAATGTCAACTGGGTGAGTGAAGTTTAGGGTGAGCCTAGTCAACGAGTAAGGGAAAATAGAAGGAAATGGGGAGGAAGCACAGTCAGGGAATAGTCACTTAGCTGAATAGATACCAGCCAGAGGGATGGCAGGGTTGGTGTTACAGCATGCAAAAGAGCACATTCAAAAGGAAGGAGGCATGAAATAGCACACAATTCAAGGAACCACAAGTAGTCCAGTATAGCTGGAGGGCAGGCTGCATGTGGTCAGGTCAGGAGGGATCTTGTATTCTGCTGCAGAAAACAGCAAACCACTGAAAGCCTTTAGGCAAAGAATTGCAGAATTATATTACATTTTGTGAAACCATGCTTATCATCTTCTGCATGATCTTTTTCAAAATTCAACAGAAGCCTTTTCAGATTAACACTGTATCACCGAACAGATTTTCACTTTGTAGATTCTCAGGACTTTGCTAGTCAGTTTGCTTTCCTCCACTTTCCCTGACTGAATGCCCTTTCCCATGTTCTCCTTGGCAATCCCCTACCCACCTTCAACATCCAGCTTAAATAAATATCACCTCTCTGTGACTCTTTTTTCCCAAACACAGTCACCTTCTCCTTCTTCCATACTCCCAGAATACATTCAACAGAGCATTAGTGCGGTGATGTACTGCAATTGCTTCTTAACAGTCACTCTCTTCCACTAGACTATGGGTCCCAGGAAGGCACAGATTTGCATTCCAATTTACATATACATGCACATTTACGTATAACACATGAAAAAGATTCCATTGAATCAGCAGTACTTTATTGAACACCTGCTGTGTGCCAGACAATGTGCTGGATGCTGGTATTCAATACAGAACCACCATATAAAGGACATCTTTCTCATGCAGCATGTATAAAAATGCATGTAATATATATGTGTATGGAAATTAGAATGTAAGTTCCCTTAAAGCAGATATATTTTTCAGTTCTCTGAACCTGAAAGATTAACCACAACTGATTTTTTAAAACTCATTACCTAATTTATTTGCAATCATATTATATGAGAAAGCAGAAAGATTTAAAATGGTTTCAAGCACCAATAACTCAATATGTAAAAATTTTAAATATTGAACTGGTAGGGTAAGAATCAAATGGCCAGAAACACACAGCTTTTATATTACATAAAAACACTAAGACAGAAAACACTAGAACAGGGCACCCTGTCCAACTAACTTCTACAAGATCTTCTGCAAACTGCATGGAATATAAATATTTGGTGATTTTGCATTCACTCAGTATATATTTATTAGTGCCATTTTTGTTGTTCCAATATATTTCAGGTACTATGCTAAGTGCTTTACATGTGTTAGCTTAATAATTCTCAAACTAATCCTATATAGTAGGTAGCCCCTTATCTGGGCAAATTATTTAATCCCACTGTACCTCTGTTTCTTCATCTATAAAATGGCAATAGTAATAGAATAGACATCATAGGATTGTTGAGGCATTAGATGTGTTTGCACAGGTAGAGTACTTAGAACAGTGCCTGACATACACTCCAATTTCAAATATTAACTGAGAATCACCACTACCACCCTCATGCTTCATCATCATCACCACCTCATTTTGAATGTGAAGTAACTGAGACTCAGAGAGGTTAGAAGAAAATATTGCCTCAACTTCTCTCTCAGACAGGTAGACTGAACACACACTGTGACCTCTCCCCCCTTCCACCAAATTCCTAGAAATCATTTTCTATATACATACAGTAACCACACTGGACAGCAAAAAGAGAAACAAACCCTCACTAGGCTAGATGTTGTGATGAATCCCCTCTGGACAGAAAGTAGCTGCAACTGATTTTTAAAAAGAAACCACAGGCCAGGTGTGGTGGCTCACACCTGTAATCCCAGCACTTTGGGAGGCCAAGGCGGGTGGATCACCTGAGGTTAGGAGTTCAAGACCAGCCTGGCCAACAAGGTGAAACCCTGTCTCTACTAAAAACACAAAATTAGCCAGGTGTGATGGTTCATGCCTGTAATCCCAGCTACTTGGGAAGCTGAGGCAGGAGAATCACTTGAATCTTGGAGGTGGAGGGTGCAGTGAGCCGAGATCGTGCCACTGCACTCCAGTCTGGGCAACAAGAGCAAAACTCCATCTCAAAAAAAAGAAAAGAAGAGAAAAGAAAAAGAAACCACAGCCCCCAGCCCTCAGAAGAGAATATGACCACTCAAATGTAGGCATGTCACCACAAGTGCTCCCATCTACAGAGGGTGGCCACTGGGATCTGATGGGATCCAGGTGACCAACAGGGTGATGGTTTGAATACAGTAGCAGGAAGATCGAGCACTCACTTTAACCCTCCTCCTTAACCCACCTTATCCCTCAGACCGGGCAGCAAAAAAGAAAATCTGCCCACAAGCAGGGGCAATGGGCATCAAAGTTGGGTGAGAAAGATGGGGAAGTGCTCTCATGCCTTTCCATGCCTGAGAGGAACAGGAAGTGCTCACTCCCAGGGAACTGGTCATCAAAGTGACCCATCCAGCAGCAGGTCTCACCACTTCTATACCCTTGCCAGACTATTAGCTTCATAGGTATTCTCCTTCCAAGAAGTTTGCACAAACAGACATGGTAGAAAGAAGATAATATTACAATCAAGAATCACCAAAAACTTGAGGAATTTCAATACCACGGAGAGAGAGAGAAGAAACTCAACAATCAAAGAACTTATACTCAATGAGAATGAAGACATATAATTATCAGCTTAGAAAAGTGTGAGAATATTGCAAGCATTTTACAAAATTACCAGAGATGGTGCAATTGAACATTTCGATAACTGAAAACTTTTAAAATGATTAAGTAGATTGAGTGGCAAAATAGGTGAATTTGAGATGTGAAAAATTGAACTGAGCAGTGTTCCCAGAAATCAACACAAGAGTAAGAAAAAGATGAAAAATATAAAGAAAAGATTAAAAATAGAGGGAAGAAATTCCAACATCATTTAAAACAAGTGCTACAAATAAAGAATAGATAAAATGGAGAGAAGCAAAATTAAGAAGTGGAGAAGCAGAGAATTTGTAAGTAAAAGAATCAATTCAAAAGTACTTCCCAGCATTGAATAAAAATAGAAATCTTAAAATGCCATAAAAATAAAAATAAATAGAAACCATCATATAAGACACATATTAGTGAAATTTTACAGCACCAAAAGTAAGGAAAAAATGCTAATGTTTCCAATGAAAGAGGAAACAAAAGTTATCTGTAAAGAAATAATCATGTTGGCCAGGCATGGTGGCTCATGCCTGTAATCCCAGCACTTTGGGAGGCCAAGGTCAGTGGACCACCTGAGGTCAGGAATTTAAGACCAGCCTGGCCAACATGGTGAAACCCCATCTCTACTAAAAATACAAAAATTAGCCGGGGTGATAGTGCATGCCTGTAATCCCAGCTACTTGGGAGGCTGAGGCAGGAAAATCGCTGGAACCCGGGAGGCAGAGGTTGCAGTGAACTGAGATTGCACTGTTGCACTCCAGCCTGGGCGACAGAGAGAGAATCTTTCTCGAAGAAAAAAAAAAAAAGAAATAATCATGTTGATATTAGAAGTACTATCAGCCACAAAGGATAAAAGACAACAATAGAGTGGTTAAAAATTTAAAGGTAATCATCTATATGTGCATGGGTATGGGTGTATTACATATGTATGTATGTGTGTGTATATATGGCAGAAATGTATTTTACATTTATACATATATACATAAAAATATATTTATATACACACATTATAGTTTTATCAAAAATTTCAAATACACAGAGTAACTGAACTACAAAAGTTTTGTGATGATGTTGGTGGTGAGTTTTTATAAAGTCAGAATTGCAGCATACATTTTTTCTCTTTGCTGCCCATTACCTTGTTCAAAACTTAGTTCAGGACCTCTAATGCCTAAGATTAGCCAATTTTAAAGACAAATGGGGGAGGGGAAACATTTTATAAATGTTTAAGCCTCTGAGGACCTGCTTTGTAAATCAACCTAAGTGCCCAAAATGATACTGAACTTTTTTATAAAGACCCCTAAATTTTTGTTGCATTTTGTTCAAAACCAGTTGGAAATCTCCTTACCTAATAGTTACCTTTACATTTTTAACAGACATTTATTCTGACGGTGCATAAGTTTTAAATGTCCTTCAATTATTTTCTTTTTATCACAGTGAAATAGTCACTATTGTTTCCTTTGATATTTTCACCTTGAATTTTTTTAATGTTATATTCACTTACTTTTGGTTGGCATTTGTCTAGAACACCTTTTGCCACCTCCTCTATTTTCAATTTTCTAGTGTCATTTTACTTAGCTTAGTCATTTAAACATAAGATCAAAAAATTAAATAAAGTCACAGGGCCTCTGACTTTTAAAAAATAAGTTTAATCTGTTACATTTATTTCAATTGCTATTAAGTCAGGACTTACTTCTACTTTCACACAATATGCTTGCCTCACTTTAAAATTGCTTCCTTTCTCTGCTTTCTTGCTTTTTGATGAACTTGCTAAATTTTCTTGTTACTTTTTCTTTTTTACTCATTCTATTTGCCTACTACTTCTTTTCTTATTTTTTATTTTTATTTCAATAGTTTTGGGGGTACAGGTAGTTTTGGTTACATGGATAAATTCTTTAGTGGGGATTTCTGAGATTTTAGTGTAGCCGTCACCCAAGCAGTGTATACTGTACCCAATACATAGTCTTTATTTCAAAATGCGGAATACCATACTTTGTGTGGCTGTGATAATGAATTCTTTGTCCATACAATTCATCCTATATGTTTCGGTTCCATAGGTTTCTTAATTTAGTAAAAACTTTGTTTATACAATAACATCATGTTTCATCAAAATTGTATGTATATTATCACTCCAAAAATAAGCTTATTGCTAATACTAAACTTTTAACTCAATTTTCAATAGCACCCACAATAATGTCAATGTTTAATCTTCTACAGAATGAACTTCCAAAACCTTTGAGTTTATGAATTAGATGAAAATATTGAGCTGTTGACATTAGTTTAACAATCATTCTTTACTTCCTTTATAAAGAGTATTCACCATAACACTATAAGGAACATCTGTCTTCATTGTTAAACTTTAAATAAGGAACAAAATAAGACAGCCTTCTATTACTGTCATTACACAACATTTTCCTGGAAGTTCTGTTTAGGGCAATAAGATAAGAAAAAGAAATATATACTAGGTGAATTAGAAAGAAACAAATACAATAACACTTGTTTGTAGTTAATACAGTTTTCTACCTATATAATCTAAAAAAAATCTACCAACATGATTTTAACTAATAAACTTTTACACGATTGCTGGATATAACATCAACGAATAAAAACTAACATTCCTATACATTAGCAACATTCTATTAGAAATAAAAAAATTAAATCATTCACAAGAGTAATAAAATTACAAGATACAGAAGAAAAATTATAACAAAGATGCGCAAGTCATAAGTGGAAAAAATCTCCAAAACTATAATAGGGTATAAAATATATCCCAAATAAGTGGAGAAATATTGGTAAGATTCAACATTGTGAAAATGTTAATTTTCCCCAAAAGTAGTCAATAAATCCACTGCATTTCCAAACAAAACCTGAAGATTTTGACAAGTTAGTTCTAATTCATATGAAACTATAATGGCTAAGATTAGCCAGTTTTAAAGACAAGTGGAGGGGAAGATTGGCACTACCAGTTATCAAAAAGTTTTATAAAAATATAGTCATTAGTCATTGCCAATGGGATAGAAAAGACAGCCTAAAAACAGACCACATATATATGGGAATTTGGTATACAAACAGAAGTGACATTACAAATCAGTGGGCAAATGTTGTACTATTCGTATTCACTCAGTGGAGTTGGGAAGTGATGGAAAAACATATAGGTATAGTCATACCTCACATACTAGATGCAAAGAAACACCATATGGATTAGGGACCTAAACATGATAATCATAACTTATGCTAGAAAATACATTTTTATGTAATATTTTTATGATCTTACTAAAAAAAAACCCCAAATGATCAATCACCAAACTGCCACATCTTCATCAGAGTCTTGGATTTTATTCATATCCTGTCTCTGTCTCGATTCCCTATTTAAAAATGTGGGATCTGACTGCCTAAGAGACAAAAAACTTGGTTCAGGACTTAATGTAACCAACTTATTTTTCCTAAGTCAGCTTCTAAAGACCAGGACACATTAAGAAGTCTCAAATACTGAGAGGTTTTGTAGATAGGGAATGCCACTCTTCCACAGGCTAGGCAAAAGTCCCATTGCCTCATGCAAGCAAGTAGGTAATAATAGTCTTCAAAGACAAGGGAGACCTATAAAGCGAATGGTAACCAGGTGTTCTCCATCTCCAGTGAAGGAGATAGACAAGGAAATAAAATTAGTGTAGTAGCAGGGAGTGTTTAGGTGAAGATCCAAAGAAAAAAGTGTCCCCTGCTTGGGAAGGTTTGAAGTACTGTAATGTAAAGGAAGACAGGCAAGAGATCTCCTTTCCTCAAATGCTTTGAAAATCAAATCAGTTATTCAGCTTGGGGAGAGTGAAGTGTTGGCTTAAAGGGGAAAGCTTCAGTTCACTGACAAATCCAACCCAAACCAGAATCACTGGTCTGGAAGTCACACACCCATAGAGAACCTTGCTTTTCTGGAAGAAGCTCCAACACTCTCTCTTTGAGAGAACATGAGAGAAAGACCATGTGCAACCTGCTCTGCCCCTGGAGGCGGCCTGCACAGCCCCTGCACCAAGCTCGGGAGAAGCTTGACCTTTGTAATGAGGTGCTGCTGCCACACACCCATACACCACATCATGCTGCCCCAGCACATGGGCCATGAATCATTCACAAAGCTTCTGAATCAATTATTCATCCAAACCAAAGACCAAACACTTTGCTAATTGTCCAGGAAGAGTGGGGAGAGGGGAAAAGAGACTGATTGAAAAGAAATCTGTGTCATGCAAACAATTGGCCATATTAACACATCATTTATTTTAAACAAAAAACAACAAACACTCAAACAGAAAATAGAGTCCTCCAACTTAATTGGCTAAGTGATGTGGGCTGCCTCTGAAACAGGAAGGGAGAAACACACCAGCCTCCTCAGAGTCCTGATCAAAGGACCCCACTCCATGTCACCCAGTTTTCTTTTCTTTTCTTTTCTTTTTTTTGAGATGAAGTTTCACTCTGTTGCCCAGGCTGGAGTGCAACGGTGCAATGGTGGCTCACTGCAACCTCTGTCTCACAGGTTCAAGTGATTCTACTGCCTCAGCCTCCTGAGTAGCTGGGATTACAGGTACGTGCCATCACACCAGGGTAATTTTTTGTATTTTTGGTAGAGACGGGGTTTCACCATGTTGGCCAGGCTGGTCTCAAACTCCTGACCTCAGGTGATTGACCCACCTTGGCCTCCCAAAGTGCTGGGATTGCAGGCGTGAGCCACCATGCCCGGCAATTTTTCTACCTTCAGCCTCAGTCCCACAGCTGGACTATGAGCTTAGAACCCACACTCTTACTGCTCCTGGGCCTAAGGTTTGGTTATAGCTTAGATTCTTATGCCTGCTACCTGGGCTCAGGAGCAGTAAACGCACCCTGGGCAAAGTATGAGTGAACATGGACGATAAGGCATAAGCTGGGCTCATGGTTTCCGTACCTCCCGCCCTGCCCAGCTCCATGGACGGGTTTGCACAGAACCCTGCTTTTCACCTCTCACTCATCTTGCATTTGTTGGGCATCTATTGTGGGTATAAGAATATATACACAAGTCTCCCTAGAGAACAGGGAAAGGAGAACATGACCCCCGCCCTCAATCTCAGTGAAGAAACAAGAGGGCCACGAGAATAACACAGAGGGGACACAAATGCCTGCTGATGGAGGGAAAATGCAGATAAGTGCTAAATGGGCACAGAGGAAGGGGGCTAGCCCCCTAGGAAGCCAGGTCTTAGACTGGTTCCCACACAACAGAACATCATGGCATGGATTGGTAAAAGGCAGAAAAGATACAAACCGAAAAGACAGGGGAATCCCATTCTGGAGCAGTTTATCCAAATAAGTTATGGTTTCTCCAAAGGAAGGAAAAGGCTTTTAAATTCTTTCAACAAAATCATTCATAAAGCAAGCAAGCTGCAAAGGAAACACCACTGCCACACAGTTCACATTCAAGAGTTCTCCTTAGGAGAATATATGGTATAGAGGATGAATATGAAATATAGATGTAGATGTACTTTGAGGTAATCTCAAGCAGGAATAAATACAACCCATAGGCAGGCATGCATACAAACAGATCATAAACCATAAGCCTGTGCCTTCCTTCTTCAAAAGCTGCAAAATTTCTGACTATTCTTATTTCTTATTCTTTCTCTTCTCTTCCATTTTACCTCTCCAGCCCAGCAGCTCCTGTGAACACCATCAAATTTTAATGAGCTCTCTTCTCTGCAGCACCCATAGCCTGAATATAGATAACTGCATATGGTGCCCCTCATGACTCATGCTACTGGCCAGCAGAAGGGATGGGAGGAAGGTAGACAGGTAAAGGTACCAGCAACAATAAAGTTACCAGACATTTTCACATATGCCATTCCATTCAGTCTCTTCAATGGTTCTGTAAGCTAGTATTGCTATCTCATTTTAAATTAAGATTCAAGAAGATAAAACAACTAGTGCTGCAGTCATACGACCAATAAGGACCACTACCAGGATTCTACTAATTTGGGTCTAGGTGGGCTTTCCACTATGACACACCATTTTTCACTGGAATCAACTGAGTTTCACAGTCAAACTGTCAGCTACACATAAGTATTAAAAATCTACTACATTCTCAGCATCAAATTTAGTGCTGTATGTATATGGATGCTTATAAGCCTGCAAAAAAGTTATATTAGTTCATTTTCATGCTGCTGATAAAGACATACCTGAAACTGGGAACAAAAAGAGGTTCCCCAAAAAGAGGCCTCCCACATGGCTGGGGAAGCCTCAGAATCATGACGGGAGGTGAAAGGCACTTCTTAACATGGCGGCAGCAAGAGAAAAATAAGGAAGAAGCAAAAGTGGAAACCCCAATAAACCCATCAGATCTTGTGAGATTTATTCACTATCATGAGAATACCACAGCAAAGACTAGCCCTCGTGATTCAATTACCTCCCCCTGGGTCCCTCCCACAACATGTGGGAATTATGGGAGATACAACTCAAGTTGAGATTTGGGTGGGGACACAGCCAAACCATCTCATTCCACCCCTGGCCCCTCCAAATCTCATGTCCTCACATTTCAAAACTAATGATGCCTTCCCAACAGTCCCCCAAAGTCTTAGTTCATTTCAGCATTAACCCAAAAGTCCACAGTCCAAAGTCTTATCTGAGGCAAGGCAAGTCCCTTCCACCTATGGGCCCGTAAAATCAAAAGCAAGCTAGTTACTTCCCAGATACAATGGAGGTACAGGTATTGGGGGAATACAGCCATTCCAAATGGGAAAAATTGGCCAAAACAAAGGTGTTGCAGGGCCCATGCAAATCCGAAATCCAGTGAGGCAGTCAAATTTTAAAGCTCCAAAATGATCTCCTTTGACTCCAGATCTCACATCCAGGACATGCCAATGCAACAGGTAGGTTCCCATGGTCTTGAGCAGCTCCACCCCTGTGGCTTTGTGAAGTACAGCCTTCCTCCTGGCTGCTTTCATGGGCTGGTGTTGAGTGTCTGCGGCTTTTCCAGGTGCACAGTGCAAGCTGCCAATGGATCTACCATTCTGGGGTCTGGAGGACGGTGGCCCTCTTCTCAAAATTCCACTAGGCAGTGCCCCCGTAGGGACTCCATGTGGGGGCTCCAACCCCACATTTCCCTTCCACAGTGCCCTAGCGGATGTTCTCCATGAGGGCCCTGCCCCTGCAGCAAACTTCTGCCTGGGAATCCAGGCATTTCCATACAACTTCTGAAATCTAGGTGGAGGTTCCCAAACCTCAATTCTTGACTTCTGTGCACCCTCAGACTCAACACCATGTGGAAGCTGCCAAGGCTTGGGGCTTCCACCCTCTGAAGCCACAGCCTGAGCTGTACATTGGCTCCTTTCAGCCACAGCTGGAACAGCTGGGACACAGGGCACCAAGTCCCTAAACTGTACACAGCACAGGGACCCTGGGCCCAGCCCACAAAACCAATTTTTCCTCCTGGGCCTCTGGGCCTGTGATGGGAGGGGCTGCCATGAAGGTCTCTGACATGGCCTGGAGATATTTTCCCCATGGTCTTGGGCATTAACATTAGGCTCCTTGCTACTTATGCAAATTTCTGCAGCCAACACGAATTTCTCCTCAAAAAATGGGTTTTTCTTCTCTACTGCATTGTCAGGTTGCCAATTTTCTGAACTTTTATGCTCTGTTTCCCTTTTAAAATAGAATGCTTTTAACAGCACCCAACTCACCTTTTGAATGCTTTGCTGCTAAGAAATTTCCTCCACCAGACACCCTAAATCATCTCTCTCAAGTTCAAAGTTCCACAAATCTCTAGGGCAGGGGCAATAGGCCACCAGTCTCTTTGCTAAAACATAACAAGAGCCACTTCTGCTCCAGTTCCCAACAAGTTCCTCATCTCCACCTGAGACAACCACAGCCTGGACATTATCGTTCCTATCACTATCAGCATTTTTGTCAAAGCCATTCAACAGGTCTCTAAGAGATTCCAAACTTTCTCACGTTTTCCTTTCTTCTTCTGAGCCCTCCAAACTGTTCCAACCTCTGCCTGTTATCCAGTTCCAAAGTCACTTCCACATTTTCAGGTATCTTTTCAGCAACACCCCTCTCCTGGTACCAATTTACTGCATTAGTTTGTTTTCATGCTGCTGATAAAAACATACCTGAAACTGGGAACAAAAAGAGGTTTAATGAGACTTCCAGCTCCACTTGGCTGGGGAGGCCTCAGAATAATGGCAGGAGGTGAAACGTACTTCTTACATGGCAGCAGGAAGAGAAAAATGAGGAAGAAGCAAAAGTGGAAACCCCTGATAAACCCAGCAGATCTCATGAGACTTATTCACTATCATGAGAATAGCATGGGAAAGTCCAGCCCCCATGATTCAATTACTGCCCCCCCCCCACCCCGGGTCCCTCCCACAACATGTGGGAATTGTGGGAGATACAATTCAAGTTGAGATTTGGGTAGGGACACAACCAAACCATATCAGAAGTGGAAAGATGGGGAGTAAAATGAAACAGATAAAAAATGGTCTTCACCATAAGAGTTTGATAATCCAGTAGATAATTATAAAAAACTGATTTAAAGATGCTGATCAATACAGAAAGAAGAAGAAAAATGAAGAAACAGTAATAAAGTCTAATAAATAGCAAATAAAATAAAGGAAAAGAATAAAAAACCATTTATTACAATAAATATTAATGTGTTATATTCTCTCAAAAGAGGAAGACTCAGATAAGTAATTGGAAAGCAACACAAACAACATAGAACTATCATGAGATTTTGATTATATAAGTAGGAAGGCATGGGAAGTAAGTAATGAACTAGAAGGGAAATAAAGAGGATCTATTTACTGAAGGTACATTTAAAACCAGAACTGGAATGAGAATTCAAAAAAGAATACAGAGAGAAAAAGAAGACCATATATATCAGCCAGCATTTTGTTCACAGCCAGCTGATACTGTGCCTTAAAGATATAGCCCTACTTTAATATTATCAAGTGAGTGTAGCTATTCAATTATATTTTGAAACCTGTATCAAGATAAATTAAGCTATAAATGCAGATCAAAGATGAAGTGATTCCAGGACTCTAAAGCCCACTGTAATAGACTGAATGTTTGTGTATCCCCAAAATCCATATGTTGAAACCTAATCCCCAATGTGATATTTGGAGGTTCAGCCTTTAGAAGGTATTAGGTCATGAGGACTCTGCTCTTATATGGGATTAGTGTCCTTATAAAAGAGACACCAGAGAGCTCCCTCACCCCTTCTACCATGTGAGGACACAGACAGCTGTCCAGCAGCCAGGAAAGGCGCCTTTGCCAGGCACTGAATCTGCTTTGATCATGGACTTCCCAGTCTCCAGAATGTTGAGAAATAAATTTCTGTTGTTTATAAGCCACCTGGTCTATGATACTTTTGATATAGCCGTCCAAATGGACTAAGAAATTAACTCAAGATTTAGTATGTTCTAGAAGCTAGCATAATCCAGCACAAGTAGCAACAGATTGAAAATACAAGGACAACAACTTCATCCCAGCTAGGGTAAGTTTTTTGTGGGGGCTAGAGTAACCCAGAGAATATATTTGTTCATTATATGCTTCCCTTTCCTCATCAATAAACTATAAAATAGTAGCAGGTACTATTGTTGAAAATCTACTATGTGCAGAGCACTGTTTCAAATGCTCAACATATATCATACCAGTTTAGTCTCATAAAATACTCAGAAATACCCTAAATCCTTCATTTCCCAATAAGGAAATTGAGGATGAGAGGTTAAATAACTTGCTCAGTGTCACAAAGCCAGAAGCAGACTTCAAATACAGAACTATGTCATGCCAGAGCCTTTGTTCCTTGCATCTTGCCAGGCTGTCCTGTGTTATAACTCTAATCTATTGTTAACAGGCTAAATGGACAATATTTCTAAATTGATTTCAAGATCAAAATGATATAGAAAAACCAATAATCTATTGTTCTCTTAATCCCCTCCAATAGAAGCCATTTTTCCAGTAACTAAAACCAAGTAGTGAGTTTTATATTCCCTTGGATGGATTTTGACATCCAGACCAACAGATACATCCTTTCACTTTTGTTAATTAAGATGCATCAGGAGTAAAAAAAAAAAAAAAATTCAGACCATGCAGCCACTAGATACATAAATTAGGAAGGCAGTGTAGCATCACGGTCAGAAACCTAAGCTCTGGAGTCAGGCTTCCTCATTGGAATCCTGACCCTACAAACTATTAGCAGCATGATATGGGGGAATTACTGAACCACCTAAGCCCTGGTTTCCTCATCTAGTAGTGATTATAATAGTACCTACCTCACAGGGATGTTGCCAAAAATTTTTTTTAAATCCTTTGAAATGTTTAATGCAGTGATTAGCACTGAACACCAGCTATTAATTACGTCCACAGTCCTGAATAACTAGGTAATCTCAGCTCTCTTTTCCATTCTTCCCCTCCCTGCCTCCTGACGTAGCATCCCTGCAACAAAGGCCAATTTCTGAATTAAGGAGACCTTTTCCAGAATTCTGCACTGGAAATATCAAGGAGGCTGAAAAATTTGGGCAACTGCTTTCTGAAACTCCTTTCCTTAGGGCTATAAACCTGAGACCAAACTGGCCCTTTTCCATGGAAAAGGATAGCTCCCCTAGATCCAATTACCCCACATAGAAGCCATGTCATAAACTGCAACAAGGAGCAACATAATTAACATCCTCAAGGACCACTCCAATCTATGGCCACAATAATAAATCCTTCTCCAAAGACTCATGACAACCATTTATTTACTACTGACTCTATTTGTTGTAGTTGTACACAGTTCATAACTAAACTTCTGACTTCTCAACCTTCTTTGTGCAGGCTAAGGATAGAAAAGAAATTAGTAAATGGAAAGGGTGGTTTTCCTTCTGAAACTGGCTCCTGATCCTCTGTTTTACTAGACTACAGAGTTTAGAGTTTGACAAATGTTAACCAGTAGTGATATCCAGGCCAACATGGACATTTTATAAACAGCCTCAGCTGGCTGACGACCCCTAGGCTTTGCTGTCTTGAAGAGGACAAAAATAAGCATGACAACAAAAATAAAAAAAATATGAAATACACTAATTGTTTCTCATTCTTATCTTCAAAGCTTGATCAAGAGAGGTGGCAAAAACAGTTCAATGGCTAGTTACACCAGCATGTAGTGTGTCAACAGCTGCTGCATTAGGGCAAAGTGAAACCACATTCCCAGTGATCTTCCATCTCTTCCTTATTTAATTCTACTGCTGTCCCTCCTACTGCTCACCGCTAGGCCTTGCACATGGGACCCATTCAATGAAAGGAGGATAGATGGACAGATAGAAAGCTGATTGCACAGAGTAGAGCACATTTATTCCCAGTTTTTTCTTCTGATCAAATGATGTCAAGCTCAAATGAAAATCATCTACCTATATACACTATCTACACATCAGACTTAAAGTTCCTTGGGGGCAGGTATCTTATTATTTATCTTTCTAGCCTCAATACTTAGCAAAATGTTTTGTACACACATAGCAAATATTTCTTGACTCAATGGATGTTACTAATAATTAGAAGAAAACATTTATTATATATCTCCTATGCATCTGACAATTTATACTCACATAGACAATGAAGAGATCATTACTGTCCTCCAAAATTGATGCTCTCCTTCCCACAGGGCAAGGTTTTTGCTAGAAGGCAGCTGCCCAATTAGGGATTAGATCTCCCAGTCTCACCTGCAACTAGGCTGAGCCACATGGCTGCTCCTTGTCAATGGGATGTGACTAGAAGTAATGTGTATCAGTTCTATACCAATACATTTAAGGAGTATGCCTTATCCTTACTCTCTCTTTCCACTTCTCTTGAAGGGACATAAACCATGAGATCATAGAGGACAGCAGAGCTACCAGATAGAAGGAGCCTGGGTCTCTACCTCACCAAGTGGAGGGAAGCCAGGAGCACTGTTCAGGACACACTGTCCTGTTCAAGGAGCAAGAGAGAACCTACTATGTTAACCCATTGAAATTTGGGGGGTTATTTGTTAGAGCATCTAGCCCTGTTTAATCTAGTACATAAATCTTGCAAGAGAGGTATTTTAGAGTTTAAAAATGAGACTCCTATAGCCTGGACCAGCCAACCTGGAACAAGCTCTGTACGGGTCACATTGTTCCCAGCTGCCTTAGGACCACACATACATTCTATTCCAATTAGATTGCTCTTTTTTAAAAAAGGAAACATACCATTTATTTATAATTATTTCACTTTATCCACAATTTCCCATACAAACATAAAATATAAAAAAATAAAACCACCACTTGGGAATGTGAGTGTCTCTTTCATAGTCTGGTTGAGGGATGAGCATAAGCCCTCTCACTTTATGAAAAGGAAAAGAGTTAGGAATAATGCCTGAGAAATGACTCTGCATGAGCAGCCTAACTCATACCACTGTGGGGTGGTGGGGCCTCACTGGCAAAGAGACTTGGGGTGTCACCTGCTGGGGACAGCATGGCTTCCCAAAAGGATGACAGCTGCTTGTTCCCAACTCCCCGACCTCCACTACCAAATACCAAAAATCAAACACGGGCCATATATCTCGTGAACTCCAATTAGACTGTTCTGTTCACAAGTGAAGCATTGTATCTAACTTCTACTTCTACTTTCCCCATCACCTCTACACAAGACTGAAGACCAGCTTGACTAAAATCAGGCTTTAGCCACAGGCAAAATGGGGCATACATTGCAGTTCTGGGCCTCATCTCCTTCTTTCATATCAATGGGTTAGTTACACTGAACTAGCAATTCTCATTCTTTCAAGTGTGAGGCTCTCTTTTTAATGCCACAAATTCAAGACCAACCCCATCCCTTGGAGGAGTTATTTCAATTACTATAGCCCCTTAACAACATGGTTAAATAATTGTTATTACCCAGAGCCATTCCTTTTTCTATGTAGATGGAGACATTGAGACTTAACAGAAGCTGGGTCACTTGCCCACAACCACAGTACTAGTAAACAGTAGAGCAAAGATATGAATTCAGGTTTGCTTGTCTATGAAGCCCAAATTCTTAATCACTATGCTATATTGAATAAATTAAAAAAGAAAACAATACTACTCATTCAACAATACTTTTAGATGTATTTATATTTTATAAATCACAACAGCATCCACACACTACAAAATATACTATGTTACATATTTGAGGGAAACTTTATTCAGGAAACAGCCAGTGCTTGTAGGTGATTTCTTGTTGCTTAGAGTTCAGACCAGTCACAGCTGGGGGGAGTGGAAATCATCGGAAGTTCCTCCTCCTTTATTTGCAGTACTAGCTAGTCAAACTTTGACCTGATCAGATTCCCAGTAGGGAGATCCCACCCCAAACTTGAATTTGCTTATTGGAGAAGAAGGACTGGAGGTCAGAGTCTAATAGACAAAGTTCTAAGAAGGTCTTGGTCAGAATGAGTCTCTCATACACACCACAACCACAACACCACATACTACCCTCTGTGGCATCTACCTCAAACTCCCCAAGTCTTGTATTTCAGAACAGAATGTAAAATGAAAACAGGGAAGGATTAGGGAGACTAAGAAAAGGACAACAGAAGAGCAGGGAGGAAGAAGCTAACACGTTAAAGAGCTGGCTGCACTCATCTGAAGAGGGGATGTGGGATGGAAGTGGGCAGGATAAAAGACCGGGGTGAGCATTTACTCCCTTCCCGTCTCTATCACCAGAGTCCATATGTGAAGGATCCATCTGGGTGACCTGTCTCCAGAACAGAGAATATGACACTTACTTGGAAAGGGAACTGGGATTCTCTATTTCCCTCTTCCAAATGAGTGGGTAGAATGTAACTCACAGAGCACTTTGAGCTCCCCACTGGAAGGATGTAAGGGCCCCTAAATCACAAAATGTTATATTTACAGTGGTTATTAACCAGAGTTCAGTTAGGATCCAGATTCAGCATCATGATGTGTCATGGGCTTTGGGAACAGGGAAAAGAGAAACATCCCATAAACAAGCATGTGGGTTGGCTTGATCTTTTGACTATTGTTCTATCAGAAAAATAAAAATCATAATAATCATATAGCAATGTTCTCAGCAAAGCATTTTTAAAATAATTTCTCTGCTGAATATAAAAAATAAAAGCCCACACACTCATCAATTCTTACCCATTATTTGAATCAGTAGGAGATGCTCAGAGTATAATCTCAGAGGGCCAGGGACTATGTCTCTACTCTGGGCAGATTAACAAATCTTTAACATGTGCTCGGCTAGATTATAAGGTCTGTAAACTGATTTTTGGTACAGCTCCAATAGGTTAAACAAAATTATAGTTGAGGGCTGATGTTGGAAGGAGGAGGCAAGAAGGAAGAAAGGGACACTGAGGACTTTAATCCTATTTCCCTAATTCTGAGGAGACATGGAGTCATTTGGGCAACTTGTTCTATCTTCTTCTCTGCAAACATCGTGCCTCTCCTGCAAATCTGTTCACTTTCCTGTTTCAAACCATTCAATGGCCTCCCACTGAACATGCCTGGACATGCCAACGAGGCCCTGAATGATGTGAATGATGTGGTCCCTGCCTACTTTCCAACCCCTCTTAGATTACAATCACTGTGGGCCCCTCCAGCCTTCTTTTTGTTTCTCAGATCTGCCATGGCCTCCCCCATCTCTAGCCCTGCACAGCTGTCCTACCCTCTGCCCGGAACTCTCCTCATCCTGTCCCCTTCCCTCTTCTCGTCTCATCCTAGCTAAGTATAACTCAGTCTTCAGGTCTCAAGTTAGGTTAGGGTCCCAGTGAAAAGTTATCCTAGCACCCTAACTCTTCTCCTATGCAGCATGTTATACACTATTAAATTAAAGTAAATATCTGTCTTCTCTGCTGGACAGCAAGCTATGAATAGAGGCTATATCTCCATCCAGTGCTGCATCCCTAGCAGTCAGCACAATGTTTGAACACAGGATGTGCTCAACTAATACCGGCTGCCTCTATACTTCCTTCCCTCCTGTCTTCTCCTGACTCTGTCCATTTTCCCCCACACCATAGTTCAGAGCTCATATATGGGTATTAGGGATGCTTAGCCCTGAGTGGGCTTCTTTCTGGTTTTCTCTCCCTCACCCAGAGTTTTGACTAAGATTCAACAGCAAAGATACCCCAAACCAGGTCAGTTTCAGTTCCATTTCAGATTGAGCTCTCCCATGGCTAGTCATGCCAACCTGGACTAGGTAAGGACTCTCCAAGGCCAGCTGGGCCCCAGAGAGCTGGTGGAGAGGAGGTGAGATGCAGGGACCCCCACAGTGATGTAAATTGTTTCCAATGCATCTGACACGTGAAGCAGCCACACTTGTCACTCTGCCTCCTAGTCACTGTTCCAGTGCTGGAGGCCAGGGAGAAAAGCCATGGCCCTGAGCCCCCTTCCTAAATGTTCTGTCACCAAGGTCCAGGCAACTGACAGAAGAGTGGCAGCCAAGAAGGAAGGAAATGAAAGACAAGAGGGAAGACGTCAGACCTCAGGCTTCTTTTCAGCCCCTCCTTTGTGCAAGGGCTCTGCCTGGACATTCTTCCTGGAGGAGAGAGGGCATTGTCAGCCTTCCTGGGTCACATCCAGATGTGGGCGGACAGGGGCTGACCCCTCTGGCCTGTGTATGTTTTGTGAGAAGTGGGGAGGATAGAAGACAAAGAAAGGGAAGACCAAAAAAATGGAAATCTAGAAAATGTAACATTTTCCTTGTTAGAAAAATTTTAAATAAAGGCCTTTGTTCCAACTTTTACTCTTGGAACTTCTTTGTTGTTCTTATGGGTAATGACTGTAGCAGGATTTGACTAATTTTGATAAAATTAGATATGCTGCCGATAGGAAATAAGATATATCCTATGTGCGATATGTAGTAAACTTCTCTCTTGAGGCAAAATTATAACTAATGGAAAATTTTAAATTTACCATAGTTTTAAAATTTGCAATAGGTTTCAGTGAAATTTGTTTCTGTGGTTGCAAGTTTTATAGAGATAAATGACCATTCTTAATGAGGTCTACAGAACCATAGTATTTTGAGTACTTTCAATTTTTATATGCTGGTTTTTTTCAAGGCACTCAGGGTGCTTTATGTGTATTTTAACATTTATCTTTATAATATCACTGTCCTGGAGGGAAGGTATTATTGTTCACTGATTTGGTATTTTGCTTTATTGTTTTGCAAAACACTTTGGCAGTGGAGGCTGTGCTGTACACTAGATGTAGCAAGGGCTTTAGAATTGTTGATAATAGAATTAAAGGGCCAATCTCTCCCCTTAGTAACTGTTTGACCTTGAGCAAGTGACTTTGCCTCTTTAAGTTTTGGTTTCCTCATCTGTAAAATGGAGATAATATCACCATTGCCTTACATTTCTATATTTAAAATAATATGTGCAAGTGCCAGTATAGAATATGAAGCCTTCTGCATTTAAAATAAGACATGAGCTCCTGGTTAAATGGGAGCTGTCATTATCAACATCATCACTATCCTATTTGCTTGTCATGAAACCTGGTGGAGGTAGCTACAGCAGGTTTTACCTTCACTTCATAAATGAAGTTTCATAAAGGAAAGCCAAGCTGAGATGGGTTACATCATCACCAGTATGACAGAGAGAATGTATGTCAGGATCAGGACCAGAACCCAGAGCCCCCAGGTCATTCAGTCCATGAGATTAAACTCTGTTTCCATGTAAGTTGCACATATATATTCCAGCCAAATAACAGAAAATCTTATTTCTTAATACCTCCAGCTTCATGGCCTAAATACAACCAAGAAGCAGCAGATTCTCATCGCCAGGGGTAGTAAGGCACCGCGGCAACAGAGTCCTAGATTTGGAATTACACAGGATCCAAGCCCCAGCTCACCACACCCCATCTAAAAGACCCTGGACAAGTTTCTTAGCAACATGCACTTTAGTCTTCTCTTCTGTGAAAAAAATAATAAGTAAGGGAAAGTTAGGCAAATTAATTATTCTCCTAGATCTAAAATTCAGTGATTGAGCTTTAGTAACCTTAGCCTTACCTTGTCTTCATACGTTCTTTCTTAAACCAGCACGCCCTCATTTTCCTCTCAACATCGGCTCTGCCCCCCCTTGCCCCTTCCCTTTGGTAACCACTCTGCACTCATTATATCTGCTATTTCCTGACTTCAGTGACACATACATTAAATAGTGCTGCTGCATTTTCACATTTCACACCAACACAGTTATACTTAACTGTGGACTATATTTACAACATAGACACAAGTGCACAAATCTCTACCCAAAGGAGGAGACATATTTCAACCACAGAATGGAAATGTAAACAGTTCCTTTAATTCTCAATTCTTGTAAATCTATAGAGTTCGCATTTATGCCATATCCACCTCTGCTTTGAAAACATACCTGGGAATTTTCACCCCACCTCCCTCTTCCACATACACTCATGCACAAGCACAAGAATGCACGCGTTTAACTGCCTTCAAATGAGAGCTCCAGGCCCAGGAGAACGGTCTGACTTAGAAAGCACCTTGCCATAATTTCTTTCCCTGTATCACCCTGAGTGAATGCAATGCCAGGAGACAAATAAAGTCCCAAACCAAACCACCCAGGGATTTTGAAGCTTTCTTCACTCCCTCTGGCTTTTCCTCCTCTTTGGTGATATCAAAGCCAATTCAGGCCCCACTCAGTTCTGTCCATATGGAGCTTCTGTCAATGGGTGGGGGTGGCAAGAAGAAGCCTTTCAGGAAACAGAAACCATCCCAACACCAATGTCTTACATCTGGAACACAGTGTATATTCAATATATATCTGTTGAGTGAACCAATGGTGCATCTCAATATAGAAAAAAGACAGAGTGCATACATGAGAAAAAATTCCCTCCCACCCAAGGCACAATCCCAACTCAGCTGCCCATCAACTACTAACTGGCACTCTCACTCGGAGTCTCCCTGAAGTAACTGGATTTATCAGCAGCACAGAGCTAAGAAGAGACCTTTAAGCTTCACATTTTGTCTTTTGCCCACCTCTCCCTGGAATCAAAATCCTATATTCTAACCTTATCTTTTCCATCATTTGCCCATCTGGGGGGAAATGCAATTGGAACAGAAATAATGTTCTGATAAAAGGAGATGCTGCAAGTGGCAGCTGTGCTCCCCAGTGTGGAGCTAGAAATGCACAAAAAGCCAGGGAGGAGGTGGAGATCTGTCAGAGGAGCAGCCAGCAACGATGCTGAGAGGAAGAACTGAAAAGTGGTAAGGCTTACAGGCTTGCAGACCTCCCCAACATCAGCATTAATAATGCTGATGCCAGGTTTAGTGCCTAGCATTAAGGCACTAAATAAATATCTGGTCATCTAGCAGCTCAGCTAAGTATCTCTGAGTCCCTTGCCTTGCTCCACTCAGCCTCGGTTTCCCCATCTCCTAAATAACAAGTTCTCATGTCTCCTCCCTCTACCCATTCTGCCCTTGCTCCCCATCTGCATCCTTCACCTGCCCAGAACAGTAAGGACAAGTAAAAGACAGGTCTCTGAGGTCCCGCCAGGCTCACTGGCCTGGTGATGCTATATAAATACCCAGTGATATCATACTATTACCACAGGGATTCAAATTGGGCTGGGGGCCCGAGGACTGCATTCACAACTCTTCCCCCACATTCTCAGCCTCAGAGAGACAGTGCTGAGGAAAACTCTGCTTTCCTCGATCTTTAGCTGCTCAGGAAACTCTTGTATTAGGGCAGCCTCCTTACAGAAAACCCTCTAAAAATACCTATCAATATATATTTAGCTCTAGATAGCATCCTCCTACCAACAGGCTTCAGGCTAAATCGTTCTGCATGTGCCACTGGCGAGAAGCTGGGGATGAGGACGGCAGCTCCCAGCTTTACTGCAGCACTCCCTGGCTCTCCTCTCCCCTGCTCCCTTTTCCTCTGCCTCCCCTCTTTCTGCTTGGCTCTGCACATTCTCCCAAACTGCAGCTAAGGATGTGGAGATGGCTCCAACTCTTTTCCATGGCTTTCCTCAGAGTTGATTCCAGGGTAAAAAAGAAAAAAGAGTTGTGCCACATCCAGAGCAGACTCAGAGTGAAACAGTGAAATAGTGAACCCCCTGCTCAAAGCCTTCCGTGGCTCCCCACTGCCCTCTGGTTAAAGTACAGACTACTCAGAATGGCCTAGACTGGCCCCTGCTGACCTCTGCAGGTCTCTCCCCATGCCACCTGCCAGGCTTCCAGAAGTGTCCTGTGGTCTGTCTGTGTGCCTCTCTCCATGCGCCACCCCCACAGGGCATTTGTACATAGCATTCTTTCTCCCAGAAGGGCTCTTCTCCTTCCCTGCCCAGCTGAGTTCCATCTGTCCATCCTTTCCACTTGTTTAAATGTGACTTCTTTCAAGAAGCTTTCCCCAGTGCCCCAGGGCCAGGCTGGACACCCTTTCAGGTTCTCATGTTGCGTGGCTCCAGCCCCCACCACCATGGAAGACACTAGGCCCCATTCCACCCACACCAAACACAGTACCTGGTACAGAGTGGGTATTCAGCAATAGCTCTTGAGGGGCCTCCTAGGCCCTGGGGTGATGACCTTGGCAGAGGAAGGAGGAAGAGCCAGGCACAGACACACCTGCCCCTCCCCAGAGTCTACACCATGTGCTCCGCAGTAAAGGGAAGAGCCAACGCAGGTCACCTCCCATGCAAGGCTGACAAAACTCAGGAAAGAGCATATTTTGAGCTGATTTGGGGGTTTTCTTAGGAAAATAGACAATATTACCAACACTCACGACTAGCTCTGTAATGTCACCAATATTTTAACATACAATGGAAAACAAAGACTTCCTAGATGGAAAGGGATAACACACTTTTCTCCATTTGGCCTGAACCCAAAGAGACACAAGGGAAATAGTGAAAGGAGACTAAATTGCTCCAGCAGCACAGGAACAGCTGGTGCTGTCGCTGAGTCTGAGGCAGTGACATCACTTGGCCTAGGGAAGGTGCCCAGGTGCTAAAGGCAAACCGGCCTGGGTTCAAATTCTGACTTTACCTTATACCAACCATTTGGATTTGGACAAGTTAAACTGTCTGTGCCTTGGCTTCTTCATCTGTAAAATGGGACTGGGTAATAGTCAAGCCTAATGATTCTCAACTCCTGGTACATTTTTAGGATTAGAAATTGTGTGTGTGTGCGTGTGTGGTCTTTGGCACACGGTTCAATAAATGACCATTTTTATTAGATGGTAAATGCTAGGTGATGTGATACCCCTGCTTTCTCCTTATCCACCCCTCCAACCCCCACCCCATCCACAGCCACTTCAATGAGGTTAGGTCTTCAATATGCAGTGCTGACTCTGCTCTCATCACCCAGGAAGCAATTCTCAGGAGATAACACTGACAACCTGGTAAATAACCACAGATGACTGGAAGCCCAATATTGCTTAATGGCCTAGAAATTGAGCTCCCAGCTTTCATTTTCCTAATAGAATGACCAGAATATGAGCAGCCTGGCAGAGGTAGATAGAGATGAGAGAGACATAGACACTGCCTGGCTCAGCCAGGCCAAGGGGGAAGGCTGGGAACAGACAATCCCTCTTTACCCCAGCCCCAGCCTTCCCCCAGCACTCATTTTTATATCCTATAGACAAGAGAATCTGGGGATAGGACAGCAATTCAATTCAATCAGCATTTACTGAGTACCAACTATATGCCAGGCACTGGGCATATAGAGATGAGCGGGCATCTAAGACACAGTCCTCGCCTTCATTTCCCTGTTGTTACCCATGGTTTAGGAGTACCCTTGACTCTCATCCTCCCATCTCATCTGCCCATCTCTTCCAGGTACTATATTTTTATAACTCACTCTTGACTAATGTGTAATAGTGACTTCAACTAATTTGGAATTCTCCAGGTGGCCTGACAAGTGTTTAAAAATTGCCTGAGTTGTTCCCAATGCAAGAGAGATCCCAAGTTCTGTAAGATAAGAATGTGTTAAAAGAATGGCAAATTCCACTGTCTTTTAGCAGGTGGGAAAATATAATAACGTCCACGTTTCTCGGTCCCAGCATTGCCTTCTGCCTTCACCAACACAATACTAGTTTCACTGAATTAATGAATTGGTGAGTGAATGAGTGAACAAACAAGCCATTTAATGAAGAAATCAGCTGGAACTCTGATCCACTCTCTACACATCAAACCATGCTATGCTGACAGTTAAAGTGACATGCCTTCTTTACCACAGAGCAGGGAGTCTCATCCCAAGCCCACAGAGAGAAGTCTCAGGATGGACACATTGGGCCCCTGTCCCCTTCAACTCACATGTGAAGCCCCACCTTTGAGAGTGAGCATTTGCCTGATCATACCTCCCTGAGCTCATCCCACACTGCCTCACGGGGACTAAAGGAACCTGCAACCACAGAGCCTTAGAACCATGGGGCCCTTGGGGTTATGAAGTAACTGACAGTATGGGGAAAAGTCAGTGAAAGAAGGAACTTGGAGCCAGGAGATGTGGGCTCAAGTCCTGGATCTAGTGCCTGCTAGCAATTCATGTGCCCTCTCTGATCCTCAGTTTCTTCATCTGTAAAATGAGGCTAGCACGGTCTTTTCTATGGCATTATGAGGACAAGATGAAGCAATGTACATAAATGCGCTTTCTAAACCATGCACACCCTCAACTTATAGGCCAAAGAACACTAAAGTTTAGGAGGTCAGAGGTCACAGGCAGAATGTGGTAGCCCAGGCCCCCCAACTAGTCATCTCTTAGCAAAGATCAATAAGAGCAGGTCTTACACTGAGCCAGCTGACTGACACCTCAGCACCCACTTCCCTCCTGTCAGCACCGAGAGCTGAGAAGTTGCGCAGCCTCAGCCCTGAGGCACTGTGTCATGCTCCAGCACCTGTCATTCCTCCTGTGCAGAGGGGAAAATGGGAGGTGACACCTGGAGATGAGGTGGGAAGGAAGAGCTGTCAGCAGGGACTGCTGTGGGTGCAGGTGTCAGGAAGACAAAGGGGGATACCAGGTGGCCTGGTAAGGAGGCTGCACAGGGCAGGGGTCAAAACACCAGCCCTGGATCAAAAGGCACAATTCTGACTCCTGCATCTGCCATTAAGAGGCAGGTGTGATCTTGGGCGAATAACTTACCCTCTTTGAGTACCAGATGACTCATCTCTAAAGTCCACTTTGCCTGCCTCCCTGGTTGGTATCACATGTCATTGAATCTACAACCCCAACAATTGTAAGATGCCCCGTAATTTTATGTAGCACTAAGAAAGAAAAACATGCTGTCAATTAAACTATATCATGCCATTATTGTAAGACACAGGCTGATTTCAGCAATGTTCCAGCATGAAAAACGTGCATCTTAGAGCCACACAATGTGGTAGATGAGAGCATCATGTGACTGTAAGACTAAATATGATCATGCATTCCTGTGGGATAGAACCGCAACCCTCAGCCCCTCAGCGGGGATCTCAAGAGGACCAAGCTCTTTGCCTGGAGCACATTCACCCATGAATTGAGGAGAAAGGGAATGGTCCATGCTGAGAAGAGGGCTAAGCAGCAGGTCTGGAGGAGGAGCAGGAGCAAAGTCCTGTGAGTTCATATGGAACTCAGGGGCCTGTGAAGGCAATTCACAAAGCCAGGGACATCTGAAGAGCCACTAAGAAGGGAAGATGTGAGGGATGGGAAAGAGAGCACAGAGAGGACAACTGACTCAGCCAAGCTCAGCACCTGCACTGACTCTTGAGCACCCCCTGGACATGCAGGCAAGGACCCAGGGGCCCTTCTTGGCTTCGCTGACAAAAGAACCCTATGGGTCCCTATGAATCTGCTTCTTCAACAACCATGTAGCAACCCTTATTTGCAGAGAGATTAACATCTACTGGAAGTCTTCTCTCATGCAGTCAAACAGTCCAGTTTCTCCACCTCCTCTCAGCCATTAGTTCCCAGACCCCACACCAGAACAGCCGTATACTCCTCCAGAAGTACTTCTTCAACCTTGTAAAATGTCTCATAAAATGTGATATCCAAAAGACGTACGTTGGAGCATCTTTAATAATTATTTATCAGAGCCAAAAAACAGAAAGAATCCAAGTGTCAAGTAACTGCAAAAATGAGAAGCAAGATGTGTACATCTACTTAACAAACTGCTGATCAGTCATTACAGATTTTTACCAAAATATGCAATAACATGTAATATGCTCATACTATATTGGGAAGAAAGCAGCAAAATTACAAGCATTTAAAAGACAGCTTGCTTAGCATCGAAGGCCTGGAAGGAAATACCACAAAACAATCAGGAATTTTTCTGAATCAGTGAATTTTTTTTTTCTTCTTTTGACTTTTCTGTATTTTCCATATTTCTTTAATGAACATATAATCATTTAAAACAAAAATAAATGGACTAGACAAGAAATTTCAAATGGATTCTGCCACATATAGAGCTGAGCAGGACCAAGAATTTACACAAACTTATTATATACACATTACAATACTTTTCTTTTTTTGTTGTTCTTCTGTAGTGACTTATACAACACTTTTCTTCTAGATAGAATCATAACATTTCTAAATGATTCAGATTCTCATACGGGTCTCTTCTAATACAGCACATATTATTTATTTTAGGGACATTTGCAACATTACCCAATATACTTCTGTAATACTATGTAAAAACTATATCTTCATATACTAATTCATATTTAAAATGTAGTAGAATTTTCTTTTAGAAAACTAACCTCCAGAAAATCCTTTTGTAAGGCAACAGATATTTTTAAACATGAATAGTCATCCCAGTCTATTTATCCATTTCCCATATTGAGGGGCTGGCTGCTTACGTGCTTCCATTTACATATTCCAGTCCATTACATCTTCAGTGTTTTCTCTTTCACGTAATCCCAATGGTGTAAAGATTAAAAAATAAGAGTATTTTGTCTATTCCACAAGACAACAAATAGATGCAATCATTCCCAAGCCCTTACCCTTCCTTCTAAGACTTTATCTACCTTCACCCCTCCTCTGACTCCTCCCTGGAAAACAATTCCTCTTTTCTCTCCTTTCCTTTTGGTCAATCACAGTAGTAGCTAATATTTCGCCTTCCCTGCCATTCTAAGTCACTCTCTTCTTTTCTTCATGGGTTTGAACCCTGTCTGCCAAGCAGTTGGGTAAGGGAATTTCCAGACCACATCACTTGCTGCCACATCCACACAGGACCACTCCTCAGTGCCCAGCTTTGCAGGTACCAAGAGCCACCTGACACAAAGACCAATAGGAAGCCACAAAAGCCCAGGAAGGCCTGCCCGTCACACCATTCCCAAGGCCAACACATTTGCTGCCAACGGCACTGGGTCAACCCAGCTTCTTCATACTATATTCATTTCCAAAAGAATGATTTATCAAATATTTAACTAAATATACTGCCATCATATGTGCTGCTGTGACACTGGGTCAGCCCCAATGTCGTATGGCTATATTAATTTCCACAGAATGATTTATCCAACATTTTAATATGATTTGATTTTATACTATTAACAAATATGCAAATGATAAAAACTTCTGTTGTCAGAACACAAGTCTCAATGATCAGTTTAGAAAATACGGCTGGGGTCTTCTCCAACGCCCAAAAGAAGCTGCATTTGACTACATCTTTTGGCCCGTCTCGGAGGTGCCTCCCAGGCGGGGGTAAGCTGCTTGCTTTGGTGAAAAGGCTCATTGGGAAACGTCACCCTCCCCAGAGAAGTGGGTGTTTAGCCACTGAGCCAAGCACAGAATGGAAAACCAGAAGTGGCAGCTTCCAGACCTGGCTGAGAGTCCCATGGTCTCTGCCTAACACCACACGCATCTCCACACAGTACTCATCCTCCTCTTGAGGTGGCTGACCTATGGTCCAGCACCCTGGGGAATCTTAGCCTTGAACTTTTTCTTCTGCCCCTACTCTACAGATTGCTGTCTTTCCACCCCAGGTTCCCTGCCCCCAGCCACCTCATGATACCAACCCCCTTCATACACACACACAGACAGAGAGAGAAAGTGGACTTACCCACTGAGGACCACGATGAAGTCCATGACATTCCAGCCATTGCGGAGGTATGAGCCCTTATGGAAGATGAACCCCAGGGCCACAATTTTGATCCCAGCTTCAAAGCAAAAGATCCCAATGAAATAAGGTTCTGTCTTCTCCTGTGGGGATGAGGAGCAGAAGCACCAGTGAGAAGAGGACTGTGCTTTATGAGACACAGGCAAAAGCACAGCCTGGCCCTTCCTGGATGTCTGTGCTGGGCCTGCCCATGTGTAGGTGGGAAGCAAGGGTGCTAAGGGACCCTTGCAGGCTGTCTGTGACTCAGGAGTGCACAGGGCAAGGGAGACCCAGGGGAGCCAGCTGTAGAAATGGATAATGTGAGGGTCACACCCAGGGGCTAGACTTCCTTCCCAGAAAGGTCCCTGATGGCCCTGGCTTTGCCCTGAAGGAGTTTGCTGCTCTTCACATAAGTTAGAAGCTTGAAGGTCATCATCTCAAGTACACACGTGAATTTTAGGCAATTTGTCTGCTCTTTTTAGGGGGAATACGTTAGATGTGTGACTCATTTCTTTAAGGAGAATAAGGACGTAAGCATTGGGAAGTTCATAACCACAAATACACACAAGCACTGAGCATCCTTCATCCTCTCCCCTCTACTCCCCACCTCTTCCTCTCGTGTCAGAAGTCCCTTAGGAAAGAGGAGGGAAGAAAATGGGCCTGTGCCTGCCCTTTCTTCTTCCCTGGCTGCCACGCAGCACAGACACAGTGTTTGTAATCTCTTCTTTTCCGTGTGAATCCCCATGGGGTCTGTCATTAGCTTGTCCCCCAGCAAAGAGCAAACCCCTCCCAGAACTCACAGGCAGGAAGGGAATGGGAGAGTGATAAAGCAGAGGAGAAGAAACCAAGAAAGACAAAAGGGGCAAAGGGGAGAAGGAGGGGAATCACATACCAGTCTTCGGGACATGGGGGTCTTGTCATCCTCAGGAAGATGCTGCTCCAGGGCCAGGACGATGCAGTTGGCAATGATGGTGGCCAGGATCATGTACTCAAATGGCGTGGGAAAGTGGAGTTAAGGAACAAATTCACCAGAGAGGGACACAGCCTCCAAGATGGCCGTGCCCATAAACACACAACTCTATCAACCCGCATTGTGTCTGTGCAGTTTGCATGATTTTTATTTGTAAACAGGCAGGCAGGCAAGACAGTGGATGGTCCTTAGCATGTGAAACCAAAAACATTTGTGCCTGGTCTCTGAACACAAAGCATCTTCTCCAAAAAAAGAACGTATATAGCCAATACATAATATAGTTGGGCATATGGCAGACACTCCAGCTACTGAGTGAATTCAGTAACAAATCCAATAACCAAGGCTGAAAATGGAAGGGGGAAGAAAGGAGGAAGAAACATAATTAATGCCATCGCAGACCCCTTGTTCTCCCCAGTCTTCAAACCACTGAACTGGGTAACGATGCTTGTGCACAGATCCAGCTGCTGCAATCCATTGCTCTCCTGGGCTCACAACTGGAGTCCTCTCTTCTAGAATCTCTGCACCACTGAGTAACAGAAGAACATCTGGAAAATAAACAATTCTCTCCATGTGAGCTTCCTTCTATTTTAAAATTCCACTCAGCAATGTACTTCTGGGGGAAGGAGAGGCTTGCTTTGTCCCACCTTATTTTCTTCTAAGTGTCTGCATCTATATGAAACAGAGACTGATCACGAGTCTGGAATCCTGGACAGCAAAGTCCAGTCCTGTAAGAACCACACTACAATGAATGAATGCAGGCTTTTTTCTGTTAGATATTTTTGAAAACAGGTGAGGTGCTCCCTGTGCCTTTTCAAAAACAGGACTATGACCCCTGCAGGAAGGTTTTGCCACATGCTCCGAGGGAGGTGGGAAGGACTCTCAGAAGAGAAAGAGGGAATCACCAGCTCCCAGCGCTGTCATTCTGCATGTTGGGATTTCATTCTGTGATTACTGTTACAACAAACACAAGTTAGCTACTGCAGCTGGTCTTGCTGAGCAACCTGTGCTCTAGAAGATTCTGGAATCCAGGCAGAAGAGAGGAGCAGTAGATCTGGCAAAGTGGAGGGAAGGAAAGGGACTGTTCTTATCTCCCCACATACCCAGACAGGCTGTGTAGGGTGCAGGGCCTGGAACCCTCTCGTGGAGTTCAGGAGGGCAAATCACAGCTATCCCTGCAATGCCCCCCATCCTGCCAGGCTACCTGTGGCAATAACACAATGTTAAGTTAGCACCCAGGGCATCTCTGGGGAGGGCAAGGCAGTGTGTGCAATGAGATGTGAGCTGCTCACCAGTTGCTCTGGTCTTGGTGCTGGCATCGGGGGCTGCAGGGCTGAGATGCTGGCTGTGTGTGAGCCCCTAGTCCTTCTCTTAATCCTCATTTGGCAGTGCCTTCTCCTCCCCCACCACCATGCATCCCTGAGTCACACTGTAGAGTCACACTCACTCGCCAGCAGCTGACCGCCATCGTTCCTTCCCACGCACCTCTAGCACTCACACAGCACACAGACCCCAGAGACCATTCCATGGGCCTCTGCTGCCCTGAGGTTCAGCCACCGGAACTAAAAACAGACCTGGCCTCAAGGGACTTCAGAGCCTGTCCATTGCCTCCACACCCCACTGTGCCTGCTTAAACCCTCCCACTCAGAGGGGCGCCTCCCCACATGGAAAGTCCCTCAGCACCCATGGGCATTCCTCTTCCTTCAAACACTCCGGGTGCCAAGCCCCTGAGAGCCAAACATGCCAGCAGTCACACATCACAGACGCCCACCCAGCTAGCATGCCCACCTTCTAAGGACTGGCCCCCAACATACAGCCTGCCAAGGGCCACCCATGCCCACTGATCATAGGGGGAGTGCTCCTCCCCTCCCATCATGGCTGTAACCCAGACCTCTGAAAAAATGCAGAGCAACCAGGGACCACACAAGGACCCAGTGTCCCATAAGCCTTCTGAACAGCCTAGGTTGCCCTGGGCCTGGCATAGGCACCCGGAATCCCAGACTCATCCTGCAAATTAAAGATGGGAACCCAGCAGCAATGGTGGTCAAGGAATCCATACCCTTTCCTGAAAACATGCTTGGGCGATGGGTCCAGAAAGGGAACTGACAACACGCATACAAGTCACTGACAAAAGACAACAGAAGTTGAGAGCGTTGAGAGTGGTATTCCTAAAATGCAGGCCATGAAATACTGGTGCTATAGGAACTTGCAATCAACCAATGAGAGAAAGCCTGGGTTGGGTAAAGTTAAGCAGGTTTCTCCCCAGCAGGACTTCTTGGGGCCCTAATACTTTTGCATACAGTGGGCACACACCCCATCACACACACACACACACACACACACAAGGCGTTTGGGACAGCACACAACATTTCCCAAACTTGCTTCACCTTGTAACTCTTTTTTTCAGAGCATCTCTTTTGAACGGTGTTCCCAGGAACATACCTGGGCAGCCTGACACAAAGTGGCGGTCTGTCTGCCAGTCCCCAAGAGCTGGGGGAGGAGGGCCGATGGATCTGACTGGAGTGAAACCAGGGCCTCTTCCATGTCATCCCCTGTCCTGGTTCCTAACAAAAGTGTTCACAACAGTGTGGGGCTCACCTGGTCACTCCTCACAGCTGGAAACGTCTCATGCAATTTCAGACACCTGCTCAGCAGATCCAAGAAGCCCAGTGCCTGCCCTGGGAGGTAGGACTGGGCACGAGTACTTTCTCGTTCAAGCTGCAGACCTCTCGCATTCTCATGGGTCTATGTGGGGTCTATGATTGTTTTGGGGGGTTGAATCTTCTTCCCCTGAAAACCTGAAAGTGATAAGCACAGGCTTCAAAGTAGATGGGTTCTCAGTGCTGAGCCTGCAGGCAAGACAGGTCCTGGCAGCCATGTGCCTCCAAGGCCTCCCCACTCACAATACCCACTTGGACCATGGCAGCTCCTCCACTGCCCCTGACTCCCCACTCACAATATCCCCTTGGACCATGGCAGTTCCTCCACTGCCCCAGCTCCCTGCTTCCACACCCATACCTGCATTTTCCTAGCCAGTTAACCCAAGTATATTGCTCCCTACAAGGACCTTTAAGCTCAACTAGCCCAGAATGTCCAAGGGCAGATATGTGAGGTTTGTGGGGACACAGGCTAGCTCAGGAAGGTGTAGCCAACACCACCGGAAGATGCTCCAGGCAGGGGAATGGCTCTTGGCCCAGGTGCTGATGAGTCAAACTCCCAGTGACTGGCCAGGTATCTGGGTGGCTGAGAATTCATGAGGTCTTGATGGCTGGTGCTACCCAAGGCCCTAAAGTCTAGAATCTAAAGGTGGGAGTTTGGTAATTCACAGGTTCTAAGAAGACCCTATTCTCACTTCCTCTCCAGCCAAATCCTCTTCCCACTATCTGATGTGAGGCCCATTCAGAGCAGCAATCTTCTGGCTTAAAAATATTTTTTTTTGCTTTACATTTTTAAAATTGTTCAGATATATATGCCCTTGAGAGGGATGTCCCTTTCGGCCTTATAGGGCATCTAGACCTCAGGATGAATTCATGGCTGCGGTAATGAAGAACCTGCAGTGAGAATGTGGAGATTCTGTGTAACTGTGGGCTAGGGGAAAGAATGGATAGTGGCAGGGAAATCTCAGGGGAGGTGACCAGAAGAGACCATCCAAGTCTGCCTAGGCCCCAGCCACTCTCCCTTACAGCCCTGTTCTTTAAAGTCTTTTCCACTTCCCTTTCTGAAGAAAGCACAAAGAAGAGGCATTTACATCTAGGTGCTTCTGCCACCACATGCAATGGCGTTTCTTCTCTTTTCCGGTCATACATCAAGACCAAGCTGAAATGCCACCTTGTCAGTGAAAGTTTCTCCCCGTGCCCCACAGCTCTTTGAATTGTGTGACTGTATTATTTCTTCTCCTATTTAAATCAAGAAACTGTATCTTGAAAGCAGGAGTTTTGCTCATGTCTCTACTGGCAGTGCTTAGCAGAGCCCATGGTATACAGTAGGAGCTTAGTCAATGTTCAATGCAGGTAGGAATGAACATGAGGCATTCACTGAGGAGCCATTATAAAGACAGGGCTTTGCTCACCCACTCTGGCCTGAGCCATGGCTCCTGCTCACTCCCACCCTTGCAGGCTGCCTCCGAGGCACCACTCCCATTTCTTCCCGACAGCAAAACTTCACACCCCAAAGCAATGGCTCTGCTACATCCCCAAAGAGAAGAGCCTAGACGGCAAATAACACCCACCCACCAGTCAAGCTAGTGCACCTCAACCTGGCAGACTGGACAAAGACATGACTTAGAAAGGTCAAAGGGAGCTCCGAGTCGCCACGGCCTCAAAGACCATCACCCTTCATGGCAACTACAATCAGGGACAAGATGGAAGGCTGTCCAGGACTCTGACTCTCTGTTCTAGAATTCAGTGACACTCATTACACTCTGTGCCTGACACTGTGTATATTTTAGGGAAGAATATCTATCCCTGGTATCCAGATTGCTTGTGTTTTGAAATCTTGAACAAATGGAGATGATGGGGCAGTAAGGACTGGGAGCCCCAGGGCAGGACCTTGCCTGCCTCACTCACCACTGTGCTTGGCACACAGTGGGGCCCCAGTAACTGTTATTTTATTAATAAATTAATACTCAATTGATAAATGAATCATACAGGGAAACTAGAGCCAAAGGTATCCTTACAAAAGGTACCCACACTCTCCACACTGTATACCCATTTGAACTTTTTATACTGTCCACTGTAGACACACATGACCTATTTAAAAAAGAAAATAAACCAGCATACATGGAAGATCCCTTTCATGTTTAAAAAAAAAAAAAAGAGAAGGCCAGGTGCAGTGGCTCACGTCTGTAATCCCAGCACTTTCAGAAGCTGAGGTGGGCAGATCACGAGGTCAGGAGATCAAGATCATCCTGGCTAACACGGTGAAACCCCATCTCTACTAAAAGAAATACAAAATGTTAGCCAGGCATGGTGGCACGCACCTGTAGTCCCAGCTACTCGGGAGGCTGAGGCAGGAGAATGGCGTGAACCTGGGAGGCGGAGCTTGCAGTGAGCTGAGATCGTGCCACTGCATTCCAGCCTGGGCAACACAGCAAGACTCCGTCTCAAAAAAAACAAAAACAAAAAAAAAGAGAAGGGAGAGAACGAGAAAAAATTCTGTCTTGCTGGAAGGATGATGAGTCTTCTCTCAGTAGCAGGGTTATTTTCACTTTCTTCTTTACTCCTCTAACCATTTTCTGAGTGTTCAAATGAGCATGTGTTCATTTATCACTACAAAATCAATTAAAGCTATATGTATCCTGAAAAGAACAAATCAACACAAAAACCCATCCCAACCTGAGAGTGAGGAGGAATGCGATGGCCAGAGAAATCAGA
This sequence comes from Pan troglodytes, assembly GCF_028858775.2. Classification (NCBI taxonomy): domain Eukaryota; kingdom Metazoa; phylum Chordata; class Mammalia; order Primates; family Hominidae; genus Pan; species Pan troglodytes. Next base: position 67,627,085 of record NC_072398.2, read on the forward strand.
AAAAGACTTCGGAGAGGATTAAATGCAAGAGAATGAAGGGACCTGGCCAAAATGAGGAAATGACCATGAAAGCACTTTGAAACCTGCAAAAGACATCTTCCTTCCTGCCTTCCCTCCTGTACCAGCTCACTGCTCACTAGAGGCCTCATTTCATAAACTTTACTGGCAATCTCCTCAAACACCCCTTCACTCCTTGCTCCCTCTGAGCCCATTAATGAGGACCTGTGTCGCTCCAACTCTCTTTCTAGTCTAGCAGTTTCAAGACAATCATTAGGGAAATGATAAAAATAGGTTCGCTTATTGATTTATCTCCTTTACCCAATGCTCCTTCCTTTGAATGGTTGACTTGTTTCCTTAGCAACATGGCTAATTTGAGCAGCACGACGTGGCCTGCACACCTGCCATTTGTTCATTTCCTTCTTGAAGCACAGAAAGCTGGGGCAAGGGTGGTGATGCTGGTTCTGCTGTCACCGGAGCCCTGGGGGCCTGGCCTGGAGCTGAGCTCTTCATCTGCCTGAGCCTGAAGAGCCTCCTCATCATCACCTCTCAGGTACAGATCTGCAGGTACATGCTTGGGAAGGACTTAGGCCTCAGGCAGTAAATATTGGGTGTCCCCAGGCAAACATGCATCTCTATCACCACCAGGGGGCTCATCCTGAAGACTTCTGTACTCAGCTGTCTCCTCCCAGAGCCTATGACATCCGAACACTAAGAAGGCCATGCTCTGAGGGGTAAGGGGCCACCAGGGACAGGCAGGCAGATAGAATGCTGTGCACTCTCCCAACTTCAGCCTAATGCGGAATATGCTTTTGTGGGGAGCAGTCGGTGGGCACTCAGGCACTTCCTGGAAACTCCTCGGGGGGTATAGAAGAGTCCACAGTCTGAGGGGAGGCATTCCTCAGCCTCCTTTACCCATTTCCACCCCTCACCTCAGACCCTACAGGAAGACCTGTCTCCTTTTCTCCCTTCAGTCTCATGTTTTTGGATGTCTAAATCCAAGAGATGTAACAGCCTCAGAGGATGGCATGGACGCCTTCATGCATGTCTTTCCACCTCTTCCTCATGTGCACATAAATATCATCCTAATAAGTGGACTTTGACTCAAAGACAGTAACAGAGAAAGAGCCTTAACTAGTCTGTGATTCCCTATTAGCATGACACCAAATAGACATTTTACATATGAACAGGAATGAAATACAGCTATCCAAGCCTTCCGTGTAACTTCAGAATCTTCTTCAAGACCTGGAATGCAATGGAGAAAATGTAGCTTGGTAAAGGAAACCAGAGCCAGGCCTCCGACTGCAAAAGCTGTCCCAACACAGTACTCAAGAGTCAATGAAGGGTTATGACCATCCATTCCCACAGAACCAAACAAGAAATACAAAAGGACTGAAGCCTAAAATGATACCGGAATCTGAACTCCCTCTGAAAACTGTAAAGTGTTGCACAAATACAGTTACTTTCAGTATCCTACTAACTCAATCTTTCAGCATCTACTGTGGCTCAATACTTTGGGGAAAGCATCTGTTGGTGGTCACAGCCTCCAGCCCTCAGGAGTGGGTTGGCTGGCTGTAGCCATGGACTGACACAGAGGAGACCAACTCCAATAAAGGATTTAAAAGAAAATTATGGTAATGGGCCTCCGGGAAAAGAGCAAAGACATTTGGCCCAGAACCTCCTGAGAATATGGAAAGCGCATCCAAACACCAGTCCCCAGAGGAGGATTTATGAAGCTGATGGCTCTGATGCAATCTCTCCCAGTGATTAGAAGGGATATTAATCACACCCCAGGCCAGGGCTAAGAACAGGAGGGGTTGAACCATCGCAGAAGTCTGGCTCCAGTTCCCACAGACCCTGATGGAAATGCAGTGAGATCATGCTGGTGAGATCATATGACCCTCGTCTGAGCCGACTGAGAAAGATACATCTGTCCTGGAGGGACGAGTAATGCCAAAGACATAAGACCTTGTGCCTAAAACCCAGACATAGCAATAGTTATGACCATCACTTCAACAGTGTGTCTGCATCCCTCATGGTCTTCCTTACCTTCCTAGAAGCAGACATTCTTACAGAAATCTCTGCTTCCTAACCTGTCTACACAAAAGGAAAATTCAAACCTGCCCTGTTCAAACAGGCCTGGCCTGGCCAGGCACAGTGGCTCACGCCTGCAATCCCAGCACTTTGGGAGGCCGAGGCGAGTGAATCACTTGAGGTCAAGAGTTCAAGACCAGCCTGGCCAACATGGTGAAACCCTGTCTCTGCAATTAATACAAAAATTAGCCAGACATGGTGGTGGGCACCTGTAATCCCAGCTACTTAGGAGGCTGAGGCAGGAGAATAGCTTGAACCCAGGAGATGGAGGTTGGCGTGAGCCGAGATCGTACCACTGCACTCCAGCCTGGGGGACAGGGTGAGACTCTGTCTCAAAAAACAAAACAAAACAAAACAAAACAAAAAAGAACAAACAAGCAAAAACAGCCCTGGCCAGTCCAGCTCCCTTCCTGGAGGGATGTTTCACATTTTCTCCAGATCATGGCATAAAGTAGAAGTGAGTATGAGGTAAAAAGATGGAGAGCCAAGAGGGCTTTCTAATGCCTCTCAGCAAGCCGCTCCACCCTGCCCAGGTGAGAGGGCCCAGGTTAAGAGATAAGCAATGGTGCAAGGAGTCTTGGCCCAGGGCTCCTTCTGGACTTCTTTGCACTCACTCCTATGGCTGCCCTGGCAGGACATGGCAGCCCAAAAGAGACCAGCCCAGAAAAGGGAATAAACAGACAGAACTATTCCTGGAGATTCTGAGGAGCTATAGATGAACTTTTCAATTCTCTGAAAATAAATGTTAACCTTCCAAATTTATCAATATATGGACTATTTTCCTATTTGGGTAGTCCATACTTTTAGGTTTCCTGTGTCTGTTCTGGGCTGATCAACAGAAGGTGAACCACACATCACCTCCAAAGGGCAAGAGGGCTAAACCCCTGTGTTTCTCCATGTGACAGTTAGCAGTGCACAACTCTGGCTGCAAACCTGGAAGTCCACCCTGCATATCCCTCCCCTCCCCTCTCTAACCACGGCAGGAGACATGCACTGTCAACAAGCAGAAAAACATGAAAGAAGGCTCTGCCTACTCCATACTGTCCCATGTCATCATCTCATTGCTTTCCTTGTGCAATTTTTCTCACCACCCAACCTCGTCTTAAAAAAAAAGACTAAAAAACCAAACCCCTTTTCTTTTTTTAAAACAAAACAAAACAAAAATGCATCATGTGACTTCCAGCCTTAACATCAGTTTTTTAACTTTGGTTTCCATGGTGGTGGGATGCAACCTGCCATCGCCATGACAACAGCTGCCTCTGTTCAAATTCACCATCTGACAGGCAGTCCTGAACAGACACACACCTCTCTCCTTCTTAATCCCTCTCTCTCTCTCTCTCTTCCCCACTCCTGCTGTCAAGAAGATGGAAATGCCATCACACCTACTCCTAAAAACCTAATGAATGAAAGACAAATAAAGCAATATTGAGAACATAACAAAGAGGCAGAGAACTCCTCAAAACGCCTTTTGTTTGCCAATACAATCCTGCTGCTCTCTCTTGGAGGTCAGTGGACTCAGTTACTCAAAGCAAAAGATCCTAAGCATTACCCATTTAATGCTGGCTGTGAAGGCAAGTCCAAATTCTCATTACTTTAGAGCAAAGAACTCCCATCTGACTCCCAGGACCCTGCCCTCTGGATAAAATGGCTGAAAGGAAGTGCACATGATTGCTACTTTGGTGAACCAACACTGAGGTCAGTTCCAGACTCATCTGGGCCCTGATTCCCAAAGGATGGGGAGTGCTGGTTCTGAGAAAATAAGACAGTACTGTCTCCCTCCCTCCTCCCACTGCCATGCCCCTTGCAGTTACAGACAGCTGGATAAGTCTTAACAAATTCATTTGTTTTGCGTGTGACTGGATCCTGGACTCAAAACGCTGTCATTCAACACACAGCTTTGGTGAACAGCAGACAAATGATTGAACGCTAGAGAAAAGGGAAAAAAGAAAAGGGGAGCATTAAAAGCCTCTGGAAGAAAACAAAACAGCAGTGGGAAAATTACCTGTTTCAGAAACGAGAATTTGTGTTTTGATGACACTCTGATGAATTGGAGCCCATCAAGAGTTCTGGCAGCAACGTGCATTTCAGGGAAGATGACTATGAGGTGCAATCAGCAACCCCACCCAAGACTACACCCCACTTCATATCAACACCAGCATCATGGAACTGAGACAGCAAAAGAAAAATGAAAAGCCTTTTGTGAAAGAGTCCATAGATCACCTGTGGGAGAATGTTTGTTTTCCTCTGAAAACTCTGCAACTGTGCCCTGGCATTCAAAGACACCTACTGAGCCTGCAAACCACGTGAGATAATGTTGAAAGAACTAGGGATACTCAGCTTGGAAAGGGAAGACGAGAAATACATCACAGCTGCTTTCAAATATCTGAAGGGCTAGCTTGTAATAAGGGGCTCAGATGTTTTCTAAGTTATTATGGAGGCAAAGACTAAGACCCAATGTGCAGAGTACCCATCCGAAGACAGATCTGGAGCAATAAAGAGAAGAACTTCCACTGTTCCACAAGTGAATGGACTATTTTGTTAAGTAGAAAACTAAGTGTTGTGCTAATAGATGTTTAACATCAGGGGAAAAGCCCCAATGTGTAGCATTTGCAAATTTCTGGGGTATAAATACTCTCTCCATGGCCAATTTCAAGCTACCATCTTGATATCACTGAACATGGAGTCTAGAAGAGACACACAGAGAGGACACTCAAGAGCTGGGACAAGCCAGTTTCAGCACAGTACTTATTGTGAGTTCCACATATCCAGGGGAGTGTCAAGGATGTTAGGGAGGTGACTGCTGTATTCAATGGTAGTCATGCTGGATCAACCTTCATACGCATAAGGGGTGAACCAACCAGGTAGGAAGCAAGGTCAACAACTCTTAGTCACCTGCTCAAGGGCCTCCTGGGTGAGCCTTACTCTGTCCTTCAGCCTCAAATGGCCTCCTCAGCCAGACCTGCATTCAGGATGTCTGGTCCATCCCCCTCATCACAGAAGGCTGTTACCTGTGCAGCTGGAGGTGTGTCGGAAGCAGCCACAGGTGAATGGCTTTGTCAATGCAGTGAAACATAAGAATTAATCACCCCATTCTCTCAGGCTAAATTTCAAGACACCCAGGCGGCTCCTGCTATTTCACCATAGCCTGCAAGAAAACTGAGAGGGAGCAGCCAAGACGTAATCAAAGTACACTCAAAAGAAACAGAAGGAAGTCAGGTAACTGGCTCCCCTCAGTCTAGAAGATCAGTGGATCTCAGCCATGGCTGGACCATAGAATCACCTGGAAAGCTTTTCAAAATTAAGAATACAGGGGTCCTATCTCCAGAAATTTGGATTTAATTTGTCTTGGCTGCAGTCTAGGTGTCAGCGTTTCTAGAAGTTCCCAGGCTTATTCTAATGTGCAGCCAGGCTTCGAATGCTGGAGACCAAGAAAGTTAATCGTGTCCTCCAATCAGCTGAAATAACAATGATGGAAACTAGAATCCCAGAGTCTCTACAGTGGGAACTGAAAGGCACCTTAGAGTCTTAGTAACTATTCCAACACACTCATTTTACAGATGTAGATGCTGGGACCAGGAAAGGAATGAGATTTTTCTAGAACCAGGGCTAGAAACCTCTCTGTACTCTCAGCCCTATACCCTGAAAAGCTTGGAAAACTATTATCAGAATAATCAAATAAAATTCCCTGGTCTCTTAGCTCCAATTGAGAATTCTAAAAGAAAGGGATCTAAAGATCTTTTTATTTGAGCTGCTTCCTCCTTCCCAGGAGTACTCAATTGTTCTCAAAGAGCTACCTCTTAAGGCAGAGTCTGGATAGTTTGCCTTTCTTAGGGCTACTGAAGAGCCCAGCAACCATTCTGAGATGAGTGCTTGCCTAAGCATCCATCTATTCTCCCATCTGCTGAGATCTGCTCTTGGTTTTACACTGGGTAGAAGTCCATTGCCTATTGAGTTTTATATTATCATTTCACAAAGTTCTCCAGCAACATATTTGGGAAAGAAGAATATTAACCATTTTTCTGAGTCACTGTTTCCAATTCTCACTGGATCTCTGCTGGTTGGCTTCACCTCTATGAATATCTTTCTCTTATCCATTCCTATTTTTTCTTACGTAAGTCCTTTCTTATTAGTCATGATCCTTATATCCAGCCTCCTATGCCCCAAACACCAAAAACATATACTTGCTAAGGATGAGGAAGCCCCAGAAGAGAAAGAAGGGACTAGAGAGAAGATGGTTGAGCACAGAAAGGGTACAGAGGAAAGAAGAGAAAATGTGACAAAAGGATGCTGGCACTTGGTCGGGGCCCTGGGTTCTAGGCTCTGCTCTGCCACTTATTGAGGCAAATCATTTAACCTCTATGGCCTTCAGTTTTCTTATGGATAAGTGTGAGTTTGATTCAAGTTTCTTTTTATTCTCTATAAATCTAATATTCTAGTATTCTGTTACGCTAATGAGGAACATGATGGGAAGGGAAACGGAGGAGAAAGAAAGAGCATACATGATTACAACTGAGAGAAGCCATCTTTGGTGAAATTACTAATGAGGAGATCCCACAATAGCATTCAAAAATGGAAATCCTGGCACACCCAGGGACATCTTGAAAGGGTCTAGAGTCCATGGAAATACTTCTAAATTGTCAAGCATAGGAGCTCCATGACCAGTTGGATTCGCTAGCAGCTTCTCTAACAGAGTTAAAGAAAAGCTAGAATCTTCACAATGGCGGCCTGGGAGTGAACCATTGTGGAAAAGCTGCCCTTTTCCACAAACCTACTATAAGCCTCTTCTATAGTCTTTATCAGGATATAAGAGTCTTTCTGCAGTCTCTCTATAACCCAACCCTCATTTCCTTAAAAAGCTGCATTCAGTATGTAAAATTTCAAGAGAAGGTCATGAAAGCTGCCACCTCCACACTATGACTCACACTATGGGTACCCCAGAACAGAAAGGACTGAGGGTAGACTTCTCTGAGAACCGGAAAAAAGAAAATGGACTTTCCATGCTAATATTGAAAGGGGAACTGGCATTTCCAAACCAAACGCACTCTGCAGACAGATAAAGGAACTGCAGCAGTGGAGTTTTGGGGGGGAAAAGACAAAATAGCAAAGATCTCAGATTCCGACTCAAGCTCGCATTCCAGTGACCCAGGCCAGGATGTCTCAGGTCCATTTCATGATGACCATAATGATGGGAAAGAGATAGTTGCTCTTCTTCCATCTACTGATCCTTCACTCCTTCATGAGTTAGCCTCATACCCAGTGATGCTGCAGATGCATGCAAGTAGTTCACAGTGTCATCCTAAAAAGATACTCTGTTAGGGAAGAGTACCTGCTGGTCTTCTGGTCTAACCCAAGGCAGCATGAAACAATGGAAAGAGAGCAGCCAGTGGCAGCAGTCAGACCACATCTATCTGTGACCTTAAGCTAATCATCTATAAAATGAGAACAATATCCACTTCACCCTGGGTTGGAGTAAATGATACACTCCTCTAGAGCACACTGTAGAGTGCCTGTCATACAATAGGCATTCATTAAAGGTTAGTTTCCTCCATCCATTCTCAGGGATGCATATTGAGGAACAGAAAGCTCTCCAGGCCTGGAGGGAGGTCCCTATAGAATGGTGGTAAAATTATATGATAAAAAGACATGAAGGTAAGATAAAAAGAGAAATGGTAAGGCATATGATTATGCAGGTTGTTCTGCACCCAGCCTTTTTCACAGTGGAAGTATAGAAAGCTGTTAGAAGTTCTAATTTCCTAGAATCTATTCCTTTGCTTTGCTCTCCTGAGCCTGTCTACTGATGTTTGTGACAGAAATGAGCTCAGTCTTTCTCAGCCTGTACAGTCTTTCTGAGTGGGCATTTGTTACTCTTTAATCATCGCCAGGGAAAGAGGTTACCCAGAGATGTAACATCCTTATCCATAGAACTTCAGGTGGGGGGAGGTGGTGGGGCAGATGGTGATCTCAAAAATAAATAAATACCTCTCTATGAGAAGGGAGGGTGCTCTTGCCAAAATGCCCAGATCCTCGGATTGACATAGGCCCATATTCCTCAGACCTGCTCCCTCCTCATGTTACCACATCCACCTACTCACCCCACCTCCAGACAAGCCCACACCCTTCAACTGCTCCTCATATCAACAGACTAGAAGAACACATGCATCCTTGTGCATCCATATGGCTCAGTTATTTCACAAATACAAATTTCCATGCAAAAACAATCCAAAGTTAGCAGAAAGGAGAGGCAGTTCCTTTAACTTTTTAGGCCCACTCCTTAATTTCTTTTGAGTGCTCTGTCTGGTTTCCGGAAGCCAAGTGGTGCATCCTAATTCTCCATTCTCGTCCACACCAGTAAACATTTCCCACAGGTAAAATGCCCCTAAGATCCCTAGCAGAGGACCTTCACCAAGCTCATTAGGCATATTTCCAAGAGTCCCAAGCAATGCAGGTTTCCCCTTCCCCCCACAGCACCCTAACCCTTTCAGAAGCTTCCTCCACAGTTAATGAATTCCAATCTTTTCTCTCTTATCTGATAGAACAAACATAGAGGCCCTAAATACCCAAGAAGCCTAAGCAGATAGGAAGTAGTTAGCCAGGAGGCTGGCAACCCCCAGGAAGAAAATCTGCCCAGATGCCAAGGATCTAAAGGGGATCCTTCTACATGCCATCCATCAAGCCATCTGAAATTTTTTGCTACCATTTTTGTTCAAACAAAGACAAAATCAAGTGAGTCTGTTAAGGTTATAGATCATTTTAAGTATCCTATCTGTTTTTATCAAAAGCTTGCTGGGAAAATTCTGCATCATTATTGCTCCTGAAGATATTTTTTCTGATTGTAAATCCAAATGTGTCCTTAGGTACAATACTGGTATAAAATCAGCATTAGAAACATATAAAGGAAACAGGTTTTGATGTAGATATTTTAAATTTTATTTTTAAAAATGTAAACCCAATAACTTTGAGAAGGAAGAAAAAAAAGTCTTATGGAAAGACTATTTAGCTTCAGTGATTAAGAGCACGAGTTCTGATCCAGGCCTCCAGCTCTTACTGTGCGATCTCAGGGAAATGAGTTAACCTCTCCACACCTTAATCCTTCTAACTATGAAAGACAGAAAACAAGAATGCCTATCTCTGTAGGATTGTCATGAAGAATCAATGCAATAACTCATGGGCAGCACTTAGCACAGTAATCTGACACATAGTAAATGTTCAATAAGTGTTATATATTTATAAATTCTGTCAACATTAACACTAATACTAATACCTAATATGTTTGCAAAGGGCTTTCATACACATTAGCCAATGCTAACCTCACAACAGTCTTATAAGGTAGGCAAAGCAGGGAAAGTGACCTCCACCTCACATCTGAAGACACTGAGGCTCAGGGAGGTGATGAAACCATTGCAAGGTCACGTAAACATTATCTGGCAGCACTCAGGTTAGAAACTTGGTAAGAGCCAGGAGGAAGTAGGACAGCATTGTTGGAAAGAGAAAACATAGCTGCAGAAGTTTAATGTTTATGTATCTGAAATTAACCATATACTAATAACCAAGATTTATTCACAGCTTACTATTTGCCAAACATTGTTCCAAGCACTTTGCATGTATTATCTCATCTGACCTTCACAAAAATCCTATGATACACCCCAGAAGCAAATTACTATCTCTGTTTTACATTTGAAAAATCCAAGGCACTGCAAGGGTAAGCAGGTTGCCTGAGGCACACAGCTATAAAGTGACAGAGGTGATACTGAGATTTGAATCCAGAGGTCATTTTTAACAACGACACCCTAATACCCTAATGCTTCCATGCAGAGACTGGTAAATCCTGAACTCTAAGGTGAAGCTTTCATCAACTGGGCATTGGACTAGATGACATCTAATATCCCTTCAACTCCTGAGATCTAGGACACAACACTTTTATTGTCTAAGAAAGAAATAAAATATTGTCTGAGTCTCTGAAAATGATACCTAAGTGGACTTTGGAGAAACCAAGATGCTACATCCTGCTTAAAATAGACATGAAGTAGTCATGAAAGTGTGTACTGATTTCAGTAAAGCATGTGACAAGAATATCGCGTACAATATTTTTACAGACAAAATACAGAAATGTCAGTAGGCTAAAGCACAGTTCAGAATACTTGAGAAAAGCTGAACGGTCAACACACACTGACTAATACACTGATGATAAGCAGAAAGAGGGTCCCTGATTCCAAATATATTTTTATCAATTACTCAAATGAAAGCATTAAGTATTTGCTTATAAATCTGCAGATGACATAGCACTTAGGGTGGGGAGCTCACTCATGAAACAGCAAAGTCCATAGACAGTGCGGTGTAGAAATCACTTAAACTTTGGATTCGGACCACTTGTTCAAGCTCACCGGTGGTGACCTTGGGCAAGTGATTTAATCTTCTTTAGCCTCAGCTTCCCCATATTTAAAATGTGGATAATACACTTGTTTGAAGTACAGCCTGAAATTTGGTAGATGCTCAATGAATGTTAGTTCTTTGTGCTCAATGAATGTTAGTTCTTTGTTCTCAATTGAAAAGGATCTCTACAGGATAAACCATTGGAGCAAAAGCAAGGAGATAAAATATACTTGATATAAACACAGAGTCCTGAATCTAGATTCAAAAATTAAACTGAATGAGAACAGAGTGAGAGAAAACTAACTCTGTCATCAATTCATATAAAAAAAAAGATTCAGAGATTTTAGCTGACTATCTCAAGTCAGAAATGGAATGCCACTTCTTTAAAAAAAAAAAACACCACTTTAAAAAGTATTTTAATTCAAACTAATGTGTTAAATGCTGATGTTAATAAGCATTGCCTTATTATCTGGTAATTAGATAACGTCCCCCCTCCCTTGCAGGGATTTTAAACCAATACTAAAATTATGTGGTATGTGATACAACAAAGTAATAAATAAAGCGCCCTATGAGAGCCCAAAGGAGGAAGCTGGTCTTATTCGGCCAAGAGAAATCAAGGAAGGCTTTACAGAGGAAGTGACCTCTGAGTACAATCTTAAAGCCAGACTCATTCCAGGTGGAAAAGCAGCAAGTGCAAAGGCACGGAGGCCTAGAAGAGGATGGTGCCTTCAGGGATCAGCAGCCACTGAAGCAGCTGGAGAGACAGTGATTACAGTGGTCAAGGAAAGCTGGGGCAATGTGCAGAGTGGCTCATGAGAAGCCCTGCATACCAAGCCAAGGAGACCCTGCCCAGTTACAAGGCTAACAAATGACAGAACCAAAGGGGAGCTTAAGCTTTCTGACTCATCATGTATTCCCTCTGCCTGTGCCATCCTGTACAGTAGCCACTAGCCATATGTGGCTATTTAAACTTAACTAAAATTAAGTCAGTAAAATTTAAAATTTAGTTCTCAGTCACATTAGCCACATATCAAGTCCTTAAGGGCCACATGTGCCAAGAGCCATGTCTATCATCACCAAAAATCCGCCAACTGTGCTGTTCAATGCCATAGTATTGTCAAGTGAAAGGAAGTAGACTGAGTCTATATTGTTTTACAAAACAGAAAACAGGAAGGGAAAGAACAAATGGAAGCTATAAGGAGGAATATTTCCACTTCCTATATCTTAAGTTTTTTAACAACAGAAGAGCACCCTGTCACTGGAGGTATTCCAGCTTGACAGTCATCTTTCACAGTGATGTAGAAAGAGTTTCTGTATTGAATTCATGCCCTTTGGTTAGAATGTTTGTGTTCTTTCATAGCAGCCTGGCTGACAGCCCAGTGCAACCGTATCTCTCTAGTTCCTTCATATAAAGTTCCTGTCGTACTTGCTCATAAAGGCTTTGATATTTGGTTGAGAATCACTACTCCTGATAGCCCAGCATCCCAACATCCCAAATTGTGGGAATTTTTTAACATGATAGATGTTTTTAAATTGTGATTCATAGACCTCTAAAATTGAATGCAAAATTGTATGTGTATTTTTCAGGAGAGACAGGTCTATAGCATCAACCAGATGTCAGTAGGATTTGTGATCCCAGTATAGAAAGCAAATGAACAAACACTGTACTAGAGGGACTTAATGGTCCCAACACTCCAAAAAGAGTCATCTAGATGCCATCTAGACACTTACTGAGGTCATCTAGACACTTACTCAGGTCACTACTCAGACATTTATTCAGGTCATACTCTGAAGTTCCATAGAGTTTCAAACTGACCCTGAAGAACCTAAAGACCATCACCCTACAACAGAATCATTTTAGAGCTCAACATCTCCTGACCTTCAGGAAGGAGGGAAGTGGGAGTAAAAAAGAGCAGGAAAATAAGCCCAAGGCATAAAAGTTGGATAACTCAGAGTCAAGTTGGGGAAGGTATCATCTGACAACCTCTTGCTTAGATGCTTATTGAAAGCTCTCTTGGAAATCTTGGTGGTTCATTTTCAGTGTTAGCCTACAGAAACAAACACACCCAGTTAGATGTAATACCAGCTTACCAGCTGGGGAACTTGCCCAGTAAATCTAAAGCCTGCTGAGCTATTAGTCCATTTTTGAAATAATGACTTTGTTCTAAATATCACCTGATACATGACAATTGCACCAGGATTCACCTCCAGCTCCTATAATATTTCTAGAACTAAAAGGTCTGATTTCTAGAACAACATACCAATTCCTCTGTCATCTGGTACAGCTGGAGAAGAACACTTTGGTTAATTGAACAAAAAAAGTGGTAATGAGCTACTTATATAATCAATATGAATTATAAATCACACAAAGCTCAAAATACAATGAAGTGCACACACCATTGGCACTGTGTTGAATATAATGCAATGAATGCTCTTCAGAAAGCACTCCAACATTCTGTGGTACCTAGGGGGTCACCATTACAAATCTCAATTGTCATTATACTATATGCCAATTAATAAAGAGTTCCATGTAACAAAGTGCCAGATAACAAATACCCTGGTTTTTGTTTTGTTTTGTTTTGTTTTGTTTTCCGTGAGAAAGCCTGCATCAAGTAATACAGAAACTGAAAGAATCCTGAGGAAAATTATGAAGTAGCTAAATCTTGTCCTTTACAGCCTCCCAATTCCCATGTGATGATCCTTCACTCCCCTCCCAGCCATCCACTGCCCTCATACCACCTCCTGGCAACCTCCTGTCCCCTCCCTGGGGCTACACCTGGTCTTACAGGTCCTGGTCAGGGCAATATGAGGCACTTTGTTGATGCTTGTTAACTCAATAGTAGCCAATTTGGGTATAAATCATCCAACAAAAGTTTACTGAATGCTCACCATGTGCCAGCATGTGCTAGGTGCTGGAATTAAACGGGTGCATGTCCCTTCTCAGAAGAGCCTGCTCTCAGTGATAAGTCCTGAAAGAACAAGATAAACTAACTCAAAGTTGATAATGACATATATTTTGCTTAATATGTCCCTGGTCTCAAGGTCATCAGCATTTTGTTAGAGAAGTCTCAAAGCCTCCTCACTATCCAAACCCAAAGCATAAGCTTTTGTTAGCAGCAGGGCTTTAGCTGGTAAATGAGAGAGATTTGGGATGAGGAAATGCATCAGCAATTTGTAAGACTGGCCTTCTAGAAAGGCATTGCCAGGCAGATAACAAAACCATGTACAGCAATGGTTCTCAAAGCATGATGTCCAAGACCAGCAGCATGAATATCACCTGGGAAATTGTGACCAACAAAAATTCTCCAGCCCTACTTCAGACCTACTGAACCAGAAACTCTGGGAGTGGGGGGTAGTAATCTGTATTTTAACAAGCCCTCCAGGTGATTCTGAGACACAGGTTGACAGCCAGTAGTGTAGATGAAACGGGCAGACCGCCTATGTCTGACATCAACACAAAGGAACTAAATGAGGAATTAGCCTTGATGTTGATGGAAATCACCTGCTGAAAGGAATGGTCGCTGATAGAAAAGCAGCAAAACAGTTCCCCGGAGAACACAGCTGGAAATTGCCAGGACGTTAGTGAGTGACTGTTGAAAATCCATTTCATGCTTTTTGGCTCTGACCAGTCCCATGAGACAATGGTGTGGAAATTGAGAAAGAGGCACAGAAAGTTTGAAAAACTTCCAACCTACAGCAAAGCTGAAGGCTGAGAAAGGCTCGAGAGTATTAATTTTCCTCCTAGTGCTGGTTTTCAGAGCCTCCGCTCTGGATCCAGAAGGCCACGCACGATGTCCCGCATCTCAGCAATGATGCCATAATAGACTGAGTATCATCAAGGCTCCACCCATGATCTACACCAGAGCACTTCTTCCTTTCCCCTCTAGCCTGCTACCTACCATCCAGCTACATCCTTTTTAATCCCTCCCCCAAAGGGAAGAAAGATGACACCCCCCTTTAATGACACAAGTCTTTGGAAAGCTCAGGCATATATCTGAAAGAGGCTTTCCGAATTCTCCACAGATGAAGAGAACCGATGCAGCCCAAATGCAGCAAAAATGCAGCAAAAGACAAAATGCAGCACACACAAAAAAATATAGCCTCAAGATTATGCAGAGTTGCAACAGTGATTCAAATCAACCACCCACAGGCAAAAAAAAAAAAAAAAAAAAAAACATGCTTGGCACAGGTGCCAGGCAGGGCCTCTCTCTGAAGCCTCACGTGGCTGGAGCGTGGCTGGAGCCTAGCTGGACATAGCATTCCCAAGCCCCACCCACCTGCTTCTGGGATTAACTACTGCTTTACAAATGGGTCTATTTGAGGCTCCTTTTTTTTTTTTTAATAAGTAAGAGGATTAAGGGTGGAACTATCTAGTCCTACAAATTTGGAGCTCAAAATACAATAAAGGAAGCTCCTAAGAAGTGCCCACTGCTCTGGGAGGTGGCAGGGAGGATCTCTTGGATAACTGACACATTTTAAAGTCATTCATTGCTGTTCCCCTTAATCTGGCCCATCTTCACCTTATAAGAACACATCTTCTAGCTGCTCCCTGCTTTCCAGAGATGAGGACACTGGGGCTCGTCAAGCTTTATAAGGAAACATATTTGGGGTGCTCAGTGAGCAAAGATACACCATAAACATCTCTCTGCAATAACCTTAACACTAAGAAACCACGAGGTTGGAGGAGTCTAAAAACTTTGTGCTATACCTTCTGTCCTTAATTAAGATTGATGCTGGAAACATGACTGATGGGTGAACCCACACGTGCATCCTCTCTGTGCATGTTTAGAAGGCTTGGGAAAAGTAACATTGATCCAAGCCCCTCATGTTTCTATCCCTCTGTGGAAGGGACTGCTTTAGAAGCCACATCGTGGTGGTGGTAGTGGTGGCGGAGTGTTAGACACTAATTTCCACGCCTGGTCCCCATAACTACCCCTGCTCCCTGTAATTCCTATAAAAATTCACACTGGAATTTGAAAAGAAATGGTTACAGGGGACTGTTCCTTAGCCTAGTCGTTCGGCATTCATCAGTGTGAAAACCCAAGATGATGAGAGGATTCAGAGTGACATGTACCTTCCACTTAACCACAGTCTCTGAGTAGAAAAGGCTAGTAGTTGCATACTTTGGGGGCACTCAAATGTAACAGGGCTGGGTAGGAGGCAGTCATCATAAAAATGACAAGAAAAAGCAGGTTACAAGATTTCTCCCCAGCTTCCTTTCTGTTGTGTGACAGTCCCACTGCAGAAAACAAAGGTCTTAGAGAAAAAGTAGATTCCTGAAGTTGGTCCTCTGTGAGAGACCTTAATAATCCTACCCAAGAGGAAGACAAATAACCTTCCTTTTCTGAAAATCCTAGGAAAAACCCACACATATAATGAATTATTCACAAAGGCTGAACCTAAAAATGAGAGAGGGAGAAATATAGAAAGATGAAAAGACAGGCAGAAAGAGAAAGTAAAGACCTGGTCTCTCTCTCTCTCTCTCTCTCTCTGAATAAAAGGATATTAATTAGAGTTGCATTTAGGTTTCCTCTTTTATGTCTTTGTGGTCAGTGATAAGCAAAATAAGATCAGCAGAGTCACCATTGATGGACTGGATTGCACATCTGGGCTTTGGTGTCTGGTGAGCTGTAGCTTTCCAGGCAGCCCTGTGCATGACATAAGGGAGGTAGCTGACCTGCTCATCAAACACATGGAGTCAAGGGTTTGCAAGAGTTCTGAGAGCTTAGCAAAGCTTCACTCAGTTTTATTTTCACTAAGAATATGAAGATTGAAAGAAACCAGATGTTCCTATAAAGAAGGGGGAAAGCAGCAGAATTTGAGGGGGAAAAACACCTACATTTTGTACAGCAGTGCTATAAAGAGATAAGTAATTTTGGATGGAGCTAATAATTTCAGAGTCTGGATGTTTCAGAAGAAAAAAAAAAGCAGGCCTGTTCTCATTACTTTCCTCTTCCTCCTTTAATTCATAGCATGCACTGCGCCTATTGCAGAAAAAGCAAGTGGAGGGAAGTGGAGAAATAATGACATGCAAACCAACAGACAAAACTATCACATTGAGGATATTTTTGTCTCTATCCTCAAGTCATTTCATTTCTGTCAAATTCCTTCACTCCAACTCATTTTCCAGGCTGCATCCCAATTACAAATGGTCCCCACAACAAGTCATGGCCTGGTTTCCACATGAAACATTACCCACACTTCATATCAAAAGCAAAGCCAACAGGCAATTCAGAGATTGTCCTGGGATGCTCAGAAAATGAAGAACTTTCTCCTACAGCTCCAGTACCAGCTCCAGTCACTATCTGTTTCACCATCTGCATCCACGCACAGGTACACAGAAGATATGAACCCCTCTGCATTATCTGATCATAGGATATAATTACAGACTTCATCCTTGTTAGCTGCCATCATCTTCCCTAATCAAGGCATCTTGACTCATGATTCACTAGTTACATCAAACCTGAAATTCTTACGGGGACCTCAGTCTACTATCCTGCAATGTGCTATACATTTATAGGCAACAAAAGCAGAAGAAAAGAAGACATCAAAATGGGAGATTTAAGAACTAAAACTTTTGGTAATCCTCACCAAAATCCTCCAAAATAAACGGACATTTTACAATGGGAGATTCACAGTAATAAAGCATACAACCTCTGATCCATAGCCAGAGTGCTTTGGGGATACAGTGAAATTCTCTACAATAAGAAATCATGGATTAATGTCCACAGGTTCATTGTGATGAGCTTCATTATCTCAGGACTGCAAACATATTTGACCTTCCTACTGTAAGCCATATTCATTTCCACACGAAACATGTGCTCCCCTGCTGAGACAACCAAGGCGATGGAGTTGTGGGGGGAATATCCTATTGCCCAACTCTGGCATAGAGTCTCCAAGCCAGACACACTACTTCTTGCCTTCACACCCGTGACCTGGAAAAGTTCAAACAAGTGTGGGGCATCCTGCAAACCACATGAGAGATGCTGTATGCCCACAGGGTAATGGGCCCTGGGCATGAAACAGTGAGAGCTGGTAAGCGTGAGGCACGGTGAACATGGGAGGGCACTCAGAACAGCCAACTGCCAGAGAAGATCTATTAGATGAGCAAAAAAGAAAACGAAAACGAGGAATCGTATAGAATGTAACATCACATTTTAAATCGCATTAGCATTTTTAAAAAGAGTATGGTATCCACTGCAGAGGAAAGTGCCATAAGAAAATAAAATTATCTCCCTATGCAGATGTAGCTTCCAAGAAAAATGAAACACATTCAGAGTAGGCTGTTGACTTGCCACCATCTTTCATGCCAAATCTGGGTTATCTTAAGCATTTCTTCCCATAAGAACTAGACCTCCCCTATTAATAACTGGATAAGATTACCCTCCCCCTCCAAGGCGGGGTGATCCTAGAAGCATAAATTAAACCATTCCTTTTACTTAACCAATCTTTTCAGACAAACATGATTAAAGACCAGTAATGCACAGCATGATGAGACCACTAATGCGGCACATAGAAGTGTGCATTATCCCCCTCGTCCTACAGTGACTTTCTGCAGCCAATGAAAGTGTAAGTCTCAAAACGTGTTGTAACACAAACAAAATCCTCAAGCATGCTAAATGTGCATATGTCAATATGAAAGCAGGTCTTGACATGTTTTCTGAACAACTGAACAACCTTCCTTTCTTTAAAAAAAAAAATCTGGCACTTACAAAGAGCAAAGAAGTATTTCCTAAACTTTAATGAGCATATTAATCACATAGGGATCTTATTACAATGCAGATTCTGATTCAGCAGGATTGAAGTGGGGCCCAGGATTCTGAATTTTTAGCAAGCTCCCAGGTGATGTGGATGCAGCTCCTTGCTCTCTTTGAGAGGCAAGAATCTAGAGGACTTCACCTGAACTAAGACCCCTCCCCACTTCAGGCATGCTGAAATTTCTGAAAGATGCCATTAATAATAACAACTAGTGATTACTGGGTAATTAGATAATGTTTTAGGCATGTGATATATATTAAGTCATTTAATTCTCCCAGTATTATTATTATTATCCTCATTTAACAGGTAAGAAGACTGAGTCACAGAGTAATGAAGTAATTTTCAAGGTCAGAAAGCTGGTGAAGGAACTAGGATTTCAACCCAGGCAGCCTAGCTCCAAAGCTTTATGGGCAACCACTACCCAGACTGACTCCCAATAAGACAAAGCAAGATACTTGGGAAGTTGTTTGTTTAGAAAGGAAAGGAAGGTGAGACTAGGAATTTAGGTGCGTTTCCCACGGAAGCCCAATGTTTCCACGTGGTCACCACCAGAGGGAATATATTAGTCAATTACATTGTACATGGTGTATTTTATATTTTCCAACAGGGCTCCACTAAACACCTTAGCAGATGTTCCCTGAACACTGTTACCACAGCCTACATGCTGTAGAACCACTGTGAAATTTCCCACTACGCAGACAGAAGAGACCATTGGGACAGGGCTCGGGGCCAAGGCACTGAGCATGATGCTGAAATCAACTCCCTCGAGAGTCTCCCGTTTGACTCTCTTTGGTCCATTTTTGGCCAAAGACAAGGAAAGGGAGGAGTAAGACTCACAGCCGCACCTTGCGCGCTCGCAACGCCTGGTGGAAAGGCGGTGTCTTTGCAGCGGAAGAGAAAACGTGAAAAAAGGTGACCGCGTGGTGTAGGAAATGTGCCTGGTTTCTCAGCTCCAAGGCTGGGCCCGGCCAGAAGTACCCGAGGTGCTGAACCCGGGTAACTGGGGAGCCCCGGGCCGCCGGGAGTTTCAGCGGCGCTGTCCGAGGTGCCAACGATGGCTGCTGGCACACTTTGCCACCCGCGGGGCGGTTGGGCGGCTTTGTCTACCGCAAAGAAACGGGAGGGCGCCTGTCTGAATAAACACGCCCCTAAGAGAGGGGCACAGCAAGGCAGCACCTGGTGGATGGGAAGATTTAGAGAACCGTAGAAGCCGAGTGAGAAAGGAGGGCCCAGCTGGGAAATCCGTAGACTGCCTAGAGGAATATTTGCAGCCGCAGCACACAACACAATGAGATCTGTCCGCTTTGTGCAGCGCACCGGCAGGCGTGACTGCAGGGACCCGACCCCTCCCCCGCCCGAAACCTCCACCCTAGCTAGATACGTTCAACTCAGGCAATGGATGGCCTGGGATCACTCTGTGAGAGTGGAGCAGGGGAGCGGGATGCAGAGAGGAGAGAGGGAGAAGCCCAGCCGGGGTTGCTGTGGGAGGATGCGAACAGCAGCAGGAAGAATATCTGCTTAGAGATGCTCCTTCGTTTCTAATGAGGGGTGCTGCCTAGAAGCACCATGTGCCAGCCAATCACCGAGCTGCTGAGGCAGGGAACTAGAGAAGAAGGGGAAGGCCAGAGACTGGGGTTGGGGGAGTAGGGAGATGCCCAGGCCCTGGGGGAAATGAGCCGCGTGTCTGGCTAATACTAGAGACCCAAGGCAGCTCCAGCTGCCTCACTGCTGCACACCTGGACGGTGGGGGTGGGAAAGAGGGAGAATAGGGGAGAAAAGAAGGGGCCTCCATTGCAGATGCATCCCTCCCAAATCTCCCTCCCAAAGTCCCATGTCTCCAACCCCATCCCCATATTTAACGCCAGACCACTAGCTTGCCTCCTACTAATCCCCTTCACTGCCTCACCACCCCCAATTCCCAATGGCCTTGCCAGGCGTCCAATCCTTAGTGAAGAACAAGGCAGTGAGCTGCCTAATCAGCAGCCTGCATTTGGTGCACTTGATTAAACCTGCAAAGAAGCTCCTTCCATGCCTGTTCACCCTGACACCACCACCATCAGAGATGGCCCCCACCAGTGCTTTGGGGAGAGCAGTTCCTTTGGAGCTAGGGAGAGAGAGACTGCATGCACACCTCTGGCCTCAGCGGATGAATTCAGGCCCAGCCGATCCACCTGGATCCTGGATACTGGGAGAGCAATCAGCTGGGTCAAGCACTAAGAAGCAAGAGTACCCAACCAAGGACCAAGGACAGGACAGGCCTGATGAGCTGCTCTTTCTTGGCTGAGAGGAGAACTCCAAGTTTGAGCTCCTTGGGCTGTGGCAACAGAGATCACCTCTCCTGACAGACACTCACTCATGCCACTTTCAGTGGAACTTAAACTTAAGTCCCTAGAGTTAGCTGAGTCCCCACCCAAAAGCCTGTTTTATTTATTCATTTGTCTATCTGTACACAGGGTTTTGGCCCTGGGAACTTCTGAACTGATAAATCCCCTCATGGGGCCTTGACTTCCCTACAGGAAGACAGTGCGGTGTCTCCTGGCTGGTGGGGATACGGGCAGAGTGGCTGGCTTAAAGAAAGGAAAATGAGAATTGATTATGAAAGGAAGCATTGGGGCAACCCAATCTATGTAGAGGGCGGTATGTGAAGGGAGTAGGGGTGGGGAGGGGGCTGGGAATCAGACAAAGCCCAGCCCAGAAAGGGATGCACCCAGGGACACTAAAGATTTCCACATAGGAAAAATAAAAAACCAAAAGTCTTACCTTGAAAAACACTAGTGCCCAAACGGGTCTCCACGGCACCAAGCTTGCCCCTTAGATGCACCGATGAGTGTGCTTCAGCAAAGGGGCAAATTGGCACCAGGAAGGGGTGGGGGATACATTCCATGCTAGGTACCCCCCTTCACCCGAAGAAATGCAAAGGGGGAGAGGGAGTTATGGTGGGCAAGAAAGGATATGGCCAATCGATGAGCTTCTTGGCATATTTCCTGACAATGTTATCTTCTCCGAAGATGAACAGGGATCTGTTGACG
Source organism: Pan troglodytes (assembly GCF_028858775.2). Taxonomy (NCBI): domain Eukaryota; kingdom Metazoa; phylum Chordata; class Mammalia; order Primates; family Hominidae; genus Pan; species Pan troglodytes. The sequence continues at coordinate 67,648,333 of NC_072398.2, forward strand.
GTGAAACAGTTCTGCCGGACGGGAATGGGGTTGTACAAAGCCATAGTCCGCGCCCTCTGCGCTTTCGTCTGCTTGTAGGCGGCCGCCTGCCCCGAGGCCGGCACGGGGGTTCCTTGCCGGTTCCTGCTCTGGTCCGAGTCTCCATCGCCGGACCCTGGCCTGGCGACCACCGCCTCCCCGAAGCGAGCCATCCTGAGGTTTAAACAGACAGAAGACACACAAAGGTGATCGCGGCCGAACACCCGCACACAGCAACAAGCAGAAAGACACACGGAGACTCAGAGCCGCATCCAGACAAGCACGGGGACCACCGCCTCTGGGGAGCTCCGCGAGCTCTTCGGAGAGGCAGCAGCAGCAGCCCGCCGCTGTGAACTGTTGAATCTAAATGCAACCTCTGCGAAGCTCCATTCCTCAAGAAGGGGAAAAAAAAAAAAGAAAAAAGAAAAAAAAAGCGGGTGGTAGGGCTTGGGGGTGCTCAGTTTCTGGAGGAAAATATTTTTTTCAAAATGCCAGTGTGTGGTGGTGTTCAGGGACCAGAGAGGAGAGGGGTGGAGTAGGCTGCTCTTCAAACATAGCTCCTCTTCTGGCAGACGCACCACCTAGTTCAGGGAGAGAGGCAGGCACCGGCCCGCTAGGTAACAGTTTGGTGATTTATTGGTTGGGGGAAGGGGTGGGAAGGAGGGGAAAATGAAAACAAAAGAACTTTAAAAAAAAATAAACAAAGACGAGGACGGGGTTACGATGACATGCTTTATAACGCCAGCCCCTGCAAGTCCATCTAAGAAATTCCACCGCGAAGACTTGGGTCTTTATATCTGCCAGCAGAGACGCATCCAAAGGTTGGAGAAAGAGGGAGGGAGGTGGGGAGAGCGATATTGAGGTTCCTGCGTAAACCGCAATGCCCAAAATCTCAAAATAAGAAGTCGATCCAAGCGAAAAGGGACAAATGACTTCAAAGCTCCTGCGCTTGGGCTAGAAGTTGAGCAGCATCCAGAGAGCAGCGAAGCCTGAGTGCCAGCATCCGCCCGGAGCGCTCGCCACCGCCGCCTCCCCGGATCAGCATGCAACAGCGATCCGCGGCTGCGCCGCCGAGAGGGCGGGAGCGCGAGCGGGCGGGCGGCGAGCACCGGCGGGCGAGGAACAGGTTGCAGCCGAGCCTCGCGGCGGCCTGGCACCACACTTGTCCACAGACCTAACTTCCTCACTAACGGCTCAGTCTCCCTCTTCCCCGCAGGCAGCGCCCTCGGCGGAGCACTGGAGAAGATGCGGAAGGAGAAGGGGGAGGCGAGGCCGAGGACAGCGAGCGGCGCGCAGAGGCGCAGCGAGGCGCGCAAGAGCGCTGGGAGAAGCGGGGGAGGAGCTGGCCAGGCGGGAGGGGCGGGGACGCAGCCGGAAGGCTGGAGGTTCCTGGGAGGTGAGGCTGGCTTGCTTTCTTGATTTATGTGGCCAAAGGGTAGCAGCCACCTCTGCAAAGGTCCAGTGAAGAGTCCCCTTTCCCCCAAGTAATGCCGAGAAGAGAGAGGCAGGTGCAGCCAGCGATGCGGCGGAGTCTCCGCAAGAGAGCGAGGGCCTGGCGTGGGGCGCACACGCACGCGCGTCTTGGGTCCCTGCAGAGAAGTGTCCCCAGTGCTGTGCCCTGTTCGGTGCCGGGAGCGGTGCCACGGGCCCGCCGCCGCCCTAGTGAGGTGTCGGGGCCTTTGCGCGCCTAGCGCCATGGCCGCGTCGCCGCTCCTCCGCACCTCCCAGGCTCCACGAACACGGCCAGGGATTTCCAAGTAGAGGGCAGAACCCTCTCCCCATCTCCCCACTTAGCACCTGGGAGGCCCCGTGGAGGAGGCTAGGACCTCTGGGGGTTCCACACTCTGCTGGTGGTGCTGGCTCCTGGCGGGAGCTTCTGCCCTCACGGGGCGGCCTCCCGGTTCCGCTGTAGGAAAGCCCTGCCCGACCTCTCCTGGAAGGGCCCTCCATGGTGAGTTATGGGCTAAAACTACCCTTCTCGAAATGCGAACAATCAGAAGGATCCTCCCGCCCCCCATCCTTTACTCCCAAATAAGCTCCACGGACTTTCTCAAACCCAACCCATTAATGTAGAAAAAAAAAATAGAATTGGTATCTGAGCTGCAGAGGTGGGAAAGGTGGACTCCAAGCCCCAGGGAAAGAGCTCCTGTTTAGCCGCCAAGCCCTTCCCCACAGGTGACTGGTGGTTTGAACTGAGGGCAGGGACCAGCTGTCCCCTCCCATGTCCACACTAGCTGGGGCACACCGTCCTCTGCGTTTTCCTGCCTTGGCTCAACACATAGGCCTCTCCAAATCCTCCCAACCCGAACAATGGAAGGGAAGAAGGAAAGGAGGGGCTGAGGAAGGAAACAGACACTGACCAAAGCCCAGAGGTTGGAAACCATGGGTGAGTACGGCTTCACGCCTATGAAGTGAGATTAACTGTTGAGAAGTGAGGTGATGTCTGAGTGCATGGCATGTGTGTTTCTACGGGTATGTGTCTGTCTGTGGGCAAGGCCCTGTGAGCACTGACATGTGTCTGTTGTGTGAGAATGTATGTGAGTGTGTGTGTGTGTGTGTGTGTGTGTGTGTGAAGGAAAATTCTCTACTGGAAATCCAAAGGAATGGTCTCAACATGTCCAGCCTGCTGCCCTTGGGGAAGGCATCTGACCTTTGGATTCAGGGGAGCCCATTTCAGGTGAAATTACTATTCAAGGTGAGTCAGCTGTAATTGTTACTTTGATTTCACATTACTGCCTTACTCTGTCCTTCCTCCTGCTTTAATCAGAGGGTCCTCTTCTGTCTGAATACCTAGTCAGTCGTGAAACGGAGGGAGGATGGTGCTGTGAACCATGAAGTCCCATCAGCCAGTCAGTTAGAACTAGTCCCAAGTGGCTATCTCGGTATCCCTGTAAACTACATAGGGTTAGAAAAAGGGCTTTCAGAAATTATTAAGTGTATGTCGCTGCTTTCAGACAGTACCATAATCCATAGCACAAAATTCATTCAAATCATTAGAGAAGTATCTTTGAGTCCCTTCCAGGTGCCAGGCACTGTTTTAGGCACTGAGGATACTATAAGGAACAAGACGGGTGATGACATAAATCATGTAGCTTTTTACACTAGATTATACTAGATTGTATAACCTCGCAGGCCAGAAAGCTTCATGAACTTCACTCTCATGCTGTCACCTCACCCCTTTCCTTTGTGGTTCTGCCTCAGCAGGCTGGCGGCATACCTTCTCAATGCCCAGAATAAGCAGGGCTCACTAGCCTTTTACTTCCCAGACTTAGTTCTTGGAACATCAGAGATCCCCGACTTGTCTCTTCAGTGTTATCAGATGTCAGCAGAGATCCAGTATTCCACGTCCTGTGTTCTCTTTGGCTGTTGTAATTCTTCAGAGACCTAGAATACTCAAGATGGGATACTACATGTGCAAATGCGACGACACACTGGAGTTGATATCTGCCTTCTTGCCTTCCAAGGAGACAGGAATCATAAATGCATAGGTTGGGAATTAATGTGGAATACCTTAGGGAGTTTCAGCACCTATGTGAGTTAAAAGGGATAATTCTTGGAGGGTGCAGCCAAAAAGGAAAGGGGCAAACATAATGGCATAAATGGCTTTGTGAAGAGACTTGGCCTAAGGGCAGCAGTGCTAGCAGGAAGACAGACTCTCATCTTCCACCCCCACCTGGCTGTCATAGCTCTTGAGAGCTTTGAGATCTATGAATTTCTATACTGGTTTCATACTCTCTAATCCCCCATTCTACCAGCCCCCAAGGCAGCTACAGTTGTTGTTTTTATTTTTTTTATAGAGACGACGGTCTCACTATGTTGTCCTAGCTGGCAACTCCTAGGCTCAAGCAGTCCACCTGCCTCAGCCTCCCAAAGTGCTAGCATGAGCCATTGCGCCCCGCCAGTGGCTACAATTTTAATGGTTGAATAATATATGTGTTTAATAGTTTTCAGTTTACATAAGCCCCACAGCTGAGCCTGACTCCAAACTTCTGAGGTGAGCCTGGTAACACATGTATCACGACCCTTGACAGACAAAGCAGCAGAGTTTCAGCAACGTTAAGCCATTTGCCCACATCTGATAAGCGGCAGAGTGTGGACTTCTAACACATCTGACTTCCAATCTGCGGCTCTTTCTAAAACCCATGCTGCCCTTCAGGACAGCAATAGGGTAATTCTAAATTGTTTATCAAGAGAAGAAACTATACAATGACACTAAGCCTATGGAAATGCTATGCTTACCATCCTCAAATTGAATTTGATCAGAGGCCAAGTGTTCCTGGCACCATGCCCTCAAGATCCAGGAGGATCCTCAGAAAAAGTTCATGACCAGAATACTGTAGTCATGCAGTATTGCATGACTTCATATGGGAATTTCTTCATATGGGAATTTGGTGGGCATTCTCCTTCCAGTGCCCCGAGTTCCACTGTCCTATTAAGGATCCACAAATGGAAATGTGGAAAATCAGCAATTAGTCATAACTCTGATTGGAAACCAGTTTGAAGACCATCTGAAAATCCCTTTCCAGTCTCAGAGGGACAGTAACTGTATTTTCCTGTTGTCAGAGCACCATCTACTGGTCACTGAGCACGAGTGCTTGGCAGCCCAGCACCCCATGCACCATGCCTCAGAGCTTAGATATTCCTAGGCTCTGACCTCTTGTCAACAGCCCTCTACTCCCCTATGGGACTTTGTTGAGGTACTAAATTTCACCACAATGCAGCCAGCCCATCTCACAGTAGTTGGAAAGTGCAGCCCCACACACACCCTCCCAAGTTAAGATGGGGTTACCAAATGCTCCACATGTTTTTCTGAAAGCAATGACCTGCAAAGTGGAAACCCGACAGGAGCTAAGGAAGCAAGTGGAAAACTTTCCTACTTTATAAAGCCCATGAAGACTATTACATTTCAAAGCATTTATCCTGCAGCCCCTCTACTGCAGTGTATCATCGAGCTGCAATCAGGTGTGAAGGGGACTGGTAGGTAGTCCCTCCAGCCTCTTCTGGAAAAGGCAGAAAACAAGGTGTCCACACTGCCCCAGATCAGGCAGCCTGTGGGAGTTTGTACTAAGACAGATGGACATGAGTGGCAAAGTTGGAGAAGCAGTTGGCCTATTACCCTCATTCTTAAGCTCTTCCCAGATCTGTCAGGCCTTGGGCCATCTTCATAAGAGATTTTTCACCCATCACTGAGAAGTCTGTGAATGTGGGCTTCATCCAAATGGCCTGTGCCCCTCCCACCAGGCCTGCTCCTTCATCTTCCCCCACCCTGCCAGTTACACTCAGATAGCTTATGCTTAAGTTATCAGAGCCCCTTTTGTTCTATTTTTCCTCCGTTGAGCTTTTCCAAGAAATAGACTCTTATGCAAAGCAGTGCTCTAAGGAACATAATGCAGAGAGGATTTGGGAGTGGGTTCTTAAGAAAAAAGTTGGCAGGAGACCATGTGCAAATACATAGTGGAGCAGAGGAGCATTATGGCAATGCAGACATCTTGCGAGTCTGGTGGCTTTCACAATACCTCACAGCCCTTACTTGGGTGAAAACATAACTTCACATCCTTATGTAATGTCCGTCCCTAGAATCAGCATCTCTCAAACCTAAGCCTGAGAAGCCCCACACTCCAACATGCTATCAGCTAACCACAGGTCAGCAAAGTTGGTTTTAAAATGTTTTAAAAACCATTCATTTATGACAACCCATCACTTCCTGGGTGCCAACCGTAATGTTTTCTCATTGCATCTTTGCAGAAGGACTGTGAGGCACATCCTGTTATCTGAACACCCAGAGGGTCAGGGACTTGTCCAAGTGCACAGAGCTAGGAAATAGCAGAGCTGGATCTCCTAATAATAAGGACAGGATTCTTCACAATATGTGACCATTATTAACATACTGCATGTCAAAATAATATTTTCCTTGCTTAAGAGTCAAGTTATAGGCAGGATCTTGAGCTTTAGAGAGGTAAGGCATGACTTGAACCAGAGAGTCTCCCAGTGGGTTTAATTGTTAAGAATAATACCATTCTGCTCCACTGGGCTGTTGTGAAAATTAAGTTAGTTTATATGCATAAAGCTCTTAGATCAGTACCTTGCACACAATAAGTAAGTGCTACGTAAGTACTTGTTATGTACATTTCACCTTCAGTAGCTGTGACCACGGTAACACACTGGAAACACTGCATGTCTACAGACTGTTTCTGAAAGCCAACTTCAGAAGTGCAGCCAGGGATGAACACACTCTGTTGTGCGGGGGATGGACAGAGGAGCAGAGACATGTAAGTGCCTGAGATCAGGTCAGAAAGAGGAATGGAGGAAAAAAGGAAAAAAAAATAGTAGAGACCAGTGTCTGGAGACCCAAAGGCCATGATACCTGAGAGAGCTGTGTGTTTGTTTACTTATTCATGAATTCATAAACCCATTTAACAAATACTCATTAATCCCCTTTGATGAGCCACACATTGTTCTCAGGGATTCTGGGGCTCAGAGATAAATTAGACACAGTCATAGCCTCTAAAAACTTACAGTTCACAAGAGGAGAAGGGAAAACATACCCACAAAGGGCTCGAATACAAGGCGGGATGTGGAGAGCACCACAGGAGAGTACTGGGAGAGAACAGAGCAGGGAGCCATCCCCTCCCATTGGAGGCAGCTGGAAAAGGGAAGAATACAAAAGAGATCTCTTTGAAGAGCTAGTTTATTGGAGGCATGGAGCAGCAGCCTGGAGCATGAATGTTTAGGATGTTTTGGGGGGTGGGGAGGGGGGCAGTACACAAGATGCATGGAGTTAATTAGTCAATCAGCATTTTTATTTTCTTTCAATGTATCTAGGATCACGAAGATTATAGCATTACCACTTCAAGCCTTTCTTTCCCATAAGATGAGGTCACTTTTCAGCCCAGAGAAAAGCCAAAAATACGCTTACCCTAATAGATATTAAGCTTTATTGGGAAAGTTGATTTGGAGGTTCGGAGTTTAGCCCCAGACAGCAAAGGAGCCCATGCCCATCACTGTCTACCTCCCTTCCCACCCTCAGGGCCCAACCTTGCTGCTTAGCCAAGGCAAAGTGCAGCAGGAGGACTCAGCAGCGCCCCAGCTCCCACTGATGGGGGTGAGCAGAGGGTGAGAACAACCGGCAGGAGCACATCCATCCATCCACCCCCACGGCCTCTTGACTCAGAAAACACAACACAGCCCACACCTTGCAAAGCTCGTTCAGCCCGGGTGGGCTCAGGCCGATTCGTTCATTTAGCAGACATGCAGTGAGCACCTTCCACGTGTCAGGTATCATGTCAGGGGCTAGCCCAAAGGAGGCAGTGCCTAGGAGAAGGTGCCCAGGTTGGATTCGTGTCTTGCCTGGTCTTGATCCACTCCCTACATTTCACTCTTGAAGATAATGCCGCAGTAACAGAAAATGCAGCTCACAGCTGCCGTCAAGCCTAAAGGGGCCCTGAAGGCCCAGAGAAAGAGAATAAGATTCCACTGCACCCACCAATCTTGCCTCTCCAAGAACCCTTTGTGTTGGAATCATCAGCAGATTAAGCCACCACCTGTCCATCACCACACCCTCTCTCTCCCACTCTCTCCTACACTGAGCAGCTGGTTACACCCACCTAGTATAAAATAATCAAAGTGAAGAAGGCATTCCCATATGATATGGACTTAAGGCCAGTTTTGAAATATACACCTGGGCAGGCCATTTACTAGCTCTGCCCCTTCCACTCCACAGAAATTGCTCTAAGACTCCCACTGAACCCCTGATGGTCCCTTTTTTACCCTCCTACTTGACCACTCTGCAGCATTTGACACCACTGACCTCCCCCTCTCCTCAGAGGTCATCGTTCTTGGCATCCCAGCCACCACATCTCCCAGTTTCTCACCGTTTCCTTCTCTTCCTCTTACTGCTCTCACCTGTAGGGCACCCATGGGTCTGTCCCCAACCCCTTTCCTCTGTCTGACTTCTCTCCCTTCAAGATTATATCCTTACCTGCCATTTCAACTACCCCCTCCACACCACATCTAGCTCCTAGACCTCACCTTTCGCCTCATTTCCAGACCCAGGTGTCCAATGAAGTTACGGGTAGCTGCATATGGATTGTCCCTCATCCCCAGACTCAATATGTGTAAAAGTGACGTCATTGTAAATCCTTCAAAGCAAGCTCCCCCTCCCAAAATGCCAGTTGCTATGCATGTTACATTGTCATCACTTCGGTGGCTCCCCACTGCCTATAAAATGGCCAGACACCTTAGCCTGACAATTCAAGGCAATCAGAATTCAACCTATCTTTCCAACACTATCTCCTCACGTACCATAGTATGAGGTACATAAACAAACGTGTCATGCCCACTCCTGCCTCAAAGCCCTGCTCACAGCGCCTGCTTCACACTGCCCCAAAAACATTCTTCCTCTTTTCTGCTTCTCCCACTCCTAGGCATCCTTCTATGCATGGTTCAGTTCAAATCTGCTCTCCCACAAAGCCTTTCATAATCGCTCCAACACTGACCTGTACCTCCTATAAACTCACAGAATTTCTGTATCGTTCATAGTACTGTTTTATCACTGATATTGTCATAACTGTAACTTTGCCATTATATTCATATTTAGTTTTTCAATTATGTATGCCTTGTCTCCTCAACTATGGTGTAAGCTTCTCAGGAGTAGAGGACATATCTTTCTCTTTGTTCTTTTACCTAGAGTGCCTGCATTATGTTATCCTCATAGCAAGCCTTTGCAAAATAAATTGTCAGTGAATGCATGGATCTCCTGCAACTGTTATTGGTGAAAAAGAGCTTGGGCATCAATCAGGTATCTGGGCCCTGTCTGAGGAGCTACCCTTCCCCTAACACATTCTAGCTCTGACTAGAAGCCTCTCTCTGCTGCCAGGTGTTCCCAGCTATTTCTTGTGAGTTGAGTGGACATCAACCCAGATGATATAAACAGGAATAAATATATATCAAAAAGGGGTACTTAATTCCCTTGTAGGAAATTAAGTGCCTCTAACTCAGGGGTAACTTCTCCAGCACACTAACTGCCCAAGCACCATCTTATCAATCATTAAACAATAGGGTTCATTGTCTTATGAGGAATATTTCTTGCTCTTAGAAACAGAGTTGAAATAAGATCTGAGGAATCAGTTATTAAAAGGAAACAGCTCCCCACCTAAAGAATATTTTGAGATCCCTTTCCACAGAAAATTAAACATAAGATAATAAAGTCCTGCTTCAAAAAAAAACCCATATCAACTACAGTATTAATTCGTTCTATCTCTTCTTTACAAAAAGGCAAATGTCATCATGCCTATTTCTCTTATGAAGAATTACATATGAAAATGACACACACGTTTGCAAAGACATGCACTAGATTCTGATATGATCTCACGTTCTGCCAGCCAAGTGTACAAACATGCAGGTTATCTTCCCATGCTACGGGAAGTTTTCAGACAGGCTTAATACAGTACATTCAAATGTGAAGAACTACAGGCTCTTTTGCAGGTTTCTGAATATTCCTAATGTGCCGTTTACAAATTGGAAAGGTGGAAATGTAATTCCCAATCAAGAGAGAATTTCTGAAATACTTCTAACACCACTGACAAGCCAGCTCCTTGGACACACACATATACATGCACTCAAGATTTAGCTTTTTCCTTTAAAGACTTGTATTTTTTCACAAAACCACCCCATCACTGGATCATATTTTTCAATAATATTCTTCCATATGTAGTCAAGTATTAATAGAATAATTCAAAGTTTCCAGTTATGCTACTTTCCTTTTGTTTAAATAATCTCTATTTTCATATTGCAAATTCTGGAGCTATAAAAAAAAGAAAAATGGACATGGATCAAACAAATAAAGAATAATTACAAGGAAAAGATAGGTGATGCTGTTTATAATATTATTTGTCCTAGGTATTAAATACTTATACGTACAATGTGCAAGGCTCCATGCTAACCAGATTCACTTTCCTTATTTCTCAAAATAAGCCCATGTGGTAAGTGCTATTATAAACCCCATTTTACAGGAAGAGAAGCAAGACTGAAAGGGACTAAGTAACTTCCCTGATGGTCACATAGGTGGTGGGTGACATAGCAAAAGATCAATCCTAGGTCACCCTGACTTCAAAACCCATTAATTCATCTCGCTGATATCATTAATAGAAATTTGAGCTAGAGAATAGAGATTTCATGATTATTCTACAGTTCCAAGAGGCAAGAATATATCCAGACTCTACAGATGGTGCCGAAGGGCCTCAGAATAAATGAGTTATCAAGGTGGAAACAACACCAGGAGGCTTGCACCTCAGTCCTGGTTGGGTTTATATCCTTACATGCAAAAATGGCAAAAGTAGTACCTGCCCTCTGAATTGCATGGGGCTACTGATAAACCAAATGTGATGATACATTCGTAGCCCAACCTGCTGCTCCTACTGCTGCTGTCATTTTGCATTGCAATATCCCAGAGCAACAGGAGTCAGATCAAGAACTGAGTGCTAATTCAAAAATTATTTCAACCCTTCAAAACTCTCAAAATTCAAAGGGTATGATATTGCCCATAATTTATGCATAATGAGCATGGTTTTACACCATTTACTTGTTTTTCAATGAATGGCTAAGTCTATCCAAAATGTCCCAACCCTGAGCTCCCTGGTAGGTCAGCCTCAGTTAGCTATCTGCAAAAGGTATCAGCCAAACTCTGGAGAGGTCAGTAAGGGAGGGAAGGGAGCAAGGGGGGAAGGATAGTTGTTCAGTCATAGAAAACAAGGGTCTGCTGCACCATCGATACAAATATTATGCAGTGTTCAGCAAATCAAAGGGTAGCACTGTTCCTACCATTCAGGAACATCGATCCTGATCATTAGTTCTGGCTTTAATTTTTTTTCACAAATACTTCTGCTGCCAGCCCATGCCACTAAAGGACTCAGCAAATTTAAATCCTCCTGCATCTCAACTTGTTTTCCTGCCTGCACTCCAGCAGGTAAAACACCCACAGACTCACAGTGCTCTGGGCTGTAGAATTCACAGGAGTCTATAATGTTCAGGTTATTTTTAAACTTTCAGGCCACTCTCCCTCCCCACGAACAGCAGGCCTGCCATTTAGAACGGTGTTTAACCCACACCCCACCTGCTTTGAAACTTCAGCTTTTTGTGTTAAAAGAAGCAATACCTCAAGTGCGCGCGCACACACACGCACGCGTGCATCTAAAACCTGAAGAGTCACCAGCTCACTGGGGCTGAAAGACCCAGCTCACAGAATGATGTTGAGATGGTAGAGATGATGTGTATTAAAATGCTTTGTAAACTCAGTGTCATGCCACTGTAGGTGGTATTACTATTATATTTACAGGTACAGATACCAGGCATTATAGGTGATGTCAAAAGACAACTTCCTTTTTTAAAAAATAAATTTTATTGTGTACATTTGAGATTTACAACAGGATGTTATCGGATACATATAGATAGTAAAATGGTTTACAGTGAAGAAGATTCACATCCATTATCTCACATAGTTACTTTTTTTGTAACAAGAGCAGCTGATATCTACTTATTTAACACAAGTCTCTAATACAATACAATTTTATTAATTTTATTCCACATGCCCCACATTAGATCTCTAGACTCATTCATCCTACATACCTACTTTGTATCCTTTGACCTACGTCTCCCTACTTCCTCCTCCAGTCCCCACCCCCCACCCACTGGTGCTAACCACTGTTTCATTCCCTTTTTCATTCTACATATGTGAGATCATGCTGTGTGTATTTCACTTAGCATAATGTCCTCCAGGTCCATCCATGTTGGGGCAAATGGCAGGATCTACTTCTTTTTTACAGCAGAATAACAATCCATTGTGTGTGTGTGTCTACATACGCCACATTTTCTTTATCCATTCATCCATCAATGAACATTTTGTTTTTTCCATATCCTAGTTATTGTAAATAATGCTGCAATGAACATGAGGGTGCAGATACCTTTATGAGGTGGTGATATCAGAAAAGGGATTACTTTCACTGAGGGTGAAAGACCCAGTTTACAGAATGATACTGAGATTGTTGAGATGATATGTATGAAAATTCTTTGTAAACACAGAGTGTCACACCACTGTGGGTGGTATTATTGTTATATTTGCGGGGACAGACACCAGGCATTATAGATGATGTAAAAAAACAAACTTATTTCCAAAAGGGAATTATATCACTATAATCAAAGCATTCACGGCCCTTTATTTCCCCAAAGAGCCGCACAGAAGTTGGCTAAGAGGTGTTAGGTTATAATTTTCTTCAAATTAATTACATTTTTTTCTTAATTGAAAAACATTGGGAGAAAAGGGAAAGAAATTCTGAAAGCAACTCAACCAAAAGAGTATTAAGTTAAAAAAAATCAGAGAAACTCTTCAAAGCATCAACAGTAACCAACATCTGTGGAAGGCTGAAGCACTATATATGTGTTGCCTCATTGATCTGCGCAAGAATCCTACAATGTAGGTATGGTTAGCTTCAACCATTTCCCAAATAAGGTGAATAAAGATCAGAGAAACTAAGTTCCTACACTAAGATCACACAGAACTACACTTGGAGCCTGGGCCTGCCAAATGCCAGAGACTACATCTTACTACTGCCCTTTGCTATGGTTTGAATGTTTGCATCACCTTCAAATTTCATGTTAAAACTTAATCCCCAATGCAGAAGTATTAAGAGGTAAAGTCTTTAGGACATGATTAAGCCATCAGGGCTAATCTTATGGATGGGATTAGTGTTTTATAAAAGGGCTGGAGAGAAGTAGCTAGGCCCTTTTTGTCCATCAGCTGTCTGCCATGTGAGGATACTGCCATCAGCTACTCTGGAGGAAGCAGCATTCAAGGAAGCAGAGACCGTGTCCTCGACAGACATTTAACCTGCCAGCACTTTGATCTTTGACTTCCCAGGCTCCGTAACTGTGAGAAATAAGTTTGTGCTGTTTATAAATTACCCGTTCTAGAGTATTTTGTTATAGGAGCAAAAACAGACCAAGACAACCTTATTGCAAGAGACAAGCTGAAGGAGAAATTGTAGCCTGGAACTTAAGACTAGATGAGGAGAGTTTCAAGGGCCTAGCGCAGAAGAGCAGGGGGTCACTCAGGACTTGATAAGAGCCAAGCAGTAGGCCCAAAGCCTTCTCCAAGCCATGGCCAAAGGTGAAAAGATAAAAAGTCCCTTTACCTGGGAACTGTAGGCTTTGCGTGAACTACAGATCCCCACATAGCCACTTGGCCATCAAGGCTATGGGGAACAGGATGGCACAGACAAAAATCAATCATAGAAGGTCCCCAAATGTCCTCTCCTTGGTTGTATACCTCTCAGGGGAAAAGGCATTGTTGCCACAGTGCCCTAGGAACCTATTAGAAAATAAATCAAGGCCAGCACTTTGGGAAGCCGAGATGGGAGGATCACCCAAAGCCAGGAGTTTGAGATCAGCCTGGGCAACATAGAGAGAATAGAGAACATAGAGAATCTGCCTCTACAAGAAATAAAAATAAAAATAAATTAGCCAAGTGTTTTGGCACATGCCTATAATCCCAGCTACTCAAGAGGCTGAGATGGGAGGAATGCTTGAACCCAGGAGTTCAAGGCTGCAGTAAGCTGTGATCACAGCACTACACTCCAACCTGGGTGACAGAGATCCCATCTATAAAAAAAAAATATTTTAGAGACTCCATCTCTTAAAAAAACTAAAATAAATCGAGCAGCTCGCTCACGCTCACTTGTGCGCTCTCGTGCTCTCTCTCTCTTGCTCTCTTGCTCTCTTTCTCTCTCTCACACTCTCTCTCTCTCACTCTCTCTCTCTGTAAATCTTTTAACCAAAACTCCTAACATGCAGGAGGGATGACTCACTGGAAAGCCTCCTCCACTCCCCCTCCCTCCTCACCCTCTGGCTGAAGCACTAAGAAGTGATAACATGATAAGGTGGCTCAACACTTTTACAGCTAAATATGTTCCAGGGAATTTTTTCACCCCAAAGTCTGTTTCCCTGGAGGCTATTAGGGTGTGCACACATTCTTATATATTGGGACTCAGCATGAATTGGCTTTCCTCTTCCTGCCTCCCTCAGGAGCATTTCCAAACTCCTCCTTCTACCTCCCTAACTGCCCCTTCATCTTCTTCACCTTTCCTTCTCCTGCCTCCTAAATGTGAACATTCCTCAGATCCCGGTGTCTGCCTTCTTCACTATGTATGCACTCTCTTGGTGATCTCATTCATATGGATGGCTTCAAATAAAGCTAATATCCAGAAGACTTCCAAACCTTTATCTTTGGCTCTGTTTTTTGTTGGTTTTTGTTTTTGTCTGGTACTATATTCACCATGGCTCAAATGGGCACCTCCACCTGGACGGCCTGACAGCACCGTGAATCAGTTTGTTTAAAAGCAAACTCATCCTCTTTCTCTACAAACCAGCTCCCTCCTAGGTCTCTAATGCTGTTTGCAGCATTGCAGTCTCCCCCTAACTCAGGCACAAAACTTTGGCTGCATCCTTGACTCCAACTCCCACAACAAGCATTCCCCAAGCCCTGTCATTTTTCTCTCTATGCCACTGTCACAGTCCTCCTGTCCTTGCCATTTGCACCACCACCCCTCAAGTCAGCATTACCTTCCATTCAGGAGATGGGCAGAGTCTCCTCATCCATCTTCCTCTTCCAGGTTCTACCACAAAAATTCATTGCACAGCTCAACTCTGACCCTATCTCACCTTTCAGTGCAATAAAATTGAAGCGCTTGCACAATGTTGTATCCCCAATGCCTAGAACAGTATCTGGTTAAAAAAAAATTTTTAATAAATTTTTTGTTGTTGTTGAATGAATGAATGAGTTTTCTAGTGCCTATCAAATATAACTATCCAATCATAAGATCTTATCATCTTAGGGTTGAAAGAAAACTTAAATGTCATCCAGTCTAAGTCCTTATTACCTGCCATTATGCTCCTAGCAATATCTCCTACTACTGCTCCAATGAAGCAGGACTGTTAACCCTTCCCTGAGAACACCTTGTAATTGACCTCCTCCATATCATTTCTCATTTTCTTTCTCCCTTCCTTACCCCTTCTTCCATAGCCACCTGCCAAAAAATTATTTAGACTTAAAAGCCCAGCCCATATGCTACCTCCCTTATGAAGCAATTTGTGGTCATATGACAAAAGTGATCTCTCTCTCCTCTGAGTACTGCTGGCACTTTATGTCACCCTGCCTCAGATACTGTGGTGTACACATCTTGGCTCCCCGCTATACTACAAGGGGCTTGGCTCATTCATCTTTGCATTCTCCATAGTAACTAATGCACTGCCTTATGTCTAGTGGACTCTGAATACATGTTTATTAAATGAATGAATAAATGCATAAATAAATGAATGGAAACTATAAACAAAGCCAAATGGACACAAGCAGGACATGGACTCCTTAGGATCTGCACCATGTTGGGAAGGTGCTGTGGGAGAAGCTACAGCTGATAAAACCGTTCTGGAGACAATCAGTTCAGCTCAAGGAAGCCTGTCCTCAACCCTCCCTTCACAGGTGCAAGTGCAGCTCACAAACCTAACATGACAAGACCAATGACCCAATGCGTGGAGGCAGACACAGTGGTCACCGTGAACCTGCAAAGCTCACATCTCGAGTACAATATTTTGTTCTTTGGTAGAAAATTGGGGAACGTTTTCAACTAATTTCATTTCCTCCATGTATCTAGAGATGTGATGTGGGTTGAAGTGCTCTCTGTTAGACAGATGGGTAATAACCTAATCTAGCCACACACGTCAACCTCTTCTTCTAACCCCTCCATGTTGCAGATAAGAAAAGACATGTAGAGAAGGGTGTCTTAAGCTCAGCATTATTGGCATTTCTGAGTCAGATAATTCTTTGTCATAGGGGATGCCCTTGCACTGTAGGGTATTCAGCAGCATCCCTGGCCTGTAGCCACTAGACACCAGAGATACTTCCCCCACTCAGGTGTGACAATCAAAAATGTTTCCAAACATTGCTAAATGACCCTTGGGGCCCAAATCACCTCCCAGTTGAGACTCCTGATGTAGAATAATTAAATAGATTGCTCTAGCTCATAGGACTCATCAACATCATGACCAGGAATGCAGGAACCCCAGTGGAATGCATTTGCCTCACTATGTACACTTTCATTTTCTCCCTCATATCTAGTAAGTCACAGCCTTTGAGAGTTGGAGTGAACTCAGAGCTGCACCTCTGTTTTTCTGATGGTCTCATAGGCCTGCACAGGGCTCCATGCCTTAAGATAAAAGAAACTGAAGGGACAGAAGAGTCTGAAGGGACAACCCAAGCTGAAAAGAAAAAGTGACCTCAACCTGACATAATCAGCTTAAGGCTTATCAACTAGATTTCAAATAAATAGGATTTCTCCTGACACTTTGGATCCTAAGAAATTTGGTCACAAGCCCTGCAAAACAATGTTTCCCCCTCAAATCAGCTATGTCTGCAGTGAAAACTCCTACACTCATGCTTTCAACTCAACCCTGTGTACCCTCATCCCCTGCTTTTCCTTCTGTTTTCTTACCCTTCTTATTTTTAAAGCTACAAGAAAGCTTGAATCCTTCAGCTTCTCTGGTCAACAACACCCTTTGAAAGCTTTTCTTCTAGAATTTGTCTTCACTAGAATTTGAGAACCATCTCCTTGCTTTCTGAATCTGATCTTTCGTTTCCTAAAAAGGCTCGATCACTTCAGGCAAGATATTTTTGGGAGCTGCTGGTAAGGACTTACCAATGATCACTTTTCTAAGTGAACTGCCATTAGCTAAGCACTCACGTACCATCTGAGGGGGCAGAAAGTAATTGCCCATTAATGCACTGCTGTTTCTCACCCACTTCCTTCCTCAAATCTTCCCCCTGTGTTGTGTCCGGCACTCTTACTAACCTCTCCATTAGGAACATCTAGTTTCAAGTCTTAGAGGACTGTGTGTATTTCCCAGGGACTATTTTATGCTTTCCTATTTTATTCTCTTTGTAAAAGTCATTCAAGGATTCAGTACTAGAAAGATGGCAGAATAAGAAAATCTCTTGCTACACATTTCTAGAAAAACTGATAAAGTACAGAAATATATTTTCAAATATATTTGAAAAGATATATTGCTGAACTTGAAAGATATAAAAGGAAATCCCTAGGAGGAATTGCAATACAAAGGAGGAAGTGTGTGAATTGAAACTGCAGCTGTCCCATAGGCAGTAACTAGTCCTGGTAACAAAGATTTAATGGGTTGGGTTTTTCATGTGTTTTGTTTTGTTTTGCTTTGCTTTGCTTTGTTTTATTTTTTGTTTTGTTTTGTTTTGTTTTAAGACAGAGTCTCGCTCTTTCACCCAAGCTGGAGTACAGTGGCCCCATCTCAGTTAACTGCAACCTCCACCTCCCAAACTCAAGCGATTCTCATGTCTCAGCCTCCTGAGTAGCTGGGACCACAGGCACACGCCACCCACACAAGGCTTAATTTTTTTTTTTTTTTTTTTTAGTAGAAATATGGTTTTGCCATGTTGGCCAGGCTGTTCTCAAACTCCTGGCTTCAAGTGATCCACCAGCCTTGGCCTCCCAAAGTGCTGGGATTATAGGCATGAGCCACCATGCCCAGCCTAATGGGTAAGTTTTAATGTCCACTCAAGAGAAGTGATAAGGTCTTCAGACCTTATGTGGACAGAAGTTGGAACTAAGATTCTGCGCTAAGCTATAACCCTTAAAGAACTGTACCTTCAGTTAAATAAACTGCATGAAAATCAACTCTACAGCAAAAATAGATAACAAGGAAGCTTCTGTCTCTGAGTGAATGAGAAAAAGCAAAACCCTGAGAAATCAAAACTCAAGATTGTGTGTGACATGGATTTATGGGCTGAATTTACACTACATGTTCAGCGGGATTCAGGAACACTTAGGCCAAGAAAATAACACCCCTGGGTCAAGTAAGAAAATCAAACAAAACTACTCTATTAGGCTACTCTCACAATCCCGAGTACACTGCATTTCCATGGGGAAAACAAGCACTACTAAACATGACTTGTAATCAAAATTTTTGAAGCACACAAGGAAATAATCAGCATAAGGATAAGTTAGCTAATACAAAGAACAAGAAGATTAAAGCTCCAGTACTTGAAATAATAGAAAAGATATGTAAAGAAATAAAATAATAGAATGCAATGAAATGAAAAAAGATAATTTGAAAAAGTGGCAAATACAAAATTTATTGTAATAAAATATATAATCATTGAAATTAAAGGCAATAGATAGGTTAACTATTAGATTATATATAACTAAGGAGAGTGTCAGTAAACAGGAAAACACATATGAGGAAACTCCACAGTATACAGCCCAGGGAGATAAAAATAGAGAAAATATGATTAAAGTTAACAGACATGGAAGACAGAATGAAGAGACCCAAAATATATCTAATGGGACTTCTATAAAGAGATCATAGAGACTGCAGAAAGACAATATTTGAAGATCTGTAGGATAAATTTTCTAGTATTGATGAAAGATATAAATCCTCCAAGTCAAGAATTTCAATGAATTCTAAGGAGGATAAATAAAAATAAATTCAACCTATACACACATATTCTAGTGAAATATCAAAAGATCCAAAAATATGAAGGAAAAAAATCTTAAAAGCATCCTGAGAGGAAAGACAGATTACCTACAAGAAGCAGCAATTAGATTATTAATTATAATAATAGAGGCCAGGCCAGAAAGTGATAGAATAATATCATCAAGTGTTGAAAATAGCTAAATTATGACTCGAAATAAAGACTTTTCCAGGAAAATAGAGAGTTTACTATACAAGTTCAGGGGAAATAAGTACTATAAGACATTTCTTGGGGAGGAAATTTAAATGGAAGAAAAGAATGGTCTGCAAGAAAATGGTGTGAGGAGCAAAAGATAATAGTGGATATAATGACAATTTTATTTATATATATATAGTGTCTAATTTATGAATACATACACAAAAAAGGAACTAAATTACTAATCAACAATGCCATGTAAAGTGGGCAGGATGGTCAGAGGTAAGGTGGTGTTCACAGGGAACACAGACTAAGTCAAGACATAGCTGTAAAGTGAAGTATCAGTCTAGGACACCCACTAAAACTCTTTCTATTCAGTATTGGACTTGAAGTACTGGTTAATGTAATAAGTAAATAAAAAGAAAGAAAAGGCATATGGATTATAAAGGAAAAAACAAAGTTATCATTATTCACAGGTGATGCTGCCTGCATCCAAAATATAAGAGTTGCCTACAAAAAAAAAAAAAAAAAAAGCCACTCACAGTAGTAAGAGAATTCTACAAAGATGGTGGACATGAAATCAGTGTACAAAAGTACAAGTTCTGGTACACCTAAAACAAAGAATCAGAAAATGTAATGATAAGAAGACACCATGCAAAAGCAACAAAACCATAAGGTACCTAAAAACAAACCCAATCAAAGATGTAAAGAAAAATTTTCAACTCTCTTGAGGGACTTTAAGAAAGCTCTAAACATAAGAAGAAATAAGTCATGCCCAGGGACTAAAAAAAAAAACAAAAAACAAAGTAGCTTAAATATGGCAAGGCTCCCTTAGGTTAATCTATCCATTTATTCCATTTCAATTAAAATCTAATCTTTTTAGTGAAATGTGACAAGGTGATCCTAAAAATCATATGATGAATAAAGAGCCAATAGGCAAGACAATTTGGGGAGAATTAATATACCAAAACTGCAAAGTTATAAAAACTAAATTAGTGAGACATGGGTGAGAGGGATATACAAATAGACCAGTGGAATAAAATAAAGTGCCCAGAAACAGCAGATAAGAATTGCCTACTCACTAAATGGTGTTGAGTCAAAGGACTAATCATAGCAGAGAAAAAATAGATAAAATTAGAGCCCACCTCACACTATACACAAAAATTAGTTCCAGATAGATTAAAAGAGCCAAATGTGATATGCAAAACTGTAAAAAAATGTTATTTAAAAAATATAAATGACTTCTTTTTTATCTCAGTATGTGGAAGGAATTTTTAAATGAGAGAAGATGAACAAAAATCATCAAAAAATGCAGATACATTTTACCACACTAAAATTAATAACTCTGTATGACAAAAAGCACCATAAACAAAGTGAAAAAGACAAGTCATGTGGGGGAGAAGATACTGACAACTCACGAATTCTATCTAGAACATATTCAAGGATTCTCAGAAATCATAAGAAAAACACATACTACCTGATAGAAATATGGGCAGAGGATAGGAATCTACAATTCACACAAGAGGAAATCCAAATGGCCAACAAACATATGTTCAGTGCTCAATTTCATTAGTAATCAGGGAAAGTGCAATTAATGCAATAATTGGATTCCATTTCACACCCATCAGATTGGCACACTTTAATAATTCTGAACATCTCAAGTGACGTTGAAGATACATAGAAATGGGAGTTCTGCATATGATATGCAGAGTGGAAATGACACATTCACTCTGAAAAGCAATGTGTTAGATAATACAGTAGTCCCCACCTTATCCACAGTTTCACGTTCCATTACCCTCAGTCAACCAGAGTCCAAAAATATTAAGATAATTTTAGAGAGGGAGAGAGAGCCCATATAAGTTATGTGAATAGCTTTCATTACAGTATATCACATAATTGTTCTATTTTATTAATAGTTATTATTCATCTCTTCCTGTGTCTAATTTATAAATGAAACTTTATCATAGGTATGTATGTGTAGGAAAAATATAGCATTTATAAGATTTGGCACTATCCACAGTTTGAGGCATCCACTGGGGGTCTTATCCCCTGCAGATAAGGGGGAACTACTGTACCTAATAAAAGTTGGAAATGTGTATTCCTAAACTCGGTAATTCCACTTTTAGGTATCTTTCCAGAGAAAATCTCACACATGCACCCAAGAGACATGGACAAGGATGATCATTTTATCTGTAATAACAAATAATTATAGCAACCTAGCCTCCCCTCAGAAGGGAAGCGAATTAAGAACCTGTGATTTATTTATACAATGGAGTTCTATGCAGAAAGTGAAATAATGAACTCAGTATGCATGTAATAATACTGGTAAATCTTAAAAACAAATGTTCATTTTGCTGCAAAAGGACACATTCTATGTATCACGTAAATAAAACTTTAAAACTCAAAAAATTCATATACATGCTTTTTCATAAATGCACATGTAGTAAAATTACAAAAATGCACATGGTAATGAAATATCAATTTCAGAGGAGTGATGACTTCTGGAGCAAGGAACAAAGAATGAGCATACAAAATGCATCTGTAACATTGTATTTATTTGAAAATGGGAGAGGGATGAAGCAAATATGGCAAATATTATTATGTATTTAATCTTGGTAGTGGGTACGTGGGTGTCTCTTGTTTTCTATACAAATGTTCGAAATATATCATAATTAAACTGTGTTTAGGAGAAGTTCAAGAGACATTCTTACTAATTGAAATACCCAGAGTTGGCAAAGATGAGTGCAATCTCATTCACTGTGGGTGAGGTTGGAATTAGCACAACCTTTCCTGAAGGAGGTAGGGCAATACTTCTCAAGAGTCATAAATATGTGCACAGCCTATGCCCCAATAATTCTAATCCTAGGAATTTCTCCTTATCAGATCATTAGACTTGCACATGAAGATGCATTTATAAAACTGGTCATTGGATTGTTCATTTGAATATTAAAAACTACAATCTTTTTGTATTGTAAGTGAAAAACAATAAGGAACTTGTTATCAAATCATAAGAATCACATAAGAGAATTCTTGCAATTATTCAAAATCACATGGTAAAACTATATTTAATGACACAGTACACTGTTCATAATATATTATTAATCAGTAAAGCTGGTTACAAAAGCAAGATGTGCACCCTATAATCCCCATTAGTATAATAAGCTGTATGTGGGTATATGTATGTGTGTGAATATACATACAGGTGTGTGTGTAGGGAAAAAAAGCCTAGAAGGATATTTATCCATTATTAATGATCAGTTGTACATGATGGCATTACGGATAATTTTCATTTTCTTCCATATGCTTTTCCATATTTTCTATAACAAATGTAAAATACTTTTGTAATTTCCCAAAAAAAAAAATCTAAGATGGGCCTGAGATTCATATGAGTTGTTCACATCAGCCACCCTCAGAAATTGATGATTTATTCTGCAAGAGCTGGTATTTTTGGTTGAGCAAGTGAAGAAGACAGCATCAAGGGGAAAAATGCCCCAGAGTTTGATTGCAGAGGGAAGGCACAACTGCCTGAAGTATTAGAAACTATCATCTATAAAATGGATTGAACAACACTTTTTTTTTTTTTTTTGAGATGGAGTCTTGCTCTGTCGTCCAGGCTGGAGTGCAGTGGTGCAATCTCGGCTCACTGCAAGCTCCGCCTCCCAAGTTGATGCCATTCTCCTGCCTCAGCCTCCCGAGTAGCTGGGACTACAGGTGCCCGCCACCACGCCCGGCTAATTTTTTGTATTTTTAGTAGAGACGGGGTATCACCGTGTTAGCCAGGATGGTCTTGATCTCCTGACCTCGTGATCCGCCCGCCTCGGCCTCCCAAAGTGCTGGGATTACAGGCGTGAGCCACTGCGCCCGGCCCAACACTTCTTTTAAACTATCTCACAGGGGTACTATCATAGTCATTCATAAACCAATACTGTTTTGACCCTCTCAAAAGAAAGGGCTCAGTTCTAGTCTCCTGAATAACTCCAGAGGAATGTTTTGTAATGACCTGTTACCTCCCTTAATGGCAAAAACTCCAGTATCTCCAGGTTAAACTCTAGAAGGAAGTCTACCAGGTGAGGGCTAAGGTTGCACCCACCTCAATTCAATCCCCACCGTACTTCAGCTTCCCACAGGATTTATTTACTATGAGTGGAGTAAAGAGGGTATAAAGAGCATGTATCAGATATTTTATACACCCAAATCATTTAACTCTCACAACTCCAGGAAGTTAGTGTTAATTCCCATACTGCAGATGAGAAACTTAAAGGCCACATACCTAGAAATGGGTCAAACTAGAATTCAAACTCAGGGCTGGCAGAATCCAAGATTCAGACTCATCTTATTAAGCTAAATTAATTTTCATTAATGGAAGCAGTAGTACATTTTTAGCCACGCATCCCTTTCTGCAAAAGAAATACTACTCTAAGTGTAAATGAATTAAACAGATGAAGGCAGAGAGTTACTCTGATTCAACTAGGAGCTGAACCCAAGCTCCTTCCTCCTGAGGGAACTCCATGGATCGGTTTGAATAACAATGTCCTGAGGTTTCTGTAAAGGTCTTCAGTTCTCCCCAGCTGAAGTCTCTCTATGTTCAACAGGTGATGAAGGTCCTTGGTAGGTTGTAATTTGTTGTCTTGCTGAACCACATATTTGAATTTCAACCATAACAGCTGCTGTGCAAAGGTGTGGGTCCTGTTCCTGGCCCACTACCCAGTATGCTTCTCAGTACAGCCTTGTCTTATGGTTGCCCTTCACAAACACACAGGCTCATGACCACCACTGCTCCCACTCTGGTTCATGCCATCATCCATCTCTCCCCTGAACTGTGATAGTAGCCTGCCCACTGCTCATCCTGCCTTCCTTCAATCTATTCTCCAAACTGCAACCAGAGTCAGCTTTTTTAAAAGTCTAACAGACCATATCATTCTCCAGTTCAGTATTCTCTAATAACCTCCCCTAATTCTCAAAATGAAATGTAAATTCCTTATCATGTCCTACCAGGCCCTATATCAGCTGGTGCCTGCCTCTCCGTCTAAGTGTGGTTTCCCCCAGAAAGCAGAGCCTGAGGCAAGGGTTCAGGTGCCTTTATTAAGGTATGCAAACGCAAGGAAGCAGGAGTGAGGGAAAAGGGAAGTAAGGCAGGCAAGGAGGGAGAGCCAATATGATGGTGCATTAGCTAGCTGGCCATTGGTAAAAGACAACTGTGCCTCAGGACAGTCCATCTGAAGACAGAGAAGAATTCATCTGCTCAATCTCTCACTGATCAAATGTTCATCACTCAGGGAGTTAATTTCCTCTCCACCTTCCAGTTGCCCAGGAGAGTCCTGTGCATCTCGTGAGTTGGTGTCAATAGGGAAGCTCCAGGGTAAGAGGTGGGAGGTACACCTTCATGAGGTGAAGTGCTGTCGGGTTTTACATGCATGGAGTTGGTCAGTCACTGCAGTGACAACTGGAACCTGAACAAGCAGCCAAAAGTCCCAGAAACAGTTGAGGCCACAAGGCTGTGACGTGGTGCAGGCAAGGTGTCTGGCACACTAACCCTCTGACTGTATCTTCCACGTCCTTCCCCATCGCTCCAGTCACAGGTGGAGTAGCTCCAGTGTTGGGGACAAGAGGGCATGGATGATGGAGTCTGAGGCATTACTATGACTGGTTTACTTGGCACTGGCCAGCGTGGGCAGCTTCTACAGAGGAAGCCTCACAGAGTTCATGTGCTAGACACAACAACAAGCAAGGCTGGGAGCCATAGCTTCTCCCTACCTGAACGTATGTAAAGGGCAAGTTCCCTCAGAGCCTGCTGCCTGGTGCTGACTCAGCCCAAGTGCTCACCAGCTCACCTATCTCAACTGCCCTCCTTGAGGTTTCTCAAACATACCAATCTTGCTTCTGCCTTAGGGCATTAAGCTAGTTGTTCCCTGTACTGGGAATGTTCTTCCCCATCCCCCCATAGCGGTTGCTTCCTGGCTTTCAGATCTCAGCTCACATGCTACCTTTGCAGAGCCTTCCTGGACCATCCACCCAGTCACAGTCTGTGACATCACCCCAGGTTAATCTTCCACTCTTTACTATCCTGTATTTTCTTGTCTATTTGTTATTGATCTATCTCAGATGAATGTAAGCTCCTTGAGAGCAGAGACTGTCAATATTGTTCACTGCTATCTCCCCATAGTTGGAACAGTACATAATATATAGTATGTAATCAATGGTTATTTCTTGAATATTTGTTGAATAAATGGATGGATGGATGGATGGATGGATGGATGGGTGGATGGATGGGTAAATAAATGATTTAAAATGTATCATGTGAAAAGTAGCCATCAAATGTGATAGAAACCAAAGTGAAAGATAGAAAGACAAACAATAATGCAGTGTGCCCAAATCACAGGAAACTTCACAAAAGTGAAGTCAAGGGCCCATACAAAAGTTTCTATATTCATAGGCATGGAGAGTCCCAGCTGCCAGATGCTTAGCTCATAGGTGTCAAGGGCATTCAGTTTATCTTCGTGTTTCTTGGAAGTGGCTTTTCACAGCTAAATCCTGCCTTGCTGTCTGCTGCCTTCTTTTCTCTTTCTAAGTGTTGATGGGACAAGTGTTCCCTTGCGGTTCTTGCCCAGACAAGGGTCCCATCTTAATTCTGCCATAGCTCAATCTTGAAAGGGGCAGTCTATGCCTTGCCAGGCTTTTTCTGAAATGGCCGTAACAAAGGCAAATATTACACTTGTTTCCTCCTCTGTTTTTGCCTTCTGGTGGGCATAGGAAACTGTGGGAAATGCAGAGGGGTGGGAATGGGGAGCCAGGAGGTGGTCTGTAACACCAGGAGTCCCCGAAGCACCAGCCTGAAGTCACCCATATCTTCTTCTGCCTCCGTGGCCTGCCAGCAAGATATTCCCACCCAACTGGAGACGACCCCTAGCCAGCTACCATGGCAACAACAGGACAAACTGGGGCATGAGAAATCATGACACATAGCATAAAAGAGCAGTTTGAAGAACAGGAATAGACTTTCTGGAAAACTGCTAGAAAGGCAGGAAAAGGCACTGGAGAAGTGAGTGGAGGAGCCTCCAGCCGCTATGGGCGCTGGCTTACACACACAGATGGACTTAGACCTTGTGTGGAATCCATGCAGGCCAACATGCCCACCCACTCCCGGCCTCAAGGTTCTCCTTTTCATCCCTGCCCCATCTCCCACCTGTCCCTTCCCCCAGCATCCTGGAGAGGGATGATCCTGTCCCATAGTGGGAATGTACCAAGGTCTTAGAAATATCACCAGTTACTCTTTTTGTCATGCGCAAACCACATTGAGCTGAGACATTTTTCCTATTCCTGGCCTCAGACATTCGTTCAACTTCATCTATATGTTCAACTCCTGGCTGGTGAGCAGGTAAGCACTTGGGCTGAGTCAGCACCAGGCAGTGGGCTCAGAGGGAACTTGCCCCTATGCACATTCCCTGCAGGTAGGGAGAAGCTATGGCTGCCAGCCCTGCTTGTTGTGCCTAGCACATGAAATCTGCTAGGCTCCCCCTGCAGAAGTTGTCCAAGCTGACCAGCACCAAGTAAGACCAGTCACAGTAATGTCTCAGACTCTGTCATCCATGCCCTCTTGTCACCAACGCGGGAGTCACTCCACTTGTAAGGAATAGTATGACAGTATTCCTTGGCTGACATTTTCTCCCTTCTCTGCAGCATGTCCTAAAAGCCCACCAATCTCATCTTCCTCCTTGTTTTGATGGACTGAATGTTTATGTTCACCCAAATTCATATGTTGAAATCCTAACCCCCCATGGGGATGGTATTAGGAGGTTGGGCCTTTGGGAAGTGATTAGGTCATAAGGGTGGAGCCCCCATGAATGAGATTAGTGCCCTTTTAAAAGAGGCCCCAAAGAGATCCTTTGCCCCTTACACCATGTAAGGTTACAGTGGAAAGAAAGGTATCCATCAGGCAGAGGGCCCTTGCCAGACACCAAATCTACCAGTGCCTTGATCTTGGACTTCCCAGCCTCCAGAACTATAAAAAATAAATTTCTGTTGTTACAAGCCACTTGCTTTGTGGTACTTTATTATAGAGGCTCACAGACTAAGACACTTATCTTTCAGTAGAAAAGTGAGCACAAGACCCCTTGACTTTTCTCAACAACATCTGAAATCTCAAACAGGCAGTCTTAAAGATTAAAATTAAAATTTTTCCCTTTTCAAATCTCTAGGGAAAGACAGGTGGAGGAGGAAGGGAGAAAAAAGTCTTCTCCACCTCCAGCTGCCACATCCCACAGCCCCACAGCTAACACTACAGGTAAATATTAGCTCCCGTTGGAGTTGAAGAATACCAAAGACAGAGTGAGAGAGAGAGGGAGACAGAGGAGAGGGTGAACATGAATTTCTGCTGCTTAGTGCCTTCCTGGCAGCGTGGGAAGCTGGTTGAATAAGCAAAATATGAGCTCTCAACTCCAGGCACATAAATAAGCTCAAACAGATCTACTGCTCTTAGCAGCCCCAGAGGGAGGCATAAAAAAAGATGGCTCCCTTGGCCCCAACCCTCTCCATGACTTGCAGCCAGTCAGTTACTTGAAGCAAGGACTTCTTCCCCCTGAGGAGGAGGTATGGAAAGATTGAAGACACCAAGCAAAGGAGGTGGGTGTCTGAGTATGTGCCAAGGGAATACCTCAGATCACATGGAGGGTCGCAGAACAGGCACAGCCTCTCCTTACCCTCAGGCTCTTCACCCATAGTGAAACACAACTCCTCCTAGTCCAGAACACAGGAGTACCCCCTACAGACACAAATGGTATGTTCTCTAGGTTAATGGACTCTCTTATCTTGTCCTCTGTGACCTCCCCAGCCTCCTACTCACCTGCCCATCCCTCCTGCACTAATTTCCAGCCTTCCTGTGAGGCTGAACTCTTTTCAGTTTCCTCCTCACTCACTGGTACCTGCAGCAATGATGCAGTCTCTCTCCAGAAGATCTTGACCATGACTCCAAATGGACCTGGTCCTTCTCCTCATCCTCCCTTCACCTCCCTCCAATTTCTTACCAGTTCTCCCTTCCCATTCCTGGGCTCAACATCCCTGAAACCAAATTCTTCTCCTCCAAACAGGCTCTCTTCCCATTTTAGTCAATGGTAACCATCCGAACCTCAGTCCCACAGGCATAGGCCACCAGTTCCTCCCTCTCCACCCAGTAAATGCATCCTGTTGAGCCTTCTTCCATTCCCTAAGTCCCCTCTGTGATGCATCTGGCACACTACTGCTCGTGGGTCCTCCTCAGAGAGATAGGGACACATTCAAGGGCATGGCCTAGGGTGTAGGGCCCAGAAATGAGGCCAGAATGAGCAAAGACCATCTAACCCATTAATGAGTCTAAATTATGGTCAAGGATGAAAAAAAAGAAGTCAG
This sequence comes from Pan troglodytes, assembly GCF_028858775.2. Taxonomy (NCBI): domain Eukaryota; kingdom Metazoa; phylum Chordata; class Mammalia; order Primates; family Hominidae; genus Pan; species Pan troglodytes. The sequence goes on from NC_072398.2 coordinate 67,676,468, forward strand.
AACTGGAGCTGAGTTACTGAGCATCAGATGCTCTTGTATGCCTGTTTTTGACCTTGCCTTGAGCAGATGAAAGACTAGTTCTGGAATACAAGGTGAACTGGGGCATTGATTCAGTGACTGGGGCAAGTAGTTCAGGACTGTGACCTGGTTAATTGAAAGGAGCCAAAGATCAGTTTTTATTGTGGTAACAACTAGGTGAATTTTTTACGAGCACAGCAGGTAAAAAGACAAGGCATCCAAACTTTTCTCCCTATTGCCCTCAACAGACCCTCCACACTTGCTCCCAAGGCTCTTCTCACGTTATCCTCTCAAGAGGAAGCCTCCCCAAACCTCTCCACATTATTGAATCCTCTCATCCTTCAATTCCTTATCAATGTTTGTCCTTGTCCTTGGAGCTCTCCCTGAGCACTCCACTCCTCAAAAATTGCTCCTCCCCTTCACTCTGGACTTTTGTGCCCACCAGTGGTTGTCTTAGCTTTAGATTTCAAGGATGAGCCAAATTTCAAAAGAAACCAACATAATGTGGCCAACTTTCTATTTTTTTAAGTATGGGCTTTCAACCACCACTATTTATGCTCCAGCATCTCATAAAAGAAAGGACATTTTAGCACTAAAATGTTGGAAGGATATAATCTCAGAAAATCCTATTAAATAAATTTAGCCTTATGAAATAATCACACCTTGCCCTATTTTTCTCATTTCACAGAAAACTGATGAAAATGTTATCATCAACAAGTACAAATCCATAAATTAGCATTTGGGAACCACAGGCATAGATTTCTCATTCAACATTTAATCATATAGTGCTTTGCATTTTTGTTCACTTTTGTTTTTCCTGTATTGTTTATCCAACTTTTCAACTTTGCATGTCTTGGCTATGAAGTCCCTGTAGTACGCAAAGCCTAGTACATGTGGAATAAATACCAAGTGAATGAATATCAGGTCAGAGCAGGAAAATACTTAGAGGAACCAAGGGGCAGGAGGGAGTTAAGAAATTAAAACTGGTTTAGGGGGAAGACAGCATATTTTCACTACCATTTCTTGCAGCCTTTATGCTATGAACCTTGAATGATGCTAATAAAAATGGATTTGTCTATAATATACGTGGTCCAGCCAAAAGCACCTCAGATGCAATAGTTCATGAATGCTCCCAAACTCTCAAGCCACCACCTACTTGGGTAGCAACTATGTGAAGGGGAGCATTATATTGGGAGTCAAGACAGGGCCACCCCCTGATTTGCCTTTGGAGCTTCATTTCACCTTGTCTAAGCCTCAACTGTCTCTTCTACTAAATATGCCTATTGCATATTATATTGGAAGGTCCCTTTCAATTCAGAAGGTTGTGATTTTTCACTTCCATTTTATCAGTGTTTGAATAGGAATAATGTACAGAGAAGGTTAAGAGTCTTGTCCAAGGTCCCCTGGAGGCTCTGGGGAGCAGGGTGGGGATGGGGGCCTGATCTCTAGACCCTCACTCCACCATACAGCATGGCTTTCCTGACCACTCACAAGAGTAAAATGCAACATCTGTGCTAGGCCACCACAGCTGTGGTCCTTGATCCCACCATGAAGCCCTTGGATTCATAACAAAAGTAATGAGGTACTATCTAATGAGTGTCTACTGTATGCCAAGCTCTTTCCCTGCACGCTCTCCCACCCTTTCAACCACCCATCAAGGTAGGTATCATTTCCCCTCTGCACTGTGAGAACCCTGAGGCAAGAGAAGTTAAGCAACCAACACAGTAAAGTGAGAAAGAGAGCAGTAACCTGTACCCAGTCTCTGTCTGCAGAGCCTGTGTTCTCCCTGCTGTGGATCTGGTGGGTGACCAGCCTATCAGGGGCTAAGGGCTCAAGAGCTACTGGCAATCAAACAGATTTTGCAAAGCATACAACTGAAATATCTGAGTTTGTCTCAGCACCAGAATTCCTCTGGAGCCCACAGCTCTCTATCATCAACCACACCAGCAGCTGGGACTAGATTTATCAGGGTCAGCTCTCCTTGCTAGACCTTCTGTCCAGTTGGCTTCTGGGCCTCTGTCCACTGTGGGATTCTGCCACCAACCCCTACACTTCTGGAGCAGGATATAAAAGAGAAGTTACTTAGCATAATACTCATGTTCTCATTTGGAACCCCGAAATAAACTGATTACTTCCATTTTCAGGCCACCCTCAGCACTTACTCCATCCACCCCTCCCTGCCTCCTCCTTGTATTACTTAGGCACATGCTGGGACCATTAACTCCCTTGAAGGCAGAAACTGTTTGTTAAAATCCGTATCCTTTACAGAGCCTAGAGCTAAGCTTTGCACCTATACTGTAGGTGCTCAATAAATATTTAAGAAAAGGAGAAAGGCTTAGGCCTAGGTTTCACAATTTGTAAGTCAGGAAGTTATCACTAAATTCTAGGCAGTTCTCAGCAAGGGAAACTACAGAAATGCTAACTTGTAATGTCACTGTATGATTAGGAAATAAAATTATTTCCTTTGCCCCTGGGCCCTTTGTCTTTAATCTCTAACTCATGCCTACTGGATACATCCAGGCAAACTGTAGCCTTTATAAAAAGTAACTTAATGGACAAAGGATTGTTTTAATGAACGTACAATTTCTGAGAACAAAGGAATTATTAGATCCAACTACTTGAGATGCACTGGTTTCAGAAAAACACTGCCACAAAGTGTCCAAATACAAGTCCATCAAGATTTGAAGACACTAAAACTGTCCAGCTGATGGTCACAGGGTCAGCAACAATGGATGTCTGGGAAAGGATCCAAGCTGGTAAATATTTATACTCGTTCTTCCAGTGTCTGGAGTGCCAGGAATCTAGAAAAAGGTGGTAGGGTGTTGGGGCAGAAACGAAACAGACATTGTACTGAGAAGAACCACCAGACAACCTAGAACAAGATCCAGAGGGAAGAGGCTGGAGCTAGAGCTGAAGAGTTAGGGTTAGAAAAGAAGAAGTGTTTTGCTAGATCTTGTATGTGGTTAAGCACAGGAATTCACACCAACTTTGGAGGAGGGTTTAGGGACAGGCCTACCTAGAGATAGCCTTGAAGACAGGATACAGTAGGTTTTTCCACATTGGGAAATGCTTCCTTGGGGGAAACCTTCCAAAATTGGCTGACATAGAAAACTGGAAAATTCCTGAGAGCCCTGGCTGAGGTAGGGCTCTGGGAGCAGAAGCCCTGCTCCCTGAATGCTTCCCATCCCCTCCCCATCACCTGCAAGCCCAAGGCATCCCTGAAGGGCTCCAAGGAACACAGTTTGCAAACAACTGGAGAAGTGTGAAAGAATCAAACTTTGGATCTAAAGACCCAGACATGAAGACTGGCTCCATAACTTATTAATTAACTTCTAACATCTCTGGGCCTCACTTCCTTATCTCTGCAATGTCCTCTAACTTACTTGTTAAAAGAATGAAATGAGGTAGCAGACATCAAAGGGCTTTGTAAACTGCAAAGTCCCATAAAAGGCATTCACTTTTATTAAGAACCCTTCCTAGTTATCCAAGTGTCTAGCCTTTAAAAGGAACTCAAAAGTCTATTTGTCTTCTCACCCAAGGAGCAGCCTCTTCTATTCAGGATTACCACAAAGGCAAATTGATTGACTAAGCCCTCATCTGGCCCTAACCATACGGGCTCCAAGTTATTTTGTGGGAAACAATTAGCCCCCTTACTCTCTGTGCTACACACCTGCTACTTAATCATCACACCTGGCATGACCATTACTTTCCAAGAGACATTTATCTCATCTACCCCAATTAGTTCATTGAGGGCAGCAACCTTGTCAGACATCTCTGGCACTCCCTTTAGTCCTGCAGGCTTCACCAGTTGCCTCATGCCCCTGCTTAAAATACATTATTGGCTCCCCACTTCTCGTAGGGTAAAGTCCAAATTCCTTAGCCCTGGGCCCTGTCTTCCTTCTTGCTACACTCTTCCTGAAGACTTCCATCCACTCAAAGGCTTTACCCTTTAGGTGGTGACTCTCAAATAAAACATTGCTAGCTATGACTTTATTTTGTTTTGTTTTGTTTTTTGAGACTGAGTTTCGCTCTTGTTGCCCAGACTGGAGTGCAGTGGCATGATCTCAGCTCACTGCAACCTCTGCCTCCCAGATTCAAGTGAATTCTCCTGCCTCAGCCAAGTAGCTGGGACTACAGGCATGCGCCACCATGCCCGGCTAATTTTGTATTTTTAGTAGAGATGGGGTTTCACCATGTTGGCCAGGCTGGTCTCGAACTCCTGACCTTAGGTGATCCACCCACCTCGGCCTCCCAAAATGCTGTGACTACAGGTGTGAGCCACCGTGCCTGGTTGGCTATAACCTCTTTCTCCTCAGCTCTTGTCTTTTTACAACCAACTGCCACAGGAACCCTACCACAGGAACTGTCTCCACAGAAGGGATGTTAAAAATATTGATCTGGTATGGCAAGGGCACTAACCAGTCAGAACAGGAGACCTCCTGCTATGTCACACAGTAACTGTTCCATTTCTAGATCTTGAGAATGCCCTAGGGACTGGGTTAGTTAGGGTGAGCGAGGCAGTGGAAGAAAATATATGAGTGCCTGCTAAGGGCCGACTATTCGTCAACAGCACAGAAGTATTTCTATACCTCCACATGCCCATACAGCTCTCATCTTTCCACCCCATGCCTCCACACTTGTGCTGCCTTCTCTGTCTCTGTAGCCATCAATGGCTCCACTATCACCATCCAGTTGCCTAAGCCAGAAATAGGGGTATTCTTATTGCCACCTCCTCTCCCTCAATCCTATTCTTCAATCACAAAGTCCTACTCTTTGCAATTCCTAAATATCTTTCAGATTCACCTGCTTTCTCCATTCTAGTCCTTAGGTCAGGCTACTGCTCTTATCACCTAAGACCACTGCAGTGGGTCTCCCTGATGCTGGTTCTGCCTCCTCCAAGCCGTTCTCTGTATCACAGCTAAAATCATCTCCTTTAAAGCCAAATTTGATCATGAAACTATTCTACAATTGTTCAGTAGCTCTGCATTTCCCTAAGGTTAAAGCACAAATTCCTGCACCTCGCCTATATATTATTATCTCGTTTTTTAGTTCCTGCTAATCTAATCTCTCCCCATACCTCCATCCATGATATTACTGCGCTCTAAAAACCACCCATAATCTCGGTTTCTAATTCTCTCAATTGCCAAATTATCTTTGGCCTCTGGGTGTTTTCCCATGCCATCTATTCTGCCTAGAACTTGTCTTTCCTTCTTCTTGAACCCCTTCTACACACAAACACACACACACACACACACACAATCCCCCTTCACCTGAAAATCTCCACTGTTTTTAGGTTTAGCTTGTATGTCAGTTCTTAAAGGAAGCTTTTCCTGACCATCCACTACCAAGATGGGGTTGGGCACTCACTGATATGGTTTGGCTCTGTGTCCCCACCCAAATCTCATATTGAATTGTAATCCCCAATGTTGGGGAAGGGCACCTGGTGGGAGAAGGTTGGACCATGGGGGCAGACTTCCCCCTTGCTATTCTTGTGATAGTGAATTCTCATGAAATCTGGTTGTTCGAAAGTGTGTAGCCCTTCCCCCTTTGCTCTCTCTCTTCCTCCTGTTGCAGCCACATAAGACATGCTGGCTTCTCCTTCGCTTTCCACCATGATTGTAAGTTTCCTGAGACCTCCCCAGCCATGCTTCCTGTATAGCCTGCAGAACTGTGAGTCAATTAAACCTCTTTTCTTCATAAATTACCCATTCTCAGGTATGTCTTTATAGCAGTGTGAAAACAGACGAATATAGGCACCCTCCTATGTGCCCCTGTGCCCCTATAATACCTTATATTTCCCACCCACTCCCCATAGCAATGATAACACTATATTGCATTTGCCATTTTAATTGAGAAATAAGTTGGTCATTTTTTGTCTTTGAATATCCAAAATAGATGTTTAATCAATGTTTCCTGAAATAAAACAAAGGAACTCACAGCCTAGCACCTTCACATAAGGTCGTCTGTGGATAGGCATTGGCTGTGCAACAGAAAGAAGCCCCAGATGTCTGCTCTCCTGGGGCCTCCCACCCTCCTGGATACAAACAGAAAGAAGCCAACACCACTTCATGCACACTTCTGACTCTCAATGCAGAAGCTAAAGGGGAGAAGAGATCCCAATAGACATTATAAATTCCTCAGGAGCCAGGGCCTAAAAGCAAGTTAGTAATTTGCAATCCTGATATGTCAGAGTCAGGTCAATCAATGTGCAAAGACAGAATTGTGGTGTGCTGCCAGCCTGTCAGAGCAGTACCCAAATTGGAAGAAAAGAGCAGGAATACTGAAGCAGGACATAAGCCGATCACATTATTTAAAAGTGTGTACGTGAGCACACATATATGTGTATATGAGACTGAAGTAACTGCAGCCTCCATGAGTTGGTACTGTGGCAGGCATCTCAGGGATGGAACGGCATGTATCTTGAGATTTTTCTCATTCAGACACAAATGAAGTATCTCTGGCTTGGAAACGTGAGCTTCCAAAGTGCCACAGCATCAATAGTCTACCCACATCCAAACAAACTGCACTCAAAATAAATCAATTAACACACTGCTGGGGTGTTTCACAGAATGGGAGGCCTCCAGATGTGGCCCTGCCAATGGCCCCACCAAACTTGCCGCTCATATCTGCCCCATCCTATCTCCTTGCACCCTCAATTCCTGGAAGGTCTTTCTCTGCACAGCTCCTCCCATTATGACTGAGTTGGCACAGCCACTCCAGGCCGTTCTGTGCCAGTCAACCGTGCTGGCTAGGGCAGCTTGAATTGACCAAAGGCAGCCTCTTGGCAGAGTCCCAGGCAGCTGAGATGAGCAGGACAGAGGAGGCTTGGACCAGCTTTCCGACTGGTATGCCCTCCACCTGTCACACCCAGGGGAGGCCCTGCAGGGATAAGATGCCTGGTTCCACTTTAAGCCACTTAGTTGACTTAGAGCTCAGCCCCACCAAAGGCCTTGAGACAAAGTCTCTTCACTTTATCAGTTGTCTCTCTTTTCCCAGGTTGTGGTAATATACAATTGGTCTGCTGCTTATCAGAGGCTGGAGTAGAGGAAATGAGTAATCTATCTACGTCAAACTCAGACTTCAAACAGACTATAACGAACCTGGAGGAAACACATACATTTAAATAAGTGATTACTTCTGAGGCTTTTAGTTGAGATCCCAGGAGAAAAAATATGATGTGGTAGAAAGAGAAACATTCAGATTTGGAATCTTAGCCACCTGAGCTTGAGTCCTGACTTCTACGTTTACTAGCTTTTGGACTTCAGGAAAGTTAGTTAATTTCTCTAAACCTCAGTTAACTCATCATCAAACAAGGATAGTATTTATCTCATCTGGTTGTTGAGATGTTAGAATGAGGGGATGCATGTGCAGATCTAGCATGAGGTTTGGCATACAGTAGGTGCTCAAAAAAAGCTAATTTACCTCCTCCCCATTGTAACCTCTAGAATTTAAATTACATGTATTGTGTTTAATGAAGAAATCATATGTGGTACACAGAATAATGTCCCCCTCAAAGATGTCTACATCATAATCCCCAGAACCTGTAAATTACGGGAACTAAGACTGCAGATGGCATTGAGGTTGCTAATCAGCTGACCTTAAAATGAAGAGATTTATCATGGATTATCATGGTCTGACTAATTACATAATCTCTTATATAATCACACCAGCTCTTAAAAGCAGAGATGAAGAGAAAAGAGTGAGTTCAAAAGACAGAGCATGAGAAAGACCCCACCCGCTATTACTGGCTTTGAAGATGGAGAGAAGAGGCCACAAGCCAAGGAATGGCAGCAGCTTCCAGAAGCATGAAAGAGCCCTTAGGTTACAGCCAGCAAGGGAAGGAAACGGCGACCCTACAGCCACAAGACTTGACTTCTGCCAACAGCCAGAAGGAGCAGGAAACACGTTCTCCCTGAGAGCCTCCAGAAAGGAACACAGTCTGCCGACACCTTAATTTTAGCCTGGGGAGGCCCATACCAGGTCTCTGCTTTACGGAATTGTAAGATAATAAATTTGGAGTTTTTTTAAACTACTAAATTTGTGGTCATTTGTAAAGGCAGTAACAGAAAAACTAAAACACTTTACTATCTATACGTAGATTTAACTGCTTTTTTTTTTTTTTTCTTTTTAAGAGATGGTCTCACTCTGTTGCCCAAGTTGGAGTACAGAGGTGCAATCATATCTCACTGCAGCCTTGAACTCCTGGGCTCAAGCCATCCTCCCACCTCAGGCTCCTGGATAACTGGGACTATAGGCACACCACCATGCCTGGCTAATTTTTTTTTTCTTTTTTTTTTTTTAGAGATGAGGTCTTGCTATGTTGCCCAGCTGGTCTCAAATTCCTAGCTTCAAATGATCCTCCCACCTTGGCCTCCCAAAGCTCTGGGAATGAAGGCATGAGCCACCATGCCCAGTCTAGATTTAACTTTTAAATACAGTTCTATTTTTATAGGGGGGGAAAATCCCAAAATAGAATAACAAGCAGGTTTTCTTTTACTCAGTTAACTATTCCTAAGAGAAACCTTGATATTCTGGATATTTGAACCCTGAGACTAATCCAGGCACCCTTTTCTCCTGGTAGCAGCTTGTGCAATGAGGTACATTTGGGAAGAATGTAAGAACCTTGGAAGTGCAACCTTACCAAATCACCCTACAGTGAAGGATAATATTACAAGCTTAAAAAACAATGGCCCAGATTCTTCGGGAATTAAGAAGAGTCCAACAGGTGCAGTTCAAAAGAACAGCACTCCTAAGAATACTGTAATTTAAAGATAGGAAACAAACCAGGTACCATTTACACCAAACACAGGATCTGGAAATAACACAGTGATCTAGTAGGTGCCACAGCCCCACCAGCCACCAGAAGAGCTTTCTCAGTGAAACAAATGGCACATTTCATGATGTCTCCCAGCATGTGAAAATCTGCTCTACAACCAGACAACAAGATACGAGAGTGTCCAAGGGCACGTGCTGGAAGGCAATAATGGGATTGAGCAGACAGCATTTGAACCAAGACAAATTCTTCGCTTTCAGTCCCAAAGACTTCTAGATTTCAAGAGCCCAAGCCAAGAAGCTGTAAACATGAATTCAGCATGGCACTTGATCATCTTTTTAAATGCCTCTGAATCTTCATATAGTACATTAGCCACCCCAACACCAGGAACAAGAAACTGATGGCAGTACCTCTACGCATTGTGCACTGACAGAGTCCATAGCCCCTGTAATGAAACAGCAGTCTGCTGTATTAATTAGATAATCTATAATAGCTTTATCCATTAGGCCGACTGTATGCTGACGTGCTCAGAATGAAACCCTTGGCACCAAGCAAGCCTGGGACCTTTGGCAGAGATTCACTTCATCCTTTATTACAGACCAAGGCAAAATCTAAGCTGTGCTGCAAGGGCAGGATGGCACCCCTGTGATGACCTCACAGATATTGGGAGACTCCAGAACAATGGCCCCTGCCACATCCTCTCCCAGTCCTGGAAGTCCCCCCAAAGAACACCACAGTCTGGTAAGGTACCTAAGACTTCCCCAGACATCTGAGGTCAGCCCTGCTAGTGAGCATAGAAGAAGCCAGCCTAGAAAAATGATGCTATTTTACCTGGAAAGCAAGTTGTCAGGTGGGCTCCAAGATGAATGAGTGACAGTCATTTGCAGAAAAAAAAACATGCATTCACCCTTACATTCCTCTGCTGTCCATAAGTGCTGGGGTGCCCAGTGTGGTGCGCTGTTAAGAGCAATTATCTCCTGAGACTGGGGTTGCTGGGGATTCTTTTGAACCAGTGGAAATTCTGGAGCCATGTGCAAAGGTGAAAAGATGCTCTCCCCATACTGATGCCTCCCTTTTTGGAATCTGAATGATCTTACTGCATGAATCACTAATTTAGCAAGTCAGGTGAGCTTGAGACCAGATCTTTCAAGAGCTACAATTTTTAACTCTTAACTTAGAATGCTCCCCAACTGCTGCCTCTGTGTCAGGCTGATCCACCCAGTTCATTGAGGGCAAGGCCCTTGTGTGCTACATCACCTGTTGTACCTCATACTCCTGGTGTAATACCAATTACAGGACAAGTATGCAGCAAAGACATGAAGTTGGGGAGGACTGACAGAAGCTCACCTACCAATCAGCCAGCTACACAAGGCACTTCCTCTAGGCCAGAGAATCACTTCCATCCTTCATCCTCACTTCCTATCCTTCATCCTCTCCAGCCCTGAAACCCAGAAGCATGGGGAATAGCAGGGTCATCTGGTGTGTTCATGTTTTCCACTTTTCTACATATTTGCTTAAATTCATGCTAAACACAGAAGAGGCACTCAGGAATAGTGTTGACTTGGAAATATATGAAAAAACAAATCTTGAATTGGAAGACTATGTATTGTATTTTAATCTTTGTTTTCAATTACAAAAGAAGTAGCCACAGAATTTCCTAAATACTAAGTTCCCTACTGCATGGAAAAGGAGAATTGGTTAGTGCTCAGAAACAAAGGGATTCCTGCCCTTAAGAAATTCAAAGTCATGAAGGGGAATGAGACATGAAAACAAACAAGTATAGAAGTGTTGATCAAGAAAGTAGGCTCAGTACATATCTCTCTTTTCCTCCATTTTGTTGTGTTTTGTTTAGGAACATATCTAAAACTAGTACTGGAAAACAAGAATGCCATCAGTGAACCAGAGATGTGAGAAATTTCTGAAAGGTCAGAAGTCAAAAAATTTACAGAGAGAGAAGACAGAGGAAACACGTGGGGAAAAATGGAAGAGGAGACCCCAGAGGTGGGAGCAACCCCAGGGGACTCCAAACAGAGTAAGTTGTCTACGGAGCACTCATCATGGCGGTGAGCTGGGGAATCACATTCTGAGCTCCTGAGCTTGCTGGCTGCTCCCATTTCCCCAGCTGGTGCTGGCCTGAATCAGCAGATGAATCAGCAGATGACCTAAAACTAAAGCAAAAAGTGCATCTGCTGGGGTCAGACAGGAGGGGCAGGGTCCCAAGTAGATAGCAAGGAAGCCCTACATTCAGAAACTAAATTATCTTCCCCAAACTATTCTTCTTCTCACCCATCTCAAATCCATTTTTCTTCCAGAATTCTCCATCTTACTCTACCCTGCTGCTGTAGTCAAGTACCTGGGAGTCCTCCCTTCTCTTTCCTTTCTCTGCTTCTCCAGATAATCACCAAGTCCTGTAATTCAAATTTTAATGTCCCCTATCAATTCCCTCCTCCCTTTCCCCCCATAGCAGTTCCAGTACCTTACACCCTCTCTTTTACCTCTCCTTCTCCATCTCTCCCACATCACACAATATAAAGAAAAATCTTATTTTTTTTTTTTAATAGCACAGTCCACCTTAGCCTTGGAGGACACCTGCTCTGTTGAGTGAATGCTTTGGTCAGCCCCACCCGGGGACATGCCAGAATAACCCAGATGCTCACTGGATTGCTATCAAAGGAAGGCAGCTCAACTAACTGCAGGGCTTTTTCTCGGCCACCCTGCCTATGCTGCGGGAGGGAAATGAATTACTTGGAACAATGGAGAAGATACCAAGTGTTCAAAGCAAAAGAGTGAGAAAAAATAGATGAACCAATCCTGGAAGTAGAGCTGAGAAAGAAGCATTAGAAAGAAGAACAGAGATGCTAAGAATGAATTCAAGGAATTAAAGGAAGTTTGTTTAGATGATGTTTAATGCAAAATGTCTTCTTCATCTGGCGCCAGAAAAATCTTCAGTAAAAGCTCCATTTCCCATCAGTGTACTATGAAACTAAATTATTTTGAGGATTCATCAAAGCACTAAGTCCTGCTGTGAGGCAGATACAGGATGAGAGCTGTCACATGTACATTCTATGCATAATCAAATTTATTGTGCTGCAGGGGGAAGAGAATGGATCCTGGAGTTTGACGGACCTGGGATCAAATCCTGGCCTCACCATTGGAGAGACCTCTGTCTGCTCACAAAGCCTCAGTATTACCTTATCTGTAAAACAGGGATAAGAAGCCCTGCCTTACACAGTTGCTGCAGGACATGCCACCTCAGAACCTGTGTGTCTTTATAGCTGTGTAGTGGGGTGATAAGACTGTGGTCCTGCCTGCAGCAGGCTATCTGCCTCCTTTTAAATCTGCACCACCCTTTGTAGTTTTCCTCAGCAGCAGGCTTTGTTTTAGAATATCAGGCCTCAAAATACATTTAAGATATTTTCTTAGTCATCTCCAACATCTCAGACACAAAGAGAGAGCACATTTTCTGATCTCTTATCGCCATGGGGAAAACCCAGGGAAGAGACAAAGAAACCATGAAGTATGAGGTTGAAATTGAGACTATGGAGTTCGTGTCAAACATCTACTGGAGGCAGACAGCAGAATGGACCTGGATCTTTGGTTGAGAAGCCTGAGGCTGTACAGTTCTGTCCATCACCTTACTTTCATCTGGTATTTCATATTTTGCATAGTGGTTTCACACATTTTTATATTAGTTCTGTAAAGTAGAGAAAGTGGAGATTTTTTCCCATAGTTTACAGAGAAAGAAATTGAGTATAAAAAAGTAAAGTGGTGTGTGTAAACGTACACACTTTGCAAAGCCAGAGCCAGGACTCGAACTCTAGCCTAGTGCTTCCTACTAAGTTATGCTGCTCCTCTGCACTGGGCCAGCTTATCTCCATTTGGGCTTTTCTTCTCCTCGGTTTAGAATTCTGCCCCTCCTGCACAATAAGCCAGAGAGGCCGGGTGACCAGGGCGCTCCTGACAGCAAGGCTGTTCTGCAGAGATAGACTTCCTGCAGAGGGAGCAGCCCACGTATGGGACAGTGGGCACAGCTGCACTAAGATGCTTTCTCTCCCATGGGGTGGAACATCACCTATGGAGCCCATTGACTCACCAATCACTGTCTTCTGGGGAATGGAAGGAAGAAAGGGACAGGATGTGGAAGGGCTTGGAATTGAGGGCCTTTGAGTTTATCTGAACACAAAGAACCAGGACATGGTCATGTCCTCCAACTCCTTCTAGGATATTATAGAACCAGGTCACTGGGAGGCTGTTTTGAGACCTGCCATCTGGGCAATAGGCTGTGCTGGCCTGCCCCCAACAGAGGAAGTGGGGAGGTGGCCCACTGGAAGGCACTTTGTAACAGCTGGAAAGAGAAAGCGCAAGAACAAAATGAGGAGCAAAGATGAAGCTCTGTGTCCTTCACATCTGTGCCCTTCACACCTGTGTCCCCCACATCCATTCCCTTCATACCTGTGCCCCTTATACCTGTACCCTTCACACATGTTCCCCCACACCTGTGCCCCTTACACCTGTGCCCTTCACACCTGTGTCCCTCATACCTGTCCCTCATACCTGTGCCCATCACACCTGGCCCCTCACACCTGTCTCCCTCATGCCTTTGACCCTCATACCTGTGTCCCTCATACCTGTGCCCTTCACACCTGTGCCCCTCACACCTGTGCCCTTCACACCTGTGTCCCTCATACTTATGCCCCCATACCTGTGCCCCCCACACTTGAGTCTCTCATACCTATGCACCTCATACCTGTGCCCTTCACACCTGTACCCTTCCTCCCTAAACCCAATCCTCCTCTCCCCATGCCCCCAGTGAGATGGGAAGCAGAGCTGCTACTTTTTGCAGCCTATTACATGGCATGCCAGAGTCCAAGGTCCATGTGGGCTATAAAATGCTGTGATTGTGTTGACAACACAACCTGCAAATGAGTAGACCTGGCAACTTCTGGCTCTGAGCTGTCAGATGAAATGAATTAAGGCTTTTCTAACTCTCGGCTCCCCTCCTTTCTTCCCTCACTCTCTCCCAGGCTGCTTCACATTCTCAAAACAGAGGCTCTGTTACTGCCAGCCACTTTCTCTGGCCCCTTTCCTACTATGCTATGTAGAATCAGGCTAAAAAGACACAAGAGTTTGCCTCCAGCCCAAACACACTTACAGCTGCCCGCAAATCCCAGCTCCCATGCAAACCCAGCAAAGCAGGAAGAGAAAAGCAGAGGCGGCGCTTGATAAATTCCTTTGAGGCCCAGTTGTCAGTGAGTCTCCCATATCCGATATGATGGCTTTTAAGTTCTGAGTACTAGAACACACAGTGATTCGAGTGTCTGCATTAACCAGATGCGATGACAGAGCAAACTTGGAATTTCCAATCTGGGTAGGAAAGAAAAAGAATGACCAATCATTGTGTTCTTAAACCTATAGCAGCCTTCCAGTAGCACTTTCTGAGCATCAACAAATGTTAAAAGTAGTGAATTGGGCCAGGTTCGGTGGCTCACGCCTGTAATCCCAGCACTTTGGGAGGCTGAGGGAGGCAGATCATGAGGTCAGGAAATCAAGACCATCCTGACCAACATGGGGAAACCCCGTCTCTACTAACAATACAAAAATTAGCTGGGTGTGGTGACGGGCGCTTGTAGTCCCAGGTACTCTGGACTTCTGCTGAGGCAGAAGAATTGCTTGAACCCAGGAACTGGAGGTTGCAGTGAGCCGAGATTGCGCCACTGCACTCCAGCCTGGGTGACAGAGTGGGACTTTGTCTCAAAAAAAAGCAATGAATTGTTAACTTAGCCGATTAAAGATGATAAGGATAAAATGAAGCCTTGCCATCCACTGTGGAACACAGATTTGACATAGCCCCTAGGGGCCAGGAAGCCTGCTTTTCCAGACTTTGGGAAGAGCTGGGCGCTTTTTTTTTTTTTTTTTTTTTTTGAAACAAGGTCATCTCGCTCTCTCACCCAGGCTGGAGTGCAATGGCATGACCATGGCTCACTGCAGCCTCGACCTCCCAAGCTCAAGCAATCCTTCCACCTCAGCTTCCTGAGTAGGATCATAGGCATGAGCCACCACACCCAGCTAATTTTTTAAAATTTTTTATGGAGACAGGGCTCTCACAAGGTTGCCCAGGCTGGTGTCGAACTCCTGGGCTCAGGCAATCCAAGGCCTACCCAAGCCTGGATCCACCGCAGCCTCCCGAAGTGCTGAGTTTACAGGAGTGAGCCATGGTGTCCAGCCAAGCTGGGCATCTTAATAGCAGTGGCCCCAGGCAGGGCATCCTCTGTTGAGAGCATGATGTCATTCTGGTCACCCACAAAGCTATTTCAACTTTTTCAGTAATCAACATCAACCCTTTCTGCCTCTGCCTACCCTGCAGGTGCAAACACAGACCAATCACTCCCCCAAATTTGGGGGAGTTTCAGCTTGCTATTGTTCTTTGGTGGATTGACAGCTTCTTTGACACACACAACTTCCAGTCCACCTCCCCTGGGCCACCCCTGCCCAGAAGCATTGTGCTATGCAGCATATCTGTGGATTTTAAAAATTGAAGTGAATTACAATTAATTTCCTTTGAAGAATTTCAAGACACCCCTGGGGCATCAATAAGCAGGATTGGGTATCACTGATGTAAGGTTTTACTCCCAGGGATGGGAAAATTTCCATTCTTCGCTCCTTCTTCTCCTTCTATGGAAGCATATGACAATTGCCTCTTTCCCCCGCACACTCATGCAACCTAAAAAATATGTAGCCCAATGCTGGAGATCATTTTCCAAAGAAAACATCTACCTGATCACAGGTGCTGCCTGAGATTTGGTCACCAAACCATACTGAGATAATTGACACGAAAGTACTTTTGAAAGGTCTAAAGCATTCTATAAATGTAGGTCTTTATTATTTCCTATTATGACTATTATTGCCGAAAGGATTATACTCCACATACCACGCTCTGTTTACCACTTGATCTAGAGCCTTCTGGCCATCTTGATGGAAATGCCCCCTAGACTTCTGTCCCCTGGCACTTGGTAGGATTCAATGTTTTTGCGATTGGATTAACTTGAAAAGCACTTCCGAAAGGTACTTCTTAAGTAGAAAAGATGCTGCCTCCCTGTGGGGATAAATTTGGCCATCACTCGGGAAAATCCATTTTATGTTTTTATACCTGTGACCATATGACATGTTATGTTCTTGGAAGTTAGTATTATACTGTATCTGTGGGAGAGGCTTGCCCTTTTGTGGGGAAATGCCTTAGATGAGCCTCTTGCCAGTGCAAGCACATACACCAAAAAGACTACAAACACAGTGATGCAATTAAAGGTGACAAATAAGTACAGATCACTGCTGGTCACTGTGCTGGGTGATGGGGACACCAGGATGACTGAGTTGCAGCCCTGTCCTTAAGGGGTTCATCCTCTAGAAAGTAAGACAACTGATTGTGTATACCGGTTTCACACCACAAGCAACTCGGAGCAGTTTGGGAGCAGAAAAGAGGTAGAGTCTAGCTCTAACTGCCATAGACAAAGTCATGGCCTACTCAAGCAGGGCATGAACCTTGGTTTAAAGGCAGTTCTTTAAAAAAAAAAAAAACAAACTAAATTTGGGAAACTCTAACCTTCTAAAATTTACAGGGAAAATATCTCAAATTTGAAATTTCTGTCTTTAATTTTAGACATATTATTATTCTCTATGTCTGAATTGACTCCAGAGGCTACAGGGCTTTTTTCCCCTTCAACCCCCTGCCCTAGCATGGGTACCATCTCTGACATATTTAACATACACACTTAAATATTCAAATATCCAAATCAAATAGGAAAAGTTTGGTAGGTATGTTTTTAACTTAACATATAAGTCATAATATGTTATAAATCTCATCCAGTTCCTATTGTTTTTTACTCAACATTGTTGTGAAAATCTAACCATGTTGCTATATGTGTTTAGGCTGTTGCTTCTCCACTGCATATCCCTCCCATAGATGCTCCACCACACTTTAACTATCTATTCCCTTGGAATGGGCACCTAGGTTGCCTCTAAGTCCCTGCTATCACAAGTAAAATACTACAGTGAAATCTTTGTACACATCTTTTCAGAATTTATCTAGGACATATATACCCAAGAGTGGGATTGCTGGGTTATAGGTCATGCACACGTTTCACTTCACTAGATTCTTCCAAAATAAGCGTACCAGTTATGCTCCCACCAGTGTACGCGTGCAAATTTCCATCTCCCTCATCAGTGACAAGAGTGGTATGATCCACCTTTCTGAATTTTGCCATTCTCATAAATAAATTTCTGCTAATTGTTTATGTTTGTATTTCTATATTGGGGATTTCTAGCCTAAAATACCATCTGAATGACAGTCTTTGATTTAGACTTTCCCACTCCCCACCTGATGATTTAAAAAAATAAAAAGGCAAAAGCAAATGGTATTTTTAAAAATGAGAATGGAATTGGAACAAAACAAACCTACTGCCCTGAAAGAATTTCCATAAGTGCACCATTCCCCATTCACAATTCCAGCTCCACATCATATGGACCCAGGGATTATACTACCCAGAAAACCAGGAAGTCAACTTCTCTTGCATGAATATAATTTTGGAAGTAGACAGAATACTTTTGCCCACTCTAGCCTTCAGTTCCTCTGCTTCTAGAGCCATTATGAAACCAAAACTCCTAAGAAAAGGGGCCGGAAGTGAAAGCGGTGGATGGAACTGACCGTGCATATCACGTTCTGAGACATATGCTACTAAACAAGGAGGGCTGAACTGGGCTCAAGACTGGTCCTGGTGACAGCACCCCAAGGGAGTATGGCCACCATTCTCACCACACACCTCCCTTAACTCTTTAGTATAATCTGGAATCAGAGCCACACCATAGATGGTAGTGTCATTTGTGGGGAAAGGAAGACATGAGGAGGAATAGACTGGAGGATGGCATAAGTCAAAAGTTCCTTGGACCTGTTCAGTTGAAGACTCTCATTAGACACCTGAGTTAAGATGTCAAGGGAACAGCTGGATTTCAGCCTCAGGAGCTCAGAGGAGAGATGAAGGCTGAATCTATAAATGTGGGAGTCATTTACATGTGGATTTATGTAAACCTACAAAAATGGGTGAGATCCTGGGAGTGAGCATAGACAGAGAAGAGGGCCCAGAATCCAGCCCTGGGGCACACCTACATCAGGGGTATAGCAGAGGAGCAAGAACCAGCAACAGAGACTGGAATGGGACAGCCAGTGAAATAGGAAAACTAGAACAGCATGCTACCACAAAAGCCAGAGAAGCAAATGCTTCAAGAATGAGAGTATAAGTACCCTGAGAGGTCAAATCAAATAAAGACAGAGAAAGAACCATGGGACTTAGGAATGTGGGCATCACTAATGACCTGAACAAGAGCAGTTTTTGTGAGCAGACACCTGTTAGAGTGGTTAGGAGGGGCAGGAGATGAGAAAGTGGGGACAACATTCGCCACTTTTCTGAGAAGTTTTGCTATACAGGAGAGCAGAGAAATGGGACCGAGGATAAAGAGGCATATGAGGTAGCAAGGATTCTTGTGTTTTGTTCTTATATGTGACATTCTATTGCATGTTTTTACACTGGTGGGATGATCTAGTAGAGCTGGAGAAATTTATAGCACAGAAAAAAGAAAGAATGAGATCAAGAGCAAATGTGGAAAATTTTAAAAGAGAATATAAAACTGTCAGAAGTTAGTCTACACATATTGGCCATGCAGTGAGCACAGAAGCCTGTGGCAATAAGAGGGTGTTGCATGGGCTCCAGGGTGACCACATGTCAGAGAAGCCTCTGGCAAGTGCACAGAGAAATTGCTGTAGTCTCACTAGAAACATGCAGTTATTGACGGCTCTTGGTTTTTCGTGTTTTAATGGATAACATGCTTTTTTGGGGGTTTTCTATTATTTTAATTCATTTTAATTGACATAATAATTGTATATATTTATGGGGTTTAATGTGATGTTTTCATAATATTTACATTGTAGATTTTACATGATAAAATCAAGCTAATTAACATATCCATCACCTCATATACTTATTTGTGGTGAGAACATTTAAAATCTACTGTTTTCACAATTTTGAAATACGCAACCTGCTATTATTAACTATAGCAAACATGCTGTGCAACAGATCTCTAAAACACATTCCTCCTGTCTAACTAAAATGTTGTACCCTTTGAACAACCTCACCCCTTTCTCACCCACCCCCTCTTCCCCAGCCTCTGTAACCACCATTGTACTCTGTATGTCTGAGTTCAACTTTCTTGGGTTCCACATATAAGTGAGCTCATATGATATTGGCATTTCGGTGCCTGTTTATTTCACTTAGCATAATATGCTCCAGGTTCACCCATGCTGTCACAAATGACAATTTTCTTCTTTCTAAGGCTGAAAGTATTTCATTGTGTATACACACCATATTTTCTTAATCCATGAACCCATTGATAGACACTTAGCTTGCTTGCATATCTTAGCTATTGTGAATAATGAGACAATGAACATGGGAGTGTGGATATCTTTTCAAAATATTGATTCATCTCCTTTGGACATATACCCAGAAGTGGGACTACTGGATCATATGGTAGTTCTGTTTTTAGCTTTTAAGGAACCGCCATACTGTTTTCCATAATGGCTGTATCAATATACATTCTACCAACAATACATAAGAATATCCTTCTCTCTACATTTTCACCAACATTCATTGTTTGTCTCTTTTATTATAGCCATTCTAACAGGTGTGAACTGATAACTCACTGTGGTTAAATTTGCATTTCCCTGATGATTAGTGATTTTGAGCATCTTTTCATGGATCTGTTGGCCATCTGTATGCCTTCTTTTGAGAAATGTCTGTTCAGCTCCCCTGCCCATTTTTTAATAGGGTTATTTGTTTTCTTGCTCTTAAGTCGTTTGAGTTCCTTATATATTTTTAATATTAACTCCTTATCAGATGTATGGTTTGGAAATATTTTCTCTGAATCTGTGAGTCATCACTTCACTTGGATAACAGATGTTTTAAAGCTGCATTTTATTGCAAAATATCTTGTTATGATGTTAGGTTATTGCACAGTATTTTGTTATCAATTATTGAACTCTTTGGACTTAATATACCTCAACTCCAGAAATATCATTAAGCTGAAAAAAGCCAATCCTAGACATTCCAAGGAAAGGAACTCCTTTGACTGTATTAGGTATCAATTTGAGAATTCAGAAAGGTAGGCAGATGCATTCATTCATTCAATAATATATATTGGGAGCCTACTATGTGGCAGACCCTGTCCTAGACATAAATAAATGGCCATGGTTCTGGCAAATAAGTAATTACAATGAAATAGAGTGGTCAGGAAAGTCCTCTGAGAAGAGAGATGTGAGACCAGACCTGAAGGATTAAAAAATAAATAAATAAATAATCAGCTACACATAGAGAACAGAATGCAAAGTTCTAGATAGAAGGAACATTCTATGGGGGTGGCTAAAGCTAAGTGTGAGTAAGAGTACAAGGAAATGGTACCTTGCTGCTAGTGGAGGTATAAATGAACATTTTCAGTAGGGGGAGCAATTAGATAATTTTCTGTAGTAATTTCACTTCCAGTAATTTATCCTAAGGAAATTCTCAAAACTACAGTCAAAACTGCATATTGCCTCCCTGTAATTCATTCTTCACAGAGCATAGGCAAAGAGAATTTTTTAAAACCTAGATTAGTTTGTTCCAGTGGTGTGCTGGTAAACATTTAACAACTGGCTCTCTAGGGGAAGAGTAGCATCTGCTATAAACTCCTGTGTTACAAATATAGACAGTCCTGGGCTTATGATGGTTTGACTTATGATCTTTTGACTTTATATTGGGTTTAGATGGTGTTAAATGCAGTTTTGACTGATGATATTTTTCACTTACAATGGGTTGATCAGATTGTGTCCTGATAAATTGAGGAGAATCTGTAACTGTCTGCAACCCAGATCAAGCCACTTATCAACATGATTTCACTGAATAAGGAGCTGGGAAGAGACGTGCCAAGAGGCTCTCAGAAGCTCCCATGAGCCCGCTCCAGCACACCACTGAGTCGGCATCCCTCCGCTGCACGGAAGCCTCCAGTGCATGTCTCATACCTTGCAATGAAGTCCACAGTCCTCACCCTGAGCTCCGAAGTGTTCCCTGACCAGGTGGCTCCTGCCCACCTCCCGTAGCTCCTCCCACCACACCAAACCCCCTGCACTCCCTGCTTCTGAATTTTGATTGAACTCCTCAAGTTCACTTCCACTTCAAGGTCTTTAACTTGCTCTTCCCCTGATCTCCCCCTTGTCATTCAGATGTCTGCTCACACATCACCTAACTCAGAAAGCTCCTCGCTGCCCACCCTACCTGAAGCTCAGGGCATCATCTTGTTGTATGTGATTGATAGCCTTTTCCATATCCAAACTTACCCTGCTTATTGATCATGTCTCCCATTAAAATTTAAATTCCATGAGATCAGACACCTGTCTGGTCTTGGTTACCCCTGTAATTTCTGTATTTAAAACAAAAAATTTGGCCAGTAGTAAGTACTCAATAAATATTTGTTACTGATAAACTGATTAATTTATAATAGTAAAAAAAATTAAGCCACTTAAGTGTCCAAAAATAGGGAAATGGTAAAACTAACATTTATGGATCATTTACTATCTGCCAGGAACTATGATAAGCACTTTATATGCCTCTCTCATTTAATTTGCACAACAGACCTATGAGGTGAGCACTGTTATAATCACCACTTTACAGATAAGGACATACCCACAGCGGTTAAGCAATTTGCCAAAGCCAGTCTGAGCCAAGTAGGAAAGTCAAGGCCAAGGTTGCTCCACAAGCCCAGCTCATCTTAGACTCCAGGGATGGGGACCAGGAAGCCTCACCTAGACCAATGAGCGTGGAAATGCAAACATGCCGGTCTCCAGTGCTTGCTGAGCTGTTAATAAGGTAGTTCTTTATTTCACATTTGGCTACTGCTTTTTACATTGGTCAAGAGCTCTTCAACAAGGAGGAATGAGAAGCAGGGCAGATACTAAGTTTATCTAAGTCCCTAGCTTAACGGTGACATAATATTATCAAAACCTCTCCCTGAACCTCAGCCATTAGCAATTACAAATGATGTTTTCAAACGATACTTAATGATATTGTTATAACGCTCATAGTATAATGAAAAGTGAAAGAAATAGAATAGAAAACTATATATTCTGTAAAATCTCCAGAAAAAGAAATTTAAAACACATTTACATGTATACGTAATGCTTAGAAAAAGACCAAAGATAAGCACATCAAAACATTAGCAGTGGTTGGGTTGGAGTGAGTGGATTATGAGTGATTTTTATATTATTCTTTATAAGCTCCTATATTTCCCAATTGTTTCACAATGAGCACGTCTTTTGTAATGAAAGAAAAAAATGTATATTATTACATTTTTAAGTGGTTGAAGATTTTAAAGGCAATGGAATGCAAAATTAAGAGAACATGAAATGGCCTAGACAGAGCAGGAATGGGAGGCTGCAAATGGGTTACCTCAGGGACCAGGCAGAGATAAGGCAAGCTGGGAGGGCTCTCAGCCTGAGAAAAAGCGAGGGAAGTGATTCCAAATCAGGAAAGCACAGGACAGAGAGCAGACAGTGCAGAAAGAAATCATGGAGTGGGGGTGGCCCTCAGGGTTTTGATCCCTTCACCCCATGCCTGAAGAGAAGTAAGCCCCAGGTTGGGGGATGGAAAAAGAGGCCAAGACACTCAAAGCTGAGTCAAGAAAAAAAGTTGACAATCCTCAAGGGTCAGGACTGGAAGAAACCTTGGAGCTCTGGAGGGCAGCACCATTCAAAACAGTAGCCAGGAGAGGTGTGCAGCTGCTGAGCGCCTGACACTGTGCCAGTCCAAACTGAGATGTGCTGGAAGGGTAAATTATACACAGCATTCAAAGACTTAGTGCAAAAAAATGTAAAATACTTTCTCAATAATTTTATTTGTTTTGTGTTGAAATGATAATATTTTTGGTGCATTGGATTAAATAAAATATATTGATTTTACTTGTTTCCTTTTGCTTTTTTAACATGGCTACTAAAAATCTTAAAATTATACAGGTGGCTCAAATATTATTTTTATTGGACAGCACTGATCAAGACCAATCCTTTCATTTTACAGATGATAAAACTGAGCTAGTGAGGTTAAGGGCCTGGAGTTGTTTAGTGAAAGCCACACAGCTAGTTAGTGAGAGAGGGGAGACCAAAACTCAGACTTCCCACCACCCTATCCAATCCTGTTGCCTCCTCACCCAACATACACATCAAATGTTTAATTCTGGAAGCATTTAAATGACATATTTGGTTTCTCTGTGGAAAATTGACGTTATTGTTATCTGATGTTCTGTACACTTGGAACAACCAAAGGATTTTTTTTCCCAATGTCCTTTGTTACTTTGAAAACTGTCTTTGTGAAAACTTTTTTTTTGTTATTTTATTTTATTTATTTATTTTTATTATACTTTAAGTTTTAGGGTACATGTGATTCAGTTGAAACGATACATGAATGAAAACATTAAAAAATTTTTTTATTAACAGACATGCCAGTGGACCTGGGTGCTTGATGTTACTTAACACAGGTATCATTTCCACTTTTTCCCTCTGCTCCAAGCCACAGGGAAACTCAGCCATTTCCAGGGCCCTTGGCTTCAGGAAGGTCTCTTGATAAAAATTAAACTAGATCCCACCATTTCATTTAGGGGCATATTCTTTGTTTGCATTGGTTTTGTGTTGAAATGATAATATTTTTGGTGCACTGAATTAAATCAGGCCAACGAGGTATCATCAGAAGTTACTAGGTGGGCTGTAGGGAAAGTTCTTCCAAAGGGGGCTGACTCCAATATCAGGCTTTCTTTTGCCCTCAGATCTGCCACTTGGTCGATCGGGGATGCAGGAAGCCACACTAAAGATGGCAGGATGGGCAGACCCTGTTGACATCAGAGAAGTGCCCCACCAGGCCCAGGCTGCCTCCTCCTGACTTGCTGTAATGAGAAAAATAAAACTACAATTTGTTCTTCAGGTCACTCTACTCCAAAAGTCAAATAAAATTTCTGATACAGGAGCCCTGTATCTCTTATCTGTCCATCACATAAAATGAAAGGGTTTTAGGAGAAGACTATTTTAAAATGCAGGAATTTGCCCAAATCTCTGATTTGACCCAGTCAAAATCCTTGTACTAAAGAATCCTGCAGAATGCCAGGCAAAGCAGGCTCCATGCAACTGCAGAGACCTTCCTGAAGCCAAGGGCCCTGGAAATGGCTGAGTTTCCCTGTGGCTTGGAGCAGATGGAAAAAGTGGAAATGATACCTGTGTTAAGTAACATCAAGCACCCAGGTCCACTGGCATGTCTGTTAATATGCTGGACCAGGTCATGAAGGAAGTAGAAGCTACCCCACTTTTCTTTAACTTTTAACTGTCTGCAACCCAGATCAAGCCACCCAGCCAATCTCTGGCATCCATCACCTTGGAATATACCAATGCCATCTCAAAAGAACTCCTATTTTGGGAACCACCTTTGAAAATGTCAAGAGCTGTGGGTGTCTTCAAAATGGTGAAATTACTTACCTCTGAGTTTCATGGTCAGTATCTGTTGCCATCAAAACTGAGTCAAAACAGCTGGATAACCAAGACAGCGTACACACTGCCACATCAAAACTCACTCCACAATTTCAGCTTCTTACTTAAAGAAAACAACAACAATCTTCTATTGAAATTTACTTTAAAGCAGAGCTCCAATTTACCTTTTGTTTTACTTGCACAATTTGAATTCTTTTATTTTTTTATTTTTTAAACATTTTTCCTAAAAAAAATTGAGAGGTATAATTCTTTGGAATATCACTTTTCTATTTCATATATGTAAAAGAAATCAATAAGATAAGTTATAGGAAAATTTGTTCCTGGTGTTATGCATGTGTGTGTGTTTCTAGAAATCTAATGTTATTATTGCAAAGCACATATTGTCCTATAGGTGGTGAAAGTGAGGTTCAGGAAGGCTAAGCAACTTATGTAATATCAGACAGCTAAGAATTACTGGGTTCAAATCCAGATAATGCCCCCTCTACATCCAACTATCCCAGGACTCAGCCTCAGAGTCATAAGTTATGATCCAGTTGAGGGAGGAGAAAAGGAAAAACTAGTTGGGCAGGCAGCTAAAGCTTGTCTTTGGTAAAATTCTTTCAAAATGAAAGACAGCCTGAAAAATCAAGCTACAGGCACAAATAGAGCAGCCTGGGGGAAAACTCAGGCTGCAGCTGCACAGATAAGCAAGTAAGGCCCAACATAGCAGCCTTTGTTCTTGGTGTAATCAGTGGGCTCCCACAGAAAGGTTTCCTCCTCTTTTCGGGCATGTACACAGTGGGCTCCATGGGAACTTGCACAAGGAGGTGGGGGGCTTACCCAAAACATAACCACAGTAACACGAACAAGAGAAGCTGTGCTTTGTGCTTGCCTAAGGACATGCCCGCAGCTGCATAGATAAGGGGAATTACACAAACAGCTACAGAGATGAGGGGAGTTTCTTATAAAAGCTTTTGAATTCAACTGTAAAAAGGCAACCCTCTTTCGGGTCCCCTCTGTGGCAGAGGACTTTCTTCTTTTGCTTATTAAACTTTCGTTCTAACCTCACCCTTTGTCCACACTCCTTAATTTTTTTGGTCATGAAACGAAGAACTCCGGGTGATGCCTTACAACGAGAGACTGCTACATTGTGGTGCATTGGTAAGACTGTCACAGAATGAGCTCTGTCCCCTTACTGTACGTGCACAGAGATCCAGAACCTTTCAGAGATGTTCCAGTTGCCTTCTAACTGATCCAGAAAGGCAGCTTAGCCCCAGAAAAGAGTATGTAGAGGTCATCAGATGATCTCAGACAGTCTGCTGTGTCCCAAAAGGGAGATAGGGGGATTTGCTCCTGAAAAAGGCTGTGTCTGGCTGGGCAGGCCCCATGAGCACAAGGTACCTGCCCACCCAGTTGCCATGGGTCTCAATCAATGGTTCTTAAACTAATCAATCACCTGAAGAGCTTGTAAAATATATACATCTATATACATCTATATACATCTTCCTGTTAAAACTTCACCTAAGATGAACTGATCTGAATCTTTGAGGGTTGGGGTCTAGACACCCATATTTTTTAAAAGCAGACTGGGAATTGGAAAGGCAGGGTCACTGGGCAGCTTACTGTGTAAATGGCTGTTCTGTCTTCCCGGCCACAGCCTGGGGGAAGCAGGACAGAGCCTAATAACAAACATGAGTAATAATCACACTAAGCACCTCACACACAACCCTGAATGCTGGTGTCCTCAGCCCCAGAAAGGTTGAGAGATGTGCCCAGGCTCCTGAGCAATAGACCAGGCAAACTAATTCAAATGACTTTTCAGCTTCCACCAACTCTGCTGCCTGAAACTTCTTGAGAGGCACCTGAGACGGCAGAGCTACGCATAGATGTTGGTGGAGATGAGGGCTCAAAGTAGGAAAGACTCAGAGCCTCCACTGTGTGGAGAGAGATTGGGCAGAGAGGCAGGCACCGCAACAGAGGAGCACCCTTGGGGAGCAAGTCCTGGCTGGTGTTCTAGATGGTTCTGGCTGCTCAGTATGGAGCAAACCAAAATAAGGACCACCTCTAATCCACATTAAAAAGGGCCCAGAGAGGTGAAGAGGCTTGGCCAAGGTCACGCAGCTTCCTATAGGTAGTTTCCTTTACAGAAACAATTATTTTTTGTTTTTTTTAAGATGGAATCTCACTCTGTTGCCCAGGTTGGAGTGCAGTGTTGTGATCTCGGTTCACTGTAACCTCTGCTTCCCAGGTTCAAGCGATTCTCTTGCCTCAGCCTCCCAAATAGCTGGGATTACAGGCGTGTGCCACCATGCCCAGCTAATTTTTGTATTTTTAGTAGAGATGGGGTTTCACCATATTGGCCAGGCTGGTCTTGAACTCCTGACCTCAAATGATCCACCCACTTCAACCTCCCAAAGTGCTGGGATCACAGGCATGAGCCACCACACCCGGCCTCCTTTACAGAAACATTTCTTGAGCAACCCTATGTGAGCCTGACCATGCACCAATGCCAGATTTAATGATATCCTTTCCAGGAGTGTGCATGTTATGAAAGAGGGCCATGGGTTAGAGTAATATTGATATGCAAGCAGTCTTCCTGGGGTCAGTCCTCCCCATCAAAGGAACTTTGGTTTGAAAGCAGGCACCTCCCTGAGACAACTACACCCAACACAGCTTGGTGAGTGTCACTGTCCTGCAGCAGAACCAGAATCACAAACCCACCACTGGGGCCCAAGAGCAGCACACACCAACCATCACCACCACCTGGACACTAAAACTCCCATTCCTGCCCCCACTCCCAGCCTGTTTCTCTCCCCTACCCCACAGCAGGCACAAAGGGATCCCTGAAGGAACTTCTGAATTCACAAGCCTCTTGCAAGCGCCCCTCCACCCCACCCAGAAAGGCACCAGGGCTCTCCACTCTGTGCCGGATGCCCCTAGCTGAGCCACAGTGTCCCCAGAGCCTTGCCCTGGCTCTGGATAAAACCGAAGCTGTCAGCATGCTAAATTAGGACCTTGAGAGGGTGGGCTCATGGACTGACAATTAATAACTCCATCTCTCTGTTTCCTGCTGGCATATTATTAATTCATCGGGCCTCTCCAGTGGGGCCAGAGAGATAACACAGACTGTGAAAGTTCACACTTCAATTTGAGGCTGAGATGCAGAGGAGGGGTGTTGAGAGAAGTGCCAGTCCTCCAGAGAGTGAGGGCATAGCGTGGGAAAGACTTGTCCACAGTCCCACTTCTAGGACTTGACCCTACAGAAATGAAAGTGCACGTCCTAAAGGCATGTAGGGGAAGCTTACTACAGCACAGCTGGTAACTGCAAAGCAACTGGGAACATCCATTGATAGGGCTGCTGGAATAAACTGTGGTTCAGCCATGCTGAGGAATACTCTGCAGCATGAAAGAGATGTTATGGACATCTTTCCAGAAATGGCCAAAGAAAGATGCACACCATATCCTGTAATTTTTTAAAACTAAAAGAATAAGAGCAAAACAAAGACCTATATGTGTAATATAATTTCATGTTCATCACAGAAAGAGGGAAGGGGAGGAGGGAGGGAGGGAGGGGGAATTTTTCCCAGCTTAAGTATAAACACAGGGGAAAGAAGCAACCATAACAGATGGCAGCTGGGGGAGGGGCTGAGATGAGAGAGGAGTTGAGATGGGGAGAGGTTGAGGTGGGGGAGGGGTTGAGATGGAGGAGGAGTTGAGATGGGGGAGGAGTTGCAATGGGAGAGGAATTGAGGTGGGGGAGGGGTTGAAGTTGGAGAGGAGTTGAGGTGGGGGAGGGGTTGAAGTTGGGGAGGGGTTGAGATGGAGGAGGAGTTGAGGAAGAGAGCAGTTGAGATGGGGAAGTCTTGAGATGGGGAAGGGTTGAGGTGGGAGGGGTTAGGATGAGGAAGAGGCTGAGATGAGGGAGAAGTTGAGGTGGAGGGGGTTGAGATGGAGAGGGATTGAGGTGAGGAGGGGTTAAGATGGGGGAGGAGTTGAGATGGCGGTGGAATTGAGATGGGAGGGGTTGGGATGGGCAGGGGTAGAGATAGGGAAGGAGTTGAGATGAGTGAGGTTGAGATGGGGCAGAGGTTGAGATGGGTGAGGGTTGAGATGGGTGTGGTGAGATGGGTAGAGTTCAGATGAGGTAGGTTTGAGGTGGGGAGAGGGTGAAATAGGGAGGCATTGAGATGAGTGTGGTTGAGATGTTGAAGGGTCAAGTTGGGGAGACACTGAGATGGAGAGGGGTTGAGTTGTGAAGGGGTTGAGATAGGAAGGGATTGAGTAAGGAAGGGGTTGAGTTGTGAAGGGGTTGAGACGGGAAGGGGTAGAGATGTGAAGAAGCTGAGGTGGGAAGGGGCTGAGATGGGAAAGGTTGAGATGGGAAGGGGTTGAGTTGTGAAGGGGTTGAGTTGTGAAGGGGTTGACATGTGAAGGGGTTTAGATGGGAAGGGGTTGAGATGGGAAGGGGTTGAAATAGGAAGGGGTTGAGTTGTGAAGGGGTTGAGATTGACAGGGGTTGAGATGGGAAGGGGCTGAGTTGTGAAGGGGTTGAGATGGGAAGGGGTTGAGTTGAGAAGGGGTTGAATTGTAAAGGGGTAGAGATGGGAAGGGGTTGAAATAGGAAGGGGTTGAGTTGGGAAGGGGTTGAGATGGGAAGGGATTGAGTTGTGAAGGGGTTAAGTTGTGAAGTGGTTGAGATGGGAAGGGGTTCTGTTGTTAAGGGGTTGAGTTGTGAAGGGGTTGAGATGGGAAGGGGTTGAGTTGTGAAGGGAATGAGATGGGAAGGGGTTGAGTTGTGATGGGGCCATGATGGGAATGGGGTTGAGTTGTGAAGGGGTTGAGTTGTGAAGTGTCTGAGATGGGAAGCGGTTGAGATGGGAAGGGGTTGAGATGAGCTGGGTTGAGTTAGGGAAGGGTTAAGATGAGGAGGAGTTTAATTGATAAGGGTTGACATAGGAAGGGCTTGAGATGGATAGTGGCTGAAATGGGGAGGACTTGAGATGGAGAGAGGTTGGGTTGGGGAAGGGTTGAGATGCGGTAGGACTGGGTTGGGGAATTGTTGAGATGGAGTGACAGGAGGGGGATGGAGTTAGACCTGACCACCTGACCCCAGTGCACCCAAGCTGGGTGTGTCCAGCCAACACTGTCTCCACACCAGGAGCACTGTCCCCAGAACTGACCACTGGTCTGTCCTACTCCAAGAGCAGAAAGAGAATTTACTGAATTCCTCTCTGTTTTCTTTATAAATTTGGGAAGGGTTGCAGGTTCCTCATCACCTGATCAGCAGGCAGTGATGCTGCCTTTTTAGAACAGCAGTGAGGCTGAGTAGCGGGATGTGAGCACAGCTGCAGAGGGTCTGCAAGGAGATCCCCAGGAGAGGCGGGGGCAGGAACAGAGGGGAAAGGAGGACGAGCCCTCTTCCTCACTCACACGCCAACCCTGCATGCCTTCATTCCCTCCCTGCTATGGGCTTCGAGAGAAAAAGAGGAAGAGAAAGATGGTTAAAGGAGCTAAAAGCAGAAGAGAAGGAGGACAGTGTGGCTGGGGTATGAGCGGCTGAGGTGGGGTCCTCAGAAGGGTGCCCCACGCCCACCTCCTTCTCTGCGCCTCAGCCTTCTCACCTGCACCTTCAATGAGAAGTTATGTGCGATTAATTTTAAAGGTCTTTTCATCGGTGCCTGGAATTCTATAGGTGTCTAACTCTGCTTGGGGTGGGGTGGGGGGGGAGCGGGGGTGTACAGCAATTTCATAAATTTTTTTTCAGCCAAAAAGGCCAAAGCAAATTCCTCCAATTATGTTCACCTCCTCCACAATGAGCACTTCCTTTTCTGCACGTGTCTTCACCCATCCCCTCACATCCAAGAGGAAAACGCCTTTGGCTCATTTGCAGCCATGGGTCCAGGCAAGCCCTTAAAGATGGCAAGGGGTTGCCAGTGGTCAGGGAGGGGGAAGGCCCTGGACTGCGGTGGGAGTCTCGGGGCGCTCATTATGCCCTGCCAAGGCCCTTCTCCTCCTGGCTTCGCTTTCCTTTCTTGTGATGTGAGTGCTGACCACCAGGCTGCCCCAGTCCCTCCAGCTACACAGCGGAAAACATCCCAGTGAGACTGCGGCTGCAATACACAGAAACAACCACTTGGGGGCACCATAAAAGAAGAAAATAATATCTCTTCTGAAAAAGAGGGAAAACAAATTGAGCAGCTGGCGCTAGAGGGCGCCGCTTTTCCCATTTTCTTCAAAAAGGTGGCTGGGGGCAGAATTTCCGAATCTTGACATGTTCAGAAGACTGAAGAGCCTCCTTCTACAGATATGGCCATGGGAGCAGAGTGGAGGCAGCCCAGCGCAAGCGCAGGGTGGGAGAGAGGGGACTGATTCACCTGAGCCTCCAAACAGGGAGGAGACTCTGATGGTGCCACAAAAGGAAGCACAGAACGGGCCGATCCGGCTTGAGCACCAGGCTGCAGAGTCTTGGGGGAGAGTCCTCCCCCAAGGCCTGCCTTAGAAGGGAAGAACTGGGACAACAGATCTCCCCCAGCCCTTGCTCCCAGCACTGTGCTCTGGAAAAGATGGAAACCCTCTGCTTTCTCTCAGGGCATCCAATGGCTTCAGAAAGAGAAAGGGAGTGGCAGAGAGGTTATGCATTCGTTCTCTGCAAGAGATGAGAGTCGCCAGGCACTTAGCAGGGGGCCAGTCCCCCTCCTTCCCAGTACAGGACCCTCCTTGTCACAGGCGGTCTCCACTGCAAGCACAGAAAACCGCGCTGCTCGCGCACCACCTTGTTTATTCTCAAACCCAGTTCTCTAGGGAAGCATTTCTAGAACTGCGGAAGGTTGAAGGGAAAGGCGAGTCACCAGAGACCAGATCTAGAAACAGCCTCTTTTTTCTAATCCCGGGAGGATAGGTAAGGAAAATTCAAGGGTGTGTGCTGAAGTTCCCCAAAGGATCATCTTAAAGCAAATCTCTAGAAATCACCCAAATTGTGTCAGTTCCTAAGGGAAGCCCAATTCTCAGGATTCTCTGCACCTTCCTGCTCTGCTCAGAATTCCAAGAAAGCAGGGCATGTGCTCTAGGTCTCTTCTTGGCTGGTGGTTTTCAAACTTGCTGTTGGTTAGTGATAACCCAGTGTGTTGAAGGCTCATGATTTCTGTGTTCCACTGGCATATGTTCTGGTTTCTGCAACCCTGTTATACTACAGCCCTAGGATCCTGAAATGCCTCGTCTCTGAGTGAGAAGGTTGGATTTTGCAGACCTGCAAACTCAGGTGCCTTCAGGACCAAGTCAGTCCTCTAATAGCCCTAAGGCAGTAGGGAATGGTGGGGAATACAGTGACCTGGAGACTTCCTGCCCCCTCTAAAAACATACACATTTAAATAAAATTAAAATATCTGATAATTCAACAAAGCACTCATATATAAGAACAAATTCTGCCATGCACCCTTTTGGCAATAGTGGTTCCACAGATTCCTGTATTCTAACAACCCGAGTGATGTCTGATGCTGGCAGCAGGTGGCAGCATGTGGACTGAGGTCTCCACTTAGTCTCACTAGATCTGCAGGAGGCTGGCCGCCTTTCAAAAGGCCAGCAAAAAAAAAAAAAAATTGGCCCAATGGCCCTTAAATTCACCCATAAAGCTTCAAGGTTGAGGCAGGTGTTGCCTTACAGAATATGTTGCTGATGCTGAATGCGGTGTGAATGCCGGTGAGACTGTTGTTTGAATGTGATCACCCCTACTAAGTCAGCATAGCTGCAGGGCACATGAGACAGAAGTGGGTGGGACTTCCAGGACTGGTTCCTCCTACCTTGTCACTCACCACAGTCCACTGACCTTCACATAAAGCACCAGCAGTCACCCAGGCTCTCAGGACCCCAGCTTCCTCACCTGTAAATGAAGCAGCTAGACCAGATGAATAATAATAATGATCATAATAATGGCTCATATGCACTGACTGTTGACCTAGTGCCAGGCACTGTGCATTCCCTCCTGTAGTCTCCCACATGCTGCTGTGGTCCGTTGATGTATACAGCTGATCCCAAGCCTAACTACAACCTCTGCACCATGGGCTTCGGCAAACCTCTGATGCCTGTCAGTTTGAGATAATGACTTCTTGATCTGTACATATAAACGTTGTAGGGATGAGGCTGATGATGAAGGCACATGCGATAGATGTTTTTACATAATTTGGATATGAACCTTTTTTATAGGGGTTGGCTAAGGTAGTAATGATGGGTAAGATTAAGGGGATTAGGGTTATTATGGTAGTGGAAAAATACATGTTTGCTACTTTTATTTGGAGTTGCATCAATGTTTTTGGTTCCTAAGACCAACGGATGACTCTAATCCTTTCAAAGTTGAGAAAGCCATGTTGCTAGGCATGGGGGCATAAGTTAGCAGTTCTTGTACACTTTCTCGGTAGATAAGAAGTTGCAGGCTTCTATTGTTAGATTCACAATCTAATGTTTTGGTTAAACTATAAGTGATAGCAAGTGACAGGCTCCTGAAGGTGAGGAACCAGACATCAAGGAGAAAAACAACCAAGCATCGGACTAAGTACTTTACATGCTGTTTTTCCTTCATAACAATTCAAAAAGGTTGCTGTACTCATCCACAATCTAGCAAAAGAGCAAAATGAGGCCCACAAAGGTTGGATATCTTACCCAAAGTCAAATAAGACATGGCTCTGTGGTGATCAAACAATAGCTTGAAGGAGGACAGTTCTCATACAACCTGTAAGTTAACCAACCTGTGTTTTACAGCTCATGAATCTCCACACCCCAAGGGCTGACCCTGGTCTAGACCTAGAGCCAGTGGTGTCCTGAGCTTCCTGGACTAGACTGTTTGGTATGGCTAGGGCTATCAGAGGCCAGGTGAACACATAGATCGTAACTATAACCATAGCCACTGTTACGGAACATTCATAAATATTCATTCACAAATAATTACTGAGGGCCCATATGTCAGCATTGCCCTCAGCACTGGGGATATGGAGTGAATGAGGCAGTCAAATCACTGATCTCACGGCACCAACATTCTTGTGGGGGTTGGTGGTCAATTGCATAGGTGATATGGCACAGTGACCAGGTGTCTATTTTAGACTGTGTGATGAAGGACAGCCTCTCTGAGGAAGTATCATTTGAGCTAAGGTCCAAATGGCAAGAATGAACCAACCCTGTTGAGATCTGGAGAAATATTCCAGGCAACGGCAGGAGCCAGGGTAGAGACATAAACAGGCATAGCCTAAATAAAAGGCGAGTGGGCAGGAGCACAGGGAACAAGGGAGAGAGTAGATGAGGCCAGGAGTTAAGCAAAGCTCAGGTCGGGTAGGGCCTTATGAGCCAGCAAAAAGAGTTCATATTGTCCCTGCCTGTTGTGTCAATAGATCACATTCTCTTATTCTAGGGAAACAAAGATGCAAAGACACGTTAGGAGGCCATTGCAATGGTCCAAAGGATAGTGGCTTGGAAGAGATTGGTAGCAGTGGGGATGGAGAAGTGTTTGGACTTGGGATATGTTTGGGAGATGTTATTGACAGGGCTTACCACTGATCAGAAGTGAGGAAAAATGGAGAGAAATAAAAGATAATGAGAATATTTGGCTCGGACAACTGGAGAAATAGTGGTGCCATTTACTGAGATAAGGAAAAATGAGGGGCCAGACAGGATCAGAAGAGGATCAGGAGTTTTGTTCTAGCCACATTATGTTTTAGAAGCTGATTAGATAGACAACAGTGCAGAGATGCCAGACAAGCATTTGGCTTCAAGAGTCAAGGGTTCTTTGGAAATTTACATTTGAGAGTCATCTGCAGATATGTGGACCTGGTGAGGTCACCCAGGGAGGCTGTAGGCAGAGAAGAGGCCCAGAATAACCCTGGTGCTCATCAACATTTTGAGGACCCCCCACCAGACTATATGATCTAATAAATGTGGTCAAAATTTGCAACAGGCTTGCAAGGTAGGTATTATTTCTCTCCTCTACTCAAAACATGCGGAGGTTACAAAGTGCCCAAGCCCACAATTTACAAGTAGCATTGCAAGAATTCAAGCATGAACTGAGTTCCCGTCATTTACCCAGTGCTGTGCCAGTTACTGTAGGGACACCAGTGAGTAGGATGGCTCAGTAGAACAAACATGGGCTTCGGAATTAGACGACCTGGAGTGAATCCTCACTGGCTCTGTGATACTGGGCAGGTAACTTAACTTTATCAAGCCTCAGTTTCCCAATATGAAAAATCATGTTGTTGCTGTTGTTGTTGTTGTTTTTCATCTGCAAATGTCTACTGAGTGCCTATTATGTGCCCAACACAGTACTAAGTAAAGGAGACACAATGGGGAGCAGACAGACTTCTCTGCTTACAATCTAGTGGGGGACACAGACATGTAAACAGGCAATTACAATGTAGTGTGCTAAGTACTATGATTATGGAAATACCCCCTCCCTCTTTATAGAGTAAGTCATACCAACCTACGCAGACTTTAAAGTTACACATAATTTCCTTTCTTCCAGACCCATATGCAATAATAGTGCCATACAAAATGTTTCTGTTCTTCATCATGGTACCTATTATTTCCATTAGAATAAATAATACATGCAAATCACCTACCATATAGCCAGTGCTCAATAAATGGTGGCAGTCATTATCAAGACATAGGTTTTTGACCTAGTACCACCTCTAACTTCGGAGCTCGTTTTTCTCTCCTGTAAATTATAAATAATAACAGCTAATTCATGAGGTCATTGTGAGGCTCAGATGAGATCATGTGTATGAAAAATGTTTTAAGCTGGAGAGAACTATATTAAAGTATTAGTAAAACATTGTGACATGCCCATTGCTAAAGTTATAAAACTTAGTACACAATAAACACTTGGTGCTAACCAGGAGGTCCTCATCACCTGAAAAGTAAGCCTGAGGAAACCTTTAAATAGGTTCTTAGGAAAACAACATTCTGTACAAGAAAATCTGCTTCATCTGAAATCACCTAAAGTACTCCTTCTCCCATCAGTATTTGGCTTACCCAGCCAAAGACAAAAAAAAAATGCAGGAGACCTCCCAGGTTGGTTTCTAGTCTGTTTCACTATCACCAGGGTCCTGACTCAGTGTCTAGGAGACAGGATTTGTAAAGCTGGTGGTATGTGTCCCAGGCTTTCACCTGTATAAGCAGTGGACAGGGCCTTGGGAGGAGCAAGATGCTGTCAGGGCTGCCCACAGAGAACCCTGCCTGATTTCCCACTGCAGTAAATCCAAGCCCTGGGAAAGGACAAGACTGCCCCTGTCCTAGAGCCAAAGGGATCCTGTCTAGAGAACATAAGTCAGGAGAAGCTGAAAGGCAGGAAACAGAAGGGAGGAAAAATTTCCATCTCTACAAAGTGCATGCAGATCCTGGGCAGCCCTGAAGTGGGGCAGAGAACAGACTCCCCACTTCCACTGCTGACTGTTCAACTGGAGGACTCTGCAGTCAGCAACCTGTACAACCACACAGTTGACACAGGGAACTCAGCTGCCTCCTTCCCTGGAACTTAGCTGATTAGAATGGATATCAATTCCCCTCAATATGTTTATTTCATCATTCTTTCAGCAAACACTTATTGTGAGTCAACTGCACACTAGGCACTGTTCTGGACCCTGAAGGTAAGACAAAGGCCCTGCTTTCAAGAAGCTTGCACTCCAGTGCAAAATATCTGTGCTTGTATGTATGTGTGTGTGTTTGTGTGTCCGTTGGGGAAACAATAAGGGCTATGATGAAAAATAAAGCAAAATAAAGAGGGAAAGAGAGTGACAATGGGGGAATGCTATTTAAATAGGGTGATCAGGAAGCTCTCTGAGCAGAAACCTAAATGAAATGAGAGAGGAGCCATCCTGATAAATGGGAAAAGCATTCTAGGCAAAGGGACCAGTAAAAGGCAGAGGCCTGATGTGGGAGGTCTGAGTACATTCAAGGCATAACAAGGGACCAGTGTAGCCAGTGCAGAATGAGTTAAGGGGAAAGATGAAGAAATCAAACCAAAGACATCCATGCATCTTTAGGAGGCTGGCTGGGCAGGGGGAAGAGGGAGAAGATGGAAATCATGCACTGAGCTAAGGACTGATATGAAATATTTCTTAAGACTCTTGGACAGAAACTACTTGTTCTACCTTTCTAAATACTTTGTAAATCAAAAAAGAAAAAGTAAGGATCTTTAGCTGCAGTTGGGGAAACAGAGTCTAGCAGGGAGGGGCAGAGGCAGGGAGGCGCATTAAGAGGTGGTTGACATTATGATCTTGGGCAAGTGACTTAAACTCTCTATCCCCCAAGTGCAAAAATGGGGACAATAATGGTAATAATGGTACCAGCTTCGATCAATTATTACATGGATAAATTAATTGATATTTATAAAGTACCTAGAATAGTGCTGGGCATCTAGTATCATATACATGTGTTTGGAATAAAAATAATAAAAGATGCTTGGACCAGGGAGACAGCAGCAGAGGTGGTGAATGGTGATCTGATACATTTTGAAGGGGGAGACACTGGGGATTGGCAAGAATTGAGTGTCAATGTGAGAATCAAAATGACTTCAACATTTCTGGCCCCAGCAACAGAAAAAATATAGGTTTAATGAAAGAGAAAACTACAAGAGAAGTAGGTTTGGAGAGAAATCAATATTTTGATGTTAGACATGTTCAGCTTGAGATGTCGATGGATGTACAAGTAAAGATGGTGAATAAGTGGTTGGTATCTAAAATTCAGGGAAGAGGTCCTGAGTACAGACACCAATTTAGAGGTCAGCAGTATATGATGTTAACCAAAGGTCTGGGACTGGGCAAGAGCACTAGGAAGTAAGCACTGGTGAGAAGAGAACAGGCTGAGGACCAAGCCCTGGGACATCCAGTGTTTAGTAAGGATTGGGAAAAGGAAGTGGAAACTAGCAAGAGATTGAGAAGCAACCCGCAACATAGGAGGAGAACCAAGAGTGGGTATCGTAAAAGCCATGTGACAAAACACTTTCACCTGTACTCCTAGCTCAGGAGGCTGAGGCAGGAGGATTACTTGAGGCCAAGAGTTTGAGATCAGTCTGGGCAACATGGCAAAATCCTGTCTCTAAAAAAATATAAAATATAAAAAATAAGGACAAAAGAGTTTCAAGAAAGAGGAAGTGATCAAATGTTGCTGCTAGGTCAAGGAAGATGGACACGAAGGAACACCCATTGGATTCTGCCTTGGGAAGGCCAATGTCACCATGTCAACAGCTGTTTGTTTGCCTGAGACAAAGACCTGATTGGAATGGGTTCCAGAGAAAATTGTAAGAAAAAAAAATGGAGACAGAATAAACAAAGGGGCTCATTTTTCTCTACATGGGCAACAGACTCCACATGGAACCTGAGGGGTAGTCAGTCCACAGTAACAGAAGGTAAAGGCCTGGTACCAGGGCCCAGACGCAGCAGGCGGTCAGTGCAGTGGATGGAGCCTGTACACGCCTCTCCTGATTGCTGCTATTTTCCCAGTGAAATAGGAAGGCAATTGTAGTCATGAGCTAGGAGCGAGCTGGCAGGAAATGATGGGATTTGAGAGTTAAGGGAAAAGCATGTGAAATAATCTCTAGAGGAGTGTGAGAGTGAATAGAAAAGGGAAAAGTAGTAAGATTTCTGGGCAGGACTAAGGGCCAACTGGAGGTGGCAGTCACCAATTCACAGTGAGGTCAATCAGCGTGGCTGTGACTTTTTCTATAGCTATGGTGACCTGCCCATATGTACATGAAGAATAGGGGCAAGTGGGATTTAGCAGGGCTGAAGTTTTGCCAGACAAG
The DNA here is from genome assembly GCF_028858775.2 of Pan troglodytes. Taxonomy (NCBI): domain Eukaryota; kingdom Metazoa; phylum Chordata; class Mammalia; order Primates; family Hominidae; genus Pan; species Pan troglodytes. Next base: position 67,714,610 of record NC_072398.2, read on the forward strand.
GTATAACAAAGCAGCAGAGGGACAACAAAGTTGAGGGTGAAAATAAGGAGATTATAATGATGGTGAAGCATGAAGTACACTAGAAACCAACTTGAGCTCCAGCATTCTTGCCCTTTGTGGATGATTCATTCTATCTTAGAAGTTGGTAGAAGAAAGAGCTTGAGAGGGTAGGAGGAGACTTCAAGTGAAAGGTCACTATTTTATCTGGAAAATACGTTTGGTGCTTATGATGGAATTCAGTTTGATAAGATGGGAAATGGTGACATGACTGGGGAAGGGGATAGTGAAAAGGTAATAGGATCAATGTCTTGTGGATGCAGTAAGATTAAAGAATCTTGGGAACTGAGCACTAGAGGGAGTGAAGTGGAGAGAAAAGAGGGGGTGATCACACAGTGGGATGCTTGAAACCGAGATTATGGAGTAATGCAGTTATGACAATGTCCAGGCAGACCATGGAGGTGAGCTGTCAGCAGGAAGCAAGAAGGCAAAGTCACCAAACAGAAGGGGCTAAGGAACCAAGAGGTCAGGGTGCAGGAAGGGTCATCTACGTGGATACTGAAATCACTAAGAACTGCCAGCAGCTGAAGACGTGGGGAAGAGAGACAGTAAACCCAGGGCTAACCCATTCTTCCTGGAATGAAGCAAGTGACTTGGGAGTTTGTAGATGGTGGCAACGAGGGGTAGTAGGTGGTATTATCTGATGACATGCACGCCACAGCTGGCATTTTTAGGACAGGAGAGGGGAGTAATGGTCTGGAAGCAATAGTGAGGAGCAAATTGCTTCTCTAGACTCCAGGGTCCAAGGCAGCATGGAAGGGAAAGCAGCTGTCACATGAGGCAGCTGCAGAGCAAGCCGCATTCCTGGGGGCTCCAGGCTCCAGCAGAAATAAGAGAGTGAAGGGGACTTCCAGAGAAGACGAGGAGGATGAACAGGATTTTGCTGATGATGAAACATGAGTGCCAGACAGTGTATTAGTGAAACCGTGCCCCAAAGAGTTAAAGAGGCCAATGACTACATTCTTTGGCTTACAGGATAGCAGATAAGAAAAGAAACAACCTGCTGAAAAGCTGAAGCTGAAACTGTGCCCCAAAGAGTAAGAAACCAATGACTAACAGATATTCTTGAGCTTGCAGAATGGCAGATAAGAAAAGAAACAACTTGCAGAAATGCTGAAATTCCCCACAACGTGAGATCAAGAAAAAACTGGCTGACATCAGTTGGAACCAAGATGGCCTGGCCTACTGGCGTCTGCAGAACAAGCTTGCTGACACCACAGCCTGAACTTCCATGACATGTTTCATACTAAGTCCTCAAGAATTTTCACATGCAACCTGTGAGGTAGCATGAAGAGATAACTGAGCATGTCCAAGGACTTTCCAGACCTCCCCTTTCCCTCCACCAATCACTTACTAATCCCTTGAACCTTTTCTAATGAAAATACTGCCTTGCAGCGAGGACAGAGAGACAGATTTGGGCTTGACATCCCGTCTCTTTGTGAATTGACATGCAATAAAAAGCTTCTCTTCTCAAAAACCCAGTGCTGTAGTATTGGCTTCTAGTGCCCCGAGCAGCAAGCCCTCTTTGCTCAGTAACATTAGGGTTCGTAGAACTGGGGAGGGGTGTGGAGAAGATCAAATTAAGGCACGTACAGAGCCATGAGGCTAAGGAATTTGGGTGGTGAGGGGAAAAGCCATGATGAGGCTGTGAGTGTTGGGGAGCAGAGAAGGATGGGGCAACATCACTGTCTCTAGCACTTCCCATTTTCTTTTCAACCCACTCCAACTGGGCTACTGACCCCATCGCCCTGTGGAAACTACTCCCATTCAGGTCATCTCTGTGTTGCCAAAGCCAGTGTTTCCTTCTCTATGTTCATTTTATTTGACCTCTCAGCAACATTCCATGGAGATGATGACCTTCCTTCTGAACACACCGTTTTCCTTACTTCTTTGCCCCTATACCCTCTGGTTACCCTCCCACCTCCTTCCACTCCTTCTCACCTCCTTCATGTGCTCTTCCTCCACTGCCACACCCCTAAAGGCTGACATTCCCCAAGGCCATTGATGTGTGTTCCCTGGTTTACCTCTTCATGGACCTGCCCAAGTGAAAACAGTCTCCCAATCATCCCCACCGGCACCCCAGGTAGGTGGCTGGTACTAGATCTTGACATCCTCCAATCAGTAAAAGTTTAACTTAGTGAAAGACATAAAAGTTATTTCCACATTGCTAGTCATGGTAAAGCTAGTTTTTCATTGAGTATTGTGGGATTTTTTGGGTTAGGCCAGATGATAGGCATTGAGTGACATGAACAATGTGCATGACAGTCTCAGCCCTCAAGTTGTTCAGGGTCCTCTCAGAAAGATAAGACGGAGGTGCATTAAAAAACAGTACTTCTAAATATGAAGAAAGGCCAGCTATCAGAGCTGCACTGTATTTAAAGGAAGTCTATTCCCTCCTACTTGTTTTTCAAAGTCATGATGAGGTGACTTACTCAAGGTCACACCACTAATTAGGTCACCCTGGGAATTAGACCCAAGTCTCCAAACCCCCACACCAGTGCTCTTACTGTGGCATCTCAATAGGTTGTTGAGAGAAGTACTTTGAGAGTTAGAATGAAAGGCACTGTGCCATCACGGTTAACGGCATGGATTCCACAACCAGACTGCCAGGGTTCAAATTACTAATTAATATCAAATCACAGTAACAATGCGGTTGTTATCCACGTGACCTTGAGAAAGTCACTTAACTTCTCTGTGCCTCATTGGTTACATGTGGCTAATAACTGTACCTACCTCATAGTTATGGTGAAGATTAACATGAGTGGATATATGTAAGGTGCTTGGAATGTTGCCTGGCACTTGAAGACAGGTATGCAAGGCTCTAAATACTAATAGTGCTGAGAGATGAACAACCAAGAGATTTGTCGAATGCTGGCTGTGCCCAACTCCTCTCTGAATCCCAGGAGCCCGGCATACATTCGGACTCACTGAATGAATGAGCGAACTAACAAACATTAACATCCTTATGAAACAGAGATCAGCTCATTTACCCCTACTTGTATCATCCAGAACATTCACTGAAACCAAGTAGGTAAATCCCACCACGACCACCACCATCAAAATACATCTGTGACTAATCTCTTTGTACTTGATGACATCTAGCAAGTCAACAATCTAAAGCAAGAAGAGATAAAGACATACAGACCACAGGGCATGCCAGCATGCCGAGTAAACTCCGGCATCCACAGGAGAAAGCAAAGTCCTTCTATGGAGCAAAAACCTGGGGCAACCGAGAGAATTAAGTGAAATCCCATCTTCCTTTAATTTAGGACTCCTAAGAAGAAAAAGCCAAAATTCTCAACAGGTGTGAATTAAAGTTGGCCTTTTGCCCTACACAAACAGAGCAGAAATAAAGCCAGGAGTGGCCACACAGATCTTGGACATTTTCCTCCATCCACTGGAGATGTGCCCAAAATGTAATCATTCATCCAAGGAGGATATTAAAAAGGCAGGGTTAGCTGCAGTTCCTGAAGTAAAGATGAAATAGATGATCCACGTTGTGAAGGATTCTCCCTGGCTTTCAGGAAAGCTCAGAGAATGAAACAGACCCCAGTTCTTTCTCCACAGGCTCTTAGTAAAACAAGTGAGCCTTGGGGGCAAGCCTGATTCACCCACATCTGACAGCTGAACGCCTCAGTGAGGCTGGACGAGGCCTACAGCCGGGTAGTGAGATCAGCGACTGACCACGAGGACCTCATACAGAGGGTCCAGCCTCTCGTTAGTCGCAGCACAGCGAAAGCATCTCCCGACCCTCCAGGGCGGCCTCACGGGGCCCATCAGCTCCAGGAACCCACCCCGACCTCAGGCCCAGCCAGCCTCGCCCGCCCCCGCGTCCCCGCCATACTCACTCCCATTCCTTGCGCCGGGCCTGCGGGGTGCTCTGCATCTTGTGCGCCTCGTGGGCCTTGATGATGTCGCGCTGCTCGATGAGGCCCCCGCGCCGCCGCTTCATGACCTCGGGGCTCACCGGCAGGAAAGGGCTGGAGCCCGCCTCCAGTGCCATGGCGCCCTCCCAGCCCTGGCCCTCGCCCTCCTGCACCTGGAAGAAGCTGTCGAAGCCAGAGGCGGCGCGCGGGGAAGCCGGCAGCATGCCCACCTCGTCCGAGGCGTCGGCCTCGAGCAGAGCGCACTGCTGGGGCCGCCATGCCTCTTCTTCCGGCAGGGCCAGGACGTGGCGTTGGCGGCGGCCCGCGGACCTGGGCTCAGGGCTCCCCGCAGCCGGGCAGGGGGCGGGCTCGGGCAGCCTGCGGTCTGGGCTCAGTCCACGCATCTCGGGCACCATCACAGAACATTGCTCTGTGGGAGGGAGAGGGCAGAGACAAGGAGTGGGGAAGGGAGGGAGGGAGGAAGAATGGGGCCAAGGTCACAGGGAAATAGAGAAGAGAAAGAAAGAGGTTAATGGCATTGCTTTCCAGGCCAAGGCTTCTGGCTTGCTCAGTGCTACATCCCGGGCCTGACCCACAAACTGGCACACAGTGGAGCTCAATAAATGATGTTGAAATTAGGAGCATCCGCGGTGGACCAGGCTGGGCCCCCAGGTGTCCAGAATTTAACAAAGTGGACTGGATTCTTGCCCTCATAAACTTACAGTCTACTGCAGAAGACACAGGTTAAAGAAATAATGATATGCCGCGTTGGTAAGGTTTAGAGGTGCTGCAATAAGGAGAGAACTCCGAGGGCCGCACATCTCAGCCCCACCTCGGACAGCTAGCTGGCTGTTCCCTCCCATTTTTGGTGGAAGAATCCCTCTAATCCCTTCCCCAGGGCCCACTCTGGGGGGATTGCCACCACCACCTGCTGCCCTGCCTCCCAAGTGCGTGCCTGGGGGCACCAAGCCACAAGGTGGTCTCTCCTTTTTTTTTTTTTTTTTTTTTTTTTTTTTTGAGATAGGATCTGTCACCCAGGCTGGAGTGCAATGGTGCAATCACGGCTCACTGCAGCATCAACCTCCCAGGGTCCGGTGATCCTCCCGTCTCAGCCTCCCGAGTAACTGGAACCACAGGCACACACCACCACATCCAGCAAATTTTTTATTTTTTGTAGAGATGACGTTTCCCCGTGTTGCCTAGACTAGTCTCAACTCCTGGGCTCAAGCGATCCTCCTCACTCAGCCTCCCAAAGTGCTAGGATTACAGGCATGAGCCTCTGAGCCCAGCCTAAGGAGAACTCTTCTTGAGAACTGGGTCCTGTATGCAGGTTCCTTCCTCCTTTTTTAATGCCTGTGCCTGCCTCAGGACCTGGGGCCATGTGTGACTCAGATGCCCCTGCTGCTCCCCTTGGCATCATTCTCCTTTTCCATGCCAAGGAGGACATAGCCAGATTGGCCTCTGAAAGACGTACGTATTCAATCAGCGTTGACTGAGAACTTACCATGTGCAAGGCACTGTGCCAGGCACTAGGCACAACAACATGAGCTGGACTTAGTCCACATCATCCTCATGGAAGAGGCAGGAAGAACATCGATTGTGACCACATCACAGAATGTGCTATGATTGGCGTAGGCCTGATTGCTAGAGGAGCACATGAGAGGCACACCTGGCTGGGCGCAGTGGCTCACGCCTATAATCCCAGCACTTTGGGAGACCAAGGCGAGCAGATCACTTGAGGTCAGGAGTTTGAGACCAGCCTGGCCAACATGGTGAAACCTAGTCTCTACTAAAAATACAAAAATTAGCCAGGTGTGGTGGCGTGTGCCTGTAATCCCAGCTACTTGGGAGGCTGAGACAGGAGAATTGCTTGAACCCGGTGGGCAGAGGTTGCAGTGAGCTGAAACCGCACCATTGCACTCCAGCCTGGGTGACAGAACAAGACTCCATCCCAAAAAAAGAAAAAAAAGAGGGGCACCTAGCCCAGCTGGGGTTGGTCAGGAGGGCTTTGTGAAGGAAAGGACCCTGGAGCCGGGTTAAACAGAGTTTGCCAGTTGAGGAACAGGAGAGGAAAACAGGCAAAAGGAAGAGCATGTGCATGAGGGAGGATTTAGGAAAACCAAAGGTTTCTTCCTGCCTCCCTGGTCACTCCTCTCTCCTCCTTTGTGCACTGCTCCTCCACTACTACACCCCTAAAGGTTGAGTCCAAAGCCATTGAGGTGTTTTCCCTGTTTTACGCCTCATGGACCTGCCCAAGTGAAAGCAGCACTCCAGGTGGGTGGCTGGTACTAGATCTTGACATGCTCCAATTAGCAAAGGTTTAACTTAATGAGAGACGTAAAAGTTACTCACACATTGCTAGTCCCCATAGCAGGTCTAAGTACTGGGGGGAGTCCTTGTGGCTTGAGAGGGCCTGAACTTACCACCTTTTCAAGATACCTGCTTATTGCCTCCCTCCTAGCCAGGAGCCCAAAACCAGAATTCCTCCCAACCACACGTCTCAGTGACCACAGGTGGCATCTAAGAAGTGTCCCGTGCTCTACATGCTCAGAGGAACCCTGGCCTCCAGATCATTCAACCAGTGTTGGATGGTTGAGCACCCACTATGTGTTGGGAGCTGTACTGGGCCCCCAGGGTGGCATCCTCCCAGAAAGTTGCCCTCCGGACACCATCTCCCACCCCGCCTTCCCTGGGTTGGACGGCAAGTCAAATTGCAAGTCACAAAAACAAAGACTATTTCAATGGTTAGGAATTATAATGATCTAACCATATCATTTTATGGATGCTGAGGTCCACAAAGGTAGAGAGCCCCGCCCAGGATCACACTGCCAATAAAAAGCAGAGCTGGGAGAGAACTCAGATTTCAAGTCCTAGCTTATGGTTTTCTCCACTATATTGATCACAGTGTCTCTACCACATGAAGCAGAATCCATAAATGCCTCTCCCAGCCCCCCTCCTCATTATGCTAAGATAATAAATAGAAACAAAAAGTCTGGATGAGAGGATGATCTTAGCGCATACATGATAAAGCCTGATGGGAGCATTCAGTAGACTCGGACGCCCCTGGAGCCCTAAGATACCTTCTCTATTTGTCCCCTTCTCCATCTCCAGCATCTGGACTGGTCTTCCTTGCCCTACCAGCACCACACCCTAAGGCCTCAATGCTTTTGAGCTTGAAGCTCCCAGGACATGGTAGCCAACACTAGGTACTTGGCCACCAAGGCCAGGTCAAGGGATCAGGGAGAAGGAAGATAAAGAGTCCAGAATGAGCTTGGTAAGGAGAAGAAAATGTATTCCAAATCATGCCAACAGCTGGGTGGGTCCCTAGAAAGAGTGATTCATGTTCCTCACGTTGTCATTCTGTCTTAACTCCCCTTGAGGGATTTTAAATTTATCCTTCATTCCTACAATGTTTAAATGTCTCTCCCTCACCACATGCACGCGCACACCCCTCCCCTGCTGCTCCCACTCCCTCCCCAGGCCTTAGCATCTCCAGCAACTCCAAGAATTCTCAGGCCCTGCTGGCTGCAGCCTCCTTTCCCTCGTGTCTGTCTGTGACAAAGGCTCCTGGGCCACCCTCCCAGCTCTCACCAGGCCACCAGTACCTGGCTCCCCACCTCTGTTTCCTGACCCATCCCACCCTCTCTCCTTACATGATTTCCTCTTCCCAGACACTTTGCCAATTTGAATCACATCTTTGCCAAAATTACAACAGCAATAATATGCACTGCGGAGCTCCAGCTTTATGTTATGAATATCAAAATATGAAATTATCTCATCTTTCCTGTAAGAACTTCTGTTAAACAACCCTTCTATTATTGATACAAATGTTCACCAGGAGGGTCTGTTGCCCCCACTGCTTGCCAAGCCGACCAGTCCCCAGTTCTGGCTAGCACCAAGCCGAGATCTCAAGCAATTCAGACAAGCCAGTCTATATCTTCTAGGAAAGGACACTCGAATCTATACTTAGCCTTCCCCCTCCAATCCCCAAATTCTGGCATTCCTTAAATTCCTTGAGATCAACAATTTTGTCTTGTTCTTCTTTCTATACCCAGCACCTAGTACTGAGTTCAATTCATATTAGGTGCTTATGGTGACCATTAGTGCTGTTTGCCAAATATTCTGATTATCCCCTTCTTGGGCACACAGTAGGACGTACTTCCTGGCCGTCTATGGTTGAGTGGGGCCATGTGACCATTTTGGCCAGTGAGTTGTGAGTGGAAGTGATATATGTTACTTAAAGGTAGCATTTAAATGCCCATACAAAACTCTCTAGAGCAAGGATTGGCAAACACTGCAAAGGGCCAGAAAATAAATATTTCAAGCTTTGCACGCCATATAATCTCTGTTGCAAAGGACCAGAAAATAAATATTTTGAGCTTTGCGTGCCACACAATCTCTGTTGCAACTATTTAAACGCTGCTGTTGTAGCATGAAAGCAGCCAGAGAATATGTAAATGACTGGGAATGACTGTGTTCTGATAAAACTTTATTTATAAAGTCCTGTAAACTTTGGTCTTTCATCTGCATCTCTTGGACTCCATTATTGTCATTCAGCCTACGCCCATGGAAGCAGGTTCTACAGAGAACCTGGAAAAAATAGGAAATGGAGATCTACAAAAGAGAATGAGGGGTGGACCCAGGTGAGCAGCTTCCTGAGAGCAAAGTTGCTGTCCTGTAGCTCACACTCAACACTCCTGAAGGGAGGGAGAAGAGGGCCTGCTTAGAAATTAAAAGTTATAAGATGAGCTCTGCAAAACTTGCCCAAGAACGAGCTAATGAAAGCTTTGAGAGCACCAGTCTGACTCTAACCCTTGCTTCCTACCTACTTCTCTTCTTATTCTTCATTGCTAAGTTTGGTTAATGAGCAGAGGGTGTGATTTTAAATTATGGGGATCCTGGGGTGGAAGAGGGTTTAGTGTAATCCAGCAGCCCCAGAAAAACCCTTCCCTTCCCTGTCAGGGCACAGTGGAATGGCAGAATAAGGGCTCTCTTCCTCCACCCCCACACAAGCACCCTGCACTGCCAAAAACACTTGAGCTCATAGCCTACTTCTGAAATTGTCTTCCCTGTCACCCTTCCAGAGTCAAAGTCACGATCTTTGTCCATGAAGAAATATTATGTCCTTTGCACCATCTTTCCCTTTATACCCTATCAAGAGTTTTACTTCTTAATTCATCTATTTTTGACTGCTTTAGAAATAATGGTCCATGCACCCCTTTGGCTTATCTGTGCCTCTCAGACCCTTAAAGATGAGTCTGTCACATTGAGGACATTCATCTTCCTTTCCTTGGGTGCATGCCCATCCTATTCCCACCCCTCCACCACTCTCTTTCTGATTCCTCCAGAACATGTGCATCCTCCAACTTACCTTGTGAGAAGTGGATACACCAGCAAGTCAATGAAACTCATGCTTTTCTAAGTCTACTATCTTTATTCCCTGAAAGTTCTGAGTTCAGCAAAGAAATCTCCACTGCATAGACCACCAAGCACATTGGCTAAGAGATAGCGGACAGAAATGGAACTGATGAACACTATGAGGTGAGTGGTAGGCATACAAGTGTCCCCAAGCTGGCCCTGAGCTATCTTGGCTCTGTACCCTCTGTCTGCCATAGGCTGGATGAGGGTAAAGATGTCCTAATTCCCACCTGTTAGAAATTAAAAGTTATAAGATGGAAACAAATTTTCAGATATGATACTCTACAACTTATATATCATGTTGAGTTAATTCTAAAAATGATTCTCTTGAGAGAGAACTGATACAGTAAAATGGGTTTCCTGCCCAGCAATAGGAATGGCAGGGAATGACCTACTCAGCATACTCACCCGCCTACTCTGAGAGGAAACATTCCCTGTGCAGAAATAAATATTCATCTAGGGATTTTTCTTAGCTGAGCCAGCCTGCTACCTGACTGCAAAAGGAGGAGTAAAAGCTGGGCATGATTTTCATTTACCATGACTTCCTAAGACCGCACTTCTCAATCTCTAATGTACATCAGAACCATCTACATTGCTGGTTAAAAATGCAGATTCCTGAATGTCTCTTCAGAGATTCTCATGCAGTAGATCTTGGGTGGGTTCAGGAACCTACATTGTTAATAGACACCCTTTCCCCCTAGGAATCATGTCTTCAAACACTGTCCTAAAAGCAGTGTGTCAGCCTGAGAGGTTGTGCTAAGTTGGTAAGAGGTATTGTCCTGGATGAGTCAGGTTGCTAAAAGCCACTAGAACAGTGTCCTTCTCAATCATTTCCAGTCTATATCATGAAAAGAACATAGCAAAACACACCCAGGAAGTGTTCCCTGACCCACCCCCACTCCCTGCAAAGTTCTATTCTCCCCTGGACTGGCATCAGTTTTTGCCTACCCCACATTCCTCTCCATGTGCCTATGTTGTTATGGTGACTGTTCAAGGATGGGCTAATGTCCAACAGCAATTTAACAGGCTGGTGCATTCTGAATGTAAACCAAGACTCAAGGAAAACACAGCTTCAAATATGGAGTGTGCACTAAGTCAGTCTGAGTCTCTGCGGAGGAGTTGAAAGAGTCCGTATTCTGGTATCAGAAGCTCTGGGTTCAGGTTACATTTCTGCCACTTGCTAGTCAAGCAACCTTTAGCTTGACTTCTCTAGGTCAGTTTTCTCACATAAACAATGAGGATAATAATATAACCTGCCCTACAGAAGCCTGTGATAAGAATCAACATAGTATCTGGGGAGGAACTTGGAACTGTAAGTTAGGTAAATATGGGGCAAAAAAATAGAAGTTAGGAGCCTACACTCTGGAGCTGGGTATGAATCCCAACTCTACTCTCACCAACTGAATCCCTCGGCAAATTACATAGCCTTGCATATCTTAATCTGTAAAATGATCATACATCATTTTACAGATTAAGTAGATACATGTAAAGTAGATACATCCACTTTGGGAGGCTGAGGCGGGTGGATCAAAAAGTCAGGAGTTTGAGACCAGCCTGGCCAAGATGGTGAAACTCTGTCTCTACTAAAAAGACAAAAAAATTAACCGGGCATGCTGGCAGGTGCCTGTAATCCCGGCTACTCAGGAGGCTGAGGCAGAGAATTTCTTGAACCCAGGAGGTAGAAGTTATAGCGAGCCGAGATCGCGCCACTTCACTCCAGCCTGGGAGACAGAACGAGACTCCATCTCAAAAAAAGAAAAAAAAAAGGTAGATACATCATAAAGTTGTGAGAATTAAATACAGAAGCTCATAGAACAGCACCTGGCCATAAAAAATGCCCAGTAAATATTAGCTACCATTTTTATTATGTAAAATAACTTATGTTTGTATTAAACAACCTCAAAATATCTATAGCTTAATAAAATAAAAACTTATTTCTCTCCAATATCACTGTCTAATGATGCAAGTTGGCCTGGAAGATGGGAAAGAGAGACTCTGCTCTACATAGTCATTCAGGGAACCAGGTTCCTTTCATTCAGTGGCTCTGCCATCCCCTGGGGAAGGGTTAAGCAAATTTTTTTCTTAAAGGGTTAGATAGTAAATATTTTAGCCATTGCAGGCCATAAGATCTTAGTTGCAACTACACAACTCTGCCTTTTCAGTGTGAAAGCAGCATAGACAATATATAAACAAATGGATACGGCTGTATTTCAATAAAATTTTTTATTTACAAAAACAGGCACCTGGTCCTGCTAACACCCAAGCCCTGGGCCTCAGAGTCTTCCTAAACTCTTTTTCTCTCCAGCTGGGAGACAAAGAAAAAGACTAAGCACTTGAAAGATTTTGCATGAGGCTTACAGGCAAGGCCTAGAAGTGGTGTATATCAACTCTCCACATTCCATTAGCCAGAATTCAGTCACCTGGCCCTGCTTAACCACTGAAGAGCAGAAATGTAGTAATTGTAAGCATTCAGTAAGTGCTTATAAAAGGAAGGAGTGAGGGGAGGAGAGAGGGAGAAAGGTAAACAGGTACGGAGGAAAGAAGATATTTTGCAGTTTCCCATACTTTTCTAAGGAACTTAAGGGAGGTAGAAAACTAAGGACAGAAAACTACTCCTTGGATAGTCTCTGGAAGGAAAAGTCACTAGGAGTCAGTAATAGTTTACTGGAAAGAAAACAAAATGCTACAACCCCTTGGACTCGGAGAAACAAATTGAAATGCCAGTTATCTAGACTGGGATAGAGAAGGGCTAGGGGCTAACTTCCAGAAGCCTCTATATAGTCCCTGAAGGGTGTTTGTCCAAACCACTGCAGCATCAGGCTCAGACAATGGCATCTACAATGCTGCAAAATCTTCTCCAATAGCCTCTTTTCTATCAAAACATTTCTCAAGTATCAATCCCAGTAGCACTGGGGATCTCCAATTAGAGCCTCGTAATATCCCTCCCACCCACTCAGACCAAGATTACCTGAAGTGATTTTCTTGGAGGTGATTGTCTTTTAAAGGGAGTACGTTGGTACTGCAGTAAAGTTATGGACAGCACTGTTTGTGCTGGCAGATTAAATCTCCTCTCTGAGTAGGGTCATAACAGCAGCACAGGCTTTCAAAGGTACTAGCCCAGGGGCAACCCCTCATGCTGCAGCTCTAAGTAGGGAACACGGTTTGGACAGGGAGAGCCAGTCTGAGTTGCCACCTAGGGAAACAAGAACAAAGCCCAAAGCTGGGCATATGGGGCCTACAATGTGGTCTTCATGGAGGACACCTCACAGCCCTCGAGTGCCTCACATGTTGGCCAGTTGTGAACCTCTGTGCTGGTGGCCTGAGCTCTTCCCCATCTGGCTGCCAGGCCTGGCCCCTTCTGGTCAGATTCCATCTGACCTATCTCAGAACCCAGCCTTTTTGCACACCTCAGCTGTGATCAAACACGTGGGAAGTTCAAAGAAGCTTGACAATGAGTGGGAAGATCTTGGGTTAGGATCTGGATACTCAGGAGCTGATGGACATGGAAGAAGGGCATACCTGTGCCTCCAAAGCGTGTCTGATCTCTGAAAGCTTTTAGGATCTTTTCTTCATTCCACTCTCTTCTCTGTGCCCTCTGACTTCTGTTTTATGCTTTTTCTTTCTGGTCATTTATTACATATTTTATGACATGATTACCAACAATTATGTTATAATTAACCTGTTTTTTAAGCCAAAGAATTCATTGAGAACAAAATTCACATTTCTAGAGATAATGTGGCCTGAAGGATTTTTAGCTCAATAAATGCATACTGAGCACGATGTTGGCAATTCCAGGTGCACAACTCAGACAGGTGTTCCCTGACGTTCTGCAATAAGACACAAGGCACTTGTAAGATTAGACCAACAATTACAATCCAATTGAAAGTGCCCACATCTCTCCAATGATCTAAAAAGGAAAACTCTAGTAGGCTTTATGTTTACCTCCTCAAGATCGTTCCATCCCCCAACCTTGTGCACCGTCCGTACAGTTTGGGGGATGGGCTCCAGCTCCATAGCAGGTTCTAATTAGACTAATCCAGTCAAGGTAACCACATCCCTTTGCCAGTGATTAGTTAAGGAAAGGGCATGTGACTCATTTAAAGCCAATGAAGTATAAGGTAACATTTACTAGGGTTTTGGAGGGAAAATCTCCCAGCTTTTAAGGGAAGGCTAGAAAAAGAAGTGGCCCCTCTCTGCCTCTGGACAGTGTGCTGCACAGATGCAAACTGTGAAACCGCTGCCACCACATCACTGCCAGCTGAGGATAAGCCTGCCACATGGAGGAGAGCAGGGCCAAGAAAATCACAGGAAATGGAGAGGGAGCCCCAGATTCAATCAACCCGGAAGCCACCCCACCTTAGACCACCAGCAATATGAGCCAATACAGCTCCTATTGGCCAAAGCCCATTTGAGTCAGGTTTTCTGTTACTTACACCCCAAAGCACATTAGTTGAGGGAGTTCCCATATTCACCTGAAAAATTATAAGATTTTAAATACTCCACAGTCTACAAAGCCATTTAATTGTTCTGATCACAGCAGGAGGGAGTCTTCTTATCCCTCTCTATGTTTTTTGGTTGTAGTCCATCCTCTATAAATGGACACTGAGACTTCACTTTTGCATAAAATTCTTGGTCAGTATTCTAATTCTAACAATCCTCAGAATAATGGAAAAGTGACTCAATCTAAACTGAATAAAGTTAAGTTCAATTGGGCAAGCAGTAAGTTTGAGGTGGGGAAGTGAACAGTGCAATTGGGTTATATGTAAAAGGCCTTTCTGCAATTCAGTAGGGTAGAATGAGGATGAGGGGTCATACTAGACACCACCTCCACCACCATCATCAGTAAAAATAATGGTTAATATTTATTGGGTTCTTAATTTTATACTAGATACTATAAGGGGCTTTTATGCAACAAATCCTTTAAATTTTTACTTAATTCTCGAAAAAAATCTTATCAAATAACTATTACTGTGAACTCAATTTTACAAATGAGGAAACTGAGACTTAAAAGGATTAAATAATTTTCCCAAGGTTAGGATCACATAGTCATTAAATGGAAGAGCCTCTTATCCAGATCTGACTGACTCCAAATGCCATGCCACCATCTACTGCACCATGCTGGCTCTAATAATGGTATTGGTTCCATTTCTTGAACTCAAGACCTGAAATTCATGTTTATTAACCAACCTATTGGGTAAGTACTTTTATCTTTCCCATTAAGTAAATAAGAAAACAGGGCACAGAAAGTTACCCAAGGTCACATAGCTAGTAACACTGTACCTAGAATTCAAAATCTGATTCCTTACTTAATGTCTCTCTGGAAGTTGAAGTAAGGATAGTATAGGCTGTACTTTGAAAGTAGATGGGCCCTCAAATAGTCCTGTCCCTTGGGTATAAGACTGTGTGTTTCAGTGATGGCATGTACATATGTACATGTGTGTGCAGGGGGGTAATAAGTTCATACATGTTTGTGCCAGGTTCCACCTGACCCATCCCCCAGGCCTGGCTCCTTGTCTTTATGCAGGTCCATGTAGAGGAAGCAGAGCTGTTGTCAGCAGCACTTTCTAACTAAGGACAGTACTGCATGGGGACGGAGTACACTCTGGCTTGGCACAGCAATCCTGGGCCTCTCCAAGCAGCATCATCACAGAGCAAGCTCTCAGACTGCCCCAAGAGGTAATGGAAAGAAGAGGTGAATCATCCTTTGTGATCTTGTGATTGCCTGATGGGAATGAAGTGATGGCTCTGCTCTGGGAGGAAACTAGGAGGAATGGGAAAAATGAGTCTTGGGACCCTTCCCACCTCTTTCCCTGGCCCCTGGGCTCTCTCTCACCACCTATACCTCTGTCCCCCAGCTGCCAGGGTCTTCACACCACCCTCTAGCTGTTGCCAAATTCCTGTCTTCACCATAATATTCTACAAAATCCCCCATGATTATGGCAACACTACTCTTCAATCCAAAAAGGAAGATAACTGGTCTGAAAAGAATATTTTTTCTGATTCGCAAATTTATATATAAGAAATATCTCATCTGGTTATAAAAATTAGTATACCTTTAGTTGTGTTAGCAGATCACCTTCTTTGAAAATATGTAATGATACAAAACGGGAGTGAGAGAATGTCTGGGCCATCAATCATCACACACAAGCTCCAAAGTGGCCCATCCTACCTTTCTTCTACTTCTTCTCAGACCAAACACAAGTGCCCCAGGGCCAGGCTCTTCATTGGAGATGAAAATCGCTGACATAAATAGGCCCCCTCTAAGGTGTCGGTATTCTAGGGAGCTGGGCCACTTAACAGCCAGGCAGTAATTCCAAGAGGAGTCAAGAAGAGGGGCCTCTGCTAGCAGGCATAAGAAAGACCCAATGCTTCAAAGTGCAGGGCTGCCACTTCCTCCTGCCACACATCTTTCAAGCATTTTAGCCTGATGTTTCCTACACAAAAATCCGTGCGATTTTCACTGAAACTAGTTGAATCACAGACAATACAGAAGCTCTGTGACAAGAAGCCCTCCTTTATCATAGGAATTATAAATATAAACTTCCTTTTCTTGAGCCAAGCACCATACTGGAGGTTTTACAAGCCTTACTAGCCAATCTCCTCAACAATCTTCAAGCTTTTTTAAAAGTGAACTGAGTCATTCACTCATTCATTCAACCATTTACTTATTCAATACATTGACAATAAGCACCTATTACTTGCCCAACATTGTGCCAGCCACCAGAGCTTAAAACAGAAAAATAAACAGATTCTAACATGAACCTTGATTTGTGCTCAAGTGGAAAAAACAAATAAGGTTCTCTGGGAGGCTATAGAGGGTCTTGGGGAGTTGGGGAGGCTGCCTGGAGGACAGGGTGTTTAAGCTAAGAACTGTGCATCATGTCAGGGTCAGCAAGGCAGGAAGGATGGGAGTTAGGGTGGACTGCAACTGAAACAGTGTGGTCAGAGTAGGCCTCACCAAGAAGGTGACATTTCAGCATATTCGAAATAAGTGAGGAAGTGGCAATTCTGATATAGGGAAGACAGAAAAAGCTGCACAAAGGCCTAATGAGGGAGCATGCCTAGAATGTTCCTTGCTAGGAGCAGCAAGGAGGCCAGTGTGGCTAGAACAGGAGTAGCAGCAGATGATATCAGCGATGTAATGTTGGGGGACAGATCACAGAGGGCCTTTGCCTTTTGCTCTGAGGTAAGTGGGAAGCCTTTGGAGGGTTTTAAGCAGGCATGACACTCCTGTGTAGCTGCTGGTGAGGACAGACCGTGGGAGAGCAGGCGAAGAGGCAGGGAGACCAGTTGGAAGCCATTGCAGCCATAATACAGCAAAGCGTGACCCTCTCAAACCCTGGACAGAGACAGCTTTGCAAAGTGCCTGATCAATAGGAGCTCAATGTACCCCAAGGGAAAACACAGGCCATCAGGACTGGGGAGAGGCAGAGAGAGAGAGCCCGTGATGGCCACTCCCTATCCCTAAAGCTCCTGTGTCTCCTGAGTGGTGCAGGAGGCTCTCTGAAGATTTCCTGTCTTCAGCACACAACCTTGAGCCAAAGAGGGGCATGGGGATCTTGCCAATGGTCCTAAAGGGGTCTCAAGGCTTGGGCAAGGAGACAGGGTTCACGTATCAGGAGACAAGAGGCTTGGTAGGGCATGGGGATGCTTCAGCAACTGAAGTGGTGGGGGAGAGGTGTCAATGCCCACAGACAAGGAGGGCCCTCTTCCCTGCAGCCACGGCCAGTCTGCAGCCTCCCCAGAGGGTCTGCAGCCCAGATGCCCCACCCCAACGTCAGGCCACATAAACTTCAGGAAAGGAGGGGTAGCAGGCAGCTGACTGTATATACATCAAAGGAATGATGTATATAATCAAAAGAATGATAAATCATCAGTTAACTAGAAAACCTCTGGCTAGAAATAAGGTAAAACATAAATTTAAAAAGATCAAGTTGTTTTCCACTAAAGTGGCTGGAAACTCAGAAATCTAGCAAGATTCTGGAAATAATGAATGCTAGATTTTTATAACCTGAGTTTTGTGAAGCAAATTCAAATCTGCTTCACGATGTACCCCTGGTTGGGGGGAACACTGAGATATAGCATAGAACTACAGTAGATCAGATTCCCTATTATTTATCTGGGTCACCTGTACTATTTATCCTTCAAAACATTTAAGGCTAAAATTCAGCAATGAAGGTCTTAAATGTTCAAGGTTACCACTTAGGGCCTCACCTGTAATTTTTACAGTCTAAATGTCCATTACTATGGCATGGGTTTTGTTAGCTTCATCCCAGGCAATGATATCCATGAAATTGTGATTTGTTGTACTAATTATATTTTTACTATTTTAACAGTAAATTCCTTACCAAAGAAAATCATCAAGCATACCACCCTGTGGGAAACATCTAACAAGTCACACTTTGGGAAACACTGTCCTCACTGGCATGTAGTATCTACATAATATTAAACAGTCATCTCAGGTGTTAATGCTGAACATGAGGTGAGAACATTAAAGATCCCCTGAGCTATCTTCCCAGTCCTGCTGGAGTCAGCTCGATCACATTCCCTCCACAGTCATTCAGTCTTTGAACACCTCCATTGACAGGGATTTCACTATTTCATTACCACCCTCCTTCCCCCACCACCCAAGCAACTATTCCAACTTTAGATAGCTAGCTCTATTAGGATGATCTTTCTTACTCTGAGCTGAAATCAATGTGTGTCAACACAGAAATCAGTGGTCTGTAAGGAAACACAATTCATTCACCTGTGGCCACCTGGGACAATCTAGAAAAAGAGGATGTAATCAGCATTAAAAACAATGAAGAGAGGCCAAAAATCAATGTATCTCCTGTCAGAATAGCTCGACGGAAATAACTCAGTGTTTTCTAAATTGACTTGGAAGACCACAAGATTTTTCATTTGCTTTTTTTTTTTTCCTTCTACCTCTTTTCCTTTAAAAGAAAAAAAACTCTCTAAGCTTTCTTCCCTGTGAAAAGCTAATTGTAACTTTCCTGCAAGCCATTACTCAGGTTATTTTGGGAAGAATCAACTCCTACAACTTCAGAGGAAGGACAGAAAGGTCACAATACTGGGAAGAATCAAAGGATTGAGGGGATATGGTGGGGGGACTCACTGAAGGACCCAGGTTCATGTGAGGCAGAGGAGATTCTCCCTAATATTTACGTCCTCATAGTGTAGACAGAATTTCTGAAGTGACCTTCTACACAGCAGCATTGCCTGGAAGGGAGGAAGGGAGCTCTGTTTCCAGTTGGATCTCCATTGCCTTTTGCCTTTTGATTCAAGCTGAAAGGCTGATTTTTAGGGATGGGGCTACAGATTTCAAAGGGGTGTTGGTTTTCGCTAGATGAAGTCAAAGCCAGTGGAAAACTATGACTATAGTAGGTCCAGCTGCACTGCTCAGACCTCGTTCCTGAAAGTGAGACAGGATGGAAAGTGGTCATAGTGAAAGGTGACCAGGTTGGGTGGGGGTGACAGAGCAATGCTGGTGCTTCATGGAAGCCAGTCCTCCTTTAGCTCATGGAGGGAGGGCACTCCGCACACCCTGCTCCAGCTGCCAGGAGGTGCCTCCAGAGTTCCTGCGCTTTGAATCAGCTTTTCTGGCCCTTCTTGCCCTTCTTCCAGCCCTGGCTTTGCGATTTACTGGCTTAATATCCTTGAGCAAGTCAGCCAACCTCTCTGGGCCTCAGTTTTCTCATCTGTACTATGGAGATAATTGTCCTTTCCTCCAGTAGATTTATTATGAGGGTTAAATAAAATAAAGTGTGAGCATGCACTTCCTAAGCTACAAAGCTTATGGAAGAAATTGATGTGATCTTAATCTAATTTAAGGTTTTGGCACCAAAAATAGGTGCAAAGTTTTGTTTTTATTTTGTTTTGCCTTGTTTCTGTTTTTCTGGAAATGGTGATAAAGGGAGAACTGGTCTTTGCACGTCAAGACTCTTCAGAGAAGGAAGGGAAATTAAACTGCCCCTCCTCTCAGCCAAGGCATCTGGGTAGAGCCTGTGGCTTTCATAGATGTTCATATGGCAGCAGTTTCATTTTACAATTGACCTCAGAAGAGACAGAGGTTGAAGCAACAGCAGAGGGCTGAGCTTCAGGGTGGGGACAGGAGAAAGAGGCGGCTTCCCCAGGCAGACACTAGCTTAATAAGGTGACATTTGCACATTAGCAGCAGGCTGGCTAATTGATTTGTTCCTGTTACAGGAGCATCTGTCTCTGCAAAAAGGCGATGGCCACCAGCTCTGGCACAGTTGCTAGGAGAGTGTCCAGGATCTCTCAGGTCATTTTTTGCCCTAGCCAATAGGGTAAAAGCATTTTGAGAACCAGGAGAATGCCAATGAGAACTGACTGGAGTACAAGAAGGGTAAGGGCTACATGTGGAAGCCCCAGGGCTGCGGAGCTCAGCAGGGAGAGGGAAGGACAAGACGGGATGAGGGGGAGGGACACCAGGTCCTGGAGCTGGATTCTAAGCATCACCGATGTAGCCCATTCAAAAGTTTTTCTCACTTTCCTCCTTTTTCCTGGAGTCTTCCTAGTGACTTGATGAGAGGCTGAAACACCCCACCCTGGCCAGGCGCAGTGGCTCACGCCTGTAATCCCAGCACTTTGGGAGGCCGAGGCAGGCGGATCACTCGAGGTCAGTTCGAGACCAGCCTGGCCAACACGGTGAAACCCCGTCTCTACTAAAAATACAAAAATTAGCCTGGTGTGGTGACGCATGCCTGTAATCCCAGCTACTTGGAAGGCTGAGGCAGGAGAATCACTTGAGCCCGGTAGGTGGAGGTTGCAGTGAGCTAAGATTGTGCCACTGCACTCCGGCCTGGAAATAAACAAAAAACTCACCCAGGCAGGGGCCTGGGTTTTGTAAGGGTTCAGGACAGAGTTCCCATCCACCATTATTGTGGTGAGACATAGTAATAGAAGAGAATTCTATAATGTGAGGCCTGCTGGGAGCATGGGAGGCATCAGTGAGGACTGATGCTCTTGACCCTCCCAGAGACATTCTGAGAGCTCCTGTAGACCTCTGCCCTTTTTTACTGTGAAGGTCTGTTTGGTTGCTTCTAGAATTCCCTCATCTGGTGGCAGAAAACCCACCTATCTTCAGGGCTTGGAACTACCCTACAAAGCAGGTCTGCAGCTTGCAAGGGAGTCCCAGCTGTTCCATTGGCCAGGTTCGCTGCAGAGGTGTTCAAACCAGGCATCTTCTGCAGGCTGGACAGATGTGTTCTACTCCTAAAATAAAGTAGCTCCAGTCTTTACCCAAGTCCCAGAAGAAGAAGTAGTTAATGGAAATAATTTTCCCAATTTTAAGATTTCTCTCCTGTGATTTATTTTCCTTAAACTCTTGAGATCTGATACCTCTTGTCTCTATAAGAATGTAGTGGGTAATTTTATCTGTTTTAGCATAAACTATTTCTTCTGGGTTGAGGGAATATCTGTTTCTATGTTATTCCACATTGTTCTACTCAGGACCAGGCTCCAGCAATTACCTTTCTCTTCTGTGTCATCAATTTTTCACTCGTTGGATTACTCCTATCAATGTGCAAACATACTGTTGTTTCTCTCATCTTAGAAAAACCACTTCCTTCATCAGCTATTTCCTGATTTCTTTGTTCTCCTTTGTGACAAACTCTTCAAAAAAGTCATCTCTATTCACTGTCTCAGTTCTCCTCCTCCCATCCCTTCTTACACCAACTTTGATCAAACTTTTCTCCCCACGCTTTTGTTAAGGTTATCAATGCCCTCCACATTGCTAAACCCAATGACCAATTGTTCTTGTCATGCTTGATGTGGTAGCCAGCTTCCAAGATGACCCCACCTCCTGGGATGTTCACCTTTGTGCGGTCCCCTCCCACACTGTACCAGGGTTGGTCTGTGTAACCAAGAACATTCAGAGGTGATGGCATGACACTACCACAGTTAGGTGCAAAAGACTGTGGCTTCCGTCTGGGGTGCTCTCCTGCAGTCTGTCTTCCTCTTGGGCCACTTGCTGTGGGGGAAGCCAGATGCTATGTCATGAGGCCACTCAGATGGCCTACATGGCCAGGAAATAAGGTGCCAAGAACTGCAAGAGTGAGTTTGGAATGGGATTCTCCAGCCCCAGTTGACCCTAGAGATGACTGCGGCCACAGCTAACAACTTAATTTCAACCTGCAAGAGATCTTGAGTCAGGACTAGCCACCTTAGCAACTCCTAGATTCCTAAGTCTTGGAAACTTTGTGAGATAATACATTTTTGTTGTTTTAAGCTGCTAAGTTTTTGAGTGATTTGTTACACAATGATAGATAGCTAATACACTTGACTCATCACATTATTTGACATAATTGATCACTCTTGCCCCCTTGAAACACTTTCTTCATCTGGCTTCCATGACATCACACTCTCCTGGTTTTCCTTCGACCTCATGGATCACTTCTCAACTTCCTTTGCTGGCTTTTCTTCTTCTGCCTCGATTCTTTAAGCTGGAGGCCCTCATGCCGCTCTTAACCCCAGCTGCTCTTCAAACGCACAAACCCAGGAAGAGGTTCTTGGTACCTGCTTGTTGAAAGTTGCAAATATTTTTTCCAAATACTTGAAATGTAATGGTTTTTAAGGTCTTGAGTCCAAATGAGTACTCACTGCCCCCATCAGAAAAGATGGTGACCTCATCCAGTCATGTGATTTGAATTACCATATATGTTGTCAACTCCAAAATTTATAACTCAGCTCAGACCTTTCTCCCAAATTTCTGACTCATATAACCAGGTGCCTCCATGACTTCTCTACTTGGATATATAACATACAACTCAAATTCAACATGCCCAAGTGTGAACTCCTAACTTTTCCCATCCAAGCCTGCTTCACAATCTCCTTCTGAATTGATGGCAGCTCTATCCTTCTGGTTGCTCAAGCTGTCCTTGACTCCTATACTTCTCATTCCCCATATCCAATCATCAGTGAATGCTATTAAATCTACCTACAAGATATATAAAAAGATCGAGTCACTTCTTACCATCCACTGCTACCATCCTGGTACAAGCCACCATCATCTCTCATCTGGACACAGCAACAACCTTCTAACTGGTCTCCCTATTTCCACCCTTACCCCTCTACAGTCTATTCTGAACACAGTAACCAATGTGCAGTGTGAGCCTCTTAAATAGGCAGAGCACATCATTCCTCTCTGCATAGCATCCTGCAATGTACCCTCCCTTCACTTAGAGTAACAGCCACAGCTGACCTCCCAGTGGTCAGCAAGGCCCTGCACCATCTGGCTTCCTGTTACTTCCCAGACTCTACCTCCTTCTAGTCTCTCTTTCCTCTGCTCCAGCCACACTGGCCTCCATATTGTTCTCGGAACATGCCAGGCTCACTCCCACAGCATTTGCACTGACTGTTTCTTCTGTCTGGAATGCTCTTCCCCTAAATATCATTCTGGCTAAGTCCATCATCTTCTTCACATATTTGCTCAAATATCACCTTAACAATGATGGCCTGTCTTAGCCATCCTGTAGAATCCTGCACACTACCCCACCCTCAGCACTCCCAATCCCCCTTATCCTATTTTCCCCTTTTCCCCCATAGCACTTATCATCTTTCAACACATTAGAAGCTGTATTTGTTTATGATAGTGTATTGTCTATCTTTCCCTGCTAAAATCTAAACTAGAAAAGGGCCGGTATCTATGTCTGTTTTATTTGATGAGATACCCCAAACCCTTAAGGATTTTTGGCATGTAGTCAACACTAAAAATATTTTAGTGAATGAATAAATTATCTGAAATTGTTACAAAAGCCTCACAAAATGTTCTGTATTATCCACATTTTACAGATGAAGAAACTGAGAAAAGGGAATTCACATTTATCAGTCTTACTATGTGCCAGACACTTTAAATATGCTATCTTATTTAAACCTCCCATTTTACAAGGCTCAGAGAAGTTAAGTGGTTTCCAAAAGTCACATAAGTGGTGAGAAGGCAAACTCTGATTTGAACCCAGGTCTGGCTGGAGATAAAGTAAACTCCCCCACCACTCTTCCCATTCTTGTATCAAGCACCTTCCACACACCTGGACTGAGTCAGCAACCAACCGTCCCCTGAGAAGCCACCTTTGGCCAACTGAAGTCACCACATCACACTCTTGCAGGGTACCTTACAGGCCCTGTCTAGAGACTAGGAGCCAATCCCTACTTTTCTTCCTATCCCCAGGTTCAGGCACTCAGTCCCATTCAGTCCCACGGTGGCTGACAGTCACACAACATAACCCGAGCTGCTCTTCAAAAGGACAAACCCAGGAAAAGGTTCTTGGTACCTGCTTGTTGACAGTTGCAAACATTTTTTCCAAGTACTTGAAATGTAATGGTTTTTAAGGTCTTGAGTCCAAATGAGTACTCACTGCCCCCATCAGAAAAGATCACCAGTCCTTCTTGGCCAGGCACGGTGGCACATGCCGGTAATCCCAGCACTTTGGGAGGCTGAGGCAGGTAGATCACCTGAGCTCAGGAGTTCGAGACCAGCCTAGGCAACATTGCAAAACTCTGTCTCCACCAAAAATACAAAAAATTAGCTGGACCTGGTGGCATCTGCCTGTGGTCCCAGCTACTCAGGAAGTGAGGTGGGAGGATCGCTTGAGCCTGGAAGGCAGAGGTTGCAGTGAGCCAAGATCACGCTACTGCACTCCAGCCTGGGTGACAGAGGGAGATCCTGTTTCAGAAAAAAAAGAAAAGAAAAGATCACCTACCCCTCCAACTGTTCCATCCTCAAAGCCTTGAAGACAACATAAAAGACAACTAATGGTAATAATAACTAATGTCCTATCAGCTTTTACAATAAGCTAGACACTCTTGAATCCTTTACATCTTGTTTAATCCTATGACAATGCTGTAAGGAAGGTACTATTATTAACCCCATCTTACAGATGAGGAAAACTGAGGCACAGGTTTATCAACTTTCCTAAAATCCCATAACTGGTAATTGGTAGAGCCAGGATTTGAACCCCGGCAGCCTTCCCCCACAGCATGCATTTAGCTGATAAGCACATTTCAGCATGAAAGCATGTGGAACATGTAAACAACACCTGCAGCTGTTTATGCCTCCAGCACTCCACAAAGAAAATCCATTCATACTCATGGCAATGCCTGCATTGGCAAACTGACATTATAACTTTCAACACAGATATCTGCAATTAACTCCTTATCATTTCACAGATCTCATTCTTACCTCCCTGAAGAACCAGCCCTACATTTTCCACTAGATCAGTTATGTATTACTCATTGCTAAACATAACATTTCAAAATTGCCAACATCACACAATACCTCCATGCTAAGCTTCCTCAGCCTGCTCCCCATCTCAGCCTCTCTCTTGCCACTGTCTTTTTTTCCAGCTTCCTGTTAATTAGGGGCAGCCTCCCTTCTCTTCATGAGTCACAGTCTCACATTTGGTTCCAATGACTGTATTGCTCTGTCTTATTTCTAAAGCACCTTTTTGGGGTTCTGAGATCACTGATCACACATTTCTACCTGCTCAGCTTCTTCTCCTTTGTTTTATTGAACACTGACTACTTGATCTTTAGGACTGAATACATTTCCCTTCCACAGATGTTGGTCAGGCATCCACTGTGTTCCTGCACACAGTGATGACATCTCTGGTGAATACAAAGACTTAATGACTCCCTGCCCTGGCCGTGGAAGAGCCTGAAATATTTTTGGAGAGGTAAACTATCCTTCTTTGGCAAAACTATGATCTTACCAAGTAGTAAAAGCAACCTTAACCCTTTTAGGAGCTCTGAGAAGGAAAGCAAGATCCCTGAGTGCTGGAGGAAACCAGGAAGGCTTCCTGGAAGAGGTGAGGTTTGAACCATTCTTGAAGAATGATAGGAATTGAATGAAAGGAATCTTACATGCAAAGGCATGGAGGGTGAAATTAGTAAGTCTTGAGTTGAGCGTCAGGAAAAATATTCCAGTTAGAGAAACATGGAAGGTAAGATTGGATGAGAACCTAAAAGGCTTTAATGCCAGATTAAAAGACACTGGGATTGTATTCTGGAGGTACCAAACTGCCTATTCCTTATACTTTCTGGGCTGATCTACCACAGACCTCTCTTAAGAATATTCTGTGCTTATCCTCCCAGGCTCAACAGGAGGCCAAGAGAGGCTCTTCCTCATTCACCAATCCCTGGCCCAAAAGAGGTCTGTCCTTCCACTAAACACACACACACACAGAGAGAGAGACAGAGAGAGAGAAAGACAGAGAGAGAGACAGAGACAGAGAGAAGATCTGGAGTGGCAGACCAGATTCCTGTGCTATGGTACTTTCTGACAGACAAATCCAACAGCCTTCTATTCCACCTACGAGCCAAACCCAGTCTGCATAAATAGTTCAGCCAGTGCCTGAAATTTACTGCACCACACTCCTGTCACATCTGTTTCCACCCTTCAGCATTCCCCAGACTCCCTAGAGAACTGGCTCTAGCAAGGTTTGACCACTGGGAGGCCCCAGGGGGAGACTAGAAGAAAGAAAGAAAAGAGGAGCCCGAGTATTTCCCCTCTCCCTCTTGGCTCTAGCTGGCATTCGTTGGCCATGGTGGTGTCTCCTTTGCCACTGGAGCTTCCCCCCCAGACAGCCCCTCCCACTGAATTCCCAGCTACCCCAAGGCAGGACTCACCATGGTTGAGTAGGTTCCGGGTTCCAGGGCTTGGGTGCCTCCAGTGTAAACATGGTAATGGCTGCCTGCCCTGGGTTGCCTTCCATCTCTATTTGTACCTATGCAACCAAATCTTTGTATTAATATTCCCTGCTTGAAATACCCAAAGTTGTTTCACAGCTGGATCCTGACTAATACAGAAATCTACAAAGGTTTTTAAGCAGGGGAGTGGCAGGATCTTAGATTATTTTTTGAAAGATTACTCTGGCTGCTGCAAAAACTGCTGATAAAAGAGGAAAATGAGTAGAATTTTAAACCACCCTTAGGTGAGGCTTTTTCAGTAGTCTCAGCCACAGGTGATGTGCCCAGGGCTCCAGTGGTGGCAATGAATAAAGAGTAAAATTGAGAGCGTTGAGCTCTCTTTTTAAGACAGAAGCTAAGCAATTTGGTGATAGATTGGATGTGGGGAAGATTAAGAAAAGGAGAGAACTGGTGATAACTCCTCCAGATTTTTGGCTTAAGTAACTGGGTGGAAATTACAGAGATGGAAAGGTAAGGGCAGGGGCAGTTTGGCGGCCAATCAGCACATCAATCATCTCCTCCTTCATGAAGCCTCGGGCAACTTTCCAACAGGAAGCAATTTCTCCCTCCTTTGTAATCACACAACACTGGAGACACACTATAATTACATAGTTACATGTCCATCTGACTTTTTCCCCTGCTAGAATGCCATGTGTTATAGCTCACTGTATCTCCAACTCTCTGACCTCCACAGCACTTACGGTTCTAGGATGTTGAGCCACAGGGCAAAAGCACTGAGCTGACAGCCTAACAGAACAGAATCATCTCTAGGCAACAGATTTCAGGCTCAAGCCTCGTACTACACAAAAGCATATGGCTTTCAGCAACCACTCTGAGCCCTCGCTTCCAGTCCTTGATGTGCTTCCCTGACTCATGGATTAAATCCACTCTCCTACTTACGGGCAGCTGTCACTGACCTCCATGCCCAGAATTCTTCTCTGTCCAGCCCATGATTCCATCCTTTGTGGCAGGAAGGACACGCAGAAGCTCAACAAATGTCTATTGAACTGAATCAAGCTGTCATGACCAAGCAACAAAAACAACACCTCTCCTTTTACAGGTTCTCTCGACTTCTTTCACTTTCCTAACTTCTCATAAAAAATAAATAAATAAATAAATAAATAAGGTGTCTCCTCTCCTCTCCTGGGTGATCACTGCATTCAGCAGAAGCCCCTCCTAAGGCGGTCAGGTTAGCAACAGTGGGAACCCTGGCGCCATCACTGATCCTGTTCCCTTGGGAAGGTGGCTTAAGCCCCCTCCCACTTTGCTCTTCTGAACAGTGGACACATAGCCCTGCCTAGGCTCAGGGGCACTGTCACGAAGAACAGCAATCAATCACACGGCAGCAAAGTCCTCGTGCTCTCAGGAAGGAAAGTCCTTCCTGGGAAAAGGAAAACAAGCTTCTCACCAGTCCCATGCCAAAGCACAGTCAGCCTCCTCTAAAATCATCTGTATTGTGGCTGCAGCCACGTCAGTCTCCTCCTTCACTTTCTTCCACTGCCTCTTCATTGATTTTCTGAATTAACCTAAATCTCTGTGTCTTCACTTGAAGTATCTCTTAGGACCTATGCACATCTCTTGTCACATTTCATTCTCTCCCTCAGCTCCTTCTGCTCTAAATCAGCACTGATCTCCTCAGCAGCCCCAGTAACAAAGATTTGCAAGTGCCACTCTGGGTGAAACACTGTGCCAGACATGGCTGATGGAAATGAGAGGCTTGTCCAGCTGGAGCTGAGAGTCCATCTGAGGACACGGGACCAAAAGTAAAACACACACAGACACAAGCCACTACTTGGGACCTCCCTGCGACACACGCATGCATGAAATTTCTGCTATGGCACTATTCTCCACATCCTGCATGAAGCCAACCACTATTTTTCTACTTCCTTAGGTTCATGGTACAGTCCATCCTCATTAATTGCAGATTCCGTACTTGCGAATTAGTCTAGTCACTAACATTGATTTGTAACCCCAAGACCAACACTCACAGCTCATCTGTGGACCTATGCAGGGTGTGAAAAAATTAGTCACCCAACACACTCTTTCTCAGTTGAATTCAGACAGGTAACACGAAGTCTCCTTGTTTCAGCTCTCATGCTGTACACAAGGGACCCTTTTGTGGTCTATTTAGTGCCATGATTTTTGCATTTTTGCACTTTCTGTTGATGATGGTGCTGCTAAAATGGCCCCAAACATAGTACTGAGTGCTGTCTAGTGTTCCTAAGTGCAAGAAAGCTGCAATGTGCCTCACGGAGAAAATATACGTGTTACGTAAGCTTGGTTCAGGCATGAGCTACAGGGCTATTGGCTGAGAGTTCAATGCTAATGAATCAAAAATGTATATTAAAGAAGATGTCTTTAAACAAAAACATACATGAAACAAGCTTATGGATTGATCATTTGATGAAAATGTTGTAAGCAGAAGCTCACAGAAACCTAACCCTATACAGTCATGCACCACAAAACAACGTTTCCATCAATGTCAGACAGCATATACAACGATGCTCCCATAAGATCATAATACCTTTTTTTTTTTTTGAGATGGAGTTTCACTCTTGTTGCCCAGGCTGGAGTGCAATGGCGCCATCTTGGCTTACTGCAACCTCCACACCCCAAGTTCAAGCGATTCTCCTGCCTCAGCCTCCAGAGTAGCTGGGATTACAGGCATGCACCACCACATCCAGCTAATTTTATATTTTTTTGGTAAAGACGGGGTTTCTCCATGTTGGTCAGGCTGGTCTCAAACTCCCGACCTCAGGTGATCCGCCCGCCTCGGCCTCCCAAATTTCTGGGATTACAAGCGTGAGTCACCGTGCCCGGCCTATAATACCATATTTTTATTGTACCTTTTCTATGCTTATATATGTTTATTAGATACACAAATACTTACCATTGTGTTACAAGGGCCTACAGTATTCAGTGCAGTAACATGCCATACAGATTTGTAGCCTAGGAGCGATAGGCTATACCATATAGCCTGGGTGTGTAATAGGCTATATCATTTATGTTTGTGTATCTGTGATGTTCACACAATGACAAAATCACCTAGCGATGCCTTTCTCAGAATGTATCCCTGTCATTAACTGACACATGACTATATTTCCTCTTTGTCTAGAAGCAATGGCTCAGCATTGGCTAATTGAGGGCTCACGGCGACCTTCTAGAACGTTACCGCAGATAAGGAGCACTGACTAACTGGAGCTCTGTAGTCTCCCACGGTTCTCTTAGGCTGTGTCAAAGGAGTGGAACATCTAGAATGATGTTCCAGCGATGGCCGTGCTCTGGCTGCTCTGCTAAGACCACCGCTGGGTGCTCCACTCTCCGGGGAGAAACAAATATCTATCGGCCAAGGTGACCACAGGAATTGAGACCTTATCCTCAGAGAAAATGTTGAAGGAACTCTTAGCTATCATCAAATACCAGTTCACATGAAGGAGGGATGATCAGGCTTGCTTTATAGGGTCCCAAGGGGGAAGGTTGGGACCCAGGAGTGAACACTACAAAGGGCAGATTTTAGCTCAACCTAGGGAAATGTGTTGCAATAGTTAGAGGTCCTGAGGTCAGGAGGGCAGCCTCATATGGTAATGTAGTCCACATCGCTGCAAGTGACAACCACCAGAAAGGGACACAAAAAATGCAAGCACTGACTAAATTACATTTGAAAGTCTGTTATTCTATGAAAATACGTTCCCCAAGTAGGAACCAAGACTCTGCCAGGGCAGGATCCCTGTTCCAACACTAAAATTACCACGTCTCCAGTCTCCGTGTACTCTGAAAATGGGGCAACACCATCTGCACTTCCAGTTAGAGAGAACTAGCCCTGGGCACCATGTCGTGGGCCTTCTGCTGCCACACAAAAGAACGCACTGAGGAGCAGCTCTCCCTCGGGGCAGGAGCTTCATACACCTTTGGCTCCTGTGGCTGAGGGGAGCTGGGGAAGAGGCAGATCATCTATTACCCCCAAATCCATTCAGAGCAATTACTATGAGGACATTTCCTTTTATGCCTCAAGCTGAGCCTAAAACATAAGCATGGAAATAGGCCCTTTTTTTAATCATTTTAAAACTAGAAGCCTCAGTGGGAAAGTGATTTGACTGTCCAGAGAAAATACAGGAATGGAAAGCAAGCTCCCTGTCACTGTAAAGCACTCAAAGGAGCAGCCCAAGTGTTCAGGGTGGTGACAGGTGCCTGCCTTTCTGCAGGAAAGCTGAGAACTCCCTCCACCTCACCCCACTCACAGCACAGAAACACCCAAGGGCTGGGCAAATGAGACTCTGGAAGGGCTCCCAGAGGTCACACGGCTTGGCTTCTCATGGACAGACGTCCCCTGCGTACTCTCGGAGGGCTGGGGCACACAGACCTCACGGGCAGCCCATCTGCAACACTGGTATCTGCATCCTTGCACTTTCTACCCATCAGCCCAAGGAAATCAGGAGTCAATCAATCGAACAAAAGTTATTCAATGAACTCAGGCCATGTGGCCTGCGATGAGGCAAAAACAAAAGCCCAAGAGCGGTCCCCACTCAAAGCGTGTGCAGACTCATTGAGGAGAAATGGGAACACACATAGTTACCCAATTAACCAAGAGATTCAGTCAGTACAAGAGGCTTCAGTGTTTGGGGAAGGCTTAAGAGTTGCAGAAGGGCCTACATGGGGGTGCAGGAGGAATTTGATTGTATTCTGGATATGATGAGCAGACAATACTGATTTGTACTGTCCATTATGCTAGCTACTAGCCACGTGGAGCTATTTACATTTCAATAAAATACAATTTAAAACTCAGTTCCTCAGTTATACTAGTCACAATTCAAGTGTGCAATAAATAGTTTCCATGGCTAGCTGCTGCCATGTTGGCCAGAGACCAATTTCCATCACTGCAGAAAGTTTTATTGGATGGCTCTGATCCTGATTGTCCTCACCCCCTTCGGTGTCCTTCAGATGACCTAGAATAAACCTCAAACTGCCTACCGTGGCTCAGACAGCCCCTGCCTTGCTCTCAGGACTCATTTTTGCCATTCTGACCTTACACGTGATGTGTGCCAGCCACACTGATTGAGCTTCTTCCTGACCTTCCACAAGCTGCTCCCTTCAGCAGCTAGCTGGACCACTCCCCCTGCCCCTTTTGTTGCCAGGCTAACTTCTCACCGTCAAAGTATCCCTCCCCTGGGGTCCCTCCTGACCCCTTGGATAAGAAGAGGTCTCTTGCTTTGCATTCTCAGAGAAGTCTGTACTTAGACCATCAGAGCCCCACTATCAGTTGTTCACTGATTTATACCAAGTGCCTAGAACACTGCCTGGCTCATAGTAAGCTCTCCTTAATGATTTACGAATGAAAGAATGAATGAACAAATAACACTTTGTTAGAATTCCTTGTGTTGTTGATTGTCAACCATCATAGTTTGCAAATTACATGAGAACAAAAATCTTATTTACCTCATTTGCTACTTTATCTCTACTCTCTTCAGTATATATATGGTAGATGATCAAAATTATGAGGAATAAGAGTAAAATAAATGAAGGAAGGGAGGAAGAGAGGGAGGGAGAGAGGAAAGAAAGGAAGGTAAAGAGAGGAGGAAAGGAACAAAGGAAGGAAAGAAGGGAGAAATGGAGGGAGGGAGGTAAGAGAGGAGAAGAGGAAAGAGGAAGGAAAGGAAGGAAGTGGAGTAGGGAAGGAAATAAAAGTAAGGAAAACAAAAGGAAGGAAGGGGTAGGTGCAGAAATGACGGATTCAAAGTCCCTGCCTTAGGAAACAGGAAAAACAATAGTAATTAAGTAATAGAACAGCGGGAGAGTTCATGGCAGCAAGCCGTCTAGCTTTGGCTATTTACAATGCTAGAACAATCATCTCCCCATCACCAATTCAAGGATGCACTTACAAAGCTTCCTTGAATATCCCCATCCCTGTCACCTCCACTCCCCAACCCAGTGAAATGAAAAATAGATAGAAGTGCAAATTAAGCTCTTTATTACAATTGGCAGCTGAACACAGGCATCACCTGTCTTGCTGTAATGTGATATTCCATCGGAGACGTTCATAATCATAACCCAATGAGGGAGACTGTGAACCAATTCACTGCCTGTTTTTCAACAGCTTTATATGAAATGATTTTTATTACTTGCACTCGCTAGCTATCTCCAAGGAACTCAAGGCAATTTACAAACTTTTAATTCTCATGACACCCTGGCAGTGTAG
Source organism: Pan troglodytes (assembly GCF_028858775.2). Lineage (NCBI taxonomy): Eukaryota > Metazoa > Chordata > Mammalia > Primates > Hominidae > Pan > Pan troglodytes. The sequence goes on from NC_072398.2 coordinate 67,746,851, forward strand.
GAGGTAAGAGTCTAGAATTTATAGATGAAGGGAGAAGAGCCATGCAACAGGATTAAGTGTCTTCCTCTGCTGAGACAGGAGAGACTCACCCTGTCCCCAGAGCCCGCCCTTTGTAAGCTGAAGGGAGGGTATTTACAGTGATATTCCCAAAATCCATCTCAGCAGAGACATCAGGGCAAAATCTAGGCTGGAAAGAGTGAAGGTAAGTGAAATGGGAGGCAGTAGTGATAGCAGGTATGGGCTTAATCATTGGTAAAGAGGAAAGAGGCAGGAAAGCAGGAAAGATTCTTTTTTATGTTATCATTATTATACTTTAAGTTTTAGGGTACATGTGCACAATGTGCAGGTTAGTTACATATGTATACATGTGCCATGCTGGTGTGCTGCACCCATTAACTCGTCATTTAGCATTAGGTATATCTCCTAATGCTATCAGAGGGCAGAATGGAACATGGCAGGGTCTGGGAGGGGCTTGTACCGGGAACACCAGGAGTGAGGATCGTCCCTTCCAAGATAGGAGGAGAAGCACAAAGGGTGCAGAGAGAGAGCAGATATTTGAAAGGAGCATTTTAGAAAAAGAACCAAAACCAGAAATCGCAACTTTAAAGATGAGGAAGCCAATAATCAGAGAAGAAATGTAACTTGCCTGAGTCACACAGTGAGCTATGATGGAGAAGAAACGAGAACCCTGAGTTCACTCTGCTACCCTACATGGAAAAAGGAAGTAGTGCTTGCTTGGAGGGCCTCCATTTTTCCCCAATAAAATAGGGTGAAGAAAGATTGGGAGCTCAAGAGAGGCAAAAGAAGAGTAGATTTTCCTTCTAAGAATGACACTGGATAATTGGATTTGACATTAGATACTGGGTTTGTCCAGCCACGTTGGTATCTAGCTGAGATGTATACTATATGAATTTTTAGTATAGGTGAATCAGCAGGTATCCCTCACTTTATGGCATAGATATCGCATCTCCGTGTCTTAACACCATACTGATTTCTCATGTACTTCACTGCGCAGTGCAGGTAAACAGGAGATTCTGCTCCATCCAGTCACCCAGGAACCAGACTCCTTGCATCAAAAGCTGTGGTGCCCAATGTGGCAGCCATACCCACGTAGGGCAGTTTAAATGAATTAAAATTAAATAAAGTAAAAAATTCAGTTTTTCAGTCACATTCGCTCCATTTCCAGCGCTCAGTGAGCACATGATTATCATAGTGGACAGCAGAGGCATGGAAAGTTGCATCGCCGTGGAAAGTTCTGTTGGGCAGTGCTGCCCTCTGCCAGATCTCTGGCATGCAGCCAGCAGGAAATAAGAGAAAAGGCCTGGATGATGATGTAGGAGGTTTTATGGGTCAGGTCTGGAGGTGCCACACATCCCTTTTGCCTACGCTCCACAGCCAGAGTTTGGTCACATGTTCATACCCCGTAAGGGAGGCAGGGAAATATAGTTGAGCTGTGTGCCCAGGAAGAAAAGGAAATGGGTTTAGTGAGCATTTGCCAGTTTCTGCCACAGTATATTCTAGCAAATTCCTAAAATAAAAACCTAATTTCCCAACTGAGTTCTGGAACAAAATCAGATTGATGATCCTAAAAGGAGAGTATCTCCCCACAGACCGTTTTAAATTTTAAATGAGGAAGAGTTAAGATGGTGGTCAGGCTCCTGCTCAGTCAGAGTTTTCTAAAGGCATTTGCCACACACATACTTTCTTAGTTCTAAGCACTCCCAACTGCTCCGTTTACTACTTCTGCTTCCTTTCTGCCCCCGCTTGCCTCATCATCATACCTGTGTAGAGATAAATGAATCAGCATTCACCAGGGAATCTTAGCTCCCTTCTAATTTTTCTGTGCACCTACCACGTCCAAAGGATGTATTTGACCTTGAATGAGTTCAATTAAACAACCTTCACTGGACTGTGCTATATGCATGAGCTACATGCAAGTGGGGCTGTGGGGAATAAAGAAGTGAAAGACACTATAACTCAAGGAAAGTTGGAAGTAAGTATAACAATTGGGCTGAGATAAATGCCTGAAAAGAGATACCAATGGGGAAGTTCAAAGGAATGAGAGATGCGGCCCCGGGGGGAAAGCGGAGAAAGATCCCATTAAGGAGAACACATTACAATATGGACTGTGAACACGGCCTGATTTGAACAGGCTGGAATGTGGGGAGGAGGTCCCCAGAAGAGGAGGCAGCTGTCCTGGCCTTGTCTTAAGACAAGATGGCTGGCTGTGTACTCAGAGCCAGTCTCTGGAGAGGAGTCACTTCTCCAGCTTCATCCCACCACCTGAGCCTCCGCCCCTTCTGCATGAGTCCCACTTTACAACACAGGAACCACCATTCCCTGCATCTGACTAGCAAGATAAGACCAGATCAGCTGGAGCAGAGCACCTGAGCAATGGGCTGAGCTAAAGGTTGGGTCAAGCCATGCCCTTAAAGGAAACATTGATTATGAAGCACACGGGAAGCTTTAAAGTACCACACACATTTGAGAGAAGATTGTTATTGCTATTTGCTAAGGTATTTGTACAGAGCAGAGTGGAAAATAAGGTGGTTGGTCAAGGAGTAATATTAGGCCATCCCTAACTCACTTCCAACTCTAAAATTTCAAGGCCCAAATGATTTGGTCATCAACAAGATTCCTAGACACACTGGGTTTTATCAAATCCTGCTCTTTCTACCTTAAATTCTTCCTCTCCACTGCCATTAACCTAGCCCAAGTCACTGGATGCACCTGAACTACTCAAAGAACATCTTAGCTGATTTTGGCTTCCACTCCTCCCCACTCCACAGGCACTTGTTCGCTTGCAGCCAGAGTGACCTTTCTAAAAACCCATTGATAACTTTCTATTGTCCTGAAAATAAAATCTAAACTCACCACAGCCTACCAGCCAAACCCAGTCTCACACTACCTTCCTCTCCCTTACCAGCTCTAGCCACACTGCCCTCCTGAACTGTTCCGAGAACAGTTTGGGTCTTTCTCATCTCGAGGCCTCTGCAATCACTGTTCCTCAGCCTGGAACACTTTTCCCCTCATCTTCATATGGCTGGCTCAGCTCAAAGGGCACCATTTTGGATGACCTCTAATTGCCCTATCCCAAATAGCCCCTTCCCTAGTTACTGTTCCAGCCTAGGGGCTGTCCCCAGGCTTCTCTTCCCTTGCTCCATGCTGTCTGGCCAGAGATCTCATCTACTCTCCTGCCTTCTGCTCTCACCTCCATGCTCATGTGCACATTTTCGTGGTAGCATTCACCTCTCTGCAGCTGTAGTTCCACATTCTCAACTAGCTCTTGGGTTTTCTCAGCTATATGTTCCCAACTATATGTTCCCTACATAGATTTGGGAAAATAGAATTCACAATCTTTTACAAACCAGCTCCTATTCCTTTCTTATTTCTGCTGATCCGACCACCACACTTCTAGTTTCATAAGCTTACAACCTCACAGTTATATGTAATTAATTCCTTGTATAGAATTAATAACTATTCTATAGTATTGTACAGCACATAAAGGGCTTTCATGTATCATCTCACTAATCACTGAAGTTTTCATTACTATGTTAACAGCTTTATTGGAGTAGAATTGAGTACAATATGAAACATTACCAAAATCAAGATAACGAACATAGCCATTTTCCCAAAAAACTTCTTTGTATGTATCCCCTGGCAATCTTCCCCTCACCCCTCCCCACTTCCTCATCTTCTCCACGCAATCATTGATATGCTTTCTGTCACTATATATTAATGTGAATTTCCTAGAATTTTATGTAAGTGGAATCATATATTACATACTCATTTTTGCCTGGCTTCTTTCAGTCAGCATACTTATTTTGACATCCATCCCATGTTGTAGCTCATATCAATAGTTCATCCCTTTTTATTGCCACATAGTATTCCATTGTGTTGATATATGGGTTTGTTTATCCATGCATCTGTTAATGGATATTTCAGTTGTTTCATTTTTTGCTATTATAAATACTTCTATGAACACTTGTGTACAGGTCTTTATATGGACATTTTTTTTTTTGAGATGGAGTCTCACTCTTGGTGCCCAGGCTGGAGTGCAAGTGGCACAATCTCAGCTCACTGCAACCTCCACCTCCTGGGTTCAAGCGATTCTCCTGCCTCAGCCTCCCGAGTAGCTGGGATTACAGATGCCCATCACCACGCCTGGCTAATTTTTGTATTTTTAGTAGAGATGGGGTTTCATCATGTTGGCCAGGCTGGTCTTGAACTCCCGACCCCGTGATCCACCCGCCTTGGCCTCTCAAAGTGCTGCTGGGACAGGCATGGGCCACCGTGCCCAGCCTATATGGACATATACTTTCATTACCCTTGGGTAAATTATTTTGGGTAAAATGGTTATATCATTTTGTAGGTATATGTTTAATTTTTTTTTAAAACTGCTATACTGTTTTCCAACATAATTCTATCATTTTGTATTCCCATTATTAGTGTTTCAGAGTTCCATTTCTTCCACATCCTCACTAACACTTCATACCATCAGTATTTTTAATTTTAGCTTTCCTAATAGACATGTAGTGGTGCCTTGTTAAGGTTTTAATTTACATTTCTTAACAACCAACAATAGTGAGTGTATTTTAATGTGCTTATTTGCCACTTGTTTGAATTCAGTTTGCTGAAATTTTGTTTCAGCAAACGAACTATTTTTGCAACTGTGTCCATGGGGGATGTTGATTTGCAGTTTTCTTTTCTTATTATATCTTTTGTCTGGTTTTGCTATCAGACTTTTCTGTTTTCTATGTAATTGATTTTAGCTTTGATCTTTATTATTTTCTTGTACTTACTTTGGGTTTACTTTGCTCTTCTTTCTTTTATTTCTTAAGATGGAAGCTGAAGTCACCACTTTGAGATGTTTCTTCTTTTCCAAAATAAGCATTTAGTACTATAAAGTTTGTGTCTTTATTATTTGCAGTATGTTTCTTGTAGGCAGGATGTAGTTGGGTCTTGTTTTATCCAATCTGACAATGTCTCTTTCAACTGCGGTATTTATTGATAAGTTTTTTCCTCTTTTTCGCCTTCTTTTGGATAAACTGAATATTTTGTATTGTTCTATTTTATTTCCATTATTGGCTTATTACCTACAACTCTTTGCTATTTTAATGGTTGATTTAGGATTTATAATATATATATCAAATACATATTATATTTAAATATATATTAAATATATGTACTTTATGACATATATAAATATATATATATATCTTATGACAGTCTACCTTCCCACTACTTTAAAGATGTTGCCACTGCCTTCCCATTTGCATTGTTTCCAAAAGAAATCTGCTGTCATCCTTACCTCTGTTCCTCTATCCATAATGTGGCTTTTTCTCTGGTGGCTTTTAAGATTTTCTCTTTATCATGTGCTATGATCTAAATGTTTCTGTCCCCCTCAAATTCATATGTTGACACCTAATCATGAATCTGATATTAGAAGGTGAGGCCTTTAGGAGGTGATTATATCATAAGGGTAGAGACCTTATGATTGGGATTAGCCCTCTTATAAAAGAGATCCCAGAGAGCTAGCTAGCCCTTTCCATCAAGTGAGGACACAATGAAAAGGGCACTGTCTATAAGCCAGAAAGTGGGACCTCACCAGACACCAAATCTGCCTTGATCTCACGTTTACCAGCCTACCAAATTGCAATAAATAAATGTTGTTTATAAGCTACCCAGTTTGTGGTATCTTGTTAAGGCAGCTCAAACCGACTAAAACATAGTGGTTTTGATTTGATATGCCTTGATTATGCAATTTGATTATAATGTGCCTTGGTATAGTTTTCTTCATGTTTCTTTTGCTTGTGGTTTGTAAGCTTCTTGAATTTGTAGATTAATAGTTTTCATTAAATTTGGAAATTTTCAGCCATTGTTTCTTCAAATATTTTTTCTCTCCTTTCTGTCTCTTCCTTTGTGGATTCCAGTTGCATATATACCAGGCTGCCCAAAGTTGTTCCACAGCTTACTAATGCTCTGTTCTTTTTTTAAACACTTTTCCTTTGTCTTACTTTGCATATTTTTATTGCTATGGACTTGGCCTCTGTTTATTTCCCATGTCTCTACTTAACTTTTTGAATGTATTTAATACAGTTATAATAATGATTTTAATGTCCTTGTCTACTAATTCTTACATTTACCTCAATTCTGATTGACTTATGTCCTCATTATGGGTGTATTTTCCTGCTTCTTTGCATGCCTGGTAATCTTTGACTAGATGGTAGACATTGTGAATTTTACTTTATTGGATGCTGGAAATTGTTTCCCCATAAATATTTGTGAGCCTTGTTCTGAGATCTAATTAATTGGAAACACTTCAGTCCTTTTGTATCTTGCTTTTAAATTTTGTTTTGCAGAATCAGAGTGATGTTTGCTCTAGACATAGCTTTTCCCCACTACTGAAGAAGATCTTTCTGTGTACTCTACCAACTCTCCTTGAATCTTGAGGTTTCCAGTCAGCCTACTGAGAATAGGCACTATTTATGTCTCTGTGTGAATTCTGGGCACTGTTACCTCTAATCCTATCCAGCAGTTATTTCCCCAGCCTTGGGTAGTTTCCTCACATACATGCACTTTTAAGTACTCAGCTGAATACTTAAAAGGAATCCTTTCCAAATCTTATCTGTCACTTTGTCCTGTAAACTCTAATCCCTTTGGTCTCCCTGGGCTCTCAGCTTTGTCTCCTCAATTCAGGGAGTCTGCTGGAATCTACCTGGGTTCCTATTCCCTGAAATGCAGCCTGGAATCTCTCTCAAGACAGTAAAGTAAGGCAATCATGGAGTTCACCTCATGTGCTTGCCATCGCTCAAAGATTACTGTCCTTTTTTGCCTGATGTTCAAGATCTTGCAAACTCTTATCTCATATACCATGTGTGATTTTTTGTTATTTCAGGTGGGAAGTTCAATATGGTCCTTTTTGCTCCATCTTGGCCAGAAGCCAGATCTCTGTCATTATTATTACACCTATATCACAAATAAGTAAATTGAAGGAAGGATCAGCCCAAGCTTCCAAATTGTAAGTGGTCTCAAATCCCACAACAAGTCTAGCACTAAGTTCTATCAATTACTCCCTTTTTACCCATTTCTATTACCATCACTATAGTTAAAATCTTAATGGTCATCTGAATTACCAAAATAATTTCTGATTAACTAAATGATGAAGGACAAAACTATGTGCATTTTATTTATGTTTAAATGTTGCTAGCAGCTCCTGCATGTTGTTAGGGTTCAATAAATACAAAGAGAATGGATAGTGTATTATTAAGAGTATGGAATGCTGGAGCCAGACTGCCTGAGTACAAATACTAGCTCATTGTATTTGTTTATTGGCTATATGATCTTGGGCAAGTCATTTAACCTCATTATGCATTCATTTTTTACTGTAGCACAGGAATTATTATAGTATCAATATCAGAAGTTATTGTGAAGATTAAATGATTTAACATAGGTGAAGTGCATAAAACAGTACCTGATACATAGTAAACATTATTTAAGTGTTAGCTAATATTATGGGCTTGAATTGAACTGGTTTCCTTGCTTTCAATTTCTCCTCCCTTTAATTTATCCTCCAGAAGATAATTATTTTAGAAGATGCTTCCTGAATTTTAAGTTTTATCCTATTTCATCCCTGCTGTAAAACCCTTGATGGCTCCCCACATAAACTCCAAAGTGATCCTACTCTTTAACCCCAGCATTCATCTCTAAACACATCTCTCTACCACCACAAATACCATATGAACTCTTTGCTACAATAATATCGATTCATTTGCCAGACCCCAAACAGGTCTTTATTCTGGCCTTTGCTCACACAATCACCTCCACTTAGAATTCCAGAATTCTAGCATCTCCCCTTCCACCCAACTCTACCCCTGATCAAATTCCTATCCATGTTTAGAAGTCCAACTAAAACTCCACCTCTCTTATAAAGTCTATTCTGATTACTCAAAAAATATTTAATCTCTATGTCCTCTCAACTCCTTTGGTAACAACTGTCCATGATTTTCATGTAACCCCTTTTTACATTCTTTATAAGTGCTTGTTGTCATAGACCTAGGCACCTAGAAGGCACTCAGTAAACATCTATTCAATGAACAAATACATGAATTTGACTCATAAAACTAGTGGGGGCATTCAAGGTAAGGGACCATACAGTAAACTCTTTCCTTAACCAGTTCTTCTTCCTGGGAGAAGCTAAGTTCCTCATCATGCAAATGGTAGGAGGAGCTGAGCTGAAAACAGCCACATTATCCCTGACAGCCTCAGGGGTACAGAAGTAGCAAAGGCCACAAAACTCCAGTTGCCAGTTTCCAGACTCTTTAATGTGTCTAATTAACTCACCTTCACTGAGTCGAATGTGACAAAGAGAAGCAGAAAATCCCATCAAATATAGATTCAGCCACCATCCTCCCCTGGAAATAGAAAACTAGGAGACAGCAGCTTAGGATATAGAGGAAGAGTGACATGATGTCAAAAAACTAAAACCAGTTCCCATCCCTGCCAACCCTGCAGCAAGACAGACAGTGGGAGCCACCCCTCACCCCCTCCTGCCCCAAGCTGTGAGGGGCCTTCCAAAAATGGGAAACAGGGAACAAAGGAAGATGTAACACAAGCTGCCTCCCAGCATGAGGTCCTCTATGCCTCTATCTCTTAGAGACTCAGGGAGGAAAAGAAACTTAAGACATAAAAATGTGTCCCGGCATATTCTGCACTGCTATACTGGTTCAGGAAACATGCAATAGGCCAATGCAATCGTAGAAGGAAAAGCGGCTCTTCCAACTCTCCTTCCTTCTTTCTTGCCTCTGCGCCAGAAAGGCAAACAGCTTACCTTCCTGGGTGGGTAATTCTGGTCAGAGTTTACTTTAAGGCAAACAAAAACAAAAAAGGAGGAATCCACATAGATGGTATGATTTGTGGAAGGTTTGTCCTAAAATATCTCCAAACCCCATGCCCACTCTCGTTCCCAGCCACCTTAGGTTTCTACCATGAATTCTTCCTATAGCTCAAGCCCTATCCTGGCTCCATTCACTTAAAAAATATTTATTGAGTGCCTTATGTGTGTCAAACTCTTGCACTAGAGATCAAATAATGAGAAAATGCATGCATAGTTTCTGCCCTAATGGAGATTACAGTCTACAGGGAGAAACAGACATTAAATAACTTTTATTTATATGTTATAAATAACGATATGTAATAATTAATTATCTAGTAAGTAATAAATAATTTAACAGATTGAATGAATAATGTACATAGATAAATTTGTAATCATATAATGTGGTAAGTTCTAAGCAGGGCAAGTACAGCATGCTGTTAGAACACGCAACCAGAAAACTCAGCCTCATCAAGGGAATCAGGAAAGGTCTCCCAGAGAAGACTGGAAGGATGAGTAGAAGCAAATCCCTCACGGAGGAGGGGAAGGGGGGCTCCATTGCTTGCCATTGCTTACCAGCTAGGCAATCCACAGCATGATGCCTGACTTACCTGTGTCTGAGTTTCCTCATCTGTAGAATGGGGACTATAATAGTACTACCTGCTTCACAGAGCTGTTGTGAATATTAAAATAAGCTAACCAACACATTCGATGGAAAAGTGTTTAGAATAGTTCCTAGAATAGACGAAGTAAGCACCAAACAAAAGTTTGCTTTTGTTATCATGGTTGTCCCTGATCCTCCAGGAACCAGCTCAAGTTTCTCCTCTTGGCAGACTCTATCAGATATCCCCAGAGGTCTTGGCTCAAACCTTGCAGCTGGGGGTTAGATTTCAACATATGAATCTGTCGGGGGGACATAAACATCAGTCCATTGCACATCCCCAGTACCTGCATGATAAGCATAATGTGCACATTCTATAAATATTTCTTGAAAAAATTAACAAATTCCCATCAAGTTGTTTCCCACAGGTGTTATTTGTCTAATGCATCACTAAGCACCTCATGGTCTCCCCAACTTCAGTGTCTAGAAATCTTCTTCAGAGCAACTATTTTTCTTTCACCTTATAAAAATGTGACACCTGTGACTAATTGTGTTCTCTTCTTATTCTAGCTGCAAAGAAGTTCAGAGCCAAAACTGAAGCCCACTTCATAACTGAGAAGACATTTATGGCATATAGTGTACCCACTTTTTGATTCATCTTAACTATGTTGTATTATTTTGTTTTCACCCTACTAATCCTAATCCTTTTGTATCTTTTACATTTATTATTTGATATATGTAGAAATACAAAAATTATACGTATGGCTCAGATGTGTAAAAAAAAGTTTTACCTTTTTTAAAGCCAAATTTAGTTTTATTATTGAGCCCTAAATCTCTCTAGGCAGTAAGAGAAGGGGCTTTTAAACATGCCGTTTAAAGTTGCTTAAGACCCTGCTGACTTAAAACAGTTTTTCAGCCATGCTCAGTTGCTCACACTTGTAATACCAGCATTTTGGGAGGCTGAGGTAGGAGGATCACTTGAGCTCAGGCGTTCAAGACCAGCCTGGGCAACATAGCAAGACCCCATCTCTAAAAAACAAAATTTTTTTAATTAGCCAGGCATGATGGTACATAGCTATAGTCCCAGCTATTCAGGAGGCTGAGGTGGGAGGATCACCTGAGCCCAGGAATCCACGGCTGCAGTTAGGCATGATCGTATCACTGCACTCCAGCCTGGGAGACAGAGCAATAACCTGTCTCAAAAAAATTTTTTTTTCTTTTGGGATATCTCAGCTTTTTAAGAGAAAAAAACTGAATCAATTCAAAGTTGAACTTCCTCCAAAAAAAAAAAAAAACATAAAATAATGCCAAGTACTGTCTTGGACAACAGTGCAACAAAAATAGAAATCAGCATTAAGGACATCTCTCAAAACCATACAATTACATGGAAATTAAACAACCTGCTCATCAATGACCATTGGGTAAAGAAATAAATTAAGGCAGAAATCAAAAAATTATTTGAAACTAATGAAAACAAAGATAAAACATACCAGACTTTCTGGGACACATCTAAAGCAGTGTTAAGAAGAAAGTTCATAGTGCTAAATGCCTACATCAAGATCTCAAATTAACAACCTAACATCATACCTAGATGAACTAGAAAAGCAAGAGCAAACCAATCCCAAAGACAGCAGAAGAAAATAAATAACAAAATCAGAGCTGAACTGAATGAAATTGAGATGCAAAAATCTATACAAATGATAAACAAAACCAAAAGTTTGTTTTGTAAAAGAATAAACAATGTTTATAGACTGCTAGCTACATTAATAAAGAAAAAGAGAGGACTTCTGGGTCTCAGACAAGAGCATTTTCTCCTCCTCTGTGTCTGCCTCTAAAATCTACCTTGGGCCAGGCACGGTGGTCCATGCCTGTAATCCCAGCACTTTGGGAGGCCAAGGTGGGTGGATCACATGAGGTCAGGAGTTTGATGCCAGCCTGGCCAACATGGCGAAACCCCGTCTCTACTAAAAATACAAAAAATTAGCCGGGCATGGTGGCAGGTGCCTGTAATCCCAGCTACTCGGGAGGCTGAGGCAGGAGAATTACTTGAACCTGGGAGGCAGAGGTTGCACTGAGCCGAAATCATGCCATTGCACTCCAGCCTGGGAGACAGAGCGAGACTCCATCTCAAAAAAGAAAAAAAGAAAAAGAAAAAGAGAGAACATCCAAATAAACACAATCAGAAATGACAAAGGTGACTTACCATCAACCCCACAGCAATACAAAAAAACCATCGGAGACTATTGTGAACAATCCTACTTATAAAAACTAGAAAACCTAAAAGAAATGGGTGAATTCCTGGAAACATACAACCTTCCAAGATTGAACCAGGAAGAAATTGAAGTCCTGAACAGACCATAATGAGTTCCAAGATTAAATCAGTAATAAAAACCTACCAACCAGAAAAACCCCTGGACCAGATAGATTCACAGCCAAATTCTACCGCAAATACAATGAAGGAGCTGGTACCAATCCTACTGAAGTTGTTCCAAAAAACTGAGAAGAAACTCCTCCCTAACTCATTCTATGAGGCCAGCATCATTCTGATACCAAAATCTGTCAGAGAAACAATGAAAAAAGAAAACTTCAGGCCAATATCCCTGATGAACATAGGCACAAAAATCCTCAACAAAATGCTGCCAAACTGAATCCAGCAGCACATCAAAAAGATAATTCACCGTGATCAAGTAGGATTTATTCCTGGGATTCAAGGTTGGTTCAACATATGCAAATCAATAAATGTGATTCATTACATAAACAGAACTAAAAACAAAACCCACATGATCATCTCAATAGACACAGAGATGGCTTTTGATAATATTCAATATCCCTTCATGTTAAAAAAAAAAAAAAATATATATATATATATATATATATATATATTCAACATCCCTTCATGAGCTAGTAGCTCAACAAACTAGGTATCAAAGGAACATACTTCAAAATAATGAGAGCCCCCTATGACAAACCAGCATCTTACTGAATGAGCAAAAGCTGGACGCATTCCCTGTGAGAACTGGAACAAGATAAGGATGCCCACTCTTGCCACTCCTATTCAATTTAGTACTGGAAATCCTAGCAATAGCAATCGGGCAAGAAAAAGAAATAAAAGGCGTCCAAATAGGAAGAGAGGAAGTCAAACTATCTCTCTTTGCAGACGATATGATTCTATACCTAGAAAACCCCCTAGTCTCTGCTTAAAAGGTCCTAAAACTGATAAACAATTTCAGTAAAGTTTCACGATATGAAATCAATGCACAAAAATCAGTATTATTTCTATACACCAATAACATCCAAGCTGAGAGCCAAATCAAGAATGTAATCCCACTCACAATAGCCACAAAAAGAATAAAATATCTAGTAATACAGCTAACCAGGGAGGTGAAAGATCACTACAGTGAGAACTACACAACACTGCTGAAAGAAATCAGAGACAACATAAACAAATGGAAAAAGTATTTTATGCTCATGTACAGGAAGAATCAATATCATTATAATGGCTATACTGCTCAAAGAAATTTACAAATTCAATGCTATTCCTACCAAACTACCAATGTCATTTTTCACAGAATTACAAGAAACTATCCTAAAATTCATATGGAACCAAAAAGAAGCCCAAATACCCAAAGTAATCCTAAGCAAAAAGAACAAAGGCATCACATTACCTGAGGTATCACGTTACCCAACTTCAAACTATACTACAAGGCTACAGTAACCAAAACAGCATGGTACTGGTACAAAAACAGATACATAGACTAATGGAACAGGTTAACGAACCCAGAAATAAAGTCACATGCCTACAACCATCTGATTTTCCACAAAGTTGACAATAACAAGCAATGGGGGAAGGACTCCCTATTCAATAAGTGGTGCTGGGATAAATGGCTAGCCATATGCAGAAGATTGAATCTAGAGCCCTTCCTTTCACTACATAGAAGAATCAACTCAAAATAAATTAAAGACTTAAATGTAAAACCTAAAACTATAAAAACCCTAACAGAAAACCTAGGAAATACCATTCTGAACATAGGCCTTGGCAAAGATTTCGTAATGAAGTCTCCAAAAGCAATTGCAACAAAAACAAAAATAGATAAGTAGGACCTAATTAAACTAAAGAGCTTCTGGCCAGATGCAGTGGTTCATGCCTCTAATCCCAGCACTTTGGGAGGCCAAGGCAGGATTGCTTGAGCTCAGGAGTTTGAGAACAGCCTAGGAAACATAGTGAGACCTTGTCTCTACTAAGAATAAAAATAAATAAATAAATAAATAAATAAATAAATAAATAGTCAGCTGGGTGTAGTGGCACATTCCTGTAGTCCCAGCTATTCCATAGGCTGAGGTGGGAGGATTTCTTGATGCTGGAAGATTGAGGCTGCAGTGACCTAGGATCACACTATTGCACTCCAGCTTGGGCAATGGCAAAAAATAAAAATAAACTAAGTTTAAAAATAAAATAAAGAGCTTCTGCACAGCAAAAGAAGACATCAATAAACAGACAACCTACAAAATGAGAAAATATTCATAAACTATGCATTCAGCAAAGGTCTAATATTCAGAATCTATAAGGAATTTAAACAAATCAATAGGTGAAAAACAACCTCATTTAAAAATGGGCAAAGGACATGAACAGACACTGCTCAAAAGAAGACATACGTGCAGCCAACAAGCATATGAAAAAATGCTCAACATCACTAGTCATTAGAGAAATGCAAATCAAAACCACAATGAGATACCATCTCACACCAATCAGAAAGGTTATTATTAAAAAGTCAAAAAATAACATGTTGTTGAGGCTGTGGAGAAAAGGGAATACTTATATGCTGATGGTAGAAATGTAAATTAGCTCAGCCACAGTGGAAAGCAATTTGGAAATTCCTCAAAGAACTTAGAGCAGAATTATTTGACACAGCAATCCCACTACTGGGCATATACCCAAAGGAAGATAAATCATTCTACCAAAAAAATGCACTCATATGTTTATCACAGTGTTAGTCACAATAGTGAAGACATGGAAACAACCTAGATGCCCACCAAAGACGGACTGGATAAAGAAAATATGGTATGTATACACCATGGAATACTACACAGCCATAAAAAAAAACACAAAATCATGTCCTTTTCAGCAACACAGATGCAGCTGTAGTCCATTATCCTAAGCTAATTAATGTAGGAACAGAAAACCAAATACCACATGTTCTCACTTATAAGTGGGAGCTAAACATTGAGTACACATGGACATAAAGAGGGGAACAACAAACACCAGGGCCTACTTGACGAAGGAGTGTGGGAGGAGGGTAAGGGTTGAATCAGGTACTATGCTCACTACCTGGGCATGAAGAAATCATTTGTACACCAAACCCCAGTGACATAAAATTTGCCCATGTAACAAACCTCCACATGTACTCTCTGAACCTAAAATAAAAGTTGAAAGAAAAAAAAAAAAACTATGAAACAATACAAGTGTGAATAGTTAGAGTATCCTGGAACATGAGATGATTTTCTGAAACAAAGAGGAAGGCAACACTAACACAGTGTCCAAGTTGGAATGCAGCTTTTCAGGGTTCATTATATTTTAATTTTGTTTTTTTTTAACCACACCCCTGAATGTCCTAGTCTTTCAATTTTGCAAATTGATTGACATCAATTAATAATTTTGAAAAATTAAAATTCTCAACTGTGAAAAAAATAAACAAAGTTGAGTACATATGGACACGAAGAAGGGAACAGCAGACACCAGGGCCTACTTGAGAGTGGAGCGTGGGAGGAGGGTGAGGACTGAAAAACTACCTATTTGGTTCTGTGCTTATTTACTTGGATGACAAAATAATCTGTACCTCAAACCCCCATGACACACAATTTGCCTATATGACAAATCTGAACATGTACCCTTGAGCCTAAAATAAAAGATTTTTTAAAAAGACGAAGTCGAATTTCCTACCAAGGGTGTTTTTCCCCTCTTCTCCTACTAATCAAATGGTGTTTGAGTTTCAGGAGGCCCATAGGGCATCTTGACGGCATACAGAAGGGACTCATTGGTCTTCCTGTGTCTCCAGGGCAGTGTGGTTAGTCTGGCCTGGGCCTGAGCAGCTGGAGCCCCTTGGTTCTTTGGTGTGTCATGCTTCAGGCTGGCACCAGCTGCTAAAAAAATGTCTCCTGGTATGCGGTCCCCACCTTTGAGGCCTATGTATTAAAACTACAGGATGGCTTTCATTCCACAAATTCACTCGAGAGAAAGCTCTGTGATGTGGCCTTTTGAGCTTCACAAGTCCCTTAGTTAATGTCTAGAAAATTAGCTTCCCTCCCAGGGGACTCTGACAGCCAGAGCAAGGCTCATGACACCACAGACATTCGTTTTCTCCTGTGGCCAAGTCAGACCAAGAAACACAGC
Organism: Pan troglodytes; assembly: GCF_028858775.2. Taxonomy (NCBI): domain Eukaryota; kingdom Metazoa; phylum Chordata; class Mammalia; order Primates; family Hominidae; genus Pan; species Pan troglodytes. The sequence goes on from NC_072398.2 coordinate 67,762,712, forward strand.
CCGAAGATGCAGCCATTAAAAAGACTTGGTAGCAAGCCAGGTAATTTCTCCAGTTTCCAATCTCCACACTGCATTTTGTACAAAGCAAGGCTTCAATTAGTGGAAATTTCCAAGCTAGAAATACCTTGGAGCCAACTAGCTTTGAAATGTTGACACAAAACTATTCACTGGTATACTTGCAGTCCTGCATCATGAAGTGACGAATGTCCTGACCTGAACTAGTGGAGTCACTTAGACAAAAGAGTCTACCCTCTTCCACAGCATGCGCTTCAACCCTCTGGACTGTGCTTCTTCTAGCATAGTCATCCTCCTGATAGAACATCATTCATACAAATCCTAGCAGTAATTTTAAAAGAATTTACTGTGGGCCCAGTGCTTTGCATATATCATCTTTACTTACTGAAGAATACGTAGGGAGAGTATTCTGAGATCCATTCTAGGGAAGTGGAACTGAGTAATCTGACTCCAAAACCCATGCTCATTTACCCTGCTGCCTCCAAGATACTTCATTTGTCTCCTTTCTTGGAAAGTTAGAAACAAATTCAGTATAAATAAACACCAAACAAAATCTTTTTGTGGAGTGCGAGGGGCTTTCTTTATACAACTTTTTCAAAATCAGTTCCATGGCCACTCACACTGAAGCCGCTCATGTTAACTATGGGCACAGCACTGCCCCCTCCTCCCTGGTCCTGCCCCCCAACCCCATCTCCTTTTCTCCATCCTCACAGACAGAAGAGGGAAAATGTCAGATGGAAATTTTGAAAAGCAGTTGTTACTACAGCTCCATAGAGATGTCTGAATTATTTGTTACACAACTCAACCTTCTCTCACATAAATTGATATTCTTATTTCAAGCTAATTGTGATTTTCAGCTTTGATCATTTCTAATTCAATTGTCTTTAATAACTTTTTAGAAATCTTTTCAACAATAAGATTTGTACATAGGTTCTCTGCGAAAATAGTTTTCATTTGTCACCCTGTTATAAATACCTTCTTTCTGGGTATTCTGGTAGATTTGTGATGTATTTTTTTTTTTTTAGACACAGTCTCTTTCTCTGTCTAAATGATACATTTTCTTTTTATTTTACTTTTTTTAGACAGAGTCTCTCTCTGTCACCCAGGCTGGAGTGCAGTGGCATGATCTCAGCTCACTGCGGTGAGCCTCCCAGGCTCAAGCGATTTTCATGCCTTAGCCTCACCAATAGCTGGGATTACAGATGCGCACCACCACACCCAGCTTATTTTTGTATTTTTAGTAGAGATAGAGTTTCACCATGTTGGCCAGGCTGGTCTCGAACTCCTGGCCTCAAGTGATCTGCCTGCCTTGGCTTCCCAAAGTGCTGGGATTACAGGGGCAAGCTACCATGCCTGGCCAATTTTCTTTTTGTCAACTACTTCACAAGACAATCTATCAAAAGCATTGTTAAAGTTATTCTGAAGACTATATGAGAAATAAAGCATTATTTTCAAAGAAAGCAAATTATAAATAAATTGGCATATTTCTATGACTCTGGAATAGAATTATATTCATTGCATTTGAAAATGATTAAAATATAAAAGCTACTTTACCATATCTTACCCATCTCTTATGAAACATTTTTAAGTAGTCAACTAGTTACTCTCTGCTATTTTAATATCTAATTAAAGTTATAATTAGAAGTTATTCATTAGTAATAATTTGTTATATTTGATTAATTATATATTATATAATTATATTATAGTTATATATTATATATTATATAATTATATTATAGTTATATATTATAGTATTATATATTATATTATAGTTATATAAATATAAATAATTATTAATTCAAATCAAGTTCATCTGGAAAGTTTCAAGCTTTATTTTTATTAATTTCTTCTACAACTCCAATGTCTATACCCCTTTGAGATGACAAGCTAGAGATCCCTAAATGTTTTGCAAGGTTATAGTGCACAGCAAAAATAAATATCCAGGAGGTCCTGGGAAAACCTGAGAAAAAAATTCCTGGAACCCAAACAGGAAAAAAAAAAAAATTAGTTTGAAAGGAGAGATGAGACGGTGCCAACTCAACTCAAAAAAGAGCTTCTTAAACAGCACTTTGGGTGAGGCACCAGGCCAAAGATCTTTGACAAATTCTAAATTTTGCTAAGAACCTGCCTTGATCCTGATGAGCAACAGGGCACCCAAATGCAGAAGGTGCAACCACAACACTCTTTTGTGTGGCAACCTCCAGGGATGGGAGAGGTAGGAGATGCAGAGGTGTCCCAGGAAGCCAGGTGTCCAGGGCCCTCTCTGGGCCCACCCGTTGGTAGCTCCCAAAGTAGCTAATAGGACACGTTAGGCAGGGAAGGCCTCCTTCACCACAGACACAGAATCACAAAATGGAAAGAGGAACAAGTTTTAAGGGATGCAAAACTCCATGCCATTGTCCCTTTACTTATGAATCACAAAATGGAAAGAGGAACAAGTTTTAAGGGATGCAAAACTCCATGCCATTGTCCCTTTACTTATGAATCACAAAATGGAAAGAGGAACAAGTTTTAAGGGACGCAAAACTCCATGCCATTGCCCCTTTACTTATGAAGTGGAAATAAAAGTACCCCTAGATGGCTGCTTATGAGAATTATAGATCATACAGGTTAAGTGCCAAGCACCACAGGGGTCTTCAAAGGATGATAGCTACCACTATTATCAGTATTAATCTATCACTCTTCATTTACCCAATATAAAGGCATATATGCTTCCTCTTCATTTTTGTGAGGCAGGTCTCAGGTTCAGAGAAGTGAAGCAAGTTGTCTGGGGTCACACAGCAAAGAGGTAGCAGGATCAGGGCTCACACTGCTAATCCTTGCAATTGCAGTCTGCCACGTAGCCCACTAAAGTGCCAGGATGCTCTCCCCTCCTACAGCAGCCCTTATGAAGCCTTGGCTCAAATGTTATCCCCGCAAGTGTGGCCTCACCTTGGTAGGCTGCTATTTTACTTCTCAAGTTGCAAAAAAAGAGGGATAAATGAGAAAAGCAGAGGAAAGTGGCAAGATTACAACAGGACCCCTCAAAGTGCCTCAGGTCAAATCAGTTAATAAGATGTACTTATTGACTCTTACCTTGAGACAACTAGGTCTTGTGCAACCTGCAAAGCAAGTAAATCCAATCAGATTCTAGCACAGTGCATTGCCTTGAGCCAGTGTCTGATACCATGGACCAAAGGCCATCACAGACCCCTGTAGCAAGAATAGGAGAGATGGAAGGAAGGATGCAACACCACAGAGGTCATGTGTAAGAGGTGCTTCAGTACTCTCCTCCAACCCTAAAATGGAAGGTGTCAGATAGGAATAGCCATTCAGAGAGGATAGTCAAATGAGAACCAGGTCCCCAAGGGGAGTCCTGTTCTCTGGAGGCCCCAGGCCCAGGTTCCATTCATCAGCCTTTCTCCACCTCTCCCCAGCCCACAGATGTAGAGTCAGAGTAACAGAACACCTCAAGTTCACAGGCTCTGGCAGGCCTTTGGTCCCCTGCAACATCTCCCCAGTTACAGCAGAAGGTCCCCAAGAACCATCTCACTTGTGCTCACCAGCCAGTTTGCACAGTACATCTGCCCTAATCCTCCTCTCTACCCTAGCCCCCTTGTCCACTTCCTCTGTGAGGATGCTGTAGCTACCAGCACTTCCATCATCTGCCTTAAAAGACTACCAACTGTGCCTAGGTGCCATTTCCTGCTAAACGTCAGGACACCAGAGCAGGTCCGTGGCCCCAGCCACAGAGAAGAAGGCCTGTGCCCAACAAAGCAAATACAGCTCCTTGAACTTCTTGCTGGGATGCCCCTCCCTGTCCAGACCCTGGCTTCAGGTTAGAAAGGGAGAACAGTGTCTAAGGCAGCCACTGAACTGACCACGCCGGCTCAGGCCTCCCCTTGCTACTTTTTCAGTAGAACAACAACAAATCAAGCCAATAGGCTGCAGCTGCCCTGACCCCATCATCAGATTTACCCAACTGTCTCCGGAATGCCAGGTAACCCTCAAAGGCTAGGATCGGCCAGGTGCAGTGACTCATGCCTGTAATCCCTGCAATTTGGGAGGTCAAGGCGGGAATATTGCTTGAGGCCTGAAGTTCAAGACCAGCCTGGGCAACGTAGCAGGACCCTGTCTTTACAAAATAAAAATTTTTAAATTAGCGAGGTGTGGTTGTACATGCCCATAGTCCCACCTACGTGGGAGGCTGAGGCAGAAGGATCACTTGAGCCTGGGAGGTTGAGGCAGCAGAGAGCCATGATCGCGTCACTGCACTCCCACCTGGGTGACAGAGTGAGACGTTGATTCATAAAAATAAAAAATAAAAAAAAGCTAGGATTGCCATCCTGATAGCAGGCTGTCCTCACCTTCATTCACAGTCATGCACACTCACTGGGAGTGTTAACCAGCACTACCTCCCAAAGCACGTGCTCAGTGCTGCTACCCTGACATGTCCAGGGTGAATGAGACCTCCCAGGCCCCTCAATGGGACAGGGGTGGCTTGGCTAACGAACGCTTCCAAAGGCTTGTACAGAGGAAAGGCCAGGAAACCACTCATTCTCCCAGCAGCCCTGCTGGCAGGAAGGGGGCCATGGGCAGGGGAGCAGGAAAAGCCTCCTGCCCACTCCTATCGAAGCACCTGGCTTTCCCTGCAGAGGTGGAAGACTGGAGCCCAAGAGGATCCAAAGCAGCTACTTTCTCCTCCCACACCCCATGGCACCCTCAAGGGAAAATTTGCTCCCCAGAACCTCACTGTATTGTATATCCCCTCAACATGCTGCTCCACTCGGAATTCTGTCCCCTCCATGCCACTACATCAACTACCTGGGCACAGCTACTCACCAAGGACACAGCATCATTCTACCTTCCTTTGTCCAGATCTTCGTAATCTTTCTTGTAGCTTCCTGCAATTCAACCCCTGTGTTGAACCATCCATCCCTGTTATTTCTTCTGTATAAGATCTCTGAGGTCTGGCCTTCCAATCTGGCTCCTTCTGGGATAGCCTCCATCCCACCTCTGATCACAGTGATTCATTGTACAGAATGTTTACTGCGTGCCTGCCATGAGCCAGGCACTCCTGACCCACTCACGATGAATCGGTGAGGAAAACAGTGATCCTGCCCACACAGAGCTCACATTCTAAGGACAAGAGACAATTAACGACGGGCATCATAAACAAGTGTGGTGTAAAATACAATGGCAGCTGACCAGCACTATGGAAAAAGCTGGACAAAGGAGCTTAGGATGGTGAATAAAGAAGACACACAATGTAGAGTTCAATGGAAGAGTCAGGGAAGGCTTTGATGCAAAAGTGAAATCTGAGCAAAAACCTGAAGGAGGTAAGGGAGGGAGCCAATCAGAGTCACGGGGAATAAACATTCCAGGCAATCTGGAACAGCCAGTACAAAGGCCCTAATGGGAAGGGCATGCCTAGCCTGACTTGCCTCCAGGCTCCGCCACCTCCAGTCCCCGTGAATATCACTGTTGGTTTCATCTTTCTCTTTTCCATGTGCCAGTCACCTCCTCAGGAATTCATAAGGGCTTATGGTGAACAGAGGACCAAGTTCAGACTTCTAACTCTGGTGATGAAGACATCCCATACTCTGGCCCCACCTCTCCTGTCCGTAGTGAAGTCTGTTGCTGCCCTTCCCAGAGCTCTCTCACCACTTCCATGCACCAAACCACAGCTTCTGCACGCCTTGTTTCTGATGGCTGGCACCTGCAACCTTATAGGGCTTGGCAACTTCCCACATCATCATGCAGAGAGCCAGAGACTAGGGGAGTCTCTTTCTGCCCTGCAGCAACCTATATAGCCAATGACTGATGGACAGGGACCATGTCAACCACCCTTGCCTACTGGTTGACAAACTGTTTTGTGCAATTTATGCTCCAGAGCTCCCTGAGGGGTCAGGCTGAGGCTGGGATGTCACCTGAAATTGCACCCCTACTTGTTGTTCTCCTCACCTTGTCCTGCCCCTCTAGTCCCTTACCTCTGTCTCCTCGAAGCACTTCCTTGGTAAGTCATTTGCATATCAATCTTTATTTCGAGGTCTGCATTTAGGGATATGACCTAAAACACCATCCAAATTTAGTTTCCACTATTTTCAAACATGGATTCTCTACTTCCTTCCTTAGCCATGCTGGCTAGGACTATTTCTCTCCTCTGAGGTATTATAGTAATAGACATCCCACACGCGCATTTTGGCAGGTATTCACAAGCGGGTTTGTTTCTGGTTTTTGGTTTGTGTAATAGTTTTCCCATATCTACTTCTCATCTTCCTAATGAGATTGTGAGTACCCTTGAGAGCAGGGATGAGATTTTAGGCTTCTTTATAACCTTCAGCACCAGACTAGGCACAAAAATCTGCCCTCAAGACTTAGGGGATGGAATCAGAAATGATACAGGTCTATTTGTCCCCTGTAGATGGTCCCCCAGGGGGAACTATGTCCACAGAGCCCTTGAGGGCCTATATGGGGCATGATGTCAGACCTATGATGGGACATTTATGTCCTTTCACAGATACCTCCACCCTCTCTCCACGCCTCTTGTCTTCAGTAAACTTATAACGAGATCCTAAGGAGGACTCCCAGAGGGAGGGTTACAGCCGAGGGGTCAGGTCAGCCCAAGGCAAAACTGCAAACAAGTCTGTAAAACAGGAAAAGAGTCTGGTTTTCGTTTCTCCCATCTCCTCTTTCACATTTGCTCCGGTTCCCCCGTTTCCCTTCCTTGATGTTTGTTTCTAACTCTTATTCCCATCATATTTCACTCTAATTCCTGCCAACATGAGGTCCCCAGTAAGCTGCCTCTGGGAGACATTTGTGTTTCCAAAGCATTGGCAAACTTTAGATAGTCAGGTATCCCAGGAGAATAATCCCTTACAGCATTTTACAGAGCTCACAGTATTTTCACATTCATCATTCCATTAGTTTCAAGCAACAAGCCTGTAAGATGTGTGAGGCAAACAGTATCATCATCTCTATTCTACAGACAAGGAAACTGAGGTCTGGAGAAGCTGAGTTCCTCACTGGAGACTACATACCTATGGACCAACAAAGCCAAGGCCAGATGAAGCCTGTATCCACGTGGGAAACAGCAACAAAGGCAAGAACTCATTCCCGTAATGAGGTCTTGCTGCCATCCACAGCAGAAAGGACTCACACATACCAGTCCATTCTTCCATTTCTGCACCTACTAGGAAAACACAAGAGACTTTGGGCCTCCAGGGAGAAAGAGTCAGGAGTCTGACAGACACAGAGCTGTGTGCTCATGATTGGGACAAAGCACTTCTCCTTTTGGGCTCTGATGAGGAAGGATTGGAAGTTGCTGGAGAAAACAGCTGGATCAGAAGTTGCTGGAAAAAGGTCCATTAAGGTTCATTTAATACCTACTGGATGCCAGATGCTTCAAAATAGTCCTATGAAGGAGGTAATATTAGCCCCATTTTACAGATGAGGAAACAAGCTCGGAGAAGGCAAATGACTAGCTCAAGACTGCAACCTAGTAATAATAATCAATGTGATAGCCATCTAATGAGCTCCTGCTATGTGCCACATACTATGCTGAGTAGTATGTACACTTAACAAATCTAATAATCATTAATGTCTAGACTGGAGAGGCTGTATAAGCTAAGGAATCATACCACCATTTATAGATGTGGAAACTGAGTCTTGTTAAGTAATTTGCCCAAAGCTATTCAGCTTGTAGATATCAGAACCATCCAAGGGACTTAAAGATCAAGTCTAATCCCCTTCCCCCTTACATCCTCAGATACAAACAGAGCAGTGACAGTCACAGGCAGAACTTGGGGCACCAAGGCAGACACCTGTAGGAGGGGAACAGGTTGAGGAAGAAAGCCTTGCAGGAGAGGTGGGAAGAGAATAAACAGCTCTCTCAATGGGGTGATTATGGGGGCATGAAAAGGCCCCTTTTCATGTTGCCTCTGCCCAGGGCCAGCCCTCTAGCAACCACTCCATCTTCTTCTAACAATAATCTGGGAGTTCTCCCAGTGAGTCATGGGAAAAGGAGTCTAGCAGCCAAATCTCCTGCCTTGTGAAACCTCTGAGACCTTCCCTGCTACATCCAGGAAAGGGGTCCCTGCCCAAAGTAGAAGACTGAGCCACATATGGTAGTAGAACAATATTTTTAAATATTAACCATTTTAAATACTTCCAAGCCCACCTCCATATTTCCCTATGCTCCTCTGTCCTTCCCTCATTGAGTCTGCTTACGACAGTACATTGCCTCAGGGAAGGAAAACACAGAGGAGTTACAAAGGAAGAGAAAGAGTTAGATTTGGCTTTTGGGTTTTCAAAGCCCAGCCCTCAGAAAGGAACAGAGAGGATTCAGCGTCTAGGCCACAGACTGAGGAGACCACATGAAGAAGGCTCTCAGAGTGGTGAGTGGTGAGGGTGACTGGGAGTGGTGAGATGCCACCTGTGAAGCAAGGAGTGGAAAGATGTACTAGGTCCCTAAGAAAGAGGAACCCTGTGCCCTGCCTCCCACCCTTCAAAGGTACTAGAGTCACTCTCCCCACAGGTTTAGGGGATCTGAGAGCATTGTGGGTCCTTGCCCCCTTTCCTAGGTAGAACCCTAGGGGGCAACAAGATCTTGGAGAAGATATAGTTGTAAAGGGTGTCCAGAAAGATTGTGAGGGTTTTTTTTTCAGTCCTCAAAATTGAAATATAATTCACTTAACATAAAATTCACCACCTTAAAGTGTACAATTCAGTGGTTTTTAGTATATTCACAATGTTTTACAACCATCACCACTATCTAATTCCAGAACATTTCCATTCCTCACCCTCTAAAAGAAAGCCCATACCTGTTGTACCCATGAGTAGTCACTCCCAATTCTCCCCCACCCCTAGTCTCTGGTCTACAGATTTGCCTCTTCTGGACATTCCAAACAAACAGGATCATGCAGTATATGGCCATTATGTCTGGTTCCTTTCACCTAATATAATGTTTTCAAGGTTCATATCTATGATACAGTATGTATCTGTACTCCCTTCCTTTTTATGGCTAAATTCTTTGTATGGATATGACACATTTTGTTTATCCATTCATCAGCTAATGGGCATTGTGTTGTTTTCATTTTGGGGCTATTAGAAATCATGCTTCTATGAACAGGCATGTACCAGTTTTTGTGTGGTTATATGTTATTGATTCTTTGGGGTATATGCCTAGGAGTGGAAGTGCTGGGTCATATGGTAACCCTATGTTTAACTTTTTGGGTAAACCCTATGTTTTTTAGGGTGAACCCTATGTTTAACTCTTTTCTGCTAAAGGCTGTACCAGAAATAGGGTTTAGATAGCCCTGTGGTGCTGCCCCTATGGCCCGAGGTGTCATGGAAGCAGCAAAACCCTTATGATTCCCGTGCACCAGAAGAGAGGGAGCCAGACCTAGAGCAGCCTTGCACTGAGAGAGGGAGAGTCAAAACTGCTCCGCAGTGAAATGTAAGGCTGGGCAGCAATGTAGACATTTCAGCAACTGCCAGTGTGAATTCATGACCGATGCTCCCCCACGCACCCCAAGTTAGCTACAATCGTAAGGAAAGGAGGTGATCCCAAATTCAGTGAGGTTAAGTTTCTTCTCTAGCAGAATAGGAACGTATTATAGAAATAAGTTGAATTATAGAAAAATAAATAAAATTACATTTCTTACACACCTAAATTTGTGACTAGAGATAAGTACCCACTACACAGTTTAATCTTAGAAACGTCTCAGAGAAAAGACCAGAGAAGCTCGGGAGGAATTTTAAAACCCCCCATCACCCACACTTCTGGGTGGATATCCAAACTAGCAGAGTAAGCACAGAGCCATAGAGTATCGAAAATACTTCTAGCTTCTTAGCGGGAGCAGAAGCCCACCCGCTTGCAATGGCCTAGTGAACTCATTTAGCTGGTTTCAGCTTCCTCCCCAGCATCACCTCTCCCTTCAGCCACACTGGACTGCTTGCTAAGCCCCATATCCATGCCATGTTCAAACTTCTGTGGTTTTGCCCACGCTGTTTTTTTCTGCCTTCTCACCTTGTACACTAAAAAGATCATATGTTAAGGCCAAGTGCAAACGTCACTTTCTTCAGTGTGTCATTTCCGAACCCTCTCAGGCATAATTACTCCATCTCTCCCCTCTGTTGCCTTAGCATGCTGTACACTTTGCCTTGTACTTATTTGTTTATATGTCTCTGTCTTCTGTCCAAACTCCATGCCCCTCCCCCAGCTAAAGGACAGTGTCTTATATCAATATGATTGTACATGCTATGCATTTAGCACATACCCAGTGTTCCATAAATACCTGTTCAGTGAATGATCAGGCCAAGCCTCTATTTTACAAACAGGGCACTAAACCCGAGAGAGGTAAAGGATTTATCAAGGACTCCAACAGTTAGTGAGTGGCTAAGCCACTGATCAAACATAGCATACCCAAGGCTCTTTCCAAGGAATGGCCAGAAGCTGCACCAAATAAACATTCTGGTGTCATCCAAAATTCCTGTTAGTCCCACAACCACTCTCTGAGTTGCTGATAAAATGATAAAAGTAAGGAAATGTCATAAGTGAGGAACATGGATGGCATATGCATTAGACTGGTATTTGAGGAAAAACATATGGGGGAAAATGTTACGGGGACATTATGTAGCATGCTGGGTGTACTTCTGAGGGAGGACAGTTTATAGAAGCCTGCTTTACATTGATGGGGAATGATAGTTCATTATGAATAAATCAGAGCTAACACACAGCTCTGTGATGGCCAGATTCCACACTCACTAACACTCCTCCTGCAAAATCGAATATTCACATTCAACCCATTCCAAAACAGCAGCTGTCTAGGCTTCTCCAAGAAATCTCCATGCCTAGTTCCTCAGTTCATCAGAACACCAGCCACAATAAAGAAGCTCTTTATAGCAAGACTCCGTCTCAAAAAAAAAAAAAAAAAAAAGCTCTTTATAATATCCAAAATATAAAATCTCTCCTGCAACCTAGTAAATTTTCATAAGATTATACATTGAATAAGATTTCACCAAATACTCTTTAAAATGTCTCTTTATACAGTAGAATAGAAATCAATACAAATCTCATTGTTGCATCTTCCAGCAAAACAAAACTGAGTGTGTGATCTTAAGCATGATTTCACATACTTCCAGATTCCCAGCTAAGTCTCCAGAAAAAGTTCCTGACCAAGGAATAGGAGTAGTAGGTATAACTCACCTGCTCCAAACAAGAGAAAGACTACTGCTAGCCTGGTCCCCCTGAAAGTAGAGGAGTGAAGACTGCTTAGGCCATTGTAGTGAGGAAGACCTGGCCCCTTCCACGTGGAGAGCTAGCTGTGGACACGGCCGGGTGTGTTTGGGTAGGCAGCACTCCCCATTCTCCTGCAGGAGATGTCAAACCCCTCTACTCTCCTCAGTCTCCATCCTACTGCCTCCCCTGACACTAGAAGAGGACCAAACCTCCCACTTTCTGACAGACAGAACGCTCCACCAGCAAATCTCTCACCTCCTTTTCATGGCAAATGTCATGAAAGGCTCCATCCTCCCTTTCCTCCACTCACCGCGAATGAGCAGCAGAGAAACACCCCTCACTGGAGTAGAAGTGACCTCCTTGCCATCCTCATTCATGATGCTAACAGGCAGAGATTCCAGGCATTGTGTTCAACCAGGGTAGGCACCAAGGGTACCTCAGGTGGCTGGGTGTTCATGGCATCTAGATGTCAAATGTCATTCAGCTGTTTGGAGTTAATCTATATAGCTTTGAAACCCAAGAAAAACCAAATACCCTTTAGTTTGTCTAAATTGAACAGTGATGGTTTAGGCAGGGCTGAATTTCGCCAAAGAGCAAGGAGGAGGTTTTCTTTTGGTCACATACAGGCAATCCTATCTAGGACTTTTCATCATCAACTAACCCTGAACTCACAGAGGCTGCCTGGCAGCATCCTTTCTCTCAAAACAAGAAACAAATAAAAATAGGGAAACAAGAACAGGAGTCTGTGCTCACTACAAAGGGTGGTAGCCCAGAACAGGGGACAGAGGGTCCAGCTCTGTTCACTAGGTGACCTGAGAAGAGACTAACGCATCCATCTCCATTTTCTCATATGGAGATGGGAATAAATCATAGTTTGAATATTGAAAAATTCCCAAAATGCCCCCCTGAGGACTTCTAAACATGGCAATGGTGAGGCAACACCCATTCTGGGGGGTCTGAGCTGAGAACAGGAGTGGGAGCCACCTCCGCTGGAGGGGAGGAAGCTGACAACCCAGCCTTCCAGAGACCTGCCCCAGACCAGTGAGCCTCTGGGGCTGATCCAAGAGCAAGAACAAGAGCAAGAGAAAAGGCTCCTTTCCAGCAGTGGGTGGGGGAGGAAGCAGCAGGCAGGAGGGAGGAAGGGAGCGAATTCAATGGAAGCAATCACATTCGCTGCTAAAAAGGAGAAGAGGAAGCCCGAGAGAAGGCAGCTCCAATTAGTGGTAAAATAATCAGAAATGAACCGTCGTTTACCCAAGCACAACTTCTCCGTACCCTCTAGCTGAGCCTCTTTGCTGCCGTGGTTATATTTAGAATCCATTCAAGCAACCAGGTTATTTTGTCCACTGGAGCCAAAGAATACTCTAAAAGCTCCTACCAGGGCTCAGGAGAGTGGGGAGGAAGGGACTAGAGCATAGAGAAGCTAACCTCCCCGCACCTCACATCCCAGGACAAGGAAACTCCCAGGATACAACAGGAGCCCGCCCTGGTAGGAAGAGATGCACAGCAGTAGAGCCTGGAACAGCCTCCACTGCCGCAGCTTCCTCCAAGGTGGCAGAGAAGTTTCAACAAGGCTGAGGCCTGCAGAGCCTAAGTGCCCTTCAGAGCAGACCTGGCTCTCTTCTCCCTGAAGGCCTGCTGGCAGGCTGTGGAAAGGCAAGAGCATGTACGTCTTCTGGGAACAGCAGAGCCATGAGTGGGTCCAGCTGCTAAGGGACCAAGTCAAACCAAGAGTCTTTCTTGCATCTTTGTGTCCCAAGTGTGAGGCATAAAATCTTATATTAAACTGGGGGAAGGGGAAATAGTATGGGTTAGATGCAGAGCAAACAGTTGATATAGGGACTATCTTCTAGGATCTCACAATCAACTTGAACACACACACACACACACACACACACACATGAATAGAAGGCAACAGCCAGGGAATACAGTGGCTGGAGAGAGTCCTGCTACTTTTCTTCTCCCCTGAGTCCTCGTGTTCCACTTCCTAAAAATTCAGAGAAAAATACCTCTGCTCCAAGTACCTCTAAGTCATCTAGAATATTCCTAATAAATCTGTCTTCAGGAGCACTTGTTCGCCAGTGAGCCTAGTCTAATGGAGCAGTTTTCATGTCTGCTACCGCAGGGCACCAGGCACTGTGATGGCCCTGAGTCAGGCTGTGAACCCTGGGAGGGGGTGCCTTTATGGTGTTCATGAAAATGTTTTAAAAAATGAGTATTTTTTGAGCCAAAAAAAAATGAGCAAAAAAGGAAAACAGGAAATGAAACACTTAAAACAACTTTAATATTATATGAACTTTTGGATCACAAAGTAGTATGCAAATTAATTGCCTTACAAATTGGGTCTTCATTCCCCATTGGTTTGCTGCACAGTCCCTGAGATGCTTCACTTTCCTGTCTGATGCCTCCACTCTCAGTATCGCCTCCTATCAATTCAGCTTTAACATCCCCTGTCCTCCAGTGACTGTCACACAGCTGCTGCTCTGTAAACAAGCATTGCAGTGCAAAGCTCTCTTTTAAAGGGGGCCTTTGCATATTTTTAAAAAATTATCAATAAAATGAGCACTTAATCATGGGCCCTGGGCTAAGTACTTTGTACTCATTGTCTGGTTTGGTTTGTCTTGTTTTGTTTTGTTTTGTTTTGTTTGAGATGGAGTCTCACTCTGTCACCCAGACTGGGGTGTGTTGGTGTGATTTCGGCTCACTGCAAACTCCCCATCCCGGGTTCAAGTGATTCTCCTGCCTTAGCCTCCCGAGTACCTGGGATTACAGGCACGTGCCATCATGCACTGCTATTTTTTGTATTTTTAGTAGAGACAGGGTTTCACCATGTTGGTCAAGCTGGTCTCAAACTCCTGACCTCAAGTGATCCATCTGCCTGGGCCTCCCAAAGTGCTGAGATTACAGACATGAGCCACCATGCCCGGCCTGTACTCATTGTCTAATGCAACCCTCATTGCCACCCTATGAGGGAGGTCTCATTATTTTTCCACATTTTTCTGATGAGGAAACTGATGCTTAAAAGGATGAAGAGTTTGCTTTGGGTCTCCCAGTTAGTTCACGGTGGGACCAGGATCCAAGGATCCAAACCCAGGCAAGCAGACGGGCCCTGCCTGGCTTAGGCAGCCCACTGGGCTCTTTCCCCAGGGACTATTTTATGTATATTGAGAAATTTGCACCTTTCTCTGTGTTTTCTGACAGTGGGTCTCAGCTTTCCTTGTGGGGCAGGCACCAGCAGGCTCTGCCTGTGTGCTGGCCCTCTTTGCTCTCATTGCACAATTGAGCACAGCCTGAGTTCCTGCAAGCATTGCTAAGGTCCTTAACCTCGCTGGTTCATGTTACTCACTAGGCTTGGGGTGGGCCATTTTAATTTTCTGGTTTGGTTTCTTCATAGGCAAAATCCTCTTTTTTTGCCTCCCTCTCTTTTCCCCTTTCCACAGTGGACCTTGGCACCCCTGCCCTCACCCATTATCCCCCCAAACCCTCTCCTCCCTAAAACCTTCCCGGAACCAAGGCTCTACTGCCCTTTTCCCTGTCTCCCTCCATGAAAACTACTCTGCGGGTGGGAACTGTAGCAAGACCTGCAGCTCAGTGTCCCTCTGAAGGGATGGAGCCATGTGCACTGTGGGAAGGTGCAGACAACCTGAACCATAGAGAAGAATCTCTAATTAAGACCCTTCTAACCACAGGAAACTGGTACAGAAGGTACTGATTCTAACAAGGTGGACTCCACAGTGCCCCCCACACTGATCAACTGTGTAAGCCCATTCACTCATTTCTTCAGGTGTTCACTCAAGTCACCTTCTCAGCAGGCCATCCCTGAGCACCCTATTTAAAAGAGCAAGTCCTTCCTGCCACTCCTTGTCCTCGGCCCCAGATTTTCTCCATAGCAGGAGTCCACATCTAACATGCTGTAGATTTTACTTATTTATTTTGCTTATGATCTCTCTTGCTCTAGGCCCAGAATGTGCCTGGTTCATGATGGGTACCCGATACATATTGGTTTCATTCATTTATTCAAATGCTGATTGAGTGCCTATGATGTGGCAAGCACTGTTACAATAGACTGTTTAAAAAAAAAAAAAAAGTCCTCTGCCCTTATTCAGCTGCCAGTCTGATATAGAGATAGATATTCAATGTAAATACTATATAAATAAAGTAAGATTCCAATTTGTGTGTCCCAGGGGAGGAACCGAGTCAGGCAGCAGGGCAATTAGACCACACTCAGGGGCTCAGAGAAGTGGCTGTTTACTAAAATGTGTGGAAACCTTTCTATTTTTAGCAACCCAGTATGGCAATACAGGTACATAGCAAATAATTATTAACTCTAACAGACAGGGAATCTCTTCAAATTCCTTGCCTGTGAGTAAGAATAGTCTTGCCTTTTACAACCTTCCATTACCTTCCTTCCTCAGTGTGGTAGCCACAGATATGTTAGCACTCCCTCTTTCAGGAGGTAAAATCTATCTATGTTCCCACTCATCCCTTGAATCTAGGTGGGTGGATCTGTGACTGCTTTAGCCAATGGGATGCATTGGAAAGAATGGTTTATTTACACTGTTAAACTCTCTCAGAACCCATTTCCTTAATGCCCCATCCAAAGTGTCTAGCATGCATGGTTCACTGACATCTCTTCCCACCCCCATCCATCACCCAACAGCATATTCATGCCAGACTACTAATGGTTCCCCAAACACATCATGCTCTCTCTCTCTCTCAAGAGCTTGTCAATGTTTTTTCCTACTATCTGGAATGTTCCCCTTTCATTTGGCTAATCCCAAGTTATCTTTCAGACTTCAGAGCAGATGTGACTTCCTCCAGAAAGCCACCCTTAACTCTCAGCCCTGGGTTTTGTGTTCTCAGATCCCCCTGCACTCAGGACTGAAGCACTCTGTAGTGATTGCCTAACACTTGTCTGTTTCTCCGACTGGACAAACTTGGGGACCAAGCCTGAACCATGTTTGTGGTATCCCCAGAGCCTGACCCACAGTAGGCCCCCATTAAATGCTGTGGGATATATAAATGGGCCCCTCAAAGGATCTCAGGGAGATGATGTCCTGCAGGCCCATCAGGGTTAGTGGAGGAAGTCATTGGTTCATCAGAAGCCAGGTAACCAGTCATCCCATTAATTCCCAATATGTGTGGGCAACGATCTGTGTTAGATACAGCAAATAGCAGCACAGCCAATAACAAGCAGCTGTCCAGAAGCCGGGGCAGCATGACTGAAGCCCACAGAGGCCACACTGAGTGGGCACTGAGGGTCAATCCAAATCCCTGACCTGCCCTCCCTCAGGTCAGAACTAGTTCACTAGTTCTTCCTGGAGCCGGCCCATCTGCTCCTCTCTTGCAGCCCACACTAAGCCCTACTCCCCAGCCCAATCAGGGAGTCGATCTTATTTGAAAGGTCTCATCAACCTGAGTCCTGCACTGAGACAGATCAAAGAGACACTGGCACAGTCCCCCAGGCACTTACAGTCAAGAGCCCGCACCCTCCAATCACAACCACCACCTCCACCCACAAACCAGGCAAGCAATTTAGTTGATGTCTCCAAATTGCCTTGCCACTTCTCTGATCTATTTCTTTCCTCTCAGCACCTTAAGATGATCTAGACACTAACAAGTGGCAGAGGAGGCGGTGAAGAGAGAGACCAATGCATTAATTATTCAAATTTATTCTTGTTTAACTTCAGAAATAATAAAGAGAAATTCAATATTTCTAGAAAGACTGTCTAGGTAGGAGACCTTATGGTTTCTTTGACAGATCTAAGAAAAACAATATTCTTTGCTTATTTACTTGATCTTGTCTCATAATTATTTAACTCCATCAATTCTTAAAACCTACCAACAAGTAACTCAGAACTAAAGCCAGCCAAGGACCCTGTTATGCCAACGGAAGTACTCACCCCTCCCCACCCACTCTCACCACCACTCACTTGGATGCCGTCATTTCCCACTGCTCTCCGCCCTTTTACTCCTCGTCAAAAGGCTTTTTATAAGAGTCAATGCTACTGAAAGGCCCAGGGCTTCTGCCACCCCAAACTTCTCATCCCTCTTTCCTGCTGATCAAATCCTCTCCTGGGAATGACAGGATTAAGATGTTATGAAAAATTAAAATATCACAGCTGGTGACATAATCAAGTATAGGCCTGTCACCTCCAGCTGATGGCAGGATTCTCTGATAGCATTTTACCAGAGCATATTGAATGTCCAGCACTATCTACTCCAGATGCTGCAAGTGCATGGACTATGCCCTCACTGCCCCCACTCACCTCCTCCTCCTCTTCCTTTTATCATCTCATCTGTGGCAGGCTGAATAACAGCCAACTATGCTCTCATTCCAGTCTCCAGAATCCATAAATGACCCTAATATAGCAAAAGAGACATTGCAGGCGTCATTGAGTTGAGGATCTTGAGATGGAGAGATTATCCTGGATTTATCTGGATGGGCCTAAATGCAATCACAAATATCCTTACGAGAGAGGCAGAGGCAGATATGACAACAGAGGAGGAGACAGCAATGTGACTGTGGAGGCAGACATGGGAGTGATGTGGTCACAGGCCAAGGAATGCCAGCAGCCACCAGAACCTGGGAAAGCCAAGGAACACATTCTCCTCTACAGCCCCTAGAGGGAGCTTGGCCCAGCTGACACCTTGACTTCAGCCCAGTGATACTGATTGAGGACATCTGGCCACCAGAACGGTGAGAGAACAAATTTCTGTTGCTGTCAGCCATGAAGTTTGTAGTAATTTGTTACAGCAGACACAGGAAATGAATACAACATCCAAATCACTTTATCTCCATACTGGAAAACCAAAGTTCTGTCACTCTGGGGAACTTGTGGCCATCTTCCTCCACCTCAGAGAGTCCAGGGTAGGACCATTCTTCTCCCCACCATATTCCGTGATACACTTATGGACTCTGAGCACTTCTTGAGCCGTGGGGCTACAGCTCTAGATGCTGAGGTGGCTGAGACTCAGCACATCCACTCCCCACTGTGTGAGCCACCTATCCTGCCTGGATCCCCCCACGGCTCAGGAGTAAGGAGCTCAGACCTACCCGTCCTCCTCAAGGTATTCCCAGCCCCAGCCACTGGCTCTATCTGCAATCCTGCTCCTACAGCTCTTCACATGGCTGGCTCCTTCTTTGGTCTAAACCTAAATGTCACCTCTGAAAGGGTCTTTTCCTAACCCAGTCTCCAAAAGAGTCCCCTCCTGTTTTTCTCTGCCTCTGTGTGTTTTCTTCATAGGACTTACCACCATTTATCATTGTTTTACTTATTTGCTCATTTACTTGCTCAATCATTTGCTCATTGCCTTTTTTCAGTTGCCTCCTCCCACCCAAAGCACAGGGACTGCATTTGTCTTGTTCACCCCTGCGCCCTCAGCACCAGCACAGTGCCTAGTAAATGGTGGGCACCCAACAAATACTTGCTCAATTAACTAATTAATCCCTTAACTATATAAGGTTGTAGGTGGGAAAAAATTGGGAGAATATGAGGCAAAGCAGGGTGGGCATTTCTGATGATTTCCAAGTTTGAGTCATGGGGCCACGACTCTGTTGAAACAGAGCCCCAGTCTGGGTGGAAATGCCTCCTGTAGGAGTGCTGACTAGAGTTACTTTGACCCCCAGGGGTCAAGGTTAGTGCAAGCACATGACCAATGCTGCCAAGGGACTCATTCCGTCTAACATTGTCTCAGTCCTGGGCAAGCTGAGCTCTGCGAGTCCTTGTGAGGTTCCATTGGAGACGTGGAGCCAGCTGACACTCCCAAGTCTCCCACCCTTGGTTATAAAAGGAGAGAGGAGAGGAGAGGAAGCAGAAAAAGAGCAGTAGAAAAGAGGAGGGGTGCTTAAAGCCCCAGAGGAGCAGGGCTCCACTTGATCTCCTTTTTGCCCTGTTCTTGGAGAGCAGCTGCGGGAACCACCCAGCTCTGGATGACGGAGGGCTCTCAGTGCCAGGACACACATCCTCCGCCAAGGCTCCACGGGAGTGATTTCAGCCTGACTGATGACAGATCAAGAGAAGAAGAATATCACTTGCGTGAGTTTCCCAAAATTAAAATGGAGAACGGGGCCTTAGGGAAGGCTGCCTGGATAATTAAAGCATTAATTCAGGCTCTGGTTTGCTGAGAGCATCAGGCTCCTAAGAGCCCACTAAATTTCCCCCAGTAAACACAAGCAGCTCCAAGGCAGCTTCCTGGCCAGGGTGCAGGGGTCACAGGGTGCAACACCCTTCCTCTCCACACTCAGGGACAGCAAAGTTGAGGAGGCGAGGTTCTTTACCCAGAATATCTCAGAAGTTGAGGCTGGATCAGGTCTGAAAGGCCAACTACACCCCAGGATACTGAGTGCAGAGAAGACAGTGACTTGCCTGGGGTCACACAGTTGTTGGTAAGAGTGGAGGTCAGAATTCAAATTTCCCAACTTTGCTCCATTTCACATTTCTTGGAGGCTCGTCCACAATACCCCTATACACACACACAGCCCTGATTCCTCCCTACACAACCCTGAGTCCCCTCTACACAGCCCTGAGTCCTCCCTATGCAGCCTGGAGTCCTCCCTACAGGGGCCTGAGTCCTCCCTACACAGGCCTGAGTCCTCCCTACACAGCGTGGAGTCCTCCCTACACAGCCCAGAGTCCTCCCTACACAGGCCTGAGTCCTCCCTACACAGCGTGGAGTACTTCCTACACAGGCCTGTCTCAGTAACTCAGGCCCAGCCCCGCCTCTTGCTTTGCTGCAGGCACTCCCACCCTGGCAGCCCTCACCCCCTCACTGTCTCTCTCATTTCACCTTCCTTCGGGCTTCAGTTCAAGGCCTCCCTTCTCTATTGTCTTCCCTTTCAATGTCACTGCTTCATTCCCCTCTTTGAACTCCTCCAGCACTTGGGAGTTTTCATAGAACACAATTTAGCCCTGAAATGTACCCTGTCTCCCTTGGGGCAGGGCTGTTCTTCCCAACAAGACTGGGGCTCCCCGAGGCTTCCTCTCAAGTCTCCCCAGCCCAGTACACAGTGAGAGCAAACGTTGCCTGCTCCTTGGCAAGCCAAGATTTGAGTCCAGGTTTAGTTGACCTTTGTGGCCTTGGACAAGCCCCACAGGGGACCTGTGTTTCTGTCCCCACCCAAACAGAAAACAGGCATCAACTCCACCAAGGGCCAATTTTATTCCACATTGTGATGCTTCTCTGCACCTTCTCTCTGTCCCATAACAGCAGCCCACCCAAGCCCGCCCTCTCCCTGCTCTTCCTGTGGGTCCCCAAGAGCTCCCCAAGGATGCTGCTGTCTGAGGAGCCCCCTGACTGCCTACTAACCATTCTGCTGTCTCTGCCCAGGAGAACGGCATGGCTGGTGGGACAAGCACTGGATAGGGAGTTTCATGCTGGGTCCTAGGTTCCAGTCCTGCCCCTACCACTGTCTGGCTGTAGGACCTGGCCACATCCCATCGTGCCTTCACTGAAGGCTCTTCCTCTGTGAAATGAGGATATGAGAACTCACTGCTGCTCCCCACAGGCTCTACTGCCCAGTGCTCTCCTAAGTTGTAAGTAGACATCGATGTCTCCAGGCACAGATGCCCAGTAGAGCAGCTGAAAGCAGAATATGGCTTTCAAGTCTGGAGCATGTAAGAGGAGAAAGGAGAACTCACCCTTTTCCTGGACATCTGGCTTGGATCTCCTAGAAGAGAGTATGCAGTAAATACTAGAAGGCACAAAAACCACTGAGGCAACAATACACTCACCCAACACATACACAGTTGATCACCACCTCACACAGCTTCCCAGGAGCACGGCAATGGTTAATGAGATCTGGAGACTCAGTGGCTTGTATCAAGGCTCATCACCAAGATGATAACAGCAGAACTGCCATTAGCAAACCATACTGACCCTCTAAGTCAGCTCCTCAGATCACTCACGCTTTCTTTGACTGTGAAATGGGGAATGCACTAGATGTGGGGAAGGGGAGGGAAAGGTGAGATGCAGACTCACAGAGACCTCAGGCTTGGAAGCTCTAAGTTTAGATGCGACCTGATTTGATACCCTCCCCCATGCTGACCTTGGGCATGCTGACCAGCCCTGCTGACCCCCATGACAAAGCGTGCCCACATCTGGAATGAAATGACCCCCCATCTCAACTGCAAGTCCATCTGTCCACCGAGACCCCATCGAAGCTCCCAGGATAGCTCAGTGCTGAGCTGCAACTGGCATCAATACCACCCTCCATGAGACACATGGCTTCAAGGAATGGGACTAAGTCTGTTGTCAGGATGTTCAGCTCCAACTGCTCACTTCAGGAACCAAGCCTGGGTGGAAGGCCTGGCCCTGGCTGCACTCCCAGAGAGGATCCTTTGTGTTCCTGGCTGTGAGCCACCTCTGGATGGTGCCCCAAGGAGAGCTGCTGTGCAGCCTCAATAATTAACGCCTATGCAAATTGCCTTTTACACCTTCAACTGGGATATTGTTATTTCTTGATAAAAAGGGGAAATATTTACTGTCTTAGAGCACTTCTCACCAGAAGCCTGATAGGGCACAACACTCAGAAAAACTCCTCGTGGTGAAGGGGCTATCCCCCATCCCACCCAGCAGGCTGAGGCCCACTTGCTGTCACCAATTCCATCACCCACAATGGCTGACACAGTCATTGAGTTTAGACTGTCACAAGCCCCACAAATGACTGAAACACGCAATGTGAATAAAGGCCTGAGTCACAACAAACCCCGAGTCACTGGTGGAGGAGGAGTGGGTGCAGAGGCAGGCATGGGCCTTTCGAATGGGCAATCCCAGAGCCTGCAGGGTCTGGAGTTCAGGGTGGAGATGGAGGGAGGGGGCCCTGATGCTCTTTGGGCAAGAGCTTCTCTAGTAGGAATTCTATCTGCCTTGCTGTGCAGAAACAAGCTGCACATTGATTCATAGACAAAAACACCAAACCACCATCTGGGGATGGGAGGAAAAAAGAAAGACAGGGAAGGAAGAATATGCAGACAGATTTTGATTCTTTCATTGCCTGCTTTGTATCTCTTCAGCTTGGGAAGGTTCCTGGGACTTTCTGGCTCCATGAACAGTCATGCTTTATAGAAAATTAGACAAACCCTAAGAGAAATCAGGTTAGAAGCGAAACAAACCGTCTGTGGGACAAGCCTGCGGGAGGCTGCATTTCTGTGATCCTGGTGCGCATACAGTAATGTGGTGGCCATTCTTCGAAGTGATGGGGGATGGCACGGGATCTGAATGCAGGAAGCGTGGTGAGTGAAGATTTCCTTGGTGCTAACAGGAAGGCAGTGCTGAGATGAGATGTTTTCATGAAAAGGCGTGGTCCTCCGTGATTAGCCCAAGACTGTCAGTCAGTGACTGAGCACCTACTAGGTGCCTGGCTCTGCTCTCAGGAAGTTTTTAGAGGACTCTGCACCTCAGATGCAGGGCATGCTCTCCTCAAAACACACCACCCGGGGTTTGCTTCCATAGAGAGACTTCCTTATGGTCCAAGCAGTGGCCCCAAGGCAGGAGTCAGCAGCTACTTCGTCCCAGTATCTAAGAGGCAACCCAGGGAGGCTTGATGCCAGGTTCCTCCCTGTCCCTGCCCATGGTGCCTCCAATTCCCGTCATTAAAGATCCAGCCCTTTGCATGAAGGGAATGTGATCCCAAGAGCCCCTGGTTAAAAGGTAATAAAGGTAAAGACATTGACACACCTGAGATTGGCTGACTCTCCTTAGAGAAGGGTCCTAAGGGAATGGAACCCTGCCCCAGAGAATTGCCAGGAGGGACTGAGAAAAGGTAAAGTAACCTGAATTGATTAGGAAGAACAGGGACCTACAATGTAGCCTACAAGTGATGGGGAAGTGACAAGGTCTCAAAATAAATTCAGGCTGCGTCCATTGATGGCCTTCTCCCTTCCACTGGGGGCTGCCCACTGTACTGGCAACAAATCAGACAAAATCCCTATCCTTCTGTAGCCTACATTCTCATGGAGATACAGACAATATGGGAAATGTTTTTAAAGTACAACAAATGGCACTTTACATGGTGATAAGGACTAAGGAGAAAAACTA
This sequence comes from Pan troglodytes, assembly GCF_028858775.2. Taxonomy (NCBI): domain Eukaryota; kingdom Metazoa; phylum Chordata; class Mammalia; order Primates; family Hominidae; genus Pan; species Pan troglodytes. The sequence goes on from NC_072398.2 coordinate 67,785,987, forward strand.
CAGCAGAGAAATGTATTGGAGAAAGAATGACCCAGGAAAATCTTCCAGAGAAAATGACTTTTGAGAAAAGATCTGAAAGGAGTTGGGGACAGAACTATGGAGACATCTAAGGAAGCACACAGAGAGAAGTTCTGGTGTGGGTGCCCTCCAGAGGGAACCCTCGGCCCTCGCTGACCTTCAGTGCCCCCCAGCACTCCTGCCGTCCTGCTGCGCCCCTTCAGCTGTGCAGGGGTCTCCATTCCACATCCTGCCAGAGCGTGACAGCCTTCAATCTTGCACGTCCGGTTGGCCATCTATGGTCTGCCCCTCAGAAACACCTGGTCCTGCCTGAGACAGAGCTGTGAGGAGACTACCCTGGACACGTTGTGGGGAGCTGAAGCTCACCCTCGGTGCCTGCAGCCCCTCCTTCCTGTGGCCACTCTCTCCCCTCCTCCCACAGTACTCAGTAATCCTGGAGCCCCGACTCCTGCCTCTGTCAGACGGTCCTTGGCCAGAAGGTAGAGCTAGGCACAAGCCTGGCTCAGCCACTCAAGAAGCGGGGAAATGAGCAAGTCATCTGCCCTTCCTGGGCCACAGTTTGTGCATCTGTAAAATGAGGGTTGTTGGATAGCTCATCTCGAACACCTCTTCCAGTCCTCGATGAGCCCCGCTCTCCACTGAGAAGCCCAAACTTGCCAGCGTGTTCATCTATGTCTCCTCTCCGCCAGTAGACTGACCTGACATTCTAACAGCAGCCCTGCAGTCACACAGCCACATGCCCAAGAAAGACCCAAAGCCAGCAGACCCTGGGGAGTTATTTTAGGCCTAGAGCCTTCTCGGTAGCCACTCATGCCCCAGGCGCAGCCCCCTGGCCCCCCAACTCAGCAACTCGGCATGTGGCCACATTGAACCATAAGAAGAAATGCAGCAATTCCATGTGCAGCCAGCCCTTCATCCGCCAGTGTTTCCTGTCACTCAAATTCACACTGACTGTGAGATCATCTCACCCCAGGGTCTGTGGCACTCTTATTAGGAGGCTTTACAAGCAAATAGCTACCAGCACTCCAATGCAATCAGCATCAATCAGCATAGCCGATGACGGCTCACCCTGCAAAGCTGCTTCTCCCTGGCTTTGCCTTCCAAGGAGCAGAGCCCAGCTAGGTGTGCAGACCCTGCTGAAGGAGGCACCCAGGCTGCAGCTGAGGCAGGGGGCTTCTGGCGCTGGCACCTCTGTTGAGGTGGGTAACAGGGAGCTGGCTAAGACTGCAGGAGTCCTGCCTGCCCCACTCACTGTCTTTACCTCCAGGGTCTGGCCTGGATCACCTTTTTCTGACAGGCATGAAATTCAACGTATCATACCTTGGCCACTTAGGAATGGTGGGGCGGGGGAAGGGATGTGGCATAATTACAAGAATGGCCTCAGAGCTGGTTAGCTCCCTGGGCTAACCCAGCCAGTGTAAACCAGAGGCAACTGGGGCTTTGCCAGCAGGTAATTAAAAGAAAGACTTCAGGTTCCCAGGCCGATGGCCAGCCCGGGGGCCTCAGTGCTATCAGCCAAGAAAGGGCCCTCTATCTTGCACTCTGGGTGGTTCCTTTTCCACTAAGGACTCCTCCAACATTCATGTCAAGTGGAGGTGGGCTGTTAGGCAGGGATGATGCCACAGTGTAATTCCACTGTCCTTGCCAAGTGTGTCCCTAGGGCAAAGAGCATTTCCAGCTGCTTAGACCCCTGGTTTTCCCCTGAGGCAATTATTCAGTCATTTTTGTCTCTGAGGGTGGCAGAAAGGCAGAATGTTGTTTCTCTTTCCTTGCCTCCTCCTTGGTGACCTTTCAAGACCCTGAGGCAGGAAAGCATCTGCCATCTCAGGAGACTTTAGAGACAGCACCAAACTTCCCATGTCCTCTCCCTGCCGAGGGTTTGCCTTAGCCTTTCAGCCCAAGACAGGATCCTTGTAGACGTAGCAAGACCAAGCATGTTTTGGGTGGAGAGAAAGAGCAGTGCCTGGAATGTGTACGGAGGTACGTTTGATGTACTGATTTAGCAAGCAGTGTTAGTGGAAAGAGAGTTTGCCTGGACAGGTACGTGCAGCTGCTTGGAATCCAGCTGTGAACAGGACCCAACTGTTGCCCTCAAGTAGCTTACAGTTGCACAGAGAAGATGGAAGTGAAGAGATTCTTCCAGAGCAGTGGGGTGACTGCTAGCTAACAGGAGAGCTAACTAAAAGGAAGTTTGAGAGAACACAGGAGGGTACCTGACTCTGTTTGTGGGGCTGAGAAAGGCTTCTTGGCAGGAACAACTTCCTGTGGAAACAGGTATGCAAGCTGATTTGAAGGGTGAGCAAGAGTAGCCAGGTGAGGGGGGTAGGGACAAGGGAAGGGCCTGTTGTCCTTTTATATAGCCAGGGAGGGGAGAGGAGAAGCCGGGGAGGCAGACCACCCAGGCACAGGCTTGGGGCCACAATGAGGAATTTGTTTTCTATCCTTTGGGTGATAGGGACAATTCTGAGAGGAGACAGGGCATCACCAGGTTTCCTCTTTAGAGAGGTCATGGGAACCATGGGGCCAAGGATGCAAGGATGCAATGCAAGGGGCCAGGCTAGAGGCCAACTAGCCAGTCAGAAAGCTGTCGCCTCCTTGATTTCTCCACTTAAATGCATAATACACATCTGGGTTAGTCCATTTTTTGCATTGCTATAAAGAAACAGCTGAGGGTAATTTAAAAAGGAAAGAAGTTTATTTGGCTCATGATTCTGCACTCTGTACCTGAGGTATAGCACCAGCATCTGCTTCTGGTGAGGGCTTCAGGAAGCTTACAGTCACGGTAGAAGGGAAAGGGGCAGCCAGTGCCTCATATGGCAAGAGAGGGAGCAAGGAGGGGAGAGGTGCCACAGTCACTTGGACAACCAGATCTCACGTGAACTAGTAGAGCAAGAACTCACTCATTATCATGAGGACAGCACTAAGCTGCTCATGAGGAATCGATCCTTATGACCCAAACATCTCCCCCTACGCCCACCTCCAGCACCGGAGGTCACATGGCAACATGAGATTTGGAGGGGACACCATCCAGCCCATATCAGCCTCTCAAACTTGACAGAACGAAAGCAGCATTCTTTCTCTCTCCCTCCAGCCTCCTCCACCCCAGTCTTCTCCTTGTCAGTGAATGGACCCCCATCTACCCAGTTGCTCAAGCCAAGTTCCAGGAGGCATCCTAATTGATGCCTCCCTCATCACCACCACCAACCACAGCCAATCTGTGGGCACGTCCTGTGGCTGTCACCACCAAAATACCTCCCAATATACCACCCCCTGTCCTGTGATTTTGGCAGCCCACTAAGGGATAGTCCTCTCCCCTGGCTCTTGATGCCCTGCCACCCATTTGTCACACAGCAGCCAAAGTGAGGTTTCTATACCTTTTTGTTGTGAATATATAAGCAGGAAAGTGTACAAAACAAAACCATACAAAGTGAGCCATGTGGAAGCACCCACAAGGTCAAGAAATAGAACATTACCAGTTCTACTCTGAAGCCCACTTTGTGTTCTCTATCAGTGGTCCTCTTTCTCTGCCAAAGACAACCACTATCCACGCTTTCGAGGTAAGCACTTCTTTGACTATTCTTATATTTTATCACCCAACCATGCATCCCTAAAAGCACCCAAACATGCATCCCTAAAAGCTCTAGTCTGGGTTTTGGCTGGAACTTGAAGTCTCCACAAATGGAATCAGACGGCAAGGATTCTGTTCTGTTGGGCTTCTTTCCCTCAGCATGATATTTAGGAAATTCATCCGTGTGTGTAGCCATAGTTTGTTCATTCTTATTGTCATATGACAATCTATTATTTATCCATTCTACTGTTGATGGGCATTTGAGTAATTCCCAGGGTTTTTTTTTTTTTACTATTATGAATAATGTTGCTACAAGCAGTTTGATATGTCTCTTGGTGCCAAAATAGTCTTAAACATAGATCAGAGCCTGTCACTCCTCTGCTTAAAATTCTCCAAAAATCATCTTATCATACTGAAAATCCAAATGCTTTAGAAGGCTATGCTTCCTCCTCTGACCTCCTCTTCTTCCCCTTGCCCCCTTGCCCAGAGCACTAATGCCTCACCAGCCTCTGGAACATGCCACGCCTGGGTCAACCTCTGGGCCTTTGTACCTGCCCTTCCCTTTGCCTAGAATGCTCTTCTGCCAGGTCTTGACATAGTTGGCTCCTTCTTACCATTCAAGTCTAGAGTCAAATATCACTTCCTCAGACAACTCCCTTGACCACTTCATTTGGAAGACACTCCCAAATCTCCCTCTTCCACACACCCTTGTCCTGTTTCCTTCCAGGAACTTGTCACTGTGGGAAGAGTCTTATTTACTTGTCTAGTTACTTGATTGTTGTTTATCTCCTCCCACCTTTATCTTGTTCACTGCTGTATTCTCAGCACCTGGAATCTTGTCAGACACAGAGTGAGCGTTCAGTAAAACTTTTTTGAATGAATGGATGGATGGATGAATAAATGAATTCCCAGGAAAAATAGCCATGTAAGTAGTCCAGTGGCAGTTGGGAGAAGGGAGTAGAGTAGAGAGCAGTGAACATTTTTGAGAACAACAGAAAAAGAATAAAGGAAAGAAGAGAGGCAGGAGATTAACACTGATTGAAACTCTGTGCCCTGTGCCCTAGGCCAAGGGTTTCATGTTGGGCCCATGCAGGGCTGGTCTCTGGTGTGCTAGAGGGCTGTGTGCCCCTTGCAGGCTGGTTGAGCTGAAGCCCAGGAGAAGGTTCCCTGGGAGGCAGAGAACACTGAACCCTCTTCAGAGCACAGCCAACCCTTGCTAAAGTGGGAGAATAAGGGAGGCTGCCTTTAATCCTCGTCTAGACAAGGGAGGAGGAAGGTGGGGGTGTTTCATTATTCTCTAAGAAATCAAGGCAGCAGCATGAGACAATCTGGGTGTCAACCTGACAATGCAACCTCTAGGAATGACAAACTCTCCTCACTGCTGCTGCAGTAAACATCCAGAGAGCAGCAGAAGCCAGCACCAGACCTCAATATCTTCCAGCCGGACTGTGGGGTGTGCTCCAAGCATTTTGAAGCACTTCCCTGCACAGACCCAGAGCAGCAAGGCCAAGGCTTTGGGGAGGGAAGACTGGAATAGGAGCAATCATAAAAGGCAAGGCAGGAAGGTGCTCCTCTCGGAGGTGGAATAGGAGGGCAGGACCACCATCAGGACACAGGAGTAACTTTAAGAACCTGGACTGGAAGGTAAGAGGCCTGAGTTCTTCCTGGTCCCTCCTTACCTGTGTGATCTCAGGCAAGCTTCTTAATCTGCCAAGGGTCAATTACTTCCACTTCAAAATGGACACAAAGAGACACCCTCTTTGTCAACATCTCAAGGTAATTGTAAGGATCAAATGAAATCACATATATAAAATAGTTTGTAGACAAATGTAAGATGATATTGATGGGCCTGAAACACATTCACTACTCAGAAAGTAAAAGCAGATAGTAAATCATCAGCCAAATTTGGAGTAAGTGGCAGGATTTGGGGGAATTTTTCCTTGAGGGACACTCATAACATCCTAGGCCAGGAAGGTAGAAACTAAGTTTCTATCAGCAAAATAAGATCTCTACTAGTTAACAATGTGGAACCCTGTAATAAAAAATAAAAACAAAACCCTAGGAATGAATTTAATAAAAAATATGCAAGATGGATGAAGAAGCTTTTAATTTAAATACTATTTAAAGACACAAAAGAAGAACTTGAACAAGTGGAAAATCATACCACATTCAGGAATAAAGAAACTTTATATCATAAAGATGTAAATTTATTCTCAAAAAAATTACCAATAAATTTTGTGGAGGAGCTAGGTAAGTTTAATTTAAAGATCATGTGGAAGAATAAATAAGTAACATTATCCCAAAAAATTCAAAAAAGAAATGTATCAAAAATGACTAGCCATACAACATATTAAGGCATATTATAAAATCGCATTAATTAAAACCTGTATTCTGGCATATGAATAAACAAATTAATCAACAGAATAAAATAGAAAATGCTGAAACAGACCCATATACCTATAAGAAATATTAAATTTGAGATCACTGAGGAAGAGATGAATAATTCAATAAATAGTATTGGGACAAGTGAGTAGACATGTAAAAAAAATTATGTAGGATCCTTCCCCCAAGTCTTCTACCAAAATTAATTATCAATGAATCAAAGATTTAAATGTAAGAAATAAAGCCATGAAAAGTGCTAGAAGTAAAAAAAAAAAAAAGTATAATTTTTGTGTTTGTGAAGGCCTTTGTAAGAATAATATACAACCAAGACACAATAATAAAAAGACTGATACATTCAACTGTATAAAAGTGTAAAAACTGTCATAAAAACATAAACACCTTCAAAAGGCAAACTACAAACTAGGAAAACATTTTCTGAATTTATACTACAAAAGCCTAATTTGCTTAATATACAAAATAGTCTACAAATTAATAGGAAACTGTGCAAAGGATATAAACAATCATTCACAGAAATGGAAATATAAATGGTTTTTAATAATTTTAAAGATGTTGAATCTCACAGTAAGAGAAATGCATATTGAAACCAGGAGATACCATTTTTTATCTCTCAGATAGTCAACCAAAAATGTTTGGTAACACAGTATATTAGTAGGGAGGCAAGGAAATAGGTACTATGTCGGTAGATGAATAAACTCTACAATTTCCTTGGAAGGTTATTTGGGACTATATTGCAAAATTTTAAACTCATACCACAAAATGTGGTATATACATACAATAGAATATTATTTAGCCTTAAAAAGGAAGGAAGTTCTGACGATATAACATGAATGAAGCCTGAAGACACTATGTTAAGTGAACAACAGTATCAAAAACAATAAAATACTCAGGAATAAATTTAACCAAGGAAGTGAAAGATCTGTGCACTAAAAACTATATAACATTGATTTAAAAAATTGAAAAAAAGGCATAAATAAATGGAAAGATTTCCCATGTTTCTGGGTTAGAAGAATTAATATTGTTAAAATGGTCACACTACCCAACGTGATACACAGATTCAGCACAATCCCTATCAAAATTCCAATGGTACTTTTCACACAAATAAAAAACAATTCTAAAATTTGTATGGAATCATATAAGATCCTGAATAGCCAAAGCAATCTTGAAAAAGAAAAACAAAGTTGGAAGCATCATACTTCCTGATTTCAAATTATATTACAAAATTATAATAATCAAAACAGACACATAAACCAATGGAACAGAATAGAGAGCCTAGAAATAATTCAAAGCATAGACAGTCAACTAATTTTTGACAAGGCCACCAAGAATACACAATGGAGAGAGGACAGTGTCTTCAATTAATTGTGCTAGAAAAACTGTATATCCACAGGCAAAAAAAAAAAAAATGAAACTGGACCCTTAATTTACACTATACACAAAAATCATCTCAAAATGGATTAAAGACCAAAACATAAGACCTGAAATCGCTCCCTCTCCCTCTCCCTCTCCCACTCCCTCTCCCTCCCCCTCCCCTCCCCCTCCCTCTCCCTCTCCCCACGATCTCCCTCTCCCTCTCCCCATGGTCTCCCTCTCCCTCTCTTTCCACGGTCTCCCTCTGATGTCGAGCCGAAGCTGGACTGTACTGCCGCCATCTCTGCTCACTGCAACCTCCCTGCCTGATTCTTCTGCCTCAGCCTGCCGCCACGCCTGACTGGTTTTCATATTTTTTGGGTGGAGACGGGGTTTCCTATGTTGGCCGGGCTGGTCTCCAGCTCTTAACCGTGAGTGATCTGCCAGCCTCGGCCTCCCGAGGTGCCAGGATTGCAGATGGAGTCTCGTTCACTCAGTGCTCAATGTTGCCCAGGCTGGAGTGCAGTGGCGTGATCTCGGCTCGCTACAACCTCCACCTCCCAGCCGCCTGCCTTGGCCTCCCAAAGTGCCGAGATTGCAGCCTCTGCCCGGCCGCCACCCCGTCTGGGAGGTGAGGAGCGTCTCTGCCTGGCCGCCCGTCGTCTGGGATGTGAGGAGCCCCTCTGCCTGGCTGCCCAGTCTGGGAAGTGAGGAGCGCCTCTTCCGGGCCGCCATCCCATCTAGGAAGTGAGGAGCATCTCTGCCCGGCCGCCCATCATCTGAGATGTGGGGAGCACCTCTGCCCCTCCGCCCCGTCTGGGATGTGAGGAGCGCCTCTGCCCGGCCGCGACCCCGTCTGGGAGGTGAGGAGCGTCTCTGCCCGGCCGCCCCGTCTGAGAAGTGAGGAGCCCCTCCGCCGGGCAGCCGCCCCATCTGGGAGGTGAGGAGCGTCTCCGCCCGGCAGCCGCCCCTTCCCGGAGGTGGGGGGCAGCCTCCGCCCGGCCAGCCGCCCCGTCTGGGAGGGAGGTGGGGGGCGGCCCCCGCCCGGCCAGCCGCCCCGTCCAGGAGGGAGGTGGGGTCCGGCCCCTGGCCGGCCAGCCGCCCTGTCAGGGAGGGAGGTGGGGGGCAGCCCCCGCCCGGCCAGCTGCCCCATCCGGGAGGTGGGGGGCACCTCTGCCCGGCCGCCCCTTCTGGGAAGTGAGGAGCCCCTCTGCCCGGCTGCCACCCTGTCTGGGAGGTGTACCCAACAGCTCATTGAGAGCGGGCCATGATGACGATGGCGGTTTTGTTGAATAGAAAGGGGGGAAATGTGGGGAAAAGATAGAGAAATCAGATTGTTGCTGTGTCTGTGTAGAAAGAAGTGGACATAGGAGACTCCATTTTGTTCTGTACTAAGAAAAATTCTTCTGCCTTGGGATGCTGTTGATCTGTGACCTTACCCCCAACCCGGTGCTCTCTGAAACATGTGCTGTGTCCACTCAGGGTTAAATGGATTAAGGGCGGTGCAAGATGTGCTTTGTTAAACAGATGCTTGAAGGCAGCATGCTGGTTAAGAGTCATCACCACTCCCTAATCTCAAGTACCCAGGGACACAAACACTGCGGAAGGCCCCAGGGTCCTCTGCCTAGGAAAACCAGACCTTTGTTCACTTGTTTATCTGCTGACCTTCCCTCCACTATTGTCCTATGACCCTGCCAAATCCCCCTCTGCGAGAAACACCCAAGAATGATCAATAAAAAAAAAAAAAAAAAAAAAGACCTGAAATCATAAAAGTGCTGGGAAAAAAGAAATAAGGGAAAAGCTCTTTGATAGTGGCCTTGGCAATAATTTTTTGAATATCACACCAAAAGCTTAGGTAACAAAAGCAAAAATAAACAAGTGGTACTGCATCAAACTAAAAAGCTTCTGAACAGCAAAGGAAAATCCAACAAAATTAAAAGACAGCCTACTGATTGGTAGAAAATATTTGCAAACTACGTATCTGACAAAGAGTTAATATTTAAAGTATATAAAGAACTCACACAACTTAGCCGCAAAAAAAAAAAAAAAAAAAAAGTGGGTAAATGACCTGAATAGACATTTTTCCAAAGAAGACACATAGATGGCCAAGAGGTGCATAAAAAGGTGCTCAACATCACTAATCATCAGGGAAATGCACATCAAAACCACAAGGGGACCAGGTGTTGTGGCTCACACCTGTAATCCCAGCATTTTGGGAGGCTGAGACGGGCAGATCACTTGAGGCAGGAGTTCAAGACCAGCCTGGCCAACACGGCGAAACTCCATCTCTACTAAAAATATATAAATTAGCCAGGTATGGTGGCGCACACCTGTAATCCCAGCTACTTGGTAGCCTGAGGCAGGAGAATCGCTTGAACCTGGGAGGCAGAGGTTGCAGTGAGCCAAGATCACGCCACCGCACTCCAGCCTGGGTGAGAGTGCAACACTCCATCTCACAAAAACAAACAAAAAAAAGCCCACAATGGGGTATAACCTTATACCTGTTAGTATGGCTATTAACAAAAAGACAAGAGACATGTGTTGGCAAGGGTGTAGAGAAAAGGAATGTCTTGTACGTTGTTGGTAGGAATGTAAATTGGTACAATCATTATGGAAAACAGCATGGATGTTCCTCAAAAAAATTAAAAATAGAACTACCATATGATCCAGCAACCCTTCTGCTGGTTATATAGCCAAAAGAAATGAAATCAGTACCTTGTAGAGATATTTGCACTTTCATGTTCACTGTAGCATTATGCACAATAGTTAAGACAATGGAAACAACTTAAGTGCCTACCAATGGATGAGTGGATAAAGAAATTGTGATATATATACAGAATGGAATACTACTCAGCCTTTAAAAAGGAGATACTCTCATTTTAGACAACATGAATGAAACTGGAGGATGTTATAGTAGACAAAGAACCTAAACACAGAAAGAAAAGTACTGCGTGATCTCACTTACATGTGGAATCTTTAAAAAGTCAAACATGTAAAAACAAAGAGTAAAATGGCGGTTAGGGGCAGGAAGGAGGAAGAAAAGTGGAGCAGTAGGTCAAAGGGTAAAAACTTGCAGCTATATAGGATGAATACATCTACAGATCTTAAATGTACAGGGTTAGGGCTATAGTTAACAATATTGTATAGTACACTGAAATTTTGTTAAAAGGGTAGATTCTACCATCCTGGCTAACACAGTGAAACCCTGCCTCTACTAAAAAAAAATACAAAAAATTAGCCAGGCGTGGTGGCGGGCGCCTGTAGGCCCAGCTACTCGGGAGGCTGAGGCAGGAGAATGGCGTGAACCTGGGAGGAGGAGCTTGCAGTGAGCCGAGATCATGCCACTGCACTCCAGCCTGGGCGACAGAGCGAGACTCCGTCTCAAAAAAAAAAAAAGAGTAGATTCTAAGTGCTCCTACCACACAAAACAGGAACTATGTATGGTGAAGAATATGCTAATTTGTTTGGCTGTAGTAATCATTTTACTATGGATGTGTATATCAAAACATGTTGTAACACCTTAAATATATGAAATACAGATATAAAGAAAATTAAAATATAACTATATTTATTTTAATTTTCTTTGCATTATATCTATGTAATAGATATAAGACATTATATAGATGTAATATAAAGAAAACTAAATTCCAAAATCACTTCCTACTTTAAGAAAAAAAGACATTATGCTAGATGAAATAAGCTGATCACAAAAGCACAAATACTATATGATGTTACTTATATGAGATACCCAGAGTAGTCAAATTCAGAGAGACAGCAAGTAGATTGGTGGTTGCCAAGGGCTGGGGGAGGGAGGAATTGGAAGTTAGTCTTTGATGGGTAAGCAGTCTAGTTTGGGAAGATGAAAAAGTTCTAGAAATGGAAGGCAGTTGCAGTTGCACAACAATGTGAATTACTTAATGCCACTAAACTGTACACTTAAAAATGGCTAACATGATAAATTTTATGTCATATATATTTTACCACAATAAAATAAATACAGAGAAAAAAGAAACCATAAACAATACACAAAGAGTACGAATTCTAAAGTCAGCTGTGCTAGGCCTAAATCCTTGCTCCTTCCTTTAACAGCTATGTCACCTGAGACAAGGTACTTAACATTTCTAAGCCTCAGTTTCATCATCCACAAAACAGTAATAATAGTACTGCGTTGAGTTGTTTTGAGGCATGTATAGGGCTTAGAGTAGTGCCTACCACATCATAAGAGCTTGATAAGTAGTACTTTCTTATTTATCATTATTATTAACAGTTATTGAACACCTCTAACATCTGGGCATTTTGCCAAGTACTAGGAATACAGAGATGAACAGGATGGGTTCCTGCCTTTAAGAACCTCACCACTTAGTAAATGGTCCCTTAACTGATTCTATCTTCACTCAAGCCCTCACTGTATGAGCAAATGTTGAAAAGTCACAATGGAAGTACCCATCAAGAGGAAAAACAGGAGACTCAACTAGATTGAAGGTCTAAAGTAAGTTCTATTGATTAGACCTGTCTGAAATAGAAGGGACTATCCTGAAAAGTAGTGAGGTCGTCTGGATAACTACTTATCAGGCATACTGCAGAGAAACTCAGAAGTTGGACTATGAGATCTCTATGGCCCCATATGGCTCAGACAGTCTGTGGTGCTCTAGGGTGGGGGCCAAGGACTGGACTATGAGCAGCTTGGCTGGGGAAAGGCTCCAGGGTGTCAGCCTCACAGACATCTCTGCTTCATGACATCATCCAAATTCCCCCCAGCAGGAACCTGAAGTGTCCATATGTCAGGTGTGAATTCAAGTTCAAAATTACAGACATGATTTCCACATAGACGAATGGAGATGAACCAAGGCACAATGGTCCCTGGATGGCAGACAGAAGGGTAAAAAGGCCCAAAGAGAGGGCCACCACTGCCTTTTTCTGGGCCAGGGCATGCTCCAGGATGCAGGCCTTGGATTAAAACTACAGCAGCATGCACAGCTGAAAACCTGAAGACAATACCCCAAGGCCACCTGTGAATCCAAAGAGGGTATCCCACTCCCCAGATTCAGGACAGCACAGCTAGGCCAGCAACCAGAGGAGTCTGAAAGCTTAGCATTTAAGGAAAAGAAAAACAGGTCTCTTTCTTGGAGGTTTGACAGTGTCCTGCACAGAGACAGAAGGAAAGACAAGACTCCCGTTTCAGTCTTGGGACATTATGTGCAGTCAAGACTTCAACTGCAGCATCCACTTAGGGCTAAGGATAAGGAAGGGCAGGGCGATATTCCCTACATGGTCTGCAACCAGGCAGCTTTCCTGAGGGTCTCAGAGGAAAGACAGTGTGGATCCTGTTTGCTAGAGATCCTGACTTCCTTTCTTGGAGTGCAGGGTTGGTAGGAATAGCAATGTGATCAGGGAAGGCCTCACTGATACAGTGACATTTGAGCAAAGACCTGAAGGTGGTGAGGGGCAAGCCATACAGAAACCTGGAGAAGAGCATGCCAGAGGGAAGAGCAAGTCTACAGGGCCAGAGGCGAAGTGTGCCCAGCACATGTGAGGCACAGCAAGGAACCTGTGCAACTGGAATAGAGAGAGATGGGGAGAGCTGTAGACAGTCCAGGGAGATAAGCGGTGGGGCAGCTCTCAGACTCTGCAGGGCTCCATAGGCCATTTTAAGGCTCTAACTTCTACTCTCAGTAAGATGGGAAGACACTGGAGGGTTTCAGGCAGAGGAGTGAGACCCCCTGACTCAGCTTCTAAAGGATCCTTTGAGCTGCTGGGTTGAGAACACACTCCAGGTAGGGCAGCATGACCACCTGTGTCAGTTACGGGAGGCTGTGACAGTAGCTTGAACCAGGCTGGTAGCAGTGGAGGTGGTGAGAAGCAGATATATTTTGAAGACAGAGCCAACAGGATTTGCTGACAGATTGGATGTGGGGAGTGAAAGAGGTGTCAAGAATGATGCTGAGATTTTTTGGCCAGAGCTATTAGAAGGATGGTGTTGTCATTAACTGACATAGGGAAGATTGAAGAAGGAGCAAGAAGATCAAGAATTCATATTTAAATATGCACAGTTTGATATGCCTGTCAGACATCCATGTGGATACCTCTCATAACAATTGGATGGACACGTGTAGCATTCAGGAAGAAGGCCAGCTATATGTTTAGAAGTCATCTATATTGGGTGGTATTTTAAATCTGGACTTTGGATAAGTGATTATAGATAAAGAAGAGGCCTTAGGACTGCACCCTGGGGTATCCAAGGCTCACAGCTGGTTGATGACAGAAAATTAACAAAGCCCTGGAAGGAGTTAGCAATGAACACGAGGAGAGGGCGTGTCCTGAAAGCCAGATGAAGAAGTGCTTGCCCATGTCAAGGACTCATTAGGTCAAGTATCTCAAGATGAAAACTGAGAGTTGACCACTGGATTTAGCAATGGGAAGGCCATTTATGATCTTGGAAAGAAGAATTTTGGTGAAGTGAGGGGAGAGGAGAGCCTCATTAAAGAGGGTTCAAAAAGAATGGAAGTGGCCAAATAGTGCAAGGAAAGTTTCTCTTTATAAATGTATTCCAACTAAGAAATAAAGAAGGAATGGCTGGGCATAGTGGCTCACGCCTGTAAATCCCAGCACTTTGGGAGGCCAAGGTGGGTGGATCAACTAAGGTCAGGAATTCGAGACCAGCCTGACCAACATGATGAAACCCCATATCTACTAAATACAAAAAATTAGCCGGGCATGGTGGTACATGCCTGTAATCCCAGCTACTTAGGAGGCTGAGGCAAGAGAATCCCTTGAGCCTGGGAGGCAGAGGTTGCAGCAAGCCGAGATTGTGCCATTGCACTCCAACCTGGGTGACAGAGCGAGACTCCGTCTCAAAAAAAAAAAGAAAGAAAAAGAAATGAAGAAGGAATGACAGGATTAGAAAGCATCATTTTGTAAGCCCCTAATGAAACAAATGATCTCAGCAGGAGCTAGCAAACTATGGCCCTTGGGCTATACCTGGCTCACTTGCTTTTATAAATAAAGTTTTATTGGAACTCATCCATGCCCATTGAGTTATGTATTGGCTGTGGCTGCTTCTGAGCTACATTGGAAGGACTGAGTAGTTGAGACAGAGACCACATGGCCCACAGACTAAAATATTTACTGTCTGGCCCTTTGCAGAAAATGTTGCCAACCCTGATGTATGTAATGGGTGTGGGCTTGGAGGAAGTGAGACCCCAGAAGATGGGCACAGAGGAGAGGGCAGGGCAAGTCAGGAGGAGAAATAAAGTGAGTAAAGGCTGAGGCTTGTGAGGGGAAGCCTCTTCCACAGACTTCTAGTGTGTTCATGCCAGAAGGGACTGGGGACTGATGTAGTCCACCCTCCACTGCCTCACTGTGAATTGCTTCCTGTGGGCCTGCTCAGTGGCGTCTGGGCCCACAGCTGATGAAGGGAGCCCCTTTCCTTCAAGGGGTAGGTAGCATCCTCAGAGAGATCCAGTTAGCACACAGAGGATGGAAACACCCCTACCTGCATGACTCCCATACCACCAGATGTTTCCATGAGGGCAAGCCCTAGGCCTGCCTTTCCACCTAGTAGTATCTCTGTCCTCTGCGTTCTGCACGGACCTCTTCTGGTTGACTCACGATGGATAGCCTTGATCGAGGGTGATCCACCCAGGCTCCAAGTAGAATGACTTTTAGGAGACTTTGGGGTCCCAGATGTAATATCAGCATTTGGAGTGTGCATTTTATCAGTTTGAGTCCATAGCTTTCATCAGATTTTCAAAGGGTTCTATGACTACAAAGGTTAATAATCACCACACTCAAAGTTTAATAATTGTTTGATGTACTGGATTTAGGAGCAAGTCTGGGATATAATTACATCTGTCAAGTCTCCTTCAAAAGTCAATATGTGCTCCCCACCCACCAAACTAGAAGACTTTTTCTGGATCAATGAAAATAAGAATTAAAATTATTCAATGGCAGGCTGATAACAGTGCAAATCTCAAGAATCCTCTATGTTCATAGGCCGAACAAAAGAGCAAACTTATCAAGAGCTAGTTCCCATGTAATAGCTGACATTATACACACTTAACAAGCCATGAATACTTAGAAAATAAAAATGGGATACAATGTGTATCTTTTAAGTGAATTATGTTTCATTATCTCTTTTTTTTTCCAACTTTTATTTTAAGCTCAGGGTAACATGTGCAGGATGTACAGGTTTGTTACATAGGTAAATGTGTGCCATGGTGGTTTGCTGCACAGATTGTCCCATCACCTAGGTATTAAGCCCAACATCCATTAGCTATTCTTCCTGATGCTCTCCCTTCTCCCACTCCCCAGTCTTCGACAGGCCCCAGTGTGTGTTGCTCCCCTCAATGTGTCCATGTGTTCTCATCGTTCAGCTCCCACTTATAAGTGAGAACACGTAGTATTTGGTTTTCTGTTCCTATGTTAGTTTGCTGAGGATAATGGCTTCTAGCTCCATTCATGTCCTTGCAAAGGACGTGCTCTTGGTCCTTTTTATGGCTGCATAGTATTCCATAGTGTGTATGTACCACATTGTCTTTATCTAGTCTAAATTGATGGGCATTTATGGTATTGATATAAGAACAGACACATAGACCAATGGAACAGAATAGAGAACCCAGAAATAAGACTGCACACCTACAATTATCTGATCTTCGACAAACCTGACAAAAACTAGCAATTGGGAAAGGATTCCCTATTTAATAAATAGTGCTAGGAGAACTGGCTAGCCACATGCAGAAAACTGAAACTGTTTCATTATCTTAATGGTTTGAATGACCTCTACAAACTAGCATCACCCGAGCCCTCACAACTTTACATGCTGTGATGGTTAATATTAGGTGTCAACTTGACTGGATTTAGGAATACCTAGAGAACTGGTAAAGCATTATTTTGGGGTGTGTCTTAATGGTGTTTCCAAAGGAGACTGGCGTGTGAGTCTGAGTGGAATAGGTGGGGAAAGCGTACCTTTAATGAGGTCAGGCACCATCCAATTACCTGAAGGCTTGCATAGAACAAAAACAGAGAAAAGACCCTCTCCTGGAGCTGGGATACACTCTTCCTCCCCTCTCCTTGGACATCAGAACTCAGGGCTCTCCACTCTTTGGATTCCAGGACTTATACCAGCCACCGTCCTTCCAGGTTCTTAGGCCTTTGGACTGAGCCATGTTACTGGCATCTCAGGGTTCCCAGCTTACAAATGGCCTGTGATGGGCCTTCTCAGCCTCCGTAATCACGTAAGCCAGTTCCCCTAATAAATCCCCTAAAATAGATAGATAGAAAGATATTGTCTATCTATCTATCTATCTATCTATCTATCTATCTATCTATCTCCTATTGATTCTCTCTCTGGGGAACCCTAACTAATACACTTCCCCACCATAGCCATGCCTGAAAGGATATAAGATCCAAGGCAATCTGCACCGTCTGCCTCCCACAAATACTTTATATGCTTGCTTAATCTACTTTTACTGGGCTTGAGGCTCTGAGATGCCATAAGACAGCAGATTAAGAGGGCCAGCCACAGGTACTATGGTGGTGCCCAGCTAGAGCTCTGCTTGCCACCCTGCCCTCTTCCCTTCCCCCAAGAGCTCAGTACAATCCCTTGCTCTCAAACAAGCCCAGATCATCTCTAGCTAATATTTGTTGATTGTTTCTACTGATTCAATCTTTACACAAATCCTGTGAGGTTAGGTACTATTCCTACATACATCAAGGAAACTGAGACTCAAAGAAAATAAGTCACTGTATGGAGCCACTTAGCTAATAATTGGGAGAGCTAGGACCCAGTCTGAAATTTGCTGCTGTGAGCCCTGCCCTGCAGCACTGACTCCCTGGCTGCTTAGCTCTTGCTCTTCTGACACTACGTTGGACTCACCTGCCAATAGGAAATTCTGTCACAGGGACTTGGGCAGCTTTATGTTTCAGCAACAGAATTTCAGCAATGATTTCTCAGGTGCCAGCAGGCCTTGCCTCACCCAAGGGGGACAGAACATGACAGAATCTGGGGTCGGAGTTGTGGCAGCCACACACGGAACTCGGGCTGTGTTTGCCCCGTTCCCCAGGCACCTTCCCCAGGCTGACCCTCTGGCACTCTCCTCCACTTATGCCCAGCACAGCCAGCATCACCAAGACCCCTGTTTTGACATTTCTGAGGTGCTTCAGCCTATGGTTTCAGCCATAAGAAACTGGAGGCAGGCAGAGAAGAAGGGGAGAGGGGGCTGGGGGGAGGTGGCCATGGCAGGGAGGGGTGGTGGTGAAAGCCAGAGGAAGCAGGAATCAGAACGAAATCAGGGAGCCGGGATGCCTTCATAGGTCAGGGGTGAGCTCAGGAAGGGGCCTCAGCTTCTCTGTCCAATCCAGGAACAGCTGATCAGCCCAATTCCTTTGAGACACTGCGTCTTCAGTATGACAATATCCCCAAAATGAGGGCACGGAGAGCATGAGGCTGGTAAGGCAGCAAGGAATGTGCAGGGAGAAACAATGCTACGTCTCGGCTCACACGCTCAGAACCAGAGCAGCTTCAGTTCCTCCTGAGTCAGGGACTGGGAGGGGCAAATCCCTGCAAGACCCATTCTCCCCTACTCCCCTCCACTCCCTTGGACCTGTATCCATTCAACCAACAGTGATTGATATGCTGCTATATACCAAGCACTGTGCTGGGCTCTGAGACACAGCCATGAACAATGCAAACACAGTCCCAATACTTAGGGAACTTTCTGCCTGGGAGACACAGATGCTAAACTAACAAGTAACTAAGTATACACACATGAACTGGGATGAGAGCTATAAAACTGTAGGATGCTATAAGAGAGTGTCATAGGGGAACATAAATTAGATGGGCTAGGGTGAGGGGTGGCAGTTGTCTGTGAGACAGAAGATCTCACTGAAGAAATGACAGTTAAATCAAGAACTGAACAATGAATAGGCACTAACCAGGTGAATGGGGAGTGAGAGGATGGGAGATTATGGGGAGAGGGAACAGCATGTGCAAAGGCCTGCAGTGAGAAAGAGTGTGGCGTGTTTTAAAAGAGGCCAGAGTAGCTGGAAGGTGGTGGGTGATAGAGAGCAATGTAGGCATTGAAGCTGTGGTGGGGTAGGGGCTGGAGCATGCAGGGCACAGAGACCATGGCTAAGATCTTGGAGTTCAAGCTGAAAAGTGGTATAATCATGTTTATGCTTCAAGATCATGCAGGCTTCCTTGTGGAGCTTGGAGCTCCACAAGGGGACCAGAGAGGAAGTGGAGAGATTGGTTAGGAGGCTGTTGTGATTGTCCAAGGGAGAGATGAAGATGGTTTGGTCTTGGTAATGGCAGCAGAGCTGGAGAGAAGAAGACAAGGTCGAGACATATTGAGGGATAAGGTGGACAGGCTTTCATAATGGATCACCTACAGGAATACAGAGATGCAAGTATCAACAATGACTCCTGGACTTGCGGGTGGATGAAGACGCCACTCACCAAGACAAAGAAAGCTGGAGGAAAAACAGATTTGGAGGCAGAGATTAAAAGTTCACTGTGAGATGCCTCTGAGACCACCCAGTGGAAAGATTAAGAAAGCCATTGACTATAGAGGTCTAGAGCTTAGGAGAGAGGTCTGAGCTGGAAGTATAAATTTGGGAGTTGTGATAAATTCTTTGAGTAATGACACTATGGTGGCTGTGAGAATGTGCCTAGCAGACCTCTAGGAGACACAGGACTCCCTTGATAGCCAACTTTGGCGTGAGGGCCTCCCAAAAGCCTTGCAATCCTCAGATTGCACAGCAGGCAGGGACCCTTGAACTCAACTTACCTTCCCTCAATCTGTCACTCAGGGTTAGACTTGCATGGTGGTCTGATGGCTTTTCTAGCCTTTCCCAACTCCTTCCCCATTACTCTCATCAGTTTTTCTCCTAATAAAAATCCATGTACATTTCACCCCATCTTGGTGGCTACTTCTCAGAAGACCCAGGCTAACACAAATCCCAATTCGTTCACATTTTCCTATATCCACGCCTTGGGTAGTCACTTCCTATACTGAATCTAGCTTGGCCATGTGACTTGCTTTAGGCAATGGAACAGTAGGAAATGTGACACAAGCAGAGAACTGAAAAAGGCTTGCTCACTGGGGCTTGCCCTCTCTCCTTGCTATTGTCTGAATGTTTGTATCCTCCCCAAATTCATATGTGGAAAGCTATTCACCATTGTAATGGTATTAGAAGGTGGGGCCTTTAGGAGGTGATTAGGTCATGAGGGTGGAGACCTCATGAATGGGATTAGTGCCCTTACAAAAGAGGCCCCAGAGAGCTCCTTACCTTTCCACCATGTGAGGACACAGCGAGAAGACACCACCTATGAACCAGGAAAAAGGCCCTCACCACGACTAAATCTGCCAGCACCTTGATATCAGACTTCCCAGCCTCCAGAACTGTGAACATTAAATTTCTGCTATTTATGAGCCACCCAGCCTATGGTGTTGTGTTACAGCAGCTCAAACAAAGACACTTGCTTCTGAAACCTTCTGCAACTATGTGAAGACATCTGGGCTGGCCTCTCTGTGGACGTGAAATCGTGAAGAGAGAGGCTCCAGCATCCCAGCTGTCCCCCTGCCCCTGCCTCAGCTGATGACCCATAGATGTCAGTGAGGCCAAACCAGACCATCCAACTCCAGCCAGGCCAGCCTAGGACAAAGGAACCACCAGCCAACCCACAGAATTGTGAGAAATGCTAACTGTTGTTTTAGGCCTCTGAGATCGGAGGTGATTTATTATGCAGCAAAAGCTAACTGCTACAGGAGTGTGGGGCATAAAGATGATATTCAAAGCCATGGGACTCAGCTGGTCTGATCATGGATTTGTAGGTCCTGCCCTCATTCTCCCAACCCAGAACCTTTCCTAGAGTTCTTGCCATTAGCCAAAGCTCTTTCTGAACATTTATTTAGCACTTAACTGTGTTCTAGACAACATATTGAGGAGCTGTGGGTATACAGTGATAACTGAAATACAGTCTTCACCCTGGGGGGAAAGATGGGGGTTGGGGAGATCAGAGAAAACTCTTCTTTGATTTTCTATAAATTACAAATTGTTGGATATAAAGTTGGCAGGAATATGAAATCTGCCTGGATTCTTCCACTTCAGCTTCATGGCAACACTTTCTACACAGATATATATACCACATACACACTCCGTAGTATTACTGCCTTCAGTCAACTCCCTGCTTTCTCTGAGAGGAGTTGGTGGGTACTCACTGTCACTTCAAAGTCAAGTGTTAAGGACCTGGTCAAAGTCATAGTTGGTGAGCACAATGACCCCATCATAGGGGAGATTATACTGCAACAAAGGGAAGGAGAATCAGGATTTGCCAAAGGTTCCAGAGTAGCTTCTTTACTTGTTTATATATTCAGTAAACTTATCAGTCACCTACTAAGGGCAAAGCATTGGAGACACATAGATAAAAGACACAATCTTCGCCATCAAGGATCTCAGCCTAGGAGAGGCTGACGGTTACAACACTACCTAAGGAGTACAGTGTCAGAGGTAAGCACGGGATGCCAAGGGAGTGCAAAGGAGAAGAACCCAGGACAGCCCAAAGGGATCGAGGAATCAGGATGAGCAACTGAGAGCCAGGCCCACGTGGGGTGGGTGAGGGCAGGTCAGGTGATGAACGTCAGGGCAAAAGGGAGGAACAAGAGTCACAAATGACTCCCAGATTTCTGTCTGGGGCAACAGGACGGAGGGCGGTACCATTTGCTGAAAGAGGCCATGTGAGAGGAGGACAAGATTTGGGAAATGAAGATGGGTTAGGTTTTAGACAAGGTGAGTTTGAGACACTGTGAGGTGCTGAAGTATAAACATCTAGTATTCAGTTGGAGAGAAATCTCAAACTCAAAAGAGAATCCTAGGTTGGAACAGAAATTTGGAAGTCACCAGCATACGAGCGATGGCCAAGGCAAAGGGAGGGATGTGTGGACCATAAATAGCTGAAAGGGCCAGGGTGGACTGGGAAGCACCTGTGTTTAAGGATCAGTCACTCAGTCCCATCTGGAGGAGGAACTCAGCCAGAGCTAACCACAGGAGAAACTGCCAAGCAGTGGGAGCACCCATGAGACACCATAAGGTATCCAGGCCTCCTTCTCAGGGCTGTTCCGCTCTCCTCTCAGCAGTCTATTGTGAATGGCCAGGACAGGAATTAGCACTAAGAGCACTAAGATGTTACTGATTAGTAACAGATCTCGTCAGAAATATTTGCATTTTAATTAGGGGTCCAAACCTCACAATAATTCTGGTTTCGAAGTCAAGACTGGATTCAAACTCAGGATCTACCACCTACTATGATCTCGGGTTCTGCAGGCCTTTCTGCTCATCTATAAAACAAGAATGACAATTCCTGTACCTCAAAAAGGTGTACATACAATATAACTAGTTTCTGGGGAGTTGTTAAATGACTTAGCATATGCAAAAATCGGAAGTGAGGAGCTGGGGAAGGAGCTGGGATTGGCAGCGGCCTGGGTGTGGACAAATCCTCCAAGATTTAACTTCCAAGGAAACCGGCGGCGGAGCTGGTGGAGGAGGCGAGGATGTGTGGCCAGTGCACGCAGAGTGCAAGGCGGTCTAGTTGGGAGCCGCAAGAGCCTGCCTGGTGTGGCAGGCACACGGAACCCAATCCCTGTCTGTCCGCTGCGGCCTGGGAGGGGAGCGCCTGCCTCACCAGAGGAAGGAGCACAAAGGGAGGAGTTCCGAGAGGAAATAATTAGTGAAATATTTGCAGAAGATGCTGGGATGTGGATTTAATTCCGGATGGACAGTGGTGCTTCTGATTCCCTCAATCTGTTTCCCCACCCACGATCTCCTCTTTCCTTGGCCTAGACACACCAAAAATAATTCAATAAAATAAAAATAAAAATTTAAAAATAAATTTAAAAAAATAAAAATAAATAAAAAACTAGTTTCTGGCACATGCTGGATGCTCCACACTCAGTTATCCTTCTAACAGGGGTTCCCAAACTAACGTGCATGAGACTCCCCTGGAGGGCTTGGCCCCGCCCCTAGAGTTTCTGATTCAGGATATCTGGGACTGGGCATGAGAATTTGAATGCCTAAGAAGTTCTCGAGGGTGCTATGTGGCTGGTCCGGGAACCACACCTTGGGACAGGATGTTCTTCCTAAGGACCCCTCCCGTGTGAGTGAATAAACACTCCATGTACCCCCAGACTGGTCTTGTGGCCCTGGGGAAGGGCCGTGAGGTCTGAGCTCTAGGGTCTAAGGGCAGGAAGCATGATAAACCCAAAGGGAAGTGAGGGGCAGGGACACACACACAGCCTTCTCCCTCAGCTGTCACCCAAGATGTCTCAAAGGCTAGAAGTTGAGTGATTCACACCTCCGTGTTTGAACAACTGTGACTCACAGCTCTGGGTGCAGGAGGTGGGCTGTGTTGACTCCACTCTTCCGGCAGGCAGGTAGCAGGGAGAAGGGGAGCAGGTCTGCAAAGTCTCAGTCAGCAGTCCGCGGAGTGGACTGAGAGCCCCTCTGAGCACGATGGGCTCCACCCTGGGCTGGAGAGAAGAGAGAGCTGTGGCAGCACTGGAGGAAGGCAAAGGCTATGAAGTCTGCATCCTGTGCAGCATGGGAAAAACAGCCACCCTCCCAGATGCAGGAGATGGAAGGAGGCCTGGACATCTCTTCCCAATTCCTGCTAAGCTAACCTCTGTCCGCTCTGGGTTAAGAAGACCCTGAAAAGCAAGAAGAGCAACCTGGAACTTACTCAAGAACACTACTCCCTCAGTATTGCCTGTCCCTCTCCATCCCTCTGTACCCTGTAAACCCAGGGAACCTCCACTCTCCCGGGGCTTCATGGATGCAAACCTCCAGGAAAGCCCAGTAGTGGCAACAGTGGAAGGAACAGGATCTTCCTTCCACAAAGGCCTGTCCTAGGCATCATCTAATTTATTTCTTAAACATTTCCTTTGAACTCCCGATTTACATTTATAATTTAATTCATCCTACATTCACTACTATGCTAGGTACTGAAACTGCAAATATTAATTAATCACAATGCTCAACCTCAGAGAATTTTGCTCAATGAGATATAAAATGTGCTGCATTCATTTCATAGTCTCAAACACTTCTGCATACAATTTAACTTATTCCTCATAATAGCCATAGAGAATCTGTGATATAGATCCTATTTCATTTTTATCATTCTGATCTTCGGCTTAAATATCACCTCCTCAGAAGCCTTCCCTGATGTTGCTATCTAAAGTGTGACCCTGCCACTGCCACATCACCCTCTATTAATTCTCCAAATGCCATTCATTACGGTCTGATTTTTTTTTTTAAATCTACTTATCTATGTATGGTTTCTCTCTTCCTACAATATAATATAAATTCCACAACAGTATGATATCTGGCTGTCTTGTTCATTGCTCTATTCCCAGTATCCTAGTCAGTGCCTGGTCCAGAACAGGACCTCAGGACACATTTTCAGAAAGAGGGAAGAGAGGAAAGGTGAGTAGAAGAAAGGAAAGGGAAAGCAGGGAGAACTTAAGTGATTTTTCACCCAGTGACAGAACTGAGCTCACATAAGGGGCTTTGCCCCCCCAAGCCCAGGCTCCTTCCTCTCCAGTCATCATGGGAGCTGCTCTGGACCAGGGCTCAGGTTCTGAGGTTGGAAGGCTGGCTTTCCTTGCCTGGATGAACCTAGGACTCTCAGACTTCAGCACCGAATAGCTCATTAACCCAGAGTCTGAGATCCAACAAAAAAAGAAGGCGGAAGTTGGATGTGTGTTTACCTGTCATTATGAATCCCTCACTAAGGAAAGGGTGGAACTTTTTTGTATTTAGGATCATTACTTTCAAGAAAACATCAATCAAGGACTAAATAAGTCAAGAGTAACTCAATTTACCTTCTTTTCAGAAGCAGAAATGTAAAATGTTCCTCACAGCTTTTTAAATTAAGAACAAAGAATAAAATTCCTATTCAGTAAATATAGCAAACAAAAAAATCCTATTGTATGACTAGTAAAGGGTAAGAGAGGGAGATAGATAATAGAAGAAGAGAGAGAAGGGAAGGGAGACAGAATCATATGACAGTCAATGATCCTAACATGGGAAGGGGCCTCAAGTGGCCATTGGCTCCAGTTCCCCTTCTCTGAAAGACAGTTCTGTGCCTGTGTATTAATAAGTGGAGACCCAGCAGGTTTAAGTGCTTTTCTTGTGGTCATATAGCTAGTATGGATTGGAACAAGACCAGATCCACTATGCCAGCGTCAGAGAATATATAATTTGATAAAAGAAATACTTTATTAAAGTACTGGACTTAGAGCTAGACACCAATCACTTAAGAGAAAGAACCATGCATCTTTATTTTCTCATTCCTTCTGGAAAAAGCACATGTACACATTTGGTTCATGAGAAAGGGGAAGGAACCCCAAAAGGCACTTAAGAGAGGCATACACACACTCTCTGCAAGACAGCAAGGCACAGAGAACTACTTTGATACCAAGTTGCATTTTTGCAACTACAGTGATATTTTCATCAATAAGAGGTGTGGCCATCGGTGCAGCCCTAGATTTTTTTTACCCAGGTTAGAAATTATATGAAAACTCACAGGGACAGATGCACTCCCGTGCCATATGCAGTTGTGCCCAAGACAGCATCACACCTTCATCCTGGTGCTCCCAGGGGCTGTGCCCTCCCTCAGCCCCATTCAGCTGCTGCTGTCACTACCAATCCTGTACTGAGAATCTAGAGCACTCTCTCTTCACCCCAAGCCCAGACTAGTGTTTATGGAGGAAATTTTATTTTTCAACTGTCATCCACATAGTTACAAAGGCCCTGTGATTCAGAGACTGAATCTTCCAGAGCAATAACACATGAACATAAATGGGAAGGCCTTTCCTTGAAGGAGCCCCATTCTATAACCTCATTCAGTGCAGTTACCCCCAAGTCCATGCATGTATTGCAGACAATAGAACCTTCTTGAATCCTCATGTCAGGGATGAGGATGACGTTCATAACACCAGTTTTCCAGGTTACAATGAGAAAGGTACCACACATCTTTGCTTCTGCCAGGAAGGTACTTTATTTGCACATAAACAACTCTAACTATTTGTTACAACTGTTTGTAAAAATGGTTTTGCAAGGGGCTTTTTGGTTCTGAATGGCTTTATAGTTTGTAACATGTATACTTGGTCCAATGGCCTAGTTCCAAGCTCTCCCCACACTGTCAGCACCAGGAGGACAAAGACCATGTCTCTCCTTCTCCCTTTGTCCTGTCTCTCACCCCCACCCTCTTCCCCCACTGCTCAGATAATCATTCAGGGCATATTGTAGATGGTTGTTAGTATAGTATTGTATTTCCTGCTTTTCCCAATTCTCCCTCACTTGTTGGGAATGCAAAGTAATATATGCCAGCATCTCATCTACTCATCCCTGACCAGCTGAGCTACCCAATTTTTCCAGACCAGAACTGGGCTGAGGCCTGCCTACAGGAGACCAAGGGCAGTCGCTGCTCCACCCAGAAGGTTTCTTCCATGGCCCTCCATCTAACTCCTGTCCATAAGCCCCATCTGCCCCGCCTACCCTCCCCCAGTAGAAGGGAAGAGAAAAGGCGTGGTTCTGCCTCAGATTTACAGAGCACAGAGCAGAAAGCCACCCTGAATTGTGGGACTGCTGAAGCTAGAAAATATCCCAACCTTCATTTTCAGACAAGTTAAATGAGGCCCAACTAGGTTACCGATTTGCACAAGGTCACATGGCTTCTTAGAGAGGCTGAGTTGGGTAGAAATGAAGTCTCCCACGCAGTACTCTTTAACTACCCTATCCTGACCCAATCTCCGTCCTGCCTCCTTTCCCCCCAGCCATGCTGTTCTTGGTCTGGTAAATTATTGTGCTGCAGGGTAAGTGGGAATGACAATGCCTAGAATTATCTACATGAGCCTCTATTTTTGCCTTTATGATAGAGAGGATCTGAGGGACCCAACCAACACACTATCAACTAGTGATGGTCTGGTTCCCCTACTAGTCTACAGAACTATTTCTGGGGAAGCCAAGGAGTGAGAAGGCCTTTTCCAATCTAGGCCATGGTCAGTCTCTGAGACAACTGGATTCACCTAACTATGATCCTGAGAGAAGCAGGCATCAATAACTAAGGTGCAGACAAACCCTGAAAATCAGATGGTGACATGTGCTCTGCCTTTCCATTAGACAATTCCACCACCCCAGGTAGGATTCATGAGCTCACTGGACTGGGATCCACAGATGAGATCCCTGTGGTGAGATCTAGGTTGCCAGGCAAAAAGTGGAAGACACACAAAGTTTGGTTGTTCATCCCTTCCAAATCTCATGCTGAAATGTGACCCCCAGTGTTGGAGTTGGGGACCTAGTGAGAGGTGTTTGGGTCATGGGGGCTGATCCCTCATGAATGGCTTGGCACCATCCTCGAGGTAATGAATGCATTCTCTTTCTATTAATTGCCACAAGATCTGGTTGTTAGAAAGAGCCTCCCTCCTCTCTCTCTTGCTTCTCTCTTGCTTCTCTCTCATCTTGTGATCTGCACACACCAGCTCCCCTTCCCTTTCCACAAAGAGTGAAAGCTTCCTGAAGCCTTCACCAGAAACGGATGTTGGCACCATGCTTCTTGTACAGCCTGCAGAGCCATAGCCCAAATAAACCTCTTTTTTTAAAATAAATTATCCAGCCTCAGGTATTCCTTTATGGCAAAGCAAAATGGACTAAGACGGACACCAAGCAAGGACACTGTTGACAGAAAAAACGGGGGTAACATGAGTTAAGGACCAGTCAGGATGGCCGAGCAGACTGGCCAATCTACCCCACTCTGGAACCAGCCATCACCCCCCAGGCTGAGCAGCTGGGACTAACTCTGTGAGTCAGATGCCATCAACTTCAGCACAAAGGGTCAACCTCGTGTGCAGGGAGTCAGCTAGCCTGGGTTCAAATCCCAGCTCTGCCTCCTACTAGCTGTGTGAACTTGAGAAAGATAGTTAACTTTTCTGAGCATCAGTTTCCTCATCTATAAAATGGGGATACCTACTTAATAGGATTGGTTAACAATTAATTATGAAAATGCCTGGAAGCTGCTTGGTATAATATTTGGAAAATATAGCAATAAGCAATCAATCAATGGTAACTACACTTTTTGAGGCCCTGCAGGAACTTAGCTGTCTGGCAGATTTATGGGCTGCAAGGGGGATGGAGGTGTGACTGACACATCCGTAAGAGTCCTCATCACTCCCTCACACAAGCAAGGAAGTAAAAAACAGACATTTCTCCGCAATAGGATGCTTCTTGAACATGAGTTTCTCAGTTTGAAATTCAGACATGTAGGATTTTTTTTCCTCTTCCTTCTCTCTCACACTCAACACACACATCCTAGCCTTCAAGGAGTGGAGGAGCTGTGACAGCGATGATCCAATAGCTCAACCATGTGACTCTGTGGGTCACTGTATATCATGCTACCATCACCACAACACTCACAATTCCTGGCAGAAGGACAGCCTCCTGGGAGTCCCAGACTCATAAATACAACCAAGAAGACAGAGGTATAGATGTAAATCACTCTCAGTTTGTCATCCCTGCAGAGTTAGAGCATGAAGCTCCACTCCAGGAATGGGCATTTCAGAGGGACTCATGTAATTGGAGAAAAGGGTGTTCATCAAAGGAAAGAGATTTGTATTTGAGAGCTGGATTTTCAGAGGGAACTGAAATAAAGTCCATTAGAAATCTGAGTCAGGAAAAACGATGCAAGATCCAAATGACATGAAACCAACGTATGTTGCCTCTTGAATTATCCCTACCTCTAACCTAGCATAAATACAGTCACTCTTAGGGCAATCATTTATCTCTATCTGCATGGGAGTCTTCATTGGCCATGTGTAATTATTACCAACATCTCTGTCCACTCTCAGAAATGTCCCAGCTTGGACAATCAGTCAATCATAAATGATATGATTACACTATACTACAAAGTGGTAAAAAACTTCTTAGCTGGTCAGAAACTTAGCATGTGAGAGAACAGTAGAATGGAATCAAACAACAAGAAATGGTCATCTTAGTTTAGATGGTAGAAATCGCTGCACCATCCTACAAGACCCACGTATTTACAGTGGAAGTTCTATATTTTCCCATTAGCAATTTATCTTGGAATTGCAAATGGGAAGTTTTTTCCTGGTGTCTAGCCCAAATCCCAACCCCAGGAGAGAAAGCCCCTTTTCCTCTGGTTCTGACCTCAGTGGAGATAAAGCAATGCCCTTATTTAAGCATCAGAAACATCCTTTCCTTGCAGGAAAACACTTCTCTGAGTTCAGCCTGCTCTGTGGATTAAGCTTATCCTGACTCCCAGCCTTTCCTCTATGACACAGTGTGATTCTCAGCCAAGAGTAAGTACGAATCAATGTTCCAACACGGTGAACCATTACGACAAGCCCCCAGATCTCTGCACGCACCCACAGCCTGAATCATCTGCTCTGAGCAGCCAGACTCACAGACACGATTGCAGCAAGTGACCTCAGTCCCCTGCGCAAGGAGGAAGCCGCGATCTCAAGGGAGACGTCGGTGGGTTAGTGTCTCCCATTATTCTCTCCAAGACATGGGCACAAAGCAAAAAAGCACAGAAAACTGGATGTTCCATCCCTGGGAAAGGACGCACAACCACTCTCGCACAAGGAGACTCAAGCCGGATCAAAAAGCAAGTCACCCTATGCAGCCTGGCTTTCTCTGTGCTCTTTCCTCGCCTACTTCGAGCCCCAATTACCAGTCTTGTCCCAGGAAAGGACCCACCCTACTCGCTCTGACCCGCAACTCCATAGACACCCAGTCCACCCTACAGCAGTCCCGAGTCGCCTCCAAAGGCACATGCAGCTTCCTTCACGGAAACTTCGCTGCAAGCTCAGCCACTGGCCCGCGCGCCCTCCCCACCAGCGATCCGCGCACAAAACTTCCGGAAGCCGGGGACCTGCTGAGCCGCCCGAGCCGGAGGCATGGAAGGGCGGCCGGAGGCCCCAAGGCTTGCGAAAACCCAGCGGCTCGAGCCTGCTCCCTTCTCGGAGCCTGGCTCCGCTCCCCGGCGGCGCGAGAGCCCCACTCACTGCTTGGTGAGAACCCTGCATCCTCGAGCGGGATGCTGCCCTGAGCGCTGCGGCAAGTGGCGCAACACGCACACCCTAAGCGCCAAAGAGCGCGGGGGCTTTCCCACGCCAGGACAATTCCCACGGAAGTTGCAAAGGAACGGACAGAGCGTGCAGAGGAGGAACAGGCAGCGCGTGCAGAGGAGATTCCGAGAAGGTTAGGGCCAACTACGGATCTCCAAGGTCCATGCATCCCCCCAACACGTAGAAGCGCGGGGGCCAGACCCGTGGCGCCGCCGGGGAGTGCAGCGCAGCCCCGCAGGCAGTGCATGCGGGGCGCAAGACAGACACATCTCTGGCAGTAAAAACCCGGGGCTTACCTTGAATTAATGCACAGTCCCGCGCTCAGCTGAATGAAGAGGGTGTGCTAGTATTCCCGAGACATCACTGAATTATTTTAAAAGGGGAAAGGGGTGGGGATGGGAGGGCGAAGACGGGGGAGGAGAAATGGTGAAATTGAAGGGGGAAGAAGGAGGAATCCACAGAAAGAATGGGGAAGGAAGGCAGGCGGAGGTGAGGGCCACACACGGAGAACAAAATAAATAAAAGAGAAGAGAGACAATTTTAAAAAATCTATCTCTTGCTCACACTGTGGAAAAGAAATTTCTGGCAATCAGAAAGAGAACTCGCATACATGCCCCCCCACCCCCAGACGGCAGACCAGGGACTAACAAAGGAGGAGGGAAGAGAGCTATATCCAGACAGCAGAAGATATCGCTGTCCAGACACGGGCGGCACGCGCGAGGCGGCGAGGGAGCGGCGGGAGGGTGGGAGCTGAACGCCGGCGTGAGCGCGCATACACCCGGGGCTGGGGGCGGCGGGCGGGGGGAGGGGGGCGCCACGAGGCTTCATTTAGGCGGGGATTTGTGTTGTAAACCGCCTGAGGTCAAGAATTTAGGTCAGGGTTTCTGTGGAAAAGTTCAATAACCTCAAACTTCCGCGGGCGATTTCCACTGGAGTACCCGATTCTCGTTTGCGGGCGGGATGGCCCCTTCCTGGGCTCCAGCTCTGGACCTCACAAGGGTCCTTGCCGCTGGCCTTACTGGGCAGGGAGAGGAAAAGCATGATTACATCTAAAAAGAAACAAGAGAACTGGGGGCTTCAAGGACCAAGTTAAGGGGGAAGGAGAGGTGTGGGGGACCAGCCCCTGAGCCAGACGCTTCCCAAGGGAAGCCCCAGCCCGATGCAGAGCCTGTTCGCTGCCTGTGGACTGATCCAGAGGCTCTCTGAAGGTCTCCAGGGGCTAGCTGGGGGCTCTAAGGGAGACCCTGTTTCCTGTGGGCAGTTAAGGAGCACAAAAAATCAACAGCCCCAAAACTGAGTCAAACTGGCGTTTCCAAAGCTTCCTAGACCTGAATCCCTCTAGGGTATCCTCTCCCCCATTTCTCTGGCTCTCTGCATACCTTTCCCTCAAAAACAATAGAAATGTCTCCCAGAACCCTGCAGGTAATGACTTTCCGTCCCACCCACCCATCTTTACAAGGCCCAGCAGGGTCCCTAGGGAGGCTTTGGCAGGTGGCTTATAAACAACTGCCTCCTGTCCTCCAGGAGCTCAGAGTCAGAGAAGAGAGGGGCTCCAGAAAAAGAGAGAAGAGGAGGCAGTGGGATTGGAAGGGACAAGAAGAGAAGGGAGTCACAGGGAAGGAGGAAGGAGAGAAAGAGAAGCATTCTCTCCCTCTCCACTCATTGCTTTGGCTTAGCCTTGGCCCAGGTGGGTCAAGTCCTCAGAAGGCCTCGCTTGAGGGTGGCCAGGGCTGAATGACGACAGCTGGCCCTCCTACTTGGCCATGAGTTTCCATGGCTGAGGGCAGAGCCTGGCACACAGTGGAAACGTGCACTGAAGGGAACTAAATAGCCGCCATGCCAACAGCTCCTCTCACCTTTCCTCGGCTGTGGCAGGAAAAGGGTGGCTATGTACCCTCCTTCGCTAGTTCCCAATTTACCCCCAGAAGGTCTGCTTGAGAGGTTCATGCTGTGAGGAGCCAAGACGTTGGCCCCGGGGCCAGGTAAGTCCTGAAAATTCTCACCAAGCCTGAAAAGAATTGAGTCAATGAATCAGACTTTCAAAAGCTGGGCTTTAGCCTGACATTAAAAAGAAAAAAAATTGTTCTGGCAGGGCATTAGGAAAAAAATCAGGGCTACACCTCAGTTTCTCAGAGGCTGATAGATTTTTAGAACAGTCTTGGAGGTCTGGTTTCCCATATCAAAAGGTTGTTTGGTTGGTTGGTTTTTCTGTTCAAGCATAAGAGTGCAGTGGGGGCCTCTCCTGAGCCCTTGAGAAGAGCCTGGCCGTAGGATTCAAACCCCCAGGTCAGAAGCACAACATGGGGAAGGAGAGGAGGAGATTTTCCCCACTTTAAGAAATTACCTCAGAATCTGCTGGAGCTCGGGGGAAGGAGAATAATGCCATGAACCCCAAAATATACTCTTCATGCCCCCACCACTACCCCAACATACACACACACACACACAGACACACACACACACACACACACAGCATAGTTACCAGCCACCCAGGCCTTCTCCCCTCAGCCCATAGCAGGAGCATTCACTCTACTATGTGTGGGTTTTTTTTTTTTTTTTTAATGAAAAAGTTTAAAGAGCTAGGATACCAGACAGCTGATGGTTTTCCTGGCTTGGAATCTCCTAAAGAGCAGAGCGTCCATACCCACTCCTCTCCACCGTCAAAACAAACAGCAATTGTACCCACAAACAAGACTATCTCTGACAACCCATTCATACAATTGGGAGCATGGGATGCTCACCAACAAGATGATCCCACAACCCATTCCCTTTACCTATCCATGCAGGGGGCTTAATGCCAGATGCCCAAGTATGATCCCCCGGACATACCTGCCATTTTATTTCTTCCTTCCCTGGCCACAAGTAACAACTACTTAGAACGATATGGTGTCCTTTCAGACATAACAAAAAGATTGGTTTTGGTTCTTGTCCCATTTGAATGAGTTGTGGCTGCTGCTCTAGATAGAGGAGATAGGGGAACCAGGCTGGGATGCAGGAATTCTTCTCAGCAGCACACAGGGCCTGTCTCCCTCCATCCCTCCACCCGCGCTGGTGCACCTCCCCCCACCCCCAGACCTCTATACATCTAGCAAGGGAAAGAGCCCAGTGCCCAAGATGCCCTCCCTGTCCTCTCGGTTTTCAGCCAGACCTGCAAGAAAGCACCCTGGCTCAGACCTATGCCCCACATGACGCCCCCTAACGGGACTTCATACTGGGACCAGGGCTTCAAAGAAAAGACCCTGGTTTAATAATTCAGCTTGCACGTATGCTATTTAGTAGCCATGGCAACCAGTTCCCTGACATCTAGTTGTAGGCAAGATGTGGTTGGAAAGGGAAAGAGAAAGTGAGAAAGAGGAAAAGGTAGAGGGGAAAGGAAAAGAAAGAAACCCAGCTGAGTTGTCATCTAAACTTTCCCTGCTTTCACTCCGCACCATAATCCTGACAGTGAGACGCCAGTGAATCTCAGCCAGCCGTGCTTTTACCTAGCTTTCTTCCCTCCATCTCTGACTTTGCTCTCGCCCTACGTGTCTCCCTCTGTCTCCTCTTTCTCCAACCCACTGGAAGCTGGAGATCTAGTTTCCTCACTCAGCATTCCAACTAAACACCTTTGGGACTCTGGCAAATTATTTAGCCTTTCTTTGCCTCCATTTTCTTATCTTTAAAATGAGGGGCTTGTGGATGTCTGCTCTGGTTCCCCCTGGCCCTAACAATGCATGATTCTGTGGTCCTCTCTCTGTCTTGCCATCTCCCGACCATCCAGCTTTTCCTCTCTGCCCATCTGTCTCTGTCTCTCCCTCTCTCTACGTGTTTGTTTGCTTCCTGTACTTCTCCATCTCTCTCTCTCTCTCCCCCCGAACCCCTCGTTTTTTATCTGTCATGAATACCATTTGCTATGAGGTTTCACCTGTGAAGCAGTTATGTTTCTAACAAATACTTCATTCCCCCTTGCTGGAAAGCATCCCATTACCTCCCTTTACCCAGATAATTCCCCTTCACCCTTTAGATTACTGATCAGACATCAGCTCTTCTAATAAACCTCCCTGCTCCCCAAAACAGGGCTAGTGCCCCTCTTAGAAGCTCCCATAGTGTCCTGGGTTAACCCCTATTGGATCTTATCTCACTGTATAGTACTATAACTGCCTTTTTATTTGTTGGCACCTTGACTAGCGTGTGAGCTCACTAAGGGCAAAAAGAGTGCCTTCTTCATTGCCGTATCTCCAGAATCTACCATTTGGAATGAACTTAAAAAGTAGATGAATGAAAGTGTAAATAAACTAAAGCCACAGGTTTCTGAATCATTGCTTGTTAAACACTCAAGACATGCCCTGGAAGGAGCACAGGGTAGGAAGCCTGGGCAGGAGCCTCCCCCTGTACTACAGCAGAGAGAGGGAAGGAGACCTCCTCCTCCCTGGACTGTTTTGAGGAGGTGGGGGGCCAAGAGCAAAGGTATCTTTCAGACATTCTGGGTGGACAACCCAGCTCCTGAAGGAAATGAGGATGGGCAACAGCAGGAATGGGGAAAGTGATCAATGCCAAGTGGGTGGTTGTCTTCAGCCCATCTCTGGGGTTGCCCTGGTGCCATTTGGGCAAACCTAAAAGGTAACTTTACACATCCAGTGCTAGGAGTTCCTTTCATGGTGTCAGAGCTACAAGCAACTGCCTAACATCCAATGTCTCCCAGCCTTTTAGCCTGGCCCTTTCTTCCTGGGAGCAGACGGAGGCTGGGATAGTGCTACCAGAGGCACATGGGCCATGTGGGCAGTGTTTCAAGCCGCTGCTGGGAGATGCCAATGTGGATTTCAGTCATCCAGGAAGCAGCTTGCTTTAAAAACAGAAAATAAAATATTCTTTTGGTAATCATCTTTTTATGGACAAATAAGACCTCTGTACTTTAAAAACCCTCAGCTATAAATGTGAATGAAAGGCAAGAATTCGAAAGACAGGGTTTCTTCCCAATGCCTCCTAATGAATTCTCTTTCATTCATACATCACACAAAGCGGGAGGGACAGAGCTGGTAAACATGTACACATAAGCCCTTATACTTGTGTGCACAGAGCTACCATTAAGTAGAGACAACCTCTAACACAGGGCCAGGTTTTGCATGGTGTGTGCCCCCCCGCCCCATTCATCACTCAGAAACCTAGGAATGCCTATCTGAAGTCCCAGTCTTCATATAGCTACCCCCACACACACACAAATAATTCTTAATCCAGACGGAGCTGCCTTACACTCAAAGATCTGCCAAGTGACACACAGTCTTCTTGATATTGTGCACATACTGAGTGACATATTTCATTAGCAGATGTTCATGAGTTGTCCCTACCACCCCCTCCCCAAGTGCAACATTCACATATCCCTCAAGCAATACGCAGCTAGCCCCAAGCTTAAGAAAAAGGATGAGGTTTAAAGCAGGAAGCTAGAAAAGAGAAAGAAATACAAAAAGACCAGCAGATGCCTTAAAAAAAGACACTGCTTTGTAAAAATGATACCCCCAAACCTGGATTTATATCCGCATTAGATTGTTTGAGAAGTTCGATATGGATCCACACTGAGTTTCCCCATTCCACAAGAATATACCTCCCAGCTGGTGAAAAATTCAGTCCTGTACCCTTTTGTGCAATAGAAACCTGACATGGGAAAAAAAATAAGTTAAAAGCCTTCCTACATGCCCAAACCCTGCCACCACATTACCCTCCACTAAACTGAAGTTGCACGTCCTCTCCCACGTTCTAACCATCTTTGAGTGCAGCACCCAAACACTGGGACAAATCTGCACTCTTTCACCACCTCTGAGAACAGAACCGGAAAGCATGGCAGCAAATGCCCATACTAATTCCATGTGATATACACACAACGCAAACTGTCAAGTATCACACAAACACACCCCTCATACACAATAACTGAAACATAGGCACATGCACACATACGCATACATACATACTGCCCTCTTGAGGCATGCGTGTGTGTGTGTGTGTGCGTGTGTGTATGTGTGTGTATTTTGCTCGGAGACTGGTGATGCTTTGGATTATGAGGTTTCCATGGTTACCTTCTGCAGCGAGAACTAGGGTAATTGAACTCTTGGGGTTCACCATTCAACAGATGCTGCTTGCTCACTCCTGCATGCTCTCTCGCTCACTTGCTTGCTCTGTCTGCAATTCATCACCATCATTTTTAGTTACAGTTTCAAGTCAAGTATATTGTAATAGAGTCGTACCCTTCCTAGGGCTCTGGCTGTACCTTGGAAAGAGATAAAATTCTGAAATGGACAACTCTGACTTCAACAGATGGGTTACCCTGGAAAAGTCTCAGGCTAATTAAGGTCTAGGAGCAGCCAAGATCATATACACCCATCCCCTCTCCTCTATGCAAGAAAGACAACCACCCTACAATGGGAGAGAAAAACCATATTTACTAATTCATAAGAATCTCCGAGAGAATAAAATCTAAGGGCCCAGACCAGCATAAGCCCACAGGAATGGGGACAGGGCTCCAACACTGGTATCTCCTCTCCACTCCATGTCCCTTCCCAGGGGACCTTTAAATGGTTATTGCCTTAGTCAGTTCAGGCTGCTATAACAAAGTACCATGGACTAGGTGGCTTATAAACAACAGAAATTATTTCTTACAGCCATGGAGGCTGGAAGTCTAAGAACAGCATGCCAGCAAAGTCAGGCAACCAAGCTTGTCAGCACCTTGATCTCAGACCTCTAGCCTCCAGAAGTGTGAGAAAATAAATTTCAATTGTCTAAGCCACCCAATCTGTGGCACTTTGTTATGGTGTCCTGAGACAAAACTGCAGAAGGTACACCAAAGCGAGACCCTGAGGAACGGCTCCCAAGCAGTGCTCTAGGCTCAGGCTCTGGAGTCAGATGCCAGGCTCACTGCCAGAGCAGCCACTAAGTAAACAACACGTGGGTTTGGGCAAGTGATTTAACCTCTCTGGGCCTCGGTTTTCTTGTCTGTATAATGTGGATAATAGCAATACCTTTCTCATAGGGTGATTGCAAGGATTAAAGGAGATGATGCCTGTCAAGAACATAGTACATAGAAAATATTCAATAAAAATTATTATAAAAACAAGCCAAGCAATTTTTTAAATGGAGATTTTTTTAAATGGGCTGGAATTGAGTCAGGTGCCTTGGTTGGTCTTTCCTGAAGACAACGAAATAGGGAAGATAACTTCCCATGCACCCTCCTAACACTGCAATTACACAGAAGTCTGAGTACCACCTCCCTACCTTTCAGGGAAGCTTGCAAATTTTAATCCTGAAAATCCACACATATTGACTATTTTAGAAAAAGTAACCATAGTTTTCCAAAACCATCACAGTCTGTGAACTGTTTTGCCACCGGTGCCCTCATGCCTCCCTAACAGCCCACCTGAGGCTTTTCTAGTTTTCATTTTCCCATCCCTGTTTACACATCATTCCTGACAGATCTCTGACAGGTCTCCACTCTGAGGACAACTGATCTGAATCATTATTTATTCTGTCCCTGTGGGATGTTTAGAGTAAAAGGAGGGGGAAGTGGGAGAGTTCATCTTTGGCACCAGACTAGAACAAGCAGGAATGCATTTCCATTGATCAGGAAGGGATGGTCCTGGACTACAGCAGGCAGTGCTCCCAGCAGCCTCTGCCCGAGCCCCATGGATGCTCTGGTGATGACTCACCAAATGTTCCTTCGCTTTCCATTACCTAGGACCACAGGCAGCCTTGTCGGTTGCCCTCCTTGGGCCTTTGATGTGGTTGCTGCTGGGTCTGTTCTGCAATATTTCTATTGCTCTGCCCTCAGGAACCATGGCTGGACACCCAGGCCTATGGTTCTTGGGACTCTGGTCGTACCCAGAATTTCATGAGGCTGTATTTGCTTGAGGGAAAGGCCAAGACCAAGGAAATAACATTTAGTTCCACATCTCCAGGGAACGCAGACAATGGTGGTCTGTCTATTCAGAGAGCCTAATGGTACCCAACTTGCCAAGGCCCAGAATTCTCAAGCAAAGACCACATGAGTCATCAGAGAAAGAAAGTGGCTCATGTCTGTAATCCCAGTACTTTGGGAGGCCAAGGCGGGTGAATCACAAAGTCAGGAGTTCAAGACCAGCCTGGCCAACATGGTGAAACCCCTTCTCTACTAAAAATACAAAAAATTAGCTGGGCGTAGTGGTGGGCACCTGTAATCCCAGCTACTCAGAAGGCTGAGGCAGGAAAATCACTTGAATCCGGGAGGCAGATATCGCAGTGAGCCAAGATTGCACCACTGCACTCCAGCCCAGGCAACAGAGTGACACACCATCTTAAAAAAAAAAAAAAAAAAAAAAGGAAAGAAAAGATATTCTCATCCCAAGCCCATGCTGTATCCTAGAGGCAGGTCTAACAGCAGGTACAACTAATTAGACAATGTACTGCTTCCTCAGCATGTGCCAACCCTGTCCTCCCAGGTGGATACCCTAAAAATGTTGTCACATAGAAAGGTGGCCATTTAGAATCTCTCTCTTTCCAAGTCCAGGGAGATAAGGGACAGAAGAGACAGGGAGAAAACAGAAAACAATAAAGGCACAGAACCTTTGCACAAAGGAAGTCCTCTTCAGTTGTCAAGGTTAAAGACAAGCGCCTCCTTCCTCCTTCACCACACTGAGATATCAATGTCATTGGCATATTTCTGAAGAGCATATTTGGGAAGGAAAAAAGGAAAAGCACATATATTTAGACAGGTGAACCTACCTCCTTCTACACCAGAAGCTGGTAGGTTTTGAGGCACCCATTAGCTTTCTCTTCTCAGAAAACACACTAAT
Organism: Pan troglodytes; assembly: GCF_028858775.2. Taxonomy (NCBI): domain Eukaryota; kingdom Metazoa; phylum Chordata; class Mammalia; order Primates; family Hominidae; genus Pan; species Pan troglodytes. The sequence continues at coordinate 67,824,254 of NC_072398.2, forward strand.
AGTCCAACTGTCATAAGAGGAAGGTTTGGGCATCTCTCCCATCAAAACCTTGCGTAGTCCCAGATGACAAGTGCTTAATGACAAGCTCTGCAGGTGTCATTAAGCACTCATATTGGCTTCATTGTTACTTTGCTGGCTTTATTGGGTCCACCATCCTTCCCCATGCATCTGTTATGTTACCCATTTAACAAAAGGTGAGAAAAGAAACCACAGTCTCGTTAGTCCCCAGATTCCCCTCATTTTACCTCCTCAGGTGCTGAATCCTCCCATTTCCCAGGACTTTTCGTATACAAGCTTGAGTCAGTTTCTACAAAGTGAGCAAACTTCTAGCCTGGCCAAATGGATTTAATTCTGCAAATAAAAATTTCATAAGCATATTTAATCCAAATATTTCAGACCTGAGCTTCCTTCTCTCCTCATCTTTGAGACACACAGGCTTTCATACTAGAATGGATGGCAGGATCTTCACACCCTCTCTGCACATCTGACACCCCAGGTCTCTCTGAAGATCTGATGACCAAGCCAACATAAAATATACATAACATAAAACTCACCCTTTTAATCGTTTTAAAGTATACAATTCGTGTCATTAAGTACATTCACATTGTTCAACCATCACCACCCTCCATCTACAGAACTTCCATCTTCCCCAACAGAAACTCTGTACCTATTAAACCATTACTCCATTCCCCCTGCCCCCAGCCCCCTAACCACCATTCCACTTTCTGTCTCTATGGATTTGACTACTCTACGTACCTCGTGTTAAGTGGATTCATACAGTATTTGTCATCCCACACATATCCCTTGTGACTGATTTATTTCACTTACCATAATGTTTTCAAGGTTCATTCATGTTGTAGCATGTGTCAGAATTTCCCTCCTTTTTAAGACTGAATACTAATCCATTGGATGTATATACCACATTTTGCTCATCCAATCATCTTTCAATGAACATTTGGATTGTTTCCACCTTTTGGCCATTGTGAATAATGCTGTAGTGAACACTGAGGTCCTAGTGTCTATATAAGTCCCTGCTTTCCATTCTTTTGGGGATATACCCAGAAGTGGAATTGCTGGATCATATCGTAATTCCACATTTAACTTTTTGAGGAACTGCCAAACTGTTACCACATTCTCTTTTAAAAGGACCTCATCATGTAGATAAACCTTTCCCAGGGACTATGAATAACAAAAACCTGTCACCAAGAATTCCAAATAGCAGCTGGCCCTGGGGATTGCTTGTCTTAATGTCTTCAGTCCTCCAGCCCTCCCTGTGTCCACACTCTTTGCTGTGTAAACTGGCAGCTCCTCCCACAAGAAGGCAGGGAACCGTCCCTGGCCTTTGAAGCTGGGCTCAGCCATGTAACTTGCTTTGGCCCAAGGGATGCAGCAGACACGAGAAAGCAGGGGCTTAAGGTGTGCTTGCACATTAGGGCTGTCCCACCTGCCCCTGTGACTCCACCATGGAAAGAACATGCCCAGCTTGGCCCACCAGTCCCAGGAGGAGCAGGAGGGATGCATGAAGAAGAGCTACGCCACCACTGTAGCCTGAAGGAAAGCTGCCCCAGCTCACCTGCTGGTCCCTGAGAATAAATGATTGTTGTTTTAAGCCTCTGAGTTTTGGGGTGGTTTGAGCTGATGGCACAGTAACAGGCCCACTTACTGTTTGTCCTAAATATAGGTGAGAATGAGATTTCTGGAGAATGAGATTGTTTGATAAATGGTAGCAAATTCTCATTGGCTTCAGGATTTTTTTCTAACTGGAATCTTCCCTCACCTGAATTAAAAGCCGGGCATCCCCTTTGTCTCACAGCTGTCTAGGATTGCCTCGGGGGTCCTCTTGGGCTGTTTTTGGGCTGATGTTGTAATCAAGCTTTGTGAGTACCAAACCCAGCCTGTGAAAGTGCCTTAGCTCTGCATAAAATGGGGCGTACCAAACGGAACCAGAAATCAAGTAGCTCATCGTAAAACTGTGATTAGCTGGCCCACTTGCAGTTCGTAAGACAAGCCCTACAACACAGTCATGGCCCAGCAGAGCCATCATCAGTGAAGATCTGATCTCGGCTGAGCAACTTCTAAAACACAGTTCTGTCTGTCCCCTCCAAATTAACCAGTCTCAGGGGATAGTTCACATAAGCCAAAGTTTCCAGAGACTGAGAAACTAGAATGCCGGTTTATTAATTTACTCAGGGAGTTATTCTTTCCGAGGCCTGAAGTAATGTACTCAAATTCTCCAGCCAGCTTACCTCCTTCCTATCAGTGTATCTGCAAGACCACATGAGTCCTCGGAAGGCTGCTTGGTAAGCACAGAGGCATAACAAGGGAAGGAGGACAGAGTCGGTACAGTCTCTCTGGGCCATGGAAAATCCTAATAAGTGCTCCCACCCAAAAATAGAGCTTACAATTGAACCTTTCCATAATGTAGACATATTTCAAAACATCATGTTGTGCATCACAAATACAATTTGTTAGTTTTTTTAAAAAGACTTTTTTGTAAATAGAGCTCAATTCTAGGGACCAAATATTGTAAGAACTGGCCCTCTAACCAAATCAGTACTGTCTTGATAGAAGTAAAAAATAATAATAATGTAATAAATGAGGCACAAAGCATTATACAAACATACCACATTATTATTTTATTATTATTTCTATTATTATATGTTTATAATAGTAAATGTGAGCAGTGCCATGGAGGTGGAAGCATACCAAACTGTGAAGACTCAGATTCTAATCACAATTTTGCTATCAAATTACTGCATGACCTTAGGAAACTGACTATGGCACTCTGGGCCTCGGTTTTCTCATGTGTAAGGTGAGTGAGTTGAACCAGGTGGCCATCAAAGACAAGACATTATGACTTGATGAGTCCGTGGGCAGCATGGACGATAAGTGCTAGGACTTCAGTGGAGGGAGAAATCAGTGAGGATTATTCACAAGATGGATCAGGAGAAAAGGCCTATGGAACATAACAAGGCCGATAGCACTCCCAGCAAGACAATGTAAACAGTATATCCTGTTAGGTCAGGAAACAAACTGATGGACACAGAATGTCTAAAAACCATCTGTGACTAGAATAACAATAATGTAACACTCGTTGCTGATCTGGAGACACCCTGCTCAGAAAATTCCTTGGTCTCACAGAATCTTCCAGGAGAAAAAGTCAGGCTGACATTTTGTGAACAGGATGACACTAAAGTGCCACTCTTATTCAGTGCTGTGTTCTTACTTCATTGATGTTAAATTTTAATTTCAATTAAAATGCCAGGATCATGCCCCAGGATTTAACTTGGTTAAATCCTGTTGAAATAGCCATGTTTGCTTTCTTGATAATCCTCATCTTGGCTTTAAGCCCTTCTACTTAAATTGAACTCTTCAGACACACAAGTCCATCATTTACTTATTTTTTTTAAAGATTTACTCCTAATACTCTGCACTGCAAATTTGGAGCCCTCGACTCTTAAAATTGCTCTGTAACCACCTACAGTGAAATTTACAGACATAAATTCACAGACATTATTTTCTACTGCAAACCCAGAGCTCTGAGCTGTCAAAATGTGTTCCTGGTTTCAAGTTCAAACCAATTCTACTCTAATAACATGTCCTATGTTAGGCACTGATAGGTAGATAAATTGTTCAAGAAATGGGATCCAGCCCAGAAGATTATTACAGACTGATAGAGAAGACAGGACATGTACATATGAAATTATTAGAGGACAAAACAGGGGATAACATAGTCCACAAATACTCAGTTCTTGGAGAGATTTTTTAAGTGAGATTAGTGACAATTTCAAAAGGCTTTATGAAAGAAATGGTATTTGAAAGAGACTACAACTTAGTGTGAAAGTTACACGAAAGGCAGAAAATATGGCAGGATCCAGTGATTGCATTTCCCAGGATTCAGGAAACAGACCTCCATTTTTGATCCCTTTTCCCTGTGCCTTTGTAGACACAATATTCCCCCGCTGGAGGTAAGGTGGTCCTCTTGCTGTCAGACTGAAGGGCAATCTCATATATGGGAGATTTAAGAAGATGTTGCCATCTCAACTCTACACCTGCTCTGCAGACTGGGATGCTTGCTGAGCACAGTCCTGTGGGCTCATAGATGGGAGATGTGACACCTGACACTGCCCTGATTCCATCTAGCTCCAGGTGGCTAGCAGTGGCCATAGTGAGGCTCAGAACCTAAGAGGCAGAAAATTCTCCTATGGAGAAGTACTCATCATTAAAACGTGAGCTTCACCATCAGCCTCAACCCAGAAAAGGCAGGCTTTGCTATAGGGGAGTAGAGAAATCACTGTTGAAGGATTATTAGGATCAAAACTAATCCCATCTGGGCCTGCTCCAGAGGCTGGACTTCCTCCTGAACTTGACACTTTCAACATTTTTTAAAGTACAGGTTGAGGATCCTTAATCCAAAAATGCAAAATCTAAAATACTCCAAAATCTGAAACTTTTTGAACACTGACATGACACCACAAGTGGAAAATTCCACACCTGACACCTTTGCTTTCCAGCAGTTCAAGGTACAGGAATTTTGTTTCATGGACAAAATTATTTAAGTATATTGTATAAAATTACCTTCAGGCTAGGTGTATATGAAACATAAATAAATTTCATATTTAGACTTAGGTCCCATCCCCAAGATATCTCATTATGTATATGCAAATATTCCAAAATCTGAAAATATCCAAAATCCGAAACACTTCTGGTCCCATGGATTTCAGATAAGGGATACTCAACCTGTACTAAGAGAAGTTCCGCTTCTGGTATAAAAGAGTGAACTCTTGCCAAGTCAAACAGCATCTATAAACTCTTAGAAAATGAATACAATAAAAAGTTACCTGAGAACTCTGAGGACTGAAACAAAGGCAGGCATATTTTGGAGGGGAGTGAAATTTGAAGCAAGTGGCCAGGCCAGCAAGTGGAGCGAGTTCCTTGCTTATTGTGGCTTTACCCTGAGGGAGACTACATTTGCAGCAACACTGGTGCAGAATGGCTTAAATTCTGGTAGAAAGTCCATCATCTTTCTAACCTGAGGAACCAGGACAACCAAAGCTTCTGGAAAATAAGAGTAAACCCCAGAAAGAAGAGAACAAGAACAAGAGAATCTCAAATTGTATGTATAGACCTAGCCCAAGTCTCTGACTGACTTCTGAATCACACATACATGGAACAAACTGAAAGCAGCTGACTGACTGCTGTGACTTCAAGAACTGATCACAGATCTGAGCCACTACCTAACACAGGCACAACAGTTGGCATTCTGAGTCTAAATCAAGTTAATTGTCTGCTAAAACAAAATGTCAACACTCCTTGGAGAAATATAACAGAATGCAGAGTCTTTACAACATAATATTCACAGTGTCCGGGCTACGATCCAAAATTATTCAACAAATAAGACTCAGGAAGATGTAAGCCATTCTCAAGGGAAAAAAATAATCAACATGATGCCAACCCTGAGATGACCCAGATGTTAGGATTCTCAGGTGAGGAATTTAAAGCAATTTTATACAGTATAACTATGCTCAGTGAGGTAAAGGAAAATATGCTTGTAATGAATTAAGAGGTAGGGAATATCTGCAATGAAATAGACATGATTGTTTACGTAGAAAGTTTTATAGGAAACTATAAAACAGTTGTTAGAACTTATTAACAAATTTAGCAAGGTTGTAAGATACAAGGTCTATATACAAAAAGTAATTCCACTTTTATACTTAGTAGCAAACAACTAGAAAATAATTATTTAATATTAAATGTGGATTTATTAGTAAGACTCTGACTAAATTATAGTTACAAGGGAGAACACATAAGAATATGAAAAGTAGTGTGTTAAAGCTATGTGACAATTTCCATGTGATACAACAATTAAAAAACAGAAGAATGTTGGAAAGAATATGTGAAGAATAAAATAAGCTCACTGATTGCCTTATAGGAATTTATTGGGAGTAAATGACTATTACTTCAAAATAGATTCAGTGAAAGAAAAGGGAGAGAAAAGAGGGGGTTATAGACAAACAAAGGAAACCAACAGACAAAAACCCAAATCCAGCATCTTACCAAATGGAAACAACCAAAGGTGTTTCTACAAAAGTCGGTAACAAGACAAGACAAGCACTATCTCTTCCTCTATTTAACATTGTGTTTAAACTAATCCAGTTGGATAAGAGAAAGAATCTAGAGGAATAAGAATTGAAATGACAGAGGTAAAGTCTATTTACATATAATATAATCTCAAAAATTGCAAAGAATCAATAGAAAAACTACCAAAATTATAAGAAAACTTAGTAAGGTAGCAAGAATTAAAATTATTATATGCAAAGAAACCCAATTCAAAGTCTAATGAAAGAGAAAACCTCATTTTACTATAGCAAAAATAAAATACCTAGGCCAAAACTTATGTGAGGAAAACTACAAAACAACCTGCAAGAAACAAAAGTAGACTTGAATAAATGAAATGAGATATCATGTTTTTCAATCGGAAGACTTACCATCCTAAAAATTCCATTTTTTATGTCTTGTAAGTGTAATGCAATCTCAATAACAAATATCATCAAATAATTTTTTATCTTGAGTTAGACAAGTATAATATAAAGTTCATTTGTGGCCGGGAGCTGTGGCTCACACCTGTAATCCCAGAACTTTGGAAGGCTGAGGTGGGTGGATCACTTGAGCTCAGGAGTTTGAGATCAGCCTGGGCAACATGAAGAAAGCCTGTCTCTACTAAAAAAAAAAAAAAAAAAAAAAAAAAAATTGTCCTGGCATGGTGGCAGGCGCCTGTAATCCCAGCTACTCAGGAGGCTGAGGCAAGAGAATTGCTTGAACCCAGCAGGCGGAGTTTGCAGTAAGCTGAGATCGCACCATTGCACACCAGCCTGGGCAACATGAGCAAAACTCTCAAAAAAAAAAAAAAAAATGTAAGAACAAGCAAGAATCACCAGGAAAAATCTAAAAATTAAGAACAATGGTTTGAGGTGAGTGAGAGGGGAAGAGTAGTCCTGTTAGAATTCAACCCTACCATAAGCCTCCATAATTAAAATTCACTGGTATTGTCACATGAACAGAAAATAAAATCTGGAAAATGACCCCATTGTGTACGAACATTTAATATATGCTAAAGACAGCATCTCAAAGTACCAGAGGAAATGTAGACTTTCTACTAAGTAGTATAACTGTATAACCACATGGAAAAAGATAAGATCGGATCCATTACTATGCCAGAGGTTGCAATTTTTTGAATTTTTGCATGAGTGAAAAAGCAGACCTTGGCAATGACCTTGAGCAGTAGGATATAAATAACTCCCCCATGCTTAGTGTTCCAGTAATGGAACACTAGGCGTAAATGGGTTAACCTGTATTCCAGAATGAATTCCAAACAGATCTGAGATTTAAATATTAAAAAATGAAACCAACAAATATTTGAAGAAAACATGGGTGAATTCCTCTATAATCTTGCAGTAGGAAAAACCTTCCTATGACTCAAACCCAGAAGTAATTTTAAAAATTGATAAATTTTATTACATAAATTTTTTTAACTTTTGCATGGCAAAAAAAACATAAAGAAAATAGACAAATGGCAAAATAGGAAGAACTGTTCACAATTTATTCATAAACAAAAGGAGGTTACTGTTCTTAATATATGAAGACCTTCTAAAAATAAAGAGGCCAAAACATTTTTATTTAATATACAATATATAATAAAATGTAATGTATAATAAAGATATGAACTGATAGTTCATAGGAAAAAATGCAAATAGCTCCTAATATGAAAAGATGTTCATCCTCAGTCATAATAAGAGAAAAGCAAGTTAAAACTACACTGAGATATCATCTCTCACCAATTAAATTAGTAAAAATCTAATTTCAAAATCACATTCTGCTGGAAAATCTTGTGGGAAGGCAAAATGATATAACCTCCCGGGGATAAGAATTTAACAATATCTAGCAAACTTCTCAGAAAGTAAGACTTCTATATTCATGTCAAAGGAACTCAGGAGCCAACTTGAATAGTTTCCTGCTAGCCAAGGAAGGGGCAATTTGAGAACCATTAAGGAAAGTAACTACAGTTGATTGAAACACATTAAATTAGTTTAAATCTATGAATTCACTATAATACTTGTTTTAAAAAAATTTCATTGATTACCCTTGGAAATCAACTCATTCTTTTAAAAACTGTTAAGAAAAAGAGTCAAGCATTTATTCTACTTTTCCTACACAAACTGATGAGGGAAAGTTGACGAACAAAAGTTTCCCTTTCAGTAGTATTTCAGCTAACAAACAAAAACAGACATGAGAAAACTAGGTTATGCTCATTTTGCATTTTCTAATGAATTAAATATAAAGAATGACCATTAAGGGCTACTCACAGCACAAGACAACTAGACGTCACATCCCCTCTGATGGAAGGACATGGTTCTACCTATAATGCAGTCTGGCCTCCCCTACATTGAACCTAAATCTGGTCAAACCTCCAGATCTAACTTCTAATTTACAGAGGAGACAGAGGAACATGTCAGGCACTATCACAAGGATGCAATCAACAAAACAGTTGTTAGAAACAAATAGACAAATGACTGAGTTTCTTTAAGAATAAAAAACTGCCAAAGACAAAAAGGAATAGAATGGGAACCTATAGGCTAAAAGAGATTTAAGAAATATGTTAACCAGTTGTAATGTATTGGGCCTCCTTTGGTTCCTGATGCAAAGTTTTCAAAAGGAAGAGTTTTTATCTTTTAGAAATACATACTGAAATATTTATAGATTAAACTATATTATATCTGGGATTTGCTTTAAAAATCTGGAGAAGAGTAGGAAAACAATATACAGGAAAAAGAAATTAGCCATGAGTTGATAATTGTTGCAGCTGAGCGATAGGTACTTAGAGATGCATCAGGCCTTCCTTTTTTGTAAATGTTTTAAATTCTGCATAATTTTATCAAATGCCATATATAGAAAATGCACTATTCCTCACAGACACATGCATACTCAAGGCCACAGATTGAGCACTCCAGTGCTGGTTAGAGAGATAGGAATAAGGACCTGAATAATGAAGAAAAAATAAAATAATAATACAAGAAAATGACTGCAAAGAATGATGATAATTATACTCCAGGAACAGAGGAGGATGATTAATGCTACTCTCTAAACCCAAAGGCCCCCCCAAATTAAAGAAATAAAATACATGACTGAAATTAAAAATCATGACTATGCATTCAAAAAGCAATTTGATACTTGGGAGGTTAATGCAGGAGGATCCCTTGAGCCCTGGAGTTGGAGGTTACAGTTGGCTATGATCGCACTATTGCACTCCAGCCATGATTACGAAGGGAGACCTCCATCTCTTTTTTTTCTTAAAGGTAACTTGGGGAGTTATATGTAACCTACTCATTAACAGCATAACTGTAATTATTTATCTGAGAGCCTCATGAGTACCATCATCATCTATCAGAGAGTAGAATGGGTAAAGGTTCTTCTGCCCCATCAAAACTCCATCCCTGCACTGTTCCCTTAGGATGCTGAGGTCATAGAAACGGGGATTAATCAATCCCTGCTAATGTGCTGAATCTTTCTGAATCTATCCCTTCTCCCCTTTTTTTTTGTTTTTTTTTTATTGTTTTGTTTTGTTTTGTTTGTTTTTCTTTTTTGAGACAGTCTCACTGCATTGCCCAGGCTAGAGTGCAGTGGCACGATCTCGGTTCACTGCAACCTCCACCTCCTGGGTTCAAGCGATTCTCCTGCCTCAGCATCCCAAGCAGCTGGGATTACAGATGCACACCACTACACCTGGCTAATTTTTGTATTTTTAGTAGAGATGGGGTTTTGCCATGTTGGTCAGGCTGGTCTCGAACTCCTGACCTCAGTTGATCTGCCCACCTTGGCCTCCCAAAATGCTGGGAATACAGGCATGAGCCACCATGCCAGGCCCATACCCTCTTAACAAACCTGCTCCACAAGTCAAATTTCCAGAAGGTGAAACCCATAATTCAATCAACAGTCTAGGATCTGAGGATGTTCTTTGAATTTTACAAAGATCCAGGAAATTAGAAAGGGAAATCCAGTTTCTCCTAATGGAGGGAATCCCATTTTTTCATAGAATGTAAAATTGAAGCTCAGGGAACCACAATTGAAGGTCAAGCATTAGGGGGAGAAAGGTGAACAGAAAGAAAAGGGAAGGGAAAAGCAAAAGCTAAAAGCTAGCACAGATAAGGAAAGGGGGGAAACCTCAAAAAAGGGAAGATGCTCCTCATGACAGAGCTCAAAAATCCCATTCTTTTCATGGAAATCTTTCTTGATCTGGGAAACCAGCTTACAGATAATTTTCTTATTAAATTTCACAGGTGATTGCTCAGTCATCAGAAGGAGAAGTGGGTTTGGTGGCTTTGTTAGAGATATATGTATTTGGCTCTTTCATGATACTTTGATTCAGAACGGCCTTCTGTTTCCCTGTTCTCATCAGCAGACCTTTTAGGAGCAGAGAAAGCCTCAGTGATGTCTGGGTCTGGCCCTATTGGGTCATGCACAGTACCTGGAGAAGCACAACTGTCACTTCTCCATGTCATATGTATGGGAGTCATTCTCACAGCACTAATAGATGGCTTTGCCTACTCAGAGCTAGGAGTGTTGGGAGAGGCTGAAGCCATTCTTGGGTTCATCATGATTCTCTGTAAACAGCTATTTGAGGGCATGACAAGAAGCACCAATTAAACAGATCAATGTGTCGGAAAACAAAAGTTGGCTGGGGTCTGATTGCAGCCCTCACTGTGCAACATGCAACATCAGCATGCTTTCTCCCATTCCCAGGCCCCTCTTGGAAACTAGTCAAGTTCTCATCATTATTAGCTCCTATGTGCCTTGAGCTTTCTTCCCCTCTCAAGGTCTCTACATTCATCTCCTACTCAACTTCATTTTGGTGTCTTCACCCCATCGAGGCAAATCTGTATGACAAATAAAATTGTGCAACCATAGACTGCACAAAAAGCACAATATTTTTGTTGTCTATAACAGAACTTAGCTCATGAGCCCTCATTTCCTTCTCTGTAGCAGAAATCATAATCTTTCCAATTCAAGGTTACTCAGTCTCTTTTGAACTTATTGATAAATACAGTTAATGTGACATGTACACTCTCCATCTCTTTTCCTTCCCTTCCTGCTGAGGATGCTCTAAATTCCTACGTTAGGGAAAGGTGGGTGTTGTCCTGGCTTCTAAGAAAGACATCTGATTGTTGACTTGTCCTCTGTCCTGGCTAACTCCACAGAGGGACATCTCATCTTCTCTGGTCCTCACCATTCATCATCCTGCCATAGCTTCTCACCAGGAGGCATGCATATTCTGCAGCCTCCTTGTAGAAACCAACTTGAGGCTCGTAGGGCCTCCCAGCTTGTTACCAGCCCCTTCTGCAGCCATTGCAGGTGCCGTGGGAATTCTTTGCATGCTCTCTGCCTTCACCCTGGAGAGTACAGAACACTCTATGGGACTCCATAAGGCTGTCCTCAGACCTGCCAACTTCAACTTTCCCCGGTTGTTGCTACTCTGCAGCCCAAGTGCCATGCTGGGGAAAGACTATACTATTTGGTCTTTGGCCACAGACCAGGAAGAGAGGCACAAGTGTCTGCTGTTCTTGGAACTCTTTTCAATCCATTTATTGTTTCAATCACCCAGTCCCACCCCATGTCCCCTAATTCATCCCAGGGGAATGGAGATTCTGAGCTCCTTTATGGAAACTCAGGCAACACCTAAGTTCTAGCAATATCCACTTTGGTTCTCCTCTTTCCCCCAGTTTGTCACATTTTTCTCTCCTTTCAGTGGGAAATAAATTATATCATTCTGCTGTCTAAAATCTCAGCTATCTAGACTTTGGCTCTTGATATTTAAAGCCAAGCTTTTTAGAATTAAAAAATATATATTTAAAATCCTCAACTTATTATTTATGTTAGGCAAGAAAGAATATTCCATCAAAAATCCAATGGGCTTGTTTGTTCCAGCTCCATCCACCCACCCCCTGAGTGCTGTGTAATAAAAAGCTACAGGTGTATTTGGAATGTGAGGGAGAAGTAAAGAGAAAAGGAAGCATGATGACAGGAGCAGGGGCTCAAGTTCTAAATATCTATCACCATCCCCAGAACACTTGTTTGCCCCCTCCCTTCTGATGCTTCAGTCTTGCTCAATCCTGCTTTCTTCCAGGTCTCTCTCTACCCTCTGCCCCCCAAGTAAAGATACTCACCACTGGCAGAACATTGCTGACAGCACATCTCCTCCAGTGTCTTCCCTTGACAACACTGTGGTCCTGGGTGATGGGTCCCTCTTTGTGTTAGTAGCCCTCCCCACAGGCAACCTGCCCTCAGCTGTTGACATCCACACTGGGTGTCTAGACAGGGCTTCTCTGCAAAACCCTCTTGGGGCCTCTGGACTGTGTAGGCAGGCTGCAGGGTGACCTGTTTGCATGAGGGCCCCTAGGCCAGGTGAGAAAAATAGAAAAGAAGGCTTTGGGATTGACAGGCTCTAGAGACAGAACAGTTTTAAGAAGACTTAAGAAACAAGCAAGGAGAAAGCTAGGCTACTCCAACCTGTGGTGAAGATGGAAAGGTAGAAAAGACCCGAGACATGGAAGGCCATCCCTGGCCTGCTGTTCAAACCCTGCTACTCCTGTCTAACCTCTCATGTGCTCATAATTTTTCTGTTTTTATTTTCTATCTTGACATAAAAATATGATTTTTTAACAAACACTGCTGTGTAGCAAATAGAACAATGTTGACATGTCCCAGTTTTTATAGCTCCTTTCATATATTTTTGATCCTTCTATCATTAACTCTAACAATTCTAATTCTTTGTTCTTTGGGGAAATGGAAATCAAGTACGTTTTAAAGTCAAGGAGCACGTGCCTGTGTTCCTTTGTATCTCCTTATACATTCTCCACAGAGGCAGTGCTCAGGAAGTGTTATCTACTTGCTAAATGTTAGAAGAGATATTTGGGTCTTACAAAATAACTTTAGAAGCTGGCTAGGAATGACCACAAAATACAGACTTATCCCTTAGAGAGCTTTGAAACGGAGAGTGTATTCTCCTAACAAGAGGAGCATCCTCCCCTCCACTGTCCGCTCCCTTCCTCCAGCCTAAGATTGCCATGAGCATGAGCTGTTGCTGCTAACTTTCCCTCAGAGTCCAAGGAAAGAGGTCCTGCTGCTTGATGCTCAGTTTGCCATTTCCAGTAATCCCATAATAGCAACACTACAAGAAGCCAGCTGTGCACCTGGGGAAGCATTCAGCTGCTCCCTGGGGCCCCACAAATTAGACCCTGAATTAGCCACATAGAGCCCAGATTCCCAGTCCCACCCACTGATCTGTCCCAGGCAATCCCCACCATGGCTAGGAAAAGACACTCTCAGCCCATGCAGAATGAGGAGAGGGGCCCTGGAATTCGCTGCCAGAAATTAATATTCTGTGCAAGGAGTACTAGGAAGGGCTTAAAGAGGAGAATGGCGTGGTCTGACCAATGGTTTAAAAAGATTTGGCGGGATCTGGCAGCAGGTTTTGTTTGTTGTAGTTTGGAAACTGTGTGTATCTGTGTGTGTGTGCGCGCGCGCGTATGCATAATCTTTGGAACTTTGTGAAAATTCTGTGAAGTCCGGGTTTCCTCTGAGAGGATTTGCATCTCCTTCCAAGTAGCTCTTAGAGACACAACCAACCCAGGATCATTTTAACCTATACGTTTGGATTATAATTTTGGAGGTTAGAAAGAGGATGTGAATTCCAGCCCTCAACCTGCAGGAGGGTGGGCATGTAGATACTCCCAGAGGGACTTTTTTTCTTTTTTCCATTCCACTCAGAACCAAGACTGGGAGAGGAACTTATTCTTCCCTCCACCTCGCTTGGCAGGGTGGGTTTTGTTTTTTCACTAGGAACCAAGCCTCTGAGGGTTCTGGTGGTTTCATGTGGGGGCCTCCAATCCCAGCAAGGGTCTCCAACCTCCCATCTCATTCACTCAACTTTGATCTAAGATGGTTTTGACTGAGTCATTTCACATAGATTTCACGTGAAACCCAAGTTCTAGACCATCGAGGATCTGCAGCGGCCCCCAATCTCACACCAGATTTAGCACGAAGTTAGCTTTCCCTAGTCATATTTCTTGTCATTTGAGGCCCCGAGGAATTTCTACTACTTCCCTGCTAGTTTATTCATGTGTTTACAAGACATATCTTTTTTACTATATCAGCATTTTTTAGGTATTCTCTACCAAGAGACATTTAGTCTATCATATTGCTAGAAACAAATAGTAACTTTAGCCTTTTCAGTTAAGATAATTTATTGCAAGTATAAAAAAAACTTACCTTTAACACATACTCACATTAACAAATTAATAAAACATAAAGGAGTATGCTTTTACTATGTCTGATAATTCAGAAAAAATAGACATACATATGCACGCGTGCATGCGCGCGCACACACACACACACACACACACACACAGTGGCAGATTGTATTTTCCAAAGATGACCACAGCAATATCTTCCATTCCACATGCTTCTTACAATGTAGCTTTGGTCCTCCTCCCACCAAAAGGTGGGCTCTTTGTGCACTCACCTTGGAACTGGGCATGCCTTGTGATTATTTCAAACGATAGAATAGAATGGAATTGATGCTATGTGACTGCCAAGGCTAAATTTAAAAAAATGCCATATGCTTCTGCTTTGCTCCCTTGGGACATTTGCTTTTGATATCTAGCTGCCATATTGTGAAAAAGCCCAAACTAGCCTACATGGAGAGCTGAGTTCTCAGTTGATGGCCAACATCAACCACCAGACAAATGGGTAAAGATTCCTCTAGATGATTCCAACTCCCAGTCATCAAGTCACCCTCCACCTTTGCATCTTCCCAGCTGAGGCCCCACACATCATGGAGTGGAGATAAGGCATCTCCACTGTGCCTTACTGTGTGAGTTCATTATCCACAGAGTTTGTGAGCAGAATAAAAAATGGCTGTTTTATGCCAATAAGTTTTGAGTGGTTTGTTACACGAACATGAAAACTAGAGGGGCAGGGCATGTGTGTGTGTGTGCATGCGCGCACGTGTGTGTGTATTTAATGAAAGGCATAGAATATGGAGTTAGACTTACCCACTTCACAGCTTCATGATTTTGAATAAATCATTTAATATGTACCTCTGTGCTCACATCTGATTGAAAACGATGGTGTTGGTGGTAATAATGATGGTGATATTAACAATAATACCAGCTCTACCTACCTCATAGTGCCATTAAATTAGCCATGGAAAGCAGTTTTGTAACTGTAAAACACCATAAAGATATGAAATGTTATTATTATTCCAATTTCTGACACAGTCTTGGAATACTTTATTGAAACCAAACTAAAATCTATCTGTCTGTAACTTTCACCAATAACATTCTCTGAAAGCTAACACAAGCCTTCTTCCACATGACAGTCCTTTAAGTATTGGGAAATAGTCCCAATAACATTCCCAAGGCTTCTTTCCAGGTTAGTGATGGTTAGTATTCTTTGTTCTCCCAACCACATGCCATATGTCATAACCTGCCATGTCTTGTGGCCTTACTGGGCTCCTGTGAAGGCTCCTTTGGTTTCCTCAGGTTTCTGGTTGCTGAGATGGAGGCTGAAGAGTGCTGCCATCTCAGACAACTCTGCACTTCAGTGAGGGAGGCGGGTTCCAGCTGCAGCCTGTGCCCAATGCCAGGTCACTGTCCCACCCTTGAATCCATACTCCCCACCCCTAAACCAGCTGGCTCTCCTGCTCTTTCTTGTTATAGACCAATTAAAATGGGCCTTGAACAGCACACACACACACACACAAAAGAAATTTATACCCCCAAACATGAACACCAGTAAGATCTCATTTTAGCCTATGGAAAGTATATGAATTAGAATGTAAGAGGAATCATTTATGCATTCCATTTATATAGTTTGTTTCCTCTAAAATGCTCAGGGCACTGTACTGGGAAATGTTAATCAATTAACATACAGGGCTCAGCTTCTCAGGGCTTTGCAAATGTCATTTCACTCTCTTGACTCAACTCTCCCTCTGTTTCAGTGCAACCGTTTCTTGTCTGCTGTGTACCCATGGTGCCCTATGGTATGGAGCATGAGTGAAGAATGCTAAGCTGGAGCAGAATCACAGATGGTAGGGCCAAAGGAAAATTTCAAGACAATCCAATTCATGCCTTCATTTTAAAGACAAGAAATCTTTGACTCCGAGAAACAACTTTCTCAAGGTCACAGCTAGTGAGGAACAGCACTAGGCAGTTTTTTTACCTCTCTCATCTGGAAAGCAGAAGAAAAATTATGCAAGTCTGTTCAGCACTCCTGAGAGAGATAGAACTTGAAGCAACATGACATTTCTGCACAGTTATCTTAGCCTTGGCCATAAAAAATCTCCAAGTTTCCCAGAGAAGAGCAACTATAATGATTAGGTAATACAAGAACCAACTGAAGATGAACAAATAACCCATCCAGCTAGGTTAGTTCCATTAGTAATTATTTAAAAGGCTGTGACAAAACAATGATTTCATGTTTTACAATTAAGTGTTGGGGGTGCAAAATAACTTGAGTGGCATAAGGGAAGATAATGGGCAGCAGGGATGAACATGAAATTAAGAAGTAAAAAATTAAGGTTGAGTATCATGAGAACATTGCCCAGCACAGATTCCCATAAGGAACCCCAGTTACTTTTTCATAGATATAATAATAATCTTTGTTTTGGCAGTAAAATGAGCCTTTAATATTTCTTTTTCCTCTTTAGCTTTTGTGATTATTTATAATCATATATACATGTATATACATGTATATACGTGTATATATGTATATACACGTATATATATGATTATAAATGATTATAAATTATATATGTATATATGTATATTTACATGTATGTATACATATATGTATGTACACATATATATGCATATATATGTATATACATATATGTATGTACACATATATATGTATATATGTATATACATATATGTATGTACACATATATATGTATATATGTATATACATATATATACACACACACATACACACACAGAGAGAGGGGCGAGAGAGAGAGAGAGAGATAATGTTCAAACACTCCTACAGTCATAAAAATCCCTCCCTGAAAGCCTGTTCTATCCTTTTTAATTAATGCCAAAAGCAATTAAATCACGGTGTGCTTCCATTACCTGCCAAGTTTTGTTATTTTTAAAATACAGGAATACAGTTTCAGATTCTATTATTTCGTCCACACGCAGCCTTTCAAAGGTGGTTTCCTTGGTTCCCCCACATATGAACTTTTAGCCAGGCAGCTGAAAAAAAAAACACCCCTGCTTTGAGATTTCTTGCTTTTGTTTGAAAAGACTCTCCTTTAAGGGGTACCAACCTGTCTGCCCTTTACCCAAGGCCCTCTCCAGAGGCAGTGAGAAAAAGGCCAAAGAGATGTTGTGTGCAGGGTCACCATCCCCACTGCCATGCGCACATAAGCCAGCCTTGATCATGGCTCCAGCTGCCCTCCAATAGATTTCTCTTCCTTTTGAACATTTAGGAATTAAATAGGCATGTGTGGCTTCCTGAAAAAAATATTCTTTTTGTTCTGCTAGGAGAAGTAGCTACCCAAATCATGGGGTGAGGGGAGTGTATTGTTGACTTTGGGCAGACTCATGTCATCATTAGCAGAATCCCAAAAACTTGCTCTAACAAACAGAGCTAAACAGACCTTGAGGGTGATCTTCAAATGCTGGGCCAGGAGAGACCTCAAGGTGTTCAACACCTTCCCCGCCTGCAAGAATTTTCAAATGACATAAGCCAGTATACCTAAAGGGTTTTTTAAAAAGGGAAATATCTGGCATTCAGTGATTAATATTCATAACGAAGAGTGTACAACTTTCCTAGATTAAAACTAGCTAACATCATCTCCTTCAAGCAAAAAGATCTACTTTGACAAGTTGACATTCATTATTAATACTTCAGTAAGCACCTGCATTATACAAGAGCACTGGGCTAGGTGCTATGGGGGACACAGAAAAGTATGAGCCAATCCTCGCCTGGAGAATTTTATAATTTATTGGAGATACAAGACAAATACATGTGAAAAGAAAAACGCCAAAGGCAGTGAATGAAGGATGTGTTAATGTCAAGTGAAGGCATTAGCAATAAACTCTAAAATACTCACCTTTGCTAGTGAGGAGGCCCATCTGTCTTAGAGACCAAGAAAACACCCAAAGCCAAAGGGAGAAAAAGCAACTGAGACTTTATCTTAGTGTCAGGAAAGACCAACTACAGCTTTGGGGTTGGTATACACTGTATCTCCTGTTACTGGCAACAGACCTACCCTCACTTCACCCACACCCCAGAACCAAATTACCTCCCAGAGGTAGCTCAGAGGTTGCCTATGATCAGCCACTTGCCTTGGGAAGTACAGACAGGTAGAGAAGCCAGTGCACCAGGGAACACCCTTTCCCTTGTAGGGCTGCATTAAGTGCTGTGTTTCAATGTTTGCCAAGGGCAACGGAAGATGTTTTCCCTCTTGGAATTTATTTCTCTTCCTCCCTCTGTTCTGTCTCTAAGAGTGGCTCAAATATGACTCAGAAGTGGGGCCTCTGGAAGTCACTCTCTTTACCCACTCAGCCAAGGTTCCTGGTTCCCATTAGCTCTGCCTCTCCACTCAGAGGGCATTGGGGTGTGATGGGATTTGTTATAGAGTACAGAATTGTATAATCAAACAACCCAAGCATCTTTCAGATACTGAAATCCTTCCACAACATTTTCCCCAAATGTTCATCAAATTTACCCAGTGATGGAGAACTCACTGCCCCAACAGACAAGCTATTCCATCTTGAAACTGTTCTCATTGTTGAAAACTGTTCCTTCACTTGTATTTCCCTGATACTTCCTTGAGTTGCTCTTAATTATAACTCTGGGGTCTGCCCAGATCCAATCTAATAAATACAGTTCTCAAGTCCTTTTTGAGTCCTCACTTCTGTGACAGCAACATACAGACTTCCTTCGGCCATTTCAGATATCGCTTGGTTTCAAATCTTTCATTTTCCCATTTTATCTCTTAGTGCTTTAAGATATCAATTTGTCTACATCTCTCTTAAAACCTGATCTCTACAGATGAATAAAAGATGAATAAAAGACTCTAGACATAAACTGACCAATGTAAAGTAAAACAGAAATTCTTCATTTCCGATACTTAGACACTATACTTTTATTAACACAGTCGAAGGCTGCATTCAACTCTATGTGTGGTCACGTGGCATGGCATGTGCTTACTGTAGACTAAAAACCTTTCGCTGAAAGGGCTTCCCACCTACTGATGAAATAATTGATTTTCATTTATTATACCTGCCTCACACAGCTGGGCATTATCCCAGAAACTATGTAAGAAAGTGACATCTTTCACGATCTTTTCATCCTTTCTACTTGAGCCCCAATTATAGATTCAAATGACCGTCTTAAAAATCTAAGAAAAGAAACACTGTTTCTGACCAAGAAATCTCCATGGAAAGATGTTGAGAACGTCAATGTGGAATTCTGTGATATGAGAATAAAGGCTGCAGCAGCCCCAGAGGACCCCAACACTGTTCCTGATTTCCATCCTGCATCCTCCCTTCTTGTATCGCTAAGCCAATCAGAATGCCCTGGGGAGAGGCCCTGCAGGACGAGTGAACTTCTATGGTAACAAAAGGAGAGGAGAGGAAATCTGCATTCAATCAGTCATTTATTTTAGTCCTGTGTGGTCACTAGACTTTAAGACACGGAAGGCATGGACCATGTCCTATTAAGCATCATAAGATATTGACTGAATGAGTGAATGAACAAATGCTAAAACTTTGTATCTCTCTCAGTGTCTCAAATTATGTCTGGGAGAGAAAAGATGTTCAATTACTAGTTTAACATGTTAACTCAGTGGTTATAGTCCTAAAATATTATTACAGGTTTTTGTGGAGAGGATCAACTATATAGTTTGTTAGAAAAATAAAATGTAAGCATAAAACTGATTTAAAAATTGTATCACTATCAAAAACAAATTTTAAAATAAGCTCACATGAAAGTGGAGGAAAGGAGTAGAAAACAGGGCAAAAATTTCTGTCACTTTGCTGCAGAAGAACCTCCTACAGCTCCCTCTTCAATTGCAGCAGCAAATCCACATGCCCCCACCCAGGCTTAAAGACATTTATTATTGGGGGTCCTCCCTTTATCCCATAATAGCTCCCAAAGTCCAACTTCCACCCTGTTTGGGTTAGCCTGAACACCTATGATATTGCCCGAGAGGTTTCTGTAGTCCAAAAGATCTTACACCTCTTCTTGAGCAGGCTCCACTCAGCCTATCTTTCAAGACAACACTCAGAAAACCTCTTCTGTAAAGTCTTCTCTACCTAATACCAGCCCACATTGACTATCCTTTTTTTCCAGATAACATATAAACAATCTTCGAGAGAGTATGTTGCTTATCTCTTTTACTGAAGGTCATTCTTCAGCGGTGAAAACTTACCAAAATAGTGAATTATTATGATTATTTTTCAACTTATATTTGTCTTGCCTTCCCAAGGGCTGGAGCAGTAGTCTTTACTTATTTTGTATTTCTTTAAAATGCAAGATAAAACAGTTAAATAAATGCTGATTAAAAAAATGAATGAATACATTTCAGCATGTGAGTCAGCCTCACTGTTGGAGCTGTCCAGGGTTCTGGTGAAGAGATTGATGATAAGGTTAGGCACAACCAGCTAAGCAAGTGACTTAGGACAAATTTTGCTGACCCTTAACCCTGAAAGAGTTCATCAACTGGTTATCATAATGACCATGAAATAGCTTGCTGTCCCTGTCACCCTCCCATACATAGCCCTCTCTACCTCAAACACCTAAATCGCCATTTCATCATGTCAACTCCCTGCTCAAAAACCTGTATGTCAGGGCTCCCTATTGCCTGCAGTAACATTCAAACTGAGCAGCCCTAACAGAGTAGAAAGTGAGAGTTTTTTCATTTAGATACTAAAGCACATCTTAGAAGAGTGGCTAACACCAGTTGAAAAAGTAAGTAATGAGATATTTCTGATGAATGTATGTTATGGGCTGAATTGTGTCCCCCCCAAAATTCATGTATTGAAGCCCTAATGCCCAATGTGATGATTTTTAAAGATGTGATCTTTGGGAGATAATCAGGTTCAGATAAGGTCATGATGGTGGAGTCCTCATGACAGGATTGGTGCCCTTTTAAGAAAAGACACAGGAGAGCTCTTGCTCACTCGCTGTTTCTCATTCTCTCTCTCTCTCCCCAACCTCCTTCCCTCCCTCTTTCCCTCTCTTTTGCAGCCATGTGAGGACATAGTGAGAAGGCAGCCATCTGCAAGCCAAAAAAGGAGACCTCACTAGAACCTAACCATCCTGGTAGCCTGATCTTTAACTTCTAGTCTCCAGAACCATTAGAAAATAAATTTCTGTTCCTTAAGCACTCAGCCTATGGTATTTTGTTACAGCAACTCAAGCAGACTAAGAAAAGTGACCCTCAATAACTATATGAAGGCACAAACATAAAGATACCTGATCACATAAGCTCAAGCACACACATTGATAAATATTGCTCTAGACTGTTGCTTCTACCTATGAATAAATAACTGCTGTAGAAATTGCCCTGGCAATTCATACAAATAAAAATCTAGACAAAACAACTATCTTCAGAGATTGAACTACAAGCAATGCAGGAGTATGAACCCTGAGAAAACTGAAATAAATGGGATAAGTTCTATGTTCACTTTGACTAGCTGCCTAGATGCAATTTCCAGATTGCAGCACAGGAATGAGGAATCCAAACAAATCCTGGTAGTCTTGCCAAGTTTAGGAGACAGAGATTGAGGTTTGAGAAGGTCAAGGCAGTCAAAACTTTCAGGGTAGAATACTGAAAATGAATGAGCTACATGAAGAAAGGGCTCCAGATAGCTGCATAGGGATCCCCTTAAGTCTTTGCCTGAACACTAATCTGTACATGCATAGGGTGAAACCTCATAATACTGAGAAAGAACAATTAGCAAAGAGCTGTAAGCCAAGAGATTTCAGAGCACAAACAGATCTGAAAATCATTTGAGTTTCCATCAGCCAAAGTGGACAGACCCCAAAGCATTTACAAATCATTCTTTAGAGACGCCAGAAGTATCATAGTGTGGTAATGTTGCAAACAAGCCCTAGAATAAGGTATACTCCATACCTACCTTAAAAAAAAAAGAACTTTAAAACAAGCCTCAAGATCAATCTTCAAGTAATTTAACTACCTGCCAAAACAAAGCCAATCACTCTTTAAAGGAATACAACAAAATCAAGCAGTCAATGAACTAAATTTATAACATTCACCTTCTAATGCAAATAGTTATTAGATATGCAAAAGCACAGAAAATTGTGATCCAAAACCTCAAGGAAAATCAGTCAATGAACACACACTAAAAATGACAGATTAAATGAGGAATTTGCAGACAAGATGTAAAACAAAAAATTTAAATGTTGCAACTATGTATAAGCATTTAAAAGTAAACAAGAACATTTGAGGAGAGATATAAGTAAAAACAACATGAATCATCCAGAGATTTCAAACACATTATTTGAAATGAACAGTTCATTGGATAAGATTAAGAGAAGATTAAACATTGCAGAAGAAAATATCAATTAACTTGAAGACATGAGAGTAGAAATGATCCTAATTAAGTACAGAAAGAGAAACTTTTTAAAATACTAAAACAAAATACCAGCACCTTAGTAACCAGTAGGAAAATACCAAGATGTCTAACATAACAAGAAGTTTGGGGAAGGGCAAAAACAAATTTGAAGATATAATAGATGAAAATTATCCAGATTTTATAAAAATTGTAAATCCATGGATCAGACACTGAACAAACAGTCTAAGCACATAGTCTAAGAAGTCTAAACACACAGAAACCTCACCACAACAACTCATAATCAATTTTTGAAAACCAGTGACAAGGAGAATATCTTTAAGAAGAACCAGAGAGAAAAAAGACACACAATACAGACAAACAAAGGTAAGATTTTTTTTTAATTTTTAAGGGAACATAGTAGGCATATATATTTTACAGGGTACATGAGATGTCTTGATACAGGCATGCAATGTGAAATAAGCACATCATGGACAATGGCGTACCCATCTGCTCAAGCATTTATCCTTTGAGTTACAAACAATCCAGTTACACTCTAAGTTATTTTAAAATGTACAATTAAGTTATTACTGACTACAGTCCCCCTGTTGTGCTATCAAATACTAGGTCTTATTTATTCCTCTATTTTTTGTACCCATTAACCATCCTTACCTCCCTTCTACAGCCCTCACTACCCTTCCCAGCCTCTGGTAACCATCTTTCTATTCTCTATGTCCATGAGTTCAATTGTTTTGATTTTTAGATCCCACAAGTAAGTGAGAACATGTGATGTTTGTCTTTCTGTGCCTAGCTTATTTCACTTAACATAATGATCTCCAGTTCCATCCATGTTGCTGCAAATTGACAGGATCTCATTCTTTTTTATGGCTGAATAGTACTCCATTATGTATATGTAACACATTTTCTTCATCCATTCATCTACCAATGGACACTTAGGTTGCTTCCAAATCTTAGC
This sequence comes from Pan troglodytes, assembly GCF_028858775.2. Taxonomy (NCBI): domain Eukaryota; kingdom Metazoa; phylum Chordata; class Mammalia; order Primates; family Hominidae; genus Pan; species Pan troglodytes. Next base: position 67,847,870 of record NC_072398.2, read on the forward strand.
TATCGTAAACAGTGCTGCAACAAACACAGGAGTGCAGATACCTCTTCAATATACCAATTTCCTTTCTTCGGGGTATATACCCAGCCATGAGATTGATAGATCATATGGTAGCTCAATTTTTAGTTTTTTGAGGAACCTCCAAACTGTCCTCCATAATGGTTGTACTAATTTATATCCCCACCAATAGTGTACAAGAGTTTCCTTTTCTCCACATCCTCTCCAGCATTTGCTGTTGCCTGACTTTTGAATAAAAGCCATTTTAATTGGGGTGCAATAATATCTTGTTGTAGTTTTGATTTGCATTTCTCTGACAATCAATGATGTTGAGCACCTTTTCATATGCCTGTTTACCATTTTATATCTTCTTTTGAGAAATGTTTATTTAAATTTTTTGCTCAACATTTTGATTGGATTATTAGATTTTTCCCTATAGAGTTGTTTGAGCTCCTTGTGTATTCTTGAAACTAATCCCTTGTCAGATGGATAGTTTGCAAATATTTTCTCCCATTCTGTGGGTTGTGTCTTCACTTTGTTAATTGTACCCTTTGCTGTGTAGAAGCTTTTTAACTTAATGTGATCCCATTTTTCCATTTTTGCTTTGGTTTCCTGTGCTTGTGGGATATTGCTCAAGAGATGTTTGCCCAGACCAATGTCCAATGTCCTAGAGATTTTCCCCAATGTTTTCTTATAGTACTTTCATATTTTGAGGTCTTAGATTTCAGTCTTTAATCCATTTTTATTTAATTTTTGTATATGGGTGAGAGACAGTAGTCTAGTTTCATTCCTCTACATATGAATAGCCAGTTTTCCAAGTGCCATTTATTGAAGAGGCTGTCTTTTCTCCAGTGTATATTCTTGGCAACAAAGGTAAGATTTACACAGACTTCTTACCAGAAACAATGCAAGCCAGATGACAATGGAATGCCATCTTTTTTTGGCTCAACACTTATTTTATTTTTTGTTTTTTTAATCAACAAATTAAAAATTATATATATTTATGGTGTACAGCATATCTTTTTTTATGTATACCTTGTGGAATACCTAAATCAAGCTAATTAACATATCCATTACCTCACATGTTTATCATTTTTTTGTAGTGAGAACATTTAAAATCTACTCTCTTAGCAACTTTCAAATATACAATAGATTGTTATTAACCATAATCACCATGTTGTACAATAGTTCTCATGAACCTGTTCCTCCTAACTGAAATTGTATAAGCTTTTATTCATACAGACTTATCAGAAACAATGCAAGTCAGAGAACACTTAAATGAACCCTTTAAAGTGATGAAAGGAGAATAAATTTGTCAATCTAGAATTTAAAATCCAGTGTAAATATCAAAATGAAATAAAAAATGAAGTCAGGATAAACATTTTTCAAAGATTGAGAAAATTTGTTGCCAGAAGACCTTCATTACAAGAAATGTAAACTTATTCAGGAAGAAAGAAAATAATACCATATGGAAACTTGAAACTACCCCAAGGATGAAGAAAGTTGGAAAAAGTAAATGTGATGATATATGTAAAAGTCATTTTTTCTCATATTTTAACTTTTTTAAAGCTGGCTGACTATTTTTAAAAACTAACAACAACAACGTATTGTGGGGTTAATAACATATGTAGAAGTACAATTTATGACAACAATAACACAGTGAGATGCCATCTCAAAAAAAAAAAAACAACAAAAACCTAAAAATTAGCCAGGCATGGTGGTGTATATCTGAAGTCCTAGTTACTCAAGAGGCTGAGGTGGGAGGATTGCTCAAGCCCAGGAGCCAAGATTACAGTAAGCTATGATTGTGCCACTTCACTCCAGCCTAGGCAACAGAGTAAGACTCTGTCTCTAAAACTAAATAAATAAAAATAGAAACAAAGCAAAGGATAGGAGAAAGAAATACAGAAGTATATTAAAGTTTTGATATTACATATGAAGCAGTATAATAGTATTCAAAGATAGACTGTCTTTAGTTAAACATGCATATTGTAAACCCTAGAACAAATATCACTCTCTCTCTCTCACACACACACACACACACACGCACACACTATTAAGCTAATGGTGGGGAGCAAATAGAATATTACAAAATAACCAAGAAAAGGTAGGAAAAAGAGGAAAATATGAACAAAGAACAGATAAAAACAATTTTGAAGAGAAAACATATAGAAAAATAATAGATTTAGACCCAACTATATCAATAATTACATTAAATGCAAGTGGTCTAAACAGTCCCATTAAAAGGCAGAGATTGTCAGTCAAAAAAAAAATTGGAACACAAAAGCATGTGCTGTCTATAAGAAATAAACACTAAATATAAAGTCAAAGATAAGTTAAAATGAAAAAGATGTAAAAAGGTATATATGATGAAAATACTAATCAAAAGAAACCTGGAGTATCTATGTTAATATCAGAACAAGGAATAAAACCCAGGATAAAGAGGCACATTTCATAATAAAAAGATCACTTCCTCAAAAAGATATAGTAGCTTTCAATGTGTGTCACATAACAGTTTTAAAGTACAGGAAGCAAAAACATACAGAAGTGAAAGGAGAAATAGATAAATCCATAATTAGAGTTAGAGGTTTCAACACCCCTCTCTTAGTAATTGATAGAAGTAGACTAAAAATTCAACAAAAATACAGAAGACTTGAACAACACTATCAATCATCTTGAGCTCATTGATATTTATAGAACATATCACCCCACTCAGTATCTTCTACTCAGAGAACTTACAGTGTACTCTGACCATAACAGAATGAAATTAGAAGTCAACAACATAAAGTTATCTGAATCAAAATATGTTGAAATTAAATAAAATTCTTCTAAATAATTAAGGGGTCAAATAAAAATCATGAGATAAACTTTGAAATATATTGAACAGAATGACAAGGAAAACACACATATCAGAATATATAGCATGCAACTAAAGCAGTTCTTATTGGGAAATTAATAGCTTTAAATGCTGATATTAGAGGAGAATAAAAGTCCACAATAAATTATCTAAATTTCCACCTTAAAAAAACTAGAAAAAAGAGCAAATTAAAACCAAATGAAGCAGAAAAATGAAATCATAAAAAAGCAGAAATCAATGACATATAAATGGATAAAAGTAGAGAAAGTCAATGAAAAAAGTTGCAGTAGCATTAAAAAACTATTTAGGGAGAATTTAAATAAAATATGTGAAAAACCTCTACACTGAAAATACAAAATATTACTGTGTAAATAAAAGTAGGCCTAAATAATTAGACAGATATACCATGTTTACGGATTGGAAAACTCAATACTGTTAAAATGTTATTTCTCCCCCAACTTGATCTGTAGATTCAATGGGACGCATATGGAAATATCAACAGACTTTTTTATAGAACTTGAGAAGTTGATTTAAAAATGTATATGGAATTTCAAGGAACTTAGACAAAACAATTTTAAAAAGAATAAGATTGGAAAACCTACACTACTTGATTTTGAGAGTTACTATAAAGCTACAGTAATCAAGAGAGTACAGTATCAAGAGAGGATACACATGTAGACCAATGGAATTGAAGTGAGGGTCCAGAAATAGATTAAGGCATATATGGTCAATTGTCACTTTTGACAAAAGTGCCAAGGGAATCTAATAGGGAAAAGATTGTTGTTTCAATAAATGCTGCTGAAACAGCTAGCTATCCATATAGAAAAGAATGAATTTCAACCCTTTTTTCACATCATACAAAAAAACACTAATTTGATACAGACCATAGACTTAAATGTAAAAGCTAAAACTATAAAAGTTCTAGAAGAAAACATAGGAGACAAATCTTTGTGACCTTGGAGTAACTAAAGATTTCTTAGAACGAATACAAAATTCATGAACTATAAAAGGAAAAATTGGTAAATTGACCTTCATATAAAATTAAAACTTCTGCTCTTCAAAAGACAACTGTATCTCTCTGAAGAAAATTACAAGACTATATAGAAAAAGGGTAAAAGAAAATTCAAAAGTGTGAAAGCATAAATTAATACATTTAGGATATATCTGATCAATATCTTTTTTTATTTTATTATTAAACTTTAAGTTTTAGGGTACATGTGCACAATGTGCAGGTTTGTTACATATGTATACATGTGCCATGTTGGTGTGCTGCACCCATTAACTCATCATTTAGCATTAGGTATATCTCCTAATGCTATCCCTCCCCCCTCCCCCCACCACACAACAGTCCCTGGTGTGTGATGTTCCCCTTCCTGTGTCCATGTGATCTCATTGTTCAATTCCCACCTATGAGTGAGAACATGCGGTGTTTGGTTTTTTGTCCTTGAGATAGTTTGCTGAGAATGATGGTTTACAGCTTCATCCATGTCCCTACAAAGGACAAGAACTCATCATTTTTTATGGCTGCATAGTATTCCATGGTGTATATGTGCCACATTTTCTTAATCCAGTCTATCATTGATGGACATTTGGGTTGGTTCCAAGTCTTTGCTATTGTGAATAGTGCCACAATAAACATACGTGTGCATGTGTCTTTATAGCAGCATGATTTATAATCCTTTGGGTATATACCCAGTAATGGGATGGCTGAGTCAAATGGTATTTCTAGTTCTAGATCCCTGAGGAATTGCCACACTGACTTCCACAATGGTTGAACTAGTTTACAGTCCCACCAACAGTGTAAAAGTGTTCCTATTCCTCCACATCCTCTCCAGCACCCGTTGTTTCCTGACTTTTCAATGATCGCCATTCTAACTGGGGTGAGATGGTATCTCATTGTGGTTTTGATTTGCATTTCTATGATGGCCAGTTATGATGAGCATTTTTTCATGTGTTTTTTGGCTGCATAAATATCTTCTTTTGAGAAGTGTCTGTTCATATCCTTCGCCCACTTTTTGATGGGGTTGTTTGTTTTTTTCTTGTAAATTTGTTTGAGTTCATTATAGATTCTGGATATTAGCCCTTTGTCAGATGAGTAGGTTGCAAAAATTTTCTCGCATTCTGTAGGTTGCCTGTTCACTCTGATGGTAGTTTCTTTTGCTGTGCAGAAGCTCTTTAGTTTAATGAGATCCCATTTGTCGGTTTTGGCTTTTGTTGCCATTGCTTTTGGTGTTTTAGACATGAAGTTCTTGCCCATGCCTATGTCCTGAATGGTATTGCCTAGGTTTTCTTCTAGGGTTTTTATGGTTTTAGGTCTAACATTTAAGTCTTTAATCCATCTTGAATTGATTTTTGTATAAGGTGTAAGGAAGGGATCCAGGCTCAGCTTTCTACATATGGCTAGCAGGTTTTCCCAGCACCATTTATTAAATAGGGAATCCTTTCCCCATTGCTTGTTTTTGTCAGGTTTGTCAAAGATCAGATAGTTGTAGATATGCGGCATTATTTCTGAGGGCTCTGTTCTGTTTCATTGGTCTATCTCTCTGTTTTGGTACCAGTACTATGCTGTTTTGGTTACAGTAGCCTTGTAGTATAGTTTGAAGTCAGGTAGCATGATGCCTCCAGCTTTGTTCTCTTGGCTAAGGATTGACTTGGCAATGTGGGTTCTTTTTTGGTTCCATATGAACTTTAAAGTAGTTTTTTCCAATTCTGTGAAGAAAGTCATTGGTAGCTTGATGGGGATGGCATTGAATCTATAAATTACCTTGGGCAGTATGGCCATTTTCACGACATTGAATCTTCCTACCCATGAGCATGGAATGTTCTTCCATTTGTTTGTATCCTCTTTTATTTCATTGAGCAGTGGTTTGTAGTTCTCCTTGAAGAGGTCCTTCACATCCCTTGTAAGTTGGATTCTTAGGTATTTTAGTCCCTTTGAAGCAATTGTGAATGAGAGTTCACTCATGATTTGGCTCTCTGTTTGTCTGTTATTGGTGTATAGGAATGCTTGTGATTTTTGCACATTGATTTTGTATCCTGAGACTTTGCTGAAGTTGCTTATCAGCTTAAGGAGATTTTAGGCTGAGACAATGGGGTTTTCTAGATATACAATCATGTCATCTGCAAACAGGGACAATTTGACTTCCTCTTTTCCTAATTGAATGCCGTTTATTTCCTTCTCCTGCCTAATTGCCCTGGCCAGAACTTCCAACACTACGTTGAATAGGAGCGGTGAGAGAGGGCATCCCTGTCTTGTGCCAGTTTTCAAAGGGAATGCTTCCAAATTTTGCCCATTCAGTATGATATTGGCTGTGGGTTTGTCATAGATAGCTCTTATTATTTTGAGATACGTCCCGTCAATACCTAATTTATTGAGAGTTTTTAGCATGAAGGGTTGCTGAATTTTGTCAAAGGCCTTTTCTGCATCTATTGAGATAATCATGTGGTTTTTGTCTTTGGTTCTGTTTATATGCTGGATTACATTTATTGACTTTCGTATGTTGAACCAGCCTTGCATCCCAGGGGTGAAGCCCACTTGATCATGGTGGATAAGCTTTTTGATGTGCTGCTGGATTCGGTTTGCCAGTATTTTATTGAGGATTTTTGCATCAATGTTCATCAAGGATATTGTTCTAAAATTCTCTTTTTTGGTTATGTCTCTGCCAGGCTTTGGTATCAGGATGATGCTGGCCTCATAAAATGAGTTAGGGAGGATTCTCTCTTTTTCTATTAATTGGAATAGTTTCAGAAGGAATGGTACCAGCTCCTCCTTGTACCTCCGGTAGAATTCGGCTGTGAATCCATCTGGTCCTGGACTCTTTTTGGTTGGTAAGCTATTAATTATTGCCTCATTTTCAGAGCCCATTATTGGTCTATTCAGAGATTCAACTTCTTCCTGGTTTAGTCTTGGGAGAGTGTATGTGTTGAGGAATTTATCCATCTCTTCTAGATTTTCTAGTTTATTTGTGTAGAGGTATTTATAGTATTCTCTGAAGGGAGTTTGTATTTCTGTGGGATTGGTGGTGATATCCCCTTTGTCATTTTTTATTGCGTCTATTTGATTCTTCTCTCTTTTCTTCTTTATTAGTCTTGCTAGCAGTCTATCTATTTTGTTGATCTTTTCAAAACACCAGCTCCCAGATTCATTGATTTTTGAAGGGTTTTTTGTCTCTATTTCCTTCAGTCCTGCTCTGATCTTAGTTATTTCTTGCCTTCTGCTAGCTTTTGAATGTGTTTGCTCTTGCTTCTCTAGTTCTTTTAATTGTGATGTTAGGGTGTCAATTTTAGATCTTTCCTGCTTTCTCTTGTGGGCATTCAGTGCTATAAATTTTCCTCTACACACTGCTTTGAATGTGTCCCAGAGATTCTGGTATGTTGTGTCTTTGCTCTCATTGGTTTCAAAGAACATCTTTATTTCTGCCTTCATTTCGTTATGTACCCAGTAGTCATTCAGGAGCAGGTTGTTCAGTTTCCATGTAGTTGAGTGGTTTTGAGCGAGTTTCTTAATCCTGAGTTCTAGTTTTATTGCACTGTGGTCTGAGAGACACTTTGTTATAATTTCTGTTCTTTTACATTGGCTGAGGAGGGCTTTACTTCCAGCTATGTGGTCAATTTTGGAATAGGTGTGGTGTGGTGCTGAAAAGAATGTATATTCTGTTGATTTGGGGTGGAGAGTTCTGTAGATGTCTATTAGGTCCGCTTGGCACAGAGCTGAGTTCAATTCCTGGATATCCTTGTTAACTTTCTGTCTCGTGGATCTGTCTAATGTTGACAGTGGGGTGTTAAAGTCTCCTATTATTATTGTGTGGGAGTCTAAGTCTCTTTGTAAGTCACTCAGGACTTGCTTTATGAATCTGGGTGCTCCTGTATTGGGTGCATATATATTTAGGATAGTTAGCTCTTCTTGTTGAATTGATCCCTTTACCATTATGTAATGGCCTTCTTTGTCTCTTTTGATCTTTGTTGGTTTAAAGTCTGTTTTATCTGAGACTAGGATTGCAACCCCTGCCTTTTTTTGTTTTCCATTTGCTTGGTAGATCTTCCTCCATCCCTTTATTTTGAGCCCATGTGTGTCTGCACGTGAGATGGGTTTCCTGAATACAGCATACTGATTGGTCTTGACTCTTTATCCAATTTGCCAGTCTGTGTCTTTTAATTGGAGCATTTAGCCCATTTACATTTAAGGTTAATATGGTTATGTGTGAATTTGATCCTGTCATTATGATGTTAGCTGGTTATTTTACTCATTAGTTGATGCAGTTTCTTCCTAGCCTTGATGGGCTCTACAATTTGGCATGTTTTTGCAGTGGCTGGTACCAGTTGTTCCTTTCCATGTTTAGTGCTTCCTTCAGGAGCTCTTTTAGGGCAGGCCTGTCAGCACTTGCTTGTCTGTAAAGTATTTTATTTCTCCTTCACTTATGAAGCTTAGTTTGGCTGGATATGAAATTCTGTGTTGAAAATTCTTTTTTTTTTTTTTTTTTTGAGTATTGAACATTTATTTATTTATCTATTTTTTTTTCTTTTTTTTCTTTTTTTTTATTATACTTTAAGTTTTAGGGTACATGTGCACATTGTGCAGGTTAGTTACATATGTATACATGTGCCATGCTGGTGCGCTGCACCCACTAACTCGTCATCTAGCATTAGGTATATCTCCCAATGCTATCCCTCCCTCCTCCCCCCACCCCACCACAGTCCCCAGAGTGTGATATTCCCCTTCCTGTGTCCATGTGATCTCATTGTTCAATTCCCACCTATGAGTGAGACTATGCGGTGTTTGGTTTTTTGTTCTTGCGATAGTTTACTGAGAATGGTGATTTCCAATTTCATCCATGTCCCTACAAAGGACACGAACTCATCATTTTTTACGGCTGCATAGTATTCCATGGTGTATATGTGCCACATTTTCTTAATCCAGTCTATCATTGTTGGACATTTGGGTTGGTTCCAAGTCTTTGCTATTGTGAATAATGCCGCAATAAACATACGTGTGCATGTGTCTTTATAGCAGCATGATTTATAGTCATTTGGGTATATACCCAGTAATGGGATGGCTGGGTCAAATGGTATTTCTAGTTCTAGATCCCTGAGGAATCGCCACACTGACTTCCACAATGATTGAACTAGTTTACAGTCCCACCAACAGTGTAAAAGTGTTCCTATTTCTCCACATCCTCTCCAGCACCTGTTGTTTCCTGACTTTTTAATGATCGCCATTCTGACTGGTGTGAGATGGTATCTCATTGTGGTTTTGATTTGCATTTCTCTGATGGCCAGTGATGATGAGCATTTTTTCATGTGTTTTTTGGCTGCATAAATGTCGTCTTTTGAGAAGTGTCTGTTCATGTCCTTCGCCCACTTTTTGATGGGGTTGTTTGTTTTTTTCTTGTAAATTTGTTTTAAGCTGATAAGCAACTTCAGCAAAGTCTCAGGATACAAAATCGATGTACAAAAATCACAAGCATTCTTATACACCAACAACAGACAAACAGAGAGCCAAATCATGAGTGAACTCCCATTCACAATTGCTTCAAAGAGAATAAAATGCCTAGGAATCCAACTTACAAGGGATGTGAAGGACCTCTTCAAGGAAAACTACAAACCACTGCTCAAGGAAATAAAAGAGGATACAAACAAATGGAAGAACATTCCATGCTCATGGGTAGGAAGAATCAATATCGTGAAAATGGCCATACTGCCCAAGGTAATTTACAGATTCAATGCCATCCCCATCAAGCTACCAATGACTTTCTTCACAGAATTGGAAAAAACTACTTTAAAGTTCATATGGAACCAAAAAAGAGCCCGCATTGCCAAGGCAATCCTAAGCCAAAAGAACAAAGCTGGAGGCATCACACTACCTGATTTCAAACTATACTACAAGGCTACAATAACCAAAACAGCATGGTACTGGTACCAAAACAGAGATATAGATCAATGGAACAGAACAGAGCCCTCAGAAATAACGCCGCATATCTACAACTATCTGATCTTTGACAAACCTGACAAAAACAAGCAATGGGGAAAGGATTCCCTATTTAATAAATGGTGCTGGGAAAACTGGCTAGCCATATGTAGAAAGCTGAAACTGGATCCCTTCCTTGCCCCTTATACAAAAATCAATTCAAGATGGATTAAAGATTTAAACGTTAGACCTCAAACCATAAAAACCCTAGAAGAAAACCTAGGCATTACCATTCAGGACATAGGCATGGGCAAGGACTTCATGTCTAAAACACCAAAAGCAATGGCAACAAAAGCCAAAATTGACAAATGGGATCTAATTAAACTAAAGAGCTTCTGCACAGCAAAAGAAACTACCATCAGAGTGAACAGGCAACCTACAAAATGGGAGAAAATTTTCGCAACCTACTCATCTGACAAAGGGCTAATATCCAGAATCTACAATGAACTCCAACAAATTTACAAGAAAAAAACAAACAACCCCATCGAAAATTCTTTTCTTTAAGAATGTTGAATATTGGCCCCCACTCTCTTCTGGCTTGTAGAGTTTCTGCTGAGAGATCAGCTCTTAGTCTGATGGCCTTCCCTTTGTGGGTAACCCGACCTTTCTCTCTGGCTGCCCTTAACATTTTTTCCTTCATTTCAACTTTGGTGAAACTGACAATTATGTGTCTTGGAGTTGCTCTTCTCGAGGAGTATCTTTGTGGCATTCTCTGTATTTCCTGAATTTGAATGTTGGCCTGCCTTGCTAGATTGGGGAAGTTCTCCTGGATAATACCTTGCAGAGTGTTTTCCAACTTGGTTCCATTCTCCCCATCACTTTCAGGTACACCAATCAGACGTAGATTTGGTCTTTTCACATAGTCCCATATTTCTTGGAGGCTTTGTTCATTTCTTTTTATTCTTTTTTCTCTAAACTTCTCTTCCCACTTCATTTCATTCATTTCATCTTCCATCGCTGATACCCTTTCTTCCAGTTGATCGCATCAGCTACTGAGGCTTGTGCATTCATCACATGGTTCTCATGCTGTGGTTTTCAGCTCCATCAGGTCCTTTAATGACTTCTCTGCATTGGTTATTCTAGTTAGCCATTCGTCTAATTTTTTTTCAAGGTTTTTAACTTCTTTGCTATTGGTTCAAACTTCCTCCTTTAGCTCGGAGCAGTTTGATCTTCTGAAGCCTTCTTCTCTCAACTCATCAAAGTCATTCTCTGTCCAGCTTTGTTCCATTGCTGGTGAGGAGCTGCGTTCCTTTGGAGGAGGAGAGGTGCTCTGATTTTTAGAGTTTCTGGGTTTTCTGCTCTGTTTTTTCCCCATCTTTTTGGTTTTATCTACTTTTGGCCTTTGATGATGGTGATGTACAGATGGGTTTTTGGTGTGGATGTCCTTTCTGTTTGTTAGTTTTCCTTCTAACAGTCAGGACCCTCAGTGGCAGATCTGTTGGAGTTTGCTGGAGGTCCACTCCAGACCCTGTTTTCCTGGGTATCAGCAGCAGTGGCTGCAGAACAGCAGATATTGGTGAACTGCAAAGGCTGCTGCCTGATCGTTCCTCTGGAAGTTTTGTCTCAGAGGAGTACCCGGCCATGTGAGGTGTCAGTCCACCCCTACTGGGGGGTGCCTCCCAGTTGGGCTACTCGTGGGTCAGGGACCCACTTGAGGTGGCAGTCTGCCCATTCTCAGATCCCAAGCTGCATGCTGGGAGAACCACTACTCTCTTCAAACCTGTCAGACAGGGACATTTAAGTCTGCAGAGGTTACTGCTGCCTTTTGTTTGTCTGTGCCCTGCCCCCAGAGGTGGAGCCTACAGAGGCAGGCAGGCCTCCTTGAACTGTGGTGGGCTCCACCCAGTTTGAGCTTCCTAGCAGCTTTGTTTACCTACTCAAGCCTCAGCAATGGTGGGTGCCCCTCCCCCAGTCTCACTGCCTCCTTGCAGTTTGATCTCAGACTGCTGTGCTAGCAAAGAGCGAGGCTCTGTGGGCATAGGACCCTCCAAGCCAGGTGCGGGATATAATCTCCTGGTTTGCCATTTGTTAAGCCCATTGGAAAAGCACAGTATTAGGGTGGGAATGACCCAATTTTCCAGGTGCCGTCTGTCACCCCTTTCTTTGACTAGGAAAGGGAATTCCCTGACTCCTTGTGCCTCCCAGGTGAGGCGATGCCTCGCCCTGCTTCAGCTCACGCATGGTGCGCTGCACCCACTGTCCTGCACCCACTGTCCAGCACTCCCCAGTGAGATGAACCTGGTACCTCAGTTGGAAATGCAGAAATCACCCATCTTCTGCATCACTCATGCTGGGAGCTGTAGACTGGAGCTGTTCCTATTCAGCCATCTTGGCTCCACTCAATCTGATCAATATCGTAATGAAGCATTTATTAACATGTTATATTTATTAAAGTTTACATAGAAATAAAAATGCAAAGGCCAGGCACAGGGGCTCATGCCTGTAATACCAGCACTTTGGGAGGCCAAGGCAGGTGGATCACCTGAGGTCAGGAGTTCGAGACCAGCATGGCCAGCATGGTGAAACCCCGTCTCTACTAAAAATAAACAATTAGCCGGGCGTAGTGGCAGGTGCCTGTAATCCCAGCTACTCAGGAGGCTGAGGCAGGAGAATTGCTTGAAGCCGGGAGGCTGAGGGTGCAGTGAGCTGAGATCGCACCATTGCACTGCAGCCTGGGGGACAAGAGCAAGACTTCATCTCAAAAAAATAAAATAAAAATAAAATGCAAGAGAATAGCTTTAAAACTGTTCAAAAAGGAAGTATTATGAGGAAGACATATTTTAGCAGACATCAAAAACATTCTAACAATAAATATAGTAATAAATGTCAGCTCAGGTCACTCAACAGCATGAGAGAGTCTACAGTCAGGCCAGTGAATCTCTGTCTAGACCTCTTATGTTTAGAAGTGATCCTATCCCTAACCCCAGATTTACAACTTTACATGCCTAAGGATTATATGCTGCATTGTTTGTAATAACAAGAAGAAAAACAACCTTAGTGCCCATCAAATAAAATTGAACATATGGATCTATTAAAAAGAATGAAGTAGATCGTACATATTCTGCCCTGGAAAAACATGCACAGTATATTGTTAGATTTTTTAAAAAATCAAGTTGCAGAACAATATGTATATTATGTTGCCATTTTAAAAATAAACAATAAAGGAAAAATTCAAAAAAAGATACCATCATGAAAATGAAAAGGCAAGATGTACAAGAAAATATTAATAGTACATATGTGTGACAAAAGACTGATATCCAGAATATTTAAAGCATTTCTCCAGCCCAGTATAAGACAAACAACCAACCCTAAAAATGGCAACATATTTGAACAGAGACTTCACAAAATAAGATATACAAATCTCAAGTACAGGAAAAGCTGATTATCATTAGTCATAAAGAATATGTAAATTAAAACCACAAGGAGATACCACTTCATACCCACTAGAATGGCAAAAACTTTAAAAACTGTATTGGCTGTAAGGATGTGCAGCAACTGGAATTTTTATACGTGACTGAGGTTATATAAAATGTTGGAACCTCTTTGGAAATTGTTTGGCAGTTTCTTAAAAAGTTAAACATGCTCTTACCATATGACCCGCAATTCCACTCTTAGGTATTTATCCAAGAATAAGGAAAACATATTTCCACAGAAAGAGTTATATACGAATGGCTATAGCAGTTTTATTTATAGTAGTACAAAACTGGAAACAACCTTAATGTTCAATAACAAATGAATGAATAGCAAATTTTGGTATAGCCGTGCAATGGGATATTATTCAGTAATTTATTAAAGCTACATTCTACATATAAAAATAAATAAATCTCAAAAGCACTATGCTGAGCAGAAAACAACAAGTCTCATAAGAACACTTAACTATCTGATTCCATTTGTATGAAATTCTCTAAGAGGCTATTCTATGCTATATTTTTTGGTCTAGGATCATGGGTGGCAGGGGTATTGAGTGCTAAGAAATATGACATTTTAGGGTCATAAAAATGTTTTATATCTTGACTGTGCTGGTGTTTACTCAGGTGTATAAATTTGTCAAAATATATCAAACTACATTTATAATGGATGCAATTTATTTTATGCAAATTACACCTCAAAAAAGTTGTATTTTTAAAAAAAGTACTAGTCTGAAGCAAACAAACCAAGACCTTCTCAGACTTGCATTCAGGATTCTTCATAACTTATCCCTACATTTTTTCCATCCTTATTTCTCATATGCCCCAGATTAAATAACCCTCAGATTCAAACAAATTGAAGTACGACATATCCTCCCCAAATAAGATTATTCACCCACTCCTACTCTCAGTTTCCTGGGCCTACATAAACCCTCTTCGTTCTGCAGATCCCAGGTTTATCACCACTCATTCCACAAAGCCTTCCTCTAGCATGTCCTGATTTTTCTAGTCTTTGTTATTTGTACCATTTTTAATATTTAGGTCATTCTTTATGTGTTTTCTGTGTGTTCCTCTCATCTCTCAAGGTTGGCTATCACCCTTTGATATACAGCTAACTCCCATTGTTCCCAGTAGTTATGTTCTATAAAGTTGCTGGGAACACTGAATTAATGAATACTGAACCATTGCTCCTAGGGGAAACATAGGGTTAGATTCCTGAGAGCCTCTGGTCACAATATTTTCAGTGATCAATCAATCCATTACCTTGTTTTACGTATGTTTCTGTTTTAAAGACTTCTTATTGGATATACATTGTTGATTCATTGAACTCATGGCCAACAACACTCTAACTCATGCCTGAAACAAACCTCACCTAACACACGTGTTTTTTCCACAATGCATATCACAGTCTCCATGTGCTTAGGAACATTAGAGCACACTTCAGCAGTATGCTTGGGAGCTATTTCAAACAATGAAATCACCAACAAAAAGCAAAAAAAAAAAAGGCAAAAAAAGGCACTAAAGGGACACACCACAAAATGCACACATTTAGAGTATGAGAGATGAAACAGAAAGGCACAGGATTGTCTTGTGCAACCTCAGCTGGGAACTGAGCTGGTCACATTGGGCGACCCACATTTTTCACCATTCTGTGCATGTCCATGGATAGCCAGGAAAGTGGCATGAGTATTGATTTGAGGGTCACAAATAAATTTTAGCAGGTAGGCAAATTCATAAATACTGGATCTGTGGAAAATGAAGATCATCTGTACTTGACAACGTCTAGTGTAATGCAAAACTCTTAGCAGGCATTCAATAAGTATTACTCTAGATAATTGGAAAGACAAATAAAAGAAGAAACTAACTCATGGTTTCACTTAAATCTCTATCAAGAATGCATGTTTAAAATTCATTTTACAATGCATGTTCAGGCTGGGAGACAAGCTCCCCAGAAGTAAGTTTTTGATATGCTTGCACAGACAAATGGGAGGTCATTACTAGGAAAAAGTCACCTGGAACCATCTGCTATTTGCAGCATCCATTAAAGAAAAAGGGTTTCTTGTTCTTTATTAGTAATCTGAAATTTCCTTACTTCTGACTGGGCAGAGGGTGTAAAAAGAAATTGATTGTTATGTTTTGAAAAGCAAAGAGATATTTGCCATTTTACTTCTTGAAAAGAAAACAGAGAGATATTCATGGGATTTAATTCACTCCATTAGAAAACTCTAGGAATAAGCCAGAAAAGGAGCAATCAAGGAAAAAATAATAAGAGCACCAATAAGTATTTTAAGTTATAATGCCCAGTGTTGGCAGACATGTGGGGAAATGAGCTTGCTTGTACACTGCTAATGGGAGTATAAATTGATACAAGTTTTCTACGGGTGGATTAGTCATGTATATTAAGAGACTTAAAAACATCCATATCCTTTAATCCAGTGATTCCACCCCTAGGAATTTATCCTAAGATAATAATTCAAGATGCAGGCTAGGATTTATATGCAATAATGTGCACAACATTGCAGTGTTATAGAAAATAGAAAGATCCTGAAACAAACCAAATGTCTACAGAGAAATTGTTAAATAAATAAATTATGATGCACCTCACAGCTCAGGTGTCATGCTGTCCTTCTTCCCCACCCGATCCCCACCCTTTATTTTCAAGGTCATCTTCCTCTACTACATGAGAAATGAGAATGTTTCACCTTAAAGATACTCAAGGTGCTTATCTTGCCATTTCCAGCTGCACTGTGGACCATCATTCACTTCATAGGTGGGCTCCATGTAGAACTCCTAGATACAGCCATCTCCAGTGACACCATGGAGGCTGGATTTGGGGTCAGCCACACTTCCTTTTACTGACATTTTACTTTATTCTTCATATATCTAGCCATAGGCTGTGAATGTAGCAGGGTTTTTTTGTTTGTTTGTTTATGAAAAGCTTAGATTAATTAAAGGAAGTTATAAGTAGGAATAGAGAGTCTAAAGCTATATGCTGTATGAAGTTTCTCCAGCCTATGGGATGAGCAAGCTAAAGTTTGAGTTCTTCATGGAACTCCCATGGATGGGAAGAAGGTTTCTTTCATTGATACATCCCATTTCCTATCTCTGCTCCCCAATCCCCATGTCTGTCCTCTTTTCTAACCACCTTCTTTGAATCTCCACACTAGTTTTGAAAAGCCCTCTTCCAATCTATAACAGAGGGTCTCCCTCTCTGAGTAGCACATGACCCTCAATTTGAAGTAACCATTCCAGAATAAGGTCCTGTTTTTCAAGGGCGGGAGGGCAGAAAGGGAAGGAGGAGAAGAGACTTCAGCAGAATAGTCAACAATGGCTTTGACAATGCAATCTGGAGGAAATGGGCAAAGGTCAGCGGTTGGCAATCTAAGACCCATAGAGCAGAACAGGGTAAATATGGACATTACATATCTGATCTGTCTCTCTGTTTTTGTTTGTTTGTTTGGTTTGTTTTGTTTTGTTTTGAGACAGAGTCTTGCTCTGTGGCCCAGGCTGAAATGCAATGGTGCAATCACAGCTCACTGCAGCCTCTATCTCCCAGGCTTTAACAATCCTCCTGCCTCCTGCCTCAGCCTCCCAAGTAGCTGAGACTACAGGTGCACGCCATCACACCTGGCTAATATTTTAAATTTTGCTATATTGCCCAAGCTGGTCTTGAACCCCTAGGCTCAAGCAATCCTCCCTCCTTGGCCTCCCAAAGTGCTGGGATTACAGGCATGAGCCACAATGCCCGGGCAATGATTGTCTGGGCACTTTTGTGACTCCCACTTCAGTAAGCAGTCCCTTTTGTAATTCCTACTTCAGTAATAGTTGACAAATTGGCCTGTTTGTTCTCCTAACTTTCCAGCAAGAAACTGTTGAGCTAAGTGCACAGCCTCCCAAGAACAAACAGCCATTCTCTGAAATAATAGTCTAAGTCCATGGCTGTCAACCTGATTGCACATTAAAACTACCTGAACTGAGGAGCATGTTCTAACCCAACTCAAGGAAGCTAAGAACCTTGAAAAGAGGTTACATGAATGGCTAACTAGAATAACCAGTGTAGAGAAGAACATAAATGACCTGATGGAGCTGAAAAACACAGCATGAGAACTTCATGAAGCATACACAAGCTTCAGTAGCCAAATTGATCATGCAGAAGAAAGGATATCAGTGACTAAAGATCAACTTAATGAAATAAAGTGAGAACACAAGATTAGAGAAAAAAGAGTGAAAAGAAATGAACAAAGCCTCCAAGAAATATGGGACTATGTGAAAAGACCAAATCCATGTTTGATTGGTGTACCTGAAAGTGACAGGGGGAATGGAACCAAGTTGGAAAACACTCTTCAGGATATTATCCAGGAGAACTTCCCCAACCCAGCAAGGCAGGCCAACATTCAAATTCAGGAAATACAGAGAACACCACAAAGATATTCCTTGAGACGAGCAACCCCAAGACACATAATCGTCAGATTCACCAAGGTTGAAACGAAGTGAAAAATGTTAAGGGCAGCCAGACAGAAAGGCCAGGTTATCCACAATGGGAAGCCCATCAGACTAACAGTGGATCCCTCAGCAGAAACCCTACAAGCCAGAAGAGAATGGGGGTCAATATTCAACATTCTTAAAGAATTTTCAACCCAAAATTCTTTCATATCCAGTTTCATATCCAGCCAAACTAAGTTTCATAAGTGAAGGAGAAATAAAAGCCTTTACAGACAAGCAAATGCTGAGAGATTTTGTCACCACCAGGCCTGCCTTACAAGAGCCCCTGAAGGAAGCATTAAACATGGAAAGAATCAACCAGTACCAGCCACTGCAAAAACATGCCAAATTGTAAAGACCATCAACGCTATGAAGAAACTGCATCAACTAACGGGCAAAATAACCAGCTAGCATCATAATGACAGGATCAAATTCACACATAACAATATTAATCTTAAATGTAAGTGGGCTAAATGCCCCAATTAAAAGACACAGACTGGCAAATTGGATAAAGAGTCAAGACCCATCGGTTGTGTGTATTCAGGAGACCCATCTCAAGTACAGAGACACACATAGGCTTAAAATAAATGGAAGGAGGAAGTTCTACCAAGCAAATGGAAAGCAAAAAAAAAAGCAGGGGTTACAATCCTAGTCTCTGATGAAACAGACTTTAAACCAACAAAGATCAAAAGAGACAAAGAAGGCCATCACATAATGGTAAAGGGATCAATGCAACAAGAAGAGCTAACTATCCTAAATATATATGCACCCAATACAGGAGCACACAGATTCATAAAGCAAGTTCTTAGAGACCTACAAAGAGACTTAGACTCCCACACGACAATAGTGTGAGACTTTAACACCCCACTGCCAATATTAGACAGATCAATGAGACAGAAAGTTATCAAGGATATCCAGGACTTGAACTCAGCTCTGGACCAAGCAGACCTAATTGACATCTACAGAACTCTCCACCCCAAATCAACAGAATATACATTCTTCTCAGCACCGCATTGCACTTATTCTAAAACTGACCACATAATTGGAAGTAAAACACTCCTCAGCAAATGTAAAAGAACAGAAATCACAACAAACTGTGTCTCAGACCACAGTGCAATCAAATTAGAACTCAAAATTAAGAAACTCACTCAAAACTGCACAACTACATGGAAACTGCTGCTCCTGAATGACTACTGGGTAAATAAGGAAATAAAGGCAGAAAAAAAGATGTTCTTTGAAACCAATGAGAACAATGACACAACATACCAGAATCTCTGGGACATATTTAAAGCAGTGTGTAGAGAGAAATTTATAGCACTAAAGGCCCACAAGAGAAAGCAGGAAAGATCTAAAATTGATACCCTAACATCAAAATTAAAAGAACTAAAGAAGCAAGAGCAAGCACATTCAAAAGCTAGCAGAAGACAACAAATAACTAACAGCAGAGCAGAACTGAAGGAGATAGAGACACGAAAAACCCTTCAAAGTATCAGTGAATCCAGGATCTGGTTTTTTGAAATGATCAACAAAATAGATAGACCACTAGCCAGGCTAATAAAGAAGAAAAGAGAGAAGAATCAAATAGATGCAATAAAAAATGATGAAGGGGATATCACCACCAATCCCACGGAAATACAAACTACCATCAGAGAACACTATAAACACCTCTATGCAAATAAACTAGAAAATCTAGAAAAAATTGATAACTTCCTGGACACATACACCCTCCCAAGACTAAACCAGGAAGAAGTTGAATCTCTGAATAGACCAATAACAGGTTCTGAAATTGAGGCAATAATTAATAGCCTACCAACAAAAAAAAAAAAGTCCAGGACCATACAGATTCACAGCCAAATTCTACCAGAGGTACAAAGAGGAGCTGGTACCATTTCTTCTGAACCTATTCCAATCAATAGAAAAAGAGGGAATCCTCCTTACTCATTTTATGAGGCCAGCATCATCCTAATACCAAAACCTGGCAGAGACACAACAACAAAAAAAAAGAAAACTTTAGGCCAATATACCTGATAAACATCGATGTGAAAATCCTCAATAAAATACTGGCAAACCAAATCCAGCAGCACATCAAAAAGCTTATCCACCATGATCAAGTTGGCTTCATCCCTGGGATGCAAGGCTGGTTCAACATACACAAATCAATAAATGTAATCCATCACATAAACAGAACCAATGACAAAAACCACATGATTATCTCAATAGATGCAGAAAAGGCTTTTGACAAAATTCAACAGCCTTCATGCTAAAAACTGTCAATGAACTAGGTGTTGATGGAACATATCTCAAAACAATAAGATGGAATGTATCTCAAATAATTTATGACAAATCCACTACCAATATCATACTGAACGGGCAAAAACTGGAAGCATTCCATTTGAAAACCAGCACAAGACAAGGATGCTGTCTCTCACCACTCCTATTCAACATAGTATTGCAAGTTCTGGCCATGGTAATCAGGCAACAGAAAGAAATAAAGAGTATTCAAATAGGAAGAGAGGAAGTCAAATTGCCTCTGTTTGCAGATGACATGATTGTATATTTAGACAACCCCATCATCTAAGCCCAAAATCTCCTTAACCTGATAAGCAACTTCAGCAAAGTCTCAGGATACAAAATCAATGTGCAAAAATCACAGGCATTTCTACACCAATAACAGACAAACAGAGAGCCAAATCATGAGTGAACTCCCATTCACAATTGCTACAAAGAGAATAAAATACCTAGGAATAAAACTTACAGGGGATGTGAAGCACCTCTTCAAGGAGAACTACAAATCACTGCTCAAGGAAATAAAAGAGGACACAAACAAATGGAAGAACACTCCACGCTCATGGATAAGAAGAATCATTATTGTGAAAATTGCCATACTGCCCAAAGTAATTTATAGGTTCAATGCTATCCCCATCAATACCACTGACTTTCTTCACAGAATTGGAAAAAAACTACTTTAAAGTTCATATGGAACCAAAAAAGAGTCCACATAGTCAAGACAATCCTAAGCAAAAAGAACAAAGCTGGAGGCATCACGCTACCTGACTTCAAACTATACTACGAGGCTACAGTAACCAAAACAGCATGGTACTGTTACCAAAACAGATATATAGACCAATGGAACAGAACAGAGACCTCAGAAATAACACCACACATCTACAACCATCTGATCTTCGACAAACCTGACCAAAACAAGAAACGGGGAAAGGATTCCCTATTTAATAAATGGTATTGGGAAAACTGGCTAGCCATATGCAGAAAACTGAAACTGGATCCCATCCTTACACCTCATACAAAAATTAACTCAAGATGAATTAAAGACTTAAATGTAAGACCTAAAACCATAAAAACCCTAGAAGAAAACCTAGGCAATACCACTCAGGACATAGGCAAGGGCAAAGACTTCGTGACTGAAACATCAAAAGCAATGGCAACAAAAGCCAAAATAGACAAATGAGATCTAATTAAACTAAAGAGCTTCTGCACAGCAAAAGAAACTATCAGCAGAGTGAACAGGCAGCCTACAGATTGGGAGAAAACTTTTGCAATCTATCCATCTGACAAAGGGCTAATATCCAGAATCTACAAATAACTTAAACAAATTTACAAGAAAAAAACAACCCCATCAAAAAATGGCCAAAGGATATGAACAGACACTTCTCAAAAGCAGACATTTATGCAGCCAACAAACTTATGAAAAAAAGCTCATCATCACTTGTCATCAGAGAAATGCAAATCAAAACCACAATGAGATACCATCTCATGCCAATTAGAATGGCAATCATTAAAAAGTCGGGAAACAACAGATGCTGGAGAGGATGTGGAGAAATAGGAATGCTTTTACACTGTTGGTGACAGTGCAAATTAGTTCAACCATTGTGGAAGACAGTGGGGATTCCTCAAGGATCTAGAACTAGAAATACCATTTGACCCAGCAATCCCATTACTGGGTATATACCTGAAGGATTATAAATCATTCTACTATAAAGACGCATGCACACATATGTTTACTGCAGCACTGTTCACAATAGCAAAGGCTTGAAACCAACCCAAATGCCCATCAATGATAGACTGGATAAAGAAAATGTGGCACATATATACCATGGAATACTATGCAGCCATAAAAAGGGTGAGTTCATGTCCTTTGCAGGGACATGGATGAAACTGGCAACCATCATTCTCAGCAAAGTAACACAAGAAGAGAAAACCAAACACTACATGTTCTCACTCATAAGTGGGATCTGAACAATGAGAACACGGGGACTCAAGGCGGGGAACATCACACACCGGGGCCTGTTGAGGGGTGGGGGGGTGGGGGAGGGATAGCATTAGGAGAAATACTTAATATAAATGACAAGTTGATGGGTGCAGCAAACCAACATGGCACATGTATACCTATGTAACAAATCTGCATGTTGTGCACATGTACCCCAGAACTTAAAGTATATTTTAAAAAAAAAAACTACCTGAAGTGCTTTTCAAAAATTCCAATGCTCAGGCCCCACCTCATAGATTATGATTGTATTGGTCTGGTGCAAATGTTCAAGTCAAGCTCTGAAAATTATGTGCAATGATTGAAAACGTTCTTGAATAATACTTTGGGACCTGTTCTGGCAAAGTTTGCTCTGGAATCTAGAGCCTAGATAACGTTTCTTAACAAGAGCTCAAGGGACATTAGTTCAGCAAGATTTTTAACAGTTATTACAGCCCAAAAAGAAAAATTTTAAGTTTCTTTGCTCAAATAAGCTTTAGAAAAATCTAAACTCTGACAGAAGATAAATATTTATTTGCTGCAGGATTCTCAGAGGCCTTGATGTGTCAATACGCATTATGACTTTCCAAGAGGGGGTTATATGTATAGAATGCAGCATTTTCTGAACTTATTTGACCACAGAAACTTTGTTTTCTTTTTGTTTTATAGGATGACTCTAGGAATAGCTAAGAAATATAACTTGAGAAATATTACCTATATCATTTATAGTGTATTATTTGTCAAGCAATTTTTTAAAAAATATTTTTAAAGGAAATGGTGACAAAAGCAAATTATCCACATTTTATTAACCATGTATTTGGCTTAATCTTTGAGTTTCATTTCTCTATATAGTGAACAAACCTCCTAAATCTTTGATAATCAGATATATCCTTTGATACTCTTCCCATTAGAGTCTATATCGCTTCCCTTTGGATATGAATGGAATTGTGACTCCTCCAACCTAGAGTATTCTGAAGGCTGGGTCATCAGGCCATGCGGCTTTTCCTTGGTTGCTGGAACACTTGCACTTGGAGCTCTGAGCTACCATGTACATAAGAAATCTGACTACCCTGGGGACCCAGGCCCAGGGAGAGGTAGGTATATGGAGGCGTTCCAATCTATAATCCCAGCTGAGCTCAGTCTTCCGGCTATCCAGACATGCATGTGAATAGCCACCAAATGTTTCCAGAACCCCAGGCCTTTCAAGTCACTCGCATTTGTTATATCTTCTCAGCTGAGGCACCAGACATCCTGAAACAGAAACAAGCCATCCCCACTGTGCACTGTTGAATTGCTGATTCACAGAGTCTGCGAGGATAATAAATTTGAGAGCAGTATATTAGGCAGCAGTAGATAACCAGAGCATACTCTAAAATAGGTTTTAAAAAGTATCGAGCCTCGATCACAATTTTAATGAAGCACATTGAGTTCCATTTCTACAAAGAGGAGAAAAGATTGAATTTCATGAGCCTGACAATAGTTCCATCAGACAGTAATATCCACAGCACTAATAGCCAACATATGCTGAGCACTTACTGTGGCCAGGTGCAGGCTAAGCACTTTATGTGTATTTTCTCATGAGAATTATAGAAAAAGAAGCTATCCGGATTGAGTGTCACTCTTAGAGCCAGTACCTTATGGCTCACACTGCTCCTGCACATGTCACTCTATGTGCCTCAGTTTACTCATCTGTAAAGTGGGATAATATTAGTTCCTTCCTTAGGAAACTATTGCAAGGATTAAGTGAATTAATGTGTGTAAAGCACTTAGAACAGTGCCTAGCAAGGAGTGAGTGCAAAGCAAGTGTTTGCTTTTGCTATATGGGTTCCAAGGAAGAAAGGAAATAGAGCACAGGATGGGTATGAGAAGAAAATTTCTGTCCTTTCGGTAGCAGTGGTTCCCCTGGCCTCAGCAGGCCTGTATCTGTCCACCTTCACATCCCAGTTTCCAGCACAGTGCCTGGATCACAGCAGGCTCTCCATAAGTGGCTGCTGGATGCTGAGTTTCTGCCCATGGTTTCATTCCTCACCCCTATCTAATCCTAGTTAATACCTCCATCTGTGGAAACTGGGTCTTTGAAAGAAAAAATGACCCATGGAATGTCCACTGGTAGGAACCTCCAGCTCCCCACTGCCTGTTTTGCCCTGCACTGTCCTGCCCTGTCCTGTCCCATGCCCTGCTTTCTCTAGCTAGCCTGGCCCCTTTGTTCAGACTGGCATGATGATCACTCTCACCAACCCCTGCTGGGCACTGACCCTTTTCACCTGCCCCTCCAGGGAACTGCGCTGGTGCAGGAAACAAACTCCTGCTGGTGAGCACATCTCTAGCTCAGGCTCAGGGGTACCGAGGCCCCCTGGAAGAAGACCAAGTTGCTGAAACAGGTTGTGGGTTATGGTTTTCCCACTTTCAGATGAGGAAACAGGCTCAGGTGATTGGGTGGTCCAGTGTTACTCAGGTGGTAAGCAATGATGCCAAGACTTGCACCCAGGTGTGTCTGATTACAGACTAGAATTCTTCCCATTGCGAAATCATTCCCCTGTTCTGCACCTCACCTACCTCATTCCTCATCACTCAACTTTCCATGTGGCAATCTGGCCCATTCCTTCTAGAAATTCATCTTCCTGCCTTGGTTGTAAGGAGCAGCCTTACATCCAAGAACTTGGAATCTATGAACATCTACACACCCCACAAATGTCCTCATCCTCTTTTGTCCTCTGAAAGCCTGCTAAACACACACACACACACACACACACACACACATACACACACACAATGCTTCTGTTTGTTGGGGTTTTTTCCAGTTGTCACAATTTTTTTTAATCCTACCAAATGGACTGGGGGTGGGGAAGTCAAATAGTTACTATATTTACATGGTGAATGGATTTAGGTGATAATAAACGCAGATGTTGCTATAGCAACTAACATTCTAGGATCCCGTATACATCTTTTTGCCTTTGTGCAAAGTGCACTGAGTTGTAGCTAACATATTCCCTAATGGTTGGTGCAGAGCAGGACACACTGACCACTGTGGTCAGGTCAGAGTCTGCTCACACCTGTGGGGCTCCTTAGCCACCAAAGTGTCCACTGCAGCTCCCGGCTCCAGGTAGACCTGAACAACCACTCAGCCTCAGGGAAAACCATCCAGAGGCTGCCCTGTCTGTCTCCTGGGCAAACTCTCTCTTGCTCACCTTTTCTTTCTCTCTTTTTCATGCTGGTTCTAAATTATGCTAACTGGTTAAAGACAGCCTGGGTTGTTTTCTGAACACCACCTTGAGGTACAAGGGTAGGGTGTTCACTCTGACAATAACCAGGTGAGAGGGAGGTGCTCCCTGTGTGCTGTAGTGGGAACAGCCCGGGCCCCTTCCCCTAGGACTCCTTCCCTGCTTGTGGAGGGTTCCTGCCCGAGGATCTCCCACACCTCCTCCTCATCCCAGGTACCCAGAACTGCACATGTGCTCCCTTACTCACCCAACCAAAGCCAGTCCTTGGGGTATCACACGAAGGGGAAAAGATAACTGGAATGTAAAGGGTGTGGTTCCAGACCCAGCTCTGCCACCTACAAGCTGCATGACCTCCCAGAATCTCAGTCCCTTCCACTGTGAGACAGGGCTGCACAAGTGGAAAAAGTGCTAACCTAGTCAATGCATTCACAAGTCGGTGAAAATGACCACATGTGGCAAATTTGCTTCCCATGGTTATTTTGCCTTTTTCACAAAATAGGAGCCTTAAACCAAAAGAATAAATTTCAGGTGCTCAGTCTGCCAGACATTATGCTAAGTTAAATTAGCCAGATACAGAAAGACAAATACTATATTATCTTACTTATATATGGAATCTAAAAATGTTGAACTCATAGAAGCAGAGGATAGAACAGTGGTTGCCACGGGCTGGGGGTGGGGAAAATAGGGCAGTGATGATGAAAGGGTACAAAACTGCAAGTTCTAAGATGACTAAATCCTGAGGATCTAATGTACAGTGTGGGTGGTGATGGGTGTGTTCATTCATTTGGTTGTGATAATCACTATATATGTATATCAAATCATTACTTGTACACCTTGAATATACACAATCTTTGTCAATTAGTCTAAAAATTTTTTTAAATTAATAAAAATTTAAAAGGAAAATTACTTCCAGAAAAAGAATAAATTCCAAATTGTAGAAACCCAGGCATCAGTTAACAGTGGAAGATATTCTCTTATAGCAATGGGCTCCTGCGATGACCATCTACACACAGGGCCATCACCCACCCACCCCAAAGCAACTGTGTGCTCATAGGCTCAGAGTTTGGTAGGGGAGGCAGGCAGGTAAGAGACTGTAGACACACGTTGTGATGGACACCACTGGAGGTGTGCTCTGAGGAGGGATGAAACCAGAGGGAAATAACAGGTGTGTAAACTTAGGCAAGCTACTCAATCTCTGAGCCTCAGTTTCCACATCTGTGAATTGGACACAATGTCTGTCTCAGGGGGTTGTTTCTATATGATCTTAACTACTCCACACTTTGGATCATCACTATTTCTAATGGCTCCCAAACATCTTATATCCCAATACCCAGCCCACAACTTTTCCTTGAGCCCTACGTCCACATGTCAAGGTGCCAGCTGGCAGCTATGTGTCCCTCAGACACTTCAAACTCAATGTATCCCCAGCTGAGCTCATCATGGCCCCCTATAGTCTCTGCCTTCCCCATTTTCTCTATCTGGGTCACTAGTGCCATCTTTTATTCTTGCCTCTCCTTACACACCCATGGGGCCAACCAACCATTCAGTTCTGTGGACTTCACCTCCCAAATAGTTCTGGGTGCCTTCTCTCCAATCCTTAAATAGTTGCTCTGGCCTGACTCTGTGTCTTTAGACTTTAATGGGCCTTCTTCTCCCAAGTCTTGTCCCATAATCTCATCCTCCCCTCGCACTCTAGAGACGACCTTTTTTCTTTTTCTTTCTGTTTATTTTATTTTATTTTATTTTGAGACAGGGTCTCACTGAGTGTCCCAGTGTCCCAGCTAGAGTGCAGTGGTGCCATCATAGCTACTGCAGTATTGACTTCCTGGGCTCAAATGATCCACCTGCTTCAGCCTCCCAAGTAACTGGGACCACAGGAGCATGCCACCATGCCCGGCTATTTTTTATATTTTTTGTAAAGACAGGGTCTCCCTATGTTGCTCAGGCTGGTCTCAAATCCTGGGCTCCAGTGATCCTCTCACCCTAGCCTCCCAAAGTGCTGGGATTACAGGCATGAGCCCCGCACCCAGTCAAGAGGCCCTTTTAAATGCAGAGGGCCTCTGCATTTGCTCCCCATCATCTACTGATAAGTCCAAACCCCTCTATGAGGCTTTTCACGATGCAGCACCACCTTCCCAGCCTCACTAGCCTCCACCACCCACAGTCCTCACTCCAGGCTCACAGACCTGCTTACAATCCCCTGCAAATCTGTAGCATTCCTCACCTTTGTGCCTTTGTGGAGTTGTGTGTCCACTCTGCCTGAAATGCCCAATTTCCCAACATCTCCTTCCTAACTGCTTCCCCTAGTTTCCCTATCCATTCATAACCAGGCATTGCCTCCTCCTGGAAGCCTCCTCTGACTTCCCAGGGCTGGGCTCTTGAAAGCCATGTGCGTAGCACTCTTGTGGCACTCGCCACATTGTCGTCTGTGTATGTGCTCATTTCACTCACCAGACTTCGAGCTCCCCTGCAGCACAGACTAACCACAGCTTACTCACACATATACCTCTAGTTCCTAGTGCAGTGCCTGGCCCCTAGCAAGTGCTCCAAATATATCTGATGAAAATGTAAATGAATGAAATGTTTGGAAGAAAATATTCCTCTTAAAATTGAACTGAACCCCATGGACTTTCTAGCACCAACTGAGCCAAGCACAGGCAATAGTGCTAAATGGGATGGCTGTCTCTAGATTGGAGCCATGATGGTTAGTTTTGTGTGTCAACTTAACCAGGCTATAGTACCCAGTTATGCAAATAGCACTAAGGTATGTGTTCTTGTGAGGGTATTTTGTAGATGTGGTTAACATCTACAGTCAGTTGACTTTAAGAGAAGAATATTATCCTCAATAATCTTGGTGTACATAATCCAATCCATTGCAAGCTAAAGAACTGAGCAGAACTGAGGCTTCCCCAAGGAGAAAGAAATTGTGCCTGTGGACGGCAGCTTCAGCTCCTATGTGAGAGTTTCCAGCCTGCCCTTCCTGACAGCTTGCCCTGTGGCTTTCACTTGCCTAGCCAACCCCATAATTGTGTAAGTAAATCCTTTGCAATAAATTCTACTGGTTCTATTTCTCTGGCAGAACCCTGATGGATACACCAGCCTTCAAATCCCTGCTAGACCCCTGAACTGAACACTTATCTTTGGACCAAAGCTCTTCCAGAGAGGAGCACACTTAGGGCCCTTTGGATTTTGCCACTTTATGGAAGCTCTGCAGCATCCTGGAGAAGTGGGTGGGTGGTGACGATCATGCCCCTGTACTCCAGGAGAGGCTCAGCACAGGGTTCAATGTCTTGTACAATATGGCACAGTAGGACTGATCATCAGTATCCTGCCTCCCAGTCTGGGCTCCCCAGAAAACCAAGTCCGAGGCATCAGTAATTTGTATTGACGAGAAGAAAGGGCTACTAAAATTATTAAACTTGGACAATTAACAAGTAAACAAACATGTAATTGCAAGCCAGAGCCCTGGCTAACCCAATGTTCTCTGCTCATTTAATTTGACATGAGTCGTTTAGTTTTAATGAGGACAATGCGTCACAGTATATTAGTAGGAGTTCTGTAGTATATGTTGTGGAAATAATGAAGGCTTAGCAACGAGACCTGTTTCAGTGCTGTGCTATTAAACCTTCACTGAGAAAGGAAGTGAGGCTGCCAGGCTCTTTGTGGAAGTGACTGGGTTTGGAAATTAACACTGTTAGAAAGAGCTAAGTGAGACAGAACCTGGCAAAGCCCCCAGACTTGAGCAAACCCAGGAATGCTCAGCTCACAGACCTGAGCACCAAGCCCACTGCTGAACCTCATGACCACCCAGCTCCAAAGATCCCAGTAAGGTCTGGAATATGCCCCACCTCCCACCCCCACCACCAGTGGCCAAACAGGCAAGACAAATGCTGCCCAGGCAGTCCCCAGAAGGAGAATGGCCCCACTCGGATCCTATGTGGTCACCCTCGGACTGCACTAACCCAAGCCTTTCTAGGCAGATCATTTGGCCCCTTATAGGAGCAGAATTGAGATTCAGGCCTCACTCTGTCATTGGTGGGATGAAAACTGAGCCACTGTGGCTTTCTTCTGCCTTCTCAAGGGTGTGCAGTCAGGTCGATTCATCATGAAATCGATCCCTTCATGCTCAGAAAGCAAATAGCAAATTTGTGCTTCTCACTCAATTTCAGTTTGAATTCCACAACTCTAGCCTTCCCTTTCCTAAATCCTGATTCCCTACCCCTCTCCTAAGGAATCGCTGTCAATTAATCCTTAGCAGAGAAGCAGCCCCACCTTTGTTCTGTCTCCATCGTTTGCAGTTTTAGCCTTTCTCATTTGTGGACAAGAAGGCTGTCTTTTAAAGCAGTTCTGGGTATTACTGAATAAGTAGAAGATATTCACCTAAGAGGGATACAACTATTCCTTTCCCCAAAGTCACCACCAAGTTATAAAGAGGACACTGAACTGGGAGACACAAGGGATGCATTCTAGGCCAGCCCTGCCACACAGCCACCTCTAAAATCATAAGTCACTCAGTTCTCTGAGCCTCAATTTTCCTTTTGTAAAAATGAAAGTGTTAAGCCAAACCATTTTTCTGCCCCAAGTTTCTGAGATGCCAGAGGAAAAAAAGCTAATTTTCCTAAGGTCGCCTCTTTTATGCTGAGCCGCTACCCCTGTCTTGGGTCTCTTTCCCTCTTCCTCTCCCGATCTGCTCTCCTTTCTCTCTTCTTTCTCCCTCTCATCTCCTCTCCTCTCCTCTCCTCTCCTGTCCTGTCCTCTCCCCTCCCTTCCTCTCCCCTCCCCTCCCGTTTCCTTCTCTCCCTCTCTCTCCCCGTCCTCTCTCCTACCCCCTCAGAATTCAACAGGTCACCACCAAGGCAGACAATGTATAAATGTATCTCCACAATTCTGAAGCCCTATTTCCTGGTACCTAGGTAGCTTGGCCAGAAGAAATAGTCCCAGAGTGTTCAGCATGATAAGGGAGAGGATTGTTGGTGGGGGCACTGGCTACTATAAAAGGAAGTCTTAAAAGAGTCTTCAGGCCCCTGGAAGGTGAAAAAAAATAGAGAACCTCAGCTAGTTGAAACAAATCTGGATGTTTGGGCAGTACATGGGGTTGGTGCAGGGGGGAGGTGCGCATCCCCTTGGTTGAGTCCTGTGTTTTGTGAATTTTGTTAACTTAATACCACTGTATGCATGGCATGAGCTCAGTGTCATTAACAAGACACAATCTTCAAGGAACTTGGGGTACAGAGGGGGAGATGGATGTGACAGAAGATAACTACAATACAGAGAATCAGCAGTGGATGTGCAGGAGTGCAGGAAAAAGCCAAGGGTCCACTTTGAGGGGCTAGAGCAGACTTCTTGGAGGAGCAGCCTCTCGGTCTCCTAGCAGCATCACAGCAGGTGACTACTCCCTCCTCCTTGAAACACTTTCTTCACTTAATTCTCCTCCTTCATCCACCCTTCCTTACCTCCCTTGCTGGCGCCTCGTCCTCCACACCTTCGCATCTGGGAATGCCCCAGTCCTCAATCCTCACACCTCTTCTGTCGCTCTTACTCCCTCAAGGAGTTCACACATGTCTTGGCTTTAAACACCACTTGCAACCAGAAACCACCAAATTTGTATTTCTAGCTCTGACCTGTTCCTCTAACCACAGCTCAACATCTCCCCTTCAAGTTCTAATGGGAATCTTTAACTAAATCTAAACTCGACATCTCCCCTTTAAGGTCTAATGGGAATCTTTAACTAAATATGAGCAAAACTGAACACTTGAGTTCCACCCTAATCTCTCAGGAAAACTGCATCTCCCTCAGTCTTCCCATTTCAGGCCAAATCTCTGGAGTTCTTGAGTTCTCTTTTCCTCTCATGCCAACATCCAACCAGTCAGCAAAGTTTGTGTTATCTCCACCTTAAAACTAAGACCCTAATTTATCACCTCTCACCAACTCCATTGCTCTCACCTTGGTCTAAGCCACCAGCTTCTCCCTCTGAGACTTTTGCATCAGCCTCCTAATCAATCTCCTTGCTCCATCTTGCCCTTAAAATCAGAACTATCCTTTAAAATTGTAAGCCAGATGATGTTCCTCATGGCTCAAAACCTCCCAGTGCTTTCCTGTGTCACTCAGAATAAAATCTAAAGTTTCTCTCATCACCTAGAAAAACATTGGTGTAATCTGGGCCTCTGCCTCTCTGGCCCTGATTCCTATCATTTCTCCACCAGCTCAGTCAGCTCTGGCCACGGCCGCCTTGTTGCTGTTCCTTGAATGTGCCAAGAACCACTTTCCCACTGCTAAGGTCTCCTTTCAATCTGAACCATCTTCCTTCCCCACTGCAATACCTGCCTGACTTTTTTTTTTTTTTTGACAGGGTCTCATTCTGTTGCCCAGACTGGAGTGCCACAGTGTGATCTTGGCTCACTGAAACCTCCATCTCCTGGGTTCAAGCAATTCTCTGTGGATGGCAGCTTCAGCTCCTACGTGACAGGAGCAATTCTCCCACCTCAGTCTCTCCGGTAGTTGGGACTATAGGCACATGCCACCACACCCCGCCAATTTTTGTATTTTTTGGTAGCAAGTAGGGATGGAGTTTCACCATGTTGGCCAGGCTGGTCTCGAACTCCTGACCTCAGGTGATCCACCTGCCTTGGCCTCCCAAAGTGCTGGGATTACAGGCATGACCCACCACACCCAGCACCTGCTTGACTTTCTCCCTCGCTTCAAATGTCATGTCCTCAGAGGGGGCCTCTGTGACACAAATCCTTTGACCTATTATATTTGAGGGTCCCAGCAAGAAGTGGCTAGAACATTCAGCAATGATCTTTGGAGAGATCTTTCCATGAATATTCTACTCAAGGAGGAAACCAAGAAGAGATTTTAAAGCCCCTCAAAACTAGCCACACTAGGAAGCCAATACCATGGTTAGTCCTGCAAGAGGAGAAACTGGTGTTACCAGAGCCCCTCTGAGAGCCAGAGCCATGGAAGTGAGAGTGCTTGATGGCGCTGTGGCCTGAGGAAAACAATCATTGCAAAACTGTGGCCAAGCAGAGAGCAACAGAGCAAGCACCTGGCTCCCTTCCCACCCTTGAGTCTCCTGATGATGCCTCCTTTAGGCCAAATACAACTGGAAATCAGAGGGCAAAGAGCCCTGATGATGCAATCCATGGAGTTCAGGCTCAAGAGCACAGAGTGGAGCAGATCTGGAGCAAGCAGAGATTACTAAGCACATCAATATCCCTGGTTTCCCCTCTTCCAACATGAGTCATCACATTCCTCCTTCTGCCTGCTGTAATGACTGGTGATAGTCCAGAGGATGAGGACTCAGTGAGCCTGGATCACAGAGTGAGAAAGATGCAGAATAGAGCCCGCCTGCCCACCCGACAATTAACATGGAGCATGAACAAAAAAAATCAGCCCCTGAGATTTGGGGGTTGTTTGTTACTGCAGTTTCATCTAGCTTCTCCTGACTGATGCACTTCCTCTATCATCTTAACATGCCTTGTTTTCTTCATCAGACTTATCACCACCTGATAAACTTTCAGACTTGTTAATTATCTGTCTCCTTCCTCTAAAATGTAAACTATGGGGACAGGACTTTGTTTGTTTCACTACTAATTCTCTGCATCTAGAACACGACCTGGAAAATAGTGGATGTGGTTCTTTGTTTATCAGGGGAACCCGCCCCCAATATTTCAACATAGGTTCTATTTTCCATAAGTGTCAGCCGGCTGAGAAATAAAGAGAGACAGTATAAAGAGAGGAATTTTACAGCTGGGCCGCCAGGGGTGATATCACATATCAGTAGGACCGTGATGCCTGCCTGAGCCTCAAACCAGCAAGTTTTTATTAAGGGTTTTAAAAAAGGGAGGGAGTGTAAGTACAGGGAGTAGGTACAAAGATCACATGCTTCAAAGTGCAAAAAGTGAACTACTAATAAGGTTCTAAGAAAGATCACAAGACAAAGGTCAAAAGCAGAACTACTGATAAGGGTCTATGTTCAGCAGTACGTATTGTCTTGATAAACATCTTAAACAACAGAAAACAGGGTTTGAGAGCAGAGAACTGGTCCGACCACAAATTTACCAGGGCAGAGTTTTTCCCCACCCTAGTAAGCCTGAGGGTTCTGCAGGAGACCAGGGCGCATCTCAGTACTTATCTCAACTGCACAAGACAGACATTACCAGAGCGGCTGTTTATAGACCTCTCCCCAGGAATGCATTCCTTTCCCAGGGTATTAATATTAATATTCATTGCTAGGAAAAGAATTTAGCAATATCTTCCCTACTTGCACGTCCATTTGTAGGCTCTCTGCAAGAAGAAAAATATGGCTCTTTTTGCCCGACCCCATAGGCAGTCAGACCTTATGGTTGTCTTCCCTTGTTCCCTAAAAATTGCTGTTATTCTGTTCTTTTTCAAGGTGCACTGATTTTATATTGTTCAAACACACATGTTTTACAATTTGTACAGTTAACACAATTAGCACAGTGGTCCTGAGGTGATGTACATCCTCAGCTTATGAAGATAACAGGATTAAGAGATTAAAGACAGGCATAAGAAATTATAAAAGTATTATTTGGGAACTGATAAATGTCCATGAAATCTTCACAACTTACGTTTGTCTACCGTGGCTCCAGCTGGTCCCTCCATTCGGGGTCCCTGACTTCCCATGACACCTCTCCCTTTATTTTTATATAAATGTGCCATGGCGATGAAGACTTCTTCGTTCTCTCGGTTTTGATGCAAGATTTTTTGACTGGTCTGGCACACTAAAAACAAGCCGATTAAACAGAGAAACATGATTCCAAAATGTACTACAGTGGAGCCCCCAACAGACTTAATCCAAGTCATGGGGTTTAATCCAGAAAGACTTTCTGCCACCTGATCTAATGCCTCAGCTCCAGGCATAATAGGTAAATGAGCTTGAGAGGTTTCAAAAATTTGTTTCTTTAATTTAGTTATGTCCAAGGATAAATTATCTTCCCTACCCAGAAGGTGTCCTTTGACCATTTCCCATGAATGATCAGTCTTGTTGTAGGAATATGGTGTGACACAGAAATCAGAAGTATTCCAGTCACACTGCATTTGCATGCGATGTTCAAGACTCATTAGCCGATCTCCAAGCCAAATAACAGAATGTCTTAAATCATTAATTTGATTAGCTAATTTTTGATCACTGCCCTGTTGAGAATTCCACATTTGGGTGTAATTGGCTTGCCAATCATTAACAAAATGAGCCATTTGAATAGATTGGTGTAATGCCACTCCGGCAGTGGTGGCCAGTGCAGTGACTGTAATTAGGCCCATGGTCACAGTCATTAAAGTGAAAACAAATCTCTTAGATCTTCTGAGAATTCATTATAATACTTCATTAATTAAACATACTGAGGGGAAAGATTCCCAAGGTCTGGGTAAAGTTACCAGTATCCAGATTCCTTCTCGAGCTCGAATCAACATTACACTTTTCCTGAAGTCAAAACGGGAATTAACACAAGTGTGTAAATGACAATTAATGCATTGGACAGTTTGATTGTTTGTCCAAATTTTGATATTTCCCACTAACAGCATGTAAGGAGGCTTAACACAACTCTGTATAGGAATATTCAGGCTGGAGGTAAACAAAGCAGAATGTTTGAATCTACATTGATACTGAGGGAGAGGAGCGGTGGTGGCAACGCCCGATGTTCTCCACTGTAAAGAAGCAATCCGAGGTGCCCGGGGATGCCAAAGAGGTAGAGTTAAGTCAAAAAGAATTATCATAGAGAATTATCAGAATTATCAGTCAAGAAGAATTATCATAATGCCAACTGGAGTCCCATAAAGGAGGATCAGCATCAAAAAGAGGAAAAGCGTTCAAAGGAGATTTATCACAGGGTTCAGAATCACGGATGCAAGGGGTGGTAGTGGGGACAACAGACAGAAAAGTTTCCCCATCCCATACTCGCAGTCCAGACATGGCAATAGCCAGTTTCCAAAGTTCTGGGTGTTCTGGGCTCAGAATGGGAAATATAATATGAGGCCTCAGGGGAGTAATGCCCTTATCTTCCCATTTTAAGGGAAAGAATGAGCTGAACCTCCTATGCAAAGTAGGATGATGATCCTTGTCCTCCCAATAAGAAATAAAATAAGTAGCCTGCAGGCATTCCCTCCTACCAGAGGAGCAATTGTTTTTTAAATAGCCCTTTGGTGCCCAGTCTATTACTAAACCATATGAGTCATTTTTTAATAGCACTGCATATGAGTTAACACAAGCTTCCCAAATTTAAGTTTTAGATGGGCCCTCAAAATTTTTAGGACATGGTTTTCCTACAGGTTTATATTGAAAGTATGGGGTATATCCTATTACTCCCCTTTTCATTTGTCTTAAAGGAGAAAGGGAGAGGCCAGAGACCAAATGTCCCTGTTCCCCTGTAGCTAATCTCTCCAGAAGATAAGCAGCCCAGACTTGAGTTTCTAGATGGATCCAACCAGGTGCATGTCCAAGGCACAGAGGAGGTTATTTATAACCCATAGTAACATTAAATGCAGTGTTTTCTTCTGGTTGAGTGGGGCAACGGTCATCTGTAGCTCCAGGCATCCACACACTATCGTTAGTATAGATTTCTGCAGGAGCATCCATCCAGGGGAGAGGTCGAATAAGTGGAGGAAAAGGCACATAAGCCCAATAAGAATAATTTTGTTTAGCAGGTAAATCAGTATGAGGGGAAACTGGTGAGACAGAAAGTATAAGGAGGAGAATTATTAAATAAAACCTATTGTAAGTGAGATCCAGTGCTGAAGGAGGAAGAGAAGAACAAGGGGATGTTATTTTTAAGCTAATAGAAATGGTAAGATTTTTAGGTTCATAGGGAGAAAAAGAAAGGCAATTAGGAGAAGTGGGATTAGTTAGAGGGGTCTCCGTTGCCATTAGAGAGGATTGAATCAGACTTTCTTGATTTGGTGTGCCAGTTTCTGAGGAGTCAGCACAGATCTCACCAGGTATGAGGGCGGTCTCTGATGCGGATGTCTCTTCCCTGTGGTTTTCATTGTTAGTATTCACATGAAGTTTCAGTCTCTTAGTGGGCACCCAGACAGGGGATTGATGATCTCCTGGTGAAACATAAACATAACCTCTTCCCCATGTTATAATTGTTCCAGGTTCCCAGGTATTGGTTTGGGAGTTTTTCCATAACACTGGCTTGCCTTCATTTAGGGAGAATTTTTTGCCTGTGTAATGGCGTTCAGCTGCGGTCAGAGTATTGTCTTTAGGAACATTTAGAAAGTTTAAAGTAACAATGCTAAATGTAATTGGGATTGGGGAGTGGTTAAATTATGCTTTTGTTGCTCAGACTGTTTGGACAATTGAGTTTTTAAAGTGCGATTGGCCCATTCCACCACAGCTTGTCCCTTAGGATTGTAAGGGATTCTGATAATATGGGAAATTCCGCATTGTTGCATAAATAAATCAAAAAGCCTTACTAACATATCCAGGGGTGTTGTCTGTCTTTATCTCATATGGAAGCCCCATAACTGCAAAGCAAGAATACAGATGTCTTTTAACATGGGGTGTGCCTTCCCCTGTTTGGCAAGGAGCCCAAATAAAACCTGAAAAGGTACCCACAGAAACATGTACATATGAAAGTCTGCCAAAGGAGCTAACATGAGTCACATCCATCTGCCATAAATCATTAGGAGTTAGGCCTCTGGGATTAATGCCAGGTTCCTGATTTGGAAGTACAAAAACTTGGCACTGAAGACAGCAGTGGACAATAAGCTTAGCCTCCTTCCAGGTGAGAACAAATTTATCTTTTAATCCAGCAGCATTGACATGAGTGAGATTATGGAACTCGTGAGCCTCTTGGATAGCAAAAGAGACCAAACAGTCGGCCTTATGGTTACTAGCAGACATGGGTCCCGGTAAAGTGGTATGAGATCTAATACGTGTAATATAGAAACGGTGTCCACATTGGTGAACCACCTGTTGTAACCTTGAAAATAAAGAAGCCAATTCAGAATTATTAACATGTTTGATAGTAGCAGTTTCTATATTTTTAGTGGCATGTACAACATAAGCAGAATCAGAGACAATATTTAAAGGTTTGGGGAAATCCTGTAAGGCAGTAATTACAGCAATTAACCCTGCCTTCTGAGCAGAGGTATAAGGGTTAGAAATAAGCTTGTCTGTAGGACCCACATAACCAGCATTTCCATTACTGGAGCTATCCGTGAACACTGTAACGGCCTCAGGAATGGGCTGATCTTTGGTCAATCGAGGGACCACCCAAGAAGTCATTTTTATAAAATCAAACAATTTGTTTTTTGGATAACGATTGTCAATAACACTGATAAAATCAGCCAAGTGAATTTGCCACAGTATGGAATGTTGAAAAGCAGCCTGAACTTTGAGCCGATTTAAAGGAACCACAATTAAATTCGGATCAAATCCAGAAATTTTAAGTATTCTACA
The DNA here is from genome assembly GCF_028858775.2 of Pan troglodytes. Classification (NCBI taxonomy): domain Eukaryota; kingdom Metazoa; phylum Chordata; class Mammalia; order Primates; family Hominidae; genus Pan; species Pan troglodytes. The sequence goes on from NC_072398.2 coordinate 67,885,477, forward strand.
CCAAGCTTGTCCAATTAGGGTGGCCATTTGGTCCAGACAAACAGATAAAGTTTTTGACACAGAATGAGGGAAAAAACACCGTTCCACTAAATCATTATGTTGAACTATTAGCCCAGTAGGGGAGTGCAATGAAGCGAAAACCAGAAGTTGAAAAGGCTGAGATGGCTGTACCCTAGACAACTGGGCAGTGTGGATTCTTTCCTCCATGAATTCCAGTTCCAGTGAAGCCTCAGGGGTCAAAGTCCTGGGACTGTGGAGATTAGAATTTCCACACAGTGTAGAAAACAAGTTAGACAGCGCATATGTTGGAATGCCTAAAGTAGATCTTAAATAATTAATGTTACCCAAAAGTTTTTGGAAATCATTTAAGGTTTTTAAAGAATCTCTCCTAATCTGAACCTTTTGAGGTTGAATACATTCTTTATTGACCACCATTCCTAAATACTGAACAGGAGTGGTCTGTTGAATTTTATCCTGAGTGATGTGTAAACCAGCCTTTGTAACACGGTGACTCAAAAATTGATAACAGTCAATTAATTCTTTATCAGTGGGGGCAGCAATTAATATATCATCAATATAATGAAGCATATAGGCCTGGGGAAATTGAGCTCAAACTGGTGAAAGCACCTGTCCAACATAAAGCTGGCAGATGGTAGGGAGTCTTTAAGATCAATAACTATGAGAGGCCAATTCTGAAGTATTAAAGCAGGGGCAGGCACGCCAGGTTGGATGGCGCCCATAGGTTTAATTACAGCATTAATGGCCCTTAAATCAGTTACCATCCTCCACTTGCCTGATTTCTTTTTTACTAGAAACACAGGAGAATTCCAGGGGGAAAGAGAAGATTCCACATTTCCAAGTTGTAACTGTTCAGAAACCAATTGAGTTAAAGCCTCCAGTTTTTCTTTAGAGAGTGGCCGCTGCTCAATCCAAACAGGTGTTTCAGATTTCCATTGTAGAGGAACAGGATTAGGAGGCAAGCAGTGGCCGTCATTGAAAAGGATAACCTAAACCAGCCCTGTCTTCTTTTACAGTAACTTGAAGAGCTTTAGTAATTCCTTCATGTCTTGGACTGAGACCAAGTCTGGGAACAAACCCCAGGTTTTCCATTATATGCTGACTGGGAGCACCGTAAGAGTGATGTGGAATATTAATTTCAGCCCACCATTGTGCCAGCAAATCTCTACCCCAAAGATTAATGGGGATTGGTGTGATATAAGGCTGAATTTTACCCTTTTGACCATCAGGGCCAGTGCAAGGCAAGATAAATGTGCTCTGGTGAACTTCATCAGCTTTTCCAACACCTACTAGTCCCATGTTGGTGGGATGTTTAAGCCAGGAGGAAGGCCATAAATTAGAGGAAATAATAGAAACATCAGCCCCAGTATCTACTAGGCCCTCAAACTTTTTTCCTTGAATGTGTATGGTGCAGGTGGGCCATTGTTTAGAAATTACATTAATCCAATAAGCAGCTTTTTCACTGCCGGAGCCCATCCCAAGGCCCTGTGTCTTATCTCCTTTGTTTAAAACAATATTAGGTAGTAAAAGTAATTGAGCAATTGACTCACCAGCCAGAATGGAAACAGGAACCTTGCAGACACCATAAGTTTAATCTCATCAGAGGAATCAGAATTAATGAGACCAGTATGAACTGTGATCTTAAAAGCTAACATACAAAGGAGAATACCTTGAGTGCACTCATCAGAGACAGATTTTTCAACAGCATCTTGTAATTTACCCAAAAAATCAAGATATAATTCATTGTGACCCTGTTTAAGAGTAGTAAAAGAAACAGGAGCTTGGCCCAGGGCACTTAATTTATCTCAAGCTCTCATACACACCTTTGTTACTTGTTCCATGGTGAGAGCATCAAAGCCTAACTGGGCGGTAGTGTGAGAGTAATTATCAGAGCCTGTGAGCTGAGCCTGAGTAATTGGAATGCCATCAGCCCAATTTAGCTGAGCCTGCAGACATGCCTCCTCTGATCACCAGATACAGAATTGTAAATGCTGAGATGGAGTTAGAACAGCTTTTGCCAAAAGGTCCCAGTCTCAAGGAAGCAAAATGAACTCAGTACAAAGAGTCTGTAATACCATTTTAACATATGGAGAAGTAGGACCATACTGAGTACAAGCATCCTTGAATTCTTTTAAAAAGGTAAGATTGAGCAGCGCATATCGATGCACTTATACCCCTTGAGCATTGGGAGGTTCCAGCACAACTGGATAAGCCCATGCCTCTAATCCACTTGTTTCTTTGTTCTAGTATAATAAGCGTTGCATGGAAGTTTCAAGAACAGGCACATGAGATGGAATCAGCATAGAAGTGACAGAAAAAGTATGTGTAGATAAGGGAAACTGAGGTTGAGGAGGTCAGACCAGTATGAGAGCATGAGAAAGGGGCACTGGAGGAGCAGAAGAGGCAGAAGCATACTGGTGATTATTGTCCCAATCTTGTGCAACCAGAATAGCAGGGGTGTCCCTGCATGAGGAAGGGTACAGAGAAGCAGGTTGAGTGGATGGCAAAGTGACCAGTTGAGGGACCGAAATGACAGGAGGGTGAGGGGCTGTGGTGGATGGGGGAGGGCCTGCAGAATTACAGGTAAATTGTAGTCTGGTCCCGGAGCCATCAGATGGCTCTGGAGGCAAAGGCTGCAAAGGTTTGGAGAGGGAAGAGTTAGCATAGATATGGTCCCAGGCTGTCCAAGTCAGGGCCATGGGAGCTACAAGTACTGGCTTCTCGTGAAAAGAAATAAGATCATCAGGGGGTGATGTTAAGCCAAAGTCACCAGAGTTAGATATTAAATCTTCAATATCTTCAGGTGGGTGAGGAGTAGGCAAACGGAGAGGCTGAGCAGATAACGAAGGCCGAGTGGGAGAGGGAAACTGAGGAAGAGGTAGAGCGTTGCCAGATTCAGAAAACTGTGGTAACTGCAGGGGGTCACAGGATTGGTATGTCATTAGAATGGCATGTGCCAAGGCCCAATCACCCAAACAGTGACGGGAACATAATTTTCTGTCAGGACCAGTTCCCGGAATTTTCCACCAACATGATCCCATAGTTCCACATTTAACATTCCCTTTTCAGGAAACCAAGGACAGTGTTCTTCCACCGCCCTGAATAGGGTGACAATATTTTCCATGGGTACCCGAACTCCTCCCTGTTTTAACAGGAGTTTAATATAGCAGAGATAAGCATAATGTTTAGACTCCACATGACCCATAGTTACCCTAGACAATACACAGACAACTCACCAATCGTCAGGGAGCTGAATAAGCGTTTCTGTGGACCAGACCGATGAAAGTTTCTCCGCACCTACCAAAGGGAATCAGGTTCCCACATGCACTTAGGAAAAAGAAAACCATGTTGGCGTGCCAGATACTGGGGGAACCTGCCCCCAATATTTCAACGTAGGTTCTTTCTATTTTCCATAAGTGTCAGCCAGCTGAGAAATAAAGAGAGACAGTATAAAGAGATGAATTTTACAGCTGGGCCACCGGGGGTGACATCACATATTGGTAGGACCATGATGCCCACCTGAGTCTCAGACCAGCAAGTTTTTATTAAGGGTTTCAAAAAGAGAGGGGGTGTAAGAACAGGGAGTAGGTACAAAGATCACACACTTCAAAGGGCAAAAAGCAGAAATACTAGTAAGGGTCTAACAAAGATCACATGCTTCTGAGGGAACAGGACAAAGGGCAAAAGCAGAACTACTGGTAAGGGTCCAACAAAGATCACAAGGCAAAGGGCAAAAAGCAAAACTAATAATAAGGGTCTATGTTCAGCGGTACGTATTGTCTTGATAAACATCTTAAACAACAGAAAACAGGGTTCGAGAGCAGAGAACCGGTCTGACCACAAATTTACCAAGGCGGAGTTTTTTCCCCACCCTAGTAAGCCTGAGGGTTCTGCAGGAGACCAGGGGGTATCTCAGCCCTTATCTCAATTGCACAAGATAGACATTCCCAGAGCGGCCATTTATAGACCTCCACCCAGGGGTGCATTCCTTTCCCAGGGTATTAATATTAATATTCCTTGCTAGGAAAAGAATTTAGCGATATCTCTCCTACTTGCACGTCCATTTATAGGCTCTCTGCAAGAAGAAAAATATGGCTCTTTTTGCCCAAACTCACAGGCAGTCAGACCTTACGGTTGTCTTCCCTTGTTCCCTAAAAATTGCTATTATTCTGTTCTTTTTCAAGGTGCACTGATTTCATATTGTTCAAACACACATGTTTTACAATCAATTTGTACAGTTAACACAATTATCACAGTGGTCCCGAGGTGACATACATCCTCAGCTTAGGAAGATAACAGGATTAAGAGAGTAAAGACAAGACAGGCATAAGAAACTATAAAAGTATTATTTGGGAACTGATAAATGTCCATGAAATATTCACAATTTATGTTCCTCTGCCGCAGCTCCAGCCGGTCCCTCCGTTCGGTGTCCCTGACTTCCCGCAACATTTGTTGAACAAATGAATGAATAAAGGAGCTAATAACATATATTATTAATTATGTCCAAGGCACATTCTCAAGCTGAAGCAGTGGAAAATTAAGCAACTCACTTAAGCTCACCCAGCTTAAACAATGGAGTTAAGTCGTGAAGGCATTTTGACCCCAGAGCCCAAGCACTTGACCTCTGTGCCATGCCTCTTCCAAGTATCAACAGGGCTTGATGGAGAACTTCAAGAGAGACCATTCCAGGCACAGGCCAGAGGCTGGAGAGGGCCAGAGCCTCCTACATGCTGCAAAGTGTTAGTTATGGCTGGAACCGAGGGAGATAACCAATAAACTGTACGGGGTAACAGTGAAAATTAAAAACTTTGATCACGTAAAAATAATGCTAATTAGTCATTTATGTGGACTGCTTACCATTGCTGCCTAATTACTAGGCAGCACAATAATTAGGTAGATCTTTAACTAATCTCAACCAAACTTTGTGGTAGGTTTTATTTGATTATAACTGTCCAAGTTCAAAACAAGAGCTTAGAGCAACAATGAGTTGGTTGCTCATGGAGAATGGTTCTCTCCCCAGAATTTAAAATTAGAAAAGAATTACCTGGTCCTTACCAGATACTGCCTGTATTATTAGTGATCCTCCAGGTATAAGAATTTCATCTGGATTAGGAGCTCCTTGAAGCAGGAACTATCTAGTTTTTCCTGATACCATTATTCCCTCCTCACCCGGAGTCCAGCTCAGCCCTAACTACAGTGGAGTCCCCTTCACCAGGGATTATCTGTTGGTGCTCACTCTGTACAAAGATGGTCCTGGTTCATGTGTTTCTGAGTCTCTTCTCGCTGCCTGGAGGCAGGGGATGTGGGAAGCCCATGAGTGTTTTGAAAGCATTGGCTGGAGGGTGCCACCTCTACACCAGCTTGGACAATTCCAAGAGCCTTCCTGGAGACGTGCAACAGGCCTTCAGAAGAGTTGGGATGAGGGAGTAGGGGACTGCTTGGTGGCCTAGAAGCTTAGTAGAACCCTTGAAATGTTAGAGAGGGCCAGCTGTCCCCTAATATCCATTCTTTCCTTCTAGAGTTAGAAATGTTTTAGCTGGGCACATGGCAGCCCTGATGAAGACTATATTCCCAGGCTGCTTTGCAGCTAAATGTAGCCATTAAGGTAAGAGAGCAAAAGCAATGTATGCAAGGTCAAGACCATGCATTTAAAAGAAAAGAAGGGACCCTCCCTCTCCTCTTTCCCCTTTTTCCTTGGTCTAGGGTGCAGGCAGGAGTTAGAGCTTAGACAAGCCTCCTTGGATGCAGGATGGAATAAGGTGTTGAGATACCAGAGCAGCAGGATCAAAGGAGACTGGATGGTCAGAACCCAGAGCTGCAGCCTCACCCCATTACAGAGCATTGCCCCATGCAGACATGATACATGCGAATCACTGCAATAGCATCGAGAAGAGTAGAATGTAGTCAAGGAATTAGGAAGGGGGGAGTTTTGAGTATTCATTACATTGACTTTTAATATATTCACTTTTAAGTTTATAAAATTTAATTGTTAATGATAGCTCTGTGTAACAATCAGATCCCAAGACTTCTGAAAATGTATGGCAGCTCCAGCTTTGGGTCTTTGTCAGAGTAGCAGAACCTGTATCCTTACTAACACAAAGCTGTTGTAGGACATGGGAGCACACTGGGAGCATGTTCTTGGGGGTGCGTGATAGACCACTCAGCCCGAGGATGAGCTGGCGTCCCCTGAAAAACCATGGTGCCCCCAGGGATAACTGTGAGCAAAAAATTCTCAAGTTTCTATTATGTTTTTAAAAAGCAAAATACTTCTTGTGGCCTAACTCCCACATGAACAGCCCCCTCTCTGTGGAGAACTGCTGTTCTAGATGATTGTGAGGGTTCCTGCTCCAATGCCCAGGGGTCCTTCATGACCCAACTCAGCATTTCTGCCTCTTTCCCATGCTGCCTCTCTTGAGACCTTCTCTTACCAGTTTAAGGGCAAAAAGACATCTCTCTGGTGTGAGGCATAGCCCCTACCCTAACTCTCACTTTCACAAAACACAGGATGAAAGGCAGGTAAGCCATTCATCCAATAAATCTGCATAGATTAACTGGAAAAATACAAGTCTCTGAGTAATGTGTCTAGTAGACTTCCACTTTGTTAAGAATCACAAAGAAGAAGAAGAGAGAAGAGAAAAGAAAAAGAGAGGAATGGGGAAAGGAAGGAGGAGAGAGAATGAGGGAAGGAAGGAAGAGAGAGAGGAGGGAAGGAGGAAGGAAAGAATCTGTATAGGCTCCTTTCTCTCTATTTATATTTATATATTTATACACATACACACACACACAGTATAAGAATTTGCATGGGGGCTGGGTGTGTAAGTGTGAGCCTATAGTCCCAGCTACATGGGAGGCTGAGGCAGAAGGATCACTTGAGCCCAGTAGGTAGAGCTGCAGTGAGCCATGATCACACCACTGCCCTCCAGCCTGGGCAGAAGAGCAAGACACTGTCTCTTTAAGAAAATGCATGGGGATAATAAACCTAAATTTATATTAAGGGCTACTTCTAGACAGGGAGGACAATGAGATCCAAAGGAACATCCAGGTTCTTTCAGCTGATCTGCAACGCACGTGCGTGTGTGTGTGTGTGTGTGTGTGTGTGTGTGTGTGTGTTTTCATTTAAAGTAAGTTTGGCCAAATTTACAAGAAAAAACAAACAACCCCATCAAAAAGTGGGCAAAGAATATGAACAGACACTTCTCAAAAGAAGACATTTATGCAGCCAACAGACACGTAAAAAAAAGCTCATCATCACTGGCCATCAGAGAAATGCAAATCAAAACCACAGTGAGATACCATCTCACACCAGTTAGAATGGCGATCATTAAAGTCAGGAAACAACAGGTGCTGGAGAGGATGTGGAGAAATAGGCACACTTTTACATTGTTGGTGGGACTGGAAACTAGTTCAACCATTGTGGAAGACAGTGTGGCAATTCCTCAAGGATCTAGAACTAGAAATACCATTTGACCCAGCCATCCCATTACTGGGTATATACCCGAACGATTATAAATGATGCTGCTATAAAGACACATGCACACGTATGTTTACTGAGGCACTATTCACAATAGCAAAGACTTGGAACCAACCCAAATGTCCATCAATGAGAGACTGGATTAAGAAAATGTGGCACATATACACCATGGAATACTACATAGCCATAAAAAAGGATGAGTTCATGTCCTTTGTAGGGACATGGATGAAGCTGGAAACCATCATTCTCAGCAAACTATCGCAAGGACAAAAAACCAAACACCTCATGTTCTCACTCATAGTGGGGAATTCAACAATGAGAACACTTGGACACAGGAAGGGGAACATCACACACTGGGACCTGTCTTGGGGTGAGGGGATGGGGGAGGGATAGCATTAGGAGATATACCTAATGTAAATGACAAGTTAATGGGTGCAGCATACCAACATGGCACATGTATACATATGTAACAAACCTGCACATTGTGCACATGTACCTTAGAACTTAAAGTATAAAAATAAAAATAAAGTAAGCTTGGCAAATGTTTGGCAAGATCTAGTAAGTTTGGTGACAGATATTCATTATAAAATTATTTGTATTTGTCTATATGCTATAAAATAAAAATAAAAATGACCTTAATTTTTTTATTTCAAAAAGTGTATTTACTAAAATGAATTCAACCCTAAAAAAAGAAAAATGTTCACATTATACATACCTCTATTAAAGTAAGTGTCTCATTGCATTGTCATTATATAGTTGTATGCCCATATCCCCTTTAGACTATGAGTACTTGAGGGCTAGATCTAAATCCTTTAATCTATGAATCCCCAGTGCCTGTCCTAATGCCTGGTTCAACATCTCCTGAGCCCCTGTTATGTACCAGATGTTCTACTGGACTCCAGAGATACAAAAAGGTAATTTGTATTCAGCCTCTGTTTTTTAAGAATCTTACACATAGCAGGAGAGACAGATAAATAAATAACTCATTATAATTAACTAGGTTTGCTCTGTGATAGACTTGTTGCCCTGGCAGTGCCTCTTCCGCTGACGGAAACAGTAGCAAACAGGTGTGGAGATGCATCATATCAGGGTCAGGGGAGGGAACAGACTTCTGCTCACCTCCCAGCTGCACCACTCAGAGACATGGGACATTGAAGAAACCCACAACTTCGCTAATACTACTCCTCATCCATAAATTCTTTGCAGGATTGTCAGTGTTCAATGAGATAATCTAATTGAAAGTGCCTGGTACCTTGCTGGGGTGGTGAGTGCTCAATAACTATTAGAAGACATGGAAAAACTAAGGGTCAAGAAAGCTGAATGATTCATTCAAGATCAAATTATCATAGATAACCAATCCAAGACTCCCAACCATGTGTAGGCTCCCCAGGGCACCTTGAACACAGTAAAAATCTTGAGTTTTCTGGGTCCTCAATAAATGCCTGTTGACTTGAGACTTAATTTTGAATTTGAAACCCCATCTCTACTAAAAAATATAAAAATTAGCCGGGCATGGTGGCGAGCACCTGTAATCTTAGCTACCCAGGAGGCTGAGGCAGGAGAATCACTTGAACCCAGGAGGTGGAGATTGCAGTGAGTCGAGATTGTGCCACTGCACTCCAGCCTGGGTGACAGAATGAGACTCCACCTCAAAAAAATAAAATAAAATAAAATAAAATAAGTAAATCCTTTAATCATAGAATCATATCACTTTAAAGCTAAAAGAAATTTGAAAGAATAAATCATTGAATCACCCCCTCTGGTCCCCATAATTGTAAGGAAGGCCAAGACAGAGATGTCAGCCGTCATCTCCAAGACCCCACAGCAGGGCATGGTGGACTTCAGGTCTCCCACCTGCCATCACACTGCATCTCCCAGGTTGAGAGGCACCCTCTGCTCTCCCCTCACAGCACATCTCCCCTCTCTCTAGCCTGTGACACCAGCAGTCACTCCTCACTCATGAGAATCTTTTCTCTCTGTCTTTCAAGGAAACACTCGCCCTTGGTTTTCCTCCGGCTTCTTTGTCAGCTCCCGCCAGTCTCCTGCCTGGGCAACTCCTCCTCTCCCCGTGTGGTACTGTGTGGCTTTGGGGATGTCTAGGACTTCTTTGTGCCTCTGGAAAGGTAAGGCAGGCCAGGGTTAGGGCCTGTAGAGAGTACCTGGAAGGTGAACACCAGCTTAGGCCACCAGAATAGGAAAGGTTCCAATGAGGATGCTATGATACTTACTGTGGGCCAACAGTGTTCTTTGCTCACATCATTTCACTGAAACCTCAGAATCATCCTGAGATAAACCCAATTACAATTTCTGCTTCACAGAGAAGGAAACTACAGCTAAGAAAAGTTAGAGGAATTGTCCAAAGTCACATAGAGAGTAAGTGGTACAGCCAGGACTTGAATGCCTAAGGCCAAGACTTCACCACTGTGTAACTACCTCGTTGGACGAGGATGTGAGGCACATCCACAGGGTTCTATCCTCCCAGCAATGGTAGCAGTCAGTCCTTAGCTTGACATAAACCTACAAGGAGGGGAAATGAATCTGCACATGTATTTACTTTCTTGCATTAAAATTCAAGTTCACAGCCTGGCCAACATGGTGAAACCCCGTCTCTACTAAAAATACAAAAATTAGCCAGGCGTGGTGGTGGGCACCTGTAGTCCCAGCAACTCGGGAGGCTGAGGCAGGAGAATCACTTGAACTTGAAAGGCAGAGGTTGCAGTGAGCTGAGATCGTGCCATTGCACTACAGCCTGGGTGACAAGAGTGAGACTCTGTCTCAAAAAAAAAAAAAAAATTCAAGTTTAAATTGTTTCAGGCCCACACTCTGTGCAGTTGGGTCTGAAGTCTACAACCATGTCCCCAACCCTTTCCTTCTCATTTTCACCTGAAAAGTAACCACTGCCTCCATACGGCTCCACCTACTAAGGATGGTATTGAGCTTTATACTTCCTCAGGGCATTTTTCTCTACAGTCTCAAATGACCCTTTAAAGTCCATCCTATGGAGCTGGAGACCATAATCCTTAGCAAACGAATGCACGAACAGAAAATCAAACGCCTCACATTCTCACTTACAAGTGGGAGCTAAATGATGAGAACACATGGACACACAGAGGGGAACAACACACCTGGGGCATATCAGAGGGTGGAGGATGGGAGGAGGGAGAGGGAGAGGATCAGGAAAAATAACTAATGGGTACCAGGCTTAATACCTGGGTGACGAAATAATCTGTACAACAAACCCCCGTGACAAAAGTTTACCATATGACAAACCTGCACATGTACCTCTGAACTTAATAAAAGTTAAATTAAAAATAATACATAAATAAAGTCCATCCTGAGGATGGGTTTGGCAAAAGCATTCAGGCCAAAACCCCACCCTTCCTGGGTTGCCACTCCATTCCTGCAAGCAACCCGTCACCCTGGTGTGTCACCTCCACCAACCTTATACTTCTAAAACCCTCCCCAGAGCCAGCTGCTCATAGCTCACGGCCCCCTCTCTCTTGCAAAGTCTCAACCTTTAACAGGAAGGAGAGACGAAAACTCATGAGTCCTCAAGTCCTTCTATTTCCTACTCAAAATCTCAAAGTCTGTAGAGACACATTCAAGGTTTCGTTTTTTCACCTTGACTAGATGATTTTTCCTGTGTGAATCAGCAGAAGTGGTCAGTCATGGGAGATTTGAACAAGCAAGCTGAGCCCTATCCATGTCAAATTAGGAGATGAAGGAAATGAGAGTGTTTTATAGGTGGCAGAGCACTAGTCAGATGTTAGATGGTGGCAGTTATTTGAGATGAGCCATCCAAGAGGACAGCAGCCTGTCTCCTTCTTAGTCCTGTCTAATCAGACACATCTGACCTCACACCCCAAGACAAAGGGTCACCAACCCCCTGCCTGCAGGCAGCCCACCAGGATACCTTCTAACTTCCAGATAGTACCTGTGGATATAGTTCTCCTGGGGGAGCATCTGTTCAGCCAGGCAGACAAAACTGCTCTTAAATGCACTGATTTGCCACTCTGAGGACCTTGGGCACCTACCATGTCACCAAAGTCCTCCCCACGCCCCATAACTGGTTAAATGGCCAAGACTTTCCCTTGAGAGAGAGTCTTGCTTCTTGCCCAATGACTCCACTCCATGTGTTTGCAAAATAAAAACATGCAGCTAACATTATTAAACAATTTATACATCTTACCCCATTCCATCCTTTCAACTATGTCTTGATATTTCTAACACATTACATTTTGGCAACTCGAGACTAAGAGAGGTAACTAACTTTATAAAAGCCCCAAGCTGATCAATGGTAATGCTGGGATTTGAATCCATGGCTACATAGTGCAAAAGCCTACTCTCTCAATCCTTTGGATAGCGACCCTCATCCTCATAACCTAAAAATAAAGAATATAAGTGTTTACAACTGACTAAAAACTGAGGCCTTGTCTTTTATTCTTGGAAGACTAGGTAAAGGGGCAAGCTGCCCTGCTCATAAACACTTTCTTCAAAAATACCCCAAATTGGAAAGACATTGAAGCAACAAACCCCTCTTAGGTAACTCACAACATCTGGTGCTTCTCAGATTTTCCAGTGCCAAGTGACAAAGGGGGTAAACTTTTTTGATTGTTCTCCATGTGTCCCCCCAAGTCCCTTCTCCACCTTCTGTCCTGCTTTGACCTCAGAAGGTTGGCCCCCATAGGCTGCTACACTGAGGGGCTCTTGCCCTCCAGTTTCTGGTTTAGCCAGTGCAAGTCACCAGCAAGTCAAAGGGTCAAAGGGACAGGTGCTGGGTGTTGATTCCCCCTGCTCCCGCCATGCCTTGCCACAGTCTGGGCAGTGGTTGCATCTCTCTATAACTATAGCTTCTGAGGTGACCCCTCTTGCCCTCTTCCAAGCTCCCGCTCCCCAGGGCTCCAGAAGCATAGTCCCTTCTGTTGGCCCTGAGGTCTCAAGGTGGCCACAGCTTCCCACTCTTGCTCATCCCTGGGGCATCACTACTGCACATGGGCATCCCAAACCCTGATCGCAGATAAATAGACCCCTCATTGGATTTTCTTTGGCTAAACCACCTGTCTTCCACTGGGAACTGAACTGATAGACATGGCATGGTAGAAAGACAGTGAGATGAAGGAGAAGGAGGTGAAGACGGCCCAAGGCTTGCTGACCATCAGCTGAGATAGAATGCTGGAGAGCATGTGTGTCTGCCACGTGTTTTCACACACATACCATTGGCTATCGGCTTCTCATCCTCCCTCAGATCTTTTTCTTCTGAAGTCACTAAAGCAGATCTGGGTTTTGCCTGGAAAATCTTCTTAGAGGAGGTAGGAAGCTTCTAAAAGAAAGAAACAAAGCAGTAAAATGGAAGTACACAGGGTCATGTTTATCTGCCCCGTGGAGATTATCACCAAGGGCTGCTGTGCTGGTCACAGGAGGTACCAGTGTGGGCAAACACTGCATCCCCTTCCCCTCCCAAATAGCTGAGAGTGTCCACTGGCCAGTCCAGCTCCTGGTCCACCCATGCCTCAGCCCTAGGGACAGTGGCAATAATTCACATTGGAGACAATTTATTCAAAGACATTCACTCTACACAGGCCATGCCCCCTTTCGCTCTTTCATCCATTCCCTGCCCTTTCCCTGCTCTGTTCTGTTCCACAGTAGACTCATTTCCCAAGCTCCTTTGCCATCCTGTAGGTTCAACCAAAGGGGGATCAGGGTAAGATTGGAGGAGAGAGTAAGGGAGATGCCAGGGTATTTCTCTTCATTTCTTTCTACCCCAAATGACATCTCTCAGATCTGTCTTCCCCATGATTCCAGCTCCTCCCCTGGCTCCAGAGCCCTGGCTCACACTGGGCAGCCCCTCCCACTGGAGGGCCCTTGGCTTCCCACCTCCTGCAGAATCCCTCTATTCTGGGCCTGTGCTCTCGGTCCCCGTTTGGCCCCCGTTTGGCCCCCGTTTGTCTCCTCAGCTCTTCCATTGCCTGTGTAATTAAACACCCTCTGTGGAAAGACCTGGGCCTGTTTCTGTTTTCCTGACTGGCAGAGTGATTTGTGCAAGATCACATGGGTTGTAAGTGGCAGAGCAGAATCAAACCAGTTCTCCTGACCCCAGAGCGCCCACTCTCCCCAGTCATACCACGCTAACCACCTCGGAGGACTCCAGGTCTTGGGATCTCACCAGGCCTTCTGCTTCCCACTGGACACTGTGCCTGGGAGTCAGGGTTTTCATATGTGGATTCGAGGCCATGACACTGGTTACCTGATTTGCCTGGATCAGAGCTCACTCAGGACCTAAAACGTAGTAGACAGCAGGCCTAGAAAGAAGGCCCCTCTTTGCTTTTGTTTGCTTGCTTCTTTGTTTATTTGTGTGCAAGAAAATCGTAAGTCAATTTAGGAACTCTCTCTACCCCATATACAAATGCCCCTCAAAATCTTCTGGCTGGAAAGAGAACTTACTTACCCAAGACTTCCAAGCAAGGAAAGCACACTGTCTTGGCAGCACACCTCTGGGACGCTGAGGTCTGCTTCACTCCACTGTCTCCTGGAAAATTATATAACAGCCCAAAGGGCCTGACCATAATTGGTTTAGGTGTAGCTCTCTCTCCAGTTCTCTTGCTGGGTGAAAATGATGAGAAACAGCACGTTCCCAGCTCCTCTCAGGTAGCTCAACGTGAAACAGACCTGATGTGCACAGCACAGTAAAATAATGAGATTTCATCCAACAGAGAGGAGGTTACATAACTGGAAATCAGCCCACCAGCAATAACAAAACCATCAGGGGGGTCAGAAAGACAGACAGCTCCATTCTCAGCTATCGGTCTGGGTTCTGATGGGGGCTGGGCTGGAGATTAACAGCAGGGCCCAGTAGAGATGCAATTCTAAGTAACTCAACTGGACAGTTTCCCTAGTAGTGCCGGGAGGCTGGAGGGCTCTCAGGACCGGCTTCTCTTCCTCCAGAAACCAAGCCAGCCTTGCTTTTCCGCTTCCTTTCTGACCTCCTAGAACAGCTATTGTCAGTCCCACTGGCCCTCAAATATTTCTACCTGACTCAGAAAGGGATGTGGGAAATGGTCAGAAGGGCATGTCATTGCCATAACTACATTCCCGCATACCTACTGCATACAGAGCGATGCAGGGAGAGAATGGGAAAGCTCTCTACTTGACAGTGACATACAGGAACAAATAATGATCTTTATTCACCCACCTGACAATGGAAAGAGCTTTGATACAAAAGTATCACATCCAAACCAATCATTACAATAGCTCTGCCAGAGCAAGTGGATTACAAAGGATTATCCCCCACACAAACACACTCACTCTCCACAGACTAAAACAAAATAAAACAGGCAGAAAAGGCAAATCAGCACTACAGTGAGTTCCATAGCTAGTTATATATCAAAATCTCCTGAAGACCTTTTTTCATTATTTGAGATGGGGTCTCACTATGCTGCCCAGGTTGGCGTGCAGTGGCTATTCATAGACATGATCATAGCACACTGCAGCCTTGACCTCCTGGGTTCCAGTGATCCTCCCTCCCCAGCCTCCTGAGTAGCGGGGACTACAGGCATGTGGCACCACCCCTGGCTCACTGAGGACCTTTTAAAAACTCATTCACTGTTCCCATCCCCAGAAACCAGGACCCTGTGGTCTGAGGTGGATTTTGGAGGTCACACGCTGGCCAGCCTAGCAACCTGGCTCAGAGACGAGCCTGGGTAACCACTGATGAACCCCCACAGAAGGCTTGCCTAGACTTCCTCTCTCCTTCACTCATACAAAAGGCGTGACCTTCAGTCCTCAACTGCTCAGCTTCGTTTCACCCAATCCAGAGTAGCTGCAAGAATCGAGAAAGAACTTCATAAGATGAGGAGACATCATCTAAGATTTCAAGCTCCATGTTTTTATAGGTCTCAAACACCTATACAGTGCACCTGCATGTTCAGCACTGTTCTAAAAACTTTACAAATAGCAATTCATGTCATTAATGCAACACTTCTACCAATTCCCTGGGATGGGTACTGTGGTTATCACCCCATTTACAAAGAGGAAACAGAGGCACCCTGAGAGGTGAGGTGGGGAGCCATGCAGATCTTTGGGGGAAGGACATGTGGGCAGAGGGGACAGCAGGTGCAAAGGCCCTGAGGTAAGTCCACTTCTGGCCCATGCAGCTGGCTCAGAGTGAATGAGGGCAGGAGCAGTGGGAGGTGTCTATGTCAACTCAAACTCTATGTCCACCTGCCACAAACTATTTCAGTATTCTTTTTTCCCCAGAATATAATTACCAGAATAAACGGTTGTAGGAGCCTTTGAAGGAAGGAATGGTAGAATCATTAACATGTATACCTGCAGAGATGTCCTTCTTCCTGGGGACTTTGCCTCTCCTTCAGTGAGTCCGGGAAACTATCTCACGTCCAGAAACCAGACAAGGAACTATGACTTTTTATTGGGTGACTGCACTTACAGTCCTGATCATCTACTCTTTTTTGTTTCTTTTCCTTTACAGAAATCCTTCCTTCTAATAATAATATTCTTTTATGATTACTTTGAGACATTGTAATTGCACGTATTTATGGGATACAATTTGATGTTTTGATACATATATACATTGTAAAATGACCACATCAGTGTAGTTAGCCTGACGGTCACCTCACACATTTATCATTTCTTTGTGATGAGGACGTTCAAAAGCCTCTCTTCTAGCTATTTTCTAATATACCGTATCTTACTGTTAACCATGATCACCCTACTATGCAATAGAACACCAGAACTTATTCCTCTATCTAATTGTAACTTTGTATCCATTGACCAACTTCTCCTCATCCTCCCCTCTTTTCTCTCCTCCCCAGTCTCTAGTAACCACTTTTCTACTTGCTTCTAGGATGTCAGCTTTTTATTTTTTTAGATTCCACATATGAATGAAATCATATGGTATTTCTCTTTCTGTGACTGGCTTATAGACTGTCCTCCAGGGCCATCTATGTTATCACAAATGACAGGATTTTGTTCTTTTTATGGCTGAATAGTATTTCATTGTGTATATATATGATTTTTTCTTTGTTCTTTCATCCATTTTGGGGCACTTGGGTTGATGCCATATGTTGGCTATTATGAATACTGAACCAATAAACATGGGAGTGCAGATATATCTTCGGTATACTGATGCCCTTTTTTTTTTCAAATACATACCCAGGAGTGGGACTGCTGGGTCATATGGTAGTTTCATTTTTACTTTTTGAGGAACCTCAGCACAGTTTTCCATTGTAGCTATTCTAATTTATAATCCAAATAGTGCCTAAGTGTTCCCTTTTCTCCACATCCTCACCAACACTTATTTATTTTGTCTTTTTGATAATAGCCATTCTAACTGGAGTGAGGTGGTATCTCACTGTTGTTTTGATTTGCATTTTGATGTTGAGCATTTTTTCATGTGCCTGTTGGCCATTCAAATGTCTTCTTCTGAGAAATCTCTATTAAGGTCTCTGCTCACTTTTTAATTGGGTTCTTTGATTTTTTGCTGTTGAGTAGTTTAAGTTCCCTATATATTTGATATTAACTGCTTGTCAGACGTAAAGTTAGCAAATATTTTCTTCCATTCTGTAGGTTGTCTCTTCACTCTGTTAATTGTTTCCTTTGCTGTGCAAAAGCTTTTTAGTTTGATGTAGTCCCATTTGTCTATTAATGTTTTCATTGACTGTGCTTTTGAGGTCTTCTTTAAAAAATCCTTGCCCGGCCCCAGGTTGTAAAATGTTTCACCTATATTTTTTTCTACTAGTTTCATGGTTTTGGGTTCTACATTTAAGTATTTGATTTTTGTATATGGTGAGGGGTAGGAGTTTAGTTTCGTTCTTCTGCATGTGAATATCCAATTTTCCCAGCACCATTTCTTGAAGAGACTGTCTTTTCTCCAATGTGTGTTCTTGGCTCTTTGTCAAGAATCTGTTGGTTCTAGGTGTGTGAACTTATTTCTGGACTCTCTATTCTGTTTCTGACAATCTATTCTTGATTTCTTCTGCTGGTACAAGTTGAGTAGTACCCTTGTTTGCTACCCATATATTTTGCCCCTAAGGACACTGCCTTCCATTAATCATTTCCACAACTATCTGTGAGTCAGGCCCCCTTTGGCTATCACTCTGAACTTGCAGCTCACTATAATAATTGCCTCCACGATAATGGATTCTGCCATGCATTACAATTATTGCATCCATAAATGGCTTCTGGACGCTAAATACTGCCACCTGGCTTCTATTGTATTGGGGTCCTTTTCCTTCTGCTACTAGTGACCCTAGTTTTATCTCGAACTCCTTATCTCTGGTGATCCACATGCCTCGGCCTCCCAAAGTGCTGGGATTACAGGCAAGACCCACCGCGCCCAGCCTAGTGAGCCTAGTTTTATAATGGTTCCTCCTACCATTAGCTCTGGTCCACAGAGGAGAGCCACAACCAAACTTTGTGATGTTGGTGACTCTCTCAACAGTGCATTCCTTAAATTGTGTAAGCTCATCTAGTGGGTTTCCTGGACTCATGTGGTATATGCATCGAGCATACCTATGACCCTGAGTCTTTTAATTCTTTCTCTGCCATTTGTTTTGGCCACTATGGCATTTTGACCTAACTTAGGTGGGCACGGTTCTAGGAGCCACTCTAGTTTTGGGTTCACACCATCTGATTAAATCATGTGTCTTGTGAACATATCCAAATCAATACACTTTCCATTATTTGATCTTAAGCTCTGGCATTCATGATCAAGCACTCTCAGAATCCAGTCTAAAGAACTCCTCCAGTTCCTGCCAGTAAATGCTGGCTAGATTTGGGGAGATAGATAGTTCCCTTCCTCCTTTATCAAGCTCAGCATATCCCTGGCTGGACTGTGCTGTGACTTAACCCTAGTTACATATCTAGTGGCCAAAAGGAGGCAGGACAAATACTGAGGGAGGAGAAACGCAATTTATCCTGCAGGGAGAGGCCTCTGCATTGTCTTCAAGCAAGAGGGTGGAGGTAATCCTAGTTTTTGTTTTGTTTTGTTTGAGACGGAGTCTCACTCTGTCACCAGGCTGGCGTGCAGTGGCACGATCTCAGCTCACTGCAACCTCTGCCTCCTGGGTTCAAGCGATTCTCCTGCCTCAGCCTCCCGAGTAGCTGGGACTACAGGTGCGCACCACCACACCCAGCTAATTTTTAGTAGAGATGAGGTTTCACCATCAAAACCAGGATGACTTTGATCTCTTGACCTCACGATCTGCCCACCTCAGCCTCCCAAAGTGCTGGAATTACAGGCATGAGCCACCACGCCCAGCCGTAATCCTAGTTTTTAATAGGGGGGATGACCAACTTCTGCAGGCTCAAAGAGTTCAGGGAAATCTGAGAAGTCAAGATTTTGGAGATTTGGCCCAGATATACATGTGTCAGGATTGTATCCTCTTCCAGCCAGGGCCCTGGCCTTGGCGTAGAAGACCTGCCTTGTTTGGGAGTTTAGACTTCTTTGGACATCAACCACTCTGACCACTAAGGCCTGGACCTGGCCCTCTTTTCCTGTCCTCCCTCTGTAAGACAAGACAACCTGTTTACATGCTGCCAAGGAGGATTTAACCCTTGCTTTAAATTGGCTGATAACCACTCTCAGCCTCTTGTTATCTTTCTCTATCTCTTCATAAAACTCAGCAATATCCATCTATGAATGGAAAATAAGGGTCCTCAAAGATAGCCATGCTCTGATCCTCAGAGCCCATGGAATATGTGACCTTACATGTCAAAAAGGACTTTGCAGATGCAATTAAGGTTAAGGACCTTAAGGAGGGGAGATTATCCTGGATTGTCTGGGTGGGCCCAATCTAATCACATGAGTCCTTAAAGGCAGATAACTTTTCCTGATTGCAGAGAACTAGAGAGATAGCAGCATGAGAAGGATTCCACCCATTACTGCTGACTTTGAAGATGGTGGAAAGGGCCATAAGCCAAGGAATGCGGACAGCCACTAGAAGCTGGGAAAGGTAAAGAAGAACACTATCCCCTGGAGCCTTCAGAAAGAATCACAGTCCGGCTGACATCTTGGCTTTTGAGACCTGTGTCAGACTTCTGACCTACATATCTATAGGATAATAAATTTGAGTTGTATAAGGCACTACATTTGTGGTAATTTATTATAGCAGCAATGGAAGACAGATATCACCCAGTCCTATTGTGTCTATAGCAGTATTTTTCTCATTTTTTCTAACACCTGATGGATAGCACCAGCTAATGTGTTTTCTTCTACTGGTCCACCATTCAAACCCACAATTGATGAAAGGTTGAACCACTAGACTAGTACCAGGGACTGTCTGTGCCCCACCCAGCAGCAATGATGGGGTCATTATTCTTGGGAAGGCAGGTGAATGATCCAGCTCCAAAGCCCCATCTTATCATCTGCTTTTATGGAATGCTCCTCAAGAAACTGCTGCAAACTGGGTTGCCTAGAAAGTGGACTATGAGACAGAGTTTACCACACAGGAAGTCTATTAGGGAGTACTCTTGGGATCAGCACTTGAATAGAGCTGCAACTCAAGTCTGACAGCTTTAGCCAACCCTATGGAGTCTCTAGAACTGAAATTGGCCCACATTGGGCCAATAGAACTGGCCCACATTGGGCCAAAAATGCCAGGCATTTATATCTCCACCTTAATCAACCATTGGATGTGGGACAACACCGGAAGGACCTTGGGCAAGGTGGCTTCCTGCAGCTCGGATATCCATAAAGCATGACATCTGAGGGCCCGTCACTAACAGCAATCCCAGAAGCTGGCCCAACATGTCCTTTTTCGAAGGTGGAGATCCATCTCCACTACAGACCCTTTCCCCTTCTGAGCAGCCACTGCTATACTCCAAAGCAAGAGAATGAAGGATTTCTCTGTTGGGAACTGGGCCATAAAAAAAATACATAGGGATACTGACCTTTGGGAGCCTGCAATGTATTGGCTTTAGGGAGGCTCACCAGTCAACAAACCTCTCAGAAGTTCCCAGGAGACTTAATACCTCTCTCTTAAATATAAACAGCCAAGAATTGCCAGATATTTGGAAGAAATTCTCAAACATGACAATGAAGGGCCAAAACAGAAAAAGAAAGAAACTCAGAGGTAAAAGAAATAATGCAATAAACAGAAGAAAACATTTCTTTAAACTGTAATTTTATCCTCATGGAGATAAAAGAAGATACCATATTCGTGAACCAAGGATACAACACTGGGGGAAAAAAGTAAGATTGATCGATTGATTCAAAGAAAAAAGAGGACTTCTGAGGCCAGGCACAGTGGCTCATGACTTTATTCCCAGCACTTTGGGATGCTGAGGTGGGAGGATTGCTTAAGCCAGGAGATTGAGACCAGCCTGGACAATACAGTGAGATCTTGTCTCTACAAAAAAACAATTAAGGCCGGGCGCAGTGGCTCATGCCTGTAATCTTAGCACTTTCGGAGGCCAAAGCGGGTGGATCAATTGAGGTCAGGAGTTCAAGACCAGCCTGACCAACATGGTGAAACCCCGTCTCTACTAAAGATACAAAAGTTAGCCACGCGTGGTGGCACACACCTGTAATCCCAGCTACTCGGGAGGCTGAGGTAGGAGAATTGCTTGAACCTGGGAGGTGGAGGTTGCAGTGAGCCGAGATTGTACCACCGCACTCCAGCCTAGGTGATAGAGTAAGACTCTGCCTCAAAAAAAAAAAAAAAAGAGTATATATTAGATGGAAAACAAGAATATAAATTGTACAAGAATATAAACCAGACATACAAAATTTCTTCAAATTTACCTCTCATGTACTCTTTTTTAGAAACTACTGGAAGATCTTTTTTGTTACAACAAAACAAAGGAATAAATAAGGAAAAATTAGGACGTAGAATCCAGAAAACAGGCTGCAACACAGGAGAGTAGCAAAAGGAATTCCCTAAGATGACAGTAAGCGTTAACAGCTATACAACAGACCTAGCAAGAAAACAGATTAGAGGAGTTGAGCAATCCCTAGAGGGATTTCCCAAAGAAATCGCTGGGACTGATACATTAGCAAGCAGGTTTAACTGTGCTGCAATGAGATTTAGAGTTCTGTAAGGTGGGGATCAATTAGTGACAGGCACTGTATTAGGTAGAGTAAGCTGATCTGTAGAGACAAATATAACCCTCCAAAGTCTGCAGCTTACAGTCAACATGTTTATTTCTTTTTGGTGTAATGGCCTTGAACAGACATTCATACTGGCAAGTGACTCCCCCATCACATTCATCAGGGACCCTGGTTGACAAATGCTCCCCCATCTTCAGCACCTGTCTTCCAAGCTGCTTGTTGTCACCCTCCCAAGCACACAGAATGGGGCAACGCACAGAGAAGCCTGGGGGAGGCTTTTATGAGCCAGTCCTGGAGGCAGCATACACCATTGCCGCTCACAGGGTCACACTTAACTGGAAGATAGGCTGGGACATGCAGTTTAACTAAGGTCCAAAGGAGAGGAGAGTGGATGCTGGTGGAATACTAGCAGTCTTTACCTTAGATACTGGGAGGGATGGGATCCAATTTTGGGGCCCTGAAGCTTATATAACTAGAGGGCTTCCTTAATGAAAAGAATACAGAACTACAAACACAAAATGACTAGGGCTCCTTCCAGGGCCCTGAAAGGGGCCTGGGCAAGTGAGAGATCCTGAAGCTTGAGCTTCATTCACCTCATGGAAAATCTGCCCACAGGTACTATCATGGCTATTAATACTAGGCCCCACACAGACCCAACAGTATAGGAGCTCAAACAAGATAGCAGACATCTTTCTTTCTCATGGTAACACAGGCATCTTGTATTATGTTGTCCTTCCTTCAACATGCAACTTCTACCCTATGGTCTAAGTTGGCTGATCATACTCCTGCCACCACATCTGCACTTCAGTCCGCAAGAATGAAGAAGGAGAAGTGGGATGGTACATGCCTAGCCTGTTATGGCAAGATCCAGATGTGGCCACATTACATTTGCCCACCTCCTGTTAGCCAAACCTCATCACAATGACTGTAGCCAGCTATCAGGGAGGAGGATAGGAACTGTAGCTTTAGCTGGGCACCAATAGATGCAGCTAAAAATTCTTTTACTACAGAGAAGAGAAGGAAGGATGCTGGGGCACAGCTAGCTGTCTCCATCGCAGGTACATGGAAAACAAAGCCAATAAAAAATAAGCAATTACTATTCTAAGACACACCTAAGTTATATCGTAAAAGATATGTAATCATAATACACTAAATGGCTTAGCTGTGAATAATTTTACCTAGAAAACTAAACACTCATTTTTATTTAACCAAAAATTATGAAAAGCTTTGCAGGGAAGATGGAGGGAAAGAACTGGGTCTGTTGAGAGGGACAGGGATGAATGGAAAAATTAATCATCAACCTGAGGGGAAAGTTGGGAGATAACACCAAAAATTGAAACATCAGGAAACAGTAGTACACATGTGTCATTTAAAAATATGGAGGCTAAAACCCAGAATAAATATTAGCTAAAAGAATTGAAAGAGGTTGCCTCTGGGAATATGAAAGAGGAAGATAGGAACTGATGATTTTTATTATAATTGTTATAGTAGTTTTAGAATTCTTAAATTTATATTTTTTTAAGAAAAATAAAAATTTAAGGTATGGTGTAGGTCTAAAAAAAATGCTGAGGATGGGCGCGGTGGCTCATACCTATAATCCCAGCACTTCAGGAGGCCGAGGTGGCGGATCAAAAGGTCAGGAGTTCGAGACCAGCCTTGCCAATATGGTGAAACCCCATCTCTACTAAAAATGCAAAAATTAATCAGGCGTGGTGGCTCATGCCTGTAACCCCAGCTACTCAGGAGGCTGAGGCAGGAGAATTGCTTGAACCCAGGAGGCAGAGGTTGCAGTGAGCTGAGATCACACCATTGCACTCCAGCCTGGGTGACAGAGCAAGACTCTGTCTCAAAAAAAAGAAAGAAAGAAAGAAAGAAGAAATGCTGCATAAATGTCTTCTTTTGAGAAGTGTCTGTTCATGTCCTTTGCCCACTTTTTGATGGGGTTGTTTGTTTTTTTCTTGTAAATTTGTTTGAGTTCACTGTAGATTCTGGATATTAGCCCTTTGTCAGATGAGTAAGTTGCGAAAATTTTCTCCCATTTTGTAGGTTGCCTGTTCACTCTGATGGTAGTTTCTTTTGCTGTGCAGAAGCTCTTTAGTTTAATTAGATCCCATTTGTCAATTTTGTCTTTTGTTGCCATTGCTTTTGGTGTTTTGGACATGAAGTCCTTGCCCATGCCTAAGTCCTGAATGGTAATGCCTAGGTTTTCTTCTAGGGTTTTTATGGTTTTAGGTCTAACATTTAAATCTTTAATCCATCTTGAATTGATTTTTGTATAAGGTGTAAGGAAGGGATCCAGTTTCAGCTTCCTACATATGGCTAGCCAGTTTTCCCAGCACCATTTATTAAATAGGGAATCCTTTCCCCATTGCTTGTTTTTCTCAGGTTTGTCAAAGATCAGATAGTTGTAGGTAGGCGGCGTTATTTCTGAGGGCTCTGTTCTGTTCCATTGATCTATATCTCTGTTTTGGTACCAGTACCATGCTGTTTTGGTTACTGTAGCCTTGTAGTGTAGTTTGAAGTCAGGTAGTGTGATTCCTCCAGCTTTGTTCTTTTGGCTTAGGATTGACTTGGCAATGCGGGCTCTTTTTTGGTTCCATATGAACTTTAAAGTAGTTTTTCCAATTCTGTGAAGAAAGTCATTGGTAGCTTGAGGGGGATGGCATTGAATCTGTAAATTACCTTGGGCAATATGGCCATTTTGCTCATCATCACTGGCCATCAGAGAAATGCAAATCAAAACCACTATGAGATACCATCTCACACCAGTTAGAATGGCAATCATTAAAAAGTCAGGAAACAACAGGTGCTGGAGAGGATGTGGAGAAATAGGAACACTTTTACACTGTTGGTGGGACTGTAAACTAGTTCAACCATTGTGGAAGTCAGTGTGGTGATTCCTCATGGATCTAGAACTAGAATTACCATTTGACCCAGCCATCCCATTACTGGGTATATACCCAAATGACTATAAATCATGCTGCTATAAAGACACATGCACACGTATGTTTATTGCGGCATTATTCACAATAGCAAAGACTTGGAACCAACCCAAATGTCCAACAATGATAGACTGGATTAAGAAAATGTGGCACATATACACCATGGAATACTATGCAGCCATAAAAAATGATGAGTTCATGTCCTTTGTAGGGACATGGATAAAATTGGAAATCATCATTCTCAGTAAACTATCGCAATATCAAAAAACCAAACACCGCATATTCTCACTCATAGGTGGGAACTGAACAATGAGATCACATGGACACAAGAAGGGGAATATCACACTCTGGGGACTGTGGTGGGGTGGGGGGAGGGGGGAGGGATAGCATTGGGAGATATACCTAATGCTAGATGACGAGTTAGTGGGTGCAGTGCACCAGCATGGCACATGTATACATATGTAACTAACCTGCACAATGTGCACATGTACCCTAAAACTTAAAGTATAATAAAAAAAAAAAGAAAGAAGAAATGCTGAGTAGTAAAGCAAATAATATTTTAAATTTTGCTAATTTGAGAGAATAAAGTTAGTGTGACTGCAATCCACTCCTTCAACTTTCTATCTCAATGGTCCCCAAACTCAGTGTTTCTCAAAATGTGATCAGCGAATCGCCTAAATGAGAAGAACCCAGGGAGCTTGTATTACACACAGATTTCTTGGCACCACTCCTCTGGCATTCAACACACTGAAGTTTAAGAACAATCTCCCTTCATAAAATCTCAGCTCCAGACAAGCTTGTTCATGCTCTTGTTTCCCAAAAATTTTGGACACGTTTCGAGCTCCAAACTTTCACCTGTTCTCTCCAGGGAATCCATCCCCTTTCCATCACCCACTTCTCCCTGCTTCTATAATCCCTACCACCTTGAGTTCTTCTTGACCATCATGTGACCAGCAAGGAGAAAACCAAAAAGGTTGCTAACCCCAGTCCTGACCACACACCATGTCACTGCCCATCCTGCTTGGTAGTTGCCATTGTATCCAGCATTGGGCTGGTCCCCTGGTTAATAGTAGTTGACCAGTTGGCTGAAGGATTGAATTCAGTGGGTTTTATGCTGGGCTAGGGAATGCAGGTAATTAGCCCATAAAGGGTAACCCTGACCTAACATTTCACATGGCCTCTCATGAAGGGCAGTGTATGAGTCTCCTGTGGCTGCTGTAACAAATTACCATAAACCACATGGCTTAAAACCAACACACATTCATCTCACAGTTCCAGAACCAGAAACCAGAGTTTGTTTCACTGGACCAAAAGCAAGGTGTCAAGAGGGCCACACTCCCTCTGGAGGCTTTAAGGGAAAGTCCATTCTTTGCCTCCTCCAGCTTCCAGTGATTTCTAGAATCCCTTGTCTTGGGATCCCTAACAAGCACTCCGATCTGCAAGGCCAGCCTCTTCACATTTCTCTCTGCTCCATTTTCACATCGCCTCATCCATGGGTGTGAATAGCACCCTCTGCCTTCTCTTATAATAGTTCATGTGATAGCACTTAAGACCCACCTGGATAATCCAGGATAACGTCCCCTTATTAAGATTCTTAATGTAATCACATCTTCAAAGACCCTTTTTCCAAATAAGGTAGTATTTCATAAAGTAGTAAGTTCCATGGGTTCGGACATGATATCTTTGGGGGCCATTGTTCAGCCTACTACAGGCAGTGTCTTAACTCACAGGGCTGCCTCACCAGCAGGTGCCCCCAACACCATCTGGTCAAAGAGCTCAAGGGTGGTGCTTACAGATTCACCTCTGGAAGCAGTGCTTCCAATGCTGGCTGCATATGAGAATCACCTGGGAGTTATAAAAACACCTTGCTCACCCCCAAAGCTTCTGATTCTATTGTCTGAGGCATGGGTATTTTTTAACCTCCCAGTTGATTCTCATATGTACAGCTGGGCTGGAGAACCACAGCACAAAATGCCTTGGGGAACCAGGAGGAGCTGCAAAGCTCCCTTCAGCTGCCTGTAGCTCGGCCTCTCTTTCCTGACTAGTCAACCAACCCAGGAATCCCAGAGGCCTTCTTCTGACACCTGGAAATAAGATGAAAAGTCCAGGCTGACAGGCAGGGGCTGAGCAGAAGGGTTCAGGTAGAGCTTGTTCTCTTCCAGTCTGGCTGCCTGGGGCTCCACACTCGCTCCCTCTTCCCCTAACTGGGCTGCAATCGTGATTCTCCCAGCACAGATCTAATTCCTGCACTTCCAGTAAGAAAGGATTGAAAAGGCAATGAGACGAGCAGGGGCCCTGGGCAGAAAAATTATTGAAGAGTACAACCATAATCCAGTAAACCCATTATGTTCTCTCCAGGAATAAAGAGAGCTTCACAGACTATAAACACACATACACACACACACACACACACACACACACACACAGAATTGTCCCGCCCCAGTCTCACTCCCCACATACACATACACACACACACATGCACACTTATACTGTCAAACACATGCGCATACACACAAATGCATAGTAAACTCACTCTAGCTGCCTGTCAGGAGTTGGCACCCTAGCCCACCTCTGGGAAAACAGATGTGCAAGAAATGAAGCTGGAGCAAAGGAAGGCACAAGCCAGTTGTTCTCTCCTGTGCCCGGTATACAAAGATGTTTCTCAGGCTCCAAGGGCAGGGCAATGCCAGTGCTTGGAGTATAATCTAACTGCCTAAATAGGCTCAAGGCCACGTCACAGTTTTCTGGGAGCAGGACCAATTTGGCATTGCAGAGCTCAAAAGTGACCTCTGGGGTTTGGCAGCAACTGGCTGCCATTTGGAGCCAGGAGACCCTTAATGAAAGGTGGAAGGGCCACTCTGAGGTCTGCCTCTTGCTGTAAGGCCTCAGACACAGCCTCAGACCCTGGAGCGATGTGTGGAGAAAGGCCAAGAGGCAGCAGACTATGGAGGTTACAAGCATGGCTATGGAGCACACCTGGCTTTGACCTTCACCCACATTCTCAGGGTCCCCATCAGCTCAGTGCACCCGTCTTCCTGAGCTAATCCCTTCCTGAGCTAAGGTTTGGTCAACCAGCTTTCTTACTCTTTTTTTCCTGTTTCTACATAATATATTTAGCTAGTTCTTCAGATTCTAGTACTTTCCTAACCCTTAAAGTGCCTCTGTATCTATTAGCTATTATCAGTAGACTGCTGCTTAACAGCCACAAAACCCCAGTAGCATACAAAATTAAATAATGACAGCTCACACGCCTGCATGGAGCAGCTGATGTGGGCTAAGCTCACTGCAGCATCTGTAGACCTGCAGGGGCTCTCTCTGGGATGCTCAGCTGGGGTGGCTCTGCCCTATGTCTCTCATCCTCCCCATCTCTGAGGCCAGCAGACCAGCCCAGGCACATTCCTTTCAGGGACAGCAAGACAGCAAGCAGAAACGCACAAGGCCTCTCAAGATCCAGGCTGGAAGCCTCAGACTCCCTTCCACCTTATTCTATTGACCAAAGTGGGCCACATGACTAATCCCAGATTCAAAAAATAAAGAAATCAAATCCACAAAGTCACATGGCAAAGGGCATGGATACAGAGTAGGGGAAGAATAGAGGCCTTTAGTGCAATCTACCACAGCCTCTCTGAGACAAGGAGAAGCACCACCCAAGTCAGGCCAATGATCCATCTTCCTGGGCCTGAAGGAGGTTTCGTTGGAATCAGGTACTTCCTACAAATGTGCAGGCTCCTCTTCCCCGATGATGCAGCCTGAAGAGAACTCTGGGCTCCAGAGACTGCTGCCTTGCTCCACCCCAAATGCCACAGCCTCTGGGCTTCCTAGGGTCCTGGGTCCAGGGTGAAAAGTGTCGCCTCATGGGGTGATGGAGCAAAGCAGCAGAACCTGCCAGGCTTGGAACTCAAAGGCTCTTGGTACCTGGATCTGACTAGAACTGAGGAGGAGGAGGCTCCTGAGAGACGGGTAGGAGAACCGGGAGGTAAGGGGTAGGCACAGCCTCCAGGGACCTGCAATGCTGACCAAACACCTGACCAGGGTTTGATCTCAGCATCAGAAAACCTGATTCAAGTCCTGGTTCTGCCCTAAATAGCCAGGGGCCTCAGACAACTCATTCAACCTCTCAGGGCTTGTCTCCATATCTAGGAAATGGAGATGGTGTTATGTTCCTTACAGGTAGGGATTAGGCTATTTACATGAAATGGACTTTACTAAGTGCCACTAAATGTCCTTTGAAGCCCAGGCATCTTTGACCATCCTGCTCTGGGAGGGTAGGGGAGTGACATTTTCCATCTCCCTCCGCCTCCCCCAGACACTGCCCCATCTCCGAGCACTGCCAGTTCTCAGGGTGGGTTGTGGTACCCTCTACCCACTTCCCTGGGCACTGCCTGGCTGGCTTTCCCACTGTGGCACCCACTGTTTGCAGGCCTCCACAAAAGCCCTCTCCACTCACTGGGCTTCTTCCTAACGTTCGATTACTGGCTTCTGGATTTCTTTTAATTTCCCGTTCTCTGGCTGCCCTTTCTACAGGCTATGCCCCTGGCCACTCCGCCCTTGACTGGTTTAAATTTGCCATCAGCATCTCTTGGCTTGATTCCTTTGGTCTGTCCCAGCACGCTGGCCTCACACGCCCACATTAAAGGTCACCTCTTGGATGGTATTATAGCTGAGCAGCTGGAAAAAGTCTCAGAAGCTGATTTCCCTTTTTCTAGCTACGAGATCATCCTTTTATCCACCAACTCCCAGGTGAGCCCCTGGGCCTCAAAATGGGCTGTTCCCTGTTGCCTCAAACAATGGCTTATTTTAAAACCTCATCTGGACTCATCTCCCTGAGTGATCTCCACCTCCCTTGAGAACACAAACTGCCAAATCTATTCCTTGAGGCTTGCTCAGTGGCAAATGCTCACCATTGGAGGCCTCAGGAAAAGACGGAGCCATGAGGGACAGGAGGGGATCTCCTCGACCTCATTTTCCCAGCCATTCAGGCAGAACCAGGTGCTCACCAGCTCCCTGCTGGCCTTCTCAAAGCTGGTAGGCAGGGGCCAGAGGGAAGGACAAAGGAAATGCTTCCTGACTTCATGAGTATATGCACAGGGCCCAGAGCAGAGGGAGAGAAGGCCCTGTCCTGCCAGCCAAACCAGCTGATGGACTTGATCCAGAGATGGGCACCTATCTTCAGGGCGCCTCCTGCCCAGGCCTCTCAGACTTGGGTGAACCTCTTACCACCAAACTCTGAGGGGTATGTCCCGATCTCTCCTCTACCCCAAGATTAACAGATTGGATATTTCTGTCCTCCAGTTGGCAAATACATATTAAAACGCTGCCATGTGACAAGTAGGGGTGGGGCTGGGGTAACACCACACTCAGTAAAACAGACAGGGTCCCTGCCCTCATAGAACCTACATCTAGTGGGGTCCCAGAGATCATAAACAGCTAGAGCAACTGATGACTAAAATTATTTCAGACTATGAAACATTCTGTCTAGAAAATAAATATAGTGCTGTGACAGAGTCCAGCAGAGCAGGAGCCTACTCATGATGGGTCATCCAAAAGGCCTATCAGAGGAGGTTAGTGATATTTAAGCAGAGACTCCCAGGATAAGGAGCTGGAGGAATAGCAGGCAGAGGCACTGGCTGCACGCACAAAAGTCCTGAGGCAGAGAGCACTTGGTGTGTCCTAGGAAGTGTAAGAGGAGCCCTGTGTCTAGAACAGAGTGAGAGAAGTGGAGGGCAGAGACTGCTGGGGAGGCAGGCAGGACCTGCTCACCAGAGTGGTGAGTCACAGAAGATTCTGGGTTTCTTTCAACTCAACGGGGAAGCAGTCACTGAAGGGTTTTAAGCAAGAGCACCGACATGGTTAGGGTTTTGAAAAGATCTCTCCAGTTGTGTATAGAAAAGACAAATAAACCTTAAATCAGAACAGAGGAGCCAGGGTAGCCAGAAGAGAAGTCTTCCTGATAAACAAGACCAGCTAGTAAGGAACTTGCTAGAAATTTCTACTTTCTTGAAAGAACTTAAATAAGATGGAAACATTTATGTAAAATGGTCTCTAATTGTCTCACCTTGGAACAATGGTCTAATTCTGGTTCCTACATGAGCTGTGTCTCAGCTGAAATTTTTGATTCTATAAAGCAGAGAAAATATCTACCTGTTCTGCCTTTTTAAATTGAATAGATAGCAAATTTTTAAAACTTTAAAAACATTACAGGAATTATGTTCAAATAAGCCAACAGATAGGTGTTGAGGCATTTCCTATGAACCACGCTTTGTGGAAAACCAGTCACTGTCTTCAAGAAGCTTACACTCTGATTTGGGGAGGGATGACAAAATATGTATACAAGACGTTTAATCACAATCTGGTATTGAAGTTCAGTTCAAGACAAACAACAGAAGAAATATGATAAAGTTGTGCCTGAGAACTTCTAAGTGGATTTTAAAGAAAATGCCCAGGACTGTTGGAAGGAGGAAAAAGTCATGCCAGGCCAAGCATAGCTGACTTTGAGCCAGGCTCTGGCCCCACCATGAGGACTGGGAAGGACACGCCAGTGGGTGAATGATCCAGACAAAAGCACCAACAGCGTGAAGTACAGGGTGTGTTTGAGGGACTGCTGGACATAGCCCTGTCTGGTCCCTGTTTCTACAGTCTTTGTGCTCTCTAAGCACAAAGAAAGAAAGAAAAGAACGCAGAATTACTAAGATAAAATTAGGTGTGAAAGAACATTTATTTAGAATAAGATAAATGATGACAAATTATTACTGGAGCCTTGGAAATTCAGGACCTTTTCTACTAAGATCTCTTTAGGCAACTTGCCAGAAATGCTTACATAGAAATTCTCCTTTCACTTAGAACACTCTGTCACCCCCACCATCCCCCACCGGCCACAGTGCCTCCTAGAGCCTGGAGATAAAGCCTCATGAATTCCAAGCAAATCTTTCCCTGAGCATAAGAAAATGAGAAATTGATTTGGATTAAATTTCCAGAAAACAGAAGGAGTGAGTCAGTCTATGGGACAGATCCTGGGGATGACCCTCATATCCCGTTGAGGACGTGGAAAACACAGAGGACAGTGACCGATGTGACCTGGCACATAAAAACCAACTCTGATTCATGTATGCACTTGGGTTCCTGCCGTCATGGGCATTTCCCTCATGTGAACCCCCATGCTGGGCCCCCCAGTGGGGCCGGTGGCTCTTCTGCTTTGGCTGGGGCAGTGCCTTTGAAGAATACTGACAAAGCTGGAGAGTTTTGTGGCCCAACAGGTCAAACGTGAATTCCGTAAATTTGCCGGAGTGCTTCCAGTTATCAGTAGATCAGCGCTGGTTTGAGCAGGGTGGGACCCAGAGTCTCCAACCATGCCTCCCAGAGTCTCACGTGTGCTCCGTGAACTACATCCACATTGGTAGTCCACATTTTACTCCCCAGCCATGGCTGAAACTATACCGTTTTCACAGGTGTGCCCCCTGGTGCACGGCAGTTCTGGGGAGGGGAGATGCAAGAGGAATTCCCCTAGTTTGGGACATTACCACCCTCAAGCCACCATTAAGGCTACCATGTCATCAAGTATCTATTCCAGAAAGAACCTTAGAAAGAACCTTAGTCAGTACAGTGGGTTGCAAACGTGTAGTCACCTTTCCTCCAAAAGAACTCTTATCTAAAGGCCAAACAAACAGAGGATTCCCCCACATCATTCACATTCTTTATTCTTCTAAAGTGCCTTAAATCTGGCCCCAGTCTCTACCCATCATGGTAGCCAAGAGGTCCAATATCAACCATGTCCAGTCTGTAAAGCTACCTCTTTCCCAGCTCACACCTCAGTCACCAGGGAGGGGGCTCTGCTCTTAATGCCATCTGCTGCTGCTCCTCATACAGGGAGGACCACCCTCCTCAACCCTCACCCATCTCTTAGACCCTGCTACTCAGGAAGACACAGAAATGCCTCTTTTGGTGATTCCTTACACCAGCACATGCTTGATGACATTCCCACCCGTGACTATTCTCAAGGCCACAGCATTGACCTTCAAAATCACAGCAGCCAACCACCCACCAAACACCACCACCTTGGCAGGAAAGGCATGGACCTCTATCCCTCATGGCCCCTGCCAGCCCCTGTCTTCCAGGAAGGAACACTCTTAGCCCCAGACTCCTTCTCCTCTCCTCCAGAACTCCCCACCTCCAAACAAAACCCAGCTTGGTCCCTGTGCATCGGTTTTTCATCCTAAAACTCAAAAGTTGTTCATAAACCCCTAAAGCAAGAAGGTCAGAATTCCAAATGGGAAGGTTTGGCTACTTTCTTAAGATGGAGGGAGAAAAAAGCTCACTTTGATCTTTGGAGTCTCTCATGGCAGTCAGAACAGAGCATGAATTAATGGATGAGCTAAAACCTCAATGGATTACCCCACTACGCAAATGAAATAATGAATGCAAGACTTTTCAGGCAAAGGAGGCCAGGACCCTCTGACCCCATCACTCACCTTTATGATCCCTGAAGGCCAGTGGTTTGAAAAGTATTGAGTGCTCCATCCTCCCACCTGGACCCCCGACTCACAAACTTTGTTTTGTTTGTCTGTTTTGAGATGGAATTTTGCTCTTCTTGCCCAGGCTGGAGTGCAATGGCATGATCTCAGCTCACTGCAACCTCCGCCTCCCACGTTCAAGCGATTCTCCTGCCTCTGCCTCCCGAGTAGCTGGGATTACAGGCATATGCCACCATGCCCGGCTAATTTTTGTATTTTTAGTAGAGGCAGGGTTTCTCCATGTTGGTCAGGCTGGTCTCGAACTCCTGACCTCAGGTGATCCGCCCGCCTCTGCCTCCCAAAGTGCTGGGATTACAGGAGTGAGCCACTGTGCCTGGCCTCACACACTTTGTTTTACAGGTGAGGAAATTCCAGGGGCTGGCCCAAGGTCAATCAGACCCTGAGACAAGCCAGAGGCCCCTTCAGCTCTAACAGAATCTGACATTTGACACCAGCTCTGGTGCGTGAGCAGAAGCCCCTTAGTCCTTGGCAGGTACCCTGACACCTCCCCAGGAGCTCTCCAAGGACAAAGAGAAAGAAGCAGCAGGACTTCCTCCTCTACCACTAGGATAGAGGGGAGCTCCTTTACCTATACGTGACTATTTGTCTGTGTGGGTGGGGGTTGTCTGCTTTAGGTCTGATCCTCTCAATTCAGAGCCTGCTGAATAATTGGAAGAGCTCAGGGCCTGAGAGGGACATGCTCTCTGCCCTGAGATCACCTAGGAGAAGTCAAAAGGGTATGTGAGACATTCCAGGAATCTGCCAAGCAGAACTCCTCTTCTAGAAGCTGTCAGAAATGTCACCAGGGGCTGGAAGACATTTACTTAACATGAAACATTGCTCCTGGAGGAGGGGAAGGAAACTGTATCTAGAGACCAATGCAACCAAATGTTGGCAGAAGAGGTGGTGTCTGAAAATCACTGGTGGGATGCCTGGAATGCTTAATACAAATCCCAGAATGCCTGAAGCCATCTGGCTAGCAGGTATGAATTTAAAAGGAAATAAATATTTTGGTTGGGAGAAAACTGAATTGTGAGGAAGGTCTAACATGGTGAAAGAGTATTAGTCAGGACAATCCATAACATGCTGCAGTAACAAATCTTGAAATCTTAATCAGATTAATTTTAAATCTGAAGGCTTAATATAACAAAGATTTCTTTCTCATTCACAAAGAGGCTGGTGCATGTCAAGAGAGCCTCCTCCATCTTGCAACTATGCCCTGTGGAAAAACATGGCCATCAAGGTAAGGAAAGAGATTTAAAAAGTACACTGAGGCCAGGCGCAATTGCTCATGCCTGTAATCCCAGCACTCTGGAAGGTCGAGGCATGAGAATCATTTGAGCCCAGGAGTTTGAGACCAGCCTGGACAACATGGTAAAACCCTGTCTCTACAAAAAATTTGCTGGGCATGGTGGTACGCACCTGTAGTTCCAGCTACTCAGGAGGCTTAGGTGGGAGGATCGCTTGAGCCAAGGAGGCAGAGGTTGCAGGGACCGGTGATCGTGCACTACACTCCAGCCTGGGTGGCAAAGCAAGACTCAGTCTGAAAAATGAAAGATAAAAATAAAAAGGCATACTCCATCTTAACTGTGTCTGCCTGGAAATGGCTCCATTACTTCCATTCACAGCCCGCTGGAGACAGCCAGGCATGGCCCTGGTGTAATGCCCAGGGAAGCCAGCGTATGCGAGGAGCATGTGGATATTTGATGAGCACCATCTCAGGCACATTAGATTTAAACTCCCAGCTGTTTGCCAAAATATCTCATCTTTTAACTGGGGTACTGAGCTCCTGGCCTCCAAAGAGTCCATTCATTTCCCTTTTGTCCAGAGCTGTTGTCAAACATGACTAAAGCATATTGTCCCATGGGTTTGACTCAGCCCGGGTCTCACAAAAGCACTGCCCAGAGAGCTACCAAAAGAAAATATGACTTTTCCTCATTTGAGGCCCCTAGTGGCAAATGAGACACCCAGAAAGGCTAGGCAGTGGTGATGGGTGACAGCTTCTCATCCAACACGTTTGTGGAGCCCTCACTATGTGCCAGGCACTGTGCTCTGTGCTCAAGGAAAAACAGAGGCCGGGCACGTTGGTTCATGCCTGTAATCCCAGCACTTTGAGAGGCCAAGGTGAGCGGATAACCTGAGGTCAGGAATTCAAGACCAGCCTGGCCAACATGGTGAAACCCCATCTCTACGAAAAATACAAAAATTAGCCAGGCATGGTGGTTCATGCCTGTAATCCCAGCTACTTAGGAGGCTGAGGCACAAGAATTGCTTGAACCCAGGAGGCGAAGGTTGCGGTGAGCCGAGATCACGCCACTGCACTCCAGCCTGGGCACAGAGTGAGACTTCATCTCAAAAAAAGAAAAAGAAAAAGAATGAAAGAAACAACAGGGACTCAAACAGACATGGCTCCTGCTCTCAAGGGACTTAGAGTCTAATCAGGAGGGCAGCCACTAATCAAATCACTCCCCAAATATATAACTACTAGCAAAGGTGAGTGCTATGAAGGAAGAGAATAGGGAGTGATGGCCGAATGCTAAAGTGGACCCAACCTTGCCTGGGTCAGTGAAGACTCCTCTGAAGAAGGGAGGTGGAGCCGGGTAGGAAGGGTGAGTAAGGGGAAGCCAGGCAGAGCATGAGGCGAAGGGAAGAGGGCTCCAAGGAGCAGCCCTAGCAGGTGCCAAGGCCCTGAGGAGGGAAGCACGTGGAGAGTTTGAGGAGCTGCAAGGCGGCCAATATGGCCAAACTCAGAGGGTGAGAGTGCCCCTGGGTGCCACAGCCTTGGGGTATACAATGCATATGGAAAACCATGTGTTTTATTTTTTGTTTTATTTATTTATATTTTTTTGAGATAGAGTCTCTCTCTGTCGCCCAGACTGGAGTGCAGTGGCGCAATCTTGGCTCACTGTAGCCTCTATCTCCTGGGTTCCAGCAATTCTCCTGCCTTAGTCTCCCAGATAGCTGGGATTACAGGTGTGTGCCATCATGCCCGGCTAATTTTTGTATTTTTAGTAGAGACGAGGTTTCACCATGTTGGTCAGGCTGGTCTCAAACTCCTGACCTCAGGTGATCTGTCCACCTGGGCCTCCCAAAGTGCTAGGATTACAGGTGTGAGCCACCATGCCTGGCCGTGTTTTATTTTTAAATGAGAGGAGGTTCCTTCCAAGATTGCTGAGGTGCACAGTGGTTACAGTTTGACATTGGTTCTTTAGTCAGTGTGGGACATGTGTGTGGGTCCTTCCTGGTGCTGGCACAAAATGGTTCATGATCAGTCCCCTGACCCAGCTCCCACGTGCCCTTCCCCCACAAAAGCAAGGGCTCCCGACAAACCCTCAGCCACATTTCCAAGGAAAACATGCAGAAAAAAAAAAAAAGACACAGGCTTACTAGAAAAAGAAGACTATAAAGTTCCAAAAGGCTTCTATGCTGTCAAACACCCTTGATGCCTCAAACCCCACTGACATGGGAAAAAATTGTTTAAAAAAAATAGAAATTAGGGAAAAGAGTTTAGCATGGAAGGCCAAATGCAAAAGGTATCCCAGCAGCCCAGAAGGCACTGAAAGCCCGAGTGAGAACTGAGGGGAACTGAACTGGCTGAAGGAGGCTCTGAACTTGTGACTCTTCTGTGGGGAGGAACATGCTCCCTCCTGCTCTTCCTCACCCTTCTCTCAGTTCAGCCTTCTCCTCTCAGGGAGATGCTCCCTGACCCTCTCCGACTGCACTATGACAAGGATCCCTTACTGTTAGTCCTTCTTCCCTCTCAGACCACAGGCTTCCTAGAATCTAGCACAGCCCACTTCTACATGGGCCACCACTGTCTCTCCAGTGCCCAGCACAGTGCCTGACACATAGGAGGGGCTCAACCACTGTTTCCTGAATGAATGAACAATCCAACTGCAGAATGAGGGCTTACATTTCTCAAAGCCGGGAGTTAGTGTCTGATTTATTCAGGGCTACATCCCCAGCCCCTAGAACAGATACTTGTTCTATGAATGTATGAACTTCTAAGCCAGGATGGGCAACTCGGAGGTTAGTCTAATGCACTGTTTTTCCATGTGAGGAAACTGAGGCCCAGAGAAACCAAAGACCTGCCCATGGTTTCACAGTTCAGACAGCTGGACTGGGCTCCCAGAGCCAATAAATAAAGTCATCTGTAACAAACCGCCTGTCCTCCTCCCTCCATTCTCTGCCCCCACCCACATTCACCAACCAGATTTATTTGGAGGAAAACACATTCAGGTACTGATCCCTCCTGGAAGCATCTGCCTAAAGTATTTATGTATATGTGAAGGTATTTATTTGCTTATTCCCTGCCCTGCTCTAAAAAGAACTGGAGGCAGTTTGCCCACTGCAGCTGATGTCAATGCTGTATTTTCCAAACTCAAGAACAAAACAGAAAGTTAAAAAAAACCTGTTCAGAAGGAGGGCTGATAGCACCTCAAACAGAATCAGCTTCCTTGTTCAGAACAGAAAAGCTCCAACAGAGAGGGTTTTCTCTGTAATCAAATTACCAAAATTAGTGACTAAGAGGAACACAGCAGATGTGGCAGATTTCAATTTTGCTGAAGGGTTTGGCACAATGTCTCAAGGAACTGAGTTTGCAAAATTCTTGTGTAAGGACAGTGTCACATGTAATAAAAATCTGCCTGCAGGACTACAGATGCGGGCAATACCAACAGCCAAACCCACAAAGTGATGTGATCATTGGCATGAGCCTCAGTTTCCTCAGTTGTAAAAAGAGGGCATTCTCAGTTGTAAAAAGTTGCCCATTCTGGCTTAGAAGTTCATACTTCATTTAACAAGTATCTCTTCTTGGTGCTGGGGATATAGCCATGAGTAAATCAGACACAAGCTCCAGGCTTTGAGAAACGTAAGCCCTAGTTCTGCAGTTGGATTGTTCATTCATTCAGGAAACAGTGGCTGAGTCCCTCATATGTGTCAGGCACCGTGCTAGGCACTGGGGAGAGAGTAGTTGCCCCTTATCTGAAAGGGGCAGCAGGCAGCTCCTTGGAGGACCTGCAGCCACAGTGACAACAATCAACACCTTATATTTTTACATCACAGTCAACTTTCTAAAGCCTTTTCAGCCACACAGTCTTAGCCAATCCTTGCCATCAAAAGCAGAGATGCAAAAGTGATCCCCTAAGTCCCTGGGGCACCTGGGTGACTAAAGTACCTGCTCTGAGGTCCACTGTTTCCCATCCACTCGTGAAAACATCAGTTATCCCACTTGAGGGAGTGACTCATTGTGGGAAGGACATTTAACTCTTTCAGGACAGAAGGGCATCATATTTTTTAATGACTGCAAGTTACCATTACACTAATAAATTAGTCTCCCAAATAAGTATTTTTAAGTGATCATTTCTCATGGAGGTATGAATGGACACACTCAGGGAGGGGAAAAGAGACAGAGAAACATCTCTGTCAGTGGTTTGTCTCTGAATCTAATCTCTGAATGCAGAGATGCTTGGGGAAAAAATGAATGAATAAAACATGGACACAGCCAGAAGGGGAAACTGAGTCATCACTGGGCTGAAGGGCTTTGATGAAGGATGTAAAGTATAGCTAGAATTAGGCAGACCATGGACACCATCCAACATCCAGAGATCTGGTGAATATGCCCTCCCTAAGTTAGAAAATGCTACTCTTCAGCAGGTTCGAAATTTGGGAGAAGGAAACTGCAAAACACAAACAACATCAGACCTAGCAGTAAGAAGGGCTGGCAAGGGAGGCTCCAGCTCTCCATCTCTTCCCCATTATCCACCCAATTAAGGCTGGATAGCCCATGGAAGAGTCAGAAGCTGGAGCATTCAAGAAAGCAAAGAGTAACTTCAAGCCTATGATGTTATGAAGGGGTGTGGAGGTGTAGGGGATTGATCCCACCCTGATTATAGAGTTGGTAGACTCCCTGAAGCATCATCCACTCATTAAACAATTATTGAGAGCTAACATGTTCCCACCTGAAAGACTGGTGGAAAAACACAGTCTTTGACCTCATGAAGCTCAAGACTAGAGAGGAAACAGGTCTGTAAATAGATCGTTGCCATCTAGCAGGTAAGTGCTAGAATAAAGGTATGTCCAAGGTGCTGTGGGGGTCCAGAGGAAAAACAACTGACCTCCAGAGTGAGATGGGGAAAGGGCTGCTCAGAGACAGTGCCACTGAGGGCTGCATCTCACCAGGCAAAAAAAATACATCCTGTTCTCAGCTTGCTTCCACCAAAGGTTAGGAAAGCTTCCATTGTCCCGCAGTGACACAGGGAAACAAAATAACCAGAAGAGTGATGACTGTCACCAAGGTGGCCCTTCAAGTGGCCAAACCAAGACCAGAAGATCATAGTGCCTCCTCTTCATATCCAGAGAGCTGAAGAAGTAAAAATGCCATTCAGAAAAAGAAAACTAAAGGCAGAAGTCAGCAGGACAGCGAATCAGGGTACTTAAGAGTCAGAGGGACATCAGAACTCAGCCGGAGCTGGGTGCAGTGGTGCACGCCTCTATTCCCAGCTTCTCAGGAGGCTGAGGCAGGAAGATTGCTTGAGCCCAAGAGTTCAAGCCTGCAGTGAGCTATGATTATGCCATTGCACTCCAACCTAGGCAACAGAACAAGACCTATCTTAAAAAAAAAAAAAAAAAAAAAACTACAACAACAATGGAAGAAATCAGCTTGGTCCCGAGGTTTTAGCCCACATGCTACACTGTGTTGACTAATGATCCTCTAAAATCCATGTCCACCAGGAACCTCAGTATACAACCTTATTTGCAAATGAGGTCTTTGCGGATGTAATCAGGTTAAGATGAGGTCATACTGGCTTGGGGTGGGCCCCAATCCAATGATTAGCACCCTTAGAAAGGGACATGGACACCCAGGGAGAATATGGACCTGTGATGATGGAGGTAGAGTTGGAGTGATGCATCCACAAGCCAAGGAGCAGCAAGCATGCCCCCGACCACACAAAGCTAGAAAGAAGCAAGGAAGGGGTCGTCTTCCCCCGAGCCCTCAGGAGTGGGTATGGCCCTGCTAACACCTTGATCTCAGACTTCTGGCCTCCAGAACTGTGAGAGAATAAACGTCTATTGCTCTCAGCCACTCAGTTTGTGGGAATTTGTTATGGCAACCCCAGGAAACTAATATACATGCCTAGAGAACCAAATAGGTAAAATTACTGAGTGACCTGGCATGGTAACAGAAGTGGGCCTGATAGCACATCCCACAGCCAGGGGCAGCAGTTACTCAGGTCCAGCCAATGGCCTCCAAGAGGCCCTGATGATGCCAGATATGCCAATCTTCCTAGAGAAGGAAGAAATCTATACTTATTCTAATTCTTATTCTTGTAGAGACTATACCTCGCTATGGTGCCCAGGCTGATCTTGAATTCCTGGCCTGAAATGATCCTTCCACTTCAGCCTCTTAAAGTAATGGAATTAGAGGAATGAGCCTGGCCAAAATCCGTACTTTTATATGAAACTTTTCAATGTTAGTACAAATGGGGTTTTTTGTTGGTTTTGTTGCTGTTTATTGTTTTTTGGAATCAGGGTGGGCCAGATAAAGCCAAACCAAGCTTCTCATTTACAGATGAAGAAACTGAGGCCAGGCATGGTGGCTCATGCCTGTAATCCCAGTACTTTGGGAGCCTTAGGTGGGAGGTTTGCTTGAGTCCAGGAGTTGGAGACCAGCCTGGACAACATAGTGAGACCCTGTCTCTACAAAACATTTAAACATTAGCTGGGTGTGGTGGAGCATGCCTATGGTCCCAGCTACTCGGGAGGCTGAGGTGGGAGGATCACTTGAGCCTCGGAGGTCAAGGCTTGATTCTGCCAATGCACTCCAGCCTAGGCGACAGAGTAAGACCCTGTCTCAAAAAGAAAGGAAAAGAAACAGAGACCCATGAGGCAAGGTGATTTATGTCTCACAACTGTTAAGTGACAGCCAGGACTGAAACCCCCGCTGCCTTCTACCATGCTGCACCCCTGCCATCCACTGTCCATTCAGTGTTTCCTGCCAGGCTGGTTTCCCAGGAAGAATCTACACTGGTTCACAGCAGAGAAGTCCTCAGCTACAGAGAGAGAAAAGGATAGGCTGAGGCTTAGAGAAACATGGGGTATGGGGATGGGAAGGCCGTGTTAGTAACAGGCCTGGCATCTCCAGAAAGTGGCAGAAGGCCTCACCGGGCAGCATCTGTGATTCTACAGCAGGTGTTTCACAGCAGGCTATGGGGCAGCCTGGCCAGATGGGGAGAGCCTGTTCTCAGCAGTGTCCATGGAGACATCCTGAGCAGCTCCACTGGTTATTATAGGAGAAAGGACGTGGAGGCAAAGCAGCACAAATAAGATGCCAGGACAGGCAGACCCAGAAGCCCTTCAGAAGCATGTTGCTAGCTCTACCCAGCACACCTTTTCAGATAGGTTTTTGCTTTCCTGTGCAGGTTCTAAAAGTTCCTGGACATGAGGAGAGGGGCCTATTCAGTTCTGTCTCAACAGTGCCTATTGTGGCACTAAAGGCCAACAGCCCTGCAAGATACTCCTCTTAAATAATGAAGATGCTGACACCAATGCTGGAACCACACACTCAGAGACCTTATACCATCAAAGTCCGAGCACCAACTTCTCTTGTTGTGATGGGGGAAGCTTCTTGGGAAAACCAGCAAGAAATGAAGAGAGTGGTTTTAATATTTTGGCAAGATGCAACAGAACCTCTGCTAAAAGTTTTTCATGGAGACCAGAAATGAAACTTACAGCACTGTTTGGATCTAGCAAGCACATTACACTGTACAGTTCAACAGCTTCTGCCCCCACCTTTACCAGTCCTCACAGAGCTCAGTGAGGCCAGACACAAGACAGAGGTGGGCAGAACCAGCAGAGTACGGGCTGGCCTATGACTCCCACCAGGACCTCTGGCTGGTGGAGATGCCCTCATGCCAGTGTAGCTTGGCAAGACCCCCAAACATGCATACACAGACACACAGCCCGCACAGTGGCTGTTAAAGATGAATAAGAGGGCAGGCTCCAAGGACAGCAGCTCTCATGTTAAAACATGAGCCATATGCAGAGGCACGCCTCTCTGCTAAGCCCTCATCCCCCTGGCATCTGTGCCCTGCTATTTGCATAAGTAAATGGCAGCTCATTAAGAAAACATTAGTGGTTCTGCAACCATGTAAGGAAGCCAAGCTAGCGAACCCTAAGCCACTGGAGATTTCTCTGATTCCGTTTTACACCCTTGGAGGCATGAAGCAGACGCTGTCATCTGCCGTCTGTCTGTCCACCTAGAAGAGAAAGAATAGACCCTTATGAAAACACAGAAGAGAATTAATAAAATTTGTTGAAGCATGAATGATGGTAGGCCAGGGTTGCAAAGGGCAAATCTTGCTAAAAATAGGGAAGTGTTTGGACTGGCCTGAGGAGACATTTCTCCCGGTGTCTAGCCATCCACTAAAGGCTTGAGGATAGTGGTTGCAAATCAAAGTCATGCATCAAATCACCTGTTAGCTGTTTGGACACATCATGTAATTACTCTGATTCAGGAAGTCTCAGACAGTGCCCAGGAATCTGGAACTTTCAAATGCTTCCCAAGGATTCGTATTTGCTTCCCTGTTTGAGAACCATTGCTCTCAAGCTTTCCTTCTCACGGTGTTGCTCCAGAGAAACGCAACATGAGCATCACCTGGGGGGTCCTTAGGAAGGCGGAATCTCAGGTCCCACCAGGCCTGCGCAATCAGAAACCGCACTGCAACAGGAGCCTGCGGTGACTTTAAAGGTGGGAGGAGCACCCACCTAAAGGCAGTTAGGGTCGCCTGGTGGGTCGTCTGACAGCCAGGCAGTCCCCTGCTTGAGCACTGCAGGGAGGCGGCCTGTCACCAGGTGTGTGGCCCTTTAGTCACAGTCTGAGTCTCCACATTACCGTCCTACAGGGCTCTGAGGTTGTAGCAGTGGCCCCAGAGGTCCTTGTCAGAGGGAGTTTCCTA
The DNA here is from genome assembly GCF_028858775.2 of Pan troglodytes. Classification (NCBI taxonomy): domain Eukaryota; kingdom Metazoa; phylum Chordata; class Mammalia; order Primates; family Hominidae; genus Pan; species Pan troglodytes. The sequence continues at coordinate 67,928,436 of NC_072398.2, forward strand.
GATATCAGAATCCCAAGACACCTTCAAACCCACAGCACTATGGGGTCAGTACCACAGTGAGGGCCTAAGCTCTTGCCACACATAAACTCAGAATGAGGGCTGCCTTCTGAAGCATGGACTGGCAGCCTGGGAGCAGCAGAAGCTTGCCTTCTCGGCTTCAGTGCACTTCCCTGCAGCACGTAACAAAAGGAGCAGGAGCCGCAGGCTGGCAAAGCTCAGAATGGCCCAGGCCCAGGGTCTGCAATGACCCAGGAGGGCCTCCTCAGCTCTCTGTGGCCACGAGGGAGGGAGGGAGGGCGGGTGGGCAGGAGACCCTTCTGTCTCCTGTGTCTCCAGTGCCCCCAGGAGCTGCCAATGGTTTTACGGGTTTAAGCAGGCTGCCCAGGAGTTACCAAGCTAATGACTTCCAGCGAGGTAAAACAAGGCAGGCCCTGTGTCTGCCAGGGAGGTAGCTGTCCTTCTCTTCACACCGCCCTAACTCAGGCCTCTGCACCTGCAGCCAGTAAGGTCATCGTCAGTTCTCCAATGTGCCTGCCCTCCTCACCCTCAAGCAGTGCCAAGCCCTGCTCAGAGGAATCAGAACACAGCCAGGGCACAGTTTCTGACACACAGATGCAAGGCAGAGGCCTCCGAAACCATGCGGGTGTCAATTGTGGGGTATTTTTAGCCTGGATCCCTACAGAAAAACAGCTCTGAGATCCTACTGTCAGCACGCCCTTCCTCCTGTGTCCTGGGCGGAGCAAGGTTGCCTTGGTAACCCGGCAGCGTGGATCCACCGCTTTGGGAGACACCTGTAACCCACCCACAGGTATCAGGCAGAGGCATCCAGAGGTGTTCTCACCCTCAGGCACTGACCTCCTTTTCGGGACAGAGTCCCTGGGGAATACAGCCCCGAGGGCTCAGGGGTCCAGGAAGCCCCCACAGATGTCACAGTGGCCTCCATGGGAGACCTTGAGGCTTTGGGTTTTCAAAGATATTTAAGCCACCATGAAAACAACATGCAGAGCCTGCTTCAACTCAGGTCTTTAAATTTTCATGAAATCTCTGCTTGCTGAAAGTCAGTTCTTCAGCCTGCGGGGGGTTAATTATTCACAGGATGTGATTCTGCAGGAAAGCGAGGTGGGACTGTGGAGACAGGCCCTGCCAGCCTCCTCCTCCACCACACTTTGCTCTGCAAAGCCCTTTCTACTCTTTCCTCGAAAGGGGTTGGTGCAAGGGGCCACGGTTGCTCTGCGGCCCAGGATTTCTAGGTGGTGGTGCCGCTCCTTCCTTTTTCACTTCTTCACGCCCATCAGTTGCGGGGTAAAGTTCAGCCCTAAATCTGCAGTTCGCCTCCTCACAGCGTCCACCTCTTGACAGTGATGAGCTTGGACTGAGGCAGATAGGCTGCTTGTGAACTTGCAGCATGGAAGGGAAATGCTCTGAATGGAGCAAACAGGAATGAACCACGCAGAAGCTAAACCACCACAGCTTCCAATCAAATTTAGCTCTTTGACCCACTGGAGAAGAAGAAATCACCCCCATCCCCATCCAACTAGTTCCATCCTGTTTTTGAGTTGGTTACTTCAGTTGGTTTAAAAATAAGTAAACAATACAGACTGTATTTTTAAAATGTATTACCTGGTATCATAGATATAAGGCAATAAATGTAGGAAAATTCAACTTCTTTTGAACTGTAATCTAGTTCTACATTTTAACTGGTGAGAAGGTTAAATGTATCAGCAGAACAAAACACAAATCCAGTAATCGCCCTGAATCTTTCATTCTTCCACCAGGAAAGTGGCTCTGCTGGCTGGGCACGGTGGCTCACGCCTGTAATCCCAGCACTTTCGGAGGCCTATTGAGAGGATCACCTGAGGTCGGGAGTTTGAGACCAGTCTGACCAACATGGTGAAACCCTATCTCTACTAAAAATACAAAAATTAGCCAGGTGCAGTGGCGCACGCCTGTAGTCCCAGCTACTCAGGAGGCTGAGAGAGGAGAATCGCTTGAACCTGGGAGGCAGAGGTTGCAGTGAGCCGCGCCATTGCACTCCAGCCTGGGAGACGGTGAGACGCCATCTCAGAAAAAAAAAAAAAAAAAAAAAAAAGTGGCTCTACTGAATTTTTTTCTGGCTATATAAATAATACCTGCTTCTTGTAAGAATTTAAAAATAAGTAATCAATACAGAAATATATTTGGAAAAAAAGAATCACCTGAAACCTGCCACCCAGAAATAACCACTGCCTGTTTTTAATGACCAGTTTTCACACACCTCGAGTACTTCTTACATACATACATGTGTAATTTTACATAAATGGAATTGTACCGTACACACTGCAGTTTTCATAGCCACTTTTCTTTTTGTCAAGAGTGCTTTCAAGTTTATTTCAAAGCCTCCCCCTCCGACCTCTCTCCCTAGGTACCCGATGATTCCATCCATGTTTCTCCATGCTCAGGCCCAAATTGAAGGTATCCTCACCTGGGCCTTCCCTTGAGGAACCATCTCACCATGCCCCCAGAGCTAGAGGCCAAACACTGTTTCAGTCTCTCTTCAGCATCCTGCAAAAGCCATCCTGTAAAACCTGAAGTCACTCCTCTGCTAGCAACTGTCCAGCAAAGGCTTTGAGGCAGCCCACACAGCGCTGCATGACTCAACCCTCTTCCTATACCATCTCCTACCTGTCTCCCTTTTGTACTCTCTGCTCTGGCCTCACTGGCCTCCCCTACCACAGGGCATTTGCACCTGCCATTCCTCCTCCTTGTTCTACTCTTTCTCTAGATAACCACAAGGCTCATTCCCTCACCTCCTTCAGGTCGTCATGTAAATGATGTCTTCTCAGTGAGGCCTTTATTAGCCACTCCATTTAAAGTTGTACAACCTTCCCCCAACACTGCTTTCCTGTCCCTTGTTTTTCTCCAGATGCTTCTCTCCAGCTAGTATGCTGTGTATTTCACTTGTCCATTGTCTAGCACCACTAGAAGGCAAGCTCGATGACAATAGGGTTACTGATTCCGTCCTGCCTGCTACTCTGACTCCAGCACCCAGAGCAGTGCCTGTCGCAGGTAAGTGCTCACCAAATGATTGCTGAGGGAGTGAACCTTGGGATCTTCAGGGCTCAGCAAGGTGCCAGAATAACCAACCAATGTGTATTCAGTAATTGCAAGTTCCTTCTGGAGTCACACCTTCAAGGTCAAACAGTATCATAGGCCTTGCTGTTCACCAGAGCAGCCACCTGACTTTTCACCCATAGGGAAAACTCTCTGCTCCCTGAACTCCAGCAGCAATGGCTCACTCCTCCCCAGCTGCATTAAAAGTCCAGATAGATGCTCCAACACGTTCTCCACATGGGATCTGGGGGCATTCCTGCCTCTGAGTTCTTGGGAGGAGAACGCTTCCATGGGGACAGGCTAGTCAAGCTTTCAGCTCAGCTTTCAGCCTCAGCTGGGGGCTGCTGGCAGCCTGGACTCTTGAGCAACACTGCAGCTCACCATGTGCCCTCCTGCTCCCAGACTGCAGAGAGAGATCCAGAAATGTCAGTCTCCTTCCTGAGGCACTAGGGAAGGGACTGCAGCAGATAGCGTGAGCCTTTGATTTGTTTATTTGTCTTATGTGTTGCCTATTTCTTCTTTTTGCCATTGATGATTATTATGTAACAGGGACTGTATTTTTAAAATGTATTACCTGGTATCACAGATATAAGGCAATAAATGTATGAAAATTCAACTTCTTTTGAATTGTAATCTAGTTCTACATTTTAACTGGTGGAAGAAGGCATGCTTGGGGGTGTGGTTGGGGAGACAGTTGATCAAAAACTCCCCTGCACCTGGTTTGAGACCCTCTGACATCTGGCTGGAGAGTCTGCCTATGAACAGACACACACACAGGGACACACACATACACACACAGCACTCACAACCCAGATGGCAGGAGCCTGAGTGCCAAGCTGTCTCTGGCTAAAGGCTGTCTGCCTCCCCTCACTACCCCATGTCCAGGATCAGAAGCACAGGGAACTAGAAATTTCTAAATACTGCCCTTGGCCTTGCTGTTGGAACACTCCCTAGAAGTCAATACGTATTGCAGCTGCCCCCAGGGCCAGTCCAACCTGGCTTCTCCTGAAGCTCTCCCCACTACTGCCTCCCTGGAAAAGGAAGGGACAGCCACATCTGAAGCCTCCTATCCCTTTCTTCCAGGAAGAAGCAGCCCAGCATTGTCCACCGCAAGTTCAGGAAGGTAAGGACACTAAGCCAGTCCGTGGTGACCGAATCCCTGCCATCCGAAAGGCAGATGGCTCCCTTGATCACAGGAAGACAGTGATGGCCAAGGTGGACATCAGCTCCTTAGTCAGTTCAACACTTGGAGGATTCGCTTGTCCCAGGGTACAGTGAGATGAAGGTTTTCAAAAATGAAAACATGACTGATTTGGAATAAATGTGAATGTGGGAACACTAGTGAAAACTTTAATTCTACCACTAGTAGAATTTCAAAATATAATTATGTCTCTTTTAACTACACAGAGTAATATGAATTCAAGGCTAGACATTATACATAAAACAGCTCATTTAATACTTGCAGGCAGTCTGTAAGGCAAATATTAGAGATGCTATCTTATACAGGTGAGTGAATTGATGTTCAGAGAGGAAAGTAGCTAACAGCTGGTAAGTGGCGTCCCTGTAGCTGTTTACATTGTATTGATCTTGTCCACGGATAGAGGGGCAGGTAAATGGATGGACAGACGAAGAGGTGAAGAAAAGGCAACTAACCCTCATAGCCCCTCAGTTAGCTAAAGAAGGAGTGGAGCTATTTAAAAGAATAAATGAGAGTGAATGGTAATTTCCTTTTCCTGGTAACTGCTTTTAAGCAGTTACCAGGAAAAGGAAGAAGGAAGAGAAGGAACTACTATCATTAGAACTTGTGCTCTGAAGCCCAGCTGCCTAGGTTCAAAGCTCAGATCCACATTTACCAGCTGGATAAGCTTGCTCTAATTATTTAACTTCTCTGGGCCACAGTCACCTTAACTGCAAAATGAGAATATTATAACCTGTAAGGTTGTTGTGAAAATTAAATGAGCTACATAAAATAATGTCAAGGATTTAGAACTTTGTCTAGTGCCCAGCAAGTGCTCAGTGAGAGTTGCTATCGTTATTCCCATTTTGTATGAGAACACCAAGGCCCAGAGAGGTAAATAATTGTTTATTCTGTACCTCTCTCTCTTTTTTTTTTTTTGAGACAGAGTCTCATTCTGTCACCCAGGCTGGAGTGCAGTGGGAACCTCCGCCTCCTGGGTTCAAGTGATTCTCCTGCCTCAGCCACCTGAGTAGCTGGAATTACAGGCATGCGCCACCATGTCTGGTGAATTTTTGTATTTTTAGTAGAGACAGGGTTTCACCATGTTGGCCAGGCTGGTGTCAAACTCCTGACCTCCAGTGATCCACCTGCCTCGGCCTCCCAAAGTGCTGAGATTACAGGAGCGAGCTACCACACCCAGCCTCTGTACCTATTTCAATAATGCCATTTTGGTACTGATAGTTGGCATCCCTTTTATTCAGCCATGGTGATACCAGAAGATTTGACCCAACTGTTGCCAAATGATTTTCAGTTACAGTGAGGATCTAGATTTGAAGCAAGATTTTTCTTTTTCTTTTTTTCTCATGAACTTTTTTTTATTATTATACTTTAAGTTCTAGGGTACATGTACACAACGTACAGGTTTGATACATAGGTATACATGTGCCATATTGGTGTGCTGCACCCATCAACTTGCCATTTATGTTAGGTATTTCTCCTAATGCTATCCTTCCTCCAACCCCCCACCCCCTGACAGGCCCCGGTGTGTGATGTTACCCACCCTGTATCCATGTGTTCTCATTGTTCAGCTCCCACTTATGAGTGAGAACATGTGGTATTTGGTTTTCTCTTCTTGTGTTACTTTGCTGAGAATGATGGTTGACAATTTCATCCATGTCCCTGCAAAGGACATGAACTCATTTTTTATGGCTGCATAGTATTCCATGGTGTATATATGCCACATTTTCTTTATCCAGTCTATCATTGATGGGCATTTGGGTTGGTTCCAAGCCTTCGCTATTGTGAATAGTGCTGCAATAAACATACATGTGCATGTGTCTTTATAGTAGAATGATTTATAATCCTTCAGGTATATACCCAATAATGGGATTGCTGGGTCAAATGGTATTTCTAGTTCTAGATCCTTGAGGAATTGCCACACTGTCTTCTACAATGGTTGAACTAATTTACACGCCCATCAACAGTGTAAAAGTGTTCCTGTTTCTCCACATCCTCTCCAGCATCTGTTGTTTCCTGACTTTAATGATCACCATTCTAACTGGCGTGAGATGGTATCTCATTGTGGTTTTGATTTGCATTTCTCTGATGGCCAGTAATGATGAACATTTTTTCATGCCTCTGTTGGCTGCATAGGTGTCTTCTTTTGAGAAGTGTCTGTTCATATCCTTTGCCCACTTTTTGATGGTGTTGTTTTTTTCTTGTAAATTTGTTTGAGTTCTTTGTAGATTCTGGATATTAGCCCTTTGTCAGATGGGTAGATTGCAAAAATTTTCTCCCATTCTGTAGTTTGCCTATTCACTCTGATGGTAATTTCTTTTTCTGTGCAGAAGCTCTTTAGTTTAATTAGATCCCATTTGTCTCTTTTGGCTTGTGTTGCTATTGCTTTTGGTGTTTTAGTCATGAAGTCCTTGCCCATGCCTATGTCCTGAATGGTATTGCCTAGGTTTTCTTCTAGGGTTTTTATGGTTTTAGGTCTAACATTTAAGTCTTTAATCCATCTTGAATTAATTTTTGTATAAGGTGTAACGAAGAGATCCAGGTTCAGCTTTCTACATATGGGTAGCAGGTTTTCCCAGCACCCTTTGTTAAATGGGAATCCTTTCCCCATTTCTTGTTTTTAATCAGGTTTGTCAAAGATCAGATGATTGTAGATGTGTGGTGTTATTTCTAAAGGCTCTGTTCTGTTCCATTGGTCTATATATCTGTTTTCATACCAGTACCATGCTGTTTTGGTTACTGTAGCCTTGTAGTATAGTTTGAAGTCAGGTAATGTAATGCCTCCAGCTTTGTTCTTTTTGCTTAGGATTGTCTTGGCAATTCAGGCTCTTTTTTGGTTCCATATGAACTTTAAAGTAATTTTTTCCAATTCGGTGAAGAAAGTCAGTAGTAGCTTTATGGGGATAGCATTGAATCTATAAATTACTTGGGGCAGTATGGCCATTTTCACGATATTGATTCTTCCTATCCATAAGCATGGAATTTTCTTCCATTTGTTTGTATCCTCTTTTATTTTGTTGAGCAGTGTCTTGTAGTTCTCCTGAAGAGGTCCTTCACATCCCTTCTAAGTTGGATTCCTAGGTATTTTATTCTCTTTGTAGCAATTGTGAATGGGAGTTCACTCATGATTTGGCTGTTTGTTATTGGTGTATAGGAATGCTTGTGATTTTTGCACATTGATTTTGTATCCTGCGACTTTGCTGAAGTTGCTTATCAGCTTAAGGAGATTTTGGGCTGAGACACTGGGGTTTTCTAAACATACAACCATGTCATCCGCAAACAGGGACAATTTGACTTTCTCTTTTCCTAACTGAATACCCTTTATTTCTTTCTCTTGTCTGATTGCCCTGGCCAGAACTTCCAACTCTATGTTGAATAGGAGTGGTGAGAGAGGAAATCCTTGTCTTCTGCCAGTTTTCAAAGGGAATGCTTCCAGTTTTTGCCCATTCAGTATGATATTGGCTGTGGGTTTGTCATAAATAGCTCTTATTATTTTGAGATAGGTTCCATCAATACCTAGTTTATTGGGAGTTTTTAGCACGAAGTGCTGTTGAATTTTGTCAAAGGCCTTTTCTGCATCTATTGAGATAATCATGTGGTTTTTGTCATTGGTTCTGTTTATGTGATGGATTACATTTATTGATTTGCGTATGTTGAACCAGCTTTGCATCCCAGGGATGAAGCCAACTTGATCATGGTGGATAAGCTTTTTGATGTGCTGCTGGATTCAGTTTGCCAGTATTTTATTGAGGATTTTTGCATTGATGTTCATCAGTGATATTGGTCTAAAATTCTCTTTTTTCTTGTTGTGTCTCTGCCAGGCTTTGGTATCAGTATGATGCTGTCCTCATGAAATGAGTTAGGGAGGATTCCCTCTTTTTCTATTGATTGGAATAGTTTCAGAAGGAATGGTACCAGCTCCTTTTTGTACCTCTGGTAGAATTCGGCTGTGAATCCATCAGGTCCTGGACTTTTTTTGGTTGATAGGCTATTAATTATTGCCTCAATTTCAGAACCTGTTATTGGTCTATTCAGAGATTCAACTTCTTTCTGGTTTAGTCTTGGGAGGGTGTATCTGTCCAGTGTCCAGGAATTTATGCATTTCTTCTAGATTTTCTAATTTATTTGCATAGAGGTGTAGTATTCTCTGACGGTAGTTTGTATTTCTGTGGGATCTGTGGTGATATCCCCTTTATCATTTTTTATTGCATCTATTTGATTCTTCTCTCTTTTCTTCTTTATTAGTCTTGCTAGCAGTCTATCTATTTTGTTGATCTTTTCAAAACACCAGCTCCTGGATTCATTGATTTTTTGAAGGACTTTTTGTGTCTCTATCTCTTTCAGTTCTGCTCTGATCTTAGTTATTTCTTGCCTTCTGCTAGCTTTTGAATGTGTTTGCTCTTGGTTCTCTAGTTCTTTTAATTGTGATGTTAGGGTGTCGATTTTAGATCTTTCCTGCTTTCTTTTTTGGGCATTTAGTGCTATAAATTTCCCTCTAGACACTGCTTTAAATGTGTCCAGATATTCTGGTACATTGTGTCTTTGTTCTCATTGGTTTCAGAGAACATCTTTGTTTCTGCCTTCATTTTGTTATTTACCCAGTAGTCATTCAGGAGCAGGTTGCTCAGTATCCATGTAATTGTGCAGTTTTGAGTGAGTTTCTTAATCCTGTGTTCTAATTTGATTGCACTGTGGTCTGAGAGCCAGCTTGTTGTGATTTCTGTTCTTTTACATTTGCTGAGGAGTGCTTTACTTCCAATTATGTGGTCAATTTTAGAGTAAGTGCGATGTGGTGCTGAGGAGAATGTATATTCTGTTGATTTGGGGAGGAGAGTTCTGTAGATGTCTATTAGGTCTGCTTGGTCCAGGGCTGAGTTCAAGTCCTGGATATCCTTGTTAACCTTCTGTCTCATTGATCTGTCTAATATTGACAGTGGGGTGTTAAAGTCTCCCATTATTATTGTGTGGGAGTCTAAGTCTCTTTTTAGGTCTCTAAGAACTTGCTTTATGAATCTGGGTGCTCCTGTATTGGGTGCATATATATTTAGGATAGTTAGCTCTTCTTGTTGCATTGATCCCTTTACCATTATGTGATGGCCTTCTTTGTCTCTTTTGATCTTTGTTGGTTTCAAGTCTATTTTATCAGAGACTAGGATTGCAACCCCTGCTTCTTTTTTTTTTTTTTTTTTGGCTTTCCATTTGCTTGGTAGATCTTCCTCCATCCATGTATTTTGAGCCTATGTGTGTCTCTGCACGTGAGATGGGTTTCCTGAGTATAGGACAGTGATAGGTCTTGACTCTTTATCCAATTTGCCAGTCTGTGTCTTTTAATTGGGGCATTTAGCCTATTTACATTTAAGGTTAATATTGTTATCGGTGAATTTGATCCTGTCATTATGATGTTAGCTGGTTATTTTGCCTGTTAATTGATGCAGTTTCTTCCTAGCATCAATGGTCTTTACAATTTGGCATGTTTTTGCAGTGGCTGGTACTGGTTGATTCTTTCCATGTTTAGTGCTTCCTTCAGGAGCTCTTGTAAGGCAGACCTGGTGATGAAAAATTTCTCAGCATTTGCTTGTCTGTAAAGGATTTTATTTCTCCTTCACTTATGAAGCTTGGATATGAAATTCTGGGTTGAAAATTCTTTTCTTTTTTTGTATTATTATTATACTTTAAGTTTTAGGGTACATGTGCACGATGTGCAGGTTAGTTACATATGTATACATGTGCCATGCTGGTGTGCTGCACCCATTAACTCGTCATTTAGCATTAGGTATATCTCCTAATGCTATCTCTCCCCCCTCCCCCCACCCCACAACAGTCCCCAGAGTGTGATGTTCCCCTTCCTGTGTCCATGTGTTCTCATTGTTCAATTCCCATCTATGAGTGAGAACATGCAGTGTTTGGTTTTTTTGTCCTTGCGATAGTTTACTGAGAATGATGATTTCCATTTTCATCCATGTCCCTACAAAGGACATGAACTCATCATTTTTTATGGCTGCATAGTATTCCATGGTGTATATGTGCCACATTTTCTTAATCCAGTCTATCGTTGTTGGACATTTGGGTAGGTTCCAAGTCTTTGCTATTGTGAATAGTGCCGCAATAAACATACGTGTGCATGTGTCTTTATAGCAGCATGATTTATAGTCCTTTGGGTATATACCCAGTAATGGGATGACCTGACAAACTTCCCAAAACAGGTCTAAAATCCCATATCAGAAACCCCTGGAGCCAGATGCATTTCAGAACTTAGAATTTTCCAATCTTAGAGAGAACTGGAGTGCATATACTTTATACTCTGTAATCCCCAATAGGGGTCTGAGCTAGCATCTCATAATTAAACAGCCTAGTAGTTCTGCAGAGAACTGCATGAATATTCACACCAAGTATGATAAAGACTATAAACAGGCCAGCATCAGCTCAGGTCAGGTTTTGCAACCAAAAAAGTTTCTTGCAACCAAAAAAGTTTCTTGCAAACAAACAGAAAACTTCAGAATCTGGAGATTTTTGGACTTCATAATGGCAGATAGGGGACTGTGACCTATGATGAATGAAGGTGTGTCCCCTCCTCCAGGCTGCTATGGGGTGTTTGGATTTGTGTCTCACTAATATTTTCTGAGCACTCACCATATGGGCACTGTTCTAAGCTTGTTTACATGAGTTGTCTCCTTTAGTTCTCAGAAGTAGATCGAAATAAGGCCTAGAGAGGAAAAGTAAGTAACCTAAAAAGTTGAGCTGGAATTTAGCCTAGAGTGTCTGCGATTGGCTGATAAAAGTTTCCCAGCCAGTGGGGCATTCCCAGTGTTTTTTTCCCTTCTACCTCAACTTTTTATTTTTTGGTTACTCTTTTTTTTTTTTTTTTTTAAGAGACAGGGTCTTTGTCACCCACGCTGGAGAGCAGTGGTACGATCATAGCTCACTGCAGCCTTGAACTTCTGGGCTCAAGTGATCCTCCCACCTCCCAGCTTCCCAAGTAGCTAGGACCACAGGCTTGCACCACCATTCCCAGCTAATTTTTGGTAAAGATGGGGTCTCCCTATATTGTGCAGGCTGGGGTCTCAAACTCAAGCAATCTTCCTGCCTTGGCCTCCCAAAGTGCTGGGATTATAGGCATGAGCCACCATGCCCAGCCACAATCATACTTTCATGACAAGGTGTATTAGTCTGTTTTCATGCTGCTGATAAAGACATACCCAAGGCTGGGCAATTTACAAAAGGAAGAGGTTTTTTGGACTTACAATTCCACATGGCTGGGGAAGCCTCACAATCATGGTGGAAGGCAAGGATGAGCAAGTCACATCTTATGTGAATAGCAGCAGGCAAAAAGAGGGCTTGTGCAGAGAAACTCCTGTTTTTAAAACCATCAGATCTCATGAGACCCATTCACTATCACAAGAACAGCACAGGAAAGACCCACCCCTATGATTCGATCATCTCCCACTGGGTCCCTCCCACAACATATGGGAATTATGGGAGGTACAAGATAAGATTTGGGTGGGAACACAGAGCCAAATCATATCATTCGGCCCCAGACCCTCCCAAATCTCATATCTTCACATTTCAAAATCATTCATGCCTTCACAACAGTCCCCCAAAGTCTCATTTCAGCATTAACTCAAAAGTCCGCAGTCCAAAGTCTCATCTTAGACAAGGCAAGTCCCTTCCACCTATAAGCCTGTACAATCAAAAGCAAGTTAGTTACTTCCTAGATACAGTGGGGTTACAGGCATTGGGTAAATACAGCCATTCCAAATGGGAGAAACTGGCCAAAACAAAGGGGCTACAGGCCCCATGCAAGTCCGAAATCCAGCAGGGCAGTCAAATTTTAAAGCTCCAAAATGATCTCCTTTGACTCCATGTCACGCTGGTGTAAGAGGTGGGTTTCTATGTTCTTGGACAGCTCCGCCCCTATGGCTTTGCAGGGTACAGCCTCCCTCCTGGCTGCCTTCATGGGCAGGTGGTGAGTGTCTGTGGCTTTTCCAGGTGCATGGTAGAAGCTGTCAGTGGATCTACCATTCTGGGGTCTGGAAGATGGTGGCCCTCTTCTCACAGCTCCACTAGGCGGTGCTCCAGTAGGGACTGTGTCGGGGCTCCCAACCCACTTTTCCCTTCTGGACTGCTCTAGCAGAAGTTCTCCATAAGGGCGCTGCTCCTGCAGCAAACTTCTGCCTGGACATCCAGGTGTTTCCATACATCCTCTGAAATCTAGGCAGAAGTTCCCAAACCCCAGTTCTTGACTTGTGTGCTCTTGTGGGCTCAATGCCGCATGGAAGCCACCAAGGCTTGGGGCTTGCACCCTCTGAAGCCATGGCCCAAGCTCTATGTAGGCCCCTTTCAGCCATGGCTGGAGCAGCTGGGATGCGAGGCACCAAGTCCCTAGGCTGCACACAGCATGGGGACCCTGGACCCAGCCCACGAAACCACTTTTTTCTCCTAGGCCTCGAGGCCTGTGATGGGAGAGGCTGCTGTGAAGACCTCTGACATGTCCTGGAGACATTTTCCCCATTGTCTTGGGGATTAACATTCAGCTCCTTTTTACTTACACAAATTTCTACAGCCAGCTTGAATATCTCCTCAGAAAATGGGATTTTCTTTTCTATCACATTGTTGGGCTGCAAATTTTCCTAACTTTTATGCTCTGCTTCCCTTATAAAACTGAACGCCTTTAACAGCACCCAAGTCACCTCTTGAATGCTTTGCTGCTTAGAAATTTCTTCTGCCAGATACCCTAAATCATCTCTCTCAAGTTCAAAGTTCCACAAACCTCTAGGGCAGGGGCAAAATGCCACCAGTCTTTTTGCTAAAACATAACAAGAGTCACCTTAGCTCCAGTTCCCAACAAGTTCCTCATCTCCATCTGAGACCACCTCAGCCTGGACCTTATTATTCATATCACTATCAGCATTTTTGTCCAAGCCATTCAACAAGTCTCTGGGGAGTTCCAAACTTTCTCACATTTTACTGTCTTCTACTGAGCCCTCCAAACTGTTCCAACTTCTGCTGTTGCCCAATTCCAAAGTCATTTCCACATTTTTGGATATCTTTTCAGCAGCACCCCACTCTACTGGTACCAACTTACTCTATTAGTCTGTTTTCACACTGCTGATAAAGACATACCCAAGACTGAGCAATTTACAAAGGAAAGAGGTTCAATGGAGAACTCACAGTTCCACGTGAGTGGGGAAGCCTCACAATCCTGGCAGAAACCAAGGAGGAGCAAGTCACATCTTACGTGAATGGCAGCAGGCAAAAAGAGAGCTTGTGCAGAGAAACTCCTGTGTTTAAAACCATCAGATCTCATGAGACCCATTCACTATCACAAGAACAGCACGGGAAAGACCTATCCTGTGATTCGATCATCTCCCACCCAGTACCTCCCACAACACATGGGAATTATGGGAGCTACAAGACGAGATTTGGGTGGGGACACAGAGCCAAACCATATCACAAGGACGTTAAGTTCTTCAAGAAGTTTTAAGGATATAGCAGAGTCAGCTTCTAGCAACAGTAACAGCAAACACTTATATAGGACATACCAACACAATTTCTAGGGAGGTAAACAGAATCCTACTTTGATTAAAGCTTGGACAAAGACAATGAAGAGGCAACTCCCAGGACCTCAGGTGGTTAGATCAGGAGACTCTTAGCTCAGTTTTGCAAACAGAGGGCCTCCTGTGGTTTTCCCAGTCCATCAATCCCATTTGAGTCAATGCTTGTTAGGGAGCACCAGCCATGTGCGAGGCACTGTGCAGGATGCATTGGAGCTGGAGGCCAGGGAGTGGATGGAAAGGTAAAGAAGGGCACTCCAGACCTAAGACATTGCATCATGTGTTTAGAGAAGGCAGAGTGGTCAGCAAGGCCAGAGCTGAGCTCACAGGCAGGTGATGGAAAACAAGGGGCTGCAAAAAGAGTCCAGGACTGATACTGACATGCTCCAAATGCCAACCGAGGGATGTGTGCCTTAGCCCCATGGTTCTGGAAACCCCCAGAACGCTATGGACAGAGGTTGCCCCATGGACACTGGAGATCCTGTCTTGCTCACAGCCATCTCCCCCGTGCCTGGAACAGTACCTGGCACGTTTATTGATGGAAGTAAAGAATAAACGAATGATTTACATTGAAGAACATACTTAAATGTAGAGCCTGGGGAAGGACTAAAGACAGGAGGACCCCATTAAGAACTCACAGCAATATGGAACCCAGGAGGCAGAGGTTCCAGTGAAACGAGATCGCCCCACTGCACTCTAGCCTGTGTGACAGAGCGAGACTCCATCTCAAAAAAAAAAAAAAAAAAAATTCACAGCAATCATCTAGGTGAGAATTGACCAGGGAAATCAGTGGTGATGGGTACAGAGAGAAGGGCACACAATCAATCAACAGTGAGGGTGGGCACAATAGGACTTATAGACTAATGGGATACAGTGTACAGAGGGCAAGAGGTGTTAAAGACACCTGGCCAGATGAATGAGGGAGAGGGGAATGGGCTGCTTGGGAGAAGAAACCTGTAGGGCTTGGAGATGTGAGATGCTCCAGGCCCACCCTGGAGAACAGCATTTGCATCCTCCACTGAGCAGATATTGTGGGGAGGAGCTAGCGCGGGTGGTGAGAAGCAAATAGCATGGAAAGTAAGAAAGAGCATGGTTACTGCAGCCTCCTGCAGAGAGCTGACAGCCTCCCTGCAGCTCTTTTCTCTGCTCACCAAGCCATGTAGCCCCTTACTCAGGGACACAGCCCTAGAGACAGAGGAGTGGCTGGATAACAAGAAGGGAAGCAGGGGTGCAAGGATGTGCAACTCGTGGTGGCAGGGTGTAGTGCCAAGCTGGGGCCTGTGGCAGCAGCTGAGGTGTCAGGGAACACAGAAGATGTGAGGACAGCCCATCTCACCAGTGGAAGCTCACAGGGAGGTTTTCAAGCCGCATCCGAGCTAGGGCTGGCAGGACTGAGGATGGATTCTGTGTTTCATGGAGAGAGGACCAGGGTGGCTCCTTTCCCATGTATAGGCATATGTTTTAGGTTTGGGTGATGACATCATTACCTTGGTGTTCCCTACACCCTGTTCCAGAAACTTTGAGAAGCTGGGAGGAGCCAGGGACCTGCTCATGTCTGTGATACAGACCCCACCCCTAAACTGTCCTCTACAGATATACAGCCAGGGCAGGGGGCTCCAGGTGCCCAGGGGATGTGCTCAGGGTGATCCTCCAACAGCCAGCCCTCAGACGGCACATGGTTCCCAGGAAGGACTTTGAAAAGCTGAAATCTCAACCAGCCATGCAGGCTCCTTGGGAAGGATCCGTGCAAGGGTCCACAGGTCCACCCTCCCCAGGCTCACAGAGAAGGCCCAGGCTGAGGGGTGGACCACATGTTTCACTCGCACAGGACTATAGCTTTGGGTTTGAAAGGGACACATTTATTGAGTACCTACTATGTGCCAAGCTCTGTACTAGACACTGGGGATACAAAGATAAATGTGACATAGTCCCTGCCTTCAAGGAGTTCGCAGTTCATTGGAAAAAACTGACATAAAACCAAATAATTAGAATGCGTAAGGCCATTCTAAGGATTAAATGTAATTAATTGTAATTAAGTGGGAGACAACACTAAGTCATTTAATCCTCACACGAACAGCCTGGGAGAGGTGGTGTTGGCCCATTTTACAGGTGAAGAAAGTGAGGTTACATTGGTGAAATCACTTGCCTCAGGTCATACAACTAGGGAGAGACACCGCCGGCAGAGTGCGGGAGTACCACACAGCCTGGTGAGAGTCACTTCTGGGCCTCTCTTCCCAGCTGTTTGCTCTGTGGTATCTCACTGGTGGCTTGAAACCTACCAACAGATGGGTCACAGAAATCAGCAAACACTACAAAGCAGGTGACAGCCTGGATTCAGATTCCAGTTTGAAACTAAAGACTCCCTCCAGTCTCCCCTAGAACATTCTCTGATTTGAACCGCCCACTCCTTCTAAAAAGTCTGCCTCCCCAAGAGACTCACAGCAGCTTGCCCTGGACAAGACCAAAAAAGACAATGGATGTGGTCCGCCTTGGGAGTCCCCAAGGGCTGTGCAACAAAGTCAAGTCACCGTCCACCCTTCAGCTCTGAGCTAGAATCTCAGCAGACACATCTGGGCCAGGTAAGCCAGTGGGCCTGGGATGGGAGGGACAGAGTGGACCAAGAGGAAGAGGCGGCTGCGAGGGAGAGCGCGTTCATTTCTCTAGAACGCTCATCTGGAGAACGTGGTTAGTGTGATTAGTTGAGTAATCTCTGTCTCCCCCACCAGGTCCACAAGGACAAGGACTGTGGCTGGCTTCACTAACCACGGTAGTGCAAGCACCACACCTGGGCAGCAGGAAGCCCCACACCAAGATTTGTTGAGTGAATGAATGAGGTAGTGAATGAAGCAGGAGGCCATAAACGCTGAGGGTGTACACCTGCCTCCCTCCCGCATCTCCTACCCACCCTATGAGGAGGGAGGGGAGGCAGCAGGAGAGCTGGGCTACCTGGGGTAGAGTCCAGGTTCTGCTACTTACTAGGTAACCTGTGCCTCTGCGTCCTCCGCTGTAAAACGGGGTCTGTGGGGTTGTCCTGAGAATTAAATGAGTTAACATTTGTAAAGTACCTGGCACGCAGTAAGCGCTATATGTGCTAAACAGATAAGGAAGACACCCCCGCCCCCCACCCTCCACTCCCCAGATCACTCTGTGGGCAGAGACCGTTTTCTCCTCTGCTCTTCCAAGGTAACGGTTCAGCCCGTTCCACCCCGAGAGGGTTTCCCTGGGGAAAAGAACCACCGCCTTGTCAGAGCTCCGAGCGTCCTCCCCTTCCCCACACCCCGTCCCACCTCCAGCGTCCCCACCCACCCACCTCTGTCTCTCTGTAAGTGACCCTGAGCCTCGTCCAGCTCCGCCAGGCCCCCAGGCTCGCGGAAGGGGCCCCAGCAGCCCCGCTGCGGGCTGGGGGTCCGGGAAGCTGCAGGCTGGACGCACCGCCCCAGTCAGCGCCAAGGCCCGGCCCGCACGCCGCGGGCGCCACCCAGTGGCCATCTGCGGAATCGGCGGCGGAAGGCGGCCTGCAAGAGCCTGGAGGCCCAGAGGATACCCGAGGTGACAAAAGGGAGAGAAGGTGGAAGGAAGGGCGTATCACCGAAGGGACTGCTAGTCTGTAGGTCACAGAGCAATTCATTCAGTCCAGGAACAGTGATCCGTGGGCAGGGCTGCACGGGCGCCGGTGCGCAGAGCCTGCAGGGGCCCTTTTCTCCCTGTGGGTTAGATATCCCCGGCCCCAGGTGACCCCTCCTGTAGGACAATCTCTGGCATGAGTCTGAGGTTCCTGCTCCTGGAATCCCTGGCTTCCCTGTGCCAAGCGCATTACACCCACAGCGCCACAGCTCTGGGCTGATGAGAAGACAAAGACGGGACTCTACACCCTGACGTTGGAGAAGCGCCTCGCTCCCTGGCTGAGGTCTCTGGGGAATAGCATTTGGCGGAGACTCCAGGTTCTAATCCCAGCTATGCCCTGACTCTACGTGTGCCCCAGCCCATCTGTGCCTCGATGTTCCCATCTGTGGAAAAATGATGATAAAAATAAAAATCTACCCAACCTCCTTTCCGGAGGTGGGGGAGGTGAGGCTTGCACGAAATAATGCTGACGAAAGCATTTTGAAGACCAAAAACCATGGTATTCCAAGTTTCTGATCTGTGATAGCTTTAGTAACCAGGTGAATACAAGAAATTACAAATACACTTACTTAAAGAGTAAGCCCCTCAAGTCCTGACATTAAAAACTCCTCAAACAGGAGACTTTTGTTTGGAGGGGAAAGAAAGGAGCATGCAGTTGAGATCCAAAAATACGAAGTTCCATATGGGAAATTTAAATGATCTTAAGGATTTTACTATATAAAATTTAGAAGGCAGCTCACTCTTCAGGAAACCAGTAGAACAGACATTACAATCCCCAAAGACATTTGGAGGACAAAGGAAAAGCCAAAAGTTAACTAGGATCCTACTTGATCTACTTCAAAAGCACAATCACAGAACCTCAGAGTGACCTAGGACATCCCAACAGCCACCAGCATCTATTCAGAGTGCACATGAACACCTCCACCTGCCCACTTGTATGGGGCTATTCCTTGTACAAGAACAAATCCACCTGCAGACCCCATTCTGATAGCCACAGCAGTGGAACCCAGGCCCCTGACTATTGGCCCAGTATCATAAGAATGAAGCTGTCCCCCATTTCAGAGTTCAGACCTGGAATCTCAAGGCAGGATGAGAATTGACCCCAGAGTGAGGAGAGAGGCACCCCTGACCCAACCTCTACCCCCGAAACAGAGCAGCGAGCCAAACGGCATTCCCTCACTGACTGGGTACCATGGGTAGCAGCTGCGGAGAAAGCGAGACCACCTGCTTCAGGAGACAGGATTGGGGCAAGCTGAGCAGGGGCCCAGCACCAGGCAGGGCAGACCCGAATGAGGGATTTCAGCTCCTTTGATTAACACATCTCCTCAAAGTCCTTTTTATTTTATTTTATTTTATTTACTTATTTATTTATTTATTTTGAGATGGAGTCTCACTCTGTAGCCAGGCTGGAGTGCAGTGGCACGATCTCAGCTCACTGCAACCTCCGCCTCCCGGGTTCACGCCATTCTCCTGCCTCAGTCTCTCAAGTAGCTGGGACTACAGGTGCATGCCACCACGCCAGGCAAATTTTTTATTTTTTGTAGAAACGGGGTTTCGCCATGTTGGCCAGGATGGTCTCGATCTCTTGACCTCGTGATCCGCCCACCTCACCCTTCCAAAGTGCTGGGATTACAGGCGTGAGCCACCTCACCCAGCCCCAAAAGTCCTTTTTGACATGCAGGGTCCTATGCAGATCCTAGCAGCCTCCTCCTCCTCCCTTCCCCCTTTCTTACTGTCTTCCTTCCTAAGTAGAGAGGGTCACATACACCATCACAGCCTGTGTATTTCTGCTTCACAGTGTTTTTTCCCCAGTTTGTTCTGTTTCTCAGGCTTTTCTTCCCCCTTGCATCACATGGTGCCACGCAATATCTGTTTCCTCTGTGGTCCTCCAGAGTGCCAGAATCTCTGGGAGTGAGCTTTGACAGACATCTCCTCTGAGTTCTCCAAGCCCCGTGGGTTGCTGGATTTTACTGAGCTCCACTGTCTAAGTGCACTTGCACAGAGGCAGGCAGAGGGATGAGATGCCTAGCAGCCAAGTGGACAGCACTCTGATGTCAATTCTCACCCTGTTTAGAAGTTCCACGTCCTGGATTCTGAGGTGAGAGGCAGACCCAGTCTCATGGTAGCAGTATTGGTTTCAAATTAATTCAACAATTCCCTGTTGCTCTTACTCTGGCTTCAGCACTGTGCTGGGTATTGGGGGATTTCAAAGGCAGGATGAGAAGATGTCAAGACTCCCTCACCTCGCCTTTCATTCTGACCCAAGGAAGAAGAGCACTCATCTGGTTGGTCAGATTTCAGGACATTGACATATTTGCAAGTGGGTGTAGTCACTATGCATAAAAGATAAGCTGAGGATGTAGCTGCAGAGGTTCTCTGTTCACCCGGCAGATGCACTTCACTGGCCCAGGCTGAGGCACTGTCCTTGTCCTTCCATGTGGCTGGCCAGAGAACAAGAAGAGCAGAGATTTGGGGAGAAGAAGGCCCCCATACTCAGCCCAGCTAACCCCAGTTCACTGCATGGGGTTTATGGTCCAAGCCCAGCTACCAGCAAAGGTGATTCTGCTTCCTCCTCTGTTTGTTCTTCCTCTAGGGCTCCCTTTGGGACTTTGCAGGCAGTGGTTGCTACAGTCTAGGTCTGCCTGGATGCCCTAGCCCTTACACATGGCTTAGCACCTCAGTACTGCCAATAGCTTTGATAAGGAGCCATCACCCTCCAGCTCAAGAGAGAGGCTAGCACAGTGCTGAGGAAGGAGGGAAGAGCTAGAATATGATTTCATCAGGGAGTTGGGAAAGGCTTCACAGAGACAGCAGAGTTTAACACTGGCCTTGAAAGACACATAGGATTCCATAGAAATTTGGAGGCAAAATTGACAAATGGGATCTAATTAAACTAAAGAGCTTCTGCACAGCAAAAGAAACTATCAGCAGAGTGAACAGGCAGCCTACAGAATGGGAGAAAACTTTTGCAATCTATCCATCTGACAAAGGGCTAATATCCAGAATCTACAAGGAACTTAAACAAAATTCAAGGAAAAAACAAACAACCCCATCAAAAAGTGGGCAAAGGATATGAACAGACACTTCTCAAAAGAAGACATTTATGCAGCCAACAAACATGAAAAAAGCTCATCATCACTGGTCATTAGAGAAATGCAAATCAAAACCACAATGAGACACCATCTCACACCAGTTAGAATGGCAATCATTAAAAAGTCAGGAAAAAACAGATGCTGGAGAGGATGTGGAGAAATAGGAACACTTTTATACTGTTGGTGGGAGTGTAAATTAGTTCAACGATTGTGGAAGACAGTGTGGCAATTCCTCAAGGATCTAGAGTCAGAAATACCATTTGAACCAGCAATCCCATTACTAGGTATATTCCCAAAGGATTATAAATCATTCTACTATATAAAGACACATGCACACGTATGTTTATTGCAGCACTATTCACAATAGCAAAGACTTGGAACCAACCCAAATGCCCATCAATGATAGACTGGGTAAAGAAAATGTGGCTTATATATACCATGAAATACTATGCAGCCATAAAAAAGAATGAGTTCATGTCATTTGCAGGGACATGGATGAAGCTGGAAACCATCATTCTCAGCAAACTAACAGAGGAACAGGAAACCAAACACCACATGTTCTCACTCATACATGGGAGTTGAACAATGAGAACACATGGACACAGGGAGGGGAACGTTACACACCAGGGCCTGTCGGGGGGTGAGGGGCAAGGGGAGAGATAGGAGAAATACCTAATGTAGATGATGGGTTGATGGGTGCAGCAAACCACCATGACACATGTATATCTATGTAACAAACCCAGGAGTTCAAGGTTACAGTGAGCTGTGATTGTGACACTGCACTTCAGGCTGGGTGACAATGAGACCCCATCTCTTAAAAAAAAAAAAAGAAGTTTTCACCTAATTTAGTAGATACCTGGGAGCCGCTGAAAGCTATTGAGCAGGGGAAGGATCTGAGCGCTAAAAGGATGACTCTGGCAGAAGTATGCAGGATGAATTGGAGCCAAACAAGGGGTGGGAGGACCAGTTAGGAGACAGAGACAGCAACCCAGGCAAGCAGAACGTGAAGGTGGAGTGGTGGTGCTAGACCAGAGGCCCCAGCTGGAGCGAGCATGGAACCTGGAGGGCTTCATCCCAAGGAAGAGACAAGCTGGACTGTGGAGGATTGCTCTAACGGCTCCAGGACAATGAGGGTGCCCACCAGAGAACCAGGGAAGATGGGGAAGGTGGGGCTGGTTTGCAGAAAGATGAGCCTGGCCACCTGCCCTGGACCTCTCCACCTCACCTACTACTACTGCTCCCAGAATACACCTGCAGTGGTGTCCCTGGGCTGCTGTTGTCAAGAGCTGGAATATCCTTCCCCCAACTCCCCTCCCCTTCCTCACCAGGCTGTCTCTCACTTATTCTTCAATTCTCAGCTCCAGCATTGCCTCCTCCTGGAAGCAGCCCCTGAGTCCCACAGTCAGACTTAGTCAAATGCCCTTCTTCTTCCCCAGTACAGCTTCTTACTCACCTCCATCCTAACATTTGTGCTGGGTGAACTGCAGTTACTGGTTCACTTCTGTTTCCCCAATCTTCCCAAAGCCTTTTGAAGACAGGTGTTTAGTTTATCCAACATCTATGCAACAATATTTATTGAGCACCTACTATGTTCTAACTCCCAGGTGCTGAGAACTCGCTGTGGAGCAAGGAATGCTTGGTCCAGTGGAGGAAGGAGGTGGCCATTTGAACTGATGCAGGGCTAGCTCTTCTTTGACTCTTTATTCTTCACCACTAGCAAGGCCTGGCATAGAGAAGACTCTAAATAAATGGTGGTGGAGTAAAAGGAGGACATAATGATTGGGACGTGTTGCAGGACATCCAGAAAGCAACTAGGAACAGAGGGCTGGAGCTCAGGAGAGGTGACCGCAGAGGGATATTTTTGGAATTCTGCCCTGCTCATCTGTAAGTTCATGTGAGTTGCATTAAACCTGATGTGGAGAGTGCATGGGGGTCTTGGAGCTTAAAGGAAATATGAAGAAAATGAGCAAGCTCCCATCCGCATTGCCTCTGCACTCCCAGCACTGCTTTTGCATGAAAAGGGGACAGACACATCCCTGGCACAGGGAGGCTGTTCCCACTTAGAGCACATCTGTTGAAGGAATGAGGACACCAAGTCTGCCTGCACCCTAAGGCCAAACATCAGCTGGGCATCCAACACTTACACTACCAAAAGCTGCTGTCCAAGGAAGCAAGAGAGACTGGGGAAAAGCGCAGCTGCCTGCATGCAGTGTCCCAGCAGCAAATCATGTCTGCAGGCTCTAGACCCACCAATGATTTTTCTTCTCTTCCTAATTCAACGCAAGGTTTCAGCTCCATCTGAGTGCCTGTGGCACTGAGAAAATTAAAGGTAGACTTAATTAATCCCAAATGATCTTGGCTCACTGCAACCTCCGCCTCCCGGGTTCAAGTGATTCTCCTGTCTCAGCCTCTCAAGTAGCTGTTCATGCAAAGCGACATTGAAAATGGAAAGACCCTATTCTGGGCATCATTTCTGCTGGTCCTAAAAAAGAGTTATCCAAATTCCCATTCAAGAGCTCCCCGTCTGGCTCCCTGGTGGAAGCCAGCCCAGGTGAGGGCTCCTTCACTCTCCCGCAACTCTAAAATGCACTGTATAAGTTCTTGTGGACAAATTGCCATTAGGAACAGCTTCCAGTTGTCAGAAAACACTTGCAAGTAAACAACCCCATCCCAGTCAAACTGTATGACTTAGCTTTGGAGGTTTCTGAACTTCAGAGCCCTTTTGCCATCCCAGCCCTATAGTGCCTATGACCTTCAGCTCCTCCTCCGATGAAGATTCTAGACTGAAAGCTCCATGAGGAAGGGGCCGTGCCATGGTTCACTATCAGAGCATCTAGTACATCTCCTGGAACATAGTAGGCCCTTGCTAAGGATTTGCTTTGTGGATTCAACACCTCTCTTGTATAAGATACAAAGATGTATAGGAGGCCGGGTGTGGTGGGTTACACCTGTAATCCCGCCACTTTGGGAGGCCAAGGTGGATGGATCACCTGAGGTCAGGAGTTTGAGACCAGCCTGGCCAACATGGTGAAATCTCATCTCTACTAAAAATACAAAAACTAGCTGGGTGTGCTGGTGCACACCTGCAATCCCAGCTACTTGAGAGGCCGAGGCAGGAGAATCGCTTGAACCCGGGAAGCGGAGGTTGCAGTGAGCCAAGATCATGCCATTGCACTCCATCCTGGGCAAGAAGAGCGAAACTCCATCTCAAAAAAAAAGATGTATAGGATACGTTTCCCACCTTCGGACCCATCCTCCTTCTTAGGACACATTCTGGAGAGGGTGGCTGAGGTCTCTTCCCACCAACAGTCCTTTCTCCAGATGTGCCAGGGCTGGCCAGCCCCAGCAGTGAGACATACTCCTGGGTGGCACCAGGGTCAGAAGAGCACTGGTCTAGCCATAGTGGCTCCTTTAGTCCTCCACTCAGGACCCTTCCTCTGAGCCTACAAATAATGCAGGCTGGCCTCCCCCATTCTCGACCCTCATTCTCCCCCATCAGCCCAGCGCTCCCTGTTCCCTCTAGGATGCTTCCAGGAATATACAGCACCGTTTCAGAGAGGATTGAATTGCATGGCTTCTTGAGCAACCTGGAACACTTGAGCCAGCCAAATTTCTGCTTTATTTCAGACCACCAGGTATAACAGCAGAATTCTTCATCCTCATTAGAAAGGTTTTAGTGTGCTGTCCATAGAGAGAGAGACATCATGGTTAAGAGGCAGGTTCAAGAGCCTGGATACCTCAACTCCATCCTGGCTGTGCCACTTACTTTCTGGTGATGGTGGGGAAAGTGCTTCATCTCTGTTTTCTCACCTCTAAAATGAGGCTGATATTAATAGTTCCTACCTCACTGGGATGGTATGAGGGTTAAATGAGATCATCCATCTGAAGCACTTAGAAAAGTGAGTATGCAATACAAACCTTCATTATTATCCGTATTTACAGTTTACAGAGGGCCCCACCAGAAGTGTTAACTCTAATTTACAAATATAAGAGGGTGCACACACACTGGCTCCCTTTTCTCAATTTAGGATAGCACTTTCCACTTCACCTTTCTATCTCCAGGAGGCTCTTCTCTGCCCCCTCATGGAAACACTTCCACCAAATCCCACTGCCTCTCCCCCAGACCACAAAACTGATCATTTCCCATGCCCTCCTGGCCACTCCGTATTAATCAGCACAGCCTGTTTCAGATGTCCCCCAAAACTTAGTGGCCCAACACAACAAAGGTGAGTTTTGCCTTCAGAGTCCAATACAAGTTGAGTGTAGCAGACATTCTGCTCCACTAAGGCATTCGGGACCTGGGCTCCTCCCAAGTAGCTCCACTGTCTTTCAGGGCCTTGGAGTACCACCCTGGGTACCCTGCATCCAACAAGCAGACGGGAAGAAAACAGGGGGAGGATGGTATGGCAGGTTTTAGGACCGAGCCAGGCAGGGCTGCTCATCCCTTTAGCCCACCTTCCACAGGCCAGAAAACCAGCCCCATTGTTAGCAGCAGTGAATCTGCAGGGGTGTGCAGCAACTTGATTCTTGCCCTCTCAGAGGAAAGAATTCGGCTGAGGGGGCAGAAGTCGTTTTAAGGCAGAGGGAGAGACCGAGGCAAGTTTTAGAGCAGGAGTGAAAGTTTATTAAAAAGTTTTAGAGCAGGAACAAATGGAAGTAAAGTACACTTGGAAGGGGGCCAAGCAGGTGACTTGAGAGATCCAAGTTTGCCATTCGGCCCTTGACTTGGGGTTTTATATACTAGCACAGTTCCAGGGCTTCTGTTTCTCCTCCCTTGATTCTTCCCTAGGGGCAGGCTGTCCAGGGCTGTCCACTTGCGTGGTGGCCTGCGGGCACTTGGGAGGGGCCACATGCACAGCATGTTTACTGAAGTTGTGCACATGCTCATTTGAGGCATTTCTCCCCTTACCAGTCGAGTGTTCCTAGAAGAAGGTCATATACAGGTTAAACTCTGTCATTTTGCCTCTTAGTGCCCAGGCTAGAGCCCACTCGCCCAGCTCCTGAGATCTTACCAGGAAGCGGCTGCTCACCAGCTTCAGGTGTTTTCTATTAGGAGTCTTCCTTTCCTTGGTGCCAGCTATGCCCTATTATTATTTTAGACTGACAGTTAACAACTGCCTGACCATCACCTGATGGTTGCCTGACATTCCTGTGGGCGGGGGGGTGGGGAGTCCTCTCCTGTCCTGCTCATGTCTGCTTAGCTACCTACTCTAACACTATGACTCCACCTTACAGTAGTGGAAGCTCAGAAAGATAGCCTTTCCAGCCGGGTGCAGTGGCTCACGCCTGTAATCCTAGCACTTTGGGAGGCCAAGGCGGGCAGAGTTCAGGAGTTTAAGACAAGCCTGGCCAACATGGTGAAACCCTGTCTCTACTAAAATACAAAAATTAGCCAGGCATGATGGCGGGTGCCTATAATCCCAGCTACCTGGGAGGCTGAGACGGGAGAATCGCTTGAACCCAGGAGACAGTGGGTGCAGTGAGCAGAGATCATGCCACTGTACTCCAGCCTGAGTGGCTGAGCGAGCCTCCGTCTTAAAAAAAAAAAAAAAAGATAGCCTTTCCATGTGTCCAGGAGGGGAATCAAACCTGTTTGATGAACATATTGTATTTTTTCTGCTACCTGCTCCTGAAGCAGAGGCTTTTCTGGGAGAAAACTTGAATCTATTCTCTTCAGACCATTCTCTTAGAAAATAGGCCCAAAGTGATGCTCCATGTTTCCCTGCAAATCCTGTAGCAGACGATGTCTCATCATCAAATCCTGCAGGCAGACATGGGAGAAAGAAGGTGGTGTTCGGGAGAGACGGAGCTGGTGCTGCTCTCAGCTCTGCCACTCCTTGGCAGCTCAGCTTCCTCCTTTGCAGGATGGAAGTGGGGGCATGGAGGACTTTGAGCATTGGTGACTACATATATGAAGAGTGGCCAGGGATATTACTGTCCTTGGCCCTGCTTCCCTGTTCTCCCATCCCCCAACCACCTCACACCACCCCACACCACCTGTCCGGAGTCAGGGCTGCCGGGACAGGCACAGTTCTTCTGGCTGCCCGGGTGGTCTGTTTTCAGCCGGTCAACCCCGCTGACAGGGCAGAAACAATGGGGAAGGGGAATGAGGATCAGGACAGCTTGCGAATGTAATTAAGCGAAAGAAAATCTGAAAACCCAAATCCCTCTCCCGCCCCAACCGATGCCAGCTTGATCTTTTTTGTTTCTGGACCCCACCCCCAATGCACGCCCCCACACTTCATGCTCAGCTGATCCAGATGGTCTGTGGATGCTGAGAGCCAAACAGTGTGGGGAATTGGTTGTTTCATAAGCTCCTACAGACTCTGTCACTAATTGTAAACCCATTTGGGACACATTCTGAAACAAGAGGCTTTTCACTAACCTCTAGTTCCTGAACAAACAAACACAAATCAGGGTTCATGCTTTCTCTCATTCTACCCCTCCCCAGGCTCCTCCTCACCTTGCTTTAAAACAATTACTTGGGAAACAAAGGGCAACACCCACTTTGTGCGCCCCTGGTAATACCGCAGTCACCTACCAGCTCTGGAAGCAAGAGAGTCATTGTTCTCCTAGCAACACGCACTACCCCAGCTGCACGTGTTTGGTGCTTGGATTACACCAGCCAGCAGCGGGGGTGTGCATGTTGCTAGGAGAACTTGAACTTGATTCTAAATTTGCAACCTCTCCTCACTGCCACAGCTTTCTTTCAGCTGCAAACAGACACAACTCAACTGCAGAATCCACAACGCTGGGCCCAACGGGGAAATCCCCAGCCTCAGATAAGACCAGTGTGCTTTCATCCTTTTCTTTTCTCATGTCCTTCTTTCTTGAATTTCAGACAGATAACAACCACGCAAATAAGCAAGAATTATGAAGATCCATTGTACAATATCGACTGAGCACGTCCTATTGCCGGCTGCTGTCCTGGTCACTTCAGACACAGCATGAAGGAAACAGACAAAAGATCTTCCCCTTAGAGAGCCTGCGTCTGGGGTAGGGAGGATGATAAGCAAATAAACACATCAGTATCAGTCGGGGTTCTCCAGACAAACAGAGCCAGGAGGAGCTAGATTAGCTCCAAATCTAGATGACATAGATGTGTGTATGTGTACATATTACATATATGTATAAAGGAATTTATTTCAGGAATTGGCTCATACAGTTGTGGAGGCTGGCAAGTCTGAGATCTGTGGAGCAGGCTAGCAGGCTGGAAACTCATGCAGGAACTGATGCTGCAGTCTTGGGGCAGAATTTCTTCTTCCATAGGGAAACGTCAGTTTTCCTCTTCAAACCTCTCCACTGATTAGATGAGGCCCACCAAGCTATCAAGGGTAATCTCATTTACTTAAAGACAACTGATCTTGTTTACCATATCTATAAAATACCTTCACAGCAACACTAGGTTAGCGTTTGCTTCAATAACTGGGTCTTGCCTGGGCGCGGTGGCTCACACCTGTAATTCCAGCACTTTGGGAGGCAAAGGCGGGCAGATCACAAGGTCAGGAGATTGAGACCATCCTGGCTAACACGGTGAAACCCCGTCTCTACTAAAAAATAAAAAATAAAAAAATTAGCCAAGCATGGTGGCGGGCGCCTGTAGTCCCAGCTACTCAGGAGGCTGAGGCAGGAGAATGGCATGAACCCAGGAGGCAGAGCTTGCAGTGAGCCGATATCGCGCCACTGCACACTAGCCTGGGCCACAAAGTGAGACTCCATCTCAAAAATAAAAATGAAAAAAAAAAAAAAAAAAAACTGGGTCTTATAGCTTAGCCAAGTTTGACACATAAAACCAAGCATGCCAAATGCATGTCCAATGTGTTGGGTAGTGATAAGTAAGTGCAATGGGAAAAAAGAAAGCAAGTGGAGAGGGACAGGGAGCCCCAGGCAGTGGGGCACAGGAGACCTACCATGTGAGATATAATACGTCGTTCAATACAAACTTGAAAGAAAAATAAATGAACATACCTAGGCACTGCATTCAAAAAGCACAACAAAATCCTCACTTAGTGACAGATCTGCTTAATCATGACCCTGTAGCACTGGAATTGAGGACAGGAGAGAGGCCGTTTGCAGAGCTCTAATTAATAGCAGCACAGCCAAAGCAAGAAGCAAGTGTTTAGTCTCCGGTCTTGATGGATCTTCAGAAACAGATCCCTGTCTGCAACCGCCTCCTGGCTGAATTCCTGCTTCCACGCTCGCCCCTCCCTCCACTACTCTGCTCCCACCCCTGACAGTGGTTGCAGGCGCTTGGCCTCTTCTGCCCGCCGCCCCCCCACCCCATCCCTTCACCACCCCCTCCCACTGCAGCTGCAGTCCCGGTAGCCTCTTGCTGGTTCCCCAGCACTCCTTCTCGCTTCTGCCCCAGGCCTTTGCTGCTCCTCCTCCACATCCTGGAAGGGTCTCCTCCCAGCCATGTGCCTGGCTCTCCCCACACATCCTCCTCAGAAAGGCCAGCCTTGACCACCCCATAAAATAGCACCCTCGTCATCACTCTCTGCCTCCTTAGCCCATCTTCTTGGTCTTCATAGCGCATATGTTAAATATCTATTTCTCTGTTGATTGTCTTCTCTCACTCTGTTGTTTTTTTAAAATTGTAGTAAAATTACAAAAATTTACCACTTTCAATTGCACAATTCAGTGACATTTAGCACATTCCCAGTGTTAGACAACCATCACCACTACCTAGTTCCAGAACATTTTCACCACCCTAAAGGAAACCCATACCCATTAAGCAGCCACTCCCCATTTCTCCCTCCTCCAAGCCCTGACAATCACCACTCTGCCTTCTGTCTCTGTGGCTTCGCCTATTCTGGGTATATTACATGAAAGGAATCATACAGTATATGGTCTTTTCTGGCTGACTTCTTTCACGCAGCATCATGTCTTTGAGGTTGGTCCATGCTGTAGCGTGGGGCAGTACTTCATTCCATCTATGGCTGAAGAGCATTCCATTGTGTGGGTGTGCCATGTTTTGTTTCTCCATTCATCCACTGAGGGACATTTGAGTTGTCTGCACCTTCTGCTATTGTGAATGATGCCACAGTGAACATACATGTGTGGTGTTTGTTTGAAAGGGACTCTGTCTTGATCATTTTGTGTCCCTGCCTGTGAACGGACCTGCAGATTAACCTGTGGACAGCTTAATCTTCAGGCAAATGAATAAAAGGCAAAGTTCAGCATCTAATATAATTTTCCCCAGGCCCCTTTATCAACCTTCTCTGCCACAGCAAGGACCAAGACTTTGTATCCACACCTACCCAATACCCACACCCTGAGCCAAACCCATCCAGCAGAGGGGCAGGGGTCCAGCTAGGCTCCTCCCAGCTCCCTGCTTCCCAAAGGTAAGACATCCAGGCCATTGAGCCAAATGTGCCCTTCGGAATTCCCATACAGCCCCAGGATTCCCCCAAAACAAAGCACTTTTGTCCTCAGGTAAAGGCTGACTAGTAGGCTAATAAGACTTCGGATATTTCTTTGAATGGGATAAAATCTCAAATTTTATGATTAGAAATCAGACCCTAAGAAACATCCCTGGGACTCGTTTCCAAGGCTGCCATAACAAAGTACCACAAACCAGGTGCCTTAAAGCAACAGAAATTCATTTTCTCATTATTCTGGAGGCCGGAAGCCTGAAATCCAGGAGTCAGCAGGGCCACGCTTCCTCGGGAGGCTCTGGGGAAGAGTCCTTCCCTGCCTCTTCCAGCTCACAGTGGTTTCCAGCAATCCTTGGCCTTGTTCTTGGCATGCAGCTGCCTAATCCCACCTCCACCTCCATCTTCACATGGCCTTCCTCCCTTGTATCTCACATCAGCTTCTTTTTTTTTTTTTTTTTTTTTTTTTTTGAGACAGAGTTTCACTCTGTCACCCAGACTGGAGTGCCGTGGCACCATCTCAGCTCACTGCAACCTCTGCCTCCTGGGTTCAAGTGATTCTGTTGCCTCAGCCTCCTGAGTAGCTGGGATTACAGGTGCCCATCACCACGCTCAGATAATTTTTGTATTTTCAGTAGAGATGGGGATTCATCATGTTGGCCAGGCTGGTCTCGAACTCCTGACCTCAGGTGATCCACCCGCCTCCCAAAGTGCTGGGATTACAGGCATGAGCCACCACACCCAGCCCACATTATCTTCTTAAAAGGACATCATTCATATGGGATTAAGGGCCCATCCTACTCCAGCGTGATTTCATCTTAACTAATTCATCTACAATGACCGTATTTCCAAATAAGGTCATATTCTGCAGTAATTGGGGGTTAGGACTTCAACATATCTTTTCTGGAGACATAATTCATCACTTTGGAGAAGGGGTCATGGAATGCATAGCCTTGATTTTACTAAAGTGTAAATCATTGGTAAGGTATTGGGGAGGGCAGGGAGCTGTGTGCAAATAAAGAAGACCATGTACAGGCAGGGTTCCACTGATGAGGAGAAATGGGCAAGAAACAGGAGAATGGAATCTTCCTCTCTCTTCCTCTGTCTTCCTTGCAATTTAGCTGAGGGCCAAATCTGTACCTTGCAGCCAGCGCAGCTGCAGAACAGGGCAAGGAGGTATCTCAGGTCTCCTAGAGGGACCCTTGGAATGCACAGAGCAGCTCACTTCTCTGCTCAGAACCCTCCAAGAGCTCCCCTGTGAGCCCGGCTAATGCCCACAGGATCCCAGGCCATCTTCCCTCCCCATTCCCGCTCCTATCCCTTCCCCACCTCTCACTCCACACCAGCCACATTGGGTTCCATCCTGTCCTTGAAAATGCCCAGTATGCTCCTGTCCTGGCACCTGTGTCCTCCTGGTCCCTATCCCTGGAATGTTCTTCCTTCCTTCAGAGATCTACGTGGCTCAAACTGCATTCTATCTGGCCCTCCCTGCCCACCCTATCTCCCTTCCATCCTACCACTTTCTCTGCCCCTCTCTTGCTCATTTTTTCCACAGCCCTTGCCACCACCTGATGTACATATATTTACCTACTTACTGTCAGTCTTCCTCCACTAGAATATGCACACATGACAGAGGGAACATCGTGCTGTGCTCCTCATGGCCATATTCCTGGCCTCCCAGCAGGCTTGGCCTGTATTAGCTGGTCAGTGACCTATCATCAGATAAAGGAAGCTGCTGTGCCACACCAGGTGCTAGAGGAGCTCTGCAGCTGCTGGAGGGCCCCTGCACTGGGGCTAGTGTCCTGAGGGTCAGGGGAGGGGCGGCTGGGCTTTAGATCCCTTCCTGCCTTCGGCACAGGGAAGGCCCCAACCCTACCTGGAAGGGCTGCTGTCCTCAGCAGGCCCCACACCGCCTCAGCAGGCCCCACACGGCCCCACACCTCCCAGAATTGCTTACCTCAGGCTGGGGAGGGAGTGGCCTTGGGTTCACCTGTTTTCTGGCTCTTCCTGGCAGCCTCTGCCGCTCCAGCCTGGGTGGTGGGGAGTCAGAGGGTCCATCTAGGCAGTGCATTTTCTGTTTCCTGCAGCTGCCGCAAAAAATCACCACAAACTCAGAGGTTTAAAATAACACAGTATTATTCTTACAGTCCTGGAGATCAGAAGTCCAAAATAAGGCTAATGGGGCTAAAATCAAGGTATCAGCGGGGCTGGTTCCTTCCAAAGTGTGGGGAAGACAATCCATGGCCTGCCTTGGCCCCTCCTCCGTCTCCAAAACACAGCTCTCCAGTCTCTGCAAGCGCATCAGTTCAGTCTGTGCTTCCCGGATCTTCCTGCCTTCTCTGACTCTTGACTCCTGGGTCCCTCTGATGAGAACCTTTGTGATTACCTGGGCCCCACTTAGATAAGCCAGGCTAATCACCTCAAGATCCTTAACCGCATGGACAAAGTCCCTCTTGATACATGTTAACATTCCTAGTGCCAGGGATTAGGGCATAAACATATTTGGGGGCTGTTATTTAGCCTCCCTCAAGCAGGAATGGGGCAGCCCTGCTCCCCAACCACTGTCAGGATGTTACCGGAAAGAAGTCCTGATCCAGACCCTAAGACAGGGCTCTTGGAGCTCACACAAGAAAGAATTTGGGGCAAGTTCACAGACTAAAGTGAAAGCAAGTTTATTTAAAAAGTAAAGGAATAGGCCAGGTGCAGTAGCTCACGCCTGATCCCAGCACTTTGGGAGGCCGAGGTGGATCACCAGAGGTCAGGAGTTTGAGACCAGCCTGGCCAACATGGTGAAAACCCATCTCTACTAAAAATACAAAAATTAGCCAGGCATGGTGGCTCATACCTGTAGTCCCAGTTACTCGGGAGGCTGAGGCAGGAGAATCGCTTAAACCCAGGAGGCAGAGGTCACAGTGAGCCGAGATCACACCACTGCACTCCAACCTAGGCAATAGAGTGAGACTGTCTCAAAAAAAAAAAAAAAGTGAAGGAATAAAAGGGTGGCTACTCCATAGGCAGAACAGCCCCGAGGGCTGCTACTGGCTATTTTTATTTCTTGATCATATGCTAAACAAGAGGTGGATTATTCATGAGTTTTCTGGGGAATGGGGCAGAGATTTCCCTAGGAACTGAGAGCTCCTCCCCATTTTAGACATACATGGTAACTTCTGGGCATTTGTAAACTGTCATGCACCGATGGGAGTGTCTTCAGCATGCTAACGCATTCTAATCAGCATATAATCAGCAGTGAGGGTAACCAGAGGTCACTTTTGTCACTATCTTGGTTCTGGCAAGTTTGGGCCAGCTTCTTTACCACATCCTGTTTTATCAGTGGGGTCTTTGTGACCTGCATCTTGTGACCTCCTGTCTCATCCTGTGACTGAGAATGCCTAACCTCCTGGGGATGCTGCCCCAGCAGCTCTCAGCCTCATTTCACCCAGCCCCTATTCAAGATGGAGTCACTCTGGTTCCAACGCCTTTGACAATGACGTGTCAGGCACCTGTCCCACCCTGCTGAGGTGGGACCTTGCCTCCCAGAGTCCTTCTATCAGCTCCTCCTCAACCCCAGCTTCAGATCCCCCAACACCCAACCCCAGGCTTTCCCACAGTTCCAGGACAGCTGCAGCCCCTGGTTACACCTTTTTGCTAAGGCTGACCCAGGGCTGGGCAGTCTCAGGAACTGGTGTCTCTGAGGCCAGGATGGTGGCACCTCCTTCAACTTTGCGGGGAGGGGTACAGAGGTAAGGCAGGGATGAGAGCGGGATAGGTTAATGTCCCAAGGTCAGTTTCACACTTTTTTCTTCTGTTCTTTTGCCTCCTGCTTCCTCTCTTCCCCAGAAAACACCCTGGCTTTTCTCCCTCTAGTTCTCCATCCTCCCCTACCTTAGCTAGTGACACTCAGTGCATCCAGCACTTTCCATAGTCAGTGCATGGAGAAGGGCATTCACGGAGTCTATGCTGGGGCTCTCGCTCCCCCCACCCCACCCCACACATGGGAATCACATTCTGAATGATGTTCGATGGGAAAAGAGGCCAAGCACATGGACACTGCCCCACCTCAGCCCAGTGTGACCACAAGAGCTGCAGAGCCAGAAGGGCCACTCCCAGTGCCACCATCATCCCTGATGGCTGTGAGACTCACCCCCACAGAGACTCAGTTTTCTCTTCTATAAAATGGAGATCATCCCTTTCAGGATGACCGTCCCTACCTGTGGTCCCCAAACTCCTGTCATAACTCACAAAATATCCATGATGTGGAAGAATCGTTGTAACAGCAGAACAAGGAAGAAACAGAGATCATGGCTGCAAGAACCTTAGACTGCATGGGCACCTGGGGCCAGAGGTCAGGGGAACCTACAGCATCCAAGACCAAACCTTAACCAGGGAAAGCACCAACTTTCACAATGGTTTTATACGCTGGAACAGCCCCCAGGCCCCTTCCATTGTCCCCTCTCAGGCCCCAGCACACCCCACAGGGCCAAAGAAGAGGTCCTGTAACGCCCAAGGGGTTCACCTTGCCTCCTGCCTAAACAGAGCCAATTTATCAAGACAGGGGAATTGCAACAGAGAAAGAGTAATTCACGCAGAACCAGCTGTGCGGGAGATCAGAGTTTTATTATTACTCAAATCAGTCTTCTGGAAAACTCAGGGATCAGAGTTTTTAAGGATAATTTGGTGAGTCAGGGGCCAGTGAATCAGGAGTACTGATTGGTTGGCCAGGGGATGAAATCATAGGGAGTCAAAGCTGTTCTCTTCTGCTGAGTCAGTTCCTGGGTGGGGGCCCCAGAACTGGTTGGCAGGTCCAGGTGGGACCATCCAGTTGTTAGAAATGTAAAAAACTGAAAAGACATCTCAAAAGGCAGATCTTGGGTTCACAATGTTGATGTTACCTTCAAGAGTAACTGGGGAAGTTGCAAATCTTACGACCTCTGGAATAATGGCTGGTAATATTTAGAATTCTAGCCACTGTCGTCTTGACTTCATAGCTGGTGGCCTTTCATTTGTTTTACAAGAACAGTTTAGCCTTTTGGGAAGGGCTATTATATAAACTATACACTAAAGTCCTTCTCAAAGCTAGTTCAGCCTATACCCAGGAATGAATAAGGACAGTTTAGAGGTTAGAAGCAAGATGGGGTCAGTTATGTCTGGTATCTTTCACTGTCATAATTTTCTCAGTTATGATTTTTGCAAAGGCGGTTTCAGTCTCTAGAGCAATCCTGTCTCTTATTGCCACACACTGGTGAGGCCAGCATTGTCCTTGGAAGAAACAACTTCCCTAGACGTTCCACATCCCGTGCAGGCTGGTTCCAACAGTGACAGTCCTTCAGGTGGCTGAGTAGCCCGCAGAGACAGGGAAGTGAGGCAGGAGAGAAAGCACACTTTTTCTAGTCATAACTGCCTGATTCTTCCTATAATTCCTCAGCTGGCTGTGGGGGCTGCGAAGTGATGTGAGGAAAGCACAGAAGGGGCCCTCGGGAATTGCTGGTTCTCTCCCCACTGCTGCCCTACAAGGGGCCCCTGCACAAGGCCCTCAAAGCCTCTGAGCCTCCGTCACCTGTTAAACGAGTTGACAACTGGCCCTGCTGAAACTGCCTTTGCAAAAATTATAACAGAAAATTATGACAGCAAAAGAGATCTGATCTAACCAACCCCCATTTTGTCTTTAACCTCCAAACTTTCCTCCATCATTCCTGGGCATGGGCCAAGCTACCTTTGGGAGACATTTAGTTTACAGTTTAAATGGTAATAGCCCTTCCCCAAAACTAAACTGCCTTTGAAATGAAAGGTGGTTTACTAATGAAAATCTATGAATGAAAGGCCACCAGGTTAAGAGGATGAGAAGAGACTAGATGCTGCTGAGGTGTAGACATAAACGATTACTGGCCATTATTCCAGAGGTCAGAAAATTTGCAACCTCCCCAATTAATTCTGCAGATCACAGCACTATCACAGAACCTAAGACTGGTCTTTTGAGATCTTTTTCAGACTTACCCACCTGGACAAGTGGCTCAAGACTCAGCCAGCCTGTGGCTCCCCGACCCAGAGGTAGACTCAACACACAAGGACTGTTTTCCGCAGCCCTAGGATTGCATCCCCAACCAATCAGCAACACCCATTCCCCCTGCCTGCCAAAATAACCTTGAAAAACTCTAGCCTCCAAAATTTGGGGGAGGCTGATTTGAGTTATAATATAGCTCTGGTCTCCTGTTTAGCCATCTCCACGTGAATTAAACTCTTTCTCTATTGCAATTCCCCAGTCTTGATCTTCAGCTCTTTCTGGGCAGCAGGCAAAATGAACACACTGGGTGGTGACACCATTACCTCATGTATGAGGGCCACCTTGAAGTGACCTGGCACAACATACAAATGTGTTACATAAAAGAACAACAAGAAATAAAGAAAAGAATTGGTTAGGCAGTGCACTCATTTCCTAGGGCTGCCATAACAAACTGCCACATACCAGGTGACTTAAAAAAACAGAAATCTATTGTCTCACAGCTCTAGAGGCCTAAAGTCTAAGACCACGTTGCCCTCAGAAAGGAGCTGTTCCAGGCCTCCCTACAGGCTTCTGGTAGCCTCAGGCATAGATGCCTCGCTCTTCACAGGGTGTTGCCTCTTCACAGGGTGTTGTCTTCACAACATCTTCCATGTGTGCGTTTGTCTCTGTGTCTAAATTTCCCCTTTTCATAAGGACACTACTCATATTGATTAAGGCCCACCCTAATGACCTTATTTTAACTTGATTATCTTTGTGAAGACCCTATTTCCAAATAAGGTCACGTTCTGAGGTACTGGAGGTTAGGACTTCAACATATCTTTCTGTGGGGACACAGTTCAAGGGTTGGTAAACGTTTCAAGGGTTGGACACAGGCAAGGGTTGGTAAACATTTTCTGGAAAAAGCCAGATAGTAATATTTTAGACTTGTGAGCCACTGTCTCTGTCACAGCTACGCACTTCTGCTGTGGCAGCCTGAAAGCAGCCATAGACAATACATAAATGAATAAGCCTGGCTTGTTCCAATAAAACTTTATTTATAACAATAAGTTGTGGGCTAGATGTGGTTGGCAGGCCATAGCTGCCAATCCCTAGGTTAGAACACCAATTTTAAAACAAGGAAAAAGAGTTTCTGCAGCCTTTCTGAAAGAGGGGACTCAGTCAGGGAACCAGAGATTCGGAGCAAAATCTGAGTCCCCAGAAGTGCTAAGAGGGGAGTCAAGGAAACTCCTGGGGTTTAAGAACGTGGACTCAAAATGCGGGAGGAAGACAGGGCACCCTGGAGGAGTTCCGCACAAGGCCCTTGGCTTGCCCACAGGCACTAAAGGCTCATCTTACAGCTGAGGAAACTGAGGCACCAAATGATCAAGTGACTTGCCAAAAGACACAGCTAGTAGAGGAAGGATTCCATCCCAAGCAATGTGATTCCAGGGGCTGAGCTTGTAACCACTAGCAATTACTCCAGAGGACAAAGAAACAACAGAGGACCAGGCACTGGGAGCTGGGTGTCTCAGGCCGAGTTCTTCAGGGGTTGGAGTCACAAGGGTGGAACACAAGAGGGCCAGGGAGTTAGAAAGGGCCAGTGGAAAGCAGCAGCATGTCAGTCATTAGAATGTGCGGGCATCAGCCTTGCTGTCTAAACATCATCAGGAGGGGCTTTACCAACACCCCCATGAAACAAAGCTATAATACCTCTCCCGCAGAAGCAGTGGAGATGGGCGCTCTTACTCTGAGTTAACAAAGGTCTTATGAGTTGTGTTCAACATAAACTAATAAATAAATACTCAGGGAATCAGTTCACCAGGATTGTAAAGAAATAAAAATAGAAACAAGGTCAGGTACTAATGGGAAGATGCTAATTGTGCTCTGTCATGGAACCTCACCCTTGTTGGCCTGTCATCTTCACACTTCATTGAAAATCCATTAAAACAATTGTGAGGCCATTAACCCTGACTTTCAGGCAGAAGCTTCCCTTGGGCACAGTTGTGTGACTAGGGTTCTTTCATTAATATTTAGTGTAATTGCTTGAGAGCTGGATAATTGTGATTACAGACCGCCACTTAAATATGGAAGGGGAGCATGAAGATGGGATCTTTTCTTTGCATCTTTTTTATTTTTAATATGCGTGGAATCATCTCCCTCAGGCAAGATAATATATTAAAACTTGAATTTTTAAAACAAAGAGAGGGCTGATTACTCGGTCTACAAAAGAATTCACCACAGGATTCCTTAAATTGTGAGCACCCAGAGCAATCAAAATTATTTGATTTACAAAATTTCAGTCTGCTGGCATCTTTTCCATATTATGACTCTACCATAAAGGTTATATTTGAAAAAAGAAACACAGCTACTAATGAGTGCCGTAGAGGCTGCTGAGTGGAGAATTAAGGCCTGCATTTATAAACAGGGTGACCAGAAGACATACCTTAAGGACACCTTGAAATTCAGCCTTGATGCCTGGGATAGAACTGTGACTTGCTAGGACATGCAGTCAGACAGATGAACCAAGGGGGACACCAATTAGAGATGAGAGGACCCTGAGACCAGTCTGCAACTTGGAGCAACTGCAAGAAGATGCTCCTTCCAGAGTACAGAGGGGAAAACTGCTGCTCCCAAAAAAGATTCTTCCCCCTCTGTCCCTCAGCCCCATGAAATGGGACAAACTGATCCAGTACCACCTCAGATTTAGGCCTGTTAAAAGCCTGGGAGGATATTAACGACCTTCCCCATAAAACAATGGCTTTCTCTTCTTATATTTTATCAGCTTCCATTGCTCTGCATTTAAAAGGAGGCACACAAAATTGCAATGCCATCCTCCAAGGTGTGTGGCAACAGCCAAGGTGAGTGGAACAAACATGAACAATGTTTCTTCTGCTCTCACACCACCAACAACATGAATACAGAAGACTTTTGGCCGGGCTCAGTGGCTCAAGCTTATAATCCCAGCACTTTGGGAGGCCAAGCCAAGCAGATAGCTTGAGGCCAGGAGTTCGAGACCAACCTGGCCAACATGGTAAGACCCCCTTCTCTACTAAAAATACAAAAATGAGCCAGGTATGGTGGTGCACACCTGTAATCCCAGCAACTTGGGTGACTGAGGCATGAGAATTGCTTGAATCCAGGAAGCGGAGGTTGCACCACTGCATTCCAGCCTGGGTGACAGAGCAAGACTCTGTCTCAAAAAACAACAGACTTCTGTGACCAAATACTCAGTGGTTTTACCCCACCAACATGCAAGCAATCAATTCAGCAGCAGACGTGAGCTGCAGGGGTATCTTCCAATTCAATTCGGACACTGTCTACCTGGAGATAGCATCAGATCCCACAGGTTGAGGGCTCAGTCCCACAAGACTGCCTCCCTCTTCCTCCAGACACCAGCCACAGATCCTCAAGCTGGGCTTTCCACAACATTTCTTTCGGTTTGATTAATTTGCCAGAGTGGCTTACAGAACTCAGGGAAACATGTTTACCAGATTATGAAGGATATTACAAAGAATATAAACAAAGAGAGGCATAGGGCGAGGTATGAGGGAAGAGGCGTGGAGCTTCCATACCTTCCCTGAGCACGCCACCCTCCAAGAACCTCCACATGTTCGGCTATCCGGAAGTTCTCTGAACACTGTCTCTTTGGGTTTTATGGAAGCTTCATTATGAGGCACGATTGATAAAGCCACTGGCCATTGGTGATCAACTTAAACTTCAGCTCCTCTCCCCTCCCCGGAGGTTGCAAGAGCAAGGACGGAGTTTGGAAACCACCGCCCTTGACCTTTGCTGTCCAAAGCAGTAGCCACTAGCCCCATGTGGCTACCCGCAATTGCAGTGAGGCTGGTCTGAACTGAGATGTGCTATAAGTGTAAAATTCATACCAGATTTCAAAAACTTATCAAGAAAAGAATATACAATATCTGGTGAATAATTTTTACATTGATTACATGTTGAAATGATAATATTTTAGATATATTCGGTTAAATAAATTATATCATTAAAATGAATTTAACATGTTTTTTATTTTTTAATGTGGCTACTAGAAAATTTTAAGTTACTATGTGGCTCATGTTATATTTCTGGGGTTTTTTTGTTTTTTTGTTTTTTTTGGAGACGGAGTCTCATCACCCAGACTGGAGTACAGTGGCACAATCACGGCTCACTGCAGCCTAAACCTCCCAGGCTCAAGTGATCCTCCTGCCTCAGCCTCCTGAGTAGCTGGAACTACAGATGTGCACCACTACTGCTGGCTAATTTTTTTATTTTTTGTAGAGACAGGGTCTCGCTATGTTGCCCAGGCTGGTCTTAAACTCCTGGGCTCAAGCAATTCTCCTTCCTTACCCTCCCAAAGTGCTGGGATTACAGGCATGAGCCACCATGCCTGGCCTCAGCCCTATGTGATATTTCTATGGGACAGTGGTGCTTAAATGATCAACTTCAATGGGAGAATGTGTGTACCTCTACATACAGAGGTAGATATATAGTTTCTGATTATATAAATAAATATAATATATTTGGCTTTGAAAGACCAAATAAACAGGACTTGAACTATTTTTTCCATGAATGGTAGGAAAGTTATGACTATGAGAAACTTAATGTTTGCTATGAACAGCTTGGGGTGGCTTTACTCACTGTTCCAGACTACAGAGTTGATGCCTGGGTTGACCACTAGAGAGCAGTGGCGTATATAAAATGTGAGCGTTCACACAGCCATTAACTGTGAAGACACCCCGCCCAGCCCACATGCAGAGCCACTACAGGGTCGGCACTAAGTAATGATTAAAACCCATGCTCTTTCCCTCCCTTTTAAGTGCCATATGCCTGGGGAAGAAGAAAAGACTACAGAAAACTGGGTAGAACTAGAGCTGACCCTTAAACTGTGAGGCTCAGACAGCAGCAAAGCAGGAAGGCCATTCTGCGTGAAAAACATCAGATGTTCAAAGGCAAGTGTTCAAAGACCCAGGCATGGAGTCACGTTTACCTTCCTGGCTCTGAGGCTAACAAAATGCGGGGCCTGAAGCAAGCCACTGGGCCTTGCTTCTGTAAGATGAGGTGGAGCTAGGTGAGCTTTAACATGTCCTCCAACGTCAGCATTGCAGCCATTCCAGAGTGAACCCCGCGGGCCTGCTGTTCCAATAGGTTTAATGGGGGACACAAACACCTTCCAGGCACAATGGTACTGTAAATCCATGCTTTAAGAGCCCCCCACCACTCCAAACACCTAGCAATAATACATAAGATACAAAAATTTTAAAAATGAAAGTCCAAGCCTTGCTCCGGAAGATCAGCATCTTGGCCGGGCGCAGTGGCTCACGCATGTAATCCCATCACTTTGGGAGGCTGCTGCAGGTGGATCACCTGAGGTCAGGAGTTCGAGACCAGCCTAGGCAATATGGTGAAACCCTGTCTCTACCAAAAATATATAAATTAGCTGGGTGTGGTGGCAAGTTCATGTACTGCCAGCTGCTCAGGAGGCTGAGGCATGAGAATCGCTTGAGCCCAGGAGGTTGCAGTGAGCCGAGATCACGCCATTGCATTCCAGGAAAAAAAAAAAAAAAAAGATCAGCATCTCCAAGGATCAGAGAAACACAGAAATACAATTCTACAGCAGAAATGGTGCTATAGGTTCTCCAGGTCACCACTCAGGCAGAGGTGGCCAGGAGCTTTTCTCTTCTCTTGTGGTAAAAGGGGAACTATACATGGCCAGGGGTTCCCAGTCCAGAAACTGGGTGGGGCTTTCACACCCAAGAACCAGGAATATAAAATGCTGGGGCTGAGACTTATACAAAGCTTCTTATCCCAGTTGAAGAGGAACCTTGCCAAAGAGGTCCCCTGGCTCAGTGTTGGGATCAGCAATGTCCCCAAATCATGGCAGTATGGATACCTGAGCTGACAATTGAAAATCTGGTTCTGAATTGGGGGCTGTGAGGACCAAAAAGAAGCTACTGCAAAACCACTAGGTTGAAAGGGAATGAGCATAGAGAGAGACTAAAATTACTAATAATAACTCCCACAAGAGAAAGACTAAAAAGGCAGTCAAAAAATGTAATTTAAAAATGTAATGGTAGGAATTGAATTCACTTCAGAAGAAGTGAAAATGGTAGGGCAATGTGACACTGACTTTTTAAGGAATTGATTATTTATTTAGCAAATATTCTAAGCACCTACCATGTCCTAGACACTGTTTTAGGTGCTGAAGATACAATTATCAACAAAACAAGACTGCTGATATGGTTTGGTTCTGTGTCCCCACCCAAATCTCATCTTGAATTATAATCCCTTATAATCCCCATGTGTCAAGGGAGGGACCAGGTGAGAGGTGCTTGGATCATGGGGGTGATTTTCCCATGCTGTTCTCATGATCATGAGTTCTCACAAGATCTGAAGGTTTTATAAGGCAGTTTTTCCTGCTCTTGCATGCTCTCTCTTCCCTGCCACCATGTAAGATGTGCCTCCTCCCCTTCCACCATGATTGTAAGTTTCCTGAGCCCTCCCCATCCATGCAGAACTGTGAGTCAATTGAACCTCTTTTCTTTATAAATCACCCAGTCTCAGGCAGTTCTTTATACCAGTGTGAAAACAGACTAATACAACTACCTTCTTGAAACTTACATTCTATGGAAGAGACAGAAAATTTTTTAAATTATGTAATACGTCAACTATTAACAAGTGCTTGAAGAAATGTTTAGGATCCTCAAAGATATAAAGGAATGACTAACAACCATTTATAAAAACATAAACTATGAAACAATAAATAGGCAAACTAAAACAAAAGCAAGTTATAAAAGAGAACCAATTGAAATGAAAAATATAGGTATTAAAATACATAAACTCAGGCCAGCCACAGTGGCTCACTCCTATAATTCTAACATTTTGGGAAGCTGAGACAGGAGGATAGCTTGAGCCCAGGAGTTTAAGACCAGCCTGGGCAACATAGCAAGACCCCGTCTCTACAAATCATTTCAAAATTAGCCAGGCATAGTGGCGTGCACCTGTGGTCCCAGCTACTTGGGAGGCTGAGGTGGGAGAATTGCTTGAGCCTGGGCAATCAAGGCTGCAGTGAGCCATGATCACACCATTGCACTCCAGTCTGGGCGACAGACTGAGATACTCAGTCTCAAAAAAAAAATACATAAACTCATAAGTATTGGATAAACTCTATGTTGTCATGGTAGAAGAGAGATCCACTAATTAGGAGGCAGTACTGTAGAAATCACCCATAATGCAACACAAAGAGGGAAAATGTATTTTTTTAAATATGAAAGGGCAGCTAAGAGATATAGAAGATACACTGACGGGCATCAACATACAGCTAATAGGAATTCCAGAAGAAAAGAATAAAAGGAATGAGAGAGAAGTGATGTTCAAAGAGATAATATCTGAAGTTTTCCAATATTAAAGTTAGAATTCACTAGATATGGATACATAGAAACTTGTATTTTCACTGTGATATATCTAAGTGTCTATATATTACAGTGAAACTGTGAGACATCTCAGGATAAAGAAAAAAAATCTCATTGGAGAAAAAAAGATTATCTACAAAAAAAAAGAAAACTGATGGGAGGAACATCATCAGAAACAGATGCCAGAAAACATGGGAGGAACTCACAAAGTGCCAAGAGAAAGTTACTATCAATATACAATTTTATACCTAGCTAAACTGTTACTCATTCAAGAGTGAGAGGAAAATATATGTACTTTTTTATAATAATTAAAAGAAATTATAGCCCATGTTCCAGGTAAAAAATTTATGTGGAATGACATCACAGTGAAAATTACAAAAGTTTAGAACTAAACCACAAAAGCACTAAATATCTAAGCAATAATGACTATTGCTACGATGTATTGCTTCCAGCTATGAGCCAGGCATTATATCATATTAGACGTTTCCCAACTAGCATATCTCTTAGCCCTCAAAGTCATGTTATTAACTAGATAGTGTTAACTCCTTTGTAAGAATTTTAAAAGCTTTTGGGAGAACAAGGTAACTATACTCTTGTGAACTAAATGTTTGTGTCACTCAAAATTCATATGTTAAAACGCTAACTCCCAATGTGATGGTATTAGGAGGTAAAGGCTTTGGGAGGTAATTAGGCTTAAATGAAGTCATGAATGTTGGTCTTTCATAATGGGGTTAGTACCCTTATAAGAAGAGGAAGAGACTGTAGAGTTTCCTCTCTCTCTCTCTGTCATTTGAGGATACAGCAAGAAGGTGGCTGTCTGCAAGCCAGGAAGAGAGCCCTTACCAGACCTGAACATGTTGGTATCCTGATCTCAGACTTCCATCCTGAAAAATTGTGAGAAACAAGTAAATGTCTGTTGCTTTAGCTGTCCAGTTTAGTATTCTCTTATAGCAATCTGAGCTAGGATGCATGCACAAAAATCTGGGTCTATATGAAGATAAGGAGCCAGTGAAGGTACAGGTGGAATTTTATTGACACTTGAGAACAATAATAGGGGGCCTGAGCCAGGTACACACAGCTGTTTGACAGGGAGGAGGTGGACAGCATTCTAATTCAGAGGTATTTCATGCTAATGATTACTTTTCTCCTGCTTACCTTTCTCTAAGTCTAGCCCAAGCTTTCCTCATTTGAAATACAGTTGACCCTTAAACAACATGGTGTTAAACTGCTTGGGCCTACTTATATGCAGATTTTCTTCTGCCTCTGCCACTCCAAGACAAGACCAACCCCTTCTCTCCCACCTCCTCAGCCTACTTAATGTAAAGGCAATGAGGGTAAAGACTTTTATGATGATCTACGTCTACCTAATGAATAGTAAATGTATTCTCTCACTTACAACTTTCATAATAACATTTT
Organism: Pan troglodytes; assembly: GCF_028858775.2. Taxonomy (NCBI): domain Eukaryota; kingdom Metazoa; phylum Chordata; class Mammalia; order Primates; family Hominidae; genus Pan; species Pan troglodytes. The sequence goes on from NC_072398.2 coordinate 67,973,161, forward strand.
CCTTTCTCTAGCTTACTTTATTGTATGAATACAGTTATAATACATATACAAATTATGGCCAGGTGTGGTGGCTCATGCCCATAATCCCAGCACTTTGGGAGACCAAGGCAAGTAGATTGCTTGAGCTCCGGAGTTCAAGACCAGCCTCGGCAACATAGTGAAACCCCATGTCCACAAAAAAATTAGCCAGGCATGGTGGCTCACACCTGTGATCCCAGCTACTCAGGAGACTGAGACAGGAGGATCACTTGAGCCCAGGAAGTTGAGGTTTCAGTGAGCTGAGATCATGCCACTGTACTCCAGCCTGGGCAACAGAGCAAGATCCCATCTCTAAATAAATAAATAAAACAAATTATGTGTTAATTGACTGTGTTACTAGGGCCTCTGAACAGCCAGGCAAATACTTTAGCAAACCTCAGAGGTGCTGTTCTGATAGGTCCCGGAACTGGCTCCCCCTTCCTTGGAGGAAAATGTACCCCTTCTCTGAAATCAAAAAAGAGCACAGGGTGCTTTTCAGCATAACTAACAACCCCCAGGACTGGAAGAGGGGAGTCTTCTTGCTTCCTAACATTGACAGAATTAAGGGTAATGAGGAGACACTTCATTTCTCACTTGCACAGCCTCATGTGGAAATGAACTGAACAAAGTAAGTTTGCTGTTAAATCTTATTCTCTTGGATCTAGGATGCATTTCTCCTTATCCCCTCTCCTTCTCCCCCTGTCCCTTGCCCCCACTTCTCCACCCCCAGTGTCCTCTAAATCCTGGGCACACCTTCCCCACTCCCAGCCTGCAACCCCAGGCATCTGGCTGGTGATGCACCACACAGCCTCGTCCTTCCCAGCCCAGCTCGTCTGGTGTCCCAGCTGCTCATTTTCTCAGCCACTACCCAGGCTAGCACCCGAGTTTGCAGCAGACCTTGTGTAGACCATCCTGCCCGGGTGACAGCTCTCCCCAGGCCTCCTCACAGAAGACGCAGCTGTCTTCCTGAGTGGCCACGTGTGGACTGCATCATCTTCCGGTGCTCATGACTCCCAGTTGCTTATTACATAAAACCCAGCCTCCTTAGCAGAAGCTTGCGTCTTCTTTCAGCCTCACCTCACCCCTTCCTTCCCCCATCACTGTTTTTCCTGGGCTGTGCTCTCCACCCCACACATGATGCAAGGCCACCAGCGCCCTCCCTCCTCTGATAGCTGGCTTCAAACTCTGACCCCAACCCGCTCCCCGCCTCTCCTTTGCGACCCCCTCGTGGCTCCTCTGACATCCCCTCCAGCGCCCCCTACACCCAACATCTAGGTCCTCGGAGCTCTCCAGAAGCATGGACCATCTGCCTCACTCTTCTCCATGCCCCTTAATTCCATTGTCAGTCCCTAATAGGAAACAGAAACTGAAAGAACCACGACTGTGCCCAGCTTGCCACAGGCCTCAGCCCACTGTGCCCAGTACCTCACCGGTACCCAGGAGAGAAAGCTAGCAGATTCTGGCTAGCAGAAACTGCCTGTCCAATGTGGCCCAGAGCCCAGGCCCTGCTTCCCAATGACAGTCTGCTGCTCAAATATCCACCTGGATATACTCGTGACAGTGAGCCACAAAGATCTGGGGACCCCTACAACCTTCTAGGGAAGTTCTTTCCTTCATTGCCAGACCACTTGCTAAATGCCAGGCCCTGCACAGAGCAGAGGCGCAAAGCTAGAAAGACAGAGCCGTCCTTCACGGGACCCCCAAGGCAGCAGGGTGGACCAGCAGGTATACAGCTGTGACTGCATGGTGGGAGGAAAGTGGCCTCTGGGAAATTGGCTTTCAGAAGGCCAGAGGCCTGCTCCCCAGTGGGAGGTTGTGGGGGTCTGTCCCACAGACCCTGACCCAGCGATGGATGAATAACGTACAGTGACACAGATATTCTGCTTGTCAGTCCAGTTAAGGGTCTGGGCCCCTCACAAACACCAAGGAAGGTGCTGTAAAGAGTAGCAGCCATGGCCTCAACTAGCTGGTCCTGCCAGCATTTATCCAGCACACATTAAATGACAAAGGCTTTGAGTCAACACACCTATGGGTAATTAATCTGGTCGCCCTCCCCCAAAGACAGCCATCCTGCCCACGAATGGTCAAAGGTTAGTCTTAGGACCACATGTGTAAACATGCTATTTAGATAAACTCCCTTATATGCCTTTGTATCTGCACCCTAAGCTCTTAGGCTCCTGAAAAGAGAATCTGGCTGCCTTCAGCCAAACTATCTGAAGCTATGCAGAACTTCCCAGCCTTCCAAGAAGATTTGTGTCTATATCCTATAACTCCATCTAAAATTTTTTCCACCAGCCTGACTGAACTCCCACATGAGGTGCCACAGAAAATGAGAACTGGGACGAGAGGAAAACAAGCCTGTTGCTCCCAACCCCTTTACACAGGGAGGCCCACTTATTCTCACAGTTCGGAGCCAAGCATCTCAGGGCACCCACTGGAAAAGGAAACTAGAAAGAGCTTCCATCCTTGAGGGCTTACAGCCAAATTGACATGGAAGTCCTCAAAGGATCACACCTTCCCTCCAAGGAGCAAGCTCTCTGAGCCAAAGACCAGCCCCACCCATTCCTGCCTGACACTCTTCGGAAGTCACCCAACCTCCTCAGCCTCCACTGATCTACAGCAGGAGGCTGCGGGACTGCATCTCAGGGTCTTAAGTGAGAGCAAAGTACGCATTTGGTAAACAGTAGCTAATGGCCACTGTGGATGTGTGGTTGTGCGGGTGTTGTGGTTGCTGCTGTTGTGGCTTGTGTGGTTGCTGCAGTTCTGGTAGTTACTGCAGTTGTGGTGTGTGGTCAAATGGCTGTGGTTGTTGCAGCCATGGTTGTTGTGTGGTTTGTGGCAGTTGTGGTTGTGAGGCTGCATGGTTGTTGCAGGTATTCTGGTTCCTTCATCACAGATGGAGGAGGAGGCCAGCCACTGGGGAGGGGTGGCCTCTGAACACCTGGCACCAACTCATCACACAGCAGCGCCAGGCTGTGCCCAGATAAGCAAAGAAAGGGGAGGGCAGAGAAAGGAAATTCTCTTCAGATGAGTGTATGTCAGAAAGGAAGTCCCATAGCCCTCTCTGTGGCCATGGGTGACTCCCTCGCACTGCTGTGTAGGCCTCTTATCTGGAGCTGAAGCGAAGTCCAAGTGCTTGAAAACCTGAAGGTGCTCCTGCTTGCAGCACCTCTGTTCCCAGGAACATGCTCCTGTGCAGGAACCCATTATGGGCACCACCAAAAATAGACCCTGCCCCATCCCATCCCACTGCCCTGAGATTCCCAAGCAAGCCCAGCAGGTAAACTGATAGCCCCGGGGTGTGGGGACAATGGCCTCGGATCACACCAAAGGCCCAAGTGGAGGGTCCAGCCTGCTGACCACCTCCTTGACCCTGGACCCCAGAGTCAGAATAAGACAGGGTGGGCTGGCACAGCCCTCCAGTAGGCAGGACCTGGGCATCTCCTGGCTCACCTTCACCCACCATTCATGCAAGAGCTCCATGAGTGGATCAGAGCCATGGTGAGGCCACACAGTGTAGCCAGCGCAGCAGGCAGAGACCTTCTGCCCCTGGTACCCAGGCTGGAATTTTACAACTGCCTTAGGGAACTCAGGTCCTAAGCAACATATCCCCCTCCCCTGCACCCTGCTCCTAATCATATGTTTATTGAATTTTAAAAAAATATATAGATAATATTTCATGTGACCCAGTAGTCATATGCACAGAAGGAAATACAGTGAAATATCCCCTTCCCATAGTTTCTCTTAATCACCCAGAGATCGTTTATGAAAATACAAACAAATATGCCCAGGTATGCATACAAAGGAACATGATGTAGTAATGAGAATATAAATTCTGAAGCCAGACTGCCTGAGTTCAAGACGTAGCACTGCCCCTCACCAGTTAGTATGTGACCTTGGACAGCTTCTCTGTGCCCCAGTTACCCTCATCCACAGAACAGGACATAATTGTGGTACCTACCTCGCAAGGGAGGTTCAACACTATATATCAGCTCTCACTGTCACATATGTTCTTTCCCATTCTACAGAAATGATAGCACACTTTTGCACACACTGTTCTGCACCTTATTTTTTCACTGTGAAGTGTATCTGGGAGGTTATTCCCATATCAGTACATAAAGAACTTCCTTCGAGGGCCGGGCAAGGTGGCTCATGCCTGTAATCCCAATGCTTTGGGAGGTCGAGGTGGGTGGATCATGAGGTCAGGAGTTCAAGACCAGCCTGGCCAACATGGTGAAACCCCATCTCTACTAAAAAAAAAATACAAAAATTAGCTACTCGGGAGGCTGACGCAGGAGAATAGCTTGAATACAGGAGGTGGAAGTTGCAGTGAGCTAAGATCATGCCATTGCACTCCAGCCTGGGACAGAGTGAGACTCCATCTCAAAACAAAACAAAACAAAACTTCCTTTTTTTTTTACTTGCATTAAAGATGAACTAATCTTAATTTTTTTAGAGCTGCATAGTATTACATTGCCTCAACATACAAGAACTGATTTAGTTGCTGCTTTTTTGATAGACATTTAAAAGGTATCCAGTCTTTTACTCTTTCAAACAATGTTGCAGTGAATAACTTGGTACATACTTCATTTTGTCCAAAAGTGACTAGGATAAATTGCTAGGAGTAGAAAGCTAAACAACAGGTGTGTGCATTTGTCATTTTTGTCACCTATATAGGCTGTATAGATTTAGTGTCCCATCGGCAACGTATAAGAGTTTCTGTTCTTCATACCTTCACCAACAGTATATAAACAAATTTTTAATCTTTTGTCAATTTGTTAAGTAAAAAATGATAAATCCTAACTCTGTTGTTTTATTTTACTATTTCTCTTACTATGAGTAACGTGAAGCAGCTTTGTATATGTTCATAAAACACTTCTGTTCCTTTTTCTACGAACTCTCTGTTCATACCTTTTGCAAATGTTCTTACTGTATAGTATGTCATTTTTCTTGTTGATGAAGAGAAGTTCATTACGCATTAGGAATATTAGGATAATTTTTCTGGTTTGACATTACTCTTCTGAATTGACTTTTGTTCTTTTTCCCATGCATAATTTTAATGCAATAGAAATTATTGTTTTTTTCTCTATGGCTTCTGTTTTTAGTGTCATACTTTGGAAGTTCTTCCCTGTTCCAACATGGTCATTAGATCCTTTTTTACTCTCCCAAACTTGTTTCTATCATTTTGAAACATTTCAATCACTGACTTCTCCTGGTATGTATCCTGATATAAGAAGTGAGATCTGAATCCAACTTAATTTTTTTCCAGATGGCTACCCAGTTGTCTCAACACCATTTATTGAATAATTCATTTCTTTTCCTGAATGATTTGAAATGCCATCATTATCAGAAGCTAAACTCCCAATAAGTTTTGGTCTATTTCTGGACTTCTTATCTCATTCCAACTCCAAGATGTCCTACACTATTTTATTTATTGTAGGTTTATAATATGCATTACAGTATATCTTGTAGGGCTCATTTCCCATTGATTTTCATTGCTTCTTTTTTCATATGAACTGTTAGGTTTCTTGGGATTTCTTTTAATTTATAGGTTAACTAAGGCAAAACTGATATTGACTATGATGTTGAGTCAGTTTTTGGCAAATTATATTTTCCCAGAAAAGTATCCAATATGTCGGGCTTTACAAAGTTGAAACTGACCACCCTCAGTTTCAATAATTTGCCAGGACTCACATAACTCACTAAAAGCTGTTACATTGTGGTTAATGGTTTATTATAGACAAAGGATACAGATTAAAATCAGGCAAGAGAAGAGGCACGTAGGGCAGACTCCAGGAAAGTTCCAAGCACAATGCTTCCAGTTGCCCTCGCCCTGCGAAGCCATGGAAAATGCTGCTTTCCCCGGCAGCAATGTGTGACAATACACACAGAGTACTGCCAAACAGAGAAGCTCACCTGAGCCTTTGTGTCCGGAGTTTTTATTGGGGCTCGAGAACACAGACATAATTGACTGTCCATGGGGCTGACCTTTCCTCTCTGGACCCACAGGAGGTAGAACAGATACCATGTGCCCCCAGCTCCCATCATAAATCACATGGGATTTGACTATCCAGGGTGGCCTAAGGCTCCCAGGTAGACAAAGATACTCTTATCAGGCAGGACATTCCAAGGGTCCAGAGCTTACCTTCCAGGAGCCAGGACAAAAGCCAAACCTCTCTTTGGGTAAGGTTAATTCTTAACTACATAAGTTTTTAAATTTTCTTACATGTAGTTGAGCAAAATAGTCCCTAAGGATTCTTTTAATTTCCTTTATCTGTAGTTATTGTCCCGTTGGTATTTCTTTTTTTCTTTTATTTTTTAAGAGCAGGGTCTTGCTCTGTCAACTAGGCAATAGCATGATCATAACTCACTGCAGCCTTGAACTCCTGGGCTCAAGTGATCCTTCTTCCTCTGCCTCCCAAGTAGCTGGAGCCACAGTCACACACCACCACACCTGGCTATTTTTTTTTAAATTTTTTTAGAGACAGCATCTCGCTGTGTTGCTCAGACTGATCTTGAACTCCTGAGCTCAAGTGATTCTCCCACCTCAGCCTCTCGAGTACCCCTTAGCATTTCTTATTTGTGCTTCCTCTTTTCTTTTCTCTCGAGAGGGTTAGCTGACAATTTAGAAATCTTACTGTTTTTTCAAAGAATTTTATTTTGAATATATTTATTATGTATCAGTTTATCAATTATAAAATATTTTTGTTTTTTAATTAATTGATTTCTGTTTTAACATTTATTAATTCCTTTCTGCTTTCTTGACATTTATTGCCTTTTTTCTAACTACTTCCATTGGATGCTTATTTCATTTTCTCATTCCTGTTTAATTTTTTATTAATTCATTATAAGACTATGCATATTAATCAGAGTTATCCAGAGAAACATAACTAATCGGATATCTATGTAGATATGTATTAAATTGTTATGAGGAATTGGCTCACACAATTATGGAGGATGAGAATTTGTAAGATCTGCAGTCAGCAACCTGGAGACCCAGGAGAACTGATGATGTCATTCCAGTCCAAGTCTGAGGGCCTGAGAACCACGATTGCTTATAATTTAAGTTCCAGTCCAAGTCTGAGTCTGAAGACAGGAGAAGATTGATGTTCCAGCTCAAAGATAGGTAGAGAGAGAGAGAGAAGATTCTCTTATTCTGCCTTTTTGATCCATTCAGGCCTTCAATGAATTGGAAGAGGCTCACCCACATCAGGAAGGGCAGTCTGCTTTACAATCTACCAATTCAAACACTAATCTCACATAGAAACACCCTCAGCCAGCATGGGGGCTCACACCTGTCATCCCAGCACTTTGAGAGGCTGAGGCAGGTGGATCGCTTGAGCCCAAGAGTTCAAGACCAGCCTGGCCAATGTGGCAAAAACCTCGTCTCTACTAAAAATAGAAAAATTAGCTGGATGTGGTGGTGCACACCTGTAATCCCAGCTACTCGGGAGGCTGAGGCATAAGAGTTGCTCAAACCTGGGAGGCAGAGGTTGCAGTGAGCCAAGATCATGCCACTGCACTCCAGCCTGGCTGACAGAGCAAGACTCCATCTCAAAAAATAATAATAATACAAAAATTAGCCAGGTATGGTGGCATGCCTGTGATCTCAGCTACTCAGGATGCTGAGGTGGGAGGATCACTTGAGCCCAAGAGGTGGAGGTTGCAGTAAGCCAAGATCATGCCACTGCACTCCAGCCTAGGTGACAGAGCAAGACCTTGTCTCAAAAAAATAATAATAATAATTTTTAAAAAGAAACACCCTCACAGACACACCCAGAATAATGTTTGACAAAATATCTGGGCACCCTGTGTCCCAGTCAAGTTGACACACAAAATGACCCATCACACTACGCATTTTCCTCTGGACACTGCTTTAACTGTACCTCCTAAGTTCTGGTAAGTGATGTTTTCATTATTGCTGTTTTACAGATAATCATTCCATCTTGAAAATGTCTTGTGGCTTACAGCAGGAATATTTTGCTACTAAATTTTGACCAACAAGTAGGTACAACGACTTGCCTTTTCATATGAGGTTGACCTGATTCTTATGAGGCCAATATGAAGGTGAACCAGAACCTTCTCAGGGCCCAGAAGTTGCTTTGAAAAAATTCTCTCAACACTTGAAAAACTCATTTAAATATCAATGGAAACACACACCTACCTGCCTAGATGGGTTTCTTAACAACCAAGGTCAAAAGTTTCCCTATTGGATCTTGAATCTAAGAGGAAAAAAAGAAACCAACTCTTTCTCATTCAAATGTTCATAAATAATAATATTATTAACAATAATTATAATAGCTACCATAAGGCTGGGCACGGTGGCTCACACCTGTAATCCTAGCATGCCTGTAATTCTAGCATTTTGGGAGGCCGAGGCAGGTAGATCACCTGAGGTCAGGAGTTCGAGACCAGCCTGGCCAACATGGTGAAATCCCGTCTCTACTAAAACTACAAAAATCAGCTGGGGGTGGTAGTCGGTGCCTGTAATCCCATCTACTTGAGAGGTAGAGGCAGGAGAATTGCTTGAACCCAGGAGGCAGAGGTTGCAGTGAGCCGAGATTGTGCCACTGTACTCCAGCCCGGGCAACAGAGTGAGACTCCATCTCAAAAACAAAACAAAACAAAACAAAAAAATAGCTACCATAATGCCATCTGATGTATGTTTTCAGTGCTTTACATATGTCATCTTATTTACATTTTACAACAGTTCTAAGATGGAAATATCACTCTACGTTTTAAAGATGAGAAAACCAGGCTTCGAAGGGGTTACATAACTTACTTAGGATCACACTTCTTTCTAAGTGGAGAAGCTAGGATGTCACACCAGCTCCGATTTAAAACCTGTGTATTTTTTCAGGATAATACCTTGCCTCTTTTGCACACTCCTCTGCCCTGACTTACAGCAATAAGATGGTTCTGCCTCCCATGACAAAACTTATTTTCTAGGCAGAGCAAGTACGTCTGCTGTGGTCCACTCTCAATTAGGTAGAAGTCCAGCCTGGAATTGTGGCACTGCAATGCAGCAGGCCACCTGGCCACAGAAGGCCTTTGCCTGTAGAAGCCATATGGATGAAGAAGACTCTGAGCCAAGCGCTAATGCAGAGAAAGGGGATGGAACAGGGGTGGGGGCTGGGGAAGGAGGGAGCTGGCACAGCTGCTTCCGAAGGGGACGTCATGATGGGCCATCAGTACTGACCACTAAGCCTGAATGTGCTGGACACACCAGTCACCCATGCCAAGCCCATTAAGTTCATCTCAGCTGTCTGGCAACTGCCCTCTAATGAAACAAGCCAACAACTTCCTATATTTGAGGTTTCAGTTAGTGTCGTTGGCCAAGTTTCAGTGGGAACCAGAGAAGACGACCACACGGGGGCTGTAGGCCCTGAGCGCAGCAGCCCAAGCCGACCTCAGAGCGCCTGCCAGCTGGGCAGATTATCAGCGTCCTGCTGCAGAGAGATAAGGAACGTTCTGATCCAGCCCCGAGAAGTGCAGGGCTTTATATAGCAGCTTGAGTAGGCTGCAAGGGAATGTCCTGGCCGAAGGCTTCTCCGTAGCCAAGAGAGAGGGGAGTGGGTGGAGAGGAAGGCGGGAGCTTTATAAATAACCCGATGTGTGCTGATCTGCTCAGCGGCCTTGTCTTAGCAAAGCCTGAGGCCTGGGGGAGGAGAGGGACATTTACAGATGACTTTTATTTTCTTTATCACTTGTCTATATTTTCTAAGTTTTCTACGATGAACTTGAACTCCTTTTATAATCAGCAAGTATGAATACAATTTTAAGAAAGCAAAAAAGAGAGGCATAAAAAGAATTCCTTTGGTTGGAGATTTTAGTGACCATCTTTACCCACTCAGAGGTTCCCAAACAAGCCCCAGTGCTCTCCTCCCTTCTCTGGTCTCTCCCATTGGGCCCCCTGGGGTGCCTGTACTCACCTATGATGCAGGATCTGACCAGTTTTCTTAGCTCCTCCCGGGTTCCCGCATTCCCCATACTCTCCCCCTGCTCCCACTAATCCAAATGTGGCTGTCCTTGGCCTTATTGTTTTTAAAAAAGGTGTCCAGATCCCTCATCTCTGCTAGGGTACATAAGGGTTACTTGGGTATGTCCCCTGTGCCTGCTACACTAGCTTAATAATGGGTAAAAAGCCATGGAGTCCCTGTACAGAGTGTGGTTTACTCTCTGTGCCTCAGGGTCCCTTTTCTATAAAATGGTGATAATAAGACCACCTACTTCATAGAGGTCACATTAAGATTAAAATAAGACAGTGGATGTAAACTGGCTGACACATTGGAAATGGCCAATTAAATATTAACTAATTACCACTCCACTGAGCATCCCTCCTCACACTCAGGCCCTGAATGACCACACCTACCAAATGTGACCAGACAGATTTTCACTGTTTCCAAAAATAACTCCTCCCAGGAGGTGTGAAGATTCACCACTGCAACTCTGGCACTGATTCAAAGCAGGAGTTCCAAAAATGTTTTGCGAGGTGACAGGCTCCCAGAATCACAGTCAGCCTTCACAGTGCCCCTTATACGGCTGCAATCCTCATTTGGATGTGTGAGTCATGGTAGGGCTACCACATAAACAGATAAATGAATAAACATGTTGTGACTTTGTAGTAACGACCTCATGTAAGCTAAGTTCAGCTCATGACTCTGGGGCAATTTTTAGGACACAAAAGTAGATAAAATATCAACCGATTCCTATTTTTTGAGCAAGCGCTATGTACAAAAAGGCACGGCGCTAAAATGCAAAAATGGAACATTTTAAAAAGATGAAAGCTTCTGCTTGGAAAGAGATTACACCCTAATCGAGGAAGTAAAATGCAGATACAGGAATAGAAAGCACACTCAGCAAAGCAAGATATGATCCATGGAGGTGATAAGGTGGAGAGTTCAGAAGAGCACGCCTGCTGGGTTCTGGAGGTCAAAGCAGCCTCGTGGAGGAAATTAATACCCTTGATAAGTGGATGCCAGGCCTTGTAGAATTCTGATGCAATCAGGATAGAGTCTGAGAGAAAGGGTCTCACATGTCAATGTCAACAAAGCATGGTGCTAGGTACTCATATAAGTACATCATCTTTTTTTGATCTTGACAAGAATCTAGTGTGATGTTACCATTCCCATTTCACAGATAAGAAGACAGTGGCTCAGAGAAGCTCAGAGAGGTTAAGTTATATGCCCAAGGTCATTCACAGCAGAGGCAGGATTCAAACCAGGTTCTACCCAGCTCCACAGTCCATATTCTGGCTTCTACCATCTGGCACTGCTATGGCCTCCCTTAAATCTGGCTCCCAGAACAGACTTGGGCTGTCTGTGACCAGGAGCAGGGCTTTCATTCCATGGCTGTGGCCTTTTAGTAGAGAGGACACTGCCCAGTGTGGCTGACAAATTCTTTGGCAATATATTGACCTTACATTGCCTGCCAGTAACATGGGATAAGGTGTAACAACTTCTAAGCCTAGATCAAAGTCATAATTTTGATCACAGGTTACAATTTTGTATATTTAATCCCCTGCTTCTACTTTGTAGTATTTTTGTCAGTTCAGCAATTCACCTCTTTTATCACCACTACAATCTATAATAAGCACATGGACTTTTCAGGAATGACATAGGAATAAGATAGAAATAAGCTTTCAGAGGTGACCTTTGCCCCCAATTTTCAGTCACGTGGACTTGGAGGATTTTTGTGATATAACAAATAGCACCTGTTGGTTAGCATTGGAAAAGTCCCCAGATGCATCTGGGAGCAGCCAACATCAGCACCAAGATATTGCTCATATTCACTGGTGTCTTGCCGAAAGCCCACCCAACACCAATATCACCCAAGCCTAAGCTTCACATTCCCCAGGCCAATAAATAGTATTTATTGAGTACCAGGTTCACGGTTCTTAAAACCAGCTGGAAATCACAATCCAGTAACCCTAACTCAATCCCAACTCAGACTGTATAACCATATTCTAATCATGAAGGGAATCTGGGAGGCTCTCTAAAAGAACAGTATTTGTCCCCTCTGAAACTCATGTTGAAACTTAATCCCCAATGTAACAGTATTAACAGGAGGGGCCTTTAAGAGGTGATGGGTCAGGAGGGCTCTGATTAATAATTAATAGTTAATGTGATTAATGGATTGATGGGCTAATGGATTAATGGGAAATCAGGGGAGTGGGTTTGTTATCACAAGAGCGAGTCTGTTATTAAAAGCCAGTTCAGGTCTCTCATGAGCCCTCCACCATGTGATACCCTGCACCACCTTGAGCCTCTATGGAGAGTCCCCACCAGCAAGGCTCTTGCTCAATGTGGTTTCTTGACCTTGGACTTTCTAGCCTGCAGAACTACAATAATTCCATAAATTTATTTTCTTTATAAATTACCTAGTCTGAGATATTCAGTTATAGCAACAGAAAATGGACTAAGACAAACGGGAACTCAAGCTGGGAGGGAGCCATAAAACCACTCCCCAGGGAACCAGGGCAGGGTCATTTCAGCCATGAAAAGCCCATTGCAGACATCTTTCCTTCAGCTGGGAGCCCAGTATTGGGGAGAGATTGAAATAGATACCATCCCTCTTTCATGAACATATGAATAACAAAACTGATTCAGGAAATGTGACTTAGGGACACAGTAACCGTGTGCTTTCTAACACTGCATCCCAGGATCAGGCAGACTTGCCCTCCCATGCACTAGCACAGCTGCATCCCCGAGGCCTCCCACTGTGAGGCCTGCCTCACTAAGCACCTGGCTGAAAGCAATGATCATACTCTCTACAGGCAGGCAGATCCTAAGAGAGGGCCCGGAAGGGGCTGAGCCACATACCCACAATTTCCTTTACGGGCTCACTAAGCAGTTCAACTACTAAAGAAAATAGAGTAAGAGACAGAGAGAAGCTAGGAATGTCACCCTAATCAAACTCCCTCATACGGAAATGTGAAAAGAGGAGAAAGTAAGTTCCTCCTCAACACTCATCCCAATTCCATTCTAAGTACACATAAGCCCCTTTTCAAGCCTCTCCAAAATAGTATTATGAGTCGGGCTTTCAAATGATCAATAAAATTCACAACTTGCATAGAGCCACCCCTCATTACACACATACACGTACACATAAACATACACATACACATACACATACACACACACACCTACTTAAGCAGGCCTGGGAAGCCTCCTACATGGAAGGTGAAAATGTCCAGTTGCTGAAGATAGGTGAGCTCCTCTGTGGCCCCATCTCAGAAGTGGATAATAAAGATTTCTGAGCCTGGTCTGCTCTCTTGCAGAAGTCTAGGTCCAGTCACTGTCTCTTTTGCTTAAAGATGAGTCCATTCATTCGTTCATTCTTTATTCAGTAGATATTTATGGAATGCTCACTATGTGCCAAGCACTCTGTGAGGCTGATTGTTCAGGAAACTGAAAAGCCAAAGGTGTTGGCAAACAGCAGCCCCAAACCAACCATTTGCCCAGGCCAGATACCTACTCATCATCTTTGACTCCTCCCCATCCTTCAAACCCCTTATCCAGTAGTCAGCCACCAAGTCCTGACATTCTAGGATTCAAGCATTTGAAAACCTTCCACTTCTTTCCATTCCTTCTGCTGTTCTTTGGTCCAGACCACCATGTTCTCTTCCTTGGATTGCTGCAGCAACTAGCAATTGATTTCCCTGCTTCTAAACTTGCTTTCATCCAGTCTAATTGCCACACCACAGTGTGTAGTAAGGAATCTGGCCTCAACTAAGGAGAGATCTGGCATTTGTCCCAGCTCCTGGGAGGTAACCTCTAAATCCTTGCAATTTCCCAAGTGATAGGAGTATCTGTGTTATTCGTGGCGGGTCCCTTATTTAGTATGAGAGGACTCAGTGTATGGGTTGACCATGCCAGAAGGACCAACCATGTGGTTAGGGGGTTGGGGCTTTGGGCCTCATGATATCAGCCTGACCTCTGGGAAGGGGAGGAGGCCTGGAGATCAAGTCCACCCACAAGAGCAAAAATTCGATCAATCACAACTACCTAATGAAGGCTCTGGACTTCATTATAGTCCAGTAAAAACTGTATGCCAAAGCTTGAGTGGACTTCCTTCATGCTTGTTGTCACATACAATGCTGGCAGGGCACTGTATCCTGAGGACACAGAAGCTTCATGTTTGAAACCCTCTCAGATTCTGCTGTATGTGTCCCTTTCTTTGACAGGTTCCAATTTGTATCTTTTTATTATAATAAAACTGTAATCATAAGTGTAGCTCTTCCCGGATTTCCATGAGTTATTCTAGTGAATCATCAAACCTGAAGGTAGTGTGGGAACCCCTGAATTTCTAGGCAACTTGTCAGAAGAGAAGGTGACCCTGAGGACCTCCAAACTTGGGGCTGATGTCTGAAGTGAGGGCAGTCTTGTGGAGACTGTGCCCTTAACCAGGAGTATGGCTAACTTGTTGTACACAGTCAGGGAGCTTTTCTAAAATGGGATCATGATCATATCACACGTCTACGGATCACACTTGAGGGATGTCTCGCTCTCCCTAGGACGAAGTCCAAATGCCTAAATACGGCTTCCAAGACCTCTGATGATCCAGGCCTGCTTAGCTCTCCATCTCACCCCGACCCCATTCCCCCTCAAACTTGACATTCCCACTTGCCACTGGCCAGGCGCTCCGTGCTCTCTCACTTTTCCAGACCTTGGGACATGTGGCCACTCATCCCGTAACATTCCCTCCACTCCCTTCTCTTGGCTGATTCCCATGAGTCCTTCAGGTGTCCACTTAGCGGTCACCTCCCTGGCACACCTTTCCACATACCTCCACCCAGTCAGAGCTAGATGCTCACGCCTCTCAATGCACATAGCTCACATGCTGAAGTGCCCTGGTCACTGTCTCCCACTCCAGACCATGAACTTTCTGACTATGAGGAATGTGTTTTCTTCCCTGTTATATCCTCCAGTGCTCAGCCGACTGACATACAATTCCAAAGAGATAAATAGCATTGTTAAAAGGGAAAACACGGCAGACATCAAGGTGAATAGTGTTGAATGAATGAACTACTGCAGAGGAAGATTTTGGAAGGCTCTTCATTCTCCTTCATGGAGATGTGAAAGATGCCTGGAGTCAATTATAAGTCATCTTCCAAGACAGTTCCACCCACAGGTAGTTAATCTCATTTATTTGGGGCTGCTTTTTGTTGGCTTCAACCTCAGAGGATAAACAAGTTTGTTTTTGTTTTTGTTGCTGTTGTTGTTTTTGAGAAAGGGTCTCACTTTCTTGCCCAGGCTGGAGTGCAGTAGCGCAATCTCGGCTCACTGCAACCTCTGCTTCCTGAGCTCAAGAGGTTCTCCAGTCTTAGCCTCCTGAGTATCTGGGACTACAGGCATGAACCACTAATGCCCGGCTAATTTTTTTGTATTTTTGTAGAGATGGGGTTTTACCGTGTTGGCCAGGCTGGTCTTGAACTCCTGAGCTCTAAGTGATCTGCCCACCTCAGCTTCCCAAAGTGCTGGGATTACAGGCATGAGCCACCATGCCCACCAGGATAAGCTATTTTTAACTTTGTCTCCCAAATTTTGAGAAGTGCCCTGTTCTGAGGCCTGAATGCAACTCTGAATTGCCCTTTGGGCATTTCTTTGACTCCTGATCACATTTCTGATAATTTATATTTCCCACTCCACCCCATCTACAAGGTTTTAGGGTATTTGTGAAGAAAGGGGTATCAACAATGTACTACTTTTAAACATAAATAACTAGATTATGTATTAAAGTCATATTCATCACTGATTCATACATGCATGAGCATATACTTTCTTATTGATATCTGTACTTTCTTATTGATCAATACTTGACAAAGCACTTGCTGGCATAGGCAAAATGGCATCTCCTTCTTCCTTTTGGCATTCAGTTAAAACAATCCACACAGGCTTCATCTTCCTTTCTTCTCTTTTTCCTTCCCCTCCCTTCCTGGCCTGGAAGAGTCACATAGGGCCCCTATGGGGTACTGACAGAGAGGGGGCTGCTGTGTGGAGTTCACTGATGATATGCCTGCTGGCACCTAAGGATACAGGGCACTAGAGGTGGGGACAGGGAGTAGAGGTGAAAGACACAGCTGCTGTCATTGGGAGATTGATTACATTACAAAAATAAGTAAACTTCTTGAGCAAATAAGTACATATCTTGAGGATAATGACAGTCAGGTTTCTTACTGTTGGAGAAGAGAATTACAAATATAGAAAAGACGGAAACTATAAAGAACACTGAGGTGGATTGGAACTGGAGGTGTGAGTATCATCGACTTACTGTTTTCTGATATATAAACACAGGTAGATATGGAAATAGTTCTAGATGTGTGTATACACCTGTGAGTGTACATATGCACACATATATTTCCTAGATCTGTCCACTCAACAGGCCTAGAAGCAATGACACCTCAGTAACAAGAAGCACACTAAGGGCTCAGATTTTGGTTCCTAAACACCATCCTCCACTACAAGAAGGCAGGGCTCCTTGGAGAAAGAGCTAATTCCAGGCTGGAGAAGGAAAAGTACCATGATGAGCCTTGGTCATTTTGTAGTGCCAGAAAGTAAGACAGTGCTGAGAATGGTGGAGATGTGTCAGAAGGAGGCAGGAGCCAAGCTGAAGGGACTCCACTGGCCATATCTGGAGCAATGTGAACATCAAAATAAACAAGGATGGCAATGGAATACAATCCATTGAATAAAACAAGATTCCCTACTGAAATAAATATGCAAATGAACATAGAAAATGGGAAAGCTTTGTATTACAGTAGCCCACCAACTAATAAAATGAAAAGGAATGATGGAAATAGAAAACCATAATTTGGAAACTGTCATAGTTGTGGTTGATTCTGGCAGGAGACATCAATGGAGGCTAAGATTGGGAGATGCAAGTTTGATAAAGAACAGGATTATCTCCCCACAAAATGCCATCAATTTAAAGGGGGTAAATGGGGTCTTTATAGGAGAGAAACCTGGCAGACAAATGTTGGTACGTGACTGGTGATCAAAATAAACAGTTCCAGTTGTGGAATGGATTGACATCCTATGTCTCCTCCTTCCACCCCACGCAATTCGCTGAAATGAGAATAGCATCATTTCTGTGGTGTTCTTATCAAGGGAGCATGACCCAAGTCTGGACACCAGGACATTAGACAGACCCAGGGACGTCCTGCAGAATGAATGGTTTGTACTCTTTAAAACAGCTGATGACATGAAAGACAGGGAAAGACTAAGAAACTGTTTCAAATTGGAGAAAACTAAAGAGGCACAAGAACCATGCAACTTGTATTCCTGGATAGGATCTTGGACTAGAAAGGAAAAAGAGACATTGTTGGGACAGCTTGAAAATTTTGAATGGGGTCTGTGGATTGGATGGCAGATGTGTCCAAGTGCAAGCCCTGACTTGAAAGGTTCTATGGTGGCTATGTAGGAGATTATATAGTCCTAGTTCTGTAATAAATGATTTAACATGGCCAGGTGTGGTGGGTCATGCCTGTAATCCCAGCACTTTGGGAGGCCAAAGCAGGCAGATCACTTGAGGTCAGGAGTTCAAGACCAGCTTGGCCAACATGGTGAAATCCCCGTCTCTACTAAAAATACAAAAATGGCCCTGGCATGGTGGCGGGTGCCTGTAATCCCAGCCACTCAGGAGGCTGAGACAGGAGAATCGCTTGAACCCAGAAGGCAGAGGTTGCAGTGAGCCAAAACTGCACCACTGCACTCCAGCCTGGGCGACAGAGTGAGACTCTATCTCAAATAAATAAATAAATAAATAAATAAATGATTTAACAGTTTGCCAAGGACCAAGGGAACAGCTTCCTCACTTCACACAACAGGACATCTAAAGATACATTTGAAACATCTTCATCCTTTGTTTATTTTCTAATATAATATGCTGAACTCTATCTAACATCATGGCATGGCCCCAACATCCTCATTGGCCATTTGTCTTTCAGTCTATCGCTAAGAATTTATCTTCTTCCTGACCTGCTACTTCCTGGTTTTCTAACTTCAGGAGCTTTTTGTTCATTGAGGGTGCAAGCTTTTATTCTGCCTTGAAGCACTCTCCCCATTAGCTAGGAGATTTTTTGACAAGAAAGGTGTATCTAAGCCCATTTTCTGTAAAATCTGTCATTGCCTAAGTGGTACCCTGCTGCTTGAGTCCTCATTCGTCTCCATGGCAATGTTCTGAAACTAGTCTGCTTGTGTAAGTTCAAGGCCCATCAAATTATTTACCCTAACAGAGTCTTTGTATCCCACCAATGCACACACAGACACATTCGGTGCATCATAGCAGCAACCTTCAAAAACGTAGCCACAGTTTGGTTTATATTCATTTCAGAAACAACCTCATCTTTTGAACTGGATAGTCCACTCATCAGCTGAGCTTCGTTTACTCATCCATTCATTCATGTGTGTGGGCTTAGTGAGGGTTGACATAAAAACTTACCTCTTCCTTGGGGGCTGGAGTAGGAATCAGGGATGGCTTCATGGAGGAGTAGTTAGCTGACCACTGAAGGAGAAGGGCTTTCCTGACAAAAACAAAGCACAAAAGCATGGAGCTGTGAATGAGATGACCAGGCTGGGGAATGGGGTGAAGGAGGGTGGTAATGAGAGGTACAGAGGAGAGGCAAGAGAGAAGGATGGGAACACTCTCCTAAGTATAAAATACTGAGAAATTGGCACTTTTCTTTAAGGCACTGAGGAAGATTTTAGGAGGAAATGCAGCATCCTCTGATTCATGTTTTCAAAAGCTCTCATTTGCTGCTGCACTGAGGTTTGATTAAAGGGTAAAGTCTCAGGGGCAGAAACACACTGACGAGGGCCTGAGCACACCACAGAGTGAGGGTGCATGGTGGAGATTCAGGCACCACTTCAGAGGCAGGCTGGGGAGGACCCAGTGACCATCAGATGGAGGAGAGAGGGACACTGCAGGGATTTCTGAGCCTGTTTAATGTCCAAGAAGGGAGAGTGTGGGAGAGAAGATAAAGAGTTTCATTTGGTACAGTTTGAGGAGTCTCTGAGACATTTAGTAATAAAATTAGATTTTGGCACACCCCCTGTCCTCCAATTTCCCCACACCCTTCATTCTCTATCACAGGGATGAAGCAACCTGATGAGCTCATCTCCACTGAGGTTGAATTAAGATTTAAAGGTTTAACCTGTGACTCCCCAACAGGAATTGCATTTTCATTTAACAGGAGTACCACTTAGCCAATCTTAATCAAAGGAAGGACTCTCTTACAGCAAAATTCCAGGCAATGTGATGAGCAAGTTGGGGAGATGTTTTCAGGCAGGGAGATCTGCCAAACACCCCTCAAATCACATGACAGAGGCTACAGCTACAAACTGTCTTAGTGAAGAGAATTCCCTGTTGAAGTTTCCCCTTCATTCCAAAAAACCCAGATCATCCCATAGACAAAGGGATCTTCCTCCAGGCAGGACGATGATCTCTTATGGTGGGGTGGCGGGACAGCAGATGTCACAGAGGCCTGGGGTCACTGAGTTCAAGTCCTGGGTCTGCCATTTATTGCTGTATAATCTTGGGCAGTTATTTAATTTTTCTCTAAGACTCGACTTCACCATCCATTAAACAGGAGTTCAGAGCATTTGCCTCTGAGGCTGTTGTGAGCCCAGATTTAAATCACATGGTCACTGTAAACACTAGTTCCTTCTTCTCCCACCCTCACCTCCCCCAACTTATTACTTCAGACTTGAAACACCATCAGTCATTCTCACTGCCTCCACCATTTATTTCAGTGTCTTTCAACACCCAATTCACTTAGAGAAGCCTAATTTTCTTCCTGTTCATGCGCTATTAGCTGCTCTGACAACTCTAGGTGATGAAAACCCATTTGTGTGGCACAGGCTGAGCCTCCACACCCAGCGGAGCGGGCTGTGTCTGCGAGCCGCCTGCAGGGGGCAGCATCGGGCAGCGTAAGGCAACGCCAGGGCTCCCTTGTAAAACGCTGGGGTCGGTCTGGGGAGGGCCGCAGAGAAGGCGTTTGAATTCAGACTCCAGCTGACAAAGGATCCATTTTACTCCATGCGGGTCTGACGCAGTCTGTCAGAGAGTCAGGTCTTTGGTAAACAAGAGTGCAGGGAGTGGCTATCCAAAAGCAACCCCGACCCGCGCAAGTCCAGCAGCGTTTTTCCCAAACCCACACCGGGACTAGGTTACCTTTTAATAAGCACGGGTGAGAGAAGCAGAAGACATCTCCTTATGGACTCACGGGGCCCTTGTTGCGGATGCGCCTTTCACCCCCAGTGAAGTAGTGGGAGAGAGCCCTTGACAAGGCAAGAAGGGGAGCTTAACCTCCCCCTCCCCATAAGCATTTTTAGATTTTCCCACACACTCAGCCCCTTCGAGGAGTCCTGGAGAAAACAAAAGAAACAGACACAGATGCTGATTCTAAAGAAGCTATTAATATTGTTGAAAAGACATGCAGATGTGAAGCTGGGACGCAAGGGTACACATGATCATGCTCTGTTTCTGAGAAAGCCTGGTGGCTCCGTGTCCCCAAAGCCCCAGGATGCACAGGCCAACCTGGGATGAATTTCTATGATTCGTGAATTTGTTGACGTGGAAAAACAAAGGGGCAGAATGTTTAAAATCAATCAAGCCTGCCCTGGAAGTCCAGAATATGGGATCGCCGAAGGGACAGATGATCAGAGCTGTAGGAATTTGAGGAAGGGAGCTATTGATGAATGTGGTGTTAAGTGGCCTGGACAAGCCAGTGGACTTGGTCATTCCTGAGAGCCTCGGGCCTCTGTGCCAATGAGAGACACTCATCACCCACTCTCCTATTGACTTTGGCTGGGGAGGGGAACTGCTATGTCACCATGACATCATCACCTTCCAGGAATCATCGAGTCAGCCTCAGTCCTCGAGGCCCCGGAAGTGGAGGCCCCAAGGCAGGACCCACTCACTTCCTCCTAGCCAAAGGCCAGGGGAGAAGGGGCTGCTCCCCGCAGAGCTTTGGGCCTGTTTTTCACCACCCTCTCCCAGTACTCAAGGCAGCCAGGACCTGACCCAGGGTAGGTCAGCTTTGCAAAGAGACAGACATCAGCATGCTGCCAGCTGCACCACGCCCACCCACACTCTCACACTGTGGGAGAGAGGCCCCCAGTGGAGAATGGCAGTGGCTGAGAGTTGAAATGCAAGCATCCCTGGTAGAGGTCGGGCTTGTAGCTTTGCCAGTCCTTCATACCTCCTTATGTACATGAGCTTCTAAGGGAAAAAATGTGATGGAGGAAGGAATTAGGAATGAAGTAAGAGGGAGTGGGGGCTGGCAGGAACAAGTGCAGAAAGCCGAGGTGGGGAGGGCTAAAAGGAAACCTGTGCCCACTTCATAGCTGAAGGTCACTGCAGATCTGGTGTCACCTGCAGATAGTCATGGGGGGAGGCAGATCGGTCCAGGCCCATTCCTTTCCCGAAAGACAGTGAGCACCACACAGCTCAACTCATCCCATGGCCAGAAGCCCAGGTACAGCACCAGAGGGTATCCACCTGTGGCCCTCAGGGGGTGACTTCCTCTTGCCCTTTCCTCCAGCATAGTCACAGGTGCCTCCCCCATCTTCCCCATATCAGAACTTTCCCTTCTCTGCTAAGAGGATTCAAACCAGTATCTGTCCACACCACATCAGCATCTGTTTCATCTTTTCATTAAACTCAGTGTTCCGTTGCTCTGTAAGCTGGTCTTAGGAAAAAGAAAATTAACCAGTAGGCAATAATAAGATTTGCTAGCATGGCAAACATCCTATACTCCTCCTACCCCCACTAACACACACACACACACATACACACACACACGTGTGCACACACACAATTGGCCATGTTTACTACATTGATTCACTTAATGCCAACAACACCCTGCCAGGTAAATATCTCCATCTTCCAGCTGAGAACACTGCAGTTCAGAAAGGGAAAGGAAGTTCTCCAGGGCACACAACTAGTGAGTGACAAAGCCAGTCTCAGAAGCCAGGTCCGTCTGTCTCCAAGGAGCTGGGATCTTTGCATTTGGGTACTCTGACTCAAAATAGGAGCCTCCTCTGCCTCTGAGTCAGAAACTTTAAAATTAGAATTTCATTCAGCGATTCACAAAATCTTAAGGTTGGAAGAAATGTTGAAGGTTGTCCAGGTCCATGACCCGGCAGACATCTGCCTCTCCTGCATAGCAGTGTTCTGGCTTCTGCTTGGATGCTCCATATCCAGGAAGTGTCCTGGTTCAGCCCATGCCGGTTTAGAATTATTAGATGGTTCTAGTGGTTTTGGAGCTGAACTCTCTCCCTATAACATCCATGCATTGGGTCTCCTCTTGGGAACATACAGAACCTAAGCAGTGTCACCCCTAAATTCTCTTTCACCAGACTGTGTGTTCTCGAGTCCTTGCAAGCTGCTCTTATGTGGAGGTTTCTCCCCACTCTCCTCTGTATGGGGGTCTGGTTTGTCTGTTCAGTCTCGAAGGGAGACCCAGCATGACTGTAATTCTCCGGAAGGGAGCTGACCAGCCCTGAGAAGAATGGGACCAGGTTCCACTGAGGAGACTGTAACTTGTTCATTTATTTACAGATCTTAATACACTGGGGACTCATTTTGACCTTATTATGAATGAAAACCCTTAAATGCCTTTCCCATATGCTGTCCCTAAGCCACACCCTTTCCTGCCCCTGTGCGGCTGGGTTTGAGATGCTTATAACCTGTTCTCTCGGGTTAGGCAATGGCCTGAACATGCTCTTGTATGGTCTGACCAGCCCCCTGCTGCCCGGGCCTCTCCTCAGTGCTCCCTGGCACTGCTGACCCTCTAGGGCCCAGCCACATCCTCCCTCTGGCCCTGCTCTTGTTGTCCACTCTGAGGCTCAGCCATGGGGCCTCCTAGGCCCACCTCTGCAGCACGCTGGCTCTTAATTCCCAGCCTCCTTATGCCCCACAGGGGGCACCTGGGAAGTCGCGGATATACCTTCATGCAGGTCGTGGAGAAGCAAGGGCCACTGTCTCAGCCCTTCCTCTGACAGGACACAATTTGCCAGCATTTCCACCATGCCGGGGCTGCCCTGCAGACACCTGCAAGGGACTCTCTTCCCAGATATCCAAATGGGAAGTAGGCGGCAGGCCCCTCTACTTTCTACCTCCTATCTACCTATGTAGGCTATTTCTACCACCTTGCCCCTACCCTTAGTTCATGGGTGGTGGGTGGGGCACACAGCATGGTACCCTGCTCCCTCATTGTGTCAATCTCCCTCCAAGCCTCTCCCAGCACCAGCTGGGTTTTTCTTCCTTCCTGTGGGGCAGGCACTTCCTTTGTATGGAATCCTCTGTTCTCTCCACTGTGGCTTCACACATCAAGCCATGCTCAGATCCCCCCAGCTCTGCTCTGGATTTACAGAAGGGATCTTCTTGGAAAGTAGAAAAAATATATCCCTCTTATTAACCAGGCTCTCAAAATTATTGACTATTAGCTTGCTATGGACTTTTTAAAATCTAGTTTGAAGCACAAAACTGAGGAGGGCTTCTCTGTTCTAGGATGTTTGGGGCTTCCCTAAAGCCACTAAACCCATTGATTCAGTGAATAGGAGCACTTGATTACTGAGAGTGAAAATCCATTGTTTTCATATCTCAGAGATAATACTTGACTTCTTTCTCACGGCCCTAGACAAACACCTAAAATAACTTGCTCTTTTTGCCTCTTATATTCATACGTTCTTCTCCCCTTACCACCAAGTCCTTCATGTGTCCTGAATCTGTTTCTCCCAGGACTCTACTTGACTCTTCATAAACATACCCCTAACTTATTTTAGGGGATTCTCTTTCACTCATTAGTCATCCCACCATGTGGCACAAAGGTCACACCTCCAAAGGTGTGCCGGCATCTGCTCACATCACCGTGTTTTCAACACAGGCATTAGCATATTTAAAACCAATTAAACTGTGATTATTTTCACCCCAGCCACATTACTCTCAATCCACTTAAGATGGGTGGGAAAGTGGGGTTTGTTTGTGTTTAAACCACATAGCCCAATTTATTACAAGCATAGATGCAGCCCTGGCAACATAGTGAGACCCCATCTCTACAAAAAAATTAAAAGTTAGCTGGGCATGGTTGTGCATGTACCTGTAGTCCCAGCTACTGAGGAGGCTGAGGAAGGAGGATCGCTTGAGCACAGGAATTCGAGGCTGCAGTGAGCTATGATCATACCACTGTACTCCAGCCTGGGCAACAAAGTGAGACCCTGTCTCAAAAAAATAACAATAAATGAAAAATAAAATAAGCGTAGATGCAGCAAGGTCTCCACCAATGGCTATACCTCCCCTGTGATCCTCCTGGAAGCATCATCCCCAATGGCATGTCCATCCTGGACACTGACTCCAGGGATTGGGCTTCTAAAGCTCATCCTCACCAAACCCAGCAGGGCCCTCTAACCACTAAGGCCCTCACACAACTCTGCTTGTCCTCCACTTTGAGTCAGTCACCAACCAGTACGACTTGGCAGGTTCTATAGCATCCACCTCCCAAAATCCCTTCACGCCATAACGCTTCCCGACCATGGGAGCATTTTGTCATCAATCTCTTTAATGTGCTTCATTCAACAAACATTTATGAACAGCCTCACAGTCAAGCACTGTTCTGGACTCTGCAACTATAACTATTAACAGGCTTCCAAAATTACATTCTGGTGGAGGAGACACAATGTAAAAGGACACACATGAAAAAACAGAGCACTGTGGATTGTTTTTTTGCTCTCTGAAGGAACAAATGGGATCAGCCAAGAGAGTAGAGGGAGGCCACTTTAGGAAGGGACATCAAGGAAGATGTCTCTGAGGTGGGGGCCAAGATTTAAACTACACCTGACAGGTGCATCCTACAGTCTCAGGACAGCCACAGAAGGAGCCCAGAGCCAGGAAGGAGCTGGATGTCTTCAGGCAGCCCAGGGCAATGTGGTGGCAGAGAAAAGAGAAAGGAGGCGAGAAGCAGGAGGAGCAGAGGGACAGGGACAGGCTCAAAGCCGGGGGTTTCACTCTCAAGGCTGGGAAGCAGCATGGCCTGACAGACAGTTCAGCGCTCACTCCAGCTACCAAGAGGGGAATGGAACCTGGGGTTGGCGCAGGGGTGCCAGTGGGGAATCAAGAGTCCCATAGGCGGGTGGGGTGTGGTGGCTCATGCCTGTAATCCCAGCACTGTGGGAGGCCGAGGCGGTCAAGGGGTTCACGACCAGCCTGGCCAACATGGTGAAACCCTGACTCTACTAAAAATGCAAAAATGCAAAAATTAGCCAGGCATGGTGCTGTGTGCCTGTAATCCCAGCTACTCAGGAGGCTGAGGCAGAGAATTGCTTGAACCCGGGAGGCAGAGGTTGCAGTGAGTTGAGATCACGCCACTGCACTCCAGCCTGGGTGACAGAACAAGACTTCATCTCAAAAACAAAGAGTCCCATAGGTGATCACCTTGTGTGGATGAGAAGCAATGACTCGGGGTTGGCAAAGAAGACGGAAGGCCCTAAAAGGATGGAGATACAATCTGAAGGGAGGTGTATTTTGGAGGCAGGACTAACCATTGGCATATTGTTGTTGTCAGACTTTAGGACAGTGTGTGAAGGAGATCTCACCCTGGGAGTCAGAGACACTGGGGTGAGGGAAGTGGTCACGCATCCACAGAGGTGAGGAGCTGCTCAAGGCAGGCCCCGCTGTCTGTGTGCGTGCTCCGTGTCCCTGTGTGTGCGTGCTGTGTCTGTGTGCTGTGTCTCTGTGTGGTATGTCTGTGTGTGGTGCGTGTCTGTGTGTGGTGTGTCTGTGTGTGGTGTGTCTGTGTGTGGTGTGTCTGTGTGGTGTGTCTGTGTGTGTGGTGTGTCTGTGGTGTGTTTGTGTGTGTGGTGTCTCTTTGTGTGTGTGGTATGTCCGTGTGTGGTGTGTCTATGTGTGTGGTGTGTCTGTCTGTGGTGTTTCTGTGTGTGTGGTGTGTCTGTGTGTGTGTGGTATGTCTCTGTGTGTGGTGTGTCTATGTGTCTGTGGTGTGTCTGTGTGTGATGTGTGTCTCTGTGTGTGTGGCGTATGTCTGTGTGTGTGGTGTGTCTGTCTGTGGTGTGTCTGTGTGTGTGGTGTGTCTGTGTGTCTGTGGTGTGTCTGTGTGTGGAGTGTCTGTGTGTCTGTGGTGTGTCTTTGTGTGTGTGGTGTGTCTATGTGTGTAGTGTGTCTGTGTGTATGTCTCTGTGTATATGATATGTTTGTGTCTGTCTGTGGGGGGTATGTCCGTGTGTGTCTCTGTGTGTGTGTGCACACGTGCGCACAATTGAGGGAAGAGCTAAAAGCCTTCCAGAAAAATCCAGTAGGGGTTGGGGGTGGAAAGAGGCAGGCTTCACCAAATACTAACAACCTGAATATTAAAAGAAGCTGTGCCTCTGGCCATGACATCATCGCTCCCTTCACAAAGTGTCCAATGGGGCATTTCCTGGTCATAGCAAAGGAATGGTGAAAATCAGCTGCACATCACAGCTGAATTGCTTTCTCCTATTGTTTTCTCATAAATATGAGGTTCTGAGCTATAGGTGGGCATTTCCAAGCTAGCTTCAGACTGTGCCTCCATTCCCACAGTAATTCTGCAAGGCAAGGGGTTCTGCGTTCCTAACAAGTGGCCTAGAAATAAAGCCTTGGGAACAACTCAGAGTAAGTCACTCGGCCTTACACAAATTGCAGGGGGAGGACAGGGGAGGACAGTTCCCTCTTTTGCAGATCACACTGTCACAAATCAGCTTTTTCTTATAAATCAGCATCTCTGCTGCTTACTCATGTTCAGCTTGTGGCCAACTATGACACTCCAGGAATTGTTTTCTTCTGTAGTTTGACCCAGGAGGGTTTGAGCTGTTAGTTTTTATGCCAGTTCGTAGTAGTATGGCTCAGAGGAGCCATCACAGGCAGCATTCTGAAGGAGTCTTTTAGAGAAAGCTGCACCTCCTTATGAACAAAGGCTAAAGAAAGTTTATTATCTTGGAATCCAGGGTGAAAACAATTCAGTTTTTTAAAGATCTATAAAACTTACCCAAGGCTTCTTAGACCCTGCCAGTCTGAGACACAAAAACAATAGAAATCCATATTTGCCTGGCTCTGAACCACACCGCTGCAGCTCCCCCACCCCTAGAACCCCACCCAGCAGTTCCAGATGTCCCCACAAGGGCTCTCGAGGTCTCCAGAGAGGACAGTAGTCAGAGGCTCAGACAGGCAGGGACTCCAATGATGACTGGTGACGTGAGCCTCAGTTTCCTTATCTGTAAACTGCAAAATGTAAAATCTGAAAAGCGGAGATAAATCTCACTTCATGGTGTTGTTCTAAGGACTAAACGATCCAATATATGTAAAAGACCTAAGCCCAGTGCCAGGCATCTGGTAAGTAGTCAATAAATGCTACCCACCACTACTACCAGCCACCCCCATTACAGCCTCCTCATCAATACCCATCCCTGCTCCGGCTCGCCTCCCGCCCCTGACTCGGGCGTTCTCTCCATGCCTCAGATCCAGTCACCTCTCCCAAGGATCTCCTTGGTCTTCTCAGGAACCTGGCCAGCCTGCCCCAGCAGACATGCCCGGGCATGCCTCCCTCACCCTCAGCCTCACGCTGGGCTGCTGCCACGCAGATGCAGACACCCAGGGACACACAGGCAGAAACACCCCACTACAGTCTCGCTGCTCTCTGTCCTTGCCTGCCCCTCCCGTGGGGCACACCCATCCCCAGGCTCCCAAGCTGGGGGACCAAGGCTCTGAAGAAACTAGCGCCTGGCAGGGATGGCACTGTGAAACCACAAGGCTGTTTAAGAGTCACGGTCACTGTCAGGGGGCCCACAGGAGAAGTCAGTAGTGAAAGCCAAACACAAAACACCCAGGATGAAATCAGGCAAATTGGAGAAAGTAGCTGGGGGCACAAGGACACTTGGGTGGAAGACAGAGGAAAGATGCGGGTCACATAGCAGCTTCCCCTAATTCCTACGCTCCTCCACCCCGCCTTGAAAATCTGGCATTGTCAACACAAAGCCGGAAAAACCCTGGAGGCAACAATCTCAAACCTGAGACTTAATAAATGCCAACTCTGTCATTTACAGAATGACCTTTGACAAGTCTCTCTTCTTCTGAGGGAACCACAATTTCCTCTTTTTTTTTTTTTTTGAGACGGAGTTTCACTCTTGTCACCCAGGCTGGAGTGCAATGACACGATCTGGGCTCACTGTAACCTCTGCCTCCTGGGTTCAAGCGATTCTCCTGCCTCAGCCTCCCAAGTAGCTGGGATAACAGGCATGCGCCACCACGCCAGCTAATTTTGTATTTTTAGTGGAGACGGGGTTTCTCCATGTTGGTCAGGCTGTTCTTGAACTCCCGACCTCAGGTGATCTGCCCGCCTTGGCCTCCCAAAGTGCTGAGATTACAGGCGTGAGCCACCACGCCCGGCCCACAATTTCCTCATTTTAAAACAGGAGAGTAGCCCAAATGGCATGAATATCTGCAGCCAGGCCCTGGCCGCTGCCCTTACCTCAGCTGCACTCATTAATTCACCTTCCCTGAGCGCCTGCTCTGTGCTGGGGGCCACTAGGCCTGGGAAGCAAAGGCTGAAGGCTGCTGGAGAAATCTGGTCTTAACCATTCCCACGCAGGCATGTGGGCAGGCAGTGCGGGCTGGGTGTGCAGAGAATGCACTGCATTCACCTACAGGGGCTGTCGCCTGAGCCTCTTGAAGGAACACAGGGAATTCAGGTAGAGAAGGCAGAGAGGACATTCCAGGAAGGGAAATGAAGGTGGGGAGGGAATGACAAGTGTGGGGTTTCTCAGGGTAGAAGAAGTTGTGAAGCGAGGGGTAGCAGGTGTGAGGCTGGAGGATTACGGCCATGTGCTCTCTCAGGAGCCTGTGGGAGGTGGGCGTATCCCATCCAGGCCAGGAGCCGCAGGAACCTGTCTGTGCCTTGGGTCAAGGTCATGCTGACTGCCTGAGCAGCAGAGGCCTGGTTGGGCGATCCCTGGAGAGGCAAGGGGCCAGCACAAGGTGGTGGCAGTGGGAACAAAGAGATGGAGAGGAAGGGAAATGGGGAGAAGCTGGCTCTGTGTAGAGAGTGCCACTGGCTCAGTCAGTTCAGGGATGCAAAGCAGACTCATTTTAAAGACCTGCTGTTCCCTTCTTCCCACTATACTCAGCAGCTTCAACCCCTCACTCCCTTGAATATGACCAGCCTGTAATTAGCAAACCTCAGTAAACAAACCAGTGGTAGCATCCTCAGCCCAGGCTGCAGGTTAGACTCATATGGGGAGCTTGGGAACTTTTTAAATGCCAGTGTCCATGACCTTCCCCAGACCCAGGGAATCAGAACCTCTAGGGATGGGGGACTAGACTGCTGCATTTTTTTCAAGCTTCCAGGTAATTCTAATGTGCAGCCAGGGTTGAGACCTACTGGGCAGGCGTCTTTAGAATCGCTGGTTTCCTTAAGCTGATGATCTTCTAGTGCCTTAGTAAGGTGGGGATGCTGTCTCATCCAGGCCTTTGCTCCTGCTGTTCTCATTGCAGAGATCACTGTTGTCCCTTTCCTTCTGCCTGGGTCAGTTTCCTACCTACCTCAGGTCTCAGCTGAGGCAACATTTTCTCTGCAGAGGCACCCCCAAGCTCCCCAAATCTGGGTCATGGGCTGCTCCTATACTGTTCTTGCCTGTTTACGTGTCTGTACCTCCCAACTCTTACCTCTTCTGGGGTGGGGGGGATTTTAGCTTAGCTATCATTTATCTGACATGGAGTAGACATAATATACACACTTCTTGGGTGAGAAAATGAATGAATGAATCTTATTTACAATCTAATTTGCTTCTTCCTAGAATTGGAATTAATTCAAGTCCAAAATTTGAGTTCAAAAAGTTTTTCCCCTGTACCAGTAGAGTGTTTGAAAAGAGGAGGGAAGACCGGGTGTGGTGGCTCACACCTGTAATCCCAGCACTTTGGGAGGCCAAGGTTGGGTGGATCACCTGAGGTCAGGAGTTTGAGACCAGCCTGGCCAAACATGGTGAAACCCCGTCTCTACTAAAAATACAAAAATTAGGCCGGGCGCAGTGGCTCACACCTGTAATCCCAGCACTGTGGGAGGCCGAGGCAGGCAGATCACAAGGTCAGGAGATCGAGACCATCCTGGCTAACACAGTGAAACCCCGTCTCTACTAAAAATACAAAAATTAGCGGGGCGTGACGGCGTGTGCCTGTAGTCCCAGCTGCCAGGGAGGCTGAGGCAGGAGAATGGCATGAACCCGGGAGGCGCAGCTTGCAGTGAGCCAAGCCACTGCACTCCAGCCTGGGCAACAGAGCAAGACTCTGTCTCAAAAAAAAAAATACAAAAATTAGCCGGGCGTGGTGGCAGGCGCCTGTAATCCCAGCTACTCGGGAGGCTGAGGCAGGAGAATGGTGTGAACCCAGGAGGCAGAGCTTGCAGTGAGTCCAGATTACGCCACTGCACTCCAGCCTGGGCAACAGAGTGAGACTCCATCTCAAAAAAAAAAAAAAAAAAGGAGGGGAACAGGTGGGTGGAGGGGACAGGATACTTACAGCCAGGACAGCCACTCCAGCAGCAGGAAGCTCCCTCCTCCATCTGCCAGGCAGTGCCTTTGCCATGGCCCCTTGAACCAAAATGTCTCCCCCTTCCCCTGCTGCCACTGGATCCAGGCACGGCTGTCACACCCACAACAAGGCCTGGAGCTTCGGAAGGATGGAAGAGGTTTTTCCGGGGAAACACAGAGAAGGCCTTGCTGGGTCTGGGAGGGGGACTTACCC
This sequence comes from Pan troglodytes, assembly GCF_028858775.2. Taxonomy (NCBI): domain Eukaryota; kingdom Metazoa; phylum Chordata; class Mammalia; order Primates; family Hominidae; genus Pan; species Pan troglodytes. The sequence continues at coordinate 68,003,947 of NC_072398.2, forward strand.
CCTCTAAGGAAATTCTTTATCAGCAACTTCCCTGAAGGTCTGAGGGACACCCCCGCCCCTGGAGGCCTTGCACAGGGGAGCACCTGCAGACATGGCCTGCACAGTCACAGTCTCTGACCCTCAGCACCAGCTGGCGACTGGGGCCCTGCAGCTCCCGGGGCATCCAAGGTTCCAGTGCCACTGGGAGGTGCAGAATGTAAGGCCAAGAATCACAAATGGTGAGCTCAGCACCTGGCGGGGTGGGAGGAGGGTGGGCAAGGAAGAAGCTGAACATGTTCCAGACAAGGTTTTAGGGCTGATTATCAGGGAGCCCCTGCTGTTCACTGCTGGCCCCCCCGAAGGTCCAGCAAACCACTGACAACCACCAGGTTCAAAATAAAAATCCACTCCCTCCTTCTTCTTCCCGTCCCCTCCCCGACTCAAAGGCACCTTCTCTCTGTGACTTCCCCATTTCTATAAATAACCCCTCCATCATCATTTCAGTCACTTTTGAATCCTCTCAGGCCCCGACTCTCACCCACTCATCCCCTGTCCCCACCCAGTGTCCCTGTAGATGCGGCCTCCTCACCACCCCTCCATCTTTGTGCCCCCACAGTGCTCTTCTGCCTCAGCCCTGCTGCTCTTTGTTCCCCTGCATTCCAACCCCTCAGGCCACCGCCAGGACAGGCCCACCCATGGGACTCCCCTCATCAAAACCATCATGAGACCCCACCCCTATGAAGAAAATACAGCCTCCCCGAGTGGCATTAAGACTTCATACAATGAACCAGGTGAGGTGGCACAGGTCTGTAATCCCCGCTACTAGCAAGACTGAGGTGGGAGGATCACCGCATCCCAGGAGTTCAAGGCCAGCCTGGGCAACATAGTGAGACCTCATCTCAAATAAATAAATAAATAAATATATAAATAAATAAATAAATAACAGGAGAATGGAAAAAAAAAAAAAGACTCCACAAATGGACAACATGCCTCCCTGGCCTGACTCTTCCAAACAGCACTCCACAATCTGCCCTTTTCTCAGATTCTCAGATCCCAAAATAGGCCCTGTGCTTTGGTACCTGCTATTTTCTCCATTTGGAAGAAATGTCACCCTTCCAAGAGTCAATGTCCTGCTCATTCTTCAAGGCCTCCTCCATGCAACCCTCCCTGACACCCCCACCAGCTGTGCCCCTCCTCCACTGCACTCCTTCAGGCCCAGCCTTTGTTGACCCCTGGCCACAGTTTGGAGAGCAGTTTTGCCCCTTATTGGCTGTGTGATGGTGGGCGAGTCCCTTAGCCTCTCTGGGCCACGGCTTCTTCATCCTTCTCAAGGGTGCTGCAAGGACTGATTGGGACCACCTGCCGTGCAAAGCCCTGCACGTCGTAAGTGCTCGATACACAGCAGTTGCTGCAAGTCATCTCTAGCCCTTCTTCAGGTGGCTCAGCTGTGAGCCTGTCTGCAGATGCACACGAACAGACATCTCCCGAGATCTCTGCTTGCTGTCAGCTGTCCGCTGGCTGCATCTGGTGACCTTGCTCAGGGATCTTCTGAGCCGCAGCCTGCCCTTCCTCAAGGTGAGCGTGCCCCGCTGGCAGCAATTGCTTCCCCCGTGGCCTGCCCTGCTCCCCGTGGCTCCTCAGGGAGCATGTCTAAGGCACATTCTCCTCCAGAGCCCAGCAGGGCTGAACCACTGCAGGGACATTTCGAGGCAGGATGGAGCACCCCCACACCAGCACTGGAGCTGCAAAGTGCTTCCTAGAGCTGCCAGCCTGTGATCTTCAAGTGAACTTAATGGTGGAAGAAAAAAATCTTGGCACTTGGTTGATGTTAAATGGACCTACATGCACTAAATCAGTCACACTCAACTTTCTCATGCCTAGTGTGCTCTCCCAGTGCCTCAGTCGTGCGTTCATTTGCAAAGATTTCCCACTTCAAGGACAGTACTTTCCAGATGGGACCGGAAGACAGACCCTGATAAGGCCTTATGCAGATGACTTGGCAGATTTTGGGCTAACCACACCTCAGGGCCAGAGTGTAGAGGGAGGGGGCCACTGCCTGGAAGAACTAAGCAGGGAGAGGAGCTCAACTCTGAGTGGGCTCCAGGAACAGAGCCAGGGAAAGGCAGGCATTCAACCCAAGGCCAGTCTGTATTGTCCTCAGCAGAGAAAATAGCCCATTCTCTGTGTCCTCTGTGACTACACCAAATGCAGACCGTGAGCCCAAATGAACATGGTACCAGAGAAGCACAAAGCCACACGCTTTTATTGTTATTCCTGTGTCTGCATCATTCATGCCACGCCATTGGGACCTGATGGAGGACACGGGATGTTCTGCCATCCGGCAGGGGACAGGTGCTTCAAAGCCTGTAAAATCCCAAACGTGACATTCTTTAAAGTCATGCCTCTGATGCCCTCAGGAATGCATTTTTACTCCCCAGGTGAACCCCATCAAAGGGGTATTTGTCAGTAGGAGACGTTTTCTTCCCACCCCTAGGGAATCCGCAGTTGGTGCCTGCCATGACTGGGAACCAACCTGCATGGCCACTGGGCAGGGCCAGGCTGGGCCCCAGGCTGCTCTGCGGAAATTCACGCTGCAGGTCTCAGCCGCCCCTCCCTTTCACCCTCAGCCTGACCAGGGAAGGGCATCTGACCCACACACTCTCACTTCCTCTTTCCAAGAACAGAAATAAGGCACCAACTTAACACATTGTACTTGGAGAGAGTCTTGTACCCCTTTCAACTCCTGGACATCGTTCTTTCCTGAGTGCTTTTCTTCCCTCTTCTGCAGGACTCCCTTTCCTCTCCACACAGCATTCTGGTTCTGGCTTGCTCTCTCTGCTCTCTTCTCCCTTTGAGCTCTCGTACCCAGGATCCTAGAGCGTCCATTCCTTCTGGGCTTTCTTTCTCCCCCCATCTCTCATGTCTCCCTCCTCCTTTCCTCCTAAGTCCCAAGCCTAGAGTCCCCTCCACCTCTTTCCCAGGCCCTGCTCCCCTCTGTCTCAAACTCCTCCTTCTCCTCAATTCAGAAGAAAGCTGGCCAGAGAGATCTCCTGTCTCCTCCCCCTTCACTTCCCCTCCTCTCCCCGCAGGCACACAAAAGGGGACAGAGGCACCAGATGGCCCGGTGCTAAAAGAGGGGCTCAGGGAGGCTGCCGCCCACAGAGGCCCCTGCTGGGCCTTCAAGTTAGTCCAAGCTGCTGCCGGGCCCAGCCGCCCAGCTGGCAGAGGAGCAGGGCAGAGGGCCAGCATCCCCAGTACGAGGCCAGCTCCCCCTGCCCAGCCTGCCCTGGGGCCAGCCTGGAGAGGGGGCACGCTTGCCAGCTGAAAAGCAGAGGGTGTCACCATGTGTCCAAGCCTCAAGCGCCAGGGGCAAGGGTCCGATGGCCTGTGGGGACACTGGGCTTCCTCAGGAAGAAGGAGAGGAGTGGCTGGCAGTCTGCTCTTTCTATGGAATAGGCTGTGCCAAGGAGGGGGCCTCAGCAATGGGTGAGCAGACCACAGGGGAGCCAACAATCCCCCAGTCCCCTCACAAAAAAGAAGATTTAATGACGCATTGGTTAATGTTAACAGCTACCATTCATTCAGTGGTTAGCTGGGCCAGGCATTATGCTAAGTCATTTCCTATAACATCCCTAATCCTTCAAGAGTTCTGCAGGGTAAACATTTTGATCCCTATTGTACAGACAAGAAAACTGAGGCTAAGAGAGGTTAAATGACTTCCCCAGGCATCATAGCTGGAAAGTCAGTTAACACAGTTTATTCCAGGGTTCAAGCGATCCTCCCACCTCAGCCCCACAAGTGATTAGGTCTATAGGCACGCACCACCCTGCCCATAGTGAGACAGGATCTTACTGTGTTGCCCAGGCTGAGCTCAAATGACCCCCCAGCCCCACCACAACCACCACCTTGGCCTCTCAAAATGCTGGGATTACAGATATGAGTCACGGTGCCCGGCCTAGTTAACACAGTTTAAAGTTTCTTTTCCAGTTAAGATTCTGTAAGTCCTGCTAAGGTGGTGTTGCAAAAGCAGGCACCTAACAATGCCCCCACTAAGGCCTTCAATAAAGCCACAGGCAGGCCAGGCGCGGTGGCTCATGCCTGTAATCCCAGCACTTTGGGTGGCCAAGGCAGGCAAATCACATAAGTTCAGGAGTTTGAGACCAGCCTGGCCAACATGGTAAAACCCCGTCTCTACTAAAAATACAAAAAAATTAGCTGAGTGTGGTAGCACATGCCTGTAATCCCAGCTATGCGGGAGGCTAAGGAAGGAGAATTGCTTGATCCTGGGAGGCAGAGGTTGTAGTGAGCCAAGATTCCACCACTGCACTCCAGCCTAGGTGACAGAACGAGACTCCATCTCAAAAAAAAAAAAAAAAAAAAAAAAAAAAGCCACAGGCAGAAGCTTCCAATTCAGTTCTCCATTGCACATGCCTGTGTTGCTTTTTTAAACATCAAGCTCCCAAGTCCCCTCCTCTGGAGGTTCTGATGTACCCCAGCCTCTCCGGAGACACTTGTGCAGGAACAAGAGCTGTGAAGCAGGGCAGACTCGAGTTCCCAGTACCAGTCACGTGACATGGGAAAAGCTACTTCCAACCCTTGGAGCCTGAGTTTCATACTATTAAAAAAAAAATGGAGATAATAATGTTTGCTTTACCCATGCGTCATGAGGAGTCTAGGCTGCTTGGCACAGTGCCAGGCGCTCCATAGGTGCTCTGCTGACGTCAGCTCCCCTTTCCCACCCTTCAGAAACCTGATGCTGCAGCATCCACACTTCAGAGAGCTAAAAAGAAAGGGGCATAGCCCATGGATACTACTCCAGTTAAGCTGACCTTTGGTTCTGGCCTTAATCGAAGTCCGTGCACCCTGCCCCAGGGTCAGGCAGCTCCCACAGGGCTGCAGGACAACAACAAGCCGGGGTAGGCTGGGGGATTTCCAGGGGTGGGACCTCTGCTTTCAGAACTTCCACGGAAAGGCCTCAAAACTGACCAGCTCCACCTGCAAAAGGTCACTATCCAGGCTGGCTGAGAGTCTCTGGAAACCTATCAGTCCATCAAACTGTTCCCCAGTCTTCCTTCCATCATCTGCCAGAGCCCGTATTTCCAGAGCCACCTCTACCAGCTGCCCCTCTGGATGCAACAGGCCCGCCCCCAGGTTCAAGCCCTCCTGCCTGGCCCAGCCGCCATGAGCCCCTCAGGCCATTCTCTCCTGCCAGCCCTAAGCATTTCCCAACCCTTACCTAAAACCCATGTCCCAATTTAAAAGGCAATGAGTGGCTTCCAAATACACCCTTACCTGTTTACTCAGAGTTGACTTTGAGTTACCTGGAAGATGCGCCCACTCCCAATAGCCTGGGTGACAATCTTTCCTTTCCACCTTTTTAACAGAGGACAAGTGAGTTCCAGGAAATGCCTGGAGTGCCTAGTTACCTCTCTGGAGTACACTCGAACCCACACTCATTCTCGCTAAGCAACTTGGCGGAGGCCCTGTTTCACAGGCACCATGCTGGGCACATCTGCCTTCTTCAGCTCCCCTTCTTGAGAAACTGGGAGGTAGGTGCCGTTATCTTTATTTTATACATGAGGAGACTGAAGCATTAGGCCATCTGTATAAGCTCCCACATCTGATGAGTGGTGAACTCAGGATTTAATCCCAGGACTTCTGGGTCCCAGACAAGAGCATTTTCTACTCCACTGTGTCTGCCTCTAAAATCTACCTCCGGCCAGGCGTGGTGGCTCATGCCTGTAATCCCAGCACTTTGGGAAGCCAAGGCAGGTGGATTACCAGCGATCAGGAGTTCAAGACCAGCCTGACCAACATGGCAAAACCCTGTCTTTACTAAAAATACAAAAATTAGGCCAGGCGCGGTGGCTCACGCCTGTAATCCCAACACTTTGGGAGGCCAAGGCAGGCGGATCACAAGGTCATGAGATTGAGACCATCCTGGCTAACATGGTGAAACCCCATCTTTACTAAAAAAAAAAATATATATACAAAAAATTAGCCGGGCATGGTGGCAGGTGCCTGTAGTCCCAGCTACTCAGGAGGCTGAGGCAGGAGAATGGCATGAACCTAGGAGGCGGAGCTTGCAGTGAGCTGAGATCGTGCCACTGCACTCCAGCCTGGGCGACAGAGTGAGACTCCGTCTCAAAAAAAAAAAAAAAAAAAAATACAAAAATTAGCCAGTGTGGTGGCGCCGCCTGTAATCCCAGCTACTCAGGAGGCTGAGAAAGGAGAATGGCTTGAACCCAGGAGGCAGAGGTTGCAGTGAGCAGAGATCGTGCCACTGTACTCCAGCTTGAGCAACAGAGTGAGACTCCATCTCAAAAAAATAAAATAAAATAAATCTACCTCAAATCTATTTCTCACCCTCTTTGTTGCCCCCATCCAAGGGGGCACCTTCCAAGCCACCATAGCCGAGGGCTGGGTGACTATAATGGCCTCCCAACTGGTCTCCCTGTTCTCACTCTTGGTCACAACCATCCATTTTCCACAACAGCCAGGATGGTCCTTCTCATGAAGTGATCATGTTGCTCCCCTGCTGCACAAAAAATAAAATCAAACTCCTCCCCATGGCATATAAGGCCTGTGTGATCTGTTCCTTCCCCCTCCTCGCTGTCCCTGATACCCCTTCCATTCTTGAAGTCTTCCTACTCTGGGATCTTGGCACTTGATGTTTCTTCTCCTTTCCTCTTGTTGCTCCGTATATTACTTAATTTTATTTTCTTCATAGCATTTATAACTATCTGAACCTTTTAAATTTATTTACATCTTGGGTGTTTGTCTGTCTCCATTGACCAATGTAAGCTTCACAAGACAATTTTATCATGCTTTCCATGGCACCCTTGTGCCTGGAACAGCACCTGGCCAATAGTAAGTGCTCAATAATTATCCACTGGATGAATGAATGAGGAGGTCTCTCTAAGGAGACCTCAGAGATGATGGGGCTGAAAGACATCAGAGGAGAAGAAAGCTGGGGCAGTTTCACCTGCAATATGTTCAACAGAAATGGCCCCGCTGAGCCTCACAGTCAGCCATGCGACAGTGCACCTCATGTCTGGGACAGAAGAAAGATGGTCAATGTGTGCCCCAAAAGAGGGAACTATTTGGAAACTGGGAGGGTAAAGAAATAATAAAAATGTTGGGTTTTGTAGTGGTGGCTGTTATTTTTTAAGCCCACTCAAGGGGGTTTTTCTGCAGTGGCTCAACATGAGCAAACACTAGAACTAAAAAAAAAAAAAGAGGAATTAGAAAACTGGAAAGAACTAAATGCTGCAGCTAAAATGGAATAGGTTCCCCAGAGTCTGATCTCATGTGTGTGGGCTAACATGACTCTTAGGGAGGCCTCCTCCAGAAGAAAAGAAAGCAGAAGGAGGAGGAGGAGGAGGGAGGAAGACGAACGAGGAAGGAGGAGGAGGAGGAACAAGGAAGGAGGAGGGGGAGGAAGAGGGGAGGAGGAGCGGGGACAAGGAAGGAGGAGGGGGAGGAGAAGGGGAGGAGGAGGAGGGACAAAGAAGGAGGAGGAGGGGGAGGAGGAGGGGGGAGGAGGAGGGGGAGGAGGAGGAGGGGGAGGAGGAGGAGGGGAGGAGGAGATGGGGGAGGAAGGAAAGGGGAGGCAGGGAAGGGGAGGAGAAGAAACAGCAGCCACCAACAAGGCAGCCCAGTGACCATAACATGGGAGTAGTCCATTGACAGAAGTCCTTCACACTGATGGTCACATGGGGAAGTCTCTGTCCATGTTCCTAGCATGCACTCTGACTTCAGAGAGACACTAGTATAAATAGGGTGAGAGGCTGTAGGGTGGAAAGCAATCTAGCACCCATGTGAAAACTCAAGTCCCTTCTTCCCACCTCCTGCAGCCTGATCTGAGCCCCTCCTGTTCTGAAAGCTGTGCTTGGCTGGGCTCTCCCTGCTGCAGACTGTCTCTGAGGATACTCAGTGCCTCAGAAGACATGGGCCACATCTCTCTGAAGCACCGATTCTACTTGATTATTTGGTGGAAGTTATTTTTATTAAACAGGGATTTTGTTTTGCCATAGATGCAAAACATACATGACTTTTTTGGTCATGTGGCCCAGGCTGGAGTGCAGTGGCACCATCACAGCTCACTGCAGCCTCAACTTCTGGGCTCAGGTGATCCTCCCACCTCAGCCTCCCAAGTAGCTGGGATTACAGGCATGCACCATCACGCCCAAATTTTTATATTTTTTGTAGAGATGGGGTTTTGCCATGTTGCCCAGGCTGGTCTCGAATTCCTGGGCTGAAGCGATCCTCCTGCCTCAGCCTCCCAAAGTGCTGGGAATTACAGGTGTGAGCCACTGTGCCCGGTCACAATGAACATGAGCTTTTAAGATAAGATGTGAGTTTTTCATACATTTTACACCTGTAGTACTTACTACAAATTGCCCAAAGGGCATTTACTCTCTCCTGTTTCTCAGCAGTATTAGGAAAAGCAGTATAGTGGTTAGGCGCATGGGCTCTGGGACTGCACTGCCTGAGTTTGAATCCAGGCTCTGCTTGTATGACCTTGGACAAGTTACTCCACCATTCTGTGCCTCAGTGTCTGCATCTGTAAAGTTGGGATGATAGTAATAGCACCATCCTCATAGAACTAGGTGAGTTCATGCATGTAAGGTGCTTGTTCAGAACAGAGCCTGACTCACGGTGAGCACTAAGTGTCAGTTATTTTATTACTCTGGTAGACAGGCTGAGAAGCTGTCAGAGCCCACAACAGCCAGACCCTTGCCACCTTGAGCTACCTTCTCTCCCCAGAAAGAGTACTGGTAACACGGCGGGGGGGGGGGGGGGGGAATGGTCTGGCTCTTGGGTGTGACTGATGAGGTACAGGCATTAACTAGCAGCTGTCCCAGACACACGGCGCCCCCTCCAGAGGGGTGGACATGAAGGAACCATGGGGCTCACTTCAGGCCTCTGCCACAAGCTGCTTCCCTTACCTGGAAGGCACTTCCCAGCTGTTCACCATCACTGTCTTCCCCTTTCCCACCAACCCCAACCCATCCTCAGGACCAGAGCTGGGACTAAGGACACAAAGTGTAAGGGGGCACTCACTCCCAGGGTCATGCAAGTGCTCAGGCCTCGGCTCAGCTCTCACCTTCTCCAGGATGCCTTCCCTGAGTCCCATCCATCCAAGTCTTCCTGGTGTCCCTCACTGCACTCACCTCCAGTCAAATGCCATTGTAACCCATCGCCTTGTCTGGCTGCCCCCTGTGCATGAGCTCCTGGGGGTCAGGCGCATTTCCTCATTCTTTTTCTACCTATAGAGCCTCACACTTGGCAAGCACAGAGAAGGCACCCGATAAGTGTTTGGTGAATAAGTGTTGAATGGATCATTCTCTAGGGGATCTCAAAGCCAGCAAAAGTAAAATAATATGTTCATCTCCCAGGTAAGAGACTAGAAAAGGGGCCAAGGAAGGGAGAAGAGAAGGAGGGGAGCGTGGAGAGAGCGCTAGGAATTGGATGATGGTAGAAATTCTCCTGACCTTAGGAAAGACACCCAAGAACAAGGGAGAGCACTCCCTTCTCCTCCTTCCTGAGAAGCATGGCATTCTGGAATGCACCCAATCATTCCCTCATTCATGCAATAGTCCTGTGCTGGGCACCAGCTGGCACCAGGCACACTGCTGAGCAAGGAGACAGGGAGGGGAGGGCCCTGCTCCAGGCTCCTGGGAAAACCCGGGGCCCAGCTCTGTTTCTGCTTCTCTCCATGCTGAAATGAGCCACGGGGGCATAGGCCCAATGTGCCTGGTCATGGAGTCACAATGCTGTCAGCCTTCAGGCCACTTTGTGACAATCCTACCGTAGGAATTGTGCCTCTGGAGAGACACAGTAAGGTGTGATGAAAACGCACCACAAGACCAGGCACAGTAGCTCCTGTCTGTAATCCCAGCACTTTGGGAGGCCAAGGTGAGAGGATCATTTGAGGCCAGGAGTTCAAGACCAGCCTGGCCAACATGGTGAAACCCTGTCTCTACTAAAAATACAAATATTAGCTGGGCATGGTAGCACATGCCTGAGGTCCCAGCTACTCAGGAGGCTGAGGCAGGAAAATCGCTTGAACCCAGGAAGCAGAGGTTGCAGTGAACTGAGATCATACCACCGCACTCCAGCCTGGGAAACAGAGCGAAATTCTGTCTCAAAAAGAAAAAAGAAAAAGAAAAAAGAAAACACATCGAGTTGTGGGGACTTGGGCATCACCGATCCTCTTGTCCTGGTCCCCTATCCCTTGTCTACTCCCTTGTCAGAGTCCTGATAGGCCTCCAGATAGCTAAGAAAAGAATCCCCACACTGGATAGCCTGCCTGTAAATAGGAGAGGCCAGAGGAGGCAGGGAAGGAGCAGATAATTCGCCTGGACTTGATCCCTAGGTGTGGCCCATAACCGCGGAGTGACTGTGGGTCTGCCATCTAGGCTTTCTGTGCCTCAGTCCTGGCATTGTGGGTTAAGTGACATAACACATGTAAAGGGCCGGCATAGAGTGTAGTAGGCTTCAACAAATGCTAACTCTCTTCCTTTGAATAATGAACTACACAAGATATACATAGTTTTCTAAAATTTATTTTATGTTGCAGTGTCTCCTCGACTTAAAACACTATTTTCTAAGGCTGTTCATTTGTCAAACGATGACTACAGTTGCCAAGCATCCAAAACTCCAATTCTGGTCAGCAGAGCCCCACGGTCTGTTCTGGGGACAGGTAGCAGAAGCGAGGGGCAATACCTCCACCTGGGGCATCTGGAAATGCTAACACAAAGGGGTGAAACTGGGGCTAGGTTGGAAGACACAAATAGAAGTTGGGGGGATGAGCAGAGATGGGTGAGAACAAGGGAGGCCAGAGAGAAAGAACAGCTTGAGCAAAGCATGTGGCAGACAAGAGGTGTGGCACACTCGGGAAACCACACACAGGTCACCTGCCTGGGGGACAGTAATGTGCAGGAAGATTGGATAGGAGATGTGGCACTGCAAACAATCAGAGTCCAGTCCAGAAGGGCCCTTCAACGAACATAATGGGTTTGCATTTATCTTGACAGAGAGGTACCTGCAGCAGCAATGTGGATGGGAGAGGGTGGGGAGGCTCCAGGCAGGGAGCCCAGGCTAGAGGCCATTCTGATAACCAGGCTGATACATGATTCAAGCCTGGATTAGGACAGTGGCCCAGGAGGGGAAAAGAGATGTTTAGGTGGTAAGAGAAACAGACCTAGAGAGTAGGAGCAAGAGAAAGGGAAGTATCTAGGAAAACATCCACATTCCAGGCTGCTGCACTGAGACTATTTACTGAGACAAGGGAACCCTGGAGGAGTCAACAGCAGTGAACTTGGTTTTAGATAAAATGAACTTGAAATACTTAAAGGAGGCCAGGTGTGGTGGTTCACACCTGTAATCCCAGCACTTTGGAAGGCCGAGGCAGGTGGATCACCTGAGGCTCACCCCGTCTCCACAAAAATACACACACACAAAAATTAGCCGAGCATGATTGCAGGTGCCTGTAATCCCAGCTACTCAGGAGGCTGAGGCGGGAGAATCGCTTGAACCCGGGAGGCAGAGATTGTAGTGAGCCAAGATCACGCCACTGCACCCCAGCCTGGGTGACAGAGCAAGACTCCATCTCAATAAATAAATAAATAAATAAATAAATAAATAAATAAATAAATAAATACTTAAAGGACATCTAGGTGGTGTCCCATAGAACCTGCCAGCAGGATGAGTTGAAACCCAAATCTGGTGAGTATTCACTGTGTACTCTTAGGCCTTCACAGTTCTGTTTTCTTATCTGTAAAATGAGGCTGCTACCTACTTCATAGAATTATTATTTTTGAGCCAGAGTCTCACTCTGTCATCCAGGCTAGAGTGCAATGGCACAATCTCAGTTCACTGCAACCTCCGCCTCCCAGGTTCAAGCGATTCTTGTGCCTCTGCCTCCTGAGTAGCTGGAATTGCAGTCATGTGCCACCACACCTGACTAATTTTTGTAATTTTGGTACAGATGGATGGGGTTTCACCACATTGGCCAAGCTGGTCTTGAACTCCTGACCTCAAGTGATCTGCCTGCCTCGCCCTCCCAAAGTGCTGGGATTACAGGAGTGAGCCACCTACTTCATAGAATTATTGAGAGAATGTGGGCTAAAGAAGATAGCTGTGGAAAAGCACCAAGCCTCTTAGCTGGCACACGGTGGGAACTCCATGAATATTGGTTGAATCTGAAGATGACTGTGATCATGGATATTTCTGTGTTAAAGTGCTGTCACCACGAGTGTGTGGGCAGCTTGGTTCTTTTCATCACACGCCGTTCCAGCTAGGTGGAGAGGACTGTGGTCAGGGTTGCTGGGTGGCCAGCTGCTCCTACTCTCTCGTTCTGTTTTTCTTACCACCCAAACATCTCTTTTCCCCTCCTGGGCCACTGTCCTAATCCAGGGAGTTCTTCATGTCCACCTCCTCAGCCCCCACCCCTGGGACAGGCCTTACCTCTTCCAGATCCCCTGCAGCCACCCTGCCCAACAGGATTCCAAAGACTAGAAGAACCTCCCCAGCCTGACTCAGGCAAACTGAATGCCCTGTCTCGAACAAGCAGGGGCCCTGAGGCAAGTCTTGCTCTGGGAGAACAAACAGGTTTTTATTACCTCCACCTTAAGACAAAGCCTCAACCTCTGGCTGCTGTGAGACACTCATTCCCAGGAAGAAAAATGACCTCTAATTGCAGTAGTACATGTGACACCTCCCTGGTAGACTGTGAGCTCCCTGAGGGCAGGAACTGGGTCCTACATGTCCTGATTTTCCTCCTAGCCCCTAGCACCTGCCAATCTGAGTACATGGTCAAGGAAGGTTTGTTGGGTTTTCATGCCTGTGTGTTTGGTTTCTGCTTCTGAGCTAGAGTCTCTTGCCAGGTAAGCAGAGTAGATGCACTCCTCAAAACTCAATAGGAAAACGTCATGCTGGGTCATGGTGAACAGGATCCAGGACCAAAGTCCCTGCTGCTTTCTTCTCCTCCTTCCCAACTCCACACCTGCCCAATCTTATGACAAAGAGACCGAGTGTCTTGGGAGTAGATTCCCAAGTCATGCCTAAAACAATGCATTAGGTCCTTGAATAGATACGATTTGGGTTACTAACCTCCAAGTCACATCCCCTTCATCAACAAATCAAGGCAGCTCCAAGAACTTTCTCCTCCCCTGTGGTCTCACACACTGGTCCATGGAGCTCTGGAGTGGAGCAGAAGACACTAGGGCCTGTTCCCTAACACACTCACGGCACTTTCCACTAAAAACAAGCCAGCTTGGCTGGGCACGGTGGCTCACGCCTGTAATCCCAGCACTTTGGGAGGCCAAGGTGGGCGGATCACCTGAGGTCAGGAGTTCAAGACCAGCCTGACCAAGACAGTGAAACCCCGTCTCTACTAAAAATAAAAAACAGGGTGTGGTGGTGCATGCCTGTAATCCCAGCCAGCAACTTGGGAGGCTGAGACAGGAGAATTGCTTGAACCTGGGAGGCAGAGGTTGCAGTGAGCCGAGATCGTGCCATTGCATTCCAGCCTGGGCAACAAGAACAAAACTCCATCTCAAAAAAAAAAAACCAAGCCAAATAACACAAGTTCACCTTCCAGCCCTCTGAGTCTTCTCTTCTTCTGGGTCACCTCTTAGGCTTCTCTGGTCAGTACAAGGTGGACACCTGTAAGCTGCTTCTCATCCCAGCCAGCTAAGCCACAGTACACAGGAACCAGCCCCGTTCCCTAAACAAGTCATGGGATTCAGCAAAAGGCTTTCTCCCAGACCAGCCTCTCCTCCCCATGTGCCCTGGGCTGGCTGGGTCCCTCATTCGGTTACCAGACGGACTGCCTTTGCATCTGGACGGGCCTCTGACCTTCCCAGGTGAGTGGTCAGTCATTCAAGGCCTCCACTTGGAGAACAATCAATTTCGAGTTCAGAGATTTGGGGGACCTAGGGAGATTTTCCTAAATGAGATCCCCTGCTTCCAGCACAGACTCCCAGTTGCCTAGCAACTGTAGAAAGAGATCTGGGAAATCTGGAGCTTACTCCACAGCCCCCTGTGCTGTCATGAGCTCGTGTGGCCCACCTAGGGCGGAAGGCACTGCAGCTGATAATTATCAGGAGTAACAGCCATAATCCCAGACCTGCTATTACTGTGTTTACAGAGGAGCAATTACTGCAGAAGCTCACACCACTGGCCTTTCCCAGGCCCTCACCCTTCCCGCCCTGTGCTGACTAAGGGAGTAGAAATAGCCTCCAGCCTTTCCCAGGAGTAGAAGCTACAGCCTCACAGAGCCCCGGGGTGCTCTGATACCGGTTCTGCCACTTAAGCTGCTCTCCAAAGCTGTGAGTGGCCCTTAAGGAGGAGGGACGTGAGTGAGGCTCAGGGCACACACCCTTGGCCTGGCTAAGGGCAGAGGTGTCCAGTGGCAGGAGAGCCAGAGATAGTGCTTGGGGAGGCAGGAATGCTGGTCTTCTAAGAGCATGCTGGGCTTTTTCTCTTTCCTTCCTAAAGCCAGTGGCCTGCTCACCGCCCTTCTTTCTGAGCAGCTCTCTCAAGGCCAGGCTAAGGACAAGGCATAGATGTGGAGCTGAAAGGTTAAGCTCCCTACCCTCCACCCCTGCTGGTCTCCAGAAGGGGACAATTGGAATTCAAATATCCAGTGTCATGAAGCCAAGGAGAGAGGTGGCATAGGAGTCTATGAAGCCAGCCTACTAGCTTCTCTCTCCTGGGAACTCCCTGGTTTATAAGCTGCCAACCCGAGCTTCATGGGTGAAAATAGCACCCAGACTTCCAGAAAATTGTCTGAGAATGACAGCCTTCCAGCTCTGCCTTCAGTCTCCATCCCCCATGTCCTGCATCCTGGATCTAGCAACAATATTCTGATGCACACCATCTCTTTTCTTTGGCTTCTCTCCCTCCATGACACAAAGGCCAGAGTATGATAGCCTGCCTAGAAATCAAGACCATCATAACTAATTAAAGTCATAGACTTCCAGACTGTTAAATCTTAGTGTGACATTAGACATGATCTAATCTAACATCCCCATTTTATAGATGGGGAAACTAAGGCCCAGAGAGAAAGGCAGTTGATGTACAATCACACTGCTGGTTAGTGGCAAAACTGAAATCAGAGCTCAGACATCCTGTCCTTGCTCAACTGTTATTTCCAACATATGAACCTGCCCTTTGACTCTGCTTGCCCTTTGGGTTCAGGCCACAGAGAAGATTATTTTTAAAAAATCGGTGGGGCATGTTGGCTCCACAGTTTGGGAGGCTGAGGTGGGCATATCCCTTGAGCACAGGAGTTCAGGACCAGCCTAGCCAACATGTCGACACCCCATCTCTACAAAAAATACCAAAAAAAATTAGCTGGGCATGGTGGCATGACCTGCAGTCCCAGCTATAGGGGGCTGAGGTGGGAGGATCACTTGAGCTCAGGAGTTCAAGCCCAGTGCAGTGAGCTGTGAGCATACCACTGCATTCTAGCCTGGGTGACAGATCAACACCCTGTCAAAAAAAAAAAACGCCTCAGTGCAGTGGCTTATGCCTGTAATCCCAGCACTTGGGAGGCTGAGACAGGCGGATCACTTGAGCCCAGGAGTTCAAGACCAGCCTGAGCAACATAATGAGACACTGTCTCTATAAAAAGATTTTGGTTTTTTTGTTTTTTGGGATGAAGTCTCACTCTATTGCCCAGGCTGGAGTGCAGTGGTGTGATCTCAATTCACTACATCCTCCTTCCACCTCCCAGGTTCAAGCGATTCTTGTGCCTCAGCCTCCTGAGTAGCTGGGATTACAGGCACCAGCCACCACGCTCAGCTAACTTTTGTATATTCAGTAGACACAGGCTTTTGCTATTGTCCAGGCTGGTCTCAAATTCCTGACCTCAAGTGAACC
This sequence comes from Pan troglodytes, assembly GCF_028858775.2. NCBI lineage: Eukaryota > Metazoa > Chordata > Mammalia > Primates > Hominidae > Pan > Pan troglodytes. Next base: position 68,019,820 of record NC_072398.2, read on the forward strand.
ACCCATCTCAGCCTCCCCAAGTGCTGGTATTACAGGCGTGAGCCACCACGCCCAGCCTCTATGAAAAGTTTTAAAGTTAGCCAGGCATATTGGCGTGTGCCTGTAGTCCCAGCTACTTGGGAGGCTGAGGTGGGAGGATTGCTTGAGTCTGGGAGATCGAGTCTGCAGTGAGCTATGGTCACGTCACTGCACTCTGGCCTGGGAAACAGATGGAGACCCTGTCTCAAAAAAAAGAAACAACAACAACAAAAACTAGTATTGTGGGACTAGATACTAAACACTTTTAACTTTCCCAAAAGTTTTTACAACAGGGTTCTTATCCCATCCTCAAAGCATTGTTTTCAGGTAAATGGAGTTAATAATATTACTCTAGCTGCACAGGTTGGGAAACTGGCCAGAAAAAGTCCCATTAAGTTGAGAAAGATATGTTAAAAGTGGGTAGAAGAGTTCATGTTTCCTGACTCCTTATCCAATGCTCCTTCTACTATACTCCTTGCCTCCAAAAATTCAGCCTTGTTACTCAGAAAAACCTAGCTAACCAAATAATACTGTCACAGAGGCCCCTTCAGAGAAAAGACGTGGACACCAAGTCAGAACCAACACTGCATTTTAATGCTGAGCTAACATGTTTCCTCTTGCAAGTCACTGGTTCCTTGCTGGTCTTGAACTCCTGACCTCAAGTGATCGACCTGCCTTGGCCTCCCAAAGTGCTGCGATTACAGGCGTGAGCCACCATGCCCAGCTTTTCCCGTATTCTTTCCCTATTTCTCTTTCTCTTTTCACTGCCCCTTTCTCCCCCAGCTTCACCACATTCTTGGGGAAGAGCGTTTCTACCTCTGTTGAATACCACTCCCAGTTAGGAGAGATGTCAGTGAGAACTGTCCACTCAGCATTTCTGGATGCCTCTGTTGTAGTTGTTAGTGGGTGGGACCCTCTAGCACCTGTTGCAAGCTGTACGGTGTTCACCAGGAAGTCTGGCTTGTTAGAGCAATTACCCACTGCTGGCCTTGGCCTCTCTGCCCTGGACAAAGTATTCTTTGCTCAGATTCTTGCAAACATCATGAGAAAGAGTGGTTCTCACACCTTAGAGAGCATCAGAATCACTTGGAGGGCTTGATGAGCAGATTTGCTGAGCCCTATTCTGAAAGTTTCTGACTCAGGAGGTCTGAGATGGGCCGGTAATTTGCATTTCAAGTCCTCAAGAGATACTGATGCTGCTGGTCCAGGAACCACACTTTGAAAACCACTGTGATAAAGGACACAATTCATACACTCGGTGGACCGTGGGCCTGGAGTATGGGAGGATCAGATAGCTGGAAAGGAGGGTTGGGGCTGAGGATGAGTGTGACCAAATTTGGCCAGCCAGCTACAGCAGCTCCTCCTGGCTTTCTCCGTGTACTCTGGTGTCCTCCCACATCCCAAAGATGCACGTGTTGGGTGAATTGGCATGTCTCCACGATCCGAGTCTGAGCGAGTGGGGATGTGAGTGTGCCCTGCAATGGAATGGCGGCCTCTCCAGGGTCAGTTCCTACTTTGTGCCCTGAGCTGCTGGGATAGGCTTCAACCCTAAACTGGAAAGCAGGTTAATAATTGTCTTATTTTTATTAATCTTTCTTAAATGTATGCATAGCTCACATTTATTTCAGTGTTTAATATTAGAAATGTTTTGAGTCTTTATTAAGAAGTTTAGTGATGGCCAGGCACAGTGGCTTATGCCTGTAATCCCAGCACTTTGGGAGGCCAAGGCAGGTGGATCCCTTGAGCCCAGGAGTTCGAGACCAGCCTGGGCAACATGGTGAAACTCATCTCTACAAAACATACCAAAAAAATTAGCTGGTCAGGGTGGCATGCCCCTGTGGTCCCAGCTACTTGGGAGGCTGAGGTGGGAGGATCACCTGAGCCCAGGAGACAGAGGCTGCAGTGAGCAATGATCATGCCACTGCACTCCAGCCTGGAAGACAGAGTGAGACCCTGTCTCAAAAAAAGAAAAAAGAAAAGAAAAAGTTTGGTGATATTTTTGTGACCAGAAATATTCCATAGGAACTTAACTCTTGTTTATATCAATTAGTCTGTGGTAAAATTGATTTCAATATGTCATTTTGCTTAAAGTCACAGTTTCCAAGAACCCATCGATCACGTTAGCTGAGGACTTACTGCACACTGAATGTCTGCATATGCAAGCAATATATACGTGTGACTATTTCAATGCTCATCCCCAGATGAATGTAACAAATTGGGAATTGAGCGCCTAGAGATGATTGGTCCTGGCAATTTAGGCCACAGTTCTCTCACTGCCGGTCTCCCTTTCAGTTTTCACTCTCTCTCCCCACCCCTCTCAGCCACTTCCCTCCAGAGAAAGTTCCCAGCTCTTCGGATTGCTCTGCTTGTGCCTGCACAGCCAGTAGCTGGCTAGGGGGCAGGGAAGGGAGGTCCGCGGGGGGCTGCAGTGAGAGGAGCCTCAGGTCTCTAAATGCAACTGACCACAAGGCGCAGAGACCTGACAGTGGGCATGTAAGGAGTTCAGGGACTTGCTAGCCAGGTGGGAGCAGGCCTTGGGCTGCCACCAAAAGGAAGGAGCAGGGCAGGGACAGGGAGGTGGAGGGGCTGTGGATACAAAGGCACAGCACCAGCTGCGGCTATCATCTGCTGACAATTGCCTCTTTCCCCTCCCGGGCTACTTCAGAAGGCCCAGTCAAAGCCAGATGTCTGCCAGATTTCCAACAGGGCAGGAATCTAGTCCATCGGGAGGTGCAGGAGGGTGGTTCTGGGAGATGGACCACCTCTGTGGAGGGGGAGGCACCCAACCATTCACCCTGGCACCAACCTCCCCTTCCCGTGCTCATCTTAGGGTGGTGGAGGCTGCAGAGAGAAAGAGAATCCCTCTGCAAATCAGTGAGCATGACTGTCCCCAGCTGGCTGCCGAGGCTGCCAGGGAGGGTGGGAAGCAGAGGTCTCACTGCTCAAAGATAAAACACCATGAAAGCTGACCCAGCCCTTCTGAGTCATTTCCCAAGGATCTTCCCAGGAGCCAATGGGCTTAATGTGCCTAGAACCAGCCTTACCTGTGGGCTGAGGAGGTATATCATATATAAATAAAGGGGGAGCCAGGCAGCTCCCCTTCCCCCAAATCCCTCTCTCATCTCCCATAGGAAGGCCAGAAATTGTACTCTCACTTTTCATGGCTATGGGCTGTAAGCTACTTTGGACTTGGGGTGCATGAAGATTTTTTCTCTGCAGCAAAAAGACGCCACCCGGGAAAGGCCATGGGGTTGACAGGAAAGAAGCAGGGGACAGAAATAGAACTTGAGAAGTCACCACCCCATCCTCTCCCCCATTGAAAACATTTCCTACCAGCATGCTGCAGGAGCATCTTAAACATGCTGCCCTCGGCCCCTGTGAGCAACATGTTTGGCCTCCTCCCTGCCTCCACATCCTCCACACCCTTGCTCCTGCCCGCCTCCCACCTGTCAGGCATGTTGCAAGATTCCATTGACCAATGTTTACAGAATGCTCTGAAGAGAATGATCCAGTTGCCAAACCCCTGAGTCATCTGGCCTAGTCACCCTTTGCTCCTCTGGCTTGGCTTTCCCACCAGAGCAGATATCATGTTCAGCAGCATTTGTTCACAAGGCCTCACCAGCCAGGAGGCCAAGCAGGCTTCCCAGACCTGCCTTTTTATAGCAATGGGAGGGAAGAAAAGAAAGAAACCTTTAGTGAATGCCTGCTATATGCAGGGACTGAATCGGACACTCTCACATATATTGAATTATCAAATATTACAAAAAACCTTGTGTGGTAGGCAATGATATTCATTTTTCAGCTGAAGAAACAGAAGCAGACAGGTGAAATGGTTTTACCCAAAAATAGAACTAGTTAGTAGCAGAGCCAGGAGTGGAACCTGATTGTCTTCACCTGAGTTCCCCCGAAAAGCAGAACCTGAGACAAAGGCTTACGTGCAAGCAGTGCGTTTGGGAATATAATCCCAGGAGGCAGAAACAGGGGACAGAGAGTCAATAGGATTCATTATGAAGCTGTCTATGGCTAAGGATCAACTGGTAACCAACCCTGCAACCCTGCAAGACCGTCTGAGGAAACTGAAACTCATCTTAAGATGATCCACCAGGAGAAGAATGGGGGGAAGCATTCATCCACAAGGTACGAACTCCTCCATACTTCTGAGTTGTACATGCACAAAGCTGGGAATCCTGCACAGAACTGGCCACAGGAGCGGAGGCTGGAAGATTTCAGACAGAGAAGACTTGAAGTGGTCCATAAGGCTGTGCACTAAACACAGGTCCCACCACAACTCCCCCCACACACGCACACCATCCTAAGTACACTGAGGAACTTACACGAGGTCACTGGGGCACTCAGGGGAGGAGCCAAATGTGAATCACAGCTCATGACTTCCATGCATTCATTCAACAAATATTTATTGCAGGCCCACTATGTGCTAGACATTGGGGTTTAGCAGTGAATGAAGAAGACAAGATCTTTGCTCTCATGGAGCTTAAATTCTAGTGGGGGTGGGGAGGACACGGACAACTGGCAACTAAACAAATAAACAAGTGATGATTCTGTATCAGGCACAGTGCTAAGCACTGAGAAACCCCAGAAGAAATTGTTTGTTTCTTAGGAAGACAAAGGAGTTTGGCCAGGCACAGTGGCTCACACCTGTAATACCGACACTTTGGGAGGCTGAGGCGGGTGGATCACCTGAGGTCAGCTCAAGACCAGCTTGACCAACATGGCAAAACCCCATCTCTACTAAAAATACAAAAATTAGCTAGGCATGATGGCACATGCCTGTAATCCCAGCTACTTGGGAGGCTGAGGCAGGAGAATCGCTTGAACCTGGGAGGCAGAGCTTGCAGTGAGCCAAGATCGCGCCACTGCACTCCAATCTCGGCAACAAGAGTGAAACTCCATCCCCCCAACCCCCGAAAAAAAGGAAGACAAAGGAGCAAACGATCACAATCTAATAGATAACTGCTGTGACTGGGTTGACTGGGAGAACAGAGAAGGGACCTCTTACCCCAGAATGGGGAGACATGGGGCATCGGGAAAGTAACTCTGGAAAAGACGAGCCACAAGTTCTTTCAAAGGCCTCATAGGAAGAGCCAGGCATCTCTGGATTGGGAGAAGGGAAGGATATGCTCCAGGGAGAGTGAACAGCATGGGCAAAGACACAGCAGAATGACAGTAGACCATCCTCTGGAAAACTACAAACACCTCCATGTGTTTGGACTAGAAGGTGCCATGCATGTGGGATGGTGTCAAAAGATGAGGCAGTAAAAGTAGGCAGGGAATGGACCACAAAGGCTTGAATATCTAGTACTGGAGAATTTGAATTTAATCCTGAAAGTGAAGGTGAGCCTCTTTTCACCCTCTAAGCTCACTTAGCTCTTGAACGTGTCAGCTAAGGATGAAGATAAAACCAAACAGTCCAACACAGAGGTTGACAGGTGGAGATGGGAAATGCAGGGAACCTCAGGAGGAAGGCTCAGTGGCCTTGGAGTAACCAAAAATGGCCAGATCTGAGTTGCCAGAGTTACACGTTAATCACTCAGCTCTCAGAACTTGATCATGCATGCGGGCATGGGGGCTCCCTCTTGGTCACTCTTGACTAGTGCAACAGGCTTAAGACCAGTTCCTCTGGGGCTGAAGAGTCCATCCGCTGCCCCATCTCTTTCAGCTTCCAGCTCAGCCCCTCCCCTCCACTGCCTTACCCTTTGCAGGGGAACTCCCAGGTGTCTGGCATTGAGGACCCTGGGTTCAGGCCAGGTGCCTCTGGCCCTCGTTTGGTTTGCGTATGATACCTGCCAGGGCTTTCTAGCTGAACCCCACCAGTGAGAGCTAACACCAGAAAAGCAACTGGCATCTGGCTGCCTCTCTTGCAGAGGGTTGTCACATCCATCATCTGGGCAGGAGAAGGGCTCCCTGCAGCTCACAACCACATCCCACAATTCCCCCGCAGAGCCCTTGTCAAATGGAGCCCCTGGCTTCTGTTCATTCTTCAAAGCAAAGAAAGCTGAGGTGATCTGAATGCAGACAGGAGCAAAACTCCCAGAAGTAGCCTTCCTATTCTCATATTCAAGGTAGAATAAAATCTCACTCCAGCCCCCATCTACCTCACGGAGGTTCCCAGATATCCCAGGCCACAGAGTCAGGTCCACAGGCCCTATGGTTCAGAGATGGCTGAGCACCTCTATCCTGCAAGCCAGGACCCGGGGGCAGCTCCAGAGTCCTTCAGCTCACCAGAGATGAAGCGCAGACAGCAAAGAAGGCTTCTAACCCTAACCCCCGTGTTTATTTGTTTTTTTCCTCCCTGGATCTGTCCCCATCCCCATCTTCCCTGGTCCCAGATCCCATTCCTTCAGGCTCTTGGTCTGTGCTGGGTGGCCCTTTTCTGTGCTTGCTGCTCTGCTCCTTACAGCACACAGTCATCAGGAGTGCAGAGGCAGCATTTGCATTTCAATGGGTACCCAAAATCATGCCTCAAAACTAGACCAATGTCCCCAAAGAAGCTACAGGCTAGTAGGAGACATGGTTAGGGGCATGTGAGTGCCTGCCCCTCCTCCTGAGACCCTTCAAATCACACCCAGGTCCTTCCCAAGCTACAAGAAATGATCCCCTGAAGGACATTCTGGGCATAAGAGTCTGAGAGTGTCCACAGCTGTGGTAGAGGGAGGTTATTCCAGGACACACACAGACATAAACCAACAAAGCAGAGGTTTGCATCCCTGAAGATGCTAAGGAGTCTAATGAAACTGATTCCTGAGTTGCTCCCCTGAACAACCGAGCCAATCAGAATCCTTGAAAGGGACACATTCATTTCCCCAGACATTCACCATTCTGCAGTGGTCACCTCCACCCCCTCCCCACAGCTCTCTCTGGCTTACAAATCCTGAGAGTCCCTACAGATACCTGGACTCTTCCCAGGGGACTGCTGATGGGGATGGGGGCACTGAGCACTGGCCAGGGAAGGAGTTCTTGGGGTTCAGCAGGACTCCTTTTGCCAAAGATGGTAAACGAGAGATGGGCCCCAGGGCCAATTCCAGGCTGCCCAAGTATGGGGATCTTACCATTTTGCACAGCAGCTACAGCAAGCTCCCACCCGCTCCATCCCTGGCGCCTGGTAGATCTGTCTTCATGAGTCCAGGTTCTCAAATTGACACATCTCATCTTTAAAAGGACCAAGAGAGAGTAAACCTCCCAGTCGCTTCCTGGATCTCAGTGACAGATTTTTCTGATTCACCTCATTACCTCCTCCTACAGGGACCCATTCATTTCCACCTCATTTTCTTCCCGGTTCTCATGCCTGCCCCATCCCGGCACATCCTGACAGGAGGGACTCTATCCTCACTCAGCGTTCACCCTTAGAGACACAACCCCACATGCTCTGCCTTTCTCTCTGGATTAACACGGTTTCTCTCTTCTGCCCCCGTCCTGCAGATCAAAGTCGCTGGAAATCTTTGAAACCAGCATCTCAGGAAGAAACAAATCACAGGGCACTGGTGTTAAGAGAATGCTGACTGTCTGGTTTTGATGGGATGGTAATGTGGGGCAGGACCACTCATTCTGGCCTGGAACCCCCCCCCTTCCTGCCTCACTGTATTCCAAGTGTTAGCGGCCTCTGCAAAGATCTTAAACCCCATTGTTCATACCTCTGAATCTCCTACAGCATCTAGCAGAGCTGCAGTACAAAGTACACACTCAATAAATATTTGATGAATGGAATCCCTAGTAAAGCTCAAGCTATTCATCACATGCTGCCTAGGATCATTAGTATATTTCAAAATTGCAGAATCTTGAAGTCAGACGGGACCATGTGGGCCATCAGTTCACCCCTACCCAGCACAGAAACACAACGCTGCAGAATTTCTGACAGGCTAACTTCCAGCCCAGGCTCCTCGACCATCTCCATAACTAGGAATGCCTAAGGAAGCCCAGCTCCCCCTCATAGTTGAGACCTCTGTTTATGAGAAAATCCTGTCTTCTATTTACGGGGAATCTGCCCTACCTACCTCTGCATCCCACACCTGCTCCACACAATGACCAGAGAACTGTTTGCAGGGCTTGTGTTTTCTGGGAGAGTATAAGCTCCCTGAGGTGCCCCAAACTCAGTGCCCTAAGTGCCCAGGCAAACTGGCTTGCAGGTCCGTTTGCTGATTGAAAGGGATAGCAAATTCCCTCTAGACCACTATCTTCCCCTCCCCGGGGAAATGAGCCAGTAGGAAAGGAAGCCAAGCCCCACAGCTCTGCTCATACTTGCCCCAACTCCAACAGCCAGGTGTCCACCCTTTCATATCTTCCCATCACCAAGACAGCAACTTAAAACAGAAAACAAAAGAAAGCCTCCTAAAGTTGTTGGCCCCCTTCCTGACCCCCACCCCATCCCACACCATGGAAGTGTTGATAACACTCTCTCCCCAGAGCACACACTTGCAGAGCACAAGAATGAGCTTCCCCAGGCTGAGAAAAACAAAACCCCACTCCCTCTGGCCTCTGCTCAGTGTTCAGGACACAGTTAACTAATCCAGAAGGTTGGATGACCTTGTCTGAAACCTAGTGTAGGTTTCAGACAAAGTCTTCCAAAGCACAGCTAATTTTTTTGTCCTTCTAGGGCTTTCAAGGAACAAGACACTGACAATGAACCAAAGTCTGGCTGGCAGTTTTCTAGGTATTCGGGTATTAAGTGAATGGAGATGCAAAGATACACTATGCAAAAGAATAGTCATACCACAAACTTCTCTTCGTTCATAACTAAGCATCTTTGGTACTGGATCACATGCCTAGAACGGACAAAAGCACTTCCTTGCCTGTGTTCTTGGGGCTTGCATTTGGCCCTAAGCCTAGGCTACAAAAAAGGTGGGGAAATATTGGAGAGCAGTATTGATGAGTATTTCGTTTTAAAGAGCTCCCATTTCCACTACTTCATCTCAACCCTTATCGCAACCCTACTTGGTTCCTTTTACCCACTAACTTTAAAACTCAGCCCTTTCCCTTTAAAACTCAGGGAAAAAAGCCCTATGTAAATGTAAAGTATTACAGAACATAAGAGCAGATTCACATGTAGAAGGTCCTCAGGAAATGGTAGATACATTTTCCTTACCTGAGGCATAATTCTACCCTGGAGTTTTTGGGGTTTTTTTTCCCCTGGAGAAAAGGGAAGATAAAAGCTGACTTTGTTGGACAGAAAAGAAACAGAAGATGGATACATTAAAAATGTAAGTGCTTACAATTTGCAGCATACATGAAACTCTGCCCACTTCACTTAAATATGTCCACCAAAACCTCAGCCCCCTCCAGCCTCTGGCAAGGGAGTCCTAGCTGGGGTTCTGGGAGATGGCAGCAGAACCTTGGTGAGATGGCCTTGGGCTTGACTTTGCAGAGCTAAAAAGGAAAGACGTTCAAACAATGAAAAGTCCTCCCACCGGATTCCACCTTCTGTTGGCCACTTCCTTCCTTCCCTCCTTTTTCCTTCCCTTCCTGCGGGAGCTACTCTGCCCCACCTTCCTTCCTGGAGAGGAGGACCTACCCTTTCCTCTCTAGGGTTGGTGCCAAAGGGATGAACAATGTGATTGCTGGGGGGGCGGGTAGGGGTGCAGGGAGTCAAGAAGTGGGAAGCAGCAGCCGGTGTTTGAAACAAACCAGAGTAACCAAGCAGAGATGGAGGGAGAGAGATGTTTAGTCCTCAAGGTGCATTTCAGGAGTCTTTGACCAGTTCCCAGAAATTTCCTTCATTTAAGCTTCCAAGCAAAGAGACTGCTAATGGCAGCAACGGCAGTAGAATCCCCAAAGCCTCATCAAGGTGCCCAAATAATGTGACCTCAAGGTGACAGAAAAAAGGATGGCGTCAGTGAGGTAAAAGGGGCACTCAATCTAGGTAGCCATTTGCAATCTCCCTTCTGCTGTCCCACAGCCCAGAGAGAAAAGAAAAAGTGGAAAGGAAACCGTGAAAAGAGGCAGAGACATCAAGAGAGTTTCTGGAAGAGTCTTGAAAAGGGCAAGGACAGAAAGAAGATGCCAATAGGAAGGGGAGAGGACAATACAAAAGGTAATGTGGAGCTGAAAATAGGAGAGGGGAGAGTCACCCTTCCATCAAATGTATGATAAAGCTACCAAAGGAGACCAGAGAGTGGCGGAAGGGGAAGGTCAAATGGAGGCGTTCGTGAAGGCAGAGCTTTGGAGAGAGGGCCAAACGTGAGATGGCGAGCACACAAAAAAGGCGCTCCAGGAGGCAGTTGAGGGGGCTGGAACGAAGTGAGAGAGAAGAAGGAAGAAATCAAAGGGTTCATCGAGGGAAGGGGGCGCCTAGGAAACACGCCCGGGAGGGCCCCGCTTTGTCTGGCGTGGGCAGCGGCGGGGGCAGCACGTGCAGCCGGGAGCGCGCTGGGCCGCCAGGCTCCGAGCCGACGAGCGCCGAGGAGGCACGACGCGCGGGGGCGGCCCCAGCCTCTCAGACCAGCGAGACCTCTCGCCGGCGGGCCCAGCGCTGCAGAAGGGGCGCATTGTTATGTCCCAGGTCGCAGCAGATTGCCGCTGTCCTGCAATACCCTCGCATCCTGGCACCGCGCCACTGGCACGGCCCGGGGGCTGGAAATAACTGCGCCGTTCCCATGACGACGAGGAAGCTCCTCCCGCCCCCGCCCCGCCCCGCCCCGCCCGCTGAGCTCCGCCCGCCGGTACCCGCCGCGGCCGCCTCCCCCCGACGGAGCTCCCCCGGTCACCCTGGCAACGGCGGCCGCGGCGCGCGGGAGGTGACTCTAAAAGCGGCGGGCCCCGCCCCCGCCCTCCAGCCCGCAGCGCCGCGCCGCGCGCCCAGCCCCCGCCTGGGCCTGCTCTCGGGCGGGACCTCACTGGGGCAGCCGTGGGCGCCGGCGCAGGAAGCCTCCCTTCCCCCTCGGCCCGCCGGGCCCGGAAAGGCGGGAGCTGGGAGGAAGCTTCGCGGCGGCCGAGGCTGCGGGAGAGGACGAGCGCGCCCCATTTTCTCCGCGGAGCCGCCCCCAGCCCTCCTGACCTCCGCGCCCCTTTAAATCCTCCGCGGGTCTCCCCGCCCTTCCTGCTGGGATGGGAGGAGACCTTAGCGGACGGTGCTCTGCCTGTGCGGCCAGATGAAAGGGGGACTGGGAAAATGAAGCCAGCTCTTGCCGGTGGGCTGGGGGCGGGAGGAATCCGGAGCTCTGGCCGCTGGCGGCACTGGGCTTGAGGGAAGCGGCGGCACGGGAGGCGTCCTCGGGAGCCGGGGTCTCACGGTCCAGGGAACGCCCCCGCCGCCGGCTTGCTAGCGAGGCATCCCGTGAACAAAGAGGCCTGCTTCACCCTACTGGGGCGATCGCCCCCCGGAGGGAAGGGTTTCCACCTTGCACGGCACTCGCGCGTTTTGTCTGTTGGTTGTGGTGAGGAGGGTGTATTGCAGATCCAAAAGGAGCCTCTCGGCCTCCCAGGGTGTCTGGGTCAGAATTGAGACGTTCTGGGCGAGGAGGTGTTGGGAGGGGAGTAGGAGGTCGGAAGGAGAGAGGCCGACCCAGTTAGCTCTGTTCACACCGTCCCTCTCTAGGAGCGGAGCCTACACCTGACTTGTTTGGAATGTGAGCTTCTGCAGGGGACAGAGGCCCTGGCACGTAGAAAGTTCTAAACTGTCTGGTGAATTGCTGCAATTAAAACCAGAGTGGCTCCTTCAGTTGTCATGGGTGGGCAGGGCATCCCAAAGAAACACAGTAAGAAAGTATGCAGGGTCCTTTGAAAATGGTGCCCATATCAAACAAAATATTAATACTTCGCATTTGTAAAGTCCTTTCCTCTAAGAATGTTGTCTCGTTCCATATATATTTTCCACTCCATAAAATTCTAGAGCACAAAGAAAGGATTCATATGGGAGCGAATAGAACAAGTAAAGACGGTCAGCTGTGGTCACAGTGGAGGAACTAAAGAGTTTAGACTTCACCAGCTCTTAGAGCCCTGTTTTCTTTGAAGTGGTTACAACCGAGTACTTTGGTGTGGCCTAAAGAGTTTGAAGGTATACAGTTAAAGGACCTGGAAATAAGATTGGGCTGGCCATTGGGGCCTTGCTTTTCTCAACTGTGAGATGATAGTTGTGAAAATGAGATTAGACTGTATGAAATATTCTTCGTAAGCCATAGGATATGTCATACAAATGCTTTAGTTATTGAAACATCTATAAATTGGTATACAAGTCATGATTACTGTAGTTGCAATACGGAGTTGGGGTGCTTCAGATTTGCAAGCTGTAGGAGGTGGGAACAGGACTGAAGGGCTATGTGCTGATGAATCTCCTTCAGCATTGCTGTGGAATGGATATGCTTCCCCAAAATTCATATGTGTTGAAGCTCTAACCCCTAATGTGACTATATCTGGAAATAGGGTCTTTAGGAGCTCTCTCTCTCCTCTGCCATGTGAGGGTACAGCAAGAAGGCGGCCATCTGCAAGCCAGAAACAAAGCCCTAAACAGAACCTGACCATGCTGGCACCCTGATCTCAGATTTCCAGGCTCCGGAACTATGAGAAATACATTTTTTTGCTTAAACCACTCTGTGGTATTTTGTTATGGCAGCCAGAGCAGACTAAGACAAATATGTCTTCGCTTGGAGCTAAGCGCCCCTCCTACCACCTCCACCACCTGGCGTTTTGTTCAGCACTTCCACAGTTGTCTCATTTTTAATTTGTAACCGTGTAAGTTGGAATTGGCAAGATTTATTTTAAAATGAAGAAGCTAAGAAACAAAAAGATTAAAAGGCCTGCTGAAAGTCACACAGATTGTGAATGACTGAACCAGAACTAGAGTCTCCCCAGACAACATCTAGTCCCTAGCATCTGCCAGGTTCTGGGCTAGATTCGAGGGATAAGGAGATGAATGTGATTTAGAGGTGGAGAAGGTACAGTCTGGTCAAGCAAAGAAACGTGAACAAACCATTACATCAAATAGAAAAGTCTGCAAGGATTCATTGGCCCAGCAGGTAAATGGGAAGGGTGGCCCAGGCAGGGGAAGACTGGGAAAACATGGCTTTGGGGGAGCCACAAGTGCTGCTGAGGATAGGGTACAGTACAGAGAAGGAAGGGGCAGAGATGTCCCAGATGCCATTGGAGATTCAGCTTTGCTTTCACTTTCCCAAGGACTCATGGCCTCCCTAAGGCCCTGGCCAAAAGGGAGACCTGAAATTAGAGATCAAGGCTAAGAGTCCTTAAGGACCTAATGTGCCTAAGGAAAAGCAATAGTAAACTCTTCCATTAGTTTTATGTTGACCCTTCTATAGAAAATTATCTTTGTTTTTTGACCTAGCTAGGGTCTCCTAAGGGGTTAGTTTATTAAAGCCCTAACCATCTGTAAGTAAGTGATAATGTGCTTTAATTAGAAGATATGAATTGCACACCTATGACTTTTTCTAGCAAGGTCCTACCCCAATCAATGTTTTCGCAGAATCTCTGTCTCCAGAGGCACAGAGTCATACTTAAATGAATACATGATCATCCCTCACCATAGAAATGCAGATAAGGACCTTAACTAATGAAGGGGCTAATATCTGTCTCCTTTTGGGAACATTTGTACAAGCTCTTACCAGTTATAGTCAGATAGGAGGATTTATTTGTCTACTGTTTTCTTTATGGGTACAATATGCATATTTGTGTTTATCATATATCCTTACTCTGACTTTTATTATTTATTAAATCACAGCACTCAGATGCTCTCTTGGGGAGGGACTGTAGGTTAGGGACAAAATAGGCCCAGTAGGGCCCTTGCACTTAGAGCCCCTCTCCCAGAAACCAGGTTCCAGAAGCTTGCCCACCTCCCAGGGGTACTCATTCTGAGCACCAGGCCAACAGCCAATTTAAGGGCTGGTTCTGGGATTTCAGCATCTCTCTGCCTGGTACCAAATGAAGACTATCATCTCTGCCTCACTGGAGACCTCATTAGGACTTGAACTCCGGTCTTTGTTCCTTCCCAGTAGGTTCTATACAGTGGAGAAGGTGTGGGGAGGAGGGGGGTCAGGTAAGCCCACAACTCCCAGAACAGCAGGAGTCCAGCAGCCTCTGAGAACCAGGAAGTGAGTAAACAAGCAATTACCAGAAAGACAGGGAAGAGCCCGGTAACCCGAGAAGTGGTTCAAATTATTTGATTCCACTCCCTGCCTTCCCTCAAGCCCTCCTCCCCACACCTCCCACCCAGCTTCTCAAGGCTAATTTCACCCCCCTCTGCCTACTCTCCAAGCGAAATTCCACCCCAGTGGAAGCCGGGTCCCAGGGGTGAGAGGTGGACGTTACATTCTGGCTAGGGTCTTCAGGGCTTGGCCATTGTCAGTATCGCTGCCGTTTGTCTGTATGGCAAGAAGGGGAAAGAATCAGATGGTGCTGCCTGCTATCCTTCCTACTCAGTACCCCTCCAGCCTTCCAATCCCTTTGGGGAAGAGGGGAGTTTAGGAAGAAAGGTGACTCAGACCTTGCTTCTCAGAAACTAGAGCGGGAACCCAGCTGGGCTGCAGGAAGTGTGGGGTCGGAGTGAAAAGAAACCTCACATTCCTTTCTCTTGGCTTGGGAGCTCCCTCTTGCCTACTGCTTCTAGGCTAGTCCCCATTTTTTCACTGTCTGTGGTTCTGCTGATACCAGAGCAGATCCTGGCAGAAAAGGTTTTGACATAGAAAAGATTAAGGTCCAGCACTTATCTTCAAAGAGTTTACAACTTGGTGAGAATAAGAGAGGTAAGACATTTCAGGAAATTTTTAAATATGTACACAAATAACAAGGCAATGTACGATAGATGCCTCAGGAGAAGTGCCACTGTTGCTATTGGCCCCAATCATTTCTCACCTGCATTATTGAACAGCCCTCTAACTGGACCATGCTCCCCTGCCCCACTTAAAAGCCTTCCTTGGCTCCCTCACATCTTTTAAGGTGAAACCAAACCCCCTTCCATGGCATGCCCAGTGTTTTGCAATCTGACCCCTCTTAATCCTCAGGGCCATTCTTCACACCCGTGCTCCAAACAGAAGGAAGGAAGCATTTGTGATGTTCAGCTCCTACCAGCTCTCAAGGCCTCAGGGCCTTTGCACATGCAGCTCTATCTGCCTGGAATGATTTCCCCCTTATTCCCTACTTGGCTAAGTCCAATTTGCCATTTGCGACTCAGCGCAGAAATAACCTCCTCTTCGCAGGAACCCTTCCCTGACACTCTGTCTGGGTTAAGTATTCCTCATCAATATTCCTATATCACAGTAGTATTAACCCTGGATTGTAATGATCCATTTTTCATCCCTCTTCCCTCTAGATATCAACTTCCTTACTCATCTTTGTACCCAGTGCCTGACACAAAGTAGACAATAAATGATGGCTAAATGAAAGGCTGACTGGCAGGCAGAGGAGTTCATAGAGAATATGGGAAGTTATTAGAGGCTTTTGAGTCAGAGACTGATAACATCACCAAAACTGTACTGTCAGATGAGTAATCCATTAGTTATAAGGTAGGGCTGGGGTGGGGGTGAGGGGGGCTTTGATGCGAAATGGAGAACAGACTGAAGTAAGAAGTGTTTGAAGAACGAAGATGGTACCAGTGGGAACTAGAAAGCAGGAATAGAAATGAACTACATTGTGAAGATAATGCTGTGAACTTAACGAGTGTTTAGATGTGTTGGTAAGAGGTATGGGGGATGGGGGGTGGAGGTAGGGGGTAAGGCCAAGATTTGCAACCCTGGTACCTGAGAAGAAATGCAAGTGGAAGAATCAGACAAGTCAGGAGAAGGCACTAAATGCAGATAGCAGTGGGGCGAGGGAATCTGTGAGACGAGATATCTGTTTGTTTTTAGAAATAGCTTCACTAATTAGGACAGAGAGCAAACAGACTGGAGGAATTTTGAGCCCTGGGTTGAGTTTTGTCTCTGGGTGGTCTAGGCATGCAAAGACTAACAAGTTAGAGCCTCACCTTATCTTTTCAGCAAACTGTGACAAAGGTCCAGTAATGATGCCGGTTTGTAAATCACTTTCACACCTTTAGCATGAAAGGATCCCACTACCAAGTGGAGCTATTAATTCTTTTGCATTCCCCCCGCCCCCACGTTCCAGAGGAGTTTGCTGGGGGATGATGCTGTTTTTCCATCTGAACGGGGCTATGTTTTATCAAATACACTGCAGTTCTCAGTCCATTACCTTTTTCTCCTCACATTCTTCCTGTTTTCTGACTCTGAATTTATTTTAATCTCGTGTTTCTCGTTAAATCATCACAGACATCTGTCTCTCTTGCCTTCCCTATCCGTCCACTCCACTCTCCGCTCTTACTCTTAACTTTCTTCTCCTGATCCTCTTGTCAGTTGCCTTAAGAGACCTCAAACTGCTTGGCTTCTCTCCCTCCTCTCTTGGTATCCGGAGCCTCTTTTTTGGACATGTCTCAACCTGTTTTCAGTCTCAGACTAATCCTCCATAACACTGAAAATGACAGATGAGGTCAGACTTGGTGGGGAGGGAAGGAAGAGAAAATTTTTACCCAGGAAACCATGCTCATTCATAACTGGCTTTCCAAATGAGAACAGACTACAAGTGCGCGTGTGCACGTGTGTGCATGTGTGTTTTCTGCTGGCAAGAATGACAAATCCTGCTTTCCTCATAGCACATGTTTGCATTCCAATATGTTTTAAACTCCTAATCTATAAAGGGGATGAAGCATCAGAAATCTCTATCTTTAGATTAGTAGCTGGCAGCACTAGGGTTTCAGGAGTGATCCTTTTATTCTCCAGGATCCCTTAGCAGTTTGTTACCTTGCCAACTGGTATGCTGGAGTTTCAGCTGCAGGGTTCTTCATGAACTGGGATTGAGGAGGGGAATGCAGACTGCTGATACTAACAAGGTCCCTGGAGTGATTTATTAGTGTCTCTTGTCTCCTTTTATTTGACAGGAGAAGAAAAAGTGTTTATTCCTCCTGATAAGAGACTCATATTTAGGAGTTTATGTATTCAAATCCCATTCACCGTCACTCTAGCTGTTTCTGCACCCAATGGTTCTGCCTTAAGACATGTGCAGGCCCTTTCAATTGACCCCAGATCCTTTCTAGCTGCCACCTGGTTCTTTTCTGCCTTTATGCCAAATTTCTTGGGGAAGGAGCTACAGCCAGGGCCCCCACATCTTTCCACTCACTTATAATCTAGTTTTCTCTCCCATCTTCTACAGAACCTCTGTCAAAATTCACCAGTTAAAACTTAGCTGAGCATAGAGGCGTGTGCATGTAGTGCCAGCTACTCGGGAGGCTGAGGCAGGAGGATCACTTTGTCCAAGGAGTTCAAGGCTGCAGTAAGCTATGATTGCACCACTGCACTCCAGCCTGGGCAACAAAGACCCTGTCTCTAAAAGAAAAAAAAAAATGTGGCTGGGCACAGTGGCTCACACCTGTAATCCCAGTAGTTTGAAAGTCTGAGGGCAGGAAGATCCTTTGAGGTCAGGAGTTCGAGACCAACCTGGGCAACATGGCGGCACTTCATCTCTACAAAAAATATAAACATTAGTTGGCATGGTGGTGCGCTCCTGTAGTCCCAACTACTTTGGGAGGCTGAGGCTGCAGTGAGCTGTGATCGTTCCACTGCACTGCAGCCTGGGAGACACAGCAAGACCCTGTCTCAAATAATAATAATAATAATTCACTAATGGCAGTCTTAGTTCAAGGACATTTTCTTTGCCCCATCTCCCTTCACAGCAGCCAGACTCTACTCCTACCTCTCTGCAAACTGTTCCTTTTAACAGAGCCCTCTTCCTATTCTAGCCCCTACCTCTAGGCTTCCTCATCACTAGGTCTTAGCTTTCTGCTCTTTTTCCTTCCCTGTAGTTTCTTTATTCTCACAGTTAAGCTGTAAACTTGACCATGCCTCTCTAGGAAGCAGCACGTGAAGAGGCCCAGAAGCCTGCAAATAAGTTACCTAAACTGCAGATAGTTCGTATGGCTGGAGGCAGCATGTGAGAGAAGAAATAACAAGACACAGCTGGACCTTGAGTGACCTAAAGCTGAGAAATTCATGCTTGATTCTGAGATCAGTGGAAATATCTGCTCTTTAAACTTTAATGTGCATATTGATCACCTGGGGATCTTGTTAAACTGCAGATTCAGTAGGTCTGAAGTGGGGCCTGAGATACTCTCCATTTTTCATAAGCTCCCAGATGATACCCATGGTCCCTGGACCATACTTTGAGAAGCAAGCGACTAGCCGACACTTAACATACTATCAAGTTTTGGGGGGGTTCTATGTTGTTTTGCGTCTTAACTGGAATGTAATGGTCGTGAGGGCCAGGGTCCTGTTGTCTGCATCTTTGTATTCCCTATTCATGAGTTTCTTCTGGGTGTTCCTGTCAATGCTTAATTGATGGGATCCAGGAGTGAGTTGTTTATATCTTTTAGCTTTGCTTTACAAACACTAATTTATCTTCTAATCACAATTGTGAGGCAAGTGGATACTTTATTTTAAAACTGTAAATAGAAACCAACAAAGATGAATGACTTTCCAAATCGTGAGTCACATGTTCAGAGTCAAGACCACAGCCCTTTGCCCAGAGAGGTCTCAAGGAATCAGTCCAGGGCTGATTCTAACACTGCCTCTGCTTGGGTCCTCACTTGACCATTCATGATGACCTGCTGCTCACTCTCTGGACCTCATTTAGTCTTTTCTGCCTGGTAAAGTAAGAGACTCCCCGCTTCATCTCCTGAGGGCATTCAGGAGCCTTAGCAAGCTGCCAGCTCCATGTTAGGCAGCCAGATGCCTGATGCTGAGGTGACTGAAAGGTTGGGAAGCAGACAGCTGGGCCAGCCCACGCACCAGAATCGCCCCCACGCTGCATCTTTACAGCTGCTCTCTGCAGTGCAGGCTAGGAGCGCCTTTCAAAATGCATTCTGAAGAGGCAGGGGGGTGCGGGGAGAAACCGGCAGGAGCTGTAGAACATAATCACCCAAGCAGAGCATCCCATATACCTCAACTTCAGTTTCTGACACTGAATGTTTGCTTTTAGGGATTTCTCCCATGGCCCTAAAAAGAAAAGTCACTACACAGTCTCTTAAGTAGGTCACACAGAGTGCTAGCTGATAAATGCAGATGCCAAGGCACTTTCACCCTTTTCCAAACCAAAAATAAAACTTGGAAATTGTCTGAAGAAAACAGGAGGTTGTGATGCAGTTTAAGAAAAGCCAAGGAGAAAAAAGTGGGTGGGGTGCTCCTGCCCTAAATTCACTCGGCCCATAGCAGACCTTCTTGAGCAGAACTTGACTGAGTGGCAGTTCCTCCTCCACCTCCCCACATCACTTCACAATCCTGTAGCTCACTTCCCGCTGGTCACCTCTGCTGCACGACCCCCAGGGGGTCATGAGGACTCCCCACTCCCACTTTAGTGACTCTGTAAAAAGTCTCCATTAATCAATCAAAGCCTAGAAGGGGGAGATAAGGCAAAGAGGCACTTTTGGATTTCTCCATCTGAGCAGCTCTGTGATTCATTATCTGTTCTAGAAAGCAGCACACGCAGTTCCAGCAAAAAAAAAAAAAAAAGTTGGGGTGGGGAGCGGAAATGCCGTGTAACCCACGTTCGGGCTCCCCTGGCTTTGCCTCTCCTTTCCTGCATCTGGCCACAAGCCAAGTTGGGTTTCAGCTGCTGCTCCTGTTTCTAGGATGTATACTCCCCTACCCACCCCCTGCTATTATGATGGAATTGGCGGTCTGGTGAGACAGTGAGAGGATGATTTCCAGCTAACACAGCTGTGGCTTGATCTCCAGGGCCCAGAGTCTCTGGAGATTCTTTGCAAGTCTCGTGGTCAGGAAATCCAAATCTCTGCTCCTTCTTAGCAGGCTGTAGCATTCCCACTCACAGTTCTCTCCTTAGCAGTCAGATTCTTCCCGAGGAAAATAATGAACATGAGCGTCCTCAAGAGAGGGTGGAGGGAGGGGAGACAGAGAAAGACCCAGACAGACAGAAATGGAAAGACAAAACAGCTACAGCGCTGAAGGAAGTATCTGTGCCACAGAAGACAGGCAGATCCTGTGACTGGCTAGAAAGAACGAACCAGATGTGGATCAACATAGAGAAAAACTCATGGATGGTATCTTGGATTCTGGAAGAGGATCAAGTGTAGAGAGTACCAAAGGAAATCCTACACTTCAGAGACAACATCAGTGTTTGCACAGAGGGAACAAAATGGTTTTTCTTTTACCTCACAGCATGCAAGTTTCCAACAGCTGCTCTGCCCCAAGACTTGAGAGGTGGAATGGGTTGAAGAACAAGCAGGTGGGAACACATGGCTTTCCGCACATCCCTGAATTCTAGAAAAACTGAAAGGAGCCTTGTCTTGGCATCTGGTGGAATGATTGGGCTGGGGCAACCTTGCAGAGGCCCCATTCATAGGGAAAAAGCAGAGGGCTGGGACCAGGACTGCCTTGGTGCTAAATGGATGGAAAAGGGGCAGCTGTCTCACCATCCTGTAAGTTAGGGATATGGCTTACCACACAGGCCTAGAGGCTTCTTGTGACCAGGTCCCAGAAAACTTTATTACATAAAAAGTAGATTTACTGCAAATATCCCAGATGATAACGGTTTGCCTCTATGTCCCCACCCAAATCTCAAGTTGTAATCCCCACATGTCAGGGGAGAGAAGTGATTGGATTATGGGGTGGTTCCCCCATGCTGTTCCCATGAGTTTTATAAATGGTAGTTTTTCCTGCGCTCACACGTGCCCTCACCTGCTGCCATGTAAGACGTGCCCGCTTCCCCTTCCGCCATGATTGTAAGTTTCCTGAGGCTTCCCCAGACATGCGAACTGTGAGCCAATTAAATCTCTTTTCTTTGTCAGTTACCCAGTCTTGGGTATTTCTTTATAGTGGTGTGAAAACGGACTAATATAATACACCAGGCCAGTTCTATGCCAGTCCCCTAAAAGAATCACCTGCTAGAGATACTCAGTGGCAGTGCTGGGTACCAGCCCTTCTTCCTGCAGCTTCCAAAAGCTGATAGCCAATACTCTATTTCACCTGCCCATAAGTGGGCAGCATCCGGTGATAGAGGCTGCTGCTGGTCTGGAGAGGAAAGAGGAGAGGCCCTTTCAGGAATGCAGTCCCTGGAGGTTTCTCCTTCCCTGCCTGAAGGATTCCAGAGGTCTGAGATAAACCCCAGGCTGTAGTCCAGCAAAGAGCTTTGGGCTGTATTCCTCTGGGAGACAGCAATTGCTAGAGAGAGATTTTATTTTAAAACCCCCATTCCCACTGGGGGAGGGAGCAGTGGTAGCAGGCATTGGGAAAAACTGTTTGAATCAGGAAGGAGGCATTCAGCTAGATGTGCGTATCCTTTCACACTTTCTGCTCTTCCACATTTGTTCCCTATCGTACCCTTAAGAATTATTACTGAAAAACTCCAAGGGCATGCGTTAAGATCACAGTGATTCCTAACATCAACTCTCCTTCTATGTTTTTCCTCCCAAGGCTTTCCACTGGGTTGAATTTTAAATTTGAACAATGGTTCAAAGGCTGAGAGACAAACTGCTCATTACTGGAAAGAGTGCCAGGAATCCTGGGAAGCAGGCCTCCCTCCCCACCGGAGCACTGCACCTCATAGTAATGGCCTCTTTCATAGTCATGGAAAGGTTGGATCAGCGTTTCTTTTCATTCCTGTCTTTTTTCAGGGACTGCTGGGATAAAAGGAAGTCTAGAAGAATAAAAAATTCACAAACAGGAGAAGAATAAAATATTTAGGGCAAGAGATCAGAAATCCTTTGGTTATTCAGTGAACTGAACTAACTCTACTTTTTTTTTTAAAAAGTACAAGGAATTAAATGTCCATCAAATGCCATATCACAGTGGGATTAGCCTGTCGACCCCATCACACAGGATCTGAGGCTAGGTTATCATGCCTAGTAAGTTGCAGTACGAGAAACTCAGACTAACCCAGTGATAAGATGGAACAGTTTTATAATTATTAATTTCATTCCCAATATTTCTGACATCTTTATTCTGAGAAGCTTTCCACCAAAGTTGTCAAATGACCCATCTCCTCTCACTTCACACTCCCAAATCCAATCAGTGATGAGTAAAGAAATGGAAAGGTTATTTGGTGCCATAAAGAAAACCCAGTCACCTTGGAGGAGCAATTCAGGCTTTCCATCATTAGTTCCCATCGCCAAGAACAAATGATGGTTTCTACAAGGGAAGACAGGGTTAAAACAACATGGTTGAGAAGTACATACTGGGCCGGGGGCAGTGGCTCACGCCTGTAATCCCAGCACTTTGGGAGGCCAAGGCAGGTGGATCACCGGAGGTCAGGAGTTTGAGACCAGCCTGGTCAACATGGTGAAACCCCGTCTCTACTAAAAATACAAAAGTTAGCCAGACGTGGTGGTGCATGCCTGTAATCCCAGCACTTTGGGAGGCTGAAGCAGGAGAATCGCTTGAACTAGGGAGGCAGAGGTTACAGTGAGCTGAGATCACACCACTGCACTCTAGCCTGGGTGACAGAGCAAGACTCTGTCTCAAAAAAAAAAAAAAAAACATTACTAACATTTATCCCTTTATTCTCTTTTTTCCCACCACCACACCCGGCTTATTTTTATATTTTTCATAGAGACAGGGTTTCACCATGTTGGCCAGGCTGGTCTTGAACTCCTGACCTCAGGTGATCCACCTGCCTCGGCCTCCCAAAGTGCTGGGATTACAGGTGTGAGCCACCGCACCCAGACTTTATTCCCTATTAATGTGATCTTCTTGGAGTACTTGTTGGAAAGCACTTTAAACATCTGGCTTTTACGCAGCAGTCAGAAGGTTTTTTTACACCCCAGAGCTAAGGTTAATTTGATCAAGAGACTAGGTCCCTCCCAGAGTGGTCAAGAAGTGGTTAGGTACTAAAACCATGGCATCGTTTCTAGTCACACTGCATCTGATTTGGTTGTGTGATAGCCCTAGGTTGGCATTGGGAAGGCTCTTGTCCAGGACCTATCAATAAGCATGTTTTAAACATTCCATGCGCAAGTAATTCAAGCAAAAATAACTTTATGGGCTACTTTTTTCTTTACTCATCCACAGAAAGCATTTGTATGTCAACAAGAACTTTGCTCCTTGCCTGTTTTCACTTCAGCTTACTCCTCCCTGAAAATAGAGTTGTTTGATACAATTGGAAAAATCATCCGGTTGGTGAGACATTCACAGCAACAAAACTACGTTGGTAGAACAAAGCTTCCTGACTGCCAAGTGTCCAGAGAAAAAGAGGAATAAAAGAACCCAGCATTCACACATAGGACCACTTAAAAATAGATTCTCCATTCTCCTCTTTTCTTACAAATACACACAAATCTTTGACCACAGTGTATCTGATTTATACACAGAATTAACTTCTACATTAACAATAATTAACAGTTACGTGCTTATTACATATGAGGTACTCTTCTAAGAGCATTAACTCATTAATTTTCACAACCCTATGAGACAGATCCAATTATCCCAATTTTACATTTGAAAAACCTGAGGCACAGAGAGATGAAGTAACTTGTCCAAGGTCCCACAGCTAGGTGGCACAGCCAAGGTAGAAAAACCCAAGCAGGCCAGGTTGTGGTGGCTCATGCCTGTAATCCCAGCACTTTGGGAGGCTGAGGCAGGAGGACTGCTTGAGGCCAGGAGTTCAAGACGAACCTGGTCAACATAGCTCACTTTATATTTACTTTTTATAATAAAATAAATAAATAAATAAATAAAGGAAGACACCAAGCAGCCTGGCTCCAGGGCCCATGCTCTAACTACTATACTATACTGCTTCTGCAACAAAAAAGAGAATGATCTTTTCTAATTCCTACAAAGCTTTATCCTCCTATCAAGTATGCCAATTTACATTCTTTAAGCAGACACATGGACCCAGGTTCATCGTAATGTAAAACCAAGGATCAACTTTAGTCTCATCCAAAACACATCAGCTCTCTTAAACACACCAAATGTTACCCCCTTTAAAACATAAAATACACTGAGATCGCTGTTCAAGCATCATACTTTCTAACAACAGGAAATGTTTGCAGAATTAAGGCCCTGGACACCTTCTTCAGTTTAAGCAGTCAGCACTTGATGGATCTTTTGTAGCTGTAACACAATTTAAGTAGCTACTTTCTGAAAGAAAAAGTCAGTTTAACAAGACCCTAATTTGAGAATGTTTAATTCTATAAATACATTATTATGGCGACAGAGCATAAAGTAGAAAGTTCCCTATGCTTAAGGAACCACTAATAGATTTGCCGAAATATCAAGGCACGAGGCACTGGCCTATTCAGCTAAAACAGAAGTTCATATAATTGGGAGTTAAGGCCAAGACACCATTCATATGCCTCTTATGCTCGAAGGCTATGACCTTTAAACCTTTGTCTTTCTTCAATCTCTCCCATCTTTTAAACACCCTATATACTCATAAGTTGTTAGAAACCAGTACCATCTTTTAAAGTCCTGGCAACTGTACCGTATTTTAATAAACACCATTCCCTAATTGATTTGCTTCTGAAATAGATTATTGAATACCTTTCAAACATTGAACATGAAGAGACAAAAAACTCTCTTAATGGCAGTGATTTTAGTAAAATCGATGGATGTTTTGGCTATCATCACCTAAGTGTCTACCATGACCAAACACTGATGTCACCATTTAAGTAACAAATCAGGAAGTTTTGCTAAATGAGAATTAAATTTGCCTAGCCCTCCTTCCTTATCTGGTTTGATGCAAGCAATTTCCCTCTCAGCAATACATTTACTTTCTAGATGTAAGAGAAAAACTGAAAATTTACATCCTGACATCCACTGTGATGCAGAGGTGGACCTGACAATTTGGACAAGTCAGTCTCTTTCATCTTCCTATGTCAGTTCGAATGGGCTTTTAAGGTAAACTACTATCTAAACTTTTTTTTTTCAGTTACAAAGCTAAAAGATGACCCGTATTAATAGCTTAACAGGAAACAAAGTTTTGCTGAAAAACATTTTTGTGGATAAGCGGGGCTTCAAAAGTTGGTTAAATTAGTTAGTATTAGACACCCACATATTGGGTGACAAATTGGTCTAAACTGACCTTAGAAAAGGCAGTTGTAGTGGCAGGTTTCTAGAACCTGACAGGTCGCTGATATTAGTATCTAATAGCAGTCCTCTGATCTAGGAGGAAAAATTAAACGTGTCTCTCTTGATACTTAGTGGAGTCAGTAAACAATGTCCTCAGTCTGCGAATGACTGATACTAAGAACCACACCTTCAATTTTCTAGCTCAGGCCCTGGTTTCCCTCCTCCCACTTCCCTCCCAACCCAGGCAGGTTATTACAGACAAGCAGGCAGTTACGTTGCTTCAAAATATTTAATACGTGTTAGACACGTAGAAGTTACATTTTTATACAAAAATCAATACAACGAAGGAGAAAATACTGTACAAAAACCTTATCAGCTCCCCCAACCTTTATACAACAAAGACTGGAGTCACCATATCTACAAAACCATAAGGTCTTTCCACTTCGGGCTTCTGTCTGTAAACTCTCATTTAACACTTTTTAAAAGCACTGTGTAGTACTTCTGACCTAGAGCTTTTAAAAATATATCTTTTCTCTATAAACTCCATTATTTCCAAGCTTGAACTCTTCTGTGAAGTTCGTCAAGCTTTTTCTCCCCTGCGGGGAAGCAAAGGACCGTTAATACGCCCCTTTCCTAGAGTAATCACAGGATATAAACGTTTCTTCATTGGGAGAGAAAGGTGGGGAGGGACAGAAGGAATCCAAGTCTGTGCTCTTGGCTAAATCCCTCTCGTCTTAGGAAATCCTGTGCGGAAACGCCACTCCTGGCCCTGAAGCGGGTCTAGCTTTCCGGTGAGGGGTGGGTGTAAAGTCCCTCCCTCCCCGGAGAACGAATGGGGAACTCCCCGACCCAAACCTTTTAGCCGCTTCCTTCTCCACGCAGCCGGCAGAGGAAAGTCCCTGTCTGCCCCCAATCTCTTAAACCCTGGGGAAGGAGTGGTGCATTCCAGAAGAGCAAAATAGTCTTAATGCCACAAGACAAACTTACATACACAGACATACACAAACACAAAAGTTAACGATCGTCCTCTTCCAATGAGCCTCAAGCTCCCAGGTCTCCAGATAAGCCAGATGCGCCCGGGGGCAGTTTGCGATGCCCAGAGGCAACCAGTCTGCCCAACGCGCTCAGCGCCCGCGGTCTCTGGGCGTCCTCGCAGCCGGGAAGGGCCTGGCCCTCACTTCGGGGACGCCCGCTGCTCCACCTCCTCCCCGCAGGGGGGCCAAGGGCTCAGAAAGCCACGATGGCTGTGCTCCAGGGGTTCATGTCTCTCAGCACCGGCTTATC
Source organism: Pan troglodytes (assembly GCF_028858775.2). Classification (NCBI taxonomy): domain Eukaryota; kingdom Metazoa; phylum Chordata; class Mammalia; order Primates; family Hominidae; genus Pan; species Pan troglodytes. Next base: position 68,046,138 of record NC_072398.2, read on the forward strand.
GCAGCAGATCTGCCCGGGCTCGGCGGCTTCCGGACCGCTCTCCTCTCCCTCCTCTTCCTCCCTGCCGCCCCCGGGGCTTTTCCGTAGGAGTCCCGAGAAACTGGAACCGAAGATGCTGATGAGGTTAGCCACGTTCCCGGTCTCCATCTCCTCCGCGTCGTCGTCCTCTCCTCCACTCGGCGGCTGCTCTAAGTTCCGGCGGGGCTTCTTGAGCGGGGTCGAGCCGGGCGCCGGGCAGCCCGCTGGGCCGCCGCCCACCCCCGCCGCGCAGCGCTTCCTGGGGCACACCGCGGGCGGCGCGGGGGGCTCGTCCTCGGCTGGTCGCGGCGCGCAGCAGCAGGCAGCGCGGGGGGTCGCGGCCGGTGTACCCGGCGGGTCCTCCCCGCCTAGGGGGCAGCCGCAGGGGCGGCGCGCGGCACGAGATACCTCAGGAAAGACGCCCCAGCCTCCGGCGGTACCCTCGGCTTCTCTGGCTGCCGCCTGGCGCGGCCCCTCCACGCGGCTCCAAGCAGCTTCCGTCGCGTCCGCCTCTCCGCCCTGAAAAACGTCCCCGACTCCAGTCACCGTGGCCACCGGCACCTCGTCCCCTACCCGCGGCGCGTCTGAGACGGAGGAGCGCTCCGGCTGCGGCTCGGTCTCCGGCCAAGAGGCACGAGCGGCGGGCGGGGGCGGCTCTCCCCAGCCGGCGGGTGGCCCGGCCGCCGGCTCCCCGGGCTGCTGCTGCGGTGGCGGTGCCGGGGTCCCAGCGGGACCGGCCAGGTAGAGGCCGGGGCACGGGTCGCTCAGGTAGACTTGGCGGGCGCTGCGCAGCACCAGCGAGACCAGGAGGTTCTTATGCAGCTTGATGCCGCCGCGCTGGACCCGCGAGTTGTAGATCTTGCCCAGAGAGATGCTGACGATGCGGTGAGCCTCCAGCTTGAACTCCATCCTGCTTCCCCTGCACAGGGCCGTCGGCGCCGGGGTGACACGTTTGGAAATTGGGAGGGAACGGGAGGCGCAAACAAGTCCGCCCCCTGGGCACACCCTCGATCACCTAAGACTCCGAAGAGAAACGACTCTGGTGACGCGCGCGCAGATCTACTAACCTCTCCACACAAGACAACTTCCCCGTTTCGGGTCCGGTCGCTAAACAGGGCAGCCCGGCAGCCTCGCGTCTTATATAGGCTCCTCGACCGCCAATCACGAAGGGCCGCCAACCGTTCCGGGGCTGGCCGGCGCGCCCTCGTGCGCCGCGCACGGCCAATCGGAGCCCGAGGAGGGGCGCCAGGGCCCGTTCGAACGTTAGTCCCGCGGAGCAGGCTCTTAAAGGGGGCGACGGCTTGCGGCCGCAGACCAGGCCCGTGGGGAGTGAATGTTGGGGACGGTGCTCGAGAGCGCTACCGTTTGGAGTTACAGATTCTGGCTTGTGCGATGGCTTGCCGGAACCAAAGCGAACAAAATATTCGAACTTTCTTCCGAACACGGTGGTGGACTCTGTTCTGCCATAAAGTCCTGATCCTTCCCGGATCGACTCCGCCCTCACCAGCCACGCCACCGTTTCCAGGCCGGCCACACCTGTAAGCGACCCCCCTCAACCCTGGCAAAAATAGAGATGGTGGCCATACGCGGCGGAGGACACCCCTGGATAACAAATAGTATTACTGCAAAGTATTTGGCAATCATTATTTTTGGATGAGCCGCTTTCCCCGCTAGAGTCACATACACTCTTAGCAGCTGTCAGTTCTAACCCCAAAGGAAAGGGGGATTCCAGAAGTTTTTGGCTAGGTTTTTGGCTTCTTATCAAGGAATCGTGTCTAGATACAAAGTTATTGGTTGTCCTCTAAAGCTGGCATCTTTCACTTTGTTCTCTAGATTCTAGAACAAACCCAGTTATCAAATAAGTTAAATGGAAGATGTTACAGGTTCTCCACAATGATTTTTTTTCCTTTTTTTTTTCATTTCCATTTTTCCATTACAAGGACTGACCCAGTCCACCCTTGGAAAAATCGAGCAAGTTCTGAAAATAAAAAGAAAGAAGTCCTGTGTTCCCATGATGATGTCATAATTTCATTTCGTGTCAAGGTAAAAATATAGTGCTAGGGAGTTCCAGAATTTTCTGGTCAGTCAACAACTTAGTCCATCTACTGGTCCTTATAAGTATATCAGGACACAATTACCACGGGGTTGCCCAGGGTCCTGGACTGGAAACATGGAGTCACTTCCAGTTAGTTCCACCGAAGCTCCACCACAGACCTGCCTGAGGACTCTGGGTAAATAACCTCAGGCCGCTTCAATGTCTCCACTGCTGAAAAGGGGGAAGTCACATACACATCTGCTTTATTGTACAGACGATAAATGACAACTTCTCAGCCACAATCTGAATGAGAAAACTAAGCACTGCTTTCTTGGAGTCCATGTGGAACCCTGGGCCTGATCCTGCCCCGGGGTTGGTCAAGCAATGAATTTATTTAGGAAAAATACCAGTGAAGAGTGGGCTTGATCATGACCAATTCACAATCTCCAGAGGATGTGATGGCTCAATAGCATTACCTGTGCCCACAACTGATGGTAACTGAGACAGCAGGCTCTGAGACCCAGAGTTCCTCCCCTCTAGGAATTTTCAGCCCACGTAGAGGAAGAGATAAAATAATGACACAAATAATTACAAAACCAAATAGCATATATTGAGTAATGACGCAAGAATTTTTCTCTTCTCTTTTTCTTTGCAAGTTATTAGTCACTATAAAGCAATGGCTAAGAGCACAGGCTGAGGAGGCTGGCTTCCTAGGTTGGAATCCCAGCTTCACCTTTCACTTGCTGCATGGCCTCTGGAAAATTATTTCACTTCTCTGTGCTGCTGTCTTTTTTATTACAAAATAATCAGCCGGGTGTGGTGGCTCACGCCTGTAATCCTATCACTTTGGAAGGACAAGGTGGGCGGATCACTTGAGATCAGGAGTTCAAGACCAGCCTGGCTAATATGGTGAAACCCTGTCTCTACTAAAAAAAAAAAAGACAGTAATTAGCCTGGCATGGCGGCAGGTGCCTGTAATCCCAGCTACTCGGAAGGCTGAGGCAGGAGAATTGCTTGAACACAGGAGGCAGAGGTTGCAGTGAGCCGAGATCACACCATTGTACTCCAGCCTGGGCAACAGAGTGAGACTCTGTCTCAAAAAATACAATAAAATAAATATAAATATAATAATAATAATGCCTACCTCTTAGAGTTTTTGTGAGGGTAGAACAAGGTAGCATATGCAAAGCTCATAGAACAGCACCTGGCATATAATAAGCTATCAATGTAGGCTAGTTCTCAGAACACACTACCCCACATACTACCCTGGGGTGGGAGAAGAGGCTGGGAGAAGAAAGGAACATAGATGGGAGAAAGTTTCACCAAAGAAGTTGTATCTGAAGAGGGTGCTGAAAACCTCTGAGGTAGGATCCACAAGTTCCAAGCAGCAGGAGCAACAGAGTCCAGTGTAGGGAACATCTTACTTTGCAGTTGTGCTGGGTACATGCCCAAAAGCAAGTGGGAAAGGCTAGAAACAGAGGCCGAGGCTGCATGATAGTGGGTTGTGGGTGCCTTGATGAGGAGATAGGACCACAGGGACCTTACTAAAGGTTGTTCAGTAAGGGAAGCACAGAATAGATTCTAGAACAGTTGGTGCATAGAAGAGCACATAAAAAGCTCTTGTGGAAATTTAGGCAAAGGGTTGTGAAGACCTGAACTAGATGGAGGCAACAAGAATGAAGAAACTGGCAGGGCGTGGTGGCTCACGCCTGTAATCCCAGCACTTTGGGAGGCCGAGGTGGGTGGATCACGAGGTTAGGAGTTCAAGACCAGCCCAGCCAGCATGGTGAAACCCCGTCTTTACTAAAAATACAAAAAATTAGCCGGGCATGGTGGCACGTGCCTGTAATCCCAGCTACTTGGGAGGCTGAGGCAGGGGAATTGCTGAAACTCAGCAGGCAGAGGTTACAGTGAGCGGAGGTCGCACCACTGCACTCCAGCCTGGGTGACAGAGCGAGACTCCATCTCAAAAAAAAAAAAAAAAAAAGAGAATGAAGAAACTGAGAGACAAAAGAACTTTAGTGATGATCTGGGATGCCCCCACTCACCCATCCAGGCAGGTTATTGCTAGCGTCAGCCTCTTGCCTTCCATGAAGGCTTTCTGACCCGCCTGAGCTGAGCTTTTCCATCATCCACCACTGTACTCAGCACACTCCTTCATCACTGCCCTCATCACTTTCTCCTGTCATGCCCAGTGTCCCTCCCAGACTATGCCTTCATTGAAGGCAGGAGCCCAGCTCATATTTGTAGCCAGGATATGGTGAAAATACATAACAACTGGTGCAGTACAGGCACTAACCATCAGAACAGGGTCCTGGAGGCCCTTACAATGCTAGGGGTTTGGAGGGCTCCTGCAAGAGGGGCTGCTGGCCAGTAAGGGGGTACTCACGGGCTTAGGGCAGAGGTTCTATCAACTGACATGGAAACATTTCAATACTTTAACAACTGGGTTGGCTGTACCAGTGCATACTGAGTGATTATGCACTTGGATTAATGAATTCCTAATAATAATAATGTTTACCAAGCACTGTGCTAGACATAGTACATGCATTATTTAGCGCATTTATAAAGTTCTGAAAGTAGATATCATTATCTTCATTTACATTTAACCTACTTAAAGCTCCAGTGTGGGGTCATGGGGCTAGATTGCCTGGCTCCTGTTCTCACTGCTGTGTGAGCTTTGGAAAGTCATCTCACCTCTAGGTGAAATGGGAAATCCATATTTTAGTTTGCTTATATAGGCAAGTTATTTAACCTCTTTGTGCCTCAGTCTCCTGTGAAAAATGGGAATAATAAAAATAACTAAATTGCTTAGTACAGTTCCTAGCACCATATAAACACTTATAATTCTTAGTTATTGTTGTTATTATGGTTATTGTTATCACACCAGTGCCTAGCACAGTTCTGAACACATAGTAGGTACACTCTTAGTACTTGTTGAATTTTTAATGCTTTTTCTGCTGTACCACATAATAGGTGCTTAATAAATGTCTGATGACTTTCAAGTTGCACATTATCACTGTCATTATCAGGATTTTCTTTGATCCTGAGCGAACGAAATGGAACCTTTAGAACTCATGTCTGGAGGGCCCGAGTTCTTATGATCAGGAAACTTCACCTCCACCTACCAAAAAAAGCAGGACGATAGCATATTCTTTTCAGATTCAGCAAGCAGGAACTGAGTTAGAATTTGCCATCATCCATCTCTGAGATTTTGTCAGTTTAAAAGAGAAGTTCGCAGCATGATCAGAAACAGTAGGGTTGTCAGAAGAACAGAGGAACCAACTGCTCTGGAAGAAAAGGCCAGAGCACCTCCCACAGGTCTGTTCTGTCTTTTCACCCCTCTGCTGGGCACAGGCAGATTAGTACAAGGAGCTTTGGGCTCTGCTGTTTCCACAGCTGTCTGAGGTCACTCAGGCGCTATCTGGGCTCAAGCCTGTGGATTCCTGTCAGCACAGGCTGCTCTGCCCACTGCTGTTGACACTATTTACGCCCTTGTTTACACAACTAATTGAAGGCTAAGTATTATTATCAGATGATTAAAGATCTTAACTTGCCTTAAATTACGTCTAGTCTGTGCAAACCCACTACAGATTATGCACACGGTAGCTATGTGAGAAGTAACAATTAGTAAGAAGGGAGTTGGTGAAAGAAAAATAAGTTATTTGCACTGTCCCTACCTTTCAATATTAGGACATTTTCAATTGGTGGGGGGTGAGGGGCAGTGTCAAAGTTGCTTATGCAATCAAATAGTCATTTGTATGACATACTAAATATTTAGGGGGAAAAGATCTATAAAAATACATTATTAGCACTTTGTGTAAGTGATACTCCTTTTTTTCTTCTGAGAACAGACAAATCCCCTTTTTTTTTTTTTTTTTTTTTTTGAGACAGAATCTCACTCTGTTGCCCAGGCTGGAGTGCAGTGGTGTGATCATGGCTCACTGAAACTTCTGCCTCTCAGTCTTCCAAGTAGCTGGGACAACAGGCGCATGCCACCACAACAGCTAATTTTTATATTTTTAGTAGAGATGGGGTTTCACCATGTTTGCTACGCTGGTCTCAAACTCCTGACCTCAATTGATCCACCTGCCTCGGCCTTCCAAAGTGCTGGGATTACAGGTATGAGCCACTGCACCTGGCCCAAATCCACTTTTTAATTTGTTCCTTTTCTCTCTCACTGTTCTGGATATTGTACATCTTTTTTTTTTTTTTCTCTCTCTTGGCTGCTTGATTTTCTTTTTCATTTTTCTTTTTTTTTTATTTTTTTTTTTATTTTTTTTTTTGAGACAGAGCCCTGCTCCGTCGCCCAGGCTGGAGTGCAGAGGCACAATCTTGGCTCACTGCAGCCTCCACCTCCTGGGTTCAAGCAATTCTCCTGCCTCAGCCTCCTGAGTAGCTGGGACTACAGGCGTGCGCCACCATGCCTGGCTAATTTTTGTATTTTTAGTAGAGACAGGGTTTCACCATGTTGGCCAGGATGGTCTTGATCTCTTGACCTTGTGATCCGCCCGCCTCAGCCTCCCAAAGTGCTGGGATTACAGGCGTGAGCCACCTTGCCTGGCCCTGGCTGCTTGATTTTCTATATAATTTTTAAATTTTCAAATGGCATTTGACTAGGAATGCACATCAAAACCTGTCTTTTTCCCTCCTCTCCATTTTCATTCCTAAACTGCTTACAACCCTGCCCACCTTCTTGTACTAAATTTTGAATCTTTGTTCAGATAACCTTAAATTGTTTTTTGTTTTTTCTGTTTTTTGGTTTTTGTTTTGTTTTTGTTTTTGTGTTTTAGACAGAGTCTTGCTCTGTCACCCAGGCTGGAGTACAGTGGTGGGATCTCAGCTTACTGCAACCTCTGCGTCCTGGGTTCAAGAGATTCTTGTGTCTTAGCCTCCCTGGGATTACAGGCGTGCGCCACCACACCTGGTTAATTTTTTTGTATTTTTAGTAGAGATAGGGTTTCCCCATGTTGGCCAAGCTGGTCTTGAATTCCCGACCTCAAGTGATCTGCCTGCCTTAGCCTCCCAAAATGCTAGGATTACAGGCGTGAGCCATTGCACCGGCCACTAGAGAACCTTAAATTGTTTTTATGATCAACTTTTTCAGATTCTGTCTCCTTTAAGACTCCTAAGGAAAACAGATTCTTCAATAAGGGTAGAGCAATCAAACTCATTAAAATGAGCCTAGGATCGTATCAAGCTGGAGAATGAGAAAACACCACCATATAAAACCCTAGACCTGTGCTGTTCACTACATTGGCTACTAGCCACATGTGGCTAGTGAGCACATGAAATGTGTTAAGTACAACTGAGGAACTGCATTTTACATTTTATGTAATTTTAATCCATTTAAATTTAAAAATTGAAGCAGAATACGTGTTTCCTGAAACCCAATCTTATTGTGTCATGTTTTTGAATTTTGAAAATCTAGCATCTCAGTTGATATGTGCTGTAACCGTAAAATACACAGCAGGTTTCAAAGACATAGGATGAAAAAGAGAATGTAAAATATCTCATTTGTATTTTTATAATGGCTATATGTTGAAATTATATAATTTAGATATATTGGGTTAAATAAAATAGATTATTAATATTAATTTAATCTGTTTCTAAAATTTTACGTATGTGGCTCAAATTATATTTCTATTGGACAATACTGCCCTGGGGACAATAAGGGGAGAGGGAGGTGTAGACATATAAATATGCATGAGCATATTGTGGGCAATTAACAAATGTCCTTGATTGGGGAACAGGGAAAGGACAGAACAGATAAATTTTAAAAGAAATGAAACATAAAACAGATAGTTGTAGCGTTAAGGAGAAAATCAAAGAAAAATGTAAACAACAGAACTAATTGGCCAGAAGAAAGTTCTTTCTAAACAGACAACCACAAGTTCGAGGAACACAGTTCTCCTTATTTGAATGCCATGACATAGAAATTATCACAATATTAGTTTTTAATTCAAAATATAAACATGAAAACTTAAATTTCAGAGGAGTATTTACATGGATAACATCAATCCCCTGGGTTGTTAGGGTGCATTTATTCCTTTCAATTCTGATGTCTTTCTAGAAGTTGCAGGACCATTTGTTTTTAATGTGCCATTTTCCTGCACAAAAACCCTCAGTGGCTTCCCATGACCTTTTATGGCAAAAATCCAATTCTCTGGCGTGGTCTCCAGAGTACTACACAATACATTGTCAAAGACAAACAACCGAGAGTGGTGCATAGAGCTGGGGCTCATTGGGTGTCCTGGCAGCTCTTACCAGCTGTGTGTCAGCAAATTTGAAGGTGGTCCTTTTCTCATAATACTGGGGAGTTGGACTAAATCAGTAGACCTCAAACTAAGGCTGTACGTTAGAATCACCTGGGGAACTTTTAAACCTCCAGACACCCAGGCCTCACCCAGATCAGTTAAATCAGTCTCTGGGGTGAAACCCAGCACTGAAATTTTTAAAAGCTCCGTGAGTAATTACAACGTGCATCCACATTTGAGAACTGGTGTCCTAGCTGATTGTTTTAGAATCATTTTAGGTCCAAAATTCTATGATTCTATGAACCTAGGCTAATCTTTCCAACCTTTCTACTATCCTGAACAACATAAATGCCCTCTTTCTCAGCTAGACAGATCTAATCAAAAGTATGTATCTCGGCCGAGTGCGGTGGCTCAGACCTGTAATCCCAGCACTTTGGGAGGCTGAGGCGGGTGGATCACCTGAGCTCAGGAGTTCGAAACCAGCCTGACCAACATGGTGAAACCCTGTCTCTACTAAAAATACAAAAATTAGCTAGGCGTGGTGGTGCGTGCCTGTAATCCCAGCTACTCCAGAAGCAAATCACTTGAACCCAGGAGGCAGAGGTTGCAGTAAGCCCAGATCACGCCATTGCACTCCAGCTTGGGCAACAAGAGCGACACTCTGTCTCAAAAAAAGAAAAAAAAAAGTATATATCTCATCTAGTTTCTTAAGAAGAAATCATCTTCCCTCCCGCCCAAATTCTGCACATCACTTCCTCCAGGAAGTCTTCTGTGCCCATTGATGCTTATTGTGTGCTCACACACACACTCTCTCTCTCATAATCCAACAGTTGTTTGTTACTTAAAACCACAGTAGCACTCACTATCTTGTGGTATCCCTTATATTTCTGTTTTGTATTATATTTTGTTTATTCATATTACTTAACTTTTATGTGGATATAGTTCTCATTTCCAAATAGCATTAAGTGCTCGGAGACAGCACTTTGGGAGGCCAAGGCGGGCAGATCACCTGAGGTCAGGAGTTCAAGGCCAGCCTGGCCAACATGGTGAAACCCCGTCTCTACTAAAATTACAAAAATTAGCCGGGTGTGGTGACGCATGCTGGTAATCCCAGCTACTCACTCGGGAGGCTGAGGCACAAGAATTGCTTGAACTGGAGAGGTGGGGTCAAGATCACACCACTGCACTCCAGCCTGGGCTACAGAGCAAGATTCTGTCTCGAAAAATAAATAAACAAAGTGCTGGGAGATGCTCCATTACACTTTTTTGCATCCTGCCCTCCCTGTAACCAGCACCCTGAATATTGCTGTGTTTGTATCAGGGGATGAATGACTATTAAATAAATGGATTAATTAATGGGTTCCTAAAATTTGAGGCCAGAATATTTAAACGCAGCCAACTAGAGGATAAAAAAGAGTACTCGACATAAATTATTCTAGTGGTAGATTAACCAAATATTACTGCAAATACATTTTAGCTCAGCCTAGCTCATAATTTTTCATGATTCTACATTATACCATTTCCCTATAAAAGCTATTTTTCACAAAAAATAAGTTGATTTTAAACAGTTTCCTTTTCCTGCCATGGTGTTTACAAATGTGTGATTTTTATCACTGAGCTAATTGCTTGCCCACTCTGTTCTGATTAAACGTTTATTGTGGATTACTGATGCACTGAAAACCTTGCAGGGTATCAGCAGCTCATTTAGGGACCACCTATATATTTCTTTCAGCCAATAAGAAAATCTTGCCCCCTTCCCCCTCCTCCTATTCTAACTGTAGTGGCTAATAGAACATATTCTAATTCATTAGTCAAGTTCACTTTAGATCAACACCGCTGATCTAAATTCTAACATGAATGTTCATTCAATTCAAAAACCCTAAATCACTAACCCATCGTATGCTCATTTTGACTAAGCAGATTCTGAGTAAGTATTTATACAAACACATCCTCCAGTGCAAAAGGAAGTTTCAGATCTGCTGGCTAACCAGGAGCTAATGTGTGGCGGATTAGTAGATTTGTGTTTATAAGGCAGTCTGAGCTCTTTTGAGGAAAAATGTAAAATAGGCATTCTCTCATATCCTTCCCTTTATCATTATCACTTACATAGTTCTCTGAGCCCAACTCCTCTATTAATAAGAGATCATTCCATTTGGAGTTTCCTGAAAATGCTGAAAGATCATTGTATTAAAAAAAAATGTAGCTGGGCACAGTGGCTCATACCTGTATTCCCAGCTATTTTGGAGGCTGAGGCAGGAGAATTGCTTGAACCTGGAAGGCAGAGGTTGCAGTGAGCGGAGATCGCACCACCGTACTCCAGCCTGGGCAACAAGGGTGAAATTCCGTCTCAAAAAAAAAAATGTCAAGTAGGATTAGCCATGCTTCCACATGAGCATTGGTCTAGGAAGAAAACCAAGTAGTTATAAAGTGATTGGTGGTGTTGCCCTATTAAGAAGCATAAGATTTTGGCCTGTGCGGTGGCTTACACCTATAATCCCAGCACTTTGGGAGGCCAAGGCAGGCACATCACTTGAGCCCAGGAGTTTGAGATCAGCCTGGCCAACATGGTGAAACCCCGTCTCTACTAAAAATACAAAACTTAGCCGGGTGTGGTGGCGCATGCCTGTAATCCCAGTTACTCTGGAGGCTGAGTCACAAGAATTGCTTGAACCTGGGAGGCAGAGGTTTCAGTGAGCCCAGATCACATCACTACACTCCAGCCTGGGCAACAGAGCAAGACCCTGTCTCAAAAAAAAAGAAGAAGCATAAGATTTGGGTTCCCGGTCTTTGCCCCTTCCCACCCATTTCCTTCAGGGGCTGACTAACTCTTGGAAAGTCTTAGAATCACATGGGGGCCTCTGAGGTCACAGTCCCGAGTAGCTTTTTCTTAGTCTGGGACTTTTTCTGTTTGATTTTGAACTTGTCTGTGCTGTGATGGGGTGAGTGTGTGTCATGGTGAATTATCCCATTAGTGTGCCTGGCTAGAATTGTTTTCATGTGTGTCAGTGGGGTGTTGGCGGGGCTTGGGGATCTGCTTAGTCAGTTTGGCTGCAGTAGTTTGATCAGAATGGACGGCAAAACCCCTGGTGTTTCATTTCTGTTATGAAGGGTTTTTGCTTGGCTGTTTTTGTTTTGTTTTTGACGTTATAAATGATTTTTAAACTATTTTGATTGGTTTCTTGGACAATATTATGTTTGTTTATGTCTTTCCATTGGGTAGAAGAATGGGAATTTTGTTTTTTTTTTAAATTAGTTTGGGTGCCTGTGCCTGAAAAGGACAAGGAGTCCTCTTTTCCCCTCCCTTCTCACAGATGCAAGAGTGAAATAGAGTGAAGGCAAGGGCACTGCTCTGCTCTTTTTCTTGCCCCCCCATGGAAGGGTTTGACAAACAATTAACAACCCTCCCAACTCTGCTGCTGTTTCCCAAAATAGCAGCTCCTTTGCTGCCATGGTAGATGGAGGCCTTCAGGGGAGGAAGACACAAAAGTGCCCTCTTTATGAAGCCTGAACGTCTGTGAGATCTTGAAGGCAGAGGGGGAAGCCCAGGGGATTAAATTAGCAGGCAGCCCAACCTCCACCTGGAAGGGAAATAGATAATAGGCTTTAAAGACAGGAAACAGCTTGTGCTCCAAAATAATAATTTCCAAAAGCAACACATGATGGATCCTGAGAGAGTTTTCTTTCCCCCGACTTCATAATTTTGAAGCGAAATCGTCCTTTAAGATGTCGCTCAGCAAGTGAGTCAGGTCTTCGGTATTCCTGCAATTCTGCTTCACCTTGCCCCCATATTTGGAAGGACTGTTGCAGCCAGCCCTTCTATAAGCCTGATTCTCAGTTACAGAAATTGCTCAGCATCAGGTCTTGAAGAGATCTGGTTAGAACCAAGGCTGCTACTGCAGCCGCCTCTCCTTCATTGTCGGCTTTGTCCTTCCTCCCTGTTTCCTTCTCTCCTTTTTCTGCTCTCCTCGCCTGCCACTTTTACTTCTTCCTCTTCATTGTCTATGAAAGACTCCCTCTCACACTCCTCCATGTCAACTGGTACTGCCAGCCCAGGCTCTGTGGGTCCTGAAATGTCTCCTATCATGACTGGGGATGTGGATGGGAAGGGAAAGCACACGATGAGCTGAACGAGGGGAACAGACCCACAGCACGCCTTTGAGAAGGTCCAGAGCCGCAGGTGAAGAAGGACCATGGAGAAATGGAAGGACCAAACCGTGTCCCCAAAGTATCAACAGATTATACATATCAAATTGGAATCTGGATTTTGCTGTTTCTAAATTTCCTTGCACTATACCTAAAGGGAATTAAAGCAGCCATCAACAACAACAACAAAAAGAAATCTGTTTTATGAATGAATCCACAATCAGCCTCAGCTGCTCAAAACTACGATCTTGATTCCTTAGCATTGTGTGCATACCTCTACTCTAGCAATGACATTCAAGTTCCTACGTGAATCATACAACTGTGTCTTGATCATACAACTGTGTCCCTCTGGACTGGGACTTCCCTGGGGGCAGAGGGCAGGTCTTGCCCTGTGTGTATCCTCAGTGCCTAGCATAGTACTTGGTCCAAAGGAAGCACTGAAGTTGGAAGGGCCCTTTAAAGTGTTGGGGTGAGTGGATGGATGAACGGATGGAGAAATTAGATAGTGGAGGAAGACATTTGGAATACTCATAAATCATCTCCTTTTCACCCAATAGCCAGAAAAGGAAGTATAAAATTTGCAAGCTTTCTTCTGACAGGTAGGCAAAATGGAGAGATCCTGTTATCTTTGATGTTCCAACAAGACTTGCTCCTTGTATCTCCTCTTCAGCACCTAGCGCAATAGATGGCATGCACAGGGTTACTCTCAGTGCACATTTGTTGAATTAATGATTTAGAGAAGAAAACCAGCTATTGTCCCTTCAGAAGGAGGTTTCCAGAAAAGGGAATGGAGGAGCTCTGTATAGTGATGCAAATATAAAACATTTTACGACATTGTCTTTCCCAGTCTTGACTCTGAAACATCTTAAAGAAGAAAAAAACCTCATGAAGAGAAGAGATATTTTTGGAGACCTTGGAAGGGCTCTTAAAATAAGGAGAGAGGAATAGAAATATATATGTGGTGTGATATTTCCAAAAGATCCTCCTTTAAAAGTGTCTGTGGCTGACTCAACTGTTAGATGTTTGGATCCAGAGATGCTTACCTTCTTTTTACTTTGGCAAGGACTCTGCATGATACATGGATATTAAGTAGGGAGGAAGGTCAGCAACGAACAGTTGGCAAAATAGAAGCCCAGCGAGCATGGCTTCTGCTCTGACAGAGACCAGGGTCAGGGAAAGGCTGTGTGAATCCACGAAGGAATGGGGTGATGCTAAGGAAATACATGATTGTGCAGGTATATAACCAACATTTAGTGTAATGACACAAGAACTCAATCTGGGATGTGCCACTCAGCTAGCTTTAAGGTTATTCATTTACCCAACCTGCCCCCTACACAAGTCAAGCCCAGAAAAAAAAAAAAAAAAAGTGTATGGGAGCTGAGATTTACATAGGCCAGGAGCTGTACCAAGTTTTGAACGCAGAAATTTGCCTGGGAGGTATTAGAAAGGACAGTTAATTGGTTGGCTCCTGAATGTGTTAATCCTGAGCAAAGCTGTGTTAGTACCTCATTAGCACATTAATTCTACAGACTATTCTTTGTAGTTCTGTGTCACTTAATATCCTGAGCATTTCTGGAGGTTTTTGTTTTTTGTTTTTTGTTTACAAAATCAGGTTGTATTGCAAACCGAGAGTCTTGGTTCAAAAGTCCTTGTTCAGGAACATTTTAGATTAAGAAAAGATAAGGTTGTAAATATATGTCTGAAATACTGAGCTTGGTTCTTTCTTTTCTGTTCAGAAAACCTGTGGCTGGTCTGGGTATTGTCATGGTTCCTCATCTCTTCTGGAAGCACACAATGAGAGGTGAGCAGCATTCCAACCCTGCCAGCTGTGCCAGAAATGGCATCCAGGGACGCTGAAGGATGCCGTGTCCTCATCTCCACACACCCATACCCTCTCTCTCAAAGGAGAAGGGGGTGCTCACAGTTCTCTTTTCTTTTCTGAGACAGTGTCTTACTCTGTTGCCCAGTTGGAGTGCAGTGGCACGATCATAGCTCACTGCAGCCTCGATCTCTCTGGCTCAAGTGATCCTCTGCCTCAGCCTCCTGGGTAGCTGAGACACAGGCATGTGCTACCACGCCTGGCTAATTAAAAAAAAAAAATTCTGGAGGCAGGAGTCTGTGTTCCCTATGCTGGTCTTGAAATCCTGGGCTCAAGGGATCCTCCTGCTTCAGCCTCCCAATGTGCTGGGATTACAGGTGTGAGCAACTGGGCTGGTCTGCTCACTGTTAAGATACCGCCTTTACTCCAAAGTGATCTGCCAGTTCTTCAGTTGGAGCTCATTACCTCCACGGATTTTTCCATGTACCTTATTGTATTAGTCCATTCTCGCATTGCTATAAAGAACTACCTGAGACTTGGTAATTTATAAAGAAAAGAGGTTTAATTGACTCATTTCCACAGGCTGTACAGGAAGCATGGCTGGGGAGTCCTCAGGAAATTTACAATCATGGCGGAAGGTGAAGGGGAAGCAGGCATGTCTTACATGGCTAGAGAAGGAGGAAGAAAGAGCAGAGGGAGGAGCTACACACTTTTAAACAACCAGATCTTTTTTTCTTTTGAGACAGAGTCTGGCTCTGTCGCCCAGGCTGGAGTGCAGTGATGCCATTTTGGCTCACTGCAACCTCTGCCTCCTGGGTTCAAGTGATTCTCATGCCTCAGCCTCCTGAGTAGCTGGGACTACAGGCATGTGCCACCATGGCCGGCTAATTTTTATATTTTTGGTAGACATGGGGTTTCACCATGTTGGCCAGGCTGGTCTTGAACTCCTAGCCTTAAGCGATCCACCTGCCTCAACTTCCCAAAGTGCTAGGATTACAGGCATTAGCCACCGTGCTTGTCCTAAACAACCAGATCTTGTGAGTTGAGAACTCACTATCATGAGAACAGTAAGGGGGAAATCATCCGCCATGATCCAGTCACCTCCCACCAGGCCCCTCCTCCAACATTGGGGATTATAATTCGACACAAGGTTTGGGCGGGGATACAAATCCAAGCCATATCAGTTGTTTTTTACATATGCGATATTTTCTACCATTTTCTGCCTGCATGTCTTTCTTGATCATTAGATTAAAACTGATTCAAGGTAGGAATCTTCTCTCTTTTTTTTTTTTTTTTTGAGATGGAGTCTCACTCTGTCGCCCAAGCTGGAATGCAGTGGTGTGATCTTGGCTCACTGCAACTTCCGCCTCCCGGGTTCAAGCAATTCTCCTGCCTCAGCCTCCCGAGTAGCTGGGGTTACAGGCACCCGCCACTACGCTCGGTTAATTTTTGTGTTTTCAGTAGAGATGGGGTTTCGCCATGTTAGTCAGGCTGGTCTTGAACTCCTGACCTCAGGTGATCCGCTTGCCTCGGCCTCCCAAAGTGCTGGGAGTACAGGCGTGAGCCGTGGCGCCCGGCTGGGAATCTTTTTCTCAACCTGTATCTCTCCAGTAGAATCCAGCCTACTGTCTTGTATCTAATAGGCACCCCACAAATATTTGTGGCTTTGAATGTTTGCCAGATGGCAGAGGATAGTGGAATGAACAATGAGATTCGCATGTGGAATTCTACCACTCGTTAGGCATGTGACCCTGTGCAAACCATAGCACTACACAGTCATCGGCTTCCTAATCTGATAAAAGAAAGGGGTTATCTAAGGTTCTTTCCACTGCTAACATGCTAGAAAAAGGGGAATGAAAACGACTTTGAGTAGCCCAACTTTATTTGCCAAATTACTGTCAGTAGAAGAATATCTAAAGGAAAAAGGAGATCAGGCACAGCGGCTCATGCTTATAATCCCAGTGCTTTTGGAGGCCAAGGTGAGAGGATTGCTTGAGCCTAGGAGTTTGAGGTTACAGTGAGCCATTGCACTCCAGCCAGGGTGACAGCGTGAGACCCTGTCTCTAAAAAAATAAAAATAAAAAATAAAGGAAAAAGAAATTAAGATGTTTCCTGTATGTTTCCATTGCCTATTAAAATCCCTGCAGTTCAAGTTCTAAACCAACACAATATAAGCGAACAGAAAGAACCATCATAATATTCCAGATGGTTAACTTAAAAAATAATTAACTCTCAACTTCAACCACCCAATAAAGATTCACTGATTGTCTACCATGTGCCAAGCACTATACCAGGACCTAGGAATACTAAGACAAGTAAGGCCCCATCCACTGGTGCCTTCATGAAGCTCATCTCCTTGTAGGGGAAATGGACAGGTGAGGTTATAATAGAAATACATTTTAATCAGTCCTACAATATGACTATGTACAAGGACAAGGGTGAGATCAAAGAAGGCAAAGGTAACTCTTCTATGATGCAGGGCATGGGGACAAGGGGAGAGCTGGGGGCCAAGGCTTATGGTATCTGAGAAGGCAGCTTGAGCTGTTTTTTCTTCTATTAGTTGCAGAAGAGAATAATGTATAGAAAGATGGGAGTGGGTAGAGAGAGTTCCAGTCACCATTCAATCCTTAATGAAGTAGCATCTGCCCCCAAAACATGCTCAGGGCACCACATTTGTTATGTTGCTCACTGTGGTACCTCTGGCACCTATGACAGTAGCTGGCACATAGCAGGGGTAAAAAAATATTTGTTGAATATATGAATAAAAATAGTACATTAAGGTATGGCATGGTGGCTCACGCCTGTAATCCCAGCACTTTGGGAGGGCGAGGTGAGTGGATCACTGGAGGTCAGACATTCAAGACCAGCCTGGCCAACATGGTGAAACCCTGTCTCTACTAAAAATACAAAAATTAGCCAGGCGTGGTGGTGCATGTCTCTAATCCAAGCTACTCGGGAGGCTGAGGCTGGAAAATCGCTTGAACCTGAGGCGGAGGTTGCAGTAAGCTGAGATCATGCCACTGCACTCCAGCTTGGGTGACAGAATGAGACTACGTCTCAAAAAAAAAAAAAAAAAAAATTGGTTGCACCACAGTGTGAATGTACTTTACTGAACTGTACACTTAAAAATGGTTAAGACCTTAACAGTGAATTTTATATTATATGTATTTTACCACAGTGTAAAAGAACTTGCTTAAGATCACACAGCTAAGTAGGCTGGGTTTGGTGGCTCACGCCTGTAATCCCAGCACTTTGGGAGGCTGAGGCGGGCAGATCACCTGAGGTCAGGAGTTTGAGACCAGCCTGGCCAACGTGGTGAAACCCTGTCTCTACTAAAAATACACACACAAAAAAAAATTAGCCAGGAGTGGTTTTGCGTGCCTGTAGTCCCAGCTACTTGGGAGGCTGGGGCAGGAGAATTGCTCGAACCTGGGAGGTGGAGGTTGCCGTGAGCCGAGATTGCAGCATTGCACTCCAGCCTGCATGACAGAGCAAGACTCCATCTAAAAAAAAAAAATCACACAGCTAGTAAATAGAGGGGGAATCCTTGGCTGGCTGGCTGTGAAATCTCTGCTCCTTTCTTTTGGTATTGTTTTTCATTTTGTTTTGTTTTGTTTTTTGACCTTAGATAATGAAATGTTATTTCAAGGATACATGGAAATGTGAAGAGATACAGTGTGTCAATTGTATTATAAAGGATATCCCTGGCTGCAAGTAATAAATAATAGTGACTTGGGCAGTAACAAAGACATTTATTAGGCTGGGCACGGTGGCTCATGCCTGTAATCCCAGCACTTTGGGAGGCCAAGGCGAGCAGATCACGAGGTCAAGAGATCGAGACCATCCTGGCCAACATGGTGAAACCCTGTCTCTACTAAAAACACAAAAATTAGCCAGGAGTGGTGGCTCGTGCCTGTAGTCCCAGCTGCTTGGGAGGCTGAGGCAGGAGAATCGCTTGAACCCGGGAGGTGGAGCTTGCAGTGAGCCGAGATCGCACCACTGCACTCCAGCCTGGCAACAGAGCAAGACTCTGTTTCAAAAAACAAAACAAAACAAAACAAAAAAACAAAGACATTTATGTGGCTGGTCGTGGTGGCTCATGCCTGTGGTCCCAGCACTTTGGGAGGCCAAAGTGGGCAGATCACCTGAGGTCCTGAGGTCAGGAGTCTGAGACCAGTCCAGCCAACGTGGTGAAACCCTGTCTCTACTAAAAACACAAAAATTAGCCGGGCGTGGTGCTGTGCGCCTGTAATCCCAGCTACTGGGGAGGCTGAGGCAGAAGAATTGCTTGAACCTGGGAGGAGGAGGTTGCAGTGAGCCAAGATCACGCCACTGCACTCCAGCCTGGGCGACAGAGTGAGACTCTGTCTCCAAAAAAAAAAATAAAAGACATTTATTCATCTTTTATAATAAGGAATCTGGAGGTAACTACAATGATGTAATCAAAGACAAAAATCCTGTAATCTTTCAACTCTGCCATCCTCAGAGTATCTTCACTAATGGTTACAAGATGGCTATTGCAACTCTGAACATCACATCTTCACATGAAAATGTGAAAACATAGGAAGAGAAGGTGGAGGTACAAGGAATTCTCTCCTCACACAGTTCTTCCTCATCATGGAAGAAAATGTTTCCCAGAAACCCCTAAAAGATTTTCCTTTATGTCTCATTGGCTAGAACTTGGTCACATGTCTATCCCTAGACCAATCACTGGCAAAGGGGAATGGGAAGATACCAACATTTGGCTTTGACCAGTGATGATCCATCTCCTGTGGCTGGGCACCTTGCCACTCAAAGGAAATATCTGTTGTTAAAGGTAATCTGCTATGGCAGCCCTAAGACACTGATACTAGGGTCATTCAAACTGGCTGTGATCTCTACTTTTTTCTGTTCATACGTATGGTAGTCTATGAGGCTGAACTACAGCAGAGAGAGAGGAATAATTGGGAAAGATCTTGGGAGAGTCAGTAAAAAATGGGACCTAGAGTTTTAGGTGGAGGCTAAGGCCCCAGCCCAGGACAAAAATAGAACACCTCTACTGAGATTGTGACTGAATGGAAGAAGATAAAGGGAAATGGGATACAGGTCCATTTGTGGATGGAGGAGCTAAGGGACTTCTGAGAACCTCAATTATCTTTGTAAAGTTGGAGGTAAGTGGGGTACTTTGTAAAGTAAGCAGGGAGCTTGAAGGGAGTGAAGAAACTTTGGAATAGCTGTTGTGGACAAAACTGACCAGGGTTAGACCTATTAAAATGCATGCCAAGAAAATTGAGATTCTGGCCATCATGTCTAATCAATATATGAATAAATTCCATGGGGAACTTCCCCTAAGGAAATATGCAGTGACTGAAGTTTGTTCATTAGATTGACTGGTACAGTCACAATGGGAAAGAAACGTTAGTTACACATCTTAGATAACATAAGCCCCCAAAAACGGGAGATTTACCTGTAGATTCAAGGTGCAGCCATGAAAAGCTAGACAAGAGCTGCTGCAAAGAAATCATTTTAAAACCCAACAATCAGAGTAATTGAAGTATAATCAGTCTTAAGTGGTAGCCCTCCTGCCTGTGCAAAAAGAGCTTAAAGTTCAAATCATCTCATTGAGCTGCTCACCACCAAGTGATGAGAATTTTCAGTCACGTAAGTAGATGATGGTCACCTTAGGTGGTGACATCTTCAAATTATGGAAGATAGGAGCAAGATCCAGGAACCGAATACCTTGGGCTTTTTCTTCTATAGAATCTTTTTTTTTTTCCTTTGAGACAGAGTTTTGCTCTGGGCTCACTGTAACCTCCACCTCCCGGGTTCAAGCAATTCTCCTGCCTCAGCCTCCCAAGTAGCTGGGATTACAGGAACCCACAACCACCCCTGGCTAATTTTTGTATTTTTAGTAGAGACAGGATTTCACTATGTTGGCCAGGCGGGTCTCAAACTCCTGACCTCCAGTGATCTGCCCACCTCGATCTCTCAAAATGCTGGAATTACAGGCGTGAGCCACTATGCCCCGCCTAGAATCTTAAACCAGTGGAAACATCCCCCAAAATCCCCAAACAAATGATATTTAATATTATGATAGTGCCAAATTTTAATAGGACAACCTTTTCAGATTATTCCACTGTTAATGGATCCACTTAAGTATTTTTAATTTACAACTTACTGATTGCAAACTAAGTGCAATTTTTTAAAAAGAAGTTTTAGTTAGCTATAATAGACACAGGTCACTTTAACTGGTCAATTTTATTATTTGGCTAGTCTTTACGGAACACTCTATAGCAATTAGTTTAATGTATTTAGTTAAACCAGATAATTACAAATATCCTAACAGAAATGAGGAGGTGCATTGTCCTTTAATTAAAAAAAATTTACTAGCCAGGTGCAGTGGCTCATGCCTGAAATCCCAGCACTGTGGGAAGCCGAGGCAGGCAGATCACCTGAGGTCGGGAGTTCGAGAGCAGCCTGACCAGCATGGAGAAACCCTGTCTAAACTAAAAATACAAAATTACCTGGGCGTAGTGGTGTATGCAAGTAGTCCCAGAGACTGAGGCAGGAGAATCGCTTGAACCCGGGAGGCAGAGGTTGCGGTGAGCCAAGATTGCACCATTGCACTCCAGCCTGGGCAACAACAGCAAAACTCCATCTCAAAAAAAATAATAATAATAAAATAAAATAAATTTACTTTGAAATAATTATAGATTTGCAGGAAAGTGCAAAGACAACACAGAGAGGTTCCATGTACTGTTCACCAAGTTTCCTCCATGGTTATATCTTACATAATTATGGTACAATATCAAAACCAAGAAATTGATATGGTTCAATACATGTGTATAGTTCTGTGTCATTTTATCACACATGTAGATCTGTATGACCACCACTGCAATCAGGATGCAGGACCATCCCATCACCACAAAGCTCTTTCTCATGCTACCCCTTCACAGTCTACTCATGCCCTCCCCTGAGCCATTCCTAACCCTGGCAACCACTAATCTGTTTTTCATCTCTATAATTTTGTCATTTTGAGAATGCTATATAAATGGAATTATATGGTAGGTGACCCTTTTGAGACTGGCATTTTTTACTCTGCACAATACCCTTGAGATTCATCCAAATTGTTGCATGCATCAGTAGTTCATTCCTTCCTATTGCTGAGTAATATTCCATGGCATGGATGTACCATCGTTTAACAGTTCACTTATCAAGGGACATTTTGATTGTTTCTGGTTTGAGTCTATTACAAATAAAGCTGCTATGAGTATTCATATACAGATTTTTATGTGTACATATTTTTTCATTTCTCTAGGGTAAATGCCCAGGCATAAAATTGCTGGGTAAGTGTATATCAAGTTTTTAAAGAAATGGCCAAACTAATGGGTACAAAAAAACAAAGAATGAATAAGACTTACTACTAGATAGCACAATATGGTGACTATGTCAACAATAATGTAATTGTATATTTTTAAATAATCTTTCTTTCTTTCTTTTTTTTTTTTTTTTGTTTTTGAGACGGAGTCTCATTCTGTCACCCAGGCTGGAGTGCAGTGGCATGATCCTGGCTCACTGCAAGCTCCACCTCCCAGGTTCACGCCATTCTCCTGCTTCAGCCTCCCGAGTAGATGGGACTACAGGCGCCCACCATCACGCCCGGCTAATTTTTTGTATTTCGTTTAGTAGAGACGGGGTTTCACCGTGTTAGCCAGGATGGTCTCGGTCTCCTGACCTTGTGATCTGCCCGCCTCGGCCTCCCAAAGTGCTGGGATTACAGGCATGAGCCACCACGCCCAGCCATATTTTTAAATTATCTAAAGAATGTAATTAGATTGTTTGTAATTTAAAGGATGAATGTTTGAGGAGATGAATACCCCATTCTCCATGATGTGCTTATTTCACAGTTCATGCCTGTATCAAAACATCTCATGTACCCCATAAATATATACACAAAAACTTTATAAAAAGAAATGGCCAAACTGTTTTGAGTTTTTCCACATCCTCACCAGCATTTGGTATTATCACTTCTTTTTGTTAAGAGACAAAGGTCTCTCTCTCCCTCTCGCTCCCCTACCCTCCATACCCCAAGCTAGAGTGCCGCTCGCCCGACAGCACAGGCTAGAGTGCTGTGGCACAAACACAGCTCACTGTATCCTTGACTTCCTGGGCTCAAGTGATCCTCCAGCCTCAGCCTCCTGAGCAGCTGGGACTACAGGCAGATTTCACCATGCCTAGCTAATTTTTTTTTTTTAATTTTTTACAGAATCAGAGTCTCACCATGTTCCTTAGGCTGATTCTGAACTCCTGGACTCAAGTGATACTCCCAAAGTATCACTTTTGGACTCAAGTGATACTCAAGTGAGCCTACCAAAGTGCAGGGATTGTAGGTGTGAGCCACCGCACCCAGCCTTCTTTTATTTTAGCTGTTCTTAGAGATATGCAGTGATAGCTCATTGTGCTCTTAATTTGCATTTCCCTAATGACTAGTGATGTTGAACATTTATGTCAAGACATGAGGTTTATCATTGGTTTCAGGGTTTCTTTTGGCAAATCACTTTACTCACTCTAGCCTCAATTTTCTCATATGTTAATGAGAAAATTGCCGGGCGCGGTGGCTCACGCCTGTAATCCCAGCACTTTGGGAGGCCGAGATGGGTGGATCACAAGGTCAGGGGTTTGAGACCAGCCTGACCAACATGGCGAAACCCCGTCTCTACTAAAAATACAAAAATTAGCTGGGCGTGGTGGCGGGCGCCTGTCATCCCAGCTACTCAGGAGGCTGAGGCAGGCGAATTGCTTGAACCCGGGAGGCGGAGGTTGCAGTGAACCAAGATTGCGCCACTGCACTCCAGCCTGGGCGACAGAGCGAGACTCCGTCTCAAAAAAAAAAAAAAGTGAGAAAATTGAACTATATGACACTCAATGGGCCCTCCAGCTCTACAATTCTGTGTGCCCATAGATCTACCCTGGGTGAGTTGCTTTTGCAAGGTGAGGGAGCTTATACTTCTTCCTTTATGCACCAGCATCTCCATATACTAAGAATCAACAAGTAGCGAATGTTATCCACGGGTTTCACTGACATGTCCATGAAATGTGTGGTAACTTGCTTCATTTGGCCCTTTAGGCCTTGTTCAGCCTTTAAGTCACATCATCAAAGTCAGAGGAAAAAGATTCAAACTTTCCTAAATTTATCAGGGCCTTTATTAATTTTTGATTCATTGCACAGATGTTTGAACTCCTTTGTTCCCAAGATTAAGTACAGAACATAGTGTCGGCGAAAAGAATCGAACTCTGTAAAATATTTGAAGAGATTTATTCTGAGCCAAATGTGAGTGAGTGACCATGGCCCAGGAGGTCCTGAGAACATGTGCCCAAGGTGGTCAGGGAGCAGCTTGGTTTTATATATTTGAGGGGGGCATGAGACATCAATCGAATGCATTTAAAAAATACATTGGTTTGGTCCAGAAAGACTGAACAACTCAAAGTGGGGGCTTCCAGGCTATAGGTGAATTTAGACATTTTCTGGTTGACAATTGGTTGAGTTTGCCTAAAGACCTGGGATAGATAGAAAGGGAATGTTCAGGTTAAGATAAAGATTGTGGAGACCAAAGTTCTTTTTAAGTCTTACAGTGGCTAAAGACAATAGGGGACAAATGTTTCCTATTCAGATCTTAGTTAATCTTTTTAGGATTGGGAGGGTCTGGAAGAAAAAGATCTAGCTATGTTAATAGAGATTCTTTACAGATGCAAATTTCCCCTGACAAAGAACAGCTTTGCAGGGCCATTTCAAAATAAGGCAAAGAAACATGTTTTGAGGTTTAAAATATATATATATTTAAATTAATATTAATATTTAAATTACATTAAAATTGATATATTTAAATTAATATTAAATATATTACATATCATATATATCTATGTTTTTTTGAGATGGAGTCTCACTCTGTCACCCAGGCTGGAGTGCAGTGGCGTGATCTCGGCTCATTGCAACCTCTGCCTCCGCTGGGTTCAAGTGATTCTCCTGCCTCAGCCTCCCGAGTAGCTGGGATTACAGGTGACTGCCACTGCGCCCATCTAATTTTTGTGGGTTTTTTTTTTTTTTTTTTTTTTGAGACAGAGTCTCGCTCTGTCGCCCAGGCTGGAGTGCAGTGACGTGATCTCGGCTCACTGCAACCTCTGCCTCCTGGGTCCCGGTTCAAGCAATTCTCCTGCCTCAGCCTCCCAAGTAGCTGGGATTATAGGCAGACACCACTATGCTCAGCTAATTTTTGTATTTTTAGTAGAGACGGGGTTTCACCATGTTGGCCAGAGTGGTCTTGAACTCCTGACCTTGTGATCCGCCTGCCTCGGCCTCCCAAAGTGCTGGGATTCAGGCGTGA
Organism: Pan troglodytes; assembly: GCF_028858775.2. NCBI lineage: Eukaryota > Metazoa > Chordata > Mammalia > Primates > Hominidae > Pan > Pan troglodytes. The sequence continues at coordinate 68,070,771 of NC_072398.2, forward strand.
GCCACCATGCCTGGCCAGGTTAAAATATTTTGATTTTCTTCTTTGTCTGGTAATGTTATGTCAGAGTCAAGTTGGAAAATAAATCATGATATGTAGGGTTAAATAAAACCCATCTGATGAGAATTTATGATTTGTAGAGCATGACTCCCCACTCCCCTTAGATAAGAATTTGGGCAAGATAAAAAAATCAGAGTTTAGTCCTCAATAGTTTTAAGTGGATGACACCTCACAGTTTTGGTCAGGCATTGATGGAGTGGGCCTACTGTGTGCAGATAGGACAGTGCCCTGTGTGCAGATAGGACAGTGCCCAGACTCAAGACACTGTCTTGAGTCTGAATCATGCCTCTGCCACTTATTAACTATATAACCTTGTCAAGAAATACAATTTATCTGAACTTCAACAAAATAATAATAATAATACCTGCTGCCAACGTTGTTATGAGGAATAGAAGTAATATATGTGAAGTACCCAGTGCATAGTAAGCACTCATAAATGGTGGCTGCGATTATATGGGACATGGGGAGCAGTCCCTGGAGAGCACGTAGAGGAAGACACATCCCAGATGCCATTTCTTTGCAATATGCTTGCACACACACATCTCCTTTAATCCCCACGTTGACACTGGAAGACAGGTATTGACTAGCCCTGGGTTTTATAAAAATGAGGCTCAGAGAAGTTAAACAACTTAAGATCACCCTGATACTAAGTGAAGGACACAGAATTCACATTGTGCCCTTAAGGGGTTTATAGTCCAGCCAGGGAGATAAGCCGTGCAGAAACAGATAAATACCAACACAGAATAGCTAAGTGTCAGTTGAGTGGCAGAGCTGAAAAGCACTTAGGCATTTAGTAAGGGAATTATTTCTCTGAGGATAGGCTATCAGGAAGACAAAAGGAAACTAGAGGATTAGAAGTTCCTCTGTCTCACTGAACATCTCTGAGTTCCTTGCTGTCACCATCGCCACTGCCTATGGGTCCTCTTAGCCCAGCCCAGCGGCTGCAGGGAAGGAGGCAGTGCTGAGCCCTTCATCCTCCCCATGTCCTTTGTTTCATGGCATATTTATGTGCAGGCCCTCCCATCTCACTTGAAAGTTTTATTCAACCTGTGTCTTCAGTATTACTATGAAAGCTCACTGTCAGAGTTGTATTTCTTTCTTTCTTTTCTTTTCTTTTTTTTTTTTTTTTTTTTGAGACAGAGTTTCGCTCTTGTCGCCCAGGCTGGAGTGCAATGGTGCAATCTTGGCTCACTGCAACCTCTGCCTCCCAGGTTCAAGCGATTCTCCTGTCTCACCCTCCCAAGTAGCTGGGATTATAGGCACCAGCAACCACACCCAGCTAATTTTTTTGTATTTTTAGTAGAGACGGGGTTTCACCATGTTGCCCAGGCTGGTCTCGAACTCCTGACCTCAAGTGATCTGCCCGCATTGGCCTCCCAAAGTGCTGGGATTACAGGTGTAAGCTACCGTGCCCCCAGCCAGAGTTGTATTTCTTCTGTTAGCAGAAAACCCAGGGACTGTTTTATAGAAATGCATTCTAGATTACAATCTCTAAAATTATTTTCTGTGATGTGAGCTTGATTTTTCTATAAGCATATGTCTGGGCCATTTTTGTACTTGCTAATTTTCAGAACATCATTGTGCTGTGTTGCCTACAGAGTCTAGCTTGTAGGAGCAGCAGTTCATTTTGTCAATATGCATATGTACTGAGTGCCTACTATGTGCCAGGCACTGAAGTATCAGGCCTTATGGCGCATACATTTCATGAATGGTTGATTAACTAATGAAGGCCATAAGAATTTGATTTAAATATCAATATTTGTGGCAGATTATTAATAAGAAACTGGGGTAAAAAAAACTCTGTGGCTTGAATGAAAATATGGTGTATACCATGCCACACAGAAAAAACGAATAATTCCTTGTGGCTGGGGGCAGTCTCTAAAAATGTCATCATTAGGCCCAGAAACATGTCATCTTGTAGACTAATTTCGAGTCTGTGAAGCTGCACTAGTTTACAGATCTTTGAAATTTGATCTCAATTTCAGTTGCAAAGACCTAAATTGGATTAGAACAGCTTGCCTGTCTTCTTCAGGGATCCTCAGGGACCAATGACCATTCAGTCTTTTAACAGTAAGGTGAAGGGCAGCCCATGTGCTCAGCCTTGGTGGGTTACATCTGGTTTGGCAACTTCCTGTTGTGTGTAACACAGGGACTGTGCATTCGTAGCTGTTTCGTGAGTAATATGCAGAGTGCATGTGTTGGGTATTTTAAAGTACGTGAGAGGGTTGTGTTTCAGCAGCTGATGGGATGCCAAATGTTTGACTTTTTATTATTCCAGCCCTTCAGATTTCCCCAGAATTGTCACCTTCTAGAGCGTGTGTCTTGCCAGTGTGTTCCAGGAATTCTCTATTTATGCCACTGTGATGTTGCTCAGAAAACAACAGAGCTTTCAGTTAGTTCAAGTAAACTTAGAATCTGCGCTGATGCCTCAGAAAGGAAGAAAGGCCAGGACGGCTTCAGCTTGGGTGGCAGTCTTATTTCTCCCTTGGTTTCACTTCCTTATTTTCGTGCCTTCCCATTTCATCCTGTAGCCTCCTCTCAGAGGCTGTTTCCCCCCTTCCTACTCCCTTCCCACCCCCGGGTTGTTTCCCCGGTTGTTCCCACACTCTAACCCATTTGTGTCCTCAGAGGTCTGGCCGCTGCCACTGTACCTGCCTCAGACCCAGTGTCACCTCGCCAGGGCTTCAGCCAGCCTGGCCTTCCAGCTGCCACCCAGCAGCTCAGCTTAGCGACTCAGAACCTTCTGGCCCAGACCTTCATACCCAACTCCCGCCCAGGGGCAAATGCAGAAGCCTCTGCTGGTGCAGCCAACACGGAGTGGGGGCAAGGGGGAGAGGAAAAGCAACAGCTCAGGGTGTGGTAAGAGTGCTCAGGGTGCTTCCCAGCTCAGGGCATTGGTAAGAGTGGGTGGAATTTGCATGTTAAGAACTTTCATTAACCAAATACCCAAATGGTGACAGAAAAGCAAATTCAGACTAGTTACATTTCTGGAAGGTTTCAGATATTTGGGCCTCCAAGATGGCTGAGAACTCATTTCTCAGCACCTCTTCTCATAGCCTTCAAGAAAAACAGTACCTCCCGTAAGAACCTCCGAATTCTATCTTTGTATTTAATATGTATGTGTTGGGTGGGGTGGGGGTATTGATGGAATGTTTCAGATCACTAATCTCACAGACAATGCAATGACGAGATAAAGTTTATTAGATGGAGAATGTTAATACAGCTGAAACCTTTGAAGAATTCAGACCAGTCCTCAAACCATTCATCCTGAGTACCTGGAATGTTATACGATCTTGAGTGGGATATTTCCCCTCTATGACTTCAGCTGTAAGATGACACTGTTCTTTTGTACCAGTACATGAAGACTAGCTAATTAAAATACTGTACTAGTTCATTCAAAAAGTATTTACTGAGTTGCTACTATGTACAAGGCATCATGCAAACAGACTGTGCAGTATTACATAAAATTTTAAAAATAGATTTCCATAAATAAACACCATGATAGGATTATGTAACATCTTCCAGGGAATTTTAACCGTTTGGATGTACTACACAGTGGTTCTGGTTCTACCAGTCTAAATGAATTGACTTGTTTTTTTTCCCACCATCACTCCTCCCTTTCAATTCAATTCATTCATTCTGGTGTGCAGCCCATTTCTGTCTATTTTCTAATGATATGACCAGAGCCACCATGTAAGCTTGTGCCCTGCACAAGGATAGATACCCCACTGGGGAACAAACGGGACCAAAATCCACTCTGTGTTCTGCTGGCCAAGCCAGGTGACCTGGCCTGGGCTGGCGTCCTCCCAGAAGAAGGGTTCATTTTTCCAGTTTGCACACATGTGCTATTTGTGGGTTAGCTGAGGCCCTGCTCATGTCTTTGGTTGGTTCACAAACCAGAAACAGAACAAATGGCCATCATTTGATTACAAATGTAATCAAACTAGATTTACAACCAAGGCTTGCTGAGTGGCATTATGGGTTTTATCCTGTTGCATGGCAAGCCGCTCATGCACGGGCTGTGCTCAGTGTCCTTTTTCCTCAGCCATGCCAGCCATGGGGAAGCAGGAGGGGAGCTTGTTGGAGAAGGCGGCCTCAATGAGAGCCTTGGTGCATTCCCCTGAAGCCACAGTTTGGGGCTTCTCCCTCAGCAGGGGTCTCCACAGTCTGAGTGTTTTCAGAAATCTTATATCCAGGGGACCCCAAATCTTATGTCCAGGCCCCAGGGTCTGAACTCATATTTAAGTACTGAAAGGCATCAGCATCTCCCCTCTGGTTGAACTTGACCTTCTTACTGAGAACCAGCCAGGCAGGCATCAGAAGCCTCAGGCTCCAGAGGAGAAGCTGGTGGGCAAATAGGTCAGGAGCAACTGCTTTCACCATCAGGGATGAAAGTTGAAGACCAAGAACACTTCCTTGTCCTGTGGTGCAGGGGTTGGGATGGAGGGGTGAGTCTTATAAATGGAAGAGAACTAAGTGTTGTGATTTAAAGGAAGAACATTTGCCCCCTGCCCCCAAATGCTCCCAAACCCTCCAAAATTCCACAGATTCCTTTGGCTTAACTCCTTTCACAGAGGTAAGCTAAGGTAGTCAGTCTCACTGTAGTTGCGGTGAATTCATTTAATGATCTTGGTTTCCTAACTGCTAGATAATCCAGTGGAGCCAAAAAATTTTGGTGGATTGAGGGAACCTACAGAGGTTGGGTAGAGATGTGTTAGGAGTTGAATTGTTTCCCCCCAGAAAAATTCATGTTGAAGTTATAACCTCCAGTACCTCAGAATGTGGCCTTCTTTGGAAATAGGGTTGTTGCAGATGTAATTTGGGAAGGTGAGGTCATCCTGCAGTAGTAGGGTGGGTCCCTAATCCAGTATGACTGATGGCCTCATGAAAAAAGGAAATTTGGACACAAAGCCATGCATGCAGGGAGAACACCAAATGAAGACTAGAGTTACGCAGCCAGAAGGCAAGGAACAACCAGAAGATAGGAGGGAAGCCTGGAACAGATCCTTTCCCAGTCCCTTTAGAGGCAGCATGTTTCTGCCAACACTTCATTTTGAACTTCTGGCCTCCAGAACTGTGAGACAATACATTTCTGTTGTTCCAAGCCACCCAGTTTTTGTGGTACTTTTAAACGACTACCCTTGGAAACCAGTACAAGGTGGAACGGGGAGACGATGGAGAACATGACATTGTGATATGTTGCATCTTTCCCAAAGTGGCCACAATGATATCTCCCAACTACATGCTCTTCTTACAATGTAACTCTGACAATCTTCCTATTGAGTGTTGGGTTCTATACACCCTCTTTTTGAACCTGAGCAGGATTTTATGACTTCCTTCACCAATGAGAGTATCACAAGAATGACACTTTGTGACTTCCAAGATTAGATTATATAAATGCTATGCACTTTGACTGTGATCTCTTGGGATACTCACTCTGAGGGAAGCTAGCTGCCATGTAAGCAGTGACTGCCCTGAGGCCACCATGTTGTGAGGAAGCCCAACCCACACAGAGAGATTACATGGAGAGTTCCTGAGACTACATGGAGGAGATGTAGCTGATGCCTGGCCACCACCCCTGGCTGCCCCATTTCTGTTCCAGCCACCACTTGCCTCCAACTCCATGAGAAGCCAGAACTGCTTACCCAAGCCATATCCAAATTCCTGACCCATAGAAACTATGAAAGAAAATAAAAAGGGGATTGTTTTAAACCAATAGGTTTTGGGTTTTGTTACACAGTCTGTGGGGTTTGGGGCAACCAGAAGCTAGAAGGACAATGGAGAAAGGGAGGCCAGAGTGAAAAGGAGATGCAGAGATGTTACAGAGACATACAATGCTCAAAGATGGCAATTTCCAAAGAAAGAGAGGTGAAGGCAGCTCAGGCAGTGGAATCATCAACCTCTAAAAAGCACAATGTACTGAATGTCCTGAAGCTATTGGGGAAAAAAAAAAAGATGAAAAGGGCAATGCAGTTAAGTGGGAAACACCTGGGCTGGGAGATGCCTGTGCTTCTTCCTAGCTCTGCTGCCCACAGCACATGGCTATGGGCAAAGCCCCCTGTCCTCCTTGGAGAACATTCTGTGAACTAATACACTGTGTGTGAGAAAATAGCAAACTCCAGAAAGCAGGTGCTAACAAGCAAGAATGTGTCCCCTTGCACCAATTCTGGGGTCATCAAGCACTCTACAGACTGTGATTTAGTTGTTCTTATGTAGATTTTCCTGCTGGAAGGTGTACTGACCAGCTGAGACAGATATCTGACCCACTTAGCAATTGTGTTTCTCACAGTAAATTAATACATTGGCACTCCACTTTATATATCCATCTGATCACTTTGTGGGGACACTAGACCTGCATATGTGAGGACAAAGACCCCAGACAGTGGTTTTCAAAATAAGGTGTGACTGCTCTGTGCGACTCTGGCAGAAAATGATCAGCTGGCCTCCCTAGTGGACAATCTGTTCCTCATAGCTACAAGTGCAAAAACATCTTCTCTCAGGCCAAAAAAAGAAGAGGAGAAACCAAGTCATTCCTCAGAAATAAGGAAAGGATCACAACTTGGAAATCATGGGAGTAAGAGGAGAGAGGAAAGGAGGACTGGCCCCTGATGGGAGAGCTCAGAAACTCTCGATGGAGTCTTGTTGGATTTTTCACCCTGCTCTTTAAACTGCTTTCTCTCCCTTAAATGTACCACATCAAAAACATCTGCCATTTAAATGTACCACATCTTGGTCTATATGCACATCAAAAACAAACAAACAAAAAAAACAAAAACAGGTAATAAATATAGTGGAGTTAAAAAAAAAAAGAACAGAGTTGAACAGGTTTCTCATCTAGTGTTCTTGATCCAAAATATTCAGTAAAGAAAATTCAAAGCCAAAACATAACTGTGGCAATAGCACAGTTATTTGTTTTTAATGTTTAGATCATGGTATCAAATATTTCATAGGTTATGATTACTGAGCATCTATACTCAACAACCATGAAGTAATGAAGCAATAACAAGGCTAAAACAATTAAGAAGTAATATAATCTTCAACCATCTATAGTAAAATGAAGGTTGCAGAATTTTAGGTATTACTTACTTATTTTATTTTTATTTTTTTGAGATGGAGTTTCACTCTTGTTGCCCAGGCTAGAGTGCGATGGCGCGATCTTGGCTCACCGCAACCTCTGCCTCCCGGGTTCAAGCGGTTCTTCTGCCTCAGACTCCCGAGTAGCTGGGATTATAGGCATGCGCCACCATCCCCGGCTAATTTTGTATTTTTGGTAGAGACAGGGTTTCTCCATGTTGGTCAGGCTGGTCTCGAACTCCCGACCTCAGGTGATCTGCTCACCTCGGCCTCCCAAAATGCTGGGATTACAGGCATAAGCCACCGTGCCCGGCAGTATTTTTTTTTAATCATCTCTTTATATTATGATTCTTTTAGTATTATAAAATCCCCCAGGAAGAAACATAAATGCTACAAGTGCATAACAGAATGTTTTGTCATCACATCCTTGTCCTTGCCTCCTCTTCATCCATTTGGACATATTATGTGTTAGGTGTAGGGCAAGGCCTTGGAAACACAGAGGCTTTTTATCTGTGTCTTTGATGAGAGTATCCTGCAGTTGCAGAATCAAAAGGCATTTACATAGATACATTATCACCTGTGTCTATGTAAATATGTACCTTTTCACTTTAAATGCCCACCCAAAAATATATTACATCCTAACTATTCTGATTGTAAGAAGAAACCATTCCAGAAATAAACTTGCCTACATTCTCTTCACAGTGCAACACTGCTTACAAGTGGCACGGAAATTGCCCATGGCAACCCTAAAAACAAAATAAACACAACTGTGCTTCTATGCAACTCAACAGGCACCGGTAAAGAGAGATGTACAGTGGTAGCTTCATATATGGAATTACATGGGACAGTGGAGCAAGGAGGAAGCCTGGCAGGTGAGCTCTTAGAGGCCTGGCACGCTGAGGGTATCTTTCTTTTTTTTTTTGGAGACAGAGTCTTGCTCTGTTGCCCAGGCTGGAGTGCAGTGGTGTGATCTCGGCTCACTGCCACCTCTGCCTTATAGATTCAAGTGATTCTCCTGCCTTAGCCTCCCAAGTAGCTGGGACTATAGGCACATGCCACCATGCCCAGCTAATTATTTGTATTTTAGTAGAGACAGGGTTTCACCGTGTTGCCCAGGCTGGTCTTGAACTCCTGAGCTCAGGGAATCCGCCTGCCTCAGCCTCCCAAAGTGCTAGGATTACAGGCGTGAGCCACTGTGCCCGGGCTGAAGGTACCTTTATCTGAGGCTGTAATGATTAAAGCCAAAGGTCAAATGTCACAGTCAAGGTCAAGGGAGAGCAGAGGTCAAACCTGAGGTGCAGGACAAAAGCCACTTGTCAAAGTTCAGGTCATTGAAGTAAGCATTAGGGCTCAGGTGCAGAGTCAAACGGGGTCAGAGAAGTAGGACCGAGGAATGTGTGACTGGCAGGCCCAGGGCAAGTAGCTCCACATGGCAGGGCAGTAGGTGAGGCCTCAGGGGTTGGGGATAGTAAGGAACATTAAGGGGATGTTCATTCTCACCGTGGGCTTTTATTGATTCCCAGTGCATATGTATGAAGACAACCTATGTAGGAAGGCAAGTCATGCCCAGCTACCATGAGCCAGCACAGGAAAGGCAGAAATGAGAATTGAGCCCTCTCCTGACACCAAATATACTGTTATTATTATTATTATTATTATTATTTTGAGATAGAGTCTCACTCTGTCGCCAGGCTGGAGTGCAGTGGCGTGATCTTGGCTCACTGCAATCTCTGCCTCCCGGGTTCAAGCAATTCCCCTGTCTCAGCCTCCCAAGTAGCTGGGACTACAGGCACGCAACACCATGCCCAGCTAATTTTTTGTATTTTAGTAGAGACAGGGTTTCACCATATTGGCCAGGATGGTCTTAATCTCCTGACCTCGTGATCCGCCCACCTTGGCTGATCAAAGTGATGGGATTACAGGCGTGAGCCACTGAACCTGGCCATACTGTTATTTTTACATTAAAATGGTGCAGCTGGGTCCAGGTCTCTGTAGTTCCACTGGAGTTGATGATATGTCTGATAATTATTTCTCTTAATTTCCCACAAAAGACAAAAAGGGTGAGACTACCTCCATAGATCCAACCGGGCAGATTACCAAGATTCCAAGCTCCCAGGCAGGGTTGCTGTGAACAGCAGGGGACTTTGGCTTTCTCTCAGGCCAGAAAATGTATAAAAATAATCAGTCCATTCCCAGGCCATTGTAGAAATCTGCCGGCTACTCTCATGGAGTGATCCATTCCTACCTGTAGGGTCATAGTCATGGTGCCCATGATATTCAAAGCGCTTGTACAATAAATGTTCCCATGAAAGATGAATGAGAAAGGCCATTTTATGAAGTACTGAGGTTCCCTTCACATGGTGTTCAAGTGGAGGCTGGAGGCTCAAGTCCAAGGCATTGCAGAAGACAGTTCCTGCTCTGGTTGAAAAGATTCCTTCCTGCTCTGAGAATCTCCAACTAGTTGCAAATCATCATTGACAAATAGAATGTAGGGAAGCGTTGTGTCATGAGACAAGCTGTATTTAAAGTCAACTCTGATAAAACAGTCCATCAAAAGAGACTGAAAGCTGACAGTCTTTTTGGAGCCAAAGAACAAAGAACATTTTGTGGCTCCTCTGTTGCTGCCATAAATGCTCAATCCCATTACTCTCATGTATGTTGTGGGTGTCGTCAGGACCTTCAAGCACTAGGCTTGACTCTATGGGGGACAGAGGAGAACATGGCTCCTAGGGGAAGGAGAACTGGAAAAGAGGGATCTGCAATCATCGATCTGGTGTTGGAAGGTAGATGGCTCCATTTTGCTCTGAAAGGAAAGGGGTTTTTAGTCAGATTACAAGAATGTTTCCTCACAGCTCAAAAATAAAGTATGCAGTGTTCAGCAAAATCTGAGAAACAGGCATCGACAGTTTTAGCTTGCTTTGTCAAGATTCTCTTAGTACTTGACAAACTTTAGCTCAAATTTGTAAACTCTATAAGATAAAAAGCAGGAACTCACAGTCTGTATAATTATTGAGAGAGGGATGTCATTGTAAAAAAATTTTTTGTTTGTTTCACTATCATTTATTGGATTAGGATTAGTGCTGTACTTTATCTATAAAGAAAACATTAACAACCTATTAACTCTCTGAGCTGATTTTCTTTTCTTTTCTTTTCTTTTTTCTTTTTTGAGACAGAGTCTCGCTCTTGCTGCCCAGGCTGGAGTGCAATGGAGCGATCTTTGCTCACGGCAACCTCCGCCTCCCAGGTTCAAGTGATTCTCCTGTCTCAGCCTCCTGAGTAGCTGAGATTACAGGCATGTGCCACCACGCGCAGCTAATTTTTTTTTTTTTTTAATATTTTCAGTAGAGGCAGGGTTTCACCATGTTGGCCAGGCTGATCTCGAACTCCTGACCTCAAGTGATCCGCCTGCCTCGGCCTCTCAAAGTGCTGGGATTACAAGTTGTAAGCCACCACGCCCGGCCTCTGAGCTGATTTTCTAGTAAAGGGGTTGGTTTTACTTTGATCTAACAACATGCTTTTGTACAGTTATCATCTGAATTGGAGTTGAGGTCTATGTCTATGAAGGAAAACCAAACTTCTGGTCCACTTTGGGTTCAAAGCATGGTCTCATCGGTACTATCCTGTGATCAATTTGAGCAATTAGTGAAGCCAGAGGCAGGAGATAACCTTACCAGGCTCTATTGTAAGCTCTATGAAAACAGGGATCGTATCTGTCTTGTTCATTGTTATATCCCAGCAACCAGTACAGTGCCTGGAGCACAGTAGGTCATTAATGTATACTTACTGAATGAATTTATGTTATTCCACATTATCAAGAGCCTATATATCTCCTACTTCTCCTCCCCTTTTCCTTACTCTAAGTCCCATTCCCTGAAGGTATCTACTCTTACATATTTAATGTTTTGAATAATGAATTTACAAGGAAAAGGACTTTCATATGCTTGGGATGAAAGAATGGTGGTCAAAATGGGAAAACTGACTGAAGTCTTGAAACAAAGGGCACTGCCCCAGAAGTCAATAGTAATTAATAATAAAAAGATGGTTTGGAAAAAGACAAATCAAGATCCCCATATCTTCTCTGACCCAACTTCTAGGGGGACAGTTCCCCTGGACAGATGTTGTACTAGTTTGTTGATGTCAGGCATCACCTATGAAAAGAGACCACTCTCCCTGCAAGCTTTATCCATGCTTTGTGTCCCCTACATGGTGGGAGGGTTGTCCCGGGTCCTTCTGTGATCCCAGCCTGAGAGCCAAGCCATTTCTGAATGGAGGATGGAGCAGCAGGTGCAGAAAATAAAACTGGAGAGATGCAGGAGAGTCTGCAGCCCCCTGGATCCCTTCCATGTGCCTCTCACCTCGGGGCCTTCTTCTCCAGACTAGAACACCAACTCCAGCCAGCACAATGACAAGGACAATGGACCCAGAGACAGCTTTCATCACAAGAGGGATAGTTTCTGATTCTGAAAGCAAGCAAATGAGAAAAAATCCACAAGTCCCCTTTCCCTTCTGTGTTAACTTTCTGGGACTTTTGTCCCTGTGATCATCAGGAAACCCAACACCATTTTCCTTACTGTTGCTTCTCACTCATCAATCTGACCACTAATGGAATATCTGCTTGTGTTTTCTTGTGTTTAATTTTTTTTTTTTTGAGACAGCGTCTCACTCTGTCGTCCAGGTGGAAGTGCAGTGGTGCCATTATAGCTCACTGCAGCCTCAACCTCCTGGGCTCAAGCGATCCTCCCACCTTAGCCTCCTCAGTAGCTGGGACTACAGGCACATGCCATCATGCCCAGCTAATTGTTGTGTTTTTTGTAGAGATGAGATCTCAGTATGTTGCCCAGGCTGGTCTTGAACTCCTGGGCTCAAGCAGTTCACTCGCATCAGCCTCCCAAAGTACTGGCATTACAGGAGTGAGCCACTGCGCCTGGGTTGTGTTTTTTTGTTTTTTGTTTTTTGTTTTTTTGAGAGGGAGTCTTGCTCCCTTCGCACAGGCTGGAGTGTAGTGGTGCGATCTCGGCTCACTGCAACCTCCACCTCCCAGGTTCAAGCGATTCTCCTGCCTCAGCCTCCACGAGCTGGGATTACAGGCATGCGCCACCATGCCTGGCTAATTTTTGTATTTTTAGTAGAGATGGGGTTTCACCATGTTGGCCAGGCTGGTCTCGAACTCCTGACCTCAGGTGATCCACCTGCCTCAGCCTCCCAAAGTGCTGGGATTACAGGCATGAGCCACTGCACCCATTCGTGTTTAATTTTTAAATTTTTAATTTGTAATGTAGTAAATAGCAATAGATATAACCCACATCAACAAAAGCTCTCTGGGGTCCTCAATAATTTTTTAATAGTATGAAGGCGTCCTGGTTCCAAAAAGTGTGAGAACCACTTATTTAAAAGACCCATTCTAAGGCACACTGAGTGAGGCAGTGATCTATCCTCCCCTCCCTGGCAGCGAGCATGGTTTCCTGCTCACCCCTTTCTCCAGGCTCTCTCCCTGGACAGCCACGATCCCCGTCCTTACCCTGGGGGACCTGAAGAACCATGTGGACACCGCAGTGCTCCACATGACAGGAGTAAAGGTTGCTGCTCTGAGGATCAAGCTCAACTGATGCCCACGTCTGATAGGTTCCATCCCCACTGGGAAGAATGTCTCCATAATCAATTTCTTGGACAATTTCTTCCCCGTTTTTCATCCATGTCATGTAAATTTCTGGGGGGTAAAAGCCATGAGCTTTGCAGAAGAGAGCTGTAACCCCTGGAAAAGTTTCTTTGCGATTTACTCTGACCAGTGGGGGCTCTAGGAAGAAGAAGCTAAAGTTAAATCAAAGTGCCTTATGTACTGAGCATATAATATTAGAACTTGGCAACTGGCTTTCCTAATTTTTCTTTATTGCAGAAAACTTCTAAAGCTAAGAATGACCCAGAACTCAGGTTCATCAACAACAAACGTATTTACGTGTACCTTCCATGATGGCAAGGTGCTAGGTAGTGAAGAATGTGGAGTTGGCCCATGCTCCATCCTCTAAGGGGGGAAAGTCATACAGCTTTGACTGTTTGGAAAGTGTGCTGGGGTTGTTTACTAGTAACCTTTGAAATACCTTTATGTGTCAAGGAAAACTGACCCACAAAATGTGTAAGTGACTGTTCCCTATAAGTAAGTCAGCAATGGATTGGAGATTAGAACTCCTTGTTCTCATTTCTGTGTTTAATGCACATAAATAACACAGCCATCCCTACTCAGTTTTGGCTCCGAATTGCCTTGTGTACTTCCGCTGGCATTTTGATGACTGCCATCAGGTACAAACATATGTAGTAGATCATGCCATGGTTGTGCCTTCGAAGAAACTGATATCATAGAAGGGCTCCAGCAGTGACACCAAAGAAGTACCCACGTGTGACCTTGCTTCCTCATGACTACTCTTAATTTTCCATACAGTCCTGTCCTTAATGTTTCTTGCTGAAATTGGGTCAAACAGCCATACTGAGACCAAAGGCACTATCTGGGGGGACTGCTTCCTGCTCATCTCTGACTTGCCTCCTGACCCCCACCTTATCATCGGCCAGCCCAATACGGAGAAGAGCCTTCACTCCAACAATGCTTTCCTTGTCTCTTTACCGAGGCATGATATTTGGTAGTAGAAAAAGGCTTTCCAACATTAAAAGTAAAATAAATGCTACTAGGAGGGACTGTGCTTTTTGATAGGGCCTGTAAGAAATTAATCCAAGATCCTTTTCTAGGAATGTGTTTTTTCTTTTCTTTTTTTTTTTTTTGTTTGTTTTTTTAGGAGTGTGTTTTGACCAAAAGGTTGAAAATCCATTAGGACACTGAATGTAGACAGAGGCCTGGAGAGGGGAGCTTCCCATACTCTTCCCACACACATTGTATCTAGGAGTTTCCTGTAGCATCATACAGGCATGATTAATTTTGAATAACAAGATCATACATGAAAAGTTCTGTATGAACTAAAAGTTGACCAACTGAATCATATCTTTAAGGTATAAGAGGAGCTCTTTGCTGAAAGGAATCTTATCATTAATACTTTTTTTTTTTTTTTAAATAGGGTCTTGCTCTGTGACCCAGGCTGATCATGATCATGGCTCACTGCAGCCTTGACCTTCCAGGCTCAAGAGATCCTCCCACCTCAGCCTCCTGAGTATCTGGGACTACAGTCATGTGCCACCATGCTCAGCTAATTTTTTTTTTTTTAATAGAGACAGGGTCTCACAATGTTACCCAGGCCAGTCTTAAACTCCTGGCCTCAAGCAATCCTCCTGCCTCAGCCTCCCAAAGTGCTAGGATTACAGGCATGAGCCAACAAGCCCAACCTCATTAATCCTTTAGTAAAGCAGAGACCTTCTGTTTGTCTTGGTAAATCCAGATTTTTACTCCTACTGGTGGTGTGTGAGCCCTTTGTTAACTAAACAGTTTGTAAGAATTGCTCTATCTCCCAAAGAATTTCCCAGCTTATCATTGATGGAATGGAAGAATTTGCCTCAATAGATCCCCAAAAACAAGGTGCCCTTGGAGGTACTCCACTCTGTCAAGGGGAACTGTCAAATCTTGTCAAGATGCCGCTCAAAAGTAACCAGGGAAAGTTCTCGTGGGGGCTCTAGCCATGAGATCACAATAGGCCAACTAAAGAGATGGCTTTCAGGATACAGTGGATATAACCTAGATTAAAAGAGTTACGTATAAAAACAGTTGTTCAGGCAATGTGGGAATGAGGCCTTCTCTTTCTCTTTACCTGTTCTTTGTAGGGTGTCTTTCCCATACTCCAGGAATCTCTTTAGCCAGGCAATACATTCTTCTTCCAGCCAATTCTTTTGATACAGCAACTCATGCTGATTGGCCTCCCATGCCTGCTTGATGGTGTGAGCCACATTATCTACAGCCAGCCAGGAAAGGGTGTCTTTATTGAAGATCAGGAAATCCTGCCCGTCATATGCATACTGCAGAAATCCTGTGGTGCTTCCATCCTCCAGCAGCTCACAGCCAATCATTCTCTGGTAAGTGTGAGACCCTGGAACACACACACAAGCCCAGAGGGGTCCACACAGAGACAGAGGTGGGCTCTCAAGTGCTGGGAGCAGGGGCATGGCTGGAAGCATCCTTTGGTCTACATTATGTC
Organism: Pan troglodytes; assembly: GCF_028858775.2. Lineage (NCBI taxonomy): Eukaryota > Metazoa > Chordata > Mammalia > Primates > Hominidae > Pan > Pan troglodytes. The sequence goes on from NC_072398.2 coordinate 68,086,028, forward strand.
ACCCCCCAGGCCTGCCGTGGCATCGCTGAGTCCCCAGGAGGTCCCCCTTATGGAAGCCCACCTGTCAGCAGGTATCTGTGAAGTAACTACTGCCTGTCAAAGGAGTGTGCTAATTCCTGCCTTGGGGAGTTATCCTGTAATGGGAATGACTGATAAACTTTGTGGCTATTCTGACTGCAGTGGAGGAGGGAGAGAGATGCAGGAGCCAGAAATACCCCTGGGAAAGTTACTGTCGATACGCATAAGCAAGTCACTAGGCCTGGCTACCAGGAAGTGAGACACAGAATGGGCAAATTTAGAATGGAAAAGGAGATGCATATCAGAAGCCTGAGTGGAAATGGGATGCGGATACGGATACAGAGATGGGGAAGAGTGGGTGGGGCAAATGACAGAGTGCTCCTGGGGGAGAGAGGGACAGTCCAGAAGATGCACAGGCAGATGGGAGGCCCTGAACTCCACCAACCTGATTTCTCAGGCTTTGCCAAAGCTACAGCAGGTGCAATTCAGCATCCGCTTATTGGAGGCCAGCCAAGGGGTCTCTGCGGGTTGGGGTGGGATGGGGGAAGCGTCTGTCTCTGCCGCATGCACACCTGAGTGATTGTAGTGCCTCTGCAGGCGCTTCAGTTCCACCTTGAACATCTGCTGCCAGCCCCTCAGCAGCTGAGTGTACCTCTCCCAGTGATCAGGCGCGAGGTTCTCTGCCATCCATGGGGCCCGTGGCTCCTTCTGCCGAGTGACACTGTCATATGTGGTGATAGGGTGCGAGTCCACGTACCCAACCGAAATAAATTCAGGGACCCCATGGATGGGATCCGAAACGCCCAGGCGAAAATATCTCAGAGAGTGCGTCCCTGGAAAGAAGGCAAAGAAGGAAGACGTGTAGGGTCCCAGATGATCCAGATCCTTCAACTGCATTCATTTAGCCCCACACGAGTGCTCCCTACTCAGCTGTACCCAGGCCTCCACGCCCCAGCTGCTATTTCCTCTTACAGAACCACAGAACCCAGGAACCGGGGCCTGGACAGGACGTTAGAGCTCCAGACCAGTGACTTGGAGCCTTTCTCGTTCAGGTTTGCAAATGCAGGATGGAATTTTATAGGTAATCTCAACTTGTGGACAAAATATAGAGTGCTGCTATGGTTGTAGGGGGAAGGGAGAAGACCACTCATTGGGGATACAGGGGGAGCTGTCCCTGCGGGAGCCCTCGGGAACTCTGAAGGCTTGAAAACCCTGACAACGCAGCCTTCTTCTTTTACCAAAGAAGCCTCTGGTGAATAAATGAGGACCCCCACTCCACCTGTGTGTGTGCACGTGTGGGCATATACACACAGGCACACAAACACATGCACTGAGCATTTTTTTTTTTTTTTTTTTGAGATGGAATCTTGCTCTGTTGCCCAGGCTGGAGTGCAATGGCACGATCTCTGTTCACTGCAACCTCCGCCTCCTGGGTTCAAGTGATTATCCTGCTCCAGCCTCCCAGGTAGCTGAGATTACAGGCACACACCACCACTCCTGGCTAATTTTTTGTAGTTTTAGTAGAGTCAGTGTTTCATCATGTTGGCCAGGCTGGTCTCAAACTCCTGACCTCATGATCTGCACACCTCGGCCTCCCAAAGTGCTGGGATTATAGGCATGAGCCACTGCGCCTGGCCAAAATTTATTTATTTATTTTATTTTATTTATTTTTTTGAGACAGAGTCTCACTCTGTTGCCCAGGCTGGAGTGCAGTGGCGTGACCTTGGCTCACTGCAACCTCTGCCTCCTGGGTTCAAGTGATTCTCCTGCCTCAGCCTACTGAGTAGCTGAGATTACAGGTATGTGCCAGCATGCCTGGCTAATTTTTGTATTTTTAGTAAAAACAGGGTTTTGCCATGTTAGTCAGGCTGGTCTTGAACTCCTGACCTCATGATCTGCCCACCTTGGCCTCCCAAATTGCTGGGATTACAGGTGTGAGCCACCATGGCCGGCCAAAAATTTTTTTTTTTTTAAAGCACAGTGCTTTTCCTATTATGTCAAACCACCGCTGTTAACCATTTTCTTATTCTTTTTCTACTTACTAGTTATAAGGATTGTAATAAGGGTTAAAAGTAAACCAAAATGAAAGAAAACTGTTTGGCCCTCCCTGCTGCTCCCACATTGAACTTCTCTCAGCTTGTCCAAGAAGCTTAGGGCCTGATGGAGACAAAGTGGTTTCAAGGTGGCATTATGGGTGGTGGTGTGTCCAGAATTGGTGGGTTCTTGGTGTCACTGACTTCAAGAATGAAGCCGCGGACCCTCGCAGTGAGTGTTACAGCTCTTAAGGTGGCGCATCTGGAGTTTGTTCCTTCTGATATTCGGATGTGTTCGGAGTTTCTTCTTTCTGTTGGGTTGGTGGTCTCGCTGGCTCAGGAGTGAAGCTGCAGACCTTCGCAGTGAGTGTTACAACTCTAAAGGCGGTGTGTCTGGAGTTGTTCGTTCTTCCCGGTGGGCTCGTGGTCTCGCTGGCTTCAGGAGTGAAGCTGCAGACCTTCGCCATGAGTGTCACAGCTCATAAAGGCAGTGTGGACCCTAAGAGTGAGCAGCAGCAGGATTTATTGCAAAGAGCGAAAGAACAAAGCTTCCACAGTGTGGAAGCGGACCCGAGAGGGTTGCCACTGCTGGCTCGGGCAGCCTGCTTTTATTCTCTTATCTGGCCCCACCCACATCCTGCTGACTGGTAGAGCCCAGTGGTCTGTTTTGACAGGGCACTGATTGGTGCGTTTACCATCCCTGAGCTAGACACAAAGGTTCTCCACGTCCCCACCAGATTAGCTAGATACAGAGTGTCCACACAAAGGTTCTCCAAGTCCCCACCAGAGTAGCTAGATACAGAGTGTCGACTGGTGCAGTCACAAACCCTGAGCTAGACACAGGGTGCTGACTGGTGTTTACAAACCTTGAGCTAGATAGTGCCGATTGGTGTATTTCCAATCCCTTAGCTAGACATAAAGGTTCTCCACATCCCCACCAGACTCAGGAGCCCAGCTGGCTTCACCCAGTGGATCCCCCACCGGGGCTGCAGGTGGAGCTGCCTGCCATTCCTGCGCCGTGCGCCCGCACTCCTCAGCCCTTGGGTGGTCATGGGACTGGCGCGGTGGAGCAGGGACGGCGCTCATCGGGGAGGCTCGGGCCGCACAGAGGCCCATGGAGGGGGTGGGAGGCTCAGGCATGGCGGGCTGCAGGTCCCCAAGCCCTGCCCCACGGGAAGGCAGCTAAGGCCTGGCGAGAAATCGAGCTGCAGCGCTGGTGGGCTGGCACTGCTGGGGGACCCAGTACACCCTCCGCAGCCGCTGGCCCGGGTGCTAAGCCCCTCATTGCCCAGGCCGGCAGGGCCGGCTGCCCCCAGTGCAGGGCCCGCCAAGCCCACGCCCACCTGGAACTCCAGCTGGCCCGCAAGCGCCGCCCGCAGCCCCGGTTCCCGCTCGCGCCTCTCCCTCCACACCTCCCTGCAAGCTGCGGGAGCAGGCTCCGGCTTTGGCCAGCCCAGAAAGGGGCTCCCACAGTGCAGCGGTGGGCTGAAGGGCTCCTCAAGTGCCGCCAAAGTGGGAGCCCAGGCAGCGGAGGCGCCAAGAGCGAGCGAGGGCTGTGAGGACTGCCAGCACGCTGTCACGACTGCCAGCACGCTGTCACCTCTCAGTGTTATGGGATCCAAGCTGGTGTGGGCCCTCAGGAGAGACTTCCAGAGAAGGTGATGTCTTAGGGAGGTCTCAGGGACAGGTAGGAGGTGAGTAGGCAGAGGGGCTGGGAGGGGATGCAGGACGGAGGGCAGGGGGAGCAGGGCAGAGACCACATGTGCAAGCAGAAGGTGCGAGAAGGCGGGGCGTGCATGGGAACCAAATGGCCTGGGACGTCTGGAGCACAGCGACAGGTGTCACGGGCAGAGGCGATGCCTGGGAGGTGGAGCCCAGGCTGAGAAGGCTACGTACCCCATGCCATCCCCAAAAGCTGGCAAATAGAAGGTATGCAGCCACAATGGCTTTCTTCCCCTACTCTGCCTGCCGGTGTCTGCAGATGCCCATGTCCAAGCCTTTTGTCCTGTTATCTCCTGCCATTCTGACCTATCTAAATCCTTCCCAGTCCTCAAAACCCACCTCCAAAAACAGTTCATCCCTAAAACAGGATCATCCCTAAAATTTCATGGCTAAATTGAGATGACAGATGGAGGCTCACATACCAGAGATCCAGATATTTAAAAGGAATAAATCAATCTAACAAACTGTGAAATATGTTCTATCCCCCCACCTTGAGAGATTGCCCTTTGTATGGCTTCGAAGACCAAGTTCAAATTAAAAAATCTCACACTGTGTGAAGTTCTGGGCCTGAATGGGGTGGCACAGAGAAAGCTGGTGTCTCCCTCCAGTCCCCGGCCCTCAGCCTGAGACTCACCTCTTTTTCTTCCTGTTTCTTGCTCCTTCCAGCACTGCCAAGGGCCTCCCACAATTAAACACCTCTACTTTTTTATTCAGGCTCAGCCACAAACTGCCTCTTGTCTGAGCTTGTCCTGGGCTTAAGTGATCCTCCCACCTCTTGGCCACCCCTCAGGCCTAGCAAGGCCCTCAAGGGCAGCCAGTCCACCTTTAGGAGGATGGGCCAAAGTGAGAGTTTGTTGTGTAAACCTCAGCACCTCTGAGTCAGCTGAGTGGGGAACTCCAGGTTCCTGGGTGCCTGGAGTCTGGTCTAGAGTGGAGGGGCCCAGACACAGTGTTACCACCTCCCCTCAGCCTCACTCACTCCTCGCTCTGTGGGAAGGGATGTGGGTAGCAGAGGGCCAGAGTGGGGCTCTCTGAATGTGGGGCGATATCCGGGGGCTTCTCTTGCCTGTGTCTAAGAGCTGTACTACACAACACTTCCCCAGTCTTTCCAGATTGCCCACCCTGCTGCTGCCATCACCTTTAGGACCTCCCCTACATTCAGATCTTCTAACCCGGCCCTTGCCACTATAGAGAATCTTGCAAGGGTGAATACCACTTAATGATAATCATTCCTTCCTCCTCATTTATAAGCATATAGTTAAGAAAAAAGATCAGGCCGGGCGCAGTGGCTCACGCCTGTAATCCCAGCACTTTGGGAGGCCAACGCGGGCGGATCATGAGGTCAGGAGATCGAGACCATCCTGGCTAACATGGTGAAACCCCGTCTCTACTAAAAATACAAAAAATTAGCCGGGCGTTGTGGCAGGCACCTGTAGTCCCAGCTACTTGGGAGGCTGAGGCAGGAGAATGGTGTGAACCCGGGAGGCGGAGTTTGCAGTGAGCCGAGATCACGCCACTGCACTCCAGCCTGGGCAACAGAGTGAGACTCTGTCTCAAGAAAAAAAAAAAAAAAAAAAAGATCAGACAAAAAAAAAATCAGCTCACAAAATAGTTGGATTAGCTTCTGTGCTACAAGTTTGTTTATATATTTTTTTTCTCTAAAACTGCTTATGAAATAACTCATAATGTGCAGGTTATCTTTTAGAATTGACCACCCCAAGGCCAGGGTACCCTTACCTTGCGTACTAGGAAAAACAAGAGGCCCTGAGAGGTATCTCCCAGAGCAACTGACTGTACTAGTTAGTGTGTGTATGTGTGTGCATATGTGTGTGTGTGTATGACAGGGTTTTGCTCTGTTGCCCAAGCTGGAGTGCAGCGGCATGATCACAGCTCACTGTAGCCTTGAATTCCTGGGCTTAAGTGGTCCTCTCACCTCAGCCTCCTGAGTAGCTGGGATTATAAGCACATGTCACCACTTCTTTTTAATAGAGACAGGGTCTATGTTGCCCAGGCTGGTCTCAAATTCCTGGCCTTAAGTGATCCTCCCACTTTGGCCTCCCAAAGTGCTGGGATTAGAGATGTGAGCCACCACGCCCAGCAATTAAAATCATTGTTAGCACTTCTTTCTCCTTGCTTCTGGAGCTGGGGTGTAGCAGTTTGGCAGGGTTCAGAGTAGGTATCCCCGCCCCATGGGCTCCTCCCTCGCAGGTGTTATCCTGCATGTCAGCTGCAATACTGAACAGGATGGAGGCTGGCCTCCCACAGGCTGGGGCAGCATAAGGTCCCAATGTCCCTCTGTATTACTTTGACCTTTTACTTCCCCCTTCCCTTCCTGTGGTGGGTGAGGGCTTGGGTTGGGAGGGAAGACAGTGGAAGCCTCTGGGGTAGTCATGAGAGCCTCTTCATAAAAGTGTTGGTTCTTATGCAAACAAGAGCCAGAGATTGCATCAGAGCATGAGTTCTGTCGTAAAACCAATAGCTACCAGATTCTGCCTTCTGTTTCCCTCTGCTTACTACCTTCTACCTGCTTCTCAATCTTAAAGCACTTAAGAACAGGGACTTTGCTTTTTTCCTTTGTATTTCCTGCAAAGCTTAGCACAGGGAGCTTGGCACATGGTAGTAGCTTGGTAAATATTGGGTGAATTAAATTGTTGGTGAAACACTTTATTTCTGTGGTTTGGAATAATGAAATATGCTGAAATGAATATGAATCTATTTAACCTGGATCTTTTTTGAGACAGAGTCTCATTCTGTTGCCCAGGTTGGAGTGCAGTGGCGTGATCTCAGCTCACTGCGGCCTCTGCCTCCCTGCTTCAGGCAATTCTCCCTGCCCCAGCCTCCCAAGTAGCTGAGATTACAGGTGCCCACCATCACGCCCGGCTAATTTTTGTATTTTTTTTAGTATAGACGGGTTTTTGCCATGTTGGCCAGGCTGGTCTTGAACTCCCGACCTCAGGTGATCTGCCTGCCTTGGTCTCCCAAAGTGCTGGGATTACAGGCGTGAGCCACCGCACCTGGCCTAAAAAATATTTTTGATTTGGCCGGGTGCGGTGGCTCACGCCTCTAATCCCAGCACTTTTGGAGGCCGAGGTGGGCGGATCACCTAAGGTCAGGAGTTCAAGACCAGCCTGACCAACATGGAGAAACCCCGTCTCTATTAAAAATACAAAATTAGCCAGGCATGGTGGCGCATGCCTGTAATCCCAGCTACTCGGGAGGTGAGGCAGGAGAATCGCTTGAACCTGGGAGGTGGAGGTTGTGGTGAGCCGAGATCGCACCACTGCACTCCAGCCTGGGCAACAAGAGCGAGACTCCATCTCAAAAAAAAAAAAAAAAATCATCTTTGATTCAAGGGAAGGCTGGTGAATGGAGAGTTGAACTGCAATCTGGGATCTGCAAAAGGTACTATATATATTCTGCAATTGATTTTGAAATAGTTCTATTTTTTCACATCTGGAAAGTTTTGTGGCTACACTGGAGGTACATAACTGTCTAAAGAAGGAGGCCCCAAAAGGAGGAACAAGTTGTGAATATTAGTTCTCACACTTCCTTAATATTCATTTGTATATCCAATGCTTCTTCTGTGCCAGCCACTCTTCTAGGCCCTAAGCTTGTACCAGACCAAACAGATAAAAATGTCTGCCCTCATGGAGTCTACACCCTAGTCGGGGGAAGGGGAGAAGACAGACTAGAAAATAAAATATATAATTTTTTTAAAGTACAGTGAAGAAAAATAAAACTGCAAAGAGGAATGGGCAACACTATTTAAAAAAGGAAGGCATATTAAGGAAGGTCTCCCACAAAGCTGAATTCTGAGCAAGTGCCTGCAAGGAGTCGGGGAGACAGGCAAGTGTCTGGGGACAGCAGTCTGAACAAGAAGGGCCACGCAAAGGCCCCTGGAAAGAACATGCCTGGCACATTCCAGGAGCAGCACAAAGGCCTGTGGCTGGAGTTGAGGGAGTGAGGGGAAAAGAAAGAGGGAGGAATCACTTCCATAGTTATTCATGGGAAAAAAAACCCCACGGAGAGCAGACTCCAGACGGAGAATGTGGAGAGAAGAAAAAAGAAGGAAGAAAAAAAGATGCTGTGTTGCTGAGCTAAGCTGGGTTGGTGTAGAACATCCCCTGGAATCTGGGTTTTCTATTTTTATGATCTCTGAGGTCTACATTCCTGATAGATGCCAACAAGCAAAAAAACCTCCAGTATTAACAACTTGGGGCATTAGTGCCCAATAGCAGGATTTATTCCAGTTAAGTATCACCAGCATCATCTCCAAACATAATATTTACAATTCATGTAACTTTGCTTTCTTATAAAAATGTAATTTTCACAAGAATTTGCACTATCTGAAGTTAAAAGAGGTAGACAGAGAGAAATATGGTCTGTTGACAATACTGTCCAAGTAAGTATTGTGTCTTTATTTATTTATTTATTTATTTATTTTTTGAGACAGAGTCTCACTCTGTCACCCGGGCTGGAGTGCAGTGGCACAGTCTCTGCTCACTGCAACCTCTGCCTCCCAGGTTCAAGCGATTCTCCTGCCTCAGCCTCCCAAGTAGCTGGGATTACAGGTGCCTGCCACTACACCCAGCTAATTTTTTGTATTTTTAGTAGAGATGGGGTTTCACCATGTTGGCCAGGCTGGTCTTGAACTCCTACCTCATGATTCCCCCTGCCTTGGCCTCCCAAAGTGCTGGGATTACAGACATGAGCCACCATGCCTGGCTGTGTCTTTCTTTCTTTCTGGTTTTTTTTTTGTTTTGTTTTGTTTTTTAACTTCAATCTAATTCTGATTCCTGGTTTTGAAACAGTTGTTCTCCACCAGCCAGCCTTGACTTCAAAGTCCAGGCACCTAAAGGCTGGACTTGCTTTTTCAGTCACACCCATCCACCACTGGTTCAGCCCAGCGTGGCTCTGCTCCAGGACATCACAGTCCCCTCCTCTTCATTTGCCATGGGCCCAGTTACCCATCTGGTGCCTCCACAGGAACAAGTCATGCTTGCTCCTTAGCTGGGCCTTTAAAATGTTACCTCTGCTGTGGTGGGAAGTTGATTGACACATGTTCAGTCAGTAACTCACAACAGAAAAGATGAGGAAAAGTCCAGGTACCCTCTCTCTCCTAGTACATTAAAACTTGTGATAATTTATATCCCACCAGGATTTGTTGCAGACATAATCAGATTTCGAATCATTTGGAAAGGCCAATATTTGACCATTTTTGACCTATAAAAATGGTAATTTCATATCATTTGATCTAATCTTCCATTTCTCTTTTCTCGTCCTAATAATTTTGAAATTAAGTCTCTCCCTTTCCATGAACAGATAGATCATCAGCATCAACTCACTTATTAAGCTGAAATATACAATTTAGAATTTGGTATTCTGTCTAAACCAGTCAAGCTACTTCTCAAAGGGCATCTCCTGCCCAGTCTCATCAGCTTCTGACAGATAGTGCTGGAGAACCTGAACGACACAACCAAAAACTCTCAGGCTAGGTGCAATGGCTACTTGATAGTTCTAAATCATGTTCCCTTTAACCTGTCCATTAACCAGTTGGGCCATTCTTACAAAAGGCTGTGAAAATCACTGGATTGTAAAATAATTGATGAAGTGTTTTCACACATTCATCCATGAGGGCAATTTTTCTTTTCTTTTTTTCTTTTTTTTTCTTTTTTTTTTTTTTTTTTTGAGATGGAGTCTCACTCTGACACCCAGGCTGGAGTGCAGTGCCATGATCTTGGCTCACTGCAACCTCTGCCTCCTGGTTTCAAGCGATTCTCCTGCCTCAGCCTCCGGAGTAGTTGGGATTATAGGCGCCCACGACCACACTCATCTAATTTTTGTATTTTTAGTAGAGACAGGGTTTCACCATGTTGGTCAGGCTGGTCTCGAACTCATGACCTCAGGTGATGCACCCACCTCAGCCTCCCAAAATGTTGGGATTACAGGCGTGAGCCACCGCGCCCGGCCTCATGGGGGGCAATTCTTATTTATTTAGTGTCTACTATGTACAAGGAATTGGAGGCAATGTTAGGAAGAGAAGAACAAATCAAATACCAGCTCTTTCCTCCAGGAACTTACAGTATTATTGGGGAGCTAAAGCACATAACAAATAAATGCAATTCCACCACACACGGCAACGAGCAGCAAGCGCTAGAAAAGAGTACCAATGGAGTGCTCCAGCCACTAGGAGAAGAGAGACTGTGGTCCCATGAGAAGGGATCCACTGGGAAATATTCCAAGGAGGTGGCAGATCAGATGGGCCTTCAATGAGGCATAAAGGGCAGCAGCATCTTAATCATAGTCATCACAACTGTATTTGTTTATTGAGCACATACCTTGTGTTAGGTACCATTCTAAGCCCTTGATAAGCATGGGTTTCACTTATTCTTCTAACAAACTTTTGAGGTAGGTCTTATAATTCCAACCCACAGATAGAAAATAGGTGCAGAGAGGCCAGGTGTGGTGGCTCATGCCTGTAATCCCAGCACTTTGGGGGGCCAAGGCGGGCGGATCACCTGAGGTCAGGAGTTCAAGACCAGCCTTGCCAACACGGAGAAACTCTGTCCCTACTAAAAATGCAAAAAATTAGCTGGGTGTGGTGGCGCATGCCTGTAATCCCAGCTACTTGGGAGGCTGAGGCAGGAGAATCGCTTGAACCCAGGAGGCAGAGGTTGTAGTGAGCCGAGATCACGCCATTGCACTCCAGCCTGGGCAATAAGAGCAAAACTCCATCTCAAAAAAAAAGAAAAGAAAATAGGTGCAGAGAGATTAATTGCCCAAGATCATCCTCAGAATCCATAAGTGAAGGAACCAGGAATCACACTGTGATCTCTCCATGGGAAGTCCCTCTACCTTGAGACTACCCAACCCTCCCTAGTGTCGGGGAAGCTTCCCAGGCCAGGCTTCTAGCCCCTGGATTATCACTGCTCTCTCCCGCCCCCTTGTGTCAAGGATGACTCACTGCCTCTGATTTCCCAGTCCCTGGGGCCACAGGCTCCAGACCTTCCTACACACAGGTGGCCGTGAGTCCTGATTGGATAACCAGGTCAACACAGTCTGATTATTTATTGGCTCTCTCAAGTAGTCCAATGTCTTAATAAGGTCAAAATGATTATGATTCCTGGGAATGACTCTTTGGAATTTCGAGCATCGTGGGAATGAGGGGAGAAGTAGGTGGCAATATTTTTAGTTAAGGGGACCTTTGGACACATCTCAGGCCATGTTCATGGATGGTTCTATGTGCAGCAAGAACCATTAGTCCCCTCTCCTAATGACATGTCTAACTAACTACAGGAACTTAGAGCATAAAAGTGGCGACTGTGACAAGTTTGGCTTGTGAGCTACTCTACTGAGGCTACCCTTTTGAAGGTTGCCAATGTCTCACTTCATATAGGTATATTCTTTTCTGAATGTCCAGTAAGCACAGTCCTAGCTGCTGGAAACACAGCAATGAACACATGAAAGTCCCAGGCCTCTGAGATAATTTCTAGACAGGAGATTGGCAATAAATACATATATAATACAAGGTCAGGTGGAGATAAAGATTATGAAGAAAAGTAAAGCAGAGAAAAGAGAGTGTGGAGAGGAGAAGGCCTGATCTTTTAGATAGAGGGACCACAGCAGGTGGCATTTGAGCAGAGATGTGAATGGAGTAAGAAAGTGAGCCCTGTAGGACTATGTGGAGTTTTGGAAAACGAATGAATGAGCTCTGGTGTCTTTTTTCCCTCAGTACTCTCTGTACACGATGATGACTATATGTCTCATGTTTCCCAGAAAATCCCGATTTTATAAATTTTATTCTTCTAAAATGATCCTTTGAAGTTATAACAAAATGTGACTTAATATGTATACTCTTGAAAGATTTTCCCCGATAAATATAAATTCAGACATCAGAAAAAACATCCTTTGTCATCTTTCTCAATTTGAGTTCCCTAAAATAAGTGTTCAAAGAGTCATGTGTTTGATCTTTAACTTAGGCTCCTTTCCTCCAGCTCTTAGCAATACTGTGGGGTAAGAGGATTGAGGTCAAGTGAGAATAGACAGATATTTCAACTAGTCAAAAGAAAAATCTACAAATTAGTTGAATTTCTCAAGTTTAGATAGATTCAACGCCAATTAAGAAGAGGGCCTTAGGGGAGTGAAACATTGTCTTGGAGAAATTTCTATGGCATGTACCTTGGCAACAGCTCCATGGAAACAGACTGAAGTCTATCTAATAAAGTCTACAGAAAAAGCCCATATTTTGTCATGTTAACTCTTTGAACTCAAGGTCACTTCTAAGCAGATAATATGCAAGTCTGTTTTTTAACACTAACCCAGTTGGCAGCTTAGGGAGCTTATCCATCATCAGACCTCGCCTGTGAAGGACTCCACCATTCATGAAGTAGATTGATATAGCAGATTTATACAGCCATAAAATTATGAGTAATATCAAGAGACTGACCTTGGTTATGTCGAGATGAAACACACAAATCACATATGGCAATGCATGAGAAATCTCATGCCAGCCCCCAGTCTGATTACACCCACCCATATCACCAATTCACAGTTTCACAGAGGCTGAAATGAAGAACAAGATGAGTTGTAAAAGCATGAAACACTTTTTAATACAAATCCTGCAACTACAGTAAGCCACAGTTTTGAATTTGCAGTCGTTATTACTGCCCGAGCTCTCTGTGGCTCCCAGTCAAATAACTGTGATTTCTTAGGGACATTACCTCCGAACATAAATTCACCCAGCAAACATTTACTAAGTGCCTGTTGGGCACTAGGTAGTACCAGAGAAATAAGAAAAAAATGAAGATATCTCTTTCTGTCTTTAAGGAGAGCCTCAAAGGGAAGATTTTTGTAAATGGAAAATTATAGAACTGTGAACAGGAGCTATGGGAGCACAAAGGAAGGAGGAGTCAACTGCAGGCTGTGGAGTTGATGAAAGCAACACACTGGAAATGATATTGGAGTTATGTTGACATTTCCTGGAGTAATGACCCACAACCCTGCAGTATCTCTTCCCTGTGTTTCCCCATCTGTTACTGGTATATAGCTCCCATTCAGGGCTAGCACTAGGCATAAATATCAAGTAGACTGAGTCTTTTTTCATAATCTCTCATATCCTTTTCCAGCCAATATCCCTCAAAGCCCAGGAATGTTCAGTTAGGGTCCTAGCAGGAAACAGCCTTCAAGCCAGATTGGTCACATGAGGAGACCTTAATGAAGGGACTCCTTGCAGAGATATGGTCAAGGTTAACGGAACAAACAAGGATGATGGGCATCTGCAGGCTAACAACTATGGGAAGCCATTATCACCCCTAGGGCTTAAGAGATAAGAATAGCAAATACCGTTACTGAAGCCCAATGGGAGCTAGAACCGTGAAGAAGGGGTTATTCAGGGAAGACAGCATTACAGAAGAACACAGCTACTGCCAAAGACATCACAGAAAGTGGGGAAGGAGCAAGAAAGATGTATCCCAGCCTCTCTTTCCTCCTTGCTCTCTGACCTCTCTCCTTTCAGTGTCTCCCATTGTATGAACCCAAGCAGAAATCAGCTTGCAAGAGAGTCTAGGTGATGCAGTCTAGCAGTCAGCCTCAAGGACACAGAACAGAACAGAGAAGGATGCACTCTAAGGAGTCAGAAGGAGAACAGCCAGCACCAAGTGACCTTCCCTTGCCTTTATAACTTACTTGTTTTATTTCCTGTCCCCCCAATTATCAAAGTGACAAGTCTTCACACCCAAAGGAGCAATGACATTGTGGAACAGCCCTGGACCGAGGGCCAGAAGATCTGCAGTCTCCTTCAGGTTGCTCCTTACGTGAGCGTGGTCACTCTCTAGGCCTAGAGAAAAATCTAGGCCTCATCTTTAAATGGGGATATTTTCTTCACCTACCACAAATAGTCAGTGAGATTGTCATAGGAGATAATATGTTTAAGGAATATTATTCCATATTATTGGAGAGTTCTTTGAGAATCATATGCAGGTAATATATAAGTTTTATTATTTCCAAAAGTATCACCCTTTACCTCTCTCCTCCTTTCCTCTTTCATCTTCTGCCTCTTACCCTCACCCCCAATCTTTCCCATAAATGATGACACTTTCTGGATTAAATTTTCATGGAAGCAGAGACTATGTTTGTCTTGTTCGCTGCCATATCCCCCAAAGTGCCTGGCACATAGTAGGCCATCAATCAATATTTGAACAATTAATACATGGATTTTTTTTTTTTGAGATGGAGTCTCACTCTGTCACCCAGGCTAGAGTGCAGTGGCATGATCTCGGCTCACTGCAACCTCCGCCTCCTGGGTTCAAGTGATTCTCCTGCCTTAGTCTCCCGAGTAGCTGGGATCACAGGTGCACACTGTGCACAGCTAATTTTTTGTATTTTTAGTAGAGATGGGTGTGCCGAGCTAATTTTTTGTATTTTTAGTGAGATGGGGTTTCACTATGATGGCCAAGCTGGTTTCAACCTCCTGACCTCAAGTGATCCGCCTGCCTCGGCCTCTCAACGTGCTAGGATTACAGGTGTGAGCCACCACTCCCAGCCGTATGATTAAAAATTTTTTTATTTGTATAAATTTATGATGTACACATGCAATTTTGTTATAGCATAGATTGTGTAGTGGTCAAGTTGGGGCTTTAAGGTATCCATCACCCAAGTAACACACATTGTACCCATTAAGTAATTTCTCATCATCCACCCACCTCACCCTTCCAAATCTCCATGGTCAGTCATTCCACTCTCTATGTGCATGGGTGATTTGAAAGAACTCCTTCCTCTCATGTTCATCAGTCACACCTATGGTGGTGGCCAAGTCTAAGTTCTGGACACTGCCCACCAGTACCAGTCCTCAGCCCAGAGAGCAAGTGCCTAGGGCAGAGAAGCCTGGTGGTTCTAGCCCATGGGCCCTTTCCCCTATTTGAGGCAACAGGAGGCATTTGCTTCCCCAGTGACTTGAGCTCCCCGAATAATGAAAAACTCTCCCTTCTACTTGATTAATACTTCTCACAGTCAGTAAACAAACCCAGAGCCATGGTTTTATCTTTCTTGGATCTTTTGTTACAGGTAGGGCTTGTGTTGAGGAGGAAAAACATAAATAAACCTGAACAATGGATCTACTCCACTGTTAATGCCCCTGAAACTCTGACTACATCCTCATGAGACTCTGGAAGTTAGAAAAGAGGAGAAACAAAAGTAAAAGAAAAAATATGAGCAGAAAAGAAAGGAGGCCATGCTCAGAGGGAAAGTGAGGAAGTTCCAGAGTCTTTCTAGAACGGCTCCCCCTCCCTCAGAAGGTGGTGACATCAAAATCCTACAAATATGAACTGGGAAACTGTTCAGGTAATCCATTGCTCCTGGAGTCCTGAGTGTAATACATACACGTTTCTGCCCCTGGCTTCTATATTTTTCACCACAAGTTTTAGGAAGAAAAGCTGTGCCTTCTAGGCTCCCTCGCCTCGACTTTGGAGTTAGGAGAGAAGAGGACGTGGGATACTCACGGGAATCGCTGTGCTTCACCATTAACACAATGATGAGAGGTAACAGGAACGCCATCAGTTCCCCCACAGTCCTTCTCTTTCCGGGTTCTTTTAACCAAAAACTGACAGGTCCCTTCTGAGAACCTCTTGGTGACACACAAGGCCTTCTCCCAATAAGAACAGGGGAAAATATGCAGTGTCATCAGTTGCTAGGTTAAAAAAAAAAGATAAAATGAAAGCATGAACATCTTCTTCGGTAACTTTTAAGTCTTTGCTGGTTTCAGACACTGCTTGCTCCTTTTGGTGTATCTATCTTCACCCTATTCCCAATTTTTAAATATTTATGGAGCATAGTCATGTTCAAAGCACAGAGAAACAAAGATTAATCATATCTGGTCAATCAGGGAGCTCAAGCTGCTGCCTCTGCTTCCCTGGAGCTTAGAATTTTGCTTAAGGGTCAGTAAGAAAGAGTCACACAGTTCCCAGGGCTTGGAACTCCCTGCTCTGGCTCCCTATGATGCTGTAGTCTCTGTGTGAGATAGCAGGTGTCACTTAGATTGTCCCATAATCTTCAACTTAGGTCTGTCCTCCCTGCTACTCTAGCACCCAGCACAATAAGCTCAAAACACTTACTGAATAAAAGAAGGCAAGAGAAAGGCCTAACAGAAGATTCTGAGGGGCAGCCACTCAGCTTGCTCAGTCAGCAATCCCCCAGATCAAGCTGTGGCTACACTGTCATAAGGAGCACATGACAAGCTGGAAAACAGCAGCTTAAGCTTGTCCAGGGAGCTAGGGAACAGGCCCAGACAGGAAAGAGGAAGTAGACATGAAGGGGAGAGGTGAATGGAGGCATGGCCATGAGGCAGGCAGGCTTGAGCTGGGTTCAGGGACCTGGGTTTGCCTCCCCACTATTTGATCATGGGCAGAATCCCAAATTGCACCAAGGCTTGATTTCTTCAACTTTAAAAGCAAATCCTGTCATATATTTCACAGAGTTGTTGAAGGATCAGAAGTTCTGTTTATGATGCATTTAGTAGGTAGTAGAACCTTAAGTACTGGTTTTCTTGTATGGTATAGGTTGAGAACTGTCTGCCCCAAAGATGTCCACAACCTAATCGCCAGAACCTGTGGATATATTACCTTAAATGGCAAAAACAAAATAAAACAAAACAAAACCCTTGGCAGATATGATTAAATTAAGGATCTTGAGACAGAGAGCTATCCTGGATTATCTGGTGGACCCAGTGTAATCAGAGGGGCCTTATTAGAGGGAGGCAAAAGGGTCAGAGTCAAGGAGATGTGACAATGGAAGCAAAGGTCAGAGTGATGCCATTGCTGAAAGAAGGACATGAGCCAAGGAACGTAGATGGCCTCTAGAACTAGAAAAGAGAAGGAACAGATTGTCCTTAGAGCCTCCAGAAGGAACACAACACTTTGATTTCAGCTGATAGGACACATTTTTGGACTTCTGTCCTCCAGAACTTTGAAAGAATAAATTTGCATTGTTCGAGCTACTAAGTTGGTGGTAATCTGTTATAGCAGCAACTGGAATCTAATAGGTCTACCTTTACCCAGAATAAAATAAGAAGCCAAATAATGAAATTAACATTTGGCAATCTCTCAGTGGCCCCTGGCACCTTCTCTTCTCAGATCTTTGTATTTCTCTCTTCCTTTCCTTTCTGTTTCTTTACATTGTTTTTCCTTTTGTTATTCATTTAACAAATACAGTCACCTGGATTTCTCTTTTGGAAAACTCCCCCAATATTCCCAAATGTCTCTCAGCACTGGAATTCCATGGCCATGTATTTGTTCCTTTGAATTTTTGTTAATACCTTGTTCCAAAATGCATTCCATACCATAACCTGCTGTACTGACATTAAAAAGTAGGTATGAGGCCAGGCGCGGTGGCTCACGCCTGTAATCCCAGCATTTTGGGAGGCTGAGGCAGGCAGATCACGAGGTCAGGAGATCGAGACCATCCTGGAACATGGTGAAACTCTGTCTCTACTAGAAATACAAAAAATTAGCCAGGCGTGGTGGTGAGCACCTGTAGTCCCAGCTACTTGGGAGGCTGAGGCAGGAGAATGGTGTGAACCCAGGAGGTAGAGGTTGCAGTGAGCTGAGATTGTGCCACTGCACTCCAGCCTGGGCGACAGAGCAAGGCTCCATCTCAAAAAAAAAAAAAAAATGTAGGTATGTCAACGATGTCTTTCTTTTTTTTGAGACAGAGTCTTACTCTGTCGCCTAGGCTGAAGTGCAGTGGTGCCATCTCAGCTCACTGCAACCTCTGCCTCCCAGGTTCAAGCAATTCTCCTGACTCAGCCTCCTGAGTAGCTGGGATTACACACCCAGCTAATTTTTGTCTTTTTAGTAGAGATGGGGTTTTCCCATGTTGGCCAGGCTGGTCTTGAACTCCTGACCTCAGGATCCACCCACCTTGGCCTCCCAAAGTGCTGGGATTACAGGCGTGAGCCACCACACCTGACCGATGTCTTTCATTTTTAAGTCATTGTATTCTAATTGCAAATTAGTAAATTTAATCCAGAGTACAGGGCAAATACATATAAAAAACCCAGAGAGCGATAAGATAAAAATCACCCATCAGAAAAAATTGCTGTTGGCCGGGCATGGTGGCTCACACCTGGAATCCCAACACTTTGGGAGGCTGACGTGGGCAAATTGCTTGAGGCCAGGAGTTCGAGACCAGCCTGGGCAACATGGTGAAACCCCTATCTGTACTAAAAATACAAAAAATTAGCCAGGTGTGGTGCATGTGCCTGTAGTCTCAGCTACTTAGGTGGCTGAGGTGGGAGGATTGCTTGAGCCTGGGAGGTCAAGGCTGCAGTGAGCTGAGACGCCACTATACTACAACCATGGCAACAGAAAGAAAGAAGGAAAGAAAGAAAGGAAGGAAGGAAGGAAGTAGAGAGAGAAGGAGGGAGGAAGAAAGGAAAAAATTTGCTGTTAACATATTTTAGTGTATTTCTTTTCAGTGGTTTTGCTGACTACATATGTCTGCATATAAGCATACCTTTATTTGTTCATTTTACCAAAAAAGGGTTTTACGTCCTAATAGTATTTTGTAAATTCTTTTCAAATTGATATTTTCCAATATTAATATGCAGTTTTTAATAGCATAGCTTTAATAGTCCTTAAAATTTTTAATAGATTTAATTATGCCAAGATCTTCAAGGACAGGTAAGACTGCCCCACTAAGCTGGGAGGCACTGAGGTAGGGAGAATCCGTCGCATTCTTTTTGTGGAAAAACAAGCCTCACCTCTGAGCAATAGTCTAAACTTAAATCTCAGGCCGCACTTTTCAGAGTGGGTTGTGCTTATCCTGTTCATTATAAATCCCTTTATGTGTTTGGCTTTTTAATACCTGATTTATTATATGTATTTTAAGGCCTCTCTGAGGAATCTGACTCATTTGCAGTTAGTGCAATTCATCCTTAAAAACCAAATGATGAATTATCAAGTTAGCAAAAGGGTCTTGTTTGTTAAATAATGTTGTTTTCAACATAATATATTTTATTACATTTAATCAGTAGTTTCCCCTCGGCTATTTCTTTTTTAATTCAGTAGAAGTGTGTGTGTGTGTGTGTGTGTGTGTGTGTCTGTGTCTGTGTCTGTGTCGAGTTTGATTGGAGCCATTTTCTGTGGGTAGGTAAAATCCATTTGCCAATTTTTGGCCAAGGCTAGTCCTTGTACAAATGGGAGTAGAATACTGTAGCAAAGAACATGGGTTCAGGAGTCAAACTTATTTTCAAATGAGGCTCTGACATTTCCTACCTATGTGACCTTTGACCAAATTATTAACTTCTCTGAGTCTGGGATTTCTCATAGAAAATGGAGGTAATAACCAATTCTGCCTTACAGTATTATTGTGAGGATTCAATGAAATCAGCAGTGGTGGAACCAAGAAGTCACTTGTCACTTGTTGGGGCATTAGAGTACTTTTACTACACACGCATAATTGCCATCAGCTGTCTTAAGCAATCCCAAATAAACCTATAATTTAAGAAAAGAGGCTGGGCGCAGTGGCTCACGCCTGTAATCCCAGCACTTTGGGAGGCCAAGGCGGGCAGATCATGAGGTCAGGAGATCGAGACCATCCTGGCTAACATGGTGAAACCCCGTCTCTACTAAAAATACAAAAAATTAGCCGGGCGTGGTGGTGGTCGCCTGTAGTCCCAGCTACTCGGGAGGCTGAGGCAGGAGAATGGTGTGAACCCGGGAGGCGGAGCTTGCAGTGAGCAGAGATTGCGCCACTGCACTCCAGCATAGGTGACAGAGTGAGACTCCATCTCAAAAAAAAAAAAAAAAGAAAAGACAGGGGTCTCCCATGCCACATCAAGTCCCCTAGCCCTGCTGTCCAACCAAATTACATTCTAAAACCTGCCCCATATGGGGATTCTGGAGCTTCTAAAGATAATGCATGTGTATCACTGTATTTGTCTGTTTTCACACTGCTGACAAATACATACCCAAGACTGGGCAATTTACAAAAGAAAGAGGTTTATTGGACTTACAGTTCCACATGGCTGGGGAGGACTCACAATCATGGCTGAAGGCAAGGAAGAGTAAGTCACATCTTACGTGGATGGCAGCAGGCAGACAGGAGCTTGTGTAGGGAAACTCCACCTTATAATACTGCCAGATTTCATGAGACTTATTCACTATCACGAGAACAGCACGGGAAAGACCTACGTCCATTATTCAGTTACCTCCCACCAGGTCCCTCCCACCACAACACATGAGAATTCAAGATGAGATTTGGTTGGGGACACAGCCCAACCATATCAGTCACTTAGCACAATGCCTGGTACATAGTATGTAAATATTAGCAATCACTAGTACTATTATTGCAATGAGCCAGTTTACCAACACAGATTGATTTTTCTTTCCTTATACATAGTCACATTCATAAAGGATGGTAAAGAACATACCTCCCCTTCCTACAGTGGTTCAAATCCACCGTCTTGTCAAGAAATTCACTGAATTCTAATAACGTATTTCAGCTTTTTAGTACTCACCAACTTCCATTCATTCAGACCCTCCTAACTTGCCTTATTCTAAACAGGATTTAAAACTGTTATTTATTTATTTATTTATTTATTTATTTATTTTTTTTTGAGACAGGGTCTCACTGTCGCCTAGGCTGGAGTGCAGTGGCGTGAATATGGCTCACTATAACTTCTGCCTCCTGGCTCAAGTGATCCTCCCACCTCACCCTCACGAGTAGCTGGGACCATAGGCATGAGCCACTACACTTAGCTAATTTTTGTATTTTTTTTTTGTAGAGATGGGGTTTTGCCATGTTGCTCAGGCTGAAAACTGCTAACTTCTGATGTACTTTTTCATATGTGGTCACTTGGCTTTTCACTTCTCTTTTATTACTTTTTCTCTTCTTTTTAAAAAACTTTTTGGATTTCTGACTATCCAAGTAAATATTTCATTGTAGTAGTTGACAAACTTTAAATACATTTCTTTTTTTCTACGTGTAAAAATTTTCTATGTACCAAAACATTTTAATGTATAAGAAAGAACAGAGCTGAAATTGTATCATATGTATAATTTTGTGTCTTGCTATTTTTACTCAAGCCATTCCTATGTCATTACATACTTTTAAACAACATTTCTAATGACCACCAAATGGATGTTCCACAAATTCTCCATCATTCCTTAGTGCTGAATATGTAAATTGACTGGAATTCCTCCTTGTTTATTTTAAATCAGTGTGTAGAGGGTGACAGTGGTGGAGGTGTTGGTAACAAACAAGAAGAGGAAATAAATCATGGCCAGTGTGTTTTGGATATGTGTATGGATATTTTCTGTGGTTGGAGGTAGGAAACATAGACAGTCATAGCCAGATCAATGGAACTTAAGTGGAATGTTCTGGAACATGTACATGTATATCAGGGTTTCTAAAAGGTTGGATAATGATGAAGAGTATGATATCCTATATCTATGTTAACACTTTTCTCCCTTTCTTTACCTTGTTTCAAGAAGGATTTAGGGTGAACTCAACAAAAACAAAACAACTCAATCAAAAATGGGCAAAGGACTTGAATAGACATTTCTCCCCACCCCCCAAAAAAGATATACAAATGGCCAATAAGCACACGAATAGGTGCTTAACATCACTAATTATTAAAGAAATGTGAATCAAAACCATAATGAGATACCACCTCACACCTATTAGTACAACTACTATAAGGGAAAAGAAAACCCAGAAAATAACAAGTGTTGATGAAGATATGAAGAAATTGGAATGCGTGTGTCTTTTAGCAGGAATGTAAAATGGAAAACAATATGACTGTTTTTCAAAAAAATTTAAAACAGAATTACCATATCCAGCAGTTCCACTTCTGGGTATATATCCAAAATAATGGAAAGCAGGGTCTCAAAGAGATATTTGTACACCAGCGTTCATAGCAGCATTATTCATTATAGCCAAAAGATGAAAGAAAGCCAAGTGTCGTCCACTGATGGATGAATGGACAAACACAATGTGGTATATATACAATGGAATATTAGGCTTACAAAGGAAGGAAATTCTGCAATATGTAGAATGAATGAATGAACCTTGAAGATATCATGCTAACTGAAAGAAGCAAATCATAAAAAGACAGATCCTGTATGATTCCACTTATGTGAGGTACCCAGAGTAATCAAATTCATAGAGACACACAGTAGAATGGTGGTTGCCAGAGATTGTTGGGGGAGAATGGGGAGTTGTTTAATGGGTATAGAGTTTCAGTTCTGCAAGATGAAAAGAGTTCTGGACATTGGTTGCACAACAAGGCAAATATATTTAACACTACTGAATTGTACACTTAAATATGGTTAAGATGGTAAATTTTATGTTATGTGTATTTTACCACAATTAAATTTTTTTTTTTTTTGAGATGGAGTCTCGCTCTGTCGCCAGGCTGGAGGGCAGTGGCGTGATCTTGGCTCACTGCAACCCCTGCCTCCTGGGTTCAAGTGATTCTCCTGCCTCGGCCTCCCAAGTAGCTGGGACTACAGGCACCCACCACCAAGCCCAGCTAATTTTTGTATTTTTAGTAGAGACGGGGTTTCACCATGTTGGCCAGGATGGTCTCAATCTCTTGATCTTGTGATCTGCCCGCCTTGGCCTCCCAAAGTTCTGGGATTACAGGTGTGAACCACCATGTCCGGCCTCATAAATTTAAAAAATAAAAAATTTAAAAAATAAAAAATTATTCCCATATATGATCCAGTTGTTCCTTACAACAGGCTAGTGAAGGAGCAGGCTGAATGTCATTATTTCAGAGTAGGGGAGATCCCCTTGTAGGGGTGTCATGGCATTCCTGCAGCTTCTAGGGGCAGGGGGTGGCTACCCACTGCAATCCCTCTCAGGTCTATCCTGGCATCCCCAGTGATATGGTTGGCTCCTTTCTGATCCTCAGCTCATTTGGCTGCCTGTGCCTTATTCTCTGTGTTGCCATCTCCTTATTTCTGCAGAAGATGCATTGCAGGACCCAGTGTGCTCCCTTCCTCATTCACTCTCCTAACTTTGGAGACTCACTCAGGAACCAGAGGTTCTCCTGGCTGCCCACTCAGAACTCTACGGAAAGCTCAGAGTTGGCATGTCAACCTCCCCCAGAAAAATGAACAGAAGTTAAGTCCAATTAAGAGTTTCGGTTTGAGGAATTCTGAGAAATGATACTCTCATGTAACACACACTCCATCAAGATACAGAGCATTTCTAGTACCCAAGAAAGTTTCCCTTCCCAGTCAAACTCTCTCCCCCAAGACAACCACTGTTTTGATTTTTTATTCCCTGAGAAATTTAAATTGTTCTTTTGGGTTGGGGGTGGGGTAGGGGTGGGGGTGTGGGAAGAGATGGGTTTTTGCTGAGTATTCTTCCCAACCTATTGTTTATGCCAGGACGTGGGTCCTATTAAATGGAAAAAAAAAAAAAAAGAAAAGAAAAGAAAGAAAGAAATAACCTCCTTTGTTTCTCCTTGCATTTTAGCCATAGCTTCCCTTTCCTTGTGGGCAGTGGAGGCCAAGGTCTAGTTTGAGAGAGGGTAAAGGAGGGTGACACATTAAAGAAAGGAACACCTACACACAGACACACACACACACACACACATTTTATATCTTGACACTCCACTATCTCCATTGTTGGTGCTTTTTCTAATCCCCTAATTATGGGAACCCAAGCCCCTGTCCTCTATCTTCTATTACTACTTATAAAACTCTGACCTGTCACATGTGGTCCAATTAAGAAATTCATGGAACAGATAATAAGAGGCCGTGTCAGGCACTTAGGTGATAATAACATTAACGTAGTATCCTGTCCCTCCAGGAGTTTACTGTTTGGTGGGGACAACTGACATGCTAACAGCTAATTTACATTCACCCTAAATCAAATCCTCCTCTTGTGTTCTCTTTCTTGATGGTTGGAACCAACACTACCCATTTACAACCCCAGAAGCCTTCCTCCCTCTTCTTTCATCAATTCCCCCATACCCTGAACCAATCAGTCACCGAGTCTACTAACTTTGCCTCTAAAGTATGTCTCAAATGCATCACTCTTCTCCACCTTAGTTGTCACAAGCCCAGCTCAGGATACCCTCATCCCTCCTCTGGACCATAACCTCCTAGCCACTGAAGCATCTGTCTCAAATGCCAATCTGACCCTGTCAATTCCCTCAGTCCCCATGGGGAACTGTCCATAGGAAGCATCCACTATTCTGAACATTACAAACAAGGGCCCTGATAATCTGACCCTGTCCACCTCCAGGCTTAGCTCCTGCTGTCCCCATCCTTTTCCTTCTACTCCAGCAACATGGCCCCCTTCTCCTGGCTGCTTCTAGTCACTGCTTAGGAACCCCCTGCCCCAGGCCCGAAAACACACAAATATACTGGTATCTTGTCGCTGTGTTTCTATGGCAACCTGTGCCCTTCTCTCACTGTGCGTCTCTCCCACCAGTCTGTCTCTCCCACCAGTCTGACAGTTCCTTGAAGGCAAGAACCAAGCCTTGTTCATGCCTGTGTCTCAGTGCTTAGCACACAGTAGGAGCACAACATGTGTCAGGCACTGTTTTAAGCACTTTTCACACATCACCTCATGACACTCTATAAGGAAGCTGTTATTACGGTGTCTATTTCACAGTTGAGGATAGTGAGAGATGAAGCGGCTTGCCTGAGATGCAACAGTCAGGAAGCAGCAGAACTCAAGCAATCAGGCTCCAAGGATGGTCTTCAACACCATGCTCACCTGCCCCTCAATTTACATGTGCTTGTTGAATGAATGAACGATGACACGTTTTTACCTCCCCAGCTAAGTAAATTAAACAGTTATCTCCCAATAAACATTAGCAATCACTAGTATTGGACACTGCTTCCTTTCCCCACATCTGCCTTCCATCATTCGCTCCTCCAGGGATTTTGGCTTTCACCCCTCTCTTCTCTCCCCTCCTGAAACCCATTCAGCCCCTCATCATGTCTAGGTGTTTAGTCTTGTTTTCCTTTTGAAACATCTGTCAGATTCACTCCTTCTCTGTTCTCAATCGCTGTCATCCTGGTCTGGACCTAATCCCTTCAGGCCACATGACTTTAGCAGCATCCTTACTGGTTTTCCTGACTTCAGTAACTTAGTCCTTTGGGATCTTGAGGTTTACACACATTTTTATTTAACCATCACAACAACCCATGAACTAGCTATTATTATTTATGTTTTATAGATGAGGAACTGAATGATAGAGCCAAGGTTTAAACGGGGTTTGTGTTGCTCCAAGGACTGTGCCAGCTCCAGACTGGTGACCTTGGGCAAGTCACTTAACCTCCGAGTCTCAGATTTCTCATTTATAAAATGGGCATGATAGCAGTAATTATCACATTGTAAGAGCAACTGAGATAACACTTAACACCCTGCCTGACACACACACAGTAAGTGCTCAATGATTTTCAGCAATCAAAGTCCACAATCCCCATCCACAAATTTCATAGCATATCTAGCATATGAGTTGGTTAATGGTTCTGGGCAAAATGTTTTCTCGAATAGTTCTTGAACCACAGTGAGAGGAAGTTGTCATACCTGGCCCCTTCTTTATTCCTCGAAGGTGTGCTCTCCTGGGAAGCACCATATGCTGTATGAAAAATTACTTTACATGGTTATTTGCAGAATGTACAGCAACAGAAAGTACACCCCATCTGGTGGAAAGTGCACAGAATCTGCAGTTCTGCCCTGTCCAGGCTGTGTGACTACAGGAAGTCTTCATGCCTCTCTGAACTTATTTTCTCATCTACAAAATGAGAAAAATGGATGGTGTGGTGGCTCACGCCCATAATCCCACCACTTTGGGAGGCAGAGGCAGGAAGATCATGTGAGCTCAGGTGTTCAAGGCCAGCCTAGGCAATATACTGAGAGCCCTATCTCTATAAAAAATTTAAAAATTAGCCGGGCATGGTGGCGCTCACCTGTAGTCCCAGCTACTCGGGAGGCTGATGCCGGAGGATCGCTTGAGCCCAGGAGGTCAAGGGTGCAGTGAGCTGTGATTGTGCCATTACACTCCAGCCAGGGTGACAGAGAGAGACCCTGCCCCCCAAAAAGGGGGAGGGGGGAATAATACTTTCCCCCAAAGGATACTGAGATGATGCATACACAACCTTTAGCACACTGTCCAACACAAAGCAAGACCTACTTAAAGGATCTGTGTAACATTATAATCAGATACTATGCTTCATTTTAAGTCGAGGACCAGATAGATTTATAAATTACATACTGTCAAAATTAAGTATTAAAAGTAGAGGAAAGGTAAGAGGATTCTGCAAATCAGGTACAACTACAGCTTATCCTGAAAAGCCGACTGCCTACCTCTGAGGGAACAAGCCACTCCTCACCCTCAAGCTTGAGGAGAGGGCTGTAGAAGCCCGCCCACCTCCACCGCCCCGAGGGCTCCGCCTCCAGGGCCGAGGGACGCAGGCCTAAGCCCCGCCCACTGGGGGGCGGGGGAAGAGATGCCCTGGTCACGTGAGCGGGGTGCGGAAGTCGTGTTTCAGGCGGCGTTCGTGATTGGCCGCGGCCGAGGGTCCCGGGGGTGGGGTCAGGCCCTCCGACGCTTCGGGAGGAGCCGGGACTGGAGGCTGCCGAGGGGGCCGGCGCCCGAGTCCGGGATTCGGCCAGTGGTGCTGAGCGAGTGCTGGACCAGCGGCCGTCCTGTGCACCTGGCCTGCGCGCGTGCCCGCTGCTCGGCTTCCCCCAGACTAAGGCGCGGGCAGCTGCGGGAACAGGCGGGGTGGGCGGAGGGAGACCGGGAGGCACGGGCGCCCTGTGCGCGGAGGAGGTGAAGGCGGCCGGGGCCGGGACGCCATGTCCATGGAGGACCCCTTCTTTGTGGTGAAAGGGTGAGTGTCGGCCGAGGGCTCCACCGGAGGAAGAGGTGGCGGTGCTGCCTGCCCGCACCTCCTAGGTCTCCTCGCAGTAGGGGGAGGGGAGGCAAGTTGGAGCTGGGGAGGGGGGACAGTGGAGACGGCTTAGTCTTGAGGGCCATGACCAAGCGTCAAGAGACGTTCCCTCCATCCCTACCTGGACCGTGAAGCCACTGTCCCCAGCCAAGCCCCTGGTGGTGGGGGGCCCTTTTTGGCCTGTGCGCTGCGGTACAATTTATTTGGGGGCCGAGGGGCTCAGCAGCTCTGCAGGTGGGGAAGGAGACAGGCGGGTCCTGGCTCACACTGGCCATCTAGTCGAGCATGGGATCTTGCTTCGAAGGAGCGAAAACAGCATCTGGGCAGGAAAAGGGAAATGGCCCTCCTGAGCTTTGTAGTTCGCGTTGACGGGGGTGAGCTCCATTGTCCATTGAGTTTGGAGCGCTCGTCCGCAGACTGGCGAGACCACAACAAGCCCAGAGGCGTCTGAGCACGTTTGCTGGGAGGGAGGCGGGGGCGGGGGCCGTTCTGGGAGGCTGGGGAGCAGGGCACCGGAAGACAATTCAATGGGGGAGTTTTTACTGAGTAATGTGAGGAGAGGAAAGCAGTCGTTCATACTCAGTGATGATTTGGAAGGAAAACAAAATGAAACAAGCCAAACCAAACTTTCCTCAGCTTTCTATTAGCAACCGGAATTTTCTCACAGTGCTAAAGGAAATGAGTGTTGCTTGTTAACTCCTTGATTTCATCCAGGTTGTTTGACAGGTTTCTCCCATTTCTTCTGCCTTTCAGAATAGAAAGGACTGCCTTCTGTTCCCTTATAAGCTATCCTAGCTCATCTTTGATTGCTCGATTGTTTCTTTGGAGATAGAGTCTTCAACTGCACTTTGTAATATCCACTTCGTAGCCATTAAACACATGCAAGAAGATCAATTCTGATGTAACTTTTAGTTTCTTATTAGAAACTTGTCAGTTTTCTGTTTTAAATGTCAAACATGAAAAATCTGAAAACTGCAAAGTTCCCAGGTCAGTACTGATCACCACAGAATGTCCCTTGCTTTTTACTAGTTGCTGCTAGCTTCCTATTTCTGTAGTGGTGCAAGCTGGCCGTTGTATAGTCAAGTGTTGTAGAAAATTTAAATGGTATTTTAGGTGAAATACTTTATCGATTATGCAGTAAAATACATTTATACTACTTAATATTTCCCTGGAAAGGTTTTTTTCTTCACCTTACTCTAATTTAGATGGGAAAATGCTGAGTTGTAAATTTACTGGTAATATGTGTATCCCTACCTAGAAAATGTGATATTTATTAGAAGGATTGATTTAGGGGTTAATTTTTAAAATAGATGTTTTTTCCTTGATTGAAAGTTATTAATGCTTAGGTTGGCAAAGGTTATCTCTGGCGGTAGAGATCAGAGATGATCAGAAATTTTTTGTTTGACTTTTTATGGAATTTGTCAAAAGCCTAAATTCTTCTGTCTTGGCATTTTTTTTCTTGATGGTATCCTATACAGTCTACTAATGCTTGCTCACTGATTAAATATCACTACTTTATCGGAACATTGGCTTGGAGTTTTGATTGATTTTTACATCATTTTAGCTCCTGTCTTTAAGGTTCTTGAAGGAAAAGAGATTCTCAGTACCTTCTGCTGTGGAAAGGTAAAGTCACCCATGAAGGTGTATCCAGATTTTTGGGGAGTCATGTACCTGTGTTTATTAAAAGTATCAAAAATGCATTACACAGCATGCAAAAATTAAAGGTGCCTAAATTATGGCCCTTAGCCTAGGAGCTTCTGGTCTAATCTGAGAAACAAATTACCCCAAAATTAAATAGAAATGACAGGTGGCAAATGAATGAGTGTTGAAGTGAATGCTACAGATAAGTGCCTCAGGAGTTCAGAGAAAGGTAACTCCTTGGGAATTGTTAGGATTAGGAGAGCTTTTGGAGGCAGTAGTGTATCTTGAATTAGGTTTTGAAGATGGGCAGAATTTAGATAATCAGGCCTGTCTCTCTTACCTGGATGCTTATCAGAGTCTTTTTAATTGTTCCTCCTGCTTCTGGTCTCATTTCCTCTTTCAGCTGTCCTGGGATCTATTGGATCATTGCTGTCCAATAGAAGTATAATGCCAGCCATGTACGTCATTTTACATTTTCTAGTAGCCGCAGTAAAATAAAAAGGAACAGGTGAAATTAATTCTAATGTAATCTCTAATACATTCAAAATATTCAACATGTGATTAAAGATTATTGATGAGATATTTTACTTTTGTACTAAGTCTTCTAAATCTGATACATATTTTACACTTACTGCACATTTAAATTTGGACATTAAATTTTCATCAGAAATAATTGATCTGTATTTAAAGTTCATTAAATACTCTTTTTTTTTTTTTTTTTTTTTTTTTTTTGAGACAGAGTCTTGTTCTGTTGCCCAGACTGGAGTGCAGTGGTGCAATCACGGCTCACTGCAACCTCTGCCTCCCAGGTTCAAGCGATTCTTGCACCTCAGCCTCCTGAGTAGCTGGGACTACAGGTGTGTACCACCTCACCTGGCTAATTTTTGTATTTTTAGGACTACGGGCGGGGCACCCACCACCACGCCCGGCTAATTTTTTGTATTTTTTAGTAGAGACGGGGTTTCACCATGTTAGCCAGGATGGTCTCGATTTCCTGACCTTGTGATCCACCTGTCTCGGCCTCCCAAAGTGCTGGGATTACAGGCGTGAGCCACCGCGCCCGGCCTACATACTCTTTAATTGTTCCAAACATACATAAAAGGTTTCTGATAACTGAATTGCTATCAGTTACCAAGTTTACATTAATTAAAATTTAATTTCTGTCACACTAGCCACATTTCCAGTCAGTAGTTGTATGTGGCTTCCGTGTTGGACAGCACAGTGTAAGCTTTTCTAGAGTCCTAGGCAGGTGTACCCTACTTAATATTATTCAGTGGCTGCTGCTGGCCTGCAGAATAAAGTGCCAACACTTCCTGACCTCACTGATCTAGCCTCTGCTCTCCCTTAGCCTTAGTACTCCAGCGGTGCCAGACTCAATACAGTGACTGTGATTGCTGTACTGGATGCTCTTACTCTACATGCACCCACACTGCCTGATTCACCCACGCAGCTTTCTGGAGTCAGTGTAAGCATCTCCCTTGCCTCCAGGAAGTGCTTCCTTTGTCACCCCTAATTATTGGACCTCTTCCTCTGTCTCTCTTTCATTATTAGACTATGAGCTCTGAGGTTTGGGACTGTTTTTTTTTTTTTTTTCTCTGTATTTCCAGCCTACACCTTGAATATATAGTGTAAATGTTGAACACATACTCTTTGTTGATGGTGGTGATTGTGATGGAATGGTGCCTCATGGGTGAGAACACCACTAGCCAAAGGCCTAAGTTGGGCAATGTGTGTTAGAAATGATCTAGAAGAGCAGCCCAGGTGGAGTAGACAGTTTAGGGAAGTAGTAGTAACAGCTCACATTTAAAGGATGCATCTCCAGTGCCAGGCATACATGTAAAGTGCTAAGTAAGCACTTTATATGAATTTTCACTCTGTAAAAACACCCATATGATGAATACTAGCCACATTTTAGAGATGAGAAGCTGAGGAAGTGTTAGAGGGGTTAACTTACTTGCCCAGGGTCACACAGCTAGTAAGTGGTGTACTCAGGCTTCAAATTAGAACAACCTGATTTCACACTACTGTCAATACTTCCCAGTGCAGGTAAAATAGGGTCAAGTTATGTTGGCCTAAGGAGAATCTCATCTTGAGGCCATTACAGATTTTTAAAGCAAGGAAATGACATGAAATTAGGATTTTAGGAATATTGATTTGGTGGTAGTGTTGGATGCATCAATGTGAGGAAAGATGAAAAAGGAGACCAGTTAGAAAGCTGTTGTAACTTACACATGCAGTGGTTAGTGCTTGGAAGTTTGAAGCTCCTTTTGGGAGGTTTTGACATTGTCAATGTCCTGTTCAGAACAGAATCCCACAACAGGGATTGCTCTTTTATCCTTATGAAGTAGGTACTATTATTGTCATCATTTCACAAAAAGGAAAATGAAACTTAGTAAAAAACTTCAACTTTATAAGCTTGTACGTAGAAGGGCCAGGATTTATATATTTATTATAAATATATATTATATATATAATATGGTCATTTTAAAAATTGGGATTATACGTTATATATGGTTTTATCACTTTTTCTTTTCTTTCTTTTTTTTTTTTTTTTTTTGGGACAGAGTCTTACTCTGTCGCCCAGGCTGGAGTGCAATGGCGATGGCGTGATCTCAGCTCACTGCAACCTCTACCTCCTGGGTTCAAGCGATTCTCCTGCCACACCCTCCCAAGTAGCTGGGACTACCAATGTGCGCCACTATGCCTGGCTAATTTTGTATTTTTAGTAGAGATGGCATTTCACCCTGTTAGCCAGGCTGGTCTTGAACTTTGACCTCAGGTGATCCACACACCTTGGCTTCCCAAAGTGTTGGGATTATAGGCATGAGCCACCGCGCCTGGCCTGTTTTATGACGTTTTCATCTGTATTTCTTTATATCCTTCAGACTTCTGGGTGGCAGCTTTTAATGACTGCATTGTATTTTGTCATATAAATGTTCATCCTGGAAGATACATTATATTTATGATCACACTACAATTACTGTGGTGACAAGCCTACTTGTCATAGGTCTGTATTGCTGCTTCTGATTTTCATAGCCTGTATTCCTGGAGCATAATTGCTAATTCAGAGGGCAGGCACAGCAAAGCGTTTGATGCATACTACCACATTGTCCTCCAGAATATTCCCCCCTGCCCCTCAAAGTGTTTGAGGGACCCAATTCCCTTGATTCCAGTACTGGGATTTTCATTTAAAAAAACTTTACTAATCTACCGGGTGAAAATATCATATTTAAATCTTGTAGTCTTCATCTTTGTATTCAGTAAGGATGTACTCAGTGTTTGTTGAGTGAACCCATTTTGATTGTTTAGTTCTGTAGTTTTTTTCCTCCCTTGTTGGCAAGTTTTTAGAATTAGCCTTCTTTTAGAATTTGCACCTTCTAATCAGACAAACCCTGAAGAAAACCATGTAACTGAGCATGTGGAGACAGAGTATAAGTGAGCCACTCCTGTGGATAAAAGGCACGAATACCATGGCTCTTTGCTATTTTATTGCTGTGGAGGTTTTGTGTGTCTGATGAGGATAGTTTTTTGTTTGTTTGTTTGTTTGTTTGTTTGTTTGTTTTTGAGACGGAGTCTCACTCTGTTGCCCAGGCTGGAGTGCAGTGGCGCGATCTCGGCTCACTGCAAGCTCCGCCTCCCAGGTTCACGCCATTCTCCTGCCTCAGCCTCCTGAGTAGCTGGGACTACAGGTGCCCGCCACCACGCCCAGCTAATTTTTTTTTTTCTTTGTATTTTCAGTAGATACGGGGTTTCACTGTGTTAGCCAGGATGGTCTCGATCTCCTGACCTCGTGATCCTCCCACCTCGGCCTCCCAAAGTGCTGGGATTACAGGCATGAGCCACCGCGCCCAGCCGAGGATGGTTTTTTTGTTTGTTTGTTTGTTTGTTTTTGAGACAGAGTCTCATTCTGTCACCCAGGCTGGAGTGCAGTGGCGCGTCTTGGCTCACTGCAACCTCCGCCTCCCGGGTTCAAGCACTTCTCCCTGCCTCTGCCTCCCAAGTAGCCCGCCACCACGCCCGGCTAGTTTTTGTATTTTTAGTAGAGACAGGGTTTCACCGTGTTGACCAGGCTGGTCTTGAACTCCTGACCTCAGGTGATCTGCCCGCCTCGGCCTCCCAAAGTGCTTGGATTACAGGCATGAGCCACCGCACCCAGCATGATAACAGTTTTATTTCCAGGTTTTTGGCTGTGGATTGATGTTGAAATAATGACATAAGTAAGCTGATGAGTAAGATGGTATATGTTATGTTGTGTTCTTTAACCTTCTCTGTCTGCATATCTAGCTTTATTAACACTAGATTATGAGCTCCTCGAGGGCATCACGCATTCTATTCACTGTTGAAAAACTGTATTGGTATAGTCACTGTGAAAAAAATAACCCTTGTTTGTTAATTTTGGCCCAGTAAAATTGAATGTAAATCAAATTTAATGCTTTCTAAAAAGCAGAATCCAGTGTTTCGTTGTAAGAACAAATTTGCAAGCCTTTATTATAAATTTGAGTGTTTAATATTATTTAGCTCCTTAGTTTGGAGAACACTATGCAGATAAGTGAAAGATATATTGTGTAAGATTTTGCAGTAGAGTTGAGATGCTGTGGAGATTGAAAAAACAAGAAAGACCCATGCTGGGAATGCTGGTCAATCTGGGCCTTAAAGGAAGTGTCTGCTGAGGTGTAAGGCTCTTCTAGGCTGGGGAAACAACTGAGTGGAAGTCAAGAACCAGGAATGAGAAAGATAAAGATGGGAAGAAGACCTGCCAACTGAAACAGAATTTGTTTAGTCAGAAACCATGCTTGATACTAAAGTCAGCCAGTTTGGGTTAGGAGGAGGAGTGGGAGGGGGTTTGATTACCTGCCTGAGGAGTTTAAATTTAATCTGATATCTATCATAAATTCTAAGTCAGGAGGCAGTTTTTAAACTAGCAGTTACTATTCACTTGCTTATAGTCAGCTTTTAAGGGTTCAAACCCAGATCTTCTGATTCTACAAAGAAAACAGATTTGTGGGCCAGGTGCGATGGCTCATGCCTGTAATCCCTGCACTTTGGGAGGCCAAGGCAGGCGAATCATGAGGTCAGGAATTCGAGACCAGCCTGGCCAACATGGTGAAACCCCATCTCTACCAAAGATACAAAAAATTAGCTGGGTGTGGTGGTGGGCACCTGTAGTCCCAGCTACTTGGGAGGCTGAGGCAGGACAATTGCTTGAACCCTCTTTTGCAGTGAGCTGAGATCACGCCACTGCACTCCAGCCCTGGTGACAGTGCAAAACTCCCTCTCAAAAAAAAAAAAGATTTGTGTGGAAGCTTTGGAAAAATGCAATTAAATAAGTCTTGGTAATAGAAAGTGTCTTATAATCAGGGTTGGAAGAACTTGAGGCAAGCAGCCAATATGTCTGAGCCTCAAGGTCTCTTATTTATGTTTAATGAGCACAAACTAGATTATCTTGAAAGTTCTTTCCAGATCTGAAAATTCAGTGATTGGATTTAAGTAGAGGTTGTGCAAGGTAAGGAGGAGGAGGAGTCAAAAATGACTCTTGTCTAGACAAGTGTTGAAACTTGGAAAATGGTGGCACTATTGGCTAAAATGAGGAAGCTAGAAAGGGAAGCAGATTTTTCTATTTTGTTTGTTTTGAATACATTATGTTCTGTAGGGAGGATATGATTAATTTGGTTTTAGGCAAATGGAATGATCCTATAGGCAGCTAAAAATATAGGAATTAAGCCTGGCTGAGTGGTTAGGGTTGGAAGTATAGTGAGGGAGTCATCAGCTTAAGAGGGGTGCTTTGAACTTGTGAATGCTGATGAGCACATAGAGGCCACAAAAAGAGTACTGAGAAACATTGGGATCCAGTGGAGGAAGAGGAAGGAGAAAACTGGTAGAAAACTAGAACAGCACAATGTCACAGAGACAGAGAAAGTGAGAGTTTCAAGCAAATAGATATAATGGGCCATAGTGTCAAGTGCACCAAAAATGAGGACAAGTTAAATTCACTCGTGACTTTGACCTGCAGTGTCATTGGTGGAGTTGTGGAAGCAGCAGTAAGTTAGGGTCAAAAATTGTATATAATTGTAGGTAACTGAGTAAAAATGATGTTTCATTTTCACAAGAGTAATTACAAAATATGTCACAGTGTGGTTGAATTTGGAAATGGCAATAAAGTCAAGTAAAGGGTGTGCATGTGTTTCCTTTCAAATACAAACGATGTGAATGTAGAAGTCAAGCAATAAAAAGAGTTCCTCTCTTTCTGGAGAGATGAGTGGTGAAACCAGGTTTGTGGGGTATGGGGCAGGAACCAGTTGGAGAAGAGTGAGGAGTGGGAGTCTGATGTGTTGCAGAGGCTCACTCAACCTGAATTTTTCATGTTTCATTACTAGAATGGAAACTTTCAGCCTTGACTAGCCTCTTTTACTGTATTGATGAAATGGGGATCCCTCTGTAAAGACTTGCAGAGTAGGTGCTGTCCCAGATAAAGGAGTTGTGGCAGATTGTATTTTTTCCATTGATGGCTGCACCAATAAGTGTTCTGTCCTGTGTTGCTTTTCTTTCTTTTTTTTTCTTTTTTTTTTTGAGATGGAGTCT
This sequence comes from Pan troglodytes, assembly GCF_028858775.2. Classification (NCBI taxonomy): domain Eukaryota; kingdom Metazoa; phylum Chordata; class Mammalia; order Primates; family Hominidae; genus Pan; species Pan troglodytes. Next base: position 68,120,940 of record NC_072398.2, read on the forward strand.
TGCTCTGTCGCCCAAGCTGGAGTGCAGTGGTGCAATCTCGGCTTACTGCAACCTTCGCCTCCTGGGTTCAAGCGATTCTTCTGCCTCAGCCTTCTGAGTAGCTGGGTTTACAGGTGCGTGCCACCACACCCGGCTAATTTTTGTATTTTTAGTAGAGACGGTTTGACTGTATTGGCCAGGCTGGTCTCGAACTCCTGACCTGGTGATCCACCCACCTCGGCTTCCCAAAGTGCTGGGATTACAGGCGTGAGCCACCACGCCCGGCTGTTTGTTTTTATTAAATTGTGAAGCTGGCATTCTTTTATCAAACTGGAGTTTGTATTCCCTTCCTTTGAACCTGGGCAGACCTTTATAAACTGCTTTGACTGGCAGATTGAAGCAGAAGTGACGCTGCTTGACTCCTGAAGCTTAAGACATAAAAGACAACCACTATACCTTCCGTCTGCATCTTTCATCTTGGGACACAAGTATAGGCTACCCTGAGCTAACATGTAACAAGTCCAGTTACATTGAAGCCACTCTGTTAGAGCATGCGTGCAGACTGTGGAGAGATAGAGAGATGTGATGCCTTTACAGCCCCAGCCTGTTTAATATTTTCAGCTGAGGTCCCAGACATTGTGGAACAGGGACAAGTCAGCTCTGCTGTGTCTGATTCCTGATCTACAGACTCCATAACATGATAAATGGTTGTTTTACACCACTAAATTTTGGGGTCATTGTTAAACAACCACGATAACTAGAACATGCCAATTCAGAGTCTGCCAGCATGGGCAAAGAAGAAAGGATAAATCAAAACGATGAAGGGGGAGGCCAAGGCAGGAGGATCACTTGAGGCCAGGAGTTTGAGATCAGCCTGGGCAACAGCGAGACCCTGTTTCTACAATAAATAAAAAAAATTAGCTTGGCATGGTAGTGTGCACCTGTAGTCCTGGCAACTTGGGAGGCTGAGACGGGAGAATCCTTTGAACCCAGGAATTCGAGATTACAGTGAGCTGTGATTGCACCACTGCACTCCAACCTGGGTGACAGTGAGACCCTGTCTCAACCACAACAGGAAAAAGGATGATGGGGGTTGTGGCTACACTTACGCAATTTGTTGGTACAACTGAATGACAAATACTGGGGAACAAAGCTCCCTAATGGCTGAGATACTCTTTCTTCTCATTTTACTTCGCAAACTTGGTTAGATACAAGTAAGAAAACTTTGTGATTTTTTTTTTTTTTTGGACATCTGAATGTATTACTTGTGGCCCCAGAGGCTAGTTTGGTGATGTACCAGATTGGGAGGTTGTATGGAAGAGGCTCAACTATCTGACGAGGGATCAATGTTGGGCTAACTTCAAAAATAAATGAGGTTGGTTTGCCAGAATCAACTTTTTATTTATGAAGAATGGAAGAATTGGCTGGGCGCGGTGGCTCATGCCTGTAATACCAATACTTTGGGAGGTCAAGGTGGGTGGATCACCTGAAGTCAGGAGTTTGAGACCAGCCTGACCAACATGGAGAAACCCCGTCTCTACTAAAAATACAAAATTAGCCAGGTGTGGTGGTGCATGCCTGTAATCCTAGCTACTCAGGAGGCTGAAGCGGGGTAATCGCTTGAACCTGGGAGGCGGAGGTTGCGGTGAGCTGAGATTGTGCCATTGTACTCCAGCCAGGGCAACAAGAGTGAAATTCCATCTCAAAAAAAAAAAAAAAGAATGGAAGAATCTGGATGCTTGGATGACTTTATTTTGTTTTTCCCAAAAGATGCATTCTTCAAAGATGTGAGCAGTGTTTCCATTTTTGACAGCTACTTACTGGGAAAGCTCTGCATTGCAAGTGGTCCTGTGGGTATTGTGGTGACTTGCCATGAAGAGCCTTCATTCTGGTGTCTGTAGGGAGTTTAATCCTTGAGAAGATGACAGGTTCCATGATTTTGATGGGCTGTTTTGTAGACAGCAGGGAGGAAAAGCCACATCCCTAGAATTGCCAACACTGGCTCTTGGTATCTACGAAATGCTACCTGTATCAGATGAGACTGATTTGGGCAGCATGTGTGACGGATAGCACAAGATTTGCTTGATGTGTGGAGATAGCCGTCTTTCTCTTTCAAGGATTTGAAAAAGGCTTCTCTGGGTCAGCAGCTAAAACTATAATTCCTAGGAAAGTCATCAGCAAGTTTTCAGTGAAATGCTGCCAGATGTGATTCTCCAAGCTGTGGGTGAGCAGATTGTTATTTACCAAGAAGTTTGCTAAGCTGAAGAACTCTGACAATTCAAGGTATACCTGCTTCAAGGTATATACTGCTTCATGGTATATACTCTCTCATGGAAAGTTCTGGTTATCAAACTTTAATTTTTCTGATTACATAGTTGAGGAAAAAATAGCTAAATCAGACATAAAGATAAGGGATAAAGAAGCACTATCTGTGATTGTCACCTTTCTGGAGACAGACAAAAATGGATCTCTGTTGCCTAAGCAGTCAGCAGTTGTATCTGCTCACTCAGCGGGAAGTGCTCCTCAAAGTGAAGTGCTCCTCCCAAAGTGAAGTGCTCACACGGGCTAGTTGTGTAGAACAGACAACAGTGGTGGGTAGACATTTGTGGGTCATGCCTCACTAGCCAACTGATACTGAAACAACTCCCTTGCCTTTCCTGAGAAAGAAATGTGAATCAAGTAGATGGGCACTTCTCTTATAAAAACCCTCACAAATCTCAAATAGGTGACATGATTATATGTTACTGTTTTATGAATTGACTTACTTGGAATGCCAAGTAATCTTCAGTTTTTAGTTGCAAGTACTTAACAAGTGGTTCTGGATTGAGAGGGTTGTCTCCCTGGTTAGATTTGTACATTATTAGGTGTGTCTTGTGGCTCTTGAAGTTGTTAGAAATCCCACATGCTTTAGAAAATTCTGGTTACCATTAATAGTTGGCTTCCAAATAAGACTTGTGACCAACATTGTTTTCTGCTTCCAGTTTATGCCTTCTTTTTCAGGCTAACACTGAAATGATATTGGAAGAACAGTTGGGAGGTTTTCCACTTAGACCTCTTTGCTTGCTATTGAGTTGGGATTCCCTGATACACCGCAGATTCTGGCTGTCTTTCAAGATCTGAGCCATTGCTGGCAGTTTCCACCTTTGTGATGCCTTAAAATATCCATCTTAAAAATGTAAAATAATGACTAGTTTACCTTTCTTATGTCTGTGTTACTAAATGAAAACTAAACATGAATCCTCTTTTTAAAAATAAGAGCTTTAGAGTGGAATAAGCCAAGTTGCTGGTCAGGCCTGTAGGGTGCTGAGCTTTATTCTGCAATTGCTTTGTAGCATTTTTCTAATTCCTGCCATTTCTTTCATTTTTTTCCTCAGGACATGCTTTGCTTCTTGCATACTTAAGGATTCCTTGGCTTCACACACAGTGCTACTAGAATCCACCCATGCACACTCCTCAACTTCAGTCTAACAGTGTCTTAAGACATTGTAGATCTGAAAGCATGGTCTGTAAATCACAAGGGATCCCCAAGATCCTTGCACAGAAAGATCCACCAGCTCAAAACTCTTTTCATGATAATATTCAGATATTATCTGCCTTTTTCACCATGTTGACATTTGCACTGATGGTGCCAAAAAAAGCTGTGGTGGCTAAAACTCCTGGTGCCTTACCAAAAATCAAGGCAGTGGTGTCGTGCCATGCTTTCTGTGGTATTCCTCATCAGCTTGTACTAACAGTAAAAAAAAAAGAAAAAAAAGAGTCATATTCCCCTAAGAATATTCTTCATGAGGCCGGGCGCAGAGGCTCACACCTGTAATCCTAGCACATTAGGAGGCTGAGCCGGTTGGATCACTTGCGGTCAGGAGTTTGAGACCAGCCTGGCCAACATAGTGAAACTCCGTTTCTACTAAAAATATGAAAATTAGCTGAGTGTGGTGGCGCGTACCTATAATATCAGCTACTCGGGAGGCTGAGGCAGGAGAATCAATTGAACCCGGGAGGTGGAGGTTGCAGTGAGCTGAAATGGCACCACTGCACTCCAGTCTGGGTGACAGAGTGAGATTCTGTCTCAAAAAAAAAAAAAAGAATATTCTTCATGAAACAGTAAAAATTAATAATTTTATAAAATCTTGACCCTCAAGTATAATTTTTCTCATTTTTTTAAAGTTATAATTTACCTACAATAAAAAGCAACCTTTTTGGTGTACACTTCTGTGAAATTGACTAATTCATATAGTTGTGTAATCATCACTTCCACAAGCAGGATATAGCACAGATCCATCACCCCAAAATGTTTCTCTGTATGCCTTCTTGTCCTTCCCCCATGTCGAGCACCTGGCAAACACTGAACTGTTTTCTGTTCTTATAATTTTGCCTTTTCCGGAATGTTATGTCAGTGAAATCATATAGTACATGGCCTTCTGAATCTAGCTTTTTTCACTTAGCCTAATGCATTTGAGATTCATCTATGTTGTTGTATGTAGCTGTAGTTTGTTCCTTTTTATTGCTGAATAGTATTCTGTTATACATATATACTACAGTTTATCCACTCATTAGTTGAAGGACATGTGGGTTGTTTACAATTTTTGGCTGTTATTAATAAAGCTACTATAAAAAGGTGCAGGCTGTGTGAACATAAGTTTTCATTTCACTTAGGAGTGGGACTTTGGGGTATGGTAAATATATGTTCAAGAAACAACCAAACTCTCTTCCAAATGGCTGTACTATTGTGCTTTCCACCAGTAAGGTATGAGATTTCCAGTTACCCCACCACCTTTCCAGCATGTTGCATTGTCATTTTGTTTTCATTTTAATCCATTCTAAATATGTAGTAGTATGTAATTGAAGATTTAATTTGCATGTCATTAATGATATTGGGCATCTTTTCCTGTGCTATTTGTCATATGTATGTCTTTGGTGAAGTGACTGGTCAAATCTTTTGCTTTTTTTTTTTTTTTTTTTTTTTTTTTTGGAAACAACAGTCTTGCTCTGTCACCCAGATTGGAGTGCAATGGCACGATCTTGGTTCACTGCAACCTCTGCCTCCCAGGTTCAAGTGATTCTGCGGCCTCAGCCTCCTGAGTAGCTGGGATTACAGGCACCCACCACCATGCCCGGCTAATTTTTTTGTATTTTTAGTAGAGATGGGGTTTTACCATGTTGGTCAGGCTGGTCTTGAACTCCTGACCTCAAGTGATCTACCTGCCTTGGCCTCCGAACATGCTATGATTACAGGCATGAGCCACTGCACCTGCCTTTGTTTAATTGGGTTTTTCTTATTAAGTTTTGAGAGTTTTAAAAAAATATATTCTGGATATGTCATTAATCAGGTATATAATTTATAAATATCTTCTCCCTTAGTATATATTTTAATATTCCACTGGCAAAATGGAAGTTTGCGTGAAGCATTTTTGTGATGTATTGTTAAATAAAATGGTTGTCTCTAGGAAAAGCACTTATGTGATTGAGTTGTGAGTTGAAATAGCTGTTTTCCCCCCCCCAGCAAAATCTCATTTTTACTGGAGAGAATGACAAACTGGTTTCTCAGACTTGCAGGCTTTCTCAAATCTCAAATTTATCTAAAAAATTCTCGAGATATTTTCTCACAAATGAGTGAGGTGAACCTGTCACTTCATGGAAAATAAATGACAGTATTTTTACCAGTGATAAAATTAGAGCCTTTTGTTTTTAAAAAAAAAAAACAAAAAACAGAATTTTGGAAAGCTTATATCAACTACTGTGCTCTTACAGATTGCCAATACTTAAGTTTTTCTGATGAAACTGGTGGTGATAATAACAAATATGATTTTGGATACTGTGTATTGAAATGAGCTGGCATTTGGAGGTTCTGCAATACTCAGTAGACTAATACTTTCCTAATGACCAGTATGTGATGTTATAAAATCATCCAAAAGTAAAAGATCCAAATTACAGGTTGAGCATCTCAAATATGAAATGTTCCAAAATCCAAAACTTTTTAAGCACCAACAAGATGCTCAAAAGAAATGCTCATTGGGGGCATTTTGGATTTTGGATTTTCAGATTGGGGTGCTCAACTGGTAAGTACAATGCCAATATTCTAAATCTGAAAAAATCCCAAACATTTCTGGTCCCAAGCATTTTGGATAACGGAATCTCAGCCTGTACAAGATTGACCAATGGATCGTAGTATAAGGGAAACAAAGCGCCCTAATGACTGAGATACTCCTTCCCATTTTACTTGGTAAGCTAAGAAAAACAAGAAAATTATTACTGTAAAATAAGAAAATCTAAAAAGTTCTTTAATACAGTTTTAGGATCCACATTGCAGCTAACCTTTAACAGCCAGTTGTCAAGTTTTGGTATACTATCAAAAAAGTATACTATCAAAAAAGTACATCCACAATTGTCCGAAAAGACTATTAAAATTCTCCTCCCTTTTCCAAGTATGTATCTGTATGAGGCTGGATTCTCATCATATGCTTCTACCAAAATGTATGTCCACAGACTGATGGTAGAAGTGGATATGAGAATCCACATTTATTGAAGAGATTTGCACAAATGCAAAACAATGCCATTCTCACTACATTTTTTTTGTTTTAGAATTTTTAAAATAAGAACATTAACATGTAAGCTCACATTTTAAAGTTGACAAATATTTTTAAAATGTCTGTTTGAATTCCTAATATAGTAAATAGATGAGATACATAGTATACATAACTCTGAGCTCTTCGGGGTCTTCAGTAATTTTGAAGAGTTCAAAGGAGTCTCCTGAGACCAAAAAAGTTCATAGATTGCTACTTAGAATTTAATTCCAGCATCATCATTGTGTACTGGTGGTGGAGAACAAACCTAAGCCCTAGCCCAAGGCTTCTTGGTTTGAGGCTTCTAGTTCTCAAGAAGGAATTCATATTTACTTTACAGAATTGATATATTTTATATTCTTTAAAAGATGTCTTTACAGATAACCTCTTTAACTCTGTCTTCCATTATCATAAATGATACTCAGTACTTACAAATAAACCAATGCAATCAGCCCTCCATCTCTGTGGGTTCCAAATCTGTGGATTCAGCCAACTCAGGATTGAATGTATTCAGTAAAAAAAGAATGGTTGCATCCCTACTGAACATGTACAGACTTTTTTTTTCTTGTTCCCTAAACAATACAGTATAACAGCAATTTACATAGCATTTAAATACATTAGGTATTATAAATAATCTAGAGATGATTTAAAGTATGTAGGAGGATGTGCGTAGGTTATATGCAAATACTATGCCACTTTATGTAAGGACTTCAGCATCTGCAGATTTGGTATCCTGTGGAGGTCCTGGAACCAATCCCCTAAGGATACCAAAGGATGACTTACTTTGCATTAAGGAATGATACATAGCTCTTTCTCCACTAAATCACCCAGATCCCATAAAGAGTAAAGAAAGTAGATTTTCACCTCACTTAATTCTTCCCCATTTTATCTTAAATAGGGTTTCTCATTAGCACTGAAAGTCTAAAGGCTGACATGAAAGGAACAATGAGGTAACTTGCCTAAGCCTTAAACTAGATGAATAGACCTTGGTAGATTTGTTGTCCATATAGTTTGCTTATTTACTCAGCCTGCACCTAGAAGCTGTATTCTCTGTTTAACGTTCAGCCTCGTAGCTCTCATCAGTATGCCATAGACCTAAATATTGTAAGGTGCTTTTTTTCATTTTTGTTAGCGCTTTCTTTTTTCCAATACTTGAAACATCAGAGGGTATAGGATGCGTGTGAATTCTGTTTTAAAGCCATAGACAACAAACACCCTAATCAGCTAGAACATGTTTTTGTGGTCTTTGTTCCAGAAGAAATCATAGAAGGATCAAAACAGTTCTTATAGTTCAGGAGCAGTGGGATTATCATCTTTGAACATGAGAGACCATATGATTATAAAATGACTCCTTTTTGGCTTTTATATGTGATAGTATTAGATTATAACATTTAAATAGTGGATATTGGCCCAATGGTGGCGGTAAAAGTTCTTAAAATCTTGTGACTATATCTAATCTAAAAGCATGCTAGATCATAGCACTTAATGGCCTAGTCTCATTCTCTAAACAAGAAAAACACTAATCTGGCTGGGCGTGGTGGCTCATGCCTGTAATCCTAGCACTTTGGGAGGCTGAGGCAGGTGGATCACCTGAGATCAGGAGTTCGAGACCAGCCTGGCCAATCTGGCAAAACCCCGTCTCTACTAAAAATACAAAAATTAGCCAGGCGTGGTGGCGGGCGCCTGTAATCCCAGCTACTCGGGAGGCTAAGGCAGAAGAGTCACTTGAACCCGGGAGGTGGAGGTTGCAGTGAGCCGAGATCGCACCATTTCACTCCAGCCTGTGCAAAAGAGTAAGACTCTCTCTCAAAAACAAAACAAAAACAAACACTAATCTGGTATATGGTATTGCTTAATTAAGGAAAGTAGGTATATTTAAAGCTAATAATGTTTGGAAATTGAATGAGATTTTGGGTTTAAGAATTTCTCGGATTAAAATACTTAACCTATAATAAAATGGTAGCTATGTAAGAGTAACCTTCCCTCCAGCATTCTCGTTCCTCCCACACCAAGAAAAGAAAGGCCATATTAGGACTTATCATCTGAGTATAAATTATTAATACTATCACACCAAGTGGAAGCATGTGGGAATGCTCATTGCCCTTTAGTTAATTTGTAGGATTGCTTCATTATACTTTTACGTATAGTCTGTTCAGAGAAAAATATTAAATTTGTCCTTCCCCAACAAACTTGATATTGTAGCTGCTTAAATAATGGCTATTGTATTCCAAGCATCAGCTGAGAACATAATACTCAGACTGTGTATCAAAGTTTTGAACTTTGATATTTGTCTGTGAAGAGCCTTCTGTGGGAATGGTGGTTGCTGAGGATGGTGTATGATCATAAATGTTAACCTAAATCATGCAGTAACTTGACCATGGAATGTTGTCTGTGATTTCTCTCCTTTGCCTCATCTTGATTACAGAGAGGTACAGAAAGCAGTCAACACTGCCCAGGGATTGTTTCAGAGATGGACAGAGCTCCTCCAGGACCCCTCCACAGCAACAAGGGAAGAAATCGACTGGACCACCAACGAGCTGAGAAACAACCTCCGGAGCATAGAGTGGGATCTAGAGGACCTTGATGAAACCATCAATATCCTTTTCTGTGGTGTCTGTGCCATTTGGGATAAATAGACAAATGGACAAGTTTTTCTCTAGTTGTTTCCAGTATGTAGATGAAACATTTTATAATCGATTAATGTTTGTTGCTCTTACTTGTACCATGACATGTTTAAAGTATTTGCCCAGTAACTTAAGGTACAGTAGCCAAATTCTTATACAGTGTGTGACAAATCCTGTACTATAAATGTATATATATATAAAGGCAGCATAGTGTAATGATTATGACTCTGGACCCTGGAGTCAGATTTCTGGTGTTCAAGTCCTGGCTCCACCAATGTAAAGGGAAAAAAAAAAACCCTTTTTTTCTTTTTTTTTTAAGTCTCTACCCTCACACTCAAGTCGGTAGGATATTTCTGACACTGTCTACTTGGAGATAGCATCAGGTCCACAGGTTAAGAGCTCAGTCCCACAAGACTGCCCCCACTTCAGATGCCAGTTGCAAGCCCTAGGTTGTGACCAGCGCTTCCAACTGACCACGTGTAAATTGGAGTTCCCACGACCCCCTCCATAGATCGAATTAATTTAATTTGCAAGAGCAGCTCACAGAACTCCGGGAAACAGTTTCCTTAGGTTTATCCATTTGTTGTAAAGGATATTACAAAGGATACAGATGAATGACCAGATGGAAGAGATGCATGCAAGGTATGGGAGAAAAGGTGCAGCACTTCCAGGCCCTCTTCACGTGCCTCCAGGAACCTCCACATGTTCACCTATCTGGAAGCTTCCTGAACTCTGTCCTTTTGGTGTTTGTGGAGGATTCATTTCGCAGGCATGATTGATCACATCAGTTGGCCATTGGTGATCAACTCAGCCTTCAGCCCCTTTCCCCTGGGGTGGGGTTAAGCAGGGGGCTGAAAGCTTCAACTGTCTAATCACATGGTTGGTTTCTCTGGGGACCAGCCCCTCGTCCTGAGGCTATCTAGAAACCCCCAGCCATCAATTATTCCATTAACATACAAAAGATACTCATCTGGAGATTCCAAGGGATCAAGGAGCTGTGTGCCAGAAATGAGGGGGCAGAGACCGAATTTGCATTTATTACAGTATCACAACCAGTTACCATGTGACTTGGGCTCATCACTTAACCTCCTGTGCTTCAGTTTCCTCTTTAGTGGAAAGTTAGGATAACAAGAGTACCTAGCTCATAGGATTATTGGGATTATACAGGTAAAGAGTTTAGAATGGCACCTGGCACACAGCTTATGTAATAGTGTTAGCAGTCATTATCATATAGAGGTCCATACAGGCCAGTGTTACACTTCGGTAATTAGAGATCAAAAAATCTTTTTGTAGACTGTCTTCATGTTTAAGAAGTGATGTTACAGTGCTACTGTCCATTGAAGAGATGTCTTGTTCCATGAAACTGCATTTAGTAAAAGCAGATCTGTTCTGCTAATTCATGGTATTGATGTGAAGTAAGTCCACTGATCTGACTCATGCACTGGAGAACTGTAAAAACTTCATTATATAGCCTTTTTTTCCAACTGGAAATCCCACTTAACCAAAACTTTAGATGGAAGATATGCCACTTGCATGTTCTGAGTTCTGTTCTGTTTTTTCCCTAAGTGAGATAAAACATCAAGGAAACCAGCTTCTGTCAGGATCACCTTATAGTTAGCACAGGTTCGTATGCAGTTGATACATGGAGTAAATAATTTTTGTTATTCATGATGACCCTGGTACCTTTTACATTATTAAAAGGCAAGTATGTTCTCTAAAATTAGTGGCAAATATGTGAGGGGGCAGGATCAAAAGCACAATTACAGGGAGATAATTCTTCCCTTGAGAAAGGAGGGAAGGAAAAAAAGTTAGGGGAGATAGAGAAAATGTGAGATTAAAAAAACAAAAGTTTTAATAGATACTCATCATTCAACCAGCAAATGTTTATTGAGTATACTATGTGCCAGGCATTTTGTTGGTTACAGAGATTAGATTAATAAACACTATACCAGCCCTCACAGAACTTTGAGTGGATAGGGATGGGGGACAGATGGTAATCAAGTAATAACACAAATAGATACCTGCAGACTATGAAAGAGAAGTATAGAGAGCTATGCAAGTGTCTGACATGGTGCGTCGGACCAGGCTAGAGGGTAAGGGAATGAGGGCAGCTTCTCTGAAGAAGGCCTGATCTCTCTAGATTAAGAAGTAGGGTTAGCATCTTGGCATAATGGGAAGTGGTTTGGAATGGCAGGAGAAAAAGGCTTGCAAAAGCTGTCTTAGTAAAGGTGATCAGGAGTCAAAAAAGGATAGACACAAGTGTTGGCAAACAGGAAGAGCCCAGCTCACCTGTGGTCAGATAGCCCTAAGTGTTTGCAGTGAAGCTCATCAGCAGGGGCTATGCTTCCTAACCAGACAGATCATCTCTGTCTTGGAGCAAAGGGATCCTCCCTCCTGTGGCTGTGGGCAGAGGAAGTCTGAGAATGATTGGTGTCCAGCTGACTGTGTTTTCAGAAAGTTTGAGCCAGATTTTATTTGTTTGCATGTGAGAGATTCAGTGAGTTAACAGGATGTTGTCAGGCTTTGATGATGAAATTGTTTTACCTTGACTTTTTGACCTACGCATAGTTGAAGCAAATCCTAGAAAATTTAACCTTGATGCAACTGAATTGAGTATAAGAAAAGCCTTCATTACAAGTACTCGGCAAGTTGTCAGGGTAAGGAATATGATCTTATTGTGTTATCTGTATAAGAAATAGCCAGACTTCTTAGAGCTCTTTCCCTTAATTGTAAACTAATAGGTCACCTCTGAAACCACTTTTTAAATATGAATTAAATGTGAGCTTCCCCATATATAATTTCTCTGATTGGCTGCGCATGGTGGCTCATGCCTGTAATCTCAGCACTTTGGGAGGTGGAGGTGGGTGGATCACTTGAGCCCAGGGGTTTGAAACCAGTCCGGGCAACATGATGAAACCCTGTCTCTACAAAAAAAATATATAAAAATTAGCTGGGCATGGTGGTGCACACCTGTTGTCTCAGCTACATGGAAGACCAAGATGGGAGGCTGAGGTGGGAGGATCAGGTTGAGGCTGAGAGCTATGATCACGTCACTGTACCTTAAAAAAAAAAAAATTTCCGTGATTGAAGAAAAAGAAATCTGTTTTTAATCTTTCTTTTTTTGACACAAGGTCTCACTGTGTTGACCAGGCTGAAATGTAGTGGCACGATCTTGGCTGACTGCAGCCTCCGCCTCCCAAATAGCTGGGACTACAGGCGTGCACCACCACACCAGGCTAATTTTTTGTAGCGACAGGGTTCACCATGTTGCTCAGGCTGGTCTTGAACTCCTGAACTCAAGTAGTTTGCCTGCCTCAGCCTCTCAAAGTGCTGGGATTACTGGCGTGAGCCACCATGCCCAGCCTGTCAGGCTTATTTCCGAGAGCAAAAATGAGACAGTAATCTGCTGGCTTTGGGCAGGATACATTCAAATGGTGTCATCCTGAATGATTAGACCCTTGTCCATACCTCTAGTTTCTTTAAGCTAGTTATCTTTCTCACTTTTTATTTCTTAGTGTACTCTATTTCTTGATGAACAAAGCAATTGCTATTGTAGAAACCATTTGGTTTTTTGATTGATTGGTAATCACTGTGCATTGTTGAAGAGTGACTCTTAGTGGGTTTGGATAGCGGCCTCTTCCGCCATCTGAATTGCTTCTGGAACTCTTGCAACCCAAGATACTGACATTTCCATATGTAACTACTTGACAGCCGTTCCAGAGTTATCCAGAGCAAACAAGCATCTATCAGAGTGTAAAAAATTGATCCAAGTGAACAAATCTTTAGTTCTAAGTTATTTAGAATAATACCCATTATTAAAGAATCTAAGAAAAAATATTAAGTACAATCTTGTGTCATTAAAATGTTTCATATTTTGAAACTATATGGCTAAGCCATTTGATTAGCATAACTAGATGTAAGAGAACCAGCTGTCTTTAACATATGTACTAGAAAGCAGCTTCCTTGAATAAAAAGACTTGGGATCATACCAGTGCTAACATACGGCTTTTTAAGAGTCATCTTAGGCAGGAACCTTAGTTTGTGTTTGCCAAAGTCTTTATATTATGTGATATCCTTTTGAAATTATTTCAAATGGTAGATTATCACTGAACTTTATATATTCTTGTTACTTGTTTTATTCATTAGTTGCCTTTCTATATACATATATGTAAATTGTTTATAGATAAACCCACATTTTAATGAGGGAGAAACCTTTCTGGACCTCAGATGCCCCATCCACAGTGAGTGTTTGGATTAGACATTCTTAATTTCTAGCCAGTTCAAAATACTGTTCTGATGAGGAAGCCTTGTTGTTAGGTGACATATTTTTTGTAAGATAAGTAAATCCCCAATTATTTTGTATAAGCTTTTTTTTTTTTTTGTAGTAGTAGGTTTTTTGAAGGATACTCCTATAGACGTTAATATTTAAGTGGGGCCTTGCAGTGAAGCATATGTCCTTAACCTTAATCATTATATTTATTTCTGCAAGGTAGACTTAGGAAGTTTGCAAATTGAAATTTAGAGGTTCATATATTGAAAATTAAGTTCATTGGTATAATGGAAAGAAGAATCCAAAGTTCATTTTCTAAAATCTGAAAAGCTTTTTAAAGTACATTCTTAGAAAGAGGTTGATATGATTTAGCTGTTTCCCCACCCAAAATCTCATCTTGAATTGTAATCCCCATAATCCCCATGTGTCAAAGGAGAGACCAGGTGGAGGTAATTGAATCATGGGGGCAGTTTCCCACATGCTGTTCTCATGATAGTGAGTGAGTCTCATGATAGCTGATGGTTTTATAAGGGGCTCTTCCCACTTTGCTCTGTCACTCTTCCCTGCTGCCTTGTGAAGAAGTTGCCTTGGTTCCCCTTCTGCCATGATTGTAAGTTTCCTGAGGCTTCCCCAGCCATGCTGAACTGTGAGTCAATTAAACCTCTTTCTCTTATAAATTACCCAGTCTTGGGCAGTTTTTTATAGCAATGTGAGAACAGAGTAATGAGAGGTATTCCAAATCAAGTCAGTACTTCAAAATCTTACTGTCCTTTTAGAGTTGAGATCTAAACCATACTCAACTATGGGATCCACCTGAATATTTTAGGGTTTTAAATCATTCTTGTTTAAATTTATGACCCCTTTGGGGGAAGCTGTTAGTATTTACCAGTGGTAGGCTAACAGTACCTAACTGAGCTTTTGCTGATCTGATTGTAATAAATTCTAGTTGAAAGTCCTATAGAAGAGAAGGAAATAGCAATGGTGCTAACTCGATTAAAAGTAAAATACACCTTGTATAATTCCACATTACCACATTTAGCTAAACAGTGTTTGTATGTAGAGATTTCTGGGCTCTGGGTGGAAGAGCTCGATAGAGAGGGAGCAGAGGGTTAGCAGATTTGGAAAATGAGACGAAATGAAGTTCAAATTAGGAATTTGTACAAATTTATGTTAGTTCTTCTGTTACTATTACTAGTAGGCTTTCATTTAATATTGCTCCAAAATTTTGATTGACTTTATCTTTCAAACAGTGTATTCTACTTATGCTTTCTCTTTTGTAGGCAGGGGAGTCAGTGATACTCTATGCATTTTGTGTTTTTTTTTTTTTTCTTTTTTTGCTTCAACCTGAAGAAGTAAATCGCCTGTTTCTTCTTGATTAATGTCCATTGGTTATGCCTTTAGTAAGCTTTCCTTGTTTAGAGTTTTGTGTATGTTTTTCCAAGCATCTTTTAAGTCAGTACAAATTCAGTTTTGCTGGCAGTTTTTAGTGAAGAACCAAAATATTCACATTTTTGTGTAAATAGCTTTCATATTTTTGAGGTAATCATTTTTACTCTTGTGGAGTCACCTATACATCAAAGATTCCACATGTGAAATTTTTGTGTTTTAGAAATATATCCTAGAAGTGACTTTGGTTTTACTTTAGGATCAAGAGGTTTTGCAGTATATGGCAGAATAACGGTGAATATAAGGGGTAAGGGAACCTGAGTTCTAGGCTAAGCTGTGACCTTTATAAATCTTAACCACGGTAAGTCATTCAACCTCCCTGGATCTCAGTTTTATCTATGAAATAATCCTCACTAACATTCTCTGACTTTAAAAGTTAGAACTATTACCCTCTCCATGAAAAAAACTGAACCTGCTCCAATGTAAGAATTGTTTACAGTCAATTGTAAGTCAAGATGGAAATGGCTTTGGTTAATCAAAAAGGGTGAAGTATCCAGTGTGAGCACAGATGACCTTGAAATGTAAGAGTTATGAGTGGGAAGCACTGGGGTTTATGATGTCTCATTCATTCAGTTTGGAAGACTGTGTGAAATGGGAACAGAAGCATAAATAACCAGGACATTTGTTGTTCCTTTGGCAGATGAACCATATTTTATTGGGACTTGTTGCTTGACTGCTGGTTCTAAACGTCATGTGTTAGAAAGAAGATGAGTAATTATGTTTTTGGCATGATAGATTGTTATAAAATGTTTAAAACTATTTAGTAACATAGTTTAAGATCCCGAATTCCAATATGAAGGTGTTGTGTGGTATCTGCTAACTTTTGACCTACACGGATAAAGTGCCATCTTAGAAGTGAAAGCTGGCGGGGTGTGGTGGCTCATGCCTGTAATCCCAGCACTTTGGGAGGCTGAGGCAGGCAGATCACTTGAGGGCAGGAGTTTGAGACCACCCTGGCCAACATGGTGAAACTCTGTCTCTACTAAAAATACAAAAATTAGCTGGGTGTGGTGGCAGCTGCCTATAGTCCCAGCTACTTGGGAGACAGAGGTGGGAGAATTGTTTGAGCCGGAGACAGAGGTTGCAGTGAACTGAGATTGTGCCACTGCACTCCAGCCTGTGAGACAGAGTGAGACTCCTCAAAAAAAAAAAAAAAAAAAAAAAAAAAAAAAAAGAAGTGAAAGCCATAGATCCTTAGATCCTTACCCGCGGTGGTGGTGGTCACATACAGGATGCCTACCCACAGGGCTATTGGAGGAATCTGCCTCATCAGGGCTAACACCCATGCAGGCACACACATAACCCCACATGGTTTTTATTAAGCATAAAACTTTAAAAACTGCAACTTTAAAATACACATTTAATTATGATAATGCAAGCTCAAAGAAAATTAGAGAAAATTTTCAAGAAGTAAAAGTAGAAAAAGGAATCTAAACTCAGAATAATACATAGCACAAGACTTTGCGTTTTCTTCATAATTTTCCTCCCAATGCAGGGCAGTTGTATTTTTACATAGTTGTGATCATACTGTTATGCAATCATAGCATTTTATTTTCTTAGGTTAAAAATAATCTGTACTTGGTATTTATAAAATGCAAATAATTCTGATGAAAAAACTTTGAAGAAAAGAGAAAATGCTTCTTCGTTCTCTAATTTCACTCCCTAGAAATAATTAGTGTCAACAATTTTATTTTTCACAGCCATTTTATGGACATTGAAATATGCAAACTTTTAAAAAGCAGTGGCATGATAATCTGTAACTTTTTTTCTATGAAAAATTACATTGTGGACATAGTCTTACAATGACGCAGATAAATCTAGAGAAGTGCTGTTCAGTAGTAATAAAATGGGAACCTCTTGGTCATTTTTAATTTTCTAGTTGCCACATTAAAAGAGTAAAAATAGGTGAGCTTAATATATTTTATTTAACCTGATATATCCAAAACATGATCATTTAAACATGTAGTCAATATAAGAGATATTAATGAGAGATTTAAATTTTTTAACTGTTTTTGTAATAAATCTGGCATGTATTTTACACTCAAGCATATCTCAATTCAGATGTGAAATTTTCATTGGAAATACTTGATCTGTATTTAGAGTTTACAGAACTTACAATTGAAAAAGTAGAGTCACAAACCCAATTTTTTCCAGACATACTTCAAAGTTTTCTGATAACTGAGTATCAATTAATTAAAGTAAAATTCAGTTCCTCGGTTGCACTGACCACATTTTAAGTGCTCAGTAGCTAGTGGGTCCTGTATTACCCAGGAGCAGACTATCCTTTTTAATAGTTGCATACGTTTATTTGCTGATAATGTTTATTTAGTGCTTACTATATTGTTGGCTACTGTTAATCAGGCTTCATGTGTTACCTCTATGAATCCCTACAATGATTCTAAAAGATATTATTCTAAATGTACAGAAGAAATAGAAACTTAGTGAAGCTATTAAAAAGCATAACTAAGTCTTAAACCTAGGTCTTTGACATGAAAGATCATGCTGTTTCCCTCTCCTTTAATGTGGCTCTGTTACGATTTATTTAATCATTGACCTACCAGTAGATATTTTGGTTATTGTTTATTAGTGGAAATTGCAAACCATGCTTCAGTGACCATCTTTGTGAGCATAACTTACATAATTGTTTCGTAAAAAATTCAATGAGAATACACATTTTAAATATTCATTGCCAGTCATGATGGCTCATGCCTGTAATCCTAGGACTTTGGGAGGCCAAAGCAGGAAGATCAGTTGAATTCAGGAGTTCAAGACCAGCTTGGGCAACATAGTGAGACCTCATCTCTACCAAAAATTTAAAAAATAAATAGGCATGGTGGCACGTGCCTGTAGTCCCAGCTACTTGGGAGGCTGAGGTGGGAGGATTGTTTGAGCCTGAGAGGTTGAGGCTGCAGTGAGCTGTGATGGCACCACCGTACTGATGATGCCTGGGCATCAGAGTGAAATCCTGTCTCAAAAAAAAAAAAAAATTGTTTTCAAAGTATCCTACAAAAAGACCTTATCAGTCATATTTCTGATAGAGTATCAGAATATACCTTCACTAAGTATTATCAATCTTTTTCATCTTTCTTGGTCTAATTGGAGAAAATGTCTCTTAGCTACACTTCTTTGATTACCAGTGGGTTATTGCATCTATTCATGTTTGATCATTTGTGGGGTTTTTGTGAATTGTCTGTTCACTGAACTCTCTTCATAAGCACAATGCCTAGTACATAATGCCTAGTATATAATACTGCATTGTGTGGATTGTGTTGCTGTTCCCTTATTTGGGCTTGCTGCTTATTTCTACTTTTTTTCGTATTATAAATAATACTGCAGTACACATCTCTGCATGTCTTTTTTTGTATCTATTTTATGTTATTTCCTTAAAATAAATTCCTGTTAGTGGAATTACTGGGTCAAGGCAGTGAATATTTTGAGACTCATGGTATAGAATGACAAATTTATTTTCAAAGTGCTGTTCTAATTTACCATCCAGCCATTGTTTGGGACCAGTAGTATTAAAAATACATATATTTACTAAAATATAACGGTACAGAAAAGTGTAATTAACCTAAACATATAGCTTAATAAATTTATAAACTGAACACAGCCATGTCAACAACACCCAGAAGCATTGCAGGGTGTTACCAGCACCCCCAGAAGCGTGCATGTGCTGCTTTTTAGCCAATGTCTCTACCCCCCACTGCACTGACTTCTAACAGCAAAAGTATGTTGTACATGTAATGTTCAAAGGCTAACATGTCACTTTCCCATACTTGCATGTTGATATTTTTATTATGCAAGTAATGTGTTGTTTTAAAAAAACACTATTATAAAATGCACTGACTATATTTTTATTTTATTAATTTTGTAGAGATGGGGTTTTGCTATGTTGCCCAGGCTGGTCTGCAACTCCTGGCCTCAAGCGTTCCGACTGCCTTGGCTTCCCAAAGTGCTGGGACTATAGGCACAAGCCACAGTGCCCAGCTGAGTATATTTTTAAAAGCATGTATTATCCCCCTAGTGAATGTTGCTCTGCATAGTTTTTAATAATATTAAATAAATCGGGCTGTTGGATTGACTATCAGAATGTCATCTTAAACTCTAATTGATAATCAGAAAACGAATCCTGCAGTCCAGGAGATACTAGCATAGTGATCAGTTTCTCTTGAAGGCTTCTAGATTTCCATTGTAAGACAAGGAATGGGGATGGGGAGGGGGCTTGTTAAAAATGTGCCGTCAAGAGTCTGACTTCGTAGGTCTCACAGGGGCCTAGGGAACTACATTTAAAAAATATTTTTAGGCCAGGCGTGGTGGCTCATGCCTGTAATCCCAGCACTTTGGGCGGCCGAGATGGGCAGATCACAAGATCAAGAGATCGAGACCATCCTGGCCAACATACTGAAACCCTGTCTCTACTAAAAATAGGAAAATGAGCTGGGTGTGGTGGTGCGTGCCTGTAGTCCCAGCTATTCAGGAGGCTGAGGCAGGAGAATCACTTGAACCCAGGAGGCGGAGGTTGCAGTGAGCCGAGATTACGTCACTGCATTCCAGCCTGGTGACAAAGTGAGACTGTCTCAAAAAAAAAAAAAATTTTTTTTTAATTTCTTGATACATAATGGTTGTGCATATTTTTAGGGTACATGTGATATTTTGATACATGTATATAATGCGTAATGATCAAATGAAGGTAATTGGAATATCCATCATTTTAAACATTTATGCTGCAAACATTTGAATTATTCTCTTCTTGCTATTTTGAAATATACGATAGATTATTGTTGAACTATAGTCACCCTACTGATCTATTGAGCACTAGGTCTTATTTCTTCTAACTGTATTTTTTACCCATTAATCAACCTGTCTTCATCCTCCTTTCCCCCTGCACTCTTCTGGCCTCAGGTAACCACCTATCTATTCTTTGTCTTCATGAAATCCACCGTGAGTGAAATCTCATCCACTTATGAGTGAGAACATGCAGTATTTGTCTTTCTGTGCCTGGCTTATTTCACTGAGCATAGTGACATCCAGGGGAACTGCATCTTTAACAACACTCACGTGACTGACTCAGGCACGTCATCATGATGTGAACTCCATGTGGGCAGGGGCCTAGCTAGTATCATTCACTGCTGTATGCCTGGCCACATAGTAGACATCAGTGAGTGTTTGCTAAATGGATAGATGAGTGGTTTGAAAGTTGAATCAGATGGTTCTCACTCACATTTACCACAGTTCTGGGATTGTAAAAGCGGTGGCACTGTCTCATCTGTTTACTTGTCATGGGTCTTTAAAGAAGTTTCTAAAAGTCTTACACTTTGATGTTTGCATAAATTATATTTTGACGACCTTTTAAAAACTGTTGTTGCAGTCATGCATTCAGTTCAAATCATTCTATAGTAGATTGGATTGTAGCTAAATAAGCAGAATGACTCATATTTAATAAAGTGTTTTGCTTCAGATAAAGTAATGGATCTATTCACTTTTCATTCCATACAAAATTATTTTTGACACCACTCTGGAAATTCACTCTGATGTTAGGAATAGTCTATACCTTTCATGAATCCAACTCAGAAATAAAATAAGTGACCTGTTGTACCACTATTTGGAAGTATTCTTTGGTGTTTAATGGTAAATGTACTTTATACTAAAAGCACATGTTTTTTTACATATATTGTAAAAAAGATGCAAGACCTTGAACACGTGCTTTTGTGTTTGTACCCCAGGGATGTTCTTTATTAGTGATGAGACTTTGAGAAAGTATCATCGTCTTTTTGGACCTAGGTCTCCTCAACCTTAAAATGGAAATAGTACCAGCTTCACAGGGTCCTTGTGAAAATTCAGTGATAATGTGTGTATGTGTTTAGCACTGTTTCTGACCTGTGGTAGGTACCTGGTAAATGTTAATTCCCTTTCTCTTTCCTCCTATTCAAATTAGTATCCAGGTTACTTCTTTTTAAGGGACCATCTTTCTTTTTATTTTATTTTCTTTATTTTTGAGACTGAAAATAAAGCCAAGAAATGCGGTCTTCTTTTTAAAAAGTTATAATAAATTGTGTGTTTTGCTAATGTATGAAATGTTAACTGTGATTTTGTTTAAGGATATTTTTCATTTGTTTTCGTATCTTCTTTCTCATTAGGACATGAAAGATCAGATGTCAACTTCATCTGTGCAGGCATTAGCTGAAAGAAAAAATAGACAGGTGAGAAAACATCAGAATATAATTATCAATGAGAGAAAGCATACAGTTAGATATTTGGAATTTAAAAATGCTGACCATCCATGGATCATGTAATCAAGAGGAAGACTTCTGCTTGCAGGCCCTGGTGTGACCATGGGAGGTTTTGTGACAGTCCAGGCAGCCTGTCCCAGCACCCTGTCAACATTTCCCTCCCCTCCTCTTACCCTTTGGTCTTCTCCTCTGGGCTCCATAGCACCTTTTGCCTACCCTTACTGTAGCACTTATCACAGAGTACTTTTACTTTTTTAATGTGTTTATTCTGTACCTATTGAACACATTTTGTGTGCCAGGCTCTTTGAAGGGCTATAATTACTGTCTTTCTCTCTGCTGGGCTCCAGGCCCTTTGACAGTGAGGAGAGATGTGTGTCATGGTTTTTTGTTTCTTGTTTGCTTGTTTGTTTTGAGCTCTCTAGCAGTTACTACATTGCCTACCCATGGAACACATTAGACATCTAAGGATTGACATTTGATGTAAAGACATTAGAGGAACCTTAAACTTGTGTGTTAAATTAAGTTTCTCTTTGTTTTAAGTAGTTTTAAAAGAATTACATACTTTGGCATATTGATAGAAGCTCCTTTCTAATTGTTAAAATACAGTCCTTTTAAAAAATGTAGAATGATCATCTAGAATTTGGACTTTCATTTAGATTGAGATTTGATTTAGACTTTTTTTGTTGGGATAGAATGTTTTTGCCTGTTGCTAAACTGTTAGGTAATTTTTTTGACAGAAGTAGTTTTTTAAATTCTGTGGATATCCATTTTCCTTAGAAGTAAAAAAGACTTCATGAAAAATGATACTATTTGCTTTAAATGACTTATCTTAGTCTCATTTTATTAAGATTCCAGAAAGTTATGAATTGTCCATTTAGTAGGCTCTTGAGAAATTTCACTATTTATACTAACTAGCAATCAGTACTTCATACCTGTGGGTATTTGTCAAGACACTTAATTTTGAAAACAAATATTATGGAAGCTTGAAGAAGGGGCAAGGTTCTATAAATATCACCTAACTTAATTTTCCTGTTTCCTTTTCTTGCATTCCATTTTTCAAGTCATTGTTTTGTTTTTGGCTTTTTAATCTTATTTGCCTCCTTTGCTTTCTTTTTGAGCAATATAGCTAGGAAAAGCCACTAGCTGGTCCATTCCATCTGGCTCCCTCTCTTGAAAGAAGCTAGTGAATGCCCTCAAGTTGGCTAGTTTTGGAGTTCTCTTCTCATTTGCACTTGAGCTTATAGGAAGTGGAAGTACCTGAAGTAGTTGTGACAGTGAGGTCAGTAACACCTATGCTGTTACTCTTAATTTGAATGTTTTATTCTCTAGATAGTATAGTTGGGCTAATGTAAATAAAATTTATATTTATTTATAAATATATATAAATATATAAATTTAAATATATATTTATATAAAGTATATATACATATATGTATTTATATATTGCCTATCTGGTTATGGCTTGGAATTTTGTTTTAGGCTATGAGTGAAATGTCAAGTTGCAAATTTTCAAGGAATAGCAGGATCAGGGCTCTCTAAGCACTCCAGCAGGCATGGGCCTTGCCACGTTGTGCCAGGTGCCAGGCTCTGTGCTGCTCCTTGCCTCACCAGCACCCCTGCTCTGGCACCCACACACAGGTGCATCTTCCAGTCCTTGGGCCCTCTCTCAATCTCTATCCTATTATCACAAACCTTTGGGATCAGATTGATGAACTTTAAGCTATTTTACAATAAAACGTGGATGATTTGCCCTATACTTAGCTCTACCTAAGTGTACACCATGGAAAACGTAGGAAAAATAGCCCTGTGACCTCAGGAGCACACAAGGCCCTGGTGGTGTCCCAGTTCTCTGTCCTTAGGCCAGTGATGCATTATAGCCTTTTTCTGACCTAAAAAAATTGTCACTATTTCCTCATGTCTTCCATAGAGGTCCTTAGCGTGTGGATCATAATGAGCAGGATCTTTTCAGTCTTGATAGCCCTAAGACCAGGTCAGGGCAGAGCCACCCACAAAAAGCCTTGGATCTGCTTTACACCAGAGACAGTCACCATCCAGCTGGACTGAAGCTCTGGGCCTCTGGAAGCTCTTGTAAGAAAAGCTTCTAATAACTGAGCTTCCCTGATCCTAGCCCCTGAAGTCTGGCCATTTGATGGAGTTCACCCCTCGCAGTCTGAGAAGAGGTCAGTGTCAGTATGGAGGAAGGTCATGGGGCTGTTGGAAGGGTTTTCAGACAGAACCAAGTAACCAGGCAGGCTTTTAATAGTGCCTGAGATTTTTTTTTAATTACCCGATAGGAAAATTTGGCAACTCTACGAGGAAAAAGAGTCTTAGTTGCTAGCGTCTTCTGGCTCTTGCTGCGGGGCTGGTGTGAGCAGTTACTTTGACCAGTCAGGAGGGCTTGTGGGGATCTGGTCAGAACCAACTGCCGAGATGGAACTCTCACATTCCTGCCTGTCTTCTTCGTGTGAGGAAGACATACCCATTTATGGCTGCAAACTTCCTTGAATTCATACTTGGGAAACCCGACCCTTGTGTCTGGGAGCCCTGGTGGAGAACTCTGACTTTAGGGCAGCCCTTGCCTAGGTTGCCAGGGTCAGGCATTCCTTGTGGTCGTACCTGCCTGTAAAGTAACCCCCAGTTGTCATCTGGAAAGCCTGAAGGACCCTGGATTCTATTCATGGGTTAAACTTAACAGACATTGATGGTTCTTGTGCCTTTGTGTGTGAAGGGCTATGGCTTACCTTCTTGTCATTCCAGGGAACTCTCCCTTTCCCCCCACCAAAAAAACCCACAACTTCCCCTGGGTCACACTTTTCTCAAAAAAGTACTCTAGATCTTCGGAATCAGGTTGACTGGAACCTATGGGTTGCTGAAGTTCCACAGGTACCAGGAAGAGCTCTTTTACAAGAGATTGAATGCTTTTCAATTATAACACAGTATATAGATGGGTGTTTGTTGATTTAGCAGGCATTTATTTGCACTTTAAGGGGACAAAGCCCATTGTGAGGCCTATTGGGAGAGCTTAAAGACATAGAGGGCCCTTCCTGGAATTCCTTAAATAGTACCACCCAGGCACCAACCTACACCACTACATAAAAGCCTTGCCCAGGGGAAAATAGACAAGAAATGTGAAAACTCTTTATATTACTCTTGATGCATCACTTGTTCAGAGATAGTAATTGTTTGTTTCTCCTGACTCCTCCGGTTGTTCTTCTCACACAGGCACTGCTGGGAGACAGTGGCAGCCAGAACTGGAGCACTGGAACAACAGATAAATATGGGCGTCTGGACCGAGAGCTCCAGAGAGCCAATTCTCATTTCATTGAGGAGCAGCAGGCACAGCAGCAGGTACCCCAAGGACCCCAGACTTAGGACGGGCCAGTGGGAAACAAGACACCCCCTTAGTTCCTTTGCCAGCCATGGGGTCTTGTGGCTTAGTGACAAGGAGGGTAAGCCAGAGCTTGTCCTGTGTTGATTGTGTTTAATAATTGCATATGTAAAGGGTTTCAAAATCTTCACAGCGTCACTGCTTCAAGAGAACCAAGCTCAGCCAGGCGTGGTGGCTCACACCTTTAGTCCTAGCTACTGAGGAGGCTGAGGCTGGAGGATCCTTGAGCCCAGGAGTTCAAGGCTACACTGAGCTTCGATCATGCCATTGCATTCTAGCCTGGGTGACAGAGCAAGACCCTTTCTCTAAAAAAATAAAGAACCAAGCTCAGTTAGTTCTCTTAGAAAAAACAGACCTTTGTCCATCTCAGCAAAGACACTTTCAGAAAGATCTCTCATTTTTTTTTTCTTCGAAAATTATTGGTTGGTTTCTTTTTTTTTTTTTTTTTTTAGACGGAGTCTCGCTCTGTCACCCAGGCTGGAGTGCAGTGGCACCATCTCGGCTCACGGCAACCTCCGCCTCCCGAGTTCAAGCAGTTCTCCTGCCTCAGCCTCCTGAGTAGCTGGGACTACAGGTGCACGCCACCACGCCCAGCTAATTTTTTTTTTGTATTTTAGTAGAGACGGGGTTTCACCTTGTTTCCCAGGCTGGTCTCTAACTCTTGAGCTCAGGCAATCCACCTGACTCGGCCTCCCAAAGTACTAGGATTACAGGCATGAGCCACCGCGCCCGGCCTATTGGTTGGTTTTGTTATATGTAAAGTTGACTGCTTTTGTGTAGGTTAAGGGGTAGGAGGAAAATGAAATTGATTATGTCTGTTGATGCCTTTGATATGTAGCTGTATTAATAAAAGCAAGCTAATGATAATGTGTCTGGGGATTTGAGGAGCATGTACCCATTGAAACTATTGATTCTTAAATATTGTGTTTTATGTATACATGTAGTTTATGTGTTCTTTTGTTCTTTACGTTAGTATGTCTGCTTAACCAGTTGTCTACTTAAATTGCTATTAAACCCAGGAAATTTTTTTTCTATAGAAAGTGAGAAGAATGCAACACAACTAAAAGTAAATATTTGTCAGTCAGTAGTTGTCCTTGAGGTAACTTATTGCCACAGGGCATCCTTTCGTTTGTCCTTGAAGAGAGAGGAAAGACTGCATAGTTTCCCCACATCCAGAGATTTGCCAGACTCTCTTGTATTTAAGCTGTGGCAGTCTGTTGTGGATTGAGACCTTGATCTTGGCAATGGGCTTCTTCCTCCCAAACATCCCCATGTCTCAGTGGTCATCTGCACGTGTGCTTTCAGCCATTGTCTGCTCCATTATTGGACGTCAGCCAACCAGAGTAAATCTCTCTTGGTGGTTTCAAGCCCCGCTGACTGTTCACAAGTTGGATCAGCAGGAGATATCAGTAGCTTGACAATCCAGCCTTTTGAGCAGTGTGTTCTCAGAGGCAACGGTCTGGTCCTTTGATTTCTGGGCTTTGCTTCTGAATGTGAATTGTCCCAAGTTGGCAAAGAAACTAGCAGCTGCTAGAGTGCTGGGCTTGGAACCAGGTAAGATGGATTTTAATTGCTTATTTCCCATTTCTCTGGCACCAGTTGATCGTGGAACAGCAGGATGAGCAGTTGGAGCTGGTCTCTGGCAGCATCGGGGTGCTGAAGAACATGTCCCAGCGCATCGGAGGGGAGCTGGAGGAACAGGCAGTGTGAGTATTGAGACACCCCTCTCGCTGCAGTGAAATTGAGGGGCAGAGCCATCCTATGACACCCCTAAAAAGCCTGGCAGCTACATGGCTGGTAAAATCAAAAGCTATTTTATTCATAGCTGCATTTTTATTCTGTTTTACAGATTAGCCTCCCCAAAAGAAGCAATTCTACTTCGTAAATTTTACTACAGGCTTTAGGTGAAGTTGTTATTATTTTTAAACACCTCCAAAAACAGACACAGATTTCTCTGAGCAGATACTCGAAGTATAGTTATGAATGGGAATATGAAACAGAGAAGCCTCTGTAACCTGTGGGAATTTTTGTTCCAGAGAGGATAGGACATGAGCTGACTTTATCATCCCATGACTCTCCCGCTATATTGAACAGACACGTTTTGCTTTGAATCTTAAATTATTGTACCTTTGTTTTTTTTTTAAAAAAACTTACAAATTTAACGCCAGTTAACAAAAACTCTTTCCTCTCAGAAAAATAAATAAAAACAAAACATAACCTCAGTTTGTTTTTCCTTATGAACAATCCCTTTTGCACCCAGAAGTTCGATGGCAAAAACTGCATTCTTAAATGCTGCCACGTCATTTTGTAAATCTTTTGAAAGAGAAAAATAAAAAAACAGTCCACCAGGATATTTCAGAAACTTTCCTGTCTCGATATTACGTTTATCATGACACATTGATTCATTATGAATTCTTAGTGGGCCCCTGTTCTACACCGGGCCTTCTGGAAGCCAAGGGATATAGAAGGGAACAGAGCAGACAAGACAACCCATCTCTGCCAAAGAGTTTGCCACTTGCAGGGTAGAACGGATATTGGGTAAGTGGTGAGGGGTCATTAGGTGATGGCAGTGAAGTGGGAGGGCCCCTGCGATGGGGCCAGTGCATGCTGCCTGGAGAGCCCTGACTTAGCCCAAGGTCCCTGAGGAAGAGGGGTTTAACTGAAATCTGAAGGATGTGTGGATGCTAGCTAGGTGAGATGAGAGTTGGTGTGGAGGCAGGTGGTGTGGGGTGTGTAGACCAGGAGGAAGAAAATGCACCTGTGAAGATGGAGAGGTGCACACGTGCATGGAGCAGAGAGGTTCCATGTGTCTGGAGGCAGAGAACAAACCAGGGAAGGCCTTGTCAGCATGGTAAGGAGGTACGACTACTTATTCTCAGCATGATGAGAGACCAGTGGAGGTGAGGTGAGGAGTGATGGCGTGATCAGGTGTGATTTAGATGATGTGCTGCAGTGGAGTCAGGTAGGGAGACCAGGTAGGAAGCTGGAGTAGCCAGAATCTGTTTCATGTCTATCTAAAATGGGTCCTGACCCTAAAGTTCAGTTTGAGGAGGGGAAAGGACTAATGGCCTGAGCTTCTCTGTTGATGAGGCAGCCTGGCTGGGCAGTGGGTAATAGAGTCAGAGGGACTTCCAGTTAAAGATGGTGCATTGACACACCCCTACCTCCACTCCCTCTCCACAGCTCACTAGAACAATAGTAAAGGGGTTTGTTTTTAAGGGCATGAAACCGCTGGGCATGGTGGTTCACACCTGTAGTCCCAAGTACTAGGGAAGGAGGCTGAGGTGGGAGGATTGTTTGAGCCCAGGTGTTTGAGGCTGCAGTGAGCTATGATGGCACCACTGTACTCCAACCTGGGTGACAGAGGAGACCCTGTCTCTAAAAAAATAGAAATAACAGATAAATGGGAAAAAGCATGGGATTTGGACTTAGACCTGTGCCATCCAGTATAATAGCTACTAGCCACATGTGGCTGTTGAGTAAGTGTTATGTGGCCAGTCTGAATTGAGATGTGCTCCAGAGGTAAAATGCTTACTGGATTTTGAAGACTTCATATAGAAAAATATAAAATAGCTTATTAATAATTTTTATATTACATGTTGAAATTATAGTATTTTGGCTATATTAAACTAAATACAACAGAATTAATTTCACCTGTTTCTTTTGAAATTTTTACAAACATGGCTACTAGAAAATGTAAAATGGCATATGTGACTCATATTTTTGTTGGATGGTACTGAGATAGATTTGGGCTAGCAACTTGGTTGGTGAGTGTCCATGGACTGAAGGTCGGATGATGTGCCTGATGATGTGCCTGTTTTGTCTTCAGTATGAAAAGTCATACCTAGCGCAGAAAGGTAGCTCTTGCTTTTCAGAATTTGGCCCTGCCTGGATAGGCCTGCCAGCTGCAGCGCCAAGATGCTGCCAGGATCTAAAATGAGCTAAATATTTTTTAATTTGAAAATTTAGGTAAGGGACAAAGACTTGTTTTAGTTGTCAACATGTATGTAACAGTTGATTTAATGAAGAGTTGGTTGCCCTGAATCCTGCAAGGCTGTCAGGTGTCTATTGTGGGCACAGATCAAGACCAGGAGTTTCTAACTGCCATTGATGCTGTCAGAGTTAATACAGCCTTTTTAGTAAGACTGTTAGTACTAATTGGCATATTATATTCTAGCCTCAGAATAATCATTTACTAATCAAAAGTTGAAAAGTCTGGAATATTTAGTGACTTATGAAATAGGCACTGCTGAAATAGTATTTTGGGATTTTCTTTCCCAGCTGCACATTGGACAGCAAATAGTGTAAGCCTGCTGGAGTCAGTTTTCCTAGTGGGAAATACTGGTTTCTCTGTGAGGACAGATGGGGAAATGCGCGTGTGCATGCACAGACACACTGTCACATACCCCATCAGGGATGTTAGTCCTGAGGCCTTCTGGGTTTATAATAAAGCACGTAGTGCCTTATAGGAGGTTATTTTATTAAAGTACATTCCTTAACTCATATTGACATAAAGTGCTTTTGTTTATTACCTGGTTCTCACAAGAGCCCTGTGAGGGAAGTTGAGCTGATAGGATTGCCCTATTTTACAGGTGAGGAAAGTCCCAAAGAGTTATAGAGTATGTTGTCGAAGGTAGCAATGTAAACAAGTGGCAAAGCCTGGTTGTCTGCCTCAGATAGCATTGTTTCTACCACATTGCACTCACTGCCACTGAGTTTGTGTTATTGTATAGACAGGTCTATAGTCTTGCAGTTCTGAAATCTAGGAAACTCTAAAGAAATCTCGTTGTTTTTTTTTTCTTTAAATTTGCAGCAAGCTCATGTTACAGAAAAACCTTACCTGAACTGACTCCAACTGTGATTCCTCATAGTTTTCTCTGCAGAAATATTAAGTATCTGATTATGGGGACTGCCCCAGACCCTCCTGGTGGTGTCCTCCTGGTGGTGTCGACTAATACAAAGCATATGTAATTTAGGCTTTTTTTAATCCCGAGAATTCCAAAATCAAAATCCTATCTTGTCCCAAGGATTTTGGATAACAGAGTGAGGTCCTGAAACCCAGTGTTGCCTATTTTGTTTGCTAAAATGGAGGCCTGGTCCTGTTAACCCAGTGCAAGTGCACTGCCAAGGCTTTGTGCTTACCAGCGACCTTCTGTGTCTGCTTCTCTCTAGTATGTTGGAAGATTTCTCTCACGAATTGGAGAGCACTCAGTCCCGGCTGGACAATGTGATGAAGAAACTTGCAAAAGTATCTCATATGACCAGTGGTATGTATGGCATTTAAAGCTTAAGCATTTGTACTTAATTCTAGAACTCTGTCTTGGGGGTGTTGTCTCATAGTTATGCCCATCCAGATCCCTTTCTTATTTTTTACAGATCCCTTTCTCTTTTTTTTGAGACAGAGTCTCACTCTTTCACCCAGGCTGGAGTGCAGTGGTGCCATCTCAGCTAACTGCAACCTCCACTGCCTCCTGGGTTCAAGCGATTCTCATGCCTTGACCTCCTGAGTAGCTGGGATTACAGGTGCGTGCCACCACACCCAGCTAATTTTTGTATTTTTAGTAGAGACATGGTTTCACCATGTTGGCTAGGCTAGTCTCGAACTCCTGACCTCAGGTGATCCGCCCGTGTCAGCTTCCCAAAATGCTGAGATTACAGGCATGAGCCACCGTGCCTAGCTGATCCCTTTCTTATGGCACATTTTTTTTTTTTTTTTTTTTTTGTGATGCCTTGGAATCAGAGAATGGAAGACTTGTATGTGCAGTCTTTATCTTCTCCTTGTAGCTTTAACTTGGGAAAAGTTAAGGCTTTGTGATCCCCCACCGTGTTTGGTTTTTTTCCCAGTAGAGTCACTTTCGTTGTGTTTTGTTTGTTTGTTTGTTTGTTTGTTTTTTGAGATGGAGCCTCACTCTGTTGCCCAGGCTGGAGTGCAGTGGCGTAATCTCGGCTCACTGCAAGCTCTACCTCCCAGGTTCACGCCATTCTCCTGCCTCAGCCTCCCGAGTAGCTGGGACTACAGGCGCCCGCCACCATGCCCAGCTAATTTTTTGTATTTTTAGTAGAGATGGAGTTTCACCGTGTTAGCCAGGATGGTCTCGATCTCCTGACCTCGTGATCTGCCCGCCTCGGCCTCCCAAAGTACTGGGATTACAGGCGTGAGCCACTGCGCCCAGCCCAGTAGAATAACTTTCTTTGCAGTTACAAAATCCTTCTTTATTTTACTGGTTTTTTAAGATTTCCTTGCCAAAATAGGGAACTTATGTAAAACAACAGTTAAGCCAGTTACTGTTTCTCCTGAACATTCTTTCATTGATAGAAAAATACCTACTACTTCAGAATAAGATGGCATGTGTGGATCTATTTTAAATTGTTATGTTTGAATCAATACTGAAATATTTCAGCAAATTTGCACCAGGATGAGGATGAATAAACAATTTTCATAATAGTTACTGTATAAGATATGTTCCAGTGACTCTTTACATGGGAAATAATATATTTTAAATTTTAAAAAATCCAGTATCTCTTCTTTATCTGGTGGGGGTTGCTTGGTGGAAGGAGAAACTGAGATGCTCCTTGAGGTAATCTGAATGTTCCCTGACTGTAGAGCACCTCCCTTGTGTTAGAACATGCCCTGTTTCTTGACACCTTTTCTTCTGTTGGTTTCCTACTGTCAGGTACATGTTATAAGGTCTAATAGGTTAGCTTTTTGAGCAATATTTAAATACATATGCAGGTTTACTTTTCAGAAGTTTAACTCATAGGTTACGTAATAGTTCTCTGGGGCTCAGTTTCTTATCTGTAAAAATATGTTGAGTCCTACCTCTCCAGGTAATTGTGAGGATTAAATGAAATACCCGTAAAGTAGAAGTGCTTAACTGCGTTTACCATTTATTTATTGGTACTTAGTAAATGTTTTTAAGAAATTGTAAGGCAACAAAAATTGTAATGGCCCCAAGGCGCAATGGAACTGTTACATCCAAAACAAAGAGAAGCTCCTATCTAGAGTCATTTTCTTCTTTCTCTTTAGGGACAAGTATCTTTGTTTCTAGCGGGCTCTTCATTGCCTGAAACTGTGCATATATGGGAAGCAGGCACCAGCTTAGTTCATCTGTCACACATTTAGAGAAAGGTTTGCAAAGTCTTTTCTGATTCCCTCTGTTCTCTCTTCTGCCTTCTCCCCTCTACTTAAAAACAAAACAAAACAAAACAAAACAAAACAAAAGGTGTTTTAATGAAGAATTGTATAACCAGTTTAAACTCCAGGCCTGTCACTCATGTATGTAGTAGTCGCAAAGTCAAGTAGCTACTTCAGCACCAGTTCTGTTTGGGGAAGAGCAAGTGAACAAAGATGCACTGTCTTTGTTTCCCAGCATTCTGGGTATGAATAATTTAGAAAAGTACTTGCATTGTGAGAAGCGACCCAGTGTGTATAAATAGCACTGAAGTTTGCTTATGCTTTATTCTACTTTTTCCCAAAAGAAAAATTGGGGAAGCAATGTAATAACTTTGGTTATATTTGTATAGGAAAAAGAGCCAGGAAACAGAGCATTTATCCTGAACGGTGCTTCACTTTTGACAGGTTGCTTGTGTTTTCATTTTAATCTTTGCTTGCTACCCAAAGAAATACTCCCTAAGGACCTCTTCCTGCTTGGTGCTTTCTGCTTCAATTTGACAAACAAGCAATTTGTATTCGTCTCTGCTCTCCTCCATAATTTTTGCAGAAGTTCACTGCTTTAGTAATCAAACCTGTACATAAAGGAAGCCTATGGAGGCACAGCGAAGTGTGATTAAGTAGTTACAGGCACACAGGCGGACCATCTCCGCTCCCCGTGGCTGTCTGCTTCATGGGGAGAAACCAACCAAGACTCCACATTTACTTTTTTGAATGACCCAAGAGAGACACTAATTGTATTCTCCTACCCACAGAAGTATTTTATTTTAAGTAGATACTGAGATTTTTTTCCCTCTTACTTTCCAACATTCCATTCATCTTTTCCCTTTAGGGGAGAAAAATATTTTGAGAGAGAGAAAAAACTACCATTGGAGTTCTTTTGTTCCCCTCTGACTTTTTGAGGCAGGTCCTGAGCTTGCAATGCTGCTTAAAACTTTCCACTTGAGGTCACAAAAGCCCCTGTGGTTAGTACCCGTTCCTTCTATGCATGAAGCCTCTGCGGGAAGTGCTGAGAAGTCTGCTGGGGTAACAGCTCCCTGGGGTTACCTAGTTCATGCTTCATAGAGGCAGCTTAGCCACTTCAGAGGAAAACGGCTTTAAAAGAACATCCTCGGGTTGTGCTGGCTTGTGTGGTATATGCTTCTCCTTGGTGAAAATTCCTACTTAATACAGTTGTGGAAGAGAAGGTGATTGGAGGGTGGTAGGAGGCATGAGTAGAGGCTGATGGAAAGCCAAAAAATGGAAATCTGGTTCAGTGTTGGAAATCTGGTGCTGAGAATAGCGAGATGCCTGAGGGAAGAGGGTAAACATAGGAGTGTGTGAGGTTGAGGGCGGGGTTGGAGAAGGAATACTTTCTCCGTTTTTGTCCTGAAAGAATCGCAACTAATCATTTTAGCAAAGTGGTTTTAAATTATTGTAAGCATTTTAATCTTTTTAAAAAATTAATAAACTATTTTTAGAACAGTTTTAGGTTCCTAGCAAAATTGAGCAGGAAGTACAGAGAGTTCCCATATAGCCCCCTTCCCCCATGCATAACTTCCCTGACTATTGACATCAAGCATCACGGTGGTACGTTTGTTACAATCAGCCTACGCTAACACATCATTAATCATCCGCAAAGACCATTGTTTACCTTAGGATTCACTCTTGGTATTGTACATTCTCTGGGTTTGAACAAATGTATAAATGACATGTATCCATCATCGTAGCATCACACAGAGCTGTTTCACTGCCCTAAAAAATCCTGTGTTCCACCTGTTTATCCCTCCCTTCCCCCAACCCCCGATCTACTGATCCTTTGACTGTCTCCATAGTTTTGCTTTTCCAGCTTGCATATGGTTGGAATCATATATCACAGATCCTTTTCAGATTGGCTTCTCTCACTTAGCAATGTGCATCTAAGTTTCCACTGTGCTTTTTCATGGCTTGATAGCTTATTTCTGTTTTAACACTGAATAATATTCTATTGTCTGGATGTACCACAATTTATCCATTTACCTACTGAAGGACGTCTTGGTTGCTTCCAAGTTTTGGCAATGATGAATAAAGCTGTTATAAACACCCATGTGCAAATTAGCCAGGCGTGGTGGCGTGCGCCTATAACCCCAGCTACTTGGGAGGCTGAGGCAGGAGAATCGCTTGAACCCAGGAGGCAGAGGTTGCAGTGAGCCGAGATCACACCACTGCACTCTAGCCTGGGTGACAGAGGGAGACTCTGTCTCAAAAAAAAAAAAAAAAAAAAAGTGCAGGTTTTTATATGGACATAAGTTTTTAAGTTCATTTGGATAAGTAACAAGGTATGTGGTTGCTGAATGGTTATGGTAAGAGTATGTTTGGGTTTTGTAAGAAACTGCCAACCTGTCTTCCAAAGTGGCTGTACCAGTTTGAATTCCCACTAGGAGTTAATATTGCTCCACATCCTTGCTAGCATGTGGTGTTGTCACTGTTTGGGGTTTTGACCATTCTAATAGATGTGTATTGTTTCTTGTTTTAATTTGCCTTTCCCCAGTGACATCTAATGTTGAACATCTTTTCGTATGCTTCCCTGGCAGCTCTTTCATGGTTTTTTTTTTTTTTTTGAGACAGAGTCTGACTCTGTCACCTATGCTAGAGTGCAGAGGTGCGATCTCAGCTCACTGCAACTTTTGCCTTCCAGGCTCAAGTGATTCTTGTACTTCAGCCTCTCAAGTAGCTGGGATTACAGGCCTGCGCCACCACGCCCAGCTAATTTTTGTATTTTTAGTAGAGACAGGGTTTCACCATGTTGGCCAGGCTGGTCTTGAACTCCTAGCCTCAAGTGATCTGCCTGCCATGGCTTCTCAAAGTGCTGAGATTACAGGTGTGAGCCACCTTGCCCAGCCCCATCTCTTTTTTGATGAGGTGTCTGTTCAGGTCTTTTGCCCATTTTTAAAATCAAGCTGTTAGTTTTCATACTGGTGAGTTTTAAAAATTCTTTGTATAATACATTCTGGACAACAGTCCTTTATCAGATGAATCTTTTGCAAATATTCTACCCCAGTCTGTGGCTTGTCTTCTCATTCTTTTGACAGTGACTTCACAGAGCATAAGTTTTTAATTTTAATGACATCCCAATTTCAATTATTTATTTCATGTATATATAGTGTCTTTAGTGTTGCATCTAAAAAGTCATTGCCATACCCAAGGTCATCTAGGTTTTCTCCTGTGTTTTCTTCCAGGAGTTTGATAATTTTGCATTTTACATTTAGGTCTGTGGATACATTTTGAGTTAATTTTTGTTAAGGTGTAAAGTCTGCCTCCAACTTCATTTTTTTGGCATGGATGTCCAGTTGTTTCAGCACCATTTGTTGAAAAGACTCTCTTTGCTCTGTTGTATTGCACTTGCTCCTTTGTGAAAGATCAGTTGACTGTATTTATGTCAGCCTATTTCTGGACTATCTGTTCCATTGATCTGCTTGTCTATTTTCCTAATACTACATTATCTTGATTGATGTTATGGTAAGTCTTATAGTTGTTCCACATTTCTGGAATATTCTGTGCCAGGTTTTTTTTCAGTCTTTTTTTCTTTTTTCAGGTTTCTGTTGACAAATTGTGAAGCTCAGAGATCCTTTCCTTAGCTGTGTTTAGCCTACTAATGAGCCCATCAGGGGCATTCTTCATTTGTGTAGTCTTTTTGATCTCTATTTTTTTCATTCTAGAATTTCCATGTCTCTGCCTACATTATCCATGTGTTCTTGCATGTTGTTTACTTTTTCCATTAAAGCCTGTAGCATATTAATCATAGTTTTAAAAATTCCTCTTCTGATAATTCCAACATTCCTGCTGTATCTGACTCTGGTTCCGATGCATATGCAGTTTCTTCCTACTGTTGCTTTTTCCTTTTAGTGTGCCTTATACCTTTTTGTTGAAAAGTGGACATGATATACTGGGTAAAAGGAACTGTGGTAAATAGACCTTTACCATAGATGGAGTGGTGAGGCCGGGGGGTGGCATTTTCTAGTCCTGTGATTAGGTCTTAGCCTCTGGTGAGCCTGTGCCCCTGGCCCGTGAACTTCACTAGTGCTTCCCAGTTTTTCTACTGTTAGGTGGAACTGGATGGCTAGAGAAGACTGGAGTTGGGTATTTTCCTTCCCCCAGGTTAGTCAGACTCTGGTTAGTTTCTTTTGAGGGCAGACTTTGTTTAGAACAGAGTGCTCTGGAGTATTTCGTAGTGATTCTTTTTCCCCTCCGCCTGCTGGAAGCATGAGGGGATTTTTCCCAATATTCGCTGAGAACCTGGTCAAGCTCCTGGAGGTAAAACCCACAGAAGTGTGGGGGTCCCCTTCGCCTGGGTCTCCCCTGGAGTGTTTTTGTTTGTTTGTTTTTCATCTCAGACTTGTCCACACTGAGCCTTCAGCGACTCATCAATTAAAGCTAAGGTTTTCCTACCAGAACACTGGTTCCTATGGAGTTTGTTGCTTCGTGGGTTTCTGCTCTGATAAGCTGTGATTCTCTGTATGCATCTGTAGGTTTCTGCAGTTTTAGGGGCAGCAGTTTACCATGTGACCTCACTTCTCTGATGGATCTAAGAAGAGTTTTGCTTTTTCAGTTTGTTCAGCTTTTTACTTGTTACGACAGAGTGATGACTTCTAAGCTTCTTACATACTTGGCTGGAAATTAAAAATTTAACATTTTTAATCAGATGAGAGAATGCCAGTTATAAAAGTTTTCTTGACCATTGAAGTAATAGTTAAACAGGTCAAAGTGTGACCTGCAGTAGGCCATCTCTGCCTTCCCTAGACCTTTGGAACAGTCCTACCTGAGAACAACGAGTGATGGACCTGGGGTCTTTGTCCTGCTCAGAGTTAACTAAATGAGTTTCTAGTATGTCTGAGGTAGACCAAGGTGATCACCACTTAGAAGGTACTTGCTTTACTTATAATTTGGTGGCAGTTCTCTTGTCCAGTTCTAAGACTTTGATATCCATAATATTTAAAATAATTTTAAGTACATGTTTTGCCTTGTGGAGAGTTTAGCAGTTTATTTTCATAGATTGAGATCTTTTTGCAACGTGATTCTCAATAACTATAGTGTGCTAAAATCAGTGGGCTTTCAAAGAAACTTTAGTGAATCAATATGTCTTTATATTTCTATTTAAATGGAACTCTTATTCCTAGTGGTTGTACTGCATTTTCATACGCTAGTGAATTCTGTTATCAGTCGGGCCCTTTGTGGAAGATGCCAAAACTCATCAGTGGAAAGACTGCTCATTTTTTCTACATGTCTCCAAATTAAGGAAGCATCCTGATGTTGACAGCATCCTCTGTGCCCTAGGTTTGGGTATTGCACAGTGTGTGTATGACAGGGTTGTGTTGTTTAATTCTCACAACAGCCCTGCGGGGCAGCTGTTGTAGAGTTGGGACCACAGGATTGTGAGCTGCAGCAGGGCTCCCCCA
Source organism: Pan troglodytes (assembly GCF_028858775.2). Classification (NCBI taxonomy): domain Eukaryota; kingdom Metazoa; phylum Chordata; class Mammalia; order Primates; family Hominidae; genus Pan; species Pan troglodytes. Next base: position 68,158,022 of record NC_072398.2, read on the forward strand.
GGGCCTGTCTGGGCCCTTCTGTCTCACAGGGCCTCCCTGCTCTCAGCCATTTGGATGGACTCTAGTCAAGTTGTTTCCTGTGCCTGCTGTTCCAAATTGTTGGTAGGGCAGAAAGTTTCAGAAAAAAACATTCCACTTTCATTTACAGAGGAGCTGTACAAGGTACTTTAACACAGTTACTAGTTAAGTAATCTTACTTGACTAGGTGTGGTGTGAAATTAATCATGCTGTCTCACTGGAGCTTGCTTTTTCAGCTGTATATTTCCTGAAGTGACCAGCAGTAGCTTTCATCTCCTTTCCCTCCTCCCGTTGTGCTCATTGAGAAAAGAATGTGATTATTGTTTAATTAAATGACTTGACTTTTATGGGAGATTAAAGCAGGCAGGCTTTGATCTGTAACACCATTGCCAACACCTTTTTTGAGGATATGCTAACTACCAGCAGAAAGCTAAGATCCACAGATTTTAATTAAAGACTTGAGACACAAAGCATGTAATTATTACGAGACATTTTCAGGGGACTGGCAAAGTTGTGACTGCATGCGAAGTGCAGGCCAAGAACAGAGCAGCATTAGAGCATCAGGCACCTAGGCAGGTGTAAGATCATGGCCCCGTCATTTGCACGTTCTGCCCCTTTTCTGCTTCAAAGGGTGCCATAAATTCCATATAACTGTATCTTGGGGAATGTGGAGTCCCTGTGAGAGCTAATCCCCATGTCCTGCCTTCCAGATCGGCGCCAATGGTGTGCCATAGCCATCCTCTTTGCAGTCCTGTTGGTTGTGCTCATCCTCTTCTTAGTGCTGTGACGGCGGGGCCTCTGGGTGCGAGTTCCTCCTGCATATGAACCGAGGGGAGGAGGAGAAGCTGAGCACGTGTGACATTGCCGTCTACTCACATTCCTATCCTGGAAACATACTGCTGCACTGACTTTTCTCCGTGTGACCCCACAATTGACATGGCTCCTCCATCCCAGCGCTGGAAGGGCCAGTGGGAAGAGGAAATAGATGTCTGCACTCCTGGCTGCAGCTGGACAACAGAAGCCCCATGCCGCCTGTCCAGTTCGGAGGAGAACTAGCTGCTGCCTTGCCTTCCGGGACCTCGTTTGCTGAGGAGGGACTTACAGACTCCACTGGTGTTTTGCTGTTGCTCATTCCATGCATCTTTGGCAGCTCTTTTCTTCTGCTCAGACCCTTCCCCGTGCTCAGACAGTGCACCGCTGTCCCATCTAAAGAAACCTGTCAGGAATACGAGCTTTTGGGTATGTTTCGTTTCCCATTGCTGTAGCATTTCTTATCCCTTGAGAGCTGATGATTATTGAGGACAGAAGGCTCAGAAACAGTTTGTGACAGAAAATGCAGTGTTTCATTTTTCAGGGATAAATGCTAAGATAAAATTGCTTTTCCAGGTCGTTTTTTTTTTGTGGTAAGAATAACTAATGGAAAATAATGAAACACCCTGGGGTTTGGGGATGCTAACAACTTGTGGCTTTAACTGACAGGAGCAATTAAAAAGAGCAAGAGGGTTCTGCATTGGCATAGCTTAGGGAAGGGTTAATGATGTCGCCACAGGTCAGCTCCTGATCCTTGCCGACTTGATGTTGCTGTACCAGGGCTTCCTCCCCAGAGGTGCAGCTTGCGTTTTGAGGGTGATTGCTACATATGTTGTTGCTAAACAGCTCAGTAACACACTTGAATGAATTTGGATACCAGATTGTCCTCATTACAGTTCTTTTACTCCTAGGGCACTCTACACTGGGGGTTGGGGTTGGGAGTGGTTAGTACATTTATTACATTTATTCAGAAACGTAATGACATAAAAGGTTAGCTCTGGGCCAGACTTCTCTTACTCTGTGGGTAATGGTAAGGATGTGTAAGTAAACTTGGTTCTTTTTTTTCCCTAAGATGACGACTTGATTTTATCATCTGCAGTCAAATAACTGAGCCAATCCAAATTTAAATGATAGATGCTTTAATTGAGTTTAAGTAGCTGAAACTGCTGAGACACTAAACTTTAACCTTCTGATGACTTTTTAAAATGCCTCAAATGTGCACATGTATATAGGATATTTTTATAACTTCCCTGATGAATAATCTGATATTAAAGTAGTATTTGGACCCAGAGCCAGAACTCGGTGGTGGAGGCTGCTGGTCTCTCCTCACCACCTTCTTTTGCACTTGGAAAGAACAGCAACATCTGGATAGAGTTCTAGCTTTGACTTCTCATTTCCTTGTCTTTTTGGGTGCATTCCTCAGCACACTTTTTTTTTAAACCTTTTTGTTTTGTTTTGTTTGTATTTCATGTGGTTTTATTTGGGGGTTTTGGTTTTTTCACCCTTTTTTGTGATTTGCAATGATGTGCTTGCCCAGCTAACTTTTGAATTGCACTTTTTAATAAATATTCTTAACAATTTTTGAAGAAGGATATTTTATCTCATTTGAGATCATGGTAGGTTAAGAAAATATGCCTGTTGATGAAAGCTAAAAGCAAATTTACGAAACTAAAAGGGTGATTGACATCCATGTTTACACTCCGCTCTAATGTTTGATATATAAATAAGTTATTTTCAAATTAGGAAAAAACAGTGAGTATTACAAAGGGCTTCAGATGTTTAGAGTACTAGGTTATTTATGTTTTACAAAGTTTGAATCTTCTATAAACTAAGAAAGGGGATGATCCTTAGATTTGCATTAAAATATAGAAGTCTTTTAAAGTAAATGTGAACCTTGTCTAAGTACTGTAATCCACACAACACATTATAAGAAGCAAACCAGCATCTTAAGGAATTATAAAATTACCCTATTTAAAAGCCATGCTATTGTTCTGCTATTACCAGATTTATTGTGCCACACAAAAGGATCATGTGTGTCAGCAGGGGCCGTTTGGAACAAACCTAGTCATTAATGAGTAAGATACTCCTGTTAGTTCAGGGACCAAGTTTTATGACCCAGAGGCTTAATGATGTTTGGATATATTTCAAATCGGCATGCTTACCTCACTGATTTAAATTATTTTCTAAATAGTGGCCATTGTAGACCTGACTCAGGCTGAAGCTAAATAGAGAACAATTTAGAAAGTTAACTAAAAACACAGTGCATTCTACCCGTAGGGCCACCATGCCCTTCTGCCCCTGGCTGACTTGATCCTGTGTCTGATCCCATTGCACCCTGACTGGGCAGTCCCTACAGAACCAGTGTTAATTTGAAGGGCCTCCACTCAGGCTCCAAATGTGGCAGCCAAAGAGAACAATCCAGGGAACCTACATTTATTTTTAAGGACAAATATTTCCTTCTCAGTGGTCCTCATGTTCAGGGCTTTAGAGGGAACCCAGGTGGTCTCTTCACCCTGTGTCCTAGAATGGGAGAGTAAGTAGACAGTGGTGATAACCCCACACTGCTTTTAAGTGCATCTTTATAGTATTTGGGGCTTTCTTACCCCTTTAGCCTTCTGTACCTAGTACCATATTCCAGTTTTAAAGAACTGGCAGAATGTGATGGATAACAGAGGAAGAGCTCAATTTATGTTTATTGGAAGAACATTTTACTTAAATGATTTGAGGGGTGGGAGGGAGTGAACTACTGAGTTTGCCAGAGTGAAAATCCATCTGAAAAACTCAACTACCTTTAGTTTTTAGTCCTAATTTTTGGTCTTGTCTCTGTGGACTGTGAAGAATCACAATGCTCTATATGCCCTGGACTGTGTGGCAAATGCAGGTTGCAGCGTGTGTGTTACATGAGGATCTTCCACAATTTCAGAATGCACGCCAGAGCTGAAGGGGGAAACTTGGTAACTTGCCCATTATTCTCTGCTTTTAGCCAGAGTTAAACAGACTGATGGGTCTGGTAGCCAACAACTTGGCAACTTCCACTCCTTCTCACCTCGTGAGATTAAGGGCTGTGAAAAGAAATCTAGTCTAACTCCAACAGAAATCTGTCTCTGTTAAGTGTTTTACCTTCTGTAAGTAGAGATGGTAGAGCCAAGATTTTTCTTTTGGTAATTTCCCTGTCTATAAAGTGAGACCAAAGGGATATCTGTTCCCTGTTACCTTTTTGGAGAATTCATAACATTTGAAGATCAAAAAATTGAATGATAAATATGAATGGCTTTTCAATTCTGTGGACTTTGTACCATTTGGCTTCACCTTGTACTGCAAGATGAATTTGTAAACAAAACAAAATTGGACTGTCTGGAAAGCTAAAGTTCTGAAATATGGAATGTACTGCCTCTAATTTTTCTTTGTCTTCCTCTCACTGGCATTTTTTTCTCTCCCAGGTTTCTTAAGAATAATGTTTTTTAAAGGAGGCTTTTTGCCCATCAAGAATAAAAAGAAATAAAACCAAAGGGTTACCGGACTTAAGCCCCCGCAGTCACTGTGCGCCATCCCTGAGCAAAGTCCGCCCCTGAGGACAGTGCCCCTGCCCCAGTGACAGGCCTTACTCCTCCCAGGGCCTTTGCTTCTAATAGGGGGTGGTCTTTCTTTTCTTTCTCTCCTTTTTTTTTTTTTTGATTAAAAAATAAAACCAAACCAGAATTTGCTGAAAGCAGGTACCTTTCAGTAGCTCCGATTAGAGTAACTCAGCTTAGAGATACTGTTACTCAGGACAACAGTATGTACAAAAGTCTCCGGAAAAGGAAAATAAAACAACCTGAAAAGAATTCAACTTGAAAAGGACTGAATTACTAGAATGATCATATTGCAGAATAACACAAAATGCAACAAAGAGCCACCCAAGCCTGAGGGTAAGAACTCTACTTCCCAGATTCTTGGATCATAGCCCATGACTTCTTGGGGCACAGAGGCTGGCTTCAGCATGAGGATCTCACCACTAACTGCATGTAACTCATCCATGCCTTGGGCAGAGGCTAAACACACAGAACGAGGCCACCAGACAGGTACACATGAACCCATGAGAGCGGTGCTCTCTGTAGAGTCTATAGACCTGGCAGGGACCATGGATAACTTAGAGGTACTTACTCTGCAGCTGGTCACATAAGACCCTAGACTGGCCAGGCGCGGTGTCTCACGCCTGTAATCCCAGCACTTTGGGAGGCCGAGGCGGGCAGATCACGAGGTCAGGAGATCGAGACCATCCTGGCTAACACGGTGAACCCCATCTCTACTAAAAATACAAAAAATTAGCTGGGCGTGGTGGCGGGTGCCTGTAGTCCCAGCTACTCGGGAGGCTGAGGCAGGAGAATGGCGTGAACCTGGGAGGCGGAGCTTGCAGTGAGCCAAGATCGCGCCACTGCACTCCAGCCTGGGCGACAGAGCCAGACTCCGTCTCAAAAAAAAAAAAAAGACCCTAGACTGACCTAAGCCCTACAGTTCCCTTATCCAAATTCCCACTAACCAGTGAGAGAGAGGGACAAGACTTGGAAGCTGCCTCCAAACCAATTTTTGGTCTACAGTAAACAAGGATAAACATAAAACACCATTCCACAGGCCAGCTTCAAAAGAACTAGTGTGCAAAGAAGGTGAGAGATCCCAAAGCCCCATTTAGTAACCCCCACCGAAGGAGGGGGATGGGTGTGGGTGGTGAGATGGCCTGTTCTGCTGCTGTGGGCACCCCTGTGACCTGTCCTGCTCTGCCATCCGGCCTTAATTCGTACAGTTACCCCCACTTCCTAGATGTGCACTCTCATGGCCCAGAGCTCTCACCTTTCTGAGCCTGAGCCTCCCGGCCTCCAGCGTACACAGAGTGGAAATGCCAGATCCTAAGGGTTCTCTGAGGAGGGTGAGGTGGCAGTTTTTCTGAGAACCTGGGGTCCTTCCATGCCACATCAGTTGTAGGTGGGGCAGGCCAAAGAGGATGCTGAGTTACTGGAGGCAGAGAGCAGTCGGTCAAAGAGCAGGGAGGAGAATACAGCTGGGAAAATGATGAGAAGTTTCCATTGCATGGACTCAGCAGGCAATTTCTGGGGTCACCTCGGTTATGAGGCGTGAACAGCAAAGCTTTAAAACTGATGTGAGAATAGTGTGTCTCCCTTTTTCCAAATTCCCCAGAGGAACACTACTCCCTGCTCTGGAACTTCACATCAAAGAAACAATACACCTGATGGGAAGAAGTCTTTTCAGGACCCCAGAAGTGCCCATTGGAGGCCCATCAGAAAAGTCTGGCTGCTTCTCGTTTTTGGGTCCGCAGATTTTGGGCAAGATGGCTAGAGGGCTGGAGGTTTCCCAAGGCCTCTAGATGCAGTTGTGCAAAATCAATCCTCCACAAATCACTGGCCCTTGGTAGTATGCTCGTTCCACTACCCACTGGAAGTGAGGAAGATCTTTTTGCTGTCAGAGGGGGCTGTCCTTCACTAACACCATAAATCTGCTCCCTGGCTGCTGGAGTGCACAGGCCAAGGGGGTCTTGAAGATCCTCGTGTCAAACTTGAGTGTCAGGCTTGCAGTTGGTTTCACCGTAGATAACCCTTGTTGCCCTACAGCTTGGGTAACTGTTATTGTGTTTTGACCTTTTGCTCTTCCTCTTCCTTGTCTGAACTGCGTTCCCTTCTTAGATAAAGGACAACTTTTATGTTTATTTTCTTCGTCCACTGTCATGTCACCCACTTGCACAGGAGTCCCACCTTATCTGCGGTTTCACTTTCTGAGGTTTCAGAAATGGGTTGCACTGGAAAGCACTGTGCCTATACAAAGATTTCAGCAAGAGAGTACCTATGTATATAAGGGAAGAAACAGTTTATCTAGTCAGTACAATCTGTGGTTTCAAGCATCCACTGTGGGTCTTGGAATGTATCCCTGCAAAAAGGCGGTGGGGCAGGGGGCACTTCTGTATACTTCAAAACATGTGCACGATGAAAACATAGTGTTATCTGTCAATCTGAAAACAAAATCGCCATGACTTCTGGGCACTGTAGTCCTACCTGTGGACTGGCTGCCTGACTGTGGAGCGTCCTTGTATTGGACACTGAGGGACTGTCTAAGATGGCGACTTCTCATTTGGCAGCCTGTGGCAGCTGAGTTTGAATTTGGTGGTGGCCGTCGCATGTTAGGGTAGCCATAGAGCTGCTCGCTGTCAGCCGGAGCAGCAAGCACAGTTTCACTTGACCCATTTTACACCTGTTGTCTCCACCCAAGCACCATGGCTCCAGTTTGGAAGGGCAACCGTTGGGTGGCCAAGAACAACTCGTTACGGAGCCAGAAGCTGACCTCCTTTCTTAAGGATTTCAGCTGTGAAGTGCAAATACTATGGAAGCCAATTCAGTCAGGCAGAACCTCTCCCAGAAGATTGATAAGATGCATGACCAGGCCACTCAGCGGCTTCCTGAGGCACAGTGTGACATGAACTGGTAATGCACAGACTGTGCATTCGTAGCTGTTTCGTGAGTAATATGCAGAGTGTGTGTCTTGGGTATTTTAAAGTACGTGAGAGGGTTGTTTCAGCAGCTGATGGGATGCCAAATGTTTGACTTTTTATTATTCCAGCCCTTCAGATTTCCCCAGAATTGTCACCTTCTAGAGCGTGTGTCTTCCCAGTGTGTTCCAGGAATTCTCTATACCACTGTCATGTTGCTCAGAAAACAATAGAGCTTTCAGTCAGTTCAGGTAACCTTAGAATCTGTGCTGATGCCTCAGAAAGGAAGAAAGGCTAGGACGGCCTCGGCTTGGGTGGCACTCTTATTTCTCCCTTGGTTTCACTTCCTTTTCCATTTTTTGTGGCTTCCCACTTCATCCCGCAGCCTCCTCTCATAGGCTGTCCCTCCTTCCCCCCACTCCATTCTTCCCACTCTCTAGCCCCTTTGTGTCCTCAGAGGTCTGGCTGCTGCCACTGCACCTGCCTCAGACCCAGTGTCACCTCGCCAGGGCTTCAGCCAGCCTGGCCTTCCAGCTGCCACCCAGCAGCTCAGCAACTCAGAACCTTCTGGCCCAGACCTTCACACCCAACTCTCACCCAGGGCAAATACAGAAGCCTCTGCTGGTGCAGCCAACACGGAGTGGGGAAAAAGGGGAGAGGAAAAGCAGCAGCTTCCTGTGCTTCCCAGCTCAGGGCATTGGTAAGAGTGGATGGAATTTGGCATTCTGCTTCTACCATTTTGAATGAATTGGCCTATTCTTTTATACCATCACCCCTCCCTTCCAAATCATTCATTCTGGTGTGCAGCCCATTTCTGTCTATTTTCTAATGAAATGACCAGAGCCACCATGTAAGCTTGTGCCCTGCACAAGGATAGATACCCCACTGGGGAACAAATGGGACCAAAATCCACTCTGTGTTCTGCTGGCCAAGCCGGGTGACCTGGCCTGGGCTGGCGTCCTCCCAGAAGAAGGGTCCATTTTTCCAGTTTGCACACATGTGCTATTTGTGGGTTAGCTGAGGCCGTGCTCATGTCTTCGGTTGGTTCACAAATCAGAAACAGAACAAATGGCCAGAGATTAGTGTTGTAATCAAACTAGATTTACAACCAAGGCACGCTGAGTGGCATTATGGGTTTTATGCTGTTGCATGGCAAGCCGCTCATGCACGGGCTGTGCTCAGTGTCCTTTTTCCTCAGCCATGCCAGCCATGGGGAAGCAGGAGGGGAGCTTGTTGGAGAAGGCGGCCTCAGTGAGAGCCTTGGTGCATTCCCCTGAAGCCACAGTTGGGGGCTTCTCCTTCAGCAGGGGTCCCCATAGTCTGAGTGTTTTCAGAAATCTTAGGTCCAAGGGACCCCCAATTTTTTTTGTTTGTTTTTTTGTTTTTGAGGTTGAGTCTCACTCTGTCGCCCAGGCTGGAGTGCAATGGTGCGATCTCGGCTCACTGCAACCTCTGCCTCCCGGGCTCAAGTGATACTTGTGCTTCAGCCTTCTCCCTAGTAGCTGGGACTACAGGTGCATGCCACCAAGCCCGGCTAATTTTTGTATTTTTAGTAGAGACGAGGTTTTACCATGTTGGCCAGGCTGTTCTCAAACTCCTGACCTCAAGTGATCCACCCACCTCAGCCTCCCAAAGTGCTAGGATTACAGGTGTGAGCCACCGTGCCCAGCTGATGGGACCCCAAATCTTATGTCCAGACCCCAGGGTCTGAATTCATATTTAACTACTGAAAGGCATCAGCATCTCCTCTCTGGTTGAACTTGACCTTCTTACTGAGAACCAGCCGGGCAGGCATCAGAATCCTCAGGCTTCAGAGGAGAAGCTGGTGGGCAAATAGATCAGGAGCAAGTGCTTTCACCATCATGGATGAAAGTTGAAGGCCAAGAACACTTCCTTGTCCTGTGGTGCAGGGGTTGGGATGGAGGGGTGAGTCTTATAAATGGAAGAGAACTAAGTATTGTGATTTCAAGGAAGAACATCTGTCCCCTGCCCCCAAATACCCCCAAACCCGCCAAAATTCTACAGATTCATTTGGCTTAACTCCTCTCACAGAGGTAAGCTAAGGTAGTCAGTCTCACTGTAGTTGCAGTGAATTTGTTTAATGATCTTGGTTTCCTAACTGCTAGATAATCCACTGGAGCCAAAGGAGTTTTGGTGGATTGAGGGAACCTACAGAGGTTGGGTAGGGGTGTGTTAGGAGTTGAATTGTTTCCCCCAAAAAATTCATGTTGAAGTTGTAACCCCCAGTACCTCAGAATGTGGCATTCTTTGGAAATAGGGTTGTTGATTTAATTTGGGAAGGTGAGGTCATCCTGCAGTAGTAAGGTGGGCCCCTAATCCAGTATGACTGATGGCCTCATGAAAAGGGAACAGAGCCCTACAGTTTACACAGTGCTTTTATGCACATTTTTCCTATCCATTTCTGTGGGGTAGGCATTATCATACCTGTTGATTTTACTCTAGTTTATTGCTTTTTTGGCCTACCATCTGTTAGCCTCACTTTTTCTAACAACAGGAACCCCTTCTGCCAAACACACAACATATTTTGGAAAGTTACCCTATCCCATTCCAACATGTGCTTGTGTTGAGAGGTACCAATCTTAATCCTCCTGCCCAGCCCTAGCCTAAAAAAGTGTGTGTGCTGGTTAGGCTCTCCCCATCAGCCCCCAGCTAATCTCATCTCTGCCCTTCCGTGCCCCAGGAGGCTATACGCATCAGATTGCACTTCCAGAGCCCCCGGCCTCTGGTTGGGCTTGGCCACTGCGATGAGCATCCTCAAAAAAGACCAGAGAGCTGGAGGAGAGAGAGGCTGGGGCTTCATTCCCCAACCCACCTCACTGCAGTCCCGCCAGGGGCCACGGTCACAGCTCTCACAAGGAGCATCCTCTGCCAGGGTAGCAGCTCTTGCCGGACTATGATAACAATATTCTCTTTTACCCTTCAGCTCTGGTGGAGGTAATAGCTTCCCTCTGTCACACGTCTCTGGACACTTCACCATCCCGTACTGGTTTCCTCAGTTCTGATTATTCCCTTACAGATGCTGTCTGTTGAATTCATTTAAACCATATTGAGTTGTACCATTTAGTTCTTGCCAGGACTGTTAGCTATGGCTTGTCTTAGAGGCTTATCCTGATGGTCACGGTGATTAGGCCCAGAGGTGCCACATGATCCAACGCACGTCAGAGTCCTCCTGTGACTTCCTTTTCCTTTTAGTAACCAGAGCTGGGAGAGAGACACCCATTCTTATGGAGTGGTGAAGCGATGGAGGATATGAGCTTTGTGCTGGCAGCCACATCCCTACCTCTTGGATAAAATCATTCACATCTTGGTTTTGATCTCTCGGGTCCCCACACTGCCCTGATTCCCACCTTTAAAATAGCATCCCCCTTTGTGCTTGAGCCGGTTTACATAGGTTTCTGTTACCTGCAACCATTAAGAGATAGTTTTTCAGCTAGTGAACAAGAGAGTCGAAGCTCAGACTCCAGGCATCTGCCTCCAAAGCCTGTACTTTTAGCAGATGCTCCATATTCATAACTGTGGCCAGACACCTCCCCTGCTGTTGGCCACAGCTGAGAAAATCCCTCCTACTCCTGTGAGGAAAGGCACGTGTGTCTGGGTATTTCCCGTAGCATGATACAGGGGTAATTCATTTTGAATAATAAGATCATACACGAAAAGTTCTGTATTAACTGAAAGTTGACCAATTGAATCATATCTTTAAGGTATAAGAAGAGCTCTTTGCTGGAAGGAATCTTGTCATTAGTCCTTTAGTAAAGCAGAGACCCTCTGTTTGTCCTGTTAAATCCAGATTTTCACTCCTACTGGTGGTGTGTGAGCCCTTTGTTAACTAAACAATTTGTAAGAATTGCTCCACCTCCCAAAGAATTTCCCAGTTTATTGATGGAATGGAAGAATTTGCCTCAATGGATCCCCAAAAACAAGGTGCCCTTGGAGGTACTCCACTCTGTCAAGACAAGGGGAACCGCCAAATCTTGTCAAGATGCCGCTCAGAAGTAACCAGAGGGCTCAGAAGTTCGCAGGGGGCTCTAGCCATGAGATCACTACAGGCCAACTAAAGAGATGGCTTCAGGATAGGGTGAATGTAACCTAGATTAGAGGAGTTATGAAACAATTGTTCAGGCAATGCAGGAACAAGGCCTCCTCTCTTTACCTGTTCTTTGTCGGGTGTCTTTCCCATATTCCAGGAATCTCTTTAGCTAGGCAATACATTCTTCTTCCAGCCAATTCTTTTGATATTGCAACTCATGCTGATTGGCCTCCCGTGCCCTCTTGATGGTGTGAGCCACATTATCTACAGCCAGCCAGGAGAGGGTGTCTTTATTGAAGATCAGGAAAGTCTGCCCATCATATGCATACTGCAGAAATCCTGTAGTGCTTCCATCCTCCAGCAGCTCACAGCCAATCATTCTCTGGTAAGTGTGAGACCCTGGAACACACACACAAGCCCAGAGGGGTCCACACAGAGACAGAGGTGGGCTCTCAAGTGCTGGGAGCAGGGGCATGGCTGGAAGCATCCTTTGGTCTACGTCACCCCACAGGCCTGCTGTGGCATCGCTAAGTCCCCAGGAGGTCCCTCTTTGGAAGCCCACCTGACAGCAGGGTTGTTTTTTAAATTTTTTGTGGTTCATATAGCTTTAGGGATACAAGTAGTTTTTGATTGCATGGATGAATCGTGTAGTGGTGAACTCTGGGCTTTTGGTGTATCTGTCACCCGAATCGTGTATGTTGTACTCAGTAGGTGGTTTTTTTCACCTCACCCACCTTCCACCTTTCCCCTTCCTGAGTCGCCAGTGTCCATTATACCACTCTGACAACAGGTATTTGTGAAGTACCTACTGCATGCCAAAGGAGTGTGATAATTCCCTTCTTGGGGAGTTATCCTGTAATGGGAATGATTGATTGATAAACTGTGGCTATTTGAGTGCAGTGGAGGAGGGAGAGAGATGCAGGAGCTAGAAATATCCCTGGGAAAGTTAATGTCATTATGCATAAGCAAGCAGGTCACTAGGCCTGGCTACCAAGAAGTGAGACACAGAATGGGCAAATTTAGAATGGGAAAGGAGATGGGGATATGGGGAAGGGGGATGCGGCAGAGGATAAAGGGCTCCTGGGGGAGAGAGGGACAGTCCAGAAGATGCACAGGCAGATGGGATGCTCTGAACTCCACCAACCAGATTTCCCAGGTTTTGCCAAAAGCCACAGTAGGTGCAAGTCAGCATTGCTCATTGGAGGTCAGCCCAGGGGCCTCTGTGGGGTGAGGGAAGCGTCTGTCTCTGCTGCATGCACACCTGAGTGATTGTAGTGCCTCTGCTGGCGCTTCAGTTCCACCTTGAACATCTGCTGCCAGCCCTTCAGCAGCTGAGTGTACCTCTCCCAGTGATCAGGCGCGAGGTTCTCTGCCATCCATGGGGCCCGTGGCTCCTTCTGCGGAGTGACACTGTCATATGTGGTGATAGGGTGCGAGTCCACATACCCAACCGAAATAAATTCAGGGACCCCATGGATGGGATCCGAAACGCCCAGGCGAAAATATCTCAGAGAGTGCGTCCCTGGAAAGGAGGCAAAGAAGGAAGACATGTAGGGTCCCAGATGATCCAGGTCCTTCAACTGCATTCATTTAGCCCCACACGAGTGCTCCCTACTCAGCTGTACCCAGGCCTCCAGGCCCCAGCTGCCATTTCCTCTTACAGAACCACAGAACCCAGGAACCAGGGCCTGGACAGGACTTTAGAGCTCCAGACCAACGACTTGGAGCCTTTCTCGTTCAGGTTTGCAAATGCAGGATGGAATTTTATAGGTAATCTCAACTCATAAGCAAAGTACAGTGCAAGCTTGTCCAACCCACGGCCCAGGACGTCTTCGAATGCGGCCAACGCAAAATTTGTAAACGTTCTTAAAACATGAGGGTTTTTTTTTTGTGATTTTTTTTTTAAGCTCATCAGCTATTGTTAGTGTATTTTATGTGTGGCCCATGACAGTTCTTCCAATGTGGCCCAGGAAAGCCAAAAGATTGGACACCCCTGGTATAGAGTGCTGCTCTGGTTGTAGGGGGAAGGGAGAAGACACAGGGGGAGCTGTCCCTACGGGAGCCCTCGGGAACTCTGAGGTCTTGAAAACCCTGATAATCCAGCCCTCTTGTTTTACCAAAGAAGTCTGTGGGTGGATAAATGAGGACCCCCCACTCCACTTCTGTGTGCACGTGTGAGCACGCACACATAAGCACATGCGCATATACACCAGGTCGGTCAGAGCGAGATCCCTGTTAGGATTCAGGCCTAAGTGGGCAGGTAGCGTCAGTAGTGTGGAGATGTTGGACAAAGGATGATTCATGTTCTGAGTGGGACCATGTGAGATTTCTTCATGCTACCAAGAACAGTGCGCAATTTAAAACTTATGAATTGTGTATTTCTGGAATTTTCCATTTAAATTTGTGGAACCAGTAGCTGAAACCATGGAAAGTGACAGCAAGGATAAGGGGCTACTACTGTCCATAAATTGTGGAATGGTTAGATCTAGCTTCCTAACAACTGCATAACCTCACATCATTCGCATAGAGATGATTTTTTTTTTTTTTTTTTTTTTTGAGATGGAGTCTCTCTCTGTCACCCAGACTGGAGTGCAGTGGTACGATCTCGACTCACTGCAACCTCCACCTCCTGGGTTCAAGCAATTCTCATGCCTCAACCTTCCAAGTAGCTGGAACTACAGGCTTGCCCCCCAACACCTGGCTAATTTTTGTATTTTTAGTAGAGACGGGGTTTCACCATGTTGGCCAGGCTGGTCTGGAGCTCCTGGCTTCAAGTGATCCACCCATCTCAGCCCCCCAGAGTGCTGGGATTACAGGCGTGAACCACAGTGACCATCCAAGATGGTCTTCCTTTAATGTCCAACTGCCTGCACCCAACTCCCAGCCTTAAAAAAATATATGCTTATACTTAAAATAGTGAGGTCTTATTCTTGTGGGGCTCCCATTGGTCTGCTGTATGTAAACAGGATGCCATTCTCACTTGTTTATTTGGCAATTAATTAAGGGCTCACTGGGAAACTGTGCTCTCTGGTGTTGAATCCAGAACAGTAAGAGAGTTTTGAGTAGAGGAGAATGATCCCTCAGCCCTGAACAGCATTGCTGTGAATCTCATGACGGAAGCCCATGCTTGGTAACCCAGGGTGGAGGTGAAACTCCAAAACAGCTGACTTCTGTAGTTATCATCTTTAAGGGCAGACTCAGAGGGACTTGGGATCATTTAGCTCAGACCCTTATTAGCTATGAAAACAATTACAGCTCACCCCAACATACATGGTAGCCATTTGGTGCAATGCATTTTGGACTTGGCCATTAGGAACTGCACCTTCTCTGGGACGACCCTAAGGTACTTACCTGGGGGCAGACTGATGCTAACTTGTCATGCGTCCTCCTCACCACTGGCGACTTGAAGTGTTTTGCCTTTTGCAAACACTGAAGCTCTGAAAGTTATAGTGGCACCTTGGTCAGGTTGCTGCAATCTAGATAAATTTGGGAGTTCTTTATTATATTAAAGTCTCTTTATTAATACAGATTGAGGGGAAGAGGAAGAAAGAAGCAGCTTGGTTTTTCTCTGCCATAAACAAACATGTTGGTGCTGTTTTCCTTCAGACAGGCCCTTTGTGCAGAGCTGCCCTTCCCTGGGGCTGTGTGGGCGTTAACTGTGCTTAGACAGCGATTGTTCCAGCTGCCTGCCCTACTGCTTGGGTTTCCCATGAACATTTCATGCAGTGCACCTGGTTTGCCAACTGCAGCCAGACTTTGTGCGAAATTGTATTTTACCACTTTTTAAAAGGTTATGAGCTGTCAAACCTGGAGGCCACTTGGTTATTCAGGGGTATGTTTGGACTAAGACCACCCGGGTTTGTTCTTTGCTGACCAAGGCCCTGTTCCCTGGCATTCGTGGCAACCCAGCACTCCGCTCCAGCCAAGCTTTCTGTCAGCCCTGGGGTGGGACCAAGTTCAGGGTTTTTTCCTGCTCTGCAGAAAGCAGATTTTAGCTGAGATTGCCCTACTGAAAGACAACTGTGACCCTGCAGTTAAAGATGTCTTCATCTTTAGGAAAGTAGAGTATCTTTGCCCTCTCATCTGTGTGGGGCGAGGAGAGGACAGCCAGGTGTCCTGCTAATACGTTTTTGGAATTGCTTTTAGACTCCATGTGATTACTTCCTAACTGACACAGGCTGGGCTCAGCTCTCAACAAACAGACTTCAGAGAATGCTGGGGGTGAGGGGTGACCTAGAAGCCATCTAGGAAAGGGCCAGAGAAAACAAGCTGAAACCGATTATGGGTTCTGTCTCTCTAGCTGGAACTATCCTCTCATGGGCTCATTCGTAATCAGAAATTAGTGTAATTCAAAGACAGAATGTGTAATATGTGACAAAAGTCAGCAGGAATAAACCATTATGTTTTTTTCAAGGATAAATAACCTTATGGTGTTTTCATGTTAAATAACTAGAAGATACAAACCAAAGAAGTGGGATCAAGAATTAGAATTACAAATCCCTGGGTGGTTTCCAGATGGTGCCTGACTCCTCTACATAAAGAGAGGAGGGCCAGAACCCTAGTGCCATGGTTTACACTCCTCAGAAACAGGTAAATTTTTGTTTCCTCTGTATGGTGGGTCTCCAGGTGTGGTGTGGGACCAGCAGTCGCATCTCTGCATGGAGAACTTGCTGGAAATGCAAGGAGAGGCCAGCAGTGTGTTTCACCACGCCCTCCCGGGGGTTCTGTTTCATGTTCTAGTTTGAGAACCACTGCTACGTGGACTTTAGGGTACAGTAAAACAACAACCCCTACAAAATGAAACATTATCCATGGCTTTGATTGTCATCATAATGTGAAATAAAATCTGATGACACTATAAACTTAGAACCCTAATCCCCCCAAAATACTGTGTAAAACAAAAAACTAGCCATCCTTAAAAGTAATATTTTTACACCATGAAGTCTCAGTTACTCTTGAGATATTACAACTATATAAAGAATATTGTTCAGCATTAGAGAAGTGCAGATGCCATGAGCCTTGGCCTGGGTGTTTTTTTGTTTGTTAGGTTGTTTCTTAGTTTTGTTTTTAGTTCTTTTCATACCTAAGCACAGCTCCGTTCTTCTCCTCTCACCCCCTCTGATAAAAGACATGTGCATCTGCCTGGGGTAGGAAAAGTATGTAACTGCTGGAAGATCTGAATTATAAATTGTGCTTTCTCTGGCAGAGCAAGTTATATGAATTCTTAAACCCCCGAGTAGCCTGATATGGTTTGGCTGTGTCCACATTCAAATCTCAACTTGAATTGTATCTCCTAGAATTTGCACATGTTGTGGGAGGGTCCCAGGGGGAAGTAATTGAATCATGGGGGCTGGTCTTTCCCATGTTATTCTCGTGGTAGTGAATAAATCTCATGAGATCTGATGGGTTTTATCAGATTTCCACTTTTGCTTCCTCCTCATTTCTCTCTTGCTGCTGCCATGTAAGAAGTGCCTTTCACCCTCCGCCATGATCCTCCCCAGCCATGTGGAACTGTAAGTCCAACTAAACCTCTTTTTCTTCCCAGTCTCGGGTATGTCTTTGTCAGCAGTGTAAAAACGGACTAATATAGTAAATTGGTACCAGTAGAGTGGGGCATTGCTGAAAAGAAACCCGAAAATGTGGAAGCGACTTTGGAACTGGGTAACAGGCAGAGGTTGGAACAGTTAAGAGGGCTCAAGAAAACAGGAAAATGTGGGAAAGTTTGGAACTTCCTAGAGACTTGTGGAATGGCTTTGACCAAAAGCCTGATAGCGATATGGACAATAAGGTCCAGGCTGAGGTGGTCTCAGATGGAGATGAAGAACTTGTTGGGAACTGGTGCAAAGGTGACTCTTCTTATGTTCTAGCAAAGAGATTGGCTGCATTTGCCCTTGTCCTAGAGATTTGTGGAGCTTTGAACTTGTGAGAGATGATTTCAGGTATCTGGCAGAAGAAATTTCTAAGCCGCAAAGCATTCAAAATGTGACTTAGGTTCTGTTAGAAGCATTCCATTTAAAAAGGGAAACAGAGCATAAAAGTTCAGAAAATTTACAGCTTAATGATACAGTAGAAAAGAAAACCCCATTTTCTGGGGAGAAATTCAAGCCGGCTGCAGAAATTTGCCTAAGTAGCAAAGAGCCTAATGTTAATCTCCAAGACCGTGGGGAAAGTGTCTCCAGGCCATGTCAGAGACCTTCACAGCAGCCCCTCCCATCACAGGCCCGGAGGCCCAGGAGGAAAAAGTGGTTTCGTGGGCCAGGACTGGGGTCCCCGTGCTGTATGCAGCCTAGGGACTTGGGGCCCTGTGTCCCAGCCACTCTAGCCATGACTGAAAGGGGCCAATGTACAGCTTGGGCTGTGGCTTCAGAGGGTGGAAGCCCCAAGCCTTGGCAGCGTCCATGTGGTGTTGAGCCTGCAGGTGCACAGAAGTCAAGAATTGAGGTTTGGGAACCTCCACCTAGATTTCAGAAGATGTATGGAAACGCCTGGATGCCCAGGCAGAAGATTGTTGCAGGGGCAGGGCCCTCATGGAGAACATCTGCTACAGTAGTGCAGAAGGGAAATGTGGGGTTGGATCCCCCACACAGAGTCCCTACTGGGGCACTGCCTAGTGGAGTTGTGAGAAGAGGGCCACCATCCTCCAGACCCCAGAATGGTAGATCCACTTACAGTTTGCATCATGCACCTGGAAAAGCCACAGACACTCAATGCCAGCCCGTGAAAGTGACACGGGTGGCTGTACCCTGCAAAGCCACAGGGGCAGAGCTGCCCAAGACCATGAGAACCCACCTCTTGCTGTCAGTGTGAATTGGATGTGAGACATGGAGTCAAAGGAGACTATTTTGGAGCTTTAAAGTGTGACTGCACCGCTAGATTTCAGACTTGCATGGGGCCTTGTAGCCCCTTTGTTTTGGCCAATTTCTTCCATTTGGAATGGCTGTATTTACCCAATACCTGTATCCCCATTGTATCTAGGAAATAACTAGCTTGGTTTTGATTTTACAGGCTCGATTGATGGAAGGGACTTTTCCTTGTCTCAGATGAGACTTTGAACTGTGGACTTTTGGATTAATGCTGAAATGAGTTAAGACTTTGGGGGGACTGTTGGGAAGGCATGATTGGTTTTGAAATGTGAGGACATGAGATTTGGAAGGCACAGGGGTGGAATTATATGGTTTGGCTGTGTCCCCATTCAACTCTTAACTTGAATTGTATCTCCCAGAATTCCTATGTGTTGTGAGGGACCCAGGGGGAGGTAAATGAATCATGGAGGCCAGTCTTTCCAGTGCTATTCTTGTGATAGTGAAAAAGTCTCACGAGATCTGATGGGTTTATCAGGGGTTTCCACTTTTGCTTCCTCCTCATTTCTCTCTTGCTGCTGCCATGTAAGAAGTGCCTTTCGCACTCCACCATGATCCTCCCCATCTATGTGGAACTATAAGTCAAGTTAAAGCTCCTTTTCTTCCCAGTCTCAGGTATATCTTTATTGGCAGCATAAAAATGGACCAATACATAACCATACTGTGTATGCAAAATATTACACAGCACAGAGTTTCAACTGAGACAATGAGCTTGGGAGAACAGACAGACCAGAACAGAAAGGAATTGAGTCCTTCATTCCCCTGCTCACTGAAGTGCTGGCAAACAAGACTATTGTCCAAGCAAATTGGTAGTTGAGAGAGCCTGCCCTAAATTCTATGTGGGATGAGGTGATGAGGCTACGTAAGGCCCTTAAGGGCAGAGAGATCTTGATCATTCCATTTGCCATCATCATCCTCACTGATATTAATTTCTATGTGCCAGGCACTGTTCTAAGTACTTTGTCTGTACTAACACATAGAATTCTAAAAATGAGAAGTTTCCTCATCTATTACCTCAAATCTGCAGGTAAGGAAATTGGGACACAGAAAAGTCATTTTCCAAAGGTCACACAGGTGGTGAGAGGCAGAGCTGCTTACTGTGACCCTCATGCCTAGCACGGAATGTGCCATATCAGAGCTTGCTAAGTCCTTAGCTTGATTTCTCCCAGACGTAATAGCTAGGGAGAAAAGGTGATGGCAAATAAACATACTGACCAGCCTCGCCAGAGAAACGAGTGCGTAGAGAGTTAGGGTTATATGTATCCTCTAATAAAAGTAGATCATCTCCCCTACCCGAGGGAGAAACATGGACTGTGTCGCTTTGGCAGAGGGACACAGTTTGCAAGGCTGAGGGGTCCAGTTCCACAGGTGGACAGTGACTCGATTCTACTCACGGCTTTGCTGTGCGGCAAAACTCATTTGCCATCATTCCAAAGGTCCCAAAATGTTAAAAGGCAAGACCTGAGGCAAAAATGAAACTCACAGGAAGGGAAGGCCTGTCCATGCCACCATAATAGGTCACTGTCCTAGAGGACAAATTTCAAAGCAGTAAATGATCCTTGGCACCTCCAGATGTCAGCTGTATGCCCACCTGCCCAGGTGCTGCTACACGGAGCGTTAGCAGCAGCTGTTTGTGCAGGGGCAGGCTGAGCCTGAGCAAGCATCACCACAGATGCACCTCAGAGAGGGGGCAACGGGCTCCAGAAGCCAGTGTGGGCACGCACTTCCGATTCCAGCCTCTTTGGATGGTGTTTTCTCCCCACCTCCCTTCCCAGCCCACTTGCTCACATACCATCAGATGCTTTCTCCTGGCACAGTAAGATTGGCTGGCCTTCGATGAGGTCAGTAACTCTAAACTTCCTGAAAGTTTTATCTAAACAGTAGCCAATAGTTCTGGCCAATATTTGATGCAAATCTGATGTGTGGGGTAGGTCTTTGACCAAGGCTGTAGGGATGCCGTGAGGAGCAAAAGATTTTCATTCAGTTCTCAACCCGATGAGGGAAATACTGTTGAGGCCAATTTTACACCTGAAAACTGGGGCATGCAGCAATAAAGAAATTTGTCTAAGGCTACAACTAGTAAGTGGTAGAGACAGAATTGGAGCCCAGGTTGGCCTGGACCATACAAGGCCTCCATGAAGAGAAAACACAGTGGCCTGACTTCAGTGGTGGCAAGCAGATGTCTCACTAAGCCATCCCTCTAACATAAGAAGTGGTAACATAAGGCTGAGGAGTGGGGAGAGGGGTCACAAAAGCGGTGCCAGTTAGTGGCAGATTAAAGCACTGAACTAGAAGTACCTGGGATAAAGCATGGGTATCAGTTGCCTTGGATTTGACCGCATTTCAAGTCCACTGTAGGGTTCAAGAGATCTACTGGCTCAGGGTTTCACACAGGTCCGCCTTGCTGATAAATGTTTTGGAGCTTTTGTGTATTTGGCTGGAAATAAGCAAAAAGTAAATGAGCCAAACCCCTTACTGTATAAACCCAGAAAAGCCTGGAGACTTAGTCTGGGGAGCTCAGGATGAGAATGAAAATTGTGGCCTCTGAATGCCACTCCCATGGCTGCCATCACCCCTTGTTCCTGAGTTAACACCAGAGCTGGATGGAGGCTGGTGAGCTTGGGGTCTTGGGGGGCATGGGGTCCTAGAGCTGGCTCTCCTGGGAGCCTTTCTGCTCCTTAGGTAGAGTGGGGCCTCCTGCCTTGGGGCTTCCATTGTAGCCCTGCACGCTGGCCTTTTTTCACAACCAAAGCTGTGTCCATCCTGGGGATGAGGGTATCCTAAGGGCAGGACAGGCCCCTCCCCAGTGCCTGGCACTGGGCCAGAACCCTAAGGGCAGCTCCACACTGTGAGTAGGGGCCTGAGCCCAGACTGCAGAAGGACAAGACAAAGGCAGGCCCGGCAGGCAGCCTGGCAGCCACAGGAGAGCTCCGGATACCCTCCAGGACTGGCAGGGCAGCTGTTAAGCCCTGGCTCCATGGGCACATATCAGCGCCAGTCCCCGCAGCCCCTTTCCTCAGGGTCCAGCACTCCGACCTGGCCAACCCACAGCCAGAGAGCGCTGGGCAGAGCTTCTTGCCAAGGAAGGCTCTTGCCATTTCTAAGCAGGTGCTCTGGCTTTGTAGGAAAGAGGGAAACTTCTCTGCGGATATGTGGGGGAGGGAGGGAGAAAGGGGAAGGCCTGTTCATGCAGGTGCAGCAGGGCCTTTTGAGTCGCTCCTGAACTAGTCTGGGGACTTGGGGTGGGAAATGGGTTGGGTAGATGAACTAGGGAAGTCCCACTTGTTGCCAGGTAAGTTTAGTGGAGGATAAACAAGCAATTCTACCTAAAGAGCCCTTGCTACAAGATCCTATGGGATTTAAGGGGAGGAGCCAAAGTCAGCATGCAGTATCGGGAATGCTTCCAGAGATAGACACCTCTAATATTTTTGAAGGCTGCCACGGGGTTTGTGGGTGGACAGGGAAAGGGCATTCCAGCCAAGGCACATGCATAAGCATGAGAGAGTACGTGGGTGCATGGATGGGTGAAGTTGGGGCTAGTGGGATCCAGGAGCCAACAAACAAAGCTCCTGCCAATAATACCCACACGAGAATCCTGTGCCCAGAGGCAGTTTGGAAGACTAAGAAGTCCACAGTCGCATCATTGCCCTCCTCTCCTGGGTCATAGGCCTCTTCTTGGCACACCCGGAAAAGAGGTGGAAACAAACAGCTGCCCAGAACACCTGGGCATCTAGGATGGAGGCCTCTTCCCCACTACCCCAGGGGCCAGGCCATAGCCCTGAGGGTTTCTTCTGCCTCCCCGCAGAACAGAGCCATAACCCACTTTAAATTACAACTTGGTACACACTTGCAGAAGCATTTCTCAAAACCTAACCTACCCTTGGCTTGTATAAAGCACTCTAATTTTTATTTTAATTTAATGTTGGTCTCAACCCACAAAATTGCTTTTATAACCCATGAGTGAATCGTGCCTGCAGTTTGGAAACACTGCCCTGGAAAGGGATCTGCCTGCTCTTCTCCAGCCCCACTTCCCAGAAGAAAAACCGAAATGAGAGCCCCTGCGTCCTGGTGAAGGTCAGTGGCGGGCAGGCCAAGCAGGGCCTCCAGAGCTGCTCGAGGGCCTCCAAGGGAGGTGAGCTGCAGAGGGACCCAGGAGGGTGGAAGGATGCCGGCTGGAAGTCACAGAGGGCCAGGTTCAAATCCTGCCTCCGCTTTTGATTGGCTCCCAGACCTTGGATCTATCTGTGAATTAACCTTTGAGCCTCGGACTCCTCGTGCGTTAGCCTGGTATAATAGTCTCTCTCTCGCAGTGTTGCCGTATGGATTCAGGGTGATTTAATGACCTCAACGGAGCTCTGGAACATTTGCGTAGCTGGCAGGGCAAGGCAGGGACAGCCCAACGAAGGCAGGTCCTTGAAGTCCTGGTTAACACTGGTTTCCAAAATTCAAGCCGGCCTGCGGTTTTTCCAGCACGCCTGAAAGCTGGGGACACTCATGCACCAGGTACTCATTCCTGCACACCCCGCCCCCGCCCCACGGACGTGAGGGTCCATAGGTCGCCCCACTTCCTCCCCATCCCTCCGGCCAGCTCCAGCTCATCCTCCCAGTCTGGCTCGGCGCGCCGCCTCCACAGCACCTTTCAGCAAGGCCCGGGACCGTGCGGTGCACCAGTAGGCCCCGTCCGCCTCCCCAGCCGTGCGTTTCTCAAAGGCAGGGTGAGCCCAGCAGTGTGTGTGCGTGTACGCGTGCGCGCGTGTGCTGGGGGCGGGGTTTTCAAAACCCCCGCGAGCCCGCCCTCCCTCCACCCTCAGGCTGCAGGCCCCCGCGGCTCTAACAGCCGGTGCCCTGCTGGACACACCCCGCCTCGCGGAAGCGGCCTTGGCACGAAGGCCCTGGCGACCCCCAGGCAGGGCAACGGGCCGCTCCCCTCTCACCCCCGCCCGCGCGAGGCCCCGCGGGAGGACGCGGACAGAGGCTGTTGGCTGTGCTGCCTGGCCCCACGCCTCCTGTCTGCGCGGCGGGAACACTCCGCGGGCGGCCGCGTGGCCGGGAAGGCGCGGCTGGCGCGGAGCCTGTGGGTGCAGAGCAAGCGGCCGCCCGCTGCCTGCCCTGGCCGGTAGGGACCGCCCGCCCTGCCGGGGAGACTTGGGGGGGCACCGGAGTCGCTGCGAGGTTGCCTCTAGTGGCCTGAGGGCGGGGCGGGCGCGGGGCAGCTGCTGAGGGCACAGTCGCCTCCTGGTCGCAGGGCCCGCGACAGACCCCGATTCTCCCTCCCGGGACACTGGGTGCCAGCTGCGGATATCTCTCGCCGCCGCTGCACCCCGCAGCGACAGAGGGGCCCCCCGGGAAAGAGGGGAAAACCAGCCGCCGCCCGGGACGCTGGTTCTGCGGGTGGCTTCTGAAAATGCCCCCAAGCCCCGAGGAGACTGAGGTGCCTGAGGCAAAGGGGTGCCACTTTCTGCTCCGTGTAGTCCCAGTGTCAGGGGCCTTCTGTGAACCGCGGGAGGGACATAAGTTAGACACCGGGAATACCCACACCTTTGCACGTGGCTGTTTCGTTTCTGTGCCTGAGCCACTTGGCCCTTGCTGTAGCTTCCTACTCGTTTTACAAAGCCCTGCTTGTGCTCACCTGCCCGGTTGGCGCCCTTGCCAACTACCCGGCCAACCACGAATCACGGCCCCAGGCTGTCCACAGGCTACCCACAGGCTACACCGGCTGCAGCTCCTCTTGCAGCATACCCTGCATCCGGCGCTGTAATGTGTGTGTGCCTCCCCCTGGGCTGGGGCCCCTTGAGGCTGCGGGTCTTTCTTAAGTCCGGGGGCTCTTGCCTGGCCTAGGCCTGGTTCCTGGTTAATAAGCTCTCAGTAAGAAGGTTCTGATGGCCCAGGCACTATGGCTCAGGCCAGCACTTTGGGAGGCTGAGTCGGGCGGATCACATGAGGTCAGGAGTTCGAGACCAGCCTGGCCAACATAGTGAAACCCTGTCTCTACCAAAAATACAAAAATTAGCTAGACGTAGTGGCAGGCACCTGTAGTCCCAGCTACTTGGGAGGCTGGGGAAGGAGAATCACTTGAGCCCAGGAAGCGGAGGTTACAGTGAGCTGATACTGTGCCATTGCACTCCAAGCCTGGGCAACAGAGTGAGACACTGTCTCAAAAAAAAAAAAAAAAAAAGGTTCTGATGTTCCAGTGTGTGAGGCAGGGCTGCCCTAGGCCTTCGAGGTCAGCAGCTCCCCAGGCAGGCAGATGCAGGCAGTTGGGGAAGGTCAAACAGGAGGCTGGAGGAACCAAAGCCCCCTCCCATTTCCACACAAGGCAGGGCCTGCACATCAGGCTGCCCCAGGGAGGAGCTGGGATGCCAGCGCCTTTGCCTCCTTGGAATTAGGTCACCGTCCAGAGGCCTGGGAGCCTCCAGTGTCCTGCGTGCCTCGTGCCCTTCCCCTAGCACCAAGCCTTTTCTGGCATGGGGAGGCAGCTGCAGTGGGAAAAGTGGGCCCCAAGTCAGAGGGGCAGGATTGCATGCCCTGTCACTGCTGCTGAACTTGGTTCCCCATCTATGCAAAATGAAGACAATGAGCAGGACATACCTGGCAGGACTATTTAAGGACTAAGTATGTCACCAGCCCGGGAGGTGATACGCCTGAGGCCTTTTCCCGTCCTCCCAGCCCCAGCCACCCCCTTCCACCTCCTCCCACCTGGGAAGGCAAGTTGTCCTTTTCAGAGAAAAGTGGAGCTGTCTTTGGCCCCCAGGAGCTTTTCTCAACATGAAATTTCTCCAGTTTTGTGACCTTAGGCCAAGAATTGCAGTATAGGAGGAGCCAGGGTTTCTCCACACTTGAAGTTTCTTGCTGTGGGCTCATTTCTACACTTTGAAGAGTGCCAGTGCCCTCTTCACAGCCTGAAGCCCCAAGCACTTGTTCCTCTGGCCCCTCTGCTCACCTGCCAGATCCCCCTAATTCCTCCTTCACCCCCCTACCCCATTCTGTGAGCCATGGGGCTCAGCCCCTCCCTCTCCTCCCATGGGCATCATGAAGACAGGGTTCTACCTGGCTCCTGCTGCAAAGGCCCTGGGTGGGGGAACACACTCCCAACACTGCACAGGACTGCCTCCCCACCCCCACGACCTTGTCCCTGGGCCACAGGCCTGCTTCAGTGTTCTTGCCCAATGAAAGCTGCCCTGACACTCTTTTAAACCCGATTCTGCTGAGGGTTGGGTTTCTTGGTTCCAGGATTTTTTTTTTTTTAACCACAGCTGGCACCCTGGCCAGTTCTAAAACAGCCCTGAACCTCCTATTCCACTCCTCAGTTGTGCCCAGCTAGAGTCCCTTGGCTTCTTCTCTCCTGGTCATAAACCTTGTCCAGGGCTTTTCTTTTGCCAAAGGACGGTCTGGAGGCTTCTGCATCTACCCTGGCTGTCACCCTAACCCGTGGCCTCCCCAGCCTTTCCTCTGGCATGCCCACCACCAGCACCCCACTCCCTGGTCCTGCCCATGGCTAGTGAGGGTCAAGTGAGTGTCCAGCCGAGAATTTAGCAACTCAGAGTGAGAGAAGCTTTAGCTTTGCTTTTTAATAAGTTAAGACTGACACATGGCCATCCACTCCCAAAGAGTCCCAGCCCTCCAGGCAGCATTGAGGCCCAGGCAGATGGCCCAGCCGCGCTCTGCAGCTTCCCTGCTGCCCACCCACCCACCTGCCCACCGACAGCACCGCCAGGAGGTCTGGGCAGAAAGCATGCAGCTGTGATGGCCAGGCACCTGCTGCAGCCCTGTCTCCAAGCTGGACAGAACTAAGATGGAGGCTGCCACAGGTCAGGTTGCAGCAACTCTTGCCTCCACCTGGGCAGAGGCAGCGGCCGGGGTGGCATGGGGCTGGTCTGGCCGGTCCCACTAGCTGGATCCTGGCTACCACAGTAGCACGTCCTGAAATTGGTCTTTGTTGTTGTTGTTGTTGTTTTCAACTTTATGTATAAAAAAATTTTCCTAGAAATTTTTAATATTCTGGCTACCAGATAACATCTCCCAGAATTCCCACACCCCGAAGGGGCATAAAACTCCTGCCAGACCACACGTTCTGATTTTGGTTTGGCATATATGGTCAATGGCTGTAAGGCTGGTACTCTGGGACACTTTGCCCATTTCTGGATAAAGGGCAAGGGCAGTGAATGGAGTAGGGAGGAACGTGGCTGAAATAGGGAAGGGTCAAGGCCAATATGGACATGTGCTTTCTTTGGTTCCACAGTGTTGGAGGCTGTAGCCTTTGACCAGGCGTGGGACCAGGAGGTGAGGCCGGCTCTCAGGCATCAACCAAAGGATCCACTGAATCTCCCTTCTCCCCCTGCCAACAAAGGTACAAGTAGATGTTGACACCCCCTCAGACATGGAAGGAGACCCATTTTTTTCTTTTTCTAGTTCTGGATAAATGGCCTTAAACAAAATATGCAAACAGGCTCCTTGCGTCTCCCAAAGGCAGCCCACCACAGAAGCCCTGCCACAGCCCAAGGGGTTAGATGCTGCCAGGATCTGTTTCCGCCACAGAACAGCTCTGTGCAGCACGTTCCTGCCAACCACCCTGAGTGCTTCAGGGCTTCCGAGGCGGTGACAGTGAGGGCAGCAGCACTTCTGGGTCACCGTGGGACAGGTCTCTGCCTCAGGACACGGATTGACAAGCTCTCTGAGTGGGCCAGGAGCTCCTTAATGTGAGCCAAGCCCAGCCCTGCCACCTTGGCCCCGTTCACCTCAAGGATCTCATCGCCCACCCCCAGCAGCCCTGAGTACAGCTTGGCCGTGTTCACGTCAGCCATCTCCTGCACGTAGATCCCTGCAGAGGAAAACAGGAGAATTTCACAATGACACCCAAATCGAAGAAGTGCATCTCTGGAATGCTGACCATGTTGATGAGGTGCTGTTTGTGTGGCACAGGGAGGAGGTGCTCATACCAGGCACTTCTCTGTGCGCATGCACACATACACACACCCCTTATTATTCCATCTCACAACCACAACTGGCTTTAGACATAGATACAGTGCGCCTCCTCCATGGTCTAACTCCATTCCACTGTCTCTGCTTTTAAAGTGGAAATGCTCCTAGTGCAAATAACGCGTTAAACTGTTGTCATTTATTTATACCTGACAGTGAGTGAGCTAATCTTTTTCTGAGATGAGCTTTTCTTGTAGAATTGGGAGGAAAATAGTTTTTAAAAATTAGGAACCATACCTACTCAGTGCCTGGCACTATGATCCAGTTGCTGCCTCAGGTCACCCAGGCCCAGCGTAAAGGCCGGGGTGGTGGGAAGGTATCATCGGAAGAGCAAAAGTGGCTGAGCCACATCCAAGCCTGGTTTGCTGCACTCTATTGCCAAAGACTGACACTGGCCTCAGTCTTACTCAGATATGGCTCCTCAATTGGGATGGGGAAGCATCTGAGCAAAAAACCCCAGGAAAAATAAAAATTCTAGCCACATATTTCAAAGCTGCGGTGGCTCCCTCTCCTCTTCTGCACGTGCCCCCTCCTCCCCACCCCAAAGAGGCCCTGCCTGGGTCTAGAAGGTGCCAAGAGCCAGCCTGCGGGAACTAGCTTCTCTGCTTCTTTCCCAGGCTCCGGCTCTCAGGGAGCCCCCCGTCAGTGGGGCAGGCCCTGTGGGGCTTGGGCTGGCTGGGCTGGGAAGCGTCCAGCTGAGGAGGCCCCCTGCCCCCAACCCCCGCCCGCCGGCCTCAACCGCAGCTGGAAACCTTTCAAATTCCCCTCCAGCTGCTCCCACCTGGGAGAGTAAGTGAGGTGCTGGCTCTCCCAGGGCAGGCTGGACCCCCTGATGCCCATGCTTCATGCTGGGTGGACACAGGGGCTGAGACACAAGCTGAGTTTGCTGGAGGGACTGCGGGGCACACCCCTGGTGTGGGCATCAGCACTGGCGGAATTCAGGCTGCTCAGCGCAGCCTTTGGCACCCTCGCTGTTCCCAGCCCAGCTCGGCTCACTCTGCATTTCAGACATGAGGCCACTGCCCACGCGTTACTGTCTTCACTTCCTTTTCCTCCAATCAGGTTCTTAGCAGGGGCCCGAAAGGGCATCAGGTCTGCTCCTCAATCTCTGGCTTGAAACTAGTCACCACATCTTGGACTAGTGGGAAGTCCTCTCTCGGATCCCCCAGCCCCGTAGGAGCTTTGGGCAGCCCAGCCTGTGGCCCTGACAGAAGTCAGGCGTTTTAAAGCCTGCCTCTGAAGTGTGGGTTTGAAAGAGCACTGATCTTCACCGAAGTACCTGAAAGTCTGTGGCTCTGAATTTAGTAAATCCAATCTTTGTACACATTCCCCCTCCCTGGTCTGAGGTGTAGAATCCCTTTTGTTGCTTCTTGGCCAAGCCGAGCCTTTTCTGTGGGGCTGTCTTCCCTGACAGAGTACATCTGCCATCCTGACTGTACAAGGCGTTTTCCCTCAGCCCTGTCTTTTACCTCCTCTAGATGGACCTTTCACTGCTTGCCCTCCCTGTCTACGGGTTGGTGGCACGGGGAGGGGGCAGGTAAGAAGGGGCCCCTGGGGCAAACCCAGAGAAGTGTCTGATGTGCTGTGGGAGTTGCAGGTGGGGACTAATGATAAACCCTGAAAGAATGCTGCCAGAGCTAGGCCAGACACTGACGTCACGCCTGCCATTTTGGGGAGACTCGGGTAGGTTTCGCAGCTGAAATTCGTGACACAAATATGACAGCCTGCTGTCATAGGCATTTATTGTCTGCTGGAAATGGCCTTTGTTGAGGATGTGTGATCTCTATGTTGTATCCAATTAGAAGCAGAAGGCAAAGCCTGCTGTTCTCACAGGCTCATATAGAGTCGGATGTGAAAGCCAGCAAGTTAATACCAGCATCCTGCCGGTTCAGCACGGGGCGCAAGCCAGCCCTCCTCACAGCCCCTTGGAGCCTGGAAGAAGCGACCCTCTGCTGTTGGAGGATGGCCTGGGACACGGAGGCCCCAGCACTCGCCAGGCTTCATGTGCGTGGGGACCCCTGTGTGCCATCCAGCGCCCATGACGGCAGCAGGACCAGGGAGTGCCTGGGCACAACGGGGAGCTGGCACCAACTCAGGCGAGGGTGCCGGGGGCCCTGGGTCACTAGAGACCCCTGCCCATCAGAGCTCCCTGACGGGTGACGGGGAGGGGCTCCCACTGCCTACAAGGGAGCCAAAAGGGACTCTGGGGGAGGGTGGGCGGCAGAGTACAATGACCTGTTGTGTGTGCACTCACATCGACAGGTGAATGCGGATCACGCTGGTCCCTGTCTGGGGTTCTCTTCCCCAGACTTTCTCTTTCTGAAGGGGAGGGAAGAAAAATGCTAGGCCCTTTCCTGTGTGCCTTACCAAATGCTCCTTATGACTCTTCTAGGTAGGTTTTGTCATCCTCATTTCACAGATTAGGGAACTGAGTGAGGTTCAGTGGGGATGTCGCCTGCTCTAGATCACATAGCCAGCAGAGGTGCTGGAGCACAAACATGCTGCGTTGTCTGCCTCTGCCTTCACACCACCTGTCCGGGGGGCCTGTCCTGCTCCCCTAACGGGAGAGGAGGCTACGGGAAGGCCTGTGAGGAAGGACTTTTTATCCTCCTGAGGTCCAGAGTAGGCAGAGACCTGTCCTCTCTTCCTCTTACATGTCCAGCTCATCAGCAAATAGTCAAATCAACCAGAATCCAACCCCTGTCCCCTCTCCCCTCTCCCCATCTCCACAGCCGTTCCCAGTCCAGGCACCACTGTCTCTGTCCTGGACTGCTGAAATAGCTTCAACACAGGGCTCCCTGGCTCCACCCGTGTCCCACTGGGGTCTATTCTCATAGACATTAGAGAGTCTCAGTGCTCGCTCCGAGCCCTCTAGTGGCTCCCATCTCATTCGGCATGAAAGCCAAAGCCCCTTACAGTGGCACAACCCCATCTTTCCAAACTCTGCTCCTCCCAACCCGTTGCCTGCTCTGCAGTGTCCAGCCTGACCCTCACAGTTCTCACAGGCCAGGCTCGCCCCTCCACCAGGGCTCCGCACTTGCTGTTCAGTCTGCCGGAATGCTCTTCCCCAGACACCCATGGGGCCCCTTCCTCGCCCCATCCACGGCCCTGCTCAAGTGTCATCTTCTCAGAAAAGCCTCCCCACACTCCTGTCTATACCAGCACCTGCCACACCTGCTTTATCTGTATGTTTCTCAGAACTTTCTTTTCACCATCTGACATACGTAGCACATTATACATAACAAGAGTACACATTTTATAGATACAATCTAACTGCTCACTGGGTAGTATATTCATGAGGATAGGGATTTGGTCTGTTCCATTTACTGCTGTATCCCCCGTATCTATAACACATAGTAGGTGCTTAGTATATATTTGCTGAAACAATGATGGAACAGACATGAGAACTCATGCTGTGGTCTGCAAATGTGGCAGCAGGCAGACTTTTTTCCAGGCTAAACAGCATTGAGCTAGGAGATCAAAGCACAGGACTCAACCCCCCATCGGCAGAGCCCGGCCGCAGCAGGCTTCTGTGCTCGTCTTTCTGTATCTGTCTCTCCCTTTCTCTCTCCTTCCTTCCCCTCCCCTCCTTCCCCACCCTCACATACGTGTCTTCCTTCCCTGATCCTCTGGGGAATGTCTTTTATGGGCCCTTGAGATGCATTCTGGACCACAGACCTTGGGCGTGGGCTTTGGCAAGTCACGTTGCCCTGAAAGACTCATGGATGGGGTGGAACTGAGAACTGGTCAGAGTGCAGAATGATGTCCAGGACTTCTCCCTGCCCTTGCCTGGGTTGAATTGAGACCCAGAGCACACCCC
This sequence comes from Pan troglodytes, assembly GCF_028858775.2. NCBI lineage: Eukaryota > Metazoa > Chordata > Mammalia > Primates > Hominidae > Pan > Pan troglodytes. The sequence continues at coordinate 68,189,026 of NC_072398.2, forward strand.
AGTCAGAGGCCTGCAGCCAGGATTCATCTGAACATAATCATCGGGCACAGGCCTGAGGGAGGGACGGGATGCAGAGACAGACAGGCATGCTCCACGTGCCCAGACATACTCCACAGCCAGAGGAAAGGAACCGTTTCAACGCAGCCACATCAAAGGGACTGCTGAGAACCAGCAGGCACAGACAGTTTCCCTCTGGCTCTCCTCTGCAAAGATGGCCTTCAAAATTCTAATTTATTTATTTCTTTTTTTTTTTTCCTTTGAGATGAAGTTTTGCTCTTGTTGCCCAGGCTGGAGTGCAATGGCGCAATCTCGGCTCACTGCAACCTCTACCTCCCGGGTTCAAGCAATTCTCCTGCCTCAGCCTCCCAAGTAGCTGGGATTATAGGCATGCGCCACCACGCCCAGCTAATTTTGTATTTTTAGTAGACATGGGTTTCACCATGTGGACCAGACTGGTATCGAACTCCTGACCTCAGGTGATCCAGGCGCCTCGGCCTCCCAAAGTGCTGGGATTACAGGCATGAGCCACCGCGCCCGGCCTAAGATTCTAATTTCAAGATGTCATCAGACAGCAGGGAGACAGTGGAGTCAAACCTGCCAACTCTACCCCCTCCCGCACACTCCCCACCAACGCACTCTCAGCTGCAGTTGCCCAGGGCAAAGGCTCTGCAGGTGCAGACTCCTAGAGAGCCCTGGACAATTCAGAAAGAGCCCCTGAGGGGAGAAGCCTAGTCCTGTAGTCAGAGGCTTTCTGAATTCCCAGAGCTGCACGGCTCAGCCAAAGACCAGAAAAGCCTCTGACCACAGCCAGAAGGCCCTGCCTTGTTTGCTAAGGCCGCCCCAGCCATGGGGCTGAGGAAGAGGAGAGGGCATACCTGAGTCTGGGCGCCCATTCCCAGAGGCCACGCAGAAGCCGAATGTGCCCCCCGGGGAGCGCTGCAGCTGCAGCTGGCTGGTGCCGTCTGGGAACACCTCCACCAGGCGGCCCACGGTGCGAGCCAGGCTGGGAGCACCCACGTCCTCCACACTGAGGGCACGCCGTGGTGAAGTCTTGGCCGGCCTGCGAGGGAACCAGAGACACAGTGAGGGCAAAAAGCGTCAGGCACTGGGCACAGCTCTTCCCTGGCTTACAGATGACCGATGCCTCACAGACTTAAGAGCCTGGCATTGGAGGCTGGGGTTCTGCTGACTTCAACCAGCAAAAAGAGCCTGCTAGGGCCAAAACTGGTGGGTTTCCGCCACTGTGCAAGGCCCCCCAAAGCCTGCTGTGGAACTAGAAACCCCACCCTCCCAAAGCAGTGGTTTCAAATTTTGGGGGGTACAGAGACCTTTGTAAGAATCTGACAAAAGGTATAACTTTATGTCACATTTCCAGGAGCTAACATACACCCCGAAGTACATCCACGCCCCAGGAAAGAGCAGCCAGCCTACAGGGCCTCATCGGACAGGGTGGGATTTTCCAAGCAGGTCATGGGTCACGGGCCTCTTTGGGGGCCTCTGTCTCTATGTGTTTATTCGGATCTTTAGCTGGGCTAAGAAAACTCTCTAAACTTTCTGATTTCAAGATGTCATCGCACAGCAGAGGGACAGCGGAATCAAACCGGCCAACTCTAGCCCCTCCAGCAACCCCAGGCCTTCTCAGAGCCCAATGCACCGAGGGTCCATGCAGGGCACTGAGGTGCTGAGACTCCTGTGGCAGCCTCGTCTCCACACATCAGATGTCCTGTTGCTTTCCCTTCAAAGGACCCTGCTCAGAGCCATGATGCTGAGGCAGGAAGGAGTTAAGCTTTTGGCTCCACTGGTCACTCTCTGAGTTTATCCTCCAAACCATGTGTGCCCCTCATACCTGCCAGCTGCACTGTGGTCCCCTGGCCCTGCTACCAGGTAGAGGCTGGACCGGTCCCCCTTGCTGCTCAGCAGAGAATGGAGGTTCTGAAAAGAGGCAGCTTTCCGACGCTGGTGAGAGGGTGACACCTGATGAGAAAGGGACAATATTGCGGGTGAGAAAAGCTACCTGGGAGGTGCTGACGGAGGACTTGGCCCCACCATGAGCCTGAGGGCCCTGTAAGAAAGTGACAGCACAAGCTTTTATCATTGCTTCCAAGAATTCAACAGGAACCACCATGACTTACTCAAGGACATCATGGGTCTACATAGGCCATCTGAGGAGTCAAGGGAGTTTTTGTTTTGCTTTTTAGCTGAAATAACAACTTTAGTGCTATACTAATTTCCTCATTGATTAAGGAAATCTAATGTACTCATTAAGGAAGAAATGAAAGTAAGTTTATTATACAGTAATAAATACCACTTTAGAGTTAAAATTCAAAATATTTTGTGATTCTTTAGTATGTCTTTTATGATTGCTTTCGTGCAAAAATTTAAATTGAATATTGCACCTTCAAACATCGTGGATAAAAAGACAAGAAATCATTCAAGGAGTTCACAAAATGATGGGGGCAGGGCTGAGCACAGGTAAGTTAAAAGGTTTCAGTGCACATTAAAAAGAGATGGTGTGTGCCGGGTGCAGTGGCTCATGCCTGTAATCCCAGCACTTTAGGAGGCTGAGGCGGGCAGATCACCTGAGGTCAGGAGTTCAAGACCAGCCTGGCCAACATGGTGAAACCCTGTCTCTACTAAAATTACAAAAATTAGCCAGGCATGGTGGCGGGTGCCTGTAATCCCAGCTACTCAGGAGGCTGAAGCAGGAGACTCACTTGAACCTGGAGGCGAAGGTTGCAGTGAGCTGAAATCATGCCATTGCACTCCAACCTGAGTGACAGAATGAGACCCTGTCTCAAAAAAAAAAAAAAAAAAAAAAGATCTACTACCATTCAATCCTACAATCCCACTACTGGGTATCTACCAAAGGAAAGAAGTCATTGTAAGAAAAGTTTGGTTCCATATATTTGCAATTGCAAATTGTGCTGCTGTGTACATGGTGTGCACATGTATATAACAGCACAATTTGCAATTGCAAAGATATGGAACCAAGCTAAGTGCCCATCAACCAACAAGTGGATAAAGAAAATGTGGTATATATACAGCCGGGCGCAGTGGCTCATGCCTGTAATCCCAGCACTTTGGGAGGCCAAGGCAGGTGGATTACATGAAGTCAGGAGTTTGAGACCAGCCTGGCCAACGTGGTGAAACCCCATCTCTACTAAAAAGATAAAAATTAGCCGGCTGTGGTGGCCTATGCCTGTACTCTCAACTACTCAGGAGGCTGAGGCAGGAAAATTGGTTGAACCTGGGAGGTCGAGGTTGCAGTGAGCAGACATTGCGCCACTGCACTCCAGCCTGGGTGACAGAGCAAGACTCCATCTTAAAAAAAAACAAAAAACAAAAAACTAAACCTCCCAGCAAACACACTCTTGGTAGCACCACACACCAACAGCAAGTATTGGAATGTCACAAATACTGCAGGGGAGACAGATTCTTCCTTTATCTTCTTTTTTATTTTCTTGAAAATTTCTTTTTTCAGTTCTTGAAAATTTATCTCTGCTGCTCATCCTCCCTGCTCTGCCTCCCTTTCTTGCCCAGTAGACTTCCTATCTCTGTCCATTCAGCTCAGATTGCCCATGAACCTCTCCATGACACCGACGGGGGTGGTGTTTGCCTTGGAGGGCTTACAGAGATGGAAGTCCTGATGACAATAAATCTGGGTGCCACGGCTCAGACACGCTTTGGATAAATCTAACTTCATAAGAACAGTGAGTTTCTGGAGCACAAGTCACCGCTGCTGATTCCCCCCAGCTTCAATATCTGTGGTGGTTTCTCTGCCTTCCATTCACTCAACCAGCAAATATTTGTTGAGCACTGGCCACACGCCTTGGACAGTCTTTGGTGGAAGACAGTCAATGGGACCTTCATTCAGTCCGCATCCTCTTCTCGCCTGCAGCCTGGGAAATGAAAGGCGCCAGCGACGCAAACCGCTCTCACCTGCTTCACTCTGCCTAGGAGAGCGGGGAGGGAATTAGGAGAAACAGACCACCTGAACTCCCTGGAACAGAAGGGGTGTCCGAGGGGTGCTGCTCCTGGTTGCAGAGCGTGGGGCGCTTGGTGAGGGAGAGCCTGAGCGAGCTGCCCTGCGCTTCCCACCCACTCACTACTCGGTATGTATTGTGCGTACTGTACTAGCTTGCCTAGTAAGTACCGGAATACAAAGATCGAGCGGTGTTCCCTCAAATAACTCACACTCCAGTGAGGGCTGAGAGACAAAACCCAACTAAACGTGATGCCTCGAGTTCCACAAAGGAGGGAGGCACAGGAGAACTGGGGGGCAGGGGGTGGAGCCCCAGTTTGGCCTGAGGCAGGATTGGGAGCGGCTCCCTGAGGGGCATGTGCCTGCAGTAGATGGATGAGCGGGCGTTTGCAGGTGGGGAAGGTGGGAGAAAAGAGCCCTGAAGGTTCAAAGTCAGACTGTGTGTGATCTGCCGACAGAACTGCAAGGGGGTCAGCTGCAACCGGGGTCAAGCGTGTTAAAAGAAGAATGAGGAGGGATGAAAGCAGACAGATCCCAGAAACTCTCTGGCCATGCCAAGTGGTCTGAACTTTGTCTTGAAGGCGATAAGGGACCAATGACAGATGTTCGGCGAGGGGGTGGCGTGGTCGGATTTGCATATCAGAAGGACCACTCTGGAAGCCACATGCAGGACCATGGCAGGGAGGCCAGTCAAGGGGCTGCTGAGGGAATCCACGTGGGAAGTGATCTGTGCCTGGGCTCAGAGTCACTATGACCATGGAGAAGTTTCCAGAACCATCAGGCTGTCAACTCTCCGAGACTTGGCTGAGGTGGCAAAGCTGAGGAAGAGGGAGTAGCCTAGAGTGACCCCAGGCCTGGGCAGCTGGCGGGGAACAGCAGTGTGAGGAGCTGCTGACTTGGTTCTAGGGGAACCCAAGTCTCATGGGTCAACCATGGGGATGCCAGCAGCTTCCGTCTCCCTACTGTGGGCTCCTTGGGAGGCATCCTCAGCACCTCCTCCCTCCTTTCACTTTTCATTCTGATGGTGGTTGCACTGCTGCTGGCTTCACTCCCTGGGCTGGGGCCCCTGGACTCACCGGGTGCAGGGATTGTAACGATGGGGCCCTGGAGTGTGACGTCAGGCCAGGCGGGGTGGGCTGCAACTGCTCCACACTGTAGCTGCGGGACTTGCCCAGCTTGGGCCGGGAACTCTGGCCCAGGGCTGAGAAGAGCTTTTTCAGCCCCAGGGTGGAGGCTATGCTGCTGCTCCTTTTCTTGTTCTGGTCCAAAGGGGCAGCCGAGGGGGAGCCAGGTCCTGTGCCAGCTCCTGCTGATGCTCTGAAACACAAGGGTGGAGGTGAGGGGGCGGGGGAGGGCCGGGAGGCTGGCCAGGGCAGACTGTACCCTGGGGCCATCTCGAGGGCAGCAGATGGGCCAGCACCAATGCCTCTGGCACATTTGGGGCCAGGAACTAACAACCAGGCTGTAGAAAGAAAGGCCAAGTGGAAGCCGAGTGTGGTGGCTCCTGTCTGTGGTCCCAGCTACTCGGGAGATGGAGGCGGGAGGATCACTTGAGCCTGGAGGTCAAGGCTGCAGTGAGCTGTGATCACGCCACTGCACTCAACCTGGGTGACATAGTGAGACCCAAAAAAAAGAAAAGAAAGAAAAAAGGAAGAGAAGAAAGAAGGAAAGAAAGAAGGAAGGAGAGAGAGAGAGTAAAGGAAAAGAAAGAAAGAAAAGAAAAGAAAGAAAAAAAAGACTGCCAGATACTCTGCTTGGGTTGCTTTTGGGGAGAATAGCTCAGGCAAGCCCCCCGCCATAACACTCAGCTCAGGGCCCACCCAATCATTCATTCAGTGTATGTTTTTTTTCTTTTTTGAGATGGAGTCTCACTCTGCTGCCCAGACTGGAGTGCAACGGCATGATCTTGGCTCACTGCAACCTCTGCCACCCAGGTTCAAGCTATTCTCCCACCTCAGCCTCCCGACTAGCTGGGATTGCAGGCACACACCACCACGCCCGGCTACTTTTTGTATTTTTAGTACAGACAGGGCTTCACCATGTTGGCCAGGCTGGTCTCGAACTCCTGACCTCAAGTGATCCACCTGCCTCATCCTCCCAATGTGCTGGGATTATAGGCATGAGCCACTGCCTGGCCCATTCATTCAATACTTCTTAACGACCTACTATGTGTCAGCCTCTTCTAGGTCCTGGGGTGTGTGTATGCAAGACAAACAAGGTGCCTACTCTCAGGAGCTTATGAACAACAGACCATGAAAACCAAGGAGACCCATCCCATGTGGGTGAAGCAGACTGTGACCAGGCACTTCTTTGAAATGGAGTGGTGGGGAAGGTCTCTCTGAGAAGAGGAGCTTTAAACTGAGAGTTGAAGAAGGAGCCAGGGCTGCGACGCCTGGAGTTGAGTAGTCCAGGTGCGGGGAACAGCTGGTGCCGCAGCCTTGGGGCAGGAAGAGCTCTGGGTGTTTAAGAACAGAAAGGGGCCAGGCCATGAGGCTTGGGTGTAGGTGATGAGAAAGGGGGAAGAGGCAGGACAAGATGAGGTCAGACAGGCAGGCAAGGCGGATTCCACAAAGCAGGACCAGCCACAGCCGGGGTGTGAAGTCTACTCCAAGTGCAGGGAAAAACCATTGCAGGCAGGGTTTTCAGTAGGAGAATGACACCATTTAATCCAAGTTTTAAAAAGCGACCCTTGACTATTGTGTGGAGAAGGAAATGTAGGGGCAAGAGTGAGGGCAGAGAGCAGGTAGGGGCGACTAGAATTGTGTAGCAAAGAAGCCATGAGTTCAGGCCAGGAGAAGTGGTGGGAGGCAGGGGGTTCCGGAGCTGGCAAGGACTTGCAGAGGGTTACAGTGGGAGAGAAGGAAGAGGAAGCAGCCCAGGACTCCTGGATTCGGGCTTGTGTGCTGTGCAGACAGACAGTGATGTGTTTGCCGGGAAGGGGACATGGGGGAAGCAGTTGTTGAGCTTTTTGTTTGAGAGGCCCATCAGACCCCCTGATGGAGATGTCCAGGAGAAACTGGGCATGCAGCTCTGAAGTTCTGGAGAGCAGATGGTGCTAGAGATGGAGAGCTGGCTCTGGTGCCTCTTCAGGCTTAGAGCTGCCTGCAGCCACCAGGCATAGTGTGTCACAGGGAAGAGAAGGCCCTGGCCAGAACTCCGGGCTCACCAAGGCTTTGAGGCAAGCCAAGGAGGTCCCGAGGGCCAGGACTCGGCGCCCACCCTTCCCCCACTCCCCCTCTCTCCCCCCAGCTCCGCCTGAGCTGAAGGAGAGAAGGGAAATGTGATTGCATCTGGTTACTTTCGAGCATCCAAGCACAGAGCAGGAGGAAGCCTCTCAGACAGGTAACCCCATTCTGGGCCCCTCCCCAGGGCTAGGGCTCTGCTAGCTTTGCCCCAGGCACCGGCACAGTGTCTGCAGCTAGAGGCCGTTCAATGGATGCTCCATGAATGAATGATCAGGTACATCAGACTAAACGACACTGGGAGAGGAGTGGGAGGGCTGCCAGGCTTGTTCACAGTCTAGGGATCCTCTGAAGACTAGGAGCAGGGAGGTGGGTCATGCCACCACTCCAGGGGGTCTCTGTCCCCTCCCAGAGCCCCCATTCCCACCTCCTTCTGCAATCTGGCTCTTTCTCCTGTCACTCACCTTGACAGCACATGTCCTCCAGATCCTGACCCTGTCCTCTGCAGGCTTCCCTCTGATTCCTTGCTGGACTCTGACTCCTCTGAGGACAGGGAGAGGGTGATGCCCGTGGAGTTGATGGTGGCAACATCTGCTGAGCCAAGAAAGCCCTGGGGTCCTCCTGAAACAAGCACAGCATCCCACCTGAGTCAGACCGGCTCACCCCACAGGTCCTGTGGGGGAAAGGGACATTCCCAACAACAGGGGGAGGGTGAGAAGAAGCTGGAGAGGTGGAGCTCAAGGAGAGCAGTGGAGAGACCTGGGAAGCAGCAAGGGAAGGTGGGGTGGCCTCTTAGATGACCAGGGCTGAGGACCCCTCATGAGTGTCCTCTAAGCTGGAAACTATTTGAGGACAGGGACTGAGTCTTGTTGACTGCTGTAACCTCGTCACCCAGCACAGCATCTGGTCCACAGTAGATGATCACTGTTTGTTAAATGAAACGGTTGACTGTGATAAGCCATGTCCCTTCTATATCAAGGGACACAGTGGGAGCAGGGGAAAATTTTGTATTCCTGGGACAAAACCCACAATCTTGTCAGTTGTGATTTCTAAGAGCTTTAAAATAGCCATCATTTCTGGAGATCTATTATGTGCTAGGCAACAAGTGGAATCCTCTCCAGAGATGAGTTCACGGAGTCCTAGAAGATGGTGCCATCATCGTCCTCACTTTATGGAGGAGGATGCTGGCAGGCTAAGGGATTGAGGGACTCGCCCAGGGCCTCACTCGCTCTGCTTCAAGCTCCAAGGTAAAGGCTCAGGTTGCCCAGAGAGGTCAGCAGGTCTCAGAAGGGAAGCCCTGCAGGAAGTGGTTAGGGGCAAGCCCACAGCCTGCCTAGAGCCCACCAGAGAAGGAAATCGCCACTCAGCACAGGGTGGGAGGGACCCCAGGGGGAGGCGGTTGCCTCAAGGTTTGTGTAAGCAAGGGAGGAAGAGGGACCAAGTCTGTGTGTCCCTGTGCAGTGGAGGGGACTTTGCATCCACATCCTCAATAAGGTCTGTCATCTCTCTGCCCTCTCTCCCTCCACTCTGTTGCCAAGCCCTGGGTCCCTCTTGAGCCATCCCAGCCCCAAGACTGTCAGAGCCGTGGTCACATTAGAGCAAAAATGTGTGGAGTGAGCCTGTTATCTCTGCCTAAAAGTGAGCGGCAGAGTTGGTCACCTGGGATCACAACACTAGGGATCAGAGCCTGAGCCTGCCAACCCCTAGGATTCTCCCACAATATGAGGACCCCTTCCAAAGGCAAAGTGGTGAGACCCACACCCTTCAGCAGCCTTGCCTGCTGAAACCTACTGGTCCACCAACAGGCCCAGGGTCCTCCGGACAGTGTGTCTGCCTGGCCACAGAATGCCTCAAGGGCAGGACTCCTGCTCAAGTATTCACATGTGCATTCCCCACAGTGCCTAGTATAGTGCCTGGCACATAACAGGTGCTCAGCCAGTGCTGAAGGAATGAATGAGTGAATGAAATGAAATAATGATGCTGGAGGGGCAGGGCCTCAGCCATGTGATTAGTGGACATCTACTGTTCTAAACAAATAGTAAATCCTGGAGCTGTTGCCTCTTCCTGCGCTGTTGGGAGTAAATCCCTTAAAGTCCAGGCCTCCAGCAGCCATGGAGCTTGGAGCTTGGAACCTCAGGGTTCCCAACAGGAAGAGGACGTCTCCATCACCTTCCCCATAGTTCTGCCTCCCCCGGGAGGGAGTTGCTTAGTCTGCCTCCAGGCCAGCGGTCAATCCTGCATCCAGCCTCCACCAGCACTCCTGACACCTCAGAGCAGCTCCAAGGAGCTGCCGAGGTGGTGTGTGACACTGCCATCTGACTATTGAGATAAAAGGGAATGACTCTGAAGGCCTGGGTGTCATGGATTGGGTCTGGGTGTCTGCTGTAGAACCACACCAGGCCTGGGCTGGGCAGGAACCAGCGGCAGCCCCTTACCATCTCTGCTGTTCTCCAGGGGCGGCTCCGGTTCCCGGCTGCAGGGGCCCCTCTCCACCCTACCCTCGTGGACGGCTCCCCCGTAGGGCTCCTGCAGCCCCCGAGGTGCGCTGTTGTTGCAGTTGTTGGTGGACAGGGCCAGCAGTGGGTGCCTGACCTGAGGGCAGCTGGGCTGGGTCTGTGATGGGGGCAGCTCACAGGTCCTGAGAACCGCGCTTCTTGAAGGAGGCCGAGGGATACCCACAGGCTCTCTCTGGTCACCCGGCCTGAGCAGTCCAGCCAGGGCTGCCTTCCTGTGAGACACTGGCGAGGTGGTTTTCCTCGAAGGGGGAGGGGTTGGCGCCCAGCCTTCAGGACAAAAGGAAGCTGTTGGCTGCCAGGCTTGGTGTGGGGCAGAAGGCTCTGCATGGCTCTGTTGCAGGGAGGAAGGAGAGACAATTTCCAGGGACTCGTGGCTTTCTGTAACCTGGGCCTGGCCTCCTGGCCCCGATGATTCAGGCGTCATGGGGGAGGTGGTGGCATAGGCTGTCCTGCATGGAGTCCGGGAATCCAAAGGGTGAGCCTGGTGACTTCCCAGCCCTGGTCCAGGCTGCCACTGGGGTCCCAGGGACACCCGCTTCAACTCCAGGTCAGAAGGCTTGGCATCTTCTCTCAAAAATAGAGTTCCCTCAGGCGTGTGTCCTCTGCCCTCCTTCACCTCATTTTCCACCTCCACATCATCAGCCCTAGGCAGGTGTTGCTGGGCCTGAAGGCCCCAAGGGAGCTCCGCCTCAGCCTTCTTGGACCACCTGTGGCCTCGAGGCCTGGAGCCCCGCAGTCGCAGTCGCGGGCTGCTGCCTTGGGTCCGCCCACACACCCAGCCAGCCTGAGAGGTCCCCGCCTCCTCACTGTCGGTCCTGCAGTTCTCAGAGTTGTCTGTGCTGTCCAGGGCAGAGTCCACCTCCGCAGGGCACACGGTGTCTCCGATGTGTGTTTCCCGGATCCATTCCATGTGGAGCCGGGGCTCTGCAGGAAGGAGCCGGAGTGGGGAGCTCAGGCCACCCAGCACCCTCTCCATCCCACAGGCAGCCTGGAGCTCCTGGAGGGTCCTGGGGTCGGGGGGCGCCTTCCTCTGGGCGGGGCGCGGGTCGTCGATGCAGCTGCCGCAGGCCTGGCACCTCCTCTCGCTGCCCGGTGCCGGCGGTGCCGGGTGTCCCCTGCGGTCCAGGCTGCCCACAAGCCGGTGGAATGTCCCCTGCCCCGCGTCCCGGAGCCGGGGGGCCCCGTTGATGTAGTCGGCGAGGTCGGGCTTGGAGCGCAGGGGGCCCTGGTCCGCGGCCTGCAACACGGTGCTCAGCACCTGGCGCTGGCGCTGCTGCAGCCGCTCCAGGTGACGAAACTCGGCTTCGCGGGCGGACTCATCCTCAAAGCGCACGTGCGACGGCGAGGGGCCCCGCCTCGGCCTCTGCCCGCCGCTGGACTCTCCGCTGGAGGAATCGCTCGTGTGCCCGTTCTGGAGGCTGTCTCTGCAAGCAGGGGTCGTCCTGGGGTCCCGGGCTGGGCTTCTGTGGCCATCTCTGATGAAGAGACAGGAGGAGAGAGGTCAAGGGCAGAAACCTGGGGAGCTATGGACACGCATCGGCCCTACCCTCTTCACCCTGGGCTACAGTCTCCCACCGTGCTCTGTGGCAACCGCAATCCACAAGGTTACTCCAGAGAGGATTTCTGGGGGCGTCTCGGCAAACCAGAGTAGCTTGCCAGCCCATTCTGATCCTGAGACAGCGCTAAACAAAACCAAGGCCACCTTCCGTGCTTTTGGCTTTCTCTCTCTTGCATGGCTCAGCCTGAGTTAAGATGAAACACTATTGAATGGGAAGATGCTGAAGTCCTCACATGTGTGTGTTGCTGGGGTGAGGGTGGGGCGGCGTCTGTGTGTGTGTGTCTGTTAGGGAGAGGAAGTGAGCCTGACCACCATGTATTTTTGGTAGTGATTGTGGAAATATGTATTTGCTGTAATGCTGTCACGGGAACAGGATATTTTAAGTCTCCACTTAAAGGAGAGGCTGTGTGAGAACTGAAGTCAGAGATTCTTTTTTTGTTTGTTTTAGTGGCAGGATCTCTCTATGATGCCCAGGCTGGAGTGCAGTGACATGATCTCGGTTCACTACAGCCTCAATCTCCGGGGCTCAAGTGATCTTCCCACCTCAGCTTCCCAAGTAGCTGGGACCACAGGTGTGCTTCACCTTATCTGGCTTATTTTGATTATTTTTTGTACAGATGAGGTCTCACTATGTTGGCCAGGCTGGTCTCAAACTCCTGGACGCAAGTGATCCTCCCACCTCGGCCTCCCAAAGTTCTGGTATTACAGGTGTGCACCACTGCGCCCAGCCTGAAGTCAGGGTTTCTTTTCTTTTCTTTTTTTTTTTTTTTTTTTGAGACGGAGTTTCACTCTTGTTGTCCAGGCTGGAGTGCAATGGCGTGATCTCAGGACCGCAACCTCCGCCTCCCAGGTTCAAGCGATTCTCCTGCCTCAGCCTCCCGAGTAGCTGGGATTATAGGCATGCGCCACCACGCCCGACTAATTTTGTATTTTTAGTAGAGACGGGGTTTCTCCATGTTGGTCAGGCTGGTCTTGAACTCCCGACCTCAGGTGATCCGCCTGCCTCGACCTCCCAAAGTGCTGGGATTACAGGCGTGAGCCACCGCACCCGGCCTTAAAGTCAGGGTTTCTAAGCAATTGCTCCCGAAGTTTCCACACAGGGTTCCACATCACCTTGCTTATGCAAAATTCAGACAAGGCAACAGTGATGTTTCTCCTTGGCCCCTGAGTCTTGACTGTTCCAACCCCCACTCCAGGCACTGTCCCTCCCCAGCCCTCACACACACTCTCGTCCTGCTTTTGCTGGGGATGGCACTGCTGTGCTGGGTAGTCTGTCCATCTGTCATCCACTTTGGCTCTGGGAGACACTGTGGCGAATAGTCAAGTCCTGCTCAGTTCCGGAAGACACCTGTACACATCTCACACCAGGGCCACCTGGAGCCAGGTAACCCGAGTTTCAGGCCACTATGCAAATGGACCCAGGCCCACAGGCCATTTTCTATCAGAAGGCACCCAAGAAAGGACCATAGTTCTCCCTTTCTTTTCCTGGCAGTGGCCTCCCCACCAATCCACTGCTAAGTGTTGGGATTCCATTTCTTGTTTCTTTCATTTATCACTTCTTTATCACTCACACTGGACCCCTGCAGTGGCCTCTTATCCAGCCTCTCCACTGCCTCCTGTCTGTAGGTCCAACTGGAGCACAGCCTTTATCACACCAACCCAGAAGAGGGCACAGGGTCAAGTGCATACACTTTGGAGGGAAAATGCAGGCTCCCCACATTCCTTCCTGCTTCCTCTTACACTCCCAGGCCTTCAGGGCCTCCAGGCCTCCTTCCCTGACCTCATGCAACCCTCCTGCCTCATTTCCTGGATCTTTCTTCTTAGCCTACTAGCATTTGACTTCTATTTATTAGATGCTGAATGCTCACTGGAATGCAAAAGGCAATGGACAATGGGAGCTCCACACCTGCTCCTACCCCTGACTCCAGTCATTTCCCCCCATAAGCACTGCTCCAGAACGAAATTTTTTTTAAAAAGAACTCCTGCTGGCCAGGCGCAGTGGCTCACGCCTGTGATCCTAGCACTTTGAAGGCCAAGGTGGTCGGATTGCCTGAGCTCAGGAGTTGAAGACCAGCCTGGGCAACACGATGAAACCCTGTCTCTACTAAAAATAGAAAAAATTAGCCGGGAGTGGTGATGCGTGCCTGTAGTCCCAGCTACTTGGGAGGCTGAGGCATGAGAATTGCTTGAACCCGGGAGGCAGAGGTTGTGGTGAGCCAAGATCGTGCTGCTACACTCCATACTGGGCAACAGAGCAAGACCCTGTCTCGAAAAAAACAAACAAACCAAGCCAAAACAAAACAAAAAAACATACACAAACTCCTCCTAAGCAAGTAGATCTGCCTGCTTTGAGATTTCAGCAGATCCTGTGCTTAAAAAGGCTGCTCTGGGGAACACTGAAGAGGTGTCGGTCAGCCTGTTTTCTGGAACTCACATTCAGCCAGGGCTACTCATTCATCAGGCACAACAGCCGCTATGCCAAGGACACACAATATGGACAGGGGCCCAGGAAAATGTTGTAATTTCTTTTAAAATCAGAAGAAAATAAACTTTTGGGTCAAAGAAAACATTTTAATGTAGAATGACATATTTGTCTTTCAACCAGCATGGTCATGAAATATATATTTTTTAATTTTTTTTTATGGAGCAAGAGGCCCACGAAGGCAAAAGTGCCTAGGGCCCCCAAAAGTCATATTGCAGCCCTGCTTTCAGAGAGGGATTTGTAGCCGAGAGATGTAGGCTACTGAGCAGGACACCTCGCTGCTGAAGACGGTGCAGGATCTCACTACTCATCTCAATATGGTCGTGGGGAGGCCCCTCTGATATTAATAACTATGGTGGTGATGATTTTCTTTTGGGGATTGTAAAGCACTGGGACTCTGAGCCCCAGAGAACCCACACGAGGATTCTGGGCCCTACCTGTACTTGTATCTAGGTCAGCTGTGGGGTCCCTGTTCCTGTGGAGCTCATGGTGAGCTCTTCAGAAGCACGCTTCCCTCCCCATACCCCCCAAAAAGAAGACTCCATCCAGAGAAACAGCCTAGCCCACTGCACAGAAAGGACGCCCTCCCAGCCCAGCCGACCCAATGCAGGCAAAGGCCCACAGGGAGATTCTGCACACAGCTTCACACAACGACCCCTCCACAGGCCCCAAAAGCTAGTGCCCTGTCCGCTGGCAGGATGTGGGCTGTAATTTCTAGGGAGGAAAAGAGCCTAGCTTTAAAGGCGGTGCGGTCCTAATCTAACAAGGGAGCCCAGGTCCCATGAGCCACATCAGTGGTCTTAACTTTCACACACAGGATGGTGAATTGAGCAATCCTGGAATTCACTGCAGAGGCAGACATTTTTGTTCTAAAAAGAGAAATTGAGGAGCGCTTAATCACATAAGGTGCTTTCAGCCCAATTATTCAAACCCAGAAAGCCCCACTAGCAGTGTCAGCAACTGTGCATAAAGGCAGGATGAAGATTTTGGAGACAAGTGCAGGACGAATGAGGCAGCTAAGCGTTGAGCAAATCCCACGCCTGCCAAGTTCTCAAGGTGATGCTCCACAGAAGCTCCAGTAGTCACTCCTCTAGGGGAGGATCCTGCTGCAGTCCTGGAGACATATGGCTTCGCAGGGACCCCTTTCCAGAGTCCCACTTTCCATAGCATTGCTCCCCTAACCACACAATCAATGTGATGTACACAAGCTCTGCAGTCTCAACACAGCCACTCTCTCTGACCCAGGACAGTACCACTTACAGTGTCACCCTCCCAGCCCTGCCTCTTGCTGACATGTCCTGTCCTCCTGCCATCAGTAACACCAATCTAGGCATGTCTATCCCCAAAATGGCAAAATCTTGTGCTTCCAGGAGCTGCTCCATTTCTGTATTAATTATTTGTTTCCAGAAAAATGCAGCTGCTGCTACCTCTTCACCTCCTGGAGTCCCTGTCTGTTCAGGCTTGCCCCAGCTGCCTCTAGCCAGACCTAGGATAAAGAAGGCCCTCTGAGACTGCTCTGCCTGCCCCTCCTCTTCCGTCACCTTTCACCAAGCTGCTCTTTAGAAGTGATGCATCTGGGCTGGGGATGGGGCCTCCTGCATCTAACTGAGGCCTGGGGCCTGTGTGCCATTGCCATGTTAACTCAGCATGGCCCTCCAGGGTGATTTGATGGAGCGTAACCTTTAGAAGCATCTGCAGCAAGCCATCTGGCGTTGATTTTTCAGCTATACCCTCTGAGGATTCGCCAGCGCTGCCAAGTCATAGTAATTCTTTTCTGGACACAGCAGCTGCTAAAGTGGGTCACCTTGCAATTCTATAGCATTTCTATGGCCTGGAGACAGCCTGCAAAAGGGAGCCTACTTTAAAGTTAGTGATTGGGGTTGTTGTGAGCTGTTAGAGTGACGTGAGGAAGAAGTGTCCAAGAGGACCTTTACACAATGCAATCTGTTTTGCAGATAGTCTTGACTATTTTGAGGCTATCCGACCTAACCTAAATGCCTCTACAAAGTAGAACAGGAGAGTTGCTTGGAAGTCTAAGATTTCTCACCATATATTTATATATGTGAAGAAGAATAGTTAGGATGCCCTGAAGAAGTCATGCCCATTCCTTTTTTTTTTGAGATGGAGTTTTGCTCTGTAGCCCGGGCTGGAGTGCAGTGGTGTGATCTCGGCTCACTGCAACCTCCGCCTCCTGGGTTCAAGTGATTCTCCTGCCTCAGCCTCCCAAGTAGCTGGGACTACAGGTGCCTGCCACCACGCCCAGCTAATTTTTTGTATCTTTAGTAGAGACGGGGTTTCACCATGTTAGCCAGGATGGTCTCGATCTCCTAACCTCATTATCCGCCCGCCTCAGCCTCCCAAAGTGGTGGGATTACAGGCGTGAGCCACGGTGCCCGGCCAACCATGCCCATTCCTAACAAGTGCCCTCCATCTAGAGAGAGAGGCAAGGCCCAAAATGTGGAAATACAAGGGTAGTCTGTTTGGCACCCCTTGCCAGGATTTAGGGTCTTCTGAGCCCCTCTCCTAAGGGTCACAATGACCTCTGCTCATGAAGGAGTCATCTCAGTGGTTCCATGAAGGTCCTTAGCCTTTAATGAGCAGTTCGGCACCCTCCATCAAAGAACATGTGGTCCAGTTCCACCAAGATCCCTGTTCCCTAAGAACCCCTGCTCCCTCCACTGCCACGTGGTGATTCAAATAGGCTGATGCAGCATGTCCACCATGCCAGTGAAGCCACAGGCTTTGCTAGCTGCAGAAGTGGTCTTGCTTGGGCCTGGTGAGACCTGGCATAGCCTGGTGGCCTCATCTCAGGCCCAGGTGCATGACTGGAAGACAGCTCTGTGTGGTGGTGAAGTCCACGTGTAAGTGATTCTTCAAAGTGCACCATCGGCGGAACAGGCAGGAAGATGGGGATGCAGTGTGTTGCTCAGGGGGCAGTCATGTGTGTGATGTGCTGGTCTGAATGTCCTTGACCTTGTTGTTTTCCTACCTTACCATGGCTGTAGCATTATGAAATCAGGGATGACATCCAAATCTTCAGTTCTGATCTCTCCTCCTCTAAAGATCCTGTATCCAACTGCCTGGTGGGCATTTCCAGTGGATGTTCTGGGACCACCTCCCCCTCCAATGCCTGACCCTGCACTGAGGCCTCACCCCTCGGCTGAGGCCCCACCAAACACACAGACACCGAGTCAGAACCCTGGGCTCATTCCAGATGCCTCCCTTCTCACACCTCCCACACCCCTGCAACTAAATGAGGAGTCATTAGAGCTCACAGTCCTGCAGCACTCACTGCATGGCAGGCGCTGTTCTAAACTGTACACGTATTAGCTCACATAGCTCCACAGCAACCCTGTGAGACAGGCACTGTTACAGTTACCATTTTGTGGGTGAGGAAACTGAGGCACACAGACTTCTGCAGAGGCACCCAGCTAAGTGCCAGAACCAGAAGTCAAGCCCGCATGGTCTGGCTGTAGGTGTTGCGCTCCTCTGTCGCCTCACTAAGCCTGCTTGCCAGTGCCTATCTTGCACTGCTTGCCAGTGCATATCTATACTTCCGTCAAGCCTCAGCTAAGAAGTCACCTTCTCTCAAGAGCCTCACCTGTCCTTTCCAGGTGGAGTTAACAGTTTCCAGTTCAGCACACACACTTTCCCTCTCTCACACCACAGTCCACATAATTGAATATCTGTTTGCCTCTCTCCCTGGAGACTGTGACCTCCATCCCCCCAGGGATCCAGATCATGTTTCATTCATCTTTGTATCTCAGTGCCTGACTGTAGGCCCTCAGGAAAGGTGTGTTGACTGACTAAATAATCAAAGCAAGAGCCTTATATGGAAAACACACAGACACACACACACACAAGGAGCGAGCAGCAGCATTTGGCTAGATCCCACTTCTTCCCACTGCTGACTGTTTCCTGCTATGGCCCTCCCAGGCTAGCCTGGCCCAGGTCCCACTCACCGGCTGCCCTGGGTAATGGTGGGCACGATGTCATGGCTGGCACGGAGGGGCCGGGTCCTGGCCTTCATGCGGGCACGCTGCAGCAGATGCGTGGCTTCCTCATGCCTGGGGCTCAGCACAGGCTCCGGGTTGGGACCAACGGTCCTGCAGCGTGGCACACAGGCCAGGGTGGTGGGGGAGGGATTAGAAGAAAATAACGCAGATTAGGAGGGCTTTAGCAGTGTCAAGCACTGGCTGTGCCAGAAAAAGCCCTGCATGTGCAGCCTTCCTCCTCTAGCACCCACGCACAGGGAACCCAGCCTGGGGGCCTGGGGCCTGGGGCTGGGAAATGGCCCTGCGTGGCTCTGGATGGGGGCTGGGGAGCTGGCCCGGCCTTGGACATCTGCTCAGGCACTGGAGGCAGAGACCTCAAGAGGATCTAGAAAGGGTAGGAGAGTCTCCAGATTATTCTATTGTTCCTTCCCCAGGCAGACAGCAGGAGCTATCTGGGAGGAGGAGGGAGAAAGGGCCCGGGGTTGTTGAGCTGGGCCTGTGCCCAGACAGATGGTCTCTCCACGCATCACCTCTCTCTCCTTCTGTCTCTCTGCACCCACACACAGCACCACACTAGTACCCACTGCAGATGCAAAGAATCAGGGCTCTGTCCAGCATAGATTGGGCCCTTTGGGGGAATGGCATTTTTATAAATCCTGGTGTTTTCTTGCCTTAGTCCCAATCCAAAACCATCAGGCACCAGCTCAGGGCTCACAGGCTCAGGGCTGAGAGAAATTAAGCTGGACCCAAACCAAGCCAGCAAGTGGCTCGATTTTCATAATAAGGGTCCTCCACCAGCCCCCACCCCCTACCAGATGTGCTGCCTCCCTGGCCAGTCCAGAGTGGCAGAAAATGACAGCAGTCTGTTTTCAAAGCTGTCTCTCAGCCAGTGACATACAGCCCGCGCTGGGTTACAGCTATAACAGCAACCCACAATCTCCCACTGACAAGACGTTGTTCTCCACGGAGCTTGCTCTCCCCAGCCAGGCTGGCCGAGGGCAGGTGTTCTCTCCACTTGACAGATGAGGGTGTCCAGAGCAGAGAAGAACGCTGGCAGATTGTTCAAGGTCGAACGTCAATTGCAAGCCGAGCAGAGCACACGACAGCCAGCCCACTGTCTCCAGCATTGTTCCGCACCCTCTGTCCTCTCCTGCCTTGGGTCTCAGGGCAGGCAGAGGATGTTTGTGGCTGGGGGCAGACACGCTCTTTGGGGTAACTTCATCATCCCCACTGGCTGCCCCTGTCCTCGCCATCACATATGCTGGGCTGTCCTCAACAGTGAGGGTCCACAGGGCTCTAGCAGGTCCTGATCTCAGACCTGCAGCCCCTCACCATGGTCCTGACTGGGGGAAGGGACCAGGCAGTTTCCTGGGTGACAGAGATGTGAGTGGAAATGGCACAGCTCTGAGGCCTCCAAGGAAGCCTTCCTTGGACATCCTTGGACAAACTCTGGGCAGACTATGATTTCTTTTCTTGTTTCCTTTTCTTTTTCTTCTCACTATTTGCATCAAACCCTGTTTTGGGGCTGCTGGGGAGCAGGAGGAGACTGCTAGAAGAAAGGCACCATCTGTGCCTGTGAACCCTGGCAGGGCCCAGGCATGGCTTTGGAACAAGGAGGGCTTTACTGGAGTGATGTGAAAGCGAATCTCCAGGCCCACTGCCCCGTGAAGCCTCCTTTGGCAGGAGAGGCCTCCCTCTGCACAGCTTCCCCAGCAGACAGCTCCTCCAAGGCGGCTGAGAGCAGCTGTGCTCCCTGGGGCTCCTGCTCTGACAGCAGAGATAATGAGGTTACCAGCCCGGAGAGGCGCCCCTGCAGCCGTGGGCCTCTGGCTGCCAGCCCGCACACTCGGAGCCTTCCGGTGACAGCTGTGGTTCCACGGCTGTCAGAGGGCATTTGTCACAAGACCTGGTGGGCAGGCAGGAGGGCCCCCAGGCAACTGGCCAGATGCTGCCAGGATCAGCCTTGCCCCCAGGTTTTAAAGCCATTTTCCAGCTTTGCTATTTCCTTTCTGCTCCCTCCTCTTGGAGCTGTTACTTTTTTTTTTTTTTTTTCTCATCAGCTGTCTTGCTTCAGTTCCTGGCAGACAAAGCTGGTTCTCCACTGATTAGAAAAGCAGGGCTTTTTAGGCGCCTAGAGGCATCCATGCAGTACCACACTGAGCATGGAGGAGTGGCAGTCACCTTCACAGACTGCAGCCAAGGTCAACGTGCACCCTGGTGAAGCGAGGGCCTGACCAGCCCTGTGGAGGGAAGGTGGTCTTTCTCTGAGGCAGGGAACAAGCAGGCAAAATGGGGTGGGTGCTGAGTCTGTCCCATCTCACTGTCCACCTCCCAGCTCCCAGAGTTGCTCTGGAAAATTCCTAGAAGGGTTGGGGTGGTCAGTGCCATGGCCAGGCAGAGGCAATTCCTGCCTAAGAAGAGACGGCTTTTTGCCACTGTCTTGAAAGTCTGCACTTCTGGAGCTCATTAGCTCAGAGGGTGGAGCATAGGAATAAAGTAGCTGAGTGCTTTTCCTCCCTGGGCCTCAGTTTCCCCATCTGCAAGCAGGGGGGGCTGGAGAGGGGAGAGGACTCACAGTGCTACCATGTGAGCCCAGATCTTTGGCCACATAGTCTGATATGCCATAAGGTGGGGTGTGGGATTTCGAGGTCCCCCCTTGGGGGAGTTCCCACCACAGATGTTTGGCCCTGACCGAGTGGCAGAGCCTATAAAGAGCTCATTGTTGGGGAAAACTAGAGTTCCACTAGAATATGCTGGCCCTTCCCCCACCCCTCCAGCCACCTGTGTCCTCGACTGGTTCACAAGGACAAAGGGCAGCATGTGGTCCCCTCCTGCTCTGGGCACTCCCGTCTCGGCCAGTTTCCTGGTGGGACAGGCTTAGCTAAGGCTTTGCTCTCCCTCCAGCCAGCTGGGGCAGGAGAACCACCATTGCTCTCCTAGCCAAGGAGGTCAAGGGGACAGAGTGGCCTTCTTCTGCAGCCATCATAATCCTGGATTAAAATAATAAGCTCAGCGAGTCTGTGTTTAACCCTTTCAACTCAGGTACATGGATGGGGAAATAACTGGGAATGTAGAGGGATCTGCCGCTTCCCAGATTCCAGGATGCACCCAGTAGAGGGAGAATATGGAGTGTACAGAACATAGAGAAACTTTTCTGCTTAGCATTTGTTCCATGTTTGCGTATTTGAAAGCTTTCTGATGACCACGAATAGAGCTCTCCTACTGTGATTCTGTGTGCAATTTTCTGAATGAGGGGAAGTGGAAAAGGTGCACCTGGAACTGATTCTGGGTCATGTGCTCCATGAGGGCAGGGACCTAGTCTCAGACTGTCATGCTTGCTTGCACAGGTCCCTTCTTCCCAAGTCTGCAGGACATGGACAGGACACAGCCTAGAGTGGCGGGGAAGTGTGTGGCTTGGGGGCAGCCTGCCTGGGGTTCTAATCCCTGGACAGCCACTTCCTAGCTGTGTCACCCTGGCAGGTTACTTAGGAGTTGAGCCTCAGTTTCCCTATCTGCTAAATAAGGGCTCAGTTGTTAAGATAAGTGAGAGTGACTCCTTTAAAAGAGATTAGCACAGAGCTGGGCACTTGGTAAGAGTCCATAAATGTTAGCATTTATTATTATTATTATTATTATTTTATCATTAGCACCATTGTTTTGTTAAATTACTCTCACCCCCTTACTAAGCAAAGGATGGAATCCCCAAATATGTACTAAAGTCACCTGTGACGAGATCACCTTGTCGTCAGCAAGGGGAAGGCATGTTTGAAATGACAAACACCATCTTGTAGCTGGAGGGGACCTGGTGGCTTTGCTCTGGACTTTGAAAAGCCCTTGACAGGGCTCCATAGAAAAGGTGGCTTCCATAGGATAGAAAACAGGAGGTGGCCAATTGGTCATGGAGGAAAGCTGACTCCCAGACAGTCAATAGGCCCTCCTGTCAATGGAGAAGGAGGAGTGGGAGTCCTTAGGAACGGCAGCTGGGAGAACCCAACTCCTTCAACACCTTCAAAAGGATCTGTGTGGAGGCCTGCAGTGCACGCCTAAGATGCTGACTTCTGAGGAGAGCAGAGCCACCCTGCCCCTGCCTTCCTGAAGATGAACAGATTCCCTGCTGAGCCCCAGAAGGAGGCTTTGGGCTGCCCCTTTGGTGAGAACCTCTTGGCCTCAGGTGTGGGACCTGGGTGGCCACAGAGGAGGCAGGTGTCTGAGATGCCCTCCGATGGGGGACCAGTGGCCTGTTCAACTCTGGCAGGCAGAGGAGAGGGCTTTCTTTCCTAGAATTTCAGACTGGCTCCCACCAGATGAATTGCCTTGGGTAAATTGACTTTCTCAAGCTCCTTGATTGGTAAAGATTGGGACCATCATGAGATTTTCATGTGTGGTGTGTATGTGGGTGTGGCAATGACGCAGCATGGGACAGGGTA
This sequence comes from Pan troglodytes, assembly GCF_028858775.2. Classification (NCBI taxonomy): domain Eukaryota; kingdom Metazoa; phylum Chordata; class Mammalia; order Primates; family Hominidae; genus Pan; species Pan troglodytes. Next base: position 68,211,168 of record NC_072398.2, read on the forward strand.
TCTGGAGGATCCAGGTGGCACTGGGTTTGTGTAGGGCTTCCTTCTCCACCCAGGGTGAGACACTGGGAGCGTGTTAAGTATCCTAAAACACTGTTGAGTGGTTACATTTAATTTTTTCTTTTGCTTTAGTCTCAGTGGGGCTGGGAGTGGTAAGGGGGCTTTCCTTTGTGCATGTATATCAGTGGGGCAGGATGGGAGCTGGGGGTTGGTAAGGACAGGCAGGGGCTCAGCCGTTCTTCCGTTCTTGGTTACACCCGTGCCCTGGGGTGTTCTCAGGCACCTCTACAGCTCTGGGCATGCTGGGGTGGTGCCGGGATGGTGGGAGTGTCTCTTCTCCCGCACTCAGCCGGGACTCCCCATGCCTCCTTGCTGAGCCCTTACTCACACTCTTTACGACGTGCCTCTGCCAGACGTTTCTGAGAGCCTTTCCCTGCACACACTTGCAGGCACTGGGGCCCGGAGACAAGAACAGCACAGTTCTTGCCCCAGGAGCTCAGGGAGGAGATACACCAGTGCCAGCTATGGCTGCAGCCGGTGCAGGGCACGGTAAGAGCAAAAGTGGCCAGTTCCATGTGAAATTGCACTGGATCACACCCAGTGGCCAGCTCGCAGGGGAGCTCTGTGCTTCTGTGATCTAATAAATAAGGATTTGGTCCCCACTCCTGGCACCTGGCACACAGCTCCTAAACCCTTGGAATCTCAGGAATGAGCAGAGTGTCTTTTGTATGGTAATGAGACGGCTGGTGGCTGAGAGTCCCTAGATAGCTTCAGGATGTGGGCTGGTCACCAGAAACACCAATCATTTTGAGGGTTGGAACATTAAGCCCCACCTCCTAACCTCTGTCAGGGGAGAGGGGCTGAAGTTTGAGCTGACTCGCAGTGGCCAATGATGTAATCAATCATGCCTACATAATGAGGCCTCCACAAACACCCAAAGGACTGGCAGGACAGCTTCAGGACAGCTGGGCTTGTGAAGGTTTCTGGGGGGTGATGCCCCATCTCCCATACCTTGCCCCATGCCTCTCCTCACATGGCTGTTCGTGTCTTTTATAACATTCTTCATAAGAAATGGGTAAATGCAAGTAAAGTGTTTCCTTGCATTCTGTGAGCCGTCCTATAAAATTAAACCCAAGGAAGGAACAGTGGGAACCCCGATTTATAGCTGGTTGGTCCGAAGTGCAGGTCACAACCTGGGACTTGCAATTGGCATCTGAAGTGGGCGCAGTCTTGTGGAACTGAGCCCTCAACCTGTGGGGCCCGATCCTATCTGCAGGTAGACAGTGTCAGAACTGAGTGGAATCACAGGGCAGCCAGCTGGGGTCTGCCGGAGAATTGCTTGGCAGGTGGGAAACATCTGCACACGCTCTGGTGGCTCGAGGTGAAGTGCTCTGTGCTGTGTTGAGTGTGTGAAAGTAGGAAAAACATTTTGGTTTTTTCCTATCTCAGTTTCCAAAAATGCTAATTAACATATTAAGCTTTAAAAGCCTGAGATTTTTCTCACAGCTGAGGGCCTGACCACTTGAACCACAGGCCAAGCCCCTGAAATTCTTTAGGGCTGCCTGTCTTTAACTTAGAGTCTAGAAACTGCTTGAGGGGAGGGAGTTTTTACCCCCCAAGGAATCCCAGCAGGGGCCTGAAGATCGGGACCCGCCCTCCCCTTCCCCTCGCCTGTGTGAAGTGTTTTGGTCCGCGATCACTCACAGGGATTTCCTGAAGGGTGTGTACACCAGGGACTGGGCTTGTGGATCCCCACAGGGGCACGACTCCATCACAGGGATGAGGGGAAAATAAACAACCTAGGATGTTCCCTGCACTTCCCTCATCACTACAGCACACATAAAACAAAACCGAGACCTTCTCTGCTCCCTTCTCCCTGTAACTAAAGCCCCTGCAGACACACTCAGGACCTGGGGCCTCCCAAATCACACACACAGAGAAGGTCCTGATTTGCACCAGGGTGTGCCTGGGCCATGCAGAAGCACCGCCTCTATGGAGACGGCGGAGGAGGCCGAGGGCCTCGGGCTGGCCGCCCTGGCGCGGGCTCCTGAGCCTCCGAAGTGGATTTGGTGCGGGGTCTGGAGCCAGCGTTGCCCTGATTGCTGTGCTCCTCACTGTCACACCCTTTCACTTGTGCTAGGTTACCGGGATCCTAAGGCGATCTGCGTTCCCAGTATGTCTCTCAGAGGCTCAAGGAAGGGAAGGGGCCAGAGCTGGTACAGAGAGAGCCTGAGCGCGGCCCCCTATTTCAATGTCCTCCCACTTCTCTCTTGTGAGTCCTTCCAGGCACAGATCCCTTTTGCCCTCTGTGAGGCCCAACGTCTCACCTCATCCTCTCCCCCAAAATCCAAACCCCATTTCCTGAATCATCCTAATAGTGACCTAGGAGAAAAATAAGCGTATCCCATGGAGTCCATCACCTGCCCTTCTTTGCCCACACCTGAGAACAGAGCAGGCTGGGAGGGGAAGGAGACCCCCAGATCCCTAGCCCAAGGGGTGGCCTGTGGGGGCAGGGACAGCGCGGCTTGTGGCAGTGCTGCACGATGGCAAGAGCGCAGCCCTTGGGGCCGGCAGCCCTGAGTGCAAAACCTGGCTCCAATACTTGGCAGCTAGAGGACCTGGGCAAGTCCCTTAACTCCCCCCGCCACAGAGGTCTCTCTGTCAGTGAAACAGGAACAATAAATACTGTCAGGCCTCTGAGCCCAAGCTAAGCCATCGTATCCCCTGTGACCTGCACCTTTATGTCCAGTTGGCCCGAAGCAAGTGAAGAATCACAAAAGAAGTGAAAATGGCCGGTTCCTATCTTACCTGATGACATTACCTTGTGAAATTCCTTCTTCTGGCTCAAAATCTCCTCCACTGAGCACCTTGTGACCCCCGCCCCTGCCCGTAAGAGAAAAACCCCCTTCGATTGTAATTTTCCTCTACCCACCCAAATCCTATAAAACGGCCCCACCCCTGTCTCCCTTCACTGACTCTCTTTTCGGACTCAGCCCTTCTGCACCCAGGTGAAATAAACAGACTTGTTGCTCACACAAAGCCTGTTTGGTGGTCTTTTCACACGGACGTGCGTGAAAAATACAATTTGTTATTAGGATAAAATGGGAAAGAAGGAACAGCACTTAGCATAGCTCTTGCCACATAATAAGAGCTCAAAAATGGCAGCTGCTGGCATGGGCTTTTGCCTGCCACTAGGAGGCTCCAGTCCTCTGCAACTGAGCCTTCTCTTGGCCCTCATTAGATGGGGGACAACCCTGGGGTTGGGGGCCAGGGGTCTCTTCCACATCTGACCCTTAGCCTTTAAGGTCCTGGGTCGTTGCCTCCCAGGCTGACTCCTGGTGACTGCCCCACACAAGCCAGGCCAGCCCCAGCCCGCCCCCAGCCCGCCCCCAGCCTGCCTGCTGTGTTGAGCTCTGCTGTCACCATCATGTCATGAGCTACTCATCCCATTGCCTGCAGAGCAGTAACCATTATGGACACCATCAGATGCATGCTAGGTTAACTTGGTTGTAATGGTTATTTGATTGCAACACTTGACTGAATGTGAAGCAGCACCTTAAACCCTCAGAAGATCCAAGGGGCTCATGACCTCATGAGTGAGGTCCTGCGCTTTCCTCCTGCCAGAGCACGTCCTGACTGATGTCCTGGGGCCCCCTTCGGGGTGGCCATCAAATGGTCTGCCACAGCCTCAGCATTCTGTCCCCAAAGTCCTAAGCCCCTTAGAACAGACACTAAGCCCCAGGACCCTGGCTTCGAGTGGCACTCCCGGGGCATAGAGCCGAGGGAAGCATGCCTTACTCCAGAGGTCTCTTGGGAAGTTCATTGATACAGAAGTAACATCAATCACTCCATCCTGCTCCGGGGAGAGAGGGAGCCCTGCAGGGTCTTGGGGACCACCTTTAATGTCTGCCCAGGAGACTCGGGGATAGAGCCAGACAGGGAACCCTATCTGAGGGGCTTCAAGACATGGCCCTATAGCCTGGGCGTCTACTCAGCAGGGACCTCACTGCAGAGCGCCAAGCGAGGCCAGCAGGGTACTTGGAATGACTCCCAAACAATGCGTGTTTCCCCACAACACTCTTTGCCCTGATCTCCAGGCACTCTAAGGGGACATTTTGTTAACAGTCTTTGAACAGGGTCCTAAAACTCACTAAGAGACCTTCTCTCTCTCTCCACACACACAGGCACACACCATACAGTACACAGGTACGCACACCCTGCCTGAACTCTGAAATGCAGCCCATGGATGCTGGGGGCCTGGCAGGTTAAACAATGGCCCAGAAACCCCAGTCCTGAGGATTCTACACAAATACCATCTCCTCACAGCACTAAGGGAAAGTCCCTCCTTCCCCCATGGTTGAGGTCTCCCCCTTGAAAATGAGGGGGCCTTATTCCTTAGTATCCAACGGGCTGTCAGGAGCTTTGGCTTCTCCTTTCAGCAGTGACCACTGAGCAGAATCCCCAGTGGCTGCATCTCCCCACTGGGCCCTTCCCTCATCGAGGGAGGAAGTGTGCAGGGGGTGGGGGCAGCTGCAGGCAGAGGCGGCACCACCTCTGCAGCAGAGGGCATCTGCCCCAGCCCTCTCCTCCAGGGCTCCGCACAGAAAGAGGGAAAAAGACAGAAGGCAACTTGAACAGGGGGCAGACAGGGGAGCAGAGCCGGCTGAGGCCCCCGGGCCTTTCTGTAGTCACGCTCCTCAACACTGTGGCAGGGCCAGCTGGGGACCAGAGGAGGGTCTGGAAACAGCGGCCAGGGAGGTAGGGGAAGAGATTCCTGGCAGAAGGGGAGGAAACTGTGATTCCAAATCATAAATAGCAAAGGATGAAGGAGCCAGACATCCCCCTCTCCATCAGGCCCTTAGGCAAGCAGAAGCCCAGTCACATGAACCTGGGCTGCCCTCACTTGGTTAAGGCAGGTGCGGGGGTGGGGGACTACGGTGGACTCAGTGTTTGTGTCTCCCCAAGATTCCTAGGTTGAAACCATATCCCCAGTGTGAGGGTGTCAGGAGGTGGAGCTTTGGGAGGTAAGTAGGTCATGGGGCATGGCCCTCATGAATGGGATTAGTGCCCTTCTAAGAGGCCCCAGAGGGCTGCCTTGCCCTTTCCTCCACCTGAGGGCACAGCAAGAAGGCACCATCTATGAATCAACCAAGAGCAGCCCTCACCAGACGCTGAATCTGCTTGTGCCTTGATCCTGGACCTCACAGCCCCCAGAACTGTGAGCAATAAATTTCTGTTAGTAAGCCACCCAAGCCTCTATAGGCTTTTTGTTATAGCAGCCCAAATAGACTAAGACAGAGGTCTGTCCACGTTTTCTGGAGGTGGTTCTAACTGAGTGGGATTTGTGCAGGAGCCGCCTTACACCGGAGCAGCAACCGTGTCGACCTCTGCCCTCCGCAGAAACCACAAGGCCTCGCAGAGGCTGACATCACCAGACAGCTGGGAAAACGAGAGCTCCAGGACCTCTCAGCCTTGTGGACCAGGAGCCTCGCAAAGACTGAGGCTGGGTTCAACCTCTGTGCAGGTGCCAGCTGCAGTCAGGCCTGCCGATGGCCCCACTCCCACCTTAAGTGTACTTTTCTCACCCTGCCTGGCTCAGGACACTGACCATGAAGGACAGGCAGCCCCAATTCCCCCGCTACACCTTGGTGGGTCCAGCTTCCCCAAAATATTTGGTGGAGGGGCTGGAGCGAAGGCCGTGGGATAGCATGGTAAGGTTGGAGATGAAATCTTTGACATGATCCCAGCACAACCTCTTGACTGGGAACGGAATTGGGGTAAGGCTTTGTACATTTTCCCCAATGATTTTCACAACCATGATCTCACTTCGGCCTCACAATGGTCCTGTGAAATGAACCAGACAGATGCTATTTCCCCAACTTTAAAGATAAAGAGGCCTGGGCAAGGGAAATGGCTCCATGAACATGGAGCAGGTAGTTAGCAATGCGCTTTGTTCCCTGGTGGTTTTGCTCAAGTAGCAGGGAGGCACCAGCCTGGGGGATGTGGCGGTGGGGGTTACTGGCAATTTCTGCAGGGTCTCAGGGATGATGACGTCCACTGGTCTGCTGGTGCAGGAGTCTGCCTGCCCTCTCACTTTGGGAGGTCTCTTACTGTCCTGATGCTGAGTAAATAGAGGGACCATGGTGAGGAGGGAGGGAGAGAAAATGTGGGCTCTGAGCTCTTACCTGTTCTGGCCGGAGTCCTGCAACGAGGTGCCCGAGGCCCAGTCCACATCCCCCACTGGTCGCTCTAGGATCCAGAACAGAAGCAGAGATCAGGACAGAGCCAGAAACAGGGCTCTCAGCTGCCACTTAGTGAACACTGAGGAGAAGAGTTTCTCCAGAAGCAACTTACTCCCCAGATAAATCCAACACCTTGCCTGAAAATTGGAGGCCGAGCCTGTCACGATGACTGCTGTGGGCACAGCCATATGCTGAGAGGACCACATGCCTGGGCTCAGGCATGCGGTGATGAATGAGCTTGTGAGATTTTGGAATGAGAAGGCAGGAGGGGAAAGAGGCTGTCCTCTAGGGTTTGGACACTTGTACATCCCATTGGTGCTACCGTCTGAGTTCAGCCCAGCTGCTAGAACGCCCAGCCTCCTTTTAGGAAGGGGTTCCTGTCTGCTTGCCCCACCAGAGGGCCCTCACTAAGGGGTGAGGGTATGTCACTTGAGGGAGAGGCAAAAAGCCACTCCGGAAAGGAATCCAAGCCGCAAAGAAGACATCATAGTGGCCTCTAACCCCAAGCACACAGGGTGGCCTCCCATTGGTCTGCAGGGTCATGGGGGGCTTCAGCAGACAGGCTGCCTGTGAGGCTGCAAAGAATCTATGTCACAGCCAAGAACAAGAGGCCATCCTGATGATTTTGATGACAGGCAACTGTCAGGCTCTCCCTCCTTTCCTGCCCCACTCCCTCTGTGGGACCCCCTCGTCCCCTTTTCCTCCCTCTGGATTCCCTCCTGCTCCCCCCACCACCTGGACCTACACAGTGAGCTTCACCTGGTGCAGCTGTGTCCCAGGATGGAGTCCAGGCGGGGGTTCCCACCTTGCGGGGGCTCTGCCCAGAAACGTTGAGCATCTCCTGCAGCAACAGGCGGTTTCTCTCCACCCGATCAGACAGGGACAAGACACTGCTCCCAGCGCCCAGAGCCTCCAGGTCTCCAGCTCTCCAGCGCTCACCCAGCAGGGCTGTCCTGGGGACAAAGTCCTCCTCGGAGGTCAGGGATGTGCTATCCAGATCTGCCTCTGTGACCACGCCATCTGGAAAATGGTAGGACCTTCCTGTCCTTGGGCTGGGAATGTGGATGATTTTGTTACAATGACCAGGACCCCCAGGCCGTCCGGGAGTAACTCCATGGATGGGGCTCTGTTGCAAAGAGCTGGGCCCCAGCAGCGGACCTCTGTCATGGTCAGGAAGTGTCCATTCGGCTTCTGGAGGCCACAGGCTCCCCCTGTTGCAGTACTCACGCCCAGGGGCAGGCGGCCTGGGAAGCCTGGGGCCTCCATCCCTGGCGGGTTGCTCCTCATTGATGCTGCCGTCCAGCTGCCCATCAGGCAGGTTTTGGGTATGAGGAGCCACCACAGCACCTGGCAGGAAAGACCCCTCTGATGGAGTCCCGGCTCTCCCTGCCTTGCCTCGTCTGCATTGGGGTTTCTTGGGGGATGACCACTCTTGGGAAGCAGAGCAGGGACTCACTCCCTGTTTAGCCACTGTCATCTTCTCCTTCAAAGCCCTCACCTTGGATTCCAGCACAGAGGGGCCTTGGAGCTGTACTCCCCATACCCTGGGAGGCTGGGGGGCCATCGGGCTGGATGTTCTGTTTTCCTGAGGGCAAGGCCAGGGTCTTGGGGGGTGTCCGTTATCCAGTTGTGGCTCAGGACCACTCCACTCCACAGCTGAGGTCCCCTCCATGGGGCTGGCTGTTCCACTCCCTGTCTTGGGCCCTCTGGAGGAGAAAACAGACAGAGTTCCTAAGACCCAGCACAGGACTAACCCCCACAACCTCCCGGGGCCCCAAAGTGTCTTGGTGTTGAGTCCTGTCCAGATGAAAGTAACCTGGAGACAGAGCAGGGGATGCTCTCTTGATCAGTGGTCTCCAACCTTTTTGGCACCAGAGGGACTGGTTTCATGAAAGACAGTTTTTCCATGGATCGGGGGCGGGGTGGGGTGGAATGGTTTTGGGATGAAACTGTTCCACTTCACATCATGAGGCATTAGATTCTCATAAGGAGCTTGCACCCTAGCTCCCTCACATGCGCAGTTCACAATAAAATTTGTGCTCCTATGAAAATCTAATGCCACTGCTGGTCTGACAGGAGGCAGAGCTCAGGTGGTAATGCTCACTTGCTCGCTGCCACTCACCTCCTGCTGTGCGGCCTGGTTCCTAACAGGCCACAGACTGCTATGGGCTGTGGACCGCTATTGGTTCGTGGCCCCGGGGGTTGGGGAGCCCTGCTATAGATAACGTGAAAGCACTTTTAAAAAAATGCAAGTCATTGGAGAGTGCAAATAAGTTATTGTTGAATTTTTTCTTCCAAGTCTCAGTAGTGTTCTAGTTTTTCTATCCCCATTTTATAGACGGGCAAAATGAAGCTTCAGAGGACAACTAATCCTATGCCAAATGTGGACCAGAGTGAAAACCAGGGTGATTTCCCAATCCCTGGCCTCTTACTTTGCTGAAGGGTAGTTTCAGTGGAGGATGCCCGCATCTGCTAACAGGCAACATGCTCTTCCCTCTCCAAGGGGAGCCAATGAGGATGATAGACATCAGGAAGACACCAAGCAGGATCTGACCTCCAGTAGAAGGTGCTGCTTCCAACCTCACCCCTGACCCCTGATGCACAAGCCACAGGACCACAGCATGGGGTTGAGCTCAAAGGGAGACCTTGACCAGTCAGGAACGCCGATTAGGCATCTGCTCTATGCCAGGCGGGACTGCAAGTGCTTTCAAACACACTCCCCCCAATAATCCTGTCCCTAACACAATGGCATTATTGACCAGGAGCGGTGGCTCACACCTGTAATCCCAGCATTTTGGGAGGCTGAGGCAGGTGGATCACTTGAGGTCAGGAGTTCGAGACCAGCCTGGCCAACATGGTGAAACCCCTCCTCCATTAAAAATACAAAAAATTGGCTAGGCGGTGGCTCACACCTGTAATCCCAGCACTTTGGGAGGCCGAGGCGGGTGGATCCTGAGGTCAGGAGTGCTGCTCACCTGTAGTCCCAGCTACTCAGGAGGCTGAGGCAAGGTAATTGCTTGAACTCGGGAGGCAGAGGTTGCAGTGAGCCAAGATTGCACCACTGCACTCCAGCCTGGGCGACAGAGCAAGACTCTGTCTCAAAAAAAAAAAAAAAAAAAAAATACAAAAAATTAGCTGGGTGTGGTGGCAGGTGCCTGTAGTCCCAGCTACTTGGGAGGCAGAGGCAGGAGAATCACTTGAACCCAGAAGGCGGAGGTTACAGTGAGGCGAGATCCCGCCACTGCACTCCAGCCTGGGCGATAGAGCGAGACTCTGTCTCAAAAAAAAAAAAAGAAAAGAAAGAATGGCTTTATTATATACTTCTACAGATGGAGAAACTGAGGCACAGATTACAATACACAGGTGCCAAGAGGAGGCCCAGTTTGGAATCCAAAGCTTCTCATTCCAAGCCCAGGCCTTTTCCAAAACATGTAGTGATCACTTAACCCTACTCCCCTTATTCTGTAAATGATAATGTTCCATCCCCAGAGGCTAGGTGGCTTGTCAGCGCTGCACAGATCCTTAGCAGCATGGCTGATGTTTACCCCTTCACAAGGAATGAAGGTGAGCAGGGGTTTGACTCAGGGTGTTGCATGCATATCTACGTGCCACAGCGTTTTAATATTGATTCTACCTTCTGAGAAAAATACAACTTTAATATCATACATCTAGATGTGCCCCACTTGAAGTAAACTTTGTGCATAAAAATCCTTATGTGTATACACTACAAATTAGGAGTTATCCACTTCATAACACGGACCAAGTATTCACCATAAAATTCTCTTAAATGGCAAGTCTCTCTGTAGTCGTTTATTACAATTCAATTTATACACAAGCTTTCAGGAATGCACATATTTTATAAAGCAAACTACACATATAATGCGAAATGTCACACCAGTTTTAAGCCAGTAAAGTTTAAGGATTATCTTTAGGAGGACAGAAATAATTTGTTCTATGAGTTAATCTAGAATGCAGCAAGTTTCTCTTTGCATCTCCTTCTTCTCCTCTAAAGTCCAATCCAGAAAACAGGGGATTAGAATGTAATATGAGCAATTTCTGTTAAGTTAAAATAACTTTTTGTTTTGGGGGAGGCTGAAGCCAGAGGAGGCCGGGCTTGAGCCCGGGAGGTCGAGGTTGCAGTGAGCCATGATCGCACCACTGCACTCCAGCCTGGGCGACAGAGCGAGACCCTGGCTCCAAAAAATTAAAGTAAGAATTGTTGATGGGTAAACTCTGGAACAGCACGCCAGAGACCTTAAAGAATGAGACCCTCCCACTGGAGTCCCCTGGGCACGGGCTTTCGGGAAGATCGGTCAGCTCGGAGCTGCCTGGTTCTATGGCCCAAGCACTGTGATGTATTTCCCCTAACTCAGAGGGGCCAAACGAAGATGGACGTGAAGGGCGGGCCTCCCCACGACCCTTCCAGCTCCGAGCCCGTGGGAGGCCCGCTTCCCAGTGGCCAGGGCGACCTGGGCTCCCCGCTCCTCCGCCCCGCCGGTCCGCCGCCCCCGCCCGGCCGGCCCGGCGCTGCCTCCTCTATACTCACTGGGGGCTGCCGCCCGCGGGTTTGGCCGCCGCCGCCTCTGTCCCCTCCATCCCTCGGAGAGGCCAGGCCCTCTCCAGCCCCTTCTCCCTCCCAGGCCAGCTGCTGGGTTCGGGGAGGGACTTCCAGCCCCGAATCCCGGGCCGGAGCGAGTGCGGCCCGCAGGCCTCGCCCCTCGGGGCGCGGCCGACCGGGGGTCCGGGACGGCGCCGAGGCCGGGCCAGCTCCCGGCTCTGCGGGCAGCCCCCGGGCCCCGGGTGGGTCTGGCCGACGCAGCGCCCCACGGGCCGCACTCCCTCCCGGCGAGAGGACGGGAAGCGGGGTCGGGCAGGGAGGGCGCTGGCAGGGAAGGAAGTGGCATCAGCTGTCCGTTCACGGCTTTGCCGTGGAGGGGAAGAGCGGCCAAGCCCGCGCCTTCCCGGCCCGCGCTGGGCAGAGGGAGCCGAGCGCGGAGAGGTGGGGCCGCGGGAGGGGCTGGAGGAGCCGGGCCTCGGCCTCCCACCCCGCCCGGAGCCCCGCGGGGCCGCCTCTCCTGAGCCGCGGCCCAGGGAGCGAGTGTCCCCGGCCGTCAGAGGCGCGGGATGGAAGTCCAGGGCGGCCCCGAGCTTGGGGACGACGGGGCGGCCGCCAGCCTCGCAGGGCGGTGGCCCCTTCCCCGCGGGAAAGCGGGCGCAAGAGCGGAGGCGCGCGGGGCGCACGGAGGCCGGGGAGCGCGGGCAGGAGCTGGGGGCGCACCACGTTCTCGCCGGGCTCCGCGCGCCGCTGGTAACCCTACACCCAGGGCTCGCCTTTCGGGGTGGAAGCTGAGGAATGCCTTTTGTGTGGACAAGTTTTCCAGAGGAGCCGGCCGCCCTCTCTGTGGGGCCGTCCATCGCTCCGTAGAGCCGTTTCCTCCGAGGCCAAGGTCGTTGGTTCCCGCTCTCCAGAGGCGTGAGGGAAACCCGGAGGGAACGCGGTCCGCGCATCCCGTCTGCCGCGGTGCCGGAATTGCCCGCCGCCGCCTTGGGTGGGGACCGGTTCTCAGGGTCCTGGGGACTCTCGAGCAGATCACTTTCCCCAGCGCGGGGCGGGGGTCGCAACCAGGGGCATTCCCTGCAGCCGCGGCCCAAACCGACGGAGCTTGCTTTCTCCTTCCACCCAGAGGGGGTGACCGAGCCTCACCTATTTCCAAGCCTATTTTTTCACAAAGACGGGAAGCAATAAAAGTGGCCTCAGGAGATTCCGGAAATCTCTACAAAGAGAAAGTGCCCGTTCATCTTTCCTTCAGCCGACTGGCTTCACTGTGAAGCATGGGGTAGTTGTGCACCTCCAGATGACAGGACAGACACAGCAACAGTAAGGGCCGCGCAATATGTACCCGGGCAGGGGAGGAGGGGAAGGAAGTTTTCTAGAGGGGCTGCCTCTTGAGTCAGGAGGGGGTTACTCTGCACAAGGTGGGGGAAGGGGCGTCTGGCAGGGCAACAGGAGAGCGGAGCCTGGGGAGCTGTGAGTGGACTGGCGTCTTGGCAATCTAGGAGCTTGAGAGATTATCCAGTGCAAACCCTCTGTGTCACAGTACAGGCCCAAGGTTACGTCAGAGGCTTCGAACCAGAGCGACTCCATCTTGTGTGAGGGCGAGGAAAATGACGCTGGGACTTGCTGGGCCACATTCCCAGTGAGTTAGCTATACCCAGCTTCTAGATATTTACGGTTAAGAGAACAAATTAATAACGTTTACTAAACAGACCCAGATTTAGGAGTGTCCTGATATCCTGATATCTTGAGAACAGACTCATTTGTAATTATGCTTTAAAGTTAATAATATCGATTATTGCAAAATATAGTAATTAAGAAAATTAATCCTTTATCACAAACCCTTGTAGCACAGCACATCTCCCCATGATCTTTTTTTATCCTGTGTAAGCGAGTATTGTACCCAGGGTGGATGCGTTCCTCCTCGTACTTTCCAGAACTCCCTCCTCTGTCTATGGAGTAGCTGTACTTTCACCACTTTACTTTCTTACTAAACTTGCTTTTGCTTTGCACTGTGAACGCACCTTGCTTTTTTTTTTTTTTTTTTTTTTTTTGAGACAGAGTCTTGCTCTGTTGCCCAGGCTGGAGGGCAGTGGGGCGATGGATTCTCCCACCTCAGCCTCCTGAGTAGCTGGGGCTATAGACATGCACCACCACGCCTGGCTACTTTTTGTATTTTTAGTAGAGATGGGGTTTCACCATGTTGGCCAGGATGGTCTCGAACTCCTGGCCTCAAGCGATCCACCTGCCTCGGCCTCCCAAAGTTCTGGGATTACAGGCATGAGCCACCACGCCCAGCCTTGCCCTGAATTCTTTCTTGCGAGAGATGCAAGAACCCTTTCTTGTGGTCTGGATTGGGACCCCTCTCCTGTAGCAGTTACACAGCTCTGGTGACAGGTGGTCTCCAGGGTCCTGGGTGGCCTCTTCCCTCCCCTAAACTCACCATGTTCCCAGAACAAGAAGTTCCTTTAACAAAGCATTGACTGCTTTTGCTTTTTAGTATTGATCGCTTCACAGAGTGGTGCCTGCACTATTTGCAGTGGGCATACTGGCACCAGGCATTGGCTAAGCGGTTTAAATTCATAATCTCGTATTTCAGCCTTAAGAAGTAGGCAGTGGCTATTGTCTCCTTTCTTTTTTTTTTTTTTTTTTTTTTTGAGACGGAGTCTCCCTCTTTCACCCAGGCTGGAGTGCTGTGGCGCTATCTCGGCTCACTGCAAGCTCTGCCTCCCAGGTTCACACCATTCTCCTGCCTCGGCCTCCCAAGTAGCTGGGACTACAGGTGCCCACCACCATGCCTGGCTAATTTTTTGTATTTTTAGTATAGATGGGGTTTCACCGTGTTAGCCAGGATGGCATCGATCTCCTGACCTCATGATCTGCCCGCCTGGGTCTCCCAAAGTGCTGGGATTACAAGCGTGAGCCACCACGCCTGGCCTATTGTCTTCTTTCTATAGACACTGAGTGTAAGTGAACGCCCCAGGATCCACAGCTGGGTAAGCTGCAGTCCAGCCTCCCAGAGTCCAGGCCCTCATGCCAGTACACTGCACAATGCTGTCGCCAGCATCTGCCTGTTCAACATGGAAAGATTTAGTTTTAAAAAAAATCAAAAGATTTGTGAAAAAAATCATGAAGTGCTGTGATACTGAAAATGTGCTGGCACAGTGGCTTGGCCCTTCCTGGCTTTCTTATTCCTGCCGTCTAAGTTAAAAGCCCCTCAAGACTCCTTCTTCTCCTGCATGCCCAGTGTTAAGCCTGACAGCAGCAACACTGTTACTATTATTGGGGGCATCCTATGAGCTAAGGTACCCCACATAGGATCTTTTACATCTTTACAACAACCATGCAAAATAGGTATAGTGTATCTCCACTTTAGTGATAAAGAAATCGAGCTGCAGAGAGGTTAAGTAGCTTGCCCAAGGCCACACAGCTAGTATAGCTAGAATCTGAACCCAGCTCTGTCTGGTTCCAAGATTTTCTGCCTTGCTTCCTCTTTTATAGAGGCACCTCTGAATTCAGACTCCACGGCTTCTGCTCCCACCCTCCCCCAGAAGTTAATGATCTATAAGGCAAGTTTCTGAAAGTTCCAGCAAAGGTTTAATGTTTAAAGAAAACCTGCCTCCCCCCAATCTTTTGAGATGCAAATAATCACTTTCAGTTTATTTGGGTTAAAGTTTTTTTTGTTTTTTTGTGTTTTTTTGTGCGAGGGGAGTAGGGTGTTACATCCATATTGAGGCCTTAAAAGCCACCTGTCCTAAAGATACCCATGAGCATGAGCAAACCCTTAGAATGCTGTTGAATTGTGACATCTACATGTCGAGGGCATTCTTGTTCATCTGGATTCTGTTTGGTTTAGCAGATATATGTTGAGCTCCTATGATATGTCAGAGACTGCAGAGACAAAATTTAGCACCACAGACCCTACTTTTGAGGAATTGGGGAGTTGGGGAGGGGCAGGCACACAAACTTTCTATATACATGCTCCCAACCAGGTCAGCATAAGGTGGTGTAGGTTGCTCACAGAAAAGGCTAGATTGAGGGGTGTGTGTTGGGTGAGAAGGGGTACCACGGAGAACTGGGTCTTGGAGAATGAGCAGGAATTAGCCAGACAGAGGGGGAGGGGTGAGAGAAGACGTTTCAGGTAAAGAGATGAGCATAGATGCAGGCTCAGAGGTATGAAACTGCCTGGTTTCAGTGTTACTAAGTGTAAAATTTAACCCAGGAAAGACAGGGGAAGGATGAGGCTGCAGAGCAGGGGAGGTTGGGTCTGGGTGAGGAGCTTGGACCCCACCCTGTGACTGGCAGCCCCTCGGGTGTGGTCTTGACCAACACCTTAGCCCTTGAGCTGGGCACATAACAATCTTATTTATTTCCTTATGCGTCAGACACTTTCATTATCATCTTCTGGAGGGAGTTCTAGGAGGAAAACAAATACAATGTAAACAGTGATCACAAAGCCCCTTCCTCTGCTGAACAACTAGGGAAATGGACCATCCCAAGAAGCCCCTTTGACTTACTGTGAGTGAAAACACAAGCCTCATCCTTCCTCCCAACTTTCCAATGTGCTCTGAACGCTGGAAATACGGCACCATGTGAGCTGTGGAAACCAGGTTTCACTCAGGATGAAGGGAAAAGTGAGGGAGATGGTCCTTCCAGCTCACACCATTAGAGCAAAGTGGGGCAGGAATGGGGTGGGGGCACACTTCTACCATCCCTCGACTGTCCAGCCTAAAGGAGTTTGTCCAAATGGAAACCTGCATTTCCTGGTGGCTCCTGTCTTGCTCACGGGAACATGGTCCAAGGAGGCAACTGATCTGAGCAGCAACTGCTGAGGATCCCATTGCCAGCCCCAGGCCTGCCCTCATCACTTCCTCCAGCAGAGGAGCGAGGGCGCGTGCAGGGTCTACCATGTAGCTGCTTCCCCCCTCCCAAAACCCTCCCGCGGCTCCCCTGTACTCCCCACCGCGCTGCTGGGAAGGCTGATTCTGAGGCCTCACCTATGCAGATTCGGGTTCCTTAGGTTGGAGCAAGGCCCAGGAACCTGTTTCCTTCCAAGATTCCCAGGTGATGTTGAGGCCCGGTCAGTCTGGGGAAGCACAGGGCCTCGAGTTAAAACTCAAAAGCCTTTGCATGGCACATGGGTCACTCCAGCCTCATCTCTCATCCCAGCCCCGAGAGCCTGCCCTGCTTCCTCAACATATTGAGTTGCTTCTAGTTCCCTGACTGGTGGCACCGAGTCCTGTCTCCTTGCCTTTGCCCAGGCATTCCTTCAGCCTGAAGTACCTGCTTCACTCCACACACACACATCCTGCTGTGGACTGAACTGTGGCCCCCTCCAAATTCTTATGTTGATGCCCTAAACCCTCCGTGGGATAGTATTAGGAGGCGGGGCCTTTGGGAGGTGATTAGGGTTAGAGGAGGTCATGACAGTGAGGCCCCCACGATGGGATTAGCATCCTGACAAAAAGAGACCCCAGAGAGCTCTCTCCCTGCGCACTCTCCCCACCATGTGAGGATATAATGAGAAGGCAGCTGTCTGCAGGCCAGGAGGGGAGCCCTCACCAGCACTCCACCGAGCTGGCATGTGACCTCAGACATTTGCCTCCAGAACCGTGGAAATAATTTCCTGTGTTTTAAGCCACCCAGTCTATGGCGTTTTGTTATGGCAGCCCGAGCAGACTGACATCCCCATCCCAACTTGGCTGTCTCCTCCTAGACCTTCCACACTCAGCTCACATGTCACCTCCTCAGGGAAGCCTTCCCCCACTCTCTCCATAGCCCTCACCTGTCAGAGCACCTGCTTCTATCAGAGCACTTGTCCACAGTTGTGCACATCTAAGCCCGTGTGTCTCCCACTTCACAGAGACTTCTTTCGAGCAGCACCGTGTCTGATCCTTCCTGTGTCCCTGGCCCCTAAGAGGTGCCCACCACAAAAAAGTTGTGGACCAAATGCCAGGTGATTAAATAAAATAAAAAATCCCTATCAGATAGCGATGCCTAAGAGAGAGAGGGGCCACAGCTTGCTAAGAGAATCAAGGTCCTCTCCAAAGGATTTGGTTCGTCCACTCAGTATGGCCAGTCCTGCCCCAGGCCCTGCGAGAAAGTCAGCCTTTGGCAGGGCCGGGAGCTGTGCCCAGGCTTCCTGACTGAGCCCTGCTTACGTCTGATGCCCAGGCCTCCTTGCCCGTGGCCCCCTTCCCTCTTTTCTTTTCCCCAAAATGCCATCCATCACCGACAGAAGCATTGGCCTTACACTTCAATTCTAAGTGAGCCTGGAAATTTGGAAATAAAATGCCTATCAGAAGAAGAAATGGATGGGGGTGGGGGAGAAGAGAAGGTAATGAGAGAAAAGTGCAAAAACAGGCTGGGAGAGAACACTAGGAGAGATGCTGTCAGAGGACAGTTGGGCACCTCCAGACTGCAACCGCTGGTCTTCCTGTCACGCCTCGCTGCATGCTGCAGCACACACGGGCACACACACTCGCACACATCAGCTCTGGGCGCTGCACCACCCTGAATCTACAGACGCCCAAAGGAGAACAGATGTGTGGCTCTTACCTGGTCGGGGTCAGCCCACGCCACTCCCCCAGGCTGGCAGGCAGGAAGCCCACTGGGATGGGACCAGGACCCTGGCCAGGGATTTTAACTGCAGACTTCACTATCTCTGCCCGCTCACTCTGCATCAACTCTTGACTCTGCCAGGCATCTGTTTTCATGCCCGACTCCAGTTGCAGCTTTTCATTTCATAATCCTAATCACAGGGAAATGACTGGGATTAGGGATTTTTTTTTTTTTTTTCTGAGACAGAGTCTTGCTCTGTAGCCCAGAGCTGGAGTACAATGGCGTGATCTCGGCTCACTGCAACTTCCACCTCCTGGGTTCAAGCAATTCTCCTGCCTCAGCTTCCTGAGTACCTAGGATTACAGGTGCGTACCACCACGCCTGGCTAATTTTTATATTTTTAGTAGAGACGGGGTTTCACCATGTTGGCCAGGCTGGTCTCGAACTCCTGAGCTCATGATCGGCCCACCTTGGCCTCTCAAAGTGCTGGAATTACAGGCGTGAGCCACTGCGTCCAGCCGGGAAATACTTTAATACTCTCCCTCCTAGTCTACCATGCTTGCTCTGCAGGGGGCCATCATCAGTATGAGGGAGGTCACCCGGCTTTAACCTGTCTGTCAACAGTCACTGTCAGCTTGGCCAAGTCAATTTTCTCAGCTACGAATGAAAAGAGACTCAGGGAGAAAGATCTTGGAGGATGACTAAGACCTGAAGTCATGTTTGTGACCATTTTCAATCTTGAGAAAAACAGAAAATGTCTATATTATATTAATGATTGGCTTGAGAGACTATGAAAACATATATTAGCATGATTCTCACCTCAATAGTTCAATAAAAAATTATGATCATTTCAATGGAAGCTAAAAAAAGTATTTGACAAAATTCAACACTGTACCTAGAAGTAGAAGCTTTCCTTAATATAATTAAAATACTATATCTCAAAGCCAACATTTAACAGCCAACATAGTTACAGCCTAGTGAAGCTTCAGCACAGTCCCACCTAAGTTAGGAACAAAACTGGAATGCTTCGCATCACCATATTAATTTAACAATGGGATTCTGAAATGTATAATTATTAAAAGGGAGTTGCCAAAGTCATTATACTTTGTAGATGATATTATTGTTTACGATGAAAAACCCAAGTAAATTGTACTCAAATTGGACACAAGATAAATGTTCAAATCTAGTTTACCAGGCCAGGTGTGGTGGCTCATACTTGTAATCCTGGCACTTTGGGAGGCCGAGATGGGCCAGTAGTTTAAGACTAGCCTGGTCAATATAGTGAGACCCTGTTTCTACAAAAAAATAAAAAATGAAAAAAGTTCTAGTTTTCCTAAATACCAGCATTAATCAAATAGAAGACAGAACTGAAAGAACAAAAAACCTCAGCCAGAAAAATAATAGCCCATTTAGAAAAAACCTTCACACTAAAGACATTTACAAGCATGTTAATAGCAACATTGTTTATAATACAAAATAATTGAAAACAACTCAAATAGTCATTGATGGTAGAAAGGATAATTGTGGCATATTTGTAAAATGGAATATTACATAGCAATGAAAATATAGCTACAGGCCAGGTGTGGTGGCTCACACCTATAATCCCAGCACTTTGGGAGGCCGGGGTGGGTGGATCATGAGGTCAGGAGTTCGAGACCAGCCTGGCCAACATGGTGAAACCCTGTCTCTACTAAAAATACAAAAATTAGCTGGGCATGGTGGCGGGTGCCTGTAATCCCAGCTACTCGGGAGGCTGAGGCAGAATTGCTTGAGCCTGGAAGGCAGAGGTTGCCGTGAGCTGAGATCGTGCCACTGCCTGTCAGCCTGGGTGAAAGAGCAAGACTCTATCTCAAAAAAAAAAAAAATTAAATAAATAAAATAAAATATAGCTACAGGGAAAATATCAGTGATTATCACTAACAAGTTGAACAAGCAAAGCGAGTCAAAAAGAAACACAAAATTAAAAGATGCATTATTTTGGGACACATACATTTGGAGTGAAACTGCAATAAAAAGCAACAGAATTATTAACACAGACAGTAGTGCCCTACTGAAGGCGGGAAGATAAAAGGGGGATAGAAATTGGGTAGAAGGACATGGAGGGGTCCAAAGGCAAAGGCAATGCCTTCCTATGTTGGGTGATGACTGTGTGGGTGTTCATGTTATTCTTAACATTGTGAGAGATATATATTGATAAATATATGTACAGGATAAATATCTTATATGTATACATAACAGATCATAATTTTTTAGAATGTGGAAATCACATGAAAAATCTTTACCATGTATGTTAGTCCATTCTCACGCTGCTAATAAAGACATACCTGAGACTGGGTCATTTATAAAGAAAAGAGGCTTAATTGACTCACAGTTTCACATGGCTGGGAAGGCCTCAGGAAACTTATAATCATGGCAGAAGGGGAAGCAAACACATCCTTCTTCACATGGCAGCAGGAGAGAGAATGAGAACCCCTTATAAAACCATCAGATCACGTGAGAACTCATTCACTATCATGAGAACAGCATGGGGGAAACCACCCGCATGATTCAATTATCTCCATTTGTCCCATCTTTGACACATGGGGATTATTACAATTCAAGGTCAGACTTGGGTGGGGACACAGCCAAACCATATCACCATGTATATGAAAGAAAATCTGGGTAAATGGAGAAATATTTATTCAGTGCTCCTGGATACTTATTAGATATTACAAAGGTGAAATTTTCCCCCAAATTAATTTAAAAATTTAGTGTAATTTCAGTCAAGATCCCATAAATAGGCCAGGCCATGGTGGCTTATGCCTGTAATCCCAACACTTTGGGAGGCCAAAGCAAGCAGATCACCTGAGGTCAGGAGTTTGACATCAGTCTGACCAACATGGCAAAACTCCATCTCTACTAAAAATACAAAAATTAGCCGGGTGTGCTGATGTGCACCTGTAATCCCAGCTACTCAGGAGGCTGAGGCCGGAGAATCGCTTGAACCCAGGGGGGCGGAGGTTGCAGCAAGCTGAGATCGCTCCACTGCACTCCAACCTGGGCAACAGAGTGAGACTCCATCTCAAAAAAAAAAATCCCATAAATCGGCAAAAATATTTCATAACAGTTTTGCAAAAGAAGAAATATGGAAGGGGACTTATTCTATAAAATATAAAATTGTATCATAAGGTTATAGTAATTAAAATAGAAACTAATACAAAAATAAACAACCAGAGTAATGTCACATAATAGAGAGTATAAAAACAGACCCTAACTTTTGTTCATCTGATAAAGGGTAGCTATTAAAAAGCCTATAGCTAACATGATATTCAGTGGTGAAATATTGGACACTGATATGGTTTGGCTGTGTCCCCACCCAAATCTCATCTTGAATTGTAGCTCTCATAATTCCCACGTGTCTTGGGAGGGACCTGGTGGGAGGTAATTGAATCACTGGGGTGGGTCTTTTCTCATGACAGTGAATGTCTCATGAGATCTGATGGTTTTATAAAGAGGAGTTCCCCCGCACACATTCTCTCTATTCTGCCAGTATGTAAGACATAGCTTTTGCCTTCCACCACGATTGTGAGGCCTCCCCAGTCACGTGGAACTGTGAGTCCATTAAACCTCTTTTTCTTTATAAATTACCCAGTCTCGGGTATGTCTTTATCAGCAGCATGAAAACTGACTAATAGAGACACTTTCCCCAAGTTCAGGAACAGGGAAAGGATGTTCAGTGTGCCACTTCTACTCAGGGTTGTCACAAAAGTTCTAACCAGTGCAATAAAGCTAGAAAAAGTGGGGGAAAGTATAAAAAATGGAAGAAAAAAGTGTTATTATTTGCAGATTGCATGATTTTGGATGTAGGAAAATCCAAAAACATCTCCACACTCTCAAAATTAAGAACTAAATTGAGCAGGGATCTGGATACAAAGTCAGTATATAAAAAGAAGCCCAAAAATCAAGATGCTGGCAGGGCCATGCTTCCTCTGAAGGCCCCAGGGAAGGATCTGTTCCAGGGCTCCGTGCTAAGAGCTGGCTTTGCTTGGTTTGTGGAAGTGTGACTCCAGCCTTCACATGGCATTCTCTCTGTAGTGTCTGTGTTCAATTGCCCTCATTTTATAAGGACACCAGTAGTATTGGACTAGGGGCCCACCCCACTATATTCATCTTAATTTATTGCATCTCTAATGATCCTATTTCCAAATAATGTCATTTTGAGACACTGAGGACTTCAACATGAATTTTGGAGGGACACAATTCAACCCATAACAGGATTAAATGCATTCCGATAAAAAATTACAACAGATTTGTTTTTGTTTTTGTTTTTGTTTTGAGACAGGTCTCACTTGGTCACCCAGGCTGGAGTGCCCTGGTGCAGTCATGGCTCACTATAGCCTCAACCGCGTGGCCTCAGTCTATCCTCCCACCTCAGCCACTTGAGTAGCTGGGACTACAGGCGCATGCCACCACACCCAGATAATTTTTTTGTATTTTTTGTAGACGTAGGGTTTATTCCATGTTGCCCAAGACTGGTCTCAAACACCTGGGCTCAAGCAATCCTCCCACCTCGGCCTCCTAAAGTGCTGGGATTACAGGTGTGAGCCACTGCACCTGGCCAAGGAGCATCTTCTGAACCCAAGAGCTCCATGCTGTCCATCCCCATGTGTGAAGACTCGTACTTTGTCACCTTGGGCTGCCATCCCTGCTGAGCTGCAGCCTAGACCCCAACCATATTCATTCAACAGGTATTTATAAAGTTCCTACTATGTGCTGTGTAACTGAGTATCTCTATTTGGGCACTTAAATTTTGACATGTTGGGAACTGAACGTGTCACCTTTCCCTTCTCTGAACCCTCTCCCAGTGAATGGTACTATCAACCACCCATGCCAGCAACTTGAGTGATTCCCTCTCCCTCAGCCTCCACAGTGACACCGCCCAAGTCCCAGCTCTTGGAGCCACCTCTCCACTGCCTCTACCTCAGTTCCGAGCCCAGGATCCTCCACCACAGAACAGAACCACCTCCTACCTGGCCTCCCTGCCTTCAGGGTGCCCTGCCTCCTTCTCTTACAGCTGGCGAAATAACCTTTCTAAAACCCAAAGGTGATCGTGCCTTCCCAGCTTGTAGCCCTTGTGATCACTGAAATGTGGTTCACAGCTTTGGCTCAGGGCATTGAGCCCTTCTCAATCCACCTCCTCCCACATTCTGTATATACCTCACGCTTCCTTTTCATCCCCCACCCTGCTTGCAGTTCCATGAACACATGTGCAGCCCATACCTGGATGGTTCCCTCCTTCCCCACCTGGGGGGTGCTTCGGATCACCCCCAGCCAGAGTGAAGTACCCATTTCTGATGTTCCAACAGCACTCACTGCCTGCAACTCCTGACGGGTGGGTTTCTTTGTCTCTTCCATGAATCCATAAGCTCTTTTCATTGGTTACAGCCTTGAGCTTTTGGAATTGGGCCAACACTGCCTACACCACTTAGCCTGATTCACAAGGCAACGCTAAGAGTTGATTTTATCATCCCTATTTTATAGATGGGTAAACTGAGGCTTAGAGAGGCCAACTATTTTGCCCAAGGTCCCCCAGTTGTAAGTGGCGGTCCCAGGATTCAAAGGCTGGTCATGTGTCTCCGAAGGCTATCTCTAGCTAGACAGGGATCTTGTCAATGGGGTGATGTGACCAACCAGCTTCTATTTGAAGAGAGCCTGTTTGTTCATGTGGCCCATGTATTTTTTTTTTTTTTTTTTTTTGAGACAGGGTCTAGCTCTGTCTCAAAAGTGCAGTGGTGCAATTCTCATGCCTCAGCCTCCTGAGTAGCTGGGATTACAGGTGCATGTCACTACCGCCCGGCTAATTTTTGTATTTTTAGTAGAGACGGGGTTTCACCACGTTGGCCAGGCTGGTCTTGAACTCCTGACCTCAAGTGATCTGCCCACCTTGGCCTCCCAAAATGCTGGGATTACAGGTGTGAGCCACTGTGCCTGGCCTCATGTATTCTTATTTCACCTGTCCCTGTTGGTGAGACCTGAAATAGGCCCTCCATCAGCCCAAGTGTTTCCCTCCTTATCTTTAGGAACCAAAGGAATCCTAAGCTCAAGTAAGCTATGTCCCTCACCCCTTTTCCTTACCCTACAGTCTCCAAGAGGTCCCAGATTGGCTGGAGACTAATTTGGTTGAGGGTCTAGCTCAGGTCTGGGTATGAACATGATCAAGTGGGATGAGGGTGATCAGCACAGTAGAAATGCACTTTGCTTGCTGAAGAAACTGTCAGAGGAAGTTTTCCACTCAGGACTAATGTGCTGAGATCTTGGGTTGTGGCACTTCTCCCCACATAGCGCCCTCCATGTCCACAGGGACAGCAGTGAAAACACTGCCATCCGCCTCTGTCCCCGCGTTGTGAAGGGCAGATACCAGAATATGTTAGAACAGCACTAAATCACCTCCCAACAACCCCCAAGTCAGAGTTCACAGATGAAGAAGCCAAGACCCAGGAGGTCTCGGAATTCACCTCCAGTCACCAGGCTGGAGGGCGACCCTCCCCCACCATCCGACTCAGGCCTGGAAATCACATTTCCAGCTCTGCTATAACGGGTGAGCCTTCCAGAGAGTCCCGCACGCTGCTCCACCAGACCACTGCTCTCAGCTGGGCACCCCCAAAGAATGCTTCACTCTCAAATCAGAACCCACCTGCTAATTAATGTTCAAAGGGAAACAGAGCCAGTGCTGGAGGTGGTAACCACCAGCAGGGAGGACAGCTGCTTGCTGTGCCCTCCCACACTCTAGGGGCAGGCGGAAAGGAGGAAGGTCTGGCTTAGTCAACGGAGTTCCTAAGCTGGCCAACCCGTGCCATTCAGTGTTTGGGGAGAGGGGGGTCTCCTAAGTGGCAGAAGCTGCTTTAGGTGGGAGGAGAGGCAGGGCATCTTAGATGAATGGAGGCAGCGCAATGGCACCAGAGAGTCCCAACTCTGCTTTTTTCAATCTTTTCTTTGTCCTTCCTCTGTGCTGGCTCAGGGAGGCCTCTTTGGAGATGGAGCCCCGTCCCATCTCTCTTGCTGTGGACAGCCCCTTGAACACTGCCTCAAACAAGTGGGAGGTCAGCTTCTGGCTGGGGGTGCTGTGTGTCAAGCTCTGAAGAGCAGTCAGGTCCTCTCTTCCTCTTGGGGACTTTGTCCCTGCCACAGTGGGGACAGACACCATGGAGCCTCACCAGCATCTGCAGGCCAGATGGCCTCCAACCAGCCCAGGCTGTGGGACATGAGCTTGGGGGAGCGCCTTCCGGAGGAGGCCCTGTCTGCAGTGTCGGGGGTGGGGGCTGTGCTTGTGTGTGTGTGGAAGCTGCCCTCTGGGCTTTTCTCCTGCAGCCTGGCTCCCTCTTGGAAGCCCTGTGGCCCCAGGCTGTGCAGCCATGTCCGTGGGGACTCCTGCCTCCTCGCTCCCTCCTGCCTCCACCAGCCTGGGGGATTCTGCTGAAGACACAGATGAACCTCAGAAGCAGTCTCTATCCGAGCAGAATCTGCTCCATTTCTGTGGCCCACTGGAAAGTTTTTTCCTGGGTTAAATCAAGGTGTGTGGTGGGTGAAGGATGGAGGGAAAGACCCAAGTCTGAACAGTCCAGGCTGAGACTCCACCGTCTGGCTTCAGCCCTGGCTGGGCCACATCCAGCTGTGGGACCAAGTGCTGGTCATTCCACTTCCATGGAATTCTGTTTCCTCATCTGGACATGGTGGCTGGGACAAACATTTCCAAACCACGTTCCTCTTGTTCATAGCTTTCCTATGAAAAAGAGCATTCAGGTCCAATAAGTGTGGAGATAATGGACGCCACCTCACCCTCTTGTCAGAGACTTGGGACCAAAGGCATTTTAAAGGCTCTGGGAAGGCCTGAAGTAAAAACAAAACAAAAACTAAACTCAACCAGTTTACCTTTGTTTAACTCTGTCTTTCTCATAAGTAAATGACCACAGAAGCCTTTTCCCTCAAAATAGCAATTAGCATCCCAGGAAACACCCTTGGGACAGCCTAGACCAGATAACCTCTCAGGCTCTGTCTGCTACGTTACTCCACACTCTAGCTGCAGGGAGCTGAGGCAGCTGCTGGCCAGCGATTCCCAAGATCCCGGGGGAAGGGCCAGGCGGCGCCCAGAGAAGGCTCCCTCAGGGAATGGTGGCAGCTGATTGCAGCTTTCTTATTTTTATTTTTTGGAAACAATAGTGCTCTGAGGAGTTAGGGACCAAAAAGGGGGAGATTTAAAAAATCTGTTTCCACTCTGATTCTTTGTCAATTTAAGCTAACTCATGTCAAAACAGCTTGGTTTGCCCATCTGTGAAAAGGGAGAACCATGGAGATTTGGTGGGCACTCAAAGGTAACCCTCAGAAAGAAATTCCCACCCCAGGGTCCCTGGATGCCTAATGGGAAGAAGGGCAGAAGCGATTTCCAACATTTAAAGAAGAAGTCTAATGGAAATTATATGTTTGCCATGAGAAATGTCTTTGCTTCTGACTGGTGTTGTATCAACTCAGTTTGATAACATTGGTTGTCATGGGGACAAGAATTATTATGCAATAAATATGGCTGGCTAATTAGACAAAATCTTTAAAAACATAGGGTTCAGGGAAGTGATAAAAGGGTCAGTTGGCAATGAAATGGTAAGGAGCTGTTGACTCAGGAAATCAGCTGCAAAACCAGTTTAAAAGTGTCATGGTTCCGGGTGCGGTGGCTCATGCCTGTAATCCCAGCACTTTGGGAGGCTGAGGCAGGCAGATCACGAGGTCGGAAGATCAAGACCATCCTGGCTAACATGGTGAAACCCCATCTCTACTAAAAAAATACAAAAAAAATTAGCCAGGCGTGGTGGTGGGCGCGTGTAGTCCCAGCTACTTGGGAGGCTGAGGCAGAATGGCATGAACTCGGGAGGCAGAGCTTGCAGTGAGCCTAGATCGCACCACTGCACTCCAGCCTGGGCGACAGAGCAAGACTCCGTCTCAAAAAAAAAAAAAAAAAAAAAAAAAAGTGGCATGGAGGGGGTGAAGGGGCCGGAAGGAGGTGAGGGTCTGCTGAGGCAGCTGCTCTCCCAAGGAGCCCCTGGGGACGACGGGGGTTGTGTGCAGAGTGGGTGTTTAATGTGTTAAGTGGCTGCAACATAGTGGTTCTTGTCACAGCATATTAGGGAAGGGTGTCCACGAGCTGAGACAGGGTGCTGGGTGCCACCTTTACTGTGCCGAGCAGAGCAGAGCCCTGGGGGGCCAGTGGGCTCAGGGATCCCCGATGTGTCTTCCACAAGTTGCTTAGAAGCCTTCCCGAGTGACACACACTGAGGGTTTTTCAAGCTCTTCAGAGCTCTGGTTTTATATTGTATGCGTAACGCCCTGCCCCACTGGGCCCACAACCCTCATTCAGCAGCTGCATCTGAAAGGTTCATGGGTGTTCACTTTTCTCTCCAATATGCTGTTCACACAGAATCACCTCTCCAATCCCTTTCTGTCCCTTAGACCTCTCCACCAATGCCCCATTCCATTGTGGTAGCAGCCGTGGGAGCTGGGCCCAGGAGACTTGTCTCTGTCTCCTAGGAGAGCAGCGGTGACGATTATGGCTGCTAGATCCTTACAAATCACCAAAAAGGTAGCCTCTTTCCTTTTCATTTCTTTCCCTCCCTCCCTCCCCCCCCCTTCCTTCCTTTCCTTTCCTTTCCTTCCTTTCCTTTCTCCCTCCCTCCCTCTCTTCCTTCATTCCTTCTTCCCATGTGTCCTTCCTTAGGGGACAGTAGCATGTATGAGTCTTTGATCCAATGCATTACTGAATCCTGGAGGATGTCACCCATGCTCACGGAGTATTGCCTTTGATCTGGCACTTTAGCTATGTCTTCAGCATACCATTCCAATGCTCATTCAGGCTGGCAGCTTCTAGGTGATGCATTATGTGCTACCATTAATGAATCCCATGGTCTTGGGTTCTCTCCCACTCCTCCTTTGCTGTGAAGTTGGTCCTCTGGTCTAAGGTGATATATGGAATCTCACGCTAGCGGATCAAACACTCTCTGAGCCTTTGGATGGTGGTGCTGGTTGAGACTCTATGGTTAGGAAAGGGAAACCCATACCCTCCATATGTGCCTATTCCTGTAAGAACAAACTACTGGGCCTTCCAGGATGGAAAAGCCCCATTTTGCCAACTTGCCATCAAGTAGCTGGTTTTCTTGAGGAATGGGTGCCATATTGGGGACTCAGTGTTGGTCTCTGTTGCAGGTAGTTTGGGCCTTGAAGCAGCAGACAAATTATCTTGATTGAGACTCCATGCTGTTGGCCCGTACAAGAAGAGCCTCCATCTCTGCCACTTTGTTCATGTTGCCATCATGCCAACACTGGCGAGCCTGGCTGGCTGAAGTTGGTGGGCTGAGTCACCCGACTGCCTGGCTGTTTAGTTGTCAATGGTGGATGCTCTTTGGTGGTTGTTAACATGTGATACAAAGATTTGCCCGCCTCCTTAGGTCCATTCATGTGCCTCTGCCCCAGCCTCCTTATCCCTGATCTGTTTTTTCTGACCATCTGGGCCAGGCCATTTTCCACTATATACTCTAACCTTAGATCACTTCTCTTTCCCACACTAAGTGGGTAACCAGGTGCACTACTCAAAGCTCTGATCATTAGGAAGCTTTTCCTTCACTACTGTCTTTCAAGACTACCCGTGTGAGGCTGCAGTGTAGCTACCATCTGATTTCAGCTCGCATCCATATGTGGAGCTGACCCATCCATGCAACAAGCTCAGGCTTTCCCCTCCTCTTTCAACTGGTCTTATAGGATCCCCCGTACAGCCACAGGTGTGCTCTGAAAGGGGAGCTGTGGTACAATGTAGCAGATGACAGGGGGTCTGGGTTTTCTGCTCATGCAGCCTGCTTGTGTCCTCTGACCCCACTTGTGCTCATTTCTGGAGGTACCACATCCATCTTACAATGGATTGTTGCTGGGGCCATCTGACTTATTGGGCTTGATAGGACACAGTACCTTTTGGACAGTTCTAGCCACATTGTCCATGGTGACCATGGTCACTCTTTCTCCTCTACCAGGGCTCGCTGGCAGGGTAGTTGTTTTTCAAAGGTATGCAATTCTTCACTGAAGATGGCGGGGTCTTTCTCTAGAGCCTCAACGGCTTGCATTCTGATACCCACTGGGGCTTGCCACAAACTCTGCACAGTATCTTTTCCCACCACTGATACTGCCATAGAGTCTGTCAGATCATACAGCCTAAGCCACAGGATTGCTTGCTTGATAGCCTGGGCTGGTTGCAGAGCCCTTTCCTGCTCTGGGACCCACTCAAAGATGGCAGTCTGTCATGTCACCTGATATGAGTTGTAGTAGTATCCCCAGGTGCAGAATATGCTGACTTAAGAAACTGAGGCTTCCAGGCACTCTGCTTTCTTCTTCCTTAGGAGGTACAAGATGCGATAATTTGTCTTTTACTTTGGAGAAGATGTCTACGGCTACTGGACTTGATTACTGAACTCCTGAAAATATTACAGATGTAGCAGGCTCCTGAATCTACTCAGGATAATCTCCAACCCTCGGGGGAACACATATCTTACCAAGGTCTGCAGTGTGCCAGCCACTTCTTGCTCATCCAGCCCAATCAACATGGTGGCATTGTTGTAATGGATCAATGTGACGTTCTGTGGATGTCCAGCTGGTCCACACTTCTTTGGACTTAGCATGGCCTTGGAGCAAAACTGTTAATGTGTATTATCATTTCCATGAAAATGTGAACTGTTTCTGATTCTGACTGGAAGAGAAAAGAATGCCTGCACTAAATCAACAGCTGTATACCATATACTTAAGGCAGTATAGATCTGGTCTAATGAAGATACATCTGGCAGCATGCAATTGGGATTATACTTGATTGAGCTTGTGATGGTCTACAATGACCCTCCCTAACCCATCCAGTTTCTTCAGGGGCCCAAGTGGTCAATTAAACAAGAGTGGAGAGAAGAGGCATAGGATGTGGCAATAGTCTATATTCCTCTGTCTCCCCACAATATGGTCTCCCTCCCTCCTTCCCTCTCCTTTCCTTCCCTTCCTCCATTGTCTCCCATAGAAATTCTGGAATTTTAACTTTGTTCAACATGGGCCATCACTTTTTCCAGCTTTCTAGAAGCCATGCTAGCAGCAAGTTTACACCAACACCTGGGATACTTATGCTAGGGAGTTAAATTCTGTATCTTAGAAAAACCCTTTCAAGTCAAAAATTGTCCTCTCTTCTACCTTATGTTCTGGTCCCCCTCTTCAAGTGCTCTCAGAATCTCCTCCAGCTCCTGTCAGTCCATGCTGACTACATCTTACAGTTCAGTATAGTCCCTATTCTCCCTTAGCAAGCCCAGCATGTCCCCAGCTGAGTCATGGAGGACTCTGAAAGGTGCACACATTGTCTTGCACAAGAAGGGCCAGTGTAATATTGGGAATGGAGAGTGCTAGCAAGGAATGGGGGAGGCATATGTATAGGTTCAGAATGTTCTGAGGGGTTCAGGAAGTAAGAGTCTTTGGGGGGGATCCAAGCAGATATTGCCATCTCATGCGTTAGGTTTCCCAATTGGGTCCTTGACCTTACATATCAGACCTGCCTTGGTTGGGTGTTTTAACTTCTGAAATTCTGCCACTCTATTAAGCCCTGGGCTTAGTCCTCACTTTCTCTTCCCTTCCACTGCAGATGAGAGATTCTCTGTATGCAACTAGTGGTCCTCGGGCTTCCACATCTGGCTTCCAGTTGCCTGGTACTTGCTCTCTGATGTTCATTATCCTTCTTGAGGCATCAGTGGCACTTAGCAATAGCCATCCACCCTCATTGCCCCATAGTTACTGTCTCCTCCCTATATCTCAAATGCCTGACACACTGCAAGTGCTTGCCTTACTGCAGTACACCATCCTCTCACTGGTGAAAGTTTTAACAACCGGAAGGAAGGGGAGGGGAAGGGAGGGAAAATAAGCGCTTAGGGAAAGTGGGTGGCTGCTTCAAGGGAGAGGAATCCTGTGAAAAGCAGCCAATAGGGAGTTGTTTGTTGTTACTGTTTAATTTTTTACAAAATGCTAGATTTGTCTTCCATGGAGGGACAGAGGACAAATTTCCAAAAAGCCGTAGTCAGTGCGACCCAGGCTTTTAGAGAAACCTATATTTATGCATTTGTGGGAGGGAGGGGGATGTTCTTTGATTTTCTTTAAAATGGTTATATTCAGACTCAAGCAGGCATAACTTTAGGAAGAAGCAGTAATTCGGCCGGGCACAGTGGCTCACACCTGTAATCTCAGCACTTTGGGAGGCCGAGGTGGGCGGATCATGAGGTCAGGAGATTGAGACCATCCTGGCTAACACGGTGAAACCCCATCTCTACTAAAAATACAAAAAAATTAGCCGGGCGTGGTGGCGGGCACCTGTAGTCCCAGCTACTTGGGAGGCTGAGGCAGGAGAATTGTGTGAACCTGGGAGGCAGAGCTTGCAGTGAGCCGAGACTCCGTTTCAAAAAAAAAAAAAGGGAGTAATTCACAAGGCACTTCCTAGTCTTGTCTGCCAAGCAGGGAAAAAAAAAAAAAAAAAAAAAAAAAAAAAAAAAAAAAAATTCCCCCTTCCTTCTTTTTTCAAGGGAGAGAGTATGTGGGCTACGGAGCTAGTTAGATTTGGGTCCTCCTCCAGGTTCAGTAATTGTTGGTGTCCAGAGCCAGTTACTTTTCTCCTCTATACACGGGATGGGCACCACACGACATGCACTAATGTGAGACGTGTCTCCCCTGCAGCAGCCAGGAAGGGTCAGCTGTGATTACACTGACCCTGGGATAAAACAAAGTCCACAGAATGAAGAAGCACCTGCTATTGCAGTACTGGTGAGGGCAGCATTGGAATCAAGTTTTCACACAACCTGACTTCACACAAGGATCAAAGTGAGGAGCCTGGCAAGTCCACCAGTGATGAAGCACCAGTTAGAGGCAGCAGTTGATCAAAAAAGCTGATTAGTTAGAGGCAGCAGTTGATCAAAAAAGCTGATTACCTCCTAAATTTACTCAGCAGCTCATCTACTGATAGACTCCTGAAGTTACCTTTCAGTTTAATAAATATTCCTTAGGCCCCAACTATTTACCAGGCATTAAAACATTTAGTCAATATGATTTTGTGTGACCTCCTGCTGACAGTGGAGCACCTTTGGAAAAAGGATGTCTCCTTTCCTCTGAACTGTGTTCCTATTAGGGTTGCAGGCTGGTTAAGACTAGGGCATTGCCACAGAAGGAAACCAGGCTATGTCCTCATGGACGGTCAATAGCTAGCAGCAGGCACACATCCAGCCCGGCAAGTCTTTTGACCACGGCTGCCTAGGGAGGGGCTAAAATTTCCTACGGTATCTATGAAAGTGTAGAAAAAAAGTTTAAATCCAACAGTCGACAGGAATAATATTTGAAGAACTCATGTTTCTAAATTATCTTGTGTATTTCCTTGCCAAAGGGATACAAAAGCCCTGATTAACTGAACTTTAAAAACTGTATTGGCCCATCTAGTCAGAAGACAGGCTTTGAGTAACCACAAATAAGCAAATTTGTTTACTTCAACCACACAACATAAAATATTGTGATATTTAGAATACATGATAATTTGAAATTTAGTAAAAGGGGAGAGGGTTTGGGAATTAGTATTAATATGCTTCTCCTTGGTTCTCTTCTGTTACCTGCCTGTTCTCTTGAGTTACTTGGTTTTCTCCTTAACCTAGAAACTGACCATAAGGAAGCAGAGTAGCATAGTACATGTATCGCCAAATATCATACCTTGACTTTGATTATTCACATAGGTAGAATGGAAGCCATAGGTGTGCTCTAGGTAGAGCAAGGCAGAATACTATTACTATCATTCCCATTCAGCTAAGCAGTTAATATAAAATTTATTTAAATAAGGGGAAATTTTCATTTTATAAAGGTAAGCATTGGTTGAACTTTGGTGCTAATATGTTACTCAGTGACAAAGTGAGTGAATGATAAAATAGATTATAAGAACAGTTTTTGGCAATAGAAGATTCTGAAGAAACAACTCTTGACAGATCTGATACTTTTTAAAGGAAAAAAACAGAATAAGAGACTTTAATATCTGCTTGGGAAGGGGTGAAGAGTAATCTCTAACTTGAGATAGAAAATTCAGATTACCCTGAGGCAGTGATACCTAGTAAGAGGACGGTCTAGCTTTTCTGGCAGTGGTTTCAGATAAGTATGTAGTTTAGAAATAATTTTATCACCTTTCCCTTCTTGTCTCCATAAAACTAACGATAATAAAACCAACTTCAACTAAAAGTATTAAAGTAATGCCTAGCATATGATAGGATTAACACATACTCAATAAACACATATTAATTTTTAAGAATACAGGAACTCCACAATTCTTCTAAGGGAAAAGGTGGGACACTACAAAAAGAAGTCAATCAAAAAGTATAAGGCAGGCATGGTGGTGCATGCCTGTACTCCCAGCTATTTGGGGATCACTTGAGCCCAGGAGTTTGAGGCCAGCCTGGGCAACATAGAAAAAGACCCCATCTCTTAAGAAATAAAGTATAAAATAGGTCATTATTCCCATAACATTAAAAAATATCGACTAAAAGTTATCCATATAAAGATGCAGGTCACTAAAACTCTAAGGATTCTTCTGGATATGTCTAGGATGGATACAAGACAGAGTGGCTTCCTAGAACCACCTGGGATTGTGGACTGCTGCTCTAGCGAGGTCTCTGTCTCTTCATCAACAAACTGAGATGACTCATTAATCTACATATTTCTGAGATGCTACATATTTGGAAAAATATAAAATAGTATAGGCATACAAATGTTGAGTATGTATTATCAAATTGTAAAAGTAGTGTTGAGTATCTAGTGATTCTTATATATTCATATCCTATCTTTGACTTTGGCCTGGAAACTCCATATTATCATATTCTGATTTAGCCTACACAGAAATATAGTAATAACAGAGTTTGTGGCACTAAAGTAAGATGAAAAGGCTTTGATGCTTTAGTCAATAAATTATTTTTCTCTTTGTATTGTGGGTATATTCATCTTAGGGTCAGTTAATTTTGTAATCTTTCCTAGATATACATAAGGAATAATAATTAGTCCAGGAATTCTGCAGAAAAGTCCTATGTTCCATCACAGGGCATGGGTATGCAGTGATAGCAGTGTCCACCTCTCCAAAATGTAATTGGACACATCATTTCACCTCATATTTGTAATATTTGAGATTCTTTGTGCGAGTAAAAGAAAGACTTGTTACAACAATCCCATTGCTTTAGAGTCACACCTCATATATTACCTGAAGATAAAAGGCCATTTAAACTTCTTTTAACTTAGTAGGATAGTTTAAAAATTTCACCACTGTAGTCTGTTTGCCCTAACCCCATATGAAAATTAGTCCTAAGGGGAACTATGTTCAGGAATTCAAGAAACCAAGAGAGAAAAACAGTCACACAAACCATTCACCAGCGACAAAGGAGTCAGCAAACTGTTGGAAAACAGAGAGAACTTGTAATAATGAAAAAAGGACAGAGTTTAGTAACCAATCACTTATTTTCTTTAAAAACACATAACCACATTAACTTTTTGCTTTATACAACCATCTAGAAACTATAAAACAGTACCACATTGTGCATTTAACCTACTTATCAAGAAGGGAACTTCATAAGTCATAAGAATTCTACCCATATAGGAAGGAAAAAGGAGACAGCTAATAGCATAGTCACAGATACAACATGAGTCCAAGCAAGCATCAATTCTTCGACATCACCTTTTCCATTTACCAGAGTGGAGACTGAGAAAGAGAGTGAGGGAGAAAAAAGAGGGAAGGAAGCACCCACAGAGGACTAATCACAATCCATAGTTACTTTTGACAACTATAGCTCAGGGTTTCATAGAATAGTATCATTTGACCAACACAGTGTGGTGGAGGGAGAGGGGTGAAGGAAACACAAACAGAAGGAGAGAGTTTGAACAGAAAAATACAATTTTCACCCTATTCCCCTCCTAAATACTCTTCATTGATACAAGCTTCTGTGCCAATCCAGAAAATGGCAAGAAATTAATCTTCACAACGTGATTAAGAGTTCTGTTCTTTTTGTAATTGAAATGTGAGTGGCTCACAATTTTACAATTCAAAATAACGTCATGAACAATGACCCTTTAGGGATTTTCCACAATCTTTCCCCCCAATTCCCACCATGCTGGTGTTGTTACAGGGCAATCAGGGAAGTGCAGGTAGGGACTTCAGAGATAATGATCAAGGGATAGTGAGATGGAAGCCTGGCTCTTTCTTAGAAGTCCACAACTTTCTAGAAGTACTGCAGTCTTTCCCTCTGATTTGTGGTGGCACAGAGGAAAGGGCATAGGAAGAACTAAGGTAATATGGTGGAAGTTTAGTCAAGTAACTGGTTTGAAGGTATACGAGACTGTGTACTTAGTAGATACACTGAATCCAAGGCAAACAATAGGTTATTTGATTGTCCTCCTTAGGTTGATGGCACCATACAAAAAACTGAGGGTGGCTTTGATTTGAAGATAAAATAAACCAAAGGTTTGCTACAAGGAAACATACTTCAGTTGCAAAGTTGTATAATGATTCTCCTCACTTTAAGGGAAACTCTCATCTTGTTCTCACTTTCTCTTCCACCATAAATAAGCAAACATATTCTGGAAGGCTGTTTTCTAGGGGCAACTCAGTATCAGTTTTGATAATTCATACAAGAAAGGCATCATGAGCCATGCCAATCAACAGGCTCCTCTCTGTTCTCAGGCAAACTTCCTGTATGGACTACCTTAGGCTCTTCCAAACCTAATGAGATGTTTTTACTTTTTCATATTTGGTGAGTATGCTGGTTAGATCATTGGTTTGTAACACCAACCAGTGCAAATTTCTCATGCTATCATATAATCAACTCTGTCCCACATTACCATGTGCTCTAACATTGTATAGACTTAAAATACAATGCAGAAAGTTGAGAGTTTGTAGGATTTACTATCAAGACTGATTTCTGAAATGCAGAAACGTATGTGTGTTTGCATTTAGAAAACCTTTAACACTCCTTGTCTTAGCTAATGATCACAAGCAAGAAAAATTTAGATCACTCAGAAAAAGAATATGAACAAAGCTGATAAATTGGATTTATTCTTCTTTACCTAACTTTTGCAGAAGTTCTACCAAAGCTTCAATTGTCTTCACCTGGTCACTAGAGACCGTATCTGTAATGACACTGAATTCCTATTAGATTTGAGAAGTGTGTGGTGATTTTGTAGTTGAGAGAGCTACAAATTCAACTTTCTTTTTTTCTCTCAGAAGCTATCTCAATTTTAAAAACTCAAATGTTATACAGTAAGAGGTACTTGTTTTTTGAGAGGAAAATTTCATGTAAACCATTAAAAGAAAACAATAATAACCTGAAATCTGCTTACCAGATAAGTACAAATGTATCCCACATTTTAAAACAATGCCACAGATAGGGTTATTTTCTTAATTATTTTCCTTAGAATAAGAAATTTTTGTGGTCACTGCTTAGAAAACTGCATTTGGGAATAAATAATTATTTCCTGAATAATGCTAAGTAATGGGGAAAAGATGATAGGAAAATAAAGGCAGGTCTTCCCCAGCAATTTAATAACCACTAAGCGGATAGATGGAGGCATCACCTTCGCGTCATCAGGCTCACGTACTTTCCTAACTGCCTTGCTGCGGCTTACTGCCAACGTCCAACATCTTCTTGCTCTTCTCTGCTATCTCCAAAGTTATTTTACTTATCTTCAATGAATGTCTGTTAATCTGATACCTGCATGACTCAATACTACTTTACTTTTTTCTGTTCTTACCTTGCCGTAGTTCACCTATCCAGAAATGGATGATCTGCTTTCTCTAGTTACTGTGAATGTACTTTGGTCAAAGCATGGTGGAAAGATAATATACATCAACACGTTACTTCTGGTAAAGAGCTCAGTTAAAGTCACAGAACTCTCATGTTTAGAATATCAGGAAGTCAGGGATCCTAGGGGCTGGGGCCCATTTTCCTTCTTTAAACGGTTTTTATAAGTTACTACTGAGGTGAATGGTGTTCTCCCACACCTTTGCTTCTGACGGAAGTTAAGCAGCTTGCCTAAGGAGCCTAATGGTAGAGTGCTGAAAAAAAGTTGTACATGGGTTTTTGACTACTTTCCAATCTTACAAATGACCATCGTAACCTAATGATTTAATCTTTGATTTCATTGTTTCTCTCTATGCTATGAAATCACCAATTATGCCACTGTAATGGTATAGGCAGCCTTAAATATAGGCACTCATTTGTGCATAGACAGTAAACCACTCTTGTCTTTTAATTTCTCTACACACATCAATGCTTTCTATACTACCATAAAATGAAAAATGAGTTTTATTCATTTATTTAGACTTCCTCTTCATTCCTTTGAGGACTATTTTAATTGATATTAAAAACGGAGTGATTCTCCAAAATAAAACTAGAATTTCTAAACCTAAAATCAAATGAAGTTTGTATTTGGTTAGGTTGCTGCTCCTTTAAAATGAGTCTGTGATTTTTTTTTGTTTTTGAGATGGAGTCTTGCTCTGTTGCCCAGGCTGGAGTGCAGTGGCATGATCTCGTCTCACTGCGACCTCTGCTTCCCAGGTTTAAGCAATTCTCCTGCCTCAGTCTCCTGAGTAGCTGGGATTACAGGCATGCGCCACCACGCCCAGCTAATTTTTGTATTTTTAGTAGAGACGGGGTTTCACCATGTTGGTCAGGCTGGTCTCGAACTCCTGAGCTCATGATCTGCCCACCTCGGCCTCCCAAAGTGCTGGGATTACAGACGTGAGCCACTGCGCCCAGCTGATGTTCATTTTTAAGAATTCTATTGAGAGTTTCAGTGTATGGGAGCCTCCAATCAAATTGTAAGGTGGACACAACATTCGCAACTGCTAGGGCATATAAAATTTAGGACAGGAAAGTGCACATTGCCTTTTTTGAAAGAAAAAAATTAAATGTATGCTTTGTCTCCCAAGCTCTCTTGATGAGGAAAAGACCTCTTTTCTCTTTACAGCTTTAAGAGGAACATAAAGCTGTGTACTTAAATACACATTTAAACTTCTGTCACATAGCAAGCTGAAAGTTACATAAGCCTTATTTTTGAATAGACTATGCCAATCCGACAAACACTTCAGAAAAGGATTACATCTATCATTGCATCATATGTGAAAGAATAAGACTGATTAGGGCCTAGAATCGTAACAGTTGAAGAAAGACTAAACTGGCCATAGGATACATTAATGTAAAAACACTGGGGAATTCAAACAGCAGAAGTCAACTGTAAGATTTTATGTGTGCCATCATAGAGATTCACTAATAAAGAATAAAGTTAATAATTCAAATGTCTCTGGATACACATTAGTACCACCAATTTTATTTATATAAGAAATGCCTGGTCCACTGGACTTTTCAATTTAACTCAGTAATAATTACTGCTGTTTCTTGACAGACCAGTGATATTTCCCCCATAGTTTTAAAGTACAAAAAACAGAATAGTTAGGGGAAAAAAATCTCAAGTATAAATAATGCAACCTTTAACCTACCAAGGGTCACTAAATTGTTAACACTGATTATTATAAATGATTCAATTTATTTAAACTAAAAAGCATTAATTAAACATTTCCTCTTCCATTTGGGCCAAGGGACATGCTTAACAAAACACAAAAAAGCAACAGAAGCACAAAGTTGTATGATTTTTTCAGAAAACAAAACAAAACAAAAAAACCTCGATTCAAAAAGGGAACACATTTTGGAAGCTAGTCAGAATAAAGATGGAAGAAACTACTTTAAAAAGAAACTATTTGTCAGTCAATTGATAAAAATTTTCTAGTAACAGTAACTTTTACTGGAGTTACGACACGGATGGGTCAAGACTTGTAATACATGGTGGAAGTGCTGATGATAGGAGTGTATTAAAGGGCAGTAACCGAATGTTTTGACTAAGCGAATGGTAATAGCTGCCCTTCCACTTATTTGTTCCTTTGTTTATAATTAAGCTGAAAATTATAGGACTAAATTTACTTTCATGAATCTGCTGGTATTGACTTTGGAATTTTCATCTGGGTCTGGGGGTTATTAAAACACATTTTACCATGTCCTGGAATTTATATTAATTTTGTTAGATAATGAAATGCTAAATTTAATGCCAACCATATTCAATAAAGTAATATCTCTTATGGTTTTCAGGCTTATTTGGATGACTAAGGAACAAAGGGAAGAAATGAGACAAAGAAGTGACAATGGGCACTGTGGACAGATCATAATAGTCTATAATTTCTAAGCAGTGTACTTTTCATGTATGACCAAGTTTAGATTCCTAAAATTTTAAAACAGGTTTTCTATGGGATGGCATGAAATTCAATGTTCATCCTTTAAAACTGCTGGGAGAAATGGCTGCCAAGGTCTTTTGTATCAACATAATATGAATGAGGAAGTATAATTTGTTCCATGCGCTCAAAAATATAGTTTCCCCATGACAGACTTTTAATTTGATCAAATTCTGGCTAAAGTGGTTGAACCCAGAAGAAAAACTATCTAGTGAGGGCACACAGAGCCTCTGAAATAGCTCTGTCTTCTGATTCAGAGCTAGTAAAGGTCACGCTACAGGGACCATACATGTGGATGCATAATAAGGCATAGCTTCAGCTGTTAAGGTTGAAATATGGGCCAGTGTATTCCACATCTGTTCCTTAAAAAGTTAAAAAAATTATCAGAACCTCTTCCATGAAATTCAGCCGGTGGTGTGAAGTGTGGGATTCCTTGTTACGAGAGATATGCTCAGGACTCTAAAGCAGCAGCAACTTAAGAAGTTAGCAATGAAACTTTGGCTTAAAATAAAAACAAAGAAAAGAAAAGGTCAAACTGGTGCAAGTTGTCTCCTGAAAGAGGTATGTGGGACTGACCCTCATAAATGTCATCCAACGTAAGTTTCCCCTGCCTTCTTTTACTGTTATCACCTTCATTGCACAGGAGTTATATCATTCTGTATGGTTAAGTTTCATAAATAATGAGAAAACTATGTGTAACAAATACATCATATTTCCCACCCACCCAGCAACCCTTCCCAAAATAAGAAAAGTTACATCAAATTAAAAAGTAGCTTCATGAATGAAGGTACTGCTTTAAGTTGCACTTTTCCTGCAAGTGCGGCCAGTGCCTTTGCGCTGGGTATGAAGGAAAGAAAAAAATTCTCCACATAAACTGACAAAAAATTTAAAAACCAATGTCCGGTTTCAACCAGTCAAAACCGGGCTGAGCGGAAGCCGAGATATCTCAGTACCGTCCCATCAGAGGGTCCTTGCAATGCCTGTTCTTCATCCTGATAGGTATCTATGTCCTTGTGATTGTAAACAATCCATAAGATACTATGTTTTGTTTCTTAAAACATCCTCTGATTGGCAAATGAAGTAAATATTTGTTTTAAAAATAGAAAATTAAAATTAAACCAGAAGAAAAGAAAAGAAACACAGTGAGCTTGTTTGGAGTCCATAGGATCCGATCCGGAAGAGCTCGGAAAATGTGTTATGTGTTTTCTCCTGTTTTCGGCTGGAAAGGTACTAGAGGTTGCGTTGGTCGAGGAAAGGATTGTAGAGTAGGAAAACCAAAGACGTTAAGCTAGACTTCAGAAAATTCAAGTGTTAGCTTCATCATCTGTGTCTTCTATCAATACCTTAGTGTCACGAGCCTTGGATCTAGTGGTAACAAGGGGGACAAAAAGCACTTAGTCCATTACCCAAATATAAACACTTTCACAGTATTAGACACATTTCCAGTCTTACCATCATTAAACATACATCCTAAACAGGGGCTACCTGCTGTACCAGATGGATTATTCTAGAGTTTCCTATTCAATTTCAGATACTATTGGAAAAACACTAAGAAACTAGATCACAACCAGAGGAAGGTAACAAGAACAATGGCAGGGTATGTGCAACGCAGAAGGTAGTGATCTGGGTTTGAGTACTGACTTTGATTTTTTTTTTTTTTTTTTTTTTTGAGACAGAGTCTCGCTCTGTCGCCAGGCTGGAGTGCAGTGGCATAATCTCAGCTCACTGCAGCCTCCGTTTCCCAGGCTCAAGCAATTCTCCTGCCTCAGCCTCCTGAGTAGCTGGGATTACAGGCATGTGCCACCACGCTTGGCAAAGTTTTGTATTTTTAGTAGAGATGGGCTTTCACCATGTTGGCCAGGCTGGTCTCAAACTCCTGACCTCAGGTAATCTGCCCGTGTTGGCCTCCCAAAGTGTTAGGATTACAGGCATGAGTCACTGCACCTGGCCACCTGACTTTGATTTTATGATGCATCTATTTAACCCTTTGAGTGCCCGTTTCTATCTCTGTAAGGCAGGAATGATAACACCGATTTCACTGAATACCACTTTCACCTCATGGAGACAGTATGCATATCAAGTGAGAACATGGATGAAAAAAGCATTAAACAAACTTAAGAAACTGGCTGGTTCCTGTAATCCCAGCTCCTTGGGAGGCTGACATAAGAGGATCGCCTTAGCCCGGGAGTTTGAGACCAGTCTGGGCATCACAGTGAGACCCTGTCTTTAAAAAAAAAAAAAAAAAAGCCAGGTATGATAGTGCACACCTGTAGCCCCAGCTACTCAGGAAGCTGAGGAAGGAGGATCATTTCAGCCCAGGAGTTCAAGGCTGCAGTAAGGTATGATCACACCACTGCACTCCAGCCTAGGTGACAGACTGAGACCACGTCTCCAAAAAAAAAAAAAAAAAAAAACCAACCTCCAAAAAACAAATATAAGAAATTGTGATAAGGATGATGAGGATGAGATAAAACACCACTTGAGGCATACATGAGAAACCAAAAGAGTTAGCCAGCAGAAGAGAAGACCTAAGGAGAGGCATAACAGTTATTTCTCTTCAAAGAGTTGACAACATACAATGCAGAAGAGGGAGGAGACTCATTATAAGTTATGTGAGAGAGCCCAAATAGGATCAAATTGTTAAAGTTACAGTGAAATTACAGTGAAGCACATTTCAGCCCAACATAAACCATTTACCACTATAAATACCAACAATAAAATCAGGTGGCTGAGTGTGGTGGCTCTTGCCTGTAATCCCAGCACTTTGGGAGGCCAAGGAGGGAAGACTTCTTGAGGCTAGGAGTTTGAGACTAGCCTGGGCAACATAGTAAGACCCTGTCTCTATAAAAAATAAAAAATTAGCTGGGCAGAGGGGTGCAGGCGTGTAGTGCCAACTACTTGGGGGGCTGAGGTGGGAGGAGTGCTTGAACCCAGGAGGTTGAAGCTGCAGTGAGTCATGATCGTGCTGCTGCATTGAGCCAACCTGGGCAACGGAGCGAGATACTGTTTCAAACAAACAAACAAACAAAAAAACCACACACATTAAGGATATGCTAAAGGTTGCATGAGTGATAAAGTCAGTACTGAAACTCAGATCTTATTTTGGATTCCCTGCACTCTCCGCTGT
Organism: Pan troglodytes; assembly: GCF_028858775.2. Classification (NCBI taxonomy): domain Eukaryota; kingdom Metazoa; phylum Chordata; class Mammalia; order Primates; family Hominidae; genus Pan; species Pan troglodytes. Next base: position 68,253,014 of record NC_072398.2, read on the forward strand.
ACACCAACTGTTCCATTCCTAATGTCTTACTCTTGGTGCAATCTGGTTTCCCAGAGTTTCTCCGTTAAACACCTGACATGGAACAGAATAATCTATTGCCAAAGAGCCCCTTGTTTAAGCAGAAATAGTATATGTTTAGATTGCCCTCTGCTGGTAACTAACAAGGATAATTAGACTTCAAAATCAGGAGCTCAATGAGGTCACCAATCACACTCAGCATTTTCTTCCAGCCCTTTGTGGCACTTATCTCACTGACCCACTCAGTGCTCCCCTGCCCCAGCTTCTTCAAACTCTGCTTCCTTGGGATCACAGCACCTACCATGCTTTGTTTTGATGCTCTTCCTATTACCTCCCTGACTATTCCTGCCTCTTTTGTTTATTTTCTTTTTTTCTCTGGTCTGTGTTTGTTCCCTGGCTACTATGGTTGAGCCAGGGATTAAGACTCAGTTCCCTGCTCTCTGCTTTTCTCTGCCTTCTTCAGAGAACTTCCAAATCTCTATTTAAAGTTCAGCAGGTTCTACTCTACTCCTCTATATCCAATGAGTTACTGATACTACCTCCTGTTTCTTACTTCCTTCAAAACATCTCCTTATGTTCCTTCTGGTCCAACAGTAAGCATCCTGATCTGAATTTTCACTGCCCCATACATTGAAGTACTGCATAGCTTTTCATCTGGCTTTCTGGCCTTGAGTTTTCCCTTGCCTAATATATCTTACACAGTGCTATTAAAACTTCCTAGGATACTACTTTCACAATGTCATTCTTCTACAGAAAAATTCTCTGTGACTCGTGGCTGGGTGCGGTGGCTCATGCCTGTAATGCCAGCACTTTGGGAGGCCAATGTGGGCGGATCACGAGGTCAGGAGATCGAGACCATCCTGGCTAACATGGTGAAACCCCATCTCTACCAAAAACACAAAAAATTAGCTGCGTGTGGTAGCGGACGCCTGTAGTCCCAGCTACACGGGAGGCTGAGGCAGGAGAATGGCGTGAACCCAGGAGGTGCAGCTTGCAGTGAGTGGAGACTGCACCACTGCACTCCAGCCTGGGCAACAGAGCGAGACTCCATCTCAAAAAAAAAAAATTATCTGTGACTCATTCCTGCCTACAAGATCAAGTTTGCATTTTCAGCCTTTTACAATCATACTTCATCTATTCAGCAAAATTATTCTTACTACAATTCTAGTCACATGGTTTTTCTTTCTGCACTTCATTTCTACCTTTATGTTCTTTACTGTGTCTCTAGTCTATTCACTCCCTTATCCTTTAGAAAACCGTTCATCTTCAACCTAAGCCTCCTTCATTCCAATCTACTGTGCTATCTATTGTCTCTAAATTTCATATGCAGTCACCATATACTGTACATTTATGGTAACTTTTAGCAACATACGTAGTCAATGACTGATAAAAATATTGTTGTAGGTATTTAATAAGAAGATAAAAATAGTAATAGTTTATTCTTAGTAGGCTCTTTCTGTGAGGGAACTGGTCCAAGTTCTATGTAATAATGAATATAATCCACTTAACCGCCCTATAAGCAAGAACCATATTAATTTCAATTTACAGATGAGGGGCAGAAAACAGAAATTAAGTCATTTGGTCAAGGCATAGATGGCAGGATTCCTAAAGTTTATAACATAAAAATTATTTGTATACACAACACACAGAAGAGTCAAGTATTAATAAATCACTCTCCAACAACCTTTTCCTCCAGACAGTGGATCTTTAGTGCCAAATTACTAGGTTATGCATTGATGACATTTACTCTATGTGCTCATTTAGACAGTCATAGGCTGTATCATATGGAATTGCTGCTTATTACTGTTTTTTTGTAGGTGAAAAATGGCTGAGTATTGGCAATTTCATTTGGTTCAACCTGATAGCTTTTTAGCTTACATGCTACCCAATGCTAAAACTCAAAGGAAATATGCCTCACAGAAGTAGAAGCCATACATACTGAGAAGCGAGGCGAGGCCGGCGCAGGGATATGCTCTGGTTGTACTTCCATGACCGATTCTTCTGGCGGTTTCGTACCCCATCATCCTGGTCCATCATCTGTTCTAGGAGAGTCTGATCATCTGCGTTCAGGGGGGCCACAGAGATGTCCCGCACAGCACGGAATTCACCACAGTTATTCAGATGTTCATTCTCCAGGCGGAAGAAGTTCCACACAAATCGCCTTAGCAAAATGGGGTAGATCAAAGTACTCATGAAATTGTAACATACTTCTGCTACCTGTAAACCTCCCAGGGTATCAAGTTTCCACTCATGGAAACAAAAACAAAGAATTAAGGGCTTGAATATTAAAATAGGGAAAGATGGTGTTGTGGGGAGGTGGTGGTGGGGGGGTAAGGGAAACAAGACTAGACTACGAAAAAGGGAGGGACTTATGGAATGCAGTTTTAGAGTGCTCATTCTTTCAACTTATTTGAAAAATATTTACTGAATGTCTGCCATAAGGCAGTAAAGGCACAGAATGACTCAAAGCCTTTTTGCCCTTATGGGGTGTAATTTCTAGTGGTGGAGACAGACAATGAGCAAGTAAACAATCAATCGGCTAATGATAAGTACTGTGAAGAAAATAAAGCAGGACAAGGGAATAGAGTATGCCATCATTAAGACTGGTTAGGGAAAGCTTCTTTGAAGACATGGCAGCTATTGAAAACCTGACTGATACAAAGAAGCAAGTCATGTAAAAATCCTGGAGGAAAGCATCCCAGGCAGAGGAAAATGGCAAGTATAAAAAGGCAAGTTGGAAACAACAGCAAGGTCAGTGGGGGCTAAGAATAAGTGAGGTTAAAATAGCAGGAGATAATGATGGAGGGGTGGAAGAGGGCCCACCCACAGAGGGCCTTATAACCCATAGTTTAAATTTTAGGTCTAATGGAGAACAATGAGAGAACAACAGGAGAATAAAGTGATTTGTTTGAAAAAGGTCCTGCTGAATGGTGAAGAGATCAAAGGGAGACAAGAACAGCTGAAAACAGACCAATTAGAAGGGCTGTTGCAGCAGTCCAGAAAAGAGATGATGGTGACTTAAAGGTGGTAATAACAGAAGTGATGAGAAGCAGACAGACAAAGGATTTATTTATAAAGATGGAGCTGACAGGACTTACTGACATGCGATGTGAGTCGTCTTAGGGTTTTTGGTCTAAGGGAAAGGTGACACCATTTACTAAGATCAGAGATGCAGGGCTGTTCCTCTTAGGTTAGAGCTAATCATTAGATATGGGAGAATTCAGTAGAGAGGTGGACGAGAGTCTGCAGTTCAAGGGAAAGTTTATGGCTGGAGATAGCATAAAGACAGTATTTCACATAATAGGTTTAGGAATAATACAACTAGAGGAGACAAGAGGGCAGAAGATTAAATCCTGGAACACTCTAACACTTAAAAGTTTGGGGGGAGGAGGAAGAACCAGTAAAGGAGTGGACAAGGAATAGCTAGTGAGACAGGAGACTGTAGTTTCTGAGAAGTCAAGTGAAGAAAGTGCTTTGCTGGGAAGTAAAGTAAGGTAAATAAGTACAGAGAACTGACCAGGGGATTTAGCAAAATGGGCAGTACGATCTAAAAGCACAGGCTCTGGGAGACTGTCTAGATTCAAATCATGGCTCTACCACTTGCTAGCTGTAATGACCTTGGATGAGTTACTTAACCTATGCTTCAGTGTCATCAGTAAAAGACATGATAACAGCACCTACTTCCTAAGATTGTTGTGAGGATTTAATAAAGGTAAAAGGCTTAGAACGCTGTCAGCTACATAGTAGGCACTACAATATTATTATTATAGATTATTAACAAAAGTGGTTTAGTTTGAGTATTGGGAATACATACTTGAATGAAAAAGAATGGGAGAGAAGTGAGAGTGGAGACAGCAAGTGCAGACGCCTCTTGAAGAGTTTTGCTATAAAGGACAGCAGAAAAGATGGGCAGTAGTTGGAGAGAGAAAGCTGATCTAAAGATGGTGTTTTTTTTGTTTGTTTTAAATGGGATAGAACATTTGATTTAATTAGTAAGCAAATGATTTTAAAAAGAAAATCGTCATGAGGTATTTTTCTTTTTTTACTAGAATTTCTTTTAAAAAATTGATGAAGTAGCACACATGAAAGAGAAAGAAGTGGGTGGGGGAAGGTGGCAGCAGCGATGGGGAGTTCAGGTGCCAGGCCGAGGCATTCAGGAAGGTGAGGAAGGGAAGGAGCACTGGTCTGGAGAGAGCTCTGATGGCAGGTGGATTCCAGAGTCATGCTTTCTCTCTCAGGTTTTCTTTCCGTTTCCAGCTTCTGTCTTATTTTAACAGGCAGTGTTTGTCCATCCTGACTTAGACGAATGTTATACACCTATCTGAAAATATCTTTATATCGTCTTATTTGTGAAAGATATCTACACTGGGCAGAGTCTAGGTAAGCAGTTATTTTCTTTCAGCACATTAAAGATTTCATTTTAATAATTTCTGACTTTCACTGTTGCTGTTGAAAGTTAGTCCTTCTTTCTCTTGGCTAATTTGCCTTTTTTTTTAAGATAAGCATTTCAATAGAAGTATATCACACATAAAGTATGCAAATAAAAAATGTACAGCTTAATTATCATAAAGGGACTCACTGTGTAATTACCATCCAGAAATATGAAATACATTACCATACACTGAAAACCACCTTTAGGGTTCTTTCCTATGTTAACTTCCAGAGAGTTCATTGATTTACTCTTCATACTTAGTTCTACAATCCACCTGGAATTGATTCCACACACAGTATACAGTAGGAGCTGGGAACCATTTTTTTCCATATGGATATCCAGTTGACTCAATATCATTTATTAAAGGCCCTCTTTTTCCACTGTTATGTAGCCACCTTTGTCATAAATCAAGAAGTATCAAGGTATGCACGAGTGGATTTCTTTCTGTACTCCCTATTCTGTTCCAGTGGATTGTCTATCCTTTCACCAACACCATATACTGTCTTACTCACTGTAACTATATAATCAATTTTGATATCTGACAGTAGAAGTCTTTTAACTTTGTTCTTTTCAGGATAGTCTTGGCCATTCTTGACCTTTTGTATTCCCATATAAATTACAGAACTGGCTTGTCGATTTTCCCACGTCTACACAGCTTTAATTAAACCTATTCCTAGGTATATATCCGATATATTCTGATGCTATTCAAAATGATATGGTTTTTAAAATGTTCTTTTTCTAGTTGTTATGACTGTTTTTAAAAATGACTGATTTATATTATGTTGACCTTGTATTCAGAACTGTGACATTAGATCTAATTATTTGTAAACTATTTTGAATTTTCTGTGTAACTGTCATCAGTGAATAATTATAGTTTTATTTTTTTCCTTTCCAATTCTGATAGTTCTTTTTCCTCATTGCGCTAGCTATACTTTGATGATATTAAATAAAAGTGGGAACAGCAGACACACTTGTCTCATTCCTGATTTCAAGGGAAAGTTTATAGTGTTTCACTGTTAAATATGTTCTTGATTGTGTTTTTGTAGAAAACATTTTTTTCATGAACAGGTATTGACTTTTATCAATGGCCTTTTCTACAAATATAGAGGTTCTTTTTCCCCCTTTATTCTGTTAATATAAGTGAGACAGGTTTCTTTCTTTTTTTTTTTTTTTGAGACAGGGTCTCCCTCTGTTGCCCAGGCTGCAGTACAGTGGTGCAATCTTGGCTCACTGCAACCTCTTCCTCCTGGGTTCAAGCAATTCTCCCAACTCAGCCTCCTGAGTAGCTGGGACTACAGGCATGCGCCACTACTCCCGGCTAATTTTTGTATTTTTAGTAGAGATGGGGTTTCACCATGTTGGCCAGGCTGGTCTTGAACTCCTGACCTCAAATGATCCACTCACCTCAGCCTCCCAAAGTGCTGGGATTACAGGTGTGAACCACCGTGCCTGGCCCTGATTGATTTTTGAATGTTAAATCTTACATTCCTAGAACGAACCTAATTTGTATTACCCTTTTTATATATTGTTGAATTCATATGCTAATATTTCATTCAGGATTTTTACAACTGTGTACATGAGACAGATTAGTTTTTATTAAAATGTCATTGTAGGCTTATATATCAAAGTTATGCTGGCTGCAGAGAACAAACTAGAAAGTGTTTCCTTTTATGCTCTTTTTTTTTCTGGAAGAGTTTTGTATAAAATTGGTTAATATTTCTTCCTCAAATATTTGAAAGAATTCCTGGGCCTGGCGTTTTCTTTGTGCAAAGTATTTTAACATGAATTTAATTTCTTTAATACAGATTTTCTATTTCTTCTTTATTGGTTTTGGCACACTGCTTTTTCAGTAATTTGTCCATTCATCTACATTTTTAAATTTATTGATATAAAGTTGCTCGTAAGATAGTCTTACTCTTTAAATAAATGTCTTTGGGTTTTTTGATATTCATAATTTGTACTTCCTTTTCTTTTTTGCTTTATCAGTCTTAAGTACTTTATCAACAGTATTTGGCATTTTAAGGAAATTAAGTTTGGCTTTATCATTAATAATTTTCTGTATTGTGTGTTTGTTTTCTGTTCCATTAATTTACGTTCTTTATATTTACTTCTACTTTCTTTTGGGATTTGCTGTTTTTTAAATCTTTCTTATTTCCTGAGCTATATACTTTTCTGATACATACATGTAAAGTTACACATTTCCTTGTAAGCATGGCCCTAGCTGCATTTTACATTTTTCTCTTTTATCACATTTTCAATTACATTCTGTTCAAAAAAAAAATTTTTTTTTTTTTTTGAGACGGAGTCTTGCTCTGTCACCCAGGCTGGAGTGCAGTGGCATGATCTTGACTCACTGCAACCTCTGCCTCCCAGGCTCAAGTGACCCTTACACCTCAGCCTCCTGAGTACCTGGGACTACAGGCGCGCACCACCATGCCCAGCTAATTTTTGTATTTTTTGTAGAGATGTGTTTTGCCATGTTGCCCAGGCCAGTGTCAAACCCCTGAGTTCAAGTGATCTGCCCACCTTGGCCTTCCAAAATGCTGGGATTACAGGCATAAACCATCACGCCTGGTTACTCAAAATATTTTAAAATTTGCATTACAATTTCAATTTTGACCTGGGGTTATCAGACATGTACTGCTTAATTTCTAAACATTTGGGACTTTTGAGTTATCTTTTTGTGATTATAATCCCTGCAATTTGTTGAGACTTCCTTTATGGCACAGTATAAGGTTAATTTTGGTAAATGTTCTACATGTATTTAAAAGAATATGTATTTAGTAGTTGGATGCAGTTCTCTACATATGTCATTCAGGTTTAATTAATTAACTGACCCCTTATTTATCTATCACTGAAGGAAATATGTTAAAATCTGAAATTGTAAATTTACTTGTAGCAACGCCAGCTTTTGCTTTACAAAATTTTAAGGCATTTTATTAGGTGCATACAAATTTTAATTGGCAGTCACAAGTGAATTTCAAAGTCTACAGATTTGGCAAATTTCTATAGTGCAAAGGTAGTGTTAGTGCTCTGTTTATCTTGGGGCTCCTGTTTTCATTTAGATTTTGGATTATCTTGTCTGATTTTTTTTTAGAATATTTAAACACTTTTTTTTTTTGAGACGGAGTTTTGCTCTTGTTGCCCAGGTTGGAGTGCAATGGTGCAGTCTTGGCTCACTGCAACCTCTGCCTCCTGGATTCAAGTGATTCTCCTGCCTCAGCCTCCCGAGTAGCTGGGATTACAGGTGCCCACCACCATGCCCAGCTAATTTTTGTATTTTTAGTAGAGACAGCGTTTCACCATGTTGGCCAGGCTGGTCTTGAACTCCTGACCTCAGGTGATCCGCCGGCCTCGGCCTCCCAAAGTGTTGGGATTACAGGAGTGAGCCACTGCACCTGGCCAGATTTAAACACATTTTATCTAGCATTTTTATTGTTTTCAGTGAGAAGGCTGGGCTGAATAACTCAGACTGCCAAATTGCAAAAAATGATTGATTTCTGTTTTAAGCCATTTTACCTCCCAATTTCCACTTATCCTTTCAATGGAACCCCGTTCTAAAGAAGCTTTTAAGTCATCATCAATGGTTATTTTAACTTTGTTAAGAATTAACCTCTGGGCTGGGCACAGTAGCTCACGCCTGTAATCCCAGCACTTTGGGAGGCCGAGGTGGGTGGATCAACTGAGGTCAAGAGTTCGAGATCAGCCTGGCCAACATGGTTTTCCAATTCTAAGGCTGAGGAGAAATTTGAGAAAAGTTGGAAAATTAAAGGTTTTCAAGTACAAGTTATAATAAATTCTAATTTGTAAGTATTGGGTGTCTTTTAGGTTAAAAAGAATCTTTAATAAACTTTTCAGTAGTTTGCTTACCGGAAAACCTCAAGTGGGGCAAAGACAGTAGCAATGATGTCCCCAGAATGAGGCAACAAAGTTGTAGAGGTAATCGAGATTTGGATAGTCCAAGCAAAGCGCAGAATCACATCCTCTATTATGGCACAGTAGTAGTAGGCCTGAGAAATAATAAAGAAATTGAGTATGTTTTCTATCACATTTCTCATAAATAGGCATACCAATGAGCATATGTCCTACAAACAAGACTCACACATGTCCTACGAATAAGCACAGGTTCAAGAGGAAAGTTGTATTTTATTCTGCAGGGAAGTACACATTATATTTTAGAATGATTTCTACCAATTTAGTTTTTTCTTAAATGGTATAATATCCAGTATGAAGTATTACTGAATTTGAGTAATCATTAACAAATATGTTTCACTGCCATACTGTATGCCAGGCTTTCTTCTAGGGCCCAGAAATATAAGCTGGTTAAGATCCTTGATTGATTGAGATTACATTCTAACACGTACAGTAGACTTAATAGCTAATATCAGAAAAGATTAGCAGATTTATTCACTGTGTTATTTGTACTTTTATTCTCCATTTGCCTTACCCTGTATTTGAAGAAAGTTTTGCCTTGCTTTTTGATGGGAATGAAATTAAGCTTGGATTTCACAACCGTGGTTGAATTTAAGAAATGTTCTATTTTTACATGGGGAAGACGGTGCTCAAGTAATACTTGCAGGTACTAGCACCCAGGATTTAGGAGTCCAGTCCAGTTTTAGCTACACAAAAGTCTTAAGTACACAAATTGCCAATAGAGCAGAACTATATAATTCATAGATTTGCTCATTATTAATCTCAAGGAAATCAGCTCTTTAAATATATGTATTTAAAGAATGTGAAATATTTGGGAAGGGGAACTACTATGTATTAAGCCATAATATTTATTTTACTTAAAAAATTTTTAAACAAAGTAATACTAGTCATTGTGAGAATGCTATTCTAAAAAAAAAAAAAAGTCCCCTGGCCACCTTCTCTTTCCATCCCTAGAGACCGAACATTTTCAAAATTTGTAGCTACTTCTTCTACTTAGCCTCCATGTATTAAACTAATATGTGTATAGTGTTATATCTTGATTACTCAATTTTAGATATTATTCACTGACTGATGATTATGATACATTTAATGAGGATTATTATGAGGATTTTAACACATTCACATGGCTCACTGTTCCCTCTCCTTCCTCACAATATAGTGATAATGCAATTTTTGGGTAAATCCACATTCACTTTATTATTAGGCTTAACTGAAGAACTGCAATTTCATGTGCCTTTCAGAGTCAGTCTTAAGCTATTCACCATTGACCAATGTGGAAACTGATGTCACCAAAAATGTGGAAGTCTTTCGGGAGGAATACACTTATCTTTGAGGTCAAGAGACACAGCAAAGTTAAGTGTGAATATAAAGATGACAAAAATTGTTCCTGGACCTGGGATGTGGTGCTTAATATTATGCATTCCTAAGAACTGATTTTAAGAACTGTTAATCCCTAAGAACTGATTTTAAGGTTCATATACCTGTGTTCTAAATTTTTAATGAAGCTCCACTGGATTCCACACTTTTCAAGCTGGATGAATTTTATTCCAACTATCTGCCTTTTGTTTTAGTTTTTTGTTTTTGTTTTTTTTTTTAAGACAGGGTCTTGCTCCATCGCCCAGTCTGGAGTACAGTGGCATGAACATAGCCCACTGCAGTCTTGAACTCCAGGGCTCAAGTGATCCTCCTGCCTCAGCATCCCGAGTAGCTGGGGCTACAGGCGTGTGCCACCACATCCAGTTATTTTTATTTTATTTTAGTAGAGTCAGTGTCTCACACTATGATGCCTAGGCTGGTCTGGAACTCAAGCAATTCTTCTGTCCTGGCTTCCCAAAGTGCTGGGATTACAGGTGTGAGCCACCACGTCTGGCCAGTATTTTTTAAAATTAAAGGAATGTGGTGATCCAGCAGAACATCTTTCTTGTAAGTTTGCAAATTATAATGTAGGAAAGTATTTATTTTGTTTTTTAGAGTCATGAAAATATGTAACAACAAAGAAACTGAGTGAAAAATTATATTCACTAATTTTATTACCTAGAAATCACTATGTTAGAACTATTTAAAAGCGGGAATGGATCAACATTTATATAAAGATACAAACAATTTATCTAAGCAATTATCATAATAAGAAACAAATGTTTTGGGAGGCCGAGGCAGGCGGATCATGAGGTCAGGAGATTGAGACCATCCTGGCTAACACGGTGAAACCCCGTCTCTACTAAAACTACAAAAAATTAACCGGACGTGGTGGCGGGCACCTGTAGTCCTAGCTACTTGGGAGGCTGAGGTAGGAGAATGGTGTGAACCTGGGAGGTGGAGCTGGCAGTGAGCCGAGATCGTGCCACTGCACTCTAGCCTGGGTGACAGAGCAAGACTCTGTCTCAAAAAAAAAAAAAAAAAAAAGAAACAAATGTTTTATAGCTCTCAGAAGGCAAGAACAATGTAAACAAAAATAAAACACACATATTTGGTGAGCACAAAAGGGCCATTTTTAACTGAGCTCCTATCTACTCTCTGATTGTTAATTTTCTTTTCAAATTAGATTTATAAAAATATGTCTAATATCTTGGTCATATATTCTAATTTTTCACATTGGGGGTATTGCTATAGTTTAGGTAAAAAAGATCACTGTCAACAACTGTCCCCTTTTCCCCTTTATTTGTTCATCTGAAGTTACTCTACATATCATTCTTTGAATTCACCATTCCTCACACCTGAAAATGGCCTTCCCTACTTACCAACTGAATATTACACATCCATACACTTTTCCAAATACAATTTTAAGGTACTAGTGACATGCTGATAGAGTATAAAATGTTAGTGACCTAATCTACACTTCCTTCTCCATCACAGAATTTTAGACTGGGAAAAGACCAAGAGATAATCTAGTTTAACATACTTACCTCATAAACAAGAATCCACTATAGTCTGGTTGCAGACAATTATATAGCTAGTTAGTGAAAGAGCTGGGATTAGAATTTACATTCACATTCAGGATTACCAGTTCATTGTTTAATTTCTTTCAAGGTCTAATCATGGTATTTATCCTTTACTAAAATATCTGAGTATAGATATTTTTGATTTTTTGACTTTTTAATTCAGCCCCTCTTGTCTTTTTATTAATACATAGAAAAAATCCTAAAATAATTCCTAAAGAATTATTCCTAAAGAATTATCTATGTTTTCTGATTGAAATGGCACTTGATTTTAACAAATATTAGATGAAATAAATGAAAGGAGAAGTCTTCTTGATGCAATCAAGCAGAGTCAGCCACTCCTTCTCCTTTGTCTTTTCATGACACTTTTCATTTAGTCAAGTATTTATTCATTCATCCCAGAAACATTAAGTCTACTATAGACCAGTAATTATGCTGGGAAGTGAAGAATATGGACACCTAAGCACATTATTATAATACAATGTGATAACTGCTATAATGGTAGTTTATATAGGGTAAAAAAAGATTAAGATGAATAGCTGACTATGCTAGGAAAAATAAAGAAAGGCTTCTTGGAGAAAGTAACACTTAAACTGACTTTTAAAGAGGAGGAACAGGTGTTTACAAAGCAGACGAGAGAGAGTGTTTCAGACTGAGGGCATTCCATGTTCAAAAACAAATCATAAACTACAGTAAGTTATTTATTCTTCTATTCCAGTCTTTATCGCATTGTATTGCAATTTGTTTACTTATCTGAACATAGTTTATGGCTTTCCTTGAGAATGAGAATTTTACTTTGTTTTGATTTCCTATAGTACCTAGCATATAGTAAACATCTAATATATTTTTGCTAACCGAATGAATTAGTATTTTTGTTAATTGTTTTTCTAATTATATTAGAGTAATATAATTAGAGGTTGGGTCTGTACTGCAACAGGATTAGCTAGTGGTATACCTAAGTTTGTTCTTTTAAACAAACACACTCTTTATACATACTTTTTGGGGGTATACAATCTCTTCCCGGAGGAAAGTGTTCTCTCCAGCATTCTTATCGAAGAGACCCCAGTCCATCTTGAGATCCCAGATGAGGGTATAGCAGGAACTGATGATATAAAAGACAATCCACAGGTAAAAGAACACCATAGTGTCCGAGTGACCTCGTTCTGAAGAAAGAAGAGGGAAAGAGAAAAGAGAAAATTACTACATTTAAGTAAAATTTTTCATTAATAACACTAATTAAAACAGATTCTTAAAACAGCTCCATAAGAAAGCAAAGCTTTAAACAGATCGTAGGAAGATCACTGTCTAACAAAGGTTAAATAATAAATATGATTTCCCTGAGGTCCAAAGCAATCATCAAACATTTATTGAATACATAACACTTACACAAATGTATAAAAGTTTTGGAGGCTCTATGCTGAATACATAAAAATCTGTATAATTGCAATGAAGGCGTCGAATGTTACAAAAGATGCAATTTTAACTTTTGCCATCAGGTGGCAGCCTAGTGCAAAATATGAAAAAGATTCCTGAAACACTACTAACAAGGAATGTGCATTTGCTTCAAGAAATTCTTGGATTGTTTTTACTTTAGAACATTTCCTTCATACACTTAGATGTTGTCCATACTTATCATGATGGCAACCAGATAATTCTAAGTCTAGATAAAATGCCCGAAAACAACAGAGTGATAAGGATTTTACCCTTAAGGATATGTATGAAAGCAAATTTCTCTCAAGTCACAAAGCAAAGTATGATATTTTAGCTTTTCTTAGAGGGTGTTTATTGATACAAAGGCCTAATTTGCTGGGAACACTATAAAGTAACTTTTGGCTTTATGCTGAAAATACTTATTATAAGGCACACTAAATGAGAATAATGATTCACAAATATAGTTATACAATTTAATCATTTCTGCTTCATATACTATCTAATGAAATTCTTCTTTGGTAAGCTCTAGAGTCCATTGTGAAATGTCTCTAGGTGTGCTATAGGTATATAACTACTAATATGGTTCTGCATCACCAGGAAAAAAAGGCGTACAAATCTAATTCAAAAAAGTTTAAATTTTGGTCAGTTTCTCAAAGATATAGAAAGTGAAGGATATATCATGCATCGTTCATAATTTTTTTCTGTTAAAATAAGCAAGTGTTTATTAACCACTTTTAGGTTATATTAATGTGTTAATAAGTACAGTATGATTTAAAGGTACCCCTTAGAAGTTTATAATCTAGAGAGTGAAACATTCATTCATTATAAATTGATAAATTTGAGCTCAAAATGAAGTATAAACAAAGGGCTATGAGAGCACCAAGGCAAATGGGAATGTTTCCAACAGTAGGAAGTAAGAGAAAGCAGCATTTGAGTTATTTCTAGAAGGATAAATAAATAGTATTGCAAAAGTCAGGCAGATAAGGTGAGGTCATTCAAGGCTGAAGGAAGATACTGAGAAGGCAGATAATGAGAAGGTGGGGGGAAGTACAGGTGTGTTTGAGAAGGTACAAGTTACCTACATCTAGTGTAGGTGACATATAGAAGATGTGAGAGAAATGGTATGATTTAAAATGAGGCTGAAAAAGACTCATCTGGGTCTGACTGTGGAACGCCTTCGTGGGCTTTAGGATCAGATCTGTATTTTAGAAAAACAACTGGTTGGCAAATTACTTGCAATCAATTAGTTAAAAAAAAAATAGTTGCCTTGGAGCTTCAGTGTTGTGTGAACATCAGTTCTCATCAGCTTATGAAAGCCAATTGTTAAATTTTCAGAAACTCTGGAAGCTGGTTGTCAAACTCAGTCATTATTAAAAATTAACTTACATAACTTTATAAATAGCTATATTAAAACAAAGGTAACACATACTCAAAATTCATTACTTTTTAATTATTTTATTAATTTTTGCTTTTATTCTCGAGGTTGGATGTATTTATTGTACTTGCATGATGGAAATACTGTATAATGCTGTGCTACTGTACATCTTTTCCTCACTCCACATTCAGTGTTATCATCTTAGTAGCTTGAAATTGGCTATAGTGGAAGTATTTACACCGTGGAAATCAGCAAACACTAGGAATCAATGCTCCTTATCCCCACTCCCACCCAAGAGCTGGTTTCTTGAACATATACTAGCACATCACTGTTTAGCTGCTTCTCTTAGAAAGGCAGTGGTAGGGAAAGAAATTGGTATTTCCTTAAATGGTCCACATGTGATTCTCATGAATAGCCCAGCTTTGATATAATCACATTTTCACATTTAAACTATTTCCACAAAAATTTTTCTTCACTAAAAACAAATTGTGCTGAATATTTATACTACAACATTATGTCATAAATTATCAACTTAAAATGCCTAAAAAATTATTTACTTACTATCTAGGTATAGTTCGTGTGTTCTGACATGTATTTATTTCATTCTATGTGCAGATATAGGGTCTAGCTGAGAAGTGTCATTCAATAATTCACATCATGGCTACATTAAAAAAGATATTACAATTCATCTACTAAGGTTCACAAAGAATAAAGCAAATTTGGCAACTTAGTAAAATTCACTCCTCATATTTTCAAAACAAGATCCACACAGAGATAAAAAGGCAAGGAACTTAACTTATTTATATTTACAACACTTAAAAAAAACTGAATGTGAGGTATGTGCCAGGTATTTTACAAATATTGTCTCATTTAATTTTCCTAATAATAAGCTATTGTTTTGTCTGCTAGTAAAAGGACATGAGAATAGAGTAATAGATACATTTAGTAGGAGATAACAAAATGAGTATTTCTCAAGTGAGTATAGGTGATATGGAGTCTTATTACAGAAAGCTGATTTTCTTTCTTTCTTTACTAATTACTGAAGAAATAATCAAGTGTAAATTATTACATAAAAGGAGATTGTGAAGAGGAGTAAAAATGTTACATGAAAAAGGAATTAATAATGAAACTAAAAGCAATGTGCTAATTTTCTGGTATTTCTCCTAGATTTTAAATGTAAATCTTATCCTTAGAGTGTAATTCTTACACTGGTACAATGGATCTGGTGTTTCTCTCTTGCAAGCCCATGTTATTTCTTTTTTTTTTTTTAGTCACATCCTGCTCATTTTGACAAACGCAGAGTCATGTACCCATCACTACAATCAAGTTACAGACCATCTCCATAACTCCAAAGAATTCCCACACACTCCATTGTAGCCCCACGGACAACCACCAGCCTGTGTTCTCTTCTGGTAGTTTTGCCTTTTTGAGACAGTCACATAAAATGGAACCACTTAGTATATAGCATTTTGAGTCTGGCTGTTTTCACTTAACATAATATATTAAAGATTTATCCATGTTGTTGCATGTATCAGTGGCTTATTTCTTTTTCTTGCTAAATAGTATTACTTTGTAAGGATGTATACAAATTGTTTATCCATTTACTTGCTGATGAACATACAGACTGTTTTCAGCTTTTGACAATTCCAAAAAAATCACTTTACAAATATTCATACACAAGACTTTATGTAATATGTTTTCATTTCCCTTGGATAGGAGTGAGACTGTTGGGTTGTATGGTAAGTGGATGTTTAACTTTATGAAAATCTTTCAAACTGTTTTAAAGAGTTATTGTACCATTTTGCATTTTCACCAGCAATGTAAGAGAAATTTAGTTCCTCCTCTTCTTCAACAGTATTTGATACTGTCATTAAAAAAAATTTAGCTACTCTAATAGATATTTTGTAGTATCTAGTTGTGATATTAATCTTTACTCCTCTGATGACTAGTGATGTCAGGCATCTTTTTATGTGTTTAATTGTCATATGTGTATCTTTTCTGGTGATGGATTTGGTAAAATATTTGGCCAAAAATTTTGAGGGGGAATTTCTTGTCTTATTATTATTGCATTGTCTGAAATTTTAAAATTTATTCTGTATTCCAGTTCTCTTTCTGATAGGTTTCCTGCAAATATTTTCTGTTAATGTGTGGCTTGTCTTTTCGTTTTCCAAACAACATTTTTGAATGTATTTATTCACAACTTTAAAATTTTGATTAAGACAATTTTGATTAAAAACCATTTAAAAGTATCTTTCTTTTCTGAATCACACTCTAATTTTTTATATTAGAAGTCCATATCATTTCTATGCAATTTCTATGAAACATACATGAGGACTTACTGCCTTTTAAATAAATATTCTTACAGAATATTTCAGAGTAAGTAATGTTTTATCTGATGAACTTCTTCAAACAATGATTAGCACACACTTGGTCTACAAATGCTACATTTTGGTCTCATTTTAATTACTACCATTATTTGATCTTTCCCATCTCTCAAGTGAAGAATGCCTCTCTCCCTGAAATCATCTGCCTTCATTGGTATTCAGGAGATGTCCTGGAAAGATATTATCACTTTAGGCAAGCAATTACATCTTATTCTCTCTTGGCTAACCCTGGTAGCACACTTTAGTGATATTCAGAATCACAGAAAATCAAGTCATTGCTATTCTACTCTAAGCTTCTATCCATTATACGTCTGCCACATTCGAAGCATAATTCATATTGGACATATTTATGGCAATGGTATCCATGAATTTAAAACAAATAAAAATAAAAATAAATTTCTTACAGTTTTGTACCCATAGCCATTGTGTGAATGATTAAAAAAGAAAAAAGGAAAAGGACTAAAATACTAAAGGGACAATGTGGGAATGATTTTTTAAAAAGAGAGAAGGAAAAGTACTAAAGAGAGAAATCAGAAAAATTACATATGGAAATCAACTTGAATCATGTTTCAGGGTGGATATTTCAAAAATGAAAAATGTGGCACCACGTGAAGAGAGAAATGGAATGGTTTTCTTTTCACCTAAAACCTTTCTCTTCTGGTAATAATTTACTAGTTTGAAATAAAATAAGAAAACACAACAGACTGGACCTAGTTTTCAAAGCCCAAACCTATAAAGGTAAACTGAATTATGACTGAGTTTAGGATCTGGCAAATCCTGGATCTATTTCTATTACCAAAAAAAAGAAAAATCAAACCTTTGAATTGTGAGATTAATACTGTTCTCCAAAAAATGAACAAATATAGATATTCCCCGATCTTTAGTGTGTTTTAGTTACATGTGAGATCACATATATTAATCCCTCAGGTGATTATCATCTTCATCCTTAGGGCAGACAAGACAGACATTATTATTCCCATTTTATAGTTAAGGAAACTGAAGTTGAGGGAGATAGTTAATAAATGGAAAGATAACTAGATTTAAAGTTAGGAGACCTGGGTTTGAATATAGACTGCCTCTTCCAAGCTTTGTGGTTATAGAAAATTCATACTCTTAAAATGATTGAGACAAAAAAGGAACTCATAGGGCCTAAGGCTAAATGGGGGAACCAGAATGAGGAATCCTCATCTAAGGAACATTTTGTACTAGACAGCATTGCTTCTCTAAGTCCATCTCAACTTTAAAATGAAAAAAGTAGTTTCATAAAACCATGAAGTAACATTACAAAATTTCTAACATAGTGTGGGAAAATAGAATTTAAAAGTTATTACACATATTATTGCTTATTTCATGCTGTACATAAAATTATGTTTATGGGAAAAAAACAGAAGTGGTTATCTCAGATGAGGGAAGTAAGATTAAGGAAGAAAGTGGGCTGAGGAAAATAATTGTTATTAGGGTGGTGATACAAATGATTTAAGTAAGACTTTAATTTTGCTATATTTTTTGTTTGTTTTTGTTTTGAGATGGAGTTTCACTCTGGTTGCCCACACTGGAGTGCAATGGTGCAATCTAGGCTCACCGCAACCTCCACCTCCTGGTTCAAGCGATTCTCCTGCCTCAGCTTCCTGAGTAGCTGGGACTGCAGGCATGCGCCACCACGTCCGGCTAATTTTGTATTTTTAGTAGAGACAGGGTTTCTCCATGTTGGCCAGGCTGGTCTCAAACTCCCAACCTCAGGTGATCTGCCTGCCTCGGCCTATCAAAGTGCTGGGATTACAGGTGTGAGCCACCACACCCAGCCACTATATTGTTTTTATAATAAAAATAGTACATAGGAATTCCTTTACTAATTCAAGAACTGTTTACTACTGAGTATATACTATAACCTGCATTATTTATTGTATAACTAGAATACTAAAGACTAACTCCAAAAAAACATCTGCTTGCTTGTATATTCAGCAAACAAATACTGAATGTCTACTGGGTAACCTAACTAGGTACATTCTAGGGAATGAGAATATACTGAAGAACTACTAAGGGCTAAGTCTAAAAGAGGAGAGAGAATTTAGTCAAAAACACAATGTATAGGTACAGTTCTGGAACTGTGCATAGAAAAGGAATCAATAAGCCAGGAGGGGAAATAGCCAGGAAAATCTTCCTGAAGGAGGTACTACTTGAGCTGAATCATGAAAGGACTTGAGTTAAACAAGTTTATGGGGCAGAGAGAACCATTTCAAGCAGAATAGAAACCATTCATTCAATAAAGAGTACCTGCACATGCCAGATATTATTCTAGGTACCAGGTACACAACAGTGAATCTTATTTACTAATGGTCAGACAAATTTCCTGCCTCAGTAAAGCCTCCTATTTCGTAGGGGTAGACAATGATCAGATATATAAGAAGATGATTTCACACAGTGAAAAATACCATGAAGAAAACAGAACAGCATGATAAGACAAAATTCCTTCAGACAGTATTCAGGCAGAAACAGCGTTCAGGCAGAGAAGGTTTCTTAAGTTGGGACTTGGGTACTGACAAGGAACCAGCCACATTTTCATGTGAAGGTAGAGAAAGAGTATATGTAATAATAAAATTTCTAGTAACCATATTCAAAAAGGTAGAAACAGGTAAAATTAATAATATATTTTATGTAATCTATACCTAAAATGTTATCACTTTTATATTTAATATATAGTCAAAATAAAATTGATATCCTTCACAGTTTTTTGTTTCAAACTAAGTCTTCAAGATCCAGTTTGTATGTTATACTTACGGCACATTTCGATTTAGATTAGGCACACTTCAAATGCTCGACAGATTGATGTAGTTGGTAGTTAAATTATGCAACAGTGCGGTTCTAGGTATCTTTGGGGAGATGAGTTTGAGGTGTAAAGATTGAAAGCAGTGTATTAATATGGCTGTGGCAACAGCCCAGTGAGAAACAATGAGGACTAGAATTGAGTATAAGTTTAAGGAACAGAGAGGTAAGGCAAAAATTAAGAAATACTTGGGAACTAAAATTGGCAGGACTTGGTAAATTTTGAAGGTGAGATGAAGGATACAGTCAAAAATAACTCCTAGTTTTTAACCTGGGTGAGTGGCATGGTGCCATAAACTAAGTTAGAGAACATGGGGCTTGAAGCATGCTTAGGAAAAAAAATGAGTTTATTTTTTGACGTGTTGACTTTAAGGTACTTATGAAACATCGAGGTGGAGGAAGCCCAGAAAACAACTGGAAAAAACTAAAAAGCTTCAGATACAGACTGGGGAGTCACACAGACAGTAGTTGCAACCATCAAAATAATTTAGAAGCTCTTTCTATGAAAAGGACAGGCTACAATGAGAAATAAGTCTTCCATCTATAAGGGGAATCACACTGTGTTTGACTACACTTGGTTGAGTTTATTTCCAGTTTTTTTTTTTTTTTTTAATACCAAAGACTCAAAGAGATGAGAACTCTCTGAAATGTTACAGAGCTTCTCTTTATCTCTTAAAAAATTTAAATTCTAATTCTATGTTTGTTTACATTTCAAGGTTTCTAAATATGTGTTAATTACTATAGAGTTATTGTGGTTATAGGAATGGAGACAGTAAGAATAAGAATAGATAGATTACTGTTTTGAGATGTAGGATAGAGAAAAGGAAAAAAGACTAGACCCGATGGCTTAATGAGGTAAGGGAAATCTTTTTAGAGTAGGGGACTCTTAAGCATGTACACAGGCTAGAAGGAAGGAGCCAGTAATGACAAACAGTTTGAAGATTTGGGAAAAACAAGGGACAACTGCCAGAGCTAGATCCTGGGACAAGGGGAAATTAGAGCAGTGCACAGGAGGAAGGACACCTTGTTACTTTAGACTGGGGAAAATACAGTAAAAAGGGATTTAGATTAAATAAGTATGTAGGGAGAAGGTAGCTGAAGGAAAATGATTCCTGATAGCCTCAATTTTCTTAAGCTAGTAGGAGACAAGGTGGTCTGTAAGAATAAAGAGGAAAAGGCTGAGTTAGGAGCTGAGAAAAGCAATGAAAGTTATAGTAAAACCGTCCCCCCACCCCCCGCTTTTTTTTTTTTTTTCTTTTTGAGACACAGTCTCGCTCTGTCGCCAGGCTGGAGAGCAGTGGCATGATCTCGGCTCATTGCAACCTCTACCTCCTGGGTTAAGTGATTCTTCTGCCTCAGCCTCCCAAATAGCTGGGACTACAGGCACACACCACCACACCCGGCTAATTTTTGTATTTTTAGTAGAGATGAAGTTTCACCATGTTGGCCAGGCTGGTCTCGATCTCCTGACCTCATAATCTGCCCTCCTGGGCCTCCCAAAGTGCTGGGATTACAGGTGTGAGCCACTGTGCCCAGCTGTAAAAACCCCTTTTCAAGTTAACATTTTTGAGATAAATTTAATAATATGTTAACAAAGGACAAAATACATTAAAGTTTAGAAAAAAGTTAATCTCTCCTTCCTATGACATTCTTTTCACAAAACATTTTGCTTGTGCTTATACTGTCTTTCATTCTGTATATACACAATTTTTTTCTTTCCTGTAATATTGTATTCTATCTAGCATTGTGAAAAGAATTTAACTTTAGAGTAGAGCAAATTGAATATATATTTGTCTTTTCCATTAAATTGTAATGTCTTTCACAGAAAGATCTCACATCAGCATTTTTCTAGGGCCCATGTACCATGCTGGACATAGTAGGGGCTTAATCAATATTTGCCAAACTGAATTGAGGCTATGTTTCACTCATTTTTGTATTTTCTGCACAATGCTTTACCTTCCAACAAATACTTGGGAAAGGCAACATAGTCTCTGGGCAGCCTACACATATAATGTGTCCCTGAAAACACCTATTAAGTTTGTAGCTCCTAGGCCCTCCAGGCAAAATGAAATGGACAGCTGTGGCAAACAGAAAACTTTAAAACCAGATTCTAAGGCTTTGACAAAGGCAGGAGGTCAGTCACACCTCCACATTCCCTTATCTCATTATCAGCCGCCAAGACTTTCTTTCCTATAATTAAACAGAAACCAGTCCCTAAAAACAATGTGTGCAAGATTTCTTCCCCAACCTCAACAGACCATCTGACACTGTGGCCAAACTCCCCTCCCTTATCGTGCTTTTGCCACAATAGGTGACTAGCCTTACAAAGCATTCCTTTTTGATAAATGACTGCTGATCACAGACTGGTTCTGGCTGGTCCACAGAGACTGAGCACAAGATGCCTCTGTGCTCTGCTCTGTGTTTCACCTTTTGACACAAAGAGCCGAATTTCACTTCACTTTAATGTTAACTGCCTACTCCAAAGTGAACATGGGACATATGTAACATATATGTTTACTCACCACACATTTGGTTTCCCTCATAAATATTCATAAATTCTCCTATAACCTGCTAAATATGTATGCGGAGCTAACCCCACTGGGGATAAATTCCAACCTCTCCCCTTTGTAACTGAAGCCTATGTATTTGGTTTTGGCTGGAAGCTTAGTTTCCTGACGTGCAGATTGTAATCCTTTACAGGAAATAAAGCTTTCCTTTTGCTTCCTCTGCCAATCTCATGGTCTTTTGTTAATAAGTTGAATGTGAAAAAGTTAAGCAACAGACTTATATGAGGATAAGTTCCTGAGAGCTAAAAATAGATAAAGCAAAACCCCTATTAAACTTTCCTTGCCTTTTAGATACAACCTTTAATGGCATTGTTCTAACATTTTGTAGACATCATTTTTTTCCTTTACAACAAAACACAGCTGCTTTTAATTCAATGAGTGTCACAATGATGCTTAAAAGTTGCTGCTTTCTGCATGCCTAATGATTCCTATAGCTGTTTTAACTGTATTACACTTACGAGACATTAAAAAAATTGTGTGTAATATCACCACAGATAATTCCCACTGATTTCAAGAAAAACGAACAAAATACAACAAAATACAAAAAAAAAACAAACAAACACACGAATGCACTATTATTTGTGCCACAGAAGGTAAGGCTGCCAAAGCTCTCAGTTAGCAGCTAGCAATACCATGCAAAAGCAGGAAATGTTCTCAATCCAAAGGATAATTAAGAGGTAGGGGTGTGTGTGTGTGTGTGTGTGTGTGTGTGTGTGTGTGTGTGTGTCTATAGTCTAATAACAAAATACCCAAACTGTCCAGTTTTCAATTTAAAAAATCACTAGTCATACGAAGAACAAGGAAGATCTCAAACTTAATGAAAAGACAATCAAAGATGTCAAAACTGAGATGATAGAGATGTTGGAATTACTGGACAAAGATCTCACAGCAGCTATGATAAAAATGCCTTAGCAAAGAAACAGTCTCACCAAAGATACAGGAAACACAAAAAAGAACCAAATAGAAATATTAGAAGCCAAAAATACAATAACTGAAATAAAACTCACTGTTAACAGAATAATAGAAGGGACAGAGGAAAGAACTGGCAACTGAAAGATAGAATAGAAATTTCCTAACCTGAACAAGAAAGAAAATAGGTTGAATTTAAAAAATGAAAAGAAGCCAGGCGCAGTGGCTCATGCCTATAATCCCAGTAATTTGGGAGGCCGAGGCGGGTGGAAAACTTGAGGTCAGGAGTTCAAGACCAGCTTGGCTAACGTGGCGAATACCCGTCTCTCCTAAAAATACAAAAATTAACTGGGCTTGGTGTGCGCCTGTAATTCCAGCTACTTGGGAGGCTGAGGCATGAGAATTGCTTGAACCCAACGGGTGGAGGTTGCAGTAAGCTGAGATTGCACCATTGCAATCTGTGGGGGATACATTCCAAAACCCCCAGTTGGTGCCTGAAACCATGGATAGTACTGCTATCCATGTTTCATTTTATAGATAAATGAAATGTATCTATAAATATTATAAAATTTTATAATATTTATATTATAAAATTTATAGATAAAGTTTAATCTATAAATTAAGCACAGCAAGAGACTAGCAATAATAATAAAGCAGAACAATCATAATATACTGTAATAAGTTATGTGGAAGGCTGGACGTGGTGGCTCACGCCTGTAATCCCAACATTTTGGGAGGCCGAGGTGAGAGGATTGCTTCAGTCCAGGAGTTGGAGACCTCACCTTTACAAAAAATAAACAAAATTAAACCAGTGTGGTGGCGCACACCTGTAGTCCTAGCTACTCAGGAGGCTGAGGTGAGAGGGCTGCATGAGCCCAAGAGGTCAAGGCTGCAGTGAGCTGAGATTACACCATTGCACTCCTGCCTGGGTGACAGAGTGAGACCCTGTCTCAAAAAACAAAACGAAAACCATAAAAGTTATGTGACTGTGGTCTCTTTCTCTCTCAAAATAGCATAAAGTTTTCAGACTGTGGTTGACCACCGATAAGTAAAACTGCAGAAAGTGAAGGTATGGATAGGGTCGGGGGAATACTGTGCAAAAAAGGCAACAGGAGGGATCCTTGTGGTGATGGAAATGTTCTGTATCTTGACTGTATGAATGTCAATATTCTGGCTGTGATATTGTACTATGTTTGTAAAGTGTTACCACTGGGGAAACTATGCAAAGGGTATATGGGATCTCTCTGCATTACTTCTTGCCATGCATGTGATTCTACAATTATCTCAAAACAAAATGTTTAATTAAAAAAAAAAACACAAAACTTGACTGTTCCTCAAAACCTTCACTGAGTTAACCACTTCCTCTTTGAAACCACCTTATACCCTATACAATACTGATAATATAGTATTATTGCACTTCCATGTTCTATTGTAATTAGTCTATTTCCCTTACCAAACTGTGAGCTCCAAGAGGAGGTTTTAAAGGCAAGATATGTTTTGTTCATCTATGTATGCCTAGCATCTAGTCGTGCCTGATACATTGAAGATGTTTTGTAAATGTTTGTTGAATAAAACTGGATGTGACTGATGTAATCAAGAAAGTAATTTGATTATTAAACTATTTATATTCAATTTATTATCCATATAGATCCTTATTTACTGGCTCCTCAATAACAAAGTTACCTCTTCAGTGATTATAAAAGCATCAATGACACCATTTAGGACTTCCTTTCTTGACAGAGTTTAGCAACTTTTCTTCTGCTGTATCAGATACCCCTTCCCAGATCAGATCATCAGAACCTCTTCCAATATCTTTCTTATGTATGTGTGTCTAGGCTTATTTTTAAAAATCCCTTTCTGTCACACATTTGATCAATAGCCTTGGAAACATTCTTGTAGTAGGTTATTGCTGTAAGGAAAAGTTAAGACTTTGGAATAAGCAAAAATAATTACTATGCACTAAAATGGAAAATTATGCATTGTTTACACCATACCTTTCTAGGTTATGTTTCTATGGAGTTTGTGCCTTTTCTGGTCTTGGAGTTATTTTATAATTCTGTATAAATTGTGGATAAATGCAAATAATTCTGTCTATAGGCACACAAATAAATTCTGTCTGACGGAGGTCCAACAGATTCCATCTTACCCTCTACTCCTCCACCACACCCCACCTCCAGTAGAAAAAGCAAATTTTGTGTCCATTTGTAAATGGATATCAGCATTCCTTTACTCCACCGTAAAGGTTTGTTAACTAACCATCATGTGGAAAATATATTGCCTCTCCTTTGAACCAGTAGTGACAACTGGCTGGTTTCCTCTTTAATTCATGAGTTAAATAGAAGTTTGGTGTTTTTACATTAAAAAATATCTATTTCTGCTTTTCCCCACTCCTTTTGTTCTATAACCAAATAACAATTCTGGAGCAGATAAACTATGTGTTTCTGCCTTCTCTCCTGGAAAAGACACAATTTCACTTATTTAACTAAATGAAATGCTAACAACTATAACCACTTTAAAAGAAATATAAGGATACTATAATCCTTTTTTTTTTTTTTTAAAGACACAGGGTCTCAATCTGTTGCCCACGCAGGAGTACACTGGTACAATAGTAACTCACTGTAACTTTGAACTCCTGGGCTCAAGTGATCCTCCTGCCTCAGCCTCCCAAGTAGCTAGAAATACAGGTGTGTACCACGACACTTGCCTAATTAAAAAATAATTTTTTAGAGATGAGGTCTCACTATGTTGCCCAAGCTAGTCTCGAACTCCAGGCCTTAAGTGATCCTCCCAACTTGGCATCCCAAAATGCTGAGATTACAGGTGTCAGTTACCATGCCTGGCCAGGATTCCATACATTTTACACAGTGTCTCAAGTGCTCATTTTATGAAAGCTTCAGGTAGTACATACATATGGGCAGAAACTTTTTTCTTAATTGAACTGAAAAAAGTGATAAACATAAGCTAAAATTATAGTCATTTAAAAATGGAAATAAGATTGGAGTACATCTTTAAGCAGCTATAATACAGAATATAGTAATCAGAATTGAATATAAAATAAATGCAGATCACAAAGATGTATTCTAGAAATGTGAGAAATAACAATATGTATTCCATATTATGGTTAGTTAACAAACCTAAAAAGGGAGTGAGAAGAAATATAATAGGAGATAGGCACAGAGAGAAGGAAAGCCAAAATCTCTTCCACGTTTTCTTCATACAGCCTGCCAATATTCTACACCAGTAAAACATAACAGATCTAAAAAATCCATCTGAAACAATTCTAAATATCAGAGTAAAACAGTCCAAAACTGTGATGCTTTTTTATATAAACCTTCATTTAATTTTTCTTTTAAATAAAATATTTTTAGAAGTAGAGTAAAACCTGTATTATCTCAAATGCTACCAAAAAATCAAAGTCAGTACTTCTGAAACACCTACTCACATATTTACTGTGGAATCTACTTCACCAACTGCAGTATCAATCCACTTTGAGATACAATTAAAAATAAAAAATTTCAATAGTCTCTAATGACTTTCAGCAGAATAAAAGCTGATGGGAGAAACAAAATCTTTTTGTTGGTGGGGAACTCCTGGGTCCCCTTTCTTGATGTGCTTTGTGGGTGTGCGCACGCATGTACCTGTATTGAGACTTCCACTGAAGTATAACTAACACTTGACTGTCTCTGCTCTGCTTTCTCATTCCCCTCTATGAAAACTTACACATATGTCCTTAAAACCTCCTTATGAAGTGAGTACCATTATCATCAGGCAACATGCCCAAGATTCATTGATCCAAAGCCCACACTCTCACCCAGTATGCTTTATTGCCTATGTACCATTCATCACTTGACTGCTAAGATCTTACAAATAGTTCAGTAGGAGGAAGTAGTATTCAAATCTACTTTTATTTGTCTCTATATTTGCTCAACACCACATCTGTTTACAACATCTGTTGTTTGCATGCACTTAATGTGTCCTCAGTGAATCACCTTTAGCAGAAGACATGGTAAAAATGCAAATTTTGGATCGCCCTAATCCTACTCAATTAGACTGAAGGTAAAACCCAAGATAATGCATTTTAAAGCAAGCATCCAAAGTAATTCAGATACACACCAAAATTTGAGGATCACAACATTATAGCACGCTGCCTTGTAGGAAATAACTTTTTAGAGTTAAAAAAAGGAATGAATCTAGAGTCAAAATTCTGGTTTTGCTACTTACTGTCATGTGACCTTGCGCAAGCAAAATGAGAATAACACCTGTTTCCTTTCTTTCGGAGTTGGTATCAGGTTCAAAATGACATAATGTCTGCCAACACATGACATATTTGCAAATAGCTCTATCAGACTAATAGAATGTAAAGAGCTAAAGGGGCCTTAGAAAGTCTAGGTCAACAACTTAAAAATTTTTTTACCTTTAATCGTGATTCTAGTCATTGGTCTAAGATACAGAGTGACATATTATACGCACATGTGTGTATAGTATTTTGCTATACTTAGGAAGTATTCTTATATTCTTTCTTAAAAAATTAACAAACGTCTCCTTGGCACCTACAGAGCTGACCATATGGCTTTTCTCCTTTGGTTTAGTGATATGGTAACATTTAATTTTTAAGGATTCCTAACACTGAATTATTTTTTGCATTACTAAAATATCTTAGTCATGGTATATTATTCTTTTAATATACTGCTCAGTTCTAGCTGCAAACATTTTATTAAGACTTTTTATAATGTTGGTAGGAATGTAAACTAGTATAGCCACTATGGAGAGCAGTATGGAGGTTCCTCAGAAAGCTGCATATAGGAACTACCACGTGATCTAGCAATTCCACTACTTGGCATTTCAGTCCAAAGAAAAGGAAATCAGTATAACAAAGAGAAATCTGCAGTTCCATGTTTACTGCAGCACTATTCACAATAGCCAAGATAAAAAAATCAACATAAGTGTCCAACCACAGATAAATGGATAAAGAAAATGTGGTGTACATACACAATGGCATACTATTCAGCCATAAAAAAGAATGAAATCCTGTAATTCCCAGCAAAACAGATGGAACTGGAGTACATTACATTATGTGAAATAAGCCAGGCACAGAAAGTTAAACACCACATGGTCTCACTTATATGTAGAAGCTAAAAATGTTAATCTCATAGAAGTACAAAGTCCAACAGAGGTTACAAGAAGCTGGGAAGCATAGGGGAGAGAAGGATAGGGAGAGATTTGTTAAAGGATACAAAATTACATCTAGATAGGAGCAATAAGTTCTAGTGTTCTATACCACAGTAGGATGACTACAGTTAACAATAATATACAGTTTCAAATAGCTAGAAGGATAGTGAGTGTTACCAACACAAATGATAAATGTTTGAGATGGATATCCTAATTACTTTGATCTGATCACATATACAGAACATCACTATGTACCCTATAAATATGTATAATTATCTTGTATCAATTTTTAAAAGAATTTTTGTATGTATATTAATAAGTAACATTAGACTACAGCTTTATTGAGTGTGATATTTTTCAGAATTACGCTAGTTTTGTAAAGAGAAATAAGATGCTTTCCTTCTACGTTTCCAAACGGTTTAAATGGCACAAATCATTCCTTGAAGGTTTGAAAGGTTTTACAAAGTTTCACTTGTGAAAACACTGTGGTCTGACACTTTAAAGACAACTTTCCCTATTCCTGCAATAGTTCTTAGTCCATAATTTAGAGTGTCTGCCTTCTTGCATTTATTTTGTTAATTTCTAATTTCCTAAAAATAAATGGTCCATTTTATCTAGACATTTACTCATAATTATTTTAAATTCTTCCACATCTATAATGAAAACCCCTTCCCTAATATTTTGCATGTGAGTTTTTTTCACGCTTTCATCACAGATGGTGGAGAGGATATCAATACCAATTAACACCAGTTATAGTGTATTTACACAACTTAATCTTTATAATAAACTTATGAGGTGGGAATTATTCTCTCAATTTTACTAATTTTAAATCAAAGAAATCTAGTCTTACTTAATTTCATTGATACTTTGGATAGGTATAAGATACGGTTTTCATGAAAATATTCAGAGTGAAGAAACTTTTCGTACACTACACACAATATTTTCTTCACATAGTAAAAAAAAAAAAAAGATGCCACGTAATAGGAAGGAAAATAAAACATCTACCTAAATATCTCATTGATAAGTAGCATTTGTATTTCTACTTGTTCCTCTCCTGTGGGCTCCTCAGGCCTCTCTCTAAATACTTTTTAGTTGCTTCTGAATAATACCCCAGAACATATTTCTTTTAAAGGTAGAATTGTACTAGTTGTAACTATTTTATCCTTACCAGGAATCTTCTCAAACAAAGTAAATATCTCCCAAACAAAGTAGAATGTTGAAGTCTACACAACACATTTCATAGCTGGTATAGAAAAGACTGAATCACTGAAGAAAATTAGGCAGAAACTCTAAGATCTGTTATATAGTCTTCTCACTTATGAATATTAGACTAATTCTGTTTCCTTTCTCAACTGAAAAAGTTGATATTTGAAATTAATTTTTAAATCTGTCATTAAACTTTCTATTGCAGAAAGTAGTATTTCTTACCTAAAGAGCAAAATACTTAGCTCTTCCCAATTTAATCAACTCCTCTGCCAGTAAGAATTTTAAAAGCACCATCTCAGTGAAAGGCACGTTTTCACACTGAGAACTAGAATGTGGGCTTTGGAGTTAGGACTAGGTTAATTTAGCCACTTAATAATTATGTTACCCTGAGAAAGTGACCTGGTGATCCACCTGCCTCAGCCTCCCAAAGTGCTGGGATTACAGGTGTGAGCTACTGTGCCCAGTCAACTATTTCTTTTAAACACCACAGATCCTCTCTCAATTTCTAAGCAATAAAATAGTAGAGACTTTTTAAACTTTAAACTTTTGTACACGAGTGTTACAAATGCAACATAACTTATGTAGAAATGCCAATTACATCTATCAGTTTTAAGAGCAATTAAGAAAACAAAGGTGACTAGAGATAAGACTACCAAAATGGTATTGGGTGTAAGCATATGTGTTCTTTTTTTTTTTTTTAAAGACTTTTCTTTAAGTAACAAAGAAGATGCAAAGGAAATTTATTCAAAGCTATAATTAATATTTTAAAAGCAATTTAAGATGGGATATAATTATAAAACCATTTAAAATTAACAATGCCAAGTAGATAAAAACCACTCAAGAAATATTTGTTGAATTAAAGTAAAATCAATAATCAGGAAAAAAGTCTCATATTTGGCTTTACGGCATCGTCGGTTCTTAAGCAAATATTGCCAAGATAAATTCCAAAATAATTTGCTTATTTTCTGCATTATTAGTTAGGCTAGGAAATTACAGCAGAAATATATCAATTTTGATAGAGTTAAAAATTTGAGCTACTTTAATAGTAAGCCAAGAATGAGAGCATTTATCCAAATCAGTTTTTAAAAATGTGTGTATATCTTTTTTTTTTAAAGTTAATGAAACAAAAATTTCCCTAGAGAATGAAAAACAATTAGTGTTTCTATTATAGCATAAGAAGACTAAAATGTGGACATTTTGGCATAACAGTCTATTATTCAGGGTAGACAGAGGGTAATAAACTGGTCATACCCCAGGGAGGAAGCACTTCAGGACTATGTGTGCTCACTCAAACAATGATAGGCACTGAAGGCCCTGAGCTACTACTGAGGAATCCTCATTAGGGCGCACAGCAGCCCTTAGAGAAAGTTAAACAAGAAGGGATCTAGAAAGATCTGGGCATTGGAAAACAACCACACAGACATAAATGAACTCTTAATTGTGCCGAGAATACCTCTTTGTTCCAAGTATTTTATAAAGTCTAGTAGCAAATGCTTTTTAGCAAACACTAACAAAAAGTCTAAAGTAAAATACAAAATCAAAGAGTAACAAAGAGCTAACTAAATCACTAAAAATTTACAAATATTTTAAATGAAAAATAGAAAATCTAATGAAATGCTCTCCCTCAACAACCACTTAGAAAGAACAACATAATGGCCTTTTCTATTATTGTACCTCCCACAGGCTTTTCTTTGCCAAAGCCAAGAAACCTCAAGGACACACAAAAACCATTTAAAACACGTTTGTGCCTCCTCCAATCCCAATTCCAACAAAACACTTGTAGGCCTATTGCCTTCAAATTTAGCCATGTAATGAAATGTGAATTCTTAAAATATGGAGACTGGCTACTAGCTAAATTCCTTTGTTTCTAAAATCAATGATAGAAAAAATATACTGAAATATTTCAAACGTGTTTTCCTTTTTAATATAAGTGAGTGCTAGCTGCAATATTATCATCCTTAATTTCCCTCAAATGGGCTGCCTAAACCTCCAACCTCCTCCCTTACTTTCCAAAAAATGATTCTAGACACACAGTTAACTCTTACATCTCAATTTTTACAAATCATGCAGCAAAACATGAGACACTCTGAAACAATCTTGAAAATGCCCCTAATATTATGCTGTTGCTATGGTAACTCTTGCAGGCTAGTTCTTTGAAAAGACTCAGATCTCTGAATCCAAACAAGGTTACCTTACTGTCTTTTACTCCTTGCCCCTCTAAAATTTATCCTTTGTAACAGTACACATACATTTCATAGAAAAGTATCTACCCAATTAATCATACTGAATCTTTTCTTTTGGCTTAATGATTATTTCTAAAGTCCATGTTTTCTAGTGCCTTTTCTCTTGGAATATTATCCAAGAAAATAACAGAAATCAAATTCCACTTATTTGATGTTTTTATTTTTCCCATTTCCCATGTTCTTTAACAAATTCTACTTCTGATCAATATTCAATGTCAAATTTTCTGTCAATGGTTCCTCTGAGTTGTCTTTTCAATCTTTTTCCCTCGATTTTAAGCTTTTTGGTTAAAAATTTTAGTGATATGAATATTTAACATGTAGCAACTATGAGTTTTTTTTTATTTACCAATATGATTAAGATATATAACCAATGGTCCATCTAAAAAGTGTTTTTGTTTCTGGTTTTTAAAAAACTTTGACAGTGAGTACTGAATAGTGTTCGGTGAGTAAGTAGCTATGTTACTTGGGCAAAAAGCCAAACACATTTCTAATCGATACTTGCCCTGTGCAAGTCCCCTGGCCAAGACAATCATTAAGGGTTTCTCTTTAAAAGGCTGTAAAGGAAGACACACATATAGCAGCTCTAGTCAGCAAAGAAAATATTTCATTTTATCATAAATTCCCTTTACGTAGCATGTTAAGAGTCTAAGGGGATTTCATGTGCACTCTATTATTTACTCCTTAAAACAAACCTGTGAAACAAACAGAATAGGTACCATTATCTCCACTTTAAAGATGTCGCTTTGTCTGAAAAAAAAAAAAAAATCCCTAGGCTGAAGAATAGAACTGAGAACTACTACACCTCCACCACTCACAAATTACATGGCCTTGAGCAAGGCACATAACAGGGTAACTAGAATCCTCCTTAACTTAATATAAACAATAGGATACAGCTTAGATGTTACCTCCAGAAGTCTTCCTCCCATCCTGAGGCCTAGGAGACTGAGTTAGAGACCTGTGCTGGGGGTTCTTTCGGTACCCTGCTTATCTCTTTATACTCTATTTTTATGCCTTTAAAAAAAAACTGTGGTAAAAACAAATAAAATTTACCATTTTAGCCATGTCTAAAACAGTACACTTAACAATAGTATTAAGAACCAATTAATGCCTTTTTACTTTGTCTATTCCCCCACTAGATTATAAATCATTAAGGGCAAGAATTGTGTTGTGTTTTGTTGCTATTTTTTTTAGTGCTTAGCACGGCATGCTACATAAAATATTCTTAGTAAGTACTTGCTGAATGTATGCCTGCTCTGCCTCCCTGTCTACCTATCTACCTGGTCATGCATCTAACTCAGAACTAGAATGAAGGAACGAGGTGCTTACACATGGACATATATACATATATATATATTTCAATTTTTTCCTCTCTGTTTTAAGTTTTTTAGTTAAAAATTTAAGTGATATGAATATTTAACATGTAACTATGAGGTTTTTTTTTATTTTAGCAATATGATTAAGATATATAACCAACGGTCCATCTAAAAAATATTTTTGTTTCTGGTTTTTAAAAAACTTTTACTGTGGGCAAAAAATTTTGTCCAGTTTTTATATATATATATATATATATACACACACACACACACACACACACACAAATATGTTAACCTGAAGTCAAAATTTTTTCCACTTGTCTGACTGATTTCCCAATTAGGGTATGAAGAGGATCAGAGTATGCCACCCCAAATATGCCACTTTGGCATAAGGATTATTTTGAGCTGAAGGTAACTAAGAAACCCTCAGATGAAGGGAAATATATCTGCCCTCCCTCTTTTTGTCTAAAAGCAGGGCATAAATTCCTTTTGTAAATGTAATATAAATTTTCATTTCTAAAGGTGACGCTGTCACTCCCATACTAGGAAGAGGAGGGCAACACTTCTTTACCAGAGATGACGCTTATCAATGGAGAAGACACCAACTTTGGTATGCATAACAAACCTTACTAAATAATCCTTTTCTTTCATTAGAATCCCCATATATTTACCTTTTCACAATTTACCATCCAGAAGCCCAACCCCCTACCTTTGTCTAAACTTACTTTTTCACAATTTATCATTCTTTGTAAAAATGGTATATAAGCCCCCCTCCAACCCCTAGTCTAAACACTTCTTTTGGGTCTTCCTTTCTATGAAGACCTCTGTGTATATAACAAACTGTTTCTTTTATTAATCTATCTGTTGTCAATTTCATTTGCAGGCCCCAATTACTTAAGAGGGTAGAGGAGTAAGTTTTTCCTCACCTACAGGTATATTGCAGATATTTTCCATAGCTCAGATGAGTGTAATCTGAAGTTCCAGATTTTTTGCAAAAGCACATTTAAAGAATATGATAAAATTACTTCATCATAAAATATTGCACTGGTAAATGTGTACTGAAATTAACAATATTTTTATTTTCCTAACAATTATTTGCATATGTTGCATTAGACAAAGAGCTTCTAAAATTAATAATCATACAATGGTCTACTGTCTAGGTTAGAAAGTTAATGACTCCAATGGCTGGTTATCAAATCCTTTTTCATTCAGTTCATGTTCAATTATTTGCTTTATTTATTTTCAACTCTTTGCTTTCAACCAAGAAAATTTCATTACTAAAAATATTTATTGATGACAGATCACTATACCATTTTTTGAACAAATAACTCAGAATTGGGTAAATAACCCATAAATAACTCACTGAACTCATAAAACTGTGGGATACTGCAACAACGAAACTCCTATTCTCATCTGCATAGCCACAAGATTTCTGAGTTTACTTATATAAAAACTGAAAAAGGAAATAGTAATAACATAAATTTATCTCATTAAGAAATGTTTATCTGCAACAATTACTTATAAAAATTAAATGTGTAATACATTTGTAATGTTGCTTTGATCAACTGTAGGTAATAATCAGGGTAATGGTAATTACAACCCAGAATAGAAAACAAATTAATCTCTTAGTGACAGAAATAATTTAATTTCAATTTACATGTTTATGTAGCAGACAAGTCATTAAAACAAAAATATATTACATTAAAATAAAGATACATTATAGTTCAACAGCAAAGAGATGGAAATTTTCTGACTATTGCACAATAGAAATATTTAGCAGTTTTATTTTAAAATGTGAACATTTAAAATACACTTAAACGGTATCTTTTGTAATTATTTAAACTTAAGATGAAAAATTTCAGTTGTAAACTTAAAAATGTCCGAAAGGTAATACGGTTTATAAAATTCTTTCAAGAAGTACGTGAGTAAGAAATGTCTTAAGCCCACAATACTATCTAAACTGTTACTTTTTTAGGTTTTTAGATTTGTTTTAGATTTGGACTGTTCACAGATTTGAGGAATTTGGATTTTCAGCTTTTTACTGAATGCTATCAGTATACAGTTGACCCTTGAACAATATGGGTTTGAACTTCATAGGTCCACTTAACATATGAATTTTCTTCTGCCTCTACTACCCATGAAATAGCAAGACCAACCCCTCCTCTTCCTCCTCCTCCTCAGCCTACACAATGTGAAGATGACATAGATGACCTTCATGATAATCCACTTCCACTTAATGAACAGGAAAGATATTTTCTCTTCCTTATGATGTTCTTAATAAGATTTTATTTTCTCTAGCTTACTTGATTATAAGAGTACAGTATATATAATACATATGACATACCAAATATGTGTTAATAGACCATTTACTTTATCAGTACGGCTTCCAGTCAATGGTAACTATTAGTAGTGCTTTTGGGAGTTAAGAGTTATCTGTGGATTTTCAACTGTGTGCGAGGTTGGTGCCCCTAATCTCCAAGCTGTTCAGGCGTCAACTGCAGTTAAAGGTATATTATGTTCTAAAATATTCGACCAAAAAACAGTACTCATTTTTACCTGGGATGGAAGTAAAGGGTTCTTTATAACTTAGTAAATGGAGTCATAAATATCATGTATTAAATCAGTTGCCCAATTTATAAATTCTCTAGTAACAACCTCCTGAATTATGATATATGCCTGGACTTAACAACAGCATTCCACAGTATGAGTTAAAATTATGGGAACTTTGGGGATGTGTTTCCTTCACTGACATACTTAAATTATATCATTTAACAAGAATGCCTACATGGTGGTAAAATTATTGGCTATATTTATCAATCCTACTCCAACCACAGAATCTACTGCAAAAAGTGGAATTATATTATAAATATCATCTGCTGCATCAAATCTCAAGGTTTATTGAAGCAA
The DNA here is from genome assembly GCF_028858775.2 of Pan troglodytes. NCBI lineage: Eukaryota > Metazoa > Chordata > Mammalia > Primates > Hominidae > Pan > Pan troglodytes. The sequence continues at coordinate 68,288,660 of NC_072398.2, forward strand.
TGTTCTGATCTTTTATGACCGTTAGACACACTTTAGATTAACAGCAATTTTGTAGCACTGGCCAAAGCTCCTAAAATATAGTCTCTCAATTAAGAAAAAAAAAATCACTGAAAAAAATTTTGCAAAGTATTTAAAAATAACTATTAATTTCAATTAGTAACATCTCTTTACAACCTACAGATGAGAAAGTGCAGCATCTAAGGTGTTGGTTGATGTTGACTTAAAAAGACAAAGATGTAATGCATTTTACTAAAAGGAAGTGAGATTGTTGACTGACAGTTCTTGGAAAAAGGTGAAAAATTCAAAAGGAGTGGCTGCATGTGGCTCAGAACTTAAAAGCCTTTTCTCTTCTCAACAGAAGAGCAGTCTCAAGTAATAATAGGTTGCCATGGAGATGAGAAACTAGAGGAATCAGAGAACTCAATTTGCAGTTAAATGGGCTGGAAACAATTCTTACTACTTGGTGAAGGAAAGCGATTAAAAATATACTTGATTGCCACAGGGAATTTTTTTTCACCAAGACATTTCCCAACCTCATTAATGAACAAGGAAGTCTAAAAACAAATGGAAACCCAAGATATCCATAGATTGAACCCATTAAACATAATTCAGAATTTTAAACATTATCACAAATTATTATTCTGGGTGACTGTGCTTCTTTTCAATGGTACTTTATCAGTAGATACTGGAATGAGACTAAAACTGCATTCAAGAACAAACTGATATAACTGAAGGAACTGAAATTTCAGTGGAAAAAAAAGAGCGTGACAAATGGAAAAGTAGCCAGAGTAAGAAATAGAGTCAGGTAGTAAAAATCCAGGTTTAAAAAAATCTCTTCATAGTAAATCACAGAATACCTTTGTGAGTGCTGTAAAGGGCTGCAAACGTCACCATGAAGAAAGTTGTGGAGTATTTGCCAGCATTAACTAAGTGAGGAAAGGCCCTTTTTGTGTCTCGATATCGGCGCAGGCACTGGATGAAGCGAAGCCAAGCAGGAATGCACTGAACAATGGCCCGCACACCATATGTATATTTGTGGCAAATTCCTGATTCTGTGAAGATTTCAAAGAAGAAAAATTACCATTGAAAAAAAGTAACTTGTTCACATCATTTAGCCATATAGCGTAGCTAATACCAAGTCTAAAAAAGCAAAAAACCTTCAGAATCACTTTCTTCTTTGCAACTATTATATTCTCAAGCTTTTCTTTTTTTTTTTTTGAGACTGAGTCTCGCTCTGTGGTCCAGGCTGGAGTGCAGTGGCACAATCTCAGCTCACTGCAACCTCTGCCTCCCGGTTCCAGGGATTCTCTCATCTCAGCCTTTTGAGTAGCTGGGATTACAGGTGCATACCACCACACCCAGCTAATTTTGTATTTTTAGTAGACATGGGGTTTCGCCATGTTGCCCAGGCTGTTCTCAAACTTCTGACCTCAAGTTATCTGCCCACCTCAGCCTTCTACACTGCTAGGATTACAGGTGTGAGCCACTGCACCCAGTCTATTCTCAAGCTTTTTAGTGATAGATAAGTCAAGGAGAGAAGGTAAAATATGTTGTGGGGGAACTAGTGGGGAAATTTGCTCTCTCAGATTTATGGATATCTGTCCAGGAATCACTTTCTTTGGAGTGTGATAAAACTGTAAGAAAATTAGAAGATGAGTATACTAATAGAAGGAGGAAAAAACGGGTTGGCTCTGTAATTTGAAACATCTGGAAAACCTACAAGTATCACCAGTGATTCTAGACAATTTTGTGAATTCCAAACCACCACAACACAAGACACCCAAGAGCACATTCTCTTGTACACCCACCTCCCCTCTTTTTTTAAACCAAGAACAAACTGTGTGTTTAAATAAGAATGGAGTTGGTAAATCAACTTTTCCTTGAATTCTGAAATTCAGAATTGAGTGTGATCAACCTACAACAGAACTGTGATCCACTGGCAATCAATAAGAATGTGTCAGCATTGGCTTCATCAACTTTCGTTAGTCACATGTTACATATTCTATCTAAATGAGATCTTTGTCATGAAGGCAAAATTCCTTAATAACTTGAACTGCTGGCATAAACTAAGGGGGGGGGTGCGAAAACGGCCAGAAGAAAAATAACATCCCAAGTAAGAATTAAAAAGCAATCTGTAGTTACTCTCAAAGCACTTGATCTATTTCTAAATAATTAGTATTTCTGATCACTGGTATCTATGTTACATTATACAGCAATAGTGAGACAACAAATTGCTGGCATGAAAGCACTTGCAATATAACTACCAATGTGCTAGAAGAAAGTTTTAGAATTCTTTAAGTGTAAGTTGTAAATATCTTGGCAAATGGACAGACAAAATCCTAATGCATAATTTAAAAGCCAAATTATACCAGATAAGGAGACTGCTAACAGAATGCCAAGTACATTAAATTAAGTTTATAATATTATTGGGTAAGTTTTCATCATGACCTTAACTTTCTCATTTATCCTTCCCAATATATCTTGGTTTACACCAGCGATTTAGTAGTATAGATGCAAATTCATACCCTACCTTCTGAATTATTTGGCAACAGGCCCTTACTTTCATCCCATTTGAGCTCCAAACTGTAGAAGCAGATCATATATTCCAGGTCCATCAGTATCACTGACAGGCTGTTCAGCTGATCCGCCAGCCAGAAATCAGCAAAGCCTACCTTATGGAAGGGGGCTGTAAATACTCGAAACTGAGAGAAAGAAAAAAAAAAATCAGAAAAAATAGAAACAAGAAAAGTCGTATTAAACATCTCCATTTCATGTCTGACCATTCAGCATGATTACTTTAGTTGATAAAATGGAAACCAAAGAACCAATCATAAATACAGAGACCTGGCAACAGTGGCTAGGTTGAAAATTAGCAGTGAAAGGAATGAGCTGAATGGATAACTAAGAAAGGAAGTAAAGGAGGAAAAAAAGCAGGAATAACTATAGTTAGAAAACAGTATGGATGCTGCTAATTCTTTGCAAAAATCCAAATATTGTTAAGGGATCAGGGAGATGCCACTACCCCCTGATTTTTCATCTAAAAATATACATGTTTATGTAAACAAATCTTTCCATATTCATAGTGACTTTTCAAGTATTTGAGCCTAAAGATTTTGATCTCAAATTTTTATACCTAAATTGTTCACAATTATTACATACATGTCAGCCATTAACTAAAGTTGTACTTTAAAAATTTATTACAGGGCTGGGTGTGGTGACTCACACCTGTAATCCCAGCACTTTGGGAGGCCAAGGTGGGTGGATCATGAGGTCAGGAGTTCGAGACCAGCCTGGCCAACATGGTGAAACCGTCTCTATTAAAATACAAAAAATTAGCCGGGCATGGTAGTGGCCACCTGTAGTCCCAGCTACTTGGGAGGCTGAGACAAGAGAATTGCCTGAACCTGGGAGGCAGAGGTTGCACTGAGCCGAGATCATGCCACTGCACTCCAGCCTGGGGACAGAGCAAGGCTCCATCTCAAAAAAAAAAAAATTATTACAATACGTACATTTCTAAGTCAAACACTTGTGACTTTTGCTTTAATTCTATGAACGTTCCTACTCCTTGATATTTGTATTCTTTTTTTCTCTAGAGTGGAGGTGTAATTATATGGTATTTCTGAACTGAAATACAGATAAATGATTCTAAAAGTCACAGTTAAGGAGAATAATGTTTCTTTGATCATAAAGAACTGATTAGTAATTCTTGTCTATATTTTCGAGATAGCATATGACAAATGTTTATAATTCATCTAAAAAAGATGAGAACAGATTAAAGACTGTACTGTTTTGGATTTGGAGTGAAATATTTTAATTTTTAAATGCAGTTAAAAATTATAATGTATTCATATTTGTACTTTCTGTTGAAATGCATGCCTGAAGAATTGTTTAGCTTTTGTGTTTATTCTTGATGAAAAGCTTTGTTCTTGTTTTTAAGTTTGCACTCAAATCTTAAGAAATAAATTCACCCCTTTACCATTATGTAATGCCCTTCTTTGTCTCTTTTGATCTTTGTTGGTCTGAAGTCTGTTTTATCAGAGACTAGGATTGCAACCCCTGTTTTTTTTTTTTTTTTTTTTTTTGCTTTACATTTGCTTGGTAAATCTTCTTCCAGCCCTTTATTTTGAGCCTATGTGTGTCTTTGCATGTGAGATGGGTCTCTTGAAAACAGCACACCAATGGGTCTTGACTCTTTATCCAATTTGCCAGTTTATGTCTTTTAATTAGGGCATTTAGCCTGTTCACATTTAAGGTTAATATTGTTATGTGTGAATTTGATGCTGTCATTATGACACTAGCTAGTTATTTTGCCCATTAATTGATGCAGTTTCTTCATAATTGTCGATGGTCTTTACATTTTGGTATGTTTTTGCAGTGGCTGGTACCAGTTGTTTCTTTCCATGTTTAGTGCTTCCAATAACAGACAAACAGAGAGCCAAATCATGAGTGAACTCCCACTCACAATTGCTACAAAGAGAATAAAATACCTAGGAATACAACTTACAAGGGATGTGAAGGACCTCTTCAAAGAGAACTACGAACCACTGCTCAAGGAAATGAGAGGATACAAACAAATGGGAAAACACTCATGCTCATGGATAGGAAGAATCAATATTGTGAAAATGCCATACTGCCCAAAGTAATTTATAGATTCAATGCTATCCCTATCAAACTGCCATTGATTTTCTTCACAGAATTATAAAAAACTACTTCAAACTTCGTATGGAACCAAAAAAGAGCCCACATAGCCAAGACAATCCTAAGCAAAAAGAACAAAGCTGGAGGCATCATGCTACCTGACTTCAAACTATACTACAAGGCTACAGTAACCAAAACAGCATGTATTGGAGCAGAACAGAGGCCTCAGAAATTACACCACACCGTCCACAACCATCTGATCTTTGATGAACCTGACAAAAACAGGCAATGGGGAAAGGATTCTCTATTTAATAAATGGTGTTGGAAAAACTGGGTAGCCTATGCGGAAAGCTGAAACTGGATCCCTTCCTTACACCTTATACAAAAATTAACTCAAGATGGATTAAAGATTTAAACATAAGACCTAAAACCATAAAAACCCTAGAAGAAAATCTAGGCAATACCATTCAAGACACAGGCATGAGCAAAGACTTCATGACTGAAACACCAAAAGCAATGGCAACAAAAGCCAAAATTGACAAATGGGATCTAATTAAATTAAAGAGCTTCTGCACAGCAAAAGAAGCTATCAGCAGAGTGAACAGGCAACCTATAGAACGGGAGAAAATTTTTGCAATCTATCCATCTGATGAAGGGCTAATATCCAGAATCTACAAAGAACTTAAACAAATTTACAAGAAAAAAAAAACCATCAAAAAGTGGGTGAAGGATATGAACAGACATTTCTCAAAAGAAGACATTTATGCAGCCAACACACATATGAAAGAATGCTCATCATTACTGGTCATTACTGAAATGCAAATCAAAACCACAATGAGATACCATCTCACACCAGTTAGAATGGTGATCATTAAAAAGTCAGGAAACAACCGATGCTGGAGAGGATGTGGAGAAACACTAATGCTTTTACACTGTTGGTGGGAGTATAAATTAGTTCAACCATTGTGGAATACAGTGTGGTGATTCCTCAAGGATCTAGAACCAGAAATACCATTTGAACCAGCAATCCCACTACTGGGTATATACCCAAAGGATTATAAATCATGCTACTATAAAGACACATGCACATGTATGTTTACTGTGGCACTGTTCACAATAGCAAAGATTTGGAACCAACCCAAACGCCCAACAATGATAGACTGGATAAAGAAAATATGGCACATATACACCATGGAATACTATGCAGCCATAAAAAAGGATGAGTTCATGTCCTTTGCAGGGACATGGATGAAGCTGGAAAGCATCATTCTCAGCAAACTAACACATGAACACAAAACCAAACACCGCATGTTCTCACTCGTAAGTGGGAGTTGAGCAATGAGAACATATGGACATGGGGAGGGGAACATCACACACCGGGGCATATTGGGGGGTGGGGGGCAGGGGGAGGGATAACATTAGGAGAAATACCTAATGTAGATGATGGGCTGATGGGTGCTGCAAACCACCATGGCACATGTATACCTATGTAACAAACCTGCATGTTCTGCACATGTACCCCAGAACTTAAAGTATATATATAAAAAAAAAGAAATTCACCCATGTTATCAAAAAAAAAAAAAGAAAAAGAAAAGAAAATAGAAAGCAAAGAGGTGGGAAGAGTTGAATTTGAAAGCACAGAGCAGCAAAAGATAGAAGCACTGAGAGGCTCTAAAGTTAGGAAGTTTTGCTGGAGAGGCAAGTGCTATAATTTCTAGACTGTTCTCCATCTTAGCTAACTGAATACAAAACTCTTATTTGCTTAAGAGGATAAGTAGGAAAGGATGGTACTCCATCTGAGGCATGCCTCATTCTCTAACCAAAGCCACTTTCTTTTCACTAATGACATGGTAATGACTGTGTACATCTTGAAATTATACCACAAAAATCAGCCCTCTTCCCACTGTTCTGAACACATGATAAATGTATTAAATATATTGGGCAGTAACTCATGCAGTGTATTTTCTTCAAGGCTTATGCAAGCATTAACTCATCTTCATAACAATTCCATGAGCTAGGAACTATTCATATCCCCATTTTACAGAAGACCGACACAGACTCTTCCTAACATATTCTGTGGAAGCCTGTTTATCACTACAAAGGGAAATCTTGGCATTGCAGAGAAGGGAAGTAGGTACCAATGCAATTACCAGAAATAGGCTCAAATTGTGCAGATTGTCTTGATAAGCGTTGTGTGAAGTGAAGATGGGATGAAGGAAGCCTTAATCCTCATCCTAAAGGACCCCTTTTAATCTTATACAGTAGGAAATGTGACTCCTGAAAGAAGAAATTCTGAGTAAGTAGAAGTTTTGAGAAAATGAATCTAATCTCTAGCTCTGGTGATCTAGTTATATTCATTTCATAGACATATTCTACTTGGGAATCTGTAACTCTCTTCTCAGACTTGGCCGGATCTGTCTTCTCTTTCTCTAAATATTTATTTTTATTACGTCAGGGAGATAAATGGTCACATTATGACTCAATCCTGGATGTCAACTACCTATGACGGGTACTTTCTTGGAGCTTTGGAAGCTAGACCAGGTGTCTGTGGGACATCATACAGGCTTTGAGACATTATTTTCTGGTGCTGATATACTTTCATTCCATGGCTCAGTCTCTTAACCACTCTCATAATCTTTCCATGAGTCCAACAAACCAGAGAGACAATCTATACCATTTGCAACCATAAGCGCCCGATAAAGCAAACTTTTTGTGAGGAAGAGGGGGACTGTAGGATGGTAGTCATCTATGCACGAAGAAGTTCTGGCACCAGTTTTTGTAATATTTTAAGAAACTCTGGGGTGCAGAATGGACTTAAAGGATTCAAAGTGACAGAAATATAGAATAATTTAGGATATAACACCAAAAGATCAGGAAGTCTAAATCCATCTCTAATCATGAACTATTATGAAACTGGTAGCCTAGGACAAATTTCTTTATAACTGACATGAGACAGACTATCATTACTCTCATACTCTGCCAACCCCATCCTCAAAACCTGGCTAATTCAGAAAATCTCCATAAGAGCAGAAGAGGGAGATAATGCATTAAATAAGGAAAAAAGGGATGGTGGGATGGGACTGAAAAAGGATAGGAGTGACATGAAAATTTAAAAAAAAAACTGGGAAGAAGGGAAAATTTACAAAAAGAGAAAATGAAAAAAGGAAGAAAGAAGGGAGTAGTAAATGTTATATAATACAACCAATGAAGGGAAGAATATAATTACAGTCATTCATGTATTTAACAAAGACTTATCAAGTATTTATTAAATGTCAGGCACTGCGGCTTACAGGCCTTAATGATCCACAGTCTAGTTGGGCAAATAAATACATAAAGGTATAATTATAGCACCATATTATAGAGATACACACAAAATACCCTGGAAATACAGAGAAAAGAAGAAGTCACTCTGTCAGAGGCCGGGTGAGAGGGAGAGCATAAACATCATACTCAACTCACTGACATTTACACACAGTCAAATTCATTCTAGATTTATCTGATATCGCCTTCTGAGAGAGAATTCTGTAACTCACTCCTCCTTCTCTTCTTAATCTGGATAAGGCCTTTCAACTTCTCCACTTCTACCCTGTGATTTTGATTAAAGTGACAATTCCTAGAGTAACAGTATTATGAAAGCCAGAGACAATTCTGGATAGCTGATATTTTACCACCTACACAAAAAAGCCACTAAGTTATTACAAAGAACATGTTAACATCCTCTTTTAAGTTAATACTGATAAATAGCTAAGAAGATGAAGTTTTAATTTCTACTTTTCATGGAGTGCAGTGGTACAATTTCAGCTCATTGCAACCTCAACCTGCTGGACTCAAGCGATCCTCCTCCCTCAGCCTCCCAAGTAACTGGGGCTACAGATGCGTGCCACCATGCCCCACTAATTTTTCATTTTTTGTAGAGAAAGGGTTTTGCCACGTTGCTCAGGCTGGTCTCGAACTCCTGGGCTTAAGCGATCCTCCCACCTCCCCCTCTCAAAGTGCTAGGATTACAGGCATGAGCTACTGTGCCTGGCCTCAAATTTGATTTTTATATTCTACTAGTTTGATCCACTAGATCAAAGTTAAACATCTAACATAAGTGACTAATAGGGCTAAGTGTTAAATGTTAGTGTTTAAGAGTACAGATTATAAACGACTGCCTGGGTTCATAACTCATCTTCATCACTTCACCGGCTATGTGACCTTAGGCAAGTTAATTAACTTCTCTGAATGTAGGTTTCTTCATTTATAAAATAGGGATTAATAGCAGCTCCAACTTGTGGGTTATTTTTAAAATTAAAATACATAAAGTAGTTACTAAATGACAACACCTCTCTATTCTTATAATAGAAATGTGTAAAATTTTTACTATAGAACTAAAGAGACTGTTGGTAAAAACTGATGTCTAAATTATATAACAAAGGACTATAATTTAAAATTTTTAATTAGCTTACTTTTAATATAGTGAGTTAAAATTTATATTTTTGTTTAGAAAATCTGAGGCACTGTTTATGCTACCTAATTAGATTTCTGATTGAGGTAAATATAGATTTAAGGAGAGAAAGTATAACCTAATGGATGTAAATAATCTATACTAATTTGACATACAATATTCATATCAAAATAAATCAATTTCTTATAAATTTTTTTAGCTTTGTTTTTAGGAGCATAGCACATATCAATTCCATAGATTCCAATATAAATATGGATATAAATGGTACCCAGTGCCTACCATTATGACCTATGTGCTTTTCTCACTAAAAATTAAAGAAAAGGATGGGCGTGGTGGCTCACACTTGTAATCCCAGCACTTTGGGAGGCAAGGCAGGCAGCTGACTTGAGCCCAGGAATTCGAGACCAGCTGGGCAACATGGCAAAACCCCATCTCTACCAAAAATACAAAAAATTGGCCAAGCACGTTGGCACACACCTGTGGTCCTAACTACTGGAGAGGTTGAGGTGGGAGGATCACTTGAACCTGGGAGGTGGAGGTTGCAGTGAGCTGAGATCATGCCACTGCACTTCAGCCTGGGCAATAGAGCCAGACCCTGTCTCAAAAAAAAAAAAATTAAAGAAAAAAAGAAAGAAATGTACTTTTACTTTAGGATGAAGCTTTTAAAAAGCGGTATCAGAAAAACATAACTAGAGTGGACACATTCTTGTTAATTCACTAGGAATCAGTCTAAGGGTAAGTTTTCCCAGTGAGATTTAAATTAAAATAAGTCAGCAGGTCAATTAATACTAAAATTATCTACAAATGGTAACATTGTTGTGTTTATAACAGTTACTACAAAAACAACAAACCACAAATATAGAAGGAAATTATTCCTTCTATATTTCAGTGTATCTGATAGTACATTTTATTATTCTATTACTGCTTATACCATTGTCAACCTATTCCATCAACAAGTCCTCATTTATTAGCAAAAACACAGCAGATGCACAAATAAATATCTACTCAATGGGCAATCATTCTGCTAATAGGAGTAACTAGTCATGCATGAATCACAGCTTGCTATTTAAACAAAGGATACACTGGGGAAATGCTCACTTAGCACACAATGTACACAACTATATTATCCTGTTACTGTAATTATGTAATCATAGTAAAACTTGAGTTTTCTGAATCTTCCAAAGTCTCATTTAAAAATAATTTTATGGCCAGGCACAGTGGCTCATGCCTGTAATCCCAGCACTTTGGGAGGCCAAGGCGGGAGGAACACTTGAAGCCAGGAGGTTTGAGACAAGCCTGGGCAACAAAGGAGACCCCCTTTTTTTTTTTTTTTTTTTTTGAGAAGGAGTCTCACTCTGTCGTCCAGGCTGGAGTGCAGCAGCACCATCTTGGCTCACTGCAACTTCCACTTCCTGGGTTCAAGCGATTTTCCTGCCTCAGCCTCCTGAGTAGCTGGGATTACAGGCACGTGCCACCTCACTCGGCTAATTTTTATATTTTTGGTAGAGATGGGGTTTTGCCATGTTAGCCAGGCTGGTCTTGAACTCCGGACTTCAGGTGATCCACCCACCTTGGCCTCCCAAAGTGCTGGGACAACAGGCGTGAGCCACTGCACCTGGTTCTACAGTTTTTCTTAATAGAAAGCCATATTTTGTGTCTTCAGATTAAAAAAAAAATTGTTATGTTTGGCTAAGAACAAAAAAATCTTTGCTAACATAAGGGGCATACAAAAGAAAAACAATAGGAACTGCAGTTTTCAAGGAAGTATACTTATAAAAGTGAAAAAGAGGTGAGAAAATAGAGCAATTCTGAAAGTTTTTATAGAGATTGGTCAATTTAATCACTAATCTTTATTGTTAGCTATAATTCATAACCTAAGAAATAATCATATGAAAGTTTTCTCAATTGATTTACTTTCTTTGTTTCTTTCTTTGTTTTTTCCTTTAGAGACAGGGTCTCAGTCTGTTGCCCAGGCTGGGAGTGTAGCGGCACTAACATGGTTCACTGCAGCTTTGACGTTCCTGGCTCAAGCAATCCTCTCACCTGAGCGTCACAAGTATCTGGGACTACAGGTGTGCACCATCACACCCAGCTAATTTTTTAATTTTTGTAAACAGGGTTTACACCATGTTGCCCAGGCTGGTCTGAAACTCCTGGGCTCAAGGGATCCACTCACCTCAGCCTCCCGAATACTGGGATTATAGGCATGAGCGACTGTACCTGGCCTCAAATGATTTTCAAAAAGAGCTGGCTCAATTTACAAGTAAACAGAAGTCCCCTTCCGGAGTTATCTTTACAGAAGAAAGCTTTACAGTTTTGCAGGAAATTTTATTTCACTGCTGAGGCTAAATGATTTTGAGATCATTAAGAGACAGGTAAAGTGGAAGAAAAAAAGAACTTATTATAAACAAGAATCAAAGTCAATTTTTCTTTTTCTTTTTTTTGAGATGGAGTTTTGCTCTTGTTGCCCAGGCTGGAATGCAATGGCACAATCGCGGCTCACTGCAACTTCCACCTCTGGGGTTCTAGCGATTCTCCTGCCTCAGCCTCCCTAGTAGCTAGGATTACAGGCATGGGCCACCACCCCCAGCTAATTTTGTATTTTTAGTAGAGACGGGGTTTCACCATGTTGGTCAGGCTGGTCTCAAACTCCTGACCTCAGATGATCCACCCGCCTTGGCTTCCTAAAGTGCTAGGATTACAGGCGTGAGCCACCGCGCCCAGCCCAAAGTCAATTTTTCAAATTAAACTTGATAATCTGGTAAGATATTCCTACTGCTTTTAGAGAACAAATCTTTCCTAAAATAAAATGTTCGGTTGATACTCACATCAACTTAACAGGAAAATAATTCTTTTACCACATTTTTTTTGGGGAAGGAAACTTACAAAGTTCTACATCTTATCACAGCTAGTTAAACGAAGTAAAAAATGTTTATAATTTACAAAATCATCTCAATATTTGGCCACCTGATACTCGATCTCAGGAGGAAAATACACGTGAGTGCTTTTTCCCAGGGCCTCCACTCACATAAACTATAATGTGAAACATGGCCTCTGCAGTTGTACAACCTAGCAGCCTTGGTTTTATCTTAGAGGAAGTCAATAACCAATATGCCACTCTAAAAGTGGTACACAAGTTTCTGGACTTACCAGCAGTTTAAGCAGCCAAAACCGGGATTTATAGTAGAAAGTTTTGGTGGGGTTGATAAGGAAGAAAACCATAAATCCATAAAGGGCAAGTGGATACACATATGTGGGGATGACACTAATTGGAGCAAAGAAGCATGCCAGAAGGCTCAGGCACCACAATATCCCGAGGAATCCAGCAATCTAGTAAAGGATGGGGAAGACAGAAAGATAGAGAAAAATTGTTATTTTTACTTTTACCATTACTTAAAATATCTTTAATAAAACAAAAGTAAGAAACATGATTAGTTATTAAGCTAATAATCCTCTTCAAGTAGAGGATGGATTTAAGTACCCACTAAACCAGATAGCTATATAGCTAATGCAAACTATATTCATGAGGTGTTATGTCTTGCTTTGATTACCTCAAAGAGATGTTGATGAGACAAATTGCTTCTCGGATTAAGTTCAAAGATGAGTACATGGTTTACTCCAGCCTGTCTCCAACCATACGTGTTGATGCCCAGTAGAAAAAGGAATTCAATCAGAAGAAAGCCACCCCGATAGATTCTTATCAAGGGCCATATACTTCTATCTGTTTCAAGTTTAAATACAGCTGAAAGAATATTAATATATTGGTTAGTTATAAAATTCATAACATCCCTTGAATTAATAATCTTTTGTCTTCATTCTCAATGATATAGCCCTGGCATAGAAATTTTTCATAAATAAAACCTAAACCTAGATTATCTATCTATCTATCTATCTATCTATCTATCTATCTATCTATTTATTTTTTTGAGACAGTCTCACTCTGTTGCCAGGCTGGAGTGCAATGGCGCGATCTCGGCTCACTGCAACCTCCGACTCCCTGGTTCAAGCGATTCTCCTGCCTCAGTCTCCCGAGTAACTGGGATTACAGGCACGCACCACCACGCCCAGCTAATTTTTGTATTTTTAGTACAGACAGGGTTTCACCATGTTGGCCAGGATTGTCTTCATCTCCTGACCTCGTGATCCACCCACCTTGGCCTCCCAAAGTGTTGGGATTACAGGCATGAACCACCCCGCCTGGCCAAACCTAGATTATTTTAAGAGCCTTATAAAGTCGCCTGTGGGTTCTTTCTCGTCTTCATTTTACTCTGCAGAATGTCACTAGAATAATTTCCCAAAACTTGACTTTCAGCATGTCATCCCATTGTTCTATTAGTTTTTTAGATTACAAAGAATCATGGTGAAGTGGCTTAGAATCATGTGATCAGTTCTGTCATTTGGGGATCTGGCATGACAAAACCTCTCTTTGGCTTCATTTATTCCATTATTAAACTGGATATAGTAATATCTACCTCACAGAGTTGCCATGAAAATGAGAAGGAACAGTACACATGAAAGTAGTGTGAAAATGTAAATGTCATATAAATGACAACAGTTAATATTTACGGAATGCTTACTATGTGCTAAGCACTGTTCTCAGTATTTTTACATAGAATAATTGGTAATTCATTTAACCATCACAATGGCTCTTTGAGTTAAAAACCATTATCTCCATTTGATTAGGAAACTAGAGCACAGAGAGGTTGTCATTTGCTTAGTTACTGACCTAAGCTAGGATTTGAACCCAGTTTTGCTCCAAAGTTCATACTCTTAAGCACTACATTCTATTATTGCCCATTATGTCCACACAAATGTTCAATATCATTATTCTACGGCTCGCCAGTAATTATAATGTTCAAATACTTTAGATACCTTAGCCTCACAATTCAAATTCTTCATAATCTAATCACCAACTCACTTTTCCCAAACTTATCTCGCAGCACCCCTAAAATATTAACTCTTGACTCGTGATGAATTTTATTATCCTTTTAATAAGTTTGTTTTTCACATTTCCTTATGTTGTTCCCTCTACTTAAAATGGCCTTGTTCTTTCTCTCCACTAATTCAAATTCTACTTACTATTTAAGAGACAGATCCTGGATCCTTATCTGTTCATAAATTCACTGAATCAACGTATTTGGTTTTAAGCCCACTGTATGAGAAACACTTCCATTTGGTCTAATGATTTTCCAAATAACTATAAAATTTATTGACAGTACTGCTCATTTGGAATTTAATTACATACAAACTTTTGTTTTTTTTTTTTGAGATGGAGTCTTGCTCTGTAGCTCAGACTGGAGTGCAGTGGTGTCATCCTGGCTCACTGCAACCTCTGCCTCCCGCGTTCAAGCGATTCTCCTGCCTCAGCCTCCTGAGTGGCTGGGATTACAGATGCGTGACACCACACCCAGCTAATTTTTTGTATTTTTAGTAGAGACGGGGTTTCATCATGTTGGCCAGGCTGGTCTGGAACTCCTGACCTCAGGTGATCTGCCCTCCTCGGCCTCCCAAAGTGCTGGGATTACAGGAGTGAGCCACCATGCCCAGCCTATATACTAATTTATATACTTAAATAACCATTTATTGTTTACCTTTGTATTCTCTGTAGTATATAGAAGATTTAATAATTTTAAAATAACAGGGTAGAGAAAGCCTTTGCTTTGGAATCAAGTACTACAGACCAGATTTCAAATCCTAGTGATGCCAAATTATTTATTTTTTTTAAAGTCTCTGTTTCTTTGTTGATCAATGGGGATAATATCTATTCTCATAAGTTTATTAAGAAGATTAAATGTGAACAACATATATCAAATGCCTAGAATAATGTTTGGCTCATTATGAGTATTCAGTATATATTAGTTTCTTTTTCCTTTTACTTGAGGAAACTTTATTCCTTCATTTGACAAGTATTGATTAGGTGCCTATTATACCTGACACCATTCTAAGAGCTAGCAATTCAGTGATGAACAACGGACAAAATACCTATCTTCAGGAAATTTCTGTTCTGCATAAAGTCAGATAAGGGGTTTGAAGGAAAAATACAGTAAGGAGATAAAGAATGATGTTAGGTGTTATTTTAGGTAGGGCGGTCAGGGAAGACTCTCAGGAGATGACACTTAAGGAGATGACCTTAAGGAAATAGAGAACAAAGCATTGGGATGTTTGGGGGAAGACGGCTCCTTGTAGAGAGGGAAAGTACAAAGGGCCTTAAGATAGATTGCTCTAGGAAGAAAGCCAAGTTACTATGATTGGAACAAACAAAGGTATAGTGGTAAAGAACTGGTCAGCAGTAGATCAGACAGAGCTCTTCAGTACTTTGTCAAGACTTAAGCTTTTACTCTGATGTACAAGCCTGTAGAAGGTTTTGTACATACATGGCATAACCTCATGAATTATTTTAAAGGGCTACTCTAGCTGTTAAGTGAACAGACTACAAGGGAACAAGTACAAAGGCAAGATTAGTTAGGAAGTTATAAATGGAAAATGATATATAGTTTTACATCCTGATTCCTAAGCAAAGACCACAGATACATTACAACAGTCAGGAAACAAAAATAACACAAATCCCAAAGAATCCACAATAAAACTACTAGAATTAGTAAATTCATCACAGTTGTAGAGTACAAGATCAACACACAAAATTCACTTGTGTTTGCATACATCGGCAATGAGCAATCTGAAAATGAAATTAAGAAAACAATTCTAACTACAATAGCATTCAAAAGAACAAAACATCTAGAAATAACTTTTACCAAGTAAGTGAAAGACCTGTATACTACAAACTCAAAACATTGCTGAAAGAAATTAAAGTAGAAAAGAATCCTGTGTTCATGGATTGAAAGATTTAATATTGTTAAGACGGCAATACTACCCAAAGCAATCTACAGATTTAATGCAATCCCTATCGAAATTCCAATGGCTTTTTTTCAGAACTGAAAAAGTCAATCCTTAAATTCATATGGAATTCCAAGAGGTCCCAAATAGCTAAAACAATAATGAAAAAAGAACAAAGTTAGAGACTCATACTTTGTCATTTTAAAACTTACTACAAAGCTATAGTAATCAAAACATTGTGGCACCGGTATGAAAACAGACATATAGATGAATGGAATAGCACTGAGAATCCAGAGATAAACCTATACATCGATGGCTGATTGATTTTCAACATGAGTGCCAACACCATTCAGTGGAAAAGAATATTCTCTTCAACAGCTTAGTCCTGTGACAACTGGATATTCACATGCAAAAAAGTGAAGTTGGTCCCTTGTCTCACGGCATACACAAAAATTAATTCAAAACTCATTGATGACTTCAATATAGGAATTCAAACCATAAAACTCCAAAGAAAACATAATGATAAATCTTCATAACCTTGAATTTGGCAATGGATTCTTAGGTATCACAACAAAAATACATGAAACAAAAGGAAAAACAGATAAATGAGACTTCATCAAAATTTAAAACATCAGTAGACATTATCAAGAAAGTAAAAAAAAAAAAGGGAGGAATATTTGCAAATCATTTATCTAATATAAGGGTCTAGTATCTAGAACACATGAAGAACTCTTACAACTTAACAATGGAACAATGAACAACCCAATTAAAATAGGGCTAAGAACCTGGATAGACATTTGTCCAAAATATATATATAAATGGCCAATGAGCACATGAAAAGATGCTTAATATAATTAGTCATTAGGGAAATGCAAATTAAAACCACAATGAGATACCACTTCACGCCCATTTGTATGGATATAATGAAGAAAACAAAAACATAGAAAACAAGTGTTGGCAAGGATGTGCAGAAAACAGAATCCTCATAAACTGCTAGTAGGAGTGGAAAATGGTAAAGCCTCTGTGAAAAACAGTTTGGTGGCTCCTTAGAAAATTAAACAGGTACTAAACAAATCCATGTTTATGCATGTTCCTAACAGTACCATTCACAATAGCCAAAAGATAGAAATAACCCAAATGTCCATCAATGAATGAATGGATAAACAAATTGTGATACATACACAAAATGGAATATTACTCAGCCATAAAAAGAATGAAGTACTGATACATGCTACAACATGGATGAACCTTGAAAACATTACGCCAACTAAAAGAAGCCAAACACAAAATACCACATATTGTATGACACCATTTATGGACATACCCAGAATAGGAACATTCATAGAGACAGAAGGCAGATTAGTGGTTGCCAGCAGCTGAGGAGAGGGAATGGAGAGTGGGGTTTCCTTTTGGGCTGACGAAAATGTCTGGGAACTAGATAGACGTGGTGGTTGTACAACACTGTGAATGTACTTCAATGCCACTGAGTTATTAACTTTAAAATGAAATTTATTTTATGTTATGTGAACTTCACCTCAATTAAAAAAAACAGAAAAGAAAAAAGTAATAAAAATATCTTAAGATGTCATTACTAATTTCTGTGTTAGGTATGTGTGTATGTGTGTGTATATATATATAATTTTTTTTTTTTTTTTGAGACAGTCTTGCTCTGTCGCCCAGGCTGGAGTGCAATGGCATGATCCTGGCTCACTGCACCCTCCCCCTCTTGGGTCCAAGTGATTCTCCTGCCTCAGCCTCCCAAGTACCTGGGATTACAGGCACACACAACCACACCCAGGGAATTTTTTTGTAATTTTAGTAGAGACGGGGTTTTGCCATGTTGCCTAGGCTGGTCTCGAACTCCTGAGCTCAGGCAATCCACCCGCCTTGGCCTCCCAAAGTGCTAGGATTACAGGCATGAGCCACTGCGCCCGGCCTAGGCATATATTTTGAACTGTTTTAGTAGTGGTGGTGATAGATTTGCTCTAATATATCAAAATTTTCTAATTCTGTCTAGTTAATATCTGTGGCCATACATAAAAGAAAGCGAAATAGCCTGCTTAGGGTTCAAATATTCATGACCCTAGCAACAGTAGTATTCTGTTCTACATAGGAAGAAAATTGCCATGAACAGAAAATGTAATCCATATTTATAAAATCTAAACACATATTTACCTAAGTTCTACTTGATAACATAGGAACTAGAAAATCTCTAAGGCTTTCAGTAAATATGATCTGAATAAAATATCCTTGAACTCCACAATTTGTTAGAAAAGTCAGCGAAAACCAAAACAGCAGCAGCAACAACAAAAACCCCAAGGACCTCTGTAAAACAATAAATGCTAAAGATATATTCTTCTGAATGAAAATACTATATTTAAGCTAATGAACTTATTTACTTTCAAAATGGTTCAAAAAACAGGGACCAGGCATGGTGGCTCCCGTAATCCCAGTGTTTTGGGAGGCCAAAGTGGGAGGATCACTGGAGGCAAAGAGTTCAAGACCAGCCTAGGCGATATAGTGAGACTCTCTCTCTACAAAAAAGTTAAAAAATTAGCCAGGCATGGTGCTACTCCATACTTGTATTCCTGGCTACTCAAGAGTCTGAGGCAGGAGGATCGCCTGAGCCCAGGAGGTCTAGGCTGCAGTGAGCTAGGATGGGGCCACTGTACTCCAGCCTGGGCAACAGAGAGAGACCTTGTCTCTGAAGGAAAAAAAAAGTTTCAAAAAGCAAAAGGCAATTTTAACTGTTAATAGTCAAGTTATTCATCAAAGATCCGAAATTTTCAATTGCACATAAATCTAAAACCTAAGGGCATATATAAGCAATACAATGAAACCTCCTTCATTTGGCATGATCTCCCTGAAGCAAACTTTTGTAGATTGACTGGGGATTAAACCACAATACTCTTGCTAGACAAGATCATCATAAAAAATTCCAGGGAATCAAAAAACAAATTAGTATCATTTTTAAGAATAAGGATATCATCTCTCTGATCCATGAGTCCCAAGAATAAAAGATATATAAGGTCCCATCACAAACTTCCCATGGCTTCATGAATTTTTAACTTAAAAATCAGCTAACAATCATTAAGCATTTATTTTGGGGTAAGCAATATACTCAATGTTTTTCATGCATAATTTCATTAGTTCTCACAGCAACACTATAAATTGGTTTTTCTCAGCAGATACATGAAGAAACTAAGGCTTACTCAAAATAGGTTCCTTGCCCAGGATCACAAGGATGTAATAACCCTACAATCTGGCTCCAAAGCCTGCACACTTAACAATGGGGCTAGGTTGTGTTAGTAAGCCAATATGTACCTGTTTAAAAAAAAAAAAAAAACCCAAACAGAAGTTTGTTCTAAAACTTACAAAATTACAGTCCTCTCTGTATTAAGTTGCCAAATCACTTTTCTTTAAAGGAACATTAAAAAAATTTTAACAAGTAATGTATGTGTATAGGAAAAGAACCACAAATATTATAAAGAATATGAGAAGCCTCGTCTCACTCCAGATCTTCTGAAGAAAACCATGTTAACAATTTGTCTATTATCTTTCAAGAATTTCTTGATGCACAGAGAAACACATACTGACTATTTTTTAAAAAACAAATCACCAATTACAACTGGGAGCATGCTATATATGCTATTCCAGGCCTTTTTTTTTTTCACTTATATCCTGGAGTGGAGATTTTCCAGTATCAGTGCACAAAGATCTCACTCATTTTCTAATGTAAACTTTTTGAATCTAAGTGTTACATACATATAGAAAAATGGATAAATCATAAGTATACAACATGATGAAAAATGAAGTGAATCAGCACCCAGAACACAGCATATTATAAGCATCCTAGAAGTTCCGGCTCATATTCTTTCCAATTGCTATCCATTCCCCAAGGGTAAACTCCTGATTTTTGCCTGTTTTTTGAACTCCATGTAAATGGAATCATGTAATATGTATTCTTTGTGTCTGGCTTGTTTTGTTTAACATTTGTGAGAGCCATCATGTTCTTGTATGTAGCTACAGTTTGTTATTCTCATCACTTACAGCTATGTGAGCCTATTGCTCCTAGGCTATAAACCTGTCCACCATGTTACTGTACAGAATTCTGTAGGCAATTGTAACACAATGGTAGTATTTGTCTCTAAACATCTCTAAACACAGAAAAGACACAGTAAAAATACAGTATAAAAGATAAAAAATGGTACACCTGTATAGGGTACTTACAATGAATGGAGCTACAGGACTGGAAGTTGCTCTGGGTGAGTCAGTGAGTGAGTGGTGAGTAAATGTGAAGACCTAGGACATTACACTATTGCGGACTTTATACACACTGTACACTTAGGCTACACTGAATTTATAAAAAAATTTTTTTCTTTCTTCAATAATAAATTAACCTTAGCTCACTGTAACTTTTTAACTTTATAAACTTAAAAAAATTTTAAACCTTTTTAACTCTTTTGTAATAATACCTAGCCTAAAACATGGACATACTGTATAACAATATAGATGTATTTTTTCTTTATATCCTTATTCTATAAACTTTTCTCTATTTTTACATTTTTTAATTTTTATTTTTACTTTTTAAACCTTCTTAAAAACTAAGGCATTAACACACACATATTAGCCTAGGCCTACACATGATCAGAATCACCAATATCACTGTCTTCCACCTCCACATCTTCTCCCACTGGAAGGTCTTCGGGGCAATAACACACAGGGAGCTGTCATCTCCTATTCTATTAATGCCTTCTTCTGGAACACCTCCCGAAGGACCTGCCTGAGGCTGTTTTACAATTAACTCTTTTATTAATAAGTAGGAGGAGTTCACTCTAAAATAATAAATAGTATAGCATATACATAAATCAGTAAGTCATTTATTATCATGATCAAGTATTATGTACATGAATTTTAAGTGCTAAACTTTTATATGGCTGGCAGTGCAATATGTTTGTTTATACCAACACTGCCACAAGCATCTAAATAATGTGTTATGCTATGATGGCTATGCCGTCCATTATGCAACAGCAATTTTTCAGTTCCATTATAATCTTATGGGACTGCCTTCATATCTGCAGTCTGCTGCTGACCAAGACATTGTTACATGGTACATGACTGGATACTATTACAAACAATATTACTTAAGTGTTCTCATACATGTCTTTTGGTGGACATATGTAAGCATTTCTATTAGAACTGGGTCATAGGTTAGTACAGGGGTTTCCAATCTCCAGGCCATGGACCAGTACTGGTCTGTGCTCTGTCAGGAACCAGGCCACACAGCAGGAGGTGAGCGGCTGGTGAGAGAGCATTACTTCCTGAGCTCTGCCTCCTGTCAGATCAACGGCATTAGATTCTCAGAGGAGAACGAACCCTATTGTGAGCTGCGCATGGGAGGGATCTCTAGGTTGCGCGCTCCTTATGAGAATCTAACTAATGCCTGATGATCAGAGGTGGAAGGGTTTCACCTTGAAACCATCCCCTCTCCTACCCGCCAGCCCAGTGAAAAAATTGTCTTCCACAAAACTGATTCCTGTTGCCAAAATGTTCTGCAAAGTGCTGTGTCCATTTTCACTCCCACCATTACCTCATTCATCTTAATATCTCCATGGTATTCCACTGTACAGAGGTAATATAATTTAAAGAGCTATCAATTTATGAATATTTGAGTGGTTTCTAGGATTTTTCTACTATAAACAAAATGGCAATGACTATCCTTCTAGCATACATGTCTTTGTAACCATGTACAAGTATGTTTGTAGGATAAATTTCTAGAAACAAAACGGCTTAATCAACATAATTTTGCCTAAAATTTTTACACTCACTGCCAAATTATCCTCCAAAGAGATAGCAACAATGAGTACTCTTAACACTAGTGTACCAGAGCCTATTTCACACCTTATACCCACTGTAAATGGCCAAACCAGTAAGCGAAATATGGTATACTGTTATTGTACCAAATTAAGTTATATATGTTAGTAGGAACCTGCAAAAGAAACAAGTTTGAAAAAAAAATCTAAACAGTCAACTTTTCATCTTAATGAAATTAAATATCTGAAACACGTGATTTTCAGAGAAATTATTAAATACTAGGTCATTTCCCCTTGAAAAACCACAGCAATTATGCACATTTTTTAATGTGAATGTTTGAAAAAAAGAATCGTGCTTGTACATGCATACTACGACTGTGTTTCTCTTTGACTCTCAACACTGTTATCTTTTAAGCACCCGCTGGAAGATAAATAAGGATAGACAGCTGGCTTTAACTGTATTTACCCTCCCCTCTACAACATACACAAAGATCAAACAAAGAAGGGTTCTGAAGTGAGAAAACATAATGCGTAACACTAAATGCATACACAGCACACATAAAAAACAAATCAGAACGTCTTACAAAAACATAGTCTGTATATACTAAACAAAAAAACCCTCAAATTGTAGCAATTAATTCACATAAAAAGAATGGAAAAATGTATTTTTTATGTCTTTTTTTAATGATGATAATACCACCATGCTCATCTTGAAAATTAAACAAAAAAAATTGCACCCACTAATGACTAAGGCATTTTCTATAGAAAGAACAACCCCCACCATATATACCTTATATTGACATAGCACTTTGCAACTACAAACATGTTTTACTTACACTTCTTCTCTGATCCCTATGAGCTGGCCTCAAGCTATCTTTTCACCCTTATCATCTAATATTCTCCTTCACCTTTGGCCAATTTATCACTTCTCTCCTTCATAACTCACTCCCTCCTTCTACACTCCATCCCCACCCCAGGCCAACTAAATCTCTTTGCTCAACTGTCTCCTTCTCTCGAAATGGCTTTGATTCCACCAATGTCTAGCATAAACGTTATTTCTTCCATGAAGTATTCCCTGATGCTCTCATTTAAAAGTAATCAGTTGTCTCTTTGAACCGCTTAGAAAATTTAACACCTTCTATCTTGCAGTATATTGCTTTAATATATGCCTTAATCTCCCTGGCATAATACATTTCATAAGGAAAGGGATTATCTTATTTATCTTAAGACTTGTAGGCATCAAGCATAACCCTTAGACACATAAAATTTACTTGCTGAATGAATGAATGAACCCTAAACAACCCTGCAAATTTAAGGTGTTAAGCTCATTTAACAGATGAGGAAACTGTTTCAGAGAAGTTAAATGATGTCCTTAAAGCCAAAACAACTAACAGTGGAGCTGAAACTGAAACCCATGCAGGCCTTTTGTTCTTTCCACTACAGCTAGCTTGATAACATAGATCTGAGTTTTTAAATTGTATTATTTTCATGTATTCTATGTAAGTAAACTGTATTCACCTAAGGAAATAGAACCAGATTAAAATATGATTATAAATTATAGCAACACTACATCATAAACTCAGGATTGACCATAACTATTAGAGTTGATTTTTAGTAACTGGTAGGAAGAAGAACTCTAACAATACAAATGAAAACACACTGTTAATAGGTAAAATTCATATGTTCTCTAAAAGCCATTACAATGTAGGTTATCATTTCATAATATACAATTGATAGTCTTAAGCAGAATGTTTATGAGGAATAATTAGTTCAGTAAATTATCTCTCGAACATCTACTATAAACTTGACAATGTGTTGGGAACTTAAAATGCAACAATACATAGTCCCTGCAATCAAGAATAGTTAAGTATGACAGCGACATAAAGCTTCCTTATTTGGGCATTATTATGATTACTAAAAGTCTGAAATGGAATATTATGGATATTCAAATAATGACATCTATTTTTAAATCATACAGGTTGATGCAAAAGTAATTGCAGTTTTGCCATTAAAAGTAATGGCAACTTTTGCACCAGCCTAATATTTCTTTGCAGACTTCACTGAACAAAATTTAGCCCTTTATTAATGATTCAGTTATTATTATGAGCACAATTACATAGACCCTTAGGTATACCAAGGTTATCTGTCCTTAAAAGTCCTTGACTATAAGAAGCTTTGAGATTTGTGTCTGTTTTTCTGCTGTTTGTGCATGTGTTTTCTAAATATCATTTAATTTCATCTTTCTCCTTCTCTTCCAGCCAAACTTCCCCAATACTTTTTAAGCCCCTACTATGGTCTAAGCAGTGTTCTACGTGCTAGAGATACAAGAGAGACAAATGCCCAGGCATCAAGAAAATTTATATTCCAGTGGAAAAAGAGATCACAAGAAATATAAATATATAATATATAATGTCAGGTAAGTATATGTACTCAGAAGAAAACTAACGTAGGCTAAAGGGACAGAATAGATTATTTTAGGGTTGGGTGATCAGGGAACGCTTTACTAAGAATGTAGCATTTGAATACAGACAAGTGATGAAATAAACTAGGTAGACATCTTGGGGAAGAGCTCTTTAGGCAACTGCAGAGGCTCTTAGATTAGAATGAGCTTGATGCATCTAAGAAATACTAACACAAGTGTGGTCGGAAACAAAGTGAAGCTAAGTGTGGGGGAAGATGACAATATAATATCGGAAAGGCCCACAGAGGTGAGATCCTGTAAGTTCTTGCAGGCAATGGTAAGGAGTTTGGATTTTATTTTAAGAGTAGCCATGAATGAATTTTGAATAGGAGAGTGACATGATCTAACTTCCATTGGGGGGGAAAAAAAAAGACACTAGTAGCTATAAGGAGGCAAGAGTAGATGCAAGGAGACCGAGTCCAGAAGGCTGCTATACACTAAACAAGAAATGGCTGCTGGCCGGGCACAGTGGCTCATGCCTGTAAACCCCAGCACTTTGGGAGGCTGAGGTGGGTGGATCACGAGGTCAGGAGTTCAAGACCAGTCTGGCCAACATAGTGAAACCTCATCTCTACTAAAAATACAAAAAATTAGCCAGGTGTGGTGGTGTGTGCCTGTAATCCCAGCTATTCAGGAGGCTGAGGCAGGAAAATCGTGTGAACCCAGGAGGCAGAGGTTGCAGTGAGCCGAGATCGGACCACTGCATCCCAGACCTGGCGACAGTGCGAGACCCCGTGTCAAAAAAAAAAAAAGAAATGGCTGCTTAGACAAGAGTGACACTGGCCAAGGTGGTGAGAAGTAAATCCATTTAGAACATGGTTTGAAGACAGACCAATAAGATTTGCTGATGGACTGAAGATTAAATATGAGGGACAAGAGAAACTAAAAGATTTTGGACTGAGAAATGGATGAAGGGTGATGCCAGATAGAAGAGCATATTTGGGGGTAAAAATCAAGGGATCTTTTGTCTGTGTAAGTTTGAGATATCTACTAGACAAATCCAACTAGCCAAGTAGACATCTTTCAGAAGAGAGAACATATATTTGGGAGTCATTAGCATATAGACGGTATTTATAGCTATAGGCTTGAATAAGATTGCCTAGATAGGAAACAAATATAGACAGAGGAGATTGAAGGATTGAGCCCAGCACTATACCCCAACATTTTGATGTCACAAAGAAAAGTATAGCTAGCAAAGGAGACTGGGAACAAACTGCCAGTAAAATTTAACAGGAAAACCAGCAGAGTGTGGTTTCTCCAGAAAAAACAATCAAACAAAGTGTTTCAAGAAGTGGTGACTGATAATGTCAAATGCTACTGTGGGGTGTGTCAAATTCTTTGGGGAGATTTAGTAAGATTATGCTACCTTTGCTGTTATATCATTTTTTGATGTGAGTGCAGCTGCTCCTAGGAATCCTTCCTATCTCTAATTGTTTTTACTTCTATAGAATAGGAAATTATACAACCAAGCTTCTTAACACTATATGCAAAGTAATTGTAAATAGATTCTGAAAAGGATGCGAGAGGGTCTCCAATAAGCAAAGTGAAAGAGCTTTGTGAATGAATTTTTTAACATTATTTATCCTCATCTATGATCAAGAGAGCCAAGGTTTTTGATAAATAAACTCTGAAAAATTATATAGAAGTTATATACAGAAACTGGAAAAGGATGAAGAAAAAGAAGTCATATATGAGCAATGTTTTAGAGAATAACCACACCCAAATGGGGAAAAAACGCCAACAAAACAAACAACTAAAAAAAAACACATTTATAAGGACAAAAAACTTAGCCCTGATAGATTTATCTTTCAGTAGCTTTGGTAGTTGCATGCATAATTCCTTACAGAGGGGCAGAATATGACACAGGCATATTGGTAAGAATAAATTAATTCAAAATTTAAACTACTTACCGGCAAGCACAAGGGTAATATTCAGTACAATGAATATTCCACAAAATAGGCCAACTCTAAAAGTAGTCCATGCTGGTGCAGGCTGTGGACAGAAAAATAGCATTTGAGTACAGGACAAAACACTGATTGTATTTACTATATGCTGTAATAAAATAGTAGAATGAGTCTCAAAGTTCTACCATGAAAATAATATTTAATGTTCTAAATTTTTATAAATCTGAACCAGAGAATCAACCTTCATCATCCTATAATACTATTCAAGTTGCCAATTAATCAAGCTTTTTTTTATAGAAATCTGTGTCATGAAATAAGCAAGATTATAATCTTAGGCATTAAATTATAGTATGTGGATTCTACACTCGAGGAATCAACCGTGTATTGAAAATATTCAGGAACAAAAACCAGTAAAAAATAACAAAACAAGAAAAAGTAATACAAATAAAAGCACTGAGTATTAACAACTATTTATACAGCATTTACATTGTATTAGGTTTTATAAGTAACCCAGAGATCATTTAAAGTATTTAAGAGGATGTGTACAGGTTATATGCAATAGTATGCCATTTTATAAGGGACTTGAGCATCCACGGATTTTGGTATCCACAGGATCCTGGAACCAATCTCCAACAGATACTAAGGAACGACTATATATGTGTGTGTGTGTGTGTATATATATATATATATATATATATACACACACACACACACATATATATACACACACATATATATACATATATACACATATATACATATATACACGTATATATAC
The DNA here is from genome assembly GCF_028858775.2 of Pan troglodytes. Lineage (NCBI taxonomy): Eukaryota > Metazoa > Chordata > Mammalia > Primates > Hominidae > Pan > Pan troglodytes. Next base: position 68,315,535 of record NC_072398.2, read on the forward strand.
ATATATGAGTTTTGTAAATAGGAGAGAGTTAAGATGCAATTTCATTTTTACAATTATATATATCTAAATTTTTAAAGTCAGTATTACTCAGAGTTTGCACATTTGGTACAACAGATAAAATTAGAGACGATGATGGAGACAAGAACGCTTACTTTCTGATAGTACTTACATTATTATACTGAGGCAGCATTTTTTTTTTTTCTGAGACATGGTCTCGTCCTATCGCCTAGGCTGGAGCGCAGGGGTGTGATCAAGGCTTACTGAAGCCTCAACTTCCCAGACTCAAGTGATTCCCCACTTCAGCCTCCAGAGTAGCTGGGACTACTGTGTGTGCCACCATGTCCAGCTAAGTTTTGTATTTTTTGTAGAGATGAGGTTTCACTGTTTTGCCCAGGCTGGTCTTGAACTCCTGGGCTCAGGCAATCCACTTGCCTTGGCCTCCCAAAGTGCTGGGATTACAGGTGTAAGCCACAGTGCGCAGCCCAAACTGGGGTAATTTAAAGTAAATTTTTCAGGATATACAAGAGGTTCTTAAGAGACTGATATATCCGAATCTCCCGTGTATGTAGGCTCAAAAATATTATCTATTATAATTTAATTTTATATTTAGAAAGTGATTTTTGAAACTTCTGCTTTCTAAAATAAATATGTAATAGAAAGTGCCTAAGATTGTAAATGTAAAGTGATGAGAAACACAGAGAGATAATCTTATAGACTTAAATATTTGCTGTGAATGTTATAACATTTTTTGTTGTTAGAGATGATAGTACATTTCAGGTATTTTGTTTTCTAAAAACCTTCAAAAACAAAGCATTGAGACTCCCCTCTGTCTTATTATTACTTAATCGAGTAACAGATTCAAACTGTATTGTTAGCTTCTGACTGAAAGCATCCAAAAGATGGTCATTTGTCTTTTCCAAAGATAAAAAGTTATCTTTAGTTTCAAAAATTGTTTAATTTATCATATATACAAAAGAATGCATATAATTTATTTGGACTGTTAGAAATGAATAATAAAGTGAATCTATAACTACTATCCATATTTAGAAGCTGAACATTTCCATTAACTTTGAATTCCCTATTCCTCCCTGATCCCAAAACCTTCCCTCCACACCAGAGATAACCATTTCCATATTTTCTTTAGCTTTACCATCTCTACAGGCATTCTTAAACACCCTAATTTTTTGAAACTAATTTAAAAATGTTTATTCAAAAACAACTGACATAAAAAAATTGCACATACTTAAAGTATAGAATTTGTGTCTTTTCTCTCTGGATGCTTTTAAGATTCTTCTCCTTATTTCCAAGCAGTTTGACAATAATATGCTTAGGATTTTTAAAAACTGCTTTATTGACTAAATTGATATACAATAAACTGTATATATTTAAGGTGTACGATTGATAAGTTTTGAAACTGCATAAACGTCTACAAAACCATCAGCATAATCAAGACAAAGAACATATCCACGACTCCCAAGAATTTCCCATGTGTCTTTGTAATCCTTTCCTCCCAGCCTACCCTACCCCACTCTATTCACAAGCAACCACTGATCTCCTTTCTGTCACTATTTATTAGTTTGCATTTTTTCTGGAGTCTTAGGTTAATGATATCATATAGTAGGTACCCTTTTTTTCTGCTTTCTCTCCACATAATTAATTTGAGGTTTATCCACATTGTTACATTTATCAATCAGTTATTCCTTTTTATTGCTAAGTAGTGTTTCGTTGTATGGATATACCACAAATTGTTTATCCATTCACCTACTGATAGACATTTGGGCTGTTTAGATGCTATGAACATTTGTGTAGAAATCTTTATATGAACATATATTTGCACTTGTCTTGGGTAAATACCTAGGAGTGTAATAGCTAGACCATATGGTAGGTGTACACTTTTAAGAAACTTCCAAACTGTTTTCAAATGTGCTTATTCATTATACATTTTATATTCCACCAAAGCATATTAGAAAAGAGAGTTCCTACTCCTCCATCATTAGTATGATTAGTCTTTTTTAATCATTCTAACAGACAATGTATTATCTTACCGTGGTTTTAATTGGCATTTCCATAATGCCTAATGATATTGAGCATTTTGTCACATGCTAATTTGCCACCTGTACATCTGTGAAGAACTGTTCAGGTCTTTTGCCCATTTTTAAAAGTTGGGTTGATTGTTTTCCTTCTATTGAGTATTGGAGTTCTTTATATATTCTAAATATAAGACCTTTAAAAGATATGTTTTATACATATTTTCTGCTAGTCTCTGGCTTTTCTTTTCATTCTCTTAATATGTCTTTTGAAGAGCATACGTTTTTTAATTTTGATGAGGTGCTTTTGGTGTCATTTCTAAGAAATCTTTGCATAACCCAAAGTCATTAGGACTTTCTTCTATATTTTCTTCTAGAAATTTGTAGTTTCCAGTTTTCATTTAGATCTATGGTACATTTAGAACTGTATGTTGTGAAGTATGGATGAAAGCTCATTTTTTTTTTTTTTTTTGGTATATGGAATTCAACTGTTTCAGCATCCTTAGTTGAAAATGCTACCCTTCTCCACTAATCTGCTTTATATATTTATCAAATATCTGTTGTTCGTAACATGTTAGTCTATTTTTGGACACTCTATTCTGGTCCATTGACCTATTTGCCTACCATGACACTATTACCACACTCTCTTGATTACTGCAGCTTTAATAAGCTTTCATAAGGTAATGTTAATCCTTCAATTTATGTTCCAAAGTTGCTTTGGCTATTCTAGATCCTCTGCCTTTCCATATACTTTTCTTTTTTTGGAGACAGAGTCTTGCTCTGTCACTCAGTGCAGCGGCGCGATCTCGGCTCACTGCAACCTCCACCTCCTGGGTTCAAGTGATTCTTGTGCTTCAGCCTCTCAAGTAGCTGGGATTACAGGCATGTGCCACGAAGCCCAGCTAATTTTTGTATTTTAGTCGAGATGGGGTTTCATCATGTTGGCCAGGCTGGTCTTGAACTCCTGGCCTCAAGTGATCCACCTGCCTCAGCCTCCCAAATTTCTGGGATTACAGGCATGAGCCATCGTGCCTGGCCTCCATATAAATTTTTAAATCTGCTTATCAATTTTACAAAGAAGTCTTCTGAGATTTCTGAGCTGGAACGTATTATATCTATAAATCACCTCAGGAAGAAACAACGTATCTTTAAAATACTGGGTTTGTGCAATATACCCATGAACATAGCATCTCTCTCATCCAAGTCTTTAATTTTGCTCAGCAGTGTTTTGTAGTTTTCAATGTAAAGGCCTTACACATCTTTTGTCAGAATTATTACTAAGCATTGTATATTTTGATGATATTATAAACAGCATTGCTTTAACATTTTTTGATTTCCAATTGTTCTTGCAAGTATCTAGACAAATGATTTTACATATTGGTCTTGTATTTGGCAACCTTGCTAAACTCATTTGTTAGTTATAGTAGCTATTCTATAGATTCACTAGATTTTCTACATAGATCATCAAGTCACTGGCAAAACCCCACTGGTTTTACTTCTTCATTTCTACCCTGAATGTCTTTTATTTCTTTTTCTTCCCTTACCGCACTGGCTATAATCTCCAGCACAATGTTGAATACAGGTGTTAAAAGTGAATACCCTTTTTTGGGCCAAGTCTTAGGGAGAAAGCATGCAGTGTTTACCATTGAGTATGATAATAATTGTAGAGGTTTTATTTTTTTTTTTAATAGATGCCTTTCATTAGGCTATGGAAGCTCTTTCTGTTATTGATTTCTATTCCACTGTTGTCTGAAAATATACTTTGTATGACTTAAATCCTTCTATATTTATTGAGACTTGTTTTATGACACAGAAGATATCACTTAATAAATTTTCTTTTTTTATAACTACTGTGTAGATATCATTTAATAAATGCTTTTTTGGAGTAAGCTATATAGCAATCCAGTATATCTGAACCCACCAGATCATTTTTTTAAAATCACATCTTAATCATTTGATGATACCAGTAAGTTAACATGTCAGTAAGAATAAACAAGAAAGTACAGTATGAGAAGAGAAAGGTGGAAGACATTATAATTCAGAATGAAGTAAAATATAGCATATAATGTTTAAAAAACTAAAATAAGAAAAATAGCAACTACTTATAAACTTTGGCTGAAAATTTTTTTAAGATAATGGGGCCAGCTAAATACTGTGTTGATTATTAAATAGGTGAAACCAAACAAACTACTGGAACCAAATACTAACCTGAGCAGCTCCCAAAGGGGGGACACGTAAACGCTTCATAGCCTTTTGTCTGTCACCATCTTCAAGTTCATTGGTCACTACAGCCTAGAAAGACAAATTATTACATTTTGGTTAGGTTATACTAAACTTGAGTGATGCACAAATAATTCTGTACCATTTATATATATTATATTCTGACAACTTTTTGGTGAATATATACTGATAAAGAAAATGAAAAAAAATCACAGGTAAGGCATATATATTCAAAGCTAGCAACTAGTTACAAAATAACAGAAATAAGGAATTGCTTCCCTAAATATAAAACGTGTAACTGAAAATACGTTGTAAATAAACAAGATTATTGTACCTCAGTTTCAGAGATAAGCTGGTTGATTTTCTTGCATGTATAAAATGGGGCCACTTCTACGTGAGCCACTCGCCAATCTGCTCCACGAGATGTTTCCAGGATCTTGTCATGCTTTTTCAGGATTTTTCGAAACCCTGTAAAATTCAGATTCTACAGAAAGAAATGAGAAACACAACTATAATTTCTACTACCATCAAAAAAGATGAAAAAGAATAAGCACTAAGCACTGACAGAGCTGGCTGGACAAAGATTAAGTACTCAAGGAAATGGCAAAGCTTTCATAAAAGCATCTACTACTAAAAGGATGACTCTTTTTTTTATTCCTTTTATTCATTTCAAGGTAGTATGCTATTAGTAACACAAAGAAACCCTGAACTATGAACCCTATTATTTCTCTTTCAAGTAAATTAATGAAAGTCCTAAGCTCAAAATGTTTTTGTTTCCTGTTTTCTATGTATAATTATTTTCAAAATAGCTAATTTCTATTATTTTGCTGCTTTGGTCAAAAGAATTATTTTCAGAAAATGTTTTGCATTTGCCCAAGCACTGAACACATTTATTTAGTTCTTTATTTTTGGAAGGACTGGTACAGGAGTATGTATCTCCCCCTGCCATGCAATCATGCATGTTCCAGTAAGGAAAATGGAAGATCATCTAGTGCTCTTAACTTTCATTTTCCTTTCACTCATTCTCAGTTTGGGTATGGGAGTGCTAAGAAGAGTAAGTAGAAAGGAGGAAGTGATCATACTTACAGGGTTCAGTTTATAATGGGTAGAAATCCCTACTTTTCCTCAATTTCTACAATAACAAAATACTATACATTTCAACATCTCAAATTGTTGTTCTTTGCCCAGCATGCAAAAAAGCTAAAAACGCAATTTGCAAGGTTACATCTTTAAACCAGAGGTCTCCCAAATTTGCTGATTACATGTCCCCAACAGTAAGAAATTGTGCACTCACTCCAGAACAGGCTTTCCTTACTTATTTGTTTACATATTTTTCCCTCATGCTTTAATGTATGATCTTAAAGTCTGTGTGAGGTGCATACATACATCATGACTTAGAGATAGCTTTTAATCAATCTTCCTTTCTCCTTCATTCTCAAAATAAATGTATTCTTACAGAATAGATGACCCCCAAAGAATAGAAGATAAAGCAGAACTTTCATAATTAATTATTACTTTTGTTTTCCCAAGGAGCATTTCATAATGACTCCGAACAAAAGCTGCTAGGAAAGTTAATACAATAAAATTTAACAAAGATTTTTCCATGTAACACACAAACATAATTTATGAACTATAAAATGGTAATGTTGCTATACCATTATAGGAAAGAGGAAATACATTTTATTTTTGTTTTTTAAATTATAAAGCGATGAACAAATCTCAAAGCAAAGGAATTTATCACTATATAAATATATGTAATTATTTTTCTACTAAATTGTTTTCTTACTAGGTTTGTCTTCAAATGATAGAATATTAAATCACTAAAGAACAAAGTAGAATTATAGAAGAAAATGATAAACACATGCATTAACAATTTAAGATTACTGCAGATATGGGACTTTAACTACTTTTTATTTTAAAATTCTAATATTCCAGGTAATACTTTTGTTACATAATCTTTAGTTTTAATATGGTATATCATCCTATGATGATCCTAACCACTCATTATAAGTAATAATCACAAGAATAAAATAGAAAAAAAATAGTGCATAAGGTCTCTCTAAAGATTAGATAGATGCTTTTCTCAATAACTTAAAAAAAATATGATTTTATTGCAGCCCATGGACAGTAAAATTGGAAGGATTCTTTCAGCTGCAAGTTGAAAAGTCAGGGTCTTTGTTTTATTAGTGTCAGCTGCAGAAAAATTAACTATCTGATAGCTTTTGTAGAAATTTTGCTATTGGTTAGGAGGACTATAAAAGCCCTTACAGGCTGGGAGCATTGGCTCACGCCTGTAATCCCAGCACTGGGGAGGCTGAGGTAGGCGGCTCACTTTAGGTCAGGAGCTGAAGACCAGCCTGGCCAACATGGTAAAACCCCATCTCTACTAAAAATACAAAAATTAGCTGGGGATGGTGGCGTGCGCCTGTAATCCCAGCTACTCAGGAGGCCGAGGTAGGAGAATTGCTTGAACCCAGGAGGCGGAGGTTGCAGTGAGCCGAGATCGTGTCATTGTACTCCAGCCTGGGTGACACAGTGAGACTCTGTTTCAAAAAAGAAAAAAAAAAAAAGAAAGGAAAAAAAAGAAAAGCCCTTACATAGCCAACAGTGGCTGGAGAGATGTATTATTTCTATTCATGACTATCAGAGCTGCCTCTAAAAACAGGAAGCAAACTGTTAGTCCTTGAGTTGTGGACTACCCCTAAATATTAATTATAGGAAAGTTTTTGGAATATGAATCTTCAAAAATAGAAGTCTTGTTAACACAGTTTTACTGCCTCTGACACATGGTTTTTAGCCAGTAGGAACCCCAAGAATAACAACATGTTAAGGATTTTCCTTTTTGGAACTGACCCACTGGTAATACTTTAGGGTATTTCCATTTATTGAAATTTCTCATTTACTTAAAGGTGCCATTTTCTAGGGTAAGAATCTAAGTACCTGATAGTTCTGCAGCAGGATTAGACTGAGGTAGAACTCGCTGAAGGCCAGTTTAAGGTCTTTAATATTTCTATGTTGGACACGTTCCTCATGGGACAAGTGGAAGACTGGCTTTCTGCGTTGTCGCAGCGTAGTAACACCAGTGCTTTCTTTCTGTGCATCCAGCGATGACTGAAGCTCATTCTGAAGTGTAGCAAACCTGCGCTGAGCCTCTGCGAGCTTCTCTGTAAGAAATAGAACGGAACTGTCAAATCAGTAAGATAAAAAAGTTCCTACTGACTTCTGAATTTTTAATAATAATTCCCATTTGCTCCCCTAGAATTTCTAGAAGAAAACCATTGCATGTAATATTTAGAACTCTATAGGAAAAAATATTTTTGTGTAACACTCTCCTTTCATTTTACCCCCCATAAAACCTCATGTACCCTTTCTTTTTACAAATGAATAAATAAAATGTAAAGAGCCACTAAGAGTGAAAACGCAAAATGGTACAGCCTCTCTGGTATTTGGAAAATAGCTGGCAGTTCTCGAAAGGTTAAACATATGATTCAGCAATTCCATTCCTAGGCATATACTTAAGAGAGCTGAAAACATATGCTCACAAGAAAACTTGCATACATATACTAACTTGCATTTATAATAGCCAGAAAGTGGAAACAATCCAAATGTCCATCAATGGAGGAACAAATCAACAAAATGTGGTGTGCATGCATGTGTGTCTATATAAACACACAATAGAATCAGCCACTAAAAAAGAATGAAGTGCTAATTCATGCTCTGACATGGATGAACCGTGAAGACATTAAGTGAAAGAAACCAGACACAAAATACCCAATATTGTATGTTTCCATTTATATGACATGTCCAGAATCAGGAAATCCACACAGAAAGAAAGTAGATTAATGCTTGCCATGGGCTGAGTGGAAGGTGAATGGGGAGTGATTGCTAATGGGTACGAGATATGTCTTTAGGATGATGAAAATGTTCCAGAATTGGTAGTGATGGTTGTACAACCTTGTGAATACACTAAAAACCATGGAATTACAAACCTTAAGAAGGCAAATTTTATGGTATAGAAATATCTCAATTTAAAAACGCCATTAAGAAATGTTTCTGGTTATACAGTTCAGGTCAGAAACAGGATTAGAATTTGGGCTTTAGATCTGTAATCTCCTGTATTTCCCACTACCCTTCATTACTTCTCTAAACCAGGTATTACAAGAGATTAAGACTTGCAAATTATGTGTTAAAAATACTAGGTATATCTGAATATATGTGTTTGTGCTACACATACATTTAAAAATAATACTCTGTATTTTTCTTCCAAGGTCACAATTCAGTTCACTGGAACCAGGCAGATTTGGGTTCAAATCCTTGCCTCATTAACTAGCTGTATGATTTTAGTCAAAAAAATTTTTTTTTTAAACTCTTCTACACCTTTCACAGATGAAATGGAAATACCAACTCCCTCATAAAGTGGTTGTAAAGATTAAATGAGGCATAGAAATGCCAAGGGACCGGCTGGGTGCAATGGCTCATGCCTGTAATCCCAGCACTTTGGGAGGCTGAGGCAGGTGGATCACCTGAGGTCAGGATTTCGAGACCAGCCTGGCCAACATGGTGAAACCCTGTCTCTACTAAAAATACAAAATTAGCCGGGCGTGGTGGTGCATTCCTGTAATCCCAGCTACTTGGGAGGCTGAGGCAAGAGAATTGCTTGAATTCGGGAGGCAGAGGTTGCAGTGAGCAGAGGCTGCAGTGAGCCGAGATTGTGCCACTGCACTCCAGCCTGGGTGACAGAGCGAGACACTGTCTCAAAAAAAAAAAAAAAAAAAATGCCAAGGGACATAGCACTCAATAAATAATGATAAAAATTATATAATAATAACAAAGAATTATTTACAACTTATGCTTTCTCATAATTCTCCTATTCCTTGCTTTATCTACTGCTATACTGTCTTGCTGTTGTCTTCAATTAATCTTTAGTATTTTTGTCCTGTCTGGCACTGCTTAATGATTCACTCTCTCTTTCTCCTAGAGAATTTCCTTCTATAGGATGTTTCCAAGATTCATCTCTATTCTTAATCCTTTACATGACCTTCATTTTCTTAACTTTTATAATCTATTTATATCTTCTTGTATTTCCTATGATCTAAGACTGTATTCAAAACCAAAATCATGTTTCCATTCCTCTTTCCAAATAAATTTCATCCATTTATGTGGGTCAACCCATCTGGGACCTGCTTTTAGCTCCTAGGGACCACTCTTACGCCTCTCCAACACCAATCACATCCCCCTGAGGGGGCCCAGAAAATACTCCCTTCATTAAGGCATCCAGAATTACGTTAGTGAGGAGAGCACCTGCATCCTTAAAAAGCTCTATGTTTACTCCCCAGTGAAGGCCAGGAATGGCCATGAGAGATGTATCTATTGAGATGGGTTCCCTGATTGCAATGCACATTCAATGATCCTTGGAACAGAAAGGCCAGATGGCAGCACTTAACTATCAAAACAAGGTGGGTGCATTTACCATAAAAGGCAACAGGACAGATGTTTTTGCACACAGAGATTTTGGCTGTGGTTAATTGATCATGGTTATCCCTAGGAAAGACAGAAATGGGCAACCTACTAGAATATTGCTTAATTGATGTAACAGAAAAAACTCCAGGTCTGGTGGCCAAATACTTGATATTAGTCACTACAACAGAGAGTCATTACCTCTTACCAGCTTCCAGATCAACGCTAGTTCAAAAACTCAAGACCCCTGACTGAAGTGGAAGCTGGCCTTGCTTTCGGGTGGTTCCTGTAGCACTGCCACAAGTATATACTGTAGATCTTCCTCTAATCCTTCCTCAAAGGGCCTCGTGTCTATTTACTAGAGTGACTGTGCACTGAGGAAAAGGAAATATCCAGACTTTGCAAAGACTACTAGTCATTGGCTTTTGTATATTAGCTTTGCATTGTTGTATAACAAATTACCACACACATAGTGCCTTAAAGAAACCCCACTTATTAGCTCACCGTTTTGTAGGTTAGAAGTCCAAGCATGATGTGGCTAGGTTCTCTGTCAGGCTCTCCTAAGGCTAAATGCAAGGTGTTAGCTAGGCTCTTTCTCAAGCTCACATTCAAGCTCACTTGTTTGTGGCAGAATTCAGTTTTTTGTAGTTTTAAGACTGTTTCCTTGCTGGCTCTCATCTGTGGTCTGCTTTTAGCTCTTCGAGACTACTCTTAACCCTATCTTCAAAGTCAGCAATGGAGAAACTTGCTCATTTCAAAGTCCCTCTCATACTTTGAATCTTTTTCCCTAGAAGTGACAAACTTCTGGAGACTCCAGGCACCACTGTGGTTTAGCAATCAAACTATACATTTATGATATTCAGGTGACAGACGAAATATCAGCCCAGATGAGACTCACAAAAGACCCAGTTGGTCCACAGATTCATCCTATGATTCCTTTTTCAGTTCCAAGATGTATAATTGGAATAGACCTACTAGGCCACTGGTAGACTCTCTAGTGATTCTGAACCACAGGTAAGAAATATGATGAAGGAAGGAACATGATGAAGAAAGGGCTGTAACAGTTCCTGGAACTTTTCCTTATCAAGATAGAACTGCAGAAATTAGTACAACGATCACAAACTTTAAAGACAAAGGGATAGGATACCTACCACATCCTCTCTTAACTCATTTGTTTACGCAAGTTGGATGAATCTTGGTGAATAACTGGATTGTGTAAACTAGGTGGTCTCTGTGATAGCAGCTGCTATTCCGGATATGGTATTTTCACTGAGGAAAATCAATACAACCTCTAGCCCCTGGCATGCAGCTACACATCTGATAATGCAGCTACTCACCAGGCAGCAGAGACTAGCACTGAACCCCAGAGTCCCCCCTGGGACTGGCCAGCTACCTACTGGCAGGTTGATTGTGTTGGATGCCTTCTATTAGGCAGGGGGCAGAGATTTGTCCTCCCTGGAATAAAAGCATTCTTGATATGGATGTACCTTCTCCACCCATAATGCTTCTCCAGCACCACCATCTCCTGAAATGCTTTATCCACTATCACAGTATTCTATACAGCCTTGCTTCTGATCAAGGAACTCATTTCACAGCAAAGACAGTAAAAGCAATGGGCTCATAGCCATGGAAGAAAATGGTCTTTTACTATATACCCAGAAATAGATGGCCTAATAGAAAAGCTGATCAATGGCCTAACAGAAAAGTTGGGAGACAAGACTCTGAAAGGATGGGGTTCTGTTTTACAGGATACAATAATGAGGCCATAAGTCCCCAACATAACCAAAATATCCAGTCTAGGAATCAAGGGGTAGAAGTAGGAGTGGTTCCTCTCAATACTGTAAGTAATAATCCACTCACATAATTTTTGCTTCCCAATCTACGACTTAAACTCTGACTGTTGGTTAGTTCTCAAGGGGAAAATGCTTCCATCAGAGGAATACAACAATGGTTCTACTGAATTGGAAGATGAAATTGTCACCTGGCCATTTTGGGTTCTTTGTACTAATGAAACAATGGCAAAGAAGGGGTTTACTGGCTAAAAGTAAACCCCTTGACTGATCCTGATTACCAAGGGAAAAGTGAACTGCTGAAACATAATAGGAGCAACAAGCTCTGGAACCCAGGAGATTCTGGAACACCTCCCATTACTTCCATGACCAATAATATATGTTAATGGAAAACTACAACAGGCCGGGCATGGTGGCTCACACCTGTAATCCCAGCACTCTGGGAGGCTGAGGCAGGTGGATCACTTGAGGCCAGTAGTTGGAGAACAGCCTGACCAACATGGTAAAATCAGATCTCTACCAAGATTACAAAAATTAGCAGGGTGTGGTGCTGCACACCTGTGATTCCAGGTGCTCAGAAGGCTGAGGCACGAGAATCACTTGAACTCAGGAGGTGGAGGTTGCAGTGAGCCGAGATTGTGCCACCACACACTCCAGCCTGGGTGACAGAGTGAGACTGTGTCTCAAAAACAAAAACAAAAAAACCCTACAGCAATTAATAAAAGAACTACTGAGATTCAGATCCTCTGGGAATTAAAGTCTAGGTCATCTCACCTAATAACCAGTTGCGGTTCTGGCTGAGGGCAAAGGAAATATGGAACGGGTCTTGGGAAAATAAAGATACCAATTATAACCCCTTGACCTTTTTACTTTGTCTCTTACAACTCTCATATTTTCTTCTCTTTATCGATTTGTGTTGCATTCTGAGTAAATTTTCAGCTCTATCTTCCAGTTTATAAATTGTCCCTTTAAGTCTACCTAAATCTACAGTTTGATTGATCTATTAAGATACTAACTTCCGTGATTATATTTTCATTTGTAAAAGATCTAATTGGTCCTTTAAAAAAATGCCTAGTCAATTTTAATGATTTCTTCTTTGTTTATGGTTTTCATGCTCTCCTTTACATTTTTAATCATATTAGATATATATTTTTATTATTTTCCTGATAATTTTGTATATTTTATGTATCACTTTAGTGTTTTGAAGTAAGAGATTATTAGGATTTCTTTCCAGTCTTCCATATTGTAAAAAACAGAACAATTCATATATTTTAAAATCTCTTATTTAAGTCAACAGAAAATGAATCTCAGGGCTCCTTTTACACATGTTAAACATTTCTATTGTAAATGTGTTTGTCTTATCCTTAGGATCAAAACAGTATAGAACTTCTTGGTTCTTTCTTGGTTCATGATGCCCTTAGTGTTTCAGTAATATTTTCATGATGCTTCTAGGCCAAAAGAAATAACTAATGCTTCTATTTATTAAGTAGTCAGGTTCAAACAACTTAAGTATTTATGTCCTAATGACTTAGAAGCTACCTGAAAAAATATTACACACAATATGCACACAAACATAAAATGAAATAATACAAGGATTTATCTAAGGGCCACTATAAATTATTCTGCTGACTAAAAACTGCAGGTAAACTAGAATATCATATGTAATAAAATTGCTTAACTTTAATTGTTAAAAGATTAGTATATAAATTTGCTAATTGTTTAATGTCCTCAGTCAGAACTGTCAATACATTTACTCTTCTCATTATATGCATATTAAAAATGTAAGAAGCCCAAAAAATGAAAAGAAAGAGGACCTGTTACTTTCTGTGTGCCAACAATAAGTCAAGACACAAATGCCTCTCCATCTGGAAAACTCCTTACTCGTTTTGCAAGGCTAATCTCAAACACTGCTTTCTATATAAAGTTTTTCATATTTAACAACTCTCTCAGTCACAAATGAAACTCCCACCTTAGGGCTTGTATGGGACCACATACATGCAGCCAAAGCACACTGCATATAATTCTTTGTTTATGTTTGCTTCACTGACTGACTGAACTCTAAAGGTAACAGTTCTAAAATCTTTATCTTTTTTTATAATGAAAATTTATTTTAAATAATTTGTTTGAGGTATAACTTACCTACCATAGGATTCATCTACTGTAAACATGCAATTCATTGACTTTTAGTAAATTTATAGAGTTGTGCAATCATCATAAAAATCCAATTTGAGAACATTTCTGTCACCTCCTATACTTCCATCATGGCCATTAGCTGTCAATCCCCACTTCCACCCCCTACCCCAGGCAAACACTGATCTGTATTCTGTCTCTGCTGATCTGCCTTTTCTGAACATTTCATGTAAAAGAATCATACAATATATAATCTTTTGTGTTTGGGTTCTTTAACTTAGCAGGATGATTTTGAGTTTCATCCATTTTGTATCATAATGTAAGTCTGTTATACTGAGTTCCTTTTATTGCCAAATAGTATTTCATTGTGTGGATATATATTTTGTTTACACTTGATCTTAGCCAAAAGGCCGAGAAGCGATTATATTTTGTTTAAATATCTTCAGTCTGCAGACATTTGAATTGTTTCTAGTTTTTTAAACTATGTAAATAATGCTGCTGTTAACACTCTCATACAAGTTTTTGCGTGGCCTATCATCATTATCTTTGTACCATAAAGAGCTTGCATATAGTATACTCAATCCATGTTTGCTGAATGAATAAATAGGTAAAAGTTCTCTCTAGTAGCCTACATTCCCATATAGAAATGAAGAAGAAATCAACATTTCAGGTGTATTTTGCTACTTTCTTTAAAGTAATGACTCTCTTCCTTAAGGGCATAACTATGTAGAGGAGCCTATGAGAATCCCTGGGTGGGGGTAGGGGAATATAAACCATATGTAGTTTGAAAAAATCATATTCAATATTACTACAGCTATGGTATGAGATTTTCATATCTATCAAAGGGGTATAGGTTTAAAAAGAATAAGAAATACTGCTTTTGACACCAAGTATCTCAATCTATTTTGCAATGACACTTCAGTTTTCTAGAGCCAGATCGCCAGAAAGCTCAAACACATGGGATTGCACAGAACCTGGAAAAGCGTGTGTGTGTGTGTATATAAAAGTGTATACTTTGATCTACGATGAAAATCTACAAATACACTTACAAAAATAAAAATGAGGCCAGGCGCAGTCGCTCACGCCTGTAATCCCAGCACTTCTGGAGGCCGAGGTGAGTGGATCACGAGGTCAGGAGGTTCAAGACCAGCCTAGTCAAGATGGTGAAACCTCGTCTCTACTAAAAATGCAAAAAAATTAGCCAGGCGTGGTGGTGGGCACCTGTAATCTCAGCTACTCAGGAGGCTGAGGCAGAAAATTGCTTGAACCTGGGAGGCAGAGGTTGCAGTGAGCTGAGATCACACCACCACATTCCAGCCTGGGTGACAAAGCAAGACTCCGTCTCAAAATAAATAAATAAATAAGTGAATGAGTGAATGAATGAATCTCAGGGCTCTTTTTACATATGTTAAACATTTCTATTGCAAATGTGTCTGTCTTATCCTCAAGATCAAAAACAGTGTAGAACTTCTAAGTTCTTTCTTGGTTCACGGCATACTTTGTGTCTCAGTAATACTTTCATGATGCTTCTAGGACAAAAGAAATACCTAATGCTTCTATTTATTAAGTAGTCAGGTTCAAACAACTTAAGTATTTATGTCCTAACAACTTAGAAGCTATCTGAAAAAATATTACACACAGTATTTCTAAGCAATTTTATAATATTGATGAAAACAGACTATTTTGCCAATAAACTACAATTTCTACTTATGCCAGTAAATCAAGTGACCCTGAATATAAGAACAAATATTATTATTTTAATAATATGTTAACGCCATAAGCTCTCATACTAAATATTTGATAAAAATTTCCAATGACCATTCAAGAATTTTCAAAGCACCTATGTATCCCTCAAAGAGCTAGAATAAGGGTTAGCAATATATTTTGCTTTCACCAAATTCATCGTTCTTTTACTTTTAGAAAAAGTTATTTCAAGAACTACAAGCTATCTTCAGAATGGCAAAGCTGTTATGTTGTTATGCAATTGAAGAATAACTCTTTCTAAAATCAAATTAGTGTCTTAGAATATTTTTATTATTTGTTTACCTGTCTTACAATATTACCATCTTGCTAATTCAATTTATGGACCTTGGTGTTATTCAAAATATAAAGTAAGTTTATGAGAATGTTGACCCATCACAGATGATTCAAGATAGTTAACTTTGTTACATTACATGCATTTTTTATACTGCTTTTATCTTTTATCTGGAATTCTTACTACTTGAAACTGTGTACCTCAAATACCAAAGTCTGAAATCTGTATGTGAATAAAACATCTAATTTTTCCACTTTTCTCTCTAACCAGCAACTCACTCCTTAATATCTTACAGCTTCAGCCTCAAAAGACTATTTGTTATTGTCTTCATCCCCAAATATGTCATGTACTTTAACACCACTGTGCATCTGGATAGATTTTTTCCCTTGCTCTGGAGCACTAAATCCCACCTCTCCCTACAGCCATCCCCAAACAACCTCCCTTAAGAGCATTTGGCTAATGCCTACACATTTTCAAAGACCCAATTTAAATTTCACTTCTTCTAAAGGCTTTTCCTCAATCCCACTTTCTTCCTCCAAGTAAATTCAAGGCTTCTTCATGTCTGTTTTCACAGTACTTTGCATAAATGTAAAATACTAAATGTCATATTGCACATAAACTTTAAAAAGTACATGTAATTTGTAAATACACACAACAGATGTATTTAGTAAATAACACTCTGATACTTTCTATTCTACTATATTCTATCTATATTTTTTAAAAAATGCCTGTGATGACCCACGTACAGTCGTAGCGCCACAGAATAACGTTCTGGTCAACGACCGACAGCATGTACAACAGTAGTCCCATAAGATATAATACTTTATTTTTACTGTACCTTTTCTACGTTTAGATACATAAATATTTACCATTGTTTTACAATTGCCTACAGTATTCTCTGTAGTAACATGCTGGACAGTTTTGTAGCCTAGGAGCAACAGGCTATACTATATATGCTACATGTGTAATAGGATATACCATCTAGGTTTGTGTAAGTACACATGATGTTCCCAAAATGAAATCACCTCATGACGCATTTCTCAGAATTATCCCTGTCATTAAGTGACACGTAACTATATTTTAATTTTCTGACCAATTTATTGGGTTGTGACCTACAATTTTTAAAAAACCCATTATTTACATGATATTGTGTTTGTGAAGATGCCATTTGGAAATTGTGTTACTCATGACCATAGACATTCCTCATCCTTTCTTTCAGTCTCAGAAAGAAAAAAGGAAAAATAGGAGAGAGACAGAAGGAAGGAAGGAAAGAGAGAAAAAAAGGAGAGAAAGAAAATGAGGGTGGTTTTCACGTGGCTTGTTTTCAATAGATGCTTATAAAACACTTTTTTTAACAAAATAAAGAAAGGAAAATTTATTGTGGACAATATAAATATTGTAATTGTAATTTCCTTCAGATGTATTAACAACAAAGCAAGCAAGAGTGGCTGCTTTAATTTCACTTCCCCTACTACCCTCCCTGCTCCTTTAAACAGTTCTTAAGTAACTGATTCTACTGTAATGAACTCAAGAGAATCATGACACAAGAAGATACGTTAACACATGGGAATTTAAAACAATATACCAACCTATGACCACTCTCATTAAAAAAACCTACTTAATCTACATTTTAACACACACATGAGCAAAGAACAAAACCAGCCATTAAGTCATAGTTTAAATACATGCATACTAGACACATGTATCATTTGTAAAATGAACATTTACTATTTCAGTGTAAAAGATTCTCATGATTCATTGCACACATTTAGTGGTATAACAATATTCAGTGCCTCAAATTCCTCTTGTATAAAAACAATATAAATCAATAATAAAAACATACAGCAAGACATTGTAAAACAGGATTACAGGAATAACTATATAATAAGAATAGCTCTTAGTAACTATTATCTAATCGGTCTTGCATTTATATGAAACAAGAAAATATTTTACAGGCAAGATCCTACTAATAAAACACCAATGCAATTACCTTCCTTCTTCCCTGTCTCCCTCCTTTCCTTCCTTTTTAGTAAAGAAAAAGGATGTAACACTGCTGTGACTTCCCAATGTAACCGAAGTCAAAAAAGTCACCCAGAAAAAAAAGAAGTTATTCAAAAACAAAGACAAAGCACTTAGCTATTTCAAAATTCCAGCCAATAAAAAAGGCTTGACTGTTTTGTGAAATATTAGAAGCAACACATATATTCTGACTTTTTTTTTAACATTAGGCAAATAAACACTGTTTAGAAACTAAGTATTTTGAATAAAGAGAAAAGGCAAACTGGTTTGAAAAAAGTGATCAGTTGGATCACTTGTCCACTGGAAAAAGACATTACTGATCACCACAAAAAAAAGGTTTCTAATGGTATAGCCTTCATGATTGATACCATTTTTAGTGACAGAAGAGAACTAAGAGACTTCTAGGTTAGGGATTAGCAATGTTTTTACCACAAAGGACCCCTCCCTTTCACAATTCCCTTCTCTTCCTATGATCTTCAAATACTGATTTTATCTATAAATCTAAATAAATCTCAATTTTTTAACCAAAGATACATAATAAACAATAAAGACTAACAAAGTAACTTACATCAGGTTTTCTGAATATTGAAAATAGCTTCTGATCCTAACATGTGGAACCCTAGAGGGTTGGGAATCAATCTGTTTGTTTTATAAGCAAGTGTGTGGAAGCCTAGGAAGGTTAAACAGTAAATAGCATCGGCAAGAAAAAAATTCCAAATTTTAGCAGCATTCATGCTATATTTTGATTGTTTGGCCTTTTTGATATGACTAGAAACAGACAAAATAAAATACAGCAATTTGTTTAGGGACACTGAAAGGTTTTAGTCAAAAATATCTCACTTAAAAATGGAGCATTTTTAGCTATTTAATGTGTGAGATATAAGTGGGTGGAGGTGAGTTATTAAGCTCAACTCACCCCATATTGTTTATAGTTTTTCTTGTGCCCTAGTGTCTGACAACTGCAGTCTACAATCTTCTGGGGAGAAGGTGGCTAAATGAGGGAAAAAAGATACTGCTGAGGACCAGAAATAAATTCTATTTCTGTGAATCATTTCTTCGTATTACCTACCACTTCCTGATCTGGCAGGAGTCACTCTAGAGACTACCAATTTGTACCAGTGAGGACATCAAGAGACGTGCCTCACTGGCCCTGCCAAAACACACACAAAACAGGAAGTCATCAAATTACAGCACCAAAATTTTTAATAGTAGCTAGCCTAAAATTATTTTTGAGAAGCGACCTAACTTAAAGAAATCATGTTTCAAACTGAAGGTTGCAACCCAATATGAGGTCATAAAACCAATTTAGTGGATCATAATTAGCATTTAAAAAATCAAATAGAATAGAAAAATATAGAAAACAATATACTACAAGTACTAAAGATGTACTGTTTCATGAAAAAATATCTTAAATTATTTAAATATATTGTGTAGTCACACACACATAGATGCATACAAACATATATAAAACAAACATTTATCTGTATATGTGCACTGGGTCATAATGTACATTTTTTTTCTTTACTATAACTCAAAATAAAGTATCTACTGGCCGGGTGCAGTGGCTCATGTCTGTAATCCAAGCACTTTGGGAGACCAAGGTGGGTGAATCACCTGAGGTCAGGAGTTCGAGACCACCCTGGCCAACACGGTGAAACCCCATCTCTACCAAAAATAAAAATAAAAAATTAGCCAGGTGTGGTGGTGCATGCCTGTAGTACCAGCTATGTGGGAGGCTGAGGCAGGAGGATCACTTGAACCTGGGGGGCAGAGGTTGCAGTGAGCCGAGATCATGACACTGCACTCCAGCCTGGACAACAGAGTGAGATCCTGTCTCAAAAACAAACAAACAAAAAAAAAACAAAGCATCTACTACCAAGAGTAGATATTTTTCTTCATAAACAAAGAAGCATTTTCTATTCTTTATGATACAAATCATCCATTTAGAATTGAGCTTAGAGATCCTTCTTTTTAAAAAAATGTCATAGTAAAAGAAAAAAGCTAATAAACTTGATTTTATATATTCATAGTCTACAGCCTTACATCATTTCCAATACGCTTTCTCAATCTAGACATTTGTTTCATTGCAAATGCCCTCCTCTTTTAGTTTCCTCCTCCTCCTCCTGCTATATGGTCTTCTCTGTCTACATTGCTGGTTCCTCTTTATCTTTCTATCTCCTAATTATAGAAATTATCTTTCTTCTTGAGAACACTGAAATCCTTTCTGTATATTTTTCCCATACAGAAAATCTACCTGTTTGCATGGCTTTAAATAATATTTATATTTTGGCTGTGCACAGTGGCTCACACCTGCAATCCCAGCACTTTGGGAGGCTGAGGCAGGCGGATCACGAGGTCAGGAGATCAAGACCACCCTGGTTAACACGGTGAAACCCCGTCTCTACTAAAAATATTTAAAAAATTAGCTGGGCATGGTGGTGGGTGCCTGTAGTCCCAGCTACTCGGGAGGCTGAGGCAGGAGAATGACGTGAACCCGGGAGGCAGAGTTTGCAGTGAGCCAAGATCGCACCACTGCACTCCAGCCTGGGCGACAGAGTGAGACTCCGTCTCAAAAAAAAAGAAAATGTATATTTTGTCTCTGTCTTCTAGGTGCCTGTATCCTGGTGAAAGAGACATGCATATATGCCATGTTCTTTCATGGCTCTTGCTTGTATATAAACTGTTCCCTCTGCCTAAGGAAAAAGCCCAGCTACAAATGAAAGATGAGGGGGAGGATATAAAGTTAAGAAATTTGCTTGCTCATTTTTTTGTTGAAGGGAATGACTTGCTAAGGAGATTGAATTGGTATAAAGGGAAGTTAAATATATTTATTTAATAATTCTTAGAGGAAATAATTACTGGAGCAAGGTCTTGAAGAGTTGAAATTTAGTCAGTAGTCGTAAAGATCTCCCGTGGAATAAAGAGGGATATCTCTTCTACAAAGATTGGAGGAAAATAAATAAGGATGAGAATGTCTATAGGCATTTGGGAGAGAGATGCAGATATAATACCATATATCTGCATGGTATTATACATCAACAGAAGCTGATGGCCTTTATTTTTATTTGTAAAGCTGGGGGTATAATGAGCATGATGGGGAAGATGGTGGGGTTAGAGAATTCTGGAGAATGATATAAGGTTTACAAAAGCACTTTGGAGCATGAAAAATGATATTGATTAGGACCCACAGGAAGCTTTGAGGGCACAGTTACAGGTGCAACAACAAATTTACAGTGGTTCCAATTTATTCTGCTGTTGTCCTACGCAGCCTCTGGGGTAGGCATGAAGAAGGTAAAGGATGAATTGGTTGAGTTTTACTAGGCAGATGCAACATAAGGCAATGAGGGTAAAGGGATTAAAAACACAGGAGTCAAAATGGTTAAAATGACTGATGGAGAAGAAAATAATTCTGGCTGGGTGTGGTGGCCATGTCTATAATGCTAGCACTTAGGAAGACAGAGGCAAGAAACAGCTTGAGCCCAGGAATTCAAGACCTGCCTGGGCAACATAGCAAGACCCCATTCTCCAAAAAAAAAAAAAGGAAAAAAGAAGACAAAAAAAGAGTAGGAAATAATTCTAAGACATGTATGATAAACTGAAATAAAATGGGAGAGTCAAGAAACTAGAGCTCTGTGAGATGGAAAAACAGATGTTAAAGGAGTAGGGGAGTAAAAAGCTAAAAGGCTACGAGACATGGTCATAGACTCATATTAGGTTTTAGTATTTTAGAGGAGAGGAATTCTGGGTGATGGGTATGGCTATGTGTGTATGGGGCTAAAGTACAGTGTAACTGAAAATGACTGTCCACAAGGACAATGAAGTCATCCAGCATGATATGAAAAATTAAGATAGAGATTTATTCAGACTGGGAGCCAGGAGTCTAAGTTCACAGTGAGCAACCAAGAGGTCAGTAGATGCTAACAAATAGGAGTGGCAGAAATAGAACAATACTGATGCTTAGAAGAAGATTCATTTTTATAGAAATACACAGAAATACTGATTTGGAAGAACAATGATAGCTAAGAGAATGCTGGACTCAGTCTCTTGTCTTCTGGCAGCTCTTTCTCACTGACTCTTTTTACCTTTTTCCATCTCCTGTCTCCCAATACTCTATAAAAAAGAATGATCAGCCTCTAGTTGAAGGGGCTGCTGAAAAAGGATATCTGAGTAAGATGCTGAAAAAGGATAACTGAGTAAGATGCTTCCAGAAGTTGTGGACAAGCCAGGAAAAAAATTATCCGAAAAACATGACTTTACTAATTAAGTCATGAAACTATTCATCTTTAGACTAATTCACACTAATACCTGGTTTATGATTACGCTAGTTATAAGATTATGGTATTTCCAAAGTCTTTGCCAAGAGATGAGAATATATTCTCAATAGCAGGCATGTAATTTGCATATTAAATATGAAAATTAAAAAATAGAGTAATTTTATATTTTGGATATTAAATAAAATTACAGACTACATTTTTTTTTCATCAATTACTGCTCAGGGAATAGATACATTACATTCAATAGGATAGGTATTCCAGTTATTAGGCTGTAAATCTGGCGGTGTAACAGGAACTATGTGTAAGGTTTCCAGAGTCTAGATGAAATATCCTTCTGAATCTAACTCACTTTGTTCAGATTCTGTACTCATGAAACTATCTGATTATTAACTAGGTCTCACAGGACTCCTGATGTCTACGGTAGTGCTCTAGAGTAAAGTTTCCAAAATTTTTCACTATAAAGACATTGTTTTACTAATGTATATTATGTACATTGCAACATACATGTATAAAAAATAAAGTTCAAAACAGTCAGACATAAATACATATAAGTTCCAATATTTTATTCTCACATTCGAGTGGCATACTGTAGATGCCACTCTGGAGGGCAGTGCTTTAGAGAAATAAGTATAAGTGTTCTAGGCAATGAAAAGGTATAAAACTGCCATCACTGATAAGCTGGAACTGTGTAATTCATCTCTGGCTAAAATGATAAAATCAAGTTTCCGACTCTTCAAGCTTTGAACTGGGCCACAGTGAAGCTCTACCAAGGTATTGCCTCTCAACGAAGTCCCAATATCCTTTTGACTGCAAGAGTTTCTAGGCAATGACCACAGAAAGCTTAAACATTGAGAAACCAGATGTGTTCTTATCCCAGCTCAAGAAAATACCTCTTAAGTGCAGTATAGTAAGGAAAACAAGACTCAATTTAAAAACATTGATCAGAAGTTTAAACAATGATATGGTACAATTTATCCTTCCCCGGCAGCAAAAAAAAAAGTCTCTTAATTACTCACCTGAATAAAATGTGTTGATTTTGGCAAGTTCTTTTTCACAGGTTTGGAAAAACTTCTCTTCAAACTTGGCAAAATACCTCTTTACTGTGTCCTCATCTGTAACTGAAAGACAGGAAAACAATATTTAAATTTAATGTCCAAAGGCCAATTGAGAAAACTAAGGAAACAAAAACTAAGATTACTTTTTGAGTTTTTAAAATGACAACTTTATATGTATTTCTCTGAAAAAGTGAATTGTGAACCATATTAAGAAAAGACTACTCAAAGACCTTTTCAGGCCGAGTGCGATGGCTCATGCCTGTAATCCCAGTACTTCGGGAGGCCGAGGCGGGCAGATCACTTGAGGTCAGGAGTTCAAGACCAGACTGGCCAAATGGTGAAATCCCGTCTCTACTAAAAATATAAAAATTAGCTGGGTGTGGTGTTGGGTGCCTGTAATCCCACCTACTCTGGAGGCTGAGGTAGGTGGAGGTTGCAGTGAGCCAAGATTGCACCACTGCACTCCAGCCTGGGTGACAGAGCAAGACCCCGTTTCAAAAAAACAAAAACAAAAAAAAAACAAAAAAAACCTCTTTGTAAGACCACACACAAGCCTTAAGTGAATGAGACTTTCCTAAAGCTCTACTATAATAAATTTACAATGTTGGAGAAAACAAGTGTTCTAAGACTTTAGAAGAGAAAAAAAACTGTAGACAGAATTGATCAAGTAAAATTCAAGGTACTAGGAGCTGAGCAGAGTAGAATTCATTCAGCAAGAGAATAAATATCTTAGGGAAGGAAAAAATGCAAAGCAAAGGTATGAAGACATGAATGTATAATGTGTTTCTGGGAAAAACGAGTTGATTTTGTTCTATGTTAAATGGCTATTTATTTTTACTTTAACTGTACCACATACAGAGAAAGAAGTGTGCACTGAAGAGTGTAAATTACAAGTTCCAAACCTTCAGGAGCTGGGAAGGTAACATAAATGTGTTGGGCAAGTAGATGATTGTGCAAATGTGGTGAGAAATGACAAAGTGACACCTTCAGGAGAAGGAGTGGTTGGGATTCTGACAAGCTGGAAAGCATATGTCTGTCTAGTTGCTGCCATGTGGTGATGTGGGCCCAGTTTGTCAAATCTTTCCATTTTTCAGGAGAAGCTATAAATCCAGATATTTTAAAAACACTGTGTGGGCCAATCAATACATGTTTCTGCAGGCTGGATCCACTTTCTCAGTTCTGTCACATAGCCTATCAACCTACTGAATCCCATATGTAGAGATATATGTAACTTCAGGAACCCCAAGCCTAAAAGGGTATGTTTCTCGGCCAAGTGAGATCTATTTAGACTCTCTAGATGCTAATAAAATTAATAATACAGAACTATCCTATTCCTGGATCTCTAAGGTACTCTAAGATTGAAAAGTGTAGAAAAAGTATAGATTCCTTTCTGAGCCCTGGGTCCCCCAAAACTCAGTGCAGACCCAGAAACTCTTAAAATAATCCAACTGTCTAGGAATAAGGAAAATGGTCCAAAAGTAGTATGTGAGACACATACACACATACATAAATTCATATTATTGCATGGTATAATTTGTAGTACCAGAGATATTTTAAAGAAAAACAAAAGCTTAAGGTTCTAAAAAGCATGCTGAATCTATTTATTTTATTTGAATAAGACTGCACAAAACTTTTATTTACACATACCTGCTTCTCTATTTCATGTGCTTTAGACCTGATCAGATAATGCAGGATGTTGTATTGATTCTAGAGTAAAACAGGATGGCCACTTTAAACTCCGCAATCTAGGTAAAATAAGGGCTATAGCTGTCCAAGGTCACTGGGAATTATTTTTTTCAAAGCATGAAGCAGGTCACAGCTTTCTCTTTTTCTTTTTCCCCTGCTTTTTTTTTTTTAAAGCTGAGTTTGCGTTAAGGAAGCTCTATGGTAACAGATGCAGCTCTTATAATAACTAACATCTAGCTATAGCTGATATAAAATAAGAGTAACAGCTTATGCTACTTAATTATCTAATTATTTTTATTTTATTCTCTATTGTTAGGAAAGAAAACCCAAAAGCAAAACATGGGCTTGGTCATATTTACTGTGTTTTCCTCTTAACAGACAACTTTTATTAACATAAAGCAATAGAAATACAATTGTTCAGCAAAATGATTTAAACATAGCTTCTCTTCTAAAATAATTTTTAATATATATTAACGTTCACATAGGTTGTATATTCAACATCAACTATTTATAGTATCACCAAGAATTCAGAAACAAAAAATCCAGGCCTCTGAGAAACTAAAATATACATAAACTCCATGTGTTAAAGCATGAATATTCTACCCATGAATCAGTCTCCTAAGAATTTATTTCTTTGCTTTAAAGATTGTTTTATCTGGCTGGGTGTGGTGGCTCATGCCTGTAATCCCAGCATTTTGGGAGACCGAGGCAGAGGGATCACCTGAGGTCAGGAGTTCGAGACCAGCCTGACCAACATGGTGAAACCCTGTCCTGTCTCTGCTAAAAATACAAAAATTAGTTGGGCATGGTGGCTCGTGCCTGTAATCCTAGCTACTCGGGAGGCTGAGGCAGGAGAATTGCTTGAACCTGGGAGGAGGTGGAGGTTGCAGTGAGCTGAGATCCCACCACTGGACTCCAGCCTGGGTGACAGAGCAAGACTCCATCTCAAACGGAAACAAAAAAGAGACAGAGAGATTGTTTTATCTAAAATACTGGCAGTTTGTTTAGTTTTCTAGTTCAGACATAAAATAGCCATTAATCAGAAGAAGGTAGAGTAAGGTTATAGTAACACACACACACACACACACACACACACACACACAAACACACACACGAAAAAAAACTAACAGGCGAAAAAATATAAATAAAACAGCAAGAATTGTGTGCAAAATAAGTTAAATGAAGGACAATGTTTTTGTTTTCTCAGATTTCAAAAGACTTGGTAAACTACTGTAATTAAAAGTATACTTTTAGTAAATAAATGAGAAAAACACAGCAAAAAGAACAGAATACAGAGTCTAGAGGTAAATCTGCATAATGTATATAAATTTAGATTACAATAAAGGAGGCTTCAAATCTCAGTGAGAAAAGAATGAATTATACATCAATAGGGCTGGGTCAGCCGGCCATCAATTTAGAAGAAACTCAAAATGGAGTTAAAGAGATGACATAAAATACTATAAAAAATAGAACATTTCAATAATTCCACATGGGGAAGGCCTTCTTAATATTACACAAAACACAGAAGCCATAAAGGAAATGATTGACACTTTCAGAAAATAAAAAATTTCCATTCCATAAAACACCACAAGCAAAGTTAAAAGAGAAGCAGCATAAATATATATCTACAACATTTAAAATAAATGATTAACATGCAAAATATATTTTTAAAAATTATTACAAGTCAATATTAAAAAGATATTTGATTCCGTAAGTAGGTAAATTACAGCATTTCATAGAAAAAGAAATATAAATGGCCAATGAACAAATGAAAGGATGCCAGATGTCATATAAATGCAACTTTTTTAAAAAAGGAAATATAGCTTTTCAACCATCAGGTTAGAAAGAGTTTTAAAATAGTGGTATCATTTGGCAATGGTAATGATAAATGAACACACTCATTCCTTGTTGATGGAAATGTAAATTTTAGGGAGACAATTTGGCAATAGCTATCAAAATTTTCAGTGTTTAATCCCACATGTAGGAAATGTATTCTAAAGGAATCTCTACACAAATGGCTGTATTTCCAAGGATATTCATTCACCATTTGTTTTTTTTTTTGAGACAGAGTCTTGCTCTGTCACCCAGGCTGGAATGCAACAGCATGATCTCGGCTCACTGCAACCTACACCTTCCGGGTTCAAGAGATTCTCCTGTCTCAGGTTCCCAAGTAGCTGGAATTACAAGGGCCTGCCACCATGCCCAGCTAATTTTTGTATTTTTAGTAGGGATGGGGTTTCGCCATGTTGGTCAGGCTGGTCTGAAACTCCTGACCTCAGGTGATCCACCTGCCTCCGCCTCCCAAAGTGCTGGGATTACAGGTGTGAGCCACCACGCCCGGCCTTACCATTATTTTTAATAGTGAAAAAGAAACAAACTGATGTCCAAAAGGGGAGTGGTTAAGTACATTATGATATTACGTAACACTAAGCATTTAAAAAATAATATACATACATCCTGGTGTGTATAAAAAATCAAGAAACACTGTTGAGGAAAAAATAAATAACAGAATATATATAGCATGATCCCATTAATGGAAAATATGTACATAAGTTAATATTCATATGTACATTCATAGAAAGATTGCAAGGATGCATAACAATCTGTTGTGGTTACCTCCTTTGAAAGGGGAGTAGGTATGAGAAGGATTCTCACATTTTGCTATCTTCACTTATTAAATTGTTTGAACTCATCAAAATGAAAAGGTATTCATAAAGGATAAATTATACTGTATAAATAAAGGATATTATTAACTGGAAGAAAAAAAGAAACATACCATATCCAGACCTTTAAATTATACATAATAAAAACTAAACAGCCCAGCGTAGCTAGTTGAATAGAGTTTTTGTTTGTTTGTTTGTTGAGACAGCACCTAGCTGTGTCACCTAGGCTGAAGTGCAGTGGCACATTCATGGCTCACTACAGCCTCAACCTCCCAGGCTCAATTGATCCTCCCACCTTAGCCTCCCTAGTAGCTGGGACCACAGGAAATAGATTATCTATACCAGTATATAGCATGATTAAGCCTTTCACTTCAGTTATGAGAAGCTTATAGAATGCTCATTTACAGAACATCAATTTCTATTATAAGATGTTTCCTATAATGTACCTGCTGAATAATGTTGGAAATCAGTAACTCTGAATTGGAGAATCAGAGAATTTCAGCATTCAAAAATCAACGAGCCCAATATTGTTATTTTATAGATGAGAAAACTGAGGTACAAAGAGCCTAGGTGACATGAGTTTTCCCCACCCCAATATCAATATAAGTTTTATAGAAAAATCACTGTATTTTATTATCAAATAAGGAATATAAACATATTAACTGTATAAAAGTGACTACTACGTGCTACATGGGTATTATGAAGTGAACTGTGTACCCAAAATCATATGTGGAAGCCCTAACCCCACAATGTGACTTGTATTTGGAGACAGGGCCTTTAAAGAGGCAACTAAGGTTAAATGAGGACTTAAGGCTAATGGAGCCTTAATCCCATAAAACTAATGTTCCTATAAAAAAAGAGACACCAGAGATTCCCCCACTGCCCCCGCCCAACACACACGTATGTTCTCTCTCTTTCTCTCTCTCTGTCTCTTTCTCTCTCTGCCTCCCTCACTCCAGTCACACACAGAGGATAGGCCATGTTTGGGGAAATGCTTGCAAAGAAGAAAAGAGGCCTTACTAGAAACGAATTCTGCCTGAATCTTGATCATGGACTTTCAAGCCTCCAGAAATACGAGAAAACAAATTTCTGTTGTTTAAAGCACCCAGTCTGTAGTATTCTGCCATGGCAGTCTGAGTAGACTAATACAATGGGCTAAATATGTCCTGAATTCAATAATTAGTCACAAAAGACTAAGCCTAGTTCAGAGAGAGCAAGCATAAATAAGTACAAATCTTAGAAAGATATATCAACAATTTTAAGATTAGCAGTAACAGAAAAAAGGAAGTCAAACGAGAGAAAAAAAATAAAAAACAGGTAAAGAATGACTTAGAGAACACTGTCTTAGAGATTCCTTTGCTCTGAGTTAAATAAATATTAAATCAGTGAGTTATACTAAAATAGAGACACACAGTTACACTGAGAGAGAGAGAAAGAGAGACTGATTTCTTTGTCATCTCTATAATTGTCTTATCTCCACCTTGCATTTGTGGATGACAGACAATTGCCTTCTCATCCACCCCGCAAATTACTGTTAATAGAAAATGATTCTTCGCTTGAACCTAGGAGGCAGAGTTTGCAGTGAGCCAAGATCGTGCCACCGCACTCCAGCCTGGGCATCAGAGACTGTCTCAAAAAGAAAATGATTCTTAGGAGATATACCTAATGCTAAATGACGAGTTAATGGGGTGCAGCACACCAACATGGCACATGTATACATATGTAACAAGTCTGCACGTTGTGCACATGTACCCTAAAACTTAAAGTATAATAATTATAAAATTTTTTTAAAAAAGCAAACAAGTGAGAAAATTGGAGTGAAGGGAAAATAAAACCAGGGGTGTTAAAAAAAAAAAAAAAAGAGTACCAATCAAGGTAAAATACTCCTATTGCATAGCAGCCACCATCAAGTGCTTTTTACAGCAACATTCAGGAATATTTTTATTTTTATACTAATAATGTCATCAAACTTTTTCATGCAATCTCTGGGTTAAATACATAAAAGGCCAATCTTCTCAAAAACCATTTATTTAAAACCACTATCAACACCATCAAATAACTTTAATGTTCCATTCAAATTTTCATTACTATTCTCAATTTTCTTAATTTCCAGATCTGTGAGACATGGAGGATGGGGATTATGTCTTTTTTTAAATCTGTATAGACGACATACCCAACATAATGTCTGGTACACAGTATGTGCTCCACACACTATTTTTAAAATTGTAAATATTGAAACAATGTTCATATTTTGTGAAAAATATGATACTTTATTAAAGTAAAAAAAAAAACAACACTCCAACAATTGGATAGTCACATGCAAAAGAATGAAGTTAGACTCCCACACGGATACAAAAATTAAGTCAAAAGTGATCAAAGACCTAAATGTAAGAGCTAAAACTACATGAGCTCTTAGAAGAAAACACAAGTATAAATCTTCCTGACCTCAGATGGGGCAATGGTTTCTTAGATATGACACCAAACACATAAGCAACAAATAAAAAAATTGATAGATTGAACTTTATCAAAATTAAAAACTTTTCTGCTTAAAAGGGCACTATCAAAAAAGTAAAAAGACAAACACAATGGGAGAAAACATTTGCAAACCCATATCAGGACTATCTGACAAGGGTTTAGTATCCAGAATACAAAAGGACTTACAACTCTTGCATCTCTTTTTTTTTTTTTTTGAGACAGAGTCTTGCTCTGTTGCCCAGGTTGGAGTGCAGTGGCGCGATCTCTGCTCACTGCAAGCTCCGCCTCCCAGGTTCACGCCATTCTCCTGCCTCAGCCTCCCCAGTAGTTGGGACTACAGGTGCCCACCACCACGCCCGGCTAATTTTTTGTATTTTTAGTAGAGATGGGGTTTTACCATGTTAGCCAGGATGGAACTCTTGCATCTCTTTTAGAAAATATGTCAAAAAGACTCCTCTAACTCAACAATAAGACATATAACCAAATTTTTAAAAATGGACAAAGAATCTGAATAGACATTTCTCCAAAGAAGACACACAAATGACCAATAAGTACACGAAAATATTTCAACACATCAGTCATTAGTGAAATGCAAATCAAAAGACAATGAGATACCATTTCATACCCACTAGAATAGCTATAATTTAAAAAGGCAATAACAAGTGTTGGTAAGAATATGCAGAAATTAGAACACTCATATATCACTGGTAGGAATGTTAAATGATGTAGCCACTTGGGAAAACAGTTCGGTAGTTCCTCAAAAAGTTAAAAATAGATTACCATATGATTCAACAATTCTACTTCTAGGTACATACCCAAGAGAAGTAAAAACATATGTTCACAGAAAAACTCATATATGAATGTTCAGAGCAGCATTATTTGTAATATCAAAAAGTAGAAACAACCCAATGGATAAATGGATAAACAAAATGTAGCATATCCATACAATTGAATATAATTCAGCCACAGAAAAGAATAATGTACTGTTCCATGCTACAACATGGATGAACTCTGAAAATATTATGCTAAGAGAAAGAAGCCAGATAGTTAAGATCACATGTTGTACGAATCCATTTATATGAAATGTCCAGAATATGCAAATCCATAGAGACAGAAAGTAGAGTGGTGGTTGGCAGGCAGGGGCTGGGGGTAGGAGGAGCGGGGAGGGATGAAAATGTTCTTGAATTAGATAGTGGTGATGGCTGCACAAACTTGTGAATATATTAGAAACCTATGAATTATATCTTCCCTTTTTTCCCTCTCCCTCTCCCTCTCCCCCTCCGCCTCTTTTCTTTTCTTTCTGCCTCCCGGGTTCAAGTGATTCTCCTGCCTCAGCCTCCTGAGTAGCTGGGATTATAGGTGTCCACCACCACACCCAATTTTTGTATTTCTAGTAGAGATGATGTTTCACCATGTTGGCCAGGCTGGTCTCTAACTCCTGACCTCAGGTGATCTACCTGCCTCAGCCTCCCAAAATGCTGGGATTACAGGTATGAATCACCATGCCCAGCCTTGAATTATACACTTTAAAAGAGTGAATTTTATATGTGTATTATATTAATAATATGTATTTATTCAACAAATAATAATTGTACCTATTAGATGCTAGGCTCTCTATTAAATGCTAGGGATATGATGAATGAGATAAATGTGGGTCCTGCCCTCACACAGTTTACATTCTAGTGACTGAGACAGAAAAAATCTACACAAGTAAACAAAGAATTATAGACTATAAAAAGTGAATGAAGACAACAAATAGGGTGATGAGATAGAGTGTAAGAACTGGGATGGATGGCTATCCTTTCTGGCAGGGTAAGAAATGATCAGAAAAGATCTCTTTTTAAGAGATGACATTTAATCTAAGACTGAACCTAAAGGATAAGAAAGAACAAGGATAAAATAATTCCCAACAGAGGGAACAGCATGTTAGAAAAGAAACTGAGATGCCTAAAGAACTGAAAGCAGCTCACAATGTTACTGCCACCAGGTGGTGATAGGAGGTGAGGTTAGGGAGGCAGGTAAAGGCCCTTTCACGCACAAAGCCCATGTTACGAAGTTTGAACTCTATTCTAAGTGCCATGGAAAATATTGATGAGTTTTAGGGGGAAGCCTAAATAGGAGAATTAGTTTCTGTTTTATTAAATGATAATTTTAAAATAGCAATTCCCAGGAAATTAGGTGTGCAAATGAAGGAGGAGGAGAAATATTCTATCCTCAAATAAATCTGGGAATTATGAGTATAAAGCAGGATCAAACTGATTTTTTTTAAGGTAGTAGTTCTCACCCTTAGGTGGGTTGTCTTTCAGGGGACAAAGGGACATTTGGCAATATCTGGAGATACTTGTGGTTGTCACAGCTGGGCAACCACGAGTATATTAGTGTTACTAGAGTCTAATGGGTAGGGGTCAAGGATGCTGCTAAATATTCTACAATTTCCAGGACAGCAATCCTTCCCACTACCTGCTCCAAACACAGAATTATCCAGTCCAAAATGTCAACAGTATCAAGGTTGAGAAACTCTGCTTTAAGGCAAAAGGAGCTTTACTATGCTAATATACACTGTTATTCTATGAGAAGTGGAACTAATACATTGTGTTTCCCAAAGTTATTTATAAGAATATAGTCCTTGGTGTAAAGGGGGTATGACGGCAGAAAGATGAGGACAGGGTTGTAGAATACCTATTAAAATCTGCAGGAATAGGTCAGGTGTGGTGGCTCATGCCTGTAGTCCCAGCGCTTTGGGAGGCCGAGGTGGGAGAACTGCTTGAGCCCAGGAGTTGGAGACCAGTCTGGACAACTTAGGGAGACCCAGTCTCTACAAAAAAATTTTTTTTAATTAGCTGGGTGTGGTAGCGTGCATCTGTGGTCCCAGCTACTTGGGAGGCTGAGGTGGGAGGATGGCTTTAGCCTGGGAGATGAAGGCTGCAGTGAGCTGTAATCACGTTATACTCTAGCCTGAGTGACAGACTAAGACCCTGTCTCAAAAAATAAAATTAAAATAAAAAAACAAGATCTCCTGAAACAGTATTCTGTGGAACACCAGTTTGAGAGGCACTAACTTTACTATCACCACTACCTCTTTGCATTTTAATTATATTCCCTACACAATAGTTTCTATGATTTCTTAGTTTCTCCTGCTTATGAGAGCAGATAAATAAAAATTAAATATATGACCATGCTCCATCAAATATAGAAAGAATATTTAGCACTACTGTTTCATGCTTGTACCAAAAAAAGGTGTGTGTTTTTTTAAGAGTGTGATTTATAAACTGAGAATAACTAACTTGAAATTCTTTTTTTCCAGATGCTATTACATCAACAGATGGGTAGATGAATTATATAAAGCATATGGCAAAGATTTCAAAGATAAAAAATGTTACTCTAAAATCACTGGTGTAGTAGAAATAGAGCTAAATCAGGAGTCATTCATTCAACAAGTACCAAGTCCCTCCTATGTACCAGGCAATGTGGCAGGGGTAGGGATACAGCGATAAGCAAAATAAACATAAATTCTGCCCTTTGACATTATAGTCTACAGTCTATCTGAGGAAAAAAACTTTAATCAAATAATCTCACAAATATACAAAGGGTAGAATAAAGGACTAGCCTTCTTCCTGAGACCAATGAGACATTTTTGAAGGATTTTAAGCAGAGAGAATAGTATGATCAAATATGCTTTCTAAATAAGGTTGTCGGGAGACCAATGAGACGTAGTACAGTAGATACCAGGGGAGAGATCACAATAGCCTCAACTAGGGTGAGGGCACTGGAGACAGAGAAGTGAAAAAATTCAAAAGATATTCTGGAGGTAAAATCAGTAGGTTTTAGTGCAGACTAGATATGGTTCTGTTGCCAACTACCTATATTAGCTTGAGCAAGTAACACTCTAGGCCTGTTTTCACTTTGAAATATAAGGGCATTTGAATAGGTAATCTCTAAGTCTTTTCCTAATTGCGAATTTCTAACTAAAACTGCTAATTTCTGCAAAATGATTCTGAATATAACTAGGCTTAAGTAGTCCCTACACAAGATTTTCTGATATGAGTCTATCTTAAGGTTTTATCAGGTGAGGTTTAACTAAATGTGTTTAAAATATTCTTGGTAGAACACACACACAAAAGTCTTTTCACTTATAACAGTGACATGTAATTGAGAAAAAAATCAATCTCACTGGCACTAGATACAATACAATCCAAGCTATTTATTATCCCAATGAGTATTTACCTAATGTCTGCTAGGTAAAGAACAATAATAAATGAAATATCAATAAATAATTCAAACAAGGGCATAATTCATTAGTAAAGTGGGAGGAATGTAACAGTGGTTTTCAAATGATTTTTGCTCTTGTAACTTCTAAAATAATTTTGAATAACTATCTTGCAATTGTTAAGTCATGATAACTGATTTTGAACACATTTAAATAACTATAAACAATGTAATTTCTGGTACCCTGCAATTATTTACATTTTAAAATACAAGGACTTTGTTTTAATTGTATAATGGAAATTGTATAATTTCCATTATACAATTATTCCATTATACAATCCAATTGTATAATTATACAATTATACAATTTCCAAAATTATAATGGAAATTAAATGCCATAATAATTCAATAACTACTTTACGTATTTGGTAGCTCACTACCAAATACATAAAGAAGCTCTTCTTTAACAGTTGGAAGATTCGCATCATTCTATTTTCTTCTTGAATTTGTACTTCCATTCTACTTACATTACAGGATTTATCCTAATATATTTTTAAGTTTGGAAGTCAATTATTGATCATTTTATACTTCCTAGCCGTTAAATATGTACATAAATTAAAACTTAAATAAAAACCCTTTCTAACCATCAACCTTCAAATGTTAACATTTCTTCTAGATTAAGCTATTACAATTACAGCACACTGCATTGAAACATATATATGTATTAAGCTTTGATAAATATTAAACATAAAAAGCAAAATGTTATTAGAAATTTGAAAATAAATCTTACAGTTAGATGAATAGAGTTTTTTCTCCTAATTACTTCAGATATCCATTGGTAAATGTCACATTACTTTAAAATGATACATATTACATTATTTGCCAGAATATTATAAATATTGTAGAATGACACAATTAAGAATAATTTATATTCCTATTTTTCATCTTATAGACATAAATGTTAAGAAATATTGTTAACATAAATAAGTAGATCAGAATGAAAGTTTGTTGCAGCAATGTCAATCTTTGAATGCCTATGTATTTTCCAACAGCCACATGGTGATCTATTATTGAAAATTAATTTTAATGATAAATAAGCTTACAATTAAGTCTTCTTTCAGTTTCAGTGAAAACAAAAAACTGGACTTGCAAAGGATTTGTTATCCTGTTACTCACTTTCTTATTACCTACAATGACTATTTGAGTATTTCACAGAATTCCTTTGTTTGGGATCCAAAATGGCAACAACGTATCACAGCAAAATTTAGATTGCGTAAGAGACAAGCCTTTCTTTTATAAAGTCAAGGAAAGGCAATTTGAAAGAGGACTTCTTGACTGTAGACTAATTATTCAGACCAATCAATTTCAGGAATTAGTATATATGTAAATGAATATATCCATATATATCTGGATATAAATCTGGAAATGAATTCTCTCAAAGGACAATAAAAAGGGGATTTTTTTTTCCAGCACTCTTCTCCATTTAACAAATATGACAAAATAATACTTTGTATACAGATGACAGTTTCAAGAGAATTAGGTATTTTTAACTGAAGGCCTTTTATTTTCTAATTCTGTTAGCTAATTAATCACTTTATATACCACAAAGTATACCATTATTTAAAGTCATTTTGTTAAGTAAATCTATCTAGTTAGATCCACTTTTAACTAAACTATTAGTAATCCTAGTTCTTTTTCACTCTTGCAAAGCAACAGATCAAAATTATTATTAAGACTGAAGTTACAATAAACAAAGCAAACAAAAGATATCTGAGGATAATCCAAGATGAATACTATTATTAACTTAACTGAATTCTCAGTCTTTTTTTCAATTTTTTTTCATTTTTATATAGAGACAGGGTCTTGCTTTGTTGCCCAGTCTGGTCTCAAAACTCCTGGGCTCAAGGGATCCCCCTGCCTCAGCCTCCCAAAGTGCTGGGATTACAGGTGGGAGCCATGGTGCTCGGCCCTGACTGCTCAGTCTCACTGTTGCAAAGATGAGTAAAACAATGAACCATAAGAGTCTTAACTACTCTGGTGACTTACTCCAGGGAAAAAGCTTTCAAAGAATGATAGGCAGGTAACCATCTCATTTCTCTCCAAACTGCCAAGCATATATGTAATGTTGTGGTTTGAATGTGTCCCCCCAAATTCATGATAAAGCTTAATCACCCATGCCATAGTATTTAGAGGTGGGGCTTTAAGAGATGTTTAGGTGAATGGGATTAGTGACGTTATAAAAGAGGCTGAAGAAATCTCCCTAGTCCCTTTCATCCTTTCTGCCATGTAAGGACATAGTGTTGGACCCCTCCAGAGGACACAACAACAAGATGCCATCTTGGAAGCAGAAGGCAAGCCTTTATCAGGCACTAGGTCTGTTGGTGCCTTGATCCTGGACTTCCCAGCCTCCAGAACTATGAGAAATAAATTTCTATTATTTATATATTACCCAGACTAAAGTATTTTGTTATAGCAGAAAGGATGGACTAAGACATATAGCTAAAGAGAAAACGCATTTATGATGAACATCAATATTGGTCAGATATAAAAAGATAGGAAAGACAGGCCAGACGTGGTGGCTGACACCTGTAATCCCAGCACTTTGGGCGGCCGAGGCAGGCAGATCACGAGGTCAGGAGATTGAGACTACCCTGGCTAACACGGTGAAACCCCATCTCTACTAAATATACAAAAAAACAAACAAACAAAAAAAGTAGCTGGGCATGGTGGCGGATGCCTGTAGTCCCAGCTACTAGGGAGGCTGAGGCAGGAGAATGGCATGAACCCGGGAGGCAGAGCTTGCAGTGAGCCGAGATCACGCCACTGCACTCCAGCCTGGGCGACAGACCAAGACTTCCATCTCAAAAAAAAAAAAAAAGATAGGAAAGACAGATTTCTTTTTTAAAAAAAGTATTAAAAAATCCAGATATGGGTTATCCTTTGTTAATTCTTTAACATCCATAAACTACATCTTTGTTGCAAAATTCCTGCAATATTCTCTTTTATTCTGATTTCACAGCAACATAACCAAATAAAGAAAATTAGGTTCTTAGCTCAAACTCCCTCAAAGCCAGGGTTTTATATACTTCTCTCTTCCTCTATATTCTGGGACATTTCAGTATTCTTCAAATTAGACCAGAAATGCAGCCACTTGTTTGTCTGATAAAGACACTCTTCCAATGACTAAAAGAAAATTGATAAAATACATCACAGAATCATACTGAGAAAGATGACAGAACAAAGCAAATGTATATAAAACAATGAAATTAAGGAAACAACTGACTATGAAAATGCAATTTTTAAAAAAAGTTTAGTGATTATATATTTAAATAGAAGATCTGGACAGGTGGTAAAATCTCTATTTTCTTGAGGAAAACAGAACACATTCTATTCGATTAATAAACCTTAACTAATTTCTAATGTAAAATCACAGTTTTGGCTCTTAATTACATATAGACAAATTTATCATCTAAGCAACTGAAGCATACTTTATAGCTGCATTGCTCTTAAAGCAAAACATGGAGGGAAAAAGGAAAAGAAAACATGCCATCTTAGAAAAGGGAGAAAGTAATCCTGAGTATTTCAATGACACACATTCACTGACTCATAAGAATGACTAAATTCCTTTCCTTGGGACTCTCCTTCAAAGAAAATGTTATGTCAAAACCTTTGTAGCATTATATGAGATACAAATAAGTATGAGTACAATTTTACATTTTAAGTCTAATAACAAAGAGTTATGCTAAAAATGGTTTTCCATTGTGAAAGTAAAGGGAATATAATTATTTAGCTTAAAATAGTAACTCTCTGTTGTTCTTGGGATACTGTTCATACCCTGCAACATAGTTTATAAAGTCTTACAAGAGTCAGTGCTACTTCTCTTCAGCTTAAATTCATCTGATATCTCAACCTATATAGCTATCCTGAGCAATTTTCAGTTCCTGGGAGCAGCCATACTTTCCTTATCTCTGGACCTTAATACATGATGTTTATTCTCCCGTCTGAACATTTTTTTTCCCCAAGTATCCCCAAACCATCTCTTTTCCCAAATCCCAACATTCATAGTCACATTTTCTCCCTAGTCATCTGACACCCTCTTAAATAACCCTTTTCAGAGACATTACTGACCAACATAACCCTGAGCATATTCAACACATTAAATGATTGACTATTTACTAGTCTCTATCTCTTGATACAAGGAATATCAGGTAAATTTCAGGTACAGAATAGGAGAAAGGGTACTGGGGAACTGTACCCTGGGGAGCTACAATAAAATTTGTATGATAGAGTGATAGAGTAAAATCAGAGGTTAACAGTTTGAACTCATGGTTGTTAATATATATGCAAATAGATATAGAAATACAGATATGTGTATGTATTAGTCAGTTTTCACGATGCTGATAAAGACATACCCAAGACTGGGCAATTTACAAAAGAAAGAGGTTTATTGGATTTACAGTTCCACATGGCTGAGGAGGCCTCACAATCATGGTGAAAGGCAAGGAGGAGCAAGTCACATCTTACGCGGATGCCAGCAGGCAAAGAGAGGTTGTGCAGAAAAACTCTGTTTTTTAAAACCATCAAATCTCATGAGACCCATTCACTATCATGAGAAGAGCATGGGAAAGACCTGCCCTCAAGATTCAATCAACTCCCACTTGGTCCCTTCCATAACAAGTGGGATTTATGGGAGATACAAGATGAGATTTGAGTGGGAACACAGAGCCAAACCTTATCAGTGTGTATACAAAGTTCATACACAAAGACAGACAGACAGACACACACACACACACACATATTTCTTAGCTCCTCTGCTGGTAGAGTCTAGCAGCAATAATAGTCTAGTAACAATAAGTCTAGCACTCAGATCTTGGTTCCTAAATAACATTCTCCAAATAAAAGGAGTCAGGGGTCTTAGGAGAAGAAGTTGATTTCCAGGGCTGGGTCAGGGAAAATACAAGGTGAGCCTGGAATACCTTATGATACCAGAAAATAAGAAACTTTCCCAAAAGAATGGTGGCAGATCAAAATGACATAAATTCTTCCAACTTGAAGAAGCTCCCAATGACCAAAGCAATAAAATAAATGACAGTAACAGTACTAGATTATAATCCATAGAATAAAGCACATATTCAAAGGCCCATGTTGATATGAATAAATAACTGAATAAATAAATGTGTGAGAAAGAACAGCTCTTCCTTATAGAATAATTCTAATTAATAAATGTAGAAGAAATGAGAAAAATACAGAATTACCACTAGGCAAATACCACAGTAGTAACCCTTGCGAGCAAGATCCATCCATAGATAATAGAAATCAATGGGTCAAAGTTTGAGGAACAAGAAGATATTTATCAATCCAAAGGGAGAAACAGTAACTTTACCATGGAGAAACTTGGCAGACACCACTTTAAACAAGTAATCAAGGTTAATACTACCAATAAAATAAGACATAGCAACTACAGGTACCCCCTGAAAAAAATGCACTATGAAGGACACAACATCACTTCTCTGGTATTCTTGACAAAAAGGCACAACCTGAATCCAAAAATGAGAAAACATCAGGCAGAAATAAACTTAGATATTGTACAAATCAATTATCAAAGTACAATACGCATCAAAGTGTTAAAGTCATGACTAAGGAAGTGTCACAGAGTGAAGGATACTGAAGAGTCACAACAACCAAATGCAACGTGAGATCCTGAATTGGTTCCTGGCACCAAGAAGGACATGAAGAAAAAAACCTGGTAAAACTTGAGTAAGGTCTGTAGTTGAGTCAGTAATATTATACCAACATG
This sequence comes from Pan troglodytes, assembly GCF_028858775.2. NCBI lineage: Eukaryota > Metazoa > Chordata > Mammalia > Primates > Hominidae > Pan > Pan troglodytes. The sequence continues at coordinate 68,355,369 of NC_072398.2, forward strand.
TTAATCTCCTAGTTTTGGTAATTGCACTACGATTGAGTACGTTTTAACATTAAGGAAAGCTGGGTAAAGAGTATATATGAACTCTTCTGTAATATTCTTGCAACTTTTCTGTAAGTTTAAAATTATTTCATACAAAATCAGATTAATTCAAAATGTCTAGGGCCTAAAGACAAATTAAAAAAAAAACCAATTCAAACTTAATCAAGAGAATGACTTAATTGTAATATCACTACCTGAGCTACTTAATTCATAAGATAGGGTAATAATGAATCTTAAATATCAATGTTATATATTCAACAGCAAATATTTTTAAAGTGTCTACTATATGCCAGGCACCATGCTATTTATTAACTAAGGATATAGTGATGAAGGAGGCAAACACATTCCCTGTGCTTTGACAGAAAACAGACGTAAAGAAGTAATTAGAAGAACAATCAATATATGTAATAAATAGGAAGGCACAGAATGCTAGGGGAGCACATCGACAGGCACTAACCCATTATAAAAAGATCCAGAAAGTCTCTGAAACACTTCAGTTGAGATATAAAGAAGGAGCTGAGGGATGTGAGGCAGGAAAAATAATAATAAGCGGGAGTTGAGAGCAAGGTTGACTTGGGAAAGAAAACCAACAGTGATTAACAATACCAAATGAAAGAGAAAGTAATGTAAAATGAGGCTGAAGAGAGAGGGACCGCCAGATGAAGGGGCCATGTAACACTTTAAAAGATAGTAAGCAGGGGAGTAAAATAATCTGGTGCATTTTTAAGCAAAGTTATTTTTAGTTGAGGTTGAAGAGACTGAGACTTTCATTTCTGGAAACAAAGTAAATTAGATACTCTGAGCAACCTTCATAGCACAAAACATCTAAAAATGCTGGATAAAATTTAAAAACCATCTGCTGTAGACTAAATGACTGTGTGTCTCCCCAGCCTCCCTTCATATCTTGAAGACTTAATCCCCAATATGATGAGATTTGGAGGTGGGGCCTTTAGGAGTTATTTAGGTTTGGATGAGGCTGTGGGGATAGAGCCCTTATGATTAAATTAAAAAGAGAAAAACACATGAGATCTCTCTCCACATGCACAAATCAAAGAAATGGCATGTGAGGACATAATCAGGAAGGAAGCCCTCACCAGAAACAACCATGCTGGCACTCTGATCTTATACTTCCAGACTCCAGAACCATGAAAAATAACTGTCTGCTGTTTAAGCCAACCTATCTATGGTAATCTGCTGTAGAAGCCCAAACTAAAACATCATCTCTTTAAACATGTAACTGAAAGAAAGGGAAATTTTCAGAAGACAAAAACATAAAACAAAATACAGGAAGGTAGCTGAGCACTGAAGCAAAAGGCTATGTCAAAGACAACTACAGAGATATGCTGACTAATGAAATAATGAAACTATCAAAATTAACCAGTATTTATGTATAAACATAGTAATAAGCTCAAAACCAAAATAATTATTTAAGAGAAAAAATACAGACTCACCCCAGTTAAAAGGGCTTATATCCAAAAGACAGGCAATAACAAATGCTGGCAAGGATGTGGAGAACAGGGAACCCTCATACACTGTTGATGGGAAAGTAAATTAGTACAACCACTACGGAGAACAGTTTGGAGGTTCCTCAAAAAATTAAAAGTAGAGTTACCACATGACCCAGCAATCCCACTGCTGGGTATACCCAAAAGAAAGGAAATTAGCATATCGAAGAGATATCTGCACTCCCATGTTTGTTGCAGCCGTTCACAATAGCCAAGACTTGGAAACAACCTAAATGTCCATTGACAGATGAATGAAGAAAATGTGGTACGTATACACAATGGAGTACTATTTAGCTATAAAAAAGAATACGATCCTGTCATTTGCAACAACATGGATGGAACTGGAGATCATTATGTTACACAAAATAAGCCAGGCACAGAAACACAAACATTGCAGGTTCTCACTTATTTGTGGGATCTAAAAATGGACACAGATGAACTGAGAGAGAGAGAGAGAGAGAGAAAGAGAGAGAGAGAGAGAAAGGATGGTTACCAGAGGCTGGGAAGGGTAGTGGGGGAGGTTAGGGGGTGGTGGGGATGGTTAACTGATACAAAAAAAAAAACACAAAAAAACAGAAATAATGAATAAGACCTACTATTTGATAGCAAAACATGGTAACTATAGTCAATAATAATTTAATGGTACATTTAAAAATAACTTTAAAAAGTATAATTGGATTGTTTGTAACACACAGGATAAATGCTTGAAGGGATGGATACCTCATTCTCCATGATGTGATTACTATGCATTGCATCCCTGTATGAAAGCATCTCATGTACCCTATAACTATATACACCTACTACATGCCCACAAAAATTAAAAATATATGTTTTAAAAAACGAAAAAATATTGAGTTAAAAAAAAACAGATATAGATGTTTTTTGCTGCAGACAATTTGAGAAACATTCTTCCACAAATAAGTTCATGCATCGCACTGCTGGGAGCACCAAAGTTGACCTACTTTTTTCTTTTGAATTGATCTGAATATTCTGTTCTTTCAATTCTATGTGCCACCATAACATCCTTCAATAAATGCCCATTTTACTTTGTCATCCAACTTCAGTTGCTTGCAATGAAAGAACCCAATAAGCATTTCTATAACCTAAAGTAGTACATGGAGGTGAATTAATTTCTACCTACATTTAGGATATCTGTTACCAGGTAAAACACAACATGTGTTTAGGGGAGTTGAGATAGTAAAACCTTAGTTAGGCAACTTTATTATACAATTTACAGCTAAATGCAAAGGAGTACACTTCTTAGCATAAACAAAATTCTCTTCAGGTGCTTATGTGCTCCTCAGACTCACTAGCCCTACACTTAATATTTTCTACTTAACTTTGGTAAAGGGTGGCATTCCTAAATCCTGCAGAATGCAAGGGCTGATTATTATCATTTCATTGTACAAAATCCTCCTCACAAAAATCCTTCTCACAGTCACAGAGAATTACATAAATCTAATTGTACTCATGTTTTCAATCTAAATGCCACTCACGTGGCATTCCCCAAAAGATTATAATAGAAATAAATGCCATTATGGGACTTGAGGGTCTCCTACAGAAGCATCAATTCTGACCATTTATTTTTGGTACATAAAGTTCAGAAACCTATAAATCGTCTATGAATGAAGCAAATCCTCCTAGAAAGATATGAACAGGACATAATATGTAGTCTCTAGAATTGACACAGCACTCAAACTAAAAAAAAAAAACTCAATAGTAAATCTTAGTTTTAGGTCAAACCTCTACTCATTCAGTTTAACTGAAAATTTGTTTTAAAAGTTTCTTGTGGGCCGGGCACGGTGGCTCATGCCTGTAATCCCAGCACGTTGGGAGGCCGAGGCGGGTGGATCACGAGGTCAGGAGATTGAGACCATCCTGGCTAACACGGTGAAACCCCGTCTTTACTAAAAATACAAAAAGTTAGCCAGGCATGGTGGCGGGCGCCTGTAGTCCCAGCTACTCGGGAGGCTGAGGCAGGAGAACAGTGTGAACCCGGGAGGTGGAGCTTGCAGTGAGCCGAGATTGCGCCACTGCTCTCCAGCCTGGGCAACAGAGCAAGACTCCGTCTCAAAAAAAAAAAAAGTTTCTTGTGATAAGAGTAATAAACCTTCATTATATAAAAACATCAGTGCTCCTAATCCTCATGACAATCTCAGCCACTATACTGGCATATTTTTTCTATTAATACATATGCATGTGTACGTACTGTACAGAATCAGGGTAATAATCTGTGTGTAAAATATCCTTTTATGTAATATTTTGTGAGGTATACTTTCCCAGATTATATACTCTTTAAAATCATAACTTTAACAGCTTCATAATGTTCTTTCACCTACATGTTCTAGAGTTTATTCCATTTCATATTATTTAAAATTTACTTTTTTTTTTGCTACTTTAGACAATGTTAGAATAAACTATTTTACCCATGCTATAGGAATCCTGCAAGAAAAGAGAATGCACTAAGGATCACCAGTTTATGTATTTTAAAAATTCCTACACTATCAAAATGACTGAACAGATCCATCCTTCAACAGTTTATTCTCGCTTGAAAACAGCAATTAATTCCTGTTACTATTTTAATGAACAAAATTTCAATTATTTTCTAACAGTTATGCCTATGATATCTAAACAGCTTCCTACTATAATGGTTTTATTTTGAAGGGAGTGAGTGGGAGCTTTTACTCATTATTAAAACTCTTCTGATTATATTGCTTTTAAGCTGGAAAGTTTACTACAAAAACTTCTTTCTTACTGAAAAGTAACAAACAGAACTTGTCTGGAACTCAATTAGTAGGATTCCCCTCCCCCTTTTAAATCCAAATAGCCATTTGTAGGCTCTAACAAGAACTTGGTCAAGTGAGGAATGGAGAGAGCGAGAAAAGAAGGAAAAAGAGGATGTCCTTCAGAATTTACTTTTTGTCTTTTGAGCTGAGCATGTCTTTATAGCTTCACCATCAGAAGTTTTATGTAGCATCATGACTCTGGTCACCATATACGGGACTAATGTAATTATCTGGTAACAAAACCTACATTAAGCCAGGGTATGAATAAAACTTTTGTCAAATGGAGTTAGGAAGCAAAAATAATAAATTTATAGATCACTGTTTCACTATTTCACCCCAAATGTAAGAAATAATAAGGCATAAAAAATAGATGCTAAGTTAGGGATACAAAATGAAAATGTACTTATTGTTGATTTTCATTTGTACTTTTTCTCCCTGAAATAATTTCTCCTCTCCAGAACAAATACATGTTTTTACTTTTAAGCCACCAGAACTCTGAACTTATTCTCCACAATTTATTTTAAATTACAATTTCACAAAAGGCTTTTTTTAATGTTAGAAATACTTTACAATAACTCACTTATGATTGTGACAACAATTTCTTCTAAAATACTTTTTGAAATTATATTTCTTCCCTTTAGTTTACATCTCAAGCCTGGGCTAGAAGCACAAAAGTGTATTACTACTTAGAATTATATTTCATAATCAAACATACCCAAATAATGTCTACTGCATGTTTATTATGTACCAGATTCAGCATTTCTTTCCTTAATGACATCAAAATACACTCTGTGCATCAGAAAAGTAATGTGATTTACCAAAACTATCTTCATTCTTGCTAATATTGATTTCAATCCTTCCCATCAGCACCAATCTGTACAGAAAATATCTCTTACTTGCCTAGGTTGCATTTTTTTGGAAATGTGCATCATTATTGCCTCATTGGTCTCATAGCATTAGGGTATGTCTATATTACCAACAAATGCAGATATTAAATAAGACAACAAATACTAAATCAAAATTTACTAAATTGGGAGGCAGGAGGGAATGATGACAGAGATAGTGGACCAGGAAAAGAAAAGTTAAGTTCTACTTTAAATCCATTAATGATAACTTATAAGACCACAGCCAGTTAAACTCTATATATCTCGGTGTCTTTTGTTTTTTCTTTTTTCCTACTGTCTCTTAAATTTCTGCACCAAAGAACTGATTGTCTTCTTGAAAAATATGTTAGCACCATAAAGAAAATGAGAATGATGAAATGGTAAAACTCACAGTACTACCAATACACTAAAAAGTTCAGAAAAAAGGGAGCATATTCAGTCAGCCCTCTATATTCATGGGTTCCCCATCCTTGGATTCAACCAACCTCAGATTCAACCAACTGCAGAACGAAAATATTTGAAAAAAAAAGAAAATAAAAAATAATACAAATTTAAAAACAATACAACTATTTACATAGTATTTACATTGCATAAGGTACGATAAGTAATCCAGAGAACATTTAAAACATACAGGAAAATGTACTTATGTTATATGTAAATACTATGCCATTTTATATAAGGAACATGGGCACCCACAGATTTTGATAGATATCTGAGGGGAGTCCTGAAACCAACCCTCAACACATACCAAAGGACAATTGTATTTGAAAGTAGTTGTAGATGGAACTTGACCTGGATTTTCGGAGGCTAAGAAAGATCTAGTAGTCAGAGAGAAGAGATATAAACAAATAAGGAAAATAGTTTGCATAACTGACTTAGAACAGAATACTGAAATCAGTCCAGCATAATGCATGAGCAAGTTAGTAAGAAGATTAGATTGGCTGGCATTGAGGCAAATGTAAAGTTAATTTGGAATTTGGCAGACTATACTGTGGATATAAAAAAATGACTAGAGCCAGACCACCCAGGTTTAAATCCTAGCTCTTCCATTCACTGAGCACTCACACAAGTCACTTACTCTCTGCACTTACCTCATCCATAGCACTGTTGCGAGGATTAAAGGAGGCAATGCTTGTAAAATTCTTATAACAGTTCCTGCACATAAAAAATTATCCATAAGGGCTGAGCGCGGTGGCTTACGCCTGTAATCCCAGCACTTTGGGAGGCCAAGGCGGGTGGATCACGAGGTCAGGAGATCGAGACCATCCTGGCTAAAACAGTGAAACCCCGTCTCTACTAAAAATATAAAAAATTAGCTGGGTGTGGTGGTGGGCGCCTGCAGTCCCAGCTACTCAGGAGGCTGAGGCAGGAGAATGGCGTGAACCCGGGAGGTGGAGCTTGCAGTGAGCCCAGATTGCGCCACTGCACTCCAGCCTGGGCGACAGAGCAAGAACCTGTCTCAAAAAAAAAAAAAAAAGAAAAAAATTATCCATAAGGCTGGGCACGGTGGCTCATACCCGTAATCCCAGCACTTTGGGAGGCTGAGGCGGGTGGATCACTTGAGCTCAGGAGTTTAAGACCAGCCTGGGCAACACGGCAAAACCCCGTCTCTACAAAAAATACAAACATTAGCCAGGCATGGTAGTACATGGGAGGCTGAGGTGGGAGGATTGCTTGAGCTCAGGAAGTCGAGGCTGCAGTGAGCCATGATCGCACTACTGCAATCCAGCCTGGGTGACAGAGTGAGACCCCCATCTCAAAAAACAAAAACAGAAACAAAAATAACAAGAAAGTTTTAACAGTTTAAAAAAAAAAAGATTACAGGTTTAGTACCCTCTTCCAAAATGCTTGGGACTAGAAGTGTTTCAGGTTTGGAATTTTTTTGGATTTTGGAATATTTGCATATATATAATGAGGTATCTTGGAAATAAAATCTAAGTCTAAACATGAAATTCACTTATGTTTTATATATACAACTTACACACATTGGCTGAAGGTAATTTTATACAATATTTTTAATAATTTTGCACATAAAACAGCTTGTGTACACTGAACAATCAGAAAGCAAAGGTGTCACTAGCTCAGCCACCCATGTAAATGATCTGTGGTTGTTTGGCATCACCATCAATCCCAACTTTGAATTTATACACTATAATGACAAGCAATCACTCTCTTACACATATTCACACATAAGTACTTATCAGGAAAAATTAAGGCATACCATTAACAAAGTGAAAAATAATGCATTCACGGTAACAACACAGTAGCATCACCAGAATATCTGTATCAGCTGTTAGACAACAGCAACAACCTACAATTCTATGTTTTGATTAAAGGGTTATTGTGTACACAGTATTTTATTTTTTTAGGTGAGATAAAATATTGGAAGCAACTGAGGGACCAGGAAGTGGGTCCTCTAGGGATAAGGACACATCTGCTGGATGGCTTTTTAAAGTGTTTCCTCCAGAGTCATCTGCTTCATTAGCAACAGTTTTTGATTTAGAAGTCACTCTTTAATTTTATAAGCTGACCAATATATCTTGTTCTGTTATGAATGCATGCTGCTCTAGTCCTTCAATAAGCCCATCACATATTTTTGCCATGTCACGTATGGGCACTTTTTCTACTGTGTTAAACATCATCATCTTCATCATTGCTGTTATCACAATCACCTTGATTCAGAAACATTTATTTCACCACTGGTCAACAAATGAACAACTGGAGTCTCAGTACTGATGTTAAAAATGTCTTCAATATCCATTTCTTCCAGCTTACCCACAGACTCTGAAGGTATACTTTTTGCATATGTAAGGAGGTCAGATATCATTTTTTCCTCACTTGACATACAAAATCCTTCAAAGTCACCACCTTGTTCATCATCATCATTGAAAATAGTCACAGGCCAGAGATTATGCCAAGTATGCACAACTGTGTCTTTAGTCACTGTGTTCCCAGTATTGGCAACAGCATACACGGCATCCTTCATGCTAAACTCCTTCTGCAAACCTTCCACATCCATGCCTCTGTTCACTGTTTCTAGCATGCTGTTCAAGACAGTGTTTTTATATTTATTCTTCATTAATCTAAATATACCTTGGTCACATGGGTGAATTAATGAACATTTGAGGGGAATTCCACGGCATAAACACTATTTTGATGACAATTTCAGCTGGAGGATGAACAGCTGTCAAGGAATAACAAAATCTTCCGGTTGTCATACAGTCCAGCTTCCCAGTGAACGCAAGTCATTCGTGTAAAATGTTTGTGAAACCAATCAGAAAAAATGTCGCTGGTGATCCATGCCTTTTTGTTGCATAAAAAAAGACTGGCAAGAAATTCATTCCTTAAAAAAAGTGTAAAGATGCAAGCTTTTTACTATCACAGCAAGTTTATACTTATACATGTCTGCTGTATTAGTACATCCCAGTAGAGTTACTCTGTCATAGGCATCCTTAATTCCTATAGGAACTATCTCATCAGCTGTAGTCAGTGTCTTTCTGGGGCAATAACACCAAACAGTAATGTTTCATTAGCATTATAGACTTGTTCTGGTATCTGATTTTCATCAGCGATTCCTTGGAAAACTAGTCAATTTCTCTGCTGCTTTGTGATCAGCAGATGCTCATTCACCACAAATCTTTAAAAAGTTAATGCCAGCCTGTTCCCTTAATTTTTTGGTTCACAGTTCCCTTTATTTTTTGGTTCACAGTTCCCTTTAATTTTTAGTCCACCATGAAAGATCTTTGCTTGTTTTATGAACAGCATACCATTAAATGGCATGTATTCACTGGAATGCTGATGGGTCCACTCTTACAATATATGATCAAGATAATTCATTTTTAGCTTTATGCGTTTTTCTATTTTTAATTAACTTCTGTTCATAACCTTCACCACAGAACTTCAACAGTTTATATTTCTGTTTCTTCTTCATGTTTTATTGAGGTAAAATATACATACATAATTTGCCATCTTTACCTTTCTTTTTATTTATTATTATTATACTTTAAGTTTTAGGGTACATGTGCACAATGTGCAGGTTTGTTACATATGTATACATGTGCCATGTTGGAGTGCTGTACCCATTAACTCATCATTCAGCATTAGGTATATCTCCTAATGCTATCCCTCTGCCCTCCCCCCACCCCACAACAGTCCCCAGAGTGTGATGATCCCCTTCCTGTGTCCATGTGTTCTCAGTGTTCGATATCCACCTATGAGTGAGAACATGCGGTGTTTGGGTTTTTGTCCTTGCGATAGTTTGCTGAGAATGATGGTTTCCAGTTTCATCCATGTCCCTACAAAGGACATGAACTCTTCATTTTTTATGGCTGCATAGCATTCCATGGTGTATATGTGCCACATTTTCTTAATCCAGTCTATTGTTGTTGGACATTTGGGTTGGTTCCAAGTCTTTGCTATTGTGAATAGTGCTGCTATAAACATACGTGTGCATGTGTCTTTATAGCAGCATGATTTATAATCCTTTGGGTATATACCCAGTAAAGGGATGGCTGGGTCAAATGGTATTTCTGGTTCTAGATACCTGAGGAATTGCCACACTGACTTCCACAAGGGTTGAACTAGTTTACAGTCCCACCAACAGTGTAAAAGTGTTCCTATTTCTCCACATCCTCTCCAGAACCTGTTGTTTCCTGACTTTTTAATGACAGCCATTCTAACTGGTGTGAGATGGTATCTCATTGTGGTTTTGATTTGCATTTCTCTGATGGCCAGTGATGATGAGCATTTTTTCATGTGTTTTTTGGCTGCATAAATGTCTTCTTTTGAGAAGTGTCTGTTCATATCCTTCACCCACTTTTTGATGGGGTTGGTTGTTTTTTTCTTGTAAATTTGTTTGAGTTCATTGTAGATTCTGGATATTAGCCCTTTGTCAGATGAGTAGGTTGCGAAAATTTTCTCCCATTTTGTAGGTTGCCTGTTCACTCTGATCATAGTTTCTTTTGCTGTGCAGAAGCTCTTTAGTTTAATTCGATCCCATTTGTCAATTTTGGCTTTTGTTGCCATTGCTTTTGGTGCTTTAGACATGAAGTCCTTGCCCATGCCTATGTCCTGAATTACCGGTATTGCCTAGGTTTTCTTCTAGGGTTTTTATGGTTTTAGGTATAACATTTAAATCTTTAATCCATCTTGAATTAATTTTTGTATAAGGTGTAAGGAAGGGATCCAGTTTCAGCTTTCTACATATGGCTAGCCAGTTTTCCCAGCACCATTTATTAAATAGGGAATCCTTTCCCCATTGCTTGTTTTTGTCAGGTTTGTCAAAGATCAGATGGTTGTAGATAGGCGGCATTATTTCTGAGGGCTCTGTTCTGTTCCATTGATCTATATCTCTGTTTTGGTACCAGTACCATGCTGTTTTGGTTACTGTAGCCTTGTAGTATAGTTTGAAGTCAGGTAGCGTGATGCCTCCGGCTTTCTTCTTTTGGCTTAGGATTGACTTGGCGATGCGGGCTCTTTTTTGGTTCCATATGAACTTTAAAGCAGTTTTTTCCAATTCTGTGAAGAAAGTCATTGGTAGCTTGATGGGGATGGCATTGAATCTATAAATTACTTTGGGCAGTATGGCCATTTTCACCATATTGATTCTCCTACCCATGAGCATGGAACGTTCTTCCATTTGTTTGTATCCTCTTTTATTTGATTGAGCAGTGGTTTGTAGTTCTCCTTGAAGAGGTCCTTCACATCCCTTGTAAGTTGGATTCCTAGGTATTTTATTCTCTTTGAAGCAATGGTGAATGGGAGTTCACTCATGATTTGGCTCTCTGTTTGTCTGTTATTGGTGTATAACAATGCTTGTGATTTTTGTACATTGATTTTGTATCCTGAGACTTTGCTGAAGTTGCTTATCAGCTTAAGGAGATTTTGGGCTGAGACAATGGGGGTTTTCTAGATATACAATCATGTCATCTGCAAACAGCGACAATGTGACTTCCTCTTTTCCTAATTGAATACCCTTTATTTCCTTCTCCTGCCTGATTGCCCTGGCCAGAACTTCCAACACTATGTTGAATAGGAGCGGTGAGAGAGGGTATCCCTGTCTTGTGCCAGTTTTCAAAGGGAATGCTTCCAGTTTTTGCCCATTCAGTATGATATTGGCTGTGGGTATGTCATAGATAGCTCTTATTATTTTGAGATACGTCCCATCAATACCTACTTTATTGAGCGTTTTTAGCATGAAGCGTTGCTGAATTTTGTCAAAGGCCTTTTCTGCATCTATTGAGATAATCATGTGATTTTTGTCTTTGGTTCTGTTTATATGTTGGATTACATTTATTGATTTGCGTATGTTGAACAGCCTTGCATCCCAGGGATGAAGCCCACTTGATCATGGTGGATAAGCTTTTTGATGTGCTGCTGGATTTGGTTTGTCAGTATTTTATTGAGGATTTTTGCATCAATGTTCATCAAGGATATTGGTCTAAATTCTCTTTTTTTTGTTGTGTCTCTGCCAGGCTTTGGTATCAGGATGATGCTGGCCTCATAAAATGAGTTAGGGAGGATTCCCTCTTTTTCTATTGATTGGAATAGTTTCAGAAGGAATGGTACCAGCTCCTCCTTGTACCTCTGGTAGAATTCGGCTGTGAATCCATCTGGTCCTGGACTTTTTTTGGTTGGTAAGCTATTGATTATTGCCACAATTTCAGAGCCTGTTATTGGTCTATTCAGAGATTCAACTTCTTCCTGGTTTAGTCTTGGGAGGGTGTATGTGTCGAGGAAATTTATCCATTTCTTCTAGATTTTCTAGTTTATTTGCGTAGAGGTGTTTGTAGTATTCTCTGATGGTAGTTTGTATTTCTGTGGGATCGGTGGTGATATCCCCTTTATCATTTTTTATTGCGCCTATCTGATTCTTCTCTCTTTTCTTCTTTATTAGTCTTGCTAGCAGTCCATCGATTTTGTTGATCTTTCAAAAAACCAGCTCCTGGATTCATTAATTTTTGAAGGGTTTTTTGTGTCTCTATTTCTTTCAGTTCTGCTCTGATTTTAGTTATTTCTTGCTTTCTGCTAGCTTTTGAATGTGTTTGCTCTTGCTTTTTTAGTTCTTTTTATTGTGATGTTAGGGTGTCAATTTTAGATCTTTCCTGCTTTCTCTTGTGGGCATTTAGTGCTATAAATTTCCTTCTACACACTGCTTTGAATGTGTCCCAGAGATTCTGGTATGTTGTGTCTTTGTTCTCATTGGTTTCAAAGAACATCTTTATTTCTGCCTTCATTTCATTATGTACCCAGTAGTCATTCAGGAGCAGGTTGTTCAGTTTCCATGTAGTTGAGCGGTTTTGAGTGAGTTTCTTAGTCCTGAGTTCTAGTTTGATTGCACTGTGGTCTGAGAGACAGTTTGTTATAATTTCTGTTCTTTTACATTTGCTGAGGAGTGCTTTACTTCCAACTACGTGGTCAATTTTGGAATAGGTGGGGTGTGGTGCTGAAAAAAAAAAATGGAACGCTTCACGAATTTGCGTGTCATCCTTGCGCAGGGGCCATGCTAATCTTCTGTGTATCGTTCCAATTTTAGTATATGTGCTGCCGAAGTGAGCATTACCTTTTTTCTTTGAGATGGAGTCTCGCTCTGTTGTCCAGGCTGGAGTGCAGTGGCGCCGTCTCAGCTCACTACAACCTCCGCCTCCTGGGTTCAGGCTATTCCCCTGCCTCAGCCTCCTGAGTAACTGGGATTACAGGCATGCGCCACCATGCCTGGCTAATTTTTGCATTTTTAGTAGAGATGGGGTTTCACCATGTTGACCAGGTTGGTCTTGAACTCCTGACCTCAAATGATCCACCCACCTCGGCCTCCCAAAGTGCTGGGATTACAGGCATGAGCAACCATGGCTGGTCCATCTTTACCATTTTTAAGTGTATACTTCAGTGGTAATAAATACTTTTATATTATTTATTTTCCCTTCATATCCCCTCCTCCCCTTCCCCGTCTCTGGTAACCACAAATCTATTCCTTATTTTCATGAGATCTACTTTTTTAGCTCCCACATATGAATGAGAACATGCTATATTTATCTTTTTGTGCTTAGTTTATTTCACTTAACACAATGGCCTGCAGGTCCATCCATATTGCCGTAAAGGACAGGATTTCATTGTTTTTTAAATGTGGCTGAATAATATGTGTGTGTGTGTGTGTGTGTGTATCCTTCTATATGTTCATATATATGTATACATATATCCTTCTATTTCTTTAGGTCATGTATGGTGGTCATTCCAACACCATACTCTTTTGTAAGACATTTCACATTTAAACTACTATCCAGTTTCTCCAATAGCTGGGCTTTCTCTACTACATATCAACATCAACATAAAGGCTTCCTCTTTTTCTTATCACTATAACCCATAGGGGTATGTACAGGCCTTTTTTTTTTTTTTTTTTTTTTTTTACATTTTCAACAATATCTTTATACCACAGAGCAGAGAATAAGCAAAAAGACAGTGAGGCCAGGGGTGGGGACTCACACCTGCAATCCCAGTGCTTTGGGAGACAGAAGGATCGCTTGAGGCCAGAAGTTTTAGATCAGCCTGGGCAACACAGCAAGATTCTATCTCTACAAAAAAATTTGTAAAAATTATCCAGGCATGGTGGTGTGCACCTGTAGTCCTAGCTACTCAAAAGGCTGAGGCGGAAAGCTCTCTTGAGCCCAGGAGTTTGAGGTTGTAGTGATGCAGTGAACCATGATTGGGCCACTGCACTCCAGCATGGACAAAGAGCAAGACCTTAACTCTTTAAAAAAAAAAAACAAAAAAAAAACGGCCTGGTAACCTTCCATCTTCTTTGAAAGCCATCAGTTGCTGTTCCAAACCAATAGCATTAGCTGCATCTTTAGTTTTTTTCTGATGTATTCAAAATCCACTGACATTCTTCATTTGTGAGATCTTTTAAAATCTAAAAAGTTGTTTCCAAATTTTTTATTGTAGAGGCAGAAGGATTTATGTGTGTATTTTTCAGGAGCAGCAACAACAACAAAATCCCATTTCCAAATACCCATTTCCAAAGTGCTGTCTCCATTTAGTATACTTTTGAAAAACATACTTTCTTACTTGTTGTTGAAATGTCACCCCTACTTTGAAAGATAGATTAAATTTTAGCTGATGCTAAAATACATATGGAAATGCAAGGAACCCAAAAGAGCCAAAATAATTTTGAAAAAGAAGAGTAAAGTTGATGAATTAATACTTCCTGATTTTAAAACTTACCATAAAGCTATAATATCATGATAGCATAGTACTGACGTAAGAATAAACATAGGTCAACGAAAAAGAATTGAGAGCCCAGAAATAAACTCTCACACTTGTGTTCAACTGATTTTCAACAAAGGTGACAAGATAATTCAATGTGAGAAAGAATAGTCTTTTCAACAAATGGTGGTGGGACAACTGAATATCATATGCAAAAGAATGAAGGGAGAGTCTTTCTATCATGTGTGAAAATTAATTCAAAATGGAGCAAAGACCTTCCTCTTTTTCCAGTATCGTTTTCATTACTAAGTATCACCCACAATGCTATCATTACATTGCTCTTAGAAAATAAAAACAGGAAAATCTTCATGACTGAAGATAAGACAAACCTCTCTTACATATGACATTAAAAGCACAATGAATGAAAGAAAAATGAGATAAATTAGACTTTATCAAAATTTATAACTTTTGTTATTCAAAGGACACCATCAATAACATGAAAAGATAAACATAGAATGGGAGAAAATATTTGCCAATACAACTGACGAAGGACTTGTATTTATGAGGAACCCTTATAATGCAATAATATAAAGACTACACAATTTTAAAATGGGCAGAGGATGTGAATAGACTTATCCCAAAGAAGAAATAAAAATGGCTAATAAGCATATGAAAATATGCTCAACAGCATTACCCAGACGATAAATGCAAATAAAAACTGCAATGAGATATCACGTCACATCCTCCAGGATGGCTATAATTTTAAAACTTAGAAAATGACAAGTGTGGCAATCTGAAACACAGCTTCAATCTTTCTTTGATTTTTTAACCTTTACACTTCAGAAGACTGCAAGACAGTTATTTTGTAAAATGCGCCTCAATTCAGGTTTGTCTGATGATTCCTCCTGATTGGATTTAAGTTATGCATCTTTGGCAGGAATATCACAAAAGTGATGCTCTATTCTTCACACTGCATTTAATCAGATGGCACATGACAGACTTGTTTGATTACTGGTGACTGTGATCTCTTGATTAAGGTGATGACTTAAGTGGGAGACATCTCCACTATAAATTAATTTGTTTTCCTCTTGTAATTAATAAGCACTTTGTGAGGAGGTACTCTGACCCTCTCCCAGCCCTGGAATCAGGAAGAGCTCCTGAGTACCTTCTTCAAGGAGCTCTGATTTGTTTTAATGAAGAGAGGTTCAGTCAGATCTACAAGGTGACATACATCTTCCTAAAGATCACTGCACTATACAAAGTCATTCAATAAAACCACAGGGCTTATGAGAAAAGTGGGGTTAGAAGCACAAAACTAAAAACCTTCATCAGGGCACATAAAAAAATAGGAACCTAATAAAAATGGTATCACAGTTTTATAAATGTTAAAGGTTAAGAAATACATAAATACCATAATAAACATGGCATTTTACTTTTGAAAAAGACCTGAAGTTTGCTTGTGGAAGTGGGTGTCAGAAGGGTTTTAGTTTATGGATTATTGTGAAGTAGTGCAGAGGGCTAGCTATATGAAATCAGGGAAAGTTTACACCAGTTGTAAACGAGTGTGACAAATAACACAAGCAGTAACTGAAGTAGCTGGTAGATGTGTGAGGTGTGCACATGTATGCATTTTGTGTATTTCTACACAGCTCGGT
Source organism: Pan troglodytes (assembly GCF_028858775.2). Classification (NCBI taxonomy): domain Eukaryota; kingdom Metazoa; phylum Chordata; class Mammalia; order Primates; family Hominidae; genus Pan; species Pan troglodytes. The sequence continues at coordinate 68,371,436 of NC_072398.2, forward strand.
TCAGCTACATACAGTATCCTGAGTTCACCTAGTGTTTCTCAAACACAAAATCATGCAGAAATAAATGTAAAATTTACATTGTATTTCACCTGCTTCTTAACTTATTAACTGCACTGAAATAAACTCATGATGCAAAACAAATGTTACAGCAGAACTAATTATATTTAGAAACCAACAACTGGACACTGAGTGTGCTCACTGTTATTGGGATGTCGATTTCCAGGCCCTCTCAGTGGACAGAGCTAAGCATATGTGTATACATCAACACATGCTACATCTATCAATATATGTTGAAAACCAAGAGATTATAGTAATATCTCTTAGCCAATCTAACACCATTAGGGTTCATTCTAGTTTTCTCCTTCTCCGTATCGGTAACTTCCTTCTCTAAAAGTTAGAAACCTGGTTCCCATTACTTTGAACATATTTCCTTATTCGATCAATTCTATGTGTGTAATATCCCATGGTTGCAGTGACCCACCCCCACCCATGCAGATATTATCCTCAAACCATTCAGGCTTAACACCATGTGCTGGGCTTTCGGACTAAATTATCACAGGGGAGTGAGGGGGACAAAAGACTTTTTAAAGAAAGGAAGACATGAAATTTTTTGAGAAAGGAGAAAACCTACTCTCACCACATATTTTAAAATACAAGAAAGGAGGCCGGGCCCGATGGCTCACACCTGTAATCCCAGTACTTTGGGAGGCTGAGGCAGGCAGATTGCTTGAGCCCAGGAGCTCAAGACCAGCCTGGGCAGCATGGCGAAACCCTGTCTCTACAAAAAAATACAAAAAGCAGCTGGGCATGGTGATGCGCACCTACAGTCCCAGATACTCGGGAAGCCTAGGTGGGCGGACTGATTGAGCCCAGGAGGTTGAGGATGCAGTGAGATGAGATCGCACCAGTATACTCCAGCCAGGGTGATACAGGGAGACCCTGTCTCAAAAAAAATAAAATAAAAACAAAAAATACAGGAAAGGAGAAGAGTACAGGACAAACTTGGGTTTCATATCATTCTGTATTAAATATTTTTCTATACTATAAATCCATTTAATCCTTTATAAAAAAACTTTTTATTGTGGAAAATTTCACATGTATACAAAACTAGAGGGGAAAGTATAATGAGTTCTCATATACCTATCAATTAAAAGGAATACAACAAATAAATTAGAGACAGAGAAAGAACCTAGTAGCCAGAATAGATAATAGTATAAGACATACTAGGATCTTGCTTTTAGGAAACTGACATTCTATCAGAAGATAAGTAATTAAATAAATTAAGACACTTTCAAATAGTCATAAGGCAATGAAGAAAATGAAACTAGGTGATATGATAGTTGAACAAGTGTTGAGAGAGTGACTTTAGAATCGGTAGTCAAAGAAAAACTTGGAGAAGGTGGCATTTGACCTGAGAGTTGAAAGATAAGGAGTCAGACTTGCAAAGATGTAAGAGCAGAAGGTACAGAAAATATAAAGGCTCTAAAGAATGCTTGACATGTTTCAGGACAGATAGGTTTGAATGGTGGGAAATAGTACTATAAAACAACTATAAGAACAGCAGTTGTGAAAATAAAGTAAAAGTGCAATTTAAAACACATATTCACCAATTTGTTAACCACACAAATATATGTTTAGCAGTGTGCTAGGACTATAAGTAGAACACTTTTCCTTCTCTCAGCCAAAATACAATATACTATATAGATATATATCAAATTGACAGTTAATATGTCACATAATTAACTGAAATGAATATTATAAAACTACTAAAAAAAGAGAAAATTAGTCTTCCCCTCAGCTTATTTATTAGTAATGCAACTAAAGTGATAGTTCTAACATTTTCAGCACTGCTTTTTTTTTTTTTTTTAAAGACAGGGTCTGACTCTGTTGCCCAAGCTGGAGTACAGTGGCACGATCTCAGCTTACTGCAACCTCCGCCTCCTGGGCTCAAACCATCCTCTCACTTTAGCCTCTCGAGTAGCTGCGACTACAGGCGCACCACCATGCCCAGCTAACTTTTGTCGAGATGGGGTTTTACCACGTTGCGCAGGCTGGTCTTGAACTTCTGAGTTCAAGCGATTTGCCAGCCCTGGCCTCCCAAACTGCTGGGATTACAGGAGTGTGCCACCATGCCCAGCCCACAGTGCCTCTTTAAAGATGATTGCCTTAACAAGTACTTTTCAATTGCTCTACTTTATTATTTGTTGAATTTCTACGACATGCTAGGTCCTTTGCTAGGAACTTGCATACAACAATCTTGAAATGTGAGTACTGCAATTATCATTTTATAGTAAGCAAAGTTGGCTCAAAGTGATTGCCAACAGTTGACTAAGGGGCAGAATATGGATTCAAATTCAGATCATGCTGCTAAAACAATGTTCTTTCTACATGATGTATGGCTAAACGATCTTCTGCTCTTATTTTTTAAATCATTAAGAGCAACTTTTAACTACTTGGTACTTCTGTAATGCACAATACTTCTATCAACTTCTAAGGCTTAATGTTTCAATATAAAATTACAGAATTATTTTTAAATTCTGTTATCTAAAATCATTATCAATAACCTGACCTTTATTATTTTGAGCACTTTCAAAGAGTATAGGCCACAAGTGACAGGCCAGAAGATCTGTGTTTTGGAAATTCTTGTATTTCTAAAAATAATAACCAAATGTTCAATTTTACTGTACAACCAAAACATTCCAGAGGTACAGCTATGGAAGAGCATTCTTCCTCTGGGATCTATTAAATCAAAACATGATAATCCTTAGTTAAAATTATAGTTCATCAAGTCCCTTCACCCCAAACAAGATGTATGGCCACCGAAGAACAAAGGAAAAATTCCTAAAATCTCCAAAGAAACGTGGTAGGGAGACTTACATATAGAAAATAAAAATCAGGGAAGTTTCATATGCTGAAAATCAAACACATAAGCTAAGACTTTTGGTAAAAGTTGTTACTGCTAAAGCTCTCAGAAAAGATACAGATAAAAATAGGGAGATACCAATACTGTCCAGTTTTATGGTAAACTTCCAAATCCAAATTTTCATATGCATAATTTTAACATCCATACTAAAATTATACCAGAGAATCAACTAATTTAACCACATAATATCAAAAAAAGAAAAGAATAAATAATCCTTTTTAAAATGTAGTTTTCTAAGTTAACAACTATCCTTTATTTTGTCACATTTCTTCTGTTTTTATAGCCAACATTCCTTTTCCATCCCATTGCATCTTCTGCCAGCCATGGTTAGCATCCCAGCCTGTAAGTGAGTGTTAATTCATGCCATAAATATTCAACTTTTACTTAGCTTCAATCGTATTTTCACTCATACTATTTCCTTTCACATTTTCTAGCACTCTTGTGTTTCCACTACTAAGTGTCATAGATGATGATATCATTATATTGGTATTTTTTGTATTATAAGTTTCCAAGTTCATATCCCCAGACTTATGGGCGACACGTTTATTCCCCTTAGACATTAATTCTTCCTTTCTCCTTCCTCCTTGATGGAAACAATTTTCAACAGTCTATGTGAAAGATGAGCTCACTGTCCCTTTACATACTTAAAATTATAGACAAGCTTGTGAGATTTATTTCAATGATTATTGCCATCTGCTCTTTCTACTTGACAAGAGAGAGGTTCTACCACTGGAAATTAAAATATTGATTCATTTAAATTATTCTACTTCAGGCAGTGACCTATATTTGATTTTCCAGTAAGTATGCACTGTGACAAGTATGGAAGAAGAAACAAAAATTTTAAATGCTATCAGTAGGTTTGAATTCCCTTTTATTGTGATTTTATTTATAAAACTAATGTTAATGCTCACCAAATGTGTTTACTGTAAAATATCTTGCTAAAATATTTGTCTTAAGTTTTTAAACAGTAGTAGATAAAAGATATGGCTTCAAAGAAGCTTGAAAGAGACTTCAATTTTCTGTAAAAATCAGAAACCCATATTTTCTAATAAATTCATTCCAACTATTATTTATTAGGTACTGATATAAAAAGCATGTTTGAATAACTGGCTTTATTAGAAAAACTGTAACAAAGAATTCCTCTATTATTAGGCAAGAAAATTTGGTCATGATGATCTCAAATTAAAGTTGTTAATGATTAGACAAAAGATACATAAATAAAATGCCTTGTAGCTTGTGGGTTGAAAAGTATAAAAAATATAAGGCATATTGATAGGAAAGGAAAACTGTAAAACTGTTTCTTCCTAGGCAATATAACATATTATGTAAAAAATTATCAGAAACCTACAAAAGCACTTCTAGAGTAAGTGAATTTAACTAGGTTTCAGGTTAAAAACGATATCCAAAACTCAACTGTATTTCTATAAACTAGCAATAAATGACTGCAAAATAAAATTTAAAACCATTACCATTGATGACAGCATTAATATATGAAATAAGGATAAATTTAGCAACATATGTGCAAGATCTGTATGTGGAAAACTAAAACTACATGGAAAACTAAAAATGTTGCTAAGACAAACTAAAGAAGACCTAAATAAATGCAGAAGTGTATCATGTTCGTGGACTAGAATTGTTGAATACTCAACAATGTTAATATGTCAATTTCTACAAAATAATCTATAGATTCAGTGCAATTACAACCAAAATCCCAGGAGACTGTTTTGCAAAAATTGACAAGTAGATTTAAAAATTTATATGGAAATTTAAGAAAAGTTAAAATAGTCAAACAATTTTGAAAATAAAAAAATCAAATTTATATTGTTTGATTTCAAGACTTACCATAAAGCTACAGTAATGAAGACAAATGTTGCACGTGCATAAAGATAAACCCTATGGAATAAGATAGAGAGCCGAGAAACAGACCTACACATGTATGGTCAATTGATTTTCTACAAAGGATTTCCTACAAAATGCTCATGATTTCCTACATAATTCAATTCTTCCTTAATATATTTGCAAACATGTTAGGGGAAAACACTATTACTCCATGCTATTCTTTTGGAAATAAACAGGACCAAAAACGTGTAAAGGCTTACTTTTCCCTGATTAGTAACATATTAAATCCACATGGAAAGGGATCTCCATGTTCCATTTCTTCAATGATCAGCAATTAGTTCTTCCCCTTTGGGAGCTGGAAAAAAATCAGCTATGCACTACAGAAATAAAGCTGCTCTTTCTTTTCTTTAAATAAAAAGAAAATGGGCCTGTGACTGTATCCAGTGTTGCAATGCTTCTTATAAAATCATTTTCTTATTAACATGAGAAAGGAGAAAAAGGACAAAAAAGAATAAAAAGTTTCCAAATTAAAAGCAAAAATTAAATTACTTCAATTTCTTAAAAAATATCAAGGAAATACTGACAAGTGCTATGATTCATAGTGTTTTCAATATTCAATAAACATCGTTATTCAAGGTTCTACTATCCCTCTTTGAAATATAATGAAGTATTGGTATTTTTAGATCTGACCCAGCATATTGAATTCAAAAGAAAACCACATTCCCTCAATCCTTCATTTGCCCTTTTAACTACGGTATGTTTTTAATACTGGTGAAAAGTGATAATACTAAAGCATAAAACAGACTTGAAGTTAAAGGTTGCTCTTCTTTCAACAACCCTGATTACGTTAAGTATGGCAGACATTTCGATTATGTTTGAAAAGGTCAAATGAGAGAAAAGGGGAAAGCAGTATTTAATGAATGCCTACTCTGTGCTGGATGTAGTAGTATGCTAATAAATGTTTAACCACCAGCTCCGTGTGTGTGCGTGTGTGTGTGTGTGTGTGTGTGTGTGATGTGTATGTGTTTATTATAAATTTTACTGATATACAGGATGTACAGCACATAATTTACAAGCTATAATAAAAATACAATACTCTTTTTTGTAACTTCATAGAGCCAGGTGAGTCTTACAAAATGCTCATGATTTGGAAAACTCATAAGAAATCAACCTAAGGTTGCAACTAATGAATGAGTATAGGTCCAATCTGAATGTCTGATATTTTCGTTTACATTAAAAAAAGAAGAAAGTGAAACAACAAAGATATATATCATAACTTCACTTGTTCACTAATGACATAAGGAACTTCTCTGCTAAATTAGACAATAGTTTAGAACATGTCCTCAATGTTTTGTGCTATTCACAATAATAAGCAACAGACATTAAAAAATTTAAGTTTAATCTGCTTTATTGGCATTTTCTACCTCAATTTCTTCCTTTTCTTCTATTTTTTTAGACAGGGTCTTCTTGCTGTGTTGCCTAGGCTGGAGTGCAGTGATGCAGTCATAGCTCACTGCAGACTCCCTCAGACTCAAAACAATCCTCCCACCTCAGCCTCTTGAGTAACTGGGACTAGAGGTGTGCGTCTCCACGCCTGGCTAATTTTTTAAAATTTTTAGTAGAGACAAGGTCTCGCTATATTACCCAGGCTGGTCTCAAACTCCTGAGCTCAAGTGATTCTCCTGCCTTGGACTCCCAAAGTGCTGGGATTATAGGCGTGAGCCACCTCGTCCAGTTTTGTTAATTTCTTAAATCTAGACAGTCAATAAAACAAATCAAACTGTGATTTGCATATTTGCCAATTTCCGTAATATACATACTACCACTGCAGATTTCAAGCTACCAATATGACATCACTGAATACAGAGTTGGGAAGAGATATGCAAGCAGCACATCTTTATACAGTATTTCACCATACAGATATAACAGACATAAATGGCCGAGGACGGTGGCTCATGCTGTAATCCCAGCACTCTGGGAGGCTGAGGTGGGTGGATCACCTGGGGTCAGGAGTTCTAGGCCAGCCTGACCAACATGGAGAAATCCCATATCTACTAAAAATACAAAATTAGCCGGGCGTGGTGGCGCATGCCTGTAATCCCAGCTACTCGGGAGGCTGAGGCAGGAGAATTGCTTGAACCCGGGAGGCAGAGGTTGCAGTGAGCTGAGATGGCGCCATTGCACTCCAGCCTGGTCAACAAGAGTGAAACTCCATCTCAAAAAAAAAAAAAAAAAAAAAGAAGACATGAATAATAACACAGAGTAGCAAAATAATTAAGTGATGAGTTTTGAGCATTTATTGACTTTGCTTTTAATATAACCTATTTAATTATAAGCTTATATAATTCTTAATAATGGTTGTGTTTAACAATCAGCCGACAAGATTTCTGAAAATTTAACAATTGGCTCTTGCGAGCTGGTATAAGCCAGCTCCAATATACCACTGGCTAGACACCATAGAAATGTTTCACAGACAAGAGAATTAAAACTTAGCAATGATTTGTCCAAAAATCACACAGGTGGTAAATGGTAACACAGTGATTCAAGCTGGGGTATGGATGACTCTAAATGTGTATGCTACCTACCAGGTTATCAAAGATATAATTTATAGTAAACTTTTATAATATGATTCACATAAGATTTTCTTGTTTGTAAATGTTTAAGTGGAAAATCTGTTTTGTTTTGTTTTGTTTTGGTTGTTGTTCTTCTGATTTCAAAGAACAGACAATCACTTTAAATAAAAGGTTTGTTTCACAGACATAATGGTTTCAGTTGGTGAGCTGGGGTCCCCACCACAGAAACCTTGATAGAGGCATGCTTCATGGGAATTGGAAAGCCATGGCAATTGAGAAACTGACCGGCTTGCTTCTCTTTTATGGCTATAAAGCCTCTATTTTTCTTTGTACATATGTTCTGTTCACTCTGTACAGATATCTGTGCTGTCTCATTGCTTCTACCTTGTAGAGTTCAATTAAAATCAGATTAATTTTTCGGTATCATGTAATATTTAAATAGTAAAAAGCCTTCCCTATTAACTTATTTTTTAAAATCTTCACTATCCAAATTCCAATCAACTTATCATTATTCACTGAGAATCCATTAGGTGGGAAATAGTAAATACTAAATAAATAACAGATAATTTCTGTACTTAAGATCACTAAAAATCTAACAAGGCAAATTACAAACAAATAATAGACTCCTCTGCAAACTTTTAGTGACGAATAAGTACAAATAAACAATGTATTAGCAACTAAATGGATTAGAGGCTTGAAACAATAGGTGCCTCAAAATCAGTTTCCTTTTTTTCTCATGCCCTGAGCACCTTCTGAAAGCCAGTGAAGACTGATAAAAGATAAAAGCTAGTTATAGGTAACTACAATAACCGTATGAAGCTAAATTGTTAAGATTACTAGTATTCTTTTTAAAAAATGTATACTTACGTCTAAGTTTTAGGATTCAGTCAATGAAACTGAATAACACTTAGCTTCTTTGGTCAAATCCACTAAATGGTCGTGAAAAAGTAGATGTTAAGAGGGGGAATATGTTAACCATTTCAAATATTAAGTAAGTGTGTATTAATTACTAATGATTATGAACAAAAGACCACTATTTGACATTAAAAAATGATTATAAATTTCAATTTGAAATATTAACCATAAAAATCACAAAGAGGATTTTAATGGTGCTGTACAAAATAAATATATTTTAAAGCCAGTTAGGTAGATGCGCATTTTATATACAAAACAACAAACTTTTAAGTAATTCCTGTACTCAGGTCCCCAACCCCCAAAAAAGATCTTTCAAAGGTTTATGAAGATTACTCAAGGGGATGTATTAATGAATGGCTGAGTTCTAGCAAGGTAATGATTTTTTGCTCATCTGTTTGGTTTTTGCTTGTTTAGGAATACAGCGGATAGTTTTTTAAATGTCCTATTAAAAATCAAGCAAAGTTTTAGTATGGAGATTTCTCAAAGAATGAAAAGTAGATCTACCATTCGATCCAGTAATCCCACTACTATGTATCTACCCAAAGGAAGTCATTATATCAAAAAAAAACCCCTATACAAATATGTTAATTGCAGCACAACTGCAAAGATACGGAAGCAACCTAAGTGCCCATCAACTGGAGTGGATAAAGAAAATGTGGTATATATACACCATGGAATACTACTCAGCCATAAGAAAGAACAAAATAATGTTTTTTGCAGCAACTTGTTTGGAACTGGAGGCCATTATTCTAAGTGAAGTAACTCAGGAATGGAAAACCAAATACTGTATGTTCTCACTTGTAAGTGGAAGCTAAGCTATGGGTACTCAAAGGCATACAGAATGGTATAATGGACACCAAAGACTCAGAAGAGAGGAAGGTGGGGGAGGTGAGGGATAAAATACTACACACTGGGTAAAATGCACACTACTCAGGTGACAGGGATTTCTTAACATTCAGTGAGGAAACACTAAAATCTGAAACTTCACCACTATACAATGCATCCATGAAACCAAAACCCACTTGGTACACCTAAAGCTATTTAAATAAAAAAAATAGTAAAATAAAAGTATGGCAGAAAAAGAAAAAAAAGGAACAGATAGAGACATAGCCCTGCCTTCAGAAGGACATAGCCCTGCCTTGGTTTTACCTCTGTGAGATCCATTTTGGACTTCTGACCTCCAGAACTATGAGATGATAAATTTGTGTTGTTCTAAGCTAAAAACAAAACAAAACAAAAAGCAAGCAAAGTTTTGGTTCTGAATAAAGTGAAGTAAGTATATTCCACCTGTCTCTCCCAGTGAATTCATCCATAAAACCTAAACAAAATGTATGCAGCAACTATGAGAAGACTCTTAAGGTTTGGAGAAAAAGACAAGAATCAAAGTGCCACCAAACCAGCAGTCAGTTTACCATGTATTTTTCCTCTTCAGTATCTGCTGGCCTGTACTCAATGCTGCCCAAAACCAAGATATAGGCATCAGTGCAGACAGATTGAGTTCCAAAAATCCTCTAAATCTGTCTTGAGGAGAAGGAAAGGGATTTCTTAACATTCACTGAGGAAACATCCCCCCTTTTTTTCTTTTATCCATTCTCTTGCACCCAAACTCCCATGAAACCCTGTGGTAGTGGTGGCAGTGAGAACAGTAGTAACAGGGGCCTGGAAGAGCCTAAAACACTGAGGAAGAGAAACTTTCTTCTTACAGCAGCGAAGTAGTACTCCCCAGAGAGTGAAATTGACCCCTACTGCATATTGCATACTCACTCTCGTTCTCAGACTCTCTTGCTCACTCGTGCTCTCTCTCTTGCTCTCTCTCTCTGTCTCTCTCTCTTCCCCTCCCTCCCTCCTGTTCCACTGCTTAGCTCTGGATGCAAGCAAAGTCATAGGAATTGCTCCACAGAGCAGGATAAATAAAGCCCTAGTTATCTGACCAGAGAACAGAAAAGGGACACTTCAGAGAACTATCAAGGAGAATGCACAGAGAGAAAAGCTTGCATAATCGGATCTGAACCTAAGCAGCACACCACAGACTCTGAAAATTAAACTATGAATATACTGCTGTCCAGGCAACTGACACATATCTGGTCACATGTAGGCCATATCTGAATAGCATATCTTATGGGACATATATGAATAGCATATCAAAGGCTTTGAAAACAACACTAATATTGAAATCACAAATCACACAAGGTTAGTTAGAAATTGTGCCTAAACCAGCCGGGCATGTTGGCTCACACCTGTAATCCCTGCACTTTGGGAGGCCAAGGAAGGTGGATCATGAGGTCAGGAGATCGAGACCATCCTGGCTAACATGGTGAAACCCCGTCTCTACTAAAAATACAAAAAAACTAGCCGGGTGTGGTGGTATGTGCCTGTAATCCCAGCTACTCAAGAGGCTAAGGCTGGAGAAACACTTGAACCCGGGAGGCGGAGGCTGCAGTGAGCCGAGATCGTGCCATTGCACTCCAGCCTGGGCAACAGAGCGAGATTCTGTCTCAAAAAAAAAAAAAAAGAAAGAAATTGTGCCTAAACCTGAACAAGTCACTCAACACTCTATAAAGGATATAAGCAAGACCTTGAATCTTCTAACATAATATCCAAAATGCCCAAGATACAATCTAAAATTACCTGGCATACAATTAACCTGGAAAATCTCAACACATGGCAGAAGACAACAAATGCCAACTCCAAGATGACACAGATGCTGGAATTATGTAACAAAAACTATCATTAAAATGCTTCACCAAGGAAGGGCAAATATTCTTGAAAGGAATAGAAAGGAATGCTCTGGCACAAAAATATACGATCAAAAGAAGAATAAAAATAAATTCTAAATTAAAAAAAGTTCTAAATAAAAAAGTTAGAACTGAAAAATTTAACAAATAAAATAAAAACTCACCAAATGGGTCCAGCAAACAGAATAGAGATGACAGAGCAAAGAGTGAGTACACCTGAAGACAGATCAACAGAAATTATTCAATCTAAGCCACAGAGGAATAAATGATGGGGAGAGGAAGAGGGAGGATCTCAGTGACTTGAGGGACTGCAAAAAGTCTAACATTCATGTCAACCAAGTTCCCAAAGGAAAAGAAATAGAATGCAGTACATAAAAAATCTTAAGACATAATAGTTAAAAACATCCCAAATTTGGTGAAAGACATAAACCTACATATTCAAGAAGCTGAGTAAACTCCAAATGGGATAAATCCAAAGAAGTCCAAGGCCAGATGGATCATAATCAAACTGTTAAATACTAAAGACAAAAATAACTCTTGAAAGTAGCCAGAGAAAAACAACTCATTGCTTATTTTAACAACTGTGAAATTTTCATCAAAATGTCCAGACATGGAGGTAGATCAAAATTTTTAAAGTGCAACAAGAAAAGAACTGTCAGCCCAGAATACATATCCATTGAAAACATCCTTCAGGAATGAAGGTGAAATAAAGATAATCTCAGAGAAAGAAAATCTAAGAGAATTTGTAGCCAGTAGACTACTCTAAAAAAATTGTTAAAGGAATTTCTTTGGATAGCTGAGAAATAATAATCAGGAAACTCAAAACCTCATCAGGAATGAAGGAAAATCAACAGAAGCAGCAAATATCTGGGTATATATATATAATGAACTATTCTTCTTGAGTTCTATAAAATCTTTATCAACTGAAAGCAAAAAGTATAATCTTGTCTAATGGAGTTTTCAAGGTATGTGGATGTCAACATAAGACAATCACAGCTTAAGAGGAAAGGGAAAGAGATCTATTTGGTGTAAAGGGTTCTACGTTCTATACAAAATTGTAAAATATTAATCCTAAGTAGACTGTTTAAAGTGAAGTATGTATATTATAATCCCTGAAGCAACCATTAAAAATAACTGTAGAAACAGATACAAGAAAAAATACAACTGATACATTAAAATACAAAAAATATTAAAATACTCCCCCCCCCCAAAAAAAAACAAGGGAAAATGAACAGAAAACATATGGAAAAGCAAAAAATAATAATAATAACAAAATGGTAGATCTAAATCCAAACATGACAATCATTACATTAAACATAAATGACCTATCTAAACATACCAATTAAAAGATGGACTGTCACAATGAGTTTTTTAAATGTCCAACGATATATGTTGCCTGCAAGAAACTCACTTCAAACATAATATAAAGTGAAGTTTAAAAGTAAAATGATGGAAAAAGATACACCATGCAAATACTAATCAAAAGGAAGATGAAACTATTAATATCAAAGTAAGCGTCAAAGTAAACAAAATTACCAAGGATAGAGATATCACATCTCATTAAAGAGTCAATTCATCAAAAAAAATCATTACTTTGAAAGTGTGGATGCACCTACAACAGAGCTTCAAGATGTATGAATCAAACACTGACAGAAATGAAAGGAGAAAGAGACAAATATACAATTATAGCTGGAGACTTCAACATAACTCTTAGTAATCAATAAAATGAATATGAGTAGACAGCAAATCAGCAAGAATATAGAAGAAGTGAACATCAATTAACCAAGTGGATGTAATTAACCTTCAAAGAAAATTTCAGGAACACCACCAGAATATACATACTTATCCTTTTCAAAATGCACATGGAACTATGTACCAAGATAGACTATATCCTGGGTCATAAAATAAGCCTTACCAAATTTAAAAGAATTGAAATTATGCAAAGTATGTCCTCCTAAACTGTAACAAGATTAGAAATCAATAATGAAAGGGTAATAGCAAATTCTCCAAACACATGGAAATTAAACAACACACTTCTATATAATCCATAAGTCAAAGAGGAATATCAAGGGAAATCAGAAAATATTTTGAATTAATAAAAATACAACCTATCAAAATTTGAGGGATACTGCTAAAACAGTGCTTACAGGGGAATTTATGATATAAAATGTTTATATGAGAAATCTCAAATCACTAATCTAAGCTTCCACTTTAAGAAAATAGAAAATGTAAACAAAATGAACCCAAAAGCAAATAGTAGAAATAATAGAAATGACCAACATTGAAAACAAACCAAAAAAACCCCCTAATAATCAGTGAAATCAAAAGATGGCTCTTTAGAAAGAGTAATATAATTGATTTTTAAAAAACAAACAAAAAAACTCAAGCAAGACTGACAGAGAAAAAAGACACAAATTACCAATAATAAAAATGAAATAGGGAAGAACTACTGACATTGCAGACATTCAAGGATACTGAGAAAACTACAAACAACTCCATGTGCATACATTTGACAGCTTAGATAAAACAGATCAATTCCTCAAAAACCATACACTACCAAAATTCACCCAAAATGAAACAGATAACCTAAATAGTGTTGTAAGTATTAAATAAATTGAATCATTATTAAAAACCTTCCAAAATGGCCAGGCATGGTGGCTCACGCCTGTAATACCCACACTTTGGAAGGCTGAGGTGGGCAGATCACCTGAGGTCAGGAGTTTGAGACTAGCCTGGTTAACATGGTGAAATCCCATCTCTACTAAAAATACAAAAATTAGCTGGGCATGGTGGCGCATACCTGTAATCCCAGCTACTCAGGAGGCTGAGGGCAGGAGAATCACTTGAACCCAGGAGGCGGAGGTTGCAGTGAGTCAAGATTGTGCCACTGCACCCCAGCCTGGGTGATAGAGTGAGACTCTATCTAAAAAAACAAACAAAAAAACCTTCCAAAAAAGAAATCTTGGCTGGGTGTGGTGGCTCATGCCTGTAATCCTAGCCTTTTGGGAGGCCGAAGGGTGTGGATCACCCGAGATCAGGAGTTCGAGTCCAGCCTGGCCAACATGGTGAAACCCCATCTCTACTAAAAATACAAAAAAATTAGCTGGGCATGGTGGCAGGCATCTATAATCCCAGCTACTCGGGAGAATAAGGTAGGAGAATCGCTAGAACCCTGGGGGCAGAGGTTGCAGTGAGCCGAGATTGTGCCACTGCGCTCCAGCCTGGGCGACAGAGTGAGACTCTGTCTCACAAAAAAGCAGAAATCTCTAGACGCAGATAATTTCAAGGAGGGGATCAACCAAACATTTAACAAAGTGATACCAACTCTATACAATCTCAGAAAATAGAAGGAGGTATTATAGATTGAATGTGTCACCCTAAAATTCATAAATACATTGACATCCTAACCCCCAATGTGATGGTATTAGGAGGTGGGCCTTTGGTGAACAATTAGGTAATGATGGCAGAGCCCTCTTGATCAAGATTAATGCCTTTATAAAAGAGACCCCAGGAAGCTTCCATGCCCCTTTTACCACGTGAGGACACAGTGAGGAGACAGTCATCTAGGGGCCAGAAAGCAGGCCCTTCAGACATGGGAATCTGCTGATGCTTTGACCTAAGAATTCCCAGCCTCGAGTGCTAAGAGAAACAAATTTCCCTAACCTTAAATTTCTGTTGTTGATATGTGGCACAGTCTATGTGGCATTCTGTCATAGCAGTCCAAAAGGACTGAGATGGGAGAGAACACTTCCCAACTCATTTTAGGACATCAATACTATCCTGACACCAAAATCAGACTAAGACAGAACACAAAGGAAACTACAGACCAATATCCCTTATAAAGAGATGTAAAAATCATTGAGAAAATATTAGGTAACTGAATCCAACAATATGTAAAAAGAATAGCATACCACAACCTAGTGGGAGTAGATCTCAGGAATGCAAAACTAGCTTAATATTTGAAAATCAAAAAATGTAATCTAAATTACAGTGTAAAGAAAAAAAAACATGGTCATATGATTTGACGCATAAAAAGCATGTGACAAAACTCCATGTCCATCAACAATAAAATCTCTCAGCAAACTAGAAATAGGAAAAAAGTTCCCCGACTTGATAAAAGGCATCTACAGCAGAGGGGAAAAAACCTGCAGCAAACATTATAACTAATGGTAAAGGCTAAGATGGGAACAAGGAGAAAGAATGGCTACTCTTCACACCTATTCAACATCACACTGAAAATCCTGGTCAGTGCAATAATATAAGACAAAGAAATAAAAGCATACAGTTTGAAAAGGAAGACATAAAACTGTAGACAAGATGACCGTGTAGACAATCCCAAGGAATTTATCAAAAACTCCTAGAAATAGTAGGTGAGTTTATCAGGGTCACAATATACAAGGTCAATATATTTAAAAAAAATTGGTCGGGCACAGTGGCTCACACCTGTAATCCTAGCACTTTGGAAGGCTGAGGTGGTCTTATCACTTGAGGTCAGGAGTTCGAGACCAGCCTGGCCAATATGGTGAAACCCCATCTCCATCAAAAGCGCCTATAGTCTCAGCTACTCAGGAGGCTAAGATGGGAGAATCGCTTGAATCTGGGAGGCAGAGGTTGCAGTGAGCCGAGATCATGCTACTGAACTCCAGCCTGGGAAACATAGTGAGACCCTGTCTGGAAAAAAAAAATCAATCATAATTTTATACACTGGCAATGAACAACTGGGAAATTAAACAACATACCATTTACAACAGATTTTTTAAAAGGAAATAATTGGGTATAAATTTAACAAAACTTGTATAGGATCTGTATACGGAAAACTACAAATCACTGATAAAATTTATCAAAGAAGACCTAAATGGAGACACTTTCCATAATCATGTATTGGAAGCCAAAATGCAGTAAAGATGTCAATTCTCCCTAAATTGATCTACAGATTTAACACAGTTCTAATCGATATGCCAGAAATATTTTTTCATAGATATAGACAAACGGAGTCTAAATTTTATATTAGGCAAAATATAAAGGCAAAATAACTAGAATAACTGGATAAAAAGGCAAAAGCCAACAGAAAGACAAAAGAATGAAAATAGCCATAAAATTTTTGAAAAACAATAAAGTCAGAGAAATCACCCTAGACAATTTTGAGACATAATTAAGACAAAGTGGGCACTGTGGCATTGGCAAAGGAACAGACATATAAACTAATGAAACAGAATAGACAGTCCAGAAATAGACCCAAACAAATATGGTAAATTGATTTTTGACAAAGGTGCACAGGCAATTCAAAGGAGAAGGGAGAGAGACTCTTTTTTAACAAATTATGTTATAACAATTGGATGTCCATATCTAAGAAAATGAACTGGTCTAAACCCCACACCTTTTACAAAAATTAACTCAAAATGGATGACAGAGCGAAATGAAAATTTAAAACTATAAAACTTTTAGAAGAAAACAAAGGAGAAAATCTTTGTGACCATAGGTTAGACAAAAAGATAATAGGCATGACATCAAAATGAAAAAAAACTGATAAATTGAACTTAATCAAAACAAAAAAACTTGTGCTATGTGAAGGCCACTGTTAAAAGAATGAAAAAACTACAATCTACAGACTTGGACAAAATGTTTGCAAGTCACAAAATCAACAAAAGGACTTGTATCTAGAATATATAAGCACTCTCAAAACTCAAGAGTGAGAACACAGAAAAGCCAAATTTAAAAATGGACAAAAGACTGGGAAATACTAATGGCAAAGAAGCATATAAAAAGATGTTTAATACCATGAGCCCTTAGAGAAATGCAAATTAAAACCATAGTGATGAAAATGTTGTAACCTTAAGATTGTGATGGTTACATAACTCTGAATATACTAAAACCACTAAACAACTGAACATTTTAAATTGGTAATTTTTATGTTAGGTGAATTAGACCTCAATAAAGATTCTAAAAAATTAAATATGCAATGAGCTACTATTTATACAAATATTAAGATAGCTAAAATAAAACATACTAACAGTATCAAATGATAAAGATACAGAGCAACTCCAACTCATATGTTGTTGGTGGGAATGCAAAATGGTACAGCTACTCTGGAAAACAGTTTGGCAGTTTCTTGTAAAGTTATGGGCCAGGTGCAGCAGCTCACACCTGTAATCCTAGCACTTTGGGAGGCGAGGTGTGCAGATCACTTGAGTTCAGGAGTTTGAGACCAGCCTGGCCAACGTGGCCAAACTTCATCTCTACTAAAAATACAAAAACTAGTTGGGCGTGGTGGCGCATGCCTGCAATCTCAGCTACTCGGGAGGCTGACGCAGGAGAATCACTTGAACCCAGGAGGGGGAGGTTGCAGTGAGCCAAGATCGTGCCATTGCGCTCCAGCCTGGGTGACAGAGCAAGACTCCATCTCAAAAAAATATAAATAAATAAATAAAATAAAGTTATGTATTTACCAAATAACCCAGCAATCCCACTCCTTAGTATCTACAGAAATAAAAACTTAACTTCACACAAAAACCTGTACACAAATATTTGAAGCAGCTTCTTTTCATAATCACCAAAAACTGGAAACAACCCACATGTCCTACTGGATGAACAAATCATGGTATATCCATTATGCAACGGAATGCTACTCAGCAACAAAAAGGAATGAATTATTGACAAAAGCAACACCAGCATGAATCTCAGAGGGTTATGCTGTATGGAAAGAGAAAGTATCAAAACATTACATACTGTATTATTCTATTTATATGACATTCTCAAAATGTTAAAAATATAGTAATGATAAACAGATCAGCAGTTGGCGCGGGTTATGCATAGGAGGAGTGTATAACTACAAAGGAATAACTCAAGGAATGTTTTAGACTGATGGAACTCTTCTGTATCTTCATTGTGGTGCTGATTACATGGATTTACATCTGTGTTTGAATTCACAAAACTGTACAAGAAGTCAATTTCACTATATGTTAAATTTAAAAATTTACAATACCAATTTATATGATTACTATTTCAAGAGGCCATTTCCCAGCAAAGAGGAAAATGAAATAAAGAAGGGAGAATAGTATATCACGTTTTAGAAAATGTTATAATAGGTATACATAGCCTGAATTTTCCCCAGCCTTACCAACCTGTAGGTATTTCAATGATAACTCCAGTGTTTGCTACTTGTTGCCCTTACATAACGTAGGAAAACAGCCTATTCCATGGCAAGGGTGATGCCATCTTGAAGCAAAACTGCCATGATGACTAGTGTTTGACCCACCCCCTTCTACCCCTGCCACATACCAAGGTGTTCTGCAGTAAAGTCTTTAAACAAAGGCCTATAACATACATAACTCTCAAAAAGATGCTTATCTAAACTCCCCAGTAGTCACAAGTCTCGGCAAGAAAGTCTGAAGATAGGACCAGATGCATGTTTTACCTTAAAAGCTCACTCTACAAAGAATACTTTCCACAGGGCAGGTGTGAGTATCCACCATCTTGCGGCTGCTTGAGACATCGCTTCTTTTCCTAAGTCCCTATTAAGTATTTCTTTCCGAGAAACTGGACTTGTCAGCCTCTTTTTTCGGCCTGTCAGCTCCCTCAGCCTTGGGGGTAAATCTGCGTATACCTGCTCACTGTTGAACACGTAATGTCTCATCTCTTTTTGGTCTCCACTCCTCACCCCAACCCCAACCCCAACCCTAACCCCAGTTATTTACAGAAGGTCAAGATGTCTTACAAGTGTTTATGTGTTCTTCATTTCTTGTTCCTATTTTGTTGATGTCTCCTTATAAAGTCACTTAACACATTATTAAATGAAATACTGTATGTAAATCATTTAGCTCAGTGCCTGACATACAAACAGAATTTTGGCATTCTATCTTCTTTTGTGACATTAGAGAAACAAGCCCTAGACCATGGTGTGAAGACATCTTTATTCCAATCCAGGTATTCTACTAACAAACTACGGAATGCTGAGCAAATCATGACACTAAGTTCTCTGGGCTTCTATTATCTCATTTGTAAAACAATGTATCTGAAACTCTAATGTGCATCTATGAAGGTTTGCTAATGCTGACCTTCCAAAGCTGCAAACCCTTAAAAGAGTCCTTTAGTCCTCATAAGAGCCAAGCTAGGTTCCTGCAAAAATGAGGAGAATGTCCTCTCACTGTAATTATTTCAGGTAGCCCGAATATACCATGTTCTCAACGCTAGATCTTGGTACATGCTATTTCCTCAGCTTGAAAAACTTCCCCATCCTTCCCCCTAGTTAATTCAACCTTCAAGTATCAGCTAAAACATTAATATCGTAAGGCAGTGTTTTCCGACCACCCCCATTATGTTACATTCCCATCATATTCTTCTATAGCACTCTATTTCTTCTTCACATTGCTTACATACTTCTAATTATGTATTTAAAATCAGAATGAGGTTATAGACTCCATGAGGACAGGGCTAGTATCTATTTTGTTCATTGCCATATCCCATATCCTGGTGTCTAGTATTCATAGATACTCATGACTGGTTGCTGAATGCCTTGAGGGGTAATGAACTCCAGAGATGGGAAAAGAAGGATATGTGACCATCCATCTCAGTAATAATATAAAAGAGATTCATGTAAAGGATGGGAACTGAAACTAGAAGACCGTCAACAAATAAAAATGATATTTTTACTATAACGTGGATTACAAATTGTCAAATAATTAGGATATGGTGGAAATTATAATGAAACTTGTGAACATAATTTATTCTTAACTATCTTATTTAGAAGTCTGTTTTACAAACTGTAGTGCTTCCGATTTGTTAAAAGCATTGATTATCACTAAACTGTAGATGAAGGGAATAGTTAATAGAGTTCAAGAGAATGTCAGATTGATCAGCTTTCACTATTTAATCAATAAATAAAATGTTAAATTTAATGATTGTACACAAATCAAATACTTCAAGTTGTGGTGTGACACAGTATTATTCACTAAAGGTACTTAAAACATTTTTGAAATAAAAATTCTGAAGAACACTTAATTAAAAACTTAAAGGATCAAGCTCAATCTTGTCTTCCCAATTGAATTAACAGATGTTGTCTGTTTTTGTTTGGAATACATGTCATTTCATGGAATTAATTATTTAGCTAATATTTTCTTTCTTATAAAATCTGGTGTTAATTGGAAGTCTTTTTTTCTTCAGTCTAAACAAGTTAAACATCTAGCAAGAGCCATAATGGAATACTCAAATCTGTTTAAAACCATTTAAAGTCACTATTTGATTAGACAGTTTTCAAATAGACTTGGACTATTAAATACAGAACACATTCTGTCTGACAATATGTATTTCTGAAATGAAGTGTGTTTCTGCACTTCAAAGGCATTATTGAAAAGAGCCACAACAAAAACATATTCAAGACCAATTCCTATGAGTAAGTCAAGAGAACTAATTTTTATTTCTGTGATTCCTCACTAGCTCACTCATTACAGATAAAGAATTCTACTAATTGTGCACATCTGCCAAGATCCTATTTCCGAATGAGGTCATATTCTGGGTAACATAATGACATCCTTGCTGCTAAGGCAATGGTCCCTTTTCAGTACTTATTTTCTGAGACCTCCTCCACTGTATTTCACAATCCTGACTGCTCATAGTTCTTGACACCCCACCCCACTCAAAACCCAATCTTCGTTTCCAAGATACCAATCTTCATGGTAGGTTCTTCCTACTAAAGTCTTTCGCCTATACGATGAAGGTTTCAAAATCTTGTTCTCTAGCCAATTACTTACTGGGCTGATACGCCATACTGAAGATCTGCCACTGGCTGTCCCACATGTGAAATTGGCCCACTGTACCACACAGAAATGGCCCCTCCCAGTCTTGAAACTTGAGAAAGTTTCAAGTTACATTTGTCTTATCTGAGTTCCTTTCTCTGCAAACCAACTATCAGGCCTCTCAGATCAAGGAATTGAAACTTCTCAGATCATTGCATTTGAACAATAAGATGCCAGACCCCTCACCCATCATGATTGCCTAACCCACTGCCTGTTTGCTGTTGACCAATTCCTCTTCCTTACCCCTAATTCCTGTTTTCCCACAAATGGTTACATTTTTTTGGCTATATAAACAAACTCCTAATTTTAGTTGGTCAGAGAGATGGATTTGAGACTGGTCTCCTATCATGGTTGCAGAACCTGATTAAAGCCTTCTTCCCTGCCAATACTCCTTTTTCAGTGGTTGGCTTTCTGTGCAGCAAGCAGCAGGCCCTAAATTGAACCCCCGGTGTTTTGGTAACACATGCACCTTAAACTTAACATGTCCAACACTAAATTCAGTAACCTGTAAGAATAATAGTTAGAAGCAAAGGCTCAGGAATAAAGACTGCCTGGGTTGAAATCCTGGCTCTGCCTCTTTCTTATTAAATATCTGACCCTGAAGAAGATACTCTAATCTTTTTTTAACTGTTTCTCTCATCAGTAAAACCAAAATAATAATTATAACTGTCCTCAAAGGATTGTTATGAAAATTAAATAAAATTATGTATGTAAAGCATTTAGTGAAATGCCTGACATACAGGAAGCAGTAAAAATATCAGCTATTATTAACGTTATCATCATCTTCAACCTTCCCTCAAAAACATCTTTTTCTGGTTTTCTTAATTCAGTTGCCTTAACTGGCTATCAATTGCCTAAACTAGAAACTGGAAAGTTATCCTTGATTCCTTCCTATTACTTTTCTCCCAAATAAAATCCCGTCTTCCCTAGTTCCTTTAATAGTTCTTAAATCCACTGCTCTACATCTCTACCACCTCTACCTCAAAATAGGTTCCTTTTACTTCTTTCTAGACTATTAACACAGATACTGAACTGTCTTCCTTGTTTCCAGTTGAGCACTTCTTCTAATCTATTGCTGACAAACCCTTCCTTCATATCTCTTATCCCCTTTCTCAGTTAAAAGCTTCTAGCTCCATGCATATCTCCACCTAGTGCTTTTTACCCTCTGTATCTACCAAATATAGCACAATACTGACTGTATTTGTTGGATGAACAAGGAAACTCTGCAAATGTATAGTCAACTTGTAATTTGGAAAGAGCCAAAATGATACGGGAGTACTGGGAAGGGAAGATCATGGCCCTTTTAAATGATATGGAAGCGGGGAAGGGAAGTGCTGGGTAGAGGAGGGCATGGTTCCCAGCTAGGGCTAGGAACAAAAACAGCCCCCACGGACATAGGGTAAGGACAGGCATTTTTGTTTTCCTGCCCAAATGTTGCATTTCCCAAGACCACCTTGGCCTGCCACGCCCCTATCCAGTGCCTATAGAAACCCCTAAGACCGTAGCAGGCAGACATACAGCCCACTGGACACAGAAAGGAGCACATCAGTGAAGGAACACACAGGCGGCTGGACGTCGAGAGGAATGCACCGACATGCACCGGCACGCCGGCGGGCCACCAACAAGAAGAAGCAGAACGATGCAGAGGTTGGCTGTGGCAGGGAGATCACAGACCGCTGAGCGGCCAGACACCAGGGGAAAACCTTCCCACTCCATCTCCCTTCTGGCTTTCCCCATCTGCTGAGGGCTACCTCCACTCAATCAAACCTTGTACTTATTCTCCAAGCCCAAGTGTGATCCGATTCTTCCTGTACACCAAGGTAAGAACTGGGATACAGAAAGACCTCTGTCCTTGCGACAAGGTAAAGGGTCTAATTGAGCTGGTAACACAAGCCGCCTATAGACATCAAAACTAAAAGAGCACATGGTAACACATGCCCACTGGGGCTTCACCTGTCAACATTTACCCCTAGACACTGCCATGGGGTCAGAGCCCCACAACGTGCCCATCTGTACGCTCCCCTAGAAGTTTGAGCAGTGGGGCACTGAAGAAGCGAGCCACTCCCCCATTGCACACCCTGTGAGGGGGACACAGGAACTTTCCCCATTTCAAAAACAACATTTATTTGTCAAAAATCACACATCAATAGTTTCACACCAGTATTTCATGAAGATCTACTTCTGGAATATTCAATTAAAGGCCACCTTAAAATTATGAGAATATTATCTAATACAAAACAGTAATAAAAAATACGTGAGCTTCTGAAAAATCTTACTAGGAGTTATGCATATTAAGATAAAAATAACCATGAGAAAATATATCAAATTCATAGTAAAAGGGAAAATTTTAATCATCAAGACCCAGAAAGTTATTTTTACTTGACGTATTGAAAAAAATGTCTTACTTCAGAAAGCATTTTATTTTACTTCTTTTTTTTTTTTTTTTTTTTTTTTTGAGATGGAGTCTCACTTTGTCACCCAGGCTAGAGTGCAGTGGCACAATCTCAACTCACTGCAACCTCCGCCTCCAGAGTTCAAGCAATTCTCCTGTCTCAGGCTCCCGAGTAGCTGGGATTAGAGGCACACGTGACCACGCCTGGCTAATTTTTGTATTTTTAGTAGAGGCGGGGCTTTGCCCTGTTGGCCAGGCTGGTCTTGAACTCCTGACCTCAGGTGATCTGCCCACCTTGGTCTCCCAAAGTGCTGGGATTACAGGCATGAGCCACCACGCCCAGCCTAGAAAGGCATTTCAAAAGGCATTTTAAAAACCCGTAAAAGCTCTAGATCTGTGCTGTCCAATACAACAGCCACTAGCTATATGAATACCTGAAATGTGGCAGCCAGTTCAAATTGAGATGTGCTTTAAGAATTAAAAACACAGCAGATTTTTAACACAGCATAAAAATGTAAACTATCTCATTGATAATTTTTATATTGATTATGTGTTAAAATGATCATACTTTGGATATGAGTTAAATAAAATAGTATTAAATTTAATTTCACCTTGCTTCTGAAACCAGCCCAATACTCCCATGGACTGTTCTTTTGGATGGACATAGAAATTAACCCTTCTGCTGTTAAAGCTTGACACTTGTATTTGTTTTATCTGAGTTCCTCAGTAAAGGACTTTCACGTCTCTCAAAAAAAGGTATCAAAGAACTGAAACTCACCAGATCACAGCACCATAGGCCTCCTTGTCACTCCCTAGTTCTTGTTTTCTTACATATTGTTACATTTTTTCCCTGCTATATAAACCCCTTGTTTTAGTCAGTCAGGGAGATGGATTTGAGACTGAGCTTCCATCTCCTCGGCCGCAGCACCTGATTAAAGCCTTCTTCCTTAGCAATACTTTTATTAGTGATTAGCTTTCTGTGTGGTAAGCAGCAGGACCTAGACCAAACCTCTGGTGTTTCGGTAACACTTCTTTTTATTTTTAAAAGTCTACCTACAGAAAATTTTAAACTGCATATGTGGTTCACATTGTATTTCTATTGAATGGTGCAAATCGACACCAATAATTCTAAACTAGGCACTAGTAAAATGGTATATCATAACCACTTTAATTATCTGAATAACCTAATATATTAATACAATGTAACAAATTCTAGAGTAATGAATGAAGTGTTACAGATGCAGGGAACAGAGAATCATCTGAATACACAAAGATTCACCAAAGCAAGGATATTTGCAATGAATTTTTAAAGAAGAAAGTTTTTGATCCAGGAGGCCAAGGGAGGAGGATCGCTTGAGCCCAGGAGTTCAAGACCAGCCTAGGTAACACAGCAAGACCTCATCTCTACAAAAAATAAAAAAAAAAAATTAGCTGGGCATGGTGGTGAACACTTATGGTCCTAGCTATGCAGGAGGCTGAGGGGGGAGGATCACTTGAGCATGGATGTCAAGGCTGCTGTGAGCTGTGATTGTGCCACTGCACTCCAGCCTAAGCGACAGAGTGAGACCCTATCTAAAAAACAAACAAAAAAAGAAATAACACAGTGGGGGAAAAATTTGCCAAAAGGAGAAGGGCTTAATACGCAAACGCAAGTAGCTGTGATAGAGCCTGGCTGCCAGACTCTGGCACATTCAGGAAATGGTGGAAACTTTAAGTATGGAATATAGGGGGAAAATTATTCATGTAAATCTTAACACCTCTTCTAAACAGTAAGCTTAATGGAGGCAGAATTTGTGTCATATATATTTGATGTGTAGAATACATAGTTTCAATAAATATTTGCTAATATACTGATAAACAAATTCATCATAAAGGTTTCTCTATAAATCCTTCTTTTAGAAAATGAAAGTCAAGAACTTGAAACTTAGAGGCATCCTATTACCTAACTTCAAACTATACAATGAGGCTACAGTAAACAAAACAGCATGGTACTGGTACAAAAGCAGACACGGAGATCAATGGAAGAGAATAGAGAGCCCAGAAATAAAGCTGCACACCTACACTCTCTGATCTTTGACAAAGTTGACAAAAACAAGCAATGGGGAAAGGATTCCCTATTCAATAAATGGTGCTAAGATAACTGGGTAGCCATACGCAGAAGACTGAAACTGGACCCCTTCCTAACACCATATATAAAATCAACTCAAGATGGATTGCAGACTTATATGTAAAACCTAAAACAATAAAACCCCTGGGAGATAACCTAGGAAATACCATTCTGGACATAGACCCTGGCAAAGATTTCATGCTGAAGGTGCCAAAAGCAATTGCAACAAAATCAAACACTGCCAAATGGGACTTAGAGCTTCTGCACAGCAGAAGAAAATATAAACAGAGTAAATAACTTACAGAATGGGAGAAAATATTTGCAAACTATGCATCCAACCAAAGTCTAATATCCAGAATCTATAAGGAACTTAAATTCACAAGCAAAAAACAAATAATCCCATTAAAAAGTGGGCAAAGGACATGAACAGACACTTTACAAAAGAAGATATACACATGGCCAATAAGTATATGAAAAAATACTCAACATTACCACTCATTAGAGAAATGCAAATGAAAACCACAATGAGATACCATCTCACACCAGTCAGCATGGCATTATTAAAAAGTCAAAAAATAAAAGATGCTGGTGAGGTTGAGGACAAAAGGGAACACATAAACTGCTGGTGGGAATGTAGATTAGTTCAACTATTGTGGAAAGTAGTTCAGTGTTTTCTTAAAGAACTTAAAACAGAACTACCATTTGACCCAGAACTATCATTCCCACTATTGGGAATGACCCAGAACTACCGTTGCCACTTAAAACAGAACTATCATTCTCATTATTGAGTATACACCCAAAAGAATATAAAATGTTTTACCATAAAGACAAATGCACACATGTTAATCGCAGTACTATTCACAACAGCGAAGACATGGAATCAACCTAAATGCCCATCAATGGTATACTGCATTTTAAAAATGTGATACATATAACACCATGGAATACTATCCAGCCATGAAAAGTAATGAGATCATGTCCTTTGCAGGAACATAGCTGGAGCTAGAGGCCATTATCCTAAGCAAACTAACACAGGAACAAAAAACCAAATACCTCATGTTCTCATTTATAAGCAGGAGCTAAACATTCAGCACACATGGACACAAAGAAAACAACAAACACTGGGGCCTACTTGAGGGTGGAGGGTGGCAGGAGAGTGGGGACCAAAAAACTGCTATCATATACTTTGCTTATTACCTGGCTGATGAAATAATCTGTACACTAAACCCCTATGACACATATCACAAGCCTGTACATGTATCTCTGAACCTAAACATTCCACACAAAAAACTTGAAAATTAATTTAACAATTATTGTAATTCCTAATTTTGGCATTCCATGTTTCTAAGAAATTAGGGAAACAATGTGAAGTCTGATATGAGGCCATTTGCATTCGAATCCAGGTTTTGTTCTCACAAGCTTTGGAATACTGAGCAAGTCAACTAAGGTCTCTGAGCTTCCATTACCTCACCTGTAAAATAATGACATACAGCAATGCTTCTCAAACTCTAATGTGCATATATGACTTATCAAGTGATGCCTAAAGTTTTAGCAGCCTCTGGGAGCTTATTTGAAATATAGAATCTTAGGAACCACCTGAGAATTAGTTAATCGGAATATGCGCTTTAACAAGATCCAAGATGATACATCTGTCCAATTAAGTCTGAAAAGTACTGACTTTGAGGATAAATATCACCTATGATCTTGTTTCCGGCAGTTCCTCTAAGTAGTTGCATTTTCCTTTCAAGTCTTTATAGCTGGCTGGTATCAGTTTGTGGTATCCTCTCTCACTGCCCACAGCTTGTAGCCCCATCAACATAGTTTTCATTACTACCCGCCCCCCCGTTATAAACAACTCCTTTTTCTCACTACCGCCATATACCAGTGTTACTTTTTCATTCATATTTTCTGTCTCCAAGACTTTTTCCTAAATCATCCATATCTTTTAAAACACCTTAATTTTCTTTAAAATTGCTCCTGAATACATATTAAATGTAAATCCTTTTGCTTTACAGAAAGACTGGTTATATCAGAGGCGTGTGAACCACAGCAACTCCATCTTGAATAAGGGCTGGGTAAAATGAGACTGAAACCTACTGGGCTGCATTCCCAGATGGTTAAGCATTCTAAGTCACAGGATAAGATAGGAGGTTGACACAAGATACTGGCATAAAGACCTTGCTGATAAAACAGGTTGCAGTAAAGAAGCCAACCAAAATCAAGATGACGATGAAAGTGACCTCTGGTCATCCTTACTGCTACACTCCCACCAGCACCATGACAGTTTACAAATGCCATAGAAACATCAAGAAGTTACCTTATCTGGTCTAAAAAAGAGGAGGCATAAATAATCCACCCCTTGTTTAGCACATAATCAAGAAATAACCATAAAAATGGGCAACCAGCAGCCCTTGAGTATGCTCTTGTCTATGGAGCAGCCATTCCTTCATTCCTTTACTTTCTTTCGTTTTTTGTTGGTTTGGTTGGTTGGTTTTTGAGATGGAGTTTCACTCTTGTCGCCCAGGCTGCAGTGCAATGGTGCGATCTCGGCTCACTGCAACCTCTGCCTCCTGGGTTCAAGTGATTCTCCTGTCTCAGCCTCCCAAGTAGCTGGCATTACAGGCATCTGCCACCACGCCTGGCTAATTCTTGCATTTCTAGTAGACGCAGGGTTTCACCATGTTGGCCAGGCTGGTCTCGAACTCCTGACCTCAGGTGATCTGCCCGCCTCGGCCTCCCAAAGTGCTGGATTACAAGCATAACATTCCTTTATTATATTAATAAACTTGCTTTCACTTTGCTCTATGGACTTGCCTCACATTCTTTCTTGCGCAAGATCCAAGAACCTTCTCTTAAGGTCTGGATCAGGACCCCTTTCTGGTAACAGTTACAATATAACCTCTTCAGGCATCCTATATCCCAGTTACATTGTATTATTTCTTGTTCTTCATCATATTAGAAATTAAAACATACGGCCAAGCCAGGCGCGGTGGCTCATGCCTGTAATCCCAGCACTTTGGGAGGCTGAGGCAGGCGGATCACGAGGTCAGGAGATAGAGACCATGGTGAAACCCCGTCTCTACTAAAAACACAAAAAAATTAGCGGGGCGCAGTGGTGGGCGCCTGTAGTCCCAGCTACTCGGGAGGCTGAGGCAGGAGAACGGCGTGAACCCAGGAGGCGGAGCTTGCAGTGAGCCGACAACGCGCCACTGCACTCCAGCCTAGGCACCAAAGCGAGACTCCATCTCAAAAAAAAAAGAAAGAAAACATACATTTAAAAATATTCACCTATCAACTTAAACAAAAATAAATCCATTACATGTTAACATAAATGACTCAATTTTACAAAAATAAGTATTCCCTCTACCTCCCTCCAAAATGGTGAGAAGAGTGGCATTATTTTACATTTGTACAAATCTCTCTGATGTCTGTCTGGGTTAATAGAAGCTGGATTCTCACATCTGCTTCTGCTAGCCTCTGGAAAACTCCACTTTATACATGTAAGAAAATGAGAGTGAAAAAGGCAAATAAAGTCTTAGTATTATTATGTAAACAGTTTTCAGTCTCAGGGACCCCAAGAGGGGTGAATGGATAACACTTTGATAACTGCTGGCTTATAAGAAACAGAACTGTGTCCGGAGTTTCCGCAGCTGGTTCCTTCCAGTGGGTTCTTGGTCTTGCTGACTCCAAGAATGAAGCCGCAGACCTTCGAAGTGAGTGTTACAGCTCTTAAAGGTGGTAGGGACCCAAAGAGTGAGCAGCAGCAAGATTTATTGTGAAGAGAGAAAGAACAAAGCTTCCACAGCATGGAAGGGGACCCAAGCAGGTTGCGCTGCTGGCTGGGGTGGCCAGCTTTTATTCCCTTATTTGTCCCCACCCACGTCCTGATGATTGGTCCATTTTACAAAGTGCTGACTGGTCCATTTTATAGAGTGCTGACTGGTGCATTTACAAACCTTTAGCTAGACACATAGCGCTGATTGGTGTTTTTTTACAGAGGGCTGATTCGTGCATTTACAATCCTTTAGCTAGACACAGAGCGCTGACTGGCGTGTTTACACTCCTCTAGCTAGACAGAAAAGTTCTCCAAGTCCCCACTCAACCCAGGAAGTCCAGCTGGCTTCACCTCTCAGAACCACTAACATTTGAGTACTTTATGCCAAGCATTATGCTAAACATTTAACATACATTATCTCATTTAATTCTCATAATAATTTGAAGTAGATACTATCAGGGCCATGTCATAGTTGAGGGCACTAAGGTTCAAAGAGTACAAAACTTGCCTAAGGGCACATAGCAATTAAGGAGTGGGGCCAGGATTTCAATCCAGGTTTTCTGACACTGAAGCCCACACTTGGAGCTACTTTGCAGTATCCCCTCTTAAAGCAAGAGATGCCAGGGGAAATTCAGATTTACTTACAACAAAAGTGTTAAAATGAGAGATAGTATATCTAGGTAAGTTCAATGAGACTTCGGTGAATTTGTTCTTATTCAGTAAAATCAGTTTAAGCAGTTACTATGTGTAGTCTTTTGCAAGAGAATGCAAAAATATGTTTCTCTTTAATTAGCTTATAATTCAGCTGAGGGAAGCAAAGCCAAACAGTGAAGGATAAAAAATAATTAAGTACAACAATACTAGAAAGGTTTGGAAGTCATAAAAGATTAATGGATAGAGATGGGGCTTTTTTATTCATGTCAAGGTGATAGTGCAATAGTGTTCACCTACCACTAAATCACTCCACATCCTTTTTTTCCCCAAATTTTTACCCTTTACTCCCTGTCCCTATACTCTCTCAGTGTCCTTCATCAGGAAGATTAGTCAGATCTTCAAAAAAAATTCACACTATCTTACTGGTTCTCCAACTTTTGAGTCCTTAAAAATAACATTTAAAATGCACATTATTCCAGGATGTATCCACTAAAATGATGCTACAATAAATCTTGGGTATGGTTAAGATTTTTAACCAGAATCTCCAGATGCCTCACAGATTACCCTTTGAGAAAGGGAAGCCTCAGTATTGCTAACTTACACTTGAATGTGTACGATACCTTTAGGGATCCTTACTCAGTACCACCTATAGACTTTGTTATTGTTTATAACCATGAATAAAGTCAAGGTCTGAAATGTTCAATCCTTGTTTCACCATGGAGATTCATTCTATGCTATGGTATGAGTTTTATGGCGATGGGTTTGTGGAAACAAAAAATTGCAGCACTTCTTAGAATCAAAAATATATTCTCCATACAACCACATTTTAACTATGTTTCTGTTACCAATGATGTATACATCTTATAATGTTTACAAATTAATATTAAATTGATAACTGAGGAAATATTAAAGCAGATATTACCTCTCAATACAATGACTTTTTCATTGACTGAAGGCATCTTTCTTGCTCAGCATATCAAGTGTTATTAGTTCTAGCTAAATAACGTTTATCTGGTCATTGTTGTGCTTCAATGAGTGGCAACACGTGGAAAAGAAACCATATATATTTAACTCCTTAAAATGAATTTGTTGTTTAATTATCAATTTCTTACTTAACATTTTGCCAACTTTAGCCCCTTACACCCACAAACCCTTACTTAACTTTATAGGCAGTTTACATTACGACTTTTCCAAGTCCCAGGCACTTTTGCCTCTGTAAGTCACTTCCTCCATTTAAAAATACTGTATATTAAAAATTATATTTTACAACTTCATTAATATGAAGACAAATATAATTCAGGCTGGATTCATTATTCATCACTATTATACTCATTTTTTCTCCTGTAAAAATTAATTAAAATTAAAGTGAATTTTATGGGCTGCTATAAATAGCATCGGCCCAAGGCACTGTGCTTACTGTGCTTAATGGGTAAGTTGGCCCTGCTTCAAGGCCCTGCTCAAAGGTCACCTCCTCTAGATATTCTTTGATATCCCAAACTCATCTCAAGTCAGTATGCCACCTTTTTATTCTGACAGCACTTGATTATCTTTTCTTTTAGAACATGTGTCTCACATTAGATAAGTATTCTAATCTATTCTCTCCCCTATAGGACCATAGCTTACTCATTTTTTTGACTACCTTCTCATCTCCAGAAATTGGGATGTAATTCTGGTTTTTTATTAAACTAAGTATTAACATATTCAGAAGAGTATTTAATTTACTCTTCTCTCCATCTTTGTTTGCAAAAAGAAAGGTAAAAATATGAACTGTAAGAACAGAAAAGACTGAAAAGCACTAATGGTCATATACAACATCCAAAAAGAAAGGTTTTCAACCATGTGACACAATAATGAAACGGCCAAATATCTCAAGAGGCAAGCTAACTGCTTCTCTTGGTAAATGATGTATCTGGATGACCCTAGAATGAATTGTTAATTCAATATAATAAAAAATATGATGGAGAATTTTAAAATTAAGATGGCTCTGGATAACCAGGGCATAACAGATAAAGGACAGAGAGGAGGTTCCAGAAGAGTTGAAGACAGGTAAGGGAAGAGAAAAGGAAGAGACTATTTTATTATCAATATCTTTCTGAATGGGACTATATTATGTCATCTAGTCTCTAACCAGATGGGAAGCATTTTCTCAAGAGGCAGGGGCTCTCAAAAAGGAATAAAATGAAAGTAGTTCCTGCTATAAGGAAGAAAGCAGTTCTTTATGTAGAGTTTTACTAGAGAAAACTGCTAACATATATAGATTGACTGAAAGAATTTCATTTGATGCTTTGATTTTGGTACCTTTTATGGCAAAAAGGCCCTGGTATAATAATTGGAGTATATAACTTTGACGTTACCTACATAATTAATATAACAATAGTTGTAAATCTCAAAAATATGTGCACATGCTAAATTTCAGAAGTATTTTAAGTTGTAAAGTTTCTGTTATGCAGTATTGCTAATGGTTACTTTATAACTTTAATTTTTAAAATATAAAATGTAATATAGAAAGTTTCAGCAATGTATGAATGCTCCAATTTTCTACAGGGTTTGACTCCCTAGAACACTTCTATCAAACAGAAAGCCGAAACGGGGAGGACAGAGATATTTGCAAGTTGTATGCTCTGTAAGAAGATACAAAAATGGTCTTTAAAATTTTTCAATGACAAAGCTATGTGGTTTATCGGTAACCCCAAATCTCTGAAAAATTCCTAATATATAGTGGACACCTGCTGCATTAACATACAAAATTAAAGACGATGTTCTCTACTCACCCACATAATTATTTTGCTCTTTTAATTACAAAAAGTGATAAAATGAAATGCATTCATATTAAAGGTCTTGGGGGACAAATAATTCCACTGATCTGTGTAAACATACCACCTGTCCAAAACACACTAGTCTATAAATAATCATGCTCTTCCCAGTCCCCAAAATGGAAACATCATTTCAGAAGGAAAGCAAAGCAAGAGAGACAACTGTATCAAGCTAAAAAACAGCCTGAACTCTATTTTAAGACCAGTGTTTTGATGATCATTTAGTTTTCTTAGGCAAGATTTTTCAAAAGGACAGTCAAATCAAGGTTAATAACTATAAATTAACTTATCAGATAAAAACAAAACTGATAAAATAACATTTGTATTCAACTAAGTTTCATTATATGTCAGATCATTTTACACCACAGGCCAATATGAAATGCACAGTCTCATTTCTCAACTAATTTCTACAATTTCACTTAGTCTTGTCTTAAAATGAAAGTTCTAAATAAAATCAAAACATATAACTGAGTGTGTATGTTAATTTAAAGTAACATTTTAAGGGCCGGGCGCGGTGGCTCATGTCTGTAATCCCAGCACTTTGGGAGGCCAAGGTGGGTAGATCACGAGGTCAGGAGTTCAAGACCAGCCTGACCAAGATGGCGAAACCCTGTCACTACTAAAAATACAAAAATTAGCCGGGTGTGGTGGCGGGCTCCTGTAATCCCAGCTACTTGGGAGGCTCACTGCAGCCTTGACCTCCCAGGCTCAAGCCATCCTCCCATCTCAGCCTCTAGAGTAACTGGGAATACAGGCACGCACCACCACACATGACTAATTTTTTTTTTCTATTTTTTGTAGACACGAAGTTTCACCACCTTGCCCAGGATGGTTTTCAACTCCTGAGCTCAAGCAATTCGCCAACCTCAGCCTCTCAAAGTGGTGGGATTACAGGCAGGAGCCACCAAGCCTGGCCTCATGTACATCTTTTGACTCTCCAAAAACTTAACTACTAATATCCTTCTGCTGACCAGAAGCCTTAGTAGTAACATAAACAGTCGATTAACACATATTTTGTATGTTTCATGTATTATATACTGTATTCTTACAATAAAGTAAGTTAGAGAAAAGAAAGTCGTAAGAAAAATATATTTACTATTAATTAAGTGGAAGTTGTTACTATAAAAATCTTTATCCTCAATGACTTCACATTGAATATGCTGAGGAAAAGGAGGAAGAGTAAAATGGGAGGTTGGTCTTGCCATCTCAAGGGTGGCAGAGGTGAAAGGAAATCCAATATAAGTAGACCTGCACAGATCACATCTATGTTGCTCAAGGGTCAACTGTGTAACAAAATGTAAATTTTAGAAAGACATGTTTTACATATAGTAGGACAATGAATTTCAAACCATGAACCACATAGCCAGGAGTAAAATGACGGTTTCAATCCCGGCTCAAATCCAAGGCAGGTACAATTTCTTTCTTCCCTTTTCTCAAAACTTACTTTAATATTTTATGTCAACTGACATTCCAGACCAATTAAGAACAACCACCTGAGTCAACCCACAGTCTGTCAAATCTAACACTCTCAGACTTGTTAGCTAAATGTCAACAAATGGCACCAAAAAGAAAAAATGATATGATAAATTTATTTAAAACACTAATATTCAACCTGGATTTCACCAATGTCAGTGTAAAATGGGAGAATTTCCTTCTAGATTTTTTTTTTTTTGAGACAGAGTTTTGTTCTTGTCACCCAGGCTACAGTGCCATGGTGTAATCTCAGCTCACCGCAATCTCTGCCTCCGGGGTTCAAGCGATTCTCCTGCCTCAGCCTCCCAAGTGGCTGGAATTACCATGTCCCAGCCAATTTTTGTTTTTACTAGAGATGGGGTTTCACCATACTGGCCAGGCTGGTCTTGAACTCCAGATCTCAAGTGATCTGCCTGCTTCAGCCTCCCAAAGTGCTGGGATTACAGGCATGAGTCACCACGCCTGGCCTCCTTCTAAATTTGAATGACATTTAACCACAAAAGGCTCTCATTTTACCTCTGATTCTTTTATACATACTGATATGGAGATATATATAAAGGCATGATAAGGGCACATAACTCTTGAATAGAAAGCATACACAAAATTTAATTTATTGGCTGGTACAACAAAAGGCAATAGTATTCTAAATCCATGGTTTCCAAACTTAAGCATGCATTCAAATCCCCTGAAGACCTCGTTAAAACACCGATAGCCAGGCCCCACCCCAAAAGTTTCTGATTTAGTAGGTCTGGGGTGAGGTCCAA
The DNA here is from genome assembly GCF_028858775.2 of Pan troglodytes. NCBI lineage: Eukaryota > Metazoa > Chordata > Mammalia > Primates > Hominidae > Pan > Pan troglodytes. Next base: position 68,406,190 of record NC_072398.2, read on the forward strand.
GAATTAGCATTTATAACAAGTACCCAGGTGATGCTGTTGGTCTAAGAACCACACTTTGAAAATTGCTACTCTAGTAATATATTAAATTATAATATTCATTTTTCATGCCATATAAAACCATATCTCTAATTCATCAATTTATAATTACTCTAATTCATCAATTTATAAATGCTGCTTTACATCAATGATTTTCAGATTTCTTTTACTGGATGACAGATAATTACCATGACCTATTTCCTCAAGTCTTTTATGTTGTATCTCTACCAAAAAAGAAAAACTTCCAAAAAGGCTAAAGAACTGTCACATTACCAACTGTTTTAAGACAATGGAATTTGAAAGTCTAGAAATTCTACCCTTTGTCAATATATTATTACATTTGCCATCCCTCATAATCAGGTTTATTCTCCAAGGCACTCTGCCTTGGTTTAATTATTTTTTATTTTTAATAATTATTGAAAGATAACCCAATGAACTTTATTACCATCTTCTTTTTTAAAAGCATCCCCTCTCCTATCTCGTAACACCACCCCCACGCCCCCGGCCCTGCTTCCTGCTTTTCTTCTTTCTGTCAGAACCACTTACCTTGTTGTAAACCATTCTAAATATTTTGGCTCTACTAATCCCCAAGAAAAAAAAATTAGAAAGATGCTAAAACACATCAATATTCATTAAATATCAAATTCAAACATTTTGGTCTACTAGACAGAGCCCTAACATACCCATCCAATCTTATCTTTCAGATATGTCAGATCCTGTTATAAGTCCAGTGTTTTATTTGCTCAAAAGAGAATACTTAAGAGCATCTAACTTAAAATGAGATGAAATGACTGAACAGTTTATGTAAGGTAGGATTATTATTTATCTAATCATTTTCTCTACATTACAGCTAATTTAAATGTGTGATTTTTTAAGATGCTCGCAACACAAAGAAGTGATAAAACGTTTAAAGTAACAGATAACCCAACTATCCTGATTTGATCATTACACATTGCATACATGTATCTAAATATCACTCTGTACCCCACAAATATGTACAATTATTAAGTATCAACTAAAAATAAAAGAAGGCGGAAAAAAGAAAATACCAAAGCCAGAAAGCAACAGAATAGCATCTTTAAATTGCTGCAAGAACAAAGGTCAACTTTTTATTGAAATTTCAAAAGTAATAAAGCAAAAAGTACAGAGAATAATATTCTAAGCCCCAACATGTCCAATGCTCAGCTTCAACAATTATTAACATTTTGCCAATGTCATCAACTGATGCCAATATCATCAGTCACATTTTAATCCTAAGAAATAAAATTCTAAATATACTTCCAACTTTTTTCTTTATTGTTTCATAAATTTTTAAAATGCATTTTTATTTAATCATATTGGACTTTAAATAAATTACTGATAATCATTATTAAATTATCACATAAACATTTAACTAGTGTTTCCAGAATTAGAATCTCTGTTCTCAGGTTCAATAAATCTATGTCTGTACATTTCCTTGGTATTTATATATCCCAGGTTTTCTATGTATTTTACAAATGCAGATCATTCAAAATCTGTTCCAGGAAAACAAAGTGTTACCATTGAATGGTCAGAATTATGTTGTAAAATTAATTTGGAAAATACATTATAATCTAATTCACAAACTTTGCTGCACATTATCATGACCTGAAGAGCTTTAAAACATACAGATCCGGCTGAGTACAGTGGCTCATGCCTGTAATCCCAGCACTTTGGGAGGCCAAGGTGGGCGGATCATGAGGTCAGGAGATTGAGACCAGCCTGGCCAACATGGTGAAACCTCGTCTCTACTAAAAATACAAAAATTAGCCAGCTGTGGTGGTGGGCACCTGTAATCCCAGCTACTTGGGAGGCTGAGGCAGGAGAATCGCTTGAACCCCAGAGGCAGGGGTTGCGGTGAGCCAAGATTGCGCCACTGCACTCCAGCCTGGGAGACAGAGTGAGACTCTGTCTCAAAAAAATAAATAAATAAATAAATACAGATGCTCAAGTCCCAAGATTCTGATTTAGTCAGCTTAGGGTGCATGCAGTCTGTCCAAGATTTTTGTTTTTTAATGTTGCCCAGGTGATTCTAATGTGCAACCACAGTTATGAATCACTGATATAGTCCTCTTCTTGCCAAATGCAAAAATTCTCCCTAATGTCCCTATGTGGTAGCTACATAACATTCAATTCCAAAATTTAATGACATCTCCAACAATTTTATTTGGGGGCAAATTTAACTACGTGAAAGTTCTAACAAGCGAAATTTGCCACTCCATACCCACTGGTCCAAATTCTATTTTATGTGGTCACATAAAATGATTCTAATTTTTGTTCATTATCAGAGCTATGAAGTATCCCCTAAGTACTCTATGTTAAACTTTTCTTCAATCATTATCTTTACAACAATTTTCAAACCCATTCCCATGTATTGATGGCTCATTTCTAGAAAAGTTCAGTGACCTTTTAAAAACACAGCACCTATCATCAATACCCAATACTCCAGAAAAGGACAGTCTGATTAATGCTCTGCACAGTAGTACTACCACCTTTTTTTGCTGTATAAAACTTAATACATAGCATTAATGTTTTTTAAAGTTGTATCTTATTACTGGCTCATACCAAAGAAACAGCTAAACCCTTAGATTATATTAACTGTAATCATGCTACCATTCTTCTATCCTACAGATTTTTTTAAACTTCATATCTATTCAATTCTATTAAATGTAACTATTGGGTTGGTGCAAAAGTAATTGCGGTTTTTGCCATTACTTTCAATGACAAAAAACACAATTACTTTTGTACCAACCTAATAGTAGTGTGCTAGAAAATGTTTCCTGGGGTGGTGGGCAGGTTTGCCAATTTCTATAGTGTAAATACTCCTATCATGGCCAATTTCAAGCTACCAGCAGTGAACACAGGGTTGAGAAGAGATAAAGACAATTATCATAATCTTGTGTGAGACAGTTCCAGCGTGCCACTAAATTTAATTCATCATTCTTAGCCAGAAGTTTCCATCACAGACTCTAAAAACATATTTTGAAAATAATATTTCCCAAACCACACCCAAGATTCTGATGTAGGAGATATAGACTGGGATCTGGTTATTTGCATATTTTTAGCAATCCCCAGGTAGTTCTGAGGTACATGTTCAGAAAAAAAACACTTTTGGCTGCCACTAATCTGTCAATACTCTTTGGTTATAAGTTGTTCAATCAGCTCCAAATCCTCCTAACTATATTATCATTCATCTCGTATATTTTGGTCCTCCACAAGAACAGCATGACAGGTTTTAAAAAACAGTCTTCTTAAATTTTATGCCTATGACATTCTCCTATTCAATTAAGAGAACTAACTTCAAAAGAAAATTAGGGCTAGGCACGGTGGCTCATGCCTGTAATCCCAACACTTTGGGAGGCCAAAGTGGGCGGATCACCTGAGGTCAGGAGTTCAAGACCAGCCTGACCAACATGGTGAAACACCTTCTCTACTAAAAATACAAAAATTAGCTGGGTATGGTGGCAGGCACCTGTAATCCCAGCTACTCGGGAGGCTGAGGCAGAATAATCGCTTGAACCCGGGAGGCAGAGGTTGCAGTGAGCTGAGATTGTGCCATTGCACTCCAGCCTGGGTAACAAGAGTGAAACTCCATCTCCAAAAAAAGGAAAAAGAAAATTACGTTGTGTTTGGCATGGCTTGCTTCTGTGAATCAATATGAGCTTCTAGAAGATGAGCAGATTACTGAATATTGAAAAATAATCCATTTAAGGAGGGTTCACTTCCAGGCAAGAAGGAGGACCTGGAGGCCAACTACCACCTACAAGTTAAACAAACAGAAAACTGAATAATATACCTAAGTCATTTGTTTCAAGGTAGCAAATAGCTGCTGAAAGAGCAAAAACTAGAGGTAAAAGACCTAATTCCAGAGGGGGAAGAATCTTAGAGAGGTGAACTTACTTCCTGAAGACACTTAGCCTAGAACATTACCCATTTGACAATCAGGTGTGAAGTTTAGAACCTGAAATTTATACCTGCAGAGGGCTGATGATAAGAGCCAAAAATAAAGCAACAGAGATTTTAGCAGAGACAAAAGCTTATACTTTTAAAAACCAGAAAAGGCAGGATAAATTAAACCCAAAGAGCACAGAGCAAGGAAATAATAAAGAGTGGATATCAATAAAATACAAAATAGGTAAACAATAAAGAAAAGTGATGATACCAAAACAGGTTAGTTTGACAAGATCAGACAGGCTTGAAAATTAGACGGTAAATATTCTGAGGCCATGCAGTGGCTCATGTTTATAATCCTAGAACTCTGCAAGGCTGAGGCAGGAGGATCACCTGAGGCAAGGAGTTCAAGACCAGTCTGGGCAACATAGTGAGACCCATCACTACAAAAAGAAAAAAAAAAAAACTAGCCAGGCATGGTGGCACCCACTTGTATCACTTGTGCCCAGTAGTTCCAGGCAGCGCCACTGAACTCCAGCCTGGGTGACAGAGTGAGACCCTGGCTCCAACAAACAAACAAAAAACCCACCAAAACTCTGTAGCTGATATAGCCCAAAGTTTATCTGATACATGGATCTATCTATTATATGACATTCCACTCTAGGGATTGTCCACTCCCTTGATGGCTACCTCCAAGAATTGAGAGCCACATACATAGCTCAAGAAGCTTTCATTAAAACAACTTCTCAGCCGGGCACGGTGACTTGCGCCTGTAATCCCAGCACTTTGGGAGGCTGAGGTGGGCTGATCACCTGAGGTCGGAAGTTGGAGACCAGCGTGAGCAACACGGAGAAACCCCGTCTCTACTAAAAATACAAAAATTAGCTGGGTGTGGGGGCGCACACTTGTAATTCCAGCTACTCAGGAGGCTGAGGCAGGAGAATCGCTTCCGGGAGGAGGCAGAGGTTGCAGTGAGCCAAGATCGCACCATTGCACTCCAGCCTGGGCAACAAGAGTGAAACTCTATCTCAAAAAAAAGAAAGAAAGATAAAGAAAAAAACAACTTCTTTGTAACTATTGATTGTTGATCATTGACCTTTTCCCATACAGATAATTTCAAGACCTCCTATAATCTTCTTCTGAACTATATTTTGATGACAAGATGGTTCAGTGGAAAGAATGCTGAAATGCCCTCCAGAAACTGAAAATCCAATCTTCAACACTGTCACCAATTATTTGTGTAACACTGGATAAACCAATAGACAGCTCCTGGCTTTGGTTTCCTATGATAAAAAATAAGGCAATCTCTAAGATCCTTATCCATTCTAACATTCTATGAGTCCAAGATTCGTTATGGCATGGTCTGTCCACTTACAAATTTGCCTACTCTGGCCAACAGAATTCTAGTGTGTCTAAACCCAGCAGAGTGATGCTCATAAATAAATACAAGATTCCTGAGGTAGCCTATTCAGTAAAGAAGTGTGAGATAATTACTTTCCTTATTTCTGAACACTTTATTTACATTAATATTTTCATCAGATTAGATTATCTGGGGCTATATTACATTCAAACAACCATATACTTAGTAGTATCCAAACCAGGCACTTTGGATGCTACTGCCTACATTTAACCAATACTGCACTAAAAATCTTGTTCTCCCTTTTCCCATATTTTCCTAAATGATTTTTTGGTATTGAGCAGAGAATTTGAGATTTTTCTTAATTAGCCCACATCTTAATATATTTAGGCTACCATCTTAGCTTCTTGGATTCTAACATTCCAGAATATCAGCTATTCTTTCCAGCTAATAAAGTAAATTGATTCTAAATAGCATACTACTGTATATCAGCATTCTCTTCAAAAACACTGATTAAAATGCTGATTAAAATTGCCAAACAACAGAAAAGGGTCGCAACAGAAATACAGTTTCCACTTTAAAAAAAAAACTAGAAAAAGAGGAAATTAACTCAAAGAAAGAAGGAAGAAAATAGTAACAATCGAAGAGGAAATCAATTAAAAAGAAAACAGGGTCAGGTGTGGTGGTTCACACCTGTAATCTGAGCACTTTGGACGGCCAAGGCAGGAGGACCCCTTGAGCCCAGGAGTTCAAGACCAGGCTGGGCAACATAGTGAGACCCTGTCTCTACAAAAAATGGAAGACTTAGCTGGGCATGGTGGCATGCGTCTGTAGCCCCAATTACTCAGGAGGCTGAGATGGGAGGAATGCTTGAGCCTAGGAGGTTGAGGTTACAGTGTGCTATGATTGTGCCACCGCACTCCAGCCTGGACAACAAGATGAGACGAGACAGACAGACAGACAGACAGACAGATGACAGAGAGAGAGAGAGAGAGAACAGGGAAAAAATATGAGAGAAAAATCAAGGAAATGACTAAGACAGTAAAATTGATAGATCTCTAACCAGACTGATAATGATGATGCTAGAGGAGAAGGATGAGAAGGAGGAGGAAGGGAACGAAGACAACACAAATGGCCAATATCAGGAATGTGAGAGTTGACAAGGCTATAGCTTCTATCACTATGTAAAGGATAATAAGGAAATATTATAAATAACTTTAAGCCAATAAATTTGACAATTTTAATTAAATAGACAAATTCCTTGAAAGATACCAACTATCAAGAGTTCACTCAAGAAAAAACAGATAACCTAAACAATCCTATTAAAATCTTCCCATGAAGAAAGTTCCAGGTCCAGATGACTTTATTAGTGGATTCTACCAAACAGTTAAAAAGAATAATACCAGATATATACAAACTCTTCCGCACTAATGAAAAGAATTATTTCTTTTCATTAGTTTACCTCATTCTATGAGGTAAACATTACCCTGATACCAAAACAAGACAAAGACATTATAAGACTTCTAGAGAAAAATATCCCATATAAATACAGATGTAAAAATTCTAATACAATTTTAGCAAATCTAATTCAACAACATATAAAAAGGATATGTAATGACCAAGTGAGGTTTCTCCTAGGAATGCAGGGTCAATTTAACATGTGAAAATCAATGTAATTCGCCACATTAACAAACTAAAAGAGAAAAGCTATATGATCATCTCAATAAATATGAAAAAAGCACCTAACAAAGTCCAATGTCTACTTACTCCTAATAAAAACTCTCAGCAAACAAGGGATGCCCACTCACACCACTTCTACCCAACATTGCATTAGAGATTCAGCCCAGCGTAACCAGGCAAGTAAAAGAAATAAAAAGGCACCCAGCTTGGAAAGGTAGAAGTAAAACTGTCTTCATTGGCAGATGACACTTGGTCTATATAGAAAATCTGATGGAATCAATTTTTAAAAAGCTACTGTAACTAAAAAGTGAATTTAGCACATTTGCACAATACAAGATCAATATATAAAAATCTTTATATATATAGTACTTTTGCATAATAGCAATGAACAATTGGAAATTGAAATGGAAAAACAGTATCATTTGCAAGAGCATCAAAAAAAATTGAATACTTAGAAATAAATCTGATTAAAGACGTGGAAAACCCATATACTACAAAACACTGCTGAGAGAAATTAAAGAAGACCAAAGGGAAATATATACCTTACTCTCAGGTTGAAAGATTAAATATTAAGATGTCAACGTTTTCCCCAAATTTATCTAGAGATTCAATACAATCCCAATAAAAATCTTACCAGGCTTTTTTTTATAGAAACGGACAGAGTATTCCAAAATACATAAGAAAATGCAAAGGACCTAGAATAGACAAAACTACTTTGAAAAAAAAAAAAAGAACAAAGCTGGAATAAGAACAATGCTAATTGATTTCAAGACTATTATTAAAGCTATAGTAATCAAGAAATAGACCTACATATACATGAACAACTGATTTATTTTTTTATTTTTATTTATTTATTTATTTATTTTTGAGACAGAGTCTCATTCTGTTGCCCAGGCTGGAGTGCAGTGGCACAACCTCGCCTCAATGCAACCTCCGCCTCCCAGGTTCAAGCGATTCTCCTGTCTCAGCCTCCCGAGTAGCTGGCACTACAGGTGCACGCCACCACACCCAGCTAATTTTTGTATTTTTAGTAGAGATGCGGTTTTACCATATTGATCAGACTGGTCTTGAACTCCTCACTCAGGTGATCCACTGTCTCGGCCTCCCAAAGTGCTGGGATTACAGGCATGAGCCACCGTGCCCAGCATGACGTTTTGACAAATAAAATAGCCCCCTTAAACTATGGTTTCACTTTCCACAGTTTCGGTTACCATTGTCAACAGCTGTCTGAAAATATTAAATAGAAAATTCCAGAAATAAACAATTCATAGGGATTTTTTCATGTCATTCTGAATAGCACTGTGAAATCTCACACCTTCCTGCTCCATTTTGCCTGGGATGAGAATCATCCCTTCATCTAGGGAACAACACTACCACCCTTTAGTCACTTAGTAGCCATCTCGGTTATCAGGCTATCATGGTACTTCAGTGCTTGTGTTCAAGTAACACTTATTTTATTTAATGGCCACAAAGGGCAAGAGTAATGATGCTGACATACTGTTATAATTGTTATATTTTATTATTGTTAGTCTCTTATTGTGCCTAATTTAGAAATTAAACTTTATCATATGTATGTATAAATGTATAGAAAAAATATTGTATATATAATTTGGTACCATCCACAGTTTTAGGCATCCACTGGGGGTCTTGGAATGCATCCCCAGCAGATAAGGGGCAACTACTGCATACAAAAGCCACACAGTGGAGACAGGATGGTCTTTTCAACAAATGGTGTTAGAACAACTGATATGTGTATATAAAAAATGAATTTTGTTCCATGCCTCACACCACATACAAAAAATTAACTCAAAATGGACACAGACCTAAATGTAAAACCTAAAACTACAGAGCTTTTAGATGCAAACAGAGGAGAAAATCTTTGTGACCTTGAATTAGGCAAAGAATTATAAGATTTGACCAAAAACATGATCCACAAAAGAAATGATAAATTGGACTACATCAAAATTTAAAAGCTCTACTTTTGAAAAAATCTTTGCAAAATCTACATCTGATAAAGGTCTTGTATCTAAAATATAAAAAGAACTCTCCCCCCTCTCCCTCTCCCCCTCTCCACGGTCTCCCTCTGACGCCGAGCCCAAGCTGGACTGTACTGCCGCCATCTCTGCTCACTGCAACCTCCCTGACTCGTTCTCCTGCCTCAGCCTGCCGAGTGCCTGCGATTGCAGGCGCGTGCCGCGATGCCTGACTGGTTTTCGTATTTTTTTGGTGGAGACGGGGTTTCGCTGTGTTGGCCGGGCTGGTCTCCAGCTCCTAACCGCGAGTGATCTGCCAGCCTCGGCCTCCCGAGGTGCCGGGATTGCAGATGGAGTCTCGTTCACTCAGTGCTCAATGCTGCCCAGGCTGGAGTGCAGTTGCGTGATCTCGGCTGGCTACAACCTCCACCTCCCAGCTGCCTGCCTTGGCCTCCCAAAGTGCCGAGATTGCAGCCTCTGACCGGCCGCCACCCCGTCTGGGAAGTGAGGAGCGTCTCTGCCTGGCCGCCCATCATCTGGGATGTGAGGAGCCCCTCTGCCAGGCTGCCCAGTCTGGGAAGTGAGGAGCGCCTCTTCCCAGCCGCCATCCGGTCTAGGAAGTGAGGAGCGTCTCTGCCTGGCCGCCCATCGTCTGAGATGTGGGGAGCGCCTCTGCCCCGCCGCCCCGTCTGGGATGTGAGGAGCGCCTCTGCCCAGCCGCGACCCCGTCTGGGAGGTGAGAAGCGTCTCTGCCCAGCCGCCCCGTCTGAGAAGTGAGGAGCCCCTCCGCCCGGCAGCCGCCCCGTCTGAGAAGTGAGGAGCTCCTCCGCCCGGCAGCCGCCCCGTCTGGGAAGTGAGGGGCCCCTCCGCCCGGCAGCCGCCCCGTCTGGGAAGTGAGGAGCGTCTCCGCCCGGCAGCCGCCCCGTCTGGGAGGTGGGGGGCAGCCCCCACCCGGCCAGCCGCCCCGTCCGGGAGGGAGGTGGGGGGCAGCCCCCGCCCGGCCAGCCGCCCTGTCCGGGAGGGAGGTGGGGGGCAGCCCCCACCCGGCCAGCCGCCCCATCCGGGAGGTGGGGGGGTGCCTCTGCCCGGCCGCCCCTTCTGGAAAGTGAGGAGACCCTCTGCCCAGCCGCCACCCCATCTGGGATGTGTACCCAACAGCTCATTGAGAGCAGGCCATGATGACAATGGCGGTTTTGTCAAATAGTAAGGGGGGAAATGTGGGGAAAAGATAGAGAAATCAGATTGTTGCTGTGTCTGTGTAGAAAGAAGTGGACATAGGAGACTCCATTTTGTTCTGTACTAAGAAAAATTCTTCTGCCTTGGGATGCTGTTGATCTATGACCTTACCCCCAACCCGGTGCTCTCTGAAACATGTGCTGTGTCCACTCAGGGTTAAATGGATTAAGGGCGGTGCAATATGTGCTTTGTTAAACAGATGCTTGAAGGCAGCATGCTCGTTAAGAGTCATCACCACTCCCTAATCTCAAGTACCCAGGGACACAAACACTGCAGAAGGCCCCAGGGTCCTCTGCCTAGGAAAACCAGAGACCTTTGTTCACTTGTTTATCTGCTGACCTTCCCTCCACTATTGTCCTATGACCCTGCCAAATCCCACTCTGCGAGAAACACCCAAGAATGATTAAAAAAAAAAAAAAAAAAAAACTAAATTAAACAGGCCAGGTGTGGTGGCTCACACCTGTAATCCCAGCACTTTGGGAGGCGAAGACGGGGAGATCACAAGGTCAGGAGTTCGAGACCAGCCTGGCCAACATGGTGAAGCCCTGTCTCTACTAAAAATGCAAAAATTAGCCAGGTGCCTGTAGTACCAGCTACTAGGGAGGCTGAGGCAGGAGAATTGCTTGAACCTGGGAGGCAGAGGTTGCAGTGAGCTGAGATCACGCTATTGCACTCCAGCCTAGGTGACAGCGCAAAACTCCATCTCGAAAATAAAAATTAAAAAATTAAAAAAAAAACCTCTCAAAACTCAAGAATAGGAGAAAAACAACCCAATTTTTTAAATAGGCAAAAGATTTGAACATTTTCCTAAAGAAGATATACCAACGGCAAATAAATAGGAAAAGTCTCAATATCGTTAGTCATTTGGAAAATGTAAATTAAAAACACAACGAGGTAACACCACATTCCTATTGTAATGACTAAAATTAAATAGATTGACAATACCAAGTATTGGTGAAGACATGGAAAAAAAATGAAACATTGACACATTCTAAGTGAATGTAAAATTGCACTGCTACTTTGGAATCTCAAAATAATTAGGTTGACTGAAAGAAGCCAGACAAACAAGAGTGCATACTGTCTAAATACACATAAAACTTTAGAAAATGTAAACTGATCAACAGTGAAAGAAAGCCAATCACTGTTTGACTGAGAAGGGATAGAGTGAGATGGGGTGGGAAGCAGAGATTACAAAAAGGTATGAGGAAACTCTTGGGGGTGATGGATATGTTCACTATCTTGAGTGTGGTTATGGTTTCGCCAGTGTATACAAATGTCATAACTTATCAAATTGCACACTTTAAATATATACAGTTTATTAAATGTCAATTATACTTCAAAAAAGCTGTTTAAAAAACACACTAACCAGGAGAGATAAAAGCTGCTTTTCTTTAAAACTTTACATGCTTATGGCCGGGCACGGTGGCTCATGCCTGTCTGTAATCCCAGCACTTTGGGAGGCCGAGGCGGGTGGATCACCTGAGGTCAGGGGTTTGAGACCAGCCTGGCCAACATGGTGAAACCCCATCTCTAGTAAAAATACAAAAATCAGCCGGGTGTGGTGGTGGGCGCCTGTAATCCCAGCTACTCAGGAGGCTGAGGCAGGAGAACTGCTTGAACCTGGGAGATGGAGGTTACAGTGAGCCAAGATCGTGCCACTGCACTCCAGCCTGGGTGACAGAGCGAGACTTGTCCCCGCTCCCCCCCCCCAAAAAAAAAAAACTTTACATGTTTATAAGACTACAGCTATCTGAAGATAAAGATTTAAAAATTATCTTTTAAAAATGCAAATTCGACATTTCATTTTGGGGAAAATTTTTGTTAAAAAACAATATTTAACTTTACAACATAAAAAATTAAACATTACCTTTATGAAAGAGTTTGAAATTTTTAGTTGCATGATATTTCAAATAAAACATTCAAAAAATATTTAAGGAAAGTCATATGCAGAGTCACGTTTTCCTGTTCTTTTGAATATTTAGGGCTAAAAATAGGAGTCAGTTATGCCAGGAATATAGGTTAAAAAAAAATCACCTTGCAATAAAATCTCCACTAAAAAATTTTAGAACTAAATCTTCCAGAAACGTAAATTTACTGATAAAATTTGTCCTGCCTTTTATTTATTGTGGTAAAATATATATAACATTAATTCTACCATTTTAACCAATATTAAGAGTACAATTCAATGGCATTAAGTACGTTCATAATGTTGTGCAACCATCATCACTATTATCTCCAAAATTTTCATCACCTCAAACACACATAGTAAGGAATTACAAAGTGTTTATTAAACAAAACAAAAACAGGAAATTGAACATACTTCTTCAGATGCAGTCTTGTAAATCACAGATGACATGAGAGTCAGATGCTACTATCCACAAAAACAGTAGGCAAAAACCATTGGCTACTGATTACATCCACCTGAAAATTCTGAAAACTCCTATTTGTAATAGATGTTCAATTAAACTTCCTTTTAATTATTAATCTAAAAACAGTATCACACAGCTAATTAAAAATCATGTATCTATTTTTTCCAGTTTTTTCATATTGGCCGAATATTGTGCCTAAATAGTCTATTCAGCTTTTCTAAATTTATTTGACCTAATTGTTTTATTTAAATTTCTAACTAGGCGTTCTAAAAGACCTCAACAAGAAATGCTAATTAGAAATACTACTGCCATCATCCTCACATCACTACTTCAGCACCAATATCACTACCTCCAAAAAGACAAAAAGAAACCATGAGAAAAATTAGTAATGGATATTAAAGATCTCCACAACCATAATCAGGACCCTGAAAGGTCTCTTACTAAGAAATAAAAGTTAAAATATTTCTAAAATATTTTGCACAAAAGATTAGGATTTATGTTTACAACAAACAACACTTCTCTTCTACCAAGGTGTTTCCAATAAACATTCTGTAGGTTTTCTGGAGAGTTGGCGGTAAAGACAAGAAAAAGAAAACTAAAATCAGGAAGCACAATCCTTCTAGGTTCACAACACAAAATCTATAAACAGGAACAGGGGAGAATTGGGTCTGCCTATTCCACAGCCCTATTCAGATAGTGTTATGTAGGTACTTTAAAAAGGTAGAATCTCTCAAGTCCAAAGGACAGCAGGGACAGGTATAACTTGAAAAACAATTCCACTATTAAAATTAAACCACTGCACTTCATTCTATTTGTGTTCTCACTTATAAGTGGAAGCTAAATGATGAAAACACATAGATACATAGAGGGGAGCAACACACACTAGCCTATCGGAGGGTGGAGGGTAGGAGGAGGGAGAGGATCAGGAAAAATAACTAATGGGTACTAGGCTTAATACCTGGTTGATGAAATAATCTATACAACAAATCCCCATGATGTAAACTTACCTATGTAACAAACCTATACATGTAAGTCTGAACTTAAAAGTTTTTTAAAAAATGATTTAAAAATCTATCCTGGTTTTCTCACCATGTAACTATTCTTCCAACTACTATCAAGACAAAAATTCTATTCTGACCGTTATTTTTGTTGATTCTCCAAAATTAGAAATCTTAACTCTTAATACAAGTAAGGATTTCTTTTTTAAAATACATATTTCTACAACTGATATTGACTGAAAAATTAGCTAGAAAAACATATGCCGAAAAGTTACTCTATAGAAAATACTGTTTTCAGCTTAAATAAATTCCATTTAAGAATGCTTCTGTAGGGCTGGCCATGGTGGCTCATGCCTGTAATCCCAACACTTTGGGATATCGAGGTGGGCAGATCACGAAGTCAGGAGTTCGAGACCAGCCTGGCCAACATGGTAAAATCCTGTCTCTACTAAAAAAAAAAAAAAGCCAGGCATGGTGGCTTGCGCCTGTAATCCCAGGTACTCAGGAGGCTGAGGCAGGAGAATTGCTTGAACCCGGAAGGCGGAGGTTGCAGTGAGCAGAGATCATGCCACTGCAACTCCAGCCTGGGTGACAGTGCGAGACTCTGCCTCGGGGAAAAAAAAAAAAAGCTTCTGTGTCTTGATAGATGTAGATGTTGTACAACAGTGAATGTACTAAATGCAATCAAAATGGTTATTTTGTGTTATGTGAATTTTCACATGAAAAACATAGTATTTCTATGCATATTCTGGGTCATACAGCTAATTAAAAATCATGCATCTATTTTTTCCAGTATTCCTGAAGAAGGGAGCATATGGCTCTAATTGTTGCTGACAGATACCTGGAGAACTCCAACATGGATAATGACACAGCTGTAAGAATCATTTTAAAAAGTAGAGCCGGAAACTCAATGGGACCATACCTGAAGCCTGCATTCCTTAGACTTAATCAGTTCAAGACAGCACAAAGCCTATATTTTTATGGATACTTCTGAATCAGAACAAGGAACCCACGAAGGTCTCTAAATCCAGTCTGCATTAAACTAGTAACTCCAAATGTTAGAATACACTAGTCTACCAAATAAAGTCCAACTTTTTAAATTATTTAAGCTCCTTGGGAAGCTGGCTTTATCCATACAGCTAACTATTCTCCAGTGATAACCCTCCATGCTTCATTTTAAGTGTTCTACTAAATCTTCCCTGAATGTCTTAGAAATGTGCATTCTTTTGGTTTCGTCTTGTTGCTTCTCTGTGCTTAGAAGGCCCTCTCCTAAGGCTATCTAAATGTTAACCATGCTTCAAGATCCAGTTCAAATCCCTTTTTCTCCATTAGTCATTCTCTTACTACTACTTTTAGGAAGATTCTTTCATGGCCATTGCGAATAAACTGCTTCTGAGGATATCCACCTAATATATTGTGTTATTTTTGTATTGTTAAAAATTCTTCTTTGCTGTAAATTTATTAACCTAACTTTTTTTTGCCATGTCAAGAGTGAATCATATCATATTTTTCCTTAAGTGGAAATTATAGTCTTATAGAAAGACGACATATTGTTTTGCTAACATGTTAGAGGATCCCATACAGAAAAAACAGGAATGTGAAAATAATAAATCTTACAATGTAAATTATCTTATTTTGATGTATCCTTTAAAATTAACTATCTCATTTTCTTGTTGTAATGGCCAAAAGATTCCTTTGTGAGGAACCTAATAAGAACATATTTTGGAACTGCACAGCAATTGTGGAACAAGAGAAAATTTGAAATATATTTAATCACACTACATTTCCAACACTTTGTTTCAGAGTACATATAGGCATCTCAACCTCAAATAAAATTCATGTGCATTAGGGTATTTGCAAAATTAACTGCATGGGATAATACACCAATATAAATTCAATTTCCTTTTCCAATTTCACTGATTGCACCTCTTACAGTAAACACATAGCTGGTCAATTTCTCATCAGGAAACACGAATTGGCAATCTGTTTCCAAGGTGACAAACAATCTTTCACCTTTCAACCTTCAATAAGAAAATGAAATTTTAATCAATACAGGTAGATCCCCCACCCCCAATACCCTAATCCCAAAAAGTTATGCTTGTGGTTGCCATGCCTAAGAGTATTACTTAATGCTTAAAATCATCGCAGTTTATCTTTTCGGCTACAGTAGACACATTTTGTCAAATCCAAAGTGTACTAAGACTTTAAGCTTTAAAGAATAAAGAATTTTATCCTAAAATATATATATACATTTATATTTATAAGAGTGTATATATGCATGCATTTCTGTTCCATGAAACAGAAAGCCTGAAACAGTGAATAACCCAGTAGCAATGATACTTCCAAAGCAGTGTCCAGTATGTGGCGTCTAAAAGGAAGTAAGATTCCATGATTATTACTAAAAAAAAAAAAAAAAACAACCAACAGTCCCTGGAAAAATGGCTGATTGGAGGTCCCAGGCTGGAAATATATATGTCAAGTCTGGAAATTTTTGTAATATCAAATAGAAAAGAAGTTATAATAGGATACTAAGAGTCTATCAAAAGGAATGAGAAAACCAACTGAATAGGCTCCCACTGGCCAAAGATGAGAATTTAATCATTAATAGGGATAAAACTGCACTGTACCAAAATATACCAAATATATTGAAATATACAAATTGAATAAGACACTTAAAATGTTTCACTGGTCATCTTTGGAAAATGTTACAGAATCAACATTATTTTGAAAAAGGTAAACAAAGGGAAATAATTAAGCATTTATGCTATCTTTCCTATACAATCTGTATGTAAGAATAACCAAATAATTGACAAAGGGAAGTTTCCCTTTATAGAAGAATTCTGGCTAATAAACACAGGAGCATTAGGATATCACCATTTTGTAAACCTTAATGAATTAAAAGATCTAGGGTTAGGCAATGATCACCAGTAGTAACAAAACAGATAATCTGATTATATATATATATATATCCAGCACCTATAGTGTTCTTGAGAAAAATACATACACACATTATATATAGTCAGAATGGAAACAAGCTTCTAGATTTAACTACAAATTTACTGTAAATAAAGAGAACAGAAACTATGCTAAGATGCACCACAGGAGTACAATCAGCAAAATCCAGACTCTGGGAGACAAAAACAAAAAACCTGAATAAGCCAGTTTCTTCCATCAAAAAATAACAACAACAATAATAAAATTGTAAAAAGACAAACCAAAAATTCAAGAAAAAAAAGAGATGCAGCAGAAACCTATAAATTAGCTCTAACAAACAGAATTTTCTGTAATAAGAGAAATAATCTGTACTGTCCAGTATGGTAGCCCCTAACCTCATATCGCTACTGAGTACTCGATATATGGGTAGGGCAACTAAGGACCAGATTAATTCATTTCAGTTTTAATCAATGTAAATAGCTACATATGGCTAGTGCCTTCTGTACCGAATGGTGTCATTATAAACCAATGAAAAATTAAGAGACCTACTAATCAATCACAATATATTGTATGATGAATCTTATTTGGGTCCCTATTCAAGCTAATAAATCTTAAAATACACATAAAACAATTAGGGGCCATGTAAAAAATCTGGGGGCATGAGGATAGTCCTGCCCTTGTTCACCACTGCTGCCAGTAGCTGCGCCTGTCATCAGGATGACTGAGGACTGATCTGCCCTGCCTACCATTGGTGCATTATGTGCATAATCAGGGGCCTGAGAAGAGGTCTGCCCTGCTTACCATGGCCAGCACCTGCGCACATCATCTGGGAGCCTAGGAACTGGGAAATACCCACCCAACTGATGCTGGCACCCGCATGCGTTATCCAGAGGCCTGCAGATAGGTCTGCTCTGCCCACTGCTGACATATGTATATGACGTCTAGGAACTGAAGACAAGCCCACTCCACCCATCACCACCACTGCTTAAGTCTGAGTGTGCCAACTAGTGACCTGGGAATCAACCCACCCTGATCACTACTGCTGGCATCCACACATGCCATCCAGTGGCTTGGGGACATGTCCACCTTGCCCACCTTGCCCAGTGCCACCACCACTGGTGCCCAAGGACTAGCTGGTCTAGTGTTTTCATCCCTAGCAAAGCCTCAAAACAGCCTTCACTAAAAAACACAGTCTAAGCCAATGAGAAACTCATAGATACCACTGACACTAATTAAAGCTACATAAATAATTCAGAAACTACACTACTGCCCTACCCAGAATCAAAACCAAAGCAACCTACCCAATCAACACTATAGTTATGCCTACAGGAAAAAGTCTTTCTCTAAGAAAGTCAATCCATAAAATTGGAAGAAGTGACTATTAAATCAGAGGTGCAGATATCAGCATAAGGATGCAAGAAACATGAAAAAGCAAGAAAATATGATATCTCCAAAGAAACACAAGTCTCCAAAGAAACACAAGTTCTCCAGTAAAAAGAAAAAAAATCCCAAAAAAGAGAAATTTATGAAATGCCTGAAAAACAATTCAAAATAATATTAAAGAAACTCAATGAGAACACAGATAAACAATATAAAGAAATCAGGAAAATAATTCATGAACGGAATGAGAAAGTCAACAAAAAGATACCATTTTTAAAAATCAAACAAATCCTAGAACTGAAGTAGTCAATGAATGAAATAAAAGATACAATCGAGAGCTTCAACAATAGACTAGATCAAGCAGAAGAAAGAATTTCTGAACTTGAAGACAAGTCTTTTTAAACAACCCAGTCAGTACAAAAAAAAAATAAAGAAAGAATAAAAGAACTAAAGAAAGCCTATGTGACATATGGGACACTATAAAGCAGACAAATATTCTAATTCTAGGAATCCCAGAAGGTGAAATGATGGGTAAAGATATAAAAGCCTATTTAACAAAATAACTGAAAACTCTCCAAGACTTGCAAGAGATTTGGTTATCCAGATCCAGAAGCTCAATAATTCCCAAACAGATTCAACCCACAAAGGTCCTCCGTCAAGCATATTATAGTCAAACTATCAAAAGTCAAAGACAAAGAGAGAATTCTGAAAACATCAAGAGAAAATTGTCAAGTCACATATCAAGTAATTACCATCAGACTAACAGCAGATTTCTCACTACAAACCTTACAGGTCAGAAGACAATGAGATGATATATTCAAAGTGCTGGAAGAAAAAAACCTGCCAGCCAAGAATACTATGCCCAACAAAGCCATCCCTAAAAAATGAAGGAGAAATACTTTTTTTTCCAAATGTGCAAAAACTGAGGGCATTCATTCATCACCACTAAACCAGTCCTAAAATACTTAAGGGAATTCTACATCTGAAAGCTAAAGAATAATATCTACCATCATGAAAACACACTGAAGTATAAAATTCACTGGTACAGCAGATACACAAAAATGAGAAAGAAAATGGAGACAAATGTTGCCACTACAGAAAACCACCAAACCACATGATAAACAATAAGAACAGAAGAAAAAAGCAAAGGATGTATAAAATTAACAGAAAACAATGAACAAAATTACAGGAATAAGTCCTCACCTATCAATAATAACCTTGAGTGTAAATGGATTAAATTCCCCACTTAAAAGATACATACTAGCTGAATGGATTTTTTAAACATGATCCACCTATATGCTGCCTACCAGAAACCCATTTCACCTGTAAAGACACATATAGACTGAAAGGGAAGGAAAAAAATATCTCCTGCAAATGGAAACCAAAAGTGAGCAGGAGTTGTTATCAGATAAAACAAACTTTAAGTCAAAAACTGTAAAATGAAACAAAGAAGGTCATTAAATAATGATAAAAAAATCAATTCAGCAAGAAGATGTAACAATTCTAAACATGTATGTACCCAACACCAGAGCACCCAGATATTTAAGGCAAATGCTAGATCTAAAGAAAGAGATTCCAATACACTAATAGTTGGGAACTTCAACACCCTACTCTCACCATTGGATCAATCATCTCGACAGAAAATAAACAAATAAACATCTTAACTGCACTTAAACTAGATGGACCCAACAGACACTTATAGAACATTTCACCCAACAGGTGCAGAATAAACATTCTTCTCATCAGCACATGGAACATTCTCTAGGACAGACCATATGTTAGGCCACAAAACCAATCTCAAGAATTTTTTAAAAATCAAAATAATGTCAAGTAACTTCTCAGACCACAATGGAATAAAACTATAAATCAATAACGAGAGGAACTTTGGAATCTATACAAATACATGAAAATTAACAACATGCTCCTCAATGACCACTGGGTCAATAAAGAAATTAAAAATTTTAAATGTCTTAAAACAAGTGAAAATAGAACCACAACATACCCAAACCTACAGGACACTGTTAAAACAGTGCTGAGGAAAGTTTATAGCAATAAATACCTATATCAAACAAGTAGAGGGATTTCAAATTATTTAATGATACACCTCAATGAACTAGAAAAGCAAGAACAAGCCAAACCCAAATCAGTAGAAGAAAAGCAATAAAGATCAGAGCAGAAATAAACAAAAATAGAGACTAAAAAAATATACAAACAATCAGCAAAATAAAGTTTTTGAAAAAATAAAATGGATAAACTACTAGTCAGACTAACCATGAAAAAAAGAAGACCCATATAAAATTAGAAAGAAAAAAGGAGACATTATAACTGATCCCACAGAAATACAAACTTATTAGACACTATTATGAATAAATTAATGCTAACAAATTTTAAAACTTGGAGAAAATGTTTAAGTTCCTGAACAACCTACCAAGATTGAATCAGGAAGAAACAGAAAACCTGAAAAGACCAGTAACGAGTAGTAAGACTGAATCAGTAATAAAAAGTCTCCCAACCAAGAAAATTCCAGGATTGGATGGCTTTACTGCTGAATCCTACCAAACCTGTAAATAACTAACAATAATTCTCCTCAAGCTATTCCAAAAAACTGGAGAGGAGAAAACTCTTCCTAACTCATTCTACAAGGCCAGCATTACCCCAATAACAAAATCAGACAAAGACACAACAAAAAAACTACAGGCCAATATCTCTGACAAACACAGAAGCAAAAATCCTCAACAAAATATTAACAAACAAAATCCATCAATACATCAAAAAGATAATGCACCACGATCAAGTGGGATTTATCCCAGGGATGCAAGGATGGCTCAACATACACAAATCAATAAATGTGAAATATCACATCACCAGAAAACAAAAACCATATGCTCATCTCAATAGACACACACAAAAAAGCATCTGATAAAATTCAATGTCCTTTCATGATAAAAACTCTCAACAAACTAGGCATAGAAAGAGCATATCTCAACATAATAAACGCCATATATGACAAACCCACAGCCAACATCATACTGAAGGGGAAAGGTGAAAGCCTTCCTTGTAACAACTGCCCACTTTCACCATTCTTGCCCACTTTCACCATTCTTGCCCACTTTCACCATTCTTATTCAACATAGCACTGAAATTCCTAGCCAGAGCAATCAGGCAAGAGAAAGAAATAAAAAGGAATCCAAATTGGAAATGAGAAAGTCAAGTTGTCCTGCTTTATAGATGACATGATCTTAGATATAGAAAAACCTAACAATTCCACCAAAAAAACCTCTTAGAACTGATAAATTCCGTAAAGTTGTAGGATACAAAATAAGCATACAAAAAATCAGTAGGGTTTCTATACACCAATAATGAACTGAAAAGAAAGCAATCTCATTTACAATAGCTACTATATATATATATGTATACACACACACACACACACACACACACACACACCCAGGAATACATTTAACGAAGGAGGCAAAAGGCCTCTACGATGACAACTACAAAACACCAATGAAAGAAACTGAAGACAACACAAACAGAAAGATATCCCATGCTCATGGGTCAGAAGAATTAATAGCATTAAAATGACCACACTACCCAAAGCAATCTACAGATTCAATACAATCCCTATCAAAATGCAATGATATTCTTCACAGAAATAGAAAAAAAAAAATCCCAAAATTTGCATGGAACCACAAAAGACTCCGAATAACCAAAGCAATCCCAAGCAAAAAGAACAGAGCTGAAGGCATCACACTACCTGACTTCAAAGTATACTACAAAGCTATAGTAACCAAAATAGCAAGATACTGGACTAAATACATACACACAGGCCATTGGAACAGAATAAAGCATCCAAAAATAAACCCACATATTTACAGAAAACTGACTATCAACAAAGGCTCCAGAACATACACTGGAGAAAGAACAACCTCTTCGAAAAATGGTGCTGGGAAAACTGGATATCCATATGCAGAAGAATGAAACTAGATCCCCCTCTCTCACCACACACAAAAATCAACTCAAAATGGACAGAAGACTTAAATGTAAGACCTGAAACTATAAAACTACCGGAAGAAAACAAAGGGATATGTTTCAGAACATTGGTCTGAGAAAACATTTCATGACTAAGACTTCAAAAGCGCAGGCAACAAAAGTGCGCGCGTGCGCGCGCATACACACACACACACACAAACACAAACACACACACGCACAAATGGGACTACATTAAACTAAAAGGCTTCTGCACAGCAAAGGAAACAATCAACAGAGTGAAGACAGCACCTGCAGAGTGGGAGAAAATATCTGCAAACTATTCATCTGAAAAGCAAGTAGTATCCAGAATACCCAAGGAACTCAAACAACTCAATAATGAAAAAGCGATCCCATTACAAAGTGGGCAAAGGATTTGAATGGACATTTCTCAGAAGAAGACATACAAATGGCCAATAGGTATATGAAAAAAGTGCTCAATATCACTAATCATCAGGGAAATGCAAATCAAAACCACAATGAGATATCAACTTACCCCAGTTAGAATAACTATTATCAAAAAGACAAAAATAACAAATACTGCTGAAGATGCAGAGAAAAGGGGACTCTTATTCACTGTTGGTGGGAATGTAAATTACTACAGCCACTGGGAACGACAGATTGGAGGTTTCTGAAAAAAAACTAAAAATAGAATGACCACTTAATCCCCCAATCCAAAGAAAAGAAAATTAGTATATCAAAGGGATATCAGCACCAACATGCATATTGCAGCACTATTCCCAATAGCCAAGATATGGAATCAACAGATGAATGGATAAAGAAAACATGGTGTGTGTGTGTGTGTGTGCACACAACAATCAGGAGTCGGGGTGACACAAGATTAGCCCCTTCACTGATAATGGTTAAAGCTCGATTGTTGAAAAATGGGGTTCTTTATACATCCTCACCACTTTTTTATGTCTTTAAAAAGTTCCACAATCAAAAAAAATTGGGGAAGGGGAATACATTGATCCAGTGTACTAAAAAGAGATTTGTGGTCCTTGTTTCCCTCAGGAAGGATATCGGAAATAAAGATAAATTTGAGGTATAACTTGGAATATTTTGCAGGTAACTATCACTAGAGGCAGATAAATGGTCCTTTACTATATTTTATACACTCAAGTCTGACTAATATCTATTGGCCAGTTTTTCACTTTCCGGGATCATACCTGAATTTTTCTTTGACACCATTTGACTGTTCCTTTCACAATACAGCAGGTAGAAACACTTGAAGCAAATGCCTCATTTGGACTTCAAGCTCTAGTTCACAATTTGAAGAACATTATAATATTTTTTTAAATGTAAAAGCATGGATATAGTAGGCTGAGAATGGCAGCTCATGCCTATAATCCCAGCACTTTGGGAGGCCAGGCAAGAGGATCGCTTGACCCCAGGAGTTCAAGATCAGCCTAGGCAACATAGCAAGACCCTGTCTCTACAAAAAAATTTCTTTAATTATCCAGGCACACTGGCATGCGCCTGTAGTCCTAGCTACTCGGGAGACTGAGGTGGGACAGTCTACTGAGCTCCGGAGTTTGAGGCTGCAGTGGGCTATGATTTTGCCACTGCACTACAGCCTAGATGACAGAGTAAGATCCTGTCTCTAAAACAACAACAACAACAAAAATTTTTTTAAGAATATGGTAGGCACAAAAGTGTTCCTTCCCCTCCACCAAAAAAAGATATCTATATCAAATCCCTAGAATCTGTGATGTGATCTTATTGGAAAAAAGAGTCTTTGTAATGTAATTATAGATCTTGAGATGACATCATCCTGGATTGTCCAGGCAGACCTTAAATCCAATGACAAATGTCCTTAGATACCCAGAGGACAGACAAAGGACAAGGTAAAGAGGCACGGATTGGAGTGGCCACAAGCCAAGAAAGCCAGCAACCACCAGAAGCTGTAAGAGGCAAAAAACAGATACTCCCCCAGAATTCCAGAAGGAAGGTAGCCCTGCAGACACCTTGATTTCAGACTTCTGGCCTCCAAAACTGTGAGAGAATAAATGTCTGTCATTTTAAGCCACCAGGTCTGTGGTTTTTACAGCAACCGAAGGAAACTAATGCAAGAGGTTATCTACTTTTCCAATTATTGACTACCTTTTTTTCTTCATACTGCCTCAGATAACTGAAGTCAATGCTACTCTAAATGATTTTTAGAGTATCTCTTCCATTTCAGTGGCAGGAATTTTTCCTTTATTCAATGATACCTAATACTGGAAAACCACTACTCTCTGCTCACAACTTCATATGCTTCTTTCTAGCTTTCTCGTTGTTTCTTTACTGAACACCTTAGGTGGTCTTGCCTAAAGAAAATGAAAGCAACTCAAAAAGGAACTTCCCTTACTTTGAACTCTGCCAACTTTAAACTTTAACAATTGCTCCAGCTTTCTAATGTCTACTTCAGGAAATTCTATCTGAAATCATCAGATTCATCTGCTGGTATCTTTTCCTCTACAATGTAGAGTCTATATTTGTAATTCCCAGAACTTTTTTGTTCCATGATTTAATGTTTTATCATTATCTCTTCCCTATTTCATTACCTTCTCTCAAACTTGACAATAAAAAGGAAATGACACTGTGTGATAACTAAAACAGTGACTTCATACATTAGTGACTTTTACAGGTGATGAAATATTTTAAACACTAAAGATGCATTAAACAGTATCACAAAGAAAGGATTATAAACCCGTGTTTATGACATTTCTTCATTGCTTCCAGCTTCCTACCTGTATGCTACTAAAAATTATATTTGTTATCATAACATAATTTTACTATTTATATCATTATCTAATGTCATAACAATGAGCATTAAATTAGATCTAATTCTCTTTCTGTGAAAAAGTAGATATTTCTTCAAATCAAATAGCAATGCTATTTGTTCTTCAGAAGTACACCTTGCCTCTTAGTGAACTAGACTGAAGTTAGTGACATCTTTATAGAATATACGAGTCCATTTTTGAAGTTAATAGTTCTTGTTATCTACAAGCTGTCATTTCCATAATACAAATGAATATGCAAATCACTTTCCAATGTAAACATGAAACAAACAATAAGGCACACCCTTCAGAAATAACTCCATTACATGACTTTGAGTATCAATCAGAACTTTTCATCCTTCCTAAAGGGAGTTAATGAAGAATAAAATATATCATTCTTAAAGAGATGGCAACTATTTTGTTGGCTTGGCTATTGTCTCAACCTCCATTCTTAGCCATCTGTATTTCTTTATGGCTCTCACAACAAGGCTCAGTGCCTACAGATAGATCTACCACTTCATTCTTGGGGTTAACCTCACTACTAGTCCCTTGTATAGTCTTCTCATGCAACATTATCCCACTTCAAGCAGAGACAATAAATGACTAGGGTACCTTACTGACAAAACAATGCTAACAGAAAAATGGAACTTAGAAAAGCTACTCTCCTGCCTTTGCCCAGCTGAAAATGTAGCAAATTAAATATAGCTCTGCCTATTATAAACATCAAATTGTTTTATAGCTAGGTCAGAAAAGTCATGTAAATAATTTTTTTAGAGATAAATATGCAGGATAACAAAGTGGAAACTGGGGAGAGGGGACAAGATTTAAAATAACATGAAAAAGTAATGTTATATAAATGCACATATTTGACAGTAATCCTATAAATGCAAAAACTACTTCATGAATTTTAGAAATGCAATTCAGTCTTCCATTCTCCAGAATTAAAAAGCAAGCTCACATCTGTTAAAACAACAAAGATCTAGGGACAGGGGTGACATGGAAGAAGATGCTTGAAGTAGACCCTGTCCATTGAAGCGTATAATAAGAATGAATAATTTACAAGCGCACTTTCATCTTCAATGTCACTAAGAACTGAATTCTAAGGAGCTTAGGGAGACTGTAACACATCTGCTAACCAAGCAGAATAAGCAGAGAGAACCTAAGCCAAAATTTCTAACAAAACCTGTTCACAAGACTGGAGAGGGAACAGGGAGACTAAAGAAGAAATGGCAGAAAAACAGAGACTAGTGTGGTGGCCAGTTATTTATGTCCTTATCTCTATTCATCCAATTTCAGAAAGTCAGATAGCTGTATTAAGCTGAGTCAGAGATGAATTAAGCTAACATTAGCTATGTACACTCTCCATCAAAAGGAATGTATTGTAAGATAAAAAGATAAGCAAAATATACAAGGAAAACTATCAAGCAATAGGTCTATTTTAATTTAAATAGTCTAAAAAATACATTCCACTGAGTAGATATATATCAAAAAATCCTCTAACAACTCACATATGGTCTTTCAAATCTATGCCAATTTCATGTATCTTTGAAAGGAGGCATACTAAACATAAAAACACAAAAAGAAATGGTTTAATTGGTGTTTTGACAAAATACATAGTCTCTCAATACTTCATAAAATATAGTTTCTCAGCAATAAAACATGATGCCACAAAAACAAAAAACCTTTAAAATTATAATCTTGTATCATCTGCTCCTCTACTAATTTTAAAAAATACCGTATGTGTCATCTCAGACTATACCTTATGAAACCAAAATGCCAGTACTGTAAAACAACAACTACTAATAATATGTTTGGCCATCTAACCAGCAGGTAAAATTCTGCATCTAAACATAATAGATCAAGAGAATTTGAAAAATTTTTAAAACACACACACACATAGAGAAGCAACCTAGGTTAATTTACTCCTTTTTTTATAAACAGTACATTGGCTTCAAGGAATTGAGGAAAAGGATTCACTTTTATTCCTACTCAATGATGTGTCAAGTAAATATGTAAACTACATGCCTATTTCGGATACTAGATATAAAAATTTTAAAAAGTCATAATCACTAGTCACAAGAGACTTACATTCCAGAAAGAGAATTATTCAATTTTTAAAACAAGATATCAGTAAGTAACAAATGCTATGCAAAGAAATAAACTACAGTGAAGCAATATAAAGTGACTAAGTGGCTATATTAGACTGCAAGAGGAAGCTTGGCCTGATTTAGGTAAAGAAAGGAGCCTAGGAAAAAATGGGGGAAATGTAGAAGGTGAGATCATGGACATTTATGATTTAAGACCAGATTATTTAGGAATTGTAGGTCATAGTAATACATTTTTACATTACATCCTTGGATTACAAGAAGCAGCCTATTAAAACTCACCGTCATGTTCTTTGTAAAACTATTGTTGGAGATACTATTCAACACACACAAACAAAAGACTCTCCGTGAGAGTCCAAGGAAGAATTTCCTCTCAAATTTCATGTTCAGTAAGAGCTACTTTTTCTGAGGAACTGGTGTAAATTCACCTTGTATCAATTTTGAAATAATGTCTTCTTCTATCCTCTGAAAATTCAGAGCTGAATTTACATTCTGTCAATGGTACAAAACCTTACGGTATCTATTTTATTTAAATACACTTTTTTTTTTTTTAGACAGAGTCTTGCTGTTTCGCCCAGGCCGGAGAGCAGTGGCACAATCTCAGCTCACTGCAACCTTCATCTCCTGGGTTCAAGCAATTCTCATTGCTTAGCCTCCAGAGTAGCCGCGTTTACAGGCATGCGCCACCACACCCAGCTAATTTTTGTATTTTTAGTAGAGACGTGATTTCACCATGTTGTCCAGGCTGGTCTCGAACTCCTGACCTCAAGTAATATGCCAGCCTTGGTCTCCCAAAGTTCTGGGATTACAGGTGTCAGCCCTCACAAATGGGCAAATAAACTTTTAACCTTAGAATAGTTTTAGATTTACAGAAAAGGTGCAAAGATAGTACAGAGAGTTCCAATATCCCCTCAACCCAGCTGCCTCTATCATTAACGTCTTACATAAATATGGTACATTTGTCGCAATCAATGAATCAATAATGATACATTATTATTAACTAAAGTCCATACATTACCCAGATTTCTCTAGTTTATGCCTGATGTTCTTTTTCTGTTCCAGAATCCTCATGGTATCTATTCTATCTATTAAATTTACTCTAGTTTTACTCTCACTATTCTGTCTTCATTTTCCCCTTATTCTAAGTTCTGTATCTACTGTTATCTAATATGTGCTATCTTATTCTATAAACCTTCCCCAATACTTCTGGGAACTATATGGAGTAATAAAAAAATTAGGAGAGAAATTTATTGAAAGAGACAATTTGCTTTTTTCTAACAAGTTAAATAGTCTAGTATTTTTCAAAGTAATGTTTTAAAAAATTCTTAAATCTTTTAAAAATAGAGACACAAGGAAATGTCCAATTAAAATTATATTCAAATATATCATTTAGAGAAAAATGCAAAGTCATTTTTTAAAAAGTCTTTTTATATTAATCTCCAGAATTCTCTTTTGTTGTCAAATAGAGCATTAATAATCCCAACTGTCATTACTGAGTCATGCAACCTTAAAGTGGTCTCAGAATGCACAAATCTAAAACAAAGGTTAAGCAAAATTATCTTTTAATGTCCCTTTCCATTAGAAATGTCAATTTCTTAGTTCCATTACCTAGGTTGACTATTGGATTCTCATATTTTTCCATCACAAATAAAGAGTAGAAAACACTTATGCTTTTAAACAAAAAATACATTTTAAAAAGAATACGACAAAATGAAGTTTGAAGCTTTCCTTGCAATTAATTCAGAGTAAAAACTAAAATAGATTAATCAAATACAGCATGTAATTTATATATATCTAATTTCAAAAGTATCCTGGGAAAGAGGGAAGACAGGCAGTTTAAAAAAAAATAAAGATGTAAGGATGTGAGCATTTACCCAAGTAGATTAATTCCATAAAATTACTGAGACAGCAAACTGGGAGTGGGGAGCATGAGAAAAGGTAAAAGATATTTCACTTTATATTTTCCACAGTTCTGTATCACTGAAAACTTGACACAATGTCAAATGGGTACTATATGTAAGAACTGTTATACTTAACCTATAAAGGTAAAAAATTATCTTGCCTCAGAACAACCCTGATTATTAAGGTATGACTGACTGATGCACTGATGGGAAACCTCCAGTTTGCAGTTTAATATAATTTGTTACAAATATCAAGAGGTAGTATACTCACTGACATCAGGAATTATAAAAACCCCACAATTCTAGTCACTTTAATCCCCTAATCTACTGCCATGTATTCTATATTTACAAGTCTTTCTGCAGAAAAGGATAACAAAATAGTAAAAATTTAAATATGCATTATTTAAAAAATCAATAGGCTGGGCACAGTGGCTCACGCCTGTAATCCTAGCACTTTGGGAGGCCAAGGTGGGTGGATCACTTGAGGTCAGGAGTTCGAGACCAGCCTGGCCAACATGGCAAAACTGGTCATGTTGGCCAGGCAGCTTAACATGGCAAAACCCCATCTCTACTAAAAATACAAAAATTAGTCGGGCATGGTGGCAGGCACCTGTAATCCCAGCCACACAGGAGGCTGAGGCAGGAGAATCACTTGAAGCCCCAGGAGGCGGAAGTTGCAGCGAGCCGAGATCACGCCACTGCACTCCAGCCTGGGAGACAGAGCAAGACACTGTCTCAAAAAAAAAAAAAAAAAAATTAATAACATACTGTATAATCTGTAACACAGAATTCTAAGTCAACATCTCAGTCACATATTTCCAATGTAAATGGTTACACAAAAATACCAGTGATTACATAGAAGAGTAGGTAATGAAATATCAGAATTATATCAGAAATACCAGTGATTACATAGAAGAGTAGATAATGAAATACATCAGAAATATATCTGAAATATATATTTACATATAAATTGATAAGGAATACCTGAGAGTAAATCCTTATCTATATTATTTCAGAATATTAGCACTTCCTAGTTATAATCATAAAACATTTATTTTAAATAGAGATTTGTTTGCAATGTATAACTGATTCATGAAATTCACTCTCAAAGGACGAAACAAAACAACTAGGAATTTGAATGTGTTTATTTGTTTGAGTAACAGAGAGCAAATTAAAGTAAACATAATTTCTCAATACACTGAAATTGTTTTGTTGACTTACTTTTGAGAAAAAGCCTATTTTATCAATGAAGTAAAGGTACCACCCTGAAATGTCCTACTAAGAAGGTACTAATTCACTATAAAACTAGTTTTATAGTATGTTTACATGAAAGTATAAAGAAAGAATGTGTGCAGATGTTTTTCTTGTGAAAGTAGTACATGTTCCTACAATACTTCCCCTATAACATGGCCCAAAGAAGTTAATGTCTCTGGATAATGAAAGAAAAGGCTCTTAACTATAAATATTTGTCATTTTGAGCGTACTTTCACAAAATTCAGTTTTTCTCTAATAATAGCTGAAAGAAAATTTTAAAAATACAAGAAACATGCTCCAGCATAAAGGGGATGAATAAATATCATCATCATTTTCAATATATCTCAGAGTATCTTTGTTACAAACAGAATAGTAAAATAAGAGAACCAATATTAAAGCAAGTTACTCAGGGTAAGGAATCAGTTCAGCTTCTATGGAATTTCATTTTTCTTATATTTTAAAAATAGTTAAAGGAGGTATACTTTATGGCATATAAAATAAAAGATAGCCCAATAGAAAACTAAACTTACTGTTAAACCTTAAGTGTCTTGAGTTAAATATTAGAGAATTAAATATATTATAGTCTAAAATTCAGTGACATGAAACTAAATGCCAATTCCTGACTTAATATGATAAGGCAAGAGATTTTTACACGTTCAGAGGAAATACATTTTTAATTCAGAATGGTTTGAGATGAAAGATGGATATTTTTATATGATTGATGAAATGAGACTTTTTACTATAAATCTACAGTTTTATTAAATAACTTCATTAACTGTTGTCATAAGAACAAGTCTCTAATAGCTTGTCACTAGAATAACTTCATAGAATTTGGTGTCTTATAAAGGTATTATTCTGTACATCCAACTTAGAATATTCTCGATATATATTTTTTCGCACTCAACTCTCATTTTAAAAACCTGATGTGGAGTGTTAAAACAATATCCAGCAATGGGAGACTTTAACACCCCACTGTCAACATCAGACAGATCAACGAGACAGAAAGTTAACAAGGATACCCAGGAATTGAACTCAGCTCTGCACCAAGCGGATCTAATAGACATCTACAGAACTCTCCACCCCAAATCAACAGAATATACATTCTTTTCAGCACCACACCACACCTACTCCAAAACTGACCACATAGTTGGAAGTAAAGCACTCCTCAGCAAATGTAAAAGAACAGAAATTATAACAAACTGTCTCTCAGACCACAGTGCAATCAAACTAGAACTCAGGATTAAGAAACTCACTCAAAACCGCTCAACTACATGGAAACTGAACAACCTGCTCCTGAATGACTACTGGGTACATAATGAAATGAAGGCAGAAATAAAGATGTTCTTTGAAACCAGCGAGAACAAAGACACAACATACCAGAATCTCTGGGACACATTCAAAGCAGTGTGTAGAGGAAAATTTATAGCACTAAATGCCCACAAGAGAAAGCAGGAAAGATCTAAAATTGACACCCTAACATCACGATTAAAAGAACTAGAAAAGCAAGAGCAAACACATTCAAAAGCTAGCAGAAGGCAAGAAATAACTAAGATCAGAGCAGAACTGAAGGAAATAGAGACACAAAAAACCCTTCAAAAAATTAATGAATCCAGGAGCTGGTTTTTTGAAAAGATCAACAAAATTGATAGACCGCTAGTAAGACTAATACAGAAGAAAAGAGAGAAGAATCAAATAGACACAATAAAAAATGATAAAGGGGATATCACCACCAATCCCACAGAAATACAAACTACCATCAGAGAATACTATAAACACCTCTACACAAATAAACTAGAAAATCTAGAAGAAATGGATAAATTCCTCGACACATACATCCTCCCCAAGACTAAACCAGGAAGAAGTTGAATCTCTGAATAGACCAATAAGAGGCTCTGAAATTGAGGCAATAATCAATAGCTTACCAACCAAAAAAAGTCCAGGACCAGATGGATTCACAGCCGAATTCTACCAGAGGTACAAAGAGGAGCTGGTACCATTCCTTCTGAAACTATTCCAATCAATAGAAAAAGAGGGAATCCTCCCTAACTCATTTTATGAGGCCAGCATCATCCTGATACCAAAGCCTGGCAGAGACACAACAAAAAAAGAGAATTTTAGACCAATATCCTTCATGAACATCGATGCAAAAATCCTCAATAAAATACTGACAAACCGAATCCAGCAGCACATCAAAAAGCTTATCCACCATGATCAAGTGGGCTTCATCCCTGGGATGCAAGGCTGGTTCAACATACACAAATCAATAAACGTAATCCAACATATAAACAGAACCAAAGACAAAAATCACATGATTATCTCAATAGATGCAGAAAAGGCCTTTGACAAAATTCAACAACGCTTCATGCTAAAAACTCTCAATAAATTAGGTATTGATGGGACGTATCTCAAAATAATAAGAGCTATCTATGACAAACCCACAGCCAATATCATACTGAATGGGCAAAAACTGGAAGCATTCCCTTTGAAAACTGGCACAAGACAGGGATGCCCTCTCTCACTGCTCCTATTCAACATAGTGTTGGAAGTTCTGGCCAGGGCAATTAGGCAGGAGAAGGAAATAAAGGGTATTCAATTAGGAAAAGAGGAAGTCAAATTGTCCCTGTTTGCAGATGACATGATTGTATATCTAGAAAACCTCATCATCTCAGCCCAGAATCTCAAGCTGATAAGCAACTTCAGCAAAGTCTCAGGATACAGAATCAATGTACAAAAATCACAAGCATTGTTATACACCAATAACAGACAAACAGAGAGCCAAATCATGAGTGAACTCCCATTCACAATTGCTTCAAAGAGAATAAAAACCTAGGAATCCAACTTACAAGGGATGTGAAGGACCTCTTCAAGGAGAACTACAAACCACTGCTCAAGGAAATAAAAGAAGATACAAACAAATGGAAGAACATTCCATGCTCATGGGTAGGAAGAATCAATATCGTGAAAATGGCCATACTGCCCAAGGTAATTTACAGATTCAATGCCATCCCCATCAAGCTACCAATGCCTTTCTTCACAGAATTGGAAAAAACTACTTTAAAGTTCATATGGAACCAAAAAAGAGCCCGCATTGCCAAGTCAATCCTAAGCCAAAAGAAGAAAGCTGGAGGCATCACGCTACCTGACTTCAAACTATACTACAAGGCTACAGTAACCAAAACAGCATGGTACTGGACCAAAACAGCATGGTACTGGTACCAAAACAGAGATATAGATCAATGGAACAGAACAGAGCCCTCAGAAATAATGCCGCCTATCTACAACCATCTGATCTTTGACAAACCTGACAAAAACAAGCAATGGGGAAAGGATTCTCTATTTAATAAATGGTGCTGGGAAAACTGGCTAGCCATATGTAGAAAGCTGAAACTGGATCCCTTCCTTACACCTTATACAAAAATTAATTCAAGATGGATTAAAGACTTAAATGTTAGACCTAAAACCATAAAAACCCTAGAAGAAAACCTAGGCAATACCGGTAATTCAGGACATAGGCATGGGCAAGGACTTCATGTCTAAAACACCAAAAGCAATGGCAACAAAAGCCAAAATTGACAAATGGGATTGAATTAAACTAAAGAGCTTCTGCACAGCAAAAGAAACTACCATCAGAGTGAACAGGCAACCTACAGAATGGGAGAAAATTTTTGCAACCTGCTCATCTGACAAAGGGCTAATATCCAGAATCTACAATGAACTCAAACAAATTTACAAGAAAAAAACAAACAACCCCATCAAAAAGTGGGCGAAGGATATGAACAGACACTTCTCAAAAGAAGACATTTATGCAGCCAAAAAACACATGAAAAAATGCTCATCATCACTGGCCATCAGAGAAATGCAAATCAAAACCACAATGGGATACCATCTCACCCCAGTTAGAATGGCTGTCATTAAAAAGTCAGGCAACAACAGGTGCTGGAGAGGATGTGGAGAAATAGGAACACTTTTACACTGTTGGTGGGACCATAAACTAGTTCAACCATTGTGGAAGTTGGTGTGGTGATTCCTCAGGGATTTACAACTAGAAATACCATTTGACCCAGCCATCCCTTTACTGGGTATATACCCAAAGGATTATAAATCATGCTGCTATAAAGACACATGCACACGTATGTTTATAGCAGCACTATTCACAATAGCAAAGACTTGGAACCAACCCAAATGTCCAACAACGATAGACTGGATTAAGAAAATGTGGCACATATACACCATGGAATACTATGCAGCCATAAAAAATGATGAGTTCATGTCCTTTGTAGGGTCATGGATGAAACTGGAAACCATCATTCTCAGCAAACTATCGCAAGGACAAAAAACCAAACACCGCATGTTCTCACTCATAGGTGGGAATTGAACAAAGAGAACACATGGTCACAGGAAGGGGAACATCACACACCAGGGACTGTTGTGGGGTGGGGGCAGGGGGGAGGGATAGCATTAGGAGATATACCTAATGCTAAATGACGAGTTAATGGGTGCAGCACACCAACATGGCACATGTATACATATGTAACAAACCTGCACATTGTGCACATGTACCCTAAAACTTAAAATATAGTAATAATAAAATAAAATAAAATAAAAAAGAATATCCAGCCTGAGAAGGAACATTCTCCCTCAAGAATAGTTGTTGAATTAGCTCCTATTTACTGACACGAGAACATGTACACATGTATACATAAACATGCTTACACACACACACACACACACATCCATTGTAAACATTCTCCATTGTTTTACTGGTCCCACTCTAAAGGCATGACATAAATAGAAAGGAAAAGCTATGTTGTGTAATTTATGGACGGAGGAAGGAGGGGAGGGGAAGGAAGGCAAGGAAGCATTACACAGAAAAACTTCTGACTAAACCAATATATACGATTCACAGTCCTAAGGTGACACAAAGACATAGTAAAAGATCCGTCATAGGGTAAAGGTGAGCTAGACAAGAGAAAAATTTAGAATAAAATATAAAATAATCATAATATATATTATTAAAAGGGAAAAAAAGACCTATATAATAGGACAGGTTATCATATTAGTTTTATACTCTGCAGTACAAAATATCTTTCCTTAAAAAGAGGTTTTCTGTGACTAAACTTAAGGGTTAATTCATCTTACCTTCCACAGAAGGTGCCTGGTCCTGAGCTGAATACAGCATATCCTTGAAAGCCTATTAGAAAGAAAGAAAAACAATATATGAAATCATGAGTAAGCTTTATACTGAATGTATCTGAAGCTAAACACTTCTTTTTCAATATTCAATGACCACTCATAGCTCCCTAAATTGATAAATACTTCAATTAACATTTATAAACTAAAATCCAAACATTATAACTTCACATCAATCCAGTATTGTCCAATTTTTAAGATGAGGGCTAACTTGTATACTTTAAAATTAAGGAACAGCTGGAAAAGGATGAAAAATCACCTGAGAGATTATAAACTCTCTTGACTAAGAAAAAACACTGAAGAAAACAGAACAAAAGTCCTAGAGAAAAAAACTAGTAGACTGCATAAGAAACTATCAAGAACTGGATACAAGTATCTTTTTAAAATTGTAGTAAGGTACATGTAACATAAAATTCACCATTTTAACTATATTTAAATGTACAGTTCAATAGTGTTAAGTACATTCACATTGTTGTGCAACCATTCTCCAGAACTCTTTTCATCTTCAATACTTTTTTTAATGAAATTTTATTTTTTATAGCCAGGCATGGTGATGCCCTAGCTACTCAGGAGGCTGAGGTGGGAGGATCGCTTGAACCCAGGAGGCGGAAGTTGCAGTCAGCCAAGACTGTGCTACCACACCCCAGCCTGGGAGAGAGAGTAAGGCTCTGTCTCAAAAATAAATAAATAAATTTTAAAAAGAAATTTTATTTTATTTATTTATTTAGTCTTGCTCTGTCGCCCAGGCTGGAGTGCAGTGGCGCGATCTCAGCTCACTGCAAGGTCTGCCTCCCAGGTTTATGCCATTCTCCTGCCTCAGCCTCCCAAGTAGCTGGGACTACAGGCGCCCGCCACCACGCTCGGCTAATTTTTTTGTATTTCTTAGTAGAGACGGAGTTTCACCACGTTAGCCAGGATGGTCTCGATCTCCTGACCTCATGATCCGCCCTCCTTGGCCTCCCAAAGTGCTGGGATTACAGGCGTGAGCCACCGCACCCGGCCAGAAATTTTATTTTTAATCCACAAATAATAACTGTACATATGCCTGGGGTACACAGTGATATTTCAATACATATGGTCTATAGTGATCAGATCAGGGTAATTAGGATATCCATCATCTAAAACATCTATAATTTTTTTGTGTTGAGAACATTCAATATCCTCCTTCTAGGTATTTGAAACTATATACCATTGTTAACTATAGTCAGCCTACAGTGGTACAGACCACTAGAATTTATTCCTCCTATCTAGCTGTAATTCTATATCCTTTAACAAATCTCTCCCTATCCTCTGACCTGCCCTCTTCCCTTCCCAGCCTCTAGTATTCTCTGCACTACTTTTTATTTCTATGAGATCAACTATTCTTAGGTTCCACATATGAGTGAGAACATGTGGTGTTTAACTTTCTGTTCCTGGCTTATTTCACTTAACCTAATGTCTTCTAGTTCCATTCATGTTGTCACAAATGATAGAATTTCATTCTTTTTATACTGAATAATGTTCCTTTGTGTATATATACATCACATCTTCTTTAGCCATTCATTTGTTGTTGGACACCTAGGTTGATTCCCTATCTTGGCTACTAGTTAGTGTTGCAATAAGCATAGGGGTACAGATGTCTCTCTGGTTTACTGACTTCCTTTCCTTTGGATAAATGCCCAGTAGTGGGATTGCTGAATCATATCTTATTAATAGTTCTATTTGGGCCGGGCGCAGTGCTCACGCCTGCAATCCCAGCACTTTGGGAGGCCAAGGAAAGCGGATCACGAGGTCAAAAGATCGAGACCATCCTGGCCAACATGGTGAAACCCCATCTCTACTAAAAATACAAAAATTAGCTGGGTGTGGGGCATGTGCCTGTAGTCCCAGCTACTCGGGAGGCTGAGGCAGGAGAATCGCTTGAACCCGGGAGGCAGAGGTTGCAATGACCCAAGATCGCACCACTGCATCCCAGTCTGGCGACAGAGCGAGACTCCACCTCAAAAAAAAAAAAAAAAAAAAAAAAAGTTCTATTTGTAGTTATTTGAGGAATCTCCATACTGTTCTCCATAGTAGCTGTACTAGTTTACATTCCCACCGAGTATAAGACTTCTTTTTTCTCTGCATCCTTACTAGCATTTTTATTGTTTTTGTTTTGTTTTGTTTTGTTTTTTGTCATTTTGATAACAGCCTAACTGGGGTTAGATACCTCACTGTGGTTTTGATTTGTATTTCTTTGATGATGAGTGATGTTAAGCATTTTCTTTATTTGTTAGCCACTTGTACGTCTTTTGAGAAATGTCTGTTCAGATCACTTGCCCATTTTTAAATCAATTTTTTTTGCTGTTAAGATGTTTGAGTTCCTTGTATATTCTAGATATTAATCCCCTGTAGTGTGAGTAGTGTCCAGATATTTTCTCTCATTTTATAGGTTCTTTTTTCACTCTGTTTCCTTTGCTGTCCAGAAGCTTTGTAGTTGAACATAAACCCATTTATTTTTTTTCTTTTGTTGCCTGTGATTTTGAGTTCTTACTCATGAAATCTTTTCCCAGACCAATGTCCTAAAGCATTTTTCAGTGATGATCTGGAAAGTCTTCCCTAAGGGTTTAGGACTATAAAGACAGTATCGGTTTACTTTATAGTAATAGTTTGTTTTTGTTTTTGTTTTTGTTTTTTCCCCCAAAACCACACTCTAGATTAGCTAACAACCATATTTAGGTAATCTGGATGGCTGCAGTTTAATCTCTCAATAAGTCATTGGGGAACAAGAATGAGAAATAGTTCTCTGTATCTATCAAAATGGTAAAATCAGTTCAGTGGATGAGGATATCCATAGCTTCAAAGCTTGAAATACCATCTAAAGACTGGTGATGCCCATATTGGCCTACAGCAGGATTCCTCAAACTCAGTAACATTAGCATTTTGGGCTAGATAATTTTTTTGCTGTGGGGGCTGCTCTGCGCATTATAGAATTTTTAGCAGCATTCCTGGCATCTAGAGACCCGTTAGATAACAGTATCAATCCTCACCCTCCAGCTGTGAAAACTAAACATTGCCGAATGTCCCCTGAAGGCAAAAAGGTCCCTCCCCAGAACCAGCACAAATATTCAAGCATATAAATACCAAAAAGGAAGAAGTAAACTTCCATGGTAACCCACCGGTTTTTTTTTTGTTTTTTTGTTTTTTTGGTTTTTTGTTTTTTTGTTTTTTGAGATGGAGTCTCGCTCTGTCACCCAGGCTGGAGTGCAGTGGCGCCATCTCGGCTCACTGCAAGCTCCGCCTCCTGGGTTCACGCCATTCTCCTGCCTCAGCCTCCCGAGTAGCTGGGACTACAGGTGTGCACCACCATGCCTGGCTAATTTTTTGTATTTTTAGTAGAGACGGGGTTTCACCATGTTAGCCAGGATGGTCTTGATCTCCTGACCTCATGATCCAACCACCTCGGCCTCCTAAAGTGCTGGGATTACAGGCGTGAGCCACCATGACGGGCCGAACCAGCACAAATATTCAAGCATATAAATACCAAAAAGGAAGAAGTAAACTTCCAGGGTAACCCACTCTTTTAAAGAAAAGAGTACAGATACTCAAGTCCAGTAAATTATATTCTTCCCAAGTGAATTTACTATTTGCTTTGGATTAGTGGCCAAACTGTCAGATCCATGACTAACCAGGCCTAATAATATACAGTAAAAAATTTCCAATGAAACAACAGAAATTAAAATTTTTAAATTGATGTATTTTTGTTCATTTTAACCAATGTTTTATTAAAATGTTGGATGTACAAAAATGGAAAATGATGTATGATGTACAAAAATTTTTAATGTCACATATGCTTAAATCCAAAAACATTCAGTAATATTCACTACTTATACAGAATTTGAAGCAATACAATAATGCAACTGAGGTATAATAAAAAATTAATATTTGGTCTTTGTGTCCAGTACCCGGCATAGAGCTCCAAAAACCTTTGGAATGTACTGTCTTTTATATACTAATGAGATAGCTCAATGGGAGGCAGTGGGACAAAGGGTCCTAGATGCTTCATGGTGGCTGGTCACCAAAAAAAATCAAGTGATTAGAGGATTAGAACTTTCAGCCCCACCTCCAGACCTCTGAAGAAGGGAGAAGGATTGAAGATTGAGTTCAATCACTAATAGAATAGGATTTAATCAACTGTGCCTATGTAGTGAAACCACCATAAAAACCCTTAAACATCAAGGTTCAGAGAGCTTCCAAGTTGGTGAACACATGAATGTGCAGGCTCTGTGCCATCTCCATCCTAACATCTTGCACTATGCATCTCTCCATTAGGCTGTTTTTAAGTTGCATCCTTTATAATACATCTGTAATGGTAAGTACAGTGCTTTCCTAAGTACTATGGGTAGTTCTAGCAAATTATCAAACCTGGAGGTGGGGATCACGGGAATCCTCAAATCTGC
This sequence comes from Pan troglodytes, assembly GCF_028858775.2. Classification (NCBI taxonomy): domain Eukaryota; kingdom Metazoa; phylum Chordata; class Mammalia; order Primates; family Hominidae; genus Pan; species Pan troglodytes. The sequence goes on from NC_072398.2 coordinate 68,445,721, forward strand.
AGTCAGCCAGGCAGAAACTGAAAACACCTTTGCAAAAACTATAACTGAGAAAATTATTACAGTACAAGAGATCTGATCTAACCAACTCTACCTTGCTTCTAACCTCCAAACTGTCCTTGTTCATTCCAGGGCATAGGCCAAACTAACTTTGGGAGGAACGTAGTTTATAGTGCCACTTTGGGAGGAACGTAGTTTATAGTGCAACTTTGAAACAAAGATTATATTAACCCTTTCCCAAAACAAACTACCTTCTTGCCTGGAGACTAGACTGTCTTTGTAGTACTAACTAGTCACAAGATTAGAAATTATGGTTTAGAAGTCATGCAGCTGGAGGCTGCAAGATTCTGAACCTCCCCAAATTGCTCTTGGGGATAACATCGCTATTATAAAACTAAGATCAGTGCCTGAGATACTTTGCAGACCCTGTCCTCTGAGCTGGCACCACCCAGATCAATAAACTGGCTCATCTGGTCTTATGGCCCCCACTCAGGAACTGATTCAGCACCAAGAGGACAGCTTTGACTCTCTATGATTTTATCTCCAACCCAACCAATCAGCACTCCCGATTCACTGGCTTACTACCCACCAAATTATCCTTATAAACTCCAATCCCCGAATTTTCAGGGAGACTGATTTGAGTAATAATAAAACTCAGGTCTCCTGTATAGATGGTTCTATGTGAATTAAACTCTTTCGCTATTGCAATTTTCCTGTCTTAATAAATTGGCTCTGTCTAGGCAGTGGGCAAGGAGAACCAGTTGGACAGTTACAAAATGTGGGTAGCCTGGGCATCCCATTTGCAGCTAGCATCTTAAGCAGGGGTGGTCTTATGAAATGGAGCCCTTAACCTGTGGGATCTGTACTACCTCCAGGTAGTCAGTGTCAGAATTGAACTCAATTGTTGGACACCCAGCTAATGTTAGCAATTTGGTTTCTAGTGTCACAAAAAAGATAACACATTTGGTCCCAGAAGTGGTGTCATCAAACATCATACTATTCTGTTCAAACCAGTACCCCACCCCACCCAAAAACAAAAAACACCACACCACAGATTAACCTTATGGGAAAACCTTTATTAATGGACCACATCTTTTCTAAGATTACATTACATTACATTTTCTAAGATCACATTCTTAAACATGTTATTAATTCAACATACAAACATGTTTAAGAATTAATATTCTGTAAATATGAGGCTGAATATGACAAAATTATGAAACCTCTTCTTAAAAAATGTATATATACTCAGTATTTTCTTTATAATTTCTTGTGTCTCAGGGAACATTAACTGCCAGACTAAAATAAGAAGTTAGTCAAGAAGAGCTTATCAAACATCAGAAAGTCTTTTGTACCCACATTAGAATTTATATTAAAGTCCTCTACAAGTATAGAGTAGTGGTAATATTTTGGTTCTTCAATAGGATATTTCCAGAAGGTAAATGAACAAAAGATTGCTAAAATCAGAGTAAATCTCTAGAAGTTAAAAACAAAAAAGTATCAGAAAAATGTAACGAGAAAGGAAAAAATTGGTCCAGCCAGAGAATAGTTACAGAAATAAATCCATTATAGGAACAAATAATATCAGAGATTCAAATGTTTGAATGAAGTTCTTCCACTTCTTGGGTATAGTAGGAATGTGCAGCAAAATTAAATAATGCTATCAGGAACCAAATACATCACCAATGACTTGCAGTGACTTATACACAGTAGGCACTCAATAAATAGTTATTGAATTCAAAAGCATTCCTTCTCTGGAGAAATTACTTTAAAGATGATTAACAAAGCACATTAAGTAGAATCTCTGATATGTAATACACATAAATTTAATTTGCAAAAGGAAACCTTTCCAAATTAAATTCTGAAGATGATGAATTTGAATTTTATAAGGAGAAAAATGACGAGTCTTCATTCTGATTATAAAACTGAATCAAATTTTCGTTTAAGTCAAGACAAATCTCACTGAAATCATACGGAACTCTTTTTGCTTCTTACTACTTTGTGTTCATCTGATTAAGAGGCCCTATATTTTTGGTAGTAATGATCTCTAAAAGAACTCCATGAGTAAGATAACATTCTGTGCCTGTGAACAAGAGAATAGTCCTCAATCAGAAACAAGGGAGGAAACAAACCCTCTGAAGTATTGTCTATATTATTACCTATGGACTGTTTGTCTATGAGTCACCCAGACCACATGCGTGGGTTGGGAGCAATACATCCAAGTCACAAAACAAGAAATTAAAAGAGTTTCCTCAACTCATGCTGTTTAAAGAAATCCAGCACTTTATATAAATCTCCGAATTTGTATAGTAAATAAATCAATGTGTATTCATATGCATTACATGAGTTCTTTGATTTCCAAAGGATTAAAAGCAATCCTTTGCATCAGCATCCCTACTCTAATTTCTGTTAACTTATTTCTGTTATAATTGTGAAAGGAAAATAAAAACTTGTGACCCCAATTCACTATGCCAAAAGAAAAAAATTAAGCTGAAAACTAAGTAATATAAGAAAAGGTGTTTCCTTTTGTTCCCTGGCAGACAGCTACAGATAAAAGGTTAAATATCTCCAGAGGTAGCTACTCTATGTTATCCTTATCTTATGTAAAGTGCTGTTTTACTGAGCAAGAGACTAATACATAATTGACTATTACCCTGTCTGCTCCTTTTCTTTTGCAACATGGGGATTACCATACCCTCCCTCTTTCTCCTCCAGCCCATTTTTCCCCTTTAAATATTGAAGCCCTCAGAATTATCTTTGGAGAAAGACACAGACCACAGACTGTTTCTGTGATTCTGTGTTTATTTCTTCCAGGCATGTCTTAAACTTGGTAAAATAAACTTCTAAATTGATTAAGACATGTCTCAGATACTGTTTGGTTTACATAATGTTATTAAAATATATATAAACGTAAACTGGAACAAACTCCTAGTACTTATAACAACTCATATAACAGTAAAATCTTACAAACTGAATCCAAAGATAACCACAAACCAATAATATTCAACCAACATTACCATGACAGGAAAAAAATGGTGTTTTGCTGAAATGAAATCTCAAATTGTAACATCAATGTGGTGCTGACTGCCAATATACATGTTCTTTTTAGCTTGGAATGGCTATATTACTGTGTCAAATGTGATGTAATTCTACAAGTACTTGTCTCTACAGTGAGGCAGCATAACAGAGTGGCTGGTAGCTATGATGTCAGACAAGCATAACAGAGTGGCTGGGAGCTATGATGTCAGACAATGTGTATGAAAACTAACTCTTAGCCAGGTATGGTGGTATGTATTTGAAGGCCCAGCTTCTAAGGAGGCTGAGGCAGGAGGACCACCTGAGACTGGGAGTTCAAGTCCAGCCTGCACAACATAGTAAAAACCCCGTCTCTTAAAAAAAAAAAAAAGTTGGCTGGGTGCGGTGGCTCATGCCTGTAATCCCAGCACTTTTGGAGGCCGAGGAGGGTGGGTCACCTGAGGTCAGGAGTTCAAGACCAGCCTTGCCAACATGGTGAAACCTCGTCTCTACTAAAAATACAAAAATTTGCCAGGCGTGGGGGCAGGCGCCTGTAATCCCAGCTACTCAGGAGGCTGAGGCAGGAGAATCACTTGAACCCGGGAGGCGGCAGTTGTGGTGAGCGGAGATCATGCCACTGCACTCCAGCCTGGGCAACACAGCGAGACTCCCTCTCAAAAACAAACACAAAAACAAACAACAACAACAACAAAAGTTGTATAACCTTGGGAAAATTAACTTCTCTGTACTTAGCACCCTCATCTGTAAAACAGGAATAGTGATGGCACATACCACACAAGTCTTTAATGAGGACTATCATAAAAACTCTTAAAACAATATTAAGTTTGATTCATGATCATACATGCATAACACTTAGAACAGTGCCAAGAACATGGAAGATGCTCAAAAATGTTAGCTAATAGAATATGAACTACCACAAAACTTACATGACAATGTTGTGACATTATTTGACCCTGTATTTTCCACAAATGCATCATTTATGCATGAGATATGTCTCAGTTCTTAAAAGCTCATCACGAAGTAGTACAGTTCTACCTGGAACCAATAGCAAAACAAGCATACACATGGGCACTGCAATCTACTGGTATTACTGGTTTATTAAATGGTCATCTAGATGAGTGGTCCCCAACCCTTTTGGCTCCAAGGACTAGTTTCACGGAAGACAATTTTTCCAAAGACCAGGGTGGCAGGGGAAATGAAACTGTTCCACTTCAGATAATTAGTTAGATTCTCATGAAAAGCACACAACCTAGATCCCTTGCGTGCACAGTTCACAATAGGGGTCATACTCCTATGAGAATCTAACGCCGTTGCTGATGTGATGGGAGGCAGAGCTCAGGCGGTAATACACACTGGCCCACTGCTTACCTCCTGCTGTGTGGCCCAGTTCCTAACAGGCCATGGCCTGGTACTGGTCTGCGGCCTTGGGGTTGGGGACCCCTGATCTAGATGATATAAAATATGTTCCTACTTTATTTTTAGATGATTGCTGATGTGAACACACAATATCTTTCATTCTCATAGGAAACCTACAGACTCCAAAGAAAATATATGCAGATCCCAGTTTATGATTTTAATAATAATGTATCCTAATTATATTATTCAATCTAAAAAATTACTTACATTTTGTACAATATACCTTTTTTTGTAAAAATAGGGTATACTTAAAAGTTAACATGTATATTCAATGAGAACAAATTTCTCATGTTGTTCATTTTTAATAACCCATATTAGATCATCTCTAATCTCCTTTCCAAGGCACAAATGGGTTTCACAAACCATTTAAAGGAGATCAGAAGCTAGAAAAACTCCTACTTCCTATCAGCTAACCATTATGTCTCATACACAACATACTATAAATATTATGACAATCATCAACAAAATGTCTACTGTTATGTTGCTCTCATTCGCTTCAACAGTCATTCAAAGTTAGCACTTTACAATCTACTGGATTAATAAACAATAAAATAAATAAAGAAAAGCATATGAAGAGAAAGGGCAAGGAATATTTGTGCTCATAAACCTTAAAGGAGTCATAACCCCTGTTAATAATGTTTCACAACTGAATAAAATTACATCAGATACTTTTTTATCTGAACAACCTTTCCAAATGGAAACCTTGAAAAATAAAATTTGATTATTTTAAATATGTGCATTATGTGCTCATCTACAATACCCCAGAAATATTCTCCAATTATCTTTTTCAGTTTCCACTTCCTCTTTTTGTATTCTGTTTTTAAATTACTTCACCAGAAATATTGGGTGAATAATGTACAAGTCAGTTACATCTAATATGTTTTGTCTCATCATCTAAAAATTAGAAATGTTTTCCTAATACTAAAATAAACAGGACAGTTTTGTAAATCAAATTATAAACCTCAAAAGAGGACATCCAGCATTCTCATGTGTACTATACAAAGAATCAACATACTAAATAATCTTCATTTCTATCCCAAAATACAAATAAACTTACTTAGCTTTGGTTCTAATGATAGAAATAAAATCAGCAAAGCCAAGAAAAACTCTTACACAAATTCTCATATTAAAATTTAAGATTAATATACTCTTGTACATACTTAACAAGCTAAAGCCTAGAGTATATAAGCATTAAGCCTGACTCATTTTCAAGGAATTCAAAAGAACCCAGTCAGTAAATGGCAATACAATATGGAGAAGTTGTTACAACACTAAAGTTTTATTGTACTGATTAAACTAAATGTATATTAAATATATAAGATATATGTAATCTGTAATAGGAGGAATCGATTTGGAATATGTCATGTTATATTCACACAAATTTTTGCACTAATATTCTCTGACATCTACTGACATGGCTTTTATTCTTTCCATGTGGGTATCTCCTGAATTTAGATCCTTGGCCACATGTCTGATAACACAAACTCAGAATGTTCAAAATTCAATTCATTTTCTTCTTAAGGCTTTATTTCTGTTAATGTCATCACCAGTATCCAAATCACATAGATTAAGAATCTCAGTCAAAACAGTCTCACTCATTCAACAAATATTTAAGAATATATTGGCTAGACGCGGTGGCTCACACCTGTAATCCCAGCAAAACTCTGTCTCTTTAAACAAACAAACAAACAAAAAGTTGGCTGTGTGCGGTGACTCACACCTGTAATCCCAGCACTTTGGGAGGCCGAAGCAGGCAGATCACAAGGTCAGGAGTTCAAGATCAGCCTGGCCAACATGGTGAGACCCCGTCTCTACTAAAAATACAGAAATTAGCTGGGCTTGGTAGTTGACACATGTAATCCCAAGGCTGAGGCAAGAGAATCATTTGAACCCAGGAGGTGGGGGCTGCAGTGAGCCGAGATCATGCCATTGCACTCCAGCCTGGGTGACAGGACGAGACTCCGTCTCAAAAAAATATATATATATTATGTGCCAGCCACTGTACTAGATACTTCAGATATAATCATGAGGAAAATAAAAATCATTATCCTAGTGTAGTTAACATTATTACGTTTTCTTTCTTTCCACTCATGCATGTACAGATCTGATACAGTCAATTCCACTGCCACATCCTCTTTTGCCTTCATAATCTCCTATCCATCTAAACTATTTCAACAGAATATTAACTGGTTTAACCACCTATGAGTTTTGATCTCTCTGACAGATCTTACAAAATGCTGCCAAATCAATCTTCCCAAAGCAGTAGCCTGATTCTCCTACCCAAAAACTTGCAAAGATTTCCTCATGGCCACAAAATAAAGTCCATACTCCTCTGCTGGCCTCTAAAACACAAAGAATGGTCCAATCTACCTTTCTAGGCTTATCTTTCAAAATGGAAAAAACCACTTTGATTTTCATAATCTAACCCTCAAAACAAAATAAATTACATATTACTCATTTTAGAGACCTCAGTATTTCTTCTATCTTTGCCTTTTTTTACTGTTGCCTCCACCTGGAATCCCTTCCCTTTATCCCTATCTTTTAATCCATCTTGTAAATCTTAACAATCCTTCAAGATCCAGGTCAAATTGCCAACATAGTCAAAGTACTAAAAGAGAAAAACTATCAACCAAGAATCCTATGTTCAGCAAAAATGTCCTTCAAAATTGAGGGAGAAATTAGGACATTCTCAAACAGCTGAAGAAGTCTGTTACTACTAGGTTTGCCCCTGTAAGAAATATTTAAGGGAATCCTGCAAAATGAAATGAAAGAACACTAGACAGTAACTCAAAGCTGTATAAAGAAATAAAAGTTCTCAATAAAGATAAATATATGGGCAGTTATAAAAGCTGGTATTATTGTAACAACAGTTCTTAACTACATTTTTTATTTTCTACATGATTTAAGAGTCTAACGCATTCAAAAGAATTATTATTTTAAGTTTCTGGGCACACAGTATATAAAAATGTAATTTTATGACATCTGCACAACTGAAAGTGATGAAGATGGAGTTGTAAAGAAGCAGTTTTTGTATGTTATTGAAGTTAAGCTGGTAAAAATTCAAATTAGAATGTTTTAACTATATGATGTTAAATGTACTCCTCATGGTAACCACAAAGAAAATATTTATAGTGCACACAAAAGCAAATGAAAAAGAAATGTAAACATTTCACTACAAAAAATCAACTAAACACATAAGGAGGAAATAAGGGCCAAAAAAATCTATAAAGAATAGAGAAAATTGGAAAATGACATAATTACACCTTATCAGTAATTACTTTAGATGTAAATGAATTAAATTCTCCAATGAAAAAACAGAGATTGGCAGAACAGATAAAAATACATGATTCAACTATAAGCTTCTACAAGACACTCACTTTAGATCTAAAGACACAAACAAATTGAAAGTGAAAGGATGGAAATAGATACTTTGTACAAATAGTAACAACAAAGATTTTAAGAAAAACTTAAAAGACACAAAGGAGAATATCATATTTTTTAAAGGTTCAATACAGCAAGAAAATATAACATTTACAGTAGTCACCCCTCATACAGTTTCACTTTCCACAGTTTTGTTTACCCATAATACAGTACATTAAGATATTTTAAGAGACAGAGACCACATTCACATAACTTTTATCACGGTATATTGTTGTAACTGTTCTATATTATTATTAGTTATTATTGTTAATCTCTTACTGTGTCTAATTTATAAATTAAACTTCATCATACATATATATGTATGGGAAAAAACATAGTACCTATAGGGTTTGGTACTATCCATGGTTTCCAGTATCCACTGGGGGTCTTGGAACATCCCCCATGGAGAAGCAGGAACTACTGTATAAACATTTATATGCAGTGGCTCACATCTGTAATCCCAGCACTTTGGGAGGCCAAGCCAGGCAGATCACCTGAGGTCAGGAGTTTGAGACCAGCCTGGCCAACATGGTGAAACCCCGTCTCTACTAAATGGTGGCGCATGCCTGTAAATCCCAGCTACTCAGGAGGCTGAGGTAGGAGAATTGCTTGAACCCAGAAGGCGGAGGTTGCAGTGAGCCAAGATTGCGCCACCGCACTCCAGCCTGGGAGACACAGCGAGACTCCATCTCTACAAAAAAAGAAAAAAACAAAACAAAACAAAACAAAATTTATACACTAAAGACAGACCATCAGAATATATGGAGCAAAAATTAACAGAATTGAAGAGAAAAAAATACATACTTATACAATAATAGCTGGAGACTTCAATATCTCTCGACCAATAATAGATAAAATAACCAGACAGCAGACATACATGTAACACTCTACCCAATGACAACAGCATATGCATTCTTTTCAAGTGCATGTGGTACATTTTCCAGGATAGATTATTTGTTAGGCCAGAAATTAAGCCTCAATAATTTTTTTTTTTTTTTTTTTTTTTTTTTTTAGACAGAGTTTCGCTCTTGTTGCTCAGGCTGGAATGCAATGGTGCGATCTCAGCTCTCTGCAACCTCTGCCTCCCGGGTTCAAGCGATTCTCCTGCCTCAGCCTCCCAAGTAGCTGGGATTACAGGCGCCTGCCAGCAGCCCAGCTAATTTTTATATTTTTAGTAGAGATGGGATTTCACCATGTTGGCCAGGCTGGTCCTGAACTCCTGACCTCAAGTGATCTACCCACCTCGGCCTCCCAAAGTGCTGGGATTACAGGTGTGAGCCACCGTCCTCAGTCTCAATAGACTTTAAAAGAAATAATCATACAAAGAAAGTATTTTCTCTGATCATAACAGTATGAAATTAGAAATCAATTAACAGAAATAAAACTTGAAAATTCACAAAATTATGGAAAGTAAACAACACATACTTCAATAACTCATGGATCAAAGAAGAAATCACAAGGAAAATTGTAAAATATTTAGAGAGGAATGAAAATAAAAACACAACATACCAAAACCTATGAGACACTGTGAAAGCAGTGTTAGGGGCAAATTTATAGCTGTGAATGGATTTCAAATTCAAATTTCAAATGGATTTCAAACCTAACATGACAACTTAAGGAACTAGAAAAAGAAGAACAAACTAAATCCAAGGGTAACAGAAAGAGGGAAACAGGCTGGGTGCAGTGGCTCACGCCTGTAATCCCAGTGCTTTGGGAGGCTGAGGCAGGCAGATCACTTGAGGTCAGGAGTTCAAGACCAGCCTGGCCAACATGGTGAAACCCCGTCTCTACTAAAAGCCCACAAATTAGCTAGACGTGGTGGCATATGCTTGTAATCCCAACTACTTGGGAGGCTGAGGCAGGTGAATCACTTGAGCCCAGAAGGTGGAGGTTGCAGTTGACCGAGATCACACCACTGCACTCCAGCCTAGGCAACAGAGCAAGACTCTGTCTTAAAAAAAAAAAAAAAAAAAAAAAGATAGAGGGAAATAAATATGAAAGCAAAGATAAATAAAATAGAGAATAGAAAAACAATAGAGAAAAATTAATGAAACCAAAAGTGGGTTCTTTGAAATGATTAACAAAACTGACAAACCTTTAGCCAGATGGACTGAGAAATAAAACAGAGAAGACGCAAATTGCTAAAATCAGAAATGAAAATAAGGACATTACTACTGATTCTATAGAAATAAAAAGTATTATAAAAGAGTACTGTGAACAACTATGCACCAAAAAATTGGATAATCCAGATGAAATGGACAAATTCCTAGGAAGGTAAAACCCGTTAAGACTAAACCATAAAGAAACAGAAAATCTGAACAGATCTATAAATAGTAAGAAGATTGACTCCATAATCCCAACAAAGAAAAGCCCTGGACCTCATGGCTCTTTGGTGAATTCTACCCAACATTTAAAGAATATCAACCCTTCCCAAACTTTTCCAAAAAACTGAACAGGAGGAAATGCTTCCTAACTCATGCTATGAGGCCAGTATTACTTTGATACCAAAGTCAGACAAATACGCTACAAGAAAACAAAACTATGGACAAATATCCCCAATGAACTTTGATGCAAAAATCCTCAACAAAATACTAGAAAACCAAAATCAGCATCATATTAGAAGGATTATACACCATGACCAAGTGGGATTTATTACTGAAATAATTCCTGTGTTGAAATGATAGTTCAACATAGGAAAATCAATCAATGTAATACACCACATTAACAGAATGAAGGGGAGATATCACATGATCACTTGAATTGATAAACACATTTGACAAAATCATGATTAAAAAAAAATTCAAAAGACTAGGTATAGAAACTACCTCAAGATAATAAAGCCATATCTGAAAAACCCACAATGAATGGTGAAAGACTGAAATTTGACCAGGCTCAGTGGCTCATGCCTGTAATCCCAGTAAGGGGAAGCCAAGGCAGGCAGATCGCTTGAGTTCAGGAGTTTGAGACCAGGCCATGCAACATAATGAAACCCTGTCTCTACAAAAAAAATACAAAAATTAGCCAAGTGTGGCATGCACCTGTAGTTCCAGCAACTCGGGAGCCTGAGGTGGGAGGAAAACTTAAGCCTGGGAGGTGGAGGTTGCAATAAGCCAAGATTGCGCCACTGCACTCCAGCCTGGGTGACAGAGTGAGACCTTGTCATGGAAAAAAAAAAAAAGACTGAAAATGGTTTCCTCTAAGATCAGGAACAAGGAAAAGATGCCCATTTTCATCATTTCTGTTCAATGTAAGTTCTAGCCAGGGCAATTAGGCAAGAAAAAGAAATGAGAGACATCCAAACTGGAAAGTAAAATTATCTGTATTTGCATATGCTAATTTTATATGTAGAAAACCCTAAAGATTCCATACCAAAAAAAGAAAAACTAATCAATGAATTCAGCAAAGTAGCTGATACAAAGCTGACGCAAAGTGGGATATGAAGTCAACATGCAAAAATCAGTTGCATTTCTACACACTAACAACCAACAATCTGAAAAGGAAACAACAAATTGCAGAAACAATCTGAAAATGAGAGCAATTCCATTTAACAATAGCATCGAAAAGAATAAAATACTTAGTAATTAACTTACCCAAATAAGGGAAAGACATGTACAATATAAAGAAGAAAATGTTGCTGAAAGAAATGAAAGACAAATAAATGGAAACACATCCCACGTTCATGTGTATTATAATACTCAATATTGTTAAGATGTCAATACTACTCAAAGCAATCTACAATTCAGTCCAGTACCTATCGAAATCCTAAACATCTTTCTTGCAGAAATGGAAAAACCCCATTGTCAAATTCATATGGAATCTCAAGGGACGCTGAACAGCTACAAGAATCTTGAAGAAGCACAAAGCCAGAGGACTCACACTTCCTGATTTCCAAACTTACTACAAAGCTACAATAATCCAAATAGTATAGTACTGACATAAAGTTAAACCAGTGGAATACAGTCCAGAAATAAACCCTCCTATATACGGTCAAATAAATTTTTATGAGGGTGCCAAGATCACCCAATGGAGAAAACAGTCTTTTCAACAAATAGTACTGGGAAAATTGGATATCTATACCCAAAAGAAGGAAGGTGGACCCTTACCTAACACCACACACAAAAATTAACTCAAAAATCATAGTTAGGGGAGGCAGAGCAAGATGGTAGAACAGAAGCCTCCATCAATCATCATCCCCACAGGAACATCAAATTTAATGACTATCTACACAAAGAAAGCCTTCATATGAATCAGAAATCAGTTGAGTAAACACAGTAACTGGTTTTTACTCCGTATCACTGAAAAGAGGCACTGAAGAAGGTAGGACGGACAATCTTGAATTGCTGACACTACCCCTCCCCCATACCCCAGCAGTGTGGCCAGCTGTGTGGCACAGAGAGAGAATCTCTGCACTTGAGGGAGGGAGAGTGCAGCAATTGTGAGACTTCACATTGGAACCCAGTGCTGCCAACACTGGGCTGAATTCAGCCAGCACCCATGGAAAGAGCATTTAGTCCAGCCCTAGCCAGAGAGGAATAGCCTATCCTAGTAGCAGGAACTTGAGTTTCAGCAAGCCTTGCCACCAAGGGCTAAAGTGCTCTGGCACTCTAAATAAACATGAAAGACTGTCTAGGCCAGTGGTTCCCAATCCCCAAGGCCCTGGACCAGTAATGGTCTTTGGCCTGTTAGGAACCAGGCCACACAGCAGGAGGTAATATGGTTTGGCTGTGTCCCCCACCCAAAATCTCATCTTGAATTGAAATTCCCATAATCCCCACGAATGTCAAGGGTGGGACCAGTTGGAGGTACTTGGATCACGGCGGCGATTTTCCCCATGCTGTTCTTGCGATAGTGAGTGAGTCTCATGAGATCTGATGGTTTTATAAGCGTCTGGCATTTCCCTTGCTTGCACTCACTCCATCCTGCCACCCTTTGAAAAAGGTGTTTACTTCTCCTTTGTCTTCCACCACAATTGTAAGATTCCTAAGACCTCCTCAGCAATGGGAAACTGTGAGTCAATTAAACCTCTTTCCTTTATATTTAATAATTGGATATTTCTTCATAACAGTGTGAGAATGGATGAATATAGGAAGTGCAAGGTGGGCAAGTGAGCATTACTGCCTGAGCTCCACCTCCTATCAGATCAGCGGCAGCATTAGATTCTCACAGGAGCACGAACTCTTGTGAACTGCACATGGAAGGGATTCTAGGTTGTGTGCTCCTTGTGAGACTCTAATGCCTGATGATCTGAGGTAGAACAGTTTCATCCGGAAACCATTTCTCTTCCTCCACCCCATGAAAAAACTGACTTCCATGAAACCAGCCCCTGGTGCTAAAAATGTCGGGGAATGCTGGTCTAGGCCACAAGGACTGCAACTCTTAGGCAGGACCCAGTGCTGTGCTAGGATCAGAGCCAGTCGACTGGGGGGACATGTGACCTAGTAAGACAGCAGCCAGGGCAACTAAGGGGGTGCTCATGTCATCTGTCTCCCAGTGCCAGGCAGCAAGGCTTGAAGCTCCAAAAGAAACCCCTTCCTTCTGTGTGAAGAGAGGGTAGGGAAGAGTAAAGAGGACTTCATCTTGCAACTGGGATACCAGCTGAGCTACAGTAGGAAAGGACACTGGGCAGTGTCACGAGGCCCCCCATTCCAGGCCCTGGCTCTCAGACAACATTTCTAGACACACCTTTGACCTGAAGGGTACCAGCTGCCTTGAAGGGAAAAACCTAGTTCTGGCAGGATTCATCATCTGCTGAACACAGAACCCTTGGGCCCTGAATAAGCAGCAGTGGTAAACAGGTAGTATACACCATGGGCCTTGGGTGAGACTCTGAGACATGCTGGCTTCACGTGTAAGCCGGCACATTCACAGCTATGGTGGCTATGAGGAGGGACCACTTCAGCTTGAGAAAAACAGAGGGAAGAGCAAAAGGAACTTTGTCTTGAGCTTAGGTACCAGCTCATCGACAGTAGGAAAGAGCACTAAGCAGGCTTTTGGGGTCCCCGATACCAAGTCTTGGCTCTTAGACAGCATCTCTAGACCTACCCTGTGCCAGAGGGGAGTCCACTGCCCTGAAGCGTTGAGTCCCAGGCCTGGCAGCATTCACCACAAACTAAATGAAGAGCCCTTGGGCCATAAGTGCACATTGGTGGTACCCTGGCAGTACTTCCTGTGGCCCTATAGTGTTGGTGGACATGGGGAGACTCCTCTGCCTGAGAAAAGGGAAGGAAAGAGTAGAAAGAACAGTGGTTTCAGCGCCTGCTCAGCCGAGGTAGAAAAGAGCACCAGGTAGATTTCTAAGGTTTCAGAATCCAAGCCCTGGCTCCCAGAGAGCATCTCTGGACCTGCCCGGGGACTTGGGGAACTTGCCACCCTTAAGGGAAGAACACAAGCCTGGCTGGATTCACTACCTGCTGAATATAGAGCCCTAGGTCCTTGAGCAAATATAGGTAATAGGCAGGTGGTGGTTACAGCAGTCCTTCAGAAACATCCAGTGTTGCGCTAGCTTCGGGTCTGACCCAGTGTGGTCCCAGTGATGGTGGCCCAAGGGGTGCTTGAGTCACCCATCACCAAGCTCCAGGCACCTCAGCACAGAAAGATAAACTCTGTTTATCTAGGAGAAAGTAAAAGATGAGAACAAGAGTCTCTACCTGACAATCCAGGGAATTCTTCTGGCTCTTATCCAAGACCACCAAGGTGGTACACCTCTATGAGTCTGCAAGAACCACAGTGTTACTGGGCTTGGGGAACCCCCTAATGCAGATAAAAGATGCAGTCACTAAAAACTTATATCACTACACCCAAGTCTCTTTGAATACCTGGAAAGCCATTGCAAGAAGGGTGGGTATAAACAAACACAGATTGCAAAGACTACAATAAATAACTCTTGAATGCCCAAACACCAATGAACAATCCACAAACATCAAGACATCCAGGAAAACAGGACCTCACCAAAGGAACTAAATAAGGCACCACGAACCAATTCCAGAGAAATGGAGATATGTGACTTTTCAGATAGAATTCAAACCAGCTGTTTTGAGGAAACTCCCAAGAAATTCAAGATAAAGCAGAGGAGGAATTCAGAACCCTATCAGATAAATTTAACAAAGAAACTCAAATAATGAGAAAGAATCATGCAGAAATTCTGGAGTTGAAAATGCAACTGACATACTGAAGAATGCATTAGAGTCTCTTAATAACAGAAGTGATCAAGCAAAAAAAATAGTGAGCTTAAAGACAGGCTATTTGTAAACACACAGTCAGAAGAGATGAAAGAAAAAGGAATAAAAAAAGTAAAGCATGCCTACAAGATCTAGACAAGAACCTCAAAAGGGCAAATCTAAGAATTACTGGCCTTAAAAAGGAGGTAGAGAGAGACTTGGGGTAGAAAGTTTATTCAAAGAGATAATAACAGAGAACTTCCTAAAGCTAAAGAAGGATATCAATATTCAACTACAAGAAGGTTATAGAACACCAAGCAGAATTAAACCAAAGAAGATTACCTTAAGGCATTTAATAATTAAACTCCCAAAGGTCAAGGATAAAGAAACGATCATAAAAGCAGCAAGAGAAAAGAAACAAATAACATACAATGGAGCTCCAATACATCTGGCAGCAGACTTTTCAGTGGAAACCTTACAGACCAAGAGAGTGGCATGACACATTTAAAGTACTGAAGGAAAAAAACTTTCATCCTAGAATAGTATATCTGACAAAAATATCCTTCAAATATGAAGAAGAAATAAAGACTTTTCCAGTCAAATAAAAGCTGATTATTTCATCTGGAATAATAAAATAAAAATAAAAGATTATTTCAAGGCAAATAAAAGGTTTCACCAACACCAGAACTGTTCTGTAAGAAATGCTAAAAGAAGTTCTTCAACCAGAAAAAAAAAGGACAAGAATGAGCAGTAAGATATCATCTCAACCTACAAAACTTACTGGTAATAGTAAGTACACAGACACACACAGACTATTATAACACTGTTATTGTGGTGTGTAAACTACTCATATCTGAAGTAGAAAGATGAAAAGATGAACTGATCAAAAATAATAACTACAACAACTTTTCAACACATAGTAAAATAAGATATAAATAGAAACAAACAAAGTTAAAAAGTGGGGAGACAAAGTTAAAGTGTAGAGTTTTTATTAGTTTTCTTTTTGCTTCCTTTTTTATGCAGTCAGTGTCGTCATCAGTTTAAAATAACGAGGGTTTTTGTTTTGTTTTGTTTTGTTTTTGAGACAGAGTCTCATTCTGTCATCCAGTCTGGAGTGTAGTGGCATGATCTTGGCTAACTGCAACCTCCACCTCCGGGGTTCAAGCGATTCTCCTGCCGCAGCCTCCTGATTAGCTGGGACTACAGGTACGTGCCACCATGCCCAGCTAATTTTTGCATATTTTTTTTAGTACAGACTGGGTTTCACCATGTTAGCCAGGCTGGTCTTGAACTCCTGACCTCAGGTGATCTGCCCCCCTTGGCCTCCCAAAGTGCTGGGATTACAGGCGTGAGCCACCACACCCAGTCAGTTTAAAATAATGAGTTATTAGATAATATTCGCAAGCCTCATGGTAACCTCAAATCAAAAAACATACCACACACACACACACAAAAAAAAAAAATTAAAACATATCAGCAGAGAAAATCACCTTCACTAAAAAGAATACAGGAAGGAATGAAAGAAGGAAGAGACTACCAGAAAACAAATAACGAAATGGCAAAAGTCCTTACTTATCAGTAATAATACTGAACATAAATGGAGTTTAAGAGTGATTGAATGGGTTAAAAAAAAAAGACCCTGTTTTTTTTTAACAAGATCTGTTGCCTACAAGAAACACGCTTCACCTATAAAGACACTCTAAGACTGAAAATAAAGGAATGGAAAAAGATTATTCCATGCCAATAGAAACCAAAAAAGAGCAGGAGTAGCTACAGAAAATACAAAATACACCAAAGATTCCAAAACAAAAAATATAAGAATAGATAAAAATGGTCACTATATAATAAGAAGGTCAATTCAGAAACAGGCTATAACAATTATAAATATATATGCATGAAACACTGGAGCACCCAGATATATACAGCAAATATTATTAGAGCTAAAGAGAGAGATAAACTCCAGTACAGTAAGAACTGGAGATCTCAACACCCCACTTTCAGCACTGGACAGATCATCAAGACAGAAAGTCAACAAAGAAATGTCAGACTTAATCTGCACTACAGACCAAATGGACCTAATAGATATTTACAGAACATTTCATCCAATGGCTGCAGAATACACATTCTTCTTCTCAGCACATGGATCATTCTCAAGGATAGACCATATGTTAGGCCACAAAATAAGTCTTCAAACATTCAAAAAAACTGAAATAATATCAATTATCTTCTCTGACCACAACGGAATAAAACTAGAAATCAATAACAAGAGAAATTTTAGAGACTATACAAACACATGAAAATGAAACAATATGCTCCTGAATGACCAGTGGCTCAATGAACAGATTAAGAAGAAAAAGGAAAAATTTATTGAAACAAATGATAATGGAAACACAACATACCAAAACCTATGGGAAACAGCAAAAGAAGTACTAAGAGGAAAGTTTATAGCTATAAGTGCCTGTATCAAAAAAGAAGAAAAACTTCAACTAACCTATTGATGCATCTTAAGGAACTACAAAAGCAACAGTTAACCAAACCCAAAGTTACCAGAAGAAAAGAAATAATAAAGATCAGAACAGAAATAAATGAAATTAAAATATAAAATTAATGAAACAAAAAGTTGGTCTTTTGAAAAGATAAACAAAATTGACAAACCTTTCAGCCAGACTAAGAAAAAAAGAGAAGATCCAAATAAATAAAATCAGAGATAAAAAAGGAGATGATACAACCAATACCACAGAAATTCAAAGGATCACTGAAGGCTACTATGAGCAACTATATGCCAGTAAGATGGAAAATCTAGAGAAAATGGATAAATTCCTAGACACATACAACCAAACAAGAGTGAACCATGAAAAAATTCAAAACCTGAACAGACCAATAACAAGTAAGAAGATCGAAGCTGTAATAAAACGTCTCCCAGCAAATAAAACACTGGGACCCAATGGTTTCACTGCTGAAATCTACCAGATGTTTAAAGAACAACTAATACCAATCCTACTCACACTATTCCAAAAATAGAGGAAGACGGAATACTTCCAAAACTCATTCTATGAGGTCAGTTATTATCCTGACACCAAAACCAGAAAAAGACCCCATCAAAAAAAGAAAACTAGGCTGGGCGTGGTGGCTCACGCCTGTAATCCCAGCACTTTAGGAGGCTGAGGCAGGTGGATCACGAGGTCAGGATTTCAAGACCAACCTGGCCAAGATGGTGAAACCCCACCTCTACTAAAAATACAAAAATTAGCCAGGCACGGTGGCAGGTGCCTGTAATCCCAGCTACTCGGGAGGCTGAAGCAGGAGAATCGCTTGAACCCGGGGGCGGGGGGGGGTGCGGTGGCGGGGGGGTGTGGTGGGTGGTGGTGGTGGAGGTTGCAGTGAGCTGAGATTGCACCACTGCACTCCAGCCTGGGCAACAGAGAGGGAGGAAGGGAGGAAGGGAGGAAGGGAGGAAGGGAGGAAGGGAGGGAAGAAGGAAGGAAGGAAGGAAGGAAGGACGGAAGGACGGACGGAAGGACGGACGGACGGACAGAAGGAAGGACGGAAGGAAGGAAGACAGACTACAGGCCAATATCCCTAGTGAACACTGATGGGAAAGAAGGAAGGAAGGGAGGGAGGGAGGGAGGGAGGGAGGAAGGAAGGAAGACTGACTACAGGCCAATATCCCTAGTGAACACTGATGGGAAAGAAGGAAGGAAGGGAGGGAGGGAGGGAGGGAAGGAGGGAGGGAGGGAGGAAAGAAGGAAGGAAGGAAGGAAGACTGGCTACAGGCCAATATCCCTAATGAACATTGATGTAAAAATCCTCAACAAAATACTAGCAAACCAAATTCAACAACACATTTAAAAGATCATTCATCACAACCAAGTGAGATTTATCCCAGGAATGCAAGGATGGTTCAACATATACAAATCAATGTGATACATCATATCAACAGAGTAAAGGATAAAAACCATATGATCGGCCGGGTGCAGTGGCTCACTCCTGTAATCCCAGCACTTTGGGAGGCCAAGGCGGGTGGATCACGAGGTCAGGAGATTGAGACCATACTGCCTAACATGATGAAACCCTGTCTCTACTAAAAATACAAAAAAAAAAAAGCTGGGCATGGTGGCGGGCGCCTGTAGCCCCAGCTTCTCGGGAGGCTGAGGCAGGAGAATGGTGTGAACCTGGGAGGCGGAGCTTGCAGTGAGCCAAGATCGCGCCACTGCACTCCAGCCTGGGAGACAGTGGCGAGACTCCGTCTCAAAACAAAACAAAACCAAACAAAAAAAAAACCACATGATCACTTTGGTTGATGCTGAAGAAGCATTTGATAAAATTCAACATCCTCTCATAATAAAAACCCTCAAAAAACTCGGTATAGAAGAAGCATACCTCAACACAATAAAAGCCATACACAACAGACTTACAGCTAGTATTATACTGAATGGGGAAAAACTGAAAGCCTTTCCTCTAAGATCTGAAACATGACGAGGATGCCCACTTTCACCATTGTTGTCCAACATAGCACTAGAAGTGCTAGCTAGAGCAATCAGACAAGAGAAAGAAATAAAGGGCATCCAAGCTGGAAAGAAAGAAGTCAAACTATTCATATTTGCAGATGATATGATCTTATAATTGGAAAAACCTAAACATTCCACCGAAAAGACTATTAGAACTGCTAAACAAATGCAGTAAAGTTGCAGGATACAAAATCGACATGCAAAAATCAGTAGCATTTCTGTATGTCAACAGCAAACGATCTGAAAAAGAAATCAAGAAAGCAATCCCATTTACAATAGCTACAAATAAAATTAAATACCTAGGAATTAACCAAAGAAGTGATAGATCTCTACAATGAAAACTATAAAACATTGATGAAAGAAACTAAAGAGGACACACATGCAAAAAATGGAAAGATATTCCATGTTCATGGATTGGAAGAATCAATATTGTTAAAATGTCCATATTACCCAAAGCAATCTACAGATTCAATGCAATCTCTATCAAAATATCAATGACATTCTTCACAGAAATAGAAAAAAAATCCTAAAATTTATATGAAACCACAAAAGACTCAGAATAGCCAAAGCAATCCTGAGCAAAAAGAAAACTGGAGGAATCACATCACCTGACTTCAAATTATACTACAGAGCTATAGTGACCAAAATAGCATGGTACTAGCATAAAAACAGACACACAGAACAATGGAAAAGAATAAGGAATCCAGAAACAAATCCATACATCTAAACTGAACTCATTTTCAACAAAGGTGCCAAGAACATACATTGGAGAAAGGACAATCTCTTCAGTAAGTGGTACTGGGAAAACTGGATATACCCATGCAGAAGAACAAAACCAGACCCCATCCCTCACCATATACAAAAATCAAATAAAAGTGGATTAAAGGCTTAAATCTAAAACCTCAACCTATGAAACTACTAAAAGAAAACACTGAGGAAAGTCTCCAGGACACTGAACTAGGCTAAGATTTCTTGAATACCCCACAAGCACAGGCAACCAAAGCAAAATGGACAAATGGGATCACATCAAGTTAAAAATCTTCTGCACAGCAAAGGAAACAATCAACAAAATGAAGAGACATCCCACAGAATGGGAAAAAATATTTCCTATAATAACTCTATAGGAAAAAAAATCTAATAATCCAATTAAGAAATGGACCAAAGATCTGAACAGACATTTCTCAAAAGAAGAAATGCAAATGGCAAACAGGCATATGAAAAGGTGCTCAACATCACTGATCATCAGAGAAACGCAAATCAAAACTACAATGAGATATCATCTCACCCCATTTAAAATGAATTATATCCAAAAACAGGCAATAATAAACGCTGGCAAGGATGTGGAGAAAAGGGAACCCTCATACGCTATTGGTGGGAATGTAAATTAGTACATCCACTATGGAGAACAGTCTGGAGCTTCCTCAAAAACTAAAAATGTAACTACCATATAATCCAGCAATCCCACTGCTAGGTATATACCTGGAATAAAGAAAATCAGTATATCTAAGAGACATCTGCACTCCCACATTTGTTGCAGCACTGTTCACAATAGCCAAGATTTGGAAGCAACCCAAGTGTCTGTCAACAGATGAATGGATAATGAAAATATTTTATATATATATAAAATACATATATTATATAATTATATATATAATATAAGTTATATTATACATATAATATATTATACATACATATATAAAATATATATTATACATACATATAAATATATATAAATATATAAATATATAAATATATATTATGTATAAATATATAATATATATAATATATAAATATTATATATAAATATATAAATATTATATATAAATATATAAATATATAAATATATAATTATATATAAATATATAAATATTATATATAATATATATAAATATAATATATAAATATATAAATATTATATATAATATTATATATAATATATAAATATAATATATAAATTTATATATAAATATATAATATTTATATATAAATATATAAATATTATATATATAATGGAGTACTATTCAGTCATTAAAAAGAATGAGACTTGGCACCTGTAACAACAGGGATGGAACTGGAAGTCATTATGTTAAGTCAAAAAGGCCAGGCACAGAAAGACAAACTTTGCATCTTCTCACTTATTTGTGGAAGCTAAAAATTAAAACCATTGAACTCATGGAAATACAGAGTAGAAGGATAGTTACTAGGGGCTCAGAAGGGTATTGGGGGGCAGATAGTTAATGGGTACCAAAAAATAGTTATAAAAACTGAATAAGATCTAGTATTTGATAACACAACAGGTTGACTATAGTCAATAATAATTTCATTGTACACTTTAAAATAACTAAGAGAGGATAATTAGATTGTTTGTAAGAGAGAGAATAGTGTTTGAAGTGAGGAATACCTCATTTACCCTGACAAATATTACACACTGTATGCCTGTATCAAAATATGCTATATACTCCATAAATATATACACCTACTATGCATCCACAAAAATTAAAAATTAAAAAAAAGATGGTACTCAGTAATCAAGGATAATAAAAATTGGGCAAATTTTTTTAAAAATTAACTCAAAAAGGATAAAAGACCTAAATGTAAGACTTAAAGCTATAAAACTCTAAAAAGAAAGCACAGGACAAAAGTTTCACAATACTGGATCTAGCATAAGACACCAAAGGCATAGGCAACAAGAACAAAAAGAGACAAACTGGACTTCATGAAAATTTTTTAAAATTGTATGTCAAAAGACACTATTTTAGCCAGGTATGAAGGTGCACGACTATAGTCCCAGCTACTCAGGAGGCTGAGGTGGGAGGATAGGCTGAGTCCAGGAGGCAGAGGTTGCAGTAAGCCAAGATCGCACCACCACACTTCAGCTTGGGTGACAGAATGAGACCCTGTCTCAAAAAAAAAAAAAAAAAGAGAGAGAGAGAGACTATCAACAGAATTGAAAAGCAACCCATTGAATGGGAGAAAATAGTTACAAATCATATATCTGATAAGGGGTTCATACCCAGAATAGATAGAGAACTCCTAAAACTCAACAATAAAAAACAATCCAATTCGAAAATGGACAAAAGACTTGAACAGATATTTCTCCAATGAAGAAATAACCAAACTAACCACATAAAAAGATGCTCAGCATCACTAATCATTAGGGAAGTGCATATCAAAACTACAATGAGATACCATATTCATTTGATAGGATGGCTACTACTTAAAAAAAGAACAGGAAATAAGTGTTGGCAAAAAGGTGGAGAAATTGTGCACTGTTGGTGGAAATGTAAAATGGTACAGCTGCTGTGGAAAACACTATGGTGGTTCCTCAAAAAATCAAAACTATAGATTTTGATTTTTTATAAGATCCAGCAATTATACTTCTGAGTATATACCCAAAGGTACTGAAACCAGGATCTCAGATAGGTATTTGTACACCTGTGTTCAAATAGCTCTTTGAACACAGAGAGATATTTTGCCTTCGTATTTTAGCATTCACAATAGCTATACATGAAGGCAACCCAAGCATCTTTCAATTATATTCATATAGTAGAATAATATTCAGCCTTAAAAAGGAAAGAAATTCTACATTATGCACAACATAGATGCACCTTGAGGACATTACACTAAGTGATGTAAGGCATCACAAAATTACAAATACTGTATGATTCTACTTATATGAGGTACTTAGAGCAGTCAAAATCATGAAGACAGAAAGTAGAATGGTGGTTGCCAGGAACTAGAGGGAGGAAAAAATAGGGAGTTGTTGTTTAAGAGAAAAGAGTTTAGGTTTTACAAAATGAAAAGAATTGAGATGGATGGTAGAGACGGTTGCACAACAATATGAAAATACTTAATGCCACTGAACTGTACTTAAAAATGATTAAGGTGATAAATTTTATATTATCCATATTTTACCACAATTTTTAAAAAGCCTTCAGGGACAAGCATTTCAAGAAGGAATAGATATTAAAAACTATTAAAAGTTGCTTAGAATCAAAGAAGATGAGAAGAGGTGATTAGATCTGAGGATTATTGCTCTCTAGCAACTTGCAAGAAAGCAGTTTTAGTAGAGTGATGGGGCAGAAGCTAGGTTATATTAGGCTGACCACACACGAGAGCTGAGACCATGATGGCCACAAATACTTATCAATAGTAAAACTAATAATAGTTAACATTTATTGAATGCCTACTCTCAGATAATGTTCTGAATATTTTAAACACACTACTTTAACGGAAACTTATAATTCTTTGAGGTAAACAATTCCCATTTTACCACTGGAAGATCTGAGACTCAGAAAGGTTATTAAAGTACAGTAGTACCCCCTTATCCGAGGTTTCGCTTTCCTCAGTTTCAGTTACCCATGGTCAACCAAAGTCCAAAAATACAAGTGGAAAATTCCAGAAGCAAATAATTCATGTTTTAGATTTCACACCATTCTGAGTAGCATGTAGTATATCCACGCTATATAGGATACCCACCAATTAGTCACTTAGTAGTCAATGCAGTTACCAGATCAACTGTTAACGGTATTTTTTTGCAGTGCTTATATTCAAAGTAACCATTACTTTACTCAGTAATGGCCTCAAAGTACAAGAGTGATGATTCTGGCGTATTATTTTAATTGTTCTATTTTATTATTAATTGTTGTTAATCTCTTATTGTGCCTAATTTATTAAACTTTATCATAGGTATGTATGTATAGAAACAATCATTGTATTAATATGGAGTTCAGTATTATCCATGGTTTCAGGCATCCACTGGGGGTCTTGGAATGTATCCCCTGTGGAGAAGGGGGGGACTACTGTACCTTGCCCAATAATTGCCAAGTATTTCTCATTCTATAATCCATGCTTCTTTGAGAAAGACAACAGAATAGCCCACTAATTTGAAGTGCCATCTTACTTTCTAAAATTTACCTCTTACTTTGGGCCTCTCAATTTTCCAATATTTCCCCTTTTATTTCCAAGACTTTTCTATACCATTAGATTTGTATATCAGGTGGACCCTAGCCTCTGAAATGACAACACCTTCCACCTCCCAATGATTTTTACCTCTACAATATTCTACTGATTATACAGGTTATCCCTGTACAGGTAAAGCTAACCCTGTACAGGTTAGCCTTGTATCTGTACAATCAGAATATTGTACAAATAACAAGAGAATGACTTCCAAGGCTAGGTCATAAAAGACACTGTGTTGTTCATCTAGTTCTCTCTTAGTTCACCCACTTGGGGGTAAGCTAGCCATGAAAAAATTCAAGCAGTCCTAAGCAGAGGTCCAAGTGGTGAAGAACTGAGGCCTTTTGAAAAGCCAGCACAAATTGCAAACCATTTGAGTGAGTCAGCCTAGAATTGGATCCTCCAGACCAGTGAAGCCTTGAGATGACTGCAGCCCCAGCTAACATCTTGACTGCAATCTCACAAAATACCGAGCCAGAATTACCCAGGTAAGCAGCTCCGAAACGCATGCTACACAGAAACTGTGTGAGACAATAAATGTTTATTATTGTTTTAAGCCACTAAGTTTTGAGGTAATCTGCTATCCAGTAATAGATAATTCATACATCAAGCTAGATTTGAAAAATATTTTATACCACAAAATTTACGTTATTACATCATATGCAACATCTTTGGTTTGTCTTGATCAAAGGAGCTAAAACCTTTATTTCTTATAAAAAGTATGGAAAGGAAAATATTACAATTTCAAATAAGTGATTTATTTAACAACAATAAAATAACATTCCCATATGTCAAAGCTACCAACACTGTAATTTAACTTCCACTAAATGCTCTTGGAAAGTCACATGGACACACTCCTGGGCTGGAGGCTGGAGCAGATCAGACAGAAGACTAAGTCTTCATCTTCTTTGTCTACCAATCATATTCTGATAATAAAATAAAGCTGATGATTAACAAAATGCTCTCTTCTAAAAATTAAATCTATATAGCTCATTCTTACCTGATTGTGGTAATAGCTGTAAATTCTCTGAGGGCAGAGAGCACTGTCATTTCAACCTTCTTTTTTTTTTGAGATGGAGTCTTGCTCTCTGTCTCCTAGGCTGGAGTGCAATGGCGCCATCTCAGCTCACTGCAACCTCCACCTCCCAGGTTAATGCAATTCTCCTGCCTCAGCCTCCCAAGTAGCTAGGATTACAGGTGACCGCCACTACACCTGGCTAATTTTTGTATTTTTAGTAGAGACAGGGTTTCACCATGTTGACCAGGCTGGTCTCAAACTCCAGACCTCATGTGATCCGCGCGCCTTGGCCTCCCAAAGTGCTGAAATTACAGGCGTGAGCCACCACGCCTAGCCTGTCACTTCAACTTTTATAGGCCACAGGCTCTAGTACAGTTCAAAACATGTTTGTAAACTGCACAGGCTTTGTATTGCAAGATCTAAATGTCTAAAATCAGCACATCAGTTAATTTAAGTGTCAGCTATTGTTATTTTTATTGAATTATTTTAGAGCATTTCCAGTTTCATAAAATATCAAAATGCAAAGTCCTTTCTCATTTGTAGAACCAAAAGGTTCTACAATGTTATTTCCTATATGGTTATAAACATAATTTCTAATCCATGGGTCCCAGATCACTTCATGGCTACAATTTAAATATTGTAAGCCCTTAATAAACTAGGCATTATCTGCAGGCTAATACACTACAAACACACTACTGTATTTCAAAATATAAGAAGATAGTTATACTAATAAAATACTATTGTATTTTATCAAATCTAAGTACCATTAATGACTTAAGAGTCACCATTACTTCATGTACCATTAGGAAAGAAAACCATTACCAATTCAACTGTGACATCCATAAGATGCATCCCAATGTTAAAGACGTTCAAATGTGGAACAGGGGAATGTGCCTCTTAGTATCCATGAAATACAGTCATTCATCTTATCACAATGTTGTTTAAGAAATGGATTCCGGGCAAGGTGCGTGGCTCACACCTGTAATCCCAGCACTTTGGGAGGCTGAGATGGGCAGATGACCTGAGGTCAGGAGTTCGAGACCAGCCTGGCCAACATGGTGAAACCCCGCCTCTACTAAAAATACACAAATTAGCCGGGTGTGGTAGCGGGCACCCGTAATCCCAGCTACTCGTGAAGCTGAGGCAGGAGAATTGCTTGAACCCAGGAGGCAGAGGTTGCAGTGAGCTGAGATCCAGCCTGGGCGGCAAAAGCAAAACTCGGTCTCAAAAAAAAAAAAGGAAATGGATTCCAAATGTCCAGCTACTATCATTCAGTTTCCAAGATACTTTATGACATCGAAAGGGGGTCCTGTTATGCAAACAAGACTGCGTACTAATACCTTAAAATAAATATCTGTTGACTTACAAAAAGTTATTTCTGTGGCTTATTTTTAATGATGATAGAAATTAACAGCTACAATTTATCAGAAAGCATATTCTACAGGCCAGGCCCTTGTAGCACTTTCAAATATTATATCTAATTATCACAACTTTACAAAGTAAATATTATCTCCATTTTATATACAAGAAAACTAAGACTCAGAGAGAGAAAATCACTGTTTAAAGGTCTCACAGATAATAAATGAAAAAAAGGCTCAATTGCAACAAATTTAATTTCAGCTACTTTCTCTACTGCCTTCAAATATGAATAGATCTCACATATCCTCAAAGAACCCCTTCTCATTCCTAAAGATTCTATCTTATCTTCCTCACTCTTGTTACTAGAGGTATCAATGAAAGTGAAGGTTAAGGATAGGCCTTTGGAAATGACAAAAAGAGCTCATGGTGAATTCTCAACATAAATTGCTTTTTGCTAACATTTTTCCAGGTTTTAAGAGGTAAAGGGCATTGAGACAACAAATGTGTACTTTTCATTTGAGAAATTTAGCTAGTGGCAGTACTAATACAGGTGATCGAATAACTCTGTTTAATCAAAAAGTGTGTGGGGAGCCAGGCATAGTGCTGTGCACCTGTAGTCTCAGCTACTCAGGAAGCTGAGGCAGGAGGATCCCTACAGCTCAGGAGTTCAAGACTGCAGTAAGCTATGATCGTGCCACTGCATTCCAGCCAGGGCAACAAAGCAAAACCCCTGTCTCTAAGAAAGAAAAAAAAAAGTTGGGGGGACGGCGGTAAATATTCCAGTAAAAAATGACAGACTGACTATATACATTTATCTTCTTTCCTTCCCAAAACCCCACTAAAATGACAATCGAGGAATTTTTTTTTAAGTATAAAACTCTAAGAATAAAAATAATGGGAAGGTGACAGCAGCAGATAAGAGGTTTTAATAAATTTTTAGAAGACAGCAGAGAGAGAGTAAACTGACAGCACACAAAATGGAAAACCTGAAACACCTTCAAAAAGGGATACCAACAGGAAGCAAACCATTCTAGCCCCTAAACCCCAGAAGTGTTGAGGAAGTGGAAGTATCAGGTACTTGAGATGGTAGAGTTAAGGGGACACGGCTAAATATAGGAGGACTGGCCGAAGAAGTAGTTAACAGGTCCACTCAACTCCCACCTCTACCACCTCCATCCTCGCTATACTATACCCAGGAGCCTGCAGTTAATTAAAGGATGGAGGAAGGACTCAGGGATACCACTCCAGACTCAGCAGAAGGCAGAGATGAGAAACACAGATTGAAAATATGTCTACATACTAAATAGTAGGATCTCTAGCCCACTTCCTCCATCTAACTCCATAACACCCACAACTAGGAATATGTTTACTTAAAGAGTCTAACTGCAGGAAAACTAGGATATTGGTTGTGTGTTCCAAATATCCATTATTTAAACAATGACACATGAATCACAGACTGTCCACAACACAGAGCATTTGCATATATCATTCAAGAGTGACCTCTAAAGTTAAGCACTTAATATTTAGTTACGCATCTTTAATTCTTTTTGTTTTTGTTTTTGTTTTGAGACAGAGTCTTGCTCTGTCACCCAGGCTGGAGTGCAGTGGCGCGATCTCGGCTCACTGCAAGCTCCGCCTCCGGGTTCACGCCATTCTCGTGCCTCAGCCTCCCGAGTAGCTGGGACTACAGGCGCCCGCCACCATGCCCGGATAATTTTTTTTTGTTGTATTTTTAGTAGAGATGGGGTTTCACTGTCTTAGGCAGGATGGTCTCAATCACCTGACCTCGTGATCCGCCCACCTCAGCTTCCCAAAGTGCTGGGATTACAGGCGTGAGCCACTGCGCCTGGCCTGCATCTTTAATTTTTTAATCAAAATACTAAATGGCTATTAGCTTGCACTAGAAAATGCTCTTGGGTAGTTTCACAAACAAGGATTTATACTCCTCCCACAAACATCTGAAAATTGTGAGAAATGCAATGTAATTTTCAGGAACCCAGTGCATAAGTCCCCCAAAAAGATGCTAACTGCAAAAAATACATACATAAACTAAATAACAAATAGCTAAAATATTATTATCAGAGATGCCAAAATTATCAGAGATGAAAAGAACAGATGTAATCAGTAATCAGAATCATCTCATGAATTTATAGAAAACAATTTTAAAAATCAGATTTCTGGCTGGGCGCAGTGGCTTACACCTGTAATTCCAGCACTTTGGGAGGCCGAGCCGGGTGGATCACCTGGGGTCAGGAGTCTGAGACCAGCCTGGGCAACATGGTGAAACCCCATCTCTACCGAAAATACAAAACATGAGCTGAGTGTGGTGGTGTGCACCTGTAATCACAGCTACTCAGGAGGCTGAGGCAGGGGAATCGCTTGAACCCAGGAGGTGGAGGTTGCAGTGAGCTGAGACTGTGCTACTGCACTCCAGCCTGGGCAATAGAGTGAGACTTCATCTCAAAAACAAAAAATCAGATTTCTCAGGTTTGAACTCCCAGAAATTCTACTTTCTATAGATATTTAGTGGGGTCCACATATTTGCATTTCTGTATTTTTAGAAGCAGCCCAGGTAATTCTGATGCACATGGGCAGTGAACCAATCTTTGAAAAACACTATCCTACATTTCAGAAATGAGAGACTCTCACATAGTGCAGCTAAACAGGCACTGCCACTTAATGGCAGAGACAGACCTAGAACCTTAACCTCTGCTGCTACAAATTCTCAGAAAATCCTAAAATGAGAGATATACACACAAATACATATATATACACATATACATACATACAGCAATGAAAGGAAACTGAATTACAATAATTTGTCCTTTTTGCCATGACTTAGTGAAAGTTTTGGAGCTGAGCAATAGCCACTACCCACATGTTGCCATCAAAAGTAAAATTTTTTAATTTTAGTAAACTAAAATTAAATATTCAGGTCCTTGGTCTATCTAACCAAATTTCAAATGCTAAACAACCACATCTGACTAGTGGCCACATATTGGACAATGCAGATATAGAACACCTACACTGCAGAAAGATCTACTGGCTACTGCCATATTCTTTTTCCTTTTTTTTTTTTTTTTTTTTGCAGATAAGAGTCTCACTCTGTCACCCAGGCTGGAGCGCAGTGGGGTGATCTCGGCTCACTGCAACCTCCACATCCTGGGTTCAAGCAATTCTTGTGCCTCAGCCTCTGGAGTAGCTGGGATTACAGATATGCACCACTATACCCCGGCTCATTTTTGTATTTTCAGTAGAGATGGGGTTTCACCATGTTGGGCCAGGCTGGTCTCAAACTCCCGGCCTCAGGTGATCCACCCACCTTGGCCTCCCAAAATGCTGGGATTACAAGTGTGAGCCACGATGCCCAGCCTGGCTAGTGCTATATTCTAAAGCTTGCCTACTCAGACAGTTGCCAAGGCTGCTTTCCTTAGAACGCAACGAAGAAGAATGACAATGACAAAACCTACAGTAGTCAAGTGCCTGGCCTAGTTTGATAATAAAATAGTCATGCACAGCATAATGACGTTTTGGTCAACAACAGACCACATATACAACAGTGGTCTCATAAGATTATAATACAACTGAAAAATTCCTATTGCCTTAGTAAAGTCACAACTGTTGTAGCCATCATAATGTTAAAGCACAATTTTTATGAATTTAGTGTAGGCTAACTGTACAATGTTTATATAAAATCTACAGTAGTGTAAAGCAGGAGGTGAGCAGTGGGCAAGCGAGCAAGCGAAGTTTCATCCATATTTACAGCGGCTCCCCATTGCTCACATTATGGCCAGAGCTCTGCCTCCTGTCAGATCAGCAGTGCCATTAGAGTCTTATAGGAGGGTGAACCCTACTGTGAACTGCGCATGCGAGGGATCTAGGTTGCTGCTCCTTATGAGAATCTAATGCCTAATGATCTGAGGTGGAGCTGAGGCAGTGATGCTAGTGCTGTGAAGCAGCTGCAATTACAGATTAACATTAGCAGAGTGGTTTGACTGCACAGAGACCATAATAAATCAATTGCTTACAAACTCTTACCAAAACCCTACCAGTGAGTGGTAAGTGACAATTAAGCTGCATCTTGTGGCAGGCTTTATAGTAGCAAGAGGATTGATGTACATCAATTGTACAGCTGCATCTGGTGGCAGGCTTTAAGTCAGAATCCAACACTTATTTCAGTCCATGCATGGCCCACCCATTATTTTATTTACTACTTCCACCCACACCTCTTTCCTGCACTGCGCACTTGTCTCAGTCACAGTTTCGGTAAGCCCACAAGCTAACCCTAGCCAAAATGAGTAAAAAACAAATGTGAGCAGAGAGCTTCTTTGAATAGGGGAAAAGACCCAATGATGAGACAGCAGAGGGTTCTAAGACTGCCAAAAAAAAAAGAAAGCTGCATTTAAAAGAAAATACCAAGGCTCCTACTTAAATAATAGGTTCATTGCAACAGGTGATTCATATTCTCCAAGCCAGCTTTGTATATGTGGCGACCAGCTATCCAAGAAAGCCATGAAACCTTCAAAACTACTTCATCACCTGGAGACCAAGCACCCTACATTAAAAGACAAGTCTTTTTCGAAAGAAAAAAAAAAAACATGAACATGAAGAACAGAAGCAGTTATTGAAAGCCACCACTTCATCAAATGTGTCTGCACTGAGAGCATCATTCTTAGTGGCTAACCACACTGATAAAGCTAAGAAGCCCTTTACTATTGGTGAAGAGTTGATCGTGTCTGCTGCTAAGGACATTTGTCATGACCTTTACGGAGAGGCTGCAGTTCAAAAGGTGGCATGTGTTCCTCTTTTGGCTTGCACTGTAACTAGACGAATGGATGAAATAGCAGAGGATACAGAGGCACAATTGTTAGCATTAATGGGAACCATGGTATGGAATCCAGGTTGACAAGTTACCGATGTTAACAACAAGGCAACAATACTTGTTTTTGTGTTACATGTTTTCAGGAGAATATACATAAGGATATATTATGTGCACTTTTGTTGCCAACCAACACCACAGCTGCAGAACTATTCAAGTTTTTGAATCATTAAATATCAGGAAAACTGAATTGGTCATTTTATGTTGGTATATGCATGGACAGAGCAGCTGCCATGACTAGATGGCTTTCTGGTTTCACTGCTCGGGTCAAAGAGGTCACTTCCAAATGTTGAGTCTATGTACTGTGTCACCCACAGAGAAATGCTGGCTAGTTGAAAAATGTCGCCTGAACGATATTTTGCAAGATGTGACTAAAATTATTAACATTAAAGTACATGCCCTTAACTCACATCTGTTTGCACAGCTCTGTGAGGAGATGGATGCAGAGCACACACATCTTCTCTTAGTGAGAGGGCGTTCTAAAGGTAGATCACTGGCCAGAGTTTTTTAGTTACAAGAGCCGCTCCAGAGATTTCAGAAAAGCAGTCACCACTAGCAGCATATTTCTGTGAGACAGAATGGGTCGCAAAACTTAACTTGTGTGACACATTCAACCTGCTCAACAAACTCAATCTGTCACTTCGGGAGAGATGGACAACTGTGATCAAGTCGGCAGATAAAGTGGCTGCATTCAAAGCCAAACTGGAATTATGGGAGCGACAAGTGAACACTGAGATTTCTGACATGTTTCAAACATTAGCAGAGATTTTGAAAGAGACTGAGCCAGGGCCTTCTTTCTCCCAGCTGGTGCATGATCACCTATCTCAGCTTTCCAAAGAATTTAAGCATTACCTCCCAACTACAAAAGACCCCCAAACTGGGAAAGAATGGATCCGCAATCTATTTGTGAATAAACCAGGTGAACTGGCTTTGTCCATGCTAGAAGAGCAACTGCTTGAGATCACAAATGACGGTGGACTTAAAAGTGTGTCTGAGACAACTTCAAATTTCCACACATTCTGGATTCAAGTCAAGGCAGAATGTCCTGAGATTATCACAAAAGCACTGAAAAGCCTGCTTCCATTTCCAACTTCCTATCTTTGTGAAGCAGGTTTTCTGCAATGACAGCAACCAAAACCAGATTACGGAGTAGACTGAACATAAGCAACACACTTTGTGTATCACTGTCTCCCCTCAGCCCCAGATGGGACCATCTAGTTGCAGGAAAACAAGCGCTGCTTCCCACTGATTCTACATTATGTTGAGTTGTATAATTATTTCATTATATACTACAATGTAAATATAATAAAAATAAAGTGCACAATAAACGTAACACGCTTGAATCATCCCAAAACCACTCCCCCTCCCCCTGGTATGTGGAAAAACTGTCTTCCACAAAACCGGTCCCTGGTGCCAAAAAGGTTGGGAACCACTGGCCTGTAACATATAGGCTAGGTGTTTTACATACATACTATCTCAACATCGTAATTACTGAGAAAGATATTTCCACTGTTTTACAGGTAGAATCTAAGGCTCAGAGAGGTCCTTACATCTAATAAATAATGAGATCCAAATTCAAATTAGTCTGTTGGAATCCAACTAAACTCTAAACTTCACATACAATAGATGAGAAGATAGATGCAAAGTTAAAAAAAAAAGTCACAGACCAGTATCAGTAGTATTAACGTTATCTTAAAAAAAAAAAA
The DNA here is from genome assembly GCF_028858775.2 of Pan troglodytes. Classification (NCBI taxonomy): domain Eukaryota; kingdom Metazoa; phylum Chordata; class Mammalia; order Primates; family Hominidae; genus Pan; species Pan troglodytes. The sequence continues at coordinate 68,479,176 of NC_072398.2, forward strand.
AAGTAAATCAGAAGAGGGAGAGTCAACATTAAAAGTATAGGAAAAGGAAAGTCTCAAAACAATGGCAGCACATATAAGCATAATCCAGGAAGAAGACACCCCTACCCGAGGACCTGACCCATTTAAACACTGTGGGACACTGGCCTAACAGCATTAAATAAATGCATCATTAACTCTCTCTTTCTAATTATAGTATATAATCAGCCAGCCACCTTCTAGTTATTATGTATCTCCCTTCACAGCTTGGTGACAGGAAAAACGTATTTTAGCCTAGAATGTGAACATTAGGTACATTTCTCGTTGTAAATTAGTAATTTGCCACCCAGATGTTTACACATCACTCCCATGTGAGCTTAATATCATTCAATCAATCACTTAGTTATATACTATTGCCCAAGCCCCATCAATCCAGAGTTATGGAAAAGACCAAATTCTGATGAGAACCTGGGCCACACCGAATTCATCAGAGTAAAGACATTCTAAGAGGCTTCTTGGCAGCCAGTCAAATGGTGTTCCCAAGCAACACAGTGACCTCAAATGCACCTACTACTTGAACTCCATCAGCATTTATTTATCCCTTCAGTGAAAGTCCTAATAGTTCTACCAAATTTCAAATCCACTCTTCTTCTTCAACCCTCTTCCTATCTCAGTGGAACCACAGAGCATCCACAGTGATAAAAAAATGGAATCTGAAGTAAGGCAGACCTAGGTTCATTATCTTAACTCCACCATTAACTAGCTGTTTGACTTTGGACGTTGTTAATTACTTAAATATGAGACTCTATTTTCTTATAAAATGGGCTAAACACCTATGTCAACAGGCCTGCTGTAAGGATCACATGAGATAATTCATTCAACAAATATGTGAGTTGCTAAATGTGACAAACACACTGTGCTAGATGATGGACACTGACAAGTATCTACTACTCTGTCTGACAAATAGTAGGCATTCAGTGAATGTTATGCTATTACTGTTGTATTTCATCAAATCTAGAATGCCACTAATAATAACATACACCATTATTTTATGTGCTTCTAAGAATGGAAAAATGTCTGCCAATTAAACTATGGCATAGCATTAATTATAAGACATACCCTGATTTCAGATGTTAAAATGTGAAAAAAAGCACATATTAAGATTGACTAAATAAGGTATTAATTCAAGCCTTCATTATCCTTGGCTATGCTGTTTGGTTTTCCTGTCTTTGGTCTTGCACTCTCCAAAGTATCCTCCAAGATCTAGATTACACACCTCACTTTGAACTAACCCCTCTCCCAATCTCTTCTTTAAAATCCTTAATGCTTCATACCAGGAAAATGTTTAAACTTCTTAGAATGGTATTACACACGCTTCACTCTTTCATCCCTCCCAGCTCACCTTCCCAACTTCACTTTACCAGCTCTTCAACATATCTAACTAAACCAGATTGCATTAACTATGTTTGGATACTTCCACTCATCTTTGTCTCTGTTCTCTATCACTCTAACTCCTAGATTTCCCCAGGTGCCCTTTCCCCTCTTCACTATGTGTTAACATCATACTCAATCTCTAGTACCCATTTCAAACACCACCTCTGCAGATCCTTCCAAGATAAACGTCTTTACGCTCTAGAGCAAAATCAATTGGTCATTCCTCTATAACATAATCACAGTACATACTGTGATTAGGAGACCACCCAAATTAAGAACTCCTCTAAGGCAGGAACTAAGTCTTACTTATTATATTACTTGACAGCATAATACCAAGTTAAGAATTCAGCGTCTGAAATATCTGTGTCATACCTGTGTCTGAATTCTGGTTCTACCACTCCCTAGCTACATGACCTTGGGCAATCTATTTCATCTCAGACTCAGTATCTTCTTATAATGGGGATAACAAAACCTACCTTAGAAGGTAAGGATTAAATGTAAAATGCCTGGCACACTAGAGCACTCAACAAACATGAGCTGTTGTTATTATCCTCATTATTGTTTTATTATTTTTTTTAAAAAAAAGAAAGGGGACAGTCATGTATACTTAGTAAACTGGTTTCATTCATATTCTTATCTTCTCTACCCATATATGCTCTGACTTTGGCTTGGCAATTTGGGTTACAGGTAAAGGATACACTCTTCATGTACAGGTAACACATGTAACCTGTGCTAACATTAAAATGTTACAGAGGAACGAGGCCAATTCATTTCTAAACCTTCCTGAGTCTTGCTTTCATTGTTACCTGACCCCTCAAGCCTCAGCATAATTCCTCGGTCCTATCTCCTCACTCAAGATAGGTTTCCACTTGTGACCATAACTAAATAGGGCAATGCCGAACTTTCTTGTTGTTGGGTAAATAATAACATCATTAATTTACCCAGTCTTTTAATTGGCATTTGCAAGAACTATTTCAGGTTGTTAATGGAATCTAATGGATTAGATACAGATAAATGTATTAATGCAGAGTATCTGAGTAATCATTAACAAGAACATTTAAATCCCTACTGACTCTTACAAAGAAACTTCATTCTTAAAATTTCAAAGCAATGTTTATACAGCAATGATAAGCTTTAACAAGATACAGCAGTAAGCAGAAGGCCAATATTCTTATATCAGGCTCTGCTATTAGCTAGTCATGAGACTCTGACCAGGTATCTTGGCATCTCTGCTCTCAATTTATTCATTTGTAAAACAGAGGGGTTGAGAAAGTCTCTTTCAACTCTAAAAAAGATTAAAAATTAAATTTTCACTAGAAAATTGAAAAGAACTAAAATCAGATACCCACTAAAAACTCAAGCAACTCACTTAAGCCATTCAGACATACTTAGTAACACATGCAAATTTCACCTCAATTCTAAAAACAAATATACAGACACAGTCTATAACTGAGATGAACACAAGTTACAAGAGAACTAACTTACCTCACAGCCACATAATTGTTCTCACTTGGTTTTCTTACTCTGTACAAAAAGGTTAAGAGTGATTTATTAAGAAAAATATTAGCAAAAAATCAACAAAGCCATTTACCATGACAACCTAAACTGGACAAACCTGGAGGAACAAGCTTTGAGTCTCACTTTCCCAGTCAAAAATAATATTAGCCAAACATTATTTAGTATTGTTGAGCTCTGCAGATGAAATAATTTTAATAGGAAATTTATTGCTGTTACTATGTGCCAGGTATTGTTCTAAACACTTTTCATATTTTTAACTCATTTAATCCTCACAACAATCCTGTAAGTACTATTATTATCCCTGTTTTACAGATGAGGAAACTGAAGCACAAAAAGGTTAACTGACTTGCCTGAAGTCACTCAACTAGTATGTTGGTGGAGCTGGAATATAAACTTAGGTAGACTGGCTTCAGAGTTTTTTTCTATGTGTTATTAATATACTAGCATATTATATAAACTAATGAGCAATAAAATGAATCAGGGTGATTGTGTTAACTCAGCTACAAACAAAACCATATAACCTGAATCACTTAACCTCTTTTCCCATTTGGGTAAAAAAGGAAGTTGAGCTAAATAATCTTAAAAGTTCCTTACAAGTCTAACATTCCATGATTTATGATCCAGAAGCCAAACACCAAAACTGTAGCATAGCAAACAGCTGTTCACTTTTGTCCTCCTCTTTTTACCCTTATCACCTTATCTCCTTACCTTTTTCTTCTGATTCATCTTCGTAAGTTCCTTTATTTACCAGCTGGCTGTCCAGTAATAGTTACACTGATAACCTTGAGGGAAATATAATTTAACAGAGGTGAACACTATCCTACAGACCACACTCTACTATCTCCAAACTATGCAGACTAAGACCTGGGACTAAAAATAGACCTGCCATTACTTCACTGGGCTGTAGAAAGGTCAGCGGTGCCTAAGAACAGGTCAGACCAGGCCTAAATGTATGCATGTTTAAGTGGATGGATTTATTCATTTTTCATAAAACAGTACGCCATAGGAATTAAGAGCATGGGCTCTTACAATCTCCACAATTAGCTATCCACAATTACTATCAACATAATCAGTTACCTAATGGCTCCAAGATTCAGTCTCTACCATCTAGAAACGGAGCTAACAACCTACGCTATAAGAGGTGTTTTTAAAGAACTTACCACAGTGCCTGATACAGTAAGCGCTCAAAAAATAACAGCTGCTGTTATTGCCACTACTACCACCACTGCTGTTATTTACAATTTCCATATAAAAGCAACAGCTCCACAGTCTGATTTGATTTAATTTCAAATTCTGGTTCCATTTACTTACTAAGTATAGAGCCTTAAGCAAATTACTGATCTCTCTAAGCCTGGGTTTCCTCATCAGTAAAATGGAGATAATAAATCATCTATCTTACAAAACTACGTGAACATTGAGATAACATATGTAAAACAGCTGACACCTGGTTCCTAACTGCTCAATAAATGTTAATTCCTTTCTCCTTAATGACAAGCTTACCACACTTCTGCTAATTCAATTTAAAGAAAGGAGAGTAGAATTAGGGATCACATGAGATCCAGGGAAGCCAACTTTCTTTTCTCTGTTGTCCTTGCTGTGGGGCAGATACCAGACACTCCTCATCCAGGGAACTCCTTTATCCTCTTCCATGTTTGATAAGACTAGAGAACCTTTTTTCAGGCTATCTTCAAACTTCTAATACAGTATATGTATCAATGTACACTGGAATCCTCAATAACTGTTAAGAGTTTCAAGTGGTCCTGAAACCAAAAAGTTTGAGAACCACTACTCTAAGGTATAAAAAAAGCCCACAAAGCACATGGATTACTCTATGAATTACAACTTTAACAAATTTAGCCTAGATAAGTAACTCACATAAAAATAACCTAAAAACTTCTCACTTTTCTCTATAATTAAATTTCAGTCCTTCAATCTTGAAAAAAATCACTTGTTCACTAGTTATTTACGAATAGTCAATGATAGAACTGGATTTTAGGATTTATATCTGATTTCTGGTCCAAGGTCTTTCTAATACAGCAGGTCATCCTCAATTAATAAAAGATGACTATGTTTTCTTAATCAATATATTAAGCCTCTTGTTATAGAGATTATGAAAATTTTAAGTTATGTTTACAGTAGATTAATTATATTTTCCTTTGACTCCCTAGCAAATAAACAATTTTTAAAGGGTGTTTTTTTTTTCAGACAGTGTCTCACTCTGTCACCCAGGCTGGAGTGCAGTGGTGCTATCTCAGCTCACTGCAACCTCCGCCTCCTGGGTTCAAGCAAGTCTTGTGCCTCAGCCTCCCAAGTAGCAGGCACACGCCACCACACCCAGCTAATTTTTGTATTTTTAGTAGAAATGGGGTTTCACCATGTTGGCCAGGCTGGTCTCGAACTCCTGATCTCAGGCGATCTGCCTGCCTTGGCCTCCCAAAGTACTGGGATTACAGGTGTGAGCCACCGTGCCCAGCCTAATTTTTAAAACATTTTCTGATCAGTCCCTATACATACCACACTTGCTTGGTGATGGGAAGAAATAGGTGACTAAATATCAGTCTGAGTAAACAACTAAGATTTTAAAGGAATATAACTTAAGTTACAAAAGTAATCCAAATTTATACAGAAGTATAAAGTAGTACAAGATTTATTTGTAGTACAAAAGTAATACAAATTTATACAAAAGTAATACAAATTTATATCCATGTTCCAAGTCCTCAATCTTCAGTCTTCCCTTTCTACACCACTTTTTAATTTTAAAAATACTATGTTTACTGAAATACAAAACCAAATACACACATACACACAAATTTGGGGTGTGTGTGTTTTGGTTTTTTTCTGTTATTTTTAAGGTACTGAAAGCTAGCATTTAATGACAAATCAGCCTATAGCAAAGGAAGACTTCTATAAATTTGTGGAATGAACGAATGATTTGTAAGGTATTTGTTCATGAGCTTTCTCTGCTGGCTTCTTTTAGCATTTACTAGATAAGGAAAGACCTGAAAAGGCAAATACACTGGGCAAGAACCCTGGTGAATTCTGACACTCTCTCATTCCCAAAGGCCACCTCAATACCAGGCAACCCACAAACCAGCTGTGGTTAATCTGTACAAGTTGGGCAAAGTCTTCCAAACTTTTATTATGTCAAATCCCTATTTAAAAAAAGTTTTATTATGTATCTCCAATATATGCATATTTATTTATTAATTATACCCATCTGTATCTGTGTACAATGTAAAACAAAATTGTTTAAAATAGAAGTTTTAAAAAGATGACACAAGGATGAAATAATTTCTACCTTTCATTTATGAACAGTACAAAAATATTTTTGATCTAAGAAATTATCAATAACAATGCTTTGAGAGAACATAACTGAAAAGTTTCATTTTTTTAATCTTCATAAAAAAACAAAAAAAGTTTTTTAAATAAATAAAACCTTCATTTAACATTTTATGATACAGTGTTTCAAAGGTCCAGTTCAAAGTTCAGGATTCATTTGATTTTGAAACTTAATTATAATGGCTATAAACTGAAAAAACAGACCTTACAAAGGCAGAATACTCATAATATATACACTTACAGTCAAGTTCATTGTGACTGACAGAAGATGTAAAACCTTACTTCGAAGAGTTAGCTTAGGCCAGGAGTGGTGGCTCATGCCTGTAATCCCAGCACTTTGGGAGGCTGAGGCAGGCGGATCACGTGAGAACAGGAGTTCGAGACCAGCCTGGCCAACATGGTGAAGCCCCGTCTCTACTAAAAATACAAAAATTAGCTGGGTGTAGTTGCGTGCGCCTGTAATGCCAGCTACTTGGGAAGCTGAGGCACAAGAATGGCTTGAACCTGGGAGACGGAGGTTGTAGTGAGCTGAGATCAGGTCACTGCATTCCAGCCTGGGTGACAGAGCAAGACTCCGTCTCAGGAAAAAGAAAAAAGAATTAGCTTAATAATTTTTAAATTTTTGGCGAACTTCTTGTCAAGTCTACTCAAGTGTCATTGTTTTTATCTGTAATTTGGCTGCCAAAAAGCTAGTACTAGAAGGAGAAACCTCAGCTCTGTTGTCATTTTCTTGTTGTTCACTTGTGCTTGCATTATTGGTATTACTGTTATGGAATCTTTACAGGAGTCTTTTTAAGACATGTCTATTTCCTAGCGGTTGATTTGGCTAAAACTAGATAATAATTTATAGATTCATTTAATTATGCACCCATAACTGGATTAATGATTATCTGCCAAAGTGAACAAACAAGTGAAAAAGCCACTGGCAATCCTTCTGTTTTCCTCAGTATACCTGTGCATGACCTCCTTAGCAGGGGTACTGCGTCAATCCATTTATTAAATACTAGTAAAATTGTATTTCTTCCTTTTCTTACGCATAAAAATAAGTAAAATTAACAGTTCTGTCTTCCCTTACTTTTCTTTTCTTTTTTTTTTTTTTTTTTTGAGATGAAGTCTTACTCTGTTGCCAGGCTGGAGTGCAGTGGCACAATCTCAGCTCACTGCAACCTCCGCCTCCCCGGTTCAATCGATTCTCCTGCCTCAGTCTCCCGCGTAGGTGGGACTACAGGCATGCACCACCACACTCAGCTAATTTTTGTATTTTTAGTAGAGATGGGGTTTCACCATGTTGGCCAGAATGGTCTCAATCTCTTGACCTCAAGTGATCCGCCTGCCTCGGCCTCCCAAAGTGCTGGGATTACAGGCGTCAGCCACCGTGTCCAGCCCCCTTACTTTTCTAATACTGTCTTCTCTTTACTCCATGGGAGTTTTGGGCACACTCCTTTGGGGCCTACAACTCAAATATACCTGAAATCCTTACCCAGCACAACTCAATCATTCTCTTAAATGCTTCCCAGATTAGGACTGAATTTGAAGCTAGGACTAAGTTTCCATGGTCACCCCAGGTCAAATAAGATTCTTAGGTTCTTATGATCTGGGCCTTCACCCAAAAGCTGATCCAAAACCAACCTTCAGGATAAATGGACAAGTATAATCTTTCCAGGATACTCACGCTGACACACTTAAAGATGATAAAGAATAGTTATAGCTTCCTGTCTTTACAACATTCATTCACTCACTTAAGAAACATTTGTAAATGCCAACCATCTCATTGACGCAATCATTTACAAGTGTTATCTTAAATACACTATACTATACTGTGATTTACAAAAGTGTCTGAAAGAAAAAGTGTGGTTTGTGCCCCATCGGGTGGCCAAACTGGATATTTCAAACAAGTTGCAGCAACTCAAGTTAAACCTACCTAATCAACATAATACCTTCGGGAAACTGAAGCCTGTAACACAAGTGTTCCCATGGGAGAGTTCTATAAATGAAAATCATTAATAATGTTATGGTAATGTCTCCTTATACCTGAATATAATGGAAGTGTAGTTCATGCAGAACCTCTCCTTTCCAAAATCCTGCAATAAAAAATTAATTCATTGTCATCCCTTTTTAAGTTAAATAAGAGAGTTTCACTGGGTTAACATCTTATTCACAGATCAAAATATCAAAAATTTTTGAAAGGATATTATTAATTTTAAAGGATGCTATTAATAGTCCTGTTAAGTTCTGTCCTCTTCATATACCAAACATAATAAAACCATTTAAAAACACAGAATTTTAGAGCTGGATGAGTCCTTAAATAATACGGGGGTTGTGAGCTTAGAAATCAAGTCCAATTCTCTAACATTAAAGAAACTTAGATGTTTCTTAGCTAAAAGAAGAAATGGTTTCATCAGGATCACACAGTGTGACCGGACTCTGAATGCTTACACATGCTCAAGAGACATATACACATATTCCTAAACAAGTGGCTTAACCCCTCTGGACCTTAGTTTCCTTGCCTGGAAAAACAAGGTAGATAATCTTTAAATTCCCTTTTAGCTCTAAAATCCTGTAATTTAGAAACTTTGTTATTTTATTACAAAACAAAGGATACACTGAAAAAAATCATTCCTGGGTCCTGAGAAACCAAAGAAACACAAGGCCCTAGGGAAAGTCAGCAGCCTAAGGCACCAAATATATTTGCTTCTTCTGCTAATATTCTGCAAAATATTAACATGGTCATATTAGTCTATTTGGTTGAAACCAGTCTCAGTTAATTTTGATTAATCAATTGCAGAGCTTTAAAATATATAGTCACTAATTCTAAATTTTAAAAAAGCTCTTACAAAGATTTACCGGTGTTCTATTTTACATGTCAAAATTTATACTCAAACAGATTACTGGAAACAGGAATAGTCTCGGCTTGTTTGTGTTTATTCTTTGCACAAACTACTTACAAATGGATTGAAGAGATTTTCTTTATATGGCTTCTCCATGTTGGTCTATTATTTTATGCTTTATTATTCTGCCTATGAAGACTGAATCTATGAACACCACAACTTATTTTTAAATTAAAAAATATAATAATTTTCAGGATATTGATGGGTTATTATCATTAATAATTTTATCAGTTCAAGGAATAAAAGCCATTAAAAGTTAAATCAAAAACATGACCTATAATGGACCTTGAAAAGCTCTGGCCCTATATACTTACTTTATGGAAGAAGAGCGAGCCCGGGAAAGGCAAAAAAGATTGTCCCCAGGTCTCATGGCTAACACATACAAAAACTAGTATTTACTGTGCTACGATATATACATATTATATATAATTAAATATAATTATAGATGTAAAACAAAATTTTCAGATTCTAATTCTCTGCTTATTTCAAGTAATATTTAATATAGCAAAATGACACAAAAACCAAAGAAGCTGAACAGTTCACATTGATTCACGATACTAGAAAGCACCCTAGGCTAGAAACCAAGGGTAAAATACCAAAATTTCACCACCAGTGCTTGAAAAACAAATCCCAGCATCTGTTCTACTGACAGCATTTTAAGAGCATCATCTTCATATGAGAAACTACAATTTACTTCATTATGAAAAGGTCCTTTTCTCTAGCGAATTTTTATGGATGTCCTTTTTCCCCAAAGTTTTAAACTGCTAAAATTCCTGGACTCTAAAGACTCTTATTTACATCTCTCTATTACTTTTAAAGGAATAGCACCAACTCTTCAGAAACAACACACAAAACAAAGATTCCAACCCTATAAAATATTGGTTGATTCCAACTTACAAAGAAAAGTGCGCCTCATTTAATTTTGTCTACCAAACAATGAGTTTATCTAGGACAGGAGCCGTATAGTAGGAACTCTCCGCAGAATCAAATTTCAATTATCCACAATAAACGAATTTTTCAAAACATAATTTATAACTGCCCTGAGAAAGATAATGCACACACAACATAATCTCAGGAATTTTGCCCCTCTGTGACCAACCTACAGTAAACATTTAGGAACAGTATCCAAGTGGACTATGTGAATGAGGAGTCCCAGAATCACTGTGGTTCTCCAGCCACAAAACTGACATTACAAATTAAGAGGGTTGCATTTTCAAACTAAATCGTATGCTTCTCCTTCCAGCCCCAGATATTGCAAATGAATACAATTCCATGAAATAGTTAAGTGTTGAAATACCTAAAATGAATCATGGCATACATCCAGCCACTATTACTTCTGCCCAAAGCATTCCATGCTATATAACAAATATAAGATGTGCTTCAGCATGCTCCTATCCTGTGCCTCTATGAAGAACTGGCAGTGGTGCTGAAAATTACTACTAGAAAGATGAAAGACCAATACCCTTCTTTCAATAAAAACCATCACTTGGACTCTAGCCAAGGTTTTAAAACTAAATGTTATTAGAAACAATAAATCAACTCTGCAGGCTGAAATGTTAGTCCCTTATTTCACTCATTCTTACAAAACATGGCCACAAAACACTATAAGAAATTGAGTGACAATAAAGCATTAATAATTATAGGCCTTTCATTTCTAGCAATAATGAAATACTCTAGGTTGCAAGTGAATTTATTTCACAATATTCAAGATTCCGTTTAACCTACCTGCATCTCTTTCCCTGTCTTCTTCAATTATTACAATGGCTATATGAATAAATACACTCACTGCTACTGCCCAAACCTCCTATCACTAAACTTATATAAAAATTAAATGGAGAACTAAAATAGTTTAATTCATTAAATCTAGCTAAGTTATGTGTGTTCATATTGATTTTATATTCTTTGTTCCTGCACACAAAACAGATGTGAATTCCTGGAGGTTACAGATAAGTCTGTCTTTCTCTATCCAGGAGCTGAATTGCCAGCTACTGAGAATAACCTATTGCAATGCTTAAAGCCTCTTAGGTATCTTGTCTTCTGAACATATAAATGGGTTCATTATCTTTATTTTTCCCTTTATTAATGTAAGGTTCCTTATTATCTATTAAATACCTTCCAGGAGTGTTAGCACAGAAATTGGGAGGGAATGGGGAGCACGATTTCTGTAATACACAGGTAAGGTATATTGTTTACAATATACTAATTTTCTCCCCAGCTAGCAAAAACTTAGCAGAAAATAAAAAAATGTTAATAATTCTCTTCTCTCCTTTCTCTTCCCTCCATTCCAAAACAAGAGGCAAAAACAAAAGATGTTATTACTCTGTAGACTTCATGCAATCAGTAAAAAGAGTCTTATTATCAAAGCAGAATAGTTGATTACAACGTGTTTACAAAAACTATAACCACTACATATGTGATACACACTTAAGTCAAGTTTCAACCCCGTTACAAAGCCTTTGTCAACAGTGGGCAAGTGGGAAAAAGCCGAAGGGCTCTTTGGAATGAAGGAAATCACTGGAGAGGCTTCTCTTGGAAGACAAGGATTCCTTGGTGAGAGGTGTAGAGAGAGAAACAAGACCTAACCTTGGCGAGGGGGCGCTCGCCCAGGGTGGGGACGAGAGGTCAGGGCGAGTGGGGAGAAGGGGATTAGTGCGGAACAGCCGCGACCCGGGGCTGCCCTCGCACCGTGACTCCCCCACCTGCAGCTCACCCTCCCACCGTTCCCCGGCCCCGGCCCCGGCCCGGGCAGCGCCTTTCCTCCCGGCCCTCCGCCTGCATATCCGTTACCCTGGCGGCAGCGGGGCTGCGGGGGAGGGGAAGGACAGCGGGGCCGGGAGGCGGCCGGCCGCGGCGGGGATGCCGCAGTGGCTCCCCGCGGCAGCGGGTCAAAGTCTGCCCGGGCACAGGGAGCCAGCTGAAGCGGAAGGCGGCGGTGGACGTCAGGACTGGCGAGATGGTGGCCCCTCCGAGTCCTCCCACACCCCAGCCGTGCCGGTACCTCATACTGGATGTATTGCTTCCTCCACTCGGGAGTGATGTGCGCGGAGAGGTGCTCGGCGAACTTCATCCTGCCGTTTCCCCCTCACTCCCACTCGGGTCCAGCAGCTACAGGCGGCGGCGGCAACAGCGACTCCGACTCCTCCCCACATGGGCCCCGGCGCGGCGCGGCGCTGCGCTTCTCTCCTCCTCCGCCGCCGCCGAGGTCTCTTCAGAGCAGCCCGCCCGCCATCTTCCTCCTCCTCTCCATAGCCCCGCCCCTCCCCGCCCTCTGGACGTCATCGCCATGGTAACCGCCTACACCGCCCTGACGAAGGGGGTGCTGTAAGGGGTGGGGCTTGGGTACGTTTCTTAAGACTCCGCCCCTTGTGGGCCGTACGTGCTGGAGGCACCTCCCCGGACCTCTTCAGTCTGGCTCCTGTTGGCCTACAGCTGCTCTCTACCGCCTGTCTGGGAAGCAACAGTGTTGTTACTGCAATTAATATTAATACTGTAGCAACAATAATCCACACAAGACGTTTATATTTACAAAGAACTGTGCAAATATTTTTCCATTTTGATATTTATGCTTCATAAAACCTTTAAGAAATGGATCAGCACTAATCCAAACTAAGAAGCTAAAACAGTTCAGGACTAAATGTATTTAAAGGAACAGTATTTTACACACTCTAGGTGCTCAATAAATGCTTATTGAATTTAATTAAAGACATCAATGCCAAAAAGTGCATGCTGCTTCTGAATTTCAATGTAATTGTCTAGTCCCGGGGCTATCAGAAAAGCCAATAAAAACACCAAATGACGGTACCGACCGCACTTGTAAACTGAGCTTCCTGGGGTTGGGGATGAGGGTTGGGAGGGAAACCAACGTTGAGAGGAAAGAGAACTCTGTAGAAGTACAGCTCTAAGCCCACCCCAGTAAAACCAGAAACAGGCCCAGCACCCAGGCTGAAGTGTCCCTGGGGAACATGGGCAGAGATCACTCACAGAGCTCTGTACTACATTGAGTGTGGGAGTGATTGTCTTGGAAGTCCCAATTCAGGACAGAAACCCAGGTCCTGCCCTGGGTGGAGGAGACCTAATAATAATTTATTGAGCACTCACTGTTCCTGTACCAAGTGCTATTCTAAACCTCTTACATGTACTTTGTCCCTTGATTCTAACATTTTTTTTTTTTTGGTCTCGCTTTGTTGCCCAGGCTGGAGTGCAGTCACACCATCATGGTTCACTGCAGCCTTACCTCACATAGGTTTGTGAGCCATCCTCCCACCTCAGCCCCCTGAGTAGCTGGGACTACAGGCACATGCCATTATGCCCAACTAATTTTTTTGTTTATTTTTGGGAGAGATGTGGGTCTTGCTATGTTGCCCAGGCTGGTCTTGAGCTCCTGAGCTAAAACAGTCCTCCCACCTAGGCCTCCTAAAGTGCTGGAATTACAGGCATGAGCCACCTTGCTCAGCCTAACCCTCACAATTTTGATGAGATTTCAAGATTTACTAGGGAACTGCTATGCCTGGAGCAGTACTCTGAGATATCATTCTCTGCTGTTGTCTTTTTTTTCTCCATGTACTTTTTTCCCCTTTCTCTTCCCCTTAATTCATGCCAATAGGGATTCTGCAATCATTTCCCCAGGAGAGGGATGACACAAGATGGAAAATAGGCATAGACTATGAGTCTTTCTGGCTTTTTCTGTATAAAAGCCTTAACCTCTGGTGAAAGGGTAATCGAGGTCAAAAAAATAAAGAAGAGTGAGGACTCCTCTCACCTCAGACCTCCGTCTGCTCACCATAAAGATTCCCCTCTGCTGGAGGTAAACCTTGCCAGGAGAAAGAGACAGGCAAAAAGGAATGTGTGTGCTATCAGGAAGGAGGCAAGACCACAGAAAGGAAATGGCTGTATGTTGTGCCTGGGAAAAGGGAACCAGGGACAGCTACAAAAGAGATTCCTGCCTTTAGCCAGTCATGGACTAGAATGGGAAATTCTTAGTAGCAACCCTGGTGGACCATGGCACACTGCTCCCAGCAGCACCGTACCTCTATGCCTTAATTGTGCACAAAATTCTGGAACCATGGCCCAACCCAAGAAAGTAAGGAAACCCTCAAAACTAGCTCTAAAATTCTTGATTTTTCTCATGCCTGATCCAGAGCCCTGCCACCCAGGACATGACAACTTAATTTATCCACAGAAGTAGATTTAATAATAAATGTCCTGCCAGGCACAGTAACTCACGCCTGTAATCCCAGCACTTTGGGAGGCCGAGGCGGGAGGATCACCTGAGGTCAGGAGTTCAAGACCAGCCTGCCCAACATGGGGAAACCCCATCTCTACTAAACATACAAAAATTAGCCGGGCATGGCGGTGCACACCTGTAGTCCCAGCTACTCAGGAGGCTAAGGTGAGAGAATCACTTGAACCCGGGAGGTGGAGGTTGCAGTGAGCCAAGATTGCACCACTGCACTCCAGCCTGGGTAACAGAGCAAGACCCCGTCTCAAAATAAATAAATAAATACATTTCCTCATTCCCAGCGTTATTTTTGGATACTTTACTGATAGAACGATCAAATACTTAGTATTTATGGAACACCGACTCTCTTATTTACTCTGAATCAGAAGAGCCCCCTGACTTATACTTTCTTTTGTGAATAGGCAAGCAACCCTTCATTTAACAAAACTTTATTGAGACCTATGATATTCCGGTTATGTCACTTTAGGAATGAAGGACCGTTCAAAAATAAATTAAGACTCTGTTTTTTCCTTGGAGGAAATCACAATTTAGTCAAAAAGATGGGGCCATGCGTGACGGTTCACACCTGTAATCCCAGCACTTTGAGAGGCCGAGGTGGGTGGATCATTTGAGGTCAGGAGTTCAAGACTAGCCTGGCCAACATGGTGAAAACCCATCTCTACTAAACATACACACACAAAAAAAATTATCCAGGCCTGGTGGCACATGCCTGCAATCCCAGCTACTCAGGAGGCTGAGGCATGAAAATCACTTGAACTCAGGAGGCAGAGGTTGCAGTGAGCCGAGATTGCACCACTGCACTCCAGCCTGGGAGACAGAGCAAGACTCTCTCTCTCAAACAAACAAAAAAAGATGGGCAGATAGACCAATAGCTCTTAGACTACAGTGCGATACATGCTGTAATTGACATATGTGTAAAGAAACATCCAAGGATCAGAGAAGCTGATTTTGAAATCCAGTCTTAGTCAATCATCTGACAGGGAAAAAGACACCCCAAAGATTCCCTAAGGCAAAAGGCAAAGTCAGAATTGTTAAAGAATGACAAGAAATTTTCTGACCAGAGTATCCTTTAAGGCAGCCAAATGTCCCCTCTCAAAGAAACGGTCTGATACAGTTTGGCTGTGTCCCCACCCAAATCTTATCTTGAATCTTAGTTCCCATAATCCCCATATGTCTTGGGAGGGACCTGGTGGCAAGTAATTGAATCATGGAGGCAGGCTTTCCCATGCTGTTCTTGTGATAGTGGATAAGTCTCATGAGATCTGATGGTTTTATAAAGGGCAGCTCCCCTGCACATACTCTCTTGCCTGCTGCCACATAAGACGTGCCTTTGCTCCTTCTTCACATTCCACCATGATTGTGAAGCCTCCCTAGCCATGTGGAACTGTGAGTCCATTAAACCTCTTTTCCTTTATAAGTTATCTAGTCTTGGGTATGTCTTTATTAGCAGCATGAAAACAGACTAATACACTCTCCCTGCTCCTGTCCCTTGTCTTCCCAGTCTGGCTCCCACATTGCCTGAGTGCACTCCCCTTACTGTATTGTCAATAATAGTTTGTATCAGACTATGAGGTCCCTGAAGATAAACTGCTCGTCTCCTGTTTTCTCCAATTTAGCACAGTGCCTGGCACACAGGCATTCAATAAAGGTTGAAGGAACAAAGGAAAAGAGGCCAACAGAGGGAGAAGGAAGAAGGAAACAGGAGGCCACATGGAGTAAAGTTGTAGGAAATAAAGTTAAGTTGCAACAAGATTGTGAAGGAATAGTTCCTGACGGCATAGGCAGTGTGAGGTCTTTGAAGAAGGTTAAGCAGTGAGTGACTAACTTAGGTTTGGAAAAGCAGGCTAGCGTAGCTTCCTGGTTTTGAGCACTAGCTCTGGAAGTAAACAGGCCTGAATTAAAATCCCAACTCTGGCATTTACAAACTATGTGACCTTCGGCAAAGTGCACTAGCTCTTAAAGCCCCAGTTTCCTCCTCTCTTTTTTTTTTTTTTTTTTTTTGAGACGGAGTCTCGCTCTGTCGCCCAGGCTGGAGTGCAGTGGCGCGATCTCGGCTCACTGCAAGCTCCGCCTCCCGGGTTCACGCCATTCTCCTGCCTCAGCCTCCCGAGTAGCTGGGACTACAGGCGCCCGCTACCACGCCCGGCTAATTTTTTGTATTTTTTAGTAGAGACGGGGTTTCACCGTGTTAGCCAGGATGGTCTCGATCTCCTGACCTCGTGATCCGCCCGCCTCGGCCTCCCAAAGTGCTGGGATTACAGGCGTGAGCCACCGCGCCCGGCTCCTCCTCTCTTAAATGGGTATTATCACACCTCCCTCACAAGTTGTTTGGAGAATTAAATGAGATTCTGCATATAAAACACTTAACATAATGACTGGCCCCTGATTTAACGTAAAAATTGGTAACCCCTCAAAAACATCTGTCAGCAGTGTGAAGGATGGACTAGGGCAGGGACAAACTCAAGACCAGCAGCTATGTAACACTTATGATGTGCCAGGCACTGTTCTAAACACTTTACAAATATAAATGTATTTAATCTTCACGAGAACTCTAAGAAGTAGCTACTATTGTTATCTTCATTTTATAGATGAGTAAAGTTAGACATAGAGGTTAAGCATCTTACTCAAGAGCACCCCCCTAGTGAGTAATAGACCTGGGTCTGAGCCCTGGCAACCCAGTTGCAGAGTCCTTGCTCTTGAGTGCTATGAGTATTATGCTGACTGTGGATGCAACAGCTCCAGCCAATCAGGATCATGGACAGAAGGAGATGTGACGTGTGACTCTAACTGTAGTGATTGGGTAGATGCTGCTGTCATGAACTGAGATGAGAAATGAAAGTAGAGAGCAGGTCTGGGGTTCCATGAGATGTGGGAAATATGAAGGAATCAATGGAACATGCAGTACTCCAGTTGGAAATACGGATCTAGAGCTCTAGAAAGAGAAGTTAAGACTGAAAACTGAGGAACCATTTGCATTTAAGTGATAATGAAGTCTGGCAAATCTGCCGAGAGAGAGAATAGAGTGAAAAGGAAAAGAGCCCAAGGGAACGTCCTCCCGTGCGCCTGATAAAGAAGTTGGGTCAAGGAGGGAGGCTGAGATGTGGTCAGGGTGGGCAGCAAGACTATCAGGAGAGAGTAGTGTCAAGGAAGCCATAAAAAGATGAAAATTTCATAAAGGAGGCAGTGATCAACAATGTCAAATGTCATAGAGAAGTTGAGTAGGGTGACTTCTAAGCCATTGGGTTTAGCAAGTAGAGAGTCATTAGTAACCTCAGAAAAATGGCTTCAATAGCACAAAGGGCTACAAACGGCTGAACAGTGAACAGCATTTTGTTTTTGTATATCATAAACTGTGTTTATTCCATGTACATGTTTTAAGATGACCAGGAATGAGAACTTAATAGTATACTCAGCAATTTATCTAGAAATTCATAAGTGCTGAGTTGGAACACTTTATATTTATCACACATAATGCTAAGTTCTGGAAGAGTTATACTTACCACAAAGTAACTGTTCTAAAACTTAGAATTATATGTGATAAATATAAAGTCAAATTGTTGCTTGAAAAAACAAGACTGGGGATCATGCTGAAAGGTGAAGAACTGATCTGCAGAGAGATAAAATCTTAGGCAATATCTCCCATTGAATCTGAATAAGCTAAGGTGTCTCAGGAGTAAATATCACATTTTCAGTTCAGCTCAGACTCAGAATTACACGGGACCCAGCTCAGTTTTAAAATACAATAGACTTATCAACCCAGTAACTGTTTGAGTCCCTGCGTTCAGTTCTTTTGGGCATACATCCAGCAGTGGAATTGTCAGATCATATGGGAATTCTATGTTTAACCTTTTGAGGAAATGAAGGTTTTTGAGTGACATCTTTAATCAGATAAATCATACACTTTTTTTTTTGCTAAGTGGAAAATATTCTTCAGGGGAGAGAAGGAAGAGAAGCAAGGTATATTAGGTTTCCTAGGGCTACCATAACAAATTACCCCAAACTGGGTGCTTAAAACAGCAGAAATGTATTCTCTCACAGTTCTGGAGGCCAGAAGTCTAAAAATCAAGGTTTCGGCAGGCTTGTGCTTTCTCACAGACTGTAGCAAAGAATCCGTTCCACAACTTTCTCTTAGCTTCTATTGTCACTGGCAATCTGTGGCATTCTTTGGCTTATAGATACGTAACTCCAGTCTCTGCCTCCATCATCACATGCTGTTCTCCCACCATGTGTCTCAGCATCTTCACGTGGTGTTCTCACTCCTCGTGTCTGTTTTCTCTTCTTATAAAGACATCAGTCTTATTGGAGTAGAACTCACCTTAATCCAGTATGACTTCATCTTAACTTCATTACATTGGCAAAGACCTTTTTTCCAAATAAGATTACATTCAGAGGTACCAAGGATGAGGATTTCTATTTATCTTTTTGGGGAAACACGGTCCACCCACAACACGGGGAGTGTAATGGCACTACTGAAATAATCCAAGGAAGAGATGATGGTGGTTTTGATCAGAGGGTAAGCAACAGAGGTGAAAAGAAACAGTTGGAAATTCAATATATTTTGAAGGTAGATTGAACTGGATTTATTGGCAGATTAGATGTGGGATGTGACAAAAAGAGAGGCATCAAGGATGACTCCAAGATCTTTTGTCTGAGTGACCAGAACAATAAGGTTGGGAATATTGCAGAAGAAGCAGGTTTGGAGTGGAGGGAGGAAATCGAGAATTCAGTTTCAGGTATGTTATGTTGAGGATGAAGGTCAAACATGCAGGTGGAAATGTCCAATAGGCAACTTGGCTTCTGGAGGTCAGCAGAGAAGCCCTGGATAGAAATATAAATATATGAGTCAACAGAATAAGGTTAGTATTTAAAGCCACGAAACTCCATGAGATCACCCAGAGAGTGAGTGTAGACAGAAAAGAGAAGAATGACTGGGCATGATGGCTCACACCTGTAATCCCAGCACTTTGGGAGGCCAAGGTGAAAGGATTGTTTGATGCCAGGAGTTCACGAAAAGAGAAGAGGTTGTAAGACAGATCCCTGGGCAATGCTTAAAGGTTGGGAAGATGAGGAGAAATTCACAAAGGAGACTGGAGGAGATGAAATCCATGCAGTGAAATTCATCATTATTTCAAGAAACATTTCCATAAAAGGGAGCAGAGTAATAAGGTGATATATAGATTAGAATCAAATAAAAGAGGGTGCTTTTCAAATGGGAGAAATAACATCGGGTATATATTCTGATGGGAATGATTCAGTGAAGAAAGAAAAAAATGATTATACAGGAAAGAAAGGGGATATACATTTTCTCTATGTAAAACCAGATACAGAATACACATGGGTTAGAACAGGGAGACAACATCAAGAATGATGTTCAGAATGGTTATCTCTGGGTTAGAGATTTCAAGTGATTTTTACTCCTTGCACTTTTTTATGTTGCTTTTAATTTTTACAAGATACCTTTATCAAATCTACAAAAACAGTAAGTGTTCTATTTAATAACCCAGTGGTATCCAATAAGTGTCACAAAGTGTCTGTGCAGCATTTGATACTGCAAGTCACAGAGACGAAACCAGTAGACTAAGAGATGCGGAAAATCCAGGCCAGGCCCGGTGGCTCACACCTGTAATCTCCACGCTTTGGGAGGCCAAGGTGGATGGATCGCTTGAGGTCAGGAGTTTGAGACCAGCCTGGCCAACATTGCGAAACGCTGTCTCTACTAAAAATACAAAAATTAGCCAGCCATGGTGGTATGCACCTATAATCCCAGCTATTCAGGAGGCTGAGGCACGAGAATCACTTGAACCCGGAGGCAGAGGTTGCACTGAGCCGGGATCATACCACTGCACTCCAGCCTGGGTGACAGAGCAAGACTTCGTCTCAAAAAAAAAAAAAAGAAAGAAAGAAACAAGAAAATCCAGGGAGGGAAGCCCAAGCAAGTGCCCAGAGAAGGCAAACTAGTCCAGACAGAGGGAGGGATTGGCCCTTAAAAGGAGGAGAGACCCGACATCACTTCTGACCTGGGAGTGGGGATGATAGCAATAATTAGCGCAAATATACATGAGTTAGTGGGTGGATGGGAGGGAATTTAAGGGAGTTTACATGCAAAGTCTGTCTTTCCTCTCTCAAGGAGACAAGTTAATCCACTGGTTCTCGAGGAAATGGGAACAGAGCTGGGCAAGAGGTATGCAGGCAGCACTGAGGGCCCCTTGTGGTTGTGATTCTATTACAAATGATTGTAACTGGGATGATTTTACTAGTTATTCCAGCAATCCAGAGCAGGAATTGAGGGGAAGGATAGTTGGATTGATCCAAGATTAGGAATTGCAGAAATTGCTTCAGGACATTGAGGTAGTAATAAAAACAATAAAAACTAAGATTTATTACATTTTACATGCATTATTTAATTTAATCCTCCGCAATGGATAAGAATGAAAAGGATATTCAGATAAAATATCATAGCAAAGGACAAGGATTTTAAAAGGGTATTGTTGTTTCCATTGTACAGATGAGAAAACTGAGGCTTAGAGGGTGTAGTAGACATCTGTCAGGTTTTGCCTATCTGCATTCTTCCTAGATGGAAGGATCCCCCATCTCTCAAGTCTTGTTGGGAGGCAAGATCCAAGTTCACTGTGCCTGAAGTGAGCATATAACCCTATCCCAATTCCTTGACAAGAAGCATGTGGCCCAGATTTGGCCAAACAGATGCTTCTGTCAGGGATTTTGCCTCATGTGTAAGTACTCAATGACAGCAATAGGCAGATAACATTCTCAGAGGCTGCAGCAGATTTAAGAGTCCAGGAGTGGCTGGGCGCAGTGGTTCATTCTTGTAATCCCAGCACTTTGGGAGGCCAAGGCATGTGGATCACCTGAGGTCAGGAGTTCAAGACCAGCCTGGCCAACACAGTGAAATACCATCTCTATTAAAAAAAAGCTGGGTGTGGTGGCGGGCACCTGTAATCCCAGCTTCTTGGGAGGGTGAGGCAGGAGAATCACTTGAACCAGCAGGGGGGGGGGGCAGGAGGGGGTGGAGGTTGCAGTGAGCTGAGATCACGCCATTGCACTCCTGCCTGTGCGACAGAGTGAGACTCCATCTTAAAAAAAAAAAATAAAAGAGTCCAGCAGTGAAAATGGCAGTAGTGTCCCAAGTTGGACTACCAGAGTCAAGGTCCTAACCTGACTTCCTCTGGCATGACCTCTGTTCTGTTCTTAACTATAAAACTTTCTTGGGCTCTGCCTTTTCCTTAGAGTCATTTACCTACCTTCACATTCATACTGAGAGCTACCCAAAGCCATCCAATCAAATCTATTTCTGCTTAAATTAACTTGAGTCAGATTTTCCTATTTGTAGCCAAAAACCCTGAATGGGTCTTAGGGATTAAGAATTTTACCCACAGCTCTTATCAAAAAGACATCCAATAATCAGATACACAAAATTCTTTCCTATAGATGTCAGTTAACCTCTTTCCCCAGTCACCCTGGGGTTTAGTCAATGGGCTCATGGATAATGTAGCCATAGTAACAGAGATGGAAGATATGCAAGGGCTCAAAAAATATTGCCTTCCTTCACCCAGGCTGGTTTGGCAACTGCTGATTGTTTAACCTGATGTGACAGAAAGCAACGTTGAGTCCCTAATATAATACCATATTCGAAGTAGAAGTAGATCAGTCAAATACATGGTGGCAGGTTAATTACATCAATTTCTTTTCATCATGGAGGCAAGGGAGAGAAGCAGTTATTTATCATCACTGGAATATGATACTCATTATAGATTAATATTTGACTTTCCTGCCAGCTGTGTTTCTGCCAGCCATACTGACTGTGAACGCCTTTATTTATCACCACAGAAACAGTGTCCCATTCAGCATTGCCTCTACCAAAGAAGCGAGAGAAAGAGACGTCTATGGATTTCACTGGTCTCACCATGTGTCCCATCACCTACAAGCACATGCCCTTGCAGAATGGTAGAATAACCTACTGGAGACTCAGTTATGGTACCAGCTAGTCAACAGCAGCCTGATAAATTGGGGTGCTGTGCTATAGAATGAGATAATGCTCTAACCAATAGCCAATACATAGTGCTGCTTCTCCCAGTGTAACGGCAGGAGTCTAGAAACGAAGAACTGGTAGTATCACCTTCCATTATTTCATATAAGGACCCAGCCACAAAGGTTTTGTACCTGTTTCTTGTGGCTCTTGGCTCTCTGCTGACTTAGAAGGCTTAATAATGAGAAAAAGACGGCTTCCACCTAGAGACTCAACAGGCAGGATCAGGAAGGGTTCAAACCCCTTAAAATGAAAGTTTGAGTTACTGCATCAGGTAAAGTAGCATGATTAGCTGAGGTGCTGGCTGAGGGTAAAAAAGGAACATGAGCTGGAAGTAGAAGAAAGTCAAAAATATCAACTATGGGCTTGGGACCAGATGCAGAAATATGGTCTGTCCTAGCTACTCCAATTTTCTTCCTTGCTTTGTTATGAATACAGTAATAAATTTCCTTTGTTTAGTTTTTCCTCTTTCTGTAGCATTTTATATTACTGTGTTGGAGGTAGTCAACTTTTTAAGTTATACCTCAGGTTATAGGATATAAAAGTGCCATTGTGAGCAAACTAGAATAGGAATGAACATCCCCTTGGAGTGAGGAATTTCTCTTGGGCCTTCCTGATTTCTCAGACAGCAGCCCACTCCTCCAGCCCTTCTAATGAATTTGTAAGCACCTCATTCCCCGTATTTAGCCCTTCCTGCTTAAAATCGCTAGAGTGGTTTTCTGTTATCTGTATGTAAGCTCTGACCAAAAAGCAAAACAAACAAAACAATCATACACACAATGAAAAGGCATAAGGCATGGTTATTTTGTTATTGAATCGAAGTGATTAGGGAACAGTGGTTTAGATGATTTCTTTCAGTTACTTAAAAGAGCTTTTTGCTTTTTATTCAGGCTATAAAAATTGCCGTAGGCCATTATGTAGCTCCCTTTGACATGGCTTTGTCTTTTATGAGTCTCACAGCTGTTTTGATTAAAGGAAAGAATCACTATTTTCTGCCAACACTTAAATCTTTAAAGTTGGAGAAATAATCTTTCCCAAATTGCAGCTAGCTCCTTAGGGATAGGAATCATGCCTATGTTATTCACTCCTAACAGCACTTAACACAGTAGACTCCACATAGCAACATGAATAGTTTCTTCAATATATGCTTTTATTTTTTCCTGGAGTAATAAGCATGCTGATTTGAGGGTCTATGACCTCCTAGATTTCTGGGCCTGTGATCTGGGGCAGCCTCAAAGATCTCTGAAATGCCTTTGGGGTCTTTCTCCCATTGCCTTATGAATAGCCTCTGGCTCCCTTCCATCTGAACCAATCTTTCAGCAAAGGGTCGAGAACATGCTCCTTCACTCTACATGGCCCGTCTGCAAATTTTCCAAATCTTGCCATTCTCCTTCTCTTTTAACTATAAATTATGTCTTTAAGTCGTATCTTTGCACTCACATCTCACTGCATGCAGTTCAAAGTAGCCACGCAGCAGCCTGAATGCTTTGCTGCTTAGGTATTTCTTCTGCCATATATCTCAGCTTATTGCTCTTAAATTCTACATTCCATGGAGTCCTAGGATATGAACACAATTCAGCCAAGGTCTTTGTTACTTTATAGCAAGGATGGCCTGTACTCCAGTTTCCAATACCTTGCTCCTCATCTCCAACCGAGACCTCATCAGATCATTTCCACTTGAGACCTAATCAGAAAGGCCTTTACTGTCCATTTTTCTGCCAACATTCTGGTCACAACCACTAAAGTAATCTCTAAGAAGTTCCATACTTTCCCTAGTCTTCTCTTCTGAGCCCTCACCAGGATCATGCTTAATGCTCTGTTAATGACAACCTAGTCTTTTTCCATCCTGCTTCTCTAAAGTCTTCTAGCTTCTACCCATTAATCCAGTTTCAAAGCCCTTTCCACATTTTCAGGTGTCCATTATAGCAGCAACTCCACTTCTGGTACCAATTTTCTGTCTTAGTCCATTTTCTGCTGTCATAATGGAATATCACTGTCTGGGTAATTTACAAAGAACAGATATTTATTTGGATCATAGCTTTGGAGGCTTGGAAGTCCAAGATCATGCTGCTGGCATCCGGAGAGGGCAATCCCAATGGCAGAAGGTGGAAGGTGAGCACATAAGGAAGAGAAAGGCAGCAGGGGCTGGACTCATTTTGTAACAACCCACTCTTGTGATAACTAACCTGCTCTTACAATAGTGACATTAATCTATTCATGAAGGCTCTGACATAATGACCCAATTACTTCTTTTTAGGTCTCACCTCTCAACACCGTTGCACTGGGATTCAGTTTTCAACACATGAACTTTTGGGGGGCATATTCAAGCCACAGCACTTCCCATGGCCACAGAGAATCTGGCTCTTGTTCTCTCTCTCCATCATCTTTTTCCACCCAACTCCTGTGCTTCCACTGTGCTCCAGTTTCACTAGTCTTTCTTTAAGGCATCAAGCTCTTTTCTTTTTTTTTTAGAGACAGGGTTCTGCTCTGTCACTGGCTGGAGTGCAGTGCCATGATCATAGCTCACTGTAAGCTCAAAATACTGGGCTCAAGTAATCCTTCTGCCTAAGCCTCCCAAGTAGTTGGGACTACAGGTGCATGGCACCACACTTGGCTAATTTTTAATTTTTTTTTTTTATAGAGACAGGGTCTCACTATGTTGCCCAGCCTGGTCTCAAACTCCTGACTATAAGTGATCCTCCTGCTTCAGCCTCCCAAAGCACTGGGATTACAGTCATAAGCCACCAAACCCGACTAGCAAGCTCTTATCTATGTTAGGTCTTTTGCATGTATTATTTTTCTGCATGAGATGTTCTCCTCCCTTTCTTCCTGCACAACCTTCAAACTTCAACTTAGCTATTACTGACTATTCATGCCCATTCTAACTCAGGTTCTCCCTATCATACATAGGACCCTGTACATTTCTTTTACCCTTCTTATTACAGTTTGTGGATATATATTATTTCTAAGATTGTTAAGGTCTGGGTCCTCCACCCAGATAACGGATTCTGAGTAGGTAGAGATTTTGTTTGTTTTGCTTCTATTGTCTTCTGTTCTATCCCCTAGATGCAGAGTAGGTAGATACTCAGTGTTTCTAGAATGGATGATTTAGCCAAGGGTTTGAAGAGCTTAAAATAATAATTACCAAAAAAGTAATTCCCTGTGTCTGTTTTCTGCTAATGCAGAACACATAAGAAACACCTAATAAATATTTGTTGGTTAATTAATTGGCTAACTAACCTTAGGCTGATATTTTGGGTGGGAAGAAAGGTATCACATCTAGAGGTAGGTTAGGATCAAAGATACCCAGATATAATGACAGTCAAACCTTTTCTTATTGTGATGAAAGTATAAATTATCATAGTGAGGATTAGGTACAAACATTTATAATTACTTTAATGATAGGAGCTCTCATAAGAAAAAGAAAGCAAGATGTGCTACAGCTGAATATTACTGGGCATGGTTATGTTACACGCAATGAGAGGCTATCATTGACTAGAAGGGGCTGTGGACTGAAATCAAACATCTCAGTTTATTCAGCAGGCCTGGAAAAAGAAGGAGAGTAGACGTTAAATGTGAGGGGCATAGAGAAAGCCCTTTCTACTTGGGCAGAAGATGATATTTTATATCTTCAGCAGCAGTCCCAGTTGATAGCCCATTCCAACAGTTATTGATGATAAGCCTCATGCTGTGGTTAAATATTTTGTGGTATAATTAATTTAAATATATCATGGGAAGCTATAGTCTTGGCTTGAGAAACTAAGTTGCATTTACCCTAGGATTCTTGTTAATATTTCAGGACATGTCCAGGTATAGCAGAAGTTTATTTGTACCAAGAGGCCCCATAATAGCCATCATACCAGGGGAAAAGAGAAGTGAGGCTCACAAGTTTGGTTCAAGGTCAGTATCAGCAGGAGGGATAATTAAGTCCCAGACAGCATCTGTCATTCTGATTGTCCCCTAGTCCAGTGGAGCTTAGGGACAATCAGAGGAGTGGACAAAAACAAAGCATAATGTAGAGCACTACTTTGCAATGGACAAAATGACTGGGGACTAATGGGAAGGCGGGCAGGTTGCAATGAGGAGCAAGTGAGAACTCAGAATTGACACAGCAGAACAACCTATAGCTTGGATCAGAGAGGGCACAGGACTGGAGACCAGGCTGCAATAGCATCAAGAAGCCCCTGGTACTTTTGGTGAGCATTGTCCCTCTGATGCTTCTTTGCAGCTTGGGAAGCATTTGCAGCAGTATATTGACCTTGGCAGCAGGAAGGGAGACTGCTGTAAGAAACCAAAACAGGAGAGGGGAAATGCATGCGGAAACAAAGAATACTAGCTTGTGACCACCCGGGAGCGGTCCTGGGCACTTTCAGAACTAATTGGAAGGAATTTATTATGGGTTGAATTGTGTGCCCTGGAAAGATATATTAGAGGCCTAACTGCCAGTACCTCAGAATGTGATCATATTTGGAAATAAGGTCATTGCAGATGTAATCAAGTTAGGATGAGGCCATTAGGGTGGGCCCCAGTCCGATATTACTGGTGTCCTTATAAGAAGATTAAAATGCCATGTGAAGACAGAGATGCACAGACAATGCCACGTGACTACAGAGGCAGAGACTGGAGTGATGAAGCTGCAAGCCAAGGTGTGCCAAAGATTGGCAACCACTACCAGATGCTAGGAAGAGGCAAGGACGGGACCTCCTCTACAGGTTTCAGAGGGAACATGGCCCTGCTGACACCTTGATTTCAGACTAGCCTCCAGAACTGTGAGACAATCACTTCCTGTTGGTTTAAGCCACTGGGTTTGTGGTGCTTTGCTCCAGCGGTCCTGGGGAACTAACACAGAATTTCAGGAGGAGAGTTTTTCAGAGTGAATAGGACAGAGTCATTTTGACCCTAATTTTCCCCCATAGATTTGCGAAGCCACAGAAACACAGCTTACGTATAAAACTATAAAAATAAACATGCCAAAGAGCTAAGTTTTTATTTGCTGACTTGAATTTGGCCAATGTGCCACTAACTAGTACATTTCATGCAACTTTAAGACCAGCCTGCATCTAATTAAATGAGATAATGTCTGTAAAGCTCTTAAAACAGTACCTGGCACCTAGTTAAGGCTTCAATATATGTTGGATAATGTCAGTAATATTATCATCTGATTATCCTGATCCTCGAGCTCTGAGCTGCTCATCTCCTCTGCATCTAAGATCTGCTGAAAGCTGCTGAGAAAACCTCACACCTAGGCAATCTGGTGTCACTAAAAAGTAAATATCACCAACCTCACCAGAGTCCTTCACCCTGCCTTGGTTTCCCTAGTAAATGCCCTCTCCTATTCACTACGATGGGTTCTAAATTGTGGTTCCTCAAACCTCCACCACCCCCATTTCTCAGCTCATCCCCAGCAGGGCATTCCTAGCACTGAACAAATATAAAACCTTAGAAAAAATATCCCTCAACTGTCACCACTAAACCTATCAACCCGCGTGTACCCACAGCTCTCGTGGATTCCTCCCTGTTATTTGGACAAAAAAGCACTTTTCTAGTCCAGATCGTCATTCTTTATTCTTCCCTCTTCCTCATACACACTTTCAATCCATAAGCAAATGTTAAGTCTACCTACCAGATAGCTTGCCAAGCCACACATTTTTGCTTCTCTCCATGACCACCAGCTTGGCCCATACAAGCCTCATTGTGTCATTGTTCTGCTTAAACTGTTTCAGTGATTTCCTACTGCCATACCGATCAAGAAAATCCTTCACATATTTTCAAGACTTCTCTCCAGGCTGGGTCCCTCATAATCCAAGCTCTATCAGCTTTTCTAACCTCACCTCTTACTCTGCTCTGTTCTTCCAACATGCTACACTCTAGGCTAGAGAGTAACTCAAAATACTGTCACTTCCTCATTAAAATAATAACATTCACATAATGCTTACTGTGAACTGGGCATATAGCAACTCATTTATCAGGGCAACAATGAGATTAGTACTATTGCTATCGCCATTTAACGATAAGGAAACGGAGGCACAGAAGTTAAGTGATTTGCCCAAAGTACAAGGAAAGTAATGACAAGCCAGGATTTGAACCAAGAGTGCTGGTGGTGCAGTCCTGTTCTGTTCTCTGATCTTGCCTGCATACCTCTAGACTCCTCCCTCAGTCCCAGCATTCACTACCACCCTTTATATTCGGCCGATTCCTATAATTCCTTCATGACTCAGTATAAACATCCCTTCCTCAGCATCAGATCTCCTTGCTCTGTCTCATATCTTCCCATCCTCCATATTATAATATTATTAAATATCTATCTCCTCTGCCACATTGTCAGTTTCATGAGGACAGGAAACATATCTGCTCTATTTATAGCCACACCCTCCCTTCTTAGCACATACCTGACAGATAGTAGGTGCTCATTAAGCATTTTTTGATTGAATGAAATAACGAGTAATAACTAATCACCTTGAAGAACTTCTGTGTATATAGAACACATAACATCATACCTGGCACATAACATGGACTTGATAAATATTTATTTGATATTGTGTTCCAGAAATGGCAAAGAATCCAGTTTGACTAGTGTCAAGGGTGTGAAAAGAGCTTTTGGCAAATGGTCGAGCCAAAAGAGGAGGGAGTTCCATGATAGAAGGAAGGGGTTATCAGCAGTATATAATCTTGCAAAGGCAAATATTAGCATTTCAAAATCCCTCCTTCCCAGCCCAAGATGGTTCTAAATTTTTCTTTTAAACACACCATCCAACCGTGTTACAGCAGACTTCAGCAAAGTGTAATTGGTATGCTCATGGGACCTTGGCATAAGAGACTCACGCACTAATGACCAAGGTGAAAATAAAGGTCTACCTGGGTGTGTTTATGTAACACAAACAGCTACCTCCTCTCTACTTAGTAAGGGTCTGATTATCAAAAAAATCTAATCTCTTTGAGCACAATAAAAGATTTCCTATTCCTATCTCCTTTGGAGAAAGTAAATTTATTATCCTCAAAAGGCTTCCTGGAACACTGGGTTAATCCCTTTAAAAAGATACATCTGGACACCCTAACTTCATTACAATTCTAGACTTGAATGCTACCAGGTATATATTTTTTCTTCCCCCAACTGAGTGGTGCCAGGGAGTCTAGAGACAGCAGTCAGCAAACCAGGTTCAAATCATTGTCTCTTTGAAGCTGTGTTTTGGCAGCCGTGGCGACAGCAGACTGAGCCTTCAAGGAGCAGTAAACTTCTTGTCACCCTCGAGTGACCCTCTACGGAAAAACTGGAAAGAGAAGAGGATAACTTCCAGGGAAAACAGCCGATTTACCACCTGTGCAAACATGCATCTAACTGGCCTGCCATGAGAGTCCTTGGGAAAGGCTTTGGTAAAACAGCAATTGCCAACATGTGGAGTCAAGCAGTTGCACTCTATACAGGCCGGAACCACAAAAGATTGTGCTATGTGTCAGAAACCACCACCATTACAAAAGTGCTTTATCCCAAACCATTTCGTTAAATCAAATCCCCACCAACTATAGGGTGATGAGTGTATAGGACTCTTGTCATAGGATCAGCATCTTTGGTCCTATTTTCACACCACAGGAGACATTTATCCCTTTACAACATTCTGATCTATGGCTAGCTGTTAATTATATTTGCCGCCAAGAACCCGTTAATGAAGGGCTATTTCGTGGCCTTTGGCGAAAACCTCAGACTCAGCAACCAAGGAGCTGAAAGCCCTGACCTCAAGGCAATCTCCACACCAGCCTCCTGCCTGATGCATATTTCAAAGGTTTCCAGGTTTTAAAGCATGGATTACCTTTGCAAATGAAAAACTGAACAAGCAGAAACATTTAGTGGCATGTTATTACAGTTCCAATGATTTTGAAAAGGCTGCTCAGTTTAACCAGAGGCAGAATTTCAAATGAACATAGAAATAATTATTCACTGCTTTTTTCATCATTTTCTGTTTATTCTACTAGGATTTAAAATATAGCACATATTGATTCCCACCTAAGGTTTCTTGCCATTATGCATATATCAATCTACTGAAAAATCATGCATATTGATAAAATATTTAATGCTTCAGGGGCATTCAATATTCACCCACCTGCCAAATAGGTTGTTTGTTTGTTTTATCTAAATAGGATCTTGCATGGTAATGAAATTTTAAACTCCAGTCAAAAGGTAGTTTTATTTTTTCAAATATTTCAAACTTTTCATTTATGAGAAAAATGATGAAAACAGAAAGTAAAAGAAAGCAGTGTTGTCTTCGCCAGTAGAGAGCATTTAATCATTACCTGCCAGGTACATGGCATTCTACTAGATGCCATTTATCAAAATACATTCATTGTGCACCTATGATCTACTAGGCACTTCCTCAGATGAAAAGATTATAGACACACAGTCTCTGTTCCATACAGTTCAAATCTAGAAGGAGAAACAAGTAGTTACAACATAATGTGGTATTATGGGAGTACAATACATGTTTGCTGTACTAGATGTATAGATGTATAAACCAAGAAATGAATGAATGGTCATGGAAAATTTCAGAACATAATAAAATCAATATGAAGGGCAGGCAATAAATACACAGTATTCAGGCTGGACGCAGTGTCTCATGCCTGTAATCCCAGCACTTTGGGAGGCCGAGACAGGCAGATCACCTGAGGTCAGGAGTTCAAAATCAGCCTGGCCAACATAGTGAAATTCCATCTGTACTAAAAATACAAAAAAATTAGCGGGGTGTGGTGGTGGATGCCTGTAATCCCAGCTACTCAGGAGGCTGAGGCAGGAGAATCTCTTGAACCCTGGAGGTGGAGGTTGCAGTGAGCTGAGACCATGCCACTGAACTCCTCCAGTCTGAGTGACAGAGCAAGACTCTGTCTCAAAAAAAAAAAAAAAAAAACCCTATAATCTGTAATACCAGCACTTTGGGAGGCCAAGGTGGGTGGATCACCTGAGGTCAGGAGTTTGAGACCAGCCTGCCCAACATGGTGAAACCCTGTCTCTACTAAACATACAAAATTAGCCAGGCATGGTGGCGTGTGCCTGTAATCCCAGCTACTTGGGAGGTCGAAGCTGGAGAATCACTTGAACCCAGGAGGCAGAGGTTACAGTGAGCCAAGATCATGCCACTGCACTCCAGCCTGGATGACAATAGTGAAACCCCATCTCAAAAAATAAATAATAATTAACAAATTCAGTATTCAACAATAATAATAGAAGATGGACTATTTTATTTTATTTATTTATTTTTTAGATTTTAGCTCCTACTTAGATGAGAGAGCATGAACTATTTCTCCATTTTAAATGGAGAACATTTCAAGAGGATTCTAAAGACTAAAATCTTTTAGATGTAGGATTACAAAAGGAATGAGAAGCCCTACATTCAATTTACTAATGATGTGTTGGTAAAACCGAACAAACATGAAACACATGATAGTAAAGAACTAAACTGCATAATATAGGAAAAATAAGAGGGATGGAAATCAGATTGTTACACAATGGTATTATTCCTCAAGCTCTTATTTTGAAATTATGTCTTCTTTAGATTCAATTATTATGACATTCCCATGTTAATCTCTTCATTGTAACTGCAATTAACCACAGTGTAAGTCACTCCAAGTGAAGGTATTGGAAAGTGGTATAAGGCAAAATTGGGCCAATTCACTCCCTTTGGGCATTCAAAGTGCAATATAATATCAATTTTCACCACAAAGGGAACAAAACCCTCATTTATCACTCTTTCAGAAGAAAGATTTTAAAAATTATACATCAAACAAAACTTTTCAAAGACTTCCATGGACTCTTAACTCAATGCCAGGGAAAAGAAAGAAAATAAAGATAAGTTTACGCCTAAAAATATGATTAGTTTTTGGTCTAAAGAACTGTGTTACAATTTTATTATTACTTTGCTATGTGACCTTGGTCTTCATTGCCTCCTTAATAAAACAGGAATAATAATCATGCCTACCTACCTGATAATAATGCATGCTTATCAAGTAAAATAACAGTTCTAAAATGTTTGAAAACATTGTAAAAATATTAAAATCCTATATTAGATTTGTTGTACATTTGAATGATAAAGTTCAAATAGGATGGTATTTTTCATCTATAAAGGATGGGATGGCTTTGTTTAGGGAAAGGAAAAGCGTATTATAAAGTACATAATCCTCCAACAATCTATGCAATAATAGAAATGAAGTAGTAAAAATATTACAATTTTTTCTCTTTTAACAGATGCATCTATTTCTAGTTCCAGGGTATAGTTAGTTTTCACATTACTCATTTTTTTTTCTTGCTAAACCTTTCATCATATTTTCATAAACATTACCAAGGTTACTTCTTGACTTTGCCTTTAAAATATTATTTTGATTATCAAATCTTATGTGAAAACCTGAAGGAAAAAACCATAAACCTGTTCTTTCCTCTAACAAAACCTGGCCTTGCTTCTGCCAAGAACATCTACAAGTCGTTAAAAATAGCACAGTTCTTTATTTGGACTCAATTGACTTGTACTTCTGTAGACCTGTCAAAACGTTAAATAATAAATTGTTATCTCTGAATAGATTCGTCTTTGCCCAAGATACAGTTGAAAAACGTGTTTTACATGAGTCATTTAACCGGAATAATCTTCCTTTGGATTACTGGAGTCATTAGGGGGAAAAAAATACAAAATCATGTGAGTAATTTTCCATGTATCTAGGGTTCAATATCTCAAATGTTTCACAGGCCTTCTGCATCACAAGGCAGTTTATTTAAAAATACAGGCACATCCTCCTCTCTGCTTCTCCATGTCACTTCCTCTTTAGCAGCTGAAGGCAGGCCTATCATCGATGAACAGAGTGTCAGCCAATGCCCCTTGTGCTTCTGTGTCATCATTCTAAGATAGGAATGAGCATGAGCATATTTGAAAGGCCCAAGGCAGAGAGCTCTTTTCCTCTTCTCATCATTTTAACAACAACAAGAAACAAAAGTTATTAACAACAATCAAAACAGCACAGGCACAATGCAAAGGTACAATCTCTATAGCTACATAGAGCTGCAGCCAAATAGCCACCCACATATTTGCCGCTGTTGCTGGGGAAGAAAGGAAATGTTGCTTTGGTTCAAAGAAGAGGGGAGGGGCTGGGGGTGATGGCTCATGCCTGAAATCCCAGCACTTTGGGAGGCCAACGCAGGCAGATTGCTTGAGCTCAGGAGTTGGAAACCAGACTGGTACATCCACCATGGCAGCATGGTGAAACCCTGTCTCTACAAATGATTTTTTTTTTAATTAGCTGGGCATGGTGGGACCACCTGTAGTCCCAGCTACACAGGAGGCTGAGGTGGGAGGATTGCTTGAGCCTGGGAGGTCGAGGCTGCAGTGAGCCATGATCATGCCACTGCACTCCAGCCTGGGTGGCACAGTGAGACTGTCTAAAAAAGTTAAAATAAAGAACCATGGAGTAAGATGTGGACGCAAACAAGAGAAAGGGGCAGAACACTGTGTTTGACAGGAGTGTTCCAACTGAGAAGATCATTTCTCACCCTCAGTGAGGAGCAGGTGAACCACAGAAACAGATAGGAGAGCGTGTTGTTTGTGACCTCTGCCAGAAGTTGCAAGGAGATTAAGACACTCATCAGGAGGGGCAGTGCCCTGCATGGAGATCTCAAGCTTTGTTTTCTTGGGTGAAGGAACTATTTCAAAAGGAATGCGTAGCCAACATTCCTACCATTAGCCTGTCTTGCTATTGTATATTGCATGGCTGTCCTGCTAGGGAAATTTGATCAATATATTAGATTCCTGGCAGAAAGATGCTATCAGACAATGCACATATGCCTTGACATAGCTCAATTTCCACCTATCCAAGAAGGTATTGATTTTTCTGTCCCCGAAGTGCACACACACATACTAAGAGCGCTTACAGAGGATGGGGGTTGGGTAGGCACTTAGTCAAGAACAGACAGTTCTGCCATTCCCCAAAAGCATTCAAAATACCGTCTGGCTTGGTGACTTAATATTTGGATGATCTATATAAACTCCTCACATCAGGATTAAATCAATGGCTGATGAGCAAAAACACTCTTTGAATGCTCTCTCTTTAAATGTTAAGAACTCTATCAGCTTCAGAAACATTTCAGAAAATGTGGCCCTTCTTGGATTCCTGTTCCAGAGTTACTTCATATGAAATACCATCCTGAAGCCA
This sequence comes from Pan troglodytes, assembly GCF_028858775.2. NCBI lineage: Eukaryota > Metazoa > Chordata > Mammalia > Primates > Hominidae > Pan > Pan troglodytes. Next base: position 68,513,791 of record NC_072398.2, read on the forward strand.
CATCTTTCTAACACAACTGAAATTAATTCTCTATTACTTGATCACAGCCTTCTTGCCTAATATCTGGAGTTGTGTCAACACTTCCGTTACCACTCCACTGTTTCTTCTCTTGTTTCCATCTGTCTCAAGCTGCTCACAGAACATTTCCAGCTTTTCACCTTCTGGGCTCAAGCTAAGATTATACTTCCTGATCCCCGTGTGGTTGGGTGGGGCCATGTGACCAGTTCTAACCCATGAGCTGTCAGCAGAAGTAATCTGTGTCATTTCTAGGTTGAGCTTTCAGTGGCCAATGAGAGACCTTCCAGAAGTCTCTTCCCTCCAGAAAGGCAACCAGAAATTATCAAAATAGCAGTTGCTCCATCAGCCTGAGAACTTGAGTGATTATGAGGACAAAGTTCATGGCTCACTGTGATGAACTCTACCTGAGGGAAAAAGTTAAAAGGTAAGAACCAAACTAAGAGAAACTGGTATCAAAATACATAACAAAAAGCTAGTAACTATACATAGAGTCTACAGATCAGTAGAAAAGTGTGCCTCAGATATAAATAGGTATTTCACAGTAGGAGAAATATAAGTAGTCAATAAATATATTAAAAGATTCTTAACCTCAGGCCGGGCACGGTGGCTCACACCTGTAATTCCAGCACTTTGGGAGGCCGAGGCAGGCGGATCATGAGGCCAGGAGATTGAGACCATCCTGGCTAACACAGTGAAACCTCGTCTCTTCTAAAAATACAAAAAATTAGCTAGGCATGGTGGCACGCATTTGTAGTCCCAGCTACTCGGGGGAGGCTGAGGCAGGAGAATCTCGAACCTGGGAGGCGGAGGTTGCAGTGAGCCAAGATCGTGCCACTGCACTCCACCCTGGGCCACAGAGTGAGACTCCATCTCAAAAAAATAAAAAGATACGTAACTTCAGTTGTAATTTAGAGAAATGAAAATCATAACAACAAGATGCCATTCTTACCTATGAGATAGACAAAAGTTAAAACTTAAAAAGCTTAATAAGTGTAGTCCCAGCTATTCAGGAGGCTGAGGCAGGAGGATTGCTTGAGTGCAGGAGTCTGAGCTATTATTGTGCCACTGCACTCCAGCCTGGAAAATAAAGCAAGACCCTGTCTCTGAAAAACAAACAAAAAAAGCTTAATAATTTCCAGAACTGGCCAAGCTGTGGGAAAATTGACATTCTCATTCCTGCTGGTATAACCTTATTGGAGGGCAATTAGTAAAAACTTTTTTTTTTTTTTGAGATGGAGTCTCACTCTGCCACCTAGGCTGGAGTGCAGTGGCGCGACCTTGGCTCACTGCAACCCCCGCCTCCCAGGTTCAAGCGATTCTCCCGCCTCAGCCTCCCGCGTAGCTGGGATTACAGGTGTGCGCCACCACGCCAGGCTGATTTTTTTTTTTTTTTTTTTGAGACAGAGTCTTGCTCTGTTGCCAGGCTGGAGTGCAGTGATAAGATCTTGGCTCACTGCAACCTCTGCCTTCCAGGTTCAAGCAATTATCCTGCCTCAGCCTCCCAAGTAGCTGGGATTACAGGCTTGTGCCACCACGCCCGGTTAATTTTTATATTTTTAGTAGAGATGGGGTTTCCCCATGTTGGCCAGGCTGGTCTTGAATTCCTGACCTCAGGTTATCTGCCCACCTTGGCCTCCCGAAGTGCTAGGATTATAGGCATGAGCCACCATGCCCGGGCCCAGCAATATTTTTAAAATATAAATACCTTGACCCAAAAATCTGTTTTTAGTAATCTAAACTATAGAAACATTTACATATAATATTAACAATATTTACTGAACACATGCCATGTGTCAATCCCCATCTAACTGCTTTATTTATATTAATCATTATCCCTGAGAGTTTTCTATTCCTTTTCTATTTTACAGATGAAGAAACAGGATAAGCAACTGGCTTAACTAGGAAGTTGCTGTGCAGGGATTCAGATAAAGTGCTCTCTTTACACTAGAGTGTCTGTCTCAGAGAAATATGCATGGGGATTTTCATTGTACCATTATTCATAATCAATAAAAAATGAATAAAATGTAAATGTTCATCAATTTGAGAAATGGTTACAAATGGTAAATTCAGATTATAGACTATCATGCAGTAATTCAAAAGAATAAGCCCAAAAGAATTGAAAACATACAGCCACACAAAAACATGTAGGATGTTCATAGTAGCATTATTCATGATAATCAAAAAGTAGGAACAACCCAATGTCCATCAACTGATGAATGAACAACAAAATGTGGCATATACATACAATGGATATCTATGAGGTATCAAAAGAAATGGAGTACTATTCAGTGCTAGCATATGGATGAACCTTGAAAACATTATGCTTAGTAAAAGAAGTCAGACATAAAAGTCCACATATTGCATGATTCCATTTATATGAAATGTCCAGAGTAGGCAAATCTAGACAGACATGAAGTAGATTAGTGGTTGCCATGGGATTGAAAAGATGGGGGGAATTGGGACTAACTGCTAATAGGTACAGGATGCGATGGTTAACTTTATTGCCAACTTGACTAAGTTAAGTGATGCCAAGTTCTCTGGTAGTGCATTATTTTGGGTTGTATCTGCGAGGGTGTTTCCAGAAGAGAGTAGCATTTGAATCAGTAGACTGAAGGAAGAGGATCTGCCCTCGCTAATGTGGGTGGCCAGCATCCAATCCATTGAGGATCCAAATAGACCAAAAAGACAGAGTAAGGCTGAATTCTCTCTCTCTATCTCTGAGTTGTGACATCCATCTTCTCCCATCCTTAGAGATTGGAGCTCCTGGTTCTTGGACCTTTAACCTTTAGATTCTGGGACTTACACCAGCAACACCTCCCCAGCCCTTCCCTGGTTCTCAAGCCTTTGGCCTCACACTAAATTGTTGCTACCCTTCCTGGTTCTCTAACTTTCAGATGGCATATTGTAGGACTTCTTGGCCTCTATGATTGCATGAGCCAATTTCCATAATAAATTTCATTTTATACATATCTATGTATATTTACACACATCTACATATATCTACATATCTATATATCTAGAGCTACATCTAGATCTATCCTATTGGTTTTGTTTCTCTGAAGAAACATGACTAATACCAGGGCTTCTTTTGGATGATGGAAATGTTCTGGAATTAAGGTGGTAATGAAGGTTGCAAAACATAGTGAGTACGCTAAAAACCATTGAATTGTACACTTTAAAATGATTAATTTTATATTATGTGGATTATAGCTCAATTTTTAAAAAGAATGGGATTGGTATCTTTGTACCATTGTAGTAGAATGTTAAATGAAAAAAGCAAGCCTCAGAACAATATGAATAATATGTTTCCACTTATGAAAAAGAAAATAATATATGCGCTTATAAATGCATGGGGAAAGTTAGGAGGAATACACAATAGTTCATTAACAGAGGTTTCCACTGGAGAGAAAATGTATCTACTGAAAGAGAGAAGTTAAAGGGAGACTTGTTCTCCTGCTGTAAATTTCTTTGCAATGAAAGCAACAAAAATGAAGACAAAAGCATTTAAATATAAATAAGCAATTAAGCAAATATAACCTCTGAAAAGAAACCATAAGTAAAATAATAGGACATAATGGGAAAGCCCTGGACTTACAGCTGGGAAGCATACCAGTTCTACCTTAATGCGCTGGGCATCTAAGGAAAATTTATCCAGCATCTCTGGTGCTCAGTTTCCTTGTCTTTCAAACAAGGGGACCACCATGAACTCTTAAGCTGTTAAAATCCTTGTTTTCCACAATAAGCCATTCTCCTTACTTGCTTTGTTGCTAAGGTTACTTGCAGCTCCAGCATTTCAGGCCACGTTTTAGACAAGGCATCAAATACAGTCATGAATTTACAAACATTCTAAGATCATAACCTTAAGGGAAAAGGATCATCAACCTCATTGCCCAGCTTCTGCTTAATTATGACCATTTTTGTTTTATCTGATCGCAGTTAGTTACATGGAACTTATGGCTAAATTGAGTAATAAAATAATTCTTGGACAAAGAAGATAATTAGCCAGACAGGTCATTTTTTTGTTTGTTTAATACATTGAAATCTCATTTCAGAAAGCATGCTATCCTGAAATAATTTATTTTCCTTTCATCATGTACATAACCTCCCAGTTGTCTTTTCATTAAATTCTACTGGCCCTAGACTAAGAGGAAGTTAAAAGAAAGAGAGAGAGAGAGACTCACAATTGCCCTGGGAAATCAGAGATGCAGAGGAGAAAGGCTCAAGCAAGTAATGTACATGAATGAACAAATGAATGTATGAGAGACATTTCTGTTCTCTTCTCCACCAGCATTCCAGTTCCTCTGGCAGTTAGGCCACTATGGTGAATAGTGGAGATTAGGGGCATATCTAAAGAGCCTAGAAAGAATCCCCCAGAAACAGAAGCTCATTCTCAAACAGCTGGACCAACTCCATCAAGCAGAGTGCTGGCACCAGGAGATGCTCCAAAAGTGCTAGCATCCCACCCTTTCCCATCTTCCCTGGGAGACACTGAAGTCCAGTAGAAAGAACTCAGACTTGGGACCCTGTAACACCTGGGCCCATATCCTGTCTCTGCCACTCACCATCTACATGACCTTGTAGAATCTACTGTAGAAACAATGAGGACTGTCATGAAAGTCAAACAAGATAACACGTGTAAAATTTCTCCCACAATGCCTGGCACACAGTAGGCAATTAATGAAAAACATACTTGCTTTTCATCTCTGAATTCCTGGGGGGCCTGGGCCTTCTGTTTTGCCCAAAGTGGGCCTCAAGGCCTGCTTCACCAGGATTTGTTTTCAAGAGTAATGGCACGATTTTTTTCCTTTAAATAATTTGGTACTTTTAATGCCATCTTTTCCTACTTTCTGAAAAAGGGGCCCCACATTTGCATTTTGTACTGGATCCCACAAATTCGTTAGCCAGTCATGAGGATGTGTAAAATTAGCTGAGTATTTCCTTGATGCCGCTTCCCCTGGGCCTGAGATGAAGGGGGAACCCAACTCCCATCTCCCACAGACAAGGCAGGATCCACATCACACCACCCGCCATCTCCCAGTCAGCTTCTTTCCCCTCACTCTTTTATAGAGCAGAGATAGGTGATGGCTAGGCTGGCAGGTTCTGCATAGGTGGTCTAGCACCTTGTTTTGGAATGCATGGGTACTTGGGGCCTTTTTTTTTTTTTGTCCTTTGCATTTGGAACTTTGAGACTGTAACTAGAAGAATACCATTTTATCTTTATTTTGAGACAGGGTCTTACTCTGTCTCCCAGGCTGGAGTGCAGTGACGTGATTATAGCTCACTGCAGCCTGGAACTCCTGGGCTCAATTGATCCTCCAGCCTCAGCCTCCTCAGTAGCTAGGACTACAGGAACATGCCACCACACCTGGCTAATTTTTTTTTTTTGAGAGACAGGGTCTCACTATGTTGTCCAGACTTGTCTCAATATCTTGCCCTCAAGTGATCCCCTGACCTCAACCTCCCAAGGATCCCATTTTAATATCTTCTTATTCATCAATGTACAGAAAGCACTGGGTGTGTAAGGTCCTGCAGGACTTAAACACATTTATGTGTGCCAGAAGTTTTAGGATGCTCTCTCTCTCTCTCACTCTCTCTCTCTGAGTGTGTGTCTGTGTGTGTGTGTACAGGTATATACAAGAATGTGCAGATGAAACTTAGTTCTTTCTGCATGTAAAAAGCTAAGTTCCTCAGAGTTTCTTACATCTTCATGTTCTCAATGTACAGTGGAGGCACAAATGTGATTTTTTTTTCACCTCTACACAACCCCTCTCCTTCTCTATTACACTTCTAGATTTGATTTTATTCTAAGATGGGTTTACTTTTATACCAAATGGTTAAATAGGTGACACTAGGGTATCTGTGTATGTAGGAGAGATGAACTTAGTATATCCACGTGGCAGAGTTGTGTGTGTGCCCAGCCCACTTTTAAGCTAAGTCTCCTTGGCCTTTTGAGCATAACATTGCTGTGTTGGCCACTGATTCAGAGGCTATAACAGGGTAGGCAGGGTGAGACTCATGTGCCTGGGGAATTTATGAAATGTGCAGCTTCCCACCTGGGTTGCAGGTTATGGTGAGGTCGTGCATTGGTAGGCATGCCAGGCCCTGCATCAGCAAGAATCAGAAGGGGCATATTATAAAACATGTGATCATTACTTTGTAATACCCTGCCCTGACTAGCAGAGGCCAATTTGGGGCATTCAGTCATCCCAAGAAGGAAATGATAAACTCTGGCAGACAGGTAGCTGTGTATCCAGATCAGAATGCAATAACTAGCAAAGTGAAGCTGAAGCACCCACAGGGCCTAGGCTCTAAGAGACCTTTGGCCCTGTGCAACCACAAGAGTGCCAGAACATTCCAAGGAAGGTAGCTGGACAGGTAAGGAAGGAGGTGGGATCCCCTCAGTCCTGGCTGGCTTCCTTCTCTGCTGAGAGAACATGATATTTCTTTGTGGAAGTGGGGTTCCCCAAGCAAGACACCTTTGTATAGATTGGTACTTCATTCCAGACAACCATGGCAGCTGTGCCCTCCGCCGCTTAACAGTCTCAGGCAGCTCACTGTGGAGCATCCAGCCAGGCTGTTGGAAATGAAACTCAGAGCAGCACTGCTCCAGGCAGGTCACGGGCCAGGATCCAGAGGCCTGTTGCAGAGTGGCTGATAAGGTCTTAACCCTGCTGGAGTTTGTGAAGGGCTCAGCCAGTACTTCTCACTTGGATCAAACTTCCATACACGAAGCACAGCCTGCCCAAGAATGCGTCACATTATGTATGGCAGAGAGACCAGGAAAGCCACATGCTCAGTCCCCAGTGGAAAATGGGCCGCCTGGGTTATAAGGGTCACAAGAATTTCCAGTTGTAGCAGGAAGCCCAGCAAGCAGACTGGGTCTCCATCAGGGTTCAATCAGGACAGAGCTGATGTGCGGCAAGTGGGGAGATTGGTCTTGATCATGTAAAATAATAATTCCTCCATGTAGTCTTCTATTCTCCTGTCAAATTCAGGTATGTCCACAGACTGAACAGATGAGTTGAAGGGATGTTAAGATTCTTTCATTCTGCCCGGCGTGGTGGCTCACGCCTGTCATCCCAGCACTTTGGGAGGCCAAGGCAGGCGGATCACAAGGTCAGGAGTTTGAGACCTGCCTGACCAACATGGTGAAACCTCATCTCATCATCAAAATACAAAAATTAGCCAGGGATGGCAGCACGCACCTACAATCTTGGCTACTCAGGAGGCTGAGGCACAAGAATCGCTTGAACCTGGAGGCAGAGGTTGCAGTGAGCCAGGATCACACCAATGCACACCAGCCTGGGCGACAGAGCCAGACTCCAACTCAAAAAATAAATAAATAAATAAAGATTCTTCCATTCTGACTCCCCCAGTGTCGTAAGGACAGTGCATCTGACCCCTGGCCTGGAACCAAGGCAGGTCCTGGGAATGCTGGTCTTAACCACCAGGATTGATTGTCAGCCTGGATAATAAGAGATGATCCTTATTGGCTGAAGCACTGCTGGAGAAAATCGTACACTGGTGCAGGAGGTACTGGTACAAGTGCTGAGTCTTTAGCTTCTACGGGTCTTGCAGTGTTACTCCATAATCCTGTTCCTTGCTTAATTCACTTTACCTTTCACCTGAGTGGCCACCAAACCTTCGCAAGTCTTCAAACCTCTTGCCCAACCTAACTTTCAGGTTCCTAACTCTCAGGGAAATCCTTACCTCCTACAAACTTAGTTGTACTGATCCTTATTATCATCTCCTTCCCTCTTGCCTTAGAGGGTGAGATCCCTTCCCTTGGTCAAGGCCTCCATCTATGTCCTCAACCCCTTTCCACTCCACCTATGGGAAATGTGTCCCAGCAGTCTTGCCTCCTCTCTGCTACCTTTAACATCCTCTACTGGGTTTTTTTTCCCCTCTAACCGGTTTCTCTCAGAGTGAAATTGCTTCTTTGGCTCTATCCTTCTCTATCACTGCCCTATATCTCTCCTTATGAACCAATTCTGTTCCAAACTTTGGCAAAATGGGAGGCTCAGGGAAGCCAGGAGCCAGGATCTGGGTGCTCAGATGGAAAGGCAGTAGGGTAGAGCTCAGGCCATGAAACAAAAAGGGAACTGAAGATAGTGTTCCAGGTGAAATAGGGTCAGAACCAAAGAGACAGCCACACACTGCATCAATCTAAAATGAGCTGGGCAAAGAGGAAAAAAATGGATGGGAGTTAAAAGATCGGTAAGCAAGGATAGAAGAATAGAACCAGGGCAACCCGCTTAGGTCCCCTTCCACACTGTGGAAGCTTTGTTCTTTCGCTCTTTGCAATAAATCTTGCTACTGCTCAAAAAAAAAAAAAAAAAAAAGAAGAAGAAGAATAGAACCAAAAGTTTAGAAAGCTGGATGAGAGCCAGAGCAGAAAGAATTCTCAAAGTGTAGATAGCTAAGTCAAGCTTGCATTTATAGGATGCCTGTAGCCTTGCCCATGGGTGGAGAGGGAGCATTTAAGGATGCCAAGCCTTCCTGGACACTTCCTCCTCTGCTAATCTCTTTAAGAGGGTTAGCAACAATCACTGCTCCACTTCCTTAGTTCAACCTCATTTCAAAACACATTGCAGTCTCAATTCTATCTCTACCTTCCCACTGAAACCTCTTGGGAAAGGATTGCCAATTGTCTCCATATTGGTCTCTTCTCTGAGTGTTCCTCCACGAGTTCCTTCTCCTCCTTCTCTGTTGCCCAGTGTTTAAGCATTTGTATCTACAGAATTTCTTCTAGGATCTTCTAACCACCCTTACAATCATTGGGCATCTTCCTCTACTTTTGCAGATTTTAAATCAGCAGTTTTGTTAACTTCCAAATCTGTATCTCTGGTCCCTACCTCTCTACTGGCCATCAGACTCACACCTGAACTGTTTGGCTCTGCGGTCCTTCAAATGTTCTGGTGTCTAGATTGCTGTGCAGGCATGGTAGGTGGCAAACAGGAGAGTGGGAAGAGCTGTAGGATAAGGAAAGAAAAGTAATGGGTGATTAGCTAAAAGCAAGCTGCTATATCAACTTATTTCTAAAAGAACGGGGCTTTTTAAACTCCTCTCTGAAGTGCTTGCACACACCAAAACCACCTGTGTTGGATAACTAAGTTAAGAAATCCTTGAGTGTATGCTCAGCTTTACCTATTTCCTAACTATGGGACCAAGAGTGGACTTGGGTCACAGAATTGTCATTCTGGGGCACTGTCATTAAGGGAACTCACTCTGCAAGTGGGTTCTTCTCTCCAACTAGCAAATTCTTTTGATTCTATTAGTTTCAATTTCTCTGAAAGAGAATTTGATTGGCCCAGCTAATCTTTTCATGCTAGGACCTCATTAGATGGGTCGCCTTGGGTCAGGCACATACCCCCAAGTCTAATCCAAAGTTACCTTTATGCAAAGAACATCCTAGCATTAATTCCCTGGGAACGAGCTGAGAGCAGTGCACTTTATGATGGAAGGCAAAGTTGCTCATGGCTGACACCTCCAGCGCTTAGCTGTGGAACATATAGAGGAAGTTCCTACCACTGCCTGGGAAATTAGGAAAGGCCTCATCATGGCTGTGACATTTGAGAAGGCCTTAAAGGATAGTAGGTATTATGTGTGATTTGTGTGGCAATTTCAAAATGTTGCAGCATTATTCCAAACCTAGGATCTTCATTCAGTTATTGCTCATTCACTTTTTTCCTTTTCTAAATCATGAGTCACTTTCATTCTTAGGAAACTCCACACCTGAAGGAACTGGAACTTTCTCCTTTCTTCTCTCTTTTCTCTCTTTCTCTTCTCCTCTCTCTCGCTTTTCACCCTCTCTGTCTCTGTTTTTCTTTTTCTGTCTCTCTCATTTTGTGTGGACATTAAACAAAGTCTAGAATAATATTCCCTAATTCTTTCGTTTATTCACTCAATATTCAGTGCCTATTATATGCTAGAGCATTTTATAGATTATAAAATGCATTTTATAGATCATTTTGTTTAGGCCTTATCACAAGCCTATTAAGCAGTTATTATTACAAAATACATTTAATTCAAACAACTGAGGCTTAAGGGGGTTAAGTAATTGATCCAAAATCAAATTGGAAGTACAGTGGGAGAGGGGAGATTTGAACCTAAGTGGAATCTCTAAAACCTATATACTTTTCACTATACCACACTGGGATGACTCACAAATCCCAGAAAAACATGACGTTAGATCTGATATGATTAATTGAACAACATCAGCAATTTGCCATTAAATGCTACCGATTAACATCTGTCATATTCTTGCTGAGCATTTTCCTAAACTGAGGGTTCAGGTTACGTAACTAAAATGAGTAATCTTCCAAAATAAGTCTGTGAGTTTGAAAAAGTTCTCCAATTAAATTAAATAAGTTTATTTTTTAACAAGTTAATTTTTTAAATGAGAAATAGAAAATTCTTTCTCTCTGGCCTTTGTTCTTTGCTTCTGCCCTTAGAAGCCTATCCTGTGTATGTAATATTTATTAATATATAACAATGCTACCTTTTACAGTACGTACAGTCCCTTCCCCATTGGTAAGCTTCTTGTGTTTGCATTTGGATAGCTCAGCTAGTTTGACTGTAGGACTAAGAAATCAGTTGAATTTTTTGGAGTGACTTTATTTTTGCACCCCCATTCCCTTTCAGATTCGAAAGTAACAGATGCTTATTGTATAAAAGGCAAACCATACAGATGTCTTAGAAAGTAAAAAGCCCTGGCAATTACACCCTCAGACATAACAGTTATTAATAACGTGGTGCATAGTGTTTCAAATTCCTTCTACTCAAATACTAACACATACTATATTTACACATATTTTTACATAAATGGGATCTGCCATACGTAGTATTTGGCGATTTCTGTTTGTTTGTTTGTTTTTGACTTAACATCTTAACTATCTTTGTCAGTACCTATAGATTGATCTCAGCTTTCAGATGGCCTTTGACAAAGCAAAACATCCATTTCACAGAAAGAGAATGCATTTCAAATGTTTTGCCAATGCACGCCTTAATTAAAGCAAAGTCAAGGTGAGAAAGTGGGAATACTGCTATGTATTGTACCCATTGTCACTCCTGAAAAAAAAAGTAGGTTAACAGTTGCTACTACTAAACAGTACATTGTTGTAACTAACTCAGCCCTTGAAAAAAAAACTTGACAATTACATCCACTTTTTGAATTCGCAGCCAATGGACAAGAGCTAAAAGGAGGGATGTTTTGGAAACTATCCTCTCCTGGAGTTGCCTTCAGGTCGTGAATTGTAAGGCTTTGAGGCATTTTCATCAGCTTGCCGTTTGCTAGAAACACACTTCCTAACACCTCAGCGCTGATCTGTTAAAGCCTCTCATTTAGTAAGAAACACAAGACAGATGATTCAGTGTGCTGGGTAATTCATTAACCCGTCAAGGGCTTTTTTTCCTGAGCCTGGGATAACAGGCAGAAAAAGGAATGTAATCCTTAACGAGCAATAAAGGGCACTGCTGGAGGGATGGGAACGCACACAGACAAGACATGAGATGGGCTCTCCTTTTCCATCTGGAACAACCAGTTTTCTCTGAACTTACACAGATTTTTACCATAGATTGATCCTGCCTGGCAGCAAAATAAATTTTTTTTTCCCAGCTGTCTTGGAAATGGGAAGTGACATGTTTGGTAGACCACACTCACAGAAGGCCGTATGTCTGGTATCTCAGGGCTTGGACTGTCCATAAAGAACCAAGGAAGCTGGCCAAGCCCTGCCAGTATTTCACAGGACACCAAAGAGAATATATGTTCTCAGGTTGAGCCACAAAAATCAACATTAGTCCACGGACTATCTAAAATTTGGCCTGCTGGAACCCAAGTCACAGACCTCAGAAAACTGACTCTGCTATCTTCTTTTTCATTGCTTTTATATAACTTCTGGACTTATTAAAGAATGCTGAGCCTAGATTTACTGGAAACAAATGTTTTGTGATAATGTTCTCTACTATTTTCTAACACTTTTTCCTCTCTTCATATTATTTCTGTATCCCATGAGATATTTTGATATCCAACTATGATTACTGGTTTGGGAATCTCCCCTTTTTCAACTGAAAAGTTGAATAGTGCTAAACATTTAGAAGCAGATTCTCCCCCTTTCCCCCCAGATTTTGTGTTTGTTGTCATTAACACAAGATCCAACAAGAAGATTGCTGGAAGATTCATATACTCTTTCACGGTGATACACTATGGGAGTAATAAAGTAGGCTTTGGAAGGAAAAAAGGAGGATAATTGAAATTTCTTAAGTTATTTGCAGAACTGTCAATTTTTCAATGATCTTATTCTCACTGATGATGTTTATATTAATAATTATTAGGGTGACCAAATGTTCCAGTTTGCCCAGGAGTAGTCCTGGTTTATGCCTGTGGTTCCGCATGATAATTAATTGCATCTACTTTCTCTCTCAAAAGTGTTCTGGTTTGGCTGCTAAATAATATGGTCACTCCATCAATCATAAAAGACAGTATTCTGCCATCACAGTGGCAGCAGAGTCATATAACAACTGTATATTAAATAATGAGAGTTTTCTGTCAAAATTTTAAGTGTACATATAATTCATCCTATAAATCTTCTTTCTATTAATCTATTCTACAGAAATTCTCATGTTATAAACAGAAGACACACACACACACACACACACACACAGAGGGAGGGAGAGAGAAAGAGAGAGAGGAGTGCTTAGTGAAAACTGGAAAACATCTAAATGTTTATCAATAGGAGATTAATTAAATGCAGTGGAATTCAATGTAACTATTATAAAAGAAGATGGTAGATCTCTATGTGTTGGTGACATGGTAAAATGTTCAAGACATTTTTAAGTTAAAAAAGCAGGTTGTGGAAATAGGTGGCAGTGCTTGCCATAGCTGGCTCAGGAAAGCCTTTAGCTCCTCCCATAATTTCCTCCAGCCCCCATCCCCACAAAATATGCCAAATCAATTCAATCTAAAATACTAACTGCTTACTATGAAAAGGCAGCTTCTCTCCTAGCCTTCCCATTTAACTAGATGTCTCCCCTGAGCCTCTCCAATATAGAAATTCTGGAGATGCCACAGTCTATAGTACAATCTTCTTGTATAATACATACGTATATTGGAAAGAGATTCACAAAGTTGTTGACTATAATTACTTCTGGGGAGTGACTGTTATTCCCTCTGTACTTTTATTTTAATCTATAAGTATACAGCACTTATACTTTTTTTTTTAGATGGAGTCTCGCTCTGTCACCCAGACTGGAGTGCAGTGGTGTGATCTCGGCTCACTATAACCTCTGCCTCCCAGGTTCAAGCGATTCTCGTGCCTCAGCCTCCCAAGTATCTGGGATTACAGCTGTGCGCCACCACGCCCGACTAATTTTTGTATTTTTAGTAGAGACAGGGTTTTGCCATGTTGGCCAGACTGGTCTCAAACTCCTGACCTCAGGTGATCCATCTGCCTCAGCTTCCCAAAGTGCTAGGATTGCAGGTGTGAGCCACCACCATGCCCAGCCTAGCACTTATGCTTTTAAAAATGAACTTAAAAGGAATACACCTATAGTTAGTTTGCTATATAAAAAATAAATTTGGCCAGGCGTGGTGGCTCACGCCTGTAATCCCAACACTTTGGGAGGCCGAGGCAGGTGGATCACGAGGTCAGGAGTTCAAGACCAGCCTGACCAACATGGCGAAACCCCATCTCTACTAAAAATACAAAAATTAGCTGGGCGTGGTGGCACACACCTGTAACCCCAGCTACTCTGGAGGCTGAGGCAGGAGAATCACTTGAACCCGGGAGGTGGAGGTTACAGTGAGCCGAGATCGTGCCATTGCACTCCAGCTTGGGCAACAAGAGTGAAACTCCATCTCAAAAAAAAAAAAAGAAATATATATATATATATATATATACACATAATATAATATATTTTAGGTGCATTTTGGGCATCTGGAAATGCTTTATTTAGAGTTAAAGAATAGACAGCCAGATCTCTGGCATTTTTCCTATAAATATGCTTTAGAGTGGATGTGGCATGCTCTGTAGTTATCTCCCAATTATCAGGCTAATTGAGGAAAGGAATAGCTTGGGGAAATAAAGTTGAAATGTAGCTTTTCGTTTCTAACTTTTTCACAATCATTTTAACCGGATCAGTTAAACAGATACATTAATTGTTTCCTCTGAGTCTTTTTGGAAGTAGATTATAAAACATTAACTACTTAAAAATGAGTGATTTTCACTTTTTTTTCCTTGCATTTCTCTGATCCATCTTCTAGGACTAATGTGAATCCAAAAGTCTAGGAGCAGAGAACTGAAGATTTGAAGAAGCTTAACTGTGAAATGAACAGGTCATAGTGTACCATTTCCATTTTCAAGGGTTATAAAATGTTGTTTGCACTTAGTTTTGATTTTAGAGTTAAATGAGAAACAAAAGAAAAATAAGCTAACGTAAAAACATAAAAATCTAGGGTTGGAATGCTCCAAAGTAGAGGAGAGTTCATCTCCCTCTCCTCTCCTGCACCTCAGTTAGCCACTTGGTTAACTAATTATCCTTGAAGCCTTTCCTCCAGGGTCACCTGTGCCTCCCCACCTCACAGCTTCCCGCCTCTCCACCCACCCAATTCCCACCTGTGCCTCAGTCCTGGCAGGAGGACTTCAACACTTCCTTGTCCCTGTTCTTCTATCTTCTCTTATAGGACTTAATTGATTGTATTACTGTTTGCTCCATCATTTGCACCTGTGCCCATTGCCACCTACTAACTGAATTTCAGCTTCTTTTAGAGCAGGGACTGAGCCATATTCATACTAGAAACCTCAGTGCCTAGCATAATACTCAGTACATAGTAGATACTTGTAAACGTTTAATGCACGAAACTGAGAAAGAGAGAGACAGAGAGAGTGAGAGAGCACCCCGAGAGCAAGAGAGCACCCCAACCTCTGCTTTATAGAAAGAAAGAAAGCCTCTAAGCCATTTTAAATGTCCCCCAGGGAAGGGATTTCCTTGGACAGATAAAGCCTGGTTTTGAACTGGCTCGCTGGCTGGAGTTCAGAGCGTGTCTGCATTTCTTCCCCTGTTGGGTATTGGTTTGAAGTGTTTTTGTAACTGCCACACGTTGCAGTTTCCCTAACCTTTTTTCTGGGAAATCAGAATAGATCTTCAGGACTAATGGGGTGAGATAATGTGTATTCTGTGTACACCTATTGTTATTTGTTGGCTTAGCTATGCACAACATTCTGGATAAGCTGGCTTAGGAGATGCAATGACTCATGTCATTTTCTCCGTAACCAGGGGTGACCTAGAGCACTTCAGGCTGGAGGAAATTGGTTTCTCGCACTCTAGCTTTGTAGCTTCCACTGCAGATGAGTCTAGGCACCATCTCGGCGTCCATCAACATGACTGAATTAGTTACTGCTCTATCTGATATTAATGGTAATGGCGCCTGGCTGCAGGAAACCCTTCCTGCTTGGCTAAAAGAGGTTGTGACCTACTTGCACATAGATTTAATGCGAGCGGGAAAATCTGCATTCGACTATAGCTTTGATATCACCAATTAGAGACACTAACATTAATTGGGCAACCTCTTTTAAAACTCAGTGAGTATGAAGCTATTAGCTACTCATTCAAATGTTGTGAATGAGTTTAATATTTATTAGCTCTGTTTCTAACATCCAGCTGAGATCTTCCTGGGAAGTAAGTAGGCATTTGGATGGAGGGTGGGAAATGTGAGACTGTAGGAGAGAGAGAGAAGTGATTTGGGAGCACAGACTTGGTTACTAAAGACCACAGACTTGGCACTGCAGAGAGGACTGCAGGGACTCAGAGGCTGTCCCGAGCACTTGGAGAATGAGTTGAGTATTCGTGAAGTGTTCAGGAAAGAATTCTGAAAGGGAGACTCAGAGGGCCCTAAACTGTGTATGAAGTGGTCCCTTACTGCGTGTGCAGTCCCCTAGTCTAGGAAGATGAGAGTAGTCAGATGATCTAGAGTGAAACTTGCAGAAAACACTAGTGCAGATAAGAGCCACATGGGTGAAACTGTGAGGGCCTCATAATTTTTAAAAGAATGTAGTTTTTTCAAAAATTATTTTCAGAAGTAATATATATGCAGAAAATTTGGAAAATATAAAAAAAGCACAAAGGTCCCAACACATCAACAAAACCAGAAGAAGGCTGGGCACAGTGGCTCACGCCTGTAATCCCAATACTTTGGGAGGCTGAGGCAGGCGGATCACCTGAGGTCAGGAGTTCAAGACCAGCCTGTCCAACATGGTGAAACCCTGTCTCTACTGAAAATACAAAAATTAGCCCAGCATGGTGGCGGGCGCCTGTAATCCCAGCTACTCGGGAGGCTGAGGTAGGAGAATCACTTGAAACCGGAGAATCGCTCTGGGAGGCGGAGGTTGCAGTGAGCCAAGAGCGTGCCACTGCACTCCAGCCTGGGTGACAGAACAAGACCCTGTCTCAAAAACAAAAACAAAAACAAAAAAACAGAAGTAATTCCAACCCCCAGAGGTAACAAGCCTTACCATTTTTGGCAGCACAAGCTTTTGTCTGTCCATACTTAACGCATGTGCAGACCTTTTGTAGACTGCAACTCTATCTCCAGCACACACTGTCCTGCAGTCTAGGCCTAGCATATCTTGAAATGTGCCGGTAAGCTGGCTGTGAGCAATTTTTTTCTATCTTTCTGTTCCGTACACCCTGTCCTTCCCACCCTCCTTCACTGCCCTGCTGCAGGGAGGTAGATCTCTCAGAGACTGATCACTATAAACTGATCCTGCTCACCCAGGGGCCTCTTTGTTCATTGACAGGGTACAAGGGCTCAGCTTAAAACAATGACAAGTCTCTGCTTTGTACATTACTTTGCATATATTTTCTTTCTAAGTACAAGGAGCTTTTAAGTAAGCATGTAAGATAAAACAAAATAGATTGATTAATGTAATCCACAGCCTAACATTCAGGGCATCCCATTTGTGAAACTAAACCATGTAATCACAGCCTGGGGTAACAAAGCCGAGTCTGCACACAGAGGAAAAAGCTGAGATATACCAAAGGAGACACGCTAACAGCATGCGCAAGGCCTCTGCTCTATGCCTTCTTTTCCTAGCCCATCTCTTGTGTTTTGTGCTGTTGATACTGGCCAGTGGGGCCATAAGTGTTGAGCCTGAATATTTCTCCATTGGGCCCTATCTCTCCATCCCTACTACCACTGCCTTAATTTAGCCGCTGGTCTCTAATGTGGATTACTGCAAAACCCTCCTAACTTGTCTTTCTGTTCCCAGTCTTGCCCCCTTCAACTCCATCTTTACCATTTGCAGTTCAGTGAACTTTCTAAATAGCTGTCTGTTCCCATTACCTATCACTGTGTAACAAGTCACCCCAAAATTTAGTAACATAAAACAACCACCATTTCATTATGCTTGCAGATTCTGTGGGGCAGGAATTCAGACAGGGCATAGCAGGGTTGGTTTTTCTCTGCCCTGTGATATCTAGAGCTGAGATGACTTGAATGGCTGGGAGTGGAACAGCTGGAGTTAGAAGAGGTACTCCTTACATTTTTCTTTATGCACATGTCCTGCCACCTGGCCTGCAATGCTGAAGGATGGGTTCAGCTGGCACTGACTTATGTGTGTCCTCCGCAATATCATGTCCTCGGGGTAGTCACACTTCTTTCATGGTGGCCTGATGCTTCAAATGCTAGTGTCCCCAGGGATCAAGGTGGAAGCTTCATGCCTTTTAGGACCCTGCTTCATAAGTCACAACCTTCATTCCCACTGTATTCCACTGGTCAAAGCAGTCACAAGCCTGCACCAATTCAAGGGAAGGGAACATAAACGCCACCTCTTGATAGAAAAAATGTCAAACATTGTGTAGCTATGTTTTATTTATTTGTTTATTTTATTTTATTTTTTGATACAGTGTTCCTCTCTGTTACCCAGGCTGGAGTGCAGTGGCACAAGCACAGCTTACTGCAGCCTTGACCTCCCTGGCTCAAGTGATCCTCTAACCTCAGCCTCCTGAGTAGCTAGGACTACAGGCACATGGCACCATGCCTGGCTAATTTTTAAAATTTTTGTAGAAACCGTAGGGTCTCTCTATGTTGTCCAAGCTGGTCTTAAACTCCTGGGTTTAAGCAATCTTCCTGCCTCGCCCTCCCAAATTGTTGTGATTACGGTGTGAGCCACTGCACCTGGCCATAGCTATGTTTTACAATCACCTGTCTATCTATCGTCTGTATTTGTATAAGCATAACAAATTTTTGAAAGATACACATCAAGCTGTTATAGTTGAAAGCTGGAAGGAGAATTTTCTCTCCTTATTCTCTATACTTCCAAAGGAGAAAAGAAAAAAAACTATTGGAATTATGAATGATTTTCAGTTTTTAAAGAAAATTGCTTCCTCTATTTTCTCAACTCTTCAAAGACTAAGAACACTAAGGTAGGTCCTACACTGGCACATTCTAAAAAATTTGCTAGACCAATTTTTAATAGAATTGCTAGACCCCCTAGCTATGTTCAGGGCACACAAAGAGATGGTGAACTGGGCTCTGTCAGTATAAGCCCATTACCCACCTTAGGCTATGGAAGAGAGGCTAGAAACATCCTTTGGGGGCTTAAGAAGCCAGATCAAGGTCTTCTTTATAGACAGTGGTCCTGGTGCACTGTTCCAAACCCACCCTACTCCTGCCATGGGAAACACCACCTCCCTTTAAGCCAAGTGAGGAGGTTTCACAAGAGTCATTTGGAGTAAGTCCTTGATCTGTGTCTCCTGGAGTTTGAGAGACACAGGACTGACTTTCACCAGAGGAAGCCTAAAGGTGAAAGTCTAGAAGGGCCTGCCCTGCAACAGAATAAAGAGAGAAGACTCATTGGCAGGGAGCTGCACTTTTATTGACAGGTGGGCCATGGAATGAGGGGACCCATTCACAGTCCATGTCAAAAGGGACACTGCCCAGGAAAACCACCTGCAGGGTGAAGCTACCTGGCAGGAGGGCACTCTAGCCAGGGGTCCCTAGTAGAAGGATCTCCAAGGTGCGAATGGCACACCATATGACAACTGTGTCAGTCACATAAATCTGAGTAATTTGCCCCTAATCCATCCCCAGAGGCCTAAGGAAAGAGCAGCTAGTGGGTAGAAGAGGGAAAAAGCTGACTGTGCACCCTTCCTTCACTGCAAGCTTCCAAGACTAAAGCAAGCCTAGCCAGACGGATGAGAAGTTTTTCAATGAATAAAATATTGAAGGTGTAATATTACACTTCACACAACTTTTGCAGTACTCAAATGAGAGCATTTTTGTGACAGAATGGGATCAGAAAAGCAAGGATTTTATCCTAGAATGGATTTTTCTGAAGCAATAGGGAAGAATAAATAAAAAGGTCATGTCATGAATGTCCAGGACACACTATAGGTCTAAGAAAACATTCTTAGACCTATAGTCTTAGACCTATAGTGTGGTCCGGACATTCAATAACATCTGTTACACTTTTTTTGTGCTTTTCTGATTTTCCAAATTTTCTTTGGAACACATATTGCTTGTTATTATTCAACTGCACATCTGATCATATCACTTCTGTGCTTAAACCTCTCTGATGTCTTTGCATTGCCCTCATGATCAAAGCTAATTTAAAAACCTGGCTTACAAGGCTCTTCATGATCCAGCCCCTGCCTACCTCTCTATTTGCTTTTTCCAGCTTCCTGTGAGCCACATACACTCTGTAGTCCAGCTATATGGACATAAATGTTCTAAATGCATCATGATCTTCTGTGTCTCTCCTCAGTTCAGGTTATTCTTTCTTTAATTTTTTTTTTTTTTTTTTTTTGAGACAGGATCTCACTCTGTCTCCCAGGCTCGAGCGTAGTGGCATAATCATAGCTTACAGCAGCCTCAACCTCCTGGGCTCAAGCAATCCTCCCAGCTCAGCCTCCCAAAGTGGTAGGATTACAGGTGTGAGCCACAGCACTTGGCTGATTCTTTTGGTTTGAAATATCCATCACCCTCACCTCTTATCCAAGGGGCTGGCTTTGATTCACCCTTCAGCTCAGGCACCACCACCTGTGCAGGCCAAACCTCAGTTGGAGAGCTCCTTTAGCTGAGAGATTGGGCTTTCTAGTTGGCACTTCCAGTGCCTCTAACCAGGTAACACAGCAGGCATTCTGCTTCCAATCCCATAAACAAACTAACACACAAATAATGGTTGGTGCCCAATGTTCAGTAACCAAGGAAAGTCAGGGAAGGCCAAGAAGCATTCTTTGATCATCTGACCGGAGATGGGCAAAGGTGCTAAGTTTTCTGTGTGGAAGCAAGGCAGAGAGTACTAGGGAAGGCTTTGGAGAGAAAAGGATGCTGGAGTATGTCCTCTGCCCAAACAGTGGCCACTTTTACTTGAAATCTGAAAGGCTCCATTCTTGGGGTTGATCATTGCTCTGTTTTAATTTGGCCTCAGTATATCTACTCTTTAGATTTCTGACTTGTTGATCTTTCTTCTGAGCCCTGCAGGGATTTGATCATATTTGAGGTAATAGATGTGGGGTGCTAAGGAATCTCCTGGATGTGAACAAATGGTCCAAAATCAAGTATGTTGAGAAAATGGGATTGTACAGAATTTTAGTAACTGATGATTTTGTTTAGAAGTTTATGCCACGCTTAGATCACATTCTTCTTTTTGCATTTCAATATAATGAAACACATTGGTGTTTTTATGTTTTGTTTGTTTTGTTTTACTGCAAGCCATTATTTCCTGATTAAATAGGAGGTTGTTACCTAGTCCAGAATCAGCTTCTGAAGTTACAGACTTCAACTCTAACTTAATCTAGACCTGCCTCTTGGAATTTCTTCACTGTTACTGTGATAGGCTGCCACAGAGTTCTCAGATTCTTAGATTGAAAGGAGTATAACACTTTATATTTGTGAAATTCTAACAGGTTTACAAACATTCTTGAGTTTTAAAGCATATTACATAATCTGAATTTCACAAAAACTTATAAACTTATTATCATCATTTTAAAGATTTTATACCAGGAGTTCAAGACCAGCCTCACAACATAGCAAGACCACACCTCTACCAAAAAAAAAAAGAAGATTTTATAGATGAAAGTGAGTGAAAGTGAGGTCAGGGTGGTGGCTCATGCCTGTAATCCCAGCACTTTAAGAGGTCAAGGCAGGAGGATCACTGCCAGAAGTTCGAGACTAGCCTGGCCAAAACAGTGAGACCCCATCTCTTAAAAAACAGAAAGAATGGCTGAGCATGGTGGCTCATGCCTGTAATCCCAGCACTCTGGGAGGCCAAGGCAGGTGGATCACGAGGCAGGAGATCGAGACCATCCTGGCTAACATGGTGAAACCCTGTCTCTACTAAGATTACAAAAAATTAGCCGGGCCTGGTGGCGGGCGCCTGTAGTCCCAGCTACTTGGGAGGCTAAGGCAGGTGAATCACTCGAACACAGGAGGCGGAGGTTGCAGTGAGCCAAGATGGCGCCACTGCACTCCAGCTTGGGGGACAGAGTGAGACTCTGTCAAAAAAAAAAAAAAAAAAAAAAAACAGAAAAGAAAAGAAAGAGAGAGAATCAGAAAGGTTAGGAGATTTGTCTGAGGTTACAGAGTTAATTAGTGCCAAGTCTAAGACTTTGCTAACTTTGCTAACACCATAGCTTTCTCTATCTTGGTTAGTACATGTCAATATGATAAGGTCATTAATAACAGACTTCACAGTTGCTTGTTGTTGAGAGTTCAGAACAAAATCAACAATGACCATATCTCCTAAATGACTGTTTCAAAACCCTTTACAAGGCAGCCAGGCCCACGTGAATTATCTAAGAAAGGATAAATTATATCAGTAAGTGTTAGAAAAGTAAAATGTTTGTTCTTTGGTGCCACAAGGAAAAATCAGCATTTAGACAAAAAGTTGTCTTAGCAAGGCAATTTTTACTTTCTGCAGAAAGGGTGTCCCTTGCAGATGGGACAATGGCAAGGGTACACACAGAATAAACAGACACCAGAATATTTATTCCTTACACATGAGTTCCTTATTGCTGTGTCCTGTCTCCATTGGCTGCAGCCAGACCTCATAAAACCTGACTGGCTAATAATTTAAAACTTTTAAAAATAGGTAGAAAAGTAATAATATTCCTAAGTAAGGAAGGGACACAGGCTGTGAGCTGGGACATGCCTATGAGCACGTCCAACACAAATATTTTGGTTAAGGTTCAAGGACATAGAATGTACTATGCCTGTGAGCATGTCTAACAGCTACATAGGATAGGGCTTAACAAAGAGTTATTAGCATAAAGCAAGGAGGCTTGAAGGAAGTTAGTCTTTAAAAGAAACTATTATTTCTAACACTTAAGATTTATTTTTAAACTTTGAAGAGGAAACTTTTTACTTTCTACAGTAAGTCACTTCATGTGTTGTTTTTCTTGAAGCCAGCTGAATTGTTGGTTCAAATCATTCTGAAGATGAAGTCAAAAGCATGCCCTGTATCTTTAATAATGAGTCACATTCCCTTTCTTTCCCTTGGCAGAAAAACTTGGCCATTGACATATTGGAAAGAGAGTTATACCTTCTTAGAGGGCTTCTTCTGTCTCCTGGGGTACATTTGCAGGACAAGTTAAGGAGAATTTTCATTATGGAAAATTTGACATTAATTCATTTACTCTAGTTATGCATTCTTGTTTTTATGTATTTAAAAAGAAAAAACATTTCCTCTGAATAAATGGAACAATAATATGGCTTGTTAAATGTAACTGACAGGATTCGAGCTCCTGTTCTATCAATTACTGGCAGTGTACACCCCTGAGCCTTAGTTTCCTCACCTATCAAAGTGGAACACTAACACTCACAAGGGTTATGAAAATTTTTTGTTGCTTGCTCTGCATCTATTCCCCAAATTTCCATCTGGAGATCCTTCTCCCCTAGTCTCTATCCTTCTGGTCTAGTTAAGGCTCCTCCACCTCCCTCCAGGAATGGAGGCCGGACACAGTGGCTAACGCCAGTAATCCCAGCACTTTGGGAAGCCAAGGCAGGAGGATTACTTGAGCCCAGGAGTTTGACACCAGTCTGGGCAACATGGTGAAACCCCACCTCTACAATAAATACAAAAATTAGTCGGGCATGGTGGAGTGCACCTGTAGTCCCAGCTACCCTGGGGGCTGAGGTGGGAGGATCCCTTGAGCCCAGGAGGTCAAGGCTGCAGTAAGCTGTGATTGCACCACTGCATTCCAGCCTGGGCAACAGAGAAAAAAAAAAAAAGTCTAAAAAAAATAGTAAGAAGAAGAATGCAGACCATGACTCAGGACAGACTCTTCAAAGCCCCTGGCCATGAGGCCAATTCAGAGATGAGCATGTGATGCTGTCTAATTAGAGTACATCTGAGCACTCAGGAGGAAGCTGAGTGCCACTCCTGAGTGCTGCTTTCTACTTCCTGCTG
Source organism: Pan troglodytes (assembly GCF_028858775.2). Lineage (NCBI taxonomy): Eukaryota > Metazoa > Chordata > Mammalia > Primates > Hominidae > Pan > Pan troglodytes. The sequence goes on from NC_072398.2 coordinate 68,537,214, forward strand.
AAATGGAGATGCTGGAAGACTGTCTGGCTGGAGCAGCTCCAGCCACCTGTCCCCACAGGGAACTTGAGAACAAAGCCAACACACAAAGGAAGGTGGAGCCATGCCAGGAGATGGAGGGATTCAAGGTTCTGATAATGTTGTTTGAGTCCAGTCATGTATGAAGGCAGCCCTATTCCTGAGCTTCCCAGTTCTGTAAACCAATAAATGCTCTTTGCGTTTACACCCATTTGGTTTAGGTCTATCAAGAGGATCCTAAATGATATTCTACCTAAATTTAAGAATTAAAGAAAATAATGTAAAGTGCTTAGCAAAATACCTGGTATAGTAAGTGTTCAGTAAAGGTTAGCTTAATTGTGCCTATTATGGAGTTTAGTTCAGAAAAGAGAGGACTCCATAATTATTGTGAATATCAAGTGAACTCCTTCAGGCATGGCAAAGAGCCAGTCTTATTGGTAGGTTGAATCTCACGAGATACGAAATAAGCAATTTCAAGAAGTCTTTCCTATCCTTAACACCTCTCTGCCTCCTTGGCACTGAGAGCCCCAGATGTCAAAAAGTGTCATCAATCCCTTTGTTTTCAGACATTTAAAGAGAAGTTTCTCTTTTAGCTATAGCACCTGCACGAATGAGTCCACGAGCTCCATTCCTGAGGATGGATTTTGAGAGTGGCCTATAGAGATAGCAGAGTCCCCTGGCTGCCCTGAGAGATGAAGAGAGACACAGCCAGACCCAGAAGAGGTGGCGGACGGAAACTCCTGCCATCTTCCTATGCAGTTTTGGCCTGGCTCTCCTTGCCAGGCACCCTCAAGAAGCTCCAGCCTCAGATTTTAAAAGCTGTGTAAATTTTTGAACTCAAAGAAGGATCTTTGGCTAAAATGGCACCTCAAAACCTTTGTTAAACAAGCACAGTATGTAACCCAGTCCTCTTCTTCTGCCCGGGCATCCCCCAGATACTGCCCTTTGCAGTAGAAGCAGCCCAAGGTGTCGGGGCCCATGACAAGGGAATCAAAACTTTTCTCTTGTCAGGTGTGTGTGAGGAGGTACCTTGGTCATCTGTGATTCTTGCCTTGCCAAGCAGATGGCTGGAGACTTAAGAATGGAGAAGCTGCCTAGAGGGAGTACAGAGTAAATATTTTAAAGTTCTGTCGGAACAAGGTCAGACATGCTCCTGGTTAAGGACCTGAGTCATATTTCAAAGAAATGAGGCAGAGCTTCCTGGAAGCGACAGTCGAAACAACTTCAGATATCCAGTTTAACCCGAGAGGTTTGAATTCCTTCCTTTCTCTTATCTTTCTTTCCTTTTTTCTTTTGTTCACTTTTAGCTCCAATTTTCTTTCTTTCTTTTTTTTTGAAACAGAGTCTCACTCTGTCACCCAGGCTGGAGTGCAGTGGCGCGATCTCGGCTCACTGCAACCTCCACCTCCCAGGTTCAAATGATTCTCCTGCCTCAGCCTCCCGAGTAGCTGGGATTACAGGCACCCACCACCACAGCTGGCTAAGTTTTGTATTTTTAATAGAGATGGAGTTTCACCATGTTGGCCAGGCTTGTCTCGAACTCCTGACCTCAGGTCATCCGCCTGCCTCAGCCTCCCAAAGTGTTGGGATTAGAGGCATGAGCCACCGTTCTCAGCCAGTTTTCTTCTTTTTAATCATACATACCACCCCGTGCCAAAGTCTCATTCTGTCGATGTGTGTAATTTCCAGCTCAAAGTCCCATTCTGTGGCTACATCGACATTTTTTGTTTCTTTTCATCGCTAACACTGGTAAGGCAGCAAAATGCCAAATATTTCTACCACGTACTTTGCTTAAATGGCTCTAAGCCACTGTCGGCTAGGTCAGCTAGCACAGAGCTCCGGAGAAGGTGGAATGCCACTTTCTGAGCCTGATGACTTGCGGAAATGGACCATTTACAATGATTGAGAAGAATCGTAAAGGGAATAAGCTTCTTGTACATTAGTGTTATTTAAGGCTAAATACCTGTAGCATCTGAAATTATTTTGGATTTGCTCCCCTTACTCTGTGATAAATTACATTCTAAATATCTTATCATTTCCTACTTCCTATTCTTTCATCCTCTCCCCCTCTATCTCACTGCTTGTATTTGAATACATTTTCTGTATGCACCCCCTAAATAGTATTAGCCCCGGTACAAATTAGCATTTCTAAGTATCCATACCTCTATATAACATGCGTAAGATAATTTGTCTGGCTGGGTGCAGTGGCTCAGACCTGTAATCCCAGCACTTTGGGAGGCTGAGGTCGGGGGGGAGGGGGGCACCTGAGGTCAGGAGTTCGAGACCAGCCTGGCTAATACAAAAATTAGCCAGGCATGGTGTCAGGCGCCTGTAATCCCAGCTACTCAGGAGGCTGAGGCGGGAGAGTCATTTGAACGCGGGAGGCGGAGGTTGCAGTGCGCCAAGATCGCGCCATTGCACTCCAGCCCAGGCGACAAGAGTAAGACTCCGTCTCAAAAAAAAAAAAAAAAAAAATTGGCAGCAAGAAAACGTATGCCTGATACACAGCAGTGAAAAAATGATTTGTCACAGGTACCATAGGATAAAATATGAGACTTAACATCAAATTAGGGTATTTTAGCTCCCTCAAAATCACATTCTTTTTTTTTTTTTTTTTTTTTTTGAGACCGAGTCTCGCTTTTCCGCCCAGGCCGGACGGCAGTGGCGCTATCTCGGCTCACTGCAAGCTCCGCCTCCCGGGTTCAGGCCATTCTCCTGCCTCAGCCCCCCGAGTAGCTGGGACTACAGGCGCCCGCCACCGCGCCCAGCTGATTTTTTTTTTTTTTTTTTTTTTTTTTTTTGTATTTTTAGTAGAGACGGGGTTTCACCATGTTGGCCAGGATGGTCTCAATCTCCTGACCTCGTGATCCACCCGCCTTGGCCTCCCAAAGTGCCGAGATTATAGGCGTGAGCCACTGCGCCCGGCCAAAATCACATTCTGTATCAGACAGCTTCTTACTTAAATTGATAAGCAACCCGATCCTACTATTTAGAAATATTTTTCATATGCTAAGAAATCTGTTAACTGGCTCTATGATGAAAGTAATGATTTTAGTTAAAGTATAAGCAGTGGCAGTTCTGAGGGCTCAAAATAGTAGCACATTGGAATGATGAAAAGATTCATTTAACATACATTTGTTGTGCAACTACGATGTGCCAGCACTGTCTAGACCAGGAAAGGTCAGGGAGACTGACCCTGCTTTGGAGGATCAGGAAGTCTTACAGTTCAGTCAAGCTCTCCAAGAAGAAAAAGAGTTCATAAGATTATCCAGGACAGTAGGATACTTCAGGCAGGGGGAACAGCATGTGCAAAGTCATGGAGGACTGCTCTGGGAAATGTGAGTGGTTCCATGCGGCTAGAGTGAAAGGCTGCTATAAAGGAGTGTGGCAGAATATGAAGCTGAAGAAGTAGGTAGAGGCCAGCTCACGCAAGCCTTATAGGTTGGGGTGCACACATTATAGGTTGGGCTGTCATCACATTTGCCATTTCTTCTTACTGCTAACAGAGTTTTGATTTTGTTCAGATGGTAGAGTGCCCAGGGACAGAGTATAAATTGCAATTGGCCTAAGCCAATTGTCTTAGTTTGTTCTGTGCTGCTATAACAGAATGTCAGAGATTGAGTAGTTTATAAAGAAAAGATATTTATTTCTTACAGGTCTGGAGGTGGGGAAGTCCAAGATTGAGGGGCCAGCATCTTGAAATGACCTTCCTACTCCATCATCCCGTGGCAGAAGGCTGAAGGGCAAGAGAGGGTGAGAGAGAGAGAGCGGAAAAAGGGGGCTGAACTCATCTTCTTATAGGGAACCCACTCCCAAGGTAATGAACCCATTCTCAAGATAACAGTATTAATCTATTCTTGAGACTAATGGTGCCCCCATGACCCAAACACCTTCCATTAGGCCACACCTCCCAGCACCACCACATTAAGGATCAGGTTTTCAACACAAGAACTTTGGAGGGCCCAGTCAAGCCATAGCACCAATCATAGCAATCCTCTTTACTTTTGATGATAATGCATGGTTTAGGGCTGCGTATGGCATTCAATTCTGGCCCAAAATATAAGAAGTCTGGAGGAAGGCATCAAGCAAAGAATTTCCTCCCTGATTAAAAACAGAAGAATTCTGTAACAGAGCTCTTCCTTTGCTCCTTCCCTTCCTTTATGATCTAGATGCTGACACATGAGAATGCAGTATCTAGAGTTACAGTCATCATCTTACAACCATAGTGAGAATGAGAAGCCTGAGGATCCAAACCTCACCCTAAGGATGAAAGAGAAAGGACAGGCTAGACACGGTGGCTCCTGCCTGTAATCCCAGCACTTTGGGAGGCTGAGGTGGGCGGATCACTTGAGGTCAGGAGTTCGAGACCAGCCTGGCCAACATGGTGAAACCCTGCCTCTACTAAAAATACAAAAATTAGCCAGGCGTGGTGGTGCATGCCTGTAATCCCACCTACTCAGTAGTCTAAGGCAGGAAAATCACTTGAACCCGGGAAGCAGAAGTTGTGGTGAGCTGAGATTGTGCCACTGCACTCCAGCCTTAGTGAACGAGCAAGACTCTGTCTCAAAAAAAAAAAAAAAAAAGAGAAAGGACAGAAAACATTCGGGTCTTCAACAATATCACAGAATCACCAAAACAAGTTTAAGACTGCCTATATTAGAACATTTAAGAAAATAATAAAAGTCTTTATAGTTAAAGCCACCATCAGTTGTGCCTGCAGTCACATTTGTTATAACTGCTGTCATTCCAAGGATGGAACTTACCACGAAGAGGAATGGGAGCTGTGCAAACGTTTAGGTGGGGGAATGAGTTGTCAGATTTGTGCTTAGAAATTATTACACTGGCTACTGTGTGCAGAATGGACTGGCAATGGATAAACCAAGGAAAGAGACCAGTTTTGAAGTTACTGCAACTGTCCGAGAGATTAGGTAGAACCTCAGCAAAAGCAGAAGCAATGATCATTGGAAAGGAGGAGATAAGCCTAAGAGCTATTTTTAAGTCAAAATAACATAACTTAGTGACTCGGTGGATGTGAGAGTGGAGAAGCTAGGATAATCAAGGATTGCTTGGGCTTCTGGTTTGGCTGGGAGGAGATCTGAGTCTAATTCTGACTTTGCCACAAGCTAGTTGAGCAATTCTAGGCTGGTTTCCTCATTTCTAGTGGTTCAGATTAAAAATATGATAGCAGATTTACTTTATCTCCCCTGACCCCTCCAATGCCCAGGAGGTCTTTTTATAGAGAGAGAGAGATGGGGGTCTCACTATGTTACCCCAGACTGGTCTCAAACTTCTGGGCTCAAGCAATCCTCCTGCCTAGGCCTCCAAAATACCTGGGATTATAGGTGTGAGCCACCGTTCCTGGCCAGGAGCTCTTTTTTGCTGAGAGTACTAAAAGAGGTTAGGCCATTCTGGGGAAGAAAAAACCCCTCTTCCTCTGCCAGATTTATTTGTGCAGAGCTGTTTGGTAGGCAACATTGAGCTTTTGTCTGCCTTTCAGCTTAGACTGACAACAATTTGTAATGATTTGAGAAGTGGAGCAGAGGGCTCAATGATGGGTGACGACCAAGTATGTGAATTAAAACCAGCAAAACATCATTTCCCACATGCATTCAAGGGTTATTCTTTTTTTTTTTTTTTTTTTTCTGAAGACAAGTCTCACTCTGTTGCCCAGGCCAAAAGGCAGTGGCATGATCATGATCATAGCTCACTGCAGCCTCCAACTCCTGGGCTCAAGCAATCCTCCTGCCTCAGCTTCCTGAAGAGGTAGGACTACAGGTGTGTACCAAGTTAAAATTTTTATTTTTATTTTGTACAGATAGGATCTCTCTATGTTGCCCAGGCTAGTCTTGACCTCCTGGCCTCAAAGGGCCCTCCTGCCTCGGCCTTTCAAAGTGCTGGAGTTATAGGCATGAGCCACCATGCCCAGCCAGGAGTTACTTTTTTTTTTTTTTTTTTTTCTGAGGTGGAGTCTCTCTCTGTCTCGATTCTCCGGCCTTAGCCCCGTGAGTAGCTGGGATTATAGGCATGCACCACCACGCCTGGCTAATTTTTGTATTTTCAGTAAAGACGGGGTTTCACCATGTTGGCCAAGCTGGTCTCAAACTCTTGACCTCAGGTGATCCACTTACCTCGGCCTCCCAAAGTGCTGGGATTACAGGCATGAGCCTCCATGCCTGGCTGAGTTATTCTTCACTAAAGTTATTGTAAAAGCCTTGTCCACATCTCCTTGGATTTGCTACTGGGCATGAGGGTCTTTCCCCTCAGCAGTTTCTTTATCACCCAGACCTGCCAGCCTAGAAGGGCAGCCATGTGCACTCAGACAAATAGTCATTCTTTTTCTTCTGAGGGTAAGACACAACAGAACAGGTAAAAGTGGTGTGCTCACCCTGGGGGAATGAGGCAAACCAGGCAAAAGGCCCAGAGACTGTTGCCAGGATACCGGGTTGCTGGGTGGCAGAGGTCACAGAGCCATGGGAAGGGTTTCACAAATGACTAATTAGTTTTGTTTTATTTGTCCTTATAAAAGGATTGCCTCACCAAACTCACTACACTTCAAATAATTTTTCTCTCCCATTTCTATACCACATTTTATATTAATTTCTCACATTATCTCCTTCGATGGGCAGAGGGGCTGAGGGATGCAAGTCCAGACCCTTCCCTCTATTCAGCGCAGCTCCACAGGGTCATCCAAGCTCCAGAACTCCCCAGGGGAGCAGCTGAGGCCTCTGCTGCCACAGCACCATCATTCATCTCCTTTTTTCAATCTGCTTTCGCCCACACCTTTAGAGGTGTTGTTTCTGGTAGCACTTCCCAATACAATTCCCGGGCAGTAGTTAAAGTGATAAAAACAGATTTCATTCAGGAACTATCGTAGCAGGGAGAAAGAGGCCTCAGTATAGAACAGGACTCAGTTTTGAACACAACAAGGACAAGTGTGGATTTATAGGCCAAGAACAGGGTTGGAGTTCAGTGGGTGAAAAATCACTAAGATGAAAAATCAGGGGTAAGAGAATCTGGCTATACCGACTCAACAAGATTCTTGCTGAAGGCTGACAAGGGTGATCAGATACTACTTAGGAGATGGTGGGGGATGAGGAATTTGATTTGATATCAAGGGTGATCAAATAAAGAGAGTAGTAGATTCTCTCTGAACTGAATTAACAGGATTCTTGCTAAACTGGGTGATGCGACTCTGACAAGAAAGAACGCTGAAGCCCAAGGTCAAAGCCTAGTTGAGGAAAGGGGTTAGTGAAGCCTTACTAAAGTTTAGTCAGGGAGAGAGGATTTGTCACATGTATGTTCCTTGGGGAAACTGACCTATGAAGCCAACATAGAAACATTGGTCAACTCTATTTTACCAGGCATGAAAATGTGTGCACATGCATGCACACACACACAATTCTATTATTACTTTATTATTTTAAAAAGATACTTTAAGTCCAATAAAGAAAGAATCACAATCTCAAAATAAATTCAAATGCTTTGAATTAAATAAGCATAGTTTAAAAACAAAATCACTGATTAAAGATCTCTTCGATAGGACACAAAAAGCATGAAGCATAAAAGGAACATTTGATAAATTGGACTTTATCAAAATTTAAAACTCTACTCACTGTCACTCAAAGACAAGCTACGGATTAAGAGGAAAATATATGATAAAAATATATCCAATAAAGGACTTGTATCTAGAATATATAAAGCACTCTCACAAAACAATAAGAATATAAACAGCCCAATTTGTTAAATGAACAAAAGATCCCTTCATTAAAGAAGAGACATGGGTGGCAAGTAAGGCCATAAAAATATGCTAAACATCATGAATTATTAAGGAAATGCAAATTAAAACCACAATAAAACATTGCTACACACCCTTTAAAAGGGCAAAGCAAACAAACAAACATTGATAATCCGAGTACTGACACAGATGTGGAGTATCTTGAATTGTCATACATTGCTGATAATACAAAATGGCATAGCAACATTGGAAAAGAGTTTGGCAGTTTTTTGTAAGATTAAACATACATTAACCATATGACCCAGCATTCCTACTCCTTACTATTCACCCAAGAGAAATAAAAACATATGTCCACAGAGACCTGTACACAAATGTTTATAGCAGCCATTCTTACATAGCTATAAAAAAAAAAAACAACTAGAGACTGGGTAATTTATAAAGAAAAAAGGTTAAACTGGCTCATGGTTCTACAGGCTGTACAAGCACAGTGCTGGCATCTGCTTGGCTTCTGGGGAGGCCTCAGGGAGCTTTTATTCACAGCACAAGACAAAGGGGGAACCAGCATCTCACATGGCAAGAATGGGAGCAAGATGTGTTGGCTGGTGGGGAGGTGCCACACTTTACAACAACTAGATCTCGTGAAAACTCACTCAATGTCTCAATGACAGCATCAAGCCAGGAGGGATCTACCCCCATGACCCAAACACCTCCCACCAGGCCCCACCTCCAACACTGGGGATTACAATTCAACATGAGATTTGGTGGGCTGGCTACGGTGGGTGGCTCACACTTGTAATCCCAGCCCTTTAGGAGGCTGAGGAGGGAGTATCGCTTGAGGCCAGGAGTTCAAGACAAGCCTGGGCAAAAAAGCAAGACTCCTGTCTCTGCCAAAAATATATATACAAAAACTTTAGCTGGGTATCGTGGCACACACCTGTAGTCCTCACCACTTGTAGAGGCTGAGGTGGGAGGATTGCCTGAGGCCAGGAGCTGGGGGCTGCAGTGAGCTAGGATTGTGCCGCTATACTCTAGCCTAGACAACAGAGTGAGACCTTATCTCTAAAAACAAAACAAACAAACAAAAACCACCTCAATGCATTATCCTTATTCTTATTCATTTATTAATGTTATTGATTATGCCACAGACTAGGGAAAATCTCATCACTTACAACTCTTGCTTGTGGCTAGGAAGGGAATGAGGGAGAGCAGGCAGGGGCTACGGGACTAAAGGAGGGTTTTCCTAGACAGGTGGAGTCTGGAGCATGTATTTAGGTGAAGGAAATGAGTTAATTTTGAGGGGAGAGACCAAAGTTACTGGAAAGAGAGGAGAGCTGACTGACAGATAACAACACTAATCGGAATTCTTGGTGGCAAACAACAGAAACCCAATTCAAACAACCTTAAGCCAAAAGAGAAATTTTTGGCTCACGTAACTGAAAACTCCAAGGCTTTAAAAACAATGTTGTCAGTGCTCTAGCTCTGTATTTCTTGGCATCATTAGCCTCTCCTTGGCTTTGTTCTCAGGCAGACTCACCCTGTATAAGATGGTCAGGCTTATACTGGGCAGATAGGTGCAATCCCAAAGAAAATAATGCAACTGACTCTGCCCACCAGGGCCCATATCCACCCTTGAAACAGACTCTAATTGGCCTTGCTTGGGACATGGGCCAACCTATGCTAGGCAGGCAAAATCATATTATTGGCAGCCCAAAGCATATGGAAAGGGGAAGCGGGAATTAGAAAAGGAAGGAATGCCCTGAAGAGAGAAAAAAATGACAGTAGGTGTTTGTCACAGACCTACAGATTTGGGAAAGCATGAAATTCAAAGGAGAAATTCAAAGGAAAATTCAAAGGTCAAATCCTAGGGGATTACTTTTATGACAGTTAATTTTTTTTCAACTTGACTGAGCTAAGAGTTGGCCAGGTACCTGGTAAAAACGTAATTCCTGGGTGTGTCTGTGATTCTCTCCCACCAATGTGTGCAGGCACCATCCGATCCTTCAAGGGCCAAATAGAACAAAAAGGTGGAAGAAGGGTGCATTTACTCTCTCTCTTCTTGAGCTAGGACATCCATCTTCTCCTGCTCTTGGACATCAGTGCTTCTGGTTCTCAGGCCTTTGAAATATAGCACTTACAACAGTGGCCCCCCAGGTTCTCTGGCCTTTAGCCTTGGACTGGGAGATGTACCATTGGCTCCCCTGGTCCCCAGGCCTTCAGACCCAGAATGAATTAGACCTGCTTCTCCAGCTTGCAAACAGCAGATTGTGGAACTTCTCTGCCTCCATAATTGTGTAAGCTAATTCTCATAACATATATCTATATAAATTCCAAAAATTATATATATATATACCTCAAATCCATCTCCTCAGGAAGTTTAGGGCTAGGGTTTTTAAGGGTTTTGGAGTGAGCTGAAGTGTCACCATTGACTGGTCCAAGAGTGCAGGGTGAAGTCTTAGGACAGGGAGATGAAGAAACTCTATTCTCATGCGGAACTGATTCCTCCTTGAGAGCCTCTAAACTGGTTGTTAGCTGTTCTCCTGGAATTCAGGATCTGCTTAAACAACTCTTAAATGAAAGCCTTATGATTCTGTCAGAAATTCTATCTATTGGCATAATGGGGATACATACGGTTAGTATCTAGGGTTATGTGACTTTCGGTTACAAGTAAGTGAGTCAATGTGCAGCCTGAATAATGCTTAATTATAACTATATTTCTGTCCAGAATTCTTGTTAACACTGGAAGGATGGCTTCAGTAAGGATGGATGAAATGTAGAAAGGTGTGGTGGTTTTACTGGGGAGAGGTGAATGTAGTCAGGAAAATGAGGTCATGCAGGGCTGGCAGTCCCTATTTTCTCTATCTAAAGTAAGAGGGAAGGTCATTTTCTGAGAGTGAAGGGAGGAAAGTAGAAGTAGGGGACTTGAAAGACTGGTGAAAGGCTTAGAAAGGGGGGTGTTGGGGAAAGGACATATAGGGGAGAAATAAAAGAATTGCTAGAGGGCACTGAGGTTGAGGTTGTTATTTGTCTAAGTAGGAACACACAAGGAGGCATGAACATTGGATTTAATTTTCATATATACTATTAGTGCTGTCGTCTTTGACATGTCATGGCACTGAGGTTGGCGATGAAACATTCTACCCACTGCTCAAGGCAAAAGTAAAATATATTCTCCACTAGATTGTACGCCTATCTCACACTCTTCCAAGCTTCATAGCATTTGGGGCCACTCTTATAGCCCTTATCATGTTACATAGTACTAAAGTATCCTGCCAGCCACACCGATCAGGTTCCTGAATTTGGAGACTGATTTTGAATGGTGTGTCCAAGTACTGATGACTGGAGGTTCTTGAGTTTTGGAAAGCAAGTAGTAAAAGCTGGGATGGAGATGGATTTATTCTAAAATGTATCTGAATCTATTTAATTCTTGGGTTTAGGTAGCAAAAATTTTAAGATTGAATTAGATTAGTGAGGATAATACGTATGTGTGTGTGTGTGTGTGTGTGTGTGTATTAACTTGCCTGCAGTATTGTGCTCACTTGAAGGCAGACCTTTTATCTGACTAATCATCATGTTTCCACAGGTCCCAATGTGGTGCTTTCCATGTGGTGGGTGCTAAATATTTATTGAATGAATAAATAAAAACTTCTAGGCCGGGCATAGTGGCTCACATCTGTAATCTCAGCACTTTGGGAAGCTGAGGCAGGAGGATTGCTTGAGCCCTCAAGAACAGCCTGGGCAACATAGCCACTCCTACTAAAAAATAAAAAAAAAAGTAGCTAGTTGTAGTGGTGGACACCTGTAATCCCAGATACTTGGGAGGCTGAGGCAGGAAGATCTTTTGAGCCTAGGAATTTGAGGTTGAAGTGGGCTATGATCATGCCATTGTACTCCAACCCGGGTGAAAGACCCTGTCAAAGGAAAGAAAGAAAAAAAAAAAGAAGAAAGAAAGAAAGAAAGAAAGAGGAAGGAAAGAAGGAAGGAAGGAAGGAGAAAAGAAAAGAAAAGAGAAAAGAGAAACTTCCAGGTTTCCTTTTCCCACTTTTCCTTGTTCCTACTAAACTGTACTCTCCCATTAAGATAATTTAAGGTGAAACCAAAAGAATAATTTTAAAGAACTGCTCTTGTAACTGGGACTGCTTCCAAGTGCAATTATAATCACGTGCTTTTCATTTTCCTTTTCCACCCCTCCTATCAGAGAAAACCTGAATCAATTTCAAGAGATGAATTCCACTGCTTGTGTAAAATGTTCTGGCTTGTAGTCAAATGCACATTGCAGGAGTATATAAAAATGACTTTGTTTTCCACACAAGTGAATTCATTTAGGCAGTACCCAGTTTCTATTTCTTATTACCTTTTGGGAGGGCAGAGCATTAGGAAATTAAAAGGTAGCATTTTTGTACGAAAACTGCTGAATAAGGAATACCTGAGTGGTAAACAACTGGCTGAACCACCTTTGTGCTTCTGAGATAAGGGAGCACATTGTTTATTGTACCTGAAACCTGTTTCCAATACAAGGATTATATCTGCCTTGCTTCAGAAGGAACAATAATAGCATGCAACCTCGAACATACACATACAGCTCTGTTCCTTGTTCTTCATTTGTAATTGTATCCTTAGACAAAGCTGAATCTCCTTGGCTCTAACAAAAAGATTAAAAGGTTCTGATAATGGCTGAAATATCTTAGTTTCTGCATGTTTATGTCTCAATTAGGCATTAACACAGAGCTGTGTTTAACAAATATTCATTGAAGGAGTGGAGGAGTAAAGAAACAGACTCCGCTGGTAGAGAACAATGATAACATTTTTCCAGGAGGAGGCAAAGACTTTAGACTCTATCTTTAGACTCTATCTTGCCCAAGCTGGAGTGCATCGGTGCAATCATGGCTCCCTGGAGTCTTGAACTCCTGGACTCAAGCAATCCTCTCTCATAGCTAAGACTACAGGCACACACCATTAATTTTTAAATATTTTTTGTAGAGATGGGGGTCTCACTATGTTGCCCAGGCTGGTCTCAAACTACTGGGCACAGTGGCTCTCCCACCTTTGCCTCCCAAAGTGCTAGGATTACAAGCATGAGCCACTGTGCTCAGCCTAGACTTTTTTTTTTTTTTTTTGAGATGGAGTTTTGCTTTTGTTGCACAGGCTGGAGTGCAATGGTGCAAACTCGGCTCACTGCAACCTCCGCCTTGTGGGTTCAAACGATCCTTCTGCCTCAGCCTCCCAAGCACCTGAGATTACAGGCATGTGCCACCATGATCAGCTAATTTTGTATTTTTAGTAGAGATGGGGTTTCACCATGTTGGTCAGGCTGGTCTCAAACTCTTGACCTCAGGTGATCCACCTGCCTCTGCCTCCCAGAGTGCCGCGATTACAGGCGCGAGCCACTACGCCTGGACAAGACTCTGTTTTTTGTAAGTACCCTGGAAATGTGTTAGTAGACTCAAGAATGTGGAGGAAGAGAAGAAATACACACCTCCGATAATAGACTTAGGATGAAGGTTAATCAACTGCAAAGTGGGTGCATCCACATTTCAATTCAAAACAGCCATAAATGTTATTTGTCTAAGTAGGAACACACAAAGAGGCACGAATATTGGATTTAATTTCCATTTGTACTATTAGCACTGTGGTCTTTGACATGTCATGCAATTCTTCTGAGCCTGTTTCCCCATATAAATGACATATAAACATGTGTAGGATTGAGCCTGGCATATTTATTTACTCAACAAATATTCATGTGCCAGGCATATGAGATAAAAAAGCAAAAAAAAAAGACAAGATCCCAGCCTTTGAAGAGCTTGTAGTATAGTGGGAAAGATATACAAATACGTGAGTACTGAGATAATTACGGATGGTGTATTAGGGCAGTAAAAGGAAGAATGCCTAAATCAGACTGGGGAACCCAGGAAATCTTCCTTGGGGAGGCAGTGCTCACACTGAGATTTGAAGAAGTAGGAATTAGACAAAAATGGGAAGGTCATTTCAGACTGAATGGGCAGCTGTGCAGGGGCAGAGTGGCATGCATCAGCTGACTGTTTAGGGAACTGTTACCCATAGTTCAGCACCATTGGACTGGATCAAAGGTTGTGTGGTAGGGAGAGGTAGCACATGGAGCAGGAGAGGCAGGCAGAGGCCAGATCCTGACGAGCCTCGGGTGCTATGCTTAAACAGAGTGAACTTTACCACCAAAGGTACGGGGAAACCCCTTTACCACCAAAGGTACAGAGAAACCCAGGAGTTCGAAGGAGGGGTAGGTGAAAATTAGGTTTCTCTTCACCAAGAGCACTCTGGGCACAAGGTGGGGAAAAGACTGTAGTTGGGACAACTTGGAGGTAGGAGGTCTGGTTTAAGGCCCCTATAGTAATCCAGACCAGCAAAAAAATGAGTCTCGGCTAAAGTCATGGGGATGGAGAGGAGGAGATTTGCAGGGGTGGCACTCTCAGGGCAGGGAGAGAGGACAGGCAGTGAAGGAAATGCAAGAGTCTAAGATGATTCTCATCCAAGTAGATGAATGACATTACCATTCACTGAGGTGGTGATCGCAGGAGGAGGAGCAGGTCTGGGACGGGAGTAGGTGGGGAAGCACAACACTTTCCATTTAGGGCTGGTTTTGTTTAGCTGTCTGTGAGTCATCTGTGTAGAGGTGTCCGGGAGACAATTGACTATATGGGTGTGGACTAGAAGTATAGATTGGAAATAGCAACCAAAGTTGCCAGTTGTCCCCTAATATTTGTTTATTCTTATTTCATGGTAATAGGATTCCTTCCCTCCCTTCGCTTTTCTGTGGGGGCAGGGTGCATGGCCACCTGGAATAAAAACTACATTTCCCCGTTTCACTTGCAACTGAGTATGGTCCTATGACTAAGACATGTATGATTAAGACTGAGTATGGTCATATGACTAAGACAATGAGAAGTTCTGAAAACCTTACTTAAGATTCAGGCCACGTGTACCCTGCGCCCCTTCATCTGCCTCTGTCCCTTCTGCCATTTTCCTTCCTGGAAGATAAATGCTGCCATCTTGGACAACACAGATGAGACCACTTAAAGAAGACAAGAGAGAAGGGTCCTGGGCAGGGCCATCACATTGCTCTACTCCAGAAGGAACCACTCAGGCTGTCTATGGGAATCATGCTTGCTAGAGCTGCTCGGCACTCAGCCTCTGAGGCTGTAAAGGGAGGCCCAGAGAGAGGATCTCAGACCTCACGGAGCTTCTGGACTGTTTACTCAGACGTTATGTGAGGAAGAAAAAGACATTCTAAAACTTAGCTTTTGCTTAAGCTTTTAAGCTCCCAGTATTTTAGTTTCCTTTTCCTCTTGCAGCCACATGTAATCCTAAATCACACAGGGAGTCACCAACCTATGGGAGGAAGTTGAAACCACAGTAAAGGATCAGGTCAGCCAAGGACCTCGTAGAGTGAGAGGGCAAAGGATGATGACAGAGGCTGGGGGCAGGCACTTGAAATGTCCCTCACACTCTTTCTTCGGCCATTGGGAAATGTTCCTTTAGCATTTGCTCTTTTCCTTCTCACCCTGCCTCTGGAATGAGAATGTCTTCTCTACTCACCCAGCTGTTAAACCATCACCATTACATCACAGGCTTCTTCAGTCTAACCTTATAGAATCACGGTTGGCTGTGGGGTGAGAAAATCAACAGCAATGAGTTCTATGGCTTCCTTGAGATATCATTTACATACCAAATAATTCACCCATTCAAGTGCATGATTCAATATTTTTGACTATTTTCATGGAGTTATTCAGTCATCACCACAATCTAATTTTAGAACATTTTTGCCTGCAAAAAGAAATGACATTCAATTATTCACTAGCAGCCACTCCCCATTCCACAGTAATGATTTTTAACTATGCCATTGTTGGTTCCTTCTAAATCAGAACTAAACCAACTAGTGAAATCAATTGCCTTAGCTGTAGAAAAGCAGAGAATGATAAAGCTGAGGAGACTGAGGTTCAGAGAGGTTAAGCTACCTGCCCAAGGGGACCCAGAGAGTGGCAGAACCAGGTACCCTGGCTTTCCCTCCAATGCCCTTTCACTTTCTGAATGGGAATTCCATAAGTACTTTTTGAATGAAAGTTACAGGGTACCATGGTAGAATAATTATCTTTTTTCTTTTTAACTTTTCATTTAGAAATGATTTCAAACTTACAAAAATGTTGCAAGAATGCTACAACAAACTCCCATATGCCCTTTACCTAGAGTCCTTAATTGTTAACATTTTACCACATTTGTCTTTCAATCTTTCTGCGTATTTTTATAAATTATTGTGCTGAACAATTTGAGAGGCAGGTGCAGACATAATGTCTCATTATCTCTTAATACTTTAGTGTGCATTTCCTAAAAGCAGGACATTCTCCTACATAACTAAGTAGAAACATCAATACAATGTCACCATTTATTCACAAACTTCCAATTTTACCATCTGTCCTGATAATATCCTTTATGGGTCCAGAATGCAGTTGAGGATTGGTTGTTGGAAGTAATTAATTTGGAACAGTTTCTCAGCCTTTCCCTGTCCTGCATGCCTCTGACATTTTCAAAGGGTACAGCCAGTTATCTGTAGAATACTCCTCAGTTCAGGTTTCTCTGATACTGCCTCGTGATTAGCTTTATGTCATGCATTTTTGGCAGGAACACCACAGAGTAATGCTTTGTTCTCAGTCTATCATATCAAGGGTACATGATGTCAATTTGTCCCATTACTGGTGACGTTAAATTAAAAATGGGTAATAAGAGTTAACAAGTATTTTGTTGGAAGACACTGTGAGATGATGTAAAGATGCTGTTTCTCATCAAACTGTCATCCACTAGTTTTTGCATCCATTGATGATTCTTGTCCAAATTAATTTCCATTCTGATGGTTGCCAAATGGTGATATTCTAATTCCATTTCTCTTTCTTTCTTTTCTCTCTCTCTCCTTTCTTTTTTTGAGACAGGATCTCGGTCTGTTGCTCAGGCTGGAGTGCAGTGGCACAATCACGGCTCACTGCAACCTGAACATCCTGGGCTCAAGCAATCCTCCCGCCTCAGCCTCCTGAATAGCTAGGACTACAGGCACATACTACCATGCCCGGCTAACTTTTGTAATTTTTGGTAGAGATGGGGTTTCACCATGTTGGTCAGGTTGGTCTCGAACTCCTGACCTTAGGTGATCCACCAGCCTTGGCCTCCCAAAGTGCTGGGATTATAGGGATGAGCCACCGTGCCCAACTTTTATTCTTGATATTCCCTTTGATTCTTTATTGCCCTCACTTTGGCCCATGGAAGTCCCTTCAGGCTGGTCCCTGTGTCCTTTCTCATCCTGAGCATCACCTCACTTTCTGGCTCAAGAAGATGCTCCAGGCTCATCTTGGACATTCCCTGCCCCAGGCCTGTATATTAGCTTCCTTTGACTGCCATCTCAAATTGCCACAGATTTGGAAACAACAGAAACTATTCCCTTACAAATTTGGAGGCCAGGAGTCTGAAACCAATATTAATGGGCTGAAATTAGCTATTGGCAGAACCACACTCCCTCCAGAGGCTCTAGGGGAGAATCTGTCTATTGACCCTTCCAGCTTGGGGTAACTGCTGGCACTCCTTGACTTGTGACTGAATCACTGCCTCCATAGTCACGCTGTCTCCTCTTGTCTGTAATCTCCCCCGTCTCTCTCTTATAAAGACACTTGTGATGGCATTTAGGATCCACCTGGCTAATCCAGGATAATCTCCTCATTTAAAAATCTTTAACTTAATCACATCTGCAAAAATCCTTTTTCCAAATAAGGTAACATTTACAGGTTCCAGGGGTTAAGATGTAGATATCTTCGAGTGGACCAGTTTTAAAACTACCACATCCTGGAATCAGCTATTTCCTGATGGAGTCCTATTTCCTTTTAATAAAGAATAATATCTAGAAGCCATGATGTGGATGCTAGGTATGCTTATTGCTACTTGGGTGCCTTTACTTTCAGGCACTCGGTGCAGATAGAGCTAGGAAATTAGGTATATAGATAGATAGATATGTCTATGCAAGTATATGTGTATCTCTATATGTTTATATATTTATATATACACACATAATACACATAAATCTTTGTTATATATTTACGTTAAAAACCAGGAGTTCACACCAATACTTTCAGTTCTATTCCAACACCACAGCATTTATTCTAGCCTTCTTTCATTCTATATTTGTAACTCAAATATAGATCTCTCCAACAGTGAGCGGCCTGGCTCCCATCATTTTCAATATGTTTACTTATTTGCTCAATTCCCCTGTAACCAATCTCCTGATCATACCAGCTAAATCTACTCAGCCCTGTTACTGCCAACCACACCAGCTTTAGGGGATGAATCCCATCAGCCCTAGGAAAGGGGAAGGGCAGAGAAACCTTTTAATAAGAAAAGAGGCACAATATGATTTTATTAGAGAAGTAGAAATGTCAGTGTTGAAGATAAACCTTTCTTCCATTAAGCTCAAGGCACCTTCATTTGTGATCGCACATTTGTTATGCTCAGAGACATGTCCTTAAGTCCCAGAAATGAGAGAATGACTTTTATAATCCAACATCCTCAAGAGCTTCCCTCTTAAAGGCTTCAAGATGACAGTGAAAGGTTCAGAAATTCCCCAACACAGCATACATAAACACATTTCATGCTGCATTTCCTCATCCTTAAAAAAATGTGCATTGCCAGACATGCTGAATCTCAAATTGCTTATAGATATACAATTTTTTCAGTTGGATGAACACCTTTATGCTTAAAAACCCTAGAAGACCCTGGGGGGAGCAATTTCAACATCCATGCAGAGACAATCACAGATGATTTTGCCCCTCACTAACTATCTCTCTGATGTTGTTAATGGGAGGAAGGATGGAGTTCAGCAGTGCCATTTATATTATGCTAGACAAACACTGGATTTATATTTCTATTGTGTGGCATCATTGTCTAACACCTAACATGGTTTTCCTGTGGGAAAGTCGAGATGGGGTGATGAAGGCTGGGGTGGCAAGCAGAGGGAAATCAGTGGATTCAATGCATTTGAGTGCCTCTTCCGGACAAGTTTCTCCTTGCTCTCTGGATTTAAGAGTTGCTCTTTGCTCTCTAGTGAGAAAAAAGTTGGGGGTGGGGATCCCTATCTTAGCTGTTGCAATCCCTGGGCTGCTTCAGTGTTAATAACATTCCAAAAATGCAACAGACTTTGTTTTTGCTGCTATCGCGTATGCCAGGCATCTGGGGTGAGAGAAGGAAAATGGAAACCTGAAAGCGTGTGAAACTGTGGAATGATCGCGGTAGCTTTTGGTAGCAGGGACTGGGTCTAATTTTCCTGTGTCGATGACAAAGGTTCAGGAATCAAAGGGGAAAAAAAATTAAAAAGGAAAAAAAATCTCTGCTTACTACACATCAGTGTTCTAAAAAGACATATATCTGGACATAGAGGAAATGGCAAGGCGGATTTGCAATCATTAAGCCTTTTTTACAATGTCCATATTTGTGGTGTGGCCATAAAACAAAGAGAATTTCTTTAACACCAAACAACTTACTTAAACATTCAAAGGAATTGAATCCCTTCAAAGTGGCTACCCAGCCAGTCTGTGCACAATTCTAAGGAGAATGCGGTCGCTCAGAACATTTTGGAAACATCTTTTGGAGTGAACTTCAGAGTCATTTAACAAACCACACAAAATTGTAGGATAGTGACTATAGCAACAGTTTTTTTTCCCTCTAAAACTAGAACGGCCAGCCATTTATTATCCACTTCTATTCTCTTAATTTGACTTTAAAAGACATGAGATTCTAAAAAAAAAAAAAAAAAAAAAATCATCGTAAAAGATCTCTAAGGAAAAGACATATCATTAGTGATATTTCCAATCTTGGTAACTACTAGCTTCTTGAGATGTGCAGACATTTTGCATTCATTTTTTCTTATCTTTTTTCTCCTTTTACCATTGAGGAAACTGAGGCTCAGAAAGATGTTAAACAATTAGGTCAAAGCGGCAACAGCTAAAATGTGGCAGAATGTGATTTGCATCCAGATCACCTGCTTCCAAAGCTTATACTCCTTTCCGCTGCACTGAATGAGTACCTCCCAATTTTTGGAGCCAAGGTATTAGCCCCAGAAGCATGTGTATTTTAGCCCTAGAAGCATGGCCCCCAAAAGTGGCCATTTCAAAGGCATGATGCTCCTTTGCTTGCAAAAATTCTTATTTAATTTGTTTAAAATCTATTGTTTCATTGGTCTCATCTCATATTTTATTTCACATAGAAAATGTTTACAACTGAAATAATGGAAAGTTATCCGTGAGTGAACATGGCAAATGTTAATATTACCATTTGGAACAATGAGTCTCAGGAACTGGAGATGGGAGGGGTGCTTGTGCTGACCCACAAGAATCTCAAGGGCAGTGGCTTGGGGCCCGATTTGAAAACAAAGCAGTGCTTTCTTCTTGTGCTTTTGTGTCCCCTGATATTTAATTTATTTTGAATTTCAGAAAATGAAAGAAGGGCATGAGACGTTTTAAAATTTATTAAAGGACACAGGTTTTCAAAAGCTTGTAAAATATTATATAAGAAGACATCCATTTCAGTGTTATACATATCTTAGCCTTGTTACAAGAAAACACTGACTGGTAAAAGCTAGAAGTACAGAGGTCAAAGAAAACATATTTTTCAATACCCATTGTTTAATAATTCAATGCAAACCTTCCTTATTACGCCTCTAAAAAAAATTTCCGTTGTTCTGAGAGGAGAACTGGGGAGAGGTTGCAGCCGCCTCTGGGCACTGAAGACACAGCTTGTGAAGTTCTAGGAGCCGAAGACATTCAAACCTGCTCTCTTGTCCTGACTGCAACCCTGGTGGTGAGAGACAAATACTCTTGCACATCTGCTCGATAGACAGTTGTGGATGGTGGGGGATTCTTTCTGAACAGATTTGTAGCTGCTGTGTAAACAGCTGGGTTTAAGAAATAGCTCCATTTGCACTAGCCTATTGTTTGATTAAAGAATTTGAGTGTGTGGCCTTGCACCTCAAGAAGGCCAAAGGGATTGATTATTGGCTGGGTGAAATGTTACCTTTAAAAAGCACTGTAATCTCTTTCGGCCTTTTGGCTAAGATCAAATGTAAAGGGCACTGTATGTTCAGGGACTTCAATCTCACCCTCATTCTGCTTGAGTATTTCTGTCCCAGTTGTCCTTCAGATTCTTCTTATTTTTATTATTTGTGGCTAGATGGTAAGATTCATAGGCTCCAGGGACCATATCTGTTTTATTTGCCAGTGTACACTCGGTATATAGCATAGTATTTGGCACATGGTAGGTACTCAGTAGATGAGTAAAGCAAATAATCTTGCTGTATCCTGCTCAGGGCTCTGTGCTGGTCATTGTCCAGAGTTTATTCAAGTTCATTGGGTTGAATTCCAAACGAAGCAGGAGAGTCCATTTTTAATGATACGTGGACAGGGTGCCACTGCCAGGACCTTCTTATTACCATTTGGAAAGCAAACCACTGCTACCCCTTTCTGCTGCTGTCAACGGTATCCTCCCCAGCTTGTTAGAAAGAAATTGGCACTTTGATACACAAGGCTCCATCAATCCCTGCACTGGAAATGCAAAATCTGGATTCTCTCTAAGGCTAAATGTCTGGGGCTTGGACTCCTTGGGGTGGAGCCCTGGACAGTGGCCAGTGTCATCAGTATAGGCTGCAGAGACAGTTCTCCAGAGGGGGTCTTCAGTCCAAGCCAATAGGACGGCCACTTGATGGGTCTGAAAGGAAACCAGCTGCAAAATGGAAATTGACATGTTATAAACAGAGAAGGAGGAGACAAGGAAAGCCAAAGCTGAAGAGAGGCTTAAGCAGGAGGGAGGAGAAGGGAGGCTTGGAGAGAGCCAGGAGTCAGCACAAGACAAGGTCATGGAAGGACAAGGAGCCCTTCTGGGCAAATCCCATCCATGCTGCCATTTTAACACAGGACAGGTGCTCCAGTCATATTTTCTGGGCTATAAAATGTCCAATACTACAAAGAGGGTATTTAAAGGAGAAGAATTAAACAAGAACTGATGCCACTGGGAACAGAGCGAGGGCATAGGACAATGGTTCTCATTAGAACCTTAAAATCACCTGGGAACTTTTGAGAACCCATGGATGCCACAGCCTGCCCCTGGAGATCCCGATTTAATTGGTCTGGAGTGGGGCTCAAACATCAGTGGGTTTACAAGCTCCCCAGGCAATTCTAATATGCAGCCAGGGGTGAGAACCACTGGCCTAGGAGATCAAGCAAAGGTGAACATCGAGCGGGGAGAAGATGCTTATCTACTAAGCCCCTTGTCCCACAACTGAGGACACTCACCTGCTGGCCTGGCTCACCCCAAGCACTGGGACCTAGTCCCAGCCTATTCCTAGTTCAGAGACATTTAAGAAAGCTGATTTTAGTGGCTCAGGTGACTGGTCCAATTGGAACAGATGCCTCAATTTTCTCCTTTTGCTAACCAGACTATGTCCTAAATCATTTGGAGCCTAAAAGACTTACATCATAAGCAGGATGATAGAATTGAATACAACACAGTAGTTTAACTTTAGACTAGTTAAACTAGTCTAACCCTAGTTAGACTAGGGTTGTCAGCAGCAAATAAGAATACAGAATGCCCAGTGAAATTTTAATTTCAAATAAACCGTGATAATTTTTAGTATGTCTTATGAAATATTTAGGGCATACTTATACTTACAAGTATTCATTTATCTGAAATTCAAATTTAACAGAGCATCTTGTATTTTAACTGGCAATCCGACTTTAGACTCAAATGCTGTGTTTTAATTTAAGAGCATGGCTAGCTTTTTAGAAAAAATGGAAAGGATTGGGTTACCATATATGAGTTGGATGGCTGTAGATATTGATTATCCAGAGACATCCACATTCACACCTGTTTTGCCAACATAACTAATAGTGCCCCCCTTCACTCTCAAAAGTGTCTAGTAGTTTGAATGATAAATTATATGGTCATCCTGTTACAGTAGGTAGCTAGTCAGACACAAACAGGACAGAAGAGGGCCCCCACACCCCACTGGGAAAGTCAGGCGACCATCAGGTGATGGTCGGGCCATTGTTAACTGTCTCTCTAAAATAATAATGGTTGCAGCCAGCTCCAGGGAAAGGCAGTCTCCCTATAGATAGAAGAAACCTGCAACTGGTGATCATCAGCTTCCTGATAAGATCCCAGGAGTTGGGCGTGCGGACTCACACATGAGCACCAAGAGGCAAAATGGCAGAGTTTAACTGGTATTTGATCTTCTGGGGGCATGTCACCAGTAAAGGGAAGAATGTTTCAAGTGAGCGTAAGTACAACTCCAGTAAACACACTGCGCATGCTCACCTCCCAAGTGCTAGCAGGTCACTACACATATGGACAAACCACCCTCAACGAAAGAATCAGGGGAGAAGACCCCAGAAGTATGCCAACATATAAAACCCTAAGTCAAACCGCACTTGTCCTTCAAGTCGCCCACTTGGACCTCTTCTAAGTGTCCTTTCCTTCCAATCCTGCTCTAAAGCTTTTTAATAAACTTTCACTCCTGCTCTAAAACTTGCCTGGGTCTCTCCCTCTGCCTTATGCCCCAATTGAGGTTGCTGCCGACCCGTACGGATTCTCCACTGCTAACAATTCCATTCACAGTGACCCAAACTGTGAATACTTGGCTATACTCAGTAAGACAAGATTATACTTGGTTAGTCCTACATAAGAGATCTCTGGTTTTCTTTCTGGAAGCCTGAGGAAACAGAACGTGAACTCCACCCCGGCTGTTACTGTTAAACCCATTATAACTTGCTGACTCACTGTTGTCCTTCTCTGGCTAGACCCAGGCCATCCTAGGGCCTGCAGGAGGCTGGGAAGGCAAGTCTCCTCTCTGCCATAAGCATGCCCTGAACCCTGCTGGGAGTAGCTCTAAACCTTTACTCTCTCTTGGAGTGGGAGACTCCTTACTTGCCCACCAGAACTGAAAACGAAGGGAAGTAGCAGTAAAGCTGCTTTCGTGTTTATCTATAGCTGGTGTCTTTAATCTGCCTGTAAAGGACCACTTGGCTAGAGGAAAAAAACATGTTCTCAGTTTTATCTTTGTGACTAGGAAATTAGTCTAACCAGATGAACACACTCAACACTAAACTGATTCTGCTGTTTGTTCTATTCTGTCACTCTGTCTGTGTCACTCTAACTATAGTGGCCTGCTCACACATCATGCCTTAGGCATTTCAGAAAATATCAGCCCTGGGCCATGGCCCTGATTCAGATATTTGTCCAGCCTTCTTCTCTGCGCACACCCTATCCACTACTGAATACCTTGTGTCCCTTGACAGCCTCACTTCATATTCAGCACCTGATGGCAGCCTCAGGTTTGTCTCCTTGCTTTGATCACCAGGCTTTCTTCTCTGGGTTATCAAATTTGCCCCTTTTTCCACCTGTGCCTCTGCTTGACTTAGGGCTTTATAGATCCCTGAGTTACAGCATTCGTACAGCTCTAAGAGGCATAAAAGATACACCTGTTATCTTTGCTTTCATGGGACCCCTCAGGACATTATACCTGAGACCCTCGATACCTTAGTTCCCTACCTATCACTTAACTGGGATAAACATTCTGTCTAGGTAACATCATTCACAGTATAGCCATATTATTCAAGTGTCCCAGACCTCACCATTCTGGGAGTACCACATATAGTCACAGTTCTTGTTCAGAACAGCAGTCAGTTCAGTCTTTTCTCTTCTTTCTGTACCTCTCCCCCAAAATGCCTGAGTTACTTCCCTTGTCTGCATATTGGCCTCCATACAGCTGCCTCCTGAAAAGAAAATAGGAGCTCTGATGAGTACTTGCAAGCCAATCTCCATACCTACTGATTTCCAGACTGACCAGAAAGCCTTGCTGCCATAGCCAAAGTGGATGGCTGGTCCTCCTGCTGACACCTGCGCAGTCTAGGAAGGCCAAAAAGGAAAAGCGAACTCTAATTTTTTTTTTTTTTGAGATGGAGTTTCACTCTTCTCGCCCAGGCTGGAGTGCAGTGGTGCAATCTCAGCTCACTGCAACCTCAGCATCCCTGGTTCAAGCAATTCTCTTGCCTCAGCCTCTCAAGTAGCTGGGATTACAGGTGCTCACCATCATGTCTGGCTAATTTTTGTATTATTAGTAGAGATGGGATTTCACCACTTTGGCCAGGCTGATCTCAAACTCCTGACGTCAGGTTATCTGCCAGCCTCTGCCTCCCAAAGTGCTAGGATTACAGGCGTGAGCCGCTGCACCTGGCCAGAACTCTAATTAAAAAAAAAAAAAATTAAAATTATTATGACCATACCCACTTGCTGGTCTTCGATTTTCCAGACCAACTTGTTGGGGTTTTATCTTCCCACTGAGCCTTAGGGGCACCTACAGCTTCTCACAGATCAAGATGAACAATGACAGAGAAAGTTCTCCCAGACAAGCCTCAGCCAGGCTGAGTACCCAACCACTCCAGGCACAGCAACTGCTCTGAGCTGCCAGATAACCCGATGCTGAGAGCTGTCAGCATGTGTAGATCTCCATGGATCTCCTGTTCCCCAAATCCCTGCTGTGTGCTCCACCCATCTCCTGCAACACCACCTGTTACCCTGACTGGATTGTTCTGACAGCAAATGCCAGGTCCCTAATGCCCACTGCATCCTCTGTGGTCATGGAGATTCCCCTCCTTGGCCACTTCTTGCCATACCTGCAGCTGGGGCTGCCACTAAGTATCTGGTCACTACTGTGGTTTGGGTTTGGTCTTTCCAAGTACCCTTCAGTCAAATGCCTTCTGAGCAACCCTTCCAACAGTATGCTGGGGTAAAAAACAACACAGATGGAAAAGAGGAGCATGCTCAGGCAGGAGCAACTGAGAGGTGCCAGGGAAGAGCAGAGCAAATATACCAGATAACCCTGGTTCCTGATAGCCTTTTTGTGCCCTTTTCTATTATCACTAATTCACTGAGCCTGGAACGCAGTGACTCAAGCCCCACCGTAGGACTGAAAATAGAAAGGCCAATTCAGATTTTCCCTACCCTAAGATGACTTACCATATAAAACCTTTAAAAAATGTAAGCGTGGCGTTCTTTGGTATTCCTAGAACAAGTTGAATTCAGCAGATATTTAAACATAATTTAATTTGCCAAAAACTATACACTTCTAAAAGGAGTTTGATTACTATGTAAGTTACTAACTATAGAAGTATTATTTTATAAGCTGTTAGGTTAGTACTAACATAATTTGTTGGAGGGCAAAGTTGCAACAGCTTGTAAACTAAGTAAATACTGCTGAACATTTAGTGGGCTGAATGTTCTCTCTGCTAACTTAGCCAGTAAAGGTGTAGGTTATACAAAGTCATTTCTAATGTATGTGAACTATGTAGATCTATAAAATAAAACCATTTCAGTAATTGCTGGGCCAGAGAAGAGACATATCTTTATTTCTTTGGAACTCTGAGGTACAGCTAAAAATCCAAATGCCAGGTATCTCTAAATGTAACTTCTAGTGTATCTGCTCTTTTTGAGACACCCTAGGAGGAACAGCTAAACAGTAGGGTAATGCCCTGTGCACTCTAGACTTTGTATGATCCTGGTTCTATGACCTCGCATTCCTGTAGATTCTAACTACCTCCTGGCTGGCACAGTGCCTCCCAGGAACTGCCCTTGCTCTGAAGAGATACACAGTTCTTATATCGAGTGCTTGTGGGCTTCATTTTCTGAACTCCTCGATATCACCTACTTTATCTCTGTGCCTCACCCTCATTCTCTTGATCCCTTTCACCTCCACCCTGGATGCCCTTACATTCTTATTTTGTTTTGCTCCCTCAGCTCATATCTTGGGGAGACAAAATAGCATTTTGATTCCATTTCTGCCACTTACTAATTCTTGTCAACTTACCCTCTCTAAGCCTCACTTTTTTTTCTCTGTAATAATACCAATGTATCTTCTCATATGGTTATTATGAAGGTTAAAGGAGACAAAGCATGGAAGATGCTTAGCAAACTGCCTGGCACATAGTAACCACTCAATCAATGTTAGCTATTATTACTATTATTTTGCTTTCCTGAGGTGGCTATAGTTTCAGTCATTCTTTTTTTTTTTTTTTTTAAATGGAGTCTGGCTCTGTCACCCAGGCTGGAGTGCAGTGTCGTGATCTTGGCTCACTGCAACCTCCGCCTCCCAGGTTCAAGTGATTCTCCTGCCTCAGCCTCCTGAGTAGCTGGGATTACAGGCACACACCACCATGCCCAGCTAATTTTTGTATTTTTAGTAGAGACGGGGTTTCACCATGTTGGTCAGGCTGGTCTCGAGCTCCTGACCTCGTGATCCGCCCACCTCGGCCTCCCAAAGTGCTGGGATTACAGGCATGAACCACCGTGCCCGGCCGGGTTTTTCTTTTCCACTGCATTGTCAGGCTGCAAATTTTCTGAACGTTTATGCTCTGTTTCCCTTTTAAAATGGAATGCTTTTAACAGCACCCAAGTCACCTCTTGAATGCTTTGCTGCTTAGAAATTCCTTTCACCAGATACCTGAAATTGTCTCTCTTAAGTTCAAAGTTCCACAAATCTCTAGGGCAGGGGCAAAAATGCTGCCAGTCTATTTGCTAAAACATAACAAGTGCTTTGCTCCAGTTCCCAACAAGTTCCTCATCTCCATCTGAGACCACCTCAGCCTGGACCTTATTGTCCATATCACTATCAGCATTTTTATCAGTCATTCACCAAGTCTCTAGGAGGTTCCAAACTTTCCCACATTTTCCCATCTTCTTCTGAGCCCTCCAAACTGTTCCAACCTTTGCCTGTTACCCAGTTCCAAAGTTGCTTCCACTTTTTGGGGTATCTTTTCAGCAACGC
This sequence comes from Pan troglodytes, assembly GCF_028858775.2. Taxonomy (NCBI): domain Eukaryota; kingdom Metazoa; phylum Chordata; class Mammalia; order Primates; family Hominidae; genus Pan; species Pan troglodytes. The sequence continues at coordinate 68,564,831 of NC_072398.2, forward strand.
CCCACTCTACTGGTACCAATTTACTGTATTAGTCCGTTTTCATACTGCTGATAAAGACATACCTGAGACTGGGAAGAAAAAGGTTTATTTAATTGGACTTACAGTTCCACGTGGCTGGGGAGGCCTCAGAGTCATGGCAGGGTGTGGGGGTGGTGAAAGGCACTTCTTACATGGCAGTGGCAAGAGAAAATGAGGAAGAAGCAAAAGTGGAAACTCTTGATAAACCCATCAGATCTCGTGGGACTTATTCATTATCACGAGAATAGCACAGGAAAGACCAGCCTCCATGATTCAATTACCTCCCCCTGGGTCCCTCCCACAACACATGGGAATTCTGGGAGATACAATTCAAGTTGAGATTTAGGTGGGGACACAGTCAAACCACATCAACGTGGAAGGAAGCAGTAGAGATAAGTCTTACATGATCACTTCATGATCACAAATGCCAAATTTTATTAAATCAAGAAGCACAGGCTAGGCACAGTAGCTAACACCTGTAATCCCAGAATTTTGGGAGACCAAGGCGGGCAGATTGCTCGAGCTCAGGAGTTCAAGACCAGCCCGAACAATATGACAAAACCCAATCTCTACAAAAAAATATATAAAAAATTAATTGGGTGTGGTGGCACACACCTGTAGTCCCAGCTACCCTGGAAGCTGAGGTAGATCACCTGAGCCCAGGAGTTCAAGCTGCAGTGAGCTGTGATTGCACCACTGCACTCCAGCCTGGGCGACATAGTGAAACCCTGTCTCAAAAACAAAAACAAAAAAGTACATTTTGAGGGTTTTTATCATAAATGTCAAACTCAGGATAATCTAATGTTGATCTTATCAAGAATAGCACCTATGAAATTCTCCAAATGGGTACACTGAAACACTTATTTATTTATTTATTTATTTATTTTTGAGATGGAGTCTCATTCTGTCACCCAGGCTGGAGTGCAGTGGCGTGATCTCGGCTGACTGCAACCTCCGCCTCCTGGGTTCAAGCGATTCACCTGCCTCACCTTCCTGAGTAGCTGGGATTACAGCTGCCTGTCAACATGTCGGCTACTTTTTTGTATTTTTAGTAGAGGCAGGGTTTCACCATGTTGGCCAGGCTGGTCTCGAACTCCTGACCTCAAGTGATTTGCCCACCTCAGCCTCTCAAAGTGCTGGGATTACAGGCGTGAACCACCGTACCTGGCCTGAAATACTTTTATAGTCAGTAATGCTTTCAGCTGATTGTTGACTCCATTTATGAAATTTAAATCTAAATAGTAACCCATGAAACTGCAGAGAAGTATGCTTTCTATAATCCTACAAATTCATCTAATATTATTCTAAGTTAAAGTGGTAGTTGGGGGAGACTTTACTATGACTTGGGTTTGAGCTGCCACAAATTTTTCTGTTTGGAGAATAGCATACTTTCATTCATGGCCCATTTGTTCACTTTGAGATAGAATGGAAGCCTCTTTGTATGTCATTTCCAGAAAAATATTGACATTTGGCCACCAAGCATCTATGTTAAGCATGGTGTTTATGTGATCATTTTAAACTCTTTGATATTCTACCTGTTGAGAGGTTGGATCTATGTCCCTTTTACTTGAATCTGGGCATGTATAGCCAATAGGGTTTGGTGAAAATTTTTTTGCAAGATTAGGAATAGGGTGAATCAAGGGAGGTGCCTAGGGTGCAAAATTGATAGGCACTCACTATTAGGACCATGAAAGTGCAGGTATTAATGTGTGATAAAAAATCCTTATGCATGTGCCCATGTCTACATCCAGCCACATGCCCTCACCCCAGATCTCCTTGTCTTCAGTCATTTTGTCTTTTTTCTTCTTCTAAGCCCCTGATCAGATCCACTCTCTGGGAACCTGTATGTATTCTTACCTTGAATGCCTTCTTCCACATACACTGGATGCCAGGTATACTGCTCTCTGGACCTCCCATTGGGAAGATTTTCCCTTTTCAACTGTCTTTCAAGGCCACCCCTTAAAACACCCACAAATAAAACTCACCAGTTTATAAGCTAAACTTAGGCAGGTCTTTCAGCTGGTCCAGTGGGAACTCCTATATGATCACACCTACAACTCAGTGCAACTATGGTGGGTGACATGGGGCTCTAGGCTACCTGGTCATGCAGCTGTCTCATACCCTCAGGTCCTGCCTGGGCTCAATCCTGAATGTACCACTGTTAACTTATGCTGCTTTGCTGGCACTATCTGACTTTATGACTTGATGTATGTGACAAACCCAGCTCATAGTTAACAGTTCCAGAATCATAGTCACTTGGTGTGTCATGTTCAAGTGCTCTATCCCTGCTAGTAACACACCAAGAGCTGTTTTTCAAAGGGTACATCGTTTCTGATGTAGATGGTGTGAACTTACTCCAGAATCTCAGAGGTCTGCACTGGGGTGATTCTTTCTGGAGCTTGCCATAAACTTCTTACTGCATGTTTCCTTACCTATGATACTTCCAATAACATAAGATCTGATGGATTATGTGGCCCAGGTGGCAGGGTTGATTGCAGCAAAGCCTGGACTTGCTGCAGAGTCTTTCTGCTCTGGGCTCTACTCAAAAACTGGAAACCTTTGGTGTCACCTTGAATATTGGCTGGAGCAACATTTCTAGGTGTGAAATGTGTTGCCTCCAAAACCCAAAGTGGGCAGACCAGGAGCTGTGTTTTCTTCCTTTTGGTAGAGAATGCAAAGTGCAGCAATTTCTTTTACTTTGGTTTCTTTGATCTTCCCTATTCTTCTTTTGCCTCTCCTATAATGGATAAGGTTGAATGTAATAAACCCATCACCAGGTGGCTGCTGGGTCCCCCCAGGAACTCCGCATTGGTTCCTGCTGTTGGCAAATGAGGCACTTAACAATGGCAGTAGCCATATCGACCTTGGTGAGAAGTTGGTATAGTTGAGCCCACAACTACTTAGGGCATGGACCCATCGAGTAAGGACTGGAGTGTCTGAGAGCCACAGAATACTTCCACCTATCACTTTGATTTTTTGATGGCCTTCTCTGCAGTGAGCATACACAAGGGAAACAAATATCCTCATACCCCATGCCCGCTTCAAGATGTCTATCCTTATGCCATTTTCCTGTTCTCCAATCACCAATCTTCCAATCCTGTTCTTTCCAATTCTCTGACCACCCATCCACTGTCTATGAATGACTGCCTATTTGCAGTCCTGACAGGGTGGGTAACCAAACGTACTTCTCTCAGTTTTGCCTATTGGAAGAATTTCTCTTTACTACTCTCTTACATGCACCTGATTTGGGCTGTAATGCTGCAGCAGTCTACTTCTGGAATCATTTGTAAACTAAATATGAGTTTTTCTCCCTCAGTCAGCTGATTAAAAGAAACTCCCCATGACACCATAAGGTTTGTACTGAGAAACAGGAGGCAATGCCACAGGACTAGGTGCTACATGAGTCTAAGGCACTGCTCATGCAACTTACTTGTGTTTTTAGGATCTTCTTGAGTCCTATCTCATTATTATTTTCATGTAGTGATAGATTAGTGCTGAGTATACTCCCAACTTAGAACCTGCTGGACCAGATACCACCAAGTTCGTGATAAGCATCTTGGTTTACATTGTCACTTGTTGCCTCTAGCAAAGTGCAATAGCAAGTGAGGAATTATTTCATGGGATGAGAATTGTCATCTTAAGAAGAGAACACAGCTTTGCCCACAAATCCTAGGAGTCTGCACTGTGACTCTCTTGTTGGAAGTTGCCAAAAGTGTCCCTATTTGCCACAGATACTTTGAGTACCACTGGATCTGCCAGGTCATATGACCACAAATTGCTGTAGAACCTTCTCTTCTTTTGAGCCCCATTCAAAACTGGCAGCCTTTGGGTTATTCAGTAAACAGCTTGTAGTAACCCACCAAAATTAGGTGCATATTACCTCTAAGATCCATAAAAAGATGCATTTTCATGAGGTTTATATCATGCTACTCTATAGCATGCATGTGTTTAGCTAATGTCTTTGGTGCTTGCTATCTCCTGCTGCTCAGGCCTAATTAGCAAATTATCAATTAATGGAGCATCATAACGTTACATGGAGTGGTAAGATGACTAAGGTGTCTTCAGCCTAGATGATTGCAGAAAGCAAAAGTGTTGATATAACCTTGAGGCAAATCTTTGCCAATTGAAAACAAACCTTTGCTGGTGGGTCTTTTAAATTGATTTGGAGAAAAAAGCACTCACGAGATCAATAGCTGTATATTGGGAGCCAAGGTCTGAGATGATTTGCCCCAATATATATACCAAATTGGGAAAAACAGCTGCAAAACAAAAAGCCAATTAATTTATAATAATCTATAGTCATTCTCTAAAATGTATCTACCTCTTGCACATCCAAACAGGTGAGTTAAATGGGGATGTGATAGTGATCACTGCCTTGGGATCTTTCCGGTTTTGGATGGTATCACTAAAATTGACAGTTGCCCCCGGGGTGCAGTATTGGTTTTCATTTACTATTCCGATTAGGAGAGAATGCTCCAAGATGCTCTACTTGCTGTTCCTACTATGATAGCCACACCTCCATGGGTCAGGAAGCCAATGTGAATATTCTGTCAGTTGCCTAGCATGTCTATTCCGATTATACATTTAGGAACTTGGAAAATAACCACACATGTGTCCATGGATCTACGGGGCTCACTGTGGGATGGACTTATGCCAAAATGTCATTTGTTTACCTGACCTCCATATTCCCCCTGGTGGGCTTCTGGGTCCTCAGAGATCAGCATCAAGTTAGAACCTGTATTAATTTCCTAGGGCTGCAATAACAAATTACCACAAATTTGGTGGTTTTAAACAAGGGAAATATATTCTCTCATAGTTCTGGAGGCCAGAAGTCTAAAATTAAGGTGTTGGCAGGGCTACTCTCCCTCCAAATGCTGTAGGGGAGGATCCTTCCAGCTTCTGTTGGCTCCTGGTAGCTCTTGGCAGCTCCTAGAAGTCCTTGGCTTATGGCTGTATAACTCCAAACTTTGCCTCCATCTACACACGGCCTTCTTCCCTTACTCTCTATCTCATAAAAGAGTATTTTCATAGATTTGGGTCCTCCTCTAATCCAGTATGACCTCATTTTGACCGTTACTTTATAATAACATCTGTAAAGACTCTATTTCCATATAGATCACATTCTGAGGTTCCAAGTGGAAATGAATTTGGGGGGACATTGTTCAACCTACTACAGAGCCAATGTCTCATAATTTCATAAAATTATGGGTTTTTTCCCTTTTTCCTATGTACAAGCAGTCTAGTAAGTGAATGTAGATCCTTTGTAGAAGGGTTATAGGAAGATTTATACTATCTTTTTGTTGCAGCATTGTAGTATTCTTCTTCAAAATGGCCCAATCTCCTTTTCAGCCAAGGGGCTGTGGATCGCTGAATTGGCTTAGATATGGCAACTGACTGAGGGGACACATGAAATTAATTCTGGGGGCAACAAACACTAAATTACTGCAGCATACATCTAAAAGAACTTCAAAAGACATTTTTTAAAATAGCTAACTTAAGGTTGCAGAATTTTTCAGTATACTGAACAGTTGGCAAGGAACTGGCTGCTTTGGTTCATGAAGGGTATAGTTGCGGCCTGGCACAGTGGCTTACGCCTGTAATCCCAACACTTTGGGAGGCCGAGGTGGGTGGATCACCTGAGGTCAGAAGTTCAAGAACAGCTGGCCAACATGGTGAAATTCCGTCTCTGCTAAAAATAAAATAACTAGCCAAGTATGGCGGTGGGTGCCTGTAATCCCAGCTACTGGGGAGGCCGAGGCAAGTGAATAGCTTGAACCCGGGAGGCAGAGGTTGCAGTGAGCCGAGATCTCACCATTGCACTCTAGCCTGGGCGACAGAGTGAGACTCTGTCTCAAAAACTAACTAACTAAATAAATAAATAAATAAATAAATAGTATAGTTGCAAAACAAGTAGAGCATAACAGTTAAAATAACAAAAAGAAAAAATGAACAGAAACAAAAAACAAGGCAATAGCCCATAGCCCACCAGGCTTTATCATACTTTCTTACCCTGAGCTCCTAATTATGTTTTCCTTTGTCTTGATCAAACTTTGGATTAAGGAGTGTACCAGCTGTGCAGATGCCCAGGGCACCTATTAATAAGTAGGCAAGAAAACATCAATAGAGTACATTGGCTATATGGTGGCAGTTAATGCAGGTCTCCACAAGAGAATTTTTATGTAGTTGGCTAAAATAAAATTCAGTCGTACTCTCATCAAACTAGATAGTAATCTCAAGTGGAAATTTTAAAATATTTCTCTCCCACAAAATAAATATTGAATGAACATCTAAAGAGCATTGGTTTGAAGAGGGACTAAATTATTAGCCTTCCGGACCTGTCTTGGTCTAGTCTTGCCTACCTGCCCTTGTCCACACTATGACTCTCAACTGGTTTTCTTTATGTCCTAGCTATTATCAAAATTCCTCGAGTTAATCTCTTTTCCATTTGGTGTCCTGGTGAATACTTGCGGGGTATTTAAAGTAACAGGCCTTAAAATGTGGAATTTGCTGAACTGAGTTTGCTAGCACCTCCCTCTTTCTCTAGAGGGAAGATGGCAACCCTTTCAGAAGGTAGCAAAGCAACTGGTTGAATTGTTCCCTATTGTTTCATGGGGTTCAGACAATGTGCCTCCTAAGGCTGGAAATTTAGAGCACTTTGTAAAAAGGTATCAGGTAGGATTTTGGATATGTTGGCTGCTTCTGAAAGCTTTCAATTATGTCTTTAAAAAAAACTTCTATTTTAACTGGTCCATCTGAGAACAGAAAGAAAAAATAGGCAGTTTTATTAAAGAGAAGCCCTTTCTGCATGGCCAGAAAAGTCATGCACCTTACAGAATTGTCAAAGCTGAATTTTCTGGTCCAATCTAAAGTTAGTGTGAACAAAGTCAGGCATGCTGACTCATCATAAGGAATCGTAAGACAAAGCCCTGGGTAGAGCCAGAGTAATGGGAAGGACATGGTCCCCAAGTCACTATGGGTCACCATATAACTTAGTGCCACAGGCTGTGTTAAAATGTATGGAGCATTGACACACCAAGGGCAAGGGTGGTCGGAGCAGTTCACCCCAGATGCAGACAATAAAATGATGCATTGTCTGTAGAGAATATGGAAGTGTAAATGCCTATACTACTGAGGAATCATTAAAGCTCTCTTCTGCTGCAGTGCATGTCTTTAACCCTATGGAACACATGTTCCTGTCTTTAAAAAGTAGATTTGAAATTAACTAGAAAAGTACAGCAATTGTAAAAGTCAAAAAAAAAAAAAAAGAACTTGAGATACTTCAATTCTGTCATTCTATGTGACATTTTGGAATGTTTATTTCTGCTTAAAATTGAAAAACACTGAAACAGAATGAACTGCAAGGTGTAATTTTATTGTTGATAAGTATAAACTGTAGTTCATACCTGAAACATTTTACTGATTTTGAATATCTTTAAAATAGAAATGTATTTTCCTTTCTTGATTATTAATTATTTTAAAAACTGAAGAATGGATCAAGAAAATAAAATATGACATTTTGGCTAGGCACGATGGCTCATGCCTATAATCACAGCAGTTTGGGAGGCCAAGGCAGGCAGGTCGCTTGAGCTCAGGAGTTTGAGAGCAGCCTGGGCAACATGGCGAAACCCCATCTCTACTAAAAATACAAAAATTAGCCAGGCATGATGGTGTACCTGTAGTGCCAGCTACTCGGGAGGCTGAGGCAGGAGGATCACTTAAGCCAGGGAAGCAGATGTTATAGTGAGCTGAGATTGCGCCACTGCACTCCAGCCTGGGTGACAGAGAAAGACCTTGACTAAAAAAAAAAAAAAATATATATATATATATATATATATATATATATATGCCTTATGATTTCAGTTTTATTAATATTTACTTATTAGCTAGTGGACACTTATGTACATAATGTACTATTATATCAGACTGTAACCAAAGGGTCAAAGTTTAAACTGCTAGGGAAATATAAACATTATTGAATAAATATTGTGCCTCTTTTTTTTTTAGTATTATAATTTTTTTTACTGACATGATTACATCTATAAAGTTCAATAAAAGAAAATTTTCACCTTCTGCATTTCTATTCTGATCATTGCTATTGTTTGTTTGATTTCATAAGGACCTTCTGCATTTCTATTCTGATCATTGCTATTGTTTGTTTCATTTCATAAGGATTACCAAAAATAACTTCATCGTATAGAGGAGGGGAGTGTTTAAAATGACTGTTCTGGGCATCAAATGTAGTTGGCATTAAGTGAGTTGATAATATGGAAGCTCTGTGATAGGTTCATGGAGGTTTATTATACTACCTTCTCTACTTCGACATATTTTTTCATAATAAAAAGTTTTTAAAAATTATGGAGACCAAATGCAAGCTATTGAGTGCTTATATCTGGAGGCATCACAAGGTTGGGATTATAAATGTAGCCAGCAGTGGGATGAAACAGTAAACAGAGACTGGACCTGAGTGAATTCCTGGACAGACATTATTTAATGTGCCTGCTTGAGTATAGTGAATGCAAAGGTAGCTACATTCAAAAAAGAATGGAACAGATTGAGAGAAATTCATAATTGTTAATATGAGGTTGGAAATTACAAAAGTAGTTCCAAGATTATTACTATTGTGCATACCCTTGGGATTCTAGAGACCCCAGGATGAAAGAATCTAGAATAGCTATATAAATTGTTATTTTCCTTTGTGGACTATATCCAAGAAGCTAATTAGGGTAAAGGGAATAGCAATAATTGAGGCCCACCAATAACAGCGGGAACTGAAGTGTTCCAGTGGTAATCTTCCTCTGGAGCCTGCTTTAATTAATTAGATCCTTTATAATCATAGGAGTTATCATATCCCAGTAAAGTAAAATTCTTGAAAGCCTAAAATAAAGAACAAAGAACCAGGGCTGTAGAGTCCAGAGTAAAGGCCAGTCGAGACAACAGTGATGATGTCTGCTTCATTGCTTCCTCTCAGTACAGCCATGCCATGTGTAGTAATTTCCAAGAATCTGCATTTGTAGGACTGTTTGCTAAACGCAGGGTCTCCTGTTGAGATGTATCGAATTGCAGTTTGTTTTTTTATGTTCTGAGAAAACAAGCTATTTGTAAATAGATTTCAATTTAATAGGTTTCTGGGTTGTTTCCTTAGAACCAATTTTTTTTTTTTTTTTTTTTTTTTTTTGAGACAGAGTCTCGCTCTGTCGCCAGCCTGGAGTGCAGTGGCATGATCTTGGCTCACTGCAATCTCTGCCTCCCAGGTTCAAGCGATTCCCTTGCCTCAGCCTCCAGAGTAGCAGGGACTACAGGAGGGCACCAACGCGCCCAGTTAAATTTTTTTTTTTTTTTTTTTTTTTTTTTTTTTTTGTATTTTAGTAGAGACAGGGTTTCACCATATTGGCCAGGATGGTCTCCATCTCCTGACCTTGTGATCCACCCACCTCGGCCTCCCAAAGTGCTGGGATTAAAGGGGTGAGCCACCACGCCCGGCCAGAACCAATTTTTTACTGTTATCTTTGTTTACTTCACAGTAAGCTTTTCTCCATATTAGCCCCAAGGGAAGGCTGGTTGGGTAGCCCTTTGACTAAAAGTTTTGGATGATGATGGGAAAAGAGTAAAATCACACCATAGCCCAAAAAACTCCTTAGAATCCAGTAGCACATATTTCTGTTCTAAACAGTAAGTGGTTGGCCAGCCCTTTGACTGAGCATCTTGCGCTAGCCCTGGCTTCCACCTTACTGGGCTTTGTATCTCTTAATCTCTTCCCTCTCTTTCCTATTTTCCCTGCCAGTTAGCACTCTTATATTGAATCATAGAATTTTAGAAGCTATAGGTGCTTTAGAATTAATTTAATCCAAACCTCTCATTTAATAGATGAGGACACGGAAGTCCTGAGAGGTGGGGCAATTTGCCGGAGACATCTCAGCAAGGCTATGACAGAGCTGGACCTAAAAATGAGGTTTTGCTTCCTAATCTAGGACTCCTGCACAAAGCTGTGCTGTTGCCATGGTTCTGAAACTAGCAAGTCAGACAGATTTGAGGTGCTTATGGATGGATGAATGCACAGCATCAAACAATAGCTCTGTCGATGAAAAGAAAACCTGGCTGATAATTGAAGCCGCTGAACCACAAGCGGGTGAAAGAAGTAAAAGGCTCTGTGGGCTGCTGCCCCACTTGGGAGATGGGGGGAGGGGGGCAGGAGGAGTTGAAAGCGGATGGACAGAGACTTGGGTGAGGCCCTGGCTCCACTGTGTCCCAGATGGATCATGTGGGAAGCCCTTTGGTTGCGTGACACTGTTGTAGGCACCCTGTGGATTTTACATCACCCAAAGCTATAAATGGTTTGCACGAGGGGAAAAAAAAAAAAAGAATTACAGGTCTCCCACAGCCCACAAAAATATGCTCCACCTAAAAAGAAGCCCATAATTTGGCTGCATCCAGCTGGGTTAGACAAAATTGGAGCCAAGGTTGCCCTGGATTGTCCTGAGAGGTGGCCTAGCATTAGCAGGAATGAAAGAAATGTGAAATTGCTCACAATGGACTAGATTTTCTTCATAGGGAAAGCTCTAATAGTTACACAGCAAGACCCTTGGCATCAGCCAGGTTAGGTCTACTAGCTACATTAAAATCACTCCAAGCTATTATTTATAATTTCATACCATCTCACATTTGCAAATTGCCTAGTGACTAATTGAGGCAGTTTCTTACAACAATTCTAAGCATGAGGTTCAGATTTTAACCCTTCTTTTACTAAGACACAAATAAATTGAGACAAATAATATACATCAACCATAAAAATACCTGGACAGTCTATTCATTTTGGCCATGGCCTGAGTTCTGTGACTTGGCCTGCTCTCGGGTGACCAAATGTTCCAGTTTGCCTGGGACCAAGGTGTTTCCTGGGATGTGGGACTTACAGTGCTAAAACCCAGACAGTACTGGGAAAACTGAGGCAATTGGTCACCTTAAACCCTGTGCATGGCACTAATACTTGGCAATTTCTATCTGCATATCTTAAATGAATATGGATCTATATTTTTTTATCCTAATCTGTCTTATATTGCTGTGTTTAAGAAGGCAGAGCCTGAAACTGGGTTTTTTGCTGCCTTAAAATCCCTTAGGCCGGGCACAGTGGTTCATGCCTGTAATCCCAGCACTTTGGGAGGCTGAGGCGGGTGGATCACCTGAGGTCAGGAGTTCGATACCAGCCTGGCCAACATGGTAAAACCCCTTTTCTACTAAAAATACAAAAATTCCCCAGGCATGGTGGCACGCGTCTGTAATCCCAGCTACTCAGGAGGCTGAGGCAGGAGAATCGCTTGAACCCGGGAGGCGGAGGTTGCAGTGAGCCGAGATCACACAACCGCACTCCAGGCTGGGTGACAGAGCAAGACTCCACCTCAAAAAAAAAAAATCCCTTAAAAATAGTATTTACGAGTTGATTGTTTGTTGTTGCTTCATTTGAGGGGATTCAGATGCCTGCTACTGACCTCTGAAATGCTTTTGGTACTGTGTGTCAAAAAAATGGCTTGAAGAAAAATGCAAGTAAGAGAATATGATTCTATTTTTATATTAAGTAATCCAACCTGGATACCATTCTCTGTCTCCCTAGAATACCTTAGCCAAAAGTCACACTTTATATCTGAGATATTTTCTTTGACAGAAAAATGTTTAAACTTATACAATTCAGATGGCCACCAGTATAGATCTAAAGAAACAATTTACCTCTGGCCAAGAAACCCCTTGAGTCAAAATCGTTTCCAACTGGAATCACAGACTATTTTATCACTAGCCAAGAGGATATGAAAGGACCATGCATGCCAACATTGTTATTAGTGGGATGCCATCAATTGGATAAAGCTTTCATTAGCATTACAGGATTGAAAATCCAAAAGGGTCTCAGTGAGGCAGTCACTGGAAAGGCCTAGTGGTGTGAGGCCTCAGGTCAATGGGCAAGCAGGCTCCAAACACACAGCAGGTAACAGTGAAAAAATCAGAGTGGGCTTTATCTGCAGAATTCTATTCTTAACACATTCATTCCATTGTCCTCTGGTGGGAGATAGCATGACCTATTTAAAGAAGGTTAGGGAAGCAGAGAGGGTGCAAAGAAGCAATGGCACAGATGCAGAACTGGGTTGAGGGGCAGGCAGGACAGCTGCCTTAGGAGTCAATTTCTAAAGACCACTTTTAAGAATTAAGTAGATGGCCAGGCCCAGTGGTTCATGCCTGTAATCCCAGCACTTTGGGAGGCCGAGGCAGGTGGATCACTCGAGGTCAGGAGTTCAAGACCACCCTGGCCAACATGGTGAAATCCTGTCTATACTAAAATTACAAGAATTAGCTGGGCATGGTGGTGTGCGCCTGTGGTCCCAGCTGCTCAGGAGGCTGAGGCAGAAGAATTGCTTGAACCCGGCAGATGGCGATGGTGGTTGTAGTGAGCCGAGATCGCACCACTGCACTCCAGCCTGGAAACAGAGCAAGACTCCGTTTCAGAAAAAGAAAAAAAAAATTAGCTGGGCATGGTGGCGGGTGCCTGTAATCCCAGCTACCTGGGAGGCTGAGGCAAGAGAATTCCTTGAACCTAGGAGGCGGAGGTTGCAGTGAGCAGAGATCACGCCACTGCACTGCAGCCTGGGCAACAGAGCAAGACTCTGTCTCAAAAAAAAAAGAATAAAGTAGAAATACAGTGCCAGCTAAGTCCAATACAAGACTCCACATATAACTGGAAAAAATGCAAATTGGCCTTACTTCAGTGAAGTAGACCATGTGCTTCAGTGAAAATAAGACGACACCTTTCCCCACTGTCACCCCTCACCAGCACTAAGTCAATTGGAAAGGCACTTAATTCTTAACCCAACTGGGATCCCCATATTTCTTAATCTGCTATATAGAAAATCCAAGAGTATTTCTCATGCCAGGTGCATGCTGGTTAAGAGTGCCCTGCCTCCACTTCTGGGTACCAGGTTGTCTTTCTTGAAACCTGTTCTCTGAAGCATTCAGATGGAAACAGTGTGGTATAACACTGTGGGCCTTGAGAAAGGTGCTTAAAAGTTATGACAGCCTATCTATCATATGTCTAGAGGTGACTAAGGTCATTCTGCAGCATCTTTTTTCTCTCTTGTATAGTCCCTGCCTGGTTAGTCAGCTGTGGCTGTGCATAAGCATCTGTTACCTTGGGGGAAGGGGTAATATAGGTCTTTTTATGATCTGCCAAAGCCAATCAATGATACTTTTAGCTCAAATATCTTTATTTATTTATTTTTTGTTTGTTTGTTTGGTTTGAGACAGGGTCTTGCTCTGTCACCCAGGCTGGAGTGCAGTGGTATGATCATGGTTCACTGCAGCCTCAACCTCCCAGGCTCAAGCAATCCTCCCATCTCAGCCTCCTAAGCAGCTGACACTATAAGCACATACCATACCTGGCTAAGTTTTAAAATTTTTTGTAGAGATGGGGGTCTCACTATGTTGCCCAGGCTGGTCTCAAACTCCTGCAGCCAAACAATCCTCCTGCTTTGGTCTCCCAAATCACTGGGATTACAGGCGTGAGCCACTGCGGCCCAGCTGAAAAATCTTTGGATCTCAGCACAAAGCCCGGGTAACCAGCTCCAAATCTTCCTTCTATCCTGGTGAGTCTCTCTTTGGGGGTTACATAGAAAAAATAAACTGTTTTTCCCTATACTCATGCTCTCTACAGAGCACTTCTGACGCCAGATGTGTGGGATTTTTTTCCCAACACCTATTCCTCACTTCTCAGAAGACACCAACCAGGTGTTCCACAAGTCAACTCAATTCTGACACTATCTACCTGAAGTTAACATCTGATCTCACAAGCTAAGGGCATGATTTCATGAGACTGCCCCCTACCCTAGATGTCAACTGCAAGTGGTGAGTCCCCAGTTTACCCACAACTTTGCCTGACTTGGCTCCAGATCAGAGGTTCCCAGGACCCTCTCCACAGGTTTGACCATTTGCTATTGCAGCTTGCAGAACTCAGGAGAACAGTTTCCTTACTAGATTACCAGTTTATTAGGACATATTAAAGAATACAAACAAACAACCACATGAAGAGACACATAGGGCAAAGTCTGGAAGGGTCTTGAGCATAGGAATCTTCTGTCTCCATGAACGAGTTCTGCCACCCTCTCAGTATGTGGGTGCAGTCTCGCTCACCAACCCCAAAGCTCTCCAAACCCCACACTTTAGGGATTTGTATGGAGGCTTCATTAGGTAGGCATTACTAACTCAATCTCTAGCTCCTCTCCCCTCCCTGAAGGACAAAGGATGGGACTAAAATTTTCCAGTGTCTACTCATGGGGTCCCAGAGGGCAGAGACCAAATATGTATTTCTCTATCTCTCTGTTTTTTTGTTTTGTTTTGTTTTTTGTTTTGTTGTTGTTGTTGTTGTTTGTTTAGACAGGGTCTTGCTTTGTCACCAGGCTGGAGTGCAGTGGCACAACCATGGCCCACTACAACCTTGACCTCCAGGGTTCAATCGATCCTCTCACCTCAGCCTCCCAAGTAGCTGGGACTACAGGAGTGTACCACCATGCCCAGCTAATTTTTGTACTTTTTGTAGAGACAGTTTTTGCTATGTTGCCCAGTCCTGTCATGAACTCCTGGGTTCAAGCAATCCTCCCGCCTCTGCCACTCAAAATGCTGGGATTACAGGCATGAGCCACCGCGCCCAGCCCAAATATGTATTTCTTACACGTCACAGGAATATTCTTTCCTCAGAGGGACTGGTTCATCCCTACCACAGCAGATCCAAAAGTATTGTCTGAGACCTGGCTCTGACAAACCCAGTAGGCTCCATTTCCCTGGAAACTTGGCAGTGCTCTGGTGAATGTGTGGCACAGGCAGGAAGCCCCTCGGCATGTAGCTGCCCTGGCTGGGCACTGAGAGTGTGAACAAACCTCAGAGCCAGGCCAGGAGTCCATCGCAGCAGGGACCTGAGCTAGCAAGGACGTTGCTGCAGGGTAAACAAGTTCTGTTGGATTGTGCAGTGCCAGCTTTTGACAGCCCTGATTGACCGGCTTGGGTCATTTGCCTGCCCTGAACTAATGACAATGGTCAGAATGATGGTGTACTCAGATTGGCCAATCTGGGTCAGCATATTTCCCACTGGAGCCAGAAGAGGGATGGGGTACTGTGATTGACAACCTCACCAGGGCCTGAGGGGGTGAGGAGGGATATATTCCTAAAGAAAAGAGGGAGCGTGTCATTAAAATAAAAGGGGAACTGCCGGCCAGGGGCGGTGGCTTACGCCTGTAATCCCAGCACTTTGGGAGGCCGAGGCGGGCGGATTACCTGAGGTCAGGAGTTTGAGACCAGCCTGACCAACATGGAGAAACCCCGTCTCTACTAAAAATACAAAATTAGGCAGGTGTGGTGGTGCATGACTGTAATCCCAGCTACTCGGGAGGCTGAGGCTGGAGAATCGGTTGAACCCGGGAGGCAGAGGTTGCCGTGAGCCGAGATCACACCATTGCACTCCAGCCCGGGCAAAAAGAGCACAACTCCGTCTCAAAAAAAAATAAAAAGTAAAAGGGGAACTACCATTTCTTGGTGAACTATTCTTTCAATGCTTTCTCATTGCCTATGCAAGTCCAGTGTTTCTGCAAGATTCCCATTTCTTGCAGCAAGTGGAAGACTGACAAAGGGATGCTGTATTTCTTCCTGCTCCAAGAAAAAGATTAACATTATTTTACTACAACCCACTTGGAACATTGCTCTGTTGAACTGTTAGTGGGAATACAACCTAGCTTTTCTTTACAAATATGGTTGAGTTACAAAATAATATGATGGACTAAAATAGAAAGGAAACCAAATTCCTTTATGCTTCTCAAAATCAGGTGATTAATGGAAAAGACATCTGAGGAAAATATGGGAAGAAAATCGCATCATTCCCACAGCACAGAAAGGGGTCTTCTTCCAGGGGGCCAGGTGCAGTCACTATTTTATTAATTTTTATAAAATCCCAGAGTAGGGAGGGAAAAGATAAATATAGAAGTATGATTCTTCCTCTCCCTCTCCCCCTCCTCCCCCTCCCCTCTTCTTCTCTCCCCCTTTTTCTCCCTCCCCCCTCCTCCCTCCTCCCCTCTTCTTCTCCCTCTCCCCCTCCTCCTCTCCCTCTCTCTCTCAATCCATTTCAGAAATTCAGGAACTGAGGCCAAGGTGGCACCGAGGAGTGTTCTTGGTTGCTATGGATATGTTCAGCATCTGACATTTTTTCTGAGTGGGGCCTGGGAGAGAGGAGATGTCTCTGATGCCTGAGTCATTAAGGGAATGTAGGTACTTTAGTCTTCCTCAGAGTGCCGTCTGAGAATAGACATGGCTGCATACTCTTCATCCACTTCTATTTGTCCAGTAGATTCAGAGAAACAGTGCTCAGCCACGTTGTAGGTAATTTAAGTTTGTTTTCATCCTCCCTATGCCCAGGGCCCTCTGCTGTCTCTAGTTTTTGCCAGCAAGGGAAGGAAGAACGTGATCTTAGTCCTTTCTGCATTAGGATGAATAAGCTGCAGTCATAGCCAAGAATTTTAACACTGTAAACTGAGCTCTAGATGTGGAAAAGAAAGACCTCACCCCTTTGGGTAGAATTTTAGGTAAAGAAAGAGGGAGGGGAAATATTTTGGGAGCAGAGACAGCCCTTCCTAAGCCTCCCACAATCACACCATGCCTATTCCTAAAAAGCACTGTTAAGAGAATCTTGTCATTTTAGGGCATGTGAACTCCAGAGAAAACAGTAATTTCTATTTTTTTCTCCCTACACGTTTTCTCTGTTTCCAGAGGAAAGACTAGCCAAAGACTAGCCCTGCTCTGCTGGAGAGAGGCTAGCACATTCCAAGAAGCAACGGGGGTGTAACATGGCCTGGATGGCACCCAGCGAGCAGAGGTGGAATCCTGCAGCCTGTGTCTCGGTTGGATCTCTCTCCTCTTCCCCCAGTTCTTGGCAGAGCACTGGCCTGTCTCACTTTACAGCCCTCTCTTTCCCCCAGACTCCAGGATACAGAATTCACTTTCACCAGAAACTCTCACCACCTCCAGCCCCGGTAATGTTCACCTCTGGTCCAGGTTTCAATCGCCCCTCATGGCCTCCCTTGCTATCAGTATTCAATCCGTTGCTCACGGCCTACCAATCTTGAGTTTCTACTGCCAAAAACTTTTGGTCAGCAACTTTTTTTGTTTTTTGTTTTTGGCATGAGAGCTAATTCAGTAAAGTAGAGAAAAAAACGGAGACACTGCCATATGCCCACCCCCCATATCCATAATTATGAAGTTTTTGGTACATGTATTTGATCTATCCTCCCTTTTTTGTTTATTTTTTATTTGCTGAGCTCCTTTCAAGCAAATTCCAGACCTTATATTATTTCACCTCTGAATCTCTCAAAATATTTTTTTTGAAAACAAAATAAGTAAATAACCACAATGCCATTATCACACCCAACAAAAGTAACCACAGTGCTTTGGTATTATGGCTACCCAGTCTGTAATTAAGGTTCCCCGATTGTCTCTAAAATGTCTTCTTATAGTTGCTTTGTTTGACTCAGGACCCAAACAAGGTCCCCACATTACATTTTGGCTATCATTAAGCATCCCTGATTTGTTTCATTTTGAGGTATATTTTCATTTTTAAAAAAGCAATCTGAATAGCATATAGAGGCAGTATTTGATTAGAATGCTTGGGGGCGGGAGGGTTGCTGTTATTGTTGTTTGTTTTTCGATGAGATGAGACCTGGTAGGCTGGGTGTGGCACGGGTGAAGAGGGGCATCGAGATACTGGCGTCTGAAGAGACAAGTGGCACTGCATCTGTCTTCAGACCAGAGACAAAAATAACAACTATAGCTAGCACATAGTCAGTGCTGAATATGCGCCAGGCATTGTTCTAAGTGCTTCGTGTGTAATTATCTCATTTTAAAAAGATAAATTCATTGGGAGATTTTCAGGGGCTGGTGAAAGTGCGCTCTTTTTTGGTTGAGGGGAGGTTATCTAAATGGGTCAGAGTTTGTGAGTGTGTCAGGCCAGGGAGCATTAGCTGATGCAAAATACTCTACAAGGTGGCTGAACTGTCTCCTCAACTTCCAAATAGAAGTCACGTCGAGGAAATGTTTTTGCTGTCACCAGGTCTCAGGAGGTGAGTGTAGTCCTGGTGACCTTTGAATCCTTTGCCCTGGACGGATCTTATGTCTTCTCTTTCTCACCTCCACTCCCATCCTGTGTCTTAAGTTGTATGTGCAGAGTCCCAAAATGTCCCATCTCTGGCAGCAGCCTCTGTGATTCATCACCGGTGGTGGCGGCTGAAGGCTGCCTGGAATTGCTTAGCCTGGCAAGGTTTTCTTAATGTTCCTGTGAATCAGTGGGGTTATTATTCATCGACTATAATAATTTTGGTTTCTTACCCATGAAATGGGATCACAGGGGATATTGCAAAGCTTGGAGGGATATGTTTTGTTAAATATTGCATTCTTAAGATACTCTGAGGTCAGACCTCAAAAAAATAAGGAGTAGACAGTGAAGCCAAAACTGCAGCTGAAGGACTCTGGGTAGAGGCACCACGGGAGATGGGCCTAAGCACAGGGAAACCTCTGAGCTCCAGGTGAGTCAGAGTGAGGGGCTCATAGGGGAACTTAACTACTGGGACACTGTCAAGATAAAGTCAGGGGCAGGCCAAGATTGGTGCTGGGAAAGCCTGGGCTGGACCCTAGAATCTAGTCCATGAAACCGAAGTAGAGTTGATACAGTCCAAGGTTCGGTACCTGCTTAAATCAGAATCCCAGGTATATATATATAACCAAAGGGTATATCTGTGAACAAGCTGGCAAAATATGTCAGGAAGATAAGGCATAAAATTGGGATGGCACCAGTCAGCATAGACCCATTAAAATTCTTTTCCATCTGTCCCCTGCTGAAGACCAGAGGACCTGACACTGTTAGCAGGCCTACTTCTTTTCTTTCCTTCTTTCCTTCTTCCTTTCTTCCTTCCTTCCTTCCTTCCTTCCTTCCTTCCTTCCTTCCTTCCTTCCTTTCTTTCTTTCTTTCGTTCATTCGTTCTGTTGTTTCTTTCGACAGAGTCTCACTCTGTTACCCAGGCTGGAGTGCAGTGGTGCGATCTTGGCTCACTGCAACCTCCGCCTCCCAGGTTCAAGCGATTCTCCTGCCTCAGCCTCCCGAGTAGCTGGGATTACAGGCGCATGCCACCAGGCCTGGCTAATTTTTGTGTTTTTAGTAGAGATAGGGTCTCACCATGTTGGCCAGGCTGTATATGTACTTTAGAGGCGCTGCTCTCTGAGCCCAGTGTCTTCCCCATAGGCCTGCCCTGCAGGCCCTTTCCCAACCTACCTCCTCTTGCTGTCAGTGTCCACAGAGCTGAACATTGCTGCTTGACCAGGTGGATGAGTATGAGGGAAGAACTGCTTATCCTGGCCAGTCCCTGGGCATTTTTCTTAACTGAGAAATAAAACAAGGAGCCATTGTTCAGGCAAAATATTTGGGTGCAAGCTTCCACCTCTTGTTGTAGCCCTAGTTACTTTATCCATTAAGATCTTTAGAAAAAAAAATACATTTTTAAGATCCATAAATGCCAACATCTTCTTTTCTGCCTTAGGGACACAAATCTATATCGAGATCCACAACCAAAATAAGTAGGAATTTAAATCGAATGGGCTTGCACACCTAATGACCCCCTTCAGTGGTAGAAATATTTAATGATAGCTTAGTTTGTGGAAAACCCCAGCGACCAGGTTCCAAACAGTCTCAGCTGGGAAACCCAAGTCTTTTTCGTTTGGAAATTCTCGATGATAGGTTTTCAAAGCAGCTGATAAAACAGTTAATTATAGTGAGGTGTTTGGCTTCTCTGTAACATACACTTTCAGCTGGTCTATGATTGGAGCTTCTTGTCATGTACTCTGAGCAGGGCCAACTAATGCTACCGTACTTTTTTTTTCCTTTGGGGGAGAGGCTTCTTAAATTACTACATAAGTAGAACTTCAGATAAAAATGCGACATCTAGCATGAGAGCATTCAATAGAGCCCCTCCAATCTCCGCTATCGCTTCTTTTTCTCTGGTGCATTTCACTTTAGTTATGCTGGGCTTGTACAAGCCTGGCACAACCTCAGCACAAACCCACTAGATCTTTCCTCTTGCTCAGTAGCTCTCAAATTTTAGGGAACACCAGAACCCTCCAGTGAAAGATTGCTGGGCCTTCCAGAGTTTCAGATGGGGCCTGAAAATGTGTATTTCCAACAGGTTCCCAGATCATGTTAATGCTCTTTGTCTTGACAGGGAATCATATTTTGAGAACTATCACTCTAGCTGTTCCTTCTGCCTGAAGCTCCTTCTCCATAAATCTGCTTGACTCACTCCTTCACCTCTTTCAAGCCTTTCTTACATGTTACCATATCAGTGAAGCCCAGCTTGACCACCCTATTTTATATTGCCACCTAATATCTCAAACTCCTGGTGCTTTGGATCACCCTACCCTACTGCAGAATGTCTTTTCTATTGTACTCATAACCTTCTAACATTCTGTATAATTTATTTATTATGTTTAGTGGCAGTCTCACCCACTAGCACGTAAGCTCCTCAACCTTTTAATTTGTCCACTAATGCATCCCTAGCACTTAGAGTAGTGCCTGGCACGTAGTAGGTGCTCAATGAATATTTTCTGCATGCATGATTCAATGCTTAATGTTCCTGTAAATTACAAGGGGAAAAATTCTAATTTCTTCACAGGCTTCAAAAGAGACTTTTTTTTCCTGCCTGTGTTCCTATTTTCATGCTAACCCCTTTATATAAAATGTCTCCTCTTAATTGCTTCTCCTTAAATCTATTTATTCTTTAAGTCAGATCATTCTCTTTTAATTCCTTTCTTCTTCGATGGTAGCTCAGCTGCTTCTAACCATTCTCATTGGTTTCCTAGGTGTCATTTTGGGATCCCTGGTTATAAAGTCTCTGAGCACAGAGATCATGTTCTGAATAAATGGCCAAATAGTAGGATCTGAATAAATGCATGTTAGGTAATTGAACATTCTTTTCATAGTACTATAAAGAGTGTTTCATAAAAGAATGGCTATTATATTCACAAATAAAAAATTGACAATTTGCAAGATCCCCTCACATTAAATTCTTTTCATCTTCATAAGAACTCTTTAGGCTAGGTAGGAAAGGTATTACACTCATGTTATTTCTGGGTAAAGTAAATTTAGGTTAAATTTAGACAACAGCCACTTCATCAAGATTAAATGACAAAAGTCATGGAAGTTTCTGGCACAAAGCTGGAACTCAAGATAGGTTAGTTTTCCTTCTCTAAGAGATCTTAGAAAAGGCTTTTAGATAAATGCATATATATTGTGTGTGTTCTTACAATGTGCGAAGAGCTTATAACAAATCTTCAATTCTGTGTCTGAATCTGAAGCTACAATTCTGTGAAGTATTGTTTAGTCTTATTTACTAACAAAGTTAACAGATTCAGAAAAGTTAAGTAACTTGCACAAAGTCACCCTAGCAAATGATGGAGTCAGAATTTGAACTCAGCTCCAAAAGCATGATTTTTTTCACTTCTGTAGTGCATAATGCCTCCTTGATGGCATGGAACTCATGTCTTTTGATTCACAGTCTGAGACTCTTCTGTGTACACCAACCACTAATTGTTATGCTAACCCTGTGCTAATTGCCTGAAAAATATTAATACTGATTCTCTTGATTCTGCTACAGGGCAGTGAGTCAATAGCCCCTGCAAGATATTTTTTCTCCTTTGGCTTTTACATACACAGAATCATAAAAAGTTAGAGCTGAAAAGGACATCAGAAGTCATTAGTCCTACGCTGTTGTTTCAAGAATCAGAAAAATAAGGTCCAAAAAGTATAAATGGCTTGCTTAAAATCAAAGCTGGGGACGAGGGAAACCAAGGTATGTTTTGCTCTCTGTGTAGACTTTATTTTGTGGAGTGCCTTTGTGGCAGCTTTTGCATCAAGCTGGACATCTAGGTTTGCGGTTGCATGTAAAGCTGCTTGGCAATGCTGGTGTTGTCAGGTAGCAATGGAAGCCTGGCCCCTTCCTCCTCTGGTGGCTGCGGCTGTTGCTCCTCCAGTTTCCTGTCATAATCACTGCATGATTGTGCATTGACCCGTATCTGCATCACAGAACAGTTCCCATGCCTGGAGAAATAATGGATAGAAGCAGCCAAGACACACACACTTGATGCAGCACCCAGAGGACCAAGCTCAGAGGGATGGAAGGTAGCAAGGGACACACCAAACACTGGCTGAGAATCTGACCAGCTCCTGTCTGCAGTAAGAGGCTGATGTACTATTGGTGTGTGCAGGATGTAAGATCGCAGGTATGCTCCTTCCATTTGCTAGAAGTGGACAGGGACATGGAATTCTGTCCATTGTGGACCACAGTGCTTAGGGCATTTCTGTTAACCAGATTATACAACGCTGACTGTGCTAGAGGCTGATATTTGACCTAAACCTTTGTGGAGACATTGAAACAGAGGTAGTGGGGCGTCTCTCAGAGCAAGTCTTGGTGTTAGGAACAGGGCAAATGCCTAATTAGCCAAAAATCTGGCTCTTCTGCCTACTCAGGTTTAGAATCCTGGAAAGGCTTCTGGCAAATTCCTTGAACGGTTCTCTAATTGATTGTAACTTTAATACTGAGTGTAATCTTGGGAGCAGTTTTAAAAGCAGTACTTGCTTCACCCCTACCATCTCATCAGCACTTCTGTATAACCTTGATCATGTCAATAAAATGGGGTTTAAAAGCAGCTGCTTCTCTTCACTGTAATATATCAATATTTCAGTTTGGAGCCTTGGGGCTTTTCAGACATCGCCAATGCACAGAGTAGAAGCTCAACAAATATTTTAAAAATAACTTTGAAAACTACTTCCTCATTTGAAATGAAAGCTGATCAAAAGTATGAATTTTTGTTTGTTTGTTTTTTTGAGACAGGGTCTCGCTCAAAGATTGGAGTGCAGTGGCATGATCTTGGCTCACTACAACCTCTGCCTCCTGGGCTCAAGCAATCCTCCTACCTCAGCCTCCCAGGTAGCTGGAACTACAAGCATGTGCAACCATGCCTAGATCATTTTTGTATATAGAGACGGGATGGGGTTTCACCATGTTGCCCACGCTGGTCTCAAACTCCCGAGCCCAAGTGATCTGCCTGCCTTGGCCTCCCAAAGTGCTGAACCTTTTTATTTTTTTTAATCCTGTGAAAGGAAAATAAATTTTGGGACCCCCAAATCGCTAAGCCAAAGGGAAAAGCCAAGCTGGGAGCTGCTTAGGGCAAACCTGCCTCCCATGCTATTCCTTAAAAAGATAGCTACTAAGACTTAAAAAAAGCGACATACCTTCCTTACAATTTGATCACAAGGAAATTCCTTGTGGACAAACGACAGATAGACTCAAAGTCATCCCTCTGCTCACGTGAGACAAATGCATATCTGATTGTCTCCTTTGCGCTATTGTTTCACTAAGCCAGACTAAAGTGTAGTGACTATTCCTATAAATCATGTATTCAGAGAAAGGCTAATCAGAAACTAAAAAGAATGCAACCATTTGTCTTTTATCTGCCTATGACCTGGAAGGCTCCTCCCTGCTTTGAGTTGTCCCACCTTTCCTGACCGAACCAATGTTCATCTTACATATGTTGATTGATGTCTCATGTCTCCCTAAAATATATAAAACCAAGCTGTCCCCTGACCACTTTGGGCACATGTTGTTAGGACCTCCTGAGGCTGTGTCACAGGTGTGTCCTTAACCTTGGCAAGATAAACTTTCTTTTTTTGTTGTTTTTTTTTGAGACGGAGTCGCACTCTGTCGCCTAGGCTGGAGTGCAGTGGCACGATCTTGGCTCACTGCAACCTCCGCCTCCCGGGTTCAAGCAATTTTCCTGCCTCAGCCTCCTAAGTAGCTGGGACTACAGGAGCCCGCCACCACGCCTGGCTAATTTTTGTATTTTTAGTAGAGACAGGGTTTCACCGTATTGGCCAGGCTGATCTCGAACTCCTGACCTTGTGATCTGCCAGCCTCGGC
Organism: Pan troglodytes; assembly: GCF_028858775.2. Taxonomy (NCBI): domain Eukaryota; kingdom Metazoa; phylum Chordata; class Mammalia; order Primates; family Hominidae; genus Pan; species Pan troglodytes. Next base: position 68,588,875 of record NC_072398.2, read on the forward strand.
CTCCCAGAGTGCTGGGATTACAGGCATGAGCCACCGTGCCCAGACAAGATAAACTTTCTAAATTGATTGAGACTTATTTCAGATACCCTTGGTTTACAATCCTTTAAAAGTTCATCTCTTGGCTGGGCACAGTGGCTCACACCTGTAATCCCACACTACGGAAGGCCAAGGCAGGAGTACTGCTTGAGCTCAAGAGTTCGAGACCAGCCTGGGCAACATGGCAAAACCCTGTCTCTACAAAAATATACAAAAATTATCCAGGCATGTTGGTGCATGCTTATAGTCCCAGCTACTTGGGAGGCTGAGGTGGGAGGGTCACTTGAGCTCAGGAGGTTGAGGCTGCAGTGAGCAGTACCACTGCACTCCAGCCTGGGAAACAGAGCAAGACCCTGTCTCAAAAAAAAAAAAAAAAAGGTTCATTTCTTGTGCTCACTTATGCAAAACCCTTTGCTCAGTGCTGAGCATATAATAGTCCATGCATATTTGATGGCTAAATGAATAAATTACAGGAACAGAGGAAGCAGGCATGATTTACAGCCCTGTTCTTATGGGTTTGTATTCCCTTGCTGTGTTCTCCCTCCCCACCTCAGGAACTCAAATCATTACACACATATTCAATGCACACCCTCTGCCATCCACCCCAGGCCCTGGCACCAGTGAGGGCCACCTAAGTACTTCTTCTGTGTGGATTCACCCAGGGGTAGAACCCTGCCAAATAATTACTTTCTAGGAACCATACGACTCTGTTCTGTTTCTGTAATGCAGCCAGAGTGATGTGCCAACATGTGCAAAGATGGATCTCACTCGTTCATGACACCGTATCAGAAAAATCTACCATCGGGCTGTTTGCCCATTAATTAAATTGCCTGGTGAGCATGGAAGGGTGGGGAAAGGATCTGGGCAAGCTGTTTATTCCCGTGTTTAAGCGAATTTTTATTAAACTTTGAAAGGGAATTGTGATTTTTTTTCTTCCCTGAGTTAAAACCATTTTATGAGCACACACAGGAAAATAATGTGATTCTGTGATTTCCTTTTTCTATTGAATTATTTGTACTGCTATTTGTTGTTTGGCTGTCTTCATTAAACAATGATCTTCCTGCAAAATAAAAGCTGGATTTTATTTCGGCATGATTGGAGGAAAGAGCACTGACCAAAGAATCAGAAAGCCTGCCCCTTCAGAGCCATTTGAGGTTTAAACATTGATTTAACCTCCCCAAGCCAAGGTGTCTGTTCTGAAACAGGTGATCACCATGGCTGCCCTGCCTACAACCTTCTAAGAGATAGTACTCCTGAATACTCCTTGAAAAACGGTATGAGTGCAATGTAGCATTTTTCTATATGTTAAGAATGCCACCCTTTGTTTCTTTTTAAATAAACTGCAGAGATTGGTAATGAGCATCCTATTATAAGAGAGACCAGAAACCAGGTCGAACACCTAAGAGAGAAGGCAGGCGGGAAAATGGCGATGGGAAGGGACAGAGGCATTAGACTGCCCCCAAGTGGCGACGTGGGCATGATGCCTTGAAAGCGGTGGGGAGGGATGACCCCGCTAGGGTGACTGTAATGAAAAAAGGAAACAATCTAAGAAGAGGTCATACTCATTTCTCATAAAAGCATTTAAATGCCATCAAAAAAAAAAACAGGCAATAATAATATATTTCACGCAAATGACGCTCCGACTCACTGGCTTCCCTTTTAAGGCCTGCCACTTTATATTCAATTCGCTGCTCCGGTGAACACAATGAAATGGTTAGACTCCATTAAGAAACCTCAGAGAAAACAAATCTTGGGCCTTTAGAGTTAGCAGGAAAGCTCTTTAAATGCTTCTCACAAGCTGTCATTTGTGCATTCAGAAAACCATTAGGACTTCCTCCTTTGGAAATATGTGTAATTCTTTAGCTTCTCATTTGAAACATTAATATTTTCTTACAGTGACCCTTATCCTGGAGAACAAATTTCCTATGCTTCACCAGACAATGCAATCAATTTCTGAGATGCTGAGATGTGAACTGGGTTGGTAACAGTAAAGCAGCGTATCTGATGGGAGGAAAACTGGAGTTAGGAGTTGGGAAAGTGGGTAGCATATATATCCTGAATACTTAGAAATGCAGTAGATGCACCAGGGCTTTGGGAGAGCCTTGTGGCTGAGAAGGGTGCTTGCCAATTGTAGTGAAGATATCAGGAGACCAGACAGATTCACAGTGGAAAACATCTACTCTTCCCTCCTAACTCTGTCAAGAAATGGGACTTGGGCAGACACCTGGAGAGGCATCATGAAGTGGCTGGCAGAATCATGCAAACTCAGGGCAATTTCTTAGATTTGACCCCCTGTTCTGTCTCTAGTTGCATGGGCTGGGAAGCCAGAGAGTGGTGTCTTCAGTAGCCCTGAGAGCAAAATCCCAGGTTAATTCCTATCAGATTCCACAGTCTCCTATTTAACAAGACTAATACCCCTCTTTTTACTCAACAAACCTGGTTTGAGTAAGTTCATGAATTGGATGTGCCTTCCCGGTTCTCCCTGTAAAGGAAGGAGTATGTATGGGTAGCTGTGAAGAGTGTGGGCTTTGGAGCCAGACTACCAGAGTTCAAATGCCAGCCCCACCACTTAGTAGGTAGCCACATACTGTCTCAATTTCTTCATCTGTAAACTGAGAATAATAATAATTTCTAGCTCAGGGTTGTTGTGAGGATTAAATCCAATAATATATACATATGTACATATATACACATACACACATACATACATACTTCTTAACACACTGCCTGGCACAGAATAAGTACTCAATAAATTGTAACTATAGTAATAATAATAATTTTTATTCTTAATATTTGAAACATGATATTATGATTCTTGGTCAAGCTGAGGAAAATTGGAATGTCAAAGACATCCTCTATATAAATGTTTAAATCAAAAGTTCTTTCATAGAGTGTTTGACCTTCATATCTCCCTTTTAAAAAATGAAATTAGTTGCATTTATTCCTAATCAGAAAGTGATACTTGAATGCAATATAAAATTTGGATATTTCAGAAAGCACAGACATACCCATTGTAATTGTTTGATATGTGACAACCCTTAAATATGCAGATATATGTATATATCTTAAACAAAACCACTTCATACTTACAGTTTTATAAGCAGCTTTTTTCACTCAACAATATTGTGTGAATACTGTGAAATTTGTTCTTTGAAAAAACATGATGTTTAATTTCTGCATACATTTGACTGATGACTACGGAATCACTTAATGCTGTGTTGTTGAACATTTAGATTGTTTCCAGTTTTTAACCTATTAAACTTATAATGCATATTTCTTCAGTATAATATTTCAGTAGAGAAATTTATGAACCTTTTATGACTTTTGGTTCATGTTGCCAGATTTCCCACTAGAGCAGTGGTACCAATATACATTCTTCTAGTAGTATTTGAGTATTGAGTATTGACTTTTTAAATGTCGATTTTTCTGAATACTATAAAAATGTTTAGCCTGGGCAACATAGAAAGACCTCGTCTGTACAAAAAATTTTTTTTTAATTAGCTGGGCATGGTGGTGCACCTGTAGTCCCAGCTACTCAGGAGGCTGGGGTGGGAGGATTGCTTGAGCCCAAGAGGTCGAGGCTTCAGTGAGCCATGATCGCACCACTACACTTCAGCCTGGGTGATAAAGACGCTGTCTTTTTTTTTTTTTTTTTTTTTTTAAAAAGGCCGGGCCTGTAATCCCAGCATTTAGGGAGGCTGAGGCAGGCAGCTGGCTTGAGCCCAGGAGTTCGAGACCAGCCTGGGCAGCATGGCAAAACCCTGTCTCTACAAAAAATACAAAAATTAGCCAGGCATGGTGGTGTTTGGGCCTGTAGTCCCAGCTACTCAGGAGGCTGAGGTGTGAGGATCCATTGAGCGCAGGAGGTCGAGGCTGTAATGAGCAGTAATCATTCCACTACACTCCAGCCTAGACAAAAAAGTGAGACCTTGTTTTTATTTAAAAAAAAAAAAAAAGGAATTGGCTGGGCTTGGTGGCTCACGCCTGTAATCCCAGCACTTTGGGAAGCTGAGGAGGGTTGATTGCCTCAGGTCAGGAGTTTGTGACCAGCCTGGCCAACATGGTGAAACCCTTTCTCTACTAAAAACACAAAAATTAGCCAGGTGTGGTGGCACATGCCTGTAATCCCAGCTACTCGGGAGGCTGAGGCAGGGGAATTGCTTGAACCAGGAAGGTGGAGGTTGCAGTGAGCCAAGATGGTGCCACTGCACTCCAGCCTGGGCGACAGAGCAAGACTCCATCTCAAAAACACACACACACACACACAAAAAGAATCAAGACTTTAGGCTTCTGGTTGATATGAGATTCCAGCAGCTAAACGTGGGCAATGAGTAGAGAAAATGGTGCTTTGATTAAACTCTGCCCTCCTGCTATTGCTACATGGCATTTCCTTACAGTACAGAGTCAAAAGGGAATTTCCGGGATTGCTTTGTCTCTTGGCTTGTTAGGAGTGCAGCAAATGCGGTCCCACAACTATGTGAAGAGGAGGCTTGCTGGTAGGGAGTTGTCAGGACTGGCGGTCAGGAAACCTGAGTTTCCTGCAAATGGACAAAGGCATTTGTTAAGTAATATTGAATAGTAGCTAAGAAATAATATTCCATTTAGTAAGATTGAGGTCACAGTTGCCAACGTATTAAGATCAACTATTGTTAATGATTTTGCCTTAATGAAAATGAGTTAGAAATCCAGCTCTTTGAGGATAAGCTCTAAGTAGGGACTGAGCGATTGGGATTTAGGGTGCCTCATGCTTTAGGCAGCAAAGCCAGTTATTGGGAGATTGTCGTATCGACTTTGCCTTGAAGGGTTCTCTCTTTGCCTGAATACCAGATCATGGCCTTCTTAGAAAAGTGCTCCGTGACATTTTATTGATCAGCCTTCAAAAAAGAGCATAGCAGTAGGGAGAGGTCGGGCCAATCTCCCTCAGTCCTCTGGGCCGGCCGAAGCCCAGACACCTTCACAGGATGATGGAGACTTGGCAAAATGCTGTATTCACCTGGGAGGGTCCTTGTGTACCCGACTACAATTCTGAAGATACTCAGTATGGTTGCCTGAGACTTCTCCTGGTCAGCTCCTCCCAATATTCTTTTCTCCTCCCTCTCTGACACCCTCCCCTTAACACCTCCCCGCTCTGCCACCCCCATATCACTTGCTGGAACACCTATTTCCTTATCTTATTTGAAAAAATGTATTATATTGTCAAATAAATCAAACTGTTCAGGAGGTGTAGCAGAAAAAGCCCTTTGTCCCCATACAGAAGGCACTTATAAAAATCTCACCCATTATCTTCCAGGTAATTTTTCCTTTAAATACTTTTCTTTCATGGAGAACATTCCAAGTGACAGTAAAAACAGAAATAGTTCATTTGGAAGACACAATATAACAGTATTTTCTTAGGGTATTAAATAATGATCCTCTAATTGCTGAACTTAAATCACACAAAAATGCTAGACATAAAAGTCGCCTTTTAAAAGGAAGCTTTGCACATACCTCATTTCCCCCCAGATAGCCACCTCTATGATTCCTTTGTGTTGTAGAAAAACCTGTCATTTACAAAGTGCTTTTGTATACATTTTCTCACTTGGTCATTATGTGTTAAGGCAGGCTAGAGCACAAATCTTAGCTCACTGTAGCTTCAAATTTGTGGGCTCAAGTGATCCTCCCACCTCAGCCTCCCGAGTAGCTGAGACTACAGGTACACACCACCATGTCCAGTTAATTTTTTTTTTTAATTTTTTGTAGAGATGAGGTCTCTCTGTGTTGCCCAGGCTGGTCTCAAACGATCCGCCTGCCTCGACCTCCCATAGTGCTGGGATTACAGGTGTGAGCCCCTATGCCCAGCCGCTCATTTTCTAAATGAAGATGCTCGGAGAGGTTGGGTGAGTTGGCCAAGGACACCCAACTCCCTGCAGCTCGGGTTTGCTTGCTCCTGGTTCTGTGCATGTTCTCAGCTCCCAGCTGCATTTCATTGCTTAAAACAAAATGGAAAACAGTGTATTACCCTTGGCACTACTTTGTGGCTAGGTTATACTTGGCTTAGCTTTGCACCTAGGCACCCTTTGAAATGTGATTCTGAGCTAGGAAAAAGGCTATTTTAATACATTCAAATGAGGCTTAGTTGAATTTTCCCTCCTATGTGCCTGTGACTAAGAGAACACGATGTCTCGAGTAGTTGTTCCTTTAGTACTCTAGTGTTTGTTTTGCTTTTTATTTTGCTGAAGTCATGAAGTGAGAATTAATTTCCCTTCTAAATACACTGGAAATGTATAGTAACCATTTAGGAAAGCTAGGTTGGTTAAAAAACATTTTTAAAATATGATAAGCATAGAGAGCTTCCTGTATGTTTTGAGTTAGAGGTAGCTAGTAATCCTCAATAGAAAATACTGGAAAACAAAAGCATCTTCCATAGAAAATATCGGAAAAGCAAAACAATCTTCCTGCTTCTGTCATGGAGGTGAGACTGCCTCAGTGCTGGGGAACTACCATACAAGCCACCTCCATGAACACAAACCCTGGAACTCAGAGACAGAGGACGGCGCTCATCTGCAACAGCAGTCTAATCCTCAAGAAATGCGTGGCTAACAACGTGAAACCCCATCTCTACTAAAAACACACACACACACACACACACACACACACACACACACACACAATTAGCCGGGCGTGGTTGCGGGCACCTGTAGTCCCAGCTACTCGGGAGGCTGAGGCAGGAGAATGGCATGAACCCAGGAGGCGGAGCTTGCAGTGAGCTGAGATCGTGCCACTGCACTCCAGCCTGGGCGACAGAGCGAGACTCCATCTCAAAAAACAAAAAATAAAACAAACAAACAAACAAAACACACCCCACAACAACTGCGGATGTGAAATCACCAAGACATTTGTGTAGCACTCATTAAAGAGGGCAACACTAGGCGTGGTGGCTCGCGCCTGTAATCCCAGCACTTTGGGAGGCCAAAGTGGGCAGATCACCTGAGGTCAGGAGTTTGAGACCAGCCTGGCCAACATGGCGAAACCTCGTCTCTACTAAAAATAGAAAAATTAGCTGGGTGTGGTGGTGCACAGCTATAATCCCAGCTACTAGGGAGGCTGAGGCAGGAGAATCGCTTGAACCTGGGAGGTGGAGGTTGTAGTGAGCCGAGATCACACCACTGCACTCCAGCCTAGACAACAAAGTGAGAGTCCGTCTCAAGAAAAAAAAAAGAGGACAACAATGTTTCCTAACAGGATTAGCCTCCTCATAGAGATATTTCCTGGCTCCAAATAGCTCTGAAGTGTTTTAAAACAGGGGGAAAGTTAGTGACCAATTCTGACAAAGTCAAAATCATAAATGATGCTATGCTTAGTAATTAAGATTTGACCAGGTTATTTTTTAGGTTTTCCAAAGATTAGACTCCTGAACCACAGCATTAAATCAATGGAGTTTCCAGCAAATGAGGGTGAGAATTTTGACAGGGCTCGGATTCACCTTGACCTCCTCAGGGTCACTGAGCACTGGGGTCACTGAGCACTAAATTGAGAGTCTGAGTCTCTTGCTTTATTCTTGAGGTCTTTAAAAACAGAAAATAATAATAATCAGTTATGTGTCCACTATTATGTGGCAGCTGTGAAGAAAGCCAAGTGAATGAGTCATTGTCCCTTGAATACACCATTCACATTCCTGCCCCCGCACCTTTGCTCATGCCATTCTCCACACCAGACTCTGTACGTCCTTCCCCCTCTGGCCTACTGAAGAAGTCTATGCACAAGCCTTATCTCTTCTCAGTGAAAGTCTCCTTGTCCTTTCCCAGGTCAGTGCTGCCTCCCCTCTCTGAACTCCCGGAGCCCTTGCTGTCTACCTAACACATTTATAACTTGGCATATCATCTCCGGAACGGATAATTATTCTTTTCTATCCTATCTTTGGAAACAGGCTGTAAATTCCATCAGTGCAGCTTATCTTTCAGCCTTTCTTTCTTTTTTTTTTTTAATGTCTCTGATAGCATGCCTCCTACCAAATTGGTTCTCAAAAAAACCCATTGATTGGTTCATGCCTTCATGTAACCAACTGCTGTCATTGTCATCTCTTGGTACTTAGAGACGGGGCTATATATTAGTTTGGGTTGCTTCTCACCATCCTCTGGGTTAAGGTCTCTGTGGGACTGTGGATTTGTTTTGTGACAGTGTATAGAGCAAGGTCAGGGAGGAGAACCACGGTGTGTACTTTATAACTCCATTTGAATGTCCGCTCCCTTTTATCTGTGGCTGTTATCCCAACCAGGGGCAAGGACATAGTTAAGAATTATGAGGATTCAGGAGGGCTGAAAGTCCTGGCTTAATGGAGTGCCAAGCTCAGGAAGAAAATATAGCTTCGGGTTGGGAGGGGTCCCCCTTCTCTCCCACACCACTGAAAAAGGCACTTGAGAAATTCAGTGCAGAGTCCACCGTCCTGTTGCCTTATCTATGGGGATTGATTCCCTTGCTTCAAGAGGGGAGGGAGGCAAATGGATCCTAGTTCCTGGCATTAAATGAGGCTCTTTCCTTAGAGGAGCTGACAAAGCAGCGAAAAGGGCAGTGGGGGAAGCAGAGACAGCAGAAAGTTATCTAGAAGTGTAAGTGAGGAGAAACACTTCAGCGCAAAGGAGATCAGAGTGAATATGAAACTTATCTCGGGAGAGGGAGGGCCGTTTTTGCAAGGGAGCTCTTGGAGAAGGGATTCAATTGCATGGAAGAAAATGTTAGGGAAAAATTTTACCTGACTCTACAGAAAGCTTTGCTGAGTTAAGGGGTAAAGTAATAGATTTCAATTCTGATGACCTAAGGGTATGCGAAGACTAGGACTACACAGGGAGACAGCAAGTGTTGCAGTGAGGAGCATGGGTGTGGGGTAGAAGGAACTGGATGCAAATCTCAGCAGTGGGTTCCTGGCCAGGTTACCATCTCTGAGACTCAGTTTCCTCATCTGTAAAATAGGAATGTATACCACAGAATACTGCTGAGAGGATTAAGTGAGAGAATCAGACTGTTAGCGCAGTCAGTCCCTGGTATGTAATACATGGTAGTTCCATCCATACGGAAGGATATTTCTTGATCTCTTTTTAGGCAATTCTGGCATTGGAGTGCCTGGGGGTGCCAAGGAGGGACACAGATAGAAAGAAATTCCTCATGGAGGGAATGGCCAATGCATTTCTAGAAACAATCATCTCTGATGTTGTATTTGAAATTATTTCCTACCCCAGGCTATAATAGCTCTGTCTGTTCTCATTAGTTATGACATCTTCAGAAAAATCTGTTTCATGCAACTGCTCTGTGTTAGTGGTGCTCTGCAACAGAGAGGAGACAGGCTGTGTCTGCTTTGGCTACCTCGAGAGGGAGGAAAGAGCAAGCAGCAAGGATTGAGCAGGAAGCAGGATTCCAGAGCCAGAGGTGATGGATGCATTAAAGGGCAACGGTGTTTCCACAATGAATAGCAAAGGCAGGAGGCCTCAGAAGCAAACTGGACTTGGTAACATCCAGGTTACAATTACATTCGTAACTGAAACAGGAAGAAGAAATCAGGAAATACCATTAGTTGTTGAACGAATCAACCCAGAGCTGAAAGTTGGTAAGAAGGCTTTCTCAGGTCCTTTGCCTAACAGCAGTTTATCCCTTACTGAGTAAGTTAGGTGACTCACCTGGAGTAGCTCTAGCACGTTCTAATTAGTCTGTACCTGTCCAGTTTACGAGGCCAGCATCGCCAAGTGTCAGATGTTGCTCCATGCACTCATACTTCTCCTGTCTGTGACAGGAGTGTTTCCCCAGGTGGCCAGCCTCAGGTCTAAGCAAGGAGGCAAATTAATAATAGCACAACAATGATTTGGCTCCAAATGAGGAAGGATTTCTAAGATGGCTCACAACTGCTGTTGTGTTGTGTCCAGGGCAGCAGTGACCCTTCCTTGACTGGCTTCTCCAGCACCTACCAATGAAATAATTCACAAAGCCCCTCAGATGATGAACCAGCCACTGTGGCCACTACCCTCATGATTGACTTCCCTCTAGGGCAGTGCCCTTGCACATATGGGCTTCCTTTGCCTGGGGCTGGGGGCAGGGCCCACCCTCATAATACAGGCAGGAGCAGGGCCTTGCTATTCTCAGGCTCTCACCTCATGATGTGGTACTGTTGAGTCTCCTTACTCTGCCTGCGATGTCTTCTGGAAGGTAAGCAGCTCTGCTAAGGGCAGGAGTGAACTGCTATCACTCATTTTTTCCTACCTCTTTCAATGAACCCAGTCCACCCTCACACGTGGCTGGAAAGCCTTTGCAGGCCTCTGTCCTAAGTCTTTAGAATCTCTCCAGACCCTCTCCCACTTGCTCACTCTGCCAGTCATTAGTCATTCTCAGCTTTCCCATCAGTCACCTCTGCTTTCCTACCCATCCTCCTCCCTACTTCTGATTCCACATGTCAGCTTCTGTCCTTCATATTAGGAACTCATTTCTCTGGCTCGAACTCCAGCACCCGTTTGGACAGAGTCCCAGCTTTCCTCCACCTCAAACACTTAGGGGTGGACTGAAGCCTTTAAAACCTCTAAGCGATGAAATATGTAAACTATACATTTTACATTATAAATTATAAAATAAATATAAACCCCAGCAAATTAAATGATGACCCTTTAAATGCTTTCTTAACTGTCAAAAGCTCCTCCTGCTCAAATATTTTGGAGGCCTGATTTTCTGATACCAAAAGCCCATGCTTACCCTGCCCACTGGTGATGGGTGCATGTTCCTCTCTAGCCCCATGCTCAGCTGACCACAGGCACCTGTAAGGACTAACCAGCTGGGCTGCCCTGTTCAGCCTTCCTTGTGGAGTGAGGGGTCAGTCCAGCTTGTGGGTTCACCACATACCTTGCTCCTAGCTCATTCCCCTAGCAAAGCCACCTCTTCTCTTCCTTCCCATCCGCCCAAGACAGTGTGACAATACGTGTATCTGTTTTGTCCCTTCAACTCATTCTCATTGACTTGATTGCTACTCATTGGTTTTGCAACAAAGACGACTAAAACCCCTGGTGGTAGGCATTACAGTAGAGGTATGTATTGACTTAACAGTCCCTCCTCCAGCCAGGCCCAACATGATGCTAGGAATAGAGAGAGCAATTTGAGCAACAGGCTGAGACAATGGTTCTGAATCCAAGCAAATTTACATGGGTCACCAGAACATCCATCATTTCTCACTACAGGTACCTGAATGCCAGCGGAGAAGGTTATGAATAATTTATTATCTAATTGATTGACTAAAAGGCCATGAGAGGAATAACAGGCATGCCCAGGAGGCTGCTCACTCTCTCCTTCCCTTCCTCCCTCCTTTGTTCTCTGTCTCCCTCTCCCCAACCTTTCTCTTTCTTTTTTTTTCAAAGTGAATTCAAACCTGGGCCTACTTTTTATGCATAACTCAAAATCTTTATCTCATGACTTCATTCTTTGTGGCACAATCCTCCCTAAACTCCTTCTCACACCTTCCTTTGAACCAAGTGGAACAGTTGTACCACTTACGGCTCTGTCTTTACTTTTGAATAATTGCCATTGCAGGCAGTTTTCTCATCATAACTTAGAGAGGATTTAGAGACTTTTACCCAAGAAGAGAGAATTTGATTGCATCACAACAAAAGAGGTCCTCAGATGGACAATGGGGCATGGATCAGATGGAGGAAACAAAACATACAGGCCTGAGCAGTGTGTGTTTTCTAGGGCTGCTGTAACAAAGAACCACAGACTAAGGGGCTTAAAACAAGAGACATTTATTGTCTTACAGTTCAAATGGCTAGAAGTCCAAAACCAAGATGTTGGCAGGGCCATGCTCAAACTGAAATGCGGAGGAGAGAATCCTTCCTTGCCTCTTCTGGCTACTGGTGGTTCGCTGGCAGTCCTTAGCATTCTTTGGCTAGCAGCTGCACCACCTCAATCTCTGCTTGCATTGTCACATGGTGTTCTCTCTGTGCGTCTCTCTTCACCTGGCCACCTCCTTATAAGGACATCTCCTTATACAGTGGCACCTTCTTAGGGCCCACCATAATCCAGTATGACCTCATCCTAATTAATTACATTTGCAGTGACCTTATTTCCACATCAGGTCACATTCTCAGGTACAGGGATCAGGACTTCAACATATTTTTTTTGTGGGGGGGTGGGGACAAAATCCAACCCATAACAAGAAACATGCCTATTCTGAGAATGGCCAGTAGTTCCATTTGGCTGGAAAGTTGGGCATGACTAGAGTGTAGTGGGAGAGGAAAACAATCTAGCAACTAAAATAATGGGAAAGCAAAGCTGTGGACTTATTAGCTTAGTTTACTGTGGTGAAGGTCTCTGCATCTCTCATTCCAGTCCAATAGCTTGCAATTTTTTGCCATTGGTCGAGAGAAAGATAGAGAACTACCATGCAGGTGAGTCAATAATGTCTTCTCTATCTGTCATTCATTCATGTATTTATTCAATAATATTTATTGAGCACCATGTGCCAGAAACCATGCCAAGCAATAGGGATTCAGTGGCAAACCAGACAGACATGACTTCTGTTCTCCTAGAAAAACAGCTCAAAGTATGGTTTCACTTGTCTTCAGTCATGACCTTCCTTATCAACATGTAACAATGTCTAGAAGGAATTCCAAGGTAGATTAATTAAAAATAGACGGGTGGCAAAGTTGTGAAACAAAACAGGAAATCATTTTAAAAGCAGAAAATAAGTAGACATATCCCCAGGCGAACGACAAGCCTGTGCAAAGTTCTTTCTATGTCAAAGCCAGTGTCCTTTACGGTATCAGATAACTAACTCCTCCAAATTGCTAAGGCATGCTCGTCATTCCCGTCATTCCCGTAATGCAAATAGAAAAGCCTCACGTAACCCTGCCAGAAGGTGACAGTGTAACACATTGCCCAGTCCTCAACCAGTAGCTGAAGATCAAGGGGCACAGTGGGAAGTACATAGCTTCTTCTCCCATGCATTAAGGTTAAGTGATCATGCCTGGACAAGCACCATGGATTGGAAGAAAGCCTTTGACTGGAATCTGGTCAGCACACTTGTTGATAAATTGCAAAATATCTCATGTTTCCGTGGAAAACAGGGCACTACTGACATGTGGCTCAGTGTAATTATAGTCACTAAAGTTAATATTTTCCATAAACCATAGATGGTCTCTGAATTGGGCTACATTTGCAGAAATTGTGCTGTAGTCCTTGAAAACACCGCATGGAATTACCTTTCAAAGTAATAATGTGCATGAGGTATCTCACCTCTTATTATTCAGCAAGTGATCCTATCCCGGCAGGGAGTTTTCCATTAAATAATATATGTTTATACAAAAAGGAGGGAAGAAGGAAGAGAAAAGAAAAAGAACGTCCCTAATGACATTCACAAATACTCTGGCTTTCCTCTCTTTCCAGGAATGTAGTAAGACTGCACGTCACTGCCCCCTTTGAAGTTAGGTTTGACCATGTGACTCACTTTGACTGATGAAATGTGTGCAGAAGTGACCTAAGTCCTACCTGAGTGAAAGCTTTAAGAGCCACAATATGCTACATTCTCCTTTACTGCTGCCTTCGAAATTGTGTGAGCAGATGTCAAGATGGGTCTTGTCAGCATGCTTCCCCCAGTGATGCTGACGAGCAGAGCAACAGAGTGCAAGCAAAAATAAAAGATTTGCTGGGTGCGGTGGCTCACACCTGTAATCCCAAATTACAGGCAAATTATGCCTGTAATTTGCTGGGATTGGGAGGGCAAGGTGGGCAGATCACCTGAGGTCAGGAGTTCAAGACCAGCCTGGCCAACATGGTGAAACCCCGTCTCTACTAAAAATACAAAAAATTAGCCAGATGTGGTGGCAGGTGCCTGTAATCCCAGCTACTCGGGAGGCTGAGGCAGGATAATCGCTTGAATCCGGGAGGCGGAGGTTGCAGCAAGCTGAGATTGCACCATTATACTCCAGCCTGGGAGACACAGCAAAACTCTTTCTCAAAAAAAATAAAATAAAATAAAATAAATAAAATAAAATAAAATAAAAGATTTGTGGGGCTAAGCAATTGAAGTTTTGGGTTTTTTGTTGTTGTTGCTGTTGTTGCTGCCACATAACCTGTCCTGTCCTGACTAAAATTGACAGTGAATTCTGCATGTTAACTCCTATGGACCAACTAACCAACACCGTCAGTGTTAATGAGACAGAGTTATCAGATGCATGAAAGGGGCTCCCTAGAGCAGGTTCTCCTGGGTATTCACCTGCCAGGGCAGATCTGTCAGGAAGGCCAAGGTTGGGCTCCAGAGAGGCTGTACAGGTTTTAGTAGGAAGTACTAGAACACATTTATTTTAACTACTCAGTTGTAATGGATGCATTGGATAACTATGAAATACTTTGATATGTAGAATGATAATACAATTTCATTCTAGCCAATACTGAGCAATAAAGTCCTGAGAATATTATGAAGAGCAAAGGGATAAAGGAAAAAGGAAAAAGAAAAACAAGTCAGCAGAATGCCATTTTAATAGATGGATTGTAGTCATCAAATTAAATTAATGTCAAAGTCATCCATCCTTCACGTTCTCAATTATTTTAACTAAGCCAAAATTCTACTCCAACACTTCGACAATAACTTTCATAGCTACCTAAAATTACTTCCAGGGGGCCAGGAGTGGTGGTGCATGCTTGTAGTCCCAGTTATTTGGGAGGCTGAGACAGGAGGATTGCTTGAGCACAGGGGTTCGAGGCTCCAGTGAGCTATGATAGTGGCACTGCACTCCAGCCTGGGTGACAGGGTAAGACCCGGTCTCAATCAACAAATAAAGAACTTCCAGGGGGAAGGCAGGGTACAAATGAAAGACCAGACTAAAACTATTTCTTTATCCTCGGAAAACTAGAGGTTTATTCTACTATGGCTTTATCAATTCACTGCTCATTTTTCCTTTTCCCTCCCAGCTTCCCAATCAATTCATTTTACCCTAAACCACTGTCCTGCAAGTGCGCCCTAATGGCTTTCTCACATGCCTTCACTCACCTGCCAAATGCCCATCTCTCTCACTTTTTTCTATTCAAATCTCACCATCCCTCTGGGCTAGCTCCCATCTCCAGGAAGCACTGGCCTCTCTCTCAACTCCAGGCCTCACAGATGTTTCCTGTTTCCTGAATTCCTGAGGCAGCAACAATTCTGAGCACACGATTTAGTGCTGACTTACATAACGGTTCTCTCTCTTTCATGTGTGACAGTCCTGTCTCTCAATCACTCTACGGCAGGGACCCCAGCCCTGAGCCCTGCTCCTGTGAGCTCCTGAGCTCTGTCCCAGATCAGCAGTGGTATTAGATTGTCATAGGACCACAAGCCCTATTGTGAAGTGCAAGGGATCTAGGTTGCACGCTCCTTATGAGAATCTAACGCCTGATGATCTGAGGTGGAACAGTTCATCCTGAAACCACCTGCCCTCTTGTCTTCCACAAAATCCATCCCTGGTGCCAAAAAGGTTGGGGACTACTGCTATATGCATCTGTGCACACCTCAAGAATTCTCTTCCTTTTCCAACTCTTCTTTCTCAGTCTTCTCTCTTCATAAACAACTCACCCTGTACCATGCATTGAAATGCAACAGGAAACAGACCTTACTATTAAAGAGGGCATGACGGCTGGGCGCGGTGGCTAATGCCTGTAATCCCAGCACTTTCCGAGGCCGAGGGGGGCAGATCATGAGGTCAAGAGATCGAGACCATCCTGGCCAACATGGTGAAACCTCATCTCTACTAAAAATACAAAAATTAGCTGAGTGTGGTGGTGCACGCTTGTAGTCCCAGCTACTCAGGAGGCTGAGGCAGAAGAATCGCTTGAACCCGGGAGGCAGAGGTTGCAGTGAGCCGAGATCATGCCACTGCACTCCAGCCTGGTAACAGAGCAAGACTCCGTCAAAAAAAAAAAAAAAAAAAAAAAAGAGCATGACAACATAATGTACTCAAAATAATTCAAATATTACCTTTACTTATGATAGATAACATGCCCTTTCATAAAAGTATGATCTATGTAAGATGACTATCACATGGAAGCTATTTCACTGTTTAAAAGCAAGAAAAAGGCTGGTCCAAGTGCAGTGGTGTTTACAACTAATGGATCGCACAATCAGTTACAGATTTCTTTGTTCCTTCTCCACTCCCACTGCTTCACTTGACTAGGCTTAAAAAAATAATAAAAATGAAAGCAAGAAAAGAACAAACTACTTATTTAGGATAAAATATCACAAATACACTTTATTTCTATCTTCTGGATATTTTATATGAAATTATGTCTCTTTGAAACATTTTTAAAACATGCCAATTAAAAAGAAATTTGGGGAGCCTTTCACTGATATGTTATGCTTTTATTATATTAAGTACAAATATAGGCTCAATATATTAGTTATATTAAGTATAAACATAGACTCCATGCCTTTGATGCTTTTATATACTCATAGACTCAGAAGTGGTAATTAACATGTGGGCAATTGTCAATAAATTCTTGCTGATTATTCACCTTCCATACAAAGTGATTTTTTTCACCAAGTCTTTTCAAAAAGCTCTGGCTTTCATATGCTAGCTTTTACTGACGCTGTATATGTGATGTGATGTGTGTGTGTGTGTATATATATATATATATATAAGTCATATGTAATTTGTGTTTGTGTGTATTTATTTATTTATTTTGGGACAGGGTCTTGCTCTGTCACCCAGGCTGGAGTGCAGTGGCACAATCGCAGCTCGCTGCAGCCTCAACCTCCTGGGACTCAAGCAATCCCTCCCACCTCAGCCTCCTGAGTAGCTGGAACCACAGGTGCGTGCCACCATTCCTGGCTAATTTTTTGGATTTTTTTGTAGAGAGGGGTCTTGCCATGTTTCCCAGGCTGTTCTCAACTCTTGGGGTCAAGCAGTCCACTTGCCTCGACCTCCCAAAGTGCTGGGATTACAGGCATGAGCCACTGCATCTGGCCATTTATTTTTATTTGAAAAAATATAGTTTTTTTGAGACAGGGTCTTGCTCTGTCACCCAGGCTGGAGTGTAGTGGTACAATCATGGCTCACTGTAGCCTGAACCTCCTGGGTTCAAGTGATCCTCCCACCTCAGCCTCTCAAGTAGCTGAGACTACAGGTGTGAGCCACCATGCCCTGCTAATTTTTGTATATATTCATATATTTTTTGGTAGAGATTGGTTTTCGTCATGTTGCCTAGGCTGGACCCGAACTCCTAACCTCAAACAGTTCTTCCACCTTGGCCTCCCAAGGTGCTAGGATTACAGGCATGAGCCACCATGTCTGGCCTGTGTGTGTATTTAAAAGTTTTCTTTGAAAAATGGGAAATTTGGGCCGGGCGTGGTGGCTCACACCTGTAATCCCAGCTCTTTGGGAGGCCGAGGTGGGCGGATCATAGGTCAGGAGTTCGAGACCAGCCTGGCCAGCATGGTGAAACCCCGTCTCTATTAAAAATACAAAAATTAGCTGGGCATGGTGGCTGGCGTAATCCCAACTACTCAGGAGGCTGAAGCAGGAGAATCATTTGAACCTGGGAGGTGGAGGTTGCAGTGAGCTGAGATCACGCCATTGTACTCCAGCCTGGGCAACAAGAGCGAAATTCCATCCCCGCCCCCCAAAAAAAGAAATATGGGAAATCTGAATACAAAGGACTGCATTCTAGATGATATTTGTCAATTTTCTTAGGTATGATAATGTCATATTATGGCTCTATAATAGAATTTATTTTTAGAAGATACATACTACAGAATTCAGGATTGAAATATCATAATGTCTGCAACTTATTTTCAAGTCATTTATCAAAAATATTGGTAGATAGATAATGCAAATGTGGCAAAATGTTAACAATTGTTGAATTCAGGAAGTGAGTTCAATATGAGTGATCATTTACTATTCTGTCAACTTTTCTATATGTTTGAGAATTTTCATAATGGTTTATTTAAAAAAACAAGTTATCATGAAAAAAACATCAGAAGCAGAAACATCAATATTCAGGCCAATTAAAAGAACCAGTGTTCTGTGTGTGTGTGTGTGTGTGCGTGTGTGTGTGTGTGATGGTATATCTGCCTGTAAGGTTTAAAGTGCTGTCACTTCAAAGCCATATTTGATGCACTCAAATAAACGTTACTATTTTCTTGACTCATCTGGAGGATGAGGGAAAAGAGCTTTAATTCTACAGCCAAAATAACGGCCTAAAGGTATTCATAGTCATATGACATTTGAAGCAATAGAAATTTAAAACTTATAATCAGACTTCAACCAGAAAAATAAATGGGTAATTTTATTTTTAATCTAAAGACATTTTTTGAATGTCTTCAGAACCATTTGAATGTTATTTCCTGTTCTTAAGGTAAAATAAACAAAATTGTTTATATCTGATTGTGTATGCCTGACCAGATTTTCTTGATGATAAAAACCATTCCCAGCTTTTGAAGACTGATGTCTGATTAACTCTTTCAAACATAAATGCCACAAAATTAATCAAAGCTGTGGTTTTTTCCCAGGATGATACTCAGCTGTGGACATTAGTATCAACAAAGAAGGGATATTTTGATGAATACAAACTTAAAGAAAATTTAGCATATAAAAAATTTTAGTTTTTAGTATATTTTCATTTGCAGTTTTTAAACTTTAGTAAACATATGTTAACATATACATGCTAAACATTTCATCTTCTTGTGCATATTTTAGAATGTCAATTTTAAATTTAAAGTTCCCCAAAATATTTGGGAGAAGAGGGTGAGGCACAGGAACTGGGGAATGGTAAAAATGTTAATATATACATAAGGAAAGAAAATCCAAACAAAAGCAAAAACAACAATCCAAAGGGAGTAATGATGTAGGTTCAGAGCTAAGTTGATCTCAGCCTATACTGTATGACCCTTATTTCTCATTGTTACAACATTCAGAATAGTAAGTGGACTTGTCAGAGCATGTTTTTTAAAACCAAGCACATCTTAACAAAGCCTGTTTTCGTCTTTACTCTCAGTTCCTGGGTTCTAAGTCTAAAGAAGAAACACAATTAGGGTTTGGCTGCTGTTTAAAATAAAGATATAATTACATAAACAATTTGTTCCATTTACTGTGCCATACAACGTGCAAGGCCTCTCTTTCCTAAGCCTAAGGACCCAAAGAACAAAGATAATCCAGCCAGCCCGTTACACGGGCAGAACCCAAACCTAGCTCCATGCCGCCATCATCTGGTCAATATGTATATTCCACTTGCACTCCGGCAGTGCCCAGAAGACGATGGATATCCGGAATCCTGAACCACCCAGAGTGGAATTCAAACTCACGGGACTCATTTTTCATGCAAAGAAATTATATTTTATGAAGGCACAATATAAAATTATATATTCTGTCTTACTGAGGCCCTTTGTTCTTCAAACCAGTAACTGAAACCAGAAAAATATTGCAGAAATGGATAAAAAAATTTCAGTTTCTTAGCTTCAAGTTCAGGGAGACTTTCCTTAAAGATCTTTACTTCAGGCCAGGTTCAGTGGCTCATGCCTGTAATCCCAGTGCTTTGGGTGGCTGAGGCGGGAGCATCGCTTGAGGCCAGGAGTTTAAAGTTACATTGAGCTATGATCTTGTCACTACACTCCAGTCTGGATGACAGAATGAGACCTTGTCTCTAAAAAAAAAAAAAAAAAAAAACTTTACTGCAAATGCATCTGCAAATAGTTCAATAGCACCTTCTGCCAATTGAGCAGAATGTGTTTTAGTAGATATGAAAGGCCCACACTCCTTAGAAGACCTGGGAGTTAGATCCACTTGGTCACTCACCTAAATGTAAGGCCTAAGGCAAGTCACCTAATATTTAGGGGCCTCTTCTGGAAAATAATGGGGCTCAACTGAGACCTTTTTATGGAGAGGATATCCAGCTTAAAAAATCCTATTATTATTTAACTTCAGTTTGTACCACAAAATTTAGTACTTAATTTTAGTCTTGCTGGATTTTCTAATTGTATCATGAGCACTAATTTTGTTTTTCCAACTAAAATTTAGGTTACTTAATGGCAAGGATGATATCAGACTCCCCAGTCTGTGTACTTTTTACTGTATTACATTACCTGAAAGATCAGTATCAGCATTTAACAAGTTATTGTTGATTAATTTTTAGAAAGTCAAAATATGAAAATTTAAAAATATATTTACTAATAAATACACACTGAACACATTTAATATAATAGCTACTGCATTTACAGCAACAAAAATGTTGCAAATGTGGACAGAAGTCAGCTAGCCACTATGCCCTTAATTGAGTCCACCAATTTTGCCTTCCTCAGTGGTTCCATACTTATCAAGCACAATGAAATCTCTTCAGGACTGGTGTCTAAGAGAATGCTAGGCTTTTATAATCTAATCCTATTTGGCTTTGTGGCATTTGATTTACCCCTATATTTGTATCATGTAATGATAAATAACATCTCTAAAGTCAGTTTGTAAACCCACAAACGCATTTCCCAGAAGTCTTTCTTATTCATGCTGGGTTAAGTTGTCCATCATCATCAAACAGCCTCTGCTGAGGGGGTTTCAAAGTTAATGACATTTCCATTTCCCCCTCCTCCTCCCCTCCTCCTCTTCCTCCCCTCCTCCTCCTCTTCCTCCCCCCCTCCTCCTCCTCTTCTTCCTCCTTCTCTCTGAAACCTGTCACCCAGGCTGGAGTGCAGTGGCATTATCACAGCTCACCGCAGCCTCCACCTCCTGGGCTCAAGAAATCTTCCCACCTCAGCCTCCAGAGTAGCTGGGACCACAGGTGCATCCCACCACGCCCAGCTAATTTTTGTATTTTTTGTAGAGACAGGGTAGCGATATGTTTCTCAGGCTGGTCTTGAACTCCTGGACTCAAGCGATCCACCCATCTTGGCCTCCCACAGTGCCGGGATTACAGGCATGAGCCACCACGCCTGGCCCATTTCTTCTTCTTAATTTTTAGTAGGAAATACCTATTTCTGAGAACTTGAAGATGTGATGTTTTTCATTAAATTTTGCTCATTATACAGATTTCACAAAGACTCCAAGGTCAAGACTCTGGTTTTCTTGTTGTGATTCCTTTTTGTGCATTTAATAAAATTCTGTAATTATTTTATTTGAAGGTTGTCAAATGAACTTCCAGATTATGCAAATTAGATAATGCTGTCTAATATCTCTACCTGCTTATCTGCCTATATGCTAGAGTCCTCCTAATGTGCTTAAAGAGTTGGATTAGAGGTCATGGATTTCCTAGGAGATTATGTCTTAGGTAAATACTGCCAATTTGACTTAGTGCAGTAAAAATATGAGACTTTATTTCAGTGAACAGTTTGCAAATCAGGAATATACAGCTTCCAGCGTGAAACCAAGGTGCCTTTAAGAGAATAAAGTGAGGGTTTGGCTTTTATAAAGTTCCTGCCCTGGTTCCCAATCAGATCAGTTTACGCAAATGAATGATTCAAATTTGCTTAGTTCCGATTGATTGACAGCTGAGCCCTGATTGGCAGAGGTAGTGAGACCTAATTTGTCTGTTTGGGTGAGCTCTGATTGGTTGGTTCAGTTGAGCTCTGAAACTGCCAGAGTTGAACAGAGGTGTGGACTTCTGGGGAACTCAGGGTACATGTATGACTTACGGTCAGCAAATGACTTCTTGGCTCGATTTTAAATTTAGGCCCAGTTAGCCGCTCCGGATTTATCTTGAAGGATTGGGTCTTTCAGGTTCACATTTGTTGACATAACACACATCCCAATTATAAATGTATACTAGATAAGAGAGGAAAACAGCTAACTGCTTTTCTGCTGTTTGCTTATTGAATCTTACTTATTTTCAAGTTAAAACAAGCAACACTTCTTGCTGTTTTTGCACTACTACTATGCTTTTGCCCATGCAACTCCTGCCTGACATGCCCTTTTCTGCATCACTTGCAGTATTTTATTGACCTTATTAATTTACTATCTATAAACCCTTAAAGAATGATGACTGCAGCTGGGCACAGTGGCTCATGCCTGTAATCCCAGCACTTTGGAAGGCCGAGGCGGGCGGATCACAAGGTCAGGAGATCGAGACCATCCTGGCTAACACGGTGAAACCCCGTCTCTACTGAAAATACAAAAAAAAATTAGCTGGGCATTGTGGCGGGCGCCTGTAGTCCCAGCTACTCGGGAGGCTGAGGCAGGAGAATGGCGTGAACCCGGGAGGTGGAGCAGCCTGGGCGACAGAGCGAGACTCCATCTCAAAAAAAAAAAAAAGGCCAACGACTGTGTCTTTTACACATTCACTCATTTATTTATTCAATAAAGATTTAGCTGGCTGGGCGAAGTGGGTCACACCTGTAATTCCAGCACTTTGGGAGGCCAAGGCAGGCAGATCACTTGAGGTCAGGAGTTGGAGACCAGCCTGGGCAACATGGCGAAACCCCATCTCTACCAAAATTCAAAAGTTACACAGGCGTGGTGGTGGTGCACGCGTGTAGTCCCAGCTACACAGAAGGCTGAGGTGGGAGGATTGCTTGAGTCCAGGAGGGGGAGATTGCAGTGTTACAAGAGTTATTAAGAAATTATGTTAGGCAGATAGAGAGGAAAAGGGGTCGTTGTAAAGTTATTTCTTTTAAAGCAGCTCCAGAAACATTTCTTGTCTAGCAGGAAAGCCCGGGCTCTTAGAGCTAGGCCAGCAACCTTTGATATGCAAATACAGGCCATTAGAAACCGGGTCCACCCAAACATGGCAATTCCTGCCCCCTTCTTCTTGCCCTTGCCCAAACATGTGCCTGGTAACATGGCTGCCCCCACATATCCCTACCTGTGTGGAACATCATGGCACCCTGAATTTGCATCTTAAAAGGCTAGGGTGGGATGGCCAGTTTTTTCCTCAGGCTACCATGAAAGACGTGGCTGATCAAACCAATCCCCTGAGCCGTACGCAAATCAGACACCACTTCCTCCAGTCTACTCGTGTAAGCAGCCACTTTTCCATGGCTTGTGGGGTTTCATCTCTCCACTTTGGAGCCCCCCCCCCCGCCCCCTCCCCCTCGTCTGTGCATGGGGGAGCTTCTTCCTCCTTACTTGCCTATTAAACTCTCTGCTCCTGAAAACCACTACGTGTGTCCATGCCGTTTTATCTAATTTGACTCGAGACGAAGAACCCTGGTGTTCCTCCACTCATTGGAACCGTATCAGCAGCAAGACAAGATCGCGTCACTGCATTCCAGCCTGGGTGACACAGTGAGACCCCATTTCAAAAAAAAAAAAAGAAAATATTTAGCTATGTGTCAACTCTGGAGAGTATAGCAGCAATAAAAACAGACAAAAATCCCTTCCCTCATGAAACTTATATAGATTAGATGTAATAAATGAGTAAAAGATACCACGTATTAGATGCAACAAGTGCTAAAGAAGTAGAATAGAGAGTGTTGCTGGGAGTCGGGTCGCAAGTTTTTAATATGGTTGTCAAGGAAGCTTTTATTAATGTGACATTTGAGCAAAGACCTGAAAGAGATGAGGGCAAACTGTGGATATTTTCGGGCAGAGTGTTCCAGAACGAGGGAATAACAAGTCCAAGGATACTAAAATGGTAATATGTTGGATCGTGCTTGACTTGTAGAAGAGCTACAGGGAGGTTCATGTGGCTGGAGTAGAGTGAGCGACAGAATAATTTTGTTCATTGTAGTATTCTTAGGAGTTAGCACTGTGTCTGAATCATATCAAGAATTAATGTATTTTTAATGGATCAATCAGTATTTTGGTGCTAATGTAAAAAAAGTTGCCAAACATCAACATCATTTTTCACAGAATTAGAAAAAAACAATTCTAAAATTCATATGGAACGAAAAAAGAGCCCCAATAGCCAAAGCAATCCTAATCAAAAAGAACAAATCTGGAGGCATCACATTATCGAGCTTCAAATTATGCTATAAAACTGCAGTTACCAAAACAGCATGGTACTGGTATAAAAGTAGGCACACAGACCAATAAAACAGAACAGAGAACCCAGAAATAAACCCAAATACATGCAGCCAACTGATCTTTGACAAAGCATACAAAAACATCAATCGGGAAATGGACATCCTATTTAATAAACGATGCTGGGGAAACTGGCAAGCCACATGTAGAAGAATGAAATTGGATCCCTATCTCATCTTATACAAATATCAACTCAAGATGAATCAAATACTTAAATATAAGACCTGAAACCATAAAAATTCTAGAAGACAACATTGTAAAAACTCTTCTAGTCATCAGCCTTGGCAAAGTATTCATGACTAAGACCCCAAAAGCAAATGCAACAAAAACAAAAATAAATAAATGGGACCTAATTAAACTAAAAAGCTTCTTCATAGCAAAAGAAATAATAATCAGAGTAAACAGACAACCCAGAGTGGGAGAAAATATTTGTAAACTATGCATCCCACATAGGACTAGTGTCAAGAATCTACATGGAACCCAAACAAATCAGCAAGAAAAAAAAAAAATCCCATCCAAAAGTGGGCAAAGGACATGCACAGACATTTCCAAAAGAAGATATACAAATGGCCAAAAAACATATGAAAAATGCTCATCATTACTAATCATCAGGGAAATGCAAATTAAAACCACAATGAGTTACTGCCTTACTCCTGTAAGAACGGCCATTATTAAAAAGTCAAAACACAATAGATGCTGGCATGGATGTGGGGAAAAGGGAATGCTTATTCACTGCTGGTGGGAATGCAAATTAATACAACCTCTATAGAAAACGGTATGGAGATTCCTTAAAGAACTAAAAGTAGGTCGACCATTTGATCCAGCAAGCCCACTACTGTATGTACCCAAAGGAAAAGAAGTCATTTATATGAAAAACACTTGCACACACATTTATGGTAGCACAAATGCAAAAGATGTGGAACCAACCTAAGTGCCCATCAACCAATGACTAAAGAAAATGTGGTATATAGACACCACGGAATACCACTCAGCCATGAAAAGGAATAAAACAATGTCTTTGGCAGCAACTTGTATGGAGCTGGAAGCCATTATTCTAAATGAAGTAACTCAGGAGTGGGAAACCAAAACCTGTATGTTCTTGCTTGTAAGCGGGAGCTAAGCTTTGAGTACATGAAGACATACAGAGTGGTATAATGGAATTTAGAGACTCAGCAGGGGGAGGGTGGGAATGGGGTTAGAGATAAATAACCACATATTAAGTACAATGTACACTACTTGGGTGACAGGTGCACTAAAATCTCAGAAGTCACCACTACATTATTCATCCATATAACAAAAAAAATTTATACCTCAAAAGGTATTGATACAAAAATTTTTTAAATGTCAATATTTCACAAAAACCTAAATTGTACTAAACCCAGCGCAGTTACTTTTGTAACAAGGAAAATATTTTGTCTGGTTGCCCTGACTTCAGTTACGCTACTGAAACACTTATTGTGTCTACAATTGGTGGGTTCTTGATCTCACTGACTTCAAGAATGAAGACGTGGACCCTCACGGTGAGTGTTACAGTTCTTAAAGATGGTGTGTCGGGAGTTTGTTCCTTCTGATGTTTGAACGTGTTTGGAGTTTCTTCCTTCTGGTGGGTTCGCGATCTCCCTGGCTTCAGGAGTGAAGCTGCAGACCTTCGCGGTGAGTGTTACAGCTCTTAAGGCGGTGCGTCTGGAGTTGTTCATTCCTCCCAGCGGGTTCGTGGTCTTGCTGGCCTCAGGAGTGAAGCTGCAGACCTTTGCCATGAGTGTCACAGCTCACAAAGACAGTGCGGACCCAAACAGTGAGCACCAGCAAGAGTTACTGCACAGAGCAAAACAACTAAGCTGGAAACCTGAGGTAGTTGCCGCAGCTGGCGCTGGCAGCCTGCTTTTATTCTCTTATCTGGCCCCACCCACATCCTGCTGATTGGTCCATTTTACAGAGAGCTGATTGGTCCATTTTGACAGGGTGCAGATTGGTGCATTTACAATCCCTGAGCTAGACATAAAAGTTCTCCAAGTCCCCCACTAGATTAGCCAGACACAGAGCACTGATTGATGCATTTACAAAGCCTGAGCTAGATACAGACTGCTGATTGGTGCATTCACAAACCTTGAGCTAGACACAGGGTGCTGATTGGTGCATTTACAATCCTCCAGCTAGACATAAAAGTTCTCCAAGTCCCACCTCCCCCCACCAACTCAGGAGGTCAGCCGGCTTCGCCTGGTGGATCCCGTGCGGGGGCAGCGGGCGGAGCTGTTCAACCAGTCCTGCGCTAAGTGCCTGCGGGCTCCTCAGCCCTTGGGCGGTAGATGGGACCGGGTGCTGCGGAGCAGGGGGCGGCACTCGTTGGGGAGGCTAGGGCTGCGCAGGAGCCCATGGCGGAGTGGGGGAAGGCTCAGGCATGGTGGGCTGCAGGTCCTGAGCCCTGCCCTGCAGGGAAGCAGCTGCGGCCCTGTGAGGATCCAAGTGCAGTGCCGGTGGGCCGGTACTGCTGGGGGACCCGGCGCACCCTCTGCAGCTGCTGGCCCGGGTGCTAAGCCGCTCACTGCCCGGGGCCAGTGTTTCCGGTCTGCCGCTCCAAGTGCAGGGCCCACAGATCCCATTCCCGCCTGGAACTCACGCTGGCTGCATGCAGCCCCGGTTCCAGCCTGCTCCTCTCCCTCCACACCTCCCTGCAAGCAGAGGGAGCCGGCTCTAACCTCGGCCAGCCCAGAGAGGGGCTCCCACAGTGCAGCGGCGGGCTGAAGGGCTCCTCAAGCACCGCCGAGGCCGAGGAGGTGCCAACAGCCAGCCCTCTGCGAGGGCTGCCAGTAGGCCGTCACCTCTCATTATGACTTTTGTTAATTCAGATGTTTAGATCAGTTCAGATGTTATGTTGGGAAGCATTTTACAACAATCACATATTTTTCTCTTTGCATTTCTTCTTGAAATACTTAGAACTGTAGTTTATAGTGAATATAAACACTGGAAAATGCCACAACATTGTTGGGTAGTATTCTAATAACATAACATTCAGACCTTCTAGCAAGGTTAATAGAACTACTCAGCATCACTTAAACGAATTGCCAGTTTGAGGACTTATTTTGCTTCTAATTTCTTAGAACATGACTCATAGAATTTTATTTATTATGCATATCATGTTATCAATATTTATTTTACTTGCAAGAATGCCTCATTGTTACCAGAAGATGGGGCTGTGAACACCATATGCAACATGGCCACCATCATGAGCCAGACTGATTAGATCTTCACTACTGCTTTCCTGCCTGCTCCTTTTTCTGCTCACTTTAGACTCCATTTGTCAGTGTTTCCTGCCATTGCTTTTCACTTGTTAGCGGGTTTGTTTGAATCAGTGTATGTTGACTGCTAAACTTCAATTCCTGCAGAACTGTAATACTTTCTTTTGACTTCCTGATTTCTTGGCTGATTTTTCTTGGGATTCAAAGAAACATAAACAGTTAAGCTTTGAACAACTCAGCAATAAGGGGATCGACCCCTAAGCAGCCAACTACTGTTGACTGCAAGCCATGCCAAGAACACAAACAGTTGAGTAACACATATTTTGTATATGTATTATGTACTGTCTTCTTGAAATAAAGTAAGCTAGAGAAAAGAAAATGTCATTAAGAAAACCATAAGGAAGAGAAAATACATTTATAGTAATTATTATTATTGTACTTATTTACCAATACTGTAAGTTTATTTCTTTTGCTTACAAGATGAATCCCTGACTGAAGTGGTAGCAACCACAGCTGCAGACCTCAATCTACAGTACTTATTAAGCAATTAAACTTTTCCTTGTAATGACTATTCTCTGCTTCTTGGGAGCATTTACAGCATCGCTAGTGGCACTTTGTATAGGTACCACGGTGTTATTCAAGGTTTATGGCAGTGCACTAAACACGATGAAAAATACAGGAACCGTGAGTGATCACTTTTTACTATGACACACAATTTACTGGAGAGATAACTGCTCTTGTGGAGATGATTAACATCACGAAGTGTTTTAAGTGGATACATTCAAAACACTTGGGCTCACTGCAATAGCAATGAGAGGTGCCATGAAATTAGTACAGCACTACAGTATGTATGAGTTATATGCAGTTATGATTTAATGCTGCATCGTTATGTTTGTTTCAATTTCTCTCAACTGTTAATGGTGCCACGGTCTGTGTTTATGTGTGTATGTTTTGATAAATTTTAACTTTTTATAATACATTTGTGGGCCGGGAGCAGTGGCTCACACCTGTAATCCAGCACAAGGCGGGTGGATCACCTGAGGTCAGGAGTTCAAGACCAGCCTGACCAACATGGTGAAACCCCATCTCTACTAAAAATACAAAAATTAGCTGTGCGTGGTGGCGGGCACCTGTAATCCCAGCTACTCAGGAGGCTGAGGCAGGAGAATCACTTGAACCTGGGAGGCAGAGGTTGCAGTGAGCCAAGATCGCTTCATTGCGCTCCAGCCTGGGCAACAAGTGAGGCTCCGTCTCAAAAAAAAAGTTATATTTGTGTATATTTTAGGGTATTAAATGATAAAAGATGAGTATCTACATATTTTATGCATCAATGACATACTTTTCTTAATTTTTCAATATTTCTAGGCTATACAGTTTATCTGTTTTTTAAATTGTTGCAAATATCCAAAACTTTTTCCAATATATGTAGAAAAAAACCCGTGTATAAATGTATGCACAGAGTTCAAAATTGTGTTGTTCCAGGGTCAACTGTACTATCTTTCCCAAAAAAATGGGTGAAGGGAAACACTAATGGTAAAATATCTGTCTCCTCAGTGTCACCAGATCCTGAGAGTTTTGGGATTTCGATAGACTCTTCAAGAAATAAAAGCTTCTCAAGTGTCAATGTCCTTTGGGCAGAGACCTCCAGGAACACATCTGTAGTTAACCAAGTTGGAATTATTTCTGGTTGCAGTGAGGAAGAACACACACCTTGAGGAAGAATGGGCTGCCTCGGTAAAAGGGTGTTAAGAAAGAACCTATTATACGATTTGGGCTTTGTGGTGATTTGGGGGAGCATCTAAGGAAGCGGGAATATGCTCTCAATTGGATGCAGTCAGAAAGCTGGGGGAAGTCTATGATTGTGTCAGCAGGGAAACGTATCCGAGTCACACGACTTCAAAATAGTAATACCAGTGGTGAATCCCTTGGGGTCTGCAGCACCCTCAATTCTGGCCTCCTCCGAATAAAGTATTCAACTGACGGACATAAGGAAGAAGGAGAGACCCAAGCAAGTTTTAGAGCAGGAGTAAAAATTTATTTAAAAGCTTTAGAGCAGGAATGAAAAGAAGGAAAGTATGCTTGGAAGAAAGCCAAACAGGCAACTTGAAAGGCAAGTACACAGCTTGATATTTTGACTTGGTGTTTGTTTTTGTCTTGAGACAGATTCTTGCTCTGTTGCCTAGGCTGGAGTGTAGTAGCGCGATCTTGGCTTGCAACCTCCACCTCCCAGGTTCAAGCAATTCTTGTGCCTCAGCCTCCTGAGTAGTTAATTTTGTTTTTTTTGTTTTTTGTTTTTTGGTTTTTTTTTTGTATTTTTAGTAGAGACAGGGTTTCACCATGTCTCTCACCATGTCTCTACAGGGTTTCACCAGTTGGCCAGGCTGGTCTCAAACTCCTGACCTCAGATGATCCGCCCGTCTCAGCCCTGCAAAGTGCTGGGATTACAGGCGTGAGCCACTGTGTGCCTGGCCTTGGGGTTTTATATATTGGCTTACTTCTGGGGTCTTGCATTACTTCTCCCCGATTCTTCCCTTGGGGTGGGCTGTCCGCATACACATGCTTGAGCCCACTCGCCCCACTCCTGAGATCTTATCGGGAAGCTGCTGATCACTAGTTTCAGGTGTTTTCTATCAGGAGCCTGCTGTTCCCTGGTGCCAGCTGTGATCAATTATTATTTTAGTGAGACAGTTAACAACCGCTTGACCATCACCTGATGGTTGCCCGACATTACTGATATGTGTGTGTGGTGTGGAGCCCTCTCCTGCCCTGCTCATTCCTGACTAGCTACCCACTGTAACAAGATTGAGATCTTGGGCACCTCAGTCTTATCTATAGAGAAGTGGCTAGCATGAGAATAAAGCTGCAATTTTAAAGTAGTAGTAGTTATTTGTTTGGGCCAAGAAAAAGGTGTTGTATTTTGTAGTCAGTAAAGTGAGCTTTTTGTCTGTGCTTAGAAAAGCTTAATGAAGTGGTTTGCTTTGTATCATTGTATCATGATTTCAGAGTGACCTTGTCTGCGTGAGATTATTTCTCTTCAATAGGAGAATAACAAGGCCTAGCTGTGAGTGTCAGGCCAGCTTCTCAATGTTAAGGACTCTTTCCTTTTTCTTTCTTACATGTTAGTTTTATAATACATTTTTCATTCAAATATACATACAGAAAAGTACATAAATTATAAATGAATTTTCATAAAGTGAACACATCAGTGTACTAATGTTCGGCTTAAGAAACAACATATCCAACTTCCAGAAGTCCCCTTCATACACCCTTCAGATCACTAACCCTGAGGTTACCCACTATCCTGAGTCTAACACCACAGATTAGTTTTGCCTGATTTTGAATTTTTTATGACTAGAAACATGTAATATGCACTTTTTTGAGTATAGGCTTATACTCAACATTATGTTTGAGATTCATTCATGTTATTCTGTGTCATTGTAATTAGTTCATTCTCACTGATGAATAGTATTCCATCATGTAAGCACACCAGTTTATCTCCATTCTAGTGTTGATGGACATTCGGGAGCTTCCAGTTTGGAGCAATTAGGAATTAGTTCACAGTGCTGCTATGAATGTTCTCCTACATGTTTTTGGTGAATGCCATGTATATATTCCCGCTGGGGAGGAGTCGAATTGTTGTATATTTATGTTCAGCTTTAGTAGATAATGCCAAACATTTTTCCACAGTGATTGTACCAATTTATGCTCACACCAGCAGTGTAAAAGAATTCTGGTTGCTCTCTTTCCCATGTTATGTAAACTCTTCCAGAATACAGAAAAAGATGAAAACTTCTAAATGCATTCTACAAGGATTCTATTACCTTGATACAAAATTGAGAAAGTATAGAAAAGGAAAAGTATAGGTTAATGACATCTTTAAATGGAACTGTAAAGATAATGAAAATATTAGCAAACTGAACCTACAAATTTTTTTAAAAAACCAAACCAGGACCAGAATGGGTTTATTCCAACAACAGAAGTAATGCTCAAAACTAGGAGGTTTTGAAATAATGCATACTAATTTATCAATGTTAGCTATTATATAATTCATTAAATCCCAAATTTATTTTTGTTAATATAATTCATTAAAATAGAAACTGTTAATATAATTCCTTTCGAAGACTAGAGGAGAAAAGCAGATAATCTCCAAAGATGCCAAAAAAGCCGTTGATAATATTCAATTCTCACTTTAATAAAAATTCTAGAAACAAAGATATAAAAGTCCACGTTCTCTCTCCTTCAGTCTACTTGTCGGGTTCATCATCCATTATTACCCCACATGAAAGCTAACTTCTTTTTCCTTGCTCCTCCATTTGCTAGCTGTGCAGCCTTTGACAAGTTACTTAACCACTCTGTGCTGATTTCCTATGTGTAAAATAAGAGTACCTACCTTATGTTGTAATGATCAAGTCCTCAATACATTATTCTTAATCACTTTTTAATTGCAAGAATTTGGTCATTAAACATCCCTTTGACTGGATTGCGAGCACCTTGACAGCAGGGACTAACAGTGGAACTTAAGGAATGTTTGTTGAATCCTGATGCAAGCTTTCTCACCTTCCTGTGTTCTCTCATTGCTTCCTCATCCTGTCCAGCCGTCCGTCCACCCGTCGCAAGCCTAACCCCAGTCAATAACCACTGTTTACAACACTTTCTTTGTACCCTTCTTATAGTGCTTATTACATTGTTTTGAATACTAAATGAATATATAGTGCGTCGTTGTGTTTAACATTTAGGACATAACCACTCATAATGTTACAGTTAAAAAAATAGTTTTGTGCATTCCTCTAGGGCCGAACTGTGCCGTACTTCTGGTTTCACTGTATAGTGTCTACAAAGCACAGTGTCAAAGACACAGCTCGGGATGAGAACTGGGCTAAGGCGCGCCCCGCACTCCCCAAACCCTATTATTCACGGCCCGGAGAGGTGCGGGCTCCGAAGGTGTGGAGAGCGAAACACGCAGAGCAGTGATTCCACTCATCAGTCACACAGTAAGGCGGGACAGCCCCATCTCGCAGTTTTTCATTATTCAACACAGAGCCCAACGCGCACGCAACAGATCCGCGCGCAGGGCTGTTTGGGGGCGCTTGGGGCGCACAGTCTGGGGCAGGCGGAACCTCAGTCCTCAGCCCCGCGTTTCCCGCGACTCCGCTCTCACCGCTACACTACCACACAAACGGCCTCCTTCCCCCACCCCCGGGGGCCCATCCCGGTGGCGGGCTCCGGAGCTCGGGACTGCTAATTTCAGCGAAACGATTAAAAGACGCCCCTACAGCTGACGGCACTTTCTCTCCCCCGGCAGGGAAGGACGTCCAGCGTAGCGTCGCCCACGCTTCCCCGCCGGCGCAGAGCAGGCCTCACAGAAGCGCACGCCGCTGGCACGCACGCCGCCCCGCCCCCACGTCCCAGCGCCAGCCGCGCCCCGCGCTTGCACGCATCCCGGCCTCACTGCCCCTCGACTCTTGTTCCGTTGGAGGGGCCTGAGGCGAGCTTGAGCGCGCTTTTGGCCGGAGGGAAGCCGGAGGAGACCGGGTCGACTGGGCAGAGCGGCAGAGGGTCGAGGAGCCTGCTCTGCACGCCCAGGGAGTAGAAGTGGGCAGGGAGCAGGGTCACGTGAGGGAGCACGCCGCGACTGAGCTTGGGTCCGACTGGAGCTCAGGCTCGCGACCCAGACTGGTGGGCCAGGCCTCCAAGCCGGCCTTACACCCAATCCAAGGAGGACAGACCGGACACAGAGGGACGGAGCGAGCAAGGAGACATGGCCTCATCATTCCTGCCCGCGGGGGCGATCACCGGCGACAGCGGTGGAGAGCTGAGCTCAGGGGACGACTCCGGGGAGGTGGAGTTCCCCCATAGCCCTGAGATCGAGGAGACCAGTTGCCTGGCCGAGCTGTTTGAGAAGGCTGCCGCGCACCTGCAAGGCCTGATTCAGGTGGCCAGCAGGGAGCAGCTCTTGTACCTGTATGCCAGGTACAAACAGGTAAAGTAGCAGGGAGAGGGTGGATGGGGGAGAAAGACACGGAGCCTTCTTCCTCAACAACTGATAGCAAGCATGTATGGTTAATAGCTAGGTGTAATGAAGCTTGTGTATGTGTATTTTGTTTTGGTTTTTTTTGACCATCTGCTGGGGATGAGCATCATCCTGAACGTGGACAAGATGTTTGCTTTCCTAGGAGTGATGTTTATTTAGCTGGACACTGGACATTGTTTTTCTGTTTTTTTCTCTGACTTATTCAGTGATCT
This sequence comes from Pan troglodytes, assembly GCF_028858775.2. NCBI lineage: Eukaryota > Metazoa > Chordata > Mammalia > Primates > Hominidae > Pan > Pan troglodytes. Next base: position 68,622,299 of record NC_072398.2, read on the forward strand.
TGCATTTTACCAGCCCAAGAACCTTTACAAAATGAAGATAAAATGAGATATATCATTCATTTACTCTTTCCCAGAGGGCCACATGGAAGTAAATACGGTAAAGTTAATAAAACTATATAGAGATCCAAAAAGATAATAGGATTGTAATAATGTGATGCAGGGCTGGGCGTGGTTGCTCACGGCTGTAATCCCAGCACTTTGGGAGGCCGAGGCGGGAGGATCACCTGAGGTCGGGAGTTGGAGACCAGCCTGACCAACATGGAGAAACCCCGTCTCTACTAAGTTAGCCGGGCGTGGTGGCGCATGCCTGTAATCCCAGCTACTCGGGAGGCTGAGGAGGCGGAGGTTGCGGTGAGCGAAGATTGTGCGCCATTGCACTCCAGCCTGGGCAACAAGAGCGAAGAAACTCCACCTCAAATAATAATAATAATAATGTGATGCGATGCAAAATGCAGTATTACAACTTTTATTGTGATTTTTATAAAATCCTAAATATCTCTGATGTATGTTTTCGTTGAGTATGTCTTCCTTTCTGTTTGATACAATCTAAAAATTTTAGAGCTATGAACACCAGAGGAAATAATGCCCTTCTTTTACAGTAAAGGAAACTGAAGGCCATAGAGAGTAGGCACCTTTCCTAGGGTCATACAAATACATCAGTCAGAACTGGATTGTAGCTCCTGACTCAGTCTAAGGCTGTGAACTTTACCTGGAAATAGGGAGGTGTATAGACACGTTTAATTTATAATTCAGGGTGACATTGGTTGATACCAGAAGGAAAATAATTGCTTTATCATAAGCAACATATATTTGTTCAGCAGCTTTTATGTGCAAGACACTTGGGTATAATGCCTACAGAGAATGCAGAGAAGCAAAAACATCATGACACTCACTTTTTTTTTTACAGAGGGTCTGGGTTTCACCACATTTCCCAGGCTGGTCTTGAACTCCTGAGCTCAGGCGATCCACCTGCCCAAAGTGCTGGGATTACAGGCATGAGCCACTGCACCTGGCTGACACTTTTTTTTTTTTTTTTTTTTGAGATGGAGTTTTGCTCCTGTTGCCCAGGCTGGAGTGCAGTGGCTGGATCTTAGCTCACTGCAACCTCTACCTCCCCGGTTCAAGCGATTGTCCTGTCCCAGCCTCCCGAGTAGCTGGGATTACAGGTGCCTGCTGCCATGCCCGACTAATTTCTTGTATTTTTAGAAGAGACGGGGTTTCATCATGTTCGCCAGGCTGTTCTTGAACTCCTGACCTTAGGTGATCTGCCTGCCTTGGCCTCCCAAAGTGCTGGGATTACAGGTGTGAGCCACCACGCCCCGCCAACATTTGCTTTAAGAGACTTAAAGTACTTGAGGAGTCTAGGTTTGAACATACCTGAAAAATTGCTGACAAGAGTTAAATAACAGTTCAGGAAAATTACAGCTCTTTGAAACACTAGAGGAAAGGAAATTCTGGATAATAGCCTATTTTGTTTTATTAAAAATGTGTAACCTTTTTTTCTTTTTGCCTCTTGACATAGTTACATATTTTCCCCTGTATTTGTTAAAGGAAAAATAAGTTGGGGGAGAGGCCCTGCTGTGTTCTTTTTGTTGTTGTTTTTTTTTAACTAAAAAAGTTTTTTTAGAGACAGGATCTTGTTTCGTTGCTCAGGCTGGAGGGCAGTTACACACTCATAGCTCACTGCAGCCTTGAAGCTTCTGGCTTCAAGCGATCCTCCTGCGTACGCCTCCTGAAGTACTGTTATTACAGACATGATCCCGCATGCCCAGCCCCACTGTGTTCTTAAACTGGATGTACTGAGTAAAAATGAACCTTGTTTTGAAGGTTGATGGTCATTATTATGAATATCAGTTAATGTGACCTGAGAGAGAAAGCTGTAGGAACAAATGGTATAAATTATAGTGTTGAATGAAAATTACCTCCAAATTGGCCTTGGAATTAGCTTTCTTGGAAAAGTTGTAGATATCTGTTTTCTCTTTGGTCATTTGTTATACTTTGTCCTAATAACATTAGAGTGAAACTTTTGATTATTTAACAAATATTTACTGAGAATCATATTTTAGGACCTGTAATATGTCTGATGATTCTCTGGGCAGTATGAGACTGATTTTCCCCAAATTCCCTAGAAAATATTATTTTTCGTTCTAGGACATATCTTTATTTATTGATATTGGTGTCATTATTAAATACTATATTTCTAAGTCATCAGTGAACTGTAGTCACCTATTGACTTGGGAACCATTTTGTCTCAGGCATACTCACTTCATCCAGATAAGATGAAGGAGGGATGTCCCTCATCCTTTCAAGAACTTGACTTTATGGTGTTTAGAGATATTCTGTATCTGAAAATAAAATTCTGCATTGTTAGAGAATAATATGCTTACTTATATATGACACTGGGCCACAGTTTTCATCAATCTCCTAAATATTTTTGACAAAATTGTGAGATAGTGTTAAGAATAGCATCTTTGATAGAATAATAAAGTTGGAAGTCCAATATCATTTCTGCATATTGGATCAAAATTTATAAAATAACGTTTTGTATTCAGAATAGCACGCTATTTTGTAGGCTGGATGAGGTTGTTGGCAGGAAGATAATAAAAATAAGCTGAAATATGAACCTTATTTTCTCAGGGAGAACTCTAAACTTAGCATCATAGCTTTATTAGTCTCAGATAAGCCTATGGCTTCAAAATAATCTTTTAATAAAGTTTCAACAAAATCAAATGAATGAACAATTTTTTGGTCCTTCTTTACATCAGCCTACACTCTCCCTCCTAAAGATAGCTAATTGACAGCTGTGAAAACTGGAGAGTAATGAAAATTTGTGAATTCCTGTTGACTTCATAAGATACTGTTTAATAATACTTTTTTTTTTTTTTTTGAGACAGTTTTGCTCTGTCATCCAGGCTGGAATGCAGTGGCATAATCTGGGCTCACTGCAACCTCCGCCTCCTAGGTTCAAGCGATTCTCTTGCCTCAGCTTCCCGAGTAGCTGTGATTACAGGTGTCTGCCACCGCACCTGACTAATTTTTGTATTTTTAGTAGAGATGGGGTTTCACCATGTTGGCCATGGTTGACCAGGCTGGTCTCCTGATCTCAGGTGATCCACCTGCCTTGGCCTCCCAAAGTGCTGGGATTACAGGCATGAGCCACCGTGCCTTAATACTACTTTATTAAATATTAACCCTTGAGTCAAGTCTTACATTTTTGTGTGATGAGATGGGAAGTACACACAAAGTACTTCTGCTGCATACTGAATTAACTATTTTGAGGAAAAGCACTTGTGTAATTTCTGAGTCGCAAAATGAACTATATTCTTTTCCATTTTTACTTAACAGAACAACTCACAGATAATTATACCTACTCAAATTTGGGTATTTGGCAGGTAGTTTCTTAAAAATGAACGAAATAAGCCTGTCACTTCAAGGAAAACAACTCAAAGTGTTTGTTGCCAGTAATAACATTTGAACCTTCAAGTGAAAATGAGAAATTTGGAAAATCTGTATCTGCCACCATGAGCTTGACAGCTTACCAGTACTTAAAAACTTTTTTTGATGAGATAAGTGGTGACAGTCATGAATGTGAACGTTTGCTATTATATCATGAAATGTGTCAACATTTGAAAAGTCTGTGTAACTCAGTAAACCATATTTTCTAAATATTTCATGGAATGATGTTACAAATTATGTGTTGGTAAAAGATGCCTTTCAAAGTGCAAGTCAGACCAATGGATTTCAGTGTTAACAGTATGAAAAATTCATTGATATGAGTTCAGATTCCTCGTTGCAACTGACCTTAAACTACCATCTGTTAGGTTTTGGCATAGTATCAAAGAAGAATATCTACAATTATCTGAAAATGCTGCTAAAATACTTCTCTCTTTTTCTAACAACATTTCTGCGTGAAGCCGAATTTTCTTCATATACTTCAACCAAAACAACATATTGCAGTAGACTGGATGCAGCATTAGATATGCAAATGCAACTGGCTTCTACTAAGCGAGACATTAAAAAAATTAAAAAATATAAAACAGTGCTACTTTTCTCACTAATTTTTTTAGAATATGTAGTTATTTTGCATGAAATGTTATTTATGTTAACATCTAATGGGTTTATTATTTTTAAATGAATACACATTTTTTAAATGTCCCAGTTTTAATTTCTAATGTGGTAAATATCGATAGATATAACCCATATAAATGATGGCTCTTTAGGATCCTTAATTTCTGAGAGTATAAAGGGATTACAAGACTAAAAAATTTGAAAACTGCTGCCCTAAGTTCCTTTTTCATGGTCAGAGGTGGCTTACCATCACCACATGTATATCCTATCCAGAGCAAAGGGAAAGGGGAAGACAAGCTCCTTTTCTTTTTAAGAAAGGTATTTGTATCACTCTTCCACACATCCAGTCCCCAGAACCTAGGCAGAAGTTGGATGGCCATGTATAATGTTTAGCCGGATGATCATGTGTCCAGCTGAGACTTCTGTTACTATAGGAGAAATGGAGAACTATTGGCATTTGTTTCTGCCACTGGATAGTGTCTGGATAAAAAACAAAAATAGTTATAATTGTTATTTTTATGTCTTAAAGTTTGTATAATTTATCTCATATATTATTTCTAACAGTCTGGTAGTTCATGTGATTTTAGAGAGTCCAGAATTGAAGCCCAGACTCTATTTAGCATTTAAGAGAGAATGATGTAGTAAAGGGATATTGAGCTTTGGAGTCAAACACTCTTTGATTTAAATCCGGACTACTAATTCAGGATATACTAATGTGTGAACTGAGACAACCCTCCTGAGCTTCTCTCTTCATTTATAAAATGAGTTTGTGATGGCATACCTAGCAGGATTTTTTTTTTTTTGGCCCATTTGAGATAAAATATGTGAAGTGTTTGGTCTATCGTGATTGTTCAAGAAATGTGGCTCCTTCTTTTTCACCCTTTCTTCTCTCTATTCCATCATAACAGGGCTGCTTCTATGTAAGTATACATTTTAATAACAGCATAGGGCCATGCAATTAATCGCTAAGCAAATGATAGAGGTGGTAATTGTTATGAATTCAGAGGTAGATGAGATCATTGTAGACTGAAAGGGTTCTTAGAATCTGAAATTTGAGTAGAACTGGAAGGTCGTGCAGCATCTTGAAAAGCTGAGGAAAGAAAAGGCATTTCAGGTGAGTGGAGTAACAAGCAAAACCCTGAACTAGGAATACCTAAGGCAGTCAGTAGATCATTCTGGTTAGATGAAGGCATCAGTTAGAGTAATGGGAAACAGTGGGAAAATCCCTGAGAAGTAGATAGGTTCTGTGGATGAGTTAAGAACAGTTACAGGCTCTATTCTAATAGAAAGATGAGACTTTACACAAAACTTTCTAAACACATGGTAGAAAAAGTGAAAAGTACCATAAAAGATATATAGAGTAAATGCTCTAAGAGTTCATAAGGGAGGAAGATGACTTCTGGCAGTGGGAATCAGGGCCTGTATAGTGAATTCTGCACTTGTGTGAATTTCATTTATGCTTATTCTCTATGAAAATTTCACTGTGCAGTTTAACTACAAATGTCATTTGAGGATTAAAATTAAGTATTGACCTCAAACAAAAGATGATAATACTATCGTAGAAAAACAGAATTGTGTTTTTGAGAACCCCTGAAATTTTTTGCATGGCTTTTGGCATCCAAATTTATATTGATGAATTTCATAATAGGGCACTTTAAAAGTAGTACACTGTTTTCCCTGGAATTTTGGAGAGTTAAAATGCTAATAGAGTTATGAGAATCAGCATGAAGAAACAGTGTTATGAATTCTGATAAATTATGAATTCTAAACCTTATTAATTTCATATTAAAAATTCTTTTACTTTATACATGGTAATAAAGAGTATATAATCTATATTGATAACTTGTCTTATATATAGTCTACTAACTTCGAAATGCAACCGTTTATCACAGTTTTTCTGTATTACAGTATTAGATAATAGTTGTTTTATGCAGTAAGCCAAAGTAGGCTGTATGTAATGTTTGATTCTGTTTGGTTGTTTTTGTTTGCTTTGGCAAAGAATGTTAAATTTTGCTATTCCATATAGATGCAAATATTTTCCAACCTATGGTTACTGAATATACATAATACATTTGAAAAGGAAAAGTTTCCCAGACATTTCTTTGAAAAATAAGTTCTTGATTTTCCTTCCCTCATTTAGGTCAAAGTTGGAAATTGTAATACTCCTAAACCAAGCTTCTTTGATTTTGAAGGAAAGCAAAAATGGTAAGAAATTCTTGGAATCTTTAATGAGGTTGTTGGAAATGGCTTAGGTGTTTAGGAATTAGAAAGCAGTGAGCTGATTAAAGAATTATTTTTATATTAATCTCTCTCTCTGCTGTAGATTGTACTAATGACAGGCAATTGGGAGAGATTAAAGAAATCTACTTTTAGCTCAGTCTCCTGAAGGATTCTTATGCTAGCATGTTGGAATATAAGTGGTTCACAACAGACATACATGCCTTACATTTTAATACCATGAGAGCTGTTGCTTGAGATTTTCCTTTCCTGTCATTCAGCCCCTGATGGATCACCACTTCTCCCCTCTGGAGGGATTTTTGGAAGAAGGCCAGAATGATGGGAAGGGCAGAAGAGCAGGATAAATCCCCATTTTTCACCCATCTTCCTTGTCCCAGTTTTATCTCCCTGTCTCTTGCTACTTACTCTTGTGTTCCTTGCCCCACCCATGCCACAGTAAATAACTGCTTATAGTACTCTTGGGAAGAAGGGAAAAATTCAGTGAAAAGCCAAAACCAGATACTAACTTCTCTTTTTCTCTGAATATATAAAAAAAAGAGTATACTTTTGCAAACTTTTTAAACTTAGAATTCAGAAGTTCCCCCTTGTCATTTATGAGACCTTATCTTCTCTTACCTTGTCTAAGTGAAAGAAGAGAAATTGCATACAACTGGGAATCTTAGTTATAGAAGGGAAGGCTTTGGAGCATCAGCCCTGGAATTAAAAGAAGGTTAGAAGGTAGAGTTAGAAAAGAAAAAAGGTAAAATATCGTTATAGAGAGAGGAAGTGATAAAATGTGGGTTCTTACTTTACATTCTAGAGCAGTCCCACATAAAATCTGGTCCCCTGGATACATTTCCTGCCTGCCAACCGTTTGTTACCCAACTGTTAGGAGATACAGAGCTTGAACCCAGATATAAATCACGTATGTCACTAACCACACTGTTTAGTTCAGCTGATATTTTTTTGTATAGGACAGTCTCAGTGAAGGAAGCAGTGCATTGATTATATTCTTGCACAAGTTTTTTGGTTGATGATAACCAGCCAACACATTATTACTGTTCTAAAGAATACCTGATGTTAACGTTGACTCTGAGTTTTTTGTTATAATTTATGAAATTTTATACCTTTATTTTTTTCTGTGCTTTGCCTGTTTCTCCATTGTTTTTAGCAATTAAAAAATTTAGATTTTATAGCCACCATAATAATAGTTTATGCAAGAACATCAACGAATGATTAAATATTAGATGACAAAATATTGGGGAACTGTTAGAGAAAAACTATTGAGGAAAATTGTTAAAATGCTAGGTGAAAAACTACTGGGGAGCAAAACCGTGGGTTATACAGGCTGACCCACCATTTACTTTTTAATTATGAGAGAGAAACCTGACAGTTACTGCCGTTACCAAACCATGAATCTTATTGATGATGGGACAGACTGACATCACGTGCCCCCAGTGTGATGCATTGAAAAGGGCATGTCACCTATATATTACTCTGCTGAAATAATTTAACCCAATTCTAATCATGATTAATCATTTTTGGCAAGAACACTGTAGGTAAGGAAACAATTAGACAAATTCAAATTGAGGGATATGTTATAAAACAGTTGGACTCTTAAAAAATACCAACGATGTGGAAGACAAAAACGCTGAAGATACATGAAACTCAATGCTGTGTGTGGATCTTGATTGGTTCCTGGTGTGGGAGAAGAAAGCCATAAAGGACATTATTGGGACAATCAGGAAAATCTGAATGTATAGCCTCTATATTGTATAATAGTAATTGATGATAAATTTCCTGAGTTTGTGTAAGCTGATCTATTTAGGGATGAAGTGTTATGATGCATATAAGTAATTCTTAAGGAATTCAGTGAAAATAAATTTAGAAAACCTCAGAAAGATGTTATATTCATCATAGAAGCAGGAAGGTAGTGAAAAAATGTGGGATTGAGTTCTGTTTGACAGCAAATCAGGGAAATCGAGAAACACTGGTTGGAATTTAGAAAGAATTGGCAGGGAAAAACCAAGAAGAAGGCCTGTCTGTTGGGGGGGCAGGGGGGTAGATGACCCAAAAGGAAGCTCAGGACTAAAATGTTGCTTTTGCCATTTATATTGTAGGAAGTCCCTAACTTACTCATTAGTATTCTTTAGTTGCTGTTGTTTTTTGTTTGTTTGTTTTTTTGTTTTTTTTGAGACAGAATTTTGCTCTGTTGCCCAGGCTGGAGTGTGGTGGTGCCATCTCAGCTTACTGCAACCTCTGCCTCCCAGGTTCAAGCAATTCTCCTGCCTCGGCCTCCAGAGTAGCTGGACTACATACAGGCGCACACCACCACGCCTGGCTAATTTTTCTATCTTTAGTAGAGATGGGGTTTCACCATGTTGGCCAGGCTGGTCTCAAACTCTTGACCTCAGGTGGTCCACCTGCCTCAGCCTCCCAAAGTGCTGGGATTACAGGCATGAGCCACCAAGCCTGGCCAGTATTCTTATTTCTGCCCTCACCATCCCTTACTTTGGAAGTCCCAGACTAAGTCCCCAGGATCAGTTACTAGAAGCTTATAGATGAGATAACAGCAGAAAGGGAAGGTGGATTTCTTGTATCTTAGTAACAAGTTTGATGCATTTTCCTTGGGAATATTGTTTTTTATGTGATGATTAGTTTCTGTACGACCAAAATGCCATAAGCACAGTTAATTTATGAGAATAATCTCTATTAGTCTGTAGATCATACATCCTCAATAGGGGTGAAATTTTCTTTGAGGAAATTATAAAATCTTAGATTACAGTGGTTTGTGGTCTTTCAAAATTTAATAGCTATGCATTGTATCTGTGTTTTTAAAATTTCACGGGGAGGACGATTAGGAAAAAAAATGTCTGAAAAGGCTGCTTAGGTAGGGCAATAAGGTCTGTATAGCTCTAGACCAATGTAAATGCAAAAAGACAGAGCTTCTCTATCCATAGCTTATTATCTCTATATTCAGAGACCCTTGAAATGTGCATACAATTTTTTTAATAATAAGAAAAATGCTGTCTGTGTTATTTGCATAATGACAGGCGATTTTGGATATTCCATATTGTAGGGAAGCATGGAAAGCACTTGGTGATTCAAGCCCCAGCCAAGCAATGCAGGAATATATCGCAGTAGTTAAAAAACTAGATCCAGGTTGGAATCCTCAGGTAAGACTTAATGATTATAAATAATACTTTCCAAAAACTTATGATCCTTCTCTGAAATAAATGTCTAAAACTAAGCTTAAAGTAACATGCTTAAAGTTTTACTTTCTTGAAATATTTTAAAGTTATTGTAATATTTATCTAATAAAATAATTGCTGGCCAGGTGTGGTGGCTCATACCTGTAATCCCAGCACTCTGGGAGGCCAAGCCAGGTGGTTCACCTGAGGTAAGAGTTCAAGACCGGCCTGGCCAGCATGGTGAAATCTCATCTCTACTAAAAATACAAAAATTAGCTGGACGTGGTGGTACACACCTGTAATCCCAGCTACTCAGGAAGCTGAGGCAGGAGAATCAATTGAACCTGGGAGGCTGAGGCTGCAGTGAGCCAAAATCAGGCCACTGCACTCCCGCCTGGGTGACAGTGTGAGACTCCATCTCAGAAAAATAAAAAAAATTAATAATAATTACTTAAATAGTAATATAACCAGCTACTGATGCTGAGAACTTCTCTGAGTTGCAGAGTTTTTGAAAGCAGAAAAATTTGAATTACATAAGAATTGGAAAGAGTTTAACTTGAGATTATCATGCTGGAAAAAAGGTTACTCTTGGATTTCGTTTTTATGATCACCTTTTATGCAAGGGCAAAATGCTTATTAGGGATAAAAGATGAATAAGACATGATTTCTGCCATTATGTAGTTTAAAGTGTAATAGAGAAGATAAAACATATCAAAATATATATCTTTAATAGTATAAAACAATAATAATGTAAATGCTAGGGAATCCAGCAGGAAAAGGGATTGCTTTGGACTTTGGAAGCATTGGATATTGTTCACTTAAATATACCCTGTTTTTCTCATATACTTATTGGAGAACATCTAGAAAGAATTTAATAAAGGTGAGGTTACTATTTAAGAATATTGTTAAATGATTAACAGGTATTTCAGTGAGATAGAGGTTGCATTGTACCACGTAAAAAATGCAAATTGAATTTTTTTCAATAAAAATATTAAGGCCAAACATTTTAGCAGTTAATGAATTAAACAATTTTCAATGTTTTTGTAATAATTACATAATTTCATGGGTACATAGTTGTTACTGGTATGAAGGAATTTGTTCCATTAATCATGGAATCTTAAAAATCTCAGACGTTAGGAACTTTAAAAGATTATATATTATGACATATTAAAAATGTATCTTAAGAGTACAAAGTGGGAGAGATAACCAACTTTGGATATCTTTAATGATATGACTGCCTTTTAGAAGTCATTGAAAAATGTCCTTTTTTTTTTTTTTTTTTTTTTATATGAGACAGAGTCTCACTCTATCACTCAGACTGGAGCACAGTAGTAGGATCTTGGCTTAATGTAACCTCCACCTCCCAGGTTCAAGTGATTCTCCCACTTCAGCCTCTGGGACTATAGGTGCACACCACTACACCTGGCTAATTTTTAAATTTTTTTTCTTTTTTCTTTTTTTTTTTTTTTTTGAGACAGAGTCTCACTCTGTCGCCCAGGCTGGAGTGCAGTGGCGCAATCTCGGCTCACTATAAGCTCTGCCTCCTGGGTTCATGCCATTCTCCTGCCTCAGCCTCCTGAGTAGCTGGGACTACAGGCGTCCACCACCACACCCGGTTAATTTTTTTATTTTTATTTTTATCTTTAGTAGAGACGGGGTTTCACCGTGTTAGCCAAGTTGGTCTCGATCTCCTGACCTCGTGATCTGCCCGCCTCGGCCTCCCAAAGTGCTGGGATTACAGGGGTGAGCCACTGCGCCTGGCCTCTTTTTTTTTTTTAAGTAGAGATAGGGTTTTGCCATGTTGGCCAGGCTGATCTTGAACTCCTGATCTCATGTGATCCACCCGCTTCGGCCTCCCAAAGTGCTGGGATTATAGGCATGAGAAATTTCCTTATGTTTCTGATGTGCATGAGTCTTCATTTTCAGAAATTTTCTATTTTATTATCTTTTATAAGACACCAAATATGCATACAAATATGTTTCTCAAGGTTCTGAGGGCTTAAAATCTGAAAATCAGTGCTCAAAACAGGTGCTCCCTGAGCTGAACTCAGCCTGAACAACTGTTGCACAATGTTTAGAAATGAAACAAAACTTGAATGTGAGTGCCTTTAGGCAGAGTATTTTTCAGGTCCAGTCACTGTGTTCTCATCCTTCCCTGTTGATTTATACTACACTATTGGTGATGCTTGGCCTATGAAGGCATTTTAGTTTATAAATTCTGATAAAAGAATTTATGATTTCTTACCTTCAGTACTTCAGTAAAATTTTGTTAACTATTACTCTTAAAATGCTTGCAGGCCAAGCGCAGTGGCTCACGCCTGTAATCCCAACACTTTGGGAGGCTGAGGCGGGTGGATCACCTGAGGTCAGGAGTTTGAGACCAGCCTGACCAACATGGTGAAACCCCGTCTCTACTAAAAAATGCAAAAATTAGCCAGCAATGGTGGCAAGTGCCTGTAGTCCCAGCTATGCGGGAGCCTGGGGCAGGAGAATCGCTTGAACCCGGGAGGCAGAGGTTGCAGTGAGCCGAGGTTGTGCCATTGCACTCCAGCCTGGGCGACAGAGCAAGACTCCATCTCAAAAAAAAAAAAAGACTTGCAGATTCCAAACAGGTGTTGAGGATGCTTTTTAAAAATGTTTAAATCTAACCTATTGAACATACACTTGAGTAAACCAAGCAGAACCAAAGGCACTTTCATATTCTTTAATTAATTATTTAATACATTAAATAATAAACTTAAAAAAATTAATATATTTAATACATTAAATAACATTAAAAGAATATATAACATACTATTCTAAAAGTATTTTAACATTGGAATCCAGTTGTAAGGAGGAATTTTATTTTTTATTTACATTTTAGTTTTTAGTTTAAACACTGAGCTGGTCCCCTTTGACTCATGGCTTTTTTTTTTTGTCTTTACTTTTAAACTGTTAGGAGGCAGATCATAACCTCCATCTCAGAAGAGATTTGGCATTTAGTTCATTATCTTTTAGGTTAAATAATAATTTTCTTTTGATATTCTAAAAAATAAAATAAAATAAGAACAACACTCATTCTGAATGTGCTGAGTTTTTTTTTATTTTTTTGAGATGGAGTCTCTCTCTGTCACCCAGGCTGGAGTGCGGTGGCACAATCTCAGCTTACTGCACCCTCCGCCTCCCAGGTTCAAACAATTCTTCTGCCTCAGCCTCCTGAATAGCTAGCATGAGCCACTGCACCTGGCCTGAATGTGCTGAGTTCTTTACATGTATTGTCTTTTGATATCTTCACAAAAAGTCTTCACAGTTAGAAACTACTATAATCTGCATTTCAAAAACGAGGAAATTCAGACACAGACAGATTTAGTAACTTGCCTAAAATTAGCCAGCTAAGGCCAGGTGTGGTGGCTCACTCCTATAATTCCTATAATTTGGGAGGCTGAGGCAGGAGGATCACTTGAGGCCAGGAGTTTGAGAGCAGCCTGGGCAACAAAGCAAGACCCCATCTCTATTTTTAAAAAAAAAAACAAAAAAATTAGCCAGGCACGGTGGTGTGCCCTGTAGTCTCAGCTACCTGGGAGACTGAGGTGGGAGAATCCATTGAACGTAGGAGTTCAGGGTTGCAGTCAGCTGTGATTGCACCACTGCACTCCAGTCTGGGTGACAGAGTGAGACCCCATCTCAAAAAAAAAAAGCCAACTAACAAAAGATGGCACTGGATTTAGACCTATATTTATATGAGTCCAGAGCCCTGTTGTTAACCACTCTGCTATCTGTTCTACAGCTGATATTGGAAATATATCTATAAGGTGTAAACTTAAGTGTATGTATACGTGTAAAAAATTCAAGGCAGCTATTTTTGTCAAAGCTCTGTGGTACCTTGAGGTATAAAACAATGCTTTAAAATTCATCTTTAAAAATAACTATGTTTTCTGTTATGTGTTTCATCTTATGTCAAGAATATATTGTTCAATGTCTACTATAATTAAGGCAATTATTTTGCCTTTGTTTTGGGGGGAGGGTAAGTTTTTTTTTGTTTTGTTTTTACAGTTTTGAATAATATAAGGAACTTCTGTAAGGCCTTTATCCAGATTCACTGCTGGTTATATTTGCTTTATCATTCTCTTTCTTTACACATAGACACACATGTATGTAACACACACACACACACACACAACACACACATAAATACATTTTTCCAAATTGTTTGAGATAAGTTGGAGACATCATGTTCCTTTATCACTGGTTCAGGATTTTTTTCCTAAGAAAAAGAACCTTTTCTTATGCAGTGGTCCCTCCTTATCAGGGGATACATTCCAAGACCCCCAGTGAGTACCTGAAACTGTGGCTAGTATTAACCTGATTGCTGTCAGTTGGAAAACATTTCTGTGCACGTCTTCAATCCACAAAGTAAATGTTTTTGTCTTCTATACTGAGTACTTTTGTTGCATTATGGCTGTAATTTTTGTAGTTTAAGGTGTGACAGGAAAACTAGCACAAGTTTTTTTTTTCTTCACAATTTCTTGGGTAGAAGATTTGTTCTTACTATAGACCTTAGTAACCTCAGCATATGATTTTTTTCTTTCCTTAAGTTGAGAACTTTTACCTTTTCACCTAAAGGAAGCAATTTATGGCTTCTCTTTGGCACACTGAATTGCCATTATCACAACTCTTGTACTTTGGGGCCATTATTAAGTAAAATAATGGTTACTTGAACACAAACATGGTACTGCAGCAGTTGACAGTCGATCTGATAACCTTGAACGGAACTAAGTGACTAATGGGCAGGTAGCATATACAGTGCGACTATACTGGCTAGACAAAAGGGTGATTTGTGTTCTAGGCAAGATGGAGTGGGTTGGAGTGGAGGGCGTGAGATGGTGTGAAATTTCATCACACTGCCCAGAATGGTGCACAGTTTAAAACTTAGGAATGGTTTATTTCTCGAATTTTCCATTTAATATTTTGGGTTGGCAGTGGGTAACTGAAATGGTGGAAAGTGAAACTGTGGATAAAGGAGGGCTACTGTATAAGTATACTGTAATGATCAAAATCAGCAATTTTAACATTGATTTAGTATTTTCAAGTCTGTAGTCCATATTCAAATTTATCATTATAATGATAATGTCCTTAATAATGCCCTTCATAATTATTCTTCAAATGCTGATCCATCTTCTAACGCAGGGTCATGCATCGTATTTAGTTGTCATGTATCTTTAGTCTCCTCTAATGGAGCAGTTTCTCAGCCATTTTTTTCCCTTTCTTGCCCATGATACTTTTGCAGATTACAGACCAGTTGTTTGTAGAATGTCCCTTATTTTGGGTTTGCCTGGTGTTTCCTTATAATTAGATTTAGATTATACGTTTTCAGGAAGAATACCACACAATTTCGTCCTCCTCAATGCATCATACCAGGAGGTACATGATATCTGTTTGTCCCAATATTGGGATGTTAACTTTGATCACTTGGGTAAGGTGGTGTCTGCCAGACTTCTCTACTATGAAGTTCCTATTTTTCCCTTTTGTAATTAATGGGAAGTTAATTCCTTTTGTAATTAATTAATGAGTACTTTGTGGGGAAACAGTTTGAGACTATGTAAATATCCTTTTCCTAGTCAGATTTCACCCACTAGTTTTAATATTTGTGAATTATTTTTTAACTCCATAATTTTGTCTTCATTTATTATTTAGCATTCCACTGTAAGGATGGACTTTCCCTTTCTGCTCATTTATTCATTGTTGAGAACTTTCCTCCCATTTATTTATTTATTCGTTGTCAAGAACTGTGAAAGGTCTGAGATTTTACTCTACCTGGAACCTGGTAAGTTAGCCTGTTACTGTTTCTTAGATGCTGGCAGAAAGCATAAGACTCTTGGGTCAGAGCCAAAGGGCTTTATTATCCATGGCATGGCAAACTGTATGAGCTTCATTTGGTTTGCATTGATTTTTTTGTGTCCCTCAAATTCCACAGGGATGACGCAGGTGGTCCTAGCTGGATTCTTACATATGCAGTGTATTGTGCTATAGGGAAGGAGCACTGAGCTATGGGGATTGACCACTTTTTTAGCAAGCCTGATTGTTGTCAGGGGATGGAGATATGTTACCTCATCCCTGAAGATGGCTTCCTGCATACACAATCCTGAGAAATGGCCCAGGTAAAGAATGGTCAGGGCCTGGTCTATTGAACAAGAATGTGTAGGGACACTCGGGGCTCATAGTAGATTGCCTCTCTCAACATTCATGTATTTATATCAGTTTAGACTCATGGATTTTTATTCAGTGGGATATAAAAATCCATTAAAATCATTATTTTTTTTGCTACTGGGAGTACCTTCAAGAAGGCTCCTGTATTTATATTGGTATAAACTCGTGGATTTCTCTTTTATTCAGTGGGGTATAATTCATTAAAAGCATTTATTTGGCCATTTGGAGCTTTTTCAAGATGGCTTCTATGTCCTTTTTGATATATCCCCATCATTGAGCATTTTCTTACTTCTTGGCACAAGACATTTCAAGCAGTGTTAGTTTCCTAGGGCCACTGTAGTAAAGTACCACAGACGAGCACATTGTGGTTTAAAACAACAGAAAATTATTCTCTCACAGTTGTGGAGGTGTTGGAAAGAAGGTGTTAGTAGAGCCATGCTCCCTGTGAAGGTTGTAGAGAAGAATCATTTCTTGCCTCTTCCAGCTTATGGTGGCCCCAGGCATTGTTTGACTTGTGGCAGCCCAGCTCCATTCTTAGCCTCTGTCTTCACATGGCTTTCTTCCCTATGTTTCTATATCCAAATCTCCCTCTCCTTTTTCTGGTAGACACTAGTAATTGAATTTAGGGCCCACCTTAATCCAGTATGACCTCATTTTAACTTACATCTGCCAAGATCCTATTTCCAATTAAGGTCTCATTGACAGGTACTTGGGATTAAGATTTGGGCATACCTTTTTGGGGGTCACAATTCAACTCACTACACAGATTTATCTGATGTTTGCCCTGCCCTATCCCTGGAATTGGCTGCTTCTCTTTAACTCTTTAGTAGAGAATAGTATTTAGAAACCAAGGTCTGGATGCTAGGGTATGTTCATTGCTACTGGAGTGTCATTGCTTCTAGGCCCTCTCAGAAGACAGATCTAAAATTACATACCCTCAAGTGTATGTATCTATAGATACACACACTTTTTTTTTTTTTTTTTAAGACAGAGTCTCGCTCTGTTGCCCAGGCTGGACAGATTTGCAGCTGTGCAATCTCGGCTCACTGCAACCCCTGCCTTCCGGGTTCAAGCAATTCTCTGCCTCAGCCTCCTGAGTAGCTGGTAGCTGGGATTACAGGCGCCCACCACCACGCCCAGCTAATTTTTGTATTTTTAGTAGAGACGGGGTTTCACCATGTTGGCCAGGCTGGTCTTGAACTCCTGACCTCGTGATCCACCCACCTCAGCCTCCCAAAGTGCTGGGATTAAAGGTGTGAGCCACCGCGCCCAGCCATACACACATTTTGTATATACATGCATACATAACATATGTATGTATACGTATACATACATACGTGGATACACATGTTGAATACATATTCATTGTAGACACAGACGTGTATACATGTATTAATACTTATATTACTCTGGCACGTGTATATCCTATATCAGTATTTATATATTTATCTACTTGTATACTAAAAACCATAAGTTTATATTCATACCTGTAATTCCAACCCAACACTACAGGGTACGTGATAGCCTTCCCTCTTTCATATTTGTAACTCCTTTCTCCAACAGAACAACCCTGCTCCCAGTATCCTCAATGTAGTTACTCATTTGCTTAAGTCTAGAATATACAGAAAGTAGTTTCAGAATTTCTAACCTATACCACTGTGAAAAGAAAATTTACCAATAAAGTTCTCAATAGGAGTCTTACTTTGTTTTTTGGCAAAATTTATGTATAGTGAAATGTACAAACATTAAGTGTGTAATTCAATGAGTTTTGACAAATAATAAGGCAGTTTTGTAAAAACTTTGGTGAAATTGGAAAATAAGCGCACCCCAGTCACCTTTTTTGGCTACTACTAAATTGACTCTGATCACATGGAAGTATAATAATTTTCTTTAGTGTGAATGCCCTGAGCCATGAGGTAACCCTGTTCTGAAGTGGTTTCCTTGCTTGTAAATAAATAATGTTGACATGTAAAGCAGGACCACCAAACTGTAAGTCTTGTAGTAATTTTAATGTATTTTCCACTCTGGACAAAAAGATGTGTTTTTATTCCTGATAAATATTAATAGTTCTAGAAGAGGACATTTTCCAAATTAAAGAATTAGGTATTTTTTCATAATTCCCGGGTAGTATCTGATATTTTCCATAGCTCTTTGGAGAAGATTCTTGTTCAAGATGCATGGGTAGTATTTCTTTTGAGTCCTATTATACAAAAGCTTTCAAGTACTAATAGCAGAATGATTATATTTGAGTGTATTTGGTATCTTAGTCATATACACTAGGCAAAAACAAAAAAGCAGCCCATTAATGACATTAATGATCTCTCTCCAGATATCACTGATTAAAAGATTAATAGTATGTATTTTGCATATATAATTGTATCCTAATCTGTAATAGATTACCATTTTATATTGAACCAAATATAAAATGAGGCATTTTGTTCTTTTTTCTACCATGTATTAAGGTATTATTGATACTAGTGAGTCATTTATTTCACACATTAGTTTTATACTTACTGTGTGCAAGTTGTAGTTCTAGGGGCTGGGGATTTAGCACTGAACACAGCAGAACAACCCCTGCTCTTAGGAAGCTTACAGTCGGACAGAGATAAGTAATAAAGTAAATATTATAGTAAATATTAATAATGTATTAGTAAAGTTGTAGTGTCTTAGAAAGCGATTAGCACTGTGGAGAGAAAGCAGGGAAGAAGAATAGGGCACACAGGAGGCAGGGGTACCTTCTTAATTTAAAATAAGATGGTCAGGAGAGGCTCACTGAAAAGGTAACATTGAGCATAGATTGAAATTAAGTGAAAGAATGAGCCATACAGGGGGAAGAACATTCTGTATAGAGGAAACAGCCAGTGCAAGTCTCTAAAGTAGGATCATGCCTGACGTGCTCTAGAAACTGCAATAAGGACTGAATGTATATGAGAACGAGGGGTGGAGAAATAGAAAATGAGGCAGAGTTGGGCACATGGTATATAGCCTGCTGTAATAAGGATTGTGGCTTTTACTCTGAGAAGCGAAATATACTGATTGTAAACTTGTAAAAAGACTTAGGTATTCCTCCACATTGTCCACTAAATAATATTTTCATGAAAATAATAGAGGCTTATGGAAACAAAAATTCAAACAGTGTGGGAGAGTATAAAATGAAACTTTTAGAACAAGTACCTTGCCCCACACACTCACACACTTTCAGTCCCATTCCCTAGAAGTATCTTTTCACTTGTGACTGTTTCTGTAATCCTCAGAGCTACCTCCGTAACACTGAGCTCTAAATTCTTCTTTTAAAAAAGTTTTCTTTGAAAATTGAACGTTTGTCTGATATATAAATGAAGGTTAACTTAGTTTCTGCAATTCCACTTCTCTTTTGTCCTCTTCCTCCGTTTCTACTCGCATCTAGTAAAACCTTTAGTGACCACCAGAGGGAGCAAAGTTCAACATAAATAAGATGCGTTTTTATTCTCGGGAATTTCTAGTGTTTTCTGTGTGTTTCAGTGGTATTGTTAATACCTTGGTTCTCTCTTGCTTTTTTTTTTTTTTAACTTCTTAGATCTTTAAAACTTTTATATTTACTCGGGATCATATTATTAACTTCATTTCTTTTCACCTCACTGATCTGATGATGTTTAGACTAGCATCCATTGTTACTTGTGTGTTGTCCATGGAGAAAAATAGCATAGATGGGAGAACTGACACTCTCCTTTCTTTAGTTCCAGCAGCCAAATAAGTGGTTGTCTAGCTGTCCAGTATCCATCTAGCCTTTTGCAAAATTGGCTGCTATTCATCTGTGGTTTTTGTAACATCAGCTAGTTATCTTTTACCTATAAAAATTATTGAAAGATAGATAAATTTATACCTGTTGTTTATACTTACCTATGACGGCAGTCATAACTTTTATAATTTATATTTAAAAAAATAACTAAACAGATTTGTTTTTGACAAAAATTTACCTTTGACTTTTTTCTTGTTATTCATATCTAATTTTTGTTGACTATAAGGTATTAAATTGAGGTTCTCTAGCTGCCTTATGCTAGAGAATAATTCTTTAAGTTATATATTTCTCATGTATTAAAACTCTCATCTCAGAAAGAAATTCACCTGACTGTTGAACTTGATAGTACTCCATCCAGCCTATAGACTCTTCAAGGCAAGGACCGTGTCAGATTCGCCTTTGTGTTACTATTCACCACCTACAAAGTTCAGCACAGGGCCATACCGTAGAGGATACCTAGATTATTCTAATTTCCTTCTAATTCTCTTTTCCAGGGTAAATGAATCCATTACATTTCTCTCTTAGAGTGTATTTCCAACCTTCTGGTTCTTCTTTTGTTTCTTCAAGTTCCAGGGCATAACTTATGCTCAGTATAAGGGGAATACTTTATTTAATTTAATTAGCATTTTTAGAGCATATAGATATGTGGGATGCTATTAGCAATTCCTGAAAAAAGCTACCTGGGAATAAATAGAAAACTTAGCATTTTTGGTTAAAGACTAACAGTGTTGCTGAAGAAATTAAAATATACACAGGGAAAGTGAATTTTGAATTAAGATTTGAGTATGGTAAAGGCCACTTTTAAGGTAATAGAAATATTATAAAGCACAAAGTCTGCATGATTAAGTATTTTTTTGCCCCAAGATTCAGCCTGTGTTGATGATTTTCAAAACTGTGTCTCTCCCTATCATTCTTGCAGTTTTAACCACAGTCTATATTGATTCTAAATTTATTTTTTAGCCCTGATCTTTTCTGTGATCCTGATCAGGGATTAGGGTTTTTAGACCAGGGTCACAAAAAAAAAAAAAAAAAAATCAAAAACAAGTGCCTTCGTGGGCCAGGCCATTAACATAAATGAAGGAAGTCGGTTTTGATTTATATAGAGAGAATCACAAGGTTGTGGTTTGCAGTGAAGTGCATGCCCTATTTAAAGAGGGGAATTGGACGTTAGCTCCAGCCAGTTATCGCCATGAATGCTCAGTAGTGCCAGATCTGATATAAAATCTTGTTTTTTTTTTTTTGTTTTTTTTTTTTTTGAGACGGAGTCTCACTCTGTTATTAGGCTGGAGTACAGTGGTGCGATCTCGGCTCACTGCAGACTCTGCCTCCCGGGTTCCAGCAATTCTCCTGCCTCAGCCTCCTGGATAGCTGGGACTACAGGCACATGCCACCATGCCCAGTTAATTTTTGTATTTTCAGTAGAGACGAGGCCTCACCATGTCGGTTAGGCTGGTCTCGAACTCCTGACCTCAAGTCATCCACCCACCTCGGCCTCCCAAAGTGCTAGATTACAGGCATGAGCCACCGTGCCCAGCCTGAAATCTCATTTTTTAAGTGACATCTTCTGATTTTTTTTAAAGTTAAACATAATGTGAGCCTAATCAAGTACTTCTACAAGCTCCATTTGACTTGAAGAACTCTGCCTTTTTGGCTTTGAGTTTCATGTGCTGGAATACTTATTGAGCATTTCTGTTTAGTGTTGCATTGGCACTTCAAACTCAACAGGTCTAAAATAGAACTTATCAACTGTCTACCCCCTTACCCTGCCTTCAGATGCTTTCTTCTGCTTCTTTCCTTATTTAATGGTACTGCCATATACTTTCATTCATTCAAGTGAGAAACCTAGCAGTGATCCCTGAATCTTTTCTTACTGCTTTTTCTTAGTGACCTATTTAATTAGTTACCAAGTGTCACTAATTTTATCTTTTAAGTAATCTGCATCTATCACTTTCTTTCTACCCCTACTGCCTCTTTCTTAATATATCATCATCTCTTGCCTAGGCTGTTGCAATGCCTCCTGTATTCTCCTTGTTTTGAGTGTGGTCCCTCTCAGTTCTGTTTTCCACATTGCTTCTGACATGACTTATCTGAATGTATATCTGACCATGTTTACCCCATTTAAAAGTGGTTCCCCTTTACTTACAGGCTAAATTAGCATGATATACAAAGTCCACCACAATCTGGTTTATATCCACATTTGAGTCCCACCTTTTATCCCTCTTCATCTTTTATTTTAGATTCCAGTACTATCAGACTGCTTGTATTTTCTGCTTGTATTTTCTTTTTTTCTTTGGTTTTGAGACAGGGTCTGGCTCTATCACCCAGGCTGGAGTGCAGTGGTGCGATCTCTGCTCACTGCACCCTCTGCCTCCGGGGCTCAAGCCATCCTCCCACCTCAGCCTCCTGAATACCTGGGACTACAGGTGCGTGTCACCACACCCAGCTAGTTTTTTGTATTTTTAATAGGGACAGGGTTTTGCCATGTTGCCCAGGCCAGTCTTGAACTCCTGGACTCAAGCAGTCCGCCCACCTCGGCCTCAAAGTGCTGGGATTACAGGCATACCTGCCATACGGCTTGTATTTTCCTACAAATATATGGGGTACCTGTGAAATTTTGTTACATGTATATAGTGCTGTACTGATCAAATCAGGGTATTTCGGGTATCTGTACATTTTTGTCAAGTGTAGTCCCTCTACTCTGCTATCAAACATTGAATTTATTCCTTCTTTCTTACTGTATGTTTATACCCTTTAACCCACTTCTCTTCATTTTCCCCTCTTCCCCCTACTTGCCCCTCCCACTCTCTGTTATGTGTCTTTCCACTCTCTACCTCCATGTGATCAAATTTTTTAGCTCATATATATAAATGAGAACAAGTGATATTTGTCTTTTTGTGTCTGGCTTATTTCACTTAAGATAATGACCTCAAGTTCCATCCATGTTGCTGCAAATAACATTTCATTCTTTTTTATAGCTGCATAATATTTCATTGTGTATATATACCACATTTTATTTATTCATTCATCCGTGATAGACATTTAGGTTGACTTTTTATCTTTGCCATTGTGAATAGTGCTGCAATAAGCATGCAAGTATTGATTTCTTTAGAGAAGAGGCTTTAAATGAGATTGATGAATATTTTGTTTGTTTTTAGAGACAAGGTCTTGCTGTGTTGCCCAGGCTGGAGTGCAGTGGTGCAATCCTAGCTCATTGCAGCCTCAAACTTCTGGGCTCAAGTGATCTTCCCACCTTGGCCTCCTAAGTAGCTGGGACTACAGGTGTGTGCCATCACACCAGCGAATTTTCTTTTTCTTTTTCTTTGGTAGAGATGTGGTCTTGCATGTTGCCTGGGCTGGTCTTGAACACCTGGGCTCAAGTGATCCTCCTGCCTTGGCCTCTCAAAGTGCTGGTGTTACAGGTGTGAGCCACTGTGCCCAGCCAAATGGATATTTGAAATAGGCATTTCTCTAGTATAAACTTCTTTTTAAAAAAGGGATTTATAGGCCGGGTGTGGTGACTCATGCCTGTAATCCCAGCACTTTGGGAGGCCAAGGTGGGCAGATCATCTGAGGTCAGGAGTTTGAGACCAGCCTGACCATCATGGTGAAACCCCGTCTCTACTAAAAATACAAAAATTAGCCAGCAATGGTGGTACTGTAATCCCAGCTACTTGGGAGGCTGAGGCAGGAGAATTGCTTGAACCTGGGAGGCAGAGGTTGCAGTGAGCCGAGATTGTGCCATTGCACTCCAGCCTGGGCGACACAGCATGACTCCGTATCAAAAAAAAAAAAAAAAAGAGATTTATAGAGCGGGAAAATTTTGCTTCAGGAACGAGGCAGAAAGTCCAAAATTCCTTGTCTAGATTGTATTGTTCTAAGTATTATAAATTGAATTGTTGTTTAATTCAGTGGACTATAGAGGGCAGTGTTTCACAGTTTAAAGTTACTGATTTTTCTGTGAAACTAAATACACTTCAATTATGCTTATTTTGTGTATTTCTCTAATAGACACACAATAAAAACTATAAGATTAGAAATTATTTTTTAGCTGTACTTAATAAATAAAAATACATTTTAATGTAAAATTATAATAATTTCAATAAAGATAATCTTATTATCTTTACATCCCAAAATGATGTACTTTTGGGATAATAGATTAGAACTAAAAATGACTTTGTTTTCTTATTCAATCCATGTAAGTTAAGAAAAATAAGCATCATATGGTGATCTAAATTTATTAGAAAATTTAGAGAAAATTAGTATTCTGTGCAACTAAAATTTTCTTTTGCAAAGGAATTTTTTGTTTTTTGTTTTTTTTTTAAAGAGATGGAGTCTCACTATGTTGTCTAGGCTAGACCTGAACTCCTGGGCTCAAGTGATCCTCCTGCCTCATCCTTCCAAGTAGCTGGGACTACAGGTGCACACTGCCTTGCCCAGCTCCCAGAAGACTTTTTAAGACTTCTTATTTGTGCATTAGAGCAGAATAAGCTTTTTGCAGATACAACAGTTACACATTTTAGTAGATTAATTGAATTATGATGTTAAAGCTATAGCTAAAAGAAATAATCTAGAAATAGTTTCTTTCCTGATTTTAATAAAACATTTCTGACTTATTTTAGTAAAAAAGTAACCTGTGTGTATTAGTTGGGAATTAAGAACTAGAACTGCATTTTATCTGTTCTTTAAATTATAAGGAGATTATTTTTTCTGCTGAAAAAAAACATTCGTTCTAATGATAAACTCTATTATGACATGTTTTGTTACTAGGAACAGAGATTGATTATATTTTGGGCCAAATTTATTAACCTCCATATAGAGGTAATTTTCAGTACAGAAAAGCATGGTGTGTTATTAAAAATATTTAATGGTCTTTCCTACTGACTTTATAAAGAGTTATGCAATATTTAGGAACTGTAGGATTCTTAATGCTTGTGTGTATGCTCTTATATGTGTGTATGTGTTTGTTAGTGGTCCCTGTTTGTGGTTTAAAAATGTATAGCAGTCCTCCCTGATCTATAGTTTTGCTTTCTGAGGGGTTTCAGTCACCTGAGGTCAACGGTGGTCCAAAAATATTAAGTGGAAAATTCCAGAAGTAAACAATTGATAAGTTTTAAATTGCACGCCCTGTTGTGATAAAATCTCTCCTGTCCCACTCCATACATCCCTTTGTCAAGATGTATCCATTACCTGTTCCTATATAGGAAAAAACATAGTATATATAGGGCTCTGTAGTATCTACAGTTTGAGGCATCTACTAGGGGTCTTAGAATACATACCCCATGGATAAGGGGGTATAATGTTATACAAAGCATTAGATTGTGTAATGTTTTGGTTAGCTTCAGAGGGGAACTGGTGAATAGATATATAGTCTGATATATTCATTGGATATTTTCACCTTTCTTCCATCCATGTACTTGTGTTGTTTTTGAGTTTTCTTGTTTTTTTTTTTTGTTTTTTTTTTTTTTTTTGAGACAGAGTCTCACTCTGTTGCCCAGGCTGAGCGCAATGGCATGATCTCAGCTCACTGCAACCTCTGTCTCCCGGGTTCAAGCAATTCTCCTGCCTCAGCCTCCCAAGTAGCTGGGATTACAGGTGCCTGCCACCATGCCCGGCTCATTTTTGTATTTTTCGTAGAGACGGGGTTTCACCGTGTTGACCAGGCTGGTCTCAAACTCCCGACCTCAGGTGATCCGCCCGCCTTGGCCTTCCAAAGTGCTGGGATTATAGGCGTGAGCCACTGTGCCCGGCTGAGTTTTCTTGTTTTATTTGCCAGTTGTACTTTTAAATTTTCTTTTGTGATACTTGTCAGTTGAGGAAAAGAAGCATTGTATTAGCCTATATGTGTGCATAGGCGAAAACCTTTGAGTGACAACTTCATTCTTTTTTTTTTAAAAAAAATTTAACCCATTTATGCCTAGTGTTCTATTATTGGAATGCAAAGCTTGTGGGAATTATTTACATCCTACTGCTCAAGGTCATTGCCAAGGTCTGATTTTCACAAAAAAAATTTTCAACCTCCGGCATAAATGAGTTAATGATATAACTTAAACAGAACTTGTGAATGCTTTTTGGCTTCACATTCCATCTTTAACACCATAGTTTTGCATCAGAGATCTCAAATGATTTTACCTGGGGATAAACTTCTAGTCTTTCATTGGTATTGGTGGGATTGGGTTGCATTGGAACCAGATTCAGATTTTGGTATGTGATAGTTGTTTGTTTTGCTATTTTCCCCTAGCCATAATATATACCTGAGTGCCTAGACATGATAAATGTTATCTTCCAGTTGTCCTGTTTTTCCTTAGGTTGAATTTTAATATATTCGATAACAAATTTAGTGAAACTCTTAATAATCCGTGTTGTTGATTTAAGTAAAAGGGAAAATGAAAAGTGCCCCACCAACTCTTTCTAGGTGTTATAGCATTTTCCATCATATGGTAAACACTAGGTCATTTTACTTTATTTTTTTACATAAATGTTCATAGTCGCTTTATTTATAATAACCCCAAACTGGAAACCAAAATTTCCATCAACAGGAGAAGGCTAAACAAATTATGGTGTATCTACAGAATGGAATACTAAATAGGACCAAACTATTGGTATACATAACATGGTGGCTCATGCCTGTAATCCCAGCACTTCGGGAGGCCAGGATGGGAGGACTGCTTGAGCATAAGAGTTCAAGACCAGCCTGGGCAATACAGCAAGACCTCATCGCTACAAAAATAAAAAATTAGCTGAGTGTGGTGGTTTACACCTGTGGTCCCAGTTACTCAGGAGGTTGAGATGGGAGGATCGCTTGAGCCCAGGAGGTTGAGGCTATAGTGAACTCTGATCATGCCACGGCACTCCAGCCTGGGCCACAGAGTGGGACCCCATGTCAAAAATAAATAAATAAATAAAATTCTAGAAAGTGCAAACTACAGTGACAGAAACCAGATCAGTGGTTGCCTGGGGATACAAAGTAGGAATAAACAGCAGGGATTACAAAAGGGACACAAGGAAACTTTCCGAGATGGTGGATATATATGTTCATCATCTCAACTGTGGCAGTGGTTTCACCAATATACATCAAAACTCATCAAACTGTACAATTTAAATATGCACAGTTATTATATTATTTCATTTAGGCTGTTAAAATAGCACCACCTTTCACTGTCAAAACTATCTCAGTTTGAATGCTGGTAATATTCTATTTCTTGATCTGGATGCTGGCTTAATGGATTTTTAAATCTGGGTGTTGATTTCATATTTATTCAGTTTGTGAAAACCCACTTAAAATATGTACATTTTTCTATATACATGTTAACTTCAACTCCTTTCCTCTCCACAAAAAGCCTGAATCCCTGAAAGGGACATGTAGAAAATGTCCCAGGTGGACAGTAAATTACAGGGAGACAACACTGGATCATTTTAAATGTAGATCCTGAAAGTCTGTTGATTTGGATTTGAAATCCAGTGAAGGAGGATATTTTTTTATTCTCCATTTGTTTTAAAAATACACTGGTACAAAAGTAGGTGAAATTATATAACACAGACTTAATGAATGTATTATTTCTATTCTAATATATTCGATAGCTAAAAAGTTTTTAGGTAAAAAGCCAGAAAGATTCTATTAGTCTCAATTAGTCCTTTTAACAATCTTGTAGAGAAAATAATTCCCCTCTTACAGATGAGGAAGCTAAGGATCAGAGAGGTTAAGTAACCTAGCCCATAGCCAGAATGTCCAAAAGCAAAATTTCAGGCCTAGGCTTGCTTAACTTAGATACCTGAATTATTTTCTCCACATGACATTACACAACACATTTTAGAAGATTTTTTTTTTAGCTTTTCAGATATATTTTATGTTGTATTTCTTTAAATATCAGCTATTTGGCCATATTTTATTGGAGGCTGGTGCTCTTTTCTAGGGCTGCATGCCCTTTTAAAAGCAAGTATGAATTTCACCTGTATTTAAGCTATTCTAATATACCTCTCATTTTATAACTTTTTAAAGAGCAGTATACTCCAGATGTGTTTCAGGATGGCTTTATAGCTTTCTGTGCTACCTTGACAACATAGTGCTATCTCTTCTTGTATTTCTCCCTGCGTATAAGTGAATATTAGCAGAATTATGAATAAATTGGAAATTGTAAATGAATAGAAAAGTGGTCTTTAATTCAGTAAGAATTGGTAGTCTTTGGAAGTATTTTGAAATACTACTTTTAGATTTACAGGGAGGCAAAATCTCAACATGGAATGAATATTATAATTTCATAATTTTAACCCTATTATGTATAAGATTGACTATGGGTGTGTGTATGTATATACATATATATACAGGTGTTAATATGGACGTTACTTTTTAGTACAAGTAAAAGGTTATAAGAAATATTTTAATCAAGTGAATCCAGAACTTATTTTGGTGGTGGTGATGGTTTCATTTGTATGTTTATGTGTGTGTGTATATGTGCATATGTGTAGGTTTAATCTCTCTGTGCTACTGTTATTATGTACCATTCAATATCAGTAACTATAGCAAAGGGAGTTTGATGGTATTAGCAATAACTTAGACACAGTAAAAAGCTGAAAAACAGCAAAATTGTATATACATATATTACTGACTTGTATTCCAAACAATCCTATCTATATTGCCTCAATTTTTTAAAATGTGTGGACTATTTATCTCTTTTTACAGTTTTTGAAATTCTTAACATTTTGGGATATTAAAATTTTGTATTACAAAGTTAGATAGAGACATTTTATAGTTGATTTCTTTCCCCATCGCCCTCCCCTCCACTCCTGCCAAATTTGACTCGTGTAAAAGTTTTACATATTGAGAGACTAAATGTTTAAAATATCTAATATTTATACAATAGCTGATTAAATCTTTTTTACCACTATCTTAATCTTTGTGCTTTTTCTACATACAAAGTTTTATAGTCCATGGAGCATTTCACTTGTATATGTTTTATTCTATGGAATTATTCTATGCTTTTGTTCAGTAGTATTCTACTAGATTCCTATACTTCCAAGTACTGTATAGTCTTTGTTTTCATATCTACTTGTGTTGCAAAACTAGGGGGTGACTATGTTAATTTGTCCCTTGAGATTCAGTTCAGCTAAGATTTATTGAACCTCTTCAGGCTGTATTACTTAGCATAAACTAATGCTGTTTCTTGCTGAAGTCTTATAATAATAATAATGATTAATTATATGTCATCTTCTTAAATTTTTAAAGAATTAAAGTACTTTAGAATGTGTTTTTCCTAGTAAACTCAGGATACCAAATTACTCAGCTTTTAGCTTTTTTCTTTAGCATTCCTGCTGATCAGTGTAACATGAAATCATCCAGTTCAATTACTGTATTATTGGACTATGATTTTGAAAAACTGATTTAGATTTTATTAATTTTTTAATCATTATTGATGATATACACACCCGCACCCCCCCCCACACACAACCACCCAGCCTGCCTTTGTGTTTGTAGTGTCTTCCATGGAAATTTAAATTGGGGAAGTTTCTCTCTAGACCAACAACTACCCTCTGGCTTTATTATCCAGAGTTTCCAGGAATGCCTGATGAAGTACTTCAGCTACATCTACCCTAAATCACAATGCTGTTGTTCTCTGATACTCTGAGCCATTCTTGTTTACCAATAAAGTGTGTGCCATTCATTCATAGTATAATTTTTTGCCACACATCACCTAAACGTTACACATCAACTCTTGAATAGTGAAGTAATGGAGAGTTAACAAATTTGGTACCCAAATGGGCCCAGCAGAGGATACCTTAACTTAAAGGAGGGGTTTGACACTATAGTGGGACTGACCAAGATAGAGCAAAGATATTTTGGAGCTCCTCAGGTCTGGCCTTGCCCTATACGTACCTATGTTCCTAAAATTTGAGCACCTTAGAAATAATATCATTAAGTGAATAACTTTAGTCATTAGAGATAGAAACATTTTTCTTTGTTTATAAATATCTGCATGCATGTGTGGGAGAGAGATTTTTGAGGAAACTCATTGGTATAAACCTCTGCTGAGGCAGAAGACCATGTATTTTGAATAATTTCCTATACCAACCATACTTGGTTTTTGTTTGATCATTTTTATGCTTAAATAAAATCTGGAATTTTAAATTTTATTACCTTATACCTATTGGGAAAGAGTAAAGTGCCAGTTTTCTTGATATGGTGTGGCTGTGTCCCCACCCAAATCTTAATTTGAATTGTATCTCCCAGAATTCCCATGTGTTGTGGGAGGGACCCAGGGGGAGGTAATTGAATCATGGGGGCTGGTCTTTCCCATGCTATTCTCGTGATACTGAATAAGTCTCACAAGATCTGTTGGGCTTATCAGGGGTATCCGCTTTTGCTTCTTCATTTTTCTCTTGCCATCACCATGTAAGAAGTGCCTTTTGCCCCCCACCATGATTTTGAGGTCTCCCCAGCCATGTGGAACTGTAAGTCCAATTAAACCTCTTTTTCTCCCCAGTCTCAGGTATGTTTTTATCAGCAGCATGAAAACAGACTAATTCATATCTCCTTCCAAGTTGACAGATAAACTTTTTTTTTTTTCCTTAAAATCTCACTCTGTGTTGCCCAGGCTGGAGTGCAGTGGCACAATGATGTCTCACTGCAGCCTTGACCTCTCCAGTCTCAGGTGATCCTCCCACCTCAGCCTCTCGAGTAGCTGGTACTATAGCCACATGCTACCACGCCTGGCTAATTTTCGTATTTTTTTGTAGAGACGTGGTTTTGCCATGTTGTCCAGGTTGGTCTTGAACTCCTGGGCTTAAGAGATCTGCCCACCTCAGCCTCCCAAAGTGCTGGGATTATAAGAGTGAGCCACTGCACCTGGCCAACAGATAAACTTTCAATTATTTGTGTCACTTAGGAACAAGGAAATATCAATTGCAAAAAGAACAGAAGAACAAATTCTGAAGTTGCAAATTTCTATTTATGTTATATTCACAGGTTAATACACAAAGTTCTGAAACTTTAGAAAACAGAATATTTTTATTTAAGAGATGGATTTATTTCATCAAAGAAATTGAGCAGTCAATTATTTTTACCCATCTTCACACAGTGGCATTTGGTCTTAAATACCATTTTAATTATGTGCTTTAAAAATCAATTCAATTTAACTTTATTTTAAAAAATACTTTTTGTGAGCACAAACAAAGTGACCTCTTAATGCCCGGATATGATGAAATGTGGATGTAGCACTTGTTGGTACGCAAATAGTTAAAACTGTGGTGTTGTCTTTTCTAGGTGTTTAGCAAAGATTTTTCCGTATTCTAGAGTTCCTTGTCAACTGTGTGATCATAGAATCATGGGAGGCTTGAGATCTTCTAGGCACTGTTTGGAATATTGTAATATATACCGTAGTTTAAGTATGTGCTGTTTTGCAGATAGCCCTCATTTCATGCAGAGTCCTGTATTTAAATAACTCAGTTCATTGCTATTCTAAGTAGTGCTTTTGCAGTCAAACATCTGAAAGGCGATTGACTTTTTTCCTATAGCACCATAATTTATAAGAAAACATAAAATGAAAAGACTAGACCAAGATGATTCTGGTACATGGTTGTAATCTTAATATCAGTTTAGAGAGTAAAGACTAAGTCTGTTCAGAATAGACTGTTTAACCAGCTGATCAGCTGGAATTTCATATAACTTCATGGTTCTTGTGGGTATTTTTTTTGCTGTTTTTTATCTTTATGTTTAGGTGTTGGGTGTCTTTGATTTTATGTCTTCTGAGAAATTTATGATCCTATGCTTTATTTATGACACTAGTCTCAGCTTAGGCAATTGATTGAAATACGATATAGGGAAATTTAGCATGCATTTTTTTAACAGCTTAAATTGGAAAAATGAACCAACAATGTTAATGTGGAATTGTTTTGGAGCAAGGTAAGAAGGGAACAATAGGTTAATTTCTTTCTATTTGTATTAGTCTTTTATTGTTAAAATCTTATTTATTATATTTGACATAATTTGCTTTTGGAGATTAGTAGTGTATTATGCTTTAAAGTTGTGAAGGAAGATTGTAATTCATTGAAATTATATATGTAGAAAACAAATTTGTAAACTGTTGAGTGCAATGCAAGTATAAATTTTATATCAAATATGATACTTAACTGAGGCAAGTATTTTATTAATATGCCACCAAAAAATAAACGGGATGCAATGTTAGTGTTGCTGAGGATATTAGTGAATGATAACCTGCACATGGTAGGCTATGGTGAATAAATGACCAGGTTGAAATTATAGAGAAATTATTCACAGGGAAACATTAATACATTTCCCTTAATGTGGCTGTACCATGGCAAACCTCGATTCTTACGGGATCAATTTAGTTGTCTAACTCATATTCCTTTAATTTAGAGTTGGAAAATTATTTTCTTCATCTATATTGAATCTGTCAGTTGCATGAATTAGATTTTATTAACCAAGTTGAAAATGAATTCAGTTTTTGAAAATGTTTTTAAAGGCCTAGATTTAAAACTCTGTAGAATTACTATATTGTTTTCAGGCTCACTATAGAGTATCCTTCTTCTAGAGGCAGTGGAATTTTATTTTCTTTACAAAGCATGTGAAATACGACTTCTAGTTATTTGACACAATTTCTACTTCAAGACCAAAAATATTACTAACTTTACAGCTTTACTTTCAAAACTACCAATGTTTGTTGGACTTTGAATTCTTGAAGTATGGCAAAGATGAAAAGGGGGAGAGTTAGGGGATGGGTTGACCTTTGCATACAATGCAGAATCAAATCTAAAAAAACAATCAGGGTAATTCTTGACAGGTAAAAGGAGCCTAAGAGGAAAAATAGAAGATGCTATTACAAATTTGGGTCTGAATTTCTCAATGTGTATCTGTTTATGGAAAAGGACTATATATTATTAAACATGGTTATCTTATGGTCAAAACCCTGTAGTAATAAAATAAATTTGAGCACTGGCAGTGCAGCTTGGTTGGTGTATAGATAGAGGTGATGGCAAGCAGGTGTTGTTCTGTTTGATACTGAAGCATTCTAGCCACAAGTTGAGGACATATGGAAAACTGGGTGGAATTGCAAATTTTTCTTAAATGTCAAAGTTTCCCTAACCCTACAAAATGTAGTTGTGGAAACTAGGATAAGGCAGTTGTCATGTTTTTGCCTTGTCTTCCTCTGTGGTATCTATGGAAAGAATAACCAGCAAAGATTTTTATGGTGTTAAGCTAACTGATAGCCTTAAATATCTGATTTAGGGGTAACTTGAAGTAATTTTTGGAAATAGGGCAGAACCGAGATTAGCAGAGCCTTGTAGTTTATAGACTCATAATGGAAGGGTGAGACATTTGTAAAAATAGTCTGTCTCCAGGAGAAATAACAAATGCCAATAAACAGAGAAAGATGTTCAACCTCACTAATAATCAAGAAATGTAAGATGAAACAGTATATACTACTTCTTATCTAACAGATTGAATTAGAAGACTTGTTGGCAGAGCATGAGAAAATAAACCCAGTCACGCATCTTTAGTGGAGTGTAAATTGGCAGCAGTCTTCTAGGATATAGTTTCTTTGCCTCCTTAAACCAGCGGCCTTCTTAGCCTCCTTTGGTGTGAGGACCCGCGTCAGCAGGACCTCCTATCCAGCCAAACTCATGGAGGCTTTGACTCCTACTGCTTCTGGGCTTAGGACATGGGGGACAAAGGTGGCAGAATCTCTATCCTCAGTAATTGCTTGGAGGAATTACCTAGCAAGCCCAGAAGTTCAAGAGGCAAACTTTGCCCAAGGATAGGCAGGAGATAGGAAAAGACTGGCAGATGATTCCTTTTTTCTTTCTTCCTTTTCTGCTGGTTCTGAGCTACATTGGTCCATAGCCTGACTGGAAAAGATCCTGTGTGACCTAGGTCACTCAAGCCAGTACCATCTTTTGTTTGCTTTTCCTCCACTCCTGTCACACCCCCGTTTTCCTCTCATCCTTCATATTCTGGGATTTTACTTTCCAAGAATTCCTTAGCTTGGGAGCTTTGCCTCAGGTTTTGTTCTTTAGGGCTAAGTAGCTAACAGTCCCATTTTTGGGACTCTGAAAATATTTGCAGGTTTTAGAAGATTTATGTACATGTTTACATTGTAGCATTGTTTGCTTTACTGAAAAATTAGAAACAATCTAAATGGATCTCAATAGGGGAATGGTTAAATAATGATATATCATACAGTGAAATACTATCCAGCAATAAAAAGAATGATATGGAAAGTTGTTCATGGTGTATTAAATGAGATAAAGTGCAGGTCAGTATGTTTAGATTGATCTCATTTTGGGAAATTAAGCCCTTTATTTTATTTTTTTAGAGACAGGGTCTTGCTGTCACCCAGCTGCGGTGCAGTAGCGTGATCATAGCTCCCTGCGGCCTCAAACTCCTGGGCTTAAGTGGTTCTCCTGCCTCAGCCTCCTGAGTAGCTAGGGACTACCAGCATATACCACCATGTACAGCTAATTTAAGTTTGTTTGTTTGTTTGTTTTGTTTGTTTTTGTTTTTTTTTGCAGAGATGGAGTCTAACTATATTGCCCAGTTTGGTCTTGAATTCCTGGGCTGAAGTGATCCTCCCACCTCAGCCTCCCAAAGTCCTGGGATTACAGGCATGAGCTACCATGCCTGGCCTACTTTTCACTTTATATACTTCTATAAGATTAAATTTTTTTGCATGTTGAATATCAATAAAACGATGGAAAAAGAATTTGCTACATGCTGGGTGTGGTAGCATGTGTCTGTAGTCCCAGCTACTCAGAAGGCTGAGATGGGAGGAACACCTGAATACAGGAATTAGTGCAGCCTCAGAAACATAGTGATACCTTGGCTCTAAAAAAAAAAAGATATAAAAGAATTTGCTACTTAAAGATATAAGCACTGAAATAATTATTTAAAATGGAGAACAAATATGTTTAAGAGATAGAAAACTATACTGGAGTCCTTAGACTCTAGTGTTAATCTTTGGGGATCATATAGGAACTAAAATTTAAACTTTATTGTAGATGTTTTTACAGGTACATCTGTACATATTTATATAGATATATATGGGTTTATCTTAAACTGGGGCATTATTCTAAGTGCTTTATATGTATTATCTTATTTACTGGTCACAATAACTCTTTGAGGTGGGTGCTGTTGTTACTCCTTTTTCACAGACAGGGAACCAAAGCCTAGAAAACTTTAAGAAAGAAAAAAACAAAACCATGCCTGATGTTGTATGTACTTAAAATGACAGCAGATAAAGTTTTTGACATTCATGAGCTATATAATGGACATTTTGTGCATAGGCAAACTATTAATTAAAGGTAAATTTTAATGAAGTTTATCCCATTTGTTTTAATAATAAAACAAATTATTTAAAAAATATAAATACACCCAATAATGTCATTAATTTCATTCTCCAGCAAGTCAAAGAAACAAGCAAGTGTTGGTAAAGTGTCAAGCTCTCATTGCATGAACACTAATCAAACTGCCAGACCACCTACCAAATAGTAAATATTAGTTTGGTGCAAAAGTAATAGGCAAAACCACAATTACTTTTGTACTAACCTAATACCTAGTAAATATTTTAATAGAAATGTGGCCACAAATAGTCCCAGAAAATTCCTTTGACTATGTTATGTTTACATTTCAATTTTATGTTGTTGGTTTGTTGCTTTAACACTGAATATAATTAGAATAAAAATATGCTAATACGTTAATTTTATATTTTGAGTCAAAGCTTACTAAATTAAACCTTTACTCCCAAAATAGTATCTGAAGTAAATATATGCAGTTTACCCACTTTATTTTTTCTTTTAAAAAATTTTTATTTTAGGTTTACGGGTACATGTGAAGGTTTGTTACATTGATAAACACATACCATAGGGATTTGTTGTACATATTATTACATCACTCAGGTATTAAGCTCAATACCCAATAATTATCTCTTCTGCTCCCACCCTCCCCCCTCAAGTAGACTCCAGTGTCTGTTGCTTCCTTCCTTGTGTTCATAAGTTCTTATGTAGCTCCCACTTATAAGTGAGAACATATGGTATTTGGTTTTCTGTTCCTGTTTGTGTTTGCTAAGGATGATAGCCTCCAGCTCTATCCATGTTCCTATAAAAGGCATCTCATTCTTTTTAATGGCTCCATAATATTCTGTGATGTATGTGTACTGCATTTTCTTTATCTCCTCTGTCATTCATAAGCATTTAGGTTAATTCCATGTCTTTGCCATTGTGAACAGTGCTGCAGTGAACATTCATGTGCATGTGTCTTTGGGTAAAATGCTTTATATTCCTCCGGGTATATACCCAGTAATGAGATTACTGGGTTGAATGGTAGTTCTGTTTTCAGCTCTTTGAGAAATTGCCATTCTGCTTTCCTCAATGGTTGAACTAATTTACACTCCCACCAACAGTGTATAAGGGTTTCCTTTTCTCTGAAACCTCACCAGCATCTGATTTTTTTTGAGTTTTTCATAATGGTCATGTTGACTGGTGTCAGATGGTATCTTATTGTGGATTTGATTTGCATTTCTCGAATGATCAGTGATGTTGAGCTTTTCTTTCATCCTTCTTGGCCACATGTATGTCTTCTTTTGAAAAGTGTCTTTTCATGTCCTTTGCCTACTTTTTAATGGGGTGGTTTTTCGCTTTTGATCTGTTTAAGTTCCTTATAGATGCTGGATATTAGAGCTTGTCAGATGTACAGTTTTCAGATATTCTCTCCCGTTCTGTAGATTTTCTGTTGATAGTTTCTTTTTCTGTGCAGAAGCTCTTAAGTTTAATTAGATCCCTTTTGTCAAGTTTTGCTTTCGTTGCAATCGCTTTTGGTTTCTTTGTCATGAAATCTTTGCTGTGTCCAGGATGGCATTGCCGAGGTTGTCTTCCAGGGTTTTTATGGTTTTGGGTTTTACATTTAAGTTTTTAATCCATCTTGAATTGATTTTTGTATACGATGTAAGGAAGGGGTTCAGCTTCAATCTTCTATATATGGCTAGCCAGTTATCCCAGCGCCATTTATTGAATAGGGAGTCTTTTCCTCATTGCTTTTGTCAGCTTTGTCAAAGATCAGTTGGTCATAGACATGAGGCCTTATTTCTGGGCTCTCTATTCGGTTCCATTGGTCTATATGCCTGTTTTTATACCAGTACCATGCTGTTTTGGTCACTGT
The DNA here is from genome assembly GCF_028858775.2 of Pan troglodytes. Lineage (NCBI taxonomy): Eukaryota > Metazoa > Chordata > Mammalia > Primates > Hominidae > Pan > Pan troglodytes. Next base: position 68,658,900 of record NC_072398.2, read on the forward strand.
AGCCTTGTAGTATAGTTTCAAGTTGGGTAATGTGATTTCTCTGGCTTTTTTCTTTTTGCTTAGGATTGTCTTGGCTATTTGGGCCCTCTTTTTGGTTCCATATAAAATTTAAAATAATTTTTTTAGTTCTGTGAAGAATGTCATTGGTAGTTTGATAGGAATAGCATTTAATCTGTAAATTGCTTTGGGTAGTGTAACCATTTTAATGATATTGATTCTTCCTGTCCATGAGCATGGGGTGTTTTTTCATTTGTTTGTGTCTGATTTCTTTGAGCAGTGTTTTATAATTCTCATTGTAGAGATCTTTCACCTCCTTGGTTAGCTGTTTCCTAGGTACTTTGTTTATTTTTTTGTGACAGTTGTGAATGGGATTGCCTTTCTGATTTAGCTCTTCATTTTGTTGGTGGTGGTGTATAGGAATGCTAGTGATTTTTGTACATTGATTTTTTATCCTGCAACTTTGCTGAAGGTGTTTATCAGCTGAAGGAGCTTTGGGGCCGAGACTATGGGGTTTTCTAGATATGGAATCATGTCGTCTGCAAACAGATAGTTTGACTTCCTCTCATACTATTTGAATGCCCTTTCTTTCTTTTTCTTGCCTGATTGCTCTGGCCAGGACTTCCAATACTATGTTGAATAGAAGCGGTGAGAGTTGTGCTGATTTTCAAGGGGAACGCTTCCAGCTTTTGCTCAGTTAGTATAATGTTGGCTATGGGTTTGTCATAGATGGCTCATACTATTTTGAGGTCAGTTTCTTCAACACCTAGTTTATTGAGAGTTTTTAACATGAAGGGATGTTGAGTTTTATCGAAATCCTTTTCTGCATCTATTGAGATAATGTGGTTTTTTTCTTTAGTTCTATTTATGTGATGAATCACATTTATTGATTTGCATATGTTGAACCAATCTTGCATCCCAGGGTTGAAGCCTACTTGATCATGGTGGATAAGCTTTTTGATGTGCTGCTGGATTCAGTTTGCCAGTATTTTGCTGAGGATTTTGCACTGATGTTCATCGAGGATATCAGCCTGAAATTTTCTTTTTTTGTTGTGTCTCTGCCAGGTTTTGGTAGCAGGATGATGTTGGCCTCATGGAATGAGTTAGGGAGGACTCCCTCCTTTTCAGTTTTTTTGAAATAGTTTCAGTAGAAATGGTACCAGCTCTTCTTTGTACCTCTGATAGAATTCAGCTGTGAATCTGTCTGGTCCTGGGTTTTTTTTTGATTGGTAGACTGCTTATTGCTACCTCAACTTCAGAGCTCGTTATTCGTCTTTTTAGGGATTCAGTTTCTTCCTGGTTCATTCTGGGGAGAGTATATGTGTTCAGGAATTTATCCATTTCTTGTAGAGTTTTTAGTTTATATGCGTAGAGGTATTTGTAATATTCTCTGATGGTCATTTGTATTTCTGTGGGGTCAGTGGTAATATCCATTATTTCTGATTGTGTTTATTTGAATCTTTTTTCTTTTTTATTCTAGCTAGCAGTCTATTTTATTAATTTTTTCAAAAAACCAGCTTCTGGATTCATCGATCTTTTGAATGAGTTTTATGTCTATATCCTTCAGTTCAGCTCTGATTTTGGTTATTTCTTGATTTCTGCTAGCTTTGTGATTTGTTTGCTCTTGGTTCTCTATTTCTTTTAGTTGTTAGGTTGTTAACTTGAGATCTTTCTAACTTTTTGATGTGGGCATTTTAGTGCTATAAATTTCCCTCTTAACACTGCCTTAGCTGTGTCCTAGAGATCTGGTACATTGTATCTTTGTTCTCATTAGTTTCAAAGAACTTCTTCATTTCTACCTTAATTTCATTATTTACCCAAAAGTTATTCAGGAGCAAGGTATTTAATTTCCATGTAATTGTATGGTTTTGAGTGAATTTCTTAGTCTTGGGTTCTAATTTGATTGTGCTGTGGTCCGAGAGACTGTTTGCTATGATTTCAGTTTAGCATTTGCTGAGGAGTGTTTTACTTCTGATTATGTGACTGATTTTAGAGTAAGTGCCATGTAGCATTGAGAAAAAATGCATATTCTGTTGTTTTGGGATGGAGAGTTCTGTAGATACTTATCAGGTCCATTTGATCCAGAGCTGAGTTCAAGTCTTGAATTTCTTTGTTAATTTTTCATCTCAGTGATCTATCTAATATTGTCAGTGGGGCGTTAAAGTCTCCCAATATTATTGTGTGAGGGTCTAAGTCTCTTTAAAGGTCTCCAAAAACTTGCTTTATGAATCTGGGTGCTCCTGTGTTGGGTGCATATATATTTAGGATAATTAGCTCTTCTTGTTGAATTGAACCCCTTAACATTATGTAAAGCCCTTTATCTTTTTTGATCTTGATGATTTAAAGTCTGTTGGAAACTTAAGATTGTAACTCCTTTTCTTTTCTGTTTTCTATTTGCCTGGTAAATTTTCCTCCATCCCTTTATTTTGAGCCTATGTGAGTCATTGCATGTGAGATGAGTCTCTTGCAGACAGCATACCAATGGGTCCTGGTTCTTTATCCAGCTTGCCACACTGTGTCTTTTAATTGAGGCATTTAGCCCATTTACTTTTTTTTTCTTTTTGAGACGGAGTCTCACTGTGTTGTCCAGGCTGGAGTGCCATGGCATGATCTTGGGTCACTGCAACCTCTGCTTCCCGAGTTCAAGTAATTCTCCTGCCTCAGCCTCCCAGATAGCTCGGACTACAGGTCTGTGCCACCACGCCCAGCTAATTTTTGTATTTTTAGTAGAGATGGGATTTTACCATGTTGGCCAGGCTGGTCTCAAATTCCTGACCTCAAGTGATCTGCCTGCCTCAGCTTCCCAAAGTTTTTGGATTACAAGTGTGAGCCACTGTGCCCAGCCTACCCCATTTACATTTAAGGTTAGTATTGTTATGTGTGGATTCGATCCTGTCATCATGATGCTACCTGGTTATTTTGCAGACTTGTTTATGTGGTTGCTTCATAGTGTCACTGGTCTGTGTACTTCAGTGTGTTTTTGTAGTGGCTGGTAGTGGTTTTTCCTTTTCATATTTAGTGCTTCCTTCAGGAGCTCCTGCAAGGACCTCCTGCAAGGCATGTTGGGTGCTAACGAAGTCCCTTAGCATTTACTTTTCTGAAAAGGATCTTATTTCTCCTTTGCTTATGAAGCTTAGTTTGGTTGGATATGAAATTCTAGGTTGGAATTAGTTTTCTTTAAGATGTTAAATATTGGCCTCAAATCTCTTTTGGCTTGCAGGGTTTCCATTGAGAGGTCTACTGCTAGTGTGATGGGCTTCCCTTTGTAGACTACCTGGCCTTTCTCTCTGGTTGCCTTTAACATTTTTTCTGTCATTTCAACCTTGGAGAATCTGATGATTATGTGTCTTGGAGATGATCTTCTCGTGAGGTATCTTACTGGGGTTCTCTGCATTTCCTGTCTGCATTTCCTGAATTTGAGTGTTGGTCTGTCTAGTAAGGTTGGGAAAGTTCTCAAGGATGATATCCTGAAATATGTTTTCCAAATTGGTTCCCTTCTCCCTAGCTCTTTCGGGTACACCAGTCAGTCATAGATTTGGTCTTTTTATATAATCCCATATTTCTCAGAGGTTTTGTTCATTACTTTTTACTTTTTTTTCTCTATTTTTGTCACTTGTCTTATTTCAGAAACATAGTCTTCAAGCTCTAAAATTGTTTCCTCCACTTGGTCTCTTCTGCTATTAATACTTGCAATTGTATTATTAAATTCTTGTATTGTTTTTCAGCTGTATCAGGTTGGTCGTGTTCTTCCCTATCTTGGATATTTTGTTTGTCAGCTCCTGCAATGTTCTATTATGGTTTTAACTTCCTTGCATTGAGTTAGAATGTGCTCCTTTAGCTCAGCGGAGTTCATTTTTATCCACGTGGTGAGGTCTGTTTCTGTTGTTTCAGCCATGTCAGCCTCAGCCACATTCCGAACCCTTGCTGGAGCAGTGATGTTGTCATTTGGAGGAGAGAGGCCACTCTGGCTTTTTGAGTGTTCAGTGTTTTTGTGCTAATTCTTTCTTATCTTTGTGGGCATACTACCTAAATCTTTGAGGTTGCTGACCTGTGGATGGGATTTTTGGTTTTTGTTGTTTTGTTTTTTAAGAGTCTGGCCACTTTTTTATAGGGCTGCTGTGGTTTGTTAGGTATCCACTCCAGTCCGTAGTTGCCTCAGATTTTCCAATACCTGGAGGTATCACCAGCGAAGGCTGTGAAACAGCAAAGATGGCAGCCTGCCCCTTCCTCTGGGAGCTCCATCCCAGGGAGGGTACAGACTTGTTGCTGACTTGAATGCACCTGTAGGAGGTAGCTGGAGACCCTGGTTGGGAGGTCTCGCCCAGCCAGGAGGAACGGGATCAGGGACCTGCTTAAAGAAGCAGTCTAGCCTCACTTTCATAGAGCAGCCATGCTGTGCTGGGGTACCGTTTCTGCGACCTGTTGGGTTGGGTTCTCCAAAGCCTGGAGGCTGGAACGACTAAGTTGCTAAAACAGCAAAGATGGCATCCTGCCCCTACGCTAGGAACTTTGTTCCAGGAAGTTTTCAAACTTCTGTCAGGCAGAGAACAATGGTGGGAGTGGCTTGAGGCCCCTGTTTGTAAGTCCCACCCAGTGAAGAGGAACAGATCGGGGACCCACTTAAGGAACATCACACACCGGGGCCTGCTGTGGGGTAGGGGGAGGGGGGAGGGATAGCATTAGGAGATATATCTAATGTTAAATGATGAGTTAATGGGTGCAGCACACCAACATGGCACATGTATACATACGTAACAAAGCTGCACGTTGTGCACATGTACCCTAAAACTTAAAGTATAATTAAAAAAAGAAAAAAAGGAAGCAGTCTGGTCATGCTTTTGTAGAATAGCTGTGCTGTGCCAGGGTACTGCTTCCATCCCTAAATGGTTCGGACTCCCCTAAGCCCACAGGCTGGAACCAGTTTACCAGTTTTAAATGTTTTTTTGAGGTCATATGTGTTTGATATTTTCCCTTTGTAAAATTTAAGAGTATATATCTGGATGTGTAACAATCTTTTCCCTGTATAAGCATCACTCATTTAATAGAATTTAGAAGATGAATTTATGAATTAAATAACAAATTGACTTTAATTTTTTCTTATCTTCATGGAATTTGAGAAACTTGACATTTCACATAGATTGCCAGAGACTACCAAACCCCTTTTACTGTGTAGGTTATAAACTAAAATGAATGTGGGAAAACGTTTTAAAATGTACTAACAACTATTAGTGAGAGCCCTTGTCCTAGTAAACAGACCCTTATACTTGGACTATAATTGTCACAAAGGCCCAGTTTTATCATTTGCCTATCTTCATCAGGATGTTCATTAGGTGTGTGTGAGTTGCAGGACCTAATTAGAGCTGAGTTTCCTTAGCTATGCTAGAATTGAATATTTCAGTCTATGGCTTTATGAGCTGCTATTGCTAGGCAAGGATACCTTTAACAAACAGGTCAGATATACTTAGGGGGGAATGTTAGTAAATAGAACAGTAATTATAATTATGGAGAAAGTGCAAAAAGAGTTAAATTACTGACCATGGTTTCAAATTTAGAAACATTAAGTTGAACTGGAGCCAAATTACTAAAATATTAGAGATTTCTTTTGAATAACGGGAATATTTTAAGTTATCTGTTAGACTACCAGATTGTCTAATGAACCTATCATTTTCAGCATCTTACGAATAAGTTTAGTGCTTTATAATATGAATTATTTTTAGTGTTTTACACTACTGAGATCTTGAAAAAATACCATTACTTTTATTAGAACTTTGAGGTTCTAATAAAACTTTCTAATAAAACCTTTAAAAAATTTGTTACATTCTAGGTGTGATTGTACTGCATATGGAGATAAACAGTTTTATAATGGAACATATGCCTTTTTTTTAATAATGAAGTTTAATAGGAAAATGACAAAGATTTTATGCCAGACTTTCTAGGAATCATTATTTAAATCTAAGTTTTTAGTTCTTTGAAGGTCCTTCGTAGTATGTACTTCTCTTCCCAATATTATGAATCCAGACTTCGCTCTAACTTTACACACTGTAAACTTGATTGCCATTTGATATAACTTTTCATTGCCCCTCAACTATGGTGGATTTATTATGCCTTTTTAAAATTCATGCTGTTTTCTGAAATGCCTTTATTACTGTTCCTACCTGTGGTTTTTTTTTTTTTTTTAAGCCCTGGTTAATTCCTGTTTATTCCGTGAAGCCTTCAGTCCACACTACCTTTTCCCTTTCTGCAAATGAATCACATTTATTATTTATGGCAAATGTTTTAATATTTGATCTTATTTGTCTTATATTGTTTCTTATCTGTATTATATGACAACATACCTAAATTCCTGGTTATACTGAATGTCTTGATAGCAGGTGTCTTGATTAATATACTTTACAGTGATGAGCTCAGTGTTTAAGACAGTAGGTTCTTAAAAGTACTTATGCTGTTGCATTGAGTTGAACTGAAATAGGTTGGGGATATTTCTTAACATAAATTATGCCCCATAATATGGCATGTGTGCTTTTTGAATGTGGTTCTAACAATTATGTGTATTTTTCATTGTCTTTTTGAAAACATTCCAGTTGCTGAATCATGCTTATTTATTGAAGGACTATTTTGAGCCATGCCATAGGAAAGATATATTAGGATTATACTATCAACATTGGTAAAAAGTTAATTTTTGGCCTGGCATGGTGGCTCACACCTGTAATCCCAGCACTTTGGGAGGCCAAGGTGAGTGGATCACCTGAGGTCAGGAGTTTGAGACCAGCCTGGCCAACATGGTGAAATCCTGTCTCTACTAAAAAAAATACAAAAATTAGCTGGGTTTGGTGGTGGGCGCCTGTAATCCCAGCTACTCAGGAGGCTGAGACAGGAGAATCACTTGAACCTGGGAGGTGAATGTTGCAGTGAGCTGAGATCGTGCCATTGTACTCCAGGCTGGGCGACAAGAGCGAAACTCCGTCTCAAAAAAAAAAAAAAAAAGCAGTTAATTTTTGTGGTACAGTAGACTTTTTTGGAATAATGCATTTAGTGTTTGTGTATGCCTATATGTCTTTATATTTTATTATGTGAAAATTCTCTGGTTTCTTCTATTAATTTTGCTTCCCTCAAAATAACCCACTCATTCTGATTCATGTTAGCCTCTTGCTCTCCTTAAATGGTTGTAATTTTTCTCTGCCCTTTGATTGTAAGATTCCTTAGCGCTAGGTCTGGCTTTTGAGGTCTTTTGAGCAGAACTCAGGTCTGACAGGTTAAGGGAGATCTAATTTTTTCCTAGTCTTGTAGGTTAGTGATCCCTACTGAGACAAGATGAGGTGGAGTAAGAGAGACGTTTCTCCCCTTAGGACTTTCCGGGTGAATGCTGAGTAAAGGTAGGTCAGTCTGCAACAAAGAGATTGAGAACAGTTCAGCCTACCAGCACAGTTTGGGACTGCCAGAGTAAGCAGGATTTACCATATGTAGAAATTATATGTAGCATGTAGCAGATGTGGCCCCTCTCTGCTTGCTAAGGTAATCTACCTTCACCAGGCAGTTGGACCCTTTTGAAGGTTCAGGTTTTACTGCCTGAGTAAATTTCTGTTCTGACCTTTGGGCCCGTGGATCTCTTGCCCCTACATGCTCTCCTTTAGGTACACTGGGCTTGTTTCAGTTTTTGATATGCCATACTGGGGAGAGGGAGCCAAGGGTATGTGTTTACATCTTCCTATTATTGTTTATAGGAAAAGTTTGCTGTTTCTACTGTCTTTCTACGGTTTCTAGGTTTGCAAGGCTTTTTAGTCAATATAGTTTTTTAAATACTTGTTATAGTGTGATGTTATAAAATATGTTTGTTTGTAAAGATGAATATTCTAGCAAATATTCTCTACCAAAAAATTTAAAAATAGCCAGGCATGGTGGCACACACCTGTAGTCCCAGCTACTTGGGAGGGTGAGGCAGGAGGATCACTTGAGCCCGGGAGGCTGAGGCTGAGGCTGCAGTGAGCCCTGATCATGCCACTGTACTCCAACCTGGGCAACAGAGAAAGACGGTGTAAAAAAAAAATATATATATATTTTAAAGATCAACATTTAGTCACATTCATTGTGTGAATTTTTCTGATATTCTTCATAGCTAGTTGGAAAGTATAGGTGGAAATACCTTTCAGAATTGCATGTTTGTTGTTGCTGTTTCATGATGTATCAGTCTCTCATCAAAGAAATGTTCTGTGTGCCTATAACTATCACGTTTACACTTTTCATGTGCTTTCTTAGGGTGGAATTCCTTGACCAATGGCAACCTAGGTGAAGTTTGCTATGGATCCCCTTTGAGCCGATCCTCAATAAAATACCAGAGCAATTACTGTACCCACATTAATGGTCTTCTAATCTCCAACCTTGCATGTAATTGCTACTGTCACATACAATTGCTGTCTGCCCAAGTTTCTTTCCCTGGGGACATTTGTGCCGTGCCTTGATATAGAGTTAGAAAATGAAAAAAGAGAGTTTTTGAAACTTTTTGAGGGTTTGGCTTTTAAATCTGTCTACTTTGAGAATTTAAAACTATAAAATTAAGTCACTTTTTTTTTTTTTTTTTTTTGAAATGGTGTCTCACTCTGTTGCCTAGGCTATAGAGCAGTGGTGCAATCTTGGCTCACTGCAACCTCCGCCTCCTAGGTTCATGTGATTCCCCTGCCTCAGCCTCCCGAGTAGCTGGGACTATAGGCATGTGTCACCACGTCCAGTTAATTTTTTGTATTTTTAGTGGGGACAGGATTTCGCCATGTTGGCCCGGCTGGTCTCGAACTCCTGACCTCAGGTGATCCGCCCGCCTTGGCCTCACCTTTTTTACTTTTGTAGGACTGACCCGAATAAGTCTGACAATAATAAAAGATGATAAAAAAGATTTCAAGGTTCATTGATTGTAATTATATTTCTGAAAAATTAATTATGAATACATTTCCTTTATGGATTAGGACCATATTGGCCACAGTTCAAAAAATGTAATTCTAAGATGGTGTTATTTTTTAAAAAGTATATATAAAAAGTGCATAATCTAGAATTAATTCAATTTTATGGTTGTGGTAATAGGACAAGATCATAATCTAGTGGCTCTAGATTGGGGATTACCTGTTAAAGTAATGCCTTCTTTACCCCAGATTTGGAGAATGAATTCTACAGAGTGAATTTGTCAGCAAATCAAACCTACCTTTTCAAGTATCTAAACTTTTTTTCACTTTTAGGTAATCTTTGTAAAGTGACAATAAGTTTCCTAGTTTCTTTTTTTTTAAATTATACTTTAAGTTCTGGGATACATGTGCAGAACGTGCAGGTTTGTTACATACATATACATGTGCCATGATGATTTGCTGCACCCATCAACCCATCATCAACATTAGATATTTCTTCTAATGCTATCCCTCCCCCTGTCCCCCAACCCCCGATAGGCCCTGGTGTGTGATGTTCCCCTCCCTGTGTCCATGTGTTTTCATTGTTCAACTCCCACTTATGAATGAGAACATGTGGCGTTTGGTTTTCTGTTCCTGTGTTAGTTTGCTGAGAATGATGGTTTCCAGCTTCATCCATGTCCCTGTAAAGGACATGAACTCATCTTTTTTATGGCTGCATAATATTCCATGGTGTATATGTGCCACATTTTCTTAATCCAGTCTATCACTGATGGGCATTTGAGTTGGTTCCAAGTCTTTGCTATTGTGAATAGTGCCTCAGTAAACATACGTGTGCATGTGTCTTTATAGCAGCATGATTTATAATCCTTTGGGTATATACCCAGTAATGGGATGGCTGGGTCAAATGGTATTTCTAGTTCTAGATCCTTGAGGAATCGCCACACTGACTTCCGCAATGGTTGAACTAGTTTACAGTCCCACCAACAGTGTAAAAGTGTTCCTATTTCTCCACATCCTCTCCAGTACCTGTAGTTTCCTAACTTTTTAATGATCGCCATTCTAACTGGTGTGAGATGGTATCTCATTGTGGTTTTGATTTGCATTTCTCTAATGACCAGTGATGATGAGCTTTTTTTCATATGTTTGTTGGCTGCGTAAATGTCTTCTTTTGAGAAGTGTCTGTTCATATCCTTTGCCCACTTTTTGATGGGGTTGTTTTTTTTTCTTGTAAATTTGTTTAAGTTCCTTGTAGATTCCAGATATTAGCCCTTTGTCAGATGGATAGATTGCAAAAATTTTCTCCCATTTTGTAGACTGCCTCTTCACTCTGATGATAGTTTCTTTTGCTGTGCAGAAGCTCTTTAGTTTAATTAGATCCCACTTGTCAATTTTGGCTTTTGTTGCCATTGCTTTTGGTGTTTTAGTCATAAAGTCTTTGCCCATGCCTATGTCCTGAATGGTATTGGCTAGGTTTTCTTCTAGGGTTTTTATAGTTTTAGGTCTTACATTTAAGTCTTTAATCCGTCTTGAGTTAATTTTTGTATAAGGTGTAAGGAAGGGGTCCAATTTCAGTTTTCTGCATATGGCTAGCCAGTTTTCCCAATTCCATTTATTAAATAGGGAATCCTTTCCCCATTGCTTGTTTTCGTCAGGTTTGTCAAAGATCAGATGGTTGTAGATACGTGGTGTTATTTCTGAGGCGTCTGTTCTGTTTCATTGGTCTGTCTCTCTGTTTTAGTACCAGTACCATGCTGTTTTCGTTACTGTAGCCTTGTAGTATAGTTTGAAGTCAGGTAGCGTGATGCCTCCAGCTTTGTTCTTTTTGCTTAGGATTGTCTTGTCTATATGGGCTCTTTTTTGGTTCCATATGAAATTTAAGGTAGTTTTTTCTAATTCTTTGAAGAAAGTCAATGGTAGCTTGATGGGGATAGCATTGAATCTATAAATTACTTTTCACAACATTGATTCTTCCTATCCATGTGCATGGAATGTTTTTCCATTTGTTTATGTCCTCTCTTATTTCCTTGAGCAGTGGTTTGTAGTTCTCTTTGAAGAGGTCCTTCACATCCCTTGTAAGTTATATTCCTAAGTATTCTCTTTGTAGCAGTTTTGAATGGAATTTCACTCATGATTTGGCTCTCTGTTTGTCTGTTATTGGTTTATAGGAAAGCTTGTGATTTTTGCACATTGATTTTGTATCCTGAGACTTTGCTGAAGTTGCTTATCAGCTTTAGGAGATTTTGGGCTGTGACAGTGGGGTTTTCTAAATATGCAATCATGCCATCTGTAAACAGAGACAATTTGACTTCCTCTCTTCCTATTTGAATACCCTTTATTTCTTTCTCTTGCCTGATTGCCCTGGCCAGAACTTCCACTACTATGTTGAATAGGAGTGGTGAGAGAGGGCATCCTTGTCTTCCACCAGTTTTCAAAGGGAATGCTTCTAGCTTTTGCCCATTCAGTATGATATTGGCTGTGGGTTTGTAATAAATAGCTCTTATTATTTTGAGATACGTTCCATCAATACCTAGTTTATTGAGAGTTTTTAGCATCGAAAGCCTTTTCTGCATCTATTGAAATAATCATGTGGTTTTTGTCATTGGTTCTGTTTATGTGATGGATTATATTTATTGATTTGCATATGTTGAACCAGCCTTGCATCCCAGAGATGAAGCCAACTTGATCGTGGTGGATAAGCTTTTTGATGTGCTGCTGGATTCGATTTGCTAGTATTTTATTGAAGATTTTTGCATCAATGTTCATCAGGGATACTGGCCTGAAATTTTCTTTTTCTATTGTGTCTCTGCCGGGTTTTGATATCAGGTTGATGCTGGCCTCATAAAATGAGTTAGGGAGGTTTACCTCTTTTTCTCTTGTTTGGAGTAGTTTCAGAAGGAGTGGTATGAGCTCCTCTTTGTACCTCTGGTAGATTTCGTCGGCTGTGAATCCGTCTGGTTCTGGGCTTCTTTGGTTGGTAGGCTATTAATTACTGCCTCAATTTCAGAACTTGTTATTGGTCTGTTCAGGGATTCGACTTCTTCCTGATTTAGTCTTGGGAGGGTGTATGTGTCCAGGAATTTATCCATTTCTTCTAGATATTCTAGTTTATTTGCATAGAGGTGTTTATAGTATTCTCTGATAGTAGCTTGTATTTCTATAGGATCAGTGGTGATATCCCCTTTATCATTTTTTGTTGTGTCTATTTGATTCTTCTCTCTTTTCTTCATTAGTCTTGCTAGCAGTCTACTTTGTTAATCTTTTCAAAAAATCAGCTCCTGTATTCATTTATTTTTTTGAAGGATTTTTCATATCTCTATCTCCTTCAGTTCTGCTCTGATCTTAGTTATTTCTTGTCTTCTGCTAGCTTTTGAATTTGTTTGCTCTTGCTTCTCTAGTTTTTTTATTATTATTTTTTTTTTTTTTTAATTTTTTGAGATGGAGTCTCACTCCATTGCCCAGGCTGGAGTACAGTGGCATGATCTCGGCTCACCACAACCTTCACCTCCTAGGTTTCAAGTGATTCTCCTGCCTCAGCCTCCCGAGTAGCTGGGACTACTGGCATGTGCCACCATGCCCAGGTAATTTTTGTATTTTTAGTAGAGATGAGGTTTCACTATATTGGCCAGGCTGGTCTCAATCTCTTGACCTCGTGATCTGCCCACGTCAGCCTCCCAAAGTGCTGGGATTACAGGTCTGAGCCACCCACGTAGTTGTTTTAATTGTGATGTTAGGGTGTCGATTTTAGATCTTACCCACTTTCTCCTGTGGGCATTTAGTGCTATAAATTTCCCTCTAAACACTGCTTTAGCTGTGTCCCAGAGATTTTGGTACGTTGTGTCTTTGTTCTCACTGTTTTCAAAGAACTTGTTTATTTCTGCCTTAATTTCATTATTTACCCATTAGTCATTCAGGAGCAGGTTGTTCAGATAGAAATGATCCCAGAAAGTATAGTCTTTCCTAGTTTTTTTAAATGTAGTTTACTGAACACATTTTTTCGTTTTTCTCTGCTTTTTAAATTGAGACATTAAAATTCACCCACTGTGTTCTCCCATTTAAGTGTACAATTCAGTGGTTTTTAGCATATTCATGAAGTTGTACAACCATCATTACAATTCATCTTAGAACATTTTCATCCCCTCAAAAAGAAACTCCATACCCTTTAGCTCTTAGTTTCAGTCTCCTCATTTCCCTCAGCCCTAAGCAACCATTAATCTAGTTTCTGTTTCTATAGATTTGCCTATTCTGGTTTCAAATGGAATATCACATGTAGTCTTTTATGACTGACTTTTTTTTATTAGTATGTTTTCAGGGTGTTCTTTCACATTGTAGCATGTATCAATACTTCATTCCTTTTTATGGATGAATAGTATTCTATTGTATGGATATGCCACATTTTGTTTATCCATTCATCTTTTTTTGGACATTTGGGTTCTTTCCACCTTTTGGCTATTTTGAATAATGTTGCTGTGAACATTTGTGTGCAAGTTTTTGTGTGTACATATATCTTTATTTCTAATGGATATATATCCAGGAGTGGAATTGCTGGATCGAATGGTAATTCTGTGTTTAACTTTGAAGAACCATTGGACTGTCTTCTAAAATGGCTACAACATTTTACAGTCCTGTCAACAGTTTATGAGGGTTCTGATTTATTTTCTGCCTTTTTGATTATAGCCATCCTAGTGGGTCTGAAATGGTATCTTGTTGTGATTTCAATTTGCATTTCCCTGATGACTGATGATATTGACCACCTTTTAATGTACACATTGGCCATTTGTATATCTTTTTTAAGTTACATTTCCCTTTCTTCTCTTGTTGTAAGCTTGTAATCTCATTATTAGAATGAATTTATTGGTTATTTAGACTAATTTTCTGTCTCCAGATTATTCTAGCATACAGTCTTTTAGCTTCTATTGGAAGACTCTTAATGAAGGGAAATTTACTATTTGTGAAGAAATTGGCCCAATTTTTGAAGAACTCCAGTTGTTAGAAGCTTCTTTTTATATTAAGCCAAAATTTATTTCACTGTTTTGGTATCGTTATTGTTTTCTAATCTGTTATATTTTTGCTTTTTAGGCCCACATAGACGATGTTCAGTTTTTTATATGAGTCTTTCAGAAGTTTTTTTTGTTTGTTTGTTTTGTTTTGTTTTGTTTTGTTGACAGAGTCTCACTGTCGCCCAGGCTGGAGTGCAGTGGCGCAATCTCGGCTCATTGCAAGTTCCACCTCCTGGTTTCACGCCATTCTTCTGCCTCAGCCTCCCGAATAGCTGGGACTACAGGCGCCTGCCACCACGCCTGGCTAATTTGTTTGTATTTTTTAGTAGAGACGGAGTTTCACCGTGTTAGCCAGGATGGTCTCGATCTCCTGACCTCGTGATCTACCTGCCTCGGGCTCCCAAAGTGCTGGGATTACAGGCGTGGGCCACCGCACCCGGCCGAGTCTTTCAGAAGTTTTAAGACAGCTTTTAAGTCTCCTCATCTCCAGGCCAAATATTTCTAATTTCTAAAATTGTTCTTCATCTTCTTCACCATCAAGTCCCACTACCTTCCCAGTCATTCTTGTGTGAACAAATTTCAGTTTCTCAACACCTCTTTTAGAGTATGGCCTTTGGAATTGAACAGACTGTTTTAGGCATAGTGTGACCACTACAGAATAGAACTTTTCTCTCTTTAGAACACTATACTTGCACTGAGTGTGGCTTAAAATTACCTTAACACTTCTTGCAACCACATTACAATGTTAATTATTCTTTAACTTTCAGTAAACTAAAATCCTGTCTTTTTTTATACATTCTGTTATGCAATGTCTGTTGTGTACTAAGTTCAGTACTTTATGTGTACCCGTATTAAATTTCATTTTATTTTATTCAACATCTTATTCCCACATTGAAGATTTTTGGGGTGGGAGGGTCCTGAATGTGACATCTAGTGTGTCAACTGTCTTTCATTGACCCTGTCATCAGGAAATTAGATTAGCATGCTTTTTTTTTAAGTTTTTTTTTTTTTTTAATTTAAGTTCTAGGGTACATGTGCACAACGTGCAGGTTTGTTACGTAGGTGAACATGTGTCATGTTGGTTTGCTGCACCCATTAACTTGTCATTTGCATTAGGTGTTTCTCTTAATGCTGTCCCTCCCCCGGCCCCCCACCCTATGACAGGCCCCGGTGTGTGATGTTCCCGACCCTGTGTCCAAGTGTTATCATTGTTCAGTTCCCACCTATGAGTGAGAACATGCGGTGTTTGGTTTGGGAGGCCGAGGAGGGCAGATCACTTGAGGTCAGGAGTTCAAGACCAGCCTGGCCAACATGGTGAAACCTTGTCGCTACTGAAAATACAAAAACTAGCCGGGCGTGGTGGCGGGCACCTGTAATCCCAGCTACTCAGGAGTCTGAGGCAGGAGAATCACTTGAACCTGTGGTGGAGGTTACAGTGAGCTGAGATCACACCACTGAACTCCAGCCTGGGTGACAGAGTGAGACTCTGTCTCAAAAAAAAAAAAAAAAAAGTGCGAGTTGTAGGTCAGTGATATGTTGCTCCATTTTGTATCCATATGGGTTGCTTGCACATTTAGTTTATGGAATGTAGATAATGGGCCTGCACATCATAGCTTCAAGAAAGTCTAAGAAATAAGATTTTGAGAATTCTGCTTTAGAAGTTGGGATTCACAATTTCGGAAACTATTAAAATGTTGAGATAGTATTCATACTTTGGTAAGCTACAAATAACTGATGTTCACTGAACTTGTGTTGTCGGTCTCTAAATCTCTCTTTCATGAAATCATGCAACTAAGATAGTTGCATGGAGACAAAAATAATGGAAAAGAGAATGGAATGGAAACATACCAACTTTAGCAATACTAATCTATTTATTTGTGTATTCTTATTCATGTGTTACATTAAAAATTATTTATGGTATTTTAATTCTGGGAAGATGGTAGTGGCTGTAGCATAGTTTTTGAATAGTCCTGCTTCCTTAACAGAATAACTAGGATAGCATAATCAAAAGCTCTTGAGCAATATCTGTAACAAAATTAGTTGATTAGAGAAAATAGGGACAAACCACCAACAGCTACCAGATTTATATTTTTTAAAAAATGAAAGAAAAAAGATTTGTGTGGCATTGGCATCTCTTTAGAAGGAAGCAGAAGGAAGCAGTAGAGTACCTATGAGTACCTTACTGTCTTGAGAATGGCAGATTTCTAAAATAGCCAACAGGTAAAGCTAAAAGGGGTTTTTATGCACTTCAATTCGTGGCTGAGTACAAGAGGTTCATGGTAAGGTTCTCTAGAGCTGCCTGGGCTCTAAGCTTCTAAAATTAACTAGCCAAAACTTTCTTCCAGTATAAAGCTTCATACTAAGAGCAATCTACTGGGAATTTAATCAAAATCAAGTAGGACAACAAGGACAATAAAACAAGGACAACAAGGACAATAAAGACAAAAGGAAAAAGAAGAACCAGAGGGGGCAAGAGCTAAGTATCCTAGGGGCCAAAATTTTTACCACTTCATGAAAACAATAGAAAAGGGAGATAGAGATCTAAAAATCTATCCTGACCTATGTTTCTGTCTTAAAAATTTAAGAACATTAAATTTAGGTAAAGATGACCAACAAAAAAGATTGTTGTTGAATCTCATACCAAGTTGCAATAGTTAAGGATTGTATGTTTTTCTTATAATATCCAGAAGTTATATTATTGGTGAAAATAATTAATATGTGCTTAATATTTTTATGGGTCTTGGTAGGATTGCCATATACTTTCCAAAAGACTAATACCATTTTACAAGGCCATTAGGGCCATTAGCTTATTAGTACCTGTTTCACTGTAATTTTACTACCTTATTTATTCTAATGTAGCTAGTTAAAAATTCATTGTTCATTGTTGCTTTAATTTGCATTTTGCAAATTATTAAGGGATGTTAAGCATTTTCCCAAGTATTGGTGTATGTGAGTAGAACCCTAAACCCGTGGGTAACTTCAAGTATCTAACTGTTGCCTACTTATAATCATGGTCTGTTTTTCCATTGGGTCTTAATGATTTTTTTTTTTTTGTACACATGAGATCATTTGGATACATTATAGAAATATTAACCATTTGTTTTGCTTGCTTAAAATACAGTTTCTTCTTTTCCTGTTTATTTTTGAGACGTTATTACAGAAATGCTGGTTTAAATATTTGAATCTTTTGATGTTTTATGATTTCCTTTGGTGTTTAAAATCCAAAAAAAGTTATAATTTCTGAACAGCTATGATAAATACTATATTCAAGATAATTTTCTAAAGAAAATCTAAATTTTGATCAGTGTTATATTTCTAGAAAATTAGTCATGATAACCTGAAGGTAGTTTTCCATGATAGCCATTTTAAAACAGTGTTAAATTGAGTAAAAATACTAACAAATACAAATGACTTACATATTGCGCCTTAGTTTTAAAGTGTGCTAGAACCAAGACAATTGACAAAAGCCAAGAAATCGACAAGAGTAATATAATATTTATTCTTAAATTCTATTGTGGGGTGGTAGAAAGCAATTTACCATTTTTGGTTTGTTGTTACAAAGTGATGACATTTGCTTGGTGGACTATAAGAGAATCTTCGGAGTTCTGTTGACCATATTAATTATATGTAAAAATTATCTCATATTTTTGTGGTGTAAAGTGTTTGGTTAAAAAAAAAGTGTTCTTCAGTCTTTTAATCTTTAAAAAATGTGTTAGCTAGTGTATGTAGTATATATACAAAAAATATTAGGAAAGGCTGAAATTTGGAGGATTGGATAAAATACTTGTTCATATCATTTCTGTTCTCATTGCTTTTATTTAAAATTATTTTCCAATGCTAATTTAAGCATTTATGCAACATTTCTAGAGAACTGACATTTTTATAAATGTCTGGGTTTTTTTGTTTGTTTGTTTTGGGATGGAGTCTCACTCTATCACCCAGGCTGGACTGTCGGGGGTTATCTCAGCTCACTACAACCTCTCCCTCCTGGGTTCAAGCAATTCTCCTGCTTCAGCCTCCCAAGTAGCTGGGATTACAGATGTGCACCACCACGCCCAGCTAATTTTTGTATTTTTAGTAGAGATGGGGTTTTACCATGTTGGCCAGGCTGGTCTCAAACTCCTAACCTCAGGTAATCCGCCTGCCTCTGCCTCCCAAAGTGCTAGGATTACAGGCATGAGACTGCACCTGGCTAAATGTCTGTTTTTTAAAGGTTGTAGGAGATGATTTTTAAAAATATTGCTGTGTGTTTGTAATTTTAAGAGAAACAGGTTAAAAACATACATTTATGGAGTTCCCCTTTCTTGAAAAATTTTATAAATTGAAAAATTTTATAAATATTACTGTTATAAGTAGCAATCAACAATATTTTCATGGTAGTTTTCTTTTTAATGCTGTGACAAATGGTAGATGAGATGAAACCAATATTCTTATTTTTCTACTTGAAATGAATAGCTATTCATGTTTCAGGAAAAAAAAATTTAGTATTTCAAAAGGATTATCAGAAAAGTGTTCCTCTTTTAAGGGTTTAGAATGATAGTATTAATCTATCAACCAAATTATGCATAATTTATCAGAATAATTTTGCTTCAAAAATGTTTAAAGTTTTCTCTTTGAACTAATGGAGTACTTTATGTAAACATTTTAAAAGTACACTTAAGGCTGGGTGTGGTGGCTCACACCTGTAATCTCAGCACTTAGGGAGGCTGAGGTGGTTAGATCGCTTGAGCCCAGGAGTTAAAGACCAGCATGGGTGACATGGTAAAACCCTGTCTCTACCAAAAATACAAAAAAAAAAAAAAAAAATTATCCCGGCGTGATGGTGCTTGCTTGTGGTCCCAGCTACTTGGGAGGCTGAGGTGGGAGGGGATCCCTTGAGCCTGGGAAGCAGAAGTTGAATGAGCCAAGATCACCCACTGTACTCCAGCCTGGGTGACAGAATGAGACCCCATCCCCCCCCAAAAAAAGTACACTTAAGAAACAGACAAAATTTTAATTTAGAATATTGTCAGTATGTAATAATGGTTTCCAAAATAGCTTGGAGAAGTAATATAATTTAATTTAATAGAACACAGGCTTTGGAATATCAAAGGATCTTTGTGTGAATCCCAATTCTGCCACTTATGTGGCATTGGATACTTCACCTCTTTTCAGTTTTTGAATCTGTAAAATAAATATTTACTTATATTTCATCAAATCTTTTTTTTTTCTTTTGTAGAGACAGGGTCTCACCATGTTGTCTAGGCTGGTTTTGAACTCCTGAGCTCAAGTGATCCTCCTTCCTCAGCCTTTCAAAGTGCTGGAATTAAAGGCATGAGCCACTGCACCTGGCCAAATCTAAGGCAGATATTTATTCAGTTTTTAATATTTTTGAAATCTGTATGAGTCTTAGATAGTGTATTATATTTAGTTGGCTAGTTTTTCTTTCTGAACATTACAGAAAATAATGGTGCTTCTTATAATTGAGGATATCTTAGATTAAATAAAATACAGTGATAATGCCAGCTTTATAGACTCGTTTTGAAGTGGAAATTGGATAGTATAAGCACATAGAAAATATTCCTTAAGTATTAGTTTTCTTTCTCTTTTTCTTATAACGAAGTATGTTAGAGTTTTTATGATTGGTTTGTTTGGGGAATTTGTTGTTGTTTTATCAAGGGAATCAGAAGTTTAGAGCTATTAGGTAAAGACCGTAGGTCAATATTTTAGGTCCCCACATCACAACATCTTGTATCTATATTGCTGAAACACTTTTGCGTTGGAGAAATGGCCATGTTTTGGGCAATAATAATTATTGTATTAGCTAACACTTACAAAATGGCCACTTTGCACTGGATACTGTTTTATTTATGTATAAATATAAATAGGTATGAAATAGGTACTATTATTCCCATTTTTACAAATGAGGAAACTGAGGCAAAGAAGTAGATTAATTTTCCCAGCATTCTACAGTTAGACTATAAATGAATTAAACAAAACAGTAAAACAAATCCAAAAAAGGTAGCACACAGAAGCAAGAAAACTCTTTGCATAGATTAGCTTGATAATCTTAGGAATAGAAGAAAAAGTTTCACAAGGCTTTAAATCTTGACTCTAAAACTAAGGTGGAGTCTGAATCAAGTGATAAAGATTTAGCCAACAACTTATCCTTTCCCTTTTGAGTGAAGGAGCATTTTAGTTTCTCAACTAATAGAGTCTCAGGCAATATAAGAACTGGCAAATTTTATCCTGTTCGCTGCCAAATTGGATTCTATTTAATTGCTGATGCAACATAAAAGTGACTTAATGGATTTTGAGTAGAGAGAAGTGGAATAAACTTCTAAGACTCTATGAAAGAAATTTCACTGGAGTGGATATCAAGAGGGTAAAGTAGCCAAAGTTTATCCACTCTGGTAGATGAAGTGTATAGAAAGGAAAACTAACGCATCTTTGGCATCTTTATTCTGGATTCAATCTGATAAAGGCAGGTTATTTTTAAAATATTATTTCTGCCTAAGATATAATCTTTTTATTTCCCCACAAAACATTGTGACCATGTGTATTCTAACATGTGTATTTGTGCAGTTGCATTAGAAAGAGGAACTAATCCCAGGAAAGGGGAATGTATTTAGAATATACCATAATCAAATTATGGGGTCAGTTTTTTTTCTAAAGATTTTAATTAAAAGTACCTTCTTTTTTTTTTTTTTTTTTTTTTTTGGAGAGACGGAATCTCACTCTGTCGCCCAGACTGGAGTGCAGTGGCCTAAAAGTACTTTATTTCTTATTTTTAAAAATATTCATTATGTCTGTTTATGAGTGAAAAAATGAAAATAACCTAATATACAACTGTTAGATAATGGTTAAGTAAATTATATTACATTACTGCATGGAATATTATGCTGAGTTTAAAATTAATGTTTGTAGGACTTATGTTCCTGGGAATGGTGGAGTAACAGGGACGAGATTTACCCTTTTGCCAAAAACAAGAAGAAAACCAGATGCATGGCTAAAATTACTGGATGAAACAGTAATTTTCAGACATTGTATTATAAGTAGTGTAAAGTTACAAAAGAAGGGAAATGGCCAGGCACGATGGCTCACACCTATAATCCCAGCACTTTGGGAGGCCGAGGCAGGCAGATCACGAGGTCAGGAGATCGAGACCATCCTGACTAACACAGTGAAACCCTGTCTCTACTAAAAATACAAAAAAAAAAAAAAAATTAGCTGGGCGTGGTGGCGGGTGTCTGTAGTCCCAGCTACTCGGGAGGCTGAGGCGGGAGAATGGTGTCAACCCAGGAGGCGGAGCTTGCAGGGAGCCAAGATTGCACCACTGCACTCCAGCCTGGGCGACAGAGTGAGACTTCATCTAAAAACAAAACAAAACAAAAAAAACAAGCTGTGCCTTGCAGGTGCGTCCATTTATTACCTGGCAGCATTTTCCAGGCTGCAAGGAGGGGGATCCCAAAATGGCCTGGCAGTCTCACCATTTTGAACTAGAATTTGCTGGGCTGAATACCAGAGAGGATGATCCTATATTGACAGTTCCAGAGGTCTGCAGAGGGGTCCCTTTGGCTGAATACTGATCTATGCATGTATAAGAGGAAACTATTAATAACAGGCCGGGGAAAGAAACATAAGAAAGCAGTAGGCCAATTTCTGGAGCTGACATAGGACTGAGAATATTTTGTTTCCTACCAGTCAGGAGTAGAATGAAAATGTAATATGTGGGGCATATGGTAGAGGCTTCAGAAGGGTTTCACTTCAGTAGCTGTGCTAAATTAAATGCTATATCAAAGGCTGCTTTGCCCTTGCCTTAACACTGCTTAAAATTGAGCCTTAAAAGGATCAGACTAATTCCAAGTAACTTAATGCATGCCAAAACAAAGTCCAACATAATTTAAAGGAACACAACAAAATCCAGCAAGCAAGAATGTAAAATTTATTACAATGCCTTGCTTACAATAGAGGTCTTTAAAGCTTGCCAAAAAGGAAAAACAAAAAGTGGGGGCAGGAAAATATGACCCAGGAGAAAAACCTGTCAATAAAAGTAGATGGTGGAAATGATAAAGATGATAAAATAACAGACAAGGACATGAAAACACTTACTTTACAAATATATACTATATATTCAAGAAAGTAGAGGAAAAAGTGAACATATGTAGAGAGAAATGGAAGATACAAAAGTATCAAAATGGAACTTTTAGGGAAAAATATATCTGAAGTAAAAAATATACTGGATATGATTAACAGCAGATTAGACATTGCATAAGATCAGTGAACTTGAAGCTCGAAGATGGAGCAAGTGAAACTAATCAAAATGAAGCACAGAGCATAAAAAGACTGAACAAAAAAAGAACAGAACTTCAATGAGCTGTGGGAAAATACAAAGCAATGTAGCATTCATATAATTGGAGACCCAGAAAGGAGAAAAACAGTGAGAGAAGACAGAAACAAAATTTAGTTAATAATGGCTGAAATTTCAAACAGTTCATAAACTATAAACCAGAGTTTTTCAATCTTTGCTCCATTGATATTCTGGGCCAGAAAATTCTTCTTTATGGAGGATATCCTGTACATTGTAGGACATTTAGCAGTGACTCTGTTCTCTATTCACTAGATGTCAATAGCACTGCATAGTGTGACAGCTAAAAAATTGCCCCAGACATGCCAAATATCTGTGGATGGAGATGGCAAAAAAAAAAAGTGCCCCTAGTTGAGAGTCACTGCCATAAACCCATAGATCCAAGAAGCTCAATGAACCCCATGCAGAAGAAATGTAATGAAACCATACAATACATAACAAATTGTTGAAAGCCAGTGAAAAAGAGAAAAAAGCAGACAGAAAACATGATGAAGATAAACAAGGTAGAACTACAGCAGACTTCTTTTCAGAAATCTGAAGTCAATAGGTTGACAACAAAAGGAAAAGACGATCAACCTGTAATTCTATACTCAGTTATAATAGCTTTCAAAAATGAAGGTAAACTTTACTTAACATAATGGGTATTTATGAAAAACCCAGAGGTAGATCAGGAATAAGACAAGGATGCTTGCTTTCACCACTCCTGTTCAACACTGTATACATAAATTCTAACCAGAGCAATTAGACAAGAAAAGTAAAGAAACAGCATCCAAATTGGAAAGGAGGAAATAAAAATGTTAATCGGTGACATGATCCTACACAGTATATAGAAAATCCAGAGAATCCACAAAGACACGGCTAGAGTTAATATGTTAATTCAGCAAAGTTGCAAGATACAAGATCATAAGATCAGCATGCAGAAATCATTGTGTTCTTTAGACCATCAGCGGATACTCTGAAATGGAAACAAACAAAAAAATTCCATTTACAATAGCCTTCAAAAGAATTAAAAACAAAAACCTGGGAATTTTAACCAAGGATGTGAAAGATTTTAGACTGAAAACTATATTGCCGAAAGAAATTAAAGAAAACCTAAGTTAATGGAAATTCATCTTGTGTTCATGGATTGGAAGATTTAATTTTATTTAGATGGCAGCACTGTCCAAGTCAAACTGATTTATATGGAATTGCAAAGGGCCCCAAATAGTCAAAGTATTGAAAAAGAGCAAAACTTGTGGATTAAAACTTTGCTATTTCAAAATTTACTATAAAGCTACAGTAATTAAAACAGTATGGTACTGGTATAAGGATAGACATATGGAAAAGAATTGAGAGTGCAGAAATGAACTCTCAAGTTTATGGTCAGTTGATTTTCAACAGGGCCACTTCATACCCAGTAGGGTGTCTGCAGTAAAAAAGATAATAAGTTTTGGCAGGGATGTAGAGACATTGAAACTGTCTTAGATTGCTGCTAGGACTGTACAATGGTGCAGCTGCCATAAAAGACAGTTTGGTGGTTCCTCAAAAAGTTAAAAATAGAATTACCAATTCTTTTGGGTATATACAGGAGTGGAATTGCTGGGTAATTTGGTACTCAAATACCTGTATACAAATGATCATAGCAGCAGTATTCACAATAGCCAAAAGTGCAAACAACCCAAATGTCCATTAACTGATGAGTGGATAAGCAAAATTTGGCATTTTGCTTATATACATATAATAGACTATTAATCATAAAAAGGAATGAAGAACCAATACATGCTATAATATAGATGAGCCTTGAAAACATTAAACCAAGTGAGAGGCCAGACATGAAAGATTACATAGTGTATGATTCAATTTATATGAAATATCCAGAATGGTTAAATCCATAGAGACAGAAAGCAGATTGGTGTTGCCAAGGTTTTGGGGGAGAGGGGAATGGGGAGTGACTGCTTAGTGGGTTCAAGGCTAAAGGTTTGGGGGAGAGGGGAATGGGGAGTGACTGCTTGGTGGGTTCAAGGCTAAAGGTTTGGGGGAGAGGGGAATGGGGAGTGACTGCTTGGTGGGTTCAAGGCTAAAGGTTTGGGGGAGAGGGGAATGGGGAGTGACTGCTTAGTGGGTTCAAGGCTTTTTGGGGAGAATAACAAATATGTTGTGGAACTAGATGCAGTTGGTTGCACAATATTGTGAATGTATTAAATGTCATTCAATTGTACATGTTAAACTGGTTAATTTTATGTGAATCTCATGTCAATACAAAAAGAAGTAAACGTGAAATAAAGACTTTTCAAGGCTGGATCTGGTGGCTCATGCCTGTAATCCCAATACTTTGGGAGGCTGAGATGGGCAGATCACTTGAGGTCAGGAGTTCAAGACCAGGCTGAACAACACATTGCAACCCCATCTCTACTAAAAATGCAAAAAGTAGCCGGGTGTCATGGTGGGCATCTGTAATCCCAGCTACTCTGGAGACTGAAGCAGGAGAATCGCTTGAACCCAGGAGGCAGAGGTTGTAGTGAGCTGAGATTGCACCACTGCCCTCCAGCCTGGGCCACAGAGTGAGACTTCATCTAAAAAATAAAAATAAATAAATAAAAACTTTTTCCAAATAAACAAAAGCAGGTAATTCATTGCCAACTGAGCTGAACTATAGTAAATTTTAAAGGAACTTCACATGAAAGGAAAATTATATAAGATGGAAATTTGGACCTCCATAAAGGAATGACGAGTCCTGGAAGTGCTAAATATATGGGTAAATTTAAAGACTTTTTTAAAATTTTAAAATATCTTTAAAAGATCACTGAACTTCCAGTTTCAGCCTCAACATGTGAAGAACCTGCAAGTTATCAGTCCTCTCCTTAACAATAACAGTAATCTGACCAAACTGAAAATCAAAGACTGTTCTAGATCCATCAGAGATTGAGGTACCAGTTCAAACTGCCATCCCCAAAACTGGAGAGACAGGTGAATACAGAGAATCATAACCAAGATAACAGAAGATGCTTGGGCCATAAACTGGTAGAAACACTTCAATGGTAATGGATGAATTGCTTGAGGCTGAGTGTGGACTAGGGAGTCAAAAACTCCTCCCCAGTATTTTTTTTTTTTTTTTTTTTTTTTGAGACAGAGTCTCGCTGTGTCGCCCAGGCTGGAGTGCAGTGGCGCAATCTTGGCTCACTGCAAGTTCTGCCTCCTGGGTTCCACCATTCTCCTGCCTCAACCTCCTGAGTAACTGGGACTTCAGGCGCCCACCACCATGCCCAGCTAATTTTGTTGTTGTTTTATTTTTAGTAGAGACGGGGTTTCACCATGTTAGCCAGGATGGTCTCGATCTTCTGACCTTGTGATCCACCCGCCTCGGCCTCCCCCAGTGCTGGGATTACAGGCGTGAGCCCCCACACCCGGCCCCTTCCCAGTCTTAGTAGGGCCTTCCACTTTGGTAGGTTTTATCTCCCAGAATCCCATTTACGGTAAAGATTCAAGAAAAATCTTGTGTTTTGGGCCAGGGGAAGGAGCATATAGTTAACACTACTGAGTTAAATACCAAAAATGGTTAAAATGGTAAATTTTATGTTTACAACAATTTAAAATTTTTAAAAAGAAATGAGCTATTAGACCATGAAAAGACATGGAGGAACCTTAAATGCATAATGCTAAGTGAAAGAAGCCAATCTGAAAAGGCTGCATACTGTATGAGTCTAATCATTTGACATTCTGGAAAGAGTAAAACAAGGCAGTGAAAAGATCACTAGTTGCCGTGGGTTCAGAGTATGGAGGAGAGTGGGGAGGGAGGGAAGGGTGAATAGGTAGAGTACGGGATTTTTAGGGCAGTGAAACTATTCTGAATGGTACCGCAGTGGTGGGTACATGTCATTATATGTTTGTCAAACCCATAGAATGTTCAATACAAGAGTGAACCCTAATGTAAACTATGGACTTTCATTAATAATAGTGTATTAATATAGGCTCATCAGCTGTAACGAATGTGCCACTCAATGCAAGATGTTAGTAATGGGGGCAGTGGGTGGGAGAGTTGTATACATGTGAGAGGTATGAGATAACCCTATTTTTTGTTCATTTTTCTGTAAACCTAAACTTGCTTTAAAAAGAAGGCTAAATAAAAAAGAAAAAAGAACTATACTTATTTTTTTGAACTACCACATAACTCTTAATTAGTAGTCTTTATTTCTTTATTTCTTTATTTCACAGCAAATAATTACCAAGTGGACCATAGCTATCTCTTCCCAATTGTCTATTTCACTTTAAGAGAGTCAATGAATGGCGCCAATAGAAGCTATGATTGTCTCATGAACAACCTTGTCTTCTTGCTTCTTAAATGGTTATGTCCTTTGCCTATTCTATTTAAGACACCCTGTACCTTAAATAGAGTAGGCAAAGGACAGAAACATTTTAAGTTCTCTAACACAGCAGTCCCCACCCTTTTTGGCACCAGGGACTGGTTTAGTGGAAGACCATTTTTCTGCAGCAGGGATTAGGGGGCCGGTGTTGGAGGGGGATGGTTTCAGGATTAAACCATTTGACTTCAGATCATCAGGCATTAGATTCTCATAAGGAGTGTGTAACCTAGACCCCTCACATGTGCAGTTCACAATAGTCTTCACAGTCCTGTGAGACTCTAATGCTATTGCTGATCTCACAGGAGGTGGAGCTCAGGTGGTAATGCTTGCTCAACCGCCGCTCATCTCCTGCTGTGCGGCCAGGTTCCTGACAGGCCATGTATTGCTACTGGCCTGCGGCCCAGGGGTTGGGGACCCCTACTCTAACATTCTGTGCATACCCTCATCATAGGGCCTTTGCACTGGCTTTTTCCTATGGCTGGAACAATCTACTCCAGATAGCTGCAAGACTCACTTCTTCACTTCCTTTGTCTTTATTCAAAGGGCCTTCTCTAGAAGGCTTTCCCCAACCATCTTATTCCAAATTATAACCTTGTTCCTGGACCTGTTTTTTTTTTTCATAATACTCTTTAGGTTTTAATATTGGAAAACTTATTCATTTACTGTCTGTCTCTGTCAGACCTAACCTGATTTTTGTGTGACGATTTTGTATCCTGCAACTTTGCTGAATAACAGATTGGGTGGGATCTTTAGGATTTTTTTACATATAAAATCCTGTTGTCTGTGAACAGATAACTTTACCTCTTCGTTTCCAATTTGGATGCCATTTTAGGAAAAACTTTCAAACCGTGTTTTTCCTCTGCTCTCATACCACTACAACAACAGAAGACTTCTGTGACCAAATACATGGGGATTTCTCCCCAACATTATGTGAGCAGTTCTGCAGCAGACACCAACTGGGTATCCTCCTAATCAGTTCTGACACTAGGTGCCTAGAGATAGTGTCAGATTCCACAGGTTGAGGACTCAGTCCCCAGGACTGCCTCCCACCCCTTGACCAGTCACAAGCCCCGGTCTCCAGAATTTCTTACCAACTGGCTTCAAGTTGTGGTTCCCATGACCCCCTCTTTGGGTTCAACCAATTTTCTGGAGTGGCTTACAGAACTCAGGGAAACACATTTGCCAGTTTATTATAAAGGATGTTACAAAGGATACAGATGAAGATGTCGAGGAAAAAAAGCCAAACTGCAAAGTATTTGAAGAGATTTATTCTGCACCAAATGTGAAGACCATGACCCATGACACAGCCTCAGAAGGTCTTGAGAACATGTACCCAAGCTGATGGGGTTACAGCTTGATTTTATATCCTTTAGGGAGATATGATAGCATTAACATTGGCCTGGATACCATCTTGAATAGAAGTGATGAGAATAGATATCCTTGCCTTGTTCCTGATCTTAGAAGGAAAGCTTTCAGTTTTTCACCGCTGAGTATGTTGTTAACTGTGGCCTTTTCATAGATGGCCTTTATTATTTTGAGGTAGTTTTGTTTTTGTTTTTGTTTTTTGAGGTTTCAATATTTTATTCAGGTTTTTTTAAAAGTGATGTTAATTACAGCATTTGAAGGGGAGGATCTAATTCCACACAAAATGGAAGACTCTAAAATGTACCCATTAAACTGCTAAAAAACAAATTGAGTGGTGAGAATACAACAGAAGTCCAATTTAGATTCTGAGTGTTGTCACCATGTGATTACAATCACACAGACACTTCTAAGCTTATAGCTGGAGCTCCTGGAAGCTATTTCATACTCTGGTGCAAGGGCAAAAAAACACAACGCAAGAAGGAATAAGTCCTGAATTATTGGCTTTATCACGTCCACCCTCTCCACCCCAAAATGGCACAAAAGAATCGTGACCACACCACTCTGCAGACGTTTTGGTGTAAAAGAGGTGACGATGAACTGGGGTGGGAACAGGTCATGAAGATATGTCTAAAAAAAATCCCATTCAGGTGAGTTTGTACACACCATCAAGTAGTGAGCTTCTCATCAATTAGGGTTAGATAAACAAGGTTCGATTCTCAGGAAATCACAATTTCTTTCATTTACTCAATGTGAATTTACAAAGTGCCTGCATATTATCAGCTTCCACTTGCAGCCATTTCTAGATAAAAAAGAAACCTGATATCTCAGAGGGGCCACCAAGTTACCCCCAAGTCTACCACTGAAAGGACCTTTTTTGGAAATGGTTTTCTTCTGTACCTCTGAAAGGGTAACATCTTAAAGCTGAATCATCTTTAACCTGGAGGTCTAACATATTTAGCAATACTTGCATTCCAGACATACAACATTAAACGATACAGTAAATTCTGAAGGTAGCTATGCTGCAAAATAGTTTAAAATTAAACAATTGTACAGTATTCATTTATGCTTGAAATTCCAGGCCTAAACCAAGCTTGTGGCCACCACCATTGACGTTCTTGCCATCCAGAAGAGCTGACAGTGTCAATTTGATACCTGGTTTTAGGGTCTGAGTGTATCCTAAACCATCAGGCTGGAGTTATTCCCTTTAGCCGAGAAGCAGCTGTCAGAGTCAGTCTGATACTTGGCTGCTATTCTGAAATGCGTGTTACTGTTTCCTGCTGTCCAGGCGAGATTGACAGCAGTCTCTAACTTCTTGTTCACCTTCTGGTAAATGGAGCTGCCAAACTCTGTCCCGTCATTCATATTAGTGTGAAGCTGGAATTCATAAGTCTTGTAGCCAACTGCAAAGTTGCTCTGGGTTACTCGGGACTTTGCAGTCTCAAAATGCATCCAGGCTGGGCATGGTGGCTCATGCCTGTAATCCCAGCACTTTGGGAGGCCAAGGCGGGCGGATCACGAGGTCAGGAGATCGAGACCATCCTGGCTAACGGTGAAACCCCGTCTCTACTAAAAAAAAAAAAAAAAAAAATTAGCCGGGCGTGGTGGCGGGCGCCTGTAGTCCCAGTTACTTGGGAGGCTGAGGCAGGAGAATGGCGTGAACCCAGGAGGCGGAGCTTGCAGTGAGCCGAGATCCTGCCACTGCACTCCAACCTGGGCAACAGAGCAAGACTCCGTCTCAAAAAAAAAAAAAAAAAAATGCATCTGGTAGCCGGCCAGCCAGCCCTCGTAACCCAGCACCACAGTACCCCAGATGGAAAGGCCAGCAATGTTGAAATCCGTGTCGCAGCCCAGGTTAATGTGCTTCCGCTTGTACCCTGTCTTGATTTTAGCTTTTTTTCCCCCAGTGTTAGGTGAGAAGGATGAATCGAAGGTAAGCTTCAGACCGTGTGCAAGCTGACCTTCCACGGTAATCTCGGTGCCTAGTGTATTGTCGGTGTTCCATTTCTCTGTAAACGTCAGGCCGTACTCAGTCCATCTGTACTTGGTTTACAGACTGCCCATGACTTTGGTGGTCTCAGTGTTGGCTGAGCCTGAGCTTGTAAATTCCAATTCATTCTCAGATTTTGTTTTCAAATCAAGCCAAATCCATAACCCTTGGTGAAGACATCCCTGGCAGATTTGCCAAGATTGGCATTCGTGGGTGGCACAACCACCTTCTGCTTAGAGGCATTGGCGGCAGGCTCGGTTGCGGCTATGGCCTGTTGAGGTAGTTTTACTCTATTCCTAGTTTATTAATACATTGGTTTGGTTTGGAAAGACAGGACAACTCGAAGCAGCGACTTATCATAGGTAGATTCAAAGATTTTCTGATTGGCAGTTGGTTGAGAGTTAAGTTATTATCTAAAAGCTTGGAATTAATAGAAAGGAATATCTGAGTTAAGGATTTGTGGAGACCAAGGTTCTTACTATATAGATGAAGTCTCATAGGTGGCCACTGTTAGATGCAATAGATGACAATTGTTTCCTATTCAGATCTTTAAAAGATTCTTCATATCTCTCAGCTAATCTCTTTAGGATCAGAAAAAGACCTGGAAAGGGAACAGGATTCTTTACATAATGTAAAATTTCCCCTTTAAGAGATGGCTTTGCAGGGCCGTTTCAAAATATGTCAAATATATTTTGGGATAAGATATTTTGATT
Source organism: Pan troglodytes (assembly GCF_028858775.2). NCBI lineage: Eukaryota > Metazoa > Chordata > Mammalia > Primates > Hominidae > Pan > Pan troglodytes. Next base: position 68,689,534 of record NC_072398.2, read on the forward strand.
TCTTCCAGGGTCTGCTCTCTGTCATGTGATGCTATACTAGAGTCAGGTTGGAATTTGATATCTTATTGATACAAAGAGTCTTTTTTGTCAGTTGTGAGATCTCTGTTTTAATGTTAATGCTGGTCAGTTGTTCCTGAATGCTAAAGGGAGGAAAGTATAATGAGGCATGTCCAGACCCCGACTTCCCATCATGGCCTGGACTAGTTTTTCAGGTTTCTTTGGAGAAACCTTAGCTGAGAGGAGGGGTTCATCCAGATGGTTGTAGGGCTTAGAACTTTATTTTTGGTTTACAAGGAGATGTGTAGGGTGAGGCATGGAGGAAGGGACATGGCGCTTTCATGATCTCTCTGGGCATGCCACTCTCCAGGAACCTCCATGTGTTCCACTATCCCCAAGCTCCCAGCACCCATTCCTCTTGGGTTTCATGATGTCAGTATTCCTTCCCCTAGGGTATAGGGCAGGACTCTCTCTCGGGATTGTGACCCACAATCAGAAAGGGTAACTTGGGGCAGGTAAAAGGAGGGCAGGAGAAAGTCCCATAGATTCTCTTTCCTGAGGCTTGCTCCTGAGGCCTGACACACCTAATTATGTAACGAAAGACTGTAACAAGGGCAATAGGAGTTAGAAACCAGGAACCACGGACAAAAACAAATCTCTTTTGTGCGCACTCTCTCACTCTCGCTCTCTCTCTGTACACACACACACACATAGCATAACACCACAAATGCCTTTTATTTCTTGTCTGATCGCTCTGGCTTGGATACCATCTTGAAAAGAAGTGATGAGAATTGATATCCTTGCCTTGTTCCTGATCTTAGAAAGAAAGCTTTCAGTTTTCCACCACTGAGTATGTTGTTAGCTGTGGCCTTTTCATATATAGCCTTTATTGTGTTGAGGTAGTTTTATTCTATTCCTAGTTTATTTAGTGTTTTTATCATGAACACATGTTGAATTTTGTCAGATGCTTTTTCTGTATCAATTGAGATGATCATGTGGGTTTTGTCCTTCATTGTATTAATATGCTGTGTTATATGATTGATTTTTGTATGTTGAACCATCTTTGCATTCCAGGAATAAATCCCAGTTGATCATGATGTATAAACCTTTTAATGTAATGTTAAATTCAGTTTATTAATATTTAGTTGATTTTTTGGATTAATATTCATCAGGGATATTGGTTTTAGTTTTCTTGCAGTAGTTTTGGCTTTGATATGAGGATAAGACCTCATAAAATGAGTTAGAAGTGTTCCCTTTTCTTTAATTATTTTGATGTTTGAAGAGGATTGGTGTTAATTCTTCTTTAAATATTTGATAGAATTCTCCAGTGAAGTGATCTGGTTCTGGGCTTTTCTTTGTAGGGAAGTTTTTTTTTTTTTTAATTACTGATTCACTCTCTTTCTTGGTGATAGGTCTGTCAGATTTTTAATTTCTTCATGATTCAGTCATGGTAGATTGTATGTTTCCAGGAATTTATTCATTTCTTCTAGGTTATCCAGTTTTTTGGCATGTAATTGTTCATAGTTATCTCTTATGATTCTTTGTATTTCTGTGGCATTAATTGTAACATCTCCACTTTCATTTCTGAGTTATTTGACTCTTCTTTTTTCTTAGTTAACCTAGAATAGCTCATTTCTTTGTGTTGCTGAATAATATCCTATTTTATGGATGTATCATTTGCTTATTAATCTATTTAAGGACATATTGGATTTTAGCCATTCCAATAGGTGTGTAGTGGTTTCTCATTTTTGTTTTCATTTGCATTTCTTTAATGACATGTTTAAACATCTTGTCACTCGCTTATTTGCTATCTCTGTATCTTCTTTGGTAAGTTGTCTATTTAGATCTTTTACTCGTTTTTCATTGGGTAACTTATTTTCTTAGTGTTGAGTTTTAAGAATTCTTTGAATATTTTGGATACCAGTCTTTTATTAGATATGTGTTTTGCAAATTTTCTTTCAGTTTATGGCTGGTCATTGCATTGTCTGAACAATATCTTTCACAGAGCAGAAATTTTCAATTTTAATAAAGACCTACTAATCAATTTTTTTCTCTCATGGATTATAATTTTTTTTTTTTTTTTGAGACAGAATCTTGCTCTATTGCCAGGCTGGAGTGCAGTGGCGTGATCTTGGCTCACTGCAGCTTCTGCATCCCAGGCTGAAGCAATTCTTGTGCTTCAGCCTCCTAGGTAGCTGGTACTACAGTCACGCACCACCATGCCTGGCTAGTTTTTTGCATTTTTAGTAGAGGTGGTATTTTGCCATGTTGGCCAGGCTGGTCTCAAACTCCTGGCTTCAAGAGATCCACCTGCCTCAGCCTCCCAAAGTGCAGGGATTATAGGTGTGAGCCATTGCACCTGGCCTGTCATGGATTGTACTTTTGATATTGCATGTAAAAAGTCATTGCGAAACCCAGTATCACCTAGATTTTCCACCGTGTTACCTTCTAGGAGTCATTCTTTTTTAAGAAGCTATGCTTGCCACTTCACATTTGGTTCTATCTCTATTTTTTTCCCTTTAGTATCCAGTTTTCTCATTTTTAGTTTTATTTATTTAGTTATCATCTCGAGCGCCAAGTATGTTTTAGTTTTATCCTATCAATGGAACATGTATTTGGAATATAATTGGATTAAGTAAAATAAGTTCTCCCTTTGTACACGTTCCTCAACTTATAATGAGGATACATACTGGTAAATCTATTATAAGTCAAAAATATCATAAATCGAACCATTGTAAGTTGGGGATCATCTCTACTTTTTTTTTTGGTATAAAGAAATACATTATCTGTTCCAGAAATTCTTCATAGCATTTATTCTCTAAAAATGGCCCTCAGAGCACAGAGAAATCTGTCATTTACCTAGTGCTTCTTGTTTGCTAGCATCATACTAATACACTTTATATACTTTGTCATTTAATCATGTTAATAGTTGTTGTCTATGATTTTATAACTTTGTTTCTATTACAAGTTGATAACTGACTTGATTCATCTCCTCAAAAATTTACAACATTTTTTGAAACCTTAGTTCCCCCAGTAGTGTTAGGAACAGATAGAATATGCTATCTCCGGGGAAGGGGGTCTTTTTCCTCAGCCCAGTGATCCACAGACTGAAACAAACAATTAAAAAAAAAACAAAACTCGTACTTCTCTTAAGTACTGAAAAAATGTGTGTGGGGATTGACTGTATTTTATTTGAAGTAAAACTAGTCTTTTTGCAGTCAAATTAAATAATAATGTAATTTTGATTCTAAAGGAATATTTATGTCCGGAATCAGAGTTTTGATTTTTGCAGGGTGTCCTGTGCTAAACGCTGTCAATACATGGGGTTTTGCAGAGGTTGCACTTTGCTCCTTGCAGACAGTATTATCCAGGTTCATTGCTTCCACATTACATGTTTTAGAAGAATCTTATTACTAAATTAATTTTACTCTTGTGTGTTTTGAGAACATAGAGGGGCAAGACGTGTTGAATCCTTGAGTTTGGAAAGTATTTCTGTGCAGTTTACTTCTTTTTTCTTTTATTTGAGATATAAACCTCCTTTCCTATCCCTCTTCTACCTTTTCTCCTTCCTTTTTTTTTTTTTAACCCAAAAACATTTTCTTTATAATTAAATTTGAACTTTTACTGTAATGTAGCTTCTTATTTGGGAACTTTTATTTTATAAATCTAGATACGATTTTGCTGATCACATTCATGTCTGGGATTTATTTTTCTTTTTCTCACCTGAACATCCATATTTACCACATTGAACATCATCTCACAGTCAGCTAGGAGAATTGTTTTTTGGTGGCTCCAGAAGGCTGTACTGGAATACCTTAGATTGCCAGCCAGGTACCCATTCCACTCCTGTGATGACCTGAGAATCCTATTGCCTTTCTGTTACCACCTTAAAAGTTTTACTAGGGTTTGAAGAGATGGTTGAGGGTAAAATCCTTAGTCTTTCTTAGCAAAATAACATTTTGTAACTGATTTAAATACCTATTGTTTTAACCCATTTGTCTTTTTTTCACTTTTTTTTCCCCTTCCCACAGATACCAGAGAAGAAAGGAAAAGAAGCAAATACAGGTTTTGGTGGGCCAGTTATTAGTTCTCTATATCATGAAGAAACCATCAGGTAATTTCTCTTCTGATCTTTGATAATAGAAATATATATGCCTGTGTGTGTGCATGTGTTTGTATGTATGTGCTTATGTATGTGTATATGTGTACTATATATTTTTAATCCTGAAATCTTCAATTTGTGAAGCATTCCTTCTTAACATGAAACTGATTTGGTGGTATTTGCCAGCAGTACAATAAATGACAGGAAATAATTTTTTAGGTGTATAATCTTTAAAATCAATTAAATGTCTGAACCAGTGCCAGATAAGTGTGAATAAGTGATAATAATTACTTTTCATTGGTGTCTAGTGACAACTGTCTCATTCAGTGACTTTCCCCACACAAGTAGTTGGTGGGACAAGATGTTGTGTCTCAATCTAAAGCTAAGGATTTTTGTGTTAATTTTCTTCAAAATACTATTATTTATTTTAAATATTTTAATTTTTTAATTTGTTTAATTAAAAGTTAATTTAATTTGCTCTAAATTAAAAGTAATTTTGGAGTATAAAATGATACAGCCACTGTGGAAAACGGAAGTTTCCTCAGAAAGTTAAAATAGAATTACCATATGATCTACCAATTCTGTTTCTCAAGAAGCAGAAACAAGAAAGCAGAATCTCAAAGACATATTTGCACACCCATGTTCATAGCAGCATTCTATACAGTAGCCAATAGGTGGAAGCATCTGTTGACAGATGGATGGATAAACAAAATGTGGTATATACAATGGAATATTATTCAGCCTTAAAAAGGAAGGAAATTTTGACAGCTGTTGCAACATGTATGAACCTTGAGGATATTACGCTAAGTGAAATAAGCCAGTCACAAGAACACAAACACTTTGCGATTATACTTACATAAGGTATTTAGAGTAGTTAAACTCACAGAAACAGAAAGGATTCAAAAATCAGAGAGACAGTAAAATGGTGGTTGCCAGGAGCTGGGGGTAGGGGAAATGGGAAGTTGTTTAATGGGGACAGAGTTTCAGTTTTACAAGATGAAAAAGTTATGGGGATTGCACAACAGTGTGAATATACTTAACACTACTGAACTGTATACTTAGAAATACTTTTAGCTTTTAGTTTTTGATAGTGAAGATCATATTTTACCCATCTTTGCATTCTCACTATCTGAGGAAGGCCCCCAAACTTAGTAGATCTTCAGTGAAAGTGCTCAGAACTTGGGAGGTAGCCACAGCTGCTTCCCTTGAAGAGCTGATAGTTTAGTGACTATTGCTTATGTAGAGTTAGCCTAAGAGCCCTATTGTAAGACAGAGAGCTGCTGGTTTGGTTCTTCTGTGATATGCCTATCCTCACCTCTTTCTCTTAAGCAATAAAAAATGTATAGGCTATTTTTCTTTCCTAGTTAGATAAATAAATTGAGATAGTTTCTTGACTTTCCTTTTAAAAAAATTACTAAGCTTAAGTTTCTAACAATATCAGTCACTTATCTGTAAATCATAATGATCTTTATTTTGTATGCCATTTTCCTTAAGGGCTCCCATACTCTAGTATTTTTCAAAATGACATACTGAATACATTTCCTTTTCAAATGTCTGATGACGTGACTGATCACAGCAGCCCTACAGAACACGAAGCAAATCAAATGTACTCCAGTTGTAGTGAGAGTAGAAATCCGAGATAGAGTTAAACTGTATTGAAAGGGTTAATCTTCCTTCCTTTATCCCCCACCCAATTGCTAGTGAAGTGATTCTTAGATTTAAATCAGTATTTAGAATTTTGACAGTGATAAACAATGACAAAGAATAATACAGTTTATTTTTGTAGAGATTTAAATTCAATTCAACACACATTTATTATGAACCTATAATGACAGAAAACATTGTGAATATTTGTGCTTCTCAACTTCTTCACTTTTGAATAATATGTTCTTACTACTTTTGGCATTTTCATGAAAGTATGTTTAATAAATATTATTAATTGAATGAAATATGAACCTTTGTGGGCAAAATTGGTTAGACTTGGCCTTTTTTTCATGAAGTCTTCATTAAGTATTAGTCTTATGATATCATCTAAATCTTCATATTCTGAACATATTGTTAAGAAAGAGTAAGAAACATGAATGTGAGCAAGCCATTGAAAGCTGTTTAACTATTACAAACACAGTAATTTTGTTACTACTACAGCAGATCAGAAATTACAGCAACTAATCATACTCTTGTATTGGGAGAGTTCTTTTTATAGTGTAGAATTCCATTATAACAAATTAGGCCATAATGAAAATTCATTGTTTTTTGTTTTTTGTTTTTTTTTTTTGAGACAGAGTCTTGCTCTGTCACCAAGCTGGAGTGCAGTGGTACGAACTTGGCTCACTGCAACATCTGCCTCCTGGATTCAAGAGATTCCCCTGCCTCAGCCTCCTGAGTAGCTAGAACTACAGGCGTACCACCATGCCCAACTAATTTTTGTATTTTTAGTAGAGACAGGGTTTCACCATGTTAGCCAGGATGGTCTCGATCTCTTGACCTCGTGATCCACCCGCCTTGGCCTCCCCAAAGTGCTGGGATTACAGGCGTGAGCCACTGTGCCTGGCATGAAAATTCTTATGTACTGAAATGTTGGATTATTCCAGTGAAGAGCCAGATGTAGTCCCTATGGTTTCTTACGTATCAGAATGCAATTGCAACAATGAAAATGGGTTATTTCTTGAAGTTATGTAATCAAATTATGCTTGTATTTTGGTGAAATATATCTGGTGTTTTATTTTTCTAAGAGAAAGTTGTGCTTTAATTGATATTAATTGCAGTTTCTTGGCAGAATTATGTTTAACTGAGGCGAAAGTGACAGTAGGTTTTAGAGTTTTAGAAGCATCAAATGGTAGACTTGGATGAAAGCAAAAATTCTTTTCTATGGAACTGTTGTTTTTTTAAAAAAAGGACATAAAATAATGTATTTTGAAGGTTTGTTTTGATACTTTATAACTCCAGATTTTTTTTTACATTTGTAAAGATCAGGCAAATCAGTATCTAATAAATCCATTTGGTTAAATTTGGGTTCCATTGTTGTGGCAGCTTTTCTGACGAATGTGTGTTGTATAATAGATGATGAGTTATGAGTTTGTTTTAGTTTTAAGGTAAATGTTCTTGAGCCAAGGGCCAGTGGGGCCAATTCTGAGCTTGCTTCCTGCTTTCTACTCTGTCATAGAAAGTATCAATATAATGTCAGAGGTTCAGATCTCTGTGTTAATATTGCAGAGCTCTGACATCAATTTCTCATTCTGAAGCAAGTTAATTGTTCTGTAATATAATTGAGGGGGTGTAGGGGGATTCTAATTAAGTACAAAAAATTATGGAGCCAAACCGCTGGCATTCAAATGCTAGTTCCACCACTTACTAGCTGTGTGATCTTGGGCAAGTTACTTACCTGTAAAATGGGGATAATTATAGTACTTGTCTCACTTGATACTTAGCAGATTATGTGAATACATAGACATCCTCGAACAGTACCTGGTGCAAAATAAGTTACTGTGTAACTGTTAGCTTTTATAAATAGTATTGTTATTCGGCAGAGGGAGTCCCTACAGAGGAGCCAGGAGCTGATGTTAGGAGCTACAATAACATGGCATTCTGGTTATATAATTAAATGCAAGTTGTTTGCTTTTGCAAAAGAAAATGGAAAACAAGGAAGGGAGAGCCAATATTTTTAGAACTATAGAAACGAGAGTAACAAATCTTATAACAGGGAGTAACCTCTGGTTTTGCGATCAGCTGTGTTTTTCATTTATACTGCAGATGGGCAGAAAAAGTACTGGTTAATAAGCATAGGGGTTTGTAGAGTAAGATGATTCTGCACTACATATACAAGAAATTGCTTCTGGTTACTTGCATGCTTCAAAGGTTTGATCTAGAAGTTTGCACATAAATTGAGAAATTAGGGTAAGAATTAAAAATGTAGTAAATGAAGATTGAACAGTACCCACACCACCCTGCAATAAGATTTGGTCCTCCCTGTTATATTTTGTAGTTTGATGTCATGTAATCTATTAGAATTTTATTAATTCTGCTTACACAGACAGCCATCTGGACCTTCTCTAAGCAAGACCAGTCCTAGTATACAACTGAAATGATTGATGGGCTCTGGAATTGATTAGTTGTTCTGTGAGACAAATGAAGTGTTTTGGCAGAAAATACCAGAGGTTGCTGCTTGTGGTCAGACACAAAAGCCTGTAGAATTTCAAAGAGATGCTTTAATCATTGACTTATAAAGTTTCCATTTTTAAACAATAATGGATTTTGAAAATATTTCCCAAATATCTTTTCATTGGCTGCTGTCTAGTCCTGATTATAAATGGAAGAATATAAGTATAAAAAATTAGAATGAAAGTGATTGTTTTATGCTTTAATTTTGTATTCTTGGTGAAATATGAACTAACTTGGAAGTAGCATAAAAGCCTGTCATGCATAAATTATACTCTAAAATTTTCCTGAAAGAGATATGATTGGAGAAAAAGCTGTAACATGTATAGTTTTATTGTAAATTACTTCTAAAATCAGATGTTATAAAATTCTATTTATTTATTCAAAGCTTCACATTGTTAGATTGCAGCCTGTTTTTAACAAATCTACTTAAAGATTCTTAAGCTTCAAGAGTATGTGTTCTACATATTTGTGTTTTAAAAAATGAATATTTGGATTTTTATGCATTTAACAGGCCGTCATTCTGGAACACCACTATCCTAATGATACCACTGCCTTTAGCACCAAAAAGCTTCCCTCCATCTGTTTGGCTGGTGGTAGTGTAATACTTCTCTATTTCACCATGTTGCCTATGATCAACATTGTGTTAACACCTTGGTGATAGGTGATAAATTGGATGACATATGTCTTGTTAAATTCTGGTTATTCTTTGAGGACTACACAAGTGTGTATAGGCAAGTGGGCAACTCCCCCTGGAGAATCTGACTGCTCAGAATGAACTTGAGTTATGGATTTATTCAGCCTGTAAAACCTCAGCTGGCATAAATAATTGAGAAAGCAAAGGTTTGTCTTTGGTGCATACCTCAGGGACTCATGGCTCCCTTCCTCCTCTCTACCTCCCTTTCTTATGAAAATGATTCCAGTTGCACTCCTAGATAATAACACACCAAGCAATTAAAAGCCATGGGTGGCTGGAGAGAGGAGAAAAGGTTTAGTTAATGAGCTTTTCCTCTTCCAGTGCCCATGAGAACCTCAGGAATGACAAGGCGATTAAAGCGAAGAGATAATTATAGATTATGTGAAAATGGGTCCCCTGGGACATGTGGGTCTTGACATAAACAGTAACTGTTGTAAGAGTCTCCTGGCTCTCATATTCACCCTTTTCTAGCGTGCTTCATTTACCTCCTGTGTGCTCAGTGTCATGATGCCAACCAAGCATGTACACAAATCTAGCCCTTTCTGAACCAAGGGTCATTCATCAACTGAAACCGTCACCTTTTCTTCCTCTCTGTTTTCTTCTTTTTTCTTCTCCTCTTCCTTTTTCCAGTTTTGTTCTCTCTTTCCTGTCTACCCCATCTAATTTTTCTTTCTCTTCTTCCCATATCCTTATCTGTATGTGGTACCTATGAAATGCTTGTTTACAAAATTTGGTGTGTGTATGTATGTGTGCATATATAAAGATATATAGAGGTTGTGGGTATACTGTATCCATTACAGTAATGAGAAGCAGAATATGCATTACAAATAATATGAACAGGACCCCTTACCATCTCATCTAATGCCAGTTTTCCGCTCACCCCCTTTTTCACTCTGTTCCAACGACATTGGCTTATTTTTTTCCTTGAAGTTCTAATTAATATTTATTAGATTAATTGACACTTACATAGGGTACGAGGAATGACCTCCAGCTTACAACATATGCTGAATTCTTAAGATAATAATAATGACAGTTAACATTTATTGACCATTTATTATATGCTAGTATAGTAACCATACTATATGTATTACTTCTCTTAATCTTTAGGGTGACCCTATTAAATATAGATACTATTAATATTCTTTTTTTACAGATAAGGAAACTGAAATTCAGAGAAGTTAGCTTACTTGTCCAGGGTCACATAGTTAGTAACTCTGCTGTTAATTACTGTGTTATGCTGGCCCTGGAAATGTTTGAGGAATCATAATCTCTAGTTAATGAAATTGAGTCTGATAGTTGTTACTATTTAATATGGTGAGTATCTTCAGTTAAAATTTTTTAAATAAAATTTCTTTTGCATTTAATGTTTTAAAAAAATGTACTTTACTGGTAAAATTGGAGACTTTGGTCTTTCATTTATCAGTGTACTGATGATGATATTTCCTTTGGATCGATTATCTTACTGATTTTAGACTTACCTTAATGGTTGAGAATGTAACTCAGCTCTGTAGAGACTTTTAGGAAAGCGGATCTGTGCTTTTTCTGATACGGCAACTGATTTTCCAGAGATTTATTAGAACTTAACTACATTTTATGTTATTGGCATTTAAAGTATCAGAAATTTTCAGTCAAGTTTGTTTAAGGTTAAGCAGCTTTTAAGGGGTGAAAATACATTTTTAGTAAATGGTGTCTTTATAAGTTATGGTTATGTAACTTCTCCAGTATAACTAATTATCTGTAAGAAATATCTGGGTCATTGATTTTTTTCTTTGTCAATACTTTATTGAAAGATTGTGAGAAAAATACATAAAAATATATGTAGTTTTATTTGAAGGGACCCTTATCAACGTAAATAGTATAACAAATGGAAGTTTCAGTTTGAAGGCTTTAAGAATTTTCTAGACCTAGAACTAAGTACCTTGCATATATTAATATAATTCAGTCTGAAAATAGTTATGTAGTAGAAGAAGATGTTGCCATTATCATATAACAGTAAGGGGGAAAACTAACTGGTTTGTTTCTATAACTGTCTGAAATCAGTTGCAGATATGTCACTGTGAGTGCAGGAATTGTGATTCAAAATATAATTTCTGCTCAAAAAACACAGGTTGTGACTGCATAGGTCCACTTATACGTTGATGTTTTTCAGTAAATATATTGGAAACTTTTTTGGAAATTTGCAACAATTTGAAAACACTTGCAGATGAACTATGTAGCCTAAAATATCCAAAAAATTAAGAAAAAGATATGGCATGAATGCATAAAATATATGTAGATACTAGTCCATTTTTTCATTTACTACCATAAAATATACACAAATCTGTTATAAAAAGTTCATCACAATGTAGGCACATAAACACTAGCAGACCATATCTGGTGCCATTCTCAATCCAGAAAAATGTAAAAAAAAAGCAAAGATGCAGTATTAAATCATAACTGCATGAAATTAACTGTAGTACATACTATACTACTGCAGTAATTTCGTAGCTACTATGGCTAGTGTGGTGAGCTCAAGTGTTGCTAGTATCCACTTAAAATGCCAAGACGCTAATCATCTCCAAGTGAGCAGTTTGTCCCTCCAGTAAACTGCGTATAACAGTAAACAGTGATCTCTTGTGGTTTTTGAGTATTTTATCATTGTATGTAGCACTATACTCTAAACCTTGAATAACACCATGAGACCCATATGAAGTACCACTAGTGATGCTGGAAGTACTCCCAAAAAGCAGAGAAAAGTCATGACATTATAAGAAAAAGTTGAATTGCTTAATACGTATTGTAGATTGAGGTCTGCAGCTGTGGTTGTCTGCCATTTCAGGGTAAATTAATTCAGCATTAAGGACTTCTGTAAAAAAGAAAAGGGATGGGCCAGGTGTGGTGGCTCACAGGGTGGCCTTGGGAGCACCTTCGAAGGCCAGGATGGGTGGATCACCTGAGGTCAGGAGTTCGAGACCAGCGTGGCCAACATGGTGAAACCCCATCTCTGCAAAAAATACAAAAATTAGCCGTGAGTGGTGTGCGCTTGTAATCCTAGCTGCTCAGAAGGCAGAGGCAGGAGAATTGCTTGAACCCGGGAGGTGGAGGTTGCAGTGAGCCAAAATCATGCCACTGCACTGCAGCCTGGGTGAAAGAGCGAGATTCCATCTCAAAAAAAAAAAAGAAAAAAGAAAAGGGAATTCATGAACCATCACCGCAGCTACACTGGCAAGTACAAGAACCTTGCACATTTTGTGCAATATCTTTTGATCTCATATTGTAAGTTCAGCTTTTATGTAGGTGTAGTATTGCTATAGGAAAGGCATACTTAGAGACTCTACTATGATTTGAGAAAAAAGTCATTCTGTGACAAAGCAAAAGGAAGGTGAAGGATCTATACCTGGAAAATGTAATGCCAGCGAAGGATGATTTGATAAGTTTAGAAAGAGGTTTGACTTTAGAAAGGTCAAGATAATAGGAGAAACAGCTTCTTCTCACCAAGAGGCAACAAATAAGCAAATTTACAAGAAAAAAAAAATTAGAAAGTGGGCAAAAGACATGAACAGACACTTTTCAAAAGAAGATGTACATGCAGCCAACAAACATATGAAAAAAAGCTCAACATCACTGATCGTTGGAGAAATGCAGATCAAAACCATAATGAGATGCCTTCTCATGCCTCTCTTTTAGTAACAGTCAGAATGGCTATTATTAAAAAGTCAAAAAACAACAGATTCTGGTGAGATTGTGGAGAAAAAGGAACACTTTATATACATTGTTGGTGGGAGTGCAAATTGGTTCAACCATTGTGGAAGACAGTGTGACAATTCCTCCAAGACCTAGAGGCAGAAATAACATTTGACTCAGCAATCCCTTTACTGGGTATATACCCAAAGGAATGTAAATCATTCTGTTATAAAGTTACGTGCATGCATATGTTCATCACAGCACTATTCACAGTAGCAAAGACATGAGATCAACCTAAACACCCATCAATGATAGACTGGATAAAGAAAATGTAGAATACTATGCAGCCATAAAAAGGAACAAGATCATGTCCTTTGCAGGGACATGGATGGAGTTGGAAGCCATTATCCTTAGTAAACTAACACAGGAAGAGAAAACCAAACACCACATGTTCTCACTTGTAAGTGGGAGCTGAATGATGAGAACACATGGACACATGGAGGGAAACAACACACACTAGGCTCCTTGGGGAGTAGGGGGAGGGAGAGCATCAGGTGGAACAGCTAGCTAATGGATGCTGGGCTTAATACCTAGGTGATGAGACAGTCTGTGCAGCAAACCACCATGGCACTTATTTACATATGTAGCAAACCTGCACATCCTGTACATGTACCCCGAACTTGAAAAAAAAATCATTGAGGAGAAAGGATATCTATTTGCATGAACAGGTGTTTAATGTAGACAGAAATGCCATATTCTGGGGGAGGAAAAAATGCCACAAAGGGCCGGGCGCGGTGGCTCACGCCTGTAATCCCAGCACTTTGGGCGGCCGAGGCGGGCGGATCACGAGGTCAGGAGATCGAGACCATCCTGGCTAATACGGTGAAACCCCGTCTCTACTAAAAATACAAAAAATTAGCCGGGCGTGGTAGCGGGCGCCTGTAGTCCAGCTACTCGGGAGGCTGAGGCAGGAGAATGGCGTGAACCCGGGAGGCGGAGCTTGCAGTGAGCCGAGATCGCGCCACTGCACTCCAGCCTGGGCGACAGAGCGAGACTCCGTCTCAAAAAAAAAAAAAAAAAAAAAAATGCCACAAACGACATTTATTAGTAAGGGAGAGAAGCAAGCACCAGGATTTAAGGCAGGAAGGGATAGGCTACCTCTGTTTTCTGCAAATTCAGGCGGGTTTATGATCAACACTATACTTACCTATAAAACTGCTAACCCCTGTGCCTTGAAGGGAAAGGGTAAACACCGTCTTCTGGTCTTTTGGTTGTACAATAAGAAGCCCTGGACAATGAGAACCCTTTTTCTGGATTGGTTCCATTGATTCTTTTTCCCTGAAGTCAGGAGGTACCTTTCTAGTAAGAGACCGCCTTTTAAAGTTCTTTCAATATTGGACAGTCCTCCAGCCACTCAGAAACTCATGAGTTCAACACTGAAGGCATCTACTGCAATCTACTGGCTCCCAAACACAACATCTCTAATTCACCCTCTAGATCAGGGGGTTATAAGGACCTTTAAGCCTCATTACACATGGTATTCTATGGAAAGGATTGTCAACACCACGAAAGAGAACCCTGATAGAACATCATGAAGGTCGGGAAGGATCCATTGGAGATGCTGTCATTATAGAAACAGCGGTGAAAACCGTCATGCCTGAAGCAATAAATTTCTGCTGGAGAAAACTGTCTACATGTTATATGTGACTTCACAGGATTTACGACAGAGCCAATCAAGGAAATCATGAAAGATTGTGAGTATGGCAAAAATGTGTGGCAGGGCAGGGCAGAGAGTTGGTTTTAAGATATAGATCTTGAAGAAATTAAAGAGCTAATAGACACCACACTAGAGGAATTAACAGAAGACGACTTGATGGAAATGATTGCTCCAAACCAGATAGATATGATGAGGAACAAGATGTAGAATAAATAATGCCCCAAACAGATTGACATTAGACAGTCTTGCAGAAGCGTTCTGATTATTTAAGACTGCTTTTGACTTTTACTACATGGACCCTTCTATGATATGGGCACCCAAACTTAAGCAAATGGTGAAAGGATTGGTACTGTATAAAAACTTTTAGAGAAACAAACTAAAAAGGGAGAAATTATGGTGTATTTTCACAAAGCTACACTGAGTGTGCCTGCCTCACCTGCCACCTCTTCTGCCTCTGCCAGTGCTGAGACAGCAAGACCAGCCCCTCTTCAGCCTGTGAAGACAACAGGGTGAAGACCTTTATGATGATCCACTTCCACTTAATGAATGTATATTTTCCTTATGATTTTCTTAGTAACATTTTCTTTTCTCTAGCTTACTTTATTATAAGAATATACTATATAACACAAATAAAAATTTATCAACTGTTTATCGATAAGGCTTCAGGTCAACAGTAGCCTACTAGTAGTTAAGTTTTTGGGGAGTCGAGTTACATGCAGATTTTTGACTATGCAGGGGGTTGGTGTCCCCCACCCTCCATGTTGTTTAAGGGTCAACTTATACGAATTCCTTTGGTCATTCACTAGTCCATTGGGTACTGTGTATTTTGAACCTACCTTATTACCTCCTTGACTCCTGCACACCATTATTTAAATACCATTATAAGAAAAACATGCCATCATTTAATTGTAAGATGCTGCAGATTATAAGATTCATAGGAGATGTTAACATGAAAAAAATTTGCATTTAGAATCAATGAGATATGACAAGGTAATAGTTTCCAGATGTCTATTTGTCATCCAGGATTTCAAGAACAATTTTTTTTTTTTTTTGAGACAGAGTCTCACTCTGTCACCCAGGCTGGAGTGCAGTGGCGAGATCTCTGCTCACTGCAAGCTCTGCCTCCTGGGTTCACGCCATTCTCCTGCCTCAGCCTCCCGAGTAGCTGGGACTACAGGCGCCCACCACCATGCCTGGCTAATTTTTTGTATTTTTAGTAGAGACGGGGTTTCACCGTGTTAGCGAGGATGGTCTTGATCTCCTGACCTCATGATCCGCCCGCCTCGGCCTCCCGAAGTGCTGGGATTACAGGCATGAGCCACCGTGCCCGGCCTCAAGAATGATTTTAAGAACAGCACAACACACAAAAAAACACTTTATTAAGTACTTTGTTTTGAAGGCTAGACTTCTTACATGTGGTTACTGCCCAAGCAATGTTTTGCCTCTTCCAGGGATTAAACCAAGGTTTTTCAGAAAGGAGGTACTATTTGCAAGATTTTACCTGAGGATCATAGTATAGATTCTCATTTGTTGTCTTTGGTAAGATTGAGAGTCAAAAACAGTATCCTACAATGTGAAATCAACATCTGTAATTTTAATTAGATATTAATTAGAAGTGGGGGTTTTCAGTGTGCTAAGTATGGCAGCCATGACTATTTAATCCTTGATTTAGGATTTGATTTTACCTATTTTGCTTCTCCCAGATAAGTCTTTTTTTTTTTTCTTTTTTGAGAGACAGGATCTTTCTCTGTTGCCTAGGCTGGAGTGGAGTGGTGTGATTATAGCTCACCGTAACCTCAAACTCCTGTGCTTAATTGATCCTATCACCTTAGCTTCCCAAATAGGTAGGACTACAGGCACGCACCACCACACCCAGCTAATTTGAAATTTTTTTTGTAGAGGTAGGGTCTTGCTGTGTTGCCCAGGCTGGTCTCAAACTCCTGGGCTCAAGTAATCCTCCCTCCTTGACCTCCCGAAGTGCTGGGATTATAGGTGTGAGCCACCACACACTACCCCATATAAGTCTTAAACGAGCTTCACTAAACACCTTTGAGTAAGAATAGATTCTTTTTTTCAGGGAGAAAAACATCTGTAAGTAAAATTAATATATGCCTGTATGATTGTTTTATATTTATAAATTAAAACATACTTTTTAATCTCAACTTATAAAATATTGATGGTTTCATCAGATAAAGATTATATAAAAATTGTATTATTTATAAAATTAAGATTAGATATGTGAAAGATTATATTAAAAAGAATCAACATTAGACTTTGAGTTTTATATTTGGCATATACAGAATGTTGAAAAACAGTTGAAATCAGTGAGATGACAGCATTATTTTCTAACATTATATTTGAACAGAATACATTTCTTTGCCTTTGAGATCAACAACTTCTGGCCATACATCCAACAAGTAAATCAGGAACTTAAATTTCTACAAAGAAGTAATATTCACTAGCAGTATGACTGAATTTTGGAAGATAGTGTGCAGTGCCAGCTTTTATCCTAGAAAGACTACCTCCAAAGGAACTTCACAGAGTGGCATTTTTGGTGAATTACCATTGATCAGAGTCCATTCTTCAACCTCAAAGATGTAGAAAAAAGATCCATAGATCAAGCAGACCCTTAGAAACAGAGTAGGAATAATAAAATTGGCCCAAAACTGAGGTGTAAACTAAAATGCTTGTTTGCTTACCAAAGGGACTATGTCTTTGTAGTGATTGAAGTGCTGGGTCCCTCCTTTCTGAGAATTGAGGAGTCCAGAAAAACAGATGAATAGTTAAATGATTATTTGTGAACGTAAAAATAGAGCCAGGGAAAGTGTATCATTTTGAGGATTGCCTTAGCCATGGTCCTAATGAGACCTCATGAACGAACTGTCTTTCTCCAGAGAAATCACTCAGAATGCTTTTTTGCCTCCGTCTTTTGGTTATACTTCCTGAAGTATACTAACTATAGTAAGGAGAGAGGTGTAATGCCTCTCCTTTACAAACTAGGAGAAGAGTGTTTGAGCAGAGGGAATGTGGAAAAGGAGAATGGTAATGAAATATTTGCCACAGGAACCCTTTCAGGTAGATCAGTTTAGTAAAGAATACATTTATCTAGAAGTTGAAGAGCTGGAAATTGAGTCACTTAAAATGATCTATACCTGCATATCTCTTTAAAGGAGTTTATGTACCCTAGAGCCCACAAATACACATTCCTTAGTTTGAGGAATTATGGCATTTGTTTTTATCTTTGTAGATATTGGCTTACTTTCTTTGGATTTTCATTCATGCAATAAATACTTATTCATTGTCTATTTACTAGAATACTGTGTTTTATATCTGATTTCCAGTTGCTTAGTAAATATATGAATTGAATTGAATATTTGTTGAACGTGCCTATTAAATAGATTTCCAAGCTAGTTCCTTCCATAATTTTTGTAGTTAAATGGACTTTATATGTCTTGCCATGAGACCTATTTGAAATATTCTTTTGATAAGAAAATGCCATCTGAGTAGAAAATGGTACAGATAACATATTTAGGAATGGGCAAGGATCTTCTTGTGATTGGGTGAAAAAGCCGTACTTAAACACTATCCCTCTTTCCCATAGAGTGTGCTCTTATATTTCAAAAGAATGTCAAAACCAGTGATTATTCCTTCAGGAATATAAATGTATTTGCTGTCAATTTCAGAAAAAAGTTGTAGTAACCTGAAGAAGAGACTTTCTGTTTTGTGCTAGAGATAACATGGGACATCCTTTAGGGTAGCATCATAAACATAACTCACAGTCATCTATAGATAATGAATATGATAATTTTGAGATTCACAAAGAGAGGGAACAAGATACCGGAGTAAAAAATCAAGAAAGGAAAATAAAGATATGGAGAGACACATTTATTTATTAAAGGCTCTACTGTGTTTCATAATGGTTGGATTCATTTGCATGTTATTTTATTTCAAATAAGCATGGATATAGTGGGCAAGATTGACTATGGAAGGCTGTATTGAGCTCTTAGAAAACAGTAGAGGGAGAAAGTTTGATTTATACATTGTACATAATTTTGTTAGGGGGCAAGAAAGGAAATATGGAATGATATTGCTGTAGATGTTTCTTCATTTAGGCCACTAGATGGTGACATTGTATAAAAACAGCTTGGTTGTAGAAGGTAAGATACTCAAAATTTGGTGTGGGATTGGATAGCTGTATTTAACAAGTAAGCCCAAGAGTGTCACTTAATTTTTTTATATTCGTCATTCAGCCTTGTAGCACATTTTTGGCGAATTTATTGAACTTCTCTTTTTGGTATTTAATTTATATGTGTATACTATCCTGAAGTATTTTGTTAATATCTCTGTGCCTAGCATATTTGGTGATGATAAACTATATATGATAAACAAATACTTAAACAAATGCTACCTGCCCTCCAAAAAATTCACATAGCAAAAAAAAACTAGTTGATATATTTGATGTGTCTAAGAAACATATTTAAGATACATTAAACAAAATAGAAATTTATATGTGTTTGTACTGTGTTTACTTTTTTACCGCTTACAACATAGGTATACATGCACATTTGGAAGTTGGACTCAGGAAGAGGGGCCACTCCAAAGGTCCTCTCATCTGTGAATAACCCTTACATATTACTGGGTATGCGTAACCCACATGCCAAGGATCCTTCTGCTTTCCTTTCTGTGCCCTACCACCAACTTCCCATTATTTTCCAATTCAGAAACAATTGGCGAGTAGCACTGTAGTATTGCTATGACTTTAAAAGACACAGTTCTTTCTGTAACAGTTGAAGTTGGTGCCTCTTGAATTAGTGGGTTTTCTGTTACTGGATTGGAAGAAAGTAGGTCCCTATTATCCTTAAGTTGGAATTCTGAAGGTATTCTTTCATAGACATGGTGTTTTTTTTGCGTGTGTTTGTTTGTTTGTTTGAGACGGAGTCTTGCTCTGTCACCCAGGCTGGAGTGCTGTGGTATGATCTCGGCTCACTGCAACCTCTGCCTCCTGGGTTCAAGTGATTCTCCTGCCTCAGCCTCCTGAGTAGCTAGGATTACAGGCACGTGTCACCACGCCTGGCTAATTTGTGTATTTTTAGTAGAAACGAGGTTTCACCATGTTGGTCAGGCTAGTTTTGAACTCCTGACCTTGTGATCCACCCGCCTTGGCCTCCCAAAATGCAGACCTGATGTTTGTTTTTGTTTTTTTTTGTCTGTCTGTTTTTTGTTTTTGTTTTTGTTTTTGTTTATTTTTTTGAGATGGAGTCTCGCTCTGTTGCCCAGGCTGGAGTGCAGTGGCACGATCTCGGCTCACTGCAAGCTCTGCCTCCCGGGTTCACGCCATTCTGATGCCTCAGCCTCCCGAAACATGGTGTTTTTAATGGTGGTTAAATATGGCTAAAGTGGTATTATTTGCAGCTCTACTTTTTAAAATCAGAATTCTCTTTTCTGGGGTTTGACCTCACTTCTTATTTTCTTTACAGAATAAGTGATCAAAAAAGCATTTTCTCTTCTGTTTAACAGGGCCTCTTCAAGTGACCATATAGTCCTATTAAACATGATTTCTTACTTAAAACCTACTTCATTTTCTCTAGCTTTGAAGCAAGTTGTTTCTCCTCTGTTCTGTTATAGTCCTTTTAAAGGATCCAACTTTTACCTTATGTTAATCCTGTGTAGATTTTTGTCATCCCAACTATACTGTTTGGGTCTTAAAGGCAAACTTTCTTGCTTAGCCTTTTATCTGTTATCAACAAATTCTTGTCCAGTACCTTACATGTAGTAGGTGCTCAATAAAATACTTAAGCGGCTTAAAGAACCCTTAGATGGCTGATGCTAAAGTAGTGTCTTTTAAGAAAATTAGCTATGACTGGAAATAACTTTCTGTATGACACAAGATGTTTAGATTGGCTTTTAGGATAGAAGAACTCCTATGACCAGGTGTTTTGCTTTGTGATGAATGGATGCTCTGGCATTGCAGGTTATGAAACACATTAGTTTGATTTTTGGAATGCAAAATGCATTCCTTTATACTTGTTCATAAAATTCAGTCCACATATGGGGCAGTTTGATTGTTGATATTCTAAATTACTGATCGTTATGGGAGTCACTGATTCTTTTGAGAATCCGATTGAAACAATTCTTCCCCCTATACATACAACATCCAGAAAAATGCACATGCATTATAAAGATAATTCTGTACATTATTTAGAGAGCTCATAGATGTCATGTTAAGAACTTCTGCTTCAGATTTTGGAATAGACTGCAGCTGATTAGTCAAAAGGCAGCATAATATAATAGAAAAATGTACTGTATACAAAATCAGTTGGTCTAAGTGAGTTCTAGCTCTTATTCCACCTTTGATAAATGTAGTACCATTTGGCAGGTCATTTAACGTCTCCTTTTTGCCTGTTTTTTCATTTGTAAAGTGAAGTTGCATGAAAGATTAAGTGAATTAGCACATGCAATATACTTAGAAGAGTGCTGGGTATGTAGTATGCTTCCCAGCTTTTCTTTCTAGTCTTTGATTCTACTATCTTATAAAGGATTTTTGAATTTTTTAATGCCCCCCTCTTTTTGTCTAATTGATTTTCTTTGCTTTAAGAAAATCACTTTCATATATATTTTTAAAACTTGAGTAACACTTTATTCTCTTATCCTGTAAGGCAAGTAGGAAACTAAGAACTTTAGTCTTTTCAGGAGTTGGATATATTACAGCTACTGAAAAACTGTTACTGTTCATGTAAAATTTTTTTGTAAGCAGAGTCCATTAACATCTATGTCAGCAGCAAACAGATTGTGTTGAAAATATGTAACTTTTATGTATTACCCAGTAAAAAAAGACCTTTCTTTTTTTTATTCTAGGGAAGAAGACAAAAATATATTTGATTACTGCAGGGAAAACAACATTGATCATATAACCAAAGCCATCAAATCGAAAAATGTGGATGTGAATGTGAAAGATGAAGAGGTATGAAAAACATGCCCTGTTAATTATTTTCCTATGCATGGTTGTTCTGCCCCAATGCCTTTTCCTAAATGGTAGGCCAATGAACTACAACTCAAAGTACAGTATGGTTAAGAGTATATCAGAATATCTAAATGAGATGGTGTTACCTAGTTAAGATACGTTCTGTGATTATGTCCAACATATTTTTATCTGTGTTTTAGAAGTTACTACCTGAAATTTGTAGGAGTCTGATAGCTTCCATATGTTTATGCTAAAGGGAGAGATTATTCGCATAATAAGTGAAATCTACAGGTAATAGCAAAATCTCATTTATACATAGCTTTCATGTCTTCCGTTATTATACCTTGAACAGCTAGGTATATTGTTCTTTGCTCAATAAATACATCTTTAGAAAACTGTCAGAATTTTGGTAAATCAATAATTTAAATGCTGGCCTACTAATTAAAGGAATCCTATAGTAAATTATTTTATAAAATATATTACTCCTTTTTTTGGAGGGAGAGACAGGGTCTCACTCTGTTGCCCAGGCTGGAGTGCATGTGTGCGCTCATAGCTCACTGCATCCTCAAACCCATGGGCTTACGCAGTCCTCTTGCCTCAGCCTCCCAAGTAGCCAGGACTACAGGCATGTGCTGTCACTCCTAGCTAATTTTTTTTATTTTTTGGGGAGATGGGGTCTTGCTATGTCGCCCGGGTTGGTCTTGTCCTCCTGGCCTCAAATGATCCTCCTCCCTCAGCTTCCCAAAGTTTTGGGATTATAGGCATGAGCCACTGTGCCTTGTGTATTACTTCTTAATTTATTTGTGTTGTGAATAATACCGTTCACATACTGAGTTTTAACTGACCCTGAATTATAGTTGTTAAAAGAGCAAAATTTGCTAACTCACTTCTAATCATTTTCTCATTCTTTGGTGATGCTGTGAAAGATTACTGAAATGGTCAAAGGTAGTAATTGTTGGGAAGAAAGCATTAAATGATCATAGATAATCTGTAGAATAGATAATAATCAACTTATATGTAATTCAGAGCTCCCTATACAAAAGGTTAGCCCTTAATATTATCTCACCTTTAGGCAACATCTTTCCTGTGATAATATTGTCAATGGTGTCTGGAATTGAAAATGTAAGACTATGATACTGCACAAAGGAACTAGTAATACTATGTGTTTTTCACTAAGTAGTGAAACAAAATAATACCAGGTCTTCTGATTCTAATTAGGTTTGTGGTTTTTTGTTTTTTGGGTTTTTTGTTTTTGTTTTTTTTGCCTTTCAGAATCAAAATACAGGCATACCTCTGAAATATTGCGGATTCAGTTCCAGACCACTGCAATAAAGTGACTATCGCAATAAAGCGAGTCACATGAAATTTTTGGTTTCCCAGTACATATAAAAGTTGTGTTTACTGGCCAGACGCGGTGGCTCACGCCTGTAATACCAGCACTTTGGGAGGCCGAGGCGGGCGGATCACGAGGCCCGAGCTTGAGACCAGCCTGGCCAACATAGTGAGATCCCATCTCTACTAAAAATACAAAAAAAATTAGCCAGGCGTGGTGGTGGGTGCCTGTAATCCCAGCTGCTCGGGGGAGGCTGCAGTAGGAGAAACGCTTGAACCTGGGAGGCAGAGGTTGCAGTGAGCCTAGATCGTGCCATGGCACTCCAGCCTGGGCAACAGAGCGAGACTCCATCTCAAAAAACAAACAAAAAAGTTGTGTTTACACTGTACTGTAGTCTGTTAAGTGTAGGGTAGCATTATATCTTTAACAAAGTACATACCTTAATTTAAAATACTTTATTACTAAAAAATTCTGACAGTCATCAGACTTGGCTTCAGCAAGTCGTAATCTTCTTGCGGTAAAAGGTCTTGCCTCAGTGTTGATGGCTGCTGACCGATCACAGTGGTAGTCACTGAAGGTTGGGGTGGCTGTGGCAATGTCTTAAGTCAACAGTGAAGATAGCTACATTGATTGAGTCTTCCTTCGTAAAAGATTACTCTGTACATGCAATGCTGTTTGATAGCATTTTACCCACAGTGGAACTTCTTTCAAAATTTTAGTCAATCCTTTCAAACCCTGCCACTGCTTTATCAACTGAGTTTATGTTGTATTTTAAAATTTTTGTTGTTATTTCAGCAATGTTCACAACATCTTCGCCGGAGTAGATTCTGTGTTAAGAAACCACTTTCTTTGCTTATCCATAAGAAGCAACTCCTCATCTGTTCAAGTTTTATCATGAAATTGTAGCAATTCCATCACATCTTCAGGTTCCACTTCTAATTTTAGTTCTCTTGCAGTTACATCTGCAAGTAACTTTTCCACTGAAGTCTTGAATCCTTATCTGTGTCATCCATGAAGGTTGGAATCAACTTCTTCCAGACTCCTGTTAATGTTTATATTTTGACCTCCTCCCATCACACATGTTCTTAATGGCATCTGGAATGGTGAATCCTTTCCAGAAGGTTTTCAGTTTGCCCAGATCTATCAGAGCAATTATTGTCTATGGCAGCTATAGCCTTATAGAATGTATTTCTTTAATAATAAAAGTTGGAAGTCAAAATTATTCCTTGATCCTTGGACTGCAAAATGAATGTTGGGTTAGCAAACAAGAAAACAACATTAATTTCCTTATACATTTCCATGAGCACTCTTGGATGACCAAGCACATTGTCAATGAGCAGTAATATTTTGAAAGGAATCTTTTTTTTTCCTGAGCAGTGGGTATCAACAGTAGGCTTAAAATATTCAGTAAACCATTTTGTAAAGTAAACAGATATACTGTCATCTTAGGCTTTGTTTTCCCATTTCAAAAGCACAGGCAGAATAGATTAAGCATAATTTTTAAGGGCCCTAGGATTTTCAGAATGGTAAATGAGCATTGGTTTCAGCTTAAAGTCAATGGCTGCATTAGCCCCTAACAAGAGTGTCAGTCTATCTTTTGAAGCTTTGAGGCCAGGTATTGACTTCTCTCCAGCCATGAAAGTCCTGGACGGCATCTTCTTTCAATAGTAGGAGTAGTCTATTTTCTCTACATTGAGGATCGTTGTTGAGTGTAGTCACCTTTATCGGTTACTTTAACTAGGTCTTCTGGATGACTTGCTGCAGCTTCTGCATCAGCACTTGGTGCTTCACCTTGTACTTTTATGTTATGGAGATGGCCTCTTTCCTTTAACCACATGAACCAGCCTCTGCTAGCTTCATACTTTTCTTCTGCAGCCCCCTTACATTTCTCAACCTTCATAGACTTGAAGAGAACTAGGGCTTTGCCCTGGATCAGGCTTTGGCTTAAGGGAATGTTGTGGCTGGTTGAATCCAGACCACTCACTTTTTCCGTATCAGCAATAAGGCTTTTTTACTTTTCTATCATTTGTATGCTCACTGAAATAGCACTTTTAATTTCCTCAAGAATTTTTCTCTGACATTCACAAATTGGCAGTTTGGCACAAGAGGCCTAGCTTTTGGCCTGTGTTGGTTTTCAGTATGCCTTCCTCACTAAGCTTAATCATTTCTGGCATTTGATTGAAGGTGAGAGATGGTGCAGCTCTTTTCTTTTCACTTGATACTAGGTTTTACTTGAAACTTAGAGACTATTGTATTATTGGCTAATAATTTCAATATTTTTGTGTCTCAGTGAATAGGGAAGCCTGAAGAGAGGGGGAGAGACCAGGAACAGCGAGTCAGTGGAGCAGTCAGAACACACAAAGTATCTGTTGGTTAAATTTGCCATCTTTCTCAGTGTGGTTTGTAGCACTCCAAAACAATTACAATAGTAACATCAAAGATCACTGATCATTACCCTAACAGATATAATAATAATGAAAAACTTTGAAATATTGCAAGAATTACCTCAGTGTGACACAGACATGAAGTGAGCACATCTTGTTGGAAAAATGGCACCAATAATTGGCTTAACTCAGGGTTGCTACAAATCTTCAATTTACAAAAAACACAGTATTTGCAAAGTGCAATGAAGCATAGTGCAATAGAACAAGGTATGCCTGTATAGCTTTCTTTTTTAAATAAATTTGGCATGATTGCTTCCCTTGATTTTTTTAATTGTAGTTTTTTATCTTTGTGCTTGTGAGTTAAAATTTTTATAAAGTTAATACATTCGTTTTTTAAAAAATCAAATGTTACTATTAGTCTTATAAACAAAAAATTCTCTCTTACCTGCATCCTTCTTACATTTTATTCTAGCTCCTTTAAGGCAAAAATTTTCTCTTTTTTTTAGACAGATCCTCAGGCTGGAGTGCAGTGGCATGATCAGGGCTCACTGTAGCCTCTGCCTCCGGGGCTCAAGCGATCCTCCCACCTCAGCCCCCAGGTAGCTAGGACCACAGGTGTGCACTACCATGCCTGGCTAATTTTTGTATTTTTAGTAGAGATGGGGTTTCACCATGTTGGCCAGGCTGGTCTCGAACTCCTGAGCTTTAGTAATCAGCCTGCCTCAGCCTCCCAAAGTGTTAGGGTTACAGATGTGAGCCACTGCACCCGGCCAGACTTCCAGTTCTTTTAATGTGTCTTTAGCACCTTACCTACATAATTCTAAATAATATACTTCTATTTCTTGATTTTTCAACTTTAGACATTATTGATTTGTTTCTGTTATATTTAGATTTAACTGTTTTACTCATCTTCCCCCTCTCTCTCTGACCCTTCTAACGTAATTATATCACAACTTTTTTTTTAAATTTTATTATTATTATACTTTAAGTTTTAGGGTACATGTGCACAATGTGCAGGTTAGTTACATATGTATACATGTGCCATGCTGGTGTGCTGCACCCATTAACTCATCATTTAGCATTAGGTATATCTCCTAATGCTATCTGTCCCCCCTCCCCTCACCCCACAACAGTCCCCAGAGTGTGATGTTCCCCTTCCTGTGTCCATGTGTTCTCATTGTTCAATTCCCACCTATGAGTGAGAACATGCAGTGTTTGATTTTTTGTCTTTGTGGTAGTTTACTGAGAATGATGATTTCCAGTTTCATCCATGTCCCTACAAAGGACATGAATTCATCATTTTTTATGGCTGCATAGTATTCCATGGTGTATATGACATCACAACTTTTAATTTCAGCTTTCTGATTGAATCTCTGTTGAATCAATATTAATATTATTATGACTATGTAAATACTCATTGCTAAGCTGTGGATTGTACTTGTGTGTATCAGTCAGCTTTTGCTGTGGCACAACCCCCAAATTTCAGTTGCTTACAGCAACAAACATTTGTTTTTTTGCTTATATCACTGTCTCATGAGATGAGTGACACCATCTCATTTATATATTCTGATAATGCTCTTACTTGATTTCTTTATGTTTATCTGATATTTCAAAAGGGTTTTGGACCAGTTGAGACAGTCTGTATATTTTATCTACTTTTATTATTAATAGTATGAGTGAAGGATGATGATAATATAACAAATCAATAAGTAGGCCACTTAACTTTTCAAAGTCACAGTTTTTTCACTGGAAGTATCTTGTGTGTACTATATGGTGCCTGTTAATATTTATCTTTCAAATAACACATAATACTTTATACAATGCATGTGATAGTTTACAGAGTACTTTCACTTATTACTATATTATCTCTACAACAATTCTCTAAGGCAGATATTGTCCTTGTTTTACAGACAGGAACTGAAGTTCAGAGACCTACATTTACTTGCTCAAATCCATATAACTGCTAAGTAGAAACCAGGTCTGGGAGAGTATTCTTCCTACCACTAGATTTTAGAAGGATAAATAAAAAGAAGAAAAAGAAGGATAAGCAGTTGTCATTTGGCCTTCCTTGTGTTATGCTCTGGTTTGCAACAATTTCTTTTATAAAATATTACTGGAAGTCAGATCCACCTGTGACCTCCACAAAGATCATTGGATGGACAACAGTGATAGGGGTGGAATAAGTGCCTAGAACACAGATAGCTTACACTAAATAACACATATTTTGTGTGTGTAAAGACAAGGAAAACTTGGCAAAATGTATTGTTTCTGCCATTTTGTTACTTTGATGCTGCTTTCCAGATCTTCCAGTTTGTTAACCGTGCAGCTACCTTTACCCTCAGCCTGCCAGAACGTTGTATTTCATGAACAGATGAAGTGCTTACACATTCATAGACTGAGACGCCAAGAATTCAGTTGGGTTCTCTCATTGCTCCAAGCAGATTTCTGCCCTCTCAGCCATGACAATTCAGGCTGAGCTTTGAATACTGATGGCAAACCCTTTTATTATTAATCAGGGATTTGTATGAATTAATTTAAGAACATAAGGGAGGTGGGAGCTTAAAATCAAAATCAAACTTAACATCCCAAAATAAAATAAATAGTATTGCTTCATCACATTTAAAGCTCTAGCAAATAAAACAATTTGGTAAGCTTTGATGATGGACTAAAAGTGTGTAGCCTCAAAATTAAACTTCCAGTTAAATACTTTTAACCCTTTCTGTCCTTTTGACATTTTCTTATTATGAGTTGGGTAACAATTATAGTTTTGAAAGGACGTTCAGTTCTTTTTTGTATTTATCTGATATTTGAAATTGAGATATTTCCCTACTGATTCCCTAAGATTCTCTGGGATAACATACGTTTTTACTTAAAATCTTAATTCAGCAGGTTCAACCTAATTTTATGACTAAAAGTCATGTTTATTGCACTTAAAATTTGCTGTGAGCACATAAAGAAATTTAATTATAATAATAAAATAAGCTACATTTGTATTGCCACACATTGAAATAAATACATTATTCACTGATATCTATGAATCTATTATTTATAAATTATTATTTGAAATGCATACATTTGGATCTAAGTATTGTATATGAACAAATATATATGAAATGCCTTTTAAATAAAATGTATTTGTATTTCATAATGAAGTTATTTTATTGTACATAAGTATAATTCCTAGTGTACATCTTTTATTCATTTAAGTTGTAATTACTACAGGTTGGATATTCCTCATCTGAAAATCCAAAATCTGGAATGATCCAAAATCTGAAACTTTTTAGCAACAGTGTGACACTCCAAGGAAATGTTCTTTGGAGCACTTTGGATTTCAGACTTTTGGATTAAGGAGGGGCCATCAATAAGTATATAATGTAAATATTCCAAATTTTTTTTAATCTAAAATTTTAAACACTTCTGGTCCCCAGCATTTGGGATAAGGGATACTCAACCTATGCTAATATAGTAAGGCATATATTTCTAATTTGAGAAAATTACCTGGTATTTCCTACTGGTATAGTAATTAGGGGACATTGTCTGTATTTTGCATAATAGAAAAAAGTTTCTTAGTTATGCTTAGATGTTTTAGGGTCCAAGTTTGTAACACCATGGTGTCATAGGTACTTTTTTAAAAAATTAAATTACAACTTTTATTGTGTTTTCAATCATTTGAGAAATGCTTGAAAATTGAATTCAAAATATGAGGGGAAAAGTTAAAGAGAAGATCTTAAAGCCTATTTATTTTTTTAAATGGCGGTTCAATTTTTATCTTTGACCCACATTAGTACAGCTCTTCACACATACCAAATATTTATGGTTCTTCCAAGAAAATATTTTTTAAGGGGCAGGGATGATTTCAATAATTTGTGAAGTGTATTTAAAGTATGGGGAGAATATTTGCTATCAAACATCAGGCTCAAATTATGTTTATATAATTCTTGTCACACGTTATTTCTCAGATTAGTGTACTATACAATCAACACTAAATACATGCTTATTGATAGTATTTAAATAGTATTTTAAATCTTTGAAGTAATTTAAATGTTTTAGATCAAATGTAACAGTGTAATATTTTAGCAAAATAGATGACCATCCAGTGCAACTGTTTATCATCAGTCCCCCCAAAAGCATTCATACATAGTTCATTGGTTTTCCATAGATTCTTATCTAATGCACTCCCAAATTCCACTTTCACTGGGCTGCTTCTTTAGTTACATTCTTTCCTTTTCTGTCCTTTTGACAGTGTAATTGTTGTCATTAGCCATTTTCCATAGTCTATTGATTCTTTCAGATACTTTGAAGAAAGTCACCTTTCTCTTGACTAACATTCCTTTCCTTTTCTACTTTGTTTTAAATCTGTGGCTCCTAACAGAATACAATTTGCATGCTTTTGGCTTGAGAAACTGCTGCAAACTCTGGTGAAACTGTGACAGTACTAAGTAATAGAAAAGCAAAAGATTTAAGAAGCAGGGTCGGTATACTGAGACTAAATTTATGCAGTTATGTGAGATTTGAGAAAGGAAGGAAGAAAAAATGCATCCTCTTAAATCACTTTCTATATCAGGGTATATGTTATTTTGGTTATATAGTTGATTAAGATGTTAATTTGAAGGAACTTTATTCACACTAATGACTGAGAAATGCGTTACAAATTGTCTACTATGCTTATTTGCATTCATGTAGGCAGTGCCATTTAAAAATCAAGTCTATGGTCATGCGTTGCATCAGAAACTTAGATTTGATACAAAATCAGAAAATAGTGAAAGTAGCTTAAATCCTATGAGCTTTGGCAACTTATTTTGGGTATTTTTAAATTGTGGTAAAATATACATAAAATGTATCATTTTAATCATTTTTAAATCTACAGTTCTCTGTCATTAAATATGCTCACATGAGGCCGGGCGCTGTGGCTCACGCTTGTCATCCTAGCACTTTGGGAGGCCAAGGCAGGTGGATCACCTGAGGTCAGGAGTTCAAGACCAGCCTGGCCAACATAGTGAAACCCCATCTCTACTAAAAATACAAAAATTAGCTGAGCATGGTGGCACATGCCTGTAGTCCCAGCTGCTTGGGAGGCTGAGGCAAGAGAATCACTTGAACCAAGGAGGCAGAGGTTGCAGTGAGCTGAGATCGTGCCACTGGACTCCAGCCTGGGCGACAAAGTGAGACTCCGTCTCAAAAATATACATATATATATATATATATATTTTTTTTTTCACATGAGCCAAGTATAGTGGCTCATGCTTTCAGGCACAAGGAATTCTTGAGTGCAGGAGTTTAAGACTAGGCTAAGCAACATAGTGAGATCCCGTTTCGTAATAAAAAATGAATAAATAAAACAATACATTCACATGTGTAACCACCACCACCATACAACTTTTTTATCTTCCCCAATTGAAACTCTGTACCAAGCCAGGTGTGGTAGCTGATGCCTTAATCTCAGCACTTTGGGAGGCTGAGGTGGGCAGATCACCTGAGGTCAGGAGTTCGAGACCAGCTTGACCAACATGGTGAAACCCCGTTTCTACTGAAAATACAAAAATTAGTCAGGCGTGGTGCTGCACTTCTGTAATCCCAGCTACTCGGGAGGCTGAGGCAGGAGAATCTCTTGAACCCAGGAGGTGGAGGTTGCAGTGAGCCGAGATCGCACCACTGCACTCCAGCCTGGGTGACAGAGTGAGACTTTGTCTCAAAAAAAAGAAGAAACTCTGTACCCATTAAACACCCCCCATTCCTCCCTTCCCCTGGCCCCTGGCAACTACCATTCTACTTTCTGTCTCTGAATTTGACTACTCCAGGTACTTCATTTAAGTGGAGTCATAACAATATTTGTCCCTTTTGAATGGCTTATTTCACTCAGTGTAACGTCTTCAAGGTTCGTTCATGTTGTAGCATGTGTCAGTTTCCTTGCTTTGTAAGATGAATAATATTCCATTGTATGCATATACCACATTTTGTTTATTCAGATATCCATTGATGGACACTTGGTTTGCTTTTACCTTTTGACTGTTGCGAATTATGCTCTGAACATAGGTGTACAAATTTTTGTTTGATTTTTTTCCCCAAGAATCTATTATGAAAAATGTTAAACATACAGAGAAGTTGAATTTTACAATGAACATCCATATTTCTACCATCTCGATTCTACCATTAATATTTTACTATGCTTGCTTTATCAATATCTAGCCATTCATCATATCTTTTTTATTTTTTGATACATTTTGGAGTACACAGACAACAGTACACTTTCTTCTAAATATTTTAACATGCGTATAACGAACTAGAATTCAGTATTTGGTTTTTCTTTTAAAATAATATTTATATACAATGAAATGCACAAGTCTTAAGTACACATTTGATGAACTTTGACAAATACATATACCTGTGTAACTGAAGTGCCTATCAAGATATAGAACGTTGCTGTCGCCCCAGAAAGTTTCCTCATGCCCCTTCCCAGCCACTGTTTTCTTTTAATCCCAAAAAGGTAACCACCGTTTTGATATTATTCTACCATAGATAAGTTCTGCTTGTTCTCGAACTTTATATATATGGGATTATACATATGTACTCCTCTGTGTAGGGCATCTTTCATTCAGCATAATGCTTTTGAGACTCATCATATTGCTATAGTTCAGTACTTCCTTCTTTTATACTGCTGAATATGTTCCATCATGTGAATATACCATTGTCTTATGATGGATACCTGGGCTGTTTTCATGGCAACTTCCTATTATTATTGCTGTTAATTACCTCCTTTATACAGGATGAAATAATACCTCCCTTTCATATTCCTTCACCCTTAAGTCACTGACATTATAGCTTAGTAATTTCTTGTGAAGGGATTTTTTTTTTCTTTTGAGACAGAGTGTCACTGTGTTGCCCAGGCTGGAGTACAGTGACGTTGATCACGGCTCACTGCAGCCATGACTTCACGGGCTTAAGTGATTCTCCTGTTGAGCTGAGCCTCCTGAGTAGCTGGGACTACAGAAGTGTGCCACCATGCCCAGCTAATTTTTGTAGAGACGGGGTTTCACCATGTTCCTCAGGCTGGTCTCATACTTGCCCGCTTTGGCCTTCCAAAATACTGGGACTATGGGCATGAGCCACCGCACCCAGCCAGATTTTTTAAAGTAGTGTATTCAAAATCTTTCTCAATTTCCTGACAAATAAGCAACACCATTTTTCCCTACCCTAGATCTTTGCCAGTGAAAGAGATCAAGATCCAGTAGTTGCTGATTTTAAGTGTGTATCACACATACTGGTGTGTGATTTTCTTTTTAATGCTCGTAAGTAAATTATCCCACAAGCAGTCATTGGCTTCCATGCTAGGTATATCTTGAGATGTTAGACTATCTTTCAATCTTATTCCTAAGTGTTTGAAACAACGTTGTCATTTCACTGTGGACAGGGAAGTGAAAGAAGGAGGCATTGTGTAATTTCTGGTGATTGCAGGTAGGGGAGTTCTCACTATGGCCAGCTGCTACAGTAGTAGCAGCAAAAGGTAGAAGATAGTACAGAGGAGATGGGGACATTACAGGTTGTTGGTAGTTGAAGTCAAGCTCTACTGCAATTATAAATTGATACCCAATTTTTTTGCAGAGAGAAATTCAGATCTACCTGTTTGCAGTATTTCATTTGCTAATTAGACAGTACCATACCATATACTATATGTGTTTGATAGAATGACAGAAGGACAACTCTTACAAATTTAAATATACCAAATTTGCCATGTTTTTGTCTGTTATACGTATGGTATACATACTTTGTATTTGATCTCAAAATACCGTAAGAACATCAAGACTCATTTTATAATAGAATCTCCTTCCTTCCCTCCTCTCCCCTCCCCTTACCTTTTTTTTTTTTTTTTTTTTTTTTCTGGACAGAATTTTGCTCTGTTGCCCATGCTGGAGTACATTGGCACGATCTCATCTCACTGCAACCTCCACCTCCCAGGTTCAGGCGATTCTCCTGCCTTCACCCTCCCAAGTAGCTGGGATTACAGGCACGCGCACCACCACTCCCCACTAATTTTTTGTATTTCTAGTAGAGACAGCATTTCACCATGTTGGCCAGGCTTGTTGCGAACTCCTCACCTCAGGTGATCTTCCCTCCTTGGACTCCCAAAGTGCTGGGATTACAGATGTAAGCCACCGCGCCTGGCCAGAATCTCTTCTCTTTTTTTTAATTTTGTGATATTGAGGAGAAAAGTCTAATTTTAAAAAAAAATTCTACATGGTTTATGGATGAGTTACTAAGGAAATCAGAGAAGCATTTCATATATTAAGATGTGCTCTCTGTATTTTCCAGAAGATATGAAAGTAATACCACTTAATAGGTTAGCTGCTACCCTGCACTTTCAAAGCACTTTAGAGTCATTCATCTGTCTGAGGTAGGACAGTGTTAGCACCCTTGGTTAATAGATGAGAACTCTTTTTCTCCCTGCATCTTACTGTATTTGAGTTCCAGAATTTATTCAGGGCTCTCCAGTGTTCGTGGTCTTCTGGTGGCCTAACAAAGGTTCCTTTTAATAATGGCTCTCCCTCACCAATCTCCTGAATACTTCTGGGATATTTTTCCAGAAGAGTTTTAAAAATTAGAAACAAAGAATTGTCACTTATTTTGGTAGCAATAAAAATAAATTTAACTTGAAAATTTATAAGAGATCATATCACTCATGGAAAAAGATAAAACAATTATATAGACAAATATGTAAAATAGTTCATAAATTTAGATAAAGTCTTAGAAGATATAGCTTTAATGCACACCTAAGTCATGGTTTTCCTTCTGGAGGAGAGATTATGGAATTCTTTACCTAAAATAGTTTAATAATTGTATTGGTCTAGGTGTGTTTGTGGTTAACAAAGAGAAAGGAAAGAAACCACAGGTGTTTATTTCCTGATTTTATCATGATTAATTATAAGGATAGCATCTCTGCAAATACTGGTTATGTTAGTGAGTGAATAATAATCTTAAATTAGAGCATGTTTATAGGAATTTTATAATTTGAAGAAGTAAAAGGTATCACAGACACCTCATTTTGCTGGTTTTTGTTCATTTAAATATAGAGCATCTTGAAGGTTAAAATTCCAAAGCCTGATTTGTTTTGTCTGTGTTTATTTACAAGTATGTTTAATCCTACTCTTGTTTTTGAGCTTTTTAATACTGCATGGAATATTAATCATTAGGTGATCTTAATGTAGATATCTTCAGTGCTTCTACAGAAAGTCATTGTCAGAGAATTCATTCTAATTCAAGGTTAATTAGTGTACCATTAAAATAATGTGTTACAAGAATTAATTGCATTGCAGGTCAGAAAATGTGTTAAAAAGTATGGTGTAAATGTCTGAGAGCACATCATCCTTCTTAAAACATTGCTATACATGTGCCCCGCTTCTGGAAAAGATATCCAAAGTGAAAATCACTATGGAGGTCCAGTCATAGGTGTTTCCCCTAAAGTAAATTTTTGGCATCACATGGAAAATTTAAAATATGGGAAATTTAAAATATAACTCCCATTAACAGTAAAATGTGTTGCTTGTCAGCTTTACCATTGAAACAGCTAAGGATTTATATTTTAGCTTTAGTTGATATAACCCTATTGGGTCAAACCTAAGGAAAATTCAGGAACGTGGCTGAGAGATAGAAATTATCTATACATCTTATGGTAAAAGTACAAGACATATTATGTTGTCCTACTTAACTATTACGTAGTTTTTGTAAGTACCCTATGTAAATATATCACACATCGTCTTAACTGTGTAGTAACTCTTGTCAATAGTTTAACCTAATAGCCATAAAATGCACACTTAAAATTAGAACTAAAAATGATAGACTTTGAAATTTTGTCTGATTCTTTTAATGTATTAATAAATGCTGTGAAACAATAACATGGACCTGTAGAATATTTTATTCATTAGTATTTATTCAGAGTCTCATTAAAATATCTAATTGTTCATATGGAGGATTTCTGAATTAGAGCCCTAGTAACAGCAGGTCACATTAGAGCTACAAAAATTTTAACATAGGAAACTGCTCTAGTACTCAACAATACATTTTCACCTGGACTTTTAGAATTGTCTCCACTGAAAAATAACTCCTGGCTGGGCGTGGTGGCTCACACCTGTAATCCCAGCACTTTGGGGGGCCAAGGCAGGCGGATCACAAGGTCAGGAGTTCGAGACCAGCCTGGCCAGCATGGTGAAACCCCATCTCTACTAAAAAGAAATACAAAAATTAGCTGGGCATGGTGGCGGGTCCCTGTAATCCCAGCTATTTGGGAGGCTGAGGCAGAACTGCTTGAAACTGGAAGGCGGAGGTTGCAGTAAGCAGAGATCCCGCCACTGCACTCCAGGCTCGGCAAAAGAGCAAAACTCTGTCTCAAAATAAATAAATAAATAAATAAAAAATAACTCCTAGTGGGCTCTGAACAAGGCAAAATAAATTTTTTTTATTTTGATACTACAATAAATTGTGAATGATTCGACCACACTTTTTCTCTGCTTTCCTCCCTCTTAGGATTTTGTGTAAGCCTATTAAAAAACAGATATTTACAGGTAAATAAAAGTAAATCAAGCAAATGAAAGCAAAAGAAGAAGACAATTTGTAGGGAAGAAGTTTTCCTACTTTGTTTTTTGTTTAAAGAATAGATCCTAGTTTAATTATTTGAAATAATAGGTATGTGAAGAAAGTCTCAATGATAAAAAGAATGTAGGCAGTTTTAGAAAAGCTATTTCTTGAAAGGTGCTTTTTACTTTAAATCAATCCTTGCCCTAGCTTATATCTATTTAAATCTTTTCTAAAATCACATAAAGTAGGGATGTCAACTTAATGTGGAAAAACATTCCATTCTTTATAAATGACAACATCATCACCATCCTCAGAAAGTAGTAAGCCATGCATCACTCATTTATTCAGAAAAGCCCTTAGCTTTTGGGGTTTTGTTTATTCTTTTGAACCAAGTAGGCTTTTTTTCATTAACTAAAACAAGATTTTCTGGCAGTAGAGAATAGAAATAACACACGTAATAGTAACTGTGAGTCTTTGGTAGACAAGTGTTAAAATTAATATTTCATATTTAGTACTTTATCTCCTAATATTTAGTCATCCATTCTCTTTTACAAGTGGCTTTCACAGTCAACTGTTTGGTGATAGACACTGATAGATTGTACTAGTGTTTTTGAGGTATTTCAGAGTGTAAACTTGCAATAGTAAGGAGAAATGCTTATTTTCAAACTGGTTAAATAATCTTTTTAAGGAATGAACTCGAGGAAATTTAGTTATCATACATTTAGATTATGATTTCTACCTAGGTTTAAGTGCTTGCTTTTTTATTCTTATGATTTCTTTCCAGAAAAAAAGAAGAAATGGACATAATATTTAAGAAAACTATATATTTAAAGTACAGTTTACAAAGCATTTTCTTACAGTTCATTTAGTAGGTATTATTTATATTATTGTTGTTATTACTATCATTATCTCCACTCTGTAAGTGAACTGATTGAGCTGAAAGCAGGCATTGGGCTAGTACAGACCCAGAAGTAGATATTGGGGCTTCCTATTGATTGTTTTCATTGTTGTTGTTGTTGTTGTTGTTGTTGTAGTTTTTGAGATGGAGTTTTGCCCTGTCACCCAGGCTGGAGTACAGTGGTACAATCTCGGCCCACTGCAACCTCCGCCTCCCGAGTTCAAGCGATTCTCCTGCCTCATCCTCCCAAGTAGCTGGGATTACAAGCACCCATCACCATGCCCAGCTACTTTTTGTATTTTTAGCAGAGTCAGGGTTTCACCATGTTGGCCAGGCTGGTCTCGAACTCTTGACCTCAAGTGATCCACCCACCTCGGACTTTCAAAGTGCTGGGATTACAGGCATGAGCCACCATGCCCTGCCCCATTGATTGTTTATTGCTTTTTCCATAGTGCATTTTTTATATCAATCATTCTTAGAATAATTAACCCATAATTTTTTATATTTCCTTGTCTTTCTTAAAACATTATATCTTTTACATGGCTCCACAACTGAGATAACAAATTCATTTATCTTCTGTGTTTTTAGGGTAGGGCTCTACTTCACTGGGCCTGTGATCGAGGACATAAGGAACTAGTCACAGTCTTGCTGCAACATAGAGCTGACATTAACTGTCAGGTAAGAGTGATAAAGAAGAGCTTTTATTTTTTAAATTGAAGTATAATTCGCATAACATAAAATTTACCAGATTAACTCTTTTGAAATGTGCAATTCAGTGGCGTTTAGTACATTTCACAATGTTGTGTAATCATTGCTACTATATAGTTCCGTAATACTGTTGTCACCGCAAAAGAAAACCCTGTTCCCACTAAGCAGTCACTTTTTAACATTTTTTTTATTTCTCGCCTTGCCCCAGACCTTGGCAACCACTAATCTGCTTTCTGTTTCTATAGATTTGCCTATTCTGGATATTTTATATAAATGGGAATCATAAAATTTATGGTTGTGTTTGACTTCTTTTACTTAGCATAAAGTTTTGAAGGTGTATCTATATTGTAACATGTAACAATACCTCATTCCTTTTTATGGCTGAATTTTTTGGATATCCCACATGTTGTTTATCCATTAATCAATTGATGGTCAGCTTGAGTTGTTTCTGTCTTTTGGCTGTTGTGAATAATGCCACTGTGAACATTTGTGTCCTTGTATTTTTATTTGAATACCTGTTGTCAGTTCTTTTGGTTGTAGACATAGGGGTGGAGTTACTGGGTCATATAGTAATTTAATGTTTAACTTTTTGAGCAACTGACAAACTGTTTTCCATAGGAGCTACACCATTTTTCATGCCCAGCACCTGTGTATGATGCTTCCAGTTTCACCACATCCTCACCAATACTTGTTATTTTTGCTTTTTTAAAAATAACTATCTTAGTGGGTATGAAGTGATATCTCATCATGGTATAATTTTGATTTACGTTTCCCTAATGACTAATGATATGGAGTACCTTTTCATATGCTTGTTGACTATTTGCATATCTTTTCTGGAGAAATGTCTGTTTAAGTCTTTGCCCATTTTAAAGTGATTTGTCTTTTTGTTGTTGAGTTGTAGGAGTGCTTTATATATTCTGGATACTAGACCCTTATCAGATACATGATTTGCAAGTGTCTTCTCCCTTTTTGTGGGTTTTCTCTTTATTTTCTTGATAGTGTCTTTTGATGCACAGGTTGTAAATTTTGATGAACTCTAATTTATCATTTGTTTTCTCTTTTTTCCTTTTGTTTATGTTGTCATACGTTAGAAACCATTGCCAAATCCAAGGTCATTAAAATTTACCCCTTTCCAGAACCTAAGGTTTTGGTTTTCTTCCTCTTTTTTATTGTGGTAAAATACTCATAGCATAAAATTTACCATTTTAACAATTTTAAGTGTATAGTTATGTGGCATTAAATACATTTATATTGTGTGTGCCCATCACCACCACCCATCTCCAGAACTTTTTCATCTCTCCCAACTGAAACTCTAACCATTAAACACTAATTTCCCATTCCTCCATTCCCTCAGCCCCTGGCAACTACCATTCTACTTTCTATTTCTGTGAATTTGACTACTCTAGGTACCTCATATAAGTGGAATCATACAATATTTGTCCTTTTTTGACTGGCTATTTCACTCAGCATAACATCATCAAGGTTCATCCATGTGGTTGCATGTGTCAAAATTTCCTTCCCTTTTAAAGCCGATTATTATTTGTATGTATTTACCATACTTTGTTTATTCCAGTATCTGTGGCACTTGGTTTGCTTTTACCTTTTGGCGATTATGAATAAGGATGCTGTGAAAATGTCTGTTCAAGTCCCTGCTTTCACTTCTTTTAAGTATATACCCTAGAAATAGAATTGCTCGATCATATAATTCTACGTTTAATTTTTTGAGGAATTGCCATATTGTTTCCCACAGTAGCTGCACCATTTTACATTCCCACCAGTAATACACAGATATTCAAATTTCTCCGCATCCTTGTCCACACTTGTTATTTTCTGTGCTTTTGACAGTAGACATCCTAATGACTGATTTGGGTACCTTTTATTTCATTTTCTTGCCTAATTGCTCTGGCTGGGCCTTTCAGTACTAGGTTGAATAGAAGTGGTAACATAGGCATCTTTGTCTTTTTACACTTAGGTTCTGGAAAAAGCTAAAAATAAAAATTAAAAAAAAATCACACAACACTGGTGTTACCATAAATCATGGTAATATCATCATTAAATTTGACTACCAAATCTTCTGGTCTTTATCTTCAGAATACCTCCTATTTCACAGAGAAAGTAGAATAAATGTTTATCACCAACCCAGATCTCAGCCAGTAGCTCCAGACACACATATCTCGTCTTTGATATCCCTCAGACACTTCAAACACACAATATCTAACACTAAACACCAGCATCCCTCAACAGTCCACCCTTCCCTGCCCACTACTCACCATAATTGGCACCATCATCCAACCAGTTCCCAGGAGAATGTATCATAATTTAGTTAACTAGTACCATGTAAATGGACTGTAACAATTTATACTTCCACCAGCAGTGTGTGAGAGAATTCCTGTTTCTCTAGCCATGCCAAATAGTTCATCATAACACTTTTTGTTCTCTGCCTGTTTGATGAATGATGAATGGTATATCATATTTTTAATATAGCTTTTCCTCAGTTTCCCATTGTATTGATGGTATTTTTCTCCTTACAGGAACTTTTTATATAGTAAGGAAAATTTGCACTTTCTTTGTGATATAGGTGTTTAAATTTTCCCCCACATTTTCTTCTAGTACTTTCATTATTTCGTGGTTTTTATCAACTCATCTATAATTGATATATGTATCCTATGTATGTAATAGGAATTTTACTTTTGTCCAGATGGTGCCAACTTTATTTTTGTCCAGATGACTAGCCAGTTCCAGTAATGTTTATGGAATAATTGGTATCTTTTCTATAGCAATTTGAACTGTCTTATCATAGTCTCAATTCTTTTATGTATTTCAGTCTATCTTAGGGGCTTGTTCTTCCATTCCATTGCTCTGGTTTTCTGTTCATGTATTTGTGCTACACTGTTTTAAGTATTATAGCTTCAAAATATATTTTTAAATCTGGTTGGGCAAATTCCTTCACTACTCATTCAAAATACTTTCTACTATTTTTGCTTATTTATTTTTCTGTGTAAATTTCAAAGTCATTTTTTCAACATCCAGCTTTCCCTAACCACTATTACCACTAAATTAAAACAACAAAGAAAAAAAAAAACTGGCCAGATGCGATGGCTCATGCCTGTAATTCTAGCACTTTAGGGGGCTGAGTCAGGAGGATCACTTGAGGCCAGGAGTTTGAGACTAGCCTGGGCAACATAGTGAGACCCCATCTCCACACATTTTTTTTTTTAATTAGATGTAGTGGTGGGTGCCTGTAGTCCTAACTACTCTGGAGGCTGTGGTGGGAGGATCACTTGAGCCCAGGAGTTTGAGGTTACAGTGAACTATGATTGTGCCACTGCATTCCATCCTGGGTGACAGAGCACAAGACCCTCTCTCTAAAAAACAACAAAACAGTTTTTTTAACCAAACACATTGTTTGGAGGTATTGTATATGGAAATTTCCCCAAGTTAGGCATTGCCTGAGGTTTTTGCCTTGTGGATTTCTTACGTTCTATTTGTTTGGATAGTGTGAGACAAACAATCCAAAAACTATAGGTGGCTTTATAGAACATTCTTTACTAAACACTAAGCTTTAATGCAAAGTAAAAGTTCCGTGTAGGTTTTTAGGACGGATCTGTTAGAATTATATGCCTGGCACAATGTTTTCCTTTTGATTCTCTTTTGACAATCATAATCTATACAATCTAACTTTAGTTAATGGGATGCTTTTGGCTTTTCCAGTTTGAGTTGCTAACATGCTTCGAAGTCAGAGGGCTTCTGGAGATTAGCGCTCAGAATAACTCTTTTGCTTGTAATATCTTCTTTGGTTTTGTTATTGAAAACGCTTTTCAAATATAGACAATACAAACATAATAAATGGAAGGAAAGGTTCATCTCCCTCATGACTCTATATTTCTTAAACAACATTATTATTGACTGGCCTATTGGTTGCCAAAAAGGAAAATCAATTTTATTAGAAGTATTTGCTTGGCCACAGATCTTGGTACTAACTCAGCACAGACAGTCTGATGTTATCAACTATCTGAAGACTAATTTTTACCATTAGTCTGAAACGAAGCAGTAATTAGAGATATGTCAAAGTCTACTCTGTGTTTTCCTGTCATTTTTTACCCTTCAGTCTATCTCATACATTTTTTTTTATACTGCGGCTTCTATGTTGTGTGACTGTGATGGAATTGAAACTTGAAATTTTATTTCTAAGAAAGATGCTGTATAGATTTCATTTGTTATCTGACAGTATTATGGATACAGTTTTGTCTCTTCCACTGCTTGGTATTGATTTTTAATTCCACTCTGGAAGTTAGGTTCTTGCCACATTTGGGATTAGGATATGGCTTTCGTGCGTGCGCGTGCACACACACACACCCTTCTCTGACTTCTTGAGTAACTTTAATTTTTCAAGCCCTGAAGAGAGATTAAAACTACCCCCCAAAGCACATTAAAAGGTATTTGAATGCTGAACATTTATTGGTAGGAGGAGTAGGAGCATCTGTGGTGTATGTGTCAGTACTGTGTACTGGTGTTATGCAGTTTAAAAGAAAAACATTTTGTTTTAAGTGGTACAGAAATGTGTAAAGGCTTTATGACATATAAATTGTATAAGCTTATGGTTTATAGACTAGCCCTGTGCCCACTCAGTGAATACCTTGTTCCTGTCTGTGTCTTATAAAAGATTTCAAAAACATGAGAAAAGTATAAAGCAATAAATAAAACCATCTGTAATCCCATTACATAGTACGTATCTGTGTGGGGAGGGGTGGGTTGGGTAGGATATAACAAGTATTCAGTGTTTACTATGTGTCAAGAATTTTATGTGCATTGTCTCTTTTAGTCATTGCATCAATCCCATAATGTGCATATATTATGCTCTACATTTTACTGGTGAAGAAACAGGAGCCTAAAGAAGTTATAGAGCTAGTGAAGGCCAAAGCCTAGATTTGAATATTCTGACTCCAAAGCCCAAGCTCTTAACCTATTCATTGTAAAATTTGTATTTCATTTTCATCTTTTTTCTACTTACATGTATATATTTTAAAGCTATTTAGTATAATATTGTACATAAAGTTTTTTCTTCATTATTTAAAATTATTAAGTCTAAAATAAATTCAGTGAGGTAATGTACACAAATCTTAAGGATACAGCACAGTGTGTTTTACATACATA
The DNA here is from genome assembly GCF_028858775.2 of Pan troglodytes. NCBI lineage: Eukaryota > Metazoa > Chordata > Mammalia > Primates > Hominidae > Pan > Pan troglodytes. Next base: position 68,731,869 of record NC_072398.2, read on the forward strand.
TACACACACACACACATCTATACACATACACATACCCTTGTGTAACTACCACCTATTTCAAATTAGAACATTCCTGGAACCTCTAGAAAGTTTGTTCCCTAAAGTTACTTCCTGTCAATATGCATCCTTCACTTCCACCCTGAGGTGACTATTATTCTGAACTTCTGTGACCCCTGATTAGTTCTAACTCTTCTTAAAATTCAAATATTTGGAATAATAAAGTATATATACTTTTGGATTAAGCTTATTATGTTCAACATAACATTTGTGAGAGTCATTCATGTTACATGTATCAATTGTTCCCTTATTGCTGTATAACATTTCATTGCGTGTATATACCACGATTTTATCTGTTCTGTTGATGGACATTTAGGTGTCTTTTTTTTCCTTCAGTGTCTGGCTATTATGAATAAAGGGGCTGTGAGCTTTCTTGAATGTAGACATATACACATATATTTTCATTCCTCTTAGGTATATACCTAGGAGTAGAATTGCTGGGTCATAGCATAACTCTATGTTTAACCTTTTGAGGAACTGCTTGTTGTTTTTCAGAGAGGCTGCACCATTTTATATTCTCAGCAGTGATGTATGAGAGTTCTAGTTTCTCCACATCCTTGCCAATACTTGTTATCATCTGTCTTGTTGATTATAGCCACCCTAAGGTATGGGAAGTAGCATCTCACTGTGGTTTTGATTTTCATTTCCTTGATGGTTAATGATATTGAGCATCTTTTCATGTACTCATTGGTCATTTGTATACGTTCATTGTGGAAATTTCTATTCAGATTTTGTGCTTATTTTTAAAATTGTGTTATTTGTCTCTTTATTATTGAGTTATAAGAGTTATATGTTTTGGATACAAGTCCCGTTTCAGATGTATGATTTGCAGATACTTTCTTCAGTTCATTGAATTGTCTTTTTACTTGCTTGATACTGTCCTTTAAAACATAAAAGTTTTAAATTTTTATGATCTTATTTATTTTTGTTGTTGTTGTTTGTGGTTTTAAGAAATCATTGTCTAATCAAAGATCATGATGATTAAGCCTTTTTCTTCTAAGAATTTTATAGTGTTATCTCTTACATTGAAGTCTTTGATTATTTTGAGTTAATTGGGTAGAGTGTGAAGTAGGGGTCTAACTTCATTCTTTTACATATGGATATCCAGTTGTTTCACCACCATTATTGAAAAGACTGTTCTTTCCCCCATTAAGTCATTGTAGCACTCTTGTCAAAAATAAATTTGTTTATAAATATGAGGGTTTATTTCTAGATTCTTAATTTTATTCCATTGATCAGTATGTCTTTCCTTATGTTAATACCACACAGTCTTGATTACTATGGCTTTGTAGTAAGTTTCGAAATTGAGAAGTGTTATTCTTCCGCCTTTTTTCAAGGTTGTTTTGGCTATTCTGGGCCCCGTGAATTTCCATGTGAATTTTAGGATCAGTTTGTTCATTTTTGCCAAAAAGGCAGTGAAGATTTTAATAAGAATTGTGTGAACTCCCATTCACAATTGTTTCAAAGAGAATAAAATACCTAGGAATACAACTTACAAGGGACGTGAAGGACCTCTTCAAGGAGAACTACAAACCACTGCTCAATCAAATAAAAGAGGATACAAACAAATGGAAGAACATTCCATGCTCATGGGTAGGAAGAATCAATATCATGAAAATGGCCATACTGCCCAAGGTAATTTATAGATTCAATGCCATCCCCATCAAGCTACCAATGACTTTCTTCACAGAATTGGGAAAACCTACTTTAAAGTTCATATGGAACCAAAAAAGAGCCTGCATCTCCAAGTCAATCCTAAGCCAAAAGAACAAAGCTGGAGGCATCACGCTACCTGACTTGAAACTATATTACAAGGCTACAGTAACCAAAACAGCATGGTACTGGTATCAAAACAGAAATATAGATCAATGGAACAGAACAGAGCCCTCAGAAATAACGCCGTGTATCTACAACTATCTGATCTTTGACAAACCTGAGAAAAACAAGCAATGGGGAAAGGATTCCCTATTTAATAAATGGTGCTGGGAAAACTGGCTAGCCATATGCAGAAAGCTGAAACTGGATCCCTTCCTTACACCTTCTACAAAAATTAATTCAAGATGGATTAAAGACTTAAACGTTAGACCTAAAACCATAAAAACCCTAGAAGAAAACCTAGGCATTACCATTCAGGACATAGGCATGGGCAAGAACTTCATGTCTAAAACACCAAAAGCAATGGCAACAAAAGCCAAAATTGACAAATGGGATCTAATTAAACTAAAGAGCTTCTGCACAGCAAAAGAAACTACTATCAGAGTGAACAGGCAACCTACAAAATGGGAGAAAATTTTCACAACCTACTCATCTGACAAAGGGCTAATATCCAGAATCTACAATGAACTCAAACAAATTTGCAAGAAAAAGACAAACAACCCCATCAAAAAGTGGGCAAAGGACATGAACAGACACTTCTCAAAAGAAGTCATTTATGCAGCCAAAAAACACGTGAAAAAATGCTCACTGTCACTGGCCATCAGAGAAATGCAAATCAAAACCACAATGAGATATCATTTCACACCAGTTAGAATGGCAATCATTAAAAAGTCAGGAAACAACAGGTGCTAGAGAGGATGTGGAGAAATAGGAACACTTTTACACTGTTGGTGGGACTGTAAACTAGTTCAACCATTGTGGAAGTCAGTGTGGCAATTCCTCAGGAATCTAGAACTAGAAATACCATTTGACCCAGTCATCCCATTACTGGGTATATACCCAAAGGACTATAAATCATGCTGCTATAAAGACACATGCACACGTATGTTTATTGCGGCACTATTCACAATAGCAAAGACTTGGAACCAACCCAAATGTCCAACAATGATAGACTGGATTAAGAAAATGTGGCACATATACACCATGGAATACTATGCAGCCATAAAAAATGATGAATTCATGTCCTTTGTAGGGACATGGATGAAATTGGAAATCATCATTCTCAGTAAACTATCGCAAGGACGAAAAACCAAACACCGCATGTTCTCACTCATAGGTGGGAATTGAACAATGAGAACGCATGGACACAGGAAGGGGAACATCACACTCTGGGGCCTGATGTGGGGTGGGGGGAGGGGGGAGGGATAACATTAGGAGATATACCCAATGCTAAATGACGAGTCAGTGGGTGCAGCACACCAGCATGGCACATGTATACATATGAAACTAACCTGCACGTTGTGCACATGTACCCTCAAACTTAAAGTATAATAATAAAAAAAATTGCATTGAATCTATAGATCAGCTTGGGGAATAGTACCATCTTAAAATATTAAGTCCATGAATACATGATGCCTTCCCATTTATTTAGGTCTTATTTAATTTCTTTCATTGATCTTTTATAGTTTTCAGTGTACAAGTCTTGCACTTCTTTTGTTAAATTTATTACTAAGTATTTTATGTTTTTAATGTTATAAATGAAATTGTTTTCTTCATTTCCTTTTCTGATTGTTCATTTTTAATGTATAGAGATACAATTAATTTTTGGCCAGGCATGATGGGTCACACCTGTAATCCCAGCACTTTGGAAGGCCAAGGCAGGAGGATCACTTGAGGCCAGGAGTTTGAGACTGGCCTGGGCAACATAGTGACTCTGTGTTGCTACAAAAATTAAAAAAAAAAAAATTGATCTGTGTTTATTGATCTGTATCCTGCATTCTTTCTGAATGCTTCTATTAGTTCTGACAGTTTGTTAGTGGATTCCTTATAATTTTTATATACAAGATTATATCATTTGCAAATAGAGATAGTTGTATTAGCTGCATAAAACCAGATGGGAAATACTCCTTTATTCTCTGAAAGAGTGCATTTAAGATTAGTATTAACTATTCTTTAATGCTTAGATGAGGGGTCTTCAGTTCCGGATAAGACTTATTTCTGCCTGTTCTTCCTATTCAGTTCAGATTTAAAACCCTGGACATACACAGCAAATAAACATAAGAAGACTAAAGGGTTAGAAGAAGAGAGCTGACTGACTAGGGACCTCAAGAATTGAGAAATGACCCTGTGGTGATTTCTCTGGGTTTTCTTTTTTCTTTTTTTTTTTTTTGAGACGGAGTCTCGCTCTGTCACCCAGGCTGGAGTGCCGTGGCTCGATCTTGGCTCACTGTAAGCTCCGCCTCCTGGGTTCACGCCATTCTCCTGCCTCAGCCTCCCGAGTAGCTGGGACTACAGGTGCCCACCATCATGCCCGGCTAATTTTTTTGTATTTTTAGTAGAGACGGGGTTTCATCATGTTAACCAGGATGGTCTCAATCTCCTGACCTTGTGATCCGCCCGCCTCGGCCTCCCAAAGTGGTGGGATTACAGGTGTGAGCCACCGTGCCCGGCTTCTCTGGGTTTTCTTTTTGTTTCTTTATAAGCTGAAGTGGGCTCTGGAGAAGCCCACAACCCAGAAATACCAATGGGTGCAGATAAGAAAAGCCTGTTATCTCTTGCCAAAGGACAGGAAAAGGGGCAATCTAAAAGAACAGAACTTTTCAACAATACCACCCTACCCCAGCCAAATACATGGAGGAAGAATATGCCACCCCCTTGCTTGGAGGCTGAAAGGGAAGCCTACACATCCTCTGGCTGGTGGTAGCAAGCAGTGCTTCTCTTCCTCATCAAGGTGTTATCAACAGATGCTGAATGAGTACCCTGAGCTTTCAGTTCCTGCCCAGTGGTAGCAGGGAGTGATTTCCTTTCCTCACCAGGGTGGTGCCAGAAGAGGCCAAATGGGAAGCCTAGACTTTCATCTCCTGCCCAGAGGTAGCAGATGATACTCCCCTTCTGTCATAAGTGTGGTGTCAGTGGAGACCAAGTGGTAAGCTTGGATATCCATCACCTCCCACCCTGGAATTAAAAGCAATAATAAGGTAGTACTTCTCCCCTTCCCAAATAGGGAGTGATGGTGTGGGGGAGAATTTTAGAGAGGAGGGAGCTGGAGAAAGCGATGCTTTAAACTTGTATGTAGAGTCCTGGAAAGGTCCCAGAGTGACTCGTACATTATACTGACCAAAATTAACATGACAGAAGGGTTGAGAACTGAACTACAGTGTGGAATAGTGCCTACATTTTCACATTGACCTCTAAGTAGCACACAAGCAAGGCAGACCCAAATAGTACTATAAGGGCTCTGAAAATGAAATTATTGTTGGAACTACAACTCCTAAAAGTAGATCAGGAGCTGCACAAGAAACCCAAATAGAGAAACTGCCTGCTAAACTAGAAGATTTAAATAGAATACAGATTCGCATACTCAAAATTGAAAATTACTCATCATACCAAGAACCTGGGAAATCACAACTCAAATGATAGAAGGAGGTCAACATACGCCAAACAGTGACATGTTGAAATTATCTGACAAAGATTTTAGAGCAGTCATCATAAAAATGTTTCAATGAGTAGTTACAAACATTCTTGAAACAAGTGGAAAAAACAGAAAATCTCAGCAAAGGAATAGGAGATCTAAAAAGGAACTAAATAGAAATTATAGAATTGCAAATATAATAGCTGAAATAAAAATTCACTGGATGCACTCAATACTAGATGGAAATGATAAAAAGATCAGTGAACTTAAAGCAATAGAAAGTATATAATTTGAATAACAGAGAGAAGTAGATGGAAAAGAAATTAACAGAGGCTCCAGGACTGTGGGACAATTGTAAAAGATCTAACTTTTTTTGTCATCAGAGTGCTAGAAGGAGAGGAGAAAGAGTGTGGAACTACAAGAAATATTCGAAGAGTTACTGGCTGAAAACTTCCCAAATTTGATAAAAGGCATAAACCTATAGATTTAAGAAGCTGAGAGAACCATAGACAGATATACCTGACAAAATCCACAGCAAGACACATTAAAATCAAGCTTTGGAAAATTAATGAGAAAACAACAACAACAACATTGAAAGCAGTTAAAGTACACTGCAGATGCTCCTCAACTTATGATGGGCATACATCCTGATAAACCCATCATAAGTTGAAAATATCATAAGTTGAAAATACACTTAATACACCTAACTTATCTCATAGCTTAACTACTGAATGTGGTTTTTGTTTGTTTTTTGAGACAGTGTCTAGCTCTGTCGCCCAGGCTGGAGTGCAGTGGTGCAATCTTGGCTCACTGCAACCTCTGCCTCTTGGGTTCAAGCTATTCTCCAACCTCGGCCTCTAGAGTAGCTGGGGCTACAGGTACGCACCACCATGCCTGGCTAATTTTTGTATTTTTAGTAGAGACAGGGTTTCACCATGTTGGCCAGGCTGGCCTCAAACTTCTGACCTCAAGTGGTCCACCCGCCTCGGCCTCCCAAAGTGCTGGGATTACAGGTGTGAGCCATTGCGCCCAGCCTTTTCTATCCTTTTACTTGTACCCTATGTGTATGTGTTAGTCTACTTGGTCCGCTGTAACAAAATACACAGACTGAATAGCATAAACAACAGCCATTTATTCCCACAGTTCTGGAGGTTCTAAATCAAAGATAAAGGCGCCAACAGGGTTGGTTTCTGGTGAGGCCTCTCAACTTGGCTTGTAGATAGCCACCATCTTGCTGGGTCCTCACGGGCCTTTCCTCTGTGCTCATATATGGAGAGATCTCTAGTGTCTCTCTCTCTTCTTGTAAGGGAACCAGCCCTATCACGTTAAGGCCCCACCTTTATAACCTAATTTGACCTTAATTAGCTCTTTAAAGGCCCTATTTCTAAATATAGTCATATTGAGCGTTAGGGCTTCAACATAGGAATTGGGTGTGGGGGAGCACAATTTAGTCCATAACACTGTATCTTTATATTTAAGGCATGTCTCTTATAAACAGTGTGTAGTTGGGTTTTGGTCTTTATCTAGTATGATAATCTTTGTCTTTTAATTGCAGTGTTTAATTCATTTACATTTAATGTAATTACTGGTATGGTTGTGTTTAAGTCTACCAGCTTGCTATTTGTTTTCTGTTTGTCCCATCTGCTCTGTTTCTCTATTTTTTCTTTCCTGACTTCTTTTGTGTTTATAAGTATTTTGTTGCATGTATAGAATGTGTAATGATCAAGTCAGGGTATTTGGGGTATCCATAACCTGGAGAACATTTCAGGTTCTCTCTTCTAACTGCTTTGAAATATACAATGCATTGTTGCTAACTGTAGTAACCCTACTCTGCTATGAAACATTATACCTTCTATCTAACTGTATGTTTATACCTATTGATCAAACTCTTTTCATCACTACCTCTCACCAGCACACTTTTTCCAGCCTCTGGTATCAGTCCTTCTATCCACTACCTTCATGAGATCAACTTTTTTAGCTCCTGCATATGAATGAGAACATGTAAAATTCATCTTTCTGTGTCTGGCTTATTTCACTTGACATAAGGGCCTCCAGTTCTATCCACATTGCTGCAAATGTCATGATTTCATTCTTTTTCATAGCTGACTAGTATTCCATTGTGTATGCATACCACATTTTCTTTATCCATTCATCTGTAGATGGACACTTCAGTTGATTCCATATCTTTGGTATTGTGAATAGTGCTACAGTGAACATCAAAGTGCAGGTGTACCTTTGATACACTTATTTCTTTTCCTTTCGATAAATACCCAGTAGTGGGATTGCTGAAGTGTATGTTAGTTCTGTTTTTAGTTTTTTATGAAATCTTCATACTGTTGCCCCATAGTGGCTGTAGTAATGCACATTCTCACTAACCATGTATAAGAGTTTTTCTCTGCATCCTTGCCAGCATCTGTTAATTTTTAATCTTTTAATAATAACCATTCTAACTGGGATAAGATGGTATCTCGTGGTCTTGATTTACATTTCCCTGATGATTAGTGATGTTAAGCATTTCTTTCATGTAGCTGTTAGCTATTTGTTTGTCTACTTTTGAGAAATGTCTATTGACATCTTTTACTCATTTTTTAATAGGATTATTATTTTTTAACTATTGAATGGTTTGAGTTTCTTGTATATTCTGGATATTAGTCCCTTGTCAGATAATTTGCAGATATTTCCTCACATTCTACAGGTTGACTCTTTACTCTTTTGATTGTTTGCTGTGCAGAAGCTTTGTTGTTTAATATAGTCTCATTTAGCTATTTTTGTTTTTTTTTTTAAATCTCTGCTTTCAAAGTCTTAGCCATAAAACCATTGTCTAGACCAAGTTCCCTATGTTTTCATCTAGTAGTTTTATAGTTGCAGGCCTTGTATTTAGGTATTTGATTCATCTTGAGTTGATTTTTACATATGGTGAGAGATGGAGATCCAGTTTATTCCCTTGCATATGGATATCCAGTTTTTCCAGCACCATTTATTGAAAAGGATGGCCTTCCCTCAATGTATATCCTTGGCATCTTTGTTGAGTATCAGTTGACTCTAAATACCTAGATTTACTTCTGGATTCCCTATTCTGTTCCACTGGTCTGTGTGTCTGTTTTTATACCAATACCATGCTTTTTTGGTTACTATGGCATTATAATATATTTTGAAGTCAGACAGTGTGACGCCTCCAGCTTTGTTCTTTTTGCTCAGGATTGCTTTAGCTATTTGGGCTCTTTTCTGGTTCCATACACATTTTACAATTATTTTTTCTATTTCTGTGAAAAATTACGTCAGCATTTTGATAGGGGTTGCATTGAATCTGTAGATTACTTTGGGCAGTATGGTCATTTAAACAGTATTCTTCTAACTCATGAGCATGGCATGTCTTTCTATTTTTTTGTGAATTTCTTTTGTCAGTTTTGTAGTTTTCCTTATAGAGATCTTTCACCTCCTTGGTTAAATTTATTCCCAGGTATTTTCTTTATAGCTATTGTAAATGGGATTGCCTTCTTGATTTCTTTCTCAGCTAGTTCATTATTGGGGTACGGAAACCCTACTGATTTTTTATATGTTGATTTTGTATTCAACTTGACTGAATTTGTTTATTAGATCTAAGAGATTTTTGGTGGAGCCTATAGGTTTTTCTAGATATAAGATCATATCATTGTCAAAGAAGGACAGTTTGACTTCAAGTTTTCCTGTTTGGATGGTTTTTCTTTCTTTCTCTTTCCTAATTGCTCTCACTAACACTTGCAGTACTGTGTTGAATAGGAGTGGTGAAAGTGGGCATTCTTGGCTTGTTCCAGTTCTTGGGGGAAAGGTTTTCCGATTTTTCCCCATTTGGTATGATGTTAGCTGTGCGTTTGTCATATAGCTTTTATATGTTGAGGTATGTTCCGTCTATGCCTAGTTTGTTGAGTGTTTTTTGAAGAGATGTTGAATTCTATCAAATGCTTTTTCTGTGTCTGTTGAGATGGTCGTATGGTTTTTGTCCTTCATTTTATTGATGTGATGTATCACATTTATTAATTTGTGTATGTTGGACCATCCTTACATCCCTGGGATAAGTCCCATTTGATCATGATGTATTCTGTACTGTTGGATTTGGTTTGCTAGTATTTTGTTGAGAATTTTTACATTTATGTTCATCAGGAATATTGGCCTGTAGTTTTCTTTTTTTGTTGAGCCCTTATCTGATTTTGATATCAGGTAATGCTGGCCTTGTAGAATGAATTAGGGGGAATGCCTTCCTCTTTAGGTTTTTTTTAAAGAATGGTTTGAGAACTGGTGTTAGTTCTTCTTTGAAAGTTTGGTAGAATTCAGCAGTGAAGCCATCCAGTCCTGGACTTTTCTTTGTTGAGAGACTTTTTATCACTGATTCAATCTCATTACTCACTATTGGTCTATTCAGGTTTTATTTTTCTTCCAGATTCAATCTTGGCAGTTCGTGTTGTCCAGGAAGTTACCCATTTTCTCTAGGTTTTCTAGTTTTTTTATTGTGTAATTGTTGATAATTGTCTCTGATGATCCTTTGTATTTCTATGGTATCAGTTTCATTGTCTCCTTTTCATTTCTGATTTTGTTTATTTGGGTCTTCTCTCTTTTTTTCTTGGTTAGTCTAGCAAGTGGTTTATTAACTTTTGTTTATCTTTTCAGAAAACCAACTTTTCATTTTGTTGATTCTTTGGTTTTGGGTTTTTTGTTTGTTTTTTAGTCTCTTGTTTAGTTTTGCTGTGATTTATTATTTCTTATACTAATTTGGGGTTTGGTTTGTTCTTGTTTCTCCTTTTCTTTTCTTTTTTTTTTTTTTTTTTTTTTTGAGATGCACTCTTGTTCTGTCACCCAGGCTGGAGTGCAGTGGTGCAATCTTGGCTCACTGCAACCTCTGCCTCCTGGGTTCAAGCTATTTTCCTACCTCAGCCTCAGCCTCCCTGGTAGCTGGGATTACAGGCATGTACCACCACGCCCGGCTAATTTTTGTATTTTTTAGTAGAGATGGGGTTTCACCATGTTGGCCAGGCTGGTCTCAAACTCCTGACCTCAGGTGATCTGCCCACCTCGGCCTCCCAAAGTGCTGGGATTACAGGCCTGAGCCACTGCACCTGGGTGTTCTTGTTTTTCTAGTTCCTTGAGGTGACTTGTTAGATTGTTCATTTGAAATATTTCTACTTTTTTGATGAAGGTTTATATTGCTATAAACTTCCTTCTTAACACTGTTTTTACTGTATCCCATAGGTTTTGGTACCTTGTGTTTTGATTTTCATTTGGTTCAATAAATTTTTTTTATTTCCTCCTTAATTTTTCTCTTGACCCAGTGGTGATTCAGGAGCATGTTGTCTAATTTCCATGTATTTATACAGTTTCCAAAGTTCCTGTTGTTATTGATTTCTAGTTTTATTCCATTGTGGATTGAGAAGATACTTGATATGATTTCAGTTTTTTAAAATTTTTTGAGAATTGTTTTGTGACCTAACGTATGGTCTGTCCTGGAGAATTTTCTGCATGCTGATGAGAAGAATGTGTATTTTGTAGCTGTTGGACAAAACGTTCTGTAAATCTCTCTTAAGTCCTTTTGGTCTAATGTGCAGTTTAAATCCAGTATTTCTTTGTTGACTTTCTGTCTAGATGATTTCTGTCTGGTGGCGAGAATGGTGTATTAAAGTCCCCAGTTGTTATTGTATTGGAGTCTATCCCGCCCTTTAAATCTAATAATATTTGCTTGATATAATATCTGGGTGCTGCGGTGTTGGGTGTATGTTTACAATTGTAACCTCTTTCTAAATTAATCCTTTATTATTATATAATGACCTTCATTGTCTCTTTTTACTGGTTTTGACTTAAAGTTCATTTTTTCTGATAAAAATATAGCTACTCCTGCTTGCTTTTGGTTTCTGTTTGCATGGAATATCTTTTTCATCCTCTCATATTCAGGCTGTATGTGTCTTTACAGGTGAGATGAGTTTCTTGTAGGCAGTATATAGTTGAGTCATTTTTAAAAGCCATTCAGCCACTGTGTATCTTTAAAGTGGAAAATTTAATTTACTCACATTTAATGTTATTATTGATATATGAGAGCTTATTCCTACCATTTTATTTCTTGATTTCTGGTTGTTTTGTATATCCTTTGTTCCTTTATTTCTCTCTTATTTTTTTATCATTGTAGTTTAGTGGTATTCTGTAGTGGTAACATTTGAGGTTTTTCTCTTTCTTGATTTGTGTGTTTGCTCCACCAGTGGTTTTTATATTTTCATGTGTCTTCATGATGGTAGTTATTGTTGTTTCACTTCTGGGTATAGGACTCCCTTAACCATTTTTTTTTTAACTTTTAAAAACCTATACAGCATGTTATTATACTGAGTATCCCTTAAGCATGTCTTGTAGGACCAGTCTAGGGTGATGAATTCCCTCAGCTTTTGCTTGTCTGGGAACAACTTTATTTCTTTTTCATTTCCAAAGGATAATTGTGCTGGGTATAATATCCTTGGGCAATTTTTTTCCTTCAGGACTTTGAATATATCATCCAATTCTCTCCTGGCCTGTAAGGTTTCTACTGAGAAATCTGTTGTTATTCTGATGGGGGGTTCCTGTATAGGTGATTAGATGCTTTTCTCTCTCTGGTTTTAGAATTTTGTCTTTGATTGTTCTTTGTTTGTTTGTTTGTTTGTTTTGTTTTGTTTTTGTTTTTGTTTGTTTTTGCCACATGATCTCACTCTGTCACCCAGTAGCATGATAATGGCTCACTGCAGCCATGATTTCCCAGGCTCAGGCAATCTTCTTGCCTCAGCCTCCCAAGTAGCTGGGACTGCAGATGAGTGTCACCATGCTCAACTAACTTGTTTATTTTTTGTAGAAATGGAGTTTCACCATATTGCCCAGGCTGGTCTCGAACTACTGGGTTCAAGTGATCCTCCTACCTCACCTCTCAAAGTGCTGGAATTGTAGGCATGAGCCACTATGCTTGGCCTGTCTTTGACTTTTGACAGTTTGACTATAATGTGGTGTGGAGAAAACATTTTTACATTGTTTCTATTTGGGGATCTTTGAGCTTCCTATATCTGGATGTCTAAATTTCTTGCTAGACTTGGGAAATTTTCACTTATTATTATAGTTTTTCTAACCTTTTGTTTTTTCTTTGCCTTCTGGGGTTCCAATACTTTGCCTATTTGGTCATTTTATGGTGGCCCATATGTCACAAAGGTTTTGCTCATTGTTTTTTTGTTCTCTTTTCTTTATATTTGTTTGGCTGAGGTATCTGCGAAGACCTGTCTTCAAGTTCTGAGATTTTTTTCTTCTGTTTGATCTATTCTGTTGTTGAAGCTTTTGAATGTATTTTGTATTTTATTCAATGAATTCTTCAGTTTCAGAATTTCTGTTTAGTTCTTTTTTATTATATCTACCTCTGACAAATTTCTCATTCATATCCTGAATTGTTTTTCTGATTTCTGTGTGTTGTTTTTCAGAATTCTCTTGTATTTCACTGAGCTTATTTAGTATCAATTTTTTGAATTCTTTTTCAGGAATTTCACGAGTTTCTTTATGATTGGGATATGTTGCTGGAGAATTATTATGTTCCTTTGGAAGTATCATATTCCTTTGCTTTTTCATGTTTCCTAGGTCCTTACATTGATACCTGCAATCTGTTGTGACAGTCACTTCTTCCAGTTTTTGAATTTGCTTTTGTAGGAGAGAGCTTTTTCCTACAGATATATCTATGGTGTTGGTTAGGTAGGGCACTTTGGTTTTGATTCTGGTAGTGTAATTTCTGGATGATTTCTTCAACTGTAAATAGCATCAGTGTTACCTGTGATTTCCTTGGTGGCTTAGCATACAGTTGTTAGTGAAGTTTTTCTGGGGACTGGGATACCAAGTGGGCCAGTCTTTAGACCCCAGGGTGGTGTACCCTGGCATTGGTATTAGCAGGTCCAGGCAGGCTGACTTGTAGGCTTCCAGGTAACTTGCTTGGGTGCCAAAAATGGCAGTGGTGGGTCAGTCAGGTGGGTGTGTTCTCGAGCCCCTAGGTAATGAGTGTGACATGGGCAGTGGCAGTAGCAGTGGTGGGACAACCCTCTGGGACCTAAGCAGAGGGTCCCCACTGGTGGGTGGTGGTGGCTGTGATGGGTGGAGTGGGCCAGTGCCCAAACCTGCAGGTAGCACATGCTGGGGGATGCCATCTATGGTGGCAGTGGTGGGCTGGGTGGGCCCAATCAAACCCCAGCAGGGAGTGCTCGGGTGCCACTTATAGTGGGCTGGGCTGGGAACATTCCCTAGGCCTCTGGAGCTATTTCCTACTTTCTGTCTTGAATCCAACATTAACAGTTTACACTGGAATTTTTTTCATTTTTTATTTGGAAATAATTTTAGACTCTACAGAAAAGTTGCAAAAGCAGTGCAGAGTTCCCGTATACTACTCATCTAGCTTTCCCTAATAATTAACTTCTTGTATAACCATAATATAACTGTCAAAATTAGGACATTAACATTGGTATAATACTATTGTTTAAATTACGGACCTTATTTGAATTTCAGCAGTTTTTCTACTAATATCAAGAATGTTTTCTGTTCCAAGATCCTATCCAGTATTGTAATTTGGATTTAGTTATTCAGTTCCTTAGTCGTTCCTTATACTTTAATTATCCTTATGCTTTTGAAGATAACTAATTAGTTTGTAGAATGTTCCTCACTTGGGTTTGTCTGATGTTTTCTCTTGATTGGAATTAGGTTATGCATTTTTGGCAAGAATATCACAGAAGTGATATGCCCTTCTTAGTGCATCATGTTAAGGGATTCATAATATTATGTCTGATTACTGGAGATGTTAACCTTGATCACTTCGTTATGATAGTGTCTGCCTGATTTCTTTACTGTAAAGTTGCTGTCTTTTCTTTGTAGTTAATAAATATGGGGTGGAGTGAGATACTTGAACACTATGCAAATCCTGTTTCTCCTCAAACTTATGGCTATTATTATTATTATTATTATTATCATCATCATTTTGAGACGGAGTTTTGTTCTTGTCGCCCAGGCTGGAGTGCAGTGGAGTAATCATGGCCCACTGCAACCTCCGCCTCCCGGGTTCAAGCGAATCTCCTGCCTTGGCCTCCCGAGTAGCTGGGGTTACAGGCATGTGCCACCATGCCCAGCTAATTTTGCATTTTTAGTAGAGACGGGGTTTCTCCATGTTGGTCAGGCTGGTCTCAAACTCCCGACCTCAGGTGATCCACCCACCTTGGCCTCCCAAAGTGCTGGGATAACAGGCATGAGCCACCATGCCTGGCCTATGCCCATTAATTTTAGCGTCCATCAATGAGTTGTGTCTCCAACAGTTGTTATTGTGGTATTTGCCTAATGGTGATTTTCTGTTTTCCTCTTTTCTTTTACATTTACTAATTGGAACCCTCTATAAGGAAGAACTGGCTATTTCCCCCGATTCTAGGTTCATCTTATATTTTCCCTACTCTAGTCCTGGCACCAACCATTTCTCCAAGGATCACTGGTTCCCTTTATTAGAAAATGTGTTTAAAAACTAAGAGCTGGACACTAGATGTGCGCAATCCTGTTGGAACGGTATTGTTTCTTGGTTCTCTTAATGGCCAGAGCTACAAAATATATGTATATGTAGAAAATGTATGTATGTATACTAATCCATGCATGTACACATACTCTATTTCTATATCTCTGTATCTATATTTGTATTGAATATCGTGTGTTTACACTGATACTTTGATTATAATAAAAAATTACAGGGTTTAGTTCAGCCTTTCCTTATTTATAACTTTTTCTCACAGAAACTCAGCTCTTATTATTTGCAGTGTTTTTTTTTCTGTTCAACTCTAGTATATACGCATAAAGGAGTTTCAGAATTGTTAACTCATACCTCTGTGTGAAACATTTACTAACTATGTTAAAACATTTATGTATATTTCATTTTGCCATTAGCCTTACGGTTTCCAGTCAACATACTGTTTTCCAGAGTTACTTATGTTTGTTTCTTCCCCACTCCCTTCAGTATAGTTATGTTATTCAGGTCAGGTTCATTTGTGGGTGTTTGTATGCGATTTTAGATTCACTTCAAATACATGGTTGGCTTTAATGTTTTGTTTATTTGGGGGGTATCTGAAACATTACTATAGATATGAGCATCAGAGGTGTATAAATAGATGTACACAGAGATTGTTATTTTTCCCCCATTCCTGCTACCTGAGTGCCATCTCCATCTTTTCAGTCCTTTTTCACCCACTCCCTACAGGTAACCAGTCTCCTTTGTTTCTGATTTATCTTTTCTATATTTCTTTTGCACTAGTGAGAGAGTACGTGCACATTTTCATATCCCATTTTTTTTACATGAAAGGTAACATACTATAGATACTCTTTTGCTCATCACTTTTTCACCTAACAGTGTATCCTAGAGTTACTCCATATCACTTCATGAAGATTTTTATTTACAGCTGCATAGTACTCCCTTATGTGGATGTACCATAGTTTATTGAAACACTCTCCTATTCTGTGGGCATTTAGGTAATGTCTAACGCTTTGCAATTACAAACAGTGCTGCAACTAATAACCTTGTACATATGTATTTTCATGTTGTTGGAGGTGTACCTTCAGGATAGATTCCTGTAAGTGGAATTACTGGGTGAAAAGGTAGGTGCATATGTAGTGTTTTGTTAGATGTTGCCAAATTTCCCTCTAGAAGGTTTTACTAATTTATATTCCCACTAGCAGTTCATAAGAGAGCCTGTTTCCTTATAGTTTTTTCAATAGATTGTGCTCTCTCACATTTTAGAATTTTTGCCCTGATAGAGAAATGGCATCTCAGTGTTGTTTTAGTTTTCATTTCTCTAATTATAAGTGAGTTCTTATTTTTATGTATTTCAGGGCCATTTTTATATCCTGGTTTTGGTGAACTATCTGTTCACATTTTTTCCCATTTTTCTATCAGGTTTTTGGCCTTTCATGACTCAATTTTTTCAGAGTTCTTTATATACCATGGATGTTAACCCTTTGTCTGTGGTATATATTGTAGATATTTTCGCCCATTTTTGTTTCGTCTGTTGATTTTGTTTATGGTATCTTTCATCATGCAAGAACTTTTTATTTTTATATAATCAAATTTAGTAGTCATTTTATTGCCTCTGGATTTTAAGTCATAATTAAAAGCCTTTTCAAGAGGGATCCATATTTTCTTCTAGTACTCGTATGGTTTCATAGTTTACACTTAGATTCCGAAATGTATGATTGGAGATGTGGATCTAATTTTGTCTTTTTCCAAGTGGCTTACCTGTTGTCCTGGCACCATTTATTTAAAAGTCTATTCCAGCTGGGCACAGTGGCTCACGCCTATAATTCCAGCACTTTGGGAGGTCAAGGCAGGATGATCCCTTGAGCCTAAGAGCTCAAGAACAGCCTGGACAACAAAGCAAGACCCCATCTCTACAGATAACAAAAAAATTAGCCAGGCATGGTGGTGTGCACCTCTCGTCCCAGCTACTCATGAGGCTGAAGCAGGAGGATCACCTGAGCCCAGGAGATCGAGACTGCAGTTAGCTGTCATTGTGCCACTGCACTCCAGCCTGGGTGACAGAGACCTTGTCTCAAAAAAAAAAAAAAAAAAAAATCTGTTCCCTCATGATTTGAGATGCCACCTTTGTCTTATATTGTATTTCCTTATGTTTTGGGGTTTAATTTTGGACTTCATAACCTCTTCCACTGGTTCTTTTGTGCATGTACATTATTTTAATTAAAAGGCTTTATAATAGGTATTAATGTCTAGAATAGGTATTTCTCTTTCATAGTTTTTCTTTTTAAGTGTTTTCCTGGTTATTGCACTCTTTGAAATATGAAGTTTCATAATAATTTATGTAACTCCATAAAATAGCTTATTGGTATTTTTATTGGGATTGCATTGAATTTATAAGTTAGGGAAAACTGACATCTTTATAATATTGAGTCACCAATACAAGAATATAGGGTGTCTTTCCATTTGATCTAGTCTAATTTGCATCTTTCAGGAGTTTTACATTTTTTTCTCATATAGGTTTTACACATTTCTTATTAAATTCTTAAATGTTTAATATTTTTGCTATGTTTACTGTTTTTAAGTTTTTCATATGTTTGAGGTTTTTAGATCTCTAATTTCTATACTTCAATATAATTCTTATACCATTTATATGATGTTAAGTCATTGTCTATATTTCAAATATTTTATCTGTAAGTGAAGGTGTAAATATGTTTCCTGTTTTCCGTCACATAGTGTCTTTGTGATTTTAATTCAAGAGTCTTTTGAAAAGTCTGGGCTAATGTGTTAAGTCACCTGTTGATTTTCTAAAGAATTGCTTTAATTCCACTTAAGAATAGGCAGGTCAGCGAAAGTCAGGTGTGAAAACAGAAGCTCTTTACCAAAAACACAATACATTTTGTCAGTTGATCTTCTTTTTCTGCTGAGTGGATAATTGTGAAAACACTCTTAGCCTTCAAATTATTTTCTTAATCTTTGATTCTCTCACACATTGTAAACAGTCTCTCCATATCAGTTTTACCTCCTTCCTAGATTACTACTGTGTTTCAGGTACTGAGGAAGAAATGTTTACTAGCACTTGAGTGTAGCACCTTTCCATAGTAAAATACTAAACTCTTCTCTAAAATGAGTGAAAGTTTTACATACTCTGCAGCGAGTGTTCATGTGAGAGTAAGGGGGGAGAGGGGCATGTGGAGATTAAATCCAGTTGCTGTACTTAAAAAATATGTAATGGTTTATTTTTCATTATGGGAATCACTTTCATGCATGCCAGTTTCTTTTCTACAAGATTATTTGATGAGAAAACTTCCATTTTTAATGGTTTGATAAAACACTGATTTATTATGTTGTGGCATATCTTTTTGCACTAAGGATGTGCCTTCCAAATATACTTGTAATTCTTGCCAATTTAAGGGCAGAGTTTATGTGTTAATTTTGCATTGCTTTTAATATTGAAATCACTACCTGGGCATTCTAATTAAATATTTTCTTTATGTTACCTGGAGCCAATCATAAATTAGAATTTCAATAAATAAGTAAAAGGGTTTTTACTACATCAAAAATATCAATTGATAATGTATATGGCTTTAGGATTTTCTTTACACTTTCTAAAAATTTTATAATTTCATTATCAAATACCAAAAACTATGTCCCAGAATGCAAAGATTCTTAAATAATATTCTTTACATTTTTAAATTACTTTTTTTAATGTCTGGAGGTTAAGTAATAAAATTAGGACCATATAGTATATTTAGCAATTTCTGATCCCACTAGTCATTGTTAGTATCAACATGATTTAGAATTCCCACTGGCCAGTATGTAATCTGGTCCCAATGGATTATGGGTTAAACATAAATGTATTTTACACGTTCTTGTTCTTTGTAAGCTTGGATATTGCTCTTGCAGTGACATTCTATTTGTCTGCTTTTTATGCATTAGCCAGCTATAGGAAAAGTGCATTTAGGTAAAGGCTAGTACTCTTTTCCCTAGATGATGATATGTTTTTTTCTTGATGCTCTTAGATTATTGAATGTTTTAAGTTACATTTTTGCAAATGACTGCTTTGATGAGTTACTCTCTAATGAAACTCTGAAATAGCAGCAAAGTGCTAAAATGGCAAGTACTTTGATTTTTGTATTCAAAGAACATGTTTGGAAAGCTGAAATTAGGAGAAATTTCAGTGAATGAAAAGAAATAAAAAATAAATGAGGTAATCAAAGTCAGAGAAATTGATATTGGCAGGTTCTGAATGATGTTTCTAGATGAGCAATATTTCAAAATACTTCTTGTACATTGCTGCTATTCCTTTATTTATTATTAAAATAACATGATCCATGAGGAGCTCGGGGTGACTCTTGCCCTAGCTAATTCTAATTAATCCAGTCAGGGAGAGCAGTAGGGTAAGTGGAGCAGTCTATCGGATTGAAATTCATAACTTAATTGAGGTCAAAGTCCCGGTCTGGGAGAACAAAAGTCTTTTGCTAGGACCAGGCAGATCAATAGCAATAAATATCTGGCTTGGATACAAGTAGCTTATAGTGACAGATTATCTGACACTGGCCAGAGGTCTTGGTTCTGTTAAGGGCAAAGTCTTGAGCATGCCATGGTTCTTGCTGATGTTCAGTCTGTACCCATGACGCTTGGAAAGAAGTAAGTGATACTCTCAAGAACACTGGAAAATCTTATGGAAGCACTATGTATGAAATTCCAAGTGACTTCTACTTGTTATCAAATGAATATTCTCTAAGGATGCATTTTTTACATGACAGAGGAGCTTCTCTCACATTGCCGGTAAAATCCAAAGGATTTGCGAAGTTGATTAATCTTGAGAACTAACTTTCCCACTAATAATTCAAAAATAATGTATAGAATTGCTTTATGGGAGAAAAATAACAGGCCTATATTATCGTGATTTATACGTAACCATGAAAGTTAAGAGGACCATGTAACATTAATTTCACGGAATTAGCATTAAGTCTTTTAGGTGTAACAATGGTATTGTGGTTACATAGGAATATGTTTTTGTTTTTAGGTGCATACTGATATATTTAGAGACAAGATGTCATGATGTCTGTAACTTATTTAATCTACTTCAGCAAAGATAGATAGGACAGAAAGTTAATTGTTGAATCTGTGTAATAGGTGTCTACTTTTCTGTATATATACATATTTATATAATAAAAAGTAACAACAAAAGAACCATGTGTATTAAAACCATTAGGCTAATATGTTACTAGGAAAGGTTTCCCTCTGTCCCATTCTGTTCATAACCTTAAATTCCTATTGAGTTATCAAAATCTTGGTTGTTCTTTTATGTGGTATATTGTTGTTTATCCATCATCATCACCATCGTAACTTAATTAGTATAACACTTTGGTATTCTGTTTATCATTTGATAACATTATTGCCACTCAGGTTCAACTACCATGTGACTGTGGGGAAAGGAATTCCTGTGATCTGCAGTTGTTGACCTTGTATGGTGTGAAGAGCTTCATAGTAAATATTGTTTACTATGAAGTATCACTCCTGTTGATACTTCACTAGTCCAAACTATCATTTCTTCATGTGTGAATTATTGTGGCAACTTCTTATGTGACTTTTTTTAATCCTAAATAATTGTGACAGATTAGTCTTCCATAAACTTCATTGTCTAGATTCCACTTCATATCTAAATGATTCTGTGATCAAAAACCTCTAGTGGTTTTCTTATCTATGAATCATTTCTCAATTTTTATGATTAACTCTCAAGGCCCTACCTCTTATGACCAAACATTTTTATCCAGTGTTCCTCACTTTGGTGAACTTGGTGAGCTTACTTTGTATATCTCAGAAGTTCTGAAACCTGGATCACCAAGAGTCGACTATAGATCTTTTAAAAAATAGGCCCCAACTCCAGAAATTAGGACTCAGAGGGTAGGTTAGAGAGCTGTCGGGAAGATGAGAATTTCAAAATTATAAAATATCCACATCTAATTTTGTGGTATCAGGTTTGTAATTCTAAACTCTGTATCTACCTGCCAGACCTTCAGTGCTTCCTATCTCAAGTAGGAGTTAGGAGAAAAACAATCAGGTTAAACTGATTCATTCGTGTGATGAATCAGTAACAACTGTCTAGAATTCCCACATACAGTTGTATTTTTAAAGAAAAGATGCAAATTTAGATATAATCCTA
This sequence comes from Pan troglodytes, assembly GCF_028858775.2. Taxonomy (NCBI): domain Eukaryota; kingdom Metazoa; phylum Chordata; class Mammalia; order Primates; family Hominidae; genus Pan; species Pan troglodytes. The sequence goes on from NC_072398.2 coordinate 68,752,887, forward strand.
TTGGCTGAGCACTTGTTATTTGTAAAATAATTGTACAATATATATATATATATTTGATCTCTTTTTTCCTTATAATCATCTGTGAAATGTTTTTTTCTTTATAAAATAACCAAAGTCACAGAGCTACTATACAGTCAAGATTCAAATCCAAGTTTTCCAATACCAAATGATCTATGATAAATTTTCAGTTTATCAATTTTCAGTTAGTCAAAATAAAGTGAAAAAAATTAAGGCATTTTAGAGAACATTTTTTAAACAGAACTAATAAACAAGGCAGTCCAACATCAGATTGTTTTTCAGCATGTTTTCTTTTTAAACAGTTTCTGCCCTTTATTTGTCTTGGAACCCACATGTTTTCCATAAGTTTGCATACACATTAAAATAATAATAAAACAACTCCTCTCTGATGGCAAATTGGAGAACATAGGTGGAGTTTTTTAATGGGTCATTTGGAAGCCAAATGAAGTCAGAGACTACATTTGTATACCTGAGTTTGAGAAAGCATAGTAGAAAATGTATAACTAAGTAATTTAAAATTTAGACAAGCAACCTCTGCTCTCAGAAAAACACACACACACACACGGTAGTTCCATAATACAGAACTGTTGGAGAATGATATATATGAATACACTTTATATGTATATAATACTTGTGTAAATGTATATTTGTACAAAAATATAAAATCTATATTTAACTAATGTTACTGTATTATATTTACTTCATTGTCCACTTTGTGTTGTCTTTCCAGTGGATTGTAAGTTCTTTGAATGCAGGGACCATGTTTTCTGTTTCTTCAATATTCCTAGTGGTCTCTTGTGTAATGTTTGACATACAGTATTATAAAATATGCAAAATGATTGTTCCTTTGTAGATAGATACTCCCTCAGCCTAAAACACATGTACATGTGCATATGCACACACACAAACACACAATTCTTTTCCCCACACCCTCTTTACTAAAGTTATCACCTTTCTGAGGAAGACCCTGACCTAACCTCACTCCTTTTCTTCTAACTACAACCTCCCTTTAAACCCCCCTCTTTTGTGCTTCTGTGATATCTTTTGTTTAATCTGTCATGTAATTTATCATTCTTTATTACAGTTGTCTCCATCTATTAGACTCCAGGGTCCTTGAGAATAGGGACTTTGATATTTTTCCTTTTCTTAATTCCTAACATACTACTTGGCACATCACTTAATATGTTTGATATAAGCTAAGAATACTTAGAGTAAAAATAATATTGCCTCAAAGAAATGATGCATCCAAATTTATGGAAAAGAAAAAAATAATTCAGATTATGAACACTCAATCTTAAGTTTATTTGAATGCTTCGTGACTTTCTTGATGTATCTGGTCAATATGCTTATTTGTTCTCTAGAAACTTGTGTGTGGCAGGAATAAATAAGTATGCTGTAACACATATATCAGATAGACATTCTTGAGTGGTGGATGCTAAATACTTTGTTCTAAAGATAAATTTGATGTACTCTTAGATGAAGGTTATGCATTAGAGACCACAGTGCCCATGTTGACATGACTTACTGCTCAGAAATCTCTGCAATGGACTGATTTTGTTTCATGCAACTGTTACTTGTCTAACAGTTTTTTATTTTGTAGAAATTATTTTTATTTTAACATTTTAAAAACTGAGTAAGTTGAAGGAAATATAGAGAATCTCTTTAAACTGTAGTAGAAGGTATTAGTTTAGAGATGGAAGAAGAAAGCTGAGGTATACGATAATCATCTCTCTCTGTCTCTCTTTTATTTCTCCCTTCCCAAAATATAAAATTTATAGCTGCTTAGTACTTTTTAAAATCACATCTTCCATCAGTTATGCAGTGGACTTTATATAGAGACCAGTCCAAATGACCCAGCTCACTCTCAGGATCAACCAACGGCAGATCTTGCTGTTGATACATGTGCCCCTAGGCCTGAAGGGTGGCCAAGGGGCAAGTGAGCGAAAGGTGAGGGAGTGTGTTGCATTTGGACATGTAAACTGAAATGTCTATACTCACGTCTGTGAGGACCTTTGTGATATGGGTTGGAGCCCTGCGTAGGCTGCTCCATTTATACTCTTGCCCCAGGCCCACACAAATGTTGGGGGAGGCCTGCCTACCAGCGTGGTAGTTTCAAACTGTTCTGTGAATTCCTACAGAGATGCCTAAAGGTTTTCTTCCTTTGAACATTCTTCCTTGAACCTTTACTTATTTTTAGATTAGACTTCTGAATAAGATTTGTTTTTAAAATGAGTTCCCTATAAAGGATTATAAACTCCTTTTTTAAGGATTGAGATTATGAAGGTAGATACTAAATCTAGTCCTCGCTGTGTGCAGTAGCCTTTCTTATCCATGGTTTCACTTTCTGCAGTTTCAGTTACCTGTGATACAGCATAATAAGATGTTTTGAGAGAGAGGAAAGGATACCACATACACATAACTTTTATGACAGTATGTTGTTATAATTGTTCTATTTTATTAGTGATTGTTGCTGATCTCTTACTGTGCCTAATTATAATTTAAACATATATATATATATGAAAAAATAATATATGTAGGATTTGGTACTATCCACCATTCAGGCATTCACTGGGGATTTTGAAATGCATCCCCCTGAAAAGACTTCCTATTCAGTAAATGGTGCTGGGATAACTGGCTAGCCATATGCAGAAGATTGAAGTTGGACCCCTTCCTTATACCACATACAAAAATTAACTCAAGATGGATTAAAGACTTAAATGTAAAACCCAAAACTATTATAACCCTGGAAGACAACCTAGGCAATACCATCCTGGACATAGAAACTGGCAAAGATTTCATGATAAAGACATCAAAAGCAATTGCAACAAAAGCAAAAATTGACAGATAGGATCTAATTAACTTAAGAGCCTCTGCACAGCAAAAGAAACTGTCAACAAAGTAAATAGACAACTTATAGAATGGGAGAAAATATTTGCAAACTATGCATCTAACAAAGGTCTAATACCCAGCATCTGTAAATAACTTAAATTTACAAGAGAGAACCCCATTAAAAAGTGGACAAAAAACAGGGACAGACACTTCAAAAGAAGACATACATGAAGCCAACAAGCATATGAAAAAAAAAGTTCAATACCACTGATCACTAGAGAAATGCAAATCAAACCCACAAGATACCGTCTCACACAAGTCAGAATAGCTATTATTAAAAAGTCAAAAAATAACTGATGCTGGCAAGGTTGTGGAGAACAGGGAACACGTATTCACTGTTGTTGGGAGTGTAAATTAGTTCAACCATTATGGAAAGCAGTTTGGTGATTCCTCAAAGAGCTAAAAGCAGAACTACCATTCAACCCAGCAATCCCATTACTGGGTATATACCAAGAGGTACATAAATCATTCTACCATAAAGACACATGCACGTGAATGTTCACTGCAGTACTATTCACAATAGCAAAGACATGGAATCAACCTAAATGCCCATCAGTGACAGACTAGATAAAGAAAATGTGGTACATATACATCACAGAATACTATGCAGCCATAAAAAAGAACAAGATCATTTATTTTGCAGGAACGTGGATGGAGCTGGAGGCTATTACCCATAGCAAACTAATGCAGGAATAGAAAACCAAATACTGCACGTTCTCATTTATAAGTGGGAGCTATATAATGAGAATTCATGAACACAAGGAAGGGAACAATAGACACTGACTGGGGTCTGCTTGAGGGTGGAGGGTGAAGGGTGGGAGGAGGGAGAGGAGAAGAAAAGATAACTGTTGAGTACTGGGCTTAATACCTGATGAAATAATTTGTACAACAAACCCCTATGACACGAGTTAACTATGTAACAAACCTTCACATGTACCCCCAAATCTAAAATAAAAGTTTTTTTAAAAAGGAAAGAAATGTATCCCCCTCAGATAGAAGGGGACTGCTGTACCAAGACTTTAGTATTATTTAAGTCCTGGAACTTGGAGTCATTTTGTAAGTATTTGTTGACTAATGAAACAAATTTATTCATTCCCTTATGCAAAGAAATCTCTACATCTGCAAAAACATAGGCAGAGTTTCTGGGTTAACAAAAAGACAAATGCCAATGCAAAGGAAGTCTGAAAATTGTGAACAAAGATGATTAAACCAGTATTTACAGATCGAACATTTTAATCATGTTTCTATTCTGCAACGTATGTTTTTCTGTATTAGCTCATTTTATCCTTACAGGAATCTGTGTAACATTATCTTCATTTTACAGTTGAGGAAACTAAAGCTCAGAGAGGTTATGTGAATTGCTTGAGGACACAAAGCTAGTAAGTGGTGTAACCAGGGTTCACAGCCCCCTGGTATTTTCACTGCAGATTCCACCCTTTTTTTCCTGCATTGTGTTGCCGTCATAGTTTATCATACTGACTCAGTGCTTCTAGAATTCATAGCTATCGGATGCATTTTATGAGGATATAGTAATAAGTTCCTCATATCTTCTATATTATATATAATGAAATTCATATATGTAGATGACATTTTATTCATCAGGCTTTTCCTTTCAGTGTAACTTTTAACCCATATTCCTATTCACAATTTTGTTTAATCAGTTATTTCTCTGTCATTTTTATATTGAATAGTCACTTCTTTTGCTAAGTTTATATCTGAGAATGAACAGCTGGCTCACAGTACAGTGTGAATCAAGTTCAAATTACTCTGAGTTCAGAGAACACCCAGTGTCATCTTATTTTTACATCTAACTGAATTATAGGACACTGTCAAAGTGTTATGACCTGCTATAGTAAATTGCTCCTCCTTAATGGTCCCCTGGCTACATTCTCTCTTGGTACTGCTATTAACCAGAAATTGTTGACATTTTGCACTATTGTAAGCTTGAAAACAAAAGAATTAGTTTTTATCCCCAGGAAAACCTACCGTCTTCACCATAAAGGTTTCTAAATGTCTAAGCTACCTACAACTGAATCATAATATTTTGTAGTCTAAAGTTGATGGTACCCTCAGAATTGAATTAATTCTGTAATTCTTTAAATTTTTAAAATGTCAGGCAATTCTTCCTCATTCAATTCAGGAAATTAGTTAATCATCTGCCTTAAAAGAACTAACTTGTTTGAATGTTGAACTGGTGGCTCATTGATGGTTTCTGAGATGTTCTATTTAAATAAGTATGTGCATGTTATAAAATATATTTGGCTATGCCTAGTGTTGCTAAATTTTAAATGTTCTTTTAAATGTAACATTATAAGAACCAATTAATGATGAAGGAATTACACAGAATAACAAAATGCTTGCAAATGAGACCAAGCAATTTGCTTAGTTATACTAAGTAAACAGAGTAAGTTCTAGAAATGGTCAATATTGCTTTTGATCAAACTGATATACTCAGAGTGATTAATGCCTGAAAGATGGGAAAAAGATAAGAAAAAAAAGACTCTTCAAAGAAAAGTAATTTTTCCGTGAAATAATTATAGAATATGGAGCATATTTAAATATACTTGTGGACCATATGCATGTATACATGTATAGAGATTGTTTATGCACAAATATCATCAGTAGAAAATTTGACAGCTATTGTGGACCGTAGGTAAACAATGAGATGGCAATGTAGTGTTGCTCTTACAAAGCAAATTTAATGCTGCCATTATAGTAATAGGAATATAATCTATAAAGGCCAGGGCAAAGTACTGTTATATACATAGCAATTATTAGGATGTAATTAATATAAAACATAAAGCTTAGATTTTTGTATTTCAAAAAGGATGTTGATAAATTTGAAGACTCCAGAGAAGGATTTTTTAAAATCAGTAGTTTGGAAATGGAGTTTTTGAGTAAAGTCTCATGGTCACAAAACAGTATAAGTCATGTGCAGCCCGTAGATCTGTTTTTGTTTGACACCTGTAGTGTTAGTCCACAATTTATTTATAATTAACTGTCAGTTAATTTCATATAAAAGTACAGATTTTAGACTTCTCTTGAAAAATCTGCAAATATGGCAATCGTGGGCACGTTCTTCTATCAACTAGAGCTGAGTACCTACTGCCCTCTGTTGACAGGCTTTGAACTCTTCAGTTTCCCTGACCCAGTTGACCTCAGTCTTTTATATTTTTGCCTGAAGACTTTTGAGGAGTTTATAACCTTGTGTTTGGAAAGACTGTGTTTGGAGTCACGTTACCTGAATTCCAATTTCTATTCTGCCACTAACTATGACCTTGAATAAATAATAATTGTAAAATCATAAAAGTAGGAATTGGCCAGGCGCGGTGGCTCATGCCCGTAATCCCAGCACTTTGGGAGGCCAAGGTGGGCGGATCACGAGGTCAGAAGATTGAGACCATCCTAGCTAACACGGCGAAACCCCGTCTCTACTAAAACTACAGAAAATTAGCCGGGCGTTGTGGCACACGCCTATAGTCCCAGCTACTCGGGAGGCTGAGGCAGGAGAATCACTTGAACCCAGGAGGCAGAGGTTGCAGTGAGCCAAGATCGCGCTACTGCACTCCAGCCAGGGCGACAGAACAAGACTCCATCTCAAAAAAAAAAAAAAAAAAAAAAAGATAGAAAGGAATTTAAAGATCATCTGGTTCAACTCCCACCTAATGCAGGACTCCTCTCCACTAAATTTCCAAAAGATGGTTAAGCCAGCTAGCCTGTCTGAAGATTTCTGTTTACTTCACAAAATAGCCTATTCTGTTTCAGAAAATGCTAATTATTAGAAATTTCTCCTACCCGTTAAATCTATGTCTGCCTACCTATAACTCACTCTCGTTTTAGTTCTGACTCTTAAAACTATGAAGAAAAGTTGTATCTCCTCCCTTCCAGGTGTCAACCATTCTGTTATTTGAAGACAGTAGACATTTTCTTCCTAAGTCTTCTCCAAACTAGTTTCACCAACCTAGTGACTCATTACTGAATCAATATCCCTTTTTAAACATGTAACACTAAAAATGTACATTATATAAGATGTCTTATCACTGGTAGGGAACAGAGTAGAGCTGTAACTTAATAGATGTGACATCAAAGGCAAGGTGTCTGCCTTTACTGTTCCTCTTAAAGTGTAGCTTATTTGTAAAATGTGCTAGGCCATCAATAAGTGAATGGTTTTATAGCAAATCACTGTATAGATGTAGATATTATATTAGCCCAATATTAGCCAGACAAGTTATAGAGTTTCTTTGTAGACTTAGTGCCCAGTCTTTATTGTAGCATTGTTTTAAATATTTGCCATCCCTTTTTTTAAAAAGGTAAAGAAAAAGCAGGAAAAAAGGCTTAGACACATCTTGTATTCTTGTTGGTATCATGGCATTTGTCAGTGTGTTCATACTTTTTAATTTTCTAGTACTTGCTGACTTAATCCCATGAGCTTACTTCTAATATCAGTAAAGGGTATGAGCTGTCTATGTGGTTCAAGCTGCCACTTGAGGGTTTCTCCATTTTGTGGAGCTCTCTAATGGAATTCAAGGTTCTCTCTAAGGATGAGCATTACAAAGCCTTCCCTGGCTGCTGTGGGAGGAGGAAGTGCACCATAGGTTCAAGGACACATGTGAAGTTTAATGTGCACAAGCATGCTCCCGCTCCTGCTCCTGCTTACTCTGATTGGCAAGGTTAACTCTGAGAAGCTGCTGCTTTTTAAAGTGATTTGATTAGACCCATCACTTCATTCCTTTCACTCCTCCCTCCCAAGGACCAAACCACCACTTTGTCTTTGCAGTCTTTGCTTTGCCCGTTACATTTTCTCTCCTTTTTTCCTGCTTTTTCATCAACTTTTAACATTTTGTAAAACAAAATAAGGAACTCAAAAGTAAACTAACTTGCCTCACTGAAAGCTTTGACATGAAAAATTTCCATACTTTTGTTTTCTACACTTGTAAATTACAAAACTTTTATTTCATTTTCACTTAGCTCATAAGGAAAAATAGAATTATTATTCACATTAGTTCACTTAGATAATTCCACAGTCCTCTATCAAAATTTATTTTGTACATAATGAATTCTTTTCTCACAATCGTTTTAAAAATAACCTTTTAATTACAAAAACTTCAACAAGGTACAAAAATAAAGAGAATATCTAGTTTCAGCAATTACCAATTTGTGGCCAATCCTGTTTAATCTGTACTGCTATCTCACAACAGTGGTCTTTAACCATTTTAGGAAGAATATGAGGAAAGTTATGAACACCAGAGAAAAAGGACGTACATGTTAAATTTTTGCAAAATATGTTAATAAGTTAATACATTTGCCAGAGCCCGCCCTTGGCTATCCTAGGAATGCAAGAATTCAGAGTGAGAATCCCTGCGTCCCAGCAAAGAGAATATTAAAGTTTCTCAACTTCTCTAGTCACCTGGGTGTTGGGATTTGGGATTAGCATAGGTTCTATGCCAACAGTGATGAAGTTAAGCCAATGGCAGGATCTTTGTAATGATTAAATATTCATTACATAATCGCTTTTCTAAATATACTTCCTTACTGCCATGTTTAGCTTCTTTTCCCTTTGGTTGCTTATTAGTTTGTCTTTTTAAAATTAGTAGTATTTTTACCAGTGTTGATAGATTTGGTGACTTTGAACCATCTCAACTTTTAAGGCCTAACAACTCAGAATTTTATCTGGAGCTTCTGAGTTGTCATTGCCAACAGCTAAGAAAGAAAAACTACATCTCTCTATGTATAAAGGATAGAATGATTAATAGTGAATGCATTAGGAACTTAAGTAGTAAAGCTGGGGTTTCCATAAAAGAACATACTAGCACTTGAATATGAATTCTAATTATTAAAGCATATTTATTTAAGGTATAGGGATAGCTGATTGTTACATGACAAAACAGTCATCTTTTTTTTTCCCATCCTGTTTCACCTTCTTTTGTCAGTTGGCATTTGGTCTCCCTCTGGAGCAGCTGTGGTCATAGGGTGGACTCAAAACATAGCAGTTAGTAAAGTGGCACTAGCAGCCTGAGGATTTCCCTGTAGAACTATGTCATTGTTGAATCTCATACCATCTGGCCCTGTTGTGAGCTAAAAGTACTTTTTAAATGCACGTAATAAAAGAATAGTTGATATAACTTAATTATTCATTATTCCATTTGAAAATACTAAGTATTTTGCCTTTAGCACAGTTTCTTTTGTCTCTCTCTCCTTCTCTCTCCATTTGGTGTGGGGAGCTAGGGAATGGATAATGTACATTTCTCTCATTTTAGTATGATTAAAGATATTTCTATTAAGGTGATGATTCAGGAGAGGAACCACCTTCATTTATAGATAGTCACGTGTCTATCTCGGAATAGATTCTCATTTTTTTAAAGTTCCCTATTGTGTTCCCTCTGTAACATTTTGTGGTTGGCAGTACTTTTAATATTTTATTGAATGGGGGTGGGGGGAATCAACAGCAACAATATAAAACCTAGAATGTTCAGTAAATACAGCAAAATAAATATATGTTCAGAGAAAGTAAGTGTAAACCACCTCTTTATTATGTTTCTAAGGATGTATGTAATCCATATAACATATAAATAACCCTGGTTTTATTGATTGATGTTTCTGTGGTATTTTGAAAGTTGTAAAATGTGGGGTTTTACCCCATTATAGGCATTTATCTGCATGGCTTGGGAATACAGTATCTGTTTTTGCTAGATACTGTCTCTATTGGAAGGCCATTGAATGCCTAATCTCTGTGCTCTCCTTTGAGGGTTGGCTTTCTTCAAGACCAAATCCTGTAAGAAATTATTCAAGAAGGTCAACAGAGAAGCATCACTTATAGAATTACTAATCATTACTTTTAATACATTTTAAAACATTTTCTTTTAAAAAAGTGTCTATAAAATTTGTTTGAAATATTTTACAGATTCCATTATGTGTTTACAGATTTTACAGATACTTTACAGATTCTATTATTTGTTTGTTATTTGGACTGAGGTCTAGTTCTCTGCTCTTTAAGGTAGCACCCTGACATCCTCTCAATATAAAGAAGCCTCAGCATATCTAAGCACCTGTTTTAAAAAAGGAAAAAAAAAAGTTGCTTGTAACAAAAACTATCCCCACCTACAATTTATTAAACCTTGACATACTGCATTACTTAAGAGTTCTCAGAGAAAATTAAAACCCTTTTGACTGGGCTTTGCAAAGCAGGGAAATTTTTAGTGACATTTAAAAGGTTTCTCTTGTGTTCCTCTAATGGGATAAATAAAAAAGGCTTGTTTTAGCCCAGCAAATGGGGGGACAATCCAATTTCCTTGATTCCATCAAGACACTCTTAAAGCATTAGCCTGTGCAGTAAAAAAAATTCAACTGACCCCCGCTTTGCGTGATGGCTTTGAAAAGTGTCCTGATGTGTAGGTATTTGCCCAACACAGCATACTTGGTTATTACTCTTCCAACACATCCGTTGATGGAAAAACCTTATGTGAAGCTCCAATAAATGTCAGTTTATGTTATAGAACTATAAAAACAGTGTACCAGATTATAATGCTTTCCTTGATGGGTAGCCTTTCACTTGAAGATGAAAAGAAATTCTGCCAAGTATGTTTAAATTTTAAAATTAAGGAATAAGATAATATTATTTAAAATAATATTTTAATAATTTTTTGTCACATTTAATTACTTCACAAAGGTTGACTTCTGTTTGTCCAAAAGATACTGCTCCTTTACAGAGAATTTACTAGCATAGGGCAGTGGTTCTCAAATGTTAGATTCCACTAGAATTACATAGAGCTTGTTAAAACAAATTGCTGGGCCCCACCCCAGAGTTTGTGATTCATTAGGTCTCTGGTGGAGCCTGAGAATTTCCATTTTTAACAAGTTCCCAAGTGAAACTGATACTGCTGATCTGGGACCCACAGTTGGAGAACCACTGGCCAAGGGCATGTGTGAAAAGAGATACCTCTGGATTAGTGTTTCAGATTTTGAATCAAATCAGTTAGTTCTGAAAGTCATTAACATCTGAGAGCATCCTAATAGGTGAAAAATGTGCTGATGGATACCAATACAGTCTTGAGTGGATGGGCATTTTTTGGACATTTGTCTCCTTAATTGGCAGTTTTTAAAACCCAGTCTGAAGTGGGGAAATAACATGAAGATAGAACTTTCATTTTAGAGAAGGTGCAGAAGAGAAAACTTAGGTCCCTGTGTGTTCTTTAAAGAATAGAAACTGAATGTGTTTTCTATAACCAATTGCATAATAAAGCTGTTGTTTATATCCTATTAAAAAAGTTCTTTTTATCAAAACTTCTGCCTTTATCTATGTAAAAACCCAAAGTACCTTGTTATTCAATAAAAAATTAAAAAGTAAGTTTGATATTCTGATTTTTAAAAATTATTTTTGCATAGTAAATAATAATGTTATCCAGAATATCTCACTTTCTATGTCTGTAATATTTTACTTAAAAATACTTAGAATTGACATAATGGTCTTCTCTAGAGTCTAGAGTTACATGCCATTTATTCATCTGTTCTTAAAATGCACTTTGGAAATAAATAGGAGACAAAAAAAACACCATTATTTGACAAGAAGAAATTCTAAGAGAGGGATTTGTTGACTTATCTAAAAGTCATAACAGCAAAACAAGAATAAAAGAGGCTTAGGAACCAGGATGGACCCCACTGAAAGAAGGTAGTGCAGCAACCAGTCTCATTTTCTTCTGGTGGAAAAATACATATGATGATGAGTACATGTATATCTTCTAAATGTCTAAATGCTTGGTAGTAATTCATAATTTTCTTTTGTTTAACACTTTTCTTCCATCAATCCAAGTAAATTCCATCTTAACAAATCCTTTTCATAAAATAATACAGGCATCTTATATTTGCGTGACACTTTATATTTTTACAGGGGGTTTTACATACATTGATTTCATGTCATCCTCAAAGCTATTTTTTTAATGGTTTCCTTCTAAAGTCCTGGAAATACTGTATAATAGCGATAGAGGGGGGCCAAAAAAATCCATCTCACTCAGTATTATAAATATTTTTGTTTTATTTATTGGCACTGTCACCTTTTAAAAAATATACGTTGAATTTGTGGCTAGCTTTCAAGTAAAATAAATGTTATTTTAAAAGAGTTATCAGTCGCTTTGTGCTTCCTTTGGGATTAAGGGTACTATCTGCATTACTTAAAACTCAGTTTGAAAATAATTAAAGGTGACTTTGAAATTGCCGTAGGTTAAATGAATGAAATCAGGTAATCAGCACTTTTCTGGAGCCGTTCTGCATTTCCCTAGAGTCCTCGGAGCCCTGTATTTTGTGATTCCCTTCCAGCACCACCTTTCTTCTTTTTTTTATCCTCAGCAAAGGATAGGTAAATCAAGTCAAATGATAATTTTCCACATTGTACTGGTATTATTAAGCTAAAGTTTACTTCTGGTGCAGTAAGTACTGAAGATGGAGTCCAGAGAAGACTGCATAGAGGAGGTCAGTGCAGAAGTGGTAGCAGTTAATCTCTCCACTGCTCTGATATCCGACAGCTGGTCTGACATGGGCCTGGTGCCAGCAGTGTCTTTACAGGCTTTGTGGCAGAGATTATTCAAAGGAGATTAATCCCTCTAAACCCCTTATATTTTAATTATTTCTGTATGTATTTATAAAACCTGCAGTCTGCTAGTTTCAGGACACAACTGTTCAAGCCCTCATCTTTAACCTGGTTTCCATAATCAGACAAAATATATTTCTTTTACCACAAAGAGTACATCATTGATTTGATTTTGTTATTAAAATTTTTTTTATTTTGGGGTGTTTTTTTGGGTTTCTGTATGATATTGCTAATGTTACTTTTTTTTTTAAGGATAACCAAAGTTAATATGACTTATTTCAGAATACATGCTAAAATGCTGTGAGTTTTTTGTTGTTGTTGTTGTTTTTGAGACGGAGTCTTGCTCTGTTGCCCAGGCTGAAGTGCAATGGCACAATCTTGGCTCACCGCAACCCCCGCCTCCTGGGTTCAAGCAATTCTCCTGCCTCAGCCAACTGAGTAGCTGGGATTACAGGCATGTGCCACCATGCCCAGCTAATTTTTGTGTTTTTAGTAGAGATGGTGTTTCACCATGTTGGTCAGGCTGGTCTTGAACTCCTGACCTCATGATCCGCCCACCTCGGCCTCCCAAAGTGCTGGGATTACAGGCGTGAGCCACCGCACTCAGCCCTAAAGTGCTGTTTTTGTATTACATGATAGAAGTCTAAAGTTGCAGACATGTAGAATGTGAAAACCTCTTTGTTAAAAACAACATGACTTTCAAGGAATTTTTCTTTTTAATGGCTACCATACTTTCCAGCATTGTTAGGCAACTTTATCCCTGACCAAGGTATCCAGAACAATGATTTCTGTATGCCCAATTTATGTTATTGAGGGCTATAAAATTTTACCCCAAATTCAAGAGTTAACACAATATGAACGACCAAAGAATTACAAGAGCTTATGAAATAAGCTCTGCTGGCAAGAGCATCAAGTCTCTAGCACCATGAAAGTCTTGCCAAGTCTTTCACCTGTAGGGAAGCAGTTCTGCATCTTCATGCACACTGTTGCTCCTTCTTTCATATACTGAGAAGAGGAAGACTTTGAGGTTCATCTTCCTGAAGGTCTTCCAGCTTCTAGGGAACCTCTAGTGAGACCTGTCTTGATGTGTGCTGGTGATAGAATGTGTTTGTGATATTTGTATCTTCAAAACACTTGTTTTAGATCATTTAATCTTAGTATAAAGTTACCTTTTTTGATTATTGAGGCTGTCCTTTCTTCTCTTAGTTGGATTTCTTCATGCTTATCTGAATGAATGTCAGCAGCATATTTGGGGCAGGGATGCAGAGGGATCTTGGCTAGCCAGAATATTAGTAGCTTGTGTTTTATTATCCAAATTGAACAATAACTTTTGCTTGTGCTCTAAAAATGGGAATTCGACATTAATATCTCAAGACTTGCCGTTTCTTTACTTATTCCATTTGTATCGAGGAACATAAATTTAAGCCCTAACTCTGCTGTTTGGCATGCTATCATTTGGGGGCAGGTCATTTAATCTTGTTGAACTTGAGTTTCCTTATCCACGAAATATAGCTACTATTACCTACCTTACTTATTTCAGGATGTTAGTTTCAAATAAGTTGGCACATATAAAGTGTTGTGTAAAAAGATATATAAATATGTTTTAATTTTATTAAAGAACAGCATGTCTGAATCAAGAAAGATCTGTGGAAAGCTCAGTAGTGTCATTAAAAATCTTTTATGCTGTCGATATCTTGTAAATTATTTTTTAAATTGGTGTTAGTTGAGCTTTTTCCTTGTCTCTTTCCAAATAATGTAATCTTCTCTTCCTGTCAGTCATTGTTAGTTTTCAAAAGTGTCTTTTACTGTAATGGTTATGATAGAAGTGTAACCATAAGGAATTAGATTATAATATATAATATCATAATACCGAATATAAACAATCTTTGTTTTTTTTTCTTTTTTTGAGACAAGGTCTGGCTCTGTTGCCCAGGCTGGAGTGCAAGTGGCTCAATCTTAGCTCATTGCAACCTCCGCCGCCCATGCTCAAGCCATCCTCCCACCTCAGCCTCCCAAGTAGCTGAGACTACAGGCACACACCACCACAACCTGGCTAATTTTTGTATTTTTTTTGTAGAGATGGGGTTTCGCCATACTGCCCAGGTTGGTCTTGAACTTACGAACTCAAGCAATCCACCTGCCGCGGCCTCCCAAAGTGCTGGGATTACAGGCGGAAACCAGCACGCCCAGCCAACAATCTCTTTTCATTATACAATATATTATCATATTTGAACTGATCTAAACTTCCTGTATATACGATGTTAATTTAAAAATTTATAACAATAGGCCGGGTGCAGTGGTTCCCACCTGTAATCCCAGCACTTTGGGAGGCTGAGGCAGGTGGATAGCTTGAGCCCAGATGTTCAAGACCAGTCTGGGCGACACGGTAAAACCCCATCTCTACAAAAAGTACAAAAAATAGCTGGGCATGGTGGCACACACCTGTAGTTTCAGCTACTTGGAAGGCTGAGGTGGCAGGATCACCTGAGTCCAGGGAGGTCAAGGCTGCAGTGAGTCGTGATCATGCCACTGCACTCCAGCCTGGGTGACAGAGTAAGACCCTGTCTTAAAAATTGTAACAATAGGCCAGGCACGGTGGCTCATGCCTGTAATCCCAGCACTTTGGGAGGCCGAGGCACATGGATCACCTGAGGTCAGGAGTTCGAGACCAGCCTGACCAATATGGTGAAACCCCATTTCTACTAAAAATACAAAAAAAAAATTAGCCGGGCGTGGTGGAGAGTGCCTGTAGTCCCAGCTACTCGGGAGGCTGAGACAGGAGAATTGCTTGAACCCGGGAAGCAGAGGTTGTAGTGAGCCGAGATCACGCCACTGCACACCAGCCTGGGCAACAGAGCAAGACTCCGTCTCAAAAAAAAAAAAAAATTATAGCAATATGACAGATTCTGTTCAAAGCTAGGGAAATCCGTAGTTAGAAATTCTTGTATGACTTGAAGACAGTTGGAATAAGCTTCAAAGTTTTAAACAGAGTAGTGGCATGCATAAGACAATGCTTGCAAAAGGGATGGGAGACTAGATAAATTATTAAGGAAGCTCTTGTAGGAGTTAGTGGATTAGGAAGTGAGGGCCTGGATAGAGTTCATTACTGTGGAAAAAGAAAGAACCAGAGATATATATAGTACAGAAGGAGAATTCAATCAACCTCACTTGATGAAAGATAATATAAAAAATAAAAGAGAAGTTGAACATGACTTCAAAGCCATGGGCAAAAAAATAATGAGCTCTGGTTTTGACATGGCTAATTTTAGTGAGCTATTATGACATCCTTGCTGAAATGTCCTAAAGAAAAAGAAAA
Organism: Pan troglodytes; assembly: GCF_028858775.2. Lineage (NCBI taxonomy): Eukaryota > Metazoa > Chordata > Mammalia > Primates > Hominidae > Pan > Pan troglodytes. The sequence continues at coordinate 68,768,690 of NC_072398.2, forward strand.
GTCAGTACAGGACATGCACTTAAAGATGTTTTCCCAAAAGAATGGTAACATACTCAAAGAGAAGAATGAATCTTAAGATTAGAATACTGTAAAACCTCCATATACGTATGAAGATACACAGAGAAACCCATGAAATCCCAGTCGCAGTTAAGAGCATAAGGTTGGGAGCCAGAGACCTTCTAAGTTCTGACTCTGCCACTTACAAATCATGTGACCTTGGACAAGTTACTTAACCTAAGCGTTAGTTTCTTCATTTGTGAAATGAGATAACTTAGTACCTATTTCATAAGGTGGTTGGATGGGATTAATAAAAGAACTCATGTAAAAATTGCCTAGTGCAGTAAACAGCATTAGCCACTACCATCATTGTTTTTACTCACAATTGACATAAATCTTTTTTGTTGTTGTTACATTGACAGTATACAGCATGCAGAAAGGTATACAAAATAAGGTAGTATTAAAGCCACCTGGAATACTGCATCTTTGTGTGCTTTACTATTCAGAGACAATGTTGCGTATGTCTTTATTATAGAATTCTAATTCATAAGTGACTTGGAGGACGTGTTTTATTCTTATTTTTTAAAAACTATATCAGAAATAAGACCTTCTTATTTGGTTCTTAGTTGTACAGTCATACACAAAAGTTGTTAAATTACAGAAGGGCTGGTAGATAGAGGTGCAGCAGGGGAATAAACTAAAGCTAACATTTATTGAGAATCTATTCCCTTTAATACAGTCATTCATTCTCCTTAAAACCAGTCACTTATACTAGAAAAAATAGCTCAAAATAGTTTTATCTTTGAATGCATGGGTTTTGTTACTTTTCTTTCATCGGCAGTCCTACTTTATCGGGGCCCTAAATAAAACAGCTTATTTAACTTTTTTTTAGGAGACCCAGGAAAGAATTTAGGCGGCAAGACTAATGTGTACAGTAAAAATTGAAATAAAAATCTTTTCATGTTTTTAAACATTTTTTAAAATTAACATATCCCCTAGTCCATGGCAAGTGTTTAAAAAAAAATACCATAAAGGGGGATGAAAGCTTGTGGGTGGTGATGAAACCACATTTGATAATATTTATAGGCAAATAGTTATGAATAAATTACAGTACTCAAAACTGACATTGTAGCTTCAGGGTAAATAGAGGGTTAAATCTCTGAGCTGTAGAAGCAGATTGTGTTTTCCTTTTGTGATCTGGGCTGACAAGACATCAGTATTCTATTCATCTGTTGGGAATTAGGCTGTTAATCCAATCAATGACTCTTGAGTGAGCTGTGGCCTACCTCCCCCACTGGGGAACAATCGGATCAAACTGCAGATTGTTTAAGAGCACAGTGCTGTCCTCATGTCAGGTGGAATTTTTAAATGTTCCCTGGTGAATTGGGGATAGGGAAAGCTGTCTTGGCCCATTTATCCTGCTCCTTAAATAACCAGGTATCTGCCTCATCCATACGAAAGCATTTGGTAGTAGTGACAACAGGAATGCAATAGAAATCCATTAACTTTAGCTCACAAAAGTGTGGATGAAAGGGAGGAAATGTTTTCAAACACTCACAAAATTATCTATATTAAAATGTTTTTGCTTTATGAATATTTTTTCTATTCCTTAAACCTTAAATCATTTTCTTTGCTGGGCTTTTTTTTTTTTTTTTTTTTTTTGTGATTGTAACTGTTTTATGTCATTGAATTTTTTTAACCACCACAAGCTCTTTTTGTATCTTTACCCTGCCCTGCATATATTTTTGTAAGTCAGCAGGATACAAATAAATTTTTTAATATAGATTATGGGAACACTAATTAAATAAAATTTTAATTTTAGAATATATTTCTCTGAGGAATGCTAATTAAATACAATTTTAATTTTAAAATATCTTAGTCTGAGCATACATAATTCTGACATCTTTTGCAGCCTAGCAAAATTTGATTTCTAATTACTGATTTAATAGGCCATTAAGTACATTTGGAAATTATTATTGAACTGATTGGATAGATGTTCAGAGTTGCAGTTGTCTTCTATGAAATGCTGCCCAAATTTTTTCTGTTAACCAGTAAGGTGACATGGGCTATCACAGAGTAAAACATCTAAAATGACAAAAAGAAATTCTCAAGAAGTATTTACTAACCAATCTCAGTGAAGAAAAGCTTAAAGAATAATTTTATTATTTTCTATCTATATTACATAAGAATATTCCAAAAAGAATTTCCTAAGTCAGCCAAATTTATCCATTCATTCTGTGAATATTTAGTATCTACCTTTTATGTACCCCATACCTCTTCTAGGCATTAGAATTATAGTAAAAAAGACAAGATTCAAGTTCTTTTGGAGCATACATTCTAATGAAGAAAATATGCCAAAAACAAACAAGATAATATCAGTTAAGTTCTAAGAAATAAAATAGTGGTGGTTACTTTAAACAGTGATCAGGTAAGACTTTACTGAGAAAGTGACAAGCTGAGAATTCAATGAAGAGAAGTTGCTGTAAGTTGTAATAAAAAGGTCCCTGAAGTAGGAATGAGCTTGACATACCATGAACAAGCTACTTACAGGTACACTATTTTCTGGGACAGTAAGTTTCAGACCTGGTAAAGTATTGAATTTTCTTGGGAACTTTGTAAAAATAAAGGTATCTGAGCCTTCCTCCCTAGATATGCTGATTCAGCAGGGCTGAATGGGATGTACTCTGTGTATAAAGTGCAGTGAACAGTATTGAAAATCTTATCTCTAGTTAATGTAGTTTCTTTCCTTGAACATATCACACACTTGTTCCATCTGTGCCTTTGCTCATGTTTGTTCTTTACCTGTATTGTTTACCCTTACTGTCTCTCACATGCTTCCATCCACACTGTCTCAAATGCCATCTGCTTTTTAAGGCCCCCTCTCAGTAGGAAGCAGAGTAATACTTGTATTCTTCCAAAAAATGTTGAACCCAAATCTAACAAAACCTATAAAAAATATGGCTGGGTGCGGAGGCTCACACCTGTAATCCCAGCTTTTCGGAGGCTGAGGCAAGTGGATCACCTTAGGTCAGGAGTAAGAGACCAGCCTGGCCAACGTGGTGAAAACCTCCTGATCCTCAGGAGCCTAAGGCAGGAGGATCACTTGAGCCTAGGAGTTTGAGGCCAGCCTGGACAACATAGCAAGACCTCATCTCTAAAATAATAATAATAATAATAATATTAACAATAAAGCATTCATTTATTCATCCATTCACATTGTTGTGCAATCATTACCATTGTCTATCTCCAGAACTTTTTTATCTTCCCAAACTGAAAGTCTGTGCTCACTAAACAATAAATGCCCATTATCCCCACCCCGCCTCCTGGCCACCATAATTCTACTTTCTGTCTCTCTGAATTTGACTACATATACCTCATGTAAATGGAATTGTAGCATATTTGTCGTTTTGTGTCTGGCTTATTTTATTTAGCATAATGTCTTCAAGGTTTATGTTGTAGCATATGTCAGAATTGCATTCCTTTTTGAGGCCGAATAATACTCACTTTGTATGTATATACCATATTTTGTTTATCCTTTCATCTGCTGATGGATATTCATATTGTTCCCACCTTTTGGTTATTGTATATGATGCCACTGTGAACATGGATATAAAAATACCTGTTCAAGTCCCTGCTTTCAGTTCTGGAAAGTGGAATTGCTGGATCATTCTCTGTTTAATTTGTTGAGGAGTTGCCAAGCCATTTTCACAGCAGGTGCACCATTTTACATTCTCATTAGCAATACTTGAAGGTTCCACTTTCCCCAAATCCTAGCCAACACTTGTCATTTTCTGTGTTTTTGATACTAGCCATCTTAATAGAGATGTGAAGTGGTATCTCAATGCCCTATCAAAAAAAAAAAAAAAAGTAGTATCGGGCCAGGCACAGTGACTCACACCTGTAATTCCAGCACTTTGGGAGGCTGAGGCAGGTGGATCACAAGGTCAGATTGAGACCATCATGGCTAACACAGGGAAACCCTGTCTCTACTAAAAAATACAAAAAATTAGCCAGGTGTGGTGGCACGCACCTGTAGTCCCAGCTAGTCGGGAGGCCGAGGCAGGAGAATTGCTTGAACCCAGGAGGCAGAGGGTGCACTGAGCCGGGATTGTGCCATTGTACTCCAGCCTGGGTGACAGAGCAAGACTGTCTCAAAAAAAAAAAAGAAAAAAAAGTAATATCTGGCAGGTAACTGACAGCACCCAGATTAAAGGGATACCTGAAAAGTAATATAAGCTATAGAATGACATAAAGATGTCTAGATTGAGAATAAACCTATATATTTTTATCAGTTTTCTATGGAAATAGATATCTGCAATTCACCTATATTATATTTCATAGGATTATTTATTATGGTTAAGAGTAGTTACTAGAAATTCTGCATACAGATTACCATAAGAATAAAATCAGCAATATAAACATAGGAAAAGTAACAGCCCTGAAATTATTAAATTTAACTCAAATATTTTATTAAATACTTACTCCATGACCTGGATGCAACAAGACATTAGGAGATACAAGACGTACAAACTGTGGTTCCTGCCCTGACATCGCTTACTATCTGAGACAGTAGAAAACTCGTTAAATTATTAAAGAACAATTATGAGCCAGACTATAACCAAATCCTATAATGAGAGATCATCTGCAAGTGCATTGGAAGAGGTAATAGGAAAAAAAGGGAGAGATTACTAGGGAGCACCGTAGTTGGAGACATCTTCAGTTATGAATTGTGGCCTATCTTGTACTGTAAAGGCTAGGTGATATTTGAAGGATGCTGAGGTGTGGAAAGGGATAGGTAGCAGAAACAGCTCGGGCAGACTATGGAAGCCATAAATACTCAGAGTAAGGAATTTGGGTGAGTGTGGGTGTGTTTTAAATGAGAAGTATAAGGAATTTTTTAGAGTGATTAGTAACAGTGTACTGTTACTAGGGAGAAAGGGAATAGGAAGGAATACCAGTGAAGATACCCTTGTATTAATTTTGGTTATTGGGTTGAATTGACCAAGGATTTGTGTTTCGGTAACAACAATAGAAAATATAGATCAATTTCTCAAATACCTGAACTAGGGTCTCTTAACACATTGAGTGAAATGCTGGGAAGAAATCAGAATTAGGAGTCGGCCAGGCATGGTGGCTCACACCTGTAATCCAAGCACTTTGGGTGGCCAAGGTGGAAGAATCGCTTGAGCTTAGAAGTTGGAGACCAGCCTGAGCAACATAGTGAGACCTTATCTTTTCTATTAATACAAGTAAAAAATATTTAGCCAGGCATAATGGCCTGCATTTATAGTCCCAGCTACTTTGGAGGCTGAGGCAGGGAGATCGCTTGAGCCCAGGAGATCGAGGCTGCAGTGAGCTATGATCGCACCACTGTACTCCAGCCTGGGCGACAGAGCAAGACTCTGCTCAAAAAAAAAAAGGGGGGGTCACTGGAGAGGATTGAAACACCTTTAGTTGTACTATTATTGTGTAGCCTGGTTGATTACATCAAAATTATGCAGTTGTTAGGAGGAGGAAATTAGAATACAAATAGAAAGAAAAATATTTACGTGATTTTATGATAGCTTAAAGATTTCAAGACGTGAGGAAAAAAAATCAGTTTTACAGTGACATTTAGAGGAAAAACCAAAGAGGATTTGAAACATTAATAAAAACTCTATGCAGGATAGAAAGAGAAGCTAACAAGAATAGGAAGTGATTTATTTCAGGATAAAACAATATTAAAGAGAAAGGCCCACTAATAAACAAGGTCATACAACTCTAACAAAGCCCATCTTTAATGGAAAAATTAAATCCATTTTTAAAAGCTAACTTTAGTGGTTGCTTTGGCAACACATAAAATTTATTATACTAAAAAAAATTTATTTGTGTTTTTTATACTAAAGAAATTAAAAGGCTGGGCACGGTGGCTCACGCCTGTAATCCCAGCATTTTGGGAGGCCGAGGCAGGCGGATCACGAGGTCAGGAGATTTGAGACCATCCTGGCTAACACGGTGAAACCCCATTTCTACTAAAAATACAAAAAATTAGCCAGGCGTGGTGGCAGGTGCCGGTAGTCCCAGCTACTCGGGAGGCTGAGGCAGGAGAATGGCGTGAACCTGGGAGGCGAGGCTTGCAGTGAGCCGAGATCGCCGCGAGCCAGCCTGGGCGACAGAGCGAGACGTTTCCAAAAAAAAAAAAAGAAATTAAAAATTTTTATTTATATTTTTTATTATACTAAAAAAATGGAACGATACAGAGAAGATTAGCATGGCCCCTGACATGCAAGTTCGTGAAGCGTTCTATTTTTTTTTATAAGTAAATAAAAGCTGACTTTATAAGAAAAATTAAGTTAAATAAAGGATACAAAGTTATATTAAACAAGTGATACTGCTCTTGCAACATCCTAAAATGGGTTAAAAAAACTCAGGAAAAAATTGCCCCTTCGCCTATAAATGCTGTGAATAACGTTTTTAGTGAAAAGGGTAATATTCAGTTATATTTTTGATTCCTAATGATATTTTGTCCTATTAACCTGAGAGAAAAAAATTATAAGAGCAAAAAGAAAGCTTATTCAGATTTTATTTGTTGATATGTTGCCTAATAAGTTTGTCATAAGTTCTTCGTAAAAGCAGTTGAATAAGTAGAAAATAAAGGTTTAGAAGGCTCTGGAATATAGCAGACAAGAAATAAGGAACATTTGTATATCAAAAAAATGAATTAGACTGTTTAAAAATTGATAGCTTTTTGGACTGGATTTTTAATTAATGGAGGGGCAGGCTTCCAATTTACTTCTCCATTCTATCTAAAGCTATCCTTATTCAGACACTTCAGCATTCATACTAACACCTACCAATCCTTGGTCTGTGAAAACCCCTCAACCCTGGCTACATTCATTTATACTCCATTTTAACTTACTTGAACACTTAACATCTTTGAGCTTGCTTCCTGTCACAACCTCAAATTCTGAAGCTTCTCTAGATCTTAATACTCTTAATAGCTCCCATTTCCTCAGTTCTCCTGATCCTACACTTCTTCCTGCCTCAACATGCCTTCTAACTCAGCCTGAACCCCAGGACTGATCATTTCCGTTCATTTTTTGGACCAAAAGTGGTAGTGCCAAGACTAAAACTCACAGTCCAGAGCTCTTGTCACTTCTCTATATTGATTTATTTGCTACAAAAAGACATACTTCTTTCTCCCACAGATAGCCGCTGCTACTTTCATTGCCATCAAGGTTTTATTTTTAATTTGCCCAAAAGGAGCATTAAAAGGCAATTAGATCGTAGGATATTAATATTCTCATTTTTTCTTTCATTATATTTTTCTTTTGTGCATTTATTCATTCAACAAATATTTATTGGCTGCCTACAGTACACTAGGCACTGCAAATATTTATGCTGTAAATAGAAGTACCTCTTTATACACATACAGTATTTAAAGATGGAAATGCCTAAGAGAGAGACAAGATTATTAATCAGGCCATCTAGAAATGCTTAGAATCTCTTTTTTTTTTTGAGACAGGGTCTCGCTGTGTCGCCCAGTGGCGCAATCTCGGCTCACTGCAAGCTCCGCCTCCCAGGTTCACGCCATTCTCCTGCCTCAGCCTCCCGAGTAGCTACAGGTGCCCGCCACCACGCCCGGCTAATTTTTTGTATTTTTAGTAGAGATGGGGTTTCACCATGTTAGCCAGGATGGTCTTGATCTCTCGACCTCGTGATCCACCCGCCTCAGCCTCCCAAAGTGCTGGGATTACAGACGTGAGCCACCGCACCCGGCCTAGAACCTCTTTATATGTGCCTGCTTATCAGTCGTCCATCTAAGCTTGAAAATTTTCAAGGATAGGGAATTGAAGGAACATTAAGGTAGCCATTTTAAGTTTGAAAAGATCTTTCTACCAGCTGGGCCAACATGGTGAAACCCTGTTTCTACTAAATTAGCTGGCCATGATGGCAGGCACCTTTAATCCTTGCTACTCGGGAGGCTGAGGCAGGAGAATTGCTTCAACCCCCAGGAGTGGGAGGCTGCAGTGAGCCACGATCGCACCACTTTACTCCAGCCTAGGCGACAAAGCATGACTCTGTCTCAAAAAAAAAAAAAAAAAAACTTTCTGTTGAAAAATTAAGTGTTTGACTCCCTATAATTTTCTCATACTCTTCCTACTTCTAAAATGTGTAGCCGTATAGAAGCAAACACTTTTATTGTTTTCAGATATTTCGTCTTTCGTTCCTAACATGACATGATTTAAAGTTACTTTACCATCCAGCCAAAGCCTATTTCAGGCTCTTTATGTATATCTTTCAAGGTACTTTTCACCCACAGCTCTTTACTACTAACACTGCAGGAATTATCTGACCCTAGAAAAGAATAGCTCTGTATTAGTTTGGGTTTGGATTTTTTTCGTTTTTCATTATTTTTGTTTTGTTTTGTTTTGTTTTTTGTTATTGAGACAAGGTCTCACTCTGTCACCCCGGGTGGAGTGCAGTGGCATGGTCACAGCTCACTGCAGCCTCGACCTCCTAGCCTCAAGCAATCCTCCCACCTCAGCCTCCCAGGTAGCTGGGACTACAGGTGCACACCACTATGCCTGGCTAATTTTTGTATTTTTTGTAGATGGGGTCTTGCCATGTTGCCCAGGCTCAAGTGATTCTCCTGCCCTGGCCTCCCAAAGTATTGGGATTACAGGCATGAGCTACCATGCCCAGCCTGTATCAGTTTTCTATTGCTGCATAATAAATTACCACAAATTTAGCAACTTAACACACTTTTGTTTTCTCACAGTCTCCATGGGTCAAACATTATGGCATGGCTTATCTGGTTCCTCTGCTCAAGGCTTCATAAGTCTTCATTCTCATCTAGAGTTTGCAGTCCTCTTAGTTACTTGAGGCCCTCATTCCTAGACACCATCCCTCTCCTTAGGCAGTTCACAAAATGGTCAACATGGCTATTTGTTTCTTTGAGGCCAGCTCTCTCCATTCCATCTCTGCCCTCCATCATGAAAGTGGTTTCCCATCACATTCACTGGTGCCACCGTCACTCAAGGCAAGGGAATTATACAAGGGCCTGGGTCATTGGGGCTTACTTTGGATTTCTGCCTACCACAAGCACTATCACTTTCCTCATTCTAATAGTATGTACCTGTTAATATATTTCTAAAATTTAATTTGCTTTTGAGTAGCTACATCAAAATTCACTGAGCTCACACTCTACTAAAGCCCCTAAATCTTCTATTTATGTTTCTCCTAAGATTACTCCACGATGTAGTTTGTGACTACTTGGTCTTTGGTATGGGATCTTTTCTCTATGTCTGTTAAATTCCATCTTGTTAGATCTAACCGATCTAGCCTGTCAACACTTGCTACCTATATCCCTCATCCAGTATGTTTACCATATCTCTCAAGCTGGATGGGATTGCTAAAATTTTAGCTTCAGAATTTCAGATCTCCAGCACTTGCTGCTGGTTTTCAGGGAGCTGCTACAGGCTAGGTTTTGCTACATTGTAAAACAATGTAACTTTAAAATTTCAAGGTTTTAAAATTTTTCATTACAAAGATAGCACTTGTTCATAATAGAAATATCAGAATATACAGAAAAGTTAAAAAAAAACACATAGACATACTGTTTACATTGTGGTAGGTTTTTAAAACATTTTTAAATATACAGTGTTTTTTGGTTTATTTGCTTGCTTTATATAGTTTAGATTTAGATCTTAGTATAAAAACATTTTTTATAATTCCATTTTACATTAATAATATTGTAATGATGTTCTAAGTTATAAATGTTTTATGACCACCATTTGAAATTGCTGCATAATAATCGACTCAACTTTCCCTGTGTTGTTGGACACTTAGATTGTTTCTAATTCCTTGCTATTCTGGATAATACTGGAATCAACTTTTTTATAAGGTTTTTTAAATATTTGAAGTATTTTTAGGATACCTTTCTAGAAATGCTAAGTGAAAGGAAATGATTTTGTTTTTTCTAAAAGATTTATAAATCTTTTAATTTTCTAAATGATTTATACTAATGTATACTCCTAACAACTAATCAAAGTGCCTATTTCATAGCACCTTCTGTAGAGGAGGAACTGTTTTGTGGGCCTAACAGACTATGTAAATTTTCACTGTAAAAGTGAAAGATGAATGAGAATATGAATGAAAATAATCATTTCCTGGATTTCTCTTTTTTACTTCTGGTCATTCACCATCAAGGGATTTAGAATAGAGTGGATTAAGGTATATTGAGTTTTTACTGAATAGTGTTATAGAAACAGTATGCAGTAAGCAAGACACCCTTCAAAGAGTTTGGCTTTGTTCTTATTTACCTAACTTTGAATGCTAGACCAGCTCGGTAAATTAATACAAATATAGAGACTAAGCTCCAGCTTCTCAAAATATGTATAACTTGAAAAAGTATAGCAATCAACTGATGCAGAGGTAAAGAAGAGTGTATAGTGTTGAAGAGTAAGATTATTCACTCTCTGATGATATGTCAGTTTTGAGATTTTGGTAATAGGAATTACACAAGCATGCTGTATGTGATACCATAACTTAGGCCACCTATTGTCTTTAACCTGAAAAAAATAAAAAATTTTAACTGCATTTCTTTTTATTTGTATTATCTGTGTTGATTCTCCTTTCTCTTTTCTAGTAGCAGAGTTGAGAAAATACGGATTGTGTTGTTAGAAGGGCCTGGGACCTTAGGCAAGTTATATAATGTCTCTGAGCATCATTTTACTCATTTTGAAAGTGGGAATAATAGTGTTTACATAATAGGGTTGTTGTGAGAATGAAAAGAAATGATGTTTGTAAAATTTCCAGCACACAATGGGTATTCGGTCAATGTTTGCTCCTTTTTCTTTCTTTACAGCAGTGAAGTCTCAACTCTGTAGCACTGGAAGGTTAAACATTCTAGATAAGCGTTCTTTTCAGTTAGCTGAACAGTTACATTCTGCCTTTTATTTTTTAACTGTTTTTCTATAAAATACTTTTTAAAAAATATATTCCATACTTCATTACTTCCTTCTTAAATCATTTTACTATACCATGGGTATTTATAGCTGGTGTGAGACATAAGGCTGAAGCTTCTCTTTCTCTCTTGCAATTGCTAAAACCTACTGGTTGGCATGCAGCCCAGTCCTCTTTATGGCTGGCTATTCTCTGTGGTCTAAAATGTCTACAAGTTGCCACCTCTGTCATAGCTTCTAATTTCTGCTGCCTGCTACTGTTGCTACCCCATTCCTTCTAATTACCATTAGGCTCTGCTGGCCTCTTACCCATTTATGCTCTTTACTCTTTGCTGTTTTTTAACTGTTCAGTCTCTTTTTCCTCTGTTGCATCTCATATTTCATAGGCAAAGACAGGCCTTTCATTGCTTTCTCAGACCAGCTAGAAGAATTCTTCTATACAGAGCCAACTGGTCACAATGTGTCTAATATGGTCCTCATCAGCATTTTTTCCCTACTCTGGGCCCTATTCCAGGTACTTGAAAATGCCAAAAATCAAAGCCAACTATATTTACTTTTCTTGCAAGTCGTTTATTTTTCTTTTGAAATAGGGTGTCTTTCTGTCACCCAGGCCGGTCTCAAACTCCTGGGCTCAAGCGATTCACCTGCCTTGGCCACCCAAAATGCTGGATTACAGGCGTGAACCACCACACCTGGCCTGTTTGTTTTTGTTTTGTTTTGTTTTGTTTTTATGCTTACTTTTACTATATGCAAAGTTTTGTGCAGATACAAAGGATAAAAGAAATCGTAGTCTATAAAATTAAATTATACCATGATCCTTACCTTCAAAGGAGCAGAAGAACACAAACATAATACAGTTAAAAGATGAAGGAGGTCGTGGGAGACAGTTTTAAGTAAGGATTGTGAAGGCTGAAGGTTCTGCTTAAACTTATAAAGAGGAGTAGCTGTTTTTGAATCCAGTCTCAAAGTATTGGGTGATAGTTTAGAATCCTATAAGTCAGAACAGAGAAAAACAGGCCAAATGGAAGGGAGCTTCCATGATTCTCTACCATTTTAAAGGTATGATAAAGAATCATTTAGGAGGATTATGGGTACTTTTTGCCTTTCCTTGTTTGAGAATCTGAGTCTTTAAACTTTGTATATTATTTTATCAGTTATGTATATTGCTTATAGGTTTTTAATATTTATTTGGAAACAGGATATGGAGGTGGAATAAACTTTTTTTATAAGATTTTTTAAATATTTGAAGTATTTAGGTTATGTGTTTTTATGCTTTCATAGCTTCAATTTTAAGCATGCTTGAATTTTTTTACATTTTAACTCTATTATGTAATTTTGTTTATTTTTAATTCAGTTGGGTATTTTTATTTTACCCTAATGTTTCATCTATTAAAAAGATTTCAAACATATAACCTATTTTAATTCATTAGAATAGTTTCTGCTGCTGTTTGTAACAACTTCATATTGATTAAATTTGAACATTTCCTTTAAGATAAACAGAAGGGAAAAACATAAATAATCATGACAAACAACCTTTTCTGGTGTGGTCATTTGAAATGAAACAACAAAAAAAATTCAATCAATTTAAATCTAGAAAAATTAGCTGATATAAGTTGTAAACCAGATGAGTAAAAGCTTTCACTTATTCATTCTTGACATTCAATTCCATTTATTCTTTGTAATATATTTTAAAACAGAATGTCTGCAAAGACTAAGGTTTAGGTTCCTATATTCTATTCTGAGATTATTGAGAAAAAATGTTTGGGCTTATACTCATGCTTTAATATCAATTCCATTTTAACACACAAAGAAGACTAACAGAGTAAAGATTTTATAGGGACATGGTGATGTGGTTTATTAAGGCATCATAATTATAATAGTAAGTGTATTATAGTAGACTTAAGATAATTATTAATAATAATTTAAAGCTGAACAGGCTTTATATTAGTGAGTCATAATCATTCCAAATAATTATGTTCATGATTGAATATTTCGTAAGTACCTATTGTATGCTAGGCATACAAAAAATGAGTAAGAGAAGAATAACTTACATTTGGGTCCCTAAACACTACAATTGGATTAGATAATAATTTAAGATAATTGTCTTTTCTTTGTTTCACTCAAATACCTATCCTTTATCAAAGTGCTTAGAGGCATTCAAACAATTCAGAGTTGAAAAATCTTGATATCTTTTTTAAAGACTGATCCTTTTCTCTACTACTCTTGGAAGGCAGAATAGATAATCTAATTAGAGGACAGTCTGGTTGGCCTCCTGTCTTTCTATTCCCCACTTGCCAGTCAATTCTGTAATTGGAGTCATGGTTCTTATGTTCATGTCCTTGCTCTAATTGATTTCTAGGTAGACATTCCCTAAATTGAAAGATCAAAAATCTCAACATTTCACATTAAACAGTAGAACACTTCAGCCCACAGCATCTGAACACAAAAGCTCCAAATTAGGCATGGCGATCTGAGGAACACAGCAAACAAGAAATGGATTGGGAAGTGGTAGGTAAGCCTATCATGCTTGTAATTGTAAAGAGCTACTTATAAGTAACCATGATTTTAGTCGGTTTGATGAGTTTTTCCTTGGAACAGCTAAGTAATAATTAAATCACTGAAGAAGTTTGTAAGCGTGTAGATGGTATTCCAATTCAGAGAGTGTACCAACAATACCATGACCACAGAGAGCATAAAAATAAATTTTAGCTGTAACTTTTTCTTATTACAAAGTAATAATATATTTTATAAATTTTTACAAAAACAAGTGATTGGTTTTCCTGACAATAACAGGAAGAATAGTGGAAGTGAACATCTGATTCAAGTGGGTTCAAGAGATAATGGGAAGGAGGAATTAGAGTATAGACAATGCTTTCATGAATTTTGCTGTAAAGAGGAGAGAAATGGGGCATTAGAGGGATGGTTAAGGTTTGGAGAGATAGCAGCATATTTATATCCTGATGGAACCTATACAGAAAATAGGGAAAACTGATAATGCAAACAAAAGAAAATCTTTGTCATCTATAATATTATCCTCAAGATAATCCCTGTTTTCATTCTCATGCTTTTAAAATCTTTTTCCTGTAGGTAGAGATACAATTTTAAAACAAAAATGGGACCATGCTGTACATAGTTTTATAACCTACTTTATTATTAATATTTTCTCATATCCATATTCTTTTTAACATAATTTCTTATGACTACCTAGTATCGTATAATATGCCTGCAGTATACTATACTTGTAGCCATTCCACTGTTAAGATATATAGGTTGTTTCTATTTTGCAATATGTAAACTACGTTGTAAACTCCATAAAGGCAAAGACTGTAACTTGGCTTGTTTATTGCTGTGTCCCTGGTATATAGTAGACTTTCAGAAAGCAGATATTTAAATGAATTCTACTCTTCCAAACCTCCACCCATGCAGCTAAATATGGCTGGAAAAAAATACACAACCATGCTCACTCCATGTTTATAACCACTAATCTCAGCAGTGACACTACATTTCCTTATCCCATGAACTCTACCAGTTAGATGACTTTTTCATATTTTCTCTTCTCTCCTCAAAATTTAGATATCTCGATCCTCATCATCATTGTGTGCTGGTGACCTTCCTTCCCGTTTAACTGATGAAACAGGAGCCATTAAAAAAGAACTTCTGCAAATTCTCACTACCATATCTACTGACTTACCTGCATCTGTGCTTTTATAGTTCACTTTCCTTTGTATTAGTGTGGATGAACTATCTGGGCTTCTGGTTAAGGCCCTCCCCTCTGCTTGTGTACTATATCTCATCCTGCTCAAGGATCTTACTCCATATTTAAACCCCCCACCCCTGTTTTTGTTTTTTTGTTTTTATATTATCAGTTTTCTCTCTCTTCTGTGTAGATTTCCATCAGGATACAGTTATACTGCTATCTTCTAGCCCCTTTTCCATTTATGTAATGCCCCATTTCTTTCCTCCTTTTTACAACAAAATCCCATGAAAGAGTTCTTTATACTCTAATTCCTTCATTCCCATAATCTCTTGAACCCACTTGATCTCAAATGTTCACTTCCACCATTCTTCCTGTTCTTATCAGGAAAACCAGTGACTTCCACTTTGCTAAATCCAGTGACTATTTCTTAGTCTTTACCATACCTGACCTATCAGCAGCATGTGGCACAGTTGATCACTCCTTCTATTTTCAACCTAGCAGCCAGAGTGATCCTCTTAACCCATAAGTGAAGTCAAGCTATTCCTCTGCTCACAACCCTTCAGTGGCCTCTCACTGAATTAAACATAAAAGCCAAAATCCTTAGAATGGCTTACAAGGCCCTATGCCATCTGGCCCTTTATTACCTCTCTCTCCCCTCATCTCCTATTACTAATCTAACTTCCTTTCATTGCTTCAGTAACACACTGGCCTCCTCTCAGTTCCTCAGACATGCTGGGTACATAACCATTTCAGGGTCTTTGCACTTGCTCATCTTGTTCCCTCCTATTGCTTTTCCCCCAGATATTTAGACAGCTTATTCCCTTACCATCTTCACATTTTTCTCCCCTAGTTGTCTCAGTAAGGTCTACTCTGCCTACCTTATTTTAAGTTGATATCCAATCTGCTCTACCTCCCAGCATTCTGTATCTTTCTTTCCTGCTTTATTTTTCTCTGTAGCACATACTATCATCTAGTATACTATATTTTACTTAGCTTGTTTTCTGTTCCCCCTCTCCCAATTAGGGCGAGATTTTTGTCTTGTTTGCTGTCCTTAGAACAGTGCCTAACACGTAGTTGATACTCAATAAGTATTTCTTTTTTTCTTTTTTTAATTATACTTTAAGTTTTAGGGTGCATGTGCACAACGTGCAGGTTTGTCACATATGTATACATGTGCCATGTTGGTGTGCTGCACCCATTAACTCGTCATTTACATTAGGTATATCTCCTAACGCTATCCCTCCCTCCTCCTTCCACCCTACAACAGGCCCCGGGGTGTGATGTTCCCCTTCCTGTGTCCAAATATTCTCATTTTTCAATTCCCACCTATGAGTGAGAACATGCAGTGTTTGGTTTTTTGTCCTTGCAATAGTTTGCTGAGAATGACGGTTTCCAGCTTCATCCATGAACATGATGAAGGACATGAACTCATCATTTTTTATGGCTGCATAGTATTCCATGGTGTATATGTGCCACATTTTCTTAATCCAGTCTGTCATTGATGGACATTTGGGTTGGTTCCAAGTCTTTGCTATTGTGAATAGTGCCTCAGTAAACATATGTGTGCATGTGTCTTTATAGCAGCATGATTTATACTCCTTTGGGTATATACCCAGTAATGGGATGGCTGGGTCAAATGATATTTCTAGTTCTAGATCCCTGAGGAATTGCCACACTGACTTCCACAATGGTTGAGCTAGTTTACAGTCCCACCAACAGTGTAAAAGTGTTCCTGTTTCTCCACATCCTCTCTAGCACCTGTTGTTTCCTGACTTTTTAATGATTGCCATTCTAACTGGTGTGAGATGGTATCTCATTGTGGTTTTGATTTGCATTTCTCTGATGGCCAGTGATGATGAGCATCTTTTCATGTGTCTTTTGGCTGCAAAAATGTCTTCTTTTGAGAAGTGTCTATTGATATCCTTTGCCCACTTTTTGATGGGGTTGTTTGTTTTTTTCTTATAAATTTGTTTGAGTTTTTTGTAGATTCTGGATATTAACCCTTTGTCAGATGAGTAGATTGCAAACATTTTCTCCCATTCTGTAGGTTGCCTGTTCACTCTGATGGTAGTTTCTTTTGCTGTGCAGAAGCTCTTTAGTTTTTAATTAGATCCCATTTGTCAATTTTGGCTTTTGTTGCCATTGCCATTGGTGTTTTAGACATGAAGTCCTTGCCCATGCCTATGTCCTGAATGGTATTGCCTAGGTTTTCTTCTAGGGTTTTTATGGTTTTAGGTCTAACATTTAAGTCTTTAATCCATCTTGAATTAATTTTTGTATAAGGTGTAAGGAAGGGATCCAGTTTCAGCTTTCTACATATGGCTAGCCAGTTTTCCCAGCACCATTTATTAAATAGGGAATCCTTTCCCCATTGCTTGTTTTTCTCAGGTTTGTCAAAGATCAGATAGTTGTAGATGTGTGGCATTATTTCTGAGGGCTCTGTTCTGTTCCATTGGTCCATATCTCTGTTTTAATACCAGTACCATGCTTTTTTGGTTACTGTTTGTAGTACAGTTTGAAGTCAGGTAGTGTGATGCCTCCAGCTTTGTTCTTTTGTCTTAGGATTGACATGGCAATGTGGGCTCTTTTTTTGGTTCCATATGAACTTTAAAGTAGTTTTTTCCAATTCTGTGAAGAAAGGCATTGGTAGCTTGATGGGGATGGCATTGAATCTATAAATTACCTTGGGCAGTATGGCCATTTTCACGATATTGATTCTTCCTATCCATGAGCATTTGTTTGGATGTTCTTCCATTGTTTGGATCCTCTTGTTCTTCCATTTGTTTGGATCCTCTTTTATTTGATTGAGCAGTGGTTTGTAGTTCTCCTTGAAGACGTCCTTCACATCCCTTGTAAGTTGGATTCCTAGGTATTTTATTCTCTTCGAACCAATTGCGAATGGGAGTTCACTCATGATTTGGCTCTCTGTTTGTCTGTTATTGGTGTATAAGAATGCTTGTGATTTTTGCACATTGATTTTGTACCCTGAGACTTTGCTGAAGTTGCTTATCAGCTTAAGGAGATTTTGGGCTGAGACGATGGGGTTTTCTAGATATACAATCATGTCATCTGCAAACAGGGACAATTTGATTTCCTCTTTTCCTAATTGAATACCCTGTATTTCCTTTTCCTGCCTGATTGCCCTGGCCAGAACTTCCAACACTGTGTTGAATAGGAGTGGTGAGAGAGGGCATCCCTGTCTTGTGCCCATTTTCAAAGGGAATGCTTCCAGTTTTTGCCCATTCAGTATGATATTGGCTGTGGGTTTGTCATAGATAGCTCTTATTATTTTGAGATACGTCCCATCAATACCTAATTTATTGAGAGTTTTTAGCATGAAGGGCTGTTGAATTTTGTCAAAGGCCTTTTCTGCATCTATTGAGATAATCATGTGGTTTTTGTCATTGGTTCTGTTTATATGCTGGGTTACATTTATTGATTTGCGTATGTTGAACCAGCCTTGCATCCCAGGGATGAAGCCCACTTGATCATGGTGGATAAGCTTTTTGATGTGCTGTTGGATTCGGTTTTTCAGTATTTTATTGAGGATTTTTGCATTGATGTTCATCAGGGATATTGGTCTAAAATTCTCTTTTTTTGTTGTGTCTCTGCCAGGCTTTGGTAGCAGGATGATGCTGGCCTCATAAAATGAGTTAGGGAGGATTCCCTCTTTTTCTATTGATTGGAATAGTTTCAGAAGGAATGGTACCAGCTCCTCCTTGTACCTCTGGTGGAATTCGGCTGTGAATGTCTGGTCCTGGACTTTTTTTGGTTGGTGAGCTATTAATTTTTGCCTCAATTTCAGAGCCTGTTACTGGTCTCTTCAGAGATTCAACTTCTTCCTGGTTTAGTCTTGGGAGGGTGTATGTGTCGAGAAATTTATCCATTTCTTCTAGATTTTCTAGTTTATTTGCATAGAGGTGTTTATAGTATTCTCTGATGGTAGTTTGTATTTCTTTGGGATTGGTGGTGATGTCCCCTTTATCATTTTTTATTGTGTCTATTTGATTCTTCTCTCTTTTCTTCTTTATTAGTCTTGCTAGCAGTCTATCAATCTTTTTTTCAAAAAACCAGCTCCTGGATTCATTGAGTTTTTGAAGGGTTTTTTGTGTCTCTATCTCCTTCAGTTCTGCTCTGATCTTAGTTATTTCTTGCCTTCTGCTAGCTTTTGAATGTGTTTGCTCTTGCTTCTCTAGTTCTTTTAATTGTGATGTTAGGGTGTCAATTTTAGATTTTTCCTGCTTTCTCTCGTGGGCATTTAGTGCTATAAATTTCCCTCTACACACTGCTTTGAATGTGTCCCAGAGATTCTGGTATGTTGTGTCTTTGTTCTCATTGGTTTCAAAGAACATCTTTATTTCTGCCTTCATTTCGTTATGTACCCAATAGTCATTCAGGAGCAGATTGTTCAGTTTCCACATAGTTGAGTGGTTTTGAGTGAGTTTCTTAATCCTGAGTTCTAGTTTGATTGCACTGTGGTCTGAGAGACAGTTTGTTATAATTTCTGTTCTTTTACATTTGCTGAGGAGTGCTTTACTTCCAACTATGTGATCAGTTTTGGAATAAGTGCAGTGTGATGCTGAGAGGAATGTATATTCTGTTGATTTGGGGTGGAGAGTTCTGTAGATGTCTATTAGGTCCTCTTGGTGCAGAGCTGAGTTCAATTCCTGGATATCCTTGTTAACTTTCTGTCTCGTGGATCTGTCTAATGTTGACAGTGGGGTGTTAAAGTCTCCCATTATTATTGTGTGGGAGTCTAAGTCTCTTTCTAGGTCTCTAAGGACTTGCTTTATGAATCTGGGTGCTCACGTATTGGGTGCATATATATTTAGGATAGTTAGCTCTTCTTGTTGAATGGATCCCTTTACCATTATGTAATGGCCTTCTTTGTCTCTTTTGATCTTTGTTGGTTTAAAGTCTGTTTTATCAGAGACTAGGATTGCAACCCCTGCCTTTTTTTGTTTTCCATTTGCTTGGTAGATCTTCCTCCATCCCTTTATTTTGAGCTTATGTGTGTCACTGCATGTGAGATGGGTTTCCTGAATACAGCACACTGATGGGTCTTGACTCTTTACCCAATTTGCCAGTCTGTGTCTTTTAATTGGAGCATTTAGCCCATTTACATTTAAGGTTAATATTGTTATGTGTGAATTTGATCCTGTCATTATGATGTTAGCTGGTTATTTTGCTCGTTAGTTGATGCAGTTTCTTCATAGCCTCGATGGTCTTTACAATTTGGCATGTTTTTGCAGTGGCTGGTACCGGTTGTTCCTTTCCATGTTTAGTGCTTCCTTCAGGAGCTCTTTTAGGGCAGGCCTGGTGGTGACAAAATCTCTCAGCATTTGCTTGTCTGTAAAGTATTTTATTTCTCCTTCACTTATGAAGCTTAGTTTGGCTGGATATGAAATTCTGGGTTGAAAATTCTTTTCTTTAAGAATGTTGAATATTGGCCCCCACTCTCTCCTGGCTTGTAGAGTTTCTGCTGAGAGATCAGCTGTTAGTATGATGGGCTTCCCTTTGTGGGTTACCTGACCTTTCTCTCTGGCCGCCCTTAACATTTTTTCCTTCATTTCAACTTTGGTGAATCTGACAATTATGTGTCTTGGGGTTGTTCTTCTCGGGGAGTATCTTTGTGGCGTTCTCTGTATTTCCTGAATTTGAATGTTGGCCTGCCTTGCTAGTTTGGGGAAGTTCTCCTGGATAATATCCTGCAGAGTGTTTTCCAACTTGGTTCCCTTCTCCCCATCACTTTCAGGTACACCAATCAGAAGTAGATTTGGTCTTTTCACGTAGTCCCATATTTCTTGGAGGCTTTGTTTGTTTCTTTTTATTCTTTTTTCTCTAAACTTCTCTTCTCGCTTCATTTCATTCATTTGATCTTCTATCACTGATACCCTTTCTTCCAGTTGATCGAATCGGCTACTGAGGCTTGTGCATTCATCACGTAGTTCTCGTGCCATGGTTTTCAGCTCCATCAGGTCCTTTAAGGACTTCTGTGCGTTGGTTATTCTAGTTAGCCATTCGTCTAATTTTTTTTCAAGGTTTTTAACTTCTTTGCCATGGGTTCACACTTCCTCCTTTAGCTCAAAGTAGTTTGATTGTCTGAAGCCTTCTTCTCTCAACTCATCAAAGTCATTCTCCGTCCAGCTTTCTTCCATTGCCGGTGAGGAGCTGCGTTCCTTTGGAGGAGGAGAGGCGCTCTGATTTTTAGAGTTTCCAGTTTTTCTGCTCTGTTTTTTTCCCATCTTTGTGGTTTTATCTACCTTTGATCTTTGATGATGGTGATGTACAGATGGGGTTTTGGTGTGGATGTCCTTTCTGTTTGTTAGTTTTCCTTCTAACACTCAGGACCTTCAGCTGCAGGTCTGTAGGAGTTTACTGGAGGTCCACTCCAGACCCTGTTTGCCTGGGTATCAGCAGCGGTGGCTGCAAAACAGTGGATATTGGTGAACAGCAAATGTTGCTGCCTGATCGTTCCTCTGGAAGTTTTGTCTCAGAGGAGTACCCGGCCGTGTGAGGTGTCAATCTGCCCCTGCTGGGGGGTGCCTCCTAGTTAGGCTACTCGAGGGTCAGGGACCCACTTGAGGAGGCAGTCTGTCCGTTCTCAGATCTCCAGCTGTGTGCTGGGAGAACCACTACTCTCTTCAAAGCTGTCAGACAGGGACATTTAAGTCTGCAGAGGTTTCTGCTGCCTTTTGTTTGACTATGCCCTGCCCCCAGAGGTGGAGTCTACAGAGGCAGGCAGGCCTCCTTGAGCTGCAGTGGGCTCCACCCAGTTGGAGCTTCCTGTCCGCTTTGTTTACCTACTCAAGTCTCGGCAATGGCGGGCGCCCCTCCCCCAGCCTCACTGCCGCCTTGCAGTTTGATCTCAGACTGCTGTGCTAGCAATGAGCTAGGCTCCGTGGGCATAGGACCCTCTGAGCCAGGCGCGGGATATAATCTCCTGGTGTGCTGGTTGCTAAGACCATTGGAAAAGTGCAGTATTAGAGTGGGAGTGACCCGATTTTCCAGATGCCGGCTGTCACCCCTTTCTTTTGACTAGGAAAGGGAATTCCCTGACCCCTTGTGCTTCCCGGGTGAGGCGATGCCTCGCCCTGCTTTGGCTCACGCTCAGTGCACTGCACTCACTGTCCTGCACCCACTTTCTGACTCCCCAGTGAGATGACCCCGGTACCTCAGTTGAAATGCAGAAATCACCCGTCTTCTGCGTCGCTCACACTGGGAGCTGTCAGTATTTCTTGAATGAATGAATTTAAGCCATGAACATCCTTGCAGATAAATATTTACATAAATCTTTGAATCATTTATTCACTCAGTGAAATTTTTTGAGTGCAGCAGGTCTATGAGGTCAGAATTATTTTATAATTCCAAGACATTATTTGCCTTTTTCATACTCATTGTCGTGAGCATGCAATAGCATATTTCAAAAGCTATATCACTTGTGTTGTCACAACAGATTGAATGCAGAACTAGATATGCATATCCAGTTATTTTCTGTTTAACCAGGTATTAAAGAAATTTGCAAAAATCTAAAATGATACCACTCTTCTCATTGTGTTTTTTTTTAATCTGGAAAAATATTTTCATTTTTAAAATTATGTTATGTATAATTTATGTTAAGTGTAAAACATGTAACATGTTTTTATGTTATATGTAAAATATGTAGTAACATGATGGTTTTTAAATTTACTGGCATTAATTTCTAATATGGTAAATATTGATAGATTTAAACCACATAAACAAAAGTTCTTTGAGGTCCTCAGTAATTCTGAAGAGTAACTCCAAAGAGTTACTATAAAGGGATCCTGAAACCAAAATGTTTTAAGAACTGCTATTCTAGGCCATGGTAAGAGTTTTGAACTTTATTCTAAAAACAGTAAGAAGCTGTTGAAGGATTTAAAAGCAAGGTAGTGACATAATCTGGCTCAACTTTTGAAAAGGTCATTTATCTAACTCAGTGGTCCCCAACCTTTTTGACACCAGGGACAGGTTTCGTGGAAGACAATTTTACCATGGACTGGCGTCGGGGGGATGGTTTCAGGATGATTCAAATGCATTACATTTATTGTGCACTTTATATTATTATTACATTGCAATATATTATGAGATAATTATACAACTCACTATAATATAGAATCAATGGAAGCCCTGAGCTTGTTTTCCTGCAACTAGATGGTCCCATCTAGGGGTGATGGGAGGCACTGTCAGATCATCAGGCATTAGATTCTCATTAGGAGCATACAACTTAGATCCCTCATATGTGCAGTTCACAATAAGGGTTGGCATTCCTGTGAGAATCTAATGCTGCCACTGATCTGACAAGAGGCAGAGCTCAGATGGTAATGTGAGTGATGGGGAACAACTGTAAATACAGATGAAGCTTTGCTCACTTGCCTGCCACTCACCTCCTGTTGTGTAGCCCAGTTCCTAACAGGCCACGGACAGGTAACAGGGATTGGGGACCCCTGTTTTAACTGCTGTCTGAAGAACAGATTGTAGTGGGGAAGGGGAACAAATATGAAGTTACTGCCTTTGTCTAGGTAGGAAATGGTGGAGGTTTGTACTGATGTGGGGTATTAATTTCCTAGGACAGCTGTAACAAAGTGCCACAAACTAGGTGGCTTAAAACAACAGAAATGTATTGTTAGCAGGGCCATTCTTCCTCTGAAACCTGTAGGGGAGAATCCTTTGCCTTTTTGGGCTTCTGGTGTTTGCTGGCAATTCTTGGCATTCCTTGTGTGTTTCCAAATAAGGTACCCATTGTGAGGTACAAGGAGTTAGAACTTTAACATATTTTTGGGAGACACAATTAAACTCATAACAGGTAGTAACAATGAGGTAAAGAGAAATAGATAATTAGACATCATATATTTTAGAATATACTCTCTAGTAGGAGTTGTTTGTGGATTCAATATAGAGGATGAGGAAAGTAGAATTCAAGGATGGAGCCCAAATTCTTGACTTGAGCAGCTGGGTAATAGAGCCAAATGACATACCATTTATTAACATGAAGTCTTGGGGTTGGGACAATTTTCCTTGGGGGAAAAATTTACAGAAGTGGAATTGCAAAGTCCCCTATTTCCTTAAATATCCTCATGCATCTCTTTGTCCAGATATGCTGTAGCATTGTTATATTGTTTTAGTATTATTCTATCAGATCCCCCTGGTTTAAACAATCAGATGTAGCAAAATATATTGTAGCCCAATTCACTTAGGTATACTTACGTAAAAAGAAAATAACAAAGGAACAAGGAACATGTGCTGTGGGAGAAATTCTTATAGTCAAAGTGGAACAGACAGAGTTGGCAAAGTCCTATGATATCCCCAAAGTATTTCAAATTAAACTTTGATATGGAAATTCTGATTATATAAGTTTGATACCATATTAGGATATTGACTACATTTTCCCCTGCTGAATGAAAATCTGGCTTTAGATTAAAATGGCTATCTAAGTTATTTGGTAACCTGATGGGGTTAAGGATGTTAGTTATATTACTAAGTAACATTATAACAAAAATGACCCCTTGATTGGTAAATTAATTTGGACTGGGAAGAACTGCAAAGGAATGATAAATACCTGATGGGGACACTGTACTTTGGAATGTCCTGAGTTACTTGTAATTGGCATACCCCTTGTGTGACCCTAGAAGCTACTGTTATATTGTGGCACTTGTGAAGTACCAGGGCTTCTAAGCCAAGATAGACCCCACATCTGCTGATATGGATCTCTTCCCCTAATATCTGAGTTATATCTCCTGGAGAGAAGAAACCTCCTGGGTGGCTGGATAAGCTGTCACATGAATTACCTCAAGGACTCCAGTCTGACACTACCCTGATGGCAAATTTGGAATGGTTTCTGTCTGAAATATTTCTGAATAATTGATGCTAATTGTACCCAACAGTAGTTTTGTGAGTCTGAATGATTAGAAGACCACCGTGTGGATAGAGCACATATATTATCCATTCTTTAGTTTCAACTGCTTGTTTACACTGTACCTATTTTACTCCAATTCCTCTCTCTCCAGCAATTTTAATATGATGTTAAAGTAAATGTAGTTGTTTTAGCTGCAGTTCCCAAAGCAAACTTGCTCTAAAGAACATCTGTGTAGATGTACATTTGATCAGTTGCCTTAAAAGGGATGAATAATCAGTAATACTGCCTTTGATTGTTTTCCTTTTAGTTGTTTGCTTGTCATGTTTACAGTAGCTATTTATCAATTTGGATATCATCTATTTAAGTTAGCTTTTACTGTTGTAGCCCATGTGGAGAAAGAGTTTGAAATGCCCATTTATATTTGATCACAGATGTATGGTTTTTCAAATAAGGTTTTTTTTGTGATTTTGGTTTGGTTTTTTTTGTTTGTTTGTTTGTTTGTTTTTGAAACAGAGTGTCACTCTGTTGCCCAGGCTGGAGTGCAGTGGTATAATCATGGCTCACCGCAGCCTCAGTCTCCTGGGCTTAGGAGATCCTCCCACCTCAGCCTCTCAAATAGCTGGGACCAGAGGCATGCACCACCACACCTGGCTTTAAAAAAAAAAAAAAAATTCTTATAGAGTCAAGGTCTCCCTATGTTGCCCAGGCTGATCTCAAACTCCTAGACTCAAGCAGTTCTCCCACCTCAGCCTCTCAAAGTACTGGAATTAGAGTCATGAGCCACCATGCCCAGCCTTCAAATGAAGTTTTGATCCTTAATTATTGCTTACACCCAATGAGAAAGACGTCCAGAGAATCAAGTCCTTGTATTTTGCTGTATTTTGTCGGCTTTTTGGAATATATACTGTTACTTTCTGTTTTTTATTCATAGAGAAAACTTAAGAAAACTGAGGAGTGGGCTGGTCAGAAAGTTATCTTGTAACTATTGATTAAGAAGTTAGTTCCATTATTTTGTGGAGGATTAGACAAATGTCCGGAAACAGAAAGACAGCCAGTAAAAAGAGTTACCTCTAACTTGTCCAAAGACATGTTACCCATTTGTGGTGACACTGATGGCAACTGGTAGAGAGGCAAGAAGGCGAAGTGTGCACAGGCTACAGATCACCACCCAGAGCAGTGCCACTTTAATGTTGGCTTTATTTACTTGTCATTCCAGATTCTATTTTAATACAAGCTTCCATAGAATGTTAAAAAAAAATTGAAAATCACTGATTAAGAATATAGTCTATGCTTAGAAGTGCTCCCCAAAAGTTTAAAAAAAGAATATAGCCTAAAACCAAGGTAAAACCAACATGAACATAAAATACACAGATCTATAATAAAGCTTTCTACAAATCATGTTGTGAGACCATTCCCAGACTATCAGTCAGAGACAGTTTCCCAGTTTTAGACACAGCTTGAGGAACTTGCTTGTCTGATTTCCAGTCCTTAGCAGATGAGAGGTAGAAAATTTTAAAGAGTTCAGGTACACTGATAATAATAAAGGATAAATGAATATCCTATGGCTGAGGAAAAGCTGCTTAAAAAAGAAAAAGACAAAAATCAAACTCAACAAAAAGCAAAAGTAGTCTGGGTCCATTTGGTGAAAGACCAAATAGCCTTATATACCTTAGTGCACTGTAAAGGCATCTTTTATAGTGTGTACAATAAATGATGTTTTTGTTCAATCATATTCCCAGACATTTACTTGGTGCCAGAAATTGAGGGATATAATCAGTTTGTGATGTTGACTGCGAATCGTCAGAAAAAGGTTAAATCATTGTCCATGTTCTCCATATAGAGTAATGAGAAGTAAGATGTGTTAGAAATAATTATATGCAAAAGTTTACAGGGATGATGTTTTTAATTTTTGGATGCTGAAATGTTAATGATCCAATTATTTGAAAAATCTACTGATATATACTCCCTCATTCCATAAAGATGCCAGTTAAATAAGATGTTACTGTATCTACATTGTTTCCTGGAAAGAAAGGAAAATACCTAGAACCTGCAGCTGAAAGCTTAACATACATATAGAGAGAGAGAAAAATAATCATAAAAGGCATTTGCAAGCTTCTAAATTGTCAGATTAATCATCTATTATAGAGTCACAGATCTCATAAGGAGAGACAATACATTCCAGGCTTAGAAATACTATTAAAATTTACCTAAAACTATATTACTAACTCAAAATTTTTTATTACTACTTCGAATTTCTCACAGCCAATTTGCTTGAGTGCCTCACTTATCATACATTCACTTGAAACACTGTTTTTTAAATAAAATTTATATTTTAAGTAAATTACTGGATATAACCAAATTTTCTCATTAGCCATATCATGGGAAAATCTAGCCCCTCTATGCAGCTTTGTTATTACTCTTGTATCTTTAGAGCTGACATTAGTAGAGATGGTAGATCAAGTGTGAATTGAATTAGAGCATCAGAATCATGGTCAAAAAAAAAAAAATCCAGTTACACTGAAGAGAATTTTCCACTTGGAATATATATGTGTGTATATATACATTGCCTGTATATATACAAGCTGTAAGAACAGCTTGGAATATATATGTGTGTATGTATGTGTGTGTGTGTACATATATATACACACACCTGTACAGGAATATACATATATATGTATATATACATATATGTGTGTACGTATGTATGTATCTTAATCTAGGAATATGGCTCTTGATTCAGTGTGATAAAATGTATTTAGCAGTTAAAAACCAGGGGCTACACAATTTTATGCAGAAGAAACAGCAGTGTTACCAGTGGCTTAGTGTTAAAGAGATAAAATAAATGATAGTTTCCTTGTACCAATCCTGAGCTATGTATTTAATATTTTCGTCAACACCTCATTTGGTAGAATAAAAGCATACTATATTTGATGAGGCACACAATTTGGAGATACAAGAAAACTCAGTCCTTAAAGGAAATATTCCTAAAATGGAGACATGATCAAAAATAAGAAAGAATTGCTGCAGAGTACATGTGAGGAAAGAAATAATCTGTTTAACTTCAGGAGCACATGTGGAAGAAAAAAGAATCCAGAAATCAAACAGAATATAGTAGTGATTTTGCATCTAGTAACTATAAGCTAAATATCCTGTTCATCATTGTTTAGACCTTCATTGTATTACCATGTCTGACATTGCACTCCACACTGTAGGAAATAAATGGGAACATTCTTCTAAAGGGTTTAAGTAAAAGGAAAAAGGTTAAATTAAAGACTAAAATTAATTAGTCTTTAAATTGGTTTAAAGAATAAACTGAATGTGGAGCAAGATTGCCAAATAGGCCCCTCCACCAATTGTCCCCCCAGCAGGAACACCAAATTTTAACAAATTACTACACATAAAAGAGCACTGTCATAAGAACCAAAAATCAGATGAGCAATCACAGTACCTGGTTTTAACTTCATATTATTAAAAGAGGCACTGAAGAGGGTAGGAAACACAGTCTTAAATCGCTGACACCACCCCTTCTCAATCCCGCAGCAGCCCTGTGGCGTGGAGAGAGAATCTGTGCACTTGGAGAGGGAGAACACAGCAACTGGGAGATTTGGCATTGAACTCAGTACTGCCCTGTCAAAGCAGAGAGCAAAGCCATGCAGGGCTCAGCCAGCACCCACACATAGAAGGAGCATTTGGACTAGCCCTAGCCAGAGGGTAATCGTCCATCCCAGTGATTGAAACTTGAGTTTTGATAAACCTCACCACTGCGGGCCAAAGATATCTGGGGTCCTAAATATACTTGAAAGGCAGTCTAGGCCACAGGACTGTAATTCCTAGGCAAGTCCTAGTGCTGTGGTGGGCTCAGAGACAGTGGACCAGGGCGGCACATGACCTAGGGAGACATCAGCTAGGGCAACAAAGGGAGTGCTCGTGCCATCCCTCTGACTCCTTCCTTCTGTTTGAGAAGAGGAGAGCAAAGAGTAAGGAGGACTTTGTCTTACATCTTGGATACCTGCTCAGCCACAGTAGGATAGGGCACTGGGCAGAGTCTTGAAGCCCCCGTTCCAGGGCCTAGCTCCCAGATGACATTTCTAGACACATCCTGGGTCAGAAGGGAACCCACTGCCTTGAAGGGAAGGAGCCAGTCCTGCAGGATTCATCACCTGGAGACTAAAGAGCCCTTGGGTCCTCAATAGCCAACAGCAATGCCCAGTTACTATGCTGTGGGCCTTGGGTGATACTCTGAGATGTGCTGGCTTCAGGTGAGACCCAGCACATTCCCAGCTGTGGTAGCTACAGTAAAAGACTCCTTCTGCTTCAGAAAAGTAGAGGGAAAAGTAAAGGGGACTTTACCTTGTACCGTAGGTACCAGCTCAGCCACAATGGGCTAGAACGCCAAGCGGGCTGTTGGGGTCCCTGATTCCATGCCTAGGCTCTTGGACAGCTTTGGACCAGACAAGCCTTGGATAGCCTTCTGGACTTGTCGTGGGCCAGAGGGGATCCCACTGCCCTGAAGGGTGAGTTCTGGGGTTGGCAGCATTCACCACAGCTGACTGAAGAGCACTTGGGCTTTCAGTGAATATTGGCAGTGGCCTGGCAGAGCTCTCCATGGGCTGGTGGTGGTGGTGGCAACTGGGAGTGGGAGAGGCTCCTCTGCCTGTGGAAAAGGGAGGGAAGGACTGACTTGTCTTATGGTTTTAGGGCCAGCTTAGCCTCAGTAAAATAGAACACCAGGTAGATTTCTAAGGTTTTTTCCTCCAATCCCTAGCTCCCAGACAGCATCTCTGGACCCACCCAGGGCCTGGGGTAACTTGCTTCCCTGACGGAAAGGACAAAAACCTGGCTGGCTTCCCCACCTGCTAATTGTAGAGCCCTAGGGCCTTGAGTAAAGATAGGTGGTAGCCAGGTAATGATTGCAGTGGGCCTTGGGCGAGACCCAGTGCTGTACTGGCTCCAGATACAACCCAGTGCAGTCCCAGTGGTGGTGGCCACAGGGTTTTTGCATCACTCCACCCCAGGATCCAAGTGGCTCAGCACAGGAGAGACTCCATTTGTTTGAGAGAAAATAAGGGAAGAGAACAAGAGTCTCTGTCTGATAATCCAGATAATTCTTCTGGATCTTATCCAAGACTACCATGTCACTACCTCTATGAGTTTTCAAGAACCACAGTGTTATTCGGCTTGGGACCCAATTCTCTTCCAATACCTGGAAAACCTTACCAAGAAAAATGGGCACAAACGTGCCCAAATTGCGAAGACTACAATAAATTCTAACTCTTCAATGTTTAAACGCCAATGACTATCCACAATCATCGAGATCATCCAGGAAAACACAACCTCACCAAACAAACTAAATAAGCCACCAGGGACCAGTCCTGGAGAAAGAGATATGCAACCTTTCAGAGAATTCAAAATAACTGTTTTGAGGAAACTCAAAGAAATTTAAGATAACACAGAAAACAAATTCAGAATTCTATCATATAAATATAAAAAAGAGATTGAAATAATTAAAAAGAACCAAGCAGAAATTCTAGAGTTGAAAAATGGAACTGACATAGTGAAGAATGCATCAGTCTCTTAATAGCAGAATTAAGCAGAAGAATTTGTGAGCTTGAAGACAGACTACTTAAAAATACACAGAGGAAACAAAAGAATAAAAAAGAATAAAACACACTTAAAAGATCTAGAAAACAGCCTCAAAAGGGCAAATCTAAGAGTTATTGGTCTTAAGGAGGAGATCGAGAAAGAGACAGGGATAGAAAGTTTATTCAGAGGGATAGTATCGGAGAACTTCCCAAATCTAGAAAAAGATACCAACATTCAAGCACAAGAAGGTTATAGAACAGTTTTAACCTAAAGAAGACTACCTCAAGGCATTTAATAATCAAGCTCCCAGAGGTCAAGGGTAAAGAAAGCATCCTAAAAGCATCAAGAAAAAAAGAAACAACATGTAATGGAGCTCCAATACATCTGGCAGCAGACTTTTCAGTGGAAACCTAAACAGGCTAGGAGAGAGTGGCATGACATATTTAAAGTGCTAAAGGAAAAACAAACAAACAAAAATTTACCCTAGAACAGTGTATCTGGTGAAAATATCCTTCAAGCATGAAGAAGAAATAAAGACTGTCAGACAAACAAAAGCTGAGGGATTTTGTCAGCACTACACCTGTCCTATAAGAAATGCTAAAGGGAATTCTTCAGTCAGAAGGAAAAGCATGTTAATGAGCAATAAGAAATTATATGAAGGTACAAAACTCACTGGTGATAGTAAACACACAAATCAGAATATTATAACACTAATTATGGTTTGTAAACTACTCTTAAGTAGAAAGACTAGTTGATGAACCAATCAAAAATAATAACTAGGATAACTTTTCAAAACATGGGACAATAAGACATAAGCAACAAAAAGTTAAAAAGTCAGGGAATTAAGTGAAAATGTTTTTATTAGTTTTTTTTGCCTATTTGTTTATGCAATCAGTGTTAAGTTGTCATCAGCTTAATAATAATGGGTTATAAGATATTTGCAAGCCTCATGATAACCTCAAATCAAAAAACATATATACAAAAATAAAAAGCAATACATTAAAATATACCAACAGAGAAAACTACCTTCACTAAAGGAAGACAGGAAGCAAGGAAAGAAGAAAGAGAAGACCAGAAAACAAATAACAGAATGGCAGGAGCAAGTCCTTACCTAATCAATAATGACATTGAATGTAAATGGACTAAAAACTCTCCTATCAAAAGACATAGAGTAACTGAGTGGATTAAAAAATCAAGACCCAATGATCTGTTGCCTACAAGAGACACACTTCACCTATAAAGTTACACACAGACTGAAAATAAAGGAATGCAAAAAGATATTCCATCTCAGTGGAAACAAAAAAAGAGCAGGAGTAGCTATAGTTATATCAGACAAAATAGATTTCAAGACAAAAACTGTAAGAAGAGACAAGGTCATTATATAATGATAAAGGGGTCAATTCAGCAAAAGGATATAATAATTATAAATATATATGCATCCAACACTGAAGCACCCAGATACATAAAGGAAATATTATTAGAGGTAAAGAGAGAGAGAGACCCCAATACAATAGTAGCTGGAGACTCCAACATACCACTGTCAGCATTGGACAGATCTTTCAGACAGAAAATCAAAGAAACATCAGACTTAGTCTATACTGTACAACAGTGAATCTAACAGATATTTACAGAACATTTCATCGAATGACTGTACAGTACACATTCTTCTCGGCACATAAATCATTCTCAAGGATAGACCATATATTAGGCCATAAAATAAGTCTTATTCAAAAACTGAAATAATATTAAGCATCTTCTCTGACCACAATCAAATGAAACTACAGAATTTAGTTTGCTACTATTTTGTTGAGGATTTCTGAATCAATATTCATCAGAGATACTGGCCTGTAAATAACAAGAATAATTTTGGAAACTATACAGACACATGGAAATTAAACAGTATGCTCCTGAATGACCAGTGAGTCAATGAAGAAATTAAGAAAATTGAAAAATTTCTTTAACAATGGTGAAAACGAAATATACCAAAACCTGTAAGATACAGTGAAAGCAGTACCAAGAGAGAAGTTTATAGCACCTGCATCAAAAAAGAAGAAAAACTTCCAATAACCTAATGGTGCATCCTAAAGAACCAGAAAAGCAAGAGTAAACAAACCCAAAATTAGTAGAAGAAAAGAAATAATAAAATAATAAATAAAATAAAAATCAGAGCAGAAATAAATAAATCAAACTGAAATGAAGGAAAGAATACAGTCATCAAAATGAAAATTTCGTGTTTTGAAACGACAAATAAAATTGACAAACTTTTAGCCAGACTAAAAAAAAAAAAAAGAGAAGACCCAAATAAAATCAGAGATGAAAAGGTAGACATTACAGCCAATACCACTGAAATTCAAAGGATCATTAAGTGACTACTGTAAGCAACTAACTATATGTCAATAAATTAGAAAATCTAGAGAAAATGGGGAAATTTGTAGACACATACAACCTACCAAGATTGAGCCGTGAAGAAATCCAAAACCTTAACAGACCAGTAACACATAACAAGATAGAAGCTGAAATAAAGTTTTCCAGTAAAGAAAAGGCTAGGACCTCGTGGCTTCACTGCTGAATTCTACCAAACATTTAAAAAAGAACTAATACCAGTCCTTCTCAAACTATTCCAAAAAAATAGAGGAGGGAAGACTTCCAAACTCATTCTATAAGGCCAGTATTATCATGATACCAAAAGCAGGCAAAGATCAAAAAAAGAAAACTACAGGCCAGTATCTCTGATGAATATTGATTCAGAAATCCTCAACAAAATAGTAGCAAACTAAATTCAATGATACATTAAAAAGATCACTCATCATAACCAAGTTGGTTTTATTACAGGGATGCAAGGATGGCTCAACATGTGCGAATAAATCAGTGTGATACATTATATCATCAGAATGAAGGACAAAGACCATATGATCATTTCAATTGATGCTGAAAAAGTATTTGATAAAATTCAATATTCCTTCATGAAAAAATCCTTAACAAGCTAGATATAGAAGGAACATCTTACCTCAACATAATAAAAGTCTTATATGACAGACCCAAAGCTAGTATCATAGTGAATGGGGAAAAACAGCCTTTCCTATAAGATCTGGAACATGACAAGGAAACCCATTTTCACCACTGTTATTCAACATGATACTGGAAGACCTAGCTAGAGCAATCAGACAAGAAAAAGAAATAAAGGGCATCCAAATTGGAAAGGAAGAAGTCAAATTATCTTTGTTTAATTTATCATAAGATTATAGGATCTTATATTTTGGAAAACCTAAAGACTCCACTGTAAAACAATTAGAACTGATAAACAAATTCAGTAAAGTTGCAGGATACAAATCAACATACAAAAATCAGTAGCATTTCTTTTTTTTTATTTTTGAGACAGTCTTGCTCTGTCACCCAGGCTGAAGTGCAGTGGCGCAATCTTGGCTTACAAAAATCAGTAGCATTTCTATATGCCAACAGCAAACAGTCTGAAAAAGAAATTTTAAAAGTAATTCCATTTACAGTAGCCACAGATAAAATTAAATACCCAGGAATTAACCAAAGAAGTGAAAGATCTCTACAATGAAAACTACAAAACATTGATGCAAGAAATTGAAGGGAACACACAAAGGTGGAAAGATATTCCATATTCATGGATTGGAAGAATCAATATTGTTAAAATGTCCATACTACCCAAAGTAATCTATAAATTCAATGCAATTTCTATGAAAATACCAATGACATTCTTCACAGAAGTAGAAAAACAATCCTAAAATTTATATGGAACTACAAAAGACCCAGTATAGCCAAAGCTATGCTGAGCAAAAAGAACAAAACTGGAAGGGTCACATTATCTGACTTCAAATTATACTACAAAACTATAGTAACAAAAACTGCTTGGTATTGACATAAAAATAGACACATAGATGAATGGAACAGAATAGAGAACCCAGAAACAAATCTATACACCTATAGTGAACCGTTTTTCAACAAAAGTACCAAAAACATACATTGGGGAAAAGACAGCCTCTTTAATAAACGGTGCTGGGAAAACTAGATACCTGTATGCAGAAGAATGAAACTAGACCCCTGTCTCTCACCATGTACAAAAGTCAAACCAAATGGATTAAAGACTTAGATCTGAGATCTCAAACTATGAAACTACTACAAGAAAACATTGGGGAAACTCTCCAGGACTTTGGTCTCTGTAAAAATTTCTTAAAACCCCACAAACACAGGCAACCAAAGCAAAAATGAACAACTGAGATCACATCAAGTTGAAAAGCTTCTGCACAGCAAAGGAAACAATCAACAAAGTGAAAGACAACCCACAGAATGGGAGAAAATATACAAGAGATTAATAACCAGAAGGAGCAAAAAAACCCTAATAATCTGGTTTTATTTTCATTTTTTTTATTTTTATTTTTTGAGACAGGATCTCGCTCTGTCACCCAGGCTGGAGTGCAGTGGCATGATCTCAGCTCACTGCAACCCCTACCTCCCAGATTCAAGCATTTCTCCAACCTCGGCCTCCCAGGTATCTGGGATTACAGGTGTGAGCCACTGTGCGTGGCTAATTTTTTAATATTTTTTAATAGAGATGGGGTTTCGCCATGTTGGCCAGGCTGCTCTTGAACTCCTGGCCTCAAGTGATCCATCTGCCTCAGCCTCCCAAAGTGCTAGAATTACAGGCGTGACCCACACGCTTGGCCTAATAATCAGATTTTAAAATGGGCAAATGATTTGAATAGATCTTTCTCAAAAGAAGACATAAAAATGGCAATCAGTTATATGAAAAGGTGGTCAATATCATTGATCATCAGAGAAATGCAAATCAAAATACAATGACGTATCATCTTACTCCAGTGAAAATGGCTTATATCCAAAAGACAGGCAATAACAAATACTGGCAAAGATGTGGAAAAAAGGGAACCCTTATACACTGTTGTGGGAGTGTAAATTAGTACAGCCACTATGGAGAACCGTTTGGAGGTTTCTCAAACAACTAAAAATAGAGCTATCATAGGATCCAGCAATCCCACTGCTGGGTATATACCCCAAAGAAAGGAAATCAGTATGTTGAAGGGATATACATACACCCATGTTTGTTGCAGCACTGTTTGCAATAGCCAGGATTTGGAGGCAACCTAAGTGTCCATCAGCAAACGAATGGATAAAGTGCAGTGGCACTATCTCAGCTCACTGCAACCTCCATCTCCTGGGTTCAAGCAATCCCGAGTAGCTGGGACTACAGGCACAAGCCACCACGCCTGGCTAATTTTTTGTATTTTAGTAGAGACAGGGTTTCATCATGTTGCCCAGGCTGGTCTGGAACTGCTGAGCTCAGGCAATCCGCCCACCTTGGCCTCCCAAAGTGCCAGGATTACAGGCATGAGCCACCACTCCAGGCCCCAGATAAGTATTCTTATAGGAATTGGCAGTCACAAAATTGGGAAGAGAAGGTATTGGGAGAGAGATGAGCAAGGCTTGGTTCATGAAATGCCTTGCATTCTGGGTTAGTGAAGACTCTTGTTTACAAGTGACAAAAAGATCACATTTGTCTAGGGAGTATTTTGCTGTTATTGGCTTACCTAACCAAGAAAAAATATTGTTGAAATGACAAGACCCAGAGACCCTCATTCTCTCTCCATGTCTCACCACTACTTTTTTCTTTGTGAATACTTATTCTCTTCTACTGCAGACTGATTTTCACCCCAAAGTAGAGAACATTGCCACTTGCAGTTTTTGGCTCATACCCTTTTCTAATTTTCTTTCTTTTTTATTGTGGTAAAATATATGTGGAATTTACCATTTTAACCATTTTTACATGTACAGTTCAGTGGCATTAAGTACATTCACATTATTGTGCAGTTATCACCACTGTTCATCTCCAGAACTTTTCCACCATCCCAAACTGAAACTCTGTACCCATTAGACAAGAACTCCCCATGCTTCCCTCCTCCCTGCCCCTGGTAACCACGATTCTATTTCATGTTCCTATGAATTTGACTACTCTAGGTATCTCTTATAAATGGAATCACACAATATTTGTCCTTTTGTGTCTAGCTTCTTTGACCACACTCTCTTTTTTAAAATTGACACATAATAATTGTACATATTTATAGGGTTGCACCCTTTACTTTTGATCAGAGAGGAAAGAACCTTCTGTGTGTGCACACTTCTATCTTATAGCTCCATTTTGAAAAATTTTGAAAGAAAACTAATTGGCTTGGCTTGAGTAACTTGCATACTTTCCGACAAGGAAGATGACCAGTGCTGTGATTTGCCCATTTTGGGTTGCATGACCACCTTAGTATCTTCCCCAGTTCTCTGTGTAAACATACCTTCTTATAGAGTCCTTTGTCCTTTCTATCTAAAATAGCACCCACATCAGTCTCGTCTCTCACTCTGTTTTGATTGTTTTCCAGCGTACTCATCACTTTCTAGTATTAAATATATTTATTTGCTTATTGATTCCCTAGCCACTACAACATAAGATTTATAACATTAGAGACCTTCTCTGTCTCATTCATCTCATTGTTTCCAGTGCCTAGAACAGTGACTGGAACATAATTGGAGCTCAGTAACTATTTTTAACTAATTAATTAGAAATTGAGGTAGAGATATAGATTTAGTATTCACTGGTAAATGTGATTAAAAGAAATTGATTATGCTTTCTTCCACCTCCATAGTCAAGATGAAGAATTAGAAATTGAAAGGAAATGAACTTTAAGTGTATATGAACACAGTGATTAAACATGAAAGTTATGCACAAATAGTGAAAGAACTATGCTTTCTAAAGATACATAATTGTGGAAAATACAGCCTTGCATGATGGATGCCTAAGTAGAATCCTGAAATTGCAGTAGATTAAGCTCTTTCTGAAATTGCTTCCTAATGCAGGACATTCACATTTAAACTATAAATGTGAATGTATAAACCCATCAGGAGTTTGCATGTATGTGTGTGCGTGCGCTCGCGCACACACACACACTTTCATTGATTAACATTGGAAGCTGACAAATATAGATATGAGTCTTAAGCCATAATGGTCAGTACTGTTCTTTTGAAATTGCCCTTAGCTTTCCCAATCAAGACAACATTCTCTTGAGCAGAACTTCACATTGTCAGGCTGCCCTGCATAAGAATCACTCAGATACTATTCACTATAGCTGCCTTAGCTCTCTTCCCCTACCTGTCCTTAATCTCAAGGGCAGGGCAGGTCAAAGGGGAGCAAGATAAAGGTTGTATCTAAAAAGACAAGAAAAAAAAGTAGGCAAAAATGATCTCCTGTGTTTCCTGACTTTTTCATGCTGCTTTCCATCTTTTACTTTTCTTAGAGTTTATTATCTTTATGATGCTTCCTGGACATCCCAAACTTAGCCATAGTTGCATCTTAGCCAAGTGTACCCTACCCTGACTCCCTGCTAAAATTACTTCTTTCATATCTCCTCTCACCCATGTAATAAGCACCTTACCTCCAAATCCAATCAGACCTTCATTCCATAGTAGGAAAACAAACTACATTGCCTCAAGGTTGTCCCCCTGCCATGACTTTTTTCTTACTACCTATCTGAACCATAAAATAAGTTCTCTGTGGCAGCTTCTTGCTTTTCTTTCTAGGAGATAAATAGGGAGACCCATTGCCAAAAAGTTCCAGAGCCAACCTCCACCCCTACATTCAGCTGTTAGGAAGTGGGAAAAGCAGATATGGGTACCCAAGAATAGTTTGGCTGGCATAACATCACCCTTCCAAGTTATTCAGATTAACAGTTTCACATTTATTCTCAATTACCAGGGGCATGATGGCCATGCATATTACAAAGTGCTTATGATGTTAATTACTAAATTCTGCTTTTCACTTGTGTACTTTGATTATTTGTTGCTCATGTAATGTGATTAGCTGCTCTCAGTTTAAGAGGTGGCATTGCTAAAAAGTACTCAACTGCACTACAATTAATAGTATATATAGTTTTCTTGGTTTTAAAGGAAAATAACTGAAATGTTGGAATTTCCTAAGTATTCTATGGCAACTTTTGACTTTCTTAACAACTTCTGGGACTTTGTATGCTTTGAAATCACATTACTTTATGATATTTGATCTGGTTATGAAACCCGGTGTTATTAGCCTGGAATTTATGAGTCTTTGAAAAGGGATAAAAAGCTATCCACTATAAATCACAGAATCGCTAGATAGATTTGGGGACAAGCTTAGGAAAAAAAAAAATCCTAATACTGGCCAAGATAAATGAGACATAGTGTCAATTTTTCTGCCATGAACTAGGTAACCAAACTGCCTCACTTTAAGAATTTCTCTTTGGATTATTACCTGCAGATATCTGGAGTAACTGGTCATCCTGTTACTCCATTGTAGCTGCTACAGTGCACAAGTTATCATTCTTTATTCTTCAGGATGGTGAGCTTGGTCAAAAGTTACTGTGAAGCTCAGTTAACTGACTTCTTTTCCTAAGTCTGATAAACCTATGGAACTTTGGTATATCAGATAAATTTGCTACAGTTTATGTACTTTCATACTTTTGCAATTACTTAGACTTCTAAAATGTATTATTTGTTTCTTTTATAGGACAATGAAGGCCAAACAGCTCTACATTATGGTAAGAAGTTTCTAAATTATTAAATAATCATATTTGAACATATTCTCTATTTGTTTATTTGAACTTTGTCCATTCCTATATAGTGCTTAGATAGGTACCTGGCAGCTAGCAGAGATACAATAACTTTTTGTTCAAAAAATGTATTAGGCTGGGCGTGGTGGCTCACGCCTGTAATCCCAGCACTTTGGGAGGCTGAGGCGGGCAGATCACTTGAGGTCGGGAGTTCAAGACCAGCCTGGCCAACATGCTGAAACCCTGTCTCTACTAAAAATACAAAAATTAGCCAGGGCTGATGGCAGGCACCTGTAATCCCAGCTACTCAGGAGGCTGAGACAGGAGAATCGCTTGAATCTGGGAGGTGGAGGTTGCAGTGAGCCGAGATTGCACCACTGCACTCCAGCCTGGGTGACAGAGTGAGACTCCATCTCAAAAAAAAATATTAATAACTTAGTAAGTTGAAGATGTATTAAAATTCTTATGGTCACATTTATAATAAATTGTTTCTATACTAGCAACAGAAATAGAGACCGTGCCAGCCCCCTTTGAAAATTCATTATTTCATTCTTAGTTCTATTAATGAGTGACAAGAAAGATGTTAAAATCATGGTCACTGTAAAATCTAGCATCTCTCCTACAAGAAATATTTTCTTGATCTAATTGAAGAAAAAGAAATTTGATTTTTTAACTAATTTCTCCTACTAACTGATTAGCTTAAGTAATCTGTAAAACAGAAAAAAAAATCTGTAAGATGGAAATAATATGGCTCTTAGAGAGCTGCTTGGTAAATTCAGTGAGATAAAAGATATTACAGTATTTTGTAAAATGTAAAGTCCTAGTAAATATGATTTAAAGAGTCTGTGTAGAGTTGGGCGCAGTGGTGCACGTCTGTAGTCCCAGCTACCAGGAGGCTGAGGCAGGAGGATCACTCAAATCCAGGAGTTTGAGGCCAGCCTGAGCAACACAGACCCTGTCTCCAAAGAAAAAAAGATTCTATTTGGGTGTGAATATGGCTGAATGAAAGACAGCCATCAGTATTTACACCAGATTATGGATCAACCTTTTGGGAAGGAATACGCTTGCCAGTCTTGGCAACCTTAGACTGCGATTCAGTAACAAGTGGCTCAAATGACCCTGGACACTTTTGTCTACTGCTTTGGACTTTAAATTTGCACTCAAGTGTTCAAAAATCCCAAGCTAAAAAATCAACTAAGGTATTTCAAGCTGATAGCGTCTCTGGGATGCTTGGCAGAAACAAAAGCAAAATCATTCTGGAGGGATAATGCTGGAGAAACCTCGCTGTGCTATCTAGGAGTCTTAACCTATTGGACTAGCTATTATACTACCTACATATGTCAGCCTAATAATTGAGGTGGAAATGTCTGTCACCAACTGCCAGCCTCAACTCACTTATGAATTTGTCTAGCATAACCTGTTTACCAAAACCAGCAGGAGAAAGGAAAATTGTGAGTCAGTCTTACTTTTGAGCATAGATGCAAAAATCTGAAATAAAATATTAGCAAATGAAATCCATCAACATATTTTTAAAAGAAAGAAAGATATGTGCTGACCAAGTTGGGTTCATCCCAGGAATTCAAGGATGACTTAACATTTAAAAAATCTATTAATGTAACCTTCCACATCAGCAAATTAGGTAAAAAACTGTATGATCAAATCAAATGCAGAAAAAAGCATTTGAGGATGTTCAACACTCATTTTAAGAGTGGTAAAGTAGTTAATTAAGCCTGCTCGTAAGCCAGACTTCTGCGTTCAAATTCTAGTTCCACCCCTGACCTGGGACAAAATACTTAACTTACACTGTACCTCAGTTTACTCATGATGAAATAGGGATAGTAACTTCAGAGATTTGTTATAATGAGTTAATCTGTGTAAAGTGCTTGGAACAATGTCTGACACCTGGCATATACTCAATAAATGTTAGTTAATTATTTTTATGATAAAAGCTCTTAAACTAGGAATAGAAGGAGACTTCCATGGCCTGATTTACTCATCAAAAACCCAGAGCAAACATTATTATTAAAGATGTGAAGCATTTTCTTTAAAATCCGAAACAAGAAAAACATGCATACCATAACTGTGTCTCTTCAATACTGTATTAGAATTGTAGATAACACAAAATGAAAAACAAAATAAATAAAAGGTACATGAGATGGATAAAACAAAATCATCATCATTCTCAAACAATACAGTTAGCTACATAGAAATCCAAGAAACTCTACAAATTATAAAAACTATACAATTTAGCAGGGATGCTGAATGCATTAGTTTTTTTAAGTTTATTCTTAAGCATTATTGTAAAAAGCTAAAAAAAATTTAAAACATTTTCCCAATATTATTTACAATAGCAACAAAGTCCTAGGACTCAACCTAACAAAAGGCACGTAAAACCTTCATAGAAAAAAATAGAATTTTTAAAAGACATTTTTAAAGGACCTAAGTAGAAGGAGAAATAATCCATGTTAATGAATAGGAAGACTCGATTTCATAAAGATCATTTCTGCCAAGTCAAACTACAAATTCAGAGAATTTTCATAAGAATTCCAGCAGATACTTTGTGGAATTTAACAAGCTTGACCTAAAATTCATATGGAAGATAAAGGAGCCAGGAATATCTAAGGCAATTTGAAGAAAAACAAGAAAGAAGGACTTGTTCTTCCAGATATCAAGATGTTATCTTACAGCTATAATAATGAAGGCAGAGACTGACTTCCAACATGACAATGTGAGAAGCTCCACTGATATGCTCCCTTGTCAAACTGGTGAAAATTATTTTTGGAACTACAGACATTTAATAGCTTCTAGAAATGGTACTAAGGACAAAAAGCAAATGAAGAGACATCTATTCAAGAAAATCTACAAAAATTTGGTAAGAAGGAAAACTTTGTGATATTTGAACCAAGATCACTCCCTCCTTTCTGTCTTCCCAGGTCAGCGATGTGGAGACTCCACTCCACAATGCTGTAGCCAAGAACACAGAGCTCCCTCTCCTCCCAGCTGCTAGTCAGAGGGCTTTCTTCCTGGGAGAAGCAGGACAAACATTTTCTGCCTTGCCTCCAGCTACCTTTTGCTAAGGCTGTCCTGGGCAAATATGGTCCCAACTACTTGAGAGGCTGAGGTGGGAAAATCACTTGAGTCCAGGAGTTGGAGGCTGCAGTGAGTCATGATTATGCCACTGCACTCCAGCTTGGTTGACAGAGTAAGACCCTGTCTCAAAAAAATAAAAAAGTAAAAGTAAAAAAGAAAGAACAATGAATAGTCTGAGATTGTATTTTGCTTACAAGCTAGCAAGTTAGCCTGACAGTTTGATGGTTGCTGGCAAAAGACACAAAACTTTTGGATCAGAGACGAAAGACTTTCTTATCCATGGCACAGCTAGCAGCATGAGCTTCATGTTTTTGTCATTTCCTCTTGCCTCCAAAGTCCCATCAGAGCGATGCAGAGAGGCCCACGTAGATACTACACACACCATGTGTCATGGCTTAGGAATCCTAATCTTAGGGATCTCTCATCTTTTATAATGGGTTGCAAGCAAACCTTTGCTCAGGAGGAGGTATTATGTTTATTATTCTGGATGGTAAAC
Organism: Pan troglodytes; assembly: GCF_028858775.2. Lineage (NCBI taxonomy): Eukaryota > Metazoa > Chordata > Mammalia > Primates > Hominidae > Pan > Pan troglodytes. The sequence goes on from NC_072398.2 coordinate 68,810,979, forward strand.
AAACCTGCCCTCTGTTCTGGAAAGAAACACTATCTCTGTTGTCAAATCTGTTCATTACACAAACGTCCTTGAAAGTTAGTCTAGAACAAAAGCTGTCTTATGTCTTCTGCACATCTTATGTACCTTTGTACATAAGATGTGCAGAAACACGAGAGACCCTTCAAGAATTGTCTCCCAACAATAATTAATTGGGGAATGCAGATTAAAACATTTAGATACAACTTCATACCGATCAGATTGGCAACATGTAAATGTCTACAAATATTAATATTAGGCTGTAGAACAACAAGAATTCTCATACATTGCTGATGAGAGTGTCAACTGTTACAGCCATTTTGAGATCAGTTTAGTAAGATGTAGTAAAGTTCAAGGTACACATACTCTACAACCCAGTAATTCTGGTTCTAGGTGCATACCAGAGAAAAACTCCTGAACATCTGTATAATGAAAAATGATTTAGAACATTTATTGCAGCATATTTGTAGTAGTCAACAACTTGTTTTATTAGCCTCTCTATTCCTCTGCATGCCATGCTTCTAATATTTGTTAATTAAAATTGCACATATATACATATATGCACATACAAATACATATTTTATGGTATCAAATGCCTTTGAAAGAACCATTAAAGTGAGCATATAAAATAGTAAAATAATAAACTATTTAATCTGTAAGCCCCTGTCTATAAATAGGGCTCTAGTAGGGTTTTTTTGTTTGTTTGTTTGTGAGTCAGTATTTCACTCTTGTCGCCCAGGCTAGAGTGTAGTGGCGCAATCATGGCTCACTGCAGCCTTGAACTCCTGTGCTTGAGCAATCCTTCTGCCTCAGCCTCCCAAGCAGCTGGGACTACAGGCACGCACCACTACACCTGGCTAAGTTATTTTGTTTTTGTTGAGACAGGATCTAGCCCAGGCTGGTCTCAAATTCTTGGCCTCCAGCGATTTTCCCACATCAGTCTCCCAAAGCATATGTAGTAGTTATTTTTTTTTATAAATGAGGAAACCAAAACTCAAAGAGATTAACAAGCTTGCCTAAGGGAATTGGAAATTCAAACCCATGTGTCTATATTTACTAGGAAAAGACAGAAAAATTAATGCTTTCCCATACCTCCTTCCACAGCATTCACATCACTTACTCCTCAAACATGTTTATATAGTATTTCTGTCATATGATTCCTCTTGTATTATCAAGAGCTGGCTGTTCTAAACCCTAATTTTCCACCCAGAAAAAAATTTGTCTCAGCCACCCCCACAGCTATGATGGCAATCTGGGATAACCAGGCTTAAGTCAAATAAACAGAGAGTCAAAAAAGAGGAAAAATAAACTCTTCACAGTGGTTGTGAGGCCTTCAGCACAAAATTCAAGGCTACTCATTTTTCCTGATGCCTTGCTTCAAGATGCCAGCCTTCTTTTACTCCAAAATATTTGCCCTACGGTCTAGAGTTCACTGCTCTGCTTATAAAGACAACCACTGCCAGTGCACCCACATGCCCTGCTGAATCAACTCTTATTTCCATCCCCTTATTCCTTCTTTCATTCCCTCATTCAGGTGTTTTTCAGTGCCTTCTCTGTGGCATGTACTGTGTTTTCCTTTTATTTCTCCCTTCCAGAAACTGTAGCAACAGCTAAACCAGATTGAATGTGCCCTTGAGAATTTAGATGAGTCACTCTGTCATCCCTAGTTAACCATTAGGAGTGAATGCCTTTATGGATGTAGGAATGTGTCCATTTAAGTTTGATATATTTAAAATGCATTTATAGATAGCAACAGGGTAGGGATTTTTCAAAAAGCATTTCTGACTGGATTCAAATAAGCTCTATTTTCTTTATGTACTGGTACAGAAAAATCTCTTAACATATATTGTTGAACAAAAAGGTTAAGGTGTAGCACGGTGTATATAGTGTGCTGCCATGAATATATCTATACATACTTGCTAGTAAATATATGTCTCTGGGAGGATACATAAAAAGCTAATAATGTTAATTGCCTTAGGGAAGAGGAGCTGTGGGGCTAGAAATACAAGAGTAAGATGAAAACCTTTTTCTGTAAACCCTTTTATAACTTCTGTATTGGACCTATATGCATATATTATCTGTTCAAAAATTAAATTATTTTAAATTTAAGTATCATAGGTTCTATTAGTACTATGAATATGATACACCTTAATTATATTTCATTCATTCAACAAATATTTGAATGCCTACTATTTGCTGGATAAAATACATCAAACATTCTTTTTAAGATAAGAGATGTCCCCAGATTCATTTACTTCCCACCCAATAAAGAACCCAGTATCTATAGTGGTAAATGGGTGAGCAAACACTCTAACTGGGAGAACTCTGAGCTTGGATTTCAATGCCAACGCAACCTGGAAATAAGGCCTCTTGAACTAGAAGTAATCAGGACTCAAAACTGAGATCCTGCACATGAGCCAGGACCTTCAAAAGGCTATATCCTTGGTTTAAAAGAGGAGGCAAAGGGGTAGAGATTAGAACAAGTTGGCCTATTGGTAAAAAGAAGACAAAGAAGCTTCTCTGCTTCAGACTAGCATTTGGGTGGAAACAAAAGCCCTATAAGTTTGGGGTTCACATTTATATTCTGATTATTTCAGGAATCCTCAAGTCAAGAAATTAGCATAAGTGTACTGGGCTGATGAATGCTAAACTTCCCTTGAGAAACACATCCTCAACCTATACAGTACAAAGTTCCTCCAGAATGAAGCCCCACTGAGAATAATATTGTTCACAATCCAAAATTACAAAATACACTTGAGTGAAAGACAGCAGACATAGTAAACTACAGTATTAGACTTTGAGGAACTTCAGTAAAACTTGGATAAAAATTATCAGAATAAGTCTGTATAAAATCAAGGAATCAAAAACACAAGAAAAGACATTCCAAAAAAGAACAGGCAGATTTGGAAGAGAACCAGATAGAACTTATGTAAATAAAAAAAATACAGAAATTTTACAGCGGATAAGTTAAAGTGAAGAATTGACACAAGTTAAAAAAAATTTGGTGAAAATATTTGCCTAAAGAAATTGCCAAAAAGGCAGCACAGAAAGGTAAAGAAATGATAAATGTAAAGAGACATTAAGAGTGGAACAAGAGAGTTCAGCATTTATTTATCTTAATTTGTTTTTTGAGACAGAGTCTCGCTCTGTCACCCAGGCTGGAGTGCAGTGGTGTGATCTCAACTCAGTGCACCCTCCGCCTCCCAGGTTCAAGCGAGTCTCCTGCCTCACCCTCCAGAGTAGCTGGGACTACAGGCATGCGCCACCATACCCAGCTAGTTTTTGTATTTTTAGTAGAGACGGGGTTTTACCATGTTGACCAGGCTGGTCTCAAACTCCTGGCCTCAAATGATCCGCTTGCCTTGGCCTCCCAAAGTGCTGGGATTACAGGCATGAGCCACTGTACCCAGCCTAATTTTTTTATTTTTAATTTTTGTGGGTGCATAGTAGATGCATATTTATGGGGTACATGAGATACTTTGATACAGGGATCCAATGTGTAATAATCACATCATGATAAATGGGGTGTCCATTCCCTCAAGCATTTATCCTTTGTGTTACAAACAATCTAATTAAACTCTTTTACTTATTTTGAAGTATACAATTAAATTATTATTGACTATAATCATCCTGTTGTGCCGTCAAATACTGGGTCTTATTCTTTGTAACAATTTTTTTGTACCCATTAACCATCCCCATTTCCGCCCTCATGTCCCTACAACCCTTCCCAGCCTCTCGTAACCATCCCTCTACTCTCTATCTATGTAGCTTCCATTGTTTTTATTTTTAGCCCCCACAAATAAGTGAGAATATGTGAAGTTTGCCTTTCTGTGCCTGGCGTATTTCACTTAACACAATGACCTCCAGTCCATCTATGTTGTTGCAGATGACAGAATCTCATTCTTTTTTATGGCTGAATAGTGTTCCGTTGTGCATATATACCACATTTTCTTTATCCATTCATCTGTTGATGGACACTTAGGTTGCTTCCAAATCTTGGCTATTGTGAACAGTGCTGCAACAAACATGGCAGTGCAGATACCTCTTTAATATGCTGATTTCCTTTCTTTTGGGTATATACCCAGGATTGGGATTGCTGGATCATATAGTAGCCTATTTTCAGTTTTTTGAGGAACCTCCAAACTGTTCTCCATAGTGATTGTACTAATTTACATTCCCACCAATGGTGTACAAGGGCTCCCTTTTCTCCACATCCTCGCCAGCGTTTGTTATTGCTTGTCTTTTGGATAAAAGCCAAGTTCAGTATTTTTAATAGGAGTTCCAGAAGGAGAGATTGCAAAAAATTAATATTTGAAGATATACTTACTAATAATTCCTAGAATTGATTTAAACATTGGGACCTTCAGATTCAGAAATTATGAGCTCTGGTTAGTAATAATCTGTGATGTTCATCTGCTAGAATACTATACAGCAGTGAGAATGAGCTACATCTACATGCAATAACGTAAATGAATCTTACACATGCTATTGAGCTGAGATGCCAGACACAAAAGAGTACATACAGTATGGTTTCCATTTATATAAAGGCCAAAAATGGGAAAAACTTATCTCTAGCATTAGTAAAGGGGATAATGATTACCTTGGGTGAAGTAAGGAGGTAGCAGGCAACTAGAAGGGGTTAACAGGGCACGCGTGCTTCTGAGAGTCTAATAATGACCTGATTGTTGATATGTGCTAGTTACATGGATAAATTTCCTTAAGAAAATTTATATACAGTTGACCCTTGAACAACATAGGTGTGAACTGTGTGTGTCCACTTATATGCAGGGTTTTTTTGTTTTGTTTGGTTTGGTTGGTTTTGTTTTTTGTTTTTTTTTATTATACTTTAAGTTTTAGGGTACATGTGCACAACGTGCAGTTACATATGTATACATGTGCCATGTTGGTGTGCTGCACCCATCAACTCATCATTTAACATTAGGTATATCTCCTAATGCTATCCCTCCCCCCTCCCCCCACCCCACAACAGGCCCCGGGGTGTGATGTTCCCCTTCCTGTGTCCACGTGTTCTCATTGTTCAATTCCCACCTATGAGTGAGAATATGCAGTGTTTGGTTTTTTGTCCTTGCGATAGTTTGCTGAGAATGATGGTTTCCAGCTTCATCCATGTCACTACAAAGGACATGAACTCATCATTTTTTATGGCTGCATAGTATTCCATGGTGTATATGTGCCACATTTTCTTAATCCTGTCTATCATTGTTGCACATTTGGGTTGGTTCCAAGTCTTTGCTATTGTGAATAGTGCCACAATAAACATATGTGTGCATGTGTCTTTATAGCAGCATGACTGATACTTTTTTGGGTATATACCCAGTAATGGGATGGCTGGGTCAAATGGTATTTCTAGTTCTAGATCCCTGAGGAATTGCCACACTGACTTCCACAATGGTTGAACTAGTTTACAGTCCCACCAACAGTGTAAAAGTGTTTCTATTTCTCCACATCCTCTCCAGCACCTGTTGTTTCCTGACTTTTTAATGATTGTCATTCTAAGTGGTCTGAGATGGTATCTCATTGTGGTTTTGATTTGCATTTCTCTGATGGCCAGTGATGATGAGCATTTTTTCATGTGTCTCTTGGCTGCATAAATGTCTTCTTTTGAGAAGTGTCTATTGATATCCTTTGCCCACTTTTTGATGGGGTTGTTTGTTTTTTTTCTTGTAGATTTGTTTGAGTTCATTATAGATTCTGGATATTAGCCCTTTGTCAGATGAGTAGATTGCAAAAATTTTCTCCCATTCTGTAGGTTGCCTGTTCACTCTGATGGTAGTTTCTTTTGCTGTGCAGAAGCTCTTTAGTTTAATTAGATCCCATTTGTCAATTTTGGCTTTTGTTGCCATTGCTTTTGGGTGTTTTAGACATGAAGTCCTTGCCCATGCCTATGTCCTGAATGGTATTGCCTGAGTTTTCTTCTAGGGTTTTTATGGTTTTAGGTCTAACATTTAAGTCTTTAATCCATCTTGAATTAATTTTTGTATAAGGTGTAAGGAAGGGATCCAGTTTCAGCTTTCTATGGCTAGCCAGTTTTCCCAGCACCATTTATTAAATAGGGAATCCTTTCCCCATTTCTTGTTTTTGTCAGGTTTGTCAAAGATCAGATGGTTATAGATATGCGGCATTATTTCCGAGGGCTCTGTTCTGTTCCATTGGTCTATATCTCTGTTTTGGTACCAGTACCATGCTGTTTTGGTTACTGTAGCCTTGTAGTATAGTTTGAAGTCAGATAGTGTGATGCCTCCAGCTTTGTTCTTTTGTCTTAGGATTGACTTGGCAATGTGGGCTCTTTTTTGGTTCCATGTGAACTTTAAAGTAGTTTTTTCCAATTCTGTGAGGAAAGTCATTGGTAGCTTGATGGGGATGGCATTGAATCTATAAATTACCCTGGGCAGTGTGGCCATTTTCACAATATTGATTCTTCCTACCCATGAGCATGGAATGTTCTTCCATTTGTTTGTGTCCTCTTTTATTTCATTGAGCAGTGGTTTGTAGTTCTCCTTGAAGAGGTCCTTCACATCCCTTGTAAGTTGGATTCCTAGGTATTTTATTCTCTTTGAAGCAATTGTGAATGGGAGTTCACTCATGATTTGGCTCTCTGTCTGTTATTGTTGTATAAGAATGCTTGTGATTTTTGCACATTGATTTTGTATCCTGAGACTTTGCTCAAGTTGCCTATCAGCTTAAGGAGATTTTGGGCTGAGACGATGGGGTTTTCTAGATACACAGTCATGTCATCTGCAAACAGGGACAATTTGACTTCCTCTTTTCCTGATTGAATATGCTTTATTTCCTTCTCCTGCCTGATTGCCCTGGCCAGAACTTCTAACACTGTGTTGAATAGGAGTGGTGAGAGAGGGCATCCCTGTCTTGTGCCCATTTTCAAAGGGAATGGTTCCAGGTTTTGCCCATTCAGTATGATATTGGCTGTGAGTTTGTCATAGATAGCTCTTATTACTATGAGATACGTCCCATCAATACCTAATTTATTGAGAGTTTTCAGCATGAAGCGTTGTTGAATTTTGTCAAAGGCCTTTTCTGCATCTACTGAGATAATCATATGGTTTTTGTCATTGGTTCTGTTTATATGCTGGATTACGTTTATTGATTTGCGTATGTTGAACCAGCCTTGCATCCCAGGGATGAAGCCCACTTAATCATGGTGGATAAGCTTCTTGATGTGCTGCTGGATTCGGTTTGCCAGTATTTTATTGATGATTTTTGCATCAGTATTCATCAGGGATATTGGTCTAAAATTCTCTTTTTTTGTTGTGTCTCTGCCAGGCTTTGGTAGCAGGGTGATGCTGGCCTCATAAAATGAGTTAGGGAGGATTCCATCTTTTTCTATTGATTGGAATAGTTTCAGAAGGAATGGTACCAGCTCCTCCTTGTACCTCTGGTGGAATTCGGCTGTGAATCCATCTGGTCCTGGACTTTTTTTGGTTGGTGAGCTATTAATTTTTGCCTCAATTTCAGATCCTGTTATTGATCTCTTCAGAGATTCAACTTCTTCCTGATTTAGTCTTGGGAGGGTGTATGTGTCCAGGAATTTATCCATTTCTTCTAGATTTTCTAGTTTATTTGCGTAGTGGTGTTTATAATATTCTCTGATGGTAGTTTGTATTTCTCTGGGATTGGTGGTGATGTCCCCTTTATCATTTTTTATTGTGTCTATTTGATTCTTCTCTCTTTTCTTCTTTATTAGTCTTGCTAGCAGTCTATCAATTTTGTTGATCTTTTCAAAAAACCAGCTCCTGGATTCATTGAGTTTTTGAAGGGTTTTTTGTGTCTCTATCTCCTTCACTTCTGCTCTGATCTTAGTTATTTCTTGCCTTCTGCTAGCTTTTGAATGTGTTTGCTCTTGCTTCTCTAGTTCTTTTAATTGTGATGTTAGGGTGTCAATTTTAGATCTTTCCTGCTTTCTCTCGTGGGCATTTAGTGCTATAAATTTCCCTCTACACACTGCTTTGAATGTGTCCCAGAGATTCTGGTATGTTGTGTCTTTGTTCTCATTGGTTTCAAAGAACATCTTTATTTCTGCCTTCATTTCGTTATGTACCCAATAGTCATTCAGGAGCAGGTTGTTCAGTTTCCATGTAGTTGAGTGGTTTTGAGTGAGTTTCTTAATCCTGAGTTCTAGTTTGATTGCACTGTGGTCTGAGAGACACTTTGTTATAATTTCTGTTCTTTCACATTTGCTGAGGAGTGCTTTACTTCCAACTATGTGATCAATTTTGGAATAAGTGCAGTGTGGTGCTGAGAAGAATGTATATTCTGTTGATTTGGGGTGGAGAGTTCTGTAGATGTCTATTAGGTCCTCTTGGTGCAGAGCTGAGTTCAATTCCTGGATATCCTTGTTAACTTTCTGTCTCATGGATCTGTCTAATGTTGACAGTGGGGTGTTGAAGTCTCCCATTATTATTGTGTGGGAGTCTAAGTCTCTTTCTAGGTCTCTAAGGATTTGCATAGCCTCAAAATAAAGGGATGGAGGAAGATCTACCAAGCAAATGGAAAACAAAAAAAGACAGGGGTTGCAATCCTAGTCTCTGATAAAACACTTTAAACCAACAAAGATCAAAAGAGACAAAGAAGGCCATTACATAATGGTAAAGGGATCAATTCAACAGGAAGAGCGAACTATCCTAAATATATATGCACCCAATACAGGAGCACCCAGATTCATATGCAGGGTATTTTTTTTAAATGAATATATTGGAAAATATTTTGGAGATTCCCGACAACTTGAAAAAAACTCAATTTTGCAGCCTAGAAATATCAAAAAATTAAGGAAAAGTTACATGTCATGAATGCATAAAATATATGTAGATACTAGTATATTTCATCATTTACCATCATAAAATACACACAAATCTATTTTTTTTAATTATACTCTAAGTTCTAGTTTACATGTGCACAACGTGCAGGTTTGTTACATATGTATACATGTGCCATGTTTGTGTGCTGCACCCATTAACTCATCATTTACATTAGGTTTATCTCCTAATGCTATCCCTCCACCCTCCCCCCCAATAAATCTATTATAAAAAGTTAAAATTTATCAAAACTTGTACACTCAAACACAGACCGTTCATGGCACCAAAGCTGAGAAAAGTGTAAACGATTGTAAAAATGCAATATTAAATCATAACTGCATAAAATTAACTGTAGTACATACTATTCTGTAGTAATTTTGTATATACCTCCTGTTGCTATTACAGTGAGCTCAAGTGTTGCCAGTCTGTGCTTAAAGTGCCAGGTGATGCTGGTCATCTCTACATGAGCAGTTTGTCCCTCCAGTAAATTGTGTATTACAGTAAAAAAGTGATCTCGCAGTTCTTGTGTATTTTTTGTGTTTAGTACACTACCATAAACCTTGAATAACACAAGGGGGCCCATACAAAATGCCACTAGTGATGCTGGAAGTGTTCCCGAGAAGGAAAGTATGACATTACAAGAAAAAGTTAAGTTGCTTGATATGTACCATAGCTTGAGGTCTGCCACCACAGTAGCCACCATTTCAAACAGATGATTCATCTTGGAAACAGGCAACATAAACATACAGCATCAATAAATACAGTACAGTACTATACATGTATTTTATCTTATGATTTTCTTAATAACATTTTCTATGGCTTATTGTTAAGAAGACATATAACATACAAAATATGTGTTAACTGACAGTTTATTTACTGGTAAGGCTACTAGTCAGCCATAGAATATTAGTAGTTAAGTTTTTGGAGAGTCAGCACTTATATGTGGCTTTTCTAATTCATGTGGAGTTGGCACACCTAACCCCCATGTTGTTCAAGACTCAACTGTATATGATTTTGGTACTCTTCTGTGTGCATTTTATACTCTTTAAAAAGTATACAGACACCAAAAAAGTCTAAACCTAGGCAGATATACAGTAGCGGTGTTATTGTTTCTGTGTAAAATCTCATTTAGCCTTTTCTACAAATGTTTGAGCTAGGTACTGCCTTCCCCCATTTTTAGTTGAAAAACTACAGTTCAGAGATGTTACCTTGACAGGGTAATCCAAGCTGTAGGTTGCAGAGCCAAGACACTTGTATAGGTCTTCTGATTCTACATCCAGACCTCTTTTCACAATTCCATAAATAATTGCAGTCCTGCTGTCTTTTTAAGGAAGACATTATTTTGTGGAAGATAATCTTTCATAGAAATCAAATTAAAGAAAATCTTTTCTTATTGGTTACCTTGGTCAGTGATTCAAGGCTAGTTTTCAAGACTGTACTTGGGAGTAAATGTATATCAATATTTCTGTCTATCTGTGTGCTTTTATATTTTTATTTCTGTTCACCAAGAGTTTATACATTAATAAAAATTATCCCTGATTCAGAAATCTTGCCTAAAATTGATCTAGAACTTCTGTTTCTCTCAGGTTATATTAATCATCATGGAAAGAACAAAACAAATGCCATATATGTTAAAATCAAGATAATCAAATACTAAATATCCCTATAAGTTCTGGCATTACAAATATATAAAACTAAAATATTCTGACAATTCAGGAATATTTAATAAAAATTACTATTTTCAGTTTAATTCGTAATCACTTATAGGAGTGGGTTATTTTTAATTTATAATTTTTCACTAGGTCACTGGATTCTTGCCAGTTTTTAAGGTAGTCAAAACAGTCTTGCATGTAATAATAATAATAACGATTTATTAAGCACCTATTATATGCCAGAGGATCTGCTGGGCATATTTGTTATTCATTTAATCACTTAATATTATTTAACCCTTTTTATTTAGTGGGCAGTCAGTTACTATTTGTTGATTTTATTTTATTTCAGGACTCTTAGCCTACTCTTGGAACTTTCATAAAACTATAAGTATCATTAAATCCAGTGAGTGCAGACAGTGTTGGGGATGTCTTTGGGGACTTAGTTATTATTTTTTATGAATTATGGTTGGGCTTGACAGCTGTCCTTGTGTTGACAGCTCTTCTGATTATAGCAGTTGTCAAACTCCATCCTTAAGCAGGTTGTAAATCCTGGCTTCTTCCGATTAAAACTGGGTCAGAGCCAATCACAGGTTAACTAGAGGCCGGTATTCTACTGCTGCACGTCCTTACTAGTTCATTCTAAATAGGCTTTGTGTGGCAGCATACTAAAACCCTTATGTGCCTATATTTTACCTGGGTTTTTTTTAATCTTCAGATATTGGTCCTCCTGTTACTTCATGATTAAACATGGTCCTTGCTGAAGAGTATATTGGTATAAGTATGGTCTTACTTATAAATGGCCTGTTAGCCTTCCCCTCCTCTTCCTCCACTGGGAATACTAATATCATTGCATCTTTGTCTCCCAGGGGAAATCAAGGCTTTTCCTTGCACGTGCAGTCATGTGATTTCAGAGTGGGCAGGCTTTGTATCCTCATGAGCCCTCAGTCTTCCACGCAAAGCACCATCTGTTCTGTTACCTCCACACTGTTACAGGGCAGTGGGAGGAGGCATTAGAGTGAAAATAAATAAAATAAAAAAAGAAAGAAATTCATTATCAAAACCCTGAGGATTAATGGAGTCAGAAGGCTCACTGCTCTGAATGGAAATTCATCTTCACCTGTGCCAGTGTCAGGGCTGCCTCTATGGCACTTGACAAATAGAGGTTCCCAGGGTACCATAAATTCAGCAACTGTTCTAATCCCTATAGACTTGCTCGAGCTTTTCTGAGATGGGCTTATGACTGTTTTTGTATTTCCCAGCACATTGTGGGCACCAGTATATCCCCTCATTAATTTGGTAAAATGTTAGCACCCTTTCCTCCTCATTTTTCTCTCATATTCTTTGCCTTTGTCTGTTTTGAAAGGGTGGGCAGAGTACACATTTCTGAAAGATGACTCTACGTTATGACTTGTGTTTCACTGAACATGCCAAAGGCAGAGAAATCAATTAACTAATGAATTTTGAGCAAACAGTAAGTGCCCAGCATTATGCTAGATGGAGAAGAGAATACAAAAAGAAGCATATACTCAAGTAGTTCGGCATCTCATTGTGGGGTACAAAGCATATTTTTTCAACAACTATTTGTTGGGCAACTATATGTGCAAGTAGGCTCTGTGCTAACATAAACATAATGGATGCCTCTCAACAGTGAGTCTCCAACAGATACTACAAGTGGCCTCCTCATATCAGGATAAGATGCACCCGTGTGGTTTAAAAGGACCCTTGTCCTTTAAGTTATTCAGTCTCATTCTTTTTTATCTATATAACTTCCTCATTGTTTATGCTGTCATGTAAGTCTGTCTTTGCATAACTCCCAGGCATTTGTTAATAAAACCCATTTCATATGAATGCCGTATTTCTTGCTCTGAATTACTGTTTTGCCACCTTAAATTCCAAATTCATATCTCACATTATAGTTAGACCTGAGCTAAAATTTCATTCACATCTGTCAAGTTAGGGAATTATTATTAGCCTCAGGTAGCATTTTCATAGCTGGTTGACTAGAGTTCCCTAGATGTGGAACTTAAATTCTTAAGCTCCATACCTGGGTTGGTGCCCATAGATTATATCATATCTCACCACTGGAATGGTCACATCATCATACAGCATAAATGTAATTAATGTCCCTTTGTCTGAGATGGCCATCTTTTGTGTCTTCAGCCATAGCACACATCTACTTAGCCCTGATCTTCTCGCGTAACTGTTGGGCTGGAATTGAGCCAAGCGTGATCTGACAGATCATGATGGTTATTATTGTGTATTATAGATTTATACAATGGGAAGTTTATTCCTGTGATACTGCTAAAGGTCCTATTTTAAAGCCTAAGTTTTTCTTACAATAAGTTGAGACTAATAACTGCAGTGTAAAGGTTAAAGTAGCTAGTTCTATGCAGGATAAATAGCCTTTTTTTCACAGCTACTTGATATAAGGCAGTGTGTCTTCAACTTTGTTGTATTTTATAAGAGATTGTCTTTCATTTTAATCCAATTTGGTATACAGTGATTCATGATAAAACCCTTCAGAAGTTTAAAATTAAAATGTTGGCTAAAATTATTTTTGGGCCAGGCACAGTGGCTCATGCCTGTTATCCCAGCACTTTGGGAGGCCAAGGCAGGTGGGTCACCTGAGGTCAGGAGTTTGAGACCAGCCTGGCCAACATGGTGAAACCCCATCTCTACTAAAAAATACAAAAACAATTAGCTGTGCTTGGTGGTGGGCACCTGTAATCCCAGCTACTCAGAAGGCTGAGGCAGGAGAATCGCTCGAACCCGGGAGGCAGCGGTTGCAGTGAACCAAGATCATGCCATTGCACTGCAGCCTGGGTGACAAGAGTAAGACTCCATCTCAAAAAATGATAATAATGATAAAATTATTTTGGGAGGCAATTTTAAAGTCTCAAAAAGATACTATAATCCTAAACACTCTCTTGAATCCTCGGCCTTGGTAAAGATGATACCGTCTCTTCCTCCCTGTCTGTGGCATCCCTCAAGATGCAGAATAGCTCTTGAGTCTCAGGAGCTACCCAAAACTATGATCTCAGCCAATCAGCAGTGACCCTGGGGTTGGAACAGGCAATTCTTGCCTCCCTGTATGTTTTATCCTATTCTCCATTCATCAGATATTAATATCTGTATCTTGGTAGCCTTCTAAGAAACCCCACATCACTGAAGGCAGAGATAGCATTCACAAATGCTCTGATTTTAGCTCACAAAAAAATCTACCCTCCACTTTGGTTCACTTAGAAGCACCTCTGAGCTTATATGGTTATGGATTAGAGTTTGGTGCCTAAGCTTGTCAGGATAAGTAATGTAAAGGATCACAAAATATATCCCAAGTACCTATCACAACCTGGTTTTGGCTGTCGTCTCTGTGCACACTTCACAGCACATAGCCGTGAAGCCCTGAGCTGGAAGTACCCACACAAGGAGAAAAGATGGTCAAGGGAACCAGAGAAACTACTTTATCTTTACCTAAGTACCATTAGAGAGCAAAAGAAGAAATATCACTGCTAAATCATTTAAAACAAACCCCTGGGGAGTTCTGCTTCCACTATTAAGATGTAGAAAACTGCAAGAGAACTTCATTCTCACCCTAACAAAAGAAAAAGATAGTCTACAAAATCATAACTTTTTGTGAACACATCGGAGAGCAGAGGTTTCACGGCAGCCAAATAAACTGAATTTCAAAGAGTGACAAGCCCCTATAAGACACACAAACTGTTTCACCTTTGGCAGAACACCTGAAGAAGAGACAGCCACCATAAAAATAGGTAGGAAGAAAGCAGCTAAGATTAACAAATTGTTAAAGTGAGCTAGCATGACATGTTAGAGTAACTGGGAGCCTGAGACCCAAAAGGAGTCCTCAGTTGCATTCTTTTTCATTAACTGGGTGCTCATGAGAGAAATTTCTTTAGAAGAGAGAAAGCCTCTTCAGTGGCACACAGACATGAAACATTTCCACTTCCCTGTATCCTTCTTTTTTAATTAATTAAATTTTTGACATATAAACATTGTATTTGTTTCAAAATACGATGTTTTGAAATATGTATACATTGTGGAATGGCTGAATTGAGCTAATTAATAGATGCATTGCCTGACATACTTATCATTTTTTGTGGTGAGAAAACTTAAAATTACTCTCAACAATTTTCAAGAATACGATGTTATTATCAACTATAGTCACCGTGTTGTACAATACTAAACTCTTATTTCATTCAAAGCCAAATCCTTAAACCATAGAGGAGGAGCTGAAAGCTTTTCTGGCCACCCCTCCTGCTGCTCCTGGGCTCAAGTAGATATCTACTGCTTTTGAAGTTAGAGTAAAAGCAAAATCTGCCTTCAGGGAGGAACAGGAAAGCCCTGGGCTTAGGACTCTTACAATGATATAAAGCAGAGATTCCCCCACCACTGAAGGCAGGGCAGGAAAGTCTCTCCCACCCAAGACACCCACAACTACCAACACCACATACACACACACCACAGAGTTTGGCTGACATTTGGGGGAGGGGTGTGTAGGAACAATGAGAAATCACCATCCCTGAGGTCCTGCCTAAGACTGAGACCAGCCCAAAAGGACAAAGAACTCCATCTTACTCCCGCCATGAGCCAAGCCGTGAGTAATAAGCAAGAGTAGTCCATTGATGGAGGAGGGAAAAGAATGTAGAGAGAGAGAGACTTCCTCTGTGGTACAGATATGCAGAGACTGCTGAAAGCTAAGGGTGGAGCAAGAATAGTGAAAAAAAAAACCCCAGCACCCTAGCCCCACACTAAGCATAAGGTAGCAGCATCCTATCACTGGAGGAGTTTGAAGGCAGTGATGCACTGAATTTATCTATCACAACAACAAACCCAAACCCAGTTCAGCTACTGACATTCATCTCTGTACACTTTCATCAGAGCTCTTGGATGAGTAGGTGCATTGTCAATGAGAGTAATATTTTGAAAGGAATCTGTTTTCCTGAGCAGTAGGTCTCAACGGTGGGCATAAAATATTTAGTAAACCATGTTGTAAACAGATATGCCATCATCCAGGCTTTGTCATTGCATTTATCGAGTATAGGCAGAGTACATTTAGCATAATTCTTAAGGGCCCTAGGATTTTTGGAATGGTTTATGAGCATTGTCTTCAACTTAAAGTCACCAGTTGCATTAGCCCCTAACCAGAGAATTCACCTGTTTTTTGTTCTGTTTTTTTTTTTTTTTTTTTTTGCTCTGTTGTCCAGGCTGGAGTGCAGTGGTGCAATCTCGGCTCACTGCAACCTCCGCCTCCCGGGTTCAAGCTATTCTCCTGCCTCAGCCTCCCGAGTAGCTGGGACTATAGGCACAAGCCACCACACCCAGCTAGTTTTTTGCATTTTTAGTAAAGATGGGGTTTCACTGTGTTAGCCAGGATGGTTTCGATCTCCTGACCTTGTGATTTGGCCTCCCAAAGTGCTGGGATTACAGGCGTGAGCCACTGCGCCTGGCTGAGAGTTCACCTATTCTTTGAAGACAGGCATTGTTTTCTCCTTTCTAGTTATGAAAATCCTAGATGGCATCTCATAGACAAACCTATGAGGCTGGTTTGTCTACACTGAAAATCTGTTGGCTGGACATGGTAGCTCATGCCTGTAATCCCAGCACTTTGGGAGCCCCGGGTGGGCGGGTCACTTGAGGTCAAGATTTTGAGACCAGCCTGGCCAACATGGTGAAACCCCTTCTCTACCAAAAATACAAAAATTAGCCAGTCATGGTGGCACATGGCCAGTAATCTCACCTACTCAGGAGGCTGAGGTACGAGAATCGCTTGAGCCCAGGAGGCAAAGGTTGCAGGGAGCCAAGATCGCGCCACTGCACTCCAACCTGGGCGACAGAGTGAAATTCTGTCTAATAGAAAAGAAAAAAAGAAAATCTGTTGTGTAGTATAGCCATCCTCATCAGTTATCTTTATCTTAGTTAGATCTTCTGGATAATTTGCTGTCACTTCTGCATCAGCACTTACTGCTTTACCTTGCACTTTTATTTTATGGAGACAACTTTCCTTCAACCTCATGAGTCAGCCTCTGCCAACTCCTAACTTTTTTTCTGCAGTTTCTTCATCTCTTTCAGTCTTCATAGAATGAAAGAGCCAGAGCCTTGCTGTGGATTAGACTTTGGCTTCAGGGGATGTTGTGGCTGGTTTGATCTTCTACCCAGACCACTCAGACTTTTTCTAAATCAGCAATAAGGCTGTTTTGCTTTCCTGTCATTTGTATGTTCACTGGAATAGTGCTTTAATTTTCTTCAAGAACTTTTACTTGGCATTCACAAGTTGGCTGACTGGCACAAAAGCCTAGCTTTTGTCCTATGTTGGTTTTTGACATGCCTTCATTACTAAGCTTAATCATTTCTAGCTTTTGATTGAAAATGAGAGATGTGTGACTCTTCCTTTTACTTGAACACTTGGAGTTCATTGTAGGGTTATTGGCCTAATTTCAATATTATTGTGTCTCAGGGAATAGGGAGACCCAAGGAGAGGGATAGACGAGGGATTGGCTGTTCCATGGTACAGTCAGAACACATACAACATTGGTCGATGAAATTCATATTATATGGGTGCAGTTCATGGCACCCCCAAAAAATTACAATAGTAACATCAAAGATCATTTATCATAGATCCTCACAACAGAAATAACAATAATGAAAAGTTTGAAATATTGTGAGAATCCCCACAGTGTGACACAGAGACACAAAATGAACAAATGCTGTTGGGAAAATGGCACCAATAGACTTGCTTAAATATAGAGTTGCCACAAATCTTTAATTTGAAAAAAAAAATGCATTATCTGTGATGCACAGTAAAGTGAAGCACAATAAAATAAGTTATGCCTATATAAAATATTTTGAACTGAATGAAAATGAAAACACTCTTGTCAAAACTTGTGGGATGCTTGGGAGGCTGAGGCAGGAGAATCGCTTAAGCCAGGCCAGGGAGGCAGAGGTTGCAGCAAGCCAAGATTGCACCACTGCACTTCAGCCTGGGTGACAGAGCAAGACTCCGCCACAAAAAAAAAAAAATTGGGGGATGCAGCTAAACCAGTGCTTTAAAGGAAATTAAATACTATTATTAGAAAAGAAGAAAGATTTCATATCAGTGATCCAAGCTTCTACCTCAAAAAAAGAAGGGCAAATTAAGCCCAAAGTAAGTGTGAAACGATAAAGATCAGAGCAGAAATCATTGAAATAGAAAATCAGAAAACAGAAAATCAGTGAAATCAAAAACTGGTTGTTTGTAAAGATCAATAAAACATAGTCCTCTAGCCAGACCAAGGAAGAAAAAAAAGAGAAGAAACAGGCTGGGTGCTGCGGCTCACACCTGTAATCCCAGCACTTTGGGAGACCAGTGCAGAAGGATCACTTGAGAGTAAGAGTTCGAGACCCAGCCTGGGCAACATAGCAAGACCCCATCTCTACAACAAATGTTTTAAAACATGCCAGGCATAGTTGTTTGAGCCTGTAAGTCCCAGCTACTCAGGAGGCTGAGGCAGGAGGATCACTCATGCCGAGGAGTTCCAGGATGCAGTGAGTTATGATTGTGCCACCGCACTCCAGCCTGAGTAACAAAGTGAGATGTGACACCAAAAAAAAACAGAAGGCAAATTACCAATTTCAGGAATGAAAGGATATCAGTACATATCCTAAAGATATTATAAAGCAAATAAGGAAACATTATACACAATTTTATACCAATGAAATAGATAACTTAGATGAAATGGACAAATTATTATTATTATTATTATTATTATTATATATTTTTTAAGTCAGGGTCTCACTCAGTCACCCAGGCTGGAGTGCAGTGGTGCAATCTCAGCCTGCTCACACTTCAGGCTCCACCTCCCAGGTTCAAGCGATTCTCCTGCCTTAGCCTCCCGAGTAGCTGGGATTACAGGAATGCGCCACCATGCCCGGCTAATTTTTGTATGTTTAGTACAGACAGGGTTTCACCATGTTGCCCAGGCTGGTCTCAAACTCCTGACCTCAGGCAATCTGCCTGCCTTGGCCTCCCAAAATGCTACTGCTAGGATTACAGGCATGAGCCACCGCACCTGGCCAGGACAAATTTTTTTAAAGACACAAACTACCAAAGTTTTCTGAAAAAGAAATAGAAAGCCAGGTGTGGTGGCTCACACTTGTGATCCCAGCACTTTGGGAGGCTGGGGCGGGCGGATCACCTGAGGTCAGGAGTTCGAGATCAGCCTGGCCAACATGGTGAAACCCTGTCTCTACTACATACACAAAAATTAGCCAGATGTGGTGGTGCGCACCTGTAATCCCAGCTGCTCGGGAGCCTGAAGCAGGAGAATCACTTGAACCCAGGAGGTGGAGATTTCACTGAGCCAAGATCGTGCCACTGCACTCCAGCCTGGGCAACAGAGCCAGACTTCATCTCAAAAAAAAAAAGGAAATAGAAGTGCATGCCTTTAGTCCCAGCTGGGAGGCTTGGGGAAGAGGATCACTTGGAGCCAGGAGTTCAACACTGCACTGCACTATGATCATGCTTGTGAATAGCCACTACATCTAGCTAGGGCAACATAGCCTGACTCCATCTTAAAAAAAAATAAAAATAAAAAATAGAAAATCTGGATAGCTCTATATTTATGAAAGAGATTGAATTTGTAGCTAGAAACTTTCCCACAACAAGATTTCCAGGCCTTGATTACTTCACTGGTGAATTCTACTGAGTATTTAAGGATGAAATTGGCCAGGCACAGTGGCTCATGCCTATAATCCTAGCACTTTGAGAGGTGAGGCAGGCGGATCACCTGAGGTCAGGAGTTTGAGACTAGCCTGGCCAACGTGGCAAAACCCCGTCTCTACTAAAAATACAAAAATTAGCTGGGTGTGGTGGTGGGCACCTGTAATCTCAGCTACTCGGGAGGCTGAGGCAGGAGAATTGCTTGAACCCAGGAGGTAGAGGTTGCAGTGAGCCAAGATCATGCCATTTGCACCATTGCACTCCAGCCTGGGCAACAGAGTGAGACTTTGTCTCAAAAAAAAAAAAAAAAAAAATCTACACACAAACGCTTCCAGAAAATAGAAAGGGAGGGAGCACTGCCCAGCTCATTCTGTGAAGCCAGAATTACCCTGATAACCAAATCCAGACAAAGACCTTAGAGGAAAAGAAAACAACAGGGCAGTATTCCTTATGAACATAGATGCAAAAATGTTTAATAAGATGTTAGCAAATTGAACCTAGTAAATACAAAAAGGTTAATAAATTTTGTGCAAGTGTGTTTATCCTAGGAATGCAAGGTTTGTTTGGCAATTGAGAACCATAGTATTTCACCATATGAACAGATCAAAAAAACAAAATGTGATTTTATCAATTTATGTAGAAAAGGCTGACAAAATTCAACTTCCCTTCATGATTAAAACAACAACAACAAAAACTCACAACAAAATAGAAATAGGAAATAGTAGGGAATTTCTTTAGCCTGAGAAAATCGACAGTTAATATCGTCCTTGATGATGAAAGGCTGAATGCTTTCCCTCTAAGACTGTGGACAAAGATATCCACTCTCCACTTTGATCCAACATTGTATTAAAAGTTCTAGCCAATGCATTAAGGCAAGAAAAAGAAATGAAAGCCACGTAGATTTAAAAAGAAGAAATAAAACTTCCTTTTCTCGTAGGTGATGTGTCCATCTATGTATAAGACCCCAAGAATCTATTAAAAAAAAAAAAAACCTAGAATAAGTGAGTTCACCAAGTTCACAGGATGTAAAATCAATATACAAAAATGAAAAGTATTCCTATATACTAGTAATGAACAATTGAAAATTAAAATTCAAAAACACCAGGGATAGTATACAAATCTTAATTGTTTTTCTTTATGCTTACAGTAAATTGAATTTTTAAAAGATATTATTTGCAGTAGCCTGAAAAACATGAAATTCTTAGGGATACATCAAACAAAATAAGTGTAAGATTTGTATGCCTATAATTCCTAAATATTATCGAAATTAAGGAAAATTTAAATGGAAAGAGATACCATTGTTCGTGGATCAAAAGACTCAGTATTGTTCAGCTGTCCATTCTTTCCAAATTGATTCATAGATTCAGCAGGGTCCCAATCAGAATCCCAGCAGGATCTTTGTAAAAACTTATAAGTTGATTCTAAAATTTATATGGAAAAGCAAAGGACCTAGAATAATCAAAACAACTTTGAAAAAGAATAAAGTTGGAGGCCCCACACTGGTTTCAGGACTTACTATAAAGTACAGAAATCAAGGCAATGTTGTATTGGTATAAGAATAGGTATATAGATCAAAGGAACATGATAGATAACCTAGAAATAGATCCAATCACAAATGGTCAGCTGATTTTTGACAAAAATGCCAACATAAAATTCAGTGGAGGGAAGAATAGCCTTTTCAACGTATAGAGCTGTAACAATTGGACATCAAAATGCAAAACAAAACAAAAAGGTGAGCCTGAAGCCTACTCAAAAATTAACTGGGAAGGTAAGATCTTAGATGTATATGTAAGAGGCATAATGATAAAGAACTAGAAGAATATCTTTGTGATCTTGGTGTAGGCAAAATTTTTTTTAGATGGAACACAAGCGCAAACTATAAAAGAAAAAATAAATTGCACTTTATCAAAATTAAAAACTTCCACTCTTCAAGATACTCTTAAGAAAAATGAGAAGTCACATACTGGGAGAAAATATTTATAAAACATATATTTGGAAAAAAAAATTTTGTATCCACAACATATAAAGACCTCTTATAAGAAAATGACAACCTTATTAACAAATGAACAAAAGATTTGAACAGATAAATCACCAAAGATAGATAGTTGGCAAATAAGCACATGAGAAATGTTCATTGTTAGACATTAGGGAAGTACAGATTAGAAATCACAATGAAAAGCCACCATAGACCTAACTAGAATGGCTAAAAAATATTTTTAATAATAGTAAAGTGCTGGTAAGGGTGCAAAGGAACTGGAATTTATACTTATTGGTGTGAGTGAAAACTTTAGAAAAGTTTGGTAGTTTCCTGGAAAGTTAAACATTCACTTGCCATATGACTCAGCAATTCTACTTCTAGATATTTACCCACAAGCTGTGAAAACATAAAACAGGACAACACAAAGACCTTTACCCAACTGTTCGTAAGATCCCTGTTCATAATGCCAAAAATTGGAAGCAGCCCAGATGACTGCATACATCCATACAGTAGAATACTACTCAGCAATCAAAAGGAAAGAACTGATACTTGAAGCAATGTGGATGGATCACAAAAGCAACATGCTAAGTGAAAGAGACCAGATACAAAAGACTATGCTATATGATTTCTATTTCTGGAAAAAGACAAAACTATAGGGACAGAAATCAGATCGGTGCTTGCCAAATTATGCCACTCCACTCCTCATAAATGCCTGTGGATCACTTGACAAAACTCAGACTTCTTAGTGTGACCGATTCAAGGCCCTACATAACTTGACTTCAATCCAACCTCTGTACTTTCAACTCTTTGTACTGCTTCCCTGAGCCAGCAGAGACAGTTCTCCAGCATTCCTTGTCATGCCTCTGCTAGTGGTATTTTCACATTCTGCAATGCCTTTCCTTCTCAGAAATTTTGCTCGATCCTTCAAAGCTCATCTTACATCTTACTACCAATTTGTAGTGTTTCCTGATCCCTCAGTCTCCTCCTTCCTCCCTGCCTTTGCAGTGTATGTATTTCTGCCACATTTCTTATTCATTCTTTTGTGTTAGAATTGGTTGTTTACATATTTACAATCCATTCCGAATAGCAGGAATCTTACCTGTATTCCTGACGGGACTGGTACAGTATGTGCTCAATAAAATGGCTATAGGGCTGGGTGCAGTGGTGTATGCCTGTAATCCCAGCACTTTGGGAGGCCAAGGCGGGAGGATTGCCTGAGCCTAGTAGTTTGAGACCAGCCTGGGCAACAAAGTGAGACTCCCAAAGTGAGAGCCAAGCATGGTAGCACACACCTATAGTTATAACTACTCAGGAAGCTGAGGTGGGAGGATTTGCTTGAGCCCAGAAGGTCAAGGCTGCAGTGAGCCATGATCTCGCCACTGCACTCCAGGTTGGGAGACAGAGCCAGACCCTGTCTCAAAAAGTCCGTGAAATTCAGCTCCATACCCTTTCTTTCTCTTAAAACAAACGAGCAACAACAACAACAAAAACCCACACACTGTGTTGTGTGATACTCATGCTGCAAAAGAGTATATAAAATGTATATGAAGAATTTAAACAAAGCTTTTAAAAATTTACCCACTACTTAGCTTAAGAAATAGAACATCACCAATATCTTTGAGCCTCCTGTGCATGCCTCTCAAATCATATGGCCTTCCCTAGTGGTAATCTTTGAGAGATTACCACTATCCCAAATTTTATATTAATTAATTAATACATTAATTAATTCCTTTGTAGTTTCAGTACATATTTGTATGTCTGAATCATATTCTTTAGTTTTACCGGTTTGCAAAATTTTGTTTAAATGAAATCATATCATATGTATTCTTCTCACTTGTTTTTTTCCCTTCAACATTATGTTTTGGAGATAAACCTATGTTGTGTGAAGCTATAGTTCATTAGTTTCCAGTGTTCTACAGGATTTCATTGTACAAGTGATCAATACTTTATTTATATGTTACCATTAATGAGCGTTTGGGCTGTTTACATTTGGGGTCTGCTGTGTACATGCTTGCAAATATCTCCTGGAGAACATATGCAAAAGTATATAACTAGAAGTAGAATTGCTAGGTTGGAGGGTATATGTGTGTTTAGGTTTAACCTGTAATGCTCTAGTATTGTCTAAAATAGCAACACCAGTGTACACTCTGACATCTAAAGGGGTTTCTCTGCTCCAGTCCTTATCAGTGCTTGGCATTGTCAAAGTTAATTTTCACCAATCTAGTGGGTATGAAATGGTATCTCCTGGTTTTAATTTTCATTTCCCTGATAATGTGGAATGCTCATCTTTTTATATGTTTATTGCCATTTATGTTTCATCTGGTGCCTCTTTTTGCCTTTAGTGAGTCCAGTTGTCTCTACACCATCTAATCATTGGGTCTTTATTTCCCCACTGATCTGCCAGCTTTGTCATGAATTAAGTTTTCATATGTGTGCAGAAGAATAGATCACCCTCTGTTCTAAGCTTCTGGTCTGTTTTTCCATTTTGGGGCAATACCATACCATATTTATAAGTCTTGATATCTCTACGCCCTTTTTTCCCCTTCCTATACCTTGAACTTATCAGTTACACCCATTGGTGCCCTTTTTTTTTTTTTTTTTTTTTTTTTAGTTCCTGTAGAAGAATGGTCTGATTACTGGGCCAGCTTTTTTTTTTTTTTAATTTACAAATTGTAAAGTTCAGTTAGTTACCCATTTATCCCCTCTTCAAAAACAAAACAAAACCTTTTATTTGACATTTACAGTATTTTTAGCCTTTTGACATATCCTGCACATGTATCATTATTCTGAAATAAAGATCAAAGTAAAATAGATACTTAAATACTATTTTTTATTCCTTTCCTTAATCCCATTCTTAAAGACTACAGCCCAAAAGCCTCACAATTTAGAATATATATTTGTTTGTGTGTGTGTTCCTAGACAACCAAAAAGGTAAATTTGATTTTCCTAAGGCTTGAAAATCTAGCATAATACCACAGTTCTCATTACCAGGCCTGATCATCCTTCAGCCACTGTAACATTGCTCATTGTTCAGTATTCCTTATTGCTCAGCACTTTCCTTTCCTGCTGAAGTAGAGGAGTTTCTCTGTCTTGTGGTAAACTTGTTTTCATATTTGTCAATTTTCCTTTCAGCCTCTGCCTGTGAGTTTCTGGATATTGTAGAGCTGCTGCTCCAGTCTGGTGCTGACCCCACTCTCCGAGACCAGGATGGCTGCCTGCCAGAGGAGGTGACAGGCTGCAAAACAGTTTCTTTGGTGCTGCAGCGGCACACAACTGGCAAGGCTTAATCAAAAGACTGGAAAACTGCAGTCTGTAATAGCATAAGGCTTCCATTATGAAAGAAAACTACAAAAATAATACTTCTTTTCCGCCCGTCTTTGGTATGTATTGGCTAATAAAATCAGTTCTGTGGAACTGGGATTTTGAAGTCTCAGCAATTCATTCTTCTTGCATACATTCTAGGCAGTACAGTTTTGGTGATGAACATGTGTACTGTGCATAATATAATCCAATTCTGCTGAGCATGCTCTGAAATTTATCACTGCTTTAGAGGGTGGGCAGAAGAGGAGACAGATCATATTTCACAATATTAAACGTGGCTGCTTTTTTTAAAAACATACAGAAGCAAATGTAACCATTAGGGAAAGTTTCATGCGATCCCAACATGATAGAGATCAAATTATCTTTTGTAGCATTTTGTACACATGGTCTGAATAGGCAGCTAAGATGTCTATTCTTTTGGCAGACATAATTGGGAAGATAGGAAAGAAGAGGGGTGTTAAGAAAAACAAAGCAAAGGAGAAAGCAGAATTTTGTCACGTAAGGGGTGTAGAAGTCAGAACAACTAGATTTACTGAAAATCTCAAAACCCTGGGGCATTTTAGAATAGTACTCTATTTTCACTCTAGGATTGAAACAGATTCTGGAGGATTCATCAGGGTTAGGTCAGATTCCTTAAACTCACCTTCACTAAACAAGAAAGGAATTTCTTTAGGGCTCTTTTAATTGTCTATAATGACCATGTCATATGTAGCAGCAGTCTCTGTTAAAAAAAAAAAAAAAAGCTTAGATCTGAACTGTTAGGTCTATTTGGGTCTATCTAATATGTTAATGTGAAGTTACTGCTGGATACCAGAAGAGCTTTTGTTTTTTATTAAAAATGTAGACAAGTATGCTATCATTTTAATTTAAAGGATAGACCAGTATGCCACTTTTTTTTTTTTTTTTTTTTTTTTTTTTGAGACAGGGTCTCGCTATGTCACCCAGGCTGAAGTGCAGTGGTATGATCATGGTTCACTACAGCCTCAACCTCCTGGGCTCAAGGAATCCTCCCACCTCAGCCTCCTGTGTAGCTGAGATAGCTGGGACTACAGGTGCGTGCCACCACACCCCACTAATTTTTGTATCTTTTGTACAGATAGGGTCTCTCTGTGTTCCTCAGGGTGGTCTCAAACTCCTGGCCTCAAGCAGTTTTCAGGCCTCTTAAAGTGCTGAGATTACAGGTGTGAGCCACTGTGCCCAGCCAGGTATGCCACTCTTGAAACTGGCTCCCAACATTTTCCCTGTAAGCCCCAAAAGCTCCATCTGGGGAATTCACCGACTTTTACTATTATATAAGGAAAGTAGATAGTTGACATAGGAAGAGAAATGAAATAAAAAATGAGTTGAGATGCAAAGATAACCACTTAAAAGATAATTTTTCTAACAGGTGTTACTATTAAAATAATGAGTAATAAACTGGCTTAGTATAGTCCTCAACGGTGAAGAAGATTTTCATTAGCGTGAACTAACCTGTTCTTTGGAATAAGCCCCTCTATAACAGAAATGAGGCATATTAGTGCTGTTTATTTTGTGATTTTTCTATCTTCTTATTTTCTGAAATATAAACCAAAATCATTCACCAAGATGATTCATTTTTGAAATAATTTAATTAATCTGTGGAAGTGATATGCATATTAGTACATACTGAAATGCTGTAATTCTAGTAGAGCATTCTCTTCACTGTCTGTTCTTTCACCACAATCCTTGCTACATTGCAACCTGCTGTTTAGCTTAAGTCTTTCACATTCCACACTAATTGAATGTGTTTTAAGAAACATACATTAGTTATAGTGAAGTCACCAGGATGATGCCTACAGTTTTTAATTGGTATTACTTTGTGCATTTTTTAAGACATTAGCAAATCAAAAACCATTTATTCATTTTTAATTTACAGGGTATTTGAGCAAGAAGCTATTAAGGAACTCCTTTTTTCATCTCTCTTTTGCAATTCGAACTTGATATTTCTTAGACAAGTTTTTTATTACCTGTTTTGCCACATCTAAAACTGTATAGATTTTAAGCAAAGAATATAACTTATCTTTTATTTTATTTTAAAGGTTTCAAATTTATATTCAAAGCTATCACTAAAAACAGCCGTCAACTTAACATTTTCAAATACATTCTAAAGCCAATTTCCAAAATCTGTATTCTTTATTCATGAGTGTCTGAATTTTGAGAAACCTTGTTATCATATAATAATCTATAGATCATCTCGCTGTGCCTTAAAACACTGTTCTAGGCCCATGGCATTCCCTTTTCTCAGTATTATGTATATTTAGAATTAATATACTACATGGGATATTAATATACTACATGAGATATCTTGAAAAGTCTCATAGAAAGTAGTGAATTACCAATCAGAAGCTAACTAAATCTTTTAAACCTATTACAATTATGTTTCTAATAAAGATGTAAGAAGTCAGCCAACTGGCCACATATAATCTCTTATGCTTGTCAGGTAGAAGGGTAACAACCAACGTAAAATATCTGGAATTGTATCTAGTATATCTTTTTTTAATGTTTCAGCATTTTCCAGCTAAAAGGTTGCTATAATCCAGTGAACCTTTCTATTAAATAGGTATTTCTTAGCTTCCTGCCAGGTTTAACTACTTGGCTATGGGTTATTATTCCATGTACACTACAGCATCTCTGAGATTAATGAATAATGTGTGTGATTGTAGCAGAGCTGAGCTTGGGTTGCAGAAGAGTTGAGCGTCCAGACAACAAATATATGCTTCAGTTGAACATGAAAGCTTTTATCAAACTTCAAGCCCTTAAAAATTCCCCTCCATAAATAAATATTTATCATAGAATAGGTATGTAACCCATCAGCTACAATTTAGTAAGGAAAATATTGAGTTTAAATATTTATGAGTGAATTTCAAATCCCAGTTCCTAAGGTGATTTGAGTCAAATGTTTTCATCATAGTTACAATATTATATTTGATCAGTTCTGAGATGCACCTATTTTCACTTTTTTTTGAGACGAGGTCTCACTCTGTTTCCCAGGCTAGAGTGCAGTTCTCATTTTAACATATCCAAAATTGGATGGCTTTTATAAACAATGGCATATCGTAGTTCAGTTGCCAGCATTTTTCTTAGTGATACATAAACTTATGTTTCTTATAATCAATTATATCTTAGCTTCAATGAAATAACAGCAGTTACGCCGTTTTTTGGGTTTTTTCGTCTTTTTGAGTCAGGGTCTCGCTCTTGTCATCTAGGCTGGAGTGCAGTGGCACCATTATAGCTCACTGCAGACTTGACTTCCCTGGCTCAAGCAATCCTCCCACCTCAGCCTCCCAAGTAGCTGGGACCACAGGTGCACACCACGAGGCTCAACTAATTTCTTTTTTTCTCCCTGTATTGCCCAGGCTGATCTAGAACTCCTGGTCTTAAGTGATCTGCCCACATCGGCCTCCCAAAGTGCTGGGATTATAGGCAAGAGCCACCAGGCTTGGCCACATGATCTTATTTATTCAAAATCAGGGTAATTATCCAAGCCTTTCATATCAAGTCCAAAAGCTTCTCTGAACTATGTTATCAGGATAAGCAAAAGCAAAAACAAAAGCAGCCATACTCAAAGGTGCATTATCAGGCCTCTTGGTGGATTTTATATATACACATTGAGCTTTCGTTTTATACCATAAAGACCTTAATATCGGCCAGGCTTGGTGGCTCATGCCTGTAATTCCAGCACTTTGGGAGGCTGAGGCGGGCAGATCACCTGAGGTCAGGAGCTCGAGACCAGCCTGGCCAACATAAAGTGAAAAACCCCATCTCTACCAGAAAATACAAAAATTAGCTGAGCATGGTGGCGCACGCCTGTAGTCCCAGCTACTTGGGAAGCTAAGGCAGGAGAATCACTTGAACTCAGGAGGCAGAGGTCACAGTGAGCCAAGATCGCGCCACTGCACCAGCCTGGATGACAGAGCAAGACTCTGTCTCTCAAAAAAAAAAAAAAGACCTTAATACCATCTTGCGTAATCATGTGATTTGAAAAGTTGTTATGATTATTATTGGAACTTTACCTTGAGTATCTTTAATTACTTTAGTAATCATTCACAATTTCTTCACCAGAGAGATGTTGGATTAAAGTATAGTGATTATCAGACTCAAGAAAAAATATGCTTCCTTCTTATGCTTGTCAGCCAGTGTTTATTATGCACCAAGTATGGTCAATTTTCAAATATGCATTAATTGGCATTACACTAGAGGATTGAACAGGTAAAGCTATTTAACCTAATCTTTATTCACTTGTCCTTGAAATATTCCTGTCATGATTTTTGTATGGATCACTTCGCATGAATCATGTATAGTTATTGGGAATTCACGGCTTATTTCTTAGTCCAGGGAGACGAGTCCTTATCCGTAATGCTTGATTTCTGTTTTTTTGGGTGTTTTTTTAAATTTTGGAATGTTTGCATTATATACGTACCAGTTGCACATCCCTAATCCAAAAGGCCAAAATCCAAAATGCTTCAATGAGAATTTCCTTTGACATGTAAGCGCTGAAAAAGTTTTGGGTTTTGGAGCATTTAGGATTTTGGTTTTCAGATTAGGGATACTCAACCTGTATTTTTCTTTTATACTTGAATTCTTCAAAATTTTCTTTCGTGTGTTTTGTTGTATCACTTTTTCTTAGCACAATTACAAAACAAATGTAATTATTTCACATTTTTCACTCTCTTATGGGATGCATGTACTGGAATTACTTCTGGGGACACTATTCCTTCCTTTGTATTCCTGGTCCTAAAAACCAGGTCAGGGTGTTCACAAGTTACAGACTGGTTTCTGTGCATGACAGAATCTTTTGCTGATTTTATTCCTAAATGATAGAACACCGAAGTTAAAAACCAGGTGAGAAAACCAGGGGAGGAGCTGCCCAACAGCATGCACTTGTCTCATGATGGAGCTCTAGGCACTCAGGGTGGGTTTTTCCTAGAGGTGGGAAAGTCACTATTTGAACCTAATGCTACTGGATGCAGTGGCTGAACATGTGGGACTATGAGGGCATTAAGGAGTCAACAGGTGACTTCCAATGGACTGTACTAGGCAGCAGCCACATTTATACGCACTAAAAGCAGGATTTATTTTTCCTCTCACTTGCGTAGCAATCTCGGTTTCCATTTTAATATTTAGAAGGTAAGTTCAGTTGATGGACACTTTGTGTAATAAAAGGCTCTTTTAAAGTACAAGCTTATGCACACACACAGGATAAAAAGTGGCACTTCCTGTGCCCATGGCTTTCATGGAGTACATTTGTGGAGCCCAAAGCTTAGTCCTGGATATGTTTATAGCACTTTAGCTCCGTTTGTGAGTTTGGAACCCTTCCAAAAAAAAAAAACAGAAAGACATATATTATTGTTTATAATCTGCTTTATTCTGCCAAACCTTGACTGAACAGACTTGTGCATTGCTGTTTAAATCCCTCAGTGCCTTTAACTACCGATACAGAAAGTGGTTAATGCGCATTCTAAACGAAGCTTGGCATCCACTCCAGGGAATCACTTTAATTGAGGAGCATTAAATGTTAAAATGATTTTTTTTTTAAAAGCCAGCACACACATACTGAGTATAGAAGTTCTGGCCCACCAGTAATGTAGTTTCTTAGTTATTGTATTCCTCCAGCTTTAAGCCCTGCAGTTGACAGGTGTCGAAAAAGTGACTTTCAATTCCCTAGGCCACTATCTGCAGGCAGCTGGCCAGTGAGGAGGCAACCTTCAAGGATTCCACTTCAGAGGAGGGGAGGGAGCTGTCAACTTTATGGATGTTTGTTTTTCTGAAATAATAAACTAGTCCCAGGTGACTAAAATATGAGATTTAACCCCAAAGTTCTTGCCTGGGCTCTCCATTGCTGTGCAGAAGCCATCTGTTGAAATCTATTTACCATTTTAATGGTCTCTCTTGCTCCTTTTTTTAAATTGCTTATTTCCAACTCCAAATGTGTGCCAAGACCACTTTTTTGGGTCTATATTTTATCTTTCAGAAAGCAATTCCCAGCCTTTCCCAAATCCCCAACCCCTCCCAGCCAACAGGAGATCCTGGTCCAGGGTTGGCAAGCAAGAGAAAGATAAATCATTAAATTTTTTTTAGAAGCCTCTCCTACAACTCTAGAGGCAGCTCAACCTCTATGAGCCTTGTAAGCTCTGACCAGTTCAGGGACACCCTGTAACTTGCCCAATTTAGTTACAGAATAACATACCAGTTTGTGTGTAATACTTTTATTCAATTTTTGTGTTTTTGGAGATGGCTAAAGGAAAAATCACCAAAAAGAAAGGGTTCTAAAGCAAAATCCTGAAATCACAATGGCAAAAATGACAGAAGAAAATGAATTAAAAAATCAAAAGAGACAGATGTTACATGCAGAAGCCCACGTCTGCTTTCTCTGAGAGGATGTGATATACTCTTCCCCGGGCAGGAGCTGATCATTTAAAAGACCTTTATTTAATAGTTTCGGATGGTTTATTTGTATTACTCCTTTTAGAAGGATGATAATAAAATTTCCCTTTTCCTAATGATTTGGCCCCATTTTATAAACATTGATTTTTTTTTTCTCCCTCCTAACTCAATACTTCTCCACAGTACTGGCTGAACTATTTACTTCCCTGTGGCAGTCATGAGACAAATAATCATCCATACAGAGCTTGATCAGTGCTCCCTGCACAGCCAGGCAAAGGGACTTTATGAAGAAAGGCACTAGGAATTCTGAATAAAAATGAAATAGCATTCTTCTAAGCAAGTGTGGCAAAGGACACACTTTCAGACTGTAAAGGACAATTTTTAAACTGTGCCTCACATAACAAATCTTAGGAAATACATGCAGATACATTGAGGATCACCTCTCAAGATGTTATTTGCAGTTTAGCCATCAGTTAAAATGTGCAACACACTGACTTGCCTTTCATTTCTTTTTTCCTTTTGTGATTTTAGCTGAGTAGAATCCTGGGCCCAAGGGGAAAGGACAGGAAAGCAATGGAACACCGACTGCGGAGCTTCCATTTGTTCTCCTGAGTGAGTCTTGCTTACTTCTTTCTGGCTAGTGATATCTTCCCTTTATTCTTTAAGCACCTGTCTTTTTGGAAAACCACTGTCAGAAAGAAAATCAGACTGCTCAGGTGCCAGTCTCCAGTGACCAAACTAAAATAAGGGGGTTGTTGTTGGGGGGACCAGATCTTCTCTCCTTTGTGAGCTGCAGCCATTTTATAATCCCAAAAAGTTATTACTAGGTTAGCATTGTGGTGGAAGCTGTGTACACTAGAGGATAAAGTGGAAGCGGTCCAATGAACCTGCTATACTCAAAAACAGTTGACAGTATGTTGAAAAGAAAGATGCAACATAGGCTGGTGATGAGGGGCTGAGAATGGAAGACAAGTTAGGCTACCCAAAAAACATGGTATATACTGCATAAACTAGTCAAAATTCTCATGCCCATTACCAGTGCCTCAGCAATGAGTAACCAAGTTTAGGAGCAACAGAGCCCTTCCTAGCCACATTGTGAATTTCCCTAACCACCACCCAAGAGACTGGGCTAGTGAAGAAAAAAAGACCTTATGTACAGCACCTTCTGTATTCCCCTACCAATATCTTCACTCCCATTTGAACTTCTCATCTTCTCCACCCTTCCTTGGTATATAACCCAGTAAGATCTCTTGCCTTTCTCAGCCTAATAAAGCACTTAACACGGGAGATGATTTTGGCAAAGGATCATGACTCTCCTTGACAGCAGAGGGGGGTCTCCACTGAAAGACCTTTAATCCCTCCAAGAATCCCACTGGGCATTCTGCCTGGGAGGTACTAACTTTCCGGTTTAAGTGGGTAGACTTTAGGGGACAAAGCAGTTGTAGGACTTAGGTTAAGTCACAACAACCCAGTGGCAGCATTAGAGAACTCAGAGGTCCAGAGCCCAACCTCTTGCTTTGTACCTAAGTAAATTGTTCTATGTAGTGCTTTTTTTTTTTTTTTTAAGTTTTCTCTATCCAGGAGAGGAGAAAAAACAAAGGGGGAGAGGGAAATGCCACACACACAATAAGGTGGCAGAGAAGTTGGCACTGCCACTGTCTAAGGAGTCTCAGAATATTTCACCAAGTATTCCAGGATAACTAATAGCTAAACATGTGATGAATGAGATTTCCTTGCCCACTCTCCCTAACGAGACTCTATGAGCACCGTCCAGTAGAGCCATCTGCAATGATAGAACTGTTTTATATCAGTGTTGTCCAAATACAGTAGCCACTGGTCACATGAAGCTGTTGAGCACCTAAAATGTGTCTAGTGTAAGGAACTAAACTTTTAGTTTTATTTAATACTAATTTAAATTTAAATAGCCATGTGTGGCTAGTAGCTACCATATTGGACAATGCCACTGCTTTGGATCTTCTCTTCAGCCAAACAAAACTAATGACTAGTGGGGAAAAGAAACACGCTGTAGTTTTTCCACAGTGGAATCCCAGCTGTAAAGAAATGCTATGACTTTTTTTTTTTTTTAATGTAATGAAAAAGTCTCTGTTGCTGTTTCCATTCCAGCTAAACTTAGGGTCTGCACAGTAATAAAGACTCCTGCAGAGAAAAAAAACCTAAATGGAGATTCTCCTAGAAAATGTTTGTCCAGGAGCCCTGATGACTCTGATGAGGTGTTTCTGTCCCTCTGTAAATATAGACATTTGCATATACTTTCTCTAGAAAGAAAAATGTATGACTGTGAAGGACTTTTAAAATGCTACTGGAGAGGCCGGGCATGGTGGCTCACACCTGTAATTCCAGCACTTTGGGAGGCCCAGGTGGGCAGATCACTTGAGGTCAGGAATTTGAGACCAGCCTGGCCAACATGGCAAAACCCCGTCTCTACTAAAAATACAAAAAATTAGCCAGGCGTGTTTGCACATGCCTGTAATCCCACGTACTCTGGAGGCTGAGGCACGAAAATCACTCGAACCCAGGAAGCAGAGGTTGCAGTGAGCTGAGATCACACCACTGTACTCCAGCCTGGGCAACAGAGCAAGACTCTGTCTCAAAAAAAATTTTTTTTAAATGCCACTGAACAAACAGGAACTAAAAGTTATATGGTCAACATTTCTACTGCTCATTTCCTAAGTCTGGGGGCAGAGGATTGTGCCCAGGAAATGACTATTAGAAAAACCAGGGAACTTCCTCTAATCAGTCCTTTATTGAGTGGTTCTGGTATTTCATGGCTCTAAGTATAATAGTTCTGGCATTCAGAGTTGTATATTTGGTTTCCTTCTGATGATAAAAGGACCTCACATCACTCAGTTTTTATTTATGTCAAGAGAAAAAACTTCCAGCAAACCAAATGAAAAGCAAGACACATCAGCATCTAAAGAATTTCCATATTTATTTTACATAATTTTACCGTACACATCTCATGCCAACACACAGGAGGCATATACAAACAAACGCACCAGCTTCTGTTTTCCAAAGTCATATGGCAATAAATAAGGATGGGTGGGTCCTTTTTTTTCTTTTTTTCTTTTTTTTTTTTCCCCCAGGAAACGAGACTTCATTTCTCTTTAACTGTACAAAATTTACATTGTGAAGGATGAGGGCAACGATCCAGAGCTGAGGGGATCTGGGGCTTTGAGGTCTGATTGCAAGCTCAGAGCAACTTCTGGAATCCCGCAGCCCTGAACCTGCTTGTTTGGCCGAACACAGTCCTCAAGTGCGAAAGTTGGTGTGATTCTTGCCTCTCAGTGGGCAATAGATGAAAGTGGGGGTGTCCTTCCTCTGTTCACCTGTGCTCTGCCTCCCTAAGCAAAGGAATGCTTGGTGCACCTCCCAAACCTGCAGCTGTCTCCTTACCAGAGCTAGCAGCATGAAACTGTGCTTTTAGTGTGGTCCTACCAAGCAGAGTGTGGATGGGATGGCTTTGCTGAGCTCTCTCTTTTTGGCTCCAGTCACTCACTGTGTTTAGAACAGTTGGAGCAACTACTGCAAAAAGGGCCAATTGACCAATCCAAGAAAGAGAGAGCCAGTGATGTGCTTTTCATTTAGCTTTCAGCATGCCCAGAGCCCTTCAGCAGCAGGCAATAAAACAAAACTCATTTCCGCTTAATTGAATTTTTCTTCATCTCACGGTTTCCAATTTTTAAAGTGCAATGTTTAAAAATGAGCCTCCTCAGGCCTTCCAGACCCTGCTGGCTGGGGAGGTATGGTCATTATTTTCATGGTTATAACCAAGTTGTCAGTCGTGGCGTGTGTAAGTGTAGGTGCAGAGAGTGGACTGTCATACAACACACAGCCTTTGCTCATCAGAAGCCTTGAGCCCCCTCCTGTAAAGAGGCAGTTGGAAATCACCAGCTTGAGCTTCTGAGATAGGAATGTCTTTTGTTTTACAGATTTCTTACACTTCCTTGCAAAGTGAGTTTAATGATGAAGATCTAATGGCCCAATTATCTTACTAGGTTTCATGTTTTACACTGCCCCCACCGCCAAAAAAAGTTTAAGGACACTGCCAAATGCTTTTCTTGTGTCTTAATTTTTTCCTCTTTCCCTGATGTTTCACAGTATTCATTTGCAGGAACAGTGTTATCAATGATAGTTGATCTTTATTTTACGTTATATTCATAACTCTCAGATGAGACAAGAAAGAGAAAGCACAAAGACTGACAGGAATTTGCCTGAGGTTGCATAGCAAGTCCTTGAAGGGCCAAGAACCTGACTCCCAACACTGATTTACCCATCGGGCCAGCTTCTTAGCCCTTAAATCTGGTATTTCCTCCGTGGTTTCATTACGTTCCAACAAACAGAGATTCCTCCATAGCCCCTCAGTTTCCATTTTGCTTATACCAGTTAGTTACCACTGGAACTTGGGGTTTTAACTAATTTGCTCCTGGATTCAAGAGCTTCCTACTCTAAAGTCGACCAGCCAGGCACTGCAGATAATGGTTGCCTCTAGAAGGTCTCATTTCATTTTTAAAATTCATCCATGTCATTTTAGCAAGGGGGGAAACAGCTACCATGTAGCACCTTATACCCCATAATAGACTTCCAAGCAATAGAGGAGTGCCTCTAAGAGAAGCTAAAAGTAATGAATGCCCGGCTTTTCTCCATTTCCAAACCCCAGAAGAGTCTTGTCATGCAATGGCTCATTAGTGGCACCAGCCCACCCATAATGCTAACCCAACCTGTAGGGAGATCCATTTAAAATCTTAGACCTACTGTGGCTGTGCTTCTAAACAGGCAGCAATGTTTGCTGCTTTCTGGGGAGGTGGCTCTGGAAAACAAAGCTCTCCTGGTTTTCAGGCCAGTGCTCTCAAGGGTTTTTCCAGCTAACCAGCCTACTGATGCCAAAGAACTATTGACCTCGTCAACTGCTCACTGAGTTCCTCAAGAGATTTATTATATTAGTATAAATGAGGAAGGCCTCTCCTTCCACTATTGAACTGGGAATTAGTATGATTAACTTACAAAAACAAAAACTGGTCAACTTACAGTGATCTTAAACAGTGCTACACAGAGGAGGATGCCCCCCCCCCCTTTAAAAAGCCTGCTCTCCCCCACACTATACTCACCAAAAACTTCAAGGGCCTCTGAAATCCCATGAGTTGCTAAGCCAAATAGTCAACCTGCAACAGTGATCTGGGTGGGCAGCTTTTCAACTGGTTCATTGCCCAGCAGAGCCTTTTCTCCTGTGTATTTTAAGCAGCCTGCTAAGAAGGGTGTATTTAAAAAGCCATCCTCCAAAAAGACGACTGCATTTTCCTTTCCTCACGTGGCATTTGTGTCTTCCTCCCCACCCCAATGTTCCCAATAGCACAGAATTGGCTAGGATTAACACAACATCATCCATAAACATGGAACCTCAAGAGAAGTGTCTATGTTTGCAGACTTCTCAAGCAAAAATCATGACCACTGCAGCACACCAAAAAACGAGGGTACACTATAAAATTGGTCAGAGAAGAGGGCCCGAAGGCTGATCCCGGAATTTACTGTTTTAAAGAACTTAATTGAACTTAGTTTAGTCCTGGAAAAGGGCTTACAAAAGATGTAGCAGTCCAAGAGGAACTGTGTATTCTTCCTTTAGTCTGCCTATGACATGCCTAAGTCTTTGCAGTCCTCAAAAGGTGACCAACCATTCGTAGAAGGAAGGGTCCTTAGGATCTCTGGCCCCATCACTTCATGTGATAGGCAATGCCTTCTCACCCTTTCCTACTCTGCTAATCTCATTTAAGAGAATGGGAGGCCAGAAGAAGCAAACCACAGCTTCCCAGAGGGACAGGAATAAATTCCAGCTGGCTAAATTCCAGTTTGCACATGGAGAGCTTCCTGATGGTAGATGGGTGCACAAGGTGGGTGGGAACTGCAGCACCATTCAGGACAGCGTTTCCCACAGCAGTGCAGTCTGTCGCAGGAGTGGCAACTCGTAAAGCGGGGGTTGGCCTTGCTCTGGCCTCAGGCTTAGTGATTTGCTACTGCAAACCTGCACAACGGGGAGTCCCTGCACCACCACTGGCCAGAGAGTTCTGGCTTTCTGACCATGGGACTGCAGCCCAAGGCATGGCAGGTGTCCAGCCAGCAATCCAGAGAGATGCAGCCCAAGAACCACTTAGAACCCTTTGGACAATTTTAGGGCTGCTCCCTAACTTACTCTTCCCAACCAAGGTAGGCCAAAAAAAAAATTGCTGGTTCCTGGAAATGACCAAAACTGTCCTCCAATTGAGTCAGCTAGGACAGCAGAGAAAGCTTTCATTATTAAGGGGGCAGAGGGGTAGACTTGCAAGCTCATCTAAACCAACTCCTTCAAAACAGATTCCAAATATTTCACCCTACAAGGGATGGGGAACTCTGGAAGACTGGCATCAGCCGATATGGCTGAACAGACTGCAGATTTGGAATCCAAATGTGTCTACAAATGTTCACTGATTGTCATTTTGTTCTCCCCACATTTTAGTTTTGCTCATTTTACAGCCCACAGCCTGTCTTGTGGAATAAATGATACAAGCAATTGAAGAAGGCACACTGTGCACCAAGGGGACAACTCAGGCAGTCTGCAGCAGTGGTCCAGGGCTACTCAGCTCAGCCTCAGTCACCTGCAATGAAAACCACCTCTTGCCATCAGAGTCAATGATATAGATGGGACTTAAAAACCAAAACAAGTTCATATTCTCTGGTTTGTAGGAAAGAATTCATATCTTCACAGCAAAAATAAAAATAAAAAAGGAGGGGGCATGTTTTTAATATCAAACTGGCCATCAAAGTGTTCACTGACCTTTAATAACTGATCTTTTCATTTTGAAATATAGGGTTCAATAAGGACGGTCCAGAAATCACTTTTATTTTACTCAAGGGCTGTGAGGCCTCTACCTTAGGAGTCTCAGTTCTGGTGAGAGCAGCGTTTTGGGAGGCATTGTGTGAGACACACCAGTTGGAGCAAAGTTCCCAAAGGCCAAGGGGGCCTATCACGGTCACCTTGTGCTACCAAAGCACTGAGCAGCCAAGCCCCTAAGCAGAACAGCAGGGGAGAGACCCAACAAGCCAGTGTCCCTAGAGCTCTAGGCCATTACCCCCTGTGCTGTGTTCTGAGATGAGGCTGCTCTCCCACTGCTTCCCCAGGGAAACAATGCCCTAGTGTGGTCTCACAGCCTTCTAGGAATCAGCGGAGGACTTCCATTGAAAATAATGGAAATTCACATTGGCGTACTTTCGATCCTTAAAAGGCAAGTCTCTTTTGATCCTTGAAGATATTCTCTCAAGCCAGGGGGGCAGGTAGGGTGGGGAGGAGAGAAGTTTAAAAAGGAGGATGATCCATTTCATCGAGCCAAGAGCCTGGGCTAGTTGGAAAGTCGGGATAGCCTACACTGCTTCCTGTGGAGATGTCAGAGGTGGGTCCCCCAGCCATGGCTCTCAGCGTCTGGCTTACTCCCTGCCCTGCATGCGCAATGATGCCCAAATTACTGTCCACCGTGTAATCCAGCCCATTGAGCAAAGGAGCGTGGGATGGCAGGGACGATATGGAGGATGGAGACTGGGGGATTCCATAGGGGCTCCCATCCCTCAAGTCCTGATAGGATTGTCCTGTCCCGTCCATGGAGAAGCTCCCATTCATTAACTGTCCGCCTGTAACGTCCCCCACGTTGCCATAAATCCTATTGGTGTGGCCAAGTTCTGAGAGAATTTGATCCTCTGTGGACAAAAGAACGGAGATTTATTGTCAGCTGCCAGGACTCTGATGGTCCCCTGCTCTTCACAACCTAGGAACACACATGACCAGGAAAGATGCCCAAGGATGGCAGCTGCCTTGCAGCCAAGCATGGGTCAGACACACCAATATGGCAGCCTGATATTCAGAGGCCAACCCAGGCCAAGGAGAAAAACAAGAAACACCTGCAAAGACTAAATTCCCAGGTCCCAGAAGGATGGACAAATGTTTGGTGAGCTCGTTGGTCCCTTGTGGCTCGTGTACTAATACTCTGGCTACACTGAGGAGGATGAATGCCTAAGGCTGGGTGGGTCAGATGTCTCCACATCACAAATGGAAACTACATGCTGACAACATTTACCCTGAAAGCTTTCAAGCTGAGAAAGGGCTTGGTTTAGTTGGTTGGGAAGCAAGCAGGCCCGTATGGTCAGGGAAGCTGAGGACCACTCTTAGACATCTGTACAAAATCCTTCTCGTCTATCTGGAAGAGAGGTTCAATATCAAAGGACTTGGTTTC
Organism: Pan troglodytes; assembly: GCF_028858775.2. Taxonomy (NCBI): domain Eukaryota; kingdom Metazoa; phylum Chordata; class Mammalia; order Primates; family Hominidae; genus Pan; species Pan troglodytes. Next base: position 68,850,161 of record NC_072398.2, read on the forward strand.
TGTCTGTATTCAATAAGCTCTTCACTGGGGACAAAGAATTGACTTGATTAAGGCAAATGAACCTTCTTTTTTCTTAAAGAATTTCATTAAGGGGATCTAATGGAATCTTTGCCACTTGAAAGAATTCATCTCTCCAACAGAGGTGAGCAGTTTTAGTCTTTGAGAAATTATTCCCAGAGAAACCAATGATAGGTCAGCCCAGGGACCCACCTGCACCCAACAGAAATTAGCTTAACAATCCAGTATGTTCTAGGTGTTGACTTCAACAGCCCAGATGAGATTGACTTTCCCAATCCTGCCAAGAAGCCTAAAAGGTGAGTATTAGTCCCATGAGCTGTCCCCAAGGTCTCACGGCCCCTGTGTTCTCAGAGGAGGCTGCCCTCTAGGGCTCAGCTGACCTCTGGGCTGAACTACAGTCCTCCCAGGGCATCGTTGTCCTGGCAGGTAACTTGTTCCATCCTCTGTCCCACAAACTTCCTTTTCTATTTCCACCTGGGCCTCTGCACCAATCCCTAAATAAGGCCTCCCCAGACTAGACTTCAACACCCCATCCCTTCTGAGGCCTGCCCCCCATTCCCCTTATGAAAAAACATGGTGGGGGGAGCTCATGCTCTTTAAAGGGAGCAGGAAGATGAAGGCTCCACTCCATTGTCAAATGGCCATGAGTTAACCTTTTCCCTATACCTGTCATCCCGAATGACCAGGGCCCTCTGCGGGAGCCACATGCTCCCTGTGGGAACGATCATGCCTTCCAGGTATACAAATGTGCCAGGCTTTCCCCAAGCACATCCACAGTTGGTTGTGTTCATTGATCCCCACAACGCAGTGAGATGGGCAAAGATATGGTATTCCTCTTGGGAATACTGGGGCTCAAGAGAAGTGAATCGATTTGACAGAGCTGCACTGGAAACCAGGTCTCTGATCGCCAGTTGAGTACTCTTCCCTTTCCCCCCTCCGCAGAAGACCTTCCACATTTGAGAACTCAGTACCTGAGAACAGTTATGATTCTTTGCAAACAACCTGAGGATTCATAACATGCAGTAACTTACAATTTTGCTGATGCACGAATTTGAATATAGCGCATGCTGCAAAGCTTGTGTGCAGGGAACAGAATGAAGTGAGTGGTGGGGAAAGGGATTTCGGAAGTGAAGCCAGTTCCCCATCTCACATGCACTCACAGAACTGATTTCCCAGGAAAAAACCTGTGGAGCGTGACCTCCCCACCACCAGGACTGGAGGAAGGGGTGGCTCTAGGGGACTATGGGAGTAGGCCAGTGTCCCAGCAAAGGGGACAAAGATGGGAGAGGGGCTAGGGGCACAAGGCTGGGACCCAGTCATCTGTTCATAGCTGTGTGGGCTGATGAGGGAGGCCCCAGTCAGCAGGAGGGGAGGGGAGACCTTGGGGCCACAGGACAGGGCCTGGCCCATCCCAGCTTCCAGACCTCAGCAATCTTGTTTCCTACTCCTGTCCCATGGTAAAGGGCCACTACCATTTCCCCGACCCTTCACTGCAAGTCTTAAGGAAAAGCCTGTGTTCAGGAGGGAGTTGCCAAGGCCTCAAGAAAGATCCCTCCTGAGTGCCAGGGATTACAGATTCCCAGGGGACTTTCCTAAGGCCTCGGCCTGGCCCCTCCAGCCCTGCTCACCTCGGAAGCTCAGCTCACTGTCACTAACCCCACAGTCCTCTGCAGAGCTCTCCTTCTCCTGCTTGCTGCTGCCCCGGCTCCTCTTGACGCTCTTATAGAACTGCCCCCAGCGGTGCCGCCCTGCGTCCTTCTTCAGGCGTTTCTCTTTGGCCCTTCTGTTCTGAAACCAAACCTGCCACACAAGCACAAGGGACATACTCAGGGGGCGTCCACCACAAACCCAAAGCCCCCAGGACCCCCTAGGCGGGCGGCTGGAAGCAGACTGAAGCCTGAATGGAGCACAGGTCTGGGAGTGCGATGCCCCACCCCCTCTCCCCAGGTGGGCCTCAGAACTCTGTCTTCAGTTCTGGCAAAAGCCCTGGGGTCAAGCCCTGAGCCCAACCACCCGTGAGCTGATGTCACTCAGGACACCTTCCACCCCTGTCCCGGGCCTGGGATCCCCAGAGGGCACAGGAGTGCTGGCATCTCACCTGTACGACCCTCATGTCCAGGCCTGTCTCTGAGGACAGCTGCTCCCTCACGTGCCTGGCAGGCTTGGGGGAGTTCTTGTATGCATTCTTTAATGTCTCCAGCTGCTTGGCTGTGATGGTGGTCCGGGGCCGCTTAGCTCCAGCCTCTGAGTCATCTGCAAGGAAAAACCACTGCTTACTGGCTTCGGCCTATCTGCAGCAGCTGCGCCTCCTCCCACACCCTCCCTTCCATCCTTTCTGCACCTAAGCCTGCCTGCTGTAGGCAGGACAGCGCGAGGCACAGGGGACATCAGAGTGGAGAGGTCCCCACTCTCATGGCACTGACTCCTGCACCACGGGCCTTCCCAAGCCACTGAAAAGTGAGGACAGCAGTCCTTTCTCTGCTCAGCTCCCTGCCTCAACCCTCCCCTGCCAGCCCAGCTGCACAGAAGTCTCATCAGATTGAATGTACCCAATTCCACACGTCCCTGTCATGACAAACACTCTGTTCACACATCCTCATGAGTTCTTGCCAGAGCTGTGAACAGCCAGGTTGAAGTCATGTTCAAAGTCGCCCCGGATGCCCTCCCCTCTGTCTCATCGGGAGTCTCCCATTTCCCCACAGCCATGTCACCTTTGCCCTGGCGTCACTGGGCTCACAGCCAGGGGTGAGCTTGCACACCCAACAGTGTCTAAGCAGGTTCCTAAACTATAGGTCAGAACCCACTCGTGGGCTGTAAAGTCAACTTAGTGGATCAAAACTAAAACAGGAAATCAGATGAAGAGAATGGGATGGAATGGCAAGATCATTTCATTAGTTTTTATTGTATAAATATGTGTACTGAGATGAAATGTAAAATGAGTTTTACTGTGGATTGTAGTCAAAATTTTTTGAGAAAACTAGTCTAAGGAATGTTCTGGGCAACACACACTGATCAACACAAAGTCCTAGACAGATTTTGAGTGAACAAGCTCAAGTTCCTGTTAGTTAAAGTCTGGTTTGTTCCATTCAAAGTCAGGTACAGAGAGAGGCGCGTGCGTGTGTTCGGAAGCACAGGTGAATGTAAAGGTTTGTTTCCTCTCCCAGCACTTAGGCTTACTGCCCTTTTCTCCACAGTGCCCCTGGAGGACACACAGAATAAAGTCAGCAGCTGGCCTGGGCAGCTCTGCTCTCTGTGCTTGCTCACCTGTGTGCCCTGGAAAGTGTCTCTGTGACATTCCTGACTTCCTCTCTGTCTTTTCTCCTTTCTTTCCATTCAAGAAAACCCTCTCTTAGAAACAATAGTAGCCAACATGTGTTAGCACCTACCATGTGCTGGTGTTGACTAAGGACTTTATATGCATTCGGTCCTCACAATCTACAAGGCTCTCCCTGGAGTCAGCAGACCTGGCTTCAGTGTTCTTGATGAGTGAGTGACTTGGGCCAGTAACTCACTTCCCCCTTGGAAGTCCAGAGGGCAACACGGCCTGCCCTGATCTTGGGAGGCACTAGAGGAATGAAGCAGCTGTGCGGCCAGGACATGTGTGCACACAGTGAGGGGGGACACACCCGTGCCTTCCCTTCTCCTCGGGCTGTTTTCTTCTCTCACGTGGCCACTGTCATCCCGGAACTACTGTGGCCCAACTCCCTCCCTGAAGCCCTGAACCCGAAGGGTAGGGATTCTGGAGCCCCTGCCGCAGAGACTACACTACTTAGAGAGTCATTCCAAAAGACAAAGGGGAACCTCCAAAATGCCTTCCTTTTCATTCTGAGGAGTCTGTCCCTTCTGTGCATATTTATAGTCTACACGGGAGTGTCTGATGCAACTTTGAATTATGCAAATGGGAAATAATGCACTTGTGTATAATCTTTATATTAAAAAATGTGAAATAATGCAATCACCAAAAATGTTTTAATTTCTCGAGAATCACTTAATTTCAAAATAGCTTGGCCTACGGAATTATAAATTCTTTTCACCACAGCCAGATGGTAGCTCCACTGGGATAGACCCATCATCCTGGTTGGTGGCCCGCTGGTTCGGCACTGCTACACACACAGGATTTTCTTCTTGCAATGATGGGGACTAATATGCTGTTATTTTAACATTCACTGTTATTATAATTTAAAATCTTTTTTATATCCCATAACAATGTCATCCAAGTATTCATTAAGTAGCAGTGGCAGTGCTCGTGCTGAAAAATGTACCCAAAAATCAATAACTTTGGTACGGAAGTTAAATGTGATAAAACGCTATGAGGAAGGCCAAGGGAGCCCATGATACCCTGGGCTGTTAATTTAGGAGAGAGCGTTCTGCAAGGTATTCAAGATAATGCTGAGAAAATAAAAAGTAGCATTAAGGCAAAGATACACTTCACTGGTTATGGATTTATGTGCTCTCAGAATATACCACCCCCCACACACACTCTACATTAATTCCTATGGGAAAATTAGTCTTAAAATATGTTAGTTTTGAATGATGCAGGGTCTCCTACAACTTGTCCCTGGCATAAAACGCAACCTCATTATATTGAAAATGCAAATATCCAGGGAGACGGAACAAGTGAACAAAATCATTCACACTAAGGTGCAAGTAACTGCTCTGAGATCCTTTGTTTAGCTAATGGGAGGGAACTGTAAGCCTGCAGGAGGGCTGAGAGTAGCAAGGAGGAATTAAAACAACCTGAAAAGACAGCCAGGCATTCTGCAGTGGACAGAACTCCCCGCTCCTCCAAGGATCACCGATTGCCCAGGACAGAGGAGCCCTGCCTTGCTCACAGCCAGGGTGGGGTCAGGAAAGGACCCGGGGAACAGGCCAGAAATACTGTGTAACATTCCGCTGCTTTAAAACCTCAAGCACACCTCACCTCCCTGTTTGCACTTCTCTTCCACGTCAGTCTCTTATTTCACATCCCATTTCACAAGCCTCATCCTATTTAAACCTCAGGAAAACAGCCCTACGTGGCAGATGCTATGATCCCCCATAGACAGCTGAGAAGCCGAGGGTCAGCCAGTTCTACAACTTGCCAGGAGATCTCCCTGTGTGGGGGGGATGCCCAGCCAGCTTCTGACAGCAAGTCCGGCATCTTCCCATCATCCTGCAGAGGTCTGCTGTGGTGCACATATTCCTCGATAAAACTGTGAGCACCACAATGTCATTCCCACCTCCCCAGCCAGATTCTGACCAATCTACATCTGTTTCTCTTGTCTCTTGAACCACCCACAACATCAGGAGATGCTGAGCTGAGAGTGCTCAGAGTCCAAATGAGGCCTCTGATGAGAACCAGCTGCAGGCCGGGGAGGTCGTGCCATCTTAGTATCTCTGATGAACGGCACTAGACTTCCAAAGGTGTCTTGGTATCTCTGAGTCCATCTGCTGTGATGGTTCCTCCCTGACAAGTTGCCCTAATCTCCCGTGACATCACAATTGACTTCAAGGCAATAGCATGGAGTGAGTTTTAAGAAACCAGAGCAGATTAGTACATGCAGGCAAAGAGCTTTGGGATGGGTTTGCAGAGGCCCCAGGTCTCTGGAGGAAGGAGGTCAAAGGCCTCTGTCCACCCTGAAAGGCCAGAGCTGTGGGGGTGGTGGGAGGGAAGGTCCTCAGAGGCAGGTAGCCCTGCCCACTCCTGCCATGGACCAAAGCCAAACCCAGCTCCAGCTGGCTCACCTAAAGGGCCCTTATGAATCCCCTCTGCTTCCTCACCACCACAATCCCCTTATTTTATACTGTGTTCATTGAACAAAAAACCAGTTTCTCCATTATTGATGAGATCTGTATAATATGTGTGTGGGCCCAGAAAAGATCTAGAAGGAGATACATAAAATTGTTGTTAATTTTTTTTCTCATCAAGCCCAGAGCTGTCAACAAGAGCCATTTTTGCACAGTAACACCCTGAGTTGATCAAAATTCTAGTCAAAGGCCAAGGAACTTGATGTTTTGTGTGTTCACACCTCTGAGATTATCATGTTGGGTTTGGCCAAATCCCAAATTCAGAGCCAGGGCCTGACCCCGCGACCATGTGGGTGCATCTGGGAGTGAGAAGCCAGAGGTAGGGCTGCAGGAATAAAAGCGTCCACCTTGGCTTTGCGAGGGGAGCATGGGGAATGTGTTGTTCTGGGCTCTACTCCAGAAAGTCCCCGGGCTGCCCAAGAGCATGGCATGTAGGGCGAGAGCCGCTGCTGCCAGGCCAAGCTAGGCCTTTCCAGGGGTGGCTGCTAAATGCGGGACCTGACTTCAGCCTCCACCATGCAGAGCTCCTGCTGCCACCATGGGCAGTGGCCCTGCAGTGGTGGTGGTGAAGGGGGTGGGGGCAGCTATATTGAAGTGGGTGGAGGGAGCTATATTGCTGAGATGGAGCCTCCCTGAATCTGGCATGTGTCCTGCCTCTTCTTTTAGCACTCACTGGGCACTTGCTGCAGAAACACCAGGAGGCCCTGCCCTAGAGGAACCCACAGTCTGAGAGGCGAACAGAACACAATTAACAGAAACAGAAGATGTATGAAGTGTGCAGAGGCCCGTGCTGGGCTCTCACCGACGGCCTTTGAGGCAGGGGCTGCTGAGAGGTCCATGTGCACCCTGATGTGCAAAACTAAGCGGCAGCCCCACGTATCCAATACAGACCAAGCTCCCAGCCACCCCTCAGCACCCCAGCCTCCACGCAGGGGAGGAGGCCACCACCATGGTAACAACCAGGTTCTTGGCTGCTTCTGAGCCTACCATGGAGACAGGCAGGCTCTCAGGAACCATGGCTGGATGAACACTTCCATGAAGCCGGCGAGTGCTAACGGCCGGGGAGGTGTTCAGCATTTACTCTCAGTGTGGAGATCTGGGACGCTTCTCAGAGGTGGCGGTGCATGAGTAGGGCTCTGAGGGATGGGCAGGTGGGACGCCATGAGAAGGGCACCTCAGGCAGAGGGCGTGGCCCAAACAAAGGCCTGGAGAGGGGACCATGCGGGGCCATGCTGCTTACCGTTCTGCTTGGCTGTCTCGTAGTCTTCCTTGCACACCAGCCGCCCGTCCTCCATGAGGTAGAATTCGTCCCCCGTGGCCAGCTGCCGGTTGCAGATGATGCAAGCAAAGCAGTGCAGGTGGTAGACGAAGTCCTGGGCCTTGCGGACCACCTGGGTTGGGGGGATACCCTGCTGGCAGGCCGTGCATTTTGTGCCGAAGCGCCTGTCAGGGCAGCAGGAAAGGATTAGGGCACACAGGGAGCGAGGGATCTGGCTTCCCCTAACTTCCTGGAGCAGCCTCCCTCCTACCCTACCACTCCGGGACTCCATGACCCTCACCCCCCAGTCACCCAGAGCTTACCGTCTGGTCCTCTCTGCCTCCATCTAGCTTCATTGCTTTGTGCCTGGGACTCTTCAACCACCAAAGAAGGGACTGATGAGAACTAGAGTCTCCCTCACGTACCTTTTCCAAAGCTGATGCCCCCGGATTCCAGCTGCCCGATTAACACCCATCAATTCACAGGGGGAGCAGGTGGACTTTCTAAGTCCCTCAAAGCAGGCTGTCTCCCCCTCCACCTCCCAGCTTCCTCACCCTTATGGTTGATCCCAGAGGACATCCTCACAGGGAACTGTGTGTGCCACAGGCTGTGTGTATAAAGCACCCAGCAACACCTTTTCACACACTCCCAGGGAGGAGGCCCTGCCTGGCCAGGGGACAGCACGCTGCAGAGAAAATGCACTTTGTCAGCAGAGCAAGGCTGTCCTAACAGCTGTTCTCTCTCCTTTGCCTCCATTTCTCCCCTCACCTCCATTCTGCACACACAAAGCCCTCCAAGCCTGCCTCCATCCCCTTCCTATGCACACACACAGCCTGGGGCATGGTGGTTTGGGAAGGGCCCAGGAAGCTGCACTTTTCAGCCCCTACAGCATTCGGAACAAGGAGTCTGCAGATTACAGTGTGGAAAATGCTGCTTCAGACCTCTCCTTGGTCAGCACCTTTCCAGAACAACACCGAGGCAAGAGGAAGCTACCTGCTGCCACCAAGGCAGCTTCTACCAAGGAAGCCACCCCCTGCCAAGGCTGGGAAGGAAGGAGAAATTGACACGTTAAAAGTATCGTCCAGTGGGGTTGTGTCCGCTCCCTTTCCCCATTCTGGTCATAGAGATCAACAGAGGCACACCGATGGTCATAGGAGACGAGGGAAATTTGGGGGCCGACAGGGACAGTGAAGGAGGGTGCGTGGCTGCAGGTGAGCCTTCCCCGCTTCAGGAGGGAGGCGGGAGGCATTGGGAAAGCAAGGGCAGAGTTTAAAACAGCAATCAACCTAATTATTCATGACATTTCACACAGCAGAACTTTATCTTCTTCAGGATGAAAGACTTCGCCTAATGGATCTGGGGAAGGTTTGATTTTAATGGTCCTTTTAACTAATGCTTATAGGCAGCCTGATTTCCCCTGAAAGGACAGTACATATTTCATCCACATTAATACCAAATAAATTAATTATGGTCATGGCTATCATGATGAATACCAGATTAATGCAGAATGATGGGTCTCTTATGCAGTAATGATACCTGCTGAGGGGGTTATGGGGGCCCGGAACAGGCATGGCCAGCAGCAGCCTCAGACGCCCCACACCAGGGACACAGCATCCCAGAGAAAAGTGGGGGTTCTCTTAAGTCTGCATGGGTAATCCTGAAAGACCCAGAGTGTACTTCAGGGAACACTCTTCTGAGATGGGTATAAGAAGGGTGTTGGGGTGTGAGGGGCTGAGAGGTGGTGGCTTGGGAGGACCCCAGGCTTCTGAATTCCTGGAATGCCTCTTGGTTTTCAGAGAGATGGGGCCCATTTAGAGCAGGAGTTCTCTGCCTGAGGGTCAGCATAGGCCTGTAAACCACTTGCTAAGTTGTTCAAAATTGTGCCTCAGGAGGGGACCTGGGCTTTCATCAGATTCTTAAAGGGATTCAGGACCCAGGAAAGTACAGTTAATATTTGTTGAATAAATAAATCAGCAGATAAAGCACCATACTTGTAGAGGATGTGCACGGAGATGGCTGAACCTGAGGATGTAGAACAAAGCACACAGTCGGCTCTGGATGGTTCTGGACCTCCCAGAACACAGGTGAGAACCAGGTCCTCCACAACTGCTGTGTAACCACGTCACCTGGATTAAAGAGGAAGGCTGGCAGGCACCCACCTCTACTGTGTGTGTGTGTGTGTGTGTGTGTGTGTGTGTGTGTGTGGTATGTGTGTGTGTATAACAGAGAAAGGAAGCCTACACATGTGTTACTAGAGAGTGTTTTCAAAAGGCCTGTATATTTAATATCCAATCCCAGCCAATTTGCAAAGCAGGTACTAAAATGAAACAAGGCACCAGGTGTGGTGGCTCATGCCTGTAATCCCAGCACTTTGGGAGGCTGAGGCAGGAGGATCACTTGAGCCCAGCCTGGGCAATATGGTGAATCCCTGCCTCTACAAAAAATGCAAAAAATTAGCCGGGTGTAGTGGTGTGCACCTGTAGTCCCAGCTACCTGGGAGGCTGAGATGGGAGGATCACCTGAGCCCAGGGAGGTTGAGGCTACAGTGAGCCGAGATCACGCCACTGCACTCCAGCCTGGGCAACAGAGCGAGACCCTGTCTCTAAATTAATTAATTAAAATGAAACAAGGCTTTCATCATGCTTGTTGCAAACCCTCCCAACAAACCACCCAAATCTGGAGAATGTGTCCTAACCAGAGATCCAAGGAGAGGAGGGCTGAGAGGAGACCCCGGAACAGAGGGACGACCCTTCAGCAGCCTCCTCCACAGGGGCCACACTCTCTCCCACTAAAAAGCAGGCAGGGGGCTTTCAGTCACCGGAGGCCCAGTTGACACCAGCACACCAGAGACATGAAAGATAACGGGGGTATAAATTTAATCTACATACCGACAGTGATTCATGCATGAGGGTGGCAAGTGCACAAGAAAAATGAAAAATAAATGAACTTCCCCACCAGCGTTTTTTAGCAATTGAAGCAATTTTCCTGATTGTGGGATTTATACTGAAGGGAAGTGGAAGTGGCTCCTCATTACCTTTTCCCCTGGAGCACAGCCAGCGGGACCCTCGCCGAGGGAGCCGCATGCACCTCCTTGGCCCACAAGGCTCCCCTGGCCCAGCCCAGCCCTGCAGGTCACCCTCCACCCCATCTCCAGTCAGAGCCAGTGTATCTAGAATACAGGGCATCCTACAGGGGTGTGTCTGTGATGGAGACACTGTCCCCATTCCCAGATCTTAGAATAGCCAGAGTCACAGGTGAGAAGGCCAAAGCCTGGCAGGTCACATGACTTGCCCTGCGACAGGCAATAATGAGACACACGGTCATGCCTAGAATTCCCCGGCCCCACACGAGGTAAAACTGTGAACCCGGCTGCTACACAGAGAACCAGAAGTCTAACCAACTGGACCAAATATGAAGGACGCTGGGGGTAAAGAGGGAAAGGCTGGACTCCAGCCAAGGAAGAGGGCTCCCAAGGGCTTTTCCAAGCGGCACCCCTTAACACCGATCACCGGGCACCCATGCAGGGGCACCAAGGGCACTGGCCTCACCCTTCAGAAAGATCAGCCTGCTGCCCAGTCCTGCTAGCCAGGCCTCTGGGGACAACCAGTCCCCCCAGGAGAGCAGCTGGAGCTGATCCAAAACCACAGAGAAAATGCAAGGAAGGACTTGCTAATGGCTCATATTATTTTCATCCTCTAACCAACACCACTGGAAATTGTCTTATCCCTGCCCAGCACATAGTAGGCAAGCCACAAAGACCCAATGAATGAATGAATGAATGAACGAATGAGCAAACGAACGAGTGAACGAACGAACTGCTTCTTAAAACATTTGCCTGAGTAGTCAGGGGAGGCTTGGCTCTCCATAACGGCAGCTCTTTTCTTTTTTTCTTTTTTTTTTTCAAGTTTGGTATTAACTTTGTTCTATTTTTGGTCTAACTTTAAGTACCTAAAGATTTATTTCCACAGGCCTCAGAAAATGGGTAGAAATCACAGGACAATCCCTCTTCCCACCAAAAAAAGTTGCATACTTTGGTAAGTGTTTATCCTAGAGGGAAAAAGCTGAAATTTACATTAGCAGTGCTGTGCAAGATTCTGACATAAATCACGACCTCAAACCAGCCTGCAGTGGAGGTTCTAGTCTTCTGTTCAGGCACTTGGACAGAAGCCATAGCTGATGAGCATGACAGGGAAAAGGAGGCAGTGAAGACAGGTGACAGGCACCTTGTAGGGAAGGAGGATTCAGGAATGCCAGGCTCCTTGGAATGGTGTGCTGTTTTTCCTTTTTTTTTTTTTTTTTTTCCTTTTAAAGTCATCTCTGTAGGAAGGTGCTGGGCAGCGATCCCAGAGAAAGAAAGGTCCAAGACTCCTTTAACTGTCCTGGATGAAGGGCAGTGCTACAGCAGCTAGTACCGGAGACTCTCCTGTCTCATGGTTGAGGCAGACCCAGGATAGAATAGAGAATAAAAGGAATGCTTATAGGAAACCATTTTGCGTGGAATGCTAGATGGCCAAGCCTCAGCCTTTGGTCCAGTGCAACCCTTGCCTCACTTGTCAACAGTGAAAAATTAGTTTGGTTAGAGGAACCATCTGGAAACACACCAGCTTCTGCTAGCTTCATGTTCATTGCTAGAAAAAGATTAACCAGTGTGAACATTCTGATCTGTTAATTCCTGGGACTGTTTTCTTCCCAATGGACTGTTTGTTGGTAGGATAACCCCCAAAAGCTCAAAGCTAAAATGCATCATCAGTCCTGGTCGGCAGTTCCTTAAGAATGGACTGGCGGCGTGAGTGAGCTGATATGGACAAGCTGCCCCTTCCTGCAGAACATCAACTGACCTGCTATCTCACCCCAAATCTCTGCCTGAGGTATATTTCAGTGAAGGCAGTTAGTTGTGCTTCTCAGAGCAGAGAAGCAGTTTTAAGCTCTTTTCTTTAGGGGTGAGGGGATCTCACTCGGTTGCCCAGGCTGGAGTGCAGTGCCACAATCATAGCTCACTGCACTCGAACTCTCAGTCTTCCCACCTCGGCCTCCTGAGCAGCTAGGATCACAGGCACATGCCACCATGCCCAGCTCATTTTTTAAGACATGTTTTGTAGTGATTGGGTCCTACTATGTTGCCGAGGCTGGCCTTGAATTCCTGGTCTCAAGTGATCCTCCCACCTTGGCCCCCAAAGCACTGGAATTACAGGTGTGAGCCATCCCCTTTGCCTCTGCTGTCATTAGCTTCCCCTCTGCTGGCTCCTTCCATCCATGTACAGGCATGCTATGATCCCTGCCTGCCTCCCTTCTCTACCGCCCACTCCCTGCACCCTTCAGGGCAGCACCCCACTCATCCAGAGCTGTGCTGCAGCCCAGCGGTCAGCTCCCCTCTCCCCGGCCTCCCGAGCCTCCCGACACACCTGCTCACCGCCTCCTCCCACCTTGGCCCCCAAAGCACTGGAATTACAGGTGTGAGCCACTGTGCCCAGCCAAAAGCTTTTCTAAGAAGGGCATTAAGTCCTGGGTTGAAATGAGGCCCATGGTTTACTAAACCACAAGACTTTACATCCCACTTGCTGTCGCCATCACACTGCCTCCAGACTGTCTCCTGAGCTCCTAGCCTGAAAGGTGGGTACTGTGACACCTTTTAACAGATAAGAACTGGGGCTCAGAGAAGTGAGGTGCCGACCCCTAGCTCCCAAGGGCAACGAGCGAGAGAACCGGGGTTTGCAGTCGGTGCTTCTGACACAACACAGCGGACATGCGGCGGGCTTCAAGGGCAGCAAACCCGGCCTTGGTGCCCTGACCTAGGCTGGAGCTCGAGGAGAGGGCCTGTCCCCCTCATGCGGCTCTGAGCCCCCTTCATGAGGCTCCCAGCCCTGCAGTGCTGGGGTGGCCAGGGAAGCCCTCACCCCCCAGTGTGTTAACCCCAACACATGTAACTGGCCCGCTGTCCACCTTCCACATCCTCCGGCTGGCCCAGGTGTGGGCAGAGAAGAGCTGAGACTTCTCGGCTGACTCTCATGGGCCACTCTGGACCCCAGGAGAGGACCAGGTCTTGTGTGCTGGGTCCCAGCCTCTGCACCTGAGCTCCGCCTGAGCTCCTGCTGCTGTTGATTTGTCCACCCCTGCTGCTCCCGACCACCTGGCTGGGCTGCTCACCAGTGCAGGACAGGCTTGAGGGTCTGGATCCTGTAGAAAGGGGGCAGCAGGCAGGCCCTGCAGGGACCGAGCCTTCTAGAACCCGGGGTGCATAAATCCTACACCCTGGCTGTCTGGCACATTCCTGATGATAAGTTCCGACCTCTGAGCAGACCCGCATGATGTACCACAAGTGGGTCACTGAGACACTGGTAATAAAGGCAGCTGCCATTCTCCTAGCACCAACCTGTGTCCTGTGCAGAGTGGGCCCTGCACATGTGATCTCATCTGACCCTCACCTCCAGCCCTCAGCCCAATGCCCCGGCACTCACCCCGTGGCTGCACTGCCACCCTGCTCCACTTGCTTCCCGCCTGGGTGACTTTAGCTCAGGCTCACCCTCACTCCCACCACACCCTTGGTGACTGCAGTCCCCACACAGACCATCCTTCCAGGCCCTCCCTCTCAATTCTTTGACCTCCTGAAGGCTGTGGCCTCCACCCTCCCTCCCACCGCTCACTCCCCCAGACCTTGTTGTTACCAGCAACTGCCACAGCTCCAGAGGTCACTTCCAACCCTCCCACCATTGGGCCCCGCCGTTCTTCCAGCTCCCCAGGGCACTGACTCACACAACCCAGGGACTGCCCTTCCCCCTGGGCTTGTCACTGTCCCTCGCTTCCCTCCTTCCTTATCCAGCAGACCCCAGGGCGATCACACCTGTCCCTCCCCACACACCCTGGACCCTGCCCTCTCTCCGCCCTGCGCCTGTCCCACCCCAGCACGGGCATCCACAGAGCCAGGAAAGCAGCCCCTGCCCACCGGACTGATGGTGCCTCGGGGGCCGGGAGTCAGAATGCACCTCCCACCCGCTCCCCCGCTGAGCCCCAGGCTCAGCTGCTGGCGCCCTCCCATTTCCCATGGAAGAAGGAAGCCCGGCTTGGACCCTCCCCACCTCCCACTGTGCCTTCCACTCGCACACCCGGGGCCCCAGCCCCTGCCTGCCACCCACAGGTGAACCATGCACCTCCACCAGACACAGCTCATTCCTTCTCACCTAATGAGACTCCCAGCAACCATCCCCTTTGCCTTCTGTGTCATTAGCTTCACCTCTGCTGGCTCCTTCCATCCATGTACAGGCATTCTATGATCCCTGCCTGCCTCCCTTCTATACTGCCCACTTTCTGCACCCTTCAGGGCAGTGCTCTACCCACCCAGAGCTGTGCTGCAGCCCAGCGGTCAGCTCCCCTCTCCCCGGCCTCCCAAGCCTCCCAACACACCTGCTCGCCGCCTCCTACACTGTGCTCTCCCGCCTCTGCTCCTGCTCCTCCTCCTCCTCCTCCCACACCTCTTCTCTGCCCACCCCGCTCCCCTGGGGATCTCACCTCCAGCCCAGACCCCTGGGCTCCAGACTGGGGCTCCACTGCCTCTACAGCACATGGATTTGGAGTCCAAAACCAAACTCCTACCAACACCCCCCGCACCCTCTGCTCCTCCCATAGCCCTTCCCGTCTCAGACCACTGTAACTTCATTCTTCCCACAGCTCAGGCCAAAACCTTTGGGCATCCATCCCCATCTGATCTGTCAGCAAATCCTGTTGACTCTACTCAGAATAATAATTATTATTATTACTATCATTATTATTACTATTATTATTTGGAGACAGGGTCTCGCTCTGTTGCCCAGACTGGAGTGCAGTGGTGCAATCACAGCTCACTGCAAGCTTGAATTCCTGGGCTCAAGAGATCCTCCCGCCTCAGCCTCCTGCGTAGGTGAGACAATAGAAGTGAACTACCACGCCCAGCTTCTACTCAAAATTATATCATGTTGGGGACCACTTCTCACACCCACACCGCCCTCCCTAGCTTGGGCTGCCATCAGCCAGCACCTACAGCTGCCTCCTAACAGTCTCCCCACTTCCACCCATGCCCCTACAGGCACTTCTGCACATGGTCGCCACAGTGGGCCTAAGTCACACCCTCGCCCTCCCCTGCTGAAACCTTCCAGTGGCTTCTACCTCACTCAGGGTCAAAGCCACAGGCCCCCTAACGGCCACCAAGGCACTATGGCATCCCAGCCCCATCGCCTTTCCACCCTCCCTCCTCCACTGCCCAGTCCACTCCGCCTCCTCCTGGGGCCCGGGCACTGCTTCCCTGCTGGCACGCTCTCCCCCCAGGTACCTGCATTTCCTGCAGGAATGCTCACTCCTGCATTTCCTGCAGTGGTCCCCTGAAATGTCACCTGCTCAGGGGGACACCTGGAGCCCTCCCCCTCAGCACTTCCTTCCCTGCTCCACAGCACTCATCTCAGTAGATGCGCTGTGCACTTATTTCTTGCTGACCGTGTTTCCCCCTCTCTAGAAGGCAAGTTCTACAACAGCAGGGTCTTTATCCGTCTTGTTCACTACTGAATCCAGCGCCCAGAGCAGGACCTGGCCGAGGATATGTGCTCAGTGCATGTATGATGAATAAATCAGTGAGTGAACCAGTCCTGCGGAATGCTTGAAGGCCTATTCTTCATTTGGACATGAGGACACTGAAGTTCAGAGAGGGTTAGTAACTGCCCCAGACCTCACAGACAAACGGTGGAGCTGGGATTTGAACTCAGTGCCTCTCCTCTGGGATGTCTCCCTTACTCTTGGCTATTGAAGGCAGTCGGTGGGGACCAGCCCAGGACCCATGTCAGCCTCCTGCGCGTGGAGCTGCCATGGAACAGTGCACCGCCCTGAGGAAACAAAATACTGCACAAGTTGATTTTATGCTTTAATTGCTTGGCGGTGATTTACTGCTGGCCGTATATTTTTTTCCCAGCTGACACTTCCCTACATGTATTTCTTTTATCTATCACCACACTTGACAGGAAAGTTGCTGATATTTACTGTTACTGTATGTACCAATATTTTCAACATATATCACCGCCCACTCTAAGGCCACAGCCATGTCATGGGCACATAAAGTTCTGCCCCAGAATGGGCAGCCTTCTCCAGACACAGACGGGGGTCCTATTTGGAGAAGGCCTGACACCAGAGAATTAGAGCCTCGGGGGCTGGGGACACAGCCCCCATGTCACATGCACACAATCACACATATACCTCCCAGCCCATGGGAACAGCCCCTCAGCAATCTGCTTTTTATCAGGATTTTAATCTAATGTTTTTATTTTTAAAGAATATTCGATATTATCATGTTGAGATGAATGCTGCTGGAAAAGCTTTAAAACCAGTGACCTAGTCCAAGGCCCTAATTTCACAGAGGAGGAAATGGGGGCCCAGAGACAAGCAGTGACTTGCCCAAGATCACACAGCTCCATCCATGGCAGGAAGTGGACGAGAGCCCAGCTCTCCCGTCTATTTGGCCTCAAGTCCTCTCCTTCCCTACTGGGGGCAGATTTCCTTGAAGAGGCAACGGGACGTGCAGGACCTGAATCCCTTCTAGAAGAGTCCAGACCACCAGGTGTTTTTGTAAACAAGCACGGATCATGTCATATGCACCAGGCAACTTCATGCGAGGCATCTCATTCAAACCACACACCTGCCCTTGTAGGAAGGGATTAGTATTCCCTTCTTTCTGACAGCCACAGGCTTGGAGCAGTCAGCTGCCTGGCCCAAGGTCACCCTCCCTCCTCTCCCTTACTTCCCCCAGCACCTCATCTGCCCTTCTCACTACAGGCCAATCAGCCTCTGCCAAGCTGCTAGCTCAGCTGTGAGCAAACTCCCCCGAGCGGGAGACACATCGGGGGTGCTTACTGAGAGAAAAGCCACCCCTGACTCCCACTTTGGGGCCCAGAACCCACACTTTCCAGCCCCATGGATGGCCCAGTGCAGCGGTGGCACAGACCACTCCTACAGAAATCCTGTCACCTATGCTCTTAGCCCACCTGGGCATCTGCAGGTCACTCATCAATTGTCAGAGTCGCAAAGTCCCTCAAGACTGAGGGCCTCATTCTCCAAACGGCGCATGGCAGACACCCGCAGGAACTGGAATGGGTGTGTGGGAGAGAGGCCCCCAGGCTGACCTGCTGTCTCACCCACAGTGCCCACCAGAGACCAGCCCTGTGGAGAAGCTCGTGGCTTCTCAGAGTGGGGCTTCCAGAGACACGAAGGCCTCTGGGGACCAGAGTGACAAACTAGACACTGGCTCTAATGGGACCCTGGTGTGACCTTGGCCAGAGGACCAGCAGGGAGTAAGGCTGAGCCAGATCATGGGCCCTTGAATGCCCAGCGAGGATGCAATGGGGACAACGTGACCAGATGGGCGGAGGGAAGAGCCAGACAGGCTGAGGAGGGAAGGAGGGGAAAGGACCGCAATTAGAGAAGTTACAGTGGTGCAGAGGCCCAAAGACAAGGGCCTGAAGGCAGAGAGGCTGCAGGAATGTCCAGAGAGGGCCTTTTGGAGTGGGGAACCCCATGGCATGGCACCTGAATGGCCAGGGTAGGGGTGAGGAGAGGAAACCGATCTTCAGCAACGGAGGGAAGGCAGGTGCCGCTGGCTGCTGTGCTGTGCCTGGGCCAAAAGAGGGCTGCCTACAGCTTCCACTCCCATGTCACCCAGATCCCACTGGGGACCCCGTTTCCACAGCCCAGATGCATCTGATCCCCAGACTAATTTGCAGCTAGGTGATTCCAAACAGATTCCTCTAAGCCAGAAAGTCCCTGAGATGTGTCTTCCACAGATGTCAGGAGGCCCTCACCCCAGGCCCCACTCGGGGAGGGTGGCCCAGGCGATTGCAGCTGAACTGCACGCTCTGGGGCGGGCAGACAATCCTCCTCCGACTCATCACCTCCTGATTTACGGCCTCGGTCCCTGAGGGAGCTTTGGGGCTAAGTAATTGCTTCTGCCTTGATTACAGGCTGGCACAAATGACTGTGGGCCTGGTCCCACCAGTGTGTTTGAATCTTTCAAATGTCCACACGCACAGCCACTATCCGGACCATCTGATCGTTACCTTAAAAGGTTTAATTTGCTTAGCGAGGAAATTAGACTATAAACTATTCAGAAATTATGGAAAGTCACACATCAAAGAGACCCACCCCTGTGCATTCCTTAAGCACATTCTGCTAGAGCACTGTGTGTGTGCATGTGTGCACGCGTGTGCGTGTGTGTATGCATGTGTGTGTGCGTGTATACATGTGTGTGCATGTGTGCGTGTGTGTGTACGCACGATCATGCCTGCATGGCCTGGCAGGTGTGTGGTTATCAGAAATAATAAGTGGCTCAGCAAAAGTCTGACTCCACACTGACTCTACGACCAACCCCAGAACTGAGGCTGCCTCTTTCTGGGGCAACAGGGCACAAGAAAGCTTGAGACAGTGGAAAGCCACCCAGGCACGGGCTGCCGCCTCCCACCAGGCTGGCCCCGCTCTTTGATGCGAGCGAGCGCTGAGGGCTGCGGTTCCTGCCCACAGCTCTGGACCACACAGGGAGGGAGAGCATCCCATGAGGAAAATGCAGGCCGGCTCCTCACTGAAGGGTGGGCCTTTGTTCAATCCCCTGACCACCATTACCACTGACACAGCCTGGCCAGCAACCCCAGGACCCCGTCCTTGCCAGCCTGGTCCCAGGCCCTCCTGCTGTCTTCTTTCCTCCTCCCTATGTGGGGCACCGTGTAGATGCCCCTCATGGCCTTCCTAAGAATGGACTAAGCACTTTCTTGCTGCTTCTGACTCAGTCCTCACAGTCACTCAGAAAAGTCAGTATTTTTCTTCCCCCTGTAGAGATGGGAAAGCGAGGCTTGGTGATGTCTAACGCCCCAAGTTCACGCTGAGCCTGGACTCAAAACCCCGCACCTGCTCTCCATGAAGCCCACCCCGCAGAGGGGTCGAGCCTGGTTTTCCCCATATTAGCCAGTGTCCTGTGGGCAGCTGCCCCCTGCAAGATGAGGAGCAGAGGCCCTGGTCACCAGAGTGGACTAAGGTCACCAGTGAAGCCCTGTCTGCAGCCAGCACCACCACCCTGCAGCCACACCAGGCAGAAATGCGCTGTTCTGGACTGCGGGGATAAATGGGAGCAGCTCCCGGGCTCCCAAGGACGCTGCCTACCTGCCCTTGGCGGACAGCCCACCTACGGCCTGCAGACTGGCAGGCTGGGGGAGGGGCACCGCGGGGAGCAGAGGGAGATCCTGGCCTGGCCCAGCAGCCGCACAGCTCCCCTGTGACACAGCGGCCTCCATCCCACTGCCGGGAGCCTCTGGCGCACCCATCTCTGCCTGCCTGCCTTGTGAGGGCCTCAGGGGCAGGGAGACCCCTGAGAAGCATGACGTTTTAGACAGGAACCTCCTGGAGTGGCAGCACCCTCAGAACACCCGAGAGTCACTCCACGCCCCCTGACGGGCAGATGGAAATATGGAGCCCCAGTGGCTGGGGGCACAGCTTGAAGCCCCCACAAGCCTGGATTGTCCTTGAAGGCTTTGCCCTTGACCTTACAAACGTGTAGGAACATTGCCCTCGCTTCAATTCCACAGCTCTGTTTGTTTTCACTCCATAATGGTTTGTTTCTCAACTCTTCGCAGAGATCCACATGGCAGGTTTCTCCCATGGACCACAGCCCACCCCGTTCTGCCAGGCTAACCCCCCACTAACTGAGGAGCTCCAGGCAGTTAAGAGTCATCTCCATGGGAAGCTCTCAAGGCTGGTACAGGGGAGACCAGGAAAGCCAGCGCAGGCCCCGCCCTGAGGGAACTCTGACTACCTGACCCTGCAGGGCTGCGGGTCAAGGGGCCACACGGCAGGGCCTGAAACCCGGCAGTGTTTACAAAGCACCTAGCATTCTGCTGGACCCGGGTCACACACGTCTTCTTCCTAGCTCGGTGGGTTAGCGTGAGCTCCTCTCCACAGACAAGGGAATGAGGCTCAGAAAGACCTAGTTACCCGTGCTGACAAACTGCTAATGAAAGATAGGACAGGAATTCAACTGAGCTCCTTTTGGGTTCACCAAAAGGAAAATCACTGCTGAGAAAATCACTCCTTTTGAGAAATGCTCCTGGGTGCCAGGGCTCTTAGACAGGCACTGTGAAGAGGACATAGATGCTCAGAGATGCAAAGAAACTTGCCTAGGGGCACCCAGCTGGCTGCCGACAGGCAACACTTGAACCCAGCTCCAAGAGGTCTGTGCTGTGCTCCAGAGGAAGGGAGCTGCCTGGCTCCTTCCAGGACCCACCTGGTGATAGCAAGGGGACCCAGAAACCCCACTCCTGGATCCCTACTCTCTCTGGGCCCTGGTCCCTTTTTGAGGAGACATGAGAAGGATCCATGACATGCTGGACACATGGTCTGGATAGGACCTGCTTAGCAAATGCGACACGAGGAGTCATTGCCCCGCAGCTTGGGATTCAAATTATAACGGCTCGGGACACCCTCTGCACCAGGGGTGGGCTCTCCTGATGTTTGAAGCCGCCACTGAACTCAGAACAAATCATGGTCCCCACTGTGCTCCCTTAGTCAACTCAGTGCCTTTCTTCTTGGGTCTCAGAATTTTATTTCGTTTGGAAAAAGGAGAGCCAAAGACACAAGCAGCAAAAACAACAAACAACAGCAAAAATCAGTCAGTGTTACTGAGCAAGACAGAGCTCAACAGCCCCCAAAGAAAAATGCAACAACCACAGAGTACAATTTCCCAACAATCCTTCTTGCCTCCTCTGTGTCCACACCAACATCGCCCCCTGCTGCCAGTTACCAGGATCGCCACATGCCCCTGTGGAAGGCTGGGGAAGTCCTGACCTCCCGGCCTCCTTCCACTTTTGAGATATTACAAGGTACTACCCACCTCCAGTGGGTACTCTCCGTATCTCCGTATTGATCTGCAGAACTTCACATAGAATATGACAGGAGGATGCCCCCTGGAGTTGTGCAAAGCAGTGGCCCTCTTCCTTGTTATGGGCAAAGAGATTAAAGTATTGATCCAGGAACTTAGGACCACAGTGCTAATCAGGGAACCAATGAGCCCTGCCCCCACCTCTGAACAGGGCTAGGAGGAGGTACCAGAAAAGGACATACTTTTTCTTTTTTCTTTTTCTTCAAGGAGCGTGGAAAAGGGACTCTCCCTAGCTCTGACCAGCTGTCTTCCAAACTCCACAGCTAAGAGCATCAGAGGTCTGATGGGCAAATTCAAGTATGTGGCACCTGCTGTCCCTCTCACAAGGTGGCCACAGATGTGACTTCTATAGCCGAGGGTGAGCCAGGGAGGGACCTGGGGTTCCACGGACTGCTTGCCCCCTCCTGCCCCAGCACGGTCTCTGTCCTTACTGCACCTCCACTGTGTGTGTGCCCCCATGTGCCCTCTGAAAGAGGTGCCTGGTGACATCTAATGAGATGGGATGAGGAGCAGGCTGCCCCAGAGCCCCAGGTGGCCAGCAAGTCCCAAGACCCCTGGGGATGGGAGGTGGGACCACTGAGATGCTGGACAGCCTGCTGCCTCCCTGTCTGTACCTAGGATGGAGCCTGCAGCTGTGCCTTGCTGTACCAAACAGCCCTGGTCCCCAAGAGCTTGGTGAGGGCTATGAATCCACCCACTGAGGACTTCAGAGCCGCCTGGTCTTCATCTCGGGTTGGCCCTCCATTGACAGGAGGGAGAATCACTTCAGCTTTGAACTCCCCTCCTCACAGCACCCCATCACAGAGTCAATGGCCCAAACTCAGCACTGAATCCATGGCCAGATGCCCTGCATTACAGAAGGACCCAGCCCTGAGAGTAGGTCATTTCATGAAGCAGAGCAGTGCCAGGAACAAGGGAAGTCACCGTGGCTAAATGATGGGCCTGAGCATTTGCAAGCAGCCTGGGCCTCCCTCACTCAAAGACGCCTTGCAACATACAGAAGAAACTGGTCACCAAAGCTCGTGTAAACTCACTGGATAATTTACTTGTTGCAGCATCAAACCCAGCAATGGCCTATGGACAAAGCGCAGAGCCAGGGGCTTACACAGGGGACAGAAAAATGAGTAACAGACAGGCCTTTTCCTCAAGCCAGCAAGGAAGATAAACCAGGCACACAAGAAATGGGCAAACCAAAGCATTCTGTGCTGGGTCACCCGGGAGAGGGGAGAGACAGGAAGTGATGGCTCCACTGGGGATCCTGTCTGCCGCGGAGCTGGACTCTGAGGACCCTGGAAGGATGGAAGCCCTGGAGGGTGGGCACCGTCCCTGGAGGATGAAACAGCCTGGGCTGGCGTGTGGAGGCGGCAGCCCACCAAGCATGCCTGGGAATGGAGCATCCTGCTTGGTGGGCGTCAGGTACCTGAGGAAAGCAGCGGGCTAGGACTGGAAGGGAGCGCCGGCAGGAGGCTCTGATGCGCCAATGCCTCTGGCAGGCTCTGTGGCATATTCAGGGAAGGGGCAGGCCCTGGCCTGGGCTGTGGGGTGGAAGGCTCACCTGGCGGGAAGGCCCACCTGGCGGAAGACTCACCGGGTGGGAAGGGTTGCAGACTACAGGGAGGTGAGTGGAGGGACTAGCCAGAAGGTTTCTGCTGAGTAAGGCCCTGAAAGGATCCAAAAGAGGGCCAGGGCGTGGGGCAGTGGAGACAGGGGCAAGGCCCAGGTGAGGAGCCGTTCTTGTTATTTCTGGTCTTGGGCCTTTGGCTCATAGGCCCGTGGGGATCCCTCCTCAGCACACACTGTGGGCGCTTCCTGGGTCTAGGGAGACCCTCTTTCCTGGTCATTACTTCTCCCAAACCCAACCCCACGCCTGCGCTGCCATCACCTTCCTCTCCACCCTCCCTTTCCAAACCAGAGCCAGCCACTCAGGGTCCAAAAATCAGACAGGGCCCTGAGGAAGCACTGGGGGGTGCAAGGCAGCCCTCTGGCGATGAAGTCCTGGGTCAGTGGCCCTGCCAGGCTTTGCTCATACCCCACAGGCTTCCCTGAGCTGCCACACTGGACCAGCCAGAAACCAGTGAGCTCTGAGGTCTGACTCGGACATCCAGCACCTACCCTGCCCCAAGACGGGCAAGCGGAGGCATGGCCTCTTGGCTTCCCAAAGGTGCAGGCATACACATCTGCACACACCTCATCACAGAAGCAGGGCAGCTCACCCGACCCCAAGGCTAGGCCCTCCCACCTGCCTCCTCCTGCCCTCTTCACACACACATTATGTTCACATATGCACCCGGGTACATATGTCAACCCACGCACACACACACACACACACACACAAACACAGTGAAATTCACCCCACCCAGGGTCCCGTAACAGCTGCTGTGGTGCTTGGCCAGGACATCATAGAGGAAGGAAAATAGAGGCAAACTCCTCTTGCCCACTGGGAAAGGATGTGGCTAGAGGGAATGGAATTGCATGAATGCCAGAGAAAAGGAAACTAGAGGAGGGTCAGAGGTGGGAAAGCAACAGGAAGATTGTGAGAAAGAAGAGCAGTACACAAAAAGCTCAGAGGAAGGACCAGAGGTCTGTCCTTCCACCCAAACATCAAGGACTTGCTGGGCACCCGTGTCACCTGCTGCCCCTGCCTTCCTGTAGTCAACACACATTCACACACTCACTCACACTCACACACAACACTCACACTCTCACACTCACACAACACTCACTCACCCACACACACTCTCACACACACTGTCACACACACACTCATATACACACTCATACACGCACACACTCACACGTAGGGAGCAGCACATATCTGAGCAAAGTACCGTGGTGACAGTGAGTGCACCCTCTGCACACAGGCGGGGAGGCAGCCCCACGCACTGGTTACCAAGATCTTTAATGTGCTCTTCAACTCACTGCACTAAAGAAACGTGAGAATCCTCAGATATTCAAATCACTTATTCTCCATAGTGAAACCTTTGGGAAGATGTGGGAAAAATCGTGTTCTGTATCCAGGACTCACATTTCTCCCCATTACTCCCCCTCAACCCCCATCTTCTGAATACACCGCTTCAGCATGAGGTGCCTCTATGGGGCTTGGTTATCTGGGCTGGGTGTGTTCAGCCTTTGGCGAGCCTCCCTGGCACCCCCTGGGCCACCCAGGCTGGTGTGACTGAACACAGGGCTCAGCGTCACTGATCCCTAACCCCCACCTCCAGTTCTTGGCTTTGCTTGCTGCCAGCTGCTCCACATTGGCTAAGGCAACCAACATCACTGCCTTGGGTAATAGATTCTGGGAGAGAAGTCAAGGACTAAACGCCATGGAAAACACCTTCCAGGAGGTCTTCTCACCCTGACCCAAAGCTCAAACAGGAAGTTTTTGATGAACCCCACCCCAGAAAGGAAAATCTCAGACAGTCTTAAGAGCTAACACTCAAGTGTCAGGCACTGTCCTGAGGACTTGATGCATAAATAGACTTATTTAAAGCTAATGAAAACCTCATGAGGTAGGGACTACTACTGTGAGCCCCATTTTACAGATAAACAAACTGAGGCATAGAGAAGTTAAGTAACCTGCCCAAGAGCACACCGCCAATAAGTGGGTTCGAATACAGGCAGAGCCTGGACTCAACCATCACATGAAACTGCCTCTTTCTTGGTCATGTTTCCATATAAAGTGACGACATTGACCGAGCCTGGCTTGCCTTCTGCCAGAAGCAACTCTTGCAAGCCTCTAAGGCCCTTGAAGCAGGCTGTGCAAACACAGTCACAGAGACGCCTCTGGATGTGGACATGAACCTAAAAGCAGCTGCTCTGAAAGTTGTGGGAATGTTACAACCACATGCCCTGAAGCACCAATATATCAGGACAGAAAGAGCAACTCTTTCTGTTGCTCTTTGGAGCAACAGAGGAGATTTGCAGAACTTTGTCAACCACCCTGGAGAAATCTAGCCCAAGGCCTCTGGCTCCTCACCCCTGCCCCATGCAGAGATCAAATGAGGTCTAGAGGCTGAACCTCTGGCAGTGATGGGCCAGTGATCAGAAGGGGGACCTCAACAAGGGGCATCCTCTCAGCTCCAGGATTTACCTGCCCCTCCCAGAGTGGACTCTCCACCCTCCCTGGCCTACCCTGCTGCAAACTTCCCCCTCACTGCTTGGGGAGAGGCAGAGACAGGCCAGGGCCACGAGACGGACCGTTCTGACTTACTTGAAGAAGTCCTCCTTGCAGTAGACGCTCCCAGCCCTGGAGAAGCACCTGTCCGCCAGCTGCATCTGGCAGTCTGCACACTTGAGGCAGGAGCTGTGCCAATGTCTGTCCAGGACCTTCAGGATGAACTTGTCCAGGATGTGCTGGTTGCAGCCAGCGCACTGGGGAATCTCTGTGAGGAAGAGGAGAGAGAGGCACTGTGAGCCTTCCACACAGCCCTGCTAACCAGGCCAGGCCCTGGCGGGTGCCTTCCCACTCTGCTGATGGTGGAAACAGACATGGCCCAACCGCAGAGCTGTTGCATATAGTTGTACAGGTTATACATTGCACACAAACGTACATAGTCAAGGAACAAGTAGGGACTGAAAGCCAACCCTTGCTTTGCTGGCCAGGCTGTGTATTCTGGCTTGGGGTGACTTTGGCCCAGAGGAATCACTTGTTTCTAAGGGCACCACAAGGCTAGCAGCAGCAGCTAACCCATTTATGTCAGCTGCAGTTCCATAGCCAACAGGCCAGGAAGGCTCAGCAACATCCACCTCTGTTTCCACGACATTTTCACAAGTGATCGGAAGCTCTGCTAAAAACATCAGCCCCCAAAGTGAGCCCTGCCCAGGCCTGGACTGAAAGGCCATCTGTCCTGAAAAGCAAATGATAAATATGGTGTGGGGGAGGGGGCGGGCAGTGATCAAGGTCCAAGCCTGAGCGTGCTCTTGTAGAGAAAATCTCAATATTTTAATGAACTGCAACTGATACCATAGATTGGCTGGATCAATACCTCATCCTAATGTGCCTTCCGGTGCTGCAGATAGGAAAGCTAGAAACTGCTTTTCCAGATGCCCTAGCGGCTCACATTTTGAAGATGATTGAGTCTTCCAATCAAACGCTCTTGGGAAAGACTTGAATTCAGAACTGAGCTAAATGTCAGGATAGCTGAGGGGCAGGCTCCCATTGTGCTGGTGTGCGTCACAGTGGAGGCGATGAAGTGCTGTGTTGGGTATTGCACTGTCCTGATCAGTCACAGCAGAGGCAGTGAAATTCTGGGGGCTGAGAGTTATCCTGGAAGCTCCAACCAGCTGGCTCCACTGAGTTGAAAGTCACCTGCCACCTGATGAGTAATCACTTTTCACTTAAATAGTGAAAGAAGACTCTATTGTCTGCAACAGAACCCTAACCACTGCCCCATCCGGTTCCTGTCCTGGGTGACTTCCTATCTGAGGTCTGTTTCTCCACCATCCCATCTTTCCAAGGGATTGCTTGCGAATTTGATAGTATTTTGAGTCACTGCCTGTTTCAAAATCTACAAAATGGTCAGGTTTCCGTGGTTGGATGAACAAACAGTACTAGGATCTCTAGCCATTTTCCCCTGTGCTTTTCAAAAAAGGAAGGTAACAAATCAACAAGTATTAAGAAGAAAAACAAAAGTGCAAGCGTTTGGCCTCCTACAGTATCCTCCTGATACAGCACTCATGAGGCTGGCAACCCCAGGGTTTACCACCCCTATTATAAAAGACACCTTTGCTCGTTGTTTGTGTAAATGGTCACTGCCTAGCACGGTGCCTGGCACACAAGGGTAATGCCATAGATGTTTATCACTAAATAATAAATTGATCAAATCCTGTCTGAGAAGCTCACCTTGAAACAGCTTTTCACTAGTATCTCCTGTACACTCCAAAATGTCAACAGCAGTAAAACCAAATCTCTCATGAATCATACATGGTTTTTTTGTTTGTTTGTTTTGTTTTGTTTTGAGACAGAGTCTTGCTCTGTCATCCAGCCTGGAGTGCAGTGGCACAATCTCAGCTCAGTGTAACCTTCACCTCCTGGGTTCAAGTGATTCTCTTGCCTCAGCCTCCTGAGTAGCTGGGATTACAGGCGCATGCCACCACACCCGGCTACTTTTTGTATTTTTAGTAGAGATGGGTTTCACTATGTTGGCCCAGCTGGTCTCAAACTCCCGACCTCAGGTGATCTGCCTGCCTCGGCCTCCCAAAATGCTGGGATTACAGGCGTGAGTCACCACGCCTGGCCTCATACATGTTTTTGATTCATATCATATTTGTTGGTTGTGATATGATTTAAAAAGTGTTAACATAAAGGAATTACCCTCAATGCACTAAGAAAAATTTTAAACACATCTAAACCTATGTAGAGAGAAGGCTTTCTTGACTATTAAGACATTTGTACTTAAACCCTATAAATAGGCTATTGGGACACTCACTAAATGCCATCACTAGCCCTGTACACAGAAGTGCCAACCTTGGGCCCCATTAAACCCCAACCCCAGCCTATTCCCTTCATGGCCCCAGCACTACCAGTATTTGCGTGGAAGTCAGGCCTGGTATACATGCTTTGCCTGTTGACCTCTTTCTCAGACCAAAATATCCCATGAAAACTATCAGGTGTCCCACTTGCTAATTGTCGCAGTACATACAGGATTCTTTTTTTTTTTTTTTCTATCTCCACAGTTTTCCTCCTTGAGAAATACACTGTCCAGTCAATCAGTACTTACCCAGGAGTTCCAGTGTGCCCAGCAAAGTACTGAACAATGATGGCCACAGGGGTTTCCACCCAGTGAGGGCATAGGCAGGACACGGGGTGGGAATGTGGATTCTGGAGCTCAGCTGCCTGGGTTTGGATCCTGGCTCTGCTTTTTTAGACTTGGAAAAATGACTTAGCCTCTCTCTGCCTCAGTTTCCTCACCTGTAAAAGGGGGTGATGATGACAATAGTGCCTGTAGGATTGTTGTGAAGAGCAAACGGATTGACACATGGACAATTTTTAGGACAGGCCCTGGTATACAGTAGGTACTCAAGACAGGCTTGCTATTATTAGGAGATAACTGTCATGCCCATGGAAAGGCAAGTTAGGCACCCATGTTCGTGGGCATTTTCTTATGGAGCCCTCATAAGAATCCCTGCAGAGATGTCATGACTCTCCCGTGGAGGCCGAGTGGCCGCCTCACACAGCAATTATGCCAGCGGCTTGGGGCCATGCCTCTCTGCCCCATGCAGGTACTCACTCAGCCACACCCCTGGTCTCCCTCCAGGGGCCATCAGGGGCTGGCTGGAATCCCTGGAGGGCCCTGGAAGGTCTTGGTGAGGAGGTGACACATGAGCCCACCAGTCTGTGAAGGGTGGATAGCCAGGAACTCCTTTGGTGTGACGCCCCCCAGTCTGAAGCAGGAGAAAGTAGGGGACAACTCAGGTCAGGAGGGTTATGAAGGGCAAGGGGGAGCGGGTTTCTCCAGCATGAGCTGAGTTCAGTGCCCTTGCGGTCTGCTGAGCAGAAGAAAGGCTGAGGGAGGAGGGGTCAGGGAGGACTGCCAGGCCTCCTCTTGCAGGGGAGAGGAGGGGAGACCCAACCAGGAAGCCCTCCCAGCTCAGGGAAGTGAGTTAAGTACAAAGGGCATGCAGAGCCAGCAGGAATGTGTGAACAAGGCCTGCTGTGTGCCACAGGGCAGTGCTGTGTGCCCACTGAGCCCCGACAGCGGGGCACAGCCGTGGCAGGAGGCTGCTAGGCACAGCTGTGCAGGGCTTCATGCCCCAGTGGCACAGCCGCACCTCTGCCCTGGGAGTCAGGTCAGGGACTTCTTTGTGTGATCTGGATTTCCAGGAGCTGGACTCCCAGGGGGGCAATTAACTCTTTGAGAACCCAGATGAAGCACCATCTTCTCTGGCCCTTGGCATGCAGGCTGGGAGCTAGCTCAACTCCTTGCACCTCCCTTGGCTCCTGGGCAAGAGGGGCCGCAGATTCCTACCTAATTGTTGTTTGGCCAGCCCTCTGAGAAGAGATTTGGCTATATTTCTCCTCCCAGCCACAAATACATGGGATGAGGGTGAGGATATATGCCCATAAAATTTATTTTGAGCAGGATATCTAGTGGGAGCCTTAATCTGATGAGTATTCAAGAGAGAATACATTAGGGCTAATGTATGCAGGGAATGGTGGGCAGGGGAGTTTTAGAGGCTTGTAAGCAGAGACAGCATCACATTGAGGAACAACACTAAAAGCAGACAGACAAGTTGTTTCAGCCTCGAGCTTGGAGGAGAGGATCCGTGCTGGGTCACTCCGGGCTGCCCAAACTAGAAGTCCTCACAGAGAGGCCTTGGGACCAAACCGGGGCCCTCTGGCTTGGCAAAAATGGAAGGGGCCTACCAAGGGTGCCCTTTAAGTTAAAAATTAAAAACCTTTTCTATTCCACTGTAGATGTTGACGGGGGGATTAAACAAAGATAATTTGGAAATGCTCTAAAAGACCTCCAATATACCAATCACAGTAATACACGCAGGCATCAGAAGCCTGTTATGAGCCACGTCAGGGCTTGAGTGTGTATTACCTCAGTGAGCCACTCTCAACAAGGAAGGAATTATCATCCCCATTTTACAGATGAGGAAACTGAGCCTTCGCGAGATCAGGCGATGTGCCCAAGGCTGACGGTGGGGGAGCCAGAATTCCAACCAATGGACTGTGCTGCTGCTTTCCTGAAGATGGACTAACCCAACCTGAGAGCTCAAGGGGCCTGAACCATCCCCTTATTTGGCTTGAGCCTGTCATTTTTTTAGATAGGAAATTGTGGCAGAGAGAGTCTCAACACGATTCCATGTACAGCAACAAGGGATTATAAGACCACTGGCCTCTTGAGCTCCCTAACAGCTGGGTAAATGGAAATGTTAGAGGCAAAAACTGAGATGACACAGGCATCTAGTGTGCATGTGTCATATGGGATGGATGCCTAATGTCCACAGGAGGGCGGGAAGCAGCAGCCTCTGTCCACAATCTCCTCCCCCAGCTACAAGGTGTCTGCCTGTTGATGGCGCCCATCCGTACTTGTGAGGATGTGGAGACCTGTGAACTCAGACCCCACACTCCAGGCAACATGGCCCCTATTTAATTATTTAGATTAGTAAAAAATATAAACTATCTGGAAATTTTTCAAAGAGCAACAACATAAGCCTCTTAATTAAACCTATAATAAATTATTATTTTTACAGTTTAGAAAGGCTAAACAGGACAGAGTTTATCTAGGTTTCCTACCAGAAATAAAGTTCTGGTGCATGAACCGGATGTCCTCCTCCTGAGGGAGGAGGCGTCGAGGAAGACTACCTTGGCCTCCTCTTGCAGGGCAGAGGAGGGGAGAACTCCTCCCCTCCCCTCCCCTTACAGAGGTACAGTGGCTCACATCTGTAATCCTGGCACTTTAGGAGGCCGAGACAGGCAGATCATTTGAGGCCGGGAGTTTGAGACCAGCCTGGCCAACATGGTGAAATCCCGTCTCTACTAAAAAAACAAAAATTAGCCAGGCATGGTGGTGCATGCCTATAATCCCAGCTACCCAGGAGGCTGAGGCATGAGAATCACTTGAACCCAGGAGGTGGAAATTGCAGTGAGCCCAGATAGTGCCCCTGCACTCCAGCCTGGATGACAGAGCAAAAAAATGAAAGAAAAGAAAGAAAGTTGTAACCAAAATTTCCAAGGGGCAAGACAATTTCCAAATCCCCAATAAGCTCAATGTATTTCATGCACTATTTAGTATCTCAAAATTCCACATTAAAACTGCAATTTACGTAGATGCTTGGAGTCACTAAAGACAAAATTTGATCTATTAATATCAACTCAATATGAGGAGTCGTTTCACTTAAAATGAAAGTTTTTCTCTTATCTGCCCATAAGCATTTCGTGACGATGCTCTCTGCTGGGGCTCTGCAGAGGGTAAACTCAGAAACAAAAAAGTAATGTCCCTGGAACAGCCAAAGAATCTTTGGAAATGCTAAACCACATAGAGCAACACACTACCCATCTGCAAGGCCCGTCCACCAGAGCATTCCTAGTCATGCAGAGGGACATAGTCGAGGCATAGACCTAAGCCCACATTTACCTGCATGAACACATACAGACATCCTCACACGCACTCACATACACACTCAATATACATGCAGATATATATATATACACGCAGATATATATATATACACACCCACACCATACTTATATACATAGACATGCATATAACACAGACACGTACATACACATACAGAGAAACACAGACAATCACAAATAAAGATACACCTTGAGACACATACATTCCTACATATACAAAGGCACACGCATGTACCAGTCACATGTACAGACAAATGTACATGCATATTCACATATACTCAAAGACACATACTCACATGTACACAAACACACACACACACAAACACAGGCACTCACATCCTCATACATGGGATGAGGCATTGCCGCTCTGGAAAAAAAAGCCAATTCTGAAATCAAGCTCTGTCTGTGGAAAGGAAGGCTTAGCTGAATGAGGGAGCTGTCCAATCCTGAAGCAGTGGGGAGAGTAGGGAGTGAGTGAACTAGAAAAGCAGAAGGAAGTAGAAACATTGTTTCAAATACTTTTTTGGAAAGGGCTCAAAAATACTGGGAGATCAGCCTGGTCAACATAGTGAGACCCTGTCTCTACAGAAAAAAAAAAATCGCCAGGCATAGTCAGGTGCACCTGTAGTCCCAGCTACTTGGCAGGCTGAGGCAAGAGGATCGCTTGAGCCCAGGAGTCCAAGACTGCAGTGAGCCATGATTGCACTACTGCATTCCAGTCTGGGCAACAGAGTAAGACTCTGTCTCAAAAACAAAAACAAAACAAAAAGAAAAAAACCACAAAAACAAAACAAATCAAAACAAAAATTTAAAAATATTGGGAGAATTTGAAAGTTTTCTGTTCTGATCAGAGTTTAGATCTGCAAATCTTTAGGTCTTCCAAATGCCAATAAATCCCAGATCTAGTCAGACCTGAGCTCAGATCCTAATTCCACACTGTATGTGATCTTGGGCAAATTGCTTAATGTCTTCGAGCCTTGATTTTCATATCTATAAAATGGGGATAATCATACCACTCTTTCGAGGTAGCTGTGTTATGGCCACATCAGGTAATGCATGTAAAACACTGAGCCCTCACAGTGCCACTGTCCAAGGTCAGTGGTCAGCTCTCTCCTTCACTGTCTCATAGCCAGTTGCCAACAAGATGCATGTCTATAAAGTGTATCAAAATTACTTCATGCTTCATTATTTCCCAATATACCTTTTCCCTCCCTCAACCCCCTCCTAAACACTCAGAACTCTCCTCCACTCCCTTAATTCTAAAGCATTCCGAAGACACACACTCTTTTTTAATCAACATGATCCTGGAGTATAAACAGCAGACAATGCAGTATTACAAGGGCTCAGTCTTTCTGGAATAAAGGGATCTGGCAGACTCTTTCCTCTGCAGAATGAGGACAAAGTTGCCAGATCTTGGTCTCCCCGAACATGTGGATGGTAAAAATGAGGAGGTTGAGGCCACAACTGCCTGATCTTACTTCACTGTTGCTGTAATCTATCTAGGTGAGGGTAGATTGGGTTGAAATTGACGTTTGGGGCTTCTAGCATTTTTTCCTAGAGACAACTAAATGCCCAAAGGAAAAGAGACTATTTCTTACTCGATAAGAAATGGCTACAGACCCTTCCCCGGTAGCCATAATCTCCTTCTTCATCGAGGAAGCTTTTAAAACTCACAACATGATAGCCAGCCCTCAAAGCACCTGAAGCATTGTGACAGAGGCACATTGGGCTTATTTTTCACAGCGGCCCATCAGAAACTGGATTCCATTTTTAAATCCCCAAATTCCTCCATTAATGGTTTCCGAAAGCTGGGAAGTGGAAGAGATCAAAAGGTCTGATGTGATCCATGGCAGACCAAACTGCCCACACCCCTCTGGTGAGACATAATAAATATCATGCATTTGTATTCCCCACTCACGTTTCTTCATTTCCAAGAAACTGCTCTCAAGGAACCAGGGGCCACCATGAAACATTTCACAGAGCGTTTGTGTTTGTTTGATCGATTTTAATTATTTGAAAAATGGTGTTTTCTATCCCTTTCGTCACGGAAGATCAAAAGGGTAAAGGAAAAAAAAATTCCACTAAAGAGACTAATATGAGAGCCAACATATCTGACAATGACTTCTAAAATATATTTAAGAAAAGGCACCTTTCTGGGGAAAGGAGTCAGAATTTCAGATCTTTCCATTGGAATCATAATGCTGATGTGCTACTTAAATATTTTAAAAACTAAGTTACTTTGTACTGATAGGAATGTTTAGGCCGGGCACGGTGGCTCACACCTGTAATCCCAGCACTTTGGGAGGCCAAGGTGAGAGGATTACTTGAACCCAGAAGTTCGAGACCAGTCTGGGCAACATAGTGAGCCCCTATCTCTATTATAATAATTTTAAAAGGGAATAATGTTTATTTAACGATGCTCTGAGACCAGATTAATATTTTGTAAAGTTTGTACTTTGATGTGCCAGCTTGATGTGCCTCCTGTGAGGCTTTTGCTTTTTAGCTCCCTTTGCTTTTTAACTGCCTTTTGGATGAAGTGTTCTTTTTGTTTCATGCTTTGACTTGACAGCCTAATGCTCAGGACAAGGTTTTTCTTGCTCCTTTCGAGAAAAGGAGCTGGGTCCATGGGAGCCACTTTCGGGTCTCCCTGTTTGCAGACCCCACAGTATTCCCCCTCGGGTGGCCATCCTCTTGGGACAGCCAGCAGTGCTCCCAGGGGCGGCTGTGTCTGTGAAACGGGAGCTGCGATCCCAGTCTCTGAGTGCCTTAAGACCACCAGCACTCCAAACTTGGTCAAGTACTTTCAAATTGGCAAGCTCATTCCCTCCTCCCAGACACCCTGTGAAGCGGACATTCATTGTCTACGTTTAAAAGGTTCTGAGAATAAGGGGCTTCCCTACGGGTACACAGTTTGAGGCCGAATTAGGACTAAACCTTCTTTTACTCTGGGTCTGATGGCTTCCACCTGTGCTCAATCAAAGCCACCTCCATCTGGGATTTTTGCCCAAAACCTTTTTGCTGGTGATTTCCCTCCAGAAGTAAGCAGTTTTTTGAGCTCTGTCTCAAATAACATTTGGCCAATATATATTTCCAAAAACGTTTAATTTTATTTATTTGTTAAGTTTCTTTACTGACTACTAACTGAAAGGAGATGCCAAATGGGGCTTTAAGGAATCACATATGCAACTGAAATATTATGCAAATGTTTTTCTTGAAATTTTCCATTCCTTTCCCACATGTAAGGAAGAGAAAACAACAAATTGCAGACATTGCTGTTCTGTTGCCTCAGGTTCCCTGAGTAAGAAAGAAGGAAGATGGTTTTCTAAAGGCAGGCTTGGGAAATACTGTCAGTGGGGAGCTCATTGATTTAGTCGGGGAATAACTAATTCTAAAATGCATCAACAAGGTGAAGCCACAGGATATACCAAGCTATGGCACACCTGCCTAAACACATACCTGAGTTCTGAAATGTCCAGGTCAAAGATTTATAACGGAGGTATAGTTACATTAAAATTAAATTAACTAAGAGGTCTATTACTGGATAAATATTTCAAAAATAAAACTTTCCATTTCAAAGTAGCCACCATCACCGCTGATGATAAAATCCTGTTTTCTGGTCACAATTCCCCTTTTAAATCACCTGGTAATTGTGACCAAAGGAAGAAGGCCTGATTCATCCATGCAGTCCCCACACAGGGAAAACCTGAGGCCAACGACTCAGTTTTCCATGACAAATCTGGTGTGTGCCGCCCCCCAACCCTGGCTCTTTGTCATTAAAGAACATTCATTTTTGTTGAACCGTTTATAGTTCTCGTTTTTATATTTTCACTTATTCTAAATCAGCGTATCTTGAAGAGACAATAACAGAATTTTCCAAAATGTTTTTATAAAATTCCTCTTAAGGGATTTTCACAACCTAGTAATAATCACATAACACAGCTAAAGCACAAAATTCCAACATTAATTCTTTAAAACATAAAGAGAAAAGGCACATTGAACATCAAGGTAGTTCATGATGACAGCAGCATTAAAGAAAGAGAGCTGGGCCAGCCACAAAAATATTAGAAAAATTCTAATTTTAAAAATTAGCATCGCATTGAAGGTAAATCATATTCTCTATTATCATATGCACTGACATGTTTTAAAATGCATCAGTGTACTCACATCTTTTTATCTAATTTCTAGTTTTTTCTAGTTTGTCTTGACAAATGACTAGCAACCAGAAAAAAAGTCAGAAAATCCTTCTTACATCAGAAATGATCACACCTGAAGCCGTCCTTTCCCTTCACTTGCTTTCCGGAATCCTTCCCACTTTTACTGTTTGCTTTATTTGGTGGCTTGGGGTGCCTTTGAAAATCTCCTTTGTTCTTTTTCGGCTTAGTCAAAAATAGAAACCTCTTCAATAAAAGAACAAATTCAAAAGTAAACTGGAGATAATTTCGATGTTATCATTTTAAGGCTGTAATTCGGATATTTTAACATAAGGAGTCGAGTAACAAATGAAATACACAATGTAAATATGTATTTGCAGGGATTATCTCCTAGGTGATATATTGTCATGTAATTAGTATTCTTCAGTAGGATATCAAATATCTCAGTAATTGCAAATAAAACAGAAAATTACATTAAACAAATCCATGTTTGTATATGGAAATGTTGTAGACACATCTATTTCCACTCCATTTTCACATTTAATCATTGCTAAATCTCTACAATGTATTTTTCTAATGTCTCACTCTGTAACAGTATTCCATATGTTTGGCAATCTTTCCCTCATAGCAAGAAACTTTCAATTAATTTGGCTGCAAGTTTTGTCTCTATTAAGCTATTCCCAGAACCAATCTCTTAACCCCCTAACATCATAATTAAAGCAAATTATACTTTAAAGACATGTGGGGGTGAGGTACTGCAGTAAAACATCTGTGGCTAGACCCAGACTGACAGAGGGAACAGGGTGGGGAGATCTGAGAAAAGAAATCCACCAAAATTACAGCAGGAGGTAGGACTCACCTCCCAAGACGACTTTCCAGTCAGCCGCTCATACAGTTAACCCCAAAGTCCATTTTCCAAGGGAGAATCCATTTCATTTTCACCAATTAAACCCAACCTGTCCACCTACCCCCAAAAGCAATGCCTCAAAATGGTTGACTTGTGCTCCATTTTGATCAGGGATCCTATAAAATTGAGGACTAAATAAGGTAAAACCTCACAGTGGCATCTAATTTTAGTTGATTTCTTCCTACCACAAACAATAAGAGCCCAGCTCCAGGGCGGCTTCTGTCCTATACCCAGCACCTGTGCTTCCCTCCCAGGGCGCCTAGAAAGAGAGATGGATCCACCACGGTGCAGCCTGCTGGACACACGACCGCCCCCCTCCCCGCCCCCCCGCCGAGTAAAACCCCTGTGCCGTGAATTCCTGCACAATCCCATGTTTCTCCCTGCAAAGATTTTGCAAAGGAAGGAAGGGATAGACAGAAGAAGCTGGGGGAACAGGGGAAGGAGAAGGAGGGAGGAAGAAAGAGAAGTTCAAGCCACCAGACCGCGATGGAATTTTACTAAAAGCAGTGGACCCTATTTGCCCACATCTCTGTTAAGGGCATTGTTAACACTCATTCCAGGAAGGGAGAAAGGCAAAACATTGTTACAAAAGTAAAATCGCCTCAACGGCACCCCAGCCAGCCCTCTCCAAATTCAGCCGTCTATGCAGCCATGTATTTGGTGCTGCCACAGCAAACTGCTGCTTCAGTCTGTCTCCAACCGTGGGTTTCTCAAAGTGGGTAATATTACTCCTTTTGTCCTCTCTTCAGCTAAACTGGTTCCAAGTCCCTATGCGTCCCAAAGCTCCTCAGCTCTATTCCTGAAAAATTTCCTTAATTGAAAGAAAAGGCACAAGGTCCCTTTATCCGATTCCACCTACCCGCCCCCCATCCACAACTCTTCAATAGGAAGAGGACACAAGTTTCCCAGCCAGAGAAATCCACTAAATACCCACCATTCTCGCCCAAAACAAGAAGCTCAAAGCAGATTTCATAACAAGGTAATAGAAAGAACAGTTAATTCCTGTTAACTAATTTTCCATCCCTGCAGGACTGCAAGCCCCATCCTCCTTCCCCCGGCTCCTCCTCTCCTCCCAGCACTGGGGTCTCTGGCTTCAGTCTACTAATGTGGGTGCTAAGTAATCACTAATTGACTGTAACGCAGAGTGAAAGGGCATTAAAATCCGAGGCAACTGGGAAGTTAGGACAATGCAAATATTTAGGACTTGAGGCTGTCTACACCTGGCCAGCGGGGTCATCGGGTCACTGTTCAAAATACAAGATGCCCCTGTGGCCCAAGTTTTTGTCTACTCAATGGAAAGAAATTGCTTTGCTGGTTTCCCGGCTCTCCCACCCCCACCCCACCTCTAGGAGCACTCGATTTTTAAAAATGGACCCTGGTATTTGCAGCCCTGTAGGCGGTCTCCGAAACGTCTTGAGGGCTCGCGTTACCCTAATCCTCACAGCATTTAGTCTACATTCTTGCCTTAACCCCCCTTTGTTTTTGGCGTGTCAAGAGGCAGGTGCAGATACACCTAGCTTCGGTCGTCCTTCCTTCAACTTCCTGCTGCTCCCGGTTTTATCCCTTCACGGCTTTTCTAGTAATTCATTTCCTTTTTCATTAGTTTCACCCTTCAGATCTCTTTAAAAGACACGTTTGTCCCACTCTCTAAAAATAATAAGGTCCCATCCTGCACAAAGCAAACCCCCTGAGACACAGGGATGCGCTCGGTCCCAGTCCAGCCGCGGCCTCTCGTGCGGTGGGTGCACCCGGTGGCCCGCGCCACCTCGCCTTCCCCGGCGGCGCACAGTGCCACCAACTCCCTTCCCTGGTCGATTTTAATTGACATCCTCAGCCGCCTAGGTAGAGACTCTGTCTCTCTGGAGCCTGACACGTTTCCAGCGCTCGTCAAGGTCCACTAAGCTGCGGAACCGAGTGGGGAGCCGAGGCTCGAACACCCGCAGAACGCACGGGCCGGGCACACCCGCCGGCGGCCTCCCCGCTCCGAGGAGGAGGAGCCCCTTCGAAAATGGGAGCATCGCTTTCCCAGGGTTAAACAGTCACATTAGACTCGAGCCGCCGGGGTTGGGGTTTAATTTTGTCATTCCAAATGCTTGGAACGAAATGGGTCTGGAGAGGAAGAGAGGTTTTCACCCGGCCTCCTCCTAATGGGCGCGCCGTCCGCACTCGCGCCTGCCGCGCCTATCCTTGCTGGAAAAGTCCCTGCCACCACTCTAAAGGGCAGCAAAGGGGTCCCAGGCCTGGCTAATTCCAGCTCAGTCGGACCTCTGGGCTACCTGAGATAATAAGCTCCGAAAACGGGCGCGAACCTCTGGGCAGATGGACTGCAAGGGCCAAGGCGCAGGAACCTCTATTGCAGCGCACCGGGGAGAGAGAGGCGGTCCCTCCCTTGCCCCCTTCTGGGCTATGACCTTTACCCATGGCTGCGGGACGCAGTAAGCGCAAAGCCGGCTACCCGCGAAGGGCCGGCCGCCCTGTCCACATGTACCTCCACCGGCGAGTCCCCCAAAACCCAGAGCACGCCCGGGATTCCCGGGCGAGTGCCCAGGATCGTGAGCCGCCCATGGGTGCGCAGCAAACGCTCATTTAAAGAATTCATCGTCTGTTCCCCGGGCCACCCAGGCCGGCATCTGCCCGCGGGGCGGAGGAGCCCTGCCCCGGTCGTAGCGAGGTCATGTGGGTCGCGCTCCCAGACCCTAGGACGCCACTCCTGCTCAGCCCTGCGTAGCCCCGCCTAGCTCTGGTTTTCCACGAACCCGGACCTCGGCCAAGAGAGGAAATAAACTTGAGTTAGGTCCTGCTTCTTCTCAGTCCCGACTTTACGACTTCCCGGGACACTGCGGACTGTTCAATGCAGACCTTTGCCCCTCACCTGCTGCACCTGCGTGCTCCGTGTCCGGCTTTAACAGTTAATTCCGCATGCGGAGCGCACTGGGACAGCGGCTTTCCAAGCTTCCCTCCGTGCTAACGGCCCTCTCAGATAACAAGGCCCTGGAAAGGAGGAGGCCGGAGCCCTCTCGCCCCTTGGGAGTCCTCAGCCATCCGCTGTCCCAAGCGGGGCGCTGCCGCGCTTACCCGGGTTTCTCCAAACTCCCTTCTATGTGGTACACAGCTCTGGCCAGGGGCTGGAACGGGATCCTAGCAGTTAGGACATCGGAACCCCCAACCCATCAGGCCCGAATCGGCCGGCGGGGACAGCTGACCTCATCTGTAAAAATTGTCTCCCGCCTGAGAATATATTCTCGCGACGCAGGGAGGGAGGTCTATGGTGCCTACAGCTGCTATATCGGAATGTTCGGAATATGATAGAATCTCAATCTATTATATATATATATATATATATAATTTGTGTGTGTTGTGTGTGTCTGTTTCTCGCACTAGGAGACAAGGCAGGAATGGAAAGAAGAGCGAACAGCACCAGCGTTTGAGTGAACTCCTGTCTTGGACAGTGAATCCATCTCACCCCCTTAAGAAATGTCCTGCAAGAAGGACAGTCAACAACCCCGGGGACTCGGATCTGCAACTCGACCTGCGCTGGGACATTACCCCACGCACCCCGGAGGAGTCCCACGAGGGGAAGTCCCAGGGAAAACCTTTACCCCGACCCTACCAAACACAAAATAAAATACCTTTTTCCTACAGCTTCGGGTTCGCCAGAGCTTGCCGGAAGCATTTTAGGAGACAAGGAGGGGGACAGAGACCCCCAGGCCTGCATTCCAATTACCACCCCCAGCCGAGACCCCGCGGGGCTCCTCCTTCTCCCGTGCGGGCCGCCCTCTCTCCCGCCAGCGATCCGGGCGGCGGGCTTCCGTCGTCCTTTCCCTCGGTGCCTGGGGAGACTACATGGCAGATGGGTCAAAACCGAGGCGGATAAAACGCCCCACCTTCCTATATGCCCCGCGCTTTTCCGCGTCTCCTCAGAGGGCAGGGCCGGCCAGCAGGGCCCCGACGCGTGGAGGGACTGCTGAGGTCCGGGGGGAGAGTTTTGGAGGTGGCTCGGAAGGCTCTCGCCGTACCCGTACCCAACACGGCCCCGGGTCAGGCGCTGTGAGGATTCGGATCTCGACGTCCCTACAGCCCGGAGGGAGGTGGCGGGGACGAGCTGTCGGTGCGGGCCGTAGGGACAGCTGTAGGGCTGTCGGAGCGACGAGGCCCGCACCGGGGGCCGCGCGACCAAGGCGCGGTGAAAAACCAGGAGGGCTACGGCGCGAACTGCTAAGTCCGCACGGGAGCCTGCGGGGGCGGGAGGCCGGGACAGAGTGGCGAGGAAGAGGCCAAGTCTGGAGCAACACCAGAGATGAGAGAGAAATTATTACATCATTTGGAAACGTTTTCCTAAAGGGTATGCCCCTCACCCATCCCCAAATAAGCAAAGGAACAGTCCAGCTGCCGCCGAAATAAGCTGGATTTAAATCACTTCTTCTAAAATGCCCCTAGAGGGGAGGAGGGCACTAGAGGCACCGAGCTTGGGGACACCTAGACCTGCGTCCCCAAGTGCTCCATTCGTGGTGACTCCATGTGATGAAGAGGCAAACATGTCTGTGTTGAGAAGGAAACCCTTCTAGTTGGCGACTGGAGGGACCCCTGTGGGAGAGCGTTTCTTTTGTCTCCCCTCCTCTAGGGTTTAAGAGCCTACTGTCCCGGAAGGCCCAAGGGTGTGCCCCACCACCCCTCGAGCTTCCCCCCTTCTTAGGCCACTGGGCCCAGTCCCAAGAAAGCTAATAGTTGTGTATACGTGGGTGATGGGGACCTATCCCGCGGTCCCAGCACCAACAGCCTAACAGCCAGAGGCCAGATGTGCTGCAAGGGAGGCTACAATCCACTCACATTCCAAGAGGAAATAAAAGCTGGATCTGGAAGTCTTCAGGGAATGGGCCCCTCAATTTTGGCCACTGCCTCCTCCAACCAAGGTCACGAAACTCGGACAAAGGGAGGACTGACCACCCCCTCTAGATTAGACATTGCCTCCCTGGGCCACCCTGGGGGGGGGTGGGGGTGGAAGTTCCTTTGTACACCTCAAGTTTTCCACAGTGTGAACCTAGACTCAGCCTTGGCAAACTGTAGCTCTGAAGGTGAGTTCTGGGCATTTTAGCAAAGCGACTCCCTGACGTCGAACATCAAAGTTGTCTCTGAACAGGGGAAGCAAAAAGTGAGACAATCAGAGTGTCACTCATCACAAGAAAGGCCATCAGAGCAGAGACCATCGTCCTTCACTGGGGTCCCAACAGACAGGTCACCTACGGACCACAGCCATGAAAGCACAGACGTACTGGGTACCAAGGACACTAGTAACACACACACACCCTTCCCCCACTCATGCAGTCTCCTCACTCGCGCAGAGCTACAAGCAGCTTAAGGACTCGGTGCACCTTTGCAGGGTTTCTGTTTCCGTCTTTGCAGGGGCTGAGAACCCACTCTGTCCCTGCCTGTGTGCGGGGTGTGGGGAGTAGTGAATCTCCAATGCCTTCTATGAAAACATCTTAGCGGTAAACTCCCCAAGGCTCAACACAGACGTGGAACTGTTTGCCAGCAGTTGACACAAAAACACGCAAAGAATAACTGTAGAATACAGCCAAGAAACAATCTAAATAGGCTTGGATGAAGCTATTCTTTTCTAGTCCCTTCTCAAAAACTTCCCAGGGAAGCCCACGGTACGCCTGCCCTCCGAAGGATCGCCGGACAGAAACCCTGCCATGGAAACCCGAGGCGCAGGAGGGCGCGCTTGTGCGCCCTAGTTTGTAGGTAGTCACCATCCCTGGATGAGCCGGCCCTTACTTAAAGTAAACCCCGAAGATGTAGCTACCGCACCACTAAAGAAGTCGCAGGCGGAAGTACAACCCCTTGGCAAGCGGAGCGAGGAACTCCTTGGTCTCTCCAGGGCGCCCGGGTCCCCCTGCTGAGCGTGCGAGCCACCGGAGCAGGACTCTCCCGGCGCTTGTCGCGAGCGCGCGCGACGACTGGGCACCTGTTCTGGCCTCTGCACAGATTCCCTCTCGGGGACTCTCGCTCAGGAGTGAAGCACAGAGACGGATTCCCTTCGGGAAAATCTCTGCGCGCGCACACCCATACACACAGAGAGAGACTTGGGGATAAACACGCCGCGAGCTCCGGCTGTCTCGCTAATTTCGGGCGCGGGAAGAAAGCGGGCGGGCAGGCTAGCAAAGCGCCCACACACCCCCGTCTCTACCCCTCCAAACCCGAGCCACCCTGAGCACCTGCCCTCGCGTGCGCAAAGGCTGAACCCGGAATTCACAACTTGCGGTCGCTTCTCCCTCCCCTGCATTCCTAGGCTAGCTGGAATGCGCGAGCAGATTCCCTCACAAGGAGCAGTCAGTTTCCGGCGGCGCAGGCGGCGGGCGCCGCGGGCAGTAGCGGCTGGGGACTCACCCGGCACGCACGCCCGGGGCGCGGGCCGCAGGGACTAAGAGTGTGGCCGGGGCTTCTCCGCCGCCAGCCCCAGGGGCGAGAGACGCGCTCTCCAACTTCCCGCCAGCTGGGGTGAAGTTGCACTAACGGTCCTGCAAGCGCTGACCGTCACGCCGGCGAAAGAAGATTTGTGGGGACCACCCTCGCCCTCAAGCCTGGCCTACAGCTCGTACCCCTGGGTGTCCCCAAACAGCACTCTCCCCAGCGTTCCAAGAAAAGCCTTGGGCTGGAGATGCGGGGTTCCGTACTCGGCTCGCCTCAAGCATGATCCAGGAGGCGTTCACATTCGGCCCCAAACAGCCAAGAGCCTGGCCCCCTCAAACGCACTCTGGCTGGTGCCCCTGCCCTGTGACCGCCTCTGCCCCCGGCCGCCAGCCCCTCCCGGCCCCTGAGCGGCGTCCGGCCCGCCCCGCAGCGGCTGAGGCTGCTAGCTGTCTTGTTAGAATTAAATCAGCGAGAAAGGGGGGTGTCTTACGTTGCATCGGCACACCTAGCATCTCCGGGAGCCCCTTGACAGCCCCTTCCGCGGGGACAGTCGCACTCTGCATCATCTCGGAGCGAGAGCCAGCGAGTCGCAGTCTACGGAGATCTCTCGCTCTACCTCGATTCAGAAATTTCAAAATAATAATTAAAACCCCAAGCAGGCCGCTGGAGTCACGGTGGAAGCCGGGCCCTCCGCTTCTCAGGGAGGACTCCACAGGCTGGCCGGCCCCCTCCCCCCGCCAGTCCCCAGTCTGTTTCCAGTCCCTTTGATCTCGCTCTCCGGGGTTGGTGCACATCCCAGGTTGAGACGCTGTTGCTGCAGCTCTGGCTTTTTTCCTCTCCTCCCTCCCCCGCCCGCTCCTTCCCCCTCCCCCTCCACCCTTCGCGTGCCGGCCGCCCGGGAGGCCGCGGTCACCCGGGCGTTTTGATTCATTCACACTGCAGGAGCGGCCGTGACGTCGCTTTCCGCAGGGAGGCCCGCCCTTCGGCACATCCCCCAACCCGGCGGCGGGCAGCCGACCCCGGCGGGAGTGGGGGTCCCGGCGCCCCGAGTGAGGCCGGCGGGGCGGAGGGGGGCGGGGCGGCAGGGAGCGGGGCGGGGCCTCGCAAGCCGGCACCCCCGCCCCCCCCCGCCTCCGCCCAGCCGTGGCGGGCTCGCGCCCTGGGTATAAATTCTGCTGATGGCCTGCCGCGGCAGCAGGTGGTCGGAGACGGCGGCGCCCTGGGTTTGCGGGTCTTCGTGGGTTCCAAGCCCGCGCGGCTCGTGTCCTCCTCACTCCTCCGTTCGGACCCAGGGGCGGGGCGGAGCCGGGGCCGAGCGGGGCAGGCGGTCCGGAGGCCGGGGCCGCGTCTCTGTGTCTTCGCCTTGCGCGCTCTCGGTCCCCGGCTTCGCTCCGCCGGACGGAGCGCGCTCCGTAACCGATGACTCCATCTATCTTCCTCCTCCTCTTTCCCCTGGCCAATTCCTTTCCTGCTGGCACTTCCCAGCCCCTGCTCTCTCTCCCCCGCGTCTGGCTGAGGCTGGGCCAAGGGACAGCCCGTACTCGGCCCGGAACGCGCGAGTCACGCGGCGGGCGGCGCCGGCCCGGGCTGGGGAAGGCGGCCAGGGGCTGTGCGCGGAGGTGGCGGGACGCAAGCCCCCCGCGCGCGTCCCCGCAGACCGCGGCCTGCAGCCGGAGTCCGCACTTGCCTCCAGCTCCGCAGGGCAGGGGGCCCAAACCTCCCCGCGGCGGGGCCTCCCCGGCCGCCCTGCCACCAGTCGTCCAGCTCGGCCCTGTCTTAGGTCCCCAGAGCCCGCTCTGCCTCTCCGGCTGCCACCGCGGGTGCTTTGAACCATCCGCGACCTCGTGCGTGCAGGGCGGCAGTGAGCACACGGACGCCGGGGCTAACCAGCGAAAGGGCTTGCCATGCTTACTGTATTTACGAGATGCATGGACAGGTAGAGAAACGCTTAAAACAAATTCTCCTCAACGCGAGTTTCTGGCAGAAATACAACAGAAGGCCCAACGCTGGGACGAGGTCTCCTCTGACGCTCCATCAGGCGCTCGACGCCTCCGGGCTGCAGGCGCGGGAAGCCCACCCCGTCTGCCCCAAGACCCAGCCGCTCTCCTGCCCCCAGCCCCCACGTCATTTCCTTCCAGAAATGCAGACATACGCGTCCTTCCAGCCTAGTGGGGTTCAGCTTAGGCGGGAAGGGGGACTGTGTGCCCTCCCCAGCCTTCCAGAACCTTCCCTGCTG
Organism: Pan troglodytes; assembly: GCF_028858775.2. Taxonomy (NCBI): domain Eukaryota; kingdom Metazoa; phylum Chordata; class Mammalia; order Primates; family Hominidae; genus Pan; species Pan troglodytes. The sequence continues at coordinate 68,894,943 of NC_072398.2, forward strand.
TTTCGCCTGGTGTCATCTCCAAACAAGGGACACCTGCTCACCTTTAAGGGAAGAGCATGGGGCGGGGGAGAATGGCCTGGTCGTCTGCGCTGCTTAGAATTTGTCTCCAATGAGGTCACAGTGACTTCTGTGTGTCCTGGTACTGGGTTGGCATCATCTCTTCCCTTGTTTACCTGCGAGGTGACTCCGCGCGCGAGACAATATACACAAGAAGAAAAAAGCAAAAGAACCCCGTGACATTTTTAGTGTTTACCAAAATGTGTTCTATAGAAATATAACTAGTAAGCAAACACGGGGAAATGCCAGCCTCATTTGCAGTGAAAAACACGCAAGACAAAACAACACGTGCACAGCTTTTTCTGTTTGTGAGATGACCGACGCGCGGGAGGGGCATCCTAGAGTTCAGGACTGGCGAAGGGGCTTGGACACTCACCAATACTGCTGGGTGCTTATAAACTCTTAACATCCGTTTGGAAAGAAATTTGGCAATATGTATCAAACTCATAAATTTTTCATACCCTTTAGTTTATGTAGTACTTTTGAGTGTCTGTTCCACGGAAATAATCTGGAATTTTTTATAAAAGTTTCATGCGTGAAAATGTTTATTACAGTATTATGTTTTGGAGAAAAATAACCTAAATAGCCAACAAAAGAAAAGTGGCTTAGGGAAGTAGATTAAATTGTTTGGTAGTATGTTATGGAATCATGGAAACCAATTATGAAACCCAATAACATGGGGATGCTTGTGAAATACTAATTTTTTTAAAAGCACAATGCAATAGCATAGGATTATAAATATGTAAAAATCTTAGTCAAATGTAAGGGCAATGATAATACCCATTGTTGGTTAGGCTGTGGGGAAATTAGAAAACAATTTCCTGGTGGGGATTGCAAAGAGGGGAAATGTCTTCTCAGGACGTTTTGGCTACAAATGTGATGCATTTGACCCAATCTCTATAGAAATTTATCCAAAGAAAATAATCAAGAATGTTTGTAAAGATGTAGTTACAAGGATGTTTATAAGGTTTTTAAAAGGGAAAAGCTAAATATCCAACAATAGGGGATAGTAAATAAGTTACAGTAAATTATTAAATTAAGTAAAATGGAATGTTATGAAGTCTTAGAAATAATACAACAGAAGAATATTTAATGTAGAAAAGGGTTTGAGATTTATTAGGAAATGTGAAAAAAGAATATGAAGCGGTATGAACTTCAGGAACTTTTCTTTAAAAAAGCATAAACACTGTACACTTAAAAATGGTAAACATGGTAAATTATATGTATATTTTACCTCAATAAAAAACTGTTTAAAGTAGGAGTAAAAAAAATGCCAAAGTGTACAAGTGGTTATCTGTGCAGTGGATATTTTATTTTATAATACTTTGCTTTTTTCAGTTTTCTCAATGAGCACATTATTTTATAAAGCAGAAAAAAACTAATAGAATGCTTTTTAAAATATTAGGGAAAAGGTAAGGAAAGATACCAAAATACTATTCAAAAGAATATTAGGAAAAAGGTATATTAGGGAGATGTATTATGGAATTTTTTCCTTTTTCTCTTTTCCAGATTTTCTGTAAAGTGATTATTTTTCAGTAACATTAGTAAAAGATAACATTCAAATGCAGTGAATGTAAAGCATATATAGTAATTACTTTTATAATTTAAAATTATATTTTAAAAATGCTCTCTGCAGCTCCTGCTTCCCTGATTTGAACCTGCTGGGGTCCTGCCCTTTTCCCATTGCATGTCACTAGCCTGTCACTAGGTGAGGAAAAGCCTTACTGTGGTGGGGACCTATCTCTGCCCAAGACTGATTCAGGGGATACCACTTTCACCTGTGTCGTTTGGCAGACAAGCCCAGGAAAGTCAGCTTAGCTCTCAGTTCTTGCACCTGTAAGCAGCAGCTCCAACATACCTTGCACCCCCATGCCCACACACACAGTGCAGCTCAGCCCTTTCCACATTCTGAGGCTTTTTTTTTCTTTCTTTTTTTTTTTTTTTTTTTTTTTTGAGACGGAGTCTTGCTCTGTCGCCCAAGCTGGAGTGCAGTGGCGTGATCTCAGCCCACTGCAAGCTCCACCTCCTCCCGGGTTCATGCTATTCTCCTGCCTCAGCCTCCCGAGCAGCTGGGATTACAGGTGCGCACCACCATGCCCAGCTAATTACTGTATTTTTAGTAGAGACAGGGGTCTCACCATGTTGGCCAGGTTGGTCCCAATCTCTTGACCTCGTGATCTGCCCGCCTCGGCCTCCCAAAGTGCTGGCATTATAGGCGTGAGCCACCACGCCCGGCCATTCTGAGGCTTTTCTAAAAGCATTTGCCTCTTGTATGAGCTGGGTCCCATTCCCAAGGTCCTCCAATAGCATCTATACCAGCCAAGACACTTCACTTCCCCTGGGACCTCAGCTTTCCCATCTGCAAATGAGGAACTCCTAGCAAAAAGCTTTCCTTAAACAGATTTTAGTGCCTACTGCTGTTGATGGTGGTAATAATAATAATAATAACAACAACAACAACAACATAGTAGCATATGGTAGTAATAATAACAACTAATATTTATTGAAAGTTTGCAACTGTACCAGGCACCAAGGCAAGTGCTTCTACCTGCATAATTCTACCTATTCTTCATGAGGAACTGATGCATGGTTTCATCATACCTACTTGGTGGATGAAAAAACCGAGGCTAGCAGGGGCTAAGCTGTTTTCTACCCCCAGAGAATGGGAGAATGGCTGAATCCCACAGACGTCCATTAATCTCTACTATGGAATGGCCCAGAAAGACCCTTGGGGTGGGACTCAGTTTGGATTAAAATCCCTGAGCTGACTCAGCAGGGCTTTTCTCACCACAATGCACCCAGGGCTGGCAGGTGACCTCCCAGGAATGTTCCTCAGAGCCAGCCATGTCCCTTTGGGCCAGGACCTGGTTGGAGGGTGAGCACTAGAGGATGGGCCTGTGGTGGGGTGATGTGGCTTTCTTCAGGTCTAAGTTCTGTCAGAGAACTTGAACAATAGCCAGTACAAAGTATCCAGTACTTGCTAGACATTTATACATTCCATTTCTGGAAACCAAACCCAACATGTTAGGGGATCCAATTCAGAGGCAAGACACTCAATTTAGGAAAATGATTATAGCTTACATTTATCTAGCATTTTACATTTTACAAAGCTCCTCCACATATTTTATCTCCTATTATCTTCATAATTATGCCCGGGCTTGGGTATGATTATCAGGAAACAGAGAGGTTAAGTGGTTTGTCCAAGGTCACACAGCTAATAAATTGCAGTGCCAACTGGAAATTAAATCCAGTCTTTTGACTCTCAACCTGGTGTTCTTTCCACTCGGCACAGCAGTCTAGTGTGTCTTCTAACCCTTCCATTTTAAGAGCTTCACAGAGTAGGCAAGTTCACTCTCAGATGCCAGGAATCCTGAACCCCAGGCTCTTTCTCCACTGAGGGACGAATCTCACTGCCCCTGCTCCCCTCCCTGTCATCCCAGCTCTAATCATCTCCTCCTCATCCTCATTCCTTTCAAGGCCCCTTTCATCATTTGCATTTTGAAACTGTTTCCTTAATTATTCTCCTGCTGTTGGAAACCTGCTCTCCCGGGGCTCTGTGGCATCCTTTGATTTATCTCTGTCTGGATAACAGCTCCCCGATTCTCCTTGGGGAATTCAATTTTCATTCATTTTTCTGCTGGGCTAGATTGATATAGACCCTCTGCCCCGGTCCGTATTACTCATCCCAGCAGAGAGAACCAGGGAGACCAACCCTAAGCCCGGCCCCTGGGGAGCCACTGTCTTGTTCAGGGAGCCACAAGGAGTTCTCCAATAAAAGGACAGGGGCCTTTGCTCTTCTCCATCTGTCCACCCAGTCCTTCCAGTCATTTGTCACAGGGCCTTTCATGGGCCCACCACTTTGTCATTTGTCTCATTCTCTTCCCAGAACCTTGCAGGGATCTCTCCCCACCAGGATGCTGATCAGAAGGCCGTCACTGCTCATCTTAAACCTGCCCTGTGTCCTTGACACAGGAATTTAAGGGATATGGGAAAGAGATGGTCCTGTACTTGGCCATCTAACTCTCAAGATAAGATTCTGTCTCAGTTAGTGGCTAAGAAACAGGACAAGAAAAGGGCACTGGGATCCTTAGAGGAAGACGGAAAGTAACAATGGCTCACACTTACATTGCCAGCCCTGTTCTAATGCTGCACGTATATTCCTCATGAAACCCCCCAGATCCTTAGAGGCAGGTACTATCATTATCCCCATTCTACAGATGAGGAAAATGAGGCACAGAGAGGTCAAGTAATGTGCCCAAGGTTGCACAGGTGGTAAGCAGCAGAGCTAGGATATGGTCACAGGTAGTTTGGCTCTATCCTTGCAGCATCACCAGCATCATCAAATAATCCTTATTTAAGGGTTCCTGGGCATGGCCAGGTGAGGGGTCCATGCAGAGTACATGACCCAGCAAGGCCAAGTCCTCTAAGCCCATCTCTGAAGCTATCACATCCCATGGCTCTGTGTATGGGGGAGCTGGGGAGTTTAGTCTTGTTCCAATTTCAGAGTTAATTCTCTTTATCTCTCAAAAGTCTATAGTACCGGCTGGGCACGGTGGCTCATGCCTGTAATGCCAGCATTTTGGGAGACCAAGGCAGGCAGATCACCTGAGGACAGGAGTTTGAGACCAGCCTGGCCAACATGGTGAAACCCTGTCCCTACTAAAAATACAAAAATTAGCCAGGCACGGTGGCAGGTGCGTGTAATCCCGGCTACCAAGGAGGCTGAGGCAGGAGAATTGCTTGAACCCGGGAGGTGGAGGTAGCAGTGAGCCGAGATCACGCCACTGCACTCCAGCCTGGGCGACAGAGTGAGACCCTGTCTCAAAAGAAAAAAAAAAAAAAAGTCTACCTAGATCATTCCTTAATTCGTGCATTCATCGGGCATCTATTGTATGCCAGCTCCATGACAGGCCCTGGAAGGCAATGACCTGGAGTGCCAAGTGCAGACAGTTCACAGCTTACTTTGCTCCAGGACTGGCAACACTCCCATAAAATTATGTCAGCAAAGTTCTCCAGATGCCTGTCTTCCTTGTGTTGGGAAGGGGTTGGAGAACTGGGTTAGTAAATGTTTGGGTTCTGGGCTTAGATGACGTGCATTCAAATCCCAACTTGGATACATTCTGGCAAGTTCCTTTTCTGCTGTCCCTAAGGTCACATAGCTAATAAATTGTAGTGCCAACTGGAAATTAAATCCAGTCTTTTGACTAAATGGGGTTAACAATAGCACTCTACTCACAGATTGTTACCCACCGCACCTAGTAAGCATCATGATTATACCCTCTGCAATATTTTGCTTTTTTTTTTCTTTTCCTTGTTTTACATTTATAGGGGAAACCAAGGGACAAGAAACTCTCTTGGGTGTTCTTAAGTGAAGACTAGACTTTGGGAGCTCTTCTTTCCTAAGCGTGCATTTGGGATAGAGAGAGCCCCATGGCCGTGGACTGTTCTTGGTTTTCTCCTTTTTGCAGATGGAGGAAACCTGCTCTTTCAATTCTGCCACAAGCTGAGGTCAATGTGCCAGAATTGCTTCTTGGGTGAAATTTTAGCTATCTTGTGAAAAGCTCCACTCCGTCATGGCAACAGACACCTTGCTTATACGAAGCAAAGGGGACAGGAAGGTATAGCTGGGCTGAGTCTGTATTTTTCCTTCGGAAGCTGTTGTGCCCACACTGCCTTGCACCTATGTTCTCTTCGTTTTTGTTTTCTGATTTGACTTAATCTCCAAATTTATGTAAAGAAGGAGCTTAGATTCCAGATGCTGCACAACTGCCACCTTCCCCGCTTCCCCCTTTCCTCATCTTCCCTCCAGGATTCAGCGGCATCTCAAATCCAAGAATGGTCTTAGTGACCAACATTTTTTGTAGTGCTTGACAGTTTACTAGGTGCCTTTCCATACCCCTTCTCACCGAAGCATCACAAGCCTCACTGAAGCAGGTAGATCACGTCATACTCCAACCACTTTCTAGATGAGGAAACCAAAGCACAGAAAGGTCGTGCTGTCTGGGCTTGACCTAGGGCTCTGTCTCAGAGCTTCTAACCAGATGATCCATTTCTCAGCTCTTGAAGAGGATGCTAGAAATGGTAAGGAGAAGGGGTGGAAAGCCCAGCCTGGCTCCATTTTAAATAGCTGCAGGTGTCAAAGCTGATCTATAAAACAATCCTGTCATTGTCTTGGCGAAAGATTTTTACTAGAGGAGCCTAATTCAACAGTTTCCCTTCAGGAACTGACTTATAACCAAAACATGTAAATGTGTTCAATGTGTGCAGAGGGAACAGGAGGAAGGCCCAGGAGGTGTGTGTGAGGACAGGCTGTGAGGCAGGGGCCAGACTCCCGATTCTGGAACCCGACAGACTTCAGTGTGGGTTCCAGCCATGCTGCCTGCTGGGTGTGACCCCGTGTGAGCTTCCATTTACTTATTTGTATAATGGGATAGTGACAATTCCTACTAATACCATTGGCAAAGGAGGAATAAAGCCTTTAGCACAAGGCCTGGCGCAAGCAAGCCCCCATAATTGTGATGCTGTTTATTGTCCAAGAACAGGGGGTTCCCTGCTTGGCCTCTTCTCACTTCTCACATCCTGGCTCACTATGAAGAGCTTGCCACTGGTCACCAAAACTTTCTACTTGAAAACACTGACCTGCAGAAAAGGGACCAGGTCACTAGAACTGTGGCCACTTTTGGTGGTCAAGGAGGAAATATTGAGAGCTTTGGGGGGGCAAAGGATTTCCCCCCAGACCTCACCTGAGGAGGTACTCTGCAGAGAACATAAAACCTGGCTCTAATCTACATCTGAGTTTTATGTCTGTGGGAAGTTAAACCCCGGGAGCCTCTGTTTTCCTGTGCTTAAATGGGGGTGATACTCCCATAATTATCCTGAGAAGAGGCTGTTGGGGATCAGGAGATCCCACAGGCAAAGCTCCTAAGGCAAATGCTCCACGAATATTCCTTCTACTACCGGGCCTTTCACTGAGCTCCTCAGACTTTCCCATGCATATCATCACCGGGTGCTGTTCAAATGCAGGCTCTGACGCCATATGTCTGGGCCTAGGATTCTGCATTTCTAAGGAGTTTCCCAGGGATGCTGATGCTGCTGGCCTCTGGACCTCAGGGTATGTGGGGACGCTCCAGTACTCCGCTGCCCAGAAAGCAGCTGCTAGCCACATGTGGCTGCTGACCACTGGAATGTGGCTGTGAGAATTGAGATGGGCTGTAAATTGAATCATGTACTAGATTTTGAAGGCTTAATACAAAGAAAAGGATGTAAAATATTTCATTAAGATATTTTAAAATTATATGTAGAAATAATAATTTAAATATATTGGGTTAATCTATTGTTCACATTAATTTCATTTGTTTCTTATTTGAGCGTGGCTACTAGAATATTTAAAATTACATAAGTGGTGGCCGGGCGTGGTGGCTCATGCCTGTAATCCCAGCACTTTGGGAGGCCGAGGCGGGTGGATCACGAGGTCAGGAGATCGAGACCATCCTGGCTAACACGGTGAAAACTCCTTCTCTACTAAAAAAAAAAATACAAAAAATTAGCCAGGCATGGTAGTGGACGCCTGTAGTCCCAGCTACTCGGGAGGCTGAGGTGGGAGAATGGCGTGAACCCAGGAGGTGGAGCTTGCAGTGAGCCGAGATCGCGCCACTGCACTCCAGCCTAGGCGACAGAGCGAGACTCTGTCTCAGATAAATAAATAAATAAATAAAAATTATATAAGTGGCTGACATTATATTTCCATTGCACAGCGCTGTTCTAGGGTGCTCTGACTTGTATGGTACTTTTAAAAAAATGGATTCGGGGGTACCTGTGTGAGTTTGTTATATGGGTGTATTGTGTAATGCTGGGGTTTGGGCTTCTAGTGAACCCATCACCCAAATAGTGAACGTCATACCCAGTAGGTAGTTTTTCACACAGTTGTGTCCTCCCTCCTACCGCCTTTTGGAGTCCCACTCAGGTGTATGGTACTGTCCACACACACATGCACTCATACACAGAGCAGTCCCCTTTCCTCCTATCCCCTAGCACAATTCCTGGTACCAAGTAAGGGCCTAATAAGCACTGCCAGGTGGAGGAACGGAAGGCTGACCACAGATGGAGCCACATGAACAATGGGCCCACCTCACACTGAGGAGGAGATGTCAGCTGCACAGGTGGGAGCTGAGCAGGTGGCTGTGCCTGAAGAATGACAATCTCCCCCTTGCAGTTGACCCTGACCTGCCACCCACCCATTCTTTGTCATCCTCCGCCCCACACTCTGCTTTTCTCAAGACTCTGGTGGCAAAGAAAAAGGAATTCCAGTGCTCCCTCCCCAGGTTTTGCCAGATAAGAGGACAGGGCTAGAGAGGGATGGGTCACGGGATTGCCTGAAGTCCTGGAACACTGCATCCCGCAGGCTTCCTGCTAAACGGGAAAGCCGCCCAGGATGACCCCATGGGCCCCAGTCCTTTCCTCTGCTCCCCTCCTACAGTTCACATCACCTCCTCAGCTTCTCTTTGGGGTCCTCGCCCCACCTCTGCCTGGGGTAAACTCATGGCCATGGGGCACAGGCCAGACATGAACCTGCACAGCCCTCCCTAAGCCTCTGTTACCTGGGAGAAGAAGCCCCAGGCGGCCCAGAGGAGTTTCACAGAAAGAGCTGGAGCGCCGCATCTGAAGATGCACCACCTCCCACCCGGAAAGAACGTGCACCCCGAGCCTGGACCTCCATGGCGGCCCTGCCTCCCACCCAGAAAGAACGTGCACCCCGAGCCTGGACCCCCACGGCAGCCCACTCCCAGTGACCAGGTCAGGTTTCAGGGCCTGTGATCTGAGGTCTGGGGTGGGGGTCATCTGGAGGGAAATCCAGCCCCGGGAGAGGCACTGGTGAGCCAGGAGGAGGCCCAGGGCGCTCGAGAGCTGGGCTGCACCCCAAACTGCAGGGCTCTGAGTGGATCTCTGCCCCTCCACAGAGGCCCCTGCTTGTGTGTCCACGTCGCCCACCCCTCCTTCTGACTAGTCCCCCTCAGTAAGCGCAGGGCACTAAGCAGGACAAAGAGAATTCTCGAAGCATGTGCACTTACCAGAGGTCAGGGGAAGAATCTGCCTTCACGGTGAGGGTTTGGTGGAGGAACAGCCTGGGAGCAGAGATCCTGGCAGGGCCCAGGGCTCTAGAGAAATCAGGGCGTTTGTAAGTGGAGGTAGCCTCCCTGTGGGGAGGAACCTGGAGAAGGGGTGCCCTGGGTGGGCCAGGGCGTTCCCCAGGAGGAGGCCAAACCTGAGGGAGCGCACAGAGCCCCGAGGATGCCCCGCTCCTCTTTTCTCTAAGAGAAGGTGCTCTGCTCCCCCTCGGAAGCTGGGGAAATGAGGGTCTGCCTAGGGGGAGGGTAGCAGAGGGGCTGGAGACCGCCTCAGAGAAAATTAAATTGCACTTGAGGGCAAATTCTATTAGGGAATAGAGCCTGTCTCTCAACAGCCTGCGTCCATTTAGGTGATTAGCTCGGCCCAACACTTCCACCCAGAGCCTGGTGAGCTCTGTCCCTCCACTGGGGGAGCCAAGCCAGAGGTCCAGCTGACCCGCTCCCCTCTCAATCCCCCTCTCACCATTCATAGCCCCCAAGCTCTTTGACAGTGGCCCAGAGGGACAAGCACCTTGAGTCTCTTCTGGAGCACAGAGGGGGTGGGCAGCTTCATGGAACACATGGAGAAAAGGACAAGCAGCACCCCAGGGACAGAGACAGATTTACCCTGCTTCAGTCTGGAGCAGGGACAAGGGAGGTCAGAGGTCAGGTGGGGGAGAGCACTGGGCACTGGGGTAGTCAGAGGGCTGGACTTGAGGGGCTGGGAGGCAGGAAGGATGGGGACAGGTGGAGGAGACGACGGGGGAGCAAGAGGCCAGGAATACAAGTGAGGAGATGGACGAGAGAGAGAGTCTAAGTCAGCAGGGTTCGGACCCAGGGAGAAGGAATGGAGAAGACAAGTGGCTGACGTCTGATGATGCCTTGTAATGGTAAACTAACGGAACATAATGGTAAATGGTCAAATAAATCCACCCGAGAGTGGGCATCATAAAAATAACATGCACCTTAGGCTACTGTGTTGCTTTAGCACACGTTCTAAGAGTTCAACAAATGTTGGCCAGGTGCAGTGGCTCACGCCTGTAATCCCAGCACTTTGGGAGGCCAAGGCTGGTGGATCAGTTCAGGCCAGGAGCTTGAGACCGGCCTGGCCAACAAGGCGAAACCCCATCTCTACTAAAAATACAAAAATTAGCAGGGCGTGGTGATGCGTGCCTGGAGGCTGAGGCAGGAGAACCACTTGAACCTGGGAGGCCAAGGTTGCAGTGCGCCAAGATGGTGCCACTGCACTCCAGCCTGGGCAACAGAGAGATATTCTGTCTCAAAAACAAACAAACAAAAAACAAAATCAAAAAACCACAAATCTCAGGGCCATCGTGAGCTGTTGGCCGTATGTTCATACACTTCACACTGCCTCCACACTTTGGCAGAAGGATCTAGATCTGAGGCCCTTCCAGGGCCCACTTGCCAATCCATTATTTCCTAGCACCAGTGGCACCACAGGCCCCTGATCCACAGGCCCGTCTCAGCCAGCTGGGCCCTCCTCTGGGGCCATCTGTCCATGAGAAGATGCTCCCTCCTGTCCTTCATGTTGATCAGTGAAAGAGTTTGCTTGATTTCCCTCAATTTCTGACTATAAAATTATTTCATTTGCTTAACAAAACTTTATTATGCACACACAGTGTGTTCTGAGGAGAGCCAGTGCTGTTTCTAGAACATGGAGAAACATAAGCACAAGCAATTTAAAATGAGTTCTGAGCAGGAGCATGGATGGAGCTGGAGGCCATCATCCTACACAAACTAACTCAGGAACTAAATCAAATACCACGTGCTCTCATTTATAAGTGGGAGCTACATGATGAGAACACATGGACACACAGAGGGGAACAACACTGGGGTCTATCAGGAAATGGAGGGTGGCAGGTGGGAGAAGATCAGGAAAAATCACTACTGGGTACTTAGGCTTAATACCTGGGTGATGCAGTAATCTATACAACGAACCCCTATGACACAAGTTTACTAATATAACAAACCTGCACATGGACTCCTGAGCTGAAAATAAAAGTTAAATAAAATGAGCTCTGAGAACACGTAGTGGTGTATAAAGCATTGTCTCTGACCGGTGGCATGAGTTATTCTAGTTTAGGGGACCCTCTCTCGCAGGCTCTCCTAAGGCCCACCATGTGCCCTGAATTCCAGGCCCAAGTGAGCTTCACCCTTAAACCAAAGTACTTATGTTGCTGGGGTGGTTGCACTCCCCCAAAGAGCAAGGGGGATCTGTGTTCTTTGGGGGAGCGAAGGGGAGGGGGTGCTCAGAAAGGGAAGACCCCTGAGGGAGGGAAAGAGAGTATGCAGATGTTCCCCAGCTGTGTTAGCTGCGCAGTGGGTTGTGGCTTGTTCTGCCGACACTCTCCAGCCCAGGGTCTCCCTTGAGGGGCGGCTCCTGCCCAGAGATGGGTTCCAATGAGCCCCTCCCCAACCCCTGACGCTTGCCCAATTTCCAGGGCGCAGGCTTAGCATCTGAAGGCACGTGAGGAGTCCAGGAAGCTGGCTGGGGTTGCAGATGGCCTGGCACCCTCCCAGTGGAGGCTGTTCAAGTTTCTTTGGACGCACCAAATAGCACTGACAACTGACAAGGCCCCTGTTTCCTGAGAACACTCTCTCCCCCAACCCCCGTGAGCATAGGGGTCAGTTCCCTCCTTGGGATTCCAGCCATCTTCATGACAACACCACCCCTGATAAAACATGCTCCCGTCCTTCATGGGGCTGGGGAACTTCCACCATGTCCCAGCCACCCACTCCTGGGGACCCTCTCCAGTGGCTCTTAGAAAGCATTTGAGAACCGCTGATTCACATTAGCTTCACTCTCCAAGGACAATCAGTGCCCCAGCGCTGGGTGGACGCTCCCCACCAGCTTGGAGACCTTGGGCAAGTTATTTAACCACACAGATGACTTCCTCGTAGGGAAACAGAGAGGGAGTCCCTGGCTGTCAGGGGCAGACATGAAATCACTGTGCCGAGACAGTGATTTGTTATACTAGTAAAAGGGTCCTCGGGCCCTTTTACTCCTCTCTACTGACAGCCAAGATGTGGTCTAGCGCACTGTTATATTTCCAGCTCGAAGTACAGCGCCTGGCGTATTATGACTTCTTAGTAAATATCTGTTACAAGATTGAAGTGAGTGAAAGAATTTCTAAGTGATCCAATCCACTGCTCAGGCCCAAGAGTGGAAGAAACCTGAGCGCATCTTCCCTGGGTCAGCAGGGCTGCGGAGGTGGCATCTGCTCTCGGGAGCAGCTGAGCAGCCTGTGGTGGCTCTGTCGGGCCTCGTTAGACGACTGGGCCTGTTATTGGTGTGGGCAGCTGGCTAGATCCTCACGGTGCTGCTGCTGTCAAGGCCCCACTTACCCCTCATCTGTAATGGTTCCTGGCTTTTTATGTACTTCCTGCTCTTCCGCGGCACTCTACAGACTCTATTACATTTGCCACATGGTCTCCTGTGATGAACACTCAGGAAGAAAGGAAAAGCCTTTGAAAACGATCCAGAAACCGAGGCACCAGCCTTCGGCTTCAGCCACTGGTGGCTGGAATAAGGCTGGAGTTCTGGCCTGTGCACTTTCTATGTGATTCTCCGGGCCCAGGAGGCCTGTCCCGCTCTTGCCGCATTTCCAAGTCCTGGCCGTTCCTCCAGCCAGCTCAGGAATCAAGACTCATGCACCTCTTAGTATCACGGGATCATATCATCAGATTGGAAGGCATCTTAGAGGTCTTCAAGCCCAACTGCCCAACCCTTGCCGAATTATGTCTGCGGCATCCCTGGATGGCAGCCATCTGGCCTCCTCGTGAACATAGCAGGTCTCAGGGGCTGTCTGTTTTCAGAGACAGCCGGGACCATTGCTAGGCAGCTCTACAGCAGGACTACTTCTTCCCACAAAGTTTTGCCTTTGAATAAAGTAACTTGAAGGTTTGATTTTCCTGGGTTGTATGTGTGTGTGTTATTTAAGTGCTAATTTAGTTAGCACTTAAATTACTGTAAATCAGTACTTTCAAAATGACTTTAACATCTGGAGTTGCTTGTTTTTTCCACTATTTCTTTAACCCACAATAATAAGAGTAAGAGTTGATCTCCAAACTTCCACATTAGATCTTTGCTTTTTCAAAGTGGACAGCTGATTTTTAACTAAATTTAAAATTGTTTACTCTTTTCTTTTCTGAGACCGGGTCTTGTTCTGTTGCCCAGGCTGGAGTCCAGTAGTATAATCATGGCTCACTGGAGCCTCAACCAATCCTCCCACCCTCAGCCCCCTGAGTAGCTGGGACTATAGGCTTGCACCACCATGCCAGGCTGATTTTTGTATTTTTTGTACAGATGGGTTTCACCGTGTTGCCCAGGCTGGTCTCAAACTCCTGGGCTCAAGGGATTCACCTGCCTCAGGCTCCCAAAGTGCTGGGATTATAGGCATGAGTCACTGTGCCTGGCCCATTATTTTCTTAAAAAACAAAAATGAGAGGGTGTTTCCATAGTGTACTGGTTATCACATTCACCTAACACGCGAAAGGTCCTTGGTTTGAAACCAGGCAGAAACAAGCAGTTATTTTCCTTCTGGCTGGGCATGGTGCCTCATGCCTGTAATCTCAGCACTTAAAAAACAATTGCTCTAAAACATTGGGTTGCCACTTACATGATCACACCCTTAAAGATTACACAACATTGGCCAGGCGCGGTGGCTCACTCCCGTAATCCCAGCACTTGGGGAGGTCGAGGCGGACAGATCATGAGGTCAAGAGATAGAGACCATCCTGGCCAACATGGTGAAACCCTGTCTCAACTGAAAATACAAAAATTAGCTGGGTGTGGTGGCACGCGCCTGTAGTCCCAGCTACTTGGGAGGCTGAGGCAGGAGAATTGCTTGAAACTGGGAGGCGGAGGTTGCAGTAAGCTGAGATCACGCAGTGCACTGCACCCCAGCCTGGCGACAGAGTGAGACTCTGCCTCAAAAAAAAAAAAAAAAAGATTACACAACAATATGTGTGCAACACAGCATTCTCCCATATGGAGTAGGCCCTTGGTGTTTATACTGCTCAGAAGAGGCCATGGCACTGTGTTGCACAGGTGGCCCCAATGAACCACATCTCTGATATTTGAATGTTCTTGTGGAGTCCTTTTTTCCTGAGTCTGGACTGGACCTGTGATTTGCTTTAACCGACAGAATGTACCAGAAGTAACACTGTGCCCATTCTGGGACTAAGTTTTAAGATGGCATGGCACTTTAGGGAGCTTTGAGCCCCCATCTGTGGAAGAAGTCCAACTACTTTACCAGAGAGACCTTGGGCCTTGTGGAGACACTATATGGCTGGGAGTGGGGAGAGAGACGGGGGTGGGGAGAGAAAGGCCCAGCTGTCCTGTGAGTTCAGCTAAGCCCAGCCTTCAGCCTGCCCGCCAGCTGAATGCAGCCACATTAATGACCCTGGCAAGACCTGCAGAAGAGCTGCCCAGCTGAAACTAGCCCAGACTGCAGAGTCATGAGCAAAGAAAATGAGTGTTGTTTGAAGCTAAGACATTTTGGGGTGGTTTGCCAGATAGCAGTAGAGAATTGAAATAGGCCAGAATACAATGCCGCATCAGATTAACCCTCAAATCTCAGTGGCATAACAAAAGTACAGTGTTTGGCAGGTGGCTCTAACATTTTATATCTAGAATGTGTGGTTTCCTTTGTGGCCAAGACAGACGAAGGGAAACTGGAGAGTTGAGCACCTTAGCCCGCTCTAAGTTACGGGCATCATTTCCTTTCCGGGAGGTGGCGCTCGCTTCCATCTCATTGGCTAGAATTAGTCACGTGACCCTGACTCCCGGCTGGGGCCTGAAAATCTGGGGAGCCGATGGACTGGCGGGAGCATGATTGCCTCTGCCAGTGTTCTTGGACTTAACATTCAAATGTTCAAATATGCGTGAGTGACTTGGAAATGCTCTGATAAGTAGGAGATAGTAGTTTTGCTGAAGTAGAAATTTTCCCCATTTTATTTTTCTTGCAGAAGTAATGCACATGCTTTGCAAATAATTCAAACATCTAAGCGTCTATAGTAGCAAATGAATATCCCCCCACTACTGTAAAATTCTATTCTGCAGAAGTAACTACCAGTAGGAATTTGATGGATAATGTTTCAAGCTTTTCTTCTAAGTTCCTAACAGATAGGAATGCACATATAAACCAATATCTTTTTAATTCAAACACGTTTACTGTTTTCAGTAAATCCATACTGTTCATACTGCTTCAGTAATCCATACTGTTCTTTGGTTTGCTTTTATAATTGAATAATCTATTATGGATGTTGTGTCATTTCAGTGCATATTTGGTTTTCTTTACCTTTTTTTTTTTTTTTTTTTTTTTTTGAGACAGAGTCTGGCTTTGTCACCCAGGCTAAAGTGCAGTGGCGCGATCTCGGCTCACTGCAACCTCTGTGTCCCGGGTTCAAGCAATTCTCTGCCTCAGCCTCCCGAGTAGCTGGGATTACAGGTGCCCACCACCACGCCTGGCTAATTTTTTTGTATTTTTAGTAGAGATGGGGGTTTCACCATCTAGGCCAGGCTGGTCTTGAACTCCTGACCTTATTATCCACTGGCCTTGGCCTCCCAAAGTGCTAGGATTACAGGCGTGAGCCACTGCGCCTGGCTGGTTTTCTTTGCTTTTTTGTTTTTGAGCCAGGGTCTCACTCTGTTTCCCAGGCTGGAGTGCAGTGCAATCATGGCTCACTGCAGCCTTGAACTCCTGGGCTCAAACCATCCTCCCACCTCAGCCTCCTGAGTAGCTAGGAGTATAGGCATGCACCACCATTCCCAGCTAATTAAAAAATTTTTTGTGTGTGTGGAGATGGGGGTCTCGATATTTTACCCAGGCTGGTCTTGAACTCCTTGCCTCAAGCGATCCTACCACCTTAGCCTTCCAAAGTCCTGGGATTAGGCATGAGCCACCATACCCTGCCATTTGTTTTTCAGTGGTTGTTGGATGTTCCACAATGTTACTATACAATAATTTTGTCACCTGTTGATGGGCAGACTATTTTTTGCTACTACAGATGCTGTCATGAACATTCTTGTACAAATATTTTTCCATACGTATGCATATATTCCTACAGGTTAGATCCTGGAAATGGATTTCCTGGATAAGGGTAGGCACCTTTACCATTCTGAAAGATTACTGCCCAAAAGCAGCATATTCGGTAAACTCCAGAAGGGGTTTCCCATGTACAAATCTAATGCTGTTTCTGAGAACCTAAATATCCTTTAAAAAATACTTTTTGGTATCTCTCCTCTTTCCAGGATGCTGAGTGAAACCAGATGAGAGGGAGTTTAGTCGGCCTGGGGCAGTTGAGTCGTAGCAAAATCAGGAAGTGTTTTACTTAGTGGTGGGAGTTGGAGGCTGTGTGTTCATTTGTCAGCCATTAACTGAGCAGCCAGGGTGACAGAGAGTTACAGGTTGGTGAAGATGAGCTCCTGCCTTCCTGGAGTTCACAGTCTGACAGGGAAGGCCGACGAGTCGGCACACGACTTCAACAATGCGACAGGAACTGAAAGAGGGGACAGGGATGGTGCTCACTATGGCCTACCCACCGGAAGGAGAGCCTGGCTGCAGCGAGGGCGAGGTGCCCAGGGAAGGCTTCCAGAGGAGGTGGCATGTGAACCCAGGCAGGAGTTTGGTAGGGAAGAATTTGTGGTGGGGAGAAGAGCACATACGAAGGCCCAGGAGTGAGAGAGCCTGAGACTCAGGGGACCCACAGATCCTACAGTCCTGCCTGGGTTGAGGGGCGCTGGTGGGGCTGGGCAGAGGGGCAGCTGGAGAGGTAGGCAGTGGCAGAGCGCCCACAGCAAGGTCCTGCCACTACGCACGAGTTAGAAAAACTTGGTCCTGAAGCCTGGACTTCTTGACCAGGACATCTTCCTAAAAAATACCTGAGGCGGTGCCCTCTCCTGCTGGAACACCCCAGTGGCCCGCTGCCCACAGGATCCAGCCCACTTCTAGGCTGTTCCTTCACTCCCACGTCCCACCTACTCACTCTTAGTCACTCCCCGGCTGTCCCCATCTCCACCACTCATGCTAACCTCCTGGCAAGCCCCCTGCTCTTCCTGCATGAGCCCCACACCCCCACCTCTCCCGCACCCCACCACCGAGAGGAGGAGGCAGCTGCTCAGGGCTCCCACAGCCCCTGGTTGCCTGTGTCTGTCCCCTCTCCTCTGGACTCCACACTCCCTGAGAGCAGAAGACCTCACCAATATTTGCTGTGAATGTTACCACGCCCCGTCTTTCTTCTCCCTCAGGAGAAGCCCACCCAAAGCTCTCCTCTGGAGGGGGACAAAGTTTCAGGAACAGCACTTCTGTAGGAGACTTTCTCCCACGGTTGGAAGCATCTGTGACTGTGGCCTCCAGTAACAAGTTTTTAAAACATGTTCCAGACAGGCTCAGTGGCTCACATCTGTAATGTTCCAGCCGGTCTCGGTGGCTCACACCTATAATCCCAGCACTTTGGGAGGCCAAGATAGGAGCATCGCTTGAGCCCAGGAGTTTGAGACCAGCTTGGTCAAAATAGCAAGACCTCATCTCTACAAAAAAAATTTTAAAAAATTAGCTGGGCGTGGTGAAGAACATCTGTAGTCCCAGCTACTTAGGAGGCTGAGGTTGGAGGATCCCTTGAGCCCAGGAGTTTGAGGCTGCAGTGAGCCACGATCACACCCCTGCACTCCAGCCTGGGTGACAGAGTGAGACCCTATCTCAAGAAAACAAAAAAAAAACACATCCAGACATTCTTTGACACCTCCCTCCCCTTAGCCCCCAACACACACACATGGATTTATTCTTTTCAGTCACAGGAACGAGACAATGGTGACAAGGAGTGTTGCTGGAGCCACAGGCTGGACACAGAAAGGAATTCTTTCACAGAGAAACAGAATCAGCCCCGCTCTGTCCCTCAGGCCTGGGAGGTGGCAGCTTCCTTCAGGCTGGTAATCCACCATGAAGGCCGCATTTCACACTTGTGCCCTGGGATAGGCCAGCAGGGAATTGTTTCTGGAGAGTGAAAATTGGAACTCAGAAGGGTAATTTGTCTGTTTTACCACACACATTTCAGGGTTGGTCCTCAGCCTCTGTGTTGTGGCAGCCGTGACTGAAGCTAGTATCAGAGAGATGGAGGGCAGAAAGTCTTTACTCTTGTTGGAGAGGCTTGGCTAGCTGACCACAAACCTGGCTGCAGGCCCTGGCATGTCATTCACCTGCAGTGTCATCTGGATTATTCATCTTAGTGCCTGGACCCTCCCTGATGGGAGGTGGAGGGGAGAGAATCTCCTGCCAGGCCTACTGGACAGGCTTGTCCTGGGGTCTACAGGATGATGGTGGCAGCAGCTTTGGACACTGCAAATATCTTCTCCCAGAGAGGAGGATCACTTGAGACCAGGAGTTCAAGACCAGCCTGGGCAACATAGGGAGACTCCATCTCTACAAAAAAATGAAAAAACTTAGCTGGGTGGGGTCATACATGACTGTAGTCCCAGCATCTTGGGACACTGAGGCAGGAGGATCGCTGGGGCCCAGGAGTTTCAGGCTGCAGGGAGCCAAGATCAGGCCACTGCACTCTAGCCTGGGCAGCAGAGAGAGACCTTGTCTTAAAAAAAAAAATTCAGAATAAGATTGTTGAGTTCTATTTTAAAAAAATCCATGCGGACTTTTGATTGGTGTTACATTGGATTTTAGATTATTTGGAAAACTTTGATCTTTACAATCTTAAGCTGTCCATCCATATGCATAGAATCTCTGTTTAGTGAGCTCTTTATGTACTTTGTAAGAATGTCTTATCACTATGAGAGATCGTTGTTCATTTCTTCACCTGATTATAATCTGTCTCCTTGTATTAGTCCGTTCTCATGCTGCTATGAAGAAATATCCGAGACTGGATAATTAATAAGGGAAAGAGGTTTAATTGACTCACCATTTCACATGGCTGGAGAGGCCTCAGGAAACTTACAATCATGGCAGAAGGCACCTCTTCACGGGGTGACAACAGACAGAATGAATGCCAAGCAAAGGGGGAAGCCCCTTATAAAACCATCAGATCTCGTGAGAACTCACTCACTGTGATGAGAACAGCATGGGGGAAACTGCCTCCATGATTCAATTATCTCCACCTGGTCCTGCCCTTCGTATGTGCAGATTATTACAATTCAAGGTGAGATTTGGGTGGGGACACAGAACCAAACCATATCACTCCTCCTATCATCTTGCCACAGAAATGTAATCAGAGACCTCTATTTACCTCTATTCCCCCCTCCAGCCCCCCAGTGCCTGGATGTTACTGGCTCTACTTTACTAATGAAAAAACTGAGATTTAGAAAAGTTGGGCCAGGCGTGGTGGTTCAGGCCTATAATCCCAACACTTTGGGAGGCCAAAGAGGGGGTGGATTACCTGAGATCAGGAATTTGAGACCAGCCTGGCCAACATGGTGAAACCCCATCTCTACTAAAAATACAAAAATAAGCTGGGCATGGTGGTTCACACCTGTAGTCCAGCTACTCAGGAGGCTGAGGCAGGAGAATCACTTGAACCCAGGAGGCAGAGGTTGCAGTGAGCCAAGATTGCGCCACTGCACTCCAGCCTGGGCGACAGAGTGAGACTCTGTTTCAAAAAAAACAGGAAAGTTGAACTTCCCAAGGTGGCACAGGTCATCAGCCACAGGGCCATGGTTTGTAGTGGAAGAAAAGGGAGAAGAGTGTGTAGGGGCCAGCTGGTGGAAGGCACGGTGCTACACTAAGCGGTTTGGCCTTTACCCCATAGGTGAAAGGGAGATTCTAAAAGATTGTGAGCAGGGGCCAGATGACAGGAAAGAGGCTCTACAGGCAGTGTAGCAGAAGCAAGACAGGGTAGATTCCAGGAGGCACGGTGGAGAGTCAGCAAAAAGAGGAAGAGAGGCAGGAGAGGCCTCAGAGCAAACGGAACCCATCAGGAAGATGGGAAGAGGCGCCTGCTAGTCCTGGGGAGAGGGAAGGAAACTGTGGGGGGCCGAGAGAGGAAACAGGTTTTGAGAGGAAGACAAGGAGCTTGACTTTAGACACTTGGAGAGTTGAGTAGCCAGAGATGTGCCATGGAAACTACCAAGTGGCAGCCTAAGATAGAAATGGAGTTCAGCAGTGAGACCAGGAGGAGCTGGAGATTGGAGAGCCAGACAGCGCCACTCCGCCCTTTGCCTATGCTGACATGGAAGGGTCTGCAAGGTACAGGAGACCTGAGAAAGATCAGGTGCTGAGTGGGGTTGATAGTGTGTGTCTTTCCTTGTATTTGCATAGAACAGGCCTGTAAGGACACCAAAGAACTGTTTCAAGGAAGGGAGCTAAGTGGCTGGGAGGCAGACAGGGCAGAGACACTCTGCCCTTTTGAATATTTTGAATACCTAAACATGCATTACCTATTCAAAACAATTAATGAAATTAAATTTTTTTCAAAAAAAGGATGAGAAAGGACTTTGGGATGCATAAAGGACTTTGAAAACATAGTGGTTTTGCCTTTGAAGAGTGGTACTGAGCCTCTGGAGAAAGGCCCTCTATGGAATTCCCCAGGGGCAAGGCAGCACCCTCATTTCTGGTGCTCTTCGGCCATAATGGAGTGGTCAGGACACAATGTCACATCTAATGCCCAGTGCCCAGCACCTCCTGCAGCCGGCTCATGCTGCTCCTAATGGTGCTGGCTACCTGGTTGTCCTTTGTTGCTTGAGTAAGTCCAGCCCAATTCCTGGCCCACTGTGATTGGTAAAGAAGGCTGATGATACCGGTGATAAGAACATGTATGGAACTCCTTCTATGTGTTGGACACTGTTAGCCATACCTTTAACCCTATATTATCTCTCCTCTCTCTCTCTCTCTCTCTCTCTCGACAGGGTCTCTCTTTGCTCTGTTACCCAGGCTGGAGTGCAGTGGTGCACTCTCGGCTCACAGCAACCCCCACCTCCCAGGTTCAAATGATCCTCCCATCTCAGCCTCCCAAGTAGCTGGGACTACAGGCCTTCACCATCACACCCGGCTAATTTTTGTATTTTTTCGTAGAGACAGGGTTTGTTGCGCAGACTGATCTCAAACTCCTGGGCTCAAGTGATCCACCTGCCTCGGCCTCCCAAAGTGTTGGGATTACAGGCACGAGCCACAGCCCAGCTACATTATCTTCTTTACAGATGAAGGAAACTCAGCTTCAGAAAAGCCAGTGCCCAAAGTTCCATGACAAGTATCAGGATTTGAACCTCAGTCCCCTTGACCCTGAAATCATTCTTTTTCCACAATGGTAGCTGCTTCCTAATAATTTGTTATTCACTCATTTAACCTTAATAATCATCTCTGATGCTCAGAGCTCCGTGCATAGCACTGAAGGGGTATAAAGATGAATGATGAGTTTTGAGAGATCTCCATCCTAGAATGTAGAATTCTGTTCACTGAAGAGCTATTTATTGAACCTCTATTATGTGCGA
Organism: Pan troglodytes; assembly: GCF_028858775.2. Taxonomy (NCBI): domain Eukaryota; kingdom Metazoa; phylum Chordata; class Mammalia; order Primates; family Hominidae; genus Pan; species Pan troglodytes. The sequence goes on from NC_072398.2 coordinate 68,916,558, forward strand.
GGGCCCATGTTAAGCTCAGGGGCTGCAGTGGGAGAGAAGACTGTCCCGCCCTGGTGAAGCTTAGAGGAGGTGGAGGAGACAACAGCCAGGTAGCCATGCTGCAGTGTGCTAAGCACTCCGATGAAGGCAGCCAAGGGTGCTCCCGCAGCTTGAAGAGGGGTACCTGGCTCAGGCTTGGGAGGCCCAGGGCTTGCTAGAGGGAGTGATGTATCAGCTGAGTCTAAAATAAGAGTCACAACTCAAATGGCTATAGGTCAGGCCCCTGAGGTAAATGAGTGAAGTAAAGGTCCATTCTTAGGCATAGATGTTCTCTTCCTAAATACCAAATACATAGCAACATGCTTCACTTCTATATAGATAATGCTTTTTTCCATTTTTCTTAAAATATGGCCCATCCCAGCACTCTGGGAGGCTTAGGTGGGAGGACTGCTTGAGCCCAGGAGTTCAAGAACAGCCTGGGCAACACAGGGAGACCCCCATCTCTCCAAAAAATAAAAAAAATTAGCCTAGTGTGGTGGCACACACATGTGGTCCCAGCTACTCTGAAGGCTGAGGTGGGAGGAGTGCTTGAGGCTGCAGTGAACTGTGTTTGTGTCACTGCACTCCAGCCTGGGCAACAGAGCAAGAACCTGCCTAAAGGAAACAAGCCAAAAAAAAAAAAAAAATGACCCATGCAGTTAGAGACACAGTGCAGGGAAATATTTCCCTCTTCCAAATCAACAGCACAAATGTGATGATAAATGGTAATTGCCCCTTGGCCTTCGTATTGGGAAGCAAAAGGGAGAGATGCGGACTATGGCCCTGGGTGAGGAAGGGGGCCCAGCTGACTCTTGCCCTGGGAATTGGGCCCATGTGGATATGTCTTCTGATTGGATTTGTAGATTGCTCCAAGTTCTAGTCAATATCTCTGATTATTTCCTTAGGATAGATTTTGAACACTAAAATAACTGAACCAATGGGCATAAACTTTTTAAGGTTGATACATATCATCATATTATTTCTCAGATATACTATACAGTATAATTGCATTATCACCTTTCCAGTACCAAACTGTACTGCTGCATACTATATAAAAATGATATCGCACTAATCTTTCACCTCTTTGATTATTGTTCAACAAGTAGAATACTGTTTCACGTAAGTATTGCTCTTTGTATTTCTTCTTTTGTAAGCTGACGGTTCATATTCTTGGCTCATTAAAAGTGTTTAATTATATACTAATAAATATTTAATAAAGGTGAGAAAATACAGATAAAAAGAAAAACAAACAGCCATAATCCCACCAGGGACCATTAACCACTATTAATGTTTTGGTGTCTTTATCCCAGTTTTCATCCATGCATTCAATATCCATAAATATATGTATTTTCTTTTTTAAAAAATAAGATTGGCCGGGTGCAGTGGCTCAGGCCTGTAATCTCAGCACTTTGGGAGGCTGAGGCGGGCAGATCACCAGATCAGGAGATTGAGACCATCCTGGCTAACACGGTAAAACCCTGTCTCTACTAAAAATACAAAAATTAGCCGGGCGTGGTGGCGGGCGCCTGTAGTCCCAGCTACTCAGGAGGCTGAGGTAGGAGAATGGTGAGAACCCAGGAGGCGGAGCTTGCAGTGAGCCGAGATCACGCCACTGCACTCCAGCCTGTGCGACAGTGCGAGACTCCGTCTCAAAATAAATAAATAAATAATAAATAAATAAAATAAGATCATACTATACAGAACTGTTTTTGTAACAATATTTTCCATTAATAGTGTGGTGTGAAAATAATTTCAGGATAAAAATATATACATTCAAATAATTTGTATTTATTTTTTATTGTTTAGAGACAGAGTCTCGCTCTGTGAAGTGGAGTGATCATCGGTCATTGCAGCCTTGAGCTTCTGGGCTCAAGCAGTCTTCTCACCTTGGCCTCCCAAAGTGCTGAGATTACAGACATGAGCCAACACGCCCAGCCCTCAAATCATTTTTAGATGTTATATTGTATTCCATTGTAATTGTGTACCAGAATTTACTCAATATCCCATTTTGGACTTTAGGTTAATCTTATTTTGATACTATAAATATTTATCATGTAGCAAATATTTACTAAATATTCTCAATTACTTCCTTAGGATAAATTCCAGAAATAGAATTGCTGGATTAAAGGTTATATATTTTCTTAAGGCTTTTAAAAGTATATTACCAATTACATTACATTATGAATTATCTATTTCCCAAAACTTGTATCAGTTTATACTACCACTAGCAGTATATGAGAGGACTGGGGCGGGGGCAGATTTTATTTTCTTAAGATGGCTGCAACAGTATCTCCCATCTCACAGTGTTCCAGAACTCTGCACACCCATCAAAGGTGAAGCCCAAAGTTCCTCCCCTTGAACCTGTTCAGGCCTTTCTATCTGCATCCTGGGCGAGCCGTTACATCAACCTCAACCAACAGAGAATCGCAAAAGTCACGCTAGGTGGCTTCTGAGGCTAGCACATGAAAAGGCCACCCTGAAGGGCCCAGCCACCATGCCGTGAGGAAGTCTGAGCAGCCCATGGAGAGGCCCATGGGGAGAGGACTGGAGGCCCCTCCCACAGCCCCAGCTAAGCTTCCAGGCAGCAGCCAACACCAACTTGCCAAATGAACTGTGCCTAGATACCCTGCACGGAGCAGCCAGGAGCTGTTTTCTGCTGAGCTCTGATCATGTTACCAATTCATGAGCAAAATGAGTGACTGTTGTTTCAAACCATTAAGTCTGGGAGTGGCTGTCACATAGCAATGGATAACTGATACATCTCATTTCCCCTCACTCCAGCAACACTAGGTATCATCATCATCATCATTTCTTTGCCAATAGGTTAGCCAAAAAAAATTGCATCTCTCATTCAGTCTTTAGGCCCTTTATTTTCAGTAGGGATTTAGTGCTTTTATTATTTACAACAGAAGTTGTTAAAAACCAAAATTATAACAAATTTTAAAATCTTACTTGGCTTTTATGTATGATTCAGTAATTGGACAGCCCTCAGAACCCAGAACAGGTTCAAAGAACTTCAGGGCTGCAGTGTACTCAGAGAGAATTTAGGGACAGAAAACAGCAAGTGGGATATACAGTTTAACTGGATTGCCTTATCTGAATCTATTGGCCACCTACAATTGACTAAAGCTCAGAGGCTGTAACTGACACTTAGCCACTTGTTATATGAATATACTCCTAACTAGTTTCATTTAGCGTGAATGACTCCATATTGGTTTGGTCTGTTGGTTGCATCATAGGAGCCTAGGCCAAATCAGTGGCCTCCTACAAATTTTATTGAATGGGCTTTAGTATCCTTTAATCCTATTTATTTTCCTTGCTATTTTTGCCTTCCAAAAGAAATATTTTATTACAAACATTCGAAAACATATTTAAGTGAAAGCCAGGACTAGGGCGAGGCTACTGAGACACTCACTGTCAGGGGCTCTGCAGTTGTGGGCCCCTGAGGTCAGGTGTCTCCTTAACTTTTGCATCCTGGCACCTCACTTGCCTTGCTCTAGTCCGAGCCCTGACTTAAGTCCATCCTAATGTTGCTTTCTAAATATAACTGCTATTCACAGTTCGGTGTGTATTTTTCTAGACTTTTTCTAGACAAACATTAGCATATATATAACAATAGTAACTTATGTTTATAGAAATGTGTCCTTCTTGGGACATTTTATCAGGTCAATAAATGCAGACCTAGCTCATTCTTAAAATGGTGTGTTGCAGAAGAGTCACAACCCTTTGTCATATTTACAGCATATATTTCCCCAGCTTTTAAATATGTAGCTTTATTTTATTTTTTTATTTTTATTTATTTATTTTTTTGAGACAGAGTCTCGCTCTGTCCCCCAGGCTGGAGTGCAATGGCGCGATCTCAGCTCACTGCAACCTCCACCTCCCAGGTTCAAGTGATTCTCCTGCCTCAGCCTCCTGAGTAGCTGGGATTACAGATGTGTGCCACAATGCCTGGGTAATATTTTAGTAGAGATGGGGGTTTCACCATGTTGGCCAAGCTGGTCTCAAACTCCTGACCTCGTGATCCACCCACCTCGGCCTCCCAAAGTGCTAGGATTATAGGCGTGAGCCACCGTGCCTGGCCTTATTTCTTAAAAGTGACGTCAAGTAGATGGATTACTCACATCAGTTGCATTTTCCATTGTTTTCATGCTTTCAAAAACAGTGAAGTATTCAATTATATTTCCCTTTTTTTTTTTTTTTGCATTAGCTTACTAATCTACTGAGATGTATTTTGGTATATGGTATGAAGGTGAGATCTTACCTGAATTTTCCCCCAAATAATCACTATTCTCAACATCATTTGCTAAGCAATTCCTCCCTCCCCAGGGCAGAACTCTGTGACCATTGGAACCCGGGATGGTTAAGAACTTGATGGGGACATTGCAGAGCAGATTCAAACTAGGTAAAAATTTTAGCCCCTTCCAAATGTGAGCTGCTCTTCCGTGGTGGGCAGAGGTTCACAAGTAGACACAGGTGAAAGGCATCAAAGCACTGCAGCAGGGGAGGCAGGAGGTTTAATAGGCAGCACCTGAAGCCCACTTTCCTGTGGAAGAACATGCAGCCCCAGGAAAAGAGCTTTTGCTCTCTCAGTATAGAGACGACCAAGTCTTGCCAAAGCAGCAGCTGGGCTACCAGCGCTATCAGGAGGATCTCACCCTAGCCCTAGAGTCTGTAGATGGTCCCTGAGTCCTCCTAAGTAAGGTCAATGCCCCCATGGACTGCCCCTTAACTTTGTTCTCTCACATTGGCAGAGGTCTCCTCCTCTGCCTTGTGATTTCCAGACTCTCTTCCACTGTGACCCAGGCCTGGCACAAACCCCCTGGGCAGCAGTGCAACCTGGAGTGATGGGGCCAGTGAGGGTGGCCAGAGAGACTCAGCCGGCAGCTATGCAGTCCAAGTGACCCTCGCCGAGGCCACTGGCTCCCACGGCCATTGGTGAGTGAGTTACAGGGAATTCTTCTGCAGGGCAGAGGCCAAGGCTGCGAGTGGGGCCTCCTCTGCAGCAAACAGTGAACTGTGTCACCGAGACCCCAGGAACTGGGGTCCCATGGCCCAGCCCCTCTCTATGGAGAAGACTGTGCTGCTGAGGCCAGGCAGAGGGCAGAGGCCCAGGGTGGGAGAGGAAGGGATGAGAGGGCAGCTTCTTACCCTCTTGGGTGTGAATGACCCTTGAGGGCAGCAGAGAAAGGGAAAGCAAGGGTCAGAGACAGGCCAGGTGTGACATCCAGGAGAAGCCAGGGCTCTGTCCTGCACAACAGCATGCCTGAGGAGGGACAAGGAGTCAGGTATGAAGATTAAATTGCTCCTCTTGAAGTTTGGTTTAGTTCTTAAAGCTAGGGGTGGGAATCCTATCGCCCTGCCCAAGGAGCACCTTTCAGAGGTGGTGGAGGGAGGGGTGAAAGGGGTGTTGAAGGGGAAGAGGAGGGATGCTGTGGAAGGATACTGGGCCCACCCTGGAGCTTCCTTGGCACCTGAGGGAGAATGAGGCAGTGATGGGGCTGCAGAGGCCTATGGGGCGCTCTGCCCCAAGACTGTCAGGCTGGTGTGAGTGAGCTCTCCCCTCTCACACCTGGCCCGGGATTCTATCAGGATATTGATCTTATAGGCTGTGATTTCCTCTGGCCAAGAATCCTTTCTCTGGAAGGCCCTGCAGGAAAAACCTCTCCTCTCCACTCTACATGTAGCTGGCAATACATGGATGGGAATCCCAGGAAGAGGGAGAGGAATTTAGCAGGGACCCGCAAACTAAGTCTGCGGCCCCCATTTCACAGACGAGCTGAGCCAAGGTCACGCCCAACGAACCTGGTTTCTTCCCCTCCTTCAAACAAGGCCTAAAAACAAGGACCCGAGACAGGGCACTTCAGCCTCGATGTAGGGAATGGAGCGAGAGCTCTAGAAAAGGCGGATTCCTTCAGGGTGTCCCCACTCCTTGACACCAACACACAACAGTGGTTACTGCCACTGTTGGAGGGAAGAAGGGCTGGCACCCAGCAGCACCACCACATAAAGTCTCAGGTAAGTGTGTAACTCTACCGATGGAACAGGACGTGAAACAGAATCACATGTGTTAGAAGGGGTAGAGACTGCAGCTCCAGGGTTGAGTGGGTGGGATCTGGGGTCAAGTCCTGGATCTACCTCTCACCATTTGGGAGAATAGGGCAAATGTATTTATTTTGGTGGGAGTAAAGGGGATAGGATGTTTCTTAATCTCTTTAAGCCTCAGCTTCTTCATCTTGCGTTGTTGGAGGATTAAATGAAATTTAAATGAGTGCAAAGTTCAATAAATCATACACATCAATTCTCCAACAGCATACACATTTCAGGCATTTTAGGAGCCCCATCTCATGAAGGAAATCCATACTACTGTGGCAGATGGGGGTGGGGAGGCACTTTCCACTCAACACCTCAGTTCAACTCTGGACAGTGGCACCTGCCGGGGTGGCTTGGGGCTTGCCACCTGGAGGCCCAGCTCCAGGGACACCCTTCACAGAATATCCTGTGGGAACGGCACCCCCCGCAAGCACAACAGGGCCCCTTGAGTTTTCAGGTATTAAGACAGGAGACGACACAACATGAGCAGTGGGCTACCATTATTAAGCACTTAGTGTTTGCCCAGCATGGTACAACAATCTGGTAGGTGGGTAGTTTATCTCCAATGACACATGGGGACAAGGGGATAAGTTATCTTGCCCAAAGTCACACAGCCAGTGAGTGTTGGAAGCTGGATTCAAACCCAGACGTCAGATTCCAGAGTCCATTCTCTTCAAGGCTGGACTTGACCCCACCCTGACCCAGGGCCCAGATTTGAGGGCTCTCTCTGAGCCCACCTGACTTTCCTCCAGGGTCAAGGCTGGCTGGGTCCCCTGGAGCCCTCTCCTCCACCCCCACACCCAGAGGACAGGCTGCATCAGGGGTCTTCCCACCCCCACCCCATACCAAGGCTGCTGGAGAGGAGCCTGGCCCAAGGTGGCGCTGCCCCTCTTGGACCTCCAAGAATGCCGCATGGAGCAGCCCCTCAGGGCTGTAGTCCCTCTACACCTGCCCTGTGGCCCCTCCAGCCTGGACCCCCACCCCTCCCACTTCCTGGCTTCCCATCCTTCAGGTCTCATAGAAGCCTCCTCAACACCCTCCCTGCTTGGTCTCTATCCTTCAGAACCCTCATCACAACCTGTCCTTGCCTCTAGAACGGAAGCCCCATAGCAGCAGGGACCACGTATCTGTTTTAGCTTCAGTTTCTAGCCCAGTGCAGCATTGTGAAAATCCTTAGTAATATTTTTAAAAAGTTTTCGAATTCTACTTTTCTTTGCTGACTTGGCATGTGCTTTCTCCTCTGCCCGTAACCCCCGTTCCTCCTTATTTCCTTGCTAACACCTACTCGTCTTTCAAAGCTCCATGCCACTGTCTCCTTGAGGAAATTGTTCCTGTGCCCCCAGTAGGTAACACACCAGACAGAGGCAAGATTCTCTATCCCGCCCCAGACAAGGAGCCTTTGCTTTGCAGGGCTCCCCTTGGGACCCTCTCTTGCCAGGAGAGCCTCTAGAGAAGCCATCTAGAAGGGCATTCAAGACTCAGCAAGCTCCAGCTCCCAGCCTGGCAGACTGGGTGGGGGAGGGCCCAGCTGGTGGGCGAGGCTGGTTTATCGATGTTGCCGAGAGCCCTGGGGAAATCAAGGTGAAAGGCAGCCACGCTGCTGAGGAGGCCCACCCGTTTATCAACCAGAGGGGCTGGGGCCGGGCGAAAAGAGGCTCGGCTGCCAGAGGCAGCTGTGAGGTGGGAGGTCCACACCACTCCGTGGACCTGGAGGCTGGGCTACACACTGTGCAGCCCGGGCTGCTGCGACAGTGTTTCCAACATGGCGCTAATTCTAGGTAACTAAGTTTGGCTTTAGGAATACCGTCACTGGAGCCACTGGGCTTGCTGACAGAAATCCCCAGCACTTGGCATTGGGCAAGGAGCCCTTAGGGGGTGAAGGGCAGGCTTATTCAGTGGCCTTGGTGCAGTGGGCACACAGGGCACCGGCCCTGGGAGCCTCTGTCTTCCTCTTGCAGGCCAGGGTTGCCTCCTGATTGTGGGTTCCTGTCTGTCTCTCAGGCCCCCAGCCAGGGCCAGCCCAAGGGAGCAGGGGGTGCAGAGCACAACCAGGAGGATGGAGCCAATGGGTGCCTGGAGCAGGGGCACAGAGAGGGAGTCCAACCCAGGAGCCCAGCAAGGCGCTGCAGCTAAAGAGGTCGAGGGAAACATGCAGGGAGACTGCCATCCCTCCCCAGCCCCAGCTGCCCCATAGCAGGAGTGGCCTTGGCATCCCACCTGCTCCACATAGCACCCAGGCCATCTGAGCAGAGTGAAGATGTCAAGGAGAAAACCAAATCGGATTGAGGCTCCTGCTCCCCCTTAATGAGGTTCATTATCAGCAGCTCTGATCCTTGTAAAACCCAGCAGGCCGGATTAGGGGCAGGCTCTCTAATCCTGGCTGACTCCTCCCCACCGAGTGGCCAGCCCTGCAGCTCTGACAAACAAGCCCTTCCTTCCTGGAGGAGCTGGAATTAGGCAGGTGCAGACAGGCTCCTCCCTCACCAGCCCAGGGCACTGAGGCAGGAGCTCTCAGGGAGGATTGGGGCAGGGGGTGGCAAGGCTGCACATCCAGAGGCCTGTCTCCGTGCATGAAAAGGTCATGGGGTTTGGGTGCGGACAGTTCTATGGGCAGTCTGTGGCCAGGAGCTGTGTGTGCTGAGGGACATCGAGTCTGGCTGCATTCCAGGTGAGGCTGGTCTCTGTGCATTCTGTCCAGACTGGACACTAGGTCTCCAAGTAGCAAGTTAAAGAACACACCAATGCTTGCCTTAACAAAAATAATTTATTCCACACACCTCCCAAGGCAGGAGGTAGCGTGGGAATCAAGCATGTGTAAGGCACTGCCCCCACCAGACCCTTCTAACTTCTGCACACTGGAAGGTGAAACCTGGAGAGAGAAGACACTCCCCTCCCTAGCTTCTACCTGGCACCCTCCAAAGATGAGCATTCATCTTGGAGACCAAAATAAAAAAGGACAAAAGACCAGGCTCAGAGGGAGCAGAGCTCAATGGGGGGAAGTGAAAGCAGCCATCTTCTCCTGCAGCTAAGCCAGGGCAAGGCACTAGAGACCCACATCCTTCCCATGCCACCAACTCGTCAGGTCCCACCAAGCAAGCCACTCACCCTACAGCCCAGCAACCATGGCTTGCCTCACCTGGGAGACCAGCACGACTTCCAGAAGCTTCCAAACCCCACCCTGAAGCCAAACCCCACCCAGGAGGTCTGAGGAGCTGGAGGCTGGCCAGGCATAGAGGGCCCGGGGTGGTCCTTCCTCCCAGGGTGCAAAGGCTTCTTCATTGTCCGGAAGGGAGCAGGGTGGGCGGAGCCCCAGCAGCTAGTGAGGAGTTCCATTCCAGCCCACCCAGCTGGGGGACCCTCCTCTGGCTTCACTTGCCCCAATTGAGGGCCAAGACCAAGCAGGAGAGACTGAGGCTCCAGTGAGAATGAGGCAGGACTTCAAATAAGCTGAAAAACAGGAATGTGGTGCTAAGAGGCCAGGGACTGAGCTGCCCTATGCCCGCTGCCCGGGGCTGCCCTCCCTGCGCAGCAGGGGAACCTGGACCCTGCTCCTGTCTTTTGTGTCAAAGGAGCTCTCTGTCCTAGCAGCCCCAAGAAGCTTCACTGGAGCAACTGGTTTTCCTGAATTTCCCACACTTCTAGGCCAGACAAGGAGCAAGGGGTGGGAGGGGAGGGAATGGGGTCAGGGGGCTCGAGGTGCCTAGAGATGGCAGCTCCCTCTCCCGCCTCCTCCCCAGGTGGTTCAGGCTGCAGGGTGGCCAGCATGGCCCTTCAGGGCCCTTATCTTGGCCTGGAAGTAGGTGTACATGGCCAGCAGGCCCATGAAGGACAGGGAATAGAGCCCCACACAGAGGCTGATGTCCAGGTAAGAGAAGCCCCCTCCCAGCACCTGCAGCCACTGGCCTCGGCCCCGCCCAGCTCGGGCCTCCAGCTGGCCCTCAGGGATGTCGACCAGCTGCTTGGAGCTGCGGCCCACGCGCCTGACCTCCAAAGGGCCCCAGAGGCGGTTCTTCTCAGCCCTGGACTCAGCCAGCAATGCAGCCCCTGTGTCTCGCTTGCTCAAGTGCCACTGCCCAAGCGGCTGCTCCTGCTCATTCCTCTGAAGCTCTGCCATGTGCTCAGGAGGCTCCTGGCCTGGTGCAGCTCCGAGGCCAGGGCGCAGCTTCGGGGGTCGACTTGCCTCAGGTCCCTCAGCCGGCACATCTGGGGTGGTGTTTGTGGGGGACTTCATCATCTCAGGCTTCCCAGGGTCCAGAGTTGAATTCCGGCTTTCCAGCTCCAGGGCTCCCATCGCCAGCTCTGGGGCGGCTGCCACATTCTGCACATCCCTCCGGGCAGCTGACCCAGCTGCAGGGAAGTCCAGGATGATGTTGCTTGGGGAGAAGTGGGCCTTGAGGAAGTTGAGGGTGGCTTCCACGTCCCACACGGGCACATCCAGGCGTTCATTGTGGCAGGCAGAACAAAGTTCACGGGGTGGCCACTGCACCTTGGGGAACTGGGGGTCCTCGCTGGGGGCACCTACAGAGGGAAGCATACACAGGCTGGTGGTGATATCGGTCCCACCCAAAAGCCCAGACCACACTCCTCCACTCAGAACGCCAGCTTCCTTGTCTGCAGAAAGGGCTCGCCACTGCCCTTCCAGAGGATGGGTAATTAGAAAATACAGATTACAAACACTAGCCCACAGTGGGAGCTCAACAGATGGCAGCATGGAGGAGGAGGCGGATCCACCTACCCCTCAGCCCCGGCCCTCCGTGGTTTTCCAGGGAAGCGTGAAGAGCGCCATCTCAGTCATTTCCCGGTGTTGGCCAGACCCACTGTCCTGCTATGTGGACTTTACAACCAGCCTTTACCCCAGTACCAGACATGGGAAAGGGCAAGAATACTCATTTTGATCTGTTTTGCAGTCTTTGGTCGGTCTGCTCGTGTTTGTCTTTTTTTGCATTTTTCTGACATTTTCCAAATTATACAAACTGCGCAAATAGGTTACTTTGTCAATTCAAGGGAAAATGCGTTTTCAAGCAAGAGGCAGCTGCTCATGGCAATCCTTGCTTTTACCCAGCAGCAGCCCTCTGGGGTAGGGGTGGGCTCCAAGGGATAGTTGGGGGGAGACCTGAGGGGTACTTGGAAGAGTCAGGATGCTGCTGGGGCTGCAGGCTGTTGGTACCCCAGGTGGGGCCAGCCCTCTAGGCAGCCTCTGGATGAGTCCCAGAGGGTGAGCCACGGCCACCAGCCCCTCACGCAGTGTTGCCCAGGGAATGCATCAGCCCATCCCTTCTGTAGAAGCACCTCTCCTAAAGGTTTTAATAGGGGGACAAGTTGTTGACTACAAGGAAGCAGGAGCAGCAACAGCAAGTGGCATGCAAGTCAGAATGGTTATTTTGGGGAGGGGACAACAAGCAGAGTCAAGGGTCCAGTCATGAGTCATAGTGATCAGGCCTTGTGGAGGGGGCTCTCAGCTTGTGCCTGGTAATTTTGAGTTTCTTCTGAAAGGACCCCACCAGAGAGGGGAGGGAACCACCCTGCTTCTGGCCTCTCAGGGACAGGCCCAGGCTCCTGGCCCTCCAGCAGCAGCTGGGAGCCTGCCGAGGTCAAGGGGCTGAAGGGTCAAATGGAGCATTTGGTGGCAGGGGCGGGGTGGGGGAAGGAGAAGACAGGCACATGTCTTCCTTTCAAAGTTCGATAGGAGGCCCCAGGAGACCACCACCAAGTGCAGGCGCCTGCACCACCACCTGCTCCATTCAGCTCCTTTAACCTCGGCTCCGCCCTGGTCTCCCGCCCCTGGGAGGCTGTCACAGCCACGTGCACCGCTCCCTCCCGACACACAAACCGCCTCCTGTCCACAGATGGCTCCCTCCCGACCCAGCTCCCTGGAGTTTAATGTGTTTGCCTGTTAGAGCCATCAGACTCCTGATGAGGAAAAGGAAGCACCATAATGAGGGAACGCAGAGGGCAAGGCTCCCTCCTGGGAGCCAGTGCCTGGTATTTCCAGGAACGACCTGGTCTCCTCCAGCCCCTTCTCTCATCAGACCCTTCCCAGGGAGAGAGAACCCCAGCTCCCTCTGCCCTAGCAGTTTGAGTAAGGGGCCAACAGCCAGAAGACGGAGCAGGGGAGGCGGGAGAGGGGCCCTAGAGCAGGGAAAAAGTGAGCAACGGCATGGGAAGACCAGGGTCTTACAGTGTCAAAGCCTTGGCTTCCTCACGTCAAAAATGGGGCTGATGATACTGGCATTGGTTAACAGGCCTGGGCTGTGACTGAGGGGACAATGAGTGTCCCTTCCCCAAATTTTGGCCTAAGACTCCCAAGTATCCTCACCCCCTCGTCCCCCACAGGTGACTCCAGCCTTGGGGATGGTCCTTCCTTACCTGCAAGGCGAGCATTGACCCTGTTGTGGCTAGACCAGAGCCAGAGGACAGCGGCGTTGGGACTCCCCACCCGGTGCATGGAGGCAGCAGCCATCTGCTCGAAGTGGCTAGCGCAGTCTCGGCAGCCGAAGAAGTAGTGCACGTAGCCTCGGATGGCTGGGAGGACCTCCTTGGCCTTGGCTACAGGGCAGAGGAGACGCCACGCACCAGCCCTTCAGGCTGCCAGCCCCACAGCCGTTGCCTCCCCAGGCCACCCTGCCGCCCCCCATCCTGCCGTGGCCACCCCTGCACAGGTGCCACACACCCCAGCCTATGCCAGCAGAGGCCCAGTGTCCCCTTGTCTACTTCTCTACCTGCCATGGTCACTTTACAGGAGACCCCATCCCCCCAAAACTCCTAAACCTGGATCCCCTTCCCTGCCACTAACCTGGGTGCTTGTCACTCACACCCAGGACAAAGTCCACACTCCTTGGCAGGACACTCAGGCTCTTTGTGACATGGTGAGAGAGGTCAGCAGGGGCCACAGGGCCACCGCCCTAGCCCCTGGCCCCTCCTCCCCTGCCCACTCATGCTGCCTGTCTGACTTGCTTCCACCATGCCTCACCTCCCTCGGGCCTGGACCTGGCCTGCACATGCCCTTCCTAATCTGTCTCCATCTCTCCTCGCTCTCCCCTTCCATTCCCCCCACCCCCTCCCACCCACTGGACCCTCTGGACTGGCATCAGCAAAGGCCTGTTAACCAGCCCCACTTTCTTGCTCTAACTGAAACCAGGCTCCCCGCTGAAGACACCACTCCTAATCCAACACACCCCTCCTAAGCCCTTCACCCTCAGGCTCCAGGGCTGCTGGTGCTTGCCTCCAAGCTCGCTCCTTCCTACCGCAAACCTCCCAGGCCTTTAGAAGCCAATCTCCTGCTTTTACCCCTCCACGCAGCAGGACGTTGGCACCCTACTCTCCTCACTCCTGGCAAGGTGAGACCCGCAGCAGCCCACACCTGCCTCTCTCTCTCTCCTCTGCCTTCTCAGCTTGTTCTTCTGCACCCAGCACAGGTGCCCACCTCCCCACCACAAGGCCTCACCACACGGCCCTGGCGTTGCTCAGCCTCTGTCTCCGCTGCTGCTCGGGTTATCCCACTCCTCACCTCCAGGATTTCACTCCCGTTAATGTTTTTTCTTTACTGCGTCATCCATTTATCCCCTGATAAGGGATCATTCCAACTGGGGAAAAGGATGATCATAAAGAAGTTCCCTCTAACCCAGTCATGCCCCAGTTCCTGCTCATTATCTCCAGAATCTTGTCTCCTGGTCTCTCTTCAGCCGAATCCAACAAGGCCATTACCTCCACTACTCCACCGACACAGCCCTTGCTAGAGATGTCCTCATCTTGCGCCACCTCCAGCTGCACTGGCCCCAGTGACTACACCTCTATCTTGAAACACTGGACTCTGGGGCCCCCTTGAAATCACCATGGCCTCCCCCTTTCAGCCTCCTTTGCTGGTGGTTTGATGCTCAGGATTCAGTCCTCAGCACTCTTCTCTACCTCCCTGCCAGGGAGCTCATCCAGTCCCACAGCTTGAGCTCTGATGCTACTAATGACTATAAAGCTAATCTCTCTATTCCTCACCTCTCCCTGGAACTCCAGACTCAACTGTGCACACCTCCATTGGGAGGTCTATTGACACAAAGTGGGCCATTGATTCCACCATCCCAACCTGAGCCCCTGACTCCTCAGCTTATGGGACCATCATCCACCAGAGGCTCAGGCCCCACAACCCTGGAGTCCACCCGAGTCCTGCTTCCCACATACCCTTCCTCCAATCTATCAGTAAGTCCCTCAGCTCTGCCTTTAACATATCCCCAAATCTGACCACTTCCTCCAGGGGCACACTGACAACCCTAGTCCAGGCCCGACCACCACTGCTGGGCGAGCATGCAGCTTGCTCCTCAGCTGCCCTGCCTCCCCCTGCCTGCAGTAGCCCATCCTCCACCTTTCTAAAGTGTTAACCATCTGTCACTTCCGTTAGCCTCTCCAGTGGCTTCTCAAAATGCCAACACCAACCTCCAAACCCTGCCCTCGCCAAGGCCTCTGAGCCCACGAGCGCTCACCTCCGCCCCCGGCCTGTCTCTGCAGCCTCGCCTCCCTCCCTCCGGCCACAGCAGCCTTCTTTCAGTGCTGCCCACACACCAGGCTTGTCCTTTGCACCTGCTGGTCTCCAGCCTGTGCTATGGGCTGAATTATGTCCCCCCAAATTCCTATGTTGAAGCCCTAATCCCCAGCCTCTCAGAATGTGGCCGTATTTGGAGACAGGGTCTTTAAAGAGGTAATGAAGGTAAAATCAGGTCATTAGGGTGGGCCCTAATCCAACAGGACTGGTGTCCTTGCAGGAAGAGGAAATTTGGACATGGATTGGGAGAGGGACAACCGCACGGAGACACAAGGAGAAGACGACCACCGCCCAGCCAAGGAGAGGCTCGAAGAAACCAGCACCGACACCTCCACCTTGCACTTCAGCCTCCAGAACTCAGACAACAGACGTCTACTGTCTGAGCCCCAGCCTGACATTTGTCAGCGCAGCCCAAGGACACCAACACAGCCTAGGAGACTCTCTTCCCAGATGTCCCACACTGCCTTCTCCTCTCCACATGGGTCCCAGCACCGGGCCCTCCACAGGGAAGCCTTTCCCAGACCCCTCTCCAGACAGCACCCGCTCCGGCACTGCTTTGCTTTGTCTTCCTCAGCATTCGTCATCATGGCTGAAGCCATCCCTCTGTGTCTGTCTCCTGCCACTCAGATACTGGCCCTGTGGGGGCAGGGACCTGTCTCATATGCTGCTGTGTCCCCGGCACCTGCAGCGCCACATGGCATGGTGGAGATGCTCCATACACACTGGCTTCCCACACCACTGCCTGGCAGTTCCTCTGATTCACGGGGCTCCACACAGGCTGCTCCCTCTGCTGGGATGCTCCTCTCCTGGCGGAATCCCTACTCACCCATCACCCCTCAACTCACCCCGTAAGGCCTCGGGCCCCTTCCCAATGGCGTCGAGCCTGCCCTCTCTTCACCCCACATCTTTCTCTCCACCACGGCCCTAGCCCTGGTGCACTGCAGGCCTCTCTGTCCCCCTGCCTCACACTAGAGGTCCACCAAGAGCGGGCACTGTCGCCCTTTTCACCCATGTATCTATCCTCCAAGCCAAGCCGCAGCCTGGTATAAACCTGGTTCCTCAATCAGTGTGGACTGAATTGGATGCGCATCCTTTCAGTCTTCAAAAGCAGGTGTGGGGCAGCGTGGCCGGAGAACATGGTGGTGCAGTTTGTGGACAATCCGAGGCAGCAGGGGAAACGTGTTTCCCCAACTTCCCCCAGGAAATTGTTTTTCAGTGGGAAGTGCAATAAAATTGCTCAAAGCGCCTGCTATGTATCAGCTATGTAAACTGTAAAATACACGTTTTTTTCTTTGTTAAGAGTATAAAAAAATAGAATCACAATTTTTTCATGAAGACTGAAAGCAAAGCAAACTATAAGCCCGGAGAAAGCCAGGGAGAAGCCTCAGCCCCAGAGCTCCCGGGGCTGAGAACAGGACTGGTTGAATTCCTAAAGTCTGCTCCCTCCTGGGATTGGTTCTATTCTGGCCGTGTGGGGCTACCTGCAGATAGAGCAATCCACCCAGAGCCCCAAGGCTGACTCTCCCCATCCTCTGGCAGCTGGGAGCCAGTGGGGCAATTCAAGGGAGCTTCCCTGCCCCCTCTCCCCTTGGAGGGCCGAACAGAGCAGGGTTGGAGGCACAGTGGGGTGAACGGGCCCTGGACGTACCTGCTTCCTGTGAGTGGTCTACATTTTGCCGAGCTGCCTGCACAGTCAAGAAGTGGAAGAGGACCCACAGGGAGCAGGGAAAGCCCCGGAAATGCGGCTCACTCCCCTGGCAGCCAATCCAGTTCACCTTCTTGGCAAGAACGGCACCCTGAGGGACACATGAGTGTGAGTGCACATATGGAGAAGGAAAAGGATGGGAGAGGCAGAGAGAGAAGCTTCTAGGAGACAGCCCTAAGACAAATGAGGTCCCTCAGTCTATCACCTCGAAGGTGGCATTTCCCTTTCACCAGCTCCACCCACTGAAGCAGCAGCAGACCTAAAAAGCTGTGACCCAGATCAAGCTGCATCCCGTTCCAGCCTCAACTTCCCCAGCTGTAACACAAGGGGGTTATCTCTGAGGTCCCTTCGAGATTTGACACCCTACAAGTCTACAAGGTTTTACACCTCTGCTGGCTGCAGTGACCCACTTTTGCAAATAGCAGCATGAGCAGGAGCCCAGAAGGTGCCCTGGAGAGGGCCAGGGAGGCCATGCTGAGCAGCACCACAAACTAAGAGGCAGCACAGGGTAGTTGTTAAAAACTCTGGTGTCTCACCAAGTTTTCATCCCAGCCCAAACACTTATTGGCTCCGTGAACCCAGACAAGTTGCTTAACCTTTTCAAAGTACTGTTTCTTCATCTGCTAAATGGGGAGAATATCTACCTTCCACTAACATTATGAGGATTAAATGAGATGTGCGCATAGAGAGCTCAATCAATAGTCATTTATTGATTATTAATGTTAGGACCCAACGAAGATCACTGACTCCCTGGTGCAAACTGGCGAAGAAGGCCAGAAATGACAGGGTTAACCCCTTGCACTCTCATAAATACGGAGGATGGAGAGATCTTTATTTGCTTCCCAGACTCACCTCTTTCCTGTTGTCCAGGGCAGTTTTAAAGAAACTGTAGGGAATTTTATTTCTCTTCTGCCTCTTGAGCCATTCATTCACGGAGTGCAGGAAGTTCTGGACTAAGGGCCGGCCAGGGAAATACTGTGGGGAGGAACAAGCGGAAGCTGGAGAGTGAAAAGCAATTCCCCAAGTTCCCCGTCCTGCAGATGGTAGGAAGCTATGCAGAAGAAGGCGGGGGGCGGGGGGCAGGGGGCAGTGGGGAGGAGGTTGTGCAAAGTTCCAAAACCACCAGGAAAACATTCTAACTAAGACACAAATATGACTTCTGTACTACCTTTGCTCTGGGACACCTGGTAAGGCTAGAAGACAGGGTAGGGAAGGTGCTCGCTCTAAATGGGGTGGGGTCCTGGAAGTCTCCCTCTCTCAGACCTCAGGCTCCTGTGCAGCACCCCCCGACCATGTGCCACCACTGGGAGGAAGGCTGGAGCACTTGTGCCCCTTGCCAGGGCTGCTGGGAGCCCTGGGCCACACAGTCCTGTCTTTGGGTGGTCCTCGGATAGAGCTGACTTGCCAACTGACTGGCCAGCTGGGTTAGGTGGGCACGAGACCTTTCATTTGGATTCCATGGGCTGCCAGTGAGGACCAGCCAGGCCAGGGGCTCACAGCCAAGATCCAGATCTTGATGGTAACTCCCAGTGGTATCTGAGGAGCATGAAAAGCTACTCTGACAATAAGTCAACTCAAATCTGATTAGTATCAGCACTTTAAAACCACAAGGACTCCAGGGAGGAGGACATATGTTTGTGTATGTGTGTGTGTGCGCGTGTGTGCACGTGCACAGCACAAGGGGCGGAGGGCAGGAGAAAGAGGGGCACAGCAGCAGGCTGGTCAGATAAAACCACAAAGAGGCTGGCCGAGGGGATGAGGACCCTGAGAAACTCACAGCAAAGAAAGCAAAGACAAACATTTGAGAGGAGAAGGATACTGGAGACACGAATGGTAACTAAACAGGAAAACCTGCTAACAGATCCATTCCTCTGAGAAAGCCATTAAATATTCCTATCAAACGTTGGGCTGGACACCTTCCCCCAGAGTGAGAAATGGCCGGAAAAGACCACGCTTTGACACGTGCCCTCCTGGTGAGCCCACACGGGCCTCTGGAACTCACACACAAATTTACAGCTTGAAGTCAGCATTTCTCACTGACCTTTGCCATCAACCTGACTTAGAAACTTCCGCCTTCTAAGGCGACAGTGCCAGAAGGATGGATGAATTAAGGAGCTCTGGACAACTGGGAGCAAGGAAACCCTGGTGCCCACACGCCACCCAGTGGCCACTCCTACCAGCTGCTCACAGGAGGGAGCACAGGCCGGGAGAGGCCGGGTGGGAAGGCACCGGCAGGACATGCAGAGGGCCTCCTGACTGACCGGGCACCTGCAGGGCTGGCAGCTAGCCAGGGGGAGCCAGCAGTGTCCACTGGCACCCTTAGGCATTCGGGCCTGTGAGCACCATGCACTTGGTGGTAATGGGCATGGGCTGGATGCGAGTGGGTGTGGCTCCCTGCCCAGCCCCTCACTAGCTGGAGGACCCTGGCAAGGTGCTTTAGTTCTCTGGGGCTTTGTTTCACCTTCTATGAAACGGAGATCATACTAGAAGCCATGCTGTGGAATCTGCTCTGAGAAACAGAATGAGGAGCTAATATACAAAGAACACTGCAGGCACCGGCAGGGCTGAAGAAATGGTAGCTGCTAGGATACTACTATTCAGGAAGAAGCTACCCAAGCAAGGCAAGGGCCAGAATACTCTACAGACCCCAGGGGATGTGCGGGCAAAACCCAAACAGAGGGTCTCCAGGCCCATGCCCCCGATGCCTCTGCTGCTACTGCGGGGCATACCTGGCTTCCCTCTGTCCTCCACCCCACTGCCAGCCCTACCCTGAGGGCCCTGGCTCTGGCAGGGCAGGCACCTTCATCTCAAGCTCATTCCCAGCCCTTGCTGAAGGCAGAGACTCAGCAGGCACACAGGGGGTGATGCCTCTGCCCAGCTCAGGGACTTTTCTGTATCTCATTCTTTTCCCCCATACCGGCTGCAAACAGCCCCACTGCGGACAAAGAAAATAGCAGGTTTGAGCACAGCTGAGAGATGCGAGTGACACACAAGCCGATCTTCCTGGGGTGACTCCTTTGGAGAGTACTGGACTAGGGTGGTGGGGTGTCTGAGGCATGCCGGGAAAGCATGCTGGGTGCTCTCCCTCATGGGTCAGGAGGAGGGACTGTAGGTGGGTCCGTTCTGGATTTTTCCCCTCTAAGTCTCTAGGTTGTCAACCCCAGGCCTCTGCACTGTGAGGACCAAACAGCTCTCAGCCTTGGAGGAAAGGTCTCTATTATGGCAATGGACTGAAGAACAAGGGCTCATTTTGCATGGGACTTCAGTGAGGGGCCAATGACTGTCCTGCCTTAGGCTGAAATGTCCCTGTCAGGCCCTCTCAGTGTCACCACGCATGCATGTGACCAAGCCAGGGGATCAGGACAGGGAGGTGGGAAGGAGGGATCAGGCTGGCAGGAAGTTCCCAAGGAGAGGCACAAATCACCCGAGGGCAGCCCCAGCTTCCTGCAGACCCACACTGAGGAGGGCGGGCTCAGATCCGGGCCCCAGGGCCAAGGGAGGCTGAGCCAGCAGCCAAACCCGAAGCGCCCAGAGCCACATCTGACTTAGCAGTACTGAGCAGCAGAGTCCAGGGTTTCCAGCAGGGACGCAATGGCCAGGATCTGGAACCAAAGGGAAGGGCGCAGAGAGGGAATGGCAGCCACCTCTCACCTTCAGAGAGGAAGGAGCACAGGCTCAAGGCCTGACCAGAACACCTCCAGGCTGGCAGAACGAAGGCATGGCACTTGAGCTCCCTGGGCCTCTTAAATCGGGGTGGACAAAATAAACCACCCACCTCGCAGAGTAGTTAAAAGGATTAAATCCTAGACAAACATCAGGTCCTCAATAAATAGGAGCTACCCTTCGTGGAGTAGCCACCTTCCCAGGGAAACTATAAAGGAATAAGGAAGGCATGGCCAGGGCCAGGGATCGGGTCAGACTGGGAGGGAAGCAAGGAGTATCAGAAGAGCATCCTCTCCTTCGCCAGGGTGTCCTAGGGGTCCTGCTTTCCCAGTGACCACGGCAAGGGGTGGGAAGCCACACTGGGGCTCTGACTGAGGACTCAGGCAGGCAGAGCCACAGTCACTGAATCAGCTAGAAATATCCCCAGGTGGGGGGCACGGGCCCTGTGTCCCACCCACACTGCTGCATGGGGCAGGGTTGTCCCTGGCAGTGTGGGGCTGGTGTGGGGTATGGCTGAGGCTGGAGGGTATCACCTATGGTGGACAGGGAGAGCTGTGGGTCCAGGTGTCCAGCCAGACCATGGGCTTCTGGAGGGAGGGGCTGACGGGGTGCCCAGCTTACAGGAACGCACACTGACCATCCGTAGAATTGCATAGACAAGGGAAGCCATGGCCCTGCTCACCTTGGCCAGCACTGCCACAAACTTTTTCAGGGCCACCAGGCGCTGCCCTTCCAGGACCGGGAACCTGCCCACTTCTATCCGCAGGATGTAGTGCAGTGCAGATTCCAGGTCAGCCATGTAGATCTTGGAGCTGAGGACCCAGAGGGAGATAGAGAGAGAAAGAAGTATTAACCATGGTGCAGGGGCTGCAAGGAGCATCCAGGGCTAAAGGGAGAGAAGAGAAGGGGCACTGCTGATGGTCACAGAGTCTTGTAAGTTACCACTGGCTTCTGCCAGAAATGTGCTGTGTGACCTTGGGTAAATTACCTAATTTCTCTGAGCCTCAATTCCTCATCTGTAAGATATGAATAACACATTGCTCACAGGTAAGTTGCTGAGAGGATCAAATAAAAGCACAAATGTAAAAAACTCTCAGCAGCTCCTGGCAGGGAGTAGGAGTTTTCTCTCTCCAGGCCCACAGCCACCCCTCCTGCAACTCACTAATCAGGCCAGCTCCGAGCCAAGACCACTAGACATAATCAGACCAGCAGGTTCATACACACGACATGGCTCTGGAAAAACTGGGCCCTCTCTGAAAGACCAGGGTTTAGCTGCCCACCAAGGCTGGGAAATGGCGACGGGGGCAGGAGGGGAAGCAGGGCCTGTATTTCTTTCAGGGCTGATGCGCTCACAGCTGCCAGACCTCACGTCTTAGGTGGGCCCATCTCACACCTCTCCGCAGCCCTCATGGAAGGGCCGGAGGCTCCATGCTGGCCCCAGGCCCATCATGCTGGGGTCCAGGCTCAGGGTTCTGATGGCAGGGGCCAGGAAAGTTGGGTGCCTCTTCCCCTGTCTCTTGAGACCTGGGTTCTCACCTCAGTTTGACTGTGAGCTAGTTTGTGAGCTTGGGCAACTCAGTTGACTTTCCTGGGCCTCAGTCAGCTCACCTGTAAAACACATGACTTGCTCCTGACCCCTCCATGACAACCTCCTGAGGTTGGAAAGAGCCAATAAGGTCAACTAACGGGGTACGCACTGTGGCTGCCTATGCTCCTCCTCAGAGCAAGGTCTCCTCTGTGTTCCACTTTGGTGTCCTTGGGCCTCAGTTTACCTCTCCATTCCTGTGCCCTGCCTCCAGAAGTGGCCCCATGACTGAATGAGGTAACACAGGGAAGGTGCCCAGCACAGAGCCTGGCACATACACCAGCCCAAGCTATTACAAGAACGTCAATGGTTTGCATAACTGTAATGATCGAATGATTATGATGATCATTCATAATGACGGAATGATCATAATGATTACACCACCCCTCACTCTCTCTTTCCTTCTCCCTTGATCTACTAAAAGTCTCTCCATTTGGCACTTTCCACCCTTAAAGTCCCTCATGCTAGGATGCAAAGTCCTTCTTGCAATCACCTTTCCCCCACTGTCTCATGCATCCCCTTGTGAGGGGCACCGTCCTGGCCAGCTCTGAGCTCCCTGGTCAGACATTTCCACCTGGTATGCAGCTGGTACCAGTGCAGGAGGTCTACAGCTCTGTCTCACTGCCTAACCACAACAGAAAAGGCAAGGAGCCTCAGAGAGAAGAGCAGCTCTCTCATGCTTACGACTGTGGACACACACACAGGTGACCTGAAAAGGCAGTGAACTCACTGACACCACAGGCATTCAAGTGAGGTTGGGTGCCTTCCTAGAAGGGATGCCGTAGGGTCTGCACAAGCAGAGAATGCATCTGCCTGTACATATCTGCTGCCACAGTGCCTAGCACATAGTGAGTACTCAAAAATATTGACTGCACAAATAATTGCTTGGGTGGGAAGTTGGTCTGGAGGCCTCAGAGTGTCCTTGCATGCAGATTCCCCATTTGTGAGCAGAGTTAAGCTGAAGGAGCGTGGGCATGGAAGGTGTTCATTCCCCAGTCAGCCCCGGCCCCGCAACAGACACCAGAGGCACCGCAGCTAAATGCCGCTCCCACACATTGAAGGTCCCTGAGCACGGCCAGCCCCCAGGGTGGGGGACAGCCTGGCTCAGAATGTACACACTAATCATATGACAAGGAAGAAGAATGAGCAAGAGGGCGTGGGTGTGAAGGTGTGGTCTGTGATCAGAGGAAGGAGAAGAAGTGAGGAGAACCAGGCGTAGCCTTACCGATCTGCAAATTTCCAAACAGTGGGAGCTATCTTGTTAGCAGTGGTTGGTGCAACGGTGGTCTGGGCAGCCTCCCTGGTGAGCCCAGAGAGTCTCTGCAGGTAAGCGGTATAGAAGGACCTGGATTCCATGAGCCTGTGAGGGCACAGAACCAGGGAGGAGAGGCAGTAAGTGCAGAGAACAAGATTAGAGCTAACCAATGTCAGAAGAGGAAGAAGGGTGGCTCATCAGACAGGAAGGTTTATTAAATATGTGAACGAGATTCCATCTTGTCCTCTGTGAGGCCAGAAGATGGCACCCAGGCCTTGCTGTAACCTTTCTAATCACTGCACATGCTCTGGAAAGCCTCTCTGACACCAGCCTGATGTCAAACCTCACCTGGTAAGGCAATTGGGCCCGAGAATTCCCCCAGTGGCCCTCTGGCTCCAGGCAGGGCATGGAAAGGCACGGGACAGCCCGGTGCCCACAGACAGGAACGGCGGAGTGTGACTCCCTTCCCCAAGGACCCCGAGATTCAAAATGGCAGCTGCCCATCCATAAGCTCGCCCTGAGGTACTATGAGTGACATTACCCCCTAAGAAGTCCAGGGAGTTTGATATGGGATTTTTCAAAAAACAGGTAGCAACAATGACAAAGAGCCTCCAGAATTTTCTAAATCTTTTTACGGTCTTTTTGGTTTCTTTCTTTTTTCCGACAGAGAGGAGTCCTCCAGGGCACGGGATACCTCCTGAGTGCATATTCCCTCTCACCCACAGCCAGGGCACCTGCAGAGAGAGACGCCGGGTCCAGCAGCAGCGTGAGGGCTGCCCCAGGGGAGCTGGCATGGGACGCACGGCTTCATTCCACTCCACCATCCTGGGTTTCTCGGTGAGCAGATGGCTCGGGAGGCAGCATCGTCACAAACAATTTTCCCCTCCACCAACTCCGAGAGAGGAGACAATGCCTTCTCTCCCCACCATCACTGGCACTTTCTGGGCCTGCCCGGAAAGCGAGTGCCTCCCTGTCCTTGGTGGCATCGCACCTCCTGGGCCCTCTAGCAGGTGATCTGGGCCAGGGTGAGGCCAAGTGGCCACCCTGCCCGGCGCCGTGTGGGTTGGCACTGAGGGCCCCGAGGAGCAGCTCACCAGGCACCACAGGCAAGCCTTGCCTCCCTGGCCCAATGCTCCTGCCTGCGGGGCCTGGCTGACATCAATCATCTGCCCAGGGAGGGCACCAAGGCACCATCTGGTGCCATTAACGGGCCATTCAGCAGCGGGAGCCTGGCAGAGGGGCTGAGGCTGGCCTGATTGTTTTCTCTCGGCATTTTGGAACTGGCTATTGTCTGGCTGCTAATGAACTTTTCTGCAATTAGAAAACCAAAGGGAGGGAGGGTCAGGCATATATGAGTGCTTGCCAGGCCTGTAGCCTGCCAATGAGTCTGCCTGCGAACAGAAGAGGGTGGGGAAGAGGGCCAGGGCTGTGGTGGGGACGTAATGAGGGTGCAGGCGACACTGGGTGCGGGGGGCTGAGGCCTTTGAGGTCTCTGAGCTGCGGAACAGGGTTAGCGTTTCAGGCCCAGGCTCCTGACGGTGGAGGCGCTGGCCCCGCAGACAGCAGACTGCAGCTTCCCCTGAGGGGGCTCTTCAGAAAGAACATGTTGGCCACTGTGAAAGGCAGGCAGCCCCTCTGGGCAAGAAGGAAGGATGAGCACAGGGAGGGACGAGAGGGGACGCCAGGAGACAGGATACTCACACGGGGACTCGGGAGACAGAGCCATTCCGGAACAGCAGGTAGCAAGAGGGGAAGTCGGTGACACCAAACTTTCTCACCACATTGGCCTCTGTGTTCAGCACCCTGCGCACCGCCACGCCTTTGTGCTGGGACAGGTCCAGAGCCACCTGCAGGGACAGCAGAACATCTGGGGGCCAGGCCACCGGGTGGAGGGAGCCAGGGCTGGGTCCCAGCTCGGTGACCTGTGAAGGCACCCAGATGGCAGCTGTGCTCCTTCCAGACTCTAAACCCACAAAGAGTGGACCACAGTGATGCGCGAGAGATACTCGCCATCAACAGCAGCTAACCAGTAGGTAGCAAGTGCCAATCACTGCCCAGGAGGAGAGGCCTTGGAGCTGTGCACGCCACACACGCTTTAATTTCTTATGACAGTCCCAACTGGGTAGTATTTTCTTTCTAATGAAAGCAATTTGTAAAGAGCACAATAAAATGTGGTTTCATTTTAATTCTCGTTTGTTTTTTGCACTGAGCCAGCATGTTCTTGTCTTTAAGACCTTCACACCCCAAGACTGCTCTCTGATGTCCAGGATTCCCCAGGGCCTTCTCATAACATTTTTCTAAAGGGAAAAGATCCCTTTAGAAATTACTAATTATTGTTTGTTTGAAATATCAATTGTTGGGGGCAAGAGCAGTCTTCCTTATGGAAGCTTGAGTCACAGATGTTTAAAGAACTGTGATTTTATTGTGTTCAAATACATATGGTAACAAATTTCATGGGTAGGATACAAACAAAATAAACCTTTGGAATTGGGTAAACTTCTAAACAGCAGGCTAACTCTGAGCCCAGTATGTGCAGTAGTCAGAGGGGCCCTTTGGTCAATGTGTATAGTTATAAGAAGATCTGAAAACGTTTCTTAACATGGGGCTCTCTGAAGGCAACAAGAGGCCTTGTTGAGATGACAATGTCCCCACATTAGAAATGGGAAGAGAAGTTCTGAGCATAATCGGACAGGCCATCTGCAAATGGCAGGCACGGACTTCTGTTACTGACGTCTCACTCTTCACCATGGAGCAGGTGGCGCCCCCTAGCCTTTATTCTTATATTTATAAAGCTTCCTATCTAGACTCCGAATCAGAAAAATATACATCGGTCATCATTATTTTTTTTAGAAAGAAATAAGAGAAAGCACTAGCTAACCTGTATTGCATAGGTATTATGTAGTGTCCACACAGATTGCCTCATTTATCTTCAGAGAAACACTGAAATAGCAGCTATTCTCAGGCCTGACTAAGAGATGCGGCACCGTACACTACAGTTGCCTGCACTGGAATCCTGGCCCCACTGCACCAAACCTTTCCCTGACCAAATTTCCTTACTTGCAAAATAATAATAACAACAATAATAATAATACCACCAACTTCAGGGGGGCTGTTCTGAGAACTGAAGGGGTTAATGTTATTAAAATGCCATAACAGTGACTAGCACATAGTAGGTACATAAGTGTTTACTTAAAAATAAAGCTCCCAGGCCGGGCATGGTGGCTCATGCCTGTAATCCCAGCATTTTGGGAGGCCAAGGTGGTCAGATCACAAGGTCAGGAGATCAAGACCATCCTTACCAACATGGTGAAACCCCGTCTCTACTAAAAATATAAAAAAATTAGCCTGGTGTGGTGGCGGGCGCCTGTAGTCCCAGCTACTCAGGAGGCTGAGGCAGGAGAATGGCATGAACCTGACAGGTGGAGCTTGCAGTGAGCCAAGATTGTGCCACTGCACTCCCGCCTGGGCGACAGAGCGAGACTCCATCTCAAAATAATAAAAATAAAGTTCCTGGTTGGGCGCAGTGGCTCACGTCTGTAATCCCAGCATTATGGGAGGCTGAGGTGGGTGGATCTCCTGAGGTCAGGAGTTTGAGACCAGCCTGACCAAAATGGTGAAACCACGTCTCTACTGAAAATACAAAATTAGCCAGGCATGGTGGTGCATGCCTGTAATCCCAGCTAATTGGGAGGCTGAGGAAGGAGAAATGCTTGAACCTGGGAGGTGGAGGTTGCAGCGAGCCAAGACAGTGCCATTGCACTCCAGCCTGGGCAACAAGAGTGAAACTCCGTCTCACAAAAATCAAAATAAATAAATAAATATAAAGCTCCTATCTTGTAGCTGGAGAAACTGAGGCTTAGAAGTGAAATCATGCCTCCAGATCACACAGCTTGCATATGCCTGAACTGTGCTACAAATCCCAGCTTAGTGTGGCTCCAGAACCTGGGCCCTTAGCCACTGGTCCCACGCTAAGCACCACTGCATGGGCATGGGGCACTTGGCTCCAACCACTGGGACCCCAGCCCCTTGGTACTCAAGGACTGTGGTGGGAGGGGAGGGAAAAGACCTGATTCCAATCACCATTTATCACCTCTACATAACAGGCATGACCCCAGGCATGAACTGGGACCCCAGAGGGTCAGGCACTCCTTCAGCCAAGCTGTCTTTCCCCTCCCCAACCCCTGTGCCTCCTCTCTCAGGGCTGAGAGGCCTGGAGACAGCATCTGGCTTCAGCTCAGACTCTCAGCTGTGCTTGTTGAGTTTCAGCAGGAAAATCACTCAGGCTGACAGTGCAGTTTAATTTCATGCCTATTCTCATGCCTGTCTCCCTGCACTGACTTGGAGTATCTCCCGTGCACTGGCACGTCCCACCTTTGCAGCTGGGAAAAGCTCACAATTGGTCTATGGAGAAGTCCATGAACCAATGGCAGAATGGTGAGCTCTCTGCATTAGGCGAGGGGAATGGATCCTTATAAAGCACCTACTATGTGTCAGCTGCAATCCAGGCCCTTTACATAAACTGCTGCATTTGACTTTCCCAACAATACTATGGAGAAATGTAATCATCCCTGCTTTCTAGACAGGGCACTGCAGCTAGATGCGCTGGGGAGCTGGCTCACGGACGCCCCACATGAGACAGAGCGGCATCTGGGTAAAGGACCCCATTTCCTCCGGTGGGGCTAGGGCGTCGCTAATGTTCCCTCCCTCCCAAATATTTCACTCCAGTCCCATGGAGTGGGACACTGTGGAAACAACATTGGCTTTGGAGCCAGACGGACCTGGTTCAAAGCCCTCTTCTACCAACTTACTAGCTGTGTGATCTTGGGCATGCTATTTGATCACCTTCATTAATTTTGGGGATTAGCAGCTACGTGTGTCAGCAATCTTGGTCCAATGCTCAATAACAGCAGGTGTTATATTTGATTTCCGTGAAGGAGATAAGAATAAACAGCAAGGTTTTGAAACGCAAAGGTCCAGCTCCTGCACTTCCCATGGCTCCCAGCAGGGGTCAGGCCAATGCCAGGCTAAAAGACCCAGGCAGCCAAGACCCTAGAATTGGCAGGAAAAGCCCTGCTCCCAAACTGGGGCTCTCTCTCCATGGCTATCCAAGAATTGCAGGGAACTTCAGGGCAGCTTACCTCTCTACCCAGGTAGGAGCCTCCCTTTTCAAAGATCAGAGCCAGGTACTCTTTGTTATTTCTCACAAAGAATCCATCAATTTCCTCCAGCCTGCAAGAGACAACTCTGGCAGTCACTCTGCACAGCCAGCAGAAATAAGACAAAACCGCTGGCGACGCCAGACGCTGGTGATGCAGTGCTGCAGGTATGGCCATCCCGCCCTCCTCCGCTTCCACACAGGGCTCTCCAAGGGAGTCAACCAAACCTTTAGTCTCAAAGGATGTTGCTCTTGTTATCTAACCCTGGCTCTTCATCTGACCTACCTTGGGTGCTTGGTTTTGTTTTTGCTTCCTGTCTCTTTTTAAAAGTCAGGAGTGGGCCGGGTGCGGTGGCTCACGCCTGTAATCCCAACACTTTGGGAGGCTGAGGCGGGTGGATCACCTGAGGTCTGGAGTTCGAGACCAGCCTGGCCAACATGGTGAAAGCCCGCCTCTACTAAAAATACAAAATTTAGCTGGGTGTGGTGGCGGGCACCTGTAATCCCAGCTGAGGCAGGAGAATCGCTTGAACCCGGGGAGTGGAGGTTGCAGTGAGCTGGGATTGCACCATTGCACTCCAGCCTGGGCTACAAGAGCAAAACTCCGTCTCCAAAAAACAAACAAACAAACAAAAAGAGTCGGGAGTGGGTAGGAGGCCGTGTGGGGAGGGGGACTGGGAAGGGCTGCTTTGAGACCAGTTGTCTCCACGTGCTGGGGCAGGCCCAGGCTAACTGGATGTGGTTTTTATTGGTCCCCTGAGAGCTGGGGGGTATTAGAACCCAACAGCTATAAGTCTGGAACTGTGACAAGTCACGACCAAGGGGGAGATGTGCTCTTTCCTCCCTAGAGCAGGCATTAAAAAGCAATGAAAGAATCAGAAAGCCTTGGGTTCGGGAGACCTTAGAAGCCATCTATATCTCTAACCCCATCTCCTTATTTTAAGATGAGGAAACTGAGGCCCAGTTTCCAAAACAAAACAAAACATATCCAAAACGAAACAAAACAAACAAAAACATGGTATTGATGCTGGAGCCCAGCCAGTGACAGTCCAAATGGATATGCTAGACAGGTGAGGGCCAGAGTGCACCCCGCTGGGGTGGAGGAAAAGAGGTGTTGAGCCTTTAGGGTGGCATCAGGTGGCCAGCCTCTCAGACCTCTTCCCTGGGTCTCCCCTAGGCTGGCAGAAGAGCACAACCTACATGGGGGCCAGTACCCCTTTCCCCACTCCCACCCTCAGACTTCAGAAGAGGCAGCTCACCTTTCATCACACATCTCTACCTCCTTCCTAAAGTTCTTTAAAAGGATTGCTTTGGGCTGGGTGCAGTGGCTTATGCCTGTAATCCCAGTACTTTGGGAGGCCAAGGCAGGTGGATTGCCTGAGCTGAGGAGTTTGAGACCACCCTGGGCAACATGGTGAAACCCCATCTCTACTAAAAATACAAAAAATTAGCCAGGCTTGGTGGCAGGCGCCTGTAGTCCCAGCTACTCGGGAGGCTGAGGCGGCAGAATTGCTTGAACCCAGGAGGTGGAGGTTGCAGTGAGCCAAGATCGTGCCGCTGCACTCCCAGCCTGGGCAACAGAGCGAGATTCTGTCTTCCAAAAAAAAAAAAAAAAAAGGATCACTTTGAGAGACCTTGGCAGGATTGCTTGAGCTGTTGCTTTTGAGATACCCCAGGGCTGAAAATGTGCCATGAGGATGTACGTGCGTGTGTAAGGAGGGAGATGGAAACACAGTCATTGAGAAATAGAAGAAGCAAGGACCAGGGCACAGGCTGACATGGGTGTTTTCTGGAGAGACAGGGTCTGGCTGTGGAACCCCAAACCGCATAAAGACTATGCTGCATCCAGGGTCCCCTGGAGGCCCTCTAGAGGATGGAAAATTGGGAAAGATGACAAAGGAGTCATTGTGAGTTGGATTCAACCCCAACTGACACTTGGAAACACAATCTCTCAGCAGGGCCATGCCTCTGAGAGCACCTGCACACAAACTTTTAAGAGAGCCTCTGCGCACCAACAGCGGCCTCGTGAGGCCTTCTTAGCACCTGGGGCCTCCACTGTGTACAAGGCTGGGCTCCCTCTAGCAGCTCCTGCTGGTACATGGATTTGTTCCTTCTTGGCAAGAGTCCTCCAAGGTGGGCATTATCCTATCTTGAGTTCTGATCCAGAAGTGGGGGGCCTAGTGTTTTTAATCTAGCTGTCTCTTCTTTGGGAGAGTATGGGCAAGACCATGCACCTTACTGTCTTCATTTTCCTGGAAAAGAGGCAAGCTGGGAAGCTTGCCTGGCTGACAGATACAGAGCACCGGCCACTGCACCTGATGCTCTGCCGTACAGAGAGCCAGGGGCCACCCCCATGCCCCAGGCATGACCACCTTCTCTCCACCTCCCCCCAAGTTCCCTCAAAATATTTGATCTCCTTTTTCCTCCTCATGCCATTCTGACTCTCAGTGGCCTTCCCGGGGATAGAGCATGTGAAATCCTGCTGCGTCCCGCAAACATTTTGAGGGAAGGTAGCAAGAAACAGCAGCAGGTACAACCTGGAGAAGCCCCATCCATCTTTTCCTTCCCACCTGGTGGGATGGACCCTTGCACCATCAGTCAGCCCCAGAAAAACAGGGCTCTTCAGCAGGACCTGTGCGATAGGAAGCCCACCACCAGCCATCAGCTGCCACTTGGTTCTGGAGTAGCTCCAGCAGACTGGTGTGTGAGCCCCACAGGCAAAGGCAGCAAGGAAAATAAACTGGGGTCCCCGCCCTGCTGTTCCCACCGCCCTCTCACTCCCAGGCCTGGGATCCTGGCCCACAATGCACTAAGCCTGCCCCAGCCCAAAGTACTTGGCAGGCTCCAGTGGGGGACAGGCTGGGGGCCACGTGTCATGATGGGACTCCAGGGCGTCAATGAGCCTCTCCCGCAGCGTCTGCACGTCAGCACCAGCCACTGTAAATGAAAACAGGCGTGAGCGGAGTGTCAGGAGAGCAGAGCTGCTTCCACAGCACACTGGCCACCTTCACTCCCAGAAACAAAGGGCCGAGGGCACAGCCAGCTCTGACAGAGACAGACGAGGCGTCAGTCCTTCCCTGTGCTAGAAGAATGGGGCTTGAGTAGTCCTCCTGTGGCCCCAAGTAGTGCAAGGACACCCATCCCTCAGACAGGAAAGAATCCCTCAGAACTGGGAGTCGTCAGGACTTTCCCCAAGGGCTCTGGTCTGCTCTCTGGGTGCCAACCCCATTGTGACAGAAGAGCTCTTCTGGGAACATGGTGCCCCTGCCCCGACCCTAGGGCCCTGGATATGTCCAACCTGAAGGGCTTCTTCAACCTGCCTTTCCCTAAAGCTGACTGGGAGGATAGTTTTGGGAAGACACAAGTTAGGCTTCCCGTGGGGACCGCCTCACCCTCGACCCTGCCGACTGCCAGGGCTTTCTCCACCCCAATAGAAACCCAGGTGAAGAGGGAGGTTGGGGGAGGAAGATGCTAACAGGACAACCAGAGCTGGGCACCCACCTGGAAATACTGCTCCCGAGCCGTTCTTGGTAAAGGCCTTGAAGAACTGGAAGCAAACACACAGGTGGGCGTCAGTGATAGATAGTGGCCAAGAGTGCAGCCACGCAGGCCTGCTCTGAAAATCTGCCTACTTATTCAATGCGGTGGCTGGGCAAATCACTTAATGTTGTTGAGCCTGTTTCTTTTTTCTTTCTTTCTTTTTTTTTTTTTTTTTGAGACAGAGTCTCGCTCTGTCGCTCAGGCTGGAGTGCAGTGGCGCGATCTCGGCTCACTGCAAGCTCTGCCTCCCAGGTTCAAGGGACTCTCCTGCCTCAGCTTCCCAGGTAGCTGGGACTACCGGCGCCCGCCACCACACCCGAATAATTTTTTGTGTGTGTATTTTTAGTAGAGATGGGGTTTCACTGTGTTGGCAAGGCTTATCTCGAACTCCTGACCTGTGATCTGCCCGCCTCAGCCTCCCAAAGTGTCAGGATTATAGGCGCCTGGCCGAGCCTGTTTCTTCATCTGTAAAATGGTGAATTGGGGGGAGTTGGGGGGAGGTTGCTCTAGGAGCTGGACACTGGCTCCCTCCCCTGTTACCCTCCCACAACCCTCAGAAGCATCCATGGAACCTGTGGGCAGCAGTTCATACACTTTCCTCCTCGAGGGCCATTTCTATGCAGCCCAGTACCTAGCATGTAATTACTAACCAATATTTATCGAATGGATGAGTGATGAAGTACCATTGCTGTTTTCCTTTGCAGACCCATCTGAAAACATGAAGTGCAGGCACTTCCTACGTCCCTTGGGAAATGTCAGCTTGCTTCTATGTCAATGTGCCCTTGCTCCTTACTTGGGAAAAGGGGCTTACAGGCTGCTGTCTCTGTCCACTAAGTCCCAGCCCAGCACAGCAGACACAATCAAGGAAGGGGTCTCCAGAACAGGTTCTCTTGAAGGGGGGACCTGAGTCCCTGGGGAAATATGCCTTGCTACAGACTAGCTGATTTAACTCATCACTTTGTCCTCTTTTCCCATGTACATGACACCCCAAGCCTAGTCTGTCACCTCCTTGGGGCAAGAGGACAGACCGAACAGAGCCTGACTCCTGGCAATCTGGGCTTCTGCCCAGGCGGCAAGACAGCTGCCAAGGCTTTTGCCTGTGCTCTTCCGACTCAGGAGGGAACACAGTTGAGTTGTCCTGGAAGCCGGCCACTGAACTGCCTAAGGGAGAGCCTGCAGGCTGGGAAGAGGCTTCTTCCTGTGGGACTCTAGCCTCGGGGCCACTTTTCACTACCTTGGACTTCTGCCTCCAACAGCCAAACACTGGTTTCCTTCTCCCTCCTTGGGATAGAGCTGTTTGGCCTTATCCCAAGCTGGCAGCTGAGAACAGGCCCCAGGCTCTGGCAGACCTCGTTCAAGGACTGGTTCTGCTTTGCTCTTGCTGTGTGACCTTGGGCAACGCGTCAACTGCTCCGAACCTTTGTGTTCTCATCTTTGAAATGAGGATGACACCATCTACCTTGAAGACTTGTGAGGATTCCATGACCATACACCTAAAGTACTTAGCATGGTACCTAGTGCATACCTCAAGGAACTGGTACCTGTTAACTGTACCATCATCACCCACCACCAGCATCCCCTTCCCTCCTTCATACCTTTTAAACACTAGGAACCATGATCAGCTAGGACTTGTTTGTTACAGACATTTGTAGGCAGAAAATCTCGAAGCCACCTGCTACCCTCTCCCACATGAGGAACAAAGGCTGCAGAGAAGCCACCAGTCTCTCCCCATCTGCAACCTTCTGCTCCCTGTGACTTCCCCCGGGCCCTTACTCCTGCTCACTGCTTTACTCTCTCTTTTCAAAACATTAATATAAACTTTTATTATGGATGAAAACCATCCACTTATACATACCACACATATTTAAATAGCGTTCTTTACAGTTATTTAATTTTATTGGCCTATTAAAATTATGTTATCCTAATACTTAAGAAAATGATCATAAATTTCCTTGATTATGAGATAGTATTGATAATGTAAGTTACGGCATTTATGGACTGACACTTTTTCATGAACAAAATTGAAGATATATCTATTTGGGGTTTGGTTTGCCGACAAATAATAAACCAGGTCAGGTGCAGTGGCTCGCACCTGTAATCCCAGCACTTTGGGAGACCTAGGAGGGAGGATCACTTGAACCCTGGAGTTCAAGACCACCCTAGGCAACACAGTGAGGCCCCATCTCTACAAAAAGTTAAAAATTAAAAATAAATAAAATTTAAAAACAAAAAAGAAACCCGAGGGTGATGTTGCGCTGCAGTTATTCATGGTGATGGTGCTCTTGTTTATTTACAGACAGGTTACACTTTGACTGGTTTCTACACATATGAGAACAACACTGACATCATGAAGCCTTGAGATGGGTGGCTTTCCCACAGCTACAGCTGTTATTTTCACCTCTGAAAAGTAATATGGTCATTTTTTTGTCATCAACCATCAGGTCACCCACATCTGAGCAGGTGCCCATATTAAAAGAGGCTTGCATTACTTCTACCAAAAGGCAGCCTCTTCAGGATGGGTGCAGTGGCTCATGCCGGTAATCCCAGCACTTCGGGAGGCCGAGGTGGGCGGATCACTTGAGGTCAGGAGTTTGAGACCAGCCTGGCCAACAGGGTAAAACCCCATCTCTACTAAAAATATAAAAATTAGCCAAATTTGGTGACATGCACCTGTATCCCAGCTACTCAGGAGACTGAGGCAGGAGAATTGCTTGAACCTGGGAGGTGGAGGTTACAGTGAGCCGAGTTCACGCCACTGCACTCCAGCCTGGGCGACAGAGAGAGACTCTGTCTCAAAAAATAAAAAAATTTTAAAAAGGCAACCCCTCAAGATCCCAGCAGCCACAAGCAGCTTGGAGTCTGACCAGGAACCTCGGTCAGCCAGAGTGGCCCAGGGGGATGCAGGGACCCCAAGAGCCTCTCCCCAGGATGCAGGCTGAAGGGAAGGCCCTGCTGCACCTCAGCTGTTCCCTTCTGTCCTCAGAAGCTTCGCACCCACCTCCCAGGCCAATGTCTCCTCCGAGTTCTGGCTCCCACGCCTCACGCTCTTCAGGAACTTCTTCCTAGCCATCTCTCATCATTCCTCTTTTCTACTACAGCCGCCCAACTAGGCCTACAGATAGATTCGAATCCTTCTAGTCTAACCCTTAAAAAAGGAAAGGATGGGAAGGGAAGGAGGATGGGGATGAAGAGAGGCCCTCCTTCCTTCTCGAGTAACCGCATTTCCTTCCCGTGTCCCCATGCTGCCAACGTTCCTGGAACAGCGTCTGCCCTTGCTCCTCAGACTGCTCTCTGGCCATCCCCACAACCCTCAGCTGAAGCTGTTCTAGGGAAGCTCCTTGGTGACCTTCTCTTCAGCCACTCCAGTGATCTCTCCCCGCCCTCCTGGCCTCTCTGTGGTACAGATGTTATTACTGCCTGCTTTGTCTTCCCATGGCGAGCATTTGTCATCTTTCGTGCCACATTTTGTGGATGCTCTCCTTTGTTGCTTTCACGTTGCCACCCTCCCCTGGTTGGCTTGACACTGACCAGCCTTACTTGGCCCCCTTGCCCTGGTCCTAGCTTCACTTTCGACTGCTCTCCTGTGCCCACTGCCCACCCCCGTCTCCTACCCCGGTCTCTCCTACAGACACATGTCAGGTCCTGACACTCTTCTGTTTAAAAAGCTGTTGAAGGCACTGTCACAAAGAAGTTGCTCAATCTTGCTTCTAAATGATGAGTGGATAAAGGGATCAATGAACAAACCTATCATTTCTCCCTTGCCAAAGCCAATGACTTTGTCCAAATGATTTGCCATCTAAACCCTCTGCATCTCAGACCTCACCTGTCCTAGACTCCTGGTTCTTCCTGGTGGCCTCCACTCAGGTGTCTGGATACAGCCCCTCCCCCACCATCCCCAAGACTGAATCACCCCTCTTCCAACCTGCTTTGCTACCTGTGTTTACCTCACCCAGCAACTGGTCCCCCTCCCTGCCACCCACACCATCCCCCTCTTCAAAAACCCGTCATCCAGTTAGCTGACAAGTCCTATGAATTTGACCTCCGTGTTACCTCTTCAAAAGTCCTCTCCTTCTCCACCTGCCTTGTCTAGACCAGGCCCGACAGATGATGACGTATTTTTGGGTCACTGCATCAGTCCCCACCTTTCATGCTCTCAGAAGTTTTAGTATGCTCAATCTTTTCATACTCCAGCTATCTTCCTCACTGCTACTAAGGTTAGTTTTCTAAGGCACAGTTCTGGTCTGAACATTTTGCTCCTCCTCAAATCTCTTCCATGACTCCCCACTGTCAATGAATAATGTCCAGACTCACTGCATTCAAGGCCTTCCAGGCTCCAAACCCAAACTCACCTCACATTGCCCTCCATTCCCGCCACTCCAGCTGCAATGAACTTCAACCTGAATCCACCACTCACCCATGCACCCACCTTTGACCAGGAAGCAGGACAACATTTTATTTATCTCTGCAAGCTCCACAGTGTCTGGCATCTCTCAATAGACATCTGTTCAGCTGAACAGAGAATCTCTGCCCTTTGACCATGCTGGAAGCCCATGTGGAAATCAAGTCAGGGCACATTTTTGTCCTCTGATTAAAATGTATCCTTATTAAGTCAACCACTGGGGCGTGTGCCCTGCCCAAGGGAAACCACCACAGCTCCCTGGAAGCAGGCAATTAAGACTTTGGGAGTGTGTTGCTTTTCTCCAGGAGCAGTCAGCACCCAGCCCTTTTCTTTCATCACTTTACACAGGAGCTACTGGAAGACCTCTAGCTGCTCCCTAATGGCAGAAAACCAGGCAACACCAGGCTGGTCTTCACAAAACTATGGAGTGACTGCTTTCTTGGGGCCAAAAGAGCTCAAGAGAAAGCACACTTCCCAGGGGTGACACCGATGGCATTCAATTCCAGCTTTTCTAACGTTTTAAGGAAAATGGTCCAGCCTCCAGGTATTTTTATGGTAAGCCCATGAGGATCCATTACCTTAACCACTTCCAACATGGAGAAGACCCCAAAAACAGCAGCTGACTGCTGAGAAAGGGGCCCACCTCCTTTTTCCAGAGAGAGACAGGAGATATCCTGGAGTCCTGTCTTCCTCCCTGACATCTCACCTTCTAGCAAAAGCCACAGAAGGTAACAGCCCAGACTCTGTACCCTCACAGGGCGTCCCTGCTTCCAAACCTGCATTCAAGGACCTGCCATTTCTGGGCTCCCTCCTCCCCCAGCTCTGCCTCATCCCTCAACATGAGCCTCTGCCCAGCTGGACGAGTCTCCTCAACATGCCACCTCGCCCTGCCCACAGAGGGCCTTGGCTCTCACCTTCTCGCCTGCCTATAAGGCCCGCCCACATTCCTCCTCTCTCCCAGCCAAACCCCATCTGTCCTTCAACACCAAGTAGAAGTCCCCTCCTACACAAACTCCTCTCTGACCAGTGAAAGAGCTCCGTGAGCCCAGCAAACTCCTGTGGCATTCCCTGGGTACCTATCCCTGGCCGCCTCTCACTGGCCATGGGCTCTGGGGATCTCACGCTCCTGGCCACACCTGCAGTGGTGAGTGCGGTGCTGGGCACCCAGCAAGTAGGCCCGCAGTGGCTGCTGACAGATGGATGGACTGCCACACAGTCCAGCAGCAGCCACACACCAGCTACCAGCAGCCCCATGGGTGGCCCAGGAGAGAGATGGGACAACGGGAAGGAAGCAAACTAACTTTTACTGAAGTCCAAATCACACTAGCATGGTGGCACTTGCATATGGGAGACCTCACTTCACACTTGGCAACGGTCCTCTTAGGTGGATGTTATCATCCCATGTTTACAGACAAGGAAACTGGGGCCCACGGCTGGGGCACTGATAAGTGACTTTCCAAGCCACATACAGTAAGCAGAGAGGCCTGGATTTGAAACCACATCACTGATCTCCTCAGAGCCTCGAAGAGAGAAGACCTGCCCTTCCCCACCCCTATGCTGCTGTGCTGTGTACCCCTTGCTCTGGCCAGGCCTTCGGCCATAAAAAGTCCCATTCTATTCCCACTGAAGGGCACTCCTGAGGCCCACGGAGAAGCCCCTTGACCCGGAAGTTCCAGCCTCTAGGTTGCCAAGCTCCAGCCAGAACCTGCAGCCAACCAGCCCCTCCCTCTCCCACACCTTTGTTTCCTTCCAGCTGGGCTCTGGCTCCAACCTGATGGGGACCTGACACAGCTGGCCCGCCCTTCAGGGCCCAGGTGTTTGCTAAACAGGCTGGGCTGGTAGAAGCTCACTGTTTGCTCATAGTGACAAGGGGCTGGAGGCAGAAGAAAAGGACAGTCACACATGCCACTCGGGGAGGCCAGACTTGTGTGTGGGCCTGTCCCCATCATACCAAAAGCACTCTCTCCTCCCCCTGCTTCGCATGGGCCCTCGCTTTTCAGCTCTTCATGGACAGAGTGCAAGGACAGGCTCCAGCCCCCAGAGGGCAGCAGGCAGGGCAACAGGGCTATGTCTCTGGCCCACCAGCAGTCTCCAGGTCAGCCTCTGCCAAGGGCACACAGGTTCTTCATGGCCCCAAATCTCTGGATATTGGAATCTGTTTGAGTAGTGTTTTCCAAACACTAGAAACAACCTTGTAATGAGCTGTCAAATCAATGTATTTAATCACAGCCGTATTTAAAAAAAAAATAGAACAGAAAATATCACAGTTTAACTGCACTTAGTAAGAATCTTATTTTATGAAACTTTTGGTTTAATGATAATAGATACATACCAACTTTGGGATCACAGTGTAAAAATGTGTATTGCTTACAGTTGGTCACAGTAAGAAACTATTTGAGAGCTGCTGCATAGGACCTCAGAGCAGAGACCTGCCAGCTCAAGCCACTTGGCCTATGGACTGGGCACTGGGTGCCTCCCCCTGGCCAAAACTGAGCCACAGGTTCCTCAGGAGAGGCAGGAAAGGCTTTGCCGGGGGAGGCCACCATGTTGGTCTGTGGACAGATGACTACCAGACTGGCTCTGCCAGGTGCTGCCCGTCTGGAGGCAGGGGAGGGCTGAGGAGCCCAGCGAGGGCCCTCCCAGTGCCCCTCCCACAGCCAGCCAGGCAGTTCAGGAGATGGTGACTCACCTGAGGCATCCAGGCTGCGTGACATGGGGTGGCGCTGAGGAGCCTCTGACCTCCTGGGCCTAGGCCGCCTCCTTCATCCCTGCTGTGCCCAGCCTCTCCCAGGCAGAGTCAGAAAGCTCAGGTGTCAGGCCCTACAGAACTCCAATCGGTTGTCTTGCCCTGGCTGCCGTACCAGTGTCAACCCCTCCCCTGGGGGCTGGGCAGTGGCTGCACCCGTGGCTCATGCTCACTGGGAGAAAAATATCAGCCTGTGAATGATGGTTCCTTGTGCCACACTAACTTGCCCACAGCTTCCCACTCAGGGCCACTCACCCTGGTTCAGCCAAAGGAACAGAGTGCCCTGTTTGAATATTCTCAATTACACACCTTACGGCCAAGGATAGCACCATGTCCCTGCCAGGAAGGCCTTTCATTTCAAAGGGATGATT
This sequence comes from Pan troglodytes, assembly GCF_028858775.2. NCBI lineage: Eukaryota > Metazoa > Chordata > Mammalia > Primates > Hominidae > Pan > Pan troglodytes. The sequence continues at coordinate 68,955,618 of NC_072398.2, forward strand.
GACATGCAGTCTCTCTGCTGCCACTTTTCAATGACGTGGCAGTAGCTGTTGGTTCGCTATCAGGAGACCAACCTGGTCTCAGCTAAACCTGGGGCCTGGGGGGCCCTGACCCTATGTGGTAACAGTTTAGGAAGGGACTTCTATTAGGTGTGGAAACCCTGAATCCAGTGGGGGTTGCACTGGGATCGAGGAACAGAAAGGTCACATGGAGTTAGAGTTGGATGTTCCTGGTGGAGACACGGCCTTACTTCCCGGATGGATGTTGCTGGGGTAATTAAGCTGAGTTCTGGCTCACAGTTCTGCTTGAAACTTGGCCGCCCCTACCCCCAGCTCAGAGGTATCTTGTTCCAGGGACAATGCTTGGCATTTCAGCTTTCAAAGGCATTTCCTAATAATCCTTAATGGCTACAGAAGAAACTGCTTTTCTAGATGCCATTCTGGTGGGAGGGTACATATTATTTATAGCTGGTGCTACAGAGACAGAGATTTGAATTTGGCTTCTCTAATCTGGAAGAAAACTAATTGGATTGGAGCCAGGCCTGAGCCCAGGGGAGGGCCCTCACCATAACTGCAGCAGCCTTGCTGCCCTGGGCTATCCAGGGCCTCCTATTTGAGAGCCTTGGAAGCTGTTCAGACGTTAATTAAGCTGTTGATGCCCTGCACTGGGCAGGCTGGCAGGTAAGGCATCATCAGAGATCTCGTGCCACTTTCCACCAGAGCGGGGGTGACAAAGCCCTCATGCCTTGGGTGTGATAACTCCCGTGCCGGGGATCTCTGCTGCCTGAGGCACTGACATTCTGACAGTGGGGTGAGGCTACCCTGACAGGTCCCTTCTTAGCCACCTGTGGTTCAAGGCATTTTTGCCTGAGGAGGCTGAGGCTTGCCAGAGTGTCTGGGGTCCCTTTGTGGGGGACCACTAGGCTTCTAGAGTCTGACCCTGCCCACAGGTGGGTCAGAGCCTGAATCCTGGTTTTATAGAGTTAGATCAGACCTCTTAAGGCTTGGAGGTCAAGAGGGAGAGCAATTGAAGAGGACCTTGGGAGGTGGGAGCTCTCACCAGCCCAAGTGATGATCACCTCCCAGCTCAAATCAGAGCAGCTGAAATCTGCCCATCCCGACACATCCCACGTGGTCCCTTTCCCTTATAAAGGGAAACAAAGCAGGCCCAGCCTGCCTTCCCCTCCTGTCAGTCACACACCCTCACAGTCGGGAAGCCAGGGATGTTGAAGTCTCTGCAGACTGCACTGTTGGTCTCCTCAGCACAGTCCAGGGCGGCGAGATACAGGGCCGGCCTCCAGGCTGAAAGGACAAAAAACCCAGGGGTAAATAAGAGGGGCTGGTACCCCCTCTGCCCACCCATCTCCCCTAATGCAATGCCTCACCCCTGCCAACCCCAAAGCACCTGATCCCAAAGCTCTCATGACAAAGGTCACACCTTCCTTGGAAAAGGACCTCTGAGATATTCCAGTTGGTCTGCATTTCTAGCGTCTCACAAAAGGGAACCTGTGTTTTGGATGATTAGCATAAGTCATACTGCCTCATAATGGTATCTGTTTCCCCATTACTAATCGGGGCCAGGGATGGGGGCTGAGAGATGTTGAAGGAGTCTGCCCTGCTTCTCGCCATCCCCCCAGCCCCCCACCCCCCAGGAAAAGCCCTGGTATTGCCTTTGTCCCTGGGGCTCTAAATGGGATCAGTTCCAGAGGGTGGAGAACATGCCTTAGGGGATCTGGAATTCCCCAGGGGACCCTTAGGGAAGTTTCCTGGGGCCAGAGATACTGGTAGTGGGCAGAGCTTGAGTGACTGGGGTAAAGGGTATCAGGAACTGGGTCCCCAGACAGAAACAGGAGCATCTGGAATCCAGGAACTGCGGGGAAAGAAGCCTTGAGGCCAGAGTCTGGCCCCTGCATCAGGCCCCGGGCCACAAGGCTGCTGGCCGCTGAAACATTGGCAGAGAGAATAATGGCACCATTCTGGGCCACAGCCCAGGATCTGAGAAGAAACAAGCTCATATACCAGGCAGCTCTCCTGAGCTCAGGTTCCAGGTCAGGTGCCCCGTGAGCATCCACCAAAGTTCCACCCACATGGAGGCTGCTCCAGCTGGAAGCCAAGGTGCGCACAGAGGAAGACACACAAGCCGTGAGAGGGCAGTGACAGGGGCCAAATCATGTGGCACAGAACTCTCAAGTTTGGAGAGGTCGGCCCTGCAGACCAAGGCATGGGCTCAGCAGGAAAGGTGGAAACAGAGTTGAACCTAGACCGTCGGTCCAGTGGGCAGGGAACTGCCTGAGCAAGGTGGAGGAGGAGAGGACTGGCAGAAACCAGGCTGCCTGGAGAGGAGGGTTTTTGGGAGGCATGGGAGCCAGAATAGAAGGGAGCAAGAAGAGACCAGACTGGGAGTGTCTGCCTGGACAGCTCAGGATGTCGTCCATGGCAGCTGGACCCACATGCGTCTCTGAGGCAGATGAGAGGAGGAGGAGGCCTGCCTGGTGGCAGGCACAATTCCCATTTGAAGCTCATGCCCCAGGGGCAGGGAGTGGAATTTACACAGGCAGCCCACCCAGCACCCATTAAGTACAGAACACTAATATCTGAATAACATCCCTGATGGTCACAGTTTTAGCAGGACCTCTGACCCCACCTGATATGGTCTGGATCTTGTCCCCTCCAAATCTCATGTTGAAATGTGATCTCCAATGTTAGATGAGGTGAAAGGTATTAGATTAGGTAGTGAAAGGTATTAGATCTTGGGGGCAGATCCCTCATGAACAGCTCGGCACTGTCCCCTTGGTAACGAGTGAGTTCTCACTCTGAGTTCTCATAAGATCTGATTGCTTAAAATAGGGTGGCACTTCCCAACCCCCTCCTGCTTCCTCTCCTGCTTTGCCTTCTGTCATGAGTAAAAGCTCCCTGAGGCCTCCCCAGAAGTTAAGCAGATGCTGTGTACAGCCTCCAGAACCCTGAGCCAATTAAACCTTTTTTCTTTATAAATTACCTAGCCTCAGGTACTTACTTTTAGCAATGCAAAAGCACCCTAATACTCCACCCTAGAACTTACTCCTTACGATGTCTCAGAAGAACACAATTTCAGAAGGTATCAGAGCTCCTAAGAACACTTTACGCCTAGGGAAGGAGTGTTACCCTCACCTCCATGAGAGAGATGCAGGAAGAGCCTGGCACACCCTGACGCATCCCTGGAAAGAAGGCAACTAAGCTGGCCCCTCTTGGGACTGATACAAGGGAGGGGGCTCTGGGAGCTGGGAGGAAGGCCTGTGGCCACACCACCCCCTTCTTTCCCCCACCTTTCTTGCTGGTAGTCTGCTTTTGGCATTGTAGCTTCTGGACTCCTCGAAGGAGGGAGGTGGGTGGGGGGTTGGGAAGAGGAAGTAGATGGAGGTATTTACCAGAGTCAGACTTCAAAAGTATTTAGCAGAGTGAGGTGAGCTACATCCTATGATGCCATTTCCCCAACCTCCTCAACACCCCCCCACCACACACTTTTTGGGGAGCCTTCTTGACTCCCTTAGCACACAAGGATAGCAACTTGAGCCTATCCAAGTTGAGCCTATCCAACTTGAGCCTATGGCAAGCTGGGGTGCATCCTTTGGCTTTAAACCTCACCTGCAAGGCAGCCTGCACAAAGGCAGGTATGGTCAGGGCCTGTTGCATGCCAGGCCCAGGATGCAATCCCTCTGCCCCTACCGGGGATTGCTGATCCCCACCTGCCTCCACATCCTGTCCACTCTCCTCTGAAGTCTCTTCCCTCACCCAAACCTCCATCTCTTCATGCCTGTCCTAGGTTGGCATGAACCCGTGATCTGGTTTTTTACTGACCTCACCTCCAACCTACCCTCCGTGTCCCATGAGCTAGTACAGGTTCTCATGGCAGGGCTTCCAGAGAAACATCAACATATTATTTCTCTCCTGGTGAGGTTCTAATGTGCTCCACCCCTCACTGGCCTCTCTAGCCACCAAATGATCTTTTCTTTCTGTGGATCTGATTATGTCAATCTCTATTCAACATTCTCTGGGGGCTCTGACTTTAGAAGAAAATCTACAACCAGAAGGCAGTTCTTCATTTGGCCCCTGTCCACATATCCAGCCTCCTCTTACGGTTATTTTACGTTAAATTAAGTCATAGATATTCATAAAATATCATTTCTAAGTAAATTAAAATACTGAAACATTAATTGCTGAACATAAGTTTAAAGTATATATGCTTTGGCATCTTGTTTTTGTATGGCATAGAGAATATAATTGGGTCTGTAATAAGCATGAAAAGCTGAGGAAACATGTTTCTAGAAATTATGAAATGGTGAATGTTAATAGAAGACAGTCCACAATGCTTGCTAGTTTTCACTAGAAATTAAGATTACTAAGGAGTAAAAACTAATTAATATAAGCAACTAAAACTAAAAATAATAAGGGACATAATTCTGTATGGCACGGTTTATAAAGGAAGTCATAAAATGTAAGGATGTATTTTAATTAAGGGAAAAAGAGAGTCATTTTGTTCTAAAGTAGAGTGACTGGTTATTTCACAATGAGAAAGAGGAACAGTACAGGACAAACCAATGGATACAAGGAAGTTGTGAAGAGAAAAGAACTTCAAGTGTGGTCAAATGGGCTAACTTATAGTTTTTGTGTTTTTTTTTTTTTTTGATGAGCCTTAATATCAAAAGTACACTGATGAAAAATCAGAATTTGGTCCTCTCTGTTAAAACAAGGTTTTCTTGAAGTATTGATCTGTTCTTAAAAGGAAACAGTGAAAGGTTTTTCTGTACCTTTTAGGTAATTTTCCTAAAGAAAGATCCTTTGTTTCATCAAGATGATTCCCTGTGCTTCATGTTGTCTTTATTAGGTCCTTGATTACTTAAGAAAATGGAGTCCTCTCTATAAAAGAGCTGTTTTTTCCGCAACAATGTAACATTCTATATTTTCCTTTTGAAGTCTTTTAATTATCATTCTGGTTAGATGAATGACTGTGACTTAACAGTGACCTGTGATCCTATTTTGATCAAGTGATTTTTTTGTTTTGCTTTTTTGTTTTTGTTTTGAGATAAGGTCTCACTATGTCATCCAGGCTGGAGTGCAGTGGTGCGATCGATCGTGGCTCACTTGTCCTCAATCTCCTGGGCTCAAGTAATTCTCCCACCTCAGCTGCTTAAGTAGCTGGTACCACAGGTGCACACCACCACACCTGGCTAATTTTTTAAATTTTTAATATAGAAATGGGGTCTTCCTATGTTGCCCAGACTGGTCTCAAACCCCTAGGCTCAAGGTATCCTCCTGCCTCGGCCTCCCAAAGTGTTGGGATTACCGTCATGAGCCACCATGCCCAGCCTGATTAAGTGTTTTAATTTTAAACCTTTGACATTTTGTACAAATTTCCCAAAATCAAATTCTAAATTAAGGCTTTCTGAACTTGAAGTAACTTTGGAACATTTCAGGGGGCCCTGAACATCTCAAAGATTCTGCAAAGGAGAGATACTAAACTAGTTAGGCTCATTTGATGTATTAATTATACGGGAAGCATTGTCAAACAAGAAATGATGTTTAATCTTCTTTGAGTTATATTTATTGATGTATGTTTATACTTGCTATTAAGGTGTATCCCCAAAATTATATGATATTCCTAGAAATATGATACATTATCAGCCTTAATTTTGGTTATTAGGTTAAAATGTTGTATGCACAGCAATAACCAAATTTCCTTGTCAATTGTGTCATTATTACTATGAACTCTCATCAGATCTTTAACCACAACCATTTTAAGTCTTATTGTCTACAGTTAATTGCTTTATTCTGATGTTTTTCTAAAAGCTTTTTTCTAAGCAACTGTAATCCTAAAGTGCTTCATCTTCAAGGAGATCCACGGCAAAGTCTCTGATAAGTACCATTTCTGATAACTTCGAGATAATATGATTGGACTGGGAAAGAATTTCCAGAACTCTAATGAAAAAAACTGATGGGTCTGCAAAACTGATAACCAAGATCAAGCACAACAAGAATTAATTACATGAGACTAAATGAGCTAATGAAGAATTATGGGTTTTTCTGGTTTTTAAATTTGAAACGTTGCTGGTTCTTTTTAATGTTTTGTTGTCCAGATTTAAGAAAACTTATTTTCTTTTAAGCTATCTATAGTTTACAGCAATTTGGTAAGTATACTCTTGTGAACAAAAATGGAAACATTTTCCCCCTGCAAGACCTCTCTGGAATTCAGAAACTATTTGTGAATATTCCTATTTTTATGGCAATACTGTTATTTGCATAAGTTCAATAAGTATCTGCTCTCTTTACAACAGGATACAATAGGAAACACTGGTCATATTACCAAGGTTTTGAGTGTGATGCCATACTTGAGAATATACCTATGATGAATCTATAGGTACTGCAGGTGAAATCTGAAGTTGGGCTTGGGTTGACTTCCTAGCCTTGAGAAGTTGTTAAAAGTCCAATCTGAGATTCCTTATCGATAAGTTCTAGCAAAGCAAACTTAAGAAGAGCCTATGTGGTCAATCACTATTCTTGCCACACTTATGTAAATAATTAGGCCAAGTCTGATGAGACTAAACATATTCTGCAAGCAAATTAGTCTGAATTTTATTTTATTTTATTTTATTTATTTTATTATTTTATTTTATTTTAGATGGAGTCTTGCTCTGTCATCCAGGCTGGAGTGCAGTGGTGCAATCTTGGCTCACTGTGACCTCTGCCTCCCGCTTACCCTGATTATCTTTGGTAGAAATGGGGGTGACTATAGAGAGAAAAAATATGTTCCTAAAGAAAAACTATAGTACATCTGTTATTAGATTGTAGCCTTGTTGATCATTTTTAAGTTTTTATCATCTACCTATAAGATGGATTGAATTCTGAATTCTTCCAGTTTCTTCCAAAAACTAGCTACAATTCTCCAACTAAGAACAGGAACTGTTCTGTGCCTAAAGCCCTATAAGCAGAAGCTGAACAACTTGATATAGATTTCAAGGGACAAGTGTCATGCCTGATGTGTACGCTACACAAAGAGCTCACCAAAATGCCCAATGCCATAACCAGAGACAATCAAACTGCAAACCAGGACAAGAAGTTGACAACTTCATGCTTTCCCAAAACTTCTGAACAAGAGTTTCATTGGAATAAGACTTCCACTTTATCCTTGATTACGTCTCCTTTTTTTGTCTGGCAGGATAACGCTGTAGTCAGAATTTCACAATCAGTGGCTTCTGTGGGTAACTTCACAAACTGTTGGATTTGTCACGCTAAACCCAGATCTTTACATGACCAAAGGGATCCTTTAGTCCGCCCAGTGGGTAACTTCAGCAACATCCCTAACACAACTGTTGTTCAAACTGTACTAGTGGTGCCTTTCATAGAGTCAGACTTTTAGACCCATGTGTTCTCACCTCCTGCTTTAATTTAACCCAGTCATGGGATACTAGATAATAGAACTGCTACCTACTAGCGAACAGGGAATCTGTGCAATTGCTGACACTTTCTGTTGCACATGGATAGACACATAGTGTATTGAGACTCAGTTGCAAAAAAATGAACAAATAGTACTTGCTTAAAAAGGGTAAATTCCTCATCTGGCTCATTCTTTGATCTCTTCAATTTTAGTTGGTTTGGTTCATGGGTCCCTGGCTAAGCGTCATATTGTAAACTCTTAGTATTATCCTGGGGAGAGTCATTATAGTAGTTTCCCTGTTAGACTGTATCCTCTCAAAGAGTCTTAAATGTCTATATGCAGCCCTCTGCTGAATGCTAAATGGTCTCTCTCCAGCTGGAATGATAAAACTCCAAGAAACGCATGATAATGACGACACCTTAACCTATAAATGATGTGTTAAGACCGAAAACCCAGAACGATGATTACTGAGAGTAGTGCTGATGCCCTGTTTTAGTAACACTCTCACCTAGGTGAGAACCTGACCAAAATGGGTGAATCGTTAAATAATATTTCTAGGAGGCCATTGGTTGGGACTGAGCTCCTGCACAAGGCCCAAGAGACCAAACCAAGATGGAGTCCCTCAAGCTGAAGTTCCACGCCACCAAGCCAAAACTAAGCTGTCGATCTGACCTTCCAAGATCAGGAGAGACTGAGTTAACAGTCAAATCTTCAAACAAGCCAGTTTCAGCCAACATACAGAAGTCTCCTCTGCTTTAACCTTTAAAAGGGACCGAAATAACCAATCAGATTTTTGATCTGTTTCTACTTTCTTCAGCCTTTTTCTGTCTATAAAGCCAAACTCCTCTGCTCAGCTCATCAGAATACTCATTCTGTAAGACAGAATGTGGTGTTGTCCAATTCCAGAATCACAAATAGAAGCCAGTTAAGATTTTTGAATGTGGTGTAATTTTGTCTTTTGACAAGTAACAGGAGATGGAATAGAGAAGGTCCTTATGTGAGTGCTCCATTGTTAAAGCAAAGCTGCATTTAAGCTTTACTGTCAACGCAATGCAGAGCTGGGTGACAGAGGCTTTTTGAAGTGTCAGGTGTCTTAAATGCCTAACACCAAAATGATCAGTAGTATCAGTCTAGCTCTACTACTGGGGAGAAAACCTTTTCCTGGTGCAATTATTGCTCTGAACAGCGTAATTTTTCTACCAACCACAGAATAAATGGACTAATGGAGAGGGGAAGGGTGGCGAGGCAAGAGAAGTTGGACAGCTGTAAATCTTGGATTGATGGGTGAGGGGATGCCTTCTGGTAGGGGGCGTTGTGGGGATTCTGCTGAGCCCCCACTGGGGGCTTGGTCTGGAGTCAAGGGCAGCGTCCCCTGCCCCACTCACAAGTGCAGGGAGGGCACTGGGTGGAGCAGGAAGCCTTGCTTGGAGTTTAACTGGCTGCAGCACCGTGAGCTCCACACGTCTCTCTGGACCTCTGCTTCCTCCTGGATCAGCGAGGGCCAGGATGAATGATCTCTAATGCCCCTTCCAGCTCTGACAACCGTTCAGGTGCTGGATGGCAAACAACTCTTAACAAGAAACATGCAGCCTCCGAGTGTTAAGTGGGTCTGGACTTCCATGAAGACAGAGGCACAGATTTACCCAAATCACCAAGAGCCAGTCAGTCCTGGTGGTCTAATGACTAGAATCTACTGACCCTCAGCTCTGGACTCTACACCGAAGTATTCAGGAGCTCTCCTGACACAAAGAGTTAGTTTATGCCCTGTCCAGCTAGTCAGCACTATGCGGTCACCAACTCATGCCTTCCTTCCTCCTTGCTGACAGTTTCTGGGCAGTGACGTCACTGGATGGACAAAATGCCTTCTCTACCCCTCACACCTGGCTGACACCCCCGGTCTGAGTCAAGAGGATCCACGGCACCAGCAGAAGGTTCTACACTCACGCTGTCATTTGGAATCCTGTGAGGCTCAGGCCACTGGCCACCATGAACGTGCAGTGGGCTCCTACTCTGCACCAGGCTCTGTGCTGGGAATCACAGGTACACATAGCAGATGTGGCCTGTGCCGTGGAAGAGAAGGGGGGCAAAACCAACACTGCTCACTGTCACTCAAACACACGCCTTACGAACCTCACCTCCATAGCTCGGCACATGCTGTTTTTCCACCTGGAGTATCCTTCCTCCTCCACCCACCTCTCTACCTGCCCAGGCTCCAGAGAGCCAAAAAGAGCTGGAGTCAATGACCTCCTCCAGCATCTGTGTAAACCTGGAAAGTTACTTACCTGTTTTAAAAAAAGAGGAAGACAATATCCATAGTACAGATATTTTCCCGGGTAAGGATTGTCGTAATAATGGCCTGTGAAGGCCCTTAGCAAAGTGCTGGCATAAGGCAAGCGTGTAATAAATAACTACTGGCATGAAGGCCTTTGGAGATCAGATTAGCCCTCTGTGACTTTCCCCTCCCCTGGGTTCCCATAAGAAATGGCTGAACCACTCCTTTGGCCTTTTTCAAACACAGCTTTGTAACAGTTGCCAATTTTCCTTCTATGAGTAGCTCATTTCCCCAACTGCAATGCAAACAATGCTTATCACTCAACAAATATTTGCTGATTGATTAGCCAGTGAATAGCAATGAAGGTCTAAATTGGATACAACCAGTTTCCAAAACATACAGTGAGACAACCGGAGCTGCTCTGGAATAGAAAGGGGATAAACCAGGTTCTCAGAAACACATGCTCTGCCCCGGGGCAGCAGGTGCCTAGAGAATCTACTGCCCTAGTCACTGAAGAAATGAACCCTATTCAGTCAGATTAAATGCCTGAAGCCAGCCAAATATGGCTGCAAAATTCTTCTCTCTCCCTGTGACCTTCACTCTGTCTCTGTTCCTGCCTCAAGATACAGGTGTCCTCAGCAGAGAGCATGGGCAGTACTCACACAGCCCAGGGTGGGATGAGCACAGCCCTCTGCGGGCCCACAACCAACCTTTCTCAAGAAACCTCAGGGGACAGAGATGAAGCGAGACCAACCCTAGCTTCTCAGCAGGGCCTCACCAGGGAACACCCCTTTGGGTTAGAGTGGAGGACATTCTTCATTGCAGGCTGACAGCAGATTCTGCCAGTGCCCTCCCAACACGATCTGGCTCAAGGACTGACTCACACCAATGGCTCACAGGAGACCTCCAGTTTCCACTGAAATCTCCCACCTCCCATTTACCCTGGCTCACCCCCACAGACTTTGATCCTTCCATTTCCTTTTCAGAGGTTAAATTCTGATTTCGCTTTCTTATTTTAGAGAAAGGCTCGATGCACTGGGGAATCCTGTTTGGAAGTGGTAACCCTCATCCAGGAGCAGAATGGGTCAGTATCTAGACATGCAACTCATAGGAAAACTAAAAACTCTGCATTGCAAGAGGCCAAACATGTGAGTCAGCTGGAAGCTAATCTTTCCCTCCAGCACTCTCAAGAAGGAAGAAATTCTAGAATAAGTCCATCTGCAGCCACTGAACACCTCTTATAACCTCAAAGTGGAAAGTGATCTGGGAATTTTTATGATGTTCATGCCCACAATGTCCCCTGAGATTACCTTCTCTTAGGTGTTCCAGTTCATGATCCATGTTCTTCCTCCCTCCTCCCCTGACCAGATGTGTTGACATCACTCCTCCCCTGACCAAATGTGTTGAAATGGTGTGAAGCGCTGCTCAGAAAGGCACGTTCAGCTAATGGGACCAGTGAGGCATGTAGGCAAGTGTAAACTGGAGGTCAAATCAGCTTATAAGTTTCATTTAAAAATAATTTTCCAGGACCATATGGCTAAAAGACGTACACATGGTTCCATCTCGCCTCTTCAGAAACCAATCTGCAAGCTGCTCAGGAAAAGAGGGAGGGTGAGTCTGAAAACTAACATCTACAAAGGCACTGTTCTACCACAAAGAGTTGAATTTATCAAGAAATACCAACAGTGGAACAATGGTTCCAGTTCCCCTTTCTCTAGAAAGAGGCCTATTTCCAAAGATGCCCACAGTTCTCATTCAATGACCATTTCAGGGTAGGAGGCCGTGCTAGCGACCTAGCACCAGAGTCAGGAAGTAACTCCATTCAGAGGCAGCAAGTCAGGAACAAATCACTATCACTATACCACTCCTGCCCGCCAAATACCCACTACCTGGGCTAGGTGGATGTGTGACACCACAGGAATCTTTAAATTGTGGAAAGGAAACTATGAGACAATGTATGCCGAGTACTTAGTAAGGTGCCTGAAATGATAGGTGCTCCGTAAATATTAATTACTATTATTACCATATTTCCTCGACTCTAAGTCTTAAGTGTTTCAAAATTTTAGCATTTCTGTAATAGAGTTCACCTTCAAATCTTTATACATGTAGTGGTTTTTTCCTATCCTTCTACCCCTTGGGCTATCATAAAATGAACAGTGTGTCTCACAGTTGATGGTGTCTTGGAATTCAGGAAATATAGTTTTGGTGCCCCAACCAGGGATTGGGAACATGGAGCAAGAGCCAAACACGCACCAAAGGCCTCTGTGTGCATGTTAAAATATAAGGGTCTGAGCGGGGGAAGAGAGAGAAGGATGTGGCCCAGAAGCTAAGGAGCTGGAGGCGGCAGGTCAGGAGAGGCCCGGAACAGAGATAGGAAAACTGCCAGGTGGGCATACCCACATCAAAGACAAAAATGAGAAAGGAAGTCTATGTACCACCTGGTCAACCAGTTGAGGGAGTGGAGAAAGGTGGCAGGGAGGCAAAATGGATGCCCGTTCCCTTTTCTCCCCAGCACTGACCCACAGCAGCTAGGGAACCTGGCAGGAAGATGACATGGGTCCCTGGACGAGAGGAAGAGGACTGCCACAAGGCTGGACCAGGAAACGGTAAGGTGTCAGCGGACCATGCGGAGGAAGGAACAAAGGAGACCTCTCGCAGGGAAGGAGGCAGTAACCTGGCTGGGGACGAACCGGGAGAGCAGGGCAGGTCTGGGGGCCCAGGCCGCGGAGAGGGAAAGAAGCTCGGGATGAGGGCCAAGAGGAAAAGGCAAGGGAGCGGGAGGCAAAAATGGAGCTGAGAAACATGAAGGTGGGGGGCGTGGGATGCGCGGAGAGGAAGAGGTGGGCGGAGGTGACTGGAAGAGGGACGCGCTCCCGGAGTAGGGGGCTGCCCACCGGGCAGGTGGAGGGGTCCGGGCGGCGGCGCACGGGGGAGCGGGCCGCCCCCGTTTCTCACCTTTGACGTCTTCGGCCAGCGCCTTCCACGTCGGGGCGAAGGCGATGCAGTGGCCGCACCAGGAGGCGAAGAACTCCACGGCCCAGGCGCTGCGGGAGCCCAGCACCGCGCCGCGCACCGTGTCCGCCTGCAGCAGCGTCAGCGGGTCGGAAGGCGAATAGAGCGCCGAGCGCGGGGCCGCGTTAGCGCCGGGAACCGCGAGCAGCCACAGCAGCAGCAGCTGCAGCAGCGACGGCGGCGGCCCGGAGCCGCGGTTGCACCTCCCCATCCTCGGCGCTGCGCTCACCACCACACGCAAGCACCGGATGAGTCGGGTCCCGGCGCCGCAGCACCGCCTGCCTCCGCCCGCAAGGAGGAGCCACGTGGCCCCGCCCCTGAGCCCCCGCCCCCGAGCCCCCGCCCCCGAGGCCGGCCCAGCCACCCCGCCCCGCCGGCCGCTCCTGGGCGCGGCAGCGGGCGGGGCTGAGCTTGTTGCAGGGGCTGGCCCTGGCCGGGCGGCGAGCCATCCTTTCGCGGTCCGCCGAGGCCTCAGAGCAGCGCGACCCGGGTTCCCGCCTCAGGCCCCAGGAGGCGAGGTGTACAGTCCGGTAAAGGAATGGAGCGCCCGCCGAGCGGTCGCTGCGGGGGTAGCCTCGCGGAGGTTGTTTGGCCTCTCACGGCCCCCGTATCCAACGGAAGAGGAGTCCGTTGGAATAGACGACCCGGATTTCGGCTGTTGTAGGGCAGTTCCTGGGCTCCCGCAGAGCGATGAGACGTTGTGAATTAGATGTGAGAAGAGGGGCGCTTGGTCTACGACCACCAAGACCCCACAGGATCGATGCACCCACCCCTGCTGATGACCATGACCATCTAAAGGGGAACATCATTTGAGGGGCCCTACTCATGGATCAGAAGCCCCTCTTCACTGTGGGGTGCGCTGGGTTGGCGGGCAGTTGCCGTGGAATCAGTTTCCTCAGGACCCATATCTGACCACCCTCATAAGGTTGTTAGGGCGATTCCAACATTCGGGGTTCCCAGCAGCCCAGATCCCCCACATCCAGCTCTTCAGCCTACTCAGAGCTCTCCACGCTCACTCACATGTCCCTCTCGCAAGTAGCCCGATCAACTCACCTGGTGTCATGGGCACTAAGGTGTTAATGGATTTTCTCTGGTCACCTTTGCAGCTCCACTGTTTTGAGTGAGTTATTTTAAGGGGAGAAGGTGCTCCTCAGACGGTTGTCACAGTGATATTTTTCCTTTGTGACTGCCAGGTTAGCCCCTTTCACCTGTAAGAGCTTTGAGCCTAGATTTGTTACTCATTTATTCAAGTTTTACTGAGTGGTGTCATGCCAGGCACTTGTTTAGGTATAAGGATAAGGCAGTAAACAAAATATAGACTCTAGGGACGTGGAACTTACATTCCAGTGGGGGTAAAGAGATGATACATAAGTAAATGTAGATCAGATGGTGACCGATGTTATGAAGAAATATAGACTGGTGTAAGAATAGAGTGGCAGAGGAGGTGCTATTTTACACACGAAGATCAGGGACAGGTCTACCCTTAATATTTGCAAGAACTGAGTCAGTAGTACAAATGGAGGCCCACATATCATGTCTACATATTTTAAAACTACAAATTAAACGGTGATGTAAAATTCCTATCTTTTTATCTTGACATGTGTACCTTCATCATAATCTGGAAGGCCACATTTAAGTTTAGGATTCTTGGACCCTTCTGAGATACACCCTCGAACGTAGTGCTTTGGAGGGGGAACATGTCCTTGGCCCTCAGCCTTCCTTCTTCTCTTGGCACCCCAGCTCTGTCCCATACTTCAAATGGCCTTTTGCCCACACCTATAACAACGACATCTGCACATCAGAGTTTTGTCCACACCTCCTACAAATAGCATCCCCTTGACCACCCCTTGCTCCTCAGGAGGATAGACCTTGGGAAAAGGCTGAGGCAGCCTGTAGCTGGTGACCTGTTGCTATTGCGGCACTATTTTCTAGGGTCCCAGGAACTCACAGTATGCTCTAAAAAGGAGAGGGGCAAGAGCTCTGAGTGAGTACATCCCGTTGGCCCGTGGGCTTTCTTGCCCTATGGAAAGGAACATGGACGGAAGAGAATCAGGTGCTCAGAGCCCTAGATTGGGGCTCCTCTTGCCCCAGTCTTGAGGCAGTTCTAAAGAGGTAACATTTGAGCCAAAGACCTAAATGAAGTATGGGAGGAAGCCCTGTGGGAGTCTGGGTTAGGAGCACTCCAGGAAGTGGTCCAGAGGTTGGAGTTTTTACTCCCTTCATGTGTTCATATCTGTCTGCCTGAAGTCTTAAGCTGCATAGAGAAATTATGTGTTAGCCAATTGGAGTGTTAGTACCTTGCTAACTCTCCTCCCCATGACGCAGCCAATTCCAGTTGCTGGGTACTCCTCCCCGGGACTCAGTCCCTGTACAGCTTCTGCTCTCCAACTTTTCTCGCTCCTAGCAGCCTCTGGAACCAGAATGGACGGTCCTCTAGTAACGCTGGATTCTATGGGTTGGAAGTACTGCAGCGGCTGGATCAGGTTCCAGTAAAGTTTTGTACCTTCAAATGTCTCTATTGTTAAACAGTGTTGTAGTTATCTTTCCCATGGGCCTAGAAATTAAGGAGACAAATGTCTACTGAACATGCTGAGTGCTTGAGAAAGACACTCCAGATAAATACATAAAGACTTGCTTGTTTGAATATCTGTTTCAGAGCATCAGAAATGGCAAAGAATACAAACTATTTGAATGGAATAGAGAAAAGTTTCTTGGCAATGGTGCCAAAGAGGTTTAGGACTGAGAGTTTTAAAGTCTGGGGTTTCTGTATCTCATCAGAAGGGGGATTTTTGACTTTTTAAAGTCTTGGAAACCATTGTTCAAACAGAATCTTGAAACTTAAACAGATAAGAGCAATAACAAAGATATAACCTAGAGCAAAACCCACTTTCTGTGGTCAGTGGGGCTCCCTAGGCCTCTATTTGACAATCACTGGTTTAGAATTAAGAGCAGAAAACATAAGAATCGCAATTGCCTTTCTTGCGCTTCCTGGAACTTCCTGGGATGAAAAGGTTGCGGAAAAGGAAATCTACTCAGAAATGGGTGTTGAGAGAGGAAGGGGTGCTGTGGAAAACCCCGGAAGCTGGAGGGAGCACTTAGAAATTCCTACCGAAGTCCCCTTTTCCCCCTTCCTACATATAAGTTGTAGGAAAGGGGGCCGAGATGAATCAGATGAGCAAATACTCATGGTGTGGGCTAGCACTTTGCACCTGCTGCTCTAAGGATTTACAGATGGTACTCATTTAGTCCTCACACCAACCCTCAATATGAGGGTTGATATTATACCAACTCTGAACCTCAACATGAGGTTGATAAACCATTTTTACAGATGGGGACTGAAGCGGAAGGGGCCCTGTTGACTTTACCACTTGTGAATCATTCATGTGTTATGCATGAATAAAAGAGAGGGAATTTGGAAGTCTGCCACCCAAAAATGAAATAAATTATGAGAGGAACGCAGCTTATACACAATTCACATAATTATAGTGAGCAATAGAAGAGTGTTTGGTAAAATATGTCACCCAGTAGCATTAGATGACTTTCCCCTTACTCATTCGCACCAAGGCTCAGAGAAGGTGTATGCAGCTGGAGGCAGGTGCCCAGCAACAGCAAAGAGACCCTTGCTTTGTCCCTCAAAACTCTAGGTCTTCCAGATGAACCTTTCCACAGCTGGGACAGTTAGAACCCTAATTCTGAAAGTTGGAAGAAAAATAGCAAGAGTGTGTATCAGTTAGATATGAAAGGAAAGAGAAGGCACGTTCCAAGGGTCTACTGAAAATGGTTTACTGGAAGGACTATTCACAAGGTTGTGTGCAGGGCAGAGGGAACTAATCTAGGGACTGGCAACAGCAAAAAGCCTTTCTAGCACTCCTGGACCAGAGCAGAGAAAGGGAGGGAATTTTGTGATGAAAACCAGTGACAGCAGGAAGTGAGGGAGAGGGGCTGCCCAACTGGTGTTGCAACCACATGATGCCACCACTGCCAGAAACACAGGGAGGCACTGGGAGAGTATGACTTCCACTTTTTTCTCCTCCAATCCTCCAATCCTTCTTGCCATTGTCTCCCACTGGCCAAACCCAATCAAAGCCAGAGGGTGAACATGCCCTGATTATATAGTCTGTAGAAGTTGGCTTCCGAGACAAAAGGCAGGACAGTAGAGGGTGGAGAATGGAGAATAATGTACCTAGTACAGGGTCCCCAAATTTGGGCCCTTCAAGACCTTAGAAATAAGAATGGAAAACACAGAAATCCCTGAACATCCTTCTGTGAGTCTCCTGAGTAGGAGTTGGGGGCTAGAAATCTATCTGATCATTAGAGAAAGCAAGCCGGAGGAAGAGGGTAACAGAGATTCCTTCCCAGCTGCTCATCCTTTCCTATCCACACTTAGTCTAATTGCCCTATTCTGTATCTGTAGAGGAAACTGAGGCCCAGAAAAGCGGAGTGTCTTGCTAAAGGCCACGCAGGAAGGTAATGGCAGAGCCATTTTTGCCAGGCTTTCCAATACAGCCATAGAAGTATTAAGAAGGGGACGTCTGTGAAAGGGATATGTGGGCAGACTCCCATGTTCAGGTCAACCTTCCCTGGTCCCCAGGTCACCTGATGGCAATTCAAAGGGCATAGGCACACACACCCGCACACACACACACTACACACACACACACACACACACACACACAGAGCTAATTATTTAGAGTAGAATGAAGATACAAGACTATAGACTCAAGAAGACCTTGTTGTCTGTGGTCTTTGGCTTAATATCAGGGGTGAGGCCTTTTGGGAACCTGCAAGTCATCAAATGAGGCCTAAAGTCAGAGACAGGAAAGCCACATTGTTGATTTGCTGGGATACAGGGTGCTAACCTTCCACAGAGAAGATTTCTGGGGACCTTGGCAACGTGATGCTATTATAAGATTTATTTGGGGAAACTTTAAGCTTCTGGAGTGGATGTTCTAATTTGGAATATTTCCTACCGTGACTTAAGGATGTATACGGCAGTTCTTCTATAACAGATAAATACTCACAACTCTAAATAAGGTACTATACAACACTATGACTGCAAATGGACAGAATTTATCAACTTTTTAAATAACAAGAGCATTCTCAAAATTTCCCTGAAGAGAAGGTAATAATGTTATCAGTACATGTTAGAAGCTGCATTAAATGTGTGTGTGGAGGGAGAAGGGTGGGAGGAGCAGGGACAAGTTGAAAGAGGGCAGTCAGCTGAAGCTAGGTTGGGCTCATCCTCCTTCCCCAAAGCCACCAGTTTAACTCTCGTGGTAGATCCTGGGGTATGGTAGATGAACACTTGGTCTTTGGAGTCAGGATACTTGGGTCTCAGTCCTTGGCAACTCTCTGAGCTTCAGTCCCCTCATCTGTAAAATGGGCAAGCAGTCATTTTAAGTGTGTAGTTCCCATCTATGAGTGCTATGGTGATTGTTATATGTTCAGCTTTGGCTCTACTAGTGGTTCCCATTACCTATCCAATCCCCAGCCTAGTCTAGACGCCTGACAGAGTTTACCAGTCCAAGGGTGAAAAGCAGTTTCCTTTTTCTTTTTTTCTTTCTTTTTTTTTTTTGAGACAGAGTGTCACTCAGTTGCCTAGGCTGGAGTGCAGTGGCACAATCTTGGCTCACTACAACCTCTGCCTCTAGGGTTCAAGCAATTCTCATGCCTCAGCTTCATTAGTAGCTGGGATTACAGATGTACACCACCATGCCCAGCTAACTTTTGTATTTTTAGTAGAGATGAGGTTTTGCCATGTTGGCCAGGCTGGTCTCGAACTCCTGACCTCAAGTGATCTGCCCATCTCCATCTCAGCCTCCCAAAGTGCTGGGCTTACAGGCATGAGCCACTGTGCCCGGCCTGGAAAGCAGTTTTCTATTTTTCCTATTTTTAAAATATTAGATGTTTCTTTTAAAAATACGACGATGGAGGGCGGAATGAATAGGTGGAATACAGAGACTTTTTAGGGCATTGAACTTAACTGGTGTCGCTTTGTGTTCTCTTTGGGGAGGTTGTGTAGAGACGGAAAATTTTAATTTTCTGACCCCGTTTCATTAAAAATTTTTTTTGGCTGGGCACGGTGGCTCACGCCTGTAATCCCAGCACTTTGGGAGGCTGAGGCAGGCAGATCACGAGGTCAGGAGATCGAGACCATCCTGGCTAACATGGTGAAACCCCGTCTCTACTAAAAATTCAAAAAAAAAAAAAAAAATTAGCCGGGCGTGGTGGCAGGCACCTGTAGTCCCAGCTACTCAGGAGGCTGAGGCAGGAGAATGGCATGGACCCAGGAGGCGGAGGTTGCTGTGAGCCGAGATTGCGCCACTGCACTCCAGCATGGGCAACACAGCGAGACTCCGTCTCAAAGAAAAAAAAATTTTTTTTCATGCCCATGTATTACTTTTAAAAATCAACTTTATTAACGTATAATTTACAGACAATAAAATTCACCCACTTTAAGTTCACATTTCCATGTGTTTTGAGAAATGTGCATACCTGTATAACCAACAGTGCAATCAAAATGTAGATCAGGCTGGGCTCAGTAGCTCACTCCTGTAATCCCAGCACTTTGGGAGGCCGAGGTGGGCCAATCACCTGAGATCAAGAGTTCGAGACCAGCCTGGCCAACATAGCGAAATCCCATCTCTACTAAAAATACAAGAAATTAGCTGGGCATGGTGATGCATGCCTGTAATTCCAGCTACTCAGGAGGCTGAGGTGGGAGGATCGCTAGAACTCCGGGAGGTAGAGGTCGCAGTGAGGTGAAATCATAACACTGCACTCCAGCCTGGGTGGCACAGGGACACCCTGTCAAAAAGAAAAAAAAGGAGTCATCAGACCTTTTCTTGAGTGATTATGCCACTTTATATTCCTGCCAACAATGTAGGAGAGTTCTGGATGCACAACATGCTTGCCAATATTTGGTGGTGTCAGTCTTTTTGAGTGTTAATCATTCTGGTAGGTGGGTAATACATCTCATTTAGGTTTTAATTTGCATTTCCCTGGTAACTAACAGTTAAACATCTTTTCATGGCTATTCTTAAATATTCGTGTGTGTGTGTGTGAAGTATCTGTTGAAATTTTTGCTCCTTTTAAAAAGTTAGGTTGTCTTATTACCGAATTGTAAGAGTTCTGTATGTATAGGTATATATGTACTTAAATTTACGTATATACATATATATGCTGGATGCAAATCCTTTGTCAGATGTATGTTTTGCAAACATTTTCTATCAGTCAATAGCTTGTGTATTAAATTTCTTTCTTCTTATTATTATTTTTTTGTGACAGAATCTTGTTCTGTCGCCCAGGCTGGAGTGCAGTGGTGCAATCTCGACTCACTGCAACCTCCATCTCCTGGGTTCAAGTGATTCTCCTGCCTCAGCCTCCCAAGTAGCTGGGATTACAGGCACACGCCACCACGACTGGCTAATTTTCGTATTTTTAGTAGAGACGGGGTTTCACCATGTTGGCCAGGCTGGTCTCAAACTCCTGACCTCAGGTGATCCACTTGCCTCAGCTTCCCAAAGTGCTGGGATTACAGGTGTGAGCCACTGCACCCAGCCTATTCATTTTCTTAATGGTATCTCTTGATCAGCAGAAGGTTTTTGTTTTTATGAAATCTATTTATCTTTTTTTTTTCTATTGTGGTTTGCACTTTTTGTGTCCTAAGAAATCTTTGCTTATTCCAAGGCCACAAAGATGTTTTTGTATGTTTTCTTTTCTTTCTTTTTTTTTATGAGACAGGGTCTTGCTCTGCCACCCAGGCTGGAGCGCAGTGGCACGATCACAGCTCCCTGCAGCCTCGACCTCCTAGGCTCAAGCGATCCTCCCACCTCGGCCTCTGAGTAGCTGGGACCACAGGCACTCTACAATGCCCAGCTAATTTTTTATTTTTTTATAGCAGCATGGTCTCACTATGTTGTCCAGACTGGTCTTGAACTTCTAGGCTCAAGCAATCCTCTCATGTCATCCTCCCAAAGTGCTGGGATTACTGGCATAAGCCACCATGCCCAGCCTTTTCTTGTATGTTTTCTTTTATAAATTTTATAGTTTTAACTCTTACATTTAGGTCTTTGATTCATATCAAGCTAATTTTTGTGTATGAGGGTAAGGGTCAAAGTTCATTTATCTCCATAGAAATATCCAGTTGTCTCAGCAACATTTATTGAAAGGACTATCTTTTCCTTATGGAACTGCCTTGGCAGAGTTTTCAAAAAATAATTTACCATATATGTGTGAATCTATTTCTAGACACAATTCTGTTCCACTAAAATACATGTGTATATGACACATATGGTATCCTTGTGCTGGTATCACACTGCCTTGATTACTATAGCATCATAGTAAGTCTTTTAATGAGATAAAATTTATATACCATAAAATTTACCCCTTTAAAGTGTACAATTCAGTGGTTTTTAGTATAGTCACAAAGTTGTGCCACCATCATCATTATCTAACTTCAGAACATTTTTGTAACTCCAAAAGGAACCCATTAGCAATTACTCCCCACTTTCCGTTGACCCCTGAAAACCACTAACCTAATTTCTGTGTCTAAAATGGAATCTTAGAATATGTAGCCTTTTGTGTTTGGATGCTTTTACTTAGCATAATATTTTCAAGGGTCATCCCTGTTGGAGCATGTGTCAGCATTTCACTCCTTTAAGTGACCCAATAACATTCCATTGAGTTTTATTGGTTGAGTTGTTTTCACCTTTTGGCTATATAAATAATGCTGCTATGAACATTTGTGTATATGTTTTTGTATGAACATATGTTTCAGTCCACTTGGGTATATTCCTAGGAGTGGAATTGCTGGAGAGATATTTATTTATTTATTTATTTATTTATTTATTTGAGATGGAGTTTCATTCTTGTCGCCCAGGCTGGAGTGCAGTGGCACAGTCTCAGCTCACTGCAACCTCCGTCTCCCGGGTTCAAGCAATTCTCCTGCCTCAGCCTCCCCAGTAGCCGGGATTACAGGCATGCGCCACTATACCCGGCTAATTTTTGTATTTTTAGTTGAGACAGGGTTTTGCCATGTTGGCCAGGCTGGTCTCAAACTCCTGACCTCAGGTGATCCACCCGCCTCAGCCTCCCAAAGTGCTGGGATCATAGGCGTGAGCCACTGTGCCTGGCCTGTAATTCTTTATATTAATTGGTAGCAATCCCCTAGTTTTATTTCTCTTTTTTGAATTGTTTTGGTTATTCTAGTTCTTAGCATTTCCATATGAATTTTAGAATCAGCTTGTTGGCTTCTTTTAAAAAATAGGAAGCCTATTGAGATTTTGACTGGGATTGCACTACATTTATAGATCAATTTAGTTTGCTACATTTTAATTTTTTAATTAGTTAATTTTTTAAACTATGTCCTCTGTGTGGGGTCAGACTCATAGTTAGGAAGCCAGGAATCCAGACTGGATTGCTAAAATCTTTTCCCACATCTTCAGGATGAGAATGAAGCAATTTTCAGATAGCTTATGAGGTAGATAGGCCCGCAGGCCCCGAAGCAATCTAGCTGAAGACTTCTCTATCATCTTGTCTGTTTTGTACATTTGTTACCTCATGTTGTTTGTTTCCTTACTGTTACCACTCAGAATTTTAGTTCTTTGATAATCTACCCTGTCTTAACAGTGCTAACATGGATATTTGGTTCTGAGCTCTGAGCATTTGGTTCAGAGATCTGTGCTGGAGCCAGTGTGGAGGGGGAAGCTAAGGAGGAAGCAAGAGAACTTCAAGGGCATGTCAGACTCAGGAACAAAAGCTGAGCCTCTTGCCAGCTGAAGGGGCTCCCTGAGATTCTGGGATTTGTCTGTATAAAGGAGTGCCTTAGACAGGACTCTCAGTTATACTCAAAAAGATGCTAAATTGAACTAGCTGTGGCAGGAAAGGGGAACCGATTGCCTCAAAGAGCCAAATAGAGGGTAGGGGAAAGCCGTGACACCATCTTTCCTCTCTGCACTTCTAGTCTCTGTACTTTGGCTTCATTCTCTCAGCCCAGCTGCTTCCAGAAGGCTAGAACTCTGGTCACACGCTTTCATTTTTGAGGTCAGAGAGAAAAGACAGAGCTTCTCTGCTGACCCTAGTTAGAAAAACACTTGGGGGGAACTGATTGGCCAGGCTTGGGTTATGTGTTCATGCCTAGATCAGTCGCTATAGTCAGGGAGATGGGTCATCCGGCGCAATGTGCTCATTCCTATAGGTAGGAGAGTAAGCACTGTAATTGGCAGCCTTCACTAGTACTGCATGTTTGGAGTAAGGAAGGCGTACTGTTACCAGAGGAAGGGGTCACGTGGGGCTGTACAGACCAAAGCGGACAATGACCACCACTGGGAGGGATAAGGTTGTACGGATCAAATGGGAGAATGAAAGAGTCCAGCACAGGGCTTGAGACAGAACAGGGCTAAACTCATAGGAAAGGCTGAGGTGTGAGTACATCTGGAGGCCACAATACCCATGTTAAGATGCGTCATGAATGTACTGAGATTTCCAGGTGTTTAGGAAAACTTGACTTAAGCCACTTGGGTGCAAAAAAGGGGGAGAGAAGCATACAGAGAAAAAAGAATGTCTTGCAAGAATTTGCCTAGCCCACGTAGGCATTCAAGTAACGCTTGCTGAATAATTGCCCAAATGAAATACTGAGTGTTTTTATGGTCCCAGGTGATGACCACATTAGCATCCAGATGTCTCATTCTTACTTTAAGACAGCCTTGCTCTCAGCAGACATTCTAAAGGATTCTTGAGGCTCCACCCCTTCTTCTCTATTTACCCAGTTGCTCCGTGCTGTTGTCTGTGGAACAAGTCTCCTTTAGAGGATGCTTCTGTTGGACATATGGGCTTTCTGGGCTGGCTGTGCGCAGACATAGCCATTCATATGCCAAGCTCTGCAGTTGGTGGTTGGCCCTGCCTCACCTGCAGCTGGGTACTGCAACTTCTGGTCTAGCAGGGGGAGTTGGAATGTCTTGTCTACTACTGTACTTTTACAAAAACATAAAATACCCTGTCAGCCTCTTGGTGAGCTCAAATTTTTCTAGCTGACGTTAGGGGCTCCTCTTCCTAACTTTGCCTTACTACCTGAAACAAGTTACCTTTCTGCCTGTCCTTTCTGGCAACTTGTTTATATTATTAATCTTGTCTTAAAAGTAATCACAAGCCAGGTCAGTGGCTCACATCTGTAATGCCAGTACTTTGGGAGGCCAAAGCAGGAGGATCACTTAAGCTCAGGAGTTAGAGACCAGCCCAAGCAACATAGCAAGAACCCATCTCTACCAAAAAATCAAAATATAAGCTGAGCATGGTGGTGGCATGCCTGTGGTCCCAGCTACTCAGGAGGCTGAGGTGGGAAGATCGCTTGAGCCCAGGAATTCAAGGCTGCAGTGAGCTGTGATCACACCACTGCACTCCAGCCTGGGTGACAGAGCAAGACCCTGTCTCAAAAAAAAAAAAAAAAAAAAAAAAAAGTAATGACAGCTGCGATTGTCTCCCTTACCATTCACCAATTGTATGAGACCAGATCTCTCTTGTCCTTGCTTGTCTTTGCACGTCCTTGTAGATGCTCAGGAAATGTTGGTTTAAAATAAAAATTATCATAATAGCCATGAATCATTGAGCATCTATATAACCAGCATGATGCCAGGTGCTGGCAATATAGTGATGAACAAAGATGGGCATACTGAGCAGCTAATGAGGATGAAGCTCACCCACAAAGCCCATGTGAGTGCTCGGAGGTGTAGAATGTTTTAGGTAGAGAGAGGAAGCCTGGCTACCTTCAGAAAACACTTCAGTGTTTCTGCTAAATTGTCTAAGTGAACTCCTCAAAGGGGACCTAAACCTCTTAAGATCTAGGAATTTGTTGTGATCCTGATTCTCTAAATGAATACTCATTTATATTTAATTTTGTATTTGTAATTGTGTATTTATTTTCTTAAAGAGAGCCTCCCTCCCCACCAACCCCTATCCCCCTGCTTCCCCAATGGTAAAATATTCAGACTGCAGAAAACCCAAATCCGCCCCTGGTAGTAAATGCAAGACATGGTCCTTGCTCTCTAGTAGTTTACAGTTTAGAGGAAGAGACACTGATCAAAGAGTTGCACAAACAAGTATATCATTGTAAAGTGTGAGAAGGTAACAAAGAAGAACTGTGGAGTGCCGGGGTGCAGTAATAGAGAAGGAGTCAGAGAAGCTTCCCTAGGCTGAGAGCTGAAGTTGGGGGAGTAGGCAGCAGTTAGGCAGGGGAGGGGATTCTTTTTTGAGACGGAATTTTGCTCTGTTGCCCAGGCTGGAGTGCAGAGGTGTGATCTCGGCTCACTGCAAACTCCACCTCCTGGGTTCAAGTGATTCTCCTGCCTCAGCCTCCCAAGTAGCTGGAATTACAGGCGTGTGCCACCACGCCCAGCTAATTTTTGTATTTTTAGTGGAGATGAGGTTTCACCACGTTGGCCAGGCTGGTCTCAAACTCCTGAACTCAAGTGATCTGCCCACATCAGCCTCCCAAAGTGCTGAGATTACAGGTTTGAGCCACCACGCTCAGCCAGGAGGGGATTCTTAATGCTTCTGCTGCACTGTCACCAGAGTTCTGTGCCCAACTCAGATCTGAAGTAGGTTTCTAGGACACAGAGAGGCAAAGAGGCTGTCCTAGCCTGTTGGTCCCAGAATTCTTCCTGGTCTCTCCCCTCTAGAGTCTTTCCCAGAGCACCTCAGTCCCTGCTTAAAACTTTCCAGTGACTTTCCATCCACTTAGAAAATTCACATTCTGTGTAGACCTACAGGTACTGCCTGCCTCTCAGACAGGGTCTCCCGCTCCCCCTGCCCTGCGCTTCTCACGCCACACCACCAACCTGTGACCGCTGGGGTGGTCTTAAGACTACCATTGGCTTAAGTAGTGTTAACTTGGTAGCCCCTCCCCCATGTCATATTCAAATGCACTATCATCTTTCAATATTTTTTTCTGAATAAACTCTTTGGAAGCAATGTTTAGAATTTTGCTTTGGAAATTAACTTTGAGAAACTCCTTTATTTTATAATTGGCTATGATTTCTCAGCAGTTACTTTGCACATGGAGAAGTTACTACAGAGCCAGAAAATCTAACCAACAAATTGTGCTCAAATGTAATGCAATTTTTTTATGATTAATACATGTAATAGGTAGTAAAGACTTAATTACATCTAGACCATTTAGATAGATGTTTATTAATATGAATTTTGTGAGATCATTCCCTCTCCTCATCTGCAGGTATGTTCTGAAGGCCTAGGAAAGCCCACTGGCCCGGGTGCTGTGGCCGCCATGCCTACAGGATGTCTCTGCTGGCTCCTGCCTCAGGCCCCCATCCCCGCTGTTCTTTCTGCCTGCATGCTCTTCCTGTGGCTCCTTGAAACGAGTCAGGGAAGGGGAATGCTAAGTGGCCCACTCCCCTTATTTACTCTGTTACTCAAATAGTTTCCTTGGGCTGCCCTTAACAAAGTACCACAAACTGGGTGACTTCAACAAGGCCAGAAGTTCAAGATGAGTGCTTCAAAAATGTATTTGCTCATAGGTCTGGAGCCAGAAGGCCCAAATCCAAGTGTCTTCAGGGTTGGCTTCTTCTGAGGGCTGCGAGGGAGGGGGTGTTCAGGCCTCCCTGGTAGCTCGGGCTCTCTCTTAGCCTCAGCCATTCCCTAGCTTGCAAACACAAACTCCTGGTGCTTCCCAGCGCCTTCCCTCTGTCTCCAAAGTTCTCCTTTGTGTAAAGACACTGTCATATGGGATTAGGACCATCCTAATGACCTCATCTTAACTTGATTACCTCTGTAAAGATCCTATCTCCAAATAAGGTCGCATTTTGAGGTAGGGGATGGGGTTAGTATTTCAGTTTTGTTTTTTATTTTTGAGGCAAGGCAGGATCTTGCTCTGCTGCCCAGGCTGGAGTGCAGTGGTAAGATCATGGCTCAGTGCAGCCTTGAATTCCCGGGCTTAAGCAATCCTCCCGCCTCAGCCTCCCAGGTAGCTGGGACTACAGGTGTGTACCACCATGCCCAGCTAATTTTTGTATTTTTTGTAGAGGTGATATTTCACCATGTTGCCCAGGCTGGTCTCAAACTCCTGGGCTCAAGCAATCTACCCACCTTGGCCTCCCAAAGTGCTGGGATTACAGGCATGGACCACCGGGCCCCAACCTAGGACCGCAACATCTTTTGGGGAAGTATGATTCAACTGATAACACGTTTGTTGATTTGATTTTACAATTGGCCTTCTGTTCTGTACCCAAGGATTCAACCAACCATGGATTGCAAATATTCAGGGTGAAAAAATTCCACAAAGTTACAAAAAGTAAAACTTGAATTTGCACGTGGTGATTACTACACTAATTCCACATGAATGAAGTGATGTGGAGGCATTGTAATAGGTACTATAAGCAATCTAGAGATGATTTAAAGTATATGGGAAGATGTGCATACGTTATGTGCAAATACTATGCCATTTTATATCAGGCACTTGAGCATCTGTAGATTTGGATATCTTCAGGGATCCTGGAACCAATCCCCCATGGATAGAGAGGGACAACTGTATACCTCCTCATTAATTAGGTCTTAGTTCAAATGTTCTCTCCTGAGAGCTTTTCGTCACCAGCCTCTTTAGAATCCCCTTCCTCCTGCATTACTATATCTTTTCCTTAGCAATGTCATTGTAACAAGAAGCCTCTACATTGGTACTTATAAACTTCTAATTCCATGTTCAAATAAATATATTTCCTCCCTACACTGGCTTGAAAAATGTTTATTCTGATTTTCTGTGTGTTGTTTTCTTTGAGCCATGAATTATTGAGAAATAAATTATTTAATTTCCAAATGTTTGGGATTTTCTTAAATATCTTAATGTGATTAATTTCCAATTTAACTGTATTGGGGGTTATTTTATTTTGTTAATTAGTTTATTTTAGAATCAGATTCTCACCCTGTCACCCAGGCAGAGTGCAGTGGCATAATCATAGCTCAGTGTAGCCTCAACCTCATGTGCTTAATTAAGCAATCCTCCTGCCTCAGCCTCCCAAGTAGCTGGGACTACAGCAATGCGCCACTACAACTGGATAATTTTTTTAATTTAGTTTTTGTAGAGATGCAGTCTTGCTGTATCACCTAGGCTGGTCTTGAACTCCTGGCCTCAAGTGATCCTCCCGCCTTGGTCTCCGGAAGCATGGGGATCATGGGCATGAGCCACTGCATCCAGCCTGAAGCTGTATTTTAAAATGTGTATAGTTTTAACTCTTCTCAATTTCTTGAGCTTTGTTTTTGTGGTCCTGCATATGGTCACTCTTGGTAAAGATGCCACACTCACTTTAGAGTGATGTGCATTCTACAGTTGTTGAGTGTTGTGTTCTGTAATTATCAGTTAGGTCAAGGCAGTTGACAGTGTTGTCCAACCATCTTGTCTTTACTGACTTGTTCTATCAATTGCTGAGAGAGAGAGAGATTAAAAATCTCTTACTGTAATTGTGGGACTGTCTTTTTCTCTTTTGTTGATTTTTTTTTTTTTTTTTGAGACGGAGTCTTGCTCTGTCACCCAGGCTGAAGTGCAGTGGCGCGATCTCAGCTCACTGCAACCTCCACCTCCTGGGTTCAAGCGATTCTCCTGCCTCAGCCTCCCGAGTAGCTGGGACTACAGGCGCCTGCCACCATGCCTGCCTAATTTTTTGTATTTTTAGTAGAGACAGAGTTTCACCATGTTAGCCAGGATGGTCTTGATCTCCTGACCTCCTGACCTCGTGATCTGCCCGCCTCGGCCTCCCAAAGTGCTGGGATTACAGGCATGAGCCACCATGCCTGGCCTTTCTGTTGACTTTTGCTTCATGTATCTTAGTCTCTGTTATGAAGAAGAATGCACATGTTTATAATCGTTATGGCTTCCTGATGAATTGATCCTTCTATCATTACAAACTGTTTTTATCTGTGGTAGTACTTCTTAACCTTGAATTCTATTTTATCTGTTATTAATATATCCATTATTTTATCTGTTATTAATATATCTATTGCTGTTATTTATCTGTTATTAATATATCCATTGTATTGCTGCTGATAAAGGAGGATATATATATATGAGGAGGATATATATAAAGGAGGATATGTAAATATGCATACATATATATACCCCACATATATATGTGTATATATATATATACCCCACTTATATATATATACACACACATATATATGTGTATATATATACATATATACGCACATATATATGTATATATATACATATATACCCCACTTATATATATATACACACACACATATATATGTGTATATATATACATATATACCCCACTTATATATATATACACACACATATATGTATATATATACATATATACCCCACTTTTATATATATATGTATATATACATATATACCCCACTGCAGTCTTCTCAATCTTTTACAGTTTACATGGCGTAGCTTTTTCTATTCATTTACTTTCAAGTTATTTATGTCTTCATATTAAAAGTATGTCTTTTAAGACAACATGTAGTTGGGTCTTGCTTTTCCATTCATTCTCACAATCTCTGCCTTTTAATTGGAGTATCCAATTAACTAACAATGCAATATTGATAAGGTTGGACTTATGTCTTGCTTTGTTATCTTCTGTTTTACTCTTCTGTTGTTTGTTTTTCCCTTTCCTGCCTTCTTTTGGACTATGTGAATCTTTTCTAGAATTCCATTTTAATGTATCTATTGGCTTTTTGGTTATGCCTCTGCAATTTTTAGTGGTTACATTAGGGCATTGGTTCTTACAAGGGGGGCAGTGGACATTTACTCCTCCAGTGGACAGTTGGCAATGTCTGGAGGCATTTTTAGTTGACACAGCTAGGTAGGGTGGCACTACTGACATTTAGTGGGTAGGGGTAGAAGCCAGAGATGCTGATAGACATCCTTCATTGCTCAGGACAGCCCCCCATCACAAAGAATTATCTGGCCAAAATGTGAATAGTGCTGCTATTGAGAGACACTAACTTCTCACAGTCCACTTAGAGTTAATATTATACTTTACATAAACTCTTCACAGTCTATTTAGAGCTAATATTGTACTTCACATAAAATGCAGAAACTTCATAATTGTGTAAGTCCATCTGCTACCCTGCTGCCTCTGTTCTTTATAACAGTGGTTCCTGTTATAAAGAACAGTTCCTGCCTGCTGCATATTTTGTACATAAAGTTTTACTGGAACACCGCCACGGCCATTACTTTTGGTTTTTATATGGCTACAAGTGGCAGAGTTGAGTCCTTGTGACAGAGATTCTATGGCCCCAATCCAAATACTTCCTATCTTGCCTTTTACAGAAAATGTTTGCCAACCCGTGCTTTATATTATAGTTGTCATATCTATTAATTATATCTACTTATAAAACCACCCACAAAAAATATTAGTTTTTAAAATTCAAATTGTAGTCATATATTTTTAAAGAAATTAAGAGGAAAAATAGTCTTTTCTATTTATTTAGATAGTAACCATTTTCAATACCCTTTATTCTTCCTTGAAGATCCAAGTGTTGATCTGGTATTATTTTCCTTTAGCATGAAGAAAAACTTCATAATTTCCTGTGGAGCTCTGATGGCAATGAGTTTTCTCAATTTTGTTTTATCTGAAAATGTCTTTGTTTGCCCGCATTCTTGAAGGATATTTTCATTAGCTATAGAATTGAATGTATTTTTTCTTTCAGCACTTTAAAGATGTTTTTATGACTATTGATGAGAAATTAGCAGTCATTCACATATTTGTTCCTTGTATGTAATATGTTGTTTTTCTCTGACCGCTATCTCATTCATTTTGCTTTTCAATAGTTTGACTATGATGTGCTTAGACATGGTCCTGTTCATAATTATTCTGCCTCAGGTTTATTGAGTTTCTTAAATCAATAAATTTATGTCTTTCATCATATTTGGGAAAGGTCCAGCCATTATTTCTTCTAATATTTTTGTTACATTCTCTCATTCTTTTCCTTCTGTGACTTCAACTGTAAGTATGTTAGACACAGGTTCCACAGGTTCCACAGATTCCACAGGTCTCGGAAACCCTTTTCAGATTTTTTCAATTTTGTTTTTCTCTCTGTTCTCAGATTGAGTAATTTCTATTGACCCAACCTCAAGTTTATGGATTTTTTTCTTGATTCATCATCATTCTGTTAAGCCCATTCCATATTTTTTTCTTTTAGATCTTGTAATTTTTAGTCCTAGAATTTTACTTAATTACTTCTATGATGTCTATAGAAACTCTTGTAGATTCTTCTGAGATTCCCTACTTTTCCATTTATTGCAGGTATGTTTTTTCTTACCTCATCAATCATGCTTATATAGCTGCTTTAAAGTCGTGTTTCCTGATTCCAGGATCTGAGTCATTTTGTGATTCTTTTCCGTTGAGAATAGACTACATTTTCCTGGTTCTTTATATGTCAGATATTCTTGGATTTTTTCCAAGACATTGTCAGTGTTATGCTGTGGAGACTTTGGATTCTGTTGTTTTTTCCAGAGAGTTGGCTTTTTGGTTTGGTTTGGTTTTAGGAACAAGCGAGTTAACTTGGCTGGATGTTAGCTACAAATGCTGTATCTTGGGCAGCAGCTCAAAATGAGTTCACATCTTCTAGCTCAAGCTGGGCTGGTTTGAATGTGTACCACATATGTGTGATCCAGGGCAGCCAGCGATGTGGGCAGTTTATACACAGAACTTGAGACTTCCCTTCTCTGACTCTCACTTCTGGGATTCCCTCCTCATTTTCTAAATGGCTTTAGGTGCCCTAAACTGTGTCTCCTGGTCTTCAGGCCAGAAAATATTGCTAATTTCCCACCAAAGTTTTAGCTGCTCTACACACAGTACCAACTGCAGCCTGCCTTCAAATTAACTGTCATAAAAATGGGACACTTTATTTTATATTGTTTCCCTCTTCCAAATGTTGACTCTGCTTCAGAATCTGCCTGCCTTTTTCACTCTCCAGTGTCTGTATGCAGTTTGTGTGTGTGTGTGTGTGTGTGTTTTCCAGAGATTATAGTTTGTATATGTGAGAGGATGAATTCATAGGAAATTATTTGGTCATAGTGAAAACAGAAGACCAGATTTAAACATTTAAAAAATGTGTTTTTATATAAATAAGCCTATAGCAATAAACAGAGCTTGAAATAAAAAAATAAGTTATCCACAATCTTTTTTCAGCTCATCTATAGTCCCTTCCATGTCTTATCTTTATATTCATTTTTAACATTGTTATGACAATGGTACACTTATAATTTTGTATCTTTTTTATATATACCACTTACCAATGGTGTGCTGGAAAATGTTTTAACAACTTGCTCTCTGGGGATGGGGTGAGCCCTAATTGGTAGTGTTTGCCAATTTCTCTCGTGTAAATACTCCCACCATGGCTGATTTCATGCTACTGACATGACATCATGGAATGCAGAGTTGGGAAGAATGCACACAATTGGCTCTCTCAAGCCAGTATGGGCTGAGTCCAGCATACCACTAATTATAGTGGTTGTAAAATATTCTGCCAAATGAGTGGGTAACAGTTTACTCCATTATTTCTACAACATTGAATATTACGGTTATTTTTAATATTTTATATTCTTAAACATTTATGCATATCTTTGGTGTTTATCTCTTTTTCCTCAAAAAGTTCATTAGGTCAAAATATATATGAAAAATTTTGTGGTTCATGGTACAAATTGTTGTGGACAAGAGTGGCTTTTTTTTTTTTTTGAGACAGGGTTTTGTTCTGTCCGCCATGCTGTAGTGCAGTGGCATGATCTTAGTTCACTGCAACCTCGACCTCCTGGCTCAAACCATCCTCCTGCCTCAGCCTCTTGAATACCTGGGACTGAAGATGTGTGCCACCGTACCCAGCTACTTTTTTTTTTTTAATAGAGATGAAGTCTTGCTATGTTGTCCAGGGTGGTCTCAAACTCCTTGGCTCAAGTGATCCTTCCACCTTGGCCTCCCAAAGTGCTGAGATTTACAGGCATTAGTCACTGTGCCCAGCCAAGAGTGACTTTATTTTAAATGCTAATCTACCTGACTAACTTCAAGTCCAGGAACAAAATGTCTAGTTGATGTATTACTCTTTCTGTGGGAATACCTATTCATTTCAAGTTTTGCTTTTCCTCCAAAGCAACCCTTGATGCTGTTGCAGAAATAGGCTGTGATGCTGGTAGCCACCTACACTTCCCAGAGCACGTATACTTCCAGATACATTATATTCCACATACACTTTCAGAGCACATACACTTTTTCCCCGAGATAGAGGCCCTGGGTTTCGGGGGTTGCAGTACAGAGACCTACATATCTCGTGGATGCCCAAGAGCATGCTTCTGTCTTTAAGTTGCCCTAGTAAGTGACCTAAAATCAACAAACTGGATTTGACAGCCTCCTGCTTTGGTTTCTGGACTTCTTTGACACTTGGGCATCACTCTGCGTAAATGGCCCTTTCACGGAACAATTGTAATTTCCAAAAGTATTGTGCCAATTGATATGACCACAGCTCTGTACAAAGGTACCAACAATTTTTTGAAAGGGTGCCAACACCTTTTACCAGGATCCCACTGTAAATATAAAATAAATATTATCAGTGTATTCCTTCTCTTCTCATTTCTGTATTAAGATTCTAACATAAAACCTGCCAAAGGAACGTTCTGGACTCAACATTATGTTCTTCCCCAGCTCCTTTTGGGAAACTTGGCCTTGAACAATGCAACAGTAAGTCCATAGAGCTGCCACATAACCAGCTTATGTCATCTACAAATATCACAAGTGGATAAAGAGCAGAAGTGAAGCGTTTGGCAAAATCCCTTGGAGGGGCTATGTGCTTGTTTCTCTTTATATACCTTATCCAGTTTCTTTCCTATGCCTTTCTCCTCCACTGTTTGAATGTTTCTGTGAGATTCGAAGGAGTTCCATTTCACTTTCATCTCCCTAATAGTTTTTTTTTTTTTTTTTGAGACAGAGTCTTGCTCTGTCGCCCAGGCTGGAGTGCAGTGGCGCAATCTCAGCTCACTGCAACCTCTGCCTCCTGGATTCAAGCGATTCTCTGCCTCAGGCTCTTGAATAGCTGGGATTACAGGCGTGCACCACCACGCCCGGCTATTTTTTGTATTTTTAGTAGAGACAGATTTTCACCATGTTGGCCAGACTGGTCTCAAACTCCTGACCTCGTGATCCGCCCACCTTGGGCTCCCAAAGTGCTGGGATTACAGGCGTGAGTCACCGCGCTGACCTCATCTCCCTGATAGTTTTATCTCCTACTTTCCATTTCGGGGAAAAATGGCGTTTGGGGACTGAGAGGAGGAGGAGAGAAGGTATTTGGAGAGGAGAATGTAGTATCTACTTGTGCTGTTATTTTCCTGATCCTTTTATCTTTGGTGACCAGGATGACATGTTGAACTCAGCATGGCTTTCAGCCAGAGCATACCTGTTTCCCATAGACCTCCGATTGGCAGGGGTTAATCATGAAACAGCCTCTTGGCCATCTAGGGGTGCTCCTTCCCCCAACCGTGAACTGCAAAGAGCAGGATCCCTGGTAAGCAAGTGCTTGGTAAATGCTGGCTCCTTCCCTCCTCTTCCCTTTGCTGGGAAGCAGGCAGGCTGGTTGGATCCAGGGAAGCAGTTTCGTATGGTAGAATAAAACATGAGCTTGGAGTCAAGTCAAACTAATTGGATTCCTAGGTCCTCAGCTGACCTGTGTTTGATCCTGGACAAAGTCCTTGAGCTCCCTGACTCCTGCTTTTCACTGGGAGAACACTACCTGTCTTTGGTCACAATGAGGCTTATTGATCTATTTTTGTTTTGTTTTGTTTTGTTTCTAGATGGGGTTTTGCTCTGTTGCCCAGGCTGGAGTATAGTGGCACAATTACAGCTCACTACAGCCTTGACCTCCTAGACTCAAGTGATCCTTCTACCTCAGCCTCTTGAGTAGCTGGGACAACAGCCACAGGCTACCAGCCCTGGCTAATTTTAAAATTTTTTTTGTAGAGATGGGGTCTTTTATGTTGCCCAGGCTGGTC
This sequence comes from Pan troglodytes, assembly GCF_028858775.2. Lineage (NCBI taxonomy): Eukaryota > Metazoa > Chordata > Mammalia > Primates > Hominidae > Pan > Pan troglodytes. The sequence goes on from NC_072398.2 coordinate 68,990,322, forward strand.
TTGAACTCCTGGGCTCAAGTAATCCTCCCACCTTGGCTGTCCAAAGTACTGGGATTAGAGGCATGAGCCACCCACCCAGCTTATCTGATTTTTGTAAAGTTGCCCCTTCCCAAATCACCTACACAAAAAGCCCTACGTCACCAAAGAACTTTTACAGGAAACTCACATTGGAAGACTTATTGCTTCTTCTTGGGCTACCCTGGAGGGTGACATTCAGCAAATGGCAGGACAGCATCAGGCCCTGGTTTCCCTTCCTTCATCTAGCCAGATGACAGCTGCAGACACTATGGCTGGAGGAGCACCCCATGGGGACCAAGCCTCTATGTGGATTCATATTACTATTGCCCCAGGAAAGTAAACCCAGGCTGGGAGTCTGTCAGGCCTCTTGGGGACCGGGTGGAGGTGGAAGTTACTGCTTACGCTTACGAAGGAAGCGATCTCAGAAGGCGGAGGCCATTGCTGCGAGCTAGACAGACGCTCTCCCTCTGTGCTCATCTCTAGCTTGCTGGGGATCTCCTCACTGGCCAGGTATTACAGGATGGACTCCATCCATAAGGAAAAAACCATGACTCCCACTCAGACAGCGCCTGACTGTCCATGCAGCACTTGCTGCCTCCTTTGATGGAAGTAGGCAGGGCAAGCATGACTAAGATGATGGTGGTGAAGAGACCAAGGCTATAAAAGCTGCTCGGGTTACCTGCCTAGTGAGTAAGAACATACTCCACAGCCCAACCTGAACCCAGCAGACCACCCCCAGGACTGCGCCAGGAAGGTGAAAGAGGCAGCAGAGGCCAGTTCCTTCCTGGGGCAGCGGGCTCCGCTTCTATCATCAGGTTGCTTCCCAGGCTCCAGGGTGAGCCATTCTATACCCTTTTCTCGCTCCTCAAGCCTCCAGCATGCTTTCTTCCCCCTTGTACATTCACACAAGACCTCACTTCGGTCACTTTGATGACAAAATAGAAGCCATCAGACTGGAACTCCTTTTCCTCCCACCATCAAGCTAGAAGCCACCTCGCGCCCAGACTCATCTTCTGTCTTCCCTCCTGCCCCTTCCTCCCATCAACACCGGCCCCTCCACCTACACTCTGGATCCCACTTTGCTGCTGGTCCCCCAACCCCACTCGCAAATCTCACTTTTTCTCCCCTACAAGGTCAATTCCTTCAGCAAACAACCTGCTCTCTGTCTCTCACTAAAACAAAGTGGAACTCTTGTATGAACATACACCCTTCTCCAGATACTGCCCCATTTCCTCCCCCCTCTTCAAAACTTGACAAGAGTTGTCTGTCTTCGCTGCATCATCACCCTGACCTTCATGGCCTGCCCCACTCCCGTCTGCGTTCTGACCTCACCATTCCACTGAAACTGCTGGTCGAGGTCAGTGGCAGTCTCTGCGTTGCCCCATTCAAAGGTTATGTCTGTCTTCCTCTGACTCAACCTCTCAGCAGCTTGCGACACAGCTGATGGCCCCCTCCTTCTTGAAACACGTTCTTCCTTCAGCTATTAGTTTAAACCACATACATTCACTGGCTTGCTGCAATAACAGATTACCACAGATTTTGTGGCTTACAACGATGCAAATTTATTATTTTATAGTTCTGTAGTTCAGAAATCCAACATGGGGCTCACTGGGCTAAAATCAGAGTGTTGGCAGAGTTAGATTCTTTGCCAGAGGTTCTAGGGGCAAATCCATTTCCTTAATCATTCAGCTTATTAGAAGAATTCAGTCCTTGCGGCTGAAGGACTGAGGTCCTGTGTCTGGGCTGGCTGGCAGCTGAGGGCCGTTCCCAGTTTCTAGAGGTCACCTGAATTTTTGGCTTCTCCATCTTGAGAGCCGGCAGTGGTGGGTCAATTCTTCCTCGTGTTTTACATCTTCTGTGCCCCTTTCATCATCACACCTCTCTGACTCCCACTGCTGCCTTGTGTATTTGTAAAGAATCGGGTGGTTAGATTGGGCCCACTGAGATAATCCAGGATAATTTCTCCATCCCAAACTCCTTAACCTCAGTTGCATCTGCAAGTCCCTTTTGTCACCTAAGGTAACATATTCACACTTTCCTCAGATTAGGGTATGGACATTCTGGTGCCCACTGTTGAGCCTACCATGTCATCTGCTTGTTCTCTTCCTACTTCCCCAGAAACTCCTTCTCAGTCTCCTTTACTGGCTCTTAATCATCCCACATTTCTAAATGTGAGAGGCCCTCAGCCATCAGCCTTCAGCCCTCTTATCTCCTACACGTTCTCTGCAAGCAATCCCATCCGATTTTGTCCCTTGTAAATACCATCTGCAGGCTGGTGTGGTGGCTCACGCCTGTAATCCCAGCACTTTGGAAGCTAAGGTGAGTGGATTGCTTGAGCTCAGGAGTTTGAGACCAGCCTGGGCAACATGGAAAAAGCTGTCTCCACTAAAAATACAAAAAATTAGCCAGGTGTGGTGGTGCATGCCTGTAGTCCTAGCTCCTCAGGAGGCTGAGGTGGGAGGATGGCTTGAGCCCAGAAGATGCCACTGCACTCCAGCCTGGGTGACAGCGAGACTCTTGTCTCAAATAATAATAATAATAACATAAATAAATAAATACATCTGTGAACCAATGCTCCTAAATTTATATTTTTAGCCCTAAATTCACTCTTGAGTTCAAAATTCATGTATCTGACTCAATATTGCCATTGGAATAAATGACTGCCATCTTGAAGTTGACATGTCCTAACTGAAACTGTGGGTTTTCTTTACAAACTCTATTTCTCCCCTAGTCTTGACTCATTCAGTAAAGACATCACACCAGCTTGCTACTCAGGCCCCAGACCTAGGAGTCGTGCCAGAGCCCTGTTTATTTTTCTTTTTTTTTTGAGACAGAGTCTCGCTCTGTCACCCAGGCTGGAGTGCAGTGGTGCGATCTCGGCTCACTCCAACCTCCACTTCCCCAGGCTCAAGCGATTCTCCTGCCTCAGCCTCCCAAGTAGCTGGGACTACAGGTGCATGCCACCACGCCTGGCTAATTTTTGTATTTTAGTAGAGATGGGGTTTCACCTTGTTGGCCAGGCTGGTCTCAAACTCCTGACCTCAAGCGATCTGCCCGCCTCGGCCTCCCAAAGTGCCGAGATTATAGGCGTGAGCCACCGTGCCCGGCCTCATCAGCCGTTTCCTTGAACACCCTCTCCCTGATTCTTACACAGTCAATTCCTCTGCATTACTCAGGTCTCAGGTTTTTTGTTATTCGTTGTTTGTTTTCCCCGCTCAGGTCTCAGTTTTACAGTTGTCTCCTGAGAGAGGTCTTGGCAGTCCTCCTGAGAGTAGTTCTTCCCTTCTGCCTGGCCCAGCCTGCACCCCACCTTCCTGCAGAGTCATTCTCTCTTGATTTTCCCTGTTTAATTTCCTTCACTCCCCTTGTCTCCATCTGGAATGATAATGCTTATTTCTTTGTTTCCTTGTTAAATATCTTCCTTCTCACCTCCCACCCTGGCTGCTGTGCCAAGAAGGTGCATGAAGGCAAGAATCGCCGTCTGTCTTTCTCACTCCTGTTACCGGGGGCCTAGAAACATGCCTCCCTAGTGCATGTTTTTTGGGTGGATTTGCAGCAAATGCCCCACGTTCCCTCTATCCCACTCCCTTCTGCTCCCTGCTTTCCCACACTTTCTCTTCCTTTACAAGCTCTGGCCTGAGAATGGATGAGTTTTTTATTTTTTTTTTCCAGCACTCAATCTGTTAACAACTTTGAAGATCCCTGACTAAAACCAAATAATAATTACACTAATTACACTTAATTGTGAGCATTTATATCACACTTACTATTTCCGAGCACCGCCATAAGCACCTTACTCATCCTGAATAGGCACGCTGTTCCTCGGTTATTCCTCACTGTAATCATCTCCATTCACAGAGGAGGAAGGCGAGGCACAGAGAGACTAACATGCCCAAAGTTCCACAATAAGGAAATGGTGGCAGCAACCTCCCGAGAACCAGGCCTGACGGGCCTCTGCCAGGGCCCCATGCTTTAGATGGCCTGCTCTGGCCCCTGTCTGGCGGTGCCCTCCCCACAAGGCAAGGAGTCCTCGGAGCCAAGGGGAAGGCTCACTTCCTGCTTGTGGACTACACTTGGGAGCACACACTGTGGAATTCCAGCCCACACAGCCATGAGGCTGCTTCCAGGGCCTCTCCCCAGACCTGTCTTCCTTTGGGTGCATGCTGCCACCTCAGTGGGCCCAAATGGTGGCCGCAGGGCAGCTCTTTATGAAAAGTGTGGACAGAATTTGAACCAGCAGTCTCACTGTCCACACGTGGCCCCTTTGAAGGTGTGACAGAGCAGGGCGTGGGAAGAGGAGGGCGAGCCCTGGGCCTCCCCACACTCCCTCCTCCAGACACAGAACTATGTGGAGCCCCAGAGTTCTGCATTCACACCTGGCCTTCCAGGTCATTGAGAAGTGTATGTGTCAACGTAGGAGGGTGGAGTGTATTCTCCTTATGTCTGTCGGCTTGACTGACAGCTTTAAAGTATTTTAAATATTTAGACATGTGGTCTGTGGCCTCCTTCCATCCTCCCCCCCCCGGGCCCACAGATCCTGGGGTGGGTCTGAGTGGCAGAGCTAGGCGTGGACCCAAGAAGCCTGGCCCGGGCTCCCTCCCATGCTGCACCCGGGAAGCCTTTGTGTTCTGAGCCACGCGCCTTCCCAGAGGACGCCCTGCACCTTGGCTGTCCAGTCCTGTCCCCCACTTGCTTCTCCCCTGGGAGCTCAAATACGGGTCATTCCCACCGTATCCAGCAAACTCCACGACACTCTCTCACGGGAGGCCTGCTCTTGCTGGCGTCCTGAGCTGGTCACCAGTGATCCGTAGAGTGGTTCGAAGCATATGTTTTGGGTTTGAATGCCAGTTCCACCACTTATTAACAGTGACATCAGGCAAATTATGTAAGCTCTTAGCCTATTTTGTGTTCTGTTTTCAAGGATTAAGTGGGAACGTCTACACATTCAGTAAATGTTTGTCATCGTCATGGCACTCCACCATTTGCTCTGCGGTCTGAGGACAATGCCCTGTGGCTCAGCCGTTTCTCCGGGAAGCTGCCTCAGGTGGACGCCAAGCACAGAGCTGGCAGGAGCAGGGACTAAAATAAACAGCCACAGAGTCCCCAGTGGGAAGTCCTAAGCCCTGGGCACAGCTGAGCTGGAAGGGATGAGGTGACCCGTTTTCCCTGCAGTGCTCAAAGTGGGATTCTTATGAGCTGCTGGGAGCCATGCAGTCCTGGAACGTGGCAGGCACATCACCACCTTGAGGATTCTCTATGTACTTCCCTGCAAAATTCTTCTGCCTGTGACATGTACCACCTGCCACCTTCCCCTTTGCTAATAATGATTGCACCACACACTCAGACACAAACACACATTCACAGACATGCAAATTGTTTTCAATTCTTTTTTTTTTTTTGAGGTGGAGTCTTGCTCTGTTGCCCAGGCTGGAGTGCAGTGGTGTGATCTTGGCTCACTGCAAGCTCCGCCTCCCGAGTTCACGCCATTCTCCTGCCTCAGCCTCCCGAGTAGCTGGGACTACAGGCGTCCGCCACCATGCCTGGCTAATATTTTTGTATTTTTAGTAGAGACGGGGTTTCACCGTGTTAGCCAGGATGGTCTCAATCTCCTAACCTCGTGATCCACTCGCCTTGGCCTCCCAAAGTGCTGGGATTACAGGCGTGAGCCACCATGCCCAACCTGTTTTCGGTTCTTTTTAATGGCTAAATATAAAGCATCCCTTGACAAGAGTTTAATTTGTCAGATGGAGAAATGAAGGCTGCCTTTCAACTCACTATGAAACCTACCTTGAGCAAAGTATTACAGTGGGTGGGGCTAAGGAAGAAAGCAGCAGGGATTTCTAAAGAACAGGATGTTGAGGCTGACATTCTTTTGTTTACCCTATTTGGGAAGAAGTGGGGTCTGAATTCACGTGGCAGAACTGAACCTGCACCGTCCTAACCTGGGCCCAGTGGCTCTCAGAAGGGCGTGGTCCCAGTGCTGGCTGCAGACCCAGTTGGTTTTCTCTTTTCTCTGCTCCAACACCTGGAAGTCAGGCCTGAGTCATCTGTTTTCAGCAGATACAAGCTTTAGGTCTGAGATGTGAACCTGCTGGGCGTCTCGGGATAGACGTGACAAATGGTTTCCGATCCAGCTCCACCACTTACTAGCTGATGATATTGAGCAAGTTAATTACCCTCCTGGTGCCTCAACCATCTCGTCTATTAAATATGTCTACTAACAGTTTCTGTTTCACAGGGTAATTTGTGGATTAGGTGAACAAATACTTGTAAAACAAGTGACTAGCAAGAGTAAACAGTCATGTGGCTTATCATCGCTATTAACAATGCCAAGAGACCAGGCCAGAGGCTGGGGAAATGCCACCATATTTGCATTTTCAATAGCCCCCAAGCGATCCCGACGCTGGCCTGAGGAGGGTGTGTAATGGGGACGTGAGCCCAGGCTGTAGGGGGCGCCTTGCAGCCCGCTAGGGGCTTGGGTTCTATTCTGAACAAATGGGGTGGCGTGTAAAGATTCTAGTTTTGCCATGGAGAGTCCTTGGGGTCTTTTCTAGGATGTGGTGGTCTGGCTGGCGACTGAGGGTGTCCACTCAGAAGTGCCAAAGGAGGAGGTGGAACGTGTTCTGAGGCCCGAGGAAGATGTTCCAAGAAATGGAACAATGGACGAATAGAAACATAGGAGTAAAGACGTCTGGAGAGGGCCTGGCTGTGGGAGCCAGACAGACCCAGGTGAGGCCAGGTTGTGTCACTCACAAGCTCTGTGTTCTTGAGCAAGATGTTTAACCTTTTTAACTTCAGTTCCCTCACCTGTAGAATGGGGCTGACCTCAGAAGGTGGTCCTGAGGGCTGCATACGATGATGTACGTCAAGGGCTCCCACGAGGTAAGCTTGGCGGGCAGCCCTATCTGTTGTGAAGGAATTTTTTTTTTTTTTTTGAGACAAGAGTCCTGCTCTGTCACCCAGGCTGGAGTGCAATGGCGCGATCTCGGCTCACTGCAACCTCTGCCTCCCGGGTTCAAGCGGTTCTCCTGCCTCAGCCTCCCAAGTAGCTGGGATTACAGGTGCGTCCCACCACATCTGGCTGATTTTTGTATTTTTAGTAGAGACAGGGTTTCACCATGTTGGCCACGCTGGTCTTGAACTCCTGACCTCAGGTGATCGACCCACCTCGGCTTCCCAAAGTGCTGGGATTACAGGTGTGAGCCACTGCGGCTGGCCTGTTGTGAAGGTTTTTGTTGGGCAGTTGGAGAGGTGAATGTGGCGGCTGTCAGGGTCAGCATCGTCCAGGAGGGAGAGAGGTGGCATGGAGACAGGAGCAGCCCAGGCATGAGTGGGAAGAGAGGATTTCCCGGGCCCACCATTCCTGGGTGAAATGCTCCTCAAGACTTGGCTCCATTTCTGTGCTAACCAAACTTACCACCAATTATTGCTGTGGCCTCGGGGGATAGGCAAGGGGAGGGGCGTGGCTGTGGAAAGAGGATGGGGCAATTGGGATTCACTCTGAGTTAGTAAGGTGGCTTTCTGGCTCATTCTTCCAATTCACTTGACTTATTCTGACTTCTCCAGAGCGCCTGCTCATCTGTGGGAGCACGGATGTGTTCTGGTTTCTAACCCTATCAGGTTGGGGGGCAGAACCTGGTGGTGGCAAATTGTCCCAAGTAGTTAAGGCCCCTCAGTGAGGCCTCTTGACAGTGGCCAGTGGACCTTCCCCCAGCCACCTGCCTCCCACCACTCAGACGTTCTTCCCTGCCAGCACAGCGGTCACTGTGAGGTTGCTGAAGAACTGACAGGAGAAATCACTTGTTAAATGCAGCTTCAAATGTCCATGGTGTAGTCCCATCACACCTCTCCAGCCCCATTGCCCCAGCCTTCCAATCAAAACAGCCTGCCTTTCTGCTTCTGCTCACACCTCCCTCCGCATGAAACATCCTCCTAGGCCTCCTCTTGAAAGGGCTCTTAGTACCGTAAGCCACAGTTGTCTTTCCCACCGCGGAAGAACCTGAATCCATAAAAGCCGTGAGGCAGCCCAGCTCCAGTCTTCCTCATCTCCATCAACGGCACACCAGCCACCACGATGCTCAGGCCAAAGTCCTCTTTCCCTCACCACCCATATTCAGTCCACGCCCCTCTAAAGACAGCCCATCTCTCCATTCACAGCCAACTCTCTAGCCCCGTTACCATCATCGCCTGCAATAGCTTCTTAATGCATGTTCTGCTTCAACACCTGCCCTATTAAAATCCATTCTGCACTCAACTTGGTCATGTCGCTCTCCTGCTTACGACTCTCCAAGGTGGAATATTGTACCTCGAATAAATCACAAACCATCCTGTGGCCCATGAGGCCCTGTTGGATCCTGGCAGATCTCAGTGTCTACCACTCTCCCTTGCTCACTGTACTGTGGCCGCACTGGTCTTCTTTCTATTCCTCGTTCCATCTTAGAGCCTTTGCACTGGCAGTTCCCTTTGCCTGGAATGCTGTTCCATCAGATCTTTTCGCAACGGGCTTCTCATCTTTCAGGTCTTAGCGCCAGTGTTAGCTTCTCAGAAAGGCCTCCCCTGACCTTCTTGTATAAAGTAGCTCCTGGCTGGGCGCGGTGGCTCACGCCTGTAATCCCAGCACTTTGGGAGAATGAGGCGGGCGAATCACGAGGTCAGGAGATCGAGACCATCCTGGCTAACACGGTGAAACCCAGTCTCTACTAAAAATACAAAAAATTAGCTGGGCGTGGTGGCGGGCTCCTGTAGTCCCAGGTACTCGGGAGGCTGAGGCAGGAGAATGGTGTGAACCCGGGAGGCGGAGCTTGCAGTGAGCCGAGATCGCGCCACTGCACTCCAGCCTGAGTGACAGAGCGAGACTCCATCTCAAAATAAATAAATAAATAAAATAAAATAAAGTAGCTCCTGCCCCCCACCCCTATTTTATATCATCCGTTCTAGGTGCTTCACAGATCTTACCACTGTTCTGTTTATGCAGTGGCTTACTAGCTTATTGTCTGTCTTCCTACACTGGAATGTAAGCTCTTACAAGAGGGATCTTGATTTCTTGTTTTCTTTTGGGATCCACAGTGCATAGACCAGTGCTAGCAAATAGTAGATATCTGTGGAATGAATGAATGAATGAACCCAGCCCTGGATGGGCATTACCTAATGGCGTCCTTTACTTATTAACATGTGTGTGTTTTGTCTACACAGCCTGATTATAAGTCATGCTAGGGCAAGGACTGCCCTCCTGGGAAATTTGAAGACCTTCTGGCCAATGAATGAGGTCAGGAATGATGGCTTCTTCTCTGGTGCTTTAGGCTGGAGAAATTGCTCCATTTGGGGGCCGTTTGACATGCAGTTGTGCCCAAGGGTGGAGGGATGGAAAAGATGAGTGTTCAAGGCCCTTCTGGTCATAGTAGAACATGCGGAAGGGTGTTGGTGTGATGATGCAACAGGTCGGCAATGACTACTGTTACACCTTTATTTATTCATAAACTCATGATTTTGCCAAGAAAGTCAGCAGCTTAGGATACATTTATTCATTGGCAGACACTGCTGGTTGTGAAATTGACAGCTGTTTCCCCACTCTTCTTCTTTACCCAAAGAACCTACCTTCTACTTTTACAGCCCAAAGTTCTAGACACTTGCTCTCTGAGTCTCCCTTATGATTTGTGGCGATCATTTGTGAGCCCCATTCCTGGCCAATGACACATGAGGGCAAGTTTGCCAGGGACTCCTAAAAACATTTTTTTAATTTAAAAGAATTACTTTTTAAACTTTTTTGCTCTTATGAACACTTTCCTAACACAGTAATTTTAATGTTATTTTTTAAATTGTCCATTTTTTAAAAAATTATTTGATTTATTTTAAAGGTGTAATTTCTCAGAATAAGTTTACTCTCTGATGAAAGGAGGGAATAAGGTAACGAGATGTTCCCTCCCTCCCTTCTCATATTGGACCTTGTGTGAGGACGGGACACTGGAGCTGCTGTGGCCACCTGGACCAAGAGAATCAAGGAGGAGCTGACCCAAACCCTGATGCTGCAAAGCCATTGGCCAGCGCTGGCGTTGTCCGCCTCTGGAGTCCTTGTTACAAGAGAATTATAAACTCCTGTTGTTGAGACTTTGAGGCAAGTAACTTGTTTCTTACAGTTAAATGCGTATTAGCTTGCCCTCAGGTCTTCTCAGTAATTTACTTTTCATAATGGTTATTTCACACATTGAGATCCTTAGCTTTTTCATTTATTTATTTATTTGAGAAGTAAAGAAACAAGAGAATGACTACTCTATAGGCAGAGAAACCCTTAGCTCTTTTTATAAACAAAGAGATAGAAACCGAAATGATCTTGTTTCCATTTGCTGGCCCCTCTTTGAAGAGCAAAACCCTTCAAGGGTTCAGCTTCTTCATTGGAAACCAGCAGATCCTCCCATCTTCTGGGTCTCCCCAAATCATAAAAATCCTGCAAATACCTCTTAAACCCTCATGTTATGTATAGTTTGGGAAGTAGAATTAACAAGATAATGATCTCTCAAGTCAGAAGCAGGGATAATACAATCTTGCAGCTCCCAAGGAATTCTTTATTTTTAATTTTTAATTTTTTTGAGGCAGGGTCTCATTCTGAGACCTCATTTGAGGCAGGCTGGAGTGCAGTGGCCTAATCACAGCTCACTGCAGCCTCGATCTTAGCACCCACCAAACCCAGTAGCTGGGGCTACAGGTGCACACTACCAAGCCCAGCTAATTTTTCTTTTTACTTTTAGTAGAGATGAGGTCTTGCTATGTTGCCCAGGACGGTCTTGAATGCCTGAGCTCAAGCAGTCCTCCCACCTTGTCCTCCCAAAGTGCTGGGATTACAGGTGTGAGCCACCACTCCCAGTCAGAATTCTTGAGTAAGTGCCTTTTCTACCCCTTTTCTCTAAGTGAAGAAGTTCAACTTTGAGACTTGCAGTAGGAATTCAAAGTTCTAATTCCATTTGGCTCATCTAATTGTTTGAATTAATTTTCTCAAAACAGTAGCAGTAGCACTGACAGACCAGTTGGGGAAGTTATTTAGATGATAATTATTTTTAAAAATATTTTGACTGTATTTAAAATGGGTCATCACACATACCTGTTTGTGTTGTGGAAACTAAGAATCCTGTAATGCATTTAGAGTTAAAAGACTGGTTTTGATTTCCTGACATGTATTCTTCAGGTGAAAGGATAAGTTGCATAAAACATATTTTCATGTGGTACCCCTTTATTTTGCTTGAGACAGAGTCTTCCTCACTGCAATCTCTGCCTCCCGGGTTCAAGCGATTTTCCTGTCTCAGCCTCCCGAGTAGCTGGGATTACAGGGGCATGCGACCACACCAGGCTAATTTTTGTATTTTTTAGTGGAGATGGGGTTTCACCCTGTTGGCCAGGCTGGTCTTGAACTCCTGACCTCAAGTGATCCACCCACTTTGGCCTCCCAGAGTGCTGGGATTACAGGCATGAGCCACCGTGCCCAGCCCATGTGGTACTCTTGTTCAAAACAGAGGCGCAAGAAAATGTGATACATACTCACAAAAGATGCCAGTATCACAACAACAAAATATACTTTAATAGAAAATAGAGTTACAGGCCGGGTGCGGTTGTTCATGCCTATAATCCCAGCACTTTGGGAGGCTGAGGCAGGCAGATCACATAAGGTCAGGAGTTCGAGACCAGCCTGGCCAATATGATGAAACTCCATCTCTACTAAAAATACAAAATTAGCCAGGCATGGTGGCGGGTGCCTGTAATCCCAGCTACTTGGGAGGCTGAGGCAGGAGAATCGCTTGAACTGGAGGTGGAGGTTGCAGTGAGCCAAGATCGAGCCACTACACTCCAGCCTGGGCGACAAGAGCAAAACTCTGTCTCAAAAAAAAAAAAAAAAAAAAATTAGAGTTACAGAACCAAGAGAAAGAAATCTTGGCCTCCCTGGTGTAGTTCCACACAGATTGACACACGGAGGCTCCTGGTTAGTGACACAACCTGACAATTCTTTTCCCTATACTGTCTGCCTACACCAAATGCACATCTTTTTCTTTTAATACAAGAAAGCACTAAGAATGCTTGAATTGTGTTAAATATACCACTTAAATTATGCACGACAGCAAAGCTTTTTAATTACTTTGAGTCTAATTTATACTTGAAATAAAAAATATTTTGTTTAAAAAGCCCCAACCCAAATTTAGCTTCTTAATTTCAGCAGATAATAGAATTGGAATAGTTTTTAAATTATCAAAAGGAGTATAATTTTATCTAAATGTGCCCCGTGCAGCACTTAGCAGAGAGGGAAATTAAGACATGTGGAATATGTCCTCTTTGGTGATGCTTTGTTATTTGGGAGAGAATATTAATTTTTATTATCAGATGATACTTGTACATAGCAAAAAAAGGTTTTTACACGCACACACACAACATACACATACACACAGACACACAGACACACACACACACACACACACTGAGTCAATTTCAGCCCCATTCCTCTCATCATCATCCCACTTGCCAAGGGCACACATTGTTAACCATTTCATTTTAACGTCTTTGTTCTGGTGTTCAACTCTGTATTAAATATATATATATGCTGGCCAGGCACGGTGGCTCACGTCTGTAATCCCAGCACTTTGGGAGGCTGAAGCAGGCAGATCATCTGAGGTCAGGAGTTCAAGGCCAGCCTGGCCAACATGGTGTAACCCCGTCTCTACTAAAAATACAAAAATTAGCTGGGTGTGGTGTAATCCCAGCTACTCGGGAGGCTGAGGCAAGAGAATCACTTGAACCTGGGAGGCAGAGGTTGCAGTGAGCTGAGATCAGGCCACTACACTTCAGTCTGGGCAATAGAGCAAGACTCCCTCTCAAAAATAATAATAATAAATAAATAAAATAAAATAAAAATTAAAAATATATATGCTGACTCTTGAGTCGTTAGTTTCAGACTTTAGCTACTGACTTCCTGTATTACTCAAGGTTCCCCAGATAGTAGAACCAGTAGGATTTGCATGTGCGTATACATATATGTGCATTTGTGTGTGTGTGCACATGTAAACTGGCTCATGCAGTTGTGAGGGCTAGCGAGAAGCAAACTTGCAGAGCAGGCTGGCAGGCTGGAGACCCAGGAAAGAGTTGATGTGCAGCTGGAGTCTGCAGGCAGAGGCCCACCACATTGTGGAGGGGAATCTGCTGTATTCAAAATCTACCCATTTAACTGTTAATCTTACCTGAAAAATATCTTCACAGAAACATCTAGACTGATGTTTGACCAAATAGCTGGGTATTGTTGTCTAGCCAAGTTGACACATAAAATTAACCATCACACTTCCTAATAGGGTAGATGCAGACTTAGCTGATACTTCCCTTCCTCTGTCTTCCCAAAGTAGTGACATCACAATATTCGATGTTTACATTATTGTAACTATAAATATTGTTCATTGCTGAGCCAAGAAGCGCACCATGATTGTTCCTTACTTGTATGGTGCTTTGTTTTTCCTTTTATTATTATTATTTTTGAGACAGTCTTGCTCTGTCACTCAGGCTGGAGTGCAGTGGCATGATCTTGGCTCACTGCAACTTCCACCTCCCAGGCTCAAGTGATTCTCCTTTCTCAGCCTCCCGAGTAGTGGGGACTATAGGTGCCCACCACCACGCTCAGCTAATTTTTGTATGTTTTGTAGAGATGGGGTTTCACCATGTTGGCCAGGCTGGTCTCAAATCCTCATTTTTTCATTACTCGCTCTTCTTGGAATCTAATATTAAGTCTTTCCTCACTCTTTTTTCCTCATGTTGTTAAAAAATGAGTATTTGCTCCCCTCTCCTCCTTTCTTGCGGGAGACCTTCCCTCCTGTTCTGGACTGGACTGCTGGCTCTCTAGGCCTGCCAGACAGCGGTCATCCTGGGAATGTCCCTCACCCTCACGCTTTTCCCGGGTTGGATTCCCTGCTTCTGGACCTCCAGTCTTTATGCTTCATGGTTGATGCCCTCTGAGAAAGGATGCATGGGAAGCATGCTTTTTTGAAAGCATGCATTTCTGAAAATGCCCATATTCTACCTTTACACTGGATTCACAGGTTGGCTGAAATAATTTTTACTGTTTTTGAAAATGTTGCTCTATTTTCTTAAGTCTCCAATGCTGCTCTTCAGGGCAGTAATGACATTTTATTCCTAACCTTTTACATGTGGTGTTTTATTTTTCCTCTTTAGAAACTTTTAGGATTTTTTTTTTTTTTTTTGAGACAGAGTGGTCTCCGTTGCCTAGGCTGGAGTGTAGTGGCGTGATCTTGGTTTGCTACAACCTCCTCCTCCTGAGTTCAAGGGATTCTCCTACTCAGCCTCCTGAGTAGCTGGGATTACAGGCATGCACCACCATGCCTGGCTAATTTTTGTATTTTTAGAAGAGATGGTGTTTCACCATGTTGGTCAGGCTGGTCTCAAACTCCTGACCTCGTGATCCACCTGCCTCAGCCTCCCAAAGTGTTGAGATTACAGGCGTGAGCCACCGTGTCCAGCCGGATAATTTCTTTACCTATGGAGTTGACATTTCATAATGATATGTCCTAGTGTGGGTTTATTTTCATCTATTATGCTGGGTACTCATTAGACCATTTCCAACTGGAAAATCACATATTTAAGTTCTGGAATTTTTTCTTGTATAGTTTTGTGTTTTCTCTATTCTTTTTAGATATCCAGTTAATTTGACATTGGATTTCCTGGATTGGTTCGCTAATTTTATCTATTTTTTGTTGTTGTTTTACTTTCCAGATTTCAACTTTATTTTCAGACTTTCTATTGAATTTTAAATTATGGTTGCCTACTTTTAATTTTCAAGAGTTTAATCATGACTTCTGACTCGTTAATCTTTTAGGGCATCCTAATCCCATTTCATGATGCAATATTATTTCAGCTGAGGATTTTAATTATAGTTTGAAAATCTCTTATGAGGTTTTCTTCTGTGCCATGCAGTTGTTTCACCAGAATCCCTCTTTTTTCTTTTTGATTTGGCCTATTTCATATTGGTGGCTTCCCTCTGAAGTCTGGAGATGGGTGACTATTTGTTCACATATGAGCGATGTGCTAAAAATGTGATGAGCAACTCAGTGCGCATGGGTGGGGCTTTTTGGCTGGTGGATTTCATGGGAAGGAGATTGGGGGCAAGCCAGCTTTTTCTTTGGAGGCCTCTCCAAATGACAGTAACTATAGGCCTTTCCTCTGTGGCCAGTTTTTCCAGAGGAGGGTCCTCCAGTCTCCTTCCTGTGGGAGAGGGTTGTGGCTAAGCCTGGCTGGGTCCCTCACTCCATCATCCATCAACTTTAACTTCATCCTTATCTTCAGTCTGTTGCCTGACTTCCATGCTTCATTGTGTCTAGAGTCCTCAAGTTCAGGACCTCTGTGGTTCAACTTCTCCAGAGAATTACTCACCTCCTGAGAGCACTGAAGAGAGCACAGGCAGTGACCTGGATCCGCTGGGAGGGGTGGGTACCTGGGTGGTCTAACTGTTCCAATCAGACTTGCCATCAACTTCTCTATTTTCTTCCCTGTTGGGAAAGGCAATCGTGTGCAGCTTCCTGCCCTTGCACAATCACGTGAGAATGGGCCTGGAACACTTCCTTACTGAGAGATAAGAGCACTACAGCCTGTGCGGGGCTTATCTCCATGAGCGGGAATATCTTGTCCTACTGCAGACTCAACGTGTACTCCTTTGTTCTGCTTAAGCTCATGTGTCAATGGCCCTCATACACACCCAGCTTTCTGCCTTTCAGACCCCATGGCGGAGAGGGAGGGTCCTTCCACTGCAGCACAAAGTGGGGCACTTGCAGTCACATCGCCTGTGTTCACGGTGGAGCGGATCTACTGCCCTTGTAGGGCTGATGCATTGCAAGGGGCTGAACCTCCTGCACTGTCTCCTCTTGGTGTAAATAAACACTGTGCCACCTGAGCCTGATGTGTGTGTTGTCTGTCCTCAGTGACCTTGAGTCATGCACTGGTCTCTTCCCTGGGAGGCACGTATCTGCCTTTTGACCTTGGCTGCACAGCCTGGACACCCAGCGAATGGTGAAACAATCTCCGTGTTTTGCACCTTTTACTGTGGCAGCCAGTGCCTCCAATTCCTGAGCTTTGCTGGGACTTTGTAGGGCATTAGCTGTTTCTCCTCAGCAGAGTCATGCATGCTTAACCACTGGGATATGTTCTGAGAAATGCATCGTTAGGTGACTTCATTGTTGTGTGAACATCGTAGAATGCACTTACACAAACCTAAATGGTATAGCTTGCTACACACCTATGCTATATGGTGTAGTCTATTGCTCCTAGACTACAAAGCTGTACAGCATGTTACTGTACTGAACGTTGTAGGCAGTTGTAACACAAATGGTAAGAATTTGTGGTATCTAAACAAACTTAAATATAGAAAACAGTAAAATCACAGTATAAAAGATAGAAAATGGAATGTGTATATACGGCACTTACCATGAATGGAGCTTGCAGGACTGGAGGCTGCTGTGGGTGAGTGGGGAGTGAACGTGAATGGCTAGGACATTACTGTATACTTTTATACAACTGGCAGCACAGTAGGTTCGTTTACACCAGCCAGCGTCACCATAATCTCGCGAGTAATGTGTCACACTACAATGTTACAATGGCTATGACCTCCTTAGGTGATAGAACACTTTCAGCTCCATTATATAGAATCTTCTGGGACCACGCTGTACATACGGCCCATTGTTGACCGTTATGTGGGGCGTGACTGGCTTCCCTTCTGTAGACACTCACCACTGTACTTCTCCCAGTGTTGGTCTCATTGTTCTTGGCTCTGCCGTGTCAACTGCCATCTTCTTGACTGCCACTTTCATATATTTTGATTCAAGGTTACAGGTATTTGGTCTTTTTTCCAAGATTCTATTTGTTATTACTTTGTACTATTGTGTCCTCAGCACCAACCACAGTATCTGGCACATAGTAGGGACTCAAACAGCTGGTTTCTTTTTTCTGAGACAGGTTTCACTCTGTTGCCCAGGCTGGAGTACAGTGGCATGAACACGGCTCACTGCAGCCTTGACCTCCTGGGTTCAAGGGATTCTCTCACCTCAGCCTCCCAAGTAGTTGGGACCACAGGTGTGTGCCACTGTGCCCACTAATTAAAAAAAAAGTTTTTTGGAGAGATGGGGCCTCATCCTGTTGCCCAGGCTGGTCTCGAACTTCTGGGCTCAAGGAGTCTTCCTGCCTTGGCCTCCCAAAGTGCTGGGATTACAGGTGTGAGCCACCATGCCCAGTCTCAACTATCTGTTTTATGAGAGGAAGAATTTCTTAGGACCTACTGTAATTTGGGGCCAATCTTTTTCTGAGAATTTCCGCAATGTTCATGGTTGTGGTAGGGATTAAAGATATAGCAGGGATGGCCATCTGGGGGAAACTAGAGGAATTCAGGTAAGATGATGGTGGTTACCACTTCCGATTTGTCAGACCAGAGACAATTCATTATCTTGAGTGCTGTACATTTCCATCCTTGGATTGTTTTTATTCTTCTATCACTTCAGCTTCATTCTCCTCCAAGCTCATATTTCCAGAAATAAGTTACAGCCTCCACACCTGGGCATCAGCTGGTTGCACTTCTTCTTTGTGGTCCACTTGAGTGTGACTCTTCCATGTGTTATTTTGCAAGGGTTATCAAAATTTAGGTCATTTGGGAGAAATGGCATTTGCCATGAATTAGAAGGAAGAAGCTCATAAAACAGTTATAATTTATCAGAGAACTCTTCCCTGACTCACTCTACCCTTGTTGGGTCCTTTTATTAAGATATTCTCAAATCTTACGTATGCTTCCTGTGCAGCACTTGTTAGAACTTGTCACACAGGTTTTCAAAATATCTTTTGGTGGCTTTCATTAGACATTAAGTTTCTTGAGGTCAGGGACCATGTCTGTCTTTTTTTGCTATGTTTCCAGCACTCAGCACAGTACTCAGAACACAAAGTTGCTCAGTGGCTATCTGCTGAATCAATGAGTGTGGGAGCAAAGCCCAGGCTGCTCAAATGTATGTGCTGATGGCATTTATGTGCAGGTAAATAGCTCTTATCCACAGCTTACCTGATTCTACTGTCCAAGCATCAGCACCCTATGACTAAATAAGCAATCAGATGTATTTTATGGGGACTAATTTTCTGAAGTTGGCTCAGGAGGGAAAAAATGGAGACCTGACATGAAATTAATTTATAAATCAGTTTATTTACAGATTTTATCTTTCTTAAAGTACATTTCAGTTAACAAATCTATTTACACAGGTATACATGGGAATTCATCCCAGTTATTTTACAGATCGTACTTACAAACCACACCCTTAAGTGTTCGGTGCAAAATTGCACTGGATGTGACTATTGGCTGAAAATGGCCTGATGACCAGGCTATTTACACGCACACAGTAAACGGGTTTATTTTTTCATGTCTGCACAGTACAGTACACACAAGGAGGCTGAACCTCCCAGAGAATGCTTTGCAATGTGTTTGCCAAGAAGGCTTTGCAAAGTCCAGAAGGAAAAGCTATTAAACATAGGTTAATTAAAATGACAGTACCTCCTTTACATCAGTTTACATTTTTTCTTCACATTTTTATAATACAAAGATATTTTATTGAATTGCTGCACAACCAGTTGAAGATGATTTGTAAACATGTAAATTCCTACAATTTGCATTAAATGTCATTGTAGTTTCTATAATTTGCTCTTTGAATTAATGTTTTATTCACTAGTATTCTTAAGGTAGTAAAAGGAAGGTGTAAGTTTGTATTTCTTGCAGAAAAGTTATGAGTCTCTAATGCTGTGCTACAGAAATTCTTTTGCGAGTACACACTTTATTCAAGTATTGCAAAAAGCTAAGGCCACTTTTTTTTCAAGACAAGAAAGTGAACAGAATTGTTTTTATCAATAGGCCACAACACTCTTATGAGCAATGAAATCTCTTTTGAAAGATAATTTCTCAGAGACCTGTAGTCACAGAAGGAATTTTCTTTTCTTTTAGGTAAAAGAAAAAGAAATTACCTTCCTTATTAACTACGTTTGAGCTCTCCCCACTTTTCCCTATGGTAAAAATTCCTGTGTAGACCTGAAGAGGGAATCTATACCCTGTACTTGTTTAACCCAGAGTTAACTACCCTGGATAGCACAAATTGTTTCGGACTCAGAAGTAAATCTGAAGCCTGTATGTTGGTTTACTGCTAAATTCTGATAGTGCTATTCTAAAAGATATTACTGCTGATGCAAAGATATTTTTCTTAGAGGAATTATGAAGGAAGAGTGAAAGAGGATGAGGGTGTAGGGAGAAGGAACAAAGATTAGAAAGAGGGAATATTTAGGTTCTTGATTAAGAGGCAGAGCTGATTTAAAAGATACCAATATGGAACGAGTGGCTGGGTATCCACATCTATCTTTCTTAATCCTAAGAATAAAGCCATTTCAATTAGATCCAAATAGTTAATAAGAAATCTGCTAATTATGGATTCTTTTTTTTTTTTTTTTTTTTGCTACCAAACTACAGATAACCATTTCTAGAAAAGAATAAGACTGATCCATTTCTGCCTCTCATGTGGAGCCTAGGATTCTTCAGATAGTAAAGACAGTTGAAGTCTGTCAGGACAGCTACTGCCACATTCTTGGCAGCATTTCTTACCAGATTGCTGATTCCATGACTTGTATTTTTTTTTTCTTTTTCTGGAGTCATAATTTCAGAAAGAGTAAAGATAAACTTTCTTATTAAAAACTGGTTTTAGGTCCAAATAATGAAGATGTAGAAAAACAACCTACAGTCCCATTATAACATTTTGAAATTCATTTATAAAAAATTTACAGCAGCTGTAAAGTTTCAGTATCGTAAGGACAACGTGATCCTACAAACAGCCAAAGGATGTAGACAAGATGTTTTTCTGTCTTCCAAATAACACAAACTGAAAAGAAAAGCCTTTGCTTTTCCTTGGCCACATAAAACTAGTATTTCCACACTACTGGTTAATAACCCCAAGAAACCTTTGCTTCTCTTAGTCAATTTGCTCATTATGGCTACAAGACTACAGCTCAACATCACAAGCCCAGAAGAAATGCTGGTAAGACATCAATCTGAGCATTTCCCGAGACCCAATCACAACATTTCAGTGCTTTCCTTATTTGTCAAGAGCTATCATACCAGTCATTGTGCAAAATGCAAATATTCCAATGATTATTTCAGTACATTTCTTAAACGACAAGATGAAACCCAAGAGGAATGGGAGTGTGCATAGTGAAATATTTAAGATGCAAAGGCAAGTTTGGAGGGAAGATGCAGAAATAAACGAACGTGCACACTTAAAGATTATACCATCTTTGGGGTTTTTCTAATATACTTTGAAGCTACAACATTCCAGGATATTTGTAAATATGAATCCAGTAGATGTCTTGTATCATGCTTCTAACCAGGACCTTCAATATTAAGGCATTTACATTCACGCCTAAGAGTATCCACATTCTTCTAGATTACTTGAAGAGGGACAGGACTGATGAACAGAAACCAGTCAAGAAGGCAGGGTACTGAGGTCCCAGGAGAGCATCTCTTATGCTCTAATGTAGCAGCTGGAGTCTATAGATTTTTTTTCAGATGCAGGTAATAGTTGTGAGAAGCAATGCTGCAAGAGAGGCAGAGTTAAATTGTACAGTGTTTTTAAATCATTTTATCCCACTGCTGCTACTGCAGGTGATCTGGAAAAGCCCATCTTCGTTTCACTGAATTAAAATGACTTCTTCAATATGTGTATTGGTTTGTTAAAACCACAGGTTCCTGTGCAAAGACTATGAACCATAGAAGCTTCAAGATGGAGGTTTAACTATTACAAGATGAATCTTTCACTTCTGAATAGGGACACACATTTTCAACTTAATAATTTATCTTAAAATAAATTAAAAAATGTTCCATAGCGCAAAACAAGCACACAAACAATAGACAATATCTTTTTGTCTTTGGTGCACACACTCATTTCCTAAATCATTCAAGTAACAGCATCTCTGACTTCTTGGGGAAAGATGGGAGTTGAAGGTTTGCAGGCCAAAATGAATTATTTCCACTTTGCCATGCCTGGATGCCTGAGATGGTCCTGAGTATCTGTGATTCTGGGAGCAGCTGGTAGAGATTCAGAACGAGTAAGAAAAGTGCAGGAGTAAACCAAGGGGTAAAAGAACCAGCCCTGCATTGGTCCTTTGAGCCCAGTCTTCAGTAGGGGCATTTCTTTGTTTTCATGCCCACACAGAGAACACTAAACATAATGCAGAGGTTTAAAATTCTTTAGATGGTGCTCAGAAAGCAAGGCTACCACTTATTCCTGTTAGCCTGACAGTCCACTTGGTGCTGCTCAACTACAATAATGGAAGAAAATGGTCTTCAAAAAGAAATGAAATAAACTCCAGAATGTGAAGTTGGCAGACATTATTAAGCTTGCCTATTTTAGAAGTGGTTAAGGGTTTAATACTGTTTAGAGACTATAATGTCCATTTATGACTTCCATGGTATAGACCAGAATTACATTTCAAAAGTGATGTGATGCATTTATCTATACCTCTCTCACTTGACTTCAGACTCAAAGAAGTGATACCCTAGTCTAAACTCAGAGGTAAGTCAGGTGTTTCTGGCCCTCTGAGACCTAGTAGGGGTGTTAGCAAAAGGTGTAGGATTACACTGTGCAACCCTGCCCACTGAAAATAACCCATTAATCCAGTGGATAGTCTCGAAAGGCAAAGGCTGTAATACCAGGTGTACCACATTGTCCTATGAACTCCATACTGGTAGTCTTTAAGAATAAGTACAAGGTCCAGAAGCACTCTTGCTATGATGGCAATGGGTGTACATCAGGAGGCAGAAAGGCCCAGGACTCACATTAGCACTCAGCGTTCGATTTATTTGCAAGATGTCACACAAGTAGCATTCTCCCCTGCTTTTCACTGATCTGATTCAGAACATCAATAGTATCTTTGATCAGGGTCTCAAAGATCCCGTCGGCTAGCTGCATTTTCACACACAACTCATCCTCATCATAGTTCACCCACTGTGCCTCCTCCTCATGGAGCTCCTGAACCTAGGATTTAGAAGACAATAAGGTTAGAAAATTCCTGTCATACAAAAGCTAGAAAATATAATTGCTGACTTTGTAGTCCTATCCATAGGAATACAGCCCAAGGAAATAAACCAGAGAAAAAAGATAATTCATATGATATCAATACCCCTTTTAAAATTGCAAAAAGTTGAAAAAACCTCAATTGCCAAATATCAAAATGACTTCAAAAATAACATTTGACAATATTCGAGTATTTCATATATATTAAAGATTACCAGTACGTTGTCAATGTCAATGTAAGGGAATATGTATTCCATAAGGAATTCCATAACATAAGAGAATAAGGAATTTAATGGGAGGAAAACACAAAATATTAGACAGAAATGTTCCTCTACTTACAATGGAGTTATGTCCAATAAATTCGCAGTAAATTGAAAATATCATTAAGTCAAAAATGCAGTGAATACACCTAACTTACTGAACATATAGCTTAGCCTAGTCCATCTGAAACATGCTCAGAGCATGTATATTGGTCTACAGTCGGGCAGAATCATCTGCATCACAGTCCACAGGAGAGTATCGGTGTTTACCCTCATGATGGTATGGCTGACTGCAAGCTGTGGCTCACTGCTGCTGCCCCCATACCACTTATCACTGGCCCAGGAAAAGATCCAAATTCAAAAATCGAAGTACTGTTTCTACTGAATGTGTGTTGCTTTCATACCATCGTGATGTTGAAAAACAGTAAGTCGAACCCTCATTAAGTAGGGGACATCTGTATATGGATTTACAATTATAAAATGCATATATCGAAAGACAATACTGAATGTGACTCTGGGGTATTATAATAAATGAATAACACTTGTTATAAATAAATTTAACCTTAGGGTATTTTTCAAATGTAATATTGCTGAAGTTTATTTTAAAGTCACTGTTATATTAATACAATACTATTTTTGCATTTTAGGATTCTTATTAGGTAAATAAAAACTAATCAAGTAGAAATAACCTCCCCAGATTTATTGCTTGTTTATAATACATGGGAAAAAAACCTACTTTATTCTAAAAGAAACGCATTAGATTGGCTGGGTGCGGTGGCTCACGCCTGTAATCCTAGCACTTCAGGAGGCCTAGGCGGGTGGATCACCTGAGGTCAGAAGTTGGAGATCAGCCTGGCCAACATGGCGAAACCCCATCTCTACTAAAAATACAAAATCTGCCAGGCATGGTGGCACGCGCCTGTAGTCCCAGCTACTAGGGAGGCTGAGGCAGGAGAATCGCTTGAACCCAGGGGGCGGAGGTTGCAGTGGGCCAAGATTGCGCCACTTCACTGTAGCCTGGGCGACAGAGTGAAACTCTGTCTAAAAAACAAACAAACAAACAAAAAAAACACATTAGATTTGCTATACAAAATGACATTGTGAATGGGATGGAGGCCAGATAAGGAAGTGAACCCTGATCTCAAGTTACAAATTCAGCAAAGTTAATTGCAGTGACAGGGGTCTCTAACTAGAAGTCTTACTTGGCAAAAAAGCCAAGTGACAACATGCTCCTGGCTTGCCCTGATCATAGTTTCATCTTTAAAAAAGCAGAGAAAGTGGGCCGAGCGCGGTGGCTCAAGCCTGTAATCCTAGCACTTTGGGAGGTGGAGGCGGGTGGATCACGAGGTCAGGAGTTCAAGACCACCCTGACCAATGCGGTGAAACCCTGTTTCTACTAAAAATACAAAAATTAGCCGGGTGTGGTTGTGTGCACCTGTAATCGCAGCTACTCAGAGAGGCTGAGGCAGGAGAATCGCTTGAACCCGGGAGGCGGAGGTTGCAGTGAGCCAAGATTGCGCCACTGCACCCAGCCTAGGCGACAGAGTGACTCCATCTCAAAAAAAAAAAAAAAGAGAAAGTGAAGAGGGGAACTTGTACTCTGGTTTGCCTTATAAGGAAACGAGAAGACCCTAGCAAAAAAGAGACTACATCATCCTGAAGCTTGAGAGAGTAAGAGAGGGGAAGAACAGTATTGTCCAACATATATCCTTGGCTGGAGTTGACAAATATGTAACAGGGTGGCTGCCACATTCTTTCTCTTTTAGAAAGGTTGTTTGGAGGATATGTAAACATTTATTCCTCTGTTCCCTAATGTACCACCAAAAAGGGTTCTATGGCCAAATAAAGTTTTGGAGAACTCCCTCTGGGAGAGTTACATTGTACTTAAGCCTATGAGACAGAAGCCCACCAGTAAAGAAACTTGTTTAACTCAGCGTTTCCTATATTTATTTGACCACAGAATCATGGGTATCTATGAAATACTTGTCAACCTACCATGGAATTGGTGTTCCTCTCTTATGAAGGATGCTATAATAAACAGCCTAATATAAGACTTCTTGAACTTGTGCTGAGGGATGGTCTAGGTGTGTGCACAAAAAATTTCACATCCCCAATGAATTTGTTATTCAAAGTTGCGCAGCTTTCCTTTCTATAACAGTTCTTTTAGTCCCCCACCCCGCCCCACTTTTTTATTGAGACAGGGTCTCACTCTGTCACCCAGGCTGGAGTGCAGTGGCGCGATCTCAGCTCACTGTAACCTCCACCTCCCGGGCTCAAGCTATCTAGCCTGCCTTGGCCTTCCAAAGTGCTGGGATTACAGGCATGAGCCATGCTTCCCAGCCTCTCTTGGCCTGTAATATTAAATCTGTTCTTTGAGCAATTTCCTCCACAATAACAAAATTTAGGAAATGCTAAGGAAATCTTTTGTGCACTTGCAGTAGAAATATATGCTCATGACATTTTTTATTCTCTCTCTCGGTGTAACCTCAATGCAGCCCCCACTGAAATGTAAGATTTCAGTGTTGGCAAAAGCTTTGTTCCCACTTAAGAACAGGAACTATTTCTCTGTCAGTCAGTAAGAACATGAACTTTTCCATTTCTCTTTGGCCTTTAGAGCTCAGAGCCCAATTTGGATCTTCAACTATAACAACTGGGGGATCTCATAGCCTGCAAATTTGCCTCTATTTTTTTTCCTTCTGATCTTCAGAGTCTATTATATTCTATGACTCATTTCCCCGATCCTGCTCCTGAAGATATATGTATGTATATGTAAAAATTAATACATTTAAAATATAAACAGCTTAATTAATTACATCTAAAAGACTAACAGTTTTTTGTTTTGTTTTGTTTTTTTGGGAGCAGAGGAGGGGACAGGGTATTAGGCTGGTGGAATAGAGAAATGTAGTAAATAGAATGTGGCCCAATTTCAGCAAGCAGATGCCAGGGTCTTTCACTGTATCCTTGTGAACAAGTTGGGAAAAAAGAGACAGGTTAGGTGGATTTACACTTGTTTGAGACGGGAGTCTCGCTCTGTCACCCAGGCTGGAGTGCAGTGGTGCCATCTCGGCTCACTGCAACCTCCACCTCCCGGGTTCAAGTGATCCTCCTGCCTCAGTCTCCCGAGTAGCTGGGATTACAGGCATGCGCCACTATGCCCGGCTAATTTTTGTATTTTCAGAGAGATGGGGTTTCGCCATGTTGGCCAGGCTGGTCTCAAACTCCTGACCTCAGGTGATCCATCTGCCCCGGCCTCCCAAAGTGCTAGGATTAGGTGAGCCACCGTGCCTGGCTAATTTACACTTTTTTGATTAAAGGACAGCTCTCAACCTGGAAGGGAGTTTCTGCCTCAAAGACTCGGAGTTTTTCCTCTGTGCTCCCATTCTATCTTCTTCATATTCCATTACAGCAATTATCATGCTAAATTATATACTGTGTATCTGTTTTCCCACTAGGCTGTGAGCTCTTAAAGGGCCGTTTCTTTTTATTTATGATTCCCTCATGACTAGGACAGTGCAAATAGAAGGTGCTATATAAATATATGGCATATAGAATAGATAAGTTTTGTGAATGCTGAAAGGCTGTCTTTAGCTCTACTTCATTGTTTTTAGCAATGACCTAGATGAAGGCAGGTACATCAATTTTAGAAATGACACGAAGCTGGGAAATATAATAATTATGTTCAAAGAAAGAATCAAGAAATGTGGTGGTAGCCTGGAACAATGGGCCACATTTAACAAGATGAAGGAATAAATAAGGTTCTGTAATAGGGTCCAAAAAAAATCACTACAAAAGCACAGGTTGAGCACAGGTTGGTCTTGGGGTTTTCCTCAGCTCCTGTAAGTACTATAAGTAAGATACAGGTTAAAAAAAAAAAATCATAAACTGTACTAATCAAAATGTACTATCTAGAAAAAAATAGGTTGAATGACTACTAATTAAATAATACACGAGGCTGGTCGTGGTGATGCATCCCTATAATCCTAGTGCTTTGGAAGACCGAGGCAGGAGGATCCCTTGAGCCCAGGAGTCCAAGGCTGCAGTGAGCTACCATCATGCCACTGCACTCCAGCCTGGGTGACAGAACAAGACCTTGTATCTAAAAACAAAAACAAAACCATGAAACATTATAAGGCTAACTCTGAGCACTGTATTTAAAGAGGGACACTGACAGAGCTACAGTTGATGTTGAAGGGACTCAAAACTATATCAGACAACAGGAGACAATACTAATGTTTTATAAGGAGAAAAGACTCGGGTCAAACATGATAGCTATTTCAAAAGGGTGTAGAAAAAATTAAAGTTGTTACGTAAAGCCCCAAAGCTGTAGAAGCAAATTGTAATTAATTGTGTGAAAGCCAACTTAGGCTTAATATGAGAAAGACGTAGAGACAGGAGGAACTCAGGAGTGCTGAGTGTCCTTCTCATCAGCTCCCAGGCTATAAAGGAGACTCAATCATTAGCTAGGTGGTCCTACTACAAGATTTGTCATCTTAGGTGCAATTCTACCTACAGTACGGAGATTTTTCAAGGCTACTGTACATAAAGGTTATACAAACGGTGCTCTAATTACTTGCTACTCATTCCACAGCATCTATATTTTGAGAATGTACTGCTAAAAATAGCTCAAATTCTTAGCTAACCTAAGATATAAATTAATCAATGCCTTTGTGAAAGAAAAAGGAGGAGTGAATGAGAACTAGAGGTGAAAGAAAGATTTCTCATTTGGCTAACAGAGGCCTTTATGTCTAAAAAATTATTTGCATTTTATTCACCTCAAATAATGCCTGAAGACACAAATATAGTTAGATTGATCAGGGACATCCTCAGCCCAAGCAACAACTAAAATATACATTTTCTTAAATTGGAAGAAGCAACTGTTTATTATGAAATGTTTAGTAAGATAGTTTATCATGTTACAAATGTTTTAAAAGGGGGTAATTAAGATTTTGATAAAAGAATCACCACAATCAAGTGGGATTTATTGCATACACAATCAATAAATATGATACACCACATTAACAAAATGAAGGCTAAAAATCAGAGGATCATTTAAATAAATGCAGAAAAAGCCTTTGATACCCTTTCATGATAAAAACTCTCAACAGATTGGTATAGAGGAAATAATACCTCAGTAGAAAGGCCATATATGACAAACCCAGAGCTAACATAATTCTCAGAAGTTGTTTTGAACATGTGAAATTTGAGATGTCTAATAGACATCCAAATGGAGATACTGAGTAGGCAAATGGCTATATGCATCTGGAGTCAAGCAAGAGTCCTAGGCTGGAGATATGAATTTGGGAGTGGTGAACATACAGATCGTAGTCAAAGCCATGAGACTGAGAAGGAGTGTAGACAAATAAAGAAGAGGTCCATGGGCGGATTCCAGGAGCATGCCAACGTTTCAAGGTGAGGATGAACCAACAAAGGAGACCAAGGAGCAGCAGCCAGTGAGGGAGCAGAAAGCCAGGTTTCAAGGAAAAGGGAGGGATCAACTGTGTTGAATGCTGCTGATGGGTCAAGTAACACAGGAACTGAGATTTACCACTGGGTTTATTAATCCAAGCAGATTTGGTGGCATGGATGAGGTAAAAGCTTGACTGGAGTTTGGTTTCATGAAAGACAGATTAGGGAGTGTAAAAATGGACATATTAAAGGAGTTTTATTGTAAAGGGAAAATTGGAGGGGGAAGTGATGACAAAAGAGTTATTTTAGCTTTAAAGAAATATGCAGTTGGTATGCTAATGGAAAAGATTCAGTAGAGAAAATGTATAATGCAGGGGAGGTGACGGCCTATGCTTATTATTAGTCCACGTGCTTTTGCCTTCAAGAATGCTGTATCAGGTGGCGGATTAAAACTGCTACACCTGAAATAGCTTTAAGTGCAAGGAAAAAATTACTGTGAATCAATGAAAATAATTATATTAATAATATCTAATATTTTTGAGAGCTCCTTAGACGCCACTTAATACATATTAGATCTTGGTTAATCATCCCAACTCTACGAGGTTGCTACTTTAAAGAGCGGGAGACTGAGAAAGAGAGGTGAGAGAACTCACCCAAAATCACATTGTTAATAAGTGGTAAAGACAAGACTGGACACTTACAAGCTGTTTGATTCCAGAGACCTTGCTCTTAACTGCTTATGCCATTCTCTCCATTTATAAAAGAATCCCCATGAGAGAACTTTGGGGTTTATTACATGCAAAAATACTGAAGGAGGCTCAGGAAGATTCAGAAACTTTTAAAACTAGAGATCCTAAGCAAAATTCCCAATAGTCAAAACTCTAGAAAAACAATAAAAAAAATCCATTTTATAGGAAAAGACGACTTCATTTTATCTATAGTATTGGGCTGTCCAAAATATTAACCACTGTCTTCTCCTGCTCTTTTGAACTACAATATCCAAATATTAATTATAGATAAAATTTGAAAAACTCTTGGAATATATCAAAAAACAACAAAAAACAACTCTACAAGAAAACTACAGCTGTCAAGAATCAGTTCCAGCAGAAATGGTAAAGATAATGCCAAAAAAGTCCTCATATAAATATGTAGATGTATTAGATAAAATATAACAAAAATATTTGTATATTTAAAATATATATATTTGTGTATATTTAAAATATATATTTGTATATATTTTGTATATATTTTAAAATATATATTTGTATATATTTTAAAATATATATTTGTATATATTTTAAAATACATATTTGTATATATTTTGTATATATTTTAAAATATATATTTGTATATATTTTGTATATATTTTAAAACATATATTTGTATATATTTTGTATATATTTTAAAACATATATTTGTATATAAAATATAAATTTGTATATTTAAAAATATAACAAAAGAAATTCTGAGAAAGGAGGGAAAATCCTAAGTAACAAATAGTGATTTAAAAGAGAGGCAAGCGCTATGACTACCTAAGGGAGGAGTTAGGAGCCATGGAAAGAGAATTAAGGCCAAAGATGTCTAAAGAAGTTCCATAGAGAATTGGGAAAGCTGGAAGAAGCAATCTTTTAAAAGACAATAGCTGAGAATTTTCCAGAACTGAGTAAAGATATGAATCTATAGATTCAATAAGCACAAGGAGTCTAAAGCAGAATAAAAACAAATCCACATTTAGACATATCCAGAAAAATTACAGAATACACGCACACACACACACAATCTTAAATGGAAAACAGAAAAGACCAATTCCCCATAAAGAACTGTCAGATTTCTCAAAAGCAACAAGAGAGGTCAGAATGATATAAAAGTTAAAAAAGAAATTACTTAAGCAGATAGGGTAAGGAAGTCCTTGGTAAGGTTTTCCTTTTAATGAAAAGCAGCCCCCAAATCATTTTTTTTTTTCTAACGAAGAGCAGCCTGTAAAATCAAGCTGCAGACACAGACAAACAAGCTGGAAGCTTGCACAAGCGAATGCCGGCAATTGTGCCAATAGAAAAAACTACCTGTGGAATAGGCCTGTTCAAAATGGCAGCTCCATCTTCTCTTCTCTTTGCCACATGCACAGTAAGGAGCAGGCAAGATGGCACTGGCCAAGTAGAAAATCTATTTGCATAATAAGATTAGGGTGGGGTGACCAGCCTTCCCCACACACCAGTAAACATCACACCTGGTGGAACCAATCTGTGGGCCCTATGTAAATCAGATACCACCTCTTAAAGCCTGCCTATAAAATCTGCTGCGGTCCACCGCTTTTCCTTTTCCGGAACACCTCTCTTTCATAAAAGAGAGAGCTGCTCTCCTCTCTCATTTCTTCTGCCTATTAAACTTTCCACTCCTTAACCCACTTCATGTATGTGTGTCTGTGTCGTTAATTTTCTCAGCTCGAGACGACGAACCCTGGGTATTCACCGCAGACAATGATGCTGCTTCAAAATTACAATGAGATATCTTCAAACTGCTTAAGTAAAAAGAGCTATCAACTTAAAATTCTATATACAGCTAAAATATAACTCAAAAGTAAGAGCTGAAATAAAGACATTTTAAAGACTGAGAGTTTACATTAAAGGCCTGAAGTTAATGAAATACTAAGTGTGTACTTTAGGTAGATGCAACCGAGCTCAGAATGAAGGAAAAGGATGCAGAAACAATGCACCTATATTATTTTCTATTCTTTTTTATACTTTAAAAATATTTCATAATTAAACATGTAAAAGACTTAGAAAAATAACCAATAATGGGTGAAAAGTGTAACAAAATCATAGAGCAAAATAAGCTCATTCTTTTAGTAAAAACTTAAAACATGGCTAATAATTCCCATAGCCCTTGTTTTAGTCTTGTTAAAATGTGGGGGGTTGGCCAGGTGCGGTGGCTCCCGCCTGTAATCCCAGCACTTTGGGAGGCCGAGACAGGTGGATCACCTGAGGTCAGGAGCTTGAGACCAGCCTGGCCAACATGGTGAAACCCCGTCTCTACTAAAAATACAAAAATTAGCCAGGCATGGTGGCATGCGCCTGTAATCCCAGCTACTCCGGAGACTGAGACAGGAGAATCGCTTGAACGCGGGAGGCGGAGGTTGTAGTCAGCCGAGGTGGTGCCACTGCACTCCAGCCTGGGTAACAAAGCGAGACTCTGTCTCAAAAAAAAAAAAAAAAAAAAAAAAATGTCAAGGATGTTAGGCCTCAGTGGCAGGCCTGCCCTCCTTTCACTCTAATGTTCCCCTACCTTTCTGACTGTGGGTCTTAAGGCCCTCCCATGAGAGGGTCCTACCCAATACCTCGGGGGAAGGAATGCTGATGTCATGAAGCTTTCAGAAAAACCCAAGAGGAAAGAGTTCAGGGAGCTTCTGGATAGCTAAACCTGGAGGTTGCTGGAGGGTGGCAGCCCAGGGAAGGCATGGAAGTTCTGTGCCCCTTTCCCATACTCCACCCTATGCGTCTCTGTATCCTTTGCAATATCCTTCCTAATAAACCAGTAAACCTAAGTAAGTGTTTACTGAGTTCTGTGAGCTACTCCATCAAATTAATTAAACCCAAAGGTGGATCTTGGGAGCCCCAACTTGAAGCTAGTCCATCAGAAGTTCTGGAGGCCTGGACTTGCAACTGGTATGTGTGTGTGGAGGGGGCAGGGGCAGTCTTGGGGACTGAGCACTCACTCTGTGGGATGTGACACTATATCTGGGTAGGGAGTATCAGAACTGATTCAGAGGATACCCAGCTGGTGTCCACTGCTTGGTGTGTGGGGGAAAAGTCCACACACATATGGTCACAGAAGTTTTCTTGTGTGGTGATGATTGTTGTAATGTGAGAGTAGAGGAAGTGGTTTGAGAAAACTTTTACGTGTTATTAAAAAAATTGTTTTAAATCTCAATCCCCCTAAAATGTAAAAACATTAGAATCTGCAAATACAAGGTTTACCAAATCTAATTATGGGAGAGGAGACTAGTTCATTTAGCATTTCTTGTTAATAATTAGCTCAAGAAGCTGACAGTATCATTTTGTTAAAAAAAAAAAAATTAAGAAGAACGAGCTCATGCAAAAAGTTATATAGGTCAGGTCTCTCTGTAGGAAGCTAAAAAATATTTTACAACCAGCAAAGGGGATAGTCACATAATATATACTTTATTATTATTGTTTACCAGTTGCTAAATTGCTTCAATTCTTATGCACAGTACTCCCCTCACCCAAGCTATAATAACCTTACCCCTGCAAAAGAAACATTTTGTTTAGTATTTGAGAATTTCTGATAACTGTTAGAGAGATGTCTGCTTAACTGACCCTGTTTGGCACCTACTGGAAGCCTCTGCTGTCAGGGTACTGATATGGTTTGGCTGTGTCCCCACCTAAATCTCAACTTGAATTGTATCTCCCAGAATTCCCACGTGTGTGGGAGGGACCCAGGGGGAGGTAATTGTATCATGGGAGTCTTTCCCATGCTATTCTCGTGATAGCAATTAAGTCTCACAAGATCTGATGGGTTTATCAGGGGTTTCCACTTTTGCTTCCTCCTCATTTTCTCTTACTGCTGCCATGTATTCATCTTTAAGATCTGAGCTCAAATGTCACTTCCTCAGAGAAGCCTGCCTTGACCATCCTCATTATATCAGCTTTCTGTGGTTTTAACAGCTCCCTATTCTTCCATTTTTATGCTTAACTTACACACTTGTGTGTAAACGATATATTAATGGCTGGTTTCTGCCTTCAAACTGGAAATCTATGAAGGTGGGGTCTGTGTCTGTTTTGCTTACTATTGTTAACATCAGTCCTTAATTAGCACAATTTTTGACTCAATGTATATACAGAGGTGATTTATAGGGGATATCATCAATTTAGCTGATAGGTTAGATGAATGCCTCTTAATATGCTTTTTTCTTTAATTCCTAAGAAGTAAAGGAAGTAACAACTTGGAAATTAATAACAATTCAGACTTTAAAACATGATAGAAATAGGAGAACAAATTCACTTTCTTGAGATGTGAAGATCTATGAAGAATTAGTTGATTAAAATCTTGTCTCTTATTTTACTGGGCAAGTCACTTAACATCTTTGA
This sequence comes from Pan troglodytes, assembly GCF_028858775.2. Classification (NCBI taxonomy): domain Eukaryota; kingdom Metazoa; phylum Chordata; class Mammalia; order Primates; family Hominidae; genus Pan; species Pan troglodytes. The sequence continues at coordinate 69,023,217 of NC_072398.2, forward strand.
ATCTAAATTTCCTCATTTGTAAAACAAAGAATAACATTAGTCCTTCCTACCTCATGTAATTATTGTGAGGATCAAATAAGGCATAAGACACTGGGCGCGGTGGCTCATGCCTGTAATCCCAGCACTTTGGGAGGCCAAGGCAGGCGGATCACTTGTGGTCAGGAGTTTGAGACCAGCCTGGCCAACATGGCGAAATCCCATCTCTACTAAAAATACAAAAATTAGCTGGACATGGTTGCAGGTGCCTGTAATCCCAGCTACTCGGGAGGTTGAGGCATGAGAATCACTTGAACCTGGGAGGCAGAGGCTGCAGTGAGCAGAGATTGTGCCACTGCACTCCAGCCAGGGTGACAGAGCGAGACTGTGTCTCAAAAAAAAAAAAAAAAAAAAAAAATCAAATAAGGCATAAGAATGATAAACTATAAAATACTAAGCAAATGTTATCTAGTACAGTTATTACTGAGTAAATGAAACACTAGAGAGGTACATACATGAGAACGGTGATAAATTTAAGTATTACACTTTTTTTCATTATATAAATGTCAATATAGATAAAAGGTCCAGAATTAAAATGTTTAGAGTGAAACCTGAATTTTTCTTTTTTTCTTTTTTGATAAACACTTTCCTAATGTTACAGAAATATATTGCAAAACCAAATAAATCCTATCCAGGGAATGCTCTGGATAATGATAATAGTGATGATGATGAGGTAACAGCTATTATTTACTGAGTTGTATATGAGGAACTATTCTAAGTGCTTTACACATATACTTATTTAATTTTCTTAATAATTTTATCAGGTAAGTACTATTATTGTTACCTTCACTTTGCACAAAAATGTTAGATAAATTTGTCCAAGATTACACATCAAGAGATTTAAACATGGGCAGACAGGCTCCAGAGTCCACACTGGTCTCTTTTCAATTCACTACCCTAAACTTTGCTTCCATTTGAGTAAATTTCTCAAGTTCTACATAAAATACTATTGATCAAGTTAAATGTTCATCTACTGAGTACAAAAGAAAATAGTTAACAAAACTGAGGGGTAGAAATGCAGCAAGTAAAGGCTTTAAGATTTTAATACCATAGACTTAAGAATAAGTCTATCCCTTTTCCTTTTAGAATCTAACTGCATTCTGAGTTTAAAAGATATGGTCAAAATAAAAACAGTTTGGTTGTATACACTGACCAGGATATGATCCACTCGGTCTCTTTTCTTTCTTCCAAATTTCATCATTTTCTGCCAATCTGTTTTGTGGTTTGGCTCCTTTTTAAGACTGAACAACTTGAGTACTTCACTTGCTATGAAGCTCTGTGGAAATAAGACAAATACATGAAACACAAACAACAGAAATTCCTGAGTTTCATGTGTTTACAATGCAGTAAACAGATTCATGATAAGAATATAATATTTACAATAAAATTATCATACAAATTTCTTCCACTTACAGTTCCACATAGCAATTTGAAGGGAAAAGCATTCCAAACGCTGAGACTTTATTCACTTACGCAACATATAAAAGTAAAACCTAGCTGGGCACGGTGACTCACGTCTGTAATCCCAGCACTCTCTGAAGCCAAGGCAGGAGAATCACTTGAGCCCAGGAGTTTGAGACCAGCCTGAGCAACATAGTGAGAGACATCATCTCTACAAAAAATATATAAAATTAGCTGGGCATGGTGGTACATGACTGTAGTTCTGGCTACTCAGGAGGGTGAGGTGGGAGAACTGATTGAGCCCAGGAGGTCCAGACTGCAGTGAGCTGAGATTGCACCACTGCACTCCAGCCTAGGTGACAAAGCGAGATCTTATCTAAAAATAACAACAACAACAACAACAAAGTAAAACCCACTGATTAATCTGCAAAGAAAAATCACTTTAGAGTTTACTTAAGAACTACCATGCTGGGTGCGGTGGCTCATGCCTGTAATCCCAGCACTTTGAAAGGCCAAGGCGGCAGATCACCTGAGGTCGGGAGTTCGAGACCAGCCTGACCAACATGGAGAAACCCTGTCTCTACTAAAAATACAAAATTAGCTGGGTGAGGTAGTGCATGCCTGTAATCCCAGCTACTCAGGAGGCTGAGGCAGGAGAATCACTTGAATCCAGGAGGCGGAGGTTGCAGTGGGCTGAGATCACGCCATTGTACTCCAGCCTGGGCAACAAGAGTGAAACTCCACCTCAAGAAAAACAAAGAAAAAACAACAACAAAACTACCATTAGCTAACTTCAAGCTGGCAAAACTACTAAAGAAAGCATAAAATAAATCTCTGAATTGGAAAAATCTCAAAGAAATTTTTGGGGACAATGTAATGTGAGAAAAGCAAAAGACTTTGGGATAGTTTATTTTGAAGCACCAAAACTCAAATATGTTAAATTTAAAAATATCAACACTTCAGTATGAGAAGCATAATAATTTTACTACTAACAATATTTGAACTATCACCCTTAAAAACTTTACAAAATGTTATGTCAATATTAAAATTAGTGGGCATTTATTGTATGCTATATTGATGCATGTAGTTTGATTGTTGGTATATATTATATATCTTGTCTTATCTCAACTTAATGTTATTAATAATTTATTTTGTTACTTTTATGGTTGTTCTGTTAAAAAAACAATGTTCTTAACAGGGGAAGGGACACATTTATGAATCAGAATCACCTGGAAAGATTCTCAAAGTACCAATGTGCCTGGAAATTCCATCACTCCCTACCTGTTCACAGACACACATAGCATTCAAGCATTTTCAATTGTGAAAGGGTAGAAGGAATGGAGTATACAAAGTGTTTTTAAAAAGCTAGTTACTTTAAGCCAGGGGCTGGCCAATTTTTTCTGTAAAAAATCAAACTGTAAATATTTTAGGCTTTGTGGGCCATGTGGTCTTTGTCACAACTATTCAATTCCACTGTTGTAGTTACATGTAGTTGTAACATGTAAACAACTAGGTATGGCTGTGTTCCAACAAAACTTTATTTATAAAAACATACAGGGGCCTGGATTTGGCTCATGGGCCATAGTTTGCCAACCCCTGAGGTAAGCATACATCCCATCTCATAAATATCTGTTGGTGTTCTATAAGTATAAAATATTTTTAAAGGCTTTCTGTGATCAAATAAGTTTGGGAAATACAAGTTTAAAGCTTTGCTACTCAGCATGGTCCTGGGACCAGCAGGACCAGCAGGACCAGCAGGACCAGCATGACTTGAGAGCTTGTTGGAAATGCAGAATTTCAGGTCCTACTCCAGACCTACTAAATCAGAATCTCCATTTCAACAAGATCCTCAGATCATTCACATGCACATTAAAAGTTGAGAATCACTGCTCTGGAAATATAACCTTTGCCGTAAAGAAACATGTGACTAGGCAGAGCAGATTGCCACCAATGTGACTTTAAAGTTCACAGTCCTTGTAGCTTCTGGACAAAGGTTTACAAAGGTTTCTTAGATAACAAAATAAATATTTTTATGTATCACATTACTATCCTACATAGTTCAAAACCACATTACCAATTTGAAACCTCCAAAGTCAAAGATAAAGAAGTTAACACCTATGTGTCCAGGGCTGGCATATTGAAAAGACATATATATGACACGTATTCATATGTACTTTTAGAACATTATACCTATCTCTAAAACCCCCAAAACTTACCTAAAACTCCTATTAGTTGCAATAATTTATCTCCCTAGGTATTTCCTAATTTTTCTTAAATATTATAATTATGTATATAGAGAAAATGACTCGTAAAAGAATTTTTTTTTTTTTGCACAAACTTGAGGATTCAGCCCTTTCACTCATTCCAGTCCCTCCACTGTTCATGGATTCAGTAAGTCAACAAATCTTTATTGAATACCCACTATGGAACAGGTCCTGAAGACACAAAGGTTAATCATACAGAAGAGCACCTGCTTTTATAACATTTACAGATATGTGTAAATGAACAGCAAGTCAAAAAAGAAGACACTTTATAGTTTGCAGTTTACCTTGATTTCATCAAGGTTATTTGGATTTTTCACTCGTCGGAAATAACTAGAGTTGATTCTACATGGCTTCATCCAGACAGGTTGATTTAAGTTGGGATCCTCAGCAAATATTTCCTCAAAAATCTCTTTTGTTAAATCAAAAACCGCCTTGATAGAGAAAAACAAAACAAAACAAAACAAAATGGCTAAGAATCCAAATTTCAGACAATGGGAGAAAAGTTTAAAAACTAAAATTATCCTTTTATTTCACCTACCTGTTTGTAGACCCTTTTACTAGTGCTTTCTATATCTAGACCTTTACTGGCACAGCCAAGCAGTTTTGTAGGAATACTGATGCTATGAAGATCGTGGCCTAATTCTTTCCATTTCCAAAGTTCTTCTGCTGCATTATGTACAAGAATCTCTACTTCTTCTGCAGTATGGGGGACTGCCAATAATGTTTCACATGGTTGTTGGGTTACTCTTTTAGGTTCTGCCATTAGAGGTACAATGGTTTCTTCTGCCTTATTTTTTTGGATCTTGTGAGAAGAGCTCAAACCAAAGTCTTCATCAAACCAGTCTTGATCATCTCCTAACGCACTCAGGAACTCCCGGCTGAGTTCAAGTTCAGCAAGTCTCTTAGCAAGTTCTTCCTGCCCACTGGCACCAAATACTGGGCTCTCCTATAGAAATGGAACCATTCAAACAGAGCACCATTTAGGGACCTCATATCATTTTTTTTTAAATAAAGACAGAGTAAATGCATTATTTATATATCTAATATTTCTCTATAAGTAAGCAGAATAAAAAACAATATGGTGGCTACTAATAAACAATCTAAGAAAAAGTTATCCTGTTCCCTCAATTCTACTTATATAAACCTTGCATATAACTGAATTTTTATAAAATGTTTATTGATTAGGGCTCTCCCCGCTTTTTGTATTATCATTATTCTGTTTCTAAAGAACTGTCTGTCTATGGGATATGGAAATGGGATATAAAATTTCTCACCTCTGGTGACCATCTGGCTCAAGTTACTCAAAGTCATTACTTTTGCTCAACTGTCCATGGGCAACATAAACAAGCTGATGGTCTGAGTGCATGTCATAGTGGATCTATTTCATTTTACCAGAATCAACATCACAACTGCTAACCTCTGCAGGCCAACCATGACTGAGTAGATATGTAAACAATTTCACAGGCAAAAAAGAATTGGGTGGTGAGCCACTGGAAAGCTCCATGGAATGAATTTGTTCAGTGAATCTGGAAGGAGATGTAATCTGTGGACAGTACAGGGGTTGTCAACTCAGCAGTTTAAATGGATGTTTTAGTTCCCCAAAACCTGCCAGTGCTTGTGACAACCCTATATTGACTACTCATGACATAATAGAGGACAATTACACTTCAGCCAGGAAAAACAGCTACAAGGCCTTTAAAAACCAGTACAGTGATCCTTCTTTAATAAACAACACGTCAAGGGAAAAAAAACCTATCAGGAGTCACAGAATTAAAATGTACTATATAGGCAAGGTAAGTTGCCTTGTTAAAAGTGTCAAAAGGTATACTGATACTTTTTCTAGACGAAATACTCACCGGTCTGGGACACATATCTGGAGAGGAAATCTCTTCTTTTTCATCTTCCAATTCAGAACTTAAGAAGCAACCTGAAATACTTGGCGACTGTTCCTCAACATTTTGGGATAGGTCTTGGGGTGTTACTTTCTTTTGGTCATCACCAAGAAGCTCCTGATTGCTAAGCTGGATTTTCTCATCCCTGGTTTTTTTGATTTGTTGTAGTTGATTGACTGTGTCCTTTACAAAGACTTTTAGTAAACTGTCTGTCAGTAAGCTGATTTTTTCCAGTTGTTGTTTTGACTTTTTTTCCTCATTTAGTGATGACTTCAGTTGGGCTTCCAGTTGGTTTTTTTCTCTTGTTAAAAGATCCAGAAGTGGTGTAGGAAGCTTTCCTGAAGCTTCAGCATATAGGTTGTCTTCCTCTTCTGTAAACTGCTGTTGCTTCTGCAATTCTTCGGAAAAGGTATTGTCTAAAGTGTCATCTTCTGCAGCGATGGAAACCTTTTCTGTGGCATCAGAAATGAGGTCTTTGTTTTCCTTTGAAGAAATCTGTGAATCCACTGAAGACTGCTGGTGAACATGGGCTTCAAGTACCCCAGAAATGTCCTGTACATTGTCTGTTTCTATTTTAAGGCTTCTACTTCTATTAACTGAGGCTTCTATATCATTCACACTAGGTAGGGATTTCTCATAAAAATATTCACTGACATCCTTTTCTCTGTCTTTTGGACCCTCTGTATCATTTTGCTCTTGATTATTGCACTGATATCGTTCATCTGAGTAACAGTCTTCATCTTCATTAATGTCTACATAGTCATCAAAGTTTTCTGGAATGTGAGATATTTTTTGAGGAGGAGCAAAAATACCATGCTTTTCTTTGCACTCAAAATATGCAATGCCATCATATGTTCCATTGTTATTTCCTTCAGGTTTATCTAACTCCACTCCGGCCCAAAATCCTTTAGCAAAACTAGTCTCACCTTTGAATCGAAGAATTCCTGGCTGAACATTTCCAATCAACACCCTATCACCAATGTGGAAATCAAATAACTCGTCTGCAGTAGGAACTGAAGCCAAGGAAGGGGATTCAGTAACTTGCTGTTCATGCTCCACATCACTGCGCTCCTTACTTTTCATCAGCTCAGTAGGGGACTTGAGTTCCAACAGCCTGTCAGAATGAACATTGCTATGGATAGAAAGGCTTTTCTCACTTAGGCACTCACTGATTTCCTCATTACTACCAAAGCTAGTGGCTCCACTTGTAGAGCTCCTCATTGGCTGTGGCTTATCTCTGCAAGACTGAGAGTCTTTCCTGAGTGACAGCAAAGATGACACCTCAAAATCATCTTTGTACAATTCAGCTGAAATTTCTTTCTTGAAAGAAGACACTTCAAAATCTTCAGAGTATGGTATCTCTTTAGGAGCAAAAAGATGTTCTGACCAAGACAAATCTTTTTCCTTTGTGTTCTTTTGTTCGTGAATGTTTTTTCCTGATTGGATGTTTGGACTATGATTCATATCTTGATCTGACTGTCTCTCTTTCAACATTTCCTCACTTTTATGGAGATTTTCAATAGCTAATCCAACTAGGTCTTTCTGAACATTTTCAGAATCTAAAGGAAGATCTTTCTTTGAAAGAATTTCAGATGAATCTCCCTGTTCTAGGACTAATTTCAGTAAGACATCAGATTTATCTTCTTTAGAAAAGGCATCTTCAATCTTACTCTTCTTCAATTTTGTATACTCTATTTCTTTTATTTCTGATTTTTTACTAGATTCTCCAACCTTGCCATCTGACATATCAAGAATTCTACTAGTGGCATTTAATTCTTTGAGAAGATGTAATGCAGGTACATTTTCTAGAGAATCTCCAGATTCTTCTCTGATTTTCCTTGATGATCTGAGAACTGGAGATGGGGTCAGAAAATCTTCTGTTCGACTGTCCCATTCATTTACTCTCTTTGCATATGCAGATAAAGACCTTTCTGATACTGATCTCTCAGAACCAGACAGTGAAGCATCTTAAAGAAAAAACAAATCACCACATCAAAATTATTTAATCACTATCTTTCAATTTTGTGAACCAAAGTTTAGAGAAAAGCCAAATTTTAGTGAAAAAAACCCCTCTAGTCAATAAATATGACCTGTTTTGGCTACTTTATAAGTTTTTCTTTTAAGAGAATATCATCTGTATCAACATTTAAAATTACTGAAAATTCTAAAGTCTGGAATAATTTCTTAAGCACTGTCTTAACTTATAAAGTGAAGAAAAATGTATCTAAGTTGATGGAACCATTGCTTTGCACATTCATCCTCAAATCATGCAAAAATAGAATTGTATGATGGTTATTACAAACATTTTTCAAACAGGAAACTAGTGAAGGAGAAACAGACTTCCATATATACTTCTAAAAGAATACATTTTCCTAGGAGCTTCAACTAAGCTCTTGAATTAAAAAGAAAATAGATCAACTATTTCTGCAAATATAGCACTTTAAGAGCTAAACGTGCAAAATATGATCAAAGTACAATATAATGAGCTAACAAACCAAGAGTTAAAAGTTTTAAATTCAAATCTTTTTTTTTTTTTTTTTTTTTGTAAGAGCAAGAATCTGCTCTGTCACCTAAGCTGGAGTGCAGTGGTCACAGCTCCCTGTTGCCTTGAACCTGGGCTCAAGCGATCCTTAGCCTCAGCCTCCTAAGTACCTGGGAGTATAGGCACGAGCCACTGTGCATGGCCAAATCTCTATTTGTCACTGATGTTTCTTTGCACCTCAGTTTTATTTTCTCACTGAATTACATTTTTTTTTTTTTTTTTTTTGAGATAGTGTCTCAATTTGTCACCCAAGCTGGAGTGCAGTGGCTGATCACAACTCGCTGTACACTCAACTTCTTGGGTGTAAGCGATCTTCCTGCCTCAGCCCTGCAAATAGCTGGGACTATAGGTGTGCACCACCATGCCCAGCTAACTTTGTATGTTTTGTAGAGATGGAGTTTCACCATATTGCCCAGGCTGTTCTCAAACTCCTGAGCTCAAGTGACCTGCCTACTTCAGCCTTTCAAAGTGTGGGGATTATAGGCGTGAGCTGCTGCGCCTAGCCTACATTTTATTTTTAATAATTAACTTTCTTTTGGTTAAACTGAAAAATGTATACAGCTATTTAGCTAAGAAATAGTTAGGCTGAAAATATATATAACCAGATTTAAAATCTGGTTAGGGGAAATTCAGAGATGCGGATGATATACTCAGCTATTTAATCTTTATACTTTGGTTTTTCTCATAAATTTTGGACAATAAAGACTGATTCAGCTGAGTTGTGGTGGCTCATGCCCATAATCTCACCACTTTGGCTGAAGTGCTGGTAATGTTCAGCCAGGCTGAGGTGGGAGGACTGCGTGAGTCCAAGAGTTAGAGACCAGCCTGGGCAACAACGGTGAGACACCCATCTCTTAAAAAAAAAAAAAAAGATGAGCTGGGCGTGGTGGCATGCGCCTGTGATCCTGGTCCTGGCTACTTGGGAGGCTAGGATGGGAGGGTTGCTTGAGCCCAGGGGGTCAAGGCTGCAGTAGTAAGCTATGATCATGCCACTGCACTCCAGCTTGGGTGACAGAGTGAGACCCTGTCTCGAACAAAAAAAAAAAACCCAAAAAACTAAAACAAACAAAAAGGATTCATATAATTTACACATAGCCAATAAATCACTTTAAAATATAAAAGTAACTTTAAAATGTTAAATAATCTACTTAAGAAATTCACTTTTTAATAAAAAAGCTATAGAGGTAGAATTTTGTAGGCCTTTGCATAAATCCTTAGACTATGTAGCTACAAGTTAATTATTTTTTCTAGTTACATACCAACATGTTCAGCAATAGACTCCAGGGATCCTCTGGAACGTTCTGACTCTGTTAGTGATTTCCAATTCTTTGCCGTTTCAGATCTGACGTGTAAAAATTAATGAGCAGAAATAAACATATTACTATAATAACTGGTAACAAAAAGCAGACATTCTTAGACAACTGCTTCTTTCCTCTTCTCTACAGTAGGTACGTCAATCTATGTCACTTTCATCAAGCCTATTTCTAACTCTCATCACTCTCACTAGATGACCTTGCCTTTGTCACTAGATGACAAAAACAGAGGCCAACAGGCATGAACTTTACCTTCAAACTTTTACCTACAAGTTCATCCATATTCACAGCCATCCTAACTGCCTTTCCTCCTGTCTGCAGGAAGAAAAGTTGTCTCTCTCTTATTTGTTCAAAGCTATTTGCTCAAACCACCCCATATTACTGTCCTCTCTTATTCTTTATAGATAACAGAAGAGGCTACATTCACTCTCTTTATTTTCTTGACTTCATTTGCTAAACTGTAATACTTGGCTTTCACGTCCTACCTTTTTACAATGCCCTAAAATGTTGCTATTTTATCATCTTGAGTACCTGGCTCCCATTTATTCTCTCTGAATGCTATCTCCTCTGGGTGATTTATGGCTTCAACCACTGTATATGTGCTTATCCTCCTCATATTTCTAACCCTGATAACTTTCCTCACAGTTTCACTTAAACAACAGGCACTTAAAATTAACACTTAAAACCAAAATCATAAGCCTCCCACAGAAAACCACCTTTTCCATTTAAATTAATGAAATCTTGACCCAATCAACTACCTAAGAGAAACCCGGGAGTCATCTTAGACTTGCTACCCCATCTAGCACTTTAACTTATCAAGTTTACTTTTTTTTTTTTTTTGAGATGGAGTCTTGCTCTGTTGCCCAGGCTGGGGTGCAATGGCATGATCTTGGCTCACTGCAACCTCCACCTCCCGGGTTCAAGCGATTCTCCTGCCTCAGCCTCCTGAGTAGCTGGGATTACAGTCGCGCACCACCATGCCCAGCTAATTTTTGTAGTTTTAGTAGAGATGGGGTTTCACCATGTTGATCAGGCTAGTCTCGAACTCCTGACTTGTGATCCACCTGCCTCAGTCTCCCAAAGTGATGGGATTACAGGCGTGAGCCACCGTGCCTGGCTCAAGTCTACTTTTTAATCCTTCACTATCCTAAAATATGTCTCCTGTTTTCTATTCTTCTTACTACTGCTTACTTGAGGTCTGGCTTAGACTATTTTTCTTCCTGCTTCTAAGCTTACTCTTTTCTATCTTTCCTCTGTATTGTGGTCAGAAAGATCTCTGTAAACAAAAACATGACTGTGTCACTCTCTGGTTAAAATCCTTCAGTAGCTTAAGAAAATTACAAAGCCATTCAATAGCATATCATGTAGAAATTAAAATGTACACTTCATAATATAATGGAAAAATACATATGTAACAAAAACACACACACAAAATCTGAGCATAAAAAATCCTGGAAGGAAACATATCTAATTGTTGACATTTGCTATTGTGGGATAGTTGGGTATGATATGATTTAAACTTTTTTCTTTTTACTGCTTCCCTAGAAATAGTAACTATAATAATAATAATAGCAGCAGCTAATACACAATGCTTACTGTGTCCTAAGCCCTGTTAAGTCTTTTAACCCTCATAACATGTGTATTAACCAGGTATTATTCTTACCTTTATAAATCCCTATTAAAAAACTGAAGCACAGAGCGGTTAAATAACTTGCCCACAGTTACAGAACCAGCTAGAACTGGAGCCAGGATTCAAATTTAGGTAATGCTAAATTAATTGTAATGAGCCTGCCATACCTCTCTAACAAAAATGTCCCAAAATACTTTTTAAAGAAACCTTCAAAGGCTCCACATTTTCTAAAAGGTAAAACACAAACTGCTAAGAATAAATGAGTACAAGGTTTTCACTATTTGGCTTTTGTTTATTTTTCCTTCTGCTAACTCCAGCAATAACCTATTATGTTCAGCTTCTATGATATGCCAATGTTTTTTTTTTTTTGCTTTTAGTCATTCATGAATAACATTTTCTGAAATGACCCCTATTTCTCAATTGAACTGATCTAACCTTTACTTTTTGTTCAAAATTTAAATATGATAACCTGACTTCCTAATACACAATATTATATATTCTAATGTTGCAACTTAGTATCTTCTGTATTTGCTTACTGACTGCATACTATTACATCGCTTGCAGAGAACCGTCATTTACTGAGCTATTCATCCATTTTTGGCCATAAAAATTGTTTCCAATGTTTTATGAATATAAAGAATATAACGAATGTTATTATAAATATATTCATGCAAATAGAGATTTTCAGTACCCCACATTTTCTCAATTTAGACTTCCAGAAATAGGATTACTGGGTCAAAGGTTACAGACTTATTTTTGACTTCTGAAACACAGCCAAACTGTTTTTTTCAAAGGTCTACATCAACTTATGCTACTACTAGCAATGTTGGAAAGTACCATTTTCATTGTAACCATCAGACTGCAGGATTAAAAATGTATTTTAAAATCAATACCTTATACATATAATTTTTAATTATAATATGTAACAATTTTAATTTACTGACACTAAAAATAGAAAATAATATTTTTACTTCTGTAATTTCAGTTACTTAAAGGGTAACTTCTACTGAAAATATTCCCTTATTCCTTTTTCAAACAAGGCAGAATACAGACAAGTTATCAAAAATTTCTACCTGTGTAGTGGTGTGAGAGGTTTGATCTTGGGTTTTTCAGAAGCTGAGGAGAGCGTTTTAATCTGAGGCTTGGCTGTTGGTGATGTTTCCAAATCTTGGCTAAGCTCGGCTTCAGTTTTCTTAATAAATTCATCATATGACTAAGTTTAGAAAAACCAGAGGAGTCACTAGGCAGAATTTTTAAAACTTATTTTAAATTATAAAATAGTATATTTTAAGGTAAAACGCTCAAACAGTAAAGAAGATGTAATATAAAAATCTCCCTCCCTGCCCCCCTCAGCATCATTCTCCAGAACTCTATAGTTATTTGTACATCCTTCTCAAAATAGTCTATATATAAGCAAGATATATAATTGTAATTCCAGTATCAATTAAGAAATGACATTGCGAATCTACAGAAGTTTAATACTATGAAGCAATAATTCATACCTTGCCACATTAAAAAACTTCTTTGACTGTATTCTCTAAAGAGTGTACTATTACTTTCATGGTATTTTTAAGAAGTTAGTCATTCTGTTCTGAGTTTCAATAGCAGTAAGTTTCTTATGGGCTAAGTACTTAGGGATACAAATTATGAAAAGAGAAAGATATAGTTGACAGTATGATAGTTGAGAATTACAAAAAAAAAGTTTCCTGGTTATTACCCATTCTGTAAACAAAACTTTACTAATTTATAATTTGTATGAAATATAAGGGGATTCCTCCATTTAATATATCATTCCTTAGTTTTCTGGGCTGAAGTCCTTACTTTTACAGCTCTCACTATTTCAGACTAGTGTTTTGTTCAACACTGTATGTCTGGTACGCAATGTCCTATTCACAATGCCTGGTCCAAAGTAGCCTATCAATAAATATTTATAAAATGAACTAATGGATGGATGGATGCTTGTCAACTGCTACGGTTCCCTAAAATCTGGGCTGTAATCACTGTTTTACAACTCTCATCATCCATGTTACCTTCGTCTGAATTGTCAACATTTTGTTAAAGTAACTCCTGGTATTAAACCTACACCACAGCTAGGTGTTCTAGCTCAATAGGTATATATGAGGACTATGACTACTAAGATCTGAAAGCTATACATATATGAGTGCAGTCCATTTATTAAATCTGTGATCAAATAAAATCCAACAGATTTTTATATGAACTGCTATGTATTTTATATATATATATGCATATCTCATATACTGTAATTTTAAAAGTTAAATACAGAATTTTCTTTTATCTTTGTTTATGCCATTAAGTAGAATGCTGGAAGAGATGGATCGTATGGCTCTCTCTAGAGGGCTCTTTTCTGACTGACATAGCTATTAAGGAACATTTTTGAGCAATACTATTCACTCTAATAGTACTTTATCTCCAACAGTTATTTCAATGACTCCTCATTAGTTGACGTATAAGATGAAATCCAAACTCATCAGTTTGACTTCTAAGGTCCTGAATATAATCTGTATTTTTAAATTTTGTTTCCACTTCTTTCCAGCATGAACTCCCCAGTATGGTCATTGTATCTTAATCACTTTTCCTACTCTAACCATTGTGCAAGTTACAATCCCTATTCCATCTCTGTATTGTGTACCTGTTTAAATGTTTATTTTCTCCAGATCTATTAACAGGCCTATTTTCTGTGTGGAAGACAATACAATGGTAAAGCCACAGAATTTAAAATTAGAGCTAGATTAAAATCCTAGTTTCACCATTTATGAGCTCTGTATCCTTGGATAAATCATTAATCTCACTGAAACTCAGTTTCCTTATCTGTAAAACAGGGATAATACTCACACCTTGTTGTGAGGATTAAATGAAAAATATGTGTAATTAGCTGAGCTCCTGGCACATAAATAGGCATTTGAATATTTGATGATTAAATTAATAACGGTAGGAGAAGCATGTGTTTGCTGTTACACAACAAGGACCAATGGGTGGAAATTAAAAGGACAGAAATTTTGGCTAAATACAACAAAGAGCTCTTCTAATACTTAGAGCACTTAGAGTCTAACAAGGAAACCAATTAGCTTGAAATTTTGAAAATTCCTATTACTGGAAGTGTTCAGGTAGAAGTTGAATGATGTTCTCTGGTGATGAGATGAGAAGGGATTCTTGCAATGAGTAGGAGATTCATTCTGATTCTACAATGAATGTTCTGTTCTAGGAACACTGGGCTGGCAGAATGTGTGTAATAGAGAAACAGAATGTGTGTAATAGAGAAGCAGAATGTGTGTAATAGAAAAGCAGTGTGAGGCAGAACATCTAAGAGACTACGCAGACAGTAGAGGCAAGAGGTCATAAGGGCCCCAGCTAGCCTGGAAGCAGTAGGAATGGAAAGGGACAAACAAGAAACTTTATAGAAGAATCCATGAGAACTAGTGACTGAATGGACAGGAAAGAACAGAATAAGGAAGACATCAAAACCAGGTTCCCAGCCTGGGACAGAATCAGAAAGGCTGCTACGGCTTGGGGGAAAATTCAAGTTAAGAGTTATCAATTAGAAGCTATTCAAATAGCACAAAGAAGTGTACTATTTAATAGGTTGTGTGGCATGAAACACCATTCTGTGAAATAAGGGAAGGGAAGGGGAAAGGGGAAGGGAAAGGGAAAGGGGAAAGGGGAAAGGGAAGAAGGAAAGAAAAGGAGAAAAAAAGGGGACAGGGAAGAGGGAAGGAAGAGGAAAGAGGAAAGGGGGAAGGGAAGCAGCAACAATTCCAAAAGCTAAAATTATTTATCTAATACTTCTCTGCTTACGAGGGTATAGACACCAATCTTGCTTTCAAAGGCCTAATCTTTCTTATTTAGAAAAAAAAAATCTAATACTTTATTTTAATATTTATTTTTTAGAGGTGGAGGTCTTGCTATGTTGCCCAGGCTGGAGTGCAGTGGCTATTCACAGGTGCAATCATGGTGCACTACAGCCTCAAACTCCTGGCTTCAAGCAATTCTGCCTCAGCCTCCTGAGTATCTGGGACTTCAGGAACACACCACTATATGTAGCCAATTTTAATATTTAATACTTGTTATTTTAATATTTAAATTTAAAATGTAATGTTTTGGCTGGGCGCAGTGGCTCACACCTGTAATCCTAGCACTTTGGGAGGCCGAGGCAGGGGGATCACGAGGTCAGGAGATCGAGACCATCCTCGCTAACACAGTGAAACACTGTCTCTACTAAATATACAAAAAATTAGCCGGGCGTAGTGGCGGACGCCTGTAGTCCCAGCTACTCAGGGGGCTGAGGCAGGAGAACGGCGTGAACCCAGGGGGCGGATCTTGCAGTGAGCAGAGATCGCGCCACTGCACTCCAGCCTAGGCGACAGAGCGAGATTCCATCTCAAAAATAAATAAATAAAATAAAATTTAATGTTTTAAGCAAGAATGTCCTTGGATACCCTCAGATTTTTTTTAAGAGAATAAAATGTGGCACCACACTAATAATGAAGAATCCTAATCCATTACTTTATTAACAACATTAAAAACATTTTAGACGTCACATACACATTAGCCTTGATACTAAACCCCCTTCTTCCTATGTCTAACCTCTAACTGCTTGATCAGACTGGCTTCTTGGGCTTTCAGTCTTTCCTTTTGCCTTTTTTTCTGCTCCTTCTTCAGCTGGTTCACAACTGATTTTCTTTTCCGCAACTCATCCTTCAGAGCTCTGATCCTACCTTCAATATCACTCTGGTCAGATGTAGTTTCTGAAAGAGATACAAAATATTTTATTTATAATTTTGACTTAAGGATAATGTTAACTCAGTAACTACTAATAAAAAGCTGTAATGTAATATTCCATTTAAATAAAGCCAATCTAATAATTAAAATATGAGCTTCGGAAGAAGATTTATTACTAAAATGAATCCCTATAATTCCCACCCTCCCTGCCCGCCCGCCACATACACTTTATTTTTGGCTTGGTTCCTCCTATTTATTTTCACTTTCTAATTGTACTACTTGAAATTATAAATAAATCTTGAGATACGCTGTCTTGGTAAGACATGCAGCTGGAAGTTGAGAAATTTTTAGATTGATGAAATTTGGATATTCTGCAAGAAATTACTTCTGGTAACAAGATAATCATATTTAACTGTCTTTTGCCTTAGTTATTAATACATAATTTAATAGTTTTTAAGTCATATTAAAATCAAACTAGAGTTTTACCACTTCAAATTGCTTGTGATTCATTACCTGATGGCTTAATACCACATTAAAAAGAGAGAAGTTATAAAGAAATAGACTCTGCTGTAATCTTTCTTTGAAAGCTCTCAAAATATTTAAAATAACTGAAATGAAGCTAGTTAAATCTTTTCTCTCCAACAGTTCACATACACAAGACGTCTACTCATAGCAACATCATGAAAAAGATATTTCATTATAATGTGTCATACACATGCTATGAAAACAAACAGGTATCATTTAAAGACACTGCTTATTTCACTACACATGGAAATTACATAGGATAGAAATTACTGTTCCTCACACCTCCCTCAATCACACAATGGTGTCATTTCCATACACTAATGTTGAGTGAGACATTTAATAGTCTTACAACAGAAATAATATACACAAATCTTAAGACTTAACATCACATCAAAAACCAGGATTTTATCAGTTACTTCAGGTTAAACCGTGTAAGAGCTAGTTATGGAAGTTATTTAAATGCAAAAAGATTACAGTCTTTTTAATAGTGTGGTCTAAATGTCTGAATAAGAAATAATAAAATCTGAGTTCCTGTCACTTCTATGACACTGAGTTAAGACATACTAGGAAAGTTAGGCTTGTTTTATATTAGTGGTGGCATCATACTGAGTCCTTAGCATAGGCAAGCCTCAATATTTACTTATGTGCTTCCAAAATTATTATTATTTTGGTAAGATTTTGTACACCACTACACTCTTACAGGCTTAGTTTCAATTTTGCTGCCAAAATAACTATTTTAAATTAATATTTTTAAAAATTGTATATGCCAGCAGTGATTTTCAATAAAAAATATATTTACCATCTATGGTTGAAGATTTAATAGCAGGTGATGAAAAACCTGGGGTTTTTAGATGAAAGACCTTGGAAAATGTTTATGTTTTTAAGTACTAAAGAAACCAAATGCAGTCCGGGCGCACTGGTTCATGCCTGTAATCCCAGCATTTTGGTAGGCAAAGGTGGGCAGACTGCTTGAGGTCAGGAGTTTGAGACTCCCCTGGGCAGCATGGCAAAACCCCATCTCTACCAAAAATACAAAAATTAGCCAGGTGTGGCAGCATGCGCCTGTAGTCCCAGCTACTCAGGAGGCTGAGGCGGGAGTTTCTGATTATTTGACACACACTGATTATATTAGCTTGGTTGATAAACTCTCCCATCATTTAAGTAAAGGTATTATAACTCTACTACATTAATATCTACCACTTCTACAAATACTGAATATAAATAATGTCATCTTGAATAGGTAGTGAATCTGTAGTTTAGAAACCTCAGAGCTACTTTTCTAAAACCATTTATTCTTACTTAAATAAGTGTCACCAATAAAACAGTATCTTACAAATGTTATTATTAATCCTTGGTGCATAACTCATGCAAGGATGGTTGAAACATTATTCCATTGCTAACAAATGAAAAAGATAATCCAGTATTGGCAAAGAAACTTGAAGAAAGTCACCGGTAAGTAAGAGATCCAGGATAAGAACCCATGGTTCCAAGTATTCAAGTTTATGTCTACTGACATGTTATTCTCTTGGAAGTAATTTTTCACCAACGTACATAAAAGCAAATATATAAAAACATTAGTAAATTTCCACAGAGAAATATGAGACAACTTTCTTCAACTGGCCTGACTCAATGATTCTATTCCTAAGAATCTATTCCACACTGAAATATACAAAAAGAATTTTTATTATACATGATAAACACACACATAAATGATATATATCACATACACACGTGAGTCATAATATTTTTACTACACCTTTTCTATGTTTAGATATACAAATACTTAACATTGTGTTACAACTGCATATAGCATTCAGTATAGTAATATACTGTACAGGTATTACAGCCTAGGAGCAAGAGGCTATACCATATGTCCTGAGAGTGCAGTAAGGCTACACAATCTAGGTTTGCCTAAGTTCATTCTACGCAGTTCATATAACGATGAAATTGCTTAATGACACATTTCTCAGAGCATATCCTGGATGTTAAGTGATGCATGACTGCATACATATGTGTGTGTAAATCTTTACATAAAGATGTTTATTATAGCATTATTTGCAATTGTGAAATATTTAAGAAAATCTAAATAGCCATCACTAGGGAAACAGTTAAATAAATTATGGTACATCTATCTACTCTTTGAAATATTATATAGTTACTCAAAGAAGAAAGAAGAGCTGTAAACATGGGTGTAGGAAAATTCCATGATTTATAATTGTCTGACACATGGAAAACAAAAAGGTACAACACATAATTAATTACCAAAAAAAACCAAAGAATAACAATTTTCATGTTTCGTTTACTAAATGTTTACTCTCAAAACTAAAACTGAATTCAAAAAGCAGTACAGTGGGCCGGGTGCAGTGGCTCACGCCTGTAATCCCAGCACTTTGGGAGGCCGAGACGGGCGGATCACCTGAGGTCAGAAGTTTGAGACCAGCCTGGCCAACGTGGTGAAACCTCGTCTCTACTAAAAAAAAAAAAATACAAAAATTAGCCAGGCGTGGTGGCGGGTGCCTGTAATCCCAGCTTCTCGGGAGGCTGAGGCAGGAGAATTGCTTGACCCTGGGAGGCGGGGGTTGCAGTGAGACAAGATCGCACCACTGCACTCCAGCCTGAGTGACACAGTGAGACTCTGTCTTAAAAAATAACAAAAAAAGCAATACACTGAATATGCCTAACTCAATATATTCAATATGGCAATATTCAATATGGTATTAATCTTCTTCACAATCCTACATAAACTCACCACTGTCTGTCTACATATGCTTCCTAAGGTCAACAAACTCCTTGAAGCCTTTTAGAGTAAAGGCTGTTCAAATACAACACAAATAAAAACTCCTCATGATTAGTCTTACCTGACTGTGTCATAGATAATGACTCATCTGACCAACTATAACAGTGCTGATGGGACTTGACAGGCAGGTGACATTGTCCTCCAGTCCTATGACTTCCTTTGCTAGACTCCTGCTTTGACACAGATGTGCAGCTTTTGGGAAGTGACTGTTCAAACAGAAAACCAAATGGAAACTATTTTTTGATGTAATTGTAAAATTCTATTTAAAATTTGACATACTAGCCATATAAAGATAATATTTACAAAGAATTTAAGATAACTGTTAAGACATAAGTGAAAAAAGTTTACAAATTATTCAACCTGGGAAAGCTGATTTTTAAAAAAAGGTTACAAATTATATAAAGGATAAGACCTCATTTTTTTTTGAAGGCATAGAAAAAAATTATAAAAGAGCATGGTTTAAAAAAGTTTTACAATAAATTAGAAGTGATTATTGTGTCAGTGATATTTACCGCCCCCCTCCATTCTTTTAATTTTAAAAATACTCAGTATGTACTACTTTTACGGAAAGGAGAGAGGAAGGGAAGAAGAAAACAGAGTGTAAGAAGTTTGCCCACAAGAGAACAAAAGACAAAATTTCTATCCTGACATCAGGTGGAAGTGAGATGCCTGATTTGATTCCTAGCTACTATCACTTCCTATCCCTGTGACTTTGGGCAAATTTCCTAGCTTGGGGATTAGAACAGTATCTATTTTATAGGATTCTTGTGAGGGTTAAATGAGATAATCCACGTAAGGCACTTGGTAAGTACTTCATAAATAAACACTTAATAAATATTAGCTTTTATTATAAAAACCACCTTAAGACATACTAGTTTTGATTTCCTTGATATATTTTCCTGTGAAAAAAGCTCTAATTTTTAATAGCCAGTTTATGGCTATTCCAAGCCTCATCAATAATGATGCTAGGTAGAATCTAATTGATTTATAAGAGATAATAAACTTTTAAGATTGTATAAAGGCAGTTTGATTGTAAATTCCTCGAAGGTAGAAATTTACAGAATAAAAGATAATGCTACAAGTAAATTATCTATATAAGTCTAATATTATCATATAATAAGAAACCACTAATATAATTATTACAAGCCTTTAATAACCTAAAAATGCTGATTTCAAGTATGTGCACAAGGACATTGAAATATTTTTTAACATAATATTTACTAGGCTCTTCAATGAATAAAATATGTTTTTCTTCTAGATCTTCTAGGTGCTGTAACACAAATGAACCTGATTGACTTTTCAATGGGGAAACAAAATTAATTCTTTCTATCATAATAAAAATGGAAGACTCCAACAAAGAATATTCCATTCTGAATTTGGGCAGATCTTTTTTTAAACATAAAGAGGCTTTAACAACATCTGTGTATACTTTAGTATACCACAGTATACTAAATATTTAATATTGTTATGCTAATTATTTGCTATATTAAAAAAAAAAGAGTTAAGTTTCTATCTCGAGTTTTTACCAGCTAGTTTTTTTTTTCTATAAAGTACACGATTAAGGACAATGTAGAAAATCTTAGTTTAATAATGGCCATCATCTTAATTTAAAATCAATAACTGTTTCAGACCTGCCTTTAAGAGGCTAAACCATTACTTTTATTCTATGAGTTATACATAAGTTATTAATTCAGTTACAGTAAAGGTACTCTGGTGTGGTTTAAGATCTTACTGTTTTTGTTATGTGAAAAAACAAATTTCAGAAAGAACTTGTGTTGTTCCTACAAACTGTTTTTCATAAAGACTTTAGAAGTTCCTATTCCCTCAATATTCACAGACTTGATAGCAAATGATTTTATAACCTTCACTAATGCCAAAATTCATATATTTGTAAATGAAAAGCTTTATTTCTATTCAAATGTTATATCCTATATGTTACAAGTATGGTGACAGTTAACACTGTCATTAATTACAATAATATAACTGCTAACATACCTTTCAGTTTTTTTTCTAGAGAATCTTTAAGATATAAATATACATTAACTTACATGTTTACTAGGAGAGGTAGAAGATTCTAGTTCCTGTGAACAAACCATTTCTTCAGTAAGTATACTGTGATCTGGACTCCCTGGCTGCTCCTGTCCTACAGACTCGGATGGTACATATTCAACAGCAGGGCTGCCTAATTCTTCTGGAATGGAGCTTTCACTGTTTAGATGAGAGTACAGAGGTACTGGAGATTCCTCTTCACTTGCTATTTCTAGACAGAGAAGGTGAAAACAAGAAAAAAAAGATACAATCTTGGTCAATGGGAAAATTACACTAATAAACATTGTTTTTAGCATATTATTACTTACTGCATTTTTGCCTCCCACAAACAGGAGAGTCATAGTTTCCACAGATGCACAGATCTATTTCTGGGTTATCTATTTCACAGTCTATTTGTCTCTCTCTGTGCAAATGTTATTATTTTAATCACTACACCTTAGAAGTCTTGATGTATGGTAAAGTAAGTTTCTGCATTTTGTGGTTCTTTAGTAGTGTCTTTGCTTTTTGGTCCTTGTTCTTTCATGTAATTTTTTATTTTTTTTTTTAAGATGGCATCCCGTTCTTGTTGCCCAGGGTGGGGTGCAGTAGCATGATCTCGGCTCACTGTAACCTTCGCTTCCCGGGATCAAGTGATTCTGTTGCCTCAGCCTCCCAAGTAGCTGGGATTACAGACACATGCCACCACACCCAGCTAATTTTTGTCTTTTTAGTAGAGATGGGGTTTCACCATGGCGGCCAGGCTGGTCTCCAACTCTGACCTCAGGTGATCCACCCACCTCGGCCTCCCAAAGTGCTGGGATTACAGGCGTGAGCCACCATGCCCAGCCTCATATAAATTTTTTAATGAGCTTGACAAAGGTTTCCTATGAAGAAACCTTGCTGGGTTTCTGATGTAAATAGTCTTGAATCTACAGATCAGTTTAAGGAGAATTAATATCTTATGACACTGAATCTGTGAATATGGAATAATGTTCCATTTATTTTGGCTTTTTTTTTTTTTTTTACTTTTTGAGACAGGGTCTTGCTTTGTCACCCAGGCTGGAGTGCAGTGGCACGAACAGGTCACTGCAGCCTCGACCTCCCAGGAACAAGCAATCCTCCTGCTTCTGCCCCCTAAGTAGCTGGGACTACAGGCCTGCGCCACCATGCCCGGCTAATATTTCTGTAGAGGCAGTGTTTGGTCATGTTGCCCAGGCTTGTCATGAACTCTTGAGCTCAAGTGATGTATGTGCCTTGGCCTCCCAAAGTGTTGGGATTATAGGTGTGAGCCACTGTGCCCAGGCTGTTTTGGTTTCCTTTAATGTCTCCTAGTAAAATTCTAAATTTTTCTATATAAAGATCTTGTACACTTTTTGTTAAATTTATTCCTAAGTACTTCATATTTTTTGTTTCTATTATATATTGTTTCTATTTGTATCTTTTTAAAAAAATATATTTTTCTAATCAATTTTTGCTGATGTATAGATATGCAATTGAATTTTGTATATGAATTTTATAACCAGAAACCTTGCTAAGCTCACTTATTAACTGTAATAATTAACATGTAAATTCTGGATTACCTATGTGTATAGTTTTATTAACTGTAAGTAATGAGAATTTTGCTTCTTCTCACTCCTTATAGCTTTTAATTCTTTTTCTAGCCTTAAATGTACTGTGTAGGACCTCTACACAATGCTGAACAGAGCTAAAAATAAGCCTCCTTGTCTTATCTCCAAATCCAAAAGAACTTTCTATATTTTATCATTAAGTACGGTATCTATTATAGGTTTGGTTTTTTGTTTTTGTTAATACCTTTTATCAGGTAAAGAAAGTTCCTTTCTATGGCTACTATGATCTGAGGTTTATTTATTTTATCACAAATGCTTTTTATTTTTATTGATTCATTTTTTTGAGACAGAGTCTCACTCTGTCACCCAGGTTGGAGTGCAGTGGTATGATCTTAGCTCACTGTAACCTCTGCCTCCTGGGCTCAGGTGACTTTCATGTCTCAGCCTCCTGAGTAGCTGGGACCACAGGTGTGTGCCACCATGCTCAACTAATTTTTTTATTTTTGGTAGAAACGGGGTTTTACCATGTTGCCCAGGCTGGTCTCAAACTCCTGGGTTCAAGTGATCCACCCACCTCAGCCTCCCAAACTGTTGGGATTACAGGTGTGTCTGGCCCACAAATGCTTTTTAAATTTTATCAAATGTCTTTCTGAATCCATTGAGATGATCAATTTTTATCCTTTAATCTGGGTAAGGTAATTCACCACATTATCAACTTTTTAATGTGTGCTAATCCTACTCTGTCATTAAGTATTAGGATTTGCATATATAGTTGAACTTGGTGTGCTAATACATAATTCAGGATAGGTAAGATTGGCCTTTCCTTTTCTGATACTGTCCTTTTATGGACATAACATCAAACTTATATACTAGCCTCATAAAATGAGTTGAGAAATGTCTCTTTTTCTATTCTATGGAAAAGTAAAGAACTATAATACCAGGTTTCCCCCCAATTGCCGCCTTTAATCTAGTATACTGGTAAAGATGGATGAGGTCTATGTAAAAAGATGCTTAGTTACTGGGGTACAATTCCTTTACTGGTGAAAGAATCAGGAGGGTTCTCTTATCTTACTGAGTAAGCTTTGGTAAGTTGTATTTTTTAGAAGAATTTAGCCATTTTTTCTAAGTTTTCAAGTTTGTATTGGAATAAAGTTATTACAATTTTTTTTTTCCCTGAGATACGGAGTCTCGCTGTTGCCAGGCTGGAGTGCAGTGGTGCGATGTTGGCTCACTGCGACCTCTACCTCCTGGGTTCAAGCAATTCTCCTGCCTCAGTCTCCCAAGTAGCTGGGATTACAGGTGTGTTCCACCACGCCCAGCTAATTTCCTTTGTATTTTAGTAGAGACGGGGTTTCACTGTGTTGTTCAGGCTGGTCTCAAACTCCTGAGCTCAGGCAATCCACCTGCCTCGGACTCCCAAAGTGCTAAGATTACAGGCATGAGCCACCGCGCCTGGCCACAATTTTTTTTTTCTAATTTCTCCAGCATTTGTGGTTATATCATCTTTCTCATCATTTGCATCACCTCAATCATTTGCATTTTAATTTTATTTTATTTTTAGAGACAGAGTCTCACTCTGTCATCCGGGCTGGAGCACAGTGGGGTTGATCATAGCTCTCTGTAAGCTTGATCTCAAGCAAGCCTCTTGCCTCAGTGGCTAGGACTATAGGCATGTACCACCACACCCAGCTAATTTTTTAATTTTTTGTAGAATCGGGGTCTGCTATGTCATCCAGGCTGGTCTTGAACTCCTGGCCTCAGGCGATCCTCTGGCCTTGGCCTTCCAAAGTGTTAGGATTACAGGCGTGAGCCACTGCGCCCAGCCTCGCATTTTTAAAAGTAATGAAATATATCTTTCAATTATGTTAGGCTTTAGTTTGTAGTGTGAACAGAGTTAGTATTTATTACCTTTCTGTTCTGTTCTCTTGTCCTCCAGTTCTTTCTTAGGAGTTTTGGGTTTTATTAATTCTTTGTCCCAGGCAGCCAAAGCTTGTTTTTCCATTTGACGAATTTCTGCTTCTTCTGCATCTAAACGTCGCTTCCACTCTAGGAGCTCCTCTGCATGTTGTCGCCGTTGCATTAATTTTTGCTCCCGCTTTGTCAGAAACCTATGGTCACACCATGAAGAACAGTTTGAGAGAGAAAACCTATATGCAGAGATCACTTTGAGAGCTCTATCACTCACCACCTTATCAACAAGCTGTGCAAAAGCAGAATATTCATACTACTCTTCTCTCTGAAAAAAGCTTGAGATAATAGAAGCTTTCATGAGTCAACTTGTTCAGAAAATGAGGGAATTTATGTTTTACTCATAATGGTTTGTAAAGTTAGCAAAGGAAAGATAACAGTATATTCAGGAATAAAACCTTCAGAATATCTAGACAACCATAATTGATAATGTTCATATTTAGATATTCATTTTTTGTAGGTTATTCTTTTCCATAACAGAAGATGTAAGGAATGTATTCTGAAGGCTCAGACCAGAAAACACACAAAACCCGAAACAACAAATACCAAAAACAACAATAAAAAACAAACCCCAAAGCCCCAAAACAAGCAAGCAAACAAAAAACATGTTCATGTCCCTTTTTTACTTTTATTTTAAATTTCTGCCTGGCTTTGTTTCAGGTCTAATGAGTTTTGTTTCTTCATTACCTAAGAGATACAATGTCAAGTGGTAAATCTTTTTCTCATGGAGAGAACACTGAGTACCACAGTCCATGTTTTATGCATATAAATGTAACTATTTATTTACTTGAGTAAAGGGATGCATCAAATTCTCAATTTAACCTGATTTCTGAACTTAAATAGCCAATGATATCTTAGGCCCAGAGGGTTAGGAGAAATTACTGAGTTAGGAAAAATTACTTAGTTTAGAGGCTACTAATAAACCATCTTCAAATGTAGATGCCACAACTAAATAAAATGTGGGCTGCTCACATTACTAGTGTTACATCTATAGTGGTAGCTAACCAAGAAAAATGCGTACATGTAGCGCACAAACACTTACTAAAAAGCACAAGAAGAGCTGTCACTCTACTTCTTGAGCAATCATCATGTCAAATCAATGTGGAAACAAAAGGTAAAATTTATGGGACATTTGATAAGAGGCCTCCAGGCTATTAAAAAAAAAGAGAGAGAGAGAGAAAAGCAAACAAAACAAACAAAAAGAACAGAGCATGCTCTATCAAAGAGTGCACTGAAAAAGGTGCAAAGTTACCTGACCAACTGGTTGTAGATATACAGCTGGAATTTGGGATGAAGGTTGGGAAAACAGACACTGAGAGAGGCCCAGTGATGAGACGTAAAGACAGAGAAGAAGTAGTGAACAGGAGAGCAGTGTCTACAAAATAAGGAGGAAGATTTTAAAAACA
This sequence comes from Pan troglodytes, assembly GCF_028858775.2. Classification (NCBI taxonomy): domain Eukaryota; kingdom Metazoa; phylum Chordata; class Mammalia; order Primates; family Hominidae; genus Pan; species Pan troglodytes. Next base: position 69,049,324 of record NC_072398.2, read on the forward strand.
AGAGATCAAGAGGCAGGAAGAATGAGAAAGGGAAAGCGTAAGAGCTGAGTGAAGAACTTTTAATATGCTTCCTGAAGAACATTATAAGTGACTCAGTTAAAGCAGGCATTACACTCTGTGTGACACTTTTAAAAGTGTATTTTTATAGATCTTACCAATGATTCCTGAATAAACATGCCTTTCTTCTCATATGTTGCTTAACCACCATCTATATTTTCAGTTAAATTTACTTATTTGTAAGTAAAGTAATAAGAAGTACATTGTGGGACTAAATTAGTTTTCAATTAAGCTTTAACAGACAGTACAACAATTATGGCCATGAACCTAGTATATCAGCAACTCTACACACATATGTAATCCTGAGCAAGTGATTTTTAATCTGTACCTCATCATGTATTTTAAAATATTACATTTGCCTTACTTAACCTTACCATCACAATCTAGCTTGAAAATAATACAATTTAGTAAACTGATTTACACAAAAATACCTTGTTCACCTCTACAATATAAAACTTACTGCTAACAGGACCTACTGGAGGTATCTTGCTTTATATCTAACAAAGGCCCACTTAATTAATAATATTGAAATACACTACCCATTCTATAAGATATCAGGATGCATAATTAATAAAGTGAGCTAGTCCCAATAAATAGTCAGTAGAAAAAAAAAACTGATATGGACAGCTCAATCATAAGGTTAAAGGTAAGAAGAACATTCCATTTTACAGTTATAAAAGCAGGAAAAAAACATATTTTCTTCTTTTGTAATAATAAATAGATCCGTGCGTGTGTGTGTGGATTAAAAAGTCTAGTAGTACCTTTGGAAAGGTTAATTCTCTTTGACAGAGCATGCTCCTGTTCACATGCACATGACAATAACTTGTAGATCAAGGCAACATTTATTGCCTTGGAAGGGCAAGGAGTAATATCAGTATGTCATAGAAGTGAGAAAATCTAGGTATAAATCCAGCCATTCACTTGGATTTGTAAAATTATGTATAATCTTGCCTATGTGTATTTTTAGACAACAGACTATTTTAGTGTCTGTTTCCTCACATATAACTTAGTATTTCATTTCCCCTTCACTTACACACACATACACACACGCAAAAACACACATATTCATATCTGGATTGCCTTGATTTTCTGCACTGAAATTCAAGAAAAACAGTTTTGCTAAATTTCAAGTTAAGACATTACAATCTTCCTTGCCATTCTTTATGAATGTACAATAAACTTATTTTGATGCCAATTATCAAAATATTATGCAAAACAAAGGCACTTGGCAAAAGGCTCAAAAAATCTATTCATAACATTCAAATATCACCCACCCTCTTAAGTGTATAACTGCTAAATGCATGCATGACCTAGTATAAAAAGTAAAATAATATTGGAACACGTGAAATAAACTTTAAAAATATACAATTTAAATTTTTTCTCTAGCCCAACACAAAGACCAATAATTTTCCTCTATTAAAGATTAAGCATATTCCAAAGCTCTAGTTTAGGAATGAGGAATGAAATAACTAATAGAAAATGAAAATAGTTTAAAAAACAGAGTAAGAAAAGTTTAACTTAAAGTTAGAACTTCTTTCCATAAACATGTTCCTTATTAAATATAAATACATCCTTATATAAGGAGTGTAAATATAAATACACTCCTTATAGGAGTGCTCTTTAAACGTTGAATAAAGTTGAGATGAAAGAGCATTACTTCACAATAGAATTAATAATCCTTCAAGATGCTACACAGGAAAGAAATAAAAATTGTGAATGATGGAGACATAAATGCCGACTAATACAAAATGCTTTTGATTGATGTCAAGGCATTTCCCCAACAAGTCCTCTGATGGTAACGGAACACTGGACAAGAATAAGATATACAACAGATTTAGTCTAGTATGGAAATCATTATGTTTCTAAAATGTTTGAACTTAAGGAATTAATGAGTACTTAATTCGCTCTTTTTTTTTTTGAGACGGAGTCTTGCTCTGTTGCCCAGGCTGGAGTGCAGTGGCACCATCTCGGTTCACTTCAACCTCCACCTCCCAGGTTCAGCGACTCTCTTGCCTCAGTCTCTGAAGTAGCTGGGGTTAAAGGCACCTGCCACCATGCCCGGCTAATTTTTGTATTTATTTTTTTAGTAGAGACAGGGTTTCACCATGTTGGCCAGGCTGGTCTTGAACTCCTGACCTCAGGTGATCCACCTGCCTTGGCCTCCCAAAGTGCTGGGATTACAGGCCTGAGCCACCGCGCACAGCTTAATTCACTTTTTAAATTTTTTTTTTTTTTTTGAGATGGAGTTTCACTCATGTTGCCCAGACTAGAGTGCAATGGTGCGACCTCAGCTCACTACAATCTCCGTCTCCCGGGTTCAAGAGATTCTCCTGCCTCAGCCTCTTGAGTAGCTGGGATTACAGGCGCGCATCACCACGCCCGGCTAATTTTTTGGATTTTTAGTAGAGACGGGGTTTTACCATGTGGGCCAGGCTGGTCTTCAACTCCTGACCTCAGGTGATCCACCCTCCTCGGCCTCCCAAAATAGTGGGATTACAGGTATGAGCCACCGTGCCCGGCTTTATTCACTTTTTTTTTTGAGATGGAGTCGTGCTCTGTCACCAGGCTAGAGTGTAATGGCATGATCTTGGCTCACTGCAACCTCCAACTCCCTGGTTCAAGTGATTCTCCTGCCTCAGCCTCCCAAGTAGCTGGGATTACAGGCACGCGCCGCCATGCCCAGCTAATTTTTGTATTTTTAGTAGAGATGGGGTTTCACCATGTTGGCCAGGTTGGTCTCGATCTCCTGACCTCGTGTTCTGCCCACCTCGGCCTCCCAAAGTGCTGGGATTACAGGCGTGAGCCATGGCACCTGGCCTTAATTCACTTTTAAAGTCACACTTTCACACTCTGAACTTGCTCTGTACAGCTATTCAACTCCAGTAATTAGCCATCTAGCACTTTGCTAATTTCAACAAAATACTATTTAGAAGGATCAGTTTCTAATGAAGATAACTTTAAGTCATCAATTTAGGTTTTAAAAAAATCTATGAGGTTGAAAGCAGATACGCTAACTTAACTTTGACTTTAGCTAGCTGAACTCTGGAGAACAGGGTTCTAGTTTCAGCTCTGCCATTCTGCTGTGTGTGTGTGACCTGAGGAAAGTTACATAAACTCTGTGGGCCTCAATTTCTTCATGTAAAACAAAGGGACTTTATTTTATGGCTTACCTAAGAGCCCTTCCAATTTTAACATTTTATGACTCTTTCTCCGTTGGAATATTTCCACTTATTTTGTACCTCAAAAGACTGCTAGACCGTGTGACTGCTAGACCATGTGACGTTAAATGAGACCTTTTGTTGCCCACCGAGCTGATATAATTGTCGCCTGCATTCTAACAGATTATAAAATCATTCTATAATTTGAATAAAATTATAAACTAAATTTTAAGTGGAACTCCTAGGTCTAAAAATCCTTTCATTATAAAAGATATCGAAAACAAAATCTTAATACCTTCACAGAAGAAACATTTACAGTTCTATATTTGTTTAGGATGTTACTGTGCTTCCATTATCATTAGTTTCTCCATTGGAATACCAAGGAGTCCATGGATATCCTGGAATTGCATGTAAAGTTGTATATATGTGTGTACATGCATTTTTCTGAGGCAAGGTTCCAAAACATTCATCTGATTTACAAGCGAACTCAACATCCCCAAAAAGTTAAGAATCACTGCTCTATTTGTACTGACCTTGAAGAAAATTATTGCTGCTTTATTAGTGAATCCTTATGCAATGCTATGTATCCCCAAACTAGTGAGACTACCTAGCTAAACTAAAACACTACTTTTTACTCTTCCCAAAATAAAACTTACAAAAACTTAGTACCTTAAATCATTTTATTCCTTCTGGGTTTTTAATTCTATTACTGTTATAATTAAAAATGGAACATAGTGCTTTACATTTTAAAATGGATTCTTTTGAGTACTTTAGCATCTTTAATAATATAAAAACAGGAGGATAAATGAGGATACAGATAGTTCTGACTGAAAAGAAAATGTAGCTTAGGTCTGATTTTCTACAGCAAAATCTATTCTATTACTTAAAATTATCTAATAATTTACATACACCTAAGTAAACAAAATAATACAGCACATGATTCCTGACTTAGGAATTCCTGCAGAGAATAAAAACAAAGTATCAGACTATCAGGATTTATTCAGCTACTACACATAGACTAGAATGTTGTCTAAGAAATTTCTATTCAATTTGAGGCAATGCTATTTAACATTATTATTTAAGACAATCTAATTAAAATATCTCCTTTAATGGAATATCAAAAGCCTTCTCTTGAAAATCCTTCATTTTTAAAATTCAGATTAATGGTGAAGATTTCGACATTGATCAGACACTATAATAAGTACTTTTGGACAGAGAAATGTCATAAAATATTTATTTGCTTAACTTTTTGATCAATCATTTAAAACCAAATACATTAATTTTTCTCCTTTAACAGTTTTGTAAGCCAACTGGGAAGTGTAAAAGGAGTATTTAAAATGTTTTGTGACTAAAGGCTTCATCTTTCTATGCTACCTCGGTCTGCAATGAATGACCAAACCAAAAAATAGCTAAATACTTTCTGCCCCTTCTTTTTATGTTTGAAAGTACTTACTAATTCAACAGTATATTTAACTCCCTCAGGAGGCTGAGTGGGGAGGATCACTTGTACTGAGGAGTTTGAATCCAACCCTATCCTGGGCCACATAGTGAGACTCTTTAAAAAGTACACTCATCCATGAAAATGTCCTTGACATATATCATACTGTCAGTAAGAATTTCTCTTTTCTGAACTTCCTTAACAATTGATCTAGATATACTTCTCTATGTGAACCTGCCCTCATTCTTTTTTCTGTCTACACTCTAAGCTTGAGAACAGGGCTTAAGTCTGATTTATCTTGGTATCCCTCAGCACTTAGCATACTCACACATTAATCAATAAACAATTGCTGAGAGAGTAAGTGTATAATTAATAAATAATACGGAAGAAGAAGCTACTGTTAACAAATGAAAGAAAAAATGCAGTGTCCTATTTTAAGTAATGAAACACTTAAAGATGAAGAAAACACCATTCTTTCAGTGTTTCACTTGTTCCATAAACAGGAACAGTCAATTGCATGGTGTTTTTTCATGAATATCTGTTTCATGTTTATAGGCAATCCACTTAAATTGTAAATAATATCCCTCACAGTAATAAAATTCAGATTTCACTTAACAATAAAACCAAAAACATTGAGAGCTATTCAGTTCATGGCTTAGATCTACTGTATGTCTTTTGCAAACATGTTTTCATTATTATTAATGTCTTTCACATTTTGAATATTATTTTTTGCTTTTTACTATACTGATAAATGGAAATTATATGACATTTATAAAATGTCTACTCAACAAAGAGGTCAAGAAAAGCCATATGTTAGGAATATAACATATGGTTTTTAATATTCAACGAAGGCATTACTGTCTCAGTAAAATATTAAAAAAGGAAATCTTTCACTATAGCCAAAAATGATATGATCACTTCAGAAAAATATCTGTCATATAATCAGAGTTCAGAAAGTTATAAAATGAAAAGGTTCCCCCTAAAAACCAGCTAAACTTACTGAGAAGGACGACTACTCTTTGGTGATTTATAACAATAAAATAGGAATGACTGCCTTTGCAAATCTATGGAACAACTAAGTTCCTAGTCATGAAGTAGCAGAGGTTCAAATGATTTTGTTGTTCACGAAGTAGCAGAGGTTCAAATGATTTTGTTGTTAGGTGTCTACCATAGCAAATGACTATGAAATTAACTGACTCCCTATTTATTGAGCTGACACCCCAACATCATTGAAGGAGATCAAACTATGGTGCTCCGGTAATATAAATGGTATTTAAAAGCTAGTTTTCACATTACTTTGTTTCAGAGACCAAAAAATAGTATATAACAATATTCTTCCTTTCCTATGCACCACCAATTTCGGAAAATACTTTAGTTCATCCTCAGATTTCTTTTTTTTTGAGACTAAGTTTTATTCTTGTTGCCCAGGCTGGAGTATGGCGGCATGAGCTCAGCTCACTGCAACCTCCCCCTCCCAGGTTCAAGTGATTCTCCTGCCTCAGCCTCCAGAGTAGCTGTGATTACAGGCATGTGTCACCAGGCCTGGCTAATGTTGTATTTTTAGTAGAGATGAGGTTTCACCATGTTGGCCATGGTTGGTCTCGAACTCCTGACCACAGGTGATCTGCCTGCCTCGGCCTCCCAAAATGCTGGGATTACAGGCGTGAGCCACCAGGCCCGGCCTCATCCTCAGATTTCAGCACCATCATTCAAACAGTTCTTTGCCACTACTGCCTTTACTCTATTCCTATCACAAACACAATTTCATTGCCTCAAACAGATCAAAAAGTCACTGAATGCTCCAATGCCTATTCTCCTTGACAAATCTCTCAAAAATCAATTGCCATAGTTGTCAAGGAAAGGTAGAGGAATAATACAAAAATTCTAGGTGATTAATATTTTGGAGTCTATGAAAATAATTAACAAAATTTGGAACAAAGTCAATAAATCCAAACTTAAACTTGTTATTTAGGATTTTTAAAGCTTTAAATCAAATCTGAAATAAGCATCCCAGAAACTAACTGACCTCAAGGTCAGACTAGAATTAAGTTTTTTCTACAAAGGTGGTTAAATTAGGATATCATTCTTAGAGACTGGCAATGAAGATTTTACTGAAATAGAAGAGCAAGGGATCAATGAAGAAATCACCCTGACACTGTGTTCCCCCAACATTTACCATTCAAAGACATTTGTGGCAGATCTACAATGTCAAATTAGTGATAAAAATCTATGAGAGATTATTCTAATTTTGAATTCAAAGACTGCTGGAACAATACAGTACGCCCATATAGGCTATTGGAAAATTTTATCAGGAAAGGAAGAAAGCATCTTTAATCTAAATTTTAATAAATTCCTACTTGAAGAAGCCTTAATCAGTCTATCCCATGGAAATCATCCAAAAGGAACATTCATTCATATATTTGTCAATATTTGGTTTCACCTCTTATATTTTTAATTTTTAAAAACTGTATTTTTAAGACTTATTTTCATAGTCAATTTAGGTATTTTTAAGTTACGAAATGCCTTTCTTGCAATGAAGTGCCAATATAGAACTGCACCTACAGAAAGTAAGGATTTCACTTACAACTCTTGACTGTTGCAAAACAAACTAAATCACAGATTGATTTAACATATAAACATAGAGCATTATTATATTTGGTGATGTGTGGTATACTGCCAAAGGTTATCAAGTTAAAACTTAAATTCAATCTGCAGTAGTTCAAATTGCGAATTTAAAATGGTAGTCAGCAAAAATTTCTAATGAGTCTCTTCCATATTTAATGGGTTTCGAGGAAGCTAGATATGGGGTGGAGGTTACAGAGGCAAGAATAGAGTCCACAAGCAGCTAATTTTTAACCGTATTTAATTAAATATACACCCCAAAGAGTAAAGTCTCACATAAATTTCATTTTATATGGTCAACAATGATGTACAACTGAGCTACATCTAAGTTGGAGTAGCTTTCTTTAAGAGTCTTTACAAAATAATTCTTAGAACTATTTTAGAAGAATGTTAAGACTTTCAAATCAACATTCCTGGAAAATTTCAGCCTTTCTGCTTTCAGCTAAGGAACTCATACCTACTCACCAGGTTAAAATTTCATCTATTTGAATAAGCCTGAGAGATGCCAGAGAGCCACAGGATGAAACGTCAGGATATACCATTAGTTGCTTCCCCAAATTAGTAGAAAGAAATTTTATTGAAAATTTCTTTAATTTCTATAAAATTAAAATTTTATAGAAATTTTATTGAAAGAAATGTCTTTCTTTCAATAAAAGAAGGGAAAACTTTGTTATGGGTACATGTGCAGATACTTTTTTTGGGCGGGGGGACAGGGTCTAGCTCTGTCACCCTGGCTGGAGTGCAGTGGCACAATCATAGCTCACTGCAGCCTTGATCTCCGAGGCTCAAAGGATCCTCCCACCTCAGCCTCCCACATGGCACCATGGCCAGCTAATTTTTTTTTTTTAAAGACGGGGTCTCACTACGTTGCCCAGGCTGGTCTTGAATTCCTGGGCTCAGATGATCCTCCTGCTTCAGCTTCTCAAAGTGCTGGGATTATAGGTGTGAGCCACCACTTCTAGCCTTGTTTTTCGGTTTTTTAAAGTAAGAAACCTGTTCGTATTAAAATTGTTTTATAAATAAGATCTACAGTTAATTGGCTTCTAGGTTAATCTAACAATTCTGCTAAAATGCTACTGAATCCATAAAATATTTTGTCTCAATCTAATCTAGTGAAGTATTATTACAAATGTTATTTGTTGTACTACTTTCAATGTAACTAAACAAGAGATATTTATAAAAAACAAATACTTTTCATCCATGCGGCTTCTCATTTTCTTCAGTTTCTGCATAATGCTGCTAGTTTCACTGCTGGAGATTGAAATGGGAGAAGGACTGCGGGTCTCCAAGTCAGTTGGACCAGGACTGGTTGCCTTATTATCCTTTGTATCATCATCACTATGAGAGTCCTGCAAACAAAAAGAGGCAAAATTGTATTGGACTTCAATAGGACCTTGAAGCCATCATAATACTGTCAATTCAAAATTAAGTTTATCCACAATACAATGTTTATAACAATAGTTGAAAATAAGATAATAAAGGACAAAATATATCACACACTTAAAAATGGTTAAACTAGTACATTTCATATTATGTATATTTTTACCACCATTTATATATAGAGAGAAAAAGAGAATATCACAACATGTAATAATTTTTAAAAAGAAGAAATGTAAGAAATCCAAAAAAGCTTCTGCTATTAGTAATCTAGTATCTGCACATCCTCTCTGAGATTTCAAAGTTGGACCACTCAAAAGGAATAAAAAAATTAGACTATAACTATATAAAACATGTATGTACAGACACAAAGAATGACTGGAAGATGTAACGTTTATTTTAATCATACTAGGGCATGAGTTTTTTCCTTTGAATATTCCTTATGCAAAACAATGTTTTCAAAAATTAAAAAAGTTTGTAAAGAAAACATTTGGAAACTATTAATCAATACATTATTTCTGATGAGCAAAAAGTAAAACTTTAATTGCTTAGTATGTTTTCCCCACAAACAGTCATTTATTCTCCTAACTTTTCAGGAAGATGGGTAGCAACAGTAATGACTGTTTTTATTTTGTTTAAAAAAAAAAAGTAGAGCCCTTGAGCTTCCCTTTCTTCCTCTTGAACAGTTAAGTCTTATAGTCATTGGATGCGACAGAGCAAGGCGGGCATCTATGTAGGGGCTGAGGGACACAGGAGGGCAAGAGTGGGGTCTCAGAACCTGAGTAGGATGAAGAGGGCATCCAATGCAGGAGGGTGGCCAGTAAGGGAAATCAGAGCCCAAGAAGGCCAACAAGAATGTCACATGGAAGTGACCCCCACACACAACTGCAAGCCCAAGCACAGTGAGGATGGCCTTACCACAGAGAACTTCCTAGCACAAGAGCCAGAGTCCAAAGAGGGCAAGGAAGAGAGGGTGTGAGGAGATGGGAATAGCCCAACTTGGGGAGTCAGAGCCCAGGTGGAATGAGAAGGGCACCCACTTTCAGGTAGTCTGCAGATTAAGTGGTAGTAATGTATCAATGTTAATTTGTTGGCAACTTACTCTCAGATAACTCAGGATAATAGAATTTTTTTGTACTGTTTGACATTTTTCTGTAAGTTTGAGATTTTTTCAAAATTTAAAGTTTACTTTAAAAATCAAAGCAGAGCATATTAGGAATTTTAAAAATTATACTGCTATACAGCCTGGGTTTTCTCACACTATAATGATTTTTTTTTTGAGACAGGGTCTTGCTTTATCACCTAGGCTGGAGTGCAGTGGTGTGGTCACAGCTTACTGCAGCTTTGGCCTGCTAGGCTGAAGCAATCCTCCCACCTCAGCCTCGCAAGTAGCTGGGACTATAGGTGTATGCCACCATGCCCAGCTAATTTTTATATTTTTTGTAGAGCTAGGAGTTTCGCCCTGTTGCCCAGGCTGGTCTCAAACTCCTGAGCTCAAGCGATCTGCCCACCTAGGCCTCCCGAAGTGTTGGGATTACAGGTGTTTGAGTTACGGCACTCAGCCCTACATTGACATTTTATAGTACCTTAGAATAGGTCCACTGGACATGGTGGCTCACACCTGTAATCCTAACACTCTGGGAGGCTGAGGCAGATGGATTGCTTGAGCCCAGGAGTTGGAGACCAGCCTGAGCAACATGGCGAAACTCCATCTCTATAAAAAATACAAAAAATTAGCTGGGGGTGGAGGTGCATGCCTATAGTCCCAGCTACTCGGGAGGCTGAGGTGAGAGGATTACCTAACCCCTGGGAGGTCAAGGCTACTGTGAGCTGTGATTGCACCATTTTATTCCAGTCCAGGTGACAGAGTGAGACCGTGTCTCCAAAAAAAAAAAAAAAAAAGTTTCAAATTTTGTTTTTGTCTAATATCTCCTTTGAATCATGTATCATCGTATTAAAGTTGGATAGCTAAAATGAGTATCATGTAAATAGTAAAACAGTCTCCCCCATTAATTCTGAAGAATTTGTTTGGATTGATAAATAAGAGCAAAGCCCTCTGTTCCAATTTAGTTTGTAAGTGAAAAATATTCTAAATTAAACTAATATTGTATAAGAACTATGTGGCCCTTTCAAAATTTGAATATTCCATAGGAAAAAAATAAAACTCTCACTATACATTAGGGCATTGCTACGGTTTGAATGTTTGTCCCCTCTGTAACTCATGTTGAATCTTAATTCTCATTGTAACATTAAGACAGTGGGAAATCAGACTATGGTATTTGAGAGGTAGAACTTTTGAAAGCTAATTAGAAATAGATGATGTCATGAGGGTTGGACTTTAGTGGCTTAATAAGAGAAGAAAGAGGGGATTGAGCTAGCACACTCAGCCCCCTTGTCATGTGATGCCCTGCATCACCGCTTGGGACTCTGCGGAGAGTCCCTACCAGCAAGAAGGCCCTCACCAGATGTGGCACCTTGACCTTGAACTTCTCACCTTCCAGAACTGTTAAGAAAAAATTTTGCTCCTTTATAAATTACCCAGTCTTAGGTATTCAGTTATAGCAACAGAAAATGGACTAAGACTGGCCCATCCATAGAACTTTATCCTAGTTCATTATTGTATCATACTGCTTGAATGAATATTATCTTAGAACATGAGACAGGGTTAGATACCAGCAATCAAAATAAGACAGGAAACAAATAATAACTTCATGTAGTTTACCAATTTACTCTCCCCTGCAGACTTCAACTTCTCTTGTAGTTTTATGGTGGTCTGTCGGATCTTTTCTATCTCCTCCTGCTGTTTAAGAATCAGCTGTCTTTCCTTCCGAGCTGCCTTATTGGCTTCTTGAAGACGTTTTATTTCTGCCTAAGGTTTAAAGAGTTAAGAGAGGGATTAAGATTGGGAGAAGACAAGGCCAAAGTAATATTTAAAAAAAAAATCAGCACATATATTAAAAATAAATCCATATAGTATTTTATAATAAAAGTAGTAATACTGAAAAGTTTAAAAAATAGTGAGGGAGGAAATAAATCATATATAATCCCACCATTCTAAAATAATTTAATATGATCTAATTTTAAATTATAATTAGATTGATAATTTCATATCCCATTTTAAAACATAACATATATTTTGCATTTTTCCATAATGCTACTCAACGTTTACACTTACTAGTTTAATAGCTGCTTATCAAGTAAACTAATTAATGTAACTATTATTCTATTGCTAAACTTTTAGGCCCCTATAATGTTTTACTATCTCAAATAATGCTTTAATGCCCATAGCTGTTTCATACCATGGATTAATTCTTTAGGAGAGATTTCTAAAAGTAAAATAAACAAGTCAAAGACAATGAATCATTTTATGGTTCTTAAAAACAGTTTTTAAAATTGCTTTCAAAAAAGGACTGCCCCTGTCTACAATGCTACCAGAAACATTTAAGACTACATTGTACCAATATCTCTCCACACAGAATACTGTTTTCAGTTGCTATGTGGGCAGAAGATAATACACTTCACTGCTAATAATTGTCAAAATTTAACAGATAATCCTTTTAAAAAAATAAATTTGTTTTAAATCTGTTTTCTTGGCTGGGCATGGTGGCTCACACCTGTAATCCTAGCACTTTGGGAGGCCAAGGCAGGCAGATCACTTGAGCCCAGGAGTTGACTAGCCTGGGCAACACGGTGAAACCCCACCTCTACAAAAGACACAAAACTTAGCCAGGCGTGGTGGCACTCACCTGTGGTCCCAGCCACTTGGGAGGCTGAGGTGGGAGGATCAACCTGAGCCCAGGAGGTCAAGGTTGCAGTGAGCCAAAATCATGCCACTGCACTCCAGCCCAGGAAACAGAGTGAGACCCTGTCTCAATCAATCAATCAATCAATCAATCAATGTTTTCTTATCAATAAAGCATAATAAACACATTAAAATTTGTTAGTTATAATTATTTTAATCATTGAGATTTTTCTGAAACTACCTTAAAATGCAAAAAAGTGCTTTATAAACATCTACATTTCCAAAACACCAAGTTAACAATTGTTAATATTCAGTTATATTTTCTCCTAGTCTTTAATCCTGTAAAGAAATAAAACATTACAGATAAAACTAGTCTGCAATCTTGTGCCCCAACTCCTCAGAGGTAACAACTATCATGGGTTTGGTATCTATCCTTCCAGCACATTCTTTTTAAATTATTCTAAAAATATTTGTGCTTATCTGCAAAAAAAAAGATATACTATTTGGTTTGTATGTTTAAAAATATTTTATAAATATCATATGTATATATTTTAAATCTTGCTTTACTAGATATCACTTTTGATATTTCATCATGCTAATTTACGCCTTTTAATGCTGCATAAAATTACAGTGGAGAACCATATATTTATCTCTTACCCATATATGGTGGGATTATTTTTATTTTTAAAATTTTTTAGAGTCAAGGTCTTGCTCTGTTGCCCAGGCTGGAGTAGTACAGTGGCTCAATGCAGCCTCAAACTCGTGGGCTCAAGTGATCTTCCCACCTTAGCCTCCCAAGTAGCTAGGACTACAAGCACGTGCCACCATGCATAGCTAATTTTTATTTTATTTTATTTTTTTGTAGACACAGGGTCTTGCTATGTTGCCTAGAGTGGTCTCAAACTCCTGGCCTCAAGTGATCTGTCTTTGGCCTCCCAAAGCACTGGGATTATAGGCATGAGCCACTGTGCCCACCCCATATGGTGAGATTTTAAGGTTGTTGTTTATTTTTCACTATTGTACAAACAATGCTGTAAGTGAAGAGCCTTATACATTTTGTCTTCTTGGGCACATTTATAAATTTTTCTGGAGTAGCAGTTCTCAAAGTGTGCTCTATGAAATCCCTGGAAGTCTTGAGACCCTGTTAGGGGACTCTGAGCATCGAACCATTTTTTATAACACTAAATACATTGTTAGCAAATATATTACTTGCTCTTTATTCTCATTCCCTAATGAGTATATAATGATTGTGTACATTTTAAAGAAAGTAACTACATTTTCCAAAACAAAAAATAATTTAGTGAAAAGAATGATATTTTAGAGTTTCGCAAATCTCTTTATCGTCTAGCTTGATTTTTTTTAACATTGTGCACTGGTCACTGGGAAAATGTTGGTTCACTAAGTTATGTGGATTTTCTAAATGTTGACACACTTCATTATGCAATATCAAACAGTTATACTCATGAATATCACCATTAATCTCAAAAGAAAAATTATTTTGGGTGGGCAACAGAAAATTTTCAAAATCCTGACTTTTGTGTGAAAGCTTGAATTTTATCATTGGCAACATACATTGTCAGTTATTTATTTGAAGTGACAGGGATACTTTCTTTGTTTTTAAGAAAAACATTTGTCAAACACTCAAATCCGAATTAGCACAGGTTGCCTTGAATCATTCTTTCAAGTAAAAATACTATTCCATGAAAAAAAAAAAAGGCTCACAATTCAAACAAGCGCACAAATACTTCTTGAATTAATCACTATATTCTGGTATCGAGCAAAGATGTCTCATTATGGATTTCCCATTTCTGTCACACAGAATACAAAAAAGACATGTACTCAAGAGTTCAAGACAATAAGATTAATAATTCTTACTACTCAATCAGGACATTCTAAATGAAACTTGCTTTTTTTAACTGCAAGTAAGTGGCATGAAGAATAAGAAAATTACCAATACAGTTTGGTGCCACTGACTTGTGATAAAGCACCAGCAGTTTTACTCAGCATTGTTTTCTACTATTTAGTACAAATGTCAACACAGTGAAAAGGGCAAATTCATAACAGAGTATCATTAAGAAAATAGTTTTGACCTTCCAGACCTGTGAAAGGGTCTTAGAGGCCAGAGTTTCACAGAGTACGTTTTGAAACTTCCACTAACTTAGGCCTGAGTTTCTGAACTAAATAATGTATAAATTCACCCAATTCAAGCCTAGAAGAAAAAAGAGACAACTTCTAAAGAATACTTGGGAAACAGGTTTGCCCCTCTTGTAAGAATAACTCATGAAGTTGTACAAATGAATTGTTCACTTTAAAATGGTGAATGGTATAAGTGAATTATTCACTTTATTAAAATGGTTATTTTTATGTGTTATGAATATCACTTCAGGGAGGGTAAAACGAATAAGACATAGGAAAATATGGTCTCTCTTTTTTGGATACGGTTGTACCAAATTGCTTAGAGCCAGCCATTTCACTATCAGTCAAAAGAATTCTTACTGCTACAGTTGCAAGAAATATCTTAGCACATATATTCTTACACTTTGGTTTTTTCAACATATAAGGCAACTTTTCAGGGGTAACCAATTGGATCAAAGAGTATATTTTGCATATTTACTTTAAAAATTCTTAAGTATTACAAAAAGAAAAAGTAGTCACTCATATCCCTACGACTGGCATTAAACATATTTAACAGTTTGCACATTTGTTTCAAATATGTTATTATCTATAAATAGATAAATACAGATGAAACCAAACTCCATGCCAATCTCTTCCTCCTTCCTCTCTTCCCCAGAAGTGTATCATTCCTATATGTGGTTTTTTGCTTTTGATGCATGAGTGGTTCCACAGAACATATACTACTAATTGGTTACTTTAAAAAAATTTATATGACTGGTATAATACTGTATATATTCTTTGCATCTTGCTTTTCTATTAAAAAGAACATTATGGTTTTTGATAAATGAAGATCTCATGCTACACTGTCCAATATGACGGCTTCTAGCTACACGTGGCTAGTAGCTACAGTATTGGACAACACAGATAAAGAAAATTACTATCATTTCAGAAATCTCTATAGACAGTGTTGATATCTAACACATTCAGTTTCCTGCAGTATTATACTTTCTTGCAAGAATATGTTTTATTTCATCTATTCTTTTATTGAAGAAATTAAGTTGTTTCCATTTTCCCTTGCACATATGTGAAAGCTTTTTTAGGATATATACCAAGACAGAACTGCTGAGTCATATATTATATATGTCCTCAACTGAACCAGGTAGTGGCAATTGCTCTCAACTCAAAGTGGTTACACCAGTCAACACTCTAACCATCTGCACAGAGCCACAGTGACAAAACTGGAGACTCAGGAGATCTCAAACTCACATTCTCCTCAAAGCAGTTGTCAAGTTCTGAAGTAGCACATAGAGGGCTAAGGAGTTAACCCAGAAAAGTCTCAAAAGCAGGGCAGAAATCCCCAGTCTCTTGTGCTGAGTAAAAAGTTTTATCTGGGTTTCCAGTGAATCCCTGGAGAGCCCCAACCTAGGGATAATGCAGACCAGAAGTAGACTGAGGCTTACCAACTCTACAACCCAACCCTAACCCAGCACAATCTTTGAATGAATTAAGATGAACAGTTGATAACTCTAATAAAATAGCAAAAGAAAACTCTAATAAAATAGCAAAAGAAAGGATAAATCCTCTCTGGGGGAAGAGACCATCAGCTGGAGCCTTTGCAGTTATTTATATAACTGTGACTAGTATTCAACAAAAAAATTACTAGGCATGCAAAGAAAAGGGGCCATACGATAGTTAAAAAAAAAAAGAAAGAAAACAGACAATAGTAATAATAGAGGCACACATGGCCACATACAAGCAGACAGGGAAGAAATAGCAGTCAAGAACATTAAAATAACTATGGATAATAAGTAGAAAAAGAAAAGTAGGCCAGGCACGGTGGCTCACGCCTGTAATCCCAGCATTTTGGGAAGCCAAGGTGGGTGGATCACCTGAGGTCAGGGGCTTGAGACCAGCCTGGCCAACATGGTGAAACCCGTCTCTACTAAAAATACAAAAAAATTAGCTGGGTGTGGTGGCAGACACCTGTAATCCCAGCTACTCAGGAGGCTGAGGCAGGAGAATCACTTGTACCCGAGAGGCAGGGGTTGCAGTGAGCCAAGATCGCGCCATTGCACTCTGGCCTGGGCAGGAAGAGTGAAACTCCATCTCCAAAAAAAAAAAAAAAAGAAAGAAAAGTAGATTAAAGGGTAGAGAATTTCAACAGAGTCAAAATCTATTTTAAAAAGAATAAAATTGGGTATTATAGAAAGAAAACAAATCGAATTAAGAACTCACTGGATAGACTTAGCAGCACACTGGGCAAAGTAGAGGACATACTAATGAACTCAAAGACAGGTCAATAAAAACTTTCCAAACTGAAGCACAGTGTTTTTAGTTTTTAATTTGTTTTAAGGAATGAAATACAAACAAGACAGAAGAGAGGGATGTGGCAAATGGTCAAAAGGTCTAACCTATGTCTAATTGAAGTCCCTGAAGGAAAGGAGAAAAAGAATGAGGTAGAAGTGGCCAGGCACAGTGGCTCACACCTGTAATCCTAGTACTCTGGGAGGCCAACGTAGGGGGATCACTTGAGTCCAGGAGTTCAAGACCAGCCTGGGTAACATGGCGAAACCCCATCTCTACAAAAAATTACCTGGCACTGGTGGCGCACACCTGTGGTCCCAGCTACAGGGGAGGCTTAGGTGAGAGGATTGCTTGAGCCCTAGAGGCAGAGGTTGCAGTGAGCTGAGATCGTGCCACTGTACTCCAGCCTGGGCAACAGAGTGGGACCCTGTCTCAAAAAAAAAAAGGGGGGGGGGAGGGGCAGAAGCAATACATGAAGAGAGAGTTTCTGAAAAACTGATTAAATAAAAAAACCGATACAAGAAGCTCAGCAAATCCTAAATAGGATGGATACAAAGGAAACCACGCCTACATGCATCATAGTAAAACTACTGAAAAATTGGATAATTTTTAAATAATCTTAAGAGGAACCTTCAAAAGAACAAGATTAAGATAACTGACCTCTCTACATAAACAATGGAAAGCAATAAATAATGGAAAATATCTTTAGAAGTGCTGAAAGAAAATAATTTTATGCCTATTAAAAATATCCTTCAAAAATAAAGGTGAAACAAATACATTTTCAAACTAATCAAAACAAAAAACATGTTATTAGCAGGCATGCAATAAAATACCAGATGTATCAAAATGAAAAATTTTATACTTCAAAGGATACTATCAAGAAAGTGAAAAGAAACCCCACAGAATGAGGGATAAATTTATAAATCTTATTTTTATTCTATTTTATAACAGAAAGCTATTGTGTAACATTATAGAAAGTTATTTACTTATTTTAACTAAGAAAAAATTTTAATTTATTTGAAAACCAATTTTTTGGATTAAAAAGACACAACTTATTTTTTAAAAAATAGAATTCAGGCCGGGTACGGTGGCTCATGCCTGTAATCCCAGCATTTGGGAGGCCGAGGAGGGCGGATCGCGAGGTCAGGAGATCAAGACCATCCTGGCTAACATGGTGAAATCCCGTCTCTACTAAAAATACAAAAAAATTAGCCGGGCGCGGTGGTGGGGGCTGTAGTCCCAGCTACTCAGGAGGCTGAGGCAGGAGAATGGCGCCTGGGAGGCGGAGCTTGCAGTGAGCCGAGATAGCGCCACTGCAGTCCAGCCTGGGTAAAAGAGCGAGACTGTCTCAAAAAAAAAAAAAAAAAAGATGGAATTCAGAATTTATTCAAATTCATATTATCTGTAATGTTTCCTGGGATAAACATACAACTAAGTAATAAGCCAATATATAATTCAGATAATTAGCTTCCTAAATCATCTAACACAGTAGCTAGCACCTGACAACAGGTTAATATGGGGAAAAAAACTGGAATCTATTGAATACTTACCAGGCACAGTGAAACCCACTTTACATATGTTACCTCATTTAATCCTCACAACCACCATATGAAGTATAATCCCACTCCTACAGATGAGGAAATTAAGTCTCAGAGAGTTACTTAAACTTTGACCATGATTACACAGTTTCAAGTGACAACGCTGGAATTCAAATAATAGCAACTAATATTTATTGAGCACTTACCATTGTGCCACAGTCTGCTCTAAGTTTATTTTATGTATTAACTCACTTATTTCTTAAAACAACCCTATAAAGTATGTTACTATTATTATCTTCAGTTTACAGATGAGGAAACTGAGACACAGAGAAGTTAAGTAACTTGTTCAAGGTTATGAAACCAGCAACTGGTAAAGTTGGGATTTTAGCCTAGGAAATCTAACTCCAGAGCCTGAATTCTTTACCACTACACCACCATGCTGCCTCTCCAGAATTCAAAACTGAGGTCTTTCTAAGTCCATTAAGCCAAAATATTTATCAATATGTAATTAATATGTCATGAAAGTCTAGGGAAACAATAATTTAAAATTTAATCCAAATAGATTCTTTTACACATATCTTAATTTTTAAAATTTGTATTTCAAAAGAGTATTTTCTTCTACTTACTACATGAAGGTAGAAAGTTTGCCTGTGTATTTTATTAATTTAGCAGTGACACACAATCCTCATTTAGGAGAAATACAGTAGATTACCAAGCAACCCCTATAATTATAGTAGTATGAACATAAACAGTGGAAGTATCAACTAAATCTCATTTAAGGCAATGATAAGGAAAAGAAATCAGGCAAAATAATAGATTCCACAAACTAACTTGCCTTATAAGCTGTCCTAAAGGGGTGCCTTCCCTAACATACCTTTTCTTGCTGCAACCTTAAAAGCAAACCACGCTGTTTCTTCCGGAGCGGGGGCATTTTATCATCCTCTCCTTTGTCTCGTAGATGTCTGCAAATAATATTTTTCATTGAGACAAAGATTTGATTAAATTTCTCTTACCTGAATAATGTCAAGAATTCTTGACTACTAAAAAGTCTACAAACCAATTTAACATTTTCAAATGTGAAAAGCAGTTGCTACATGTAGCCGTAACCATTAATATCCAAATAAGTATTTCACTGAGGTATATGCAAGCCCTAGAATGTGTCCTCTGGAGACAGAAGGACTTGGGGAAATTTACAATATTGCATCATATGACAACATAAGATTACAGTCAGTTAAGTGATAAAAGGGGAATGCAAAGAAAATGTTACATGGGTAGGAGGAGGTCTTGAAAGAAATACAAATCAAGTATGACTGCCGTTATTTCTAGCTTGAGAAACTGGGTTGCTCTAATCAAATGAAATGAGGAAACAAAAAAATCTTAAAATATAAAGCATTCCATTTTATGAATGAAGAAATTAGTGAAAACTGCTCAAAAGAACTTACTTTTTTTGATGCTCTAACCAGGCCAACTCAGCCTTAGTCTTCTCCTTCAAGGCCTTTTCACGGAGACGCAGGAGTGAAGACTGGTGAGCTGCCCTCATTTCTTCCTCTTTCATATACTGTCGAACCATCTCCATAGTAAATTTAGAAAAGCTATCTTGTCCTCCTGAGAATGGCATGTTCAGTTCCTAAAGTAGATGGTTTCTTTCTTGTTTATCATTATCTAACCTTTTGGTACTTAATTCCACTAAAAGAGGTATGTATTTACAAAAACAAACTATGTATTTAACAAGGCCACCAACAATGTAAGAGAATATTCTTTAAAAAGGCACATGAGGCAGATTAACATTCATCTGCTAATTTATTCAGCCAATAAAATTTTAATAAACTACTGCAAGCCAATTACTGTCCCAAGGATACAAAGTGGGTAAGAATTTGTTCCTCTTAACCAAGAGGATTACAATTTGGTAAGAACGAATGTAAATTTCTAAATGGAATAAAGTATTAGAAGAGTGAAGCAAGTACAAAAGCTAGAGAGATAATATTGGCTCAGATCCTCAAAGGCCTTATATATCATTCCAAAAAATAAGTTTGTATTGTACTTTGTAAGGAAAGTGAAACCAGATTTCATAGGAAAACTACAAAATAAAACTGATATCTTAGAAAAATCATTCTAGTAGCTGACAAATGAGATAAGTACAAAATGTTTTCTCATATCTTTGAGAGAACATATCCACAACCATTTACCTCCACAGATAAAGTGAAACACACCTTGGCAGTAGACAGTGTAGTTTTTTCTGGAGAAGCTTCTTCATCAGAGTCATCATGATGACCTCTTCTCTTTTCCATGTTAAATCTGCGGTGACTCTCTGAAGGTAGTAATGATCGAAATGATTGTTCTTCTATTTCATCTTCTGTCATGGATTCATCAAATTTCAGAGAATATTCTGTTGCAATAGACGTTGAGTCTAAAAGAATATGGAGAAAGTAGATTTTATCATTATAATTGTTCTCAGTAGGTATTCAATTAATAGCCCTTTGCCTCTTTATGGGACAATCCAACATAAATTCATAAAATTGATCACTAATAAATAGACATGAAATAATAAACAAAATTCATTTGCCTTACAAGCAAGAAAAAGCCTCTAAAAATACCTAGAAATATTAGGTTAAGACATATAAAGATTAATGTTGTAAAAAATTTAGAGAGCTCTTACAAATCAATTAGAAAACCACTAATGCACCTATAGAAAAATGAAAAAAGGCCAGATCAGATGCTTTACAAAGGAAATATAAATAGTAAAAGTGAAAAAAATGTTTAACATTACTATCAATCAAAGAAATGCAAGTAAAAATATCTTTTTAAAAAACTCATTAATTCCAAGCTTAATTAGAATATGACAGCTCTTTCAGTTTGGTTCCTGTGTGCCTTTGCCATGGTCCTGCATCCTTTTTTTTATTGAATACTTCTTCCCTTTCTGGTACTACAAGATACTCCAGGCTCAAACTGTATTTTCCCTACAGCCCTAGAATCAGCCATTTCTACAAAGAGCTCTTATTTATTTTATTAAAGAATGATATTTAGAAACCACAATCTAGGGGCCAGGCACAGGGGCTCACACCTGTAATTCCAGCATTTTGGGATGCCAAGGTGGGAGGATCCCTTGAGGCCAGGAGTTCGAGACCAGCCTGGGTGACAGAGCAAGACCCCGTCTCTTAAAAAAAGAAAGAAAGAAAGAATTTGTAGGCACTAGTTGTCCTTGTTACTACAGGTGTATCACTGCTTCTGCACTTGCTCAGTGGACAGAGCTAGGTAATATATGGATGTATATTAATCCATGTATACGTGTGTGCACATAGTTACGCATACAATTACAATTGCTTTTGTACCCATCCAGTCAGCCAGCTAAACATGAATTCGTACTTATGTCTATGATCCAGTACCAGAGTTCATTCTAGTCTTCCTTTCTTGTGTATCTTCCCTTCCAACACTGAGAAACCTGGCTCTGACCATCCAACACTCGTTTACTTATTTGTTCAAACCCAATATATATGTAAAGAACTGTTAACCTGTACCCCTGTGAAAAACTATTATCCAATTAGAGTATAGGTTTATGTACCGTTCCTTTTGTATTAGGCTTATATTAATAGTTTCCACTCAAGACACCATTTTCCAAAGTTACTTACTTAGATCAGCTCTTTCCCCCAACCCCTTCAATGTTGTTATGCCATGTATCTGTAACACAGTTAGATCCATTTATTGCAGGCTGCGTTCCATTTTGGGAACTCCCAATATCCTGATTAATGTGTGTGTATGCATGATTAGTTCACAGATATTAAAATTTACTCATTGTGATACACAGTTCCAAGGTTTTGACAAATACATAGCATCATACAGAACATGCATACACACAGAACAACTACTCTATGTAACAGTTCCTTCATCCTAAACGTCGCTCCATGCATCCTCTTTGCAGTCAACTACTTCCTCTTCCCCCAATGCCTAAAAACCAATTGTTTTCCAACTCTTTAGTTGTGGCTTTTACAGACTGTCATATAAATTGAATCATATTATAATACACAGACTTTTGGGGCCTGCTTTTTCACTTAGTAAAATTCATTTAAAATTCGTCCATGTGTGCTCCCTTCAACAGTTCATCTGGTAGAGCAGAGGTCTGGTAGAGCGGAGGACTGTAAAATTCGTTCATGTTGCTACATGAATCAAAAGATTATTCCTTTTAATAGCTGAATAGTATTTCGTTGTATGGATGTACCAGTTTGTTTATCCATTCCCCTAGTAAAGGACATCTTGGTTGCTTCTAGTTCTTAGCAATTATGAATACGCTGCTATAAACATCAGTATATAGGTTGTTATGTAGACGTTAAGTTTTCAAATCACTTGGTAAATATCCAGGCATTTGACTGCTGGATTGTATGGTTAAGTCTTACAAGACACTATCTTCCACAGTGACCATATAATTTTCCATTCTCACCAGCAATGTATGCAAGTTCCTGTTGCTCTGCATCCTTGTTACCAATTTGTTATTGTCCGTTTTTCTGACAGCCATTCTAATAAGTGTGTTATGGTATCTTGTAATTTTAATTTTAATTTCTCTAATGATATACGATGTTGAAGACTTTTTCCTGCGTCTATGTGCCATCTGCATATTTTCTTCAATGAAGTATCTGTTCAGATCTTCCGTACATTTGTAAAATTGAGTTGTTTTTCCTATTATTGAGGTTTTTTTGGTTTTTTTTGGTTTTTTTGGAGACAGAATCTCACTCTCGTTGCCCAGGTTGGAGTGCAGTGGCACAATCTCGGCTCCCTGCAACCTCCACCTCCCGGGTTCAAGCAATTCTCCTGCTTCAGCCTCCTGAGTAGCTGGGACTACAGGTGCATACCACCATGCCCAGATAATTTTTGTATTTTTAATAGAGATGGGGTTTCACCATGTTGGCCAGGCTGGTCTTGAACTCCTGACCTCAGGTGATCTGCCTGCCTCAGCCTCCCAAAGTGCTGGGATTTCAGGTATAAGCCACTGCACCCAGCCTTCTATTATTGAGTTTTAAGAGTTCTTTATATATTCTAGATATAAATCCTTTATCAAATATGTGAGTTGCAAATATTTTCTCCCAATCTGTGGCTTTTCATTCTCTTCACAATGTCTTTCACAAAATAGTTTTAAAATTCTGATAAAACACAATTCATCAATTTTTTCTTTCACAGATCACACCTTGAGGTGTTACGTACCTAAGAAGTCATCATGAAACCGAACGTCACCTAGATTTATGTTTTCTTCTACATACGAGATTAAGGGTTTGGTTTCTTTGGATAGTGGCTGCCCTGTGAATTCTAGCTGTCTTGGCTTCTTTAGATTCCTAACTCCATTTCCTCAACTCAAGAAGACCACTGGGCTCCATGCTCTGCAGTCTGGAAACTCTCTAGGCAGTAAACTGGTAGAACTGTAGCATTCATTTGTTTCCAGTCTCTCATGAATCAACACAATTCAATGCCTGAGGCCCACTGTCTTAAAAATAGTTATTTCATGTTTTGCCTGATATTTTACTTGCTTTAAGAGGGTAAGTAGGCCAGGCGCAGTTGCTCACACCTGTAATCCCAGCACTTTGGGAGGCCAAGGCAGGCGGATCACGAGGTCAGGAGTTCGAGATCAGCCTGACCAACACGGTGAAACCCTGTCTCTACTAAAAATACAAAAATTAGCCAGGTGTTGTGGTGCGTGCCTGTAATCCCAGCTACTCAGGAGGCTGAGGCAGGAGAATCGCTTGAACCCAGGAGGCGGAGGTTGCAGTGAGCCGAGATCACGCCACTGCACCCCAGCCTGGTGACAGAACAAGACTCTGTCTCAAAAAAAAAAAAAAAGGTGTAAGTAAGTCTGGTCCCTGTTGTTCCATCATGGCCAGAAGCAGCAGCAGTCCAAGTAATACTTTTTTGTTTTTGTATTTCTGCTAGTCAAGTAAAGCACTGGGCAAGTAATTCAATATTGTTTAAAGAAATTAAATAAAGTCACTGTTCATGATATTTTAAAATAGTCACTTGACAATTATTTATTCACTGTTATTGGAAGACAGGCACCATGGTAAAGACTTGAGATATGGCACAAACAAGTCACATATCGTTACTGTGTTTCCTTCTAAGGCTTACAAATATTATCTATAATTAAATATGCTTTAATTAGAAACACTATATTATTAATGAGATAAAGTTTAGTAAATATTAATGAGATAAAGTTAGAAATCTCCTCAGCTAAATATCCAAATACATCACTTTTAATGTCTACATTCCAAAACACTAGAACACAGTTTCAGTCAAGTTGTTTGCCACTTTATTTACTTATTTTTTTTTGAGACAGGTTCTTGCTCTGTCGCCGAAGCTGCAGTGCTATGTCTCAATCATAGCTCACTGTAGACTTGATATCCTAGGCTAAAGTGATCCTCCCATCTTAGCCTCCCACGTACTAGGACCATAGGCTGTGCCACCAAGCCTGGCTAATTTTTAATTTTTTTGTAGCGACAGAGGTCTCCCTATGTTTCCCTGGCTGGTTTCAAACTCCTAGGCTCAAGCAATTCTCCCAGCTCAGCCTCCCAAAGTGCTGGAATTACTGGCATGAGCCACCACATCCAGCTTATTTGCCACTTTATAACAAGGATCACCTTTCCTCTGGTTTCTGAACAAATGATTACACATTTATTTGCAAAGAAAGTTACCTTTTTCATCAGGAAGAGATGGAACACTATCACTTCGTAGAGAATCATCTGCAGCAGTCTGAACCTGTTCATCAATGGAACTCTCTATCTTTTCACCATTAAGTTTCTTCTCATTTTCCTTACAAGATGGAACTGAAGGACTTTCTTGGCGGCTGCTACCACTGCTACTTCTTTTTATGGATACATGGAAACAACAACAACAAAATTAACAAAATAAGGATTATAGCTTCAAAGTAAACTTATTTGGCCAAATGACTGTACTTTATAGTCAAGATAAAAATGAAGAAAGATGTAATATAAAACAGAAAAAGCTAAGTAACATAAGTCTGAGAACATATGGGAAAAGATGAGAAAGATGAGTAGGAGAGAGGAAGGTTTCACTTTTAAATAATAATAATAGGCAGTGTTGTTAGGTTATCACTCCCTTTTTTCCTTTCATTTCAAAATCAAACTTCTGGGAAAGGGAGCTACTACTCACTGTTTCCACTTCTTTACTTTTCATTAACATCACGATTTATCACAATCTGCTTCCACCCCAACTGCTCTACTAAAACTGTTCTAAATAAGCTTAATCTATACTTTGAATTGCCAAATCCAATAGATAATTTATTGCTTTGCAATATTAGATGTTGACCATATCTCCTTCTTTAAAAGCTCTACTTGCTAAATAAAATGTAGTAAAATGTTAGAATAATCTGGATGAAAGATATTTGAGGACTTTCTATTATTCTTGCAACTTTTCTATAAGCTTGAAATCATGTCAAAATTAAATGTTAAATAAAAGAGCCCTCCCTTCTTATATCCTATGATTTTACTCTCACCTGCTTTTCCCATCTCTCTATAACAAGCTTTCCTTGTTTCTTTCATTTGCTTTAAATTTTTCTTTCTTTCCTTAAAATTGATGGTTTTGTTTTGGTCCTTTTTTTTTTTTTTTTTTTTTTTTTTGAGGAGTTTCATTCTGTCGCCCAGGCTAGAGTGCAGTGGCACAATTTGGTTCACTGCAACCTCCACTTCCTGGATTCAAGAGATTCTCCTGCCTCAGCCTCCCGAGTAGCTAGGATTACAGGCATGTGCCACAACACCTGGCTAATTTTTTTTTTTTTTTGTATTTTTAGTAGAGATGGGGCTTCGCTATGTTGGCCAGGCTGATCTTGAACTCCTAACCTCAGATGATCCACCTGCCTCGGTCTCCCAAAGTGCTGGGATTACAGATGTAAGCCACCATGCTGGCCCTCTTTCTCTTTTATATTACATATTCTCCTTGGGCAATCTTAACCATAACTTCAACTACTATCATTTAGAGTGAGCCTCAAATTTGTATCACTATCTTTGCCCTTCCCTTGATTTTAAGCTTCAAGTATTGAAATGCCATGTGAACTTCTGATTTTGGCTATTCCTCAGCCAACAAACGAAACGTATATTCCCCCAAGCTTTCTCCTCCTTACATTTCTTGGTTTATTCATTCATTACACAAGCCAGGTTAATATACTTAGGATCCTCAGCACATGCTTATTTCCTCTTCCAAAATGCCCTTGCTGCTGTGTCTGCCTAACGACCTATGGAATTCAAGAATCAGTTCAAGTGTTATTTCTAAGAAACTGCATGGATCCCACCCCAACTCTCAAGGAAGCTTTGGTCACTTCTGTCCCTGTGTTCATACTGGTTTTTTGTGTATATTTCTATGACAGTACTTATCAGAATATAATGCAATTGTTTGGTTTAATAAGTTTTTGAAAACATAAATCTTCTAATAAAGCAATAAGGTAAAAGATGTAATGCAGCACACAGTAGGGACTTTCAAGTCAGAAGGACATGGGGTTGAATCCCAATTCTACCAATTAGTAGTTATATGCTAATCATTCACTCAATAAACTTGTAGTAGATTGCCTACTGTGTGCTAGGTACTTTGCTAAGTTCTGGTGATACAGGTATGCATGGTCCCCCCTAAGATGGCTATAATAAAAAAAACAACAAGCATTGGTGAGGACTGTAGAAAAATTTTACGTGGTGGGAAAATAGTATAAAATGCTGCAGTTACTTTGGAAAATAGTTTTGCAATTCTTCAAAAATTTAAACATAGAGCTACCATACATGACCCAGCAATTCCATTCCTAAATATATACTCAAGAGAAATGAAAACATATCCACACAAAAGGTTATACGTGAACGTTCACAGCATTACTTATAATAGTTAAAAAGTGGAAACAACCCAAATGTCCACCAACTGATGAATGGATAAGTAAAATGTGGGATATCCAGGCAATAGAATATAATTTGGCCATATAAACAAAGTAGTGATACATGCTACAACATGCATGAAACTTGAAAACATCATGCTAAGTGAAAGAAGTCAGTTACAAAGGGCCACATACTGTAATGATGCCATTTATATAAAAAATCCAGAATAGGCAAATCCATAGAGAACGGAGATAGGAAACAGATTAGTGGTTGCCAGAGGAGGGTATAGGGAGTAACTGCTAATGGTTACTGAGTTTCTTTCTGGGGTGATGAAAACGAAGCCTTCAAAGAGCTTCTAGTCTAGAATGTAACTGACTAACAAAGAAACATGTACACATAGGGTGGTCAAGACTATCACAGCTATACTCACAGTGCTGTAGGAGAACACTTAGGTGAGAGCTAAAGCAGACAGGGGATAGCACTGATTCTTGAAAGGTAAGTAAAAGTAAACTAAATGAAATGAGATGTGGGATGGTCTAGAAAGAAGGTATATCATATGCAATGGCACAGAAGACAGAGAGCATGGTTCTTCTAGAGAACTGGAAATAGTTAGAATGAGTGGGGTATAGTAAGAGAGGAAATGCCAAGAGATGGGGCTAGAGATGGACCAAAGGCTCAATTATAAAGAAAGTTTTCATGCCAGGCTAAATAATTTAGACCTTAATTTGAATATTCTGAGGGATACTGAAGATTTCAAATAGGTGAATAACCAAATTGGCTAGAAATTTTACAAAAATCACTCTGGTTACCATGTGGCTAATGAATAGAGTGGAGAAAGATTAGAGGATGAGGACAAGTATTAGGAGTTCACCATAGTAATCCAGGTGATGGTTTACATGAAGTTTCAGTGAAGGTGTCAGTAAAGGTTAAATGAAAGTCAGATAGTTTCAGAGACATAATAGCTACTCAATAACTTTTGGTACTTTTCCCACATTTTCATGTCTTTTAGTTTCATGATTTAATTTTTTAAATTGGGGTTTTACTATACTTGACAATGTCAGTATGTTAACTGTAAAAATGCTGGAAAGTAGCCTCTAAAATCTTCTAATCCCAAGATGGAACCATAATTGAAAGCTATAGCCATTCATATCACACCAACTACCAATGACAGCTATTCAATTTTTTTTTTCTTTTGAGATGGAGTCTCACTCTGTCACCCAGGCTGGAGTGCAGTGGTGCGATCTTGGCTCACTGCAACCTCTGCCTCCCTAGTTCAAGAGATTCTCATGCCTCAGCCTCCTGAGTAGCTGGGATTACGGGCACACGCCACCACGCATGGCTAATTTTTGTTTTTTTAGTAGAGATGGGGCTTTGCCATGTTGGCCAGGCTGGTCTTGAACTCCTAACCTCAGGTGATCTTCCCACCTCGGCCTCCCAAAGTGCTGGAATCACAGGCGTGAGCCACTGTGCCCGGCCTATTCAATATTTTTTATAACAATAAAAATTTGTAACATCAAGAAATATGAATGTCAGCAAGGAAATGTGCAATAAACACAGCCTTTGAAGGCAGATAAATTAAGGTGCAATTCCTTGATGTATCATTATTTATGTGACCTTGAATGGGTTTCTTTTTTTTTTCCTATAATCAACAATTATTTTATTTTTGGAGTTATGTTTAATTATTCTTTTTTTTTAAATTTTATTATTATTATACTTTAAGTTTTAGGGTACATATGCACAATGTGCAGGTTTGTTACATATGTATACATGTGCCATGTTGGTGTGCTGCACCCATTAACTCGTCATTTAGCATTAGGTATATCTCCTAATGCTATCCCTCCCCCCTCCCCCCACCCCACAACCGTCCCCGGAGTGTGATGTTTCCCTTCCTGTGTCCATGTGTTCTCATTGTTCAATTCCCACCTATGAGTGAGAACATGCGGTGTTTGGTTTTTTGTCCTTGCGATAGTTTGCTGAGAATGATGGTTTCCAGTTTCATCCATGTCCCTACAAAGGACAGGAACTCATCATTTTTTATGGCTGCATAGTAACATCTCCATGAGCCTCAGTTTTCTAACCTATAAGGATAATACCATCTGCCTTGGAAGGCTGCTGTGAATATTAAATGCAGGAAGAACAATTTATACAATGCTTGTACAATGTAGGTTCTCAAGGAACAGTAGTTACATTATTACATGGACCAACTGTTTTGTAAATTGGCTAATTAGGGAAGCCAGCACTTTGAAGGGCACACACTGTTCTATTTAAATAAACAAGATTAAGAAATCAAAGACAGCAATGTTTAAGCCATTTATCACAGTCTACTAAACTGTACTGACAAAGAAATCAAATTGTCTTCACCTTCTATCATGATTCTTGTATCCTGAAGACTCAGAATAACTATCATATGAAGCAGAATACTTCTGATGCTTTGAGTCAAGGGTCCCTTCTTTACTCTGAGAGAGTGAAACAGATGGACTTTTCCTATAAATAAAATAAAAACTGATTAAACATTCAAAGTCTCTAATAACAGAAAGATTTTAAGTATTGCTTAATAGTAATATGAGATAAAATCTTGAACAAATAGATATTATAAAATAACTTACAACACATTAAAGAATATCTTCTGTTTTACTAAGGAAGTAAACACAAATCACTCCTAGTATCAATGAATGTAAACAGAGACTTAAAATCTATGAATTAGAGACAGTCAAAATATGATTAAGAAAACACACACACACACACACAAATATGGTAATGTCACCCAGTCCCGCCAAAAATAATCTCTAATGACTTCATTGCTCCTAGAATAAACTCCAAAATCCTAAGTCTGCAAGGTCCTATACCTTGATCTGATCCCTGCATCATCTCATACCATTTTCTTTGCTCTCTGCCTCCAGCCACAATGGTCTTTATTTCTTTTCTTAAATATGCCATGTTCCTTCTTCCTTCAGGGCCTTTGATCTAGCTATTCTTTACCTTCTTTACATTACTAATTCCTCATCCATTAGATTGCACCACAAGCTTTATTTCCTCAGGAAAGCCTTCTCTGACCTGCTGGCACCCCCAGGCTATTCAAATTCCTGTGTTACATTATCTCTGAGACATGTGTTCCCTTCTTTCATAACACTTAAATCAGTGTATAAGTATTCATTCACTTAACTGAATATTTGAGTAATGTTTATCTTCCCTACTAGACTATGCCCATAACTGTATTCTCAACCAAGAATAATGCCTATAACAACAAATACTCATTACATATTTGCTGAATGAATATTAACCTAACAGACAGTCATTATATATTTGCTGACTGAATGAATATTAACCTATCTGTTTCAGTTCTGGTCCTCAGCTGTTTCACAAAGTCTGGAAGGTGCTGCCGTTGGTGGTCATACAGTATTGCAAGGGGAGCTCCTGAAGCCACGACAGCATCTGAGATATGAGTTCTAGTCAACTCTGCCATCTAAACATGAACACACACAAGAAAGGCAAATGTATTAAAACGTAAGGTCAGAGAACTGAGAAGGAGCATAGTGTCTTGGAAAGAAAGATCACTGACTTGAGAACAAGCAAATTCTGCCACTAATAGATGAAATACTGTGGACAAGTCATTTAGCCTCTTTAAGTCTCAACAGCTTCATCTTATAAAAACAGAGTTAGACTACATGATTTCTACGGTTTCACCCAGCTATAACAATCTATGAATTAGACAGAAAACCTTAAAGCATTACATAAGCAGTAATAAGCCAAAAATTAAATCTTCCTTCAAGAATCAATTTAATTACTACTTCTTTTCTAACTCTTTGCTGACCAACAGGTCAAGTACATTTTCCCTATTCTTGACCACTACTGCAAGTGCTGCATGTACCATCCATTCAGTATTTGTTCAAGCACTACTTTGAGCTATTCCTTTTACTAATGACTTAAAGTGTTTTGAAATCTTTGTTGATGTTGTCTACATTTAAATTTTCTTGAGAAAGGAGACTCAGTTTTATACTAAAATGTACAACTCCAAATGTACCCAACATATAGTACATTCATGGATTTCCAATAACTAAGTCATTTTACAAATAGTACTAACTTTTGGTTTAAAAAAATTATAACTGCTAAAATAAAGTGAAACTGTATCAATTATGAATTGTGATATCCTATGTAGAGACAGCAATAAAACTACTTTTGGCTATACCCACGTTATAGAAAAGAAAAGACAGTAACTAATATCATTCTGGGTAAAAATGAAACATCTTCACCCAAAGCAGATCAGTGGTTCCCCAGGACTGAGATTAGGGACTGGTTGCAAAGAGACATAAGGAAATATGCTATTTCTGGATTGTGGTGATG
Source organism: Pan troglodytes (assembly GCF_028858775.2). Lineage (NCBI taxonomy): Eukaryota > Metazoa > Chordata > Mammalia > Primates > Hominidae > Pan > Pan troglodytes. The sequence goes on from NC_072398.2 coordinate 69,080,859, forward strand.
GTTATAGGGAGATGTGTGTGTGTGTGTGTGTGTGTGTGTGTGTGAGAAAACTCACCAAATTGCATACTTAAAATAGGTACATTTTATTGTTTATAAATTATACATCAATAAAGTTGATATTTTTCTAAAAAGCTTACCAGAGGGCAGAAATTTAGAGCTCTTCATCTTTTTTCTGCCTCTATAACATTCACATGTACAACACACTCCAATCAATGGTGCCTCTTATTTCAATAGGGTATGGCCCCCACTAAAAGTCACTAATTCAAAGTATGCATTTACTAAGATATTAGAAACCCATTACTGAAGATCAAAGTTACTCAGATTGACTAAAAAGAAGTAAAAAGAGAAGTGTTCTCAGTGGCACCTACCTCACAGATTTGACGTGCTGCATCTGTGGTGAGGCGAGCAGTTTCTGACTGCTGAGCTGCTATTTTACACGTTGCTTCCTGCAGGACTTCAGTTACTTCCCGTTGTGACTGAACCACCTGCTGTAATGATTCTGCATGGACCTTTAAATAAAAGGGGTTTTAAAAAGAAGTTATGTTTTAATCTCCCCTCCTCCTGAATTAATTTTAATTTATAAATTTATTTCATGTCTTATTCGTAGTAAAAAACACTTTACTATAATCTGGATTTCATGGTTGAAGTCTTAACTCCACTGTTCACAAGTTACTGTATCTGTGGATAAATAAATACAACGTACCTCAGTTGCCACTTCCCTAAACTGGAAATGAGTCTTGACAATTTATTTCACAAGGTTGTAACAAAAATCGAATTACATGGCATTATCCCATAAAAAGTACTAAAACTTTATTATTTATATATACACTTTTTTCTCCTATATAATTAAAAGAACGCTAAAGTAATTTCTAAGATACAAATTTAGGTTTAAAAAACAAGAACCTGCTGCAAAATAAGTTACCTGAGCGGCTTTGTTTTGGGTTTCTTCTAATTGTCTCTGACTCTCCAGAGCCTCTTGTTCAGCCTTCAGTTTCAAGAGGGCCAAGTCTCTTTCATGGCGTTGCTGTTGTGCCTTCAAAATAATGGTCAAATGTTAATTCTCAGATACTAAACTATTTTAACACAGTGACTATAACACACACAATGCTATCTTACTAATACAAATCATTTGAAGCAACTAATTAGAACCAAAAGGAAAGATAGTAAAAATAATAGTGAACAGCCACTTACCATTTACCAAAATATTTAATATTTTGATATTATTTGATATCCCATATGCCAAATAATGTAGTAATATAAAAAATTTCCAGGGCATACAGGACTAAGAATTAATACCAAAAAGCCGTTTAGAAAGCAAAGGCTATAGCACCCAACTTTTTGGAAGGGATAAAAAAATGTCCTATGTGTAAAAATAAAAATAATGCCTCACAACTCACAATTTTATGATTCTTTCATTTTGACTTTGAAGCAGTAGTTTCATTAAAAAATGATGTCCCCATATAAGGTTTCCTTGTCACCAGGACCCTTTCTTACCACTATCCCACACAATGTTATCTATAAATATATATATATATATTTTTTTTTTTTTTCATCTCCTTTGAAATACTGCTAAATAATAGAGGTTTTCAAAAGGTGGTAAGGGCTGGGCACAATGGCTCATGTCTGCAATCCCAGCACTTTGGGAGGCCAAGATGGGAGGATCACTTGAGGCCAGGAGTTCAAGATCAGCCTGGTCAACAGAGTGAGACCCCCCCACCTCTATTTTTTTTTTAATTAGAACAAAACAAAAGAAAACAAAAAATGGTGGTAAGGCTGTATGTAAGGCTGTGGTAATGCTCTGCCCAAATCTGGAAACCCAGAATTATAATGTATTTCTAAAGTGGCAGAAAACCTCAGTGCTGACTCAGATTTCAAGGTCAGGATGGCCCTCCACTACAATGGAGTCATTTCCTCAGTAAAATGACTATCAACAAAGTTGGCATTAGTCCCTCCCCACCCTCTACCAGGCAACATCTGGAAATGTCCAGAGTTTCTGCTGTCACAATGACTGGACAACACTACTGTTATTTAGTCGGGCGGTGGCGGGGGGAGGGCAGGAATGATGGGATCTCTGCAAAGTATGGGAACAGTCCCACACCAAGAACTGTCTGACGGGTCTTTTGGGAAGAACAAATGGAAAAGGAAACTGAAAAAAAAAATTTTACCATCAAAAACCATAAAACATTTGGGAATAAATTTTAAAATGTATAAGACCTCTACAATGAAATACTAATGAGAGAAATATTCAAAGATTTAAATAAATAGAAAAATATATCATGTTCATGAATTAGAAAAGGCAACACTGTTAAGATGTGAATTCTCCCCAGACTGACTAACCTACAGATTCAATACCATTCTAATGAAAATCCTACCAGGCTTTTTGTTGTTGTTGTTGTTGAAACTAACAAACTGATTCTAAAAGTTACACGGAAATGCAAAAAACCTAGAATAGCCAAAATCATCTTTGAAAAAAAGAAACAAAGTTGGAGGAATTATGTCTTGATTTCAAAACTCACTAAAAAGCCATAGTAATAAAGACAATATGGTACTGACATTACAGATAGATGAATAGATTAATGGAAAATGAGTCTAGAAATAGATCTACACATAATTGATTACTTAATCATTGATAAAGGCACCAAGGTAATTTAAGTCTTTTTAATAAAATGGTGCTGGAACAATTGAATATCCATACTGGAGAAAAATAAACTTTGACTCTCTTCCTCACATCAAATCCAAAAATTAACTTGAGAAGGATTACACACTTAAATATGAAAGATAAAATTATAAAGCTTTTGGAAAAAAACGTAAGAGAATGTTAAGATATCTTAGTATCTTAGGGTAGGATTTCTTTCTTTCCGTTCCCTCCTATCCCTCTCCTCCCTCCCCTCCCTCCCCTCCCTCCCCTCCCTCTCTCCCTCCCTCCCTTCCTTCCTTCCTTTCTTCCTTTTTTTTTTGAGACAGGGTTTCACTCTGGAGTCCAATGGCACAATCTTGGCTTACTGCAACCTCTGCCTCCCAGACTCAAGCGATTCTCCTGCCTTAGCCAACCGCCACCACCCCCCCCCACCCCCTCACCACGCCCAACCCGCCGCAAGTAGCTGGGACTACAGGCATACGCCACGGTGGATGGCTAATTTTTGTATTCATAGTAGAGACGGGATTTCGCCATGTTGCCCCAGCTGGTCTTGGAACTCCTAAGCTTAAGTGAGCTGTCTGCCTTGGCCTCCCAGAAAGTCCTGGGATAACAGGTGTGAGCCACCACAGTCGGCCCAAAGATTTCTTAGAAAATTAAAGGTTCTACCACAAAAGAAAGAAATTAAAACTGGATTTCATCAAAATTTAAAACTTCTATTCCTCAAAAGACACAGTTTAAAAAGTGAAAAGATAAGCCAAGACCTGGAATACAATATTTCCAATACATCTGAAAAGGACTTGTTTCCAGAATATATGAAGAACTCCTATAAAATCAATAATTAAAAAGACAATCCCATAATGAAGGGGGTAAAAGATTTGAACAGATATTCACAAAAGAATGCTCAATAAATACACAAAAAGACAAACAGTCTCATCAGTAATAAGAGAAACGTAAATTACAACCACAATGAGATACTACTTCATACTCAATAGAATGACTGAAATAAAAGACTGATAATACCAAATGATAGCAGGGATACAGACAACTGGCATTCTCCTATATATTACAAGAGTGTAAAATGTTACAACTATTCTGGAAAACTGTATGGCAGTTTCTTATAAAGTTTCATATACTTGACCCAAGCAATTCCACTCCTAGGTACTTATACAAGAAAAATGAAAACATATGTAGTATGCATAGAGTTGTTTAAAAATGTTCATAGCAGGAATATTCACAATAGCCAAAAACGGGAAATAATCTAAATGTACATCAATAGGAAAACTGATAAACAAATTGTGATATTAATGGAATATTACTCACCAAAAAACAAAACAAAACAAAAAACTACTGATAAAACAACATGGATAAATCTTAAATTGGTATTGAATAAAATAAGCTAAACACAGAGTTCAAAGTACACTTCCTTTTATACAAAGTTCTAGAATAGGCAAAAATAAACTATGGTGCCAGAAATCAGAACAGTAATTGCCTTTGGGAAGGGGGAGTAATTGAAAATGGGCATAAGTCAACTTTCTGGGGTAACAATGTAGGGGTTCTATATCTTGATTAGGGTGGTTCTTACATAGGTATATACACTGGTCAAAACTCACCAAAACTGGGCCAGGCGCGGTGGCTCACGCCTGTAATCCCAGCACTTTGGGAGGCCGAGGCAGGTGGTTCATGAGGTCAGGAGATTGAGACCATCCTGGCTAACATGGTGAAACCCTGTCTCTAGTAAAAATACAAAAAATTAGCCGGGCACTGTGGCGGGCACCTGTAGTCCCAGCTACTTGGGAGGCTGAGCCAGGAGAATGGCGTGAACCTGGGAAGCGGAGCTTGCAGTGAGCCGAGATCGTGCCACTGCACTCCAGCCTGGGCAACGGTGAGACTCTATCTCAAAAAAATAAACAAATAAACTCATCAAAATTGTACACTTAAAATCTGTGTATTTTATACTATGTGAATAATAACTCAGGGTTTTTTTTGTTGCTGTTGTTGTTTAAAGCATCTCCACTAAGGGAAGAGCGCTTAGACCATCTCTGGATTTTTGTTTGCTAAGGAAAAATCCACATTATCCTGGCTTTATCAAACACCCGGATCTCAGAAACTTCTCTTTTTGGTACAAATAGAACTTAGAAAAAAAAAAACCCTCAGTATTCTCTCACCTATCAATGAAAGGAGAAAATATTAAGAATGTTTGACTAGATGATTTTTATACTGTCAACTAAACAAAGCAGAAAACATGGAAAACAAAGTATTCGAGAGAGAATGATTTTATTATTGTTCTGCTGCCAAACACTGTATCTTTTTAGTGTCCCGACAGATTTTTCCCAGGACTATTTATTTATAGGTGCTCTATGGCAGACTATTTTTTTCTATTTGACACAGTAGTTTAAGTCATCATTAAGACTATTTTAAATAGCAAAGAAAAAAGAAAAACCACAGAAAGCTAAAAAACTCCAAAAATACCTTTATTATCTGAGCTAGAGACACACTCTCCTGCTGAGCAAGTGAAATGCCTCTAACTCTTTCTACATCTGACAGTTGGCGCACCGACTCCTCAATGGCGTTCAGATAACTGAGTTCTGCTGCCATACGATGATGGAGGCCAGCAGGAGAAAAGCGCTTAGAACCTGGAAGGCATGACAATGGTCAAATGGAAAAGTTAACATGAAATTACACCTCAGATTTCTAAAATCTGTCATTTTAAGATCCAAAATCAACTTTGCTTTCCTTTGTAGAAAAAACTGGGACTCAGTACAGGAATACCTTGGAGATACTGCAGGTTCAGTTCCAGACCAAAGGAATAAAGTAAATAACAGAATAAAGCAAGTCACACAAATTTTTTGGTTTACCAGTGCATATAAGAGTTATATTTGCACTATACTGTAGTCTAGTAAGTGTGCAATAGCATTATGTCTAAAAAAAGTACATACTTTAATTTAAAAATACTGTATTGCTAAAAAATGCTAATGATCATCTTAGCCTTCAGCAAGTCCTAATCTTTTTGCTGGTGGAAGGTCGTACCTCAATGTTGATAGCTACTGACTGATCATGGTGGTTGCTAAAGGTTGGAGTGACTGTGGCAACTTCTTAAAATAAGACAATAATGAAGTTTACTGCATCGATTGACTCTTGCTTTCACAAAAGATTTCTCTGGAGCATGTAATGCTGTTTGGTAGCATTTGACCCACTTTCTGTAGAACCTCTTTCAAAACTGGAGATAATCCTCTCAAACCCTGCCACTGCTTTATCAATTAAAGTTTATGTAATATTTACATAATTACTGTCATTTCACTAGGAGTAGATTCCATCTCAAGAAACCACTTTCTTTGCTCATGCATAAGAAGCAACTACTCATTCATTCAACTTTTGTCATGAGACTGCAGCAATTCAGTAACATCTTCAGGATCCAATTATAATTCTAGTTCTCTTGCTATTTCCACCGTATCTGCAGTTATTTCCTCCACTGAAGTTCTGAACCCCTCAAAGTCATCCACGAGGGCTGGAATCAACTTCTTCCAAGCTCCTGTTAATGCTCATAGTTTGATCTCCTTCCACGAATCACAACTGTTCTTAATGGCATCTAGAACAGTGAATCCTTTCCAGAAGGTGATCAATTTACTTTGCCCAAATCAGCAGAGGAATCACTATCTATGGCAGCTATAGCCTTACACAATGCATTTCTTAAATAATAAGACTTAAAAGTTGAAATTACTACTTGATCCATGGGTACAGAATAGACTTTGTGTTAGGGGACATAAAAACATTAATCTCCTTTTTTATGACCATCAAAGCTCTTGGATGACCAGGTGCATTGTCAATAAGCAGGAATAAATATTTTTTCAAATTCTGAAAAAAACACTTTGAAAAAAATCTTTTATTTTTCTGGGCAGTAGGTCTCAACAGTGGGCTTAGAATACTCAGTAAACCTGCGGGCTGTAAACAGATGTGCTGTCATTCAGGCTTTCTTGTTCCATTAATACAGCACAGGCAGAGTAGATTTAGCTTAATTCTTTAGGACTCTGGGATTTTCAGAATGGTAAATGAGCATTAGCTTCAACTTTAAGTCATCAGCTGTATTAACCCCTAAATAGACAGTCAGCTCATCCTTTGAAGCTTTGAAGCCAGGCACTAACTTCTCTCTAGCTATCAAAGTCCTAGATGACATTTTCTTCCAACATAAGGTTATTTTATCTACGTTGAAAATCTGTTTAGTGTAGCCACTTTCATCAACTATCTTCTGGATAACTTGCTGCAACTTCTACATTAGCACTTGTTGCTTCACCTTGCACTTTTATTTTATAGAGATGGCTTCTTTCTTTAACCTCTGCTAGCTTCCAACTTTTCTTTTGCAGTTTCCTCACCTCTCTAGGGCTTCACAAAATTGAAGAGTATTAGGGTCTTGCTCTAGATTAAGCTTTGGCTTAAAGATGCCACTGGCTTGATCTTCTATCTTGGTCCCTAAAACTTTCTCCATATCAGCAATAAGGCTATTTTGTCTTCTTATCTGTCATTCATGTGATACTTTTCATTTCCTTCAAAAACTTTTCCTTTGCATTCACAACTTGGCTAACTGGCACAAGAGGCCTAGCTTTTGGCATATCTTGGCTTTTGACATCCCTTCATCACTAAGCTTAATCATCTGTAGCTTCTGATTTAAAGTGAGAGATGTGACTCTTCCTCTCACGTGAATACTTAGAGACCATTGTAGGGTTAGTAATTGGCCTAATTTTAATATTATTGTGTCTCAGGGATAAGGAGGCCAGAGGGAGGGTTGAAGAGGGGAACGGGGTGAGTTGGTGGAGCAGTCAGAACACACACAACATTGATCCACTAAGTCTGCCCTCTTAAACGGACATGGTTGGTGGCACCCAAAACAATTAGTAATACAACAGGAACATCAAAGATCGCTAATCACAGATCACCATAACAGATATAGTAATAATGGAAAGCCTGAAATATTGAGAGATTTATCAAAATTGTGGACACAGGGACATGAAGTGAGCACATGCTGCTGGAAAAATGGCACTGATGAATTTGTTCAATGCCATGAGCCTTTAATTTGTTAAAAAAAAAAAAAAAAGACAAAAAAACCCCGCAGTATCTGTGAAATGCAATAAAGCCAAGCACAATAAAACAAGGTATGCCTATACAATGTACTTTACTTCTATGTGTGTGCACACGTACATGTGTGTATACATGCGTATACATGAAAACAGGAGTGCACATATGGGACATATTTTTCAGATATGTTTTGACTAATGCTGGCTGACAAGATGGGAAAAAAGTCAACATTACTGAACCTCTCGTGCTTTTCAATATTTAATTTCTTGCAGTTTTTAATACTTGAAAAGTAATCATATTCACTTGAAATAATATTTCTCTATGACTCAACTCAAACAAAGAAAAGGAATCTTGAGAGAAAAAAATTTCATATCGTATTCTAAAAATTACAATTGCATGAATCTACTTACCTGGTATTGGAGCCATGTTCTCTGTCGTTGTTCTGCTGGCTGCCGGGTTCAGATCAGTGAGAGGTGCATTAGGCTTAAATCCTGTTATAGTTGGAGGCATTACTGACGACTTAGATCTTTCTGAAGAAGTTCCTGCAACGTCAAACTGCAATGATTTCTGGGAACTTGGTGACAGGGGAGAAGTTGGAGTTTTCTGAGATCTTCCCTTATCTGATGAGACACTAGAAGTTTTGATCCACAAAAACATTAGAGGAAGGAAAAGTACTTTGTAAACCAGCTAAATAATTCAAAAGAACAACATATAAAAAAACTATCAACATTAGCTTTAAAAAGTTGTGATTTAGGCATTTATTCATTAATATAGTCACTATGCTGAATGAATGACTATGAATATTCCTCTAATTGCTAGAATTACAGTGGTGAACAAGCAAGGCACAAACCCTGCCCTAAATACAATGGAAAGGGAGTAGCTTGATTAAACTAGCACTGAACTCTTCCCTCTACAGTGTACATATACTATGATTCACTCATTATAGTATGAAGCAAAGTCTTCTAAAATAGACACTCTATAGCAATAAAATTGGAGCCATATATGAGTCTTAAAATACATCTCTGAAAGAGAATAAAATATTTTATGTTAAAAGGTAAGAAAAGACAAAAACTATTCTTTTGTTATACCCTCTTGTTGATCCAAGAATCACAGAAAAAATTTTCACACTATTCATCTCTAAATACTTAATATACTTCATTTCTTTATATCTGCTTTTTAATACTACATCTCTTTCTTGAACTTTCTAATAAGTAACGTAACAGTTTGTAACAACTCTTAAGGCATTTAATTCAATACAAGGGACGTTTCTAGCCTTTCTTTGAAAAAGTAAGCTCATTAAAGGTATTATTTCTTGTAACATCAAGCATGTTGCCTTGCACTGAATATTTATTTACTGAATAAATTATTCAAAGATACTCTATAAAGCATTTTAGCACAGTTATATTGCCAATATACTGAAACAAGTTTGCTTTTAGCTTCTAATAAAATGATGAAATAGCTTTCAAAGGTAAAAATTTCTCTTATACCCAGCATAAAAATAGTTGAATAGAAGTAGGCCTGAGAGGCACTCATGTGTTTATTTGACCCTTAATTTTCTATTGATACTTTAGATAAATACTATTTCTAACAGTCTATTTCATGTATGAAACACAAAAAGAATGATCATTTTAACAGATTTCTGTTAAATAATTAAAACACAACATCAAAGAAAACAAAGTACTCTGCACCTCACCTTAGGGTTTTATAAGATGAATTTATATTTGCTATGCAGATAAAATTTAGCTAGACTAGCATTTCTAAAAGTAAATTTCCAATAATGTTAATAAGCTTTCCCCAAAAGAAAGCAAAAGAGCTTGGGGACAAAGAGTGACTACAGGCAAATAAGAAAAAAAAAAAAAGAGGTTAAACAATTTTTGAAAAATCTGGACTTCTCCTTATCAAAGCCTCAAATTATTTTATCTCTGTGAATCTCCATGGGTAGGGAAGGGGAAATCTAGATTGCAGTATGGGGCATTGATGAAATTTATTTGGCTATGGATCTCATTAAGAAATGTTTAACTTTGTAAATTTCATCAAGTTAAATCATCAGAGTAATTCTTAAGGAAAGGTAAAGTTTTCTAAATTCCAAAATCACTGACAAAGAAAAAAATTTAATTTTAAACACAGAAATAATGGTATTAATGATGCAAAATTATTTGTAACATGAAAGCACTAAAAATGGTAATCTTTATGTGTCACAGTACTAGAAAAAGCACAAAGTTACTTTAAAAGGAAAAAATAAATCTGTGTCTTCTCAGAGCCTCAATTTCCAAGACAAAACCAGTGCACACATGAAAAGTCATATGGACAAATGAGTAGGAACTGTATAGCTAGCAACAACTGAAGGTTATTTGTAAGCAACGGACTAAGTGCATCGTATACGATATTAGAAAGAAGAGAAAAAACAGTACACAAGCTCCATAATCAGTAAGAGTGAGATTTCAAAATCTGCCTGAGTGGTCTAGTAAGTTCAGCAGAAAAGTTGAGAGGAAGAAATAAACAATAAGACAATAAGGATGCTAAGTAGCTGTGTTGAAAGAATGGATGAATAGATGAGAATTGACATTTATAGACAAAAGAAATGAGATAGTTTGTGGTAGCCCAGTGAAAACACTTCAAGTAGAGTTATGCACTTAGAATTGATCTATGACCTCACAAAGCACCCTAAGCAGGGTAGCTGCTTAGTCAAAAGATTGAGCCAAGAAAACAATTGTAACAACAGCATTCAGCATAGAAAACTGGGTTGTGCTAGAGGGAGAGAATTCCTGAGAAAGAGGTTATAACAGTTTAGATGATACATAACCATATTCTAATATACAGATAAAGATTAGAGCTGTGAACAAAGCTATGAAGTCTATTTGTAAAATACAGAATTTTGTAGTAGCTCAGACATGCACAGTTAAGGGGACTGCTGAGTTAAAATTCATTATATGGATTTTTTGAATATCAATTATATAACTTTAATTATATATAAATTACAGTATAAAATATACATTACCTCACAGAATGTCCAGAAAGATCCTCCAAAGTGCTATCTGTATCAAGAGTCTGCTCAAAATCTTTCACAGAAAGTTTGCTGCTGGTCCCAGATTTCTTTCCTTGATGGGAGCCATGTTCTGCTTTTTCCTCATCAAGAAGTGAGTTCTGAACATTTCCAGTGAATGAATCCAACCCTGTAAAGTAAATTTCTTATAAAGCTGATTCCCAATATTAGAAGTTATTGAGAGAGATAATTGATATATAGATTTCAATAAAATAACAAAAAGTATAAATCAGAATATTTAAAATTTGACTTATACTATATTCAAAATCTGTTTTCCATATCTAAAATAAAGCAGTTCATCCTTCTGTCTCTATTTAAGGAAAGTGAAGTTTCTTCCATTAATTCCACTTGCTATTAATAAATCATTCTTAGTGCAATAGTAATAAAAGATAAATATATTAAATAACAATAAAATACTAATCTATCCCTATGAAAAAGTAATCAAAAAGAATTTTTTAAAGGATAAAATCCAGAGCTGGGAGAAAAATCGTACCAACTGCTAACTGAACTACATAATTCTTTTGAAAAAGTCTATGGTAAGAACTATGTAGCCTGATTTATAAAAATATTCACATTCTCTGACTCTCAATAATTTTACTCATAGGAATATATCTTAAGAAGATGATTGAAACAAAAATTATGCATGTTATTCAATGTGTAACTCTGTAACTCAAAGAAATTTAATCTACATTTCTAACAAGAGAATACCTGTCTAAATCACATAGATAATAGTAACCTGAACATTTATATAGGACATTGTAATTTGAATGCACTTCATATATAGTACCTTATTGCTCTTAAACATGTTATGAAATAAGTACTATATCCCAAATTTACTGATGAGGTAACTAGAGATCTATGGGGCTTAATAACTTGCTTAACAAGGTATTCAGCTCTGATCAACAGCAGAAATGACATACACCCAGGCCTCCTGACTCTAGTCCAGTACACTATTCATCTTGATTGTATGTTTAAACAGCAGCATGGGAAAATATTTATTATTACCTTTTAAAAAAAGCAGATTACAAAACTGCATATAAATTTTAATAGTGGCCCAAATTTTAAATATAAAATATATATTTCACATATTATATATATATTATGTTTATATATACACACATATGTATATATACACATAAGTATATGTGTATATATATGTTAAAATTTTTGTAAAAATTTATTGTAAAATTACTATATATACTTTAAAATATATATATATACAAAAAAATTTAAAGTTAAACTTTAAAGATATATATGGTTAAAGAGCAAAAGAAAATACAAAAGTGAAATAAAAAATACCCTTTATACTCGTATTCATAGCAGTATTACTCAAAATAGTCAGAAGATGAAAGCAACCCAAATGTCCATGAACTGATGAATGGATAAACAAAATGTGGTTTATACATACACGGGAATATTATTCAGCCTTAAAAGGAAGAACATTCTGACACATGCTACGATACAGATGAACCTTGAAGACATTATGCTAAGTGAAATAAGCCAGTCACAAAAGGACAAATATGATTCCACTTACATGACATAGCTAGAATAGGCAAATTCACAGAGAGAAAGTAGAACAGTTGTCACTAGATGCTGGGAGAAGAGGAGAATGAGAGTTATTATTGAATGGGTATAGATTTTAGTTTGGGATGATGAAAATGTTCTGGAGATAGATAGTGATCATGATGGCAAAACAATGTGAATGTACTTAATGCTAATGAACTGTACACTTGAAAATGGTTAAATTCCCTAGTGAAATTCATAGAGACAGAAAGTTAGAATGGTGGTTGCCAGAACTGAAGGGAGGGAGGAATGGAGAGTTATTGCTGAATGAATACAGAGCTTCAGTACGGGAAACTGAGAAAGTTCTGAAGTTGAGTGGTGGGGATGGTTGTACAACAGTATAAACGTGCTTAATGCCACTGAACTGTACACTTAAAACAGAATATTATTAATCAATTAGAAAGGACTCTATAAAGTCTATTTAGGATCCCGAGGCTAGAAGCAAGCTGTTAATACTGATTATTGCTAATTTTTCTACAATAAAGCTGTACTGCTTTCATAGTAAGAACGCTTTATTCACTTAATATTGTTTGTTGACAATAAATACACAATTTAAAATTTTTTCTTGACTTTAAACAACTAGAAATTATAGACAAGATAACGTTCTGTGCAAGAAAGGCCTACACTCCAGTCCAGGGACCCATATGAAAAGAAAATGCCCTGACATTAAAAGATTGCCAAGTAAAGCCATATTCCATATCTTAAAGCAAAATTTTTTTCCCCTAGGATTACCACTTTAATCTACCAACTACTTTCAACTACACTGGGTAAATTTTTGTACAGAGCAGGCAGACACTCCTTTTCACCACCAGATGGAACATATACAATTAAAATCACACTGATTTTAGAACTTGGGGATGAAGGAGAAACTAAGTTTAAGAAGATGCTGTGGAAAGTGAAATATATCAGGGTTTTTCTGGTATTGCCAGTGAGGATTAGGGAAACTGAAAGCCACAAAATGCTACCTATACTTCATCTTATCTGTTTTAGATGATAATGTTTTAAACCTACATTAAATCATATTATTAATACACATATACTCAATAAATCATGATTTTTTCTTTTTTTTTGAGACAGGTCTAGCTCTGTTGCCCAGGCTGGAGTGCAGTAGCATGATCATGGCTCACTGCAGCCTCAATTTTGGGGACTCAACTGATCCTCCCACCTGAGCCTCTCCAGTAGCTGGAGCTACAGGTGTGCGCCACCATGCCTGGATAATTTTTCTATTTTTTCTAAAGACAGGGCTTCACCATGTTGCCCAGGCTGGTCTTGAACTCCAGGAGTTTGAACTCCTGCATCAAACGATCCACCCACCTCAGCCTCACAAAATGCTGAGATTATAGGAGTGAGCTACCATGCCCAGCCTATATCATGATATTTCAAAATTGTGCAGTATATCATACCAGAAGATAGACTGGATTTGGGAGTCAGAAGTCAGAATCTGGGCTTTGCCAATAACAAGTTAGTGACCTTAGGTGAGACACTAACTTAGCAAACGCTAACAATTGCAAAATAAGAATTGAGCAAGATCAGCATTTCCCAAACTGTGTTCAGCTGAATTCTAATGCCATAAAATGATGATTGATGATTCAGTAGTCAAAATACACTTGGAAAATGCTTCATACTACAGCCTCATCCTTATCCTAAAATAAGTAATGCACTAGCATATTACAGTGTTGATGAGTCTTACAGGAAAGAATCTTGTTTCACTCTAAAAGAATTTCCCAAATTTCTGGAACCATGGAGCTCTTTTATTCTCAGAACACTTATGAAACAGTCTATACCACTAAACTTGTATTTCACAAGAAAATACAGAGTTTCGGAAGTGTGGTAAAATGATGTCTAAATGTCCTACAAAGACTTTCAGAACACTTCTAAACTGTTTATATTAGGTTAATGATTTAAAAATAATTTCTCCTAGCATTCTCATTGGACGTATAAACTGGCACTAACTTTCTGAAAGGCTATTTGACAAAATGTACCACATTTTAAACATGGCATATTATTTGCCCCATTATCTTATCTCTAGGATTTTCCCCTATAGGAAAAAAACAGACTAATGCATAAAGGTGTATTTACAAGGATATTCAATGCAGTAGTATTTATAATGGAATAAAGAAAAAAGAAAATAACCTAAATATCCAGCAATGGGGAAAGAGTTAAATAAATTATAATATATTCAAATAACAAGCCAGGTGCAGTGGCTCATGCCTATAATCCCAGCACTCTGGGAAGCTAAAACAGGTGGATTGCTTGAGCCCAGGAGTTTGAGACCAGCCTAGATAATATGGCAGAAGTCGTCCCTACAAAAAAATAGAAAAATTAGCCAGGTGGGGTGTTGTGTGCCTGTAGTCCCAGCTACTTGGGAGGCTGAGTGGAAGGACTGATGGAGCCCAGGATGTTGAGGCTACGGTGAGCCATAAGCCGTGATCACACCACCGTACTCCAGCCTGGGTGATAGAGTGAGACCCTATCTCAAAAAACAAAACAAAAAAAGCCAAAACAGAATAGTATTCTGTTACTTAATGGGTCTAGAGTTTATTTAGTGGGTAATCCTTACAAATGGTAATCCATATTTACTGACAGAAAAAGATACCCATACCCTACAGACAGAATAAAATTGCATGTAAAATGTGATCCCATACACATAAAATTGCCTATTTGTGTGTGCCTACAAATTGTCTGGAAGGACTCTTGCTAAAAATGTTAACATTTCACACCCATTAGGATGTCCTATTATCAAAAAAGCAGAAAATATAAAGTGTTGGCATAAATGTAGACAAAATAGAACCCTGTGCATTGCTGGTGGGAAAGTAAAATGGTACAGCTGCTATAGAAAACATTATGGCAGTTCCTCAAAAAATTAAACATGGCATTACCATTTGATCTAGCAATTCTGTATCTGGGTAAAGCAGGGATTCAAATAGGGTATTTGTACACCAATGTTCATAGCAACATCATTCACAATAGCTAAAAGGTGGAAAATACCAAAATGTCCATCAACAGATAAATGGATAAACAAAATATGGCATATACACAGCATGGAGTATTATTCAGCAATAGAAAGAAAGGAAATTCTGATACATGCTGCAACATAGATGAACGGTGAGTCAGATATTATGCTAAGTGAAATAAGCAAGATAAAAAGGACAAATACTCTATCATTCCACTTATATGAATTACGCAGAGTAGTCAAATTGATAGGGACAGAAAACACAACAGTGGTTACCAGCGGCTGATGGACAGAAGAATGGAGTTATTATTTAATGGATACAGAGTTCAGTAGGGGAATACGAAAAATTTCTGGAGAAGGACAGTGGTGATGCTTGCAACAATAATGTGAATGTACTTAATGTCACTGAACTGTATATTTGAAAATGGTTAAAATGATAAATTCTATGTCATGTATATTTTACCACAATTAAAATAGGCAGAGGGCAATGGCTTATGCCTACAATTCCAACATTTTGGGAGGCGGAGGCAAAAGGATTGCTTGAGCCCAGGAGTTCGAGACCAGCCTGGGCAACAAAGTGAGGCCCTCGTCTCAGCAAAATAAATAAGATAAAGTGAAATAAATAAAATAGATACTTTTTTTTTTTTTGAGACGAGTCTCACTCTGTCACCCAGACTGGAGTGCAATGGCGCAGTCTCGGCTCACTGCAACCTCTGCCTCCTGGGTTCAAGCGATTCTCCTGCCTCAGCCTCCCGAGTAGCTGGGATTATAGGCACCCACCAACATGCCTGGCTAATTTTTGTATTTTTAGAGACGGTGTTTCACCATATTGGCCAGGCTGGTTTAAATGTTAACATCCGTTATCTCTAAGAGAAAGAACTAGAGGAGATTTACTTTTAAATATAGGTTTCTATATTCATTGATGTCTTCCTCCTATTCCTGTTCCTTCCACCCCCTGAAGACTTTTAGCTCAATGAGTAGGATTTATTTTATGTATTTTTTATTTTACTTTAAGTTCTGGGATACATGTGCAGAACATGCAGGTTTGTTACAGAGGTATATATGCGCCATGGTGGTTTGCTACACCTATCAACCCATCATCTAGGTTGTAAGCCCCGCATGCATTAGGTATTTGTCCTGATGCTCTCCCTTCCCTTACCCCTAACCCCCCGACAGGTCCCAGTGTGTGATGATCCCCTCCCCGTGTCCATGTGTTCGCATTGTTCAACTCCCACTTATGAGTGAGAACACGCGGTGTTTGGTTTTCTGTTCCTGTGTTAGTCTGCTGAGAATGACAGCTTCCAGCTTCCAGAAAAAACATTTTTGGAAGCAAAATCATTCCCCTAGCTAGACACCATCCTGTGAGTTTACAAAGCCTTTGCCTAATCACTTTGTACAGTGATTATCCATCTCCATAGGCCTATGGAGCAAATTTAAGCCAAGAGTAGAAATGAGGACATTGAAGGGCATCTCAATCACTCAAAAATATTTACTGAATGCCAATGAGTCAGCTACAGTGCTAGGTACCGGAATGTATACATTATCTCCCTTAATTTCATATCAGCTTAAAAATTACCATATCTATTATTATCTCTATTTTATAGATAAGGACATTTGGGTATTATATTTAATGATACTCAGAGATGTATATACTATAAAGTTTTTTTTAAAAACCAACTGCAAAGCAATTATTTACATTTGTTTTTAAAATAAAGTCATGTGTCCCAGCACTTTGGGAGGCCAAGGCGGGTGGATCACGAGGTCAGGAGATCGAGACCATCCTGGCTAACATGGTGAAACCCCGTCTCTACTAAAAATACAAAAAATTAGCTGGGTGCGGTGGCGGGCGCCTGTAGTCCCAGCTACTCGGGAGGCTGAGGCAGGAGAATGGCGTGAACCTGGGAGGCGGAGCTTGCAGTGAGCCAAGATCGCGCCACTGCACTCCAGCCTGGGCGACAGAGTGAGACTCCGTCTCAAAAAAAAAAAAAAGTAAATAAATAAAGTCATGTGTGTGTATAATTTTATGTATACATCAAAAATGTTAATAGTAGTTAATCTCTGAACAGAAGTCTCAAAGGAAATTTGTCTTTCTTTGAAGAGTGTTTATTTCTAATTTTTAATTTTTTATCATTGCAAATGTATTCCTTTTGTATTAAGGAAAAGATTCATGATGTTATATATCAAAAGGTATTATTATAATGATAAATAAATATGAAAGCTAATTACATTACCATAAGAAATTCTTCTAACTTCTTATGGGATCAAATCATAACTTTAGATTACTACAACAAAATCATTGGTAAGAGAAAAAGTTACCATGTGGAATTCCACTTACATTCTGTCTTTTCCTTTTTTCCTTTCTTTCCTTTAGAAGAAGTAGATGAACGAGACGATGCAGCAGACTGGGCTCCTGATGAATGCTGGGAGGTAACATCCACAGAGGAAGGATCATAGGCAGACTTTCTGTTAGAATGGTCCTCCTGAGGGCTTAAAGTGCTACTGTCAAAGAATAAATAATAGTAGTTCCAGAAAGAAAAGTCTTACAACACAGCTAAATTAAAGATACTTAAAAATCTATGTAATCACTAGGAGACTATAACTACAATCAAAGATGGCTTAACACTTTATTATTATTTTTTAACCACCATAAGCCTGGATTGTTCCCTATGGTTCAATTTATTACTAAGAAAAATCAAAGGTAAGTGAAACCAATAAAAACTAATATTTAGAGAAAAATGTATAATGTTGAATACTGGAAAATATGGCCTCAATTTCTATTCAAATTTATAATTTATATATTATAACTATTTCTCCTCTTATATTCTTATGGAGAACAATAACTTAATATGTTCTACCTCTACCTGGAAATAAAATGCATCAAATCACATTGATTGGTGATATTAAATGTCACCATAAATCTTTGAAAGTTTTTATTTAAAAATTTCATATTTTCCTTAGAGCTCAAAACTTAAAACTATGCTTTTTCTCATATAATTTTTATACTTATTCCTATTAATCTATTTAGATTTAATTTGTATAAGATTACCTAATAATTTTACATGAATTACAATTTGTAATATTTGAAAAAGATATTAAATATGAATAATTACAGATAAATTTTTATGGCAGCTAAATATAGGGAGAAAATTCTCTCCAACGAAGTCTGATTCACTTACTATGTGACTATGTACAAGTAATTTAACCTCTGCTTCAGTTTGCTGTCCAAAACAGAAATGATAACAGTGATACTTTCCACATCAGGCTATCATAAAAATGAGTTAATACAGGTAAAGTCCCTCAGTCCTTTCAGTGTCTTGCACACTAAGTGCCCAATAATTATCAGATGTTACAATCATTATAATTATTGTTTTTCAAAGCTTTGCAAATTTTTCAATGTTTTCTTGATTATAAAGAAAATTACTTATTACTTGGAACCATGGAGTCATGTATCTATCTGATCTTCCTCAATTCTATCACAGAAAACCATTTCTTAAGCTTTTTATGTTAGTATGGCATGGAATAATTTCCCAATACTCCAATACTGTACTAGGAATTCATGGACTGATTTCATAACCTATACTCTGCTTACTATGTGCCAGGCCCTGTTCTAAGTAAGTGATTTTTTTTTCTTTCTTTTTTTGAGATAGGGTCAGCTTTGTCACCCAGGCTGGAGTGCAGTGGTGCAATCTCGGCTCACTGCAACTTCCACCTCCCAGGTTCAAGCGATTTTCGTGCCTCAGCCTCCCTATATTTCATTTAATACTCATAACAACTCTATGAGGCAGGCAGGTACTATTAATGTCCCCATTTTACAGAGAAGGAAGCAGAAGCATAGGAAGGCTAAGTAATATGTATAAATACAAACAACCAATAACCAGGAGAGCCTGGATTTAAACAAAGGCAGTCTGGATCCAGAGCCCATGCTCTGGATCTCCACTATGATGTGCAGCCTCTATATGTATTTTTAAACGAGCAAAACTTGGCTAATATTCAGACCAGAGTTCTCATTTGTACATTTTTCTCACTCTTCAGAGTTTATTCCATATTGCCAATATATCTTACTGAGGTTCAAGAGTTGATTTTTTTTCTGTCAAAGTCCCAGTCCCTGGAGAGGAGACAAAATCATCTTCATATGAAACACCACTTAGAGGAGTTGCGGTGGCATTCAAAGGCCGTGATGTTGATGTTCCTCTGTCCAACTTGTCTTCAAACCCTGACAAAAGTAATAATTGAAACATGGTTAAAAACGAAAATCAAGAAACTGTAAGAAAAGCATCCCATACATGGAGATTAGCAATATGGGCTTAGGGACATTTTAGTTTCCTTTAATAGTGCCTCTTTTCTATTTACCTTTATATCCAATGATACTTTTTTAAAGCTTTTAATTAGGAAAATTTTAAAACATACAGAAAACAGGGAGACTAGTATAATGAAACCAAAGTATTCATCATCCCGCTTCAACAATGACCAATACATCACCAATCTAGTTTCAAATAAACCTCCTACTACCTTCATCTCCCACCCCCCAGACTATTTTAAAGCAAATTCCAGATAACATTTCATTCTCATTTCATCTCTAAATATTTCAGTTTAACTATAAAATCTTAATGAAAATTTAATAGAATTTAAGAAGAAACAATTTTCTTATTAAAAAATGATGTTGATTTAAGCATTTTACTTTCATCAAAAGAAATCAAAATAACTTTCAAATCAAAACAAATTTAAAATTACCACTAATAGAAATGTGGCTAAACAAAAGAAAGCAATAGCATATGAAGGTCTATACAAGACCATTAAGAAATACCTAAATATGAATTCTAGGAAAAAGCGATGTGATACCCAGTTGAGCATAAGAGGAACAGATGAAATCCATTCACTATATAGAGGGGAAATTTCCAATCCGGAAATTCTAAGATAATGTTAGTATAAAACGGGCAGATTCCATATATAGCAGGAAGGATAGAGAAAGGGACTTGAAGGAATTGAGTCTATCATAGAAAAGAAAACTGTGTTGCAGGATTTCAGGTATAAGAAGGGAACTTTAGAAGTTACTGTTTTAGGAATCAAATATATAGCTACATTATTGTTTAAAGTCTGATTGCTATTCAAATTAGTTTTAACAAACAGTAATAGAGTTGTTTTCATATTAGAAATGTTACTACAGTTATCCCTCTCAATTCTTGATTGCTATATTCCCAAGAATTCACAAATCATCACTGTGTTAAGAAACATACTTAGTTTCTTTTCTTTTTTTTTTGAGAAGGAGTCTCGCTCTGTCGCCCAAGCTGGAGTGCAGTGGCATGATCTCAGCTCACTGCAACCTCCGCCTACCAGGTTCAAGTGATTCTCGTGCCTCAGCCTCCCAAGTAGCTGGGATTACAGGTGCATGCCACCACACTCAGCTAAATATTTTTTGTATTTTTAGTAATGGTGGGGTTTCACCATGTTGGCCAGGCTGGTCTTGAACTCCTAACCTCAAGTGATCCGCCCGCCTTGGACTCTGAAAGTCCTGGGATTATAGGCATGAGCCACCGCGCCTGGTTTATACTTAGTTTCTACTGAAGTACATAACTATGGTCACAGAAAATGTAGTATATACGTGATATATATCCAATCCTGAACATCATCTATGAATTTCTCTGAACTAGATAAAAATTTCTAAAGCTACCAGTCTCACTATTATTTTATGATAATAACAATTTTAAAATGAAATTTTAAAGATTAAATTACTAATACTCTTACTTAAGGCTTGCAGGAAATTTAGAAGATGACTAATATGGACAATAATAAGTCTCCATTATCCACTCAACGAAAAATGTGTACTAAAGTACATATCTCATACAGAAATTATAAAATAATTCATCTTAATATACAAACAGTACAAGCTATATTTATTTTTCTCACCTTTTCCATATAACTGATAGGATTTTGTAAAAATATTAATGACGCTATGTGGACTTCCCTTTGCCAATTCTTCCCATGGTCCTTTGCTTTGTGTACCACCTATGTGCCCAAAAAGTGGCAAGAATTTTTCAGCTTCTTTCTGAAACTCTTTGATGGGTTCATAACTATTTCTTTCTCCAGGACAAAATTCCTTTTCTTTTAAAATTTCTGCTACTTTCAAAAGGGGCTGTCCATCCTGGTCTCCCTCTTCTTCAGAGAGACTCCCCTCACTAAGAAGAGGCCCTTCACTGACTGAATCTATGCTGGAACCAAGAGATATTTTGGCTTTGTCTTGAGAACAGGCTTGCATATCAGAGCTAGAAGAGTCAGTCTGCCTTTTACATAACTGTGCCAGTAGCCCTTCTGGTTTGGGACCAGGGGATCTCACTCTAAAGCTTGATATGGCACTCTGTGGTCTTATCATCTCAGGAAGCTTTTTAAATTCACTAAGATTGCCTACACCAGGAAGATCATCATCAAAAGTTGCATGAGATACACAGCTTCCCAGCATCTTCTGAATTCTGGCAGAGAAAACATCTTCATTATCATCTTTCACAGGTGGAGTTACAGCCTTGGTCCAAGGTCCATCTTCTTGAGGTGCCTGCTGCACATCATACTCAGTGTTCCATGCTGACCCATAGTTAATGCTGGCCCCAGCTAATTTCTTGGCTTCACTTTCAATTCTGCTGGACAAAGAAGCAGCTGTTGCTTTCAAGGCTTCAATACGATCCAGTTTACTCTTATATTGGCTGGCACTAGGTTTTAACAAGGCATCTGTATAAGCAGCCGGTGAGGTCACATATGGTTGAGGTGTAAAAGTTAATGGCCTTGAAGCCATATTATGATTCTTCCTGGTTGGTAAAATAGATTCAAAATCCTTATGCAAAATTCCTACATGCTCTAAACTCAAGAGATGGGAGAGTAAACTTCCAGCTGTTCCAGCAAAAGGCTGTGGTTGAGAATGGTGAACTTGTGGGCTCAATCTTTCAGGCTGCATCCATGTAGATTCCATCAAGTCTTTTCTGGAAATGAAAGTCACAATATGTTAGTTAACTAAACCACCATTTTTAAAAAGTTTTTTTTTTATCTGATTATAAGAGTAATGAGGATGCACTGCAACAAAAAAAGGACAGATAAAAAATACAAAAAAAGATAAAGATCACTCAGCAAAACAATAAAAAAGAGGCACTGTTAATATTTCATTTAGAATTATATCCTTCCAAACATTTTTCTATTTGTACATTATGTTTTGGTGGTATTGTTTGTACAAAAATGGGATTTTACCATATATACTGTTTTGCAAGCTGCTTTTTTCAACTAAGATGCCATATTTTTAAAAAACTATTAAAAAGGCAATAAGATCTTTAAAATTCTATAAACAGAATTCCTTACAATACTGATTATAATTTTTAAAATAACATTACATAAAAGAGAAATGCTTAAAATTGCTAAATATTAATGTAGACATGATATAGATTATTCTAATCAACAAATATTTACTATATGCTGAACACTTATGTTTAACAATGTACATGCTAAATAGGGAGGTTATTATAACCTATTAATACTTGTAAAAAATTAATGAATGTGAAACAATCAAATGCAAAACTATCAGTGCCAACTATAAATATGCAACTATAAATACAAATATACAGGGTAGGGTATCCATTAAGTCTAGAAACAGAATAAAGATGTCCTAAACAACATTATGTGTATTTACCTATATTTCCAGACCATAGACTTCCTCTATATTAAGGGATACTACAGAGAGATTACAGGATGATGTCAACTATTAAGAAGACCCTTAGAGGAACAGGCCAGGAACAGTGGCTGATGCCTGTAATCCCAGCACTTTGGGAGGCCAAAGCAGGCGGATGACTTGAGGCCAAGAGTTTGAGATCAGCCTGGGCAAAATGGCGAAACTCATCTCTACTACAAATACCAAAAAATTAGGTGGGCATGGTGGCATGTGCCTGTAGTCCCAGCTACTTGGGAGGTTAAGGCACAAGTATCGCTTGAACCCGAGAGGTGGAGGACGCACTGGGCCGAGATCGTGCCACTGCACTCCAGCTGGAAGACACAGTAAGACTGTCTCAGAAAAAAAAAAAAAGAAAGAAAGAAAGAGAAGATGAACATGAGGCTTTGTCCTTGGTCTTGTCCGTTATTTCAGGATGATGACACAAAGATATGCTTATCAAACTTGCAGATGACAGAAAGCTGGGAGGCATGGCTGACCCAACAAATGACCAAATTATGAGATGAATTTATTTTTATAGGCTGCAATCGTAAACCAAACTAATATGGATAAATGTAAACTTCTGCAATTGGGTTAAAATAAGTCATCTGAAGGGGGGTAACCAGGGTAATAAGAAGTTGAAAAGCATGTCATTAGAATGAAGGAAGAAAGACTAGAGCACAGATTCTATGCCTTAGAATATAGGCTATTACAAATGCAAAGTGTGAGGCTATTGGGGCCTAAACTAAGCTGGTAGTAATAGGAATACAAGGGAAGTTATAATATAAAAGATATTGATGAATAAAAAATCCAAGAGCTTTAAATTCAAGTATTTAGAATGCCAATTTTATAGCAGGTGATATGTTGATGGTAGAGAAACAGGAGACAAAAATGAATATACTTAATTCAGTTAATCCTGAGCTGGGCATGGTAGCTCACACCTGTAATCCTAGCTACTTGGGAGGCTGAGGCAGAAGAATCAATCACTTGAGGCCAGAAGTTCAAGACCAGCCTGGGCAACATAGCAAGCTCCTCATCTCCAAAAAAATAAAAAACAAAATAAAAATTAGCCAGGCGTGGTGGTGCATGCCTATAGTCACAGCTACTTAGGAGGCTGAGGTGGGAGGATCACTTGAGTCCAAGAGGTTGAGACTGCAGTAAGCTATGATCGTGCCACTGCACTCTAGCCTGTGTGAAAAAGCAAGACCCTGTCTCCAAATTAAAAACAAATAAAAAGGCTTAATCCTTACACTTTAAGATCTCAAGATCTAGCAGGGTTGACAAACAGCTAAAATAAGACATCACAAATACTAAAACAAAGATTTAAAAAGTTCAGTGGGGTATAGATGAAGCAGCAAAGAACTCTGCTAGCCAAGGAAAGTGTTTGTTAAGCTGGATCTTCAGTTTTCAAGGTGAGATATGAAACCTGGAGTTTTCCAGGTAGTTAACACAATATGCTATAAAGAGTAAGGAAAAGAAATGCCAAATTTTAAGCAAAAAGTAACATGCTTTTAAACATAAAGTTATGCTAAAACTATTAACGGGAATGGGGGAGCTCAGAAGCTGGGTAGCAAGAAAGTGGACACAATAAGTTAGACATCAGGAGTCAAAGAAGTTGGATATTAAAAGAAAAGTGAGAAACTGGTACAAGGTAGTATGGTCTAACACTAGATTTGTTTGTGTTTGGTTTGCTTTTAATATTGGATAACTTGTTTAGAATTAGAAGGAAATTCAGAGAAAGACAAAAATTGAAGACATTAATATAGCAGGGTATGTCTGACAACAATAGGACTGAGATGAACTAGAGAGTATCACCCATCTAAAAGCATTCAATCCTCTCCAGAGACGACACTTAGAAAAATAAGTAAATAAATAAAAGCATTCAAATTCAAAACAAAAATGTTAAGTTTATTTATACTTAAAGTTTGAAATGTATTTAGAACCTTAAGCAAATCATATGAAACATTTCACTTTTGGGGAGTAGTATGTAGAGTAGTTAAAGCACAGGCTTCTAGAGTCACACTGGCTAAATTAAAACCTATCTCTATCATTAATGTTTTGACCTTTGAGAAAGCTCTCTAGGCCTCAATTACCTCTTCTGTAAAACAGGAATAACAACAGTACCTAACTCAAGGAATTACAAGGATTAAGTAAAATAATATATGCAAAGTACTTAGATCATTGCCTGGAACCTAAGAAACATTAATAAATGTTAGCTATTTTTATTGACAGTATTATTCTAGGGACAATGGGGTAAAAAAAGGACCATATGGGCCAGGCTCGGTGGCTCATGCCTGTAATCCCAGCACTTTGGGAGGCTGAGGTGGGTGGATCACTTGAGGTCAGGAGTTTAAGACCAGCCTGGCCAAGATGGTGAAACAAAGTCTCTACTAAAAATACAAAAATTAGCCAGGTGGTAGTGGCACATGCCTGTAATCCCAGCTACGTGGGAAGTTGAGGCAAGAGAATAGCTTGAGTCTGGGAGGCGGAGGTTGCAGTGAACCAAGACTGTGCCACTGCACTCCAATCTGGGCAAGAGAGTGAAACCCTGTCTCCAAAAAAAAAAAAAAAAAAAACATAACCCAAAATTGGATAGTGATTTTGATTTCTATTTACGTGTTCTCAAAGAGTTTCAAAATCTTTCCCTTTCCAAAATGGTTATTATTACAAAGTATAATTTATAACCACATAACCTAAACATCACCTTTACTTCCAAACTCACAGTTTTTTTGTTTACTTTATTGCAAACAATATATTAGAGCAAAAAAGTATTTTAAGGTAAAATAGTCTGTTGACTATCTGAAATCAAATCAGATCCCTTCCTAGTCCTTATTAATGTGTCCACAAGCATATCCAAAGGTAGCTCTTGAAAGTACAATGGCTAAATTGTTCTTACACATAAGAAATTTTAAATAGCAGTAGACACAAAAACCCGTTCGAAAATTATTAACCAAAAACACTTTAAAATTTCACCATCATTCATTCATCCAACACACTTTTATTGTGTGTTTAGTTCACAGAAGGCAAGAGTGCTTCCAACTGTAAAAGAAACTGACATTTACATTAAAAGGTAAAATTTGAACAATTAGCCTAGGGTATACAGTAAGTACAGATGTGCACTATGCCTAAATTTCAGAAGATATGAACCAATTTGTAAATAAACCTCTCTGCCCTCTTGTTCACAAAGGTCAACAAAATTCTCTGAACATAGACCACTCCACTAAATTTCATGAAAAGAATCTTAATCATCTTTCATTCTTCCCTTTTTACCTTGCAAGAGGCTGTGGAGGTTCTGAGAGAGACATGTCACTACTGGAAGATGCACTTGGGGGACGTTCCTGTACTTTGTTTTCTTTGTCAGATTCTCCAGATGGCTGATACCCTGGTTTGGCCTAGGAGAAAAGGACATCAAATTTATATGAGTTCTGTCACAAAGATATATTCAGGTAGCACCTAAGTTAAACATTAAGTCACCTCAGCTCTACAAAGATCATAAAATGTAGTGGGTTTTTTTTTGTCAAATAAAACCAATTAAAATTTATTTTGTCTTAAAAACAAACATTACTAATAGCAAAACACCATCTAAAATCCAACGGGGAGCCAGGCACTTTGAGAGGCCGAAGTGGGAGGATCACTTGAGTCCAGGTGTTCAAGACCAGTGTGGGCAACACAGTGCGACCCTGTCTCTACAAAAAATAAACAATTTCCGGCCAGGCGCGGTGGCTCACGCCTGTAATCCCAGCACTTTGGGAGGCCGAGGCGGGCGGATCAGGAGGTCAGGAGATCGAGACCATCCTGGCTAACACAGTAAAACCCCGTCTCTAATAAAAATCCAAAAAAATTAGCCGGGCGAGGTAGCGGGCGCCTGTAGTCCCAGCTACTCAGGAGGCTGAGGTAGGAGAATGGCGTGAACCCCGGGGGGCGGAGCCTGCAGTGAGCCGAGATCGCGCCACTGCACTCCAGCCTGGGCAACAGGGAGACTCCGTCTCAAAAATAAATAAATAAATAAATAAATAAATAAATAATTTCCTAGGCATGGTGGTGCACACCTCCTGCCTCCCCTTCCATCTCTACCTTTTTGCCTCTGCCACCCTTGAGACAGCAACACCAACTCTTCCTCTTCCTCCTCCTCTCAGCCTACTCAACATGAAGATGACGAGGATAAAGACCTTGATGACCCACTTCCACTTAATGAATAGTCAATATATTTTCTCTTCCTTATGATTTTCTTAATAATATTTTCTTTAGCATATTTCATTGCAAGAATACAGTGTATAATATAGACAACATATAAAATATGTGTTAATCAATATTATGTTATAAGGCTTCCAGTCAACAGCTGGCTATTAGTAGTTTAGTTTTTGGAGAATCAAAAGTTATATGTGGATTTTCAACTGCAAAGGGGTTGGCACCCCAACCCCCACATCGTTCAAAGGTCAACTGTACTTGTTCAGTACTACAATGAAAACTATGCAGGGATGTAACTAATAGCAATGATGAGAGGAAAATAAATCAGTAACAATCACTGTAGGAAATTCTTAATTCAGCTTTTATTTTCCATCACATTTATCACATTACTCCTCATATTTAATATATTTCATGAAGGCCATGATTATTATAAGTATTATCTGAGCATACTGGGAATGATGGGTAATTTTTAAATAGTATAGCAAATAAGCATTTCCTAACCATGAATGACTCTCCTTTGTATATGTCACTACTATTACCTGTGTTTCCTGCGTAACATGTTGATGAGATGGCTCTTCAAGCAAGGTCTTTTCTAGTAGCAATTTGGAGTAAGTTTCCTGTAGTCGCCTAGTTGCTGATGGCTCAGAAGGAGGGACATTTTTTACTTTAGTAAAGGCTTCCTTCTGCTTCCGGTAGAGCTCTTGTAATCGTTTGTTTTTCTGTTCTGTAGCCTCCTTTTGAGCCTTCTTCTCTTCATTTTGCTTTCTCTTCCTTTCCTCCTGCTGCCTAACAATGTACTGTCGTACCTCATCTGTGTCATAGTGGCGCCTTTTGGAAATAACAGGGGGATCTTCATTAGCTGTTATTTTGTCAGGTTTTCTTTTTACTGGGCTGTGACTCCTAGGAGCATGTACTGGTGCTGATGACTTCTGGTTCTGTAACTCTACAGTATCTTGCTTTGCAGTGTGAGCTGTAGAATCCAGCTGTAGGTCATCAAGAATGCCACGAATTTCAATAGGTAAAAAGTCCTTATTTAAGGCAGTATTTTCCTCCTGCTTATTATCTGGAAGAGATGAAGCTAGTTTCTTTATATTATTTTCAGACCGAGATTTACTTCTCGAACGTTCTGAGTTTCGTTGAAGATGTCTATGTAAAACGTCCAACCTGGGAACAGATTCTGCTCTTCCAATGTGACCCCCTGCAAAGTATGAACTGTTAGTGATATACCGAAATTCTATACTCATTCCTAAGATTTAACTGCATTAACAAGAAAATTAGAGAATTTCATTTTATCTTACTTAAACTCAAATTCAAATATCTTTCAGTCTTCTGAAGAAAATTATAAAAGGAAAGAAAAGCCTCCCTTTTTAGCAGTAAAAGAAGAATCTCAATCTTCTGAAAAACTATATTTCCTTGGTTTGTTTTTAAATACAGTTTGAAATATTTCTGGACAAAAAAGATAGCTCTTATGGTTGTTATGAATATTTAGCATTTCGATTTCTCTCTTATATACATATTTAGTGTTACTATTTCTCTCTCTCCACAACCCCTCAAAAGGCTGTTAAAAAAGTCAACAATCTTTTTAGTGGAAGGCATCCCAATGAGAAGCAAGGAAATGGAAATGCCTTAATAATCATAAAAAATATATTTTTAAAGCTTTGCAAAGACCAGACTGCATATGCCAAATAATAATGGCACTGAAAATATTAGTTTTCCTGAAAATTCTACAACACTGACCCATTTCATAATTACATGAAATGGCACCATGTTCAGGTAAGTTTATCAAAGGATTTCTGAAACTTTATATTTCCTGTTGATATAAGGAAAAGATCAGAATTAGTCTCTCATCTGATCACATTCACATTTTTAAACATCTGTATAACAAATGCTCAAATATTTTTAAAATTTTGTGTATTTTACTCTATTTCCAGAGAAAATGTGCAAAGTTTAGCAAGAAACATATGAAGAATATAATGATTCCTTTTACTAGAATGCTTCTTCTACAGAGCCAGGGATTTGGGTCTATTTTGCTTATTCTGAAGCCCTAGAGATTACAGCAGTGCCTGCTATGTAGTGGGCACTCAGTAACTATTTGTTGAATAAATGTTAAGCCTCTACAACTCTCCAGTGAAGGATGGAAAAACTTAAATATACAGAAAAAAAATCATTTTATCATCAAATTATCTGGTAACATGGCTTTAGACTGGGAATACACATGAGCGTATTTACAAGCTAGATAAAAGTGAAGAGGCCCAAATACAAAGTATTGTATATGTACATTGACTTCTATATGCCAAATTATAGTTGCAACTGCATCTTACTGAATCCATTCCAGAAATTCAAATTAAATTGAAACAAATTTGGCTGCTGAAAAGAAAAACTGGCATATGAGTATTTATATTTCACATCCCAAAATTACTGTTCATGAAAAAAGTAGTTATTTGAAATAGCACTCACTCAAGAAACTTTGATAGGAGAAAAACAGTGGACTTGAGGGTCAAACTAAACAGTTCTGCCACCAAATCTGACACCCACTGACTACATAACCCTTGGGAAAAATCACTTCTCTTTCAGAGCCTGTTTCCTAATCTGTCAAATAAAAAAAATCCAACCTTGTGAATGTTTGTCCGTGTTTGCTTGAATATGTTGGGATGAACCAGGTTGGACTTGATTCTCTCTAAGGTCCCTAAAAGTCTAATATGATTTCATTACAATAATGCTTTCATATTCACAATGACAGCTAAATGTAATTAACACAACATAAACAAAATTTTTCATAAAGATGAACATAACACCTATATGCAGATATTATCCATAACCAAGCCCAATAGAACATTTTTTTCTTTTTTGAGCTACATTCAAAATTATAAAGCAAAGTCCTAACACATTCTTAAGAGTACTTTTTCCTTCTCTAAGTACTTACTAGCAATTTTTAATTGTTTTCTCAACTATTTTAATTATAGCTACTTACCAGATTTAGCAGTTCTTTCTCTTCCACCTCTGTCACTTGATGCTGTTCTTTGCTCTTTTGGCTCCATTCTGGGAGCAGGTCCCAGAATCTTCTTTACTAATTTTTGTCCATCTCGCCAAGAAGATGTACTTATAAGATGACTACTACCTAAAAAAATACATGGCACTGAAATTAAAACTTAAATTTTAATTGTAAGAAGTGTATCTACTCAACCATACAGGTTTTATTATTAATCTTATGTTCATCTGTCAAGGTCAAAAGATTTACAATATAATGATATTTTTAAACCCTAACCTCCCCAGGTCAGTTAACCATTTGTTTATATCTTGTTTACCCACACATCTGAAATAAATGTAAAATGCTTTGAAAGTTAAGTACCAAATAATGATTCCTAAACCTCAAGAACTAAGGCACAAACCAGCCTGGCCAACATGGCAAAACCCTGTCTGTACTAAAAATACAAAAAATTAGCCAGGTGTGTGGAGGGTGCCTATAATCCCAGCTACTAAGGAGGCTGAGACACAAGAATCGCTTGAACCCAGGAAGCAGAGGTTCCAGTGAGCTGAGATCGCACCCCACTGCACTCCAGCCTGGTGACAGAGCAAGACTCCATCTCAAAAAAAGAACTAAGGTAGCAAATTTGACAAAACAAAAATATGTCTTAACATACAACAAGTGTTTGGTTTACCAATATCTAGCACAGTACATGGCACATGATAAAATAATATGTTTGCTTTAAAAAAAATGACTTAATCAAAGAACATGTAAAAAATTTGGAGGAAACATATAACAAAGAGTTAACAATGATTACTTTTGAAGGGGACGGTATTACAGGGACTTTCACATTATATTTTACAGATATGTACCAAAAGTACACACTACTTTTCTATGTACAAAACAGTAACATTTAAAAAGTATAATCATTTTAAATGGCCCTCATCATAAAAATTCAAAAAAATAAGTGTTTCAATAAATACAGCTGTTTACCAGAAGAAAAAAAGATTTTCATCCACTAGCTTCAGAATGTAAGAAATTAAAAATTAAGCAATCATCTCAAAATAGACAGTGACTTAAAAAGAAATGAAAAAAAAAGACTGTTTACAAAATAGAAACTACAAAAAATAAACATAGAATAAAAGTGTTTAAATGCAAAGTAATATAAGAAACAGAGGTCGGGCATGGTGGCTCATGCCTATAATCCCAGCACTTTGAGAGGCTGAGGCAGGAGGAATGCTTGGGGTCAGGAGTTTGAATCCAGCTTGGGAAACATAGCAGGACCCTGTTTCTACAAAGAATTAAGATTAAAAAAAATTAGCTGGGTACAGTGATGCGTGCCTGTAGTCCCAGCTACCCAGGAGGCTGAGGTGGGAGGATCACTTGAACCCAGGAGTTCAAGGATGCAGTCAGCTATGATCATGCCACTGTGCTCCAGCCTGGGACACTGAGTGAGATCCTGTCTCAGAAAAAAAAAAGAAAGAAAGAAAGAAAAGAAAGGAGGGAAGAAACAGAATGACAATGAAAATAATGTAGTAGCACTTCAAGCCTAATTAAATTATTGTAACAGTTTTACATTAATAGTCAATGCTGGTAAAATTATAATAAAATCATTCTGCCTACACATTACTTGCTGAAATATAAGTGGGTATAGTTTCTTTAAAAAAAAAAAAAAAAAGCAAACATGGGATTATGTGTCAGGGACCCCAACAGTATTCATGCCCCTTGATCAATGATCCAACAAACAGAAATTTATACAATATAAATAATCTAAAAGAAACAAAAAAAAGATGAAAATGTTGACTGTATCATTTTTATAGTATCGGAAGTAACTAAATACTGAAGAATGGTGAATAGTTACTATTTCTACTAGAATATTGTGTGGCCATTACAAATGACAATTTTCATAAGAAACAACAGAAATGTTCCTGTGAAAAGATGCAAAAACCAATGAAATTTTACATATACAAAAAAATTTAAGTAAACAGTGATTACCATAACCTACTATTACAATTTTAAAATGAATGTAAGGAAACATACAAAGTAATACTAGTTCTTTATTTAAGTCTGGATAGTGGTTTTATCTGTTTTCTATTTTCCCAGCTTTCTGTGATGCTATGTTATTGTATTTATAATAAAAGACTTTCCATTTAGAGTTTCTTTAAAAAGGGCTTTAATTTATAAGTTTAAACGGAAGTATCATTTTAATAAAAACATCAATTATAAAAAGGTGAGTTTTAATGTGTGCTGTTTACTTTAGAAATGTTTTTGCACCTTGTTATTAACCTTATACAGTTGACCTAAAATATTTAAAGGATTTTACGTATACTGCTCAATCTATTTATAAGAAACTTGATGTTCTTATGTAAAATGAG
Organism: Pan troglodytes; assembly: GCF_028858775.2. Taxonomy (NCBI): domain Eukaryota; kingdom Metazoa; phylum Chordata; class Mammalia; order Primates; family Hominidae; genus Pan; species Pan troglodytes. The sequence goes on from NC_072398.2 coordinate 69,113,329, forward strand.
AGAACAGGTTTCTCTTCAATTTCAGCCTGATTTTCTGAATCAAAAGCAACCATGAATACACTGGATAGTTATTTATACATGTTGGCATCTGAATATGCTGAGTGGTTATTTCTAAATTCTAACTTTCTGGAACAGTTACACACGGTCATTGGTTTAAAAAAAAGGAATTTCACTACATAAACTATTAATACAGCTTTAGCATATTTAATGACTCTCTATCTAGCTCACTGCCACAGTGCATACATGAGAATTAGCCTACCACAAAACTGGATAAATACAATCCAAGATCAGTGTTCATAAGTTTTAGGGGTCCCTCTGCTTCATTTCAAACTATGCTTCTGACAACAGTATTACATAACGCCACATGAAACACAATACTTTTTAAAAATGTAATTATTGCCTGGGTGAGTGGCTCACGCCTATAATCCCAAAACTTTGGGAGGCTAAGGCAGGCGGATCGCTTGAGGCCAGGAGTTCAAGACCATCCTGGCCAACATGGCAAAACCCCATTTCTACTAAAAATACAAAAATTAGCTGGGCGTGGTGGCACATGCCTGTAATCCCAGCTACTCAGGAGGCTGAGGCATAAGAATCACTTGAATCCAGGAGGCGGAGATTATAGTGAGCCAAGATTGTGCCACTGTACACCAGTGACAGAGCAAGACTCTGTCTCAAAAAATAAAGTAAAATAAAATGTAATTGTTAATGCTCAGATAACTCATGTTTTTGTAACATTTTATTTTTTTATCTGTATATAGCAAGTGTCACTCTATTATGACATCTAAAGTTAACAATGGGTGTCACAAAATGTGTTATCTGCCATTCTACTGATTAGTGTATGACTAGAAAAACAGATGCCTGATCAAAAACCAGTACCCCATCAGTTTTGCCCTGGTGGTCTCATAACATCTTGTGACCTCTTACCGCAGCACTAATCATACTTTATTGTAATGACATATCTACTATTTCCTGACAAGACTATAAGCTCCATGAAGGCAGGAGCTAGATGCATCTTGCTTACCAATGTATTGTCTAAGTTTAGTACAGCACAGTACCTCACATACAGCAAATGTTCAAAATATTAATATTTGTATAATGAATGAATGAATTTAGAATGTCTCCAAATTGAAAGTGACAGGTTCCCAACTTTCTCCATTCTCTTGGCCCAAATTACTTACTGAGAAGAATATGACATTCTAAATAGCCATTTTCAATATAGCCAGAAATAACCATTACTATTATCAGTGGAGTCATAGCTAACAGTTGAGTCCTTATCATGTGCCAGGCATTATAATGAGTGCTTTGGGGTATTAACTCCTAGTTCTCACAACAACCCTGTGGGATAAATACTACTGCTTTCCCATTTTACATATGAGAAAACCAAGGCACACTAAAATTAGCTCATTTACCAAAGGAACAAAGCTAGTTATAAATTTGGGCAATCTGGATGAGGGCCAAAATGTTATGGAACTAGAGAATTATCTTTTTTCCATTCTTGATCTATTCAGAGTTCCACCTGACTAATACTGGTTGGAACGCCATAGTTCTGATGTGCAACATTTATTCTCTTTTGAGAATAAGTGAAAGGATTCGGTGACAATCAGAAACAATCCCCTTGTATAGAAAAGTTCACAACATAAAAATTACCTTTAATCTGGTTAACTTATATTAAAAATCATCACAGAAAAAAATTGGAGAGAAGACAGATGTGTTCAGGATGTTGATGAACATATATGGTGAACAAATGGTTTCGTGGAAGTATAAAATTTTGAAAATGTATCAAACTATACATTCTAAATATGTGCAGTTTATGTCAATTACCCCTTAACACACACACACACACACACACACACACGATACATAAAATGTATTAATTTTTTATATGTGCCAAACAATGAGAACTTTTGGTAACAGTAATATTTAACTTCAAGATGGATTAAAGACTTAAACGTAAGACCTAAAACCATAAAAACCCTAGAAGAAAACCTAGGCAATACCATTCAGGACATAGGCATGGACAAAGGCTTCATGACTAAAACACCAAAAGCATTGGCAACAAAAGCCAAATTTGACAAATAGGATCTAATTAAACTGAAGAGCTTCTGTACAGCAAAAGAAACTATCACCAAAGTGAACAGGCAACCTACAGAATGGGAGAAAAATTTTGCAATCTATCCATCTGACAAAGGGCTAACATCCAGAATCTACAAGGAACTTAAACAAATTTACAAGAAACAAACAACCTCATCAAAAAGTGGGCAAAGTATATGAACAGACACTTCTCAAAAGAACACATACATGCGGCCAACAAACATGAAAAAAAACTCATCATCACTGGTCATTAGAGAAATGCAAATCAAAACCACAAAGAGATACCATCTCATGCCAGTTAGAATGGTGATCATTAAAAAGTCAGGAAACAACAGATGCTGGAGAGAGTGTGGAGAAACAGGAACATCTTTACACTGTTGGTGGGAGTATAAATTAGTTCAACCATTGTGGAAGACAGTGTGGCAATTCCTCAAGAATCTAGAACCAGAAATACCATTTGACTCAGGAATCCCATTATTGGGTATATACCCAAAGGATTGTAAATCATTCTACTATAAAGACACATGCACACATATGTTTATTGCAGCACCATTCACAATAGCAAAGACTTGGAACCACCCAAATGCCCATCAATGATTGACTGGATTAAGAAAATGTGACACATATATAGCATGGAATACTATGCAGCCATAAAAAAGGATGAGTTCATGTCCTTTGCAGGGAAATGGATGAAGCTGGAAACCATCATTCTCTCAGCAAACTAACACAGGAACAGAAAACCAAACACTGCATGTTCTCACTCATAAGTGGGAGTTGAACAATGAGAACACATGGACACAGGAAGGGGAACATCACACATCAGGGCTTGTTGGGGGTTGGGGGGCAGGAGAGGGATAGCATTAGGAAAAATACCTAATGTAGATGACGGGTTAATGGGTACAGCAAACCACCATGGCACATGTATACCCTGTGTATCAAACCTGCACGTTCTGCACATGTATCCCAAAATTTAAAGTATAATGAAAACATTAATTAAAAACAAAAAAAAAGGATGGACATGTTGAGAAAACTAACCTGTTCTGCATTCTGTACTTGATAACTGTGCTACTTTTTGGACTTTTCGTACTGGCTTGACTACTTTCTTCTCTTTACTTTTTTCAGCAGGTTTCTCCTTTATAGAAATATCATCTGAAAAGCAGAAATATTTACAGCAAATATAACAATGATTTTCACTCCCTCACTTATCCTCCGCCCATAGGAAAAATCTGTATAAAGTATATGCTGCAGGTAGGGAGAAAGAAACCTACACTGAGGCTATTTCTATGGCCCACATAATACCAACATCAACTCCTTTTATGGAAAAAAGGAGTTGGAAAATATATGAAGATTACCACCACTCCACTATTGGGTTCCAATCCTTTGTTATTTATTTATTCTTCTAAGAAACTCTTGAGAAATTTACTTAGTTTCACAAATGCTTTCCAAGTCAGGATCATTGCATTTTATAGAATCTCAGAGGTGAGCACTCTCACAGATTCCTATTTCATTTAGAAATTTCTATATAAAAACTTTACGAAATACTCAATATAATATTCTTAAATTAAGGCCTCTTTATGATGATGCTAGTGAAACATGTCAAGGTATTTTATATACACATTATTACTAATTTTTTAAAAATCCAACTTGCAGAAATAAACTGATTACACATGTTAAGCTTAAAAAATTAACCTCAATTACGGATCTGAATGAATGTACTTTAAAATATGTGTAGAGTTCTGCATTCTGGGTAGAGTGGAAATAAGTATAACTAAAGGCCTTAAAGCAGGACCATACCTAGTATCTAAAAAGAAACCCAGCAAGCAGGTCAGTGTGAGTGGACTGAAAAAAGAGAAGATTAGTAGGAACTAGGGTCAGAGACATATAACTAAGGGCCAGATCATGCAGGGCCATCTAGGCCACTGTAAGAATTTCAGGTTTTACTCAAGAATGAGATGGAAGGTTTTGAGAGATTATGAACAAAGGAGCAAAATTAATCTAAATTAATTTTTAGCAAGTTATGACAATAGACTCATTAGAAGAAGAGCAGATAGAGGGAGACCAGTGAGGAGACTACCAGAATAATCCAGATAGGAAACTGATGGTGGCCTCGATCTAGGTGGTGGTAATGGAAGTGGTGAAAGTGATTATATTCTAAGTATATTTCAGACAATATTACATACAAAATATGAGGCGGGGGTGTGATACTCAAGAATGACAAGATTTGGGGGCCTGAACAATTAGAGGGATAGAATTAAATGACATGGAGACACTACCAGAGTAGCAGGTTTAAGGGGTATATCATGACCACATTTATTTAGTTAGTTCCATTTTGGATATATTAAGGTTGAGAAATCTATTATACATCCAAAGGGAGACATGGAAGTAGCAGCTGGATACAAGTGAGTTCAGAGGGGAAGTGTGGGCTAAAGACATTACTTTGGGAATCACTAGCAACAGGGAACATTTAAAGCCCTGAGACTAGACAAATTTGTCCTGTGTGCAGATAGATAAGTTGTAAAAAAAAGAAAGAAAAATAGAGTGAGTAGAGGGAGGGGGATTGGAGAGAGAGAAAATGAAAGAAAGGGAAGAAAAGGAAGGGGAGAAGGTTAAGAAAAAAAAAGAAATTTAAAAAAAGAGAGAGAGGGGAAAGAAAGAAAGAAAGAAAGAAAGCCAGCCAGTCTGCCTGCCCAAGCTCTGAGGACTGAGGTCAAGGCATCCTGATGATTAGGAAAAAAACAACCGAAAAAGAATAATTAGGTTTAGGAGGAAAACCAGATACTTATAGTATTCTAGATGTCAAGTGAAAATTTCAAAGAAGAAGTGATCAATCATGCTGCTGACAGATCATAACAAATTAGTATTAAATATTGCATTTAGCAATGTGGAAGTCACTGATGATCTTGATAAATAGGGACGAACACCTATAGAAAGGATTTAAGAGAAAGAGAGGAGACAAATTGAAGACAATGAGCATAAGGCAACTTTTTGCAGTTTTGCTGAAAACAAGAAACAAACAGGGCAGCAGCTGGAGAAAAGTAAGGCCAAAAGAGGGGTTCTTTTACAATGACTGATATAACAGCATGTTATCACATAGTATGTTGATGAGCATGACCTGGTAGAGAGGGAAAACTTGATGATGCAAAAGAAAGGCAACAGGGCTGAAGTAACATCCTTAAGAGCAAATGGAATCTAAAACACAAGTAGATGGGTTAGTCTTAGCTAGGAACATCATAGTTCATCTACCGTAACAAGAGAGAAGGCAGAATATGAAAGTCTTTTGACATATTCTACTAGTCTATAATGATACTCTCCTATGAGGTATATTGTTATTATCCCTATCTTACAGACGAAAAAACCAATAAAGAGAAGTTATGTAACATAGCTAGTATACTCAACTAATAACTGACAGAGGCAGAACTGGAAGCCTTGAAAGCTGATTCCAAAATCTTGGCTCTTAACTATTACATTATTCTTCCTTTGCACATGAGAAAAAAATTTCTGAATAGAGTGTTGTATAATAATAGCAAGAAAACTGGATCGGACACTTAATGCCACAGAAATGTATTAGTAGAAGCTTTGTGAGGGCTTACTACAAACACCTCACACTTTAGAATCAGAGTTGGTTTTGAATCTTGGCTTCAATTCTTAATTACTCTATCCAACCCTAGGAAAATGACTCTTTGAGCCTCCATTTCCTCAACTGTAAAAAATAGAAAAGCCCACTCAGCATCTTGCCCAAGCTCATACTATTCGGTAGGTAGTACCATTATTAGTATGACCTTCCTATTACCCTCTCCCAGTCTTCCATGGGTTCCTCCTGTTTCTAATTCCTAACTTATTCCCTTCCTGTAATACTTATTTTTCTTTTGGTATCTTGCTCTCATGTAAGTATCTTACCTGCTGCCTGACAAATTACTCACTACTTCAAAGATCTCAGAGGCCTAAGCAGAAGTAAACTTCAACTAAATTCTGCTATGTTTCCTTCAAATCAGGCAGTCCCAACTCTGAAAGTCCCTCAGTTTAAAAATAGCCTAGTTTCTGTCTCATTAACCATGTAAGCTAATTTTAACCCTGGAGCTGAGTCTAGAGGCTAAGAGAGCCTTATGCCTCAAACCACCACAACTTCAGCATGCCATGCAGTTAGAGAAGGAAAATATTGTTAGTTTGGTGACAATTTTATGTGTAAATATTATAAATTAGATAGCATGTATGACAAAATACTCAAAACATAAGAAAGCTCTATTCTCACCTGCAAAGTGAAGTGCTAAATCTCGATACAGTTCTCTACTCATGTTTTGAAACTCAGCCTCCTGCCACACTTTCCCATCAGGTGTTCGAATCTTGGTCTCTGAAGGGTTGAAACCTAATACATACCAGTAACACAGAATACTCTTATCAAAGTTGCTTTATAAGTTTTGTTTGTTATACTTTTTAAAGTGATATATAATCGACATACATAAAATTCACTCTTTTAGTGTTACAATTCAGTGGTTTATAGTATATTCACAAAATGGCACAACTATTGTCATTATCTAATTCCAGAGCATTTAATCACCCTGAAAGAAACCCTGTACCTATTAGCAGTCACTCCTCATATGACCCCCTCCATCCCCTGGCAACTACTAATTCTATCTTTATGGATTTTCCTATTCTGGACCTTTCATATAAGCCAAATCATACAACATGTGTCTTTTGTGTCTTATTTTTATCTCACTTTGCATAATGTTTTCAAGGTTCAACCATCATGTAACATGTATCAGGGCTTTATTCCTTTTTATTGCCAAGTGATAGTCCATTGTATGACTATACCAATACTTTATCCATTCATCAGCTGATAGACATTTGGGTTTTTTCTACTTTTTGGCTATTATTAACAATGCTGCTATGAACATTCTTGTGTAAGTTTTTGTGTAGACATGTTTTAAATTACCTTGGGTATTATATCTAGAAGTAGAATTCCTGGGTCATACAGTAACTCTATGTTTAACTTATTGAGGAACTACCAAATTTTATTTTATTTATTTTACCTTATCTATCTTATCTATTTTATTTTATTTCATTTTATTTTATTTTTTGAGATATAGTCTCAATGTGTCACCCAGGCTGGAGTGCAATGGCAAGATCTCAGCTCACTGCAACCTCCGCCTCCTAGGTTCAAGCAATTTTCCTGCCTCAGCCTCCCAAGCAGCTGGTGCTACAGGCACACACCACCATTCCCGGATAATTTTTGTATTTTTATTAGAGACGGAGTTTCACCATGTTGGCCAGGCTGGTCTCAAACTCCTGACCTCAAGTGATCCACACGCCTTGGTCTCCCAAAATGCTGGGATTACAGGCATGAGCCACCGCGCCAAGTCTACCAAACTGTTTTCTAAAGCAGCTGTACCATTTTGCATTCTCACCAGCAATGTATTGGGGTCCTAATTTCTCCACATCCTTGCCAATACTTACTGTATAGCCACCCTAGTGGGTATAAAGTAGTATCTCATTGTGGTTTTGATTCATACTCCCCTAATAACTAATGATACTGAGCAGCTTTTATAAGCTTTTAAAAGAGGAATGTATAATTAGCTACCACATAGTATGTTAACACATACTGTTTAGGAAAAGTAAGCATCAGTGAGATAAAGCAATATACATTCATTCAAAAAGACTAGAAGTGGAGAAGCACTAAATTAAATGATAAAAGAATACCGATCATAAATCATGAATTTCAAAGAGATGAACTACCCTTCTCCAGATTTAGGGAGAGACAATATTATTTATTCTTCTTGTCTTTGAAGACAGGCATTATAATTGCTACCATCTATCTGTTTTTGCTTATGACTGAACAAATGGGCAAGCTGCCGTTTATACAGACAAATTGTGTCCAAAGTGTGGAAAACAGGTCTTTCAAACATACTTTTTCAATTTCTCAAGAAACCTTACACATATGGGATTTCCTAGGAATTACCATTTGATTTTCCACTTCAAATTTATCCCTACTCTTTGGCCGGGCACGGTGGCTTACACCTGGAATCCCAGCACTTTGGGAGGCTGAGGCGAGTGGATCACTTGAGGCCAAGAGTTTGAGACCAGCCTGGCCAACATGGCGAAACCCCATCTCTACCAAAAATACAAAAATTAGCCAGGCATGGTGGTGCATGCCTGTAATCCCAGCTACTCTTTAGGCTGAGGCACGAGAATCACTTGAACCCCGGAGGTGGAGGTTGCAGTGAGCTGAGATTGTGCCACTGCACTCCAGCCTGAGACTCTGTCTCAAAAAATAAAATAAAATAAATTATCACTATTCTTTAAGAAATACACTGAACTTTGTTTTGTCAAAAACAACAAAATAATGAATAAAGATGATAACCAAAGTAGTATAAAGATTTGTATCTTAAGATGGGCTCAACTTATCAAAGAATTAGCAACCCATACATAACTGTACAATTAAATCAATGTAAAGAATAGGCTGGAGTAAAAAAACTGGTAGTAGTACTTTGTAAGTATAAGAGAAAATATACTGGTAAATTAATTACATGTCTAATAGTAAATAATCTATTCAGTTATTAGGCACAATAGCCTAAGTTTAATTTCACCCGACATTTGTGGCAAGGAACACACCATTACATCTATATCTACATAAGGGAAAAAATTTATAAACATAGTGTTCAGTTTTGCAAAATATAGTTTGCCATTAAAAAAGTGTGGTGATTCTGCCTGGCTGCCTGAGGACTGACTGCCATCATGAATGACACAATAACTATTTGTACTAGGAAGTTCATGACCAATCAACTACCTCAGGGAGCACAAACAGTCGTACATGTCCTTCACCCTGGAAAGGGAACAGTACCAAAGACAGAAACTTGGGGAAAACTAGCCCAAATGTACAAAGCCACACCAATGTCATCTTTGTATTTGGATTCAGAACCCATTTTGCTGGTGACAAGATAAATGGCTTCAGCATGATTTCTGATTCCTTGGATTATGCAATGAAAAATGAGACCAAACACAGACTTTCAAGACATGGCCTGTATGAGAGAAAAAAAGACCCCAAGGAAACAGCAAAAGGAACACAAGAACAGAATGAAGAAAGTCAGAGGGACTGCAAAGGCTAAAAACAGGAGTAAAGATTCTGCAATGACTTTATCTGTGATAACTGCAGATTTTTCACGAGGATTAATAAACTGTAAAAACTTCCAAAAAAAAAAAAAAAGGAAGTGTGGCAGTCCTATGCAAACGTATTTCTGTCTTTCTCAACTTTTCACCATCACCTAATCCCACTGCTCAACATTTAACCCTCTTTTTCTCCTCTCCTCTTTAGGAAACATTTATCCCTATGAGAGTCTTTCTTTGCATTTGCATCTTATATGTTAACTTTAAGAAGATTTCACTGTCTACATCAGTTTCTCTTTCTGTCCCCAAGTCTTTATTTCCATTTCTTTGTCCACTTTTTTTCTTACTGGTTAAATTTATTAAATAGAATAAAAAACTTACTGTGCACTTACTTATGTCCATGACACTGTACTAGGTTCTGAGATAAAATAAGGGTGACCAAGATAGGCTCTTTATCTTCATGAGCATTTATACCAGGAAGAAAAAAATATGCAAACAACCAAATATAGTACAAGAAAGAATCATATAAACACCATTCGTGTTCACCATTTCAAATTTTTAAAGCAGAACCATAGAGCACTTCTTAGGTTTCTTTTTAAAAATAAAAAATAAAAAATCAAGGTGCAAAATGAGTTTAGTATGCTAATAACTGTATAAAAAGAGGAAGAAAATAAATAAATACACAGACACAATACACACATACTCCTATTTGCTTATGTTTGCAAAAGTTATTTCTGGAAGGATATACAAATTGTTAACACAAGTAACCTCCAGAAAGGGGGCCAAGCACAAGAGTGACAGAACTTTTCAAGGTATACTCATCTTTTGGACTGCAAACAAAATGAATTTATTATGTCTTTAAACAAACGAACTTAAAATGTCACTTTAGAATACAGTATTTTAAGATGCTTTTAATTTATACTACCAAAAAGTTGGCAGAAAAACAGTTTTTCATTGTTGGAAAAAAAAATCCACTGCTTAGGACATCGGAAGCCATATTCTATAATGAGTTCTCAAATGTTTGCTACCTTTTTCAAAGTAACCCCTCCAAAAGTCATATTTATAAAATATTTTAATATAAAAACTAGCACATTAAAAAAATAGTAAAAGGATTATGGGAAATCCAGTCATCAACTCAAAGAAAGTTATATCTAAGATTTTCACTCTCATTCTGTAAAATTGTTTTTAACTTTTAGGTTTTTATAAATTATTACAAAATATGAATTCAAATGGAACATTTTAACTTTTTCTTAGTGGAATAATCGTTGGTATTTCAGAACTTTGACTTGTATAAAGAACAAAACTTAAATATGTAATCTATACTTAATGGGTCTGTACTTAATTACAGCAAAGATTTCGGGTAATCACTATCTTGGAACCAACAAAGAATATTTTGACCTCGCCATTTGCTATGTGCTGTGCCAATAGTATAGATGTGATACACGAATGACTAGAAAAATATTAGAGAATTGTGTTGTTATTAATAAAAAATATTATTAATTATAATATTGGACAATGGCAATTCTTCAGTATTCTAAAGTGAATTGATCACAATTTTCTCACAAATTAGCTAGAATGAAATGCAAATTATCCAATTTTATCTAATTCACAATGAAGATCACTAGCAAAAACATAGTAAACAATACAAAAAACTAATAATTGGCGAAAACTGTATGCAGTAGATGTGTTTTAGAGAAAAATGACTAAAGATGCCTTAGGACTATAAAAAACTGCAAAACTTGTTAGAGAAAAATTAGAGTTGATACAGAAATACAAAACAAAACTGATTACAATAAAAAAGTGCCCTAGATTGTTAGTTACTTAAAATTAACAGAAGAAACAGGCTGGGTGTGATGATTCACGCCTGTAATCCCAGCACTTTGGGAGGCTGAGGCAAGCAGATCATCAGAGATCAAGAGTTCAAGACCAGCCTGGCCAACATGTTGAAATCCTGTCTCTACTAAAAATACAAAAATTAGCTGGGCATGGTGGTGGGTGCCTGTAATCCCAGCTACTCGGGAGGCTGAGGCAGAACTGCTTGAACCCGGGAGGCAGAGGTTGCAGTGGGCCGAGATCATGCCACTGCACTCCAGCCTGGGCGACAGAGTGAGACTCTGTCTAAAAAATAAAAAAATAAAAAAATAAAAAATTAATAGAAGAAACAAATTATTATATAATATTTTGATCTGCCTAAGCATGTATACAAAAACTAAAACTGGAAAAAATACCCACAAAAACATTAAAAAGGCTACTCTGGCAGAAGTTTAAATAACAAAAATCGAACATGAATTAAACTAATCAAGAAATCAGCCCTTCGTTAAAAACTTTACATGGATGACCCTGTGAAAATAATTTCAGGAACATAAAAATAAAAATAGAAAAATAGAAACCCCTTAAAACCACCATATATAAAAACTTGAGTTGGCTTTAAAAAAAAAAAAAAGCTCTAAAGAGCACTTTCTAATGAAAATCTACCAATGTTGGCATAAATGTGATTTAAATATTGTTTCCTTAAATATGAGGATGGTAAATCATTCACGTTAAAAGTTGAAGGTTAAAATATCAACAGGATCAATGCCAGTGCCAAAATATTCTGTACTCAAATATTTACTGGAAATGGAGTTATCTTTTAAATATTACTTTTGAAATAATTCCTAATAACAATCCAAATACAATGGCAGCATAAAGGCATTATTCTTTCAGTTCTCTGAAAATAGTATCAATTATTATTTGTATAACTTAGTAAATGTTCATATAGTGGTTCTCAAACCACAAGAATCCCCTGAAGGACTAATTAAAAATTCCAATTCTGGACCCCAGCCCCAGAAAATCTGACTTAGGACTAGTGTTGGATCTAGGAATCTGTATTTTTAACATGTATGTTGAAATAATTTTTTTTTTTTTTTTTTTTTTTGAGACCGAGTCTCACTCTGTCGCCCCATGCTGGAGTGCAGTGGTGAGATCTCGGCTCAGTGTAACCTCCGCCTCCCGGGTTCACACCATTCTCCTGCCTCAGCCTCCCGAGCAGTTGGGAATATGGGGGCCCACCACCACGCCTGGCTAATTTTTTTTGTATTTTTAGTAGAGACAGGGTTTCACCATGTTAGCCAGGATGGTCTTGATCTCCCGACCTCATGATCCGCCCACCTCGGCCTCCCTAAGTGCTTATGCAGTCAAGAATAACATCCTGTTCTAAAGGTGATCCTCTCTATTCAAATACACCCTAGGGAGAAAGAAGAACAAAGAAGCAGGGAGAGGAAGATATAAAGACTGATTACAAACCTTTATATGCTGGAGCAGGTGGTGCTGTTGCCACTTTTCTGACTTTTGCTGTTACTGAGTTATCAACATTAACAACCATTACTGGATGGTCAATATGACCCAGCTTCTGGCCCCGGCCATTTGTTTCTTCTGAGTGTTCCCACTGTTTTCTAATCCGTTCCTTAAGTTTTTCCAGTTTGACATCATGTTGTCTCCGCTTTAGAATATCTAATCTTTGGGAATTAGAAGTACTAGTAGAGGATGGAGAAGAGTCAGTTAGTTGTAACACTTTTGGATCAGTATCATGGGCCATGTTATTCACAGAAAGCTTCAAATTATTCTCACTTCCTTTTGTTCTGTTAGGCATTTCTTCCTCAGTTCTCATAGAAGCTCCCATCCTAATCAAACATTCAGAATTTTGCAATGCATCAATTGCTGGTCGATCATTTAAAAACCTAACAACTGTATCATTGATGACAGATGATTGGGAGCTCTCAAAATCACAGCTCCGTATATTCCGTTCTTCTCGACTGCCTATCATCCAGTTACCGCTCTCAGTCTTTTCTTCATTAACATCTACACAGTATACGTGCTTTGATTCCAGATGGCTGGAACTGAAATTGGAAGGTGCACCATGGATTTCCCTACAATAAAAAATAATAAGCTCTGTGACTATGATTAATAATATATTGTATACGTGAAAATTGCTAAGAGTAGATTTTAAGTGTTCTCACCACAAAAAAAATAAGAATGAGGTAATACATGTTAAATAACTTGATTTAGCCATTCCACAAGGTATACATATATCAAAACATTATGCTGTACACTATACATACGTAGTTTCTACTTGTCAATTTTAAAGCTAAATCTTTTTAAAAGCTTTTCATAAAAGTACAAAAACTAGTCAAATTGAAACCAGTCATACAAACTGAGAACTCTAAGCTAGCATTAGAAACCAAAAAATAAAAAACCTAGAAATTCCAGTAAGTTAAAGATTGCAAAATAACCATTAATAATATTATGACTCAAGGCTCAATACCCCCTCTATCAAGTAAAATGGCAAATAATCTAAATAACAATCTGCATATTATAAAATAAGAAATATGCAAAAGATATATAAAGAGATTTCCTAAGAACTCCAGAAAACAGGATGATAATCTGACTTTGGGTATTCACTTGACATTTGTCAATAAAATGTGTTATTTGCTACTCTATAAAATCTTAAGTACCAGAGAAAAAAGTTCTCAAATAACGGCATTTCATATATGTCACTTCTAAATAAGGAACCAAATTAATAAATAGACTTGGGGTAGAAATAAAGTGGAAGTACAATAAATATTTTCTTCCAAATAAATGTGGTTAGTAATGTTAAATCTGTTAACCACAAAGTACTTTTTGGCAGCTTCAAACTTTGTAAAGCATATCTAGAAAATCAGGAGTAAGCATAGAAGGCTGGGCAAAGCCAAAGTACCTCTCACAAGTCCATATTCTCTGCTCATAGAAACACTAGCAAAAATCTTCCTCCAGAGACTATTTTTATTTTACATGTCATTCTAATAAGCCTTATTTTAGATTGATTGATTGATTGATTTTTGAGAAGGATTCTCATTCTGTCACCCAGGCTGGAGTGCAGTGGTGCGATCTCGCTCACTGCAACCTCTGCCTCCCGGGTTCAAGCGATTCTCCTGCCTCAGCCTCCCGAGTAGCTGGGATTACAGGTGTGTGCCATGACGCCTGGCTAACTTTTCTATTTTTAGTACAGACAGGGTTTCACCATGTTGGTTGGCCAGGCTGGTCTTGAACTCCTGACCTCAGTTGATCTGCCTGCCTCGGCCTTCCAAAGTGCTGGGATTACAGGTGTGAGCCATTGTGCCTGGCTGAGCCTTATTTTAGGAAAGCACTTTATGAAAAGGGAGGCTAATGAAGACAAATGTTTCAGCAGTGAGAAGAGCACATGAATCATGAAAACAAAAGTCAAGAAAATTATAAAACCAGACCTAACAACAGGCTGGACCTGAACGTCTGAAACAGCAGCCACTAGCCACATATGGCTATTGAGCACATGATATGTGGCTAATCGAAATTAAGAGCTGCTGTAATGTAAGCTACATACTGGGTTCTAAACATTTAGGAATGTAAAATATCTTTTGTGTGTGTGACTACTAAAAATGTTGAAATTACATGTGTGGCTCACATTAATGGTTCTATTGTATAGCACTGATCTGATCTAGGGCATTTCAGGTAAAAGCATAAAACCCTAAGTACTACAAAGATTCTCAAGGCCACGACAACATAACATAGTAACTGTTTCTACTGAGATCATATGAGCGTGTGCATTTTTCTAAGAAAACAGTCTACAGCTTTTGTCAGATTCTCACTGGGGTCCATAACCCAGAAAACTTTAGACCCTGTTCTGAGTGGCTGATTATGGAAAAAGATGGGATCGCCAGGTGTGGTGGCTCACACCTGTAATCTCAGCACTTGGAGAGACCAAGGTGGGCAGATTGCTTGAGCCCAGGAGTATGAGACCAGCCTGGGCAACACGGCAAAAACCTGTCTCTACAAAAAATACAAAAATTAGCTGGGAGTGGTGGCGCCTGTCTGTAGTCCCAGCTACTCGGGAAGCTGAGGTGGGAGGATGGCTTGAGCCTAGGAGATCAAGGCTGTAGTGAGCTGTGATTGGGCCACCAGACTCCAGCCTGGGCAACAGAGTGAGACACTGTCTCAAAAAAAAAAAAAAAAAACAAAACAAAACGAAAGAAAGAAAGAAAAAGGAAAAGAAAAAAGAAAGAGATAGGGCTGTGAAATGAGTCCTGTAGCTACCATCAGAGACCAAGGCTAAACGTGATTATTTTCACTATATTAACAAGACTGCAACAATTCACAGTTAAAATAATTTAGTTCTAAAATTAGCACATGCAGAAAATAAAATAAAACATAAAATGTTAGGTTACGTACCATGTCCCACTCTCAAAAGAAGACAGAAAATTAACACCCCCCCAACAAAAAGTAATTTCATACAGTCTTTCATTCACTCACTCATTAAATATTTACTGAATACATATAAGGATGTTCACTATACAATTCTTTCAACTTTTCTGTAAATTTGAAATTTTTCCTGGTAATATTTTAGGAAAAAATATTTATTTAATATTTAGTACATGCTAGGCATTAAGCTAATGCCTTGAGAGTAAGATTTACATCCTTAGATAGACTAATGGGCAGATATGGAACCAAAACATAATGCAACCTGAAAATGTTTTAATAGAGGAAGTTACACAGTACTTTGGGAGCAGAGAGGGATGATGAACTAGGTTGGGAAAATGGGAGTGGGGTAGAAACAGATCTGGTCATTTTTCCCACAGAAAGTAATAAGAGTTTTAAGTGAGGAATGGAATCCACCAGGTGGAGGGTATTCCATTCACAGCTATCTTCTGGGTATTTTTTCTTTTCTTAAAAGATACATAATTTACAGGCCAGCTGCAGTGGCTCACAACTGTAATCCAAGCACTTTGGGAGGCCGAGGCAGACAGATCACTTGAGCCCATGAGTTCAAGACCACCCTGGGCAATATGGTGAAACCCCGCCTCTACCAAAAATACAAAACAAAATTAGTCGGTCATGGTAGCTAGCGCCTGTAAGCCTCAGCTAGGAAGCTGAGGTGAGAGAATCGCCTGAGTCCAGAAGGTGGAGGTTGCAGTGAGCCATGATTATGCCACTGCACTCCAGCCTGGGCAACAAAGCAAGACCTTGTCTCAAAAACAAAAAACCATAATTTACATACTTTTAAATGTAAAGTAGTATTATTTACAGGAAGAACATTGAACATAAATATAAAGTGAGCAACTCAGTCTCAATTCTGGTAATGATTATGTCTCTAGGCAAGCTGCTTAATATCTGTGTGTTTAGAGATTCTAAACTTCGATTATTCTTCTTCAAACTTTTCCCTTCTTTTTTTTAACTCTGAACTTTACCCAGATTATACCCCTGACCTTCTTTCTATAATTTTTCCAGCACTTCTAGTGCTTCGATACTAGTGATAACTCCCAGATTTATATTCTCAGGCCTGACCATCCCAGATACATTCTTACCCAACTTTTTAAATGCCTACTTAAAATTTCCACCGAGATAATTCAAAATTGCATCAAATGCAACATATTAAACATTGAACTGACAGTCCATCTCCATCTCTCAAGGTATGTAAAATTTAAGAGTACAAACATATACCTAGAACTACCAAGTATCATCATGAAACTTCTTGATTTGTGTTTAAAACACCAAAAAATGCTTACAAATGAAACAAAAAAACAGGCCCAGTGTTTATTACTTATTAATATTTGCCATACTAAGAGCATGAATGCACTGAAATCATTAGTAAAGTGTCCCTCAAATACAAAATTCTGTAAGTTTATCAGTTGAATATCTTAAGCTATGTTAACAAAAATGCAAAGCATTTTATATCATCTATGCTATCAAAATTCATACATCAATCTTGAACATCTAAGTTGCTGAAAGCCATTGGCAACAAAATAAAACAATAAATCAACTCACATTCTCAATAAGATAGGAATTTTATGTGACTAATTAATGCTACCCAAAAAAAAAGAAAAAAAGTAAGCAATATAAAGTTCACTATATAAAATAAATGATCTGAGATATTAAGACGAAACAAAAAAGCCACACTTCCAGAGATGGAATAATTTGTTTTAGTAAACATATTTATTACAATAAAGGTGGCTTGAGGCAACTATTACTATTTCTTCCCCCTCGAATATTTATCTGCAGAAGAGGCTACTGCAGTCAGTATTTCATGTTTGCACTATCTTTTGTAGCCATCTTTTGTGGAGAATGAAAAAGGTAGTAATATTAGAGTATTATACTATTTCACAACCAGAGTGCTATAAAAAACTCAGAAAACAAAGTATACTCTTACTGTAAATATTACAGGCTAAACCTATTTGATACCTTTTTTTTTTCTCAATACTAACCTATAAGAAACCAAAGGTTCACGAAATTCCACACGATTATTTTTCTTCACATTACTCTCCAGGGTGGTGGCTCTGAGAGGACTACGAGATTTCTCTTTTCGTGATTTAGTGGATTTGGAGATTGGAGCATTAACCCAAGAATCATCCAGGTATCTACCATCTGAAGGAAAAGGAAATCTGTGAGAACATATAATATAAAATACAACTGCCTCTGAATTAGGCTGGTATCTTAAAAAAAAAATTAGGTATCTATTATTTCTAATAGTTGGATATTATATAAGTTATCTCTAGTATCTCTAGTTGGATATTATATAAGTACATGAAAAACATTCGGTTAAATTGTTAAAGTAACTCCATTGATACAGAAATTGTATTCTGAGAAAACAATGCAAAATAAAATTCTACACATAAAATTTATTTTTGTCATGGCTCTCACTCACTTAAGAGAGAAGTATCATATACAACCTAACAAACTCCCAGGTTAAAAAAAAGTGTATATATATATATACACACACACACACATATATATATATATATACATATCACAGTTTAGGTAGAGAGTACTGACATGGAGGTTTTCACCCACCAATTAAGAAACCACAGAATGGCCTGGCATGGTGGCTCATGCCTGTAATCCCTGCACTTTGGGAGGCCAAGGCAGGCGGATCACGAGGTCAGGAGTTTGAGACCAGCCTGACCAACATGGTGAAACCCCATCTCTTCTAAAAATACAAAAATTAGAAAGGCCCGGTGGCGCGGCTACTCAGGAGAATCGCTTAAACCCAGGACGTAGAGGTTGCAGTGAGTAGAGATCATGCCACTGCGCTTCAGCCTGGGCGACAGAGTGAGACTCTGTCTCAAAAAAAAAAAAAGAAAAGAAAGAAACCACAGAATCAAAATACAAAAGGTAACCCAAGAAAAATTTGCATTGTATCAATTTATGACAGTCACCATATGAAAGAGATTCCATTTATGATTTTAAATCCCAAGAAAAATATACATTAAGTCAACTAAATTTCATTTCCAAAGTGCTATATATCTGTGAATTAAAAAAAAAAATCAGACATATATAACCTCAAAATGAAACTCTCATCACTAAAAACAAATGAAAACTCATTGTCAAGGGTGATGCAATAGTGCTAAAGTCCCTGGTCAAAAGATGGTGAAAACACCATCTACGGTTACTGAACATGAGGCTGCTTCATAGCTACCAAATATCAAAGGAAAAAAATTAAATGCCAGTGTCTCTGACAAAAAAGCAAACAACACGAGACTGTAAGAAGAAATTAAACTGAAATAAAACTATTACATCAACAACTTATATTTAAGGCAGAGTGTGGTAGCTACACCTATAATCCCAGCACTTTAAAAGGAGTCCAAGATGAGAGGATTACTTAAGGCCAGGAGTTCAAGACAAGCTGGGGCAGCACAGAGAGACTTCGTCTCTACAAAAGATAAAAAAAGATTAGCCAGGTGTGGTGGCACACCCCTGTAGATCTAGCTGTCTGTTTTGTCAAAATTTATATTTAATATATGTATATATTTGGAAGTAACTTCATACATACCTTTTCTACTTATTTTTCGAGTAGCGCTTGTAGAAGACTTCTTGGTATCCATGACAGAATCACACACAGCTGTACTTGTAGGGGCTACTTCTAATTTATTTTCAATGTGTCTCAGCTAAAGTTTAAACACCATCATAAGACATAAGTTAATTCTGTAAATAATCCAGCTACCATCAATTTACATGGTTATTTAAAAGTATATTGCCCAATACCTTTTTCCAAAGTAGAAAAAAACTCAGGAATCCTTTCTTATAATATTTGTTTTTCATCATTTTTTACTTTAGCTATAATAACATCTGGCACAATGCTCCCCAAATTTAGACAAGAAAATCAGTAAGATTCTGAAGAATATCAAAGAGTTTCCATTTGACATGTTGATCTATTTTTTAAATTGTTGAGTATTTTCAAAGTAGTAAATTATCTGACTTTTTTTTTTTTTGAGACGGTCTCGGTCTGTCGCGCAGGCTGGAGTGCAGTGGCGTGATCTGAGGTCACTGCAACCTCCACCTCACGGGTTCAAGAGATTCTCCCTCAGCCTCCCTAGAGGCTGGGATTACAGGCGTGCGCCACCACGCCGGGCTAATTTTTGTAGTTTTAGTAGAAATGGGGTTTCCCCATGTTGGCCAGGCTGGTCTCGATCTCCTGACCCCAGGTGATCCACACGCCTCGGCCTCCCAAAGTGCTGGGATTACAGGCGTGAGCCACTATGCCCAGCCAATTATCTGACTTTATATGTGACATACCATTATGCAATATATCCTGTGCATTTTACACGCAAAAATGAGGAAAGAATTATTTACCTGAACCAAAATTTAGGACTATAGGTACTCAAACAGCCACAGTGTTTTACAGTTTTATGTCTATAAAATAAGTTTCACAATAAAGACAAAATTCACAAGATAGAATTCAGGTTTCACATACACTCTCTGCAATATAAGTCAACTTTTGGTTATAACCACCAAAGTTCTCAATGACTGAAAAGCATTTCCTCCTAAATGGTAAAGTATTACATGCTTACAACAAAAAACTAGGAAAACAGAAACAATATAAAAAATGAAATTAAAATCAAAATTCCATCACATATAGACATTTTATATAAAATTTTGATATATCTTCCTTCAGATTTTTTTTTTTTTTTTTTGAGACAGGGTCTCACTCTGTCACCCAGGCTGGAGTGCAGTGACATGATCTCAGCTAACTGCAACCTCTGCCTCCCGGGCTCAAGCGATCCTCCCACCTCAGCCTCCCAAGTAGCTGGGACTACAGATGTACACCACCATGCCCAGCTAATTTTTGTATTTTTTTTTGGTAGAGATGGAGTTTAAAATTCAGAATCTGAATTTTAATAAGCTCCCAAATGTCCAGGTTGATCTCGAACTCCTGAGCTCAAGTGATCGACGTGCCTCAGCCTCCCAAAGTGCTGCAATTACAGGTGTGAGACACTGCGCCCAGCCTTCCTTCAGATTTTTGCATCCCAATGTATTTTAAAAATTTGAATAATTTTTGATATATTAATAGTTCTACATCAGATTGTCTCCCCTACTTATATTCCTTTATCATCCTTAAAAGTTCTTCAAAAACACCCAATAGTTTTGAAAAACAACTATTAACAGTTATTAACTTAGTGCTAAACTCTAAATTAGTTTAGCACTAAGTTAAGCTGGGGGATAAAAACTATTTCTACACTATAGAAAACATAATGCTCAGGTAGAAGAAAGAGAATATATATTGCTATATTTATAGGGCCAAAATATGACTCTGCATTGGGACCAAATCTAGGTTATAACACCTTTTCCAGATTTATTTTCAAACTAGTTCTAAAGATTAGAGGACAGAAAATATCACTGAAATACTTAGTAAAGAAATAGGTGATTCAAAATCAGGTGGCATAGAAAACAAAAAAGGGTATATTAGGAAAGTAATTTGCCCAGAGAGCAAATTAAAAAAAAAAAAGGGTTTCCTTTTGAATGAACTATTCATCACCTGCCAAATTTGGATTCCTAAACTTTAGACAAGATTGGCCAGAACACAAATGGGAACAGGTTGCCCATAGTCATTCTTCTTCAGTGGTAAGAGAAAAAAAACAACCTGTTATTGATACAAAAAAGAAGTAACTCTTTTAACACTGTTATTCAACATAGTACTGGAAGTCCCAGCTAGAGCAATCAGACCACAGAAAGAAATAAAGGGCATCCAAATTGGAAAGGAAGAATAACTCACAGTCTATTCAAGAAGTTGGTTTCCTTCATTTCCTCCCTAACAATGAGCTTTCTACATAGACAAAGCCCTACCTTCATCCTCTGTTTTAAATTTTTTTTTTTTTTTTTTTTTTTTTTTTGAGACAGGATCTCACTCTGTCGCCCAGGCTAGAATGCAGTGGTGTGATCATAGCTCACTGCAGTCTTGAGCTCCTGGGCTCAGGTAATCATCCCACCTCAGCCTCCTGAGTGGCTGGGACCACAGGCACATGCCACCACACCCAGCTAATTTTTGTACTTTTGTAGAGACAGGGTTTTGCCATGTTTTACAGGCTGGTCTTGAATGCCTGGGCTCAAAACGATCCTCTCACCTTGGCCTTCCAAAGTGCTGGGATTACAGGATGAGCCACTGCATTCAGTCTAAATTCTCTTTTCCACATACCAAATGAACAAATTTATTAAAGGTGAATAAACAGTACAAATTATTATTATTATTATTATTGAGACAGGGTCTTGCTCTGTCATTCAGGCTAAAGTGCAGTGGCACGATCAAGGGTCACTGCAACCTCGAAGCCTCGACCTCCCTGGGCTCAAGCAATCCTCCTGCCTCAGCCTCCTGAGTAGCAGGGACTACAGGTGCACACCACCAGGCCTGGCTAAATTTTGTTTTTTGGTAGAGACAGGGCTTTGCCATGTTGCCCAGGCTAATCTCAAACTCCTGGGCTCAAGCTATCTACCCACCTCAACCTCCCAAAGTGCTAGGATTACAGGAGTAAGCCACCGCAACCAGCCAATTTTAATAGTTTATATGGCATGGTGCTTGTGCTCCTAATTCCTAAAGTAGTATCTTGTTTATGACTTTACCATTTAATAGTTGTCATTTATGTTCATTTTATAATATATTATATATTATATATAATAATACTATAATATTACTATATACTATGTATATAAGTATATACTGTATATAGTATATATATTATATATAGTGTATATATATTATATATAGTATATTATATATAGTGTATATATATTATATAGTGTATATATTATATATAGTGTATATATATTATATAGTGTATATATTATATATAGTGTATATATATTATATATAGTATATATAATAATATATAGTATTATTCTATAGTAATATATAGTATTTAAAGAACAGTATGGAAAACATTTTAATCTATTCAATCATAACAGGAAATTGATTTTAATCCAGAAATAAATAAATGGAAGCTAAAACTACTTACAGCAGCCTTGGTTTGAGAAAGTGCATCCCACGATGTGGTTATATCTGCTGGGGAAAAAAATGATATTTACTATATCAATCAACCAGAATCTCTGAATTAGACCTCAGAATATGAATTTTAATAAGCTCCCAAATGCACTCAAAAGTCTGAAAACTACCTTATTAGGCAGAACAATTCCTCAGCAAATGCTTTATTATATTGAGTCAAAATGGGTTTTTATCTATAAGATTATTAAGCCAACATTCCCAACATACGGTTTAAAGGTAAACAGACACTGCTACCATTGGACTGGCATTTCCACTCACACCTGTATCAGACAGCTCCAAAAAAAAGCAGCATCCTCAGTTTACCCCAATGAGCTGAACAAATATAAAATTTTATATTGTACTGTATCTTATAATACAATGTGAAAAAGATTAGAAGCTATTCCAGATTTTGATCTACCAGTAAAAACATAGGTAAAATCCATTCAGTCTTTCAGGTAACAACCCTTCAAATAGTTTAAGGTCGTGTATTTTCCATAAGTCATCCTTCTCCAGGATAAGTATTTCCACTTCCTCCAACTACTCTTCATATGACTTGATTTCCAGATCTCTCACAAACCTAATAATCTTCCTCCAGATGTACTCTAGTTTGTCAATCTCCCTCAAAAAATATCAATGCCTCAAAATTACCTCTAATGCATTATTTTAAAAAGAATTCAATGAGACTGTTACTATTATTATCTGTACCCCTATAAGTCTGTAACTATATTGGGGCTATATCATTTATTGAAATTAGGACAGAATTTCTGAAAAATTTTACATATACTGGTTCACTTTAAAAAAGGATTCCTGCTTTACAAAACAGTTTACCATAGGATGCCTTTTAACATGAAGCACCAGGTATATTTAAAATATAAGAGAATTTTAAAATGATTTATCCACTTTCTATAAATCAAAGCATAGGTATAATTTTCATTTATTAGACCAAAATTTAATACACATGACCTAAATGAGGTATTAAGTTCTGTTTAAAAAAACAAAATCATACCTTGAACAGTATCCTTGCTTTGAGAGTTCCTTGGATTTGGTAAAGGCACCTCTTTTGATTTGCTGCTCCTCATCCTGCCAATTTACCTGCAATCACATCAGTATTCACCGAACATCAATCTTATAATATTACTTTTCCTTAGAAAAATAAATCATTAAAAATTATATTATGACTACTTCACACCCATTAGGATGTAAATAGGACAGGCTACTATCAAAAACACACAAAATAATAACAGCTGGCAAAGATTTGCAAAACTAGAACCCGTGTGTGCTGTTCGTGGGAATATATGACACAATCACTATGGAAAACAGTGTGGCAGTTCCTAAAAAAAGTAAAATTAGAATTACTGTAAGATCCAGCAATTCCACTTCTAGATATATGATACGGTTTGGTTCTGTGTCCCCACCCAAATCTCACCCTGAATTGTAATCTCCATAATCCCCAAGTGTCATAGGCGGGACCAGGTAGAAGTAATTGGATCAGGGGGGCAGTTTCCCCTATGCTGTTCTCATGATAATAAGTGAGTCTCGTGAGATCTAACGCTTTTATAAGCGTCTGGCATTTCCCCTGCTTGCACTAATTCTCTCTCCTGCCACCCTGCGAAGAGGTAGGTGCCTTCTGCCATGATTGTAAGTTTCCTGAGGCCTCCCCAGCCATGCAGAGCTGTAAATCAATTAAACATCTTTTCTTTATAAATTACCCAGTCTCGGATAATTTATAGCAGTGTGAGAATGGACTAATACAGTATACAACCAAAATGCTTGTGGAGGCTCAAGGAACTATTTGTACAACCATGTTCAAAGCAGCATTATTCATAGTAGCTAACGTGGAAGTAGCCCAAATGTCTATCAACAGATGAATGAATAAGTAAAATGACATTTATATATAAAATAGAATATTATTCAGCCTTAAAAGGAAGGAAATCTGATATGTGCTATAACATGAAAGAATCTTGAGGACATTATACTAAGTGAAATAAGCTAATCACAAGAAGACAAATACTGTATGATGCCACTTACATGAGACAGTCAGAATAGTCAAAAACATAGAGACAGAAAGTAGAATGGTGGTTGTCAGGGGCTGGGAAAAAAGAAGAATGGGGAGTTACTGTTTAATGGGTTTCAGTTTTGCAAAATGAAAAGAAATCTGGAAATGGATGGTGGTGATGGTTGTACAACAATATGAATGTACTTAACACCACTGAACTGTACACATAAGAAATGGTTGTAATGGTAAATTTTGTTATGTATATGTTACCACAATAAAAAAAGAAAGGAAAAAAATTATATCACAACTCAAAGGGAAAGATCATGATCTGCCTATGGTTAGCTCAGTGATAAGTAATACTGTATTTTCCTATGAATATAGAGGAACTAGCCTTTTATAAAAATCATGTAACAACACAGAAAGTTTGAAAAATATAAGAATAAAAACTCATTACTCCCTAAATCCTAATATAATCATTAATAAGTAATTTTATTACTATCATCACTGTAACTTCAATTTTGTGCCCTACTTTACTTAACTGCTGGACACTTGTGGTGGTTTTTAAATATATCCAAAATTTCTTTGATACTCCTTTCTTCAAAATGTGGAAATTAATTATTCTCCCACTGAGTATGGTGGGACTTAGAGTCTTATTTTAAACTAATATCACATGTGGTGAAAGTGACAATATGTGACTTCTGAGACTAGGCTATAAAACGCATTCTCATCTCTCTTTGGATACAGGTGCCATGTCCTAAGAGCAGTCAAGCGCAATCCTATAGATGTCCATGTGGCAAAGAACTGAAGCCACCTGCCTATAGCTATGTGGGTGAGCTATCCCCTTGCAAGTAGATCCTCCAGACCAAGTCAAATCTTCACAGGACTACAGCTCTACCTGACATCCTGACTGCAACCTTATGAGAGACACTGAGCCAAAATCACCCAGATGAGCTGCTCCCAAATTCCTTACATACAGAAAGTGTGAGATCACAAATGTTTGGTGTTTTAAAATGCTTAAATTGGGGTGGGAGGTTATGAGTTAGACAACAAGAGATAACCAATACAATATTATGTCCCATTTTCTCTATTACAAATAACACTGAAATGAACATATTTGTATTTATGAATTTCTGCTTATTTGGTTACCTAGAACAGTATCTGCAAAGTGTGCTAAAACTGAACAAAAGAATGTGAAGAACATGCTGCTCTTGAAATACAATGTCAAATTGTCTTCCAAGAAGGGCCTACCTGTTTCATAAATACCTTATCTATTCTTTCTACTTTTGCTGATTTAACAGGAAAAAAATCTATGCTTTAATTTGAATTTGGTAGATGCTAGCAGGATTAAACGTTCTGCTCTATATCTTAACCTTAGTGCTTCATTGGTGAATTATCTTTTCTATCCTTTGCCCACGTACCTACCAGGATCTTAATGTTTTTCTTATCAAGTTAATGAGTTATTTGCCTTACAAATATATTAAACCTGTCATATTTGATAAACATTATTTTCTCCACTTAGTTGTATGCAGAGGCAGTACGGTATGTTGAATATTAAAAACACCAATTTAAATTTAAGAAAAGGAAGGGCTCACCTATTAAGTCCAAATATGTAAAACTAAAAGATATGGTTAATTTTTAAGGAAGTTAATTTAATCTGATTTATCAGGGTAAATAATCCTGATTCATAAATTTCCTAGAAAACACCTCAAAAATGTTCTAAAAATAGGGCCAGGCACAGTGGCTCAAGCCTGTAATCCCAGCACTTTGGGAGGCTGAGGCAGGTGGATCACCTGAGGTCAGGAGTTCAAGACCAGCCTGGCCAACATGGCGAAACCCTGTCTCTACTAAAAATACAAAAATTAGCTAGGCATGGTGGCGCACATCTGTAAGCCCAGCTACTCAGGAAGCTGAGGCAGAAGAATTGCTTGAACCCAGGAGGCAGAGGTTACAGTGAGCCAAGATCGCACCACTGCACTCCAGCCTGGGCAAGAGAGCGAGACTCCGTCTCAAAAAAAAAAAGTTCCAAAACTAGAATGTTTTCATAGATTATAGAATATGGCTCTAAGAAAAGTAAACAAGTTTCCTGAAAATAAAGGAGCATGGTAGAAAAACAACATTTTATCAACCATAAAACTTTAATCTGCCAACACAGTTTAAGAAATTAACTCATTTTGGCTGGGCGCGGTGGCTCACGCCTGTAATCCCAGCACTTTGGGAGGCCGCAGGAGGTGGATCATGAGGTCAAGAGATCAAGACCATCCTGGCCAACACAGTGAAACTCTGTCTCTACTGAAAATACAAAAATTAGCCAGGCATGGTGGCGGGTGCCTGTAATCCCAGCTACTCAGGAGGCTGAGGCAGGAGAATCGTTTGAACCAGGGAGTCGGAGGTTGCAGTGAGCCAAGATCGTGCCACAAGACTCCAGCCTTGCAACAGAGCAAGACTCCATCTCAACAACAACAAAAAACTCATTTTCCTTTTGATGAAAATATTTTTAATCTAGCCAACTGAAAAATTAAGCAAACATCAGTTATATTACTAGAATATCTGTCAATGATTAGACAAAAAATTTCTTTGGGCAGATATCTTTTTGCTTTAAAACTAAAATAAGTGCTGAAATATATAGTGATTATCAATTTTCCAATGGAAAGGATATATTAAATAATCAAAAACTACATATGTGTCCACAATCTCTATGTCTTCTTAGCTAACACTAAGGCTGAGACAGTATAAATGAATAAACAAGAGAAAATTTATCTGCTTCAAAATAAATACCCTATTAATGGGCAATCATCTTTAATATAAATTACTAAATATTAAAAGTATGACATTTATGTAAAACTTCATACTGTAGAGTATCCCCCACTAATAATGAGAATGAATTACAACTACATGCAAAAAGATAGTTGAATATCACAAACATGTTGTGAAGAATGCCAGAAACAAGAGTATATACCATATAGTTCCATTAAATAAAGTATAAAATAGGCAAAAGGAATCTATAGTGCTAGAAGTGAGGATAGTCATCACCCTTGAAGTGGCTAGAGAGGTGGCTGAAATTGGAGCAAGGAAGTGCTTCTGAGGTACTGCTAATATTCATGGATTTGGGTGCTGATTTCAACGGTACGTTCAGTTTAAGAGACTTTATCAACTTGCACATTTATGTGCTTTTTCAATGTATATTATACTTCAAAGGATTTTCAGATAACATGAATTATGCCCTGTTTTAGGTTTATAATTCTAGTTTTTGAGGCTTTTTTAAGAGACAAGGTGTCACTCTGTCACCCAGGCTGGAGTGTAGTAGTGCAATCAAGGCTCACTGCAGTCTCAACCTCCTGGGCTCAGGTGTTCCTCCCACCTCAGCCTCCCAAGTAGCTGAGACTACAGGTACACACCACCATGCCCGGTTAATTTTTTTTTTTATTTTTATAGAGATGAGGTCTCACTATGTTGCCCAGGCTGGCCTCAAATTCGTGGGTTCAAGTGATCCTCCCACCTCAGCCTCCCAAAGTGCTGGGATCATGGGTGTGAGCCACCAGATGCAGCCTATAATTATAGTTTTAAATCAGTTTTATGATATCTATTCTCATGAAGCACCTGAATTTGCCAATAATCTATCTTTCAAAATCTTTGGTTATCCCATGCCCTGTAAGTGAATATTTTAAACATAATGTGTTTAAGTTGGTCTGTTCTTTATGTAAGAATACATTTTTTAAATCACCATTTTTGTAGAAACTGAAAATTGAATTAGTGAAAAAAGTGCAATAAAAAACTTACTTATAATAATAAAATAATCTATCAAAAGGTTTACTATCTTTAAAGTATAAATCTCAATTTGCATAAGGCCTTTTTCCCAACCAGTTTTAAGTGTTTACCAAGTCAAACAGATTATTCAAGATCACTTCTTGCGGAATAATGAAAGCACCTTCCCAGTTAAATGTTTTAGAGAGATCATGACAATAACTTTATTCTACAGTCATATGGGAAATTTGGATTTATTTATTTGTTGGACATTTGTGTATTATCTTTTGTCTATTTAATTTGCCAAGAATTAAGAGATGGACAAAAATTCACTGGAACTACTGAATTTTTGTCCATTTCATATTTCTAAAATATTTAACTTCTAAATAACTTGATATTATTTGGTATATAAAAGTTCATGGTTATGCTGTCAATGGATTTTATATTTCAACAATAAAAAATGACTGTTTATCCCTAGAGAAATGTGTTTTAGTATTTAATTCCACTTTGCATGCTATTAATAAAAAGCAAACATTGCTTTATTGAATCTGCCCTTTCCTTTTAATTCTAAGCTTTCTGGATCACTTTCTTTTAAACATATATTGTATATAGAAAATAGAATTTTTTAACCCAATGTAATAATATTTGTCTTTTAGGACTAAGAATGAGGAAAGTAATCTTGCACATCAACTGCTTGTGCTAACAATGTTTTTTGAGTACCTACTTTGTGCAAAGCATTGTATGTTATTAAAAAAATTAAAAATAAGAAATGGTCCTTACAGATGAAAAAACTGAGGGAGAGAGAGAGAAAGAGAGAGAGAGAGAAATGGTTCTGACCTCTACAATCTCACAATCTAGTACAAGTATTCTTAACCTAGTAATCCATGAATGAGCTTTTCCTCTAAGATCTGAAACAAGACAAGGATGCCTACTTCCACCACTTTTGTTCAACATAGTTCTGGAAACCTTAGCCACAGTAATTAGGCAAGAGAAAGAAATAAAGGGCATCCAAATTGCAAAGGAGGAAGTCAAATAGTCCCTGTTTTCAGACAATATAATCATACATATAGGAAATCCCAAAGACTCCACCAAAAAAAAATTAGAACTAATAAATGAATTCAGTAAATTTGTAGGATACAAAATCAACATACAAAAATCAGTAGTGATTCTATACATAAATAATGAACTACCTTAAAAAGAAATCAAGAAAGCAATCCCATCCACAGTAACTACAAAAAAAAAGAAAAAAAAATCTGCCTAGGAATAAGTTTAACCAAGGAGGTAAAAAATCTCAACAAAGGAAACTGTAAAACACTGATGAGAAAAGTTAAAGAAAACACACAAAAAAGAGAAACACCCTGTGTTCATGAACTGGAAAAATTAATATTGTTAAAATGACCATACAACCCAAAGTGATCTACAGGTTCAATACAATCCTTATCAAAATACCAATGGTATTCTTCACAGAAATAGAAAAAACAATCCTGAAATCCATATGGAAACACAAAAGACACCAAATTGCCAAAGCAATCCTGAGCAAAGAAAACAAACCTGGTGGCATCACACTACCAGATTTCAAAATATACTACAAAGCTACAGTAACCAAAACAGCATAGTACTGCCATAAAATCAGACATATAGACCAATGGAACAGAACAGAGAACATCCATGTATTTATAGCCAACTGATTTTTTACAATGGTGCCAAGAACATTCACTGGGGATAGTCTCTTCAATAAATAGTGCTGGGAAAACTGAATCTCCATATGCAGAAGAATGAAAACAGACCCCCATCTCTCACGCTACACAAAAATCAACTTGAAAGGGATTAAAGACTTAAATATAAGAACCCAAAACTATAAAATAATTAGAAGAAAACATAAGGGAAACAGTTCAGGGCACTGGTCTAGTAAAAGATTTTATGAACAAGACCCCCAAAAGCACAAGCAACAAAAGCAAAAATTAACAAATGGCATTATATCAACCTAAAAAGCTTCTGCACAGCAAGGGAAACAATCAACAGAATGAAAAAACAACCTAAAAAATTGGAGAAAATATTTGCAAACTACTCATCTGACAGGGAATTGATATCTAGAACATACAAAACTCAAACAACTTAAGAGCAAAAAAAAAAAAAAAAAAACACCCCAAATAATCTAATTAAAAATGGGCAAACACAAATGGTCAAGAAACATGTTTTTAAAAAGCTCAACATCACTAAGCATCAGGGAAATGCAAATCAATACCACAATAAGATATCATCTCACTCCAGTTAGAATGGCTATTAGCAAAAAGACAACAACAAATGCTAGCGAGGATATACAGAAAAAGGAACTCTTACATACTATTGGTGGGAATGTAAACTAGTATATCCACTATGGAAAACAGTATGGAGATTCCTCATAAAATTACAAATAGAACTGTCATATGATCCAGCAATCCCACTACTGCATATTTATCCAAGGGAAAGAGTATCGGTATACTGAAGAGATATCTGCACTTCCATGTTTATAGCAGCATTATTCACAATAACCAAGAAATGGAATCAACCCAAGTGTCCGACAACAGATGAAGAGATGAAGAAAATATGGAACTATATCCTGTCTATAAGAGACTCACTTTAGATCTAATGACAAAAATAGACTGAAGTTAGCAGGCTGAAAAAAGAAACTGCATGTAAACAGTAACCAAATGAGAACACGGGAGGTCACAATTATATTAGGCAAAACACATTTTAAGTCAAAACCATTCACATTTCCATAAAAAAGAAAAGAAAAATATATATGCACAATGGAATACCATTCAGCCTTAAAAAGAAAAAAATTATGTCATTTACAACAACATGGATGAGGCTGGAGGACGTTATGTTAAGTCAATAAGCCAGGAACAGAAAGCTAAACACAGCATGTTCTCTCTCCTATGCAGAAGCTCATAGAAGAGCTCTTCTCATAGAAAAGTAGAACAGAGGTTAGTAGGGGCTGGGAGGGGGGTTAAGGGGGCTTAGGAGAGATTTGCTAAAGGATACAAAATTACAGCTAGATAGAAGGAATAAGTTCTAATGTTCTATAGCACTGTAGAATGGCCACAGTTAACGAGAACATATTGCATATTTTCAAGTTGACAGAAGATACTGAATGTCCCCAACACAAACAAGTGATAAATATTTGAGATGATGGATGTGCTAATCACCCTGATCTGATCACTACACATTGTATCAAAACATCACTATTGCCCCATGAATATGTGCAACAATTGTGTCATTTTAAATTTTTTTTAAATTAAAAGATAAAGTTAAGCATTCTGTTATATAGTAATAAGCTTGTCACAACATTCTACTTTCATAATGGAAGATAGCCAAAGTTCTCTGTATAGTCATGCGCCATGCAATGATGTTTTGGTCAACACAAACCACATATATGACAGTGGTCTCTTAAAACTATATTGGAGCTGAAAAATTTCTATCGCCTAGGATTTACTATACCATACTTTTTATTGTTATTATAGAGTGTGCTCCTGCTACTTACTAAAAATAAAAATACATATTTTATACATATTTTATTTTATAAAATATATTTTTATAGATAAAAATATTTTTAAAGTATAAAAAGTAAAAACATAAAAATTTAAATTGAACAAAAGCTTACAGAATAAGGATATAAACTATTGCTGTACAGCTGTATATTTGTTTTAAGCTAAGAATCATTACAAAAGAGTCAAAAAGTTTTAAAAAATTAAAGTTTATAAAGTAAAAAAAGTTACAGTAAACTAAGGTTATAACTGAAGAAAGATTTTTTAATCAACTTAGTGTAGCATAAGTGCACAGTGTTTATAAAGTCTACATAGTGTACAGTAATGTCCTAAGCCTTCAGTAGCCTTTTGGACTGCTTTATTTTCTGAGGCTTACTGTCTGCCAAGGTCTAAATTCAAATGATCTTCAATTATCTGCAAATAGCTTTCTTCTTCACATCAAGTGATATAAGAAATAATATAATAAACACCCATGTAGCTACCTCTCGGTTTAAGGAATAAACTATTACCAATTTGGCTGGAGTCCTCTGTGTATACTCTGCTCACACTCATCTCTCTCCCCTCATCCAGAAAGAATAACCTCTAGCCTGAACTCAGTATTTACCATGTTTATCTTCCTTCAACTCTAACATTTTTCAAAAGTCAAAAAGGCCACCTTCCCACTAAGCACAAAACAACTGATCACAAATTATGCCTTCAAAATGTTCCCAAAAAGCTTTGTTAAATGAAGCTGTGTAAATACTAGAGATATCAATCACCCATAGTCCCATAGTCCTTTTCTCTAGGGAATTACCCCTATCCACTACTGTGATCCACAAAGACCTGCCCCTCACCCCAGCTCTAGCTGACTGGATAAGGACTAAGGAAGCGACTCAAAAGCATCCTATCCAGTCCCGGAAAAACAGTCTGCAGAGTTTTGGAATTGAAAGGATAGGCAACGGAACATGAGCTATAAGGAGCCAAGCTGAAAAATACAATGAAAAACAAAGAGGAAGATCAAAGAAAAACAAATAAAAGTGGCCCCAAAGAAAAGGAAAAAGTGGTCTTGTTCTTGACAATTTTCCAGTTCCCATAATGCTAGTACCTCATTTTCTGCTCTTGCATTCTTTGAGGCCTCTCTGAAGTCTTAGAACAAATTTCCCTTTATTTGAGTTTCCTTACGGGGGAAAAATAAAAGATAAAAACCCACAGAAAAAGAGGATCCAACAAAATAGTATCATTCATTTCAAACCTCTAAATCATGTACTTAGAGAGAAAAAAGCTATTAATGAAAAATATATTTGAAATTCATTTCCTGTATTTCATTTCTTGTATTTCTTACATTCATATATTTCTTTTTTTTTTTTTTGAGATGGAGTCTCACTGTCGCCCAGGCTGTAGTGCAGTGGCGCGATCTCGGCTCACTGCAAGCTCCACCTCCCGGGTTCGTGCCATTCTCCTGCCTCAGCCTCCCAAGTAGCTAGGACATATATTTCTTAACACATTTTTTGTAGCATACTGGAAATGAATCTCAAATATACTACAAAAAAAGTGTTAAGAAATGTACTGTTTTTAAGAGAGAGAATAGAGAAAATACCCCAAAATGAATGACAGTTCCTCTCAGAGATGTGTGCAGGGTTTTCTCTGGTCATCAGAAAATGTTTTCTTTTAAGCCCACTGATAAAATGTTGCTTTTATCTTTCACTTTGTTATGAACAGTCCTTCAACTAAAAAGTCTATGTTTTTTAAACCAAAAATTGTGGAGTATAGTCTAAAAAGCTATTTTTTTTCCTGATTTACAGGCTTATTCTTATGAAAGTCTTAGAACAATTTAAACATTAAAAAACAATTGTATCTGTCTAGAAAACCTAGGAAATATGCCTACATTCTAGTAATACAATTTTCCAGTCAACAGGCATACAACACTAAGTTATGAATATTTGGGATCTTAAACTTTCACCTTAAAACTCTCACTACTCTTGGGATTCGTAAAACATATTTCTCCTGTTTCCCTTGCCTCTTGATTGTTTTTTTCTCTTACCTCTCTTAACTCCTGATGGGTTCTCTACTTCTGTCTAATTCATCAATGGTAACATTTCCAAGGCTTTTTCCTGGGCCTCTTGTTCTCTAGCTCCTTCTACCCAGGCAACCTCACGTACTTTCATGGCTTTATTTCCTAAATGTTCTATTTCCTCCTTAGATCTATTTCTGAGCTCTAGATGCAAGTTTTCAGTCTATTAGATGTCTATCACCAAGTACCATTGGCACCTCAAATTTTTCATGTTCAAAACCAAATAAATTCATTACCTATCTTCAAAATTTTCTTCTTGTACTCTTAATAAATTGGATTAACATGCATCCAATTCATCTTTGACATTCCTATCTCTCCCACGTTCCATCATATACTTAGTTATCATATCATTTATATCTTTGTTTCTTTATTATATGTAAAATATGCCTCATACATAAAGCTATTTGTAAAAAAAAAAATTAAGATGTTTCTCTAATTTCTTTCTTTCTTCCCCTTGCCTCTGTTCAAAGCATCATCTTTAGCTTAAATTATGGTAAAAGCTTCCTAAATTATCCTGCTCCTAAATCCATTCTCCATACTGCAATCAAAGTTATCGTTCTAAAACAGAACCTAGCAATTCTGATTTTATAACTCTTCAATGACTATCATTTATGGGACAGAGCTCCAAACTCCTTAGCATGATGGACACTTGGAGACCTTCACAACATTAATTTACAGTCTCATCTTTTTATTTTTTTTTAAGCAAAACTGTATAACTACTTTCCTGTCGAATAGGTATATCTAGAGTACACTTTCTGAATATCCAGAAAATTTCATTATCTCCACATTGTCTTTTCCTAAATTTTATCTGGCAAGAATGCCCTTCAAAGCCAAACTCTAATGTCATCTCCTATAAATCTTTCCCAAACTGGCTCTTAATAAAATTAGTACTTCAATTAGTACTTCTCTGTTTCCTACAGTATTCTCTTCATTTTTTCCTTTTCTTTTTTTTTCTTTTTTAGAGACACGGTCTTGCTCTGTCACCCAGGCTGGAGTACAGTGGTGCAATCATGGCTCACTGTAGCCTGAAACTCGTGGGCTCAAGAGATCCACCTGCCTCAGCCTCCTGTGTTGCTAGGACTACAGGCATGCGCCACCATGTCCAACGAATTTATCTTATTTTTTTAAGAGACAGATCTCTCCTGTTGCTCAGGCTGTTCTTCAAATCCTGGCCTCAAGCAATCCTCCTGCCTTGGCCTCCCAATGCACTGGGAATACAGGCATGAGCTACCATGGTTGGCCTCTGTTCATTTTTCATAGTTCTTGTCATTATATATACATACACACATACATATATCATACATAATTCATTCATTCAATGAACATTCACTGAGCACTTATGGCTCACAATCAAGTAGAGGAGAGACACACATAAACAAATAGTATACAATATAATGAGTGTTATAATAGAGTTACAAATAGCATATATGTATCAGTCTCCCCACAAGGTTGTGTGGTCCTTAAGGACTGTATCTTCTTACCCATCTAGAGATCAACAGAACCTTCAATGAACAGATGAACAAACGGCAGCATTAGAAGCTGTTATGAGCTCCATTTAAACAGAAAAAAATAGGCCAAGCACAGTGGCTCACGCCTGTAATCCCAGCACTTTGGGAGGCCAAGGCACGCGGATCACAAGGTCAGGAGATCGAGACCATCCTGGCTAACATGGTGAAACTCTGTCTCTACTAAAAATACCAAAAAATTAGCCAGACGTGGTGGCAGGCACCTGTGGTCCCAGCTACGTGGGAGGCTGAGGCAGGAGAATGGCATGAACCCGAGAGGCAGAGCTTGCAGTGAGCCGAGATCACGCCACTGCACTCCAGTCTGGGCAACAGAGCGAGACTCCATCTCAAAACAAAACAAAACAAACAAACAAACACCAGCAACAACAACAACAAAAAAAAAACAAAAAAATAAAGGAGAATCAAAGGCAGAGCTGCCAGTGGAAGGATGAATGGTGAAGAAGGAGGTATGATGGGTCAACAGAAGCGTTAAGAAACATGATCTCAGAAGCAGAAGAGGTAGTTAAAGGGCCAGGCTGCAAAACCACTCATAAGAAAGAAAGAGGAACAATTAACATTTATCACTACGGCAGTAAATGAGGGGGAGAAAAAGAAATTGAAAAAATAGAAAATGAAAAGAAATGAAAAATAAGGAAATGAAATTCACATACTATTTTGCAAGTAGCCTGTAAGAATACATAGTAAAATAAACTACAAGGAACACACACACAAAATTTGACCCACTGATAACAGGGCAAAGAAAAGCGCTACAGGTAGTCACATAAGCTAAATATATGATGTCATGGAAATAATGGGAGCCGTTTGATAAAGGCATGTCATCATTAATGTGCAAAAAATCAGAAAACTGGAGTAAAAGATAATGCTACTGCTCTATCACCAAGTAAAAGCCTAATTATGATTACACTAAAAAAAAGTATAAGAAATACATATAAACGTTACTGGATACTCATTTATACACTCACTGACAGGAACAGGGTGATTAACAGTTAAACTGGAACAATGAAAACACTGCCATCTAGATTCACTGAACAGCAGAAACTACTCAGAAGGGAAGACATTTCTCTCAGCTACCCATGCAAAGCAAAGATTGACTACTAGGTCTATGGCTTCAACCTCACAAAAAATGTTAGTGTTTCTTAAAAGGGAATGATGTACATAGATTATTTGCGGGAATTACTAGAGGGGTACCACTGCTAATTATTAGGCTACAACTTAGAAAACATATTTGCCTTGTTAAAAATGTTGTACCTATTGCGGCCGGGAGAGGTGGCTCACGCCTGTAATCCCAGCACTTTGGGAGGCTGAGGCAGATGGATCACGAGGTCAGGAGATCAAGACCATCCTGGCTAACATGGTGAAACCCCGTCTCTACTAAAAATACAAAAAATTAAACGGGTGTGGTGGTGGGCGCCTGTAGTCCCAGCTACTCGGGAGGCTGAGGCAGGAGAATGGCGTGAACCCCGGAGGCGGAGCTTGCAGTGAGCTGAGATCATGCCACTGCACTCCAGCCTGGCGACACAATGAGACTCTGTCTCAAAAAAAAAAAAAAAAAAAAAAAGTTAAATACACTCAGTGTCCATTTAGACTCTGACTCTTCAAGCAACTCCAATGTGGTTGCCATCCCCATTTCTGAACAACTCTCATTAAAATCACCAAAAACCTCTTCATCTCCAAATCTAATGGGTATTTTCAATCCTCAACCTACTTGACCTCCTGGCAGCTTCATTACAATTGACCACTCTCTAAAAACACTCTTTTCGGCAGGGTGTGGTGGCGCGTGCCTGTAATCCCAGCTACTCAGGAGGCTGAGGCAGGAGAATTGCTTGAACCAGGGAGTCGGAGGTTGCAGTGAGCTGATATTGCACCACTGCACTCCAGCCTGGGTGACAGAGCAAGACTCCCTCTCAAAAAATAAAAAATAAAATAAACAGCACTCTTTTCCCTTGACTTCTATACACTACACTCCATACACACATTTTCCATACATACTCTTTTCCCTTGACTTCTATACACAACACTCCATACATACAATACATACATCTTCCCACTTCTCTAGTTCTCTTTCTCAGTCTCCTTTACTAGCTAGTCTTTCTTCATATGCCTTTTAAACCTTGAAGTTCAGGAGGATTTGACCTTCAGCTTTTTTGCTTCTAACACTATACTCTCTCGCTGGGCGACCTCACTCTTGCAAAAGGCTTTCAAAACCACTTACGTGCCAATGACTACCAAAACATCAGATTTTACCTCTAATATCCTAACCCACATATCAAACTGCTTATTTAGAAATCTGAAAGGCACATTAAACTCACCATCTCCAAGAGCCAGCTCATTATCGCACAAAAAACAAACGAGGTATTCCTTATCTCAGTCATCCAGCTGCATAAGCCAGAAACAACTACAAGAAAAGGTGACCTCAAGAAGAGATGACCATATGACCTGTAAGGTTCTTTTCTACTCTGAAGTTATAATCTATACTACCAGTTCTCAAAGTACGGTTCAGGGATCTTTGAGGGTCTCTCACACTCTTTCAGGAAGCATCTTTGAAATCAAAACTATTTCCATAATAATATTAAGACTTTGTCTTTTTTTATTCTCATTCTCTTATGAATGTACAATGGAGTTTTCCAAAGGCCACATGACATATGATATCACAGCAGACTGAATGCAGACAGAAGCAGATATGAGAATCCAGATGTCTTCTATTAAACCAGACACTAAAAAGAGTTGAAAAATGTCAAACAATGCCACTCACTGCTTTTTATTGTTGAGATACAGTTAGTTATTTTCCATTTAAAAATGTTAAGCCCAGGTGCAGTGGGTCACGCCTGTAATCCCAGCGCTATGGGAGGCCAAGATACGAAGATTGCTTGAGTCCAAGAGTTCAAGACCAGCCTGGACAACAAAGTGAGACCCAGTGTCCACAAAAAAAAAAATTTTAATTAGCCAGGTGTGGTGGCATGCACCTGTAGTCCCCACTACTCAGGAGATTGAGGTTGGAGGATCACTTGAGCCTTAAACGTCAAGACTGCAGTGAGCTATAATTGCACTACTACACTCCAGCCTGGGCAATGGGGTGAGACCCTGTCTTAAAAACAAAACAAGGCAGGGCACAGTGGCTCACGCCTATAATCTCAGCACTTTGGGAGGTCGAGGCAGGCAGATCACCTGCAGTCAGGAGTTCGAGACCAGCCTGGCCAACATGGTGAAACCCAGTCTCTACTAAAAATACAAAAATTAGCTGGGTGTGGTGGCATGTGCCTGTAGTCCCAGCTACTTGGGAGGCTAAAGCAGGAGAATTGCTTAAACCCGGGAGGCAGAGGTTGCAATGAGCCGAGATTGCACTGCTGCACTCCAGCCTGAGCGACAGAGCAAGACTCTGTCTCAAAAAAAAAAAACAAACAACAACAACAAAAAGTTATTATTTTAACATGTAATAGGTTTATCATTATTTTAAATAAACTAACAAGTACACTGAAAATTTCAAATACAGTAAACATCAACAGATAAATCCCACATGAACAAAATCTTTTTGAGTCTTCCATAACTCAAGTGCATGAGGCAGTCTTATACCAAAACATCTGTGAAACAATGATCTATACCTGTGGTGTGTATACACAAGTAAGATATAAGATGACATTGTGAAATAGCCAATTCTCAATTATCTTCTAACAGCAAATTTTTCTTTCACATGTATTGACAGTGTTTTCATCCAATCACATAGTTTCATTTTGCTCAATATTTATTGGCCTCCTACTAAGTGCCAGGCATTAAGGGACAAAAGATGAAAAAAATGACTTCATTCTGGCTCTTAGAATATTTTCCACACCTTTGCTACATTTCAGTTCTCTGATCTATATCAGATCTATGATAGGTTAAGAAAAAGTTAACTGAAAGTTTAAGAAAAGACAACTCTGCAATATTCCTACTATCTATCCTCAACATAAAATGGACAAATGGTAAATTTAGTAAGGACCAGCAGACAAAAAAGTGGAAAATACTCAGTTATAACTCAGATCTATTACACTGTTCCAAGTAAATTCCAGAATAACCAACAGTCCTATAACATAGTCTAATATACCACTAATCTGAGAATTTAGTCTCACCTGTTTCTACTTATAAAATATAAACCTCAAAAACTACTTTTACAAAAACTGAGTGACTTACTGTAATCCAGGAAATCCAGAAGATACTATGTAACATTAGTACTACTTTGGCCTTTGCAGCATAGGAAGTAGAGTAAGGATAAAAGAGAACACAATGCCCCACACTGATGAAATAAAGAGCTAAACTTCGTAAACAAGACACCCATAGTTTTTTATTTTAGGAGAGCTGAGGGCAGCAAACAGGACCAGAAATAACCAAAAGAAGGGGGGAGCCCTAAAAATAGGCCTACACTTTTGCTTACTCACTATCTAGTTATCCTGAGTATTTTTCTAAATTAATTTCAAGGAATATATCTACAAAAAGGTGTCTTACAGTTTGCAAGTCAGGATTATTTTTTGCCTGAAAGTATAAAAGTTTCACCATAAAATTTTCCCTTATATATAAGAAAGTGTTACTATTAGTTAACTCCAAGGAGAGGAAGTGAGGGTCCAGGATAGGAAGTAGATTTTTCAGTGTATTTTTTTTTATTTTTTAGAAGACAGGGTCTCATTGTTGCCCAGGCTAGTCTTGCTGAATTCCTGGGCTCAAGCAACCCTCCCACTTCAGCCTCCCAAGTAGCTGGGATTACAGCACACACCACCACACCCAGCTTCTGTTTCTGAATTCTTTTTTTAAAGCAGACACACTGATCACTTTTTGAGGAAAACTTCAAGGAAAAAAGAAATAATTTGTTTTTGTCTTTTTTAGAAACTGCTGCTTATTTTCCATCAACCCTGTTTCCATGTTGCTTAAGAGTCCATGCAAGAACAGCTTAAGGCCATTCAGTGCTTATTCCTACCCATTCAGTGGCCTGAGCAGTGGGAGCTGTAGACCAGTCTTCCGAGCACTCCAGTCTTTAGTAGGAAACTGCTGAATAGGCACAGAGGGCACCTGCACGCCCTCAGACCAGTCTGCAACCTCAGGCTGAGTAGTGTTAAACTCCAGAGCTGACACAGTCCATTCACCCTAAAATTCTTCCTTGGTCACAGCGTTTTCAGCAGCAGCCTGCTCTGCTTTTTCAGTCTCTTCAGGATCTCTGTAGAAGTAGAGATCAGGCATGACTTCCCACGGGTGTTCACAGGAAATGGTGGCACACACACACAGAACTTCCCGGGCCAGCACCCACCATATCAAACTCACTGAGTGAGCTTCCTTATTGTTGCACGGGATGGCAATGTCCACACAGCGCAAAGGAGACTCTGTGTTACACAGAGCAATGGTAGGTAGGTTAACCTAAGATGCTTCAGTTTGAGGCTGGTGGTCAAACCACCACAAGCCATGGCTCCCGGAAGGCTGCCTGGATCTGGTTAGTGAAGGTTCCAGGAGTAAAGCAGTCAGCAATTGGAGTGGCTCCAGTGGCAGCAGCAAACTTCAACACAGCCTTCTGGCCAGTATTTCTGCAGAATATGACACTGACATCAGCAGGGTTTTCAAAGGTAACAATGGCACGAGCTGCCAGCAGAAGCTTCTTTCAGGTCCTCTTCAGATTTATGATGTAGATGTCATTACTTTTCCTTTTATAGATGTACTGTTCCATTTGGAAGTCAAGGCTGCTGCCATCTAAGTGGGTTCCTCCTGCAAGGAACTTAAGGACATCAAGGCCTCTGGATATTGTAAAAGTTTCCCTTTAAGTTACAATGGGAATCCAGAACAACACTGTATGCACCCCTCTCTGGGTAGCGTGGAAAGCAAGATAATTTTCAAAAGTCTCCTTCCACGTTCAATAACTTAGTCAACTGAGAGGCTGTTTAAGGAAATGGAAACAATTTTTCTTTCATTGGAAGCCTTTAATGACTCCTTAATGCAGTATACTTGCTTCCTCTTTATGAATCCATCCACAGAATGTTATCAATTCTCTTTACCCCTCTGTACTATTATTTACATATCTGTCTCTTACATAAAACTGCAGAGATATTTTATTCCTCTTTTTTTTTTTTTTTTTTTTTTGGAGACAAGAGTCTTGCTCTTGTCATCCAGGCGGGAGTGCAGTGGCGCAATCTCGGCTCACTGCAACCTCTACCTCCCGGGATCAAGCGATTCTCTTGCCTCAGCCTCCCTAGTAGCTGGGATTACAGGCACGTACCATCATGCCCAGCTAATTTTTATATTTTTAGTAGAGATGGGGTTTTGCCATGCTGGCCAGGCTGGTCTCGATCTCCTGACCTCAGGTGATGCACCCGCCTTGGCCTCCCAGAGTGCTGGGACTATAGGCGTGAGCCACGGCACCTGGTCTTATTCCTCTTTATATCCCTAGTTCACGCACAGTATATAGCCACATTGAGTGCTCCAGACCTGTTTGCCAAATGACAGTGCCATTGATCAGTCTCAGAATCCAATTCTTAAATGCAAAAAGGCACAAATACACATATGAAGCCAGGTATTTCATATAACATGAAAAGGTTAGACATTCCTAAGCAGAAAATATCTTACACGGTAACATGTAAAAAAATAAGTATACGTGTGCATACATATTTTATATTTTAAAACAATCTCAAAATTAAAAATAAATTCTTTCATAAAATATTTTCACTTTTAAAATTTAGACATGAAATAATGAATGAAATGAAGCCAGCTGGGCCCGGTGGCTTACACCTGTAATACCAGCACTTTGGGAGGCCGAGGTGGGCGATCACCTGGGGTCAGGAGTTGGAGACCAGCCTGGCCAACATGGTGAAACCCCATCTCTATTAAAAATACAAAAATTGGCTGGACGTGGTGGTGCATGTCTGTAATCCCAGCTACTTGGGAGGCTAAGACAGGAGAATTGCTTGAACCCGGAAGGCGGAGGTTGCAGTGAGCCAAGATCATGCTACTGTACTCCCTCCTGGGCGACAGAGTGAGACTCAGTCTCAAAAAAAGAAAAGAAAAGAAAAGAAAAGAAATGAAACCTATTAAATTATAGCCAGTGCTATTACTATTACTTATCACTGATTTTTAGATATAGTTTTTAAAAAGGAGGGTGCCACAATTCCAGAAACAACTTCTACAAGCCCACTAACAACAACAAAAACTATAAATGGCTTTTTAAAAAAATCACCAAAACCCAAACTAATCAAAGATAAATCAGATTTTCTTTGGAAAAATATCCTTCTATTTGTACAAAGGTCTTCTTTACATCATTATTGCTCTATAACATTTAATAACTTATCATACAAAAATAGAGCAACTGTACACATTTTCAGAGATGATCTATTGTATAAAGTGTAGTCTAAGGAGCCTCTCTGAACCTATTCTGGTTTGGAAGCTGGCTGATTTATGAACTCTTCTTTGCTCAATCAAATTCTGTTAAATTTAATTTGTCTAAGGTTTTTAATTTTAACAGATGGTGTCAGAAGTGGGATCCAAACTAAAGCTTCTAGCAACTCCCAGGAACACCAAGAGACAAAGCAAGGCACCCACTGGACTCATTTTGTCCACTGCTCTCTCAAAGCAACTGGAGATTGTGGGTAAGTTCTCTCTCAGATTCTGAAGCTCCATCAGTGTGCATTTGAGCTATCAGAGTTTGAGCAAATTTCTGATCCAAACTAGGTTTGGAAGTTACAACAGAAATTGGACTGGGTCCAGGATCCAACTGTATCTAACTGTCTTGGATCTAGTTAGAGGCCTCATATGTCTGGCTGGTTTAGACAGAAATTAGTATAAATGATAATACTGAAGGGGGTACCAATTTCAGCTTTCAGAAATTTGCATAGATTTTTGTGTTCTAGCCCCCTTTGTTTATTTTTCTTCCATGCTTAGGGAGGGAAAAATCATTGGCTAAGTTGATCAAAGGGATCCAAGGACCAAAGCAGCTATTCAAGGTAAAAATGGGATCCTTAATTTCCGAAGGAAATTAAGCTTATACATGCATTATTAGTAGGCCTCAGAAGCAGCAAATGCTTACAAAAATGATGAAATCTTACTAAAGGTAATTTAAAATCACAACGGTACATTCCAAATAAACACTGCACTTTAAGAAGTACATTTGAAAATGAGGGCTCCCAAATCAGTCTCATCTAGGGATGCCTGTTGGTGTGCAGAAGCTTCTAAAAAGATTTCAATATTTTTATTGCTTTTTATTAAAAAAACTCTTTATAGAAGGCAAATAAAAAGCTTAAGCAACTAATTGTTAAGAAAAATTAAATCTGCTAATCTTTCAGCTCTGTTACTACTCTTCCCTGAAGGTGAAAAGAAAGTTATCCTAGATAGCGTTTATAAAAGGTAGGTTGCCAGGTAAAGTAAGCTTCCTCCTTTTTCAGATCTATTTTTGCTGAGTCCAGGTACAGAGAAGGCTTTCTTTGCCCTATTCCTTAATGGGCTCCATCCTGAACTTAGTAATTTCAGCTAAGAAATAGTAGCTAGGTTAAAAAGATCAC
Source organism: Pan troglodytes (assembly GCF_028858775.2). NCBI lineage: Eukaryota > Metazoa > Chordata > Mammalia > Primates > Hominidae > Pan > Pan troglodytes. Next base: position 69,157,150 of record NC_072398.2, read on the forward strand.
CTGTAGGCCGAGCACAGTGGCTCATGCCTGTAATCCCAGCACTTTGGAAGGCCAAGGAGAGTGGATCACCTGAGGTCAGGAGTTCAAGACCAGTCTGGCCAACATGGTGAAACCCCGTCTCTACTAAAAGTACAAAAAAAAAATTAGCCAGGTGTGGTGGCGGGCACCTGTAATCCCAGCTATTCAAGAGGCTGAGACAGGAGTATCGCCTGAACCCAGGAGGCGGAGGTTGCAGTAAGCCGAGATTGCACAACTGCACTCCAGCCTAGGTGACAAGAGTAAGACTCTATCTCAAAAAAAAGAAAAGAAAAAGAAAAAAGATCACTTGTCCAATTAAAATAAACCTTTCTGGCATTTAGCTGGCTATTCTGAAATCCTTCTGTAAAAGAAATTTACATCTATAAAGGAGATTTCCATTTGTAAATGTATGTGCCTATATACATTAGAAACAGAACGTCAAAGCATAAAACTAACAAAGAAACTCTGGACTTAGACACTTGACCAAACGGACCTAACAGACTTCTACAGAATACTGTACCCAAAAATCACAGAATATACACTCTCATCTGCACATGGAACATTCTCTAAGATGGACCACAAGCTCAGTCATAAAGCAAGTCTCAATACATTCTTAAAAAATGAAATCATGTCAAGCATATTATCAGACTACAGTAGAATAAAATTAGAAATCAATACCAAAAGGAACTCTCAAAACCACAAATACATGGAAACTAAACAACTTGTTCCTAACTAACTTGGTTAAACAACAAATTAAGGCAGAAATAAAAAAATTCTTTGAAACAAATGAAAATAGAGAAACAAACATACCAAAACCTCTGGGATACAGCAAAAGCAATGTTAAGGGGAAAGTTTACAGCACTAAATGCCTACATCAAAAAGACTGTAAGATATCAAATTGACAACTTAAAGTTGAACTTAAAGGAACCAGAAAAAGAACAAACTAAACCCAAAGCTAGCAGAAAAAAAAGAAGTAACTAAGATCAGAGCAGAACTAAATTAATTGAGACCAAAACAAACAAACAAACAAACAACAACAACAAAAAACATACAAAGGATCAACAGAACAAAGTTAGTTCTTTGAAGGGATAAGCAAGATAGATAAACCTCTAAGTAAATTAAAAAAAAAAAAAAGTGAGAAGATCCTAAGAAGCATAATCAGAAATGACAAAGGTGACAGAACTCATACTACAAAAATACAAAAGAGCCTCAGAGACTACTATGAACATCTTTATGTGCACAAACTAGAAAAACCAGAGGAAATGGATAAATTCTTGGAAACACACAACCTCCCAAGATTGAACAAGGAAGAAATTGAAATCCTGAACAGATCAATAACAATTTACAAAATTGAATCAGTTATAAAAACAAATCTACAAACCAAAAAAAGACCAGGATCAGATGCATTCACAGCCAAATTTTACCAGACAAACAAAGAAGAGCTGGTATCAATCTTACTGAAACTACTCCAAAAAATCAAGATCACACTGAATGGACAAAAGTTAGAAGCATCCCCTCTATGAACTGAAAAAAGACAAGGATGTCCACTCTTACGACTCCTATTCAACATAATACTTTCCATCCTACCCATAGGAATCAGGCAGAAAATTAAAATTAAAAAAAAGGCATCCATATAGGAAAAGAGAAACTCAAATTATCTCTGTTCAACCCTAAGGAGTCCTTCAAAAAACTCCTAGACCTAAGAAAAAGACTTCAGTAAAGTTTCAGGATGCAAAATCAACTTACAACAGTCAGTGGCATTTCTATACGCCAATAATGTTCAAGCTGAGAACCAAATCAAAAATGCAATCCCATCTATAATAGCCACATGAAAAATAAAATACCCAGGAATAAATTTAACCAGGGAGGTGAAAGATTTCTACAAGGAGAACTACAAAACACTGATGAAAGAAATAACAGATGACACAAACAAATGGAAAAACATTCCATGCTCATGGATTGGAAGAATCAAAATTTAAATGACCATACTGCCCAAAACAATCCAAAAATTCTATTCCCATCAAATTAGCAACATCATTTTTCACAAATTAGAAAAAACAATTCTAAAATTCATATGGAACCAAAAAAGAGCCTGAATAGCCAAGCAAAAAGAACACAGCAGGAGGCATCACATTACCCAACTTCAAACTATACTACAAGGCTATCCTAACCAAAACAGCATGTTACCAATACAAAAACAGACATCTGTATCAATGTAACAGAATAGAGAACCCAGAAATAAAGCCATACACCTATAACCAGTTGATCTTGAACAAAGCTGACAAAAGCAAAAATGGGGAAAGGACACCTATTCAATACACAGTGCTAAAAAAAAAAAAAAACCCCAAAAAAACACACAAAAAAACTGGCTAGCATGTGCAGAAGAATGAAACTGGACCCCCTACCTTTCACCACATACAAAAATTAACTCAAGATGTATTAAAGACTTAAACATAAAACCTCAAACTATAAAGATCCTATTTTTAAAAACCTAGGAAAAACTCTTCTGCACATGGGCCTAGGCAAAGAATTTATGACTAAAACCTCAAAGGCAAATGCAACAAAACAAAAATTGATAAACAAGATTTAATTAAACTAAAAAGCTTCTACATAGCAAAAGAATCAACAAGTAAAGAGGTAACCTAAAGAATGGGAAAAAAATGTTTGCAAACTGTACATCTGACAAAGGACTAAGATCCAGAATCTACAAGGAATCTTAAACAAATGAACAAGAAAAAAAAATAACTCCATTAAAAAGTGAGCAATGGACATAAACGGATACTTCTCAAAAGAAGACATACAAGTGGCCAACAAACATATGAAAAAAATGCTCAGAATCACTAATCATCAAGAAAATACAAATTAAAACCACACTGATACCATCTCACACCAGTCAGAATTGCTATTATTAAAGAGTTAAAAAATAACAGATGACAAGGATGCAGAGAAAAGGGAGTATCATACACTGCTGGTGGGAATGTAAATTAGTTCAACCCCTGTGGAAAAGAGTAGGGGGATTTCTCAAAGAACTTAGAACTATCATTAGACCCAGCATTCCCACTACTGGGTATCTATCCAAAGGAAAAGAAATCATTCTATCAAAAAGACACTGCACTAGTATGTTTATCACAGCACTATTCACAACAGCAAAGTCATTGAATCAAACTAAGTACCTATCAACAGTAGATCAGATAGGCCGGGAGCAGTGGCTCATGCCTGTAATCCCAGCACTTTGGGAGGCCGAGGTGGGCAGATCATGAGGTCAGGAGTTTGAGACCAGCCTGACCAACATAGTGAAACTCCATCTCTACTAAAAATACAAAAATCAGCCAGGCATGGTGGCATGTGCCTGTAATCCCAGCTACTCAGGAGGCTGAGGCAGAATTGCTTGGACCCGGGAGGCGGAAGTTGCAGTGAGCCAAGATCACGTCACTGCACTCCAGCGTGAGCAACAGAGCGAGACTCTGCCTCAAAAACAAAACAAAACAAACAAACAAACAAAAAACAGTAGATTAGATAAAGAAAATGTGGTACATATACGCCGTGGAATACTACGTAGCCATAAAAATGAATGAAATCATGTCCTTTGGAGCAACATGGATGCAGCTGGAGGTCATTATCCTAAGCAAATTAATGCAGAAACAGAAAATCAAATATCACACCTTCTCTCACTTGTAAGTGGGGTCTAAACAATAGGTAAATATAGACATAAAGATGAAAATAAGATACTGTGGATTCCAAAAGTGGGAAAGGGCCGGGCGTGGTGGCTCACACCTGTAATACCAGTACCTTGGGAGGCCAAGGTGGGCAGACCACTTGAGCTCACAAGTTTGAGACCAGCCTGGCCAACATGGTGAAACCCCATCTCTCCTAAAAATACAAAAAATTAGCCGGGCATGGTGGCTCGTACCTGTAGTCCAAGCTACTCGGGAGGCTGAGGCAGGAGAATCGCTTAAACCTGGGAGGCAGAAGTTGCAATGAGCCTAGATCAAGCCACTGCACTCCAGCCTGGGTGACAGAGACTCCATCTCAAAAAAAAAGGTGGGAAGTGACAGGTAAGGGGTAAAGGTTGAAAAACAACCTACTGGGTACTATGTTCACTATTTCAGTGATAGGTTCAACAGAAGCCCAAACCTCAGCATGATGCAATATACCCATGTAACGAACCTGCACGTGTATCCCCCACAACCCAAACCTAAAATAAAAGCTAAAGCGTAGTCTAACTTCATTTATAACTAACCAGAGAAACAAACCGTATTAAAGCTGGACGTTAGGAGTCAACCAGCATCATATTATCAAGTGTGTAGTCATGACCCGTTAGTAGATTAAAACAAAACAAAACAAAACAATATCGTGGATTGGAGCTAGCATTTTTTTAATGGAACTAAATAGGATTGATTTGCAAATATCAAGTGTATTGAAAGTAGTCAGCGCTTTATTTTATTTTATTTTATTTTATTTTATTTTTGAGACACAGTCTCTCTGTCGCCCTGGCTGGAGTGCAGTGGCGCGATCTCGGCTCACTGCAACCTACGCCTCCCAGGTTCAAGTGATTCTCCTGCCTTAGCCTACTGAGTAACTGGGATTACAGGCGCGTGCCACCACGCCGAGCTAATTTTTTTGTATTTTTAGTAGAGATGGTGTTTCACCACGTTGGCCAGGTTGGTCTTGAACTCCTGACCTCAAATGATCTGCCTACCTCGGCCTTCCAAAGTGCTGGCATTATAGGCGTGAGCCACCGCGCCTGGCCATGAGGCTGTTTAAAGTAAAACTTTGAAAAGTGAAACTTTTGATTCATTATATGTATACACATACACGTATAACACACGTCTATTCTTTTTATTTAAAAAAAATAAAAAATAAAGATAAATGTAAAAAATCAACCTTTGGGAGCACAGAACATGGAAAATATATATAGGTGTCCTGGTCAAAAGTTCAAGAGGTTCCTAAACTTTCTCAGTTCACAGACCCCTCAATATGCCAGTTATTTTTTTCATGGAACCCCTAGGCCAAAAAATACCTAACAGTTCCATTTACTAAGTAGTTAAGTCCACAACCTAAAAAGTATTTATAGCCTACCAACTTAGTAGCAGATCGAAAAATAAATATGTATAAATTGAAATAAATATTTTTATTACTAAATTACCACAACTACTTAATAGGATGTGTGTACCTACTAGATATTACACAAGTTCTCAAATCTTGAAATCATTTTGGACACCACCACCTTCGTTTACTGTTCCAAATTGATTTTTGCATAGTACTTGCTTTTTATCACAGCAAACTCCCAAAACCTAGCGTTTGGAAGACACAGTGTCATCAAAAAAAATGGAACACAATCTCTTGTGTGGTATCTCAAACTGGTAGTTTGAGTAGTGTCCTATAGATGTCAAATATCCCACAGCTATCCAATATTGCTGTTTCCATTAAAATTTCTCAAATAATGCATAGTGTCCAGGTGAGTTACTATGGTGCTCCACAGTACAGCAGGTCCTCCATAACATAGTTTCATTCAATATCATTTCTTCACAATTTTGATGAGAAAAAAATTTTGATTCCCCACCAGGGCTACCATCTATGTGGAGTCTGCATGTTCTCCCCATGTCTGTGTGGCTTTTCTCCGTATGCTCCAGTTTCCTCCCACATCAGAGAGGTGCACGCATTAGATGAACTGACATGAATTGGCATGTCTATATGGTCCCAGTCTGAGTGAATGTGGGTGGGTGGGTGGGTGTGTGTGTGTGTGTGTGTGTGTGTGTGTCTGTAAATGCTACCTGCAATGGAATGGCAGCCTATCTTGTGCCCTACTTGCCAGGACAGGCTCCAGCCACCTGCCATCCTGAACTGAAATAAGTGGGTAATTATCTTGACTTTTTTTAGTATTTCTTAAATGTATGCATAGGACCCATTTATTTCAATGTTTAATATTAGAGGTGTTTGGGGTCTTAGAAGTTGCAGTTTCCAAGTACTTATGGACAACATTAAGTGAGGATTTACTTCAGTGCACAGTTTAGGAATACTGGATTTAAGAAACACTGATCTAGCCTACGGGTTTACTTTGTAAAGTAAGAAATAAGACTTAAGGCTACAAAGCTAGGAGAAAAACAAATATATTTATTATAGATTTTCCTAAATTTCAACCTTCTGCCAACAAAAGTTTTTTTGTTTGTTTGTCTGTTTTGAGACAGAGTCTTCCTCTGTCACCTAGGCTGGAGTGCAGTGGTGCAATCTTGGCTCACTGCAACCTCCGCCACTCAGGTTCAAGCAATTCTCCTGCCTCAGCCTCCCCAGCAGCTGGGATTACAGGAGCCTGCCACCATGCCCAGCTAGTTTTTTACTTTTAGTAGAGATGGGGTTTCCTTATTTTGGCCAGGCTGGTCTCAAGCTCCTAATCTCAGGTGATCTGCCCGCCTCAGCCTCCCAAAGTGCTGGGATTATAGGCATGAGACACCGCACCCAGCCAACAAAAGTTTTGTTTGTTTTGAGATGGAGTCTTGCTCTGTTGCCCAGGCTGGAGTGCAGTGGCAGTCTTGGCTCACTGCAACCTCCACCTCCCTGGTTCAAGCAATTCTCCTGCCTTGGCCTCCCCAGTAGCTGGGATTACAGGCCTGCCACCACGCCTTGCTAGTTTTCGTATTTTTAGTAGAGATGGGTTTCGCCATGTTGGCCAGGCCGGTCTCGAACTCCTGACCTCAAGTGACCCACTCGCCTCGGCCTCTCTAAGAGCTGGGATTACAGGCGTGAGCCACCAAGTCCCAGCCCTTCCATCAACAAATGTTTTGACACAGGATCTAATTATGAGATACTCTGTTGATGAAATGTGTAGATCTCTAAAAATCACATTCAAAAATACATTTATATCACTATTTAACAGAAGAAAAAATTTACTTCAATTTTTTTAGAAAAAAGTTTCAAAAATTATAAAAGTGATTCTTACAATAAAACCATACAAAAATGTCTAAAGTAAAAAAGAAAAGTCATCCACTCCCTCAGGAATAACATGTTTAACGGTTTAATGTCTATCCTTATAGACCTTTTTCTATTCACATGCAAAATGAAAACAAAACTACATTTATTTGTCTATGTGTTTTTTAAATAAATCATATTCTATAGTATAGTGCAACTTATTTTTCACTTAATTTTATATCATGAACATTCTTCCAAGTCAATACATAATTGTAACAGCAAACACTTATGTGGTGCTTATTAATGCTTATTTAGGGCCTAAGTGTTAACTCATTTAATTCTCGTGGTACCCCTGTAACATGAGAACTACTAGTATATCCAATTTATAGTTGACTTTAAGTAATTCGCCAAGAGTCACAGCTAGAAAGTGGTGCAGTTAGGTTTTGAATCCAGAAGGTCCACCGCATGGTTCCAGGAGCTGAAGGATATGCTCAGCTGCTGCTCATGAAGTAAATATAGATACCCTGAAACCTGTTAACAACTGCACAGTAATTCACAGCATAAAAATACTAGACTTTTAACTATTAGCCTACCAACAGACATTTAGGACATTTTTTAATTATTTATAAATGTTATTGACATCTTGAAATAATGCTAATATAAACATTCTTATACAATTCCTATGCTGTTAAAATTTATGTAAGATAAATTTTAAGCAGGAAATGATTCTATCAAACAATATATATACTTTTAATCTTGATAGGAAATGCCAAATTTCCTTCCAGAAGGTTGCTCCAATGGTATCAATTTATAGTCCCAACTACAGAGGAAAGGGTTCAGATTCATTTTTAAGTTAACACTTTGGATTCATGAAAAAAAAGGCCCATTTTGAGTTTTTAATTAATACTGAATAGACTGCCAAGTTGATCACAATTATGTTCTGATTTTATAATTATCTGACATATTAAACAAATGTAGACTTAGCAGCTGTGCAATGGATTCTTCTCCCAGTTATGAGATCAACTATGCATGAGATATCGCCCCTATACAACCCTCTGTTTTCTTATGTATAAAATATGGGAATTGGACTAGCTGGCCTTGAAGAATTTAAACTCCCAATGCTGAGATTAAGAAGTGACTTAAAGTTATTACAAGGCTATAATTATAGTACTAGTATAACAGGTTAGGGTCTTAAAGTTTATATTTTCTTTAAATTACCGTAACTATTGCCAGAGCACCTAGGCAAATCATTAAAATAGTAAATAAAGTTTCCACTGTGGCTTATTCCCAGTGGCTTTTTAATCCCAGGCTGTCATTCCCTTGCTACCCAGCAAATCTGAGCATATCTCTGGAATATATTCCCAAGAGTTGAGGTGTGCTTAGGAACTAAGAACTAGTCTTTTGTTTTGTTTTGCATTTAAAATATTATTCTGGGACTATTCTTTAGTCAATTTCTTCAATTAGTATTTATTGACTATGTTACCATATGCTAGGCACTGGGTGCATAATAGTGATTAAAGGATCTCTGCCATCATGGAACTTACAGACCAGATGAGAAAGGCAAAGAATAACTCAAAATAACCACAAGTAAATGTAAAATCACACTTATGATAACAATGAACAACAACAACAATAAATCAATACAGAAAAAATACTATGCAATCTGATGATTTTTTTACACTGTAACACTAAAATTTGCCTCATGTTGCAAAAATAACAATCACAATTATACACAGAGAATTAACTTTTTAAATCATCAGTTGTCTCAACAATAAAATCATCAAGATATTACTACTTTTCAGTTATGTTACTGATCATGTGGCTCGAATGTTTGTTTTACATAACTAAGAGTATAAATGACTGAAAGAATAAAGATGACAGAACTGAGTATCCAAAGTGAAAGACAATAAATGAACTACACTTTAATAATCTTGTTCAAGCAAAAAGTATATACATAAAGAAGTAAAGTGATCCATTATAATTCATGACTTGTCAATAATTAACAAAACGTTATAAAAATACTAATGTTTTTAAAGAACTGACGATCATCAGCATAAGGGGCAAGTGGCATGTAAAAAGGAACAAAAATAGAATAATTTTTTAATATTTTAAAATAACACCAAATGCCAGAGCACCTATATTAATATTTAGTTTAAAATAAAAATAATTCCACATTATCTGCAGAAATGAGAGGCATTCACATAAATGATCTTCCTTGTGTGTCAGTTTCCACGACTGCAAAATAAGGATATCTGCCATACCTACTTCACAAGATCACTGTGAAAACTAAATAAAATAATGTATATAGAAGCACACCAAAAACTGATGTCAGTTATTTTAGACTTCTTTTTTGCTCCCACTATAAATTATAGCAATTTAACAAATAAAATTGATTATAGCAGTACTTCATCTCCTTTCTTCTGCTCATATATGGTAGAAGTGTTATAAAATGGGCAAAAGACTGACAATCAGAAGTAGAAGGAAAAAATCCAAAAACTTTATAATTCATAAATTGATTGCCCCACAGAAGGTTGGCTGTTTAAGTATTAACGCTCTTACATGACATACACACCAATTTATCTCAGAAAATCAAAGAAATATGTTCACATACGTATGAAATTTTTTACATATACAACTTGCCATCTCTACATACACAAAATTCTGCTACTGAGGATGAAGAGATACAGAGAGATACACATGTATTTATCCACATATACAATGTATTCTAGCTTGAAGTTTATTTTCAGATTACAGTATCTTAAATTTAATGCACTGACAGTTCAAATGATTCAGATTTATTTCATTACATTAAATAACATTTGTCAATTTAGCACACCGAAACTAATTATTATATGCCCATGGCTTTGAAGCAACTTCCAGCATGGGTCTAACAATCCCTCAAAGTCACAATTCCATGTCATTAGCAGTGCATTTCCTTGTTTAAAAACAATATATTAAACTAAGCAATTTTCAGAATGGAGGGCAACTTTTAGTATTTTATCATTGTTTCTACAGAACTTTTCAGGTTGTTACTAGCTCTGCCAAAGATAGTCTTTCTTTTAAAACTCTTCAAATACAGGGCAGGAGGTATCGTTAACATGGCAACAATAACGACTTCCCCAAATTCAAAACAAGGATCACCATCAAAACAAAACAATCAGGTGGAGTACATGGATATTGATCACTATTTCTGACAACCTGTTTTTTCCCATATGAAGGATTTGCTACTGCATTAAAACATTAAAATCTATGCCTATGTGCAACTTTCTATCTGAATATTTAAAATCCAGGCAAATTCCAATTCATATCTTGTGACATTAGCTAAATATTACTTAGCATGTTGAGCTGCATTTAAAAGGCAGAGGAAAATACTGACAACTTCCAAAACATAAAGCCTTTTAAATCTTTCCCCAAAATATCTGTGAATAAACTACCTTCAGCAGCCGCTAGACTAGAGTAGATCAAAGTTTTCCCTATACTTGAGAATGTGATCCCCACTGAAAAGGAACAGAAACTGATCATCCCTGCCACTGGAGCCAGTCCCCGGAATCTCCCCAAATATGCCTGATCGCCAAATGAAGAAGGGACACTTCTCCGGGCAGCAAAGGCTAGAGGTATCTTACCTCTGCAGGCTAGAGGAGGGGCGGAGGAGGCGGGAGGACACTGGCACGTAAGGAAGGAAATTCCGTCTTCAGCAGGCACTGGTGGGACCCGAAACCTAGGTCCCCGAAAAGCCTCAGAACCCAGGGAGGTTCCCCGAGGGGGACGCCAAGCAGGGCCAAGACTCTCCGCGCCCGGCCCCGCCTCTCTTGCCGCCACCGGGGACCCGGGACCGCGGACAGAGACAGTTGAGGCTGAGCGAGACTCCGCGGTCCCAGCCAGGTCCTACAGGAGCTCACCTGAGAGTGTCGCCTCCGCCCTCGGCTCCCACGGTGCATCCCGCGGAGCCTGGCGGAGGGTGCAGTGACGCCGCCCCGACCGGCCCCAGGGCTGCCCGGCCTGGCCTCCCCGCTCCGGGGACGCACCGGGTGCCCGCCTCGCACCGGCTCCGGGGATCCGCCGGTCCGCTGGGAAGGAAGACAAGGCGGAAAGGCTGCCTCCCCTCCCTCAGGGCAAGCCACCCCCCGAGCTGCGGCTCCCTGCAGTTCTCTCTGGTGCAGGTCTGGCCCCGCTCCCCGGCCCGGGAGTCACTTCGTCAGGGGCGGCCCGGTCGCCATTACAGCCCAACAACTGACACGGAGGAGGAGCGGCGCCAGCGGCAGCGGCTGTGGCGGCGGCGCGAGGCAGGGCGGGAGCAGTCGGGCCCAGGCAAACCTCGCGAGAACTGTCCCGAGACAGTGCCACAGGCATGCCAACCTTCGGTTAGGGCCATGTTGAGTGTGGCCGAAAGGTGGGAGCGAAATAAAACAAGGAGCAGAACCGCGAAGAAGCCATGTTTGGTGCGTCGAAGTTTAAACTCGTAGGACTTGGGAGGAGCCAAGGTATATCCGCAGAAGAGACCACCCCTGCCCTTTCGCTTTGACGCTCATTGGGCCTTTTGGCTGCGCATTTCACCCCGGGCTGAGAAAACAAGCTGGGGATTTGACAAGAATGAACTCAAAGTCTGGAAACGGCAGCTTCTGAGAGTTTACAATGTTTCACCAATTGTCGTCCAAATAAGTCGTCACCCCTGTCAGAGTAGTTGCAGCTCTGCCGTTACCCACCGCTGTCACTGTGGCCGTTTTATTCGCGAGGGTTACAGTTCTGTTTAGCATGCATCTAATGACTTAAGACTCCACGCAAGTAAAACGGAGTTTCCTCCCATTAAGTATTGGCTTTGCTTTAACAGTGCTTTGAGAGGCTCTGTGTGGCCAACATATCTTCTCATATCTTTGTCCTCGTTTCCCAATCTCCGCGTGGTGAAATCATCTATCAAGACTTGGCTTAAAGGACCTCTCTTCTGCAAATAATGCCATCTTCCGCTAGGTGCTCACTGCACACAGACTCGCCGCCCACCACTTCTGTCCACCTTCTGAACTCCGATAGTTATTTACCCAGGGACTGTTTCTCATCTTTAAGTGTCTTGAAGACTTTAAGATCTGTTTTATCTCTCTATACCCCAAAATGGCCTAGCACAGTAACTAGGACATTGTAGGTGCTCAATAAATGTTTGTCGAATATCAATGACAGCAGGAGGCAGTAAATGGTCCCTCTTTGTAGGGCCTACAGCTGTGCCTGAGTAGGATGTACAGAAGTCCTGCATACGTGTGAAATGTCTCCAGGAAGCTGCACTGGAGGGGACAGGAAATGTGGGTAATCGTATGGTGCAAGTGGTAGCAAAAAAGACAACATAAGGAAAATGTTATTTAGGTTTTGCCCAGTCTTGCTGTTTAAAGCCCTGTGTTAGATGCTTTTCATGCGTTATTTTACTGAATGTAAACAACCACCTTATTAAATATACTCACTTTTTTAAAACGAAGAAACACGTACTGGCCGGTCACAGTGGCTCACGCCTGTAATCTCAGCACTTTGCGGGGCCGAGGCGGGTGGATCACGAGGTCAGGAGTACAAGACCAGCCTGGCCAAGATGGTGAAACCCCGTCTCTACTAAAAATACAAAAATTAGCCGGGCGTGGTGGCGGGTCCCTGTAATCCCAGCTACTCGGGAGGCGGAGGCAGGAGAATCGCTTGAACCTGCGGGGCGGAGGTTGCAGTGAGCCGGGATCGCACCACTGCACTCTAGCCTGGGCAACAGAGTGAGACTCCATCTCAAAAAAATAAAAAAAAAGAAAGAAAGAAAAAAAAGAAAGAAACAAGTACTGAAAAAGCTAAGTAATTTGCCCAATTTTATACCATCAATAAAAGGGAGCTGTAAGCTTTGGGATCTGCTTTGCCCCAAAGCCTGTTTATACTTTTTCAGCCCCATGCTATCCCCTTGACAACAGAGAAGACACCAAAGTTCTGTCACTGTGCTCAGAGCAGGGTTACCCTGGTATCAGCCTATGCACAATTTCTACTTCTTATACCTTGTGTTGGTCTGTCTTCTCCTCGCCTCCTAAATTCCCCAAGCACATCAATGTCTTTCTTTTCTAATATCCCGTTACTCTTGTGTTTACCCTACAGATTGGCCCTGAATCTATCAAGTTTTGTACTAGTTGCATATAGTTTCATGAGAGTAATTAATCTCTGGAACAAGATTGGAGGTTTACTGTGGAAAGGTTTGTGGCCCTTCCCAGACGTCTCCGCAGTGTTAGGCCGGTAATAGGTGTTCAATATGGCTCCCTTGTTTCTCCTACTTTTTAGTAGACACTAAGATTGCATTTTTCTTTATATTCTTTGTTGATTACTATGGCCTTGACTCTCACCACTCTTTGGATAACTGGATCTTGGCCCTAGACTAAATCTCCAATTACCTGTTACCCATCTTCACATAGATACAGAAGTCACCAGCACCTTCAGCTCCCATATTAAGGTTATCATTTTTCCTCCCTCAGTCTCACAAAGCCAGCTCCTCCTCGTTTCCTCTGTATTTCTGTTCATGGCCGTCACAGAACACTCTTCTGAGAACTAAGAGAACCAAAGTTTCAGAAATATTATATACTCCTCTGTATGCCTTGCTCCCACCCAGTTATTAAGTCTCTAAATACCACTGATGCATATTTCTTATATGTACTTCCCTTTTGTCTGATTGCACCACTGCCTTCCTAATTTAGACTGTCATTTCTACTGCCCAAATGATTATAGTAGTATTTCCACAGTTCAGCTTGAGTTTTGTCTCTATCATGTCTCTACCTGCCAAGGTAAGTAAAAACTTTTCGCCTCAGCCATCAAGGCTTTTCTCAGTATGGCACCAACCTAACTTTCCATCTCCCTTAAGGAAGACAGCACAATAAAGTAGAAAGGGCAGGAATGTGACATCAGAAAGACACTTATTCAAATCTTGGCTCTATCACTTACTTGCCCTATGACCCCTCAAGAACCTCAATCTTCTTGTCTATATCAAGGCTAATGATATCTACCCTGTAGGGTTGTCTTAAAGATTAGAAATAATACCTGTCAAGAGCTTGACGTTAAAAGACAGAAATAAATGGTAGCTAATGTCACGAAATGGGAAGTGATACACTGACTGAGAATGTTACATTCAAGCCACACTGGATCGGAGAAACAACCTGTTCATTCCTACCTCTAGGCCTTTGTTTCCTAACCTGGAACACATATTACCCCAGCTCGCAATTTCTGCCACATTCTCTAAGTGCCAACTGAGAAGCTAACTACTACAGAAAAAAATCCTTGATTGCTCATACTTTCCAGGTGCTCTTCCACCCCTGAACTGTGTGATGCTGTGTCTCCTGCATAGAGCGGTATCTACTATCAGTATTTCTGCGTGTATCTTATACATCATGATCATGTTAGATTCTAAGGACCTTTGTCTCCTTCATAGTGGATTAAAAGCACGAATTCTGCACATAGTGAATGACATCATTACATCGCCAAAGCTATATCTGTCTATTTCTTAATTCGTTGTCTAGAGATCAATATCAAATTTTGCATTCCCAGGAAAGAAAACATAGCTATTCACCTAGAATTTAAATTCTGGGTTTAAACCTTGGCTGAGGCCGGGTGCAGTGGCTCACCCCTATAATCCCAGCACTTTGGGAGGCCAGGGTGGGTGGATCAGTTGAAGGCAGGAGTTCGACACCAGACTGGCCAACATAATGAAACCCCATCTCTACCAAAAATACGAAAAGTTAGCTGGGCATGGTGGTGAACGCCTGTAGTCCCAGCTACTTGGCAGGCTGAGGCATGAGAATCACTTGAACCCAGGAGGCAGAGGATACAGCGAGCCAAGATTGCACCACTGCATTCCGGCCTGGGTGATGGAGTGAGACTCTGTCTCAAATAAATAAATAAATAAAGCCTGGCTGAGCTACTTACTAGCCATATAACTTTGGTCAGGGTACTTAACCTCTTCGTGACTCAGTTTCCACTTCTGTATAGTGGAGATTGCAATGGTACCTACCTCACTGGGTTGTGTAAGAAAAGAAATAACACATGTAGAGGAATATAAAATGTGTTCAGAATATACAAATATGTAGAGACAGAAGGTAGATAAGTGATTGCCTGGGGCCGAGAAGTGGAATAGACATAGGGGAGGGGAGGAGAAATGGGAAATGACTACTAGTGGTTATGGAGTTTCCTTTTATTTTGAGAGGGAGTCTCGCTCTGTCGCCCAGGCTGGAGTGCAATGGCATGATCTCAGCTCACTGCAACTTCTGCCCCCCAGGTTCAAGCGATTCTTCCGCTTCAGCTTCCTGAATAGCTGGGATTACATGCTATCCGCCATCACGCCCTACGAATTTTTGTATTTTTGTAGAGACGAGGTTTCACCATGTTGTCCAGGCTGGTCTTGAATTCCTGACCTCAGGTGATCTGCCCACCTCAGCCTCCCAAAGTGCTGGGATTACAGGCATGAGCCACTGTGCCTGGCCTTTTTCTTTTCTTCTTACAGAGTTTCGCTCTTGTTGCCCAGGCTGGAGTGCAATGGTGCGATCTCGGCTCACTGCAACCTCTGCCTCCTGGGTTCAAGTTATTCTCCTGCCTCAGCCTCCCATGTAGCTGGGATTACAGGCATGCGCCACCACACCCAGCTAATTTTGTATTTTTAGTAGAGATGGGGTTTCTCCATGTTGGTCACGCTGGTCTCGAACTCCCAACCTCAGGTGATCCGCCTGCCTCAGCCTCCCAAAGTGCTGGGATTACAGGCGTGAGCCACTGTGCCCGGCCCCAGAGTTTCTTTTTTATGCGATGAAAATGTTCTAAAATTGATAGTGGCAACAGTTGCACAACTCTGTGAACATACTAAGACCCATTCAATTGTATGCTTTAAATAGGTGAATTGTATGATATGTGAAGTATATATCCATAAAGCTGTGTTGAAAAAGAAATAACACATGTGAAGGACATATAGTTGGCACATAATAGGTGCTCAAAAATGTTGCTTATTTTTACTATTTTTAATACACTGTATTAGTGCCTTGCATATAATTAGGTATTCAATATTTGTTGAATTAAATTTATTTGTTGAATTTAAATTCTAGGTGAATAGTGATGTTTTCTTTCCTGGGAATGCAAAATTTGATATTAATCTCTAGACAACAAACTAAGAAATGGAAAGATACAGCTTTGGTGCTGTAATGATGTCATTCACTATTTGTAGTTAATTGAATAAAAATATGTGTCAGGATTAACTAAAGGCATTCCTAAGGAAATGTCAAGCCTAGATGCCAAGTCTGATCTGTAATCTTGTCCACCATCTTTTCAATAATAAATTCAACCATAACAAATCTCCCTTTCATTTTAACAAACTATGCAGATACCAAGTTTAGGGGTAGGTTTCCTGGTTACTTTTATTTTTTCTAGAGTTGGTCTTTTGGCTTAGTCTTGTACTTTTCTAGGGGATTTGTTATTCTGCTGGGGCAGAATTAAGAAAAAACTGAAATTTATCAAAAATAAATGTCTTTGATAAGAAAATAGGCATAACCATCTATCTTCATGTATATAAATATTTGTGTGTATATATGTGAGTATGTGTACATGAGCATACAGCCAAGGAAATATTGATTATAGAAACCTCTGTGATATCAAATCCAGAATGCAAAAAAAAAAATAGGCATATCTACAAAGGCAGCATTTAACCGTATTTGACTACAATTGAAAGTTAAAAATTGAAATTTTTGAGTGAGGTCCGAAAACAAACTGATAGCAGCAACCAGAGTAAGTTGTGAGACAGGAGCACAAGATGCACGTTTTAATTATTTTTATTTTTTAGAGTAGGTCTTACTCTGTCACCCAGGCTGGAGTGCAGCGGCACGATCACAGCTCACTGCAGTCTCAACCTCTGGGGCTCAGGTGATCCTCCTACCTCAGTCTCCCCAGTAGCTGGGACTACATGCACAACGCCTGGCAAATTTTTGTATTTTTGCATTTTTGCAGAGACGAGGTCTTGCCATGTTGCCCAGGCTGGTCAGGATGCACTTTTTTTTTTTCTTTGATACAGAGTCTCGCTCTGTTGCCCAGGCTGGAGTGCAGTGGCGTGATCTCAACTCACTGCAACCTCCGCCTCCCGGGTTCAAGCGATTCTCCTGCCTCAGCCTCCCGAGTAGCTGGAATTACAGGTGCACACCATCACACCTGGCAAATTTTTGTATTATTACTAGAGATAGGGTTTCACCATGTTGGCCAGGCTGGTCTCAAGCTCCTGATCTCAAGTGATGTGCCTGCCTTGACCTCCCAAAGTGCTGGGATTACAGGCATGAACCACTGCGCCTGGTCCTTAAGATGCACATTTTAAGAGGAGATATATGAGACAAAGTATGTGATTCTTGAACCCCCTCATGCAAGACCCTTCCACCTGGTCACTGATATGAAAGGATGGAGAAATTGTAGATTCAAAGGGTTTGACAGGAAGATTTCTTTGGATAGGCAGTGGGGTGCAAGGTGGCTTCTTCCTTACCTCAAGCTCGTAGTAGGGGCATTGAGAAGACAATATGGAGAGCTTGATGCGTGGGCCAAAATCTGAAAGGCAGAGTAGCCTGTGGCTGGATTCAGGCCTGA
The DNA here is from genome assembly GCF_028858775.2 of Pan troglodytes. Lineage (NCBI taxonomy): Eukaryota > Metazoa > Chordata > Mammalia > Primates > Hominidae > Pan > Pan troglodytes. Next base: position 69,174,667 of record NC_072398.2, read on the forward strand.
AAAAGGCATAGCAACCTTGACAGCAGAGTAGAGGATGGTGGCGGGGAAGGTAAGTGTTGCTGCTCTAAAATGGGAGTTAGGCCAGGTGCAGTGGCTCATGCCTGTAATCCCAACACTTTAGGAGGCCGAGGTGGGCAGATCACTTGAGCCCAGAGTTCGAGACCAGCCTGGGCAACATGATGAAACTTTGTCTCTACAAAAAATCAGCTGGGCTTGGTGGCACAGGACTGTAGTCCCAGCTACTCAAGAGGCTGAGGTGAGGATATCACTTGAGCCGAGGAGGTCGAAGCTGCAGTGAGTCATGATCGTGCCACCACACTCCAGCCTGGGTGACAGAGTGAGACCCTGTCTCAAAAAAAAAAAAAAAAGAATAGGCATTTTCCTAAAGAAAAGAAGAAGAAGGAGGAGGAGGAGTAAATTAAAATCCCAGCACTTTGAAGTCTAAGGTGGATGGATCACCTAAGGTCGGGAGTTCAAGACCAGCCTAGCCAACATGGCAAAACCCTGTCTCTACTAAAAATACAAAAATTAGCTGGGCATGATTGTGGGTGCCTATAATCAGCTACTCAGGAGGCTGAGGCAGGAGAATTGCTTAAACCTAGAAGGTGGAGGTTGCAGTGAGCCAAGATCACACCACTGAACTCTAGCCTGGGCGACAGGGCCAGACTCTGTCTCAAAAAAATAAAATAAAATGGAAGGGATCCCCCTAAGGAGGCAGCCTACCAGCTTGAGTGGACCCCAGAGAAAGAGGAATATTTGGCTACAGGACACTGGGAGTGGCCACCCAAAGGGGAGGCAATCAATATACACATCCAGAGAGTTGTAGCTGCAGAGGCTGAGCAGGAGAATCTTTAAAGAACCCAGGACCTCTAAGAGAAACAATGGGCTTTACCCATCTACCAAGCCTGGGGTAAAGCCACCTTACAACAGTACCAGTCACGTAAGAATGTTCTTGTATCCCTTACGGCTCTTCCCTGACTCCTCAGTTCCCTGCCTTCCACCCTGGGCAGGGTAGGAATAATAATTAGCAAACCTGAGGAAACGGATATACTCCAGACAGGAAAGGAGAAAAGAAGGACCACGCCTCACTTCATGGAAGGAGGCAGCACTAATGCAGGAAGTCCTAGATCAAAACGGATAGAAGTTGTACCTTTGAGTAAAGATTAAAATGTTGATTCATATACTGGGCTGAATATTTTATTACTAAATTAATACTGTGTTTGCAAGCTAATGTGATATAAGACTTTAATTAACTACAATGGATGAGAAAAGTCATGGGGCTTGCCTGAGTTTTTATGCAGGAGTAAAAGGAATTTCCCCACTTAGGACAGTGAGAGAACAAAATAAAGTTGCTTCTATTATTACACCCCTGAGTCTTGTTTAGTCGCATGCATGAATAATGACCTTTACCAAAGACATAACCTTTACCAAAAGGAAGGATTCTTTTTGTTTGTTTGTTTTGAGACAGGGTCTCACTCTGTTGCCCGGCCTGGGGTGCAGTGGCGCGGTCAGCTAATTTTTGTATTTCTTGTAGAGATGGGGTGTCGCCGTGTTGCCTAGGCTGGTCTTGAACTCCTGGGCTTAAGGGGTCCTCCTGCACTGGTCTCCCAAAGTGTTGGGATTACAGGTGTGAGCCACCACAACTGGCCCAAAAAGAAGGATTCTGAGAGAACCTGAGCCAGCAAAAAGTAATGGTAGAGATAGAAAAGCAGAAAGCCAGTCATAGCAGCATCAATAACATTCCACAGGCAAGAATGAAATGATAAAAGGAGAAAGAAATGGGAAAAAGAGAATTAAAAAGCAATAAGCAAACATGGTTTACCTTTGGAACATTGAATAAAAGGAAGAAATTATAAAGAAAAATTGAAAATTAGCAGCAACAGTCCAGAAAAGTTCAATGCTTATAAAAACCCTAAAAATCATTTTATTTTATTTTATCTTATCTTATCTTACTTTATTTTATTTTATGTTTTTTGAGACAGGGTCTAGCTCTGTCCTCCAGGCTGGAGAGCAGGGGCATGATCTTGGCTCACTGAAACCTCCCAGGCTCAAGCCATCCTCTCATCTAAGCCTCCTGAGTAGCTGGGACTACAGGCATGCGCCACCACACCCACCTGGTTTTTGTATTTTTTGTAGAGAAGGGATATCACTTCATTGACCAGGCTTGTCTCAAACTCCTGAGCTTAAGTGGTCCACCCACCTCAGCCTCTCAAAGTGCTGGGATTACAGGCATGAGCCATTGCATCTGGCCTTATATTTTTTTGACACAGGATTTCACTCTATGGGCCAGGCTGAAGTGGTATGACCACAGCTCACTGTAACCTCAGACTCCTTGGGCTCAAGTGATCCTCCCATCTCAGCCTCCTGAGTGGCTGGGACCACAGGTACATGCCACCACACCTGGCTAATTTTTACATTTTTAGCAGAGACCAGGTCACATTGCCCAGGCTGGCCTTAAACTCTGGGCCCAAGCCATCCTCCCACCTCCACCTTCGAAAGTGCTAGAATTATAGGCATGAGTGGCCACCATGCCCAGCCTAAAAACCAGTTTCTGAAAAATGGCAAGATGCTTTATATCATTAGCAATCAAGGAAAGACAAAATAAAACCATAATGAGAAGTCATTTGATACTTTTGTCAGAGTTTAAGCCAAACTTTATATCCAGATTTGCAAAAATTAAAAGGTCTGATGATATTACATGTTGGCAAAGATGTGAAACAGTGGGAGTTTTTATTCACTTCTGAGGGCTGTGTAAGTTGGTACAATGATTTTATAAAACATTTTGGAAATATGCAGTAAAATTGAAGATATGCCCATGGCCCAACAATTTCATTCAAAATAGTCCACATTCTCAAACTCTTTGTTACTAGGCCAATAAGATAAAGAACTCATGCAAGGATGTAAATCAACTAATCAACTATGTCACTAAATATACTACTTAGGGATGAGCTGACTTTTTTTTTTTTTTTTTTTTTTTTTTTTTGAGATGGAGTCTTGCTCTGTCCCCCAGGCTGGAGTGCAGTGGCGGGATCTCAGCTCACTGCAACCTCCGCCTTCCGGGTTCACACCATTCTCCTGCCTCAGCCCCCCGAGTAGCTGGGACTACAGGCGCCCGCCACCATGCCCAGCTAATTTTTTGTATTTTTAGTAGAGATGGGGTTTCACCGTGTTAGCTAGGATGGTCTCGATCTCCTGACCTCGTGATCTGCCCGCCTCGGCGTCCCAAAGTGCTGGGATTACAGGCGTGAGCCACCGTGCCCGGCCAAGCTGACTTTTTTTAGATAAGACTTCCTTAATGAAGGAGACAGTATGATGATATATATTTTTACACAAGCTTCTTATCTCACTGCAGACTTGGATTAAATGGTTTGCCGCCGTAAGAAACTCACCCAGGTGCACAAGAAGACAAGTACAAGGAATTTTACAGAAGCATCGTTTATAATAGCAAAAATAGGAAATAACATGTCCGTCAATAAAAGAATGGGTAGTAAACTGAGGAATATTCATACAATGAAAGACCAAGAAACAGTGAAAATAAATTTAAGGATGTATCACACAAATATAATTTTTAAAAAGCAGGTTGCAGGCCAGACGCGGTGGCTCACGCCTGTAATCCCACAACTTTGGGAGGCTGAGGTGGGTGGATCATCTGAGATCGGGAGTTTGAGACCAGCCTGACCAACATGGAGAAACCCTATCTCTACTAAAAATACAAAAAATTAGCCAGGCATGGTGGTGCATGCCTATAATCCCAGCTACTCGGGAGGCTGAGACAGGAGAATCACTTGAACCCAGGAGGCCGAGGTTGTGCTAAGCCGAGATCGCACCATTGCACTCCAGCCTGGGCAACAAGAGCAAAACTCTATCTCAAAAAAACAAAAAAATTAGCTGGGTGTGGTGGTGGGCGCCTGTAGTCCCAGCTACTCGGGAGGCTGAGGCAGGAGAATCGCTTGAACCCGGGAGGCGGAGGTGGCAGTGAGCCGAGATCATGCCACTGCACTCCAGCCTGGCGACAGAGCGAGACTCCGTCTCAAAAAATAAAAATAAAAACGTTGCAGATAGATATATATAGTATGATGCCACTTCCATAAAGCTTAAAAGCATGCACAGTACTGGTATAGATTATTTAGGAACACATACAAATGTAGTAAAAGATTTTTAAGTGCTGAGGAATAAAAAATACTAAATTCAGAAAAGTGATTACCTCCTGAGGGAGCAGAAGAGATTAATATGTGGTAGGGGTGAACATAGGTAGCTTCAACTATGTTGGTAACATTTGATTTCTTAAGCTAGGTGTGGATACACAGATGATTGTATTATTATCTTTGTAGCTTTTTTATTTTCAAAATATTAAATAATAATTTTTTAAAATAAAAATAAATAATAGGAATTTTAATATACTAGTGGGGAATGGGAGAAAGAACAGCCAAGAAGGAGGCATAAAGGTTACAAGAAAATAACTTCACACAGTTGAAATGATATCCTACTGATTTGAGGCTTAAGAAACTTTTCCTCTTTGTAACCCTGGACAGACAAATACAGTTGTTATTTTTATCGAAGTTTAAGCCAAAATTTATATCTAAGAAAAAACAGCAGCAACTACCTTGAAGGTAAATTAGCAGCAGTTCCAGTAAGAAGTAACTACCCCTAGGGAACGGTAGGGCAGAATCAACTCTACCCATCCTGGCTCTAAGCTACTTTTTCTTTTATTTATTTATTTATTTATTTATTTATTTATTTTTGGATTTATTTATTTATTTTTTATTATACTTTAAGTTTTAGGGTACATGTGCACATTGTGCAGGTTAGTTACATATGTATACATGTGCCATGCTGGTGCGCTGCACCCACTAACTCGTCATCTAGCATTAGGTATATCTCCCAATGCTATCCCTCCCCCCTCCCCCCACCCCACAACAGTCCCCAGAGTGTGATATTCCCCTTCCTGTGTCCATGTGATCTCATTGTTCAATTCCCACCTATGAGTGAGAATATGTGGTGTTTGGTTTTTTGTTCTTGCGATAGTTTACTGAGAATGATGATTTCCAATTTCATCCATGTCCCTACAAAGGACATGAACTCATCATTTTTTATGGCTGCATAGTATTCCATGGTGTATATGTGCCACATTTTCTTAATCCAGTCTATCCTTGTTGGACATTTGGGTTGGTTCCAAGTCTTTGCTATTGTGAATAATGCCACAATAAACATACGTGTTCATATGTCTTTATAGCAGCATGATTTATAGTCCTTTGGGTATATACCCAGTAATGGGATGGCTGGGTCAAATGGTATTTCTAGTTCTAGATCCCTGAGGAATCGCCACACTGACTTCCACAATGGTTGAACTAGTTTACAGTCCCACCAACAGTGTAAAAGTGTTCCTATTTCTCCACATCCTCTCCAGCACCTGTTGTTTCCTGACTTTTTAATGATTGCCATTCTAACTGGTGTGAGATGGTATCTCATTGTGGTTTTGATTTGCATTTCCCTGATGGCCAGTGATGATGAGCATTTTTTCATGTGTTTTTTGGCTGCATAAGCTAAGCTACTTTTTCAAACCAGCCAAGAGATGTCATCTTCTTGCCTCAACCCAGCCCCTCCTCTACCTAAATTCCTACCAGGGAAAGAGGCGCGGAAAAGCAGAACAGCTGGTTCTAAGTAAAAAGAGACTCGAAGATAATGCTAACATTGTCCAAATGGGGATTCACTCAAGCCAAACAATTACATTGTCTTCGATGGCAATTTCGTTAATTGCATTCTCATTACATGTTCTTTTATAAAACAGTTTTCTAGCCTTAAGGGACACATGAAAACTTCTTAGTTTTATGTTGAACTTACTTTGTGTGACTTTAAGAAAAAAATCAAGATATTAAAATTTAGGGGAATTACGGCTGGGTGCAATGGCTCACACCTGTAATCCCAGCACTTTGGGAGGCTGAGGTGGGTGGATCACCTGAGGCCAGGAATTCGAGACCAGCCTGGGCAACATGGTGAAGTCCTGTCTCTACTAAAAATGCAAAAATTAGCCGGGCCTGGTGGTTCCCAGCTGAGGCACGAGAATTGCATGAACCCGGGAGGCAGAGGTTGCAGTGAGCTGAGATTGCACCATGCACTCCAGCCTAGGTGACAAAGTGAGACACTGTCTCAAAAATAAATAAATAAATAAATAAAATTTAGGGGAATTAAAAACTAGAAATTAAGTTTTTCAAGTATACATCTCTCTAATAATAAAATAACCACTTAAAGCGAAAAAAGGAAAAAAAAAAGAATGGTTAACTAGTAGATCCACTCTAAAAGTAGAGCATCAAGCATTAGTAACTCTAAATAAATAGAAAATATGTTTTAGAATTTGAAAACATTAGTGAGGCAGATGGTATTTTCCAAAGATGGCTGCACCAATATATTTCATCCCACATGTTTTTCTTATAATGTGATGTTGACATTTCTGCATTGAGAGATGGGGTCTGAGTTCCCTCTTCTTGAATCTGGGTGGGCATTTGTAATGGCCTCAACCAATAGAAGACATCATAAATGGTACAATGTGACCTCAGAAGTTAAGTCATAAAAAATTCAGATTCTGCTCTGTTTTCTCTTTCTAGGGACAAATGCTTTTGGAATCCTGATCTGACATGAAAAAAGTTCACCTGAAGCTGCCATCCTGGAAGACTATGAGATGGAGATGCCCAAGAAGCCCCAGGTATTCCTAATCCCAATTGTTTAAGTCTTTCCAGTGTTAACCACCAGACATGCGATGGATTAAGGACTCCAGATTATTCCAGTTCCGAGCTGTCTTAGTCAGGGTTCTCCGGAAAAGTTATTACATGATTACAGAGGCTGGCAAGTCTGACGTCTGCAGGGTAGACCAGCAAGTCAGAGACCCATGGAAGTTGATGTTGCAGCTCAAGTCCAAAGGCAATCTGCTGGCAGAATCCTCTCTTCTGTTTCCTCAGTGTGTTTTTACTTAAGAAACTGATTGGATGAGCCCCACCCACATTATGGAGGGTAATTTACTTTACACAAAGTTTACTTATTTAAATGTTAATCTTGTTTAAAAAAATACCTTCAAAGCAACATCCACACTGGTGTTTAACCAAGTATCTGGGTCCTATGACCTTGCTAAATTGACACATAAAATTAACCATTACACCAACCATTAAGCTACCCCAGCTAACACCAACTGGAACAGCAACAAGCCACTCCACCAAGTACGCCCAAATTGTAGAATTGTGAGCATAATAAATATTGTTATTTTAATCCACTAGCTTTCAGGATAATTTGTTATTCAGCATTAGTAGCTAGAAGTTATATTTGTAAACCATAGTCTATTTGTATATACATTTGTTGTTTCATTCCTTTTTTTTGAGACGGAGTCTCGCTCTGTCACCCAGGCTGGAGTGTAGTGGCGTCATCTTGGCTCACTGCAAACTCCGCCTCCCTGGTTCAAGTGATTCTCCTGCCTCAGCCTCCCAAGTAGCTGGGATTACAGGCACCCACCACCATGGCCAGCTAATTTTTTTTTTTTTTTTTTTTTTTTGTGACAGAGTTTCCACTCTTGTTGCCCAGGCTGGAGTGCAATGGCGTGATCTCGGCTCACTGCAACCTCCACCTCCCAGGTTCAAGTGATTCTTCTGCCTCAGCCTCCCACGTAGCTGGGATTACAGGCACCTGCCACCAGGCCCAGCTAATTTTATGTATTTTTAGTAGAGACAGGGTTTCACCATGTTGGCCAGGCTGGTCTCGAACTACTGACCTCAGGTGTTCCACCCCTCTCGGCCTCCCAAAGTCCTGAGATTATAGGCATGAGCCACCGCATCTGGCTTCATTCACTTTTATTTTCACATTTGTTTTGGGCAGGAAGGACATTAAAACATAATCACTAAAATTGGGAGCCAGTCAGAATGGAGCAGAATCAGAGGCCCTCCTTATTGGACTGGGTGTAAGCTCCTTGGTTGTTAGATTTTGGAAATCAGCAGCTATTTACCAATCAGTGTGGAATTATGTTAATATTTAAATAACAAAACCAGTGCAGGCTAGGTATCAGCTAAGCATGAGGTATGATACCTTATTGCAGTGTTTTCAGTGGGCTTTAGCCCATTTATTTGATCATCCTAATAGCCTTAGAAGAAAAACACAGCAAGACTTTGCCTTTGGTGAGAATGCACTGGACAACCTAAGCAGAGTCTGTTTTTCACTGGGCAGATCTCCAGGTATGAGTCTATCTCAACAACATTGTGTTTGTCTCATGATGGATGCTACTCAGCCCTGAGACCGCAACTCAACTCAAAGGAATTGCCCTGAGATTTTGAGACTCTGTGGGAGGGCACATGATGGAACCTGTTGCTGATCAGATACCTAAAACACAAAACACACAAAAAATCATGTAGAATGTACCTTAAAGTTCTTTGAGTATTCAGCCATTTGGAGTGACAGATAAAATACCAGTAAGGAAACAATGTTTGTCTACCACACAGAAAAAGAGAAACTTGAAATTTGGGCTCATCAGTGGCTCAGAATCTCACTCTTCTAAATGTGAAGTTAACCTGACCATTGTGAAAAGCCATAGCTTGGAACAGAAGAAACTCTAATTAAACAGAGTCTAGTAAAATTAAAACAGGGCCCTTTACCTCATTGACTTTACTTACAATCTCTTGTTGGTAAATATGAAAACAGATGGGTTCTGCTTTATTGCTAGGTAACAGTGTATTGCTATCTATGAAAGTCAAGGCATCACTCCAGGGAAAAGATCAGAGAGATCTTCAATCTACCTTGTGCCTAAATGAATTTAGCAACAAACAAGCCTAAATAAGCACAAATTCATTTTGGATGGTCTGGGAATTTATTTCATGACTTTAAAAAAGATGTTAAAATCGACACCCCAAATAATCTATAAATATAATTAACATTGATTTTGCACAAACCAGTTGCTGAGAATGAAATTCTTGTGATAAAATAGCTCAGGGTTTATAAGGGCTTAAAACTTTCATAGTTCAGTAGCAGGGTATTGTTGATCTAACCTACATCTGATTGCAAACCTTGTACTCACAATGACTTGCCCTGTGACTCTAGAATAACAAATTTAATCCCTGTGGACTTAGTATTAGCAGGAATTCTAATTTTAAGGTATGTATCTTTTTTTGAAGTATAGGATACATCTTGAAGATTTGGTGGAACTATAGGACAAACAGCTAAATCACCACCTTGTTTGAGTTATTGGTTCATAGTGGTTGGGAAAGGTAACTAGGATTTAGGAAGTACATGCTGTAATATGTAAAGATGACAAAAAAGAATAAAGATGCCCTTCACAAAGTTAGTTATTCACAATCAAAAATAAAACAACTTGTTTAATGCAGTGCTGTGCATTTAGCTGACAGTTAATAAAAACTCGTTGAATGGACGGGTGAATTAATTCATCCATCAGTGAGATAAGCTAGGAGGAACTAGCTGGAAATCCAAGGCAGAACAAATCCACTTCTTAAGTATCTGGTTGTTCAGAACAAAGTAGTTTTGGGGATTAAATTACATGTCTGGAATATTGCTTCAGATCCACGTTTCACTTTCGTTGGCTAATCTCTCCTTAAGATTAGTAGTGAAGTGCTCTTGGAATAAAGCCAAGCAATGGAGTTAGTTTCTTCCTCCTTTATTTCTGGTAAGGTCAAAAGCAAACTGGGATTTAGCAAACCTGAGGCTGGCTTTAAACAAACAAACAAACAAACAAAGACTTAGAATCATAGACTCATTTACTGTAGCAATTGTGAGACAGAAACAATGGGTACATCTTAAAAGCATTGTTTAAAAAAAGCATTGTTGAGTGAAAAAAAATGAAGTTGCTTAAATGATGTTTGTAGTCTGACATTTACATAAAATAAAAGCCAAAATAATTCTATGTATATGTACAAATCTATAACATATATAAAAATGGTAAATTCTGGTGGTGGGGAGATGAGGCCAATTTTGATACATTTAATTGCTATGATTTGCTTCCATTTTGTTAATGTCTTCAACAAGATTTGTGAATCAGACAGCCAATATATTTAAATCTAACTACTAAGTCTTTCCTATTTCTCTAAATTAAGTTTTATACCAGTTAAGAAAAAGAGTACTTCTGAAATGTGTTATTTGGGAATGTTTTTAAGCTTTAAAAATTATGTTTTCCTACATTTAATCTTTACAAACCTTCAAAGATTAGTTTCTTTCAATGTTGAGTATCTTCTTTAATATATTCCCAATGGGGGCTTCCTTGAAGTAGTGTAGCTAACAGGCATGGTAATCACTTTAACTATACAAAGGCAATGCCTTTTTCTTAGAACACTCTTAAAAAGAAGAGTGTCTCTCTTAAGAGCATCTCTCTGTTTTGATGCTGATTTATAGCCTAATAATACAAATGAAATATGCAATGGGACATCTTATAGCAAGACAGCTGCAATTTTTTAAAAAGCTGAAGGATATGTCAGAATGAGGTTATATGTAATCAAACCAGGTTATATTTTACAAGGGATGAATCACCCTATTCACAGGCAGTGGAAAGTTTTAAACTTTTGACAGGAGATTTTCTGTGGTCCTTCCAAAAATAGAAAAAGGCAGCTGGGTGCCCAGCCTGGAAGAAGACCCTCAGGTTTTAGTGAGACTCACTGACTACTAAAAACACTCCTGGAATCCCAGGACTGAGTGCACCCACCTGTTGAAAAAGGAATGAGAATCTGTGAGCATTTGGTTACAAATCCTACTGCATTAACAGAAAGCCCACAAAATATTATAAAGGGGAAAAAGCAGCTGAAAAACTGTCAGGCAGAAATAAGAGTAATAATGAAGTGGTAGCTGGTTTTGGAAATATATGTGATTACATGTATTATTAAGCAGGGATTGAAAAACATTCTAACATACACTGATCATGTATTAAATGTGTATATATTCTAATTTTCATTATATATATAAATGGTTATAACACATATGTATTTTATATAACACATATATGACAAACACTTGTATAACCTCCAATAACCTCAATACTTTCATATACTTTGTCTTGTTTAATTCTTATCAAACTCTATGATATATTACAATCAGTCCTCTTTCACAGATAAGGAAATTTATTGGAAAGGTGAAATGATTTGCTTATGGTCACAAGGTTGGAGAAGTGGTATAGCTAGAATTTGAACCTCCCTTTTCTGAATCCAGAATGTATAACTATTCCATTACACCACGTGGCTGTGCAAAGCCATTCTAAGAAAGACTGCCTGCATGTCCTATAAACTTCCATGTACAAAAATCAAGGACTTGCCTTGAACCCTTGAACTGGGCCAAACTGTACACTGCCAACCACAACATCCTGGAAAATATTGATGTTGTCCCATAGATCCCATATACTTTGTTCATTCCTTTTCATTTCTTTTTTCTTTTTTCTCCTCTGACTATATTTTCAAATAGTCTGTCTTCAAGCTCACTGATTCTTCTGTTCGATCAATTCTGCTGTTGATGCTTTCTATTGCATTTTTCATTTCATCTATTGTAATTTGTAGTTCCAGGATTCCTGTTTAATTTTTGTGTTTATTGTTTCAATCTCTTTGTTAAACTTCACTGATACATTTCTGAATGGATTCTCGATGTTTTCTTGAAGTTCATTGAACTTCCTTAAAACAGCTATTTTGAATTTTTTGTCGGAGAATTACACATCTCCATCACTTTAGGGTCAATCTCTGGCACCTTATTTTTTCTGTTTGGTGAGGTCATATTTCCCTGAATGCTCTTGATGCCTATGTAGATGCAATGATGTCTGCACATTGAAGTATTAGGTATTTATTTCAGTCTTCACGGTCTGGCTTTATCTGTGCCTGTTCTTCTTCAGAGGTCCTTCCAGGGATTCTAAGCAGACTGACTGATATGTTCCCTTAGGCTGTGATTACTGCAGCTGTCCCAGCACTAGAAGAGACTCTGAGCCCAGGCTTGCCATTAGTCTCATGAGGGCTCCAAGGTTGATGGGGCTTTCCAGATGGACCTGGAGAAGATCCAAGGAGGGTACTGGGACTGTGTGGGAACACTGACAAGGGACCTGGATCCAGAAGACTATGTCCCAGTGGCCCAGCAGATCTTTGCATAGACAAGATGAGTCCCCAATTGCAGTGAAAGAGGCCATTTCCCCATAGCATTTTGACTTGGGGAACTCCAGGGCCCTTATCAGTTTCTGTTAGTCCCTTCAGCTCTCATTCACTTAATTGGCTGAAATTTTCTTGGAAGCCCACAAAGCTCGCATTTCTTTCTTCCAAAAGGGGGAAATGCAATTACTACTGGAAAAAAACTACTATAGAGGGAACCCTCAAGGAACTCACTGTACTTTCCATCTCTATATTTTCAGTTCTTGAAAACAAGGAGAAAGTATCACCTAGTGAAACATTTCAAGACCTACTAACCTCTCTACTCTGAAAACTTATGGTCCAAATGCACCACAGATATTGACTGTTTTCATTCAGCACAACCAATTAACATACAAATAGATGAAACAAAAAGACTTCCAAACATTAAACAATTTGATTCCCTTATACTAGGAAGCCATTCAGGGAATCAAACCAATTTTTGAGGACTACCTCAAGCAGGGACTAATTATTCCATGCACTAGCCCAGGTAATACCCCCATTCTATGAGTACAAAAACCTAATAACCAGGGATGGAGATCTGTCCTGGACTTAGAAGCCATCAATAACATTTTAATACTCCATTATCTTGTTGTACCTAGCCTGCATACATTACTATCCGCCATACCACCAGGTAGTCAGGTTTTCACTGTGATTGACCTCTGCAGTGCTTTTTTTTCTTTTTTCTTTTTTTTTTTTTAATCATCCTTGTTGATCCAGCTAGCCAGTATCTTTTTGCCTTAACACGGAAAGGACAACAATATACCTGGACAGTAATGCCTCTGGGGTATGCTGATAGTCCCAAATACTTCTCCCAAGTCTTAAAAACAGACATAGCAGATTTGGCACTTCCTTTGCATTCTGTTCTCATAAAATATGTGGATGACTTATTACTTTGTTCCTTTACCTTAAAGGCTTCCATAGAGGACAGCCACTGTCTATTAAAGAAATTAGCCACTAAAAGCCATAAAGCTTCAAAAGAGAAGCTACAACTTTCTCTCTCACAAGTGAAATATTTAGGACATCTAATTTCAGGACAGGGTCTTTTGCTCGATCCCCAAAGAATAAAATCAATCTTGGGCCGGGCATGGTGGCTCATGCCTCTAATCCCAGCACTTTGGGAGGCCGAGGTAGGCAGATCACAAGGTCAGGTGATCGAGACCATCTTGGCTAACACAGTGAAACCACGTCTCTACTAAAACAACAACAACAACAACAAAAATTTACCTGGGCATGGTGTCATGTGCCTGTAGTCCCAGCTACTCAGGAGGCTGAGGCAGGAGAATTGCTTGAGCCTGGGAGGAGGAGGTTGCAGGGAGCCGACATTGCGCCACTGCACTCCAGCCTGGGTGACAGAGCGAGACTCTATCTCCAAAAAAAAAAAAAAAAAAAAAAACCAATCTTGGCTTTTCGTGTTCCCATGACCAAAAGACAACTCTCTGAGTTCTTGAGATTAACAGAGCACTAGATAATGAATCCCAAATTTCTCTGCCATGGCTCAGATTCTGTATTACCTCCTAAAAACAGGCCACTTTGAACCCCTACAGTGGCCTGAGAAGCCTTCTCCTCTTTCAAAAATACTGAGGAGAATCTTCTTGGGCCCCCTGCATTAGGGCATTCTAGAGCCTCCCCCTTTCCGTTTTTGTTCATGAACAAAATGAAAATGGCTTAGGGGTTTTTACCTGAAGGCATGGAGACCATCAGTCCCCTCAAATATTATAGCCAACAGGTCCTGGGGCAACATGACTCCTATCCTATATGTGAGCTATCATAGCCACTGCAAATTTATTAAGTGCGATCAAATAATTAATGATAGGATCTCCTTTAATTTCAATCCATACCTCCAACGACTCACTGCTAGCAGACTCACTTCTTACAGATCCTATTATTATCATCCCTCTAATGTAACTATTGATTGCTGTAACTCTTTGAATCCTGCCACCTTATCTCTTCTTCCTTCTGATGAGACACCACATGACTATATAACACTAACCCCCAGAAAAAACCTATAGGAAGTCCCCATTCCAAATGCTGAATTTGTCTGGTTTACTGATGGATTCTACCTTGAAATACCTCAGGGAAATGTCAAGTTGTCTATGCTGTTGTCTCACTGTCTGAAACCATTGAAAGTGGTTCCCTACCCAAGACTACTTCTGCACAGCAGATAGAACTCTTTGCTCTCTCCTAAGTATCCTGGCAATTAATAAGACTGCAAATACCTATACTGATAGACACTGTGCTTCTGGGGTCAAACGTGATTTTGTTATGCTCTGGAAACAAAGATTTTCTGAACTCTACTGGCCAAAAGATTTAAAAAAACAGTGACTATGTCCTGAAATTACTTGATGCTACCTAAAAACCTAAATCTTTAGCAATAATTAAAATTCCATGACACAAAAAAAACTGATTCTAAAGAAGGTAAAGGAAATGACTTGACTGACAGAGCTGCAAAAGCTGCAGCTTCTATGAACCAACCAACCAAACTCAATACCCCTTTAGATCCTCTAATGGCCAATGCAATACAATCAAGACCTGTATCCACAATGCATGACAGCCCCCAAATTGAAAAAAATATAGGAAAACTGAAGAATGTTTTCATGACTCTAAAACCAGCTGTGATGGTTAATATTAATATTAGGTGTCAACTTGATTGAATTGAAAGATGCTTAGGTAGCTGGTAAAGTATTGTTTTTGAGTGTGTTTGTGAGGGTGTCGCCAGAGGAGACTGACATTTGAGTAGGTAGACTGGGAGAGGAAGACCCACCCTCAATGTAGGTGGGCACCATCCAGTTGGCTGCCAGCATGGCTAGAACAAAGCAGGTGGAAAAAGGTGGGATAAGCTGGCTTGCTGAGTCTTCTGGGTTTCATCTTTCTCCCATGATGGATGCTTCCCTCTGTTCCCCCTGCCCTTGGACATCAGACTCCAGGTTCTTTGGCCTTTGGATTCTTGGACTTACACCAGTGGTTTTCTGGCAGCTCTTGGACCTTTGGCCACAGACTGAAGGCTGCATTGTCAGCTTCTTTGCTTTTGAGGCTTTTGGACTCAGACTGAGCCACTACTGGCTTCTTTCTTCCCCAGCTTGCACACGGCCTGTAGTGGGACTTCGACTTGTGATTGTGTGAGCCAGTTCTTCCTAATAAACTCCCTTTCATACATCCTCTGGAGAACCATGAGTAATACACCAGCCTATAGCATGGGCTCCATAAGAGACCAGTCTTGCCAGAGGGCCTCCAAGATCAAATTTTAGATTATATTAATCACTTAACCCATTGGGGATAAAATGATAATATTATTGGAAACCCTCCCCAAAGGTTGCTTCTCAAGTTTAGCAAAGTTTAGCAAAGATCCCAAGTCTGTCCTAAATACAACCCTAGAAAACATATTCATAGTTCCATAGGGTGTTTTCCTTTAGCTTCAGGATCTTTTGAGATATGACAGATGGATTTTATCTAGCTACTACTATCTCAATGATATAAATTTGTTTTGGTTATGATTTGTATGTTTTCCCACTGGGTGGAAGCCTTTCCCCATTGCAGACTAACAGCCTAAGCAGTAAGTTAAATCTTATTAGGAAAAAATAATCCCAACATGGGGTGTACCCTCAGAACTGTACAGTGACAAAGGCACTCATTTTGCTGGGCAGAATATAAAATCAATATGTAAAATTTTGCCTATTCTGCATTTCCACTATGGCCACCACTGACAGTCCTCTTGATTAGTGGAACATACTGATGGAACAATTAAGACTCAATTGGCGCCAGGCACGGTGGCTCACGCCTGTAATCCCAGCACTTTTGGAGGTTGAGGCGGGCGGATCATGAGATCAGGAGATCGAGACCATCCTGGCTAACACAGTGAAACCCTGTCTCAACTAAAAATACAAAAAAAAAAAAAAAAAATTAGCCAGGCGTGGTGGCGGGCACCTGTGGTCCCAGCTACTCGGGAGGCTGAGGCAGGAGAATGGCGTGAACCCAGGAGGTGGAGCTTGCAGTGAGCCAAGATTGTGCCACTGCACTCCAGCCTGGGCGACAGAGCGAGATTCCGTCTCAAAACAAAAAAAAAAAAAAAAGACTCAATTGGCAAAATTAGTTGAATCTTTCAGTCTGTAGTGGCCAAAAGTTTTGCCCTTGGTGCTGTTTAATCTTAGACCTACCCCTTTTGGAAAACATTGGTTATCCCCATTTGAGATAATTACTGGAAGACCCATGCACTTTATGAATCAAATCTAATCAAAGGTCACGTGCTCACCTACTGTAAGGAACTGGTCCAGGTGTTATAAAAAAATTTGTTTTTCAAGGCTAAGTCTCCTGAACGGACATCTCAATCTGATGGTTACCTGAAATTAAAATTTACCAGGAACCACTCTGCTGCTCAGTCTTGGAATAAGAAGCAGGCAACGTGAGAAGCTGACAGCTGGCCCAAGTGTCTGGCCCCTGCCTGTATAAGACTCCAAAATATTACTCACTCTTTATTACCCTTGTTCTAATTTTTATCCTAATTATAGAACTACTTTATCTGTCATTGAAAGTCTACAAGGACCACAACACCATGTGCCAATCCTTGTACTTCTGCCAAAATAATTTTCTTTTCTTTCTTTCTTTTTTTTTTAGACAGAATCTCACTCTTTCGCCTAGGCTGGAGTGCAGTGGCATAATCACAGCTTACTGCAGCCTTGAACTGGGCTCCAGCAATCCTCCTGCCTCAGCTTCTTGAGGAGCTGAGACTACAGGTGCACACCACCACACCTGGCTAACTTTTAAACCTTTTGTAGAGACAGGGTCTCACTATGTTGCCCAGGCTGGTCTCAAACTCCTGAGCTCAATCAATCTGCCTGCCTCGGCCTCCCAAAGTGCTGGGATTACAGGCGTTCACCATCATGCTCAGCCTTTAAAATGGGTTTTCCTAAATAATTTAAACCTCACATGAATACCTTTTCAAACCTGGGAGAATTTATTTTTAAATCACCTCTTAAATTTTTCCCCCCAAAAAGCAACAATGGCTTACAACAAAAATATTTCACTGAATTGTTTACAGAAGATAATCCATTTTCTAAGTATATTAACAAAATTTACAATTTATTAATTTTAATAAAAATTCATACATGTCTTTTGGTATCTAGAAAGCTGACCTAGTGATTCAAACAGAAAAGATTAGATTCCTGAAATACACTTCTGATTCTATCACTGACTCATTGTGCAGGCTTAAGCAAGTTATCTAATCTCCTGGTATCTTAGTTTCTGCACCTATAAAATGGAGGTAATAATATTTGCTATAAGATAACATCAGCTATGCACTTGAAGAACCTCAGATGGAAGGCGCCAGAAATATTTTGCTATCTGCAGCATGACCTCATACTGTCTGAGAAATGGACCTTACCAGGCTTGTTGATTATCCCAGCACCTTACTTCCAAACTTTTCCTGTTCAACTTACTTTTTTACTTTATTCGTTTCTATTTACCGGGTACTCTTTATGTATTTTAATTTCATTGGCTGTTTTTATTGTTTTGAGGAGAATTGATACTTTGAAGAAACCATGAAACTAAAACTTTAATTTTTTTGTTTAAATTATTATGTTTAAAATTTGAAACAAATTTTTTAAAGCACTTAACTTTCCAATTATGGGAGATGGCTGTAGCTATGAGAGTTATATTAGCTTTATCCATTCATTCCTCTTGTTTACTTAGAGTTTATTTCACATTAATGTTAGCATGCACATATTTACATTACTCCCTGTATACTTTACAAAAGCTTTAAGGCAGATGTTGAGACTGCTATAAATTTGGATGTTTGTGTTCCTTTTCTGCAGGAACGAGATAACAGGTGATATAAGGGCAAAGGGTTCATTGCTTAGAGCTAAATCTAAGCTTAACCTATAGTCCAACCAGCTAATACATGTAGATCTCCTTTGGGCAAACTGCAAAGGTCAAAGGGCCACCTTGGGAATAACCAGATGACTTAAAAAAACAGAACTGCTGATTCAATAACAAAACTTAGAGGTAAAGCCAGAGATAGGAAGTTGGCTGCATTTTCTGAACACAAAAGTACTTCGTTCCCTCTGTCTGCTAACTTGCTTATTCAAGGCTAATGAAAATATTTCAGAGGAGCAAACCTTTGGTCTTTGGAACTTGCCTGTTAACAATAGAAAGCTTAATTCTTTGGAACTATTTCCAAAGGAAAAGATTTCATTGGAATTTGCTCACTCAGATCTTATATTTCAAGCAGCAAGTATTACACTACTCCAACACAGTTTGAGATGCCTGTTGAATGTTGGACAGATCATGGACTATAAGTGATTCTCTTTCAGAGGCTATATCAAGCAAAATATTCTGGGCTTTACATTATATTAAGCTATTACAAACTTTGCCAATTTTATGGAATCAGCATTGACAGAGACTTTAAATATCATCTAGTTCAATTTACTTTTTTTTTTTTTTTTTTTTTTTTTTGAGACGGAGTCTCACTCTGTCGCCAGGCTGGAGTGCAGTGGCATGATCTTGGCTCACTGCAACCTCTGCCTCCTGGGTTCAAGTGATTCTCCTGCCTCAGCCTCCTGAGTAGCTGGGACTGCAGGTGCGTGCCACCACGCCTGGCTAATTTTTTTTAACTTTAGTAGATATGGGGTTTCACCATGTTGGCCAGGCTGGTCTCGAACTCCTGACCTCGTGATCCGCCCGCCTCAGCCTACCAAAGTGCTGGGATTACAGGCGTGAGCCACCACGCTCTGCCCAACTTACTTTCAAATTAGGACATCAGAACCATAATAGGCCTTTGTTATTAGAGAGCATTCTACCTAACAGAGTTCCAAACATTGTCAGGTTTTTATCTCTATAAAGAGGTGTAAATTTCACTAGATAATCCAGTGATTCTATGGGCCAGGCAGTATGTTTCCTCAACATACATGCATTATGTGTTTTTTTTGTTAGTGTAAGTATGGACTTTATTTTTTTTAAAGTCTTTTGAGGACTACAAATTACAAAGTAAAAGCAGATCACTACATAGAAATCTAGTGAATACATTTTGCCTGTGCATGAAAACTTTATCAAAGTTATTCATTTAACAAATTCACCCCATTCACAATATTCAGCTATAATGTTCTTTTAAAGGTTACTATACCTTTATTTAAAATTATGTTACGTTATTCCCTCAAAATGAACTTTTAAACGACAAACTTTTGGCTCATAAGAATGGCACCTTCAAAAGGGATGACTTCCACTCAATCTCTGGTGGCATTATTCCAGGCTAGTTTCTTTCACCAGTTAAAAACCTTCAAAATGTTCACTTTTAACACAGTCTTTCCATAAAAAATATGGCTACATTCCACCACCACCCCCCCAAGCATCGTATGCTTATATTATTTAATGCCATTTTTGCTCCTTAAGAAGTGGATACTGCCTGAGTATGGTGGCTCACGCCTGTAATTCCAGTACTTTGGGAGGCCGAGGTGGGTGGATCACTTGAGTCCAGGAGTTCTAGACCAGCCTGGGTGACACAGAGAACCCATCTCTACAAAAATTAGCTGGGTGTGGTGGTGTGTGCCTGTAGTCCCAGCTACTCAGAAGGTTGAGGTGGGAGGATTGCTTGAGCCTGGGAGGCGGAGGTTGCAGTGAGCCGAGATCATGCCACTGCACTCCAGCCTCAGTAACAGAGCAAGACCCCATCTCAAAAAAAAAAAAAAAAAAAAAAAGAAGTGGACATTATGATGGAATACAATGTAGAATTGTAGAATGATGGTTAAGAATGCAGATTCTGGAGTTAGACTGAGTTCAAATCCTAGCTCCAACAGTTACTAACAGTAGTTCTGGGTCTGTGTTTCCTCATTGGTAACAGAAAGATAGTAATAGCACCTACTTCAAATATTATGAAAATTAAATGATATAGTATATGTATGGTGCCTAGCATGGTGCCTGGCACATATTAAATGGTCAATAAACGTTACTGACTTAATTATTTACAGACTACACTAAGCTTACAGTGTGACATAGGTTGGGTTTTCTGAGAAGCAGACTCAAGAGTACAAGGTATTTAGTAGGGAGTGCCTTGGTATCAACACCCATGGAAAGGAGGAAAAGGAAGGAGAGGGGAGAGGAAAAAGTCATGCTATAATACAGGCCCCATAGCTCCAGCCAACCCTATAGGGAAGCTCTGGAGTGCAAATGGCCCACCATAGTTGCACTGTGTGGGGCTGAGGCCAAGCCTTTGTATCCCGTGTCATTAGAGTGCACCACTCTCCCCCTCCCCAACGTAGTCTTGAGCAAGGTGGTTTTCTGCAGCTGAGGCAAGCTGTGAAGTGGTTGAGAGTGAAGGCTGTCCACTGAACACACTCCCAGCAGATGGCAAAACAAATTACTCCTTGAAAGGAGATCCAGGTTGCACATCTCCGTGTTCAACACAGGATAGTCTGTGCAGCACTTGGAAAATATCAACAAATTATAGTTACTTCAAGAAAAGAAAGTGAGGTTGATTAAGGATGGGAGTAGGATGGTGAAGATGAATGGGAAGAATAAACCATGGAGAGAAAGAGCTATTTGCATGTGATCAAAAAGCTTTCTTGAAAAAAAATTCTTAATTAAAAAATAAAAAAAAAACCTTTTAAATTTTATAACTAGAGATGGGGTCCCACTATGTTGCCCAGGCTGGTCTTAAACTCCTGGGCTCAAGTGATCCTCCCACCTCATCCTACCAACGTGCTGGGATTACAGGCATGAGCCACTGTACCCAGCCAGGAAAGCTTTCTTATTCTTTATAGTACCCCTGATTTGGGGCAAGGGTGGATTCTGATAACTATAAGGCCTTTTGTTTAATAAACTTTGTGATGGGTTGGGGTTTGTAATGGAGGTATAAGATGGGAAGAAAGCCCAAGTTCTTCGTATGACAAGGGTCACCTAAGAGGCTGGAAGTAGGAGCCATCACAGTTGATGCCACACAGGAAAAGGGGAGAGAACTGTTGGTGGTTAAGAATTTTGGTAAATGAGGCCGGGTGCGGTGGCTCACACCTGTAATCCCAGCACTTTGGGAGGCCAAGGCGGGTGGATCACCTGAGGTCAGGAGTTCGAGACCAGCCTGGCCAACATGGTGAAACCCCGTCTCTACTAGAGATACAAAAATCAGCCAGTGTGGTGGCCCAGGCCTGTAATCCCAGCTACTCGGGAGGCCCAGGCAGGAGACTCGCTTGAACCTGGGCGGCGGAGGTTGCAGTGAGCCGAGATCGCACCGCTGCACTCCAGCCTGGGTGCCAGAGCAAGACTCTGTCTCAAAAAAAAAAAAAAAAAAAAGATAGTAGTTACATTATTTTCCCCATTTTTAGACAAGGAAACTGAAGCATAAAGAGCATAAGTTGCTAGTGTCATTCAGTGAGAAAGGCATGGAGCTGGGATTTGGCCCTAGGCAGTCAAACTCCAGACTGTAGGGCCTGTACTCTTAATCATACTCTCCCTCGTTACAGTAAGGATAAGGATGCTTCTGTTTTCTGTGGGATGTGTTTTTTGTGTACTATCAACAATTTTTCCTCTGTAGGAAATTGCCAGTGCTCTGGATGCAAATGGATTTTTCCTTAGGAATTCAGAGTTGCTGAGTTTTGCATCAAGACTGAAAGAGGCCAAAAAGAGAAGCTGTGTGGTAAGCAGGGGCAGTTAACCAATCCCTGGGGTACATGTAAGCATTTTGAAAAAGATTAACTGTGAGTCAACATTGCAGTAAATTTAGTTATAAAATCATGATTATGTATGCAAATATGTGTCAACAGGTAGGACTGTGTGATGACTCATCCTACTCAAAATTCTCTAGACTCGGTTTGTGCAATATTGGATTCTACAATGCTGAGCAAGGGAAGAAAAGTGTTTAAAGGAGAGCCACAAATAAGAATATATAGGTTGAATATAAACTTTATAGAGCCTGAATAGATTGGAATGGAATAGACAGAGGCTTCACACTCCTTCCCACATGCATTGTCCTATGCATCTCTTCATCTGGTGTTCATCGGTATCCTTTGTAATATCCTTTATAATAAGCTAGTAAATGTGAGTACAGTCATGTGTCACTTAATGAAGGAGATACATTTTGAGAACTGTGTTGTCACCAGGCGTGGTGGCTCTTGCCTGTAATCTCAACACTTTGGCAGGCTGTGGTGAGAGACTTGCTTGAGCCCAGGAGTTTGAGACCAGCCTTGGCAAAATAGTGAGACTCCATCTCTATAATAAATAAATAAAAATAAAAAAGACGATTGCATTGTTAGGCAATTTTGTTATTGTGCAAACATCTTAAGAGTGTCCTTCCACATAGCTAGAGGGTATAGCCTACTACACACATAGGCTATATGGTATATCCTGTTGTCTAGGCTGCAAACCTGTACAGCATGTTCCTGTACTGAATACTGTAGGGAATT
The DNA here is from genome assembly GCF_028858775.2 of Pan troglodytes. Lineage (NCBI taxonomy): Eukaryota > Metazoa > Chordata > Mammalia > Primates > Hominidae > Pan > Pan troglodytes. The sequence continues at coordinate 69,197,177 of NC_072398.2, forward strand.
GTAACACAATGGCAAGTGCAGTTAACAATGGAACAACTAGAGGATTAGGGGTTTGACACCCACACAGTCAAAAATCCATGTATAACTTTTGACTTCCCCAAAACTTTACTAATAGCCTACTGCTAACTGGAAGACTTACCAGTAACATAAACAGTTGATTAACACATGTATTATATACTGTCTTCTTATAATAAAGCTAGAGAAAGTAAAATATTAAGAAAATCCTAAGGAAAACATATTTACCGTACTGTACTGTAATTATCAATACTGTAAATTTAGGGTTGGTTAAATGCCCCTCCATTTCCAAAATGAGTCAGCTGTCTGAAATGGCAGGCAACTGCAGCTACAGACCTCAATCAAAGTACTTATCAAGCAATTCAACTTTTTCTCGTAATGTCATTTTTTTCTCTGCTTCTTGGGAGCATTTCTAGCATCACTGGTGGCACTTTGTATGGGACTCATGGTGTTATTCAAGGTTTAGGGTATCGCATTAAACATGATGAAAAACGTGAGAAGTGTGAGAGATCACTTTTTACTGCAATACGCAATTTACTAGAGCCAAGAACTGCTTGTGTGGAGATGATTAGCTCACAGGGTGTTTTATGTGGATACTCTCAACCCTTGAGTTCTGCTGTAATAGCAACAGGAGGTGGTTACAAACTTATTTCAGTGGAACAGTAGGTACTACAGTTAATTTTACGCAGTTGTTTGTTTTAATTAGTTAATTAGACAATTTTTGTTCTTTCCATAGCTTTAGTGGTACAAGTGGTTTTTTGTTACATGGAAGAATTGTATCCTGGTGAAATCTGGACTTTTAGTATACTCGTCACCTGAAGAGCACACATTGTACCCACTAGCTAATTTTTCATCAGTTACGGTTTAATAGTGCATTTTTAGATTTTTAAATATTTATCTAGACTGCAAATGGTACAATGTATGGTCTGTGTTTGTGTGTATAGGTTTTGATAAATTTTAACTTTTTAAAATAGATTTATGTATGGTAGTAAATGATAGACTAGTATCTACATGTATTTTATGTACTCTTCACATACCTTTAATTTTTTTGATATTTCTAGTCTATGAGGTTCATCTGGTTTTTCAAATTGTTGCAAATCTCCAAAAAATTTTCCAATACATTTATTGAAAAAAAATCCATGTATAAGTGGACCCACACAGTTCAAACCCATGTTGTTCAAGGATTGACTATTTGTCTATCTAAACATACCTAAACATAGAAAAGGTACAGTAAAAATACGGTATTATAATCTTATGGGATCACCATTGTCTATGCGGGCTGACATTGAAATGTCATTATGTACAGCATGACTGTATAGTGTTCCCGAGTTCTGTGAGCCTCTCTAGCAAACTAATGGAGCTCAAGAAGGGGTTATGGGAACCCTAACTTATAGCTAGTTGGTTAGGACCCTTGGTCACCATCTGGGGCTTCTGATTGTCATCTGAAGTGGGAGCCATCTTGTGGCACTGAGCCTTCAACCTATGGTATCTGACGCTATCTCCAGGTAGTGTAAGAAGTGAATTGAATTAGAGGACACCCAGCTGGTGTCTGCTGCAAAATTGCTTATTTGCTTAATGCGTGGGGAACCCCCCTCCACACACATCTGGAGTCAGAAGGGTGTTGTGAGATTAAAGTGGGAGAAACTGAATTTGTTTATTCCTATATTCAGAATGGGGTCCTTGAGAACATCATAGTGGTAAGCATAGATGTTCTAAAGCCAGACTGCCTGGGTTCATCTCTCTGCTCCAACACTTCGAGAGTTACTTTAGCTCACTGTGCTTCAGTTTCCTATTAAGTTGGGATAATAATACCATCTCATAGAGTAACTTAAGAATTAAATCAGTTAATATACATAAAGCACTTGGAAGTGTGTGAAGCATTAATAAACACTCAATAGCTAATAAAAATAGAAAAGGGCGAGGAACAACTTAATACATATTCAAATATATATTATAGATCTTTTCCATATTTGTTGTAGGGAAAATAAGAGGAAGTGTATTTAAGCTCTGAGAGATCTGGATTTTATGAAATTTAAAAAAAAGACTAGATAAAACATTTACCCATTAAGAAACATAATTAACTACTCAGGGTAAATATTTTTATAGAGGGCTGTATAGCATGCAGTAGATTCTGTATTGAGTTTAGCCTAAGAATGGTATTCTCTAAAAGTGGGAGAACAAACCCTAGAAAATCAAGTTTGAATCTAGTACATGGCCACCTACCACCTCACTTGCCCAAGAAACATACTAAAAACTAAAGCTTGGTGTTCTATTGAGGGAATTACAGCAAATTAACAAGTGCTGATGTATGTTAAAATAGTACCCGAAGTTTTGACAACTATCTTCCTGGTTTAGCCTAGAGAAACAGAAGCAATAGGAAGAAATCACATTTGTAGTAGACCCATGACCAGGACTCAGATTTTAAAACTTAAAATGTTTCCATTACCTTGAATTTCCCTTCGTTGGGTTTTTTAAAAAGCTAAAATGAAATGCCATTAATGACATAGCATGGCATTACATATAAAAGGTCTTTATATAGTTGAAGAAGTATTCAATTGTCCTTTAACATATCAGCCCACTTCTTGGCCTGACCTCAGGACACAGCCCTACCACAACCCAAACTCCTGGTCCCTGTTAAAAGGGTGACCTAGGAAGCTATGCTTTATCATATATTCTTCTCAGGAATCCTTCATACACTGAATTGAGCCATTAATGTCATCTTTTTGGCATTTAAGTCACAAAGGGGAAGTTGCTAATTGGGTAGCAGCAATAGAGAGACAGAGGGAATGGCTGCTGGTCTCCAAATGAAAACAGTCTTCACAGTTCCTGTATTTTCCTTTTCCTGGAGTCTGAGATGTATATTCTTGCAATCTTTACCCCAGCCCTCTTTTGCTCATTTCCTGGTTGGACAGGGTTTTTATTCTCTACAATCAATTTCTGACCAAATATGTGTGGCTCTACTTCAAACTAAAAGTCAACATATTGACATGCAGAGATAGGAATTTAGTCTATCACTTTGTGCTTAGTATCTGGGGAGAAGATATATGAGCTAAACAGAACAAAGAGAAATTTTCAGCACTTCTACAGTCAATCAAATCTGGTCAGTTCTAATTCTCGAATATTTTTCTTATCCATCTTGTTCGTACATCCATAGCCATCTTTTATCTGAATTATAATACCCTCTTAGGCAACAGAAAAAGATGGAAGAATACTTGCTAGCTATTTTTAGAAAATGCAAATGCCAAATATCACTGTGGAAAGACCTCACAGCTTCCCAGTCTTTTCCCTTGATATTCCACCTTTCCCTTGAGGACCTGTAATGATCACTGTCTCTATCAGAGAAGTGCATTTCCCTTCCACGGCGTAGATTGGTCCTCTTTGTTTTTCCTTATTCATAGCATTGCTAAACCCAGATGAGTTATATACAGCTTTTAGACAGGGCTTAGGCGTAATGGGGGATGGGGGTGGGGAAAGCAAATAAAACACTAAGATGCAACTTACCTAGCTATAATTAGGTATGGCTTGCTCTTTTTATTCAATAAATATTTGAGCATTCTGTGATTGCCACGGTGCACATATTGACGACACATCACTGCTTGCAAGATGCATGTGGTAGCAGGGGTATGCTAATGCTGCCACAGGGTAATAAAGAATAAATCAGAGTGCGGAGCACCTCGGTCACTTTAAAATGCGCAGGAAAGTCTGTGTTCTCTCCTTTTATCTGGAAGATTCACCAGTCATTTGAACCCTTTGAAGTGACTCATTCAACCCCCAAAATGGTTTGGCTGGACACTACCCAGTTTTGGATAAAAGGACAGGAGCTAGCTTCAGCTAGCAGCTTGCAGAGGTTTTCTTTCATCAGGGGTATCATTGGTTATCTTGTAATGCTTGCGATGAATTTTTCCAGCCTCTAATTCACCCAACCCAGGAACTCCTCACGCTGCTGGGTTTTGTAACAATAAAGGTCTTATTGTTTAAGCTACCAAAAAAAGAAAAAAAAAGAAAGAAAGAAAGAAAGAAAGAAAAAAACAGGAGGCACCTAAAATAGTATCTGGGGGAAGGGAATTATGAAAGATTTCACCGAAGTGCTGCCCTAAGAAAACGAAGACTTTAAGGACAAATAAAAATTAGCAGAACATGAGATTGGAGAAAGCGAGAGGGCAGGAAATGAAGTATTCCAAGAGTCTAAGAATGTGCAAAAGACAAGTGAATGATGTGTTTAGGAAATTGCAAGTAGTTCATTATGTCTGGGGTGTAGAGTACAAAGGGGTTCTTCTGTTTATGCTCAGGTGACAAGAACTAGTTTCTCTACCACCCACAAGGGTCCTTAAACACACAAGGAATTCTCAGAATCCAGGCCAGAAAGAGGGCATTCAAGGGAGGAATTTCCTCCTTTTCCAGTCAATGGCAGCCTTCTCAGCTTGGTTTTCCAGGCTCAGGAACCCCATCTTTGGTGGTTAATGCCAATAAAATCCTCTTCCTTAGGGAAAAACCCTATCCTCTTATACCACAAAATTTTACTACATGATCTTGATAAGGACAAAATAGCAGAATAATGCATTATCTTTACGTATTTAATATAACTGCTTGTTTACACTGCCAAAAGAAAGGCTACTTTCCATAAACCTGAGATCATAGGGAAACTGGATATACTTTTAGCTTAGGCGTTAACTAATGGTACAAAGTATGTAAACCCCTATCACTTCTAAATGGCAGTTCACTGAATGAAAATCAGTTTACTTCCAATTTTTGTTTTGAGGATTAGAGGTTTAGAAAACATCTTTAAATATTAAAAAGTCATTAAAACAAGGGAAGCAAATTAAGTTTCAAATTAAGTTACTGTGGTTTTCCTGGGCCACTGTTGTCAGCCAGTTACAATGTGCTCCATTTCTCTAGACCCTAGCTCCTATTTTGAAGCTGGTATCTTACTTAAATTTTCCTTTCTAGGCCAGGCTCCGTGGCTCATGCCTGTAATCCCAGCACTTCGGGAGGCCAAGGCAGGTGGATCACCTGAGGTCAGGAGTTCAAGACCAGCCTGGCCAACATGGTGAAACCCCGTCTCTACTAAAAATACAAAAAATTAGCCGGGCATGGTGGTGTGAACCTGTAATCCCAGCTACTCGGGAGGCTGAAGCAGAAGAATCGCTTGAACATGGGAGGCGGAGGTTGCAGTGAGCCGAGATTGCGCCACTGCACTCCAGCCTGGGCAAGAGTGAGATTGTCTCAAAAATAAAAAAAAATTAAAAAAATAAAAATAAAAAATAAATTTTCCCTTCTAAAAGGATCACAGTAACATGAACAGCAAATAGAACATTTTAGGCAGCAATTATCTAAAACGTGGATGCTCTTGAGCATGCATTCTCAATGGGGGTGAAAATTGGTTCATTGGGGACAAAAAAAAATTCTATTTTGTATAAAGCAAAAAACATTTACAGTCCATAAACAGATACATAGTATATATCTGGTGTTGAAATATCATGGGGAAGGGGTGACTAAGAAAAAATCTAAAAAAGTTCTTCAGGGAGGTGATAAAGAAAAGGTTAAGAAGCCAGGTGTAGTGACTTATGCCTGTAATCCCAGCTACTTAGGAGGCTTAGGCAGGAGGACTGCTTGAGGACTGCAAGAGTTCAAAAACAGCCTGGGCAATATAGCGAGATCCCATGTCTACTTAAAAAAAAAAAAAAAGAAAAGCTGCTGTGGAGATTCTTTTGCCAAGTCAGGAATATCTAACTTAACTGTATTTTTAAAAACCCTAATTGCCGAGATAAAATGGAAAGTTACGGCTATTCCACTTCTAACCAATGTACTTGCAAATGGCTCCAGTTCTTTGGTTTTTGTTTCTCCTAGCCAGAGTTGCTAAAATTGTTCAAGGAAAATACTTGGATTTCTTTTTTTAAAGATGATAAATCATTAAGTTTATAACACATAGAGAGTATAAACCAAGAAAGTAAATTTATTTAAATTACTAAAATAGCTTTTAAAGTCATTTACAGATCAGCTGCTATAATTATTTTTCCTGAAAGACATAGATAACATATTACTTTTAAATTACTTGGGTCAATGAAACATTTAATAAAAACATTTGTTTCTCTATATAATACGTATGTATAAAATAAGCCTTTTCAAAAACTCTGGTTTTCATAATCCTCTATAAATCAGATGATCTGACTTCTAAGAGGAACAAATTACAGTAAGGGGTATACATTTATGAATACTGGTAGTACTAGAGGAAAGACGTTAAACCACTCTACTACCACTTGTGGAACTCTCAAAGGGTAAATGACAAAGCCAATGACTGACTCTAAAAACAATATTTACATTTAATGGTTTGTAGACAATAAAAAAACAAGGTGGATAGATCTAGAATTGTAACATTTTAAGAAAACCATAGCATTTGACAGATGAGAAAGCTCAATTATAGATGCAAAGTTATAACTAAACTACTATAGTAGTAAAGAAATACTTTTCACACCCTTCATATAAGTTCACTATCTTGGCTTGAGGCACTCCATAAAATGTATCACGTGCATAGTAAATCTTTATATTTGCTATGGCGTTGCACTAGAGGACTTGGACTGCAACAAGTGGATGCGCGGAAAATGAAATCTTCTTCAATAGCCCAGGACAGCTGGTTAACAAATGGTTTGTCAATTCCTGAAACTCATTTCTTAATTCAAAACAAAAGCTTCAGGGTGTGTCCAAAATAAACTGTTACGAATTGACCTTTTTTTTTTTTGAGACGGAGTTTCATTTTTGTTGCCCAGACTGGAGGGCAATAAGCATGGTCTCGGCTTACTGCAACCTCCGCCTCCCGGGTTCAAGCAATTCTCCTGCCTCAGCCTCCCAAGTAGCTGGGATTACAGGCATGCACCACCACGCCCAGCTAATTTTTGTATTTTTAGTAGAGACGGGGTTTCACCATGTTGGCCAGGCTGGTCTTGAACTTCTGACCTCAGGTGATCCACCTGCCTTGGCCTGACCTACTCTTAAGACTCAAGTGAACAAATATATTAAATTTTGCAATATACATGAAGATCCTTGGGATGGCCAAGAATTTTTCTTCAAGGAAGGAAAAAGGAGATGTAAAAAACAAATCCCAATGGAATCCACCAAGATTAACAGTTCATATACCTATGTTTGACTAAACTACATCTCAGTGGATTACTGTAACATTTCCTCCCTTCAGCTTCCCCATTAATTTTCCTTCCTTGCCTTGTTCTTTCCATTTTCCAAAAAACAAAAGAAAAAAATTCCAAACACACACCTAGATGACCTTTCATTACTTATGTTCCTATAGGCAGAAGCTAAGGAACTCACACCTAAATGGTATAAAAGGGAACATAATGGGAAAATCCCTGGTTACATTTAGGGAGCAATCTTAACTAATAACTCAGGAAACTTAGTGAGAAATCTAAGTTAAAAAATCAGGAAGGTTCATAAGAAAGGACACAAATCCCTCTCACTGGTCATACCATAACTGTAATAACTCAGCCCAGAATCAAAACAGATTCTCTAAGGAACTGCATATAATCTGCACTCCTAAGATACCTTTAACACAGCTCTCAATGGAAACTGAAATGATTCTCTCATATCACAGATAATTAGGTTGAATGAATGATTTATATGTTCCATGTTTATGTAAGCACTTAACTTCTTTAAAAAGAAACTAGTTCTTTCAAAAAGAGCTCTGAATTCTGTCTCTGGTTAGAAAGTGTGAACAATTCTCAGAACCTGGGACATGATTTTTCTTCTCTCTCACTTCTTATAAGCAGATGCCCCTTTTCAGGGCATTTTCAGGTTGCACAGGCAGAACTAAGTGAGAAATACGGCTCCAGAGGCCATTCAGTTTGTCTGGGTCCATATGATTGTAGGAGTTGGGTGTGTTAGAATTGGTGAACTTGACTTTAAGAAAATCTCTTACTTTTTCTTCAACTTCCTTTAGGCCTAGACTTGTTCCAAGTGTCTCTTCCTCCAATAAGACAGTCAGGACTAAGGCTACATCTTTGAAGGCTGCGTTTTCATGGTCACAATATTTGTAGAAGATCAAAGTAGAGCCTGCGGGAAATGACTCAAAGCGGTGTACCACAGCTGCATTCTGGCCATTCTTAAATCCATTGCTCAGTTCTTGGTCTACCTCTAGTTTGACAGCATCACTGTCTTGAGTAGCTTTATCTGTCCCATCAATCCGGATGGCACGGACACTACGAAAAGAAGAATAGGCATCAGCAATTTGTTCACTCAGACACCTAAGTGCTTCTTCAGCATCTCGGGCAGCAGTGAGCAGTAAGATAGCAGGCTGAGACCGAGGATGGGAGCTATTAAGATGTTTTTCCAGGAATGTTTGGCTCCTTTTCCACAGCTTCTCATCTTGACCTTGGTACTTATTCTTAAGTTGATTCATCTGGTTCTGGAACTCTTGAACAGCAGTGGTTTCTACCTCAGGAGTACTAAAGAACCAAAAACTCCCAGAGGCAAGAGCAGCTATCAGAGGAAGTAGCCACCACCGGTTCCTCTTGACAAAAGATGCATTTTGGGGTTGTCCAGTCACTTCTACTCAGACAAAAAAGAAATGACAGATATAAATACCACTTTCTTAGATTCAGGGGCAAGGACTTTTAAAATCAATATCAGTCTTTATAAACATTAGGTAAAAGAGGAAGGACTTTAAAGAAGAAAGCTGATAATTTTCTTAATAAAATAATTTATCACATTCTCAAGAAAATCTTACATGCATAGGCTTTGAATTATGTGTACAAATATGCATATGTCTCTTCAATATAAAAATAAGTCTTTGAGGAAAAAAGTTTTTAAACATATGAAATGGCATAAACAAGTCAGAAAAATAATAGTTTATAAAGCGAAGTTATTATTTCCACTGCTAATAGTTGGGAGAATAGACTATTAAAATACAATTTATAAAATATTTTTTTAATTTAGTAACTCAGCATTCACATGGCTAATTATTCAAGGTGAAATATTTCTGAAGTACATAAAGGGATAAAGAAAAGGATGCAGGCTGGAAGTGGTGGCTCATGCCTGTAGTCCCAGCACTTTGGGAGGCCGAGGAGGGAGGATCACGAGGTCAGGAGATCGAGACTGTGAAACCCCGTCTCTACTGAAAATACAAAAAACTAGCTGGGTGTGGTGGCACACACCTGTAGTCCCAGCTACTTGGGAGGCTGAGGCAGGAGAATCACTTGAACACGGGAGGCGGAGGTTGCAGTGAGCCGAGATCACGCCACTGCACTCCAGCCTGGGTGACAGAGAGAGACTCCATCTCAAAAAAAAAAAAAAAAAAAAAGAAAAGGATGCAATATAAATGAACATCTTCTATGTGTTATAATAGCTAGCTGTCCCTTTAGATTAATTTCACTGATGCCTTTTGTGGTATGCAAGTTAACACTGGTAAAATTTAGTTTGTGACTCATCCCTAGTTACTATTGGCAATAATAATAGTATTAATTTATATTTATCTAGTGCTTTTCGGTTTATAAAGTACTTTCTCATATTCTACTTCATTTATTCAGTTGATAGTAACAATAATACTTTTACATCTTTTACTTATTGACTGTTTCAGGCTATTAATTTTAGTAGGGACCTTTTAGAGAAGCAATTCTCAAGGTGTGGTCTGTGGGGTACCTCAAGACCCTATTTTGTGGGGAGGGGGGTCCATGAAGTTAAAGCTATTCTTCTAACACTAAGATGTTATTTGATTTTCACCTTGTGTTGACATTTGCACTGATGACGCAAAAGCAATGGTGGGAAAAACTTCTGATGCCTTAGCATGAGTTACAGGGCAGTGGCACCAAACTGTACGAGTGTAGTCATTGTTATTTTTCACTGCCATGCATTCAAGATTTAACAAAGGGACATTCTTTTACTTAAGAATGTCCTTTATGAAGCAGTTAATTATTTATCTTATTAAATCTGAATCCTTGAGTACATATGTCAATATTCTTTCTGAACAAATGGAAGGTATGCACAAAGCACTTCTGCTGCATCATAAGTACCATGGTTGTCTCAAGGAAAAGAATTTTGTGCAAATGAATTACAAGGCGAATTAGCACATTTTTCATGGAATACTATTTTTTACTTGAAAGAACAAGTAACAAACTACAGTCAGACTTGTGTATTTGGCAGATATTTGCTTTCAAGTGAAAATTAGGATTTTAGAATCCTAAATCTGCCACCATGAGCTTGACAACTCCCAATATTGTACTTTAACACTTTCTTTTTTTTTCTGAGATGGAGTCTCGCTCTGTGGCCCAGGATGACATGAAGTGGTGCGATCTTGGCTCACTGCAACCTCTGCCTCCCAGGTTCAAGTGATTCTCCTGCCTCAGCCTCCTAAGTAGCTGGGATTACAGGTGCGTGCCCCCATTCCCAGCTAATGTTTTTGTATTTCTAGTAGAGACAGGGTTTTGCCATGTTGGCCAGGCTGATCTTGAGCTCCTGACCTCAGGTGATCCATCCGCCTGGGCCTCCCAAAATGTTGGGATTACAGGCATGGGCCATGAACCCCACCCTTTAACACTTTTTTAAAGTCTTGAGATTGGCAGTGATGTTAACAAATGTGATATTTTTTATTACATTCCTAATGTGTCAATGTTTGGAAAATCTGCATTTCTCAGTGAACCAATGTTTTCCAAATGACCAGTGCATGATACTCCATTCAAAGTATAAGAAAGACCAATGACTTTTAATGTAATAGAGTACTAAAAGCTCAGTAAGATGGTTTTAGATATCCTATTTCAAGTAACATTTAAGAAACTACCACTTGTTGAGTTTTGGAGAGTTCAAAAAAGAATAGCCACAATTATCTGAAGAGGCTATTAAAATTTTTCATATCTGTATAAAAGCTGGATTTTTTGTAGATACTTCAACAAAAATAATATATTGTAACAGACTGCATACAGAAGCATATATGATAATCCAAATCCATTTTTTAAAGCTAGGCATTAAAGAGATTAGAAAAAATGCAAAGCAATCTGATCTGTTACTCTTCTTGCTAAATTATTTTAAAATAAATTAATACATATTTTAAAAAATGTTTCAACTTTAATTTCCTGGTACATATGGATAGACATAACCCATATTTTCAACAAAAAGCTCTTTGAGGTTCTTAATAACTTTACTAGTGTAAAGCGGTACCAAGAACAAAAAATTTCAGAATCATCATTAATCTATTTTCTTTTTTTTTTTTTGAGACAGAGTCTCGCTCTGTTGCCAGGCTGGAGTGCAGTGGCACGATCTCGGCTCACTGCAACCTCCGCTTCCTGGGTTCAAGTGATTCTCCTGCCTCAGCCTCCTGAGTAGGTGGGACAACAGGCGTGTGCCACCACGCCCAGCTAATTTTTGTATTTTTAGTAGAGATGGGGTTTCACCATGTTGGCAAGGATGGTTTCGATCTCTTGATCTCATGATACGCCTGCCTTGGCCTCCCAAAGTGCTGAGATTACAGGCATGAGCCACCACGCTCAGCCCATTAATTTATTTTCTTAGTACTCTTTCAGGACAATAAGACTTGGAGAACTAAAGAAACTTGCCACAAGGCCGTAAAGGAGGTAAGTGGTCCAATCTAGTTCAAATACAGGTTTGCAGACTCCGAAAGCCATTGTAATCCCATAAAGTCATGCTCTGGCTATCTTTCTTTCAATTCAGCATGGTTTTCTCAGTTAACAGTATTAGTAGCTTTACTTATTTTAGCTATTATTTTTGGTCTTATAGACAGTTAAGTGAAGAGCAATACCAGATGTTGTCTCATATAGTTTGTCTATAAAGAATTTCACTGCTAGTAGAATATATACTTTTTCCTCTCAAGTGCTTAAAATGTGATTCTTCAAATAGCATTGACTCATACTGCTGTCAAAAAACATTTTTAAACAATTATGGAATACCAATTTTACAGAAATATTTAATAAAAACTGAATACATAAACTTACGTCGGCTGGAGGTTGATGGTGACTGGTTTCCAAGCTCTGATTTCAGAATGCTGTCATCTAATGGTGAGAGTAATAAAATAAGACTATCAACTTATGCTTCATAATTTGAGTATTTATTTCTAGTAGACAAAGAAGATACAAATTCCACCAGGAAAAAAAGAAGACAGAGATCAGCCAGAAGCAGAAGAAAAAGTAGAATATCTGAGTGCCGATTAGACTGAGAGCTCCTTGAAACACATGACCTATTTCTTTCATAGCTTTTCACAGCATATGGTGGGGTCTAGTACAAAGCACACAATAATTAGTTTTGAGAGAAAGTTTGGAAGTATTTGACCCATAAGTATCTAATGGGATTGGTGAAACTTCCGGGATAAAAAGGACAAAGAAACTAAGCACACCACAATAAAATGAAACATATTATACCATCTGAAAAACTGCCATATATTGAACTCTTGCCTGGTGAAGATGCTGTAAAGAGGGGGAAAATAAGGACAAAATGTGGATTACAGACTACTGAGCTGTCTGGATAAGGTGTTTTAATATAAAAATCTTAATCCTCACTATTTTCTACCTCAAACTGATTCAATATTTCCTCTGGGGATTCTGACCATTTCAAATACTAGTAGTATTTTAAAATCACATTTAAAAACTTCTCATCATTTCTGTTAATAGACAAGTAATAAAGTAATTCTGTTTTAGGCTTGTGGTTAAACAATAGAGCTCAAAAATAATTTTCTCACAACTCTGTCAAATTTCTACTTTCATCTAAATTTATTTAGAAAATAAATTAAGCCGGGCACAGTGGTTCATGCCTGTAATTCCGACAAATCAAGAGGCTGAGGTGAAAGGACAGCTTGAGCACAGGAGTTTAAGGCCAGCCTGGGCAACACTGTGAGACCCCATCTCTAAAAAAAAAAAAAAAATTAAAAACAAGAAAAGAAATTAAAAATGATCCTAACCCTTCCCTTTCCCTTCCATCTTTCTTAGCATACCAACAGGTTTTAAAATCTAAGAGAGGAAATGGAAGGACAGGCTTCAGAAGGTGGAGAGGCTGAGTTATCTCATTTGTATGACCTATATTACTAGTATTGCCGTCTATCACTTGCCTGGAGTTTTATAACTTTTGTATATATAAATGAACTTCCTGGTGGATCTTCTTAGCGTTATATCAACAACTTTCATTTGAGAAACACTGGAATAACTGGAGGAATAATATTAGCCCTGCTAAGATTCAGAAATAGCCTTATTTTTGATCATATGACAAAAAACTCCATAATGATGTAGTAAGACAAAATGACAGCAACTGTAAGAGGAATACTGTTTTTCAATTACTAGTTTAGCTTAGGATATTTCATTATTTAGAAGCTTCTAAGTTAGGTTATCGAAGTTACAACTAAAATAACAATAAAAATACCTAACCACATGAAACCCAAATCCATCAGATAATGTTTATTTTGAATACTTCACTCCATGGTTGCAAAGATCAAATGAGATAATATATACAAAAATGCTATGAAGTGCAATTCTATGATGTTAATGATGAAGGACAGCTAAATAATAATTATGTGCCATATATAATGTTTATATAATTCATATAACACAAACACATACACAGCAGGGTATATACTGCCAAGGCAGGACATTGTCCAAAGTATAACTGCTATCCTTTTTATCAACATTACTAGAGATGCTAACAACAATTCTAAAAAACATCTTTTTAAAAGAAAAAACTCAGCTGGGCGCAGTGGCTCAAGCCTGTAATTCCAACACTTTGGGAGGTCGAGGTGGGTGGATCACCTGAGGTCAGGAGTTTGAGACCAGCCTGGCCAACATGGTGAAACCCTGTCTCTACTAAAATACAAAAATTAGCTGGGTGTATTGGTGCGCCACCAGCTACTTGGGAAGCTGAGGCATGAGAATCGCTTGAACCCAGGAGGCAGAGGTTGCAGTGAGCTGAGATCACGCCACTGCACTCCAGCCTAGGCAACAGAGCAAGACCGTTTCAAAAAAAAGAAAAAAGAAAAAAAAAAAAGAGAAAAAAGAAAAAAAAAAAAAAGAAAAAAAAGAAAAATAAAAAACTCAAGCTTTTCTAGTCTAAAGAGTATGGTAATAATCAATCACTCTATAACCATCAAGAGTAGAGGGCACAAATCCTCCATAGTTGCTATTGATTCTACAGAAAACATTAACAATAAATAAGCCCTGATAATTATGAGATTTTAGACTTTAAAAAATTGTGTTTACACATATAAGCTCATTACAATAATCTAGTTATAGGCACTACTGTCTCTAAAGGCAAGAAAATTGAGGTTCACAAAGGTTAAGTGATTTTACCAAGATTACTCAATTAGTAAGTGGAAGAGCTAGGACTGGAGCTCAAGAGCTTTAACTCCAAATTGTCTTCTTTTCTCTATCTAAATTTCTGAGACAGGTTCCAAAACATTTATATTAGTTCTCTGACCTCTCCATGCACATATATTCTTCTCTATAATCATTGTTTTATCACCTGGCAAACAGGAAAAAGTAAAGACAGTGGTTCCATCTTTCCTAAAAGGTTTGGATGCAGGCAGAAGCCTGAACTGGGACCTGTCTACAGGAAACTGTTGCTAACGTCGGGTGACAATGTTCCATGGGGTAGAATCTATAGCCTAAGGTTCTTGAACACTCAGCTCTAAAAATGACTTTTTTTCCCTCACCAAAGCGGGCAGAAATATATAGTTAAAGAATGAGAGATAAAATGTGGAATGCTAGGAAAACATTTTTTTAATATTCTTGAAGAGGAATCTATTATATAACAGTGTTTGAAAAATCACTGTAGTCTTCCACTTCCATTGAAAATATTTTCTTCTTGCTCATCGTTCTATCTTAAAGTCCTCATGTGGTTGAAAGTCTAAAAGATCCTATTACATGCACACTTCTGGTATGTTACTGTTACATAACTCTGAAAGCTCAATGTGGTATCTATATATGGTAGGTGGTTAGCAACCAATGTATAATTCTGTAAGCCATAATAAACATAGTAACTTAAGACAAAGTAGAAATGCAAACAGATAAAATACTAAAAATTAGCTATCAATTTAGCAACTAAAAAGATCTATTTCTGCATTTCTATTAGATGTTCAATGTAATTATGTTTCCTTCTGTATTGCAGTGTCTTATTAGAGGAAAAAATTATGCAAAGATTTTCTGATAAGTATGTACTAACTTCACTTATCTGGAATTTATCTGATATTAATTACTCAGAATGTACAGTTAAGAACTAAGAAATGACATAAGATGCCTCTGAGCTTTTCACATTATATACACTAAAACTCATGCATTTTTACATCCAAGAGTATCTCTTGGGTCTTCAAATTTAATTTTAATGTTTGATTCTGGTTATAAACATAATTTTAATAAGCTGAATAATTAATGTTTGGTTTCCTAACTATAATAGGTCAGGAAGAGCAAATTATAAGAGGAAATGGTTTTCTAATAGCAGGCACATAATCACAGCAATAAGAAATGACAACCAACAGTAAGACAAGGGCAAAAAGTTATTTCGGTTCTAGACTGCTGAAGAACTCACTTACATGTGGGCTAAAAACGTCACTGCTGAGAAAAAATGAATTATGACCACTCCTACTTTACTGATGGGAAAGCAGAGCCACGCATGTCATTTGGTCCAATTACAGTTAATCATCCCATGAGCAAGAGATATAAGATGTGGATTTTTACATTACCTAAATAAAAGTAAGAGAATACCTGATGACCTCAAGACCTATTGTGGTTAGATGAGTAAAGTAGGGAGGTTAAAGGTCACTTAAGGCAGAGAATATGCATGGACTTTAAAAAAATATGGTCGAGATTTAATGTGGACGCATTTCCATAGAAATTATAGAAAGTGAGTTCAAAGTATGATGGTTTTATCACATCAATTTATAGTATTCCTTAAATTCTGTGACATTTAATCCATCCAAAACCTAAACATGAGGCTGGGTGTGGTAGCTCATGCCTGTAATCCCAACACTTTGGGAGGCTGAAGCAGGCGGATCACTTGAGGTCAGCAGTTCAAGACCAACCTGGCCAACATGGCGAAACCCCGTCTCTACTAAAAGTACAAATATTAGCTGGGCACAGTGGCGCATGCATGCAAGTCCCAGCTACTTAGGAGGCTAAGGCACAAGAATGACCTGAATGTGGGAGGCGGAGGCTGCAGTGAGCTGAGATTGTGCCACTGCACTCCAACCTGGGTGACAGAGGGAGACTCCATCTCAAAAAAAACCCAAAACAAAACAAAACACCCCCAAAAACCCAGAAAGGCTGGGCGCAGTGGCTCAAGCCTGTAATCCCAGCATTCAGGGAGGCCAAGGCAGGCAGATCATGAGGTCAGGAGTTCAAGACCAGCCTGACCAATATGGTGAAACCCTGTCTCTACTAAATATACAAAAATTAGCCGGGCGTGTAAAAATACAAAAATTAGCTGGGTGTGGTGGTACGCGCCTGTAGTCCTAGCTACTTGGGAGGCTGAGGCAGGAGAATTGCTTGAACCCGGGAGGCAGAGGTTGCAGTGAACCGAGATTGCACCACTGTACTCCAGCCTGGGCAACACAGCGAGACTCCATCTCAAAAACAAAACAAAACAAAATAAAACAAAACAAAACAAAACAAAAAACAGAAAAAAAACCCTAAACATGAAAATATAACTTGTGCATTTCAGCCTTTATTATGTAAAATTATGAGTATACAAAGCTGTTCCAAAATCTGCTAAAAGCAAAAAATAAGTATTGTCAAAAGAGTAGAATTTCATTATTGTATACAGACTGTATTGCTGCTAGAACTGACAGCTTGTTAAAATCCATCGATCTCTGGTTTTCTCTTTTTTTTTCTTTTTTTCAGATGGAGTCTCGCTCTGTTGCCCAGGCTGGAGTGCAGTGGTGCAATCTTGGCTCACTGCAAGCTCCGCCTCCTGGGTTCACACCATTCTCCTGCTTCAGCCTCCCGAGTAGCCTCCCGCCGCCATGCCCAGCTAATTTTTCTTTTTTAAATATTTTTAGTAGAGACGAGGTTTCACCGTGTTAGCCAGGATGGTCTCGATCTCCTGACCTCGTGATTCACCCGCCTCGGCCTCCCAAAGTGCTGGGATTACAGGCGTGAGCCACCGCACCTGGCCAATCTCTGGTTTTCTCACGCCACTATTTACATTCTACACCCAGCCCATGTGCTGCCAGTCCAAGAAATTACTAAACTAGTAATCATAGCTGTACTTTATTAGTGAAATCACAAACAACCTAAATGTTTATCTGAAGAACTAAATATTTTTGTCAAGAAAAACATAGCAAATACACAAGATTATTTCAATAACAGAGATTTATCTACTTACTTTGCATCCTGGTCCTTATTCTTGCAGTTTGTGGGGCCCATTCCTGGGGAGTTTTTTGATATCCTGAGCCTGAAGCAAATACATATATCAAAAGATAATTTCCCATACTTTGAAAGTTTATACCATATTCCAGTGTTATAAAATTAATCTATCAGAAAGACAAAATAAAGTAGGGGAAGAAAACAATAAAAGCAATAGTTTTATAAGTAAAAGATAATTTCAAAGGATCGTATCAGTGAGGATGAACCACTTCCTACAGCAAAGCAGGTAGCAAATAAATAATATTATCACATAATACAAATTACTTGTGGTAAAATAGCCCTGAACACATTTCCATATCACAGAGTAATTATTATAGGTAGTACCAATCCGTGGTGAATTAAAAAGGTAAAGAGGGGTAAAATGACTTAAAATCTTATTACAACTTTTGTTGGGAGAATAAGGCAAGGTTAGAATTGATTGACTGAGGCTGGGCGCGGTGGCTCACACCTGTAATTCCAGCACTTTGGGAGGCCGAGGCAGGTGGATCATGAGGTCAGGAGATCAAGACCATCCTGGCTAACACGGTGAAACACCGTCTCTACTAAAAATACAAAAAATTAGCCGGGCGTGGTGGCGGGCGCCTGTAGTCCCAGCTACTTGGGAGGCGGAGGCAGGAGAATCGCGTGAACCCAGGAGGTGGAGCTTGCAGTGAGCCGAGATCGCACTCCAGCCTGGGCGACAGAGCAAGACATCGTTTAAAAAAAAAAAAAAAAAAAAAAATAGAAAAGAATTGATTGGCTGAAAAAAGAGCAGACAACCAACTACTTACTCAGCACTGAAGGTTGCTTATCATGAGCTGTGAAGTTTTGACCTGAAACAGAAAACAGGGATAAGGTCATAGAATACTTGAAAATAACAACAAAAAAGATGTTGCACAGACATTTTGCTTGTTTACTGTGGATACTAAAAACAAACAACAAACAAAAAACATTCTCTCATCAATTCCAAGCATATAAATATATAAAGTATATATATATAAAAAACATACATTATATATATATATATATATATATATATATATATATATATATATAAAGTGTGTGTGTATTTCTTTCCCCCTCATTTCTAAACTTCAAAATGTTTAGGAATTGGGCAACAACAAGGAGTTAGTTTAGGATCAGTACCATCAAAATAAAAACTACATATAGTCATATATATCAAGTATAATTTTGTTTAATTATTTTTTTTTTTTTTGAGACAGGGTCTGACTCTGTCACCCAGGCTGGAATGCAGTGGCACAATCTCAGCTCACTGCAACCTCCACTTCCCAGGTTCAAGATATTCTCCTGCCTCACCTTCCCAAGTACTTGGGATTACAGGTGTGCACCACCATGCCTGACCAAATTTTTTGTCTTTTTAGTAGAGACAGGGTTTCACCATATTGGCCAGGCTGGTCTCAAACTCCTGACCTCAAATGCTCTGCCTGCCTCGCCCTCCCAAAGTGCTGGGATTACAGGCATGAGCCACCATGCCCAGCCAATTTTGCTTAATTCTTATGTGGTAGATGCTATTACTGTTCGTATTTTATAAATAAGGGAAAATCGGCTGGATGCGGTGGCTCATGCCTGTAATCCTAGCACTTTGGGAGGCCGAGGCAGGTGGATCATGAGGTCAGGAGATCGAGACCATCCTGGCTAACACGGTGAAACCCCGTCTCTACTAAACATATAAAAAATCAGCCAGGCGTGGTGGTGGGCGCCTGTAGTCCCAGCTACTCAGGAGGCTGAGGCAGAAGAAGGGCGTGAACCTGGGAGGCGGAGCTTGCAGTGAGCTGAGATCACACCACTGCACTCCAGCCTGGGCGACAGAGCGAGACTCTGTCTCAAAAAAAAAAAAAAAAAAGTGGGGGGGGGAAACCAAAATTGGTAATTTTTCCAAAATTATATATCTAAAAGTAGTCGGGCTGAGATACAAATCCAGGCAGTCCATATCATATACCACATACCATACCATAAAGAAATGGTATGTACTATCTATGCAGATTTATGGACATTGCAAAGTAGCTGTGAAGTAAAACATGCTACTTCAGGTTTTGAGGTGGTATTTAAGGATAACTGTAAAATGACACAATGGGATGACTAAAAAATGACATTACAATTATAACAAGGTAAATTTTCAAATCTGCCCTGAGAAAATGAGTTACTCTTTGATGATAAATACAAGTATCGATTTACATTTATTTATTTTCAACTTTTTCTGAATACAAACATGTGCTAGCTGTTTAAAAAAAGGGGCCATTCTAGAAATGCTTAATTTAAAAATTCATGAATATCTACCTGTTAAGTACCTATTATGTGCACAACATTGAACATAGAAATATTATGGTAAATAAGACAGATATTCTCTCAGCTTTGTTTTCAGCCTATACTAAAAATATACTTTTAAAAAAGTGGATACATACGTTTTAATATTTTCATCAAATTCTAAGACATACTTTTTAAAAAAATGCCCTTTGATCTACAGATGTATCTTTTAATTAATGGTATGGCATAGTTTAACTGGATGGTTCTTCTTTCTCATTGATACATAAAATCAATAGTATCTTAAAGTCAATGAAATATATCTTGATCAACTTTTCATTAGGATACAATGAACTAACTCATTTTTCATTTCTAAATAGTATTTCTTTTTTTTTGAGATGGAGTCTTGCCCTGTCACCCAGGCTGGAGTGCAGTGGTGCAATCCCAGTTCACTGCCGCCGTTGCCTGTTGGGTTCAAGCGATTCTCCTGCCTCAGCCTCCCAAGTAGCTGGGATTACAGGCACCTATCACCATGCCTGGTTAATTTTTGTATTTTTAGCAGAGACGGGGTTTCACCATGTTGGCCAGGCTGGTCTCAAACTCCTGGCCTCAAGTGATCCACCTGCCTTGGCCTCCCACAGTGCTGGGATTACAGGTGTGAGCCACCGCCCCTGGCCTAAATAGTATCTCACTGCATGGGTATAATATCATTTATACGGGTAGATACATTTAAGAGTTTCCAAAGATCAAAGATTTGGAGTAAAATAGGGCAAATACATAAAATAATTCGAAGAGTAATTTTCCACAACTGATTTTTTCCCAGCAGCTAATTCATTTTATGTCTCATTTTATAGTCACAAACCCAGAACCTACTAAAAATTAAAATAAAAAATATAAAATTGAATTCTATAAATACAATGATTTTAAAAAAGATTTCCAAAGGCTTTTTCTTTTTTTCTTTTTTCTTGAGACAGGGTCTCACTCTGTCGCCCAGGCTGGAGTGCAGTGACACAATCTCGGCTCACGGCAAGCTCCGCACTGCCCCCTCAGGTTCACGCCATTCTTCTGCCTCAGCCTCCCGAGTAGCTGGGACTACAGGCACGCGCCACCACGCCCAGCTAATTTTTATATTTTTAGTAGAGACGGGGTTTCACCATGTTGGCCAGGATGGTCTCGGTCTCTTGACCTAGTGATCCGCCCGCCATGGCCTCCCAAAGTGCTGGGATTACAGGCATGAGCCACCATGCCTGGCCTTCCAAAAGTTTTTTCTTAAGAAAAGAAAGTAATGTGGAAGAAAAAAAAAAGTTCTTGAAGATTTTTACATACAAAGATATTTTTGGTTGATTAATAACTAACTCAGATTTTGGGAGACTTGATTTAAAAATGTCAAAAGAAAAAAACAGTAGTAACAAAATAATAAAGGTGGCTGGGCGCAATGGTTCACACCTGCAATCCCAGCATTTTGGGAGGCTGATGTGGGAGGAATGCTTGCACCCAAAAGTTTGAGACCAGCCTGAGCAAGATAGTGAGACTCCATCTCTACAAAAAATTTAAAAATTAGCTGGGCATGGTAGCACGTGCCTGTAGTCTTAGCTACTCAGGAAACTGAGGCAGGAGGATCCCTTGAGCCCAGGAGTTCGAGGCTACAGTGAACCATGATCGCACCACTACACTTGCCTGGGTAACAGAGTGAAAACCTGTCTCAAAAAAAGAAAAAAGAAAATAATAAAATTAAAAAAATGTCACCAATGATTCTTAAGCAAACCATTATTAGCATTTTGGTATATGACTTTCCAATCTTTTTTTGTTATATTTTCTCAATATTTGATCACAAAAATTTTCAGTTGTAAGACTGAAATGAATATTTATATACCCATAACCAAGCTTGCCATTAACTTTTTATTACATGTGCTTTATCACTTATTTATTCATCCTTCCAAACTTTTACAACAGAGTTGAAATTGTACTAATATAAAATTTTATGTCCTTATTAGAATAAGTGCATATAAATAGGCTCAAACTACTACATTAGTCTGTTAAAATAAAAGCAATCAACCCATTTATACTGCTAGCAAAGACATTCAACAAATCACAGGAAGTAGTAGTTTTTTGTTTGTTTTTTAAGTTCAAATTCAGGTTTGGGTATAGAGAATAATAACTCAATAAGCAAGGTCAAGTGGTAGAGAGATATCGGATAAGTTTTTTTTAGCATTCATTATTCCTCTTGTTTAATATTTACATTAAATTTCAAAAGAGGATCTTCAAAAATAGGAACATCATTTGACCAAGCTCACAGGAAGACACTGTAAACACAGCTTTACTTACTTTGTGATGACTGCCAAAATGATTCTATATATTGACTAGATGATCTGGTGGTTTTATCTAAAAAATAAAAAACAGTACACTATAAATAATATCCAACTTTTAAACTGCACATTTTACAAGACAACAGTGAGAAATTAATAAAAAGAGCAAAAATATTTGGGTAACTCCCAGGTGGTTAAAAACGTGGATGCATAATTTATTTAAAAAATTTCTAGGCTGGGTGCAGTGGCTCTTGCCTATAATCCCAGCACATTGGGAGGCTGAGGCAAGCGGATCACCTGAGGTCAGGAGTTTGAGACCATCCTGGCCAACGTGGTGAAACCCCGTCTCCACTAAAAATACAAAAATTATCTGGGCGTGGTGGCGCGTGCCTGTAATCCAAGCTACTCGGGAGGCCTTAGGGCAGGAGAACTGCTTGAACCAGGGAGACAGAGGTGCAGCGAGCCGAGATCGCACCACTGTACTCCAGCCTGAACAAGAGAGTGAGACTCTGTCTCAAAAAAAAAAAAAAAGGTTAAAAAAGTTTCTAAAGAGTCATGTCACATCTAAAATATTAGCTAATAGCCACTTAAAAAATTGTTATGATACAGAACATGCCCCAAGGTAATGACATAATAAAACCTTTGAGTTGCGGAAAATTTTCAAAGTTTACAACAGTGGATCATCTTGAAGTCATTAATATCCATTTTTGCTTTAAATTTTTATTGCAAGTGGGCAATATTTTTGTACACTCTTTTTCTTTCTTTCTTCTTCTTATTTTTTAAGAGATGGAGTCTCACGTTACTGCCCAGGCTGGTCTTGAACTGAAGGGATCCTCCTGCCTCAGCCTCCTCAGTATCTGGGACTATAGGTACCTATCACCATGCCTTGCTTTCAGTCTACTCTTCTTAAAAACATTTTTTCCCATATAAAAGTAGAATTTATAACTAAATTAGTTTAAAAGTGATCAGGTTGCTGTTTTGGAAACAGACACATTGATACAAAAAGGTGAAGTGCCCATATTTTTTTTTTTTGAGATGGAGTCTCGCTCTGTTGCCCAGGCTGAAGTGCGATCGCGCAATCACAGGACCTGAGGTTTATGTACTTCCAAATAGTTATGCTGGTAGCAATGGCAGCAAACTATTGGCTATATAAATGGCTTAATTAACCTCTAATTTTTAGAGCTTCATGTAATATGTATGAACACTAATAACAGCACTTAGTTAGTGTTTACTATGTGCCAGGTAAGTGCTTTGCATATATGAATTAATTTAACCCCCACAACAATCCAGATGACAAGACTGAGGAACACAGAAGTTAAATAACTCTCTAAAGGCAAACAGCTAAAAAGTGAAGGAATGGAACCCAGGAATTCTAGCTAGACACTACCAGCATGTTACAAATCTCCATTTCTGTATCAAGAATTCATAGGAAAAATGAGGAAGGGTGGGAAACACACAGAATACCAAATGCCCAACAACCAGCGTATAATGCCAGTCACGGTGGCCCACACCTATAATCTCAGCACTTTGGGAGGCTGAGGCAGGAGAATTGCTTAAGCCTGGGAGGTCGAGGCTGCAGTGAGCCATGATCGCATCACTGCACTCAAACCTGGGTGACAGAGAGAGATCCTGTCTCAAAAAAATAAAAACAAAAACCAAACCAGCTTATGTACTTATTTTTAAAGTGAAATGATGAGGTAAAGAATAGGAATTACAGGTCAGGCGTCGTGGCTCAGGCCTGTAATCCCAGCACTTTGGGAGGCAGAGGCAGGTGGATCACCTGAGGTCAGGAGTTTAAGACCAGCCTGGCCAACATGGTGAAATCTCATCTCTACTAAAAATACAAAAATTAGCCAGATGTGGTGGTGCGCACCTGTAATCCCACCTGCTTGGGGGGCTGAGGCAGGAGAATCACTTGAACCCGGGAGGCAGAGGCTGCAGTGAGCCGACATTGCGCCACTGCACTCCAGCATGGGTGACAGAGTGAGACTCTGCCTTAAAAAAAAAAAAAAAAAAAAAAAAGAATTGGAATTACAGAAATTTTAAGGAGGTGGTGAAGGGAAAGTGCAGGACTAAAGTATAAAATTACTCATTATTTACAGAGTTTACAAATTTGTTTAGCGTTATCTTTTTTTGGGGGGGGAGGGTCTTGTTCAACATTACCTTAAGCCTCAAACTGGTATTTTTCTCTCTTTAGTCAACTCTTTCATTGAATAAACTTAAATTCACATAAACAATCAGAACTTGTTAATTAATAATTTGGTTTGAATTTGAAAATCCAGAGATAAAGCTAGTTATCTAATTAAATGAAAACTTCCTAAAAGTAACACTCCAGATAGTGTTGTCAGTCCCAATGGCAATGTGATTAGTTTCTCTATAAAATTCAAAAACAACAAGTAACTCTTCTTTTGAGCACAAAAATATCTTATTTTCCACAAATATCAAAAAAAGCTAAAAGTGATTTGTTTAGATATCATGACATAGTATTAATCGGATGAACACACGAAATCAGTAATTTTAATAAATATTTAAAGAAAAATTCACGACTTTTTATAAAGTATTAATAAAAATTTGAAAGTTTTTTTTAAAAAGCAAATTCGTGGAATACCAAAGATAGTTCTATGAGAAGAGTCATATGTATATAAAGCAATATTACCTCCAGATTCATCAGAATCCCTGGATCTGGCCTTAACAGTAGTGACACTGCTGTGAGAGCTGTCTTGATCATCTTCTTCAGTTTCTCCTAAAGAGAAGTAAACAATATACTAATATAGTCTATTTTAATGCTCAGAAGATCTGAATTTAAAAAAACCAAGCAAATAATTTAACATTAAAAGAAGGCTTTTAAGTTATCAGATATAGATCTACTGTTTGTTTATCATGCTTATTATTTTGAATCCCAAAGTTCCAAAGGAACTAAAATTTATCTCAATTTGTGTCCTCTGGGGCACATAATACTTTCCTAAACAAATATTCAGAGTAATATCTAAAAAACTATAAGGCTTTAATGTAGAGTCAAAAATGAACAGATGAGCGTTAAACAGTGGAAAAAGTTTATGGGGAGGAAAACTACATATAATTAGTGTGTAGTTAAATTCAGATGTGTATTTGTGTGTGTGTGTTGGTGGTAGAGGGGTAGTGTACACACACCTGCACACAAACATTCTATTATGCAAGTGACCACCCTCAGATTATGCTGAGCTTCAACAAAAACTAAATTTTACTCCTGTACTTTTCAAACATAAACTGGTTATGAGAATTTGGAAAACTGATTATTTTAATACCATAATAGAAAATATTATCTTTGCTTAAAATGAACCCAAATAGACAAAAGATGCTTAAAATGTAAGGCTGTCATCACTCATTCTATCTGTCCTATTATTTCTGCCCAGTTAACAGTTCAGATAAGCATGCATTTTTTTTCTTGAAGAAAAACACATTATTTTCTGTTCTAACTTCTTTTTTTTTTTTTTTTTAAGAGATGGGCTCTCACTAGGTTGCCCAGGCTGGAGTACAGTGGCCATTCACAGTTGCAATCCCACTACTGATCAGCACGGGAGTTTTGACCTGGTCCGTTTCTGAACTGAATGGATTCACCCCTCTTTAGGCAACATGGTGGTCCCCCGCTCCCGGGAGGTCACCATATTGAAGCCAAACTTAGTGCAGACGCCTGATCGGCATAGTGCACTACAGACAGCCCAGAATTCCTGGACTTAAGTGATCTTCCTGCCTCAGCCTCCCGAGTAGCTGAGACTACAGGCATGTGCCACAGTCCCCGGCTCTGTTCCCACTTCTTAAATATCTATCAGAATGGCTTCTAATGTAAAGAAAAAGACTTAAAGTATATATTATATGATATTTACAAGTAAAATACCTTCTTCAGAGAAATTGACCTTCTGTTGGACACTGGTGGCTTCTAGAAGAAAAAAGCATACATCAAATATTAAACATATAACATCAAAAGTTAAAGCTTAGGAATAAACAAAAGCTTAGGAAAAAAGTTAAAGCTTAGAAATAAATAAAAGAGCATCTCGTTTAGGAAAATGAACATGAGGACACATTAAATAAATTCTTTTTCTGTTAAATCACTAAGAATTGGCCGGGTGCAGTGGCTCACGCCTATAATTCCGGCACTTTGGGAGGCCGAGGTGGGTGGATCACTTGAGGTCAGGAGTTTGAGACCAGCCTGGTCAACATGGTGAAACCCTGTCTCCACTAAAAATACAAAAATCAGCCAGGAGTGGTGGTGTGTGCCTGTAATCCCAGCTACTCGGGAGGCTGAGGCAGGAGAATAGTTTGAACCTGGGAAGCAGAGGTTGCAGTGAGCCGAGATCACGCCACTGTATACCAGCCTGGGCGACAGAGCAAGACTCTGTCTCAAACAAAAAAAGGAAATGAAGTGCTTAATTTTCCTTCAGTCACCGGTCTATTTTTACTCTAAAATGTAACCTTTGTATGCAAAAAAAACATTAAATTCTACATTGACAAATATTCTAGTGTGTATAGGTTTGCTATATTCTCATTCTCTTATTTGCCAAATCCCCTATACTCCCTTTAAAAACCAACTACACTAACTGGACTGATAACCCAGTTCTTTCGAGCATTGGTGTATCCAAAGAGGAAGAAAGGTAAAGAAACGTCTAGTTCTGGCGGGTCCATGTATGTCACTGTTTTCCAGTGCAAAAGAGAATTTGAACAAAAATAAATAAGCAAAACACATCAAATAAACTTGGAACATAGTATTTTTACATGGGCTATTCTGAAACTTAAAAAAAAAAATAGTGAGATGTACCCAAATGCAGGTATTTCACAATTGGGTTAAAATATCGCTGAAGGATCATATGTAGAGAAGTAGCATGATTTAGACTTCTTCAACAAAGCTGAGAAAATTTCAGCTTTTATCTCTACTGATTTTAACCTCAATTTGCTTATTAAAAGGGACAATAGTATTATAGAAAGCAACTGCTAACACATTATATGGTGAATTTGAAAATATTTATTTTAAATCCATTTAATTAGATTAGTATAATACTAGTCAAGCTTTGAGTTCCACTGAAAATACTTCCTCTTGACAGTGGCAAGTGCAAATCAGTATCTGAAATATATTTGCCAACATTTTTTTATTTAAAAAAAAAAAACTAACCCAGAGAAAACTGCTGATAACACCATGTTACTCTTAAAGAGCTAGACTCTGGTGTATTAAGTACTATTTTGCTCTAGGTTTCTTAGGAACACTGTCCTTTCTTTTTCTCTTTTTTGAGGGAGAAAAAGGAAAAGTCAAACAAAAAAATATTTTTTAAGATTTTAATTTAAAACAAGAGATGGGGTTTTACATCATGACCAGGATGGTCTCAAACTCCTGGCCTCAAGCAATCCTCCCATCTCCTAGCCTGTAATCCCAGCACTTTGGTCTCTTAAAGTACTGAGACTGTAATACAGGCATGAGCTCCACAGCTGGCCAAAAATTTTTAATTAATATTTCCATTCCTACAAAAAGGTATTGTTCTCTTTTTGAAGTTTTATTCTCTAAGTGCATAATTATTATAGTA
Source organism: Pan troglodytes (assembly GCF_028858775.2). Taxonomy (NCBI): domain Eukaryota; kingdom Metazoa; phylum Chordata; class Mammalia; order Primates; family Hominidae; genus Pan; species Pan troglodytes. Next base: position 69,224,633 of record NC_072398.2, read on the forward strand.
CTTCATATTTTTGTATAGCAGTTTTACTTTATTCATTTACGTAACTATTCACATAGCATGCAAATACAAGATGCTTTCTTAAGAATCAATAATCATATTTTTGTTATTATCTTAAAATGCTAAGTCCTTAATATTTGCATGATGCTATTTGATTTTCAAAAAACCCTTCATGAATGTCATCTGATTCCCATCTCATCATAAGGGAAGATTTTCATAAGTAAGGTTCATAGATATCAAGTGACTTGTCTAAGGGTATAGGTCTAATTTAATAATAAAAAAAGCCAGAAGACCGGAGGTTCTTCTGACTTCCAGTCTATTACAATCCTACCACCTCATCAGTCTTGTTCATAACAGCACATAGTAAACAATCAATAATTTTTTTTTTTTTTTGAGACATGGTTTGGTTCTGTCGTCCAGGCTGGAGTGCAGTGGTGTGATCTTGGCTCACTGCAATCCCTCCCTCCCAGGCTCAAGCCATCCTTCCACCTCAGCCTCCTGAGTAGTTGGGACTACAGGCACATGTCACCACACCCTGCTAATATTTATACTTTTTGTAGAGACAAGGTTTTGTTTGCCATGTTGCCCAGGCTGGTCTCGAACTCTTGAGCTCAAGTAATCTGCCTGCCTCAGCCTCCCAAAGTGCTGGCATTACAGGTATGAGCCACTGCACTTGGCCAATTTTTTGAATAGATGAATAAAGAAATGGCTGACAGCTGAACTTTTCCTAATATGAGAGGTTCCAACAAACTTCTAAGTGTAATTCATGTAATACAGTAGGCTTTACTAAGGTCCCATTTATATTTCAGTGTTATGTTTTACATAGTTACTCTAAAAATTATATGGTAGACAAAACCTCTTTAACTAAGGCTGAATAGATTTTAGAATCTATAATAATGGAAAAGATATGTTGGAGATTTACATTCATTTGTTGAGCTATCAGAATAGTACAGTACAGTACACAGTACAGTAGTATGACTAATACAGTAATCCCTTTTTTCGATAGGTATGTTTTATCTGTATACATTTGAAGATATGTTTTATTTCTGTACACATTTGAAGTTCCAGGTCAATTTGTCTAGAGCCAATTCATTTAACAGTCATTTCTCCATATATCAAGTTGCCTAAAATTCAATCTTTTTTCTGCTTATCTATGTGTTATCTAATTAGCATGGAGAGATGGTTTAATAATTATTTTTTAGCCAGCTTACATAAGGGAGCTCCCCATTTGATTTTAATACTTCTAACATGTTATTATATTTGAAGTATCTAATAAATCATGGATTCTATCCATTTTTCAACACTTTTCAGACTTTTGGATTTAATCTAGTAACTAAAGATCCTTTTTTAGAATTCTATGTTCCTAACAAATATTTATCAATAGTATTCAAAACAAGAATAACTAGTTATGCAATGCTATCTTGATCCCATCACTAAAAACAAAAAAAGTACTATTTTGTGTTTTATAATCCAATAATATCTATGAATTAGATCTTAAATAATAATAATCCCCGTAGATTTAACAATCAATCATTATTGAATCAGGTTATCTACTGTCTTGGCTACAGATACATTTTAAAACAAGGTTTTCATTCTGGTAAACAAAGCTCAAGAAACCCAAGCCTGCTATGATTTCGAATGTCATTCTAAACATTATTTAATGTCTCAGATAAAGAATTATGGCTAGTGTGAGAGTATTGTCTATAATATAAAAGACTTTAATTTCTCATATTGCATGCTCTCTAAAGGTAAAATGTCTATTATAAAGCAAACTGTAGTATTTGCAAGTCTCCGTCCTCATTCTGCCTGCTATTCATCCCTCAAAATTCAATCCAAATGTCATTTCCAACTCATAAAACCACCTCAACCTCTTCCACTGAGTAGGGTGCTTCTCGTCTAGGATCCCGCAGACATATGTCACTATTTCAGCACTTAAAAAAAAAAAAGATTTGTAAACTTGTTTTTCTCTTCCATTACATCACGTACATCTAAGAGGTAGGAAAAAAAAAACCTGAATGGCTATTTATGATCCTAGCACTTAGGTCGGTCACTGACATAAAGAAGGTGTTTAAAAATGTTTGGCTGGGCATGGTGGCTCATGCCTTGTAATCCCAGCACTTTGAGGCAGAGGTTGCAGTGAGCCGAGATCACGCTACTGCACTCCAGCCTGGGTGACAGAGTGAGACCCTGTCTCAAAAAAAATAAAAATAAAAAAAGTTTGTTCCATGAATAAAATAGATTTTATGATTATAGAATAAAGATGTTCAGTCCAGATTTTTGCTAATATTTCTCATACTATGATTAACGTTACTTAGCAACTTAAGAAAAAGTCTGAAATTAGTGCTTAATAATTAGATACCTGCAAGGTTTTAAACATTCCACCTTTTTACCCAAGCTGCAAAGAATGGAAATAAATATTTAAGTGCGATCTGATGATGAATCAGTAGCCATGACTACATAAGCTTTAATTTCATTTCCCTCTTTTGTTTTTCACCTACCTCTATTTTAAACTTGGCTGCTACATGTCGAAAGTTAAAGCATTAGATTTTGTTTTTTGTTTTTGCTTTTTTTTTTTGAGACAGAGTCTCACTCTGTCACCCAGGCTGGAGTGCAGTGGTGCAATGTCGGCTCACTGCAACCTCTGCCTCCCGGGTTCAAGTGATTCTCCTGCCTCAGTTTCCCGAGTAGCTGGGACTACAGGCTTGTGCCACCATGCCCGGCTAATTTTTGTATTTTTAGTAGAGACGGGGTTTCGCCATGTTGGCCAGGCTGGTCTTGAACTCCTGATCTCAGGTGATCCACCTGCTTCGGCCTCCCGAAGTGCTGGGATTACAGGCGTGAGACACCGTGCCCAGCCTCTTTTTTCTGAGACAAGGTCTCTTTTTGTCGCCTAGGCTGGAGTGCAGTGGCACAATCTCTGCTCACTGAAACCTCTGCGTCCTGGGTTCAAGTGATCCTCCAGACTCAGCCTCCCAAGTAACTGGGAATATAGGCACGTGCCACCACACCCAGCTAACAGTTGCATTTTTTCGTAGAGACGAGGTTTCGCCACATTGCCCAGGCTAAATTCCTGGGTTCAAGCGATCCACCTGCCTTGGCCTCCCAAACAGCTAGGATTACAAGCATGAGCCACCATGCCTGGCCTTAAAAAAATACTTTTTTAAAAAAGGTATTACTCTTCCCAATGTTCATACAGAAGCTTTGAGAATTAAAATCATATTTTGAGCAAAAAATCCTTAATATTAAAACATTATTAAAGAAATCATAAAGGCTGTGGCTTTAGCAAATATATAGACAAATGGTAATTAAACATGCTGTTTAAGAAGGTGTTATATTTTCCAGTAACCTCAACCAATTAGGAAAAGCTACTTTCAGAAGTCCGAGGTCTTTATGTTTAAGATAGATCACTTAACAGTCATCCCCTCTAGTGAAAACCAAGCATTAATTGTGCCACTTTGTTTACTTTCTTTTACTTGGCCACAGTTTTTAAGGAATTCAAACCTTAGGTATAACCCGGCCTTTTACAACTTATAAAATTCCCTAGTTATTTTGAAAGCCCAGGTGCCAAAGCATCTACATTTCTCCTGTAGATTTTGCTATTCCTATAAATTTGTGGGAGGTACTTGGTGTGAGGAGCAAAGGCCACTCAAGAAAACATAAACTTGGCTTACTTTGTGTTTTGTCTGGGGACAAAGACATGAAAATATAAATAAGACTACTGTGCTTTCTCAAAGGAATACTGGATAGAACACAGGAGTCATTGTTTCCTTTCTTTCTTTTTTTTTTTGAGATGGAGTCTTGCTCTTGTTGCCCACAGTGGAGTGCAATGGCACGATCTCGGCTCACTACAACCTCCACCTCCCAGGTTCAAGCGATTCTCCTGCCTGCCTCCCAAGTAGCTGGGATTACAGGTGCCTGCCACCACAATTGGCTAATTTTTTGTAATTTTAGTAGAGATAGGGTTTCACCATGTTGGCCAGGCTAGTCTTGAACTTCTGACCTCAGGTGATCCGTCCACCTCAGCCTCCCAAAGTGCTGGGATTACAGGCACGAGCCACCAGGCCCAGCTTGTTTCCTTTCTTCTTGTGCTCTGGGTACAACCTAGTATGGAGTGTTGTAATAAATATATGTTCGAGCAAGTATATAACTCCTGAATTTACTCTGACAACAAACAAATGACCATTTGCGTGATTTGTCGTCTTTATTCTTTTTTTTTTTTGAGACGGAGTCTCGCTCTGTTGCCCAGGCTGGAGTGCAGTGGCGGGATCTCGGCTCACTGCAAGCTCTGCCTTCCGGGTTCACGCCATTCTCCTGCCTCAGCCTCCCAAGTAGCTGGGACTACAGGCGCCCGCCACTGCGCCCAGCTAATTTTTTGTATTTTTAGTAGAGATGGGGTTTCACCGTGGTCTCAATATCCTGACCTCGTGATCCGCCCGCCTCTGCCTCCCAAAGTGCTGGGATTACAGGTGTGAGCCACCGTGCCCGGCCTTGTTGTCTTTATTCTTGCCATCAGTATAAATCAGGGGTCAGCAAACTTTTTTTATAAAGGACTAAATAGTAGATATTTTAAGCTTTGTGAGTCACATAAGGTCTCTGTTACATGCTTTGTCTTTTTCAGCAGTGTAAAAATTCCTTCTTAGTTCATGGGCTGATTAAAAAGATTGTAGGCCAATTTCACCCAGAAGCGGTAGCTTGCTAACCCCTGGTACAGATAGTTTTAAGACTATCTGCTGGGCATGGTGGCTCATGCCTGTAAATCCCAGCACTTTGGGAGGCCAAGGAAGGTGGATCATTTGAGGTCAGGAGTTCAGGACCAACCTGGCAAACATGGTGAAATGCTGCCTCTGCTAAAAATACAAAAATTAGCCAGGCATGGTGTCATGTGCCTGTAATCCCAGCTACTTGGGAGGCTGAGGCAGGAGAATCGCTTAAGCCTGGGAGGTGGAGGTTGCAGTGAGCTGAGATCGCACCACTACAGTCCAGCGTGGGTGACAGATTGAGACTCTGTCTCAAAAAAGAAAAAAAAGACTATTCGATGCCAATCACGCTTTTGAGAACAGAGTCAAGAGTGGGGCAGCAGGAGAGAGCAAAGAATAGTCTGGTGATATCACTAGTATTCAAGCTCCACGAATGGCCATTTCATATACTCCAAGGTGTACTAACATTACTATAAAGGAATTGAAAAATGTCATTCTTTGTTTTTTTTGTTTGTTTGTTTTTTTTTTTTTTTTTGGAGACCAAATCTCGCTCTGTCGCCCAGGCTGGAGTGCAATGGCGCAATCTCGGCTCACTGCAACCTCCACCTCCCCGGTTCAGGCAATTCTCCCTGCCTCAGCCTCCCAAGTAGCTAGGATTACAGGTGCCCACCACCATGCCTGACTAATTTTTTGTATTTTTAGTAGAGACAGGGTTTCACTATGTTGGCTGGGCTGGTCTCAAACTCCTGACCTCAGGTGATACACCCGCCTCGGCCTCCCAAAGCGCTGGGATTATAGGCATGGGCCACCGCACCCAGCCTCATTCTTTCTATTAAACCCACAGAAAATTACTTTAAAATGAAAATCTCTTTTTTAAATTTACAATCACACAAAAAAATGAATTTAAATAATATGACATAATTTCAGACAATAAAAAACAAAGTTTTTATTACAAGGTGCTTATAAAAATGATCTAGCAAAGAGTGTTAGGTTATTTCAGTTCCAAGTTCTCTTTTTCAAAAAGTTTTTTTTTTTTTTTTGAGACGGAGTCTCGCTCTGTCCCCCAGGCTGGAGTGCAGTGGCGCAATCCTGGCTCACTGCAAGCACCACCTCCCGAGTTCACGCCATTCTCCTGCCTCAGCCTCCCAAGTAGCTGGGACTACAGGCACCCGCCACGATGCCCGGCTAATTTTTTGTATTTTTTAGTAGAGACGGGGTTTCACCGTGTTAGCCAGGATGATCTCAGTCTCCTGACCTTGCGATCTGCCCGCCTTGGCCTCCCAAAAAAGTTTTTTTTTTTTGTTTGAGACAGAGTTTTACTCTTTTTGCCCAGGCTGGAGTGCAATGGCGTGATCGCGGCTCACTGCAACCTCTGCCTCCTGGGTATAAGTGATTCTCCTGCCTCAGCCTCTCAAGCAGCTGGGGTTACAGGTGCACAGCACCACCACGCCTGGCTAATTTTGTACTTTTAGTAGAGACGGGGTTTTGCCATGCCAGCCGGGCTGGTCTTGAACTCCTGACCTCAGGTGATCTGCCCACCTCAGCCTCCCAAAGTGCTGGGATTATAGGCGTGAGCCACCACACCCAGCCTAAAAAGCTTTTTTAAGTCTCTAAAGAAGTGGCCTGAACTTAAGTGAAAGATGAATTAGAGGAAGGTACAATGATTTATAAAGAAAAATGAAGCGTTTCCCTTTTGGCTCATCTTCAAATTTAGAAAATAATTAAAATGTAAAAAAAACTAAGTCTAACAACATTCAACGTAGATTCATTTAAAACCACAAATCATGGTATGTCATGTCCTATAGCCAGGCAGACACTGAAATGAATTAAAACTCGTTCAACGAACGTATTACAGCAAAGGACACTGAACTTACTGTGAACAACGTATCGAATTCACTTTCTAAATGAAGAAAGGGCCAGGTGTGGTGGCTCACGCCTATAATCCCAAAACTTTGGGAGGCCGAGGCAGGTGGATTGCTTGAGGTCAGGAGTTTGAGACCAGCCTGACCAACATGGTGAAACCCCATCTCTACTAAATATACAAAAATTAGCTGGGTGTCATGGTGGTCATCTGTAATCCCAGCTGCTTGAAAGGCTGAGGCAGGAGAATCACTTGAACCAGGGAGGCAGAAGTTGCAGTGGGCCAAGATCACGCCATTGCACTCCAGCCTGGGTGACAGAGCAAGAGCCTGTCTCAAGAAAATAAAAATAAATAAATAAATAAAAATAAAAAATAAAAATAAAAATCAAGGAGAAAGGCCGGGCGTGGTGGCTCATGCCTGTAATCCCAGCACTTTGGGAGGCCAAGTGGGGTAGATCACAAGGTCAGGGAGTTTGAAACCAGCCTGGCCAACATGGTGAAACCCTGTCTCTACTAAAAATACAAAACAAGTAGCTGGGCGTGGTGGTGGGCACCTGTAATCCCAGCTACTTGGGAGGCTGAGGCAGGAGAATTGCTTGAACCTGGGAGGCAGAGGTTGCAGTGAGCCGAGATCACACCACTGTACTATAGCCTGGGTGACAGAGCAAGACTCTGTCTCAGAAAAACAAAAACAAAAAATAAATCAAGAGAAAAACCTTAATTGGTAAGTTGTTATCTCCTTTTTCCTAATAGTGTGAATTTAATGAAGACTAGCAGGACTAAATTGATTACATGTTTTTATATGAATTTAAGCAATAACATAGGCATAATTACAGACAACAAAAACCAAGGCTGTTTATGGGAGGTCCTAGTCATAGGGACTGTGTCCCCACAAGCTGACATAATAAATTAGTATTCTCAAGCCAATGACTAGATATATATACTCTTGTATTCTATTAATCTGGACCCTCAAAGAGACCTTGTAAGAATTAGACATACGGTTGGGCGCAGTTGTGCATGCCAATAATCCCAGCACTTTGGGAGGCCAAAGCGGGTGGATTGCTAGAGCCCAGGAATTCGAGACTAGCCTGGGCAACATGGTGAAACCCCATCTCTATAAAAAACACAGGAATCAGCCTGGCATGGTGATGCATGACTGTAGTTCCAGCTACTCCAGAGGCTGAAGTAGGAGGCTCAGTTGAGCCTCCAGAGTAGCTGGGACTACAATAGGAGGAGGAGGCTGCAGTGAGCCAAGATCACGCCACCGCACTCCAGCCTGGGTGAGAGTGAGACCCTGCCTGGAAAAAAAAAAGAATAGAAATAAACGAACATAATTCACTCATTTTAGTATTTCTATTTGTTTTGTATGTCGAATCTGCAAGAGACATAGCAAGAGAATGATTAGGGTTGAAAAGGAAATGCATCATATGGTTCTTTACCACAGGTTCATTAACAAAACCTTAGTAGATCTTTACCACTGGAATACTTAAAAGGATAGTCAACTATCTATCGAAATAAATCAACATCATTCTTTGATAAAGAGAATGGGAAGCTACAGAAGCCTAATATAAAGATAAATACATTTCCTTTTCAGTTCCCATGATAAAGCATCTTTAAGAGCCAAAAAAACAAGGAAAATGAAGTAAAAGTAGACTGCTTGGAGTGGCTTTACTAGTTTTCTTCATAGTCATGAAATCAATTTCAGGGCAATACTTTTAATCGTTTTAGTCAAAAAGATAACTGAGGGAGGGACATTTTGTCGTTCTGTGCCACAGAGCTCCAACTTGAATTTTTTGTTAGCAGTATACTGGAAGAATAAAGTCCCTGACCACAGTTTAAAATCATCATAAAGAATCACAGGAATATATAAGAAACAATCTCTTTAAAAAAGGAAGCTTTTTATATATGAATATAGAAATATCTCTGTATATATGTTAAGTAAAAATAAACAAGAAAGTACAGAAAAGTAAGCCAGGTGCCGTGGCTCATGCCTGTAATCCCAGCACTTTGGGAGGCTGAGGTGGGTGGATCACTTACCCAGGCGTTTGAGATTATGTGGGTAACATGGCAAAACCCCATCTCTACAAAAGATACAAAAATCAGCCAGGCGTGGTGGTGGATGCATAGTCTCAGCTACTTGGCGGGCTAAGGCAGGAGGACTGCTTGAGCCAGAGAGATTGAGACTGCAGTCAGCCCTGGTTGTGCCACTGCACTCCAGCCTGGATGACAGAGCGAGATCTTGTCTCAAATTAAAAAAAAAAAAAGACAGAAATGAGAGTTTATAAAGCCAAAATTTGTATTATAAAAAGGACAAGATAATTTCATCCATGAATTTCTGTATATCTCCAAAAAATATAAACTGACAACATTGGTTGCTTTTGATGAAGAGAGACTGGCTGGCTGAACGACAGAGGGGACAGGGAGATTTTTTAATGTATATTTACAGTAACTTTTAAGTTCTGAATCATATGAATACATGTACAACCATATTTAAAAATAAAACTGTATTTATAACAAAGGTAAACCAACAGACAAACAATCTCTTACCAGATCTTGGGTATCTTAGAGGGGGTCGACGTAACCTGATTACAAGATCTTCACTCACTGCTAATATAGGAAGAGAAAACATTTAAAAATATATAAAATGTGAAACATACTAGCTTTATTACATGATCATCCCTTATTTATTCAACAAAGGTTTACAGAGCTTTTATTTATGCTAGAGAAGTAGAGACAAGCTTTCTAAGTGACAACTGTTGTGAACTAGTGATGATAGTGAACTAGAGACAAGTTTCCTGCCATATAAAATTTATAGTCTTGATGGAGAAATTTGCATTTTTTCTCAGCAAACCGTAGCTGTAGGAAGGAAAGAAATACTAAATAAAATTCTTCTAAATTGCTCAATTAAGAACCAAAATCTGTATTATGGTACCAACTCAATTATCTATTCCATTTGTGACTGACCCTCATTGTGGATTATTTATGGAATATTTTAATTTTAGGGTTAACATCCTGAGATTCAATACGCTCATTCTATTTAACCTTGTGTTGAAGAAATGCAAATTAATTTTAAATAAAAACATTAATGTGGGCCAGGGTTTATTTTAGACCATCTATAGTTCAATAGCATAGGGATAGCAGAGAAGCCGATCCTATTAAAATGTTAATTTTAGTCTAGAAAACCACCTATAAAAGTATGTTTTCTCCAAGTACCTCACATAACATATTCTAAAACCAAACATGTATCAAAATTTGGATTCTATTATGTTTTGTTTCATTCATCTGTATAAAAAAGCATTATGTCTTAGCTCTGAGTTGCAAAAACCACATTCTGGAACTTTGATGATCCCCTTAAATATTCCAGCTCTAAAATTCTATGAAATATCTATCTCAGTATTTCACACATCAAGTATTTAGAACTTATATCGATATCTTTAAAAATAAATCTTGCCAGCCTGGGCAACATACTGAGACCCTGTCTGGGCATAGTGGTGTGTGCCTGTAATCCCAGCTATTTGGGAGGCGAAGGCAGGAGGATGATAGCTTGAGTCCAGGAGTTTGTGGCTGCAGTATAACTGCACTGCACGCCAGCCTGGGTGACAGTGAGACTCTGTCTCTTTAAAGCAAAAACAAAAACCCTGCACACATGATAATAAAGGCAAATTTTAGTTCCTGTTACTCCACATATTACAACTACCTTCCTCTTTTTCTTCTCTATACTTCTAGCCTTTTCAGGTTTAATTAAAACCTAAAATCTGTTTTTGGTTTGTCTGCTTTTACTAAGCTATGTTTAATCAAACTGACTCTACAGACATCAATCACTACTTCAGTTCCCATCTTTTCATTTAAGAAGCATTTCCTGCATGTGCTACTATATACATAGCCCATAGCCAAGTAAAGTACTTGAAAGACACAGGGTACCAGAGAGAGGTATGAGAGAACAAAATACCAAGTACCCTTCTTTGGTAGGAGGCTTCCTCACTTGTCTGCTTTTGTTCACCACTGCACCCTCAAATCAAAGCATGGAGACTGGCACAAAGTAGGTGCTCAATAATTATCTGGAGAATGAATGCTCTAACTACAGCAGCTAGAGAAGCAAATGTTCATGATAAAATAGTAAGCATTTAAGAACAACTATCTGATTATTTAGCTAGAAACCACACTAGTAGAACAAAAATACCCATTTAACTTCTGGAAAAGTAAATAGAATTTGTCCTAATATATTTTTGGATTATAAAATTAGTGTCATAATTTCCAGAAAGAAATGAATCTGGCCATAGGAGAATAACTGTTATGTAGGTATATATAACCTGAATTGATTAAACAACCTAACGGCTATTTTAAGTGAAAACAACTCAATTATGGAATTTCAAACGAGAAGATTTCAAACTATATTCCTGTTCTGAATTAATCAACATTTTCAAGTCTTCCAATAACAAGATAACCAAATGATGTAGATATTTTTACTACGTTGTTTTATAAGGTGGTCCTTTGGTTTAGGTATTTTTTTTTTTTTTTAGACGGACTCTGGCTCCATCACCCAGGCTGGAGTGCAGTGGCATGATCTCGGCTCACTGCAACCTCCGCCTCTCGCGTTCAAGCAATTCTCCTGCCTCAGCCTCCCGAGTAGCTGGGATTACAGGTGCCCACCACCACGCCTGGCTAGTTTTTGTATTTTTAGTAGAGATGGGGTTTTCACCATATTGGCCAGGCTGGTCTCGAACTCCTGACCTCGTGATCCGCCCACCTTGGCCTCCCAAAGTGCTGGGATTACAGGCGTGAGCCACCATGCCGGGCCTAGGTCTTTATTCGTAAGGGCATCTTTGCATAATTTTCTGTCAGACCACACCGGTAGCCTTATATACAATTATAGCACTATTTTGAATATCAAAGTTAAACTGAATGTCTATCATTCTATGAGGAAGAAGGGCTTATCTTTACCTTAAACTTGTACTTAAAGCAGTCCTCCATCAAAGAGTGACTCCATTTAAATAATTTCTCTTAGACTTTATAAGCATTTAATAATTCCCTAAACTCTCCTTTCATTAAGAGGCATGGGATGGGAATATGCCAAGTATTAGATGTAGTATAAAAGCACCTTTTAGAGGAAGAAAACCCTGAGTATCTCAAACCTCTCAAAGACAGACATACTCTTATTTCTAGTAATACTGAATGCACAGTATGCTATCGATACAGTCCAGGTAATCTATGTGCAGATTCCATTTAATCTGTCATTTATATTGGTAAACATTTTCAATTTCTATTTATAGCATAAGCTTCTTGAGAAAAAGGATACACTTAAGCAAAATTGTATGAACTTCACATCTCTTGTAAAGGGCTATGAGAAAAAAAAAACCTCACTTGCATGTTTTACCGGGTACAAAGTGATTTCAAATGTACTATCTCATTTCTTCAGAGGCCCTGTGAGTTATGCAGGGCAAATAACACAGGTAAAGGCCTAAGGCTCAAGATGAGTGAGTAACTTCACTGAGGTCCAATGCTCTTGCCACAACCTCATGCAGCTATGGTGTACCTCATTAGCAGTTCTTAAATATGAGCCTAATATAAACTCCAAAAAGACTATTCAAGACATTCTATTACTTAATAGTTTTATAATGGTCCAGAGGCTAGCACTCAGTAGTCTTCATTATACCAATTTACTTAACTCCATAATTTTTATAAATTACTCTAGATTTAAAATTAGACATTTTCTCTTTCCCAGGTATATCATAAAATCTACTGCAAATAAATTCAAGATTATGGTTTTCCAAAATGGCCCAGAAAATCTGATTATATCATCATTATTCAAAGCATTTTTCTAAGATAGTTTATAATCTTAACACAGTAACATAGACTATTCAAGGAATATAGGATAGGCCAGGCGTGGTGGCTGATGCCTATAATCCCAGCACTTTGAGAGGCCAAGGCGGGTGGATCACCTGAGGTCAGGAGTTCGAGACCAGCTTGGCCAACATGGTGAAACCCTATGTCTACTAAAAATACAAAAATTAGCCAGGTGTGGTGTCAGGCGTCTGTAATCCCAGCTACTCAGGAGGCTAAGGCAGGAGAATTGTTTGAACCTGGGAGGTGGAGGTTGCAGTGAGTGGAGATGGCACCACTGCACTCCAGCCTGAGCAACAGAGCAAGACTTTGTCTCAAAAAAGAAAAAAGAAAAAAAAATTAGCATAAAGGTGTTTTTATTTGAAACTGAACTTGAACCAGACATACTTATTCTAAGTTTAGAATACAATAGTTCACATTATAAAGCATAATCTTATTAGAAACAGGTAAATAAGTCAGGATCTGGGTACTAAAAACCAAGGATTATCAGTTTTAATAGCTATGATTGTTTATTATTGTGAGACTTTCCTAATATCAAAAAAAGCAAATTGAAAATTAAATGGAACTAAAACCCAAAGCATTAATAACTGGACTTGATCCCTTCCCCAGCTTTTTAAAATATTTTAATCAGCTTTTAAAACTTAAGTGAACTATTAAATGTAGCCTACTTCCATGTTACATTGATTCTGACAATTTTTTTAAACACTTTAACATCTTTGAAATTGGGATGCATCATATAATTATGGCATATTACTACAAATTACCAAAAAATTGGCAGCATTTTCCCTTGCTAGGTGGTACATAAAACAATGATGGTGTTTCTTATAGTCAATAGCATCTTAAGATTTGATAAACCACAGTATTAAACTGAAAAGACTGATCACACTGTGTCAAGATTTTACCATGAAGAAAAGTTAATCCATTTTAAACACAGGGCAGTATAACATATTCATTCATTTGACATTGAACAAACTTTACTGAGTAGCTAGTTATGACATGAGAGAATGACAGTGAGGCACCTGGGGGGAAAGTGAAAGGGCTCTGGAGAAGACAAACCTGGGTTTGAATTTTGGCTCAGTCACATATGTGATCTTACAGAATTGTCTTAGCTTCCCTGTGTTTCAGTTTTCTCTTCTATGAAATTGGTATAATACCTATCTTACAAGGTTATATGGGTGGCTGGTACTCTTGAGTACTCACGTGTCTGCCCTTGTCTTTTCTTTACACATACTTACATTGCTTAATTCAATGAACATTTAAAAAGTTGGTAGGTAAGGAGAAAAACAAAAAGTTAACTATTCTTACCTGGAGCCTCTTGTATGCTCCTGACAGTTTTCTTTGAGATCGTTTGGCTTAAATCAGTTTGGGAAGATGCTTCATCTTCTAAAAAACAGACGTAACAAGAGTTAAAATTCAGAATATATGACCTGGGAGATCATGGCACAGATTATGCATTTTTGTAACAATACATAAGCAAAAATGCAAGAAATTCGTTTCTTTAGAAACAGGTGGTTAGGTTTACCAAAACTTAGGAAATATACTAGTCAGAACTCCTCTTGAGACAGAAATGAATTCAACAGAATATAATAATATTTGCCATTGTTGTTTTACAAAAATATATTACTTCAGAAAATCAAAAAGATGGGGTAGAGAGTCACAAATGATGTGGAAGAAAGCAGAAGAGTGAAAAATGTTTAGATCCTTAAAGATTTAATAAAATAGGGGTAAATTGTTTACTTGTTAAAAAAAAGTTAGCCTGTATAACTGCACTAGGCTCTGTGGAACTCAATACAATGTAACATATTTTTTGCCTACCATGTACAAAGCATTCTTCCAGGTACTGAAAAATACTGAATTAAACCAAGTACTTAAATTACTATCAAATATATGATAGGCTCCTTGTCTGCAAAAACTTTGTAATCTTAAGAGAAAAAACTAACACATATATGGGCTAAACTGTCTTCAGTTGCTACACCCAAAAATAACTGACATAACTTTAACATAAAGTTTCCAAAATCAAGTCTTCAAATCTGTCAGTACCTTCACGAGTCAGCAGGTAAACTTGCAGCCTATCACCGTGCTCTAAGCTGAAAACCCACTCCTCCGCATATCAATAGTCTACCACAAACTATGTCATCCCATTGTGACTCAGGTCCGCTGATTTTTACCTCACAGGTGCCTTACATGGGATTAACATGAAACTTCATCTGTGACTCAGTGTTAGGTCCTAAAATGGGGGGGCAGGGTGGGAGAGGATAGATTAAGGAAACGGATTCACCTATGACTTACCTAACACTATACACTCACTTTGTCAGCATCCCTTTTGTCCATTTAGACGAAAACTCTAATTAATAGTCTTGTTTTTCAGGTTACTTTGTCAGTCTGATTTGCCAGACTACTTGAGGTTACAGTGACGGCCACCAAAGTGGCAGATTTTTGGCAGGGACCACCACACTGGAGAAACAGCAATCAGCTCAAGTTTATCAAACACTGGGGAACATCAGTTCAGGAAAAATGAGTTACCCCATTTCGCTGAAAGTATTGGGTGAGGTCTCAAATCAATTCACTAAACTCAGCAATCCCTCGAAATGCCCACTCACAAAATTTCTCCTTCCTCTCTGCCCACCTGGGTGAGGAGGGAAAAAGACTGAAAGGTTAGATCCTCAGCTGGGGACTCTGGCCCGCGAGCGTTAAAGA
The DNA here is from genome assembly GCF_028858775.2 of Pan troglodytes. NCBI lineage: Eukaryota > Metazoa > Chordata > Mammalia > Primates > Hominidae > Pan > Pan troglodytes. The sequence continues at coordinate 69,239,726 of NC_072398.2, forward strand.
AGGAAATGGAAGTGGTTTCTGTAGAAACATCCGCAGGGTAGAGGGAACCGAAATGAAACCGACCCTGCAGTAATTCGCTGTCCCCTCGTGAAGGCCTGCAGAAAAAGGCAGCTCTGACTCCCCTAAATTGATGCCCGATGTTGGGCAGAGCGCCCCAGCCCTGCCCGGGTCGCTCCACACGACCATCTTTCCACTCCTCCGGTCGGCGCTTCCTTCCCCGCTGCGGGTCAGGGTGGCCCTTGCACGGCGGCACAAGTCCAGAGGGGGCTGAGGAATACCCTTTAGCCAATCCCAGTACTTAGTACCCAGGCGGGCATGAGCTCCACCGAGGCGCGCGCCCGCCCCCGCGCGTTCCCTGGCTCGCGGCTGGGACTGTTACCTCCGCGGTCCTCACCTTCAGAGGAATGAGAGTCCCGCAGCCCTCTCCTGGTCATAACAGGAGACGGCTGTAGCGGAGGCTGCTCTGAGTGCTGCTGCTGAAGGCGAGTAGTCCTTCGCGTCTTCATCTCCTCGGTTTCCTGGGGTCGCGGCTGCCTCCGCTGCCTAGACCGAAGGTAGTACGCGCTTTCTCTCACTTCCTCTTTCGCAGAATCGGACCGGAACTCTTCTAGCCGGGTTCGTTTTCCCACCGGGGACCTTTCTTTGGCCACCAGGGGCTCGAAGTCGCCGTACACTTCTGGCGGCTCGTCCGAGAACCTCACTTCCCGCCGGCCCTGGCGCGACGGAGGAGTTCTGTACGCAGGCGCATCGCTGCTGCCGCCATTTTGAGGGGCGAGCCGGCCCCTTCCCTCTCGGATGGGGGCCCTGGGGGTGACGTACACACCCCATCCTTCCCGCACCGCCTCCGCCCGCCGCCCGTCGCCCGCCATAGTTGTTGACGTAGCTTTAGTCGATCGCGAAGATGGCTTTATGGACCCTAGGTTCTCCTGCCGGTGGTGGCGATGGCTTCTCGGGGGTGTTAGGCGGTGGCCGCTGTGGTCAGGGAGGCAGTTGCGAGTCGCTGGGGCCGCCGCCTGCGTCGTCGCTGCTGTGTAGCAAAGCTGCCTCTGGGCCCATGGTGTGTCTTGAGGGCTGTGAGAGAGGCAGTGCCTGAGCTGGGTCAGCTGCTGTGGATCGCTCCCGCCTCCTGGCTGGAGGCACCAAAGAGGAGGAGAAGGGGGAGGAGGACGTCTCTGCCATCGCCCTTAAGTAAAGGAGGGGTGGGGGCGATAGAAGGGTGGCAGGGCAACTTGCCTGTCCTAAGTCTAGCCGCTCGTGGCAAGTGTTGACTGCGTGTAGGAGACTCCCGTCCTATCTCCCAGTACCAAGTCTCGGGGAAAACGAGTGCGACGAGGGTGGAGAAGACCAAGTTTCGCTTCTCGGCCCCAGGCTGTTGCGCAGTTTCCCTGGAATCTTTTTGATCGACTGCTACGTTGACCATGTCCTTCCCAGTGTCCTTAGCAGGAGTGATGGCCAGAGAGATAACTTTTGCACATGCCATGTTTTCGTGGCAAAAATTTTAGTTTCAAGTACCTTATGAGGGCGGTTACCTAGTTTTAAATTTTGTCACTTGTTGAGGGTGTACAAAATCCTATCTAGAGTCATACTCGTTGGATGTATTTTCTTTTCCGAAATGTACCCATAGGACACATAACCTTATTCCTGGTCTTTAATATTTCTCGGTTTTATACCAAGCAGCAGTGTTCGGAAGACCATGTTAGTGCTACATTGTGCACAGTGAGAAATGAACAAGTTTTTAAATTAAAGACAGCACTGTAATTTTAAGTTGTGATCCATTATTTTTACTTTTATTCTGGATGTGACTTGATACTCTACATTTGATTTAGAATGCTTTATGGACTTTATGGAATAAGAAAGCATGGTAAAATCTATTTGTTTCACCTCCTTATACAAATGTTTACAGATGTGGCTAATCTGCAAATACCTAACCAAATTTAGACACATTCAGAGAAGGTCGATTAAGTTCGTGTAAAGTCTGAATAATTATTGAAAGAAAGCTTAAATTGCCTTCAAATATACAACTGCTTGTAGGGCTTTGTATGATTGGAGTGAATAGATTTAAAAAATTGTAATTTGGATACCAGTTACAATGAGCGATTCTGAAAAGTTTGAAGGTGTTTGTTTATTCTTCCAAGTAATCACCTTAAAATGTTTCTGAGCAACTCATTTGTTGCTCAAACTTGGCACAAATTTCAACTACTTAAGTCGTAATGTGTACTATGTTTTTATTTTATTTTTATTTTTATTTTATTTTTTTTTGAGACGGAGTCTTGCTCTGTCACCCAGGCTGGAGTCCAGTGGCGCGATCTCGGCTCACTGCAACCTCTGCCTCCCGGATTCACGCCATTCTCCTGCTTCAGCCTCCCCAGCAGCTGGGACTACAGGCGCATGCCGCCACGCCTGGCTAATTTTTTTGTATTTTTAGTAGAGACAGGGTTTCACCGTGTTAGCCAGGATGGCCTCGATCTCCTGACCTCGTGATCCGCCCCTCGGCCTCCCAAAGTGCTGGGATTACAGGCGTGAGCCACCCTGCCCGACTGTGTACTATGTTTTTACTAATATTGTCCATAAATTTGGCAACAGGCAGGAGGAATTACAGTTTTAGAGTGAGATAAGGTTTGGCCTGTTAGGAGCTTAGTTTACTGTAGCTTTATATACAATATAGCTTTTAAAAACTGCAGTAACAAAAGAGAGACTTCTTTCTTTTCTGTCTCTCTTCTTTCTTCTTGTCTTTTAAGGAAAAATGAAAAGGATACTCTTCCTTGTCAGTCTGGATTAGATGGTATATTTCGGAAATTAGCTAGATTTACTCTTCCAACAAAATGCTCAAAAGTATTGATATGGTAATACGTGGCTTTTATTTATGTTTTAAGCAGGGCTTTCTCTTTAAGGTGGCTATTACATTACTCATTAGTAACACAATAGTATAAGTTCCTTAAGAGATTTAATTATTAAATATAAATTTTATAGTAATATATTGAGTTCATATTATGAACATTAAAGCCTCCTTGAAACATTTTACCAAGACAGATGACTATGTAGAAACTGGGATACTAGCTTATAAAACTTGGATACAGGCTTGTAAAACTTAGGTTTGAGGGACAAATTAAAAAAGAGACAAGAGATTCTACATATTGAACAATCAGAGGAGAGGTTCTGCATATTATTGAATAATCAGAATATGCATATTTTGTAATTAAAACTGCTTGTAAAGGCTTAGGAATGGCCTTTCAACTAAATTAATGAGACAATGTAAAATTAGAGGTATGGTAACTTTAATGCTAACATACACACACACACACACACATATATATATGCATCGGATTTTCCCTCTCGTCTAGGTTGAAAGCATAAGGAAACCTACCTCTACTGTGACTGCCTCCTTCACCTAGAAACCTTACAGATACGAAACTTTCATCACTAGCTCTGAGGCAAAGCTAAACTGTTACGAAACTAGATACTCTGCTGTAGCTATTATCGAGACTATAAGAGTGGCTGAAAAGAGGTGACATTACAGTGACAGTAGACTCATAGCCAATATTATAAGGGATGCGCTGGGCCACTAAAAAAGGATGCCTCAGCTCTGGATATTAGTTACTTTGGGAATTTGAGAAATCTGGAGGAATTCAGTGACCCAAAAAAGAAGACCGGTAAGAAAAGAAATGATTAAAACAAAGAATACACTTAATAATTCATTTACTTATCAAACGTGTGCCAGCAATGAGGAAGACTGCTTTACCTTTAGGGAATTTGCCATTTATTGGGAACGACAGGAACACGAAAAATTACAATTCAGATTAAATGCCATTAATTCACACACTTAACTATTAGGGCTAGGTCTGGAAATCCTGTGCTCTTGAGACTGGGTTCCTAAATCAGTTATTTTATTTCATTTTTAATTAATTAATTTATTTATTTAGAGATGGAGTCTTGCTCTTTCGCCTAGGCTGGAGTGCAGTGGTGCAATCTCGGCTTACTGCAGCCTCCCCCAACCCCAGGTTCAAGTGATCCTCCTGCCTCAGCCTCCCAAGTAGCTGGAATTACAGGTGCCTGCCACCATGCCCAGCTAATTTTTGTATTTTTAGTAGACATGGATTTTGCCATGTTGGCAAGGCTGGTCTTGAACTCCTGACCTCAGGTGATCCATCCGCCTTGGCCTTCCAAAGTGCTGGGATTACAGGTGTGAGCCACCACGCCTGGCCAAAATAATTATTTTAAATGAAACATTTTAGAACAATAAATTTTTTGTACAGGAACTTTTTGCTTTAGGGTAAGCAGAAATTCATTTATTTAAAGAGATAAATCTATCCGTTGTGACTTAGTAGTAGAAATGAAGTAGGCAAACAATTTTAATAAGGAAAAGATGATTAAAATATTAAACAGGAGGAAGTTAATTAAAGACATAGTAGCTGGCTCCATTTATTCCCCAGTCTTACAAATGATAGAAAAATATTTTAATGACAATACAAATGAAAATACCTGGAAATGTTATACTGAAATTAATTAAACACAATAAAGTGAATGGAATATAGTATTTTTGTTGAATTAGGAATTGCAGTTAATTATTAAACACCATCCAAGAGTGTTACCAAATCCTGTCACTTCTGCCAAAAGAGGGTGATTGAGAAGTGAAGGCACCAAAAATCACATTAAATGAGGAATTATTAATTCAATAAATACTTGAGCTACTATGTAGTAGGCAGTCCCTGTTCTCTGTGCTGGGGATACAGCAGTGAACAAAATAGACTAAAAGACAAAAAATGTTTCCTGCCTTCTTGGAGATTATATTCTATGGGAGGAGTCGGGCAAAAATCAAAATAAGTAAAATAGTGTGTTGGTCAGGACTGTTATGGAAAAAAAAAGAGGAAAGGGGAAGGGAGTTTTACATGAGTAGATTTCTTCTTGAAATTTGGTTAGATTTGTCCTGAATTGGTATAGGTCAAGAACAGGAATTTTAGACTTACTTCATTTTGCCCCCAACAAATTGTATGTTCTTGGGTAAATTGCTCACCATCTCTTAATTTTCACATTTATAAAATTAGTAGATCAAAACAATAGCTATTTTTTGTCACTACTGTCATTTAACAGACATGCTGCATACGTCATCTAATTTACTAATAACAAACTTATGAGGTAAGTAACGTTGTCCCCATTTGACACACGAGCAAACTGAGGTTTAGATTAGGCAACTCATTGGATTACATGCTCCTCTTAATGGCACAGAGGGTGTGTTCCAGGACATGGTGTTTGCCATTATCATTTGGTACTGCTGCTCACTGTGTTGGTCCTATGAGTTTCTTCAGTCTATGAATTTCAGGTCAGGGTGGTCGACGTCTTACAGAGATGCCTGTAATCCTGTCAGCATGAGATTGCATGGGACCTCTGCGGTTTGGTCGCGCATTTACCGCGACTGTCGCTGGGTCAGACGACCTGGCAGTAGAGGGTGAAGGATGGAGAAGGCAGAAGGCAGGGCACGGAGACTACTAGTCCCAGGATTCCACGGGCGCCTTCCGGCGGAAAGTGTTTGTCATATGGGCGGGGACCCTGGACGACATTCGGGCCGCGGCGGCCGCTGGGTGCAGCCGAGCGGTGTGGAGCGGAGAGAATACTCGAAGGGCTCTCCTGATACTAACAGTTTTACGATTTAAAACTTCGCCAGAATTTGTAAGTAAACAAAATGACTATGCAGCTTTTCCATGTTTTAGTATTGAAACTGATATCTTGAATTTTTGAAAAGGACTTTCAGAAACGGTCCCTCCCCACCCCCACCTTCGTACCGCACAAATGGTATTTTTATTTTTATTGTTTTTGAGACAGGTACTTGCCCTGTCACCGAGGCTAGAGTACAGTGGCGTGATCATAGCTCACCACAGCCTCATACTTCTGGGCTCAAGGGATCCTCCCGCCTCAGCCTCCCAAGTAGCTGGAACTACAGGCCCGCACCACCATGCCCTACTAATTACTTTATTTTTTATTTTTGTAGCGACAGGGTCTCACTGTATTGCCCAGGTTGGTCTCGAACTCCTGGCTTCAAGCGATTCTCCCACCTCAGCCTCCCAAAGTGCTGGGATTACAGGCGTGAGCCACCACGCCTGGCCTCACTCAAACAGTAAACGAGGTAGGTTGGGGGTATATTTTTGTTTTGGGATAAAAAGAAACTGAATCTTATAAATATTAAATGGGTTAAGATGTGAGTAAATTTTTGGGTTTAGACTTTAAGGTGAGAAGCAGAATTATTTTAGGGTTCGAAATGTAAGTGGGAAATTTGCCTACTAGTGTAGGCGGCGATTACTCCGTGCCCAACATGCCTAGGTTCTCGACATTCATAATCTTAATCCTGAAAAGATAATACTTAAAAAAAAAAATTGGTGCTAAAAAGGGCAAAGTTGAAGTTTTAGTAAGACCTCCTACCATTTTGCTTACATATTATATATGTACCATTCTCCCAATTGTATTTAATACCTGATGAAAAAGTTTGTGCCTTTTCCTTCTTTTAACAAATTTCATAGTACTCTCTACTTTATGAGTAATGCTTAATTATCAGACTTTATACTGTTACACAGATCCAGAAATGAGTTACATAGATTAAACATACTGGCTTTGTTTTACCTGTCTTTAGGTTTTAACACATTTTATTTTGGATCTGTATGAGAGATCCTTTCTTTGTTTTAAGCTGTGGCAGTTATCCATGTTTTTTGAGCTTTATTTTTTGAGCACAAGATGAGGATATAAAAGGCCAGTGGAAACATTTAATAAAAAAAGGAACTTCATGGTAGAGTAACTACAGATGTTTTTGGAAGAGTTTGTGTGGATTAGAATAGTTTGAAAAACTAACATTTGCTATGAAAACTGAGTGCCTGTCTTCAGTAATGTTTATTATGCTGAACGTGCAGTCCACAACTTGATTACCTGTTTTTCTGCTGGTTTGTTACGCAACCTTGCGTGACTCATTTAAGAACTATTTTATCTAGTTTCTTTCCTAATGTAGAGGTAATGCTAGCTTGAGAGCTTCAATAATTTATAAATAAATTAACTTCAGAATGTAGCTAATTATTTGAGGATTATTGGGTGTTTTAATAATGTATTGTATCTTGTATATAACTTATTTTTGCCTAAGAAGTAATTTCTGTATTCCATTCATTTCCATGGAACACAGAAGTCAAAATTCTATTCCAGGAAAGTCCACACTTCTTTGAAGTGCCACTTGAGTTTCCTGAAGGAATGTTTGCTTCAAAAAGCCTTGTCTGCTTTATCACTTTGAGGTTGTTCACTAAGTCAACTGTGAAGGCCCATAAACTTGGAGATTCGACAACTTCCAAAAAAATTTAAAGAATGAAGAATTGGCTGTTTTATTTACCATTTAGAATTTTGATTGTGTTAAAATTTCATTAATATTTCTACATCATATGAACTACTGGATTAAACTGTGTCCTACAAGAAGGAATTCATAGGGCGATCATATATTATCATAAATTTTGCACAGAAATCAAGCACTTGGGAATAAGGAAGCGTGTCCCTAACATTGGTAATGAGCATAGACTGGAGTCATAGCTGGGTTTGAATTCCTATTTTGTCACTGTGTGGGCTGTTTTCCTCTTTACTAATATTTAAAGGAGCTGGCACATGATTTTTTTTTTTTTGGTGCCATGGCTCTGGTATGAACTGTGCACATAATTTTGGTAATCGAAATTTCTGGGAAGAAAATTCACCTATAACTCCACTACCTCAACAAATCAAATTGTTTGATTTTTAGAGATTTTCCTTCAGCCCTTGACCATGAGTATCTATCATGTAAATGTAATGACATTTTTGGAAAAAGTCAAATTTTGAAACATTGGTGTCTTCTGGGGTTTTAATTATATAAATGAAGCTGTCTGGTTTTGCCTTTAATAGTTCAAATAATAATTATTTACGGTTTTTGAGGACTTCTTTTGTGCCCCTGTGGTTGCCAGTATTGCACATTATCTCATTTGATCTTCACACTGCCTCTTTCATCTAAGTACTATTATTCCATTTTGTAATTAAGAAAACCAAGGAAAAAATTAGCCAGGGGCTGGGTGCAGTGGCTCACGCCTATAGTCCCAGCACTTTGGGAGGCCAAGGTGGGTGGATCACTTGAGGTCAGGAGTTTGAGACCAACCTGGCCAACATGGTGAAACCCTGTCCCTACTAAAAATACAAAGAAATTAGCTGGGCATGGTGGCGGGCACCTGTAATCCCAGCTTCTCTGGAGGCTTGAGGCAGGAGAATCATTTGAACCTGGGAGGCGGAGGTTACAGTGAGCTGAGTTCGCGCTGTTGCACTCCAGCCTGGGCGACAGAGCGATACTCCATCTCAAAAACAAAACAAAAAACAAAGAAAACCAAGGGCATAGAGAGAGAGAGAGGAACACCAAGTCAGAAGCTGGAGCAGTCATTCAGGTCTAGGCAGTCTGACCTTAGAGGATAGTGCTATATTGGGTTCTATATTTGTAGATTTGCTTTATGGATGTTAGGTCATATTTGTAGATTGGACTTGATCCTGGAGGCTGACTTATAACTTTCTTTGTATAAAAGTAACAGTATTTACAGTTTTTTGTTTGTTTCTTTTTTGAGATAGGATCTCTCTCTCTTATCCAGGCTGGAGTGCAGTGGCACAATCACGGCTCACTGCATCCTTGACCTCGCAGTCTCAAGTGATCCTCCTACCTCAGCCTTCCAAGTAGCTGAGACTACAGGCACACACCACCGTACCTGACTAATTTTTGTATTTTTTGTATGAACAAGGTCTCGATATGTTGCCTAGGCTGGTCTCTGAACTGTTGGGCTCAAGCAGTCCTCTCCTGCCTGAACCTCCTAAAGGGCTGGGATTATAGGCATGAGCCACCATACCTGACTACAGTATATTTTGAAGGTACTGTATAAAGGTACTTTATAACTATTTTTTCTTTTCTTTTCCTTTATCTTTTTTTTTTTTTTTTTTTTGAGACAAGGACTTGCTGTGTTGCCCAGGCTGGAGTATAGTGGCACTATCATGGCTTACTGCAAACTTGAACTCCTGAGCTCAAGCGATCCTCCCACCTCAGTCTCCCAAATAACTGAGACTGCAGGCACACACTGCCACACCCAGCTACTTTATAGTGAACACCAGAGTCATCTGGCAAATCTGTTAAAACATAACTTCCTGTAGGAGGCTCTCAGAGATTCTGGTCTAGTGGGTCTAGGTTGGGGCCTGAATTTGTACTTTTAGCAAGCTCCCAGGTAATGCTAATGATTCCCAGCTAGTGAGTTTAATATAGTAAGGAAACAAACACTTGTTGTCCATATTGTTGACTTGATAGTTATACCCCAGTAGCACTGAGCATTCAGATCTTGGTTTTTAAAGGAACTAGGACTTTTTAGAGAAGTGGCTGATTTAGTGCGGGAGCAGAGAAAATACAAGATGAGCCTGAAAAATCTTATGGTGCTTGAAAGTAAGGAAATGCTAGAAAAAGTTAGGGACCTTGTCGAAAGGACCCAAGAGCCAACTTGAAGGAGTTCCTGGTATCCAGGTTGGAACAATTTCAGCAATAAAATGAATAATGATAGTATTGGACTTTAACCCATAAAATAAAATGAGTTCATACTGATATTGCTGAGTGAATAAATAAGTAGGGGAGAAGGGACAACTCTAACAGAAGAATTCCATTTAATAAACACAGAAGGAAAGAAGGAAATACAAAACCACCATTAGGGAAACAGTACCATAGTAGTTGTTGCAGACAAAATCCAGTTAGAGGACAATCAGAATATTTACAAGTCTCAAAGTATCTCTCCCAGGATAATTATTAACTACAAAGAAAAAATAGTAATCTGACAGTGGAGGTACTATGTTAACAAAGTGATCAAGGTTAACATCACCAGTAATGAGACAAGGACATCATGAACCCAAAGAGGCAGTGAGAAGGACACAGCGGCATTTCTGTGACGTTTGTTATTCTTGCCAAAAATGCATAATCTTTTTATCTTTCTAATCATGATAAAATATTGTAAAAATCTAAACTGAGAAACATTCTACAAAATAACTGGCCAGGCCAGGTGCAGAGGCTCATGTCTGTAATCCCAGCATTTTGGGAAGCCAAGGCAAGAGGATCGCTTGAGCCTAGGAGTTCGAGACCAGCCTAGGCAACATAGCAAGACCACATGTCTATTTTTAAAAACAAAAAACACCAAACCCAAAATAACTGACCAGTATTCTTCAAAAGTGTCAAGGTCACAAAGACAAGAAAGGGTCACAAATGACAGGTAAAGACTGAGGAACTGTCATAGACTAGACACTAAGGAAAAACAACAACTAAAAGAAATCGTGAAATCTGAATATGGCCTCTAGTTAATTGAATTGTGCCAATGTTGATTTCTTGTTTTCGATAACTATGCTTTAATTATATAAGATGCTAGATGAAGGATATAATGGAACTGTGTGCTATTTTTGCAACTTTTCTGTAAGTCTAAAATTAGTTCAAAATAAAAAGTTTAATAAAAATATGTTGACTTGAAGTAGATACTAAAAGTGATCAGGGAAGTTGAACTAAACCTGGCAGTCAGTTGTGCCACCCACTGTCAGAAATCTTAGCAAACTCTTAGATCCTTCGTGCATAGCTTAATACCTCTACATGGTCAACCGAAACTAGAGCTACAAGTCAAAGGAGTTGGGAGGGAGTATGAAAAAGGGTAAGTAGGAAAGGAAGGCTTTCTGCACTTGGAGAATATCTGTAGAATTTGATCTGCGCCAGGCATTCAGTTCCTGTGTAAAAAACAATTCCCTAAGGAAGTAGAGTGCTTTTTGTTCCGAGGCTAGTACTTTTTCAAACTTCCTTTCAAAAATCTAGAATAAGTCACCAGTTAGTGAAAATACAGAGAAACGAAAAATTGTGAAAATAATAATGCTGGGATATTATGACAGTGGATATGGTACAGAGGAGTGGGCAAGACTTAGAAATTTAGTTTTAGACAGACAATAAATAGCTAGCACAAGTTATAGAAATACCTAAGCTTGGCACCAGATCTGACTGTTGAAAGTTGTGTATTAGCCTTAAAGGTTTGGCTGCTGGTGTTTTGAAGTGAAATTGTAGACAGAATTTGGACCATGGGCTTTTGGAGCATTAGAGCAACATAGATAGAAATGTACCAGTAAGTTTCCAAACCAGTTGTTCTCCTTTATGGCCATCCCCCTCAAAAAGTATGGTAGCAATGCATACACACCTGTTTCGTTTGTCAGTTCCTGGGGCAAGAGAGAGGAGAACATTCTGCAGCTATTTTCTAACCTTGGGTCATATTTTTTATTTGGCTTCTCTGTTCTAAAGAGGGAACAGTGTGTGTACTAAATAGTACTGAAGATTGTCATCCATATGCCTTCTCTCAGTGATCTCAAGATTGCCAAATTAAAAGTAGTTTCTCACAAAACAAGTTGACTTTTTTCCAGGAGCATTTTATTTTCAACAAAAAATTATTTTAGATTATATGAATTCAAAAAGAAGAATGATTCCTTTTTTCATACTCCTTAATCTCTCATTATCTAAGGTAGTTGTGAAATAGGAAACTCTTAAGATTTCACTTTGTGTATGAAACTTATTGGAGAAACCATCTCATACAAAAAAAGTTATGATTATTGATTAGCCTTGACTGTAGTACCCCCTAGAAGAAAATATTTAAAATGGGAATTCAAGAGAGTTTAAAGCATTTATACTTTTTCTATGTGCCTATCTTGATTTTATGTATCATATGAGGAATTGGTTGAGGCTGAAGTCTAAGGGATAAATTGCCTGGAAAAGTCATTCCAATCCAGACTCAGTCTGAAACTTAATTATTATGCTACCACAAAAAAGAATAAGGGAATTTTTATCTATTGAAGGCAGATTTGAACTTACTAACATACATTCAGGAAATAGCAAAGAACAAGATAGACTATTTAGAGAAGTTAATTAAAAAGTTGCCATGGTTAGTTGATGTAAATTTCAGTGGATTAAATAGAACTACATTTTCTATTTTGGTGTGAAAGTACTATTTTCTTTTCTAAATTTTCTTTTAATAAAGTTTCAGGAAGGATCTTAAATTTATTTTAGTTTACATACACAAAACCCCTGATTTGTATTTTCTTTTGTATAGCATTTGTGCAGTAGAGAAGCTCCTCAAATTTTGTTTTTTTGCTCACTGTTTTTAGTGAAGGAGGTTTGAAAATACAAGCATCCCAGCTTTTGCTGTGGGCCTCCCTAAATTTCCTGTGATCTCTACAGGGGATCTTTTTATATCCCTCTAAGAGCCCTTAGCCTACAGGGGATCTTTTTATATCCCTCTAAGAGCCCTTAGCCTTCACCTAAATCACTGGTTCCAGTCTGGATTCCCTAGACATCTAGAAGTCCTGAATGATTGTTCTTTCTGTATCCATAGTACTTGGCATTGGGCCTAGCACATGGTGCGCTCCTCAAATAAGTGAAACAATTATGTTTAACAATCATAAAGTAATGGTAGTTCTCAAGGTATTTTTATTTAGCATTTCTAAAAACCTAATGATAGTCATATACTTACCTTAAATCAGCTGCTTTGGACTTAAGCTAATGAAGTTGAGAAAGGAAGCCAGTTTTAGGATATCCAGATCTTTCCAACTCTGTGTTATAGGGATATAAAGTATTTTGTCTAATTTAAAATAATGGAAGTTTTTAAACCAAGGCTAGTAGCATTAGTTTTTTGTTTTATTAGAACTTCTGTTTGGCAGATCTACATATCCGATTACTAAAAATGAGAAAACGAAATTATTACAAGACTGCAGATTGTTTGGACATCTTTCCAAAATGGAGGAGGAGGGGTGGGATTGGAAAAAAGTTACCTTTGATAGCAAAATGGTTAGGAACCATAGTGCCTAATGGTCCTGAATCATTTCAGATTCCTCTGGGAGTTTAAAAGGATGTACCATCTTTTTGGAAAAAAATGCACATGTGTATGTAAAAAAAATTTTTTTTTTTTTTGGAAATGGAGTCTCACTCTGTCCCCCAGGCTGGAGTGCAGTGGCGCGATCTCGGCTCACTGCAAGCTCCGCCTCCTGGGTTCACGCCATTCTCCTGCCTCAGCCTCCTGAGTAGCTGGGACTACAGGCGCCCGCCACCACGGCTGGCTAATTTTTTTGTATTTTTAGTAGAGACAGGGTTTCACCATGTGTTAGCCAGGATGGTCTCCATCTCCTGACCTCGTGATCCACCCGCCTTGGCCTCCCAAAGTGCTGGGATTACAGGCGTAAACCACCGTGCCCAGCCGTAAAGATTTTTACATGTAATTTCAGAGGATTCAGGACTCCTGGAAGTTTATCCTGTTTTTTGGTGTGGAAGTGAAAAATTATGAGGGGTGATTTCTCCCACCGCCAATATTTATTCATAGTGGAAGAGTATCCTTTGGCTTTGTGAGCAGATTAAATGAGTTAATACGAATAAAGTGTTTAGAACAGAAAATAGCACTCCATAAGTGTTAGCTACTAAGTGTTATTATCTGACAGAGGGTTACTGTATACTGTTTAATATCCTGCCAAATAAAGTTTTCTGAGTTGTATATTGCTTGGAGGAACTGTGCCTTTTTCTAATTTGTACAAAGGCGTCATGTGAAATAGCAACTTCCCTACACAGAAATTCATGCCTTCAGAGAGTATGCTAAGATAAACCCTCTTTTGTACAACCATTAGGTAGGCTTCTTTTACCTTATTTCTATGAAGAGATGGTTGCTTAAAATTTTGTGAGGAAAACAAAGATCCATATCCTTCTATATTGCTCTTCTTTATCCCAATGTAAGTTACCTGCTTTGACTCTGAGCAGATTAACTGCTACTGGTCTTGTCCACAGTGTGAAAGTTTGGTTTTGCTTATTAACCTCTTTCTCTTTTAAACATTATAAAATATTGAATAGAGATGCTGTAAGCTATTAGGATTTATGATACAGTGGGTATTCTTGTACCTTCACCCAATTAAAGAAAACAAAATTACAATTATCTTTGAAATTCTTTGAATGCCCTCCATCCCCCACCCTTCCCTCTCCCATCAGAGGTAATAATTATCCTCAGGTTTGGACTTAATACTTCTTTTTTTTTTTTTAAAGCTTTATTGCAGCCGGGCACGGTGGCTTACACCTGTAATCCCAGCACTTTGGGAGGCTGAGGCGGGCAGATCACCTGAGGTTGGGAGTTCGAGACCAGCCTGACCAACATGGAGAAACCCCGTTTCTACTAAAAATACACAACTGGGCTGGGGTGGTGGCTCATGCCTATAATACCAGCACTTTGGGAGGCTGAGGCAGGCAGTTAACCTGAGGTTGGGAGTTCAAGACCAACATGGAGAAACCCCGTCTCTCCTAAAAATATAAAAGTAGCCGGGCATGGTGGTGCATACCTGTAATCCCAGCTACTCGGGAGGTTGAGGCAAGAGAATCACTTGAACTCAGGAGGCGGAGGTTGCAGTGAGCCAAGATTGCACCATTGCCCTCCAGGCTGAGCAACAAGAGTGAAACTCCGTCTCAAAAAAATATCCCTAAACAACACATTAATTTTATATCCTTTTGAAACTTTATGTAAGTGGAAAGTTTATATAAGAATGTGTGCATGTGTTTATTTTTTTCCTTGTGCTACTTGCATTTTTTTTTTAAGCTCAACATTCTTGAGTTTCATCTGTGTTTAGAATGACAGTATCCTGTTGTACAGCAATACCTTAATTTATTCATTCTCCTGTTCGTGGCCATTGTGGCTGTTATTTTGCTATTACACAGTGCTACCATGAATATTTTTATTCATGTTTTTAAATGTACAGGTGCAGTTTCTCTAGGATATGTGCCTAAGAGTGCAACTGCTGAGTTATAGGAAATGCACATCTTCAGTTTTACTAGGTAATGCCAATTCCAAAAGTGATTGTACAGATTTATAGTCTTGTCATTAGACTATAAGAATTCAAGTTACATTTTATTTTTGTCATTTATTCATTCCGGAAATATTTATTGGACACTATAGCAGTAAATAGAAAGGTAAAATGTCCTGCTTTCAGGGAGTTTATATTTTAGTGGAGAAAAATAGCCAAAATAAATAATATAGCAAAATGGTACCTGTTTTATGTGAAAAAAATAAAGCAAGCCTAGTAGTACTTGTTATTGCATTGCTGATAGAGCCATATGGGGGGATTTGAGGCTAAGGGGATGGGATATAACCAAGAAGTCCTGTGTTTCAGGTGGTGATTGACATGAACAGAGATATAGGTATGAGATTGGTCCTGATGCTTTCAAGCAGATAATTGAAGCTGTATTGAAGCTGTGAGTGTTGGGGTGGGGATGGGGGTTAGGAATCTTGCCAGGAGCATTTTCCCAGGCCCCTCTCTTCACTCCTCATCCAGTAGCTCTAAGGCTAAAGAATGAGTGAGGAAGCTGGTAATGGGTGGTATTATTTTGAGCATTTGGAGTTCTGGGGCCCCCTGTTGGCTCTTGCCTACAGAGGTTTAAAGGACCAGGAGAGGAGGGAAGACTTGTCTGAAACATATGGAATGGTGGAGTTCTCTTGATGCAGGAATACTTGGAATTCTAGTGCTTGTTTGATTCTTGAAGTGGAATTCTAGTGCTTGTTTGATTCTTGAAGTTGTAAAACTGAAGGTTGGGTAATGGATGGAATTATTCTGAGCACTTGGAGCTTTAGGGCTTTCTCTTGACTCCTACCAATAGAGTCCTCTGGGAGGAGTGGTTTTTGCTATAGTATGTGGAACCCCCTTTGTCAGTTTTTGTAGTGTGGTAGATGTGAAATAGTATCTTGCTGACACTACAATAGTATCTTGTTGCATATACTTGATTTCACTCTAAAAATGTAAAATCTGATCAATTAAATGTCAGACTTTTAATTTTTTATCTTTTGTGTTTATCCACCATTGTGGGAGTTTTATTCGTCATCTCTCTGTACCATGACTAGAGACCCAAGATTTAATTCAGTAGCTGAAGCTTTCACTGGTAGCTCTTATCAGCAGACCCTCAGGGAAATCTATTATGCCCTGTGCTATCAGCACCAAGTATCTAGTCATTGAGTCGGAAACCAAGCCTTTTGTCCACTCTGCCTGAGGAACTGAATTAGTAGCCCTCACCCGTACATTGTTACCTAACCTCAGAAAACACATCAGTATGTCTACTTGACTCTATTTCACCCGCTCTGGGACTTCCATCAAAATATGGGCCCCATGTTGTCGTAGCACTATCAGAGCCTCTTCATTCGCCTTTTAAATTTACCATTTTAAAATCTGAGAATCACAGCTATTACTTCTGTAAGGAAAGTGCTTTGGCTTACCACAACTAAGGCTATAATTCCTTCTATTTTTCAGGCCAGATCTTTATATTTTAACTCATGCCCTCCCCAGTGTCTCTTATT
The DNA here is from genome assembly GCF_028858775.2 of Pan troglodytes. Classification (NCBI taxonomy): domain Eukaryota; kingdom Metazoa; phylum Chordata; class Mammalia; order Primates; family Hominidae; genus Pan; species Pan troglodytes. The sequence continues at coordinate 69,256,108 of NC_072398.2, forward strand.
ACTCTCATAGGATCAAGTCTCAGAATTTACAAAAAGAACATTGGAGAAAGGCATGGTATATATAGTACTCTGATTCTGTGATACTCTCTAGGTGGCCTTCTAGTTGCTCCATACATCCTACTGTCCCACCTTATTTACATGCTACATCCAGTGTCATGAAGGAATGCAAAGATGATGATAACATCTGCAAATTCCAACTTATTTACTATGCATTTTCCAAGAATAGCTCAGGACTATTGCTCAGGGCTGTGCCTTACTTGCCTTCTCAGAATGACACTGTGTATAAACCAATAAAACTAGGTGGTGGGCACCCGGGCACGGTGGCTCACTCCTGTAATCCCGGCACTTTGGGAAACCAAGGTGGGCGGATCACCTGAGGTCGGGAGTTCGAGACCAGCCTGACCAACATGGAGAAACCCCGTCTCTACTAAAAATACAAAATTAGCCGGGCATGGTGGCACATACCTGTAATACTTGGGAGGCTGAAGCAGGAGAATCGCTTGAACCCAGGAGGCGGAGATTGCGGTAAGCCAAGATTGTGCCATTGCACTCCAGCCTGGGCAACAAGAATGAAACTCTGTCTCAAAAAGAAAAAAAAACAAGAATAACAAACAACTAGATGGTGAGCAATGAGACTTGCCCCTCTTGATTTTTGACTTTTTTTTTAGCCTTCAAAAGGATTTCATCCAACTTTCTATGGTTAGCTTTTAAGAATATTATCTAAAAACTGTGTAAGCTTTTTTTTTTTTTGGATGGATTGAAACCTATTATGGAAAGGCTGTCATCATTAATGTTATCCCATACGTTATGGGGATACCATATGTGGCACCCATTTCACAGAAGAGATGTACAAGAGATCGCTAAGTTTTACCAGGTTAGACGTGATTATACAGACCTTATTATTCCCAAGGCACACATGGAGTAAAGAAGAAATATAGTCCTAAGAAATTAAGCTAGTTCTAGTATAAATGATCCAGAATTCTTCCTAGTGCCAACATATCAGTTGGTTTGAACCCATGTTAAATAGTCATGGGAAAACCCATGAGACATTTCTTATCTGCCTTAACTAACCTGAATAATTTCCAAATGCATGTTTCTAATAATAATGTGAACAACTGCAAAACCCATGAGTCGTCTGAAGTTTTATCATTTACAGGTATGTGACGCATTCCCAGACTCTTCAGCCAACTGAGCATCAGCTTCTTCACAGCAACTGGGTCCTGATTAATGTCCTCCCAAGACAGACTTCATTGGATCCACGATCAAGAGGACTCTGCCAGGTTTTTCTGACCCCTCTACATTGCTATAAAGTGCCAAGGCCTTAAGACTTGGGTACGTGTGTTACAACGGCAAGAGTGCCAGCGCCAACAAAAGACCCATTGGACCTGTCAGCTCCTCTGTTTCACCAAGCAGACACAATAACCTTACCAACAAAGCAGAGTAAGCCAAGTGCCTCTGTGTGACACCACCAGCAGCTGATAACGCATAAGAAAAATATAACTAATTTAGACTAGAGCCCTATCTCTTCTTGAGAAGCTGGGATTTGAAGGAGCTATCCTGAGATCTGTACTGCTAGTAAGTGACTGATAACATTATAAACTGGATCGGTCCCTGAGTTCAGAGACTGAGTTGCAATTGAGTGAAAAATAGACAACGAAATCTTGAAGAATTGCACGGAGGTGCAAGCCAAGTTTATTTGGCTCTCCAAATAATATTGGTTGAACTAAGAAATTGGTAAACGAAACCTGTAATAGGACTGCTGTTTGGGCGTCTCTCTCTGTCATTGTTGTCTCTTGCTGTCACATTGCTGTCTGTGTTGTCTTTCTAGGTCCAGATGTTTTCAGATAATTCACATTGCCCTGATTGTGGACAACAGTGGTTCCCTAGTTTAGAACTAGGCCACTGGTTGTACCAAACTGAACTTGTTGAAAATGAATGTTACCAGGTATTCTTAGACCGTATTAACAGAGCTGATTATTGTCCTGAGTGTTATCCTGATAATCCTGCTAATAGAAGCCTTGTTCTTCCTTGGTCTTTCCCACTTGAGTGGGCTCCCCAGAATCTCACCAGATGGACCTTTGAGAAAGCTTGCCATCCATTTCTTCTGGGTCCTCCACTGGTTAGAAAAAGAATACATGACTCTCGAGTAGCTGGTTTTAACCCTGCATTACAGTTAATCTTGACCAGAACAGATAAAACCTTAAACAAAAAACTGGGCCAAAACAAATAGCTTCTATAATAGTCAAAATTGTCAAGTCTAGAGGCTTTTGTGTAGGTAGCCCAAGGAAGATGGAAAAATAATTCATTTCTAAGTCTGACCCAGATTGTCACTACTTTGGGAACTGCTTAAATTGTTGGATCTGCTTCCGTGGCCTATACATATTTTATTCACATGAATTTAGTTAGTATTCCAGCCAGACTGTTCATCTAGACTGAGGCTAATCCGTATTTCCTATAAACTGTTTTGGAACTAACTTATCACTCCTAAAAAAATTTCTGCAACCTAATGAGTGTCATATGACAAAGTAGTCCTAGAGGGGAAGTCCTATACTGTGTGCTTCATAGTGGTATTTCTAATGATAACTTTTGTGGGAAAGCAGCCTCGTTATAGCTGGATCCTAGATTAGTCCAGTGAATTTTAATAAGAAATTACACTGTTGTAAACTCACCTCTTATGCATTGGTCAGTGATGAGATATATATATAAATAGATAGATAGATAAAATTTGTTCTTATATAGCCATTTATTCATCATTGGCCCTGTTTGGCCCATCCTCAGTGTGGCTGTGAGATTATTGATAACTGGTCACTGTCAGATAAATCACGTTCTATTAGGAAACACCTACATAGGTTATGCAGAAACATGCAGAAATGCCACCTGTCCATACTTACGTGGCTTTACATAAACAAAAGACTGTCTTGTCTTTGTGGTGACTGAATTTACAACGTCCTCCCCTGGAAATGGAAAAGTACCTATCAGGAGATGTATGACAAAAGAAATTATCAAGCCTGACTTCATATATATTATGAACAGTCTAGAGGAAGCATCTTTCTTAGAACTAAGGAGGTCTGCTGAACATTGGCCACATTCTGGACTTTCATGAAAATCATGGACCCAGAGTTGGGGTTAAGCCACTTAGAAAAAGCTGTTGAAAACATCTCAAAGGCCACTGAACAATTTTTAAATTACACTTAACATGCCAGGTATCTAGGTATCTAGTGCTTTTAGCAATATTATCAATATTATCAAGGTCCCAGCTTCTTTGTGTCCTTCCCCCTTGCGATCTTTTTTTTTTTTTTTTTTTTTTTTTTTGCTTTTTAAAAAATAGTGACAGAGTCTTGCTGTATGACCCAGGCTGGTCTCCAACTCCTAGGCTCAAGCCATCCTCCCACCTCGGTCTCCCAAGGTGCTGGGATTACAGGCGTGAGCCACCCTACCCGGCCTAGGATCCATGTTTGCTTTTTATCGTTAGGTTTTTTTTTCTCAATGAGTACAATATGACTTCTTGTTGTAACAGACATTTTAATCCCTAGGAAAGGCTGGAAGTAGAGAGCAAAAGGCTTTCTTTCAAGTCAGTCTTTTATTTGGGAATCAAGTCTTTCCCAAAAATCCCTAGCAAATTTCTTCTTACATCTCATTAGAAAGTACCAGTTTACAAGGGAGCCTGGGAAACCTTGGCAAAGGGGAATAGGGTTAGCATTGCCTGGGTAGGCCACATTGCCTCCATTGAAGAAATCAGGGCTTTTTTTTTTTTTTTTTTTTTGAGACAGAGTCTCACTCTGTCGCCCAGGCTGGAGTGCAGTGGCAGTCTTGGTTCACTGCAACCTCTGCCTTCCGGGTTCAAGCAATTCTCCTGCCTCAGCCTCCCGAGTAGCTGGGACTACAGGTGTGCGCCACCACACTTGGCTAATTTTTGTATTTTTAGTAGAGATGGGGTTTCACCATTGTTGGCCAGGATGGTCTTGATCTCTTGATCTCATGATCCACCCGCCTTGGCCTCCCAAAGTGCTGGAATTACAGGCATGAGCCACCGTGCCCAGCCTTTTTTTTTTTTTTTTGATGGAGTCTCGCTCTCTTGCCCAGGATGGAGTGTAGTGGCACGATCTCGGCTTACTGTAACCTCCACCTCCTAGGTTCAAGCAGTTCTCCTGCCTCAGCCTCCCGAGTAGTGGGGATTACAGGTGCCCGCCACCATGCCTGGCTAATTTTTGTGTTTTTAGTAGAGACGGGGTTTCACCGTGTTGGCCAGGCTGGTCTTGAACTCCTGACCTCAGATGATCCACCTGCCCTGACCTCCGACAGTGCTGGGATTACAGGCATAGCCACCGTGCCTGACCAGGGCTCTTTTAGCAAGGAAAACGTGAGGAATGAATGGCTGTTGGTGTGCAACAAATCATACTTGCTACATGTTGTGAAACCTTAAGTTATTTGTTAGTCTGTATGAAGAATGTACCCCAGAGATGCACCCTGTATCTGCCTTATGTCTCTTACAATGGAGGTTCTCTCCTGTTATATTGCTGAATAAACTATGTGAACTGCTAAATTGACTGAAGACTAGTTAGTTTATCACTAACTCTTTAATGAAGAATTTCACTATCCTACAACTCCTCCTAAAAAGTGAAAATTTACTTTGAGAGAGTGCTTTCGAGAATAGTATTATGATCAGTATTATTGCCCCTAAATTTTTTAATTATTAGAGAATGCTTATGTTACAAGGACATATACTAAGAAACATTCTACAAATGTGAAAATTTAAATATCAGCAAAATAGAGAAAAGGTTTTTGTTTTTGTTTTAGTCAATATCTCCATTAAATAGTAAGATCAGATTAAAAGGATTTATATCATTGATTTCTCAAATCAATACCTAAGCAGTACCTGTGAGAGCTTGTTTAAAAATGGAGACTTCTTGGTCTGCTTTAGAAATTTTGATTCCTCAGGTTGCTTGTAGGGCCCAGGTATCTGCATATTATAAATAACACCTCATGCCGGGTGCCGTGGCATGTACCTGTTATCACGGCTACTTCAGAGGTTGAGGCAGCAGGATCACTTGAGCCCAGGAGTTCAAGACCAGCCTGGGCAAGATAGTCAGACCACTGTCTCTTTCAAAAAAAAAAAACAACATAAAAGATATAAATAGTACCTTTGGAGATTCTGATGCAGGTGCTCTCTAGACCACACTTTGAGAAATGCTGTAGTAATACGTCCGTAGTGTTTACTTATCTGGCTTAAAAGGATGGGAGCAGAATACTCATAGTACTGCAAGATAGTACCATTTATTTGGTAATACTGGCTATGTAAAAAGAGATTTCATGTCAGACTGAAGATCACTGTTAATAATTTAGGTCATAACTCAGCCACATTTTTCTCATTAATTAAACTAATCAGGAATGTTTCAGTCTTCTTCACAAACAGTTTTGTTCGGTGTCATTATAAACTATGTGAATATATGGGCAAGAAAAATGAATCAAAATATTAATTTTAGAGGGTTACTTTGCCTTCAAACATCACATACCTGTTATATGATAAGCTGTCAGAAATCAACATCATGTAGTAGAGCTCATAAAATTGAGCAAAGGAGAAAATTGAGGAAGCCTTTGAACAAAGCTTTTCACCTTAGGTCTTTCTAGTATGTCTTCATATGGCTTAAAATATTGCAGGTTATTCTAGAATACTCCATAGTTGATATGAATAATGAATTTTATTAAAATATAAATGCTATGTTGGTAAAATTAATTGTAATGACAAATGATCTGGAGGGTTATCCAGTGTTTTAAATAGTGTGAGCTACACTCGTCTCTATTTTTATAGTGTGGAAGAGTTGGTAATATTGCTTATATGTTATGGTAGCATTTCTAAAATGATCATTATAACTACTTCCTGTTATTTTATGGCAGACCAGTGAGTGAAAAGGTTAATGGAAACATGCAAGGGCAGACCGGAAAGAAAATACATCCACCAAAGAGGTGGCTGTTGGGGGATGTGAGTGAGTGAGGTAAGATTCATCTCTGAGTTACAGGTGAAGGAAGCCCAGGCAAACAGGAAGGCAGAAATGAGTCCATGGCATCCAAAGAATATGTGGCAGTCCACATGTCATAGCTGTCTATAAAAGTGAGATGAGCTGCAGCCCTTTCATCTCTCCAGTCTCCCTGGCAACCCTGAGTCTCCATGGAATTTTGGGGACACAGCTTGAAAATTGCTTTTTATAGAGGCAAAATAATGGCCTTGCAGCCAGCTGGGTTTGTATTCTAATTCTGATACTATTAAATGACCTTAGGCATTTTAACCTCTCTGTATCTAGTTTCTTCATCTGTGAAAAAGGTTGTGTAATAATACCTACCTCATACTGTTGTGAGGTTTAAGTGCAATAACATATACCAAACATATGGCACATACTAAATCTTTAGGATGAGGAAAGATGTAGGGCAAGAAAGCAAAAGCAGAAGTTAGAACTGGGGAATAAGGTAGAGTCTTACTTGTTTTGTTTTTTTGAGATAGAGTCTCGTTCTGTCACCTAGGCTGGAGTGCAGTGGCGCCATCATGGCTCACTGCAGCCTTGACCTTCTGGGCTCAAGTGATCCTCCCACTTCAGCCCCCTAAGTAGCTGTGACTACAGGCTTGCACCACCACGCCCAGCTAATTTTTTTATTTTTGTAGAGATGGAGTATCGCCATGTTGCCCAAGCTGGTCTTGAGCTCCTGGCCTCAAGCGATCCACTCACCTGGGCCTCCCAAGGTGCTGGGATTATAGGTATGAGCCGCCGTGTCCACCGAGTCTTAGTTTTAGAACTAAGCCAATTGTTTGAACTGATGGCTGAATTATTATAAACTTATTGGCTGGTGGCTCACTGTAATTCCAGCACTTTGGGAGGCTGAGGCAGGAGGATGGCTTGAGCCCAGGAGTTCAAAACAAGCCTGAGCAACATAGTGAGACCCCCAACTCTACAAAAAAGTTTTAAAAAGAAAAAAATTAGCTGGATGTGGTGGTATGTGCCTGTAGTCCCAGCTACTCAGGAGGCTGAGGTGGGAGGATCACTTGAGCCTCAGTGAGCTATGAGCTTGAGGCTGCAGTGAGCTATGATGGTACTACTGCCCTCCAGCCTGGGCAACAGAGTGAGGCCCTTTATCTAAAAACAAAAACAAAAAACTTCTTAAATCTCTCCTGATGAAGGACAAGATTGGTTTGGGGATGAGGTTGAGCCTGTAGTATAAGTCAAATGGTCTTAGGTGTAAAGATTAAAAGGCCTGGAGGGATGGATGACCCAAGGCAGATTTTTGTCACAATGTTTAGGCCCATTTTATAATCTTAATTATGGTAGATATAATTGCTGTATGACTTTTATCACCTGAGACTTTCCACAACACTGAAATAAACAAATTCCTGAAGTAGTAGGTCCCTGAAAAGGAAAAAGAAAAGAAATAGAGAAAAGTTGAAGGATATGTACAAATTCACTCAGGTCATATGTGCTGGAGTCACAATTCAAACCTAGATTTAAGTTTTCCAGAGTCAGGGTGCTTGTGGTATGCTTAATACAAGCTTTTAAAAGTGTCATGGTTAGGTCCCACAGCTAGACTACCTGAGTTCAAATCCTAACTGCCCTCAGTAGTCACGTGTTCTTGGGTAACGTTCTTAACTTTTCTGTATCTCAGTTTCCTCATCTCTAAAATAGTAGGAATGTTAATAGTCTACACCTCATAAGATTGTTGTGAAGATTAAACGAGTTAATAAAGTGCTGTGAATGATGCCTGGCACAAAGAAGGCACTCAATAAATAGTAGTTCTTATAGTTGTTGTATATGCTTCATATGTTACTCGTTTTCATAGCAGGATTGTAACTACTTGTTTCAGGGCCAAGATACCAGTTTCTTTTTATCCCTAGAGCCTAAAATGGCATCATTCACTAAAATAAAATTGTGTTTAAAAATAAAGATATATACTTAATTCTACCCCAACTGTCATACATTTGTCATGATGGCATTTATATCTAAACTACCATCCTGGAATGGCTGATTCTTTTGTGCTCTTCTTGGCTGCTAAACTTCTAATTTCCTTCTCCATTTAAAAAATGGTCTTAGTACTTTCTGATACCTACCATGCCTCCCCTCCCCAGGTTTTCCCCAGGTCACCATCCCTTCCCCTCTTTTTCACTGGTCACCATGGCAATGCTAGCAATTTGCAGGATGGAGTGGAGGATGGGTAAGGTCCTTTTGCTCTCCCAGCTCTGATTTTGTTCTCACAGGCAGCTTTTCCGTGTCCTGTCTCTTCTCAGCTGGTTGTGACAAAATGTCTAGGAGGCTATGGTGGAAGCGTACTCCGTAATGTAAGGTCATTGCATGTAGGCTGAAAGAGTTTCCATTACAGGTCTTTCCTTTTGATACTTAATTTTTTTTTACAGAGACTGATTTATTTTATTACTCATTTAAAAAGGCAGTAACTACATCAAACATACAGAAAAGTGCAGAGAATAATATAGTAAGACCTTTGCCCAGATCTAAAATATATGAACATTTTATCCTATTTACCTCAGATGTTTTTATTTTTTTAAGGAAACTTTATGTGTACAGTTGACACCCTCTCTTATTCCTTGCAGAAGCAAGCACTAAATGGAAGTTGATATGTATCCTTTCCATTTATGTATTTATGTTTTGTTATAAATTTATATATGTTAATAATGCTGTACATTATTCTCTGTACATGTACATGCTGTAACATATCACTCTGTAGTGACAAAAAATGGAATACTTTCAAACCTTCATTAGTATCAAATATATATACATACACAAACATATATATGTATGTACATATATTTATTTTGTTTGTTTTTTTCCCCCGAGACAGGGTCACTCAGGCTGGATTGCAGTGGTGTGATCTTAGCTCCCTGCAGCCTTGAACTCCTGGGCTCAAGGGATCGTCCTCCTTAGCCTCCTGAGTAGCTGGGATTACAGGCATGTGACACCATGCCTGGCTAATTTTTAAATTTTTTTTGTAGAGACATCATCTCATTATGTTGCCCAGGCTGATCTTGAACTTCTGGACTCAAGCAATCCTCCTGCCTTGGCCTCTCGAAGTGTTGTGAAGGTTAAATGAGTTAATACATAAAGTGATTTGAATGCTGCCTGACACAAAGAAAGCACTCAATAAATAGTAACTTTTATAGTTGTGTATGCTTTATATGTTACTACTTGTTTTCATAGCAGAATTGTAACATCCTGGCTTACATGCATGAGCCATCATACCTGGCCCAAATTTATAAACATGTAATATGTATTGAATTGTAGTTAGCATTATAGCACTTAATATTGTATGTTGGAATCTTCTAAACTTGGTTATGTAAAAAGTCATTTGGTATACCACACAATGTCACCTACCAGGTAGTCAAAGCATTTACCATTTTACGGTGAGATGAAGTAGAAAGGATACATCTTAGAAAACAGAGCACAAGGCAGCCACATTTACAGAGGAAGCAGTTGAGGCAAATCTGTGTCCCTCTTAGAAAAGTCCCAGGAAATAGAAATTAAGCAAGGCATCCCTCAGCCGGCGTCTAGTAGGTTCTCCATAAATGGAGAATAAAACCTTACAGCCTTCACCTGTTACAAGCCTTGATGGAGACAACTAAAGCAAAATGATACAAGTTTTGCTGCAGATTTCAGCGTCACGAGGAAGTGGAAATGACTGTCAGCAATGAGGCTACATTTTATTTAAGTAGAAATATAAATCATTATAACCGCCATGTATAGAGCACTGAACACCAACATTTTGTAATTGAACTTGCAAGGGATTCACTCAGAGTGAATGTCTTTTGTTGCCATGTGAAGCACACAGGTCTCATCAGTTCCTTGTAGAAGATACTATCAAAAGCATCTATTTTGGGGCATGCTTATGGAGTGGTTTTCCCTACAGCTGTAGAAAGTCTCCAGCTACTGCATTTTCCTTCAGGATGAGGCTCTGCCTCACTTCCATTATGCAGTCCAGAGGTTCCTAATGAACACATACCCTGATAGGGATCAGACACTGTTCAAAACATTGACCTGCCTGGCTGGGCGCAGTGGCTCACGCCTGTAATACCCACCACTTTGTGAGGCTGAGGCAGGCAGATCACTTGAGGCCAGGAGTTTGAGACCAACCTGGGCAACATGGTGAGACGCTGTGTGTACTAAAAATACAAAAATTAGCTGGGCATGGTGGTGCGCAGCTGTAGTCCCAGCTACGAAGGCTGAGGCACGAGAATCGCTTGAACCTGGAAGTTGGAGGTTGCGGTGAGCCAAGATTACACCACTTCACTCCAGCCTATGCAAAGAGTGAGATTCTATCTTGGGGGGGAAAAAAAAGATTGACCTGCCTCTGAAACAGTGGCCTCCAGATCTCTCAGATACCCTGCCATGTGACCTTTTCTGAGGATTTGTCAAGAACTTCCTTGTTTGTCCCACTTCTTGTACTGTAAGGGAAATGCCATTTCAACTATGAACAGTGATGATATGTTACAAAAGGTCTGAATGAAGTGGGCTGTAGGATCTGTGTGTGCTTTGTGACAGGAAAGGTGTATGTCAAGCATTTGTAAGATAATAGAAATATCTGTGATGGCACCTTTGCAGATTCTTTTGGACTGCAACCTAGTAACCAAGTAATACATTTTTGAAAACCTTCAGTTCTGTTTGTTTGCAATAAGGTTTATTGAGGATAATCTATGTCACATACAATTAATGTACAGATTTTAAGTTTGATAACAAATGGAACCACCACCTCAGTAAAGATATTAAACTTTTTTTTTTTCTTTTTTGAGACGGAGTTTTGCTCTGTCGCCCAGGCTGGAGTGCAGTGGTGTGATCTTGCCTCACTGCAACCTCTGCCTCCCAGGCTCAAGTGATCCTCCCACCTCAGCAGCTGGGACTACAGGTATGCACCACCACGCCTGGCTAGTTTTTGTATTTTTTTTTTGTAGAGATGAGGTTTCACCATGTTGTCCAGGCTGGTCTTAAACTCCTAAGCTCAACCGATCTGTCTGCCTTGGCCTCTGAAAGTGCTGGTATTACAGGTGTGAGCCACTGTGCCTGGTCAGCAGTACTTCACTGCTATAATTTTACAACTTTTAAAGATAACCTAATTTATTTTAATTGCTATGCATAATATTACATTGTAAGAATATGACAATTTTTTAAACCCACTTTCTTATTAATGAACATTTAGATTTTCTAATTTTTTCCTCATTTTAAACAATACAGCAATGGACATTTTGGGGCGTATTAATGAGATTCTCTATTATACGTCTAAAAATGGAGTTGCTGATTTGTAGAGTGTGTGCCTTAATTTTCCTTGCCATATTTCTCTCTAAAGTTGTAGTAACAGGTTTACTTCATTGCCATTAGGGGTTTAAGAGCTCTCTGTATCTCTAAATCCTCATCAACATTTGATATAGCCTGACTTTTTACCAGTCTGCTGGTGTGAAATGTTATCTCACCATTAATTTATTTTTTGTATTTCTTTGACTTTTTTCATATTCATTAGGTTTTCATATTTCCTCTTTGTTGAACTGCTTATTCATCCCTTTACCCACTTTTCATAGCATTATTTGTCTTTTACTGATTTGTGGAATTCTTTATGTGTTCTCAATATTAATTCCTTACTGGTTTTATGTGTTGCAGATGTTTTTCTAGTCAGAGACTTACCTTTTAATTTTGATATCTTGTGTAGAAATTAAAATTTTTTAATGGGGTCACATTTGTCAAATTTTCCTTTCTGGTTTGTGTATTGTATATCTTATTTAAGAAACCCTTGCAGTTATAAAGATATTTGACATTCTCAAAGTTTAAAAGTTTTGCTGTTTACATTTAGGTCTTTAATCTGGAGTTGATTTTTATATGAATAGGAGACAGAAATCTAATTTTTCCCCCTATTTGAATAGTCAGTTGTCCCCAAACTATTTATTCACTAATTCATTATTTCCCTTTTGTGAATTGGCCAATTTCCTTATGTATGTATGCATATATTTCTTGACTCTCTATTCTGTATACTGTTTGTCTATTCGTGTGCTAGTGCTCCATTGCTTTTATTACTTTAAGTTTTTTGTTTGTTTGTTTGTTTTTGACAGAGTCTTGCTGTGTCACCCAGGCTGGAATACAGTGGTGCAATCTGGGCTCACTGCAACCCTGTCTCCCGGGTTCAAACGATTCTCTTGCCTCAGCCTCCTGAGTAGCTGGGATTACAGGCATGCGCCACCATGCCCAGCTAATTTTTGTATTTTTAGTAGAGATGGGGTTTCACCATGTTGGTCAGGCTGGTCTCGAACTCCTGACCCTTGGGTGATCTGCCTGCCTCAGCCTCCCAAAGTGCAGGGATTACAGGCATGAGCCACCGTGCCCAGCCTATTTTTAAGTTTAAAGAAGGTTTGATATCTGGTAAAGATTGCCCCCCTTCTTCTTTAGAATTATGCTGACTCTTCTTGATCCTTTGCTGCTCTTTGTGAATTTTAGGACCCACTTTTCCATTTCACTAGAAACCAATAATAATCAAAAAACTTGAGATTTTGTTTCAAATTGCATTAAATTTGTAGATTAATTTGGAGAAAATTGGCATCAATGGTTTTGAGTCTTATTTGTCTATGCATGATATATTTTTTTTCTGTTTACTTATCTCTTTTTTATAGACTTCAATAAAGGTCTATATTTTTATCCCTAAAGTTGTGTTTTAAAGAAACAGCTTTATTGAGGTATAATTTACATACCATAAAATTCACCACTGTCTAAAGATCTTACATATCTCTTGTTGGATTTATTACTAGGTATCTTTTAGTTTTTATTCTAGGTTCCTTATGGTTATTGTGAGTAGCATCATTCCTTTTGAAAATTTTTGTTATTGGTACATAGGAAACTTTTAGCCTATTTTCTTGGTTTTGGCTGGCAGGAAAAATTTTTTTAACAAAACTTAAAAAGGACTGGGGACTTTTTATTTTCTGTCATGAGCTAGGATAGGAGAGAAAACTTCATTCCAACATATGATGGCTTGAAAGCCCAATCCCAGGAGCTTGAAGAAGATAAAAGAGGTGACAAGGAACCCTCCGAACACTTCGCTAAGTGTTCACAGTGGCAGAAAGAAGGGTCTGTCCCTAACTCTTCTCTTCCCTTCCAATTTATCTATGGCATCACTCTTTATTTATACATTCATTTATTTTTTCATAAGCTTTTAAGTTAAAATATGGAGTTCTTACTATACACTAGGCACCGTGTAGGCATTGGGGATCAAAGTTTTTAATGTGTAAATTTAAATGTTACAAAAGAGTACTGAGAAAAACATAAAGACAGCCAGTTGGCTAGCCTTCCAGCTAGGCTGTCAAAAACTATAACACTTCACACAGGTTTTTCTTATATATTTTTGTATTTAAACCTCATAGATATCATTATTCTCATTTTTATAGGGAATAAATGTTAAGTAACTTTATTGATCAATTTGTTTTTGACAAAAAAATAAGAACTATAAAATATGATTGTTTTTATTGCTTATAAAGTGCCTTTGATTTTGATTCCTTTTGTGTAAACCTTAATAATTTTCTTTGTCTGTCTTTGAGCACTGCATAAAAAGGCATTGTATAAAGGAATATCTGTCTCCATATTTTACAAAAGAATACTTCGAGAAAACCACTTCAAAGTCAGTCCAAATGTGTAGTGGTACACCTCAAAGCAGCCATCTCAGTTTGTGGGAACCTCCTGTGCATTGTTACTTTTTAATATAAGTGAAAGCTCCTGATAGGCAGACTATGAGAAAATTATCTGGGACAGAAATTGAAGACATCCAGGAAATCTGCAGTGATTGTTTCAGCAATGACTTAAATTTCTACTCTTAGATTTATTTTTTATTTTAATTCAAGCTAGTCTGTTGAAGATTCTGGTCACTTGATCATACTTTTTATACTCTTTCAACTATGCTGGAATATATTAGATTATGAAATTCGTGAAAGATTAATAATCTGGAGCTTTTTTCAGTAGTCTAGGATTTGGATATGATTCTCATGAAAGGAAATTTTCTTCATGAAAAAAGTTTCACAGAGGAAATAGTACTCAAGCTACACATATTTAATAAATAAAGCTGATACTTGCATTTCTCCCTTGTATGGATAAAAAGTCATTTAATATTTTTTCATTTTGTTTTAGTCACTGTATATATGCCTTATTTCCTGGGTCCATGGGAAGCATGAGTCTGTTGGGACTTGGGACAAGAAGAAAACAAGACATCTTCACAAGGAAAACCAAGTACTAAAAAAAGTATCCTCCCAACTCTGATAGAACACAAACATGGCCGACAGTGGACTTAGGGAACCTCAAGAGGGTAAGACTGATTTGTCTAGCACTGAGGGTGCTGCTGTAGGAAACCAGGGGTGTGCAGAGAGAGAAAATCTCTGATGACTAAAATCTGAGGTTTTGAAGTAAAAAAGCTAATTCAGTGGGTTCATTTGTTTTGATTATACTTATTCTTTCAAATTTACTGAATTTTACTATAATGCGAGACCCTAATTATAATATAAGGAAGATAAGTGTTTTAGAGACTCCAATAGTAAGGACTTATAGTAATGGAAAAATACAATGCTTCTTTAAAAAATGATGGTAGACAAATCTTTAGAGTTATATATATCCCGTGATGTGCTATATTTAGAAGGTATCTTTCTTCTTCTTCTTCTTCTTTTTTTTTTTTTTTTTTTATGTTACCCAGGCTGGAGTGCAGTGGCGTGATCTCAGCTCACTGCAACCTCCGCCTCCCGGGCTCAAGTGATTCTCATGCTTCAGCCTCCAGAATAGCTGAGATTACAGGCGCCTGCCACCACGCCCAGCTAATTTTTGTATTTTTAGTAGAGACGAGGTTTCACCATGTTGCCAGGCTGGTCTTGAGCTCCTGACCTCAGGTGATTCACCTGCCTTGGCCTCCCAAAGTGCTGGGATTACATGCATGAGCCACCATGTCTGGCCATTCTTACTTTTATTAAAGAAACAAAGTCTTTTGGAATTTCCCACGTGCTGGGTTTTGCTGATTATATTCTTGAGGCATAATTTAATGTATTCCTGTATCCCTATATTTCTTGGAAACTGGTTGCCCTAGAAGCTTACCAGATTTAAGTTTAGTTGTTTGGCAAAAATACTTCCCAAGTGGTCTAGAGTACTTCTTACTGCATTGTATTAGAAAGTAAATGATATCTGTTTGGGTTTCCCTGTTTTCATGATGTGAAGATTGGTCACTGGGTTCAGCAGTTGTCAGTCTGGCTCATCCACTATAAAAGTCCCTATCAGCCTTTTGCATAAGGTTTTGCTACCATTGATGAGCATTGCCTTTCATTAGGGAAGAGGATATATTTAATATAGCCAAAAGTTTGTTCTGTCATATAATTTGTTTTATATTAGTGTCATTTTATATTTATTAACATGATAAGATTTTTGTTGTTGTTGTTTTAATCGCCTTTAGTGGGAGCCAAGAGAAATAATGTTTAGGAAGTGTCTTGTAAACCATGAAAATCTATGTAAATATTATTATTAAACAGGGACCTTGTTAAAATATAAATTTATGGGGAATTTTTTCCAATAAAAATTATAAACTTTTATCTCAATAGACTCTCAAAAGGATTTGGAAAATGATCCATCAGTAAATTCTCAGGCGCAGGAGACCACAATCATAGCAAGTAATGCTGAAGAAGCTGAGATCCTACACTCTGCCTGTGGTCTTAGCAAAGACCACCAAGAGGTAGAGACAGAAGGTCCAGAAAGTGCAGATACAGGTGATAAATCAAAAAGTCCAGATGAAGCAAATGTGGGGAAACATCCAAAGGATAAAACAGAAGATGAGAACAAGCAGAGTTTTCTGGATGGCGGAAAAGGGCATCACCTCCCTTCAGAAAATCTGGGTGAAGAACCCTTGGATCCAGATCCCAGCCATTCTCCAAGTGACAAGGTAGGAAGAGCAGATGCACACTTAGGGAGCAGCTCTGTGGCCCTCCCTAAGGAAGCGAGTGACGGAACTGGAGCATCTCAGGAACCACCTACTACAGACTCCCAGGAGGCCCAGAGTCCTGGTCATTCCAGTGCAGGGCAAGAGGGTGAGGATACACTGAGGAGGCGACTGCTGGCCCCAGGTAAGAGAACCCCCTGAACTACCCTCCTGTTTTGTACTGCTCTGTTAACTGAGAACACAGCAGAAGTCAGAGGCCTTCTATCCAGAGAACTTTTGTCTATCTTTCATAGGATTAAGGCCTTTGGGCCTTGCCCAAGCTCACACCAAGCCATGACTGAGTTGATTTTAGAATGAGGTTTCTCATCTAGGCTAGCTCATTCCACTATATTAAGTTGCTTCCTACACATAAACTGCATTTCTAAGCATGTTTTTATTAACTGTTTATATTAATGTGATATGACAAAAAGGGGCATGACTTTTAAAAAATTCACTTCTGGTTTTTTATTTCTTATGAGAATATTTTGACTTACAATTTTTAAAATCTTTTACTTTTTGGGAAACTAAATGTTACATAAATCAAGAGATGGGTATATTTAAAAATGAGCATTAATGGGACAGTATCCTTAACTCAGTCATGTTTCAGTTTTATAGGACTTTGAGTAAGTCAGTTAGTTTCTCTATACGTGGTTTTTTCTGCCTATATGTTAAGAGGAACAAGCATGTCTTCCCTTATGAAGGTAAGCGTTGCAGTGTGCTAAATCCTTAACTGGAACTGGAGGTGTGAATTCTAGTTGTGGCCCTACCACTTGCTGACTTGGGTGACCTTGGGAAAATCTTCCCTTCCTGGTGCTTCAATTTCCTGTTTGTAAAATGAAGAAGTTGGACAAGATGATATCCAAACATTCTTCTAGCTTTCACCTTCTGTGATTGTCTGTGTGGGTTTGTATTTTATAAGCACTCTGAAGAGCTCAGTCTGAAATGCCCATTTGCCAGTGCAAAAGAATATAAAATATAAGATGTTCTGTTCATCAGGGACTTCAGCAAGGGCTAGTAATTCATGTTTCACTGCAAATCAATGACTAATCTCAAATATATGTTTTATTTATTAATCATTAGAATAATCTGTAACTTCAGTGAAGGCAAGGACTATGTCCTCTCATTCATTGTGTATCTCTGGCACCTGGCACATAGAAACACCTTTATGAATTTTGTCAGATGAATGAATGTGATCTGTAAGGACCATGACCTGCGTCAGAATTTCACTGTTATGAACTAGGTGCAATTACTTACACCTCTAGTCCCAGTTACTTGGGAAGCTGAGTTGGGAGGATTGCTTGAGCCCAGGAGTTCAAGCCTGGAGTGTGCTATGATCACCCCTGTGAATAGCCACTGCATTCTAGCTAGCCTGGGCAATCTAGTGAGACCCCATCTCTTAAAAAAAAATTCACTGTTAGGCAGGTTCACTGTGAGTAGAAAAAATATTGTTTAAAAAAATCTAGTTTAGGCCAAGGGTGGTGGCTCACTCCTGTGATCCTAGCACTTTGGGAGGCCAAGGCTGGTGGATCACTTGAGGCCAGGAAGACCAGCCTGGGCAACATGGCAAAAACCCATCTCTACAGAAAACACAAAAACAGCTGCATGCACCTATAGTCCTCAGGAGGCTGAGGTGGGAGGATTGCTTGAGCCCAGGAGGTTGAAGCTGTGGTGAGCCGAAATTTCAGCACCACACTCCAGCCTTGTTGACAGAGTGAGACCCTGTCTTTAAAAAAAAAAATGCAGTTTATGTATGGAAAGCAATTTAATATAGTTGAATGAGGTTATCTATACTCTAAGAGATGAGAAACCTTGTTTTCATCTCAACTTAGCTATATCTCTTTTTTTTTGTTTTTTTTTTTTGTTTGTTTTTTTGAGATGGAGTCTCACTCTTTTGCCCAGGCCGGACTGCGGTGGCGCTGCCTCGGCTCACTGCAAGCTCCGCCTCCCGGGTTCACACCATTCTCCTGCCTCAGCCTCCCGAGTAGCTGGGACTACAGGCACCCGCCACCGTGCCCAACTAATTTTTTTTTTTTGTATTTTTAGTAGAGACGGGGTTTCACCGTATTAGCCAGGATGGTCTCCATCTCCTGACCTTGTGATCCGCCTGCCTCGGCCTCCCAAAGTGCTGGGATTACAGGCGTGAGCCACTGCGCCCGGCCAGCTACATCTCTTTATGTGACCTTGGGCAAGATCTTTAATATCCCTGGACCTTTTTTCATGATAGGTTAAGTAATGGGGCCGGAGTAGGTGTCCATTATAGATCCTTTCAGTTCTTAGATTCTATGATATGATATTTTAAGAACCTACTTTTTGGGGTGATAGGAACAATTCTTTATAAGTGAAGATGATCCTACTCATCTATGCTAATAGAAGTACCTGGCTGGGGTTAAGCACAAATTTAGATTCTAGTGTGATTTAGCTTAGAGTGCTAAAAATTGTTGCCCTTCTTTTCACCCACATATTTTAAGCTTGGCATGCCCTCCCTACACCTGGATTTTTACATATTTCGTGAATTTTCTTCACCTTATATTCCTTGCTTTGTATATCTCCTTCACTAAGAGTTTCAAATTTGCTTTTGTAAGCTATTTTGCAACTGTACACTAATCTCTCCTATCTTAGAACTTAGTGCCTCTGTTATTTTTATATTCGGGGTCTTGAGGAACCATGTGAAACTCGAACACTGGAATTAGAGCACAATTACCCTGTGAAGTTGAATCTTGTGTACAGCCAACATTTCTTAAATCCCTTCTTGATTTTATACATTTTGCTGAATTACATTTTAGGTAAGTTTGGCCGCACTATTTAAATGTCTTTGTCTTTGATATAAGAGGCAGTAAGGAATTGTGAATATAGCAACATTATCCTTGAATGAATTTCACAGCATTTCATTTTATTCTTCTAAGTAGAATAAAAGTAATAGTCTTAAAGAAAAGACAGGAAAAATGTTAACTTTGGTTTTTTTTTTTTTTTTTGAGATGGAGTCTTGCTCTGTCCCCCAGGCTGGAGTGCAGTGGCACGATGTCGGCTCACTGCAACCTCCACCTCCCAGGTTCAAGCGATTCTCCTGCCTCAGCCTCCCACGTAGCTGGGATTACAGGCGCCCGCCATCATGCCCGATAATTTTTGTATTTTTAGTAGAGACAGGGTTTCACCTTGTTGGCCATGCTGGTCTCAAACTCCTGACCCCAAGTGAGCCACCTGTTTCAGCCTCCCAAAGTGCTGGGATTACAGGCATGAGCCACCGTACCTGGCCAAGGTATAGAAAGCCTTTTAGTCAAATCATTCTTTGGTTTGGTGAGAGATATAAAGGTATACATACTGTCATTAGTGTACTGCCTAAAAATAATATTGATTCTTTTCCTCTCCAGAGGCTGGAAGTCATCCACAACAAACACAAAAATTGGAAGAAATTAAAGAGAATGCACAGGACACCATGAGACAGATTAATAAAAAGGGTTTTTGGAGCTATGGTGAGAACAAACCTGGTTTTACTGCAGTGTTGATTCACTTTCAGAAATCCTCAGTGAAAATGCCTAGAAAACTAGCAGATTTAAACAGTTTTAACATTGTGTTTATATATACTTACTTAATGATTGGTAGTGAGACATAGTAAAATAGTACACTAGAGTTTTAGGGATTTTTCCCTTACGGGTGCTGGCTGATATTTTGCTGTGCTTAACAAAATGGAATTTCTCACAATAGGAAAGGCTTTTCCTAAACAAGAAACAAAAACTGCCTTTCTAATTAGAGAATATTAATTTTTCAAGTGCACTTTAAAGTTATGACTCCTAAAAAAAATGGTCGGCTATAGGTAGTAGGTGCATTGAGAAGATGAAAAAAAATCTTGATCACTCATGTCTAAATTACATCATTAGTTATAATAACAAATACATAGACTCAGCTTTTACCTTTTATTTTTAAAATTTTTTTACTGAGTACTTAACTCTTCCACGTAGCTTTTATCTTTTAACAGATATATCTTCAAATAATTAAATCTGAGAAGAGATTAGAGAAAAGGTACTTCTGGTGGATTGAAAGTTTAAACAATTTATGCAAAAGAAACTTATTGCTCCTAGTAAAACCTGCCGGTATCTCTGCCTCATTTCAGTTTACCACAGGCTTTGTTTCTGGCTTGTGTTCTCTGTAATTTTCTATTCCTTTTTCATTCTTTTGACAGGCCCTGTGATTCTTGTCGTCCTGGTTGTGGCTGTTGTGGCAAGTTCTGTGAATAGCTACTATTCCTCTCCAGCCCAGCAAGTGCCCAAAAATCCAGCTTTGGAGGCCTTTTTGGCCCAGTTTAGCCAATTGGAAGATAAATTTCCAGGCCAGAGTTCCTTCCTGTGGCAGAGAGGACGGAAGTTTCTCCAGAAGCACCTCAATGCTTCCAACCCCACTGAGCCAGCCACCATCATATTTACAGCAGCTCGGGAGGGAAGAGAGACCCTGAAGTGCCTGAGCCACCATGTTGCAGATGCCTACACCTCTTCCCAGAAAGTCTCTCCCATTCAGATTGATGGGGCTGGAAGGACCTGGCAGGACAGTGACACGGTCAAGCTGTTGGTTGACCTGGAGCTGAGCTATGGGTTTGAGAATGGCCAGAAGGCTGCTGTGGTACACCACTTCGAATCCTTCCCTGCCGGCTCCACTTTGATCTTCTACAAGTATTGTGATCATGAGAATGCTGCCTTTAAAGATGTGGCCCTGGTCCTGACTGTTCTGCTAGAGGAGGAAACATTAGAAGCAAGTGTAGGCCCAAGGGAAACGGAAGAAAAAGTGAGAGACTTACTCTGGGCCAAGTTTACCAACTCTGACACTCCCAGCTCCTTCAACCACATGGACTCAGACAAATTGAGTGGGCTGTGGAGCCGAATTTCACACCTGGTACTGCCAGTCCAGCCAGTGAGTAGCATAGAAGAACAGGGGTGCCTTTTCTAAAGCTAAGCACAGAGTTGGTTACAGAAGGTATATGTTTATGAAAAAGTTTGTTTAAAGGCCTTCCATTTATATGGAAGGAGGTTGATAAAATAGCTTGAGGAAATAGCCTGAAAAACAAAGATGAGCTTATTTTAGAAACAAGTTTTTATTTTTTATTCCTTGTAAAATCTTTCTAATGTAAGCCTTGACAAAGCTAAAAATTAACCTGACTTTTTTTCTTTGGACCAAATCAGGTTTGAAATATGGATGATATATATGAGAATTTTTTTTAAATTCTAAAATATAGCAACATTGCACAGGAAGATACTCTTACTTCTTAGAGTAACTACAGAGTGATTTTTTTTTTTCTTGAGTGGGACTCTGAAGAGCCTTTTCGATAATGTTTGGACTTGGACTAAAGCAATTAGAATTATGAAGCAATGATAACCTTTAGAAAATTTTTCTATCACATGTTGAATATTTTCAAACCTTACTTTAATAATCTAAAGTTACGGGATTATATCTTATATTAATTTTGCAGTTTTGAGTAGTATGATAAAAGAAATAAGAATTCAAACCATTAAGTACCTACCTAAATACTACATGTAAGGCACTGTGCTTTTATTCCATTCAGCTGAGGTATAAGCAGCTGTACTCAAACGTTCTTAAAAATGAGAACCAGTGGGGAAATTGTTTATAATCATTGGAAATGAAGAAATTCCAATTGGCTATATCTTTACTTCAGCTTTTCTTGAACGATTTACAGCAGTGATTTTCAAACTGTGTCTACTGGCACCCTTCCACTTTGTATCAGAGCAGTTCTGCTTTTAACTGTTTTATATGTTGGGGTTCTCTATGAGATTTCATTGGAACAAAGAGTTTCACTGATATTCGAGTTTGAAAACCATTGATTAAGTGAAAAAACATCTTAGAAGATAGGAAATATGTTTAAAAAATGAATGTATTAAATCTTATGAGTAGGAAGATGAAATACAGGTTTATTGTATAGATACATTATTTATGAAGGATAAAGATCTATACATGAACAGCAGAATGTATAAGCTAGCATTTACTAGCATGTCTTTGATGCTTTTGTTCATTTCTGTTAATCGTCATTTCTGTCCCCTCTGCATGGAATTTTATACTTGTCTAGGGTAAGAGTTTGTAGACTCTCAGCAGAACAGATTTTAATAACCAATTTATTTGTTTTATTTTAAAAATTTATTTTTGAATAACCAATTTAATAGTAAATTTTATATGAACATTTGGCATAACTTTACCAGTTTATTTCTATGCAATGATGGAACATTATGTAATGCAGCTCATTTCTTGACCAACTAGTTATAGAAGTACCATTAGGTTAAAAATTAGAGAAATCTAAGAGATGTTATACTTAGTGAGAGGAAGCAGAAATGGTGGGTAGATTCTCAGAGGTTTTGATGTTCAGTACTGACGGACCATGTTCTGTGATTGTAAGAAAGATTGAAAACAGTTTGTATGGAGATAGTAGTTGATTAGCATTTGAGCTCTGAAAGCAGAACTCTAGTAAAATGATCTCGACCTAACAAAGGGTCTGTTCCATTATATAGACTATCACCATAATCCTGGATTGTTTCAACTGGGTTTTGGCCTCTCCATTATATGAGATCATATGTATATATCTAAGAAGTCTGATTAAAGTATGGAAAGATTTTAGGAAACACTAAGAAGATACAGGGATCTTTATTGATACCTAAAAAGATTACAATTGAGTAATTGCTCAATTGAGTGTAGGGGCATACCTGAAGGAAGAATTTGCATTTGGGACTTCGAAGGAAGCTTCCAAGAGATTTGGGAAAAGACCTGAACAAAAAGTTAAAGCATGGTGAATGTAATATCACTGTCAATCCAGTATAAAAGCAGAGGAAGTTGAAGGAAAATCTGTATACCATATGCACATTTTTTCTGTCTTTTTAGATCTTAGATGCTAGCATTACATCCACAAAACCAGTGTTGCCTTGTATAACTATTATATTGGCCTGCTGACCTGTGCTACCTCAGATCTGTCAAGGAACCAGTATGTCGCATATTCTTGTTTCTTCATTCAGTTGAATATGGTTTTTCATCATTTCTCTTCAAAATAATTTAGAAAAATAAATTTCTAAAGTCATAATTTTTTAATTTAGCCTTTTTAAAAACATTTTCCCTTCCATGTATAGTGCAATCAATTGAGGGTGTTGTCAGTTTTCTGTCTGCTATTTCAAAAGTCTTTTTTTTTTTTTTTTTTTTTTTTGAGATGGAGTCTCACTCTGACTCCCAGGCTGCAGTGCTGTGGCTTGATCATAGCTCACTGTAGCTTTAAACTCCTGGGCTCAAGCAATCCTCCCACCTTAGCCTCCTGAGTAGCTGGGACTACAAGTGCAGACTACCACACCACTCTACCACACTATTTTGTATAGAGACAGGGTCTTACTGTGTTGCCTAGGCTGGTCTTGAACTCCTGGCCTCAAGTGATCCTCCCACCTCAGCGTCCCAAAGTGTTTGGATTACAGATGTGACCCAATGCACCCAACCAAACTTCTTTTTTTTTTTTTTTTTTTTTTGAGAGAAGGTCTTGCTCTGTCACCCAGGCTGGAATGCAGTGCAGTGGCACAATCTCATCTCACTGTAACCTACACCTCCTGGGTTCAAGTGATTCTTGTGCCTCAGCCTCCCAAGTAGCTGGGATTACAGGCATGCACCACAATGCCCAGCTAATTTTTGTATTTTTAATAGAGACGAGGTTTTGCTATGTTGTCCAGGTTGGTCTCGAACTCCTGGCCTCAATTGATCCGCCTGCCTTGGTCTTTCAAAGTGCTAGGATTATAGGCACGAGCCACCGCACCTGGCCTCAAAAATCATTTTTAAAAGAAGCAGTATATTAGCTCTGGGCCTTCTCATGACTAAAATGACTATTTTTAAACATAAGACCATATTTTATAAATGTACAGATAATTCAAATCTATTATCTAATGTATTAGGTTAATTTCTATTTGTTCTATACTTTTTTTTTTTTTTTTTTTTGAGATGGAGTCTTGCTCTGTCGCCCAGGCTGGAGTGCAGTGGTGCAATCTTGGCTCACTGCAAGCTCCGCCTCCTGGGTTCATGCCATTCTCCTGCCTCAGCCTTCCAAGTAGCTGGGACTACAGGTGCCCGCCCCGACACTTGGCTAATTTTTTAAAAAATATTTTTAGTAGAGACAGGGTTTCACCATGTTAGCCAGGATGGTCTCGATCTCCTGACCTCGTGATCCGCCCGCTTTGGCCTCCCAAAGTGCTGGGATTACAGGCGTGAGCCACCGCACCCGGCCTATTGACATTTTTTAAGGTTTCAGATTTTCTTTTGTGTGTCTAGTAATTCGTCTTTTATTGTCAAAGATAATTTGCTTATTTGACTTAGAAAAATGATTTGTGGGCATACAATATTGTATGTGGTACCTAAACGTTGCCATTTAGTTACTCTTACAGAACAACTTTCATTACGCTGTATATTAATATAAATTACTTCTTGAGTAATCCCAGAATTGTAGAACCAATTGGTAGAATCAGAAACTGTCTTTGGACTTGAGGTTTTTCTTCCCTTAGGGTAAATTTTAGGTTTTCTGGTTAGTTTCCAGGAGTTGGCAGAGAAGTTCGTATCACTAAAGGTGTTCATATCACTAAAATAGTAAAGCTAATTTGTTTCATATTTCTATTTTAAAAAGCAATCAATAAAGACATTTCAATACATTTCATTTGGAAGCCCCCAAGTGTATGGTGGTTAATGAGGCTCAGCATGCTGGTAACCCACCATTCTCTTAGCTAGTGACTCCACTAAATAGTGCTAGCCGCTGAGATGGTTTTGACCCTTTAACAGCCTTTTTTTTTTTTTGAGACAGAGTTTCACTCTTGTTATCCAGGCTGGGGTGCAATGGTGCGATATCTCGGCTCACTGCAACCACTGCCTCCCAGGTTCAAGCGATTCTCCTGCCTCAGCCTGCCAAGTAGCTGGATTACAGGCACGTGCCATCACGCCCAGCTGATTTTTGTATTTTTGGTAGAGACGGGGTTTCCCCACGTTGACCAGGCTGGTCTCGAACTCCTCACCTCAAGTGATCCACCCGCCTCGGCCTCCCAAAGTGCTGGGATTACAGGCGTGAGCCACTGCGACTGGCCTACACAGCTTTTAATTGCTTGATTTATACTTTATTAAAGAGAGGAAGCACAATGAGCAGTGATACTAAAATATAACAAATATGGCATGTGAAAGTGATCATTATTCAGATGATCTTCACCAACACTGCATTTGCATATATCTGACCAAACTTTATGCGACATAGGCAGGTCTCTGGCACTTCAAAAATGAATGTTAAATAGAAAATAATAAATAATAGCTGATTAGGGTAATCATTTATTTAATCAGAATAAAGATTATATCCATAAAATTTACTTGCAGAGAAGTACTTTCTTTTTGTTTTAAAGACAGGGTCTCACTCTGTCACCCAAGCTATGGTGCAGTGGCACAATCACAGCTCACTGCAGCCTGGACCTCCTGGCCTCAAGGGGATGATCCTCCTACTTCAGGGATTACGCCACCATGCCCGGCTAGTTGAGAAGTACTTTCAAATAGCAACATGAAGCCTTTATCATTTGAAAATAAAACATAGCTGTAAACATAAACCAGTATGTCTTTGTAAAGCCAATAATATATCATTTTATAGGAGCATTGTCTTCTTGTGTTTTTCAAGTTGACTATGTAGTTCAATGTCAGTCTCCATTTTAATATCTTGTTTGTTTATCAGCCTGAGCATATTTCATTTTAAAATGTATTTGTTGAGAAGTCATGGTGGTTTTTTGTTTTTCACAAGTCAAGTAGCTTGAACACTATCACTTGTCCAATGGGAAAGTTGATGCTTATCTTTATGGCAAATGCTTGGTTGAATAATATATTTGCAAAGATGTTAATTAATTCTAGAGAGAGCTAAATAAAGTTAAGATACCTGTAAAACAGTTTCTCCAGATGACTTTAAAATAAGCCTTATTTTTGTAAATTTATGTTAAATTTTAGGTGTTAAGTTGTGAAATACCTAATGATGTGGGCCTAAATTTGCCTCATTCAGACTGAGACGGGGCTGTTAAAATTCATTTCTAGCTAATAAACTGTGCTATAACTTCTTTATTATTATTATTATTATTATAGTTTAAATTCTGGGATACATGTGGAGAACGTGCAGGTTTGTTACATAGGTATACACGTGCCATGGTGGTTTGCTGCACCCATCAACCCGTCATCTACATTAGCTATTCCTCCTAATGCTATCCCTCCCCCAGCCCCCGACCCCTTGACAGGCCCCAGTGTGTGATGTTCCCTGCCCTATGTCCAAGTGTTTTCTTTGTTCAATTCCCACCTACAAGTGAGAACATGCGATGTTTGGTAAACTGTGCTATAACTTCTATATCTCTATAGGCCAATCCAAATGGCCTGAGAACATAATCAGTATCCCCTAATCTGCAAAAAGGTAAATACCTTAGTCTTCAGTACCTTTCCTTCCAGTATTATCTGCATTATCTGTGCCCACTTGCTTTGATGTCTTGAAAAGCCCATAAATTGGTTCTTATTTTGGCAAATGGTCTCCTGCTTTTCCTCACTGAGGCTTATAAACTAAATTTGCCTTTGGCTAAGAGCAGTTACATGAACCAAAAAGAACATTTTAGACTTGGGAAGCAACAGGCTGAGTCACATTGCATGGGGCAGAGTTGGCCAAGCCCCCGGCAGTCACAGCCCTACTCTCTGTGTTCCTTCTAGGCCTGAGGACACATCAACACAAAGCTCCAGGCAGTTGCTCCTGGTTCATCAGAGCACAGGAAATTTAAATCTATTTGCCTTTCCTGTCATAAAAGAAACAGCACATTGACTTTCAAACCCAATTGCATTTTGCTTATTTGTGCTTAACAAAAAATATGTGTGCTTTGCCAATACTAACGTCCCACTTCTCTGCACTCCCTTTCTGTATAACAGGGATTGCTTTTGTATTTGTTTCTTATGGATGCTGATGATGTGCCTTATTCAGATTAGTTGGCCATTACCAGAATAAAGAATAAATCTGATTTTTTTTCAGCGGACTGATTCTTGATTAAATTTCCCCAAATAGCAGGTTTATAGAAATGGGCATGTGGTGATTAATGGTGGGAAAGGAAACTGCCCTCATATGGCAGTAAGCTGAGGAGCTAGAGAATCCTGTGAGGGTTGTCAGGTGGCATTTTGTGGCCATCAGTGAAATGGTACAGGGCAGACCCTGCCTAGAATCTGTTGCAGCTCTTGGGTAGCATTCTTGGAATGCTATTCCTACTTAACGAAGCTTTCCTGAGTATGGGAGAAACATTGGGGTTGTAAGTAGATCCCTGGGAATTGCTGCTATCCCAGGGTGTGCTGTTGTGAGTGTGAGTGTGTGTGTGTGTGTGTGTGTGTTTTGAGACAAAGTCTTGCTCTGTTGCCCAGGCTGGAGTGCAGTGGTGCAATCTCCCCTCACTGCAACCTCCGCCTCCCAGGCTCAAGCAATTAATTCTCCTGTCTCAGCCTCCCAAGTAGCTGGGACTACAGGCACAGGCCACTGTGCTGGGCTAAATTTTTCTATTTTTAGTAGAGAAAGGGTTTCACCATGTTGTCCCGGCTGATCTCAAACCCCTGAGCTCAGGTGATCCGCCTGCCTCGGCCTCCCAAAGTGCTGGGATTACAGGCGTGAACCACCACACCCAGCCTGTGAATGTGTTTTTTTTGTTTGTTTGTTTGTTTTTGTTTTTGTTTTTTTTTTTTGAGACGGAGTCTTGCTCTGTCGCCCAGGCTGGAGTGCAGTGGCGCGATCTCGGCTCACTACAACCTCCACCTCCCGGGTTCATGCCATTCTCCTGCCTCAGCCTCCCAAGCAGCTGGGACTACAGGCGCCCACCACCACGCCCGGCTAATTTTTTTGTATTTTTAGTAGAGACGGGGTTTCACTGTGTTAGCCAGGATGGTCTCGATTTCCTGACCTTGTGATCCACCCACCTCGGCCTCCCAAAGTGCTGGGATTACAGGCATGAGCCACCGCGCCCTGCCGAATGTGTTTTTTAAGTGTGGATATCCCTTACCTTATGTTTTGGGAGTAGGGGAGGTGGGGGTGTGTTCAGAATTTCTGCCTTAAGATGTTGCCAAACCAGAATTACAGAGCAGAAGCACCTGAATACCCATCTCAGCCCCTCACCCACCTTCTCCCAGCTTCCTGCTCCGCCCACCCCCATCCATACCCAACTAAAACCAAAGGTCTTATTAACACATTTTATAGAATCATTTTCTAACAAATCTGAATTGAATTTTGAAAATCTGAAAGACTTGTTTTTGCAGTTTAGAAAAATAGGAACTTTGGGAGTTAGCATATCTTAACATATGAGCTTTCACTGAAAGGAGCTAAAGTCAAGCGATAAGATGAGCCTGAAGGCAAAGAACACAGAATTTCCTAATACTCATTCCACAAACGTCGACAGTAGATTAGCAGCAACGAGATTTTCTTAATGCATAAACTTACCACTAGAGGATATTACATACTAGTGTTCTACCATACACTAGAACAGGCCTCAATACTGATTAATAAGGGAGTGAGTGGCTATGAATTATTTAGTTGCTGTAGGAATTGTCATTTTAAACAGGATACAATAAAAATGATTTCAAGTCTGAAGTTGCAATTCGAGTCATAGAATGTTTGGTGCAGAAGCAGCTCCATCAAGCTAAGCAGAAAAGATCTTAGCTGTTGGTCCAAGGTATTATCTACTTTAAGAAAAGGAAATGAGTAGGCAGATCCTATTATGTATATGTTCAGGGCACTCATTACTGTGGAATCTGCCCACATGACTTTAGGGCTCACAGAAGGCCCCCATACACACACTAAAAATGAGACACTAGCCAGGCGTGGTGGCTCACGCCAGTAATCCCAGCACTTTGGGAGGCCGAGGTTTGTGGATCCTTTGAGCCCAGGAGTCTGACACCAGCCTGGCCAGCATGGTAAATCCCTGTCTCTACAACAAATGCAAAAATTCGCTGAATGTGGTGGCACATGCCTGTAAGTCCCAGCTACTCAGAAGGCTGAGGTGGGAGGATCACCTGACCCTGGGGAGGTGGAGGCTGCAGTGAGCCATGATTGCACCACTGCACTCCAGCCTGGGTGACCGAGTGAGACCCTGTCTTAAAAAAAAGGCCAGGCGCAGTGGCTCATGCCTGTAATCCCAGCACTTTGGGAGGCCGATGTGGGCTGAGCATGAGGTCAGGAGTTCAAGACCAGCCTGGCCAACATGGTGAAACCCCTGCCTCTACTAAAAATAAAGCCAGCCGTGGTGGCGGGTGCCTGTAATCCCAGCTACTCTGGAGGCTGAGGCAGGAGAATTGCTTCAACCCAGGAGATGGAGGTTGCAGTGAGCCAAGATCGCGCCACTGCACCCCAGCCTGGGCAACAAAGCAAGACTCCGTCTCAGGGAAAAAAAAAAAAAGACACTTTGTCTTTTTGACCTATATCTGACACTTTCTAGGATCACTAATTCTTAAGTATACAAATCAATGTTTAAGATAAACCATTAATTCAGTAACATCTTTTATTATCATACTGAGAGGTGACAGCGTGCTGGCAGCCCTCGCAGCCCTCGCTCGCTCTCGGCACCTCCTCTGCCTGGGCTCCCACTTTGGCGGTACTTGAGGAGCCCTTCAGCCCACCACTGCACTGTGGGAGCCCCTTTCTGGGCTGGCCAAGGCCGGAGCTGGCTCCCTCAGCTTGCAGGGAGGTGTGGAGGGAGAGGCGCGAGCGGGAACCGGCGCTGCGCACGATGCTTGCTGGCCAGCTGGAGTTCCGGGTGGGCGTGGGCTTGGCGGGCCCCGCACTCGGAGCAGCCGGCCGGCCCTGCCGGCCCCAGGCAATGAGGGGCTTAGCACCCGGGCCAGCGGCTGCGGACGGTGTACTGGGTCCCCCAGCAGTGCCGGCCCACTGGCGCTGCGCTCGATTTCTCGCCAGGCCTTAGCTTCCTCCTTGTGGGGCAGGGCTTGGGACCTGCAGCCTGCCATGCCTGAGCCTCCCCCACTCCGTGGGCTCCTGTGCTGCCTGAGCCTCCCCGACGAGTGCTGCCCCCTGCTCCACGGCGCCCAGTCCCATCGACCACCCAAGGGCTGAGGAGTGCGGGCCCACGGCGTGGGATTGGCAGGC
This sequence comes from Pan troglodytes, assembly GCF_028858775.2. Taxonomy (NCBI): domain Eukaryota; kingdom Metazoa; phylum Chordata; class Mammalia; order Primates; family Hominidae; genus Pan; species Pan troglodytes. The sequence continues at coordinate 69,286,196 of NC_072398.2, forward strand.
GGCTCCACCTGCGGCCCCAGTGGGGGCTTTACTGGGTGAAGCCAGTTGGGCTCGTGACTCTGGTGGGGGACTTGGAGAACCTTTACGTCTAGCTAGGGGATTGTAAATACACCAATCAGCACTACTGTATCTAGCTCAAGGTTTGTAAACACACCAATCAGCACCCTGTGTCTAGCTCAGGGTTTGTGAATGCACCAATCCACACTCTGTATCCAGCTACTCTGGTGGGGACTTGGAGAACCTTTAAGTCTAGCTAGAGGATTGTAAATACACCAATCAGCACTCTGTATCTAGCTCAAGGTTTGTAAACACACCAATCAGCACCCTGTGTCTAGCTCAGGGTTTGTGAATGCACCAATCGACACTCTGTATCTAGCTACTCCAGTGGGGACATGGAGAACCTTTTTGTCTAGCTCAGGGATTGTAAACGCACCCATCAGCCCCCTGTCAAAACAGACCACTCGGCTCTCTGTAAAATGGACCAATCAGCAGGATGTAGGTGGGGCCAGATAAGAGAATAAAAACAGGCTTCCCGCGCCACCAGTGGCAACCTGTTCAGGTCCCCTTCCACACTGTGGAAGCTTTGTTCTTTCACTCTTTGCAATAAATCTTGCTGCTGCTCACTCTTTGGGTCCACACTGCCTTTATGAGCTGTAACACTCACTGCAAAAGTCTGCAGCTTCACTCCTGAAGCCAGCAAGACCACGAACCCACCGGGAGGAAGGAACAACTCCAGACGCGCTGCCTTAAGAGCTGTAACACTCACTGCGAAAGTCTGCAGCTTCACTCCTGAGCCAGTGAGACCACGAACCCACCAGAAGGAAGAAACTCCGAACACATGCGAACATCAGAAGGAACAAACTCTGGACGGGCTGCTTTTAAGAACTGTAACGCTCACCGCGAGGGTCCGCGTCTTCATTCTTGAAGTTGGTGAGACCGAGAACCGTCCAATTGCAGACACAATATTACGTGAGATGCCGTTTGAAGCTTTCACCTGGAGTTGGCACATCTCTGTAACTCCAAACACATAACAATAATAGGTAAAATATTTCAAGGAAAATTTTAGAAGACAGAGCCAGGCTCAAAAACAAGATGCATCTTTGAGGATCAGAAACAGAATAAAAACTCCCAAGTGGTGAGCAGGGCTGAAGTCACAGGCCTACTGGACCCTGCATTTGAAGTCAGACAGGCTGCTGGGGGCTTGGAGCTACGAGTTCTCCACGTGAGGCTCACCAGGTTATGTATACAAATTGCTTGTTAGAAGCCCTGCAATATTGGTATTGTTATCTGCAAATATTCAGTAATTAGTTTTCACACAGCCTTTAAAAAAACATCTTGTTTGAATGTCTTACATAAAGTATGCTACAAGTCAGTTTCATAATTTTTTTTTTTTTTTTTAAGAGATGAGCTCTATGTTGCTCAGGCTGGACTCAAATTCCTGGACTCAAGTGATCCTCCTGCCTCAGCCTCCTGTGAATAGCTGGGACTACAGGAGCGCAGCCCTAAGCCTATTTTTTTTTTTTTTTTTTGAGACAGAGTCTCGCTCTGTTGCCCAACTAGAGTGCAGTGGCACCATCTCAGCTCACTGCAACCTCCGCCTCCCAGGTTCAAGCGATTCTGCCACCTCAGCCTCCCGAGTAGATGGGACTACAGACGCATGCCACCATGCCTGGCTAATTTTTTGTGTTTTTAGTAGAGACGGGGTTTCACTGTGTTAGCCAGGATGGTCTCGATCTCCTGACCTTCTGATCTGCCCGTCTCAGCCTCCCAAAGTACTGGGATTACAGGCCTGGGGCTCTGCATCTGGACAAAGTTGACATTTTTAATACATCTTTACAAAATGTGAAGAATTCCTAATAGGACTTTTTTTTTTTTTTTTAAGACTCATAGCCTAAACAAAGTTAAATACAGTTTTTAAAGACTATTCTGTTAAAAGTACCCTAAATAATCATATGAAGATGAGAATTATGTCTAATTTTTTGTCTGCTTTGTATTATTTACATTTTAATACGTGGCATTTGTTTGAAAAATAATCTAATATTTTTCTAAAGATACCTCAATGTTAACGACTGCCAGTTTATTTCCCTATTTTCAGGTTCATAATAATTTTTGTACATAAACTTTCTTGATCATAAATTATTGCAGCATTTTATTCTTGCAGTAATAACTGTTTATTAAATTGAATGGTAGATTTTTAATGCACACAAGGTGATTTCCACTTCAAGTTACATTATAGACTGCATTTATATATTTGAAAGTGAATATTCAAATTTAACAAATCAATGACATGCTTCATTTGAATTGCTATAACTGTTCAAACATAGTTGATTGAGAATCCATCTTTTCCTCACTGATTTGAAATGCCACTTTGTCACATACTGGATTCTCATATGTATTTGTGCTTATTTTCTGAATGTTCTATGCTGATCCATTGACCTGGCTGATTAGGCATAAGTACCACACAGTTTTAATTATTGTGGCTTTAATATCTGGTGGTGGCTCATTTTTTTTTCCCAATTTTTCTAGCATTATTACTTATTCTTTCAAATGAACTTTAAAATCACCTTGTCTAAAAAGTAAATATTTTTCATAGGATTGCATTAATTTTTCTAGTGATCTGGTGGGAAATTGGCATCTTCATGACATTAAGTCTGCATATCCAAGAAGCAAGCAAACTCTGTTCTGGGTAGCTTTGTTTTTATGATTTTACTATGGCTGGAAGCAGCTACAAAGTGTTGTGTCTCAAATCTAAAAACCCACATCTGGTGAAGTTCTAAGTTTGTTTAAAATACCAATTCTTTTTCATAGTCAAATATGAAAGATGAGAATGGATTATCTCTGCTTCCCCTATTCCCTCCAGCACTGTGAGATTTCCTTCCATTTTCTGGAAACAAGGAATCTTTATTCATCTTTGGAACGACTCAATTCACTGAGGACCCTCGTGGAGATAAACAGTGCCTGAGTTGCTTCCTAACTGCCATGGTTTTCTGTGAAAGGAAACCCCTCTCTACTGGATTATCTTACAAATGATGTTGAATAATAGAAGCTCTGTGAAAATATTTATTCCTAGAATAAGAATATAAACACCCTCATACCAAAGCCACTGGTGGTCCTTAGTTCTTCTCCAAGTATTCCTAATTCTGTAATCCTTTTGTCTCCCGACTTTTTTGCTTTCTGTAATCTTGGGTATGAGGCTACACATTCAATTTGCAAATATTTACCGAATACCCACATGTGCCAACAACTGAGTTGAACATCAACTATCCTAATGACATACGGAGAAAAAAACCCCTCGTAAGGTTTGGGTGAATATTTCCTTCCACCCCAAGGTTTGTAACCTTTGAATAGGATCCTCCCTCTTCTATCTATGGGAAATAGGACTAAGAATATATAGTTTGGGAGGATGTCCTTTTTTGCTGACAATAGGGTATCCATAAGCAATATGCTGTTCAAAGTCTCAAAGTGGATCAACATTTTGAGACTTTGTAGCAGCATGCTTCGAAGAGGATACAGGAGGAGAAACCAGCCCTGCATTAGAAATAATTAATCCACTAGGCCCTATGGGTCATTATCTGCTACTCATTGCAGCAGATAATGATATTCCCAGCTGTGATTTGGGCTGGTTGTCCCCTGACAAATTTTCATGCACAGAACCCAGGTCAAAACCCAGGTAGAAAGAAAATGCAAACATGCCTCTCATCTGAGGGGGTGACCCTTTCAGGCCCAATGGGGATGCAGCAGCTGTTTTGCAGAAAGGTCTTGAAGAGATGAAGAGCTGTAGTCTGATGGGGAGTAAAAACTGGGTGAAGACCATGAGCAGGGTTTTTCTTTTTTCTTTCTTTCTTTTTTTAGACAGAGTCTCGCTCCGTCACCTGGGCTGGAGTGCAGTGGGACGAACACAGTTCGCTGCAGCTTCGACCTCCCAGGCTCAAGCAATCCTCCCACCTCAGTCTCTGGAATAGCTGGAACCACAGGCATGCACCACCGTGCCTGGCTAATTTTAATTTTTTTTTGGCCTGGCGTGGTGGCTCACGCCAGTAATCCCAGTACTTTGGGAGGCCAAGGCAGGTGGATTGCCTGAGGTCAAGAGTTCAAGACCAGCCTGGCCAACATACTGAAACCCCGTCTTTACTAAAAATACAAAAAATTAGCTGGGGTGGTCGTGGGCACCTATAATGCAAGCTACTCAGAAGGCTGAGGCAGGAGAATCACTTGAACTCAGGAGGCGGAGGTTGCAGTGACCCAAGATTGCACCATTGCACTCCAGCCTGGGCAACAAGAGCGAAACTCCGTCTCAAAAAAAAAAAAAAAAAAATTTTTTTTTTTTTTTTGTAGAGATGCGGTTTCACTACGTTGCTCAGGCTGGAGCGGCTATTTTTCAGACAGCATTTAGTCCCCATCATTTTGCCTTACCTTACTTCCTGGTGGGCAGCATTGCATATAAGTTTTTGTCACACTAAAAGACTAGAGAGATGGCTTGTTCTGGTGCATAGACAACCTTTTGCAGAGGAAGGATGAGAACCTGTAGATTTACGTAGTTGTTTTGATTAACTCTCCATCCACCAGTCCCAGCTGGTCGCATCAATGAGCAGGAATTTTCACAGTCATCTGGAGAAAACACACCATATTAAAAAGCAAACAGATTTGTTTTATGGGGGGAGGGGTTCACAGAGGCATTTGGGAAAAATTAGCAAATGGTCCCTTGCTTACCATCTTCACTCTTTTCTTTTTCATCCCGAACATCAAAGTCGTTCAGTGGTTTTGAGATCACATGTTCCACTTAATGTTTAAAGCAGGTGCCAATGGGAGGAGTAGAAACATCCCTGTGAGGAAAACCACAACTATGCATTGTTATTTAAAATTTGCTCTAGTTTCACATTCTTAAAATGTTAAAAACTGGAGTGAGAACTGGCTTGTTTGCCGTGAGGTGATGCTGAAGAATGACGGTGGCCCAGTGAGCTGTGGCTATCTGGGAGGTGAAGGTAGTTTTGTTGAGTGGTTCCTGCTGGGTTTGATTCACTACGACGGCCACCTGTAGCTGCCCCGCCAAGGGGTGCCAGATTCCACCTTCTCCTCATCCTCAACACGGTCTTGGGCTGGCTGTGATCTGGCCTCATGGCTGCAACCACGACAATGCTGTGACAGGGCTTTGGCTCTGTTAGCCATGTGGGGTACAGACCCAAGTGCCCCTGTGGCCAAAGCCTGCTACATTTATCCAGCTCCTGTAAACACACTTTCTTGTAGAATCACAAAGATGTAGGAAGTCCTGCATCTTCCATCTGCTTCTTTCCCATCCTGTAGCCACTTCTGGGTCTCCTGTTTTAGTCCCTGTGTGGATCCAGTGTCTAAGAAATGAACGCATGGGAGTTATAACCCCTTTTTAAGTATCTTCTGCCTATGTATCTTCCGTAGCTCAGTCTTTTTCTTCCCTTTTACAACGAGGTAGCAGGTGCTTGAGTTCTCTGAGAGGAATGAGAAGGGCAAATGCAAACCCCTTCCCTTGAGCCTTTGCAGCTGGTTGACTCAATAATAGTTGCTGAGTGCCCATGGGTCAGGCTCTTCCAGGGCTGGCTTTGCTCTGTAATGAACACCTTGCACTCCAGGATTGTTTGATTATCCTTCAAAACTGGACACACCCTTTCCTGTCAGATGGTTTCTGTGGTCATGCATTGAGGTGGAGGTGGATGTGATGACCTCTGACGGTCCTTCTAGCCCTAGAACTCTGTAATTCTAATGGTCAGGAGCATATCTTAGCATCTGTCTTCTTTCTCCTCTTATTGCTTTCATTTACCACATTATTTCTGTCTACCTTCTCAAGACTGTAGCCTTTCACCTAGCACATCCTCTGTATATCTGCATCCATCTCTGGTTGAATTTCAGTTTGTAACCACCAGACCAGTCTTATCTGGCCCTACTCTGTGGATAACAGAATGGCCAGTTATTTTGCAGACACAGAGCTAAGAAGTTGCAACTTACGCAGCCAGGGCATGCACAGAAAAGAAAACTTCGACCTCAAATGACACTGGGAACTAAAGTCTCTTCCCCAACCATGGAACTAAACGTTTGGGACTTATGTGGAACCTGAACACTGGAACATTTTCAAAAGTGGGGGGTCAATTGTCTAGGAATTTCTGGTGATAAGACCCCTCCCCATACCTTACCAAAAGTCGTCTCATTTGAAGTCCTTCCAATCAAATCCTGCCCTGCCAGCACTTTCACATACCAACCTGTCCTTCCTAACCCATAAAACTTGCCCCAAAACCCAGATCTGGGAGGCAGATTTGAGTTTTGCCTGCTGTCCCCTTAGCAGTTGACCTCAGAACAAAGCCTTTCTTTTCTTTTTTTTTCTGAGATGGAGTCTCACTCTGTCGCCCGCGCTGTAGTGCAGTGGCGTGATTTCGGCTCACTGCAACCTCCACTTCCCGAGTTCAAGTGATTCTCCTGCCTTAGCCTCCTGAGTAGCTGGGATTACAGGCACCCGCCACCACGCCCGGCTAATTTTTTGTATTTTTAGTAGAGACGGAGTTTCACTATGTTGGCCAGTCTGGTCTTGAACTCCTGACCTCGTGATCCACCCACCTTGGCCTCCCAAAGTGCTGGGAATACAGGCATGAGCCACCGTGCCCGGCCAGCCTTTCTTTTCTCAAAGCCCAAAGCCATAGTATTGGCTTCTCTGTGTGTCGGGCAGTAAGCCCATTGCTTGGTAGCAAGTCTGTCTTCACTGTCTACAAAACGCTTTGATCAATAGCTCCCTGCCCCTCCTCTAGTGATCTAGACCCATCCGTAGTAATTTCACTCTTTTCCCGAGGACAAAGTCTGGTGGGAAAGAAACACTGAGGCTAACATCAGCTTCCTAAAGTAATGATTCCACATTTGGCAGGCAGATGGACCCACCAGTCTCTGATTATGGCCAGTCTTTGAACACCTGACTCCACTTTCTACCTGCAGTCTCCACTGTAGCTTATTTTAGTCTCAAGCAAGTAAATACCTGGGAAGGTTTAGTAGCTCACCTGTGAAAATACATGTTAATTTTCCACCCTGGAATTTAATAAGCTCCTTGAGGGCAGGGGTGGCATTTTTATTTTTATTTCTCTAACACCTGACACAAACATTTGGTGTCTAGTTTAGGTCCTCAATAAATGTTAGTTGAATAAACAGTTTTCTCTCTGTTAACTCTCCTCTCTAATGGCAGTTTTTTCAAAATCCAGGCACGGATTGGGCTTACTGCACACTTCAGCGTAGGAGCACGTCGGTTCACCATTAGAGTAACGGATCTCAGGGGTCAAAGTTGCGGACTCAATCGTAGAGGAAACCACTGGGCTCACCAAGAGAATGATCATTTCCGGCCCCTTTCTACATAACTTCATGCAACACGGAGACTCCTGAAAGTTGTAGATGAGTTGGATTTCTGAAAATCACGTTCTTTCGTCTTTATTGAAATGTCCTAGCTTCATTTGACTGGACTTGGGTCACTAATAGGTTTCTTACACTTTGGCTTTGAGTTTCTTTGCCTAGAGGCCTGTAAGTCAAGAAAGTCTAGGAAACAAAAGGGGGCATGAAATAGTAACATGGAATGACTGAAAGGGTCATTTTGCAGATGGGGAAACCAAGGGGCTAAGTGACTGCCTAAGGCCACAGGTTACAGTGTAGACCTGAGCCCAGAACCTAGATCCTGGGCCCAAGGCCACTGGTCTTTCCACTGTGGGGAAACCTTAGTGAGCCAGGGAAGTACAGTATTTACAAGAACCTACCATTGAACTATCTGGGGGTGTGGGAAATGGCTGTTTGCCTCCATTTGAGGCTTTCTCAGCATTCTTGTTTTACAGAGTACACCACCCCATCTCCCCGCTTGGAGGTGCGTATTGTCTACGCCACCCATAACTGCAGGACTGGCAGCCTGGGAAGGGCCATGGCGGGGGCTGATGGAAGCCCTCACTCTGGCGCTCCCTTGCACCTCCCACCCACATGATGCAGAGGTCCGTTGTGCTCTATCCCAGAATCCAAACTGCACCCCGTGTCCCCGCCAGTCCAAGTACTATCAGATATGTCAGCAGCAGGGAAATGCCACTTCCAGGTTTCCAGCTGGGCCTGAGGGGCTTTGTGGAGTCAGTAGCAGAGGAGGCAGGGTGAGCAGAGCCGCTGGGCAGGCACAGCCCAGGAGCAGGGCCTGATGTGCAGCTGGAAGTAGAGGGATTGGCCCTGGAGTCTCCACTGGCTGGGCTGGGAATGGTTCTAGACACTGGTCTCAGGCTGGACAGATGCGTGTTTGTTCCCCATGCTCCTGCGCAAGGGGCAGAGCTACAGTTGCTACTGATGTACCAAGAGGCTGACTGTCCTCAGTGTGTCCACTCCAGGAGAGAACCATGGCCTCATGTGCTTGCAGCCCTGCCTGGCCACTCAGGGTGCTTTACGTTGCTGCAGTGCTCTTGGTTTCATGCCACTGCCTTTGGGAGACAGCAGTGTCTGTGGATACCTCTCTGGACCTGGATACCCAGGTCAGTCAGCAGCTCCTGAAAAACCTGCACCTGAAAAAGTCCCAGCCCTGACCTCCAGACTGCTGCCAATGGCTCTAGAATCCTACCTTTCACAGCTGGACATGGAAGCAAGAAGGGTGGTGGCACCATATTGGGTAAGTTGGCTTTGGGGAGTTCCAGTCTGGAAGAATCTATAAATGACCAGCTAGTTTTGTTAGGTTGGTCCCGATTGCTGTGTAATTCCCAAAAGGGAAGAAGCTCAGAGAAGCAGGGAGAAAGAAACTGAAAACTCAGATGCTACCAAAGGAGTGTGGCTTTGGTTGTTCAATACTTCGTGCTCCAGATCATGAAGCTGATGAGGAAAGCCCTGGCAGGTCTCCGAGTGCTCTGAGGTACAGGTCCGAGCAGACGCCCCAGCTCCAAGTCCTCAAATTACCCCGTTTGTTGCAAATGGACTGTGGAATCATTTTCCCCAGGAGTTCAAACTACAATCTTACTAAACCTCTACCATCATCATGTGCTTGGGTGTAAATGAAGCCCCAGTATTTCATCCTCTTAAACCTCGTAACCTAACAGGATGTGGAGGAATTGAACTCTGGGACACTGTTGGTGGGATCACAAAATGTTGCAGCTGCTGTGGCAAACGGGATGGGGATGGTGGTTCCTCAAAAAATTACAAATAGTATTACCACATGATCCAGCAACTCTACTTCTAGGGACAGAAGTAGAATTCCCAAAAGAATGGAAAGCATGGTCTCAACAACAATGTATTTCTTTTCTTTTTTTTTTTTTTGAGATGGAGTTTCCCTCTTGTCTCTCAGGCTGGAGTGCAATGGCGCAATCTCCTCTCACTGCAACTTCTGCCTCCTGGGTTCAAGCGATTCTCCTGCCTCAGCCTCACAAGTAGCTGGGATTACAGGTGCCCACCACCACACCCGGCTAATTTTTGTATTGTTGGTAGAGACTGGGTTTCACCATGTTGGCCAGGCTGGTCTCGAACTCCTGATTTCAGGTGATCTGCCCACCTCAGGCTCCCAAAGTGCTGAGATTACAGGCATGAGCCACTGCGCCTGGCTCTCAATGATGTATTTCTACACCCATGTTCATAGCAGTGTTATTCACAGTAACTAAAATGTGGAGGCAACCCATTTATCCATCCACAGATGAATGGATAAGTAAAGTATAGCATACATACAGTGACATATTATTCAGCCTTAAAAGGAGGGAAATTCCGACCTGCCACATGAGATGAGCCTTGAGAACGTTATGCTGAGTGAAATAAGCCATTCACAAAAAGACAAATACTGTATGATTCCACTTATGTGAGGCACTTAGAGTAGGCAAAATCATAAAGGCAGAGAGTTAGAATGGTGGTTGCCTGGGGCTGGGGGTTGAGGGAATGGGGAGCTTTTGTTTTATGGGTATAGAGTTTCAGTTTTGCAAGATGAAGAGTCACGGCAGTGGATGGTGGTGACGGTCACACATTATGAATGTGCTTGATACCACTGAACTGCTGCCCACTTAATGGTGAAGGTGATAAGCTTTATATGTGTATTTTACCACAGTGAAAGACATTGAAAAGAAAAAAAAAACCCTCCAGCCTATGAAAGACAGGAGTGCATCTGGTTCCTTCAGCTGGCTTTGGCTGGCTGCAAAGCGTGTGCAAGGCCTGTGTTGGGTGCTGGGGCCAGTGCAGTGGGGAATCCAGCCTCAAGGAACAACCTGTCTGCAAGGGAAAATATAGGGCATGCCAGATACCAGCAATCCAGCAACACGCGGGGAGGTGGAGAGAGGATGTTTTGCTTATCCAGAAAAGGGAGTGATTGCTTCCAGGGGCCTCAGGGGGAATAAATCATAGAATCCTGGACAAGGTTTGAAGGACAGGTAGGATTTGGGTGGGTGGAGAAGGGTGCATGGGGTCAGAATTGTAACCGAAAACTCATTCCAGGTGGATAGAGAAAATTTCTAGTGTTGTTGTTTTTAAACTATTTAGGGGACTGGCACAGACCCTTTTTGAATACCTGATGGGCTCACATTTCTGTCGAATCCCAGCGGGTTCCTAGACCTCAGGATCATTTAGATGGATCCGTTTGGGTGGGGTTCAGGGCCAAGGTCTGGCGATGCCAGGAGTGTGTGCCTGGTTTGTTCCCTCACCCCTACTCCTGTGGTCAGTGCTCCACTTGCTGGGACATCCTGGGACCACGAGGAGATGGCCCAGTGCAGCAAGGCCTGGAGAGAAGGCTGTGGGGTCTACCCCAGTGAACAGCTTCTGCCTGGGGACCTGTGAGTGGTCTGCCCCGAGGCTTCTGCCATCCATCTCCTCAGCTGGCACAGCCCAGGACCTCAGTGCGCTCACAGCCTGGGAGGAAGGAGGCCAGGCCAGGCCGCATAAGGCTGAGCCGCCCACCCCACCACTGTTTCCTTTGCCCTGCGCCTTCCCCCTCCCAGGTGTCTCACTGCCTTCTCTCCACTTTGGTCTCCTCTAGCCCTGCTTCGCTCACGTCTCTCCACTGTCTAGATCCCTTTTCTTTTCATCTTAAAATCTGCTGCCTGCGTGAACCGCCCCAACATGTCCCCCAGGACAGGCTGTGAAGCTGCATTCCAATCCCTTTATATTTGGAGTTCCTTGAAGTCAGTGTTTGCTTAGGAGATTTCAACTTGGGAGAAGAGAAGGGATGACCCCTCATCATCCTGCCTACCTACAGATTTACTGAGCCCCATCCTCCCGACAAGATGAACCTACCTCCAGGCCTTGCTGACATACAAAAATTGAACATATCTGTTAAAAATAATTCAAACATGAATGGTTCCAGAGTTTCTGCTTGGAGTGATGAAAAATCTTTGGAGGCCGGGCTCGGTGGCTCATGCCTGTAATCCCAGGACTTTAGGAGGCCAAGGCGGAGGGATTGTTTGAGCTCAGAAGTTTGAAACCACCCTGGGCAACATGGTGAAACCCCATCTGTACAAAAAATACAAAAATTAGCTGGGCATGGTGGTGTGTGCCTATAGTCCCAGCTACTTGGGAGGCTGAGGTGGGAGGATCGCTTGAGCCTGGGAGGCAGAGGTTACAATGAGCTGAGACTGCACCACTGCACTCTAGTCTGGGTAACAAAGCCAGACCCTGTATCCTGTCTCAAATAAACGAGAAGAAAAAGAAAAATCTTTGGAAACATAATGGTGATGGTTGCACAACACTGTGAATGTTAATTAATTAATTTATTTTGAGATGGAGTCTTGCTCTGTCGCCTAGGCTGGAGTGCAGTGGCACAATCTTGGCTCACTGCAACCTCTGCCTCTCGGGTTCAAGTGACTCTTCTGCCTCAGTCTCCAGGGTAGCTGGGATTACAGGCGCATGCCACCACACCCAGCTAATTTTTGTATTTTTAGTAGAGAAGGGGTTTCACCATATTGGCCAGGCTGGTCTCGAACTACTACCGCTCCCGGCAAACAAAAATATTTTTTAAAAATTCATGGGCCAGGCGCGGTGGCTCATGCCTGTAATCCTAGCACTTTGGGAGGCCAAAGCGGGCGGATCATGAAGTCAGGAGTTCTAGACCAGCCTGGCCAACATGGTGAAACCCTGTCTCTACTAAAAATACAAAAATTGGCCAGGCATGGTGGCACATACCTGTAATCCCAGCTCCTCAGGAGGCTTAGGCAGGAGAATGGCTTGAACCTGGGAGGTGGAGGTTGCAGTGAGCCGAGATCGCACTACTGCACTCCAGCCTGGGCGACAGAGTGAGACTCCATCTCAAAAAAATAAAAAACAAAAACAAAAAAAATTCATACAATATGAACGAACCTGTGCCAGCTGCCACTGTTTTTCACTCTAGCCTTCTGCCCTTGACCTTGTGGGGAGAAAATTGCTCAGCAGTTGGAGCATAGCAGGCCCTTTGCCTGTTGAAAGCCCCCAGAGAGGTTCAAAGGGAGCCAAGTCCCTGTTCCAGAGCAGGAAGTCATGGCATGTCCTGTCCTAAGACACGCAGGATGTGCTGGAGGCTGCTCTCCACTAACAAGGCATCCTTCAGGGCTCAATGATCAGAGCAGATACCTCCGTCGTCTTGCCCCTGCGGGAGAATACCCAGAATGCACTCAATTCTCAGGTGGGGTTTTGTATAATTGTACTCGGAAAAATTTCTTTTTGAAATGCAGACTGACAAAAACCAAAATAACAAGGAGGCATGAATTGAAAAGCCTCATTTCTGCCTCTGTGTCTTCTATTCCTTGCTCCCTCCCAATAGGAAACTATTTTTATTAGTTTTTGTGTGTGTGTCCTTCCAGTTTTTCTTTACTTCCATTTTATATTATAACTTGCATCTTTTGTAAAATTCTCAATTCTTAATTTTTCTCTTTTAGGTTCCTCCTATTCATTCTCACCAGCTCATGACTCCTCCTCTGATGGGGACATGAGGGGCCAGGCAGGGTGGGAGGGAGGCAGAGTTAAGAGAAGGGCGGGGGAGCTGGTGGGAACCTGAGTATCCAGGGGCCTGGGGTTTGGAGTCTTCTAATCATTCTGGAGCCCTTTAGTTTGGGGAAAGAGTTCAGAGGGACTTGAATTTCAAAATGTCTCATTAGACCCAGAACAAACATCCTGTTGGGGAAGTGAGTGGTTCTTTGCTAGTTTTAGGAATAAGGATCTAATTCCCAATGGATGGAAAAACTCTGGGTCAAGGCAAAGCCCAGGAGGGCGGTCCCTGCAGGGATGGGTGAGAGTGGATGCAGACCTGGCTTGTACCCAAGGCCTGCACCTGAGTCCCAGACACGCTCAGGTGCCTGTGGCCAGGGCCGGGGGAGCCACGTCGTCTTCTGTCTACACCTGGATGGGAAGGCAACCTCACATGCCCAGTGCAATCTGGCCACCCAGCCTCTGGCCATCCACCCCTGTGGAGACCGGAACTGTCCTCTCCCCTGAGAGTTCAGGGTTGCCTCATCTATCAGCTGTGGCTGGGTTCCCTCTGTTGGTGTGGGGAGAGGGGGGAGTTGTTGACAGGTTAGAGAGGAAGTGGGAGGCCAAGCAGTTCCCTGGAGGCCTAGGAGAGGCTCCCTGCAGGGACTAGCCACCCTTGGCAAATGATATCCTGGGAGCGAGGCACCTGGGATTGTGGAGGGGGATTTTCTGCAGGGGTGGCTTCTGCCTTGCTTAGGGCACGGCCCTGGCTGGATGTCCATTTCCTAAGCTTCAGAAAGAGTTCAGGGCTGCCCAACAAATGAGTTTAGAAGCAGAAATGTTATCCTTATGAATAATCCCAGGTGTCTTTATGCTGAATGTATTGGAACATGTTTGTTGGACAATAATTTCACATATTTGGAGAAGGTTGAGCTTTTTATAGCCTGAATGGAGCTGCTTTAGAAGATCTTGCCTTTCAGGGACTAGGAACATGAAGATGACCTCCTGGCTGGGCATGGTGGCTTTGGGAGGCTGAGGAGGGAGGATCACTCGAGGGTAGGAGCTTGAGACCAGCCTGGGCAACATAGTGAGATTATGTCTCTACAAAAAATTAGCTGAGCATGGTGGCACACATCTGTAATCCCAGCTACTAGGGAGGCTGAGGTGAGAGGATTGCTTGAGTCCAGGAGTTCAAGGTTACACTGAGCTATGATCACACCACTGCACGCCAGTCTGGAGGACAGAGTGAGACCCTGTCTCAATAAAATAAATAAAAATAAATTTTAAAAAGATGGCCTCCATCCTTCCTCTCATCTTCCTCCCATCCCTCTCTCCAGGGCTCTGCCTGCCTGAGAATTCCTGCTTTGGGCCAGGCACAGTGTGGTTCATGCCTGTAATCCCAGCACTTTGGGAGGCCAAGGCAGGTGGATCACCTGAGGTCAGGAGTTTGAGGGGAGGGGCTGAGTGCAGGTGTGGGCATCGGTGCAGTGGCGAGAAGGGGAGAGCCCAGAGGGAACCTTCCTTCCTGATGCCTAAGTAGCCCCTGTGGGGGGCCCTGCTGCCTCCAGATTTGGTTCTGTCTGTACATCCTACTGTAACAGCCAGAGAAATCTAACATCGCTGACTCCATCTTGCTTCTAACCTCATAAGCCAACTGCCTTTGCTCATCCCTACATGCAGGCCAAGCTAATCACAAAAAGCCTGACCAACATGGTGAAACTCCAACTCTACTAAAATACAAAATTAGCTAGGTGTGGTGGGGGAGGTGCCTGTAATCCCAGCTACTTGGAAGGCTGAGGCAGGAGAATCGCTCTAACCTGGGAGGCGGAGGCTGCAGTGAGCCGAGATCACGCCATTGCACTCCAGCCTGGGTGACAGAGTGACATTCCATCTCAATAAATAAATAAATAAATAAATAACCAACAAAAAAAGATTCCTGCCTGGGAAGAGTTAGAGATACCCCTCCCTGGGGTCTGAGCCATGGCCTCCTTAGCTGACTGTTTGGTGGCTAACAGCATACGCTGCTTACCTGGAGAAGGCCTGTCCCTTTGGTTGGGCCCCTGTGCTTGAGGGAAGAGTTCAGAAGATTTTGTGAGGGTGTCAGGCGTCTGTTCAAGCTCAAGTTGTTCAGTTGGATCTAGAATAAAAACTCTCATGACTAAAGTATTAAGGAGCATACTTACAGCTTTTATTTCTTCTAGCAGAAATAGTACTTCTAAAAAGTACGCTTCACTCCCCCTAAGAAAAGGGTCAAGGGGAAAAGGCAAAGGTGCTGAGAGCTGCTTTGAAGAAGCCCTGCTCCACTGGCACCCATGGAAGGGCCCAGAAGAGATGAAGGCAGGTGCATGCAGGTGGTTAGGGGAGCTTGGTGGCGCTTGGTGGCTGTTCAAATCTTGCCGGTCATCCTCCTCCAAGGCTGTCAGTGGAGGTTTGATACTGTTTTATAGAACTGGCAGAATTCAGTCCCCAGAGTTTTATTTCCCTTATTTCAGTTGCCTAGAACCAGGAAAGCTGCCTCAGCTCATGTTGAAGTGGAGATAAGTCTGTTCATATGACATTCCCCCAAACAACTTAGAATTACATAGAAAACTTGCCTAAATCACACAGTAAGTAGTGTGACAAAACCAGCACAGATGGTTCCCAGCTTACAATGGTTTCACTTACAAGTTTTTGACTTTATGATGGTGCAAAAACAGTACATGTTCAGTAGAAACCACATTGGGAGCACCCATACAACCATTCTGTTTCTCACTTTCAGTACGTTTTCAATAAATTACATGAGATAGTCATGAGTTTGTCATAAAATAGGCTTTGTGTTAGATGATTTTCCCAACTGTAGGCTAACGTCAGTGTTCTAAGCATGTTTAAGGTAGGCTAAGCTGTGATGTTTGGTAGGTTAGCTATATCAGTTTTTGACTTATGATATTTTCAGCTTAGGATGGGCTTATTGGGATGTAGCCCCATTGTAAGTAAAGCATCTGTGTCTGTCAAATGAAGAGGGGTGCAGCAGGGCTTCAGAGTCAGCTGAACCATTTGTAAGCTGAATAGAGAAAGATAACCTTAATTTTATTTCTTGAAAGTTTATATCCATGGGATGTAAGCGATTATCTGACGGTTAGGGGAATGGAGCCCCCTGTGACCCACAGGTTTGGGTGTGCAGCTGTGCCATCATCCCTCTTGCTTCTCCGTGGAGCCCGGCAGGACACGAGGGAGGAGGATTCAGAGCAGAGGGAAGGCAGGTCCCTTAGAGCCGGCACTGGCAGGAGCGACAGGCGTGTGGCAGGTCCAGTCCTCCAGGTGGTTCTCCTTTGGTTTCCTAACTGTGAAGATGCAGATGTTCTGCCTGAGCCCGTTTCCTTCCCTCCCTCCTGCACATCTGGGCTTCCTCTCTCCTGCCCTTCCTTCCCCTCTCACCTGCTCAGTGATATCTGGAGTCCCTGCCCACTTCTGGTAGTAGGAAAGCCAGAATGTGTGGCAGGTTCTGGGAGAAGCCCAGTGGAGCCAGGGATGGATGGGCCGAAGAATTCGGGCTCAAGAGGAAGAGCTGGGGGTCTTCTGACTCCTTTCGGAACCAGCTTTCAAACCCAAGACTTGAACTTGAAAGCTAGTGAAACAAGAAGCGCAGCCAGGTGTGGTGGCTCACACCTGTAAACCCAGCACTTTGGGAGGCCAAGGCGGGTGGATCACCTGAGGTCAGGAGTTTGGGACCAGCCTGGCCAGTATGGTGAAACCCTGTCTCTACTAAAAATACAAAAATTAGCCAGGCATGGTGGCAGGTGCCTGTAATCCCAGCTACTCGGGAGGCTGAGGCAGGAGAATCACTTGAACTCCAGAGGCGGAGGTTGCAGTGAGCTGGGATTGCGCCAGTGCACCCCCAGCCTGGGTGACAGAGTGAGTCTCTGTCTCCAAGCAGAGACCTGTGCTCTTAGTTGAAATATGAATGCTCTCCTTCATTCGTTCAGTTTATTGGGGCAAATATGAGGCCAAAATGCAGTCATAGGTTGCTGGGAGCATGGGTCCCTCAATGAGTCACAGGCAGAGTTACTGGCAGAGGTGGGAGGTTCCACACAGAGAGAGAGGTGGACCTGGCAGTGGGGGCACAGGCTGGCCCCAGCTGGCCCCTCTCTCCACCTCCCAACGGCCATCCATCCTTCATCGCCCGGCAGCTCACTGGGTGGAGAACCAAGTAGTACGAGGGAGGAGGGACTGAGTGCAGGTGTGGACATTGGTGCAGTGGGGAGAATGGGAGAGCCCAGAGGGAGCCTTCCTTCCTGTTGCCTAAGTAGCCCCTGTGGGGGGCCCTGCTGCCTCCAGATTCGGTTCTGTCTGTACATCCTACTGTAACAGCCAGAGAAATCTAACATCGCTGACTCCATCTTGCTTCTAACCTCATAAGCCAACTGCCTTTGCTCATCCCTACACACAGGCCAAGCTAACCACGAAAAGCATTTTGATTACAGTTTAACGCTAGTACTAATGACCACCTCTCTTTTGAAACAGACTCCTGAGGAGATGAGGAAGTGTGCACGCAAGTAACAGTGCTGTCTGAAAGACTTAGAGCAACAAGGTGGATCTGACAAGCAGTTGACCATGAACAAAGAAGTTTTGCAACCTCCTTGGACCCCTGATGACAGCCAGATGTCTGTGGCCTCCAGTCACCTCCAGACCTTCACCCCCTGCATGGTCCCTCTTCCTCTAATATGAAAGAAGCCTAAAAAAATCTATCAATCTAAGTTGGTTCTGGCTGGGCACGGTGGCTCATGCCTGTAATCCCATCACTTTGGGAGGCTTAGGCAGGAGGATCACGAGGTCAGGAGTTCGAGACCAGCCTGGCCAAGAGACCAGCCTGTGGTGAAACCCCATCTCTACTAAAAATACAAAAATTAGCTGGGAGTGGTGGCGGGCACCTGTAATCCCAGCTACTCGGGAGGCCTAGGCAGGAGAATTGCTTGAACCCAGGGGGTGGAGGTTGCAGTGAGCTGAAGATTGTGCCATTGCACTTCAGCCTGGACAACAGAGTGAGACTCTGACTCAAAAAAAAAAAAAAAAAGGTTCTTTAGGACATTGGTCCTCCATCTTCTCAGTTGGAAGCGCCCGGAAATAAAGTCATCTTCCGTACCCCAACACCTTCTCTCAACTTATTGGCTGTCATGTTGTGAGTGGTAGAGTTTGGACTTGGCTATACTGCTAATGATAGTGGCTACCACATGTGCCATTATCATTAATGTGAGGTGTCACATTGGGACCATAATGCCCACTGTATCCATTAAAATTAAGTGAGGTGTCAGCTCACTTAATTTTTTTTTGAGATGGTGTCTCACTATGTAGCCCAAGCTGGAGTGCAGTAGTGCAATCTTGGCTCACTGCAACCTCCGCCTCCAGGACTCAAGTGATTCTTGGTGCCTCAGCCTCCCAAGTAGCTGGGACTACAGATGCCTGTCACCTCGTCCGGCTAATTTTTTGTGTTTTAGTAGAGACAGGATTTCACCATGTTGCTCAGGGTGGTCTCGAACTTCTGAGCTCAGGCGATCTGCCCACCTCTGCCTCCCAAAGTGCTGGGATTACAGGTGTGAGCCACCGCACCCAGCCAGCTCACTTAATTTTCATGGAATACAGTGGGCATTATGATCCCAATTTTACAAGTGAGAAAACTGAGAAGCAGAGAGGTCCCCAAAGTTGCCTAAAGTCACACAGTAAGTGGTAGAGTCAGGATTCTAGCTGAAGTCTGCTTCCAAATCCCACCTTCTAACCGCCGCCACTAGACTGCTGTGTCTGCTGGGGTGTTAGGTCACAGGAGAAAAGAGATAATGGCTTTGTGACCCGGGAGCTCCTCCTTCACCTCCTCCTGCCATCCTCAGCATGAGCCAGCTGCATGAAGGGTGCTGTGTGCTGGGCTGGAGGATGGAGCCATGTGCCACTCCCTCTGAGGCACGCTGTGAAGGTGCAAGCGGTGTGTTCTGAGAGGTTGTGCACTACTTGGTTCTCCACCCAGCGAGCTGACAGGCCGGCGATGAAGGAAGGATGGCCGTTGGGAGGGGGAGCTGGTGGAGAGAGGGGCCAGCTGGGGAGGAGGGTGGAGGAGTAGCTTGAGTTAGACTGCAGGGGAGGTGCTGGCCGTCCTTGTCACTGTTCTTTAGAAAATGCCTCCGTCAGTGCCTGAGGTTCAAGGAGTGTGGGCTGTTTTCTTTCTGAGTTCCGAGCAAATCGAGCTGGGGGACTCCGGGGTATGCTGCCCTATCCCAGGACTCTCAGTCTTAGGTAGTTTGGCGATCTTCTCCTGTAAATCATCAATAGTCCCTGAACAGCACTTGTAAACTTGAGCGTAGAAAACTGGGTGAGATGTTTTTATGGTGAAAGAAGCTTCTCCTTGAAGTCCCCGCAGAAGCCCCAGGGGCAGAGTGACATGGACAGGTTTTGGGGATGTGGGCTGAATGATGCCATTATGGGGCTGCTGGAATCTGGGGTGCCAGAGCTGTTGGTTGGAAAGCCCCCGGGTATGAGGGCAATGTGCCACTTTGACGACAGCCTCTGCCTCCAACTTTTTTGGGCCTGAACAGTGCAGAGGATGAAAACTTCTCACCCAGCTTTCTACATTCAAGTTTACAAGTGCTGCTCAGGAGCCACTGATTATTTCCAGGGGAAGATCACCAAACCGCCTAAGGCCGAGACTCCCAGGATAGCGCAGCATGCCCCGGAGTCCCCCAGCTCTATTTGCTCAGAACTCAGAAAGAAAACAGCCCACACTCCTTGAACTTCAGGCACTGATGGAGGCATTTTCCAAAGAACAGTGACAAGGACAGCCAGCACCTCTCCTGCATTCCTCAGTCTGACTCAAGCTGCTCTTCCACCCTCCTCCCCAGCTGGAGCTGAGGCTGAAGGCAGTTGAGGGCCACCGGAGAGAAGAGCTGGGTCAGGGCCGTGACTTGCAGCAAGCATGAGGCCATGCAGATGTGCCGGGTGAGAGGCTGGAGGCTGAGTCCGGGCTGGCTGCCCTGCGGCGGCAAAGGAGATGGCTGGAGGTTGGGATGGGTGCTATGATGAGTGTGCCTCAGGGTCTGGTTTCTGATTCCATAGGACAGCTGTGGTGACAGAGCTGTGGCCAACTGCTCCCTGGGCCGAGGCTGAAGGAAGCTGTGCTCCCACTGGTGCTAGGGAAGGCTGCTGCAGGGCTGGAGGCCTGGGTGCTGGACTGCTGGGGCGGGCTGCCTGCTGCACCCCCAAGCTGCAGTCAGGGCTCGCCCTGAGGCCCTGAGGTGGAGAGAGAGCAGCTCTCTCGTACACACCCATGTGCACAAGCGCAGGCACACACACACACACACACACACACACAAGACGTTCTCACTTCATCCCCGAATTCTCCCTCCTACACACAAAGCTAGTTCCCAGTTCTCCAGTCCCCCTTCATCCCTCTCCACTTCTGTAGTCTCTGCTGGGCTGCACTGGGGATCTGGTCCCAATTGCCCTCTCTTCCCTTGCTGCCCCTGTAACAAAGGGCTGGCCGTGTGACATGATCTCCTCAGGCTTCAGAGAAGTGATTTTACCCTGAGCTACACAGGCAGGAAGACCACCAGCCTGGAAGGTGTGTGTGCAGGGTTGGGAAGAGGGGAAGGGCAGGTAGCAGGGGCCAAGGCCTGGGTTGCCCCACAGGGAAACTCACTATCCTCAGCAGGGCCCTTCAGCCACTTTCCCAACAAACAGCAAATCTCCGCCGACTGAACTCTGACTGAGGCAATGGGGGCATGCCAGGCAACAAGGTGGAGGTTTGCTACCGTGGGAGCAGGGAGAGCGTGGAACACAGACGCTCTGGATGTTGAAGAGGAGGCTTCACCCTTAAATCCACACCAACAGCCCCCTTCACTTCCCCCGGTGAAGAACGAAGGACCCTGTGGGATTTCTACTTCAAATCTCTCATTTATTCCGACACCCACTCGGTTATGACTCCAAGTTATCAAAGATGCAAGACAAGAAGTCTAGAGCAGGAGTGGTGAAGTGGAGGTGGAGAAAGACGGCGGAGAGGGCTGTGTTCCTGGCCCCTCCTTCTCTTCCAATTTAGGGCACCGTTTGAAAAGTGTACAAATAGTGTCCCTTAGCACAGTCTAGATAGCAGAAAAGGACAGTGCAGTTGAGTGGGGGAAGCTTCCTTTTCCACCGGGTGGGGCCCTGCGGCTGCAGCGGGCAGGCAGGCAATCTCGAGCCTGGTCGGAGACCGTGCCCTGAGCAGCGTGGGCTGTGTGGGGAAGAGCTGGGGCCCACCATCTCTCCAGCGCCCCAAACCCAGATTCTGATTTTTGGGGCTAGCAGGGCTTAGCTAGGAAAGCAGTAGGAGGGAGGGGATTGCACAGGACGCTTACACTCAGGGACCCCATCGATCAGGGGCAAGAAGCGGGTGATGGTTAACTGGGTCTTGATTTTTACAAAGGCAGGACGTACGAATGATGTTATTTCTGGCAAGGAGGACATGGCTGCTGTGGTTGATTGGCTGTGGAATTCCAGGGGAGCAAGGCACTAGGAAGTGGGGAACGCTGCCAGGCCCAGCAGCTCATCAGGAGCTTGCACTTGGCCCAGTTAGGGCTGGCCGTGGGACGGGTTTGTTGAAGCTGCTGCCGCCATAAGCTGCCCCTCTGCACCAGGAGACAGATCCCATTACCCCACCTACAGCTGCTTCCTGGTACAAGAGAAGAGTTACCATTTGAAGTGACTCCACAGGAGAGTCTGACAAACATGTTTGCTTTTCACTGACAATTAAAATTGTTTTGCTGCTAATCTTGTTTTATTGTGGTCTTTCATCCATCAGCAAGCATCCCTGCACGCAAGATCAGAGTTGGGTAAATACATCCAGACCCTGCCAGGATTAGGGCAAGAGGGAGTGGTCTGGGCCGGCAGATCTTTTTCGGAAGTTCTCACTTCTTGGAGCACTAAAGGGTTGTTAGTCTATCTGGGCAAGCCTCGTTTCCCTGGAGAAAATGGAGTCTCAGAGATTAGTGACTGGTCCTAGAGCTAATGAGTGACCAAAGTGTGACCAGAGCCCAGGTCTGCTTCTCAACCCAGGGCACTTTGATTCCAGATTGAGATGTAAGGTGACAGGTGCCTTAATAGTGGTGCAAAAGATGTGCATTCCCCTCTTCCTCCCTCCCCGCTCCCTGCTCCCCCAGCGGCACCCTGACCTTCCTCTAATGCAGAATCAAGATTTCAGCAGGGGGGGCAGCCCTTTCCCTGCCCCACCCTCCTCGAATTCAGTGACTCAGGAGTGGGAAGGGGGTTAGCTATGCCCTTAGAAGGGGGCCAGCTTCTGCAGAGGCCACTGGAAAACTCATCAGGATTCTCACTCACAAAGCCACTGCCACATTCTAAGTAGGAAGTCGGAGTTGGAAATGAGGCTGGTGTGAGACACAATAAACGGCTCATCGCCAGGAAACTGGGGAGTAGGGCGGCCAAGGGAGGGCGGCGAGCGTGGAATCCCAAGGCTAAGTCACGTCCCTCCCATCCTCAGGACTGGGCTGTTGCTCTGGTGAGATGAATGAAGATCCTGCTCCACGGCGTCACGGGTGGATGCTCACGTAGAATGCCGGGCTCTGGGGGACTTGACGTGGTTTCAGCCGCTGCAGCATCGCCCCACAGAGATTCTGTGCTCTTCCTGTTCACCAGCCCGCTGTCTGCCATGGGGATTGGTCACGTTAACCACCTTTCGTTCAAGCTGTTTGGGGATCAGACTTTTCCTTCTCTGGTACATGGGAGACCTTTCCTCTCTGCAGCTCCTGAATGTACAAAGCCCCTGGTGCCTACCCGTGGTTACTGGTGTGTGTGTGTGTGTGTGTGTGCGCGCGCGCGCGTGCGTACACCTGGGAACGGTTATGCACACCCTCACAGGACTGCATCCACGCAAGCTACTCGGCGTGGTGGGCTGGGCTGAGAGACAGTCAGCTGGTCTCTTTGCTGAGCTACCAGAAGTCGGCTAACAAAAATGAAAAAACTTCTCCAGCAGGGGGCGCTGGTTCCTAAGTCAGAGAAAGGATTTCGGGGAACACAAGGTTAGACACTTTCTGGTGCAGTCCCCACGAGCCACCTTAGGCTTTAAAGTCAACTTGACACGTCCCACGAGGAAGGGGGCAGGTGAGATGTGATACGTTCAGGAATCAACGTCCCTACGGGAGCAGCTACAGTGACAGCAGTAGCTATGGTAACCAGCGTACAAAGCTGGGCTGTGAACTAGCTGTTGGATTCGTTTCAGCAAGCGCGTCCTGAAGCAGTGCCGTTGACGCCCCGCCCCTCGTTTCTCCAATGCTGGAATTGTAGCTCTCACTTCTCTCCTTGCCCTCTGTCCCCTTTTCCTAGGCACGGATGCTTCATCTCCCGAGGACCCTGGAGGCCTCCCGAGCCTTTGCTGAGCTTTCCCTGGTGCTCCTTTTTGCAGTCCAGCGAATCCAGGGCACTGGGGCACACTGCAAGGGGTTGTGGTGGTGCTGGGGCTGCCAGAGGAGTGTCCCAACCAAGAAACTGGCGAAGCTGCAGACTCGACCTAGCAGTCCCCCACCTCTGGCCCACAGAGTTGGAGCCAGGCCCTGTCTTGGTTCTCAATGCACTCAAAAGCTTAAATCCTAGTAAACCCTCCACTGCGGAGCGAGAAAAGCCAAAGAAACAGAGACAACCCATGTGGGGCTGTTGGAGGGTCATTCATCACCCTCATGGCCCCCGCCAGGGCAGCAGTGTGGGTGTGTGTGCGGGTCGGGGTGGAAGGATTTACACGTCTGTACTAACAGCCCTTGGATTGGTGAAGGCCTCACGCCCAGAGCCTGGCCAGGTCACCGGGTAACTCTGGGGTGCTGCCAATTTGAGGGATGGGGGTCCCCCCTCTTTGTAGTATGTGGGAGCAAAGGAGAGCCTCTCGCCTCCACCCCCATTGGGCACCATGTCAGCCGTCCGTATGTAAAAGGGGGAGCTGTATGGGGAGCAGGTAGTGCAGTGGCTCGCGGCCACCCCACAGGGCTGGCTGCAGGGCTCGCTGGTGAGAGGCGCCAGGCTGCCTCTGCCGTCCAGGGCTTGGGAGCTGCAGGCATTGCAGGTGGGGCCTCTGGGATGCGTGGGAAGGTCGTGCTCCCGCTCCTCCTCCTCGTCTGCATCCTCGGTTCCGCTCTTCTTGCAGCAGTAATACTGTGCGGAAGGGCAGAGGGATGCCTGAGAGGGTGAATGCTCCCCCCGCCCCACGCATTTTTGAGCGTGCACAGGTGCCCCTGTCCCCTGCTCCATGGAGAACCTAGTGCCAGGCACTGAACCCCAGGGGCCTGCTCCACAAGTTTCTAATCCCAGCTTTGCAAGGCCAGTACTGCTTTCCTTTTCCCCTCCCACCACTCCTCGCAGTAACTCCAGGCTGTAGTTGAGCGGGGCAGGGACACACACATCATATTGAGGACAGGGCTGGAGCTGCTGGCGGCAGCTTTCAGAGCCTCCCCCGAATGGTGCTCTTCCCACGCTCCTGAAATCTCAGAGGTGCAGGAGACACAACCCAATGACCCCGTATCTTCCCAGCACACTTTCTGTGTGCTCTGAGTGGGCAGGCTGGGGGGCACTTAGCTCCCTTCCGACCAGCCCCAACTCCCATCCTCCTTGACTTAGGCCTGCTACATTCCATGGCTTTGGGCTCTGTGGGCCCTGAAGTCGGCCTCCAGTTTCTGCCCCCATAATGAAAAAGAGGTTTGCTGGTGGCCTGGCAGCCTCTGGCTACGGGTCCCGGGGACTGACCTGGAGCCTGCAGTAGCACAGGACGGCAATGATGCAGAGGAGGATCACCGTAGCTAGGATTCCGCCAGTGATCACAACCGTTCCCGCTGTCATCCGCCCGGCGCCCCATCAAACTCTGCAAAGATGTGCGGAGGGCTGAGGACCAGCTGTGGCTGCAGCCCTGGGCTGGGCCGGGGGGAGTCTTCCTGGAACTGCCCCGAGGCTGGGGCAGGGGGCCTGAGAGCAGCAGGTGCCGGGAGGGCCAGGCCCCAGGGGTTTCCTGAAGGCTGAGGACGACTGTGGCTCCAGACTGGGCCAGCCTAAGTGGGCGAAGTTGGGTACCCAGTTTCAAAAAGTTCTCACGATCTTTCCCCTTTGGTGCTCTTCTCGCCTTTCCTCTCCCGTCACACCCTTCTTAGCTCCCGCTTCTGCGTGGCTGCAGACACAGAGGAACAGCTGCCGCTGATTGCGGGGCTCCTCCCTGTGTGGCATCATGCTAAGCACCCCCACGCATCTTACCACATCCTCGCGATAACCCTTCGGGGCAGTTATTAGCTATCCCTACACGCATGCTGAACGGGGCTGCGAATAATTTGGCTGCAATTCCACCCAGCCCGTTCATCCCAAAGGCTGTGCTCTTGATCCCCGCCCTCTTGGCACACACCCCAGTGGTCCCTGAGCCTTTGGCCCGGGCTGGCGGGGAAGGGGCCAAATCTCGAAAACACCAGGTGGCTCTTCTCTGGCTCAAACCAGCACTTCTTTTAGGGGTATCTCTCTTCTCCTTCAAACCCTCCTGGAAAACAAAGGCAAGGCGAGCCCAGAGGGAGTGGTGTGTGGCATTCTGGGCCCTGGAAGGCTGTGGCCAAGCTGGGGAGACTGGTCCTGGCTTCTGAGGCTGAATGAACAGGAC
Source organism: Pan troglodytes (assembly GCF_028858775.2). NCBI lineage: Eukaryota > Metazoa > Chordata > Mammalia > Primates > Hominidae > Pan > Pan troglodytes. The sequence continues at coordinate 69,311,682 of NC_072398.2, forward strand.
AGAGGCAAGCTCTGGGCATGAGGCTGTCATGGCTTCAGACAGATTCTCCTTTTAGGTCAGTGAATGGGGATTTCTGAGCCTCCCAGGTGCATTGGGACCAAGGGGCAGGAGGGTGGGGAATGGGAACTTGGCATCTTGGAGATGGAAAAATGACTATGATCACTTACATTCAGTAAAGGGAACGGTGACCTGCAAGACAACAGAAAGGACAGAGATGTTGGAATAAGAGAGTTACTCACTGAAAAAGGCCAGAAGGGTTAGATGATTCCCAGCCAACCCTCATTTTGCTTTCTTCGCTGTGTGGCATATCATCAGTGAGCCCACAGACCCCAAGTCCAGGTCTCCAGCTGGGTCTCCAGCTGCTAGTAGATAGACATTTCAGTGGATGTCCCAGTGGTCATCTCAAACTCAGTTATGACAGGTTAAAGTCACCACCCTGCTCTCCAAATGGACTCCTCGCCTCCGACCTGTCTCTGTTGGTGGCTCCACCAGAGCTGCCCCGAAGGGCTTTGCAAATTGTTTATTACTCAAAGGGCAAGTGGGGCTACAACCCAACTGCACTGTGCTCACAAAGCTATGCACCCTGGTGTGTTCACCAGGTAAAAGGGGTACCTTTATCTCTTTACCCAAAGATATCACCTGTCCACCACTGTCCTCTTAGAGGGCTGCACCTGCCCGGCAGCGTGGCTCCAAATCCACTCCCGCTCTGTGGACCAGCAGCGTGGGCATCACCTGGGAGCACCATTAGAAAGATAGCATCTCAGGCCCCCCACAGGCCTAATGAGTCAGAGTTTGCATTTTAACAAGGTCTCAATTGAGTAGGTTGCACATTAGAGTTTGACAAGCCCATGGGACATTCCCCCAGCTGCCCAGAATTTAAACTCCTCAAATTCTTCTTTGGCTACCCAAGTCTTCTGTCCCCCACACCAGTGAAGACTCATCACCTCTCAAGCTGCACTGGCATAATGGTTTCCTAACAAACCTTCCCAGTTTTGTCTCTGAGTACCCTTCCTGCCACCAGCTGTTAAGCCTTCCTTCATACCCCTGGGCCTTTCTGTGACTCTCATGCACCACATTGCCTGCAGGATACATTTATCTGCCCATAAACTTTTAGAGACAGCTTCAAAGACATTGCCATCCCCCACGTTCCTGCACACTTACCCTATTTATCTTTCCCTCCTCACCTCCCTTTCTTCCGCTTACGTGATCCACTGCCCCATCATGCAGTCCCACTGTTCTTTTTTTTGGAGACAGAGTCTCACTCTGTCCCTCAGTCTGGAGTGCAGTGGCACAATCTTGGCTCACTGCAACCTCTGTCTGCTGGGTTCCAGTGATTCTCGTGCCTCAGCCTCCCGAGTAGCTGGGATTACAGACGTGCAACCCCACACCGGACTAATTTTTGTATTTTCAGTAGAAACGGGGTTTCACCATGTTGGCCAGGCTGGTCTCAAACTCCTGACCACCCACCAAGGTGGGTGATCCACCCGTCTTGGCCTCCCAAAGTGCTGGGATTACAAGTGTGAGCCATAGTCCTACAGTTCTTAAGCAGCTTATTGCCTAGTGATGAAAAGATATGGGGCAAACCTTAGGATACAGTGTGAGACTCGCAGCCACAGAATTGCAGACCAGAGTTGCGGAACCTAGAGTGGGGCAGCTACTGACTGAGGGGAGATGCTCCACTGCAGGTGTTGTATTGAGCTGAATCCTAAAAGCTGAGTGAAAGCTTATCCAGTAGACAAGGTGGGGAGGGCAGAATGAACAGTCCAGGGGTGTGAGAAAACAGTTCCAGGAAGTGCGAGGGATCTGGCGAGGCTGGGACAGGCCAGGGCAGGCATGCAGCTGCAGAGGCTGCAACCCGGTCAAGGAATCCAGATGAACTCTCTTGGAGACCCTGGGGGTTTCCTGACGGGGCTTTTGACAGGGGAGCGTGTGGTCTTTCTTTTTCCATCTGTTTAAATCCTGCCCATCCTTCAAGGTTCTGAGAAGCCTCCCCTGACTGCCCCAGCCCTGAAGCTCTCTCACTTCTGGGCTCCTATTGCAATGCCCTTCATGGTTTGCTCTTCAAATCCCGCTTGGTGGGATGAGAGTCAACTTTTCATGTGGGAACATCTTGACTCCTCCACTATATTATAAGTCCTCTGGGATCAAGGGTTGTGTCTTACACGGTCTCCTATCCCCTGCAGCCTTATACACCATGCCTGACACATAAAAGCTCACTGTTTAGCTTGTCACAGCCCTGGCAGTTATGACTCTGACAGACCACCAGGGGGCAGCAAGCTGTACCTCTCAGCTCAATCCCATCTGCAGACTTGAGCATCACTGAGACCACTTTGATTTTGCCCAGGTGCATGGTGGGCCATGCTTCAGGGGTTTCTTGGGGCATCTGGAGGCGGGGTCAGATGAATCTCAGTGTGGGGAAGGCTTAGGCACTTTCACTACAGCACCACTTCATCCCCTCACCACTTCCCTGCATATTCGTCGCTGAGGGCTGCTTATAGACAGAGAGGTCTAGGAGTGACCTGAAGCTGGGGAGGCAGCAGTGATCCACCCCACAGACAGGCTTGGACTAGTGTTCCAGGATGTGCCAAGCCTATTTTAGGAGACAGGGAATTATGGAGAAGTCGTATAAGAACAGTGCCCTCCCTCCTCCCTGCCCCTGTGCTGGGCCACCCCTCTTTCAGGACCACGCAGGCTGTGCACAGCAATGGCCTGGACATTGGGGGCATGGCAGTGTGGGCAGAGCTGGGGTTCTCAAGGCCCAGGTTCGAGGATCACCTGTGCCACTGAGCAGCTACCCCATATTGGAAAATGACCTTCTTTCTCACTTGTAAAGCAAAGATGAACAAAACACTCAGCTCTCACATTCCTCTCACGTCTCCCTTGCCAGTAGGATTGCGAGGAATCGTAACCAAGGCTCGCCTCTCTTCCTCTGAATTCTCAAGTGTGACTGTGAGGAAAGAGGGGGATGGGTGTGAGAGCTCTTTGTAAACTAGAAAAGACCCCACAAACATGGTTTTGGGGGGCCTCGACATGTTGTGGCTGTTTAGGTCTGACCTTAAAATCATAAGCCAGAAAGGGACATGTACAGGGTATGAGACGAACTAATCAGCTCTCAACCAGTTTCCCTGAAGGCCCAGTACTAATGGAAAAAAAAATTTTTTTTTTGAGACAGGGTCTTGCTCTGTCGCCCAGGTTGGAGTGCAGTGCTGCAATCTCGGCTCACTGCAGCCTCAACCTCCAGGGCCCAAGCGATCTTCCCACCTCAGCCTCCCAAGTAGCTGGGACCAAAGGCATGTGCTACCACGGCTGGCTAATTTCTGTACTAATGGTACAGTTTAGCATTTAAATTCCCACATTCAGTGGCTCTCTATGATTTCAGGAGGGCTCATTGTCTCTTTGCAACTAGATGCAAATGCTGGCAATAACTCCTTACACCCAAACAGCAGCCTACAGTTTACAAAGTGCTCCATTTATGCTCTCTTATGGCAGGCAGGCTCTGAGATGGCCCAAGTGGTCACTGCCTCCTGGCAGTCATGCCCTTGTGTACTCCCCTCCCCTGAGTATGGGTGTGGCCTGTGACTTGCTTTAACCAATCGAAAACAGCATGGGTAATGGGATGTCACTTCTGTGAATAGATTATATAAGATTCAGACTATTCTCTTGCTAGCCATTCTCTCTGATAGTTTTGATACTGAAAGTTGCCATGTTGGGGAAGAAACCTAGGGTGGCCTCTGGCCAATTCCTGGCTGGGGACTGAGGCCCTCAATCCAGCCTCCCAAAAGGAACTGAACAGCCACATACTTGAGAGATGAAGTGGATCCTTCTCCAGTTGACCTTTGGGATGAATTGACAACCCCAGCTGAGACCTTGAGGCAGCGGGTCAACCAGCCACATCTGGACTCCTGACCCACAGAAACTGAGAATCACTGTGTGTTGTTTTAAGCTGCTGAGTTTGTGGTAGTTTGTGACGCAGCAAAAGATAACGAATACATTCTTGAATCTTACAAAAGCCCCAGCAATGCTGGAGGAGAAGCGAGACCATTAAGTCATTTGCCTAAAGTCATAGGATAACAAGTGCCTGAGTCAGGGCCCACGGGCCAGTGCTGTGGAGTTTCTAACACACCAGCTGCCTCCTGAGGTGTCCTGAGGACAGGAGAAAGAGGTCCCTATGTTCCCACCCAGGTCTCAGCAGGTCTAGGGCAGAACGACTCAGTGGTGGCCAAGTCAGGGAATGGGGGTAGCCAAAGAGGACAAACCTGCTGTCCACTAAAGAATCCTAAGGGCCTTCCCTCTGTGACCAGGACTTGCTGAAGCTCCTTCCCCACTGGTGGCCCAGACACCCTCCCCCAGAGGAAAAGGGAGTGGCCCGTGCCTTACACTTACGTGAAACAGCTGGAGCAGCAGTGACTCAGTCACGCGGGCCACACCTGAGCAGACAGCAGTTGGGGGTACGTCATGGCCAAGGGCATCAGTCCCTGCCAGAGAAGGGAAGGCTCATGAGAGCTGGACAGGGAGGCTGAGGACAGACAGGCTCCTGCTGGCCCCCAGTTGTGACCCCATGCCTCTAGAGTGGGAGTCTCTCCAGGGGTTTGCTTCTTGAGGTGAACTTCTACAGCTGCCTTGGTTTCCGAGGCCCCAGCCTAAGAACCTGAGGACAGACCTGTAAGGTTACACCTATCCCAGCTTTGTCTCCTTCCCTCTGTGCTGCTGCTGGAAGCCTGTGCCCAGGGCAGCAGCAGGATGCTGGGCACATGTCTGGGAGGTGACGGTGAGTGGGGCAGGGTGCTCGGCTGGCTTTCTCCTGCTCCACTGGAGGATTCGGATCTGTGCCCAGTGGATGCGTCCTTGTTGCCTGCACACTGACCCTGCTCTTAACATACCTCTTTCCCAGCCCCTTCCCCACCGTTTCCCGGGCCTATTTTTCCCAGTGCCCGGGCTGCACACTTCCTTCCCCTACTCCAATACCCTGACTTCTATCAGGCCAAAGATGGCGACTGGACAGCCAGATGAGCAAGTTCAGGCTGCTGCGCTGATGGTGGAGGGGGAGGCAGGGCCCTCCCGAGACATCCAGGAATCCAGGGTAGGCTAATTTTTGGGGGTCTCTTTACATTCTTTCATTTGTTTATTCATTTAACCAATCAATCTAACCCAGGACGGTGTTGATCTTTTTTTTTTTTGAGACACAGTCTTGCTCTGTCACTCAGGGTGGAGTGCCACTGCAACCTCGGCCTCCCGGGTTCAAGCTATTCTCCCACCTCAGCCTCCCAAGTAGCTGGTACTACAGGCACGTGCCACCGTGCCCGGCTATTTTGTGTTTTTAGTAGAGATGGGGTTTCACCACGTTGGCCAGGCTGGTCTCAAACTCTTGACCTTAAGTGATCCTCCCACCTTGGCCTCCCAAAGTGCTGGGATTACAGGCTTGAACCACTGTGCCCAGCCAGGACAGTGTTGATCTTTAAATAACCACTCAACATTATTCGGAAGAGTCTGGACCCTACACTGAGAGAAGGAGGGAGAGGAGGGATGCCCTGTGGGGGTGATGCTCGGCCCCGGCTCAGAGGAGGAAAGGCCCCCCTGGGTGGGGGATGTTTGTATTGGGGAGGAAACCCAGCCATTAACCACATCCACAGAGCCACCTTCCCAAGGGGACAGTGCTAACCACCTCCAGGTTCTCACCCTCGGCCAGAAACTGGAGGTCAAAGGACAGACATTAGCATGATGCCTCACGGACTGGGGCTGTCTGAGCCCAGCAGCTCTCAGGGGCAGAGCCCTGGGGAAAGCTGAGAAGGAGGCAGAGTGACTGCGTGACAGAACAGCCCTGTCCCCATATCACCTCTCTCCTAGATCTAGGCCTTCCTACACTCTCCCAGCTCCTGCCTTGGACATTCTGGGCACTTAGGCTTTCTTTTCTCCAAGATGTTCTCACTCACATTAACCTGTGATGTAGAGTTTAATGTGACTGGGTATCACAGTGGGGCTCTTGCTGCACGAGTTCTGACAGGGCAAAGGATAGAAATCAGAAGGTGAAAGTGAGTCTGGGGCAGGGCCCTCTGCCCCTGGCTGTGCACAGACTGTACAATGGGAATGTAAAAACATCTGTCTCAGGATCCGTGGATGCTTTCACCCACTTTATAAAATACATATAGGACCATAACTTGGTGAAGATTTGCTGAGGAGATTTCCATGGTGAGAGGGGTTGCTGAGCTATGTATCCCAAGGGAGGAGAGCTCTGGGGCTGGCTGTCTTGAGTCAATATTGTGTAAGTGTCAACAGGGAGAAGACCTGTACTGAAGAGGCTGCAGGCGGCCTCCAGATGCCCAGAGGCTGAGCAAGGGTTTGCAAAAGGTTCCTGGAAGAGAGATGCAGTGCTTGAGTGGGTGAAGGGAACTTCGGAAGAGAGGGGTCCAGCCCAGCAGGGAACCCCAGGAGAGCCCACAAAAACATTTCCAAAAGCAGGAGCCAGTTTTAACTTTGTCCAAGCTCTCTAACCAGTAAGAACCTCGAATTTCAATCCCGGCCAGTGGTAAAACAGCAGCTCCTGGGCAGGTGGTAGGGAAGAGAGAACAGGGCGGTGTAGACAGCAGAGGGACGTGTGGGGGCCCACCTCAGGTGCTTCCAGCTTGAGCAAAGAGAAACTGGAAGAAAGGAGAAAAACAATGCGGTCAGAGTAAGAGTGTTTCATTACTCATGATTATTATGCATTCCTTTCTTTTTTTTTTTTGAGACGGAGTTTCGGGAGTTTTGCTCTGTTGCCCAGGCTCGAGTGAAGTGGCACAATCTCAGCTCACTGCAACCTCTGCCCCCCCGGGTTAAAGCGATTAATGCTGGCTTTAAGGCAGGATGCCTCAGCCTCTCAAGTAGCTCAGATTATAGGCGCCCACCACCACCCCCGGCTAATTTTTGTATTTTTAGTAGAGATGGGGTTTCACCGTGTTGTCCAGGCTGGTCTCAAACTCCTGACCTCAGGTGATCCACCTGCCTCAGCCTCCCAAAGTACTAGGATTACAGGCGTGAGCCACCATGCCCGGCCTATGATGCATTCTAATGTCTGAGTGGACTGTATCTATAACTTACAGTAACTATAAGGCTATCACCAAAGACTGGATGAAAAAGCAATGGGATCGGGCCAAGTCTTTTTTCTAGGGGCAGGAGAAGATTTCTCCCACTGAATATACATTTTAAAGTAAAGGGACATTTGAAGAAAAAAAAATTAAGTTGCTTTTTGAGCATAAATCATGCAAAGTGCTTGTTACTTACAGAAAAATGATCCATGGAAATGTAAGGACTCCCGTGTCTTTTTAAAAAACTTTTATTTTAGGTTTGGGGATACAAGTGCAGGTTTGTCACACAGGTAAACTCATGTCATGGGGGTTTGTTGTGCAGATTATTTCATCAGCCAGGTATTAAGCCTAGTGCCCAATAGTTATTTTTTTCTGCCCCCTCCCTCCTCTCACCCTCCACCCTTAATTAGGCCCCAGTATGCATTGTTCCCTCTCTGTGTTCATGGGCTCTCATCATTTAGCTCCCACTTATATGTGAGAACATGTGGTCTTTGGCTTTCTGTGCCTGTGTGAGTTTGCTAAGAATAATGGCCTCCAGCTCCATCCGTGTTCCCGCAAAAGACAAGATCTTGTTCTTCTTTATGGCTGCATAGTATTCCATGGTGTATATGTACCACATTTTCTTTATCCAGTCTGTCACTGATGAGCATTTAGGTTGATTCCATGTCTTTGCTATTGTAAACAGTGCTGCAGTGAACACATGTGTGCATGTGTCTTTACGATAGAATGATTTACAATATCTTTATTTTCCAGATGATGAAACCAAGTTCAAACAGGACAAATGACTTGTTTAACACACACAGCAAGGCAGAGATGGCATTGTAGAGGTCCCAGGCCAGGGCCCTTCCATTTGATATTGTCTCTCCTTCCAGAAGATATGCATTTATTTCATCAGGAGCCAGGGTGTCCCCTGAAGTAGGGTTTCTCAAACTGGCTTGAGGGTAACAATTACCTGAGCCACGTATTAAAAAATGGAGACTCCAGAGTTACTGAAGCAGCATCTACAGGGTGGGGCCCAGGAATCTATGTTCTTAGCAGATGTGAGCCTTACCATCTGGCCCTTTGGAAAATGATGCAAGAAGAAACTTCTCTGGGAGGATTTCAATCTGGAGGCAGCAGGGGAGGGGAGTGATCTTGCAGAGCCTGTGGCATCATCTGGTGCCCATGACAAGACAAGAGTGGCTCTGGGTTCTTCTTAGGCTTCCCCCTCCTCCTGCCGCCTGGCCTGGAGGCAAGCAGGCCAGGGGGCAGGAGGAGGGGGAAGCCTAAGAAGAACCAAAGGCATGTGGCATTAGCCTGGGTGGGGATGGAGCCAATAAAGTGGTCAGAATGGGGGGCCTGGTTGGGTGCGGTGGCTCATGCCTGTAATCCTAACACTTTGGGAGGCCGAGGCGGGTGGATCATGAGGTCAGGAGTTTGAGACCAGCCTGGCCAAGATGGTAAAATCCTGTCTCTATTAAAAACACAAAAATTAGCCGGGCGTGGTAGCACGTGCCTGTAATCCCAGCTACTCAAGAGGCTGAGGCAGGAGAATTGCTTGAACCCGGGAGGTGGAGGTTGCAGTGAGCCGAGATTGCGCCATTGCACTCCAGCCTGGGCAACAAGAGCAAAACTCTGTCTTAAAATAAAAAAGAAAAAAAAATGGGGGCCTTAAAGGCCATTTGTCTAGTAGAGGCTGGAGTTGGGCACTAAAAGCCACCCTGATAGAATGTGCTGGGAAATGGGTCTCTCACTCCCCACGATACCAGGGGTCTCTGCTGTATCTGAAGGTTCCCTGTTCTCAGTGACTTCAGCCTCACTGAAGCAGGGTCACCTCGCCTCACTGCCTGGATGAATGCTGGCAGGAAACGCCAGCTGCGGCTGGCCCCAGCACATGTAATTAACCATCGACTGCCCCCTGCTCCTTGCTCAGCCCCCTTAGGAGCACAAGTTAATTGAGTGGGGCCTAAGCACCGGCTGATCTTAATTTCTCTGATGCAATTAAGCCTTCTCTAATCATTTATTAACTTATGAAATTGACACAGCAGGTTAGCAGTCCCAGAGAAGAAGAAGTTTTTTTCCCTGTTACCTGTCTTCCTGGACGGCAATCCTCAGGCAAGGCTGGAAGAAGGAAATGGGGAAGGGATTCCCTTTACTTTGATTGTATATATGCCCATTACAAAGTCCTGACCCCCAGGATGAGGGTTTGAAGAACTGGTGACTACATGGGTTCTTTTACCCCAGATGGGTAACTACAGCAGCAAAGAGATGTGCACTGTTTGAGAAGGGGTCTCTCTAGGAGATACAAGACTCTTGCAAATCATCAAGAAAAGACCCCCAAGAACGCCAGTGTAACAGTAGGCAATGGCAGGTGGTTTACCCTAAAGGCTCACAAAAAAGAGATGCACCAACTCATTATTAATTCAAGAAATGCAAGCTGAAGCCACAATGAGCTATCACTTTTTACCTTTGGATTGGCAAAAGTCAGGAGCAGGATAATGCCAAGCATTGGTGCAGATGTGGGTATACAGGAGCACTGGTGGTGGGTGTAGCTGGGGCAGCCACTGAGGGAGTGACCTGGTACCACTTAGTCATAGCAAGTACACACATGGCCCATGAAACAGCAATTCTGCTCCTGGTTTGATGTCCCTGAAATTTCTTAACACAGCCATAAGGTGTCACATGTGAAGATGTTTGTTACCGTTGCTGGGCTGTTTATGACGGCGGGGACCTGGAGGCAACCTCAGTGATCATCACCGAGGAGTGGACCCGTAAACTCAGGTAGATGCTATCACGGAGGATATGCACCTGCTGAAAGCAGAGGACCAGATGTGGCACCGCAACACACAGCAACGAGGAGAAAGCTTAGCACAGTGCTAAGAGAAACAGCGAAACAAAACAAAACAACCAAGCATGAGAGTCATAAGAATTCTGCTCACATGCATTTAAACTACAAGCATACAGATCCACAATCCACATGTTCAAGAACACATACCAAAAAATGAATACACATTATGGCTGCCTATGGAAGAAGGTAAATGAAAGTGAGAGTGAGAATAAACATCAATAAGATGTGACAGATCTTGCACAGACCAATGATCATGATACTGTTCTATGATCTGAAGAATATAGTTAACTTAGTCTTCTGCATCTGAAGTCCAAGTCAAACAAAAAGAGAAAAGAAAGGAGGCTTTCACTTCCCCCAGGGAGCCTTCCAGGATTGACTAAATGCTGCACATTTTTGTTTGGCCTTCCTAAGGCCTATTTGTCCTCTGGTATTGGCATTTATTGATACACGGGTATCCTGTGGGTATATTTTGCTTTCTCCTTTACAGTTTAGACCATTTAGGGGCACAGACTTGGAATCACGTGTCTTTGTTAAGCTCCACTCCAGCCACCTGCCTGGTATCTGCACATTCTGGATGCTGGAATGACCAGGTCTAAGGCGGAAGTTGCTTTGCACAGAGTGCTGTCCCCACACAGAGCCTTCCATCCTGCTGTGCTCTGCTGTGCACAGTGGAAAAACCACTAGGCCAGGAGTTCCAAGATTTGGGTTTAAACCCTATTTTCTGCACTTATTACCTGGGTGACTTTGGACAATTAATGATCTCCTTGAGGCTCATCTGCAAAACGGAGATAAATAATACACCTTTCTCTACAGGGTGAGGATTACCTGGGAAAATGGGGGGAGGGTGATCTTTAAAATCACACTGCCTTCTAAAGAGGGCTGTTGTTGTCCCAAGAGCCTCAGGGTCCCTGCAGTTAGCCCTCTGAGCTGCTCACAGGAGAGATGTCTCCATGCTCACTCATCCCTGGGTGAGTCTGGCTGTGCTGAGGTTTGGGAGTGGGCCTTGGAGAGCTGTGTGGGTGTGGGGTGGTGGGCAGATCAGGGATGGTGGGGTGAGGAAGAGAGATGAGCCCTGAAAACCAGCTGAGGCTCGGGGGTTCCACTGGGTCTCCCGGCCAGTTAAAAATCCCAGCAGTCAGACACTGCAAAAGGCTTCCAGGAATTGGGAGGTGTCTTATTTAATTCCAAGTGTTTGTGTTGGTGTCTCCTCAATGTGAGTGATATTTTTCTTCTCTGTGGCAATCCAATATGCATCCAGATGTGCCTATCTGGGTGCATATCCATAGTACACAGAAGACACTCACAGCAAGAATTCAGTGGAGGGAGAAGTTTGGAGCCAGGGGTGACCATGAGAACAGCAGTCCTCAGAACAGAGTTTGGGTTTCCGCTGAGCCCTATAATGGGGGCTTGAGCAAGTCCTATGTAGATCCTGCAGAACGTGTGACCCCAGCTCATATTTGAGTCATGCCTGAGCTAATGCATGTGAAAATGAGTTTGTTATTCCTCTTCTCTTCCATTCCATCCTTGATGGGCTGCTCAGAACAGAACATGAACCTCAGGCTCCTGATCATGACCTTGACTGGACCTTGTCTGGCTGGGCCTTTGTGTCTCAGCATCCTTGTGGAAACTCTGTTATTCCCCTCATTTATCCTTCATCTACTACTTACTGAGCACTAAGGAAAATGCCTGGCATGGATCCCAGCGCGAGGGACACAAGATGAGAGGCAGAGTCCCCTCAAGGAGCTCACAGGAGGGGACGCGGAGAGAAAACATGGCCTGTCCTCTGGTTTCAGGACCCCCAGTGTCCAGTCCACCTGTGGAAGGCCTGGGGGTGACTCTGCAGTCTCTGTCAGACCACCATGGTCTAACATGGCTTGGAGTGCACAGACACCCCAGAGTAGGCATATCCATCAGGCTTGTTCAGTGCTTGGGGTTACAAATAAATATTTGCTGCAGATAAACAGAGGTGCCCTGCTCCTCCCAGCCAAGGGCTGTCTCAGAGGTGCTGCCTACATCCTGGATGCCTGTCAAGGGCAAGGCTGAGCGTACCCCTTCCCTGATTCGGGCGACACAAAACAGGCTGCTCTGCATGTTTTTTTCAGCAAAAACTGTGCTGATAATGGAAGAAGAGTAGGCACAGGTGTGTCGGAACCCCTGCACTGGCAGAGCCTGAGAACCTGGCTGTGGGCCCCTTGGGCTGGGGAGGGGCTGTGACTTTGGTCTAAAGCCCCACAGCACACTGTTTCATGTCTGCCTTACTCACCAGTGAATCTTTAGCCCTAGAACATAGTAGATGCTCAATAGATACCTGTCGAATGCAGGAACTAGTGTATAGAGCATGCCATGTTTATTGGAAGTCTTCCTTGCCACCATCCCCCACACTGTCCACGTGTCTCTGCTGCAGAGTGTCACACAGCACCTCAAGCTCCACCTGCCACAGCTCCCAGCCTTTTCTGATCCTTCCAGGCCTCTCTTCCTGAGAACCTCAGTTTTGCCTATAGTCCATATGACACAATTGGGACTTAGTTATGTGTCATTTTACACGAGTGTGGGCAATTTTATGCAGATAATGCTAGTCTCTGGAGCTCCTGAAGTTCTGATCACAGGTCTGTCTGCTCTGCTTCAGAGAGGCCAGTGCTGAGGCCAGTAAACCTATTAAGGGTTTGGTTCACGTTGGACTTGGTTTTGTTTCTGTTTCTGCCTTTCTTAACAATGTTCATTAACAGTTTAGAGAGTTTTCCTATGCTTCATCTTGTTTGTCTCCTAGGCATGGCAGATTTTGATTTCTCTTACTTTACAGAAAATATTAAGTTTAGGAAGGCCAAGTGATTTGGCCACAGTCACATGACTATTTCCGGGACAGCCTGCTGCCACTCTTCTTCCATGACCAGAGTCGTTCTTGCTATGCACGGAACATGCCGAGCGGCCCATCTCCATGCCACCCTGGCTCTTCTAACCCCACAGTCACTACTCTTTCCTGGCCTATGAAAGCAGCCTGAATTATTGGCCATTCACAGGAGGCATGAGGACACCATGGCCTAGCCCAGTGTCGTGGGATAGGGCTTCACATTTCACAAGTCTGTTGTGTTGCACTTTATGGCTTGGATTTCTCCCTATCTGTCCTTGATTGTTTAGAGGGTGTTCTGAGATTCCCTATGCAGCAGGCCTGCAGCTCAGTGCCTGCTAAACAGACTTGCTAGGCAAGGCAGAAGCATCTATAGGGCTTGTTTCACTTCTTTAGTGAGATGTCAGCAGACTGGAAGAAATCCAGTAAGAACACAGGCCACTGAAGGGACAGAGAGCTTGATTTCTGAGGCAGATGGAGATAAGGAGGGTCACTGCATTAGGCTGACAAGAGGGCCAGAGGGAGCTAGCTGTAAAGACTGGCCATGGAGCCCAGAGTCCTCACACTCAGGGTGGCAGGAAGCGGGAGGCTTGCAAAGGGGTTTCCAAGAGGGGCAGGATTGAACTAGGTTGATTAAATTATACCAAAGAAACTTTAGACCAAGTCCAAGATGAATCTCACAGAAGGACATACACAAGTGCAACAGGGAGATTTGGAAGCTGTGTCCACCCACATCGTGCAGGGAGGCTTGGGGAACATTTTTGAGCTGCTCTCCTCTCCTTTCCTCCATCCCAGAGGGCCTGGCCTATTTATCCCGCCAGTCGGATCTGACTGGGCCAGACTAAGGCTTGTCTAGAGTGGGACAAGGCAGCTTCTGGGGTAGGAGACCTTAAAAAGCATGTCAGGGTAAATCCAGAATCCTCAATCACATCAGACAAATATTCTAAGATGGGCAAAAGTGCCCCGAGGAGGACTGTGAAAAGCCCAGGGGCAGGTGATAAGATGAAAGCGGCAGCAGGCCTGCTGAGTGTGCGCGTGGTGGCAGGGCTGCACTGAAGCCACTGGAGGGGCCGTCCAGAGGCAGCTCCTGAAACAAGAGGAGACACCAGGGGAACCCCACGGGGCAAGCCCCGTGTGAGACACAGTGGAGCCTGCAAAGGAAGGATCCCACTGGATCAGAATAAAATGATGCCCTCAGCCACACGGACGGGAACTTCCACCCTCACTTAGAGAGCTGGAATGGGACATTCACATCTAAACACATGCCTTATATTCTTTTTTTTTTTTTTTTTTTTTGAGATGGAGTCTGGCCCAGGCTGGAGTACAGTGGCGTGATCTCAGCTCACTGCAACCTCCACTTCCCAGGCTCAAGCGATTCTTGTGTATCAGCCACCCGAGTAGCTGGGATTACAGGTACCTGCCACCATGCCTGGCTAGTTTTTGTATTTTTAGTAGAGACGGGGTTTCGCCATGTTAGCCAGGCTGGTTTCAAACTCCTGAGCTCAGACAATCCACCCGCCTCGGCCTCCCAAAGTGCTGAGATTACAGGTGTGAGCCACTGCGCCCGGCCATGCCTTATATTCTTAATAGTTATACACACACATGCTCAAGTCAACTGCACATCAACACATATGGTTCCTATTCCACATAGGGGTTTAGTAATTCTCAACTCATTCTTTGGGTGTCTTTGTGAAGGTCCAAGTAAACCTTCTAGAAGTTGGCCTTGTTGACTATTAGAATCAGTATTCTGAGAGAGCGAAACTAAGGAAACAGCAACCTCTGTTTAGATTTTTTTAATTGACAGATAAAAATTATATATATATATAGATAAAGATGATGTACAACATGACATTTTAATATAGGTACACATTGTAGAATGGCTAAATCAAGCTAGTTATATGCATGAGCTCACATACTTTGTTTTTTTAAGGTAAGAACACTTAAAATGTACTCTCTTGGCAATTTTCAAGTATATAATATATTGCTGGGAACTATAGTCCCCAGCCTGCACAATAGAGGTCTTGAACTTATTCCGCCTGTCTTGACAAGTCTTATTTCCCTTTTTTTTGAGACAGAGTTTCGCTCTTGTTGCCTGGGCTGGCGTGAGTGCAGTGGCGTGATCTTGGCTCACTGCAACCTCTGCCTCCCAGGTTCAAGCGATTCTCCTGCCTCAGTCTCCCAAGTAGCTGGGATTACAAGCATGTGCCACCATGCCCAGCTAATTTTTTGTATTTTTAGTAGAGACGAGGTTTCACCATGTTGGCCAGGCTGGTCTCGAACTCCTGACTTCAAGTGAGCTGCCCGCCTCGGCCTCCCACAGTGCTGGGACCACAGGTGTGAGCCGTTGCACCCGGCAAATCTTATTTCTATCTGAGAAACACACTCTGACTTCTCTGCAGGGGGCAGTCCTGCGACGGCTCTGAGAGCTGAATCATTATCACTTTGCACCCTGTAGCTGGGGTGAGGCAGGATGTGCTGATTCTAAACTGCAGCTTCTCACTCTTCCCCAGAAGTGGAGGTGAAAGTGGGCAGGAGCCCCCGTGTCATACACAGGCCTGTGAGCTAAAGGGGTGAGAACTGCATGTGGTGGCTAACCCATGGGGGAAGACTCCAGAATGGATGATCCAGGTAAGCCTGCTGTCCTAGAGAACAGTTTAGGAAGGTTAGCAAGAGGGCAACTTCTCAAGTCTTCTATGTAACAGAAAAACACAGTAGGTTAAGATACAGTGTCTACAGCCTTTCCCTTCTTCTGCTTTCTGCTAAACAGTGTCCACCAGCTCATCTTGTGGGCTGCGCAGACTTGGGGTAAAAGGTAAGTTGGGAGGTACCGTGCTGTTTGGGTTTATATGTTAGAAAGGTCAGAGTAGCCAACCTGGATGTACTTAGACAATGAGAGAAGAGGGGGAGATATCAAAGAGCCAGCATGACAGGCGTGTGAGAAGCATCCTGGAGAACCTGCAGGAGGAGGAGACTTTGGGGGCAGCTGCCATCTGTGCAAGATAGAGGGAGAGGTGGAGATGGGGAAAGAGATTTTTTAAAGTTTTAACAATATGTTATGAATGAAATTCCTCCATTTGGAATTTTCCCCAAATCTTCAATAAACATTTTAATCGCTTTCAAAATACGTGACATCGGATTTGAGTCTCTTTAAATGTGACACCTTGAAGAGATGGAGCCCACAGGGCAACTTTTTTTTTCTTTTGTGGGTTGTAATTATAAATGAGAATGACTTGTCCAAAGAAAGTAGGAATTCAGTTGGAAGTATCAGTAACTCTCAGAGATAGAAAGACGCCAATTTAGGTAAAGTTGAGAAGAAATAGATAGATTAGCATTGATGTACATCCCAAACCTTAAGTTTGTGTGTGTGTGTGTGTGTGTGTGTGTGTGTGTGTGTGTGTGTATTATTGAATGTTTCTCTGGAGAAGGGGTACATAGCTTTCGTCGGATATCAGGGAGTTCTGTGACTGCAGAAAAGTCAAGGGCAACAGAATTAAGATGATGAATAGAAAGGAAGTAACAGAGGAAGGGAATGGCTAAGGAGACACAGTTGTAAAATAATAATAATAATAATAATAATAGAGAAAGACTCCTGTCATAGGATCTATAGGCAGAGAAAGGAAGAATAATAAAATTTAAATCAGTTATGAATGGCCAACGCAGGAACTCATTTCCATAAAACCAAGCCAAACTTGGGGAGAGGGGTTAGAAAAAGACAAAAGGAGATAGTGATTTGGTGGGAAACACGAATGATAAACACTCTTCAGAATGTTCCTATTTGGTAGCCTCTCTGGAACCAGCTGCTATTGAGCCCGATTCAGCCTGTGGTCAAGGCCATAGCACTAGCACTGTTGCTGGGACTGTGTCTTAGCCTATTTTCTACTGTTATAACAGCATATAAGAGACTACGTCATTTATGTAGAACAGAAGCTTATTTGGCTCATGGTTCTGAAGACGGGGGAGTCCAAGAGCATGGCACCAGCATCTCGTGGGGGGTCATCCAATGGCAGAAGGTGAGTGAGCAAGGGAGTGTGGGAGAGCAAGTGAAAATGCAGGCCAATTTATCCTTTTATCAGGAGCCCATTCCCACAATAACAATATGAATCCCTTTACAAAGGCACAGCCCTCATGGCCTAATGGCCTCTTAAAGACCCTACCTCTTAAAACCGTTACAACGGCAATTAAATTTCCAGCACATGAACTTTTGGGGGACACATTCAAGCCACAGCTGAGTGTAAACTGGCAGAGGTGATTTGAGGGCGATTTGATCGTATGTACCAGAATCAGAAAGATACCTCCACTTTGCCTCAGCCTCCTGAATAGCTGGGGTTATAGGCATGAGCCACCATGCCCGGCTGTTTTATAATGATGTGTCATAAATTGCTTTCTGTCCTCTTTAGGAATCCTCTTTAGATTAATCCTTGCTTTTCAGTAATTCTAGTCACTCTGATAGCCCTCTCCCATCCCCCTTCTTACCACCTTGCCAAGAGTTTGTCGTGCGCATATTTCTCTCTGGGGTTGCTGCTGGCAGGTGGTGGTGGTTAGAGTTCTGTGGTGAGTATGTGGGAAGGAGCCCAGGCCTTGGAGTTGGGAGGCCGAGATTAGATTCACGGCTCAGTGGGACTTTGGATAAGTCACTCAGCCTCTTTGAATTCCCATTTCCTTATCTTCATGCCCTTCCTCCCTTGCACTGTTACACGATTGCATAAATGCCTCCCCTTCAGCATTTCCTCATGACCCAGGGTTCACTCCCATGTAATATCTGTCTGAGCGCCTTGCCAGATGTAAACTCCTCTGATGCAGGGACCCAGCTTCTTTATCTCTGTATCTCCCAGAGCACCTAGCAAAGGACTCCAAACATAGTGCATACTCACATTTGTTAAATCAAAGCCAGACATTAAAAAGCACCACATAAGCCCTCACAAAAGCAGAGGATTACTGTCTTTTTAAAATTAGTGTTGTTATAATGATTTTTGGTTTGCCTAGTTTCATGTTATTGTCAGAATTTCTCATAGTGTGTCTATCCACCGCGTGCCACAGAGATGCCAGGATGCTAGTTTAAAATCCAGATTCCAGGGAATCCCAAGACACCTGTGGGTGCATCCTGGTAATGTGCATTTTAAGTAGGGTGATTATTCAATTTATTGCCTAACTGGGACACTTGAGTGAATGGGGGTACTATTAATAGTTATGCTGGGACAACTGGCATAAACCAGGACAGTCACACTCATTTCAAGTATTTCTTTGGACACTCAAGTGTGAGAACTGCTGCCCAATGCTCTAATTTTTTGGTGGTAAGAACCAGTTGTCTTCTCCCCTTTAACTCCTTAAACTGTGCAGCAAAGACAGGCCCCTGAATTGATGGGCTAGGCAGGCAGCTACGGTGCTGCCATTAGGCTGAGCAGAAGCACAGGGTGGCCAAGAGTGTGAGAGTAAGGGCAGCTGCTGCCCTGTGCAAGTCCTGGCCTGGAGTGTCCTCCTGCTACCTTGGAAGATGCTGGCTGTGGCCACTGTGAATGAAGCTGTAAGGGACTGGTGCTGATGTCTTCTCCAGCTGTCTTTCAAGGACCAGGCCCTCTTCACTCACAGATGAGACTTTAAGGGGACAGCAATAACACAAATAATGCCCCATACTCAACAGTGAGGGAGAATACCTACCTGTAAGTCAGAGAGCCCCGGGCCGGCAACAGCCACCCAGCATGTGGTGGCACTCTGCAACCTGGCCAAATGCCCACTGCATCACTGAGGACAGCAACAGGGCCTCCAGATCCTGTGGCAGGGCTGTTGCTTCCTTTCAAGAGAACTTGTCTTCTGTTCATTTTGCTTTTTCTTTTAATTCACAATCATGGAAAAGCACCCAGTTCTATCAAAGCCAATTCTAAGACTTTTGAACCAAAGCGAGCTATGACATTACACCTGAAATATGAGTTCCAGACCTATCTCACCAGGATCCCTTGAGCTTTAATAAGACACCCTCTAGAGCTGGGGTTTCACTGTCCCCTAATAGCACTAAACCAGCGGTCCAAGGAATCCCTGCATGAGCACGTACGCTTTTCTCATTTCTGTGCTTCATGCTTTCACCACGCACATACTTTTCCCATGAGACAAGCCCATATGTCACTAGGTAGATAGATGATGAGCCTTCTGATTTGCAGTAAAACTCATAGACTCTTAGAATTTTGGAAAGTATAACCTGCTTTCAAATAAGGTATTAATTATGCTCTGGCTAAAGAACTGGTTGTGGTGACATATGTGACATGTAGACATATGAGTATGGCCTGCCACTGGGACACACAGAGAAGGGACCGTATCCAGAGAGGGCGTGGGAACACTCACAGCCATGCAGGTGAGCAATGGTTGAAGAAACTGGGGATGTTGAGCCTGCCTAAGAGAAGTTATGATATCTTTGTCAGATATCTAAAGACCTGTCACTTGAAGGAAAGATTCATTTTATTTTGTTTCTCTGTTCCACAAAACTACATGATTCCATGCCTTTTGTTTTCATGATATTCTCTTCCCCACTAATCCCTCTCAGATGCTACCTTCTTTATGCACCCTTTCTGGGGCAGAACCAGCTGTCCCCTCTTTCAGGATGCCAGTTCCTGTCACACTGTATTTTATTATATATATATATTTTATTATCTGTCTCATCCACTAGAGTATGGGTCCCTTGAGTGCAGGAGCTGGGCACACTTTTCTATCTCAGCACCAAATACAAAGTAGCCCTTTCGTGTATGTTTACAGAATGAACGAATGAAGAAATGACTTTTTGGTAGGGGTGTTTTAGTATGAGCTCTGTGAGGTGATGGAGATCATCAGCTCCATTTTATTGATAGGTAACTAATGGAGGCACACAGAGAAGAGGTGATTTGTCTAAGGTAACACAACTAGTAAGTGGAGGCGCAGACACTAGTTCTCAGGTCTTCCTATGTAAAACTCCAGCCTTTCTGCCATGAGAACAAGTGTGAACGTAAACAGGTAACATTAATAATCAAGTCACTATTTATTGGCACTAATTATATCCCTCGTCACTGAGACTGGGCCTTCTGTTTAAGATATGGAGACCAAAGTCCAGGAGCAGTGGTTCCTGCCTATAATCCCACCACTTTGGGAGGCTAAGCGGGGGTGGATTTCTTGAGCACAGGAGTTTGAGATCAGCCTGGTCAACATAAAGAGACCCAATCTCCACACACACACACACACACACACACACACACACACACACACACAATCAGATATGGTGGCATGTGTCTGTAGTCCCAGCTACTCAGGAGGCTGAGGCAGGAGGATTGCTTGAGCCCAGAAGTCTGAGGCTGCAGTGATCCATGATCTTGCCACTGCACTCTAGCTGAGGCAACAGAGGTGGTGAATTATTATTTCCATTTTACAGATGAAGAAACTGAAGATCAGAGAGATTGAGAAACTTGCTCAAGGTCACACATCTAGTAAGTGGCAGAGTCAGGATTTGGAGCCTGGTCTCCATGAGTCAAAGTTCATTCATCTCTATACTCCATTGCCTGGCAGAGTGAGCCTTCAACTTATTACTAGTAAACGCTGTTTCTGGAACAGGAAGACATCGGAATAAAGGACCGCTGCTAGCAGTGAGAAAACTGCAGAGACGAATGAGCTAGTACTTCAGGAGGCAGTTCGACCAGCATCCAATCATAATTGGAAGTGATTAAGCATTTGGTGGGACGGCCAGCTTGGCCAGGTGGTTGGAATGAATGACTTTTACGGTTCCTTCAACTCAAGATCTTGCTATCCTAACATTTGTAGGGGTGAGGGCAAAAAGATAAATGGAGGCCACAGATGATACGTCTAAATATTTAAAAGTTAAAAATCCAGCTAGCAACTGTTAAATGAAAACACGTTCCATCCTCAAACACCTGGAAGATCAGCTCCATGCTGAAATGTGGCGGCATGGGAAGAGCTGGCTTAGTTGCCAGCCTGCAGCCTGTTCCCCTTCTCTTTCCACCCTAGACTGTACCCCTTAGGAGCCTCATGTACATGCAGTGTGAATACCCCGGCCCTAATTGTACAGGTTCCATCCCCTGTCCCCAAAGAACTGCCTCCTGGCCATGCTGCAGGCACAGGGTATGCATACCCTTGGAAGGAGAGAGCAGGGGGAAGAGGCCTGCATGGGCCCGGGAAGCAGCTTTGGGTTGTTTGGACAGCGCAAGGATATGGTCTAGAAGGGAGGGCACAGGCTTGCTCCCCATGGAGGAGGTGGTATGGCCTGAGGAGGGCCAGCATAGGGGCCTCTCGTGCCTGGGTCTAAGGGCAGTGTTACTGCCAACACTGAAGTCTCATAACGTTAGGTTCCTTGGGCTTTTCCTCTCTCTTGGACGTTTATATTGAGGTAATATATTATCTGAGATTAAGACTAATAGCCTCTGTCTGGGACAAAGACACCTAGGCTGGATGATTGAGCTGGGCTTCAGGGGAGCTTTGCTGGACTGTTAGACTTTGGGTACAGTGGGCCTAAAAGGGACTATTGCTGGATAAATGCAGGCAAAATAACTGATGGGAGCTCTAGTTTGTTTCCTTTCATGTTCTGTTCTTTTCTCCCTGGTTGGCTGCCTATCCATCATCCCTTATTTAAGAATATTCTGGGTTTTGGAGGAATTTCCCTCTTTTATCCCACAACTTTCTTCTACTTAGTCTCTTCTGTGTCCTCATTCTCTAATGTTCTGAAGGCCACTATATTCCCAGGTCTGTCCAGAGTCTGAGCTGGAGCTGCCTTCTCCCACCCTGACAGTGGACCTTTTGTGGAGTGAGTATCTTCAACTGTGTCTTCAAAGTTGACAGGCAGATCACCTGAGGTCAGGAGTGATCTGACCTAATCCTAAAATCCTAATCTCAGTGAGTGCTGACTGCCATCCATCCAGATCAGTGGAAGGGTGAGTTTGATCTCTTAGGGGAGACAAAGCTATAGAGGCCAGGTCTGCCTCACTTGCCGAACCAACTCGTCCTTTATCCAGCCTGTATCTGCAGGTGGGTTGGAGGGGCTGCTCAGTGCTGGGTTAAAAGTGTGAATTCTAGAGACTGTCAGCCAGACCTGAGTTGAAATACTGGCTCCCCTCCTTATAAGCTGTGTAAACTGGGCAAATCACGTCATCACTTTGGGCCTCAGTTTCCCATCTCCAAAATCTGTAATATGGGGAGACTAGTAAATACATCCTAGGGCCATTAGGAGACTTAATGAGAAAGTTGACAAAAAACCTCTTAGTTTTGCAGTGGCAAGCCCATAACAGCGGCTCAAAAAAAAAAAAAAAAAAAAAAAAAAAAAAGGAAGTCAGCTGTTATTAATACTTCCCACTCCTGTTAATAGTATCCCTCCAGTCTCTAGGCTTGGAGCCATGGCATTATCTTTGACACTGCTTTCTGTACCTACTGCTACCATCTGGGTTGAGGGTCATACTTCAAACAGTCCCTTTCCTACCAATCTCTTCTCCTTTCCATCTTTTCTGTATGTTGCTGTATTCACTTTCCTAAACCATTCTTTGGTCATGTCCTTTCCCTCTTCTAAAACATTCTGGGGGTTGCTATTGCCCACGACATAAAACACAGCCTCACCTGTTCAGCCCTCCTAAATGTAGCCCTAGTCCTACTCTTCCGCCATGATTTCCCACGACCCAAAATATGGTTGCTTTATTTGTGGATTTTGGTAAATATCTTGGGTTCCAAATTCAGTTTGTGCCATTTTTTAGTTGTGTAACCCTGGACAAGGCTTTAACTGCCTTTGAGTGCCTGTGTTCTCATCCTGGGTAATATTACTCGATTAGTTAATGACTTTGCCTTCCTCCCAGACCAGTTTCCATGTGATAGCACCCTACCAATGTTAAGTCTTTCACCACTGCAGCTCATGCCCAGGACATTCTCCACCCTTCTAAGAGATACCTCAAGGTCTACATCCTCCTGGTTGGATGATAGGATCCAAGATTCAATGATGTTCTAAAATAAGGAAAAGAAGGGGAAGGAAGAATGGTAGAAGAGGAGGAAAAATAAGAATCTGATCCCTGCCGGGCGCGGTGGCTCACGCCTGTAATCCCAGCACTTTGGGAGGCCAAGGTGGGCAGATCACCTGAGGTCAGGAGTTCAAGACCAACCTGGCCAACAAGGTGAAACCCCATCTCTACTAAAAATACAAAAATTAGCTGGGTGTGGTGGCAGGTGCCTGTAATCCCAGATACTTGGGAGGCTGAGGCAGGAGAATCATTTGAACCTGGGAGGTGGAGGTTGCAGTGAGCTGAGATAGCACCACTGCACTCCAGCCTGGGTGACGGAGTGAGACCCCATCTCAAAAAAGAAAAAAAAAAAATCTAGTCTCCTCTCTGCTCCCCTGGGAATGCACTGAAGATTTTGAGATTAAATAACCACAAATTTTACTTATTTCAAGTTGTGTTTTTAATGGCTGACCAGAGTGATCTTTGGGCTCATAGAAGAGAGTCTGGTGGCAGACATGCCCACTGGGAGGCCTGCTCCATGTCAGCATGGGCTGGAGAGTGGAGGCTGACATGTACTAAATGAAGAGACTGTTTAAGGGAACACTGGTGGGCAAGCAAGGGCTCAGCCCTGGGCACAGCACCACAGTGGACATAGACGGCGGCAATTCTCTGTGCCAGGTAAACACCCCACCTGGTGAGTGAGGCAGGCTGGAGGGTTGGACCTTGCACTGGAAGGTAGTCACAGCCAGGGTGCCTTGTTTGCAGACTTCTTGAGCCCCCTTTTTGTGACCTCTTTCCTCCGCAAAGCTGCAACCCTGCATTTCTATATTCCTGCGTAACGCCATACCAGATATATAACATGCATCACATCATTCAATGTTGCAAGATCCCTGGGATATAGATATTATTTTCCCCGTTTTGGAGACAGTAAAACTGAGGCTCAGAAATTTAAATTACTGTCCAAACCCATGCCACAGGTAAGAGGCAGGGCTAGGATCCGCAAACCCGAAAGCTCCACTTCACATTGAGTTTATCTGGACTCAGCCCATTAGTGATCTATACCGGTTCTCACAGGCTTTGTCATGTAAAAGAAAGCAGCAGGGCCAGTGGAAGAGCAGGTCTTGTTCAGAGCAGGCTTTCCCTGTGAGCTTCAGGGCAAGGAATCTTCCCTAGGAGGAAGTAAATGGGCTCCAGATGGTTAACAAATGCAGTCTGGGAGTAACAGTTTTATTTCAAACAAGAGAAATATCGTTCGGATTTACCAAAGCTATGAACAGGTGAGTGGGTGGTGGGAAAGAGAGAGGATTATTCAGTTTCAGAATGATTTCCCTTGGCTGGAGAAGAATTCTCTTGGCTTGACTGGAGACCAGAGGAGCAGGGAAATAGATGCAGAAAGAAACTGAAGTCAAACCTGCCACTGATTACACATTGTGAGAAGTGATTAGGTGGTGGTTGACAAAATTACCTTTATAGAGAAAATCCTGAAAAACACATCACTCATATTTGCATAGCATTTCACAGCTTACAAAGCCCATATATTAACTTGTTGTCTCCTAGAATCTCTGAGCTGGAGGGCACCTGGACCAGCAGTTTCCAAGCCTGGTTGACATCCAGGTCGCTTTGTAACGGTCCCCAGATTTCACCCAGACCCAGGGTGTCTCTATGGGTGGGAGGCTGGGGGGTTAAATGTGCCCCTGGGGCTTCCCATGGTGATCTGGATTTGGGCACTGCCAATCTCCACCAGGACAACTGCCACTACCTCTCACCTCGGCCCTGCAGTGGGTTCTTCACTGAGCTCCAGTCCTCCCATATCCAGGCCCTTCTCCATTCTGCCACCAGACAGGAGTTCCCTAAAACACATGGAGTCAGGTCCCGCCCCTGCTCCGGGACAGGAGAAAACCTGGCACTTTGGGGGAGCTGTAGAGCGGTGTGTCTAGACCTCATGCTCAGGCCCTGGCTACTCCTCACGCAAGGCTCCTCCTCTGTGAAGTGTTTCCCGATTTCACCCCTGCCTGTGGAGCAGGTGCTGTAGATCTTCTAATATTATAGCAATGCTCTCAGGGTCATGTCGTTATTTGATTACAGAACCATTTATCTGCACAAAACTGTGCGCGAGGGAACCTTCGGGGCAGGGGCTATGCCTTGTTCATTTCTGTATCCCTGGAGCACATGGTAGGATCTCTATAAACACCAGCTGAATGAACACATTGCATGCTGGCACCTTGAGCTATCACTGATGTGCATTTTAGATCAAGCAGGTCTCAGGAATAGATGCGTTTAGGGTGAGCTCTCCCTGCTCAAAGGCCTAATAGCCCAGCTAAATAGCTCTCTATTTACTACAAATTAAGAGCAGCCTCGGGCTAAAGAGATTGCTTAGAAACTGGAAGACTCTGCTTTGGGTCTGATACCACTTGTTCCATGACCACTTAATGTTTTCGAAATAATCTCATTTCAAACATTATTAATAATACTGCTTTGTATGTTAAAGGATGTCATGGTTTGCTAATGGACTTTAATTCATCCTCTACATCTCTGATGGGTAGGAAGATCTCCCTCCCTTTTCCTGGCAGCAGGCCTGATGCGGCCAGGGTGCAGGCAGAGCTGGTGGCAAGGTGCCAGTGGAGAACTCTGGCACCCTGCTTTGTCAGCCAGCTCATTCCACTGTCAGACCCTCGGGAAAGGGCCTTGGCTCCTGGGTCCTGAAACACACACAGATACTTAAGGATGAGGACAGAGGCCTTGGGCTGAGACACGCCAGGGGCTAGACAGGTTACAGGTCACTTTGGAAATGCTCAGGATTTGAGGCCTGAGGTCTGAATTTAAATCCTGGTTTTCCTTGAGACTTTGAGAAAGTTATTCAATCTCTCTGAACCTTGATACTTTCATTTGTTAATGGGTATAATACTTGTGTCTTCCTTACTGGGTTGTCTTGAGGATTCAATGGGCACAATTATGTCAGAGGGCTTAGCAGGTGGCTAAGTGCTAAACACATGTGGCTGGTATTACCCCTTAAGGCTGAGCCCTGGGGAACCCTCTTCGCTGCTGGGCAGAGGCTTTGGTGGGGAAGTAGAAGAGCCCAGCTCTGCTCCTAGGTCCATAACCTGGGTTCGT
The DNA here is from genome assembly GCF_028858775.2 of Pan troglodytes. Lineage (NCBI taxonomy): Eukaryota > Metazoa > Chordata > Mammalia > Primates > Hominidae > Pan > Pan troglodytes. The sequence goes on from NC_072398.2 coordinate 69,337,470, forward strand.
TTTACTTTGTGCATGGCACTCAGGCCTGCAGCCCAGATTGGTGGCTGGCCCTAAGAGTCTTTCTCTGGGGTTGAATAGGACATCCAACTTATGCCTGGCTCTGAATCTACCCTGGGGAGACCTGAGACCCTGCTGCTGTCACTGTTGCCATCCTGAGGGTGAGGGAGCTCAGAAAAGCCTAGCCAGGGCTGGTGGGAAGGAGCATCCACTCCAGGTTAGGGCCTGTGTGGCTCTGGGAGCCTTTTGTGATGTGTTAGTAGGTACTAAGTGGCTATTTGGATTAAAACAAAATAACATCTTTTTAAATCCAACAACTTGGTCAAGATTAAAAAGTATTAATTACTAGCCCCTTTTTGGCAAGGGAGTGGGGAAATGGCCACCAGTATACACTAGTAGAACCTCCCCAGAAGGTGATTTGGCAACATACACCAGTCTTAAAAATCAAGGGCTCAGCAATTCCACTTCAAGCATTTCCGCAAAGGAAATAATTATGGTTATGTGAAGAGATGTCAACTCAATGTTCACTGCAGCATTATATATGAAGGGAAATCTGTAAGGAATCAAATTCCTTAACAACGGGGGAAGCTAAATACACTATGGCACATGTAGAATACCATGGAAAAATAATATTATCAAATATTGCTGAGCAAGCAGGCTACAAAACAGTATTAGTAAATGACACTCTTTAAATATGTTTCCGAAAGCAAAACAAATGTGTACATATAGCCTATTAAAGAGCCTGGAATAATATATCCTAAAGTGCTAACCATTTTTTTAAGGGGTGGAATTATGGATTATTTCTCCATTGTGTTTTTCAGTGTTTTAAAGGTTTTGCCTCGAACTCATACATCATTTATACATTGTGAAGAGATCATTTTTATGACCCCCTCCCCACTCCCCCAAAACAAAAACAACAAACCAAAACCAAAGCTGGAGTGTGGGCTGGGCTGCTGGAGGCTCAGAATTCCCAGCTACACCCAAGAGAGCAGGCTACAGAACGAAAACCCAGGGAATGCCTTTTTGATCTCCGTCTTCATGTTCTCTCATTTTATCAAAGAAAACCTCAGTTGGAAGATGTGGGTGTACAGGAGATAATGTGCTTCAGAGACTTCCACTCACAGTTTAGAAATGCCTGTATTTATAGCTTGTGCAGTGACCTTTCTAGTCGACCACAATTTATGGTTTCTTAATTGGTTTTCTGGAAACAAGCAGTGGTAACTTATATACCAGGCAAGGGAGGAGCAAATCTAATCAGTTGCCAGGGTGAGGAATGGGGGGTGGGAGTTGTGGACCAGGGGAGGCTGGATGTGTTCTCTTCACAACAGCCTTCCTGACACACTGAATTACTGCGCCTTTAATTGATCTGGTGAATCACAGTGAGATGTTGGAGAAGCTGGGCTCTAAATGAATAATCTCTTGATGTTCTATATTTATTTGTCCTCCCACAGTGATGTCCATGGCCAAATTCTAAGGTTGGCCAGCTTTTCTTTGACATTTGGAACTACCTGCCGGGTAGCCAGGCAACAGAAGAGTCCAGTTTACCCAAGATAATTGAAGGGACAGAGATGAGGAGGATTAAAGTTACTTGTTAAGTCAGTGAAATAAAGTCATCACAAGGAAAGGAACTGGAAGGAATACTCCACACCCCCAGCATCTAGATTTTATACACTGCGACAAGTCACAATTCTAGGCTATCTTCTACCTGAAAGAAATGAGTATGCTTTTTCTTTTCGGGGCATATAATAGGAATTCAGCAAATGTTAGTCTATTTTTCCTTCTGTGCTTCATGTGCGCAGGTTTTGTGCTTTCTCAAGATAAGCCCCTCAAGGGAAGATGCTATACTGTTTTCTCTGGGTCTGTTGTGTATGTATATAGGGCAATGCTGGACCAAGCAGGAAGGGACTATTGAAGGTTACATGGAGACATGCCTGCCATGTGCCAGGCACTGCGTTAACTGTGAATTTAGTTCACCCTCACAACAGATTCTGTAATGCAGAATTGTCTTTATTTTCAGAGGATACAACAGGTTCAGAGAGGTTAAATTAACTTGTCTAGTAAGTGACTTTTCTCCAACATCCAGTAAGTTACAGAGCTGGTATGTGGACTTACACAGCGTGGCTTTGCATCTTACACTCTTACCTCCTCCACCACTGCTCTCAAAGAGGAGGCAGGTTTGGCTCAAGGTCGGGGCATAGGCAAGTTGAGCTGTGGCCAGGTTATTCCTGGTGAAGGCAGGAGGTTCTGGAAGGCCCAAGATGATAGTGTGTGGAAAGCAGATTTGTTATCAATTACGCCCAACCCTGAATTGCACCCTAGCCTTCCAGGAAGCCTCCACCTGGTCTGGTCACAACAGACCACAGCCAACCTATGCAGAAGGATCAGACTCTTGATGGCCTCAGAGGCAGCAGGAATCTCACCTGTATCTCTCTCCCTCGGGACTTCTATTCCAAATGTGCCCCTGGCCAGTGTTTGAACAAATTTCTGAGCCAGCTAGGTATAATCGGGAAAATGTTCCTTATAGCCAACTAGTGTATCCCATCAGGAAATATAATTTAATTTAGTTTTTTTTACTAAATTATATAAACTTATAAAAATTATATAATTTATATATATAATTATGTAATATTTGGGCTCAATTATATAAAATTTGGGAAGTATAAAAAAGTGCCAAGTGTGTGGCAGTCCTACATAGTGGCTGATGGTTAATACAAACAGGATCAGATTCTGGATTTGCTACTTAATATCTATGTAGCCATGGGTCAACTTTTAAACATTTCCATACCTCACTTTTCTTATACACTAAGTAAGATTATCTTTTTCTATTCATTCTATTATTTCATCAGGATGTCATGGGGTAGGAAAAATAAAAAAAAGGTGTTGATCAGCTATTTTAAGTTAGAATACTTTTTAATGCACATTTAAAAAATAAACATTGTCAAACTGTTTTCCCAAACGGTTTTACAAAATTTCACTGCCACCTAGCAACACAGGAGTTGTACCACAATCTTATCAACATAAGGTCATTGTTAGGATGGGTCATTAAACCCAATAAACGTTAGTTATTAACAGTAATAACTCCCTTTCCAGAAGCAGCAACAGTTAAGTCTTTCCCCATGTTTCTACTCAGTCTTTTCCACATATTTTATTCTTCAGATAGTTGAGACTATGCTGTCTGTACAGTTTGGCATTCTGCATTTTGAATGAATGAATGAATGAATGGCTTTTTCCTTTTTTTTTTTTTTTTTAAGACGGAGTTTCACTCTTGTCGCCCAGGCTGGAATGCAATGGCACGATCTCGGCTCACTGCAACCTCTATCTCTGGGTTCAAGCAATTCTCATGCCTCAGCCTCCCAAGTAGCTGGGATTACAGGCATGCACCACCACACCGGGCTAATTTTGTATATGAATGAATGAATGGCTTTCAAACCATCCAAGTGGTTTGGGATACAAGTTGCTGGAAATGCACACAGGCTGAGGACAGAGGGACCAACTGTGACCACGGTTTGAACAAACAGCACCAGCTAGGGGTGGGAGGTCTGGATTGCAATGCTGACATTGTCTCTAAGAGTTGGATATTCTCAGACAAGATTTCTCAGCTTCTCTAGGAAACAGTTGCCTCCTCTGTAACATGAAAGCGTGGACTCAGGACATTTAATGATTGCTCTGGCTCTAATGTTCTTTATTCTCAAACCAAGAAGGTGCCTGGCAGGGTGGCTTAGAACTTTGGGTTCTAGAAAGGGAAGGAGAATGCAGCAGCTTCAGGGTGCCTGGAAAGGATGATGGGCACAAGAAACTGTCCAGAACCCTGGCCAACGGCCTCTGAGAATCCAGATTCTGCGAGCAAAGCCCACCAGGCCAGCCTTACCAGTACCAGAGGAGTCTCCATCCCGTCCTGCTTGCACAAGCTTTCCCGCCAAATGAGAAGATGCTCCTGTGCTGCCCGGACCACATCACCAGGCCTCACTGTGTCCCTGCCGACCGGCCCTTCTGGTCCCCTTCTCCCCTTGCCCGTCTCTGCCCCCACAGCCTTACATTAGTGTCCGTCTCATCCCCTCTACATTGGCTAATTCAATGAGTCCCAGGTCTGTTAAATTAAGCCCACTGCTGCCCCTGCCAGAATCCTCTAACAGCTCTAATTGGAAAAAACAGCCTCAGCCTCTGCCTATCAAAGCTGATTATATCCATGCGCACAGAGGCCTGGTCCTTGTCCGGCATGCTCACTCCACCCGGCCCGTGAGATCATTTCGCCTGTTCCCCAGGGCTGTCTGCCAGCTGCAAAGGAGTCAGCCTGGTAGAGGCGCCTTCTCCACGTCAAGGAGCAGCAGCTGGCCTCCCAAGCCGGCCCTGATAGCATAAACAAGTTTGTGCTCATCACAGGGAACTGGAAAACAACTTGTGCTCGAAGCAAGACGTCTGTTTTTTTGTTTTGTTTTTTGTTTTTTTTTGATACGGATTCTTGCTCTGTTGCCCAGGCTAGAGTGCAGCAGCACGATCTTGGCTCACTGTGACCTCCGCCTCCCGGGTTCAAGCGATTCTCCTGCCTCAGCCTCCCGAGTAGCTGGGATTACAGTCACCCGCCACCATGCCCGGCTAATTTTTGTATTTTTAGTAGAGACGGGGTTTCACCATGTTGGCCAGGCTGGTCTTGAACTCCTGAACTAGTGATCCTCCCGCCTGGGCCTCCCAAAGTGCTGGGATTACAGGCATGAGCCACCGCGCCTGGCCAAGACGTCATTTTTAACTAACCTGCATTTACCACCCTCATCCCTGCAATCCCAGCGGAGTCTCTCACACCGGAGGCAAGGATTTACTCCAGGTAAAGGTACACTTGCCCCAGGAAGCCATCCCAAGAGAGTATAGTCCAAGCATGTACTAATTCCCAGGTGCCTGCTCATTTGAGCCCCTTTCTCGGGGGTCAGAACAGTCAACCAACCGAGAACTCTGTGAGGATCTAATACGTGCCCCATGCTATACTGCAGCTAGATGTGGGAGAAGGGGAGATCGGAGAGAAGTGGAATCATGCCTCCACATAAACCAGTGGGTTTTAAAAATATTTTTTGAGGTAAAATTCATATAAGATTCACATTGTCACCATCTGAAAGTGTACAATTCAGTAGTTCTTAGGATAATCACCATATTGTTGAACCATCACCACTATCAGATTCCAGAATATTTTCATCACCCTAAAAAGAAACTCTGTTCCTAGTAGGTAGTCACGCCCCATGCTCCTCTCCCATCCAGGCCTGGGCAACCACGAATCTACTTTCACTCTCGGTTAAGCCCCTCATTTTAAAGCCATCGTGTATGCTTGCATTTCTCCCCTCGTCTTTACGGTTTTCATAACTGAGTACCACCAGACCTTTGCATGGAGCACATTAGATGCTTTTACTTCTGAGATCTCAAAACACTTAAACACTGCAGTTTCCTTGGTTCTTGCCACATATTATAATCAGCAAATGCCCTCTGTCCTGTCAACACCAAAATGATGAGAACACTCTGATTCTGTGATGAAAGTCTGGTAATACAGCTCTGGTCTAGCTGATGTAACTAGGTAGCATTAGAAGTTTAGCCAATGTCAAGAACCTTATTTTGTCATGAAGAATGAGACATTTTAGGCAAACATAAGAAAGCACAAAGACAGTTAATGCAAACTGTCTTGGGGCAGGTACCTGTGTAGGAATCACACAACCTTTAGCAAGTATCAAAATCACCTGGAGGACCTGTTAAAATATGCATTGCCGGCCCCACCCAAGTTTCTGATTCAGCGGGTCTGGGGTGAGTCTTGAGAATGTGCATTTCTAACAAGTTCCCGGGTGATGCTGATGTTGCTCATCTGGGGACCACACTTCGAGAACCACTGGCATATTGACTAATGGTCACAGCAAGGAAGAACGATCACCGAGCTTATGTGTTTGGCTTTGTTTCAATTTCACTTCTTTAGGCTAACTGATAAGGTTGAAGTCTTGTCTTGATGGTCACTGGCAAATAACACTGCTTGTATTTCTACAAGTATGTTTTATGTTCAAAATTTTCCATTTCACACTTGGGAGCCAAGATCAGTAATTCCTTAATGTGCTTGCAACAGGGCATAATCAAGTAATAAATAATTTCCTTTCTGAATAGAAGTGTGATTGTGGATTATTTTATCCTGTCAGTTATGGTCAATCTTTGAGATCTTTACCCATAACATAAATATACATTTGCATAGTCCTGTGCCTTTTGGCCCATTATCTAGAGGGCTCTCTCCCTTGAATATGTGTCATAGTATTCACATGAACCTGCCTGGCCACAAGTGCCCATGTCTTGTACTCCAGGGACAGAACCAAGAGTCAGACTTTGGGTCACAGCCAGGGCATTCTTCAGAGCATGCAATCTTTGTGAAAACAACCATTTATAGTTTTATAGTGTTTTCATATTGTCTAACATAAAGCTCAAAACAACCTTCTCACATAAACTGGGCTGGTATTTCAAATCTATTTAGCACATACATAAACTGTGGCTTGGTTTACTGTGGTGATTTGCCCAAGATGTTCCAGTTAGTGGTGAAGCCAGGCCTCTAACCAACATATCCTCCACTTTATCATTCATGTGGATTCCCAGAGTTAAAGCTCCACTGATCTTTATGAATGCCCTGAGAGTGCCACTTGAAAACAACATAAATCTGTTTATCTACAGTAAGATAGTAAAAAGCCCATATGAGCCGATAAACAGGAAATAGGAATGCACATTACCATTTGGTTTTTAGTCTCAAATGTCAAGAAAGCCAAGACCATGCTCCCTGGAACAACTGTCTATTCATTCAATGGAAACAGCATCTTGTCACTGCCTGAGCTCTTTCTCTGAGACCCATAAATGGGGTCCCACTGGGACTTTTAAGGCTTTTAGGAGGGAGCAGGTGTCTCTGCTGGCCAAGAGTCACCCACAGTCCCAAATCCCACCAGCTCTCATTAAAGTATCAGGGGCCAGGGAGGCTCTCCAAGGCCTGCTTTAACCACAAACGGAAGGCATGATCCTGACTGCTGCAGCCTGCTTCATTCGTATCCCCCTGACCCCTGGTCTAAGCCAACTCCCTCTTCAAAAAGGCTGAAATCCAACCTATTCCTTCTACTCCTGCTACCACAGACTACTGCCAGGATAAAATATTTTATTTTGATATGACTTTTGTTGATCCTTTTCTAATAATATAAATATTGGTAAAGATAAAAGTGTAAGGAAAAGAAAAACTACCCAGATTCTTAACACCCAAATTAATCACCGTTAATATTTTCCATCATTTTTTGATATGAGTGTACACTGAGAGCATTTAGTTTTGTAGTAACTTTCTAAAACATAACTAGGTTTCTGTCCTGCCTAAACCTTTTGAAGGCTCCTCCAGCCTCTGAGATGACATCTAAATATTCCCTGCCTTGCTGCGTCAGCCTTCCGTCTCCTTATGAACCTCCCTCCCAAACCCTGTGAGTCTAGCTCGGAGCCTCTATTAGGTCTGTGTCTGTCTGTCTGGCTATGCTCCACAGTGTTTGAAGAAACATTGTTACTAGGTGGGTTGCACCCAGCCCCACTACAAGCCCCTTGGCACCTATTTCCTTATACTCTTCCCCCACCCCTCACGCCTTATACATATACGTTAACTGCACACCCCTGCAGGCCTTTGAGTTTGCGGCCTGAGTGTCTAGCTATACTGATCCATGTACCTTTCCCCACACCTGCCTATAAGCCTTTGCTCAAGAGATTGCCCTTGCCTGGAATGCTACTGTCTTTCCTACTACTGCTTGTGAGGAAATCCAGATCCAATTCTCATTTTTTTCAGATCCCATGGTCCGTAAAACGTCTTCCTTCCCTCTGCTCCTGGGGCATGCGATGCTCTACTCCACTCCTTTGCATGAACTGCAGACTCACATAAGCACATGTTCCCTCACCCTCTGGAATTCCTAGTGGCTCGGGATCACCCCATTTGGCCTTTTATTCCATAAAATGCTGTTCACAAGTAGGTGCTTGGGGTCGGTGGAACTGAAACTGATCACAGCTGTGTAAGGCCTTGGGCTCACCCATTTTCACCTGATCAGCACCTGGGGTGCTGTCTCTTCCTTGGAGTCAGGGATATGGGGTGTGAGGAGGCTGCTCTGGCCTCCTCGTGATCTTACCTAGGCCAGCCCTGGGTTCTACGTTCAGAGTTCATGGCAGGAAGACATCTATATTCACAACTATTAAGATGGGAAAATGATTTGTTACATCTTACCCCAACCTAAAGAGGATTTTAGGTGCTTCAGAAATACAGGTGGTTCCCAACTTATAATTTTTTGACTTTATAATGGATTTGTCAAGGTATGACATGCATTTTCAACTGATGATAGGCTTATGGGAACATAACACCATCATAGTCCAGGAGCATCTGTACACTCAGTAGGATAAAAATGGAATGAAGATCGCAGGGAGGATAGCATAGCAACATGCAGCCAGTCATAAGGTTGGTCTGCAGAACTGCAGGACGTGAGCTGCAGATTTAACTCTGAGCTTCTTAGCAACCAACGTGAAAAGAGAAATACAGTCAGTTAAACCAAATCACAGTGTGGAGGAGCTTAGTTTTTCTCTCCACTAAGCCTTGAGAGGAATTTCTCCTGAGGATCCTCTTAAAGGGGAGGCTGAGAGCTATAGGGGAAAGTTGTTACTACACCATTACATATTTAAAAAGCAGCTTCTTACCGTATCTCCCAGGGGAGTCTGAGGACTAACACCCAGGTACGGCTCTTTGAAAGGAGTGTACCAGGAAGCAGCAGTGTTCAAACCTTCAGTTTTCTGGCAGGTGACCTTGATCTGGAGCTTGGGGCATCTGCAGCAGCACATCAGAACCGCTGCCCAGAGTCCAGGAGGTCTGAGTGGCTCTTCGGGTCTGTGGGGGGTGGCGCACGAAGGCTGATCTCACGGAGCTCCTGGCCTCCTTGTCTAACTCACCCACAGCATTTCTGCCTTTTTATGTTTTTACATGTTAGAATTTGGGGTCAGCTGTTTGACAAAGAGTTTTGCATCAAAAACTGAAGTTTAAAAACCTGTCTTGAGTAATATTTCTCTTCACTGAGCTTTTGACAAGCATTTGCTGACATAAATTCATGTTTAAAGTTTTTGGGCAAAAATTTAAGAAGATTTCCATTCTTAGGTGTATACCCAGAAGATAGGTACTCAAACAAATACAGGTACCTGCATGTTCAGAGCAGCACTATTCACAACAGCAAAAAGGTGGAAACAGTGTTCATGGATGGAGGAATGGATCAAAAATTGTGAGAGGTTCATACAATGCGACGCTATTCAGTCATGAAAAGGAATGGCATTCTGATGCATGCTACAACATGGACAAACCTCCAAGACACGTTAAGTGAAAAGAGCCATTCACAAAAGTTCACATATTGCATAATTCCATTTGCATAAAATTTCCAGAATAGTCAAATGCATAGACAGGGTACAGCTCGGGGAGAACTGCTTAATAGGTAAATATAATAGGGTTTTATTTTGGAATGATGGCAATGTGACACTAAATAGAGGTAGTGGTTGTACAACACTGTGAATGTGCTGCCATTGAACTGTACACTTTGAAATGGTGCTTTTATGATATATGAATTTCACTTCAATACATTAAACAGATTTAAATTAAACAGATTAAACAGGGAAAATCATCCACATTGCCAATTAAAGACCATTTCGCAATTTGACAGTTGACCAGGCAGAGGGTAGGCCTGGCATCCTCATGGAAATGAAGGGGCTTTGTCAGGGCCGATACACACACACTTACCTCCTTATCAGGCAGGGCTGAGGGGATAAGTGGCCATAAGTGAATGCTACAGCAGTAAAGTTGTAGGTGGTTTCTCTCTCTCTCTCTTTTTTTTTTTGAAATGGAGTCTTGCTCTTTCGTCCTGGCTGGAGTGCAGTGGTGTGATCTCGGCTCACTGCAACCTCCATCTTCCAGGTTTCAGCGATTCTCCTGCCTCAGCCTCCTGAGTAGCTGGTATTACAGGTGTGCACCACCATGCCCAGCTAATTTTTGTATTTTTAGTAGAGACGGGGTTTCCATGTTGGTCAGGTCTTGAACTCCTGGCCTCAAATGATCAGCTCACCTCGGCCACCCAACAAAGTGCCGGGATTACAGGTGTGAGCCACTGCACCTGGCCAGTAGGTGGTTTCTCTTTCATGTGATTCCTGGCCACGATTTACACTGCTCTTATCTCTTCAGCACCTGGCACAGAATAAGCTGTCCAAGAAATGCTGACTCGTTGACTAGACCAGCACCAAGTGTAGGCCTCTTATTTTGAATCTATGATGCACCTATTTCCCAAACCCTCATATGTAACAATTTCCCTAATGCCACCCAACCCCCACCCCATCTGATCAATTCATTCAGGCTTGTCTGCTGTTGAATTTATAGCAAAGAATTAATAGGAATAAATCTTTTCCGCCAACGACCCTGGGGAATATTCTGAGGGTAGTAAAATTCAGCCTCACCTCAATAGAGTTACTTCACAAGCTCACACTTATCTTTGTCCTGTTCTTTACTGCTAGAATAAAGGTCGGCCCCAGCTCTTTTCCTGAGGGTCCTCAAAGTATTCTCCGGGCATCTGTCCACACTCATAACACAACATATTCTTTTATTTTTTCATCCATCTATCCTACTGATATTTATTGAATACTGAATGTGAGTGTTGATCATATGCCAGGCACTGTGCCAGGCTATAACTGGGGCTAAAATTAGACAAAACAAGCAAGGCTCCCCTGAATAGGAATCTACAGACACTAGCCACAATTATAAGTGTGCTGGGCTTTGATAGGGGATATTGCGATTGAGGCAGGAGAATAGGGTCTGGAGGAAAGGAACCTAAGGCCATTTCACGCTGACTTCTTAGAACTAAATTGAAAGGAAAACCCTAACTTTCCATGCCTAAGTAACAAAAGGACCAGAGGCTACTCCCTTTGCAAATCCCCACCTTTTCTGCGTGGCAGATGGGAAACTGGCTGTCTGCAACCAATCAGACTGATTGTAGACTAAGTCTTCGTTTGCATAGAAGTGCAACTTTGTAACTTCACCTTAGCCTCTGATTGGTTGCTTTTTGCAACCAATTGGATGTTTGCACAGGAGTATGACCTTTGTAATTTCACTTCAGCCTCTGATTGGTTGCTTTCGGCAACCAATCAGACCGTTTGTAGGCCACGACATGAAGTGAGCCAAGTGGCCAATGGGGAGCCTCTGCGGGTATTTGGACCCAAGAAAATTCTGCACCCAGGCCCTTGAGCTGCTGCTGGCTGCTTGGGCCAACTCCCACAATGTGGAGTGTACGTTCATTTTCAATAAATCGTTGCTTTCGTTCTTTTGTTGCTTCATTCTTTCCTTGCTTTGCTGTGCGTTTTGTCCAATTCTTTGTTCAAAACGTCAAGAACCTGGACAATTTGCAGTCAAGACCTGCTACCGGTAACACTATGGGAATGTTTTTCAGTGGAACAGACGGGCCTGGGGGCTCAGGGAAACTCTCCCTAGCTTGAGGGATTCACTCAGCCAGAACTAAAAATGAGGTCAGTGGGGACAGCATGGAGACGAGTTCGTCCAGGGTCTGCGGGTGGAAACAGGCTGTCCTGGCCGTGACTTCTGCCTGGACTGAAAGATGCTCACCCCACAGGGAACCAGGAGGATCAGTGTCGCTTCCATCAGCTCAGCCCACCAGTCAAAGCTCAGTGAATTCTCACCTGCTCTTCTGCTCTAGCTGCTTCCCTGCTGTACTCAGGCCTTACCTTCAACTCCCTCAGCACTCCTCCTCCAGTCTCCCACTCTCTGTATCACTGGGGATCATTCTCAGCTGCTAGGAGCTTGTGGATGCCTTTGAGAACCTGACGAAGGCTATGGACAGTCTTCCCGGAGAAAAAAGCACATAGGGAATTCTGCCTACAAGTTTAGAAAATTCATGAAACCCCTAAAGCTCATCCTTGGAGCCCCCCACTTCCCTGGGCATCCATGGGCTCAGGACTGGGAATGCCGGACCTGTAACCCCAGAAGCCTCTCACACTCCAACAGGCCTGGCTGACTGCAGCACACCTCAGCTGGTAGCACCTGCCCTGCAATGTGCCTGTCCCTCCTCAGGGCAACCGAGAGTCTCAGAGAGCTGTTGTGGGAAAGCCTCAGGCAGAGTTCTGGCTGAGCAGAAGCTCCTGACAAGTGGTTTAATTCCTTCCCATGGGGGCACAGTGAGGTTCAGCAAGGCTGCCCAGGGGTGAGAGAGCAGCTGGTGCTGGCTGATGCCTTAAGGAAGAGAGCTCCAGAACATGGACAAAGATGACAGGATGGAGTACTTTAAAAACCACTTGGAAATATGCTTCAGTACTTTCTGCTCTCACTGCAGTCACTACAGCAACCTGCAGGTCTTAAAAGTCCCTCTTTGCTCACTGCCCTTTCAATTAGACAAAGTCATTTTCATTCTCTGTTCAGTGGGCAACATGCCTGCGAATACCGGTGCTTTCTCAGAACGGAGGCTTCTGAAGGTAAAAGATGTCCGTTTCATTGGCTCTCTTCAGGGCCATATAGGTGAAGAGGCAAGTGCTTCATAAATACCAGCCATAGCTTTGGGGCCTGCTCTCTAGAGGCCGATGCTTTAATGCAGACAGCACTAACCCGGCAAGGTATGGACTGCTTGGGAAGCACCTTACTGCTAGGTCATGAAGGCCTTAATTATGCTAAGAACCTTGGACTGCTTACAGCGGGGAATGGGTTAGGTTTACAGCAGAGACACTAGTTGCTTATGACACCTCCCCTTCATTATTTTTGCTTCTTCAATGTTTTATTTTGAGATAGTTGTAGATTTACATGCAGTTGTAAGAAATAATACAGATCCCATATACTCCTCACCCAGTTTCCCCCAATGGTAACATCTTGCAAAACTATAGTGAAATATCACACCAGGAAATTGACACTGATACAATCTAGTGACATTTGGATTTCTCCAGTTTTACATGAACATATGCATGTGTGCACGCGTATGTGTGCATGTGTATATTTAGCTCTATGCAGTTCTATCACTTGTGTAGATTCGTGACCACCACCACAGTCAAGATACAAAACAGTTCTATCATAAGGATCCCTGGTGCTACCCTTTGGTAGCCACAGTCACTTCCTTCTCTCCCCACCCCCTGACAACTATCAATCTATTTTCCATTTCTATAATTTTGTTATTTCAAGAATGGTATATAAATTGGATCATACAGTGCTATATGTAAAATTTTGAAAGAACTTCAATTTTTAGCTGAGTATATTGCCACCCAGAACAAAAAACTACTTCTCAGCTTCCCTTGTATCTAGTATGGCCATGTGACCAAATTCTGACGAACTAGATTTAAGTGGAAGTGTTATTTGGGTCTCTTGGGAAGGCTGCTTAAACGGAGGGAGCTGACTCAGCTGGAAGAGTCCTCCTTTTGGCTCTTGTGCTTTTTCTCCTGGTCTGTATTAGGATATGATGGCTGGAGTTCTAGCAGCCATCTAGAGCCAAGAGGTAACTAACCTTAGTGGTAGAGCAAGCCATATTCTAGGAGTTGAAACAGAAAGCTAGGGCCCTGGGTTCCTAATGACACCATGGAGCTGTTAGATCAGCCCTGCACTGTCCATGGCCAAACTCCTTTTAAGTGAGAGAGAAGTAGATTTTTATTGTTAGCTGTTATAGCCAATTAAACCCTATCCTAACTACAACAAAGTGTCTTAGGTCTTTAAGCAGAGAAGAAACTTGCTCAGAGCAATGCTTCAGGGCAGTGGTTCTCAAACGTTAGTATGCATTGAATTACCAACAGATTGCTGGGCCCCACCTACAGAGTTTCTGAATCAGCAGATTTGGAGTGGGGCCTGAGAATGTGCATTTCTGACAAGTCTCCCAGTGATGCTGATGCTGCTGGTCTACTTTAAGAACTTTAAATGGACTTGGCAGCAGAGTAGACAATGGTCTGGAGACATAAAGACTGAAAAAGATGATCTGGAGGACCGGGGAGGTAACAAAATGCCAGCACAGTAAGACCTAAACCAAGGGTGAGGGTTGGAGGAACTCAAAGGAGATGGATGTGAGAGCCTGTGGGACAGCAGGGACAGGACCTCTGGGCTGACCAGATGTGTGAGCAGAGGAAAGGAAGGTGGCAGAGGTGGCTATGGGTTTTTAAGCCTGGGGATCAGAGAATGCCAGGACTGTTAACAGAGAGTCCGGAGGAGTTGCTATTTAGAGGGCAGCAGCTTGACTTTGACCTTGATATTCAGTGAAATTGAAATGCAAAATAAGAGCAGGAGAGATGTTCAGGCTAGAGACTGTGACCTGGGAGCTGCCACCTGGAGGGGTCATTTGGAGCAGCTGAATAGATGGTGTGGCCAGAGAACAGAATCTCAAAAAAACTGACCTGCAGAGAGGTTAGGAAGATGGGGACATGCCAGCAGATGAGTCAAAGAGCAGATAATCAGAAGCCCAGGCAGGCTGAGGGGTGCCAGGGAGCCTGAGGAGAGCATCTGAGAGCAGAGGATGGCCATCGGCATCCAGGGCAGCAGAGAGGCCAAGCAGATGACTGAGGATTTGTGATTAGATGGGCATGGGGGGATTTGGCAAGACTGATGTCAGTAACAGCAGTGGGGCTGGGGGATGTGGAGCTGTGATGATGTGGAGGCGGTGAACCGTCTCTGGGGAGGAAAGGGAGCAGAGAGCCAGGATGTGAGCTATGAGGCTCATGGGGCAGGAAGGAGCTTTAGAAGAGACAGATATCCAAGCACAGGTGTAGACGGAAGCAAAGAGCCCAGGATGAGGGGACAGACCAAAGATACAAGAAAAAATGGGGCAGTGCTGGCACAAGGGCCTGAATGAGGAAAGAGAGGGTGAGGTAGACGCACAGGCCAGAGAGGCACTTCAGAGACAAAACAGGAAAAAGAGGGTAGGATGGAAACTCTGCAAAGGAGAGAACAAAAGTGACAGCAGCTCTCACAGGGCGCCTCAATGAGGCCCAGAGGTCAGACAGGTAAAGCTGATGGGCCTGGACCATCTGTGGGCGGGACAGACCCCAGTGCTGGGTGGGGCTCTGTGGGTGCAGAGCTGGTGGGGCTGCAAGCGGAGGGGATGCACAGGGGGAGCCGGCGCTCTGACTTGGAACCTCCACTGGGGGCTGAAGCTGTGGACAGCTGGGCAGCTCCCTTGACAATGGGGGAGTGTTCAGAAGGCACTGTCCTGGTCCTGCATGGGGTGGGGTGGTAGTGGCAGGGTTAGAAGATCTAACAGCAGAGTGTGCTTGAGATCATACCGGAAAAAGCAGGCCCTGTCAGCAGAGGGCAGCAGGATAGATTCTGCAGCAACTGGAAAACTTCCTTCAGTAATAATCAGACCAGGGAACATTTGTGGGATGACTTTGAAGGCACAGGGATATCTGCGGACTTGAGGATACTGTGACCTGCTTGTTGCAATACATATTTCTGTACTTTTTCCTTTCTTGCAAATCAAATATATTCAGTCAGTTCAAAAAGAAATTTACCGAACCCCTGTAATAAGGGGGCTAAGTCCTATGATGGGGGCGTTTCCAGGTGAGCACAGAGAAGGAACACCAACCTGACTGGGGGACAGGAGGTCAAGGGATGCTTCTTGGAGGAAGCGAGGTTCAGCTGAAGCCTGTGGGGTGCGCAAGTCATCCAGACCAAGGCAGGAGGGAGAGTGTTCCAGGCAGAGGGGGCAGCATGTTCAAAGGCCTGGAAATGAGAAAGAGCGTGGTGCTTTTGAGGAACTGAAAGAATTTCAGGGTGGCTGGGGCACAGGGATAGAGAAGGCTGGAGATGAAAAATGAGACTGGACAGGCAAAGAGAGGCCAGGTGCCCCCAAGACTCTGGCACTGCTAAAGTTCAGCCTTCACTCCAAGAGCAATGGGAAGGCTTTCTTGTTTTAAGTACCCAGGTAAGAGATGACAGCAGCTTGAACTAGGGTAGTGGCCATGGCCATGAATGAGCAAATATGAGGTATTTAGGAGGCAAATTCAATCACAGCATTGGTTGGATATAGAAAAAGGGAAGAATTAGGGATGAAAGAGGCCAGGTGCGGTGGCTCACACCTGTAATCCCAGCACTTTGAGAGGCCAAGGCAGGCAGATCACGAGGTCAGGAGATTGAGACAATCCTGGCTAACACGGTGAAACCCCGTGTCTACTAAAAATACAAAAAAGTAGCCAGGCATGGTGGCAGGCACCTATAGTCCCAGCTACTCGGGAGGATGAGGCAGGAGAACGGTGTGAACCTGGGAGGCGGAGCTTGCAGTGAGCCGAGATCACGCCACTGCACTCCAGCCTGGGTGACAGAGCAAGACTCTGTCTCAAAAAAAAAAAAAAAAAAAAAAAGAATTAGGGATGAAAGAGTAAATGAATACTTAAAACAAATGAACAAAACAACGTATTTACTTTGTGATGTGGCCAAACTGTTTATAAGTAAGAAAGCTGGTGACTGCCAACTGCCTCTGGTGGAGAAGCACCCTAGGTCCAGGTTCAGGATGGAAGGCCTGATCCCAGAGCACGGCCTGCTCCATGGACAAAGCTCAGCTCCTCATGCCACTGCCACCTCTGCCACGGGGCTACACACATCTGCTGGTGCCGTTCCCGCAGCCTGCAGGGATTTTTGTTTGTGTTTACATTGCCTGCCCAATGGCTGTGGTACTTTATTTTCCAGAGCTTACAATTGATAGTAGTCAAAACTCCTCCTATTTCAGCAATAATCTGCTGAGTTCTTGAAGAGTGGGAGGCAGGTGTGACCTATCCAAATGTAAGATGAAAAGAGTTTTTTAAGATTCAAACATTTTTATTTTGGAAGACCTCTGTAATCCCAGAACTTTGGGAGGCCAAGGCAGGAGGACCATTTGAGCCCAGGAGTTCAAGACCAACCTGGACAGTGTAGTGAGATCCCAACTCTACAAAAAAAAAAAATTGAAAAAATTAGCCAGGCATGGTGGCATGCAACTGTGGTCTCAGCTACTCAGGAGGCTATGGTGGGAGAATCATTTAAGCCCAGGAGTTTGAGGCTGCAGTGAGTCATGATCACTCCACTGCACTCCAACCTGGGTGAGAGAGAAAGATCCTGTCTCAAAGTAAATAAGTAAATAAATAAATAAAAAATTTCAAACATATTCAAAAGTAGAGAGAATGGTATAATGAGCCCCCAGCCTAGTTTCATCCATACTTTCCAACAATGATTTTGAAGCATATCCTAGACATCATGTTTAATTTATAATCACTTCAGTATGCATCTCTAAAAGTCTTTTTAAAAAGCATATAACACAATACCATTAATGCACCGAAACAAATGAACAATAATTCCTTAGTATCTTTAAAAATCCAGTGTCCAGGCCGGGTGCAGTGGCTCACGCCTGTAATCCCAGCACTTTGGGAGGCCGAGACAGGCGGATCATGAGGTCAGGAGATCGAGACCATCCTGGCCAACATGGTGAAACCCCGTCTCTACTAAAAATACAAAAATTAGCTGGGCATGGTGGTGTGCACTTGTAATCCCAGCTACTTGGGAGGCTGAGGCAGGAGAATCACTTGAACCCAGGAGGTTGAGGTTTAAGTGAGCCAAGATCATACCACTGTACTTCAGCCTGGCGACAGAGTGAGACTCCGTCTCAGAAAAAAAAAAAATCCAGTGTCCATACACATAAGACACTTGACCACACCAAAGCCAAAGCTGGATGTTCTCACAGGTGTACAGTGATCAGGACTAGCCCAGCCACCATCACTTGCCCCTGCAGCCTCTAGTAATCTTGGAGAGCCTATTTTCACTAACGCCATGTTAGACCAGAGCCCCTAAATGCTGTTGCCAGAATCCAGGAGAGAATAATAAAAATCTGTACAAACAGACATCTTATTGGCTGTGTGGTCTTGAGCAATTATTGCCACACTTATTGGCTGTGTGGTCTTGGTCTTATTGACTGTGTGGTCTTTGTTTATGTGGGTGATGAGTTGCAAAATAAAGGGTTAAAAAAAACTTCTGAGGAAGTGACCCAAATGTCTATCAACAGATAAATGGTTAAAGAGATGTGGTATATCCATACAATGGAATATTATGCAGCCTTAAGAAGGAAATCCTGTCATGTGCTACAGCACGGACAGACATTATGCTAAATGAAATAAGCCATTCACAAAAGAACAAATACCATATGATTCCACTCATATGATGTATCTAAAGTACTCAAAATCATACAAACAGAAAGTAGAAAATGTGGTGGCCAAGGACTGAGGGAAGGGGAGAGGGGAGATTAGTGTTTAATGGTTACAGAGTTTCAATTTTTCAAGACGAAAGTTATCTAGAGATCTGTTGCCCAACTATATACTATACTTAACACTACTTAACACTTACGAATGGTTAAGAGGGGAAATTAATTGTTGTGTGCTTTTTTTAACCACAATAAATTTTTTAAAAAAACTTCTGAGGTCCCTTCTGGCTATAGGAATTAGAGGGCCATCGTAAAATTCTGGGATGCTGTTACATTGACCTGTGTTGGGAGGGCATTGGAGCACCAGGATTCTCCTTCTGTGGGGAGAGGGATGGGAGGGAAGCTGTACCTGGAACAGCAGGCTGCAGGTAGGGGGTGCCAGGACCTGGACAGGCTCTGTAAGGTAGGAGTGGGGGACGGGGGGTTTTTTCTCACCAAGAGAAACAAAAGAAAGTGGAAGCCTTTATCAAGGGCTGAGTTGTCCTCAGGGAACATTCCAGGGGAAAAAGGAGAAGGCTCCCAGTTGGCTGAGAGCAGCCATGCGGGGGGATCTGAAGTGACAGATACAAACGTGTAGTATACTGGCAGCCGTGTGGGAGATTAAAAGTGCACAATGCTGAGAGCTGGCAGTGGAGGGGAGGGAGCTGGGGAAGGCTGAGTCCCTGAACATCTTCCCAGGGCACCCGGTCTGCAGAGTGCTTTTAGCGCTCATTATCATAAGGCCATTTTTCAAATTAGCACAAGCCTGGCCTAAGGGAAGCCAGGCAACAGTGAGCAGGATTGGACTCGAACATGTCCAGCCCCTTCTCTGTGACCTCTTCTGGGAAGGTTCTGGAATCTGAGCATGCCAGAGAGTGGAAGGCAGATTCACTGTACTAGACGGTCATATTGTCTTGGTGCCTGATATCATCTCTGAGGGAAGACACTGGGAGAACGATGGCAGGGAGGACTCCCGTTTGTAGCTTCGAAAAAGGAGTAGAGGCCGGGGGCGGTGGTTCATGTCTGTAATCCTAGCAATTTGGGAGGCTGAGATGGGCAGATCACCTGAGGTCAGGAGCTCGAGACCAGCCCGGCCAACATGGTGAAACCCTGTCTCTACTAAAAAGATAACAATTAGCCGAGCGTGGTGGCATGTGCCTGTAATCCCAGCTACTCGGGAGGCTGAAGCAGGAGAATCGCTTGAACCCGGGAGGCAGAGGTTGCAGTGAGCCAAGATTGTGCCATTGCACTCCAGCCTGGGCGACAAGAGTAAAACTACGTCTCCAAACCAAAAAAAAAAAAAAAAAAAGAAAGAAAAGTAAAAAGGAGTGAAGTGCATCTCAAATGTGAGGGGCCATTGGGTGTAAAGAGAAAGTTCTGTCTATGCTGTGGGGTGTAAGGAGAAAGTTCCCTTTGGTTCTCTGAAGTTTCACTGAAAAATCAACTCGAAAAAGGCAGATTAATTGGAGGAAAGGCATACACATTTATTTAACATGTGTATCTGGGAGCCTTCAGAATGAAGACCCAAAGATATAAGGGGAAATTGTTCATTTTTATGCTTAGGTTCAACAAAGTATGGGCAGCTGTGTAGAAATATGATTGGACACAAAGGGTCTGATCTAATGTGAATAGACTGAGTGGGGAAACCCAGCCAGGCCTGTGGGTCTGGATTCTTCTTGGCCCCTCTGAGCATGAAGTCCTTCCTCTGGGTGTGGAGCAGGGCCCTCTCTGGAATGGGGGGTCTCATGACCTACAGTCAAACAAGGTGGGTCAGATAATTTCTTTATGGGAAAGCGGAGGGCAAGTTAGGGTAATATTTTTAGGTTTCATAGTTGGCTTTGGGGAAAAGGGGTTCTGGTTTCTATGACCTGTCTTGGGGAAGAGAGATTCTAGTTCCTATGGCTGGACTTGGGGCAAAATGGGACTGAGAGACAGGAACGCAGGGGAAAGTCAGAGAAAAACTTGTGCTTCTGAGGCCTTCATCTTGGGGTATTGTTTTCTGAGCCTGAACAAGGCTTATTTCTGGAACCCAGATTGTTTGGGACAGTTTTGTCCATTCATCCATCATGGAGCTGTAAGAGCCCTTCCAAGGTGGCTGAGAAAGTATCAGATCCCTCCTAGGCAAGGTCACTCTCTGTGAGGGGGTTTTTGGGTAGGGAGCCTGGAGGCCCAGCTTTGGGGACTTCTGTCATTTCAGGCCAGCCATTCTGAACCTCCTGTAGTCACACTGACCATGTGTCATTCCCAGGCACTGGGGGGCACTACACCCTTTGTCCACCATTCAAGAGAGCAAAACCATGGATGTGAGAGAGAAAGACTATCTAAGCAATAGTCTCGAACCAGCTCTGATATTTAAAATCAGCACACACAAAAAAAAAATTCCCAAAGCTCAATTCCTTAACCAGTTGTTATTAACTTTACCTACAATACTCACCATAGATCTCAGCATCAGCCCCACAGACCTTTCATGCCCCGATGGCTTCACCACTCTCTAAGCTGCTCCCCTCAAACACTCTAAGCATATCTAAGCAACTCCCACCCCTGTCCCCAGCACTAATTCTATTTTAGGGTCCTCAGCTGGGCAAGAATATTACCGT
This sequence comes from Pan troglodytes, assembly GCF_028858775.2. NCBI lineage: Eukaryota > Metazoa > Chordata > Mammalia > Primates > Hominidae > Pan > Pan troglodytes. The sequence continues at coordinate 69,358,270 of NC_072398.2, forward strand.
CTTTTACTTAGACTCCCACAGGCTGACACATGATGTGGCCTGGCCACATGTTTGTGGCCCATGGAGTGGTCCCAAACCGGCAGTATCTTTGGGAGCTTATTAGAAATGCAAAATTGTGGGCCCCACCTCAGACCTGCTGAATCAGAATCCACATTTAACAAAATTTAACAAGATGCCCAGGTGCTGTGTGTGCATGTTCAAGTCTGAGAGTACTGCACTTGGAGATCACATCCCACCCGCCTGCCATCCCTCAATCCTGCCAACAAGTGAAGTGGGGTGACATCCACTTTGACACAGAGCAAACCAGCCTCCACCAGCGGCAGCCATGGGGCGAGGAAGAAAGGGAAGAGGTGGACGAGGAAGGGGGTTGCTACAACGTGTGGAGTGCATTTAAATTGGGGGGCACTGAGATGAAATCTAAGGAGGCAGCCCATCAGTTCTGAGATCCCGCGATCTCTGTGATTCATCAACAGGCAGATGCTGTCAAAGTAATCATGGCTAACAATTACTGAGCTCTTCTTATAAGACAGGCACTATTTTAAGTAAAAGAGCATTTCACGTATGGATTTATATAATTCACACAGCAACCTCTTGAGGTACAGATTGTCACTATCCCCATTTTACAAATGAGGCAACTGAGGCACAGAGAGGTCAAGTGATTTGCCCCAGGTGACAGGGATGTGTTCCAGAGCTGGGACTTGTACCCTACCATGTGCCCAGAGCCCATGCTCTTAACGAACATGTGAGACCACCTCCAGAAATGCTCTCCCCCAACAGCCGTTTCTCTGAAGCAGTTACATACCTCCAGGGCGAACAACCATCCTGGTTTGCCGAGGACTGAGGGGATTCTCTGGATTTCAAACTTTTAGTCATAAAATGGGGAGAGTCCTTGACAAGTTGGTTACCCTATCAATACCTCATCTACCATGGAAGGGTAACAGAAGGAAAGTAAATTAAATTTAATAGGAAATCTTTGAGAGTACAGAATTTGAGCTGCTGGAGCACTGAATGAGAGGTTGCACAACTTGTTTCCATTTGAAGAACCCCAAAGTCTATCCACGAGACTTTGAACAACCTTCACTCCCCAATCATGGCTCAGTTTCTCTGCTCCTCAAAATGGGTATATTCTTATCTGCCTCGTCGTTCCCGCCCCTTCTGCCCAGATGTCATGAGAATAAACCAGAGCCTGTTGCTAGTGGATGCAACACCACCAACGTCCTGAGACAAAGTGGGCAGATAAAAATACTGGCTAGTGTTTCCCTTGTCAAGGTCACCCACACCCACACAGGTGTTCCCATCATCTATTTTCTGCAGTGCTGCCAGCCAGTTCTGTGACACTTGTTTCTTTTGAGCCCTGGGAAGAGTGCTTGATTGGTTCAGCTCTCTATTTCACCTGAGAGTCGTTATGATTCCCCAAATAAAATACAAAGAGCATGCACTCTCTCTCTCTGTCTCTCTTTGTGTGTGTGTAGTCTTTGAGAAATAATATTTAAAAGCAGTTCCCCATCCGAGTTGGATGGGACTGGCAAAGAAGCAGTGGAAGGAATTCAAGGGGAGGAATTCAGACTCCTCCACACACCCAGCTAAGTCCTCTAGGAGAGAAACTCTCCTCAGCCAAGGGAAGGCACTTGTCTTGTACCCATTGCACAAGTCCAAGCATTAGGATTTCTCTGCCATTTTGGGGAGGAGGTCTGGCCTTCAGTTTCTGCATCTGTAAAATGGGACTTGCTATAACCTACCACCAGAAACCCTGTGTCTCCTCTCAGGCTGAGCTTATAGTCCTCCAAAGTCTCCTATGCCCTTTCTCGGAAATCAGCTAAATCTTCAGGTCTTTCCTGATTAACCTTATTAGACTTGTGATTAAAGAATTACACATCCTTAGAGCAGGAAAGTAGGAAAAAGCAGAGTGCATCCCAGCTGCCTTCATTTTTCAGAAGAAACTAGCCAGTCTGGTGTTTTTCAGCCCCTTTGCTCACAACAAGTTTTTTACAATTATTTCGATGGCACTGCTCTGTAATGCTACAGTCAGTGCATATTCTCTGTCCAAGGAAGCTGTTGTAGGAGACCAGAACGTGCCATGCCAAAATATGCCTCTTTCGCATAAGGATGATTTTGAGCTGATTATTTTGAGAAACAACAGATACAGGAGAAGCTCTGAAAAGAGAGTAGAAGTTACCCTTTTGTAAGGGAAATTTACATCTATAAAGGAAATCACCATTTGTAAGGGTGTCTGTAGCAGGAAGAGAAGCATGGCTAAATCACGAGAAGGTCTTACTAATGGAGCAGGCTTACATCTGCATAACAGACTTTATTCTGATAATTTGCCTGGTCATCTCCCCATAACTGGCCTCCCCCACACCCTTCTTTCTTTTGCCTTTAGCTGAAGATGGTGTTTAAGCCTGAATTCTAAGCTGCCTCTTTGAGATTTACTTATTTTTTCCCTAAGTATCTCCCATGTAGAGATGAAGTATACATGTTGACAAATTTCTATTTGTTTTTCTCCTGTCGATTTGTCTTTTGTTACAGAGAGTCCCAGCTATGAACTCTGAAAAGCAGAAGGAAAATTATTTTTTCCTCCCCTACCCTGGGAACTCCTGGAAGATAAGGACCATCATCATGTCGCCTGAAGTATTTCTCTCCTAGGCCCCCACAGTGTGTGTTCACAATGGCCTCATTCCCCTTGCTGGCTAATGCAGAGCTGGAAGAAGGTATATTCAAGCCTTTTCTTGCACAGCAAGGAGGATGACTAAGGAGCTAAGAGATGTGAGCCGAAGCCTCCCTCAGTGTCTATTTGCTGACCCAATAACCCATCTTGAGCATTCCTGAAGTTGGTGAAAACCAGCTCTTCACTTGATATAATCTTGAATAAAAAAAGAAAGCATTTCCCTCAAATGTGCCCCAAGAAGCTGTGCCATCTGGGCCTCCTTCTCCTCTGTGTCCCTAGACCATGGGTGAGGCAGGCAAATTGCTAGGACAGGGAAGGACCTTGTAAGCAATCTGCAAATGAAAACGGCAGACATCTAGCCTTGTGCATAGGAGCACAACCAGGTGAACACCTCTCCTCTCCCAAACCGTGACAGGACTGACTGACCCACACACCCAGCATGATCCCAATTCTCTGCAGCCCTGGAAAAAAGACTCTCCTGATGTTTACTCCCATTACAGGCATCTACTTATAAATCTTGGGTAGGAAACAGAAAGAACCATTGAATTCTTGCCACATTCATTTGTAGCAGCTATCTATGAGATAGGTTTCTAACATGATTATCTCTCCCTGCCTTGATAGGATTATATGACCTTTTAAAATCATTCTTTCTTTTGTTCATTCATCCATTCATCCATTCAACAAGAGCATTTGGTATCTGCTTCCTGCCAAAATCAATGGGACATTTTCCAAGCTTTAAAATTCCTGGCCGTTAAGCAGCACCCTTTCAGTAGGGAAGTGGAGGAGTGGGGAGTGTTCAGTGCAGAAACGATGTTAAAACACAAGCTCTGTGATTCACCAGCAATTCCTTCTCTCTGAGTCTCCGTTTCAACAGCTCTAAAATGGGAATAATTCCTCCCAGAACTGCTGTGAGGTAAAAGGGAAGAATGCGTTTAGAGCTATACTCAATAGCTGATGCAAAAAAAAGGCATTCAATCATTATTAGCTTAAAGGAAGTGACCCAAAAATCCAGTTTGCTGCTCAATACTCGATTATCCTAACACCTCACCGACCCCAGTCAACATTCTCTCCCACATTCATTTTGCCTCTTAGGACAGTGTTCTTGGAGTTTCAATCCTTCGTTGAGCCGGCCCTGTCTTTATTCTGACTGATGGACTATACTATTTTGAGAATGTGATCTGTATCAAAGTCAGCTGGGAAGCTCTTGGAGCTTCTGGGAGGATGGATACATAAAGTCCAGTTAATAAATAAAGACACAGACATCAAGGCTACCGGCTGTCGTAGTAACAAGACTTTATGCTTTCCTGGCTCCTGTCATCTTCGGGACTGAAAGCACTTAATGAATTAGTCTCGCCTGCAGTCCTGGAGAAAAAGACTGCTGTGTCTACATTGTGCAGTCACGGTCACCAGCCAGAGGTCAATCGCTCTTGTGAACATTGCCAACCAGATCCCTAGAGCAGCTTTGTTTGTTGTTTGCTTCTTATCATAAAAGTAATACTTGCGTATTAGAAAAATGTTAAATTACGTAAAAGATAAAAACTAAAATTTGCTATAACTCTGTCCACTTGGAGATAAGCATAGCTAACATTTTGCGATACCCTCATACACACAAAATGCACATACACTTACCAGGATTATACCATGTATGTGCTGTTTTATAATTAATATATCATGACTATTTTTTCATGTAAAATATGTTTCTACATCATTTAAATGGCTACTGGTTTGCTAAACAAATCCCCTATTATGAAACATTTCAGTTGATATGAAGTATGTTAATTGTGAGAACAATCTTGTGCTTTCTCCTTTTAGGAGTTAGGGAGCAGCATGAGTGTGGGCACATGGCGTAGAAGAGAGTGGCAGGTTTGCAAAAGTAAACGTCACTTGGTGTGCCAGGAGTGGGGTGGGAAGAGGACATTCCACACCCAGATTGCGGGGGTCCTTGTGGGACATACAAGAAGAGATGAACCTTGAGAGGTCTTAAGCAGTTGTAGACTTTAGGAAAGTGCCCCTGGTAGCAAGGGTGGATATATCGGAGAAGACCAGACAGTGCTGGAGGCCCCACACTTCCCCTCTGCTCCTGCCTTCGCCACTTCATCAGCTGTTCCTGGAGCCTCTGGCTGCATTTGCTGAAATGATCTGGTCCTTGTCACCTACTCCAGTCTCCTCTCTCACCTGTCTCTGGACTTGATGCTTCTGCCCTGCCATGCTGTTGGGATCCTCTGGATCTTTACTGGGTTGTGCTGGGCCTGGCATGCCCATTCTCCCCCACTTTACTTAGTTAGCTAATTAAAGAAAATCAGTTTAGGTGTCACCTTCTCAGTTTTCCTGGATCTCCCCTTCCCCTGAGTTAGATTAGCTTCCCTTCCACGACTTCAACACCTCATGCGTATAGAATCACGGCACCTCTATACTTGGTTATCATTTGTGTCTGTCTCTAATATTGATAGATTTTGGGCTCCCTGGGTCAGCCTTACACATTGGGCATACAATGGGCACTCAATAAATGCTACTGAATAAAGTAAAGGTGGTCCCAGAACTAGTACTTCCAACCCCTGGGCATGACCAATATATGTGAGGCATCAGAAACAAGCAAGGCAAATTCCAAATCCATCCATAACTGTCCAACTCCTCTGGCATGCTCCAGGCTACCCTCAGACTCTCGCCTGGACCGCCATAACCATCTTCCAACTGGCTGCCACTCAGCAGACAGATGATCTTTATAAAACATGAATCTGCACCCATCATTTTCCTACTGAAAACTCTGCACGAACATTTGGATTACTCTTAGAATATCATGCTTTACAAAGACCTAAAAAATCAGGCAGGGCGTGGTGGCTCATGCCTGTAATGTCAGCACTTTGGGAGGCCAAGGCAGGTGGATCACCTGAGGTCAGGAGTTCAAGACCAGCCTGGCCAACGTGGTGAAACCCCATCTCTACTAAAAATACAAAAATTAGCTGGGTGTGGTGGCACGTGCCTGTAATTCCAGCTACTCAGGAGGCTGAGGCAGGAGAATCACTTGAACCTGGGATGCAGAGGTTGCAGTGAGACAAGATTGTGCAACCGCACTCCAGCCTGGGTGACAGAGTGAGAATCTGTCTCAAAAAAAAAAGGGGGATCTAGCTCCTGCCTACCTCCCCAGTCCCACCTTGCACCTCCCTTCCCTTTGGTCCCTATCTGCAGCCTATGAGCCCTCTTTCTGTTCTTCAAACAGCCAAAGCCCTTCCTGGTCTTGGGATGGTCTCTTGCCAGGAATGCTTGGTCCCTTGTCCCTCATGTGACTGGCTCCTTCTTGTCCCTTAGGCCTTGGATTAAGTGTCACTTCATCCACGTGACCTTGCTTCATAGTTGAACCCAAAGTCAGTCTCCCTTCATTCTCGCTCATGGTAGCCTGCTTGTTTTCTCCAGAGCATCTTTATATTGTTCAATAGTATTTTTATTTTTGTGATCATTTGTTTGATAATACTGTTTATCCTCTCAATGTGGTGGGGGTGGGGAGGTGATTTTGCCCCCATAAAGGCACAATTGGCAATGTCTGAACACATTTTTGGCTGTTAAAACTGGGAAGTAAACTATTAGTCTCTAGGGGCAGAGGCCAGGGATGCTCCTGAACATTCTACAATCCACAAGAAAACTCCTCGTGACAAAGAATTGTTGGCCCAAAATGTCAACGGTGACAAGATTGAGAAACCCTACTCTACACTATACATTCTGCAAAGGCAGGTGAACACTTGTTCACTAGTGTATCTCCAGCACCTGGCCCAACATCTGAGACACAGTAAGTGCTTAATATGCAGCTGAATGGAAAAATCGATGCATGGATGCAGGGGTGCTATTAAAACTATTTAACAACTAGTAGGGCATATCATGATCAATCAGAAATGCCAACCATAGTGCTGGAGCTGGGGTGAGGAGGCCATGCTGTGCTAGCCATTATCTCTTTGGTTGCCAGACTGTGGGGAAGTCTGGGGGTCCTAAGGAAGGGGCTGAGGCAGCCCCAGGGGTGGAGGATTCAAGGAACTCCAGGAAGTAGTTATTTACCATCTGATGAGAAAGTATGTAAAAATTTTAACAATCTGCATGGCCCTACCAGTGCATACCTGCTAAAAGTCAGTCCTGGACGGAGGAACAGAGGGACAGGAACACTAATGAAGCAGCTAGGGAGTGGAGGAAGGAAATGGTCTAGAAAGGAGCTGCTTTTTGTGTCTGTGTGGACAAAGAAGCTCTGCGCCCTTCACCTCTACACAAATTTGCCAACTAAGAGAAGGTATGAAGTATGCTAGAAGTATGAGCAGACATAAAGCTGGGGCAGAGAGAAAGGTGATGGAGTGGGGTGGGGCGTTCACCCTTTTTTTCTTTCTGTTGTTTTTCTCAGCATGTTCTCTGAGCACGGCTTTGCTAATAGAGACAGCAAGAAAAAGAAAGGTACCAGAAGAGTTCTTGTCCAGCCTACTTACTTTACCCCATATGACCTTTTCAACTAACAAGGCATCAGGAATCCAATAATAATATCAACATTGATAAGTCTATATGACTTTGTGCTTAGAGATTCTCCCACAGCATGTTCCTGAACATCTCATTGGTTTTACCGCCTCCTCTGTGTGAGGAAGTCACCACCAGATTCTGCCTAGCAGCCAGCTACGCAGTTCTGTCAGCAGAATCTGGAAGCTGGAGAGGATGCTGGCTTTTAATATACCCTCGAGATATTCTCAACATGTGTAGGACTTGTTCCCATGGATTTTCTGCCACTGCCTGAACTTAACAGCTTCAGAAACATCCTTAGCATCTTCCCCCAAACAATTCCCATTTCTGTCAATGCAATCATCATTGTTCAGTTGCCTAGGCTCAAACACTTGAATCCTTTAGTTCAGAATACTTCCATTTCCCTTTGGGACTATTCTAAACCTTTGTTCTTTTCACACCTCCACCTGATCCCCATCCTCTTCACTGTTCTTTGTTTTGTTTTGTTTTGAGACAGTCTCGCTTTGTCGCTCAGGCTGGAGTGCAGTGGTGCAATCTCAGCTCACTGCAACCTCCACTTCCTGGGCTCAAGTGATTCTCCTGCCTCAGCCTCCTGAGTATCTGGGATTACAGGCATGTGCCACCACGCCTGGCTAATTTTTGTATGTTTAATAGAGATGGAGTTTCACCATGTTGGCCAGGCTGGTCTCGAACTCCTGGGCTCAAGAGATCCACCCACCTGGGCCTCCTAAAGTGCTGGGGTTACAGGCATGAGCCACTGCACCCAGACAATCCTCTTCACTCTTAGCAAACAACCTTGTCTACATCATGGAGGGCACTGATGCCATCAGGGGTAAATGATTTAAGCTTCCTACCCCCATCTCCAGCCTAATCTGAAATATCCAGGATTACCCCAACTCATTCTCTCCACTCCATGTCTAAAGGCCAAAAGATTCCTCCTGCTGCTCAATCCAGCCTCCCATTTGTAATCTAATCCTGCTTCCTCCTCCTTTCAGACCACGCTCCACTTAGTACTCCCTCTGCCTGTGCTTTCCCCTTTCCCCGTCTCCACTTTACCTTTCGGTCCAAGGACATGGTCAAGCTTCTTCTACTCTTAAAAAACAACCCATTGCTTCTCCTCACATCCCACCCATAGCTACTATCCCAACTATCTCTCTTTTCCTTCCCAAGAAAGCTACTAGGAATAAAAGTCTATACGTGCTGTGTCCACACCTTCACAGCAATTATCCAGCTTTTGCTGCAGTTCTCTGTACCAATCACAGCAACATTTCTCTAATGTTTGCGTAAACTTGCTGTCTCTACTTCCTTGCAATTTGTTTATTCTGAATTCACAGAAATCTGGCCTCCAACTCCTACTCGCTATTCTGAAACTGCTTCAGAAAAAGGTCTTCAGTGACCCCCGTACTGCCCCTCCCAAACACTCTTCTGCTGACTAGACACTCCTACTGGAAACTTGTTATCCCTAACTTTTCTCCTCTTCAACCATTCATGACACTACTTCTCCTGGTTCAGGCCTTACTGCCTGTTCCCTCCCTGACTCCTGACTCCACACTTCCCCCACCATGAGCTTCCACACATTTCTGTCCCTGCCTCACCATGCCTGCCTTAGGCACTCACCTGCTTATGGATGATTCCCAAAGCTAGATCTCTGGATTCAACCTTCCTTGAATTTCAGACCTGCACTGCCAGTTGACTCCTAGACGTTGTATTCTTAGATATCCCAAAGGAACCTCCAATTCAAATGGTCTAAAACAGATCTTTGCATTTACCTGCTCTTTCCCCCAGACTACTTTTCCTCCTGTATTTCTACTGTTTAATTAATGGCACCACCATCCATCCTGTCCTCAAGCCCCGTAACTTGTGAGTTACAAGTCCTAGACGTGTCCTCTTTCTCTCCCCTCACATCCAATCAATCTCCAGGTCCTGCACATTTTCTCTCTTAAGTGTTTCTAGAGCTTGTCTCTTCCTCTATAGACATTGTCTATATTTAGACAAAAATACCATTGTCTCCATTTGGCTCCTCATTACCTCTTGACTAGATAGTTACGATACATTTACCTTCTTTCCTGACTGTCTGTACTCAACCCTAACCCTTAAACTACACAAGGCATTACTGCCTTCTGCTGTTCCAGATGGACCAGTCTGGCTTTTCTGGTAAGACTTTGAGATCTTTGATGGCATGGATCACATCTAGTATTTTGCTGAATCCTCCAATGTGCTCAGCACAGTACTGGGCCTAGAGTAGATGCCCAAAAGGAAAATGAGGCAGCAATGAGACACATCTGCTAAGAGAAGGTTGGTGTTGAACTATCAGCACCTGGGGTAAAGGGTGTTGCTCACCTAATTCCTTTGCCACAGTGAGAGCCTATCCTCAGTGTCAGCAAGACTTCAGCAGAGAGGTGGGGAATGGTCCTCTGAGGGGCCTGGGAAAGGGACCCCACCAAAGACATTATCATGGATTGTGGGGTCACCATGAGGACTCAGCTAAGTTCGGAGACCTTGAATCCATGGGCACTCATCTGTAAGGTTGTATGTGGTCCTCAAGCAGTTCTCAGTGGCCTGGCATCTTGGAAATGGCCCTACCTGTTTTGTGGTGGTTGCTTCCCCCGGGAAATAAGAAGAAACAGTTCAAATCTTTCATGAATCAATTCTGTTTTCCCAAATTAGAGTGTTCTATTTCCATTATCTTGCAAAAATCCTCATTCCTTTGAGGCCTGTGCCATGTGATTATTCTTCACTCTAACCCTGATCCCACTGCCAACTCTTCTCCACTCACTGAGAACTTTAGAATTTGTTTCCCCTTCATCAAAAATTCTGCCATCATCCTGGAAAGTTTCAACATGCACAAAGATGGCCTCTGTGACATCCTAGCCACAACATTTAAAAATCTCTGTAATGCCAGTGGCTTTTCCTTTCATTTCACTCACCCACTACCATGGCCCCACCTTGGACCCTTATCACTGAAACTGTTTCTGGTCAACCCTCACCTGGACCACCCTCACAGTCTCCTGACCAATCATTCTGCCCCCAATCACAGTGAATCTTGGTTATAACCCCATCCTCCATCCCCATTCTACCCCACTTCTACACTCAAACTATTCTTCCACTGACCACTAGAGTGGGAGAATTCTTTAGAGTGACCTTTCTTTTTTTTTTCTTTTGAGACAGAGTCTTGCTCTGTAGCCCAGGCTAGAGTGCAGTGGCACGATCTCCACTCACTGCAACCTCCACCTCCTGGGTTCAAGCAATTCTCGTGCCTCAGCCTCCCAAGCAGCTGGGATTACAGGTGTCTGCCACCACACCCAGCTAATTTTTGTATTTTTAGTAGAGATGGGGTTTCACCATGTTGGCCAGGCTGGTCTCAAACTCCTGGGCTCAAGTGATCTGCCCGCCTTGGCCTTCCAAAGAACTGGGATTACAGGCATGAGCCACGGCGCCCAGCCTAGAGTGATCTTTCTAACATGTAAACCAGAAGGTGTTATGCCTCTGTTAAAAAGTCTACAGTGGTTCCACATCTACAAGGCCAAGTCAGGGTCCTTAGCCCAGCAGGCAGTACACCAGGCTACTGTTTAGCCTCTCATCGCCATAACCTGCCATTTTATGTTCTGACATCACTGAATACGGACAGCTCCCAGTTCCCCTTGCCATCTCTTGAAGCCTCTTGGCCCTCCCTCTGCCTGGAAAGGTCATTTTCCTGCTTCTCTGTAAAGATGTTCATTTCATCTTTACATCTTTCATCCAGCTCAAATACTAGCTTCTCTGAGGAGCCTTCTCTGCTTGGTCTGGGCAGTTATGCGCTTTCTCCTGCACTTCCAGCACTTTCTGATACAGCCATTGCAACATTTATCTTATCAGATTCATGAGGGCTGGAACCATTCCTCTTCATCTGTGTGTCTCAGTCCCGGGTGCAGGCCTGGTGCAAAGCTGGCTTCTGTAGACATTATGAAAGGATTGGAGGAATGAGTTCCAAAGTCTTCTGTATATAAGCAAGGTCAGAAGAGATTGAGCTCTTAAATTACTTAAACCTCTTCTCCCTTTTCCCTGGCTTAGTGCCCTGCCTGTATGATTAAATCCCCTAACAGAATCTACCCTGGCTTAGCACCACATACAAATCCTTCAGCACTGAGTCATGGAAAGGCTTCCAAGTGCTTAGAAAAAAAAAGAGACTGGTGCTTCAGAGATGGGAAGTAAGACAAGTGATAGATACAGAGATGTCCTTCCGCTTCTGAGGTATCACCCGCCTGGGAGAATTGGTGAATATTTTATATTAACATCAATCATGTGGTCAGCACTCTGCTAGCCACCGACAGTGAAGATAAAAGTTAAAACAACAGCATACCTTTGTTAATAATCACTTTCTATGTACCATCTACAACTTTGTGGGGTAGGTATCATGGTTATTCCTATTTTTTAGGTAAGAAAATGGGCTCAATATCACACAGTTAATAAGTGCTCCAATATTATCATCTTTCTCTACTGTCCTCACCCTTTCTCTCTTCACCGAGTCTTTCTCCTAGTGCTCATCACACGCACTCTAAAATAAACTTCTTCCTCCATCCTGCCTCGCCTTCTATTTACATTTCAACTTCCTTCTTTTCATCAGATGGTAACATTCTTGCCTTCCCACCACCATATACACACCTATTGACATCTGCCCTTATCCTATCCTTCTCTCCAGTTACCCCAGGAGAGTGGTCCCTCTTTCTCCTAAGACCAGTCCCTCCACTGCAGTTTGATGCTGTCCACCCATTTTCTCAGGAAACTTACACTATGAATTAACCTTCCTTTCATCTATAATAACATTTCCATTAAACTGTGCCCTTTCCATTGGCTTTTCAAAAAATTATGGTAAGAATACTTAACATGAGACCTACCCTCTTAACAGATTTTGAAGTGCACAATACAGTATTATCCATAAACACAATGTTGTACAGCAGATCCCTCACATAACTGAAATTTTATACCCATTGATTACCAACTCCCCCTTCTCCCTAGCCCTGGGCAATCACCAGTCTACTCTCTGTTTCTGTGGTGACTATTTTAGATGCCTCATGTAAGTGGAATGATACAGTATTTGTCTTTCTGTGGCTGGCTTATTTTACTTAGTATAATGTCTTCAAGGTTCATCTGTGTTGCAAATAGCAGGAATTCCTTCTTTTTAAAGGCTGAATAATGTTCCTCTTTATGTATACACCACATTAAATCCATTATGCATGGATTTTTTTTAAATGTGGTGTATACATAGAGTGGATATGGTTGTTTCCATATCTTGGCTATTGTGGATAATGCTGCAAGAAATATGGGAGTACTAATATATTTTCAAGATTCTTATTTCAATTCTTTTGGATAAATACCCAGTAGTGAGATTGATGGATCATATGGTAGTTTTATTTTTAATTTTTTGAGAAACCTCCATATTGCTCTCCACAGTGGCTGCACCATTTTACATCGCCCCCACAAACAGTGCACAAGAGTTTCAGTTTCTCCACATCTTCACCAACTCTTATTGCTTTATACTTTGATAATTGCCATCCCAACAGGTGTAAGATAATATCTCATTGTGGTTTTGATTTACATTTCTCTGAAAATTAGTGATTTGGGGCATCTTTTCCTATGCTGTTGTCCATTTGTATATCTTCTTTGAAGAAATATCTATCAAAGTCTTTAGCCCATTTTAAAAATGGCTTGTGTTTTGCTATTGAATTTTATGACTTCCTTATATATTTTGGAAATTAACCCCTGATCAGATGTACAGTTTGCAAATATTTCCTCCCATCCCATAGGCTGCCTTTTCACTCTATTGATTTTTTTTTTTTTTTGGCTGTACAAAAGCTTTTATGGTTGTTGTAATCCCACATGTCCATTTTTGCTTTTGTGGCCTGTGATTTTCATATCCATGAAATCATTACCAAGACTAATGTCATGAAGCTTTCCCCTATGTTTTCTTCTGAAAGTTTTACAGTTTCAGTTCTTATGTTCAAGTTTTTAATCCATTTTGAATTGATTTTTTGTGTATGATGTAAGATTGGGGCCCAATTTTATTCTTTTGTATGGGGATATCCAGTTTTGCTAACACTATTTGTTGAAGAGACTATCCTTTCCACTTTGCGTATTCTTGGCACTCTTGTCAAACATCAGTTGACTGTATCATATGTGGATTTATTTGTGAACTCTCTATTCTGTTCCATTAATCTATATGTGTCTTTATACCAGTACCATACTGTTTTAATTACTGTAGTTTTATAATATAGTTTGAAATCAGGCAGTATGATGCCTCTAGCTTTCCCTTCTTTTTCAAGATTTTGGCTATTTGGGGTCTTTTGTGGTTCCATATGAATTTTAGGGCTTTTTATTTCTGTGAAAAATGCTGTTGGGATTTTGATAGGGATTGCATTGTATCTGCCAATCACTTTGGATAGTATGGACATTATAAAAATACTAAATCTTCCAATCTATGAACACAGGATGTCTTTCCATTTGTTTATGTCTTCTTTAATTTCTTCCAGGCCTTGTTCTTGATCTTAGAGGAAAAGCTTTCAGTTTTTCATCATTGAGTATGATGTAGCTATGTTCTCCACACTGGCTTTTTTTTCTTTTTCTTCTTTTTTGAGTCTGCTTGCTAGAGAATACACTGGCTTTTACAGGTCCTCAATTCTGTCATTAAAACAGAACAAAATCACCCTCTTTCTCCCTGACTTTCACAGCAAACCACTGGAAAGACTTATTTATACGTGCAGCCTCCATTTCTCACCTTCCATTTTCTCCTCCACCAATTACATCTGGCTTTTGCCCTCCACGTCACTGACCTCTTGCTTAAACCACCTACGATCTCTTTTCCTAAGGCCAATGGACCTTTTTAGGTCCTCATCTTAATTCACTCCTCAGCAGCACCTATGCTTTCTCTTTTCGTCTTCAGGAAATGCTCTGCCCTTGGCTTTCATGACATTTCTCCCTCTTGGTTTTTCTCTCATCTCTTTGGTTCATCCTTCTCTGTCTCCTTTTCAGGACCACCCTCTTCTACTTGAGGTTTAATTCCAAGCCTTCTCTTCTAAGCCCACCCTCTCTCCCTAGGCACTCTCATCCATGCCATGGTTTCAGTTACCCCTAGATGTTGATGACTAACAGAGGCATAGCTCCTACCTGGACCTCTCCTCTGAACTCCTGCCTGTATATCCACCTGTTCTCTTGACCCATCCACTCAGATGGTTCAAAGTCTCCTGGCTGAGACTCACTCACAATGTTTGCCCCAAAGCCTGGTTCTTTACCACTGTTTCCTGTCTTAGGAAATGGCATCACCAACCACTGGTACAAAGCTGGAAGTCTGGAACTCATCCTCCACACCCTTCTCTCCCAACTCTCACATCCAAACCATCACTTCCTCTCCATTTTACCATCTCGAATTTCTCACATCTATGTCTCTCCACCATCACTACAAACTTTCCAGTCTAAACAACTGTCACTTTTTGCCTGGACTATATCAGGAGTCTGCTAACAGGTTTCCCTGGATCTTCTCATGACCACCTCAAATAAACTGTTCAATTATATAGCCAAAGTGACCTTTTTGAAATAGAAAATCTGTCATCCTACTTCTCAAGTACTTCAGTGACTACCCCTTGCTTTAGAATCAACCTCAAAATCCTTAATGTGGCTGATAAGATGAGGTATGTTTAACCCTTTCCTACCTCTTCCGCTTATGTTGTATGATTTCCCCTCTCATTCTCTGAACCCTAATTCTACTGGCCTCAAAATGCCATATTCTTTCTAGCCATGGTCTCTGCCCATTCCAGGAATATCCTCTCCCATCTCCCAAAGTCACCTCACCTCCTTAGCTCCTACTCATTCTTCAGGTTTTAGCTCAATCATCACTTCCTCAGGATGACTTCCAGCTCCTTCCTGAATGGCCCCAGGCCTTCTGATAAACACTCTTATAATACCATGCACCTCCGCTTTATAGCTTTTATCACAGTGTTACTTTATATTTGTTTTGTGACAAATTTGTTTCCCCTGAATGACTTCAAGCTTCATGAGGGTAGGGTTTTGACTGTCTCCTCCTATCCCCCTGCCTCCAACATTGTATCTCCAGTGACATTCAGTAAACACTTGCTGACATCTTGACAATGCAATCCTCACTTTTCAGCCCCAGCCCCCTCTAGCTTCTGGCCTCACTACTCTACTGATATTGTCCTTGATAAGTCATCAACAACCTTCTGACTGCCAAAACTGCGCTTCTGTGGAGCCCTGGTGTTCTACCAGCTGGATTGAGGGTTTCCTGCATTAAAACAGAATCCTGGTAGTCTTTCCCCAATTCACAGACAATAAATAAGCTGATAGAATATTCTCAATGTAAAGCTTTTGTTTCATAAAGTTTTCTTAACACTTGGCACCTGTGCTCTTCAATTTAACTCAAAATTATATTTTCAGTTATTTTTATTTATTTATTTTTGACAGAGTCTCACTCTGTTGCCCAGGCTGGAGCGCAGTGGCATGATCTCGGCTCACTGCAACCTCCACCTCCCAGGTTCAAGCGATTCTCCTGCCTCAGCCTCCCAAGTAGCTGGGATTACAGGCACATGCCACCATGCCTGGCTAATTTTTTTGTATATTTAGTAGAGGTGGGGTTTCAGTTTCATCATGTTGGCCAGACTGGTCTCGAACTCCTGACCTCAAGCAATCCGCCTGCCTTGGCCTCCCAAAGTGCTGGGATTATAGGCGTAGACCACCGCGCCTGGCCTATTTTTAGTTATTTTAATATATGAATAATTCATGGTATTCTCCAAAGAGCCCCACAGTTTCCATGGGTTTTATGACATAAACAAGTTTTTGAGACCCACTGGCCAAATCCAGAGAAATATTTTTTAGTCCTCTGATTTGTCTTCTTGTTGGTGTCTGCTACTGCTTATCATGCTGTTTATTCATTATAGCCACCATTATTTATTGAGCACACACTAGGTTTTCCCACAGCCCCTTATCCCTGCTTTTATGATGGTTACCACCTTCTTCTGTGATCTCTTCCATGTACTGTGAGTCCCTGGAGGGTATAGAGACCATGCTTTTCCTTTTTTCTCTCTCTCCATCATCAGCCCTCCACTTGGTCCAGGCACAAAGATCATGTTTTTGGAATGCAAGAGTAGATGAATGAAAGAATAAACAAACAAATAAAATGCTGAGGCAGAACTCGAATCCTCATCACCAGCACTCTTACTCCAGTGTTCTGCTACCTTCCCACTGAAATAGTCATAGTGACACAGTAGCTGGATATTTAAATACAACAGAAATGTTGATTTCACATGCCTGTTGTCAATACCTGTTGATTTTACCACACACATGAAAAATCATAGTTGACTATTTTATGGGGATATAAACGTTTCATGTTACAAGTAATTAAAAATGACACGTATTATGTCTGTGGCAGAAGTTAGGTAAATGACGAATTACTAAGGCTTTTTAAAACACTCTGTATTCTACTGTAACCCTGTGTCTTTGCCCAACCTGTTGTCTGAGTTCCACCCTTTCTCCTGAGCTTATGTATCAAAATCACTACTTTACCTTCAAGGCCCAGTTCAAAAATCACCTTCTCCAAGACGGACTTAATAATTTATCAGAGTTCCTTGGGCCAGTCTCTGCTTCACTTTAGCCCTGTGCACCTCACAGCATGTCACTTGCTCCTCTACTTAGTGTTTGCTTCTTTAGTCTGCAGAGTCCTGCTGGTGATGTGAATGTTCCTCTCCCGCACTGCCCACGGGCAACCTGAGCCTGGGGGCCATGCCTTGCTCATCCTTCTGTGTTCTCAGGGCTTTGATAACAGACATTTTCTGAATTCGATGTGGTTAAACTGGTCCTCCACTACTTGTATATTATGTAAACATCTTTATTTTTGGCCTAAGGTGATTTTTTAAAAAAAACTAATAGGGCTCCCTGACTTTACCTCTCCTTGCTGGGTTCTGGCAGCCCTACCTGAGAGCCCAACCCAGCTTCTTGCTTCCGCCACTGTGGGCAACAGCAGCACAAGAAAAAGCAGCTGCCTTGTGTGTTCCAGAATTTATTTGGGGAAAATTAGAGCTGTTTCCTTTTGAAGTGGAAACAGAGTCAGAGGTGAGCCCTGGCTAATGAGACGGAGGAGGTTTGCAATGAGAGAGGCTCTCAGGTCTCAGGCTGTTTTTTCCAAACAACAGACAGACTCCCAGCACAGACTTGGGGCTTAGTGGCCACCTTGCTGACCTTTCTCCTTGGGTGCAGACACAGGGCCTCACAAGCTCATCTTCACAGCCTTCCACACCACTGGTGTCTGGACCAAAGCAATGACAAGCTGCCCTCCTCCTAGTCCTCTTCCTCCTCCCCCTCCCCCTCCTCCCCCTTTCCCTAGGAACATCACATGCACAGTCTACTCAGCTCCAGCCCTAATGCACACACAGAAACAGAAATAAGAGAAATGGAAATCCAAACCCAGAACACTGACTGCTTTGTTTCTGAACTGTGCCTTGTACAAATCTATCCATACTGCAGAAATTTCAACTGATCCATCAAAGCATGCAATGCTCAGCCACATACTGTTATAACCCAAAACCAGGTCTGTAAGCACCCATGTGATGCAGTTGCGCCTGTGTTGCAGCTTACTGCGTAGAGAATGGAAAAGTCAGTGAAGGGAGAGCAGAAAGACATGCTGCTTGATACCAAAGAGCCTGGGCTCTCACATATACCCGAGATAAAGAGATTCAATGAAATAGTGTAGGCTTAACAGAGTGACTGAAACATAGAAAGCTCTCAATGAAGGCTTTCCACCTAATGGTGTTGGAGGACCCATCTTTTGTGGCTGGAAGCAAGTCCTTCTTCCATTGTTTCTGCTATTCAACAGCCTGTCCCATCACCCACCCCAAAAAGAAAGGCAGTACCTAATATCTCCCCCATCCCCTTTGTGTATCCATCGGCTTCCAGGCTGAGGGATCAGCAAAAATGGGTGCTTGGAAGTAGGGGGAACTGAGCCAGGCATCTGTGCTGATAAGAAATGCTCAAAGAGGCATGTAGGACACACTGATTGATGCAGTGACAACTGCGCCAATAATCTTCCTTCTTTCTCTGGGGCAATACAGCCCTAGACTCTAGGATAATGTCAAACCTTTTTTTTTTTTTTTCAAGCATCTCTCTCTTCACCTTTTTGAGGTCCAAATGCAACACCAGAAATAGCCCTCCTACATATCTTTTGCCCTTTCTGATGTCCAGTCACAGTGTTCCTCTTGCTCCTTTACCCAATCCTATCCAGTCACTGACACTTTATCCTGTACAAGGGAACATTAGGGCAATAGAGAAAGGGGTGGTTTCTATTTCTGCAGATTGTTTTCAAGGCTGGATGATCATAACTTGCCTACCCAGCTCAGAGAGCCTGCTGTCCAAAGACACCTCTCCCCAGCTTTCCAAGTACAACTCTGCATATTTCAAAGGAATACTGGATGGCCCAGATACTATGGGCACTGTGCAGTCTCACAGCCCTTTGGCTTTTAATCCAAAGGGAACCTCTCAAGCAACCAAAAGGGGGTGGGGTATGTCACCCCACACTGTTAAGCTGGAAAAGTGTTTGAGGGAACATATCAGGCACAGGACGGATAAAGAGAATTTTAAAATAGTTAACGTATTCCCATGGTTCAGAATTCAAAAGGTACAAAGGGTTTACAGGCCACTTTTCCTGGAGGTAACAGGTATGATTAGGTTTTGTGTCTATAGTTATACACAGACAAGCAAATACCGTAAGACTCTCCTTCCTCTTGTATAACACGAGCAGCAGCATATTATAAACACTCCAGGCATGTTGTTTTTTCCACTTAGCCATATATCTTGGAAATCATTCCATATCAGTTACATAGTAAACTTACTAATTCTTTTTTCCATGAATGAATAGGACGCTATTTGACTCTCTGGAAGTACCATAAGACACTTAACAAGTCTCCCTTTGATAAGCATGTAAGTTGTTCTTTCACAGTTCGAACAGTGCTATAATGTACATATATCTTTGTGCCCATATGCAAGTTTAACAACAAATTCAATTCCTAAAAATGGAATCACTAGGTCAGATGGCATGGGCATTTATAATTTTGACAAGCGTTTCCAAAAATGCCCTCCAAAGTTGTACCAATTTACTCTCCCAGCAGCAATATATGAAAGTACCTGTTTTTCTACAACCTCATCAACGGTTTATCTCTTTGATGTTTGCTAGTTGAAAGATTTGTACTTAATAAGAAATTAGTCCTTTGTGTAGGAGTTAAACCCTTGAGTGACAGAGAGAAGGAGGTGCTGGCTGTTTACCAGGCCAGCACTTTCTGAAGTCTAGAGTCTAATGGGGTTATAAATATCTCTTGGATCTACAAGTAAGAGTCTTTATTCACGACAATTCTGGATTTCCAGCTACCACATGTGTGTCTGTTCTTAATTGGAAGAAAGTGGCCCCGAGGAAGGAGTAGTGACTTTGGAACCAAAGAGACCTGGGCTTCAAGCTCTGCTCTGCCATTAACTAGCTTTATGATCTTGGCAAATCGTTTGCCCTACCCCCAAACTCAGTTTCATCACACGAAAAATGGGGAAATAATAGTAATTTTGCAAAACCTTGTGTCTGGCACATAGCAGGTACTTAATAAATGTTAGCAACTTTCATTAATGTTAATAATCACCAGGCCAGATTCTAAACCCCAGGGCACTTTTCACAATGGACAGACCCTGGAATGGCCCTACCAGAGTCAAATGACTTTTTTGTTAAGTGGCCACCCAGAAGATTCCCAACTTCTCCTCTCATCCACCTCAGCCTTCTAAAGTTTGCAGATCAGGAAAATCCCAGCGTGGGCCTCTGGGTGAGGACTGGACTGTGCTGGGGCCAGGCTCCCCTGTTACCAGCTGATGTTTGCACTCAGGCTGAAGCACTCCCTGAACTAAGCCGGGGTCATTTCCAGTTACAGACGGCAAGCTAGAGAAAAAACAGAGATTCTTGGGCCAAACAGGGGGACCTGCTCTCATCTGCACGAGCCCATCTCACCTTGCCTTTCCAGAACAGTATGCCTGATGAGGTCACTGAATGCAGATCTCTAGCCCTGGCAGGGCCGCTGCCGACCTGCCTGATGCCCCAGCAGGACCCTCCGAGAGCCACACATTACTTCCCCTCTGGACGCCAGCATGACCCTGTATGTACCTGCTGGTTTAGATGCTCTTAGGCATGGGAACTGAAACCTCCCTAGAGAAGGCTAAGAAAATCTGTTTTCAGAGCATGTACCTTTACTGTTCCTTCCCCGGGGTCCACCTCTTTCAGGGTCTGAACATCTGTTACATGCAAGTATTTCATTAGGGCAGAAGGAAAGCTGCCTTTCCCCTCAGGACACAGACTCCAGCGAATCTTAGGCAAAGCGAACATGCGGGATTGAAGTCCGCAGTTATTGTTTGTCTCCCACACGACATAAAACATGTGTCTGGCTCAGCTGCTAGAGGACCAAGCAGGACACAGACGCAACTGCGCAGACGTCGGCCCTGCCAGCCACGCTGCGGCCCCCTCGGAATCTCAGGATGGGGCCCCCTGGGCGCCCTGGGGGAGGGCCCAGGTGGGCGAAATGACAGGAGAAAGTGCCTGCGGGCCTCCGCCTGCAGGTTGGATGACTGCGTCCCCGTCACGTCAAACTTGCCAGGACTAGCAAACTTCCAGGGCCCCACAGTTCCACTCAGAGGAAAGGAACCCCCAGTGTGACAGGAAAACACGGCTGGTGTGTGTCGGCCAAAGGGCGCTGACCGAGGGAACAGATCTGCACCCCTGCCTTCCCTCGCGGCCTTCGGAGCCGCAGAGAACCAGGATGCCACCCACCCAGGGCCCCGGCGCGCGGCTCTCGGCCTCTACCCGCCCCACCCAGGCCAGGCCGGGCGGCGGGGTCCCAGCAGCCCAATGCGGGCCTCGTCCCCACACTGCCTTCTGCTTGCCCGCTCTGCTCTCTGCTTGGCGAGGCCCTCCTCTGGGCCGCGGGGCGGAGGCTTCCGTGTGGCCGGCGCCTTGAGCGCGCAGGGCCCTCTGGAATCGGAGTGCGGTCGCCCGCTCTGGGGCCTCGGGAGCAAGGACACCGTGGCCCCACGGGCACGTCCGGCTTCTCCGTCCTACCCCCGCTGTCCTGGCCCCAGACTCGCTGGCCGAGACGCCGGCTCCCACAGGCCCTGCCGCCTGCATGCCCACGCCGCGCCGCGAAGGCACTTCGCCCTCTTTATTTTGTAAAACTTCGGAAAAATCACCAGCAAACCGAGCCCCGGTCTCAAGGTTGCCCACAGTTGCCGGCACGAATCCGGACTCACTGACCGACGGCGGCGCATTGGCCCAGCAGACCCCGCCGGTCGGCCCCCACCCTACCCGGGTCCCCTGCCCCGGCCTCATGCTCCCCGGGTGGCGGCGGGCGCGAGGCGCAGCAGCAGCAGCGGCGTTCGCGTGAGGTCCGGCCCGGCTGAAAGCGCAGAGAAGCGGGTCGCTGCAGACACGCTGAGTAGAGCGCCTTCGGCACGGCCCGGGGGCAGGGACCCGGCAAGTCCGGCCCCGAGGCGCGAGCACCGCCACCCGCGGTCTGGCCACGAGGCCGGAGATGCCCCCGAGTCGCCGCGCCCCTCGGAGCGAGAGGCCCCTGGCGCGGAGAGGGAGAGCCAGGGCGCAGACCCAGACCCAGTGGGGAACTGCTACGCTGAAGGCGGCGCGGTGGGCAGAGGGAGGCAGCCGGGGCGCGCTTACCCGGGTGTTGAGGCGCCCTCGAAAGTACGCGGTGGCCAGACACATCCCCGCGCGGAGCCCGAGCCCCGCGGCTCCTCAGCCCGCCCGCGCTCCGCCCCGCCCCTCCGCTCGCTTCCCTGCACGATGAGGCCCCGACCCGTTACCGCGGCTGAGCAGCTCCGCTCGGGCAGCGACTCCCGCGTTCGGCTCCCACGGGGTCGCAGCGCTTCCTTCCGGGCGCCCGCGGCTGGGGCGGCACACGTGAGGCTCCGCGGCCTCCCCGGCGCTCCGAGGACTGCCCTGCTCCGGGCGTGGAGCCTCATCGCCCCTCCAGGTGGCCAGGGCTGGGGGCAGGTACCGCGCGACCTGATTGGCGCTGGCCGGAGTCCGGGGAGAATCCCCCGCCAGAGAGGCTGATGCACGCGGGCCAAGTGAAGCCACGCAGTGAAACAGCGCAACGGGCGCCTTCCAAACACCCCTGCTTAGCTCCGCTGCCTTTTTGCCTAAGAAATGTAAACTCGGGAGGCGGGCGCCCTGGGAACTCCTCAGTACAGGGGACTTTGCGCCCTACAGATCGGGTCCAGGACGGAAAATTCGGAGAGCATGAGAATCTTAGGGACCAGGGTGTGTCGCTATCCACTGGAAAGAGACTGCCTCGAGAGCCTCCCGAAGGGCTCCTCTGTGTTCCTATTTCCGGCCCGCACTGTGCCCTGGAAATCCAGGGACACCTGGATGTCCCCGCCGCTGAGGGGTACCCGGGCCTCGTGGCAGGGCGGGATCAGATCAGTCAGGGTGTGATTAGAGCTGTGACGGTGAAGTCTGGCAGGAAGAGGCAGGAAGAGAGAGAAGCAATGCCTCGACACGAGGAGAAACCTGAATGGTGCGCTAGATTTCTTGTCTGAAATCACCTTCTTTTAATGTCTTAAAACTCTACGAGTTGCTTATGTGCTGTAGCCCAGCCAATAAGTTCTGACATCAGTAATTCAGAGGGTCTGCTGAGAGAACATGACGGCCTGAGAGGGGATAAGCTGTCACTTCTCCGCACTTCCGAAGCATCTCTATATGGAACGTTTACCTGTTCCGGTCTGATCATCTTTCTCTTGATCCTGCTTTCCGATCTTGATTGGACTGAAGACAGCGAGGACAGAGAGGTGGGGTCAACCCGGTTAATGCTCGAGGAGGGAGCGTTCCCACTACATCAACAGTTTTCCTCTCTTCTTAGGCAGGTTAGTTCGGGGGATTCAAGGCAAAGGTGATCAGGGAATCAATTTGAAAAACAAAAACAGAAAACTCCAAAACATTTAAAAACTGTGGACCCTCAGCCTAGGTCCAACTTCTAAAGAAGGGGAGTAAGAAATTTAGCACCTGGAGCAACCTTATTATTCCTAATACACTATTAAAAAACAAAAATCCCAAGGCAAGCCACCACCTCATCATGCCAGCAAGTCTACTGTTGTTGCAGCACACTCCACTTTTTACTCTAACTCTACTCACAGGTTTTACATTTTGAGCTCAGATTTTCATGTGCCGTCTTTTCTCAGCACAGTTAAGGCTCGTGCCTACATTCTTCCTCATCTCAAAGGCAAAACAATGAAATATGAAGAGGACGTGTGATTTTGTTATAAACTGTAACACAGAAAAGTGAAAACAACGTACCTTCATAGCCTAATGAATCATAAACCAAACACCACCCAGGTCATTGCTACCACCCCAGAAGTTCCCCTGCTCCACCAATTCCCTTCCACAAGTCCTTCCCTTCCCCCTAAAGCAACTATCCTGACTTTATGGTAATTACTTCCTTATGTATCTTTATAGTTTCTACCAATTTGTAATGTATCCCTAACCACTACAGTTTAGTTTTGCTTGGTTTTGAACTTTCTATAAATTGAATAATATTGCATGCATATTTTTGTGTGTGTCTGGCCTCTTCTTCCATTTGGCTGTAAGAGTCATCTACTTTTGTGGCATGTAGTTGTAGTTCATTCATTTTCATTGCTACGTAATATTCCCTTGTATGGACATATCACAATTTCTTTGTCCATTCTGGCACTTTAGGCATTTGGGTTTTTCCCATTGGGGCTATTACAAATGCTATTGCTAATGACATTTTTGTGTATATCTCCTGGTATGCAAGTGCAATCTTTAGGATGTATACCTTGGGGTGAAATTACTGGACTATAGGGTATGCATATATTTAGTTTTATTAGATCATGCCAAATTGTTTTCCAAAGTGGCCACAAAATTTAGACTCCCATCAGAGATGTACGGTAATTGCCATTGCTCCGCATCCTTGCCAAAATATAATATTATTAGACTTCTTATTTTTTGCCAGTCTGGCGGAGATGTAATGGTGTCTCACTGTGATCTTCGTTTCATATCCCTAATTACCAATGAAATTGGGCACTTCTACATATGTTTATAGGCTACTTGAGTTTTCTGTTTTCTGAGTGCCTGTTCAAATGTTTGCCCGTTTTTTTGAGCTTTTTCTTATTGATTCATAAAAGCTGTTTATAAAGTCTAGCTGCTACCATGCCTTGGTCAGTTAGAGACTGCAAGTATCTTCTACTCATTTAATGGTATCTTTTGATCAAGAGTCGCTTTTTAAATTAGAACTTTCATTTTGAGATAATTGTAGATTTGCAGGCAATTGTAAGAAATAATACAGAGAGATTGCAAGTACCCTTCACCCAGTTTCCCTCATTGGTAATATCTTGCAAAAACTATAGTAAAATATCATAATTAGGATATTGACATTGACACAGTCAAGATACACAACATTTCCACCACCGCAAGATCCCTCATATTGCCCTTTCGTAGCCACACCTGTTTCCCCTGTGCATCCTTCCCCATCTCTAATCTCTTGAAACCACTTACCTGTTTCCCATTTCCAAAATGTAAAATGGTACATTTTGTGATTTCAAGAATGTTATTTAAATGAAATCATTTGTATCCTTTCGTATCAATATATGTAACCTTTTGAATTTTTTCCCATGCAGCAACCTGAGTTGCAGGTTGTTGTATCAGTATTTTGTTCCTTTTTCTTAGTAGTATTTCATGGTATGAATGTACCACCAGCTTGTTTAACCATTCACTTAATGAAGGACATTTAGGGTTTTTTCCCCAGTTTTAGGGGTATTACAAATTAAGTTGGCTGAGGTGGGAGGATTGCTTGAGCCCAGTAGTTCCAGACTGGCTAGGCAACATAGTGAGACCCTGTCTCTACATAAAAAAATGAAAAATTAGCTGGGTGTGGCTGCACACACCTGAAGTCCCAGCTACACAAGAGGCTAAAGGGGGAGGATCCCTTGAACCCAGGAGTTGGAGGCTGCAGTAAGCTAGGATTGAACCACTGCACTTCAGCTTGGGAGAACAGAGCAAGATGTCTCAACAACAACTACAACAACAACAACAACAACAAAAACCAAATAAAGTTGCCACAAACATTTGTATACAGGTTTACAAGTGAGCATACATTTTCATATCTCTGGGATAAATGCCCAGGAGAACTATTTCTACTTTGTAAGGTAAATGCCCAGGGCAACTATTGCTAGATCGTATGGTAGTCACATGCTTAGTTGTTAAAGAGATTGCCAGCCTGTTTTCTAGAGCAATTGTACCATTTTACATCCCAACAAGGAACATATGAATGATCCAGCTTCTCCACATCCTTGGCAGGATTTGGTGTTGTCAATATTTTAAAACTTTCACCCATTCTTATACATGTATAATGATGTGTCATTGTGATTTTAAATTCCATTCCTCTAATGACTACTGATGTCAGACGTCTTCAGGTGCTCGTGCTTACTTGCCATCCTTATTTCCACCTATATGCAATCTTTGGTGAAATCTCTGTTTACGTCTTTTGGTCATTTGCTAATTGGATTGTTTTGTCTTTTTGATTGTTGAATTTTCAGAGTTCTCTATATAGTCTAGATAAGGGGTGTCCAGTCTTTTGGCTTCTCTGGGCCACATTGGAAGAAGAAGAATTGCCTTGGGCCACATATAAAATATGAAATAAAAAACACTAACAACAGCTGATGAGCTAAAAAAAAATCACAAAACAATTCTCATAATGTTTTAAGAAAGTTTAAAAATTTGTGTTGGGCCGCATTCAAAACCATCCTGGGAGGCTTGTGGCCAGTGGGCCATGAGTTGGACAACTTGGTCTAGATCCTGGTCCTTTTTCAGATCTGTGGCTTGCAAATATTTTCCCCCAGTCTTTTCATCCTCTTTACATGCACTTTGTAGAGAAATTTTTAAATTTTGATAAGGTCTAATTTTACTATTTTTTCTATTATGGAGCATGTTGTTGGTGTCAAGACTAAGAACTTTCTGGCTAGCCCTAAACCCCAAAGGTTTTCTCCAATTTTTTTTTTCTGTTTCATGTTCTGTTGGTAATCCATCATAAGTTAATTTTTGTATAAGATGTGAGGGCTAGGTTGAGCAGCTCCTTCTCCTTCTCCTTCTTCTCCTTCTTCTTCTTGCCTAATAAGGTCCAGTTGCTCTGGCATCATTTGTTAACCATTTAATTGCTTTTGCACCTTTGTCAAGAATCAGCTGGGCATATTTGTGTGGGTCTATTTTTGGATTCTCTATTCCATTCCATTGATCTATGTGTCTATCCCTCCACCAATACCATACAGTCTTGATTACTGAAGCTATATAATAAATCTTGAAACTGGGTAGTCTGATTCTGCCCACTTTATTTCTTCTATTCAAAATTGTTTTAGCTCTTCTAGTTCCTTTGCCTTTCTGTTTAAATATTAGAATAATCTCCTCTATATCTATTAATACAAAAATTCTCATTGATATTTTGATATAAATTAGGGAGAAAGCATTCAGTCTTTCATGATTAATTATAGATTAGCTATAGCTATCTAATTTGCCTTCTATTTGTATTTTTCTGAGAATTTTGTCATAAATGGGTGTTGAATTTTGTCAAATGCTTTTACATTAGTTTGTATAGCCATGTGATTTTTTCTTTTTTTAGCCTTTTAATATGGTGGATTGCGTTGATTTTTGAAAGTTGAACCAGCCTTGCATTCCTGAAAGCCTACTTGGTCAAAGTGTATAAATCTTTTCACATATTGCTAAATTCTTGGTTTTTAGATTTTTTAAACGCAGCTTTATTGAGGTATAATTGATATAAAAAACTACATATTTTTATGATATTTTTGCTTTTATTATTATTTTAAATTGACATGTAATAATTGTACATATTCATGGAGTACAATGTGATACTTTGATACAAGTATATAATGTGCAATGATCAAATCAGGGTAATTAGCAAATACATCACCTCACACATTTATCATTTCTTTGTGTTGGGAACATTCAAAATCCACTCTTCTAGCTATTTGAAAATATACAATTAATTCTCACCCTAAAGTGCTACAGAGCACTAGAATTTATGCCTTCTATTTAGCTGTACTTTGGTATCTGTTAACCAGCCTTTGGTCATCCCCTCTCCCTATTCCCCTTCCCTTCCTCTCCACTTCTATGATACCAACTTTTATAGATTCCACATGTGCCAAGAACATGCAGATTTATCACTCTGTGCCTGGCTTATTTAACTTAACCTAATGTCCTCCAAGCTCATCCATGTAAACTGCACCTATTTAACGTATTCAATCTAATGAGTTTGGACATACTGCGAAACCATCACTACAAATCAAGGTGATACACATAGGCATCACCTCTAAAAGTTTCCTTGCATCTCTTCGCTTTTTTTTTTTTTTTTTTTTGAGACAGAGTCTCACTCTGTTGCCCAGGCTGGAGTGTAGTGGTGCGATCTCCACTCACTGCAAGCTCTGCCTCCCAGGTTCATGCCATTCTCCTGCCTCAGCCTCCCGAGTAGCTGGGACTACAGGCGCCTGCCACCACGCCCAGCTACTTTTTTGTATTTTTAGTAGAGACGGGGTTTCACTGTGTTAGCCACGATGGTCTTGATCTCCTGACCTTGTGATCTGCCCGCCTCGGCCTCCCAAAGTGCTGGGATTACAGGTGTGAGCCACCGCGCCCAGCCGCTTTTTGGTCTTTTTTGATGGGGCGTTCGTTGTTGTTGTAAGAACACTTAACATGAGATCTACCCTCTGAACAAACTTCTAAGTGCACAGTCCAGCATTGTTAACTATAGGCATTATGTTGTATGGCAGATCTCTGGAATTTATTCATCTTGTATAACTGAAACTGTATAGCCATTGAACAACAACTCTTCATTTCCTCCTTTCTCCCAGCTACTTGGAAACCACTATTTATTTTCTGCTTCTGTGAGTTACTATTTTAGATACCTTATGTAAGTGGAATTATGCAATATTTTTCCTCTTCTAACAGGCTTATTTTCACTTAGCATCATCTCCTTCAGGTTCATCCATGTTGTCACAAATAGCAGGATTTCCTTCTTTTATAAGGGTGATAGTATTTCCTTGTATTTATATACAATACATTTTTCTCCTTACATGTCAGTGGACATTTGAGTTGTTTTGATACCTTGGCTATTGTGATAATGCTGCAATGAACATGGGAGTGCAGGTATCTCTTTGAGATACTGATTTTTTAGATATATATCAGAAGTGGGATTACTGGATCATATGGTTTTCAATTTTAAATTTTTTGAGGAAAAAATTTAAAATTTGAGGAAATGTCATACTATTTACCGCAGCAGCTGTACCATTTTACATTCCAACCAACAGTGTACAAAGGTTCCAATTTCTCCACAGCAATGCCAATACTTGTTACCTTTTGACTTTTTTTTTCTTTTTTCTTTTTTTTTGAGACTGAGTCTTGCTTTGTCACCCAGGCTAGAGTGCAGTGGTGCAATCTCTGCTCACTGCAACCTCTGCCTCCTGGGTTCAAGTGATTCTTCTGCCTCAGCCTCCCAAGTAGCTGGGATTACAGGCTGCCACCGTGCCTGGCTAATTTTTTTTTTTGTATTTTTAGTAGAGATGGGGTTTCACCATCTTGGCCAGGTTGGTCTCGAACTCCTGACTTCGTGATCCACCCGCCTTGGCCTTCCAAAGTGCTGGGATTACAGGAGTAAGCCACCATGCCTGGCCCACCTTTTGACTTTTTGAGAACAGCGCCACCCTAACAGGTTTGAGATGATATCTCAATATAGTTCTGATTTGCATTTCTCCGATGATTAGTGTGTTGAACACTTTTTTATATACCATTTGGCCATTTGTATGCCTTCTTTGGAGAAATGTTTATTCAGGTTCTTTGTCCATTTTTAGTTGGGTTATTTTTTTTTTGTCACTGAGTTGTATTAATTTCTTGTATAGTTCAGATATTAACCCTTATCAAATATATGGTTCGTAAATATTTTCTCTTTCCAAGGTTACCTTTTCATGCCACTGATTGTTTTCTTCGCTGTGTAGAAGCTTTTTCGTTTAATGTAGTCCTACTTGTCTGTTCTTGCTTTTGTGACCTTTGCTTTTGGTGTCGCATCCAAGAAATCATTGCCAAAACCAGTATCAGGAAGATTTTTCCCTACGTTTTCTTCTAGGAGTTTTATAGTTTCAGGTCTTACACTTCAGCCTTTAATTCATTTTGAGTTAACATTTTGTGTATGGTGTAAGATAATGGGTTCAATTTCATTATTTTACATGTGGCTATCCACTTTTCCCAGCCCCATTTATTGAAGAGACTCTCCTTTTCCCATTGTATAGACTTGGTACTTTCGCTAAATATCAGTTGACAGCGAGTCACCAAATCCAGCCCACGCAAGTGCGAGTGCTGCTCCACTTCCCATCCACCCTGTCTTAGAATGTAGCTCTTTCGGCTGGGGGCGGTGGCTCACGCCTGTTATCCCAGCACTTTGGGAGGCCGAGGTGGGCTGATCACGAGGTCAGGAGATGGAGATCATCCTGGCTAACACGGTGAAACCCCGTCTCTACTATAAATACAAAAAATTAGCCGGGCTTGGTGGCGGGCGCCTGTAGTCCCAGCTACTCAGGAGGCTGAGACAGGAGAATGGCGTGAACCCGGGAGGCAGAGCTTGCGGTGAGTGGAGATCACACCACTGCACTCCAGCCTGGGCGACACAACGAGACTCCGTCTCAAAAAAAAAAAAAAGAATGTAACTCCTTTACGGTTCCAACTCAAAGCAGGAGGTGGTTTAGCAACATCCATACCTTTGGTGAGCCATGAACTCCAACTTTTGACCTCTAACCAGGATTGCCAAATAATCCCAGTGACACTGAATACAAGGCTCATTTCTTCTGATTTCTGCCTTTTCTTGGAGCTTAAAACTAGTAACTTCTTATTAACGTATTAGCTCTTTGATGCTTTTAAGAAGATTTTAAACATATTTTATCCAATCTTTTTAGTTATCTTTAGCTTGCCCTTCAGGAGTATGGGTCTGAATTATTTAATCTACCTTTTTCAGAAACAAAATCAGTTGCTTGTCTGTTATTGTTATTGTTTAATCTGGGGGGACTTATTTTGAGTGAAAACTGTCTTTTTGCTAAAGATTTACAGAGCTACATCAAGGAAAAACGTAATTACCCACCCCTTGCTTTGTCAGGTGCACTCTAGCTCAGTAAGTTCTAATATAAACTTTTTTTGTTTTAACTTTTAATATAAACTCAAAGGACCATTCAGACAGAGGCCACATCACATAACAGGAATGGCCTAAAACTCAAATGTCAACCTAGTCTCCCTGGCCAATTGAAACAGCTCTTCCTCTCTTACCTAATGAGGCCAGTCCTTTCTTCCAATGTATTTTATGTTGGCAGTATAATTGGTGGGGGTGGGATTCTTTTTACTTGAAGACAGGTTCATCTGGTGGAAGCTTCCTGAAATACTGCAATGGACTGAATGTTTATGTTTATGTACCCCCTACCTAAATTCTATGTTGAAATTCTAACCCGCAAGGTGATGGTATTTGGAGGTGGGGCCTTTGGCAGGTGATTAGGTGAATGGGATTAGCACCCTTAAAATAGAGACCCCCGAGGAGCTCATTAGTCCCATCCAGCACGTGAGGACACAGCAAGAAAGAATCATCCATGAATCAGGAAGTGCGCCTCCACCAGAAACGGAGCCTGCTGCTACCTTGATTTAGGACTTCCCAGCTTATGGAACGGTGAGAAATAAATTTCTATGTTTTTATTGATTGGTATTATTATGGCAGCCTGAACAGACTAAGACAGATATAAAAAAAGGAGTATTCGTTTAATTTCTTCCATTTGGCCAAGTCTGCCATCTGGCATTCAAGTTTTTCTTTTTAAAGATGTCAAGTACTGTTTAGTCAATGATTAAGATGACAGCTTTCTCTAGTCAGGAGCCAGATTATTAAGCCTGGCTCAGTGGTGTTCTCCTATATAGGTCTACAGTCTTATTTACAACTTGAATTTCAAAAATTTCTGACAGTCAAAGTTTAAAAAAGATCTGTTGAGTGCAACATTTGAGCTGAGTTGATGTGATTTTGTGGTCAATTTGAAACTAAAGTGAGGCTATCTAAGCTTTTATTCACCTCACTTGGTGTCGATATTTATTCATTTTGCTGCAAAAACATTGATGCGTTTGCTGCTCCAGACACTATTGGGGTGTGTTGTGCTAATAAACAGGAACACACCAATTTACCTTTCTAAAATTAGGGGTAAATTGATTTTCAAAAAATCGTTCTCCATGAGGCAAGAGGAAAACTGTTATTCCTGGGATAGGAGGAACAAGGAGGAAGATAAGACGACAGTGGATACAGGGAAATGGGGAGAAGACTTTGAGCATCATCATGTCACCCCTTCCTGTGACCTTCTCCCAACCCTTCAGCAAAGTTGCTCTACTAACAGCATGCATTCTGGTGAGTGAATCCGTGGATGTGTGGGACCAGGTGGAGAGAGTTGTCTTTGTGCCTGTTTTGAAGTGGGTCAGAAGAGAGGTAGCACGTGTGGATACAGGAGCACAGAGACAGAAATTTGAGTGCTGAGTTCTGAGAACTCCCATAAATTATGGGGGATGAGGGGAGCATCACTGTCTCACAAGGCCTTGGAATTAGGATTCTGTTAAGGTATCATCAATTATATAAGGAACAGAGCATGCTACCTCTGTGAGGGTCTTAATTTTATCTTGTATTTATTTAGCTTTACGTGTTTTTCATAATTTCCTCCCTTTCCTGGTCTCCCTAATACAAGTGAAGCATCTATCCTCTCTTGAGACAAGATTTTGTGTTTTATAGTCATTTCTTGGGAACCAGGAATTATTTAATTTGCATTTCAAATAATCATACTGCAAAAACAGATAATATGGTCAATAGGCAAATGATTAAAATGATTAACAGCTTGAACCTTATAATCAGACAAACTGGATTTGGATCCTTTCTCAGGGAAGTTAATCTTTCTAAGCCTTAGTACCTCAGTTGCAAAAAGGGAAATAAATACTCCCTATGTATTAAGGTTGTACATGTGGAGGATGCTAGGCCCCATGCCCTAAGCATAGTGAGAATGCAATACATGATAGCTTTAAAAAATATTGAGAGTTGTCCTGGTCCCTGCCTCCTCGGTATGTGCTTCATATTCACATTACCAGCCAAGAATCCCTTTTTACTTTTACTCTGTAGGTGGCCTTTCTGAGCAGGTCTCTGTCCACATCCTCTCTTATGGCTCCTGTCACCTGCCCTCATCTCCAGAACCGCTGATGCATGAGACTAACAATCATGTAAACAATCTTTTTTTTTTTTTTTTTTTGAGGCAGAGCCTCACTGTGTTGCCCAGGCTGGAGTGTAGTGCTGCGATCTCAGCTCACTGCAACCTCCACCTCCCGGGTTCAAGCAATTCTCCTGCCTCAGCCTCCTGTGTAGCTGGGACTACAAGCTCACACCACCACGCCTGGCTAATTTTTGTATTTTTAGTAGAGACAGGGTTTCGCCATCTTGCCCAGGTTGGTCTCCGCCCCTGAGCTCAAGTGATTCACCTGCCTCATCCTCCTAAAGTGCTGGAATTGCAGGTGTGAGCCACCGCATCCTGCCTAAACAATCATTTATAACCAGCACAGCTGCTCTCAAGATCCAATGTGGTCAGTCTCTTATCTTGGGAGGGTATGAATATTACTCATTAAAAAACAATGTGCTGGCCGGGCATGGTGTACTTTGTCATGACTGAGTTAAAGTAATTGGTACAGCAAACTGAGGGTCAAAAAACATGTGTGGTTCTGTGGGGACATAGTAACAGTGCCCACACTGAAAAAAGCTTTGCCCAGCACCAAAGAGCTTTAGCGCATCTACGTTTCCATATAAAACAAAGTTCACATCCAATTTCTGTTTTGGCATGGGTCACCAGAAGATATTTAAGGATGAATCTGTTCTTGAACAAAAAGTCACAAAACAGCTGTGGGGTAATTTAGTAAATGAGAAAGGAGCAATTTCTTATTCAGATTTGAAACCTCTGTAAGTGATTCCTGCAATTGCTGTAAAACCTTAAGTCGAAGAAGAATGATTTAACAAAATAGAATTTGTTGGCCTTTGGTCTGTTTTTAGCTACCGGAAATAGGCAAGCTTCCATATTTATCTTTCTCAGCACAATACCATATTCGACAATTAATTCACATGGTTGCGACCTTCTGTGGGTTTATGAGACCTGGGATTATTAGCCCATTTTACACATGGGGATAGAGTATATAGCTGGCTGACTCAAGATTATGCAAAAATATCTGAATAGACCTAGAACTTGGTTGTTGGCACTGTGGTCTCACTTTGCTTTCAAGGATGTAATATTTGCCCTCTACAATGATGTAATATTTGCCCTTTACAATGATGTAATATTTGCCTTTTGCAAATATGACTTTAGTGTGTTTATAAACAGGTAAATGGGCAGGAGGGAGAAAAATGGTATTCTAGTAATAAACAGGCTACATGAAGACACAAGGGAGTTATGAGGGGTTGTTCCAAACCCTGCAGTTTGGCAATGCTTAGTCTTGCTGGGATGGCCGCAGTCCCGAGCACTGTTTATTTAGCTCAAGGTGGGCATCACAAGTCAACATTTTCTTCCTATATTGGAAGTTATCGTTAAAAATCTATCACATAAATTTACTTGTTGATTCATATTTCATGCCTTATGGAGCAAACTGCTCTATTTCCTGTGGAAATTTCATTCCGGTTGCTTTCAATACTGTTATGATCGCTATCTAGAGAAGAACCCTAAATCCTTGTACTGAATTCAGTATTGCTCTCTGAGGCTCTCACATCAGAAATGGTTTGTTCGCTGTCATCTGGCCATTTACAGCTGCTTCACTTCTTCCTCTGCTACTCCACATCCAAACTCACATTTGTAGCTTTTCATGGTATATTACCTCATAAATCTATATACCTTCTCTCTTCCCAGGTCATCCTGTCTCAATTTGTTTTAACCCTCCAATATGAAATATATTTGTCCCCTGACTGTATACGCAATACTAGAAAAATCTTTGCTTAAACCTAACGAAGAAAGCACAATTAACCTTTTCAAAAAATGTATCAGGTTTGTATCACCAAAAACTAATTGTAGGTGCTGATATATAACTTTCTCTTTTGCAAATTCATTTTAATTCCAAATTAAATACAAATTATTAAATAAAAAATAAATAAAAATTCCAAAGTAAGTACCTGGCTCAGCAGAGAAACCTCTGTGTAAACCTTGGGCTTTCCTAAAAGAAAAAGCGTTTACTCTAACAATTAGCTGTGGGCACCAGATAGAATTGGCACTCATATTCTTTCCTGTTGTTTTCCCTACCAACACTGATTTTGAGCTTTGTATGCCATCTATTTATTGTTGTTGCTCATGTAGTTTTCAAGATTTGCTGAATGCAAATTAGTGTCTTTTTTCACAAAAAGAACCTTAAGAAAACTATTTTGTACATAAAAGAGTGCTTTTTTGCATATAAAAATAGTTTTAAGAAAAGAGCTTTAAGAGCTCACAAAAAATATATAGATTCTGGTTTTAGATCCAGCACAATAACTTGCATAGCTGAGCAGTTAGTATTTTCTACCAATGACAACAAAGGCGTTAATTTCAGCTATAGAGACATAAACACCTCCTTCTGAGTCTTCCCATGGCACTAGTTTCTACTTTATATCAAATGCAGAGAAAGGGGGTGTCACTTAGGGGGCCTTTACTTTCCAAGAAACTTACTGCCAGTCCTCTAAGGCAAGAGTCTAAGTGTTGCTTCTGACTCACCAAAGCTACAAAAGAGGCCAGATGTGAAGGCTGTAACATCTGTCACCCCATGATCACCAGGATTGGTCTGAGTAACTTTGCTTCCTTGGATGGGGATCGGGGGTTCTCCTCCTTCTGCACCGTCCTACGTTCCCAGAAAGAGGAAATCATTTCTTAGCCTTCATCTTCTGCTGTTTTAAATCACTGTATGGATGCCAGCACGTGGCATTCGGATGGCTTCCCCTAATGGCACTCAGTGCTTGCAAGTGGGAGGATAAATGCCCCTGTGTGATGTGTAAGGTGACTGTGACATCAGGATAGTGAATTAGGATGGGGCTCTTTGTGATACCTAACCTGTCTTTCTTTTTGATTACCTATCTCAAACGCTGTCCTCATTTTGGCCAGGACTGATGGAAGGCCAGATCCCAAAGGTAGGAGGCTGATGCTCAAATCTCCTAATGGAGCTTGACAGCAGCAGGATTAAAAGCACAAGTGCAGCACCCAGAAAGCAGTGCAGGAAGGCATATGCATCCTCGCTATGCCCATTATCATGCTATCAGCTCTTTCTTTTAGAGAGCTGAACCATAAAGATAAATCTTTTCATAGAAACAGAAGTTTAAAAAAATACAAATGATGAAAGGGCTTTGGAGAGTGGGAAAAGAGGCAGAAGTAAACTTCGCTGTGGTATTTCTAGGGGCCAGGAGCTGGTCTTGTCTGTAGAATAAATCCCTTTGGGGAAGCAGAGATATCAGTATGCAAAGGACAAAATGACAATTGCAGTAATGCTACTCTGATAGCTAGATTCATTTGTAAAACCAGGCCAACTCTGAAAGCAGCTACTGACTTATTCTCTTAGAACAAGTAACAACTGTTACAGGCAACTAGGAGCCTTCTCAGAATGGCCCAGCTAGGTGACTTTCCTCTGACATCCTTAGCATTGTACCTCTTGGGTCTACATTTCCACATTTGGCACTGAATTATTGTTGCTTTGCTCTGTTATTGAACTGTTTCACCTGAGTATCCCTTGCTTCCCCAGTGAAACTCTAAGATCCTTGAGGGTAGAACAATGTATTAAAACTAATTTAAAAATATTTACAGAGTGTCTATATTATGTACCTAACTGGAGGGAATTCAAATAAGTGTAAGGGGCTCACAATTATAGTTGGCAAAATAAAACACATACATAGAACACCTATATGGCAATGCAAGGCAATGACTGTTGAAGTCACAAATACATAGGATATATTATCAATATACACCAAGTTTCTTTGGAAAGAGAGACTATTCTAAAGAAACAACAAGGGAAGACTTTGAGAGGCAAGAAGTCCAAGAAGAGAAGCCTCAGTATGCTCCCTTTCAGCTGGCAGGAAGAAAAACAAAAGGGTCCGTTCTGATCCTGTGTCCTTGAAGAGGAGAGAAATGTTGTCTTTCCAGACCAATAGCTAATCAACCAGCTACAAACAGATGCACGTACTGAGAAGCTGGGGTTAACTGACGCTTTAACAGGGCTTATATGCTGCACATATGCCCAGGTCTTGACACAAACATGTATCGATGCCTTGGGGAGTGAGCTGGCACTCTGAGGAAAGGCACTACAGTGACTTCAGGACAAAAACCATTTAGTCGTCTTTGCCTTCCGCTAGTTTACCTTGATTGTAGATTAAACCAATAGCTTTATTATTTTGCCACTGTGGCTAATCTTTGGTGGTTTAAGTGCTCCTAAATAGTGAAAACTGGGGAAATGTGTCTATTTGGCAGACACTGAGCAAATGAAAGACCAAAAACAAACAAATCACAAACCCACAAACATCAACCCTCCCAAATTATCACAGGGAGATATGGAGATGCCAGAAAACCCATCTGGGGACCACGAATTCACTGGGTGCTCTTACATCTGTGCTATAATCAAAATGAAGCTGCGACAGGAGCTGCAGAGAGAAAAAGGAGAAAGATCACTTACTGCCTGATGTTATGTGCCTGGCAGCACCCCCAAAGCACTCTTTCAGGCTGAAATGAGCTGTCATCTCACCGCATCCTGCCAGCACCAAATGCACTCTGACAGGCCACTTAAAACACAAAACCCTTCCATTTACAATTCCTGAAAAAGTAACTTTTGTCTGTAGTGGCCAAAGATACAGTCATTCATAACTGTGGATGACCCTCTGAGTCACCATGTACGTTCCCAGGACTCAAATAAGATAATCACAGTTTGAAAACATTTTTAGGAAAAAATGAACTTTGAATAGACATACAAGGGACTAAGGATAGGAAACATAATATTAAGAATAGGGATGTGCTTACTATGTGACAGGCACTGGGCTCAGCATGTCAGAGGGGCTATTTCATTTAACCTGTGCAACAATCTTCCAGCTACTGTCTCCTTTTTCTGCCCACTCACAGCAAAATCTCTGGAGTTGTCTAACATCATCTCATTTCCCATTGATTATTCCACCCATTATAATCAAGCTCCTATCTTTACCCTCCATTCTTAAAGTCACCAACTTTCTTATGTTGGCAAATCTATTAATAGTAGACACATCCCTGCATCTTACTCCATCCTTAATATTTTGTCAGTGTTTGACACCACTCACTGTGTTTTTCTTGGGAGCTTCTCTTCTCTGTGCTTCCAAAACACCACACAGTTAGTTCAAGATTATGTCAGTGTTCTCATGGTGCTTCTAGAATAATATCCTAACTCCCCATTGTGACCTAGAAGCCTGATGTGATGTAGCTTCTGTCTGCTACCACAATCTTCTCGTCCCCGGCCACCATCTCTGTTGATCACTTCATGGTGGCCATGTAAGCCTCCTTTCTGTTCCTCAGACAATCCAATCTCAGGACCTTTGCAGCTGCTGTTCACGCTGCCTGGAAAGCTCTTCTTCCATGCCACCCTTATAGAGTGGGTTCTTCTTAATCTTCAGACTTCAAGTTAATGTCACTTCCCTAGAGTGGCCTTTCTTGACCACACCATCCAAAGTGTCCCCTTACCACCCCTACCTACAGTTATGCTCTCCACCCGCATGTTTCTTTCAGAGCACTTATTAACTTTAAATATCTGTGCCACCTGTTTGTTTGTTTGTCTGTCTCCCTTACTAGGCTGTAAGCTGCACAGCCATGGGAGTTTGTCTAGATTTATTGCATGTCTCCAGTGCCTAATAGTGAGTTAGCACATAGGAGGAGTTCAATAATTACCAGTTAAATTAACGCATGTTACTTTAACCCCATATTATGCTGAGAAAGCTGAGGTTCAGAGATTGCACATTTCTAAGTTTTTGAGCTAAGATTTAATCCCAAGTTTTCAGAGTCTACACTCTTAAAACCATTACCTAGTAGTATTCCAGGGCAGTCTTGCTACTAGGACTTAGTTACAGCTTCAGAGGGAAAAAAATCACATTTCTTTATTTTATAGGGTTTTATAAGGTTTAACAGAAGTGACTTTTAAGGTTTGTGATAGTATCTGTTTGATATCTGAATCTCCTTCATTCAGTCAACAAACGTGGCCCCTGTAGGCTCCATGAAAGTGAATACTGTGTCTGTACCCTAGACTCTGGGTGTGTTCCTGGCACATGATAACCCTTTTAATAATTATTTATTGAAGAAAACATTCACATTTATCAGGCATTCTGCTTAGCACAGGAGAGAAAAACCTGTTTGAGAATATTCCGCTGGCATCCAAGAGCTCATATTTGCTGTTTCTCAAAGAGTAGTCCCAGAACCACCAGCATCAGTGCCACTTGGTGTGCTTGCTGAAATTCAGATTTCCTGGATTCAACCTAAGGCCTAATAAAAATCAGCTTTCTGCCTGATGCTTATGCATTCTGAGCTTTGAGATCCACTCCTCTCTAGGGAGGCAGTCATTTAAACAGCCTTCTCCAATAAAGCATGATCAGTTTTCAAAAAGGGTAGCATGGAATCTGGTGGAACCAAAAAGAACACAAAATCCAGACAGATGAGGTAGAGTTGGTAGCAGTTTCCTGGAGATGATGCCCTAAGCTGAATTAGCCAGAGGAAGGGGAAGAGGAAAGCCACTTTAGGCAAAGGGAGCAGCTTATTCAAAAGCAAGGGGGGTTGTTCTCAGAGGATAGGTTGTGAGGGTGAGTGGAAAGAGAAGTAGAACAAATGGGACTTGGAGCTGGATTGTGAAGGGCCTTCCCTGTATATTTTGCAGAGGAACTTGGACTTACTCTTGAAAGCAATGGAATCATTAATTTGTAGTGTCACCAGTTTGCATAGAGTATGATTTTTCCCCAATAGTATGTGGTATCTTGCCTGTATGAATGGTGAAGGCAGATTCACATCAATCCAGGATTATGTTTTGACCCATGGGTAGAGAAAAAGACAAAAAGAATAAGGAATTCAGAGCTGACCAGAGTGGTTAGAATGGCTGGAGAGAAAATGAAGGGAAATGCAGGAAAAGCTGCTGAGAGAAGTCAGAAAGGTGAAAGGACCCATGTATGGATGGGTGAAGACGTGTGGTGGTGATAAGGGAGCTAAAGAGCCAGAAGAATGGGAAGTTGTTGTTAGAAAGCAGGATGCTTGAGTTTCATATTTCAGAAATTGAATAGCTCCTGATGACAATGAAAACCAGAATGTAGCCGGGGGCACAAGGGGATGGAGTGAAGATGAAAATCACTGGAATCAAGGTGAAGACACTGCAAAGCTAAGTCACTGGATGGGTCTTCAACATGAACAGTTCAGTCATCCAAGACAACAGTGTAAACTGGGTCAGAAAGAAAGACTACAAGTCAGGAGCAAAGTCTTTGCCAACTAATTTTTTACAAATTTCCCATTCCCGATGTTCCATTGCTCATGAATTTTTCTATTCTCATTTAACAAATATTTGAATGCATATTCTTTTTCTTTAACCACTTCTCCCTTGGCATGGTCAGGAACTTAGTCAGCGATTAAGATGGCATTATATAAATGGCATTGGGAATCTGGATACATAAAAAATATTAAGTTGGGGCTGGGTGCAGTGGCTCATGCCTGTGATCCCAGTACTTTGGGAGGCTGACGTAGGTGGATCACCTGAGGTCAGGAGTTCAAGAGCAGCCTGGCCAACATGGTGAAACCCCGTCTGTACTAAAAATACAAAATTAGCCAGGTATGGCGATGCATACCTGTAATTCCAGCTACCCGGGAGGCTGAAGCAGGAGAATTGCTTGAACCTGGGAGATGGAGGCTGCAGTGAGCTGACATAGGGCCATTGCTCTCCAGCCTGGGCAACAAAAGTGAAACTGCATCTCAAAAAAAAAAAAAAAAGGTTGGATTCCTAACTTATTTCTTAGTAAGAATAAATCTCACATAGATCAAAGATTTAGACTTAAAAATAAATATCTTTTTCTTATAATTTTAGAGTTCAGTAGGACTTTTAAGCATAACTCCAAACTCAGAAGCCATATAGGAAGAGGTCAATAGACTATGTGGACTCACATAATCAACTCCGAAAATATACAAACCACACAATAGACAACAAGACTACATATGCTGCATAAGTTTATAAAATTTGATACATGTAAAAGTACAAACACATGCAACAAATTTGGAAAATATTTACAATATATATAACAAAACTAAATTATTAATGTATAGAGCTTATACATATTAAAGAAAAAGACCAATAACAATAGAAAAATAGGCAGATGTACAGAAAGTATACAGAAAAGGAAACACGAATGAATTTTAAACATAAAATAATGCCAAACCTCATTTGTAACAAGATAAATGCAAATTAAGGCCCTGAGACACAATTTTTCACCTGTCAGACTGAGAAATATTAAAGTCTGCTTAACACTGAGTGGATGAGGCAGAAACAGGGACTCTAATATATGTTTGGGGTTATAAATTGGTATAAATTAGGAACAATTTGGTAATAGCTTTCAAAATTAAAAATGTTTATACTATTTGAGCTAACAAGTCCATTTCTAGTAATTTATTCTGCAGACACACTAGCACCTCTGTACAAAGATGTTCATTAAAGCATTGTTTGCAATAGAAAAACAATGGAAACAGACAATGTTTACTAGTAGAGGATTAGAAGTAAATTGTGGTGTAGCAATAAAAGACAACACTATACAGCAGTCAAAATGAGAAAGTCTGTAAATGTGTACTTAGACATACTGTTAAGTTTTTTTTTTAAACAAGATGCAAAACACTACATAGAGCATGTTGTTATTTGCTATATATATAAATACATAAATAGGGCCAGGTGCAGTGGCTCACGCCTGTAATCCCAGCACTTTGGGAAGCCAAGGTGGGCAGATCATGAGGTCAGGAGATCAAGACCATGCTGGCCAACATGGTGAAACCCCATCTCTACTAAAATACAAAAAAGTTAGCCAGGGGTGGTGGCGGGTGCCTGTAATCTCAGCTACTCGGGAGGCTGAGGCAGGGAAATCACTTGAACCCAGGAGGCGGAGGTTGCAGTGAGCTGAGATCATGCCACTGTGCTCCAGCCTGGTGGCAGAGTAAGACTCTGTCTCAAAAAAAAATCTCTCTCTCTATATATATCTATATAGATAGCTATATAGATATATATATGCCAGATGTGGTGGCTCACGTCTGTAATCTCAGCACTTTGGGAGGCTGAGGCGGATGAATCGCCTGAGGTCAGGTATTCGAGACCAGCCTGGCCAACATGGTGAAACCCTGTCTCTACTAAAAATATAAAAATTAGCGAGCATTGTGGCACATGCCTGTAATCTCAGCTGCTCAGGAGGCTGAGGCAGGAGAATCACTTGTACCCAGGAGGTGGAGGTTGCAGCGAGATGAGATAGCGCCACTGCACTCCAGCC
This sequence comes from Pan troglodytes, assembly GCF_028858775.2. Classification (NCBI taxonomy): domain Eukaryota; kingdom Metazoa; phylum Chordata; class Mammalia; order Primates; family Hominidae; genus Pan; species Pan troglodytes. The sequence goes on from NC_072398.2 coordinate 69,400,045, forward strand.
TGGGCGACAGAGCGAGACTCTGTCTCAAAAAAAAAAAAAAATTAAAAAAAGATGTATATATACCTATTCATATCTATATGTGTGTGTGTGTGTGTGTGTGTGTGTGTGTGTGTGTGTGTGTGTGTGTAGATCCTCTGAAAGGATGTTAAAATGGAAGGAGTATCCCTGCTTCTACCTAAGGCCAAGCCCTCCTCTTGTGCCCTGTTCCTATCCCCTCTTACCTTCTCAAGGACTTTATTTTTGAAATGATCTTCTTTCTTTCCTGAATTAATTTCTTTTTCTTTTAGATTATTTCATGTGCATATAAACATGCCTTAATATAATACATTTTAAGAAAAACTCCCCTTGATGCACATTTCCCATTACCTGGGCTCTGCTGCTTCTCTCACATATTTTTAAATCAATATTCCTCCAGCGGATTAGTTGTAATTTTTATATCCCCTCCTCAGCCCATTTCAATTGAGCTTTTGATTGTACCAGTTCACTGAAACAATTGGCAAGGTCACCAATCACCATTACTTGGCGGGCCAATAGTCAACACTTTGTTGCTATCTCACTTGACCTTTCTACAGCATTTGACCTGGCTGACAACTCCCTCATTCTTGAAATCCTCATCTTTTCTAAGTTTTATGAAACCATACTCATCTGGTTTTTCTCCTACATCAAAGCTGCTCCTTCTCAGGCTATTTTATTTTTGTCATACCCAAAGCTATTTTGTTTCTCTTCACGCTAGAATGTAAGCTCATTGAGGACAGGGACTCTATTTTGTTCACGGCTTTATCCTCAGGACCTAGAACAGTGCCTGGCAACATTCCCCCTGGGATAAGAAATTTGATGACTAGGCTGGGCGCAGTGGCTCACATCTACAATCCCAGCACTTTAGGAGGCCAAGACGGGCAGATCACCTGAGGTTGGGAGTTCAAGACCAGCCTGACCAACATGGAGAAACCCTGTCTCTACTAAAAATACAAAATTAGCCAGTAGTGGTGGTGCATGCCTGTAATCCCAGCTACTTGGGAGGCTGAGGGAGGAGAATCGCTTGAACCTGTGAGGTGGAGGTTGCGGTGAGCTGAGATCACGCCATTGCATGCCAGCCTGGGCAACAAGAGTGAAACTCTGTGTCAAAAAAAAAAATTCGATGATTAAAGAAAATGGATGGATAGAGACTTTTTTCTATAGGACCCCTTTGAATCTTTTATGTTTTGTACAACTTGTACATGTTAGCTATAAAAATAATAATTACACACAATTCCTCAAACATTGAATTTTACAATATGGGAAGTTGAAGAATCTTGAGAGTCATTCAGTCCTCTTCTCTACCGTTTACAGGGCCATGCCAAAAAAGTCTCACTCTGTAACCCAGGCTGGAGTGCAGTGGCAGGGTTTTGGCTCACTGCAACCTCCACCTCCCAGTTCAAGCGATTATCCTGCCTCAGCCTTCCAAGTAGCTGGGACTACGGGTGTGTGCCACCAGGCCCAGCTAATTTTTTTTGTATTTTTAGTAGAGACAGCGTTTCACCACATTGCCCAGACCGGTCTTGGACTCCTGGCTTCAACTGATCTGCTCACCTCGGCCTCCCAAACTGCCAGGATTATAGGCATGAGCCACCACACCCAGCCAGGAAGTGATTTTTATAGGTCCCCTTTGGCTTTGGTTTTCTTCCCATCTCACCCAAACCCAGATGTATTATCAGTTGTTTCAGTAGACATTGTCAGTAGCTATTCATGAATCTAAGAAAATGTTTTACTTGTGAAAAATGGGATCTTTCATCAACCCTATAGTCATGCAGCGAGATTCCTTGATGTTGATTGTCCTTGGAAACTGGGAGACAGTTCAGGTTTTATAAAACCTGGCCTGGGTTCTTGGCCACAGATGCAAACTTATCTATAATTAAGCAGCTGATAACTTCGCAGGGAAGAAAGGTGATTTGTGAGCTCAATGTGATTCGTGAGCCCAAGACAGATTTAGGATGGTATATGCCTGTTTCTCTGCTAAAATATCAGACATGGCCTCTTGTAGGTCTGAACCAAATGGTGGGAGTCATTACTGAGGTAAGAAGATCATAAATCATGGAAACAGATTGAGGCACTCCTCAGGGTTCTTGTCACAAGTCATTCTTCTTTTTCTGGGACCTACTGTTCTTGGGACAACTCTGGAGAGTTCGTGTCCTAATACTTGCCAAGACTGAGGTTGTGAGCAAGAGAGTTACATAATGCTATTGAGTGATTAAGGAGATATCTGATTTTCACTAGAATTCACATTTCCTTTCAGATTACCCAATATTAATCCTTATTTAAATTCTTTTTATTTTTTACATATTCCATGGCTACCATTAGGGAAAACTAGTAATTTCTAAAGGCTTAGGGGTTCAGACATAAATTGATATAGTGACGGGAAAGTAAATAACGTTTATTGACTACCTCCTACATGCCTGACACATTTGAGATTTTGGCATGAGTTTGGGAAAAGAAGCATCAGTGACCAATATACTTTGTAAATATTCTCCATGAAATATGAGAGGTAGACAGCAATTATTCTTAGAATATGGCAGATCAATCTTGGTATAGAATCAAATGACTTACAATGAAAGGCATCTGGATTTCCTAATTCTGGTATCTAATGTTATATTCTAACAACTAGAAAGTCCTAAACATCTAAAGCAGAGATATATACCATTTTCATCACCACAGAAAGAAACTCCATACAAATTAGTAGCCTCTCCCTGTTCGCCTCTCCCACCAGCTGCTGAAAATCACTAATTGACTTTCTGTCTGTATGCATTTACCCATTCTGTATATTTCATATGAATGCAATCATCCAATATGTAGCCTTTTGTGTCTGGCTTCTTTCACTTACCATAATTGCAAGGTTCATCCATGTTGTAGCATGAATCAGTACTTTATTCCTTTTTATGGATAAATAATATTCCATTGTATGGATATACCCCATTTTGTTTATCCATCGATCAGTTGTCATGAGTCAGTAATTTGGGTTGTTTCCACTTTTTGGCTATTACAAATAATGCTTTTATGAACAATCATTTACAAGTTTTTGTAAGAAGATAACTTTTCATTTCTCTTGGTATATAGCTAGGAGTGAAATTTCTGGGTCATATGGTAATTCCATATTTAGTTAGACTGTTTTCCAAAGTGACTATATCATTTTGCATTCTCACCAGCAGTGTATGAGGGTTCCAGTTTCTCCACATCCTCACCAACACTTATTAGCTGTCTATTACAGCCAGGCTAGTGAGTGTGGGGTAAAGTATTAGGTAGTGATTTTGTTTTGTATTTGCCTGATGACTAATAATGTTCAGCACCTTTTCATGTGTTTGTGGGACATTTGTTTATCTCTTTTGGAGAAATGTCTATTCATATTATTTGTCCATTTTAATGGAGCTATTTGCCTTTTTATTGAGTTATAAGAGTTCTTTATATATTTTATATGCAAGTTCCTTATCATATATATGACTTGCAAAAATTCTCTCCCATTCTGTGGGCTGTCTTTTCACTTTCTTGAAGGTGTCTTTTTGAAGCATGAAAGTTACTAATTTAGGTGAAGTCCAATTTATGTATTTTTTCTTTTGAAGTCCTAATTTTTCTTTTGTTGCCTGCGTTTTTGGTGTCATAACCAAGAAATAATTGTCAAATCCAAAATCACAAAGATTTATGCTCACTTTTTTCCCTAAGAGTTGTATAGTTTCAGCTCTTAAGTTATTGATCAATTTTTAGTTAATTTTACATATAGTGTGTGATAGGGTCCAATTTCCTTCTTTTGCATGTGTCTATCCATTTGTTTCAGAACCATTTGTTGAAAAGATGACCCTTTTCCCATGAATAATCTTGATACCCTTGTCAAAAATTAATTGTAAATGTATGGGTTTACTTCTAGACCATCAATTCTATTCCATTGTTTTATATGTCTATCTCTATACAAGTACCACACAGTCTTGATTACAGTAGATTTATAGAGAGTTTTGAAATCTGAAAGTATGAGTCCTCTAACTTTGTTCCTTTTTTGTTCTTTCCAAGATTGTTTTGGCTATTTAATGTCCCTTGTATTTACATATGAAATTTAGGATCAGCTTGTCAATTTCCACAAAAAGCCAGCTGGGATTTTGATAAGGATTGCATTGAATGTGTAGATCAATTTGAAAAGTATTGGCATCTTAACATGCTACAAAGCTTGCTCTTCTTACCAGGTTTCAGCTATTTTTCTTGACTAAACATTCTTTGGATTGCTGCAAGTCTTTGGCTAAGTTTCAGAGTTCTGAAAAAGTTGATTCTGTCAATTTTGCTGCTGTTTTTATTGCCTTTATGGAGGAAAGGATTTTTGAAGATCTTTACTCTGCCAGTTTCCCAGATGGCTTTAGGTCCTGGGCTGATCAGTTGTTTCCTTCTCAATCTTAAATAACCAGTTGTGACTGATGCTTCCTCAAGAGATCAACTGATTTGTCTTTCCACTGCATGCCTAAGAAAATACCAACTTTAGCAAAGGAAAATGATGTATCTGTTAAGAAAAGGAGCTTCAATTCATTGTAAGTGATTAATTGGAATTGTGAAAATGGAAATCTTCTGTTTCCAAAAGGTCGAAAGGAGATAACTGTAGTTCAATATTTATCCCACATGAACAGCTTTCCTAGGAATGTAGGGAAATTTTCATGAACTCTGCACACTTAAATGTATGTACAGAATAAGATATAGCTGAAACATTGGGTACATATGGACGTAAAGATGGGAAAAATAGACACTGGACACTCCAAAAGGGGAGGGAAGAGGGAAAGCTTGAAAAACTACCTGTTGGTTACTATGTTCACTATCTGGGAGACAGGTTCAGTTGAAGTCCAGACTTTAGCATCACGTAACATATTCATGTAACAAGCCTGTACATGTACCCCCCAATCTAAAATAGAAAAGGAAAGTAAGATATTGCTGGAGAGGCCAAATGCCAATGGATACTATTCTCTGAATAGACCCAAGATACACATATAAAATTGCTGTTTAGAATTTTAGTATTATTTATTTGTTTTCATACAAATATATTGTGGAGACAGGACATGGAAAAGAGTTGCATTTTCTGAGTGAGACCTTTGGACTCTTTCCTTTTCAAGGGGAGATACTCTGATTCTCTCTATCCCCTATGTCTTACTTTAGGCCTTCATTACTTCTGCATGGATTATGGACTATTGCAATAACCTCTTAACTAGTCTTCCTGTTTCCAATCTTGCCTCCTTCAAGTCTATACTTCATATTTGCTGTCAAAATACATCTTTATAAAGTGCATTTGAAATCCTTCAATGGCTCCCTATTAAACTCAAAAATCTCAACTCCTTTGTATGGCCTGCAAGGCCCATTTTCACTTGGCTTCTGCATGCTTGGGTAGCCTTATTTCTCTATCATCTTATTTGCATCCAATGATCCAATCATATTTACCTATTTGGAACATTGTGTTCCTGGTCCCCACATCTCTATGCCTCTGCACATGTGGGTCCTCTTTTCTTGGTACATATCCACTATCCATCTTGTTTAATCTATGCACTCGTCTGTCAATTTATGTGCAATGAATGAAGTGAAAAAGAAATGAACTCCTTTTAAATATCTATACACTAATTAAAAATTACTCAGTTTAAACACACATCAAAAATTTTGGATATTGTGGTGGTCAAATTCAGCAGAAAGTGCCGTAAGCACAGTGTTGCACTACTTCCAGCAGGATGGAAGATGATTCCCTGTAAGGTATAGCTAAAGCAATCTAGATAAAGAAGTGCAAAGCTGCAAGCATCACACTTTCTAAATTGTCACATGATGCTACATGGTTCTGGTGTTCTCAAATTAATCTTTGCAAATGTATATGCTTTCTGAGAGAATTTTTAAATCACAAAGAAAAACATAAACTAACACCACCATAAAGCCTCCAGATGAAGCAGAGAAAAACTATCCCAGTTAGTGTACACAGGTGGGGTGGCAGAACAATAGTTGAGATCACTGCCTAGAAGAGAGTGCTGAGTCTAGAACATAATTGCAAATCATTCTTTTTCTTACTATGGAAAAACAGAGCGTAATGTGGTTGAAGGGGGTTGGGTAATATCAGTAAATTAGTAACTTTTATTCACCAAAAAACTTTTAGAACTAATAAACAAATTCATTAAAGTCAAAAAATACAAAATCAACATAAAAATAATGAATTATCTGAAAAAGAAATAATGAAAACAATCCCGTTTATAATAGCATCAAAAAGAATAAGATAGGAACAAATTTAATCAGGAGGTGGAAGATCTGTATACTGAAAACTGTAAAACATTGATGAAAGGAATTGAAAACACAAATAAATGGAAAGATATCCCATGTTATGGATTGGAAGACTTAATACTGCAAAAATGTCCATACTACCCAAAGTGATCTACAGATTTAACATAATCTTCATCAAAATTCCAATGACATTTTTCACAAAAATAGAAAATAAATTCTAAAATGTATATGGAACCACAAAAGACCCCAAATAGCTAAAGAAATCTAGATAAAGAAGAGCAAAGCTGGAAGCATCACAGTTCCTGATTTTGAATTATGTTACAAAGCTACAGGAATCAAAACAGTATGGAATTGGCACAAAAACAAACACATAGATCAGTGGAACAGAATAGACAGCTCAAAAATAAAGCCATACATATACAGTCAACTAATCTTTGACAAAGGTGCCAAGGATACACAATGAGAAAAGGATAGCCTTTTCAATAAATGGTGTTGGGGAAACTGAATAGCTAAGTGCAAAAGAATAAAATTGGAGCCTTATCTTACACTATACACAAGAGTCAATACAAAATGGATTAAAGACTTAAATGTAAGACTTGAACCTGTAAAACTCCTAGAAGAAGACATAGGGAAAAATCTTGACACTGATCTTGGCAATGATTTATTGGATGTGACACCAAAAGCACAGGTCACAAAAGTAAAAATAGACAAGTGTGACTACATTAAACTAAAAAGCTTCTGCACATTAAAGGAAACAATCAGTGGCATGAAAAGGCAACTTTTGGAAAGAGAGAAAATATTTGCAAGCCATATATTTGATAGGGGCAATATCCAAAATATATAGGAATTAACATAATAGCAAAAAAATAAAAAATAAAAATAAAAAATAAAAAAATGAGCAAAAGACCACAATAGACATTTTTCCTAAGAAGACATACAAATGGCCGACAATATATGAAAAGATGCTCAACATCACTAATCATCAAGCAAATGCAAAACAAAACCATTATCACCTTATACTTGTTAGGATGGCCATTATTTGTCAAAAAGACAAATATCAAATTATCAGAAAGACAAAAGACAAATGGTTAATGTTGATGAGGATATGGAGAAAAAGGGACCCTGGTACACTGTTGTAGAAATGTAAAATGGTGCAGTCAAATGTAAAATAGAAAACAATATGGAGATTCCTCAAAAAATTAAAAATAGAACTACCATATGATCCAGCAATCCCACTTCTGGATGTATATCCAAAGAAGATGAAATCAGTATCATGTAGAAATATGTGCATGCCCATATTTGCAGCATTATTCACAAGAGCCAAGATGTAGAAACAGGTTGGTGATGTTAGCAAGATGGTAGAATAGATCTCCTGGCATCACTTCCCCCACAACAATACAAAGAGAAACCATCTAAAGAAGAATACCACTATGAATTCACCAGAACTCAGGGGAGAAGTAGAGAAACCTCCTGGGCCCACAGAGTTAAGAGAAGCTGCAAGTGGTAAGAGAAATGGTCATTTCAGAATGAGCTAGCCACTCCCCAAGCTGGCATAATGCCACTCACAGAGAATTTCCCTAGACTTAGAGTTTCTGAAGTGAGAGGAGGGAATTGGAGGTGGACAATGGATCTCCTCACCAGTCTGGGAATTTTCACAGGAAGTTGACTGTGGTCTCACCCTGCAGGAACCACTAGGGGTAATAGGAGAGTTGAACCACTGGGGTGAATTGGAGCCAAAGAAGAAGGCATTGATGACAATGACTGATCCATGGATCTTAGAGGTTATTCTGTGCTCTGGACAGCAGGGACACCACATTCAAGAGACTGGCTTGCCCCATAGCACTGCAAGGGGCACAATTCATGAGAAGGCCCAAATTCCTGGCTGAATTTTTTACAAAGCCCAAGTGCTTATGTGGAGCCTTTCTCTGGCTTGGAAACAACTAAAAGATCAGGATTAAGTTCCAGTGCCTATTTAAGTAAGCCTTCTCCAGACTAGGAAATAATAGGGTAGCAATATAGTTCCAGGGCAATGTTTGAGTTCTGATGTTTGCTGTTAGTATTCCCCAGATGAAGAAATAATGAAAGAGCAGTGAGTTAGTTCCATTGCAGTGTTTTCATTCTGGTGCTCACTTTAAGTCCTCCCCAGAACAGGAAGCAATGTTGACCAGTGCTTAAGTTCTGATACTAAGTAGTAAAACTCTAATACCACCTAAGAATACCTGCAAAACCTGAAAAAAGTGGCTATCTCTTCAAATGCACAGGTGTTGATATAAAGCTGCAAAGACTGTGAAAATTCAGGGAAATATGACACCACCAAGAGAAATGAACAAAGCTCCAGCAATAGACCCAGAAGAATTGTGGATCTGTGAAATGTCTCACAGAGAGTCAGAATAATCCTCTTTAAAAAGTTCAGGGAATCATAAGAAATACAAGAAAAGACAGAAAACTAAATGAAATTTGGAAAACAATCCAAGAACAAAATGAGAAATTTTACAGATAAATAGAAACAATTTTTAAATATCAAATGGAAATACTGGAAATAAATAATACAATAGCTAAACTGAAAAACTCATTAGAAAGCTTCAACAGCAGGCTTCATCCAACAGAGGAAAGAATTAGCAAGCATGAATACAGAACACATGAAATTATCTAATTAGAAGAGCACAAAGAATTTTAAAAAAGAGTGAAGAAGGCCTAGGGGAATTATGGGACACTGTCAAGAGAACTAACCTTCACATAATAGAAATTCCCAAAGGAGATGAGAGAGGAAAAAGGCCTAGAAGGCATCTTTAGGGAAATAATGGCTGAAAATGTTCCAAATCTGGAGAAAGACAACAGCATCCAGGTATAGGAATCTCAGAGGTCACCAATCAAATTCAAAACAGGAATTCCTTAAGGCACATCATAATCAAATTAGTAAAAATCAAAGACAAAAAAAGAACACTTGAGACATTTAGAAAAAGGAAACATATCACATTCCATAGAGTCCCAATACAGCGTTCAGCAGATTTCTCCACAGAAACTCTGCAAGCCAGGAGACATGGGATACTATATTCAAAGTGCTGAAGGGAAAATACTGCCAACCAAGAATACTGTACCCAGTAAAGCTATCCTTCAAATAGGATGCAGAGAGACTTTTCCAGACAAACAAAAACTGAGGGAATTAATCTACATAGGACCTGCCTTACAAGAAATGCTAAAGGGAGTTGCTCAACCTGAAAGAAATAGATGCAAATGTGAAATGAGAAAACATCTAATGTAAATGACGAGTTAATGGGTGCAGCACACTAACATGGCACATGTATACATATGTAACAAACCTGCACATTGTGCACATGTACCCTAGAACTTAAAGTATAATAATAATAAAATATACATATATATAAGAAAAGGGTGATAATAATGATGATAACACAAGCCACCATCAATAAAGTACCTTTTTATGAGATTAAAAAAAAAACCTGAAGGTATTAAACTCCTGGTAAAAGAAAGCAAACAGATAAATTCAGAATACTTTAATACTGTAATTGGGGTAAATAAACCACTTATATCTTAAGTATGAAGACTAAAAGACAAAAATATTAAGATATGGAGACAACCTAAGTGTCCATCAACAGATGAATAGGTAAAAAATTGTGGCAGATAGCTAGCTGGCTATGTGTTTGTGTATGTATGTGTGTGGTTACTAATCTTTTGCAAGATCCAAATATTTTTCCCATTCTGTAGGTTGCCTTTTCATTTTATTGGTTGTGTCCTTTGATAGAGTTTCAAATTTGGGGGTAGTCCAATTTATCTGTTTACATTTGTTGCCTGTGCATTTGGTGTCATATCCAAAAACCATTATCAAACTGAATGTCATGAAGCTTTCCCACTACATTTTTTTCCTAACAGTTTTATAATTTTAGGTGTTACCTTTAGGCCTTTGATCTATTTTGAGGTGTATTTGTATATGGTATAAGGCAAGGGACCAACTCCATATTTTTGCATATGGATATTCAGTTTTCCCAGCACCATAAGTTGAAAAGACTGTCCTTTCCCCATTAGATGGTCTTGGCACCCTTGTTGAAGATTCAATCACCATATAATTGGACGTTTATTTCTGCCATCTCTATTCTATTCATTGGTCTATATGTATTTCTTTACACGAGTCCCACACTATTTTGATTACTGTAGCTCTGTAGTGGGTTTAAAATTTGGAAATGAGACTTCCAACTTTGTCTTTCTTTTTCAAGTTATTTTTGGCTGTTCAGAGCCCCTCAAGTTTCCATGTGAATTTAAAAACCTAATCCTTATACAAAAAAATGGTGAGCTAATTTCAAAGTTTTATTTAACTCTTTAATGATGAACTCTTTAATGATGAAACCAGTAGGATGGCCAAGTAGGTTCCAAAAAGAGTTTGAGAAACTGAGATTTTTATAATGAGGGGGAAAAAAGGAATTCTGCAATAAATTTGCTAGTTACAAATTGTCGTATGGGAAAATTATACCCACCCACCCCCCCTTTTTCTTAACCAATGTAAAGAACCTTTTCTACCAACATAAAGAAGATGATCCATGGGTCTTCTTTACACTGGTAGAAACAAAAATCACCTTCTACATTTTATAGACTTGTAAAATGTTTGAGTCATGATCAGTTGTGTAAATAAAGTAGGCTCATTAGAAAATGTTGTTAGCATGACATAAAAAGTCATATAATCATCTTTTATCTACAAGTTTTAGGTAATTTTCCTTTAACTTATTTTATTTTATTTTATTTTTTAAGACAGAATCTCACTCTGTCACCAAGGCTGGAATGCAGTGGCAAGACTTTGGTTCACTTCAACCTCTGCCTCACAGGTTCAAGCGATTCTCATGCCTCAGCCACTGGAATAGCTGGGATTACAGGCATGCGCTACTACGCCCAGCTAATTTTTGTATTTTTAGTAGAGATGGGGTTTTACCATGTTGGCCAGGCTGGTCTCGAACTCCTGACCTCAAGTGATCTGCCTGCCTCAGCCTCCCAATGTGTTGGGATTACAGGCATGAGCCACTGCGCCTGGCCCCTTTAACTTATTTTTTACTTTTTTCCCCAACCAACTGGAATAATATCTCCCACATTTCCTTTTTTTCTTTTGTGCTTTTGAAATACCATTTATATGCTTTGGAAATACCTTCCATACACTAAAACTAGAGACAGGTATATGACCTTTAAAATCCAGCACAGGTTTTTTTTTGAGAAATCTTCCTCCAATATACCCTTCTCTCCAACCCTAGAGTGAGTGAAGTGTTCTGTGCTCCCAATGTTCCCTGTACGTGCTCCATAATGGCACTTATCACAGCCCATCGTAGTTGCTTATTTTAAGTTTCTTCTGCCCTGTCCCACCAGACTGTGAGATCCCTGAAGACAGGAACAGTCTTTCATGTTCAGCATCGAGCCTGATGCCTGGCACACGGTAAGTCCTCAACAAGTATTTGTTAATTAAATGAAGAAGTTGAGCTTTAGCCATCCAGAATCAATTGTCTAGATGTCTGTTCACATTTGGTTCTAGTGTCTCTTCTTACAGCCTCTTCATAAGTTTAAAATGGATCCTTTAAATTTGTGAGGAGCTAGAGACTTATCTTGGAAGAACTCTAACAACCATCTTTCATTTTATGTGTGATTAAATTATACATTGTTAAAGTGATGAAATTTAACATCTTTTCATAGTTTAGAAATGCTATGTCCTATTGCCATATATGAGGAGTTAGAAATGAGGGACCTACTGACTGGTATTTGTCTGGAAAAGGGAGGATTAAGAAGTGCAGTTGTCTCATTTACTAGAAGGGTCAATGTAATGTTTTGTCCTTGGCAAAAATCTCAAGATTTTAGTTAATTCTCATATTACTTTGAGAAATAGAATAGAATCTAAGAAGGTTCTATTTGGTTCTGGTCATTCGGAGCCTCATTTTCTTATTTATTGCCTCTCCAAAAGGCAAGCACTCCAGGAAGTTATCTAAACTATTATAGTCACTAGTTTATTCCTTTTCAATTGGTTTTGTCACATTCCCTTGCTAGATAGCAATATTTTTTGGGTATTTGTTTTGTTTTTTGAGATGGAGTCTCACTCGCTTACAGCTGGGATAATAATGTTTACTGCACTGCACTCCAGGCTGGAGTGCAGTGGCGTGATCTCAGCTCACTGCAACCTCCGCCTCCTGAGTTCAAGTGGTTCTCCTGCCTCAGCCTCCTGAGTAGCTGGGACTACAGGCACGCGCCACCACACCCAGCTAATTTTTGTGTTTTTTAGTAGAGACACAGTTTCACCATATTGGCTAGGCTGGTTTCGAACTCCCGACCTCGTGATCCGCCTGCCTTAGCCTCCCAAAGTGCTGGGAAGACTGAGGAATAATTTCAGACTCTAAAATGTAAATGGGTCAGTGTCACCTAGCAAGGTCCTTGGGTGAGTTGTGATAGGGGAGGGCAGGGCAGGGGGACTTTGTGGCCACTCATGGGGCAGAACCAAATAATGGTCAGAGGGAAAAGAGCTGAAAATGAAAATTGGAGAATGTTGAGGATCAGTATGGCTCACTTCCCAGTTTTGCCAGGCCAGCTCTGCCTGACGAGATCTGCCAGGTCTATCTATGATTTTCCTCTAGAATGTTGGGTGTCATCCAAGGTGTCCTGAGTTCTAGCATCTGGTCATTTTTTACAAGAAGAAAGAACAAGCTCTTGCTGTAGGCATTTAGTTAATGCCAGGGCCGACTTTTTACCCTCTATGCCTGGTCACAGTTGCACTAGGGAGCTACCCTCTTTAGTAAAGGATGAGCTCTTTTAGTCAATTTAATACCCTGGAGACAGGAGGTGACACAGCCTGTGTCAAACAGGCCCCCAGTAAATTTTCATTGAATTAGAAAATGACAGCTCTGTAATTTGGTGACTAGGGACATGCTGGAGGCCCACCTGGAATGAAAGGGGAAAGGGAGAAAAGGGCATTGCAAACCATGCTCCCCTCAAGGTACTTCTTTCTCCATTTTCTATTGTGTGTGTTTTAGCCATGTTAATACTACACCTCTGTAACCTGCCCTAGACTTTTCCAGCTAGCCATTGCATATTAAGATGCTATTAGGCTGGTGCAAAAGTAATTGAGGTTTTTGTCATTGAAAGTAATAGCGAAAACCGCAATTACTTTTGCACCAACATAATAATATCTTTAATCCGTAATTCCAGACCCTAATAGTGCAGAAATAAGGTGGGTCAAAAATTTACACAAGGCTGTTGAGTAAACATTATTATCCCAGCTGTAATGATTTTTTTTTTTCTCCTGGGACTTTCCAGGGGAAATGATTTTCAGCAGCAAATCTGCTTCTCTGCTCCACCTTCCTGTTGGCGTCAATGGAGACTGACGCCAACAAGCTTCCTGCGCTTTAATTCATCTCTGCTGAGCTACTGCATTGGGGTCATAGAGAGGTTACAGCAGATGTTCTTCTCACTGCTCCTGCTTAACATTCACTTTGGTTTTCTCTTGGGGGTTACCAAAGTAGGAAATAACCTGGGGGGAGATGATAGGATATAAGGGCTTGTGGCCCTTGCGGTGATTCTGGCCAGTCAGGCCCAGTTCTTTTTCATTTTATCAATCAGGCAAGAACCTCAGGCTCATTGCCTGGTCCTCCTAGGTAGCATTATCTTGTTTATCCTTGTATTCTTGGAGGTCAGCACAGGACCTGGCACATAGAAAATACACACTTTTTTGTTGTTAAATACAGGGCAATACTGAGGGTGTGGGGAATGTGGCAATTGCCTGGGCAGAGAGCTGTGGACAGTTCTGTGCCTTGAACCAGACTGTCCCACAACAAAAGGACCACTCCAGCTGAGGTGTGAGCACATTCTCCACCTCTGCCCGTAATCTCCTCTCCAGGCTGTGCACTCTCAGTTTTTCTCCAGGCTGTGCACTCTCAGATATTTATCATAAGTTGAAACAGAGGGAATATATAATGCAATGGAAAGGAGCAAAAGCCTTTGAAATCATTCATTCACAATAAACAAACAATTATTGTGTACAGAGGTGCTATTGTTCTAGCCTCTTGGGATATGATAATGCATGAAATGGACAAAAATACCTGCCCGGTGGAGTTTAGATTCTGGTTGGTGGAGACCTACGTTCACAATAAAACGAATGAGTCATGTTAGAAGTCAGGTGCTATGGAAAAAAGTGGAGCAGGATTAGGGGCATTGGGAGCACAGCGTTGAGAAGTCATTTTAGAAATTACCTCTTTGAGAAGACGCAGATGCTGGAGGAAGAACAGCCAAGGCAAGAGCCCAAAGTGAGGAGCTATGCACTGGAAGAAAGTGAGGAGGCCAGTGTGGGGGAGTGCAGTGAATAAGGGGGAGATCATGGGAGATGAGGTCAAGGAGGTAACGGGGGGCATATGTAGAGCTGGTGGATATGCCTGGCAGATTTAGCAGATAAAAATTTGCAATCTCAGCTAAATTTGAATTTCAGATAATAATTTTAAAAATACAGATATGCCTCAAATATTGCGTGAAACCATACTTAAACTAGAAAGTTATTAGCTGTTTACCTGAAATCCATATTTAACTGGGCATCCTGCATTGTCTTTGGCAACACCGCTGTGGACCATTGTAAGGACTCTGAGTAAGACTGGGAGCCCTCAGGGGGCCTTGGGCAGAGGAGGGATGCCAGCTGCCTTGGAGCTTGAAAGGGCCCCTCTGGCTGCTTTGTGGAGAGCAGAGTGAGAGAGCACTGTGGACAGCAGGGAAGCCAGACAAGGCTGCGAAGTGGTCCAGGCTCAGTACAGTAACTCTGACCTGGTGGTGGAGGTAGGGTTGGTGAGAAGCCGGCAGATTCCAGACACATTTTGGAAGCATAGCCAACAGGATTTCCTATAGATGTAGATGGTAGTTAAAGCCAGGAGACTGGGGGAATTCCCAAGAGAATGAGGCCTGGTGCCCTGCAGCATTAAGAGGTCAGGAAAAAGAGGAGGAGGCACAAAAGATGCTAAGGCTTTGACCAATGAGTACGAGGAAACCCTAGAGAATGAGATGTGCTGGGAGGAGAGAAAGTGTCAGGGAGGAGGATTGTCAAGTGTATCAAATGCTACTGATAAGTCAGATGGGATGACTGAGGGCTGACTAGTGGATTCAGCATGGAGTTGCTGGAGACCTTGACAGGAGCAGTTTTGGTGGAGTGGTGTAGGTGGAACTGGAATTGGTTTAATAGGTAATCGGAGAAGTATAAGAAGATAATATGGGCAAGTCTTTGGTGAAATCTGACTTATTTAAGGTCCTACCACTTACTAGCGTGATTCTTGGTAAATAATTTTCTGATCCTCAAGTTTTTCCTCTTGTAAAAAAAGAATAGTAACAAGGATGCTGTAAATATTAAATATGTAAAAGTTTTGGCATATAATGAGCATTTAGTAACTGGATATTAAGATTATTGTAATACAATATTAATTTCTGACATGATGTTGGCAAAATACATTTCTGTGCCTCAATTTCCTTATCTGTAAAATGGGAGTAATAACACCACCTACCCCATGGTGGTGTTGCAAGGATTACATGATGTAATCTATATAAAAGCACACAGAATAAACAGCTTGTGGCACATGTGAACTCCATAAAACTCTTATTATCCGATCAGTTCTCTTGTGAATGCTGGTCTATCTTCTTTGTAAACATTTTGCTTCCTAGAAGCCAACAGAGGTGTAGAACTTATCAAATTACTCTCTTGTCTTGTATGCTATCCTTGTGTTAATGTGATTTAAACTTTAGTTGGCAGCAGCCTCTGCTATTTTGCAATTTGTAAAGTCCTCTGTAAGTGATGGTTATTAGAGCTGACTCCTGATGTGAGTTAAAACCAGGCTCTGACCACAGAATTTGCTTGTCTTCATTTGAGAGTGAAGTCACAAGGGTTAATCAGTTTTCCATCTCACCGAGAATCTGGTGAGCAAATAGTCATATTACAGGATGCAGAATTCCTGCAGGCATTCTTGTTTTTGTTTTTTGAGATGGAGTTTCACTCTTGTTGCCCATGCTGGAGTGCAATGGTGCGATCTCGGCTCACCGCAACCTCTGCCTCCCAGGTTGAAGTGGTTCTCCTGCCTCAGCCTCCCGAGTACCTGGGATTACAGGCATGCACCCCCACACCTGGCTAATTTTGTATTTTTAGTAGAGATGGGGTTTCTCCAGGTTGGTCAGGCTGGTCTTGAACTCCCAACCTTAGGTGATCTGCCCGCCTCGGCCTCCCAGAATGCTGGGATTACAGGCATGAGCCACTGCGCCCGGCCTCCTGCAGGCATTCTTAATCATTTTTGAGAATCTGAGCAAGCCAAGAACCTTCCCCCAGAAAGGCAGACAAACACAAAACTTAATGCCCTGGAATTTAAAAAATCATTTTAAAGACTAAAAAATGTGCCTAAATTGTAATAATTTTGTATTTTTTCCTATAGCAGTAATTTATAAAGGAGGTGAAAACACATCTGCATGGAAAGGCCAAAATAAAGATGGCAAAGTGATTTTTTTTTCTTAAAACTTTTTCAGTGGAGCAAGATAGAATCAGTACTTGTAGCTTCTGAAAGAGATTAGGGGTTGTTGGTGTTTCCCCACCACCTTCAAAGAATAGATAACTATACAGTATTAAAGTTTAAGTTCTGTAAAAAGGGAGTGCTCTGTGGCCATTTCCTGGAGGGTAAAATTAGAAAGGGAAATTTTAATCTGTGGGAAGATCACACATTAAGAACCTATTTCCAATGAATTCATGTTCTAGGTCACTTAACTTGTTTTTTTTTTTCTTCCAAGTAAAAAGAGGGGTTGGATGAAGTTAGCTCCTAGCTCCATTTTTAACTCTAAAACCTGCGATGAAACACACAAGGGAAGGATTTTTAGCAGCTGGCCTGGCAACAGAACTCCTGTCCTAGAGCGCCACCTAGCAGCAAGGAAAAAGCAAAACCCTCTAAAGAATAATTAATTTGACTTTAGAACAAAACAATTTTTTAAAAATCCAGCTTTGGTGAAGTAGTCCCCTCACCAAGTCTACTCTGAGGAGTAATTCAGGTAGAGAAATCCTGGGCTTATCATCTCCAAGTTGAAAACTCGAATGAGGTTTTCACACACTACTTTCCCCTGGCTCTCCGTTTTAGCAGCTGCTGCTGAAAGCTCAGCTATCCGGGCAGTATTACCAACTAACCCTCGGCCAATGCCCTTATGACACCAAACACTCCTTATGACACCCTGACACTCCTAAAGACTCATTTCAAAGACAACAGCAAATTCAATTTTGTTAAGATTTCACAAAGGTTCCAATGATATCAGTTTATCTTGCCCAATCAATGTCATGGCATGAACAAACAAAAGAAGAGTTGCCACCGGCTTCACTGTTGGGAAGGTTGTTTCGACTCTCCCCACGTTGCCATCCGTTTGGCCAGTATTGTGAGAGGGGAAAAAAGCCATCACAATTCAAGTATTGTTCATGATATGGCCCACATTACATTTTTTACAATATTTGGTAGGAAAATACCACTATGGGAAATAAAAGAATATAGAACTTAGATAGTGGATAATCAAATTCAGATGAGTTACAGTAACCTATTGCTACTCTATTTCACTTATTAAAAATAAAATTACTTTCTAACATAGGAGTTCTCAGCTTCTTATGCCCATGCTCGCATGTCTGAGGGATAAAACCCTAGGATATGTCACAGTGGCTGTCACTTTCATTTGGGAAGAAAGAATTGCAATTCATGGCATACAGGGCGGTCTTTGGTATGTCTGAAGAACAAAGAGAACGTTGGGGGTTTTATAAAAAAGAGAAATGTAGCCAGGTGCAGTGGCTCACGCCTGTAATCCCAGCACTTTGGGAGGCCGAGGCGGGCGGATCAAGAGATCGAGACCATCCTGGTCAACATGGTGAAACCCCATCTCTACTAAAAATACAAAAATTAGCTGGGCATGGTGGCGGGCGCCTGTAATCCCAGCTACTCGGGAGGCTGAGGCAGGAGAATCGCTTGAACCCGGGAGGCGGAGGTTGCAGTGAGCCGAGATTGCGCCACTGCACTCCAGCCTGGTGACAGAGCTAGACTCCGTCTCAAAAATAAATAAATAAACAAATATAAATAAATAAATAAATAAGAGAAACGTTACATACTGCTCTTTGAGAAAGTTCTTTGGCACTAATAAGGTTCTAGGGAGCTGCAAGTTTTGATTAGTGAGTGATGGCAGTAGATAAAATTAGTCATAAAATTGCAGCAAATCATTTTAGCAACTATTTGATGAAATGGGTTTCAGATTACAGCACGCAGTTTCAGCAGCCAGGTGTGCAGAGAATTACATTTTTGGAGCAACGTTTTGGGTCCTGAGTTCTTTTCCCTCATGGCTTCTCAACTGTTTCATGTGGGTGTGACAAGAATGGCCCAATTCATATGATCAGCTTTCACAGAAGGACTGAAGAAATGGGGCGGGGAGGAGGGGCAGTGTGAATAGACTGATGAAGTTCTCTCTTCATCCAGGCAGTGTGCTCCTCCAACTCCTTCCCTTGAGAATCACCACTTTAAAGTTTTAGTAAGAAAGGTCAGGACATATGTGTTTGTGTTTGTTTCTTGTATGTAGTTGGTGTTACCCTCCCTCATGGTAGTTCTCAGCTCTTGTTGCTCATTAGAATCAATCACGTAGGAGCCACTAAATCAGTCTTTGGGAGATATGTTCCAAGCAGAGGAAGTTTTTGAAAGCTCCTCCAGGGGATGAAAGTGCAAGGCCAAGCTTGCAAACTGCTGCTGTGCCTGCTGCATTGGCAATGCTTATTTTAATGCATTTTATTTTTCAGTGTGAATCCATGATTTAATCTTTGTTATCTAATAGAAACAAAGTTGGTGGTACTTTCCTTGCTCATTTCTTTAGTTGTAATATTATTTTTTAAAATCACATTTTCTCACACTATGCCACATTCCAAACAAAACAAAAATCTCACGATTTTAATATTCAAAGTCAATATATACTTAAAAAGGATTAATGGAAGAAAAGCCACCACAAAATACAAAGACATTTCTTGGTAAGTAGAGCAAATTCTTTGGTTTGTTTCATTTTTCTTTTGTCCCTGGAGTTCATTATTTGGCACAACACATAGCCAGTGGTCACACCAGCACACACACACTCTCTCTCTCTGACACACACACACGTCCCTTGATTTAGCTACAAACTTTAAGACCACCAGAAGGTCCACAGAATGAAGTTAAAGTTCAAGATAAATATTAACTCTAAAGGGCAGCTTTAAATGAATTTCTTTTGACTTGTGTTTACCTGTTGCACTGGGGTTTGTGGTGTTAGAAAAATTTTCTGGAAAATAAACCATGAAGTCAGAGGTAAGCCTCAGAGAATGAGGAACAATAAATTAAAAGGAGCCAATTTGGTAAATCAGTGTTTTCTGGGGAGAGTAAGAGGCTGTTGCTGAAAAGCAGAAAATGTCAAATTGCTTTTCTGGGGGGACAGTTTCCTTCACAAACCCAACCAGAAAAATGATCAAATATGGTTTCTGCAGAAGAGTAACCTTAACAAAATACTTCCTGCCTTTCTACTCAGAACTCTTATCTGGAGGATGTGCTTTTCATCCAATTCTAAATGCAAAGTTTAAATGGGATGTTTGCTCATGTTTGATTAGGCTCTTCCCAATAAGTCTTCTGTTTTATAGATATTCAGAACACAGCATTGCAGAAAAAAGATCAAGATTTCAATGGCCTTAATTTATATCCTATTCCCTGTCCTATCTACTCATTCTATCACTCAGTAAAGTTTACCGAGCATCTACCACGTGCCAGGAAAGACATGGAAGTGGCTTAGCCTAGGGTGGCAGCAGGTCTACAGAGAAAGAAGGACTAATGAGATAATGAGGAGGTAGAATTTGACAGGCCTTGAATGTGAGGCATGTCATCCAAAACCACCAGGATGGCTAAATAGTAAAAAGGAGAGCTTTATTGGTGGTATCAGTTTGCAAACAGGGAAGAGATAGTCTCCAGCATGGATAAAGGTTCTCCCTCTTCTAAGAGGGGAAGAGAGGTTGAGTTTGATAGCTCACTGGGCTGTAACACATAATAGTCATACACATTCAGCAGGACTGGCAGAAAAGCTATACATATTTATGAAGGGGAGGGGCCGAGCACATGCCCAGTGGATAGACATATGTGTAACACACATCTCATGTTCACTCTAGAGTGGGCTTTTAACATTAAAATGCGGTAGAATTTGGCTCTTTACATTAAAAGGTGAACTACAGAACACAGAGTTTGTGTACAGCCTCTATCAGCTGGCTGAAACTGGCTTAGAGTCTGCAGGTGTGCTTATCAGAAAAGAATGTTTGTAGGGCTGGAAATCAGTTAGGAGGAGTCTGATAGCTCCTATTGTTAGAGGGTTTAGCAAGAGTGTAGTTTTCCTTGTCACCTAGGCATTCAGGAAGGTATCATGTCAACTGAGCCCTGAACCCTTGACCCGTAGGTAACTTTTGTTTTTTTAACCTTAGTGTCTGTCTTAGTTGATAAAGGGGCATTTTTATTTTTATTATTTATTATTTTTTTATTTTTTATTTTTGTCTCTCAGATCACAGGATGAAGGGCTGGGAGTAGCCAGAAGGAGTCTATTCCTAGTTCATATCTAGGCGAGGAACACAGGGCAGAGGTGGGGCTTGAGCAAGAGGGAGATTTTTCTGAACTTCTATTCAAGAAAGTCTGGGCCAGCCACGGTGGCTCATGCCTGTAATCCCAGGAATTTGGGAGGCCGAGGTGGGAGGATTGCTTGAGGTCAGAAGTTCAAGACCAGCCTGGGCAACATAGCTAGACCCTGTTCCTAATAAAAATTAAAAAGACAGAAAATTAGCCAGGCATGGTAGCATGCACCTGAAGTCCCAGCTACTCTAAGGCTGAGGTGGGAGGATTATTTGAGCCCAGGAGTTTGAGGCTGCAGTGAGCTATGAGTGCACCACTGCACTCCAGCCTGGGTAACAGACCAAGACCCTGTCTCTAAAAAGAAAGTTAATGACTCCATAAAAGTTGGAGATCACTTGTCCCTAGCATATAGAAACTTGAAAAGTCTTAGACATTATACTCATGTCAAACAGGGTATCATGAAGAGGAAATACATGGGGATATTCTTTGTCTAACAGTCAGTATCCTAAGTGGTACATACCATCTTATTTAACTGAAAGGTGTTTTCATATATATGGTATCAGAAGAGATTCTCTATCAGAGTAACAACACTGCAGTAATGCATGCTTTTGTCAGGGAACCATTTGCTCTAGTAAGTAATGAATTGAACTTGTTTACAGCTTCTACTTATGGTCCAGTGGAATGACAGATGAAGGAAAAGTTTGGAATTTCAGAACCATCTGGAAATGTTCTGCTCTAGGCAGAAGAGCTGGACTGCAGCAAAGGCTCTGAATGTGGAATCAATAAATCAAGGAGGCAGCTGAATGAGCACTGAGTTATAGTTGCAAGACAGAATTAGGTTTGGTATTTGGTGTGTGGAACAGATTCAAAAGAGAATTTAAGAACCTAGATGATGACTTAGGGTTTGACACGTTGCTATACAAAAGATAAATAATTCTTTGAAATGTAGCTGTCAGGTACTTAAGAAGTGGCTCCAACATTAATGAATTTCCAATTTCATGGAATTATCTAAAATATAAGAAAGGCTGACTAGGCCAGTACTTTGAAAATAAAGAGGTCATGCCAAAAATGAAGACAAATGGTTTAGTCAAGAATCAAATCTGTTTTCTAACTACATAAATTTTGCATTTTACTCAAGTGCTTTACATATTTAAATGAAATGTTCATTCCTATAGAATCAACAACACTAATTTACAAACACCGAGACATTTTTGAAAAAACAAATTCCAACTTCATAAGTATTTAAATCAAACAAAATGCTGTTACATACGTAAGTATTTAAATCAAACCAAATGGTAATCTTTAACCAAAGATTAAAGATTAAGCTAATCATTTCTTGATTCCAACAACTTCCCATTAGTTCTGTAACAAAAGTTTAGAGGGCAGAGATGGAGTTATACATTTGGCTTCATCATCAGATTATTTATTTAAATTGCACCAAGAAGTTAAAATCAAGTAAATATTATTTATTATATCTTTTCCATAAATTAAAAAATTTTAATGGAAACATACAACAAAGTTTAGGCCAAATAGAAAGCTAAAAGCATTTCCTGAAAATGAAGCTTAAAAAACCAAGAAAATTTAGTTGTGAATAAATTCTCTATTCAGTTTTGAGGTACAGTCACTCAATTTCACATGGAAAGTGGCACACAAGTCAATTATGATACTAAATATTAAAGAATTCCCTGAGTAGTTACAACATCTTCTGTCCACAGTTAAAACAAGTATCTAAGGGATTCTGGTTTCAAGAGGCCAGTGGGACCTAAAACTTGCTAGAATGACTGGTGACTGTCCAAATGAAACAAACGCCACTTGTTAGGAATGGGGCTAAATTCAAAGTACATAGATTTAGTTCATACAGCTATGCTCCTTGATTGGAATCTTGGAAAAGGTCAAGCTTTGAATGGGCTTCAGGAAATGAAATATATTCAACATCTTAGTGACAGCTCCTGCAGAATTATAAATAAGGCATATAGTGAATGCTATCCATTGGACTGTATATGAGATTATGAAAAGATATCAAAAATGTTAGAAATGCCTATTAGTATAAATGTTAATAGAAAGCTTCAGAAAGATTTCTCTGTAAGAAGTTGGTTTCTCATTCCTTATGCTAGCCTATCCCTTTTTCAGATTCTTCAGCTGTAGAACTGGCCCACTATTTAAGTATCCACATTCAAGGATATGACCAAGCCTGCCAATTAGTCCCTTGCCCCACCACCACCACCAAGCACCTTTCTTATGGACTGATCTATCAAAGCTGTGTCTTCTGGCATCAAATCATTTCAAGTACACAAGATGGAGCTGCAATATTTCCTGTGGAAAGGGCACTGAGCTAGGAATCAGCAGATATGATAATTCAAACTGTGTGACCATAGGCAAGTTGATCTTTTTTTTTTTTAATTTAAGTTCTGGGATACATGTGCAGAATGTGCAGGCTTGTTACATAGGTGTACATGTGCCATGGTGGTTTGCTGCACCCATCAACCCGTCATCTACATTAGGTATATCTCCTGATGCTATCCCTCCCCTAACCCCCCACCCCTCGACAGGCCCCCGTGTGTGATGTTCCCCTCCCTGTGTCCATGTGTTCTCATTGTTCAACTCCCACTTTTGAGTGAGAACATGTGGTGTTTGGTTTTCTGTTCCTGTGTTAGTTTGCTGAGAACGATGGTTTCCAGCTTCATCCATGTCCCTGCAAAGGACCTAACTCATCATTTTTTATGGCTGCATAGTATTCCATGGTGTATATGTGCCACATTTTCTTTATCCAGCCTATCATTGATGGGCATTTGGGTTGGTTCCAAGTCTTTGCTATTGTGAATAGTGCTGCAATAAACATACATGTGCATGTGTCTTCATAGTAGAATGATTTATAATCCTTTGGTTATATACCCAGTAATGAGATTGCTGGGTCAGATGGTATTTCTGGTTCTAGATCCTCGAGGAATCACCACACTGTCTTCCACAATGTTGAACTAATTTACACTGCCACCAACAGTGTAAAAGCATTACTGTTTCTCCACACCCTCTCCAGCATCCACTGTTCCCTTTTTAATGATCACCATTCTAACTGGTGTGAGATGGTATCTCATTGTGGTTTTTATCTGCATTTCTCTAATGACCAGTGATGATGAGCTTTTGTACATATGTTTGTTGGCTGCATAAATGTCTTCTTTTGAGAAGTGTCTGCTCATATCCTTCACCCACTTTTTGATGGGGTTCTTTCTTGTAAATTTAAGTTCCTTGTAGATTCTGGATATTAGCCCTTTGTCAGGTGGATAGATTGCAAAATTTTTCTCCCATCTGTAGGTTGCCTGTTCACTCTGATGATAGTTTCTTTTGCTGTGCAGAAGCTCTTTAATTAGATCCCATTTGTCAGTTTTGGCTTTTGTTGCCATTGCTTTTGGTGTCTTAGTCATGAAGTCTTTGCCCATGCCTATGTCCTGAATGGTATTGCCTAGGTTTTCTTCTAGGATTTTTATGGTTTTAGGTCTCACATCTAAGTCTTTAATCCATCTCGAGTTAATTTTTGTATAAGATATAAGGAAGGGGTCCAGTTTCAGTTTTCTGCATATGGCTAGCCAGTTTTCCCAACACCATTTATTAAATACTGAATCCTTTCTCCATTGCTTTTGTCAGGTTTGTCAAAGATCAGATGGTTGTAGCTGTGTGGCATTATTTCTGAGGCCTCTGTTCTGTTCCATTGGTCTATATATCTGTTTTGGTAGCAGTACCATGCTGTTTTGGTTACTGTAGCCTTGTAGTATAGTTTGAAGTCAGGTAGTGTGATGCCTCCAGCTTTGTTCTTTTGGCTCAGGATTGTCTTGGCTATAAGGGCTCTTTTTTGGTTCTATATAAAATTTAAAGTAGTTTTTTATAATTCTGTGAAGAAAGTCAATGGTAGCTTGATGGGGATAGCATTGAATCTATAAATTACTTCGGGCAGTATGGCCATTTTCACAACATTGATTCTTCCTATCCACGAGCATGGAATATTTTTCCATTTGTGTCCTCTCCTATTTCCTTGAGCAGTGGTTTGTAGCTCTCCTTGAAGAGGTCTTTCACATCCCTTCTAAGTTGTATTCCTAGGTATTTTATTTTCTTTGTAGCAATTATGAATGGGGGTTCACTCATGATTTGACTATTATTGGTGTATAGGAATGTGTGATTTTTGCACATTGATTTTGTATCCTGAGACTTTGCTGAAGTTGCTGATCAGCTTAAGGAGATTTGGGGCTGAGATGATGGAGTTTTCTAAATGTACAATCATGTCATCTGCAAACAGACAATTTGACTTGCCCTCTTCCTATCTGAATACCCTTTCTTTCTTTCTCTTGCCTGATTGCCCTGGCCAGAACTTCCAATACTATGTTGAATAGGAGTGGTGAGAGAGGGCACCCTTGTCTTGTGCCAGTTTTCAAAGGGAATGCTTCCAGCTTTTGCCCATTGAGTGTGATATTGGCTATGGGTTTGTCATAAATAGCTCTTATTATTTTGAGGTATATTCCCTCAATACCTAGTTATTATGAAAATACCTAGTGTTTTAACATGAAGGGATGTTGAATTTATCAAAGGCCTTTTCTGCATCTATTGAGATAATCATGCGGTTTTTATCATTGGTTCTGTTTATGTGATGGATTATGTTTATTGATTTGCATATGTTGAACCAGCCTTGCATCCCAGGGATGAAGCCAACTTGATCTTGGTGGATAAGCTTTTTGATGTGCTGCTGGATTTGGTTTGCCAGTATTTTATTGAGGATTTTTGCATTGATGTTTGTCAGAGATATTGGCCTGAAATTTTCTTTTTTGGTGGGTCTCTGCCAGGTTTTGGTATCAGGATGATGCTGGCCTCATAAAATGAGTTAGGAAGGAGTCCCTCTTTTTCTATTGTTTGGAATAATTTCAGAAGGAATGTACCAGTTCCTCTTTGTACCTCTGGTAGAATTTGGCTGTGAATCCATCTGGTCCTGGGCTATTTTTGGTTGGTAAGCTATTACTATTACTGCCTCAATTTCAGAACCTGTTATTGGTCTATTCAGGGATTCAACTTCTTCCTGGTTTAGTCTTGGGAGGGTGTATGTGTCCAGGAATTTATCCATTTCCTCTAGATTTTCTAGTTTATCTGCATAGAGGTGTTTATATTATTCTCTGATGGTAGTTTGTATTTCTGTGGGATCAGTGGTGATATCCCCTTTATCATTTTTGCATCTATTTGATTCTTCTCTCTTATTATGGCTAGTGGTCTTCTATTTTGTTGATCTTTTCAGAAAACCAGCTCCTGGATTCATTGATTTTTTTGAAGGGTTTTTTGTGTCTCTATCTCCTTCAGTTCTGCTCTGATCTTAATTATTTCTTGTCTTCTGCTAGCTTTTGAATTTATTTGCTCTTGCTTCTCTAGTTCTTTTAATTGTGATGTTAGGGTGTCAATTTTAGATGTTTCCCACTTTCTCCTGTGGGCATTTAGTGCTATAAATTTCCTTCTAAACACTGCTTTAGCTGTGTCCCAGAGATTCTGGTATGTTGTGTCTTTGTTCTCATTGGTTTCATAGAACTTATTTATTTCTGCCTTCATTTCATTATTTACCCAGTTGTCATTCAGGAACAGGTTGTTCAGTTTCCACAGTTGTGCGGTTCAGAGTGAGTTTCTTAATCCTGAGTTCTAATTTGATTGCCCTGTGGTCTGAGAGACTGTTATGATTTCCGTTCTTTTGCATTTGCTGAGGAGTGTTTTACTTCCAATTATGTGGTCAATTTTGGAATAAGTGTGATGTGGTGCTGAGAAGAATGTATATTCTGTTGATTTGGGGTGGAGAGTTCTGTGGATGTCTATTAGGTCCACTTGGTCCAGAGCTGAGTTCAAGTCCTGAATATCTTTGTTAATTTTCTGTCTCGTTGATCAAATATTGACAGTGGGGTGTTCAAGTCTCCCACTATTATTGTGTGGGAGTCTAAGTGTCTCTGTAGGTCTCTAAGAACTTGCTCTATGAATCTGGGTGCCCCTGTATGGTGTGCATATATATTGAGGATAGTTAGCTCTTCTTGTTGCATTGATCCCTTTACTATTATGTAATGCCCTTCTTTTTTTTTTTTGATCTTTGTTGGTTTAGAGTCTGTTTTATCAGAGACTAGGATTGCAACCCCTGCTTTTTTTTTTTGCTCTCCATTTGCTTGGTAAATATTCCTCTATCCCTTTATTTTGAGCTTATGTGTGTCTTTGCACATTAGATGGGTCTCATGAATACAGCACACTGATGGGTCTTGACTCTTTATCTAATTTGCCAGTCTGTGTCTTTTAATTGGGGCATTTAGCCCATTTACATTTAAGGTTAATATTGTTATGTGTGAATTTGATCTGTCATTATGATGCTAGCTGATTATTTTGCCCATTAGTTGATGCAGTTTCTTCATAGTGTCGATGGTTTTTACAATTTGGTATGTTTTTGCAGTGGCTGGTACCAGTTTTTCCTTTCCATATTTAGTATTTCCCTCAGGAGCTCTTGTAAGGCAGGCCTGGTGGTGACAAAATCTCTCAACATTTGCTTGTCTGTAAAGGATTTTATTTCTCCTTCGCTTATGAAGCTTACTTTGGCTGGATATGAAATTCTGGGTTGAAAGTTCTTTTCTTTAAGAATGTTGAATATTGGCTCCCACTCTCTTCTGGCTTGTAGGGTTTCTGCATAGAGATCCACTTATAGTCTGATGGGTTTCCCTTTGTGGGTAACCCGGCCTTTCTCCCTGGCTGCCTTTATTTCCTTCATTTCAACTTTGGTGAATACGACAATTATGTGTCTTGGGGTTGCTTTTCTCAAGGAGTATCTTTGTTGTGTTCTCTGTATTTCCTGAATTTGAATGTTGGCCTGTCTTGCTTAGGTGGGGGAAGTTCTCCTGGATAATATCCTGCAGAGTGTTTTCCAACTTGGTTCCATTCTCCCTGTCACTGTCCGGTATACCAATCAAACATAGGTTTGGTCTTTTCACATAGTCCCATATTTCTCAGAGGCTTTGTTCATTCCTTTTCATTTTTCTCTAATCTTGTCTTCTTTATTTCATTAAGTTGATCTTCAATCTCTGATATCCTTTCTTCTGCTTGATCGATTTGGCTACTGATACTTGCATATGCTTCACAAAGTTCTCGTGCTGTGTTTTTCAGCTCCATCAGGTCATTTATGTTCTTCTCTAAACTGGTTATTCTAGTTAGCAATTCGTCTAACCTTTTTTCAAGGTTCTTTGCTTCCTTGCATGGGATTACAACATGCTCCTTTAGTTCAGAGGAGTTTGTTACTACCCACCTTCTGAAGCCTACTTCTGTCAATTAATCAAACTCATTCTCCATCCAGTTTTGTTCCCTTGCTGGAGAGGAGTTGAGATCTTTTGGAGGAGAAGAGGCATTCTGGTGTTTGGAATTTTCAGCCTTTTCAAGCTGGTTTTTCCTCATCTTTGTGGATTTATCTACCTTTGATCTTTGATGCCGGTCACCTTCAGATGGGGTTTTTGTGTGGATATCCTTTTTGTTGATGTTGATGCTATTCCTTTCTGTTTGTTAGTTTTCCTTCTAACAGTCAGGACCCTCTGCTGCAGATCTGCTGGAGGTCTACTCCAGACCCTTTTTGCCTGGATATCACCAGTGTAGGCTGCAGAACAGCAAAGATTGCTGCCTGTTCCTTCCTCTGGAAGCTTCATCCCAGAGGGGCACCCACCAGATGCCAGCCAGAGTTCTCCCACATGGGGTGTCTGTCGACCCCTGCTGGGAGGTGTTTCCCAGTCAGGAGGCATGGGGGTTAGGGACCCACCTGAGGCGGCAGTCTGTCCCTTAGCAGGGCTCGAGTGCTGTGCTGGGAGATCCACTGCTCTCTTCAGAGCCAGCAGGCAGGAACGTTTAAGCCTGCTGAAGCTGCGCCCACAGCTCCCCCTTCCTCCAGGTGCTCTCTCCCAGGGAGATGGGAGTTTTCTCTATAAGCCCCTGACTGGGGCTGCTGCCTTTCTTTCAGAGATGCCCTGCCCAGTGAGGAGGAATCTAGAGAGGCAGTCTGGCTACAGCAGCTTTGCTGAGTTGCAGTGGGCTCCAACAAGTTCTAACTTCCTGGTGGCTTTGTTTACACTGTGAGCAGAAAACCGCCTACTCGAGCCTCAGTAATGGCAGACACCCCTCCCCCTACCAAGCTTGAGTGTCCCAGGTCGAGCTCAGACTGCTGTGCTGGCAGCGATAATTTCAAGCCAGTGGATCTTAGCCTGCTGGGCTCCGTGGGGGTGGGATCTGCTGAGCTAGGCCACTGGGCTCCCTGGCTTCAGCCCCCTTTCCAGGGACGTGAACGGTTCTGTCTTGCTGGCATTCCAGGCACCACTGGGGTATGAAAAAAAACTCCTGCAGCTAGCTGTCTGCCCAAATGGCTGCCCAGTTTTGTGCTTGAAACCCAGGACCCTGGTGGTATAAGCACCCAAGGGAATCTCCTGGTCTGTGGGCTGTGAAGACCATGGGCAAAGTGTAGTACCTGGGCTAGAATGCACCATTCCTCATGGCACAGTCCCTCACGGCTTCCCTTGGCTAGGGGAGGGATCCCCAACCCCTTGCATTTCTTGGGTGAGGCAATGCCCTCCCCTGCTTCGGCTCACCCTCAGTGGGCTGCATCCACTGTCTAACCAGTCTCAATGAGATGATCCTGGTACCTCAGTTGGAAATGCAGAAATCACCCACCATCTGTGTTGATGTTGCTGGGAGCTGCAGACCGGAGCTGCTCCTATTCAGCCATCTTGCCAGCCACCCCGGCTGCTGTCAAGTTGATCTTTCTAGACTTCAAATTTCCTCATGTTAAGTTCCCTTCTAGATCAAAATTCTGTAATTCTAAGTCTCTAGGTTAGACATAGGCTGATTGTGGGCAGAAGCCTCTAGTTACTCCCCATGCCTTGAAATGGGCAACTGACATCTCAAACCTGAAGTTTAGAGGGGAAAGGCTGCTTGCTGCTGGAATGGCTCCTCTTTTGGTATCTCATGGGTTGTTTTTTTTTTTTTTTTTTTTTTGAGACGGAGTTTTGCTGTGTCGCCTAGGCTGGAATGCAGTGGTGCGATCTCGGCTCACTGCAACCTCAGCCTCCTGGGTTCAAATGATTCTCATGCCTCAGCCTCCTAAGTAGTTGGGACTAACAGGTACATGCCACCAAGTCCAGCTAATTTTTGTATTTTTAGTAGAGACAGGGTTTCACCATGTTGGCCAGGCTGGTCTCGAACTCCTGGCCTTAAGCGATCCACCCACCTAAGCCTCCCAAAGTACTAGGATTACAGGCATGAGCCACTCCCCACCCCAGGCTTTTGGGGTATTTTTGGATGGGAGATGGGTAGTATTGGCTACAAGCCACTGGAGGTAAAACCAGAGTCGCTTTTAGTAAAGCCAGTCCCTCTTCCATCCCTAAGGAGTTTAGCACCAGGATTTTCCTTTATGTTCTCACTCATTTCCTTTCACATACCTCAGGCTCCCATTTCCCATTCAACATTCACTGGGGACCTCCATTACTGCAAACAGGTCTTGAATACCAAAAATGTTGGGGGTGGGGCAGGGAACTGTTCAAAGTATAG
This sequence comes from Pan troglodytes, assembly GCF_028858775.2. NCBI lineage: Eukaryota > Metazoa > Chordata > Mammalia > Primates > Hominidae > Pan > Pan troglodytes. The sequence continues at coordinate 69,430,488 of NC_072398.2, forward strand.
ATGTCAGCCCATCTTTTGACAATAAAATAAAATTAACTCTAAAACACATAGCATCTACATATCTTTTGTACATTTCTTTCTTATCACTGTTCCTACCCATATACAGAAATCTACTCATTTTCAAATGATGTATCTACTTTGATTCTTTGCTGACAGTTTAGTTTAGTTTACTAGACAAAGCCCACCTTTTTGGGAGACAGTATAATAAGTAAACAGATTGACAGGGTGGCTATCCTAGTCAAAGCCAAGCAGTCAACATTACAAGCCTCTGAAAGGCTCTTTCTTCACACCAACTGAAATAAGGTATTAATCATTAATTACTAAATAGGCTTCTTTCAAAGTGTGTTGACACTCATTTGAAAGAAGTTTGAGATAGTTTTGTCTAAATGATTCTCTATCCAGCCACAGGCAAATGAGATTCTGAAACAGCCTTAGCACAGTTATTTCATAATCCCCATCCAGTTTGCAAGGTGTAAAATTAGTCCCTATCAGATTATGAAACCAACTATCAAACTTGCAAAAAGGCTACCCAGCTTTGGCAGACTTCCTTCTGGTATCTGGGTGCTATTATAGAGGGGGTTACAGTTTGGCTTACTAAATGTGTATTTCCATCAACCCTTACGACATACTGCTTCTACCAGAGTCATCTTGCCCCAAACCCAGTTTAGTGTTCACCTGGAAAAGTAAAATATAATATCAGATTTGGCTTCTTCTTTAAAGGAAGAATCAAAAGTGCCATCACTTCACAATGAATTTTCTTCTTTTGAAACACATTTTGTCTAATTATCTAAAATTATATGAAAAACTGCTCCACCGGTTCATACCAATTAAGCATCATATATATATATATAATATTTAACCATCACATTATATTTAACTGTCCACTGACCCTCCATATAACTCTCCACCTGCCTTCTCCAATAAAGATGTCTGATACAAAATCACAAAAGCCCAAAACTCTTTCATCAGTTGGATTAACTATCAGTGATGTTTCCAGATTACTTTTGTCTTTTTTTGTCAATTAGTGTATCCTTACATTATTCTTATAGATATATTGGAATTATAGGTGAATCTGAGCTTTTAAATTGTACGACATTTAAACATGTTTTCTCTAAGGCTTTTAAACAGAAAATGATCAGTAAAGACTTTTGGTTTACCTTTGTCTCATGATAATACTCTGAATGTATTTCTGTATTTACCCCCCTCCTACTCCCTTCCTTAGTGGATATTTTGCTAATTAAGTAGTTGGGAAGGAAAGAGGAGAAATTCCTTATTGTAGAAAAAGAGAGAGGAACCAGGAGACCAGCTCTGTCATTTAATGCCAAAAAAAGGAGGCCTTAGAAGAGCAGCTATGTGGGTGAGAACCTTCTTGTTACATGAAGCATGCTATTTACATCTCTTTCTCAGATTTTACTTCTAAGAAATGATTCTGTTTTTTCTCAGATTTTACTTCTAAGAAATGATTCTGTTTTGGGGGTTAATTCTGTGAGTAAAATATTTTTAAAATCTGGGTATAAGTCAAATCTGGTAAAAAAAATTAACTAGCATTACTCACATTTTAAAATTTCACCTTCAGTCTTTTTTGATGATCTATACTATGAGCTCAACAGACTACCATTATCACATTTCACAGAATCTGACCTCAGAGAACGTCATGTTATATAAATGCTTAAACAATGCCACTGTTGAACGATTGCTACATTAAGGCTCTTGGGAACTGTGATAATTATAGAGATGACTCAGCTACATTTCAGAAATTGCCTTTACTGCAAACAGCTTAATTTTTTTGAAATGTAAAAGTATTCGTATGACCAAAGCTTCAGGGTGTAGATTTTCTTATTGATCCCAATATTTCAAAGACATAATGGTACTCTATGATATAGAAGACTTCAAGTTAGAAAGCAGCCTTAAGAGTCAGACATCTTTTTTTTCTGGAGATAGGAATGTGAGACTATTTTGTCTTGCCAAATATAGATCACAAACATTAGTTTTTCAATTTTCATTTATCAGTCATGATAATGTACAAGAAAAACAGAAACACAAAAAAACATTCCTTTAAACTACATTAAAAACAAAGGTGAACAAAATGACACAGAATAAAATAAAATCAAGAAAAATCAAGATTAACAGTAAATATCAATACTTACTTACACATCAAAGTAGACTGTTAGCATAATAAAGCTAACATATAGTCACAGAAAGACAAAAGTATCAATGATCAAGATACTATTTTGCTCCAATAACTCCTCATTTTGGCCTGGGAGTTCATCAAGGCCTAAGCGGCTGGATTCTGTTTTTCTCCTCCCTCCCTCCCTCCCTCCCTCATGCTTCCATCCTTTTCACACTGGGGTACCAGTGTAGGAGGCTCCTGGATGTAGCTAACCGTGCGGCAGCACCTAAGGCAGCAGTGGCTGTACTTCGAGGAATGTAGAGCTTCTGAGAAATCTGGCACTCATAAGACAAAATCAAAGACAGCTGGTCCACAGATTCTTGACGCTTGTCTTTGTACAATGTAATAGCACGGCTGCTAGAAAAATCTTCATTCTTTAGGATCTCTGGTGAGCTTTCCACTGGAAAAGAAAGAGTACACAAACATCTTTTCAAGGGGTACTCATACTCACTGCCTTCTCTCCCCCATTCTAGTTCTATACTAATATGTGTTACAATCATTTTCTGTTAGGTAGCGACAATTACCAATGGCTAATCAGAGAAGATGAGACTTAGAAACCAGTCAACAAATGGAAAGGAAACGGGGAATCATGAATTGAGATAAAATAAATCTTGTCAGGATGAAGGTAAGTGAGAGAGGGAAAATATACCTATGAACAACGAAGGGATGCCTTATTTCTAGGAATGTCATAAAAATAAATTGGATATAATGGAAATCCCAGAGAAGAGCTCATAAGTGCTTCTATTTCCTTCCAGCACTAAGCTAAATGGTGTCCCACAGGCATTCTATTGCCAGAGTTGTTCCAATTCCAAGTCTGTGCCAGGGTAAAAATAAAACCATCCTAGACTGTGGTTGCTAAGAAGTCCCCCAAACCAGTTATCAGCCATAAAATAAATGCCGAGAGGTTCTAAGATGGCTGAATAGGAACAGCTCCAGTCTACAGCTCCCAGTGTGAGCGACGCAGAAGATGGGTGATTTCTGCATTTCCAACTGAGGTGCTGGGTTCATCTCACTGGGGCTTGTTGGACAGTGGGTGCAGGACAGTGGGGGCAGCCCACAGAGCATGAGCCGAAGCAGGGTGAGGCATCACCTCACCAGGGAAGCGCAAGGGGTCGGGGAATTCCCTTTCCTAGCCAAGGGAAGCCGTGACAGGTGGCACCTGGAAAATCGGGTCACTCCTACCCTAATACTGCACTTTTCCAACACTCGTAGCAAATGGCACACCAGGAGGTTTCTATCCCATGCCTGGCTTGGAGGGTCCCACGCCCACGGAGCCTCACTCACTGCTAGCACAGCAGTCTGAGATTGAACTGCAAGGTGGCAGTGAGGCTGGGGGAGGGGCGCCCGCCATTGCTGAGGTTTGAGTAGGTAACCAAAGTAGCCAGGAAGCTCGAATTGGGTGGAGCCCACCACAGCTCAAGGAGGCCTGCCTGCCTCTGTAGACTCCACCTCTGGGAGCAGGGCATAGCTGAACAAAAGGCAGCAGAAACTTCTGCGGACTTAAACGTCCCTGGCTGACAGCTTTGAAGAGAGTAGTGGTTCTCCCAGTGTGGAGTTTGAAATCTGAGAACGGACAGACTGCCTCCTGAAGTGGGTCCCTGACCCCTGAATAGCCTAACTGGGAGTCACCTCCCAGTAGGGGCCAACTGACACCTCATACGGCCAGGTGCCCTTCTGAGATGAAGCTTTCAGAGGAAGGATCAGGCAGCAACATTTGCCGTTCTGCAATATTTGCTGTTCTGCAGCCTCTGCTGGTGATACCCAGGCAAACAGGGTCTGGAGTGGACCTCCAGCAAACTCCAACAGACCTGCAGCTGAGGGTCCTGACTGTTAGAAGGAAAACTAACAAACAGAAAGGACATCCACACCAAAACCCCATCTGTACATCACCATCATCAAAGACCAAAGGTAGATAAAACCACAAAGATGGGGAGAAACCAGAGCAGAAAAGCTGAAAATTCTAAAAAATCAGAGCTCCTCTTCTCCTCCAAAGGAACGCATCTCCTCACCAGCAATGGAACAAAGCTGGATGGAGAATGACTTTGACGAGTTGAGAGAAGACGGCTTCAGATGATCGGTAATAACAAACTTCTCTGAGCTAAAGGAGGATGTTCGAACCCATAGCAAAGAAGCTAAAAACCTTGAAAAAAGATTAGATGAATGGCTAACTAGAATAAACATCATAGAGAAGACCTTAAATGACTTGATGGAGCTGAAAACCATGGTATGAGAACTGCGTGATGCATGCACAAGCTTCAGTAGCTGATTCGATCAACTGGAAGAAAGGGTATCAGTGACTGAAGATCAAATGAATGAAATGAAGCAAGAAGAGAAGTTTAGAGAAAAAAGAGTAAAAAGAAATGAACAAAGCCTCCAAGAAATATAGGACTATGTGAAAAGACCAAATCTACGTCTGATTGGTGTACCTGAAAGTGATGGGGAGAATGGAACCAAGTTGGAAAACACTCTGCAGGATATTATCCAGGAGGACTTCCCCAACCTAGCAAGGCAGGCCAACATTCAAATTCAGGAAACACAGAGAACACCACAAAGATACTCCTTGAGAAGAGCAACTCCAAGAAACATAATTGTCAGATTCACCAAAGTTGAAATTAAGGAAAAAATGTTAAGCGCAGCCAGAGAGAAAGGTCAGGTTACCCACAAAGGGAAGGCCATCAGACTAACAGCGTATCTCTCTGCACAAACTCTACAAACCAGAAGAGAGTGGGGGATAATATTCAACATTCTTAAAGAAAAGAATTTTCAACCCAGAATTTCATATCCAGCCAAACTAAGCTTCATAAATGAAGGAGAAATAAAATCCTTTATAGACAAGCAAATGCTGAGAGATTTTGTCACCACCAGGCCTGCTTTACAACAGCTCCTGAAGGAAGCACTAAACATGGAAAGGAACAACTGGTACCAGCCACTGCAAAAACGTGCCAAATTGTAAAGACCATCAATGCTAGGAAGAAACTGCATCAACTAACGGGCAAAATAACCAGCTAACATCATAATGACAGGATCAAATTCACACATAACAATATTAACCTTAAATGTAAATGGGCTAAATGCTCCAATTAAAAGACACAGACTAGCAAATTGGATAAAGAATAAAGACTCATCAGTGTGCTGTATTCAGGAGACCCATCTCATGTGCAGAGACACACATAGGCTCAAAATAAAGGGATGGAGGAAGAACTACCAAGCAAATGGAAAAAAAAAAAAAAAGCAGGGGTTGCAATCCTAGTCTCTGATAAAACAGACTTTAAACCAACAAAGATCAAAAGAGACAAAGGCCATTACATAATGGTAAAGGGATCAATTCAACAAGAAGAGCTAACTATCCTAAATATATATGCACCCAATACAGGAGCACCCAGATTCATAAAGCAAGTCCTTAGAGACCTACAAAGAGACTTAGACTCCCACACAATAATAATGGGAGACTTTAACACCCCACTGTCAACATTAGACAGATCAATGAGACAGAAAGTTAACAAGGATATCCAGGAACTGAACTCAGCTCTGCAACAAGCAGACCTAATAGACATCTACAGAACTCTCCACCCCAAATCAACAGAATGTATGTTCTTCTCAGCACCACATCACACTTATTCCAAAATTGATCACACAGTTGGAAGTAAAGCACTCCTCAGCAAAGGTAAAAGAACAGAAATTATAACAAACTGTGCCTCAGACCACAGTGCAATCAAATTAGAACTCAGGATTAAGAAACTCACTCAAAACCGCTCAACTACATGGAAACTGAACAACTTGCTCCTGAATGACTACTGGGTACATAACAAAATGAAGGCAGAAATAAAGATGTTCTTTGAAACCAATGAGAACAAAGACACAACATACCAGAATCTCTGGGACACATTTAAAGCAGTGTGTAGAGGGAAATTTATAGCACTAAATGCCCACAAGAGAAACCAGGAAAGATCTAAAATTGACACCCTAACATCACAATTAAAAGAACTAGAGAAGCAAGAGCAAACACATTCAAAAGCTAGCAGGAGACAAGAAATAACTAAGATCAGAGCAGAACTGAAGGAGATAGAGACACAAAAAACCCTTCAAAAAATCAATGAATCCAGGAGCTGGTTTTTTGAAAAGATTAACAAAGGAGATAGAACACTAGCAAGACTAATAAAGAAGAAAAGAGAGAAGAATGAAATAGATGCAATAAAAAATGATAAAGGGGCTATCACCACTGATCCCACAGAAATACAAACTACCATCAGAGAATACTATAAATACCTCTGTGCATATAAACTAGAAAATCTAGAAGAAATGGATAAATTCCTGGACACATACACCCTCCCAAGACTAAGCCAGGAAGAAGTTGAATCCCTGTATAGACCAATAACAGGCTCTGAAACTGAGGCAATAATTAATAGCCTACCAACTAAAAAAAGTCCAGGACCAGTCAGATTCACAGCCGAATTCTACCAGAGGTACAAAGAGGAGCTGGTACCATTCCTTCTGAAACTATTTCAATCAATAGAAAAAGAGGGAATCCTCCCCAACTCATTTTATGAAGCCAGCATCATCCTGATACCAAAGCCTGGCAGAGACACAACAAAAAAAGAGAATTTTAGACCAATATCCCTGATGCAAAATCCTCAATAAAATACTGGCAAACCAAATCCAGCAGCACATCAAAAAGCTTATCCACCATGATCAAGTGGGCTTCATCCCTGGAATGCAAGGCTGGTTCAACATATGCGAATCAATAAACGTAATTCATCATATACACAGAACCAAAGACAAAAACCAAGTGATTATCTCAATAGATGCAGAAAAGGCCTTTGACAAAATTCAACAGCCCTTCATGCTAAAAACTCTCAATAAATTAAGTATTGATGGGATGTATCTCAAAATAATAAGAGCTATTTATGATAAACCCACAGCCAATATCATACTGAATGGGCAAAAACTGGAAGCATTCCCTTTGAAAACTGCCACAAGACAGGGATGCCCTCTCTCACCACTCCTATTCAACATAGTATTGGAAGTTCTGGCCAGGGCAATCAGGCAGGAGAAAGAAAGAAAGGGTATTCAGTTAGGAAAAGAGGAAGTCAAATTGTCCCTGTTTGCAGATGACAAGATTGGATATTTAGAAAACCCCATCATCTTAGCTCAAAGTCTCCTTAAGTTGATAAGCAACTTCAGCAAAGTCTCAGGATACAAAAATCAATGTGCAAAAATCACAAGCATTACTATACACCAATAACAGACAAACAGAGAGCCAAATCATGAGTGAATTCCCATTCACAATTGCTTCAAAGAGAATAAAATACCTAGGAATCCAACTTACAAGGGATGTGAAGGACCTCTTCAAGGAGAACTACAAACCACTGCTCAACAAAATAGAAGAAGATACAAGCAAATGGAAGAACAATCCATGCTCATGGATAGGAAGAATCAATATCATAAAAACGGCCATTCTGCCCAAGGTAATTTATAGAGTCAATGCCATCCCCATCAAACTACCAATGACCTTCTTCACAGAATTGGAAAACACTACTTTAAAGTTCATATGGAACCAAAACAGAGCCCACATTGCCAAGACAATCCTAAGCCAAAAGAACAAAGCTGGAGGCTTCACGCTACCTGACTTCAAACTATACCAAGGCTACAATAACCAAAACAGCGTGGTACTGGTACCAAAACAGAGATATAGACCAATGGAACAGAACAGAGGCCTCAGAAATAATACCACACATCTATAACCATCTGATCTTAGACAAACCTGACACAAACAAGAAATGGGGAAAGGATTCCCTATTTAATAAATGGTGCTGGGAAAACTGGCTAGCCATATGTAGAAAGCTGAAACTGGATCCCTTCCTTACACCTTATACAAAAACTAATTCAAGATGGATTAAAGACTTAAATATTAGACCTAAAACCATAAAAACCCTAGAAGAAAACCTAGGCAATACCATTCAGGGCATAGGCATGGGCAAGGACTTCATGTCTAAAACACCAAAGCAACGGCAACAAAAGCCAAAATTGACAAATGGGATCTAACTAAACTAAAGAGCTTCTGCACAGCAAAAGAGACTACCATTAGAGTGAACAGGCAACCTACAGAATGGGAGAAAATTTTTGCAATCTACCCATCTGACAAAGGGCTAATATCCAGAGTCTACAAAGAACTTAAATAAATTTACAAGAAAAAATCAACCCCATCAAAAAGTGGGCAAAGCATATGAATAGACACTTCTCAAAAGAAGACATCTATGCAGCCAACAGACACATGAAAAAATGTTCATCATCACTGGCCGTCAGAGAAATGCAAATCAAAACCACAATGAGATAATATCTCATACCAGTTAGAATGGCGATCATTCAAAAGTCAGGAAACAGCAGCTGCTGGAGAGGATTTGGAGAAATAGGAACACTTTTTCACTGCTGGTGGGACTGTAAACTAGTTCAACCATTGTGGAAGACAGTGTGGCGATTCCTCAAGGATCTAGAACTAGAAATACCATTTGACCCAGTCATCCCATCACTGGGTATATACCCAAAGGATTATAAATCATGCTGCTATAAAGACACATGCACATGTATGTTTGTTGCAGCACTATTCACAATAGCAAAGACTTGGAACCAACCCAAATGTCCATCAATGATAGACTGGATTAAGAAAATGTGGCACATATACACCATGGAATACTATGCAGCCATAAAAAAGGATGAGTTCATGTCCTTTGTAGGGACATGGATGAAGCTGGAAACCATCATTCTGAGCAAACTATCGCAAGGATAGAAAACCAAACACAACATGTTCTCACTCATAGGTGGGAATTGAACAATGAGAACATTTGGACACAGGATGGGGAACATCACACACCGGGGCCTGTTGTGGGGTGCGGGGAGCGGGGAGGGATAGCATTAGGAGATATACCTAATGTAAATGACGAGTTAATGGGTGTAGCACAACAACATGGCACATGTATACATATGTAACAAACCTGCACGCTGTGCACATGTACCCTAAAACTTAAAGTATAATAAAAAAAAAAGCTGAAGTAATTAGTTTTAATTCAGAAGAAATAAGAATTTAAACAAAATGGCTGGAAATGCGATGCTTGAAATTTCCTAATAGCCAAGGAAGGGGATGCTAAGCACTCTGAGATGTGTACTCGTAGCTGGTCTATAAACGGCTTATTACCTGCCTACAATGAAAGAAGGCCCTTTTTCTGGCATCTAAACCAACACATTGTTTCCTTCAAGAAAGTCCTGCTTAAAAAAAAAATTCAGGTGAGCTAAGCAACGTGTTCAGCAACGTAGCTGCTTGAATACTCTGGAACAAACTCCTTACAGTATAGTCCACTGCTGCAAACCCTTCAAATTGGCACCAGTATGTAGACCACATTTTGAATAGCACTGTTCTAGATCTTAAAAACATAGATTTCAAAAAATTCAGAGAAAAAGGAGGCATAATCCATTATTTTATTCATCTTTGCATTTTTAGCATCTAGCAGAGTAACATGTAGTATATGTTCTACACTTTTGTGATGAGTTATGTTCGAGAAGGATTTGACAGCGTATTCTAAAAAGTGAAATTCTGATCATAAAACTATCGTGTCTATTAGAGAGGAAAAAGAATAATTTTTAATTAAATAATGTGATTTTACAGGAAGTCTTAGGTGAGCTCGGATATCAAAAGGTATGAAAAGCAGGAACACGTGACCAAGGATTTGAGAGTAGCAAAATTTCTGCTTTCAGTCATGGTGTTTTTCAACGAGAATATTTACTCTCTTGCCTTACACAACTGGAAAACTGGACAAAATGTATGAAACAACAGCTTTCAGACATTGAACAAGCATCCCAGGACAGTGACCCCTGAGAGAAGGCAAACTGTAAGTGCTTTAGCTCACTGCCCGAAAAGAATTTTCAGGCTGTAGTATGAGAAGGAGGAATCCAGACTGAACCAGGTAGTCTTACTGAGTTGAGAAAACAGACTTCAGAACTCAGAAAGGCCAGTCATCTAAAATTTGTGGATATAAAGTACCAGAGAGGAGGCAGCTGCAGAGAGAGACAGAGAAGAAACTGAGGATCTGCTGAGAGGTCTCCTTGAGTCTTGGAATGAGTAGTCATCTGACTCCTGTGTGTGTCAGCAAACTACCAAGGCCAGGGAAAAACTACCAGAAAGCAGCAGGCAGAATAATCATTAGATCTTACGTTGGGACAAAACAGTTTGTGTTCTCACCAGCCATAATGGAAAGACATCCTAACACATGCAACATCAAGTCCATCAATAATCTCAGAAGGTATTAGGTATTGCCTAAATAGCAGAGCCAAACCAGACCTAGACCACAGGCTTTTCCAGACCAGCCTAATAAACCTAAAAGGAACACTGAAAGAAAAAAAAAAAAGGGAAATTGAACTGCATCTCCCCACCCCCCAAAAAAAGACAGGAAGAAAAGGAGAAAGGGAAGAAATTAAGCCAACACACATATACACCATGGAATACTATGCAGCCATAAAAAAGAATGAGTTCATGTTCTTTGCAGGGACATGGATGAAGCTGGAAACCATCATTCTCAGCTAACACAGGAACAGAAAGCCAAACACCGCATGTTCTCACTGAGAAGTGGGAGTTAAACAATAAGAACATGGGCACAGAGAGGGGAACATCACACATTGGGGCCTGTTAGTGGGTGGGAGGCAAGGGAAGGGATAGCATTAAGACAAATACCTAATGTAGATGACAGGTTGATGGGTGCAGTAAACCACCATGGCACGTGTATACCTATGTAACAAACCTGCACATTCTGCTCATGTATCCCAGAACTTAAGTATAGTAATAATAAAAAAAAGAAATTAAGCCAACAATGGAAGTGTACCAGTCTTGTTCAGTTTCTAATTCAGTGTGTTTTTCTTTTTTTTTTAAGACAGAGTCTCGCTCTGTTGCCCAAGCTGGAGTGCAGTGGTGCAATTTCGGCTCACTGCAACCTCCGCCTCCCAAGTTGAAGCGATTCTCCCAAATCGGTAAAGAGGAAGTCAAACTGTCACTGTTTGCTGATATGATTGTATACCTAGAAAACCCTAAAGACTCATCCAAAAAGCTCCTAGAACTGGTAAATGAATTCAGCAAAGTTTCAGGATACAAAATTAATGTACACAATCAGTAGCTCTGCTATACATCAACAGTGACCAAGCTGAGAATCAAATCAAGAACTTGTGAAAGGAAAATATCTTGCGCCCGCAAAATCACTAAGGAAAACTCAAGTTGGAAACTGCTTAGGGTAAACCTGCCTCCCATTCTACTCAAAGTCACTCCTCTGCCCACTGAGATAGATGCATATCTGATTTGCCTCCTTTGGAAAGGCTAATCAGAAACTCAAAAGAATGTAACCGTTTGTGAATCACCCATCTGTGACCTGGAAGCTCCCTCCCTGCTTCTTGCCTTTGCTTCAAGTTGTTCCAACTTCCAGACCAAACCAATGCACTTCTTACATATATTGATTGATGTCTCATGTCTCCCTAAATGTATGAAACCAAGCTGTGCCCTGACCACCTTGGGCACATGTCATCAGGACTTCTTGAGGCTCTGTCACAGGCACATCCTCAACCTTGGCAAAATAAATTTTCTAAATTAACTGAGACCTGTCTCAGATTTTCTGAGTTCACAAACTCAACCCCTTTCACAATAGCTGCAATAAAAATAGAATACTTAGGAATATAGCTAACCAAGACGTGAAAGACTTCTATATGGAGAAAAACAAAACACTGCTGAAAGAAATCATAGATGACACAAACAAATGGAAACACATCTCATGCTCGTGGATGGGTAGAATCAATATTGTGAAAATGATCATACTGCCAAAAGCAATCCACAAATTCAGATCAATTCCCATCAAAATACTACCATCATTCATCACAGAACTAGAAAAAACAATCTTAAAATTCATATGGAACCAAAAAAGAGCCCACATAGCCAAAACAAGACTAAGCAAAAAGAACAAATCTGGAGGCATCACATTACCTGACTTCAAACTATACTATAAGGCCATAGTTACCAAAACAGCATGGTACCGGCATAAAGATAGGCACATAGACCAATGGAACAGAATAGGGAACCCAAAAACAAAGCCAAATACTTACAGCCAACTGATTTTTGACAAAGCAAACAAAAACATAAAGTGGGGAAAGGACACCCTATTCAACAAATGGTGCTAGGATAATTGGCAAGCCACATGTAGAAAAATGAAATTAGATCCTCATCTCTCACCCTATATAAAAATCAACTCAAGATGGATCAAAGACTTAAATCTAAGACCTGAAACCTTAAAAATTCTAGAGTATAACATTGGAAAAACCCTTCTAGACATTGGCTTAGGCAAATAATTCATGATCAAGAACCCAGAAGCAAATTCAACAAAAACAAACATAAATAAATGGGACTTAATTAAACTAAAAAGCTTCTGTACAGCAAAAGAAATAATCAGCAGAGTTAACAAGACAACCCACAGAATGGGAGAAAATCTTCACAATTGATACATCCAACAAAGGACTAATATCCAAAAATCTACAAAGAACTCAGCAAGAAAAAATGAAACAATCCCATTAAAAGTGGGCTAAGGACTTGAATAGACAATTCCCAAAAGAAGATATACAAATGGTCAACAAGCATATGGAAAAATGCTCAACATCACTAATTATCAGGGAAATGCAAATTAAAACCACAATGTGATACCACCTCACTTCTGCAAGAATACCCATAATCAAAAAAATCAAAAAATAATAGATGTTGGCATGCATGCGGTGGAAAGGGAATGCTTTTATGCTATTGGTGAGAATATAAACCATTACAACCACTATGGAAAACAGTGTGGAGATTCCTTAAAGAGCTAAGATCTACCATTTGATCCAGCAATCCCACTACTAGGTATCTACCTAGAGGAAAAGAAGTCATTATACGAAAAAGATACTTGCACACACATTTATAGCAGCACAATTTGTAACGGTAAAAACATGGAACCAGCTCAAATGCCCATCAATCAATGAGTGGATAAAGAAAATGTGATACACACACACACACACACACACACACACACACACACACCATGGAATATTTCTCAGCCATAAAAAGGAACGAAATAATGGCATATGCAGCAACCTGGATGGAATTCGAGACTATTATTCTAAGTGAAGTAATTCAGGAATGGAAAACCAAATATCGTATGTTCTCAGTCATAGGTGGGAGCTAAGCTATGAGGACGCAAAGGCATAAAAATGATACATTGGACTTTGGGGACTCAAGAGAAAGGGTGGGGGGTTTCGAGGGATAAAAAACTACACATTGGGTACAGTGTATACACTCAGGTGATGAGTGCACCGAAATCTCAGAAATCATCACTAAAGAACTTTCAAGTAACCAAACAGCACCTGTTCCCCAAAAACCTATTGAAGTAAAAAAAATTTTTAAATTTTAAAAATCGTATAATTCGTCCTAGGTTTTTACAAAATATTTTATGAAAATTATACATAAGAAGTACAGTATAACTGAACAACTTACATTCTAATGAAAACTTTGTTGCAAAACAAAAAATGTAGTATGTGGATAGACTTAATATTGTTAAGATGAGAATTCTCCTCAAATTGATCTACAAACTTAAATTTAAAAAATCAGATCAAAATCTTAGCAGGCTTTGTGTAGATACTGACAAGCTAATTCTAAAATTTATGTGAAAATCAAAGGGCCTATAATAGCAAAACAACTTGAGAAAAAGAAAGTTGGAGGACTAACATTATGTGATTTCAAGACTTATTATAAAGCCATGGTAATTAAGATAGTAGTACAAAAACAGACATATAGACCAAGAGGACAAAATGGAAATTTTAGAAACAGATCCTCACAAATACAGCCTATTGACTTTTGGCAAAGGTGTCAAGGCAATTTACTGGAGATAGTCTTTTCAACAAATGGTGCTGGAACAAATGGACATTCAGATGCAAACAAAATAAACATTGATCCTCACATCATACCCTATACAAATATTAACTTGAATTGGATCTCAGACTTAAAACTACAAAAATTTTATAAGAAAATGTAGGAGAAAATCTTAGTTATTTGAGTTAAAGATTTCTAAACAAGATACACAAAGCTCAAATTGTAAAGAGAAAAAAATCAATAAACTGGACTTGAAAACTTTTGCTCTTCCAAAGATACTAAAAGGCAAGCCACAGACTGGAGGAATATTTATACCTGACAAAGAATGTGTATACAGAACAAAGAACTTCTACAGGTAGGTAAGAAGATAACCCAATTTAAAAAGTAAATAAATACTTGAACAGGCACTTAGCTAAAGAAGATATATGAATGGCAAATAAGCACACAAAAAAGATGGTGAACATCGTGGTAAACAGGAAAATGCAAATTAAAACTACAATAATATACCACTACATACCCAACAGACTGGCAAAATTTAAAAAGATCGACAATAACATCTACTGGCAAGGATGTGGAGTGCTTGGAACTTTTATTCCTTGCTGGTGGGACTGCAAATTGGTGCAATCACTTTAGAAAACATTTTGGCAGTTTCTAAAAAGTTAAACATGCAGTTACTGTATGACCTAGCAAATCGACTCCTATGTGTGTGTACATATATAATTTTTTTTTTTTTTGAGACAGAGTCTCACTCTGTCACCCAGGCTGGAGTGTAGTGGCACGATCTCGGCTCACTGCAACCTCTGCCGCCTGGGTTCAAGCAATTCTCCTGCCTCAGCCTCCCCCAAGTAGCTGGGATTACAGGCTCCTGACACTGTGTCTGCCTAATTTTTGTATTTTTAGTACAGATGGGGTTTCATCATCTTGGCCAGGCTGGTCTTGAACTCCTGACCTCGTGATCCACCCGCCTCAGCCTCCCAAAGTGCTGGGATTACAGGCGTGAGCCATCGTGCCCAGCCTCTTATGTATACCTTTAATAGAAGTAAAAACATACGTCTACAGAAAGAGCTATGTGCAAATGTTCATAGCAGCTTTATTCATAATGGTCAAATTCTGGAAACAACATAGGTGTCCATTAACTGGTAAACAGGTAAATTGTGGTATATCCATGTAACTGAATACTATTCAGCAAATAAATAGGAGCAACTTTTTGATACTGGCACAACATAAACGAAACTCTAAAATATTACCGTAAGTGAAAGAAGCCAGCCA
This sequence comes from Pan troglodytes, assembly GCF_028858775.2. Taxonomy (NCBI): domain Eukaryota; kingdom Metazoa; phylum Chordata; class Mammalia; order Primates; family Hominidae; genus Pan; species Pan troglodytes. Next base: position 69,445,844 of record NC_072398.2, read on the forward strand.
GACATAAAAACTACATATAATTCCATTTATATGAAATTCTAGAAAAGGGAAAGTGACATGCCAGAGGCAAGTAGGCAATGGGACTGACTGCAAAGGGGCACAAGGAAACTTTTCAGGCTGATGGAAATGTTATCATGATTATGGCTGTGATGGCGAGACTATCAATTTGTCGAAACTCAAAGAACTATACACTTGACAACCAGCAAATTTTACTCTATACAAATGGGACGCCCCACCCCTCCGGCAAGAAAACAAAAGTGCAGAAAAAAAGAAGAGTGGCAAAGTTAAAGGAACAATTGAGCCCAAACATAAAACAAGGACTTAACACAAATGCTAAGGTCAGTAATGTTTCAAGGTATATTTTGCAAGGGATAAATGAAGGTTTTTTTAGCAACATGGCAAACCATCATGTTTGTCAACTGTGAGCATGCACAAGTACACACAAACATACCAGAACCAGAGGGCTTTTCTGCGGAATCATCCACTGCAGTTGTTGAACAGGGTGCTGCTGTGGAAAGCTGAATTTGCTTTGGCTGAGTCTGACTGTTGTTGGGTTCAGACTGGCTCCCATCTGCTGACTGCTCTGACTGGGTAAGAGAGGTACAGAATTCTTCCAATTTGGGCAGTGTGGAAGAATCTGAAGAACCATTTATGTCTAGTTGCTGCAGAATGGGAAAAATGGGGCAAAAACATGAAAAGTGTTAGTATAAGAATAATTAAGCCCTATTTCCTTACTTATAAGCAAAATACAAATATTTCCATATTATAATAAATAAATAAAACTACTCACTTTCAAGAACCTAGATACTCTCAGCCGGGCGCGGTGACTCACGCCTGTAATCCTAGCACTTTGGGAGGCCGAGGCGGGCGGATCACGAGGTCAGGAGATCGAGACCATCCTGGCCAACATGGTGAAACCCCGTCTCTACTAAAAACACAAAAAAAATTAGCTGGGCGTGGTGGCAGGCGCCTGTAGTCCCAGCTACTCAGGAAGCTGAGGCAGGAGAATGGCGTGAACCTGGGAGGCACAGGTTGCAGTGAGCCGAGGTTGCACCACCGCACTCCAGCCTGGGCGACAGAGTGAGACTCCATCACACACACACACAAAAAATAACCTAGATACTCTCTAGAAAAAGCAAGTCCTTCTCTATCCTAATGAACATAAATTCAATTCAAGAAACATTTATGGAACACATCCCATAAGCAAACAGGGCACTGAGTGCTAACATACACAGGCTGGGAAAGAGGGGCAGGGCACGAGAGAAGTGATGTTCACTGAGCACCCCGTGTCGGGCACAGTGCTAGGTTATCTGCATGTGTTTCTTCATTTGAACATCAGAACAGGTGTCCTAGGTAGGTGATACTACGTCTTCTTTCACTTAGCATAATGCTTTTACAGAGTGGTTAAGTTATCCAACGTCCATCAGTAAATGGCAGGGTGCAGATTTGAACTTAAGCCAGTCTATGTTCTCTGTGCTCTACCACACCACCTCCCAGTCAGACAGGATCCCTGTCCCTAAGGGGCACTCAGTCCTCAGTCAGGGAAACTGTGTGTGCGCAGCTAGCCATGAAAGGAGGCAAGAGCTGCATGCTCCTCAGAAGGGACAAAAAGGCCAGGGTTTGAGAGAAAAAGATGAACTTCCAAACTGAGATTGAACTTGAGCTTAAATGAAGGGAGTGCCAAATTTTAACCATTATGAATTAGACCCCATTTCCTACCATATAGTCATTGCTGAAGTAAGTGTACTCTATGGTCATTTAATAGCATTGATCTTTGGTGATGTCAACTGGCATTAACATGAGTAAAGAGGACCCCATCAGACCAAGCTGTAACAAGCTAAACTAAGTGGTTTATCGTCTGGGATCTGCCTAGAGCAAACTGAAACAATAATTGTACAAACAGATGTAGGCTTGTTTTTCTGGCTCATATGCATCACACATTTAATATCAGCAAATGTTCCTTCTGTGGCAAAAATCTATAGCTGCTCACTTTCAAAGATGGCTGGCATGAATGTGGCTTATATAATTATATAATATATAAATGCCTGTGTGTATAACCTTTCTTGGTTGCAAAAAAGAAATTCTAAAACTCCAGATAGCTATACTGGGCCATACAAGATGTTATTTCAGGAAACCAAAGACCTGGACTCAAATTTTTGCATAGTTTATGCAATTCACATGTATACTTGAGCTACCTTTTAAGTTTATCTTCATTTAAAATGAGGCTGAGAATGAGTGAATTCTTTCAATAAGCTGCAATAATAAGTAAATCAATATTTATTAATATCATAAATTTTTTAAGCTGGGGAGATTACTAGTTCAAATCAGTCTTCACAGGTGGACAAGCTCAGGACACAAAAGGTAACTTGTTTAAACTTGCTAATCAGTGGTAAAGACTAGGCCCTAGATTATAGCACTCACAGACCAGTGCTTTTTACATTATGCCCTACTGCCTATGTTTAGCTGTTTAATAGATAATATACAGAAACATTTTTAAAAAGCTATATCTTCTTTCTTGACAAATATGATTTAAGAAAGATGCACTGTTGACACATATTTAAATGCATCCTGATAGCTTTCACTCTGAATTTCACTTTAAATTTGTATGACATCTGAAAGCAAGTATGTGTAGTAAATTTAAGCAATTAGTTGAAAATAAGTCTTCCCCTTCTAACAGTAACCTAGAGCCTTACTACTCAAAAGTGGTGTTCACTCATCAGCAGCATCAGCATTAGTTGGAAGCTTGCTAGACATGAAGAGCTTTGGTCCCTACCCCAGATATGCTGGATAAGAATCTGCATTTTAACAAGATTCCCAGGTGACCTGTATACACATTATAGTTTGAGAAGCACTGCTCTACCAGATTTATTCTTCTGTAGTTATAAATGACTGACTCCCTCACAGTTGTTTGGAAATACACCAAGATGGAACTACAGGTTAGTCTCAACAAACATGTTCATGATTTATGAAACATGAACAAATGCCCCAAATCACTTCACATCCACTAGAATGGCTATAATAAAAAAGACATGATTACAATTGTTGGCAAGAACAGCAAATGTTGACATGGACAAACTGGAGTACTCTTAAATTGTTGGTAGGAATGTAAAATAGCACCACTGCTCTGGAAAATATCCTGGTAGTTCCTCAAAATGTTAAACATAGGGTTGCCATGTGCTTATCTAGTTACATACTAAGATAAATGAAAACATGGGAAGGAGTAAGAAAACGGCATAGGGCAGAACTCTGGGAGACACCACAGGGAGCAAGCCTACAAATTACATCGGGAGGTAGGAGGAAAAAAGATCATGGCATCACAAAACCCAAAGGAAGATTATGTTTCAAGAAGGAACGCAAGATTACTTTCAAATATTGCTGAGCAATCAGGTACTGTAAGGTTAAAACATGCCAACCTAATTTAGCAACATGGGAATAGATGGTGACTTGAAGGATAATCACTGTAGTATTGTTTAAAGTCACATGAAATCTTAAAAATAGATATTCATCAGAACTATTTAAATCAGTGTGGCATATCCATACTCTGCAGGAGTTTAAAGCAATGAGGTAGGTTTGTAAGTACTGAAATGGAAAGGTGCTGAACAGTATGTGTATTATGTTCTCATGTATGTGTTTAGTTTCTAGGAAGGATACACAAGAAACTGCTTATGATGGGAGTTGGATTAGAAGAGGCAAGGATATCTTATTTCTGTAACTTTCAGAACTACTTGAATTTTAAAATCCTGCATATGTAGTACTTTCATAATTTTCAAAGGCAAAACATGTTTGTCTACATAGGGGATGAAAAACAAGTGTGGTAGCTAGAGAGGACTTTGGGATTTAAAAAATTTGGAATGTTTAAATTTTGTTTAGACGGAAGGTACACTAACATGTTTAAATGCTTATGAGAACACTCCAGTAGAAAGAGGTTGAAGATACAGACAGCAGGAGAGGACTGTATCCTAAGCATACTTCCAGTCCCAAGCCTTTTGAATAAGGGATATTCAACCTGCATGGTAAGTACAGGTTGCTTTAGAATAGGAATAGAAAAAGGGGTAGAAAAAGAAAACTTTCTTAAGAAATATACCTTAAGAAGTTCATTATGATACAGTAAAGATTTTACCTTTGTAACTTCTCTTCGTGGGGTATAAATTAATAGTATAAAACTACATGACAGAAAAAGTTTGAGGACTCAGATTTCCTGACTTCAAAACTTATTAAATAGCTAGAGTAATCAAGACAATGTGATGCTGGTATAGGAACAGACACATAGAGAATAGGATTAAGAATCCAGAAATAGCCTTTCCTTTCGGCCGGAACCGCCATCTTCCAGTAATTCGCCAAAATGACGAACACAAACGGAAAGAGGAGAGGCACCCGATATATGTTCTCTAGGCCTTTTAGAAAACATGGAGTTGTTCCTTTGGCCACATATATGCGAATCTATAAGAAAGGTGATATTGTAGACATCAAGGGAATGGGTACTGTTCAAAAAGGAATGCCCCACAAGTGTTACCATGGCAAAACTGGAAGAGTCTACAATGTTACCCAGCATGCTGTTGGCATCGTTGTAAACAAACAAGTTAAGGGCAAGATTCTTGCCAAGAGAATTAATGTGCGTATTGAGCACATTAAGCACTCTAAGAGCCGAGATAGCTTCCTGAAACGTGTGAAGGAAAATGATCAGAAAAAGAAAGAAGCCAAAGAGAAAGGTACCTGGGTTCAACTAAAGCGCCAGCCTGCTCCACCCAGAGAAGCACACTTTGTGAGAACCAATGGGAAGGAGCCTGAGCTGCTGGAACCTATCCCCTATGAATTCATGGCATAATAGGTGTTAAAAAAAAAAAAATAAAGGACCTCTGGGCTACAAAAAAAAAAAAAAAAAAAAAAGAATCCAGAAATAAACCCTATCTTTATGTCAGCTGATTTTCAATAAGGATGCCAAGACAATTCATGGGGAAAGAATCATCGTTTCAACAACTAGTGCTGGTACAGCTGAATGTCCACATGCAAAAGAATAAAGATGGACTCTATCTCACACCATAACAAATTAACTCAAAATGGATCAAAGGCCTAAATGTAAGAGCTAAAATTATAAAATGCTTATGTGAAAACACAAGTGTAAATCTTTGTAACTTTTGGTCAGACAATGGCTTATTAGGGGAGACCAAGAGCTCAAGCAACCAAATAAAAAAATCGATTGGATTTTATTTAAAAAAACCTTTTGTGCTGCAATGGACACCATTAAGTGAAAAAGAAAAACAGAAGAGTAGAAAATTTGAAAATAATATATCTCATAAGGGACTTGTAATATGATATTTTCTTATATCTGAATAACAAAAGACAACCTACTTTAAAAATGGGCAAAGGATCTGAATATCTTGTCAGAGAAGATAAATCACCAATAAGCACATGAAAAGACACCCAACATCATTAGCCATCAGGGATATGGAAAGAAAAACTTTCATATCCACTAGCATGGCCATAATCAAAAGAACAGGCAATAAGTGTTGGTGAAGATATGGAGAACTGGAACCCTCATACACTGCTGGGGGGTACATAAAATGTTGCAGCCACTTTGAATGACAGTATGCCAATTCCACAAAATGTTAAAAGCAGAATTACCATACGATCCAGAAACTCCACTCCTAGTTATATATCTAAGAAAAACTAAAACATGTTCACACAAAACCTTGTACTTGAACATTCTTAGCAGCATAATAGCCAAAATGTGAAAGCAGCCCAAATTCCCACCAACTGATGAATGGATAAATAAGATGTGGTATATCATAGAAGGGAATATTATTCAGCCATAGAAAGGAATGAAGTACTGGTTCATACTACAACAAGGATGAATTTTGAAGACATTATTAATGCTAGGTGAAAGAAGACAATCACAGAAAACCACATACTGTGTGCCATTTAACAGACAAATCTGTAGAGACAGAAAGCAGATTAGTAAGTAGCTGCCTAAGGCTGTGAGAGGACAGGGAAGGAGTATGACTGCTAATGGTCATGGGTGGTTTTTTTTGAGAGCGTGATGAAAATATTCTCAAATAGACTGTAGTGATAGCTGCACAGCTGTGTACCCTAAAAACATTGAATTGTGCATTTTAAACAGTGAATTATAATGGTATATCAATTATATTCCAATAAAGCTGTATTTAAAAAAAAAAGACAAGAGAAACAAAATATAAAAGCCTACTTTATCCTGAAACTAAATTCATGCATTAAGTAAGCTACATTTCTGGAAGAGACCATTCTATGAAATACAGAATGACTTTATCATTCTCATACAAAAGTAACCACAGTCTGAAGGAAATGTGTCACTTAGAAGGTTCATCTTCCCTAGATCTGCTTTTGAACAAGTCTTCTAGACTTAAGCTCTTTATTTTCAATGTAACACACCAAAGTAAAGAGGCCTGGCAGCCAAATTTCATGATTCACAGAAATTGTCCTGCTGCTTTCAGGATGCTCGTAATATATTCAGGAAACCTGAAACAAATAGATTCTATGCCAGGATTACTGCTTTCTGCCAAAGCAATGTGAATGAAGAAACTAGTCTAGACTATGCGACAAATATAGAGCTTAAAATTATGACTAAGTTACAGGAAAATCCCAATTTTCTGTATCTCTAAGAGAGGTTTAATCATTTTTAAAATTCTAGGCTCAGGATTCTCTTCTGAAGCAATAAGTAATTATGTTTTCATTTTAAAATCAACATATATTTTATGTATATGTATTCTACAACTGCTGAGAGAGGTCATTAACCACAAGTATTCTGGGGTGCAAATCCACTCGTAACTCTAGTACAAAGCCCAAAAAGTCAAATTTATCATCAACAGTAACAGCTACAGCAAGCTGTTAAGAGATAGGCAATATCAAAATATGTAAATTGAGACAATTTTGCTTTCTAAAAATGAAAGGACTTCCTTATGCAAACCTGTCCCAATAACCTGCATTAGACATTTACCTTTTGAGTCCTGTTTGTGCCAGTATTTTTTTCCTGAGCACCGAGTACTTCTGGCTTATGAACTTCTACTTTCGTTCCATTTACAAGGCCTGAAGGCTGCCAAGAATCATCCCATGTATCTTTAGGGGTAGAAAAACACCAGTCCTATAATGAAAAAATGGCAACAACAGACTGAGATAAAGTGCAACATGACCCAAAAAGAGGATAACTTGGGCAAGATAAATGCAAGAAAGCAATACATATTTTTAAAAAAGGTATTTATTAATTTTCTATATCAGTGTGACTTTCCTCCTTGCTTTATTGGTCCATACCCAGTATCTTGAACTCTGAACACATGGATCTCAAAAATAAATACAACTCTGTTTGTAGTCTTTTCTTTAATATCTTTTTCATGGCTAGATGATTTTTTTCATGATCACCTAGTACTTAAATAGCACAAACATGAAGGAGCAACATAATTTCAGATACTTATTCTTATAGCCAGTGGAAAATAAATTTCAAATATATATAGTTAGGCCTAATATTAGCAAATATGCTGACTCCAGAAATCCAGGGGTTATATTACAATGCTAAAGCAACAAAAGTAGAATTAGAGAAAATGGTTTCTTTCATTTATTTACAGATCCTAAGGGCCTTGACTAGGGGCCAATGATAAAACAAAAATCACAATGATTAAAAGGGCAGATATGCAAAAATTGGCCTATGGTTTATTGTCCCATGATGAATCCTCTGTCCCACTACATGTCACTGCCATTTTTCAAAATCATGTATTCTTTGAATTATGGCCTGATAAATACTTTTGAATTCCAGAATATATAGCTTTCTTGGACCTAGACAATTAAATTTAAATTTCCTTTTCTCAGTACTGATTTGCTTTCTTTTCCTATTTTTTTTTTAGATAGGGTCTTACTCTGTCACCCAAGCTGGTGGAATGTAGTGGCATGATCTTGGCTCACTGCAACCTCCAGCTCCCAGGCTCAAGCACTGATCCTCCTACCTCAACCTCCCAAGTAGCTGGGAGAGCAAGTGCACACCACCACACCTGGCTATTTTTAGTAGAGACAGGGTCTCACCATGTTGCCCAGGCTGGTCATGAACTCCTGAGCTCAACTGATCCACCCACCTTGGCCTCCCAAACTGCTAGGATTACAGGCTTGAGCCGCAGTGCCCGGCCTGATTTGCTTTCTATTTTTCCAAGGATCTAACCTTCTGTGGCATTTCTTTACATGATGAATACTGATTCTTTCCACCAAGGCTTGCAGTAAATAGATGGGAGGCAGCATCACCTCCTTTTCCCATCTTAGCCTGTAGAGGTAACCAGTTCTCATCCCAAATATCATCACCTATGGTCACTGACTCCAGGCATGGCATTCCAGTGGGGATCTCATCCTAAAATGTAACAGAAGACAAAGAAAAACTATCATTTATAGTTCCTATATGAGCACATAAAATTTAGGTTTTATAGTTTTTTCCTGACTCCAGGTAAAGATGACAGTTTGAATTCACAATTTATTAATTTCCCTTCTGAAATGCCACCAAAATAATAAAGAGATTTAGGATATAATCTTTATAGTCAAAGAGAACAGAAGAGGAGAAAGCACCATCTACTTTCTGGGTACAGGAAAGCAGACAAGTGACAACCGATTAAGCAGTCCTGAGAAAGTGGAATCCTGAGCTTGTAGTGAAAAAATTGAGAAGCAACCCAAATCTATACAATATATACCTCAAAAACTCAGAAATTTGTACTAAAAGGTTTTTGGAATTGAGGGGGTAAAATGGGAATGAAAACAAGCACACTGGCTGAAAGTCTGTGTAAGCAGGACTTAGATCTCCAGATACTCTCCCCTATTCCAAGGACTCAGGCAACTACATCTCCTCTATCTGTCAGAAGACCAGAAATATTCTGGAGGGTAAAACTGAGGATGGAGCAATCATAATAAAAAATTATTAAGGAATCAAATGAAAGTTTTTATAATGAATATTGAGATCCCTGGCTGTCTTTTCAATAGCAGAACAGAAATGAAAGAATGCATGAACTTGAAGACAGATCCCTAGAAATGATCAAATCTAAACAAAAGAGAAAAAAAGATTGGGGGGGAAAAAACAAAAAAAACAACCAAACAAAAAACCCAAAACAGAGCCTCAGGGACTGTGGAACAATACCAAAAGATATAACATTTGTGTCATCAGAGTCTCACAAGGAGAACAGAAAGAATATAATGCAGAAAAATAATTTGAAGAAATATGGCTGAAAACACCCAAAATTTGGTGAAAGACATAAATCTACAGATTCAAGAAGTTCACCAAAACCCAAACTGGATAAACCTAAAGAAATCCATGCCTAGACAGGTTCTACTCAAGTTGCTGAAAACTAAAGACAAAGAACTATCTTGAATGTAGCCAAAGAAAAATAACACATTACTTATAAAGGAAGAACAATTTCAATTACTGTGGATTTTGCATCAGAAACCATGAAGGGCAGAAAGGAGAAGAATGAAACTGTTAAAGTGCTAAAAGAGAAGAAATGGGAACCCAGGTTTCTATATACAGCCAAAATAGCCTTCAAGAATGAAGTAATAAATATATTCTCAATAAAGAAAACAGAATTCATGGTCAGCATACCTACTCAAAAATAATTGTTAAAGGAAGTTCTTTGGACAGAAAGGAGATATCAGAAGGAAACTTGGAATATCAGAAAAAGAAAGACCAACAGAAATGATAAATATCTGGGTATATATAACAACTATTCTCTTGAACTTTTAAAGAATATTCTTGAAGATGGAAAGCAAAAACTAACATCATAAATTGTATGTAGGTGTAATATATAAGACAAGGATGGCATAAAGGAAAAAGGAAGGGGTAAAAAGATCTAAATAGTAGGGTAAGACACTGACATTCCAAAGTGGTAAAATGCTGATTAAGTACATTGTAAAAGTCAAGAATGACAACTGTAATTCCTAAAGCAACCACTAAAAACACTATACAAATAGATATGATAAAAACACAGTACTTTGGGAAGCCAAGGTGGGCGGATCATGAGGTCAGGAGATTGAGACCATCTTGGATAACACGGTGAAACCCCGTCTCTACTGAAAATTAAAAAAAATTAGCCAGGTGTGCTGGTGGGTGCCTGTAGTCCCAGCTACTCGGGAGGCTGAGGCAGGAGAATGGCGTGAACCTGAGAGGCGGAGCTTGCAGTGAGCCGAGATTGTGCCACTGCCCTCCAGCCTGGGCAACAGAGCAAGACTCTGTCTCAAAAAAAAAAAAAAAAAAACACCATAGTAGATAAAATGGAATACTAAAAAATGTTCAAATAACCTAAGAGAAGGCAAGAAAGAGGAGGCAGATGAATGAAAATCAGGGGAACAAACAGAAAAATAAAATGGCAGATCTAAAATAAAAACATATATATAATCACATTAAACATAAATGGTCCAAACCATACTAATTAAAATTCAGATTGTCAGAGTGGATTAAAAAATAATCAAACAAGGCTGAGCACAGTGGCTCATGCCTGTAATCCCAGCACTTTGGGAGGCCAAGGTGGGCAGATCATCTGAGGTCGGGAGTTCAAGACCAGCCTGACCAACATGGAGAAATCCCATCTCTATTAAAAATACAAAATTAGCCAGGCATGGGGCGCACACCTGTAATCCCAGCTACTCAGGAGGCTGAGGCAGGAGAATTGCTTGAACCCAAGAGGTGGAGGTTGTGGTGAGCTGAGATCATGCCATTGCACTCCAGCCTGGGAAACAAGAGCAAAACTCCGTCTCAAAAAAATAAATTAAATAAATAAATAATCAAACTATATGCTGTCTCAAGAAACTTACTTCAAATATAATGACACAGGTAGGTTAGAAGGATGGAAAAAAATATACCAGGCAAGCGTGCGCGCACACACACACACACACGAAAACTGGAATGGCTATACTGATATCAGTGCATTATGTACACTTCAGTGCAAAAAAAGTAATTGTGAATAAAGACATTTCATAATGATAAAAGGGTTAATTCACCAAGACATGTAAGAATCCTAAATGGATAACACCTAACAATAGAGCTTCAAAATGCACAACAGAAAAACTGACAGAATGAAAGGAGAAATAGACAAAATCCAAGATTACAGTTACAGACTTCAGTGTTCTTCTCAGTAATCAACAAAATCGGTAGATAGCAAGGATCAGAAGAACTGAACAATACCACCAATCAATTGGATCTGACATTTATAGAAACTCCACCAAACAACAGAATACATGTTTTTTTCAAAGACACATGGACATTTACCAAGCTAGACCACATCCTGTGTTGACAAAACAAACCTTAACAAATTTAAAGAACTGAAATCATACTGTGTTCTAAGACCATACTATACTGGAAAGAAGTAACAGGAAGTTAACATGAAAATTTCCAAACACTTGGAAATTAAACAACACACTTCCAAATAATTCATGGGTGAAAGATAATATCTCAAAATAAACTATAAAATATTTGAACTGAATGAAAATGAAAATACAATATGTTCAAATTTGTGAAATGCAGCTAAAGTGATATGTAGAGACTCATAGCATCAATGCTTATATTAGAAAAGGTCTCAAATCAATAAAGTAAACTTCCATCTTAAAGAAATAGAAAAAGAAAGCAAAAATAAACCCAAAGAAAATAAAAGAAAGAAATCAACGAACTTGAAAACAGAAAGACAAGAGATAAAACCAGTGACACCAAAAGCTTATTCTCTAGGAATGGGAAGTTCAATAAAATGGATAAATCTCTAGTAAGACTAATGAAAAGGGGAGAAGACAAACTGCCAATATCAGAAATGTAATAGGAGATTATCATTGCAGACCCTGCAGATAACAAAAGGATAATAAGGGAATACTATAAACAATGTTATACATATAGTTGACAACTTAGATGAAGTGAACCAATTCCTCATTTGATAACTTAAATGAGTCACTTCCTCAAAAACCACGAAATACCAAGACTAAGATAAAATAGCTGATTTGAATAGTCCTATATCTACTAAAGCAATTTATTTTATAATTTAAATTCTTCTGGAAAAAAGTCTCCAGGCCCAGATAGTTTTATAAGGTAATATCAAACATTTTAAAAATTAACTTCTCTCCCTGAAAAATAACCTGATTTTATGTAACCTTTTCCAGAAAATAGATGAGCGAATACTTCCAACTCATTTTATTAGGACAGTATCACCCTGTACAAAGTGTACATCAATAAACAAATAAAGAAAACGTGGTATATATACACGATGTAACAATATTCAACCTTTAAAAAGAAGGAAATCTTGTAATTTGTGACAAAATGGATGAACCAGGAGGACATTATGTTACATGAAAGAAGCCAGATACAGAAAGAGGAATAACACATGATCTCACTTACATGTGGAATCTAAAAAAGCAGAGTGAAATAGTAGTTACCAGAGGCTAGGAGGTGGAGGGATTGGGCAGATGTTGGTCAAAGGACACAAAATTTCAGTAGACAGGAGGAGTAAGTTCAAGAGATCTGCTATACATCTTGGTAACTACAGTTAATAGTGACATATTGTATACTTAAAAATTGCCAGGAGAGTAGATTTTAAGTGTTTTCACCACAAAAAAATAACAAATATGTGAGGTAATGCATATGCTAAATAGCTTGACTTATACATGCTACAGTGTATACATATATTGAAACATGTTGTACACCATATATGCAATTTTACTTAATTAAAAAAACTAAGAAAATAAAGATCCACACAAACAACAAAAATAAATAAAAAGGAAATACAATTCTACATAATCTTTCCCAGAAAACAGCAAAGCGGGCAATATATTCAGATTTATTTTATGAGGCCAGGATTATCCAGTATAAAAACCAAAGACAATACAAGAAAACTACAGACCAATATCTCATGAAAACAGATATCCATTTGCATGTACTAATGCAGACAACATTACTGATACAGAAAATCACAAAAGAAACCAACAAAACACCCCCTAGAATGGATAAGTGAAGTTAGGTAGTTCAAAAAAACACCAATTTCTATATACTAGCAATTAAAATACAAAAACTGGGGAAAACATTTATAATAGCTCTCAAAATAAGTGAAATACTTAGGTATAAAATTAACAGAACATGTACAGATCCTGTATACTGAAAATTATAACACTGTTGAAGAAATAAAAGAAAACCTAAATAAATGGGGAGATACACCATGTTCATGGACTAAAGCATCAACTTTCCTCAAAATTATCTATATATATAACACAACTCCAATCAAAATCTCAGGTATAGATAAGCTGATTCTAAAATTTACAAGGAAAGAAAAAGGAACCAAAATATTAAAAACAATTTTGAAAAAGTATAAAATAGGAGGAATCATACTACCTGATTTTTTCTTTTTCTTGAGACAGAGTTTTGCTCTTGTCGTCCAGGCTGGAGTGCAATGGTGTGATCCCAGCTCACTGCAACCTCCCTCTGCCTTCCGGGTTCAAGCAATTCTCCTGTCTCAGTCTCCTAAGTAGCTGGGATTACAGGTGCCCACCACCACACTCGGCTAGTTTTTGTATTGTTTAGTAGAGACAGGGTTTTGCCATGTTGGCCAGGCTGGTCCTGAACTCCAGACCTCAGGTAATCCACCCACCTCGGCCTCCCAAAGTGCTAGGATTATAGGCATGAGCCACTGCGCCCAGCCCATACTACCTGATTTTAAGAGGTACTATGTAAGGCTACAGTAATCAAGACAATGTGGTAGTGATGAAGAGACAAACATATAGGTCACTGGAGAAGAATATAGAGTCTAGAAATAGACTTACAGAAATATAGACAATTGATTTTTGATAAGGCTTCAAAGACAATTCAATGGAGATAGGATAGTCTTGTCAACAAAGGATGCTGGATCAGTTGGACATCCACATGTAACAAAATGAAACCTAACCTAAATTTCATGCCTTATACTAAAATTAACTCAAGATGTCTTGATACTGGAAACACTGTCCATAATAGAAAACAAGTTGATACGTTAGGTTTTTTCAAAATTAAAAACTTCTGTATGAAAGACACTATCAAGAGAATGAAAAGACAAGCTACAAGTGAGAGAATATTTTTGAAAATCACATTATTTGACAAAGAACTAGTATCCTGAATATATAAAGAACTCTCAAAACTCAAGAGTAAGAAAACAACCCAATCAAAAAAATGGGAAAAAGACTTCAACAGAAATTTCACCAAGAATTGTGTATAGATGACAACTAAGCACATGAAAAGATGTTCAACATCATTAATCACTGGAATTTAAAATCATGCTGTGATACTACTACACACCTATTAAAATGGCTAAAGCAAAATTACTGACAATGTCAAGTGCTGACAAGAAAATGGAGCAACTGGAACTCATATATTATTGCTGGTGAAAATTCAAAATGGTACAGCCACTCTGGAAAAAAGTTTGACATACACTTATCACATGACCCAGCAATCTTACTCCTGGGTATTTACCGTAGATAAATGAAGCTTATGTTCACACAAAAACCTGTACATGAATATTTATAGCAGCTCTATTCATAAATACCCCAAACTAGAAACAACCCAAATGTCCTTCAATGGGTGAATGGGTATACAAACTGTGGTGTATTTATCCTATAAAATACTATTCAGCAATCGAAAAGAACATATTATTGATACATGCAAGAGCATGGATGAATCTCAAAGGTACAGAACTATACTGAATAAAAGAAGCCAGTCTCCAAAGGTTACATACTATATGATTCTACTTACATGACAGTCCTGAAAAGGTAAAACTAGAGTGACAGAAAACAGACCCCAGACCAGTTGCTAGGGGTTAGGGATGTGGGGAGACTGTGATTACAAAGCAGTAGCACAAGGGAGTTATTTTAGATGATGGAGCTGTTCTGCATCCCAATTGCAGTGTTGGTTACACAAATCTACACATTTATTAAAGTTGATAGAATAGTACACCAAAACAGTCAATTTTACTATGTGTTAATTTATAAAAGGAAAGAAATATTAACATGAAAAAAAGTTATACAAGGGAAAAAAAGGTGTAATAGTGTACTATAATACTTGGCCAAGCCGTGAAGAGCATTTACATAGTCACAGTAATGTAAATATTGAATGGTGATCTGATGGAAAGTTTGATGTACTATATCAGTAACATGGTAGGGGGAAGGGACAAAAAGGTTATGTTTGTGTGTGCTGGTGGTAAGGCGATGAAAGAGAACTAAGCCCTCATCTTTCACGGTGGGAAATCCACAGATACTTAAAACTGAAAAATCAGGAAATAACAAATAACAACATGAGGATGTTATTTAATGAAAGAAACAGAAGTAAATTCCAAAAGCAGCTAAAAGAGATAAACGTGGTTGCTCTGGGAAACAGGAAATATAGGGGAAGGAGTCATGGGGGATCTTAAGTTTTGTGTACATAAACATTTGATTAAAATAAAAATACATCCTCCAAAAAAGTTGTAAACATTTTTCCCAATGGGTTTTTTGTAATATAATTTCTCAATACTAGTTTCTAGCTACTGTATAATTCTTGAAGACCACCCCAAGTCACAGGATATTAACTAACACATCAAAGCCAGATACCTTTTTTTATGATCAAGGTTATATTGCTACAACTTTAGTCTTGGTTACTATGAACAATTTTTTTAATTTATTTTACTTTATTTTTTTGAGACAGAGTCTCACTCTATCACCCAGGCTGGAGTACAGTGGCACGATCTCAGTTCACTGCCACCTCCACCTCCTGGGATCAGGCATTCTCAAGCCCCAGCCTCCTGAGTAGCTGGGATTACAGGCACATGCCACCATGGCTGGCTAATTTTTTTTGGTACATTTTGTAGAGACAAGGTTTCATCATGTTGACCACGCTGGTCTTGAACTCCTGACCTCAAGTGATCCGCCCACCTCAGCCTCCCAAAGTGCTGGGATTACAGGTGTGAACCATTGCACTTGGCCTAAGAATTTGTAATACTAAAAGCAGTGGGGTTTAAACAGTTTATTCCAGTCCTCTTCACTTATGAATTCAGTGTATTATATTAATTACATATTCAAAGACTATCTTTCCTTCTCCTACCTCATTTTCTTCCTTCAGATCGTTTGGTTCTGGGTTGGACCACTTTGGATCTTCTTCAAAGCTCTTATTACAGGTTTTCAAAGACTCAAATTCAGAATCCTTTAATGGCTCCTTTGACTCAGATTTAAGATGACTTAAAGACTTTTCATCATTAATATCTTGCTAGTAGATATGAAAGAGAATTCCTTTATTTTAAATATTAATGCTGTTTCCAAAATCTACATGCCTATACATTTTGGGGGGAAGTTTTTGCTATGGTTCACACAAATGCTACATTATTTTATAGCTTTATCCATGATCCTAGGTCTTCCCATCCTGCTACCCTAGTTCCGGCCAATGAACATTTATTGAACCCTTATTGAACATTTATTGAACCCTTAAATGTCTACAAGACAGCTCTGTGAATACAAAGATGAATGCAACAGATTCCGGCTCCAAAGGAACTAAAAAATGTTGTGGAAAGACCTAGAATCAGTCTTCCAAGTACAACCATCACAAAGATATGACAAAAATATGACTGATAGAAGAGGACATCTGAGAAGATGCAATGAAGAAGATAACACTTGAAAGATGAGTAGGAATTCACAAGGAACTGGGTGTAGAGGTGTAGGTGTGTGTGTAGCATATGGGAGTCTTAATATGTCAAAGTACAGACTAGGGTGGAATAGTAGAGTTTTAAGCCCTTTCTCTTTTGCAGAAAAGATGGTTCTTATTTCATTTCCAGAATAAAACTATGATTATTTGAAGACACCAACAGAGTGATAGGATATTCTAAAAATATTAAAGGTTGAATTCAATTTACTATGTAAGAATGAAGAAATAGAATTCTCCTAGTCCAGTAATAATGACTAAGAAAAATTCAGGCTTTGGAAAGTGTTATTGGCATACAAGCTTCATTAATTTTAACATTAACTAGAAATCTAAAAATCTTTATATTGTTTTGAACATGCAGTAGGAAACATCGGTACATATTTTTCATAATAGGTAATCTCCCAGTAGTCAAAATGGCCTTTATCTTTTCTAATAATTAGTAAATGTCTACTTAAAAAATCATCTCTATAATTTTATTTTAAAAGTCAGATATACAAAACACACTAAACAAAACAATATTTTTACATTTTATTCAAAGAAAATAAAAAGACATTGTATCAATAAAACAAAACATTTTTGGCCCTCAAATTAAACACATCCTGTATTCTTAGCCCAGTATCTGTTATCGTGAGGAATATAAGACTTGGAGGACATGGTTTATTTGTTCAAGAAATATTAAGTCCTCACTATATGCTTCACTTGCCTTTTACACATTGAGTATCCCTTATCCAAAATGCTTGGGACCAAAAGTGTTTCAGATTTTGGATAATTTTGGATTTTGAAACATTTGCATATACATGAGATATCCTGGGGATAAGACCCAAGTCTAACATGGAATTCATTTATGTTGCATATATACATTATATGCATAGCTTGAAGGTAATTTTATATAATATTTTAAATAATTTTGTGCATGAAACAAAGTTTGGACTGCATTTTGACTGCAACCTGTCATATGAGGTTAGGTGTGGAACTTTCCACTTGTGATATCATGTCAGGACTCAAAAATTTTGAGATTTTGGAGCATTTCAGGTTTTGGATTTGTGCATTAGAGATGTACAACCTGTCTTTATAATGAAGATATGAAAGTATAAACCTGGTAATTTGCTGTAAAGATTAAATTAGTTAACACATGTGAATGCTTTTAACAGTGCCTGCCATGTGGTACAAGTTCGATAAATAATGCTGTTGTTCTTATTACTGTGGGCTGGAAAAAATACATAATAACATTACAATATTATTATTACTGGGAAGGGAGGAGTTGCTGAAAGTTTACAGGGAAAGTAAGAAACGAGACTACCTGAAGAACCTGTGTACTGCAGAGGGAAGAAGAATAGCATTCAGAAGCAGTGTAGTGAAGTCACAACTGCACAAAGGCAGCAATGGAATTTACTATATGAGAGCAATTGTTCAGGAAGAGGCATGACTGAAGCAAACATTTAAGCCAGCAAATAAAGAGACAAATTGTTAAGATCACTGTGCAAAATTTCCAAACTTTCCAAAATTTGGAAAGCCTTGGTTTCTTCATCTAAAAAAATGAGGATTACAGTAATAAAAAGAATTACAATAGTATTTGCAAAAATCTCTTACCAGGATATGTAACTCACTCTCTTTTGACTGTGGACTTATCTTTCGGTCTTCATTAAAATAGTGCTGCTGGGAAGGATAACCCAGTTCTGTCAAGACAATGTCCTCTGGCCCTCCACTGGATGTCGTGTATAAAGCTAAAGGGTTGAGCTCACTGAAACCCTAAGATTAAAAAAAGAAAAGGGATGGTTTAATTTACATGACCAACAGAAAAAGGGCGAGAAAGCACTTAATAACTTTCAAATGCTATGGAAGTATATTATCTTCCAAATTGTATTTATTTATTTCGAGATGGAGTCTCGCTCTGTTGCCCAGGCTGGAGTGCAGTGGTCCAATCTCGGCTCACTGCAACCTCTGCCTCCCAGATTCGAGCAATTCTCCTGCCTCAGCCTCCTGAGTAGCTGGGACTACAGGCACGTGCCATCACGCCTGACTAATTTTTTGTATTTTTAGTGGAGACGAGGTTTCACTGTGTTAGCCAGGATGGTCTCGATCTCCTGACCTCGTGATCCACCCACCTTGGCCTCCCAAAGTACTGGGATTACAGGCGTGAGCCACTGCGCCCAGCCTATCTTCCAAATTTTAGCAGTTAAAAATGTGTCCATTATTGACAGTTTTTGCTGGTTACAAAAATTATCAACATAACAGTGAAACAGATACTATCAATAATTGCAAAATAGGAGTGTTATTCTTCTCTAGGACAGTTTCAGATAACTACTTTTTATTTTATTATTATTATTATTATTTGAGACAGAGTCTTCGCCCTGTTGCCCAGGCTGGAGTGCAGTAGCACCATCTCGGCTCACTGCAACCTCCACCTCCCAGGTTCAAGCAATTCTCTGCCTCAGCCTCCCAAGTAGCTGGGATTAGAGGTGACAGCCACCGTGCCTGGCCAGATAACTACTTTTTAAATTAATTATTTAAAATAGAAGTATTCACATTTCAAAGGACAATTAGTCAAATGCAGTTTTTCTGTGGTCATCTGAAAATTAAGAGTGCTCTGCATTAAAAAGCCAGGAATCTCGTGGATGTCTCTAATTGGTTAAAGAATAAACCAAATAAACTTCTTTATTAAATTATCTTATACCTTGACGTGGTGAAATTAAACAAAATATATTACAAAATACATCCAGACTGCTCCACCTTAGAAGAGATATTTTCTCGGCATACAATAGCATGGCCCTCTGTTCTCAAGACATGATGGAAATAGACATCTTCGTTTGAGGATGTGTCACACAAAAAAATGTTAAGGATTCCATCTACATATTCATCCACTACCCCCACTAATGGCTTCAAACCGCACAACTTCTGGAACTGCAAAATAGCTTTCGATGTCCAGTGTTCCTGAAATATGATCAAGATATTGGATTCAGGTGATAGATCTAAACATGAATTATAATAACCATATACAACAATGAATTCTGATGAACTAGAGATTTAAGTGGAAATAAAACCATAAAAGTACTAGAATAACACATAGGAGGATATATATGATTTGGGGATGAGAAAAGTCAGAATAAAGGAAAAATGATAAAAAATGTAATTACTGAAAAAATTTAAATAGTTATGTGATGTGCAACTTCCATTTTCAGAAATTGTGAGTTAGATTATTAGACTAACCCTCCCACAGAAAACAACTAAAAATTCTAGGTAAAAGAATTATGAAATATATCCAAAAGGCATCAAAGAACTGACAAGCTTGAACAAATTATCAGGCCAAAATTGAAGGGAAAATGGGAACTACTTCTTTTGTCTTAAGGGTATCTGCTAATCCAGGCAATTTGAACTTTTTTTTTTTTTTTTTTTTTTGAGACAGAGTCTTGCTCTGTTGCCCAGGCTGCAGTGCAATGGCGTGATCTCGGCTCACTGTGACCTCCACCTCTCAGGTTCAAGCGATTCTCCTGCCTCAGCCTCCTGAGTAGCTGGGATTACAGGTGTGTGCCACTACACCCAGCTGATTTCTGTATTTTTAGTAGAGACGGGGTTTCACCATGTTGGCCAGGCTGGTCTTGAGCTCCTGACCTCAGGTGATCCACCTGCCTTGGCCTCCCAAGGTTCTAGGATTACAGGCGTGAGCCACCAGACGGTCTAACAGGACAAACAAGACAGACATCAAAGCCAGGGTGCACCCATGGTGGGGAGTTTACAGGAGAACTTTCCTTCATTAAACTGAGTCCCTAAGGAGATACACTCTCAGGGTAAGGGAGGAAGAAAATAAATTATCCTTCACATAGATTTGCAGCTCAGTTTTCATATTACCAGGGTGGTCTACACATCCTCAAGTTGTTAATTTAAATTAATATGGTCCCAGACTGGTAATATTTCCAGATATCTGGCAGAAGCCCATGTAAATCCTCTCTGGAGGTAGACAACCTCAGCCTTTATTATTCAACCATTCTTACAGTTAATTTTTCAAAGACAATGAGCAGTACATAGGCAAAGATAAAAAATATACAAAGAAACAATGAATCAAAAAAGAACAGAAACAATATAACTAATCCTCAATTTTAGATATTTTAATTTCTAGACAAATTATAAAACAACTAAACTTACTATGCTTAAAGCCAAAAAACCCAAACAAAAACCAGTTTAGCAGAAATTAGCAATCTATAAAAATTGATCTAGCAGAACTAAGAAGTTTTAGAAGGTAAAAACATAATAACCCAAATTAAAAACCTCATAGGTTAATTCAGTAACAGATCAGATATAATTAAAGAGTAAATTGGTAAAGTGTGAGGTATTTTGGAAAAAATTTCCCAGAATGCAGCATGGAAAGACAGACAGATGTAAAATACGATAGAAAGGTTAAGAGAAATGGAAGAAAAACTGAGAAGTTTTAACACTTTTAATAATGGTCCCAGAAAAAAAGCAGCAGAAATAAGAATACAAATATAAATATGGGAAATAGGCAATAATTGAAGAGATAATGGTTGGGAATTTGCAAGATTAAAAAAAAGTAACAAACACAAAAGAAGTCTGATGAACCATAAAGTAGCATAAATAATAAATTCACACATAAACACATCACACCAATACTGAAGAACATGAGCGACTAATAGAAAATTTTAAAAACACCTAGAGACAGAAAGGACACTACCTTCAAAGGAACATCTATTAAACTGACAGCTGACTTCTCAGAAAACGATAAGGGAAACCAGAAGCCAGTAATGATATCTTCAATGTGCTAAAGATACTAACTGCTAACCTAGAATTCTATACTTAGTAAATACATGTTTCTACAATAAGTGAAAAATAAATGATATTTTCAGATAAACACAACTTTGCTACCAGCTGACCCTCATTAAATAAAATCCTAAGGATACACAGTTCAAATGAAGGAAAACGGGTCCTGACGAAGGGTTTGACTGAAGAATGAAGAGCAGAGAAACATGTAATCTAAATTGACATTTTTTTTAATTTTTTTTTTAGTATTTAATACTCTTTTAATCTTGGTCCACGTCTCATTTAGATAGATAAAATGACTTACTGCATATTTAAGTTCAACAGTAGGAAGTTTGACTAAAAAACTCCAGAAGATTTTGATTTCTAAGTTTAAAATATTTCTTTGTTTTTTTTTTCCCTCAGGGTGGTTTGTTTCTTTTTTTTTTATTATTATACTTTAAGTTTTAGGGTACATGTGCACAATGTGCAGGTTAGTTACATATGTATACATGTGCCATGCTGGTGCACCGCACCCACTAACTCGTCATCTAGCATTAGGTATATCTCCCAATGCTATCCCTCCCCCCTCCCCCCACCCCACAACAGTCCCCAGAGTGTGATGTTCCCCTTCCTGTGTCCATGTGTTCTCACTGTTCAATTCCCACCTATGAGTGAGAATATGCGGTGTTTGGTTTTCTGTTCTTGCGATAGTTTACTGAGAATGATGATTTCCAATTTCATCCATGTCCCTACAAAGGACATGAACTCATCATTTTTTATGGCTGCATAGTATTCCATGGTGTATATGTGCCACATTTTCTTAATCCAGTCTATCGTTGTTGGACATTTGGGTTGGTTACAAGTCTTTGCTATTGTGAATAATGCCGCAATAAACATACGTGTGCATGTGTCTTTATAGCAGCATGATTTATAGACCTTTGGGTATATACCCAGTAATGGGATGGCTGTGTCAAATGGTATTTCTAGTTCTAGATCCCTGAGGAATCGCCACACTGACTTCCACAATGGTTGAACTAGTTAACAGTCCCACCAACAGTGTAAAAGTGTACCTATTTCTCCACATCCTCTCCAGCACCTGTTGTTTCCTGACTTTTTAATGATTGCCATTCTAACTGGTGTGAGATGGTATCTCATTGTGGTTTTGATTTGCATTTCTCTGATGGCCAGTGATGATGAGCATTTTTTCATGTGTTTTTTGGCTGCATAAATGTCTTCTTTTGAGAAGTGTCTGTTCATGTCCTTTGCCCACTTTTTGATGGGGTTGTTTGTTTTTTTCTTGTAAATTTGTTTGAGTTCATTGTAGATTCTGGATATTAGCCCTTTGTCAGATGAGTAGGTTGCGAAAATTTTCTCCCATTTTGTAGGTTGCCTGTTCACTCTGATGGTAGTTTCTTTTGCTGTGCAGAAGCTCTTTAATTAGATCCCATTTGTCAATTTTGGCTTTTGTTGCCACTGCTTTTGGTGTTTTAGACATGAAGTCCTTGCCCATGCCTATGTCCTGAATGGTAATGCCTAGGTTTTCTTGTAGGGTTTTTATGGTTTTAGGTCTAACATTTAAGTCTTTAATCCACCCTGAATTGATTTTTGTTTAAGGTGTAAGGAAGGGATCCAGTTTCAGCTTTCTACATATGGCTAGCCAGTTTTCCCAGCACCATTTATTAAATAGGGAATCCTTTCCCCATTGCTTGTTTTTCTCAGGTTTGTCAAAGATCAGATAGTTGTAGATATGCGGCGTTATTTCTGAGGGCTCTGTTCTGTTCCATTGATCTATATCTCTGTTTTGGTACCAGTACCATGCTGTTTTGGTTACTGTAGCCTTGTAGTATAGTTTGAAGTCAGGTAGTGTGATGCCTCCAGCTTTGTTCTTTTGGCTCAGGATTGACTTGGCGATGCGGGCTCTTTTTTGGTTCCATACGAACTTTAAAGTAGTTTTTTCCAATTCTGTGAAGAAAGTCATTGGTAGCTTGATGGAGATGGCATTGAATCTGTAAATTACTTTGGGCAGTATGGCCATTTTCATGATATTGATTCTTCCTACCCATGAGCATGGAATGCTCTTCCATTTGTTTGTATCCTCTTTTATTTCCTTGAGCAGTGGTTTGTAGTTCTCCTTGAAGAGGTGCTTCACATCCCTTGTAAGTTGGATTCCTAGGTATTTTATTCTCTTTGAAGCAATTGTGAATGGGAGTTCACTCATGATTTGGCTCTCTGTCTGTTGTTGGTGTATAAGAATGCTTGTGATTTTTGTACATTGATTTTGTATCCTGAGACTTTGCTGAAGTTGCTTATCAGCTTAAGATTTTGGGCTGAGACAGTGGGGTTTTCTAGATATACTATCATGTCATCTGCAGACAGGGACGATTTGACTTCCTCTTTTCCTAATTGAATACCCTTTATTTCCTTCTCCTGCCTAATTGCCCTGGCTGGAACTTCCAACACTATGTTGAATAGGAGTGGTGAGACAGGGCATCCCTGTCTTGTGCCAGTTTTCAAAGGGAATGCTTCCAGTTTTTGCCCATTCAGTATGATATTGGCTGTGGGTTTGTCATAGATAGCTCTTATTATTTTGAGATACATCCCATCAATACCTAATTTATTGAGAGTTTTTAGCATGAAGGTTGTTGAATTTTGTCAAAGGCCTTTTCTGCATCTACTGAGATAATCATGTGGTTTTTGTAAATTGACATTATTTTATGCAATTTCTTGAGGGGTTAAAAATAACATTACACAGCAAAAACAGGTTAGAAGAGGAGGGTAAAGGAGTTAAAGTGCTCTAATGTCCTTGCATTGTTATGCATGTTGTATTTCCTAGAGTAATCATTAAAATAATAGTGTATTTCTTAGTGAATTATTTTAAAGATCTCTTCAAAATAAGGCATGCATGGTGAGAAAAAGAATAGGTAGACCATATAGTATACACAAAATAAAGTGTAAGAGTTAAACCCAGATAATTCAATTATTACAATAAGTGTAATCAGCCTAAACATTCTGGGTGAAAGACAAAAGGTCTTAGCCTGGATTAAAAAAATACAACTATATAGTTCATAAAAGACATATCTAAATATAAAGATAGAGAAGGGTTCAAAGTAGAATGACAGTTTAAAAACACACCAGGATATTAAATAGAAAATGATAGTTATATTAACATCAGACAAAAGAAGTTTTTTTTTGCATTAGTAGAAATAAAGAGGTTAACTTCATAATGATAAAACATTCAGTCTGCTAGGAAGATATAACAATTTTGGTATTGTATATGTACCTAATAATATAGCCTCAATTGTATACAAAATAAAAACTGACTGAACTATAGGAAGAAATACACAAAAGAATAATCATAGACAAAAGCCACACTTCTTTCAATAATTACAGAAAAGCAATACAGAAAAATCAGAACGAATAAGAGTTTCACACAATAAAGTTGACCTTATGGACATATATAAAATATTACACACAAGAACTGCAGAATATACACTTTTTAAGAAGACACCACCATTTACAAAAAGTGACACTATACTGGACCATCTATCAGCCTCTGCATATTTAAAGGGCTGACGGATACTATCTAGAGGATGATCTCTGACCACAGTGTATTTAAACTAGAAATCAACTACAAAAGGACAAATTAGAAAAATGTTTATAAACTGAGAAACTTCTAAATAATCCATGAATCAAACAAGAAAGCAAAATATAAATTACAAAATATTTTTAACTGAACAATAATAAAACTACTACACAGTAAAACTTATGAGATCCACCTAAAGGTCAGAAATAACCTAAGCTTGCACATCAAGAAGTTAGGGAAAGAACAGCAAAATAAACCCAAAGAAAGTAGAATTAAGGAAATAGTAAAAATAAGACAGAAATAAACAAAATAGAAAAAAAATGTTTATAATAGAAACAAGAAAGCCAAACTTGGTTCTTTGAAAAAACTATTCAAAATGGCAAATACCTGTCTCTTTAGATCCTTAAAAAAGATACAAATACATATTTGGAATGTAAAAGGACATATCACTACAGATGTCAACATCAAAAGGACAAAAAAAATTATGGGCAATTTACGCCAAAAACAAAATTTTAAATGACATCAAAAATGTCAAGAAGGAACAAAAAGTGAAGATTCTACTATAAATACTACATTTTAATTTTTTGTTGGGGTGGTAAAAGTTGAAACAAAATATTAAGATTAAAAAATTAGTCAAAATTTACAAAATGAGTATTACATATAAACAAGTATATATTAGGTTAAAAATTAAACTTTTGAATAATTTCATGATTTGTAGCCTTTATACTCCTGTAGTTATTACAGCTTAAACTGCACTAAGACTTTAGGATAAATATATATTACATCAACATATGCTATAAACTCCAATATACAGTATTACCAATTTAGTTTTGAAAGTTCTATGTCTTTTAAAGGAATTCAGAGAATAAAATTAAAAATAATAGTCTTTCATATTTGCCCACATATTAACCATTTTCCATAATCATCATTCTTTCCTGTAGATCTGCATTACCATTTGGTTTCACTTCAGAATTGGAAGAACTTCCTTCAGTATTTGTTGTTCAAGATTGCTAGTGACAAGCTCAGTTTTTACATTTTGAAAATGTCTCCATTTCTTCATTTTGATAGATATTTTCACTAGATATAGAATTCCAGCTTGACTTCTTTTTCTCTTTCAGACTTCAATGTTGTTCCTTTCAATGGGCAGTTAGTTATTATTTATATTATTGTTTCCTGTATTTTCCCCCTTCTTGTTGCTTTCAGGATTTTCTCCTTTTGCTTTAGATTTCAGCAGTTTGATTATCATGTGCCTAGGTATGGTTTTCTTTGTATTTATTCTGCTTGGAGTTTGTTGATATTCTTGACTCTGAATATTGACCTCTTTCACCACACTGGAAATTTTTGGCCTTCCTTTTTTCCATCCTTTTCTCTCTCTCAACTCTCTTTCTGGGACTCCAATTACATACCTGTTGGGGTACCCGATATTGAGCCATAGACTTCCTTAAGTCTCTGTCCATTTTCACTTTAATTATTTTTTATGCTCTTCTTCACATTGGATAATTTCTTTTGATCTGTTTTTAAAGTTCATAGACTCCTCCACTGTCTCCAAATCTGCTATTAAGCCTACGCTGAAACTTTTCGTTTATTTCACTTTACAACTCTAGAATTTCCATTTATTTTAAATAGTTTCTTTCTGCAGAAATTCCTTCTCTGTTCCTTATGATGAGTAAATCTCTCAGTCCTTGAACATATTCACAATAGCTGCTTTAAAGTCTTTGTCTGCTAACTCCAATGTCTGGGACATCTCAATGTCAGTTTCTACCAACTACGTTTTTCCTTGAGTATATGTCACATTTTCCTGTTTTTTTTTTTCCCCCATGTCTAGCCATTTTTAGTTGAATAGTAAACATTATCAATGTTTTAGAACTTCTGGATTCTGTTATGCTCTTCTCAAGAGTGATTTGTTTTAACTGGCAGTTAAAACTGTCTGGATCCAAACTCTAAACTGTCTCTTCTGCAGTCTGTAGCAACAGAAATCTCTGTTCAGTTACCTCAAATGCCAACTGTTGATTTTTTCACTAGGGCTACTGAGTTCCCTAACACTTAAGAAAGTTCAGTAGTCACCCAAGGATTTGGGCAGATCATATATAATGATTTGGGAACTCATCCATTCTGTGGTTCCCTACCTTCAAGTATTTCCACCCTAACTTCTAGCTGTTCTGCCATTTCCAAACAATGTCTTATAATTCTTTAAGACAGCAAGACTGCAGATTCTCAGAAAAGAAGCTTGAAAAGTCCCATTGCCATTTAACTTCTGCTTTTTTGCCTGCGTCTGATTTTGCTAATGGGCATAATAGTCTGTTGCTATTATGCTATTACCAAATGTGTTATTTTTGAAATCAGAAAAAAAGACACAGAAATAAAGTGAGAGATTCATTTAGTTAAAAACCTAGTTATTGAGCATTTACCATGCACAAAGCCATTACTCTGGGCACTGGAGATTCAGTGGTGAACAAGATAATTTCCCTGATTTCAGGGGCTCACACTGTCATGCACAAACAAGACAATATCAGATAGTGATAAAGCATTATGAAGATAAAACAAGGTGACAACGAATGACTGAAGGGTGCATTTTTAATTGTCAGGTCAAAGAAGTCCTTTTTGAGGAAATAACATTTGGACTTAAATTTGAATGACAAGAAGGACAATCGTGAGATTACTGTGAATAAGCTATTCCAGTTATTAGAATGTGCAAAAGCCCTAAGGCCAGAAGTAGTTTAGAAAGGAAGAAAGGAGGGCTGGGCATGGTGGCTCACACCTGTAATCCCAGCACTTTGGGAGGCCGAGGCGGGTGGATCACTTGAGGCCAAGAGACAGAGACCAGCCTGGCCAACATGGTGAAACCCCACCTCTACGAAAATAAAAAAATTAGCTGGGCATGGTGGCACATGCCTATAATCCCAGCTACTCAGGAGGCTGAGGCAGGAGAATTGCTTGAACCAGGGAGGCGGAGGTTGGAGTGAGCCGAGATTGCACCACTGCACTGCAGCCTGGGCAATGAAGGAAGACTCCGTCTCCAAAAAAAAAAAAAAGAAAAGAAAAAAAGAAAGGAAGAAGGGAAAAGAAAAAGAAGAGAACAAAAAATGGAAGCTATCTGGCTGATATGAAAGTAATGAACACTGGCTACAACTGAGTCACAAATTTAGTCCTGTGCTTCCTGATGGCAAAATAGTAAAAAGAAACTTATCGGAAATAAAATGCCCCCAAGAAAACAACCTTGAATACAGGCTTCCACCAAAAAACATATTTTGCATACATTGTTTCTAACAGTCAAAAATCAGAATCAGTTTGAATGTCAAACAATAAAGAAACGGTTAAGCAGGCGATGATGCACATTTACCTAACAGATTACACTATGAATCCATTAAAATTGAGAACTTAATAACATATAAAAGTACTTATGCTATAATGCTAAGCAAAAGAGCAGAATACAAAATATTACGATTACTATTTTAAGTAATGCTGAAAACCACACCAAAAAACCCTCGCTCCCAACATCCAATAAAATAAACTGGAAGAAACATACACCAAATTTCTAAACTGTATATGTTTGAGTGGTGGAATTATAGGTAATTTTTTTTCTTTTTCTTTCTTTTTTTTTTTTTCTGAGACGGAGTTTCGCTCTTTGTTGTCCTGGCTGGAGTGCAGCGGCGCAATCTTAGCTCACTGCAACCTCCGCCTCCCGGGTTCAAGCAATTATCCTGTCTCAGCCTCCTGAGTAGCTAAGATTACAGGCGCCCACCACCACGCCTGGCTATTTTTTGTATTTTTAGTAGATATGGGGTTTCACCATGTTGGCCAGGCTGGTCTTGAATTCCTGACCTCAGGTGATCCACCCGCCTTGGCTTCCCAAAGTGCTGGGATTACAGGCGTTAGTTTTTCTTTCTTCTTTACAAAATTTTTCAGATAAAAAATATTTTTAAAATAATCCATTTATATGTGAGCAACTGATAAGTTATTTAGATTAAGCAGACAAATATGGCATAATAAATGTGTAGGTATGAGCTAGTAAGAGTTCTGAAGGAAAAATAAAAAGTTAGGTACATAAAATAATTATAATTATATAAATGCACCTACATACATGAAAATGCCTCCTGCTCCATTCCACCTCAAAGCTCTGCCACAATGTTGCTAGAGAATTATCTTGAAAACATGTTATCTGTCAGTGGCAGTTTCCTATTTACATCCTTTAATTGCTCCCCAGCCTCTAAAGGACGACAATGTTCAGTCTTCTGAATGTGGGTCTTCACATTAGGCTCCTATTTCTTTGACATTTTCTACCATGCACCCGCTGTAGCTCATCCTATATTCTGTAGCCAAACAGAAGTACTTAAAATTTCTCCCCTTTGAGATGTTTCATGCTACCCTCCCTTTGCTTGGAATGCCTTTCTTTTTTCATCATCTTCCTAATCTTCCTTCAAAGTGCCACTCAAATGCCTCCCTGATTACCCTGGGCAGAAACAAGCAATCTTCCTTTTGCACCTCTACCATTCATTCTTGAAACCTCTCCTATAGCAAATTTTATATGGCATAACAATTTTTGTCTACATGTCTATTTTCCATACTCTATACACTGACTTCTTTGAAGGCTGGTTCTACGTTTTATCTTCATATCCTGAGCATGTGAAACTGTTATTGGCACATAATAGGCACTCAAGTGTTTGCTGATTAAATGGGAGACAAGCAAACATACCTCTACTGGTCTCACCCAAGCCAAAGAACAAGGGATAGCCTGAGCTGGAAGCTTTGTGTAGCAGCACCTGCAATAGATAATCAAATATGTAAG
Organism: Pan troglodytes; assembly: GCF_028858775.2. Taxonomy (NCBI): domain Eukaryota; kingdom Metazoa; phylum Chordata; class Mammalia; order Primates; family Hominidae; genus Pan; species Pan troglodytes. The sequence goes on from NC_072398.2 coordinate 69,475,616, forward strand.
TTCAATCTTCCTGCTATATATAAATGCACCTCTTAGCATGACCCAAAAAATCACTTTCTTAATAAGAGACTAAAACGTAATCTCATCGTCCATTCAAAATTCAGTGTCATGTAAAAGACAACACAAGAGTTACAATCCATCTGTGAAATGAAATGACCCAGTTGTCAAATATGCACTAAGAAGAAAGAAGGAAGGAAGGATTGGAGGGAGGAAGGCAAGAGAAAAGAGAGATCCCAACCCCACAGAGCTTCAACACTGTGATTCAAAATTTAATTCATCCATTGTTCTAATTCAATTCAACTCACTTGAGGAACCTCAGGGAGGACTTCTGAACAATTCCAATATTTCCAAAGTCTGGGTAGAACACTTCAACTTCCTGTTTCTCAAGGACTCGATGGATAATGACCCGATACCACCACTTATCCTCAGAAATCCTTACACAACAGAGATGTCCCGGCTGAATAAAACATTCTGGCATGACATATCGATCAGAAACCAGCTGATTAGAATAACAGCGCCTGTGGAATTCCATAATACAGAGAAATCCATAGGGGAAGAAAAAATTAAAGATAATTTTTATCAATGTATCAAGCCAGAAAGTCTTGGCAAAAAGCAAAGAAAAGAAAATTGACTTTGTCAAATTGTTAATGCTCATTAATACCAATTAATTGTTTTCTCTTATCTGAATCCCATCTCTTCATCAACAAACTTCTTCAAAGAGAAACACACACTCATTTTCTGATCTCACATTCTCTGCTGGATAGAATGTACCCCATCTTCATTCCCCAGTACTGCCTAGGATAAATTAGTTTTAAGACATCAATGACCTGATAGCTCCCAAATCCAGCAGCCTCTCTCCTCAGCCTTCAATACACATTATCTTGCTGCAGCGTTACCCTATCCTGTTTCAAACTCTTTCCTAGTTTCTAAAACACAATTCTCTACTTCTTTGTCAATAGTTATTTTTTTATTGGCTCTGTATTGCCTTAAATGTTGAGATTCACTTATCTTTAGGAAGTATAACATAATATAAGCTTAGGAACCAATAACCTGGGTCTAAATCCTGACTCCATCATTTACCAGCTCTGTGACAATCTTTCTGTGCTTCAGTTTCCTTGTTTAGGATGGGGATGATAAAAACAAAACATTTGTTAAAACATCTGAAAGTTTAGGACAGTGTACACATATACTAAGCACTCAAATATTAGCTATTGTTCTTGCTATACACTGTCTCACCCATTTTCATGTCTTATACCATACTACTGATCAATTGTTAATTCTCAATCTATCTCTAGAAGACCCTGCATCCTTTCTGCACTTCAAAACTCGAATATTTCCAACTATATGGAAGACATGCTAGTTGTTCCTCAATGCCCATTCTCCTCTTTCCCTTTTCTCTAGCAATAGAGTCCCCCAAATTTTAACTGGGTAAATGGTCATTCAGGTTTCCCAAGCTCTCCTGCATCTAGGTGTGGCTATGTGAATACTAAGTTTTGGCCAGTGGGATACAAGAAAAAGTGTACATAGTTAAAATGAATATATTTAATGTGTATTTTACCCACAGTTTTAAGAGGAAAATTCTGGGTTGTGTCTTTCAATAAAACAGGTATATCTCCCATCCCCCACTTCTTTTTCCCCTTCCCAGTAGCTGGCAGGATGACTGGGTGGTGGTAGTGGTCTGCCACACCCAAGACCACGTGAACAGGGACAACACACTATTCTGGAGCAGCAAGATTCTATACCTGTGTCCCCCTCCCACCACGGAACTATCATATCAGAATGTATTGTGTATATTTGGACTATTCTTGGAAGAAGAAATAAACTTTTATCTTCTTTAAGCTACTATGATAAAGTTATATCTAACAGTGGCTAAACCTAATCCTAACTCATACCATCTATTCAACATTGCCAGTGACTCTCATGGTCAACTCAGAGACACTACAGGTGAACTTCTACTAATAAGTTTTCACCCCAGCTCAAACCTGCCCAGTCTCTAAAGCAAACAGTTTTCATCATCTCCTTCTCTTTCTTATTCTTCTCAACACCCTTCTTGTCACCTGGCAATTTTCATTTTCCAAATTTATCTCTTCCTTTCTAGTCTCACTCTCATCAAGACTAGTCCACTAATAGATCTTCATCCCTTCATTCCAATGGCTTTCTTAAAACCATCAGTGCTTCCCCAGAATAAGATAAAACATCTTCCCATGGTATTCAGCATCTAGCCTTTTCTTAGTCTTCCAGCATCACATCAGTCACTCTCTCCCCCTTCCTGACTCTTGCAACCTCACCTGGTGCTAACGTCACTTCCTTATTGTTGTTTCCAGCGCACGCCACTTACTCCTTTGTTAATGTTGGCCTTGGTTCCAGTGACTGGACCTGATTATACCCACTCATAACCTCCTTGACTCGCAAATTCTTGTCTTTGAGGCCTAGCTCAATTATCTCTTTTGTGAAGCTTTCCTCAACCTTGCCCAGGCAGAACGACTCCCTTTTATAATATCCCATGTATCTCCTATCTTCTTAAGCTAATCACAGTATTTGCAAAGGCAAAGGACCATGTCTTACTTATCCTTGTAGCACAAGTGCCTCAACATTCTGACACCAAGCACAGAGTAGTTACAGTATTTTTTTTTCCCCCCAGACAGGGCCTCACTCTGTTGCCCAGGCTGGAGTGCAGTAGCACAATCATGACTCACTGCAGCCTCAACCTCCTGGGGAGCTGGGACTACAGGCATGCACCATCATGCCCAGCTAATTTTTAATTTTTTTGTAGATACAGGGTCTCACTATGTTGCCCAGATGAATCTTGAACTTCTGGGCTCAAGCGATCCTCCCACCTTGGCTTCCCAAAGTGCTAAGTTTACAGGCATGAACCACACTGTACCCAGTCTATAGTATTAATAATAACAGCAGCTAACATTTGGGCTATGCTCCAAGTACTTTAATTTTTAGAACTCTGTGAAGTAGGTATTATTATTATCTCATTTTGGAGATAAGACAACTAGGCCCAGAGAAGTAAAGTAACTTCAAGGTCACAGAGCCAGTGAGTGTGCTTTTAAAACACGTACAAATGTCCCATGGGCATACTGGAATGGAATATGTATTTTTACCAAGTGATTATGTGACTTACATTATGCCAGGTGTCCTGGAGTAGAAGCATACATACTATTGTCAAATTAAAAACATGGAATGTTTTTTGAGAGACAAAATAAAATGAAATAAATTATTTTTCTATGACAACAATTTATAAATCAGACATTGTTGTTCATGAATAAATCTAAAGTGGTTGAAAATGTCCATATTTTACATGGTGTTTGCTAACAAAGGACAGTTTTTAGTAGAGAAAAGAGATAATATAAGTTAGTAGTTCTCAAAGTATAGTCCACAAACATGATTTTTACCTGGAAGACGAACTAGCCATTTCTTTCATATCATTTTTGCTTGAAAGAACCACTAGCAAGTTGACTTGGGTATTTGACATTTTTCAAAAATGAAGCAAGCTTGTCACTTCAAGGAAAACAACTCACAGTACATGTTGTCAATGACAAAAATCAAACTTTCGAGTAAAAGGATTTTGGAAATGTTGCATTCACCACTGTGAGCTTGACAGCTTCCCAATACTAAATACTTTTCTGAGATCAGTGATGATATTAATGTGATATTTTTATACTGCATAATGAAATGTGTCAACATTTGGAAGATCTGCATAATTCAGCAAACTAGTTATTTTCCAAATGACCAACACATGATGTTATAAAGTTGTATGATCCATTCAGGGATAGGTTGAATCCATGCTTAGAAGCAGCTTTGTGCTTGCTTTAATATTCTGCTATTGCCATCTTGAAATTAGTAATTTTTAAACAGGGAGCACTGCATTTTAATTTTGCACCAGGGCCAGCAATTACACTGCCAGTCTTAGATCCATTCAAATTGTAGAGGCAGACCAGTGGATTTTAACATAATAGAGTATAAAAAGTTCAAATTCCAAATAACATTTGAGAAACTACCATTTCTCAAGTTTTAGCATACTATCAAAAAAGAATATTCACAATTTTCTGAAAAAGCTGTTAAAATACTTTTTCCCAGACTACACATTGGTATGAGGCCAGATGTCTTCAGATACTTCAACCAAAACAACATATCTCAACAGATTAAATGCAGAAGCAAATATGAAAAATCAACTTTCTTCTATTAAGCCAGATATTAAAGAGATCTACAAAAAGATAAAACAATGCCACCCTTCTAAATTTTTAAACAAAAAGTTATTTTCATAAAAATGTTACTTACATTAACACGAGAATTATTTTAATATTAAAATTTTACAGTTTTAATTTCTATACAATAAATACTGATTTAAAAAGCTCTCTTGGGTCTTTAATTTTTAAGAGTCCTGAAACCGAAATGTTTGAGAACTGTTGATTTAAGAGATATGTGAAAAACACATTGAAAACAACAGACTCCTACCGCATTTCAATCATCATATCTTCGAGTAACTCTGACGAATCCCTGCTATAGATCCGGATGTAGAATTGACTAGGAGAGATGATATACTCCACAAAGACCCCTATGAGGGAACTGGTGTCTAATGGTGGGAGTCTGCATAATTTCTTGTCCGGCACAGCATCTGGTGGGATGTCATGATTTGCCATTGCCAGGTTGAGCTCTGATTTGTTTGTTTCTACTTGCTATAAGTTAGAAAAAAAAAATTAAAAATCTCTTGGTGACATTTCAAACCCCATGGCATGTTTCTCAAAGTATATTTCATGAATCACCTTTATCAGAATCACTTGGGCAATTATAAAAATACAGATTCTTGAACTCTAGCCCAGACTTACTGATTCAGAATGCCTGGGAATAGGGCCCACAATTATGCATTTAAATAAATTCCCTGGGTGATTCTTACCTATGTTAAAATATGAAAACTACTACCTTATGACATTCGGTATAGAGTTTAAAAGCGTTACACAATTGCCCTATACAAAATTGAAAATATGATACTTCAAACATCCAGGCTGAACCAAGGTGGATTCTTATGCTACTCATATCAGCAGTCAAAGGTAACTTTAATAGGTTAAATTTCAGACTAGTATTCCAATTAAAAGCAGGATTTCTCAAATACTCTCATTCTGAAACATACTGTTTTCCTCTAGGCCTTCTATTTTCCTCCAGAAAATACAGACAGCTCTCCAAACAAAACTTTTTCCTTCCATGAAAGAAGCCAGGTAGAAAGGGTAGAAGGGAAAAAGAGCAAGCAATGATTCCTTAATAACAACAAAATAAGTAATGGGAGATAAGAACACAAAAAGGGTGAACTGTGTGTGGAGATGCAAGAAAAGAAAAAAAATAAAAGCACCCTATAATTGAGAATGAGTGTAGAGGCAATTTGCAGCAGTGTTGAGGCACACAGCCAAAACGAAGCCTCTCAAGTTTTCCCTCTAAAGCCCCTGTGGGTTTTCAAGACATCATGAGAGATCTGTCAACTCTCAAAACCATTCGAAAACTTTAAAATGAGCCTTGAGGAAAAGCTAGTTATATAAAAGACGAAAACCAGAAAGAATGCTATATGACATAACTTCAATACAAAGATGATTTCTTCTAATAAATGATATATCCAGAAATAAGACTTTTCTAAAAAGAATTTTGGTTTAAAGAAACACACATTCATTTACTTTCCATAATGCTGAATCTCCAGTGCACAGTCTTTAAACCTCACTCACCAGCTGTAAAGGCTTTACCACCAGATTAGGCTTCTTGCAAATCTTCTGTTGTGGCTCTTTTTGTTTTTTTGAAGGGCAATTCCATACAGTCTCTTTGACAGCAGCAGTAGACAATGAATTTCTAGGTGGACTGGAGACACAAGCTTTGGCTTCTATTTTCTTACCTGACTGAACTAAACACAAATTTCTGACTGATGAAACAACTCCATCTCAAATGGCCAATAGAGCAGCCTATGCATATTTGTTAAAATAGCTGTACAACCATTACTAAGCACCTTCAACGCACCAGGTGCTAGAAAGACAATGATAAATGAGAGATACAAACCTGTCCTTGCAGACCTTTCAGTGTGGCAAAATATAAGGGAAGTTCTAGGTGGGAACAAATCTTAAATTATTTGTGCTAGGGGGAGGGAGGCTTGTGATCTGATAAGGTTTCTTTTCTTTTTTTTTTTTTTTTTTTTTTTTGAGACGGAGTCTTGCTCTGTTGCCCAGACTGGAGTGCAGTGGTGCGATCTCGGCTCACTGCAAGTTCCGCCTCCTGGGTTCACACCATTCTCCTGCCTCAGCCTCCCGAGTAGCTGGGACTACAGGCACCCGCCACCATGCCGGGCTAATTTTTTGTATTTTTAGTAGAGACAGGGTTTCACCATGTTAGCCAGGATGGTCTCTATCTCCTGACCTCGTGATCTGCCCGCCTCGGCCTCCCAAAGTGCTGGGATTACAGGTGTGAGCCACCGCGCCCAGCCAAGGTTTCTTAAACTTTAGTTAAAGACTTAATTTTTTTCAGCATCTTGATTTCAATTTACTTTTTGTTCAAATTAAACAGGGAATATTCTTCGTTGCTTAACGTAGACTGTATGTAACTACTTAATATTCCATAATACAATTCCTTAATTCTTAGGAAATTTTCAAGTTAATCATGTATTTTGTTCAAATTTACATGTGTATGATAACTACAAGAGGTTGGCACATTAAAACAGACTCCAGGCTGGGTTCAGTGGCTCACACCTGTAATCCCAGGACTTTGGGAGGCCGAGGCGGGTGGATCACAAGGTCAGGAGTTCAAGACCAGCCTAGCCAATATGATGAAACCCCGTCTCTACTAAAAATACAAAAATTAGCCAGGCAGGGTGGCGGGCACCTGTAGTCCCAGCTACTTGGGAGGCCGAGGCAGGAGAATCGCTTGAACCTGGGAGGCGGAGGTTGCAGTGAGCCGAGATCACACCATTGCACTCCAGCCTGGGTGACAGAGCGAGACTCCATCTCAAAAAAAAAAAAAAAGACTCCAGACAGACCTACAAGCATGGTGGCTCCTAAAAAATGAAGTCATAAATACACAGAGATGTAGGTACAAGAATATTTGTCACTGCATTTTTTTGTGATGGTGAAAAAATGGGAACAATCCTAATGTCCATCAGTAGGAGACTGGTTAAGTACATTATAATTATATATAACTTCAAATGATGAAATGAGCTTGTTTGTACTAATATGAAAAAACACCCACAGTATATGAAGTGTTAAGAAATGAGGATTTGCATAATACAGATGTCCACAGTGGTTTGACTTTCTTATGGTATGAAAGTGATACACATTCATTAGAAACCATACTTCAAGTACCCATACAACACTGTTTTTCACTTTCAGTATAGTATTCAATAAATTGCAGGTGATATTCAACACTTTAATATAAAACAGGCTTTGTATTAGATGATTTTGCCCAACTGTAGGCTAATGTAAGTGTTCTGAGCATGTCTAAGGTAGGCTAGGTCAAGGTATGATGTTCAGTAGGCTAGGTATATTAAATGTATTGTCTACTTATGATGGGTTTATTGGGATAGAACCCCATCATAAGTTGGGGAAAATCTGTATTTATATACTACTGTTTTGTGTAGGAAAAATTATACATGTGATAATTAGCTATATCATATAGAAGAGGTCCAAAAATAAACACACTAAAACTATTAATGCTAGTTACCTCTGTATTGTTGGAATTGTTTAAACAAGCATGTGCAGCTTTTGTGATTAAAAAAAAAAGATCTATCTATGTCTTACATATTCATTGGAAAAAGTCTTGGAGGCTATATAAACATTCTAACAGCATTATTTTGGGGGGGTGGATAAAATAATAGAAAATGTTCTCTCTCTACTCATCTGTGCTGTTTATATATATTCAGAATGAACATGAGTTACTTTAATAATCAGAAAAATCAATAAAGGTAGTTACATTTTGAAAAAAAAAAACCTGTCCATCATAACCACTCATTCAAGCTTATAAAAATACAAGTACCATACTGCAATCTAGTTTTGTGAGGTGTTGCCATTGGAGAAACTAGGTAAAAGGTACATGGTATCATACTGTATTATTTCTTACAACTCCATGTGAATCTAAAATTATCTTAATAAAAACTTCAAAAGAAAAAGAAGGTCATGGCCGGGAGTGGTGTCTCACGCCTGTAATCCCAGCACTTTGGGAGGCTGAGGCGGGTGGATCACGAGGTTAGGAGATTGAGACCATCCTGGCTAACATGGTGAAACCCCGTCTCTACTAAAAATACAAAAAATTAGCTGGGTGTGGTGGCAGGTGCCTGTAATCCCAGCTACTCAGGAGGCTGAGGCAGGAGAATGGCATGAACCCGTGAGGCGGAGGTGGCAGTGAGCCAAGATCGCGCCACTGCACTCCAGCCTGGGGGACAGCGTAAGAATCAATCTCAAAAAAAAAAAAGAAAAAAGAAAAGAAAAAGAAGGTCCCTCACCACCTCCCCCCCGCAAAAAAAAAACACCAAAAATCAAGTGCCCTAAATGCAATGTGGTATTATCCTGGAGTGGATACACAAACAGAAAAAAGACATTCTTGGAAAAACTGGTAAAATCAGAATAAAGCCTGGAGTTTAGTTACTAGCAATGTACTAATGTTAATTTCTTAGTTTTGATAAATGTATCATGGTAAATAAGGCATTAATATTGGAAGAAACTGGGTGAAAGGTGTATGGGAACTCTGTACTACCTTTATGATTTTTCTGTAACACTAACATTATCCTAAAATTAAAAGTTTATTTTAAAAAATACAAGTGCTGGGTCCCAACGCACACCCATTTATTCTGCATCTCCATATATTTCTAAAAAGCTTTTGATGCACGGCCTGAGTTAAGAACCACTGCACTATCAGACCACCATTTTAGGAACTTTATTTCCTTCAGAATTATCAAAAAATCTAGACAATGAAGAGAGCAAGAAAAATTTTTATTTTGAGACAGAGTCTCGCTCTGTCACCCAGGCTGGAGTGCAGTGGCTTGATCTCGGCTCCCTGCAAGCTCCGCCTCCCGGGTTCATGCCATTCTCCTGCCTCAGCCTCCTGAGTAGCTGGGACTACAGGCGCCGACCACCACGCCTGGCTAGTTTTTTTGTATTTTTAGTAGAGACGGGGTTTCACTGTGTTAGCCAGGATGGTCTCAATCTCCTGACCTCGTGATCCACCCGCCTCGGCCTCCCAAAGTGCTGGGATTATAGGCGTGAGCCACTGCACCCGGCCCAAGAAAGCAAAATTTTTAAATTCAGATTATTTTTATTAATAATACAGATTAACCTTATTACAACAAATACCACCAGAAAGGAGGTCATTTCATAAAACATTTCATGGCTAGGCATTATTTCATGTTTTCTCTTTGTCCTCATAAGGACAATAAAAATGAGGTTTGCATCATACTGTGGTTCCACTCACCAGGTGGTAGAGGCTTCTTATCCGCATCAAACACTAGTAAGTCTTGCTGTCCTTCCCTGAACTCAACATGGAGAATGTCACTAAGAGCTCCAACAAGTTCTGTCACATTTAAGAAGCCTAATTTTTTTGGTGATAGTTGCTCTTTAAAAATTACCTGTCACAAGAAAATAGAAATTACATGAAACAGCATTAGATAACAGATACATAACATATATAGTTGTCCTTGGACAACCAAACTAAATCTTAAAGGGTCAATGAACTCAAGTATTACAGAGTAAAGGCTGACTTCCATACCAGTATAAAACAAACCAAGTGACCAATAATCCCTTACCATAAAACTTCTAGGTCAATGTCAAGTTCCTTTTAAAGCATGTGGTAAACTAAAGTAAAAGTTAGGGTGGGCACTTTTCACTTCTCATTTTTAACAATGTCTGAATATAAAGCAAAAGTGTTTAAAAAAACAAGAGGAGAATGCACAAATTACAACAGTTGTAATAAAACTATTGGTATTTCTCTATTTTCCAATAAAGATAATATTCAATATCACTTCCGACATGTACAGAAATTGTTTAAAAATATTTCCTTAAATTTTGTTTATTATTTCACCTTAGAAGTTGGAATAAAGGCCAGGCACGGTGGCTCACGCCTGTAATCCCAGCACTTTGGGAGGCCGAGGGAGGTGGATCACGAGGTCAGGAGATCGAAACCATCCTGGCTAACACGGTGAAACCCCATCTCTACTAACAATACAAAAAATTAGCCAGGCGTGGTGATGGGCACCTGTAGTCCCAGCTACTCGTGAGGCTGAGGCCGGAGAATGGCATGAACCCGGAGAATGGCATGAACCCAGGAGGTGGAGCTTGCAGTGAGCCAAGATCGCACCACTGCATTCCAGCCTGGGTGACAGAGCAAGACTCCGTCTCAAAAAAAAAAAAAAAAAAAAGTTGGAATAAATGAGCAGCTATCTATCGGTGTACTTCCCATAGCATACAGTTTGATTTTCTTGCCTTAGAAAAGAAGAAAAGTCATACCAAATGAAGACAGAAGATAATATATATGGGATAGACACATAAAATACATTCCTTAAACAGAAAACATTTCGTATGTCTTAAAAGGACTGTCTATCATCAGTTATTTATTCCATAGTCAAAAGCATCACCAACATTGTTTTAGTTTCACTCATTTATATTAACTGTATCTTACATAAATTCTTAAAACATTGAAAAAAAACTACTCCAAAGGGTTAAAAGTGAAATGTTCTCCCAAAGCTGCCTTCAGTCTTCATATTTTGCATCTATTGTAGGTATTATTCTAAGAAAGACAATAAATATGTTGCATTTATTGTATGTATTATCCTAGGATGATAAATTTGCTTATTTCTGAGCCTAAAAAACAAAACCTGCTACATCTAAAGAGACTTTTTTGTTGTTGAGTGACTTCTATCTTCATTCTTTACATGCATTTTATACTGAAAAACTCAATTAGTGTATTTTTCCCTTTTTAATCTATCGTGCAAATTATTTTTAATACTAATGTTAATGCTTTCAGTGGAAGACCTTCTAATATGTATTCTCATCTTGGCTCTTCAGGTAGTCTCCCATTTGAATTTTAATACATTATTCTCAATCCTTTTGGTTTTTAAAGTGAATAAGCTTCAGTTTCCTCAATTTATGTTGTGAATTTATTTTTGAGTTTTACATTGGATTGTTATCTGCTAAATTGGTCATGAAAATGTAAGCTGCCATCTTCCAGCTTTCTCCTCCGCACCAAGAGAAACAAGCAGATGAGAACATAGTGCTCATCTGGATTTCTCAATCACTTTGACTTGACAGCTCTTATTCAGAAATGACATTTTCCTTTAGAATTTATCTGTATTTTGGTAAACTGTAATGATGCTGAGTGATCTGATTATTAAAAGACAGGATGTGAGTTTAATCAGGAACTATTTTAAAAATAAACACTTCAGTTAAATTGGCAACAACAACAACAACAACAACAAAAAATTCCTCAGTCACCTAGCAATCACTTCCCTGGAAGTAACCATTATTGCCAGTTCCTTGTTAAAATGTTCCAGAGATTATCAAAACTCAAATATGATTCAACATAATAGATTACATATACTAGGTACATCTTGCTTTTTTCAATTATTATCTCAGTACACGAAACACAGTTGAGTTTTGCTAGCTGATCCTGAGACTCAGTTTCTTTTAAAAGGTTAGTCAATTTACTAATATGTCAGATATATTTTATCCTAATTCCTTTGTTATGCTTTCTGCTTTATTGGCTCCCAACTATGAACAATGAAGAAACTGATGGGCTGGGAAAAGTGGCTCATGTCTGTTATCCCAGCACTTTGGGAGGCTGAGGCAGGAGGGACTGCTTGAGGCCAGGAGTTAGAGACCAGCCTGGGCAATATAATGAGACTCTGCCTCTACAACTTAAAAAAAAAAAAAACTTAGCTGGACATGGTAGCATGTGCCTGTAATCCCAGCTACTCGGGAGGCTGAGGCTGCAGTGAGCTATGATTGTACCACTGCACTCCAGCTTGGGCAACAGCAAGACCCCATCTTAAAAAAAAAAAAAAAGAAAAGAAAAGAAATAAATAAATTGATATATTTCTACTCCCACCCTCCTTACTTTCCTTCCACCTTCAACGAAATTTTAATTATCCTTTTCTTAGAGTTTAGATTTATGCCTTAAAATATGTGTATATATCCTGTTTACATGATTTTGTTTTCTCAAAGTCTGACAATCTTGCAGTACAAACACTTTATTTCCTGCAAATTAGCATAATGAATATCCCCACAGGCTTGATCAGATTTGTGTTTGATCTCTTTGACAATACTATAAGTTATGCTATGTTCTAAAGAGGGGCACGTAATATCTGGTTGTCTCTTTTTTGGTGTTGTTAAGAGCCATTATTAGTCAATTCCTAGATCCATTACTTTGAGGGTTTTAACAGCAGCATTCTGTCAATTCCTTTTCATTATTTAGTTGGAACACTCTATAGATGTATGCTTTCCCTCCTGCTCTTTGCTTATCCAGCTGTATCAATTCATTTAGGAATGCCAAGATAAGTGATTGGCTCTCTTTATTTACCATTTTTAAAGAAAGTGAACTAGTTCCATCATCCTCTATGTTGAGTCATCAGTTTTTTTAGTATCGTATAAACTCACAGAATTAAATATATTTGATAGGCTTCAAAATATTGCAATTATTATCCTTATTGTAGCCTGAAATAATTCTTCAAGTGAATTCCTAAGCTCTAATGTGAACCTAGTTTTTAATAGCTTCCTTGCTGGTCTGGTATGACAAGATGTTCCAAACTCAATTTATGTAACTAGGATATCCTTGTATACACAATTTGAATTATCTAATTATTCATTTGCTTTATATCAAATTACACAACAATGGTCTCAGAATACTACCACCAATATAATCAAAACAAAATAATTTTGCATATGCTCACCCTTTCTTCTTCCACTATTTTGTGTAACTGTACTTTGTCTACATTAGCAGAGTACATTGCCACGAAACACTATATTCTCTCCCCCCAACCCTCATTTGATCTTAGTTGTATAAATGGTATTCACTTTCAGTCCTTTTATCAATGTCTCTCTAGTGTGATTTTGGTTTTCTGATGTTCATTCTCCAGTAGATTCCTCAGGAAGGGCTCATGGGAACAAGAGTTCTTGAATTCTTGCATGGTGATAATAGCTTGTCTGGCTCTCTGCAACTGAAAGTCAGTTTTGCTAGCTAAAGAATCTTTGGCTCATGTTTTGAGTATATAAGTCACTCCCTTTTCATCTAGCTTAAAACATTGCTGTGAAAATGTCTAATAATTTAACTTTTGTTTCCTTTATAAGTCACTTGCTGTTTTTGTTTAAATGCCCAGAAAAATTTTTTTTCTTTTAAGTCCAGAAATTTGATATTGGTCATTCTGAGTTGATATTGTCAGATATGCAGTGTGCTCTTCAAAACACATAGCCTCAAATCTTCCATTTCAGTAAGGTTTACTTGAATTCTAGTTTTTAGGCTTCATTCTGTTTCCTTCTTTGGCTTTATTATTCATGTTGGCTCTTCTTTGCCTGTTTAATACCTGTCATTTTCTCTTGAATCATCTTTATCTTTCCTTTTTTTCCCTAAGATTTTCTTATGTAAAATTTCAAACAGAAAAAGTTGAAAGAATTGGATACTGAACTCTACCACTATAGAGTTGCTATGTCATCTGTGTATCCAACCATCTACCAACCCATCTTATCTTTTATATACATTTCAAAGTGACCTGTAGACATCAGTAGCCTTTACCCCAAAATAGGCCAGCACGTACAGCATTAACTAGAAATCAGTATCTGTTCACTTTTAGGTAAAATTTACACGCAGTGAAATGCACACAACTTAAGTTTACCAGTCAGTTAGCCCTGATAAATGCAGAACTGTGTAACCCAAACCCCTACTCAAGATACAGAACACTTCCATTACCTCAGAAAGCTCTCCCTTTCCCAGTCACCCCTAGAGAGAAACTTTTTTTCCACCATAGATTATCTTTGGCTATTGTATTATTTAATATAAAAGACATTCTACAGTATGCTGCTGTATGAGACTTACTTCCACAGCAACTATTTTTCAGATTCATCCACACTGGTTCATGTATCAGCTGTTTACTTCTTTTTCTTTTTTATTATTATTATTATACTTTAAGTTTTAGGGTACATGTGCACATTGTGCAGGTTAGTTACATATGTATACATGTGCCATGCTGGTGCGCTGCACCCACTAACTCATCATCTAGCATTAGGTATATCTCCCAATGCTATCCCTCCCCCCTCCCCCACCCCACAACAGTCCCCAGAGTGTGATATTCCCCTTCCTGTGTCCATGTGATCTCATTGTTCAATTCCCACCTATGAGTGAGAATATGCGGTGTTTGGTTTTTTGTTCTTGCGATAGTTTACTGAGAATGATGATTTCCAATTTCATCCATGTCCCTACAAAGGACATGAACTCATCATTTTTTATGGCTGCATAGTATTCCATGGTGTATATGTGCCACATTTTCTTAATCCAGTCTATCATTGTTGGACATATGTGGAATAGTATTTTGTTGTACAAACGTACCACAATCTCTTCATTAATTCCCTTATTGATGAATAGTAGGCTTATTTCCAGTTTTGGGAGGCTATAATGTATAAAGCTGTTATGAATACTGTCATATAAGTCTTTGAGGACACAGACTTTGAATAAATATCTGGGAGTATAATTCTGGGTCAAAGGATAAATACACACTTATAAGAAATTGTAAGAACATTTTCCACAGTAGTTGTACCATTTTATACTTGCACCAAAAATGTGAGTTTATCATATGTTTATCAGTCACTCATATCTGCATTTGTGAAGTTAGGCCATTTACAAAAAGAATTGTTTGGCTTTCTATTATGGAGCTATAGACTCGTCTTTATGTATTCTGAATATAAGTCCTTTGTTAGATGTATGATTGTAAATATTTCTTCCCAGTCTGTGGTCTGCCTATTCAATTTTAAATGGGGTCTCCTAAATAGAAGCTAATTTTGATGAAGTCTCATTATCAGTTTTCTTTTAACTGATTACTGCTTCTGTGTCCTAAGAAAGCTTTGCCTGTCCAGGTCATTAATGTATTTTAATTCACCTGGAAGTTTTAGACCTTTAATTTTTTCATTTAGGTCTATGATACATCTTGAAATAATTTTTGTACATGGTGTCGGGTTGGGATTCTTTTTTTTTTTTTTTTTTTTTGTATTCAGTTGTATCTTGCATTCAGTTGTTCCAGCATCATTTGTTGAAAATATTTTTTCAAACTCCTGGCTTTAAGTAATCTTTCCATATCAGCCTGCCAAAGTGCTGAGGTTACAGGCATGAGCCACCATGCCCAGAGCTGAAAATACTGTCTTATCCCTTTTGAATTCCTTTGGCACCTCTCTCAAAAATCACTTCAGTGTATATGGGTGGATCTCCTATGCATGCACTGTAAGGCCAAATTCATGGATTTGTTAGTATCTACGAATAGTCCGCAAGAATTATGATGGGGACTATATTGAATCTATACATTAATGTTGTCATGTTCATATAATGTTATCAGTAATGAGTCTTCTCACCCATGAGTATCTTATACCTCTCCATTTATTAGTCTTCAACTTCTCAACAATGTTTATTAGTTTTCAGTGTACATGATTTATGTTTCTTTTGTTAAATTTATTTCCAAGTAATTTGACGATATAATAAACAGAATTTAATTTCATTTTCCAATAGTTTGCTACTTACATATGAAAATACAATTGATTTCCGTATACTAACCTTGTATTTTGAGCTAATAAGTTAGTTCTAGTAGCTTTTTCATGGATTCCTTAGTATATTCTATATGAACAATCATGTTTTCTACAAATAAAGTTTTACTTTTTTTCTTTTAGGTTTTCATGCCTTTTATTTCCTTATTGCACTGGTTAGAACTTGCAATACAATGTTGAATAGAAGCAGTATGACTGGATATACTTACCTTGTTCCAGATTTTAAGGGGGAATTGTTCAGTGTTTCACCATTGAGTATGACAAGCATATTAATAGGTTTTCACAAATGCACTTTATCAAAATGAGGAATTTCTTTTCTATTCCTAGTTTTCTGAGAGTTTTAATTGTGGATGGGTATTAAATTTTGGTAATTCTTTTTCTGCATCTACCAAAATAATCACATGGCTTTTCTTCCTTGTTATTCTATTAAAATGGTGAATTACCTTAATTCCTTTTGAAATGTTACTCCAACCTTGCATTCTTAGGATAAACCCCTCTCGTTCAGGGATTGCTTAATTCAATTTACTACTGTTTTGTAATAGACTTTTGTGTCCACGTTACGAGAAACATGTTCTAATTGTTTTTTTGTAATGTCTATGTCAAGCTTTAGTAGCAGGACAATGTATTTCTAGAATGAGTTGGGGAGGCCAGGTGTGGTGGCTCATGCCTGTAATCTCAGCACTTTGGGAGGCTGAGATAGAAGGACTGCTTTAGGACAGGAGTTAAACACCTGCCTGGGTAACATGGTGAGACCCTGTCTCTAAAAAAAATTTTTTTTTTAATTGGCTGGGCATGGCACCACATGTCTGTAGTCCCAGCTACTCAGGAGGCTGAGGCAGGAGGATTACTTGAGCCCAGGAGTTCAAGGCTGCAGTAACCCAAGATCATGCCACTGTACTCCAGCCTGGATGACAGTGAGACTCTCTCTTAAAAGGAAAAAAAAAAAAAGAATGAGTTGGCGAATATTCTCTGCTATTTTAAGAAACAATCTGTATATGATTAATATAATTTCTTCCTTAAATGTTTTACAGAATTCACCAGCAAAACCAATACACATCCTTTTCAGTCTTACTGTACCACTTCAAATAAAATATAAGAATCTTGCAACCCTATAGTTCCAGGTACTGCCCCTCCACTCATTATGCAGTAGTTTTCATATGCATTACATTTTCATGTTATAAACCCAATTATTTAATGCTGTAATTTTTGCTTTAAACAGTCATATATTTTAACTGATCAAAAAAGGCAGTCTTTCATATATGCCCAGATATTTACTACATCCTTTATTCAATCCTTCCTGAAGATTAAAGTTCCAATCTGGCATTATTTCCTTCAGCCTGAAGAACATTATTTAGCATTCTTATAGTACCAGTCTGCTTCCAATTCTGATTACCTGAAAATGTCTATCTCATCATCTTCATTCTTGATATTATCACTGGATATAAAATATTGGGTTAACAGTACTTTTCTTTTGAGTATATTAAAGATGTCATTCCATTGTCTTCTAGCATTGCTTCAAGAGGTCAGCCATCATTTGTATCACTGTTCTC
This sequence comes from Pan troglodytes, assembly GCF_028858775.2. Lineage (NCBI taxonomy): Eukaryota > Metazoa > Chordata > Mammalia > Primates > Hominidae > Pan > Pan troglodytes. The sequence goes on from NC_072398.2 coordinate 69,492,921, forward strand.
CTGTATGAAGTGTGTTATTTTTAGTCTGGCTGCTTTCAGAATTTTCTACTTATATTTGGTTTTCTGCATTTTTACTATGATGTGCCTATGTGAGGTTTTCTCTGTATTACTTGTTTGGGGTTTTCTGGGCTTCTTAGATTTATAAACTTCTTTCACAAGATTTGGGAAATTTGGGCCATTATTTTTTCAAATATATTTCTGCTGTGCCTTCTTAGGCTCCAATTATATTAATAGATACATTAGGCCATTTGGTTTTATTCCACAGGTCTCAGGTCACTCAAGTTCTATTTTGTTTCTCTGTTCTTCAAATTGGATAATTTCTATTGATCTGTCTTGAAGTTTACTAAAGCTTTCTTCTGCCATTTCCAATTTGTTATTAGTGAATTTTTTACTTCAGATATTTTAAGTTATGAAAATCACTTGGTTTTTATAGTTTCTTTTTCTGCACTGAAATATCTTATCTCCTCATTTACTCTGAATACATATTCCTTTATATCCTTTAACATGGTTGTAAGAGTTACTTTAAAACCTTTTTTGCTAACTTCAATATCTGCATGATCTCAGAATTTCCATTGATCACCTTTTCTTTGTCAAGGGGTCACATTTTCTTGTTTCTTACTGTATCTAGTAATTTTGGTTTGTGTTCCAGGCATCATGATAGATGTATTGTAGAGAATCCGGAATCTTTTATGCTCTTTTGGAGATTATTGTTTGATTCATTTTAAATTTGGCTGAACATAAACCCAAAATCTGCCACCCTTTGATGGGCAACAGCTGAAATATCTTCAGTTCTTTTAGCCTTAAAAGAACAGAGGCTGCTCTATGTCTGCCCCAAGCATGTGCAGTTAAGGGTCAGGCAGAGATCTGAGCAAAGCTTATGTGCCAGGCACTGTTCTAAGTGCCTTATTTTTAAGTCATTTAAACTTCACAAAACTCTATAAAGTAGGTATTATCTTGACCTAACATATTGTCTATAAGATAGCACACAGAATTATATATCTTAACAATTATGCTATACTATCTCACAATATCTATGTTTTTACCTATAAATATACTATAGTTTTCATGGCACAGTAGTTAAGAGTTAGGATTCTGAAGCCAGACTGCCCAGGTTAAAATCTTGGCTCCACCTATTACTGGAAGTTGATGCTTAGGCAAGTTACTTCTCTGTGCCTCTATTTGTTGTGAAAACAAAATGAACATATGCCAATATGAAAGATGCTCTGGATAGAGGCTGGCACACAGTTAACATATGTATAGGACTTATCTTTTAAAAACTGGATATATGGCATTATCTGAATTATTCTGCAACTTGATTTTTTTCACTCAACATTATGGTTTTAAAAATGATCCATGTTGCAGAGCAGATTTATTTTATACTACTACATACAATTCCATTGTATAAATGTCAATCTCCATCCATTATCCTACTGATGTCCATTTGTTTCTCATTTGTTCCTATGTTGTGCTGTGCACTTCTTTACAGGTCTTCATGCGTACATGTGCAAGAGTTTCTCTAGAGTGCAAATGTAAAAGTGGAACTACTGGATCCCTGAGGGTGCATACCTTCAACTTTACTTGATAATGCCAAAATGCTCCCTAAGAGCATTTTGTCCCACAAGCAGTGTATGAGGTATTCTGCTTCTCTGCATTCCCACTGACACTTGGTATAACACTGTCAGACATTAATGGGATAATCTTTATTATAATAATATTATAACAATAAGTGGTAAAAATATCCTTCCTATGCATAATCAAGTATTTGTTAAAGATCATATTCTCAAGTCTTATAATATACTAAAATGCAAAACAAAATGTTTCCGTTTTAGAGCACAGACCTGGAGAATCCAAGGAGTAGCCACAAAATTCCATCTATCACAAGAAATATAAGCCATAAAAAATTAGGGTTGGGGAAAAGCAAAACACTTACCTCATACTCTCCAAGCAGTTTAGAAATAAACAAACCCTCTGGGAACTTAGATACAACCTAACAAATAGAAAGTGAAATACAATATAGACACACTGAAATGCTGAGTGACACAATATTAAAATAATATAAACAAATAACAACAAAGGCAAAAGTAACATTATTAAATGAATTTTAGTCATATTACATTGTTTTTTTTTAAATGAGTTTCCAGTTTTAAAAAACATTAGAACAAAAAGAGACTGTGATTTCCAACATTTCCAGAGTTGAGAAATGATTATTACATGATACTGCAATACCACAACTCTCCAGAAATTCCTGCACTTCTTTAAGCTCAGCTAACACATTTAGCTTCAGCTCACATAAAACATCCTATAGCACAGTTTCAAGCATTTTAATTGTTAGAAAAGAAATGCAATAAACACTAGAAAACATTTTGGAAAATACAGTTAAGCAAAAATAAAAGATCTGTTAAGAGCATTATTGCCCATACGTACATCAAAATATCTATTTAATATTAAAACAAGATCAATATTTCTATAGCCAGCTTTTAAATATCATACCAAAGACATCTTTCCATGTCAGTAAAAACAGATAAACATTTTCACTGGCCACAGATTTTTCAAAATATTAAAGACATCTAAATGTATTTGATCTTCTATTTTGTTTCTTATTTTTCATCCCAAATATTGTAATGATTATCCTCATGCTTGAGTTCTGCACACTAGTTCAATGATTTTTAGAATAATTTCCTAAAAGTAGACTTACTCTATCCCAATAAAGTACAAAAATCTTTGTTTTCTAAATTTTTCCAGATATATTTTATACAAAATTCTAATCAAGCTTCAGAAAAATCTAAAGTAAAAATTATTTCAAAATCCTGTGACCCAGAGACAGCCATTGCTACATTTAGAGAAACACCCTTTCAGAAATCCCCTTATGTGTGCACATGTTATTCATGGTTTTATATGAAAGAACAATTCTAACACACTATTCTATAAAACCTGTTTTTAAAGTCCAACAATAAGTCAAGGGAGAAACTTCAATGTAAACTAAGAGAGACATACATAAACTTTCTCATAAGCTACATGACATCCCTAGTTTGGAGAATATCCAATATTGATACATAACCAATCCTTTAAAATTAATGCCTAATTTTTCTCCAATTTTTGGTACCACAAAAAAATCATATTCACTCTTGTAATCCCAGCCTTTGGGAGGCTGAAGTGGGGGAATGCCTAAGGTCAGGAGTTCAAGACAGGCCTGGGCAACAGAGCAAGACCCTGTCTCTACAATTTTTTTTTTAATTAGCTGGGTGTGGTGGCATGCACCTCTAGTCCCAGCTACTTGGGAGGCTGATGTGAGAGGATTGCTTGAGCCCAAGAGTTGATGGTTGCAGTGAGCTATGATTGCACCATGGCATTCCAGCCTGGGTGACAGAGCAAGACCTTGTCTCTTAAAAAAAAAAAAAAGTCATATTGAATGTCCTTTAACAAGTAATTATTGGACACTTGCTCAAGTGTCTAAACAAAAAAACAGGGCCTGAATGCATCAAGGTTTTTGCATCTCTCCTAGTAAAATCATGACAGTTGAAATGGAATAATATAAGGCAGTACAAGCTGTAATAGCACCCTGATTACTCAAAGCAGGATTAACAGCTCCCACAAAAAATTTAAGTGTACATAACTCTTTGGCTCAATACATAACACCAAAGAGTTTTCACTTATTAGTAAGGTAAAACAAATAAGACTAATGACATAAACAGGCAATTCACATAAAAAATATATGTGACTACTAAGCACATGAAAAGATGCTTAATGTAAAAATCAAAGGATAAACTAAAACAACGTGGTGGGATAGTAACACCTGTCAGTGGGAGTATAAATCTGTTCAAGCATTTTAGAGGGCAATTTAGTAATATTTATAATCAAAACATAAGATGCCTCTGACTAGCAATTCCACTTCTAGAAAAATGTCCACGGACATTAACTGGAGAACTTTTTCCATAGCCAAAGATAAAAACACCAAAACTTTAATCAATCACGGATCTCTACATGAAACAGGGTACATCGATGTAATGGGATAACACACATTGGAACAATATTTAATGTACATTTATAAAATTGGTATTTGGAAAGATCTTGAACTGTTTGTCAACAGTGATCTATTGGGATGAGGGGAAGAAGGAAAGGAAGAGAGAACTTATGGAAGAACTTATTTGCTAAACAGTTTTATGTTAAAAATTTTTAGGAGTACGTATTTTGTTTCTTTTTCTTAGTCTAAAAGAATTGTTGCTTAGTTTGAAGTATATTAAAGATTAGATGTAAATTAATACTTGCAGACAAACTCAACCACAAATGATATATAAATTTATAAATCAATTATTATTGTCTCCCAGAAACAGAAATTACTTACAAATTTTATCTTATGTTTTAGTTCTGAACTGATAGTTCCTCCAGGTCCAATCTGTGCAATAACTGATTTGAATGTGTTCTCCAGCTATGAAAAAAGAAAAAAAAAGTCAAGTCACAGTCCCCCTGACCAAAGAAAGTCAAAGGTAGATCTAAACAATATGTAAAGAAAAAATCTATAAAAGGAGATATATTGCAATTAAATAGACAAAATACTGTTCTTAAGAGGAACTGTAACATTTCATACCATACGAAATACACTTAGAGTAGATAGAATCATTATGAAACTAAATGCTGAGGAATTTTCTAGGCTAAATAACATTCTCTAACAATTATTCTAGAGTCTATTACTCAATCCCATACTCTTACCCAGAAAGAATTTTTGTTACTAATTTTCTCCTATTTATAAAAGTATTCCATGTTTATTGGAAACATACTTAATGCCTAATGCAGGGAAGAGATGGGATGGTGGAACGTCCCTGGACGGTGGGACAACTGGCCCTAAAGGACAGGAAGGAAAAGTTTTTCTGTTGTAATAGAAGCAAAGAGAGTGGGGGAAAAGGTAAGGGTACAAAGAAAGGCTCTGTGAATGTGGAGTCAGAAGGTACAGAGAGTTAAAATCTGATAGCTCCTGCATTCTCTGAGTTCAGAAGCAAGGCCCACTCCTGAAAGTAAAAGGAAAGAGGAGGGAGGTCAGACATTTGAGAAAGTAGAAAAAGTGGGAAAATAAAGTTAAGGAAATATTGGATGATAATCTAAACTTAGCAGGTAGGAAGTCAGGACAGGAGGAATCTGAGTTAAGACAGTAGAGTCTGAGGATTTTAGTAGAGAGAAGTCAATGGCATACAGAGGCCCCACTAAAATAAAATGATCATGCATGGGAATAATTGAGAAGTAAGCTGGAAGGACAGGAGGATGTGATCAGAAAGTAGCAGGGAGAATATCCATTTAGCCAAGGTCCAGTGAACAGCCACAGCAGGAGAACTAAAGCGGAGTGAAAGATTGTAGAGTTATGTTCAATCGACATTAAAGTTGATAACTGAATGTAAAAAAAAAAAAACAGTTAAGTCACAAAGATATAAAGAAAAATACCAATTACCTAAAATCCTACCACCCAGACACAATCACTATTAATACTTTTTCCTTCTAAACTGTTTCTTTTGGTCTTTCTTCTTACTCTTACTTGGCCTGACATTACTTACAAACTGTGTAACCTTTTAGGTCTCAGTTTCTTCACCTGAAAAATGAAGATAATCTCCATCTCTCACAAGGCTGACAAGAAAACTAAATGTGATGAGGCACGAAGAGTGCATAACATAATGCCTGGCACATGGTGTGAGCATGACCCTTGCCTGCTCCTCTGGCAAGCAGCGCTTACCCTGGCAGGATTCTCCCTCTGGAACTGACTACCCTTCTTTTCATCCAATACCATTGGCACAGCATTCAGCAGGAGCCCCTCCAAGTTTTGGCAAGTACATGGCTCCCTATCAAGTTTCTGAGGGTTTTCCCCTATTTTCACATTTTCTTGGGCATTTCCATGGGTCTGGGAAGGAGAGGATTAGATACCTATGATTATATCGTTAGCTTTAACAAAAGGTACCTAGCCCTTAGTCTTAGATTCTTTACATTTCTTCTGTAGTTGCCATGAGATAATTTCCTAAAGCTCTCCCAGTGAACAGTAAGATAATCTTTCTAAAGATAACTGATCTTTCCATCCGAAGGTTCCTCCCATTTGCAGATTCAATAACAATAACGTATTAAATTATCACTGTGCTAGGTGTTTCAGGGACAAAAAAAGATTACCTTTGATGGTGTAATTCCTCTCAGGGCACTTAAAATTAAGTAGGGAAGTGAGATCAACGCATAAACATCTATAACCTAAGGCTGTAAGTGCCAGAAGGCTTCCTTTTATAAGGACCTTGCAGGATGGAGAGAATTCTGCAGACAGACATGGTAGAGAGAACATTGAAGGTAGAAGGAACTTCATAAAGAAAATTGAATAAAATAGTTTGCCTAAGGCATTAGGGAAATAGTGAAAGAAAAACTAGAAAGGTGGATTAATGTCCTATTACAGAATACCTTAAATGCCAAGCTAAGGAGTTTTTCTTGGTTATACGGCCAAAAACAGAGATACTGATACTAGAGATTTTTAGCAAGGGAGACAGATTATCAGAACTGTAATCTGGCAACAGAAAATTAGATTGGATGGGTGGACAACCAGTTAGGAAACCACTGCAACTCTCTAGGCAAGAGTTTTAACTGGGGTGCTGGGAGAGAATAGAAAAAGAAGGGATATGACAAAGGTGGAATCCAGAGAAATTAGGAAAGACAATGGAGAGGAAGGAATCGCTGATTCTACAGGGATGAATGATGAGACCAGAGAAACAGCCTCAAGGACCTCAAGTTCTACGTAGGAAACAAAAGTACTGTGGAACAGAGGTAGGCTTTTGTTGTTTTTTAATCAACTATAAAAGCTTGGAAAACTGGGAGGTAAATGGCAGGATGGTGATTACAGACTTGATGTGTCTCTCTGGATCATGGCTTATGACAAAGGTCGGCAAATTATGGCCTCTTTTTGTGCTTCCCATAAGCTAAGAATGGTTATATTTTTAAATGGCTGTGGGAAAAGGTATTATTTGTGACATGTGAAAATTATATGAAATTCAAATTTCAGTGTCCATAGTTTTATTAGAACACAGCCATATTCACTCATTCATATATTGCCTATGGCTGCCCTTGTGCTATAAGGACAATGTTTAGTAGATGCAGAGAACATTTAGCCTGCAAAGCCTCAAATATTTACTATGTAATCTGTTAGAGAACATATTTGCCAATCTCAGGTTTAAGATAGCAAAATGATGAGCTTTTAGCTAGGAATAGAATGCTTCTGAAAAAAGTAAAAAAAAAAAAAAAAAAAGTTTACCTCAAGCAAAATGTCTAAATTAAGGTGACTTTAAACTGAATGCAGTGGAGATTTTTTAAAGCCCAGGAAAAGTTGGAGATATCTATAATTATAGAGGGCAGAAGTTATAATGTGGAATGGAAAAGTAAGATTGGGAGGTAATCAGTGATTTCAACAACGCTTTTAGTGTCAGATGCTATACATCAAACATGAAGAATGGGGAATAAATCAAGCGAATGAGATAGAACTAGAAAATGAAGATGGAAAGTGATAAAATATGCTATATTCAGATAGGAGCTTATAGAACCACAGAAGAGAAAGAGCTTTCAATCAAAAAGATATACTCTTCAGAAAAATGAATCAAAACATGAATAGGCAATAAAATAGAAGACTAAGTAGCAAATTAAAGCATAAAGTTCAACCTCAAATACATACACGTTAACAGAGACAGTTATTTGCCCATCAAATTATAAAATTTTAAAAATACCCACTTATTCATTCAACAAATACGTAATGAGATCATACTATGTGCTATACACCGTATTAAGTGCTGGATATACAGAGGTAAATAAGCTAGATATGGTCCCTGTCCTCATGGAACTTGCAGAGATAGACCTGAATCGATCATATATATATGTAATTACAATTATTATAATGAAAAAACCCAGAGTCCACATGATCTTACTTATATGGGAAGTGCATAAAAGTCAAACTTGTAGACACAGAGTAAAATCGTGGTTACCAGACACTAAGGGGTGGGAGGATTGAGAAGACATTGGCCAAAGGACACAAACTTTGAGTTAGGAGGAGTAAGTTCAAAAGATCTATTGTGTATCATGTTGACTACACTTAACAATATATTGTGTATTTGAAAATTAAGAGTAAATTTTAAGTGTTCTCATCACAAAAAATGACAAGTATGTGAGGTAATACATGTCAAACAGCTTGATTTAGCCATTCCACAATGTATACATACATCAAAACATCAAGTTGTGCACCATATATAAAATTTTTACTCATCAATTAAAAATATTTTTAAACCCCCCCTCCCCCGAGTGTCACAAAAGGATAATATACCTGAAGGTATCAGAAAGGAAATGCAGGTGGGTGGGGAGGGATCTCTGAAGGAAACTCCATTTGTACTGAGTACCAGCAAAGGTACAAGGAAAGGAGCACACACACAATCTATGTGAGTGTCAACGGAAACAATTCTTATGGATGACAACCTAGCCACATACAAGATAAGCCATAAAAGTAAACATTCCTTTCAATCAATGATGGCTCTTCTAGAAATTTATCCTGTGGAGTAACAGAGATGTGTGCATACTTGAGCAAGATTTTCATCATAAGGTTATTTTTAATAGCAAAAACTGAAAATAGAGCAAATGCCCAACTTAGGCTACAAGTTAAATTATGGCACATTCATACCATCATTTAAAATTATGGCACATTCATACCATCATTTATAATCATGGCACATTGATACCATCATTTAAAATTATGTTGCATTAGAATATTTAGTAATGCGGCACATTTGCAATGCATAAGAGGAAAAAAAGCAGGTCACAAACTAAGAACCAGAATGATTTTAATTTTTAAGTCAAATTTTCATGTGATAAGAGTACACAGGTGATCTTTATTTTCTTTTGTGCTTTTCTGTATTTCAAGTTTTCTGTAATCAATCTATATTACTTTTGTAATAAAAAAATTTAAAAACAGACACCTGGATAATTTAGAAACATTATCTAATGATGAAAGCATTTTGGAAAGAGGATGCACGTGGCTAAAAGCAGAAAGAAACAGAAGTTACATCTCAGATGAATATACTTCAGACCTTTTGGCCATATGGGAAAACATTAATACATTTCTTACAAAGATCACAAAACTGGCACAGAAACATACAGCACCAATGCTTTCAGCTGCTTAAATATTTGTTAGGTATATGCTATAGTATAGACGTATCCCTCTCTACTCCCCACTCCCCAAATCCCTAAGTTGAAATCCTAACCCCCAAGGTGATAGTATTAGGAGGTGGAGCCTTTGGGAGCTGATTAGATCATGAGGGAAAGGCCCCCATGAATGGGATTAGTGCCCCTATTAGAGAGGCCTTGGCGAGATCCCTTGCCCCTTTTGCATTGTGGGGACACAATGAAAGACCTCTATCTATGAATGAGGAAGAAGGCTCTCACTGGACACCTTATATGCCAGAGCCATGATCTTTGACTTCAAGATGTTGAAAAATCCAAGCCTCCAAGAATGTTGAAAAATAAATATTTGTTGTTTACAAGCCACCCAGTTTGCGGTAGCTTGTTATAGCAGCCAGAACTAAGACCCTATAAATAGGATTATGTAGGGTCTGACTTATTTGACTAAAGCCAGGCAGTATGGGATTTGATTTGCCATACTAAATACTTCATCTGAACTTGTGGGAAAACAGCTACAGAAAAGCTACTCTAAGTTGGCCAGAGAATATAACCCCCAGAGAACTGCATTAATTAACCCACTGAATAGCTCCTTCTGATAATTGTTAATATATCCAATTATTTAGGAAGGATACTCTTGAACTACAGTTGAGTCAGGTTATCAGGTGAAATAAAATGTTTCACCTCTTATATGCAATGCCAAGCAAAGCATCTAATTCATGTAAAAACTATCAATTGTTTAGGTGCAAATTAAAAGTTAGGTGCAAACTAAGACCACCCTGATTTCATTTAGATGAGAAGATATTTATTTATAAGTCCAAGTTTATCTACCTTAATCTCATGGTGAATGTCACAATAAGGTCTTGAATCTGTAAGACAGAGGGGGCAGGGAACAGGTAGAATGGGGTACTCTTTTTTTTTTTGAGACAAAGTCTCACTCTGTCACCCAGGCTGCAGTGCAGTGGCACAGTCTCGGCTCACTGCAACCTCTGCCTCCTGGGTTCAAGAGATTCTCCTACCTCAGCCTCCTGAGTAGCTGGGACTACAGGCATGTGCCACCACACCCCAGCTAATTCTTGTATTTTTAGTAGACATGGGGTTTCACCATGTTGGCCAGGCTGGTCTTGAACTCCTGACCTCAAGTGATCCACCCACCTCCGCCTCCCAAAGTGCTAGGATTACAGGCATGAGCCACTGCACCTGGCAGGTTGATGTACTCTTAAATGGTATTAAGGCTAGAGATCCTAGAAATGCCAGATCTCTGTTCCTTGACAAATTGCTACTCTTAAAGGTAAATACCTATTAATAGAAAGCAACGTAATCTGTGGTCTAGAACTACACACAATGCAGAAAATTCTGATGACCTGGGCTGGACACAGCATCTGAGGCTTCACTCACTAGAAAATATAGCTAAATTCATATGCTATTCACCCATTAAAATGTTCATTTCTCCTCTAAATTCCCTCTCAAGAAGTCAAAATAAAGAAAATTGAACGCCTTTCAAAAAGAGGCTTTAAACTGTTCTAACAAACTGCTTTGTGAAATAAAGCAATGGGCAGGGGTGGGATACAAAAGGCCAAGCCAGCCTGTTTCTCTTGCAAGAGGAAAGTGAAGACATTCTGATCCTCATTTTATAAAGGAAAAACTTTTTTTTCATTTTAATAATATTTTCTTGTGACAAAAATGATGCATGTTCACTTTGGAAGAACAAAAGATACAGATGATCAAAAAGAAAAAAGTTTACACTTTAATTTTGTAATATATTTTTCTATGCACATAAAAACACAAACTTGCAGAGTTTGGAGGGAACACCTAACAAACTAATAGATCTACAGTTTTGAAGAAATGGAAAGTTGCACTTTTTGTAAATAGGATTCTGTGAGGTCTGATAATTTTGTAGTGTTTGTCCTACCATAAATTAAAATACATAGTTTAGGAATTAGAACCCACACCCCCTCTCAGAAGAAGATTTAAATTGTTCTGGTGGCAAAAAACTTCAACTGGAAGTGAAATGTGGTTATTAGGCTGCATCTATGAGGAATTATTAGAGCTGCAAAACTCAGGATGAAACTCAAAGAAAAGACAGAAGAAAGTGTATCTGCATCTCTCTCACTCCTCAACTTGGAGCCATGCCATGAGCAAATGTCCTCAACTCTGCATTCGTTATTGCCTGGCTCTCACAGTTAAAAGGTAGAGTCTTCCTGCTAAATTCTATAGAGTGGGAAGTTTCTGAAAAAAGAAATATACATTATAATTAATTTTTTTTGGAACTTTTAGTCAGCACAATAAATTTAGAAAATGGAAATAAGAACTTTAAATACTGAAAAGGGCACAGCAAATCTACTGTTCATAAATGGTAGGGTAGTCTACTTGGAAAACCTATGGGAAAACTATTGAAACAACCAAGTTTGCTAAGGTAGTTTCAAAATAATATTTAATAGTCAATTTCTTTCTTTCTGAACCATGAACACTTAGAGTTCCAGTCTTAATGGCAAAAACAGTATCACAACTAGCCAGGCATGATGGCTCATACCTATAATCCCAGCACTTTGGGAGGCCGAGGCAGACATTCAAGGTCAGGAATTCGAGATCAACCTGGCCAACATGATGAAACCCCATCTCTACCAAAAAATACCAAAATTAGCCAAGTATGGTGGCAACCCCTGTAATTCCAGCTACTTGGGTGGCTGAGGCGGCAGAATCGCTTGAACCCAGGAGGTTGCAGTGAGCTGAGATCACACCACTGCATTCCAGTCTGGGTGACAGAGCAAGGCTCCATCAAAAAAAAAAAAAAAAAAAGTATCACAACATACAATATCTAAGAATACAATTTCGAGAAATGTGCCAAACTCTAATAAAGAAAACTACATATCTGCAATGAAAGGCATAAGATTAATACTTGAATAAATAGAGAACTACAACATGTTAATGAATGAATACACTTAATGAAATGCATGAAGTCTCTTCAAAAATTTTAAACTTAATTCTAAGAAATCTCATTGAAATTTTGGAACTTACAAAAACAATTCTAAACTTTCAGGAAAAAAAAATAGAAAAAAAGTCTGAAAGGAGACTAACCAGGGGAGACCCGTCTTAAGAAACATTAAAATGAATTTAAAAGTAACTTAAAAGTAATAAAAATGGCTGATTAAAAAAAATCAACTTTGTCAGTAACCAAAAATGGATGTGAAACAATCAGACTCTATGTTTAGCTTTTTGATGAGAAAAAATTTTTGTACTTAACCATCTTTCAAGGATTGACATTTGAGTTAATAACCACACAGAATCCTAAGAGTTATATAATTAGAAAGTATGGAAAAAAAGAAGACACTACCACACTCTGAGTTGAAACATATATTGATACTTTTCTGGAGGTCAATTTAACAAAAGCCATTTTAAAAAATGAAGACTTTCTTTGATGAAATGAATGAGAAATAACTGAACAATTCATGATAATCTTTCTGAATTTCAAAGAAAAAGAATTTGACAAGCATGCAGTTAGCCAGCTTACCTACAAAGGAAGAAAAACAGGCTGGTTTCAGGCTTCTTTGGCACAGGAAATGACAAAAGAAATCAAAATAATCTAAAAATAAGAAAATTACTAAGAAAGCAACATAAATGAACACTCTTTCTTGGTAGTAAGACTATAACTCTTTTTAGGCTGAGTTTTCTGTATTAAGAATTACTTTCACCATTTAAAATAAAAGTTATGGCTCCCACTCTCCTGCCATAAATAACTAGAAAATTGGGAAAATGTATGAAACAACAATTTAGAGCTGTTGAATAACAATGCAGAACTGAGAGGTGAGCCTTGAACCCACCCCTCCTACACCCTGCCCACCTTACAGTCTGGAGAGCTTTCAGGATATGGTGTAGGAAGAAGTAAAAGAAACAGAGCCTGGCAGTCTAGATGAATTGAGGAGACAGATTTTGAGATGATGAGGATGCTAAAATTTGCAGGATTGAGTATGGAAAAGGAGGAGTGACACAGAAATAGCTCTAGAGATCTGCAGAGGAACTCCCTTAAGTTTCTAGATGAGTACTGATCTGCTCAAGTGGAGAGAAGTTCTTTGAGGCTGGAGAAACAAACAAGAAGCGACAGGCTGAACAATACTCCAAGCTCACATAGGGCTAGGAACAGTAGGAGTACTTCGTAATACTTTGAGTCAAACCTTAGAAAGGTAATGCTTCAGTGGTGGGGCTAAATTAGCCCTAGATTGAAGGCTGTTCTGGACCTGCAGGTCTTGGTCTGCTCAGGCTGCCATAACAAAATACCATAGACTGGGTGGCTTAAATGACAGAATTTTTCTTACAGTTCTGGAGGCTGGGAAGTCCAAGATTAAGGCATAGGTTGAACATCACAAATCCAAAAATCTGAAATTTGAAATGCTCCCAAATCCCAATCTTTCAATGCCAATACGATGCCACAAGTGGAAAATCCCATACCCGACTTTATGTGATGAGTCACAGTCAAAACACAGTCAAGACTTTGTTTCATGCACAAAATTATCTAAAATATTGTATAAAATTGCCTTCAGCTTATGTGTATAAGGTATATATGAAACATACATGAATTTCATATTTAGACTGGGATCCCATCTCCAAGATATCTCATTATGTACATGCAAATATTCAGATAAGGGATACTCAACCAAGCATTTCAGATAAGGGATATTTGACCTGTACTACCCAATTTGGTTCCTGGTGAGCACTCTCTTTGATGGCCACCTTCTTGCTGTGTACGTATATGGCCTTTTCTCAGGGTGTTCCCATGGAGAGAACAAACTCTCTAGTGTCTCTTCTTATAAGCTATTCATCCCATCATAAGACCCCACCTTCATAACCTAATCTAACCTTAATTACTTCCTAAAGACCCCATCTCCTAATATCATCATATTGGAGGCTGGGGCTTAAATATATAAATATGGGGAGAACATAATTAAGTCTATAATACCCACTCTAATACAGCTTAAAAGAAAAACTCAAAATGATCAAATTGAGTCAAAGTAATTTATATGTAAAGCCCAACAATGAAATATTCACAATGGTCTAGCATCCAGTCAAAAGTTACCAACCATGTGAAGTGGTAGAATATGATCATGTCAGGGAAAAAAATCAATAGGAAAAAAAAAAACAGAAATGGCACAGATAATAAAACTAGACAAGCCCTCTAAAACAGTTATTACAAACCTTATACATATGCTTATGTCCATAAAGAAATTATTAACATAATGAATAGAAGAAATGAGGATATTAAAAAGACCCACGTGGAATACCTGAAGATTAAAAATGCAACATCTGAATGAAAAATAATCTGGATGGAATTAGGTTACATTCTGGAGAAAAGATTAACCAGTTTGAAGACAGCAATTGAAACTATATAAAATGAAGCACACAGTGGGGAAAAAAGAGAATTGTAATGAAAGAAAAAGAGTGTCAGTGACCTGCAAGAAAATAACAAGCAGTCTAAAATAGATGTGATTGTACTCCAAAAGAGGAGAGAAAAATATTTGAAGACAAAATTTCTAGATTTCATGAAAATTATAAACCCACATACAAGAAGCTCAATGAATCTCACGCAGAAAAAAATAAAGAAAAGTACAACAAGGGATACTACAATCAAACTGTGCAAAACCAAACAAAGAGAAAATCCTGAAAGCATCAGAGGGAAAAAACACATTATGTACAGAACAAAGATAAGAATTATTACAGACATTGTCAGAAACTACGAAGACAAAAAAATGGAATAACATCTCTGAAGCACTAAAAGGGGGCAAAAACTATCAAACCAGATAGAATTCTATACCTGGAAAAATAATATATCAAAATGAAAATGATAAATAGACTTTTTCAGATGAATAAAAGCTAAGAATATACACCACTAGCAGATTTATCTTAGAGGATATGTTAAAATTTTCCAAGCAGAAAGAAAATTATACTGGAGAGAAATTTAAACAGAAAGAATTGGAGAGCATCAGAAATAAGTGTAAGTAAACAAGTTTTTTTCATTTTTAATCTCTTAAAATTTGACTTTTATGTTTTTAATATTTTAGTATTAAAATAAATATTTCTATTTACCTTAAACATTTTCTAAGCAAAAATAACAATGTATTAAGAGGTACATAACATGAGAACTAAAATGTATCACAATAAGAGCACAAAGGATGGAAGAGGGGAAATGTAAATTTACTGTCCCGAGGTGCTTACATTTTATATGAAATGTTATAATATTATATGCAGGTCAATTGTGATAAGTTAAAAATATAGGTTGAAAACCCTAAGGCATCCACTAAAAATATAAAACAGAAAAATATAGATAATAAAAAAGATAAAGTGGAATCCTAAAAAAAACACTTAACCAGGTACAAGGCAAAGAGTGTTCCCTCCCACTGCTTTGCAACATCTTGCTGGAGTCCTAGCAAATGCAGTAAGTCAAGAAAAGGAAATGAAACAAACAGACTGGGAAGGAAGAAATAAAACTGTCCTGTATTCACAGATCACATCATCTATGTAGAAAATAGGACAGAATTTTTAAAAAACTCCTGGAACTAATTAGCAATTATAGCAAGGTTGCAGGATGCAAGGTTAATGTACAAAAGTCAATCATTTTCCTATATTCCAGTAATAAGTGAAATTTGAAATTTAAAAAATACTATTTACATTAGCACTCCCCCAAATATAATACTTAAGTATAAATCTAAAAAAATATGTACAAGATCTGTATGAGGAATACTACAAAACTCTGATGAAAGATATCAAAGAAGAAATAAACAGATAACTATTCCATGTTCATGGATAGAAAAACTCAATATTGTCCAGATGTTAGCTCTTCCCAACTTGATTTATAGATTCAATTCAATCCCAAACAAAATCTCAGCAAGTAATTTTGTGAATATCAACAAATTGATTCTGAAGTTTATATAGGAGGCAAAAGATCCAGAATAGCCAACAAAATATTGAAGAATAAAGCCAGAGGATTGACACTACCCAACTTCAAGACTTACTGAAAAAGCTACAGTAACCAAAATAGTGTGGTACTGGTGAAAGAACAAATAGACCAGTGGAACAGACTAGAGAACCTAGACATAGACTCACATAAATACAGTGAACTGATCTTTGATAAAGGAGCAAAAGCAACCAATGAATCAAACAGTCTTTTCACAAATGGTACTAGAATTGAACATCCACTTGCAAAAATACCCACAAAAACGACCCCCCACACACATATCTAGACCTTACACCCTTCACAAACATTAACTTAAAATGGATCATAGACCTAAATGTGAAATTCAAAACTATAAAACTCTTTGAAGATAACATAAGATAACACTAGCTGACTTTGGATAAGGTGATGAATTTCTAGAAACAACACCAAAGGCACAATACGTGAAAGAAATAATTGATTGCCTGGTCTTAAGATTAAAAACTACTTCTCTGTAAGACAATGTCAAAAGACTGAGAAATAAGCCACAGATTAGAAGAAAATATTTGCAAGACACATCTGATAAAAGACTATTATTCAAAACAAAACAAAACAAAGAACTCTTAAAACTCAGCAATAAGAAACAATCCAATTTTTAAAAAATGGGCAAAATACCTGAACAGACCTCTCACTAAAGAAGATATACCAGATGGCAAGTAAGCATATGAAAAGATGTTCAATATCATGTCATTAGGGGATTTCAAATTAAAACAGCAATAAAATATCACTATACAGCTATTAGAATGGCCAAAATCTAAAACACTAGCAACACCAAATGCTGACCAGCAATGGGGAACAACAGAAACATTCACTCATTACTGGTGAGAATGCAAAATGGTACCACCACTTTGGAAGGCAGTTTAGCAGTTTCCTATAAAAACAAACATATCTTTATCTGACAGTTTAGCAACTGTACTCCTTAGTATTTACCCAAATGAATTGAAAACTGCTATCCACACAAAAAACCCACACACGTTTATAGCAACTTTATGAGGAAACAAGCAAGACGTCCTTCAGTACAAGTGGATAAACTGTGGTACCAGACAATGGAATATTACTCAGTGCCAAAAAGAAATGCATTATAAAGCCATGAAAAGACATAAAGGAACCTTAAATGCATATTACTAAGTGAAAGAACCCAATCTGAAAGGCTACATGCTGTATAAGTCCAACTATATGACTCTCTGGAAAAAGCAAAACTATAGTGACAGTAAAAAGATCAGTGGTTACCATGGGATTAAGAGATGAGACAGATGAATAGGCGCGAGCACAGAGGACTTTTAGGGGAGTGCAACTATTCAGTATGACACTACAATAGTGGATACATGTCATTACACATTTGTCAAAACCTGCAGAATGTACAACACCAAGAGCAAACCCTCCTACCCCCCACCTCCTCCTGAACAGGTGCTGGTATTCACGGCTGAGAGACCTCATTGTTGCAAGATGAATGCAACAAATAGCAGGATTAATGCAATAGTACCTCACATCTCAAAACTAACATCGAATGCAAATGGCCTAAATGCTCCACTTAAAAGATACAGAACTGCAGAATGGATAAGAATTCCACAACCAACTATCTGCTGCCTTCAGGAGACTCACCTAACACATAAGGACTCACATAACTTAAAGTAAAGGGGTGGAAAAGGCATTTCACGCAAATGGACACCAAAAGCAAGCAAGGGTAAGTATTCTTATATCAGACAAAACAAACTTTAAAGCAACAGCAATTAAAAGAGACAAAGAGGGACATTATATAATGGTAAAGGGCCTTGTCCAACAGGAAAATATCACAATCCTAAACATATATGCACCTAACACTGGAGCTCCCAAATTTATAAAACAATTACTAATAGACCTAAGAAATGAGATAGACAGCAACACAATAATAGTGGAGGACCTCAATACTCCACTGACAGCAGTAGACAGGTCATCAAGACAGAAAGTTAAAGACACAATGGATTTAAACTATACCTAGGAACAAATGGACTTAACCGATATATACAGAACATTTCATCCAACAACTGCAGAATACACATTTTATTTAACAGGGCATGGAACTTTCTCCAAGATAGACCATATAATAGGCCATAAAACGAGCCTCAATACATTTAAGAAAATTGAAATTATATCAAGCACTCTTTCAGACAACAGAGGAATAAAACTGGAAATCAACTCCAAAAGGAACCTTAAAAACCATGCAAATACATGGAAAATTACCTGCTCCTGAATGATCATTGGGTCAAAAATGAAATCAAGATGGAAATTAAAAAATTCTTCAAACTCAATGACAATAATGACACGGTCTATCAAAAATTCTGGGATACAGCAAAGGTGGTGCTAAGAGGAAACTTCATAGCCCTAAACGCCTACATCAAAAAGGCTGAAAGAGCACAAACTGACATTCTAAGGTCATACCTCAAGGAACTAGAGAAACAAAAACAAACTAAACCCAAACCCAGCAGAAGAAAGGAAATAACCAAGATCAGAGCAGAACTAAATGAAATTAACAACAACAAAAAAATACAAAAGATACATGAAGCAAAAAGCTGGTTCTTTGAAAAGATAAATAAAATTAATAGACCATTAGAAAAATAAACCAAGAAGAGAAGAGAGAAAATCCAAATAACCTCATTAAGAAATGAAACAGGAGATATTATAACTGACACCACTGAGATACAAAAGATCATTCAAGGCTACTACGAACACCTTTATGCACATAAACTAGAAAACCTAGAAGACATGGATAAATTCCTGGAAAAATACAACCTTCCTAGCTTAAGTCAGGAAGAATTGGATACCCTGAACAGCCAATAATAAACAGTGAAATTGAAATGGTAATTTAAAAATTACCAACAAAAAAAAGTCCAGGAGAAGACAGATTCACAGCAGAATTCTAACAGACATTCAAAGAAGAATTGGTACCAATCCTTTTGACACTATTCCACAAGCTAGAGAAAGAGGGAAGCCTCCCTAATTCATTCTATAAAACCAGCATCACCCTAATAGCAAAATCATGAAAGGACATAACAAAAAAAGAAAACTACAGATCGATATCCCTGATAAACATAGATGCTAAAATCCTTAACAAAAATACTAGCTAACCAAATCCAACAACATATCAAAAAGATAATCCACCATGATCAAGTGAGTTTCATACCAGGGATGCAGGGATGGTTTAACATATGCAAGTCAATAAATGTGATACACCACATAAACAGAATTAAAAACAAAAATCACATGATCAACTCAATAGATGCAGAAAAAGCATTCAACAAAATCCAGCATTGCTTTATGATTAAAACTCTCAGCAAAATCGGTACACAAGGGACATACCTCAATGTAATAAAAGCCATCTATGACAAACCCACAGCCAACATAATATTGGATGGGTAAAGTTGAAAGCATTCCCTCTGAGAGCTGGAAGATGACAAAGATGCCCACTCTCACCACTCCTCTTCAACATAGTACTGAAAGTCCTAGCCAGAGCAATCAGACAAGAAAAATAAATAAAGGACATCCAAATCAGTAAAGAGAAAGTCAAATTGTCATTGTTTGCTGACAATATGATCATTTACCTTGAAAACCCTAAAGACTCCTCCAGAAAGCTCCTAGAGCTGATAAAAGAGTTAAGCAAAGTTTCCAGATACAAGATTAATGTACACAAATCAGCAGCCCTTCTATACACCAAAAGTGACCAAGCGGAGCGTCAAATCAAGAACTCAATCCCTTTACAATAGCTGCAAAAATAACAAAATACTTAGGAATATACCTAACCGAGGAGGCAAAAGACCTCTACAAGGAAAACTACAAAACACTGCTGAAAGAAATTATAGATGAAACAAACAAATGGAAACACATCCCATGCTCATGGATGGATAGAATCAATATTGTGAAAATGACCATACTGCCAAAAGCAACCTACAAATTCAACGGAATCCCCATCAAAATATCACTATCATTCTTCACAGAATTAGAAAAAACAATTCTAAAATTCATATGGAACCAAAAAAGAGCCCGCATAGCCAAAGCAAGACTAAGCAAAAAGAACAAATCTGGAAGCATAACACTACCTTATTTCAAACTATACTATAAGGCTATAGTCAACAAAAGAGCATGCTACTGGTATAAAAATAAGCACATAGACCAATGGAACAGAATAGAGAACCCAGAAATAAACCCAAATACTTACAGCCAACTGATCTTTGACAAAACAAACAAAAATATAAAGTGGGGAAAGGACACCCTTTTAAACAAATGGTGCTGGGATAATTGGCTAGCCGCATGTAGGAGAATGAAACTGGATCCTCATCTCTCACCTTACACAAAAATCAACTCAAGATGGATTAAGGACTTAAACCTAAGACCTGAAACTATAAAAATTCTAGAAGATAACATTGGAAAAACCCTTCTAGACATTGGCTTAGGCAAGGATTTCATGACCAAAAACCCATCAGTAAGAAAAAAAACAAGCAATCCCATCAAGAAGTGGGCTAAGGACATGAATTCACAATTCTCAAAAGAAGATATACAAATGGCCAACAAACATATGAAGAAATGCTCAACATCACTAATGATCAGGGAAATGCAAATCAAAACCACAATGAGATACTACCTTACTCCTGCAAGAATGGCCATCATCAAAAAATCAAAAAACAGATGTTGGCATGGATGCGGTTAACAGGGAACACTTCTATGCTGCTGGTGGGAATGTAAACTAGTATAGCCGCTAAGGAAAACACTGTGGAGATTCCTTAAAGAACTAAAAGTAGGCCAGGTGCGGTGGCTTATGCCTGTAATCCCAGCACTTTGGGAGGCCGAGGTGGGTGGACTGCCTGAGCTCAGGAGTTCACAACCAGCCTGGACAACATGGTGAAACCCCATATCTACTAAAATACAAAAAATTACCTGGGCGTGATGGCGTGTGCCTGTAGTCCCAGCTACTCGGGAGGCTGAGACAGGAGAAGTGCTTGAACCCAGGAGGTGGAGGCTGCAGTGAGCCAAGATTGTGCCACTGCACTCCAGCCTGGGCGACAGAGCAAGACTCCGTCTCAAAAGGAACTGAAAGTAGAACTACCAGTTGATCCAGCAATCCCACTACTGGGTATCTACCCAGAGGAATCATTATACGAAAAAGATACTTGCAGATGCACGTTTATAGCAGCACAAATTGCAATTGCAAAATCATGGAACCAACCCAAATGCCCATCAATCAACAAGTGAATAAAGAAACTATGGTATATATATACAATGGAATACTACTCAGCCATAAAAAAGGAATGAATCAGTGGCATTTGCTGTGACCTTGATGAGACTGGAGACTATTATTCTGAGTGAAGTAACTCAGGAATGGAAAACTAAACATCATGTTTTCACTGATATGTGGGAACTAAGCTATGAGGACGCCTAGGCATAAGAATGATACAAAGACTTTGGGGACGTGAGGGGAAGGGTAGGAAGGGGGTGAGGGATAAAAGACTACAAATAGGGTGCAGTGTATACTGCTTGGGTGATGGGGGCACCAAAATATCACAAATTACCACTAAAGAATTTACTCATGTAACCAAATACCACCTGTACCTCAACCACCTGTGGAAAATAATAAAACAAACAAACAAAAACCCTAAAAACAAAATAGCCAAACCATAAACCAACTGAACTAAAAGGTAAAATAGACAAATCTATAATTATGTTTGAAAATTTCAATACTCCTCCCTCAGTAGTTCATTAAAAAACAGTTAAAAAGAAATCAATGACATAACTGACTTAATTGACATTTATAGAATATTATACTCAAATATAGCAAAATACATATTCTTTTGAAGTGAATTATGAAACATTTACCTAGATAAACATATTCTGAGCCATATGAGTCTCAATAAATAAATAAGGAATGAAATCTATGTTGTTGGACCACAATGAAATTCGAACAGAAACATCTCTGAAAAAAATCCCCAAATATTTGGATATTAAACAACACACTTCTAAATAATCCATGATACAAAGAAAAAACCAAAAGGGAGATTAGTAAATTTTGACCTGAAAATGAGTTTTCCTATCAAATTTGAATTTCATATCAAAGTTTGGGAGATGTAGCTATAGCAATACTTAGAAGAAATTTATAACCTTAAATGTTTACATTAAAAAGGGAGCAAAATCAATGACCAAACTTCTACCTTAAGAGCAAAGAGGAAATTAACCCAAAGTAAACAGAAGTTACAAAACAATTAGAACAGAAATCAATGAAATAAAAAGTGGAAAAATAAAAAAAATTATCAAAACTAAAAACTTGTTCTTTGAAAAATACAGCCATGCATCTTTTAACAATGGGGATACATTCTGAGAAATGATTAGGTGATTTCATTGTTGTACAAACATAGAATGTACGTAACACAGACCTAGATGGTATAACCTTACTACACACCTAGGATATATGGTACAGCTTATTGCTCCTAGGCTACAAACCTGTACAGCATGTTACTGTACTGAATACTATAGGTAACTGTAACACAGTAGCATTTGTGTATCTAAACACAGAAGAGGCACAGTAAAAATACAGTATAAAAGATAAAATGGCACATCTGTATAAAGTACTTACCATAAATGGAGCTTGCAGGGTTGTACGTTGCTCTGGGTGAGTGGGTGGTGAATGTGTAGGCCTAGGACATTATTGTACACTACTGTAGACTTTATAAACATCATACACTTAGGCTATACTAAATTTATCTTGTCATGTGGTAAGGTGTTCAGGGACAATAATATGCATGGAGCTGTCATCACCTATGATAACAATGCCTTCCTTCTGGAATACTTCCTGAAGGAAATGCCTGAAGCTGTTTTACAATTAATTTTTTTAGTAAGGAGTGCACTCTAAAATAATGGTACAAAGTACAGTAAAAACACAAACCCATAACATGGTTGTTCATTGTCATTATCAACTATTATGTATTGTACATAATTGTGCTATATATATGACTGTCACCACAAATATAAGGGTTGCATTGCACTATGTTGTTACAACAGCTACATCACCACCAGGTGGCAGGAATTTTCCAGTTCTGTTATAATTTTGTGGAACTACTGTTGCACATGCAGTCTTGTTGACACAAGTGTCATTATGTGGTGCATGACTGTGTATAAGTGAATAAATCTTTAGTGAGACTGATATGTGTGTGAGAGAGACAGAGACAGATAAAGAGCAAGCATCACAGACCCTAAAGACCTTAAAATGTTACTGGGAGAACATTATGAACAACTTTATTTCAATAAATTTGACAACCTAGATGAAATGGACAGCACCTCGAAAGACAAGGTACCAAGGCTCATTTAAAAAAAAAAAAAGAAAGCATAAAATACAAAATAGCCCTATATCTGTTAAAGAAACTGAATTTGTTGTTTAAAACCTTTCTGCAAAGAAAGCTCCAGGCCCAATTTGGTTCACTGATAAATCCTATGAAATATTTAAGAAAAACAAATACCAATGCTACACAAACTCTTTCAGAATAAAGAGGTGGAAAAAAACTTCCCAACTCCTTTCACCTGAGGCCTGTATTAAAATGATTCCAAAACCAGATAAAAGCATTACAAGAAAACTACAGAATATATCTTATAAACATAAATGCAAAACCCTTAAAATATTAGCAAACTGAAGGTAGCAACATATAAAAAGGATACTATATGATGACCAAGCAGGATTCATCCAGAAATATAAGGTTGGCTGAATATAAAACCAAGAAAAGAAATTTTTAAAAAAGAAAAGTCCTATAATAATTTCAATGTATGGAGAAAGAACATGACAAAATTCAACATACATTCATGAAAAAAATTCTGAGAAACTAGGAATAGGAGGGAATTTTCTCAACCTGATAAAAGGCATCTAAAAAGCTACAGTTAATATCATAATTACGAAACACCGAATATTTTCCCCATATAGTTAGGAACAAGTCAAGATTTTCCACTCTCACATTTATATAATATTATATAATACTAGAGAGGCTACACTGTGTGGTAAGGGTTGGAGGAAAGGCAGATAGATTGAAAAGGAGGAAGTAAAACTGTCTTTACTCTCAGACGGCATGACGGTCTATGCAGAAAATCCAAACTCTACAAAATAGCTGCTAGAATGATTTGAATTACAGAACTGAGTTTATCAAGTACCATGACTCAAGGTCACAGGATACAAGGTCAACATACCCCCCCCCCAAAAAAAAACCAATTGATTTTCTATTAGCAATGATTAGAAATTTTAAATACCATTTATAATAGCTAAAAAATATGAAAGGTGTAAAGGATAAGTTTAACAAAATATGCGCAAGCTTTATGCATTGAAAACTATAAAACATTGCTGAGAGAATGTAAAGACCTAAATAAATGAAGATATACCATGCTTTTGAATCAGCAGACTTGATACTGTTAAGATGTCATTTTCCCCCCCAGACGTATCTATAGATCCAATGTGATTCTAATGAAGATCACAATCTTATTTATTTCTGGCAGAAACTGACAAGTTGATTTGTATCAAATTAAATGTATCTGCAAATGCAAACCTAGAATATCCAAAGCACTTTTGAAAAATAACAAAGTTGCAAGACTTAACTAGTCATGGGCTGCATTATGACTTATGGTCAACAATAGACCACCTGTATGATGGTGGTCCCACAAGATTATAATACTGTATTTTTTCTGTACCTTTTCTATGTTTAGATACACAAATACCCCGTTGTGTTACAACTGCCTACAGCATTCAGTCCAATAACATGCTATAATGGTTTGTAGCCTATGAGCAATAGGCTATACCATATAGCCTAGGTGTGTAGTAGGCTATATACCACCTAGGTTTGTGTAACTGCATTCTATGATGATCATACAATGATAAAATCACCTAACAACACACTTCTCAGATCATATCCCTGTCATTGACACAGGACTATATATGACTAAGATATTATAAAGCTACAGGAATAAAGATAGTACAGTATTGGCAAAAACAGAAATGTAGATAAATGGACCTGAACAGAGTCTCAAAATAGAACTACACATGTGTGAGGTCAATAGATTTGATAGAGGTGCCAAATTAATAAGGAATAACTGTCTATATGCAGAAAACTTTGATCCATGCCTGGTACCTTGGGCAAATCTGGCTTGAAATGGATAATATACCTAAATATAAGAACTGAAAACATAAAACTTAAAGAAAAACATAGGAGAAAAACTTTGTAACTTCGATTAAAATCCATTAGATAGGCAAGAATAAAAGAAAAATATGGGCCAGGCGTGGTGGCTCACATCTGCAATCGCAGCACTTTGGGAAGCTGAGGCAGGCGGATCCTGAGGTAAGGAGTTCAAGACCAGCCTGACCAACATGGTGAAACCCTGTCTCTAATAAAAATACAAAAATTAGCCAGGTGTGGTGGCTGACGCCTGTAATCCCAGCTACTCAGGAGGCTGAGGCAGGAGAATCACTTGAGCCCGGGAGACGGAAGTTGCAGTGAGCCGAGATCGCACCATTGCACTCCAGCCTGGGTGACAAGGTGAGACTCCCTATCAAAAAAAAAAAAAGAAAGAAAGAAAAGAAAGAAAAATATGAATAAATTAGACTGTATCAAAATTAAAGACTTTTCCACAACAGACAGGATTAAGGAAATGAAGAAGCAAACATAGGCCAGGAGAAAATATTTACAAAACACGCCTCTGATAAGGACTTACATCTAGAATATGTAAATTTTTCCAATTCAATACAATGACAACACAGTTTTATAAAATGGGCAAAATATTTGAATAGACACTTCAAAAAGGAAATACAAATGGCAAACACGCATGTGAAAAGATGCTCAACATTATCATTAGATTATTATGATCCAACTTAAAACCATGAGATAGCACTACACACCCACTCAAATGGCTAATATTTTTAAAACTGACAATCCCAAATGTTAACAAAGATGTGTAACAACTACAACTCTCATACATATCTAATGGGAAAGGAAAGTCATACAGCCACTTTGGAAAACAATGGTAATTTCTTATCAACATACACTTACTATATGATGCAGTAATCCAACCCCCAGGTATTTACACAAGAGAAATGAACTATGGCCATACAAGATGTATGCAAATAATGACAGTGGCTTTATAAGTAAAGGACCAAAGAGGAAATAACCCAAATGTCATCTAATGGGGAAGGTATAACAAATTTACGTGTATCTGTATAATGGACTAACACTAAACAAGAAAAAGGAACAAATTACTGATATATACATCTCGGATAAACCTCAGAAGTATTCTACTAAGTTAAAGAAGCCAAACACAAAAGATTAGATATTGTTTGATTCCATTTATATGAAATTCCTGGAAAGCCAAAATCATAGAAAGCAGTGGTTGTCTGTGGCTGCAGTTGGGGAAAGAAACTACAAAGTGGCATGAAGGAGATTTTTTGGGGATGATGGAAATGTTCTGTTTTTTATTTTGATGGTGATTGTATAATTATATATTAATCAAAACTCAAACTGTGCACTTAAAATGAGTAAATTTTACTACATGTAAATTATGTTACTAAAGCTAATTTTAGTAGAAATCAGGCATTTTCATGTTTTGAACTTAATTTCCACGTGCTCATTCTGAGCTCTAACTTAAGTTGTTAACATGATGATTTAGTCAGGCATTTATTGGTTATATTCTAATAGTTTTTATTCAAAGTCCTTCAGCATTACAGTCACAGAAAAATACCAGGATTATTATGCTCAGGGACAGCCATTCAGAAGATATTCGTGAGGTAAATTGCAAATACGCTTCTGTAACTTTGGTGAGGAACTGGAACTAGAGATACAGATTTGGGAGTTGGGAGTCATTTGCAGAAAATAGTGGAAACTGTGGAGTTGATAAAATTGTACTCTTCTTTCACTCCACTTCTCACTAATCTACAGAACCATAGGAAATGCTTAGTCAAATTTGAAATAAGTGAATGACTTCAGTTTTTAAAAGGTCAACTTTTCCATCAGATCAAAGTGTTAACACCACTGAATTTAAAAACATCGTATATTTATATCTCCAAATTCTTATCTCTCACCTGGTTTAATTTTTCAGTGTGATTCAGTCTTGAAGTCTCCACTACATTTAACTTGGAAGTCTTTTCCATGCTCATTATTTGCTTCGGTGGTTTCATGTTTGAAGTGGGTTGTGAAAAGCATGGCTTTGCTACCGGAAAGCCTGTGGAGTATGACCCTTGTTTCATTCTAAATGGCTGGGTAAAAATTTTACCTTTTGTGAGTAATAGAAGAAGAAAGAAAAATTGTCACTAGCAACTTCTATTTCATTTTCTGGTGGCTACATACAGAGGCTACTGTGAGCTAACTGCCTTCAACTTAGAAGCAAAAATTAAGAAAAGAAAGCTGACATTTTTACATCAAGCCAAAACTTACATATAGTGTAAGTTATTAGTCATCCATAGAGGAAGACAGAGATCATTAAGTGTTACCAAAAGCTTGGGGCTATCTAAAAGTCCACTTAAGGTCACCTGAATATAATTATAGAGAGGTGGGATTCAATATGTAAAAAGCTGTATCCCATTTAGGAGACAAAAAAGTCTCCAAGGAGCCTGCTTAGCACTATGCTTTTCAAACTGGATAACCACTAGTAGTACCATAGTTCTGGGAGGATGAAAAGCTACAGAATAAAATATAAAATATAAATTCTTCAAGATTTGTAGGAAGGGGGAATACCACTGGAGAGGTGTATTCTGTTGCATGACATGAAAGATACATCACCAGACTTCACCACAGCCTAGCTCTTTCTTTACCCTAAGGTCAAGTTCACCAAAAAAACCAAAAAACAAAAAACAAAAAAACACCAGTTGACTTCAAGATATCCTGATGATAGAAGTAGGAACCATGGATGGAGAACATGAACAAAATCACTGGAAAGGAATATTCACCCCCAACTATTCAATAAATTGGTAAAGTGCTTTCTACAACTCAATCTCTTGCAAGTGTAATAGTATGAGTTAGTCTTCCCAAGTTTTAGGACTTCAAGAATACTGATAAAGTTGAGGGCTAGACTTGAAACACTTAGTGGCCTCCAGAGCCTTCCCTATCCAAGTATATCCTCATATCCTCAAACTACATCACCTACCACAGTGTAAATATTGGTTTATAAACTTGTGACACATCCTCTTGGTTCACCTATGTTAATCTAAATGCAGATGTTGGAGAAAAAGAAAATCACTGAAATAAGCATAGAATTCTCCCAAGTAGGCTCCGCCTATGCTCAGTATGTAAACTGTACATTGTCAAGGGAGATACTATCCAGATGGTCACACTGGTCTCTTGAGCCTTTAATAGACACAGCATTTGGGCAGAAATTCACTGGATGGGCAGCAATAAGAGCTGGGTATCTAACTCTAGCTGTACCACTTTTCCAGCCATGTGACTTTAGAAAAGCCATTTAATTTTCCTTAGCTTTGATCTCCCTATCTATAAGACACAGTTACTTACCCTACCTAGTATGGTAATGAGAATGCAAGGTAAAATGCTATACAGATAAGGTGGTTATTATTACACCACAAAAGTTACCAAAGTGTCTCCTAGGATAAGCCCCAGTGATGGCAAAGATTAGAAGGGTTAAGGCTAATAATTTAAGTATTTTAACTTTTCATTTTCCATATAGCTTATTTATATGAACACATTCATGTAAAGTTCATTTACAGTGTTCTAGAGAGAGCTGATCTTGTAGTTTTTAAAATAATAATAGCTACCACTTATTATCAGCTTACTAAATGCCAGAGACTTTACAGAACTCACCTCATGTAAGGTCCTCAACACAACCCTGAGAGGCAAATACTGTTATTTCTATTTTAAAGATGAGGAACCTAAGGCTTAAGTAGATTGAACAGTTCGCCTGAGACCACTCAGCTGGAAAGTAGTAGAGCCAGGCTTCAACTCTAACGAACTCATGGACCTTAGCGATTACACACCCCTCTATGTGCCACGACTGCTCCAACATTTGCTCACATGCATACCTGCTGGACGTCCTCTCGGCTTTTCCTCTGTTACACTCTTCTTTAGCATCAACAAAGAACCTGCTCTGGTCTGCTCTACAGAAATGACATCTGAAGCCGCATTAAGCACTTCAAACATAGAGAGAAATCCATATTGCATGTATTGGAATGATCGTCCAAATCTTTTGGCAAATGCCTTTTCAAAATCAGAAAGAAGAACAGGAGATAACGCCAACAGGTCCTTCAACTCACTCTTCACAACAGCTGGAAGAATAGGGGCAACCCTTCCTCGGTAAGGTACTCGCCGATGAGATCTTGGTCCAGAATAAATACTAGGTCTTCCCTTATGCATGGAGTTTCGAACCTTATGGCTGCTCCTCTGTTTTGCAACTAAGCTTGCTATTCCTTTGGTAGATTCATCTGGAATGGCTGAGACGTGAAAAAAAGAAATCATATTTAGGAGGAAAACTTACTCCCTTCTTTATCCTTAGTATCTGTGTTTATACAGTTTTTAACTCTCCAAGGAGCTGTTTATCCAGGCAGCACGATAAACAGTAACTCTTGGTTCCTCGATTTCTTGCATTTTGCAACAGCTTGCTAGCTCTTCTGCCAGCTGAAGAAAAGTTAACTCAATGTATTATCATTACAACTAATTGACCCCTGACAGATTTTTTGAAACTCTTGGGATGAACTGCAAACTTCCCTACAATAGTTTTTTCTTGTGCTTCACGAAATTTAAAACATGTTTTTATAATTAAGAAGTCCTTTTTTTGTTTCTCCCGACTTAAGGTGCAAGAACCTGAAATCATATGTAAAAATGTAGCTTTTGTGAGTGCACGATTGTTTGGGGGAATGGTTTGTTAATTTTGCAGAAGTTCTAATTTTGCCCACAACCTCAAAAGCAACTATGAGTCTCCCTCCCCCACCAAATTAAAATCCACTGGCTGGGATGCATAATAACTGCAGAACTAGAATAATTATTTACTAAGCAATTGTTTTTATTACAAAGTTTATAGACCTTCAAAAATCTTAAACCTACCTTTCAGTATTACAGTACCACCTGCACCGGGGCAGACACTAACAACATCAGGCATGTCCAATACCAGCTCCATAGTGGACCGATACCCAAGGATTCGGAGTGGTAGATGCTTGCCAACCATCAAAAGGTACTCCTTCTCCAACTCCTGTGGGCTCAAACCATCTTTGGTGGAAATGAGAAGTGACCTTATTTCCTTCCGCAGACATTCCTGTATACGCTCTTGTTCAGACATTGTGCCCTACAGGACTGAAGACAGAAACGCAGCTGAGGAAAAGGGGGAAAACCCACGAAAAAAGATTAAAAAAAAAACCAATAGTGGGATACAAATAACTGAGACGCCAGTTTTAAGGGTAATAAGGCAGAAGCAGTAGTATGAGGGTGCCCTGCGGCTTGCGCGTGGCCGGGCGATTCAAGCCCTGAATCTCCACCTGCGTTGATTAAGCTACAGGTGTCAAGAACTCTGCCCCTGGCCATGCGGAGGCGTTAACTGGGGTTCCTGTCGGGTGTTGGACTCCAACGCAAACTTCCCAGCCGAAGCCTTCAGGGGCTCCTCGGGAACCAGGACTAGGAACTGAGGCCAACGCAATGCCGCCTCCGCCCTGCAGGGCGAGGGCCCCACGAAAAAAGGCGCTCCCGCCGCACACCTCTGGCACCCCAAGCCGAGGGGGCGCTCCCCGCTCCCTCTTACCTGAAGGTACCACCAATCTTCGCCCGCCCCCTACCTGGTCTAGGGTTGGGGTCCCTGCCCCACCCCCAACGTCTCTCGGTGACCCTCGCGGGAGCGGGGCGTGGCCCTTCCACCTGCCCCGGCGGCTCTCTGCAACCTGAGGTGGAAAGGAAGGCAGGAGGCGCCAGGTGAGGCGCCCTTCTCGGCCCGGCACCGCCCTGCTGCCAGTCACCCTTCTTGCCCCCACCGCGCCCTGACGCCAGCACTGCTGTTGCGGGCCGAGTAGAGATCGGGGGCCCTCTCCGAAGCGGCGCAGGAAGGTAGCTGCGACGGCGGCCCCGCGCGCCTGCGCACCAGCGCCCCCTGACCAGCAGGCCTCTCCCGGGGCGCCGCGTTCCAGCCCCGAGGGCACGTGACGGGTGGGACGGTTGGGCAGGATTAGCCGCTCCGGGGTCAGGTGTGAGGTCCGCCCCAGTCTCAGGAGCCGCTGGGCCCGGCTGCAGAGGCTGGCCGCCTTCCAGGATCCCAGGCGCCTACGTCCTCCGACGCGGTGCGAAGACGCGAGGTGGGGCTGCGGCCCTTGAACCAATCCAACCACCTCCAGAGCTAGGGCCGGGCCTGACGCAGGGAGGGAAGCGGGCCGCGTGGGCCTCAGAATCACCTGTGGGGCTATGTAAGAGGCGAAAAGGGTGCACAGGTCTGATAAGCAGAGATTCTCATTCAATAGGTCTGGGTTTATTTGAGGAAAATCACAGACAATTCTGATTCTTGGCTGAGAATCCCTGCAGAGCTAAAGGCAACTCTGGCTCCCTGATGAAGGAATGGGTGGGGCTAGGAGACCTTTTCAAATGAGCGGACAACATTCTAGGTGCCACTAGAGATTTATTTGGATGTATAGTTGGTTTGGTAGAATGAGCCAGATTTATAAAGTCCTTGAAAACCAGATAACAGTAGTTTAAGAGATATAGAATAGGGAGGCATTGTATAATATAAAGACTTATACCTTAAAATGTACAGTCTAATTAAAGAAACAAAGACAAACCAAAATAACCAAAGAATTTGAATCAACGAAGAGGCTTGAGCACACACAACGACCTTAT
This sequence comes from Pan troglodytes, assembly GCF_028858775.2. Classification (NCBI taxonomy): domain Eukaryota; kingdom Metazoa; phylum Chordata; class Mammalia; order Primates; family Hominidae; genus Pan; species Pan troglodytes. Next base: position 69,524,862 of record NC_072398.2, read on the forward strand.
CTTCCTTCTTTTTTTTTTCTTATAAAATGTAAGTTTTAATATATGACAGCAAGGAACACCCCGGAGGCTGCCAGCGCATGTGACTTCGTGTTTCTGTGCTACATGAGACTAGTGTCCTCGTCTTCCATCGTGACAACCCTTCTCTCTCCCCCAACCCTCTCCCCCCCCACAGTGCCAACGGGCTCTGGGCAAAGCTGCCCCGTTTTCTTTTAACCTAAGGGATGCCATGGTTTGGCTGACTATGTTTGACTACCACCACTGAAGGCAGCTGATGTCTCAAGCAGCTGGATACTGTGGCGATGGGAATCAGAGGAGGTACTAGCATGGAGGGCGGGGGTGCAGGGTCAAGGTCGTCTGGGTTATCAGGAGCCAGTCTGTGCCACAGAACCATCGGCAGCTGCCTTCGTAAGGCACCTCGGTCTGGCATTCGGAAAACCACCCTGTCTTGCCAGAGCCCCTTGGTCTTGGTTAGCAAAAACTGTATCTGATCTAAATCATGCTTTCAATCAGAAGAAATCACATTCCTTCTTTTCCCTTTCTAATATATTCCAATGTGTCTTTTTTTCTCAATTTTGATAAGCAAATTGTACCACCATCTTATTCTGAGATGCTCCTTTTTAAAAGCTGTAGATCACATTAATGGAAGTGTTTACTGCTGGGAATATTTTCCATGTACAATGATTTGTAACCCTCTTATCTCAACTAGTTGCACATTATTAGTTCACATCCAGTTCAATTTATAAATTAAGAGAGGTGCCTTTTGTCTGTACAAAAATCAATGCATATTTATGAACTTCTTTTATTCAAATATATTTTCACACATCTTATCTAAATACATAAAATGCAGAAGTCCATGTGAGTTTGGCAGTGTGGCCCAGGAGGGCCTGAGACTAACACATCCACCTTGGCAAAAGGACAGACAATGTCTCTTACGGTTGGAAAAAATAGCCTTTTGTGTGTTTATTTGGTTTACAAAATATACTCAAAATGCTATTATTAGCTGAATTTGTGATTTCCTTTTGAATTTCTGAGTTATTCTTATTTATTTTTCCCATTTTGTTTTTGCACCAAGGAGACCGCAGTCAAAAAGAAAGTTACTCAGCAACTGATTTCCTCTCTTTGGACTGAAAAATTAAACAGATACTAAATTATGACAGTGAATTTAGAAAGGAGAGCTCCAAGGGCTTGAAAGAACATATCTGGGATGATATGATGCTTCTAAGAGTATTGCAATCACATTGTGGTGATCACCGGAGCATGCCGCATAACTACCTCCTTGGCTAATCTGCTGTCTTCTTGGTGATGACTAATCATCTTCTATTAAACAGCAGTACTGCTGGAAGAACTCAACTATACAAGCGTAATGAAGCCAGTATTCTCCCTGGACAGATTAGCTACAACTGACTTGACACATACCATCATAAGGGCTTCAAACCTGACAAACTCTGTGCTTGCTTCTGATTTATGCCATCAAGCTCCTCAGAGAAGAGATGGAATCCAAGTGTTCCGCTTGGTAGTACTGATGTGCTTAACTGCCAGTTAAGGAAAGTTGCCCCTCCCCCTCACATCCCCGCCCCTTGTGCCACCAGAACAAGGGTCCTGCGCCGTGTGCTATCATCAAAGAGCCGAGGCCTGTCGCTCTCTCCTGCTTGTGGTTTAGGGGAGTTTGTGCAAAGGAACTGCTTCTACAGTCTCCCAGCCACCTCTTCACCCCTTGAGGATGTCCAGGTTTTGTGATTTTGTGTGGGGTGGGAGTAGGTGGGTGGGAGGGAGGCGACCACCAGGAAGAGTGAGGGGATGTGACGGGACTCACGTGCTGAGACTTCCAAGTGAGTATGCTGCGAGGCTGCTGCGTCCCAGGTGTGGCTGGCGGGCAGGCAGGCACGGCTGTTCCTCAGATGATGGTGGGCACCCTCCTGCTGCTGCTTTTCCGGTTATTGTTTCTCCTGGACAGGTTAGGGATGGCCATGAGCACTCAGTGCTCATTGGGGCAGCCATACTCCAGGGCACATTGATGCATTCCTGCCTCGAGGCCTGCCAGGTGTAGGCCAGCACTGTGTTCCCATGGGCATCTTGGGCCATGACGTCCACCCGGTACCAGATCAGGAGCTGCACCAGGACCACATTTCCCTTGTGGCAGGCCAGATGCAGTGCAGTGCGGCCATCTCTGTCTCCCTCCCCAAAGGTTTCTTCCACCTTGTCCCAGGAGCTGTGCACCAGCAGCAGGATGGCCATCTGCAGGTCTTCGTCTGCGGTGGCCCGAAGCGGGTGCTGGCCCAGGGACAGCTCTGTGCAGGGTAGCGGGGCCAGGAAGAGCTTCTGCTCGTACTTGGCATGGATCCATTGTTCCTTCTCTTTCCTTGTGGAGTCTACTAAGGGTTTCATCCGCCCCTGGCTGCTCTCTTCCCAGACGCTGTTGAATATCTCGTTCCCAATGGATGACATCATCTTGATAAGCTCAACTGGCCAGTCATCCAGGTCCAGAGATCAGACTCGGGAAAGGTGGGTGCCAAGATTCCAGTGGATCCCTAAGCACTTGATGCACATGAGCACTCCCAAGTTCAAACGGGCCCAGTTAGGATTCTGCGTCTCGCAGTTCACACAGTGGGAGTTCCCGTGCATGTGTCAGATTGACTGCAGGGCCATGGCCTCACTCTGGTTCATCAGCTGGGACTTGTTCTTGCTGCTCTTGCACGACTGCAGGCTGGCCAGGATGGCCAGGATCTGGCTCTCGATGGCTTGGACCCAGGTGTCCTGCTCCTCATTCGTCGTGGCTTCAAAGTGCCACGTTTGGCCAGTGAGGGACACAATGATAAAGTTTTCTTGTTCTTCAGCAGTGTCATACAGGCCATCAGCTTTGAAGTTGCTGGTGGTTTTCTGCCTATAGTGCTTCTTTCTGTTGGTGTGAGGGGAGGTGGGCTGGTGGTGCTGGAGTTACTGGGACTGGAGCATACAGAGTCACCCACCCCGTGTCACTGCTAATGGCCGAGTTTGCAATGACTGTAGCCTGACTCCACTGGTTGGCTCTGGAGACTGAGTAGGAGTGCTGGTGCATGCCATCTGGTTGGCTGTTGAAGAAGACCAGGCTGATGCCACTTGCCAACTGAGACCCAGATGCACTAGTGACATTCCCTGAATTGGGTGAGATGTGTAAACTCCTCATGTGCTTGGATAGGCCATTGGTTTTAGGTCTGGAGATGGGCACTCAGGCCGACGTGGCTCAGGGTAGCCTCTTTCCTGGGACTTTCATAGTGGTTCTCAGAAGGTCAGTCTCCTTACCATGAACATTCTGCATGTAATCATGTAAACTTGGATGATAGGTCTGCATACCATTGTCACACAGGGTGACATATTTCTTTTTCCACTCTTTATTCAACGATTTGCCACTCTGCTTCAACATCATGCCCTGTATAATTGGCATGGCTTGGCTGCTCCCAATGCCGTATGCATGACTCTCTAGGCCTTTCTACTCTTTGGGTTGCTCCCTTTCTGAGAGGTGAACAGGTTCGACCCCACTTGGACTGTTTGTGAACTGCTTGTGAATGGGTGTGGGCGTGTTGGCAGTGGGAGGAACATCCATCTGAAGTTCCTTCTGGCTGATGCTGGGAGTTGATGGAACGGAGGAGGAATAGTTGCTTAAACTCCTACCTCCATTACTTGTCTAGTTGATGTGCATGGTGGACACCTGTGCAGAACAGATGGTGGAACGGCTTGGAGAACTGGGCAGCGACTTGCAGGGTCCTATGGGCAGCTGCTGCTTCTTCCTTGTGGCAACAATCTTCTGGGCAACCTCCTGGAAGTCCCTCTCCACATTCAGCCCACACATAGCACACGTCTACATAGTACGTGCACCACTTCAGGTCGTTGGAGCACTTCCTTACCCTGGCATCATCAATGACCCTTGGGTTAGTGGAACTTATGGCATCCTGGGTTCCCACCAGAACCAGAGGAATCTCCCTCATGTTCTGATAGTTGGCCATTCCACTGTAGTAAACAGTCTGGAAACTTATTTCATCCTCCAAGCTGAAAACAAATATAACTGCATCCACCGACATGGCAAACTGCACCTCCGGGGGGGGGGGAGTCCCCTTCATATTTAATCAGCAGCAGATAGCTCTGTCCATCAACAACAATCTCTTTCTTGAACCTGCCACCACTTTGAGCTCCGGGACAGATCGACTCAGCGTCCATTCCTAGCTGTTCACAAAGGCATCTTCGATGGCGATGACATGCTCCCGGATCTGGTTCTGCAGCACCGGCTCCTCCACGCGCTCCAGCAGCTTGTAGATGGAGTAGACGTTGGGGTGGACCGACTCGAAGTGCTGGATCTCGGCCGGGATGGCAGCCAAGTTGGCCAGCTGCTGCTGGTAGTTCATGTTGCAGGCACCAGGCCGGCAGCCGCCTGCCCCCGCCGCCCCTGCCCCCGCCCCAGAAGCCTGGCCTCCCGCGGCGGGTGGAGGAGGCTCGAGAAAGGCGGGTGGAGTAGGCGCGGGGCTGGCCCGCGGTCTCAATTCATGGCAGGGACAAGCGGCTGGCCAGCCAGCAGCCAGCGAGCAGGCCGGCGTCTCAACACGCCACCCCGAGAAAGCGCGCCCCCACCTGGAGCGCGCCCCTACCTGCAGCGCCCCACGGCGGGCGTGACGGGCCCAGGAGGAGGCTCGCTAGAGCGCCTTCCTGCGAGGCAGCCTCTTTCCAGCCCTAGGCCCCGCTCCGCCGAGCAGCCATTAAAAGCCCTGGCAGCCGCTGAGCGCTTAGCTCCGAGCTCCGAGCTCCGAGCTCCGAGCGCCGGGGCCGGGGGCGAGGGCCGATTCCCGGGCAGTGTGGCTGCTCCGCTCCGGGCGCCCGGCCGCGGCCTTCTTTCTTAAAACTGATGACATAATGCTTTTTTTTTTTTTTTTTTTTTTTTTTTAAGCCAAGGGAACAAAATGTTGTTCCATCAATGAGCCAGGAATATTGAGGAATCCCTGAAAGATTGAAAATAAGACTTATGGGCTGGTTTATAGCAGAATGGGCAGGGCTGAATAGCAGATTAACAAGAAGGAAAAGAAAATGGATCTAAACATTGCAACATTTGAATGACAAAAGCTGTATAAACAAAAACCAGCAAGAATGATGGTGAGGGTTGGGGAGTTAAAAAGAAAAAAATGTCCCAAATTTGCACCAAAACACATCTTATTAAAAGGGCCCACTTAGAGTTCTTAAAATAATTAATGAAAAAATATCCTGTCCTAGATAAACTCTAGGAGAAAGAGAATCAAGAGATTTTTATATGGAAATGTTATCTATAAAACAATGGAAATTAGTTTGCCCTTGAATTTCTCAGTGGCAATATCTTCAGGGCTAACTCTGGAATCCTTTAGGCTAACCAACAGTAAAGTGAGAGGAAAATAAAAACGTTCTCAGACATGAAAGTATTCAGAAAGTTTACCATCTCATTGAATGACTTGAAAATGACTCCTGCAAAATGAACAACGAATTACAAAAAAGATGTCCCAGATTCTCATCCCCAACAGATGAGGCAACAGACATTGAGTACATACTATGTGCGCTCTACACAGATTATCTCATTTTCTTCCCAATAACTCTGAAAAGGGTACAATTATGATGCCCATTTTAAAGTGAAGAAACTGATATACAGATGTGAACCAGAATATATGAAAGAATGATAGGCAATAAAACATAAAATATATTATTGAATCAAAAAGTTATTGGTGCATAATATAAAAAAGAGAGAGTTTTTACAAAGATATTCTGGAGCTAAATCCCAGATCGATAACTGCAAAGCAAGTGTCAGAGGCTGTGTGAAGTTGCTTCATTAGAAAGACTCCATCGGGGAACAGTAGCTACCCTTAGAGTCCCCACTTGATTGGATTTGCAGTAACCTAAGACCTATCAGTCATCTGTGGCAGCTGATCTGTGAAGTGAATGGGAATGAGGTGGGAACCATCACAGTAGCATCTTTCTCTCCTTTGATGGTAACACTTATCTCTGCAATTCTCCAGGAATGTAGCATTGCTTTTGATGTACTGTTTTGGCACCCCACTTGGTACTTCCTACCGGAATAGCCTTTACACCATGGGTGAGTGTACCAATGTAGGAATTGTGCCAGTTGCTAAGATTACCTATTCCAGCTATTCACTTGGCAACTAGGGCCCTTGACCACAGGATGAATTCACAGTCCCACTAGCCCTGCCCAAAGGTGAACCTGGGCCAGAATTCAGTTCATTTGTCACCCAACCTCTATAAGCTCAAAATGTTGATGGCAAACAGCAACATTTTGGGTCCCAGAAATTAGTGTTAGTTTGGGATTTGCATATGATAGTCACTAAAAAGTTTGGGTATTTCCTTTTCTCCAGAGCAATTATCTATAAGGGAGCACAAACTCTTTGGGGAGATGAAAGTTTGCATGCAGTCTTAGGTACAATATTTCCACAGCGTCCTTATTCAAGAATATTTGGGCTATGCTCAAAAGGCTGTGGATCTGGGATCTGATTTAGTACTGGTAATGGGGTGACAAGTTGTATCTCTCTTGCTCAGGAGAGGTCTCTGTTCCCCAGACATAAAGCTGTGTTTTGTGGGTTGTTTTTTGTTTTTTTTTTTTAGAGACAGGATCTCACTCTGTTGCCCAGGATGGAATGCAGTGGCATAATCATAGCTCACTGAAGACCTGAACACCTGGGCTCAAGCAGTCCTCCCTTCTCAGCCTCTTGAGTAGCTAGTCATGCATGCTCCACCATACTTAGCTAATTTTTTTTTTTTTTTTTTTTACTTTTTTTTGGAGGGGGAGGTAGGGGTCTTGCTATGTTGCTGATGCTAGTCTCAAACTCCTGGACTGAAGAATGCTCCCACCTTGGCCTCCCAAAACACTGGGATTATAGGCGTGAGTCACTGCCCGGCCTGGATTTGTTTTTGTTATACAAACCAAAAAGACTTAATGGGTTATTTGTTGAGTTCATTCCTTGGGTTCCTAAAATTACTTAACCACATCCAGAGAGCTCCTGGGTCAGACCAATGTGTTTTCCACCCTGCTGCCTATTATGATGACTGGAGCCCACTGTTCTTCTGGTAATTAACGCCCTCCACATGACTGCCTCCCATCCTTGCTTGCCTGTGGGAGTATATTTTAATTTGCAGCTGCTCCTTCCAGCATTCCTGCCCTAGAAAACAGCTGAGATAGAGAGAGAGAGACCCAATTTGGGCCCATCGGATGCCATTGTTCAAGTCTATTTCCTGCAGCAATGACTCCAGGCCTTTGCCATTGCTCTTACATTTCTTACCCTACTCCTGCTCTACCACTAGATGACTTTGCTCCAAACCACCCAGAGCAAATGGAGGCTCTCATACATGAACCCCCTCAACTTTGAGCCCAGTCCTCTAAACTAGTCCCCATCATGTCTTTCCTTCTGGTCTCGGTCGGTGAGGGGGTCATCCATCCTACTTTTGATTTTATCCCCCCAAGCTCCTCTAGGATCATGACCTTACCCTTTGGTTACTGTTACACATATTCAATACCTCTTCACAGACTACTTTCCTATAGCATAAAATTATGCTCTGATCTTACATACACATAACACAGACAGAGGAGAAAGACAGCAGGAAGGAGAAATAAACACTTTCTCTTGAACTACCTCCCACTCCAGCCTTTCCTTTGTGGCCAAATCCTTAAACAGTCTACACTCAGTTTTTTCCCCACCTTTTCATCCACCATTCACTACTCAGTCCATAGCAATCAGCCTGCTACTCAGGACATCTTTCTTTTACCAAAATTATCAATGGCAAACTTACTAATTGACAAGTTTTACAGACTTTTCATCTTACGTGATCTCTGCTGTTTACTGTTGGTGTCTCCTCCCTTTCTGAAAATCTCTCCTCTGTGGGTTTCTATGATGCTGTTGCACTGGGCTTGACTCCTAGCATTCTGCTATATTTCCTCCTTTTGTTGTTCTGTTAATGCCCATGTACATTTAATACAGGGTCTGTCCTTGGCTCTTTGCTTTTTTTTTTTTTTTTTTTTTTTTTTGAGAGCAAGTCTCGCTCTTGTCCCCCAGGCTGGAGTGCAATGGCGCAATCTTGGCTCACTGCAACCTCTGCCTCCCAGGTTCAAGTGATTCTCTTGCCTCAGCCTCCTGAGTAGCTGAGATTACAGGAGCCTGCCACCATGCCCAGCTAATTTTTGTATTTTTAGTAGAGACGGGGTTTCACCATGTTGGCCAGGCTGGTCTCGAACTCCTGACCTCAGATGATCCGCCCGCCTCAGCCTCCCAAAGTGCTGGGATTACAGGCATGAGCCACCACGCCCAGCTGGCTCTTCACCTTTTTATCCATCCCCCTCTTCCTAGGTCAGCTTTCTCATTCTCACAGTTTCAGCTTTGGCTAATGCCTTCCAAACAGCATGTTCATTCGAGCAACAAATATCTTTTAGCTCCTACTGTGTGCCAAGTACTGTCCTAAGAGATGGGACTATAACAGTAAGCAAAACAAAGTTTCTGTTTTTCTGGACATTACCAAAGACAAGCATTAAGCAGATAAAATATATGATGTCAAGTAATGATAAAGGATCTTGCAAAAAATAAACCAGGATAAGACAGTGAGAATGGGGCTGCTGTAAATGGAGTATTTAGAAAACACTTTTGTTTAACTTGTATCATACTGGCTCTCAAATTGTGGTTCCAAACCAACAGCATCACCTGGGAACTGGCTAGAAATGCACATTATCAGGCCTCACTCGACCTGCTGAATCGGAAAGTAGGGGTGGGGGGATGAGTCCAGCAATCTATGCCTTAACAGGCCCTCCAAGTGATTCTGATGCATGCTGTAGAGGAGTTTCCCATCTCTGTTGCCCCAAATAGATTACAGGTGTGCAGTCTAATACTAATTTTCTTAGCCCATAGGGATAGCTTTAGAGTTGGGGGTTAGAGAGATGCCAAGAACCTCTGGACCAAAGTAGCGTACACCCAGACTTTTCAGAAGGCAACCAAGTGGGATCGGCTGGCATGCCACAGGCCTCCAGGTGGCATGGTAAAAGCCATCCATTGATCTGCTGCAAGAAGCTAAGCGCTGTCAAGGACCTGCTTCCGCCCTCACTTCCAGGTGAAGTTTGTGGTCCCTTGCACATGGAGACTGCACAGCACAGAGCGAGACAGGTGTAGAAGCTACTCTAGCTGCACCACGACAGCTCTTCATAATGCATGTGTTGGGCTCCCTAGAGCTTCTTTCCTTTCCTTTCTTTTCCTTTCCTTTCCCTTTCCCATTCATTCGCATCCATTCTTTCACTCACTCGTTCATTCAATTCATTCATTTATAAATAGAGACAGAGGTCTGTCTAGGTTGCCCAGGCTGGTCTCAAACTCCCGGGCTCAAGAGATCCTCTTGCCTTGGCTTCCCAAAGTGCTGGGATTACAGGCATGAACCACTGTGCCCAGCCTCATTATTATTTGAAATACATTTATTTTTATAAATTTATTTATTTATTTTTGAGACGGATTCTCGCTCTGTCACCCAGGCTGGAGTGCAGTGGCGCAATCGTGGCTCACTGCAACCTCCACCTCCTGGGTTCAAGCCATTCTCCTGCTTCAGCCTCCCAAGTAGCTGAGACTACAGGTGCGTGCCACCATGCCCAGCTAATTTTTTTGTATTTTTAGTAGAGACAGGGTTTCACCATGTTAGCCAGGATGATCTCGATCTCCTGACCTCCTGATCCACCCACCTCGGCCTCCCAAAGTGCTAGGATTACGGGTGTGAGCCACCGTGCCTGGCCATTTTGAAATAAGTTTAAAGAAAAAGTTGATTAGATTTGAAACCCATTCACATTATCACAAGAAATATCAAAATTACATTTGTTGATGACAGAAATTAGATTCTTCAAGTTCAACTGTTGTAAATTTTTAAGCGATTGTAAAAATGATTTTTAAAGCTTTTAAAATTGTGTGAACACATTTCTCATTCATGGTAACAAAAATTTAGCGTTCATCATTTAAAAAATTTTGATTAGGAATTTTATGTAGTCATTTCAAACATGAAATTTATATCTGTGGAAGCAAACTCAAGATTCTATTTTAAAAATTTAAAATATTTGTATACAAATTTAGTTTACTGATATTGAATCCCTAACACTTTTTAAAACAATGATTATATATCAAAAATTAATTTTTTCACCAAGCCCTATACAGATACCCTCAAATTCCCTCAAGTTCCCCAGTATGCTATTCAAATAGTATCATTTTCTGTCCTTTAATGGGAAAAGACTGGAGGCACTGCACTAGGATCACCTTCTCTCTCTCCCTGTCTGTCCCCTCTTCCCTCTCCACCCCTTCCCTCCCCGCCATACCTCTTCCATAACACTGAACTATAAAGGGACAAAATAGAGTCCTCAGGGTCACACAAGCCACCAGAAATAGGAAATGTATCTTTTTTTTTTTTTTTTTTTTGAGACAGAGTCTCGCTCTGTTGCCCAGGCTGGAGTGCAGTGGTACAATCTCGGCTCACTGCAACCTTTGCCTCCCGGGTTCAAGAAATTCTCTGCCTCAGCCTGCTGAGTAGCTGGGATTACAGGCACCTGCCACCATGCCTGGCTAATTTTTTGTATTTTTAGTAGAGACGGGTTTCACCATCTTGGCCAGGCTGGTCTTGAACTCCTGACCTCGTGATCCACCCACTTCAGCCTCCCAAAGTGCTGGGATTACAGGCGTGAGCCACTGCGCCCAGCCCAGAAATGTATCTTTAGTGGAAAAAACCCAGAAAGATGATAAAGTATATTGAAACCATCGCTGGCCAGGATCACTTCGCCATGTGCTGTTTCCTCTTCCGTGTTTTTCTTTTGAAAATCCAGCACAGGATGCTGGAGCCAGAGTCAGCAGCTAGTGAAAGAGTCAGGATCTTGGCTTCAGAAACATAATCCCTCCCGAACTTTAAACCTAAATATTTCATTGTCCACTGTACATTTCTAGACAGATAACCTGCAGACACTTCTAGCTCAATACCTCTGAAGCTGAACTTGGCCCACCCACCTTTACACAAAATCTGTTTCCTTTTTTGTATTCCCTCAGTTGGATGTCAGCCCCATTCACCAGTCACTTTGATTAGAGTCCTGGGAGTCATCACTTTTCCCTGTAAACATAACTCATATCCTCCGTCTCACCTGGACTGTTGCAAGAGTCTCCCCACTGGTCTCTCTGCCTCCATCCTCTTCCCATTTCTTTCTCTTTTTTTTTTTTTTTTTTTTTTTGAGACAGAGTCTCGCTCTGTCGCCCAGGCTGGAGTGCAGTGGCGTGATCTCAGCTCACTGCAAGCTCCACCTCCCAGATTCACACCATTCTCCTGCCTCAGCCTCCCGAGTAGCTGGAACTACAGGCGCCCGCTACCACGCCCGGCTAATTATTTATTTTTTTATTTTTAGTAGAGACGGGGTTTCACCGTGTTAGCCAGGATGGTCTCGATCTCCTGATCTCATGATCTGCCCACCTCGGCCTCCCAAAGTGCTGGAATTACAGGCGTGAGCCACCGCGCCAGGCCCATCCTCTTCCCATTTCAATTCACCTTCCACCTTGTCCATAAAGTGACTCTTCTCAATTGCAAATCTTACCATTTTCCTTCCTCACAATGTTTCAATAGCTTCTTTTGTCAATAAGATAAAATATAAGTTTTCTTATATGGTATAAAAGGCTTTTCATTTCTTGGGCTGCCTACCTCTCCGGCCTCCTCTTTTGACAGTTTGTCAAACCACTGATTGACCTGCTATCTTTTGTACTGTTTCCTCTGGCTGGAAGGCCCAGCTCTCAAAGTCCGCCTGAGGATCACCTACTCATCCCAGCATGGCCCAAACTGGATCCCCTCTGACTCCACTCAGGTAATGTTACTCACTCCCTTCTTTGTGTTCTCACAGTACCATATAGATCAGTGATTCTCAACCAGGAGCAATTTTGTTTGATGCCATGGGGAAAACACTTGGCAATATCTGAAGATAATTTTGGTCACCACAACTAGGGATGAAGTGCTACAGGCATCTGGTAGAGGCCAGGGATTTTGCTAATGATGCTGCGATGCTAATGATGCTGTTACAATGTACAAGACAGCCCTCCACAGCAAAGAATCATCCAGTCCAAAATGTCAGCAGTGCTAAGGTTGAAAAACCTAGATGTACAACACTTTATCACACTTGTCTGTTTACACATCTGTCTCTCCCTGTTATACTATACGCTCCTCAAGGGCATGCACCATGTCTTACCTTTAAATCCTCAGTGGTGAGCAGTGCAATACATGTAGTAGGTGCTCACTAAGTTTCTATGGAGTGACTTAATGAGACAGAAGTTAAGTAAGTCCCATCTTGTCCCTGCACCTAACAGGCCAACACCTGCATTTCAAAGCAAAGAGGGTAGGAACATAAGATGCTTGGGGTCAAAACAGTTAGGGGATGTGGATCAACCAAAGCAGCTGCAACTTCCGATCAGCTGCTAAGCCTACTAAGGTTGAACTCTCCATCTTTCTCAAGTCCTCTATCCCTTCATGGTCCCCACTCCATAATCCCATGGGACTACCACATTATTTTGATTTTCTCCCTCGGAAATATTTCCTGAATCCAAGCCATCCCCACTGCCAAAGCTGCAGATCAGGCTCTCAGTTGCATCACTTTCCTAGACCACTATTGTGCCCTCCTATTTAGTCTCTCTGCCACCTACAAATTGAGAAAGTCAAATTTAGTAAGTCCTTATAGTTTCCAGCTCTAAAACAACAGGTTTTGTAACATGATGTAGTGCCAATCAATTCCAGCCTTTCCATTAAATAATCCAAATGAATCAGTATTCATGCATTCACTTACTCATATGGATATAATACTTCAAAACACTAACTGGGAATAAGTGTAATACTTTAGAAAGCCTTGCACTCTTTCATAATCTTTCATCTTGGAAACATAAACTCAAAAGTAAACAGCTTTAATTGATCCTCCCTTTCTTCTAGTAACCCAGTTCCCACAGATGTCAGTTTCTTCACAAATCCAAACAAGGAGTAAAGTATTGAGAGTTTCAGAATGTATGCATATCATATTTTCAGCAAAGGGATGAGCAACACTTTCAATTAAAAAGGAATCTAAAAGAAAACAGCAGCATCCTTGTAAAAGTAGATGAGGACAGCCAGCTGGACTTAGCTGCTAACTCAGCACTCCCTTCCCCAACTCCTCCACCTTCCAGCCATGCTGCATTGACCTTTTTATCATGGAATGGTATGCAGCTTCTCTGATTTTGTCATTGTCACTCATAATCCCAGCAGACTTGTGTTATAAGCAGCTGCTTATATTGCTGTTATGTATAGATATAGAAATGTAACTTGTCAGTGGTCAAAGAAGCCAAGGAAACTGAGCAAAGGTGACTGAGAACAAGTGCTCAACATGGGCTCCAACACCCAGTAGGGCCTTTTCTCATTGATTTTTCTCCTACAAGGAATTTCTCTCTTATTGAAAGACAGTACAGTTTGGGGAATATCATTTGACCAGATATCCTGCTCCATTCTTGGAATGAAAAACAGGTGCAATTTTAGTATAAGAGTCTAGCTAGGGATGCGGATGAAATTAATTTATAACAGGATCAGGCTGAGGAAAAACATCAATAAATGCTACAAATAGTTTGTCACTTTTTCTAACAGGGAAATCTCTAAAGGATGATAAAGATGCTAGCTGTGTTTAATAGCAAATGTTAATTCAGGGGAATATGAAATAATCATGATATCTTTCTCTCTTTGAGCCAAACGCAGCTTTGGAATTTTTCTCACTGTAGTGTTGTAGGTAGAAACTATCAACTGAGGCAGGCCCTTGCGAGGAAATATTTATCCTCCTTAGCCCATGCAATGATCAGGTTTAGACAGTAAAAAATCTATTTAAATGACTGGATTGCTCATCTTTTATTTACTTTACTCCCAGTGGCCTAACCTGGAACATATAGAAGAAAGTAGTGGAATGGTTTTTCCAGACGCACTTCACTTACTTCAGGTCCTCAGTGTTTAATAAGGTTTTGGGAGAGAAAAAAAGCTATTGCTGTGTGAATTCAATAAATATTTTAAAAATTTAAAAAATCAGTGAGCATTATTTCTGCCATCATGTGATCTGAACTATCTGAGTAGTATCATAAATCTTGGGTGATGGGTTACCTTGACCAACCTCCCTTTCAGTAAGAAACAAATTATTAACAGAAAGTGAAAGAGAAATAAACCTATTCAATGTTTCAAGTCCCTCAGAAGAGGGTGAGGCAGCTCCCCAGTTCGTTGCTAGATCCAGCCTGGCCAATGAACCCTGAAAAAGCCCAACTCCTGCTTTCATCATGGAAGCATGGGACAAAGTGTCTCTTCCTAAAAACAGAAGTTAGACCAGACCCCTTCCTGCCTATGATTCTTCAAGAAGCATTGCATCATCAACATCAGGCGTAAGCATTAATAAAGACCCTAAATAATAACAGAGATGAAACACATCGCAAAGAGAGTTTTCTTTTATCCCCTTTAAAATGTAAATACTCCCAGGAGGAATCAGCCAACATCATTAGGGGTTAATGCATATGTAGAATAACTAGGGCCAGGATATAAAATAAGAAATACGTAGGGAGGAGAGAAAGGCATCCTTGAGACGGCTCCAAGAAGGAAAGTTGGGGATTGAGGCGAAATTTCTGATTTTACCTTAAAGTCACCCTAATTCGATGACCTTTTGTGGTTTTTTTCTTTTTTCTTTTTTACTTGGCCCTGCCCAAGCAGGACCTAAAAACAAACAAACAAAAAAGGTTACTAACAACTGTTCCTCTCCACGAAAATCTGCAGTAAAAGGCAAAAGATGTATTCGTTTTGAAGAGAAACCAGAGCTTGCGATGAGCTTCTGTATCTCCGTCAGCCCTCTAGCATGACATTAGGAACCCTCCAGGAGATGAGTCTTCACGGCCCGGGTTGGCACCTGCAGACACGCACTTTTCAACGCCCGCACCCTGCCCGGGGCCGGCTCTCCCACCCAGGCCTCTCTCTGCTTCAGCGCCGCCCCGGCCGTGGGAGTCGGCGGGCGCAGTCCACAGCTCCACCGAGACACAGCCGTCGGGGTTCCGGGTGCGCCCCGCCCACGGCCCCGGGGTCCCGCCCCTCGCCCTCAGCCCCCACCCGACGGTCTTTAGGGTCCCCCGGGCACGCCACGCGGACCCGCAGCGACTCCACAGGGACTGCGCTCCCGTGCCCCTAGCGCTCCCGCGCTGCTGCTCCAGCCGCCCGGCAGCTCTGAGGATGGAGAGGAGGGCGCGGAGCTCCTCCAGGGAGTCCCGCGGGCGAGGCGGCAGGACTCCGCACAAGGAGAACAAGAGGGCAAAGGCCGAGAGGAGCGGCGGGGGCCGCGGGCGCCAGGAGGCTGGGCCAGAGCCGTCGGGCTCCGGACGGGCAGGGACCCCGGGGGAGCCCCGAGCGCCCGCCGCCACGGTGGTGGACGTGGATGAGGTCCGAGGCTCCGGCGAGGAGGGCACCGAGGTGGTGGCGCTGTTGGAGAGCGAGCGGCCCGAGGAAGGTACGGATTCAGCACCACTATCTGCCACCTTTCCAGGTGGTAACTAAGGGGCGTCAGATAAGGTGGAAAGGGTCATCCCCACGAGACCCACTGAAGCCAGAGCAGATTGCTGGATGCTCAGGTTCCCAGGAACGGAAAGGCGTAAGTTAGGAACCCAGCAACCTGCTATGGTGAGCAAAGAACATCAGAAGAAATACAAATATCACTATATACTGGTCTCGGGGCCAGCCTTGGATGGGAGTGGGGAGCGAGTGTGGTACATGTTGGGGACGAAGCAACTTGGCAAAGGAGCCATGAACTTGGTTTTTGTGGCCATGGAGGGGCATACGGGCACCTAATTTAAGTAAAGACATGCACGAGCTGGTGGCTGTAGGCTGTAGGCTTATTCTTCTTCCCGCGTCCCCACCCCTCGGTCTTACCTAAAAGCATTTTAAACTTCTGGGAAGATGATCATTCTTTCTGAAAAGCAGTCGCAGCAGAGCCAAGTGAGGAAGAGCCACACCTGAGTTTCAATCACAGCTCAACCCACTTGCTAGCCATGTGATCATAGGAAGGACCTTAACCATCTCTCATATAACAGTACCTGCCTCAGAGGGTAGTGGTGAGGATACAATGAGAAAAGGCATCCAAAGCACTTTGCACAAAGTCTGGAACAAAAACTTACTCGATTCCAGCTGCAAGCTAAGAGAGAGGAAAATTAGATCAAAGGAGGGAATGCAAAGAAAGGTGTCTCTTTTGCTTCTGCAGGAGAAACAACTCTTGGGAAAATTTTATCTACCTCCAGTCTTTTTTATAATGAGTGGAAGAAAAAAATGATTACCACTTTAGTGGGATGACAGATGTTAAAAGAAATTAAATAAGGAATAGTGTGTTATATTGCTTCCTGCTGGCTCTGAAGTTTTAACATTTCCTAGTTACCAGCAAAGCAGTACATGCTGGATCACTGAAAGCTACCATTTAAGGAAGATTTCTGCAGTTGGGGTATAATTTAAATGGGTCATGTTAATACTGTTTTGCCCAGTTGATGATACCCTTTCATCAGTCAGAAACCTCTGTTCAGTAAATGGTTGCTGGGTTCAATGCTGAGGTTAGAGGGCTTGTAACTGTGAGGCAGCAGATCACACTGGTAGGGTAGACAAGTAAGGGAGCCACCATTTATGAAACCCCTACTATATGCCAGGCACACACTGGGTGTTTTACTGAGTTATTTAATCCCTCACCATCCTCTTATCACAGATGAGGAAACATGCTCTGAGAAATTAAGTAACATGCCCAAGTCGTGTAGCTGGGAAGTAGAGAAGCCAAAATCCCAGAGTAAGACAGTCTGATTGAAATGCTCACCCTTGCTTGGTGCTGCCCCTCATTTCTGGTCATGGTCCTACAGCTGTGGCCTTGGGCACCTTTTTGGGCCTCAGTCCCTACAGCTACAGAGTAACGAAAGCAGGAGACCTCAAGCAATGGGCGAGCAGTCCCACTAAGGATGAAGTGACCTTTGCTGAGCCCTTGTGTGGGAGGTTTCTGAAGCTCACGGGGAACAAAGAGTAACATCCCCTCCTCTTTTTCACTTAGCACCACACTCCCAAAGGCAGGCTACTTAAGACGGGAGAAATGAAAAGGCGCTTCACCTCACCAAAATGTTGGGGACTCTCAGACAATGTTTAAAGGTTTTCCTGCTTGAATAATTAATGTTTCACTATTCACTTAAACCAAACAAGTTGGATATTCAAGCAACTTATTCTAACAGAATAATATTTTGGGGGTAAATCTTCACGTTAGGTTTGAGGATATAAATTAGTTTTCTATTCATATCTCTCGCTACTGTATGAAGGAATTTTTGAGGCCTTTCTTCATTTATAAAATGTAATTTTGTATATGCATTTATTTATTTTTACTTGCCATGGCTACCACTGGCAACTGAAACATATTTATAAACTAATTAAAACTGGCAATGATACTGTTAGTCATTGCCCTTGAAAAATAATATTATAAAAATTAATATGTTGGTAGAGCAGCATTCCCCAGAGTAGGTTCCATGAGAAATAAGTTCCATAGAATATCAATTAGTGTTCCTTAGAGAAAATATTACCTGGTCAAATGTGTGTAAACAAAGCTAAGAATGCTTTGCGAGATTCTCATAGCTTCAATGTCCTGAAGAGCACTGGGAACTCCAGGAATGGGATGTAGTGCCTAGTATTCTCTAAGGTCATTTGCCCAGGAAATTCTTCTTTGGTGGAGCACCCTGTGGGATTAGTATTTCGTAGGATGGCCTTTAGAAACTGCCATACTATGGTATTCAGTGCTGATTTTGTTTTTGTGCTGGTGCAGCTTGCATCTCTGTCCTCTTCTTCAAGTGATCTGCACATCAATTTGGTGGTGACCTTTCTGGGGCATGAAAATCAAATTTTCAGGCCTACTAATTAGTTATCCCCTTTGTCCCCATCTTTTAAAAATAAGATTTTAGGCCAGGTGCCATAGCTCATACCTATAATCCCAGCACTTAGGGAGGCTGAGGTGAGAGGATCACTTGAGGCTTGGAGTTTGAGACCAGCCTGGGCAAAATAGCGAGACCCCATCTCTGCAAAAAAAAAATTAGCCAGGTAAGGTGGCATGCACCTGTAGTCCCAGCTACTTGAGAGGCTAAGGTGGGGGGATGCTTGAGCCCAGGAGGCCGAGGATGCAGAAAGCCATGATTGCATCACTGCGCTCCAGGCTGGAGAGAGCAAGACCCAGTCTCAAAAGAGAGAAAAAAAGAAGGAAAGATAGAAAGAAAGAAAGAAAGAAAGAAAGAAAGAAGGGAAGGAGGGAGGGAAGGAGGGAGGAAGGGAAGGAAGGAAGGAAGGAAAGAAGGAAGGAAGAAAGGAAGGAAAGTAGACTACCATTTCCTAATTTTTAGTCACCTTCTAGTCCTCTATGATCTTTTTAAACTGGCAAATAATATTCCTTTAGTAAGTTTTCTAGTACCTGGAGGTTAAAATTCTTGAAATTTTCATAACTCTTACATTTAAATCATTTTCATTTCTCCTTTCTTCTCACACTCAACTAATATTTATTGAGCACATGTATGGTGCCAGGCACTATTCTAAGCCCTGGGGGCATAGTGTAAATAAGACAAGACCCCAAGAAGCTTGTGTTCTTGAGACTGACTCTCCTTGATATTGTTTCATTTATCACCCAAGCATCTTGGATGTTCTGAACCCCAGTTCCTTATCACTTTTTTATACATATTAGTAGGTGAATATTACCCCATAAAGTTAATTTTCAAAGACTATTGAGATCAACACCTTAATGGAGGTGTTAAAATGATGGAACTTCAGACATTAAGGCTTGTAATGAATGAGGAAGTTATTTCATGGAAGATAAGCCTCTGGACATGTGCTTGGAATCACTTAAAACAAACTGGACAGAAGATGGCCAAATAGGAACAGCTCCGGTCTACAGCGCCCAGCATGATCGACACAGAAGACAGGTGATTTCTGCATTTCCAACTGAGGTAACTGGTTCATCTCACCAGGACTGGTCGGAAAGTGAGTGCAGCCCATGGAGGGTGAGCTGAAGCAGGGCGGGGCGTTGCCTCACCCAGGAAGCACAAGGGGTCGGGGGATTTCCCTTTCCTAGCTAAGGGATGCCATGACAGACTACCTGGAAAAACAGGACACTCACACCCAAATACTGTGCTTTTCCCAAGGTCTTAGCAACCTGCAGACAAGGTGATCCTCTCCCGTGCCTGGCTCGGTGGGTCCCACGCCCAAGGAGCCTTGCTCACTGCTAGCGCAGCAGTCTGAGATTGATCTGCAAGGCCGCAGACTGGCTGAGGGTGGGGTGTCCGCCATTGCTGAGGCTTGAGTAGGTAAACAAAGTAGCCAGGAAGCTCTAACTGGGCGGAGCCCACCATAGCTCAACAAGGCCTACTGCCTCTAGACTCCACCTCTGTGAGTAGGGCACAGGTGAACAAAAGGTAGCAAACAACTTCTGCAGACTTAAACATCCCTGTCTGACAGCTCTGAAGAGAGCAGTGGTTCTCCCAGCACAGCGTTTGAGCTCTGAGAATGGACAGACTGCCCCCTCAAGTGGGTCCCTGACCCCCATGTAGTGTAACTGGGAGACACCTCCCAGTAGGGGCCAACAGACACCTCATATAGGCGGCTGCCCCTCTGGGATGAAGCTTTCAGAGGAAGGATCAGGCAGCAATATTTGCTGTTCTGCAGCCTCCGCTGGTGATACCCAGGCAAACAGGGTCTGGAGTGGAACTCTAGCAAACTCCAACAGATCTGCAGCTGAGGGACCTGACTGTTAGATGGAAAACTAACAAACAGAAAGGAATAGCATCAACATCAACAAAAAGTTCATCTACGCCAAAACCACATCTGTAGGTCACCAACATCAAAGACCAAAGGTAGATAAAACCACAAAGATGGGGAGAAACCAGAGCAGAAAGCTGAAAATTCTAAAAATCAGAGTGCCTCTTCTAAACCAAAAGGTTGCAGCTCCTCGCCAGCAATGAAACAAAGCTGGATGGAGAATGACTTTGACGAGTTGACAGAAGTAGGCTTCAGAAAGTCAGTAATAACAAACTCCTCCAAGCTAAAGGAGGATGTTCGAACCCATCACAAGGAAGCTTAAAACCTTGAAAAAAGATTAGATGAATGGCTAACTAGAATAAACAGTATAGAGAAGACCTTAAATGACCTGATGGAGCTGAAAACCATGGCACAAGAACTTCATGACGCATGTGCAAGCTTCAATAGCCAATTCAATCAAGTGGAAGAAAGGGTATCAGTGACTGAAGATCAAATTAATGAAATAAAGTGAGAAGACAAGGTTAGAGAAAAAAGAGTAAAAAGAAACGAACAAAGCCTCCAAGAAATATGGGACTATGTGAAAAGACCAAATCTATGTTTGATTGGTGTTGGGAGCAGGCCCCTCAAAATCTGGCCATAAACTGGCCCCAAAACTGGCCATAAACAAAATCTCTGCAGCACTGTAACATGTTCATAATGGCCCTAACGCCCAAGCTGGAAGGTTGTGTGTTTACGGGAATGAAGGCAAGGAACACCTGGCCTGCCCAGGGTGGAAAACCGCTTAAAGGCATTATTAAGCCACAAACAATAGCATGAGTGATCTGTGCCTTAAGGACATTCTCCTGCTGCAGTTAACTAGCCCAACCTATTCCTTTCATTCGGCCCATCCCTTTGTTTCCCATAAGGGATACTTTTAGTTAATTTAATATCTATAGAAACAATGCTAATGACTGGCTTGCTGTTAATAAATACATGGGTAAATCTCTGTTCCGGGATCTCAGCTCTGAAAGCTGTGAGACCCCTGATTTCCCACTTCAAACCTCTATATTTCTGTGTGTGTGTCTTTAAATTCCTTTAGTGCCACTGGGTAAGGGTCTCCCTGACCTAGCTGGTCTTGGCAGATTTGTGTACCTGAAAGTGATGGGGAGAATGGAACCAAGTTGCAAAACAGTCTTCAGGATATTATCCAGGAGAACTTCCCCAATCTAGCAAGGCAGGCCAATATTCAAATTCAGGAAATACAGAGAACACCACAAGGATACTCCTTGAGAAAAGCAACCCCAAGACACATAATTGTCAGATTCACCAAGGTTGAAATGAAGGAAAAAGTGTTAAGGGCAGCCAGAGAGAAAGGTCGAGTTACCCACAAAAGGAAGCCCATTAGACTAACAGTGGATCTCTTGGCAGAAATCCTATAAGCTAGAAGAGAGTGGGGGCCTACATTCAACATTCTTAAAGAAAAGAATTTTCAACCCAGAATTTCATATCCAGCCAAACTATGCTTTGTAAGTGAAGGAGAAATAAAATCCTTTACAGACAAGCAAAATGCTGAGAGATTTTATCACCACCAGGCCTGCCTTACAAGGGCTCCTGAAGGAAGCACTAAACATGGAAAGAAACAAGCAGTACCAGCCACTGC
Organism: Pan troglodytes; assembly: GCF_028858775.2. Taxonomy (NCBI): domain Eukaryota; kingdom Metazoa; phylum Chordata; class Mammalia; order Primates; family Hominidae; genus Pan; species Pan troglodytes. The sequence goes on from NC_072398.2 coordinate 69,546,313, forward strand.
AAAAACCTGCCAAATTGTAAAGACCATTGATGCTATGAAGAAACTGCATCAATTAATGGGCAAAATAACCAGCAAACATCATAATGACAGGATCAAATTCACATATAACAAAATATTAACCTTAAATGTAAGTGGGCTAAATGCTCCAATTAAAAGACACAGACTGGCAAATTGGATAAAGAGTCAAGACCCATCGGTGTGCTATATTCAGAGACCCATCTGATGTGCAAAGATTCACATAGGCTTAAAATAAAGGAATGGAGAAAGATCTACCAAGGAAATGGAAAGCAAAAAAAAGCAGGGGTTGCAATCCTAGTCTCTGATAAAACAGACTTTAAGCCAACAAAGATCAGAAGGGACAAAGAAGGCCATTACATAATGGTAAAGGGATCAATTCAACAAGAAGAGCTAACTATCCTAAATATATATGCACCCAATACAGGAGCACCCAGATTCAGAAAGCAAGTTCTTAGATACCTACAAAGAGACTTAGATTCCCACGCAATAATAATGGGAAAATTTAACACCCTACTCTCAGCATTAGACAGATCAATGAGACAGAAAGTTAACAAGGATATCCAGGACCAGAACTCAGCTCTGCAACAAGCAGACCTAATAGGCATCTACAGAACTCTCCACCCCAAATCAACAGAATATATATTCTTCTCAGCACCATATCATATTTATTCTAAAATTGACCACATAATTGGAAGTAAAGCACTCCTCAGCAAATGTAAAAGAACAGAAATCACAAAAAACTGCCTCTCAGACCACAGTGCAATCAAATTAGAACTCAGGATTAAGAAACTCACTCAAAACCACACAACTACATGGAAACTGAACAACTTGCTCCTGAATGACTACTGGGTAAATAACGAAATGAAGGCAGAAATACAGATGTTCTTTGAAACCAATGAGAACGAAGACACAACATGCCAGAATCTCTGGGACACATTTAAAGCAGTATGTAGAGGAAAATTTATAGCACTAAATGCCCACAAGAGAAACCAGGAAAGATCTAAAATCGACACCCTAACATCACAATTAAAAGAACTAGAGAAGCAAGAGCAAACAAATTCAAAAGCTAGCGGAAGACAAGAAATAACTAAGATCAGAGCAGAACTGAAAGAGATAGAGACAGAAAAAAACCCTTTAAAAAAATCAATGAATCCAGGAGCTGGTTTTTTGAAAAGATTAACAAAATAGACCGCTAGCAAGACTAATAAAGAAGAAAAGAGAGTAGATTCAAATAGATGCAATAAAAAATGATAAAGAGGATATCACCACCTATCTCACAGAAATACAAACTACCATCAGAGAATACTAATAAGCACCTCTACACAAATAAAGTAGAAAATCTAGAAGAAATGGATAAATTCCTGGACACATACACCCTCCCAAGACTAAACCAGGAAGAAGTCAAATCTCTGAATAGACCAATAACAGGCTCTGAAATTGAGGCAATAAATGATAGCCTACCAACCAAAAAAAGTCCAGGACCAGTCAGATTCACAGCCGAATTCTATGAGAGGTACAAAGAGGAGCTGGTACCATTCCTTCTGAAACTCTTCCAATCAATAGAAAAAGAGGGAATCCTCCCTAACTCATTTTATGAGGACAACATAATCCTGATACCAAAGCCTGGCAGAGACACAACAAAAAAAGAGAATTTTAGACCAATATCCCTGATGAACATTGATGCAAAAATCCTCAATAAAATACTGGCAAATGAATCCAGCAGCACATCCACCTCGATCAAGTGGGCTTCATCCCTGGGATGCAAGGCTGGTTCAACATATGCAAATCAACAAATGTAACCCATCACATAAACAGAACCAACAACAAAAACCACATGATTATCTCAATAGATGCAGAGAAGGCCTTTGACAAAATTCAACAGCCCTTCATGCTAAAAACTCTCAATAAACTAGGTATTGATGGAACATATCTCAAAATAATAAGAGCTATTTAGGACAAACCCACAGCCAATATCCTACTGAATGAGCAAAAACTGGAAGCATTCCCGTTGAAAACCAGCACAAGACAAGGAAGCCCTCTCTCACCACCCTATTCGACATAGTGTTGGAAGTTCTGGCCAGGGCAGTCAGGCAAGAGAAAGAAATAAAGGGTATTCAGTTAGGAAAAGAGGAAGTCAAATTGTCCCTGTTTGCAGATGACAAGATTGTATATTTAGAAAACCCCATCATCTCAGCCCAAAATCTCCTTAAGCTGATAAGCAACTTGAGCAAAGTCTCAGGATACAAAATTAATGTGCAAAAATCACAAGCATTCCTATACACCATTATCAGAAAAACAGAGAGCCAAATCATAAGTGAACTCCCATTCACAATTGCTTCAAAGAGAATAAAATATCTAGGAATCCAACTTACAAGGGACGTGAAGGACCTCCTCAAGGAGAACTATAAGCCACTGCTCAACTAAATAAAAGAGGATAGAAACAAATGGGAGAACATTCCATGCTCACAGATAGGAAGAATCAATATCATGAAAATGGCCATACTGCCCAAAGTAATTTATAGATTCAATGCCATCCCCATCAAGCTACCAACGACTTTCTTCACAGAACTTGAAAAAACTACTTTAAAGTTCATATGGAACCAAAAAAAGAGCCCACATTGCCAAGACAATCCTAAGCAAAAGGAACAAAGCTGGAGGCATCACACTACCTGACTTCAAACTATACTACAAGGCTACAGTAACCAAAACAGCATGGTATCGCTACCAAAACAGAGGTATAGACCAATGGAACAGAACAGAGGCCTCAGAAATAACACAACACATCTACAACCATCTGATCTTTGACAAACCCAACAAAAACAAGAAATGGGGAAAGGATTCCCTATTTAATAAATGGTGCTGGGAAAACTGGCTACCCAAACGTAGAAAGCTGAAACTGGATCCCTTCCTTACACCTTACACAAAAATTAACTCAAGATGGTTTAAAGACTTAAATGTTAGACCTAAAACCATAAAAACCCTAGAAGAAAACCTAGGCAATACCGTTCAGGACATAGGCATGGACAAGGACTTCATGACTCAAACACCAAAAGCAATGGCAACAAAAGCCAAAATAGACAAATGGGATCTAATTAAACTAAAGAGCTTCTGCACAGCAAAAGAAACTATCAGCAGAGTGAACAGGCAACCTACAGAATGGGAGAAGATTTTTGCAATCCACCCATCTGACAAAGGGCTAATATCCAGAATCTACAAGAACTCAAACAAATTTACAAGAAAAAAACAACCCCATCAAAAAGTGGGTGAAGGATATGAACAGACACTTCTCAAAAGAAGACATTTATGCAGCCAACAGACACATGAAAAAATACTCATCATCACTGGTCATCAGAGAAATGCAAATCAAAACCACAATGAGATACCATCTAATGCCAGTTAGAATGGCAATCATTAAAAAGTCAGGAAACAACAGATGCTAGAGAGGATGTGGAGAAATAGGAACGCTTTTACACTGTTGGTGGGAGTGTAAATTAGTTCAACCATTGTGGAAGACAGTGTGGCAATTCTTCAAGGATCTAGAACTAGAATTACCATTTGACCCAGCAATCCCATTACTGGGTATATACCCAAAGGATTATAAATCATGCTACTATAAAGACACATGCACACGTATGTTTATTGCGGCACTATTCAGAAGAGCAAAGACTTGGAACTAACCCAAATGTCCATCAATGATAGACCGGATTAAGAAAATGTAGCACATACACACCATGGAATACTATGCAGCCATAAAAAAGGATGAGTTCATGTCCTTTGTAGGGACATGGATGAAGCTGGAAACCATCATTCTCAGCAAACTATCACAAGGACACAAAAGCAAGCACTGTATGTTTTCACTCATAGATGGGAAATGAACAATGAGATCACTTGGACACAGGGCGGTGAACATCACACACTGGGGCCTGTCAGGGGGTGGGGAGCTGGGGGAGGGATAGCATTAGGAGAAATACCTAATATAAATGATGAATTGATGGGTGCAGCAAACCAACATGGCACATGTATACCTATGTAACAAACCTGCACGTTGTGCACATGTACCCTAGAACTTAAAGTATAAAAACAAAAAACAACAAAAACAAACAGACACATGTAAAGTAAAGCTCAGTGCTTTTTATGTGTATGTGTTATTTTATCCTTATGCCAGAGATAGGTGATATAGCTCATGAACTAGTTATTATGGGATAGTCATGAGATGTTAGCATCCTCATAATATAGTGAAGAAACTGAGGCGTGAAAAGGTCATACGCCTTGCCTAAGGTCATCTGGATATGAAACAGTAGAGCCAGAACTGGAATCCAGACCTTCTTCACAAATTTTGTGCCTGTTCCAGTATAGCCCCACTCCCTTTCTTTTTTATTTTATTTTTGAGACAAGATCTAGCTCTGTCACCCAGGCTGGAGTACAGTGGTGCAGTCATAGCTCACTGCAGCGTCAACCTCCCAGGCTCAACCTTTCTTCCCACCTCAGCCTCCTGCATAGCTGGAACTACAGGCACGCACCACCATACCCAGCTAGTTTTTAATTTTTTATTTGTACAGACAGGATCTCACTATGTTGCCCAGGCTGATCTTGAACTCCTGGACTCAAGCGATCCTCTCACCTCAGCCTCCTAGAGTGCTGGGATGACAGGCGTGAGCCACTGTGCCTGGTCCCCACTACCTTTCCAGGAGCCTGCTCCTCCCCAGGCCCTGTGAACTCTGACTACTCTGATTTGACTTATTCTAATATTTCCAGCAAAGTCTCCAAGTTGTGCCGACTCCAATACCAAGAATTGGACCAACAGATGCTAGTCAGTGAATACAGTGAAGTTTCAATATAATTATTCTTTTGCTTTAATTTTTTTAAGGTACCAAATCCTCCGGCTTAGGGGCCTGTGAGTGGCTTCTTGTCCTCATTTCCCTGCTCTTCATCATCATGACCTTCCCTTTTTCCATCTGGTTCTGCGTAAAGGTGAGATTCCATAAGGACCCAATAGGTAATTTCCTGAGGCCTCTCACTGGCCACACCATGCCCATTCTCACTTCTGTTTTCTGGTACATGTTATTGCTCCATGTGGAATGCCCTCACCCCAGACTCACCTTCCAGGATAGCTTACTCCTCCAAGACCTTGCTCAAATGTGAACAGGAAGCCTTCCTTGACTCCCCCAGACTGTCATTCCCTTCCTGGTGCTCCCATGTCACTCTGCTTTCACTTTGTTCTAACACTTACCATGTGTATTATATTGGCTATGTCTCATTCATCTGCATTCTGTGACCAGAATGGATCATGACATCCACTCCACACACTTCCACGAAACTTCTCAGGCAGCTTCTATAGACCATGAGTCATGATTATGTTTGGCCCACAGGTGGTTACAGATGCCTGTCCCTGAAGTAAATGAAGACCTGTGTCCATTCTGGAAGCACATGCCAAGATGGAATTAGAGGAGCAAGAGATTTATTGGGAGACATTGCCTGTGAAAGATTAACGGGAAAGAAAACAAGAGTAGTCAGGAGAAGCCTTCAGACAGTTATGCAGGCCTGACACTTGTGATATGAGAAGGGGAAGAAAGGATTGGGCAGAAAGAGCCTCTGACTGTGGTGCAGCTCTGAGAAAGCATTGGCCAGCCCAAAAGGGAACTCCAGAGCAAGGTTTGCTTCATAGGAGTCCCACAGTGGGCAGAAATGGCACAGCCCTAGTACTCCTGCCATCTCAGTCATTGGCTGTAGCTGCAGAGAAGACTGTGTCCTTGGCTGAAACAGTACACCTGCTGCTGGGGCTGTTGTTGGTTTTACTCCTCACAGCAAGCAGCAGCTCTTTCCTCTTCCCCTTCACCTTTCCCTCCCCATTTTCCTCCCCAAGATACATTTTGGTATCTTGTGTTTTTGTTTTCATTTATCTCAAAGTATTTTCTCATTTTCCTTGTGATTTCTTCTTTAACCCATTGGTTAGTGTATGTTGTTTAATTTCCACATATTTGTCAATTTCTCAAATTTCCTTCTGTTATTGATTTCTAATTTAACTTCATTGTAATGAGAGAATATACTTTATGTTATTTCAATCCTTTTAAGTTTGTTTAAGTTAGTTTTATGGCCTAGCATATTATCTATCCTGGAGATGATGTTTCATGTATGCTGGAAAAGAATGTATTATCCTGTTGTTGTTAGGTGGAGATGTTCTGTGTAGATGTCTGTTAGGTCTATTTGTTGACAGTGCTATTCAAGTCTTCCATGTTTTTCTAGTTCCATCCATTGTTTAAAGTGGGGTATTGAAGTCTCCAACTGTCACTACTGAATTGTCTATTTCTACTTTGAATTATTTTTGTCTTTTTCCTCATGTATTTTGGAACTCTGTTTTTAGGTGCATCTATGCTTATCATTGACATACTTCCCTAATGCATTGATCCTTTTATCATTATACAATGTCCCACTTTATTGCTAGTAACATGTTTGCTTCTTTTGAAGTCCATTTTCTCTGATGTTAGGATAGCCCGCTCTCCTTTAGTTACTGTTCATATGGTATCTCTTTTCCATCTTTTACTTTCAGTCTGTTCATATCTTTGAATATAAAGTGTGTCTTCTATAGACAGTGTATAGTTGGCAGCAGGCTCTTCTCGAAGGGTGACCTGAGCACCTGCATGATTGCCACAAGATACAACACTGACTCAGCCATGGTTTTTGGGAAAGGCTCTCAGGTCTGGTCACTTAAGATGGTAAGCCCTAAGAAGCCAATTAGGGAGAGGAAACAAAAGCAGAACCAGGCAGTTATATTTGAGCAAGGTCTTGAAGAAGTAAGACTCCCCTTCATCTCTGGGGAGAATTTGTTTTTTCCAATAAAAGCAGGTAAGAAACAAGTAATGCTAGGAAACCAAGCAAATGGGAATTGCTTGGCATGCTCTAAGAACCACATACAGTCATTCATTCTGATTGTTTCAAGCAAGGCAGTGTTCTGGCCTCATAAAATTGTAAACCTCATGAAGACAAACAAAACATGGTTCCCAGCCTCAAAGGACTTACAGTGGGTTAGTAGATCCTGTTACTTTAAGAAGCACATTTCAAAATGTGTTTTGTTGGGCCTCTTTATCACATTTTTATATTTGGCTAGTTATTATTCATTGGAGCTTTTTAAAGTGGAGGGAGGATAAGGAAGGAAAATAAATTTGTCTATAGTCACAAATCATTCTTTCATTTATTCAATAAATATTTATTGAATACTTACAATGTATCAGGCATTTTTTAAGCACTGAGAAAAAAAAAGATTAATTCCGTATCATCAAGGAGTGCCTCATCTGATGGGGCATATCTTAACATGTAAATAAGCAGACCAAGTTAAATCAGTGATAAACACGCAATTGAACTCAGATTCTGATACTGGGTCAGAAAGTGAAGTTTATTTTTAAAGTAGTGTGCAGTAACTTCTCTATTTCTCTTCTAATAGACATTCTCCAGAATCTTTTTGTCATTTAAAAGTATCTCTGCACATTTTCAGGGTAAACACAAATCTTCTAGATCTATCACCAGTGAAAATTGGCAAATTAAAATCCAATTGAGGCTGGCCACGGTGGCTCACGCCTGTAATCCCAGCACTTTGGGAGGCCAAAGCAGGTGAGTCACCTGAGGTCAGGAGTTCAAGACCAGCCTGACCAATATGGCGAAACCCTGTCTCTACTAAAAATACAAAAAATTAGCCGGGCATGGTGGCTTACACCTGTAATCCCAGCTACTTGGGAGGCTGAGGCAGGAGAATCGCTTGAACCCGGGAGGCAGAGGTTGCAGTGAGCCGAGATCATGCCACTGCACTCCAGTCTGGGTAACAAGAGCGAAACTTCGTCTAGAAAAAAAAAAATCCAATTGAATCATTTTGAAGCAGCCTCAGAAGAAATTGCACTCTGAAACAAAACATCACAAGTGGTATTAAAATATACTCCCTCTTTCTGTTAAATAGCTAATGAGCAATACATATAAAAGCTAGTGCAGAACTCACAGTAAAATACAAGATTTAATATGCCTTGATAAGATTAATTTAGGGAAAACTGGCCATGGATTTTAGATAATCGTAAGTCTTTAATCAAAATTCTGTCTATGGGTTCAAAAATTAACATGGTTAATATACTTTTTCATTTCTGAAATTTTACACTTACTAAATATAGATTTTGGAAACTTAAGTATTAATAGAAATTTTTTCCTGGTTCTCAAAACAAAAAATTTCTGATATCTATGATCATTCTTATGCCAAGGCCTTTTGAAGACTTTTTCTTTCTGGGAGTGATTTGAAAGGATTAAATTTCTCTTTAGGTTGTACAAGAGTATGAAAGAGTAATTATATTCCGACTGGGACATCTGCTTCCTGGAAGAGCCAAAGGCCCTGGTAAAAAACACTCTTTTTTTTCTAAACACCTCTCTCCTGACTTGCCAATTTCTTCAACCCATGCAGATTTGTAATATGGACCTCAGATTAAATGAAGTAACTTGATTCATGATATCTGAATTTTCCAATCTGTTACTTATAGGTTATTCAAATATTCTTCAGAGACTATTACTACTAGGTCATAGGTAGCCAAGAGAGAGAATTGGTACAGAGACCCCACATGCCAGGGCAAGGCTTGCTGGAATAGCAAGTTAGCTTAGGACCAATGGCTGGGGACTGATTTGAGTACAATGTGTATATGGTCAGAGTCCTGTGAATTCTCAGAGAAAAGCTGAGCTATTTCCCAATCCAGGTGCTCAGATCCAATCATGAGAAACAGGCAAAGTTCAGCATTCAAATAACAAATTGGTCTTCAGTTATAGGGATTTAAAAAACATAGATTAAGCATTTCTTGTGGCTCAGACTCTGTGCTAACCATAAGACATGGTCTCTGATCTCAGGACCTTAAGATCTAGTGGAGTTGATGTCCAGAGGTCCAAGCTCATTATGGGAGACAGATAGAAGTATGGTCAGTCTGAAAGGTGTAGTAGTGGGGGTTTGGAGATCTAAGTCAGCCAGGAAGGTATGAGGAGCAAAGTCCCATGTGTATATTATATTGGAGAGGGTCTGAGTTCCAGGACACGCCCACAGAGACCAGACTAGGGACAAATATCAGAGTTTGAAGATTCAGAATGAATATATGAGTCCACACAAAAGTAGAACCAGACTCTGTAGTTCCAGGACAAAGAACATCTTGTTCTGGGCCTGGTTTTCAGGAACCTTCTCAATTGGCACTGAGGAGGACTAGTAGCTGACTAGTATCCTGGACTCTGTGAGGTGCTGCTTGTTTCAACAAAGCTTTGGCTTTTGCAGGAGCCCACAGAATCCAATGGGCTCTCAGAAAATCTCAATAAATCAATCTACAAATGTTTATTGCACATTGATCCTATATATTATATTGGGTGGGTGAGGACTAACTAGCCAACCAGAAAGCTGGTATCATGATAATTGCTATTCTGATTACTTCTGGGGCTCACATTCTAACGAATATGACATGGAGGTTGCTGGCTCTAAAGTTTGACACCTGGGTACACTCATGGATTCAAAAACAATTTTAGAGAGCACCTAAAAGGCACTAAGTCAGACACTAAGGCTAACAATAGTGCATAGGACACTACTTAGGGAGTTCAATTCTAGTGAAAGGACAGACATGCAATTGAGATCTGGGGAGGCCAGCACCATGACTAAAAGGACCACACAGCCCAGTTTGCTGGGAATAATCCCTGTTTATACCTATTGTCCCGGATTATATATTATAATATATAATAGTGCTCTCCTTTTACCCTCAGGTAGAGGTGGGATGGGCCAATGGTCTGTAATTAGAGGCTAAGAAAAGTAATGTAGTGTGCAACCTGACCCCAGAAAGGTGAAACCCAAACAGCCTTCATGCTAGCTATTTATCTGTCACTTCCTCCTCCTCTCTTTTAGGTCTTTTCTTTTTTTTGCCCTGCCTGGATACCTACCACAAGGTTGACCTTCGTCTCCAAACTCTGGAGATACCTTTTCATGAGGTAAGCCAAATGATGGCTTTTGCTTTCTCTATACATTTTCCATGGTCTACCTACCATGGACAAAATGATTATTTATACTCAAAAATAGGAAAGAAAAATAATGATATGGACTACATCAGAACTTAAAACTTTTGTGCATCAAAGGACACAATTAACAGAGTGCAAAGGCAATCTAGGGAATGGGGGAAAATATTTGCAAATCATATATCTCATAAAGGGATAATATTCAATATATATAAAGAACTCATACATCTCAACAACAAAAAAAGTAAACAACCTGATTTAAAAAATGGGCAAAGAACTTTGTGATAGTTAACCTTATGTGTCAGCCTGGCTAGGCCATGATCATTTGACCTATATTTGGCCAAACACATCTGGATGTTACTGTGAAGGTACTTTTTTAGATGGGATTAACATTTAAATCAGCAGACGTTGAGTAAAGCAGATTACCCTCCCTAATGTGGGGTGGGCCTCATCCAATTAATTGAAGGGCTCAAGAAAAAGACTGACCTCCCTTTGAGGAGGAAGGAATTCTTTCAGTAGAAAAGATAAACTCTTCCCTGGGTCTTCAGCCTGAAGATTTTAGACATGCTAGCTTCCATAAGCACATGAGCCAATTCTTTAAATCAGTATTTTTTTCTCTCCCCACCCCAGCATACCTATTATGTGTACATGTGTGTGTGCATATATATGTATGATGAAACCCCAACACACACATACACATTCTATAGTTTCTCTAGAGAACCCTAATACAAACTTAAACAGACATTTCTCAAAGGATGACAAAGAAGATGAAGATATATAAATGGGCAACAAGCATATGAAAAGATGCTCAGCATCACTACATTAGGAAAATACAAATCAATATCACAAAATATCACTTTACACTCATTAACATGGCTACCGTTTTTTTAAAAACCTGGAAAATAACAAGTGTTGAAGAGGATGTAGACAAATTGGAACCCTCGTGCACTGTTGGTAGGAAAATGTAAAATGGTGCAGCCACTGTAGAAAACAGTAGAGCAGCTCCTCAAAAAATTAAGAATAGAATTACTGTATGACCCAGCAATTCCACTTCTGCATATATACCTAAAAGAATTGAAAGTAGGGTCTTAAAGAATAGTTGTACACCTGTGTTCATAACAGCATTATTCACAATAACCAAAAGGAAGAAGCAACCCAAGTGTCTACTGATGACTGAAGAGATAAATAAAATGTGATATATAACCCACAATGGAACATTATTCAGCCTTAAAAAGAAAGGAAATTCTGATATTCTACAAGATAGATGAACCTTGAGGACATTATGCTGACTGAAATAAGCCAATCACACACACACAAAAATACTGTATGATCCTACTCATATGAAGCACCTAGAGTAGTCAAATTCATAGAGACTGAAAGTAGTATGGTGGTTGCAGGGGTTGAGGAGAAGGAGAAATTGGAGAGTTATTATTTCATGGGTACAGAGTTTCAGTTTTACAAGATGAAAGAGTTATGGAGATGGATGGTGGTGATAGTTGCACAATATTATGAGTGTATTCAGTATCACTGGACTGTATACTTAAAAATGGTTAAGATGATAAGTTTTATGGTATATGTATTTTAACACAATAAACAAAATTGGGGGAAAAAAACTCACCCCAATCCTGTTACCCATAGTTAACTGTTGATATTTTGGAGTATATCCTTTCAGATTTTTCAATGTATGTGGTTATATTTACAGATGGGCATATATATATACACATATATCATACCATATATACTGTTTTGTAATGTGTCTTTCTTAACCCAACAATATATTGTGATCATCTTTTCATAAATTAGCTAAATGCTTCTATCCCTTTATTTTAAATGGACATACAGCATTTCATTTAGTGGCTGTATCACAATTTACTCAACCAATTCCCTATTGTTGATGTTAAATTCTTTCCAATTTGTATTCCAATTAGCAATACTGTGAGTAACATCCTTATAGCTAAATCCTTAAAATATGTCCTTACGATCAATATAAAAAGGGAAATGTTAAGACATCTTTCTAGGGCTTGTGATGTATATCATCAAAGCATCCCCTAACGTACACTCTAGCAAGCAACACATTAGAGTGCTTGTTTCCCAGAACATGCTTCTCTTTTAGCAGATGCTTTATTTTGGTATCAGTTTAGAAAGATCTGGTTTGGAATCAACTGAATGTCTTCTTATGAGAAAATTATTTCTGATTTTTTTTACAAAAGGATTTACCACAGGATTAAGTTGTGCATTCTTTCGTGTATTTAATAAAAATTTCATAATTTTCAAAAACATGTCTATTTTAAATAAAGGGTAGGCCAACTCCATTTTTCTCTTGTGGAGAAAATTCACTTTGAACACATTTAGTTCCTCTAACCCCACATAGGAAAGGAGCCCAAGAATCAAGCCTGTCATCCAAACTTTTTTCTGCCTAGATTGTGACCAAAGACATGTTTATAATGGAGATAGATGCCATTTGCTACTACCGAATGGAAAATGCCTCTCTTCTCCTAAGCAGTCTTGCTCATGTATCTAAAGCTGTGCAATTCCTTGTGCAAACCACTATGAAGCGTCTCCTAGCACATCGATCCCTCACTGAAATTCTTCTAGAGAGGAAGAGCATCGCCCAAGATGCAAAGGTACTTAGATAAACATAATGGCCCATATGCTGAAACATTTATCTTTTATTCATTTGTTCATTGGCCATTTATTAAATCTTCTATGGCCGGTTTCATCCCTTAGGGACCATCCCTTTGGGAGCTCATAGCTAGTTAGGAGGTTGCCAAATTGACTCTGAGTCAATTACAGTTATCAGTATGGTGCTTGTTAATCAGTCATTGCCGCAGTTTTTGCTCTCAAACCTACTCCAGTGACTTTAAATTCATCTCCAAGTACTCACCTAGTATTAAGTATTCAGAATGATTGCTGGCAGGAACGGTGGGGTTGGTGGGGATGGACAGGAGGGGTTGGTACACAAAGATGATAAAGCATGGTTCCCAGGAGCTTACTGTCTACCTGGGGAAACAAGCATAATGAGTGCCAAGTTAAATAATAAGTTCAAATAAGACTTTCAGATAACAAAAGCTAAGATGTCATAGACCTTTACATGATGAATTACCCAATCCATTGTCTAGATTTAATCAATTTGGAATTAGAGGGGAAAGAGCAAGAACTGCTTCACAAGCAGCTCCCTCTAGTCCACAGACAGCAAGCTCAGCAAGCTCATTCACGGCCAGGGTCGGTGGCTTTGATTCTTACCAAGGCAGGTAGGCAACAGGTATTCAGAGGAGAAGTGAGAAGACAGCAGGATTCCAGGCAGCTGGCCAATGGAGTGGCAATTACCACCAGCAATGGAGCCTGTCACTGAAGCAGTGGGGACACCCAGGCCCAGAACTGGGTTAGGAGGTTGTGAATCATGGTAGTTGGAAGGAGGACCTCAAATAGAGGGACCCCAAGAATCAAAGGCACTGGTGGCAATTATGCTTTATGGGATGTCCCCCTTCACCCTCCTTTCCTTATTCATCCTTCTCCTTTAAAGGATAAAGTCCAGACACTTGACATTCAAGCTTGCCCTTGTTACACTGATTATAATATATATACAAGTGTTCTTTGACTTATAAACCATCATAAAGCAAAAAATATCGTAAGTCAAAAATGCATGTATCCTAATAAACCCATGATAAAAGTTGAAAATTGTCAAACCATTGCAAGTTGGGGACCACCTATCTAAGACATTAGTTTTCCCAGACTACAACCTCCATAGCAGCAGGGGCTATGTTTTATCCATCTCTTGGTCCTCAGCACGGGCTTGTCACACAGCAGGTAGATAATGTTTTTTGGATAAATAAATAAATGACCCAACTATTGTAGTCTCACCTCTTGCCACCCTTCTCCCACTGAATCTAATACTCCAACCTACTTTAGCTTTTGTCCAGCATTCAGCACTTTTATGCTCCCATTGCCTCCTCTTGGGCTGTATCTTCTGCATCGAATACTTCCCTTTTCTCCACAGGCAAGATTTTATTTGTCCTTTAAGATGCCACCTATTCTGCGACGTCTTTATCAACATTCCTTACTCTCACCCACACCCCCAAATTAGTCTTCTCAAGGTTCTCAATGCACTATGCTTACTGTTTGTCTAACCACTAAAAAATAATGAGAAAATAAGTGTAAAAAGAAGAGTTTGGGTCAACATGGAGAGCTCCATGCCCTGCCCCTCCTTTCCAGAATCCACAGTCGATTTTCTTCCCTCTCCTGTTTCCAACTTCAATCAAGGGGGTGGACGGGACTGGGAAGCAGGAGGAAACTGGAGCCACCAGCATCAGTTGTAGAAGTGAAAACATCCTATAAATGAAAGACATCTGGAAGAGAGACTAGAGACTGGTTCTCAACTCAGTGCATTTTAAAACAGATTTTTAAAATATATCTGTATTAGTTCCTATTACTTCTGTAACAAACTACCACAAACATGGTGGCTTAAAAACAAACAAAAATTATTTTCTTAGTTTCGAAGACCACAGAGTCCAAAATCAGTTTCAATGGGCTAGAGTCCAGGTGTCAGCTGGACCAATTTCTTCTGGAGGTTCTGAGAGGAGAATCCGTTTCCTTGCCTTTTCCAGCATCTGGTGGCTGCCTGCATTTCTCAGCTCGTGGCACCTTCCTCCATCTTTAGAGTGCATCATTCCATTTCCTGCTTCTATCATCATGTCACCTTCTCTTCTTCTGTAGTCAAATCACCATTTGCCTCCCTCTTATAAGGACACCTATAATTACATTTAGGGCCACCTGGATAATCCAGGATAATATCCCCATCTCAAGAGCCTTTAACCTAATCAAACCAGCAAAATCCCTCTTGGGGTAACATTCACAGATTCCAGGGATTAGGACATGGGATATCTTTGGGGACCATTATTCAGCATACCACACCATCTTCAATTGCACAGATATTTATTGGGTGGCACCATGCAAGTTAAACAACTCTTTGCAAGGCACTGTGAAGTTAAATACAACAGGCAAATAATGTCCTTTCAAAGGGAATGTTGTTCCTTAGTACAGAACAATGGCCACCAGGGTTTAGGCATGCTCTCCTCCCACCTGGAGGCTCCCACTGACATCTGAATTCTTCTTTCCACAGGTTGCCTTGGATTCAGTGACCTGTATTTGGGGAATCAAAGTGGAGAGAATAGAAATGTGGGTAGGAAATTAACTAGGAAGAACTGTATGATAAAGGAAAATATTCTGGTTTCATTTTAAATTTTTCATTTGAAAAATTATTTTCACTGAGTACTATAGCCATATCAGCATAAATTTATAAAAAAGAGAAACAAATCACCTAATATCTTACAGCCATAACACAATCACTATAACATTTGGACAAATTACTCTGATTATTTTTTTCTCTATGAATCTAAAAATTGTTTTAGATAAAATTTACATGAAATTTCCCATTTTAGGCCAGGCGCAGTGGCTCACACCTGTAATCCCAGTACTTTGGGATGCCAAGGTGGGTGGATCGCTTGAGGTCAGGAGTTTGAGACTAGCCTGGCCAACATGGTGTAACTCTTGTCTCTACTAAAAATGCAAAAATTAGCTGGGCGTGGTAGCACATGCCTGTAATCCCAGCTACCAGGGAGGCTGAGGCAGAAGAATCGCTTGAACCCGAGAGGCAGAGGTTTCAGTGAGCCAAGATCATGCCACTGTGCTTCAGCCACGACCACAGAGCGAGACTCGATCTCAAAAAAAAAAAAAAAAAAATTAGCCGGGGGTGTTGGCAAATGCCTGTAATCCCAGCTACTCAGGAGGCTGAGGCAGGAGAATCACTTGAACCCGGGAGGCGGAGGCTGCAGTGAGTCGAGATTGCGCATTGCACTCCAGCCCGGGTGACAGAGTGAGACTCTGTCTCAAAGAAAGAAAAAAAGAAATGTCACATTTTTGCTATTTTAAACTGTGGTTTTAGTATAATATATTTACTAAGGGGTACATCCATCACTACTATCTAATTTCAGAACATTTTCATCATCCCAAAAGGAAGCCTGTACTTGTTAAGTGGGAAACCCCCATGTACTCCTTAATCCCTGGCAACCACTAATTTAGTTTCTGTCTCAATGGATTTGCCTCTTCTGGACATTTCACATAAATGGAATCATACAATATATGGCTTTTTGTGTCTGGCTTCTTTTCACTTAGCATAATGTTTTCAAGGTTCAACCATGCTTGAGCATGAATCAGTACTTCATTACTTTTTATGATCAAATAATATTTCATTGTGAGGCTATACCACATTTTATTGGTTCATCAGCTGATGGACATTTAGGTTGTTTCTGCTTTTTGGCTAGTATGAATAATGCTACAGCAAGCATTAATTTGCAAGTTTTTGAGTGAACACGTTTTCAATTATCTTGGGTCTGTATCTAGAAGTAGAATTACTAGGTCACATGGTAACTCCATATTTAACTTTTTGAGGGGCAGCTAACCTGTTTTCCATATATGCATTTTTATAGTTATAATCAGGGTCAAAAGACAATTTTGTACCTCTTATGCAATACATTAAGTGTTGTTCTTATTTGGTCAGTTGTACCCTTTTCAAAATCAATTCTTCTCTTTTATAAACTTGGATGAATTCCCCTTATCTTTATTATCAGTAGTGTGGCTCTTCAAGCCATTGTTCAAATTTATTAGTTGGGGCTTAGATTATATCCTAAGCGGAAAAACTGAGCACAGCTCATCAATACAAAACCTGCTGTGCTGATAATGAGAAACTACAGCTCTACTGTAGCATCAGCAATAATACAAAACTGCATTTGAGGCATCGACCTTGGAGATCTGCCTACTTTTGACCTCAGAAATCTAGGAATGGCACACTCTGGTCACTCCAAATTTGCTACTCATCATGAGACAGCAGTAGAGAGGCTTGCAAGTCTGTGTGAAAGCTTTGGCCCCTAAATCATGGCTGCACACCTACATACCTGCATTCTTTCTTTTTCAGTAAAGATGTGAGGTTGCCAGCTGGGCTTCAGCACTCACTGGCTGTGGAGGCTGAAGCGCAAAGACAAGCCAAAGTGCGGGTGAGCACTCCATCCTTCCACCCAGACTGCTCTTTAGGAAGGCCTGCTCGTGGAGAACATTTCCCCTTTGCTTCCTTACTGTCCATTCATTAGGCACTGGGCAGAAGCTGTCTTGGGCCCTTACAACTCTATTAAAATTGCTCTCTTAAAGTGTGTTAATAGTCCCCTGACTAATGCAACTCCTCTCCCTCTCTGAAGCTACTGATAATAGTGACCACTCACTGCTTGAGTCTCACCTTCCCTCTCTCTCCTTAAAGGCATCTCCTCCACACACATCAATCCCTCTTCTCTAGTGCTGGCATCTTTTCCTGGGTAATCGTAGTCACCCTAACTTCTAACTTCTAGGTATCCCCTAGAACTGTATCCCAAGCTTGGCACAAGTTTTGGAGGGACAACCACGATCAGGGCCCAGTTCCCTCAATGCTAGAGCCAAGAGAAGGCTGTGCTACTCGGCTCCACTCAGGCATGACAGCAAGAAGCAAAGATGTGGCAGCTAGCAGCTTCTGGTAACTGAGGTGTGGGTGAGGGGGCCTTGGGAAGAGGAAAGTGAAGAATGAAGGGAGGCAGATTTCTCTGAAAGAACAGAGAGCAGGTGAAGATAAAAACCTGAACCAGTAAGAGGATCATTGCCTGTGGACCACTGAGGGGAGGCGGGGATGAGGAAGGGGAGGAGGATAGTCCCCAGGGCAGTTGCTTCTAGATCTCTGAGTGAAGTCCTCTTCACCCACTTTCAGGTAGCATTTGTGTAGTGAGCTCAGCACTTTCTCTTCAGAAATGTTTACCCATTCACTTTCCCTGAGTTGGGGGTCACCCTTTCATAACGTCATGACTTTGCATGGAATGCTGGCTAATCTTTTCTCTATGTTGGCAAAATCCTAATCTTTCAAGGCCCACCAGATGCTAATAACTCCCCTAATACTTCATTTATACTTGTGATGGCTCCTAACAAATTCCACCTTAAATTGTGATTAATAGTTTAATCTGTCTCCCCAGCTCAAGACCCTTCAGAAAGAAGAATAAACATGTTCTATGCTTAACCGTGCTTGCCACATAGTAGATGCTCAGGGCTTGTCTGCTGAGTCACACTGCATAGTGGTGAAGCCTTCAGGGAATGAAGAACAATCACTTTGCTTTCGTCACATGTTTTCTAGATGATTGCTGCAGAAGGGGAAAAGGCTGCTTCTGAGTCCCTGAGGATGGCAGCTGAGATTCTGTCAGGCACCCCTGCTGCTGTTCAGCTTCGATACCTCCACACCCTTCAGTCTCTGTCCACAGAGAAGCCTTCCACTGTGGTTTTACCTTTGCCATTTGACCTACTGAATTGCCTGTCTTCTCCCAGCAACAGAACTCAGGGAAGCCTCCCCTTCCCAAGTCCTTCCAAACCTGTTGAGCCACTAAATCCTAAAAAGAAAGACTCTCCCATGTTATAGGAAGGATGGGGCGTAATGTGACTGTAAAGGGGCCTGCCATAGAAAAGCCACATCCCTGAGGGAGGCACTCTGTCCTCATTCCCTGCCCTTCCTTTGGTTGCCATATGGAATGGCCATTGAATGCACGAAGTCACAATGCACCATCCATGAGAAGACAGTGAAATGATGTAATGACAGAGAAGGCAGACAACACATTTCCGTGACTCATCTAGTCAGAGCAATTATGGGAAACAGCTTTGGTCAACATTCTACTTTGGAAATAATTTTGAGTCTAGATGTGGTTAAATTTTGACTTCTGGGAACTTGGTTCAGATGTCCCTTTCACTGTATGTCCTCTGACCCCTTTGGCAAGGTTGCCACAGCTCCCACAGCCCTTCCTACAAGCACCTATCATTGGGCTTGTCACACTCTATTGCTCTTCTGTCCCGAAGATGCAGTCTTCTCTCCAACGATACTACCAAGTCTTAGTTTTCCTCAGCCACACTCAATCTTTTTGCTCCACCCTGAATTCCTCACACCTAACCCTGATAGTTACCTAAAGTGACACTTAAATGTTTCAGAGTGAATGCAAAAAAGAGAGATGTACTTGGAGTCGGATATACAATTTATCCCTAATTAAAGCATTTAAAAGGAATTCTTTTTGTGGAGATTCCTTTTTTAAATAAAGAAATAAATAAAAGGACAAAAACATCTGACACATGTGGCTTAAAATCTGAGGGAGAATCACTATAAATAGTGGGCCGGAGAGTAATCTATTTTCAGTATAGAACTTACCAGCTTGTTTATTTCTTCAAACAGTAATAATATTAGGTAACCTATACATGCCCTGACATATTGTTTTCTTATACAGATATTTCTTAATATAGATACATTTCTCTAAGTCTTATTTTCCATTAATTTGCATTATACAATTAGAAATGCATATCTGCAGAAAAAATAAGCCAATAAGAAAGCATATCTATACTTACAGCAAATTCTCTATAAACTTAAAAAAGTCACTAACATTATAAAACATTACTAACATTACTAAAATAATGTTAGTAAATTCTGAAGCCAAAGGAACAGGCAAAACTCTAAACTATGCAGGGATGCCAAAATATAAATGTGGAATCCAAAAGGCTCTCATATCCAAATAAGTCAAAGGCAGGTAACAAAATCTACCAGACCCAGGAGTATGGTGTCAGAAACAAGAAAGCAAACACTGATGAAGCAGCAACAGGACAAGGGTTGGGGAACTCCTAGGTGATTTCCTAGAATGTCTCATCATCTAGGATGTGGAGCTTGCTTTCATGGACCAGCCGGGGCATGATCATAGGTGGTTTAGCCCATTTAAAGGGTCAATGGCAATCAGAGCACTCCTGAAGTGGGAAATATTTCTCATTATCACTGTGTTGGCCCACACCCATTCCAGTGTATTGGTTATTGGAATTAAGATGGCACCAAGGGTTGTTGGTCACTTTTCACACCATATATGACGGTTCCTGATCTCAGGATAGCAAATTTTGGCATGTGTAATGAAGAAGAAGGTAGAGTCATGCTGGGTCAGGCATAACGGAAGCCAAAAGCAGAACAAGCAGAAGTGAACACCAGGGTAAAAATGGCTTTTATGACTCTTCATACTTCCTTATAACACTGGTTTTTTGTCAAAGGCAGATTTTGCTTGCACATCTGGGGAGTGCCTATGGTATCTCCTATTGTTTGGTTTCCTCTGATGTCTGGCACAGGTCAATATTTAAATTTCTCATTGGCATGCCAGAGGGCTTTCAGGTCTGCTTGATGGCATGTGTTGTCTTTCAAATTAACCAACTGTTGCAGTTGGTGGGCTTGATGAGAAGGAAATAATAGCGATAAGTTGCTATAAAACTGTGTTTAGGTGAAAGAGTATAGTGGATAGTCAAAGGTAAAATTCTTCAGAAACTGGCTAGGTGAGCTGACCCAGGTGCTGCATTCCAACTGGTTACTAATTGTGAAATGATGGCTGGAGGACAAGCTGGAGAGTACAATCAAAAACCATGATATGTTCTAGGAATAGTTTTTTTTTTCCTGATAATTTAATATTAATAGAGTGGCAATAAGCTGATAAACAGGGATAAGATGTTCCAGTTTGGCATTGGAGCCTGCCATGACCAAAATGACATGCCCCTGAGAGTGGGAGAAGTCTATGGCACACTCTATGACAATGGTGTTCCAGGGCATTTGGAGCTGACAGTGATGTGGCATTGGTGTATTCAGACCTGAATTTATTATGCAAGCAGCTAGCTTAAGGGCTGGTATACTGCAGATTGTTGGGCTCAAAATCATCAGAAATGTGGAGGCTTTGAAGGCCTTCCTTAGAAATTCAAGGGCCACCATGGCTCACCAGTAGTGTTATGGTGCAATGGGGGCTCTGCAGTTTGGACTCTCCTATCTAGAAGGCTCAGCAGGTCATTCTGCCAATACGCCTGCAGTCCACATCCTTGGGGACCATGTCTGGATGGCTCTGAGTAAGTATGCATCTCCTTGATGGACTGTTCCTGGCCACTACAATGTTCTTTGGCAGAGTCTATTGGAATTATGAGGTTCCAATAATTCTGGCTTTTGCACAGTAGCTGAGCTGAGCATTAAGTAAAGGATATGGAAGCCAAATCCTTTAAAAGAGAGGTCAACACACTTCCAACGGCTTCTTCTGGGCTTGGAAAGATATTACAGCACTATAGCTGGGAGCTTGGGGTCTGCTCTCAGACATATTAGATTTGATTCAGGCTCTACCATTTACTAACTGTTTAACCTTGGACATATTACTAATCCTGTGTATAAATGGGGATAAAAGTAGGATCCACCTCACAGAGTTGTGATTAAATAAGATAATGCATATGATATGCTTAGCACAATGCTTGCACAAGGTAAATTCTTAATAAATAATGGTGATTACTATTATTCTGGTTTTACCTCAGTAGCAATAAATGACAGCCATGAGGCTGCATCCAAATAAGAGCCTGCTGGCCCCTCCACATGTTGCCTCCATGTGTGAAAGGCAGCCCCGATGGCCAGTAGTGCCTGCTCCCAGGGTGGTTGTTCTAGGACAGAACCAGCTTTAGAACTTGCACATATGGTCTCCTGTTTTTGATTCCCACCATGATATAACAAGCATTTGTTTCAAAGTGCACAGCTGTTCGGGATCATAGTAGAGCAAAAACAGGACAGAAAAGTTTTTCCTCTTGGTGGGCAATAGTTACAGCCCAAACTCAGACAATCCCCCTTTCTTTCTTTCTTACCTGGGTTTGACTGTTTGGATGGCCAGAGTGGGAAATGAGAGATGAATTACCAGTAGTACCTTGTGAACTCCAGGATCTGTCAGACTTCTGGGTAGGGGGTAGGGATGGGGACATTTTGCCTTCTAAAAATCAGTTTGCCTTGGCAAGACAGATCATGGAAACTCTTAATCTTCAGACTTTCAAAAGTGTTTCTCAAGCTGGCCTAGAGGTAGCCTAAAGTATAACTCTGCCAGGTCAGGTGCTCGTGGGACCCAAACCTTGGAAATACCAGAGGATGCCCTCCAAACCGATAGAAGCCACTGCAGTCTTGCAGGTGCCCTTTCATTGGACATTTAAGAATAGAAGCATTGTCCTGGCAGAATGGCACATTGCTGTATAATGGGACTGCTTAGGGAACTTCTGGAAGGCTGCCTTACACGTTCTTTGTTGCACCATTTTAGACAAGCTGCACTTCTCAAAAACCTGCACTCTGCACAGTTCATCTTTGAGGTCAGAGGGATTAGTAGGCTTGCTTAGCAATCCTGAATGGGAGATTGCCTTGAGGCTGTGGCAGACCTGGCTAGAATAAGCTCTCCATTTTTCTGAGGCAGTGGTGGAAATCCTGATGAACCCTAGACACAGCTTCATATCAATATAGCTACAGAATGCCTCAGCCTCAGGCTCACCTAGCAAGCACTGCAGTTTTGCAGGTATGCAGGGCCTACGCAGCAGGGCTACAGCAGTTTTATTCCTAATTTTAGAGAAACTCCTCTGCTTCCTGTGGGGAAATACTTGCTGGTAGATGGATACTTATTTGATTCCAGGAATACCCAGACAGTGATCTAGAGCTTTGGGGCCTGCAAGCAGAATTTCCAGCAGGCTTTAAAAGTGAAATGCAAGATATGTTTCCCAAGTAGTATCTGGGTCATTGACCTCCAGCTAGGAAAGGCCAAGGACAAGAGGAAAGTGCAGTCACTGAATGCTACAAGGTAGCACATAAGAGACCTGACCATAGTCAAGTCAGTGAGACCAATTGTGTGAGTGGGACCAGATCTCTCAGGGGAGAATCTCCTGGAGCCCACGCACACTGAGTTGCTGTAGGTATGTGGTGAAGAGCCAGGCCTGGTGGTTGAGGGGGACTGTCCACTAAGCTTTCTAAGATCCTTAAGTACACCATGGTATGCACTCCCAAAACAGTACCAACTCGGCACTACAGGACATGGAACCTGTCGCCACTGAGATTGGGGGCTGGGACACAGAGGAGTATGATGAGGCTAACCAGTTTCCTCTCTCTGAAGGGCCAGAGCAGCTTTCTAGAAAAATGGACAGCATGGCTCGGTCTGGACATCTAAGCACAGAATGGCTAGTCTCCCATATGCAAGCACAACAGCCTCACTCGGCAGCCTGACTGCCAGTGATGAGCAGCAGAAGTTCCTCCCTCCACTCTGCTTGGGAGACCACTTCAGGGATACCCTGAGAAGGTGTGGCAGGGTCTCAAGGACTATTTAAACCTTCCCACAAAGCAGTTACTTGGGAGAGTGGAACTGGCCAGGCTAACTTGCAGAGAGCAGCAGTGCAGGTGCCCTCCCTGGGGCATACTTTTTTTTTTTTTTAACCACCTAACACTCATTATTGTCTTCCTAACCCCACCCTGATTTCCTTTCCCCATAGTGTGTCCCATCTTAGTGGAACAGCACCGCAAGGCATCCTTCCTTCACTTTAAGGAAGCCAGAGAGACCTGTGAAGTCTTCTCAACATCCCTGGTTCATCCATGGGGAGGTTTGTGACCACAGGGTAGCTTTTTTCTCTCTTGGGACTTTGAGACTTTGGCAGAATAATGTAAGGATGAAATAAATGATTGGTGTTTGTTTGGTGGTAGCACTGGAACAGAGGGTGAGGAACTATTGTGCCTGATCTAAAGCTAGCTGGTTCCTGTCTGTTCCCAGCCTAGTTCTTCAAAACTTTCCTTCAAATCTTTGAACCCCCCAGCATCCTTTCAATACATTATCTTTTTTCATGGGCTTGCAAGAGTAGGTGCTTGTAACAAAACCACCTCAGCTAATGTGGGTCCATGATGCCAATCACCTCATTCTAATTGTAGTGGCAGCAGATATAACTCTGGAATTTAGAGACTAAGCCTTCTACACAATGGAGCTGACATGGTATTTGGCACATTCTAAGGGACAAGGCTCATGTTCAGGGATGGGGCCTACTGATTTGTATGGAAATGACAACTCATGCCTGCAAAGTGGAAAATCAATAAAAATTATTCTGCAACCCCACAAAAAGTCCCCAAATTTTCTAGAGCTATCCAGGAATTTCTCTGGGAAGGAGCAAAGATAAGGCTGGCTCTGTTCCATCAGGCAGCAGCTGTAATTATGAGCCAACAGCTTCAGCTCGTCTGTCATTTGGGCCAGGAGCACTGCTAAGTTTCTGAATAATTTCATGTTTTCTTTTCCCAGAGGTAAAGAGTGGAACTGACCAGACTCCATCTAGTAGTCTTAGGTATATACTAAGGAATGTTGAAACCCATCCCTCACACAGTTTAATGATGGCCAATGACAGGCCTGGCCAGGGTTGGCTTAAATAAAGATGGGGACTCTAGAGTTGGGATTTCTGAGGCTAGAAGAACAGGTAAAGGTCTAAAATTCTAGGAGATAAACCCAAAGAAACACCAAATATGTGGAGTCAATGCAGGTGTAGAAATCTTGCCACAGGTGTTCAGAGATAAGAGCAAAGGCAAGTGAGCCAGGAGCAGTGAGGCAGCAGGGAGCCCTTGCTGAGTGACTGCCCAGAACATCCAGTTGTCACTTGCAACTGATTTTTGCGGGTTAGTCCATCTCTTGTGCCTAGATGGATTCAGGGTCATGAACAGAGCAGACAAATGAGACAGTAAAAGCAAGAAATAGAGATTCTGGGTGAATCTTCAGCAACACAGGCCCCTATGAAGGAAACCATCTGAACAATGGCCTGGTGGCCCTTCACTATTGTGAAACAGTCTGGACATGAGTCCAGTGAGCTGGGGGCTCTGACACCAATCAGCTCTGTGACCGTGTCTTATAATCACTGGGCCTCAGTTTTATCTTCTGAGAATATCTCCTCCACCTACTTTGCAGGGTTATTGCAAAGATCAGATAAATTATAAAAATGTCAGAAATCATAAGAAATCTGAAAATGCTGCAGAAACCTAACAGCATTGTCAAGATTTTCTCTCTTCTCTTTATTTATTTTTTTTTTTTTTTGAGATGGAGTCTTGCTCTGTTGCCCAGGTTGGAGTGCAGTGGCGCGATCTCAGCTCACTGCAACCTCCACCTCCTGGGTTCAAACGATTCTCATGCCTCAGCCTCCTGAGTAAGGTGGGACTACAAGTGTGCACCACCATGCCTGGCTAATTTTTGTGTTTTAGTAGAGACGGGGTTTTGCCACGTTGGCGAGTCTGGTCTCGAATTCTTCACCTCAAGTGATCCTCCCACCTTGGCCTCCCAAAGTGCTGGGATTACAGGCGTGAACCACCGTGCCCAGCCTAGATCTTCTCTTTTAAATTCAAAAACTAATGTTTTTTTATTTGCCAGTCTTGTCTGCAGAGTTCAAAGTTTTCAAAAAGCATTATTTTCTTGAGAGAAACTGACATTTCACAGACCTCTGTTACGAAATCAGTTGAAGAGGCTAGCAAACTTGCACAAGCTATTTTTAATGCGGGAAGTGAGCTAATGCACCTGACTCCCTACAGCCATAGCTGTGACTTAAAGAGAAAATGCTCTTGGGTTGTAGGTTATGGCTTTTCTAGTGGCTGTTACAAAGGGAGTCCCTCCAACTGAGCCACATCAGCTCTATAACGCAGTGATATCTGGGGTGTGTTCAGTGGATAGAGCCATTGTGAACCCCAGAGCTCTGTGGACACTACTTGGGTTTTGTTTTGTCATTGGATTTAGTCTGGATTCCAGATTTAATGTTGAGAGCACCGTCCTTGCATGGTACCTCTAAAAAGACAAAAACAGCTAGAATATTGTAGTAATAATATCTTATATTTACTAAGGGTTTTTAATTTTACAAAGCAGTTTTACATTTTTTCTGCCTGGGTAACCCTCAAGCTACAAATAAGCTATGTGCCACAAATTTGACTCTAAATTGGTTATTGGCATTCAGAATGCATTTCCCAAGTTCAAGTGTGGTCATTTAACTGTTTGAGTTCTGGGTCCTGGGGCAGGACAGAATGTGGTCAAGGAGTGAAGAAGAGAAAGAAGAACATCTCCTCCTTCCCTCTTGTACACAACCGAAGCTTGGTGAAAAAAAATTCAAATGGAAACAGTCTTCAGAATCTTCCCTTAACCATTCCTGAGCCCTTCTGTTGTCTCCCCAACCCTTTCTTTCCAGGCTCCTGTGCACAGACCTTGATGGCCTCTGGCCATCAAGCCTGCTCCCCGCAACATGCACGTGAAAAACAGCCCCGTGACGCTGCTTCCCAATTTGATTCCTTCAGACTGGCTGCTGCCATCTCCATCTTACATGTGGTTGCCTTTGTATTACTATTTGCACTTTATATTACTGTTAGTGTAACTTCTCCACACCCAACTGTAGACCCCACTGAGATCCAGGACTAAGCCATATTCATCTTTGCAAACTTCCCTCTTGATTCCTTTTTCAGTCACAGCTCAGAGCACAGTGATTTGCTAATTATTAAAAATACTGACATAAAAATAAAAATAAATACATCCCCTACTCTGTCCAGGTCTTCTCTTTACTCAGCATTCACAAGGCTCCTGCCGTTACCACAATATAATTTTCTATTCCTTCACTGCACAACTCTCAGGAAAAAAGTGATTTTATTGCACTAATATATATAAATATAGCAGTGCCAGATTGCTCCAGAGGTATCTGCATTTTTTTCAAGGGGCTACCTGCTAACTCTAAGGATGGATTTAACCTATGGATTTTCTGGAGACTCTGTTTAGGTCCCTTGCAGGGCACAGGGACTGCCGTGAGTAGGAGGCAACTCTCCTCAGCTTTGCAAGGCATCTCATCTTCCACTTCAGAGCCCCCTGGCAATGATTTTGCTGGTGGTTTTTGGAAGGAGGGGGAAGGGTGGCTGGGTGTCTGTGTAAATTACTGTTTGCAGGCTGGGGACTAACTTTATGTAGCTATTCTCTACCTTAAATAATTAAAACTAGCCAGTTTTCCCAGCACCATTTATTAAATAGGGAATCCTTTCCCCATTGCTTGTTTTTCTCAGGTTTGTCAAAGATCAGATAGTTGTAGGTAAGCGGCGTTATTTCTGAGGGCTCTGTTCTGTTCCATTGATCTATATTTCTGTTTTGGTACCAGTACCATGCTGTTTTGGTTACTGTAGCCTTGTAGTATAGTTTGAAGTCAGGTAGTGTGATGCCTCCAGCTTTGTTCTTTTGGCTTAGGATTGACTTGGCGATGCGGGCTCTCTTTTGGTTCCATATGAACTTTGAAGTAGTTTTTTCCAATTCTGTGAAGAAAGTCATCCCTTCCTTACACCTTATACAAAAATCAATTCAAGATGGATTAAAGATTTAAACGTTAGACCTAAAACCATAAAAACCCTAGAAGAAAACCTAGGCATTACCATTCAGGACATAGGCGTGGGCAAGGACTTCATGTCCAAAACACCAAAAGCAATGGCAACAAAAGACAAAATTGACAAATGGGATCTAATTAAACTAAAGAGCTTCTGCACAGCAAAAGAAACTACCATCAGAGTGAATAGGCAACCTACAACATGGGAGAAAATTTTCGCAACCTACTCATCTGACAAAGGGCTAATATCCAGAATCTACAGTGAACTCAAACAAATTTACAAGAAAAAAACAAACAACCCCATCAAAAAGTGGGTGAAGGACATGAACAGGCACTTCTCAAAAGAAGACATTTATGCAGCCAAAAAACACATGAAAAAATGCTCATCATCACTGGCCATCAGAGAAATGCAAATCAAAACCACTATGAGATATCATCTCACCCCAGTTAGAATGGCAATCATTAAAAAGTCAGGAAACAACAGGTGCTGGAGAGGATGTGGAGAAATAGGAACACTTTTACACTGTTGGTGGGACTGTAAACTAGTTCAACCATTGTGGAAGTCAGTGTGGCGATTCCTCAGGGATCTAGAACTAGAAATACCATTTGACCCAGCCATCCCATTACTGGGTATATACCCAAATGACTATAAATCATGCTGCTATAAAGACACATGCACACGTATGTTTATTGCGGCATTATTCACAATAGCAAAGACTTGGAACCAACCCAAATGTCCAAAAATGATAGACTGGATTAAGAAAATGTGGCACATATACACCATGGAATACTATGCAGCCATAAAAAATGATGAGTTCATATCCTTTGTAGGGACATGGATGAAATTGGAAACCATCATTCTCAGTAAACTATCGCAAGAACAAAAAACCAAACACTGCATATTCTCACTCATAGGTGGGAATTGAACAATGAGATCACATGGACACAGGAAGGGGAATATCATACTCTGGGGACTGTGGTGGGGAGGGGGGAGGGGGGAGGGATAGCATTGGGAGATATACCTAATGCTAGATGACGAGTTAGTGGGTGCAGCGCACCAGCATGGCACATGTATACATATGTAACTAACCTGCACAATGTGCACATGTACCCTAAAACTTAAAGTATAATAAAAAATAAAAAATAAAAAATAAAAAAAAAAAAAAAAAAAAAAATAATTAAAACTTCTCAGTTCTGGATTTAACCGAATCCTCAAGACTTTCGTGGGAATGGACAAAACTAAAGTCCCACATTCCATATTGAGGTAACCTCTCTAGTTTAACAAGTAGGCTTTTTGGATGGTTTGCTTATTTATCTTCCTAAATCTAGAAAAGGTCCAGTTTTCAAATTATCAGGATAAAAGTACATTCAGAATATAAGAAGATGAAATTTTAAAAATTCATGAAAACTCTCTCACATACATTCAAACCTAAAACTAAGGACTGATTGTCAGACTTGTAATAAATGACATTTTCGCCAGTTCAGAGTTGAAAGGAGTAGAAAAAATGAATTCACACTCTATAGGGTTAATGTCCCTGTACCTAGGGCCAGGGGCTGCGAGCAGTTGGCTAACTTCACTGCTTTTGCTGAGGGGCAGGTGGAGATAGGACTGACAGAGAAAAACGGAAAGTAGATGTCTTTCCAGTACTATCCTTTGCACCAGGAACTGTCCTGGGAACAGATCACAGGTTGGAGATGAAAGCAAAAATAAAAAAATAGCCTCTAATATTAGAAATATTGAGAACTGCTTGTGGGCATATTGCAGCACTAATTAGAAATAAGAAAATGAACAATTAAATTCCTCTCCCTATAACATAAAGTATCTGTAAAAATCATATGAAGTCAAACACGTACCAAAAAATAAAGATAACACTTCCTACAAACCTCTATTACCCAGAGACAATGTCTGTCAATATTTGGGCATATTTCTTTCTGGTCTTTTTTCTGCCTTTAAAAAATGATGTCATACCCTGTTTCTTGCATTTGATAGTTAACATAAAATTTCCCATGTCACTAAAAACTCCTTTAAACACCATTTTAATAGTTGTGTAATATTTATGTATATTAATACAGCATGATTTATTTAATCTTTCATGATTGAACATGTAGGTTGTTTCTATTTTTTCTATTATACACAATGATACACTGAGCATCTTTGTATATTAATTTTGTGTATTTAGGATTATTAAGATTCTCACGTCTGAAATTATTATGCATATATTATCATGCATATATTATCATGCATATTATCACGCAATATTATTATGCATATTATCATGCATATATTATGCATATATTAACATGCATATATTATAAATATATGCATGTTTTAAAGGGATAGCCATACATACTATCAAATTATTTTCTAAAATGGTTGTATGTGTTTGTCTACTCACAAGTATTACCTGTATAACTATTATATGCTGCCACTTCTAATCAGCATTGTGTTCTTTTATTAAAAAAAAAAAAAAAAAAAAAAACGGATTTTCCGGCAAGATGGCCAAATAGGAACAGCTCCAGTCTGCAGCTCCCAGTAAGATCAATGCAGAAGACGGGTGATTTCTGCATTTCCAACTGAGGTACCTGCTTCATCTCATTAGGCCTGGCTGGACAGTGTGTGCAGGCCATGGAGGGAGAGCCAAAGCAGGGCAGGGCGTCGCCTCATCCAGGAAGTACAAGGAGTCAGGGTATTTCCCTTTCCTAGCCAAGGGAAGCCATGAGAGACTGTACCAGGTGCGACGGTACACTCTTGCCAAAATACTATGCTTTTCCCATGGTCTTCGCAACCCACAGACCAGGAGATTCCCTCTGGTGCCTGGCTCAGCGGGTCCCCCACCCACAGAGCCCAGCAAGCTAAGATCCACTGGCTTGAAATTCTTGCTGCTAGGGCAGCAGTCTGAGATAGACCTGGGATGCTGGAGCTTGGTCGGGGGAAGAGCATTCGCTATTGCTGAGGCTTGAGCAGGTGGTTTTATGCTCACAGTGTAAACAAACCCATTGAGAAGCTCAAACCAGGTGGAGCCTACCGCAGCAGTGAGGCCAACTGCCTCTCTAGATTCCACCTCTGTGGGCAGGGCATATCTAAACAAAAGGCAGCAGCCCAAGTCAGGGACTTATAGAAAAAAGCCTCATCTCCCTGGGACAGAGCACCTGAGGGAAGGGCAGCGGTGGGCACAGCTTCAGCAGACTTAAATGTCCCTGCCTGACAGCTCTGAAGAGAGCAGTGGTTCTCCCAGCATGGCGATCAAGCTCTGATAACAGACAGACTGCCTCCTCAAGTGGGCCCCTGACCCCCGTGTAGCCTGACTGGGAGATACCTCCCAGTTGGGGCCGACAGACACCTCATACAGGAGAGCACTGGCTGGCATCTGGCAGGTGCCCCTCTGGGACAAAGCTTCCAGAGGAAGGATTGGGCAGCAATATTTGCCGCTCTGCAGCATCCGCTGATGATACCCAGGCAAACAGGGTCTGGAGTGGACCCCCAGCAAACTCCAACAGACTTGCAGCTGAAGGACCTGTTAGAAGGAAAACTAACAAACAGAAAGGAATAGCATCAACATCAAAAAAAAGGACATCGACACCAAAACCCCATCCATAGGTCACCAACATCAAAGACAAAATGTAGATAAAACCACAAAGATGGGGAGAAACCAGCACAGAAAGGCTGAAAATTCCAAAAACCAGAACACCTCTTATCCTCCAAAGGATCACAACTCCTCACCAGCAAGGGAACAAAACTGGATGGAGAATGAGTTTGATGAGTTAACAGAAGTAGGCTTCAGAAGGTGGGTAATAACAAACATCTCCGAGCTAAAGGAGCATGTTCTAACCCATCTCAAGGAAGCTAAAAAAGATTAGACGAAAATGATTGAAAAAAGATTAGACGAAATGGCTAACTAGAACAACCAGGGTAGAGAAGAACATAAATGACCTGACGGAACTGAAAAACACAGCATGAGAACTTCGTGACGCATACACAATCTTCAATAGCCAATTAGATCAAGCAGAAGAAAGGATTATCAGTGATTGAAGATCAAATTAATAAAATAAAGAGAGAAGAAAAGATCAGAGAAAAAAGAGTGAAAAGAAATGAACAAAGCCTCCAAGAAATATGGGACTATGTGAAAAGACCGAATCTACGTTTGATTGGCGTACCCGAAAGTGACGGGGAGAATGGAATCAAGTTAGAAAACACTCTTCAGGATATTATCCAGGAGAATTTCCCCATCCTAGCAAGGCAGGCCAATATTCAAATTCAGGAAATACAGAGAACACCACAAAGATATTCCTTGAGAAGAGCAACCCCAAGACACATATTTTCAGATTCACCAAGATTGAAATGAAGGAAAAAATATTAAGGGCAGCCAGAGAGAAAGGTTGGGTTACCCACAAAGGGAAGCGCATCAGACTAACAGCAGATCTCTCAGCAGAAACCCTACAAGCCAGAAGAGAGTGGAGGCCAATATTCAACATTCTTAAAGAAAAGAATTTTCAACCCAGAATTTCATATCCAGCCAAACTAAGCTTCATAAGTGAAGGAGAAATAAAATCCTTTACAGACAAGCAAATGCTGAGAGATTTTGTTTCCACCAGGTCTGCCTTACAAGAGCTCCTGAAGGAAGCACTAAACATGGAAAGAAACAATCGGTACCAGTCACTGCAAAAACATGCCAAATTGGAAAGACCATCGACACTATGAAGAAACTGCATCAACTAATGGGCAAAATAACCAGCTAGCATCATAATGACAGGCTCAAATTCACATATAACAATATTCACCTTAAATGTAAATGGGCTAAATGCCCCAATTAAAAGATACAGACTGGCAAATTGGATAAAGAGTCAAGACCCATCGGTGTGCTGTATTCAGGAGACCCATCTCCTGTGCAAAGACACACATAGGCTCAAAATAAAGGGATGAAGGAAGATCTACCAAGCAAATGGAAAACAAAAAAAGGGGTTGAAATCCCAGTATCTGATAAAACTGACTTTAAACCAACAAAGATTAAAAGAGACAAAGAAGGCCATTACATAATGGTAAAGGGATCAATGCAACAACAAGAGCTAACTCTCCTAAATATATATGCACCCAATACAGGAGCACCCAGATTCAGAAAGCAAGTTTTTAGACACCTACAAAGAGACTTAGACTCCCACACAATAATAGTGGGAGACTTTAACACCCCACTGTTAATATGAGACAGATCAATGAGACAGTAAATTAACAAGGATATCCAGGACTTGAACTCAGCTCTGGACCAAGTAGACCTAATAGACACCTACAGAATTCTCCATCCCAAATCAATAGAATATACATTCTTCTCAGCACCACATCACACTTATTCTAAAATTGACCACATAATTGGAAGTAAAACACTCCTCAGCAAATATAAAAGAGCAGAAATCACAACAAACTGTCTCTCAGACCACAGTGCAATCAAATTAGAACTCAGGATTAAGAAACCCACTCAAAACTGCACAACAACATGGAAACTGAACAACCTGCTCCTGAATGACTACTGGGTAAACAACAAAATGAGGGCAGAAATAAAGATATTCTTTGAAGCCAATGAGAATGAAGACACAACATACCAGAATCTCTGGGACACATTTAAAGCAGTGTGTAGAGGGAAATTTATATCACTAAATGCTCACAAGAGAAAGCAGGAAAGATCTAACATTGACACCCTAACATCACAATTAAAAGAACTAGAGAAGCAAGAGCAAACAAATTCAAAAGCTAGCAGAAGACAGAAATAACTAAGATCAGAGCAGAACTGAAGGAGATAGAGACACAAAAAACCCTTCAAAAAATCAATGAATCCAGGAGCTGGTTTCATGAAACATTAACAAAATAGATAGACTGCTAGCAAGACTAATAAAGAAGAAAAGAGAGAAGATTCAAATAGATGCAATAAAAAATGATAAAGGGGATATCACCGCTGATCCCACAGAAATACAAACTACCATCAGAGAATACTATAAACATCTCTATGCAAATAAACTAGAAAATCTGGAAGAAATGGATAAATTCCTGGACACATACACCCTCCCAAGACTAAACCAGGAAGACGTCAAATCTCTGAATAGACCAATAACAGGTGGTGAAATTGGGCCAATAATTAATAGCCTACCAACCAAAAAAAGTCCAGGACCAGATGGATTCACAGCCAAATTCTACCAGAGGTACAAAGAGGAGCAGGTACCATTCCTTCTGAAACTATTCCGAATAATAAAAAAAAGGGAATCCTGCCTAACTTATTTTATGAGGCCAGCATCATCCTGATACCAAAATCTGGCAGAGACACAACAAAAAAAGAGAATTTTTGACCAATATCCCTGATGAACATTGATGAAAAAATCCTCAATAAAATACTGGCAAACCAAATCCAGCAGCACATCAGAAAGCTTATCTACCACGATCAAGTCAGCTTCATCCCTGGGATGCAAGGCTGGTTCAGCATATGCAAATCAATAAACGTAATCCATCAAATAAACAGAACCAATGACAAAAACCACATGATTATCTCAATAGATGCAGAAAAGGCCTTCAACAACAGCCCTTCATGCTAAAAACTCTCAATAACTAGGTGATGATGGAACGTATCTCAAGATAATAAGAGCTATTTATGACAAACCCACAGCCAATATCATACTGGATGGGCAAAAACTGGAAGCATTCCCAGCACAAGACAAGGATGCCCTTTCTCACCACTCCTATTCGACATAGTGTTGGAAGTTCTGGCCAGGGCAATCAGGCAAGAGAAAGAAATAAAGGGTATTCATTGGAAAAGAGGAAGTCAAATTGTCTCTGTTTGCAGATGACATGATTGTATATTTAGAAAACCTCATCATCTCAGCCCAAAATCTCCTTAAGCTGATAAGCAACTTCAGCGAAGTCTCAGGATCAAAATCAATGTGTAAAAATCACAAGCATTCCATGCTATACACCAATAACAGACAAACAGCCAAATCATGAATGAACTCCCATTTATAATTGCTACAAAGAGAATAAAATACCTAGGAAAACAACTTACAAGGGATGTGAAGAACCTCCTCAAGGAGAACTACAAACCACTGCTCAATGAAATAAAAGAGGACACAAACAAATGGAAGAACATTCCATGCTCATGGATAGGAAGAATCAATATCATGAAAATGGCCACACTACCCAAGGTAATTTGTAGATTCAATGCTATCCCCACCAAGTTGCCACTCACTTTCTTCACAGAATTGGAAAAATCTATTTTAAATTTCATATGGAACCAAAAAAGAGCGCACAGAGCCAAGACAAGCCTAAGCGAAAAGAACAAAGCTGGAGGCATCACGCTACCTGACTTCAAACTATACTACAAGGCTACAGTAACCAAAACAGCATGGTACTGGTACCAAAACAGATATATAGACCAACAGAACAGAACAGAGGCCTCTGAAATAACACCACACATTTACAACCATCTGATCTTTGACAAACCTGACAAAAACAAGCAATGGAGAAAGGATTCCCTATTTAATAAATGGTGTTGGGAAAACTAGCCAGCCATATGCAGAAAGCTGAAACTGGATCTCTTCCTTACACCTTATACAAAAATTAACTCAAGATGGATTAAAGACTTAAATGTAAGACCTAAAACCATAAAAACCCTAGAATAAAACCTAGGCAATACCACTCAGGACATAGGCATGGGCAAAGACTTCATGACTAAAACACCAAAAGCAATAGCAACAAAAGCCAAAATAGACAAATGGGATCTAATTAAACTAAAGAGCTTCTGCACAGCAAAAGAAACTATCAGCAGACTAAACAGACAACCTGCAGATTGGGAGAAAATTTTTGCAATCTATCCATCTGACAAAGGGCTAATATCCAGAATCTACAAAGAACTTCAACAAATTTACAAGAAAAAAGCAAACAACACCATCAAAAAGTGGGCAAAGGATATGAACAGACACTTCTCAAAAGAAGACATTTATGCAGCCAACAGACACATGAAAAATGCTCATTATCAATGGTCATCAAAGAATGCAAATCAAAACCACAATGAGAGGCCATCTCACACCAGTTAGAATGGCGATCATTAAAAAGTCAGGAAACAACAGATGCTAGAGAGGATGTGGAGAAATAGGAACGCTTTTACACTGTTGGTGGGAGTGTAAATTAGTTCAACCATTGTGGAAGACAGTGTGGCGATTCCTCAAGGATCTAGAACTAGAATTACCATTTGACCCAGCAATCCCATTACTGGGTATATACCCAAAGGATTATAAATCATGCTACTATAAAGACACATGTACACGTATGTTTATTGCAGCACTATTCACAATAGCAAAAACTTGGAACCAACTCAAATGTCCATCAATGATAGACTGGATAAAGAAAATGTGGCACATATACACCATGGAATACTATGCAGCCATAAAAAAGGATGAGTTCATGTCCTTTGTAGGGACATGGATGAAGCTGGAAACCATCATTATCAGCAAACTATCACAAGGACAGAAAACCAAACACCGCATGTTCTCACTCATAAGTGGGAGTTGAACAATGAGAACACATGGACACAGGGAGGGGAACATCACACACTGGGGCCTGTCAGGGGGTCGGGGGCTGAGGGAGGGATAGCATTAGGAGAAATACCTGATGTAAATGATGAGTTGATGGGTGCAGCACACCAACATGGCACATGTATACCTATGTACCAAACCTGCACGTTGTACACATGTTTCCCAGAACTTAAAGTATAATAAAAAAAAGAAAAAAAAAAAACCTTTGCCAGTTTTGTAAATAAAAATTGTATCTGAGCTACTTTATTCATTCACAATTGTTATTCATTTGGTTTTCCTTTTTGTGAGTTGTCCGAATAAGATGGTTATGTGATTAAAATATGCACATTCCTATGAGAAGTATAAACTAGTAGATTAGCACCAAATATATTAATGTTCTTCTACAATATTTGTGGCCCAGTCAAATTTTCTTTCATAAATACAACCTGAATAAAGCAAAATACGAAGCAATCCTTACCCTTCTTTGGAGATTTTGAGGAATTTTCTGCTGACCTGACTTCTTCTTCTTCTTGTTTTTCTTCTTCTTCTTTTACTTCTCTTTCATCTTGATTTTCTTTCTCTTCTTTAGACTCCTTTCTTGATGTCATGACTAATTCCTCTAGATCTTTATTTTTTATAAGGGTATGATGAAGTTTCTCATATGCATCTTCAAACTTCTCCTCTGCCTGTCTGGCTCTATTTTCAACCTCCCTGATATGGAAGAGAAGAAACACAACAAAATAGAAAGGGTTGAAAAAGTATTTTTGATTTCGAAACTCATTTTCTAAAAAGGCAGTGAGATTAGATGAATGTGTCTGAAGGGTAGAAATAAGGGAAGCAACAGCATCAATGATTAACTGAGAACTGGGGGCCCAGGAGCGACTCTGAATGCTAATGTCAGAGTAGAAATCATGCTGCTATTTAAGAATATATTTATCACTTCTTAGTAAAATCTGATTTGGGGTATCTGGAATTCTCCATCAATGGCCAGGGAACTCCCTTTCAAGAGTTAATTTTGGCTTCTCTTAATTGACGTGATCCAACAAACTAAATTCAACAGAGTCACTTCTTTTCTAGCACCTCTAAAACCAAATTTTTACAATCAAAGAAACCAGCTTGAGATGTGCTTCTTAGCTACTACAGCACGTTATATGTCTACATGGCTACGCTCTTCTCCTGGCATCCCCAGCCATCTTAACTATACCGCCCTTTCTACTCTGAGTTATGTAACATTCTTTCCCAAGCACAATAGTTTCTCCTAGTTTCATCTATTTCCCTAAGTTATCTCTTAGAAACAAACATTGAATTGGATCACTCTAACAACCCCCTCCAACACACACAAATAGTTTGACTTCCTCTATCTTTCCACTGTAGTTAAGAATGGATGTTTCCACCAGGGCAGTGTAGTTTACTGCCTCTAGCAGAACATGTGGAGATACACATCCCCCTAATGTGGATAAAGAAAGCAGGAGAGCCAAAGGGAAGCCAAAAAGTGTGAATTTCTCAGTCAAACCTTCTGGCCAGCCATTTTCATCCTCTTACCATTGTGTTGACTCATACTTACAGTAACTTCTCCTGCATATGTTCAATTACAGCCATTGCTTCAAGATATTTTTGGGCCAATGTACCTTGCTTAGCTGACTCTCTCTGACAGAGGAAATATGAGATATGAATGAACTGACAGTCTCAACAATTAGTATTCTACTTTTTTAGGATGTTCTGGATCAAACCTTCTAGAATATTCTTTGTCTACTACCCATATCTATCTAATAGATGGTTAAGCACACCCTTAATACCAAAAAAAAAAAAAAAAGGTATTGTCTCTGGTCCAATAGCATAGAAGCTTCCAAATTACTCGTGCTTCAGGTGAATAAGAATTTGATTTGAATTGTAAAGAAGAAGCAGGGGAAACAGTAACAACAAAAAGAAACAGAGAAATAAAAAAAGATTTAAAAAATAAGGAGAAGGATCAACATGTTTCTTTATAAGTCAAGTTAAAGATCAAGGAAGCTAACTTGTATATCTGTCTTACTAATAATTTACTTCACTAAGAATGTAACATTGCAAAATCCAATGAAGTCTTTAAATTCCTTAGGGGACTTCATAAATATCAGTTAAAGATGTAGATCTTGCCAGGCAAAGAAAATATAGAAAAAAGATAACCTCTTTAATTTATTTTGACTCTATATAAGAGGAAGGTGAGAGAGGAAATTTAGAGGACAAAAACTATAAGCATATTTTTAATTGAATATTAACATTTTCCCAGAACAATATACTTTTAAAGTCTCATTTATCCATGTCTCTCAAGCAGTGTCAAGTACAAGGTAAAGTCTACATTATAGATGGAAGGAGAGATAGAAGAGGGTGGACAGCCTGCCACAATCACAGCATGATCCGGTGGGCTAAAGCAAGCCTGCATCTAAGCCTCTCATCCTCAATCACACATCCCATCATACCACTATACCTTTTTCTAAAAGAGAAAAGAACCTGTGTTAGTCTCTTCACTATTTATTTATTTATTTATTTATTTATTTATTTATTTATTCTTTTTCTTTTATAGAGACTGGATCTTGCTCTGTCACCCAGGCTACAGTGCAGTGGCACAATCATAGCTCACTGCAGTCTTGACCTCACAGGCTCAAGCAATCCTCCCACCTCAGCCTCCCAAGTGGCTGGGACTACAGGTGCACACCACCATGCCCAGCCAATTTTTAATTTTTTAGGTAGAGATTGGGTCTTGCTATGTTGCCCAGGCTGGTCTTGAACTCTTGGCCTCAAGTGATCCTCCTGCCTCAGCCTCCCAAGTGCTGAGATTATAGGCACTGGCCACCACACTTGGCCAACTTCTTCCCTTTTATGCTAGATATTAGACTCTTATTTTCTCTGTCACATATTTTTCTCTTTCTGTTTTGTTGCTTCTTTTGGGTAACTTGTTTGGAAAGTACACACTATCATTTTTCACCCTGAATCTAAGGTATGTGATGTGGCTGTGCCTGCCTGGCACACACTACTAACTTATTTGTTCTTTTAAAAGAAAGGGTTTCAGAGCAGAGGCTTCCAGAACTGGAATTCCACACATGGTTTACAGCCCTATGAAACAACTAAAACTATCAGTAGAATCCAAGGTAAACCAGGATTGTCCACTACTACCTGCGTGCATTTGAGCCTTCTGACTCTCTCCTCATTCTGTCAATAGATATAAATTTAGTTACAATATGCTAGGAAAACATCCCTTTCTTTTGATACTGGCAAGTACAGATTAATGTTTTGTGGTCCATTTCAAGTCCTTCAATAGGAGAGCTTCAGACTGTGGTCTGAAATGACATTTTGGACATTCCCATGGTCTGAAATGCTGGTTGTGGGGCTGCTAGCATCCTCCATGTGTGCCAGATGGCAATCCCCCATGCATCAACCATATACTGATGCAGATGCCTCAAGGCTAATTACAGTTACTGCCACAAGCCTTCTTCTCAGACTCCAAACCTTCCTCTGGCTTTTATGATATTTTACTCACTATATGACAGAGACAAACATGGACCATGCGGCTCTTGTAATCAATTGCATTGGACCCTCCTTGCTTGTGCCTATGTGCTGTAGCTTCCAGTTAGTCTCCGTCTGACATCAATTCTGCCTTTAGGTTTTTTAGCTTGGTCCTCCTGGGGTTTGACTCTACTAATGGGCTTTGGGTTGCATCTCTATGGCTTGGGCATGCCTCAGGGAAGATCCCACTCCAGGCTCAGCTCCTTGGGATTCAGTTCTGGACCCCTAGTTGGACTGGGTGCTCCTAGCAGCTTTGGACTATTCTCTGAGTACCAATATCCCCAAATATCAATCAACCTTGTCCCCTACTAGAATAGCACAATTAGGCCCCTTCTGTTTGAGCA
Organism: Pan troglodytes; assembly: GCF_028858775.2. NCBI lineage: Eukaryota > Metazoa > Chordata > Mammalia > Primates > Hominidae > Pan > Pan troglodytes. The sequence continues at coordinate 69,586,014 of NC_072398.2, forward strand.
CCTGGTGATTGAAGCCACTTTTGCAAAATTATGATGTTAAGATAAATCTGATGGGGCTGACTCCATCTTGCTTGAGTCTCACAGGCTGGCTGACTTGGCTCATTCCTGGGCATGGGCAAAGTTTAAATGATAATAGCTCTTCCCCAAAACGAAACTACTAAACTACCCTTGTAAAACTAATGAAAGGCCACCAAGTTAGGAGTATGAGAGGGACCTGAATTCAGCCATTATTCCAGAGGTCACAAGATTTGCAACTTCCCTAATTATGCCTATAAATAACATCATTATTGTAGAACCTAAGGTTGGTATTTTGAGATGTCTTTTCAAGCTTCTGACAACAGGATGGTGCCACTCTGACTCATAACTCAGGTAGTCCTGTGGCCCCCACAGGACTGTTACACCAAAACTCCAGCATCAAATCTTAGAATATGGACTCAGTGCATGAGGACCATTTTCCATACCCCATGATTGCATCCCCAACCAATAAGCAACACCCATACCCTGGCCCCCTGCCTACCAAACTATCTTGGAAAAAGCATAACCTTTGAGCCTTCAAGAAGATCAATTTGAGTAGTAACTCCATCTCCTACGTGGTGTGGCCAGCTTCATGTCAATTAAACTCTTTCTTTACTGCAATGCTGTGGTCCCAGCTAATTGATTGTGTCTGTGCAATGGATAGGAAGGACCCACTGGGAAGTTACATGATCCCATTCTACTTGTGCAGTACTCCAGCCACCATTCCACAGGAAGAATGTGATTCTTCTTGGCTTCCAGGAACTTGCAAGTAATTGTACATCCAGATGGCATTTTAGTTCTTTCTCCAGACTTTTTGGTTAATCAGAACCTAGACAGTTTGGTCTTTAGTGATTTGTAGTAGCAGCAGCAACTTTTCAAAAGCTTAGAGATGGACTTACTGGTCCATGTTCTCTTTACCTGGGCTATCCACATGGCACTGCCAGTGTCACACAGAATGGCAGTATCTGGGAGCAGTGGACCTCACACTATCAAAGACATGCGATACTCCTCAGTTTTGTCCCAGGCTGCAGGCTCCTAGTCTCCTGACTGCTTCCTGCCTGGCTCCAGGGCCTAGCCTGGACGGCATACCAGAGTTCTAACTTTAGAGAAGCAAGTCTGAGGCAGGAGGGCTTGTAGCTGGGACTGGTGGGGGTTAGCAGATAAAAAGCTGCTACCTGTTGTCTTTGTCTCCTTTTTAAAAAATTTTGGCCGGGCGTGGTGGCTCACGCCTGTAATCCCAGCACTTTGGGAGGCCGAAGCAGGCAGATCATGAGGTCAGGAGTTCAAGACCAGCCTGACCAACATAATGAAACCCCATCTCTATTAAAAGTACAAAAAATTAGCCGGGCATGGTGGTGGGCACCTGTAATCCCAGGTACTTGGGAGGCTGAGGCAGAAGAATCGCTTGAACTTGGGAGGCAGAGGTTGCAGTGAGCCGAGATTGCACCATTGCACTCCAGCCCAGGTGACAGTGCGAAGACTCTGTCTCTAAATAAATAAATCTCACGACATTGTATTCCATTCCCACTGCTCCCTCTTACATATTTGCCTCACAGTCTTAGTGACCAACATAGTGACGCATTATTTTTAAAACTTGTTGAAAGTTCTCTGATGTCTCCCAAGGCACCACTTTGGGAGAATGTGCCGAAGGAAATTAAAATATATTACCCCCCAAATATATTTATTTGACATATTTTGAAATAGCCACTGCCTGGCCAGGAAACAAAAGTGGCCTTGCAAAGCTGTCTTTTGTGGGAAAAATTTGCATCTGTAGAGAATCTCCATTAAAGCAGTCACCGCCGCTTCCCCTTTCTATGCCTTTCCAGGACCCAGGAGAGATTGAGAGTCTGATGCCTTTCAAAGTCTGAAAAGAAACATCTTTATCTATTCTCTCTGAGGGAGACTTCATCTACATAACAAGGCCACCTTTGCCAGCCAAGCTTCTTCCTTTTCTCTCTCTCTCAACCAGTCTTTTCACTAACCTGATTCACCAAGGTAACCTGTTTCTAGCCATACTCAGTCTGTATTCCTTACTATGGCCTCAGGATGGTATATGAGCTTCTGGATCTTCATTCTGAAGGCTCTTATGTACACATGTTAAACAAATTTGTATGCCTTTTCTCCTATTAATCAATTTGCCTCACATCAGTGATTTTTCAACAAATTTGTAGGGGGCCAAGAGCCTATGGCTCCCACACCCCTAATAATGAAATGGTTCTTAACTTTAGGATGGAGAAATTTGACAAAATCTATTGATCCCCCAATCCAAGAAAATGCACAATATGAACATACACACAAAATATTACCACCACTTCAGGGAATTAGTGGGATAAAGCCCATCCATAAACTCTTAAAGTCACAGTGTTCTGTAGAGAGTAAGATACTGATCTAGAGCTAACTGAAGTCTACCATAGTCCTACAACCAAACTTCTGTGGAGACATTTTAAATCTGCTTTCTTGCTGAGTGTCCACAGCTACTGTCTCTAAGTTTCCAGTTTCCCGACAGTTATTGTTCTTAGGGGTATGTGCTTATTATCATAGCTCTCAATAAAGTCTACTAAATGAATGTTTAACAATTAGTCAAATACTGACCAAGAGATAGTTAAACTAAGGAAAGAGATGAAATACTGATGTTAAAATGGGGTTTAGGCCGGGCGCAATAGCTCGCGTCTGCAGTCCCAGATCTTTGGGAGGTTGAGGTGGGTGGATCACCTGAGGTCGGCAGATCGAGACCAGCCTAGCCAACATGGTGAAACCCTGTCCCTGCTAAAAGTACAAAAATTAGCCGGGCATGGTAGCAGGAACCTGTAATCCCAGCTACTCCAGAAACTGAGGCAGGAGAATCGCTTGAACCCGGGAGGCAGAGCAAAACTCTGTCAAAAAAAAAAAAAAGAGGTTTAAAGATGAGAATGAGAAGCTTTTGTAAAGTTAAGGTGAAAAAAGGAGTTTTCCAGGAATTATGTTGGAAGAAAAATATCTGTAAAATACATGACTTAGGAATCCCTGGTCCCCTTAGAGTAGCTAAAAGTTATGTTAGCACCATATCATTTTTATGCAATGTTAAATAGTGTTGAATTCCCTAGCTGGGTTTCAGATACATACCCAGGAAGACAACACATCTGTTTCAAATAGAGGTTTGGAATGAACATTTTCATCTTCTCCAATGAATCGAATGAGTTTTTCCTTCTCTGTAGATGTTGAAGGTTGCTAGAACACAGAAACATGCGGACCTGTTAGCAAGCTGGTGTAGCACCCCAGCAAGTTTCCTGGCACGGTAGCAAGTTTCCTGGCACCATGTTGGAAGCTTACATTTTCCATTTCCTTTAATCATACAACAAGAATTTTTGAAGACTTTCACATAGCAAACGCTGTGAAAAACTGGTAGGATGGGGAGTGTGGACAAGGGGATATAACTATGGGAAAAACAAAGAGGATTTCTTCCAGCTTCCAGAAACTGACAGTACTATAGGAGAGATAGATAATAAAATGAATAATTATGGTATAACATGATTACTGTTAGCATAAAAGTGTGCTCCAAGGGCTGTGCACACCCAGAAAAGGGTCATGCCTTCTTCCTAGGTATTTCAGGAATTATTAACAGAGAAAGTGATATTTAAAGCCTGAACAGGTGCTTGTAAAATAGAGAGGAAAGGGGCTCAACTAAGTCTACAGGTGGTAGTAGTAATAGCAGTAGTAGTAGTAGTAATGGTTTTGTTACCAGAAAAGGGGTCTTATCCCAGACCCCAAGAGCAGGTTCTTTGATCTCACACAGGATAAAATTCAGGGTGAGTCTCAGAGTATAGTAAAGTAAAAGCAGTTTACTAGAAATTACTCTATTACAGAGTTGGGTATCCTCAGAAAGCAAGAGGAGAAATGCCCTTAACATAAACATAATGCTTGCTTATATAGGATATTAACACTAAGAATAGTGTACTTTATTATAAAGGCTGGTGATCAGCTTGTGACAGGCTATTAGTATTATTATTCTCTAGTGTAACTGTTGACTTCAGCAATAATTTATGAGTATACTGTCAGAGACGTATGAACCAGAAAAACTCCATCTTAAAGAGTAGCTGGGTACAATGAGGCTAAAACCCACTGGGCTGCCTCCTCAGATGGTTAAGGCATTCTAAGTCATAGGATGAGACAAAAGGTCAGCACAAAATACAGGTCATAAAGACCTTGCTGATAAAACAGGTTGCAGTAAAGAAGCCAGTCAAAACCCACCAAAACCACAATGGCCACAAGAGTGACCTCTGGTTGTCCTCACTGCTATACTCCCATCAGCGCCATGACAGTTTACAAATGCCATGGCAATGTCAGGAAGTTACCCTATATGGTCTAAAAAGGGGAGGCATGAATAATACACCCCTTGTTCAGCATATCATCAAGAAAATGGGCAACCAGCAGCCCTTAAGGCTACTCTGTCTATGGAGTAGCTGTTCTTTTATTCTTTTACTTTCTTAATAAACTTGCTTTCACTTTGGACTGCAAACTCGCTCTGAATTCTTTCTTGTGCAAGATCCAAGAATCCTCTCCTGGGCTCTGAATCATGACCCCTTTCCTGTAACAGTACCATTATCTTTAAAGTGAAACCCATTTTTAAACTGAGAATGCCTTTTTCCATTAACTCGTTTCCTCAACCATAAACATCTTGTGACTAAGAGTGTCCAATTTCCTGGGAAAGTAACCCAGTAGGTTTTGCTTTATCTGGACTTTATTCAAGATGGAGTCACTCTGGTTAAGACACCTCTGACAATTTCCATTTATTCTGTGCCTTCTACATACCAAGCACTTTACCAGAAATAAAACAGAAAATGCTGATTGAAATAGGCTTGGGTGTTATATAATATTTTTGTTCTGTTGTCCTGCCTGTGCAGTGAGTAGAAGACCTATTTCAGAGTCTGGAGTCATGCCAACACTTAAACTATATACAGAGAAGAAATATATCAAAGAAGTAAATCAAGACATTGTAGAGAGTGTTAGGCAATCATGAGTTCTAGGAAGCCAAAGGCAGTAGTAGTCAATCTAAGAATTAGCAAGGGGTCTTGTGCCAGACTTAACTGGGTTTGAATATTGGTTCTGCCACTTACAGCTATATGATTTTGAGTAAATCAGTCAACCTCTCTGAGCTTCAGTTTTCTTATCTGTAAAATGGGGGCAATAATATAAACCTTGAAGTTGTGTTGCATAGATAAGAGATAATATGTGCAAAGTATATCACTCATGATAGGCACTCAATTTTTGGTAATCATCGTATTATTATTATTATTACAAATGTCCCAGGAAGGGTTTTTATTACTACAAATGCCCCTGCAGGGGTTGAGACGGGGTAAAGAGAGGAGAGGTCTGGTGATGGGCCTGGGAGGAGGGCAAAAGGCAGCTCAGAATGGGAGCTGAAGAAGTAGAAATATGGAGTTTTAAAGTGTTATCTGAAAAAATGTGGCAATGAAGGGCTAAAAAAATAGCACCAGAGTGAGAGGTAGATTTTGTAGTTAATAGGAATATAAGTATAAATGAGGCTAATGGGAAATGGCTGGATTTAGAAGGGAAAAGGAACATTCCCTTCCTCTGAAAATAAAGTGACAAAGATAAATATTTCTGCAGGTTTGGCTAAATCTATATGAGGAAAAGAAGGAAACTGGAGTTCACTCCAGACCACCTACTTCTATTCTCCACTGTCTGTGTGTGTCTATAATTTTCCCCCCACTATATATGTCTGTGTATATATATATACATACATATATATATATATATATATACACACACACACACACACACATATACACAGACATATATACATATGGTCCAAGCATGGTGGCTCATATCTGTAATCCCAGCACTTTAGGAGGCTGAGGTAAGAGGATCGCTTGAGACCAGTTCAAGACCAGCCTGGGCATAGCAAGATCCCATCTCTATAAAAAAATTTTTTTAAATTAGCTAGGCATGGTGGTGCATGCCTGTAGTCCTAGCTACTCAAGAGGCTGAGGCAGGAGGATCATTTGAGCCCCAGAGTTCGAGGTTACAGTGAGCTATGATGATACCACAGCACTCCAACCTGGGTGACAGAGCAGGACCCTGTCTCTAAAATATATGTATGTATGTATGTATGTATGTATGTATGTATGTATGTAGGAGGAAAAACAAATACCAAATAATCTTACTTCTTCTGCTCTCTCTTTATTTTCCTCCTGAAGTTTCCTATCCTCCTTACTTTCTTCTTCATCTTCTTTAAAAGACTCGTCTATTTCAGGCTCAATGAATTCTTTTACAGCCTCCTGTGAGATGAACCAATATTATGATTAAAGGGTGTATATAAATATTAGCAATTATTTGTTCAAAATATTTAATGAGCACTAATCCTGCAGCTGGGTACTGTGCTAGTGACAAGGATACAAAGGTTGATAACAATAGTCCCTGTCCTTAAGAAACTTATAATTTCACGGACAAGAAAATACAATGAATGCATACATTCACATAGTAGGAGCACCTAATTTAGACCAGGTAGTGGACTGGGTAAAAGAGGGAGTTGGTTAGGAAGGTTTCCTGAAGGAGATAATGTTTGAGTTTTTTTCTTGAAGGATGGGGAAGGAAAAGAAGCAGCTCTGGGCAGAGGATGTTCCATGCACATGATTGGATCTGAGAGAGCATAGTTCAATAGGACAAAAACTGGGAGACAAATGAATAGGAGTGCAATCAGAGAGAAAGGGCTAGACTGTCAAGCCAGGGAGATGATTGGATCTTATCCTGAAGGCAATGAGGCTCTAATAAATTGGTTGGTTTGCTTTGCATTTCAAAACAATCATTCTAGCAACAGGAGAATAGCTTTAAAGAAGAGGAAGAAAGGGAAGCAGAGGAAGAGAAAAGGAGCATGAACAAAACAGTGGTTGCGGGAATGAAGAGAAGGAAAAGGAGGATTCAAGAGATATTTAAGAGGCAAGTCCTAGTGATTGACTGGATGGACATGGGATGGTTAGAGAAAATGTGCATCTTGAATGACACTTGGTTTACAGTTTAGACCACTAGAGAGATGACAATGCCATTCACAGAGACAATGAACAAAATTGGATAAATAGGTTTGGAGAGAGAGATGAGTTCAGATTAGGCTGTGAGAGTTGGAGGTACCACTGAGATACCCAAGTGAAAATACCCAGCAAGAAGGTGAATATATGGATCTGGAGTTTAAGATGGAAGAATTTGGGCTAAAAATAGAGATCTGACAGTCATCTGCCTTTAATTAAAGCCAAGAAAGTAAATTATATCCTAAAGGCAAACTTGTGAAGTAGCCAGAGAATTAGACAGTAACCCAGTTACATAAAATGCTAGGGATCTATGGAAAACAGTGTAGCGATTCCTTAAAGAACTAAAAGTAGATCTACCATTTGATCCAGCAATCCCACTCCTGGGTATCTACCCAGAGAAAAAGCAGTCATTATATGAAAAAGATAATTTTACATGCATGTTTATAGCAGCACAATTCACAATTGCAAAAATATGGAACCAGCCCAAATGCCCATCAATCAATGAGTGAATAAAGAAAATGTGGTATATATACACCATGGAATACCACTCAGCCATAAAAAGGAATGAAATAATGGCATTTGGAGACCGTTATTCTAAGTAAAGTAACTCAGGAATGGAAAACCAAATATTGTATGTTCTCACTCATAAGTGGGAGCTAAGCTATGAGGATGCAAAGCCATAAGAATGATACAATGGACTTCGGGGATTCAGGGGAAAAGGGTGGGAGGTGAGGAGGGATAAAAGACTACACATTGGGTACAGTGTACACTGCTTGGGTAATGGGTGCACCAAAATCTGAGAAATTATCACTAAAGAACTTACTCATGTAACCAACTATGACCTGTTCCCCAAAAACCTATTGGGGAAAAAAAAGGAATGATGTTCTGATGCAGGCAACAATGTGGCTGACCTCCGAAAACACTATGCTAAGGGAAATAAGCACAAAAGGCCACATATTATATAATTCCATTTACATGACATGTCCAGAATAGGCAAATCCATAGAGCCAGAAACTGTGTAGTGTTTCCAGGGCCTGAGAAGAAAGGGGAAATTTGAGTGACTGCTAATCAGTATGGATTTTCTTTTTGGGAATGATTAAAATGTTCTGGAATTCAATAGTGATTATCACTGTACAACTTTGTGAATATACCACAAACTATTACTGAATTGTACATATTACATGAATTGTGTCTCAATAAAGCTGTTATTTTTAGAAAAATAATTTGGCCACTCCACATTGTACACATACTTCAAAACATCATGTTGTACACAATAAATATATACAATTTTTATTTGTCAATTAAAATAAATAAATAGGAAATTGCTGCCTCAAAAAAAAAACAAAACAAAAACAATCAGATGAAATCAAAAGCCTATACTCAAGGAAAACAATAATAGATTTTCAAAGCTCTGAAAAAAATAAAATGCTAGGGAAGAAAGAGGAGCCTGAAAAGGCAGCCAGAAGTAGCCTCTGAAGTATGAGAGGCCACGAGGAAAGCCAAAAGAGAAGAAAGAAGGAGTCATCAGTATTGAACACCTCAAAGGAGTCTACTCATATAGATTTAAAAACATCCTCTGGGTGTTTACAGCAGCAATATTTATAAAAGCAAAAGCTAGCAATAAGCTCAATGCCCACAATAGGAAAATGCACAAATAAATTATGGTGTAAGCCATATAACAAAATACTTTATAGCAATGTTAAATTATGCTATAGAAATATGTGTATAGTATAGAAAAATAGTCACAATGTGACTAAAAAATTAGGATATTTTTACAAAATGAAAATACTTTTTTTCTTGATAACATTCTTGCTATAAAATATTTGAACACTACAGAGGAATTAAGAATCTTAACTCTCAGAGTTAACAATTTTTATCATTTGCTGAATATTCTGCTAGACTGCTTTTTGCATCTATAAACATTTTAATATAAATGAGATAATATATCTTATATTCTATAATCTGCTTTTCTCAATAATATATCATGGATTATATTTATTTAACTACTTAAACATCTACTTTATCTGCATAGAATTCCATTATTTCAATGTACCATGTTGTATTTAACTAATCTCCTACTGATCAACATCCATATTGTTTCTAGTATTTTGCTATTATACTATGCTATAATAAACATTCTTATACAGATATATCATATATTAGAATTATCAAACAGACTACAAAAGTTATACTTAACCTATTTAAAGAAATAAGAGATTGAAAATATGAGCAAAGACAGAAAGATTACAAAAATGATGAGACTTGAAAAAGAATCAAATAGGACTTCAGCAATTTAATTTAAAAACTCAACAGAAAGGTTTAATGGCAGATGAAATTCAATTGGAGGGCAAATTAGTGAACTGGATAGTAAGCCAGAAAAATTATTCAGGATGCAATGCAGAGAAATAGAGAGAGAATATGAAAGAAGGTTAAGAGACATGGGGGATTGATTCCAACACACATTCATTTAGAGTTCTAGAAGGAAAGAAGAGAGCAAATGCAGTAGAGGCAACAATATTTGAATAGATGACTGAGAATTTTCCAGATCTAACAAAAGATACCAAATTAAAGATTCAGGAAATCAAGAGAATCCCAAGCAAAATTTAAAAGAAAAGAAAATCCATCTCCACATTAATCAGAGCAAAGACAAAAAGACGACCTTAAAAATAGAGAGAAGAGATGAATTCACTTCAAAGGAACTGACAGCTGGATTCTCAATGGTCAGTTCAATAACAACAAAATCCAGAAAACAGTAAAAATAATAACGATGTGCTGAGAGAAAAGAATACCATCCCAGAATCAATAGCATACCCGGCAAAAAAAAAAAAAAAAAAAATGTAAGAATGAGGGTGAAATAAAGGCATTTTCCGACAAACAAAAACTGAGTTTGCCACCAGGAGATCTTCACTAAAGAAAATTCTACAGGTTAAGGTAGGAGAAAAATGACCCAAGGTGGATATCTGAGACTTTTGAAGAAAGAACAAATAAATTAAATTATAAATCAGCTCCAATGCCAGCGTATTTCTTAAAGGTAAATCACTAAAGGCATTCCTGCTAAAGTCAGAAACAAGAAAAGGATGCTTGTTATCTCCACTACTATTTAATATTGAATTAGAAGAATTATTCAATATAATTAAACAAGAAAAAGCAACTAGAAGTATCAGAATTGAAAAGAAAGAGGTAAAACTATCCCTATTTGTAGGTGATTTGATTAAGTATCTAGAAAACCCCAAAGAATCCACTGAAAAACTACTAAAAACAGTAAGAGGAAGAGCAGCAGGAGGAGGAGAGAGAAATACAGTAAGAGAATTTAGTAAAGTCACAGCATATAAAATTAAAATAGGAATGGTGGTGAACATCTGTAAGCCCAGCACTTTGGGAGGCTGAGGCAGGAGGATCACTTGAGCCCAGGAATTCAAGCCAGCCTAGGCAACATAGCAAGACCCTGTCTCTGCGAAATTAAAAATTAGCCAGGCATGGTGCCACGCACCTATAATCCCACATACTCCAGAGGCTGAGGTGGGAGGACTTCTTGAGCACAGGAAGTCAAGGCTGCAGTGAACCATAACTGGACCGCTGAACTCCAGCCTGGGTAACAGAGTATGATCCAATCTCAAAAAATAAAACAAAATTAAATTAAATTACAATACAGAAATTGATTATATATATATAGTCTGTATATATATAATATATATAAATATGCTGTATATATATATAACTGTATATATATATACAGTTACTAGTTAGAAGATATAATGGAAAAGAATGTCTCATTTAAAATAGCAAAAAATAAAATATTCAGGCATAAACCTAATAAGAAACGTACAAAATAAGCAAACAAATAAGATATGATTTAAAGGCATAAAAGTAGACATCCTATATTCCATATTATTGGATAATACAATTCAGCATCATAAACATGTCTACTCTAAGTTAATATATAAATTTAATATTATGCTAGTTTTAAAAAATCTTATTTTTAAGAACTAGCTTATAAAGTTATATAGAAAAATAGCCAGGTGCAGTGGTGCATGCCATAGTCCCAGCTATTCTGGAGGCTGAGGCAGGAGGATCACTTAAGCCCAGGAGTTTGAGACCAGCCGAGGCAACATCAAGACCCTGTCTCTAAAAAATAAATAAATAAATAAAAAGAAGAATAAGTAAGCAAGAATAGCAATGAAATGCCTGAAAAAGATCAGTGATGAGGGCTGGTCCTACCAGATATGAAAATGTATCATAAGAAAGTCAAACTATCCCTGTTTGCAGATGACATGATCCTATATCTAGAAAACCCCATTGTCTCAGCCCAAAAGCTTCTTAAGCTGATAAACAACTTCAGCAAAGTCTCAGTATACAAAATCAGCATGCAAAAATCACTAGCATCCCTACACATTAACAATAGTCAAGCCGAGAGCCAAATCACAAATGAACTCCCATTCACAATTGCCAGAAAAAGAATAAAATACCTTAGGAATATAGCTAACTAGGAAGGTGAAAGATCTCTAAAAGTAGAACTACAAACCACTGCTCAAATAAATCACAGATGACACAAATGGAAAAACATTCCATACTCATAAAAAGGAGGAATCAATATCGTTAAAATGGCCATACTGGCAAGGGCAATTTATAGATTCAATGCTATTCCTATCAAACTACCATTGACATTCTTCACAGAACTAGAAAAAAAGCTATTTTAAAATTCATAAGGAATCAAGAAGAAGCCTGAATAGCGAGGCAATCCTAAGAAAAAGAACAAAGCCGAAAGCATCACACTACCCAACTTCAAAGTATAGCACAGGGCTACAGTAACCAAAACAGCATGGTATAATACAAGAACAGACACATACACCAATGGAACAAAATGGAGAACCCAGAAATAAGACTTCACACTGACAAACCATCTGATCTTCAACAAAGCTGACAAAAACAAGCAATAGGGAAATAATTCCCTATTCAATAAATGGTGCTGGGATAACTGGATAGCCATATAGAGAAAACTGAAACTGGAACCCATCCTTATGCCATACACAAAAATTAACTGAAGATGGGATTAAAGGCTTAAATGTAAAACCCAAAACTATAAAAACCCTGGAAGACAACCTTGGCAATACCATTCTGGACATAGAAACGGGAAAAGATTTCACAATGAAGACGCCAAAAACAATTGCAACAGAAGCAAAAATTGACAAATGGCATATCTAATTAAACTAAAGAGCTTCTGGACAGTAAAAGAAACTATCCATAGAGTAAACAGACAACCTACAGAATGGGAGAAAATTTTTGCAAACTATGTATCCGACAAAGGTCTAATATCCAACATCTATGAGGAACTTAAACAAATTTACAAGCAAAAAACAACCCCATAAAAAAGTGGGCAAAGGACATGAACAGACAGTTTTGAAAAGACATAAATGTGGCCAATAATCATATGAGAAAAAGCTCAACATCACTGATCATTAGAGAAATACAAATCAAAACCATAATGAGCTACCATCTAACACCAGTCAGAATGGCAACTATTATAAAGTCAAAAAATAACAGATGCTGGCAAGGTTGTGGAGAGAAAGGATCACTTATACACTGTGGTGGGAGTGTAAATTAGTTCAGCCATGGTGGAAGACAGCGTGGTGATTCTTCAAAGATCTAAAGACAGAAATACCATTTGACCCAGCAATCCTATTACTAAGTATATACCTGAAGGAATATAAATCATTCTATGATAAAGACACATGCATGCATATGTTCATTGCAGCACTATACACAATAGCAATGACATGGAACTAACCTAAATATCCATCAATGATAGACTAGATAAAGAAAATGCAGTACATATACACCGTGGAATACTATGCAGCCATAAAAAAGAACGAGATCATGTCATTTGCAGGGACATGGATGGAGCTAGAGGCCATTATTCTTAGCAAACTAACACAGGAAGAGAAAACCAAATACTACGTTTTCCCTGTTAAGTGGGACCTAAATGATGAGACCACATGGACACACAAAGGGGAACAATACATACTGGGGCCTTTCAGATGGTGGAGGATGGACCGAGGGAGAGGATCAAGAAAAACAACTAATGGGTACTAGGCTCAATACCTAGGTGATGAAATAATCTGTACAACAAACCTCCATGACACAAGTTTACCTTTGTGACAAACCTGCACATGTACCCCAAACTTAAAAGTCAAAAAAAAAAGAAAAAAGAAAATGTATCATAAAGCCTCAATAATTAAAATATTGTGGTAATGACCCACTAATAGACAGATCAATAGAAAAGAATAGAAAATCAAAAAATAGACTTAGGTTGAATACAGTTGTTTTTAAATGTTGGAAATATTATAATATGGAAGACAAATCAGCCCTGTTCATATTAACCACAAAAGACTGAACTAGGACCAGTTCGCAGAAAAAGCTAAAGCTACGAGGAGACATATTACATTTAGTTCAATAGAAAGAATTAATGTTCTAATACTCAGTGCTCACCAAAAATGAATGGAGTCTTTCTGAAAGTAGTTCTCTGTCACTTCAGATATTCAAACTTAAGCATAATGATCAAGTATGGATGTTATATTAAGACTCATCATCAGATAAAAGAGAAGATCATCCTGGTGGATGGGAAGTAGGACTAGATTGTAGCTCCAACTCAGATGGACAGAGCAGTGTGTGGAGGCTCACGTGAGAAATTTTAGCTCCAGAATGACTGCAAGAACAAAGCAGGAATCCCGAAAGGACCCAAAGACCCTCTGAAGGCAGTGGACTGCTCCTGCAGGACCTGGGAGACACCCCAAATACTGTGAGTGCCCAAACTGCGAAAGTGGGAAAGGGAGACCCTCCACTCCCAAACACACCCCCACTGGGGAAACTGAAGGTCTGGTTTGCAGGAGAAGTTTCCAACCTTACCTGGAGCTGAGTCAATTTAGAGAGCCGAGCAAAATACAGGGGTAGAGAAAGCAGCAGGAAAGGCTCTGGGAGTTTGCAGGGTCCCCAAGCAGGCCATTCCTGCCTGGCACCACAGGGATCCTTCGGGAGGGCGGCCAGAGGCACAGGGGAAAACGCCACAGGGAGAAGGAAGTCTCCAGCTGAACTTTGTAACAATTTGAATCGGGCGAGGTGCCTCCTGCTAGAACTCAGGGGAGGGCATGAATCCAGTGTACAGACTCCACAGGGGGAAGAACAACCAAAACTCTTTTCTTTTGCAGCTGGGAGGCAGGTAGCATGGGACAAGTTCTCAAGTCCTGCTTGCCCACTGCCTGGAAACAGCCTTAGGGCTGTTAGTAGGGGCATGGTGGGAGTAAGACCAGCCCTTCAGATTGTGTGGAGACCAGGTGAGGTCTGTGACTGCCTGCTTTCCCCCACTTCCCTGACAACCTGCATGACTCAGCAGAGGCAGCCATAATCCTCCTAGGTACATAACTCCACTGACCTGGGAAACTCACCCCCATTCCCCACAGCAGCCACAGCAAGACCTGCCCAAGAAGAATCTGAGTTCAGACACGCCTAGCCCTGCCCCGACCTGGTAGCTGAAGACAAAGGGTGGGTAAGGTATATGAAGAAATATACTCTTGGGAGTTCTGGGGCTCTGCCCACCACCAGTTCCTCTCCATACTATCACAGCTGATGCTCTTTGGAAAGTGCCACCTCCCAGCAGGAGACCAAGCAGCACAAAAACAGAACATTAAACCACCAAAGCTAAGAACCCTCACGAACTGTTTCACCCCCGCTGCCACCTCCACTAGAACAGGTGCTGGTATCCACGACTGAGGGAGCCATAGACGGTTCACATCACAGGACTCTGTGCAGATAACCCCCAGCACCAGCCCAGAACCAGGTAGGCTTGCTGGGTGGCTAGACCAAGAAGAGAGATAACAATTACTACAGTTCAGCTCATAGGAAGCCACATCCATAGGAAAAGGGGGAGAGTACTACATCAAGGGAGAACCCCATGGGACAAAAGAATCTGAACAAAAGACTTCAGCCCTATACCTTCCCTCTGACAGAGCCTACCCAAATGAGAAGGAACCAGAAAACCAACTCTGGTACTATGACAAAACAAGGCTCTTTAACACCCCCAGAAAATCACACTAGCTCACCAGCAATGGTTCCAAATCAAGAAGAAATCCCTGATTTACATGAAAAAGAATTCAGGATGTTAGTTATTAAGCTAATCAGGGAGGCACCAGAGAAAGGCGAAGCCCAATGCGAGGAAATCCAAAAAAATGATACAAGAAGCAAAGGGAGAAATATTCAAGGAAATAGATGGCATAAAGAAAAAGCAATCAAAACATCAGGGAAACTGGGCACACTTACAGAACTGCAAAATGCTCTGGAAAGTCTCAGCAATAGAATTGAACAAGTAGAAGAAAGAAATTCAGAGCTTGAAGACCAGGTCTTCGAATTAACCCAATCCAACAAAGACAAAGAAAAAAGAAAAAGAAAATATGAACAAAGCCTCCAAGAAGCCTGGGATTATGTTAAATGACCAAACCTAAGAATAATTGATGTTCCTCATAGTGTACTTACACAAACGGAGGGTATAGCCCACCACACACACCTTGGCTATATGATATAACCTTTTGCTCCCAGGCTATAAACCTGTATAGCATGTACTACACTGAATACTGTAGGCAACTGTAACACAATGGTTTGTATCTGTGTATCTTAACATAGAAAAGGTATAGTAAAAATACAGTCTTATAATCTTATGGGACTGCTATCTTATCTGCAGTCTGTTGTTAACTAAAACATCCTTATGCAGTGCATGACTGTATCTTGCAATTTCTTAACTTTTGCCAATATGATGAGTAAAAAAAATGAACCCTCATTTGTACTTTAACTTACATTATAATTTTTTGTGGATTAAAAAAAAGAATAATTGATGTTCCTGAGGAAGAAGAGAAATCTAAAAGTTTGGAAAACATATTTGGGGGAATAATTGAGGAAAACTTCCCTGGCCTCGCTAGAGATCTAGACATCCAAATACAAGAAGCACAAAGAACACCTGGGAAATTCATCGCAAAAAGATCATCACCTAGGCACGTTGTCATCAGGTTATCTAAAGTTAAGACGAAGAAAAGAATCTTAACATCTGTGAGACAAAAGCATCAGGTACCCTATAAAGGAAAACCTATCAGATTAACAGCAGTTTTCTCAGCAGACACCCTACAAGCTGGAAGGGATTGGGGCCCTATCTTCAGCCTCCTCAAACAAAACAATTATCAGCCAAGAATTTTGTATCCAGCGAAACTAAGCATCATATATGAAGGAAAGATATAGTCTTTTCCAGACAAACAAATGCTGAGAGAATTCGCCACTACCAAGCCACCACTACCAAGAACTGCTAAAAAGAGCTCTAATCCTGGAAACACATCAAAACAGAAGCTCTTTAAAGCATAAATCACACAGGACTTATAAAACAAAAAAAATGAAAATTTAAAAAGCAAAAATAAACAACAAAAAACCAAGGTACAAAGTCAACAAATAGCACGATGAATGGAATGGTATCTCACATCTCAATAGTAACATTGAATGTAAATGGCTTAAATGCTCTACCTAAAAGATACAAAACTGCAGAATGGATAAGAACTCACGAACCATCTGCTCCCTTCAGGATACTCACCTAACACATAAGGACTACATAAACTGAAATAAAAAGGTTGGAAAAAGCATTTCATGCAAATGGACACCAAAAGCGAGCAGGGGTAGCTATTCTTATATCAGACAAAACAAACTTTAAAGCAACAGCAGTTAAAGAGACAAAGAGGGACATTATATAATGGTAAAGGCCTTGTCCAACAAGAAAATATCACAATCCTAAACATATATGCACCTAACACTGGTGCTCCCAAATTTGTAAAACAATTACTAACAGACCTAAGAAATGAGATAGACAGCAATACATAACAGTGGGGGACTTCAATACTCCACTGACAGCACTAGACAGGACATCAACACAAAAAGTCAACAAAGAAACAATGGATTTAAACTATACCTTGGAACAAATGGACTTAGCAGATATATACAAAACATTTTCTCCAACAACCACAGAATACACATTCTATTCAACAGTGCACAGAACCTTCTCCAAGATAGACCATGTGATAGGCCACTAGATGAGCCTCAATAAATTTAAGAAAATTGAAATTATATCAAGCACTCTCTCAGAGTGAAATAAAATTGGAAATCAACTCCAAAAGGAACCTTCAAGACCATGCAAATACATGTACGTTAAATAACCTGCTCCTGAATGATCATTTGGTCAAAAACAAAACTCAGATGGAAATTAAAAATTCTTTGAACTGAACAACAATAATGACACTACCTATCAAAACCTCTGGGATACAGCAAAGGCTGTGCTAAGAGGAGAGTTCATAGCATTAAATGCCTATATCAAAAAGACGGAAAGAATACAAACCGACATTCTAAGGTCACACCTCAAGGAACTAGAGAAACAAGAACAAACCAAACCCAAACCCAGCAGAAGAAAGGAAATAACCAAGATCAGAGCAGAATTAAATGAAATTGAAATAAACAAACAAAAAAAAATACAAAAGATAAATGAAACAAAAAGCTAGTTCTTGGAAAAGATAAATAAATTTGATAGACTATTAGCAAGATTAACCAAGAAAAGAACAGAAAAAATCCAAATAACCTAATTAAGACACAAAACTGGACATATTACAACTGACACCGCTGAAATACAAAAGATCATTCAAGGCTACTAAGAACATCTTTATGCACATAAACTAGAAAACCTAGAAGAGATGGATAAATTCCTGGAAAAATACAACACTCCTAGCTTAACTCAGAAAGAATTAGATACCCTGAACAGACCAATAGCAAGCACCAAGATTTAAATGGTAATTAAAAAATTACCAACAAAAAAAAAGTCCAGGACCAGAAGGATTCACAGCAGAATTCTACCAGACATTCAAAGAATTGATACCAATCCTTTTGACACTATTCCACAAGATAGAGAAAAAAGGGAACCTTCCCTAATTCATTCTATGAAGGCAGAATCACCCTAATACCAAAACCAGGAAAGGACATATCCAAAAAAGAAAACCACAGACTGACATCCCTGATAAACACAGACACTAAAATCTTTAACAAAATACCCGCTAACTGAATCCAACAACATATCAAAAAGATAATCCACCATGATCACGTGGGTTACATAGCAGGGATGCAGGGACGGTTTAACATACACAAGTCAATAAATGTGATACACCACATAAACAGAATTAAAAACAAAAATCACATGATCATCTCAATAGATGCAGAAAAAGCATTCAACAAAATCCAGCATCCCTTTATGATTAAAACTCTCAGCAAAATCAGCATACAATGGACATAACTCAATGTATTAAAAGCCATCTATGACAAATCCACAGCAAACATAATATTGGATGGGGAAAGCTGAAAGCATTCTCTCTGAGAACTGGAATGAGACAAGGATACCTACCCACTCTCACCACTCCTCTTCAACATAGAACTGGAAGTCCCAGCCAGAGCAATCAGACAAGAGAAGGAAATAAAGGACACACAAATTGGTAAAGAGGAAGTGAAACTGTCACTGTTTCCTGACAATATGATCATTTACCTTGAAAACCCTAAAGACTCTCCAGAAAGCTCCTAGAAATGATAAAAGAATTCAGCAAAGTTTCCGGATACAAGACTAATGTACACAAATCAGTAGCTCTTCTCTACACCAACAGCTACCAAGCGGAGAGTCAAATCAAGAACTCAACCCCTTTACAACAGCTGCAAAAATAATAAAATACTTAGGGATATACCTAACCAACGAGGCAAAAGACCTCTATAAGGAAAACTACAAACACTGCTGAAAGAAATCATAGACAACATAAACAAATGGAAACACACCCCAAGCTCATGGATGAGTAGAATCAATATTGTGAAAATAGCCATACTGCTAAAAGCAATCTACAAATTCAATGCAATCCCCATCAGAACACCACTATCATTCTTCACATAATTAGAAAAAAAAATTCTAAAATTCATATGAAACCAAAATAGAGCCCGCATAGCCAAAGCAAGACTAAGCATGAAGAACAAATCTGAAGGCATCGCACTACCTGATTTCAGACTATACTATAAGGCCATAGTCACCAAAACAGCATGGTACTGGTATAAAAACAGGCATATAGACCAATGGAACAGAATAGAGAACCCAGAAATAAATCCAAATACTTATAGCCAACTGATCTTCAACAAAGCAAACAGAAACATAAAGTGGGGAAAGGACACCCTTTTAAACAAATGGTGCTGGGATAATTGGCTAGCCACATGTAGGAGAATGAAATTGGATCCTCATCTCTCACCTTATACAAAAATCAACTCAAGATGGATTAAGGACTTAAATCTAAGACCTGAAACTATAAAAATTCTAGACATAACATTGGAAAAACCCTTCTAGACATTGGCTTAGGCAAAGATTTCATGACCAAGAACCCAAAAGCAAATGCAATAAAACAAAGATAAATAGCTGGGGCTTAATTAAACTAAAGAGCTTTTGCACAGCAAAAGGAACAGTCAGCAGAGTAAACAGACAACGCACAGAGTGGGAGAAAATCTTCACAATCTTTACATCTGACAAACGACTAATATCCAGAATCTAAAACAAACTCCAACAAATCAGCAAGAAATGAAACAAACAATCACATCAAAAAGTGGGCTAAGGACATGAATAGACAATTATCAAAAGAAGATACACAAATGGCCAACAAATATATGAAAAAAAGCTCAGCCTCACTAATGATCAGGGAAATGCAAATCAAAACGACAATGCAATATCACCTTACTCCTGCAACAATGGCCATAATCAAAAAATCAAGAAACGGTAGATGTTGCCATGAATGCAGTGATCAAGGAACACTTCTACACTGCTGGAGGGAATGTAAACTAGTAGAGCCACTATGGAAAACAGTGTGGAGATTCCTTAAAGAACTAAAAGTAGAATTACCATTTGATCCAGCAATCTCATTACTGGGTATCTACCCAGAGGAAAAGAAGTCATTATAGGAAAAAGATGCTTGCACACACATGTTTATAGCAGCACAATTCACAATTGCAAAATCATGGAACCAACCCAAATGCCCATCAATCAACAAGTGGATAAAAATCTGTGGTGTGTATATATATATACACATACACACACACACCATATACCATATACTATGTATATATTATACCATATATATGTGGTAGTGTGTGTATATATATATAAAATCATATTATGTATATGATTGGAATATATATATACACACACACACTACCATATTTTTTATATATATATATATATATATATGATGGAATGCTACTCAGCCATGAAAAGGAATGAATTAACAGCATTTTCAGTGACCTGGATGAGACTGGAGAAACTTTTTTTTTTTGTGGGGGACAGAGTCTCACTCTGTCGCCCAGGCTGGAGTGCAGTGGCGTGATCTCGGCTCACTGCAGCCTCCACCTCCTGGGTTCAAGCGATTCTCCTGCCTGAGCCTCCTGAGTAGCTGGGACTATAGGAGACTCTTATTGTAAGTGAAGTAGCTCAAGAATGGAAAACGAAACACCATATGTTCTCACTGATGTGTGGGAGCTAAGCTATGAGGATGCAAAGGCATAAGAATGATACAATGGACTTTGGGGATTTGGGGGGAAGGGTGGGAGGGGGGCAAGGGATAAAAGACTACAAATAGGGTGCAGTGTATACTACTCGAGTGATGGGTGCACCAAAATCTCAGAAATCACCACTAAAGAACTTACTCATGTAACCAAACACCACCTGTACCCCAGTAACCTATGGAAAAATAAAAAATAAAAGACTTGTCAGATTCATGCAAGGTTAAATTCAATTGCCTTTAAATTCCCTTCTGCTCTCACGTCTCTGATTCTGTATAGTTCCTTGATTTTTTCCTAGATCTGATACACCAAGATCATGTCTGTGGTATTTCATTAAGTTTCTCAAAGTATACTATAATTTACAATTTATAATGTTGATAAAATCATTCGGTGGTTATTTCACAATAATTCTTGCCAAGATCTAGACAGCACAGTAAAATGAACATTTGTTAAAGGTGAATAATTTAGAAAGATATTTCTTCAGTGTTTAAATGTAAAAAAAAAAAGTTTCATAAATGTGTAGATAGAACCTTCCCCTTCTTTCTCAGACCCAAGACACTGACATATAGGCCATCAGATCATACCTGTATAGTATGACTCTGATAACAATGGGAGCTTCTTCAGAATTTACTGGAGGAGAACACCTTCAAAGAGGCTGAAATACAAACAAGAGTTGAGTTTGTGATGGCACATGATATTCACTGATTTGAGATTCTCGGTAAGCAGGTGGCAATTAAAACCACAGGAAACACAGTAATAGGTAGTGCGTACAAATGAGAAGTGAAAGCAAGCCAAGGACAGAATATCAACATTTAAGAGGCAGAAAAGGGTGAAACTCTAAAACAAGGGTGAAATAAAGAAGTAGGAGAAAAACCAGGACATTGCAAAAGGAGTGAATGGTTAAGAGAGCCAAATGCTACACAGAAGCCAGGTTAAATACAGAATTGAAGATACTTGGATTTGGCAATAAGGAATCACTGGTGACCTTAGAGTAGTTCTAGAGTTTTAAACAAATTGATTATGATGGAATGGAAAGAGAGAAAGAAGTAGCAGAGAGACAAGGTCAAGGGACATCCTTTTTAGGATGGGAGAAATGACCATGTTTTAGATTGCTTTTAGATTGATAAAATGGAACAATTAGAGAAGACATTAAAGAGGCAAAACAGAGAAGACATTGGACATGGGATTAAGTGCTCGATGGAAGAAATAACCTTGAATGGAAAGACTGAGACTGGAGGGGAGGGAAAAGGGTGAGCACAGAAGCAGATGAACCTGAGGATATGCCTCAGGAAGTGGCAGGGAGCTTCTACCTGAAACCCATTCTTTCCTTTATAAAATCACCTGCTAAAAACATGACGCAAAATGCTGAGTGGATGATTCTATTCCTTAGAGGGAAGAAGAGCTGTCAAAGATTTTGATCAGAACCAAAATTCTCATATGTTAGGGTAAATGAACAAGGATTCAGAACATTGATTGGAAAAAGCTGTGAACCTTCTCTACTGAAAAACAGGAATAATCTGAATAATGACCAACGCTAACATGTGGCAAATACCTCTTCAAGTAGCTGCTCTATTTCTTCATATGTCAATAATGTAATTTTTCTGCCTTTGATATTAGAAAGGAGGCAAGAGCATGTGTTGATCCATTCATAACATTCTTTCTGAGAAGAGATAAAAGATTACAAGCAGAAAAACCAGCTCATTTATTCACTCACCGCTATTGAGGAACTGATAAATACAATTCCTCTAAACATAACTATATTCAATTAACTTTATATCAGTTCAGTTCAAAGATTTGTGCAGTGGTGACTGGCTATTAACATACACCTAAATCATATTATCTCTTATTGACACGGTGTGGGATCTGGGTTGTAATGGGACAGGGAGTAGTGAAGTGCCGTAAAAACAGATACAAAAAGATTGTTTTATTTACTGATGTCTAAATGGCCTCCTAATAAATTTTATGCAACTGACCAGGTCAACTGTGATTGCATAATAACAACAGAAGTAGCAAACACCTACCTTGTACTTAATTATATGCCAGACTCTGTTCTAAGCATTATGCATATATTAACTCATTTGATCCTCAGTATGAGACATTAACTATTATTATCCTCATTTTTTAAGATGAGGAAACTGAGAAATTGAGTAGTTAAATGTCTTGCTCAAGGTCACAAAAATAGTTAAGTATGATGCTTGGATTCTAATCTATGTGGTCTGTGCTTAACCACTAAAAAAAAAAAAATCCCTCTACTGCTAATAAAGTGAGTGGATCAAGATTTGAGACACTTTTGGAAAAGGTGCTCACCTTTTATCTATTGAGATATGGGAAAGGTCTATAGCAGGTTTTAATCACCTAAGGTAAATAGTTAAACTGTATTTACCAAGATCTCCTAACAGTTAAGAGCTGGTTTCAATGTTTAAAAGGTACATTATTCCTTATTGGTTAATAAAAGCCCTGAGAACTAGGAAATGTTGTCCTCTCTGGGAACAGAGATCTGGTCACTCTAGCCAAAAAATGGCAGCATGTGGTGAAATGACCCACTGTAGGCTCCTGAAATCAACCACAATGAGCAGTAATATACCTTATATTTCTTTCATTATTAGCCTTTTTTTTTTGAGACAGGGTCTTGCTCTGTTGCCCAGGCTAGAGTGCAGTGGCATCATCATAGCTCACTGCAGCCTCGACCTACTAAGCTCAAGTGATCCTCCCACCTCAGCCTCCCAAGTAGCTGGGACCACACGTGTGCACCACCATACCTGGCTAATTTTTTTACTTTTTCTTGCCCAGGCTGGGCTTGTACTCCTGGACTTAAGCAATTCAGCCTCCCAAAATGCTGGGATTACAGGTGTGAGCCACTGTACCTGGCCCAGATTTCTTTTAAATTGTGTAATTATTATGAAACATCAGAGCCAAAAAATTTTAGAAATCAAACCTAAATCCATATGTTGTAGATAAAGAAACTGAAGCCTATAGTGGTAAAGTAAGTTTACTACAGCTTTGTTAATGTCACTGATGGTTAAATTCTGGATTCAAAGGGTTAGAATGGTATCTTATTGCATATTAGGAAGAAGAGTGGACAAGGCAGATGAAGGTGTTGGGTTTTAGTCCTAACTTCACCTAATTAGTTGAGAGTTCTTGAGTAAATGCCTAATAGTCCTTATCTTTTTTTTTTTAATGAAGCTGTTTGTTTACTCTAAGTGATCCATATGCAGTGGTGACCTGGTAAATGTTTAACAACCATTTCTGAGGGAGTTGGGGGAAGCCCTGATTTGTAGCAATTTCTGATTTCCATGGTATAAATACTCTCACCAGGCAATTTCAGTGATATTCATCAATTCAGTATGTTATCACGGAATGTGGACTTGAGAAGGCTTGTATATAATTGGTTCTTGTGAGCCAGTGTGAGTTTCTATCACACCACTGCCCCTAAGTATCCTTCCAGATATAAAGCTTGACTAATACATTTTTTAACCTTTTTTTATTGTACCTAGAACAAAAAAATTTCAAAACTAGTCTGTAGTTGAATTTGCATGCTATGAAACAGATCCTGGTCATTTTCTTATAAATGTCTGAGACATTGGAGATACTGTCATAAGACTTCTGATGAGGAAAAAAATTATTAGGAGTCTTTTACAGTTTTACTGTAAAAGTTTTACAATAATCTATAGAGTTCAGCAAGTTTTCCTTCAAAACCTTCAATAATACCTTTTTATCAGCTATAGACCAGGATAGCTTGGTTGCTAATTAATACCCATGAATCTCTTTCCATGAATATTCTTAATTGATTCTAATAAAGACTTCTGGTGTGAAGTAAAAGGACTAAAATTCATGTTTGGAGTGAAGGAGTATTTAAGAAGCAAGTGATAGTCCTAAATGTTAAGCCTATTGTAGCAGGAGAAACAGAAGGCCACAGGAGAGTCTTTTATAGGGTACCAGCAGTAAGACACTGGCTATAAATGGAGCTATTAAGAATCCATGATCCACAGAACCCCCATAAGGAAGGAAAGCTGTGGCTTCCTTGAGTTTACCTGCTAAAACATCTTGAGAGTAAGATTCCTACTACCACCGTCTTCAGTCATAGTCCTTTTGGAGGACCAAATCCTGGAACTGGCAGTGCTATCTCTGGTGACATAAAGAAAGCCTATTGTGGTCCAAGGTGGATGGCAGACTACACAGGGCAGAGATGAGACCAAATGGCATAGAGGAAGTTTTGTTTTGTTTTTTTGACACAGAGTCTTACTCTGTCGCCCAGGCTAGAGTGCAGTGGTGCAATCTCGGCTCACTGCAACCTCCGCCTCCTAGGCTCAAATGATCCTCCTACCTTAGCCTCCTGAGCAGCTGAGACTACAGGCATGCCACCATGCCCGGCTAATTTTTGAATTTTCAGTAGAAACGGGGTTTCACTATGTTGGCCAGGCTGGTCTCGAACTGCTGACCTCAAGTGATCCCTTGCCTCAGCCTCCCAAAGTCTGGGATTACAGGTGTGAGCTACTGTGCACAGCCGGCATAAAGGAAGTTAATTGTAGCTGGAAGTCAAGTTTGAAGAGCGCCAGCTAGAGGTCCTCATTTCCATTATGGTAGGTATTTATTTGGCATATTTCCCTCCCATATATTCTCAGCACTGTCAGGTGCTGGTCAATGTGTGTCTTTTTTGTCAGTCTTGGCCTGCTGAAGGATATCTCAGAGGCCCTTCCCAGTAATCTGCCATTTGCTCAGATTATGACTATTCTTCAGTGTATCAGTGACTCTAATTCTAGGTCCTTGGAACAGTAGAGATAGTCAACCTAAAGCACTTGAAAAAAAAAAATCCATCTAGCTTATCTGGCCTGGCTAAGTTTCCAGGCTTTCAGTAGCTGTTCTAGGCTGCAGTAGTTCTTGTATACTCTTACTGGATGCCAGGACTCTGATATAGTGCCTCCAAGTCTCACATGAAGCCTTATAACAAGCAATTCTCATCTCCAAGTGGAGTGGTTGCTATACAATGACATCAGTTTCTGTCTGAAATAGGCACAGGAGCAAGGATTCTCAGAACTGAGTCCTTCTAAAAAATGGCCTCCCGCTGTATGAGGTCAGACTGGATCAAGCTATGCCAGGATCAGGTGGACGGTAAATAATTAGCCCCTGGACTGCCTTAGTACTCTTGGGGAACTAGATAATCCCTATCTGTTTCTGAAGAAGCAATTTACCTAGACTGTTATGGAAAGTGGAGTAAGAATTTATATCAGTAGGGGTGATCAAACTCCAAAAGATGGTTACCTAGGAGATCTTCAATTTTTTTCTGTTTTTCTTTTTTTTCTTTTTTTTTTTGAGATGGAGTTTCGCTCTGTTGCCCAGGCTGGAATGCAGTGGAGCAATCTCGGCTCGGCACAACCTCTACCTCCCGGGTTCAAGGGATTCTCCTGCCTCAACCTCCTGAGTAGCTTGGAGGCACCCACTACCACACCTGGCTAATTTTTGTATTTTTAGTAGAGACACAGTTTCACCATGTTGGCCAGGCTGGTCTCAAACTCCCAACCTCAGGTGATCTGCTTGCCTCAGCCTCCCAAATTGCTGGGATTACAGGCATGAACCACCGCACCTGGCCGAGATCCTCAGTTCTGAACCCTGTCCAGCATCATGCAAATCTCCTTGGCTGGAAAGAAGCCCAAGAAACATTAGCTTGTGGGAAACTCTCACTAATGTCATCCAAATATCAGTCTAGTAGGTCAAATGCTAGAATGTGGCACAAGCCACACAGCATTACCATAGAGCCGCATTAGACAAGGCTTCTCTGGAAAACCATCTTCTTTTCACCTTGTGGGATGTGGATGAGGCCATAGAAATCCCAAAGTCTGATGTCATAAAGATTCATGTACCATAGAGGTTTGTCTAGATCAGGAGAAGATGGTAGCAGTCCAGGATGGTGATGAATTTGAAATAAAAATAACCTTCATGAAGATGGAACTAACCATTTTTTTAAAGAGTACCTCAGTATGGTCTGCTAAGTCCCTTACCATAAACTCGCTTGATATACCCTTGAGAGGCCTCAGGCTTAGAGAAGAGGCATATGCGTTTTCTTAGCAGAAGAAGGCCTTTGCATAGGCTCAGTTACAGCCTTACCTCTGGTGTGAGAGCAGATTCTCAGCCTCCTCTGATAAGACTCCCCCAGTTTATTTATCTGAAATCACTAGAGAACGGTTAGTGAGTGAGAAAGAGCTTAACAGAGGACCAAAGTAGCACTAGTGGAAAGTGTAGGTCCTCAAAGAGATGGTCAGGTTATGGGCATCCAGTCAGGGGATGGGGTGGCGCAGGGCAATGAATGGCCATAGCACAAGGCTTCCACAAAATCTCCTCATCTGGATAATTTTATAAGTCCCTGAACCCTGAAGTTCCCTCAGGAAGGGCTCCTCATGATAGTGTCCTCCATATGGCTATAGCCTTAACTTTTATAGGGAGATACACCTCAAAACATCTTGAAATCCTCATTCCAGATTACCTTTATCTGAAAACCTGGTCTCGCCACACAGAGCTCTACCCACTTTTAGGTAAATGAGGACTAAGTGTGTCATAGAGTTGGCCAGTGGGTCTCCACCACCATCTGTGGCAGGTCCAGCCTGCCAAAATCAGGATCCCCACCACATCCTGGGGTGGACAGAAGAAGGGGCTATTCACAGCAGGCCTGAGAAGGCTTGAACACATTTCTAGAGGTATAGTGTGGGTTCCAAGAGTCTGCTTGGTTCAGAAGTATAACAGCCTGTTGTGAAGAACCCTTCTGAAGCCTTCCCAGAACCAAAATGAGAACTCAGACATTCCATTCAACTCTTAGATGAGAAGTGATATATACCTATAGTAGCATATTTTCAAATAGTAAAATATTATTGCTTCCCTGACATACACCCTAAATGTTCATGGTGTTTTAGTCTTGTAATTTTCTACCACATTAAATTTGGTATTTTAAATTTGGATTTAGCACCTATATATTAATACATAAGATTTATTTTCTCTATACTCATCTGGACTTTTTAAAGGACATTAGTAGCTATGTGAAATAAAATGGGAATACTTTCAGTCGTTATCTATGCTCTTACACTGCTTATATAGCATGGGGATTACCCTACTCCTTGAAAGTCTGCATAATTCTCAGCAAACTATCACAAGGACAAAAAAGCAAACACCGCATGTTCTCAATCATAGGTGGGAATTGAACAATGAGAACACATGGACACAGGAAGGGGAACATCACACTCCGGGGACTGTTGTGGGGTGAGGGCAAGGGGGAGGGATGGCATTAGGAAATATACCTAATGCTAAATGACAAGTTAATGGGTGCAGCACACCAACATGGCACATGTGTACATATGTAACAAACCTGCACATTGTGCACATGTACCCTAAAACTTAAAGTATAATAATAATAAAATAAAATTAAAAATTAAAATTAAAAAAAAAGTCTGAAAAAACCTGTCTGAGGAATCCAGGCAAAATTTTTAGCATTTCTAAAAATTAGTGCATCCAATTTTTCACTGAAAATTGGCCAATTTTCTCCTTCAAGGATTAATGATACTATTTTCCTAGAAAAGTCTCCATCTCCTAGAGATTTAAAATGTATTAGCAAGATGTTGTACATAAAGTTTTTTATAACATAAAAGTTTTTAAACAGTTTTGTAATAGTTATAACTATTAAAAACTGTGAGATCTGTCATACATACAGAGAGACATAAAATAAACATATGCAGTTTAAAGAGAGAATTGCTTCCTACATGCCAGTCCTCATATACCATAATATTCATAATATTTATTCTACTATTTATGGACATTTGAGTTGTTTCCAGTTTGAGGATACTTCTAGAAATAATCTTGGAATATCCTTTTTTTTTTTTTTTTACACAGAGTTTTGCTCTTGTTGCCCAGGCTAGAATGCAATGGCACAATCTCACCTCACCACAACCTCCACCTCCCGGGTTCAAGTGATTCTCCTGCCTCAGCCTCCTGAGTAGCTGGGATTACAGGCATGCGCCACCACACCTGGCTAATTTTGTATTTTCAGTAGAGACAGGGTCTCTCCATGTTGGTCAGGCTGGTCTTGATCTCCCAACCTCAGGTGATCCACCCGTCTCAGCCTCCCAAAGTGCTGGGATTACAGGTGTGAGCCACCACGCCTGGCCAGAATGTTCTTATGTATGTCTCTTAGTCTAGAGCACTTGTGTAAGAGCTTATCTAGTATACTGACAGATGAATAGAATTGTTTGTTGCAAAGTGTGTTGCAACTTTAACAGATAATGTCAACTGATTTCCAAAGTGGATGTACAAATTTATATTCTTACCAGCAGTATAGAAGTACCTGTTGCTCCCCCATTCTTGTTAACACTTGTATTGCCAGACTTTGCAATTTCTTTTTTTTTTTTTTTAGACAGAGTTTTGCTCTTTTGCCCAGGCTGAAGTGCAGTGGTGCAATCTCAGCTCACCACAAACTTTGCCTCCCGGGTTCAAGCGATTCTCCTGCCTCAGCCTCCCCAGTAGCTGGGACTGCTGGTGCGTGCCACCATGCCGGGCTAATTTTGTATTTTTAGCAGAGACAGAGGTTCACCATGCTGGCCAGGCTGATCTTGAACTCCTGACCTCAGGAGATCCGCCCACCTCGGCCTCCCAAATTGCTGAGATTACACGCGTAAGCCACCGCACTCGGCCTAGACTTTGTAATTTTTCCCAGCTTGTTATGTAAGTAGTGATATTAGTTTGTATTTCCCTGATCACTTATGAAATTGAGCAGCTTTTCATAAGTATGTCAACCATTGGGATTTTCTCTTTTGTGAGGTATACATTCAAGCTTTTTGCCCATTTTTCTATTGGGTTGTGTATTTTTATAATATTGATTCCTAGAAGGTCATTTTCTATTCTGGATACTGGTCCTTTGTCAGTTATAAGTGTTGCAAATACATTCTCCCATTTTGTGGATTGTTTTTGTTTTAATGGCATTTTCTTGATAAAAATAATTCTTAAATTTAAGGTAATCAAAATTATGAACCTTTTCCCTTTGAGTTAGTGCTTCTTATCTCTTACTTAAAAAAATATTTTCCTACCCCCAAGATCTTAGATATTATCTTCTAAAAGCTTTATAATTTTGACTTTCACATGTAGGTTTCTAGTCCATTTGGAATTGATTTTTGTGTGAAGTAAAAGTCTCATTTCATCTCTCCTATATAGATAGCCAATATTCCTAGTTTTTGAGTTTTTTTGTTGTTGTTTTGTTTTGTTTTGTTTTAAGACACAGTCTCACTCTGTCGCCCAGGTTGGAATGCAGTGGCGTGATTGGCTCACTGTGACCTCCGCCTTCCCGGTTCAAGCGATTCTCCTGCCTCACCCTCCCCAGTAGCTGGAACTACAGGGGTGCGCCACCACACCTGGCTAATTTTTTTGTATTTTTAGTAGAGATGGGGTTTCACTGTATTAGTCAGGATGGTCTCGATCTCCTGACCTCATGATCCACCCGCCTCAGCCTCCCAAAGTGCTGGGATTACAGGCGTGAGCCACCGCGCCCAGCCCCCTAGTATTTTTAATTGGAAAGTTCATCATTTCCTCATTAATTCTATATGCCATGCTTATATAAAAGGCCATAAATTTTTGGTTCTGTTTTTTGATTCATTGACATAGTTGTCCATCTTTCAACTAACACCATGCTGTTTCAGTTTAGCTTTACAAGAAGTTTAAAATATGGGAGGATGAGTCCTCTCACCTTATTTTCAAAAGTGTGTTAGCTATTCTTGGTTCTCTGAATATCCAAAACAGGTTTTAGAGACAGTTTGTCAAGTTGAAAAAAAAAAACTGTTGGAAACTTGATTGTGACACCTAGATTAGTGCTGTTTAATAGAACTTTCCATAATAATAGAAATGTTCTATATATGTGTGGTCCAATATGATCCCTGGTAGCAACATGTACTATTAAGCACTTAAAATATGGCTAATATGACTGGAGAGGTGAATTTTTAAATTTAAATTAATTCAGCCGGGCATGGTGGCTCACACCTGTAATCCCAGTACTTTGGGAGGCTGAGATGGGTGGATCACTTGAGACCAGGAGTTCAAGACCAGCCTGGCCAACATGGCAAAACCCTGTCTCTACTAAAAATACAAAAATTAGCCAGGTATGGTGGCCTGTGCCTGTAATCCTGGCTACTCAGGAAGCTGAGGCACTAGAATCTCTTGAACCTGAGAGGCAGAGTTCAAGAGAGCTGACATCGTGCCACTGCACTCCGGCCTGGGCAACAGAGCCAGATTCTGTCTCAAAAAATAAAAATAAAAATAAATTAATTCAAATGTGAATAGCAATATGTGGCTAGTGGCTACTGTACTGGACAGGATCACTACATAGCATTCTGAGGAGAATTGACATCTTTACAATATACAGTCTTTCAGTTCATGAACATGGTGTATCTTCCACTTAGGTCTTTTAATGTTTCTCAAATAAAGTTTGAAATATACTCCAGAAAGAAACTGATCAACCTTTATTAGATTTATTCCTAAGTACTTTATAATTTTGAAATTATTATAAATATTACCTTTTTCATGTTTCATTTTAGAACTACTTAATGCTGGCAGGCAATACACATGCGCGCACACACACACACACACACACACACACACACACATAATGTACCCTGCAATTAATGGCTATATATATATATGTGTGTGTGTGTGTGTGTGTGTGTGTGTGTGTGTGTGTGTGTGTGAGACCCCTCTCATTTACTGCTGGATTTGATTTGCCTGTATTTTGTTTAGGACTTTTGTATTCCATGTGAGACTGGTCTATAATTTCCCTTTCTTGAACAATCCCTTTTGGGTTTGTGTATAAAATGTATTCCCTCTTCTTTAGACCCTGAAAGAGTCTGTATAAGAACAGAATTATTTATTTCTTAAATGTTTGATAGGGCTTTCTGTTGAAGCTGTCTATACTTAGAGCATCTTTTGGGGGAAGATTTTTGACGAATTCCTTTAATGATTATAGGACTACTTGGGTTTTTAATTTATTCTCAAGTCTTCTGGGTTATATTTATTTGTCCATTTCATCTAAATTTTCAAATGTTTGTGATAATGTCCTTCATAATCTCTTCCTACCATCTTTCTAATGTCTGAATCATCTGAGTTACTCATTCCTGAAATAATTTTTTGCATCTTTTTGTCTTAATTAATCTTGCCAAAAGCTTCCCAATTTTAGTCTTTTAGCAGACCAATTTTGGGCTCTCTTGATCATCTCCTTTTAGTCAGGTATTCAAAAACATATGATACACCCATTTAAAGTGTATAATTCAATGGTTTTTAGTTATTCACAAAGTTGTGCAACATCGCTGCAATCTATTCCTAGAATATTTTCATCAGGCCCCAAGAAAGCCTGTACCTGTTAGCAGTTGTTCATTTCCCATTCCTCCCCCTCCTTTACAAGCTCCAGGCAGCCACTAATCTTTCTGTCTCCATAGATTTGCCTATTCTGGGCATTTTACGTGAATAAAATAATACAATATGAGGTCTTTTGAAATATTTTATGTGAATAAAATAATATGTGGTCTTTTGAAACATCACAATATATTACTGACTTCTTTCACTCAGCATGTTTTCAAGGTTCTTCCATGTCGTTGCATGTATCAGTACTTCTTTTTTTACTGCCAAATAATGTTCTATTATATAAATATACTGCATTTTGTTTATCTAGTCAGCAATTGATGGACATTTAGGTTGTTTCCAGTTTGGGTCTATTATTGTTTGCTCTTGTGAATAGCACAGCAGTGAACATGTGAATGCGTATGTCTTTTTGGTAGAATGATTTATTTTCTTTTGGTGTGTACACACTAATGGGATTGCTGTGTTGAACTGTAGCTCTGTTTTAAGTTCTTTGAGAAATCTCCAGACTGCTTTCCACGATGGCTAGACTAATTTACATTCCCAACAACAGTGAATAACAGTTTTCCTTTTTCTCTGCAGCCTCACTAGCATCTGTTGTTTTTTTTTTGACTTTTTATAAGCTATTCTGACTGGTGTAAGATGGTATCTCATTGTGGTTTTGATTTGTATTTACTTGATGATTAGTGATGCTGAGAATTTTTTCATATGTTTGTTGGCCACTGTGTATCTTCTTTTGCGAAATATCTGTTCATATCCTTTGCCCATTTTTAAGTGGGTTATTTGGTTTTTGCTTGTTGATTTGTTTGAGTTCCCTATAGATTCTAGATATTAGGCCTTTGTCAGACACATAGTTTACAAATATCTTCCCCCATTTTGGAGGTTTTCCATTTTTCCAATGACAGTTTCCTTTCTGTGCAGATGTTCTTTAATTAGGACCCACTTGTCTATTTTTGTTTTTGTTGCTACTGCTTTTGGAGATTTCGCCAAAAATTATTTGCCAAGGTCAATGTCAAGAAGAATATTTTCTAGTCTTGTTTTCCAGGATTTTTATAGTTTGATGTCTTACATTTAAATCTTTAATCCAGTTATCCCAGCACCATTTAATGAATAGGGAGTCTTTTCCCCCTTGCTAGTTTTTGTCAGCGTTGTTGAAGATCAGATGGTTGGTAGGTGTGAGGCTATATTTCTAAGTTTTCTATTATGTTCCATTAGTCTACATGTCTGTTTTTGTACCAGTACCATGCTGTTTTGTTTACTTTATTATATAATTTGAAGTAAGGTAGTGTGATGCCTCCAGCTTTGTTCCTTTTGCTCAGGACTGCTTTGGCTATTTGGGCTCTCTTTCAGTTCCATATGAACTTTTAATATTTTTTTCAAATTCTGTGAAGAATGACATTGATAGTTTGATAGGAATAGAACCGAATTTATAAACTGCTTTGGGCAGTATGGCCATTTTTATGATATTGATTCTTCTTATCCATGAGCATGAAATGTTTTTCCATTAATTTGTGTCATCTCTGATTTCTTTCAGCAGTGTTTTGTAGTTCTCCTTGTAGACGCCTTTCACCTCCTTGGCTAGATGTATTCCTAGGTATTTGATTTTCTTGTGGCTATTGTAAGTGGAATTGTATTCTTGACTTCACTCTCAGCCTGGACATTATTGGTGTATAGAAATGCTATTGCTTTTTGTATATTGACTTAGTATCCTAAACTTTACTAAAGTCGTTTATCAATTCTAGGAGCCTTTTGGCAGAGTCTTTAAGACTTTCTAGGTATAGAATCCTATCATCAGCAAAGAGAGATAGCTTGACTTCTTCTTTTCCTATTTGGAGGCCTTTTATTTCTTTCTCTTGCCTAACTGCTCTGGCTAGGACTTCCAGAGCTATGTTCAATAGGAATAGTAAGACTGGGCATCCTTGTCTTGTTCCAGTTCTCAAGGGGAATGGTTCAAGCTTTTGCCCTGAATTCAGTACGATGTTGGCTATCGGTTTGTCATAGATGGCTCTTATTATTTTGAGGTATATTCCTTCAATGTCTAGTCTGTTGAGGGTTTTTATCATGAAAGGATATTGGATTTTATTGAAAGCTTTTTCTGGGTCTATTGAGATGCAGTGTTAAGAGAATAATTTCATAATGATAGAGTCAGTTCACTCTAAATGTATTTGCACCTAATAACATAGCTTCAAAATACATGAAGCAAAAACTGATAGAACTCCAAGAAAATAAACAAAACATAATTATAGTCAAGGTTTCAATACTCCTCTCTGAATAATTGATGGATCAAGTAGACAGAAAATCAACAAGGATATAGGACACTTAAATAAGACTATCAACCAATTTGATTTGAACTCCATCAATAACAGAATATTCTTCTCAATTGTACATGGAACAGTTACCAAGACAGATAATGTTCTAGGTTCTCAAACAAGTCTCAATACATTGGAAAGGATGTAAGTGGTACAAAATATGTTCTCTGACTACAATGAAATCATATTACAAATCAATAGCAGAAGAGCTCTGGAAAATACTCAAATATTTGGGAACTAAATATACTTCTAAATAACCCACGGATGAACGAAGAATGCAAAATGGATATTAAAATGTATTTTAAATGGAATTAAAATGAAAACACAACATATCAAAATCTGTGAGATGCAGCTAAAACAGAAAGTTTGTACTACTAAATGCCTACGGGGGTATGGGGGAGGAGGTAAAAAGGTCTCAAATCAATAATCTCAGCTACACTTTAAGAAACCAGAAAATGAAGAGCAAATTAAACCCAGAATAAGTAAGAAAATATAAACAATAAAGACTAGACTGGAAATTAAGGACGTAGAAAACAGAAAACTTGTGGAGAAAAATCAATGAAAGCAAAATCTGGTTCTTTGAGATCAAGAAAATTGGACAATCTTTGTGTAGATTCATGAAAACAAAAAGAGAGAGGCTTCAAAATTTCCATAACAGAATGAGACAGTGGACATCCTACAATTATTAAAAGAATAATAAGGGAATATTGTGAGCAATTGCATGACAATAAACTAGACAACTTAGATGAAATCACAAATTCCTTACAAGTCCAAAGCTCACTCAAGAAAAGGAAATAATAGCTCTATATGTGATAAATGTATTTAAACTTGTTAAAGAAATTAGATAGCTCTATATTTGTTAGTTAAAAACTTTCCCACAATGCCCAGATGCTTCACTGGTGAATTCTACCAAACATTTATGGAAGAAATAAACAATTCTACACATATTATTTCTAAAACAGAAGAGTAAGAAACACTTCTTAACTCATTTTAAAAGGCCAGCATTACCCTGATATCAAAACCAAACAAAGATATTACAAAACAAAACTATTTAATAAATATCCCTTATGAACATCAGTGCAAAAATTCTAAACAATCAATCAATTGAATTTGCAACATATAAGAAGGACAATACATCATGATCAAGTGGAGTTTATTCCAGGAATACAATACTGGTTTAACATTCAATTTAAAAATCAATAAATGTAATTCACCATATTAACGCACTAAAAAAGACAACTCATGAGCATCTCAATAGATGCAGCGAAAGGATTTGATAACATCCAACATCCATTACTGACTAAAAAAAAAAAAAAAAATTTTCAGCAAACATGAAAGAAGAATTTCCTCAATCTAATAAAGGGTATCTATAAAAAAAACCTATAGCTAGCATTATACTTAAAGATGACCAATTAATACTTTTTCCCTAAGATGGACCAAGGCAAGGATATCTGCTCTCATTACTTTTTCAACCTAGTATTATACAGTCTTATTAGTGCAATAAGGCAAGAAAAAGAAAAAATATATACAGATTGGAAAGGAAGAAATAAAACTGTCCCTATCTGCAGATAAGATGACTGCATGACTGTGTATTAAAAATCCCAAAGAATCTGAAAAAAAACAAAATAAAAAAAATTCTTAGAAGGAATAAGTGAATTCAGCAAGGTTACAGGATATGAGATTAATGTACTAAAACCCCATTGTAATTCTATATATTAGCAATGAATAATCAGAAATTGTAATTATAAAATAATACCATTTATAGTAGCACCAAAATATGAAATACTTAGGGATAAATCTCACAAACTATATGTAAGATCTATACACTGAAAACTATAAAACTTTGCTTAAAGAAATAAAGACAAACAAATGAAGAGATAGACCATGTTCACAGATTTAAAGACTCCATATTGTTAAGATATCAATTCTCCACAAACTGATCAATAGATATAATATCAATTAAAATCCCAGCAAGGTTTCTTGAGGAAATTGATAGGCTAATTATAAAATATGGAAAGCAAAGGACCTAGAATAGCCTGATCTTGAAAAAAAACAAATTTGGAGGATTTATATTACCTGATTTTAAAACTTATTACAAAACAATAGTAATGAAGGCAGTTTGGAGACGGTGACAATGTTGACAAATGGATCAACAGAACACAACAGAATGTCCAGAATAATACCAAGACATATATGGTTAAAAGGTTTTCAATCAAGATACAAAGGCATCTCAATAGAGAAAGTACAGCCTTTTCAGCAAATGGTGCTAAAACAAGGGATATCCAAATGCCACAAAATGAACTTGAATCCAACCCCAGCACCATATTTTTAAAAGTTAACTCAAAGTGGGTCATAGACTTGAATATAATGCCTAAAACTCTAAAACTTCTAGAAGAAAACATAGGAGAAAATCTTTATGATGTTGTTATGCAAAAATTTCTTTAGATAGAATACCAAAAGCAAGGTCTATAAAAGAAAAAAAATCAGAGATTGAACTTCATCAAAATTAAGAACTTCTCTCTTTGAAAGACACTATAACTGGGCATGAGGTTCATGTCTGTAATCCTGGCTACTCTGGAGACTGAGGTGGGAAGATCACTTAAGCTCAGGAGTTCAAGTCCAGCCTACGCAACATAGTAAAATACTATCTTAGGAAAAAAAAAAGACAAATCACAGACTGAGAGAAGATATTTTAAAATCATGTATCTGATAAAAGACTTGGTATCGAGAAAAAAACAGCTGTCTAAACTCAATAATAAGGAAACAAACAAATCAATACTAAACAGGTCAAAGATTTGAACAGACATTACACCACAGAAAATACATGGATTACAAATACACACATGAAAAGAAGTTCAACATCATTGGTCATTAAGAAAATGCAAATTAAAACCACAATAACATCCCACTACTCACTTATTAGAATGTATAATTTTAAAAGACTGACTATATCAGCCAGGCGCAGTGGCTCACACCTGTAATCCCAGCACTTTGGGAGGCTGAGGAGGGCGGATCACTTGAGGTCAGGAGTTTGAGACCAGCCTGGTCAACACGGTGAAACCCCATCTCCACTAAAAATACAAAAATTAGCCCGGCATAGTGGTGCACGCCTGTAGTCCCAGGTATTCAGGAGGCTTAGGAAGCAGAATTGCTTGAACCCAGGAAGCGGAGGTTGCAGTGAGCCAAGATCATGCCACTGCACTCCAGCCTGGGCAACAGAGCGAGACTCCATCTCAAAAAAAATTTTAAAAAGACTGACTATATCAAGTGTCAGTGAGTATGTAAAGCAACTGGAACTCTCAGATACCGCTGGCAAGAGTGTAAAAATGGTTTAAACACCTTTTAAGAAATTGATATATCATATTTGTACATATTTTGGAGTACATGTGATATCTTGATGCATGTGTACAATGTGTAAAGATCAAAGCAGGGTAACAGGGGTATCCATCACCTCAAACATTTATCTTTTCTTTGTGTTGGAGATAGCCAATTCTTCTCTTCTAGCTATTTTGAAATATACAGTGAATTATTGTTAACTATAATTTCCCTAATGTACTATTGAATACTAGAGCTTATTCCTTCTACCTAACTGCACTTTTGTACCCATTAGCCACTTTGGAAGGCAGTTTGACCATTTCTTTAAAAGTTAAACACACACATTCCATGTGACTCAGCCATTCCATTCCTAGATATCAACCCAAGAGAAGTGAAAGTATACATCCATTCAAAGACTTACATATGAATATGCACTGAAGTTATCTAGTAATAATTTAAAACTGGAAACAATTCAAATGCATATCAACAGAGACTAAATAAATTGTGTCTATCCATACAATGAAATATTACTCAGCACTAAAAAGCATAAGTGGTTGATAAAAGCAACAATATGTGTGAATCTCTAAGTAATCATGCTTAGTGAAATAAGTCAGAGAAAAAAAGTATATTCTTTATAATTCCATTTTTATAAATTCTAGAAAGTAAAAAAAATCTTTGGTGTTAGATAGTAGATCAGACATTGGTGACAAGATGAGGCTGGAAGGATAAATAAAAGAGGAGTACAAGGAAACTCTGGGTGTGTTTGATATGTTCCCTATTTTTCATCTTTATTAATTGTTTTTATGAGTATGTGCATATTTTAGAACTTATAAGATTGTATTCTTTAAATATGTGAGCTTGTTGTACATCAATTGAACCTCAAAAATCTGATAAAAACAAACAAAACAAAAACAAAACTAAGGGGAAGACAGAGTTATTACCTTCAACTTATCCACCTCATAAAGGTCTTCAGTAGCATTTTTGTGTAAGTTAGTGGATTTACTCACAGCCATTGCTGTTACCATCCCTTTGCAACAACTGCAAAAAGGGGGAAAAAAAGAAAAAGAAAAAGAGCACATACACACTCAGCATAACCTATTTATTGCTGGTTCTTCTTCTAAGTGTTTAAAATTTTAAAAATCCAGACAAAGTGGAAGTTCACCATAATAATTCAGCTACTGACTCACCAAGGAGAATAATTTGTCTCCTCAATTTCTTACCCTTGTCCTCCTTCTCCCTTCCATCCCTCTTATTCTTGACCCTTAGTAATACTGAATTGAAATGAAGGGAAAATTTGCTTAGAATGCAAAAGCTACTTCCTGAATTTAAAGTAATGATAGCATCAAGCTTGCATCTTAGTTAATAGATTACAATTTTCCAGACTTCATCTTTATTCAGTGGAAATCTTCTAGCTTTTCAGATATAAGGGTTTGTGGGTTGTTTTTTTTTCTTCTTCCATTTTGTAAAAAGAAGTTTTGGTTGGCATTTAGTGAAGCACATAAAAGTATACATTCAGGGCTGGGCATGGTGGCTCATGGCTGTAATTCCAGGACTTTGGGAGGCCAAGGTGGGCAGATCACTTGAGATCAGGAGTTCGAGACCAGCCTGGCCAACATGGCAAAACTCTACCTCTACTAAAAATACGAAAATTACCCAGGCATCGTGGTGCATGCCTGTAAATCCCAGCTACTCAGGAGGCTGAGGCACAAGAATCTCTTGAGCCTGGGAGGTGGAGGCTGCAGTGAGCCGAGATCACGCTACTACATTCTAGCCTCGGTGACAGAAGAAAACTCTGTCTAAAAAAATACATGACAGTACACAAGAAACTACAATATTCTTCTTAAATCCACTCCCTCACCAGTATGTGCAAAAGTGTAAGATGTGTCTTATTTATGCAAGAAAGTGAGTCCTTTTTTCCTAATTCTTACTCCCACATACACACACTTCTCATCCTGCCCGTGCCAACAGTTTTCAAAAGAAAAACCAAAATCTCATATTATAACTGCTCACAGTGTTAAAGCTAGTTGAAAAACTGAACTAGTATTTCTTTCAAGGTTTTAAAATAACTCCTATTGCTACTACTTCACTGTCTCTTCTCTGTTATATGTGACATTCAATTCTTCAAAAGGGCAACAATAAAATAACCACTTCACCTGCTCAAATAGCTGGAGTATTGGTACAACTTCCTTGTCAGTTCAATCGCATCTAGCTCCAATCGCGCAACTCCTATATCATGTTTCTCAGCACTTTCCTCCTCCAACTTCAGGAGACAGTCTTGGTCAGTAAAGTTGGGTATCATTAAAATCAGCAAGTTTACCATCCACTGGATCATAGATATATGTAACTCATCCATCTGTTAAAAAATGAGTATAATACAAATGACCCACTTTAAATAAATCAAACAGTAAAAATCACACCAAATTTTAAAATAGAAATGATCGTGCCTGTGTCCAACTTTCAACATTATAATTCTTAATGAAATCAAGTCATCAGCTAGCATGACCCTATTTTCTTTTGCTCACTACATGACATTAAGCTACTCTCTTCTTTTTATTGATATTTATTTATTTAATTTTTTTGAAACGGGGTGTCACTCTGTTGCCCAGGCTGGAGTGCAGAGGCATAATCATAGCTCTCTGCAACCTTGACCTCCCCAGGCTCAGGTGATCCATCCATCTTAACCTCCTGAGTAGCTGGGACTACAGGCACACGCACCACCATGCCTGGCTAAGTTTTGTGTTTTTTGTAGAAATGGGCTTTCACCATGTTGCCCAGGCCGAACTTGAACTGCTGGGATGAAGCAATCTGCCCACCTCAGCCTCCCAAAGTGCTAGGATTACAGGCGTGAACCACACGCCCAGCCACTGATCTCTTCTTTAGCCTGGCCATAGATAATAACCTGTGAGAACCTACAATTCTCAAATTGCACATCAAGGCATTCCAGGGCTCCACAGCAAACTCACAAGGATGCCATAGGATTTTAAATTGAGGGAAATAACAGTAATATGTAACATCTACCAGACACAGCATGAACTTAACACAATTCACAGTTTTCAACTTTAGATGCCCTATATTAATTTTGATGACATCATATCTTTTTGAAACTGGTTTGATTGGTGGTTGTGTGATAAAAAAAAAAAAAAAAAGTACTGTGTGAAAATTAACATGGAACAGGAAATGAAGGTGGTAACGTCCAATCTGATTCCAAGGTCAGAGAAGCTGTACCATGCCAAAAGTACATGCCTTACATTGGTAAGTGGTATTGATTAAATGAGAATAAAATAAAATGTTTTTTCTTTCAATGTATGTGTAGTACTTTTCCAAATGGTTAATAAATTGTTAGGACATTAAATATTTAGTAAGCGGTTTGAACCTACCTACTTAATAAACTTAACTGTGAGGTATTTCTTTTGGCTTAGGAGTGTGAAAATATTGAAACCCAAAGGGCACTGTGAATAGAGAAAGTTTAAGAACCTCTGCATGACAGTATTTGCTGAGGCTAGGTCCCAGAAATAAAATGCAGAAAACCTGTATGCAAAATTCAGACACACCATACTTTTCAAATACCCTACTCCCTTTCTCTGTTTGGTTAGTTCTGGAGTATTTCTCTAGGCTTAAACATGATCTACTCTGAGAAGACTTACCAGTTTCCACTGGCTCTAATTTGCTCCCTTTCCCATGTTTTTACAGTACTTTGTATATATCTCTGTTATAGTCATTTGCACATCTATCTCCTCAATTAACCTGTCTGTAAGACATGAGCCATCAACTTATCCCTGCATACCACACAGTACTTATCAGGGAGTAAGTTCTTAGTAAATGTTTCTTGAATGAATGAATAAAAATAAAATGTAGTAGCCTAGGCCGGGCGCGGTGGCTCACACCTGTAATCTCAGCACTTTGGGAGACCGAGGCAGGCGGATCACGAGGTCAGGAAATCGAGACCATCCTGCCTAACATAGTGAAACCCAGTCTCTACTAAAAATACAAAAAATTAGTCGGGCGTGGTGGTGGGCGCCTATAGTCCCAGCTACTCGGAGGCTGAGGCAGGAGAATGGCTTGAACCCGGGAGGCGGAGCTTGCAGTGAGCCGAGACGGTTCCACTGCACTCCAGCCTGGGCGACAGAGCGAGACTCCGTCTCAAAAAAAAAAAAAAAAAAAGAAAAGTAGTAGCCTATCCAATAAAAACCCAAACTTCCTGCTTCTTGATTCAGACGGGAAGGTTGTTAATGACCTAAAGCAACGTTGATTAATGTATTTGACACCTGAATTTATGTATCAGGAAAAGGGGCAACCTTTCCTGAGAAAGAGTTAAAAAGGCAAGTCTTTTTCACAAGAAAAAGATACTACTTCCTTACATATTCTACTAGCTATGTCCCTGCTGCTTCTCTGTGAAAATACATAAATTCCTAACTATTATTTCATATACCAATGGCCTAGATTATACTATCATTGAAATAACTCATTTTTGCTTACATAAAATATTAATCAATCCTTGGACTATCCTTAGGAAATAAGCACAAATAGATGTTATTATCTTAATTTAAAAGTTGTATTAGAGAGATTAAATGGTAGAATCAAGGTCAAACAATAAATCATAGGTGAATTTAAAATTAAAATAAATTAAAAACAAAGAATATCTTTTACTTTCCTAAAGATACGTAATTCTTTTTAATGAGATGGAAAGTGAATATAATTTTTGTACTAAAATATAGATTTACTGTGATTCTTATACAAAATTCTTAAAAGACATTTTAAGATGAATTGACTGCTTTTCTTTTGTGAAAAGACTTCTTCCAAATTTACTAATCTTTTCAGGGATAACAAGTGAGTAATTAGCCACTTCTTAGCTGATATTAAGAAATAAATGAGCCGGGTGTGGTAGCTCACACCTGTAATCCCAGCACTTTGGGAGGTCGAGACAGGTGGATCATGAGGTCAGGAGTTCAAGACCAGCCTGGCCAAGATGGTGAAACCCTGTCTCTACTAAAAATACAAAAATTAGCCTGGTGTGGTGGCACGCGCCTGTAATTCCAGCTACTTGGGAGGCTGAGGCAGGAGAATCACTTGAACCCAGGAGGCAGAGGTTGCAGTAAGCTGAGAACGTGCCACTGCAGTCCAGCCTGGGTGACAGAGCGAGACTCCATTTCAAAAAAAAAAGAAAGGGAGAGAGAGAAAGAAAGAAAGAGAGAGAGAGACAGAGAGAGGAAAGAAAGAAAGAAAGAAAGAGAGAGAGAGAGAAAGAAAGAAAGAAAAAGAAAGAAAGAAAGAGAGAGAGAAAGAAAGATAGATCAGGCCAGGTATGGTGGCTCATGCCTGTAATCCCAGCACTTTGGGAGGCCAAGGTGGGAGGATTGCCTGAGCTCAAGAGTTCAAGACCAGCCTGGGCAATTTGGTGAAACCCCATCTCTACAAAAACCAACCAACCAAACAAACAAAAAAACCCACACACATACTTAATTTGTCCCTTTCAAATATATGTGAAATTTAACAATGAGCAAAAGAAACTTATACTATGGAGAAGTTGTTTTGAGAATGAATAGGAGGAAATATTTCCATCTTGGTGTGAGTTTGTTGCTAAAAATGAAACACAGCTCACCTTTTAAAAGTCTAAAATCTACATATATATAAAATCTGGAAGTATGTTTCTAATCTTTTTAAAAATCTTAGAAATAAAGCATTTCAATTGGCTGGGAACACTTTGTTAAAATATAGGAATGCTACACTGTCTAATGTTTTAGACAACTGTGAAAACAACTGATTGACATTATGATAGATGGAAAAAATTACTAGTTAATTTTAAAAAAAACCTTTGCATAACTGATTGACGGAATTGAAATTTCTTTCTCTTTTTTTTTTTTTTTTTTTTGAGACATGGTCTCACTCTGTTTCACAGGCTGGAGTGCAGTGGCACAATCATAGTTTAGTGCATCCTTGACCTCCCAGGCACAAGCGATCCTCTCACCTCAGCCTCCCAAGTAGTTGGGACTATAGGTGTGTGCCACCATGCCCGGCTAATTGTTTTATTTTTTGTAGAGATGAGTTCTCACTGTGTTGACCAGGTTGGTCTTAAATTCCTGGGCTTAAAGCAATCCTCCCACCTTGGCCTTACAAAGTGCCGAGTTACAGGCATGAGCCATCACGCCTGGCCTGATTGATGGAAATGAAAAGTGAATATTATCATTCCAATGATGTATTTCTTCAATTTGGATTCATGTTTCTTTCTGAGCTATCATTTCAGCAGTGACTGCCATTAAAAATTAGTATTGAAGGAAACTGAATTTAGAAGCAGACCTTCAAATAGCTTTATAATCACAAGTTTAATCTGCAATTTAAACCTGCAATTATAAAAAATCATGAAGCTTGTTCAATC
The DNA here is from genome assembly GCF_028858775.2 of Pan troglodytes. Taxonomy (NCBI): domain Eukaryota; kingdom Metazoa; phylum Chordata; class Mammalia; order Primates; family Hominidae; genus Pan; species Pan troglodytes. The sequence continues at coordinate 69,630,059 of NC_072398.2, forward strand.
AGTTTTTTGAACCATTACCAAAAATCATTTTTAAATATTGTTAATTTCATACCATTTGGCTTTCTGTATATGTTTTATAATGTACCAAACATGTCAATTGAGTAATTTTTGCATGCAAATCAGAAATAGTAAGTTAGAAAGGCTTGCTCAAAGACTTTTTGCTAATAGAGGTACATAATAAAAAACGTTTAGTGACCAGTGTTTTAGACAGCCAAGCAGCACAGGTAAAATGAAGTAAGGAGGCAAAGGAAAAACAATGACAAAAAAACTGGAGATAAGAACATGGATCAGGAGGGAAAATGAATGTCTGTTTTTTCTGAAATTAGAATAGCAACTCTTGTTTTTACAGTTTTCCATTTGCTTGGTAGATTTTTCTCCATCCTTTTACTTGGAGACTTTGGATGTCACTGCATGTGAGACAGGTCTCTTGAAGACAGCAAACTATTAGGTTTTGTTTCTTTATCCAACTTGCCACTCTGTGCCTTTTAATTGGGGCATTTAGCCCATTTATGTTCAAGGTTAGTATTGATATGTGTGGATTTGATCCTGTCATCATGTTGTTAGCTGGCTACTATGCAGACTTGTTTGGTTGCTTTATAGTAGTCTAAATACCCAAGTGTGTATTTGTCGTGGCTGGTAATGGTCTTTCTTTTCCATATTTAGCACTCTCTTCAGGACCTCCTGTAAGGCACATCTGGTCACAAAAAATTCCCTCAGCATTTGTTTGTCTAAAAAGGATCTCATTTCTCCTTTGCTTATGAAGCTCAGTTTGGCTAGATATGAAGTTCTTGTTTGGAATTTCTTTTCTAAGAATGCTGAACGTAAGCCCACAATTTCTTTTGGCTTGTAGGATTTCTGCTGACATGTCTGCTGTTAGCCTTATGGAGTTTGCTTTGCAGGTGACCTGCCCCTTCTCTCTACCTGCCTTTAACATTTTTTCTTTCATTTCAACCTTGGAGAATCTGATGACTATGTGTCTCATGGATGGTCTTATTTTGTAGTATTTTTCAGGGGCTCTCTGCATTTCCTGAATTTGAATGTTGGCCCCTTTAGTGAGGTTGTGAAGATTTTCATGGATGATACCCTGAAATATGCTTTCCAAATTGCTTGGTTTCACTCTCTCTCTTTCAGGAATGCCAATGAGTTGTATATTTGATATTTTTACATAATTTCATATTTCTCAGAGGTTTTGTTCATTCATCTTTATTGTTTTTTCTTTATTTTTGTCTGACTGAATTATTTCAGAGAACCAGTCTTCAAACTCTGAGATTTTTTTCCTCAGCTTGGTTGATTCTGCTGTTAATACTTGCAATTGCATTATGAAATTCTTGTAGTGTGTTTTTCATTTCTATCAGGTTAGTTTTGTTTTGTTTTTTTTTTTTTTTGAGACAGAGTTTTGCTCCTGTTGCCCAGGCTGGAGTGCAATGGCATGATCTTGGCTCACTGCAACCTCCGCCTCCCGAGTTCAAGTGATTCTCCTGCGTCAGCCTCCTGAGTAGCTGGAATTACAGGTGCCCACCACCATGCCTGGCTAATTTTCTGTATTTTTAGTAGAGATGGGGTTTCACTATGTTGGCCAGGCTGGTCTCGAACTCCTGACCTCAGTCGATCCACCCACCTCAGCCTCCCAAAGTGCTGGGATTACAGGCATAAGCCACCGCGCCTGGTGGTTCTTTCTTATAATGGCATTTCATCTATCAGCTCCTGTATCATTTTATTGTAATCCTTAGATTCTTTGGATTGAGTTTCAACTTTCTCTTGTATGTTGATGATCTTTGTTCCTATACATATTCTGAATTCTATTTCTGTCATGTCAGCCTGGTTAAGAAATATTGCTGGGGAACAGTGTGGTCGTTTGGAGGTGAGAAGACACTCTGGCTTCTTGAGTTGCCAGAGTTCTTGTGCTGGCTCTTTCTGATCTTTGTGAGCTGATGTTCCTTCAGTCTTTGAAGTTGCTGTCCTTAGAATGCATTTTCTTTTGTCTTTCCTCCTCTTTGACATCCTTGGAGGTTTGATTCAGGTATAAGTTGGGTTCAGTCAACCTGCTTCATTTCTGGAAGATTTTAGGGGTCCAAGGCTCAGCTTAGGCCTTCTGGACTGCATGCTCTAACTCTAGGGTCTGGTATCAGGTCCCCAGCTTTGTTATCTGGCCCCTCAAGGTTAGGAACCTACTGTATTGGAAGAGCCAAGGTGTTCCCAGACCACTGGTCACAACACTCCAATGGGTGATGCCAGCCAAAGCAATTCATTAGGTGGTGACAGCGGGATCCGTGCTTGTTTACACATGCCAGGAGCAGCAGCAGTGCAGCAGGGTGCGTGCTCATCAGCTGTGGTGGGGCACTAATGAGGGCAGGGATGTGGACATTTGCAGTGGTGGCAGTGCAGCATGTTGCAGGGGGTAGCCCACCAATGTCCCTATGCATGTTCACACATGGGGGCAGAGTGCTGGCAGGTGCAGGACTGGTAACCTCTGTGCACATACTCGCACAGGCAGCAGTGGCTGCACAAGGTGGGAGGCAGGTCTGCTGGCATCCATGTGTAGTTTCATGCCAGCAGCACTGTTGGCACAGTGGCGGGGCAATGGCAGGCACAAGGTTAGCAGTCTCTGTACCCATGAACACTCCAATGGCAATGGCAGTGCAGGACAGAGTGTGGGGCCACTGGTCTCCTTGCATACCTTTGCATTGGTTATGGGGTGGGGAGTGTGATGCACTCACAGTGGCAGCAGTTGGCATGGTAGGGTGCATGTGCACATGTGCGCTGGTGGGGAAGGAGGGGCAAGGTCTGAATACATGCAACCACACTAGCAAAGCAATGTAGGGGGTGGTCATGGGTGAGTGCACACTGGCAAATGGCATGGGGGAGGCTGTGATGGGTAGAGTACATGGGCGGGCTGGTGCTCATTAGGTGGGGGTGCTCTGCTGGAGCTCTCCAATGGTCAGGCATGGTCTGCCAGTACGGGAGCTATGATGCAGGCCCCTGGGAGGCACCTCAGCTGGGCATCCAAGGCTGCACTGCAAACAGCCATGGTCAGGCTGGAGTCCTGGGAGAGTCCACAAGACAGGGGGGTGCTCAGGTGAAACTGGCCCTGTCTTAGGGGCAAGATCACCCTGTATTGTTCAGGTCTGATAGTTCCCCTAAGACTAATGTCTCCTAAAGGAGCAAGGCAGGCCTTGGGGGATAGGCACCCCTGACTGTGCTCCACTATAGATGCTCCCGCACCAAACCCTCCAGGCTCCACACTAGCTGGGAGTACCACCCCTACCACCTCTCTAAGCAGCTCTCTCTGCCAGCTCAAGTGACTGTGGGGGTCCTGGGATCTCCTGCTGTCTGAATTCCAGATGCCTACGGCAAGAGTAGGTCACTTCTCGCCTGCTTAGCTCACTTTTTCCCCAAGAGTCATTGGGGACCAGGAAGGAGTCCCAGTGTGTGGTATCCCTGTGCAGGGTTTCCAGCTTCCTCCCCCTTTAGCCCAGCATCTCTATCTTCCCTCTGTCCACCCTCAATGCCTTCCCTCTAAAGATAGGCTTGGAGTGCACCAGTCTTTCCAATCTTCTAGTCCCTCAGTGGCAGATGTTTCTCCTGGCTGAATTTAGTCAAGCATCTTGTCTCCTATATCCAACTTTTCTGTTTCTAAATATTAATAAGAGTTAATATGGATACACAGGATACACATAATTCCTCATGGAGTTTACAATCTTGCAAATTTTCTACACAGATTAATTTTAATAATGCAGTGTTAAAATTGAGGTATATAAAGGCACTTTCTAAGTAATCCCACACTATAAAAATTAAATTCTAGAAAATAACAAATTGAGCATATGATTTCATGGAGATAAATCCCTAATGGTAAATCAAGCATTTTTGCCAAAGAAGGGATTAATGTAGCAGCACCATTAGATACCAACAGTGCTGGAATATTCTTCCTAAATTCATTCAACAAACATTTACTGAGTCCCACCATGTGACAAGCACTCTGTTACCCTTTTTCTTATTCATTTTGGTTGTCAGAGGAATTTCTCCCAAGCCTAGGGATTGCCTGAATCCGTACTACCAGCTTTAACATATTTGCTCATTGACTCTTCAATTGCAAAACTTCATTCCAGAGGCAGAAACATTCTGCTTTAAAAAATCCATTGAAAATTATTTGAGAAATTATTATACAAGCTTCTATTTTGCCCTCTCAACCTCCTGCTTCATTTAAATAGGGAGAGCATTATTTTTCCTTGAAGAAATTTGCCAGCCGAGGCAAAATATAACGTCAAAAACCCTTACAAGTACATACGTGGTGCTGAAGTTCAATGTTACCGTTGTTAATTTCATTGCCTATCTTCAAAAGCCATTGTTGAATCATGTTAAATATATACGCTTGGAGTACCCTGAAGGAAAAATCAAGTAAAATAAAAGTGACTGGCTGATTTAAAGGATAAATGTAACTATCAGCTATGAGAAAGAGTTTTATTTGGCTGGTTATTGTAAACTTAGATGTTGACAACTGCTTGAGAACTGAGGAAAGGGGAATCAAAGCCCTGAATTATCTAGTATGATAGTTTACTCACTGACAAAGCTTTCCTAACCCCCAAATAGGTAGCAAGATGCACTTTGGACAAAGCAGATCTTACGTTCAATATTAGCTCTCTACTGTAAAAACTTACACCCTTTACATTTACTTCCAGGCCAGTACTATGTGAGAAGAATGAATTTTAAAATCCTCTCAATGAATGACTTCCAGCATGATAGTGTGAGGAGAAAGGCTGCCCTTTCCACCGCCCACCACCCCCGAAACTGGTAACAATTATTTTTTTAAATACACCACTTAAAGCCTCTAAAAATGGTGCTATGGAGAAGTTCCAAAAACATCTATTCGAGAAAATCTATGAAGATTCAGTAAGAAAGGCAATAATCTATGGTATTTGAACCATGACTGCTCCTTCCTCTCCTTAGCTCAGTGAGGCAGCAACTTCATTTCAGAATGCTGTAGCCAAGAACACAGAGCTCCCTAACCCTCTAGCTCCCAATCAGATGGCTTTCTTCCATGGATTTTTATACTGCCTCCAGCTATCTGGTGTTGAGTCTAGGTACTGGGTAAATGCAGGTAACAAGTAGGGGTTGTCTTTTTCCACCCAGCCCCTATATATATAATAAATACTCTACCCTATGCATAGCATGCCGAGAATCATGGGTCCCTGATTGTCTGGGCTTGTAAGGCAGTGGTTCTACTCCATGAGAGGCAATCCAAGAAGACCTCAGGCTGCTACTTTCCCCTCTAAGGAGTGCTCAGGTCTGACAGTGTGAGTGTCACTCAGAGAGAAGCTTTCCATTGTCCCTACCCCCAGCTCTAGAGCCCTAGCTCAGAGATTTTGCCTGGAGATAGAAGAAGGCAAAAAAAAAAAAAAAAAAAAAAAAAAAAAAAATTAAAAAGCTCCTAATCTTGTCCCAAATAAACTAACTTCATTTGCAACGTAGCCTGAAGATGTTCAAACCTAAGGGTGCTTTAAAGAACAGTGGAGGTTTGGTGAAATGCAATTCAGTGGAGATTCAAGATATAGGTTAAACTGTAGGCTAACTAGTTTGCAGGAAACAACCAGGCACTAAGACAACTAGAAGAAGGCCACTTGAGTTCAGAACAAGATCAAACACTGATCTCAGGAATTATTCTTTCCAAGGAGCCAAAATTACATGAAAGTAGTTTTAGCACAATATATGCCCCAGAGAATTATTGAAAACAATAGATCATTTATGCAGCCAACAGACACATGAAAAAATGCTCATCATCACTGGTCATCAGAGAAATGCAAATTAAAACCACAATGAGATACCACCTCACACCAGTTAGAATGGCGATCATTAAAAAGTCAGCAAACAACAGGTGCTGGAGAGGATGTGGGGAAATAGGAACACTTTTACACTGTTGGTGGGACTGTAAACTGGTTCAACCATTGTGGAAAAGAGTGTGGTGATTCCTCAGGGATCCAGAACTAGAAATACCATTTGACCCAGCCATCCCATTACTGGGTATATACCCAAAGGATTATTAAATCATGCTGCTATAAAGACATATGCACACGTATGTTCACTGCGGCACTATTCACAATAGCAAAGACTTGGAACCAACCCAAATGTCCAACAATGATAGACTGGATTAAGAAAATGTGGCACATATACACCATGGAATACTATGCAGCCATAAAAAATGATGAGTTCATGTCCTTTGTAGGGACATGGATGAAGCTGGAAACCATCATTCTCAGCAAACTATCGCAAGGACAAAAAACCAAACATCGCATGTTCTCACTCATAGGTGGGAATTGAACAATGAGAACGCTTGGACACAGGAAGGGGAACATCACACACCAGGGCCTGTTGTGGGGTGGGGAAAGTGGGGAGGGACAGCATTAGGAGATATACCTAATGTAAATGATGAGTTGATGGGTGCAGCACACCAACATGGCACATGTATACATATGTAACAAACCTGCACGTTGTGCACATGTACCCTAGAACTTAAAGTATAATAAAAAATAAAAAATAAAAAAATAAAAATGAATACATTTTATTTTAAATAAAAATGAATACATTTTATTTTAAATAAAAATAAATAAATAAATAAAAGCAAAAACAAACAAACAAAAAAGAAAACAATAGACCAATCAACTAGAAATTAGTGAAGTTTAACAGCTTGGTGTGGTCAAAGAAAAAGAAGCAAGCCTTGACAAAACACCACTGTCACTGCAGGGTGACAGTGGGCATACCCAAAAACTGCACCTTCTTGAGAGCAAGATCAGAGACTTAATACAAGGAAGAGGGGGGTAGCAACCAAAGTTGCTACAGTACATTATCTAGTATGTCCAGTATCCAAAAACCAAAAACAACAACAACAAAAAGAAACCTTACAAGGCATGATAAGAAACAAGAAAGTGTGACATATACACCAGGTAGGCAACAGAAACTGCCTGTGAGAGTGACCAGAACTCTGGTTTTTCAAAAACTTCAAAGTAGCTGATAAGGTTTGGCTATGTCCCCACCCAAATCTCATCTTGAATTGTAGCTCCCATAATTCTCTCATGTTGTGGGAGGGACCCAGTGGGAGATAACTGAATCATGGGGGCGGTCTCCCCCATACTGTTCTCATGGTAGCGAATAAGTCTAATGAGATCTGATGATTTTATAAGGGGAACCCCTTTCACTTGGCTCTCATTCTCTTCTCTTGTCTGCTGCCATGTGAGATGTGCCTTTCACCTTCCACCAGGATTGTGAGGCCTCCCCAGCCATGTGGAACTGTGAGTCAATTAAACCCCTTTTCCTTTGTAAATTACCCAGTCTCAGGTATGTCTTTATCAGCAGCATGAGAATGGACTAACACAGTAAATCGGTACCTGGAGTGGGGAGCTACTGTAAATATACCCAAAAATGTGGGAGCGACCTTGGAACTGGGTAACAGGCAGAGGTTGGAACAGTTTGAAGGGCTCAGAAGAAGACAGGAAAATGTGGAACAATTTAAAACTTCCTAGACACTTGTTGAATGGCTTTGACCAAAATGCTGATAATGATATGGACAATGGAATCCAGGCTGAGGTGGTTACAGATGGAGATGAGGAACTTCTTGGGAACCGGAGCAAAGAAGACTCTTGTTATATTTAAGCAAAGAGACTGGCAGCATTTTGCCCCTGTCTTAGAGATTTGTGGAACTATGAGCTTCAGAGAGATTATTTAGAATATCTGGTGGAAGAAATTTCTTTCTTTCTTTCTTTCTTTTTTGAGATGGAGTCTCACTCCGTCGCCCAGGCAGTGCAGTGGTGCGATCTCGGCTCACCGCAAGCACTGCCTCCCAGGTTCATGCCATTCTCCTGCCTCAGCCTCCCAAGTAGCTGGGATTACAGGCACCCACCACCATGCCCAGCTAATTTTTTGTATTTTTAGTGGAGACAGGGTTTCACCATGTTAGAGAGGATGGTCTCAATCTCCTGACCTCGTGATCCGCCCGCCTCAGCCTCCCAAAGTGCTAGGATTACAGGCATGAGCCACCACACCCAGCCTTTTTCCTTTTTTTTTTTTTTTTTTTGAGACAGAGTTTCGCTCTTGTTGCTCAGACTGGAGTGCAATGGCATAGTCTCAGCTCACCACAATCTCTGCCTCCTGAGTTCAAGAGATTCTCCTGCCTCAGCCTCCCAAGTAGCTGGGATTACAGGCATGTGCCACCATGCCCAGCTAATTTTGTATTTTAGTAGAGACAGGGCTTGTCCATGTTGGTCAGGCTGGCCTCGAACTCCTGACTTCAAGTGATCCACCCGCCTTGGCCTCCCAAAGTGCTGGGATTACAGGCATGAGCCACTGCACCCGGCCAGTGGAAGAAATTTCTAAGAATCACAGCATTCAAGGGGTGACTTGGGTGCCGTTAAAGGTATTCAGTTTTATTTATTTTATTATTATTTTTTTGAGACAGAGTCTCTCTCTGTCTCACCCAGGCTGCAGTGCAGTGGTTTGATCTTGGCTCACTGCAGCCTCTACCTCCCAGGTTCAAGCGATTCTCCTGTCTTGGCCTCCTGAGTAGCTGGGACTACAGGCATGTGCCACCACACCCAGCTAATTTTGCATTTTTAGTAGAGATTGAGTTTCACCATGTTGGCCAGAGCTGGTCTCGAGCTCCTGACCTCAAGTGATCCACCTGCCTCAGCCTCCCAACATGCTGGGATTACAGGCATGAGCCACCATACCCGGCCAGGTATTCAGTTTTAAAAGGGAAACAGAGCATAAAAGTTCAGAAAATTTGCAGCCTGACAATGCAATAGAGACAAATATCCCATTTTTTAAGAGAAATTGAAGACAGCTGCAGAAATCTGCATAAGTAATGAGGAGCCAAATGTTAATGCCCAAGACAATGGGGAAAATGTCTCCAGGTCATGTCAGAGACGTTTGGGGCAGCCTCTCCTATCACAGGCCTGAAGGCTTAGGAGGAAAAAATGGCTTCATGGGCCAGGCCCAGGGTCCCTCTGCTGTGCCCTGCATCCCAGCTGCTCCAGCCATGACTAAAAGGGTCCAAGATACAGCTGGGGCCATGGCTTCAGAAAGTGCAAGCCACAAGCCATGGCAGCATCCACATGGTATTGAGCCTGCAGATGCACAGAAGCCAAAAATCAAGGTTTGGGAACCTTTGCCTAGATTTCAAGGATGTATGGAAATGACTGGATGTCCAGGCAGAAGTTTGCTGCAGGAGTGGGGTGCTAATGGAGAATGTCTGCTAGGGCAGTGCAGAAGGGAAATGTGAGGTGGGCACCCCCACACAGAGTCCCCACTGGTGTGCTGCCTAGTGGAGCTGTGAGAAAACGGCCACTGTCCTCCAGACCCCAGAATGGTAGATCCACCAACAGCATGCACCGTGTGCCTGGAAAACACGTAGACACTCAATCCCAGCCCATGAAAGCAGCCGGGAGGGAGCCTGTGCCCCACAAAGCCACAGAGGAAGAACTGCCCAAGACCATGAGAACCCACCTCTTGAATCAGCATGACCCAGATGTGAGACATGGAGTCAAAGGAGATCATTATGAAGCTGTAAGATTTGTCTGCCCTGCCGGATTTTGAATTTGCATGGAGCCAGTAGCCCTTTTGTTTTGGCCAATTTCTCCCATTTGGAATGCCTGTACCTACCCAATGTCTGTACCCCCTTTGTATCTAAGAAGTAACTAACTTGCTTTTGATTTTACAGGCTTATAGGTGGAAGAAACTTGCCTTGTCTTGGATGAGACTTTGGACTGTGGACTTTTGAGTTAATGCTGAAGTGAGTTAAGACTTTTGGGGACTGTTTGGAAGGCATGATTGGTTTTGAAATGTGAGGACATGAGATTTGGGAGGGGCCAGGGGCAAAATGATATGGTTTGGCTGTGTCCCCACCCAAATCTTATCTTAAATTGTAGCTCCCATAATTCCCTCATGTTGTGGCAGGAACCCAGTGGGAGATAATTGAATCATGGGGGTGGTTTCCCCCACACTGTTCTCATGGTAGTGAATAAGTCTCATGAGATCTGATGGTTTCATAAGGGGAAATCCCTTTCACTTGGCTCTCATTCTCTTCTCTTGTCTGCTGCCATATGAGATGTGCCTCTCACCTTCCACCACGATTTTTTGTGAGGCCTCCCCAGCCACGTGGAACTGTGAGACCATTGAAACTCTTCCTTTTGTAAATTGCCCAGTCTTGGGTATGTCTTTATCAACAGTGTGAAAATGAACTAACACATGTTAGTTCATGTTCACAGAACTAAAGAAATCCATGACTAGATAAGCAAAGGAAGGTATTATAACAATGTTGCAGCAAATAAGAGAATAGAAATTAAAAATATAAATTGGAAAAAAGAAATAAATGAAAATTTTAGAGTGAAAAAGAACAATAACTGAAAAAAAATTTAAAATCACTACTAGGGCTCAACAGTAAATTAGAACTGGCAGAAGAGAGAAGAATTGAACTTGAAGATAAACATATGGAAGTAATTCAAGCCAAAAAATAAAGAGGAAAAAGAATGAAGCGACATGAAAACAGCCTTGAAGAAATATGGGACACCCTTACATATAAAGGGAGTATTGGAAGTAGAGAAAAGAAAAAGGTACATAAAGATATTCAAAGAAACAGGATCTGAAACTTTCCAAATTTATTGAAAAACAGTAACACATTCAAGAAGCTTAACAATCTCCATGTAAGATAAACACAAACAGGTCTACAAACTTATATATGAGAGTTAAAATGCTAGAAGTCAAAATAAGGAGAAAATCTTGAAAGTGGCAAGAGAAAAACAACACATCACTTACAAGGGAGTCCCAATAAGATTAACAGCTGACTTCTCAAAATAAACAACAGGTGCCAAAAAGCAGTGGGATAACATATTCATAGTGCCTAAAGAAGAAAAAAATGTCAACCAGGAATCCTATATCCAACAAACATGTGTTCCAAAAATGAAGGTGGAATAAAGACTGCCCCAGATTTTAAAAAAAACTGAAGAATTTGTTGCTAGTAGACTTTCCTTACAATAAATCCTAGAGCAAATTTTTCAGGCTGAAAGCAATGACCACAGATGGTAATTAGAATCTACACAAAAAACAAGGCATTATAAATAAAATATGCAATTTTAAAAGACAGAATGAATGCATATTTTCTATTTCTTAACTGATTAAAGAAGAAATTATATAAAATAACATATGACATATTGTTGGACCTACAACATAAAAATGTAATATATGTGTAATATATATGCCAAAACAGCACACAAGAGGTGGATGGGAGCAAACTCTAATGGGTGATAGAAATGATGACAGATGGTAAATTTATAATTATAACAATGTATTTTTGTGTTTGTAATATTGTATTACACCAATTCTACAATGCTATAAAGAAATACCCAAGAATGGGTAATTTTTAAACAAAAGAGGTTTAATCAACTCACAGTTCCACATGGCTGGGGAAGCCTCAAGCAGCTTATAATCATGGCATAAGGGGAAGGAAAAGCAAGTACCTCTTCACAAGGCAGCAGGAAAAAGAGAAGTGCAAGCAGGGGAAATGCCAAATGCTTATAAAACCATCATATTGCATAAGAACTCACTATCATGAGAACAGCAGAGTGAAACAGCCCCCATGATCCAATCACCTCCTTCCCTTGACATGTGAGAATTACAGGTCCCTCCCTTAACACATGAGGATTACAATTCAAGATGAGATTTGGGTAGGGAAACAGAGCCAAAGCATATTATTCTGCCCCTGGCCCTTTCCAAATCTCATATAATTTCACATGTCAAAACCAATTATGCCTTCCCAACAGTCCCCCAAAGTCTAAACTCATTTCAGCATTTATTCAAAAGTCCACAGTGCAACATCTCATCTGAGCAAGGCAAGTCCCTTCTGTCTATGAGCCTGTAAAATAAAAAAAACAGTTAATTCCTTCCAAGATACAATGCAGGTAGAGGCATTGGATAAATGCTCTCATTTCAAATGGGAGAAACTGACCAAAACCAAGGGGCTACAGGCCCCATGCAAGTCTGAAATCCAGTAGGCCAGTCATTAAATCTTAAAGCTTCTAAGTAATCTCTTTTGATTCCACATCTCACATCCAGGTCATGCTAATGCAAGAGGTGCATTCCCACAGGCCTGGGCAGTTCCAATCCTGTGGCTTTGCAGGGTGCAGCTCCCACCTGGCTGCTTTCATGGTCTGGTGTTGAATGTCTGTGGCTTTTCCAAGTGCACAGTGCAAGGTGTTGATTCATCTACCATTCTGAGGTCTGGAGGACAGTGGCCCTCTTCTCACAGCTCCACTAGGCAGTGCTCCAGTGGGGACTCTGTGTGGGGGCTCCAAATACATTTCCCTTTCGTACTGCCCTAGCAGAGGTTCTCCATGAGGGCTATACCTCTGCAGCAGACCTCTGCCTGGACATCCAAGCACTTCCATACATCCTCTGAAATCTAGGTGAAGGTTCCCAAACCTCAATTCTTGACTTCTGTGCACCCGCAGGCCCAAGACCACCTTTTGAAGCAATGGCCCAAGCTGTACCTTGGCCCTTTTTAGCCACAGCTGGAGCTGAAGTGGCTGGGACACAGGACGCCATGTCCCAAGGCTTCACAGAGCAGTGGGGGCCCTGGGCCTGACCCAAAAAACCATTTTTACCTCCTAGGCCTCCAGGCCTGTGATAAGAGGGGTTGCTCTGAGGATCACTGACATGCTCTGAAGATATTTTCCCCATTGACTTGGCTATGAACATTCAGTTTCTCATTACTTACACAAATTTCTGCAGCTGTCTTTATTTCCTCCCCAGAAAACGGGTTTTTCTTTTCTACCTCATGGTCAGGCTGCAAATTTTCCAAACTTTTATGCTCTGCTTCCTTGAATGCTTTGCCACTTAGAAATTTCTTCCACCAGATACCCTAAATCATCTCTCTCTAGTTCAAAGTTCCTCAGATTTCTAGGGCAGAGGCAAAATGCCACCAGTCTCTTTACTAAAGCATAGCAAGAGTGACTTTTATTCCAGTTCCCAGTAAGTTCCTCATCTCCATCAGAGACTACCTCAGCCTGGACTTCATTGTCCACATCACTATCAGCATTTTGGTCAAAACCATTCAACAAGTCTCTAGGAAGTTCCAAACTTTCCCACATCTTTCTGTCTTCCTCTGAGCCCTCCAAACTATTCCAACCTCTGCCCATTATCCAGTTCCAATGTGGCTTACATATTTTCAGGCTAACTTTATAGCAGTACCCCAATTCCAGTACCAATTTCCTATATTACTCCATTCTCACACTGCTATAAAGAAACTACCCAAGACTAGGTAAGTTGTTTTTTTTTTTTTTTTTGAGGTGGAGTCTTGCTCTGTCACCCAGGCTGGAGTGTGAACTCGGCTCATTGCAACCACTATCTTCCAGGTTCAAGCAATTCTCCTGCCTCAGCCTCCCAAGTAGCTGGGATTACAGGCACCTGCCACCATGCCCGGCTAATTTTTGTATTTTTAGTAGAGATGGGGGTTTCACCATGTTGGCCAGGGTGGTGTCAAACTCCTGACCTCAGGTGATCCGCCCACGTTGGCCTCCCAAAATGCTGGGATTACAGGTGTGAGCCACCACACCCAGCCAAGACTAGGTAACTTATAAACAAATGAGGTTTAATTTGATTCACAGCTCCACATGGCTGAGGAGGCCTCAGGAAACTTACAAAACTTACAATCATGGCAGAAGGGGAGAAAGAAGCAAGTTCGTTCTTCACAAGGTGGCAGGAAAGATAGAGGTGCAGGCAGGGGAAATGCCAGATGCTTATAAAACCATCAGATCTCATGAGAACAGCGTGGGGGTAACTGCTCTCATGATCTAATCACCTTCCTCCATTGACATGTGGGGATTACAATTCAAGATGAGATTTGGGTGGGGACACAGAGCCAAACCATATCAAATATTAAGAGATGTAATGTGCATAAAATTATACCACAAAAGGTGGGAAAAGGAATCAAACTAGATAGAAGTATATCTATATGTCACTGGAATTAAGCCAGTATAAATCTGAAGCTAATTCTTTTTTTTTGAGACAGAGTTTCACTGCTGTTGCTCAGGCTGGAGTGCAATGGCGCGATCTTGGCTCACTGCAAACTCCACCTCTTGGATTCAAGCAATTCTCCTGCCTCAGCCTCCCAAGTAGCTGGGATTACAGGCACCCGCCACCACACCCAGCTAATTTTTGTATTTTTAGTAGAGACAGGGTTTCACCATGTTGGCCAGGCTGGTCTTGAACTCCTGACCTCAGGTGATCCACCCCCCACTTGGCCTCCCAAAGTGCTGGGATTACAGGCGTGACCTGAAGCTAATTCTGTTAAATTAAGGGGGTTATGGTAAACTCTAGAGAAGCCATTTAAAAAACTTTTTAAATGTAGAGAAAAGTCAGTACAGAAATGAATTCTACATTAGAAAGTATTCATTCATTACAAAAAAAAAAACAATAAAAGAAAAACAGAGAAACAAAAAAGTCATGAAACAAAACAAGCAGTAAGATGGCAGAGGTAAATCCAACCAGGTCAATAATATCTTTAAAGGTAAATGGATTTAACAATCCAATTAAAAGCCAGAGATTGTCAGACTGGATTAAAAACATGAATCAACTATATTGTCTCTATAGAAGACATACTTGAGATTCAAAGATACAAATACATTAAAAGCAAAAGGTATATAACAGTATAAAAGGAAAAGATATGTAACAGTAACCACAATAAAGCTGGTGTGGCTGTACTGATAGCAGATAAAACAGATTTTAAAATTTAAAAAGTTACTAAAAATAAGGAAGGATATTTTATAATTATAAAAGGATCACTCCATCAGGAAGATATAACAATTATAAACGTGTGCACCTAATAACAAAGTACCAAAAATACATGAAGCAAACATCAAGAGAAAGGAAGGGAAAAACAGACAATTTAAGAATAACAGTTGGAGACTTCAACATCCCACTATCAATAATGGTTAGAACCACTACACAGATGATAAATAAGGAAACAGAAGATTTTAACAATACTATAAACCAACTAGACCAGACATCTCTAGAACACTTTCTCCAATAACAATGAAATATACATTCTTCTCAAGTGTACATGGAAAATTCTCCAGGATAGACAAGATGCTAGGCTGTAAAACAAACCTCTATAATTTTAATGCTAGAATAATATAAAATATATACTCACACCACAATGGAATGAAATTACAAATCTGAAACTGGAAAAAAATGGGAAACTCACAAATATGTGGACATTAAATAACATACTCCTAAATAACAATGGGTCAATGCATAAATCACAAGAGAAATCATAAAAATACTTTGAGATTAATGAAAATGAAGACACAGTCCGGGCGCAGTGGCTCACGCCTGTAATCCCAACACTTTGGGAGGTCAAGGTGGGTGGATCACAAGGTCAGGAATTCGAGACTAGCCTGGCCAAAATGGTGAAACCCTGTCTCTACTAAAAATACAAAAAAATTAGCCAGGCGTGGTGGCACATGCCGGTAATCCCAGCTACTCCGGAGGCTGAGGCAGGAGAATTGCTTGAATCTGGGAGGCGGAGGTTGCAGTGAGCTGAGGTCATGCCACTGCACTCCAGTCTGGGTGGCAGAGCGAGACTCCATCTCAAAAAAAAAAAGAAAAAAAAAAGAAAATGAAGACACAACATATTGAGCCGTCCTTAGAGGGAAATTTATAGCTGTAAAACCTGTGTTAAGAAAGAAGAAAAATCTCAAATCAATAAACTAACAGCTCAACTTAAGACTATGGAAAAGGTAGAGTAAACTAAATGTAAAGAAAGTGAAAGGAAGGAAATAATAATGACTACAGCAGAAATTAATACAATAGAGAATAGAAAAACACTAAAGGAAATCAATGAAATCAAAAGATGGTTATTTGAAAAGATCAACAATATTAACAAACATTTAGCTAAGTTGACCAGGAGAAATAGAGAAGGCTCAAATTATTAGAATTGGAAACGAGAGAAGGGATGATCTTCTTTCAGAAATAAAAAGGATTATAAGGGAATACAATGAACAATTTTGCCAACAAATCAGATAACTTGGATGAAATTGTCAAATTTCTAGAAAGACACACACAAAAAACTGATTCAATAAGAAATAGACAATATAAATAGACTTTTAACAAGTGAAGAGATTGAATCAGTTCTCAAAAACCTACCCACAGATGGCTGCACCACTGAATCCTCCCAAAGAGCCAAAGATGAATCAACACCAATTCTTCACAATATCTTCCAAAAGATAAAGATGGAGGGATACTTCTAACTCATTTCATGAAGCCAGTATTACATTGATATAACACCAGGCAAAGACATCACAGGAAAATAAAATAGACCAATGTCTCTTATGAATATCAATGCAAAGACTAGCAAACAGAATCCTGAACTGATCAAAAGTATTTTACACAATTACCATGTGGGATTTATCCTATGCAAGCAAAGTTAATTTAATATCCAAAAAGACAATGAATGTAATACATCATATGAACATGAAAAAAATAATCACATGATCATCTCACTAGATACAGAAAAAGCATTTGTCAAAATCCAACAACTTTTTTATGTAAAAGCATGCAACAAATTAGGAATAGAAGAAAACTTCCTAAATCCAATAAAAGGCATCTAGGAAAAACCCACAAATAACATTATACTTAATAGTGAAAGACTGGATGCATTTCCCATAAGAATAGGAACAACATCTTCCATTCAACATTGTATTGAGGTTCTAGCCAAAGCAATTAGGCAAGAGAAGGAAATCAAAGGCATCTAGATTAAAAAGAAACTACTTCTATTTATAGGTATGATCTTTTGTATAGAAAATACTAAGAAATCCTTTAAAAAATTATTGCAACTAATAAATGAATTCAGCAAGGTTTTGGGATGTAAGATCAATATTTTAAAAATCAGTTGTGTTCCTATACATATGCAATAAACAATCTGAAATAAAGTTTTAAAAATCTTATTTGCAATAACATTTAAAAAGTACTTAGGAGTAAATATAACAAAAGAAGTGTACAGCTTATACTCAGAAGAAATTAAAGAAGATCCAAATAATTGGAAAAACATCCCATGTTCATGTAGAAGACTTAACATGTTTAAGATAGCAATATTCCCATTCTGATGTACAGATCCAACAAATTCTTTTTCAGAATCCTAGTTAATGTCTTTGCAAAAATTGACAAGCTTATTCTAAAATTTATACGGAATTGCAAGGTACCCAGAAAAGCCAAAATAATCCTGTAAAAGAAGAGTCAAGTAGAAAGACTCACATTTCCCATTCCTTTTCAAAACATTCTACAAAGCAAGAATAAGCAAGACAGTGTGTTACTGACACAAGGGTGGACATATAGATCAATGTGATAGAATTAATCATTCAGAAATAAATCCATGACTGATTTTCATCAAAATTGTCAATACCATTAAGTGGAGAAAGAATAGTCTTCAACAAATGGTGCTGGTACAACTAAACATCCACATGCAAAAGAATGAAATTGGACCCTTACCACACACCATATACAAAAATTAACTAAAATGGATCAGAGACCTTAATGTAAGAGAGCAAATGCTACAAAACTCTTACAAGAAAACATAGGGGTAAATTTTCATGACCTTGGATTTGGCAAAGAATTCTTAGCTATGACACCAGCACAAGCAACAACAACAACAGCACAGAAAAAATTTCCCTCAAAGAAAATACACAAATAGCCAATAAGCATGTGAAACAATTCTTCACATCATTTGTCATTAGGGAAATGTGAATCAAAACCACAATAAAATAACACTTCAGTCCCTCTATTATAGCTAGAATCAAAAGTCAGATAATAAGTATTGGCAAGTATGTGGAGAAATCAGAACCCACATGCACTTCTGATGTGAATGTAAAATTGTGTAGGTTTTCCAAAACACCTTGGAAAACAGTCTGGCAGTTCCTCAAATTATTAAAAATAGAATTGCCATATGATCCAGCAATTCCACTCCTTAGGTGATACATACCCAAGAGAAATGAAAACAAATGTTTGTCCACAAAAAGCATGCACATGAATGTTTATTGAAACATTACTCATTAAGGCCAAAAGATGGAAACAATCCAAGTGTCTATCAATGGACAAATGAATAAATAAAATGTGGTATATCCATAAATAGAATATGATTCAGTCATAAAAATGAACTACTGAAATATGCCACAACATGGATGAACCTTGAAAAAATTATGCTAAGTCAAAGAAGTTAGACACAAAGACCACACAGTACAATGATTCCTTTCAAATAAAATGTCCACAACAGGCCAGGTGTGGTGGCTCACACCTGTAATCTAAGCACTTTGGAAGGCCAAGGTGGGCGTATCACCTGAGGTCAGGAGTTCGAGACCAGCCTAGCCAACATGGTGAAACCCCGTCTCTACTAAAAATACAAAAATTAGCTGGGCATGGTGGCAGGCGCCTGTAGTCCCAGCTACTCAGGAGGCTAAGGTAAGAGAATCACTTGAACCCGGGAGGTAGAGGTTGCAGTGAGCCAAGATCTCGCCATTGCACTCCAGCCTAGGAAATAAGAGCAAGACTTCGCCTCAAAAAAAAAAAATTGTTCATAACAATACAATCAACAAAGACAAAGTAGATTTGTGGTTGCTTAGGGCTGGGGGTAGGACGGTAGGAGAGGATGAAGGATTGCAGAATGATAGCTAAAGTGCATAAGGCTTCTTTTTGAGGTGATGAAATATTCTAAAATTGACCGGTAATGGTTACTTATATCTATAAATATACTGAACACCACAGAATTGTACACTTTGAAAAAGTGAATTATATATGAAGTGTATTGCAATAAACCTTTAGGAAAATTATCTCCGAACAAAAGAAACCTATGGGAACTTACGAAACAGAATCTACATCTATGTGCTGTGGAACAATACCAGTAAGGTTTAACAATATATCCAAGTGTGATTTCATTTCATTAATTTTTTCATCTATTTCCTGCCATTCTTCAAGAGGCGTATCAGGAAACTCCAGGTTTTCCAACTTGAAAGCACAGAAGTCAAGAGAACTAATCAAACTTGGAAGAATTTTG
This sequence comes from Pan troglodytes, assembly GCF_028858775.2. Classification (NCBI taxonomy): domain Eukaryota; kingdom Metazoa; phylum Chordata; class Mammalia; order Primates; family Hominidae; genus Pan; species Pan troglodytes. Next base: position 69,649,140 of record NC_072398.2, read on the forward strand.
GAGTAACCTAGAAAAGTAAGAAAAGCATTAACTTTTAGAAATATTTGTAAGACTACTATTTTAATACCAAATTATAAAATCCTACTGAGCAAGGGCTTATCTTTTAAAAATCTTTTATTATCCTACAGCTTGACTAGCAGAGAACCTTACAAAAAGCAGTTCCTAAATAAATGTTTAATGAATAAGCACTGTGTAATTGGTGCTTTAATGACTAACAAATTATTTTTTCAATGACAGTTTATATCCTACATTTCTTGTCTTTTCAGCTGAGAATCAAATGCATTAAACCCAGAAACTATCAACTATAGTTTTCTGTAAAAGACCTTAATTCACTACATCATTCTTTTAAGAGGACAATGATAATAATCAGCTTCTTCATGATTATGGGATAGTGAATAACAAATTAAAATAGATTATCATAGTTCTTGAGTCATTTTTTAGGTTATTGATCAGGGTTTCATAAAGTTTATAGCTTTTAGTCTGAACAAAACTTGAGTGTGGATCCTAATGTGGGTCCAGTGGACTGATTCACTATGAGATTATGGCAAAATACCCTCTTTTTCTTATTTATTTGCAAAATACAAAATGAAAACATTCCCATCTCAAAGTTATATAAAGACAAGTAATTTAAAAGGAAACTTTTTCTTGTCTTGGATGAAAATATTTTCACTGCCTTCCTTCATCAGTAAATTTTGATCTTTTAGGAATATTCAAAATGATCTGCTAATTTCACCACCATTCATAATTTTGACTTCTTCTTTTATTTTAAACCATTTGCTACCTCATTTTTCTCTGCCCACTGTACACAGTCATCCCTCAGTATCTACAGAGGATTGGTTTCAGGACCCCCATGGATACCAAAATCCATGGATTCTCAAGTCCCTTACAGAAAATGATGTGGTATTTGCATATAACCTATGCGCATCCTCTCGTATACATTAAATCATCTCTAGATTACTTATATAACCTAATACAATGCAGATGTTATGTGATATTTATTATACTATATTGTGTTTTTATTTGTACTTTTTAATTTTTTTTAAGTATTTTTGATCCACGGTTGCTTGAATCTGATGATGCAGAACCCGCAGATCCAGAGGGCTGACATGGATAAGTATTGCCATTTTATCAATAACTATATTATTGCTGCCATAGAAAATTAAATTGTGTTTTCCCATGTAGCTTTCATAGTGCAGTTTTAAATTGAACAATTGTGCCAGTCAATGGTTCGGGGTTGCCTCAGACACTTTGCTGAGAAGGATTCTTAAGAAACACATGATGCACTGAGCAAAAATGCTTTAATGAATTTTTAATATCTTTCATGGACTTTGAAGGATGGAACTTCAATATCTTTCATGGAAATTTGGGATATTAAGTCACTCTACTCAGGGTCGGGTGGTGGACAAAATTGAAGTACAGAATTTGCTAAGGAGTAGAGGTCCTGGTAACAGCAGGATACTATTGGGACCCCTAATTCTCTGAAGCATTACATCTTAAGAATAATGGTGGAACAGAAATAGAACAGCCCTCAGAAAGCCCAAGGCCAGACTTCATTTCAGCTCAGTCCCTGCTTGGATTAAGGTGATCCGTGCCTGCACTAAATGACCTGCCAGAATAAAAAGTAAAATCCTTCTTATGTAATATAGTATCATCCAGAGTCTCAAATTATCTCTAAAACTTTTCACACACAATGTCCAACATTCAATCAGAAACAGAAATATGAAAAGAATGGACTCAAAACCAAGACAAAAATATAGAAAATAAAATAGAACTATAGGAGAACCAAATATTATCCAATCACCAGACATGGATTTTAAAATTAACTGTGACTACAACTTTCAAGTTATAAAATGACAAGATGGAAAATTTCGGCAGAGAACTGGAAACTCTAAAAGTTAATAAATTCTAGGACTGAAAAATATAATAATTAAAATTTTAAAATCAGTGGATGTTTAACAGAAAGTTAAACTAACACACTAAAAGAAAAACACTGTCAAATTATAATTCTTAGAAAATAACCATTAAGGCCCAGTGCAGTGGCTCATGCCTATAATCCCAGCACTTTGAGAGGTCAAGGGGGAGGACTGCTTGAGCTTAGGAGTTCAAGACCAAGAGCAGCCTAGGCAACATAATTAGACCCCATCTCAAAAAAAAAAAAAAAAAAAAAAAGAAGAAGAAGAAAGAAAGAAAAGAAAAGAGGAGGTTCCAAGATGGCCGAATAGGAACAGCTCCAATCTACACCTCCCAGCGTGAGCAATGCAGAACTCGGGTGATTTCTGCATTTCCAACTGAGGTATTGGGTTCATCTCACTGGGGCTTGTCTGACAGTGGGTGCAGCCCATGGAGTGTGAGCTGAAGCAGGGCGGGGCATTGCCTCACCCGGGAAGTGCAAGGGGTCAGGGACTTCCCTCTCCTAGCCAAGGGAAGCCATGACAGACGGTACCTGGAAAATTGGGACACTCCCACCCTAATACTGCACTTTTCCAATGGTCTTAGCAAATGGCACACCAGGAGATTATATCCTGCGCCTGGCTCAGAGGGTCCGACACCCACAGAGACTCACTCACTGCTAGCACAACAGTCTGAGATCAAACTGCAAGGTGGCAGCGAGGCTGGGGGAGGGGTGTCCGCCATTGCTAAGGCTTGAGTAGGTAAACAAAGCGGCCAGGAAGGTCGAATTGGGTGGAGCCCACCACAGCTCAAGGAGGCCCACCTGCCTCTGCAGACTCCATCTCTGGGGGCAGGGCATAGCTGAACAAAAGGCAGCAGAAACTTCTGCAGACTTAAACATCCCTGGCTGACAGCTTTGAAGCAAGTAGTGGTTCTCCCAGCACAGAGTTTGAGATCTGAGAACAGACAGACTGTCTCCCCAAGTGGGTCCCTGACCCCCGAATAGCCTAACTGGGAGACACCTCCCAGTAGGGGCCAACTGACACCTCATACGGCCAGGTGCCCCTCTGAGATGAAGCTTCCAGAGGAAGGATCAGGCAGAAACATTTGCCATTCTGCAATATTTGCTGTTCTGCAGCCTCCGCTGGTGATACCCAGGCAAACAGGGTCTGGAATGGACCTCCAGCAAACTCCAACAGACCTGCAGCTGAGGGTCCTGACTGTTAGAAGGAAAACTAACAAACAGAAAGGACATCCACAACAAAACCACATCTGTATGTCACCATCAACAAAGATCAAAGGTAGATAAAACCACAAAGGGGGAGAAACCAGAGTAGAGAAGCTGAAAATTCTAAAAATCAGAGCGTCTCTTCTCCTCCAAAGGCACGCAGCTCCTCGACAGCAACGGAACAAACCTGGATGGAGAATGACTTTGATGAGTTGAGAGAAGAAGGCTTCAGATGATCAGTAATAACAAACTTCTCTGAGCTAAAGGAGGATGTTCAAACCCATTGCAAAGAAGCTAAAAACCTTGAAAAAAGATTAGATGAATGGCTAACTAAAATAAACAGTGTACAGAAGACCTTAAGTGACCTGATGGAGCTGAAAACCATGGCATAAGAACTACGTGATGCATGCAGAAGCTTCAGTAGCTGATTTGATCAAGTGGAAGAAAGAGTATCAGTGATTGAAGATTGAATGAATGAAATGAAGCGAAAAGAGAAGTTTAGAGAAAAAAGAGTAAAAAGAAACAAACAAAGCCTCCAAGAAATATGCGACTATGTGAAAAGACCAAATCTACGTCTATTGGTGTATCTGAAAGTGACAGGGAGAATGGAACCCAGTTGGAAAACACTCTTCAGGATATTATCCAGGAGAACTTCCCCAACCTAGCAAGGCAGGCCAACATTCAAATTCAGGAAATACAGAGAATGCCACAAAGATACTCCTCGAGAAGAGCAACTCCAAGACACATAATTGTCAGATTCACCAAAGTTGAAATGAAGGAAAAAATGTTAAGGGCAGCCACAGAGAAAAGTCGGGTTACTCACAAAGGGAAGTCCATCAGATTAAAAGCGGATCTCTTGGCAGAAGCTCTACAAGCCAGAAGAGAGTGGGGGCCAATATTCAACATTCTTAAAGAAAAGAATTTTCAACCCAGAATTTCATATCCAGTAAAACTAAGCTTCATAAGTGAAGGAGAAATAAAATCCTTTACAGACAAGCAAATGCTGAGAGATTTCATCACCACCAGGCCTGCCTTACAAGAGCTCCTGAAGGAAGCACTAAACATGGAAAGGAACAACTGGCACCAGCCACTGCAAAAACATGCCAAATTGTAACGACCATCGATGCTAGGAAGAAACTGCATCAACTAACGAGCAAAATTACCAGCTAACATCATAATGACAGGATCAAATTCACACATAATATTAACCTTAAATGTAAATGGGCTAAATGCCCCAATTAAAAGACACAGACTGGCAAATTGGATAAAGAGTCAAGACCCATCAGTGTGCTGTATTCAGGAGACCCATCTCATGTTCAGAGACACACATAGGCTCAAAATAAAGGGATGGAGGAAGAACTACCAAGCAAATGGGAAAAAAAACAGCAGAGGTTGCAATCCTAGTCTCTGATAAAACAGACTTTAAACCAACAAAGATCAAAAGAGACAAAGAAGGCCATTACATAATGGTAAAGGGATCGATTCAACAAGAAGAGCTAACTATCCTAAATATATATGCATCCAATACAGGAGCACCCAGATTCATAAAGCAAGTCCTTAGAGACCTACAAAGAGATTTAGACTCCCACACAATAATAATGGGAGACTTTAACACCCCACTGTCAACAGTAGACAGATTAAGGAGACAGAAAGTTAACAAGGATACCCAGGAATTGAACTCAGTTCTGCAACAAGCAGACCTAACTGACATCTACAGAACTCTCCACCCCAAGTCAACAGAATATACATTCTTCTTAGCATCACATCGCACTTATTCCAAAATTGACCACATAGTTGGAAGTAAAGCTCTCCTCAGCAAATGTAAAAGAATAGAAATTATAACAAACTGTCTCTCAGACCACAGTGCAATCAAACTAGAACTCAGGATTAAGAAACTCACTCAAAACTGCTCAACCACATGGAAACTGAACAACCTGCTCCTGAATGACTACTGGGTACATAATGAAATGAAAGCAGAAATAAAGATGCTCTTCGAAACCAATGAGAACAAAGACACAACATACCAGAATCTCTGGAACACATTTAAAGCAGTGTGTAGAGGGAAATTTATAGCACTAAATGCCCACAACAGAAAGCAGGAAAGATATAAAATTGACACTCTAACATCACAATTAAAAGAACTAGAGAAGCAAGAGCAAACACATTCGAAAGCTAGCAGAAGGCAAGAAATAACTAAGATCAGAGCAGAACTGAGGAGATAGAGACACAAAAAACCCTTCAGAAAATAAATGAATCCAGGAACTGGTTTTTTGAAAAGATTAACAAAATTGATAGACTGCTAGCAAGACTAATAAAGAAAAGAGAGAAGAATCAAATAGATGCAATAAAAAATGATAAAGGGGATATCACCACTGATCCCACAGAAATACAAACTACCATCAGAGAATACTATAAACGCCTCTATGCAAATAAACTAGAAAATCTAGAAGAAATGGATAAATTCCTGGACACATACACCCTCCCAAGAGTAAACCAGGAAGAATTTGAATCCCTGACTAGACCAATAACGGGTTCTGAAATTGAGGCAATAATTAATAGCCTACCAACCGAAAAAAACAGGAAGAAGTTGAATCCCTGAATAGACCAATAAATAACAGGTTCTGAAATTGAGGCAATAATTAATAGCTTACCAACCAGGACCAGACAGATTCACAGCCAAATTCTACCAGAGGTACAAAGAGGAGCTGGTACCATTCCTTCTGAAACTATTCCAATCAATACAAAAAGAGGGAATCCGCCCTAACTCATTTTATGAGGCCAGAATCATCCTGATACCAAAGCCTGGCAGAGACACAACAAAAAAAAGAGAATTTTAGACCAATATCCCTGATGAACATCGATGCAAAAATCCTCAATAAAATACTGGCAAACCGAATCCAGCAGCACATCAAAAAGCTTATCCACCATGATGAAGCTGGCTTCATCCCTGGGATTCAAGGCTGGCTCAACATATGAAAATCGATAAATGTAATCCAGCATATAAACAGAACCAAAGACAAAAACCATATGATTATCTCAATAGATGCAGAAAAGGCCTTCGACAAAATTCAGCAGCCCTTCATGCTAAAAACTCTCAATAAACTAGATATTGATAGGATGTATCTCAAAATAATAAGAGCTATTTATGACAAACCCACAGCCAATATCATACTGAATGGGCAAAAACAGGAAGCATTCCCTTTGAAAACTGGCACAAGACAGGGATGCCCTCTCTCACCACTCCTATTCAACATAATGTTGGAAATTATGGCCAGGGCAATCAGGCAGGAGAAAGAAATAAAGGGTATTCAATTAGGAAAAGAGGAAGTCAAATTGTCCCTGTTTGCAGATGACATGATTGTATATTTAGAAAACCTCATCGTCTCAGCCCAAAATCTCCTTAAGCTGATCAGCAACTTCAGCAAAGTCTCAGGATACAAAATCAATGTGCAAAAATCACAAGCATTACTATATACCAATAACAAACAGAGCCAAATCATGAGTGAACTCCCATTCACAATTGCTTCAAAGAGAATAAAGTACCTAGGAATCCAACTTACAAGGGGTGTGAAGGACCTCTTCAAGGAAAACTACAAACCTCTGCTCAACAAAATAAAAGAGGACACAGACAAACGGCAGAACACTCCATGTTCATGGATAGGAAGAATCAATATCGTGAAAATGGCCATACTGCCCAAGGTAATTTATAGATTCAATGCCATCCCCATCAAGCTACCAATGACTTTATTCACAGAATTGGAAAAAACTACTTTAAAGTTCATATGGAACCAAAAAATAGCCCACATTGCCAAGACAATCCTAAGCAAAACGAACAAAGCTGGAGGCATCATGCTACCTGACTTCAAACTATACTACAAGGCTACAGTAACCAAAACAGCATGGTATTGCTACCAAAACAGAGATATAGACCAATGGAACAGGACAGAGCCCTCAGAAATAATACCACACATCTACAACCATCTGATCTTTAAGAAACCTGACAAAAACAAGAAATGGGGAAAGGATTCCCTATTTAATAAATGGTGCTGGGAAAACTGACTAGCCATATGTAGAAACCTGAAACTGGATCCCTTCCTTACACCTTATACAAAATTAATTCAAGATGGACTAAATACTTAAATGTTAGACCTAAAACCATAAAAACCCTAGAAGAAAACCTAGGCAATACCATTCAGGACATAGGCATGGGCAAGAACTTCATGACTTAAACACCAAAAGCAATGGCAACAAAAGCCAAAATTGACAAATGAGATCTAATTAAACTAAAGAGCCTCTGCACAGCAAAAGAAACTACCATCAGAGTGAACAAGCAACCTACAGAATGGGAGAAAATTTTTAGAATCTACCCATCTGACAAAGGGCTAATATTCAGAGTCCACAAAGAACTTAAACAAATTTACAAGAAAAAAACAAACAACCCCATCAAAAAGTGGGCAAAGGATATGAACAGACACTTGTCAAAAGAATACATTTATGCAGCCAACAGACATATGAAAAAATGCTCATCATCAGTGGTCATCAGAGAAATGCAAATCAAAACCACAATGAGATACCATCTCACACCAGTTAGAATGGTGATCATTAAAAAGTCAGGAAAACAACAGGTGCTGGAGAGGATGTGGAGAAATAGGAACACTTTTACACTGTTGTTGGGACTGTAAACTAGTTCAACCGTTGTGGAAGACAGTGTGGCGATTCCTCAAGGATCTAGAACTAGAAATACCATTTGATCCAGCCATTCCATTACTGGGTATATACCCAAAGGATTATAAATCATGCTGCTATAAAGACACATGCACACCTATGTTTATTGTGGCACTATTCACAATAGCAAAGACTTGGAACTAACCCAAATGTCCATCAGTGATAGACTGGGGATTAAGAAAATGTGGCATATATACACCATGGAATACTATGCAGCCCAGCCATAAAAAAGGATGAGTTCATGTCCTTTGTAGGGACATGGATGAAGCTGGAAACCATCATTCTCAGCAAACTATCACAAGGACAGAAAACCAAACACCGCATCTTCTCACTCATATGTGAGAATTGAACAATGAGGACACTTGGACACAGGGTGGGGAACATCACACACCGAGGCCTGTCGTGGGGTGGGGGGAGGTGGGAGCGATAGCATTAGGAGATACACCTAATGTAAATGATGAGTTAATGGGTGCAGCACACCAACATGGCACATGTATACATATGTAACAAACCTGCACATTGTGCACATGTACCCTATAACTTAAAGGATAAGAATAATAATAAAGAAAATAAAAGAAATGAAAGAAGAAGGAAGGAAGGAAGGAGAGGAAGGAAGGAAGGAAGGAAAGAAAGAAAGAAAAAGAAAGAAAGAAGGAAGGAAGAAAAGAAAAGAGAGAGAGAAGGAAGGAAGGAAAGAGAGAAAGAAAAGGAATGAAAGAAAGAAAAGGGAAAAGAAAAGAAAGGAAGGAAAGAAAGGAAGGAAGGAAGGGAAAGAAAAGAAAAGAAAGAGAAGGAAGGAAGGAAAGAGAGAGAGAAAGAAAAGAAAGAAAAAGAAAAGAGAAAAGAAAAGAAAGGAAGGAAGGAAAAAAGGAAGGAAGGAAAGAAAGAAAAAGAAAGAAAGGAAAGGAAAGAAAGAAAGAAAAGAAAAGAAGAGAAAAGAAAGCAAGCCTTTAAACAAAAAATAATCAGCAGACCCACCACTATAGAAAATACCAAAGACATTTCTTCAAGGAAAAAGAAAATTATTCCAGAAAGCAAATGCAAACGTAGGAAGGGAGCAATATGAGAATAAAAAGATCTTACTCTACAAATTCACAAAAGGGAAAGATCAGTTATTCTTTGGCCATAGACTCAAGCCTTAAACAAGTAATCACAAAATCAATTTTAAACTTTTTCATGAGCATTTATTTTGATTATATAAACATTATCTTATCCTATGTATTAATTTTAGAAGAATTATATTATGAAAATGTATTATATTACATATATAATTTTCTTCCTATAGAACCTATGTCTTTTAAACAACTAAATGTATTCTAGCCAGGCATAGTGGCATGCACCTGTAGTCCCAGCTACTCAGGAGGCTGAGGCAGGAGGATTGTTTGAACCCAGGAGTTCAAGGCCATTATTCGGCCTGGACATTATAGGTAAGTACTTCCTTTAAAGAATGTATTCTTGAGGTGATAAAAACTAATGGCTTGGAAGTATTTTTCCCATTCTCATTTTTAGGTCCTTTATTGCTTAAGTAGAGAAAAACAATTTACTTTTATTTATTTAATTCTGATTCAGTCTCCTCACCAAACTGTCTTACTGATTTTAATCTTTTTTTCCTATAGTTCCAGATTTTCTAAGTATATAACTATAATATCAGCACAAAGAAATATTTTATCTTCTCTTTTTCAATATTCATATCTGTTATTTTACTTTATTCTATTATTTTATTTTCTAGAACCACCAAAAAAATAAAAAAAAATGTTGATATCAAGCATCCTCATCTATTTTGTTAGGTTAATTATAAAGTTTAAGTGTTTTTCCATTCATGGTATTACTATTAGTTTTTTATTTGTTTTAGTATTATATTTATGTAGTTTTTTTCTAGGGATATTTAATTTAGACTTTTTCTTGAGAATATGCTGTATTTTAACAAAACAATTGCAGCATCTCTTATATGATCACACAGTTTTTTCTCTTAATATTTTTATGAAATGTATTATGCTGATCAATTTCCTAATGTTGAATCGCTCATGCATTCCTGGAATATATTCTACTTGGTTAAAATGTTTTGCTTTTAATCTTTGCTAAGCTATAATAATAATTATTATTTTATTTAGAATGTTTGCACCTACTGTCATAAATAACAGAAAATTGATGGGTTTATTTGTACTATATTTATTGTGTTTTGACATTATGGTTTTCTGGGTTCATAAACAATTTGGAGGATTTTCCATATTGTTCTAAGGCTTCGAATTATTTAAGAATCTTAAAATTCCAGGAAGAAGTTGAATCTCTGAATAGACCAATAACAGGAGCTGAAATTGTGGCAATAATCAATAGTTTACCAACCAAAAAGAGTCCAGGACCAGATGGATTCACAGCCGAATTCTACCAGAGGTACAAGGAGGAACTGGTACCATTCCTTCTGAAACTATTCCAATCAATAGAAAAAGAGGGAATCCTCCCTAACTCATTTTATGAGGCCAGCATCATTCTGATACCAAAGCCTGGCAGAGACACAACCAAAAAAGAGAATTTTAGACCAATATCCTTGATGAACATTGATGCAAAAATCCTCAATAAAATACTGGCAAACCGAATCCAGCAGCACATCAAAAAGCTTATCCACCATGATCAAGTGGGCTTCATCCCTGGGATGCAAGGCTGGTTCAACATACGCAAATCAATAAATGTAATCCAGCATATAAACAGAGCCAAAGACAAAAACCACATGATTATCTCAATAGATGCAGAAAAAGCCTTTGACAAAATTCAACAACCCTTCATGCTAAAAACTCTCAATAAATTAGGTATTGATGGGACATATTTCAAAATAATAAGAGCTATCTATGACAAACCCACAGCCAATATCATACTGAATGGGCAAAAACTGGAAGCATTCCCTTTGAAAACTGGCACAAGACAGGGATGCCCTCTCTCACCGCTCCTATTCAACATAGTGTTGGAAGTTCTGGCCAGGGCAATCAGGCAGGAGAAGGAAATAAAGGGTATTCAATTAGGAAAAGAGGAAGTCAAATTGTCCCTGTTTGCAGACGACATGATTGTTTAACTAGAAAACCCCATCGTCTCAGCCCAAAATCTCCTTAAGCTGATAAGCAACTTCAGCAAAGTATCAGGATACAAAATCAATGTACAAAAATCACAAGCATTCTTATACACCAACAACAGACAAACAGAGAGCCAAATCATGAGTGAACTCCCATTCACAATTGCTTCAAAGAGAATAAAATACCTAGGAATCCAACTTACAAGGGATGTGAAGCACCTCTTCAAGGAGAACTACAAACCACTGCTCAAGGAAATAAAAGAGGATACAAACAAATGGAAGAACATTCCTTGCTCATGGGTAGGAAGAATCAATATCGTGAAAATGGCCATACTGCCCAAGGCAATTTACAGATTCAATGCCATCCCCATCAAGCTACCAATGACTTTCTTCACAGAATTGGAAAAAACTACTTCAAAGTTCATATGGAACCAAAAGAGAGCCCGCATCGCCAAGTCAATCCTAAGCCAAAAGAACAAAGCTGGAGGCATCACACTACCTGACTTCAAACTATACTACAAGGCTACAGTAACCAAAACAGCATGGTACTGGTACCAAAACAGAAATATAGATCAATGGAACAGAACAGAGCCCTCAGAAATAACGCCGCTTACCTACAACTATCTGATCTTTGACAAACCTGAGAAAAACAAGCAATGGGGAAAGGATTCCCTATTTAATAAATGGTGCTGGGAAAACTGGCTAGCCATATGTAGAAAGCTGAAACTGGATCCCTTCCTTACACCTTATACAAAAATCAATTCAAGATGGATTAAAGATTTAAACGTTAGACCTAAAACCATAAAAACCCTAGAAGAAAACCTAGGCATTACCATTCAGGACATAGGCGTGGGCAAGGACTTCATGTCCAAAACACCAAAAGCAATGGCAACAAAAGCCAAAATTGACAAATGGGATCTAATTAAACTAAAGAGCTTCTGCACAGCAAAAGAAACTACCATCAGAGTGAATAGGCAACCTACAACATGGGAGAAAATTTTCGCAACCTACTCATCCGACAAAGGGCTAATATCCAGAATCTACAGTGAACTCAAACAAATTTACAAGAAAAAAACAAACAACCCCATCAAAAAGTGGGCGAAGGACATGAACAGGCACTTCTCAAAAGAAGACATTTATGCAGCCAAAAAACACATGAAAAAATGCTCATCATCACTGGCCATCAGAGAAATGCAAATCAAAACCACTATGAGATATCATCTCACACCAGTTAGAATGGCAATCATTAAAAAGTCAGGAAACAACAGGTGCTGGAGAGGATGTGGAGAAATAGGAACACTTTTACACTGTTGGTGGGACTGTAAACTAGTTCAACCATTGTGGAAGTCAGTGTGGCGATTCCTCAGGGATCTAGAACTAGAAATACCATTTGACCCAGCCATCCCATTACTGGGTATATACCCAAATGACTATAAATCATGCTGCTATAAAGACACATGCACACGTATGTTTATTGCGGCATTATTCACAATAGCAAAGACTTGGAACCAACCCAAATGTCCAACAATGATAGACTGGATTAAGAAAATGTGGCACATATACACCATGGAATACTATGCAGCCATAAAAAATGATGAGTTCATATCCTTTGTAGGGACATGGATGAAATTGGAAACCATCATTCTCAGTAAACTATCGCAAGAACAAAAAACCAAACACCGCATATTCTCACTCATAGGTGGGAATTGAACAATGAGATCACATGGACACAGGAAGGGGAATATCATACTCTGGGGACTGTGGTGGGGAGGGGGGAGGGGAGAGGGATAGCATTGGGAGATATACCTAATGCTAGATGACGAGTTAGTGGGTGCAGCGCACCAGCATGGCACATGTATACATATGTAACTAACCTGCACAATGTGCACATGTACCCTAAAACTTAAAGTATAATAAAAAATAAAAAATAAAAAAAAACCTTAAAAAAAAAAAAAAGAATCTTAAAATTATATGTTCTTTAAAGTTTAAATAAAACTTAGCTATGAAGCTAGGAATAAAAAAGAAAATCGGCCTGGTGTGGTGGCTCACTCCTGTAATCTCAGCACTTTGGGAGGCCAAGGTGGGTGAATGACTTCAGCCCAAGAGTTTGAGACCAGCCTGGACAATATGATGAAACCCAATCTCTACAAAAAAATTAGCCAGGAGTCACAGCATGCACCTGTAGTCCCAGCTACCTGAGAGGCTGAGGTGGGAGGATCACTTGAGCATGGCAGTTTGAGGCTGCTGTGAGCTATGATCATACCACTACACTCAGGCCTCAGCAACAGAGTAAGACTGTCTCAAAAAAAAGAAAAAAAAAAAAAAGAGAAGAAAAGAAAAGAAAAGAAAAAAGAGAAAATCAGCCCATGATATTTCCTCACTTCAGAATGTCAGCCAGTTAGCAACAATCCTATTCTAGTTACCATATGCCTGAAAGTCAATCAAGTAACAACAGCCTCACTCCAAATACAAGGTATCCATGGCTGAAAGTAAAACGATCTCTAAATACTCTTTTTTCTTAAAGTTTTTCAGTCTTGGAATTCCATGCTTCTGTGTGAATATCTCTTGCTTTGTTCAGAGAGGTTGTACATTGTATTACAGGGCTCCCCTCCTTAACAAGCAAAAATTCAGCTTTTTTATGGTTATTGTATTTGAATACTTGTATCTTTCTTAGACGAACTGAAAATATGAATATGTGGATAAATCTAAATGAATACTGGCTATATGAAATACGAATAATAATGTCTTGTGAGATTTAAGTATGTAAAAAGAACTGAAACACAAACAAAAATAACACGAAGTATGGGGGAAGCTAAACTAAGAACAAAATAAATTTTGAAATGTTTGGAAAGTAAATACTACATCTTCTAAATAATCCTGAGTCAAAAGACAAACCACAATGGAAATTTAAAACTGTCTTGCCTTTCTGCCCCTGGACGCCGCCGAAGAAGCATCATTAAAGTCTCTCTTCTCCCAGCCGTCTTGTCTAACTCAGAGTCTCCTAAAGAGCCCAAACAGTTGAGGAAGCTCTTCCTTGGACGGTTGAGCTTAGAAACAAGCGACGAGAGCCTGAGAAGTCATTTTGAGCAATGAGGAATGCTCATGGACTGTGTGGTAATGAGATCCAAATACCAAGCGCTCCAGGGGCTTTGGGTTTCTCACATAGGCCACTGTGGAGGAGGTGGATGCAGCTATGAATGCAAGGCCACACAAGGTGGATGGAAGAGTTGTGGAACCAAAGAGAGCTGTCTCAAGAGAAGATTCTCAAAGACCAGGTGCCCACTTAACTGTGAAAAAGATATTTGTTGGTGGCATTAAAGAAGACACTGAAGAACATCACCTAAGAGATTATTTTGAACAGTATGGAAAAAATGAAGTGATTGAAATCATGACTGAGGCAGTGGCAAGAAAAGGGGCTTTGCCTTTGTAACCTTTGACAATCATAACTCCATGGATAAAACTGTCATTCAGAAATAGCATACTGTGAATGGCCACAACTGTGAAGTTAGGAAAGCCCTGTCAGACCAAGAGATGGCTAGGGCTTCATCCAGCCAAAGAGGTCAAAGTAGTTCTGGAAACTTTGGTGGTGGTCATGGAGGTGGTTTCAGTGGGAATGACAACTTTGGTCACGGAGGAAACTTCAGTGGTCATGATGGCTTTGGTGGCAGCTGTGGTGGTGATGGATATGGTGGCAGTGGGGATGGCTATAATGGGTTTGGTAATGATGGTGGTTATGGAGGAGGTGGCCCTGGTTACTCCGGAGGAAGCAGAGGCTATGGAAGTGTTGGACAGGGTTATGGAAGCCAGGGCAGTGGCTATGGTGGGAGTGGCAGCTATAACAGCTATAACAACGGAGGTGGAGGCAGCTTTGGTGGTGGTAGTGGAAGCAGTTTTGGAGATAGTGGAAGCTACAATGATCTTGGAAATTACAACAATCAGTCTTCAAATTTTGGACCCACGAAGGGAGGAAACTTTGGAGGCAGAAGTTCTGGCCCCTATGGTGGTGGAGGCCAATACTTCGTCAAACCACAAAACCAAGGTGGCTATGGAGGTTCCAGTAGCAGCAGTAGCTATGACAGTGGCAGAAGATTTTAATTAGGAAACAAAGCTTAGCAGGAGAGGAGATTCAGAGAAGTGACAGGGAAGCTACAGGTTACAACAGAATTGTGAACTCAGCCAAGCACAGTGGTAGCAGGGCCTAGGTGCTACAAAGAAGACATGTTTTAGACAAATACTGATGACTATGGGCAAAAAACTCAAGGATTGTTATTTGTGACTAACTCTGTAACAGGTTATTTTAGTTTGTGTTCTGTGAAAAGTATAAAGCATTCCAACAAAGGGTTTTAATGTTGTTTTTTTCTTTTGCACCCATGCTGTTGATTGCTAAATGTAATAGTCTGATTGTGATGCTGAATAAATGTCTTTAAAAACAAAACAAAACAAAAAAAACTATGTCTTAAACTAAATAATAAAAATTATGCAAAACATGGGATGCAGCCAAAGCTGGCTTCTTATGACTCAATTCTATTGGGTTTCCTCCTACTTCTATTGTCCTACTATCTCTCGTTACCCTTTAAAATGTTGGGGATCCATTCTTAGTCCTTAGTTATTCCCATTGTATATTTCCCCCACAAGGTGATCTCATCAAAATTCATGGCTTTAACTAACACATATACTAGTATCTTCCAAAAATTTTTTTTTAATTTTTTTTTTTTTTGAGACGGAGTCTCACTCTGTCGCCCAGGCTGGAGTACAGTGGCACGATCTCAGCTCACTGCAAGCTCTGCGTCCCGGGTTCACGCCATTCTCCTGTCTCAGCCTCCAGAGTAGCTGGGACTACAGGCGCCCACCACCACGCCCGGCTAATTTTTTTTGTATTTGTAGTAGAGACGGAATTTCACGGTGTTAGCCAGGATGGTCTTGATCTCCTGACCTCGTGATCCGCCCACCTCTGCCTCTCAAAGTGCTGGGATTACAGGCGTGAGCCACCGCGCCCAGCCTCTTTTTTTTTTTTTTTTACTTTTTTTTTTTTTTTTTTTTGAAACAGAGTCTCGCTCTCTCCCCTAGGCTGGCGTGCAAGGGTGCAATCTCGGCTCACTGCAACCTCCGCCTTCCGGGTTCAAGCGATTCTCCCGCCTCAGCCTCCTGAATAGTGGGGATTACAGGCATGTGCCACCATGACTGGCTAACTTTTTTTTTTTTTTTTTTTTTTGAGACGGAGTCTCACTCTGTCACCCAGGCTGGAGTGCAGTGGCACGATCTCCGCTCACTGCAAGCTCCACCTCCTGGATTCACGCCATTCTCCTGCCTCAGCTTCCAGAGTAGCTGGGACTACAGGCGTCCGCCACCACACCCGGCTAATTTTTTTGTATATTTGGTAGAGATGGGATTTCACCATGTTAGCCAAGATGGTCTCAAACTACTGACCTCAGGTGACCCACCTGCCTCAGCCTCCCAAAGTGCTAGGATTACAGGTTTGAGCCACCGTGCCTGGCGTCTTCCAAAATTTCATCCAAGATTTTTCTCCCACATTCCTGACATGCCTGTTGAACAAGTCCACTTAATTGTGCCATAGCTACTTGAAAGTCAGTATGTCTAATACTAAATACACAATCTCCCTTCCCCATACTTTTCCTTCTCCTGTATTCTCTAATCTTAATAAATTGGATGACCCATTTACAGTCCAGTCAGGAACACAGCCATCCCACAATACTCTCTCTCACACACATAATTGTGTAGCCTACATTTTTAAAATCTCTCTTATTTTTCTTTCCTCTTCTCCATTCCCATGTCTTAGGATAGGTCTTCATCATTTCTCAACTTATTCCTGTAGTAGATTCCTGTATTAGTCCATTTTCATGCTGCTAATAAAGACATACCCGAGACTGGGCAATTCACAGAAGAAAGAGGTTTAATGGACTTACAGTTCCACGTGGCGGCGGAGGCCTCATAATCATAGCAGAAGGTGAAAGGCATGTCTCACATGGAGGTAGACAAGAAAAGAAAGCTTGTGTAGGGAAACACCCCATTATAAAACCATCAGATCTCGTGAGACTTATTCCCTACCACGAGAACAGCATGGGAAAGACCTGCTCCCATGATTCAATTACCTCCCACTGGGTCCCTCCCACAACACATGGGAATTCAAGATGAGATTTGGGTGGGGACACAGCCAAACCATAACATTCTGTCCCTGGCCCCTCCCAAATCTCCACATTTCAAAACCAACCATGCCTTCCCAACAGTCCCCCCAAAGTCTTAATTCATTTCAGCATTAACTTAAAAGTCCACATTCCAAAGTCTCATCTGAAACAAGACCAGTCCCTTCTGCCTATGAGCCTGTAAAATCAAAAGCAAGTTAGTCACTTCCTAGACACGAAGGGGGTACAGGCATTGGGTAAATACAGGTATTCTAAATGGGAGAAATTGGCCAAAACAAAGGGCCTACAAGCCCCATGCAAGTCCAAAATCTAGCAGGAGAGTCAATTTTTTTTTTTTTTTTTGAGACAGAGATTTGCTCTTCTTGCCCAGGCTGGAGTGCAACGGTGCGATCTTGGCTCACTGCAACCTCTGCCTCCCAGGTTCAAGTGACTCTCCTGCCTCGGCCTCCTGAGTAGCTGAAACTACAGGTGCATGCCACCATGACTGGCTAATTTTGTACTTTTAGTAGAGATAGAGTTTCACCATGTTGGCCAGGCTGGTCTCAAACTCCTGACCTCAGGTGATCCGCCTGCCTCAGCCTCCCAAAGTGCTGGGATTACAGGCATGAGCCACTGTGCCTGGACAGCAGTCAAATCTTAAAGGTCCAAAATGACCTTCTTTGACTCCACGTGTCACATCCAGGTCACGCTGATGCAAGAGATGGGCTCCCATGGTCTTGGGCAGCTCCACCCCTGTGGTTTTGTGGGGTACAGCCTCCCGGCTGCTTTCATGGGCTGGCAATGAGTGTCCGTGGCTTTTCCAGGTGCATGGTGAAAACTGTTGGTGGATCTACCATTCTGGGGTCTGGAGGACAGTGGCCCTCTTCTCATAACTCCACTAGGCTGTGCCCCAGTAGAGACTCTGTGTGGGGTCTCTGACCCCACATTTCCCTTCTGCACTTCCCTAGCAGAGGTTTTCCATGAGGGCCCTGCCCCTGCAGCAAACTTCTGCCTGGGCATCCAGGCATTTCCATACATCCTCTGAAATCTGGGTGGAGGTTCCCAAACCCCAGTTCTTGACTTCTGTACACCCGCAGGTTCAATACCACATGGAAGCTGCCAAGGCTTGAGGCTTGCACCCTCTGAAGCCACAGCCTGAGCTCTATGTTGGCCCCTTTCAGCCACAGCTAGAGCAGCTGGGACACAGGGCACCAAATCCCTAGGCTACACACAGCATGGGGACCCTGGGCCCAGCCCACGAAACCATTTTTACCTCCTAGGCCTCCAGGCTTATGATGGGAAGGGCTGCCATGAAGACCTATGACATGCCCTGAAGACATTTTCCCCATGGTCTCGGGGGATTAACAGTTGGCTCCCCATTACTTAAGTAAATTTCTGCAGCCAGCTTGAATTTCTCCTCAGAAAATGGGATTTTCTTTTCTATCGCATTGTCAGGCTGCAAATTTTACAAACTTTTATGCTCTGTTTCCCTTTTAAAACTGAATGCCTTTAACAGCACTCAAGTCACCTCTTGAATGCTTTGTTGCTTAGAAATTTATTCTGCCAGAAACCCTAAATCATCTCTCTCAAGTTCAAAGTTCCACAAATCTCTAGGATAGGGCAAAATGCTGCCAGTCTCTTTGCTAAAATATAACAAGAGTCACCTTTGCTCCAGTTCCCAAGAAGTTCCTCATCTCCATCTGAGACCACCTCAGCCTGGATTTCATTGTCCATATCATTATTAGCATCTTGTTCAAAGCCATTCAACAAGTCTCTAGGGAGTTTCAAACTTTCCCACATTTTCCTTTCTTCTTCTAAGCCCTCCAAACCATTTCAACCTCTGCCTGTTACCCAGTTCCAAAGTCCCTTCCACATTTTCAGGTATCTTTTCAGCAGCACCCTACTCTACTGGTACCAATTTACTGTATTAGTCCATTTTCATTCTGCTGATAAAGACATACTCAAGACTGAATAATTTATATGGGAAAAGGGGTTTATTGGACTTATAGTTCCATGCGGCTGGGGAAGCCTCATAATCATGGTGGAAGGCAAGGAGGAGCAAGTCACATCTTAAGTGTATGGCAGCAGGCAAAGAGAGAGCTTGTGCAGGGAAACTCTACCTTATAAAGCCATCGGATCTTGTGAGACTTATTCACTATCATGAGAACGGCATGGGAAAGACCTGGCCTCATGATTCCATTATCTCCCAGTGGGTCCCTCCCACAACATGTGGAAATTCAAGATGAGATTTGGGTGGGGGCACAGCCAAGCCACATCAGTGAAAATTAATAGAGAATAGAAAAACAATATAGAAAATCAAGAAAACCAAAAGCTGGTTCTTTGAAAAGATCCACAAAATTGATAAACCTTTAGCTAGTTTGACCAAGAAAAAATTAAGACTCAAATTATTAGAATCAGAAACTTAAAAGTTTTAGGGCATTACTAACAACTGTGGAGAAATAAAAAGGATTATAAAGTGGACGATTTTTTTTTGAAATATACGGACAACCAAAACTGAACCAAAACAAACCAAGAAAAAAAAGACAATATAGATAGACCTCTTAAAGAGCAGGTTAAGTCTGTAATCAAAAACCCACCTGTGAAACTAAGCCCAGGCCCAGATGGCTTTACCACTAAATATTATCAAGCATTCAAAAAGAATTAGCACCAGTTCTTTACAACTCTTCCAAAATAACAGAAAAGGAGGAAAATCTTCCCAGCCCATTTCATGAATGCAGTATTATGCTGACACCAAAACGAGATAAAGATATCACAAGAAAGAAAAGCTACAGATAAATATATCTTACAACTATAGATGCAAACTCCTCAACCAAATACCTCCAAACCAAACCTAGAAACATATAAAAAGAATTATATACCATGATCAAGTAGGTTACGTTTTTTTTGAGACAGTGTCTCTCTCTGTCACCCAGGCTGGAGTAAAGTGGTGTGACTATACCTCACTGCAGCCTCTAACTCCTGGGCTCAAGGCATCCTCCTGCCTCAGCCTTCTGAGTAGCTATGTAGCTATGTGTACAGGATCTCACTATGTTGCCCAGGCTGGTCTTGAATTCCTGGCTTCAAGTAATCCTCCTGCCTTGGCCTCCCAAAGCATTGAGATTACAGGCATGACCCATCACTCCCAGCCTGAAGTAGGATTGATCCTAGGCAAGGAAGATTGGATTAATATCCAAAAATCAATGTAATATATCCTATTGATAGAATAAAAGACAAAAGCCACACAATTATCTCAATGAATACAGAGAAAGCATTTAAAAAAAAAATCCCACACATTTTCATGTAAAAGAATTCAATAGGAATAGAACAGAATTTCCTAAACCTGATAAAAAGCATCTATGAAAAACCCACAGCTAACATCACACTTAATGGGGAAAGACTCAAGCTTTCCCGCTAAGGACAAGAATAAGACAAGAATATCTACTCCCACCATTTCTGTTCAACATTGTACTGGAGGTTCTTGCCAGGGCTATTATGCCAGAAAAATAAATACAAGAATCCAGGCCACCGTGGCTCACGCCTATAATCCCAGCACTTTGGGAGGCTGAGATGGGTGGATCACAAGGTCAGGAGTTCGAGACCAGCCTGGCCAACATGGTGAAACCCCATCTCTACTAAAAATACAAAAATTAGCCTGGCATGTGGCAGATGCCTGTAATCCCAGCTACTGGCAGATGCCTGTAATCAAGCTGGGACAGGAGAATCGCTTGAACCCAGGCAGCAGAGGTTGCAGTGAGCTGAGATCGCGCCACTGCACTCTAGCCTGGGCAATAGAGCAACACTCTGTCTCAAAAAAAAAAAGAATCCAGATTGGCAAGAAACTAGTAAAACCCTCTCTTCACTATAACATGATCTCATAAACAGAAAATCCTAAGTTGTCCACTAAAAAACCGGAAACTATTAGAACTAATAAATGAGTTCAGCAACATGGCAGTATATAAGATCAATATACAAAATCAATTCTATTTCTATACACTTTAAGTGAAAAATCTGAAAATAGAACTGAGAAAAAATCTCCATTCACATCATCTAGAAGAATAACATACTCAAAAAAAATTTAACAAAAGAAATATAAAACTCCTCAGAAAACTATAAAACATTGTTAAGAGAAATTGAAAAATATCTAAATAATTGAAAAAAAATCCATGTTTATGGATTGGAAGACTTAACATTGTTAAGATGGCAATACTCCCCAAACAAATCTACAGATCCAACATAATCCCTATCAGAAGCTGATTTCTTCATAGAAATTGATAAGCTGATTATAAAATTCATAGCGAATTTCAAGAGATGCAGAATAGCCAAAACAATCATGAAAAAGAATAAAGTAGGAGGACTCACACTTCTCGATTTTGAAACTTACTATAAAGCAAGAGTAATCAAGACAATGTGGCACAAGGACAAACATACACATGAGTAGAATAGGCTTAAGACTACAAAATAAGCCCAGAGATCTCTGGTTAACCGATTTTTGACAAGGATGCCAAGACTATTAAAGGGAGGAAGAATGTTATTTTCAATAAATGGTGCTAGGACAACTGAACATCCACATGCAAAAGAATGAAATTAGAGCCTTACCTCACACACTATATAAAAATTAACCCAAGGCCAGGTGCGGTGGATTATGCCTCTAATTCCAGCACTTTGGGGGGCTGAAGTGGGATGATCGCTTGAACCCAGAAGTTTGAGACCAGCCTGTGCAACATGGTGAGATCCTGTCTCTACAAAAAATAAAAAAATTAGTCGACAGTGGTGGCACACACCTGTAGTCCTAGCTACTCAGAGGTTGAGGTGGGAGGATTGCTTGAACCCAGGAGGCTGACACTGCAATGAGACAAGATCGTGCCACTGCACTCCACCCTACATGACAAAGCACAACTCTGTCTCAAAAAAAAAAAAAAATTAACTCAAAATGGATCAAATACCATTATATAAGAGCAAAACTATAAAACTCTTAGAAGAACTAAACGTAAATCTTCATGACTTTAAATTTAGGAAAGGATTCTTAGATATGACACCAAAAGTACAAACAAAAAAGAAAATAAAATTAGTAAGTTGGATGGACTTCATTGAAATTAAAAATTTTGTACTTAAAAGGACACTATCAGGATGTCCTGGCGAGTCCCAAGCTGAAGGAGGCGGCTCCGGGCAGTGCGGAGCGCTGGCGGCGGGCCCAGGCTGCAGCGTGTGCGTGCCCAGGAGACACAATCTTGTAGAAAATTTCAGCTGTAGCCCTTGGAGTAGAAGCTGAAATAACAGAAGCTGTACGATGCATTATGGTATTGAAGAAAATTAACTTTTATATTAAATATTTGGAATATAAGGAAATAAGGAAAGGTGGCTGAAAATGGTGCAGAAGAAAATACAAATCACATGCATAATGGATGAAAGGAACTGACAGGCCACTTTTACAAAGAGAGAGTTTGGATTAATGAAGAAAGCCTATGAACTTAGTGTGCTCTGTGACTGCATTTTCAACAGCTCTAACAAACTCTTTCAATATGCTAGCACTGATATGGACAAAGTTCTTCTCAAGTATACAGAATATAATTAACCTTATGAAAGCACAACCAACTCAGATATTGTTGAGGCTCTGAACAAGAAGGAACACAGAGGGTGCGACAGCTCAGACCCTGAAACTTCATGTGTGCTAACTCCATATACAGAAGAAAAATTTAAAAAAATTAATGAGGAATTTGATAATATGAGGCAGAATCATAACATTGTACCTGGTTTGCCACCTCAGAATTTTTCAATGTCTGTCACAGTTCCAGTGAAAATCCCCAATGCTTTGTCCTACACGAACCCAGGGAGTTCACTGGTGTCCCCATCTTTGGCAGCCAGCTCAACGTTAACAGATTTAAACATGCTCTCTCCACCTCAAACCATATTACATAGAAATGTGTCCCCTGGAGCTCCTCAGAGACCACCAAGTACTGGCAATGCAGGTGGGATGTTGGGCACTACAGACCTCACTGTAAGCAGCCCAGTGGGGAATGAATTTGTAAACTCAAGAGCTTCTCCAAATTTGATTGGAGCTACTGGTGCAAATAGTTTAGGTAAAGTCATGCCTACAAAGTCTCCAACCCCCCACCAGGTGGCAGTAATCTTGGAATGAACAGTGGAAAACCAGATCTTCGAGTTGTCCTCCCCGCTTCAAGCAAGGGCATGACACCTCCACTAGTAAGTTGAACCTTTCTTCAACTTCATTCTTTAAAACATGTATTTTATACATAGCCTGTAGCTTCCTTTGGAATTTTCTGCGCCACTGTAGAATCTATATTCCTAATGAATATTTCCATTCAAAATTAGTATTTGAAGGGACAACACTATTTTAAATACACAAAAATCAGATTATGGAAATTTGCTTAATGGTTATTTAAAATTAAAGCTAAATATGAACATGGATGGAACTGGAGGTTATTGTGTTAAATGAAATAAGCCAGGCATGGAAAGATAGATACTGCATGTTCTCACCCATGTGTGGAACCTAAAAAATTTGATCTTGTGGAGATAGAGAATAGAATGATAGCAGATGCTGGGAAGGGTGTGTGGGTGGGAGAGGGGATAAAGAGAGGTTGAAGTGTAGTGGGTAAAACCATACACTTAGATAGAACAAATATACCCCTGTATTCAATAGGAGAGAAGGGTGACTATAGTTAGCAACATTGTAGATGAAGTATATTTCAAAGTAGCTAGAAGAGAGGACTTGAAATGTTCCCAACACATAGAAGGGATAAATACTCAGGATAATAGATACCTCAAATACCCTGACCTTGATCATTACACATTCTATGAATGTAACAAATACTCACATGTACCCCATTAATATGTAACACACTTCCAATCAATTTTTAAAAAGTAAAATATAGAGAGATTATTATGTTTAATTTTTAATTTTACCAGGCTAGAAGCATTAAACATGACTTATTTATTCTGTTTAAAAAAAAAAAGGACACTATCAAGAAAATGGAAGAGCCACCCACAGAAAAGATAAAGTGTTTAGAATTCACATATCTGAAAAAGGACTTGTATTCAGAACATATTAAGCAGTCTTATAACTCAATAATAAAAAGACAACCTAAATAAAATATGGGCAAAGAACGCTCATGGACTGTGTCCTTTATTGGGACACATATGTAGACCACTGGCATCAGAATCACCTGGGATGCTTGCTAAAATTGCCAGTTTATGGGTATCTCTGTAGACACAGTGTACTAAGGAGACTGGAGGCAGGGCTCAGGAATCTGCATTCTTCACCGAATCCCTAATCACACTCAAGTTTGAGGACCACTTATATAGAATGTTACTTCACAGACTAATATCTCAGATAGGTCTCATTCTATTTGACATTTTCAAAGAGTTACACTGTCAGCTGGTGGACATTTGTCTAGAATTCTAACACAAGTGATAATAGTGCACAATAACACACAATATTCATTAATGTTGAACAATGGTATCTGTTCTCTGGTAGTATGAAACCTTAGAAAATGGCTTTTCTTTCTATACATGTTATAAATCAATAGCATAAATCTCAATTTTTGTCTTAGAAAAAAAACTTAGGCAAAGTACCTGAGCAGACATTTCTCCAAAGAAGATATATAAGTGGTTAATAAACCTTTTAAAAATGCTTGACATCAGTAGTCATCAGGAAAACACAAATCAAAACCACAGTGAGATTTTATTTTACACCCACTAGTATGGCCAGAATTTAAAAGTGAGACAAGTACTAGCAAGTATGCAGAGAAAGTGGAACCTTCATACACTGCTGGTGGGAATATAAAATGATGCAGCCTCCTTGAAAACAGTGTGGCAGGCTTCAAAAAGTTAAAGATATAGTTATCAAATGACCAAGAATTTCACTCCTGTGCATGTATCCAAGGAAAATGAAAACATATTTCTACCAGGAAATGTGTAATAAATGTCTATGTCAGCAATATTCATAATAGTCAAAAAGTGGAAACAACCCAAATGCCTACCAACAGATGAAATGATAAAATGTGATTTATACATACAATATTATTAGGCCATAAAAATGGGTGAAGTACTGATAATTGCTAAAACATGGATGAACATTGAAAACATTATCCCAAGTGAAAGAACCCAGTCAAAAGATCAAACAGAACATGAATTCATTCACATGAAAGTCCAGAACAGGGAAATCTATAGAGACAGAAAGCAAACTTAGGACTGAAGTGACGATGTTGGGGGTAAGAGGGTGAGAGCTGAAGAGTATGGGGTTTCTTTTGAGGTTCATTTTGATGAAAATAATCTAAAATTGACTGTGGTAATAGATGTACACATCTGTGAATATAATAAAAATCACTGAATTATACACTTTATATAGGTGAATTGTAATGTATATAAATTATATCTCAAAGTGATGCTCAATGCTTTGCTTATTTTGCTTGGTTTTTAAAACTATATGGATTTATTACTTTTATTTTAAATATTCATTGTATTGAAAATAATTATTGTGGAAACATTTTATACCAAGAAATCTAATTATTATGAGTATTTTCTTACCATTCTCCCCATTTATTCTTATTTCATATTCTTTGTAGAGTTTTTGTATGTTTTTGATAATTTCCTCCATGTACTGTTGCTCTGATGGCATCTCCCCCTCCAAACTTTTATGCCGATTAAATATCCCAAGCCCAATATCTGCCCAGTTTTCCTGTAAATGTTTAATAATCTTGAGAGTATCGTATTTTGACAGTAGAACATCCCCAGTAAACTCTTCTTTTTTCTCATTCAGGATCTAAAGAGTGAAAGGAAGAGGGAGAGTAGCATATTATCCACTAATGAGTTTATCAAAGTCTACCAGATGCTTATTCCCCAGTGACTCCCAATTATTTTGGAGTTGCATATCCTATTATTATTATGCTCCAAAGAGATGGTATATGACATATATCTTATTTTTAAATTAAAATGAATTTAAACTAATTTTGGTACTCTATGAGATAACCCATAGTTTACCAGGATGAAAATCATTATATTAAATCCTATGTGGTTAAAAAAAAAAAAAGTAGTGATAAGCAATTAAGTCCTACAAAGCTAAGCATGTTTAATTACTATTGGCTTTAGTAAGGTTGTAATATATCTGTTTACATGATCCCCACTAGACTGGGAAAGTTCCTAGAATATACAAGTTGTATTTTATTCATGTTTTGTTTATCTGTGTAAACCCAAGTCCAAGTCCTGAACATGACATATCAATAAATATTTGTGGAAAAATAAGGTACAATTTATATATATAATTTGGCATTATTTGTGCTCAGATAATAGAAACATTACCCAGCCTTCAATAAGAGTAATTAGCGTGGGGAGACAGTGTAGAAGAGCAATTAGGAGTAAGAATTTTGAAACTGGAGAGATCTGGACTCAAATTCTGACTCTGCCACTTACCTTTTATAGATAACTTAGGTAAGTTACTTAACATCCTAGCCTTCGATTTCCACATCTGGGACATGGAGATTATAAGACTTGCATCATAGGACAGCCATGAAGAGTAAGTAAGATAATATATGGAAAACACATTTTCAGCTCCTCACACAGAGTAAGTGCTTAATAAATGAGAGCTATTACTATTCCTAAATTGAAGAAGTATGACTTTTTTCTATTTTTTCTATGCATGTCAAAACCTCCAGATAAAAAGTAAAAAAAAAAGTCACTAAACTAGACATGTTGTATATAGAACAGGAAATATCTTCAATTCTGAGAATATACTGTTCAAGTTATTCCTAAAGAAAAGAAAATGGTTTGTTGGGATCTTATGAAATTTTATTAGGGAATGATTTTGATATTCACTTTGGAAGTATTTCAATGTCACATATATTTTCCTTTGTCAGACTACTATAACATGATAGTAATTTGATCAATGAAATCTATTTTCCAAGCTCCGACCCCTTAAAGATTATGTTATTAATGTATAAACAAAATGTGGTATATAAATACAATGGGATATTATTCAACCTTGAAAAGAAAGAAAATTCTGACACTTGCTGCAAAATGGATGAACCCTGAGGACATTATGCTGAGGGAAATAAGCTACTCACAAAAGTAAAATACTGTATGATTCCACTTATATGAGATGCCTAGAGTAGTCACATTCATAAACAGAAAGTAGAATGAGATTGCCAGGGGGTTGGGGGAGGCAGAAATAGGGACTTACAGTTTAATGGGTACAGAATGTCAGTTTGAGGAAAAGAAAAAGTCCTGGAAATGAATGGTGGTGATGGTTGTATATGTATACAATATAAATATATTTAGGGCAACTGAACTGTATGCTTAAAAATGATTAAAATGGTAAATTTTGTGTTGTATATATTTTACTGCAATAAAAAAAGATGTTATTAATTTTAAAAGTCCAATTTGTCCTTAAAAGCCAGATATAGGATAGGCACAAACATTACTTATGTCTGACAATTAGATAATAGCATTGAACTACCCTCACTTATAGGGAGCCGAAGGCCCGTGGGACGGGACCAACTCAGCGCTCCACTTGAGGCTATATGATCAAACAGCAAACTGTTTATCATGAATGCAAGATGTGAACAAACTCACACTGCGCCTGCCACCAAAAGGTTTGCTGAGGGACATCACTCCTTGGCGCTGGGCTCCTTGAAGTTATCTATTGAGAAATCTAGCACCTATTGTTCAAAGGATGCAGTCTCACAAGCCTGCTGTGAACCAAATGGCCCACTGACAATTACTCGACAATCATCGCCCCCCTTTCTCGCTATCTCTTTTACCTAATACATACGGAGGGCTGTGTAAAGCTCAGGGCCCTTGTGCACCAGAGGCAAGGTGCCCCCTGACCCCTTCTTCCAAATATACTCTTTTGTCTCTTGTCTTTTATTCCCACGTTCGCCCCACTTTGTTCAGTCCCCCGAGTTTTGTGCGGGTTACATAGTGGCATCCGAACACAGGACTTCAAGGATGTGAACAAAGAAGGTCTGCTGGAACAGGGGAACTAAAATTGACAAGGCAAACAGTGACCCCGGGATGAGTCTGCCGGCAGCGGATGTAAGGTCAGTGCCCTAAAGAGGTACCGAGAGCAGTGCTTTAAAGAAGTACTGGGAATGGGAAGTTTTCTGAATCAGGGTAACATGGAGCAGAATTTGTCTGTTGAAGAAAAACATGTACAGTGGCTTAAAATTTTGTTGAAACGAAATGGTCCTCAGGTTAGCTCTCAGACATTGACTAAGCTGCTGCAGGAGGTTATTACGCATAACCCATGGTTTCCACAGGCAGGCACTCTTGATGTGGAAAATTGGGAGAGAGCAGGAGAAGGATTAAAACAGTCTCATCAAAAAGGTCTTAAAGTTGATTCTTCAGTTTTCTCCACGTGGAGTTTAGTTCATACTGTACTTCTGCCATTATCTCCTTATTATTCTGCAGGACAGCAGGCTGAATCTAAAAATCTGAAAGAATCTGTCATCCCACCCACAGCTCCAATTGAAAATAAAAACAGGAGAGGGAGGATAAAAAGTGGCCTATACCGCCTCTTCCAGTTGCAGAAACATCTGTACGGACTCGTTTGGTAGCAGAAATAGAAACCCCAATACAAAGAATTTTACGCTGTGCTGCCATAGCTGGAGAGCCCTTAGGACCTTGTGCTTTTCCTATTTCCGTAGGGCCTGATCCAAATAATCCACAGCAGGTTATTCATGAACACACTCCACTAGAGTTTAAGTTGTTAAAGGAATTAAAAGCAAGTGTGATAAATAATAGCGTACAGAGCCCATTCACCTTAAGATTGCTAGAATCTGTGTTTGGTGCTATGCGTCTTTTACCCTTTGATGAGAAACACTTGGCGCGAACTTGCTTGTCTGCTAGCGCATATCTGATACGGAATTTAAATTGGCAAGAAATGTGTGCAGACCAGGCTAGACAGAACCATGCTGCTGGAAATGGAGACATTACAGAGGATATGCTGTTAGGTAATAGCCCTTATTCAGACCTGGAATGTTAAATGGCACTCCCAGATGCTGCTTATCAGCAGTGTGTACAGGCTGCTAAACGTGCCTGGGCCACAATTCCTGAAGAGGGAGTCCCAGTACAATCTTTTTTACATACATGTAAGTGTCACAGGAACCCTATGTGCAAGTTCTTGCAAGATTACAAGAGGCAGTGAAGCGTCAGATTCCTCATACCGCGGCCGCAGAAATGCTAACCTTAACTCTAGCTTTTGAGAATGCAAATGCGGATTGGAAATGTGCACTGGCACTGGTGAGGTGTACAAAAAACTTGGGAAATTTTCTCAGAGCTTGTCAGGATGTAGGAACTGAGCTTCATTGCTCTGCAATGTTAGCACAAGCGATGGCTAATTTAGCAGTTGACAAATCTAAAAGGAGCCAAGGGTCAAGCCCTAAAATGGGAAAATGTTATAATTGTGGAAAAACTGGACATTTTGAAAACGAATGCCACCATATGTTAGGATAGAAAGGACCTTACAATGCTGTGCCCCACCCAACGGAAAAAACGCAGGACTTTGTCCTTGCTGTAACAAAGGAAATCAATGGGCCAATCAGTGCTGCTCAAAATTCATCAGAATGGCACTCTCCTGCCGGGTAACGAGACAAGGGCCTGGACCCGGGCCCCACACACAATGAGAGTATTCCTAGTCCAGACCTCAACCCCGTTTCAGGGATGGGTTCCCGGAGGCACATTGATTCCCTCACCCTACTCCAGGTGGACAAACTTATTTTACTGATGGCCCTTCCAAAGGTTGTGCCACTATCTGTGGACCAAAACATACTCAAACAATAATGACCTCTGGGGTTTCAGCTCAACACTCAGAGCTAATTACAGTCATTCAGGTTTTAGAGCTCACAGCTTCAGATCCTATCAAGTTTTGTCTGTGATTCAGCTTATGCTGTAAATGTAGCCGGTCGCATAGAAACTGCTACAATTAAAAGTATACTAGACCCAGAACTGCTGAATTTATTTTTAAGACTTCAACAAGTTATTCGCTCTCGTGCAGCTTCTTTTCACATTTCTCTTATTTGCTCTCACACACAACTTTCTGGGCCACTATCTCTAGGTAATGAGAAGCAGACAAATTGATTGGTTCTGTGTTTCAGCAAGCTCAAGTGTCTCACACGCTGCTGCACCAAAATACTTCTGCCCTTACTCGCCTGTTCCATTTATGTCACAGCCAAGCTAGTGCTATAATACAAGCCAGTCCTACTTGGCCAGCATGTCTCCCTGGAGTCACACCTGTAGAATGCTGTAACCTACGAGGTTTGGCTCCAAATGAAATTTGGCAAATGGATGTTACACACATAGCAACCTTTGCTAAGCTCAGCTATGTTCATGTGACTATAGACACTTATTCTCATATGCTGCATGCTACATGCCAAACAGGTGAGACAGCTGGTCATGTACGGTGACATTGTCTGTCATCAATTGCTCATATGGGATACCTAAACAATTAAAACTGACCATGGATCTGCTTATACTAGTATGCTTTTCAAAATTTCTTACAGCTTTGGGCTATAACCCACAAAATAGGAATTCCTTATAATCCTAGAGGACAAGGCATTATAGAGTGGGCACATCAAACATTACAATGCATGTTGAAAAGACAAAAAGGGGGTATAGGAGGCCAACTGCCACCTCAATCAAAACTATATTTAGCTTTATTTACTTTAAATTTTTTGACTCCTGGTACAAATGATAAGACTCCAGCAGAAAGACGCTGGCAAGTGTTAGAGGAAAATTTATCCAAAAATGTTACGGAAATCTGCAGAAGGACAATGGAAAGGTCCAGTGGATTTACTGACATAGGGACAAGGGTATGCTTGTGTTTTTACAGGAGATGGAGAAACCATGTGGGTGCCCTCAAGGTGTGTGCGGCCATGGAATGGGAGACTGGAGGAACCCAGGGTGGCCAACCATGGGCCCGGTCCCTCCGGTACGAGCCATGAGCCAGCTGAGCCTGAGTGCAAAGATGGAGAGAAGGCTGACAAGGGTCACGATGACATCAACCCTCATAACCTGGGGACAACTCAAGAAAACCATGCAGGAAGCTGAGAAACTACTGGAGCATCAGGGAGAGGCAAAAACCCCTGATTCCATATTCTTGGCCATGTTAGCCATAATGTCCTGTGCAGTATGTTTTCCCTGTGCAGAGGCAAAAACATACTGGGCATATGTTCCCAATCCCCCAGCAGTACGACCTAAACTTTGGAGTGAAACTCCTCCTGAGATTTGTCATGATCAGGGAGAGTGGGCTCCAGGACCCCTAACTCCCCCTGACATAGAACAGTTAGATTCTCAGAATAATGTCATTAATTATACCTTCCACTGGAAGGACTTCCTTTGTGTATCACTACAAAGACATCGCTCAGCCATAGCTGTCTTACAATTCAAGCTCAAACATGGTTGAGTCACTATGGAAAAATTATGTACTTATTAGGTCTTGGTTCTATTAATGTAACTGGTGTGCTCACCAACCATTCCTGGCCCAGTCGCCCTAATTGTGCTGATTATACAGAATAGATTCCATTCAATAGCTCCTATCCCCTTCTGTGGGCCCAGTGTCTTGGTCCACTGGCTAGAAAACAATCTATGGTAACTGGAGACATTGTGGATTGGGGACCTAAAGGTCAATTAGATGGAAAAGATGAAAATCAGAAATCATAGCACAAACTTCGCTGGCATTGGTAGCAAGCTTTTAATGCTTCTTCTTTATACAACACCGAGATCCAATCCCAGTCTGCCGCCCACATTGCTTGGCATGGAGCAGGCTTTAGCCCACCTTTTCCTCTGGCATTATCCAGGGAGGAAAGGACCAATTCAAGAGACGATATAGAAGGCAGCACTCCCATTTATGAATGGCAACATCTGGGTTGGAATATTATCCAATAATAGCAATGGTAAGCGACACAGTCGCTTTTTTTGGCAGCTAGGAAGGACCAGCTCCAGGTAAACAATACCCAATTGACCTGCAAATCTTGCCAGTTATATCACTGCATTAATCATAGCACACTGCAAACACATAATATCCCTACTTTCAGGTTTTTGGTTTTTAGGTCGCATCCCTGGGCTATGGATTCCTGTTAATCTGTCTGAGCCTTGGGCTGCCACACCTGCTTTGCATTTTGTGAAACTTCTAACTCAGCTTACTCATCGTGTCCGTAGAGCCTTAAGCATAAGTTTTGCTATTGTTTCCTTGGTCACACTAATAACTTCTGTTGTGATGTCCTCTGTAGCTTTGCATGATTCTATTCAAAGAGCTCAGCACCTGAAGAACTGGATGCACACAGCCGACCAAGCGTGGCCACTTCAGAATAAAATTAACACTGAGTTACACATTGAAGTGGTAATGTTAAAATCCACGGTCCTATGGTTAGGGGAACAAGTACAAAGCTTGCAGTTACAGCAGCAAATGCATTGTCATTTTAATCACACTCATATTTGTGTAACCAACTTAGAATATAACCAAAGTATCTGTGGGACCTTGTGAAAGCCGATTTGCCGGTAGCTTTCACATCCAACGTCACCTTTGTTTTATTTTTATGTATTTATTTATGTATTTATTTATTTATTTCTGAGATGGAGTCTCACTCTGTGGCCCAGGCTGGAGTGCAGTGGCACGATCTTGGCTCACTGCAACCTCTGCCTCTCAGGTTCAAGCAATTCTCCAGCCTCAGCATCCCGAGTAGCTGGGATTATAGTCACCTGCCACCACGCCTGGCTAATTTTTGTATTTTTAGTAGAGACAGGGTTTCACCATACTGGTCAGGCTGGTCTTGAACTCCTGACCTGAGGTGATCCACCCACCTCAGCCTCCCAAAGTGCTGGGATTACAGGCATGAGCCACAATGCCTGGCCATTACCTTTAATATTGGTGAACTGCAAAACAAAATTCTTGATTTAAATAGGTAAACTCAAGAATTTCAGCCTTCTTTTGAAGACTGGACTGAATTCCAGCAAGGCCTGGAGAGCCTCAACCCTTGGACCTATCTGAAGCACCACCTTAACATCTTATATGTAGTTCTTGGAATAATGTTGTTTTGTCTCTGTCTTCTGTTCATAGTCTGTAAAATCGGATGGACTGCCAATTGGAAAATGAGAGCTGCCCAGCCTGGCCTTACATTCTTTCAATTAATACATAAACAGAAAGGGGGATATGTAGGGAGCCAAAGGCCTGTGGGACGTGACCAACTCAGCATTCCACTGGCGGCTATATGATCAAACAGCAAACTTTATCATGAATGCAGGATGTGAGCAAACTCACACTGCGCCTGCCACCAAAAGGTTTGCTGAAGGACATCACTCCCTGCCACCAGGCTCCTTGAAGTTATCTACTGAGACATCTAGCACCTATTGTTCAAAGGATGCAGTCTCGCAAGCCTGCTGTGAACCAAATGGCCCACTGACAATTACCCGACAATCACCCGCCCCCTTTCTCACTATCTCTTTTGCCTAATAAATACAGAGGGCTTTGTAAAGCTCAGGGTCCTTGTCCACCAGAGGCAAGGTGCCCCCGACCCCTTCTTCCAAATATACTCTTTTGTCTCTTGTCTTTTATTCCCGCATTTGCCCCCCTTTGTTCAGTCCCCCTAGGTCTGTGCGCGTTACACTCACTGCCACCCAAGGAGATTTTCCTAATTTCTTTCCTTTTTTTTTTTTTTCAGTGAGTGTCTATTTTATAGATGAAGAAGACATATGTTGGGAGAAACAAAGCTTTACAATGTAATATACAGTAGAGCTGTCATTTTAAGCTACACATGAAAGCAAAAGTTACTAATCCTTACCCTGCATAAGCAAATATGTATTCAAAGAAGAAAAAAGTGTAAAGCTGATATCTACCAAGCTTTTTGTGTTCAACGTAGACATTTTTTTTTTTTTACTCTAAGTTTGGGGATACATGTGCAGAATGTGCAGGTTTGTTACACAGGTATACGTGTGCCATGGTGGTTTGCTGCACCTATCAGCTCATCATCTAAGTTTTAAGCCAAGCATGCATTAGCTATTTGTCCTAATGCCCTCCTTCCCCTTGCCCCTGCACCCTCCAACAGGCTCCAGTGTGTGGCTTTTCTCCTTCCTGTGTCCATGTGTGCTCATTGTTCAACTCCCAGTTATGAGTGAGAACAAGCAGTGTTTTGTTTTCTGTTCCTGTGTTAGTTTGCTGAGGATGATGGCTTCCAGCTTCATCCATGTCCCTGCAAAGGACATGATCTCATTCCTTTCTATGGCTGCATGGTATTCCATGGTGTATATGTACCACATTTTCTTTATCCAGTCTACCATTGATGGGCATTGGGTTGGTTCCATGTCTTTGTTGTTGTAAATAGTGCTGCAACAAACATACATGTGCATGTGTCTTTACAGTAGAATGATTTATCTTCCTTTGGGTATATATCCAGTAATGGGATTGCTGTCAAATGGCATTTCTAGTTCTAGATCCTTGAGGCATCACTACATTGTCTTCCACACGGTTGAACCAATTTACATTCCCACCAACAATGTAAAGGCATTCCCATTTCTCCACAGCCTCACCAGCATCTATTGGTTCTTGACTTTTTAATAATCACCATTCTGACTGGCATGAGATGTATCTCATTGTGGTTTTGATTTGCATTTCTCTAATTATCAGTGATGTTGAGCTTTTTTTTTCTTCATGTTTGTTGGCCACATAAATGTCTTCTTTTGAGAAATGTCTGTTCATATCCTTTGCCCACTTTTTGAGGGGGTTGTTCATTTTTTTTCTTGTAAATTTGTTTAAGTTCCTTATAGATTCTGGATATTAGACCTCTGTCAGACGGATAGATTGCAAAACTTTTCTCCCATTCTGTAGGCTGCCTGTTCACTCTGATGATAGTTTCTTTTGCTATGCAAAAGGTCTTTAGTCTAATTAGATCCCATTTGTCAATTCTGGTTTTTGTTGCAATTGCTTTTGGCATTTTCATCATAAAATCTTTGCCCATGCCTATGTCCTGAATGGTATTGCCTAGATTTTCTTCTAGGGTTTTTATTGTTTGGGATTTTAAAGTCTTTAATCCATCTTGAGTAAATTTTTATATAAGATGTAAGGAAGGGGTCAAGTTTCAGTTTTCTGCATATGACTAGCCAGTTTTCCTAGCACCATTTATTAAACAGAACCTTTTCCCCATTGCATGTTTTTGTCAGGTTGGTCAAATATCAGATGGTTGTAGATGTGTTGTGTTATTTCTCAGGTCTCTGTTTGTTTTATTCCATTGGTCTATGTGTCTGTTTTGGTACCAGTACCATGCCGTTTTGGTTACTGTCATCTTGTAGCATAGTTTGGAGTCAGGTAGCATGATGCCTCCAGCTTTGTTCTTTTTCTTAGGATTGTCTTAGCAATATGGGCTCTTTTTTGGTTCCATATGAAATTTAAAGTAGTCTTTTCTAATTCTGTGAAGAATGTCAATGCTAATTTGATGGGAAAAGCATTGAATCTATAAATTACTTTGGGCAGTATGGCCATTTTCGCAATATTGATTTTTCCTATCCATGAGGATGGAATGTTTTTCCATTTGTTTCAGTTCTCTCTTATTTCCTTGAGCAGTGTTTTGTAGTTCTCCTTGAAGAGGTCCTTCGCATCCCTTATTGGCTGTATTCCTAGGTATTTTATTCTCTTTTTAGCAGTTATGAATGGGAGTTAATCCATGATTTGGCTCTCTGCTTGTATATTGTTGGTGCATAGAAATGCTTGTGATTTTTGCACATTGATTTTGTTTCCTGTGATTTTGCTGAAGTTGCTTATCAGCTTAAGGAGTTTTGGGGCTGAGACGATGGGGTTTTCTAAACATAGAATCATGTCATCTGCAAACAGAGATAATTTGACCTCTACCCTTCCTATTTGAATACTCTTTATTTCTTTATCTTGCCTGATTGCCCTGGCCGGAACTTCCAATACTATGTTGAATAGGAGAGGTGAGAGGGTACCCTTGTCTTTTCAAAGGGAATGCTTCCAGATTTTGCCCATTCAGTATGATATTGGCTGTGGGTTTGACATAAATAGCTCTTATTATTTTGAGATATGTTCTATCAATACCTGGTTTATTGAGAGTTTTTAACATAAAGGGATGTTGAATTTTGTGAAAGGCCTTTTCTGCAACTACTGAGATAATCATGTGGGTTTTGTCATTGGTTCTGTTTATGTGATAGATTACATTTATTGATTTGTGTATGTTGAATCACCCTTGCATCCCAGGGATAAAGCCGACTTGATCATGGTGGATAAGATTTTTGATGTGCTGCTGGATTCGGTTTGCCAGTATTTTATTGAGGATTTTCACATCAATGTTCATCAGGGATACTGGCCTGAAGTTTTCTTTTTTTTGTTGTGTCTCTGCCAGGTTTTGGTATCAGGATGATGCTGGCCTCATAAATGAGTTAAGGAGGAGTCCCTCCTTTTCAATTATTTGGAATAGTTTCAGAAGAAATGGTAACAGCTCCTCTTTGTACCTGTGGTAGAATTTGGCTGTGAATCTGTGTGGTCCTTGGCTTTTTTTGGTTGGTAGGTTATTAATTACCAAGCAAATGGAAAGCAAAAAAAGCAGGGGTTGCAACACTAGTCTCTGACAAAATAGACCTTAAACCAACAAAGATCAAAAAAGACAAAGAAGGGCATTACATAATGGTAAAGGGATCAATTCAATGAAAGAGCTAACTATCCTAAATATGTATGCACCCAACACAGAAGCACCCAGATTCATATAACAAGTTCTTAGAGACCTACAAAGAGACTTAGACTCCCACAATAGTAGTGGGAGACTTTAACACCCCACTGTCAATATTAGACAGATTGATGAGACAGAAAATTAACAAGGATATTTTGGACTTGAACTCAGCTCTGGATCAAGTAGATCTAATAGACATCTACAGAACTCTCAACCCCAAATCAACAAATCTTCTCAGTGCCACATGGCACTTATTCTAAAATCATCCACATAATTGGAAGTAAAACACTCCTCAGAAAATGCAAAAGAAATGAAATCATAACAAACAATCTCCCAGACCACAGTGCAATCAAATTAGAACTCAGGATTAAGAAACTCACTCAAAACCATACAACAGCATGGAAATTGAACAACCTGCTCCTGAATGACTCCTGGGTAATAATGAAATTAAGGCAGAAATCAAGAAGTTCTTTGAAACCAATGAGAACAAAGAGACAACATACCAGAATGTCTGGGACACAGCTAAAGCAGTGTTAAGATGGAAATTTATAGCACTAAATGCCCACATCAGAAAACTAGAAGGATCTCAAATCAACACCCTAACATCACAATTAGAATAACTGGAGAAGCAAAAGCAAACAAATCCAAAAGCTAGCAGAAGGCAAGAAACAACTAAGATCAGAGCAGAACTGAGGGAAATAGAGACGTGAAAAACCCTTCAAAGAATCAATGAATCCAGGAGCTATTTTTTTTTGAAAAAATTAACAAAATAGACCACTAGCTAGACTAATAAAGAAGAGAGAAGAATCGAATAGACACAATAAAAAATGATAAAGGAGAAATCACTACTGACCCCACAGAAATACAAACTACCATCAGAGAATACTATAAACACCTCTATGCAAATAAACTAGAAAATCTAGAAGAAACGTATAAATTCCTGGACACATCACCCTCCCAAGACGAAACCAGGAAGAAGTTGAATCCCTGAACAGACCAATAACAAATTCCTGATTTCTTTTCTAGCAGCCTAACTTAATTTGACCCAAAAATCTGAAATAGAACTGAGAATATTTAAGCATATTTTTTAAAGTCCCTGAGCACTTCCTTTTTTCCTTGTTGTTCATAAAACTTAACATTGCATTTTTTTTTTTTTTGAGATGGAGTCTTGCTGTGTCGCCCAGGCTGGAGTGCAGTGGTGCAATCTCGGCTCACTGCAACCTGTGACTCCCTGGTTCAAGTGATTCTCCTGCCTCAGCCTCTAAGTAGCTGGAATTACAGGTGTGAGCCACTGTGCCCGGCCCCTAATATGGCATTTTTAAAGAATGAGATGTGGTCGGGCATGGTGACTCACACCTGTAATCCCAACACTTTGGGAGGCCGAGGTGGGTGGATCACTTCAGGTCAGGAGTTCAAGACCATCCTGGCCAACATGGTGAAACCTTGTATTTACTACAAATACAAAAATTAGCCAGGCGTGGTGGCACATGCCTGTAATCCTAGCTACTTGGGAGGCTGAGGCAGGAGAATCACTTGAACTCAGGAGGTGGAAGTTGTAGTGAACCAAGATCACACTACTGCGCTCCAGCCTGGGCGACAGTGAGTGAGACAACGTCCCCCAAAAAAAAAGGATGAGATGTGACTCAGTTGTAGGTCCGGAATGCCAAGTTTACAATCAGCACTTTGATTGCCAAGCTCTTTATTAAAAAGTCTTACCTTCTGCCACTGTTTGAAGTCTAAAAGAACTGAATTAAATATATTTCCCTTGTTAGGGGATAAAATGTCTTTTTCACTGAAAAGAAGAAAAAAGAAAAAGAGAAACATCTCAGAGCAAGACATAAACAAAATCATCAGTTCACACACTAAAGACTAAACAACTAACATATTTCTCCTCAATAATTTTGAAGCATGCCTTCCAGGTCCAGCCCCTCTCCCCATAGGTATTTATCATTAAATTTGTAAACATAAATTCAGATTCTATTCAGACCTGAGCAATCAAGTTACAGGGCCATGGGCCACAAGAGTATTTTTTTTAAAGGGTGGTCTCTTGAGTCTTGAGAATTAAAAACCAGATCACTATCAGAAGATCTGTTGAATGCAGCTGTCAAAGCAATATATAAATAGAAAGAAAGCCTTTACAGTGATTAAGACTCAACATTTAAGCCAGAAATCCCAACTTCTGGTAGAAAACAATTTCCTTTAATGGCTCTGAAGTCTCACAAGGTGAAAGCTATTGATAAATAAGCTTCTGAAGCTAAAGAGACAAGAACTATGGCCACCCGTGCACGCCTCCCAGCTAAGAATCAACAAACAATAGAAATGGGTACACGGCAGGAGCAGCCAGCTTGGAGACATACCAGCTTCAGCTTCCAGAACTTCCAAATCTACTAATGGGGAAACCTTTAAGGGGGTATGAAAAACTGAAACCATTATTCTCAATTTGAAATGGAAATGGTACCTAACAGACAAAGCATCTTAAAATTAAAAAAAAAAAAAAAACCGTAGAAATCATCTAGTCCAGGCCTCAACAGACAAAGCATCTTAAAGTTAAAAAACAACAACACAACAACAACAAACAAACAAACAAAAACCTTAGAAATCATCTAGTCCAGGCTGGGCATGGTGGCTCATGCCTGTAATCCCAGCACTTTGGGAGGCCTAGGTGGGTGGATCTCCTAAGGCCAGGAGTTCGAGATCAGCCTGGCTAACATGGTAAAACTCTGTCTGTTCTAAAAATACAAAAATTAGCCGGGTGTGGTGGCGCATGTCTGTAATTCCAGCTACTTGGGAGGCTGAGGTGGGAGAATCGCTTGAACCCCAGAGATGGAGGCAGCAGTGAGCTGAGATTGCGCCACTGCACTCCAGCTTGGGTGACAGAATGAGACCCAGTCTCAAAAAAAAAAAAAAATTAAATTAAAAAAAAGAAATCTAGTCCAGACTGCATCCAAAGCATAGATTCCCACTAACCTTGGCTGTGATTTAGCCATCTGACCTCAACTTAACTACTTTATTAGCAGCTTCTTTCATTGTCAGATTTCTCTAATCATTGCAAAGTATGATATCCAATCAAAACCATCTCCCTCTAACTGTCACCCATTGGTTTTACATCTCTGCATATGATTTGCAGATGGATCCAAATACTCAAGTTTGCCAAAGTAATGAAATAAGTTGACTTTATTTCAAAAAGAGAGAAAAGAAAAAGAACTGGACTCAAATGGGGACAGCAGCAGTTGAGCAGGGGGATCGGGATGGACTAGAGAGATACTTAGCACTAGAAACCACAGGACTATTCAAGGTTGTTAGCAGGATTGTGCCTTCATAGGGACTGCTCCCCAAAATCAATGTTAGAGTGATTACAAGGTAAAAGACAGAAGGAGGAACACAGAGAATTTGACTGAGTTATCAGACATAAGTATAATCAGAAAAACAAGATTCTTGGTGACTCACTTGAAGAACTCCTGCCATTTGATAAGCCCATCCTTAACAATTTTCAGTGTCTCGCTTGTAGACTCTTCCATTTGTTCTACCTCTTGTTTAAGTTTATTCACTAAGTTTCTCCATTTTTGTGTCAACTTCTGCAACAGTGCAAGGTCTTCAGTGTCCTATATAAAATGCATAGAATCAAATAATATATTCATTTATGTATATAACAAATAGTCATTAACATATACCAGGCCATTATTAATATTGTAATACTAGAGAAATTCATAGAAAATTGATTAAAAATTGAAAAGTTACACTACTACACCATTCATTTGGTGATGAATTTTCCATGGCATTTCTTATAAAGTATTAAGAGACAAGATTTTTTTTTCCTTTGCAACATGAACCCAGTGTTTCCATAGGACTTTCACAGGGGCAGTGTGGTGTGCTAGACAGAATAGGAACCAAGAAGCCAAACCAAACCAAATGTGAATTGTAGCTATTACTGGCTATGTAACCTTGGGCAATGTTATCTAATCTATTTGGATTAATTTTTATTATCCATAAAGACCCTAATATCTATCTCACAGAATTGTCTTAAGAGTTAAATGAAATGACTAGTGTAAATGCTTTGACTCGGTAGAAACATGCTAAATGCCCTCCTTTTCTATCTAGTGTGCTCACTGAATTTTCCCATAAAATTGATAATGCAACTATTTCAAAAAACACAGCTACTTTTTTTACTTTAACCATGAATCAATAGGATCATAATTGTATGAGTAACCTTGTAGTGTTATTAAACTTGAATAAATTGCTTTAATTAGAAGACAAATATAGAGAAATAAGAGCCTTTATTCACCTTCCCATAGATTTTTCATTCTGTACACAATAAGCACTAATATAAAATGATATTTTTAAAATCGATAAATTTTTTTTTTTTTTTTTTTTTTTTTTTTTTGAGACGGAGTCTCGCTCTGTCGCCCAGGCTGGAGTGCAGTGGCGCGATCTCGGCTCACTGCAAGCTCCGCCTCCCGGGTTCACGCCATTCTCCTGCCTCAGCCTCCCGAGTAGCTGGGACTACAGGCGCCCGCTACCACGCCCGGCTAATTTTTTTTTTGTATTTTTAGTAGAGACGGGGTTTCACCGTGTTAGCCAGGATGGTCTCGATCTCCTGACCTCGTGATCCGCCCGCCTCGGCCTCCCAAAGTGCTGGGATTACAGGCGTGAGCCACCGCGCCCGGCCAAAATCGATAAATTTAACAAAGGCATCTTACAGTCTCAACCCTCACCACTTGGCATCTTTTTTTTCCCATAACTGAAGATAATTGACCTTTACCTTGTTTGACAGCAGTATGATGAAATGCTTAGTGTATTTATTCCAGCCTTTTTCATTAAGGTAAAGTCTTCTAGCCAATATGACTCTATTTCTTTCAATCACCTATAAAAATAATGTACTATAATCAGGAACCTAAAACTTTAGCAAACCACTATAATTTATTACAGTGATTTCATATATCGATTTTTCATCGAATCATTAACTCAACTAAAATTTCTTGTTTAAATCATTAACACGAATTACAAATTCACATTTTCCACTGAACTGGAACCAAACTGAAGTATAGTGTATAGCAAAACTTCTTCAAAAATTTGATCTAAAGACCCCTTTATACAAAAAATGTTATCTCAAGACCCCTTTATACTCTCAAGTGCTTTTATTTATATGGAATGCATCTATTGATATTTACTGTATTGGAAATTAAACTAGATTTTTTTTTTTTTCCTGAGACAGTGTCTTGCTCTGTCACCCAGGTTGGAGTGCAGTGGCGCGATCTTGGCTCACTGCAAGCTCCAACTCCCGGGTTCACACCATTCTCCTGCCTCAGCCTCCTGAGTAGCTGGGACTACAGGCACCCACCACGATGCCTGGCTAATGTTTTGTATTTTTAGTAGAGATGAGGTTTCACCTGTTAGCCATGACGGTCTCGATCTCTTGACCTCGTGATCCGCCTGCCTTGGCCTCCCAAAGTGCTGGGATTACAGGCGTGAGCCACCGCGCCCGGCAGAAAGTAAACTAGATTTAAAACGTGTATTTGTTAATCACTTAAACATTAACAAACCCATTACATATTAACATAAATAGCATATTTATTTTTTAAAATTTTGTTAAATTAGTAAAAAGAGTGCTATTGTTTTACATTTTTACAAATCTAATGTTTGCCTTAGAAGAATAGAGCTGGATTCTCATTTGCTTCTGTATTCAATCTGTTAGACTATATCACGTCATGTAGCTGCTAGAAAAATCCACTGCATACTCTTAATAAAAGAATGAGAATGAAAAAAGCAAACAACATTTTAGTATTATAATGAAACTAATTTTGATTTCTTGAAGCTCTTAAAAGGGTCTCATAGAGGCCCCCTGCCCCCCACAAGGGGTCCCTGGGCCATACTTTGAGAACCACTAATATAAGAAATCAACTGCTAGTCATTTAATGAAATACTGTTCTAGACACTGTGGACATAGACATGGACAAAAGAGATAAAAGTTCTTATTTTCAAGGAATTGACATTCTAGCTGTCACTTCAGTTAGAAGGGACTCTAGGGATGATCTAACACAAAGCTCATCAATGCAAGGAATTCTACAGAAACCTCTACCAGGGGCCAGCTCTCTACTATTGAAATACTTCTAGTGTGAGGGATCTCACTTTTCTTCTTTTTTCTCCACTGAACATGTCTAGCTCAAATCTGTTTCTTACATCATGTATTTACTGTCATGATTGTTTCCTCTGAAAATGTCAATGTGCCCTTAAAAATTCTGCATCAGAATGGAACACTGTATTCTAGATGAGGTCTGACCATTTCAGAGAAAAATGAGACAATGATCTCCTTCTATTCTCTTTACTTCTAATCTTGTAAAAGTCCAGCATTGTTTTGAGAATCATTTCATGCAGTTGCCTTAGCAAATCCACAGTTACTTCAATGTCACAAATCTTTTTTTTTTTTTTTTTTACATGGATTGCTCTTACATTGGGTCTCCTCCTTTAGGTGGCTGCCCTGAGTTTTGTTTGTCTTTTGTCTCTGAAGATGGTATATAATGGAAATTGGGAGTTCAGGCTCTGGGATCAGACTTGCTAGGTTCACCATTTATTAGCTATGTGAACTTAGGCAAATTACCTCTCTGAGTCCTCATATGAAAAATGTGGGTAATGATAGTACTATTTCAAGGGATTACTGTAAGAACTATGCTAATTATTCCCTTAGCAAAATATCTGACACATAGTAATAACTGAATAAATAATTGCTGCTTCTTTTTTAAAAATAATATCATGGTAATTATTAATGTTAATCATATTAGTAAGATTAATCTATACATTTATCCCTACTAACATTTCATTTGTCTGGAAAGGCTCATCATTCTCAATTGTTGAGATATTTGACTCTCATGAAGTTTTATGGGCAGGAACTTTGTCTCAATTATTTTTATTTTACCAACCAGTACATGGCATAATGTCTGACACATAACACATGCTCAAAGTTTATTTTTAAAAATTAGTAGATCCTCAAAAATTACCATTCACAGTCAAAAAATTAATATATATTTATTAAAACAAAGTCAAACAATATAGAAGTATAAAGTAAGTTTCAAAATTCCCACCAGCTCACCCAACCCTAACATTCAACTAACCAAAGGTAATCTGTCTTATTAGTTTGCTGTTCTCTTAGTGAAGATTTTGTGTGTGTGCATATATAAACTATATATAGTTTTTTTTGTTTTTGTTTTTGTTTTTTTTGAGACTGATCCTCACTCTATGGCCCAGGCTGGAGTGCAGTGGCATGATTTCGGCTTACTGCAACCTCTGCCTCCCAGGTTCAAGTGTTTCTCCTGCCTCAGCCTCCCGAGTAGCTGGGATTACAGGCATGGGCCACCATGCTGCCT
Organism: Pan troglodytes; assembly: GCF_028858775.2. Lineage (NCBI taxonomy): Eukaryota > Metazoa > Chordata > Mammalia > Primates > Hominidae > Pan > Pan troglodytes. The sequence continues at coordinate 69,693,221 of NC_072398.2, forward strand.
AATTTTTGTAATTTTTTTAGTAGAGACGGGTTTTCACCACGTTGGCCAGGCTGGTCTCGAACTCCTGACATCAGGCCATCCACCCGCCTCAGCCTCCCAAAGTGCTGGGATTACAGGCTTGAGCCACTACACTTGGCCACATAGTTATTTATATACTTGTGACAGTTTTTATTAAATGTTCTCCTATCCTTTTATATTATTCTAAAACTTGCTATTTCTTTTATTTATCATAGCCATCTTTGCACATACATATATATCTACAACATTCTTTTAAACAGCTCCTTAGTATTCTACTGTTTGAATAACTATAATTTCCCTTCTGGTGGATATTTAGATTATTTCAATATTTTTGTAATCACAAGCAATGTTGAAATGAACATCCATATTCTTATTCACTTGTATTAGTATTTCTTAGGAATGGAATGACTTTTTGCCTGTGTGATTGGTTAATCAAACAGGTACAAATTTAAAATACTGTTAGCCTCTATAAAAATTTCTAAAATGGTTATATCAATATACATGCCCATCAATAGTACATGCAAATGTTCATGTTTATCATCTGTCTATGTTTGCCAATATGCTAAGCTAAAAATGTTATCTAATTATTCTGTATGTTCCATCTTATTGATGATTGGTGAGGTTGAACATATTTTCATATATTTATTGGCTATTTGAATTTCTTACTCTGAATTATCTGTTTATAGTCTGTGCCCACTGTTTTGCTGGATTATTTTACCTTTAAAATTTATTTATTCTACCACTTTAGTAATATTAACTGTACAAACATTTTCTCCCAGTTTGTTATTTGCTTTTATTTCTAGTGATTGTCACTGAACGGAAGTTTTAAATTTTAAGATTTCCCGTCATACTTAGAAAGAGCTTTGGCCAGGCGCAGTGGCTCAGTCCTATAATCCCAGCACTTTGGGAGGTTGAGACAGGCAGATGACAAGGTCGGGAGTTTGAGACCAGCCTGACCAACATGGTAAAACCCCATCTCTACCAAAAATACAAAAATTATCTGGGTGTGGTGGCATGTGCCTGTAGTCCCAGCTACTTGAGAGGCTGTGGCAGGAGAATCGCTTGAACCCGGGAGGCAGAGGTTGCAGTGAGCCGAGATTGTGCCACTGCATTCCAGCCTGGGCGACAGAGTGAGACTCCGTCTCAAAAAAAAAAAAAAAAAAAAAAAGAGTTTCCACATTTCTCTCTTTACACACACACACACATATTTGAGACAGGGTCTAACTCTGTCACCCACACTGGAGTGCAGTGGTGCGATCTCAGCTCACTGCAGCCTCAATCTCCCTCCCTGCTTCTGCCCAGCACAAAGCACATGGAAAATTTTCCCCAAACTCATGGTTTTTACACTGGAAAAAGTGAGATCAAGATGGACAACAAGCTTCCTCATCATGTTGATTCCTTGGCAGGAGACCCCATCATGTTGATTCCTTGGCAGGAGACCCCATCATGTTGATTTCTTGGCAGGAAACCATCACAAGTGCCTGAAGAGATAAATATGCCTGAGGACAGGCAGAGACAAAGGGTAGAAGAAGGACTACCATCCCCAGGCCTGGAAACTTTGCTCTGCAACTCAGCCAAAGGAGACTCCATGTGAGAGAGGGTTATCAACAGCACCATGCTGTGCAAGGTTCATTCCACAGATTCCCTGGGCACTAGCCCCTAGCCATCCTTCTCACACTGCAGAGATATTGCCTTTGGAAACTCCCCTACATGGGAAGGGTAGCACTTCAATCCTTTACTAGAGTTGAGGTGAACCTGGGTTTAAAGCACCATGTAGTGCTGAAAAGGAGGCAGCAACCTTAAGATTTGCTAAGCAAAAACAGCCAATCAAACATAAAACAAGCCAGACAGAGAAGACTAGAATAAATAACTAACCCTTCAATGCAAAGTAATAGACATACATTCATAAGAAACAACAGCAAACAGGGAACCATGATCTCCCCAAATGGACAAAGCAAGGAACAAGTGAGTGACTCTAACACGTGAGCTCTCTGATGAAGAATTCAAAACTACAGTTTTAAGAAAACTCAGTGATCTCCAAGATAACCCACAAAAGCAATTCAGAAATTTATCAGAGAAATGTAACAAAGAGATTGAAATAATAAAAAAATAAAACTACTGGAATTGAGAAATACATTTGCTGAACTGAAAAATTCATCAGAGGTTCTCAACAGCAGAATGCATCAAGAAGAGGAAAGAATCGGTGAACCCAAATACAGGCTACTTGTACACAATCAGAGGAGAAAAAAGGATAGAAAGAAACAAGAATCAGCAGGGCATGGTGGCTCACGCCTGCAACCCCAGCACTTTGGGAGGCCGGGGCAGGTGGATCACCTGAGATCAGGAGTTTGAGACCAGTCCGGCTAACATGGCGAAACCCCGTTTCTACTAAAAATACAAAACAATTAGCCAGGCCTGGTGGCACATGCCTGTAATCCCAGCTACTCAGGAGACTGAGGCAGGAGAATCGCTTGAACCCGGGAGGCAGAGGTTGCAGTGAGCAGAGATCATGCCACTGCACTCCAGCCTGGGTGACAGAGCCAGACTCTGTCTCAAAAAAAAAAAAAAAAAAGATAATAGAAAACTTTCAAAAACTTAAAGATATGAATGTCCAGTTATAGGAAGGTCTGAGAGCACCAAACAGATGTGACCCAAACAAGACCACCCAAGGTATACAACAATCAAACTCTCAAAGGCCAAGAACAAAAAGATGACCCTAAAAGCAGCAAGAGTAAAGAAGCAAATAACATGTTAAGGAGCTCCAACTTACCTAGCAACAGATTTCTCAGTGGAAACCATACAGGGCAGGAAGGAGAGAAATGACATTTTCAAAGTGCTGTAAGAAAACAAACAAACAAACAAAACCCTGCTATCCAAGAATACTATATCCAGCAAAGTTGTTCTTTAAATATGAAGGAGAGATAGTCTTTCCCAAACACAAGCTGAGAGAATTTACCACCACCAGACCTCTCTTACAAGAAATGCTAATGGGGAGTTCTTCAATCTAAAAGAAAAAAACACCAACATGTAAAAAAAAACTCTGAAGGTATAAAACCCACTGGTAAAATGATCTAAACAGACAAATATAGAATATGCTAATACTGTAACTGTAGTGTGCAATCCACTCATAACTCTAGTATGAAGCCTAAAAGACAAATCTATCAAAAACAATAATAGCTACAGCAACTTGTTAATAGATGGGTAATATACAAATATGTAAATGCAAATAACTAAAAGTCAAAATGTTGAGGAGAATAGAGTTAAAGTGTATTTTTTTCATTTTTTATTTGCTTCTATTCTTTTTTTGTAATCTAAGATAGATTGTCATCTCTTTTTTTAAAAAAAACCTGTTATACAATTTTTTTTAAGCTTCATGGTAACCACAATGCAAAAACCTATAATAGATTCACTTAAAAAAAGGCAACAAATTAAAACATAATATCAGAGATAATCACTTAATCACAAAGGAAAACAGTGAGAAAGGAAAAGAGGAGTTATAAAACAAGATAAAAAGCAACAAAATGGAAGTAGTGAATCCTTACTTATCAACAATAACACTGAATGTAAATGAACTCAATTATCCAATTAAAAGGTACAGAATGGCTGAAAGGATAAAGAAACAAGACCCAACAATATCTGTCTACACAAAATCCACTCAACTATAATAACACATACATACTGAAAGTTTGTGGGTAGAAAAATATATTCCATGCAATTGGAAACCAAAAGAGAGCAGGAGTAGCTATACTTATATCAGATAAAATAGGTTACACATCAAAGACTGTAAAAAAAAAAGTTACTATATAATTATAAAGGATTCAATTCAGCAAAAAGATATAACAATTATAAAGAAGGTGTAACATTATACACCCAACACTGGAGCTCCAAACTATACAAAGCAAACATTAACAGATATAAAGGGAGAGATGGCCAGGCACAGTGGCTCACACCTGTAATCCCAGCACTTTGGGAGACTAAGGTGGGCGGATCACTTGAGGTCAGGAGTTCAAGACCAGCCTGGCCAACATGGTGAAACCCCATCTCTACTAAAAATACAAAAATTAGCCAGGCATGGTGGCAGGTACCTGTAATCCCAGCTACTTGGGAGATGGAGGCAGGAGAATTATTTGAACCCAGGAGGCGAAGGTTGCAGTGAGCCGAGACTGCACCACTGCACTCCAGCCTGGGCAACAGAGTGAGACTTCATCTCAAAGAAAAAAAAAGGGGGAGAGACAAAATGTAATATAATAATAGTAGGGGATTTTAACACCCTTTTCAGTAATGGACAGACAAGAAATCAACAACAACAAAAAACGGAGTTAAACTACACACTGGACCTAATAGGCCTAACTGACATTTACAGAACATTTCACCCATTTGTTAAGGAATACACATTCTTTTTGTCAGCAGATGAAACATTCTCTAGAATATACCATATCTTAGGCCACAAAACAAGTCTGAAGAAATTCAAAAAAGTAGAAATCATATAGAGTATTTTTTCTGACCACAATGATGGAATAAAACTTGAAATCAATAACAGGAGGAATCTTGGATACTTCATAAACACACAGAAATTAAATAACATTTTACGGAATGACCAATGGTCAATGTAGGAATCAAGAACAAAATGAAAAATCATCTTGAAATAAATGAAAATGTAAAAACAGCATACAAAAATCTATGGGATACAGTAAAAGCAGTATGAACAGATAAGTTTATAACAATAAATTCCTATATCAAAATGATAGAAAGATGGGAAATAACCTAACAATGCACCTCAAGGAACTAGAAAAGCAAGAACAAACCAAACCTAAAATTAGTAGAAGGAAAGAAATAATACAGATAACAGCAGAAATAAATAAAATTGAGACAATAAATACAAGGAATCAATGAAAGGAAAAGCTGGTGGGCTTTTTTTTTTCTTTTCTTTTGAGATGGAGTTTCGTTCTTGTTGCCCAGGCTGGAGTGCAATGGCACAATCTTGGCTCACTGCAACCTCTGCCTCCCGGATTCAAGGATTCTCCTGCCTCAGCCTCCCAAGTAGCCGGGATTACAGGCGCCTGCCACCATGCCTGGCTAATTTTTTGTATTTTTAGTAGAGACAGAGTTTTACCATGTTGGCCAGGCTGGTCTCAAACTCCTGACCTCAGGTGACCCACCCACTCTGACCTCCCAAAGTGCTACGATAACAGGTGTGAGCCACTGCGCCCAGTGGAAAAGTTGGTTTTTTGAAAAGATAAGCAAAATCAATAAAGCTTTAGCTATTGATTTTGTATAGCTAAATCTAGCTATTTCTTATTTAGCTAGACTAAATAAGAAAAAAGATAAAGGTCCAGGCATGGTGGCTCACACCTGTAATCCCAACTTTTGCAGGCCGAGGCAGGTGGATCACTTTAGGCCAGGAGTTTAAGACCAGCCTGGCCAACATGGTAAAATCCCATCTCTACTAAAAATACAAAAAATAGCCAGGCATGGTGGTGCACACCTGTATTCCCAGCTACTCAGGAGGCTGAGGCACAAGAATCACTTGAACCCAGGAGGCAGAGGTTGCAGTGAGCTGAGATCATGCCACCCCACTACACTACAGCCTGGGTGAAAGAGCAAGACTCTGTCTCAAAAAAAAAAAAAAAAAAAAAAGGAAAAGAAAAAGAAAAAGAAAAGGAAGGAAGAGAGGAAGAAAGGAAGGAAGGAAACCATAGAGAACCACAAAAGACCCCAAATAACCAAAGCAATCTTGTGCAAAGAGAACAAAGCAGGAGGCATCACACTACCTGACTTCGAAATTTACTACAAAGCCATAGTAAACAAACCAGCATGGTAATGGCATAAAAGCAGACATACAGACCAATGCAATAAAATATAGAACCTGGATATAAATTCATGCATATATAGCCAACCATCTTTGACAAAGAAGGAAGGAAGGAAGGAAGGAAGGAAGGAATACACAAATAAAATAAGAAATGAAAAAGAAGATGTAACAACTGAGACCACAGGAATACAAAGAAGCATTGGAGACTTATAAACAACTATGCATGAACAAATTGGAAAACCTAAGGCTGGACATGGTAGCTCACGCCTGTAATCCCAGTACCTTGGGAGGGTGGGGCAGGCAGATCACTTGAGGTCAGGAGTTCAAGACCAGCCTGGCCAACATGGTGAAACCATCTCTACTAAAAATACAAAAATTCATCAGGTGTGCTGGCAGGCACCTGTAATCCCAGCAACTCAGGAGGCTGAGACACGAGAATTGCTTGAACCTGGGAAATGGAGGTTGCAGTGAGCCAAGACTGTGCCACTGCACTCCAGCCAGGGGGAAAATGGAAAAAAAAAAAAAAAAAAGGAAAACCTCAATAAACCAATAACAAGTAATGAGATCAAAGCCATAACACAAAGTCTACCATCAAAGAAAATCCCAGGACCTAATGGCTTCATAGTTGAATTCTACCAAGTATTTGAAGAAGAACTAATATCAATTCAACACAAACTCTTCAAAAAATCTGAATAGGAAGGAATACTTCCAAACTCATAAGGCATTACCCTGATATCAAAACCAGACAAGAACACAACAAAAAAAAAGAAAACTACAGGCCAATATCATGGATGAACATAGATGTAAAAATCCTCACAAAATATAAGCAAACCAAATTCAACAACATGTTAAAAAAGATCATTCACCATGATCAAGTGGGATTCATCTCAGGGATATGAGGATGGTTCAACATGTGCACATCAATAAATGTGATACATCACATTAACAGAACCAAGAACAAGAAGCATAGCATCATTTCAATAGAAGCTGAAAAAGCACTTGATAACATTCAACATCCCTTTATGATAAAAACCCTCATCAAATTTAGTATAGAAGAAACATACCTCAAAATAAAAGAAAGCCATATATGGCAAACCCACAGTTAACACTGTACTGAATGGGGAAAAATTAAAGGCCTTTCCTCTAAGATCTAGAACAAGACAAGGATGCCCATTTTCACCACTTTTATTCCTGGAAGTCCTGGACAGAGCAATTAGGCAAGAGAAAGAAATAACAGGCATCCAAATTGAAAATAAAGAAATCAAATTAGCCTCATTCACAAAAGACATAATCTTATACTTTAAAAAACCTAAAGACTCCACCAAAAACCTGTTAGAACTGAAAAACAAATTCAATATATTTCAAGTATACAAAATCAACATACAAAAATCAGTAGGATTTATATATACCAATTGCAAACAATCTGAAGATGAAATCAAGAAAGCAGTTCTATTTAAAATAGCAATAAATAATATAAAATACCTAAATTTGGAAAAGAAGTAAAAGATCTATACAAGGAACACTATAAAACTCTGATAAAAAAAAGACATAAAAAATGGAAATATATTCCATGCTCATGGACTGGAAGAACTAATATTGTTAAATGGCAATACTACCCAAAGAAATTTGCAGATTCAATGCCAGCCCTCTTAAAATACCAATGGCATTCTTCACAGAATTTTTTTTTTAAATCCTAAAATCTACATGGAACCACAAAAGGCCCCAAATAACCAAAGCAATCCTGTGCAAAAAGAACAAAGCAGGAGGCATCACACTACCTGACTTCAAAATTTAGTACAAAGCCATAGTAAACAAATCGGCATGGTAATGGCATAAAAGCAGACACATAGACCAATGCAACAATAAAACTAGACCCGCTATTTCTCACCATATACAAAAATCAAATCAAAGTGGATTAAAGACTTAAATCTAAGACCTGAAACTAAAACAACTCCTTGAAGAAAACATTGGGGAAACACTCTAGGACATTGGTTTGGGCAAAGATTTTCCGTGTAAGACCTCAAAAGCACAGGCAACCAAAGCAAAAAGAAAGAAAAAGCAATTACATCAAGCTACAAACCTTCTGCATGGTAAAGGAAACAATCAACAAAGTGAAGAGAAAACCTACAGAGATAGAGAAAATATTTGCAAACTATCTATCTGACAAGGGAGTTACAACCAGAATTTATAAGGAGCTCAAACAACTCAATAGCAAAAAAAAAGAGGAGATAGTCTGATTTTAAAATGGGCAAAAGATCTGAATAGATATTTCTCCAAAGAAGACATACAAATGGCGAACAGGTATGTGAAAAAATGCTCAACATCAGTAATCATCAAAGAAATGCAAATCAAAACTACAATGAGATATCATCTCACCCCAGTTAAAATGGATTGTATCAAAAAACAGGCAATACAGATGCTTGCAAAGATGTGGAGAAAGGAGAACTGTTCTATAAAAGGGCCGTATATGCAAGGAAGTTTCCAAATGCCGAAGGAGCTTAGAAACCAAAAACCAAGGCAGACAAATCCAGTTTATGGGTAAAGGGTGTTTTATTGGGGAAACTAACAGAAGCATTGTCTAGGGTAGCCACAAGACAGGTAGATCTCTGCACTGTTACTCCCCAGGCTCAAGGCTTATATACCATAAAGAAAGGGTATGCTTGTTTTGTGCAACACAAAAGCAACCCTCCAGAACAGGCAAGAATGCTGTAAGCATCATAGCCTTATAATTTATGTGATAACATCAAGGTTGCTTTGTTCTTACACTGAGAAAAGTAAATAGAAATCAGGAGGCATTCACTTGACTGGGGCTAATCAGAAGTCAACATGGCACATTAGCATTCAACATGGAGTCACTTTTCTCTCCACTTGTACGCTGTTGGTGGGAATGTAAATTAGTATAGCCACTGTGGAGAACATGATGGAGGTTCCTCAAAAAACTAAAACCAGAACTACCATATAATCCAGCAATTAATTCCACTGCTGGGTACATGTCCTAAAGAAAGAAAATCAATATATCAAAAGATACCAGCACTATTCACAATAGCCAATATATGGAATCAACCTAAGTGCCCACCAACGAATGAATAATGAAAACACAGTATATAAACCCAATGGAATATTATTCAGCCACTGAAAAATAATAAAATCCTATCATTTGCAGCAACGTGGATGAAACTGGAGGTCATTTTGTTAAGTGAAATAAGCCAAGTCACAGAAAGACAAAGATTGCAAGTATCCACACGTGGGAGCTAAAAGAGTGGATCACATGAAGATAGAGAGTAGATTCATGGTTACCAGAGGCCAGGAAGGGTAGGAGAGAGAGAAGATAAAGAGAGGTTGATTAATGGGTACAAGTATATGATTTAACAGAAGAAATAAGTCCTAGTGTTAGATAGATAGGTAGACTGACTATAGTTTACAACAATCTATTGCACATTCTAAAATAGCTAGAAAAGAGTAAATCAAATGTATCTACCACAAAGAAAAGACAAATATTTTAGATGATGTCTATCCTAAGTACACATATTTGATCTTTACAAACTACATGAATGCATTAAATTATAAGATGTACCCTGCTACTCGGGAGGCTGAGGCAGGAGAATGGCATGAACCCGGGAGGTGGAGGTTGCAGCGAGCAGAGATCGTGCCACTGCACTCCAGCCTGGGCAACAGAGTGAGACTCCATCTCAGAAAAAAAAAAAAAGATGTACCCTGGAGAGAAAAGAAAGTTCATTCATGATTACCTAAGTTGAATGGGTTGGAGGTAATGAGAAGCGACTGCTAAAATGTATGGAGTTTCTTTTGAGGGTAATGAAGAAGTTTTCAGATTGGTTGTGGTGATGGTTTCACAGTTCTGCGACCATGCTAAAAAACATATAATTGTACACTTTAATTGGGTGAATTATATGTCACAAAAGCTACTATTTTTTTGAAAATTCTCACGTGATTTCTTCTAACATGTTTGTAATTACATTGTTTTTAACATTTAATTATTCCCTTCTGGGATTTACTTTTTAGGTATCTTTTTAATGAGGTAGGGATCTAAATTTGTTTTGTTTTGTTTTGTTTTTTGAGATGCAGTCTCGCTCTGTTGCCCAGGCTGGAGTGCAGTGGTGCGATCTCGGCTCACTGCAACCTCCACCTCCCAGGTTCAAGCAATTCTCGTGCCTCAGCCTCCTCAGTAGCTGGGACTACAGGTACCCGCCAATATGCCCAGTGAATTTTTGTATTTTTAGTAGAGATGGGGTTTCACCATGTTGGCCAGGTTGGTCTTGAGCTCCTAACCTCAGGTGATCCACTTGCCTCGGCCTCCCAAAGTGCTGGGATTACAGGCATTGGCCATCACGCCCAGCCGAAATCTAAATTTTTTAACAATTGAATAATCGATTGTGCCAACCCAATTTGAATATCCCATATATAGGTGAGTCTATTTCTGACCTTTCTATTCTATTCTGTTGTATTTATCTATTCTAACCAAGTAACACATTTTCTCACTTTGACTTTATAATACATTTTGATGTCTAAAAGTACAAGTTATTTTTATTAATCTTCTTTTAAAATGTTTTATTATTCTCATATTCAGATTCTTCCAGATGGGTTTTATAAACAACTTGCCAAATTCTTAAAAATAAAATTGTTACTGAGATTTTTAGTGGAATTATATCAAATTTAAAGATTAATTTGGCCGGGCACGGTGGCTCACGCTTGTAATCCCAGCACTTTGGCAGGCAGAGGTGGGCGGATCACGAGGTCAGGAGATCGAGACCATCCTGGCTAACATGGTGAAACCCCCTCTCTACTAAAAATACAAAAAATTAGCCGGGCGAGGTGGCGGGCGCCTGTAGTCCCAGCTACACAGGAGGCTGAGGCAGGAGAATGGCGTGAACCCCAGGGGGCGGAGCCTGCAGTGAGCAGAGATCGCGCCACTGCACTCCAGCTTGGGTGAAAGAGCGAGACTCCGTCTCAAATAAATAAATAAATAAATAAATAAATAAAGATTAATTTGGAGAGAACTGACATCTATACAATATTGATTATTGTTCTCAACCAGTGATATGCTATACAGCTTTCCTTTTAGTTTTCTTTTAAGTTCTTTACTATGGTTTTAGTGTTTTCAAGATATAGGTCTTATCCCTTCTTATTAAATTTATTCCCTCTTTGCATTTCTAATGTTTATTATTGTATATAGGTAATACGTTGGGGTTTTTTTTGTATTTATCTTGTATACATCAACCTTTATTAAAGGCTAAATAATTCAAACAATGTTTAAATTTATTTTTTTCTGGGTAGAAAATTGCATTATTTGCCCAATGTTTGTTAAAAAATTGTATATTTATCTTATATTCAGCAACATTATTAAAGGCTAATTAATTCAAATAATATTTAAATTTATCTTTGCTAGGTAGATAATTGCATTATCAGGAAATAATAGTGACTTTGACCATAATGAGATACCATCTCACACCAGTCAGAACAGCTATTATTAAAAAGTAAAAAAAAAACAGATGTTGACGAGGATGCAGAGAAAAGGGAACACTTATAGACTGTGGTGGGAATGTAAATTAGTTCAACCCCTGTGGAAAACAGTATGGAGATTTCTCAAAGAACTAAAAATGGAACTACCATTTGACCCAGCAATCCCACTAGTGGTTATATACCCAAAGGAAAAGAAATCATTTAATCAAAAAGACACCTGCACTCATATGTTTATTCCAGCACTATTTACAATAGCAAAGTCATGGAATCAACCGAAGTGTCCATCAATGATTAATTGGATAAAGAAAATGTGGTATATACCATGGAATATTATGCAGCCATAAAAGAGAATGAAATTATGTGCTTTGAAGCAACATGGATGGAGCTGAAGGCAATTATCTTAAGTGAAAAAACTCAGAAACAGAAAATCAAATACTGCATGTTCTCACTTGTAAGTGGGAACTAAACAATGGGTATACATGGACACAAGGATGAAAATAATAGACACTGGTGACTCCAAAAGTGGGGAGGGTGGGAAAGGACCAACAGTTGAGAATTCACCTATTGGATACAATGTTCACTATTTGGGTGATGGGCTCACTGGAAGCCCAAACCTTATGATTTACACAATATATCCATGTAGCTATCCTGCACATGTACCCCTGAATCTAAAATAAAATTTAAAATTAATTAATAAAATAAATATAAACAGTTAATGTGGATATGTTTATTACCTTGATTGTCATGAGGGTATCACGAGTGTATGTAAATGTTCAATGTCAAATTGAATATATTAAACGTGTGGATTTTTTTTGTATATCAATTGTACTTCAATAAAGGTGTTAAAAACAATGTAATATGTCAATAAAGTAAAAGGAAATCAAGATGTAGTAATCTCAATTGACACAGAAAATATATTTGACTAAATACAGCACCTATTTATGATTAAACTCTAAACAAATGAAAAATTTAAGGGAACTTCCACAACCCAATAAAGGGTATATATGAAAGCCTGCAGTAAATATTGTACTTCATGGTGAAAGCAGAATGTCTTCCCCATAAGACTGAGAACAGGAATATTCACTTTTACCACTTCTATTCAACAATATACTGGGGATTTTTGCTAAAGAAATCAGTGGGAAAAAAAAATTTTAAGAGATTTTGCTGCTTCCTATAAGTAGTTATATCTCTTGATCTTATTTGCATGTTATTACTGAATTAGGATCTCCGGTGATAGCAGAAATCCTTTCTCCTCTCTTGAATGGAAATGCCTCTAGCATGTCCCCAGTAATGATCTAGATTTCTAATAATTACCTCTAGTAAGTAAATGAACTTTCCTAAATAACAAGCCTTGATTCCACCATCTAGTATATTAGCTTTCTCTCTAGCTTTAGGACACTTGACAGGGATGCCTTCTACATTTTCTTCCAAATAACTGACAAACTACTACATGTGGCAGGGTTAATACAGAGCTCTAATGCAGATGTATTAATGCATTAATGCAGTATATCTCCATGGAGAACGCTGTGACCTGCCACCAGTAGACCAGTGAACCAATTTAACTGAACTCATTTTTTAATCTTTTGAGGATCAAAATTCACTGTACCTAGAAGTCCCAGTTGTCAGAACAGGCAACAAACAAGTAAATATTTTAGAAATATAGAATATTGTGTGACTTTGCTATTTCCCTAAAGTATTACTATAATGGTCCACAGTGTACCATATTTCAATTCATTTGTCATCTTGTGTACCAAGGTAAACAGAATCAGAGAGTGGGTCAGCCACAGTGGCTCATGCGTGTAATCCCAGCACTTTGAGAGGTTGAGGCAGGAGGATGATTTAAGCCTAGGAGTTCAAGACTATCCAGGGCAACATAGAGAAATCCCATCTCTACAAAAAATTAAAAATTAGCCAGGAGTGGTGGTGCACACCTGTAATCCCAGCTACTCAAGAGGCTGAGGTGGGAGAATTGCTTGAGCCCAGGAGGTCAAGGCTACAGTAAGCTGTGATTGCACCACTCACCACTATACTCCAGCCTGGGCAACAGAGTGAGACCCTGTTTTTTTTTTTTTTAAAAAAAGAGAATCAGAGTGTGATATCCAGTGATCCAAATATGGTCACCTTGTATGAAGAGATAAGAACCACCTTTCCTACTTTATTATTAGTATAAATTAAAGTTGAAAATTTTAACATGTTCCCAAACAACAGAAAAAGAACACTTGTTCATATTTCATAGATTCTGCCCTTAAAAAAAAAAGATCCCTTAATTGTGTAATAGCTACGTGCCCAACAAATGCAAGAATAAAAAGAAGAAATTCAACTTTTCCTTTTCAAAGCCCACAAAAGTTACATTATACATCAATAAATATACATCCTCATTTTTTTGAGTCTTTGTCTAGATTATTGAAAACTGCAAAATGGGCCAGGTGTGGCAGCTCATGCCTGTAATCCCAGCTACTCAAGAGGCTGAGGTGGGAGAATTGCTTGAACCCAAGAGTCAGAGGTTGCAGTGAGCCGAGATCACATCACTGAATTCCAGCCTAAGCAACAGAGTGAGTAAGACTCTTTCAAAACAAAACAAAACAAAAAAACAAATTTTAAAACTGGAGAATGAATCTTTAGCCAAAAAAGAAGTGTGAGTTGTGAATCCAGATGAACTAACCTTCAGGGCCAATTCATATGTGGCTGAGCTCCAGATATCTCTTTCTGCCACTAACTGTTTCATATCATTCTCCATCCTTTCTCTTTGTAATGTATATAAGTCATGATATTCTTCTACCATTCTATAAAAACAATTAAGAAACAGCTTCATTTAATTTATACTAACAATATAGACACATATTTTTTAAAAAAGAAATTTGTTTTAAAATAGGTAATGTGTTCCTTTAGAACTCATCATAAGGTAATTATGGTATAATTGCTGAATATATTGATAACACATATACAGTGAAATAGAAGAAAAATACTCCCATTTAATTTATAAATCTAATAAAAGTCAATGAAAGTAAAAATCTCATATATTGTTCCTTGCTCTAAACATTTTTCATCTTATTCTTTATTTTTTCACTAGAATTCTGACACAATATTCCAATGGTATAATAACACCATATCTAATGAAAAATTCAGCATACAAGTAACCATAACCTAACAGTTTTATTGTCAAAGTTTGCTCACAGACCTAAGATTCTTTATGAAAGGTACAAAGCCGAATAATTGTGAGCCACTAAAATTTTTAATTATACATAATTAGTACAAGATTAAAGAAAATTGTCCCTTAACCCTTTAAAACCTTAAATAAAGCAGCTTTTTCTTAACTATTGTTTCTTTGTGTCTACCAGAACATACGTTTTTCCTTCTAATTTACACTGAAGCTTCATTTAAAATTAACAGACTTCCTGGCTGGGCGCAGTGGCTTACGCCAGTAATCCCAACACTTTGGGAGGCCGAGGCAGGTAGATCACCTGATGTCAGGAATTTGAGACCAGCCTGGCCAACATGGTGAAACCTCGTCTCTACAAATACAAAAATTAGCCAGGTGTGGTGGCGCGTGCCTGTAGTTCCAGCTATTTGGGAGGCTGAGGCAGGAGAATTGCTTGAACCTGGGGGGCAGAGGTTGCAGTGAGCCAAGATCGCGCCACTGCACTCCAGATTGGGCGACAGAAAAATTAAAAGACCTCCTGAAGTAAATACAAACATAGAAGTTATAACGTAACAAGTAGCATTTCACAAATCTTTTGAAACACTTCCTCCCAAGGACTTTGCAATAAGAATTAGGCCACTGAAGTAGAATTCTTCTAGTCTTAGAGGCTTTCATTTGTTCAAAATAATAAAAAAACTTATACAGGTGAATACACATGTACAAATTCACTGAGCTATACTCTTAAGATTTGTGCACTTTATTGCCTAAAAATTAGACCTCAATTATCAAAAGAGAATTAATGACCCTAATTTAACAGTAAAAGCAAAAAATCCAGAAACAATCTCAGTGTCCAACAACAAAAGAGTAGACAGATAAAAATATAATGTAGTTCTATGATTTAAAAAAAACACTGTAGATAATTAAACATCATCATATTATTTTTGTTTTGTTTTGTTTTTTGTTGTTTTGAAACAGAGTTTCGCTCTTGTCCCCCAGGCTGGAGTGCAATGGCGCAATCTCGGCTCAC
Organism: Pan troglodytes; assembly: GCF_028858775.2. NCBI lineage: Eukaryota > Metazoa > Chordata > Mammalia > Primates > Hominidae > Pan > Pan troglodytes. The sequence continues at coordinate 69,708,692 of NC_072398.2, forward strand.
TGCAACCTCCACGCCTGGCTAATTTTTGTATTTTTAGTAGAGATAGGGTTTCACCATGTTGGCCAGGATGGTCTCAAACTCCTGACCTCAAGCGATCCGTCCACCTCAGCCTCCCAGGGGTGCTGGGATTACAGGCATGAGCCACCGTACCTGGCTAAACATCATATTCTTAATACTTTGGTACATGGGAAATTTCTTCATGTTATAATACAAAATGAAAAAACCAAAATGCTAAAATTATAAAATGTTTGATCTCATTTCTATTAAAAAACTACATAAAGTTCTAGCTAATTTGGCAAGTGAAAGAAATAAAGGGCATCCAAATTAGAAAGATAGAAGTCAAATTGTTCCTGTTTGCAGACAGCAAGATCTTATATATTTTTTTAAAAACCCCTAAAAGTGGCACCAAAAAACTCTTAGAATTGATATACAAATTCAGTAAAGTTGCAGGATACAAAATCAACATACAAAAATCAGTAGTGTTTCTATACACCAACAATGAACCAGTAGAAATCAAGAAAGCCATCCCATTCATAATAGCTACCAAAAAAGAACATCTAGGAATAAATGTAATCAAGGAAGTGAAAAATATGTACAAGAAAAACTACAAAACACTGATGAAAGAAATTGAAGATGACACAAATAAACTGAAAGCCATACCATACTAGTGAATCGAAGAATTCATATCATTAAAATGAATATATTGCCCAAGCAATCTACAAATTCAATGCAACCCCTATCAAAATACCAATGTCATTTTTGGCAAAAAAAAAAAAAAAAAGAAAGAAAAGAAAAGAAAAAAAGAAAACACACTTTAAGAGTCAAGGCAGGAGGATTACTTGAACCTAGGAGTTTGAGACCAGCCTTGGCAACATAGTAAGACCACATTTAGGGGAAAAAAAAATTTTACCCAGGCACAAGGCACTCTAGTGTGTACCTGTAGTCTAGCTACTCAGTAGGCTGATGTGTAAGGATTGCTTGAGCATTGAGGTCAAGGCTGCAGTGAGCCATGATCATGCAACTGCACTCTAGCCTGGAGGATACAGTGAACCCCATCTCTATAAAGAATTTTTCATAAAATTATCCAGGTTTGGTGGCTCATGCCTGTAATCTCAGCACTTTGGGAGGCCGAGGTGGGATCACTTAAGGTCAGGAGTTCAAGACGAGCCTGGCCAACATGGCGAAAACCCATCTCTACTAAAAGTACAAAAATTCACCAGGTGTGATGGCACGTGCCTGTAGTCCCAGCTACTTGGGAGGCTGAGGCAGAAGAATAGCTTGAACCCAGAAGGCAGTGGTTGTAGTGAGCCAAAATCACACCAGTACACTCCAGCCTGGCAACAGAGCAAGATTTTGTCTCAAAAAAAAAAAAAAGAATTTTTCATAAAATTGGAAAAAAATGATGATTAAATCAGATGCACAGATGGCAAAGTAAGAACATAGGAAACATGAAAAAATAATTATCTAGTAACCAATCTCAACAGAAATGAAATTTATAAAATGTCTGAAAAAGATTTCAAAATAATGATATTAAAGAAACCCAGTGAGATACAAGACACACAGATAAAGAACACAAATAAATCAGGAAAACAATCCATGATCTGGATGAGAAACTCAACAGAGACAGGTATCATAAAAAGGAATGAAACAAAAACCCTGGAACTGAAGAATTCAATAAATGTAATAAAAAATACATTTGATAGCTTCAACAATAGACTATATCAAGTAGAAGAAGGAATTTCTTCCGACCTTGAAGACAGGTCTTTTGAAAAAAACCTAGTCAGACTTTAAAAAGGAGAGAGAGAAATGAATTGAAAACAATGAAGAAAGCTTATGTGGATATATGGGACACCATAAAGTGACCAAATTTTTTTTAATCTGGGGAGTTTCAGAAAGAGAAGAGATGGACAAAGACATAGAAAACCTATTTAATAAACTAATAGCTTGAAAATTCCCAAATCTTGCAAGAGATAAAGACATCCAGATACAAGAAGCTCAAAGATCCCCAAGACAGTCAACCCACAAAGATATTTTCTAATGCATATTATAGTCAAACTGTCAGAAGTCAGAGACAAAGGGAGAATTCTAAAAACAGCAAGAGAAAAACATCAAGTTACACATAAGGGAATCCACATTAGACTAATGGGTTTCTCAGCAGAAACCTTAAGCCAGGAAAGAACTGAATGATATATTCAAAATGCTGAAAGGAAAAAAAGAGGCCAGGCACAGTGTTTCACACCTATAATCCCAACACTTTGGGAGGCCAGTGCAGGCAGATCACGAGGTCAGGAGATCGAGACCATCCTGGCCAACATGGTGAAACCTCGTCTCTACTAAAATACAAAAATTAGCTGGTCATGGTGGCACGCGCCGGTAGTCTCAGCTACTCGGGAGGCTGAGGCAGGGGAATTGCTTGAACCAGGGAAACGGAGGTTGTAGTGAGCTGAGATCACACCACTACACTCCAGTCTGGTGACAGAGCAAGACTCCATCTCAAAACAAAAAAAAAAAGAAAGAAAAAAAAAACCTGCTAGCCAAGAATTCTGTACCTAGTAAAGTCATCCTTCAAAAGTAAAGGACAAAAGAAGTCTTTCTCAGATAAGCAAAAACTGAGGAAATTCATCACCACTAGACCAGCCTGAAGGGAGTCCTATATTTAGAAACAAAATGACAGTATCTACCATCATGCAAACACATCAATGTAAAAAATCTCACTGGTAGAGCAGAAACAAAAAAGAGAAAGGATTCAACTGTTACCACTACAGAAAACCACCAAACAGCAATGATAAACAATAAAATAAGAGGAAAGGAGAAAAAGCTATACAAAATAATCAGAATATAATTAACAAAATGACAGGAATAAGTCCTCACCTATCAATAATAACCTTGAATATAAAAGAATTAAATTCCCCCATGTAAAAGATATAGATTGGCTGAATGGATATAAAAATGCAACCTAAACATATGCTGCCTCCAAAAAACTCACTTCACTTGCAAAAACATATATAGCCTAAAAGTGAAGAGATGGAAAAAGACACTCTATGCAGACAGAAACCAAAGCAAGCAGGAGTACTTATACTTACATCAGATAAATCAGAATTTAAGTCAAAATCTATAAAAAGAGACAAGTTCATTATATGAAGATAAAGGGATCAATTCAGGAAAAGGATATAACAACTCTAAATATATATGCACCCAACCCTGGAGCACCCAGATGTATAAAGCAAACATTAGATCTAAAGAGACAGATGGAAGCTAATACAATAATAGTTGGGGCCTTCAAAACCCTACACTCAGCATTCAAAAGATCACCTAGACAGAAAGTTAACAAAGAAACATTGGATTTAAGCAATACTTTAGAACAAATGGGCATTACAGGAATTTACAGAACATTTTATCCAACATCTGCAGAATACACATTCTTCTCATCAGCACATGGAACATTCTCCACAAGTGACCATATATTAGGCCACAAAATAAGTCTCAATACATATTTAAAAATTGGAAACATATCAAGTATCTTCTTGGACCACAATGAAGTAAAACTAGAAATTAATAACAAGAGAAACTTTGGAAACTGTACAAATATGTGGAAGTTAAACAACATGCTCCTGAATGATCACTGGGTCAGTAAATACATTAAGAAGAAAATTTTTAAATGTCTTGAAACAAATGAAGCACAAGGCCTATGGGATAATGCAAAAGTAGTGCTAAGAGGGAAGTTCATATTAATAAACACCTATATCAAAAGAGCAGAAAGATTTCAAATAAACAACCTAATGATTGTTTATTATTCCAGGAACTAGAAAAGAGAGAAAAAACAAAACCCAAAATTAGTAGAAAGAAAGAAATAATAAATGTCAGAGCAGAAATAAATGAGAGAAACTAAAAAACCACAAAAATCAACAAAATAAAAAGTTAACTTTTTGAAAAAATAAACAAAATCAATAAACTTCTAGCTAGACTACCCAAGAAAAAAAGAGAGATGACTCAAGCAAATAAAATCAGAAACAAACAAACAAACAGAGATATAACTGATACCACTGAAATATAATCATGAACAACAATCCACTAACAAATTGGAATACCTAGAAGAAACTAGATATACTCCTGAACACATAAAACCTACAAAATTGAAACAGAAAACCTGAACAGACCAATAATGAGTAACAAGATTGAATCAGTAATTAAAAGTCTCCCAAAGAGTGTAAATTAGTTCAACCATTATGGAAGACGATGTGGCGTTTCCTCAAGGATCTGGAACCAGAAATACCTTTGACCCAGTAATCCCATTACTGGGTAGATACCAAAAGGATTATAAATCATTCTGCTATGAAAACACATGCACACGTATGTTTACTGCAGCATTATTTACAATAGCAAAGATTTGGAACCAACCCAAATGTCCATCAATGATAGACTGGATTAAGAAAATGTGGCACATATACACCATGGAATACTATGCAGCCATAAAAAGGATGAGTTCACGTCCTTTGCAGGGACATGGATGAAGCTGGAAACCATCATTCTCAGCAAACTAACACAAGAACAGAAAACCAAACACCGCATGTTCTCATTCATAAGTGGGAGTTCAACAATGAAAACACATGGTCACAGGAAGGGGAACATCACACATCAGGCCTGTTGGGGGTTGGGGGGCAAGGGGAGGGAGAGCATTAGGACAAATACCTAATGCATGTGGGACTTAAAACCTAGATGATGGGTTGATGGGTGCAGCAAACCACCATGGCACATATATACCTATGTAACAAACCTGCACATTCTGCACATGTATCCCAGAACTTAAAGTATAATTTAAAAAAAAAAGTCTCCCAGCAAAGCAAAGCCCAAGACCAAATGGCTTTACTGCTGAGTTGTACACAACTTAGAAAGAATAAACACCAATTCTTCTCAAATGATTCCAAAAAATTGAAGAGGAGGGAATTCTTCTTAACTGATTCTGCAAAGCCAACATTATTTTGATATCAAAACCAGACAAAGACACAACAACAAAAAAGAAAACTACAGACCAATATCATGGATGAACTTAGATGCAAAAATCCCAACAAAATACTAGCAAAGCAAATCCAACAACATATCAAAAAGATAATACACCATGATTAAGTGGGATTTATCCTGGGGATGCAAGGAGTTTGTTCAATAAACATATTTGAACATTTTTTGGAGATTTGTGACAACTTGAAAAAGCTCAGCCAGGTGTGGTGGCTCACACCTGTAATCCCAGCACTTTGGGAGGGCGAGGCAGAGGGATCACCTGAGGTCAGGAGTTCGAGACCAGCCTGGCCAACACAGTGAAACCTCATCTCTACTAAAAATACAAAAATTAACTGGGTGTGGTGACGGATGCCTGTACTCCCAGCTACTCAGGAGGCTGAGGCAGGAGAACTGCTTGAACCCAGGAGGCAGAGGTTGCAGTGAGCCAAGATTGCACCACTGCACTCCAGCTTGGGCAACAGAGTGAGACTCCATCTCAAAAAAAAAAAAAAAAAGACAAAGAAAAAGCTCACAGATGAACACAGCCTAGAAATATCAAAAAATGAAGAAAAGTTAGCAATGTCATGAATAGATAAAATACACGTAGATACTGGTCTATTTTGTCATTTACTACCATAAAATGTATACTAATCTATTATAAAAAGCTAAAATTTATCAAAACTTACACAAACACTTACAGACCATACATGGCACATTCATAGTCAAGAGAAATGTAAACAAATGTACAGGTACAGTATTAAATCATAGTTGAATAAAATTAACTATAGTACATACTGTATTACTGTAATACTTTTGTAGCCACCTTCTGCTGCTATTGCAGTGAGCTCAAATATCCACTTAAAACATGATGTAGGCCGGGGGCAGTGGCTCATGCCTGTAATCTCAGCACTTTGGGATGCTGAGGCAGCAGGATCACATGAGGTCAGGAGTAGTTCCAGACCAGCCTGGCCAACATGGCAATACCCTGTCTCTACTAAAAATACAAAAATTAGCCGGGTGTGGTGGCACATGCCTGTAATCCCAGCTATTCAGGAGGCTGAGGCAGGAGAATCACTTGAATTCAGGAGGCGGAGGCTGCAGTGAGCCAAGATTGCACCACTGCACTCCAGCCTGGGTGACAGAGCAAGACTCTGTCTCAAAAAATAAAGTACCATATAATGTAATCATCACTGCATGAGTAGTTTGTCTCTCCAGTCAATTGTGTATTGCAGTAAAAAGTGATCTCTCCCAGTTTTCACGAAATTTTCATCACGTTTAGTACAGTAACATAAACCTTGAATAACACCATGGTACCTATACGAAGTGTCAGTAGTGATGCTGAAAGTACAACCAAGAAGCAGAGAAGAGTCATGATGTCAAAAGAAAAATTAAATGCTTGATATGTACTGTAGATTCAGGTCTGCAGTTGTGGTTACCCACCATTTCTGACAGACATATTCGTCTTGTAAACAGATGATGTAAATGTACAATATCAATGAATACAGTACAGTACTATAAATGTATTTTCTCTTCCTTATGATTTTCTTAGTATTTTCTTTTCTCTAGCTTACTTTGTTGTAAGAATACATTATATAATATATATATAACATGCAAAATATGTGTTAATTGACTGTTTATCAGTAAGGTTTCCAGCCAACCATAGAATATTAGTGATTAAGTTCTGGGGACATCAAAAGTTATATGTAGGTTTTTGACTATGTGGGTTTCAGTGTCTCTAACCCCTACATTGTTCAACAGTCGACTGTATACTGAAAGACACTGTTTCAAGTAAGATTAACTGATCCATTGTGACAAATGCTGCTAGTAAGGCAAGTGAAACGAGAATTGATCATTGGATTTAGCAATATGAAGATCATAGGTGACTTTGTCAAGTGCCATTTAGTGGCATGGTAAGGATGAGACACAAGTGATAATGGCAAGAGAAGAAACAATAAAGACAATGAGTATGACAACTTTCTGTAGAGATTTCCTGTAAGGAGAGCAGAGAAAAGGGACCATAGCAGGAAGGGAATGTGTAGTTCTAAGAGACCTGGGACATTTTTGTTTGTGTTTTTTGTTTTTAAGATGGGAGTAATTATAGCATATTTGCATACTGATGGGATTAATCAGCTAGAGGGGAAAAATTAATGATGCAAAAAAGAGAAGGAACGTTTGCTGAAAGTTTCTCAAGTAACAGGGGATATGAAAGTATACAAACAAGAGATTGGCCTTAGAAAGGAGCAGACTATAGTTAACAAAAGGGAAAACAGAATATATAAGCACAGATGCAGGTGGGTGGATAGATGTGGGGGTGACAGCTTAAGTTCTCTTCTGTTTGCTTCTACTTCTTAGAAAGCAAGATCATCAGCTTATAAAGAGGGTGGAAAGGTAGGATTGAAGGTATAAGGATAGAAGACTAAGTATAGAAGTCACCTTGAAAAACAACAAAGTTATACTACAGAAAAAAGTAGTATATAGAGTAGGCAAAAATTGAATAAAGTATCTCATGTTACATATTAGTCCATTTTCATGCTGCTGATAGACATACTCAAGACAGGGTGATTTTTTTTTTTTTTTTTTGAGACGGAGTCTCGCTCTGTTGCCAGGCTGGAGTGCATGATGTCGGCTCACTGCAACCTCCGCCTCCCAGGTTCAAGCAATTCTCCTGCCTCAGCCTCTTGAGTAGCTGGGACTGCAGGCGCATGCCACCACGCCCAGTTAATTTTTGTATTTTTAGTAGAGATGGGGTTTCACCACGTTGGTCAGGATGGTCTCTATCTCTTAACCTCGTGATCCGCCTGCTTCAGCCTCCCAAAGTGCTGGGATTACAGGCGTGAGCCACCTTGCCCGGCCCCGAGACTGAATAATTTATAAAGGAAAAGAGGTTTAATGTACTCACAGTTCCACGTGGCTGGGGAGGCCTCACAATCATGGTGGAAGGTGAAAGGCCCCTCTTACATAGCGGCAGGCAAAGAGAGAATGAAAGCCAAGCAAAAGGGGTTTCCCCTTATAAAACAATCAGGTCTCGTGAGACTTACTACCACGAGAACAGTACAGGGAAACCACCCCCACGATTCAATTATTTCCCCCCAAGTCCCTCCCACAACACGTGGGAATTATGGTAGCTAAAATTTAAGACAATATTTGGGTGGGGACACAGCCAAACCATATTATGCTAGTAAAGAATAAAATAGAATAAAAGTAAAAATACATTTCTGAATTTAGATTTTAGGTACATTTGGTTTTTCTTGACATTTAAAAAATTCAATCACTCTTCAATCAATTTTTTAGAAAGCACAGGAATAGGCTGTATTAAAAGAGATATAAAACAAGATGTAATGTGTGTTCTTAGATTGGATACTGGTTTGGCTAACCCAACTGTGAAATATATTTTGGAAAAACTTGGGAAAATTTTAATATCTAGCTAATCTATGAAGTAAAAATTTACTAAAATAGGCAGACATTCTTTTTTTTTTTTTTTTTTTTGAGATGGAGTTTTGTTCTTGTTGCCCAGGCTGAAGCACAATGGCACAACCTCAGCTCACTGCAATCTCTGCCTCCCAGGTTCAAGCGATTCTCCTGCCTCAGCCTCCCAAGTAGCTGGGATTACAGGCATGTGGCACCACAACCGGCTGATTTTGTATTTTTAGTAGAGAAAGGGTTTCTCCATGTTGGTCAGGCTGGTCTCGAACTCCCAACCTCAGCTGATCCACCCGCTTTGACCTCCCAAAGTGCTGGGATTACAGGTGTGAGCCACTGCGCCTGGCCGTAGACATTCTTTTTATCATTTGTTTGTTTCTGTGTCCTTTTTTTTTTTCTTTTTTCTTTTTTTTTTGAGATGGAGTCTCGCTCTATTGCCCAGGCTGGAGTGCAGTGGCATGATCTCGGCTCACTGCAAGCTCTGCCTCCCGGGTTCACGCCATTCTCCTGCCTCAGCCTCCCAAGTAGCTGGGACTACAGGTGCCCGCCACCGCGCCCGGCTAATTTTTTTTGTATTTTCAGTAGAAACGGGGTTTCACTGTGTTAGCCAGGATGGTCTTGATCTCCTGACCTCGTGATCCACCCACCTCGGCCTCCCAGAGTGCTGGGATTACAGGTGTTAGCCACCACACCTGGCCATCTTCTCTTTTTTTTTTTTATTTTTTATTTCTTTCCTAATTTTTAAATTTTATTTTTCCATAAGTTATTGGGGTACAGGTGGTATCTGCTTACATGAGTAAGTTCTTTAGTGGTGATTTGTGAGATTTTGGAGCACCCATCACCCAAGCAGTATACACTGCACCATATTTGTGGTATTTTATCCCTCATCCCCCTCCCACTCTTTCCCCCAAGTCCCCAAAGTGTATTATTCTTATGCCTTTGCATCCTCATAGCTTAACTCCCACGTATCAGTGATAACATACAATGTTTGGTTTTCCACTCCTGAGTTACTTCACTTAGAATAATGGTCTCCAATCTCATCCAGATCACTGCAAATGCCATTAATTCATTCCTTTTTATGGCTGAGTGGTATTCCATCATATATATATATACACCACAGTTTTTTTATCCACTCGTTGATTGATGGGCATTTGGGTTGGTTCTACGATTTTGCAATTGTGAATTGTGCCGCTATGAACATGCCCATGCAAGTATCTTTTTCATATAATGACTTCTTTTCCTCTGGGTAGATACCCGGTAGTGAGATTGCTGGATCAAATGGTAGTTCTACTTTTAGTTCTTTAAGGAATCTCTACACTGTTTTCCACAGTGGGTATATTAGTTTACATTCCCACCAGCAGTGTAGAAGTGTTCCCTAATCACCGCATCCATGGCAACATCTGATTTTGATTTTTTGATTATAGCCATCCTTGCAGGAGTAAGGTGGTACTGCATTGTGGTTTTGATTTGCATTTCCCTTATCATTAGTGATGTTGAGCATTTTTTCATATGTTTGCTGCCCATTTGTATATCTTCTTTTGAGAATTGTCTATTCATGTCCTTTGCCCACTTTTTGATGTGATTGTTTGTTTTTTTCTTACCGATTTGTTTGAGTTCATTGTAGATTCTGGATATTAGTCCTTTGTCAGATGTATAGATTGTGAAGATTTTCTCCCACTCTGTGGGCTGTCTGTTTACTCTGCTGACTGTTCCTTTTGCTGTGCAAACACTCTTTAGTTTAATTAGGTCCCAGATATATATCTTTGTTTTTATTGCTTTTGCTTTTGGGTTCTTGGTCATGAAATCCTTGCCTAAGCCAATGTCTAGAAGGGTTTTCCAATGTTATGTCTAGAATTTTTATAGTTTCAGGTCTTAGATTGAAGTCCTTAATTCATCTTGAGTTGATTTTTGTATAAGGTGAGAGATGAGGATCCAGTATCATTCTCCTACATGCGGTTAGCCAATTATCCCAGCACCATTTATTGAAAAGGGTGTCCTTTCCCCACTTTATGTTTCTGTTTGCTTCGTTGAAGATCAATTGGCTGTAAGTATTTGGGTTTATTTCGGGATTCTCTATTCTGTTCCATTGGTCTACGTGCCAATTTTTATACCAGTACCACACTGTTTTGGTGACTATAGCCTGAAATAGGTAGACATTCTTAACTGAAAAAATGTTGATTGTAGAATAGTGCATACAATACAATTTTGGTTTTAACTATACATACACATGTGAGTACATGTACACAGAAACAAGACCCATAGCACCAGCCTGCCTGCTTCCTCCCAATACTGCAGCTTCCCCCAAGCCCACAGCAGCACCCCACATCACTTTGCTGGCCCATGTGTGTGCAGGCATGTTTTGCTTTCCTTGCCTCACCAGCATGCATGTGTGCATGCACCCTGCCCTGCCACTGATATGGCAGTAGTACATTCTGCCCTTCCACACCCTCCCCCCAACCCCTGCCACAAGGCTTTGATCCATTACAGTGACAGCCTTGGTGGGCAGACACCCAGCCAGTCCCACCCCCACCAGCACCCTGCCCTTAGTGGCAACACTCCTCCAAGAGTAAAACTAAGCTCAGAGAACAGTGGACTCTCCCCCGCCCTGAGTGACCACCCCTGCCTGCAGCTCACAGAGAATGCACATAGACCTGCACCTGCCAGAGCCTTGCCCCCATGCTAAGACCACCACCAGCACAACTGTGCACACAGTTGCCAGCAGGGGCCCCCCAACCCTCTTCCAGCTGTGCTGCCTCCACTCTGTGGTGACACCCACATGGAAGCAGGCACCCCAGCACCTGTTGCAGCCAATGAGAATGCACCCCTACAACATTGCCACTACCGCTGCTGCTGACACATGAAAACAAGGGCAGATCCCACTGCCACAGCACTATGAAAGGCTTTGGCTGACACCACCCAACAGAGTGTAGTGACCAGTGGTCCAGGAGCACCTCAGCTCCCCTAGTGCAGTGGATTCCTAACCTCAAGGAGCAGAGAACAAAACTGGTCCCAATACAAGTCCCCCAGAGTTGGAGTACACGGTCCAGGAGTTGGAAGCTGAGCGTTGGCCCCCTAGAATCTTCCAGAAATAAAGCCAGTTGGTTGAATCCATTTTATACCACAATCAAACTCTCGATGTCATCATATAGGATAAAAGAGAAAAAAAACACCCAAACATCAGCAACTTCAAAGATGAAACAAACATCAGCCCACAAATATGAGAAAAAAACAACACAAGGACTCTGACAACTCAAAAAGTCAGAGTGCCTTCTTTCCTCCAAATGATCGCACCACCTCTCCAGCAAGGGTTCTGAACTGGGCTGAGATGGCAGAAGTGACACAAACAGAATTCATGCTATGGATAGAAATGAAGATCATTAAGATGCAGGAGTATGCTGAAACCCAATTCAAGGAAGCTATGAATCACAATAAAATGATAAAGGAGCTGACAGACAAAATAGCCAATATAGAACAGACCGTAACTGGCCTGATAGAGCTGAAAAAATGTTCTACAATAACTTCATAATGCAATTACAAGTATTAATAGCAGAATAAACCAAGTTGAAGAAAGAATCTCAGAACTTGAAGACTGGTTTTCTGAAATAAGAGAGTCAGACAAGAATAGAGAAAAAAGAATAAAAAGGAATGAACAAAACCTTGGAGAAATGTGGGATTATGTAAAGATACCAAATCTATGACTCATTGATGTCCCTGAAAGAGATAGGGTGAGTGTAAGCAACTTGGAAAACATATTTTAGGGTATCATCCATGAGGATTTCCCCAACGTAGCTAGAGAGACCAACATTCAAATTCAGAAAATGCAGAAAACCCCAGTACAATACTTCACAAGAAGATCATCCTCAAGGCACATAATCATCAGATTCTCAAAAGTCAAAATAAAAGAAAAAAGGTTAAAGGCATCTAGAAAGAAAAGTCAGGTCACCTACAAAAGGAAGCCCATCAGACTAACAGTGGACCTCTCAGCAGAAACCCTACAAGCCAGAAGAGATTGGAAGCCAATATTCAACATTCTTTAAAAAAAGAAATTCCAACCCAGAATTTTATATATGTCCAAACTAAGCTTCATAAGTGAAGGAGAAATAAGATCCTTTATAGACAAGCAAGTGCTGAGAAAATTCGTTACCACCAGATCTGCCTTAAAAGAGCTCCTGAAGGAAGCACTAAATATGGAAAGGAAAGACCATTACCAGCTGCTATTAAAAAACACATAAGTACAAAGACCAGTGACACTATGAAGCAACCACACAAACAAGTCTGCATTATAACCAGCTAACATGATGACAGGATCAAATCTATATATATCTTTACTGGTTTACCTTAAACGTAAATGGGCTAAATGTCCTGATTAAAAGGCACAGAGTTGCAGGCTGGATAAAGAAACAAGACCCATTGGTATGCTATCTTCAAGAGACTCATCTCACATGCAATGACACCCATATGCTCAAAATAAAGGGATGGAGAAAAATCCACCAAGCAAACGGAAAAATCCATTCTGAGTGATTGATACATAAATTATACATTAATACATAATTATAATTTAGTCATATGGTTAATATTATAGTGCAGAAAAATTTGTTCTATATGCATCATAATGAGAAGATCTCAAAAGAATAGTATTTAGTTGGTAAAAGCAAGTTTTTTTTTTTTTGAGATGGAGTCTTGCTCTGTCGCCCAGGCTGGAGTGCTGGAGTGCAGTGGCGCAATCTCGGCTCACTGCAACCTCCGCCTCCTGGGTTCAAGCAATTCTCCTGCCTCAACCTCCCAAGTAGCTGGGACTACAGGTACGTGCCACCACGTCAGCTAATTTTTTGTATTTTTAGTAGAGACAGGGTTTCACCGTGTTGGCCAGGATGGTCTCGATCTCCTGACCTCATGATCCACCCACCTCGGCCTCCCAAAGTGCTGAGATTACAGGCGTGAGCCACTGTGCCCAGCCGCAAATTTTTTATATGTAACTATGTATTATAGTAAAATATAAAAACATGGATAGGAAAGTTACATACAAACTATTGATTATTGATTAACTCTGGGGAGGGAAGAAGCAGAATGGAGATATATAGAGATACAGACATAGATATAGATGTATTTTTTTAAATCTCCAAATATTTTTCTTTTTTTTTTTTTCTTTTTTTGGGACAGAATCTCACTCTGTCACCCAGGCTGGAGTGCAGTGGCACAAACTCAGCTCACTGCAACCTCTGCCTCCTGGGTTCAAGCAATTCTCATGCCTCAGCCTTCCACGTAGCTAGGATTACAGGCAAGCACCTCCACCTCCAGCTAATTTTTGTATTTTTAGTAGAGATGGGGTTTTGCCATGTTGGCCAGGCTAGTCTCAAACTCTCAACCTCAGGTGATCCACCTGCCTCAGCCTCCCAAAGTGCTGGGATTACAGGCGTGAACCACCATGCCTGGCCTAAATCTCCAAATATTTCTATATAATTTTGTTTCCTAAAAATGGGGTGTGAAACAAGTATGACATAATGGCTGACATTTGGTAATTCATGAAAGGTAAATGAGTACTCACTATAATGCTTTCTTTTTCTGAATGTCTGAAATATTTCATGACATAAAATTTCATTAAAAGCAACCATCCTCTCCCTCTCCCTCTCCCTCTCCCTCTCCCCCTCCCCATGGTCTCCCTCTCCCTCTCTTTCCACGGTCTCCCTCTGATGCCGAGCCAACGCTGGACTGTACTGCTGCCATCTCGGCTCACTGCAACCTCCCTGCCTGATTCTCCTGCCTCAGCCTGCCGAGTGCCTGCGATTGCAGGCGCGCGCCGCCACGCCTGACTGGTTTTCGTACTTTTTTGGTGGAGATGGGGTTTCGCTGTGTTGGCCGGGCTGGTCTCCAGCTCCTAACCGCCAGTGATCCGCCAGCCTCGGCCTCCCAAGGTGCCGGGATTGCAGACGGAGTCTGGTTCACTCAGTGCTCAATGGTGCCCAGGCTGGAGTGCAGTGGCGTGATCTCGGCTCGCTACAACCTCCACCTCCCAGCCGCCTGCCTTGGCCTCCCAAAGTGCCGAGATTGCAGCCTCTGCCCGGCCGCCACCCCATCTGGGAAGTGAGGAGCGTCTCTGCCTGGCCGCCCATCGTCTGGGACGTGAGGAGCCCCTCTGCCTGGCTGCCCAGTCTGGAAAGTGAAGAGCGTCTCTGCCTGGCCGCCATCCCATCTAGGAAGTGAGGAGCGCCTCTTCCCGGCCGCCATCCCATCTGGGAAGTGAGGAGCGTCTCTGTCCAGCCGCCCATCGTCTGAGATGTGGGGAGCGCCTCTGCCCCATCGCCCCGTCTGAGATGTGAGGAGCGCCTCTGCCCGGCCGCGACCCCGTCTGGGAGGTGAGGAGCGTCTCTGCCCGGCCGCCCCGTCTGAGAAGTGAGGAGACCCTCCACCTGGCAACTGCCCCGTCTGAGAAGTGAGGAGACCCTCCACCTGGCAACTGCCCCGTCTGAGAAGTGAGGAGCCCCTCCGCCCGGCAGCCACCCCGTCTGAGAAGTGAGGAGCCCCTCTGCCCGGCAGCCACCCCATCTGGGAAGTGAGGAGCGTCTCCGCCTGGCAGCCACCCCGTCCGGGAGGGAGGTGGGGGTCAGGCCCCGCCAGGCCAGCCGCCCCATCCGGGAGGGAGGTGGGGGGGTCAGCCCCCCGCCCGGCCAGCCGCCCCGTCCGGGAGGGAGGTGGGGGGGTCAGCCCCCCCGCCCGGCCAGCCGCCCCATCCGGGAGGGAGGTCGGGGGGTCAGCCCCCCACCCGGCCAGCCGACCCATCCGGGAGGGAGGTGGGGGGTGGTCAGCCCCCCGCCCGGCCAGCCGCCCTGTCTGGGAGGGAGGTGGGGGGGTCAGCCCCCTGCCCAGCTAGCCGCCCCGTCCGGGAGGTGAGGGGCGCCTCTGCCCGGCCACCCCTACTGGGAAGTGAGGAGCCCCTCTGCCCGGCCAGCTGCCCCATCCAGGAGGGAGGTGGGGGGGTCAGCCCCCTGCCCGGCCAGCCACCCCGTCCGGGCGGTGAGGGGCGCCTCTGCCTGGCCACCCCTACTGGGAAGTGAGGAGCCCCTCTGCCCGGCCACCACCCCGTCTGGGAGGTGTACCCAACAGCTCATTGAGAACGGGCCGGGATGACAATGGCGGTTTTGTGGAATAGAAAGGGGGGAAAGGTGGGGAAAAGATTGAGAAATCGGATGGTTGCCGTGTCTGTGTAGAAAGAAGTAGACATGGGAGACTTTTCATTTTGTTCTGTACTAAAATAAATTCTTCTGCCTTGGGATCCTGTTGATCGGTGACCTTACCCCCAACCCTCTGCTCTCTCAAACATGTGCTGTGTCCACTCAGGGTTAAATGGATGAAGGGCGGTGCAAGATGTGCTTTGTTAAACAGATGCTTGAAGGCAGCATGCTCGTTAAGAATCGTCACCACTCCCTAATCTCAAGTACCCAGGGATACAAACACTGCGGAAGGCCGCAGGGTCCTCTGCCTAGGAAAACCAGAGACCTTTGTTCACTTGTTTATCTGCTGACCTTCCCTCCACTATTGTCCTATGACCCTGCCAAATCCCCCTCTGTGAGAAACACCCAAGAATGATCAATTAAAAAAATAAAATAAAATAAAAAAAGCCACAGCATAGATGAACCTTGAAAATGTTTTGCAAAATGAAATAAAACAAATACAGAAGAACAAAAAAAAAAAGCAACCATTATAAGAATATTTCATATTGTCATAGCACTGACTATATGCCAAGCACCATTCTAAGTGCTTTACTTATATTACTTCCTTTAATACTCGTAATAACCCTATGAGGTAGGTAATATTATTATCCCAATTTTACATATGGGCAAACTTAGGCCCAGAAAAGTTAAGTGACTTCCCCAAGGTCACACAGCAAACAGTATGGTTCCAGAATCTATGCTATCTATGCTCACTGTTTCTTTACCCTTTCTTGTAGAAAACCAGAAAGTAATAGCCTGCAATCCTCACTCAACGAAAATGATTAATGCAGAAAGCAACAGTCTATCTCCAAGAGAAAAAATCATGTTTTACCTTCTTTGCACCCAGAATGAGAAATCAACTAAATTCAGATAAAGTAAGCTATCTATATGTGATTTTAGAATTCAAGAAGTTATAGTATCATATATATTATTTCAGAAGCTATATAAGCTTCTTCCCTTTCCCCTATGTAAGCTAAACAAACTTTAAGCAACTCACTTGGCATTCTTTTCCGCATTTAAAATAGCTTGTGCCAAATCCTTGTGGGCTTTTTCTGTTTCCTTTGTTAATTTCACATCATGTGCCCGAACTAGACACAGTTCCCTGAAATAAAGCAAAGAAATTTTTAATTCATATTTGGAGATTTCCAAAAAGTTTCTACCAAGAAAATCAGATTTATATTCAGGAATCTTCTCAGTTATCATGCGTACCTCCCTTCCCAGTTTTTCCACCTTATAAACCAAATCAAGAAATTGAGTGTACATTCTAGATGGAATCTTGCCAGGTTTGGAAATGAAATCAGGCTGGCAGGAATCAGAAAGAAGATGTAGGGGAGATCCTTTAGAATGGAGGGAGGCAGATGCTGACATGCAAGGCCTCCATGCTGGTCTACCCCGCTTTCTGATATGACTATCCTATCTTCTTTATTCTCACCACTAACCATCTTGCTTCAAGGTTAAAAATTAGATGATCACTAACTTTGATGGCTATATGATACTTATTCTCTTTGAGATGTTAACATCCATAATGTTAACATCCATAATTATGGCACTGTTCTATAAACCTGATTAAGGTAAACATCTGTATTTTATTTTATTTTATTTTATTTTTCTGAGACAGGGTCTCGCTCTGTCACCCAGGCTAGAGTGCAGTGGCATGATCTCGGCTCACTGCAACCTCCACCTCCCGGGTTCAAGTGATTCTCCTGCCTCAACCTCCCCAGTAGTTGGGATTATAGGCATGTGCCACCACGCCTGGCTAATTATTTGTATTTTTGGTAGAGACGGGGTTTCACCATGTTGGCCAGGCTGGTCTCAAACTCCTGACCTCAAGTGATCCTCCCGCCTCAGCCTCCTGAAGTGCTGGGATTACAGGTGTGAGCCACCATGCCCAGCAACATCTATATTTTAGAAGAAAGAGTAAGTCTTTTCCATGTCAAATATATACAGAGTCTTCGTTTTTATGTGAACTTGCATAACCCATTTATCTATATCTATATCTACAATGACATCTAGTTCTTTTTGTTCTCTTGCTAAACATGAAAAGGAAACAGAAGAACCTTGGCCTTTAACCATTCCACTTTCCCTAAATATTTTTTACTCCCTTTAGAGACATGACATTGACTTTTGTTTTGTGTTTAAGATAATCACAGTTTTTACCTGGTCAGTTCTTCAATAACATGCTTGAAATTATACAATTCTTCTAAAATGCGCTGGTCCATCACTCGCTGAGTTACCAAGTCTTTGTAGAAATCAATCATCTGCCGAGCAATCTGGTCAAGCATTTGCACATACCTCTCTCTGCATGACAAACAACCAAAAAGCTCCTAGATCTGATAAATGAATTTAGTAAATTCTCAGGTTACAAAATCAATGTACACAAATCAGTAGCACTGCTATACACCAAGAAAACCAAGCTGAGAATCAAATCAAGAAATCAATCCCTTTTACAACAGCTGCAAAAAAAAAAAAAAGAAAAAGAAAAGAAAATACTTAGGAATATACTTCACCAAGGAGACGAAAGATCTCTACAAGAAAAACTACAAAACACTATTGAAAAAACATTGCATATGACACAAACAAATGGAAACACATCCCATGTTCATGGATGGGTAGAATCAATATTGTGAAAATGACCATATTGCCAAACTCAATCTACAGATTCCATGCAATTCCCATCAAAAATACCATCATCATTCTTCACAGAACTGGAAAAAAAAATCCTAAAATTCATATGGAACCAAAAAAGAGCCCACATAGCCAAAGAAATACTAAACAAAAAGAATAAATCTGGAAACATCACATTACCTGACTTCAAACTATACTACAAGGCTATAGTTACCAAAACAGCATGGTACGGGTATAAAAACAGGCACATAGACCAATGGAACAGACTAGAGAATCCAGAAATAAACTCAGATACTTACAGCCAACTGATCTGCAACAAAGCATACAAAAACATAATGTGGGGAAAGGACACCCTTTTCAACAAATGGTGCTGGGATAATTGGCAAGCCATATGTAGAAGAATGAAACTGGATCCTCATCTCACACCTTATACAAAAGTCAACTCAAGATGGATCAAAGACTTAAAGACATGAAACCATAAAAATTCTAGAAGATAACATCAGAAAAACTCTTCTAGACATTGGCTTAGGCAAAGAATTCATGACCAAGAACCCAAAAGCAAATGCAACAAAAACAAAAATAAATAGATGGGACCTAATTAAACTAAAGAACTTCTGCACAACAAAAGAAATAATCAGCAGGTTAAACAGACAACCCACAGAGAGGGAGAAAATATTCATAAACTATGCACCTGGCAAAGGACTAGTACCCAGAATCTACGATGAACTCCAACAAATCAGCAAGAAAAAAACAAATAATTTCACCAAAAAGTGGGCAAAGGACATGAATAGACAATCCTCAAAAGAAGATATACAAACAGCCAACAAACATGAAAAAATACTCAACATCACTAATTATCAGGAAAATGCAATTTAAAACTACAATGAAATATCACCCTACTACTGCAAGAATGGCCATAATTTAAAAAATCAAAAATAAATGTCAGCTTGGATGTGGTGAAAAGAGAACACTTTTACACTGCTGGTGGGAATGTAAACTAGTACAACCACTATGGAAAACAGTATGGAGATTCTTCAAAGAACTAAAAGTAGAACTACCATTCAATCTAACAATCCCACTACTGGGTATCTACCCACAGGAAAATAAGTCATAAGTCATTATATGAAAAAGACACATGCACATGCATGTTTACAGTAGCACAATTTGCAACTGCAAAAATATGGAACCAACCTAAATGTCCATCAAGCAATGAGTGGATAAAGAAAATGTGGTATATACACACTATGGAATACTACTTAGCTATAAGATGAAATGAAATAATGGCATTTGCAGCAACTTGGTTGGAGTTTGAGACCATTATTCTAAATGAAGTAACTCAGGAATGGAAAACCAAATATTGTATGTTCTCACTTATAAATAGGAGCTAAGCTATGAGGATGCGAAGGCATAAGAATGATATAATGGACTCTGGGGTCTGAGGGGGAAGATTAGGAGGGGGGTGAGGAATAAAGACTACATATTTAGTACAGTGTACACTGCTCAGCGGGTGATGGGTTATATTAGTCCATTCTCACACTGCTATAAGGATATACCCAAGACAGGGTAATTTATAAAGGAAAGAGATTTAATTGACTCTCAGTTCCACAGAGCTGGGGAGGCCTCAGGAAACTTACAATCATGGCAGAAGGGAAAGCAAACATGTCCTTCTTCACATGGCAGCAGGAAGGAGAAGAATGAAAGCCCAGAAAAGGAAGAAGCCCTTTATAAAACTATCAGATCTCTGGCCAGGCACAGTGACTCATGCCTGTAATCCCAGCACTTTGGGAGGCTGAGACAGGTGAATCACCTGAGGTCAGGAGCTTGAGACTAGCCTGGCCAACACGGTGAAACCCTGTCTCTACTAAAAATACAAAAAATTGGCTGGGCATGGTAATGCATACCTGTAATCCCAGCTACTTGGGAGGCTGAGGCAGGAGAATCACCTGAACCCAGGAGCTGGAGGTGGCAGTGAGCTGAGATTGCGCCACTGCACTCCAGCCTGGGCAACAGCGTAAGACTCCATCTCAAAAATAAATAAATAAATAAATAAATAAATAAAATCATCAGATCTCATGAGAACTAATTCACTATCACAAGAACAGAATGAGGGAAACGGCCCTCATGACTCAACCATCTCTACCTGGTCCCTCCCACAACATGTGGGGATTATGGCAACAACAATTCAAGATGAGATTTGGATGGGGACACAGCCAAACCATACCACGAGTACACCAAAAATCTCAGAAATCACCACTCAAGAACTTATCTGTGTAACCAAAAACCACCTGTTCTCCAAAAACTATTGAAATAAAATAAGAGAAACAAGATATCACGCAAAAGGAAAGGAAAAAAAGATAGAAAATATGCAAGAGAGAAAGTAATGTTAGGCAATAAAATAGTAAACAGACATTCCAAAAGATATGTGAGATGAACAATATAGAAAAAAAAAAAAAAAAAAGAAGTCTGGCCGCAGTGGCTCACGCCTGTAATCCCAGCACTTTGGGGGCCCGAGGTGGGTGGATCACCTGATGTCGGGAGTTTGAGACCAGCCTGACCAACATGGATAAACCCTATCTCTACTAAAAATACAAAATTAGCCAGGTGTCATGGTGCATGCCTATAATCCCAGCTACTCAGTAGGCTGAGACAGGAGAATCACTTGAACCTGGGAGGCAGAGGTTGCAGGGAGCCAAGATGGCGCCATTGCACTCCAGCCTGAGCAACAAGATCGAAACTCCATCTCAAAAAAATAAATAAATAAAAAATAAAAAGCACAGAAGCAGAATGCTGTGGCTTCATTAGAAAAAAAAAAAAGGAATCTAGGCTATGTTTTCCTGCCATGCCATACAAGTGAGTGAACAATTGTACAGAATTGTAACCAGAGCCCTAATTATTTGGAATATCATACGTTAGATGTAAAACAAAAATAAAAACTTGTTTTATTCCTTCTTCTAGATATAAATTCCTTGAGACTAGAAACCATGTCTTACATATTTGTATTTTTACATCTAACAGCATGACTTAACGTATAGTGAGATTCTTATAAATAGTTAAATTCATGAATAAAGCCACTTTTTTCAAATTGACAACATGTAAAACGACATCAACTATTTAAACACAAACAAAAATCTTTAATACAAAGAAGTCATTTCTTTTGCTTCTGAATAAAACCAAACAAAATATTTGGAAGTGATCACAGATGATAAATTATAAATACCATAACTAAATAGTATTCATTTATATTAACAGTGATCTAGGCCAGGCATGATGGCTCACACCTGTAACCTCAGCACTCTGGGAGACCGAGGCAGGTAGATCACTTGAAGCCAGGAGTTCAAGACCAGCCTAGCCAACATGGCAAAACCTTGTATCTACTAAAAATACAAAAATTAGTGTGGCATGGTGGCACATGCCTATAATCCCAGCTACTTGGGTGGCTGAGACACAAGAATCACTTGAGCCTGGGAGGCAGAGGTTGTAGTGAGCAGAGATCTCACCATTGCACTCCAGTCTGGGTGACAGAGCAAGACTGTCTTAAAAAAAAAAAAAAAAACTGATCTAGGTGTTACACCCTAAGCCTGAGGTCCTAGATTTGTAATATGTCTGAGTTGACTGGTCGTTTAATCTTTCATCCATTGACAGAAAGAGTTATCCAGCCCTTGCTTTAAGGCTGAAAGTGGCAGGGAGTTTATCACCTCAAGATGCAGCTCATATATTGGAAATATTAATTTAAAAAACATCATCTTTAGGATTTCCCCCTCCTGACAATATAGGAACTAAATACTCTGAAGGACCTTCCCATTACAATCCAACTAGATCCATAAGAGAACACACTTTTCAAAGCATTACTGAGTTTGCAGGAAGAAACAGAAGACTCTAGGGATGAAAAACAATAAGAACAAACAAAAAATAGTAAGTTAGAAATAAAGTGGGAGTTGTAAGCAGTAAGCAAACCCAAGGTCAGGATGGTCCCCAGGAAAATACCAACACTGAGAACCAGAGACTAAGCCTTGGGCTGACTTCAAAGTGGGAGACATGGGCAAGTGTAGGACTACTGCATGAATCCCAGATTCCAGAAGGGAGCACATGCAAATCTTCTTTTTCCAGAAAGCATCCTGGATTCATGCCCTGAGGATCCCATGGCCAAGGTCAGTGAAATATTAGCTCCACAAGCAAAGGCTGCAAAATACTAATGTAAATAAACCACCATGAATGAGACTCAGAAGAAATAACCAATAGCGGATTTTATAAGACTATGCATGAAATGTTTGAGAAATAAAAGATAGAATCTAAAAATGGGCTGGGCATGGTGGCTCACACCTGTAGTCCCAGCACTTTGCGGGGCTGAAGTGGGCAGACCACCTGAAATTAGGAGTTCGAGACCAGCCTGGCCAACATGGTGAAACCCCGTCTCTACTAAAAATGCAAAATTAGCCAGGCATGGTGGCGCATGCCTGTAATCCCAGCTACTCAGGAGGCTGAGGCGGGAGAATCACTTGAATGCGGAGGTGGAGGTTGCAGTGAGCTGAGATCGTGCCATTGCACTCTACCCTGGGTGACAAGAGTGAAACTCCATCTCAAAAAAAAAAAAAAAAAAAGAATCTAAAAATGAATAAGCAATAAAATTATTATATTTGATGAGACAAACGTGGAAACAAACCAACAGAACTCTTAAGGGAGGCCAGGCACAGTGGCTCACACCTGTAATCCCAGCACTCTGGGAGGCTGAGGTGGGCGGATCGCTTGAGGCCAGGAGTTCAAGACTAGCCTGGCCAATATGGCGAACCCTGTCTCTACTAAAAATACAAAAAAAAAAAAAATAGCCAGGCATGGTGGTGTGTGCCTGTAGTCCCAGCTACTTGGGAGGCTAAGGCACAAGAATCACTTGAACCCGAGAGTCAGAGGTTGCAGTAAGCCAAGATCGTGCCACTGCACTGCAGCCTGGGCCACAGCGAGATCCTGTCTCAAAAAAAAAAAAACTCTTAGGGGAAAAATATAATTGTTGAGTTAATAATAGATGGGTTATAGCATAATAGACACACCTAGAGAAGACAGTAATGTCCTAGAACAAATTACCCAAAATGTAGGACAGAGACAAGAGGGAAACTATGAAAAAGAGATTAAGAGACAAAGAAGACAGAATGAGAATATCTAACATATATCTAATCAAAGCTCCAGAAACAGAAGACAGAATGCAGTACAGACATGAGTCAAAGATCATCACTGATAATTTCCCAAAACTTCTGAAAGACATTAATCTATATAGTGAATTATGGTATAGATATAGGTACAGGAAATATAAAAAGAAATCCAGAGGAACTAAATTTACTTTCCTACCTGAAGTGACAACAACAAAACAAGGACAAAGAATATGAAACCATTTTTAAGACACTGGATATCAGGCAATGAAAGAAAGTGATCCCTGAGAGACCAGAAATAAATAAAGCAAACCCTACAATTGTGCCAGCCTAATGCCTTGGGAGAGTTTTCCAGGCCATAGCACACTGAGAGGGAATCCAGGAAGACCCCAGTTGACTCTCTGAGTTAAGGAGACAGAGTTAACAGTCTAGAGAGATGAAAGCAGCTAGAGTTCAGAGGACAGAGTAGCAGAGAGAAAAGAGTTATACAAGATATGCAGAAGATCTCCCTCAAGTGTTCAGCTAAGTACTGATCAGGGCATAAATGTGAGAAAACTACCCAAGACCAGGGAAAGAACTACCCAAAAGGATCAGAGGTAAGAATGCCAGAACTCGCATAGAAGTAGTACCAGTACCAACCAACCAGACTGTAAAAACTCATGATTCATGGGACATTGGAGATGGTACACAGAAAAGTTTTGTCTTGGTATTCAGAAATAATTAGCCCTAAATTGGGCACTGCTCTTGTCCCACCTAAAGACCTAACAGGATCAGATTTTTTTTAAATAACTTAATTGTGTCCCAAAACAAAGCTAACGAATATTTGTATGAAAACAAAAATATACAGCATCCAAATAAGGCATAACTCATGTCTGCCATCCAATCAAAATTACTGCTAGGTTTAAATGTTTCTCCCCTCATAACTAGTGTTGAAATTTAATTGTTATTATAACAGTATTAGGAGGTGGACCTTTCAAGAGGTGTTTAAGTCATGAGGGCTCTGCCCTGATAAATGGACTAATGCCATTATTGCAGGAATGGGGTCATTATCGCACAAGTGGACCCACTCCCTCTTTCTCTCTCTCTCACCCTCTCACTTTCTGTCATGTTATGATTACCACAAGAAGGTTCTCACCAGATGATGGCAGCTTCGTACATTGCACTTCCCAGCTTCCCAAACTGTGAGCCAATAAATCTCTGCTCATTATAAATTACCCCCCGTCTGTGATATTCTGTTATAGCAGCACAAGGCAGACTAAGACAATTACTAAACATGTAAAGAAGCAGGAAAACACGCCTATGAGGAGAAAAATCAATGAATCAAAACTGACCCAGAACCAAAATAGATGGTAGAATTAACAGACAAAACCACTAAAAGTTATCTAACTACATTCTGTATGTTCAAAAAGTTAAGTAGAGACATGGAAGATATTTAAAAGACCCAAACTGACCTTCTAGAGATGAAAGCAAAAATGTCTGAGATGAAAATATATACTAGATAGGATTAAAGTGAGATCCTGTCTCTACAAAAAAAAATACAAAAAAATTAGCTGGGTGTGGTGGCACACACTTGTAGCCCCAGCTACTTAGGAGGCTGAGGTAGGTGGATCACTTGAGCCCAGGAGTTCAAGGCTGCAATGAGCCAAGATCATGCCACTGCACTCCAGCCTGGGTAACAGAGCAAGACTCTATGTCAAAAATAATAATAATAGTAATAATAATTAGATAGGATTAAAAGCAGATTAGATATTATGGGAAAAAAGATTAATGAACTTGAAGGTATAGCAATAGAAACTATCCAAAATGAACACAAATAGAAAAGAGCAAAAATGTGTATAACATTAGTGATCTGTGGGACAACTTCAGTACTAGTGGCCTAATACATGTGTAAACAAATTCCCTCAAAAGAGGTGGAGGGACAGAAAAACACTTAAAGAAATAGCCAAAACTGTTCCATATTTGATGAAAACTATAAAGCCACAGACCAAAATGCTTAATAAGCACCAAGCACAAGAAACGTGAAAAAAACTACACCAAGTCATAGCATAGTGAAACTGCTCAAAAGCAATAGTAAAGAAAAAATCTTAAGGCTGGGCTCGGTGGCTCACGCCTGTAATCCCAGCACTTTGGAAGTCCAAGGCGGGCAGATCACGAGGTCAGGAGCTCGAGACCAGCCTGACCAACATGGTGAAACCCCGTCTCTACTAAAATACAAAATTAGCCGGGCATGGTGGCAGGCGCCTGTAATCCCAGCTACTCGGGAGGCTGAGGCAGGAGAATTGCTTGAACCTTGGAGGCAGAGGTTGCAGTGAGCCGAGATGGCGCCATTGCACTCCAGCCTGGGCGACAGAGCGAGACTGTCTCAAAAAAAAAAAAAAAAAAAAAAAAAAAAAGGAAAAAATCCTAAAATCAGCTCCAGGAAAAACACACATTACGTTTGGGGGAATAAAGACAAGGATGGCAGCAGATTTCTCATTGGAAACAATGCAAATGAGAGTAGGGCAACAACATATTTAAAGTACTAAATTTAAAAATTGTCTATATCCAGCAAAAATATCTTTCAAAAATTCTCTTATTGCCCCAAGGCCAGGTACCAAACAACCAGGGACAACCCCTATTATGGAATGCCCAGTGAAATTATCCAAACAATCCAATCCTAAGCCTACTTAACCTGCCTCACCTATTCCTTCCCAAGGAAACCACAATAGAGGTGCCTCCCCACAGGTTCCCTCCCTCTCATTACCTCATGACTGACTTGGTGTCTCCCCACAATGGCCCTGTATGGCATGCTGCTTCTCCCCAGGGAGCTGTGAGTATAACAAAACTATAAAACTCTTTCTGGGTTCTTTCTCTTGATCTGCATCAGGTCTCACTGTATCTCACCCAAGATAATATGGCTAAAATAAAATGAAAGCTATAGACCCTTTCCATATATTAACAAAAAAGAAAAAAAAATGCAGTTAGATTACTTACGATCAGTAGAATAGAGAAGTGCACTTTTGTGGCATTCTCAAAAGTAGATATAAAGACAAATCTAATATAAAAATCAAAAGGAAACTGGACCATTCCAATAACAGCACTAACCTGACTTTAGACAGAAGTTCTCCTCTGTCTGCACAGTCCACACTGACTTGTCGAATAAGTTCATGAAATATCATGTTGTAAATGGTCTGTTCCTTCTTCAATATATGTAGTAGTTTGTGCATCTGTCAGAAGGTAAGTAACATAATCAGTACTTATTACAGTCTTAGTAAAAAACATTTTAGGAGGTTAACACCTTGAATGTAAATAAGTTTTAGAAACATGTTGATTAATTTATTTCACTTACATTTTCATTTATATATATACAAAAGTGATATTTGATTTTTAAATGTTGGTCTGCCCAGGTGCAGTGGCTCACACCTGTAATCCCAACACTTTGGGAGGCCGAGGTGGGCAGATTGCTTGAGGCAAGGAGCTTGAGACCAGCCTGGGCAATATGGTGAGACCCTGTCTGTACAAAAAATATAAAAATTAGCCAGCCATGGTGGCACACGCCTGTAGTCCCAGATACTCGGGAGGCTGAGGTGGGAGGATCCCCTGAGCCCAGGGAGGTTGCAGCTGCAGTGAGCCATAATCACAGTGTACTCCAGCCTGGGTGACAGAGTGAGACTTTGTCTCAAAAAAAAAAAAAAAATTGGTTTAATCATGTGCCTCTTTATCTGATGCACTGAAAAGGTCACAATATCACTTCTATGTTATAGCTGCCAAAAATAAAAAACCCCAATCTAAAATCATGACTATACATCTGACAAACCAAAATTGAAGAACATTCTACAGAGTAACTGGCTTGTGTTCTTCAAAACAACAAGGTCAAGAAAAACAAAGAAAGGCTGAGAAACTGTTTCAGATTAAAATTGTCTAAAGAAACATGACAACTAAAAGAACTATGTGATCTCTTAGATTCTGGACTAGGAAGAAAAAATAGCTATTTTTAAAAGCCATTACAGAGACAATTGATAAAATATAAAATTTAAATGTGGTCTGTGTCAGATAATACTATCATATCAACATTAAATTTCCTGATAACTATATTATGGATATATAAGAGAATGTCCTTGTTTGTAGGAAATATATCCTGAATATCTGGGTATTAAAGAGGCATGATGTCTCCAACTCACTCTAAATGGTTCAGAACAAAGTGATGCATATGTAGACAGAGAAGGAGAGAGAATGAGAAAGCAAATAGGGCACAATGTAAATAACCAGATGGAGAATCTGGGTAAAGGTTACATAGCAGTGTCTTGTATTCAACTTTTTCTGTAAGTTTCCAATTCCAAACAAATAAAATACATAAAACAAAAAAGAAATAGCCCTGATAAAGAAAAAGGTCTCTATCTATGTAAGACTAAAAGAGTTCTTTCTTAAGTAGAAAATAAAAATTACAAGTGGTGGCCTGGTGCGGTGGTTCATGCCTGTAATCCCAGCACTTTGGGAGGGGGAGGTGGGCAGATCACTTGAGGTCAGGAGTTTGAGAACAGCCTGGCCAACATGTTGAAACCCCATCTCTACTAAAAATATACCTGGCAGTGTTTTTTAGTGTTACATAAAATAATAAGGGTCTTACAATCAATGATACCTTATATTTGGTGAAATAATAATACTAACAATTAATTATACAGTATCTACCACATGCCAAGAACTGTTCTAAGCACTTTACATTTATTATGTCATTTCATCTCCACAAAAACCCTATGAGGTAGGTGATATTATTATCTCCAATGTCCAGATGAGGAAACTGAGGTACAAATACATTAAGTGACTTGTCCAAGGCCATCAGTAAATATATGGCAGGGTCAGAATTCTAACCTAGGCAATCTGCCTCCTGAGTGCATGCTCTTAGCCACCAGGTTGCATTCGGCTTTGCAGTTACCTTCGTTGGTCCTGTATATCCCTGATTTTCCACACCAGCCCTCTCTAGCATAGTATCCATCACATCATTCAGCTGGGCCACTTCTACTCTTTTATTAGGTTTCCTAAAAAATTAAGGTGGCAGACTTATGCAATTAACATTGCAACAGGGAATTCTCAAATGGCAAAAAGAATATAATATGTGTAAAGAGAATATATATGCTCTCTGGGATATTAATGGCATTTTAAGCATTAGACCTGTGTCTATTAATCTATTGGGAGATCAATAATATAGTAGAAAAAAGCAAGAAAAATGCAAATAGTATGATTCTCTTTTTCATAAAAGAAAATAATGCTTCCCCCCAAAAAAATTCTATATACCTATCATATAGGAGTGTAAGAACATAGAAAAAGAAAAAATATAGGGAGATAAACATCAAACTTTTAACATTGGTTACCTCACAATGTGAGAGAAGAAAAGGGACAAAGAAAAGGAAAAAAAAAGACTATAGCAAAATGGAGAAATACTAATGGTTAAACATAGAATATAAAAGTACTTTATCATATTTAAATATTATGCTATATATGTAAATATGTAAAATTTAATATGCAATTAGACAAATGAAATATATAAACACTGAATATACAATTGTAAAAACGAAAACACTGATTAGATGATGAACTTGTAGGCAATTATTGCCTTGGGTTGCTGCTATAATTTTAATAATTTTGTTTAATAAAGTACCAAGAAATGTGTATGTATATAGGTATTCTTTCTGAGAAAGATTTTAGAAAATAAACTGTACTTACATGGATGGGAAGAGCAATAGCCTGTTTTCACTATCTGTGAGGAGAGTAGTGTATTTGCTACAATAAATAAGATAGGTAAATGTTATTTTAAGAAAATTTTCTGGCCTGTTTATCAATTAGCACAACTAACCCCCAGAATCTTGGTTTCTAAGTACCATTCTCCACTAAAAGGAATGAGTACTGCTTGGAGAAGTGACTCACCACCCATTCCAGGGCTGGAGTTGGAAAATGCAAGATGAACCTGGAAGTCTTATCAAGCCAGAAAATAAGTGTTCAAATAATCATGGGGACATGGCCAAAGAACACAAGAGAAAGCTCAAAGGAGCAGCCTTTGGCCATTGGCCAAATCTGGAAAAATTTGAGCATCAAAATAATGGGCCGGGCATGGTGGCTCACACCTGTAATCCTAACACTTTGGGAGGCTGAGGCGGGCAGATCACTTGAGGTCAGGAGTTCGAAACCAGCCTGGCCAACATGATGAAGCCCCGTCTCTACTAAAAATACAAAAAAATTAGCCGGGCATGGTGGCGGCGCCTGTAATCCCAGCTACTCAGGAGGCTGAGGCAGGAGAATTGCTTGAACCTGGGAGGCGGGGGTTGCAGTGAGCAGGGATCGTGCCACTGCACTCCACCCATGACAGAGGGAGACTCTGTCTCAAAAAAATAAAAAATAAAAATAAAGGGCTGGGCGGGGTGGCTCACGCCTATAATCCCAGCACTTTCGGAGGCCAAGGCAGGAGTTCAAGACCAGCCTGGCCAACATGGTGAAACCCCATCACTACTAAAAATACAAAAAAAAAAAAAAAATTAGTCAGGTGTGGTGGCGCGTGCCTGTAATCCCAGCTACTCAGGAGGCTGAGGCAGAAGAATCGCTTAAACCCAGGAGGTGGAGGTTGCAGTGAGCCATGATCACGCCACTGCACTCCAGCTTGGGCAACAACAGCAAAACTCCATCTCCAAAAAATAAAATAAAATAATGATAGTAAAGAATTAAAATCCATCAAATAAAATAGAAATCCATTATTCCATATGGTAAAATGCCAAATAACAAATTGGCAGAAGAAATAATGATCATACAGAAGAAATGATGAAATTTTAAAAAATTCATCAAGGCCAGGTGCAGTGGCTCACACCTGTAATCCCAGCACTTTGGGAGGCCGAGGTAGGTGGGTTACCTGAGGTCCGGAGTTCGAGACCAGCCTGGCCAATATGGCGAAACCCCATCTCTACTAAAAATACAAAAATTAGCTGGGCGTGGTGGCAGGCACCTGTAGTCACAGCTACTCGGGAGGCTGAGGCATGAGAATTGCTTGAACCCAAGGGGCAGAGGTTGCAGTGAGCCGAGATTGCACCACTTCCCTCCAGCCCAGGTGACAAAGCAAGACTTTGTCTCAAAAAAAAAAAAAAAAAAAATCAGCCATGTGCTGTGGCTCATGCCTGTAATCCCAGCACTTTGAGAGGCCAAAGCGGGCAGATCACCTGAGGTCAGGAGTTCGAGACCAGCTTGGCTAACATGGTGAAACCCTGTTTCTACCAAAAATACAAAAAATTAGCCAGGCACCGTGGTGCCTGCCTGTAATCCCAGCTACTCAGGAGGCTGAGGCAGGAGAATCGCTTGAACCTGGGAGGCGGAGGTTGCAGTGAGCCGAGATCATGCCATTGCACTCCAGCTTGGGCAATAAGAGCGAAACTCCGTCTCAAAAAAAAAAAAAAAAAAAAAAAAGTCACCAAAAGATCTATAACTAATGGGTTGTTAGGAAATACACACTAAAGTATTTGGTGGTAGAAGTATTTGATTACTTACTCTTAAATAGTTTGAAAATATGTGCATGTGTATGCATGCTTGTGTATGTTTAAGAGCAAATGAGACAAAGTGTAAACAACCAGTGACTCAAGGTAGAGGGTATATAGGCATTCCTTTTCCCATTTTTGCAACTTTTTTATGTCTGAAATTACATTAAAATAAAAGGTTACCCAAAAAATGAATTTCATTTGGTTCTCTTGGGCAAAATATTGTTCTGAAACATACCATCACAATGAAATGCAATATATTATAACATACATATTGGAAAGACAATATCAAAAGAGTGACAGCCTCTGGATATTTTATTATAAAACCTGAGTCCAAAGTTCTCATTTTCTAAACTATAAAACATTCAAGTGTTGTTTCAGAAAATAAAAGCAAGATCCTATTTTCAATCCCATAAACAGGAATCAAAGATGACAAGATAATGAGTCTGCAATGTGGAGCCAAGCCCTGGAGCATGGATTATGAGATGCTGGCTCAGAGGGCTACTTTCCTTTGTCTCCATAATCATTGCTCAAAATCATTCCTAAAGGGCATAGTCACACATTCAAAACAAAGTTCCATTTTTTAAAAAATTCAAAATTAAATGGCAGGAAAAAATATGAATAATTTAATCACTAACATCCCAAACTCTTTTAAGTACTTTTAGTTTTTATTTTTTTCAATTTGTATCTTTTTCTTTCATTTATGTATTTTTTTTTTTGAGACGGAGTCTCACTCTGTCGCCCAGGCTGGAGTGCAGTGACGCGATCTCGGCTCACTGCAAGCTCTGCCTCCTGGGTTCATGCCATTCTCCTGCCTCAGCCTCCCAAGCAGCTGGGACTACAGGCGCCCGCCACCACGCCCGGCTATTTCTTTGTATTTTTAGTAGAGACGGAGTTTCACCGTGTTAGCCAGGATGGTCTTGATCTCCCGACCTCGTGATCTGCTCGCCTCGGCCTCCCAAAGTGCTGGGATTACAGGCGTGAGCCACCGCGCCCCGCCAATTTGTATCTTTCTTAATTGTATTAGGATGGCTGGCTCAAATGTTTCCTCATTTCAGTTTATATATTGCTCAGGAATATGAGTGTACTATTCTCAGGTTCTTCTATGTATGGGAAGGAGGAAACAGTTCAACTTGTCAGGTATTCTTTCTTTTTTTTTTTTTTGAGATGGAGTTTCACTCTTGTTGCCCAGGCTGGAGTGTAATGGTGCAATCTTGGCTCACTGCAACCTCCGCCTCCCAGGTTCAAGTGATTCTCCTGCCTCAGCCTCCCCAGTAGCTGGGATTACAGGCACCCGCCACCACACCCAGCTAATATTTTTGTATTTTCTGTAGAGACGGGCTTTCACCATGTTGACCAGGCTGGTCTTGAACTCCTGACCTCAGATGATCCACCTGCCTTGGCCTCACAAAGTGCTGGGATTACAGGCATGGACCACCGAGCTGGGACAGGTATTTTTTACATATCATAGTACTCACTCATCATAACACTCCAAACCTGAAACTCCTGTACTTGACACAATATGAAATTCTTCAGGAATCAAAGTATCTGTTAGTGTCTTTGGCTTAAAAGAAAAGAAAAGCAAAATAAAAGAATGAATATATTAATAGAGAAAAAATTCACTTGCACAAATCCTAATTCCTAACCTAAAGAGATACTATTTTTTAAGTTGAAAAATTTTGATTGGAGAAATAACAATATTAGCAATGTGGGTCATAGCAAATGACAAAAACTAACCAGAGCACACATCTCTAAAATAACCATAAATTAAAGAATAACCTTGGTGCTAGTATTAGTTACATGTATCCCATATATTCAGAAGTTTATTGATTCCTTTCCTTTAAATTCAGCCGGGAATTTAAAATTCAACTTAGCAAGATATCAAAGATAAGAATCTTACAACTTTATATGTGGATTTCTAAGGGAAAAACAATATAATCTCCCACGCTGTGTTTTTTAGATTAAAACAGATTAACTGTGGTTTGCAAAATGGCTTAAAATAAGACATTTTGATCTTTTCCTGCTAAATACCCTTTTCCCATTTTAAGAAGTAATTTGAAAATGCTATGAAGATTGGTGAGCAATGCAGGTTGTTATAGTATGACGTTGTTTTATATTTTAAATTTATATTAAAAATCATTTTAAAATGATTTTTAAAAGTAGACAGAGGGAGAGAAGATTATTTGTCAAATACTTTATTTACCTTATGGGGCACAATGACACCATCATGTGACTGTAATGAACGGGCCAAATGTGGGGGACAAACTGCTTTCTCCCTAGTCTGTCCTTTGGCATATGTAACATCATACAGAAAAGAAATATCCCTAAAAAGTAAGAAAAATATATTTACAAAACAAATTTTCTATCTGGATACCACATAACAGCAGGTGAGATCCACACATATCCTTCTAATGGGTAAGATGGTCCTCTGTGTCAGCAAAACTGATCTCCTTACATAACACTTTACTAAGACTGAGGCATTAAACATGAGTTCCCCCACATTCTTTCTCTTCTCCACCTGAAACTTCTCATTCATATCACAAACTCTTTCCTTTCCTTCAGTATCAGGTTAAAATATATTCTCTTTCCTATGGCTATTCCCTCCACTTAGGTGCTTGATTCCGTCTTTGCCCATATCCTCAGGAGTCTCATTCCATCAGTCCTAACTTCTGTGTATCTCCAACTCTACATACCCTTTGACCTATAATAAACTTTTTCCCCTTCTAAAAATCTTTCCTTGAACATGCATTGCTGTCATGTTGTGATTGTTATTATCATTATTATTATTTTGACACAGAGTCTCACTCTGTCGCCCAGGCTGGAGTGCAATGGCGCAAAATCTCAGCTCACTACAACCTCCGCCTCCCGGATTCAAGCAATTCTCCTGCCTCAGCCTCCCAAGTAGCTGGGATTACAAGCACGTGCCATCAGGCCTGGCTAATTTTTTGTATTTTTAGTAGAGATGGGGTTTTGCCATGTTGGCCACGCTGGTCTCAAACTCCTGGCCTCAGGTGACCTGCCTCGGCCTTCCAAAGTGCTGGGATTACAGGCATGAGCCACCATGCCCGGCCGCTGTCATGTTATTATGATCTATCAATGGATCAATCGATTGATCTATCATCGATCACTTGTGTTAAATATCAAACTTCCTGAAATTGTCCTGCAATTTGATTTCCACCCATACCTCTCTTCTGAAACTATTTTCTAGAAAGCTGATGATGATTACCACTGCCAAGTTAAACAATCTCTTAGCAGTTATCTTCTACCACGCTTCCCTGGAATGTTTTCCAGGGTTGATCACATTTGCAACTTTTCTGTGAGTCTTTAAATTATTTCAAAATAAGAAGTTTAATAAAACAAAATAAAGAAAAGTGGAGAAAAAAATCCTCTGATAACCAAGATGTGGGCCAGTGGTCTAAGCTAGGCCAAATATACTCTCCCAGGAGACGGAATCTTGAGTCATTGACTCTTTTAAGATTTCCATGACAGAAAACAATAGGCATTAATTCATCACTACAATGGTACCCTGAAATGATTGTCCATTACATCCTTCTATAAACTCCAAATGTATTTACTGGTTTACATAGTAAAGACTAATTCAGCATCTACTGCATACCTGGCACTGCAAGCTAAGAACACTAATAGTGAAAAAAGCAAATAAAAAGTGTCTACCCTCATGGAACTGATTCTAGTGGTGAAGAATGACAATACAGAAATATTACAATTTCAAGGCCAGTTGCAGTGGCTCATGCCTGTAATACCAGCACTTTGGGAGGCTGAGGCGGGCAGATCACTTGAGGTCAGGAGTTTGTGACCAACCCGACCAATATGGCGAAACCCCACCTCTACTAGAAATACAAAAATTAGCTGGGCGTGGTGGTGTGTGCCTATAGTCCCAGCTGCTTGGGAGGCTGAGGCAGGAGAATCACTTGAACCTGGGAAGCAAAGGTTGCAGTGAGCTGAGATCGTGCCACTGCACTCCAGCCTGGGTGACAGAGTGAGACTCCATCTCAAAAAAAATAAAAAACTACATTATTAAATTTGGGTGCCCTGGGTTCTAGGATTGTACATTAACGTGCCCAAAATTCATTAATTTGCTCAGCAGTTATTTATTAACCATATTATAAGTGACAGAAAATATGCTAGATGAAAGGAATATAGAACTACTTCTTAAAATAGACACAGTCCCTACCATTGGGGGGCCTTCAATATAGAGGGGAAGATTCGCAAACCAAAGAAAAGTATAATATAAAGACATTGTAACAGAGAATAGAATGTTACTGGAACAACTAATAACAACAACACCCAAATACAGTTTAGACCAAGTCAGGGAAAACCTCGGGAGGCAGTAACAATTAGTGAGAACAAAAAACTGATTTGGATTTAGGTAAGCAACCAAAAAGTGTAGAGAACAGCATATGCATAGGTCCTGAGACACAACAGCACATGGTGACTTCGGCGAACTGAAAACGTAGTATAGTTGGCCCTTGAACAACACAGCCTTGAACTGCATGGGTCTGCTTATACATGAATTTTTTCAACCAAACACTGACTGAAAATACAGTATTCAGTGGATATGAAACCCTCATATACAGAGGGCCAACTTTCCATATATATACATGAGTTTCTGACGCATCTACGGCTGACTGCAGAAATTGAGTGGACACAGATTCTGGTATCTGCAGGTGTCTGGGAACCAATCCCCCACATATCCCTCAGTATGAGGGATGACTGAATATACAGTTGAAGTATGAAGAATAAAATTATTGAAATTAGAGAACTAAACACAGAAAGCCTTGCAAATCATGCTTAACATGTTGGGCTTTAGTCTAAGAGAAGCTAGAAAGGTTTTATGGATGAATGAAATTTTAAATTATTTTAGAATGACTATAACAGTTGCAATATTGTGAAATGGTGGGAGAGGGTGTGCTTTGAGGGCAATGTCATTTGGCAGCTGATGTGGCATGTGAGGTTGGTGGAAACAGGCCAGTTCTAGTGTCCCAGGAAGATCCTGAAATATACAACATGGACCAACTATTTTTAAACGTATATATTGGTAGTAAAAGACATCAAGCTATTGATGTCCTGCGCTGTGATATTCTGGTTCTCTTGGATATGTACAGGGGAAAAATGTTAGAGCTGTATTTCCCAATCCTCCGGATTCTTTCTCTGTTCCACCCTCTTACAGGTTTTACATAGTCACAAAGATCTGAATGAGCTGCTCTCAGGATGATGGAACAGCAGTTCTTCTCACACCAATAAATGCTGGAGAAGTTGGCCATTACAATTGTTTTGTTAGCTAAAAATGATGAATGCTTCATGTACATATATGTGTGTGTAGATACACACATATGTGCATATGTATATTATATACATATATGTACATATATTTATGTACATATATGTGTACAGTATATACCTGTATATACATATATAATGCATATGTATACATTATACATTATATGTTATACATTATATATATTTTATATAATTATACATATATTATACACACAATATTTTATGCACATATACACAAACATAGAGTTAAAGAATATGTTGGGGCCGGGCACGGTGGCTCGCGCCTATAATCCTAGTATTTTAGGGGGCCAAGATGGGCGGATCACCTGAGGTCAAGTGTTCAAAACCAGCCTAGCCAATATAGTGAAACACCATCACTATTAAAAATAAAATTAAAAAACTAGCCAGGTGTGGTGGCAGGCACCTGTCATCCCAGCTACTCGGGAGGCTGAGGCAGGAGAATCGCTTGAACTTGGGAGGCAGAGGTTGCAGTGAGCCGAGATCACACCACTACACTCCAGCCTGGATGACAGAACAAGATTCCATCTCAAAAAAAAACATTTTTTTTAATAAATAAAGAATATTTTGATTTAGTAATCATCACTCAAATTTTCTCAAGAAGCTACTTTAGGAGCCTTTTGTATTTTTTTATTTTTTTAAATAATTTATTTTATTTATTTATTTTTTAAATTATACTTTAAGTTCTAGGGTACATGTGCACAATGTGCAGGTTTGTTACATATGTATACATGTGCCATGTTGGTGTGCTGCACCCCCCATTAACTCATCATTTACATTAGGTATTCCTCCTAATGTTATCCCTCCCCCTCCCCCCATCCCACGACAGGCCCCGGTGTGTGATGTTCCCCACCCTGTGTCCAGGTGTTCTCATTGTTCAATTCCCACCTATGAGTGAGAACATGCAGTATTTGGTTTTCTGTCCTTGTGATAGTTTGCTCAGAATGATGGTTTCCAGCTTCATCCATGTCCCTACAAAGGACATGAACTCATCATTTTTTATGGCTACAAAGTATTCCATGGTTTATATGTGCCACATTTTCTTAATCCAGTCTATCACTGATGGACATTTGGGTTGGTTCCAAGTCTTTGCTACTGTGAATAGTGCCACAATAAACATATGTGTGCCTGTGTCTTTATAGTAGCATGATGTATAATCCTTTGGGTATATACCCAGTAATGGGATTGCTGGGTCAAATGGTATTTCTAGTTCTAGATCCTTGAGGAATCACCACACTGTCTTCCACAATGGTCGAACTAGTTTATCCTCCCACCAACAGTGTAAAAGCATTCCTATTTCTCCACATCCTCTCCAGCACCTGTTGTTTCCTGACTTTTGAATGATCGCCATTCTAACTGGTGTGAGATGGTATCTCATTGTGGTTTTGATTGCATTTCTCTGATGGCCAACGATGATGAGCATTTTTTCATGTGTCTGTTGGCTGCATGAATATCTTCTTTTGAGAAGTGTGTTTGTATCCTTTGCCCACTTTTTGAAGGGGTTGTTTTTTTCTTGTAAATTTGTTTGAGTTCTTTGTAGATTCTGGATATTAGCCCTTTGTCAGATGGGTAGATTGCAAAAATTTTCTCCCATTCTGTAGGTTGCCTGTTCACTCTGATGGTAGTTTTTTTTTTGCTGTGCAGAAGCTCTTTAGTTTAATTAGATCCCATTTGTCAATTTTGGCTTTTGTTACCATTGCTTTTGGTGTTTTAGACATGAAGTCCTTGCCCATGCCTATGCCCTGAATGGTATTGCCTCGGTTTTCTTCTAGGGTTTTTATGGTTTTAGGTCTAACATTTAAGTCTTTAATGCATCTTGAATTAATTTTTGTATAAGGTGTAAGGAAGGGATCCAGTTTCGGCTTTCTACATATGGCTAGTCAGTTTTCCCAGCACCATTTATTAAATAGGGAATCCTTTCCCCATTTCTTGTTTTTGTTGGGTTTGTCAAAGATCAGATGGTTGTAGATGTGTGGTATTATATCCGAGGGCTCTGTTCTGTTCCATTGGTCTATATCTCTGTTTTGGTACCAGTACCATGCTGTTTTGGTTACTGTAGCCTTGTAGTATAGTTTGAAGTCAGGTAGCATGATGCTTCCAGCTTTGTTCTTTTTGCTTAGGATTGTCTTGGCAATGCAGGCTCTTTTTTGGTTTCATATGAACTTTAAAGTAGTTTTTTCCAATTCTGTGAAGAAAGTCATTGGTAGCTTGATGGGGATGGCATTGAATCTATAAATTACCTTGGGCAGTATGGCCATTTTCACGATATTGATTCTTCCTATCCATGAGCATGGAATATTCTTCCATTTGTTTGTGTTCTCTTTTATTTCATTGAGCAGTGGTTTGTAGTTCTCCTTGAAGAGGTCCTTCACATTCCTTGTAAGTTGGATTCCTAGGTATTTTATTCTCTTTGAAACAATTGTGAATGGGAGTTCACTCATGATTTGGAGGAGCCTTTTGTATTTCTATACATTATTAAAGTACTGGGTATTGCTATGGTTTGAATGTGTCCCTTAGA
Source organism: Pan troglodytes (assembly GCF_028858775.2). Lineage (NCBI taxonomy): Eukaryota > Metazoa > Chordata > Mammalia > Primates > Hominidae > Pan > Pan troglodytes. The sequence continues at coordinate 69,747,402 of NC_072398.2, forward strand.
AATTCATGTGTTGGAAATGTAATTGCCATTTTAATAGTATCATTATGAAGTGGAAACTTTAAGAGGTGATTGTGTTATTTACTTTTAGAAGAAGCCTGTTTTATTTACTTGTTGAAATATAATTTTTTATTAAAAATAATTAGAGGGCCAGGTGTGGTAGCTCACGCCTATAATCCCAGCACTTTGAGAGGCTGAGGCGGGTGGATCACCTGAGGTCAGGAGTTTGAGACCAGCCTGACCAACATGGAGAAACCCCGTCTCTACTAAAAATACAAAATTAGCTGGGCATGGTGGTGCATGCCTGTAGTCCCAGCTACTTCAGAGGCTGAGGCAGGAGAATCACTTGAACCCGGGAGGCGGAGGTTGTGGTGAGCCGAGACTGTGCCATTGCACTCCAGCCTGGGCAACAGGAGCAAAACTCCATCTCTCAAAAAAAAAAAAATAATAATTAGAGATATGTTTTGTTTCTTCATAAAATTCTATGGTAAAACACCAGCTTCCACTCTTCTGGAAAATCTATTTTTATTTAAAAAAACAAAAAACAAAACAAAACAACTTTGATTTTTAATCATAACATAATAACTGGATTTTATTTGTCTTTAAGAAATCCTCCAACTCGTTCTTCAGCCCCCAGATTATTAACGGAGTTCATAATTCAAGCTTTTCTTCAAATCATCATTGGTTGAGTTATGTCTATCTATAAACATGTCTTTTATCTGAAGATGTCAATGTCACCCTGTTCTGGGAGTTATTTGCACAGGTACTTCCTCATACCAGCTCCTTTAGCCCTTCCAACAATTTTGTAAATACCCAATGTTCTGCATTTGATTCTTTCCTGCTTAAAATATCTAGACTGATTTATTTTCTGCCTGAACTCTGCTGAAAGAGTCGAAAAATATTACTCAGAGAATATTTGCTTTGCTGTTTTATATTTTACTGCTGGGTTCTGGGTGATTGAGGTTGCTGGACAAGTTATCTCGTTATGAATACTATTAGCTGTGCATTTGTGCATTAGTTTTCTATTGGTGCCATAACAAATTACCACAAATTTAGCATCTTAAACAACACAAATTTATTATCTTACTGCTCTGTAGGTCAGAAGTCCAACAGGGTCTCAAAGGGCTAAAATCAAGGCGTTGGCAGGACTGTGTTTCTTTCTGGATGCTCTAGAGGAAGATCCATTTCTATGCTCATTTGGGTTGTTAACAGAATTCAGTTCCTTAAAGTTGTAAGACTGCAATCGCTGTTCCCTTGACAGTTGGCGGCTGAGCTGTCATTAGAATTCCTAGCTTCTAGTAGCCAAATTCATTTCTTGGCTGCTTTTCCCCTTCCTCCATCTTCAAAGCCAGCAATGTCAGGCTGAACTCCTCTCACAAGTCAAATCTGTCCTCTTCCTTTCTCATCTCTCTGACCCACTTGACTGCCTTCCTTTTCCACTTTTAAAGATTCAGGTGATTAGGCTGGGCCCACCCTGACAATCTAGGATAATCTATCCTTTCAATGTCCTTTACTTTCATCATATCTGTAAAGTCCCTTTTGCCAGGTGAGGTATGTATTCACAGGTTCTGAGACTACAGTGAAAATGTTTTCGTGGGGTTGAGGGGGCATTATCCTGTCAACCTGACTTCACACTTAAAAAATTCCAACTCAGAGTCATTTGACATTAAAACTTTATTTTTTGTTTTGTTTTGTTTTGAGAGGGAGTCTCGCTGGGTCGCCCAGGCTGGAGTGCAATGGCACAATCTCAGCTCACTGCAACCTCTACCTCCCGGGTTCAAGCAATTCTCCTGCGTCAGCCTCCCAAGTAGCTGGGATTACAGGTGTGCGCCACCACGCCTGGCTAATTTTTGTATTTTTTGTAGTGACAGGGTTTCACCACGTTGCCCAGACTAGTCTCGAACTCCTGACCTCAAATGATCTGCCCACCTCGGCCTCCCAAAGTGCTGGGATTACAGGAATGAGCCACTGCACCTGGCCGACATTAAAACTGTAATGTCAGCTTAGTGCCACATTCAGATATAGCTAATTAATTTTCAAAGTACTTCAAACAACTCATAATACTAATTATTGCTACCAATAATTATAACCATGATCCAGAGGCATAGAATAAAATATAAAGCCTCAGGACATACAAGTCAATAAGACAAGTTTCTACCACTTTTCCTTGCACTGAAGCATAGCTGAGTAATAGCACCTATACTTAAATAGCACATTATAGTTTTACAAGTGCTCTTGCATCTATTATCTTATTTGTGCTTTACAATATCCCTGGGAGGCACACAAAACTGGCCCAGCCTATTATTCCCTTTTTACATATGAGAAAATGGGGCTTCAGAAAGACTAAATAACCTACTCAAGTATGTTAAGTGTAAACATTTCTTTCAGAAGAAGTGACATTTAAGTGAGGGCGCATGCATGGAGTAAATTGATAAGTGGACAATACATAGAAAACTAGCAGGTCTCAATCTTCACAGGGAAAATGGTGACCCACTTGACCGCCTTAGAATGACTTAGAATGTTTGTAGGAATGAGACAAAAACAAATAGTATTTTCTGACTTGATCTGAAACAGTATAAAGATTAAGGGCTCCCTTTGGAGAGATCCAGAAATTAAGCTTTTGTTTTTCAAGGTTTTCCACATCATGAAGCTATGTTACCTAGTTCTTTCTTCTAAAGATGTCCACAAAGAAGACATACACACAGATAAAAGGAGCACTAAAGGCATTCTGCCTGTTGGATCTTGTCCCTTTTACTAGGGTACAACAGGGAATAGGAGAGTATAGGGACAAGTATACAAAGGCATGCAAAAAGCAAATTTAAACCAAAAATATGTAAAGCCAGCACCTATTTCCGTCCTACTGATAATAATCACACACAAAAAGATGGTCTTTGGCCCTTCTGGATTGTATTCTGATTCAAAGATACTGTAAATTTTATCATCTATGATTCAGTGATTTTTCTAATTCTGCCCCTCCCAAGGTAATCATTCAAAATGAGAAAACAACTCTATTTATCAGCATCTACCCTACTATCTTCCTTCTTTACCTTCCAGCTCCCGTGAGGGAGACGGGATGGTCAATCAGGTATTTGAATTTATTCCTTCGAACAGGGTGATGCCAGACATGGTCTACAAGGCGTGGAAGAGTGCCCTGGGAAAAAGCAAATACACATGAATATCCAGCAGAGGGCGATCTAATCAAATAAAATGTATTAATAGTTTTGAGTAAGTACTGTATTTACATTAAGGGCACTTGGGTACTCTAAGGAAAAAGAGAGCAGAATTCTTATTAAATGACATAAAGACTAAAACTAGAATAATTCTATACTGAGTGAAAAACATTAAGGGTAGCAATTATCATTTTAGTAAATCCACATAAAAACAGGTCAATGGAAATACTCAAGCCTTGGAAACAATTTATACAAAGGACTGGAGTTTTCAATCTAAGAAATTATTTAAAAAAATTTTTTTTGAGACAGAGTCTTGCTCTGTCCTCCAGGCTGGAGGGCAATGGCGCAATCTCGGCTCACTGCAACCTCTGCCTCCCGGGTTCAAGTGATTCTCCTGCCTCAGCCTCCCGAGTAGCTGGGACTATAGGCGCATGCCACTATGCCCAGCTAATTTTTGTATTTTTAGTAGAGACAGGGTTTCATGATGTTGGCCAGGATGGTTGATCTCCTGACCTCGTGATCTGCCCGCCTCAGCCTCCCAAAGTGCTGGGATTACAGCCTAAAAAAATTTTTTAAGGCCAGGCATGTTGGCTCACACTTGAAATTCCAACACTTTGGGAGGCTGAGGCGGGTGGATTGCTTGAGCCCAGGAATTTGAGACCAGCATAGGCAACATGGCAAAACTCCGTCTCTACGAAAAATACAAAAATTAGCCAGGCGTGGTGGCACAGACCTGTAGTCCCAGCTACTCAGGAAGCTGAGGTGGGAGGATCACCTGAGCCAGGGTAGTCGAGGCTGCAGTGAGCAATGATCAGGCCGCTACTCTCCAGCCTGGGCCACAGTAGTAAGACCCTGTCTCAATCAATCTTAAAATTTTTAAGGCTATCTGGAATATATAATATGTGCATAATAAATACTTAAAGAATAATCAGATTCCCAAAAAATAATGTTCCCCATTACTCTACATATGTACATACAAACCTTTGGGGTTTTAATTTTCTTAGGAGGTAGTAAGTTTTCAGGACAAGGACCAGCATTGGCCGCATAGGTCAGAGAAAGAAGAACTTCTTTGGGAATGAACTCATTCTGAAGGGAAGTAGGAAGGAGTTTTGAACGATCCACCATATTTTTTTTCTCCTTTAGCTCAGGAAGTCCTAAGTAAGTAGTGGAAAAGAAAAACTCTTACTATATATTTTTTTAAGTTAGATGCAGCTTCTCAGACTGCCTCATCAATCCCATCTGTTTCTAACAGAGAGAAACATTGCTTCTATTTGACAAAGATAGTAACAAATAATATTTAAAACAGTGAACATCATCTAGTCAAGGAAAATAACATTCATCTTGCCTACCCTACTCACATTACATCAGACACAGTTTCAAAAACTCAGGTACCAAGATGAACCTGCATGATTCTCAATTCAAAGTTGAAAACTAAACTCATTTCACTTGCTCAGGTAACTGGGAGAGCCTTAAGAAGACAGGAATGAATGTCTATTTTCCCTTTCATATGAAAATCACAAATCTCTCCCCCCAAGCTGTCAAATTATTTAGTAATGTTTTTCTTACATGAATTCAAAGGTGAGAATAATTGCATTAAATCGAGGCATTTATAGAGTGGAAAGGCTCTGGGTTGGGCTTAAAAGTAAAGATGGAACTGGGATTGTTGCAAATGAGAGTGGAACAATCTGAGCTGACAAATCTGTGGAATGGGAACTGTAAAAAGAGTGTTCTACCCTGCTTGACTAGGGCAGGGGAGTAATAAAGACAGGTAGTTGGGATAATGTAGGAAAAGCCCTCCTATGAAGTCAGTCAGGTAGGGTTGAGTTGTTATTCTTCTTAATCTATGCCTGTAACATGGTATGGTTTATGTTTATTTCTATAAGGAGGTATTATGCTTTGATTACTATCAAAAGTTGTTAGGGTTTACATTACCAAATCTCCTGAGAGCTTGAGATCAAAAGAAACAGAAAAAAAAAAAAAAGTTGGGTGGGGCTTGGGGTTTTAGTACAAGGTGCAGGTGAGATGGGAAAAGCTTTAACAGAACCGGGTAAGGATAACACTAGCTGACTCTAGTACAGATCTGCATATGAATGAAAATCTTAAGGAATTGCTCTCATTTAGAAAAATTACTAAAAGCTAATACAAAGTGGCACGTTGTACTAAATTGAGTTTCTCTTATCTCTGCTATTACTTTTTGTTTCTTTATTTACTTATTTGAGACCAAGTCTACCTCTGTTGCCCAGGCTAGAGTGCAGTGGCAAGATCTTGGCTCACTGCAACCTCTGCCTCCCGGGTTCAAGTGATTCTCCTGCCTCAGCCTGCCGAGTAGCTGGGATTACAGGCGAGTGCCACCACACCAGGCTAAATTTTGTATTTTTAGTAGAGACGGGGTTTCACCACGTTGGTCAGGCTGGTCTCAAACTCCTGACCTCGTGATTTGAGACGGAGTCTCGTTCTGTTGCCAGGCTGGAGTGCAGTGGCGCAATCTCGGCTCACTGCAACCTCCACCTCCCGGGTTCAAGCGATTCTCCTGCCTCAGCCTCCTGAGTAGCTGGGACTACAGGCACGAGCCACCACGCCCCCCCTAATTTTTGTATTTTTAGTAGACAGAGTTTCTCCATGTTGGCCAGAATGGTCTCAATCTCTTGACCTCGTGATCCACCAGCCTCAGCCTCCCAAATGGGATTACAGGTGTGAGCCACTGTGCCCGGCCTATTTATTTATTTATTTTGAGATGGGGTCTTGCTCTTGTCTCCCAGACTGGAATGCAATGGCTCGATCCTGGCTCACTGCAACCTCACCTCCTGGGTTCAAGCGATTCTCTTGCCTCAGCCTCCAGAGTAAGCTGGGACTACAGGCGCGAGCCATCATGCCCGGCTAATTTTTGTATTTCTAGTAGAGACAGGATTTCATCATATTTGGCCAGGCTGGTCTCGAACTCCTGACCTCAAGTGATCCGCCCACCTCGGCCTCCCAAAGTGCTGGGATTACAGGCTTGAGCCACCGCGCCCTGCCTCACTATTACTTTTTCCAAAGTTCCTTAAAGCCAAAGACCAGGAACCAAAAAATACATAACTATTGATATTTAAAATAGGTTGAATTTAAAACCATATATAAATCAACATTTGAAAAAAATTATAAACTGTATTTAGATGGAGTAGTGAAACAGTACTCTGACTCAAAATACTGTAAAAGGAATGACTTCTTGCTTTATTTAAGCAAGTGTGTTAGAAAAATGTAGCCAATCAAGGCATTCTGAATATCAGATTTAAAAAACCGGTGAATGGAAGGTGATTTCTGTCTTACGGCCATGACTGTTTATGACTTCAGAATCAACGAAGTTTACCTCTTGTCCCTTCCTTGGCTACAGACACTTTTAACTTTTTGCTCTCAGATGTTGATGTAGAGTTTAGCGGGGTGGAGGGCGTTTTCGGGAGAGACATAATAAACAATGCCTCCTATCTCTTTAGTAATTTGAAATAGTCCTCCGGAAAGCTAATTTAGACACAAATCAGCGCCGCACTGGGACTTGCAGGCTGCCACATAGTCCTGCAGGCAGAGGAAAAAAGATTAAAAAAAAAAAAAAAAAGATGACAACTATTGAGTACTTAGGTTCAGATCGCAATTTAGAATTCATCTAGCATGGTTTTCCTTTTTTGGGGCGACCTCTATGTTCTGGGGTTATCTGTCGCTACTAAGAAGCCTTAGTGGACCGTCAGGTCAGGGTCAAGGAGCAGGGCAGGAAGGACCCGCTCGGCGGACCCCGCAGACCGCCGGCACCCCTGGTGGGGGACACTCGCTGCAGGCGGCTCGGCTGGGGACCCCGACCTTCCCCACAGGCAGCGCTCTCGCGCGCCAGTTCCACAAACTCGCGAGTTGGGCAGGCCTCGCACTGCTTCTTGGTTTAAAATGACGGGAAAGGGACACCCGCGATCCTACCCACACATTGCGTACCCGCCCAGCATCCGCTCACTTCCTCCTTTGCTGGAACGCCTGTTTGTCGTCATAGAAACCCAGGGCCCCGAGGTTTAGCGCCCTCGATAGGGGCTGCCTTCAGCGGTGCCGGCGGAGGAGGGAGACAGCTAAGACAATCCCTACAGCCTCTCGGAGTTTCTTCTGTTCTAAGTCACAGCATAGGTTCAGTAGCAAAGGAGAAGAAAAACGTTTAATCCGGCCGTTGTCACGGAATCCGAAAGTGTCTCACGCCGGGGCTTCCTGCCGCGGGCCAGGCCAGTGCGCAGGCGCCGGTGGGGGTTAGCTCGAGGGGCCGACCCCTGTAGCCCGTGACGCACGCGGGTTAAGCAAGGGTCTTCTGAGTTGTTTCCATCTTTCTAGCTCTCTTTTTTGTTGCTTTGCGTATTTTTCTTTCTCTTTCTTTCTCTTTTTCTTTCTTTCTTTTTTTTTTCCCCTGAGACGGAATTTCCCTCTTCTCGCCCAGGCTGGAGTTTAATGGTGCGATCTCGGCTCACTGCAACTTCCACCTCCTGGGTTCAAGCAATTCTCCTGCCTCAGCCTCCCAAGCAGCTGGGACTACAGGCAGACGCCACCATGCCCGGCTAATTTTATATTTTGTTTTGTTTTGTTTTGTTTGAGACGGAGTCTCGTTCTGTCGCGCTGGCTGGAGTGCAGTGGTGCGATCTCAGCTCACTGCCACCTCCGCCTCCCAGGTTCAAGCGATTCTCCTGCCTCAGCCTCCCGAGGGACTACAGGCGGGGGCCACCATGCCCGGCTAATTTTTGTATTTTTAGTAGAGACGGGGTTTCACCATATTGGCCAGGCTGGTCTCAAACTCCTGACCGCGCCCGCCTCGGCCTTCCAAAGTGCTGGGATCATAGGCGTGAGCCACTGCGCCCGGACGCTTTGCATATTTTTCTAAAAGCCAAACTCAGGGGGATGTTGGGTAATAAGAAACGCTGGGTCCCTTATTGGGTAAGCCGTCCAGTGCTTTACATTTCGGTCACGTCTTCCTTGGACCCTTAAATGCCTCCCCCCAGAGCACAAGGAAGGCCTCCTGGGCCCAGATTTTTCAGCCCCTGGGGGCAGGGAAGGAGGATTGAGCTTAGGTGGAACCAGCTCAGGTATAATTGTCGGGGCTTCTGGCGTGAAAACCTGCCCTCAGGAAAGAATACCATCAGCGGCTGGTGGCTCACGCCTGTAATCACAGCACTTTCTTAGGCCGAGGCCGGTGGATCACGAGGTCAGGAGTTCGAGACCAGACTGACCAACATGGTGAAACCCCGTCTCTACTAAAAACACAAAAATTAGCCAAGAGAGGTGGCGCGCGCCTGTAATCCCAGCTACTCAGGAGGTTGAAGCAGGAGATTCGCTTGAACCGGGGAGGCAAGGGTTGCGGTGAGCCGAGATGGCGCCACCGCACTCCAGCCTGGGCAACAGAACGAGACTCCGTCTCAAAAAAAAAAAAAAAAAAAAAAAAGAGTATCATCAGAGCCTTCGCACTGCACTGAGGCTCGGTTCGGTGAGGGATCATTTCTTTTCTTTTCTTTTTTGAGACGGAGTTTCACTCTTGTTGCCCAGGCTGGAGTGCAATGGCGCGATCTCGGCTCACCGCAACCTCCGCCTCCCAGGTTCAAGCGATTCTCCTGCCTCAGCCTCCCTAGTAGCTGGGATTACAGGCATGCGCCACCACGCCCAGCTAAATTTGTATTTTTAGTAGAGACGGGGTTTCTCCATGTTGGTCAGGCTGGTCTCGAACTCCCGACCTCAGGTGATCCACCCGCCGCGGACTCCCAAAGTGCTGGGATTACAGGCATGAGCCGGATCGTTTCATATTAAGGCAGAGATTTAGTGCCAAATAATGAACCGCTGGGAGAAGCCCAGCGTCTAGTTGCTTCCAGACAGGGAGGAAACTTTATCTTATTCAATCACCATATTCCTTAGCACCAAGTACAGTGCCTGGACAAACATGAAAATCTGTTGGACAGTTCTCTTCTGTGTTGACAGAATTACGGCTATTTTCTGGTTTTGAGAGTAATAGCTGTGAGAAATTCGAGCAAAGGGTTCAAAACAAGTCTACGTGGTCCCTTTGAACTCTTCCGATCAAACATGTTGGGTGTGTTAGCATTTTAGCCTTTTAGCCTTATCTCCCGTTACCCTAATTTTTCAAAGAATTAAAATACACACAATAGCATTATAGAGCACACAAAGTTATCCATCTTTTGTATTCTTAACCTAGTTCAAAAAAATCCAAGTACAGTATTAAGAAAGCAGATAGAAATAAGTGAACACATTCTAGAAAAACACATAAAGTATAATCTAAAGGATTTAGGAAGTGATTAGATCTGTGAGACATCAAAGGTCTCTTTTCTGTCTTGTGCTGTGGTATGGTGATCATACATAATGTCAGAGGAGTTTGAACCATAGCAACTCCATCTTGAATAGGCACTGGGTAAAATAAGGCTGAAACCTACTTGGCTGCGTTCCCAGATGGTTAAGGCATTCTAAGTCACAGGATGAGATAGCAGGTCATAAAGACCCTGCTGATAAAACAGGTCGCAGTAAAGAAGCCGGCTAAAACCCACCAAAACCTAGATGGCCACGAGAGTGACCTCTGGTCGTCCTCACTGCTATACTCCCACCAGCGCCATGACAGTTTACAAATACCATGGGAATGTCGGGAAGTTACCCTTTATGGTCTGAAAAGGGGAAGAATGAATAATCCACCCCTTGTTTAGCATATCATCAAGAAATAACCATAAAAATGGGTAACCAGCAACCCTCAGGGCTGCTCTATGGAGTAGCCATTCTTTTTTTATTTTCCTAATAAACTTGCTTTGCACTGTGGACTCGCCCTGAATTCTTTCTTGTGCAAGATCTAAGAACTCTCTCTTGGGGTCTGAATCTGAACCCCATTTCCTGTAACAATACCATTTACTAAGACTGGAAACAAAGGAGGAAGACCAGATTTGGAGGAGGGCTTTGGAGAAGGATACGTTTAGGACTGTGGATATATTAAGTTTGCAGTAAGATTGAGATATCTGGATGGGAATGAGAAGTAACTATTTGATTATACATTAATATATGGGTCTGAAGCTCTCGGCAAAGGCCTACGTTAAAGTTGAACGGATGAGGCAGGGCGTGGTGGCTCATGCCTGTAATCCCAGCACTTTGGGAGGCTGAGGTGGGCAGATCATTTGAGGTCAGATAGAGACCAGCCTGATCAACATGGTGAAACCCTGTCCCTACCAAATACAAATACCAAATACAAAAATTAGCCTGGCATGGTGGCACATGCCTGTAGTCCCAGCTACTCAGGAGGCTGAGGCAGGAGAATCGCTTGAACCCGGGAGGTGGAGGTTGCAGCACCATCGCACTCCATTCTGGGCGACAAGAGTGAAACTCCCTCTCAAAAAAAAAGTTGGATGAATGGCTGGGTGTGGTGGCTCAAGCCGGAGTCATCCCAGCACTTTGAGAGGCTTATGCTAGAGGATGGCTTGAGGCCAGGAATTCGAGACCAGCTTGGACAACGTGGCAAGACCCCATCTCTACAAAACAAAACGAAAAAAGTTAATAGATGAGGCATAAACAAAAACAGTACAATAAGACTATAACTATCAAAAAATACAATTGCTACTTATAGGGTAACTCCTCTCCTAATTTTTAATTATACCAAGAGAATCCTAAAATGGAATAAAGTAAAATACTATTAAGGTCTTTGATGGAAAATACCATAGCAAAATGTAAGCTGAGTAGGTAAGAATCTTCCTAAACAGAAAACCTCAAGATGTGTAAAAGTGATGGTCAGAGTCGATTTTTTTTTTTTTCTCTTGAGATGGAGTCTGGCTCTGTCACCCAGGCTGGAGTGCAGTGGCGTGATTTTGGCTCACTGCAACCTCTGCCTCCTGGGTTCAAATGATTCTCTGGAGCCTCGGCCTCCTGAGTAGCTGGGATTACAGGCACCCGCCACCATGCCCAGCTAATTTTTATATTTTTAGTAGAGAGGGGATTTCACCATGTTGGCCAGGCTAGTCTTGAACTCCTGACCTCAGGTGATCTGCCCGCCTTGGCCTCCCAAAGTGGTGGGAATACAGGCATGAGCCACCATGCCTGGCCTATCAACTCATTTTCTAACTGCGTGGTCAGGGATTTATAAACACATCTGCAGGCACTTAGAGCATGCAAAGCTCCCTAAAGGAATCTGCAGGGGAAGTGGGCCAGTGTTTGTATTTAATGCAGCTAAAAAAAGAAGGTACCAATTAGAAACTTCCATTTTTTTTCTTCCTATTATTTTTAACAGAGTCTCACTCTGTCACTCAGGCTGGAGTGCAGCGGTGCGATCTAGGCTCACCACCTCTCAGGTTCAAGCAATTCTCCTGCCTCAGCCTCCTGAATAGCTGGGATTACAGGCACGTGCCACCATGCCCTGCTAATTTTTGTATTTTTAGTAGAGTTGGGGTTTCACCATGTTGGCCAGGCTGGTCTCAAACTCCTGACCTCAAGTGATAAGCCCACCTCAGCCTCCCAAAGTGCTGGGATCACAGGTGTGAGCCACCACACGGGGCCTCCAGTTAGCAACTTTTAAAAGCAGACACTGAGAAGGAAATCTAGGCACTACTCAGCCAAACACTTTCCAAGGGAAACAGTAGCTTCTAGTATTGCTTCCACCCAAGAAGGGCATCCCTAAAACTGAATGATGTCTGACTTTATCATTCAGTTCACACACAGGCATGCCTACAGGAAGAAATATGCTTTTGTATTGTTCATGTGTCTTCAGTGCATGGCATAGTATCTGACAAATGATTATGCAGTCTGTGAGAATAAATTCATCTTTCTCATTGTACACTAAGTTGGGCTTCTACAGAGCAAATTCAATGATCATGCCAACCTTGAGGATGCTACTGAGTGATTTCTCATAGTAAATTTACCAAGTTATATGTTTTATAAATCAGATGCATGAATTTGGTTGAGTCCAAATGATAGCTATCCAAGCCTAAAGTGACACAACTCTATGCTTTCATAAATTCATCAGAAAAATTCCAACACTATGGCTTTCCCCCTAGCAGCAATGAACAACAGCCACTGGGTCCAAGAAACAGGGGCAGAGTTAACTTCTGAAAGGATTTCCCCTTTCCCACTCCTTTGGCACTGCAGAGCCAGGTGGGTATAGCTAGATCATCAAGAGTAACTAGAGAGTATTCCTTGACTGTTGCTATCATATGTGCTTCCACCAACAAAGTGTTGCAATGTCAAGTAGTCCTCATAATAGGCTCCTATTACGAGTAGATTCTTTGGAGAAAGGGCATCTTCATCTGAGCTGCCATAACAGAATACCTGGGACTGGGTAATTTATAAAGAAGAGAAATTTGGCTGAGTGCAGTGTCTCATGCCTGTAATCCCAGCACTTTGGTAGGCCGAGGCGGGTTGATCACTTGAGGTCAGGAGTTCAAGACCATACTGGCCAACATGGTGAAACCCCGTCTCTACTAAAAATACAAAAATTAGCTGGGCATGGTGGCCGGCACCTGTAATCCCAGCTACTCAGGAGGCTGAGGCAGGAGAATCTTGTAAAGCTGGGAGGTGGAGGCTGCAGTGAGCCCACATCACACCACACACTCCAGCCTGGGCGACAGAACGAGACACTGTCTCCAAAAAATAGGCTCTGCCTCAGTAACAGCACATTGGCAATACCTGAATTTTGGAGGAGACACATTCAAACGATAGCAGGAGGAAGCAACCCTATCTTGCTCCAAAACTGGTTTCCCTTAGTCTTAAGAGGCATACCTCCTAGCCAACCGCTTTTCACCTTTCATTAAAAACCTAAAGTCCATTTCTACCCATCGGAGGTAGAGCAATGCTTTCTTAGATACCTTCACAGGTTTTTGTTTTGTTTTTGAGACGGAGTCTCACTCTGCCGCCCAGGCTGAAGTGCAGAAGCATGATCTTGGCTCACTGTAACCTCCACCTCCCAGATTCAAGCGATTCTCATGCCTCTGCCACCCAAGTAGCTGGGGTTACAGGTGTGCGCCACCAAGCCCAGCTGATTTTTGTATTTTTAATAGAGACAGGGTTTTATCATGTTGGCCAGGCTGGTCTCGAACACCCAAGCTCAAGTGATCCACCTGCCTCAGCCTCCCAAAGTGCTGGGATTACAGGCGTAAGCCACCACACCAGGCCCCTTCACAGGTTTTAAAAGGCCAAGAGCAAAAGGAATTAAGCAACAAATAACGGACTCAAGAGAGAGTGAGGCGGCAGAAGAGTCACTGTCACTGCATTTCTTGATGCAAATACAAAGTCACAATTGGGCCCCACAATTTATTTGTAACCTTTAACACAGTTCTCCTTCATTAGACTGGACAAGAAAGTCCTGGTCAGTTGTTTGCCTTCTCTTTTGGCTATATTCAGTATATAAAGTTGCCTGGTATCAAGATGAACAGCATTTATGAACATGAACCATAGAGTTAATACTGAACACACTTGAAGTTACTTTTAAAAGAGACTTGGTTTCTGGCCGGGTGCAGTGGCTCATGCCTGTATTCCAGCACTTTGGGAGGCCGAGGCGGGTGAATGACCTGAGGTCAGGAGTTCAAGACCAGCCTGGGCAATATGGCGAAACTCCATCTCTACTAAAAAATACAAAAATTAGCCAGACATGTGATGTGTGCCTGTAATCCCAGCTACTGGGGAGGCTGAGGCAGGAGAATCGCTTGAACCTAGGAAGGGGAGGTTGCAGTAAGCTGAGATCACACCGCTGTACTCTGGCCTGGGCAACAGAATGAGACTGTCTCAAAGACATAAAAAAATAAAAAATAGACTAGGTTTTTCCAAATATATTTATCACATTTACATGTGCAGTATTTTGCCTTTTTTGTATATTTTTAAGTTAAAAAAAATTTTTTTTTGAGACAGAATCTCGCTCTGTTACCCAGGCTGGAGTGCAGTGGCGCGATCTCGGCTCACTGCAACCTCTGCCTCCCGGATTCAAGCAATTCTCCTGCCTCAGCCTCCCAAGTAGCTGGGATTACAGATATATGCCACCATGCCTGGCTAATTTTTTTGTATTTTTAGTAAAGACGAGGTTTCACCATATTGGCCAGGCTGGTCTCGAACTCCTGACCTTGTGATCCACCCACCTCAACCTCCCAACGTGCTGGGATTACAGGCGTGAGCTACCGCGCCCGGCCTAAAAATTTTTAAGTTAATGCTAATACAATTCATACTAAACAAAGTATTGGTACCAGTGATCAGACAAGGACTTGCAGGGGGCAGAGGGAATAGCAATTCAGGAAAGTAACATACAAGAATGAATCAGAAAAGACATCTTTCACTATAGAAAAACCTTTAATAACAACTTCAGATTTACATGACCCTTCTGGTGCTCAGAACACTATGGATTAACACACACACTGGAAAGATACAGACACAGGAATCTGCTGCATTACCCCAAATGGCAAAGTCTTGACTGGGGCTTCAGCTCCTTTCCCAATCCAAAATTGGCACCTTTTTCCATGGAAATTCAAACTTCATCTCTAAATGATGGGGTACATGAACTGTCTGTTTCAAAAGTATTTAAAAACAAACAGGAAGTACAGCTTCCATTTCATTAAGAAAACACCACCACAAGACATGGTGCAGTATCTACTAGCTTAAAGTTTATCACTCCATTAGGGCTTATTGACAGCAGAAATGTGAATGTAGTAATGTAGAAATAAGGAAGAGAGCACTTAAGAAAAAAACAGTACAGAAGAAGTTTTAGAGTTTTTTAAACTTTAATAATATGCTTGACTAATATAGTCAAAAGTGATATGCACTCGTGAAATTAACCCATTTTCTGAAGTCCAAATTAGCTATTAAAGTCTTTTTTTTTTTTTTTTTTACCAAAAACATATAAGGATTTAGTACACTATATAGATTACATAGCTTTCCTACCAACCTAAAGCTTATCAACTTTATTATTGTCTACTGATTTTCAAACTAGGCATTAAATTTAGGGTGGGAAAGAAGTGATACACTCTGTTTCAACTAGGGTGGTTGCGTATTATCCTCTCTTTAAACCGGGCTTATATGTAATTTTTTTTTTTGAGACAGGGTCTCGCTCTGTTGCCCATGGCTCTGAAATGGAGGGAACTGGGACATAAATGTTTTGAGGAATTAAGTGGTGTGATCACAGGTCACAGGTCATTGAAGCCTCCATCTCCCGGCTTGAAGCCGTCTTCCCACCTCAGCCCACTGAGTAGCTGAGACTACAGGCGTGCACCACCACGCCTGGCTAATTTTTGTATTTTTTGTAGTGACAGGGTTTTGCTATGTTGCCCAGGCTGGTCTCAAACTTCTGAGCTCAAGCAATCCTCCTGCCTTGGCCTCCCAAAGTACTGGGATTAAAGGCATGAGCCACTACACCCAGCTATATGTAACATTTTATTTCAACAGAGGGCCAACACTGTATTACCTGACAGAAACTTTAATAATGATACAAAAGTCAAATCCTTATATAAACTTCACCCAAAACATTCACTTTGGCCGGGAGCGTGGCTCATGCCTATAATCCCAGCACTTTGGGAGGCTGAGGCTGGCAGATCATGAGGTCAGGAGTTCGAGACCAGCCTGACCATCATGGTGAAACCCCATCTCTACTAAAAACACAAACATTAGCTGGGCATGGTGGCAGGCACCTGTAATGCCAGCTACTCGGGAGGCTGAGGCAGGAGAATCGCTTGAACCCAGGAGGCAGAGGTTGCAGTGAGCTGAGATCACACCACTGCACTCCAGCCTGGTGACTGAGACTCCGTCTCAAAACAAACAAACAAACAAAAAACATTCACTTTATTCCTCAAAACATTTATGTCCAGTTCCCTCCATTTCAGAGCCATAAAGCCTAGAGATAAGATACATAAAATACCCAGAACAGACCTTTGTGTGTATACAGTGTATGTGTACATACCATATGTAGCATTGTTATGTAGTATTACATAAATTACATGAAATTTTGCATAAGATTAGTAAGCAAGTCACTGAAACTTTATTAACAATAAGTATGGGCTTGGCATGGTGGCTCATGCCTGTAATCCCAAAGCTTTCAGCAGTGGGAGGTTTGCTTGAGGTGAAGAGTTTGAGACCAGCCTGGGCAACATAGTGAGACCCCCATCTCTAAAAAAAAAAAAACAAATAAATTAGCTGGGTATGGTGGTAGGCACTTGTAGTTCTAGGTATTCCAGAGCACTATTTGAGTCCAGGAGTTTGAGACTGCAGTGAGCTATGATCACGCTACTACCAGCCTGGGCAACAGAGTGAGACCCTGTCTCTTTAAAAACAAAAACAAAGTATGAGCTATCTTCCATTAAAAAACTGATTCTGGAGCAAGGAGCCAGGAGCCGTGGCTCACACCTGTAATCCCAGCACTTTGAGAGGCTGAGGCAAATAGATCCCTTGACTCCAGGAGTTTGAGACCAGCCTGAGCAACATGGTAAAACCCCATCTGTACAAGAAAAATAAAACTGGCCTGGGCGACAGAACAAGACTCTGTCTTAAAAAAAAAAAAAAAAAAAAAAAAAAGGCAGCCTCAGTTTTCTAATTAAATTCTAACATGAGGCAAGCAACTTTACCTGCAAAGTTTTAGTATGTGAATCTACCAACAAACAAAACAAAATTGCATTTTGCATCATTATCCAAGATTGAGAATAAAAGGATCTAACAAATTTATCCTCACACATAAAGGTACTAGAAGGTCAGTTAGAGATCTAATGAGAAAGTGATATACATACTACATAATTGTTCTGTTGGTTAATATGCCCAAAATAATAGTTACTATCATTACATCTTACAGAAACAAAAACTTTAAGCTTATTACTTTTCAGAAGGAAAAAAGTATCCTATAACTGAAAATAATTTTCGCCACAATAGCAAAATAGAAAAAATAAATCTTCCTGAAATATTAGCAAGAGATTTTAGTTTTTATTTGTTTAAAGAGTATAGGTGGTGGTTTCAAGAAAAGACTTTTGCTAAAAGCAGCTAGCAATAAGATTATGGCTATCAAACCAGTTTCTTTCATAGAAAGTGACCATTCCTTGAAGTGCTACTGTTTTTGAAAGTTTCTTAGAACAGTCTCAGCATTCTAAACAGTCTGTAGTTCTACATATTTGTTGTTGCAATCTTGGGCAGGAAAATCACTAATAACAGGAAACAGAGGCCGGGCACGGTGGCTAACGCCTGTCTTCCCAGCACTTTGGGAGGCTGAGGTGGGCAGATCACAAGGTCAGGAGTTTGAGACCAGCCTGACCAACATGGTGAAACCCCATCTCTACTAAAAATACAAAAATTAGCCAGGCGTGGCCCTGTAATACCAGCTACTCAGGAGGCTGAGGCAGGAGAATAGCTTGAACCAGGGAGGCAGAGGTTGCAGTGAGCTGAGTTCACGCCATTGCACTCCAGCCTGGGCGACAGAGCAAGACTCTGTCTCAAAAACAAACAAACAAACAAACAAACAGGAAGCAGAGAGCTTTTTGAAAAATAGCCTTGATCAATCCAACAAATACAGTATTCAGAAACACTACAGAGCAACAAAGTCTTCTCATAAGAGTCATATTTATAGTATTTCTTAACAGAAATATAAACCTAAGAATTCCATTCTCTAGATTCAAAAGATTGGCTTGCTCATAACCAGGTCTCAGCGCAATCTGTCCCCAATATATTTAAAATGCAGTTATAAATTCAAGAGACTGATTTGTTTTAATTTTAAGAAAAATGTCAAGAATTACAAGCCATATTAAAGCAAACTAGTTAGGAGGTTATGATTCCATTACAATTACAATACTGTTGTGCAGAACATTACTGCGGGAACATGCAGAGTACCTTTTTAAAAATAACTTCCCTTGAGTGTATTTGTTTCCGTTGAAGTTGGATTTAATGTTTGAAAATTACCTAAACTCATCTGGACCAGTGGTATCGTGAGTAAGATACGTGATTAAGCTGGATACTTGTGGTTCAAATTAAGTTGTGACTATTAAGAAACTCTACTTACCTTCTTGTGAGACTCAAACTGACTTTAAAACAATTCCAAACAATACCAAGAGAGCCTCTCAAGTGGCTGTTCCAAGTAACAACTATCATTTAAATAATTCATAAATCTTACTTTGAGTGGAAAGTTGAACTACATGGTCTCTGATACCCCTTCCAATGCTCAATCTTTACAATCATACCTCATACATACAAATAATTCGTACACACATTGTATTAGAAATGGGCATCTTATAAAATGGAAGTATTACATAATAGAGTACATTTCCTTGAAACTAATCACATATTAATTTATTCCACCTAAAAACATACTACCATTAAAAGTATAACTGAGCAAATGCAGAAGCCAGCTTCTGGATTCTTAATGATCACTTTAATATGAGTGGAGGTGATTAATACTTATGTTACTAATATAATTAGTCTGCAAAATAATTCAAGAGAAGTCAATATTTATTAGACAATAAAATAATTGTTCCAAAGGATATTTCTAAATAACTTCAAAGAAGTTACCATAAAGTTAAAAAGGAATATCTTCCATGTTAAGTTTGTGATAAAATAATTTAAACACATGATTGACTCTACAAATCTTTTTTACAAATTACTTCAGAAGTTATAAGAGGAAATGTTTTTCTTTTTCCTCTGCTATCTCTTATTTTTTCCTTCCTACTTCTGATCCCCTTAATATACAATATTATTGATGTAAACTCAAGAATTCATGGTAAAAGGCATCTTTTTGCTTCACAGAAATCATGACCTATAGAGAAAACAAGGTAAAAACTAAGGAAAACTGAACATTGAACTTTTTTCAAAAAAATTACAAAATAGGATGTATAACATTATCTTTGGAAAACAGACATTTTCTTTCTACTAGAAATAGCAAAAATCATTCTACATTTTTTCTTCCCCAATTGCATGTTCAATTAGCATACATTCCAACAGTGTGCATGAAAAAATTTCTAAGCCAGAGGTATTTAAGTGATTTCTTCCTAAGTGTTTTGGCTAATTCAGTGGCCAAGAAACTATGATGTTTATTCTCTGATTGGACGGAGTCAAGAAACAAAACAGATATAATTACCAAGGGATAAAGCTGATATGACCCAGCAACAATCTGTCATTACTTCAGCTGTTAGTCGGCCTTCTCCCCCTACCCAGCCCCACAAAAAAAGTTCTGCTCTGCTTAAGTGTACAAGACTCCAGTGAACTTCCAACAGTTTGGCTTCAAGTGACCTAGGAATGGAGTGAGTCATCTGTAAAGCCTGGAGTGGTCCAAATAACACAGATAACTTCAGTAACAACTGGAAACAGCTGGCTCCAAATCAGGGAGCTACCCAATCTTCAGTGACAAGGAGGAAACAAAGTCCAAGCTTCTAAAACACGTAACGACAAGTCCAGGAACGTGGCCGGACATAATCCAAAAATGTGGGCTGCAGTGGGGAAAAATAAGAATGGAAAAATAATTTGTGTACAGAGTAGAGGAGGTGTGGAGATAGGCAGGGATGTTAATATGATACATTGTACATCTCTAAAATGCCTCCCACCATTTCAACAACCCTCAAGGTATAAGCAGCTCACTAATTCAAAAGATGTTCAGTACTTTTATCTATAACACAGATTTATTCAATTAGGTGCTTCACATAAAGCTTTTAAAGTCCAGTAAACTATACACAATTGTGTGGAGTTTGACCAGTTTCTAAATAGGCACTATCTCTTTCTGTATCTTTATTTTAGCACAGCCCTACTTTTAGTACCTTAAAATCTAAATGGTGGTTAAGGACGACAAATATATATATATATATATATATATATATATATATATAAAACCACCATTTAGATTTTAAGGTACTAAATATTAGTATATATTAGTAAATGTATAAATATAAATATGTATTATATATACACATATAAATGACTAATATATACATAAATGACATATATATAAAAATGACTGATACAAGGTTTAAAATTACTGAACTATCAAAGGAGGAGCAAATGAAGCACTACAAAAGTTCAGAAATAGGAAAGAGAGGGAAGCAAGCATTTGAAAAATCATCATGGAAGATGTGGCATCCAAACTGGATTTTGATAGGAGAATAAAATCTGACATGTGGAATCCAGGTGACCAGGGACAGTCAAGAGCAATTACTTCAGATGAACAAAGGAGATTAATATGAAATAAAGAGGGAGAGTTGAGGCAGCCTAACAGACATAGGGTACACAGAAAGAGGGGAAGCTTTGGAGAGGAAACTGATTAATTTCATTATGGACATCTTCAGTTACAGATGCCTATGAGAAATACCCAGGATATAAATCAAGAAGGCATCCCCTCCAAACCTGGAAGGTTGTAGGGATTGAATGAATTATTAGTAGGGCCACCAAATTTAGCAAATACAAGTACAGGATGCCGAGATGAACTTGAGACAAATAGCTCTATCTGCCATATTTTTTGTAATTTACTGAAAAAAGCAGAATATAGGACATTTGGGGTGTTCTAAGAAACCCAATACAGGAGGCAGGACAAAAATGTTAAATACAGGACATACCCTATATGCACAAAAAACCTGGAAATCCTACTTCTTAGGGTGTTTCCATCATGAAATTCTATCCATAACTATAAGCAGTACTTTCAGCTAGTGCTAGTAGATCTAATTAACCAGATCACATCAATTAAATTAACCAGAGTGTTTGCTGGGAAATTTCTATGTCCTATACTGTGTTACTTGAAAATAAAATTCTTAAAAAAAAAAAAAAAAGCCATCCTCCTAAAATCTGTACCCATGTATAGCTAAAAACTAAAGTCCTAAGAATAAATGAAACCTGAATTACCAAAAACAAAAATAGAATCAAGAGAAATGGAAGGATCTCAGTGTTGCCCAATATTTTTACAAGAGTTTATTTAGAAGAAAGAGGTTTAAAAAAAAAAAAAAAGGTATGTTTTAGGTGGTGGTAGTAGGGACATACATGGCATTAGGAAAACCCTGGAGAATACTTAGAAGGGGCTGGCTGAGCACGGTGGCTCCAGCACTCTGGGAGGCCGAGGTGGGCAGATCATGAGGTCAGGAGATCAAGACCATCCTGGCTAACATGGTGAAACCCCATCTCTACTAAAAATACAAAAATTTAGCGGGCATGGTGGCATGCTCCTGCAATCCCAGCTACTCGGGAGGCTGAGGAAGGAGAATCACTTGAATCCGCGAGGCAGAGGTTGCAGTGGAGCTGAGATTGCACCACTACACTCCAGCCTGGGCGACAGAGTGAGACTCAGTCAAAAAAAAAAAAAAAAAAAAAAAAAAAAAAAAAAAAAAGAAATTAGAAGGGGCTGAAGAAAAGGGAGTAAAAGAAGAAAACCAAAAGCTAGAAGAGTTAAATGTGAAGAAAAGTAAACAAAAGGAAAAACTTCAAGTACAATAAGATCAGATAATAAACTAATGCTTTTACTCCTCATTTCCCTCTCTTTAACACTAATTCATCATAATCTCCACTACTGTGCTCCTCAACATTGCCCACCAACTCTCACAATCAGAGAATAAACAGGTTCTTTTGCACTCCAACCAGGTTGGTGACTCACATTTTTCAGAGGACAGTGCTGACGTGCATACCATTCTTGAGAATAAAAGCAGAGTAAGACTCCATTGCCCAAGAAAAGAGAAGTCCACATCAGAACATTCCAAATCGGCTTTTTCCGACTATCATTGACAATGAAGTTGAAAGCCACTAAAAATAGGAAGGCAACAAAGAAATATACAGTTATCAGAGGTCAGAAGTTCGAGACCAGCCTGGCCAACATGGTGAAACCCCATCTCTATTAAAAATACAAAAACTAGCCAGGCGTGGTGGTGTGTGCCTGTAATCCCAGCCACTCGGGAGGCTGAGGCAGGAGAATCACTTGAAGCAGGGAGGCAGAGGTTGCAGTGAGCTGAGATCATACCACTGCTCTCCAGCCTGGGTCACAAGAGTGAAACTCTGTCTCAAAAAAAAAAAAAAAAAAAGAAAGAAAGAAAGAAATATACAGGTATCAAAACATAATTTATCAGAAGATGAGGGACCTCAGGTATCTGCTGTTATTTAATAATCACAGTGAGCAACAACTGTTTATATATTTTTTTATTCTGGTCACTGTTTCTATAAAGAAAAATAAAGCTTCAGTGTTAAAATCAGTAACTGACAAGAAATCAGTGTTTTCAGAACATGTGTATATATATTTCATGGAATTAGAATATTCATATTCCAACTTTTCCCTCTCTACTCACTCAAAAACTTGTCAGTTTTCTAGGGGGTGCATACCGACAATGTTTACGAATGGGAAAGCTGTTTATATAGATAACTTTTATGACCTACCAAATCAGTGTTATCAATGGTCTTCATGAGGTTACCTAGTTCATTTCCCTACTTCAAAGTGTAAATATCTTGAGACAGAGCTGTGTATAATTATTCAAAGTCAATATTCTGACCATCTGATAAAGAAGTACTACCTTAAAATGTTACTACTACTATCTAGTTCTCCTACATTGATTTTATAGTTTCCTTTCTATCTGGTTTTCTTTTTTAGCATAGTACCCAGTACTCACAGCATGCCAAGATACTTACTTCCAAAGAACATGAAGAGCACGAAGAGCACGGGATAGAAAAAGCTCAAGCAAACAGCCAAGGCATATTCGTGTACTACAGCAGATACAGCAAAGACAGCTAACATGGCAGCAGATTTGAATCTCTTGGAGAAAAACTAAAGAAAAAGGAAAACACTACAAAGTAATTTTTAAAAATTTAAAGCAAGCATGGATTATATAGGATGTAAAATTATATGCCAAAGGCACCTATTGTATTTGTACTTAATTTTCTAAGTCTACTCCTTGGATTAATCCAAGTCTATTAAAATAACTACAAATCATATACACTTACAAACTCTTATTATTGTTCAAATATCTGAGTCTATTTTCAAAAATATCAGTAACTTATGTTTGTAAGTTATTACAACTGACAAAACATAGTTCTCCTATATAAATGAAACATATTGAATTTCAGTCTTTAGAGTAACACTGTATGGTAGATGGGGCAAGTGTCCTCTCCATTTTTACACATAACAAAACTAAGATTTCAGAAGGAGAAGAGGGACTTGCCTTATCCGTATGTGAAACTACACTTGAATGACAGAATTAGCACTCAAATATTAATACAATGCTATTTCCACCATAAGATGCTGTCACTAAGCCAAATGGTGCCCTCACTTAATAAAAACTGTAATCTAGATACCTGTTTATCAACCAGGAGATTCAAGATTACATCTCATCAGTCTAAGTATATTCTGCTCTAAAGACTGTCTCAAAGCCAGGTGTCACTGATTGGAGAGATACAAATCCACACAAAAGTGTTTCTCACAGAAAAGTGTTTCTCAGCCAGGCACGGTGGCTCATGCTTGTAATCCCAGCACTTTGGGAGGCTGAGGCGGGCGGATCACCTAAGGTCGGGAGTTCAAGATGAGCCTGACCAACATGGAGAAACACCATCTCTACTAAAAATACAAAATTAGCTGGGCGTGGTGGTACATGCCTGTAATCCCAGCTACTTGGGAGGCTGAGGCAGGAGAATCGCTTGAACCCGGGAGGAGGAGGTTGCAGTGAGCCGACAACATGCCGCTGCACTCCAGCCTGGGCAACAAGAGCGAAACTCTCTCTCAAAAAAAAAAAAAGTGTTTCTCTACCTTTAACCATGAAAAACGAATGAAAAAGACCAAAGGGAGATTATTTGTTGGCAACAAGATTCATAAGAAACTATCCATTATTGGTGGATCATTTCAACTCCAACAACCTCCATGCATTCTTACTTTGCTATGTAAGATAAAATTCAGAGCAAAAGACACAGTATTAGACCTACTAGTGTACACACAGTGGTTTCTAAGCAGTACCATTCAAAGCAGGTTTCTAGATGTAAATTTCTCAAAAGAAAACTGAAAAGATACTATCACCCTTTCCTCATGAGCAATTAAATATAACTTCTTCCAGCTGTATAATACTCATACTTTCTGAAAAAGAATCTCCATTTCATAAATAATATCAACTTAAACCTTGCTACTTACCCAGAGAAAGTCCTTGTAAGCATAGTAATATAGCCAGTCATGGACCACCACATTCCAGGTTCTATAATAGTTGGAGTATGACGTGGAGTTCCACCAATCCTGAGGGAAAAAGTAAAGGTATAAAACTACACACACACACACACACACATCCCACCCTAAAGCAAACCCCCCTGACTTCCCAAAGAACATATGTAACAGAAAAATCAAATTATACTGTGATAAACTGTTGGTTCATACACTGATGACAGAAAAATCTTCAAAGGCATTTTGGTTATTAGTGTTGAATATGACATGAATTCTCATACTATATATGATTTAGTTCCTAGGTTCATACGGAACACATAGAATCATTTAAATCTAATGTTCATCTAAACAGCAATCAGTAAGCCCCACCCCCCTTACCCTGCTAGAATGTCATGAGAAAATTCTATGGTCATGAAGACCAGAGAGAGTGCTAACACTAGAGAGCTGTTTGGTGGTTACCATAAATGGCAAAATTATCCAGGGTGAGATGGTGGCTACCTCAAAGTCCTGGTATCCCTATATATGCTTCTTGCTCCCAATATTAAGATCAGATGAATGAAATCAGGTATCTAAAATCTGCAATCCACACTTAAAGTTTCTTTGAGAAAAAAGGTGGTAGACTTGGAGTGTTGCCAAAAACAACTCAAAGAGAGCTTTAGGTAGGGTTAAAGAATGCTATGAGCCATTCTGACTCTAATTCTATAGCTTAATTCCAACTTTAGAAGCATAAGGATACTATCTGAAGCAAAATTAACACCTTTCAAAACTAAAGAGGGAAAAGTTATTTCCCTCATGAACTGCTCAATTGTCTTAAATGGAATAATTTGCTGAGGTCATTCCTACAGAACTAGACGGTCCATTTCAAACGAATGAACACTCAGGGAAGTCTCATGGTGTGCTCTGAACAAACAGTTTCCTACTGGAATCACCAATATATCCTTGCAGGATCCAGCAGAAACCATGTGCTTATGTTAAGGGAGCAGATACTAGAGACAGAAGAAAACACAAGGTTATGCTAGTTATATCTGTAACCGAATTTCAGAAAATACTGGCAAAACTTGTAGAAAAGAAAATTATTTCACAATGTTTGTGTGAAAGGCTGGTGACATTAGCCAACAATGTCAAAATACTAATAATGAAGAAGTTAATAAAATGTAAAAAGAAAGCTAAGTCTAAGTATATACTACCTTATAGAACATCCTGTCACCAAAGCGTAACATCTCAGCAAAGGCATTGAGCCAGCAGTGCAAAAAGGCAAAAAAAGTAAGGAAGAGAATCAGCACACCTAAAAATAAGATTAACAATATTAACAGTCTTTCCAAATAGCTCACATACCAAGCAACTAATTATATCACATCATTTTATTTAGCTGGGATTATTTTGTAAAATATAAGTTATTATTCCAGTTTACCCATTCCAGAGATGATATACTTTTGGAGTTAATTATCTTAATTTTAAAACAGTAACTTCCTTCAAAGTGGGTTCAACAAATGACATTACCCAGTCTGGTTTTTTTTTTTTTTTTTTTGAGACAGAGTCCCGCTCTGTCGCCCAGGCTGGAGTGTAGTGGCGCGATCTCGGCTCACTGCAACCTCTGCCTCCAGGGTTCAAGCAATTCTGCCTCAGCCTCCCAAGTAGCTGGAACTACAGGCATGTACCACCACATCTGGCTATTTTGTATTTTTAGTAGAGACGGGGTTTCACCATGTTGGCCAGGCAGGTCTCAATCTCCTGACCTCGTGATCTGCCCACCTCAGCCTCCCGAAGTGCTAGGATTATAGGCGTGAGCCATCGCGCCCAGCCTACCCAGTCTGTTTTTAAGAAATGCCTAAATATATGGCTTAACTTAGTACCCAAGGTCCTTTAAAAATCTGGCCCCCATACCCCCCTCTTAAACAATTGTTTAAAACTGGGAGAGACTTTGCCCCCTCTCCCCCACAGGACATTTGAAATTCTAGAGACTTTTTGTTTTTAAAAGACAGGGTTTCACTATGTTGCCCAGGCTGAACTTCAACTCCTGGGGCTCAAGTGATCCTCCCACCTCAGCCTCCAGAGTAGCTGGGACTACCGGTGCAAGCTACTGCACCAGTGCTGTGACAATTGGAGGAGAGGGAGTTGTGCCACTGGTATCTAGTTGTTAGAGGCCAGGATGCTGCTGAACAGTTTATGCTACAATGCAGAAGAATGCCACTCCAAACAAAGAATTAACCAGTCCAAAATGTTAATAGTGACATGGTTAACATAGTGACATGGATAACATTCTAAACATATCTCCAATGATTCTACCCTCTAAGTGATGTAAACATCATCCACAACTGGGTTTATGCCATTCCAGAATGCTCCATGCCCTTGCATCCATCCCACTACCTAGAATGATCTTTCCACCAATTCTCTGCCAGGCAAATACCTATTTTTCAATACCCAATATTAAATGTTATCTCTAATATGAAACAAAGGCCATAAGCATTTTGTTTATCCTACTTATGTAGTACATATTACAATATATTGTAAAATATCCATTTATATGTCCACCTCTTTCACTCATTTATTGAAAAATATATATTTATAGAGCATCAACTATGTACCAGACAATATGAGAGAGACTGTGATTGGCTATAAAACACAATCCTTGAACTCAATAACTTTGCAGCTAGTGAGGAAGACACTCGAGTATGTAACACATATTCTATTTTAGGGACAGATACAGAGTTCATTCAAATAAGTCCTGGGGCTGGTGAGGGAGGGTTACTGGAAGAGGAATGCAAGAGAAGAAAAGAAAGGGAAGGTGATGACAGAAAACATTACCAACATTCAATGAGTAAAGAAAAGAGGAAAAGTAAGGGAAACTATAAAAGCTCCCAGACTGTAAAGATAATACATCTCTTGTTCACTTCTGAGTCCTCTGCACCTGGCATAGTACTAGGTACTCATATATCTCTATAATAGACAAAAAAATGCAATAAATATATTTAAGAAATCAAGGTATGGTCGGAAAGACGGGAGGAAAATAAGAAATAGTGGCAAAAGGCCAAGCATGGTGGCTCAAGCCTGTAACCCCAGCACTTTGAGAGGCTGAGACAGGAGGATAACTTGAGCCCAGGAGTTTGAGAATGGCCTGGGCAACATAGGGAGACCCCGTCTCTCCAAAAAATAAAAACTTAGCCAGGCATGGTGGCATGCACCTGTAGTCCCAGCTACTGAGGCGAGAGGATCACTCGAGCCCCAGAGGTCGAGGCTAGTAAGCCATGATGACACCACTGCATTCAGACTGGGTGACAAAGAGAGATCCGATTTCAAAAAAAAAAAAAAGGCAAGAAAACAGTGACAAGAGAGATTTAAAAATGTGGTCAGCAGCACCCAATGCTTCATGGAGGTCAACTTGGATAAGGGGTAAAGTACGTCTTAATCCATCCACTGGATTAGAATATGGATTACTAGTAATTTCTACAAGTAATTTCTACAAGTTACTAGTAATTTCAACAAGGGGCATTTAAGTGGCTTGGTGGAATCAGGAGCAAGATTACAATGAACTTAATAGCGAACAGGAAGACACAGCATGAATGTGGACTGTCCACTGTCAGAGAAAGGCACAACTTGAGTGAAAGCCATAAGATGAAAGACTGACCTGAGACTGGATGAAGGATACTTCATTTATAAAGTAGATGCAAAAGAGGTCAAGATGGGCATAGATGTATAGAAGTTTAGATGAAAAAGTAGGCAAAGCAAAGGTGCTCATAGGCAATAGCTTTCTATTTACCTCGTGAATTTATGCATGACCAAATTAACAAGTACCCATGTTACCTGGCAAGATGGAGTTAAATACACATAGGACCAGAACACGAGCGCTGAAGGGCTCCTGTTTGATATTCCGAAACAAGGGGGCACAAAGCCTTTCAAAGATGTAGTACACATAGAAAAAGCAACCAAAGACCTGGAACATAACAGAGACAGAATTATAATAACGATGGCTTAATAAGATGGAAGGCGATTTTTTTCTCTCCAAAAGAAAGTACAGATGTGACCCTTACAGTAATGTTCACATATGTATTCCATTTAACACTAGTATAGAAGACTGCTATAATCCTTCAGGGAGATTACTCAAGCCTAGTTTCTACCATCACTTTTCCTAACCCTTTACCAAATGATATTTTTAGAAGAGCTTACTCTTGGAACCTGTTTTCCTGCTGCTTAAAACCCGTAACATGGCCGGGCACAGTGGCTCACGCTTGTAATCCCAGCACTTTGGGAGGCTGAGGCGGGTGGATGACTTGAGGTCAGAGTTCGAGACCAGCCTGGCCAACATGGTGAAACCCCATCTGTACTAAAAATACAAAAATTAGCCAGGCGCAGTGGTGGGCACCTGTAATCCCAGCTACTCAGGAGGCTGATGCAGGAGAATCGTTTGAACACAGGAGGTAGAGGTTGCAGTGAGCCAAGACTGCATCACTGCACTCCAGCATCGGTAACAGAGCAGGATTCCTTCTCAAAAAACAAAACAAAACAAAAAACCCATAATGAAAGAACTTACTTCATAAATGGGCATTTGATTGAGACAATAATTTAAAATGGGATCTTCCAGGATTAATGATTCTGATGGAGGTGGGAGGAGGAATGGGGAAGAGTCAGACTATACCCACATACATATATACCTCCCCCAAAAACAGGAAGGAAGGGGGAAATTAATGCTTACTGAAATAACCAATTAGAATTACTTTATAAATAATACACTCTTTTTTTTTTTAGATGGAGTCTTGCTCTGTCGCCCAGGCTGGAGTGCAGAGGAGTGATCTCAGCTCACTGTAACCTCCATATCCCAGGTTCAAGCAATTCTCCTGCCTCAGCCTCCTGAGTAGCTGAGATTACAGGTACGTGCCTCCACGCCAGGCTAATTTTTGTATTTTTAGTAGAGATGGGGTTTCACCATGTTGGCCAGGCTGGTCTTGAACTCCTGACCTCGCGATCTGCCCACCTAGGCCTCCCAAAGTGCTGGGATTACAGGCGCAAGCCACTGCACCCAGCCTAATATATTCTTTTATTAAAGAAAATTACTTTTGATGTTGGCAAAACAAACACCATTTACCGTACTGGAAATAGTTTAAAAGACTGCATAATGTCAACAGAAAGCATTCTTAGCTCCCAATTAGATTTAACTAGATTATATTATTATCATAAATATGAATCCCCATCCCCTAATCAACATACCTTAGGCAGTTACAAAAACTTACCTGTGCAAACTTCATAGCGACATAACCCCATCTTACAGTGGGATTCCTGAAAAAGAAAGAAACAAAAATAAGGTTTCTAAATAAAGTAATTGAACTTGAATAAAGACCCTCACAATTAATGTTTTTTGGTCAGGCGCGGTGGCTCACACCTGTAATCCAAGCACTTTGGAAGGCAGTGACCAGGAGTTCGAGACCAGCCTGGCCAATATGGTGAAACCCCGTCTCTAATAAAAATACAAAAAAACTAACCGGGCGTGGTGGCACACACCTGTAATGCCAGCTACTTGGGATGCTGAGGTAGGAGAATCACTTGAACCCAGGAGGCAGAGGTTGCAGGGAGCCGACATAGCACCACTGCACTCCTGGGTGACAGAGCAAGACTCCCATCTCAGAAAAAACTAAAATTAATTAATTAATAAAAAATAAATTAAAAATAATAAAAATAAAAATTAATTAATTAATTAATGGTTTTACACACAGAACATCATTTATGACCATATGAAATACTTTATAATTCTGTCAAGAATTACTATAATCAAATTAGACTTCTCTACTCACCATTTGAGGCTTCCCAGGTCAGACAGAAAATGAAAACTCATTCTATATTTTCTATGTCCCTACATGAACTGGCCGCTGTTTACCTATCCCACCTCACTCATGCCACACTTTTGGTGTTTACCACATTTCTGCTTCACAGTACCATTACCTGGGATAGCTGTCACGGTAGATAAGGGTAGGAGCAAATAAGAAGTACAAATACTGGTTGACTGTAGGTATTGGAACAGTGCCTAGAAAAGGAAAATTATAGTTAGAGCAAAGGCTCTTTGATTTTTCACAGCAAAAATAAAGGGGGGAATATAAGGAAGCACAGAACAGGGAAGAATAAAATGACTTATCAGCTCATGTTCTTTTTTCCTGATCTCCGGAATGACTTCTTATTCTTGCACGAATTGAATATTACCAATCTCTTTAAACCAAGTAATTCCTGTGACTGAGATAACTTCTAGAGTGTGAAGCAACAATTTGCAAAGAATAGGCAGGCACAGGTGTAATGAGGCTATTAACATTCCATAAAAATAATGCAAAGTTGCAAAAGATAATCAATTTTTAAAAATTGTAGGTTCAAGGGCAAAGCCGGAATAGTCAGGAAACAATGAAGTGGTCCTCAAAATCAATATGGATCATATATATTTGAAATAAAACACAATCTCTACATTATATAATGTGACATCCCAGAAAACAACAAAGGGTGACATATCCAGCCAATAATCCTTTAAACTAATGAAATTTCACAAAGAAAAGAAAAGAAAAAGAGAGAGAGAGAGAAAGAGAGAGAGAGAGAAAGAGAGAGGGAGGAAGGGAAGGAAAGAAGGAAAGAAGGGAAGGGAAGGGAACGGGGTAGGGGGAGAGGAGAGGAGGGGAGGAAGAAATAATGAACAAAAGAAATTACATACTTGATTTCTCCTTAGCTGAATTTAGTACCCGAGGCACGTTCTCTCTGACAAATGAGTGGGCCTTCATTACAAAACGAATCTACAAAAGCAGGAGGAAAAAGATGTCTCTTCAAAGAAAGTCTCCTGCAAGTGTCCTTTCCATTAGTCAAATGCATTATAGATAGCCAATAGTCAGAAAATTCTGATAAGTGTATAAACAAATTAAAATAAAACCTTTATTATATAGTTACATGACAAAACAATGAATGTGACATTTCAAAAGTGAAGTTTTTAATTATGAAAATATTTTATAATTTAAATGACTTTTACAAAAAGTATTCAGAAACAAAATCTTGATGCATCAAAAATAATTCAATGTGGCCGGGCGCGGTGGCTTACGCCTGTAATCTCAGCACTTTGGGAGGCCGAGGCAGGCGGATCGTAAGGTCAGGAGTTTGAGAACAGTCTAGCCAATATGGTGAAACCCCATCTCTACTAAAAATACAAAAATTAGCCGGGTGTGGTGGCAGGCGCCTGCAGTCCCAGCCACTTGGGAGGCTGAGGCAGAAGAATCACTTGAATCTGGGAGGCAGGGGTTGCAGTGAGCCGAGATGGTGCCACTGCACTCCAGCCTAGGTGACAGAGCGAGACTCTGTCTCAAAAAAAAAAAAAAAAAAGTTCAACGTAATTTATTTATCAAAATTCAGAGAACATGGAAGCTACAATGAAACTTAAGAGGTGAGATGATTCTAGTTTAACAATTTTACAGATAATGGCAAAAGGAACAATATATGAAAATTTATCCAAGTTAATACAGCTAAAAATAATAGTATCAGTATGTCATCATCATTATTATTATTTTAGCCGAGGACAGCATCGCCTTGGGTAACACTTAAAACCTTACCTGCTCGAATATAATGATGAACCGGGAAGCTGGTGGCAGTGTATATGCTAACACAACATATGTTGGTCCAAAACCTAGAACTCCAATCTGGAAGATCATGAAAAGAAAGCCATGGAAGAGAGAACGGATCAGCGGATGAGAACTCTTGCTATAGCCAGTGGCCCAATGTTGAAACAGAAAATAGGGAACTGAAAATGTAGACAGGAACATGATCCACCAGGTCCAAACAACGGTAGGAAATTTGCCAAAAGCATAAGACAGGAGGCTGAACTCAAGCACCAGCCTGGGGAGAAAAGGTACAGAAAAAGAACATAGAGGTGAATTTTTAATATACACTGAGTTCACAGAATTTAAAAGTTTCAAACACCAAACTTTCAACCTTAGGAAACACCACAACGTTAATACGCTGAAGTCATGGATGTAATAGTTCTGCTAGTTAGAGATCTGCTTCTAACCATCTGCTTTACAATATATATATATATATCAACAATATATGTTCTTTAGAAACAAGTTTTCTAAAAGCCCTAAGATAAATACAGTCTTCAAACTTAAGATATCTAAGATAATTGGACTTTGAACTTCTGAAAGATTAGATTCTCACATTAATTTTCTAACTGTAAAATATTCTATGGAAAATATTCAAACAGCAATCGTTCTTATGTACAAAAGATGATTTTTCAGAAGAAATAGGTACAATTTAAAAATATGTTAATATACTATACCATTATCTCCAAATTTAATTTTCAAAAAAAGTACATAATTCAATCCATGATTACCACGCTGTCATTTTTTAAGCTACAATTTGAGTTTTAAAATTTTATTTTGAGATCGGGTCTCCTTTGCATCCAGGCTGGAGTGCAGTGGCACAAACACAGCTCCACTGCAGCCTCAACCTCCCTGGCTCAAGCGATCCTCCTATCTCAGCCTCCTGAGTAGCTGGAACTACAAGTGTCTGCCACCACGCCCAGCTAATTTTTAAATTTTTTGTAGAGATGTTGCCCAGGCTGGTCTCCAACTCCTAAGCTCAAGTGATCCTCCCGCCTCGGCCTCCCAAAGTGCTGAGATTACAGGCACAAGCAACCATGCCTGGCCTATAATTTGACTTTCACATTAAAAAGAAATATCAACTTTTTCAACCTTCAATTCCAATAAGCTACTTGTTTTAAGCAACCATCTTAAATAAAGACAATCAAAAAGTTAATAAGTCATATACAGTTATCCCTCCCTATACATGGGGGGTTGGTTCCAGGAAAGTGTGCAGACACCAAAACTTATGCAAATTCGAGGCCCACAGTTGGCCCCGTGGAACCCACAGATATGAAAAATCTGCCATTCTTATATGTGTGTTTTGCATCCTGGAATACTCTAGATCCCAATCAGCCTTTGCTTGCAGATGTAGAACCCATGGATACAGAGTGCTAAACACATTGATTGAAAAAATTCTGCGTATAAATAGACATGCACAGTTCAAACCCGTGCTGTTCGTAGGTCAACTGTGTATAAAGTTCTCCCATTTGGGAAAATTACCTAGAAACTACTGAGTATGGTCTATTCAAATAAACCATTTTAAAAATAAAAGTAATGAAACTTCTAATTTTCTCCATCAGTTAAACTTTTCAGGGCAAAGGAATATCACCCTCAAATCTGCTGCTTTAGGATTTCCTGAAGCAATTTAATCAATTTACCCTTTACCAAAATTTAGTGAAAACCTCTAACTTCTCATGCATCAACTAGCCAGCCATCTTTTTTGTTGTCTTACCTTCCTTCATCAATGTAATCTACTACAAGTGTGCTGAGGATAAAGAGAATGAGGAGGGCAATAAACATGTGATATATTGTTCTGATGTGGTCCACTTCAAGCAGTTCACTGTAAATGTAGTTCAAACAAAACAAGTTAATAATGTATATTTAAATTTAAAACACCATAAAATATTTTCTTAAAGCAGTTAACTTAAAGCAGTTGAGAAGATGCTTAATCCACTCTCCAAAAACATCTCAAAAAAGAATGGTCTACATTCTTTAAAACCTACCAGAAATGGATGTTTTCTAAGTAAACAAAGGCCAGTCACTAAAAACAGGAAACTATTTCAAATGTTAAGAATTTTTTTAATCCTATTCATATTCTACTCCCTAAATTTAATATATATTAAGTACTACCTATTTCCAAAATGTTAAAATTGACATGAGTTTCTATAATGTTGATCATGATGATGATGATAACCAATTACTACCCTACACGTCTATAAAACTCAACCATTTACAAAGATTTTACCTTCTCATTGACTTTTGTATTTAAGACTGGTCTAATTTTCTTTTAGAATATAACAATAATATAGATGACTTTTCCTAAATAATCTTTTATATCTGACTAAAACAGGTTTTTAAACTTGTTTTAACTTGTTTTTGGAAAGATAATGCTAATCTTTTAAATGATTTTGAGTAATCTAATATACTACTACTCAATCTCTGGACCAAGGATCTTCACAGTCTAATAAAAACTCATCTAAGCCATAGAAAACATGTTTTGTTTCCTTGGTTAAAAATTTTTTAATATGTAATTTTGTTTATTTTTCATGTATAAATTCTATCATTAAAATCCTAATTATAATGTTTAAAATAAATTTTCTTTTCCCTTTTATGTGAAAAGCCTGCGTTTTCCCCCAGATGTAAATTTTAAAAGATTAATTCCTTCAAACTACAGTGTAACAGAACACTTAACACTATACATTACATGCTTAGAAAACCGGCCTTCTTATCTAGGGGAAGTAGTAAACATCAACTTGACTCACAGAAAGTAACTTTTGATAAGCATAAGATGTCTTTTTAAAGAAAAGTACACTTTTTTTTTTATTGAGACAGTCTTGCTCTGTCACCCAGGCTGGAGTTGCTGGGTGTTGCACCTGGTGCTCAGGCTGGAGTGCAGGGGCACAATCTCAGCCCATGGCAACCTCCACCCTCCCGGGCTCAAGCGATCCTCCTGTCTCAGACTCTTGAGTAGCTGGGATTACAGGCATGCACCACCAAGCCTGGCTAATTTTTTGTATTTTTTGTAGAGAGAGACTTGCCATGTTGCCCAAACTGGTCTTGAACTCCTGGACTCAAGCGATCTGCCTGTCTCAGCCTCCCAAAGTGCTAGGATTACAGGTGTGAGTCACAGTGCCAAGCCCAGATAACCATTCTTATCCCTAACTCCTCTTTTGAAACTAGATACAGAACCAAAAGATCAGAAAGGAGCAAGAGAGAGCATACAAGAAAAAAACCCACTAATGATTTATACAGATACAGAACTCATTACATGTCCATATACTAAGCAATGATTCTATCAGAATAGTTTTTTAAAAATCAAACATATTTAAAAACAACTAAAAATACTCACTCTAAGAGAGAGCGCCTTGCAATAAAAATCTTTCCTTGTTCTGGAGGTGCTCTCAAATCCCTGAGAAGAGGAAAAATTAAAACAAGATATAAGTACTTCAAGTATTATAAGAAATCTAATCCCACAGACAAGAGAATATACCAATAACACCATCTAACATTAATTGACCAATGACCTTTTCACTACTAGGATTACAGATGCCCGCCACCATGCCCAGCTAAAACAGATCCAAATATTGTGTTACAGTTTTATGTATGTTACTTCATTTACCCTCTCTGTGAGGCAGGTACACACACAACTCTTAAGAAGGGAAAGCTTGCCACACCCAGCCCCTATGGACTTTGGCAATCACTTTTCCTTCTTGTAGAGAATGGCAAGGTCGCCACACTCAGCCCCTATGGACTTTGGCAATCACTTTTCCTTCTTGTAGAGAATGGAAAGGTCGCCACACTCAGCCCCTATGGACTTTGGCAATCACTTTTCCTTCTTGTAGAGATCCCCTAAGGTCATAGACAGGCCTCTAAGCACACTCTACTCCAGGTCATATATACTGTTACTGATCTGTCCTCTGAAACTGCACTGATGTTTACCATACCCTTCCTGATATCAAGGGACTTCCAGCAACTCCCAACAGCCTCCTGATCTTAAAGGTTGCTGCAAGTTACTAAAAACTCCCATTTTAACATCTTGCTTATCTTCTTTAGGGCTTTTCGTACTACTACCAGCACTTAACTATAATTGGTCAAAACTATTCTCCAGAACATCAGTCTATGCCTCCAAACAGGGGCATAAAACTGAGAAGAGCATGGAATGGCAAGTTAACACATATTAGCCTTTGATAGCCTTCACTCGATTATTCTGGATGAACCATCAATTAGAAAAGTATATACTAATCGCATTGTACTTTATTACAACAATTGTATAGCAAATAGAGAGGCACGTAATGATATGATTTTTTTTTTTTTGAGTCAGTCTCACTCTGTTGCCCAGGCTGAAGTGCAGTGGCGTGATCTCAGCTCACTGCAACCTCCTTCCCCCGGGTTTGAGTGATTCTCCTGCCTCAGCCTCCCGAGTAGCTGGGATTATAGGCACTTGCCACAGCACCCGGCTAATTTTTGTATTTTTAGTAGAGACGGGGTTTCACCATCTTGGCCAGGCTGGTCTTGAACTCCTGACCTCGTGATCCACCTGCCTTGGCCTCCCAAAGTGCTGGGATTACAGGCGTGAACCACCATGCCCAGCCATTATATGATTAAGAGCAAGGACTCTAGAGCTAGACTCTAGGTTCAAATCCCTGCTATGTATTAATTAAGTACTCTGTGCTTTAGTTTCCTAATCTGTAACATGCAGATAGTTACAGTTATCTGTCTCATAGGATCACTGTTTGGTTTAAATGAATTCATCATGTAGAGCACTCAGCAAGTGTTGGCTATGTTGTTTTATTAGTCAGTATTTTTTTTTTTTTTTGGAGACAGGGTCTCTGTTGCCCAGGCTGGAGTGCAGTGGCATGATCTTGGCTCACTACAACCTCTGCCTCCCAGGTTCAAGTGATTCTCATGCCTCAGTCTCCTGAGCAGCTGGGACGACAGGCGGACGACAGGCGTGCACGACCACGTCCAGCTAATTGTTGTATTTTTGATAGAGATGGGGTTTCACCCTGTTGGCCAGGCTGGTCTCAAACAACTGACCTCAAGTGATCCACCCGCCTCGCCCTCCCAAAGTGCTGAGATTACAGGTATGAGCCACCACACCTGACCTTATTAGTCAGTCTTTTTTTTTTTTTTTGGAGACAGAGTCTCTCTCTGGAGTGCAGTGGCATGATCTCTGCTCACTGCAACCCCCGCCTCCTAGGTTCAAGCGATCCTCATGCCTCAGCCTCCTGAGTAGCAGCAATTACAGACGCCCGCCACCACGCCCGGCTAAATTTTGTATTTTTAGTAGAGACAAATGGTTAAATAACCATGTTGGCCAGGCTAATCTTGAACTCATGACCTCAGGTGTTCCACCTGCCTCAGCTTTCCAAAGTGCTGGGATTACAGGCGTGAGCCACTGTGCCCGGCATTAGTGTTAAAAGAGGTATGCATGTATGTTATAATTTATACGTAAAGACAAAGAAATCCCCATCCTCCTTCAAATGGTTAAGTAACTTTCCCAATGTAACACACAGCCAATAGAAAGTGGCACCAGGGTGTGAACTCAAGCATATTTGCCGCAGTCCATTTTCACCATTGAACTATACTGAGTAGATGTTTGCATTAAAAGAAAATAGCACATACTTACTTCGCTCTATGGTTGTTTTTCTCTCCTTCAAGAACAGAAAAGGTTGTGAGAGCGCACCCACCATTATCTAATGATGCTGACTTTTCAATGAGATTGGTCACAAAATCATCAAAGTGACTGCCAACTTCCTTCATAAAAAATGGCTTCAATTCCTAGAATTTTAAAACAAAGAAAAAGATGGGGAACTAATACATGCTTGTGAGTCATTAGCATTTCTCTAAAGGGCTCCCTTAAACAGAGCTGGATCAAAAGAAAGACATAGTGAGTTCGCAGGAGTAAAAGCAAAAAATCAATTCCTGTATCTGACTTGAAGTTTCAGAAACAGCTACCTAAAAGGCAACATAGTGATTTATACCCTTTTAAAATGTATACCCCTTGTAAGCATAAAACAAAATACCTCAGCCTCCCAAGTAGCTAGGATCACAGGTGTGCGCCACCACTGCCGGCAAATATTTTATTTTTTGTAGAGATAGGGTCTCCCTATGTTGCCCAAGCTGAACTCTAGGGCTCAAGCAATCCTCCCGCCTCAGCTTCCCAAAATGTTAGAATTACAGGCAGGCGGCACTGTGCCTTATCCACACGTTATAATTACCATGATTCTAAGTTCTCTTTTTTTCTTTTTTTTTTTTTTTGAGATGGAGTTTTCCTCTTGTTGCCTAGGCTGGAGTGCAATGGCACGATCTCGGCTCACCGCAACCTCCGCCTCCTGGGTTCAAGTGATTCTCCTGCCTCAGATTCCCGAGTAGCTGGGACTACAGGCATGCACCACCACACCTGGCTAATTTTGTATTTTTCGTAGAGACGGGGTTTCTCCATGTTGGTCAGGTTGGTCTCCAACTCCCAACCTCAGGTGATCCGCCCACCTCGGCCTCCCAAAGTGCTGGGATTACAGGCACGAGCCACCGCACCTGGCCCAGTATTGTAAATTTCTTTCACAATCTCCCTCATCTATGACCCCAACCTCTGACACCTCAGACGGTACAGAATGTTACTTATAAGGTAACTATTTTAATATGATCAATTCATGTATTTTCTTTTCTTGAAGTAACATTCATATGTGAGTAGTTTAGGTATCCATATGCGAGACAAAATAACAAACCACAAAAAAAGCCATATTTACTCATTTCTGCTTGCCAACACAATTTCACAAAGTTCTTGACTCTATGATGATACACAGCTTTCCAAATACTTTTAAGACAAAATAAAACACACACTCCCCCCACATATCTTGCCTAAGTCACTATATTCCTTGAAGATAATAACCTTGCCTTTTCCTATAAATGACAGTTAGTAATTACACTTCTATAATCTATAACCAAATATACTCTTACACCAAACCTTAACATATTCTACTCTAATATAACTTCTAACTTCTAAACAAACGTAACATAATTTTACATATGCGAAACCCCCACCACCTATACATAAACAGTAGACTAAAATACAGTGCCAGAAAAGGCTAACAAAACCTCTCTAAAAGACTACTCCCAGGCAGCAGGCTCTGTCTACAATTCTCAATAAGACTTCTAAATACAATAACTTTAATTCTTAAAAAGCTTTTCTTTAGTTGACAATCACAGCGACTATGAAGGGGCTCAAGAATAGACTGCCCAGGGTCATCTGGAGCATTGCAAGGAACTGCAGCCTTGGTATAGCACAGGCCCCTTGAGCCCCTCTGGCTCCGCCATGGTTGCAGCCGACTGGGTGAGCTTCTGACCTCCCATTTGGTTGACAGTCCTGAATATTATTCAGCTAGCTGCTTTCACCACTTGACAAAAAATGAGTTCTTCCTTGAAACTTTTTTTTTTTTTTTTTTTGAGACGGAGTTTCACTCTTATTGCCCAGGCTAGAGGGCAACGGCATGATATTAGCTCACCGCAACCTCCACCTCCCAGGTTCAAGCAATTCTCTTGCCTTAGCCTCCCAAGTAGCTAGGATTATAGGTATGCACCACCACACCCAGCCCATTTTGTACTTTTAGTAGAGATGAGGTTTCTCCATGGTGGTCAGGCTGGTCTCAAACCTCAGGTGATTCGCCCACCTCGGCCTCCCAAAGTGCTGGGATTACAGATGTGAGCCACCGTGCA
This sequence comes from Pan troglodytes, assembly GCF_028858775.2. Taxonomy (NCBI): domain Eukaryota; kingdom Metazoa; phylum Chordata; class Mammalia; order Primates; family Hominidae; genus Pan; species Pan troglodytes. Next base: position 69,786,935 of record NC_072398.2, read on the forward strand.
CCGCCTGAAACTTTTACCTTTTTAGAGATGTGGTCTCACTATGTTGGCCAGACTGGTCTTGAACTCCTGGCCTCAAGTGATCCGCCCACCTCAGCCTCCCAAAGTGCTGGGATTACAGGTGTGAGCCACTGTGCCCAGCCAAGACTTTGTTTTTTTTTTTTTTTAGAAGAGGAATATCCTAGTTAAAAGATACTATGAAGAAAAAGATATGTGAGGCTGTCTGATTGGCCAGGTTGTACAGGTGTTTTCCCTTTCAATTTGATTCTATAAATGAAGCTCGGCAGGATAGAAACTATTACACATGGATAACGGTCTGGAACTGAAAACACACAGGATAGCACCTGACACAGTTGTCACTCTCCAGGTATTCATTGTTCCAACCTCTCCCCCTCAGTCTGAGCTAACCTATGAGGAACAATAAAACAATGTACAATAAAAATTGTAATTTAAGCAAATCCTATCATTTAGTCCTTTTATTGTTAAAAGGTAACTAAACCTACCACATTCCTTTACATGGCATTATAATTACATGCCTAATGTTCATTTCCTAATGCCCTTCTCCTCTTTCTCTGAGGAATTAAAGTTGATAGAAGGTGCTGCCACTGGGGCACAAGGAAGAAAGAACTCTGCTCTGTGGACGCTTACATTTCCTGAATCTCCTCCTTTCACAGATCCTAGCAGTGATGACAATAACGAGTAACTGCTTATTATTGTTACTCCCTTTGTAAGAGGGAATACTAAGAAATACAGTACAAGAAACAGTCCACTTCTGCCTTCTGACTTCTATCACATGAAACTTGTTAATTAGAACTCAGTATGTGATCACTAATAAATCTGAATAATGTCTGGTATCAGTAACCTGAAAATAATGTTGAGGTTATAGTCTTTCTAATTTGCTTATCTTTTCAATCTCGTATCTACTGATATTAATTTCATGCAGCCAGTGGACTCTGACAGCCCTAGCACCATGACAGATGGATGGAGAGAAGGAAGGAAGGGAGAAGCGGCAGAAGGGAGGAGGCAGTTAAGTAGAAACTAAAAAAGGTGCTTTTTTAGGTAATCTAGTAAACTACATTTTTAGAGCTTAAGGAAACCTTTTGTATTAAATAAGCAGCTGAATTAGATAACCTCTAAGATTCCAAGAACAGGGATCAACCATGATACAAAGACCCTATGGTTGGAACACATAGTTAAAGGAACAAATGATAATGATCAGAGATAAGGCTGGAAAAGCAAGTAGGGACTAGATCATGGACCTTTAAGCCATTTTAAGAATTTTTTATCCTAAAGACATCTGGAAGCCAATGACATTTTAAGCACAAGATTTGTAAACATGTTCAGATTTGCATCTTAGAAAGATAACTCTTCTACCTAAAAAGGCTTCCAGGCAGAGATTACTTTGGACTGAGTATTACAATGAAAAAAGGTCAGGGTCATTTATGGGTAAATAACTCTTTCAAAGGTACAGAGACATAAAACAATCTTAAAGTATGCTGAAAGAAAAAAACAAAGTAAACCAATCAGTAAATAATAATATTTTCAGTGTCTCAAAAAAAAAGTAGGTCCCTTGATCACAATTTCTTCATAAATGGTTTTAAAGAACATTAACTCCACAAGGTCATATATTGCTAGTCTAAAAATTATTTCTTCCTCTGATTTGCTGCCTGTCTTTGCACAGAGAATCTTTTAATCTTGGTGGCATGGTACCAGAAACCTGACCTTTCTGAGCAAAACAAGTAACACAATGGAACAGGTAATACAGTGCTTAGGACTTACACTAAATTGACTCCTCAGAAAGGTCTCCTGATAATTCACTCTAAAGTTCTTTCTATTCTCTCTTACTGAATCTCATTCTTTTCCTTCATTGCATTTACTTGAAATTCTATATATTCAAGTGTATATGCTTTTTGGCATCTCACTGTCTGCCCCCCACCCAACTGATTTTAAACGATGTATCTTTTTGTTAACTGATAATTTTGTATTTTTAGTAGAGACGGGGTTTCACAGTGTTGCCCAGGCTGGTCTCGAACTCCTGGCCTCAAATGATCTGCCTGCCTTGGCCTCCCAAAGTGCTGGGTTTACAGGCGTGAGCCACTGTGCCTGGCCAAAGAACATTTTTAAGGTATCTAATTAAGTCACTGTTCCCCTTGCTCATGCATTTTGCATATAGTGTTCTCAGTTAGCATGAGAACAGAAAACACAACTTCTTTAAAATCCCAGCACTTAATGTAGTACCTGATAGACAAAGAAACCAAGTAGGCATTCATTAAATTGAACTGCTAAACATTCGAGGGCAACAGGACAGGTACCTGTCTACCTTTTGTAAGTGATGAAATCATAAAGCACAATAAACTGACTTTCGCAAAATTATTCAAAATAGACTAGAGATTCTTACACTTGTGCATTTAAATGAGAAAAGGCAGAAAGGAAAATATCAGAAAAATGTATAGTCACACTTGCATAGCAAAAAGGTGAAATTTGACCAGTAGATTGGGACAGCAAAGAAAAATGGACAGCCATAGTAGAAACTGTTATTTGTCAACCCTATCAGTGCTACCCCCTTTCTTAGTACTAGAATCCCTGATTTCTATCTGGGCACATGACTGCTTAGAGTAAATAAGTTTCCCAGTCTCTCTTTGCACCTAGGTAGCCAATGAGATACAGGTGGAAATGGTTTGTCAAAGTCCACAGAAAATTTCCTTAACAGACACAGATACCTGTTCCTTACCCCCACTCCTTTCCTTCCCTCAATTTGGCCACTTGGAACTCAGACGAAATGACTAGAGCCATTTGGGCAATGAGAAGGACCACAGCCTATGAATGTGAAACTGCCTTTGCAAAGACTACGACAGTGAGAAACGTCTACCATGTCTGACTCCATCATGCTTCTAGCCTCACAGGCTGGCCATCCTTGCTCATTCCTGAGCAGAGGCCAATCTAACTCTGGGAGAAATTCATAGTTCAACTTTGATGTAAATAGTCCCTCCCCAAAATTGACCCCCTTCCTTGTTGGGAACTGAAACCACCTTTGTAAGACTAAAGAAAGGCCACAAGATTAGGATTATGGGAGGGACCTGAATTCTGCTAAAACGTAGGCACAGCTTGCCTTTCTATAATAGTTTACTGTACCTAAAGTCACAAGATTTGTGACTTCCCCAACCGCTCCTATGGAGAACATCACTATTATAGAACCTAAGATTGGTCTTCTGAGATGTTTTTCTGATCTTTGAATTCTGGCGACTGACCAGCTTGCCCCCTAAACCCATGACTGGTCCTGTGACCCCCACCCAGAGGCTGACTCTGCGCATGAGAACTGTCTTCCACACCCTTATGATTTCAACCCCAACTAATCAGCAGCATCCACTCCCTAGGTCCCCTGCCTGCCAACTTACCATAAAAACCCTAGCCTCTGAGTTCTCAGCAGCTGGTGTGTATAATAAACTCCTGTCCTTCCACTTGGCTAGCTTTGCATTAAACTCCTTCTCTACTGCTTTACCACTGTCTCAGTCCATTGGTTTTGTCTGTGCAGAGGGTAAGAAGAACCCAACAGGCAATTACAAATGGTGAGGCAGGGAACTGGAAGGAACCAAACCAGGGTCCTTAAGGACCATGGAGCCAGTATCAGCTATGGACCTGCTAACTCTGAACTGTTGACATGAGAAAAAGAAATTACTAATCTTGTATAAGCCCCTATTATTTTGTTCACTATTACAGCAAAACCCAATCTTAACTTACACAATAATCACAGGATTTCTGGGCAGAAAATACTTAAGACTTGTCTCTCCAGCAGTCGGCCAGTAAATCAATAGATAAACACTATCCAAAAACTTCTTTTTTTTTTTTTTTTGAGATGAAGTCTTGCTCTGTTACCCAGGCTGGAGTGCAGTGGTGTGATCTCAGCTCACTGCAACCTCCACCTCCTGGGTTCAAATGATTCTCCTGCTTCCAGAGTACTTGGGACTACAGGTGTATACCACCAGACCCGCCTAATTTTTTTTGTATTTTTAGTAAAGATGGGGTTTCACCATGTTGGTCAGGCTGTTCTCGAACTCATGTGATCCGCCAGCCTCAACCTCTCAAAGTGCTGGGATTACAGGCGTGAGCTACCATGACTGGACCAAAAACTTATTTAGAAGGCGTTACTTGAATGACTGAAAAAACATGGTGAGAAACTCTTATTTTCAGACATGACACTTGAGTCTTTTTTTTAATTTATTTTTTTGAGACAGAGTTTCATTCTTGTCTCCCAGGCTGGAGCGCAATGCCATGATCTCGGCTCACTGCAACCTCTGCCTCCTGGGTTCAAGCGATTCTCCTGCCTCAGCCTCCCTAGTAGCTAGGATTATAGGCATGTGTCACCACACCCAGCTAATTTTTGTATCCTGACTCTTACTCACCAGTTTGATCATTTAATGGCTGGACAATAGCATAAGGTACTGATGTGAAAAAACAATATTTGAAATGCTATATAAGAAGCAAACAGAATATGTTGCAACAATTTTTTTTTTTTTTTTTTTTTTGAAGACAAAGTCTGGCTCTATCACCCAGGCTGGAGTGCAGTGGCGCCATCTCAGCTCATTGCAACCTCCACCTGCTGGGCTCAAATGATCTTCCCACCTCAGCCTCCCGAGTAGCAGTACTACTCGGGCACGCACAATCATGCCCAGCAAATTTTTTGTATTTTTTGTAGACACAGGGTTTTGCCATGTTGTCCAGGCTGGTCTCGAATTCATGAACTCAACTGATCTGCCTACCTTGGCCTCCCAAAGTGCTGCGATTACAGGTATGAGCCAATGCGCCTGGCCCAAAAATGTATTTTTAAGAAGGAGAAATAGAAAGTAATTTTTTTCATCCTTTTAATATTCACATGAGACCTAACATTCCCTCTATAAAGTTGTGTACATTAATAAAAGTTTGACAAATACCAATTAGTAAAGACATTCCCTTTGCCCTTCTTAACATATTCATTTTTCTCTGAAAACTATTCTCAGAGCCAAGGACAGGCATGTAATGTCCAGGCCAGGGCTGTACTATATGACCTTGTCCTTCTGGCCAAAATTCAATTCTCTGTCTTATAATAAATCTGAGGTTCTGAGCTTTGAAAGAAAGTGAGTGGGAACTTTATTATATTGAAATATCTAAAGTATCTAAACTCTTCCTACTAAAATCCTTACTCTTTCCAGAGCTTGAATGTTCATCTTCTCCTAAGATTCTGTGAGATATATTAATATCATTTGAATATATTTTCTTTTATGTCTAAATAAACCAAAGTAGGCTTCTGTTATTTGCAACCAAAAGAAATAGCTTAACATAATGTTAAAGCAAAGCTAGGCCAGGGATAGTGGATCCCTCCTGTAATCCCAGCACTTTGGGAGGCCAAGGCGGGAGGATTATTACTTGAGCTGAGGAGTTTGAGACCAGACTGGGCAACATAGTGAGACCTTGTTTCTATTAAAAACAACAACAACAAAAGCAAAGGTAATTTAATTGTTAATGTAAGTTGGTTGGGACTTAATCATATGAATCTCCCTTGGACTGTTCTAGATCTTTTAAGTCTTGTTACAACACAATTCTAAGGATTTCAAAAGGTCATAACTCAGAGTTACACAAGTTTGTATGACCCCACTGGCATTAGATAAAAAATACATACTGAAAACCTTTTTTAACAAGCATGTTAGACCTCGAGGCGACCTTAAGAGATTCAGTCAGTTCAAACCACTAATTTCAACACACTCATGTTATCACTTCCCTCACTCCTCTTCCCTTTAGACTAAAAGGTTTGCTCAATGCTTGACGAACTTCTTCACACTTTTCCTTACTTAATAAGAGCTCCTCTATCTACACATCAAACTTTTCACAGAGTTCTTTGTTGGTTGCCCAATTTGGCAAATAAAAAATATAGGACACTATATTTAAATTTAAATTTCAGATAAATAACGTTTTAGTCTGTCTCAAATATTGCATGATTACTAAAAAAGTATTCATTGTTTATCAGAAATTCAAATTTGACTGGACGTACTGTATTTTACCTGACAACTCTAGTTCTGTGGAGCTGAAACAGCTGCCGGATGAGATTTATCTACTACCTATACAATAACAAGCAGTGAATTCTGAAAAAGTTTTCGTCAGCTACACAATTATGACGTAAACCTTTAGAGCTAAAAGGGACCTTGGAGACAACTAGTGCAATGCTCTCACTTTAAAGATCAAGGAAAGATGAAGTGACGACTGGGAGGAACATGACACAAATTATAAATGACCGGAAAGATTCCTAACTTGCATTTAAAAAAAATTATTTGTAAAAACCCACAAGAGGAATTAGTATGTGAAAAAACAAGCCAAGTTCATGGCTCTGAACAATGTTCACATACCTATCATCTCAAGTCCTTCCATGTTAGTAAATGTCAACCAATAAAGCTAAGCAACAACTAAAAAAAGTGACCAATTAGAGATCTCTTATAAATGGGATGATTTAAGTAAGTAAGATTGTGTATATAAAGCACCTAGTATAAAAGCTTAGCCTGTAAGAGGACTTCTAAATGTAGTTCCCTTCTCCTACTGGCTCATCTGTTTCCTCGGTCTAGAATACTAAAATATTACAATAGCTCCCTGTCTATTCTCACTGTCTCCAAACTCTATATGCCATCCTGAACTTTCAGATCAGAACAGTAGTCCTACTATATCTTGTTCAAAAACATTGCAATTGGCTGGGTGCGGTGGCTCATGCCTGTAATCCCTGCACTTTGGGAGGCCGAGGTGGGGGGGATCATTTGAGGCCAGGAGTTCCAAAACCAGTCTGGCCAACATGGTGAAACCCCACCTCTACTAAAAATACAAAAATTAGCCGGGCATGGTGGCACATGCCTGTAATCCCAGCTGCTGGGGAGGGTTAGGCAGGAGAATCACTTGAACCCGGGAGGCAGAGGTTGCAGTGATCAGAGATCGTGCCACTGCACTCCAGCCTGGGCGACACAGTGAAACTCTGTCTCAAAAAAAAAAAAAAAAAAGAAAAGAAATTACAATTAATAAACAATGGTAAAATATTCAATCTCATTAGACAGCAAATAATTGACAATTTTAAAACTTCTAAGTCAAATCACCTAAAGTTCACCAAATGGCATGTGATGACTCATTCAGAACAATGCACAGTCTAATACATATAGAGTATATAGTAGGGGTATAAACTAAGTAGTTAGGAATATAGAGTAGCGAGGACATCATTTCAACTGCAATGTTCAGAAAACTGTAGAAGCAGCAAGATTTGACCTAGAATTTGAAGGATATACATTATTTTGATTTGTGAATGGAGAAAGAGGAAATTTCAGATAGAAAGAGCTACATGAAGGAGGGCATAAAAGTCGAGAAAAAATGCTTTATAATCTAGCCTCAATTTTTCAACTTTTTCTTGCCATTGTGCCCCAATAGAGACACAGATGTCCATCAAGTGCCCTAAAATATGTACGGTGTAAGTTTTCTAACACCATTACCTTTGTTCAGGCCAATACTTCCCTTAACATCAGGGAACAAGTCTTGCACAACTCTGCAACCCTTATGTCACCTGCACAATACACATATTAATACGAGCTAAACCAGGGTCCACCATTCTTTCAGCTTTTCCCTTATTTCATTCATTACTTTCTCCTTCTAATCCTCCTAAGTGACCAAGCTAAAAGATTTCATAATTTTATTAATATATAAAGCAGACAAGTACAATATTCTTTAAAAAGTTTTAACTTAAATCCTTGGAACATCCCCCCTTCATCCTGCCACCACTTTCTACCCCTTTCCCCCAAAACCTCTACTTTCCACCCCAAACTCCCTTTCGCCTTTGGGTTTGTGATTCTGTATGGGAAAGATTCTCCTCCCACTTTAGGTTTTCAAATAGAGGAATGATAGCAGAGACAGACTTACTTTTCACCTATTTGAAACTTGCCCTCACAAATAGAACATAATATGTTTTTGTGTTCTTGATAAGAAGGGGAGGAGCAAAAGAGGACAAAAGAAGAATTGAAAAACGAATAACAAAAATGTAGGTATCCTGCCTGACTAGAGAAATAAAAAGGGTCAGAAACACTCTAGTAAACCACAAAAACAAAACTTATTTTAGGCCGAGCGTGGTAGCTCACGCCTGTAATCCCAGAACTTTGGGAGGCCGAGGCGGGCAGCTCATGAGGTCAGGAGATTGAGACCATCCTGGCTAACACGGTGAAACCCCGTCTCTACCAAAAAATACAAAAAAAATTAGCCGGGCATGGTGGTGGGCACCTGTAGTCCCAAATACTCGGGAGGCTGATGCAGGAGAATGGTGTGAACCCGGGAGGCGGAGCTTGCAGTGAGCCGAGATCGCGCCACTGCACTCCAGCCTGGGCAACAGAGCGAGACTGTCTCAAAAAAAAAAAAAAAAAAAAAGTTAGTCACTAAACTTGCAAGAATAGATGTTTAAAACTAGCACGTGCCAGCCAGGCGTGGTGGCTCACGCCTGTAATCCCAGCACTTTGGGAGGCCAAGGCAGGAGGATCACGAGGTCAGGAGATTGAGACCATCCTGGCTAATGCAGTGAAACCCCATGTCTACTAAAAATTACAAAAAATTAGCCAGGCGTGGTGGCATGTGCCTGTAGTCTCAGCTACTCAGGAGGCTGAGGCAGGAGAATTCCTTGAACCCAGGAGGCGGAGGTTGCAGTGAGCTGAGATCGTGGCACTGCACTCTAGCCTGGGCAACAGACTCTGTCTCAAAAACAAACAAACAAAAAAACTAGCATGTGTCTATACGTTAAATATTGTTATTTTCTTAGCCAAAATTATAAATTAGTCATCAGATAAAAAGTTGCATAACAAATCCTTAAACAAGCTCTTATGATGGAGAAACAAAGCACTAATTGGAAAAGACATTCATCAGAAATGATCTTCATCACTGTAGTGCTGGAGGCTTACAAAGGTAACTTAATGGAATCAGGAAAAATAAAGTTTAACACCCTATTAACTAGGAGTCTATACCCACAATTTCAAGTGCAGTAAATACATCTTTTGAGTACCACTTTATAAAGCAGTACCATAAGGAATTACATTGTAGTCATCACAAATATGCCTACAGGATGATGGAAGGAGGACAGGGTAGATCTCTTAATGTTAAGCAAATATGTTCTTTAATAAATTTTCTGTGACAGCATCATCCTTGGACTCAAACAGTACTGATTTCCAACACATTAGATGAAAGTACAAATACTATGCCCCTGGCCTTGGATGATAACTGAAAAACTAGGTCTGATAATAACAAAGACATTGACATCAAAGTGAGTATAAATAATCTGGCATACATTTCATGAAATATGATTACAAAAATATTTCTAAATCTAGATTATTCTATAAATGCATATGTACATACATACATGCATGTAACTAAATAAATAAAACAGGGCTACTTCATCTTCATCACCGGATGTTTATATAGTCAAACTGGCCAACAAATTTTGGAAGTGATCTTCTCCTTGGGAAAACAGGAGTTTGCTTTGGATTTTAAGTCAACTTACACCCAGGTATTGGATTATAATGTTTTTTTAAAAAAGTGTTCTTCGCCCTCCACAATTTCCTGAGGGTACTGAAGAATTCTGGTTTGTAGAACTATTTATCCCCACTTGAAATGATTTCATGATTTTTTTTTTTGAGTTGTTATTTCTACTTCCTTGACAGGGAATCTACTTCTAGATTCAGATTCAACATTTATTGGAGAGCTGCTATTTACTATGAATCATGACAGATACTTTCACAAAGCACTCATACAGACATTCAACGCTATCAACTGTTAACGTGGGTCACTAAAACCAAGATTTGCTGGTAAGAGACAGAAAATGCCAGTGATAGATGAGATGGGAGAGAAAAAGGCAATCTGGATCCTTATGCAGGATGACAAGTCAGCAGATCTTATTTTCTTGTTCCACAGGATAATAGCAACTGATGAATGGCTTAAATAATTATCTGAGCAATTTAGCATTAAAAATGTTACCAAACAAAACTCTATCTAAAACTCTACATTTTTGTTTCTAGAAGAGGGAGTTACTTGCCTCTGCTTCTGCTGTCAACTTTATCTTCTTTGCTATCAACTGTTTTATGTCAATTCGACCTACGGGAAGAAAAAAACATGACTTTTAAGTTGATGGATACAGCTACCTAGTAGCACTGTCTAAATCATAAAGTTGAAAACAAACAAATACAAAGGTAACTGCGTAAACTGTGGTGCAACCATAAAACATGACAGCATGGTCAAAATAACTAGAAGGAAATTTATACATAAAAATACCAAGAACAAAACTAGTAAATGTACACACAGTAATTACAACGATGTTAATTATGCAATGCTATAGATCTGATTCTGACAGCATGGGAAATTAGATTCCCTGAACAGATTCTACAGTTGAGACCACTAAGATGCTGGGTAAAATATTAAATAACGAAAACCTTTTAAAACTTATTGCCAAGCTAGTACAAATTCAGAGGCAAAAAAAAAAAAAAAAAAAGAAAGAAAAGAAAAGAAAATGAAACTAGAATCCTAGGGGACATATAAGAAACGTAAGGATTCTCAACAAATCCTAGAAACCTTGAAGCAACACAGGGTACAGTATTTTTGCAGAATAGTACACAGAGGACAATACTTTACAGAATGGCAAAGTCTAGGGCCTGCCCAAAATGGGAAGTCTAACAGGATACTGCCACGTAAAACTAGGGACCACACATAAGGCTACATCCTCAGTGTATAAGAAAGAAACCAAAACAGAAGGAAATGTGTCTGTCTCTACTTGATGCTGTGCAGAGAGGGAAAATTTGCCCCAAGAAATCATAACCCCCTCACTAGTGTTTGCAATCTAAATTCACACTATCTATGTGGTCTGAAAAATCTGAGATAAATATGTTCTAAAGCTAACCCAAGTCGGGTCTCCAGGCTACTGGCAGACATAAGTGCAATTCCTCCCTGGAAGATTACAATATCAATCAAGGCCGTACAGAATTCCAACAGATAAAGTTACCATAAAAAGAAGAAGCTTGTCCCAGCTATTCAGGAGGCTGAGGCAGGAGAATCGCTTGAACCTGGGAGGCGGAGGTTGCAGTGAGCCGAGATTGCGCCACTGCACGCCAGCCTGGATGACAGAGTGAGACTCTGTCTCAAAAAAAAGAAAAAAAGAAAAAAAAGGAGAGTAGTCAAACTTCATAAAACACACTAGGAAACTAGGCAGAATAAATGGGAAACAGCAGAAACAAAAGCCAAGAGATGCAGATCTGAAAAACTAAAGATAATGGAATTGTTACTTTTAGGACAAAAAAATCAGAATGATCATTATGTTAAGGGAAATAAAAGTGAAACTTGAAAACATAGAAAAGGAAGGCTGGGCATGGGGGTGCACACTTGTAATCCTAGCACTTTAGGAGGCTGGTGGGGAGGATTATTTGTTGCCAGGAGTTCAAGACCAGCCTGGACAACATAGCAAGACCCCATCTCAACAAAAAAAAGTTTTAAGATTAGCCAGGCATGGTGGTGCACGCCTGAAGTCCCAGCTACCTGGGAGGCTGAGGTGAGAGGATCACCTGAACCCAAGAATTTGAGCCTGCAGTGAGCGTGATCGCACCACTGCACTCCAGCCTGGGCAACACAGTGAGACCCTGTCTCAAAAAAAAAAAATGGAAAGAAAAAAAGAAGGAAAACATAAGCAAGTAACAAGAAACCATTTAACCAAACAGATTTGAAAACAAACAACAAGATTTCTCAAAACAAAAAAAATTGAAGTTTCAAATTCAATGGATAAATTAAACAGTAGATTAAACATGTCTGAAGAGAGTACTAGTAAATGGGAATATAGATCAAAGGAAATTATACAGAGGATAGCCCAGAGAAATAGTGACAGAGAATAATAGAGGTTAAAAGACATAGAAGAGGTCCAACCAAACAGGCAATTGGAGATGGGAGCCAACCACAGCTGCGCTAGAGATGGAGGATAGTTCCACAACAAATACTTCTGACTTGGAATTTCTGCAGACTATAATGGAGGAAATCATTATGTTATACAGTCTTAAGGTGAACATGAATGATAAAGATATAATGGTTCAGGCTATGCATGGTGCCTCATGCCTGTAATCCCCACACTTTGGGAGGCCAAGTGGCGAGGATCAGTTGAGCCTAGGGGTTTGAAACCATCATGGGCAATGTAGCAAGACCCTATCTCTACAATAAATGTTTTTAAAAATACAATGGTTCAAAAGAAAGTCTCAGAGGATATATGCCAATGTGCCAAGAATAAAAAAAAATGCCATACCTCAACCAGAAATGATTGCAAAGGATGACAAAGATTATGTCCAAGAATGTGAGTTCATGGCTGGGCGTGGTGGCTCATGTGTGTAATCCCAGCACTTTGGGAGGCCGAGGCAGGCGGATCACCTGAGTCAGGAATTCGAGACCAGCCTGGCCAACATGGCAAAACCCCACCTCTACTAAAACTATAAAAATTGTCCAGGCATGGTGGCAGACACCTATAATCCCAGCTACTTGGGAGGCCAAGGCAGGGACAATTGCTTGAACCCAGGAGGCAGAGGTTGCAGTAACACAAGATCGCACCACTGCATTCCAGCCTGGGAGACAGAATGAGACTCCATCTCAAAAAAATATATATATAAAAATTTGACAGGCCGTGGTGGCGTGCGCCTGTAGTCCCTGACACTTGGGAAGATGGCAGGACAATCACTTGAACCTGGGAGGTGGAAGCTGCAGTGAGCTGAGATTATGCCACTGCACTCCAGCTTAAGCAACAGAGCGAGACTCCGTCTCAAAAAAATAAATAAGTAAAATAAAATAAAAGAATGTGAATTCATCAACTTTATAATATCTGATGCAAATAAAAGGTGCCATGAAGAAAATGGAATAAAAATTGAACTAAATAAGTCTAAAGACATCCCATATTCATTGACTAGAAGATTTAATATTGTTAATATGGCAGTGCTCCCCAATTTTTCTATAGATTTAAAGCAATACTCACTAAAATTTCACCTGGCTTCTTTGCAAAAATTGACAAGCCGATCCTAAAATTCATATAGAAATTCAAGAACACAGAATAGCCATACAAATCATGAAAAAAAAAATAACAAAGATGGAAAACTCACGCTTCCCAATTTTAGAGATAGACACATAGATGATCAATGTAAAAGAACTGAGAGTCCAGAAATAAACATTCACCTTTATGATTATTAATAATTGATTTTCGAAAAGGGTGCCAAGAAAAATGCAGAAAGATTCTTCTTTTCAACAAATGGAGCTGGGACAACTGAATAGCCACATGAAAAAGCATGAAGATGGACCTGGAACTCACACCATATGTAGAAACTAACTCAAAAAGGATTAAATACCTAAAAATATAGAAGATAACAGGCCTTGGACTAGACAATGACTTCTTAAACACCAAAATAACAATCAAGATTAGAAAATATAGAAAAACTATATTGATAGATTCTATCAAAATTTAAGTCACTTTTGTGCTACAAAGAACACCATCAAGAAAGTAAAACGACAACCCATAGAATGGGAAAAAAAAAAATTTGCAAATCTGATTAGGGACTTGTATCCAGAATACATAAAGAACTCTTACAACTCAACATTAAAAAGACAAATAGGCCAGGCATGGTGGCTTACATCTGTAACCATAGCACTTTGGGAGGCCAAGGTGGGAGGATCACTTAAGCCCAGGAGTTTGAGACCAGCCTGGACAATATGGCAAAACCCCTTCTCTACTGAAAATACAAAAGTTAGCTGGGCGTGGGATGCGCACTTGTAGTCTCAGCTACTTGGGAGGCTAAGGTGAGAGAATCGCTTGAACTTATGAAGCAGAAGTTGCAGTAAGCCAAGAATGTGCCACTGCACTCCAACCTGGGCTACAGAGCAAGACTGTCTCAAAAATAAAGTAAAATAAAATAAAAAAATAAAAAGACAAATAGTCCAATTAAAACATAGGCAAAGTAGGCCAGGTGCGGTGGCTCATGCCTGTAATCCCAGCATTTTGGGAGGCCAAGGCGGGCGGATCACCTGAGGTCGGGAGTTCGAGACCAGCCTGACCGATAGGGAGAAACCCCGTCTCTACTAAAAATACAAAATTAGCCAGGCATGGGTGGCACATGCCTATAATCCCAGCTACTTGGGAGGCTGAGGCAGGTGAATCGCTTGAACCCAGGAGGCGGAGGTTGCAGTGAGCCGAGATCGCGCCATTGCTCTCCAGCCTGGGTGACACAGCGAGACTCTGTCTTTAAAAAAAAAAAAAAAAAAAAGACAAAGTAACTGAACAGATATTTCTCTTTAAAACAAAATGCCCAATAACCACACAAAAAGACACTCAACATCCCTGGCCATCAGGAAAATTCAAATCAAAAGTACAATGAGATATCATTTCACACCCACTAGGATGGCTATAATCAAAAACACAAACAACAACAAGTGTTGGCTTGAAAGTGAAGAAAGAAACTTCAACTATCCAGGATATTGCTGGTGGGAATGTTAAATGGTGTAGTGCTTTGAAAAACAGTCTGGAAGTTCCTCGACAGATTAAACACAGAGCCAACATAAGACCTAGGACTAGGTATATACACAAGAGAAATAAAAACATGCCCTCTCAAAAACTTGTATATGAATATTCATGGGCAGCATTAGTCATAATAATAGAAAGTGGAAACAAATACCCATAAACTGAAAAACAGATTAATAAAATGTAGTATATCCATAAAATGGATTAACAATAAACCAAAAGAAATATTAATACATGCTATAATATAGGTGAAACGTAAACATTTTGCCAAGTGAAAATAGGAAGTCACAAAAGACTACATATCGTATGATCCTATTTACATGACAATGTCCAGAACAGATAACTACTGAGACAGGCAAAACGCTGGTGGTTGCCTAGAGAGCGAGGCACGGGGTTATGGCAAAAAGGGAATAACTGCTAATGGGTACAGGGTTTTGGGGAGGTGATGCTAAAAATATTCTAAAATTCATTTCATTCTAATTTCTCTGTTCTGAAATATTCCTTTCTGTATATTAAGTTACAGTAATGTAATTTCCTGGTGTTTAACTTGACTAACTGCAGTATTCTGACTGAGAATCTTTTTCGTAATTTTATAACAAAAATTGGATTTGAAAGGTATGACAGTATTTTTTATGAGAATGTGCTGCTCTGTATAACTCCTGTGTATGTATGGTGCATACTGAGCTTTATTATTGTCACAGATTTAGAGACAGTTTCTTATTTTCACACTGAATCATGGTACCATTATAATTTTAAAAGCAGTGGGATTAATTGATCTCTGCCCTTTTAATAAAATATGGGTAGAGTTTTGGGGGCTTTTTTTGAGACAGGATCTCACTCTGTCATCTAGGTTGGACTGCAGTGGCACAATCACAGCTCACTGCAGCCTCTAACACCTTATCTCAAGTGATCCTCCTGCATCAGCCACCCTGCTAGCTGGGACCATAGATGTGTGCCACCACACCCAGCTAATTTTTTTTTAAGTGTTTTGTAGAGACAAGGTCTCACTACGTTGCCCTGGCTGGGCTTGACTTAACTCCTGGCCTCAAGCAATCCTCCTGCCTCAGCCTCCCAAAATGCTGAGATTATAGGCATGTGTCACCATGCCTACCCCAGGGTAGAGTTAATTTTGAATGCCATCTGCCATTATTCACAAATGAGTTTGTGAATAATGAGATATGAAATATCTTTATTCTATCTTTTTATAAAGTGTCAAGTCATCTGTTATATTATGGGAACCGAGAAACATCAGACGTCATTATGTGCACAGACCTACACAGATAAGTGAATGAAACAGAATGGAATGAATACTGAAAAGTGTGAAACAGAAAACTACAACGTCTAGTTTGCTATTTTCGTTAAAAAAAAAAAACAACCTATGATGATGAACTATCATTTTGGCAGATGAATTTTTAAAATTGAGAATTTGTATTTTCTCATTTACTCTACATGGTAATAGTTTAAGTTTTTTGTTTTGTTTTTTTTTTTGAGACGGAGTCTCGCTCTGTCACCCAGGCTGGAGGGTAGTGGCGCAATCTCGGCTCACTGCAAGCTCCGCCTCCTGGGTTCACACCATTCTCCTGCCTCAGCATCCCAAGTAGCTGGGACTACAGGCGCCCACCACCACGCCCGGCTAATTTTTTGTATTTTTACTAGAGACAGGGTTTCACCGTGTTAGCCAGGATGGTCTCGATCTCCTGACCTCGTGATCCGCCCACCTCGGCCTTCCAAAGTGCTAGGATTACAGGCGTGAGCCACCGCGCCAGGCCAGCTTAAGTATTTTTATTTCAGCATTGACAACTGCTATTGTATATTTTGCCTAAAAAGGAAGATTAAAAGCCATTCAAATTTATAAAAGTAATTTCCCAGAAAAAATACACTGAACAGAAATATTTACTTTGCCAAAATGAACTTTGGAGGCATATTTGGGGTAATTTAAGCTTAATAACCCCTTCCCTTAAAAGCAAACCATAAAAACATAAAAACAAACTCATAAACATACTGCTTTATAACCTGTTTTTTCACTTAATATATTGTAAACATTTTTCCCTGTCATTACATATTCTTGTATATTATTTTCACTGCCCTATTACTGTTTTTATGGTAGAAATATAATTTAATCTTCTATTGGACATTTCTTTTCACAGTATGTCGCTTGGAAAAAAGACATGAAGAATGAGAAGGTACAAAATGCATCTAATCAGAGCTCTATACGGAGAGATAATATTTGAGGTGATTATAGCTGAGAATTGGCCAGAACTGTTGAGAGACACAAATTCTAGGATAAAGTCAAAGAATTCCAAGCAGGATAAATAATCTACTTAGTGCTAGGCGTGGTGGCTCACGCCTGTAATCCCAGCACTGTGGGAAGCCAAGGCAGGTGGATCACCTGAGGTCGGCAGTTTGAGACCAGCCTGACCAACATGGAGAAGCCCTGTCTACTAAAAATACAAAATTAGCTGGCGTGGTGGCACATGCCTGTAATCCCAGCTACTCAAGAGGCTAAGGCAGGAGTATCGCTTGAACCCAGGAGGCGGAGGTTGCGGTGAGCCGAGATCATACCATTGCACTCCAGCCTGGGCAACAAGAGTGAAACTCCATCTTAAAAGAAAAAATAATAATAATAATCGACTTAGATATATCACAGTGAAACTGTCTGACGCAGGGGTTAAAAAAAAAAACTAAAAGCACCCAGAAAGAATATCAACTACGCAAGTACTGCAATTACAACGCATACCTGACTTAACATCAATGGAAGCCAGGAGACAGTGGAATGTCTTCAATTATCAATAATGGCAGAGTTGATGACTGGGAAGAAGACTAGGTCATATAATAACAAGGGCTTTGAGGAAACAAAGAATTTTATGCAGGAAAATACTGAGCTGATATTGGAAGATGGAAAGGACCATATAACAGAGAAATGCAATAAATCCGGACAAAAAGTGATGTTGTAAATGGCAAGGAGAATGGAGAGCAGAGGATTAATTTAAGATATTTACAAATTGGTAACTGATTAAGAAATATAAGGGTAAGACAAATGTCCATTTGATTTTTCAATAAGTTAAAGAATATATTTTTAATTTAGTTCTATGACCAGACCATGGTTTCATAAATGAACTATTTCATAAAAAAATGAAGACAAAAGCTTCTTTCCTTCAACTAATTCAGCTACCATGGGGGAGGAGGATTGGTAAGGAGACTGTAAAAGATTAATTCTCACTACTTGTGCGTCCCTTCCCAAAAGAATCTGTCTATCCATAAATAACACGACAGCCATCATTACAAACAGGCTTTGAGATGCAGCCACTGGAAAGTTAGAAAAAAGATTTGTTCACAGAGTCTCTGAAGACCCCACTGAAAATGACAAAGTTAAGTAAGTGGAAGAAAAATATATTTTAAAATGCTAATTCATTTTCCTTTACCTTCAAAATACCTCTTCATATAATATTCCAAAGAAATTCTTAACTTTCTACAATTTAAAATTTAAAAATTAGATGTCAAAGTCAAAAGAATGCCTAAAAGCTAATATCCACTGCTTTTTTTTTTTTTAAGACAGGTTCTCACTCTGTTGCTCAGGCTAGGGGGCAGTGGCTATGGCATGATCATAGCTCACTGTGGCCTGGAACTCCCAGGCTCAAGGGATCCTCCCGCCTCAGCCTCCCAAGTAGCTAGGACTACAGGCACATGCCACCACACTCACATGCCACCACACCCACCTAATTTTAAAAAAATTTTTTTTGTAAAGGCAGAGCCTTGCTATGTTGCCCAGGCTGGTCTTGAACTCCTGGCCTCCAGCAATCCTCATGCCTTGGCCTCTGAAACTGTTGGGATTACAAGGATGAGCCACCATCCCCACCCACATCCAATGATTTGAAGAACTATTTACAAGCACTCAACTCAAGGCTTCTCAATTTCTAAAACACTGACCCTGAAACAATGATAAGCCAGGACTGAGGGTGATGTAATTTCGGAATCATTTGCCTACCTCTAGTAACACACTAACTGCTAACACTAGGAGTCAGTTATTTGCTATCTGAAACTTAATAGAACCCCTCATAAGTCCATAAGGAAAACTATTCAACATTTTTTCCCTTAAATTTCTGATTTCTAAAAAAATCAGGCTTGCAATACTTATCTTCATGAATAAATGCTATCTCTTTTAAAACCTGCTATACTTAATGGGAATGTTTAAAATTTAGTCCTTGACATGTCAAAAATCTTATTTTAACCAGTTTTGATGAAAATTTTTGTAAAATTATGACATGCTTTGCCACCCTAAAAAAAACCCAGACTCCAGGCATGCTGGCTCACACCTATTATCATCGCAGCACTTTGTGAGGCTGAGACAGGAGGATCACTTGAAGCCAGGAGTTTGAGACCAGCCTGAGCAACAAAGCGAGACCCCCCCCATTCTCTACAAAAAAATAAAACAAAAATGTACTTTACCCTACATAATCTTCGGGACAAGTAAGAGAGATCCATTGTTGTACTATACTATTATAGTGATATCTTTAGCAAAAACGGAAATGTGGAGTGCAATCAGGCCCCACTCAGCAGTCCTGGGGAGCTGTGCCTTTCTACCTAGGCTGCTTCCACAGGGTTCTCCCTAACAAGCCTACACTTCTATTACTATAGTCAATCTACCGCCAAAGCTACACAGAAGAAAAGACACAAATAACCAGGCTTGTTAAATTGGTAACTAATTTACTCAATTTATATACTCATGCATTAAGTAAAAGCCCACTGAGGACCCAATACATGCAGGGCAAACCCTCCCTTCAGGATCTCAGGAGAAAACTACAAATAGGGAAAAGGACAATACAGAGGAGCGCTGTGGGAGAATGAGGGGTGTAGGAGGCTTTTGCAGAGGAGTCAATATTTGAACTGAGTCTCAAATAATAAAGAAAAATTATGGTGAACAAATGCTAGAAACATTATTCCAGGCAAATGAATGAAGCATGAAGACTTGTTGGATTTTTCTGAGGCCTGAAGCTCAGTCAGATGCCTCTTAATGCCATGCTCTCTTTTCTTGACAATATTGTATTTAATAGGCTTTGGCCTAAGGGAAGCTTATCTACTTACTTTCTAGGCCACCAGTTACATTCCCGATCAGTGTCGTCCTATAAACATACAATGTGTGGCCAGGCGTGGTGGCTCACACCTGTAATCCCAGTACTTGGGAGGCCGAGGCAGGCAGATCACCGGAGGTCAGGAGTTCGAGACCAGCCTGACCAAAATGGGGAAACCCCGTCTCTACTAAAAATACAAAATTAGCCAGGCGTGGTGCCGCATGCCTATAATCCCAGCTACCTGGGAGGGTGAGGCAAGAGAATCGCTTGGACCTGGGAGGCGGAGGTTGCGGTGAGCAGAGATCGCACCATTGCACTCCAGCCTGGGCAACAAAAGCAAAATTCTGTCTAAAAAAAAATATATATATATATATACACATATAAACACATACATACACATAAAATGTGAATCACCATGTGTAATTTTAAAATTTTTAGGAGCCACATTAAAAAGTAAAAAGAAATGGGTGCCAGTAAGTCTCTGAAATCTGACATATCATAACTATAGTGTTTCTCAATCCAGACTAGCCACATTTCAAGTGCTCAACCAGACTATATTAAACAGTGTACTTCCAGTGGCGACCATATTGAACAACGTAATTCTAGATCAAGAGTCAGAAAGCTTTTTCCGTAATGGGCGGTATAGTCTGCAACTATGTAACAACTACTCAACTCTACTGTGATAACATGAGAAAGCACTACAAACACAAAAGAATGAACATGGCCACGTTTGCCAACTTTGTTCTAGATGGCCAAGTTTACTGTGTAAATCTGGTTGGCAAATAAAACAGACAAGTACACACACATTTTTTTATAATGTAACACAGCCATGGTGAACACTGCCGGTTGCTTCCCAAATAAGGACATGCATGTCACTGCCTTTGCGAGAAACTGATTTAAAAATGGGCCTGGGTATCAGGCAGCAAAGAGATGACCCACTCAAGCTTATTGACTGGGAAAAATTTAAAGAGGTCCTTTTTGTAAGTGTGTGGTCAGAGTTGAAGAAAAGCAACAAAGGATGGTAATAAGGATGATATGGAATTCTAGGGCTAGTAATAAACATCAGGAAAGCTGTTACCATCCTGAGGCCAGAAAAGGGCAAGGCGGGTAAAGGGTTAGTGGAACCCAGAGAGAGCTCTTTAGAGAGAAATATTAGAAAGGAGCAATGGTTACCTACCAGGGAGAGAACCTTAGTTATAAACACACCCACCTTACTCTCTGCTCTTAGATCTCCTGAAGTTCTCCCACTGGCCAAGCCTACCAGAAACACACAGGGCACTGGAGACTATTGTTGCAGTTCTTAAGGTCAGTCTCCCAGGAAACAAAGTAGCGTAGAAAAGACTGGAGAGGCAAAAGGTAGATAGCCAGCATAACTTGTAATCTAACTGTGGCCAATGAGACACGAGAAGTCTGTAGGGGAATTTCTAGGGAAGGTTTCATCGCTAAAGAGAAAGACAGGGAAAGAGACAGTTTCTCTTCTGATAGAAGTCATCGTTTTGGTTTTCCAGTTTTCTTAACCAGCACGGACTTACTAACCCTCTGTCATTATTTCTATCTGTCCCTTATCACCACCACCAATTTCCTGGACCCACCATGCCACACGCCGACTCCAGAAATTACCCGCTATCTGCCTTCTGATTCCAAATTGCCATGCGCTACAGAAAAAGTTAGGAAAATGGGCCCATTCTAAACTGCTGCAGTCAAGCCTTAGGCAGGCCTGCAATGAAAATATGCAATCTTTGTCTCTGCCTCTTGATGAATTTCTGTGACATTCCTCACAAAAGTAGTTGGAAACCTTTTCCACTTTCAAGTCCCAGCCCCACCAAGTAACTTTCAGTTGTTCAGTTTTGGTACCAAATCCTTAAATGTCTTCTATGTTTCTTAATTTTTGCTGTCTTTCAACCTCTTCTCCAACATTTCTGTGTCAGAGGAAAGAGTAGCCCATCTCTTTTTCAAGACTAACCCTTCAAACTATTATTGTCTTAATCATTCCCTATTCAAAAAGTTCAACCCACTGAGTCAATTATATTGTCCACATTTAAATTCAGAGACAATTTGTTCTTTAAAAACCATGTTTCAGAAATTATGATATGGATGTCATCAGTGATACTGAAAATAAAATCTGTAGTTCTACTAACACTTATCAAGTTATTACATATTTTATTTGTTTTTTAAAAATAAGTAATTGAACATCAAACCTATGATTTAACAATTTATTACTTAGGTTGAGAATAAATTTTCAAGTGAATTTTTTAAAGTTACATAGTAATAGTAATATAACGGCAAAATAACTGAAATTTGAGAAACGATTTTTTTTTTAAAAACAGTCCTTTTGAAGATCACTTAACCCTCATGACATGCTGTACTTTTCCTTCTAATATAAAATGTTCTGAGAAAGAATTTTACACTTCTTATCTTTGTTTTCTTGCTAGCCAATAGTTTCCACCCATTTCTGCAATTCTTCTTTTCCCTGAAGACATTATGGCCTCCAAATTTCTAAATCCGCATCCTTGTTAAACTTGTTACAAATTTTAACATATAGTCTTGCTCTGTCACCCAGGTTGGAGTGCAGTGGTGCAATCCTAGCTCACTGCGACCTCTAACTCCTGGGCTCAAGCAATCCTCCCACCTCAGCCTCCTGAGTAGCTTCAGCTACAGGCACATGTTACCATGCCCACCTAATTTTTTTTATTTTTGTAAAGATGGGGTCTTGATATGTTGCCCAGACTGGTCTTGAATTCCCGGTCTCAAGCAATCCTTCCACCTCAGCTACTCAAAGTGCATGGATTATAAGCGTGAGCCACCACATCTGGCCTCATTTCTATTTTTAAAATAAAGAAACTGAGATTCAAAGAAATTGAACATCTTGTACACTGTCACATGGCCAATAAGTAACTGAGCCTGAAGAAATCCTTGTCTCCTGACCCCTAGTCATGCAGCATTGAAGAAAAAAAAAGGACAGCCAACCTATGTGATTACACTCATAAAGATGACTAAGGAATACTAAGCAGTGACTAATAACCAATTTTCAAGTTGCAGTTCTTTTAATAAATGTTTTCTTCATCTACTTGTGGCAAGAACAGAATTAGCTAACGTGTAGGCACTGACTAGTTTATTGCCTAGAAATTCAAACTCATTTTTAAATCCTGATTGTTTTCTAAAAAACTCTCATTGACCGTGTCTTATAATACCTACATTTCAGCTTCACTTTGTTCTCCACAAAGCGATACAAAAGTCACTTGAAAAGTCACCTTTATGTCCATAGTATGGTTAGGTTTAGGAGTATTTCTTGAAAGAGTCAATCACTTTTCAATCTTAATAATAAAAGGGAAGATAAGATAGTAAAATCCATCTGTAATCGTCTATTGCTCCACTGACCACAAAAACTTTACAAAGTTCTCAACTACTCACAAGTCTGCACTACTTCAGAAAAATGGAATCTGAGCCAGAAACGTGGATTAGTGCATGTTCATACAGAAACAGAGACTTAATAGATAATGTTGAAGCAACTAACTAGCCATTTTGGAAAACTAAAAAATTAGATCCCCAATGATGAATGCATCACTCAAAAATAAATTTCATATGGATCAAATATTTCAATATAAAACACCACAAAAGTAAAAAAAAAAAAAAAAAAGTCATGTTTTCTTTTTGTCATAATCTTGGATGATTTCTAAGCATGACAAAAAACAAACCTATAAGCAGCCAGGCGTGGTGTCTCATGCCTGTAATCCCAGCACTTTGGGAGGCTGAGGTGGGTGGATCACTTGAGGTCAGCAGTTCGAGACCAGCCTGGCTGACATGGTGAAACCCTGTCTCTACTAAAAATACAAAAATTAGCAGGACATGGTGGTACATGCCTGTAATCCCAGCTACTCAGGAGGCTGAGGCAGGAGAATTGCTTCAACCCAGGAGGCAGAGGCTGCAGTGAGCCAAGATCACGCCATTGCACTCCACTCCAGCCTGGGCAACAGAGCGAGACTCCATCTCAAAAAACAAAACCAAAAACAAACAAACAAAAAATTATAACAATTAAAAGAATATTTGATATATAAAAACAAAACATGGCAAAGCATACATACATAAGCAAAGTCAAAAGACAAATCACTAGTTTGATTAAGAAAATATTCAAAGTACATAATCAAAGGATTAATTTATTTAATATAGAAAAAGCTCTTAAAAATAATAACCACCAGATAAGGAATAAAAGTGAGCAAAGGATATGAACAGGGCTTTTAAAGAAAAAAAAATACATGGTCAATAAATATGAAACAATTTCCCCACCTCACTTAAAATTCATGAGAACAAATTTATGCTATATGTATACTGTTTTTCACCCATCAAATCAGGAATTTTAAAAGACTGGTAAGATTATTGCCAAGAGTTGGTGAAACAGTATAGTTAGGAATATAAATTGGCATAACATTTTTTAAAGGAAATTTGATAATGTCTAAATTTTAAATGCAAAAGCCCTTTGACCTAGCAATTTCACTTTTAAGAATGTATCCTGGCCAGGTGCAGTGGCTCACGCCTGTAATCCCAGCACTTTGGGAGGCTGAGGCAGGCGGCGCACTAGGTCAGGAGTTCGAGACCAGCCTGACCAACATGGTGAAACCCCATCTCTACTAAAAATACAAAAATTAGCAAGGCATGGTGGCGCACACCTGTAATCCTAGCTACTCAGGAAGCAGAGACAGAAGAATCGCTTGAACCAGGGAGGCGGAGGTTGTAGTGAGCCAAGATCGCGCCACTGCACTCCAACTTGGGCGACAGAGTGAGACTCCGTCTCAAAAAAAGAATGTATCCTATAGGTATACCAGTACAAGTAAGCAATGATGCTGTTTCAATGATGCTCTCTGTAGCACTGCTTGTAATACTGCAACTTTGGAAACAGCCTAAGTTTCCATCAATAAGGAGCAAGTTAAATAAACCGCCAAGCATCCGTACAGCAGAAATACTACACAGGTATTTAAAAGAATTACATATACTAAATGAAAAGATATCTGAGACTTACAAAGTATAGAAGAAACAAATTGCAGAAGAGATCTCAAATATGATCCCACATGTAAAAAAAAATGTTACTTGAGGGAGGAAGTATTACTTAATAACTTTCTATAGTGTTTGAATTTTTTCAATGAGTATATATTACTTTAAATGTAAAAAAATTTATACGCATATTTGAGCAATTTGTTTAATAAAACCAAATCTTTTTTTTTTTTTTTTTTGGACAGAGTCTTACTCTGTCACCCAGGCTAGAGTGCAGTGGCGCGGTCTCGGCTCACTGAAACCTCCGTCTCCCGGGTTCAAGCGATTCTACTGCCTCAGCCTCCTGAGTAGCTTAGATTACAGGCACCCACCACCACGCCCAGCTGATTTTTGTATTTTTAGTAGAGACAGGGTTTTATCATGTTGGTCAGGCTAGTCTCAAACTCCTTACCTCAAGCAATCTGCCTGCCTCGGCCTCCCAAAGTGCTGGGATTACAGGAGTGAGCCACCGTGCCCGGCCATCTGGGAACTATATTACTCAACTAGAGTAACTTTGGCTTCTTTTTCTTTTATCACCACATCTGTATCAACTGTGTAGGCTGCCTGTATATGCAAGAAGATAATCTGCCTTATTACCACTAAATTGTTACATCATATTATCTTGTTTTAAATCAAGAGATAATTTCTGGTAGGAATATTAGAGGATTTCATGTAGATTATAATTCTCAGTTGATATACAACAGGAGATTATAAAAGCTACCTCAGGAACTGGGACAGAAGAGTGGACAGCACTGCCAATAAGATAATACCTTAATGAGGCCAGGCGCAGTGGCTCACGCCTGTAATATCAGCACTTTGGGAGGCCGAGGTGGGTGGATCACCTGAGGTCGGGAGTTCGAGACCAGCCTGACCAACATGGAGAAACCTCGTTTCTACTAAAAACACAAAATAAGCCAGGCGGGTGGCGCATGCCTGTAATCTCAGCTACTTGGGAGGCTGAGGGAGGAGAATCGCTTGAACCTGGGAGGTGGAGGTTGTGGTGAGCCGAGCTTGTGCCATTGCACTCCAGCCTGGGCAACAAGAGCAAAACTCCATCTCAAAAAAAAAAAAAAAGATAATACCTTGATGAACACAGTGCTACATACGCAGAAAGTGCTTTCATATTTGCTATCCTTGGCTTTGCATAAAAGGTAACCTAAGCACTGACAAGCTGTAAGATTTGTCCAAAATCATTCACACAGGTAGGTCATCAGTCAATGACAATACATACAGTAAGACTTCAAGTCCTATTTTTTTTTGAAGTCTGCAAATCTTCCAGTAGTTAAGACCATTTTTTTTTAAGAGATGGGGTCTCACTGTGTTGCCCAGGCTGGATTCCAACTCCTAGGCTCAAATGATCCTCCCAAGCAGCTCAGACTATAGATGCAAGCCACCACATAGAAGATGTTGATACAGTATTTCTGAGAACGGACATCACCTTTACAACAAAACCAGAGCCCCTATTAAGCATCCAGAATGCTACAGTAATCAAACACTGACCATTTCTTCTTGCATGTGTTTTGCTCTCCTCTTCTAGAAGCTGTAGATGTCTATTTAGTTTACCATCTTGATGAAGTTGCATCTACAACAGTCATGTCATCTGACATTCCTTCAACTACTGTAACTGTATCTATGTTTGAAATGCCTTACCCAACATTGTCATGATGAGGATTACAAGTGGCAGTAGCAGATATCCCACACAACCCAGGTATACAATCATTTCTGACCAGCCATCTGTTTTGGCAAACAGTGTTTTCACTCACAACTGCCAACTGCACAGATGTCTTCGTTTTGAGGTATTAAAGGTGGTCTTTCTAAATCCAGAAAACATAGTCGTCTTTCATTTAACATTAAGTATGCAAGGCACTATTTTTAGCGCCAGAAGTTTAAAGGGAGCTGACTGAAAAAGGTTGAGATGTGCTGGTTTTGAAAAGGAAATGTCTTTATTATTTCCTACTACAACAATCCTCTCTGCCTTGTCACACTAGCATTTGTGACAGCATATGGTGGTGCTGCTTTTTTTTTTTTTTTTTTTTTTTGAGAAGGAGTCTCACACTGTTGCCCAGGCTGGAGAGCAGTGGCATGATCTCGGCTCACTGCAAGCTTTGCCTCCTGGGTTCACACCATTCTCCTGCCTCAGCCTCCCAGTAGCTGGGACTACTGGTGCCCACCACCGCACCCGGCTAATTTTTTGTATTTTTAGTAGAGACGGGGTTTCACCGTGTTAGCCAGGATGGTCTTGATCTCCTGACCTCGTGATCTGCCCACCTCGGCCTCCCAAAATGCTGCGATTACAGGCGTGAACCACCACACCTGACTTTTGGTGGTGCTACTTTTAACGCTTCTGGAACCCTCATTAACAAATACCTTCAGTGTGTGCCATTTCACAATGAATTTAACTAATTTCCACCACCTTAGCAGCAGTAAAAGAAGGAAATACTGCCCAATCACCAAATGTATACCAATTACTGCTTGCTATTTGGCACTATCTGCTTCTATGCTTCATATCAAGTCCTTTGACTTGCTTCAATGTGCATGTGTCAAATTTAGAGCCACTTTTGTCCTCCTGGGCCCACTGGAGGGTCCCCAGCAAGGGCCACTACCCACTAGCTGCCAGGGCAGTTGGCTGGGCACTGAGAGGCTGTTGGAGCCTTATCTTCTTACTTACTTCTGGCCTTTCCAATTTGCTCTATACTCCTATCCATGAAAACCAACCACAAATCCATCTGTACTACCTACCCCTCATCCTCTCTAAAAGCAAACAAAACACCACACACACAACACTACACTGTCTTAAAAAGTCTTTGCAAATGCATATCTCTGTGGATTGAAAGCCCTCTCCCAGTCTTATCTCAAAGGCCAAACTCAAAATCTACTTCAGTGAGACTTTCCTCCATTCTAAAGCAAGGGCTCCCCCAACCCCATCGGTCTCTATTTGGTTACTATAACTCACTTAGCTCCTATTTATAACAAAGGATTTTTTCTATTTGGGTATCTTATGCACACCAACTTCAAGCTCCCTATTAACAAACCTGGTACCCTATCTTACATTTAGATCAAAGGTGCTTAACTGACACCAGATTATTAATCTGTTGGCTGGAAGGCTATCATCAAAAGACAGATAATAAGTCTTGGTGAGGATATGGAGAAATTGGAACCCTCATACATTGCTGGTGGGAACATAAGAAGGAGTAGCTATTTTGGAAAAGTACAGCAGCTCCTCAAAAAGTTAAACATACATTTACCATGACTCAGCAACTCAACTCTTACGTATATACCCAAGAGAACTGAAAACATATATTCCATAAGCTTCTACACAAATGTTCATAGCAGCATCATTCATAATAGCCAATCATTGTAAATAACCCCCCCAAAATAAATATCAACTGACAGATAAGCAAACTGTATCATACCTATACAATGAAATATTATTCAGCCACAAAAAAAAATGAAGTACTGATACATATTAAAACATACTGCTCAGGAGGCTGAGGCAGGAAGATCACTTGAGGCCAGGAGATCGAGGCTGCATGTGCTATAATCATGCCTGTGAATAGCCCCTGCACTCCAGCCTGGACAGCAGAGCAAGAGTCCACCTCAAATCAAAAAACCAAACAAACATGGAAAACATTATGCTAAGTGCAAGCAGCCACACACAAAGGCCACATGTTCTACGAATCCCCTTATAAGAAATGCCCAGATCAAGCAAATCCAAAGTGACAGGAAGTATATTAGCGGTTGCTAGAGGCTAAGAGAAGAGAGGAATGGGACTTCTTTCCAGGGTGATAAAAATGTTTTGAAATTAAACAGCAGTGATGGTTCCACAACCTTGTAAATATATTAGGAACCACTGAATTGTAAACTTTAAAATGGTGACTTTAATGGTATGCAAATATATTACTAAAAAATTAAAAGGAATGGAGGCCTGACATGGTGGCTCATACCTATAAAACCAGCACTTTGGGAGGTCGGGGCAACCAAATCACTTGCCAAGTTCGAGACCAGCCTGGCCAACATGTTGAAGCCCCAACTCTATTAAAATACAAAAATTAGCCAGGCGTGGTAGCACATGCCTGTAATCCCAGCTACTTGGGAGGGTGAGGCAGGAGGATCACTTGAGCCTGGGAGGTGGAGGTTGCAGTAAGCCAAGATTGCACCACTCCAGCCTAGGTGACAAAGCGAGACTATCTCCAATTAGGAGGAATGGAAGGAAAAAGGAAGAGAAGGGGATGGGGGAAAAGGGAAGAAACGAAGAAGGAGGAAGAGGGGAAGAAAAAGGAGAAAAAGGGCTGGGCATGGTGGCTCACACCTGTAATCCCAGCACTTTGGGAGGCTAAGGTTGGTGGATTACCTGAGGTCAAAAGTTCGAGACCAGCCTGACCAACATAGTAAAATCCCGTCTCTACTAAAAATAACAAAATTATCTGCACGTGGTGACGCATGCTTGTAATCCTAGCTACTTGGGAGGCTGAAGCAGGAGAATGGCTTGAACCCAGGAGGCAGAGGTTGCAGTAAGCCAATATCGCACCATTGCACTCCACTCTAGGCAACAAAAGCAAACCTGTCTCAAAAAAAAAAAAAAAAAAAAAAAAAAAAGGAGAGAAAGAAAGGGCACCTAGACCAGGCTGGGCGCGGTGGCTCACGCCCGTAATCCCAGAACTTTGGGATTATTCCCAAAGCACTTACTCCCCAAGGTGAATAAATGTTACAATATGTGAAGAAACATTTTCAAATTAGCATTATTTACATTAAACCAAAGAGGTTGTTACACTTCTTGATTTAAGCTAACCAATTCAATTTTTAACACCTGCACTAAAACCTGGATTGATTAAAACTTAATGAACTAGGACAATAAAGAACACTGAAAATACACAGAAATCAGAAGAATTTAGAATCTTTTTAAAAACTTGGGACATAAAGAGAATGATCATATACAGTGACAGAAAGTTTCAATTAAAATAAGTTTTCTGTCCCAAGAACTGGAAGGAACAAACAAGCATGAAGTTTCTAATGCGTGAGAATGCAGGCAAGGGAAACAAACTGGGTTATCACTAAGTCCCTAAATCACGGAAGGAGAATTCTCCCCAGTATTGGCTCATCCTCCTTTGCATAAATTTCACATTTTATATCACACTAAAACTAGCCCATATGCCATATAAATATGTCATATATAGCTAACTAAGAGCCTATCAATAAACCTCATTATGCCAACTCAAGCAGCAATATTTACATTCCTGGTAGGATCCAGCTGTTGATATTTAAGTTTAATTATATTTAGGTAGGAAAAACAAAACTGTTTCTTTATGAAAAGAGATGAAATGCCAAAGACAAGTCTCAGAAGGTTCCGCACCTATTTGTTAACTAAACAATCCTCAATTTTCAAATCCTTGTTGAAATCAAACCTTTACAAATGTCACTGCAAAAATAAATACCCTGATGCAATAGATGACATCAATTAGAGTTGTGTTTACAAGTCTATCATTCATAATCATAAACCTTGACCTTAACAACAAAGGACTATCGTATTCCTCTTTGTAGTCAGGCATTAAGCAAACGTGGATACAAGAACTAATAAAACTCCCTAACTACTCCCCTCCCAAGATTTATAGCTCAGTATTGAACGGGGTTAGGCATCCCGCTAATTACTCACATTTTACTCATTACATCTATTATGAGAGTAGTTAATTACAAGAATATTACACTGTGATAAATCTAATTATGTGTATGATTTTGGAGGTTTTGTCATTCACTTAACTTGGAGCTCCATAATGGCAAACAAATCCGTACTGATTACTGCTATAGCCCCAGCATCCAGCGGGGGAGCTCAGCAATTATTGGTAGGTTACGTGACTGAATGAATGGTCTCTAAAACACAGCAGATACCAATAGATGTCCACCAAATTAATTAACGAGAAAGGGCTTATTGTCTAATTGCTTTGTTACTAGACATATAAAACTCTATCAATACCCATTTACAATAAAGAATTAAAGAGATGGCAATACTTATTCTATAACACTGTATTTGTTCTCTATTTCACTAATTCACCTTAAAAAAAAAATTAAGCCTCACCATTACTAGGTGTCTCTAGGGACTCCTTTGCAGGGTTTCTCTGGTCTTCATCTTCCTCAGGATTTTCCCTGGACTTTGACAGCCGGTTTCTTAGAGACATCTTCTCTTCACCCACCATTGTATTGTCTAGGAAAGAAGGTGTAAAAAGCTTTCGTATTAGTCCGTTTTCACACTGCTATATACTACCTGAGACTGGGTAATTTATAAAGGAAAGAGGTTTAACTGTCTCACAGTTCCGCATGGCTGGAAAGGCCTCAGGAAACTTACAATCATGGCAGAAGACCAAGGGGAGGCAAGGCATGTCTTACGTGGCGGCAGGAGAGACAGAGCAAGGAAGTGCCACATTTAAAACCATCAGCTCTCATGAGAACTCCCTCACTATCACGAGAACAGCATGGGGGAAACTGCCCCCATGACCCAATCACCTCCCACCAGGTCCCTCCCTCGACACGTGGTGATTACAGTTAGAGATGAGATTTGTGTGGGGACACAGAAGCAAACCAATATATCAGCTTTGAACTAAGCATCTGGCTTACGTGAATTTCACAATACCACTATATTTAGGAGAGGTGAAATGTGATGATATATTCTCTTCCTTTTGCATTAAGCATTTCAAAGCATTTTCTGGGTACAAGATACTCAAGATAACAAATCTGAAGAAATCAGGTCCTATAAAATAATTTGAATGGTTTCGAAGCCCCTTTTTAAACATAGACCCCACTCTTAAAGAACAATTTAGTTGAACAAAGCATTATGTAAAAAAAAAAAAAAAAAAGGATTAAATAGTAACAGGTAACTACAAAGATGCCACAGGGTAGAGTATGATTTAATAACAAAGTCAATGGTAAAAACAATACCTTAAGTTCAGAGACATCAGAGACAGCAGAGATTAGCAGAAGATGTAAAGGTTTCACAGAAAAGAAGGTATTTTAGACACAGTCTTGAAGGATGAGAACTGTGCATTCCATGTGCAAGAAAGGATTAAAACAAGGACCTTATAAGCCCCGTTCAGGGAACCATGACGGAATTGAACTACGACAAAAACAAGTTTTTGTTAAGTATCTACTAAGCGCAAGGACCCTGCCAGATGCTTTAAGTTTTCTCATTTAATCTTCATAACAATTCTGAAAAAAATTACCCTCAGTTTTCACACGAGAAAACAATGATTTAAAGTAGTTACTATCAGTGTCCTCCACCCCTGTACCAGGAATACACCTGCAGTTGAACAAGCTGAATTTACAGGAATGCACACCACAGCCCCAGGTACTAGAGTCTGCTTTTCTTCTCATTACAGTAACTTGCCCAAGACCACACAGCTAACAACAGAGCCCGATTGGAACTGGCATTAGTTGGATCCAAACTACAAAGACCACTAACTACTGGGGGAAAATAGTTGGTAATGGAGAAATGTGATGAGGGAAAAGACTAGAAAGGAGGACAGGAGTCAAACTATAAAGGCCTAAAAATTAGAAGTTTTTCAGGAAGGCAGTGGTGAGACACTTTAACCACTAAAAAACATGATCAAAGATCAATATCAAGATAGTACAAGGTTTACTCTAAAGCCATGTGTTTCACTAGTTGGGCATGGTGGCACACAGCTGTAGTCCCAGCTACTTGGGAGGCTCAGGCAGATGACTTGAACCCAGGAGTTTGAGTCTGGCGTGGGCAACATAGCAAGACCACATCTCAAAATTATTTATTTATTGAAAAGGAGTATCGCTTTGCCCAGGTGGGAGTGCAATGGCGCAATCTCGGCTCACTGCAACCTCCGCCTCCTGGGTTCAGGCAATTCTCCTGCCTCAGCCTCCCGAGTAGCTGAGATTACAGGTGCCTGCCACCACACGTGGCTAATTTTTGTATTTTAGTAGAGACAGGGTTTCACCATGTTGGTCATGCTGGTCTCGAACTTCTGACCTCAAATTATCCGCCCACCTCGGCCTCCCAAAGCGCTGGGATTACAGGCATGAGCCACCGCACCCGGCCAAAAAAAACAATTTTAAATAAAAAGTAAAGCAGTGTTTCACTATGTGATAAAGTTTTCAAGAGTCTAAAGCAAGAAGAAAACAACTGTGAAATACTCATTACATTATTTTAAAGCTACATATATTTAAATTCTGAGACTACAGTTTTTCTTAATTTTTGTATTAAAATATCCTTTTCTGTATAAAAGGATGAAATATAGTACATGGTGGGTTTGGTTGTTTTTCAACTATCACAGCTTGGCAAAGTAAAAATCTGACAAATCTAGATCGGCTTTCTTCTAATTATTTCTGAAATCAAACAAATGAAACAATTGTGGAACAGCAGATGAATATATCAAGTAGAAATGTTATGATATCATAAGATCTAATTAAGAGGAACTTAAGGGAAAAGTCAGGGCTAATAAATCACAAGACGATGCCCAACTTACAATGTCCAATTCTGTGTAAAAGTGACAGAGGAAGCCACAAGAGCACCTATCTCTTCATCAGAAATGATGAGAGAAGTGAGAACTGAAAACTAAACTTTGAGGGACAGCCTCAAAGTAGAAGAAATCAGGGAAGAAAAAGAAAGACGCAAAAGGAACCAAGATGTTTCAGTAAAAGAGGAATTTTACAAGGAATAATGGGAATTTTTTTTTTTTTTTCTGGAAGAGGAACAGAGAGTTTTTTTTTCTGGTCAGATGATGGGGAATTTAAAGTAGATACTCTTTTAAAGAGCATATAGCAAAAGTTTAAAGCATAAAAGACCGCAAAATGAAGCCAGGTGCGGTGGCTCATGCCTGTAATCCCAGCACTTTGGGAGGCTTAGGTGGGCAGATCATGAAGTCAGGAGATCAAGACCATCCTGGCTAATACAGTGAAACCCCATCTCTACCAAAAATACAAAAAAAAAAAAAAAAAAAATTAGCTGGGCATGGGGGCAGGCGCCTGTAGTCCCAGCTACTCGGGAGGCTGAGGCACGATAATGGCATGAACCCAGGAGGTGGAGCTTGCAGTGAGCTGAGATCACACCACTGCACTCCAGCCTGGGCGACAGAGCAAGACTCCGTCTCAAAAAAAAAAAAAAAAAAAAAAAAAGGATAGCAAAATGATTAAAAAATAAATGCCAGATTAAAGTTTATTACCCAAGCCCTATGAAACAGTATAGCACAATGCAATATTTCTCAAAGTAGAATAATAACAGCTGATTTTTTTTAGTGCTTATGTGTTTTACATGTATTATTTTCATCTCAACAGAATCAAGACAGATACTATTGTTATTTTCCAAATATTCTTTGGCCACCATAGTGTCCCATATACTCTTCCCTGTCTATAGAAAGCTATTTCTCCTCTGCCCTTTTTTTATGTAGCTAACTCCTACTCAAGCCTTCAAAGAATCACAGCTGCAGCAGTAATAGAATTAATACCAACAGTTCTGATTTAATGAGCACCTATTATGTACCTCTAGGCACTGTGCTGCTAAACTTTTTACATTACATTTAATCTTTACAACCTTAGATAAGTATTATCCTCATTTTACAGATGAGTTTAGGGAAGTGATTTAACTTGTCCCAAATCAAATAATTCTCCAACAGCAGAACTAGAATTCAAAACAAAGACTATCAGATTCTACAACCTGCCCTCTAATTGCTAAACTGCCTCCAACTCACACCCTCTGAAGTTTCCTTTACCACCACCTCTCATCTCATCCTCTCTGCGGTCCCACTACACTAAGCATCCTGTCACATGTTACATTGTCCTGTAATCAGAGAGCAATACTCTCTGTCTCTTACATTAGGCTTAAGTTCTCAAAGATAGGGATTACATAGTATTTTCTGTAAGACTCCCCCAAATCTAGTGTGGAGTACCTGGAGTACAACAGGCAGGCATTAAGAAAGAAAGCAAATGTATCAGTTAATATGTAACCAATTATTCTAAGCACAAGACAGTCCCCAACTTATGATGGTTCAATTTAAAATTTTTCAACATTATGATGGTGCAAAAGCAACATGCATTCTGTGGAAATCATATTTTGAGTACTCATACAACTATTCTGTTTTTCACTTTCAGTACAGTATTCAATAAATTACATGAGATAATGAACACTTTATTGTAAAATAGTCTGTGTTCAATAATTTTGCCCAACTGTAGGCTAATATTAAGTGTTTGGAGCATATTTAAGGTACACTAGGCTAAAAATACCCAAAAAACATTTAGCCCGGCGTGGTGGCAAGCACCTGTAATCCCATCTACTCAGGAGGCTGAGGCAGGAAAATCACTTGAACCCAGGAGGCGAAGGTCGCAGCGAGCACAGGTCGCACCTCTGCACTCCAGCCCAGACAACAGAGTGAGACCCTGTCTCCAAAAGAAGAAATATAAAAAAGGAGTCCTTGGTAATAAGATGGTTCCTCAACCATCGAGCTACTCTAGAGGAAACCTTACATCAAAAGCTAAAACAGGGCCGGGCATGGTGGAATACACCTGTAATCCCAGCACTTTGGGAGGCCGAGGTGGGCAGATCACGAGGTCAGGAGATCGAGACCATCCTGGCTAGCCTAGCATGGTGAAACCTCGTCTCTACTAAAAATACAAAAAATTAGCCAGGTGTGGTGGCAGGTACCTGTAGTCCCAGCTACTCGGGAGGCTGAGGCAGAAGAATCGCTTGAACCCGGAGGTGGAGGTTGCAGTGAACCTCAATCACACCATTGCACTCAAGATAAGTTAGATCAAGTCACTTCACAACTTAAACCCCTTCAAACATCCTAAGTCCTTACCATGATCTAGTAACTTCTGCATTGCCTGCCACTCACCACCACCCCCTTAAACACCATCAATTTTTTGTTTTTTTGTTTTTTTGAGACAGAGTTTCACTCTTGTTGGTCAGACTGGAGTGCAATGGCACAATCTCAGCTCACCGCAACCTCCGCCTCCTGGATTCAAGCGATTCTCCTGCCTCAGCCTCCGGAGCAGCTGGGGTTACAGGCCACCACACCCAGCTAATTTTGTATTTTTAGTAGAGATGGGGTCTCGAACTCCCAACCTCAGGTGATCCGCCTGCCTCGGCCTCCCAAAGTGCTGGGATTACAGGTGTGAGCCACCGCGCCCGGCATTTTTTTTTTTTTTTTTTTTTTGAGATGGAGTCATGCCATGTCGCCCAGGCTGAAGTGCAGTGGCATGATCTTGGCTGTCTCATTTTCTCTACTCATTACTTTGGCCTTCCACTGTTTCTTAAACAAGCGCACCGGCTCACGCCTGTAATCCCAGCACTTTGGGAGGCCGAGGCAGGTGGATCACAAGGTCAGGAGTTCTAGACTGGCCTGGCCAAGATGATGAAACCCTGTCTCTACTAAAAATACAAAAAATTAGCCAGGGGTGGTGGCAGGTGCCTGTAATCCCAGCTACTCGGGAGGCCGAAGCAGAGAATTGCTTGAACCCAGGAGGCGGAGGTTGCAGTGAGCCGAGATCGTGCCACTGCACTCCAGCCTGGGTGACAGAGCTGGACTCCGTCTCAAAAAAGAAAAGGACAGGACATGGGATATTTCACAATTGGGGGACATTAATAGCTATGATTTGATTACATGCACAGTTTTAGGAGGAAGGACAAATAAATATATTGGAGTACGCCGCCAGTAAGTTGAGGAAGTGAAAACAGTGATCATAAGACTAGTCTCTCAAGAGGTCTAGCAGTGAAGGAATCTCTAGCGTTTAGGAAGCAGGTAACAAAGTGCTGAATGCAGTAGGTGTAGCACATATCTCATTTAACATGTCCATTTTTAAAGATGCAGGAGATTCAGAAATGCTAACAAACTTGTTCAAAGTCACAGGTAACATAAAGCTATTCCCCCCCAGGTAACAAAGCTAAGTAGACAGCTATTTATACAACACACTGATTGAAAAAGAATTTCTTAAGAATCTAATCTGTGCACGCAATTACATAATGTTCAGTGTGATAAGCATCTAACTTATCTTAAGAAAGCAAAACAAAGAGAAATGATTTGAGAAACAAATGAACTTGGAAAGACATGTCAACTTTAGCCTGCCTCCGTGTTCCCATTAATATAGCTTTCAAAAGAGCCCATAAATCTGTATCACAAATACTGAGTGCCTACTCCAGGTAAAGAACTTTGCCACATCACCCTTAGATTCAGTGGTGGAAAGGGGACACAACTGTGGATAGAATTTACAATCCAGAGCAAAAAAAATTTCCCTCTGGCATCCAAAGGTTGGCCCTAACACAACACTACAACTTTTACATATCACAGAACTAGGTCTTTAAGTAATTAGCAAAACTAAAGAACAAGAACAAATTCTCATTTACATCTGTATGGTTAGTATAATCTCTTATTAACCAATGTGGCAAAAAAATGCAAAACAAAGCCATCCTCTTAGAAAAATGGAACTTGGCTGGTCTTTGTTAAAAACTTTTTCCCATAGGAAAAAGGGACTCTTCCCTGGTTAATACAGTAGTTCTCCCATATCCATGGGGGATACGGTCCAAGACTCCCAGTGGATGCCTAGAACTGTGAATAACAGTGAACCCAATACACGTTGTTTTTTCCTATACATACCTATTATAAAGTTTCATTTACAGGCTGGGCACAGTGGCTCACGCCTGTAATCCCACCTCTTTGGGAGGCCGAGGCAGACGGATCATCTGAGATCAGGAGTTTGAGACCAGTCTGGCCAACATAGTGAAACCCTCCCTGTCTCTACTAAAAATACAAAAATTAGCCGGGCGAGCTGGGCGCGGTGGCTCACGCCTGTAATCCCAGCACTTTGGGAGGCTGAGGCGGGCGGATCACCTGAGGTTGGAAGTTCGAGACCAGCCTGACCAGTAAGATCTGATCAGTCTTTACTAAAAAAAAAAAAAAAAAAAAAAAAAAATTAGCCGGGCGTGGTAGCACATGCCCGTAATCCCAGCTACTTGGGAGGCTGAGGCAGGAGAATCGCTTGAACCCGGGAGGTGGAGGTTGCGGTGAGCCGAGATCGTGCCATTCCAGCCTGGGCAACAAGTGCCAAACTCCATCTCAAAAAAAAAAAAAATTAGCCGGGCGTACTGGGACACGCCTGTAATCCCAGATACTTGGGAGGCTGGGGCATGAATATCCCTTGAACCTGGGAGGCAAAGTTTCAAAAAGTTAGGCACAGTAAGAGATTAACAATATATTGTAGTAAAATTCACTTGAACATGGTATCTCTCGAAATGTCTTATTGTACTCTGTTTCGCACCTCAGGTAGCTGAAACTACAGAAAGCAGTTAAGTGGGGATCACTGTATTTCTCATTCAAAAGTTCCTTCCTCTGTCCACCAACTTATTCATTCTTTCTCTGGGCCAAGTGCTGGACCAGACCCTGAAAATTAAGAGGTAAGATAGGCTAAACCAGCCTTCATGAAATGCACTAGCAGAGGAAACAAAGCAACTAATTCATTACAATTAATGATCAACTTCTGCTAAGGAGAATAAAGAGTTCATGGAGGGCTTAATGGGGATGGGGTGATTTCCAGAGGAAGTGATATGTGGGCTGATATCTGAGGCAGGTATAAGAGTTGGAGGGAGGGAGAGAATACAGCATTAGAGGTGGAGGAAACTCCTAAAAGCCAAGAGATAGGAAAGAAAATAAAGCTTTCCAGTAACAAAAATAAAGCCAGTGTGGCATGAACCTGGAAAGCCAGAAGGAAAGTGGGCCAAATGAACCAGAGATAGAGTGTGCTCACTCAGTAGGTCTTTATCCTAAAAGACTGCGAAACCTCAGATGCATTCTAAGCATGTGATTCACTAAAACACGTGCATTTCTAAACGATAATTCAGTGCCACAGAGCTCCTTCCAAAACCCATTCTCACACCCAGACAACGCACAGACTTCCTTAACAAGTCATTCACTGACACCGCCCAACTTTTAAAAAGAAAAAAAAAAAAAAAGCTTCAAATTGAATTCTACTTCAAGGAAGAGGAAACCAAGCAGGCTGAAAAAAAGAAAAAAGTGGTTTAAACAGGTGGCAGCCACTTAAATATTAAAAAGTGACCAACAGGCCAGGCGCGGTGGCTCACGCCTGTAATCCCAGCACTTTGGGAGGCCGAAGCGGGCGGATCACTTGAGGTCAGGAGTTTGAGACCAACCTGGTCCAACATGGTGAAACCCCGTCTCTACTAAAACTACAAAAATTACCTGGGCGTGGTGGCGCACGCCTGTAATCCCAGCTACTCGGGAGGCTGAGGCACGAGAATCGCTTGAACCCGGGAGGCAGAGGTTGCAGTGAGCCGAGATTGCGCCACTGCACTCCAGCCTTGCGACACAGCGAGACTCCGTCTCAAACAAACAAACAAAAGTGACCGACGAACTTAACCTAAATATATATACGGAGAATAAAGTTTATATAGTTGTTTCTCACTTAGAAATAACCTTTCAATATACATATTATTTAAATTACATGACCATTAACACTTAGGGAAAACAGAAACTTACCTACATCCTAATATTTTACAATAAAACATGAGCTTGATTAAAGGTTCTGGTGCCCCTACAGATTTTCATGTCTTGCTAATACCATCCTTCCCTTCACACATTTTCTCTAAATCATTAAAAAGCTGACTTCCTGAGTGCATTTTTGGTTTCGCTTTTTAAAGAATAAAACGTCTTCTAATTCCTAACTTTCTTTACTACTGACTTGAGAGATGCCACGAGATTTGCGGAACACCAAACCAGCCTGCAGGGTTTAAAAGGCTGCCCGTGACCCGGGCGCCTGACGGTAACTTTGCCGCCCTCCCCTCCCCAACTCCCCTGCAGTCGCCGAGCCTCGCCTTCTCCGCAGCACAGCCCAGGACAAGGCCGGGCCGGAGCTGCTGCCGCCACCGCTTCTCCCTTCCCCGCGGGCTGAGGCCGGTGGACCCAAGCGGGAAGCGAGGAGAGGCGCGGGAGCACCACCGTTACCTGAGGCCCGCGCCCGGCAGCGGGCACTTCGGCCAAGAGGGCAGAGCCGGGAAGCGGTCACAGAGCAGCCAGCAGGAAGGTCGACTCCGGGAAGCTCTCCTGGCGCCCAGGGCCCGCAACGTCGCCTGCTAAGCTAAAGCGCCGGACAGCCCGGCCCCTACGCCCCCTGCCTCCGAGCACCGCTGCGTCACGCGCAGGGCCACCTCCGGCTGAGCATCCTATTGGTGGTCCCCAGGTTGCCAGGCTCCGCCCACCTCCCCGCCCCTTCCCGGGCGCGCGGGTCCCCGGCGCCAGTGCTCGCAGGCTGGCCCTGGCAACCTGCCAAGGAAGCTTCTCACCCGGACATCATGATACCGGCGACAACATCTTGCTTGACACTTCCACCCCAGCAGTAGAATGTGCAGCCAAAACGGGACTGCGACAACTCCCTGCAAGCCCGAAACGGCACCCTGCGTGGTAGCATGGAGCTGCAGGGGCGTTTGGCTCCTAGGCCGACTGGAAGAAGCCGCTTCTGGAGCTGTGGATCATTGCAGTTTGAACTGACCATCCAGGAACAACGTAGAACTAGCCAGAAGCAAGAATCGCTGGCTTATCTGCACACCAAGATTCGTGCCTTTATCAGGAGATTCCTTACCGTTTGAAAACCAGCGTCCTTCAGCAACATTCAAACTAGATAAGGGGAAAAAACCTGCACCAAATAATAAAACACACAAAATAATGGAACAACTAAGTAATATTTAAGGGCCCTTGAGGCCAGGTGCGGTGGCTCACGCCTGTAATCCCACCACTTTGGGAGACCGAGGTGGCTGGGTCACCTGAGGTTAGGATCGAGACCAGCCTGACCAACATGGTGAAACCCCGTCTCTACTAAATACAAAAAATTAGCCGGGCGTGGTGGCGCGCGCCTGTAATCCCAGCTATTCGGGAGGCTGAGGCAGGAGGATTGCTTGAACCCGGAAGCCAGAGGTTGCAGTGAGCCTAGATTGTGCCATTGCACTCCAGCCTGGGCAATAAGAGCTAAACTCCTTTTCAAAAAAAGTTTTAAAAATAAAATAAACAAAGGGCCCTCGTGACTTCATAATCAAAAGAAGAATGATGCAGAGAGATTTGGGACAGAGATTAAATACAACAGTTAATCGCTTGGAATTTGTGAAGGCAGAGGTGTATGTGAATTTAGGGTAAAAGTAGGTGAAAAGGCAATGATGAGAGGAGCAGAGACTGAAGAGTCGCACTCACAGCCTGCAAACTAATACCAGCTAGCCTGGCCTGACTAATCGCTTCTTCCCCACTCCTCCCCAGGACAAAAATCCCTGAACAAATAGATGAGGTTTAGCAGAACTGACTACTCTCTGTGGTCCTTTAAACAAAGTGGATTTGTACACGTTCCCTTGGCCACCCAGCAGGCTGCACTGTTCACTCAAAGCAGAAATGGCCCTCAGCATCCAGTCGAGTTTAGTACTGGCTGTCATTGGCAGATCTGCTCCGTTTGGCCTCTTCTACAACTGTGATTGCCACGTGTGCTGACTAGTTGGTGACAGGGTCTGGTAGACCCCCAGCTGCTTCCCCTCCCCACTCCCACTAGTTATAGAGCAGTAGGAACATAGGCACTCATTTCTATTGGGTCTCTGTTGGCTACCTTCTATATACACCAAGATGACTGGCCTTTTCACTGTTCGATTCATTCATTCAAAAAATATTGATAGTATTCTTGGTGCTAGAAATACAGTGGTGAATAAACAGAAGAAGCCCCTGCACTTAGAGGCTTATGTTCTGCAGGACTAGGTATGAAAGGAAACAAACAGGTGGCTCAAGCCTATAATCCCAGCACTTTGGGAGGCTGAGGCAGGAGGATCACTTTGAGGCCAGGAGTCCAAGACCAGCCTGAGTAACATAGTGAGACTCCCTCTCTACAGAATTTAAAAAAAAAAACAACAACAACAACAATGACAACAAAATTTGCTGGGAATTGTGGCAGGCCCCTATGGTCCCAGCTACTCGGGAGGCTGAGATGAGAGGATTGCTTGTGGTGGGGGATGGGGGGTGAGGGACGGAGGATGCAGTGAGCCAAAAAATCATGCCACTGCACTGCAGCCTGATCGACACAGTGGGACTCTGTCTCAAACAACAAAAGCTTATGTTTCTAATGGAGAATATAAATAATAAAACGAATAAATGAGATAATCACTGGCAGTGATAAGTACTGAGCAGAAAACAAAACAGAATGGTCAGGCAAGGATTTTCTGAGGAGATAATTCAGGAGCTAAGACCTAAATGACAAGAAGGAGCCAGCCAAGCCAACCATGGGGAGGAAGAACATTCTAGACAGAGGATAATGGGTGTGAAGGCCCCGATGCTGAACTGTGGCTGATGCTGAAGCGTGGCTGTTTGAGGAACAGGCCAGGAGGCTTGAGCATGTCAAATAGGGGTTTGAAGTTGAGTTTGGAGCATTAAGCAGGAACCTAATCACGTTGTTTGGATTTATCTGTTAAGTGCAAAGGCAAGATAATGAAGGGTTTGGGTTTTTGTTGTTTTGAGATGGGGTCTCACTCTGTCGCCCAGGCTGGAGTGCAGTGGTGCAATCAGGGCTCACTGCATCCTCTACCTCCCCAGGCTCGCTAAGTCATCTTCCCACCTCAGCCTCCCAAGTAGCTGGGACTACAGGCGGTCGTCACCACACCAGACTAATTTTTGTATTTTTTGTAGAGACAGGGTTTCGCTGTGTTGCCCAGGCTGGTCCTGAACTCCTGGGCTCAAGTGATCCTCCCGCCTCAGCCTCCCAAACTGCTGGGATTACAGGCATGAGCCACGTGCCCGGCCATTGGTTTATTTTTTTTTTAAATCAACCTATTTTATAGAGAATGACTTGAAGGGAGCAGCAATGGAACAAAAAGGAGCCGAAGAACAATACAAAGTTATTGGGCAAGTTCAGGGGGTAGATGGTGGTACCTGGACTAGGCTGGTTGGTGTGGAAATAGAAATTGAAAGATTTCAGGATATTTTCCCGAGGTGCAGGTGTGAAGAAAGGTAGTAAACGAGATGACTCCCAGGTTGTTTCCTTAAGCAATTGAGAGGATGGGGATACCATTTAGTGCAAGGGCAAAGATGATATATGATTGGAGGGACTCCAAAGCCTGTGCTCAGACTCCAAGCCTCTCCCACCACTGCACTGAAAATCTCACATTACTCAATCCTTGGAAATCAAGGTTTGGTTAAATGCAAGTGTTGACTTCATCATATTGAAAAAAAAAAACAGGTGTACAGAACTTGTATAGTTGCTAGTGCTAAGAATATGAATAAGACTGTCTATTGGAGACACTAATAGGTATAAGCCATTTCAAAACAATGAGATAAGTGTTACAATAAAAGGATGTTAAAGGCCAGGCGTGGTCGCTCACACCTGTAATCTCAGCACTTTGGGAGGCCAAGGTGGGCGGATCACCTGAGGTCAGGAGTTCGAGACCAGCTTGGCCAACATGGTGAAAACCTGTCTCTACTAAAAATACAAAAAATTAGCCGGGTGTGGTGGCAGGCGCCTATAATCCTAGCTACTTGGGAGGCTGAGGCAGGAGAATCTCTTGAACCCGGTAAGTAGAGGTTGCAGTGAGCCAAGATCGCGCCACTGCACTCCATCCTGGGCAACAGAGCAAGACTCCCTCTCAAAAAGAAAAAAAGAAAAAGATGTTAAAAAAAATTCTTTACAGTGGCTCATGCCTGTAATCCCAGCACTTTGGGAGGCCGAGGTGGGCAGATCACTTGAGGCCATGAGTTCAAGACCAGCCTGGCCAACATGGTGAAACCCCATCTCTACTAAAAATACAAAAAATTAGCTGGGTGTGGTGGCAGGCACCTATAATCCCAGCTACTTGGGAGGCTGAGGCAGGAGAATCGCTTGAACCCGGGAAGTAGAGGTTGCAGTGAGCCGAGATTGCGCCACTGCACTCCAGCCTGGGTGACAGAGCGAAACTCTGTCTCGAAAAAAAGGCTGGGCGCAGTGGCTCACCCCTGTAATCCCAGCACTTTGGGAGGCTGAGGGGGGTGCAGATCACCAGGTCAGGAGTTTGAGACCAGCCTGACCAACTTGCTGAAATCCCGTCTCTACTAAAAATACAAAAAAAAAAAATTAGCCGGGCGCCACGCGCACACCTGTAATCCCAGCTACTCAGGCAGCTGATGCAGGAGAATCGCTTGAACCCGGGACGTGGAGGTTGCAGTGAGCAGAGATCGCGCCAC
This sequence comes from Pan troglodytes, assembly GCF_028858775.2. Classification (NCBI taxonomy): domain Eukaryota; kingdom Metazoa; phylum Chordata; class Mammalia; order Primates; family Hominidae; genus Pan; species Pan troglodytes. The sequence continues at coordinate 69,830,770 of NC_072398.2, forward strand.
CGCACTCCAGCCTGGGTGACAGAGGGAGACTCTGTCTCAAAAAAAAAAAAAAAAAAAATGTGTTTACCCAACAGGGTCATTGTGTGGATTAAATTGGTTAATGCCTTCAAAGCTTCACATATAGACACTGGTATATAGAAGTGCTCAACCAATATTAATGGTTTTTGTTATTTTATTTTTATTCTTATTTTTGGAGACAGGTTTCTTGCTCTGTCACACAGGCTGGAGTGCAATGGCATGATCGTAGCTCACTGCAGCCTCAAACTTCTGGACTCAAACTGTTCTCCTGACGCAGCCTCCTGAGTAGCTGTGATTAAAGGTGTGAGCCACCAGGCCTGGCTAACCGCTATTATTATTGTTTATGTTATTATCTTCTGAATACAGTGGGAGCAGGTTAATGATGATCACAGCTGGCGGTTGGAGGAGAGGGAAGGGAGAATGGAAGAAGGCTAACTGAGCCCAGTTTTCTGAACCAGTAGGAGGAGTTTTGTCATCAGGGTAGGGAAGAGGAACATTCCAAACAAAGGAAAAAAAAAAAAAATCAAGGTCAAAGGCCACAAGGCAATAAGGAGCCAGAACCATCCAGGAGACATGAAGGAAGTCGTGAGTATTGTTAAAGGGGCCAGAGGTAAAGCCGGTGTCAGGACTTAAAAAGTTTGTAGACCATGTTGAGACATTCTGAGCCATACTCTTTTTGTTTTTGATGGGAGTGGGGTGTAGACAGGGCCTCACTCTGTCACCCAGGCGAGGATGCAAATCTTGACTCACTGCAACCTCTGCCTCCCAGGCTCAAGCAATCCTCCCATTTCAGCCTCTGAAGTGGCTGGGACCACAATCACCCGCCATCATGCCTGGCTAATTTTATTTATTTATTTATTTATTTATTTATTTATTTATTTATTTTTGAGATGGAGTTTCGCTCTTGTTGTCCAGGCTGGAGTGCGATGGCACGATCTTGGCTCACTGCAACCTCTGCCTCCCGGGTTCAAGTAATCCTCCTGCCTCAGCCTCCCAAGTAGGCTGGAATTACAAGCATGTGTCACCACACCCTGCTAATTTTGTATTTTTAGTAGAGACAGGGTTTCTCCCTGTTGGTCAGGCTAGTTTCAAACTCCTGATCTAAGGTGATCCACCCGCCTCGGCCTCCCAAGATGCTGGGATTACAGGCGTGAGCCACGGCACCCGGCCAAATTTTTTTTTTTTTTTTGTAGAGACAGGGTCTCACTACATTGCCTAGACTGATTCGTATGTTTATAGACAGTGAGGAGCCAGTGAAGGATGTTAAGTAGAGGGGAGTTATGATTTAGGAGACTGTGCTGGAGGCGATGCAACTGGAGGTGGAGAGATCAATTAGAAGGGTGATGTGGCAATACAGGTGAGAGATGATAGAGGCCTAAACTAAGGCAGTAGCAAATTAGAAAGAAAGAAAGGGACATATTTGAAAGATAGTTAAAGTGACAATTGACAGAATTAGATAGTGTTTGGATGGTGGCGGGGAGGTATTAAGGATGTATCCAGGATTTATGACTTAGCAGTCCAGGTGGTTAGAGTTAATGCTGACCGAGATAAGAAAATACATCCTGGAGAAGGAGCCAGAATAAACTTTACCTGGGTTAATATTTAAACTGCGTTAGTCCACCTTCTACTAAGACCTGAAGGAACTGAACAAGAAGCAATGAACTTTCGTTCTGTTTTGACAATAAAGTAGCTTTCACGTGTTTTCTGTTTATATCAACAATGCATACTATTGGCAGAAAATAAAATCAAATACAGAAAAATACAAAGATAAAAGCCATCTAATATTCTATCCAGAGATGCAGCTAAATGTTGCCAGGGAGAAGAAAAGAAACAATGGCTAAGGCCTGCTGCCAGAAGGCACTGGGTTCTACAGGGGAGACAAAAAGGGAAACTGAACAAAAATCAAACCAGGTTTTTAAAACACAAACAAAACATCTCAGTTCTTCAAAGAACCACAACTCCCTTAGTGATACCAAACAGGCAATAAATCTTTACCCCATCCCAAGTATGTATACTTTTGCCACTGGCATTCGCTCAAGCATAGGGAAAGCAGATTAATCTGGAGTTAAGGTTTTGTGATTGAGTAAGACAATGAGGCAAGGGTGTAAACCAGGACATAGACCTTCATTGAAATGTTTCTGAAAACTCTTGAAGGGCTGGAATCCTGTCTTGTTTATATCCCAAAGCACCTAACGCAATACCTATAGGTTACCCAATAAAGGGATTGAATGAATTAAGAAAGCAACTGAAAGCATGAGGTCCTAGAGTGTGGGTCAACCTCAAAGACAACAGGGGTCAGACACATTCCTCCTCTCAGTGATCCATTCATCCATCTTTCTTTCTTTCTTTCTTTCTTTCTTTCTTTCTTGCTTGCTTGCTTTCTTTCTTTCTTTCTAGACAGAGTTTTGCTCTTTTTGCTCAGGCTGGAGTGCAATGGCGTGATCTTGGCTCACTGCAACCTCCGCCTCCCAGGTTCAAGTGATTCTCCTGCCTCAACCTCCTGAGTAGCTGGGATTACAGGCATGTGCCACCATGCCTGGCTAATTTTTTAGACTTTTAGTGGAGACAGGGTTTCACCATGTTGCCCAGGCTGGTCTCGAACTCCTGACCTCAGGTGATCAACCTGCCTTGGCCTCAAAAAGTGCTGGGATTACAGGTGTGAGCTATGGCTCCCAGCCGATCCAGTCATCATCTTTCAAGTTATATCATCACTTGTTTTTCTGCAAGCAGAAGTCTTTATATACAAGGGAGAGAGTAATCTATGCTGGTTAAGAGAATCCATCTTGCCTACATGGATTTTCTCTAGCTCTAAATAGCAAAGTACATTCTAGGCACCACCAGAAGTGTAATGATAGTTCAAAGATGTACACATATAAGGAAACAGCATCAAGAGTTTCTCAAGCACCACTGGTGAATGGATACTACCATCTGACTGTCCCATGTAGGAATGGAATAACTGCCACACAGCTGTGCTTGCCAATGACGCAGTTCATCTTTTCTGACATTACTACCAGAATTTATTTGTTTCTCCAAAGGAAGGGGCTAATTTTCTTTATTAGCCTAATATGTATTGTTTTTATTTCCATGAGGAAGACAGATTTATTCCTTATTAGATAAATAACACAAGCTTGGCCAGACACGGTGGCTCACGCCTGTAATCTCAGTGCTTTGGGAGGCTAGGTTGGGTGGTTCACTTGAGGCCAGGAGTTTGATACCAGCCTGGCCAACATGGCAAAATCCCATCTCTACTAAAAATACAAAAATTAGCCGGGCGTGGTGGTGCACGCCTGTAATCCCAGCTACTTGGGAGGCTGAGGCATGAGAATCACTTGAACCCGGGAGGCAGAGGTTTCAATGAGTCAACATTATGCCACTGCACTTAAGCCTGGGCAACAGAGCAAGACTCTGTCTCAGAAAACAAACAAACAAATAAACGAAACCACAAGCTTGCTGAAAAATTCAAAAAACATATACGATTATTAAGGAAGAAAATAAAAATCACTCAAAATTGAAATAATCACCTTTAACACTTTAACATGTTGGTGTCCACCCTTTCATAGAATTCTTTATGAATATAAACACATTCAAATATTGAATTTTTTCACTGAAGCTTTTGCATTTGTGAATTTTTCTTAATACACTGTTTTTAGACGGATTCACACTCTGTCGCCCAGGCTGGAATGCAGTGGCATGATCTTGGCTTACTGCAACACCTCTGCCTCCCGGGTTCAAGCAATTCTCCTGCCTCAGCCTCCTGAATAGCTGGGATTACAGGAGTCTGCCACCTCACCCGGCCAATTTTTGTATTTTTAGTAGAGACAGGGTTTCACTACGTTGGCCAGACTGGTCTCAAACTCCTGACCTCAGGTAATCTGCCCGCCTTGGACTCCCAAAGTGCTGGGGTTACAGGCATGAGCCACCACGCATGCCAGGCCTACATACTTTATTTTTTAAAGCACGTTTGTTTTTATTTTGTTTTTTGAGACGGAGTGTTGCTCTGTCGCCCAGGCTGGAGTGCAGTGGCGCGATCTTGGCTCACTGCAAGCTCCGCCTCCTGGGTTCACACCATTCTCCTGCCTCAGCCTCCTGAGTAGCTGGGACTACAGGCGCCTGCCACCATGCTCGACTGATTTTTTTTGTATTTTTAGTAGAGACAGGGTCTCACTGTGTTAGCCAGGATGGTCTCGATCTCCTGACCTCTCAATCTCAAGTGAACCTCCCAACCTAGCCTCCCAAAGCGCTGGGATTACAGGCATGAGCCACCGCGCCCGGCCCAGGTTTGTGTGTGTGTATGTGTGTGTGTGTGAAGGAGTCTGGCTCTGTTGCCCAGACTGGAGTGCAGTGGCACGATCTTGGGTCACTGCAACCACTCCCTCCCGGGTTCAAGTGATTCTCCTGCCTCAGTCTCCCAAGTAGCTGGGATTACAGGTGTGTGCCACCACACACGGCTAATTTTTTGTATTTTTAGCAGAGACAGGGTTTCACCATGTTGGCCAAGCTGGTCTCGAACTCCTGAACTCAAGTGATCTCCCCACCTCAGCCTCCCAAAGTGTTGAGATTACAGGATTGAGTCACCCCCCACGGCTTAGAGCAGTTTTAGGTTCATGGGAAAGTTAAGCAGAATGTATACATACCACCTACCCCCATAAGTGTACATATAGCCTCCCCCATTGTCAAAATCCCCCACCTGACTGGTACATTTGTTCCAATTGGTGAACCTGTGTGGACACAGCATTATCACCCAATGTTCATAGTTTACATTACAGTTCACTCTTGGTATTGATATTATTTTTTAAGGGCTTTATTGGTGACCTATAGCTCATCTAGAAGTAATTAATTTATTACCCGGTAACAAAATAGAACTTGATTTTGTTTAGCCCAAGTGTATTCCACTTTCTGAGTTCACAAAATATGCCTGAGTCAATTTTCTGTGTTTAGTAAACTTTTGTTATAATTTTATGTACTTTAATTACATTCCTTTTAAACCTTCACTCTTTGAATATTGAAAATTCCCAGTCTTTCTGGACTATCATACTATAGCTTCTCTTTTAGCCTCCGCGACTAATACCTTGCTTGAACATCTTCATATCTTTAGGCAATTATGTTTTCCTTAAGGTTTAGATGATTTGATGCACCAGGGTATAGTATAATGGTAGGATCAAATTTTTTTCTCTCTGTTTCATTGTGCCTCTCCAATATTGCTTAACCTTGGGATCCTTTGAGGGCACAGGAAAATACTGAGCTTGTTGACAGTGACTCTAAGACATGTTTCTAGGATTATAAATTATATCTCAGAGCCCAACTACACTGTAAGTACAATTTTCCCCTCAGTCTAACTCACGCTTCTCTATGTTGAAGCTCAGTTTTACTCACTGAGCCAGGCTCTTGAGCTTTTTCCCTTTTTTTCTTAAAGAAGTTGCTCTCTTAAAAAAAAAAAAAGAAAAACAGTAATTATCAACATCATGGGGCCAGGCTTACTGGCTCATGCCTGTAATTTCAGCACTTTGGAAAGCCAAGGCGGGTGGATCACTTGAGGTTGGGAGTTCAAAACCAGCCTGGCCAACATGGCAAAATCTGTCTTTACTAAAAATACAAAAATTAGCTGGGTGTAGTGGTACATGTCTGTAATCCCAGCTACTTGGGAAGCTGAGGCAGGAGAATTGCTTGAACCTGGGAGGCAGAAGTTACAGTGAGCTGAGATCGCACCACCGTATTCCAGCCTGGGCAACACAGCGAGACCCTGTCTCAAAAACGACAAAAAAAAAAAAAAAAAACCCCTAGTGAGACAAGGTCTCACTATGTTGCCCAGGCTGGACTCAAACTCCTGGGCTCAAGCCATCCTCCTGCCTCAGCCTCCAGAGTAGCTGAGATTACAGGTGTACACTACTGCAATCAGCTCTTTTTTTTTCCCCATCAGATTGGTATTTCTCTACAAAGTGATGTGTAAACCCAATGTTTTTCCTGTGTATTTCTATGTTCACATTATATGTTAAAATGTTGGATGAAACGCAGGCCCAGGGAAACTTACCTTTGTTTTCTATTTCTGACATTTTTTCTTACCTAGGGAAAAGTGATTTTAATAGGCTTTTCCTACAGAAGTCTTGCAAGGACTTTTCGAAAACAAATTTTTATCTGTGATCCTCCCTTTCCCAGACTTTTTCATTTTAGGATATCCTTTCCATCTTACCTGTCACTGTCCTAGTTAAGGTCATTTTTGCTTCTCACCTGTAATTTCAGTCACAATTGCACCCTTACAAGTATCCACACCTTTATTATTTCCTCAGCAACCAGACCAGTCTTCCTAGAATGATGCTAGAATTGTGTTATTACCCTACTCAAAAAGCTTCTATAGCTCCCTATATCAGATACTGCTAGCTGCTTACTCAATATCCATTTTCCCTTTTTCTTTAGTAACAGAATTCTGATTTTATTCTGGACAGTAGCGAGTGTGCCTGGTTAGAAGGCCAGAGTGGGCTGGGCATGGTGGCTCACGCCTGTAATCCCAGCACTTTGGGAGGCCGAAGTGGACGGATCACCTGAGATCAGGAGTTCAAGACCAGCGTGGCCAACATGGTGAAACCCCGTCTCTACTAAAAATACAAAAAATGAGCTGGGCGTGGTGGCGGACACATGTAATCCCAGCTACTTGGGAGGCTGAGGCAGGAAAATTGCTTGAACCCAGGAGGCGGATGTTGTAGTGAACTGAGATTGCGCCACTGCACTCCAGCCTGGGCAACACAGCAAGACTCCGTCTCAAGAAAAAAGAAAAAAAAAGGGCCCGGCGCAGTAGCTCACATCTGTAATCCCAGCACTTTGGGAGGCCAAGGCAGGCGGATCATGAGGTCAAGAGATCGAGACCATCCTGGCCAACATGGTGAAACCCCGTCTCTACTAAAAATACTAAAACAATTAGCCAGGCATGGTGGCATGCCCCTGTAACCACAGCTACTGAGGAGGCTGAGGCAGGCGAGTCGCTTGAACCCGGGAGGCAGAGGTTGCAGTGAGCCAAGATCATGCCACCACACTCCAGCCTGGCGACAGAGTGAGACTCCGTCTCAAAAAAAAAGCCATAATGTCTAGCTTTCCCTATAGCGTGAGGTATCCACTGAAATGTAAATAGAATTTATTGGATGGGTTTTCAGGAAAACTCCTGTAAAGGGGTGATAACTTATCTGAGAATTGCATATTTTTGTGTCTCTACCCCTTTTTCTTTGTCTAGGAAATAAATATAATATTTGGATCCCCAGTCACCATTTCAGACCACAAGGAAACTATGAGGATGAAATTCATGACTAAGAAGAGTTGAACAGAAAGAGAGAATGAGTGAGTGACTGTGGAGTCTTGATGGGAGTCCTGAGTTGTCTATCTACAGAGTGCTTTATGTGACACAGAAATAAATTCTAATTTTATTTACCCATTTATATGGATCTCCTTTTTTTTTCATGTTTTGAGACAGAGTCTTACTCTGTCGCCCAGACTGGAGTGCAATGATACAGTCTCGGCTCATTGCACCCTCCGCCTCCCAGGTTCAAGCGATTCTCCTGCCTCAGCTTCCCGAGTAGCTGGGAGTACAGGTTTGCACCATCACGTCTGGCTAATTTTTGTACTTTTAGTAGAGACGGGGTTTCACCATGTTGGCCAGTCTGGTCTCAAACTCCTGACCTCAGGTAGTCCACCCGCCTTGGCCCCCCAAAGTGCTGGGATTACAGGCATGAGCCACCATGCATGCCAGACCTATACACTTCATGTTTTAGAGCAGTGTTTTTTTTTTGTTTTTTTTTTTTTGCTTGTTTCTTTTTTTTTTTTTTTTTTTTTGAGATGGAGTCTGGCTCTGTTGCCCAGGCTGGAGTGCAGTGTTGCGATCTCGGGTCATTGCAACCTCCGCCTCCTGGGTTCAAGCAATTCTCAGGCCTCAGCCTCCTGAGTAGCTGGAATTACAGGTGCGCGTCAGGACACCTGGCTAATTTTTGTATTTTTAGTAGACACGGGGTTTCTCCATGCTGACTCTGCTGATCTCGAACTCCTGACCTCAGGAGATCTGCCCTCCTCGGCCTCCCAAAGTGCTGGGATTACAGGCGTGAGCCACCGCGCCCGGCCTCATATGGCTCTCCTTTTAATGCAACTAGAGCTAACTCTAATGAACACACTAGCTACTACCTACTGAATCAGGCACAAATTTTTTAGAGTAGCATTCAAGACCTTACATAGTATGGCTCTAAAGTCCAAAGATTAAAATACTAAGCAAATATTTTTTGACTTGTGTCTTCCACTATACTCACACTCATATACAGTCATAATGAGAATACCATGATTCCTTGGCTCTGTGTCTTTGATAATTCTCTTTTTTATCTTGAATGCCCATGATTTAAGTCTTGGATAATTCTCTTACCTGCTTTGCAGTTTACCTTTACTCTTACATCTCTGCCTGCTGAAATCCAATTCACTTTTAAAGATGTAGTTCAAATGCCAACTCCTTCTCAAAACTCTTATATTTCCACAAGATTCTTCATTAGCTACCACAACAAAGAGCTCACCTGAGGTCAAAACAAACCCAAAAGAATGGCTTCAAAATCTACTCCTGCCTGAATTTAATTAAATCTGCTTATGGAACAATTTATGTCCCCGAGAATTGTTGAAAACAATAGAGCAATTAGTGGAAAACAGCAGGCAATTAGTGTAGCCTAATAGCTGGATGTGATAACCAATGAAGCATCTAGCTTAAAAGAAAAATCAAGAAAGAGTTAAGCTGAGAGCTTTGCTGAAATCACTGCATCCCAGGACAGTCCTCCAAGGAGTGACACAAAAAGCTTCACATTGCAGGGGAAATAGACTTCACTAAAACAGCTATGTCCCTAAAATAAATAAATAAATTAATTAATTAATAATGACAATAACAGTAATAAAAACAAGCTCTGGAGAAGGGTAAAGGGAGTCAGTATCCAGAGTTGCTATGGACTAAATGTCCAGTTTTCAACAACGACAACAAAATTATGATACATGAAAAGAAACAGAAAAGTGTGACTCTTATATAAGGAAAACAAACACAAAAACAGGCGACAGAAATACCTGTGTGAGGGCCCAGATGTCAGATTTAACAAACAATTCAAAGAACAAAAGGAAACTGTGCTTTAAAAAGTAAAGAGGCTGGGCGCAGTGGCTCACACCTTAATCCCAGCACTTTGGGAGGTCAAAGCAGGCAGATTGCCTGAGGTCAGGAGTTTGAGACCAGCCTGGCCAACATGGCAAAACCCCGTCTCTACTAAAAATACAAAAAATAGCCAGGTATGGTGGTGGGTGCCTGTAATTCCAGCTACTCGGGAGACTGAGGCAGGAGAATCGCTTGAACCCAGGAGGCGGAGGTTGCAGTGAGTCAAGATCGCGCCATTGTACTCCAGCCTGGGCGACAGAGCAAAACTCCATTTCAAAAAAAAAAAGTAGCCAGCATGGTGGCTCACGCCTGTGATCCCAGCACCTTGGGAGGCTGAAGCAGGTAGACCACGAGGTCAGGAGTTCAAGAGCATCCTAACTAATACAGTGAAACCCTGTCTCTACTAAAAATACAAAAAATTAGCTGGGCGTGGTGGCAGGCGCCTATAGTCCTAACTACTCAGGAGGCTGAGGCAGGAGAATCACTTGAACCCAGGAGGTGAAGGTTGCAGTGAGCCGAGATTGCGCCACTGCACTCCAGCCTGGGCAACAAGTGAGACTCTGTCTCAAAAAAGAAAAAAAAAAGTAAATGAAGCTATGAGGTCAATGTCTCATCAATAGAGAATATCAATAAAACCATATAAAATATTTTTAAGGAGCCAAATGTAAAGACAAGAATTGAAGGTACAATTGAAATGAAAATTTTTCTGGAGGACCTCAACAGTAGATTTTAACTGACAGAACAAGTCAAACTTGAAGATATGTCAATAGAGATAATGCAATTCAAAGAACACAGAGGAAGAAAAGAATGAAGGAAAGGAAACAGGGCCTCAGAGAAATGTGAGACACCATTAAGTGCATCAACATGTATGTAACGACCAGAAGGAGAGGATAGAGAAAGGAATAGGAAAAAAAATACTTATTCCAAGAAGTAGTGGCTGAAAACTTCCCAGATTTAATGAGAAACATTCATCTAAACATCCAGGAAGCTCAACAAATTCCAGATAGGACAAACTCAGTCAGGTGCGGTGACTCACACCTATAATGTCAGCACTTTGGGAGGCTGAGGGGGGCATATCACATGAGATCAGGAGTTTGAGACAAGCCTGGCCAACATGGTGAAACCCCACCTCTACTAATATTACAAAAATAAGCCATGCACGGTGGTGCACGCCTGTAATCCCAGGTGCTCATGTGGCTGAGGCATAAGAATCACTTGAACCTGGGAGGCGGAGGTTGCAGTGAGCCGAGATCATGCCACTGCACTCCAGCCTGGTCGACAAAGCAAGACTCAGCCTCAAAAAAACAAAACCAAGTAGTACAAACTCAAAGAAATCTACACTTAGACACATCGTAATAAAAATGTTGAAAGCCTAAGGAGAAAATCTTGAAAGTAGTAACTTATTGGGAAACCCAGTAAGATTAACAACTAACTTCTCATCAGAATCAATGGGGGCCAGAAAGCAATGGGATGATGTGTTTCAAGAGCTGAAGGAAAGGGAAAAAAAAGACCTGACAACCAAAAATCTGAGAGCCAGAAAAGCTATCTTTCAAATATAAGGGCAAAATAAAGACATTCACTGATAAACAAAATGAGATTTCTTTTTTTTTTTTTTTTTTTTTTTTTTTGGCTAACAGACCCACCTTACAAGAACTAATAAAGGAAGTTCTTCAGGCTGAAAGCAAGTGGCTCCAGTAATTTGAATTTATGTGAAAAAAACAAAGAGCACTGGTAAAGGTAATTATGTAATTACAAAAAAATAGTATATTTCTTCTTCTTTCCTCTGTTACTTGATTTAAAAAGCAATTATATAAACCAGTATATATGTTCCAAATTGTTAGATAAATGTAACATATTTAGCAATAACCACACAAATGAGATACATAGGAGCAAAGCTATAGCAAGATGGTAACTCTGGAATCCACAGGAACTAATGAGGAGAACAAGAAATGGTAAATAGGAAGGTTAATGTAACAACTCTATAAATATATACTTGCTCTCTTTTCTTTTCACAGCTTCTTTTTTCTCTCTTGTGTGTGTGTGTGTGTGTTTTTTTTTGAGATGGAGTCTTGCTCTGTCGCCCAGGCTGGAGTGCAGTGGCACGATCTCGGCTCACTGCAACCTCCGCCTCCCGGGTTCATGCCATTCTCCTGCCTCAGCCTCCTGAGTAGCTGGGACTACAGGCGCCCGCCACCATGCCCGGCTAATATTTTTTGTATTTTTAGTAGAGACGGGGTTTCACTGTGTTAGCCAGGATGGTCTCGATCTCCTGACCTCGTGATCCACCCGCCTCGGCCTCCCAAAGTGCTGAGATTACTGGTGTGAGCCACCATGCCCAGCCACATCTTCTTTAATAAAGATACAATTATATAAAGTAATAAGTATAACAAAGTATTTATAGGTATAAATATATAGCCATATATAGATATCATTGGTATAACAATATTAATACAAAAGGAGAAAGAGGGAATAGTGCTATATAAGAATAGTATTTCTTTTCTCTTTTTTCTTTTTATTTTTTTTGAGATGGAGTCTCGCTCTGTCACCCAGGCTGGAGAGCAGTGTCATGATCTCGGCTCACTGCAACCTCCGCCTCCCGGGTTCATGCCATTCTCCTGCCTCAGCCTCCTGAGTAGCTGGGACTACAGGCGCCTGCCACCACGCCTGGCTAATTTTTTGTATTTTTTAGTAGAGATGGGGTTTCTCTGTGTTAGCCAGGATGGTCTGAATCTCCTGACCTCGTGATCCACCCACCTCAGCCTCCCAAAGTGCTGGGATTACAGGCACGAGCCACCACGCCCGGCCAGGAATAATATATCTTTACCTCACAGGAATTAACTTGGAATAAATCTGAACAAGACTCTGCTCAGTTAAGATGATATGGTAAGCCCTACAGTGAGCACTAAGAAAATACAAATATAGGGCTGGGTGTGGTGGCTCACACCTGTAATCCTAGCACCTTGGGAGGCTGAGGCATGAGGACCACTTGAGGTCAGGAGTTCCAGACTAGCCTGGCCGACATGGCTACCAAAAATACAAAAATTAGCCATGCGTGGTGGTGCACACCTGTAATCCCAGCTACTCTGGAGGCTGAGGCACAAGAATTGCTTGAACCCATAAGGTGGAGGGTGAAGTGAGCTGAGATTGTGCCACTGCACTCCAGCCTGGGCGACACAGTGAGATTCTGTCAAGGGAAGGAAAGGGGAGGGGAGGGGAGGGAAGGGGCCACACAAAAACTTGTACAAGAATGTTCACAGCAGCATTATTCATAATAGCCAAAAAGTGGAGACAACCCAACTGTTCATCCACTAATGAATGGATTGTTAAAATGTAGTATATCTATGCAATGGGACATTATTCTGCCATTAAAAAAAAATGAAGTGCTGACATGTGCTACAACATGGATGAACCTTGAAAATGTACTAGGTGAAAAGAAGGTCTTGCAAAGGGAAGGGGAGGGGAGGGGAGAGGAGGGAAATGTAGTAAAAAAAATCAGTAAAGGATTTAAATTTTACACTAAGAAATATTCATACAAAAAAAGTAAAGGAGGAAGAGAAGAATAAAAAGACATGAGAGATAGAAACAAAAAAAAATTTTTTTTGAGACGGAGTTTCACTCTTGTTGCCTAGGCTAGGGTACAATGGCACGATCTCAGCTCACTGCAACCTCTGCCTCCCGGGTTCAAGGAATTCTCCTGCCTCAGCCTTCTGAGTAGCTGGGATTACAGGCACCCGCCACCATGCCCGGCTAATTTTTTAAATTTTTAGTAGAGATAGGGTTTCACCATGTTGGCCAGGCTGGTCTGGAACTCCTGACCTCAGGTGATCCACCCTCCTCAGCCTCCCAAAGTGCTGGGATTACAGGCGTGAGCCACCGGGCCTGGCCTACAAAAATTTTAATGTCAGGCGTAAATCCAACTATATCAATAATAATAATAAATGTCAATTAATTGAGCAATCCAATCAAAAGGTAGAGATTGTCAGACTACATTTATAAAAAAGACCCAACTGTACACTGGCTACAGAAGACAGTTTACATTCAAAGATACACATACAGCCAGGCACGGTGGCTCATACCTGTAATCCCAGCACTTTGGGAGGCAGAGGCAGGTGGATCACCTGAAGTCAGGAGTTTGAGACCAGCGTGACCAACATGGTGAAACCCCATCTCTACTAAAAATACAAAATTAGCCAGGCGCGGTGCGCGTGCCTGTAATCCAGCTACGAGAGAGGCTGAGGCACGAGAATCACTTGAACCTGGGAGACGGAGGTTGCAGTGAGCCAAGATTGCACCAATGCACTCCAGCCTGGGCAACAAGAGTGAAATGCCATCTCAAAAAAAAAAAAAAAAGATACACATAGACTGAAAGTAAAAGAATGGAAAAATATATACAAAGAGCAACCATAAGAAAGCTGGAGTGATTGTACTTATATCAAACAAAACAGACTTTAAGTGAAAAGATGTAAAAATGGTACAACTACTTTACAAAAGAGTTTGGCAATTAAACATACAGTTACCATATCACCTAGCAATTCTACTCTTAGGTACATACTCAAGAGAAATAGAAACATTAAGGCCACACAAGAATGTTCACAGCAGCATTATTCATAATAGCCAAAAAGTGAAGACAACTCAAATGTTCATCCACTAATGAATGGATTGTTAAAATGTGACATATCTATACAATGGGACATTATTCAGCCATTAAAAAAAAAAAAAACAAAGTGCTGACATGTGCTACAACATGGATGAACCTTGAAAATGTGCTAAGTGAAAAAAAGCTCTTGCAAAGGATGACAAATTGTATGATTCCATTCATATGAAATGTCCAGAATAGGTAAATCCATACAGACAGAAAGTAGATTGGCAGTTGCCTAGAGCTGGGAAAATGGGTGGGAAAGGGGGAGTGTTTGGAGATAGAGTTTCTTTTTGGGGGTGATGAAAATGTTCTAAAATTGTGTTGATGTTTGCACAACTCTGTTTATATACTAAAAAAAGCATTGAATTGTACACTTGAAATGGGTGAACTGTATATTTTGTGAATTATATCTCAATAATGTTTAAAAAACAGGCAAAACTCTTATCTGGTGATAGAGATCTGATTGATGGTTACCTTTTGCAGGGTTATCAGCGTGGAGAACTGGCATGAGGGAGCTTGCTAATGTCTTAGAGATATTCAGTGTCTGATCTGGGTGATGAATACATGGATGTACACAAGTATAAAAGTTCTTCAAATTATATACTTAAGATTTGTGTACTTTACTATATGCAATACCTTAGGTGAAAAAAAAACACTTTTATTTATTTATTTATTTTGAGATGGAGTCTCACTCTGTTGCCCAGGCTGGAATGCAGTGGTTCAATCTCGGCTCTCTGCCTCCTAGGTTCAAGTAATTTTCCTGCCTTGGCCTCCCTAGTAGCTGGGATTACAGGCATGCACCACTACACCCAGCTAATTTTTGTATTTTTAGTAGAGATAGGGTTTCACTATGTCTGCCAGGCTAGGCTCGAACTCCTGACCTCAGGTAATCCAGCCAGCTTGGCCTCCCAAAGTGCTGAGATGATATGCACGAGCCACCACACCTGGCCAAAACATTTCTAAATGTCAGATTTATAATTTTGACTTAAAATATTGATATTAATTAGTTATAATTTTATTTTCTACTCAAATTTAATAGCTAAAATATTTTATAAGTAAAATAACTTAAAACATAAAATAAATCTTTTTGAGACAGGGTCTTGCTCTGTTACCCAGGCTGGGGTGCAGTGGCACGCTGTCAGCTCACTGCAGCCTCAACCTCCTGGGCTCAAGTGATTCAAGTGATCCTCCCGCCTCAGCCTCCTGAGTAGCTGTGACTACAGGCACGTACCACCAGGCCCAGATAATTTTTGTATTTTCTGTAGAGATGGGGTTTTGGCATGTTGCCCAGGCTGATCTCAAACTCCTGGACTCAAGCAATTAGCCTGCCCCAGCCTCCCCAAGTTCTGGGACTACAGACATGAGCCACCGTGCCTGGCCAAATGTAAAAATTTTTGCATTTTTACATTGAGATTCTTTTTTTTTTTTTTTAATTTTTTGAGACAGAGTCTTGCTCTGTCACCCAGGCTAGAGTGCAGTGGCGCAATCTCGGCTCACTGCAACCTCCACCTCCCAGGTTCAAGCGATTCTCCTATCTCAACCTCCTGAGTAGCTGGGATTACAGGTGCCCGCCACCACGCCCGGCCAATTTTTGTATTTTTTTTTAGTAGAGACGGAGTTTTGCCATGTTAGCCAGGCTGGTCTGGAACCCCTGACCTCAGATAATCTGCCTGCCTCGGCCTCCTAAAGTGCTGGGATTACAGACATGAGCCACGGCACCCAGCCTACATTGACATTCTTAATGAAAATATATTCAACATATACAATTTTTGTATCCTTTATTTATTTATTTATTTACTTACTTTTTGAGATGGAGTCCTGCTCTGTCACCCAGGCTGGAGTGCAGTGGCGCCATCTCGGCTCACTGCAACCTCCGCATCCAGGGCTCAAGCGACTCTCCTGCCTCCGCCTCCCAAGTAGCTGGGATTACGGGCCCCTGCCTCCACACCTGGCTAATTTTTGTATTTTTAGTGGAGACAAGTTTTCGTCATATTAGCCAGGCTGGTCTCGAACTTCTGACCTCAAGTGATCCATCTGCCTCGGCCTCCCAAAGTGCTGTGATTACATGCATGAGCCACTGTGCCTGGCCTGTACCCTTTAATTTTTACTACATCTAGGTAATTGCTGTAGATAGAATACAGATAAAAACTTGAATGATAATAACATAATTTGCAATTTTTTTGAAAAGATGGCAAGATAAAAATTACAGAATAAATATAATGATATATAAATTACACTTTAAAAATTTTATTTCTCATCCACACATCACTGGATTATCAGTGGAACATCTGGACACATGCGATAATATTTAAATTCTGTCATTTTTGACATTTCACTTTCAATCATATAAAAACTATAGCTTTACACACATATTTTTCTATTTGGTTGCTATGAAAATTTACTTGTTGAGGTATGAGGCTATATTTTATTTGGTAGTCTATGTTAACTTGATTTACAACTTTAACAGATTTAAGTATATGGCATGTGGGCCTCAATTTGTTCTTTTGTTATTAATCCCAGAAATGTTATTGGCGGGCCTACACATAGCATGTGTGTTCTGCCTTATGTTACAGTTTTCTATGTACTTTTTAACTCCCACTTCATTCTCCCACATACACACAAACAAACACACACACACGACTATAAAGCTCCTGAAGAACAGAGATGGTCTTACCCATTCTTGATTCCCCTGGGTAGTGTGTATCACAGCGATTGTAGGCACTCAATAAATAGGTTTTGAATATCACGGAATCACGCAGGTAGGAAGTGGGATGTACACCTTAAGAAATTTCTCCTAAATAGGATGGATTTAAGAAATCCAACAGGCAGAAATGATGGATGTTGAAACTCAAGTCTTTTGTCCTCAGGACATATAAAGCCCCATAAGCAATAGAGAACAAGGTTAGCCAACCTGCCTCACTGAAGTGCCTCCTTTGACACAGTGGATGATTTCTGTAGGTGAGAGGGTCACTGACTCAGAACTGAGCTCTCCAATGTGTGATAATGAGACATATGTCTTCTTGGCATATCTTTTAGAATGAGAAATAGGAAGACATTAAACTTCATACTTGGAGATAAAAAAGTAGCTCTGTAGAACTATATAAATTCCTCTTTGCAATATTCTAACAGTCCACCTATTAGTTCCAGTGGAATGGAATCTAATTGTTTAGATTAGATTGTCCAGTAAAAATTCAAGTAACAATTGTGGTAATTTTAGCAATATAATCAATTGCCATCTATTGGGAAGTTGACTAAGATTCCCTCATAGGTGGGTTGGGCTGAATAAATTCTGAATAACAAAAAATATACATATATATATATAAAGCAACAATTAATTTCACCAAATAGCTATGATCCAGGTCTTCAAATTTCAGGTCAGGCAGACTTGCACAAACCTAAGATCATCTTCGTTCTGTGCAAAAACAGAATGTAGGTCAAAGTTGTGCTGGTGCCAGGCAAGAACAAGTTGGCTTCTCACCTACTTCCATCTTACCAAGTAAATTTTGTGACTTGAAAGGTTTGTATTGGAGATAATAGCAGGCGCAAAAGCATGGAAGTCAGAAGAAACAGAATGTCTTCAGGAAATAATCAGTAATTAACTTGGCCAGGAGACCCACTGATTTTCAAACTTTTCTGTCCAAATACCCTCTACAGAGAAAGGATAAATTTGAATGCCCCACCTGCCAGGGAATGTAGGCATTTGGCCCCATGTCCCCACTTAGTCTGTTTTATCTTTTTTTTTTTTTTTTTTTTGGAGACAGGATCTTACTCTGTTGCCTGGTCTGGAGTGGCATTATCATGGCTCACTGCAGCCCCAACCTCCTAGGTTCAAGCAATCCTCCCACCTCAGTCTCTCAAGTAATGAGGACTAAAGGTGCGCACCACCAGGTTCAGCTAATTTTTAAAAAATTTTTTGTAGTGATGGAGTCTTGCTATGTTGCCCAGGCTGGTCTTGAACCCCTGGGCTCAAGCAATCATCCTGCCTCAGCCTCCCCAAGTGCTGGGATTACAGGCATGAGCTACTGCATCCTGCTTGTTCTATCTTTGAAATGGATGTAAATTTTGCATTCTACTCTATCATATCGATGGTACTCTAAAAAATGTTTAAAGGTCTATCATTAGAGAAGAATACAAGTTTCCTATCTGTATTCTTGGTTAATAGACTTTCTAGGGGAAAACAGATTCCTGTTGGTTTTACTGGCTTATACATATGACCAACCCTTTTATTTATTTATTTATTTATTTAGAGACAGAGTCTTGCTCTGTTGCCCAGGCTGGAGTGCAGTGGTGCGATCTTGGCTCACTGCAGCCTCTGCCTCCTGGGTTCAAGCGATTCTCCTGCCTCAGCCTCCCAAGTAGCTAAGATTATAGGTGCCTGCCACCACACCTGGCTAATTTTTTGTATTTTTTAGTAGAGACAGGTTTTCCCCATGTTGGCCAGGCTGGTCTTGAACTCCTGACCTCAGGTGATCCACCCACCTTGGCCTCCCAAAGCGCTGGGATTACAGGCATGAGCCACCACGCCTGGCCCACCTTTTATATACATGTATTTTTTTCAAATTTTACGAAAATTATAAATATAAGAATGTATGCAACATAAACGTATGTTTTAAAGATTAATAATAGGACTAAGTTTCTCACCATGTCTTCTCACAAGACTTTCAGGATCACGTAATTCCTGGCCAAGAAACAAAAGCAAAACTGTCTCATTCCCCAGTGGATTTGGATGAAAACTGGTAATCAGGTACAACACCAAGAGGAGACATTGGAGAAGAACGAAGCTGGGTCTATAAGGATTTGCACATGGGATGGCACACATATCTATTCTGTATCAAGGTCACTATCATCTGACCATATCAAGCTGGAAACATCACCACTATCTGGACAGTTGGACATGTTTAATTACAAAAATTAGTATGTACGAATATGGCCTGCACTACCAGGCTGGTTCAGTAATAAATATGTAAAATCTTTTGTTTGAAAAAAAAAAAAAGAGATTAGCAATAAACTGAACACTAAATAACTACCACTCAACTTAAGAAACAGAACATTCCAGGCCAGGCGCAGTGGCTCACACCTGTAATCCCAGCATTTTGGGAGGCCGAGGTGGGTGGATCACCTGAGGTCAGAAGTTCAAGACCAGCCTGGCCAACACGGTGAAACCCTGTCTCTACAGAAATACGAAAATTAGCTGGGCATGTTGGTGGGTGTCTGTAATCCCAGCTACTCGGGAGGCTGTGGCAGGAGAATCACTGGAACCCAGGAGGCAGAGGTTTCAGGGAGCCAATATCGTACCATTGCACTCCAGCCTGGGTGACAGATCGAAACAGAAAGAGAAGAAACAGAACATTCCAGAACCTTAACCCTCCGAGTATGCCTCTTCCTGATTGTTTCTCCTGCCTGTTCTCCCTTCCTCAAACCACTGTCTCAAATTTAGGGTTAATAATTCCTTTGTTTTTCTCTATTGTTTACTAGTTTACCACAAATATAGATATTCCTAAACAATATAAGATAAAGTTGCATAAATAGGTTTGTTCGTATTTTTAAATTTATCCAGTGTTACTGGACGATGTTTCAGTTTTTTGTAATTAAAAAATGTTTCTGTGTTATTCTAGTGTTGCTAGACATCTTGGTGGTTTTCCTTTTTTTTTATAATACAGAGAGTTTTGTCTCCGGGCACATATGGGAAAGAATTTCCTTAGGGCAAATACCCAGGTGCGAAATTATAAGTCATAGAGTATATAAATCTTCAGCTTTAGTAAATAGTGCCAGTAGCAGATTGTATTTTTGAAAGCTGCTTAGCCGTGCATGGTGGCACATAGCTAATCATGCAGTCCCACTTACTCAGGAGGCTGAGGTAGGAGGATCAACTGAGCCCAGAAGTTCCAGGTTGTAGTGAGCCATCATCATGACACCACACTCCAGCCTGGGCAACAGTGAGACCCTGTCTCCAAAAAAGAAAGAAAGAAAGATGGCCACAAAAGTAACTTTAATCTCACGCGGACTTTTTACAATGTGACTTTGACACACCTCCCATTAAGACATGGAATCTATATCCCTTTCCTTTGATGGGGGTGGACAACTGTTTCAACCCTTAGAATATAGCTGAAGTTATACCATGTGGCTTTCAAGGCTAGTTCATAAAAGGCCATGCAGCTTCTACTTTGTTACATCAAATACTTGCTCTGAAAAGATCTTAGCTCCCTTGTAAGCACTGTAGAAGCCTTGTAAGCACTCTGAGGCCCCCATGTTTTGAGCTCAACCTAGTCCATGTTGAGAGGTCACCTGCAGGGATCCTGAGACAACATGAAGACAGATCCTAGTTAGCCGGGCATAGTGGCTCACATATGTAATCCCAAAAACTTTGGGAGGCCGAGGTGGGAGGATCACTTGATCCCAGGAGTTTGAGACCAGCCTGAGAACATAGGGAGACCTCGTCTCAAAAAAAAAAAAAAAAAGACAGATGCTAGCCAACCCCTAGCTGCTCCAAGTCCCAGATGTCCTATTGTAACTAAAGGAGATTACAGAATTGCCCAGCCAAGTCCTTTCCAATTTGCTGACCCACAGAAAATGTGGTGTGTTATTTTGAGTCTCTAAGTTTGAGGTGGTTTGTACACATCTACGGAACTATAGAACAATACAAAATTGTCTTCCACGGGGGCTGTACCAACTTTCAGTAGCAGTGAAGGGAGCACCTGTTATTCCACATCTTCACCTCTGGCTAGTTTTGGCCTGTCTGGTATATGTGACAGGAAATATGATTCTGGTTTTACTTTGAATTTCCCTGATATCCAGTGACTTTGAGCACTTTCATGTATTTAGTTGACCCTTTGTGTTTTTTCTTTCACACGGTTATATATATATTACAAATACTTCTTTTAGATTGCCACTTGCCTTTTTCACTCTTTTTATAATGTATTTTGATAAACAGCAGGTAGTGATATTTTCCTTTATGGTTTGAGTTTTTCTGTCTTAAGAAATCCTTTCACCCTGAGATCACAGAGAAGATCTCCCATAACTTATTTAAGAAGTTTTAAAGTTTTACTTTCACATTTGAATCTTGAATCATCCATTTAAAATTTACTTTTGTTTGATATGAGTTAAAAAAAATCTTAATGGATCCAACTGAGTATCTTTTCCTAAACTGATGGTTCTATTTTATGTCAAGTTCCCATAGTGTGGTCGGTTTCTGTGCTTTCTTGTCTGTTCTATTGATTTATTTGTTCATTGTTTTGTCAATACCTCATGTTTTCAATTAGTACAACTGAACAATAAGATCTGAAAACCTAGTAGAACATGACTCTCTTCCTGATAGTTCTTATTCACAGATAGGCTATGTCTTTCTATTTAGTCTCCCTTAATGTCTTTCAATAAACGTTGATAGGCTGGGCACAGTGGCTCACGCTTGTAAGGGAGCACTTTGGGAGGCTGAGGAGGGTGGATCACAAGGTCAGGAGTCCAGACTAGCCTGGCCAAGATGGTGAAACCCCATCTCTACTAAAAATACAAAAGAAAAATTACTGGGCATTCTGGCATCTGCCTGTAATCTCAGCTACTTGGGAGGCTGAGGCAGGAGAATCATTTGAACCTGAGGGGGTGGAGGTTGCAGTGAGCTGAGATCACGTAACCGCACTCCAGCCTGGGCGACAGAGTGAGACTCCATCTCAAAAATAAATAAATAAATAAACTTTGATAAATGTCTCCATCAAGATCTTACACATTTTTGTCAGATTTATTCCTGAATATTTAAAATTTTTGTTGTTATAATAAGACTATCACTTAAAAAGAAAGTTTTAATGTGTTTTGGTATAATCTTATATCCAGAAACCTTCCTAATTGCTCTTATTAACCGGTTCATAGATCCTTTTTCAGTTTTTCATGTAGAAAATCATTATCTCTCAAGAATTAGAGTCATATCTTCCTTTCAACTTCTTATATCTCTTACTCATTGCCTTGCCTTATTATACTGGCTAATACCTACAGTACAACGGTGAGTAACAGTGGGGATAGTGGGCATTTTTGTCTGCTTCCTAGTTTTAACAGGAATGCTTCATTTCATCATTAAACACGATGTTTGGAGTATGTATTTTGAAACTTGCTTTTATCAGATTTAGAAGTTCTCTTTTTTACTAAGTTACTAAGAACATATTTTTTTCTGTCTAAAAAGGGGTAATCATATGGTTATTGCTATGTGGCACCTAGCCTCCAAGATAGCCCCCAGTGATTCCTGCCTTCTGCTTTTTTTTTTTTTTTTTTTTGAGACAGAGTCTCACTCTGTCACCCAGGCTGGAGTGCAGTGGCACAATCTCGGCTCACTGCAAGCTCCTCCTCCCAGGTTCACACCATTCTCCTGCCTCAGCCTCCCGAGTAGCTGGGAATACAGGTTCCTGCCACCACGCCTGGCTAATTTTTTTATTTTTAGTAGAGATGGGGTTTCACCGTGGTAGCCAGGATGGTCTCGATCTCCTGACCTCATGATCCATCTGCCTCGGCCTCCCAAAGTGCTGGAATTACAGGCATGAGCCACCGTGCCCGGCCGCCTTCTGGTATTAACATCCTCATGTAGTGTCTCCCACATTGTACCAGAATGGGTCTGTGTAATCAATAGAATATGGGAGAAGTGACGATATATAATTAGATTAGATTTTAAAAGACTTTGTGACATAATAGAGATATGAATCAATGGAATTGAGTTAGGAATCCAGATATAAACCCTACATTCATAGTCAATTGGTTTCGAAAAGGATGCCAAGATATTTTAATGGGTAAAGAATAGTTTTCTCAACAAATGATTCCGAGACAACTCAACATCCACATTCAAAAGAGTGAAGGTGAACTCCTACCTCACACCATATACAAAAATAATGCAAAATGGATCAAAAACCTAACTGTAAGAGCTAAAACTATAAAATTTAGGAAAAAAAATAGGCCTAAATCTTTGTGACCTTGCATTTGGTGATAGTTTCTTAAATATGACACAAAAAGCAAAAGTAACAATAGGAAACATGGATAAATTGTACCTCATCAGAAGGTACCAGTGGCTGGGCACAGTGGCTCACACCATTAATCCCAGCACTTAGGGCGGCCGAGGCAGGGGGATCACCTGAAGTCAGGAGTTCAAGACCAGCCTGGCTAACATGGTGAAACCCCATCTCTGCTAAAAATACAAAATATTAGCCAGGTGTGGTGGCAGGCGCCTGTAATCTTAGCTACTTGGGAGGCAGAGGCGGGAGAATCGCTTGAACCTGGGAGGCAGAGGTTGCAGAGAGCCGAGATCACACCACTGCACTCCATCCTGGGCAACAAGAATGAGACTCTATCTCAAAACTAAAATAAAATAAGGTACTAGTATCTAGGACAGGTGCGGTGGCTCACACCTATAATCCCAGCACTTTGGGGGGCCAAGGTGGGCAGATCACCTGAAGTCAGGTGTTTGAGAACAGCCTGGCCAACATGGCAAAACCAGTCCCTACTAAAAATACAAAAATTAGCCGGGTGTGGTGGTAGGTGCTTATAATCCTAGCTACTCGGGAGGCTGAGGCAGGAGAATCGCTTGAACCCAGGAGGCAGAGATTGCAGTGAGCTGAGATCGCACCACTGCACTCCAGTCTGGGCAGCAGAGCAACACTCTGTCTCAAAAGAGAAAAAAAAAGAAGGTAGTAGTATCCAGAATATATAAAGAACTCTTATTCAACAATAAAAAGACAACCCACTTTTATTTTATTTTATTTTTATTTTTATTTATTTATTTATTTATTTATTTATTTATTTTTGAGATGGAGTTTCACTCTTGTTGGCCAGGCTGGAGTGCAATGGCTCAGTCTCAGCTCACTGCAACCTCTTCCTCCTGGGTTCATGCGATTCTTCTGCCTCAGCCTCCCAAGTAGTTGAGATTACAGTCGTGTGTCACCATGCCCAGCTAATTTTGTATTTTTAGTAGAGATGGGGTTTCACCATGTTGGCCAGGCTGGTCTGGAACTCCTGACCTCAGGTGATCTGCCCACCTCGGCTTCCCAAAGTACTGGGATTATAGGCATGAGTTACCGCACCCAGCCCCAGTTTTAAAATGGGCTAAGGATTGGAATAGACATTTCTCCAAAGAAGATATGCAAATTACTGAAAAGCACATGAAAAGATGTCCAACATCATTAGTCATTAGGGAAATACAAATAAAAACCATAAAATACCATTTCACAACCACTAAAATGTCTATAATAAAAAGACAATAACAAGTGTTGGTGAAGATGTAGAGAAATTGGAACCTTCTTATATTGTTTGTGGGAATGTAATATAATATAGCCCCTTTGGAGAATAATTTGGCAGTTGTTCAAAAAGTTAAACATAGAGTTACCAATATACATTCATATTCCTTGGGATTTCTCTGAGGTTCAAGTTTAAAGCGCCTTCTTCCAGAGAGTATTTGAATTTGCTCTCCCAGGTAATTCTGCCAGGTGGAGCAGTACCAATCTAAGGCCACTTTAAATTTGTATCTAGGGATTTTAGGGATTTGTTTTTTGTTGTTGTTGTTGTTGTTGTTTTGCATGGTTAGGAACTTTCTTAAAGACATATTTTTCCTCTGACAAAACTTAAGTTGAGACAGACAAGCATCCCTGACAAATCCTGCCATTTTTTTTTTTTAATTTACCTGCTGAAGTGAAGTATCTTTGTGGGGGGCGGGGGGCGGTTCCCAAATCCATGCAGGGGCTTCCATCCAATCTTGCACCATAAAGGGCTAAGTCTTAGTTTTCTCCCCTGCTCACTAAATCTCCTAGAACCCAAGCATTAGGCCACCCATGTAGACAAATGCCCCCAGAGCAAATATTAACATTTGAGTGCACTGTTGATTTCAAGTCTTCCTACCAACTGAGCCATATATATTAAAGCTTTTTGAGTGTGCATGTGTGTGTGTGTGTGTGTGTGTATAAACACACACACGTATGGTTTAATTGGGAGGCCATTAGGCTGAGATGGCTTCAGCACCTTGGGTTCTTACCCAAGCAAACCAAAGTTCAATGTAAATGGCAAAAGAAAACTTAAGCCTAACCAATCAGAAGCCATCAATTAACTTCTAACTAGGGATTTCCATGTTAACCAATCAAATATATTTTATTTGTCTTGCTTCCGCAAACACGTCATAAAAGTTTGTCTCTCATTCCCCTTGGATCACTTCAGTGCTTGCAGGCTGGTGCTGCCCCACTCATGCATTGCTGAATGCTCAAGTAAACTCATTAAAATATTAATGTGGTCAAGTTTATCTTTTAACCATTTGTATGTGTGTGACGTGTGTGTGTGTCGTGTGTGTGTGTGTGCGTGTATTCCATCATTTTTAGGGGTTGCATGCCAGGAGGATTTTTCTGGACACTTAATCTTCCATACTGCCCCAAATGAAAAATCTGACAAAACATATTAATTGTGCAGACATTCACACACCCCCACTAAAAAAATAAAATCTTTAAGTAAACACTACTCTCTGGGAAAATGCTTATCTTTTGATTTCTTTTACCCCCTGGATATTCTTGCATTAATCATGTTCAAGGAACACAGTGGAGGAGTGAAAGGTTGGATTGAAGCCACATTTAAAATAGTCCTAAATGCAAAAGTAGGAATATAAGACTATTTGGATTTCCAAACTGTCACTTTTGTGATTCAATAGATTGAAACTCCATGGCAGGCATAGTTCCAACTGGCAATAGTTATTTTTTTCAAGTAGATTCCTTCATTCAAACTGTTGAGTGACTCCTACAAATCTAACACTGGATTAATGCTGCATGGAACAAAGGAAATGATGAAAGACGCAGTTCTACCCTGAAGTAATTTGTAAGCAAATCTCAGAAACATTTCTTGTACGCAAATGATTATGACGTAAAGCAAAATATGACAGGTGCTAAATAAATGGTGAGAGTTCAGAGAGCTAAAGAAGTTAAAAGTCAGAAGCAGTATTTCTAGCTAGGAGTGCAGGTGGGGTGACCAATCGTCCTGGTTTGCTGGAGACTGAGGGATCTCCTGGGATGCAGAACCTCCAGTGAGAAAACTAGGATAGTCCTAAGATAACCAGGACAGTTGATCACCTAATAAAGGCGGATGTATAGAAAGAAGCAGAAAAGGCTTCATACAGGATAGGAGATGGAAGTTGAAAAAGACCTTGTGGAATTAATTGGATTGGATTGGCTACCTTCATTAATACATTTAACATAAACACAACATTAACTTCCTCCTCTACTTCTCAACAGCAGTCCTAGCAACTGTGTAGTGATTCCATTCTTGCTTCAAAAGACAAGGTTACCAAAAAAAAAAAAAAAATTAGTTTAAATATCTAATTGACTTTCATTTGCAATTCTAGAAACAGGTAACATCTCATCCTATATAAAGAATGGTGTTTCACGGAGCTGATTAGAGGGGATTGGCTTTATAGGCAAAAAAGCACTGAAGAAAGTAGAAAGATAACAAAAGGGAGATTGGTCTTTCAGCTACTTTTCTTATAGGGTTAAAACAGAGGGAACTTTCTAACATGCTTGGTCAGGTAAACTGGGCCCCTTCTGATTGGTTGCTGTGAATCTCCTGGTTGGTTGGTTTTAACTGACAATTTCAAAGTTCAGTTGATTATATGGCACTTAGTTTCAGCGACTCCATTCTGGTTTGGCCTGGTCTGTTGGGCCAGTGCAGAAGCTCAGTCCAAAACAATGGCCTCCCATAAATTTTATTTAACAGTTGTATTTGCTTTAGATTGTCATACAGGTTGAAATCTTTTATTCAGCCATTGATTTCTGGTTTCACTGCTGTACTTGTGTATCCTAGAGAGTTTTCTAATTTTCAGTTGCTGTACATCCCTTCAACACTGAGTTAAAAAAGCTTTTTGGAATGCTTCTTCCCCCCAAATGTATTAAATTATAATAGAGTATTTGTGGCAATTATGCCCTTGGGTCAACAATTGGAAGGCTGCTTAGAAACATCAAATTGGTCTTCACTGACTACAGATCCTCACAAGCAACAGCTGACCCCGCTTTAAATTAAACAGGAGAAAAGGTGTTTGCCTACTTGGAATACTATAAACCAGTGCTTCTCAAACTTTAACATACGTACAAACAACCCCGAGTTTCCCCTATCTTGTTAAAATGCAAATTTTGACACGTGGAACTGAGGTTCTTATTTCTAACAAGCTCCCAGCTGATTTCATTGCTATTGGTCCTAGGACCACACTTTAAGCAGCAAGGCTATAAAGCAGACAGGCCCTTTAAGTGACTTGTACCTTCCTAAATTTCCCTGCACCCCCTAAAATTTTTTTACGTTGCTAGTAAGTCTGAAATTCCACCAATTACATTTCTGTAAAATGAGCTGTAGATTTATTCACAACTTAATATTAATTCTTTTAATCTAATAGTTTTCCTCATCATATCCACTGAGTTGGGAACTTTTAAGAATGAACATTGGTTTTTATAAATAAGAAGGAATTTTAATAATGAGGCACTGTGTACGAAAGAGTGAACAAAACAGTGGGCAGAAGGGGGTTAGAAAGAGGTGGGTGTTTGGCAGCTTGCAAAGTATGATGAAAGCAGAGACACCTGGGGTCAGGGCAGAGGCTTTATGAGGAAGTAGGAGGAGGTGAAGAAAGAGAGGTGTGAGGCTACCTGTACAAACCTCACAGTTTCAGAAGCCTTGCCTTGGGCCAGGCTGAGGAAATCTAACGATCTCAATAAAAACAGCAAGCCTATACCTAACTTTTTATAGAATGGTAGTAAGATCCATGTATATATCAGTAAGGATTATTATTTTTTCTTAATTTGCTTATGCAGTTGTGAAATGCACAGTCATTTTGCTAAATGCATACGCCAGTTGAGACTGCAGGAAATGTCCTTTAATAAAAATTAAAGATGTCAAGAGAGGATTTAGAGCTCAAGGTAAGACCAATGAATGGCATCACAGAATGATAATGATAAATGGTAAATGAGTTAGAGATCTTTGAACAAGCAGATTTAATTGGATTGCTCAGTGTCATTCAGGTAGTTAATGAAATAGCCTGAACTTGAATACCAGGACTCTTGACTCTTCATCAAGTGCTTTCTTTTTTTCCTTCTAACATCAAGTGCTTTTTAAAATACTACACACTAGTTCAAAAGTCTAGGTTAACATTTCCCAAAAGGCTTCATATTTTGGTTTCAGTAACTTCTTTCTAAAAATGTGTGGAAGCAGGCTGGGCGTGGTGGCTCATGCCTGTAATCCCAGCACTTTGGGAAGCTGAGGCAGGTGGATCACCTGAGGTCTGGAGTTCAAGACTAGCCTGACCAACATGGAGAAACCCCGTCTCTACTAAATATACAAAAGTTTGCCGGGCGTGGCGGCACATGCCTGTAATCCCAGCTACTCAGGAGGCCGAGGCAGGAGAATTGTTTGAACCCAGGAGGCGGAGGTTGCAGTGAGCCAAGATCATGCCATTGCACTCCACCCTGGGCAACAAGAGCAAAACTCCGTCTCAAAAAAATAATAATAAAATAAAACTATAATATAAAAATGTATGGAAGCATTTTTGTGTTTAGTGATCTTATACTTTAATGGTTCAACTAATTTCCTTGTTGCTGTGTTTCGTTTTTGTTTTTGCTTTTTATGGACCTCATCTGACTGGCACGATATATTTTTTAAGGGATTTGTTTTCATTTCTAGGAGACCCATACAATTTACTGCACATAAAGTCCAAACTGAAATAAATCAATTTATTTTCAGAACATAATCCAGGTGACACCAGGAGCATTTGTTTTGAGAAACAATAAACCCTATTCTCCTGTCTCAAAAATAAGCCCTGTTTTCTTTTGAAATTCCTCCACCTACCATGTGCATACTCCATGTCTGGATTTGGACAGCAAAGGCAGATGTGAAATAGACAATGGAGCCAATTGAGATAGACCTGTGAGTCCTGACCTGGGACATTACCCCACCTGCCAGCTTTACCTACTTGGCTAGGACACACCTTGAAGCACCTGGAAGGTAAATGTGGAACAAATGAAAGATAATACCATGCCATCATGCAGGTCATCAAGCAGTGATATTTATTACCAGAAATGACACAAACTAGTATGTTTCCTTCCCAGGCTCTATCTTACCCTTTATCAAAAATGCATTATGATGTTATACTTTTACACTCCAGTGTGAATTTAACTCAATTTATTGCACTTTCTAAAACAGTTCGGATATTATACCTCAGTACTACTCTAAGTAACAGTGATGGAAAGACAAGGTCTCCAGTCTTATCCGTTATTGTAGAGGGCAAGAAAGCATTGTTTTTGTAGAGAGGAGTTTTCTAGAACCCCTGAAATCACAATGGATAGAGAACAGAATATTCTGAAATCCCAATTATAGTGTCATAGAACTCTTAGGCAGATTTGTTACTTCATGGGTGCTATTCTTAAGGAGTTATTAAGAGAATCAGAATCTCATAATTAGGATCTCATAATCTTGCAGTTGAATTTACAAAAGAAAACTGCTCACAAAACATTATTTTCTTTTTTCTTTTTTTTGAGACGGAGTCTTTGCTTTGTCACCCAGGCTGGAGTGCAGTGGCATGATCTCGGCTCACTGCAGGCTCTGCCTCCCGGATTCACGCCATTCTCCTGCCTCAGCCTCCCGAGTAGCTGGGACTACAGGCGCTCACCACCACGCCCGGCTAATTTTTTGTATTTTTTAGTAGAGGCGGGGTTTCACCACGTTAGCCAGGATGGTCTTGATCTCCTGACCTCGTGATCCGCCCGCCTCAGCCTCCCAAAGTGCTGGGATTACAGGCGTGAGCCACCGTGCCTGGCTAACAAAACATTCTTTAGTGTCAGTATTAGACTCAACACTTGCATGGATGAATCACAAATGTTTCCCATAATAGCAAATAAAATCATAAAATCAAAGAGATTACCTAATACAAACTTGCATTTGACAGATGAAACAAATCTTTATGTTCTTGTATACTTGATGTCCTGCCATTAATGAAATAAGTAGGATAAAAAAAACAAAATATACAGAAACCATAAGAAAGAAAAAGAAGTCCAAGCCCAGGCAAATAGCCCAGTTTTGCATTTCATGTTTATTATATCCCTATAATTGTTATCATCCTATAAATTTTCAGATAATTTTGTAACCATTTAATGCAAAGACTTTTTTTTTTTTTTTTTTTTTGAAACTAAGTCTCACTCTGTCACCCAGCCCCAAGACTGTTTTCTTTTTTTCTGGAATTTAGCTTCAGCTGAACTGAAACTTAAAGCTAAATTTGCTATCCAGAACTCAATAGTGACTCACTTTAGTTAAGGAGAGTATAAATAAAGAAAATAATCATAGGCACCTGCAGGTGCTAAGACAATTAAGAGAAACTATAAATATTATTCACATTGAAATTCATCAGCAACTCAATACAGATGCATGTATTGTTTCTTAAAAAATCACAAAGTAGGCCGGGCATGATGGCCCACGCCTGTAATCCCAGCACTTTGGGAGGCCGAGGCAGGTAGATCACCTGAGGTCAGGAGTTCGAGACCAGCCTGGCCAATAGTGAAACCCCATCTCTACTAAAAATACAAAAATTAGCCAGACACGGTGGCGCATGCCTGTAATCCCAGCTACTTGGGAGGCTGAGAGGGGAGAATCGCTTAAAGCCGGGAGGCGGAGGTTGCAGTGAGCCAAGGTCGCCCCACTGCACCTCAGCCTGGGCAACAAGAGTGAAACTCTGTCGGAAAGAAAGAAGGAAGGAAGGAAGGAAGGAAGGAAGGAAGGAAGGAAGGAAGGAAGGAAGGAAGGAAGGGCATGAAGTATACAGAATGAGCCAATGTTCAATAAACAGTAGAAAAGAACAGATCTAAGGGAAATTTGCTGTGTTTAAAATTTATACTTTCTTTTTTGCCTCATAAAGGATGAAAATCACTTCTTTTTTCTCTTTTATAAATCCTCCCTTTAATTAGTGTTCAGATAGTGTGTATAGTGCTGAGAGTCCTACACTTCAGACACAGAATTCAAATGGAGAAGAAAAATGCAAAGTTCTTGCCAATTTCTAGATGAAGTTTCAGCAGTTTTACTTTTTAGGTACAACTTCAACAAAATGGTTGAAGTTGGCTCAGGGATATATGTTATGCTGATTAAAGACTTACTAGATTTATGATAAAGAATTTCCTTGAATAATTTAAAAGAAAAAGATGCTAATTTCTAGAGATTATTTTATATTTAGTTGATCAAAGCTCTATGTAGCAAAATAATTCGCACTCTCCAACTGTGGCAGATTGTTATAATAATGACTCCTAAAGTATTATGAGTCTCATGAGTCCTCATTTTCATGGTCCATGACATTGCCTCTCCTTCCATCAAAAGGTAGACTCTATTACCCTATGGCCTAGAATCTGGACAGGCCTTGTGATTTGCTTTGTCCAATAGGATGTGGCAGAATGATGTCGTGTGAGCACTGGAGCCTGAGCCTGAAGATTCTTGGCAGCTTCTGCCTTTGCTGTTTTGGAACAAAGCTGCCATGTAAAGAAGTTTAAACTGGCTGCTGCTTGCTGAATGATGAGAACCCACATGGAAAGAAAAATCTCAGCCTTGCAATTATCCCCATCAAAGTCAAGGAACAATGAGCCATGATCATGATCTTTAGATTGCATTTTTTTGCTAAATGTGAAATAAATATATTGTATAATACACGTGTAAATAGAATAGGTTTTCCCCCGAGATCTTAGAAGAGAATGCCTATAGTATGTTAATAAGCCTTGGTATCATACTATAAAAAGAGCAGGAGGTAAAGGCTAACCATGTTGCATCATTATTGAAAATCCTGACCCGGCACACAATGGCTCACATTGGTAACAGCACTTAGGAGGACTGAGGTAGGAAGAATACTTTGAGCCCAGGAGTTCAAGATCAAGCTGGGCAACAAAGCGAGACCCCTGTCTCTACAAAAACAAAAACAAAAATTAGCCAGGCGTGGTTGCGTGCAACTATAGTTCTAACTACTCAGGATGCTAAGGTGGGAGGATCGTGATACACAATGAAGTTTGAGAACCACTTAGCTAAGAAAACAGCTATTGTTAGCTAATAAAATACTCAAGTGGGCAGCCCCAAAAGTTGATCAGTCCACTCTTGCTATTTTTTATTTACTATTTACTTTTGAGACAGAGTTTTGCTCTTCTTGCCCAAGCTGGAGTGCAATGGTGCAATCTTGGCTGACTGCAGTCTCCACCTCCTGGGTCAAATGATTCTCCTGCCTCAACCTCCTGAGTAGCTGGGATGACAGGCGCGTACCACCATGCCCAGCTAATTTTTTTGTATTTTTAGTAGAAACGGGGTTTCACCATGTTAGCCAGGCTGGTCTTGAACTCCTGACCTCAGGTGATCTGCCCACCTCGGCCTCCCAAAGTGCTGGGATTACTATTCTGGCTGGATATCGAGATAGTGGGCAGTTTCCTTGCCCCCTAGGGAAGGCTTGCCTAGCATGAGGCTACCCTGTGCAACCTCACAACAATTATAGAAACTCTATCCTATAAGACTGTGATGCTCTTACTTGCCTCAAAGTCTTCCCAGACTCATTAGCCAATACTGTGCTTGACAATCACTTGGCTTTTGATTACCTCTTGGCAGAACAAGGTGGGATATGTGTAGTCACTAACTCTTCCTGTTGTGCTTTGGTAAATAATTCAACATTAATAGAAAAAGACATTAAATTTATCTATGACCAGGTCAAGTGGTTGCACCAATTTAACGAAAAGGGCACAAATGCTCAGGGAATATGGGAGATCATAAAATAGGCCATCCCTAATCTCACCTGGTTTTTACCCTTCCTGGGCTCTTTAGCTGCCATCCTACTTCTCTTGATTCTGGGCCCTGTCTCTCAAACTGTCTGGTCTCTTTTGTGTCTAAGTAAATTGAAGACGGTAGGGCGTGGTGGCTCACGCCTATAATCCCACCACTTTGGAAGGCTGAGGCAGGTGAATCACTTGAGGTCAGGAGTTTGAGACCAGCCTGGGCAACATGGTGAAACCCCGTCTCTACTAAAAGTACAAAAATTAGCTGGGCATGGTGGCACACACCTGTAATCCCAGCTACTGGGGAGGCTGAGGCAGGAGAATCACTTGAACCCAGGAGGCGGAGGTTGCAGTGAGCTGAGATCGCTCCACTGCACTCCAGTCTGGGCAACAGAGTGAGACTCTGTCTCAAAAATAAATAAATAAATAAATAAATAAATAAATAAATAAATACAGTGAATTGAAGCCATACAGGGATATAAACAGCTAGATTTGCACCCGGGAGATAACCAGACCTATCTAAGACTAGTTAGGAAAAAATTTCACTAATCTAATAGGCCCCATGTAAACACCCAAACTCAGCTTGAAGAAGCTGTAGAAGACAGATCTTCATTCCACAGCACTCCTCAAGAATGAGGACTGAGGCCAGACACAATGGCTCACACCTGTAATCCCAGCATTTTGGGAGGCTGAGGCAGGCAGATCACTTGAGCTCCGGGTTCGAGACCAGCCTGGGGAACATGGTGAGACCCCCCCGCCCAACCCCATCTCTACAAAAAAATTACAAAAATTAGCTGGGTGTAGTGACATGTACCTGTGGTCCCAGCTATCCTGCAGGATGAGGTGGGAGGATCGCTTGAGCCCAGGAGGTTGAGGCTGCAGTGAGCTATGATCATGCCATTGCACTCCAGCCTGGGTGACAGAGCAAGACCCTGTTTCAAAAGAAAAAGAAAAAGAATGAGGAGTGAATGTAGAGAAAAAGGGAGATTTGTGTTTTTTGTTTTTTTTGTTTTTGTTTTTGGGAGAAGAGGCCAATGCAATGGCTAGTCTTTATTGGAAAGAAAAGACTTTATAGCACATTTGAGTAACTTAACACAGAGGCTCCATGGGCCCCCTGATGGGGCAGATTCCACAGTTAGGATATTACCGGCTCTTGCCTTTGTGTAGCCAAAACTAGATTATGGCACTGTTGTCCTCTTCATAGATATAGCCCACTATTCACTTATTGGTGATGGTGGGGACCAAATTAGGGTGTTCCCTGTGACTGAAGCTGCCTTTGGGGGTATTATACTGTATGGGTCCAGTCCCTTCCATGCAGCCATCATGAGCTCCCTCTCCAACCCAGCCGCCTTCTTGTCGTCAGTAAGAACACCACCTCCAGATGCCATGGAGTACACCATGGCCACCCCATTGGAATTGCAGGCCCTCGGGGCCTGTGTGGCCAGCGCTCTGGTCTGCAAAGCATCTTGAAGCCGTCACACCCGTGACAAGCAGTAGCACTGGGAGATTTGTCACCTGGTATAACGTGTAGGTGACATAGCTGAATTCCTACCGTATCCAAACTCTTGTTTAAGAAACAGGATGCCTGCAATTAAAAGTTCCCTTTGTAACCAGACTAACTGAGACTGGTTAGAACCAAGATAGCCAACAAAATGACTTCAAGAAGACCTCAGGCTTCATTATAATCTCACTTCCATGCTAAATGACACTCCCACTAGTGCCATGACAGTTGACAATTGCCAAGACAATGACCAGAAGAAGCCATAAAAGAACAAAAAAGAAGGCAGCACTATGGTTCTGGGAAGCCCACCACCCATTTCCAGAAAAAATGTGAATATTTCTCCCCTTGCTTTTAAAGTCCAACCCCTTTATTAGAGAAGCCCTAAATTTTAGTCCCCTCACCTTTCACTTATTGAGACATTGATTAGTGAGCCAGGCTCCCACTTCTGGATTCCACGGCCATTGAATAAAGCCTGCACTGTTTGACACTCACTTCTAGTTTTGTATATTGACTTCATGACACCAAATAGTAAAGTACCACATCTTTATAGGGACCAGCTTTGTTGTTAATAAAACTGGCAACCCAGATGGGACACTGGACTAGATTAGGGAAGGCCTATTTGGGAAGGCCCTTTGCCTCACCGCAGACCTGGCAACGGGCACCTGACAGCTGGAACCAGCTTTGTCAGTAACATTGTGAAGATTAAATGTAGACATAAACTCTTAGGACAGTACATGGCACAGGATAGGAATAGTCTGATTTTTAAATTTATTTATTTATTTTTTGAGATGGAGTCTCACTCTGTCACCAAGGCTGGAGTGCAATAGCGTGATCTCGGCTGGGACAGGCTCAAGTGATTTTCGTGCCTCAGCCTCCCGAGTAGCTGAGATTACAGATGTGCACTGCCACGCCTGGCTAATTTTTGTATTTTTAGTAGAGATGGGGTTTCACCATGTTGGCCAGGCTGGTCTCGAACTCCTGACCTCAGGCAATCCGCCCACCTCGGCCTCCCAAAGTGCTGGGATTGTAGGTGTGAGCCACCATGCCCAGCTGAATAGTCTGAATTTTAGCCATTATTAGACATCTGGGAAACTCTTTTTTCCTCTATGTGTAGAGGAGTTGGCCTACTGAGGAACTCTACCACCAATCAGTCTGTGCTATGACTGAGTTTCTGGAGTCAGTCTACCTCTAAATGTGTTCATGGACATAGAGTAGCAAGCATGGCTTCATGTATCCCTATACAAAGTGTTTTCATTTCATTTCCTATTGCTGCTGCAATGAATTCTGGAGGCTCTAGGGGAGAGCCTGTTTTCTTGCCTTTTCCATCTTCTGTAGGCGGCCTGCATTCCTTGGCTTGTAACCCTGCTTTATTCCAGACCTCCGTTTGCATCATCATACCTCCTCTTCTTATTCTCAATATCCTGTCTCTCCCCTTATAAGATTCATGTGATTGCCGGGCACGGTGAATCATGCCTGTAATCCTAGCACTTTGGGAGGCCAAGGCGGGCAGACTGAGCTCAGGAGTTCGAGACCAGCCTGGACAACATGGTGAAACCCCATCTCTACTAAAATACAAAAAAAATTAGCCAGGAGTGGTGGCGTGCGCCTGTAGTCCCAGCTACTCGGGAGGGTGAGACAGGAGAATTGCTTGAACCTGGGAGGCAGAGGTTGCAGTGAGCTGAGATTGCACCACCGCACTCCAATCTGGGTGACAGAATGAGACACCGTTTCAAAAAAAAAAAAAAAAGATTCATGTGATTACTTTGGGCCCACTGGCTAATGCAGGATTATCGCCCCATCTCAAGATCCTTAATTTAGTCACATCTACAAAATCCATTTGACCATGTAAGATAACATATTCTCAGGTTCTAGAGATTAGAAAGTGGGCATCTTCGATGAGGAAGTGTCAGTTTATGCTTACCACACTGGACAAGGAGTTTATCTCAGTTGTGGTGGACACATTTCTCTGAATCATACAGAGGTCATGTTAGCCACTTTCTCACTGATGCTCTTTTCCCAAAGAATAACAGTGGGAAAGAAAAATGCCAGCCTTTGAAAAGACAGAGAGACAGAGGAGTATACCATTTTTCTTATGTGAGTGAAGAAATGGTGATAGGAACGGCTACTTTCTGAAAATATGCAAGGACTATCTAAAACCCTGGAAAGTTAAGGGCTTGATGACATAGAAGTCATAGCAGCAACTCCAGCCTCAGCTGGAAGTAGGCTGAAGTAGGCTGCATGGCCTCTTTACACTTTCGCATATGCTTCCAGATCCCACATGTCAGTGACAAATGATCGTGTTATATAGCAAAACACATAAGAACACAAGCTCTGGAGTCAGCCAAGACCCACATCCTCGCTCTGCTAGCTCTGCTATTTACTAATTGGGTGACCTTGGATGACCTGCTTAACTTCTCTAGACTAAGTTTTCTTGACTGTAAAATGGGGATAATAAGAGTTCACAGGTTTGTTATTAGGATTACATGAGATAATATATGCAAAGTGCTTAGCATAGTGTCTGACACAGTAATTACTATTCAGTAAATTATTATTATTATTATAACTGGAATAAATATGAGGAAAGATAAAGTAGAACTGCACCATCTAACACAACAACATACTCTATAATCGCCTATAAATCTCCCCCCAAAGTCCCACTCATCATAGAAACTACTCTCCTAAATTGCTCTTCTTTGTCTCTTTGGAAACTCCTATCCTTTCTGGGTCTCTTCTTCTCACTTTTGGAATAATTTCTGTCAGGCATCTTCTGTATGGCTTCTCATTTAGGCTCATTACATTCTGTTTCTCTGCCCATTTAACTAATGAGTATAACAAAGGCACACTATTGAGTCATATAGATATCCCTTTAAAAGGAGCTGAAAGTGGCAGAAACAAGTCTGTGAATACTTACCCTGGTCTCTTTTTGTCCTATCAACTTCTGTTTTTTTGTTTTGTTTTGTTTTGTTTTTGAGACACAGTTTCACTCTGTCGCCCAGGCTAGAGTGCAGTGGCACGATCTATCTCGGCTCACTGCAACCTCTGCTTCCCGGGCTCCAGTGATTTTCCTGCCTCAGCCTCCGAGTAGCTGGGATTACAGGCTCCCGCCACTGTGCCCGGCTAATTTTTGTATTTTTAGTACAGATGGGGTTTCACCATGTTGGCCAGGCTGGGCTCGAACTCCTGACCTCAGGTGATCTGCCCGCCTTGGCCTCCCAAAGTGTTGGGATTACAGGTGTGAGCCACCATGCCTGGCCATTTCTTTCTGTGTTGTTGTTGTTACTGTGTTGTTTTGTTTTTTCTGAGATGGAGGCTCACTTTGTCACCCAGGCTGGAGTGCAGTTGGTGCAATCTCGGCTTACTGCAACCTCTGCCTGCTGGGTTCAAGTGATTGTAGTGCCTCAGCCTCCCAAGTAGCTGGGGTTACAGGCATGCGCCACCACGCCCAGTTAATTTTTGTATTTTTAGTAGAGACATGGTTTCACCACATTGGCCAGGCTGATCTCGAGCCCCAGTTCTCAAGTGATCTGCCCACCTCGGCCTCCCAAAATGCTGGGATTACAGGACAGTCAACTTCATTTTTTATCCTCATGCTCTTCCAGCTTACAACCTTGTTCAGGTGTGCCAAATGTTTGGAGAATCATATAAATTGAGCTTATTTATATTCAGTTTGGAATTCTGAAGCATTTATCAAACTCTTTCATCTATGTCGACTGGGGAACAATGCATCTGCTCAATAGTGACTGCTCTGGAAAAGTCCTTGTTAAGCTACTAGCTGCAGGTTTCTTCTATCCAAGGAGGACATCTAGAGGCTAATTGTGATGTGTAGCCTTTCCAGGAATGCTTTCCAAATTGTTTTCTTCACAGATCCAATCATAAATCATAAATCACATACCCAGTAAGTCTAACTAGAATAAATATTAAAGTATAGCTTATCTTAAGGGAAGAAACAGACTTAACGATGTTACAGTTATTTTCCAGGCACAGTAGAAGTACATTAAGGGTACAGAAGAACTTTTAAATGTGATGAGTTGGGAGAAGAGCTATAAAGACAATTTGGGGGCTGGGCGCACTGGTTTACGCCTGTAATCCCAATACTTTGGGAGGCGGAGGCAGGTGGATCACTTGAGATCAGGAGTTCGAGACCAGCCCGGCCAACATGGTGAAACCCCCCTCTCTACTAAAAATACAATAATTAGCTGGGCATGGTGGTGGGCGCCTGTAATCCTGGCTATGTGGGAGGCTGAAGCAGATGAATGGCTTGAATCCAGGAGGTGGAGGTTGCAGTGAGCTGAGATGGAGCCACTGCACTTCAGCCTGGTCAACAAGAGCAAAACTCCATCTCAAAAAAAAAAAAAAAAAAAAAAAGGATTTGGGACAGGTGAAGAAATTTGAACATGTTGGTTGATGTGACTGAGTTAATGTTGATTTTCTTAAGTGTGTTAGGACACTGTGCTTCTGCAGGACAGTATTCCTGTTCTTGGGAGATTCAAGCTGGGATATTTAAGAATAATGTAGGAGGACATCTGCAACCTACTTTCACATGTTTTAACAAAAGGGAGATGTGTGTATACATATGTAGAGAGACAAAGCAGGTGTGGCAAGAGGTCAACAGTTGGTAAATCTAAGTGGGGAGAAATGTGAGTATTCATTACACTTTTCTACAACTTTACGTTTTTTCCAAATGAAAAAAGTTAGAACAGGCCGGGAATGATGGCTCATGCCTATAATCCCAGCACTTTGGGAGGCCGAGGCCCGTGGGTCACCTGAGGTCAGGAATTCAAGACCAGCCTGGCCAACATGGTGAAACCCTGTCTCTACTAAAAATACAAAAATTAGCCGAGTATGGTGGTGGGCACCTGTAATCCCAGCTATGTGGGAGGCTGAGGCAGGAGAATGGCTTGAACCCCAGAGGCGGAGGTTGCAGTGAGCCGATATCATGCCACTGCACTCCAGCCTGGGCGACTGAGTGAGACTCCGTCTAAAAAAAAAAATCAGAACATAAAAGCAATGAGCAAAGTCACTTAAAATATTACCTGAATTTGCATCTCCACTGTTGTGACATCTCTTATGCTGTGTTTTGTTCCTGTGTTGAAATTGGGCTTTTTTTTTTTTCTTTTTTTGTGATGGAGTCTCACTATGTCACCCAGGCTGGAGTGCAGTGGCATGATCTCAGCTCACTGCAACCTCCACCTCCCAAGTTCAAGCGATTCTCTTTCCTCAGCCTCCTGAGTAGCTGGGATTACAGACGCGTGCCACCACACCCAATTGATTGATTGACTGATTAATTTTATTTATTTATTTATTTTTGAGATGGAGTTTTGCTCTTGTTGCCCAGGCTGGAGTGCAATGGCATGATCTCGGCTGACTGAAACCTCTGCCTCCTGGGTTCAAGTGATTCTCCTGCCTCAGCCTCCCGAGTAGCTGAGATTACAGGTGTGCACCACTATGCCTGGTTAATTTTGTATTTTTAGTAGGGACAAGGTTTCTCCATGTTGGTCAGGCTGGTCTGGAACTCCCAACCTCAGGTAATTCGCTCGCCTCAGCCTCCCAATATTTTTTTATTTTTAAAGATGGAGTCTAGGCCGGGCGCGGTGGCTCGTGCCTGTAATCCCAGCACTTTGGGAGGCTGAGGTGGGCGGATCACCTGAGGTTGGGAGTTCGTGACCAG
The DNA here is from genome assembly GCF_028858775.2 of Pan troglodytes. NCBI lineage: Eukaryota > Metazoa > Chordata > Mammalia > Primates > Hominidae > Pan > Pan troglodytes. Next base: position 69,870,499 of record NC_072398.2, read on the forward strand.
CCTGATCAACATGGAGAAACCCCATCTCTACTAAAAATACAAAATTAGCCAGGTGTGGTGGCACATGCCTGTAATCCCAGCTACTCGGGAGGCTGAGGCAGGAGAATTGCTTGAACCCAGGAGGCGGAAGTTGCTGTGAGCTGAGATCACGCCATTGCACTCCAGCCTGGTCAACAAGAGTGAAACTCTGTCTCAAAAAAAAAAAAAAAAAAAGATGGAGTCTTGCTCTGTGGCCCAAGCTAGAGTGCAGTGGTGTGATCTCAGTTCACTGCAACCTCTGCCTACCTGGTTCAAGCGATCCTCCTGCCTCAGCCTCTCGAGTAGCTGGGATTATAGGCACCTGCCACCACGCCTGAATAATTTTTGTATTTTTAGTAGAGGCAGGGTTTCATCACATTGACCAGGCTGGTCTCAAACTCCTGATCTTGTGATCCGCCTGCCTCGGCCTCCCGAATTGCTGGGATTACAGGCATGAGCCACCGCGCCCAGCTGAAATTGGAGTTCTTATGTCTTCCAATCCCACTGTATTGTAATCACTGACATAGTTATTCTGTGCTCCTTGTATCACTCAGCATACAGCAAACACTCACAAATATTTGCTAATGCTAGAAAAAAAAAGTGATAGAAAACTTCACAGCTCCCCACTGTGCCATGCTCCCTCTGGTCTTCCTTAGGGCGGGGAGAATGCTTCCTTCCTCTGTTTCCCCTTCCTCCAGATTCCCACGTTGGGGGAAGCCTTCCTGGCCCTGCTTCTGTGCTCTTAGGTCATTTCCCCTTCTTTAGCACTCATTGCACAGTATATTCTAATTGTCAATTTTCTTTACTGGATTCTCCAACCACACTACAGTTTCCTTGAGGAGAAGGGAATTTTGTCTGCCTTTTTTACAGCTGTTCCCTTAGTCCCTGATACAGCAGCTGGCACACAGTAAGAGCTTAATACTTAGTGAATGAATGGCCAATGCTAGGGTGACCAATGTTTTAAAGAGCCAAACTGGCTGGGCACGGTGGCTCATGCCTGTAATCCCAGCACTTTGGGAGGCTGAGGCAGGTGGATCACCTGAGGTTGGGAGTTCGAGACAAGCCTGACCAACATGGAGAAACCCCGTCTCTACTAAAAATACAAAATTAGCCGGGCGTGGTGGCGCATGCCTATAATCCCAACTACTCAGGAGGCTGAGGCAGGAGAATCACTTTAACCCGGGAGGTGGAGGTTGCGGTGAGCTGAGATCACGCCATTGCCTGGGCGGAGCAAAACTCTGTCTCAAAAAAAAAAAAAAAGAGACAAACTGGAATACAGCCATACTAGAAACTCCCCCAAATACATGTATAGCTATACACATATATGTTGTTAATTTAGCATAAAATATGAACACAGTGTTTATTTGATATCAAAGGCGTTTTGATTATTATGGTAAAACAATTTCTTAGAAAGAAGTTCAAAGTCCTCCTTTTCAGGAGGGACTCTTTATTGAGTTAATCTTTATATTATTATTATTTTTTTTGAGACAGGGTCTCACTCTGTTGCTCTGGCTGGAGTGCAGTGGCACAATCATAGCTCACTGCAGCCTTGACCTGCTGGGCTTAAGCAATCCTCCCACCTCAGCCTCCCAAGCAGGGAGTATAAGCATGAGCCACCACACTCAGCTAATTTAAAAACATTTTTTGTAGAGATGGAGTCTCAATATGTTGGCCAGGCTGGACTTGAACTCCTGAGATCAAGTGTTCCTCCCGCCTCGGCCTCCCAAAGTGCTGGGATTACAGGTGTGAGCCACCGTGCCCAGCCAATCTTTGTATTCTTTATTACAGTTTTATACTCACTTCCCATTTAATACTCTTTTCTTTTCCTTCCTTCCTTCCTTCCCTTCTCTCTCTCTTCCTTCCTTCTTTCCTCCCTTCTCTCTCTCTCTTCCTTTCTTCCCTCTCTTTCTTTCCTTCCTTCCTTCCTTCCTACCTTCCTTCCTTCCTCCCTCTCTCTCTTTCCTTTTTCTTTCTTTCTTTCTTTGACAGGGTCTCATTCTGTCACCCAGGATGGAGTACGGTGGCGCGATCTCGGCCCACTGCAACAATCTCGGCCTGCTGCAGCCTCAACTTCCCGAGCTCAGGCCATCCTCCTGCCTCAACACTCCCCACCCGACTACCCCTCTGTCCCCGAGTAGCTGGGATTACAAGCGAGCATCACCATGCCTGGCTAATTTTTATATTTTTTTGTAGAGACGGGTTTTTGCCATGTTGCCCAGGCTGTAATACTTTTTTCTGATCAACTTATTACATATACATATACATATAAACATTATATATATATGTATTGTATATAGATATACTTTGTTTATTTTTACTTTTTCAAATTCTATTTCTAACCCATTGCTCCGATTAAGGGAACCTACTAAGTTTATGGATCTTTACTTATAGCTAGCCATTCTAACTTGTTGTATTAATTCTAAAACTCTTTAGTTGAGCATCCCAGATTTTCTATATACATAGTCATAGCGGCTGGGCATGGTGGCTCACGTCTGTAATCCCAGCACTTTGAGAGGCCGAGGTGGGCGGATCGCCTGAGGCCTGGAGTTTGAGACCAGCCTGATCAACAGGGAGAAACCCTGATTCTACTAAAAATACAAAATTAGCTGGGCGTGGTGGCACATGCCTGTAATCCCAGCTACTCAGGAGGCTGAGACAGGAGAATCGCTTGAATCCGGGAGGCAGAGGTTGCTGTGAGCCGAGATCACACCACTGCACTCCAGCCTGGGGAACAAAAGCAAAACTCTGTCTCAGAAAAAAATGAATAATGGCCTTCAAATTAATGCATGCATACCTTTGGGTTACACAAAGACTTTGCCAATGCTATATCAACAGGAAAGCTTTAACAGTCTCCAGATACTTAGGTTGTGTGTGTTCTTTCTCCTAAAGCTGGTGACCACGTGTCTCTCTTCCTCATACTTGAAAGGCACTTTTTGGTAATGATACTCAGGATTGTAATTAAATTTTCCAATAGTATTCTAGTTATCTAACCAAACTATCATTTTACAGTGCAAGAAACTCAGTCCCAGTGAGATTTTCTGATGCTTCAAGGGTCATACAGTTCCACGTTACCTTCCTCTAATTTAGTAGAAAAATTTATGCCAGGCTGGCACGGTGGCTCACGCCTGTAATTCCAGCACTTTGGGAGGCTGAGGTGGGCGGATCATCTGAGGTCAGAAGTTTGATACCAGACTGGCCAACATGGAAAAACCCCGTTTCTACTAAAAATACAAAAATTAGCCAGGCATGGTGGCACATGCCTGTAATCCCAGCTACTCAGGAGACTGAGGCAGGAGAGCACTTGAACCCAGGAGATGGAGGTTGCAGTGAGCCAAGATTGTGCCACTGCACTCCAGCCTGGGCAACAGAGCGAGACTCTGACCCCCCCCAAAAAAAAAGAAAAGAAAAAAGAAAAATTTATACCAATTATGGGTTCAGCAATTATTTTAATGATTCTAATTTTTAAATGGTGATTGTATCAAGAAACTAAAGTTTATTATTAGCATTCAGTAGGCCCTTTTTTCCTGCTGCCTAACTTGCCTAACATCTTAGGATTACTTATTTCTCCATCAGTTTCTTCCATTTCTGTCATATAGCCCTATATAAGAGATTCCTATATATTAACTTAGGTTATTATACCTATTAATTCAGGAAATAATTGTGAAACTGATGGTCAATACTCTCATCTTAAATTTTACAGGCAAATCTTGTTTTGAACCTTTCAGCTGTATTTCAAGCGGGAGTCTTACAGGTGTAGAAGATAGAAGATGAAAGGTGTTTTATGACGTAGGCTCCAAAATCAGAGTCAATTCTGCCATATTCATTGGTCAAAGCAAACCACAGTACCAGCCCAGATTCAAGGAAAAGAGAAACAGACTATACACTCTGAAGCACATTGGATATCATCATAAGTTAAACCTCTCTTTCTCAGGGGAAATGATTTTAAAGCACAGAGGTAATTTGAACCCGTGAAATTGAAGTTGAATTGCAAATAAATTACAGTTTTATTTTATTTTATTTTATTTTATTTTATTTTATTTTATTTTATTTTATTTTATTTTATGAGACAGGGTCTTACTCTGTCCCCAGGCTGGAGTGCAGTAGTCCAATCGCAGCTCACTGCAGCCCCAACCTCCTGGGCTCAGATGATCCTCTCACCTCAGCCTCCCAGGTAGCTGGGATTACAGGCACACACCACCATACCCGGCTAACTTTTTGGATTTTTTATGGAGATAGGGTTTCACCATGTTGCCCAGGCTGGTCTTGAACTCCTGAGCTCAAGTGATCTGCCTGCCTCAGCCTCTCAAAGTGCTGAGATTACAGGTGTGAGCCACTGCACACAGCCCAAGTTACAGTTTTAGTACTGAAATTGAAAGTCTTGTTTAACTTGGCTATCCTTTCCTGGTGACACTTTTTTCTTTTCTTTTTTTTTTGAGACGGAGTTTCACTCTGTCACCCAGGCTGGAGTGCAGTGGCACAATCTTGGCTCACTGCAACCTCTGCCTCCTGGGTTCAAGTGATTCTCCTGAGTCAGCCTCTCAAGTAGCTGAGATTACAGGTGCTCAACACCACATCTGGCTAATTTTTTGTATTTTTAGTAGAGATGGGGTTTCACCATGTTGGTCAGGCTGGTCTCGAACTCCTGACCTCAATTGATCCACCTGCCTCAGCCTCCCAAAGTGCTGGGATTACAGGTGTGAGCCACTGTGCCTGACCTCTTTTTTTTTTTTTTTTTTAAGTTCTGAAGGAGGCTTATTTCTAAAAAAATGAGTCTTTTTTTTCCATTGTGATTTTTTGTTGCAACCTACATGTAACAGTGAGCAACTTGGGGTGTTCCGTTCATACCCTTCCCCGCTTTAAGGCTACTTAGGCCTCTTTAAAGATCATCAAATAGTTTTGGAGAAATGGCACATAAATTTCTGTTTTACTGTAATCCTTTTCTCCATTCTCATCTTCAGAATAATTTGCAAATTAGAAATGAACATTCTTCTCATCCTATACTTTGAAAATATGATGTTATGGCAAGTCAATATTTTCTATGGCAGGCATCAATGATAGTCATCTTATAGGCACATGTCTAAATAGGCTACCTTCTTCCATTTCTGTCAAAAGTCTCATTGAGTGTTTCTGCATGTCTTAAGAAAATTGAAAACTCACCAAAAACTTTTATTATTGTCTTAGCCTGTTTGAGCTGCTATAAAAAGATGCTTTAGACTGGGGTAATTTATAAACAACATGGGCCGGGCGCGGTGGCTCATGCCTGTAATCCCAGCACTTTGGGAGGCCGAGGCGGGCGGATCACGAGGTCAGGAGATCGAGACCATCCTGACTAACACGGTGAAACCCCGTCTCTACTAAAAAATATACAAAAAAGTAGCTGGGCGTGGTGCCAGGCGCCTGTAGTCCCAGCTACTCCGGAGGCTGAGGCAGGAGAATGGCATGAACCTGGGAGGCGGAGCTTGCAGCAAGCCGAGATTGCACCACTGCACTCCAGCCTGGGTGACAGAGCGAGACTCTGTCTTAAAAATAAAAAATAAAATAAAATAAAATAAAATAAGGAACAGGGCCAGGCGTGGTGGCTTACGCCTGTGATCCTAGCACTTTGGGAGGCCAAGGTGGGCGGATCACCTGAGGTCAGGGATTTGAGACCAGTGTGGCCAACACGGTGAAACCCCATTTCTACTAAAAATACAAAAATTAGTCAGGTGTAGTGACGGGTGCCTGTAGTCTCAGCTACTTGGGAGGTTGAGGCAGGAGAATCACTTGAACCTAGGAGGCGGAAGTAGCAGTGAGCCGAGATTGCGCCGCTGCACTCCAGCCTGGGCAACAGAGTGAAACTTTGTCTCAAAAAAATAAAAATAAATAAATAAATAAACAGCAGGTATTTACTGCTCACAGCTCTGGAGGCTAGGAAGTCCAAGATCGTGGGGCCAGTAGATTTAGTGTCTGATGAGGGCTCACTCTTGGCTTCATAGATGGCATCTTCTTGTTGTGTCCTCACGTCGCAGAAGAATCCAGCAGCTTACTCAGGCCCTTTATAAGGTGTTAATCGCATTAATGAGGGCTAGTCTTCATGACCTAATCATCCCCTAAAAGCACCACCTCTTAATACTATTGCACTGGGGATTAGGTTTCAACGTAGGAATTTTGGAGGACACAAACATTCAGGGCACAAGTAAACAGATCATACATTGTCTTCGTCCATTTTGTACTGCTGTAACAGAATACCACAGACTGGGTAATTTATAATAAACAGAAACTTATAGACTCACAGTTCTAGAGCCTGGGAAGTTCAAGATCAAGCAGCCAGCATGTTGCGAGGGCCTTCTTGCTGCTTTGTCTCATGGCAGAAGGTGGAAGGGCAAGGAGTGAGAGTGAGAGAGCAAGAGGGTGTCGAACTTGGTTTTATAACAAACCCACTCGATAACTAACCCACTCTCACAATAATGACATTAATTACCTCCTATTAGGCCCTATCTCTCAACACTGTAGCACTGGGGATTAAGTTTACAACACATAAGCTTTAGGGGACACATTCAAATCATAGCATTCTGCCCCTGGCCCCCCAAATTCATATTTTTCTCACAATACAAAATACATTCATTCCATCCCAATAGTCCCCAATGTCTAACTTTTTCCAGCATCAACTCAAAAATCCAAAGTCCAGAGTCTCACCTAAATCACATGTGAGTGGGACTCAAGGCAAGATTCATCCTGAGGTAAATTCCTCTCCCACTGTGAGCCTGTAAAATTAAAAAACTAAGTGTTTTCAAAATACAATGATGGGACAGGCATAGAATAGACATTCCCATTCCAAATTGGAGAAATGGGCAAGAAGAAAGGGCTAACTGGTCCCAAGTAAGTCCAGAATCCAACAGGGAAAACAACATTAATTATGAAAGCTAGGGAATAATCTCCTTTGACTCCATGTCCTGCATCCAGGGCACATGGAGACAGGGGTTGGGCTCCCAAGGCCTTGGGCAGTAACTCTCATGTACTGGAGTCTTGTACCTGCAGAATTTATTGTTGTTGTTGTTTCTGTGACTCAAGGCGTCACTTGATAGACTGTAGAAAGTGTGACTGTGACTGTTGGTGGCTGGTCGCAGTGGCTTATGCTTGTAATCCCAGCACTTTGGGAGGCTGAGATAGGCGGCTCACTTGAGGTCAGGAGTTCAAGACCAGCCTGGCCAACGTGGTGAAACCCCGTCTCTATAAAAATACAAAAATTAGCTGGGTGTGGTGGCGCGTGCCTTGTAATCCCAGCTACTCGGGAGGCTGAGGCACGAGAATCACTTGAACCCGGGAGGTGGAGGTTGCAGTGAGCCAAGATCACGCCACTGCACTTCAGCCAGAGCAACAGAGCAAGACTCCATCTCAAAAAAAAAAAAAAAAAAAAGAAAGTGTGACTGTTGGTAGGACCTGTCAGAATCAGCTCTCTATTATGAGGGGCCAACCCATCTGTCATCAAATTTCCCCTTTTGTTTGCCAACAAGACATTTAGTTGTAACCTCAGAATCAGGAAATATAACTTTATTCAGTTTCATAGAGCAATCAAGGAATGCATGCGAATCCGTGTTAGTTTTTGTGATATGCCCAAATCAATTCAATAGCAACTGTTTTAGACTGAGCATTGGTGTCTTTTGAGGAGATGCAAAAATTTTTCATTGATGCAGAAGTACTTACCTTTCTTATTCTGGACTTGTGAGATTTAGTCTTAAAGTTAGTACTTTCACTGTCCAACTCCAAATTATTTCCTGCAAATTGTGTGGTACGTTGTTTTGGTTATTTGCCTCTTTAATCCTGTTATATGGGTCCTTCTATCTATATTGCATTAAAACAACACAGTAGCTTAGTCTTGTTTTGCAATGATGTCAAGGTAATGCTGGCATAGGTATTGTAATTGTTCTTTTTCATTATGTGAACTTTTAGAAAACATGGTCACAATATTAAAAGTTAAATAGTACTATCTGCATACAAAACACAATCGTTAATCCACAGGCAAAGTCAAAGACAGAATATTACAAAACACATAAATAACCCACTTCAACTGCATCCCTTGGAGTAAGGCAACAATGGAAGATCTGTTCTTGTGAACTGCTAACCAGAGTGACCAACATCAGCCTGGAGAACTGAGACGGGAGCAGCAACCAGCGACTACAGAAGGCAGATAATTTATGTTGAATCTATTTGACACTAACAGTAGTGTTGCTTTCAGCCTCTATTTTGGGGGACATCACAAGGCTTTTGCACTGGGACTTTTCCTGTTGCTGGCAAGGGGCTTCCCAGGACCTGGGATTTTCATGCTGGGCCACTCCTTTCACATAATTGCCTTTCTCACTCTATTCAGATGCTCACACAAGATTGTTGCTCTGTGGGGACGCTCTATTCAGCCTACTTGGACTCTAACATTTCTTCCTCCTGGCTGACTGTCCTCCCAACATGGATTCTCCTTTACCCTGCCTGGGCTGTCCCTCGATAAGTATAGTGCTTAACACACAAAAAGATATAGACTAGAAGAGAACAGAAAATAGCGGTATATCGCAGTAAAAGTAAGGATTATAGCCAGGCACAGTGTCTCATGCCTGTAACCCCAACACTTTGGGAGGTAAGGTGGGAGGATCCCAGGAATTTGAGACCAGCCTGGGCAACATAGGGAGACCCTGTCTCTAAAAAAATTTAAAAATTGACCGGGCACGGTGGCTCATGCCTGTATTCCCAGCACTTTGGGAGGCCGAGGTGGGCAGATCACCCTGAGGTCAGGAGTTTGAGACCAGCCTGCCCAACATGGAGAAACCACGTCTTTACTAAAAATACAAAAATTAGCCAGGCGCGGTGGCTCACGCCTGTAATCCCAGCACTTTGGGAGGCCGAGGCAGGCGGATCACCCGAGGTCAGGAGTTTGAGACCAGCCTCAGTAACATGGTGAAACCCTGTCTCTACTAAAAATACAAAAACAGCTGGGTGTGGTGGCACATGCCAATAGTCCCAGCTACTCGGGAGGCTGAGGCAGGAGAATCGCTTGAACCCAGGAGGCGGAGGTTGCGGTGAGCCAAGATGGCGCCATTGCACTCCAGGTTAGGCAACAAGAGTGAAACTCTGTCTCCAAAAAAACAAAAAAAACAAAAATTAGCTGGGCGTGGTGATGCGCACCTGTAATCCCAGCTACTTGGGACTCGGGAAGCTGAGGCAGGAGAATCTCTTGAACACAAGAGGCAGAGGTTGCTGTGAGCTGAGATCCCGCCACTCCACTCCAGCCTAGGTGACAGAGCGAGACTCCATCTCAAAAAAAAAAAAAAAAAAAAAAAGAGTTTAAAAATTATCTGGCCATGGTGGTGCACACCTGTAGTCCCAGCTAGTTGGGAGGCTAAGGCAGGAGGAATTGCTTGAGCCTTGGAGGTCAAGGCTGCAGTGAGCTATGATCACACCATTGCAATCCAGTCTGGGTGACAGAGTAAGACTCTGTCTTAAAAAAAAAAAAAAATAGGGGATTGTTTCCTGAAATCCTTTTTTTTTTTTTTTTTTTGAGACAGGGTCTTGTTATTTCTCCCAGGCCAGAGTGCGGTGGCACAATCATAGCTCACTGCAGTCTTGATCTCCTGGGCTCGGGGTATACTCTTACATTAGCCTCCCTAGTAGCTGGGACCACAGGCACACACCACCATGCCCAGCTAATTTTTCATTTTTTTGTAGAGACGAGATCTCACTATGTTGCCCAGGGTGGTCTCGCACTCCTGGGATCAAGCAATCCTCCCATCTCAGCCTCCCAAAGTGCTAGGATTATAGGTGTGAGCCAACATGGCCAGCCTCTAAAATTCTTAAAATTTGTTGTGTGTGTGTATATGTGTGTGTTAATAACTGCATTAACTATATTGCAATGTAAAATGTATTTCTTACTGTTGATAAAGGTAAAATAACATTTGAAAACCAGTATTTATAGTATGATCCCAATTTTGCTTTAAAAAAAGTGAGCCAACTCTTAACAGGGTAGTGAGGAAAGAATAAAGAAAAACTTTTACCTTTCTAATCTATGTTCTGTATTACTTTAATTCTTATAACTAAGATACGTATTATTTACTTTAAAAAATTAACAAAAATGGGGGCCGGGTGCAGTGTCTTACGCCTGTAATCCCAGCACTTTGGGAGGCCCAAGCAGGCGGATCACCTGAGGTCAGGAGTTCAAGACCAGCCTAACCAACATGGTGAAACCCCATCTCTACTAAAAATAAAAAATTAGCTGAGTGTGGCGGTGCATGCCTGTAATCCCAGCTATTTGGGAGGCTGAGGCAGAAGAATCGATTGAAACTGGGAGGTGGAGGTTGCAGTGAGCCAAGATTGCTTCATTGCACTCCAGCCTGGGCAAAAAAGTGAAACTCTGTCTCAAAAAAAATTAACAAAAATGGGCTGGGCACGGTGGCTCACACTTGTAGTTTTAGCACTTTGGGAGGCTGAGGCAGGTGGATCACCTGAGGTCAGGAGTTTGAGACCAGTCTGGCCAACATGTTGAAACCCCGTCTCTACTAAAAATACAAAAATTAGCCAGGTGTGATGGCACACATCTTCCACACCTTTAATTCCAGCTACTGGAAAAGCTGAGACAGGAGAATCACTTGAACCTGGGAGTTGCAGTGAGCGAGTTCTTGCCACTGCACTCCAGCCTGGGCAATAGTGAGACCCTGTCTCAAAAACAAACAAACAAACAAACAAACAAACAAACAAACCAAAAACCACAAAGGCCAGGCACGGTGGCTCATGCCTGTAATCCCAACACTTTGGGAGGCCAAGGCAGGCGGCTCACCTGAGGTCAGGAGTTTGAGATCAGCCTGGCCAACATGGTGAAACCCTGTCTCTACTAAAAATACAAAAAATTAGCCGGGCCTAGTGGCACACGCCTGTAATCCCAGCTACTCGGGAGGCTGAGGCAGGAGAATCGCTTGAACCTGGGGGGCAGAGGTCTTAGTGAGCCGAGATCACGCCACTACTCTCCCGTCTGGGTGACAGAGCAAAACTCACTCTCAAAAAAAAAAAAACAAAAACCCCAAAAAATGTAAATATGTGTATATATGCACAAACAAAAGAAAATAACGCTTAAAGGAAAAAAAAGAAAAACACCAAAAATACTTATATTTGAGTGGTGAGAGTATGGATAGCTTTTTCCTTCTTCTTTATACTTTTCTGCTTTTGCAAATTTCCTAAAATGAGAATTTATTACCTGATCATTTTCAATTTAAATTTCCAAAAGAAATATTAGAGTGGCATGTACCTGTAGTCTGGCTATTTGGAAGGCTGAGGCAGGAAGATCACTTGAGCCTAAGAGTCCAGGCTGCAATGAACTATAACTGTGTCACTAAACTCCAGCCTAGGTGACAGAATGAAACACCATCCCTCAAAAAAAAAAAAAAAAATTAAAGAGAAATATGAGGGGGTCCACCTCAGTGACCTCATTTTAACTTGATTACTTCCGTAAGAACTCTATTTCCAAATATGGTCACATTGTAAAGTATTAGGGGTTAGGACTTCAACACATGAATTTCGTGGGAGGCACAATTCAGCCCACCCACAACACCAAGTTTGCTCATAGCATGGTGGTCCCAGTGCTAAGAGAGCAAGAGGAAACGCTGCAAAGACTCCTGAGTCCTCAGCTACAAAACTCTTACAACCTTCCTTCCACCATATTCTATTAGTCAAAGCAAGTCACAAGGCCAGTACTGATTCAAAGTGTTTAAAGGGTGGGGAAATAGATTTACCTCTTGATAAAAAGACCAGCAAGGCTGGGCGTGGGTGACAGTGCAAGACTCCATCTCAAAAAAAAAAAAAAAGACTAGCAAAGTATTATGGCCATGTTTTCAACCTATCACAGGTCTTTAATTTTTGTGTGTGTGTTTTTTTTGAGACAGAGTTTCACTCTTGTTGCCCAGGCTGGGGTGCAATGGTGCGATCTCAGCTTACTGCAACCTCCGCTTCCCAGGTTCAAGCGATTCTCCTGCCTCAGCCTCCCAAGGAGCTGGGATTACGGGCATGCACCACCACACCTGGCTAATTTTGTATTTTTTTTAGTTAAGACGGGGTTTCACCATGTTGGTCAGGCTGGTCTCGAACTACTGACCTCAAGTGATCCACCTGCTTCAGCCTCCCAAAGTGTTAGGATTACAGTCGGGAGCCACCATGCCCAGCCTTTTTTTTTTTATTTTTTATTTTTATAATTAACTAGCTATATGGCCTTGGAGTATGACAAAAGCATAGATTCTTAGAAACAGAAGGGACCCAGGCCAATTTTAAGTCCCACTACTTAATACATTTCTTCTGCCCTCTGCCACCCCCAGCTCCTCTTCTTTTCCCATTTGATGAGATGTTCCTGGATAAGCTCATCAAGCCCCTGTGTCCCTGCTTAGGTTTCCTCTCACTTGAAAGCCAGTATCTCCACCCCCACCCCATCTTTTTATTGAAGTATAGTGTTCATACAGAAAAGTGCATATGCTTACCCACTAAATATGTACAACAATTATGTTCTGATTAAAAATAATGTAAACAGAAAAGTATTTATGTGTGTACATTTGACCCCTGAACAATACGGGTTTGAACTACAAGGGTGTAGTTATATGCAGAGTTTTTAAATCAAAGGCGGGTGACTTGAAGGGATGTGAAATATGCACATACGTAAGTTAACTTTTTGTATAGGAGGGTTCTGCAGGGCACACTGGGCAACTTGAGTATGCACGAATTTTGGTATACATGGGGGGGTCCTAGAACCAATCCCTCATGTATAGAAGGACATGTATAGAAGGACAACTGTATATATATATATATACACACACATATGTATACATATATACATATATATACATACATATATACATATATATACATATATGCATGCATACACACACATATAGAAATCACATAAAATATATATCTCTCTCATAAGTTTACTGCTTGACAAATTTTGCAAGGTAAACACTCCATTAGCATCTGAAAGCAGAACATTACCAGTACCTCAGAAGCCCTATTCATGTCTGTGTCCAAATTTCTTCATTTTAAAAGGGCACCAGTTACACTGGATGACTTCACTTTAACTTGATTACTTCTGTAAACACCCTATTTCCAAAGAAGTTCACTTTCTGTGGTACTAGGAGTTAGGGCTTCAACACATCTTTTTGTGGGACACAATTCAACCCATTTAATGGGTCATATTAGAATTCAAGACATCTGAGATTTGATGAAATCATGGTTATAATCCATTTTTTGCTTAAGCTAGTTTGAGTTGATTATCTGGTATAATCACAATGTAACCAATACAATCAATACAAACGCTCTGGTGCAACCATGTTTGCTTAATGTGAATTACTTACACATAATTAGTAAACTGGAGAATGGTGTCAGTAGAACAAGTAAGTTGTGTTACTTCATTTGGACTTTTCTCAGCATGTTAATGTTTTGAAGTGATATGTAATAAACATCCTCACAATTAGAGAAAGCTTTTAGCAATTTATGAAGAAGACTTAAAAAAAAACATAATTGAACCATGCAGAAGTGCCATTGCATTTATTGTAAATACAAGTGCCTTCCTTCAGTGAATAAGCAACTAGTTCAGTGGCTTCAGGAACCACCAAAGTTTCTACTAAGCTATCTAGAAAGCTGCCAAGAGCAGATGAAGAAGCCGCAAAGACAATGTCCTGTGTTCTCCTTTTAGAGGGTTTTCCAGACCTTCCTCAGGATCCTTGTTTCCTCTCCACTTCATAGGTGCATCTCTTGTGACTCTGCTTTCTGCCAAAAAGGGCAAGCTAAATTTGTTTCTCAATGTTCCCTAAAATGCAGTGCTCTTCCCATTTTGCTAAGCTAACTCCTACTTATCTCTTACCTCTTTCCCTTTGCCTGCTCCTGGGAGAAGTTCCACATCTCCTCAACTACCTAACCTTCAAATGGTTATACGTTTCCACAGTAACCCCTTATCCCCCTATCAACACTTATTACACGTTATTGTAATTACTTGTTTATGGATGTCTTCCTCAGTAGAGTATAAGCGGGTAGGTCTTATTCACTACTGTATCTCCAGTAATTAGTACAGCGCCTGGAATACAGAAAGTGCTCATTAAATACGAATTAAATATGCTGGGCACGGTGGCTCATGCCTGTAATCCCAGCATTTTGGGAGGCAGAGGTGAGCGGATTACTTGAGGCCAGGAGTTCAAGATCAGCCTGGCCAACATGGTGAAACCCCATCTCTACTAAAAATACAAAAAAATTAGCTGGTCGTGTTGGTGGGAGCCTGTAATCCCAGCTACTCAAGAGGCTGAGGCAGGAGAATTATTTGAACCCGCAAGGCGGAGGTTTCAGTGAGCCGATATGGTGTCACTGTGCTCTACCCTGGGCCACAGAGCAAGACTCCATCTCAAATAATGATAATAATTCAGTAAAATAGAACATTAGAAATCTTAATTTTCTATCTTTTGATAATTTTGTTGTAGTAATTTGCTAGGGCTGCCATAACAAAGTACCACAGACTGGGTGGCTTAAACAACAGAAATTTATTTTATTACAGTTCTGGAAGCTGGAAGTCCAAGATCAAGGTTGGTTTCTCCTGAGACATCTCCTTGGTCTGTGGATGGCCACCTTCTCCCTGTATTTTCGCAAGGTCTTCCCTCTGTGTGTGTCTGTGTCTAAATTTCCTCTTCTTATAAGGACACCAGTCCTATTGGGTTAGGGAACACCCTAATGGACTCATTTTAACTTAGTCACTTCTTCAAAGACCCTATCTCCAGAGACAGTCACATTCTGAGGTACTACAGGTTAGGACTTCAATATTTGAATTTTGTGGTGGTGGGGGACCCAATTCAGATCATAAGGGCCTTATGGAGGAGAGCTGAGGCATTCCAACCGGCAGCAGCACCAATGGTCAGACATGCATATTCAGTCATCATGTACCTTCTAGCCCAGCCAGTGCTGTTACATGAACCAAGGTAAGATCGGCAGAACTGTCCAGCCAATCCATAGAAATGCAGGAAGTAATAAATCACTGCTGTTTTAAGCCACTAGGTTTTGTGGGATGTTTTGTTATGCAGCAGTAGAGAACTGAAACAACCCATTTCACATCAATAATAAACTAGGCCCAGGCCCACTACACTACAGTTAGTGATAGGCTACATGTTAAATGGATTGTTTAGTCAGCTATTTCATTACCTTTGAAAGGGAAATGAGTAATAATTTATTAATTTTAAATGAATAGATATTATTGCTACTGGTAACATTTATACAGCACTTGGCCAGTTGTTCGAAATAGTCTCCTAATAATTTATAAGGTTTTTTAAATCAAAGAAATGTTGAATCATACACTCTTGGGGCTAAAAGGAACAAGAGGTCATTTAATCTGTCTCCCTACTTTCAAAGAGAATGACGAATTCTGTGCCAGCCAGATAAGAATCTTCTAATTTCTCCTCCTCCTCGTTATTTCATCCAAAAAGACTTTTAAAGTGTCAATCTGTAAATGGAACTGTATTTGGCACTCTATAGGTCTTTAAAGATTTAATACAACAATGCAGAGACAAATCACATAAACAAAGTCCAAAGAACTGTGTACATAAACAGTTTAAGAAAAATGCTGGCCAGGCTCTGGTGGCTCGCACCTGTAATCCCAGCACTGTGGGAGGCCGAGGCAGGTGGATTACGAGGTGAGGAGTTCAAGACCAGCCTGGCCAAGATGGTGAAACCTCATCTCTACTAAAAATACAAAAATTAGCCAAGTGTGGTGGTACAGGCCTGTAATCTCAGCTACTCAGGAGGCTGAGGCAGAAGAATCGCTTGAACCTGGGAGGCGGAGGCTGCAGTGAGCCGAGATCATGCCACTGCACTAAAGCCTGGGCAACAGAGTGAGACTCTGTCTCCAAAAAAAAAAAAAGAAAGAAAGAAAAGAAAAAGGAAAATGCTATACGTAAAATTACAACAAAATTTTTTTCTCTCAATTTATCTACATAAACATTTTCAGCCCACGTAGATAAATATAGATAGATAAACATAACTACATAAACATATGCATATATGCAAGAAAATAAAAGATTTGGGGAAACATGATAGCTTTCAAATATGTGAAAGATTTCATGTAGAATAAAGATTATATTTGTTCTGTGTAGCTACATGGTAGAATTAGAACTGGGGTGAAACAGGTGGAAGTTTCGGGGGAACATTTTTCAGTTTATCTTTAGGAAGAACTTTTTTTTTTTTTTTTTTTTTTTTGAGACTGAGTCTGGCTCTGTCACCCAGGCTGGAGTGCAATGGTGTGATCTCAGCTCACTGTAAGCTCCGCCTCCCGGGTTCATGCCATTCTCCTGAATCAGCCTCCTGAGTAGCTGGGATTACAGGTGCCCGCCACCACGCCCGGCTAATTTTTTGTATTTTTGGTAGAGATGGAGTTTCACCATGTTAGCCAGGATGGTCTCGATCTCCTGACCTTGTCATCCGCCCACCTTGGCCTCCCAAAGTGCTGGGATTACAGGCATGAGCCACTGTGCCTGGCCCAGGAAGAACGTTTTAATAATTAGAACCTTTTGAAAGAAATGGATACCCTCACTGGAATTACTGCAGAGAGGATTCCAGATTAGCCTACATGACCTCTAAGTTTCTTTCCAACTCTATGACACTTGAGTCATGTGTCAAAACAAAACAGCCGGGCGCGGTGGCTCACGCCTGTAATCCCAGCACTTTGGGAGGCCAAGGCAGGTGGATCACAAGGTCAGGAGATCGAGACTATCCTGGCTAACACGGTGAAACCCCATCTCTTCTAAAAAACAAAAAATTAGCCGGGTGTGGTGGTGGTCGCCTGTAGTCCCAGCTACTCGGGAGGCTGAGGCAGGAGAATGGCATAAACCCGGGAGGCGGAGCTTGTGGTGAGCCGAGATCCCGCCACTGCACTCCAGCCTGGGGGACAGAGCAAGACTCCATATCAAAAACAAAAAACAAAAAACCATATTTGAGGGATGTAGAGGAAGGTAAGCGAATTTTATAACGAAAGAATTATTACCAGTTGTGGTTAAGGCCTGTACTGAATAGAGTCCGAGGAAACTGTTAGGTCTGTATTGATAAATCTAAGGTTCTCTTATTATGGAGGCAGGATCTGAATAGAATACTGAAGAGGACAGTAGAATCCTGTAAGGGATTCACTCGAGACTTACATTAGGGAGAATATAATTATTGCAAAAGTCATAGCTAAAAGGGATACATCTCAGAAATAGGCTAATTGGATAAAGTATGTATGCCTGCCATAGGAAAGGTGGAGGTTGGAGGAACAGGAGATGGAAGAACATTAGGCAATTATAATCCAGGTTATCCTGGAAAATAACTTCGAAACACTAGGTGAAACGTTCATTTTATTTATTTATTTATTTATTTATTTATTTATTTATTTATTTTTGAGACAGAGACTCCCTCTGTCACCTAGGCTGGGGTGCAGTGGCGCAATCTCCTGTCACTGCAACTTCCGCCTCCTGGGCTCAAGCAATTCTCCTGCCTCAGGTTCCCCAGTAGCTGGGATTACAGGCGCACGCCCCCACGATCGGCTAGTTTTTGCATTTTTAGTAGAGACGGGGTTTCACCATGTTGGCCTGACTGGTCTCAAACTCCTGACCTCAAGTGATCTGCCCACCTTGGCCTCCCAAAGTGCTGGGATTACAAACATGAGCCACTGTGCCCGGCCCATTAGGTGAAAATTTTAGACTTAGACTTTGTACATAATGAAGGAGAGGGAGAGTGTGGTCAAAGCAATGAGAGAAGTAGTTTCTTTGAGTGAGTTGCTTGGTGTAAAGGTGAGGAATCTCTACGAAGAAAGGGCTAGTAGCGGAAGAAACCAGCGCAGAGATGCCTAAGCTAACACTGTGTCTTACATAACGCTGTTTATATAGATGAAGGGAAGAGGTAGATATGAGAGATACTGTAAAACTGTAAAAGGTATGGCAATAGCCTAGAAATGCAGACTGGTGAAGTCAGGGATTAGTGAGGCATTACTCACAAGCTCCTTCCTTCTGGAGAGAGTGGTGTTGCTCCTGTGATAAGGATGATGAGGATGAAGAGTATCTGTGTCTTCAGCACACCTTACTGTTGTTGGTGATGTGTCTGATCTTTTATGCCGGCCTCTGGCCATTGCTCACGTAAGGCTGTCCTTGTGCTATGTGCACCATCCCTGCTACTTTCTTTCCCTGATTTCTGCCCCTGCCTGGAGCTCTCAGCTCCCTCAATTCAGTCTGAGACAGAACTATTTGGGATTATTTTAGATGTTGAGTGTTGTGGCAGTAACCGCTGCTTATGGTAATGAGCCTTAGGTAATTCTCAGGCAAGTCACTTTGGCTTGGTTATATTGAGGTGAAATAGTTTCTTGTATCTAATTAACTAAATCTCTCTAGTCTATTTCCCTACTCTCCCTATTCTGAAAGTTCTCTTTTCACTTTAAAAATGAAAGAGTAGAAAACATTGGCAAGATAATGGATGTCAACTAAGTCTCCACTTACATGATATTTGCTTTAGTCTATATAGGATCTTAAGAATCAATGGTAGAGGAGATCTTCATATGTAAAACAAAGATATTATGTAATACTTCACGTACACTTTGCTGGTGTTAACCAGGTAGGTATGATGAATAAAGGGATTATATGATTCTACATATTTTTATTGGTTGGCTGGTGTTTTTGTTTTTAGTTATATACAGGGTGGCAGGTAGAGGGGGCTCACCTGAATAAATACTTAATAATTTGTCCCATGATCTAAGTGTATATATATATAAAATTTGAAAAAGTTAGGCTTGTAAAACCTAAAACCATTATGTTTTTTGTATTAATAGTATATGCATATATGACACCAGTTATATGCCAAATACTGTTTTAAGTACTATACATATATATTGACTAATTTAATTTTCACAATATTCCTATAAGGTAGATACTATTTGTTATCATCATCAGTTTACAGATAATGTACTGAGACACAAAAAGGTTATGTACTTTGCGCAGATCAAATAGTCCATAAGTATCAGGGCCAAGTTATGAACCCCAGCAGTCTGGCTTCAGAGCCCCTGCCCTTAGCCACCGCACTCTACTGCAGGCTGAGCAGCCCTTATCAGAAATGTTCGGACCACAAGTGTTTCAGATTTGGGAATATTTACATACACATAATGAGATATCTTGGGGATGCGACCCAAGTCTAAACACAAAACTCATTTATGTTTCATATACACCTTTATACACATAGCTTGAATGCAATTTAATACAATATTTTAAAAATTTTGTGCATGAAACAAAGTTTATGTTAAGTACTTACGTGAAATGTTCCACCTCTGGCATCATATTGGTGCTCAAAAAATTTCGAATTTTGCAGCATTTTGGATTTTCAGATTTGAGATGTTCAACCCATATATTCATCTATCTTTATATAGTATGCATGAATTAGCAGAGAAACCAAACCATTATCCCCAAATTAAAATTTTCTCCCATAATAAAAATCAAACAGTAAACCAAATTCTGGCTCTGTGACATCTTTATCCCTTTCGAATGAATTTTTTTCAGTAGTTGCAAACACTGGGAATTAGAAGAAAAGACAGGTATTTTAAACACAGGGAAACTTTAATCCAAATGGAAAATTCATATTTTATCCAGTGTTTACACATAGTGTTTCCGTTCCCATTTTGGAGTTAATTTCAGTTATTTCTGGCCACACCCTGGATGGCAATGGAATAATTTCATAGTGCTTTTACAACAGGCAATATCTACGTCAGTGGACGGTTCATCTAAGGTCAACCTGGTTCAGGAAAGATATGCAAAGGAGAGCTTCATCCACCTCTTCTCCCAACCCTACATTTCCAGTGGTTGTTTTGTTCCTTCTTTGCAGTGGCTCCCGTCCTGTCTAATTTAAGCAAAATTTCAGTGTAGTACCTCCATTAACTGATACTTTTTATAAAGCAAATTGGGAAGCCAAAAGAATAACAGGAGAATGATCAAGCTTTTTGAGAATTAAAAAAAATTGAATTAACATTAAGATGCAAGTAAACACAGTGGGAGAGGGGGATGGCGAGTCAATTGTATATAGTATATGTGTATGTATAAAACGCTTCTTTTCTGCCTCATTCACTCTTTTTAGACAGCATAAGCTAACATGAGTAAGTTCTGACTCAGAAACAGAGTCAAAGATATATATTTTTTCTCCTTTGTCATCAAAAGAAGACCTGACCACGTGCACAGTGTATAAAGGATGCCAGTGGGAAGATTAACTTTACTGTCAGGCATTGTAAGGAAACAGAAACTCACATATGGTGAGATGGTAAAGGAGTTCAAGAGGAATTCATGGTAATATAGTATGAGGAATGGGGCTACAATTGCGTCCCCAATGAGACTATAGAAGGCACACAATCCAGGCCAGTGCGATTTAACATCATGAAATAATCTCCAAAAATTAAAATCAAATAAGGTAGCATTTTACTCTCTTCTTGTAAATTTTATACCATTTTAATTTTTACTGGAGGCCTGCTGCTGACAAGGGTGTTTAAAAGAGATCCCCCTGGGTATTTTAGAGCTCCTCAACTGGATGGCAAGGACCAAATAAATGCCTTGTGCTTTTCTGCCCCACCTGTGCCTGCACCTGAGCTGCGCACGCGGGGGCACTCAGCCCTCGACTCACTCATTTGACAGGTGGAGGTGGGATGGGGAAGGCCGGAGACCGACCAACCCCAAAGGCGGTAGCGTGTGGAGCCGAACGCGGGAGGGGGTCGGCTGAGGCGGATTGAGGGGGGGGACGCCGAGGTGCGGCGACAGGACGCGGAGGACGAAAGACCTCAAGCAGCGGTGGCCGGCAAATGAGGTGGGCACTGGGGGACCCACCCTGCGAGGAGGCGGGGGCGGGGGCGGGGGGCGCGGCGCGGCAGGGCGGGGCGGCAGCCGGGAAGCCCTCCTTCCCAGCGGCGGAGGTGACTGGCGGGCGGGGGGCGGGAGACGCTCTGTCCCACGCTTTCCCAGCGCTCGGTGGTTTAAAGATGGCGGCGGCGGTGGCGGCGGCGGCGTTGGGGGCGCGGAGCCGCGAGAGGAGGAGGGAAAAGCAGAATCTGTGAGTCGCCTGGAGGCAGCGCGGCGGCTGCCGTGAGGAGGCCGGGTGCGGAGCCGCCGGTGGCCCAGCCGCTCAGGGCCAGGGCCTGGGCTGGGAGGGAGAGGCCGGAGCAGCGCCAGGAGCCCGAGGCCGGAGCCGAGGAGGAATGTGACCAGGGGTCGGCGGGGGCGCGGGAGTACGCGAGAGCAGGGATGGGGCAGCAGGTGGGCCGCGTCGGGGAAGCTCCGGGGCTCCAGCAGCCTCAGCCCCGCGGGATCCGGGGCAGCAGTGCAGCCAGGCCCTCCGGCCGCAGGCGGGACCCGGCGGGGCGCACCACAGAGACCGGCTTCAATATCTTCACCCAGCATGGTGAGTGTGTCCGGGAGCCGGCATGAGAGCGTGGGGGAGGCCGGGGGTGGGGTCGGGGCGGGGTGGGTGGCGGACGGGCTGCCAGGGGGGTCGGAGGGTGGAGGGTGCCTGAGAGTGGGGGCGGAATCCGCTGCCATCTGGTCCAGTCCTGGGAGGCGAGTCACACCCCTCCCCCCTCGCGTCTCTAGCCTGGCTGGCAGATCCCGGGGGCGGAGAAGGAAAGAGAAGTGGGCTTGGGGACCCTGGATGGTCTGTCCTCTACTCTGGGACGGGACTATGCGGCTGCAGAAAGAAAGTGAATGGCAGCTTCAGGAGAGGGAAGGATGAAGGGCAGTATTAGTTCAGTCCCAGAGGTGGGAGCATAAACCCGTCGTTAGTGAAGGGGAAATGGGTTGTATCCTAAGGGATTGGGAAATGGGAACTGAATTTCAGGAGATTGTGGAGTACAAGGTATGTGTTTACGTTAGGTGATGAGCAGTGTCAGGATAGTGAACTGTGGACAGTGTCCTGAAATGCTTTTCTGTAGGGAAGATGAAGGTAGCATCATCTTATCACTTTTGACATGCTTTTGTGGTTTGTTTTGTTTTGTATTTCGTTTTTACTAGAAATGAAAGGCTTTGCCAAAGCCTCTGTACTATGCTTCAGAGTAGGACACACAATTCTGAGATTGCTGGCAAGGGCTAGAGGTTGGTGGGCATGGTTAGGACGTCAGTCAGGATATGAACAAGTTTTCCTTTGTAG
Organism: Pan troglodytes; assembly: GCF_028858775.2. NCBI lineage: Eukaryota > Metazoa > Chordata > Mammalia > Primates > Hominidae > Pan > Pan troglodytes. The sequence continues at coordinate 69,892,675 of NC_072398.2, forward strand.
TGTGTGCGTGTGCCCATATACATACATACATGTATGTATGCTCCCTGTAGTCTGAAACCTATTATTTTGATCTCATTGTCAACGTATTTTTAGAATAGTTGTCTCCAAACTTTTTTTGTCTTTTTGTTTTGTTTTGTTTTTGTTTTTGTTTTTTTGAGACAGAGTCTCGCTTTGGTGCCCAGGATGGAGTGCAATGGCGGGATGTCGGCTAACTGCAATTTCTGCCTCCCGGGTTCAAGTGATTCTCCTGCCTCAGCCTCCCGAGTAGCTGGAACTGCAGGTGTGCACCACCACCCCCGGCTAAGTTTTGTATTTTTGGTGGTGGTGGGATTTTGTCACATACTCCTGACATCAGGTAATCCGCCTGTCTTGGCCTCTCAAAGTGCTGGGATTACGGGTGTGAGCCACCACCGTTCCTGGCCCAAACTCTTTTTTTTTTTTTTTTTTTTTTTTTGAGACGGAGTCTCATTCTGTCGCCCAGGCTGGAGTGCAGTGGCGCGATCTTGGCTCACTGCAACCTCTGCCTCCCAGGTTCAAGCGATTCTCCTGCCTCAGCCTCGGAGTAGCTGGGATTACAGGCGCCCGCCACCACGCCCGGCTAATTTTTTGTGTCTTTAGTAGGGTGGGGTTTCACTGTGTTGGCCAGGCTGGTCTCGAATGCCTGACCTCATGATCCACCCGCCACAGCCTCCCAAAGTGCTGGGATTACAGGCGTGAGGCACTGCGCCTGGCCACATGTCTCCTATTGAAGATGTGCTTGAGTGTCTCTTTCGGGTATATGAACACTTTATGAAGGTGATATATGAGCTAATCTTTATTAAAATCACTTCCTAAAACACAGGATGGAAGAATGGATTAGTAGCTTACAGGGAAGAAATCCAAGTAAGCTTCACTTTGTGGGAAGTGTTACTATGCATTAAACTTGGCCTAGTAGGCAATGGTGATCCTCTTGCTTTACTATCTTATTTGGTATGTAAGATTTTCCAAGAAAGAGGAAGTCATGAAGAATGGAATAGGAAGACATTTTGAGGATTTGGAGAGGGAGAACAATTTGGGTAGAAGAAACAACTTGAGCAGGAACATGGAAATAGATATAATTTGTTGATGGGATAGTGAGGAGACAGCTGTCAGGAATGAAGCATCATTATGAGTTGGAAGAAAAAGATCATAGAGCAAAAATTGGAAGAGTCGAGTTCTGGTTCTGGCTCCACCTGCCTGGGTGATTTTAGTCACCATCTTTGGGTTTCTTTATCTGTAAAGTGAGGAGGTTGGACTGGATAATCTCTAAGATACTTTCTGGTTTTAAGATTTTATGATTCTAATTAAGAAGCAGTAGAAAGAAAATTTTGATAGGCTGGATGGGACTGGGTTATGGAAAATCTGGCAGAGAAGTTTATATCCATTTACCTGATTGGCTAGTCTTTACCTGAAAGACTGGCCTTGAGTGGTGGCAGTGGAAATGGGAGGAGTAATTTCAAGGGTCCTTTCATTCATTCAACAAACAAGGGTTTTTTTTGAGCACCTGTTATGTACTGGATTGTGGGAATGTTGCTGTGAACATAACAGAGTCCCTGCCCTTTGGAACTTAAAGGACTTTATGATTTGATAGAGGATGAAAGAAGAGAGATCACTTTGGAGTATTTGTTAAGGGCATGAACTCTGGACCCATTTTTCCTGGATTTGAAACCTTGCTTGGCTGCTTATGAGCTTTGTGACCTGGGACAAGTTATTTAACTTTTTGTGCCTTGGACTCTTCATTTGTAAAGTGGTGATAATAATAGTACCTAGTATTAAATGAATAGTGGCTGGGCACATAGTATGAGCTAAATGTGTGTTAGCTGCTGCCATTACTAATACTACTGTTATTATTAAAAATAGGAGTAATTCGGCCAGGTGCGGTGGCTCACGCCTGTAATCCCAGCACTGTGGGAGGCCGAGGTGGGCAGATCACGAGGTCAGGAGTTCGAGACCAGCCTGAGCAACATGGTGAAACCTCGTCTGTACTAAAAATAGAAAAATTAGCTGGGCATGGTGGCACGCGCCTGTAGTCCTAGCTACTCAGGAGGCTGAGACAGGAGAATCGCTTGAACCCGGGAGGTGGAGGTTGCAGTGAGACAAGATTGCGCCACTCCAGCCTGGGTGACAGAGCGAGACTCTGTCTCAAAAAAAAAAAAAAAAAAAAAGTAGGGATAATTCAAAGATGACACCAGGATTTAGAACCTGGCTAACTGGGATGATGAAGATTCTATTGACAAGTTTGGAAGTTAGAAGCTGATTGAAAAAATGGGAATAGGTCAAGTTTATTGCCAAAGACTAGTATGAAAAGAAAGGAATTAGCAAATAATATAGGACACAAAGGTGCAGTGAGTACTGTTTTTTAGACAGATGGGTTTAAAAACTTTTTTTCTGTACATCATAGTTTCTTTTTTTTTTTTTTTTTTTTGAGGCGGAGTCTCACTCTGTCGCCCAGGCTGGAGTGCAGTGGCGCGATCTCGGCTCACTGCAAGCTCTGCCTCCCGGGTTCACTCCATTCTCCTGCCTCAGCCTCTCGAGCAGCTGGGACTACAGGCACCTGCCACCACGCCCGGCTAATTTTTTTTTGTATTTTTAGTAGAGACAGGGTTTCACCGTGTTAGCCAAGATGGTCTTGATCTCCTGACCTCATGATCCGCCCTCTTCGGCCTCCCAAAGTGCTGGGATTACAGGCGTGAGCCACCGCGCCCGGCCACGTCATAGTTTCTTAACCTTGGCGGCATTAATATTTTGGGCTGGCTAATTCTGTGTTTTGGGGGGCTGTCCTGTGCATTGTAGGATGTTTAGCAGCATCCCTGGACTCTACCCACTAGATGCCAGTAGCACCTTCTTTTTGCCCCTTACTTGTTACAAATAAAAATGCCTCCAGACATTGTTAAATCTCTTGGGGGGCAGAATTGCCCCTAGTTGAGGACACCACTTAGAAATGTGATAGATTCTGAATTGAATGAATGAATGAATGAATTAGATTCAAAAGCTTCTCTGTGGATGTATCATTTGACGTTTACATGGTAAATGTAGGTGCTCGAATCTAGTGTACAAATTACTGTCTTGAGTTTGCCATATTGAGGTATTAGCACATAATTTCATATATGAATGTTAGGTCTGTTAGACTCTTGGGTTTACATGTAGGTTTTAATATAAGCCAAATAATACATTTAGTTAATCAGTAAAAAGGTACATACATTATGGAAATGGTTTATCAGAGTCCAGGACTTTTCTTTCTTTAGCTAAAATGGTCATTTTTCATTGTTAATAATATGTGGGTAAGCTGTGATAATAATTTGCCTTGCCAAAAGTGATTTTTGTGAATGTAATTTAGAAGGAACAAAAATAATAGAGCCATTTTTGGTATGAAAGGAGTGAGTGCTGTGTGACTTTTCTGAGATCTGCTATTTTTTTGGTAAACTCTTTTATTTTATGTTTTATTTTAGAGAAAGGTCTTGCTCTGCCACCCAGGCTGGAGTGCAGTGCTGCGATCGTAGATCGCTGCAGCCTTAAACTCCTGGACTCAAGCAATCCTCCTGCCTCAGCCTCCCGAGGAGCTGAGACCACAGGCACACGCCATCACACCTGGGTAATTTTGTGTTTTTTTTTTTTTTTGTAGAGACGGAGATCTCACTATGTTGCTCAGGCTGGTCTCAAACTCCTAGGCTCAGGTGATACTCTGCCTCGGCCTCCCAAAGTGCTGGGATTATAGGCGTGAGCCACTGCGAGAGGCAAGCTCTGCTATTAAACCTTTCTGGTGAGCTGATGTTTCGTGACTAATAATCTAGGGTTGAATACTTACTTGCTGTTGAATATCTCACATACCTTTTAACAGCTGAATGATTTTACTTCAGTTTCCCTCTCTCATTTTCTAAAAATTCTATTAAAAATTAACTTTAGGCTGGGCGTGGTGGCTCACACCTATAATCCCAGCACTTTGGGAGGCCGATGTGGGCAGATCACCTGAGGTCAGGAGTTCGAGATCAGCCTGGCCAACATGGTGAAACCCCGTCTCTACTAAAAAAATACAAAAATTAGCCAGGTGTGGTGGCGGGCACCTATAGTCCCAGCTACTCAGGAGGCTGAGGCAGGAGAATCCCCTGAACCCAGGAGGCGGAGTTTGCAGTGAGCCGAGATCGCGCACCTGCACTCCAGCCTGGGCGACAGAGCAAGACTCCCTCTCCAAAAAAAACCAACAAACAAAAACCCTTACATTATGAAGTTTGGAATAACAAAAATTTTTCCTTAAATCAAACTCATTATTTTAAGTGATCTGATTTATTTACTTATTTTTTATTTTGGATCTGTAGTTTTTTTTTTTTTTTTTTTTGGTAGTGAGTAGGGTCTCACTGTCTTGCCCAAGCTGGAGTGCATTGGCGAGATCATGGCTCACTGCAGCCTTGACCTCCCAGACTCAAGTGATCCTCTCACCTCTCAGCCTCCTGAATACCTGGGACTATAGGTGCACGCCACCATGCCTTTCTATTTTTTTTTTTTTTTTTTGTAGAGACAGAGTTTTGCCATGTTGCCCATGGTGGTTTTGAACTCCTGGGCTCAAGTGATCTGCCTGCCTTGCCCTCCCAAAGTCCTGGGATTACAGGTGTGAGCCACCGCACCCGGCCAGTAGTTCATGTTTTAATCTTTGTGGAATGAAGGCTGTTGGCACCCCAGGTTGAAAACGATACTATGGAAAGGACAGGAAGGCTGTTGCGAGGGAATTTTAATTATGGTGACTTAATATAAGAACTAAACTTCATTTTTTATTTATTTTTCTTTTTTTCTTGAGTGCCAATCCTGCAGACTAAACTTTAAAAAAAAAATCAGCTGTTAGATTTTTATTAATCTCCAAATCTGTGTAAGTTATAGATGTGTAGTTGGGGTCCATATTTTTAGCAAAGTAATAAGTTGTGGTACAGATTCTGTTCTCATAGCCCACTTGGCAGTAAAATTCCAAGTAAAGTGATGAAGTCTGAAGTTTCTCTGTAAGGGTCTTCAGCCTGCTTTATTCAATAGTTTATTTATTTACTTAGGTGGTTTTTTTTTTTTGTTTTTTGTTTTTTTTGAGACAGGGTCTTGCTCTGTTGCCTAGGCTGGAGTGCTGTGGCATGATGATAGCTCACTGCAGCCTTAAACTCCTGGCTGAAGCCATTCCTGACTCAGCCTTCTGGGTAGCTGGGACTATAGGTGCGTGCTACCATGCCTGGCTAATTTTTAAATTTTTCTGTAGAGATGGGGTCTTGCTGTACTGGGCCAGGCTGGTCTTGAATTCCTAGGCTCAAGTGATTCTCCCACCTTGGCCTCCCAAACTGCTGGGATTACAGACGTGAGGCCCTGCATCTGGACTGTTTTTTTTTTTTTTTTTTTTTTTTTGAGAGGGAGCCTTGCTCTGTCTCCCAGCCTGGAGTGCAGTGGCGTGATCTTGGCTCACTGCAACCTCCTCCTCCTGGGTTCAAGCAATTCACCTGCCTCAGCCTCCCGAGTAGCTGGGATTACAGGCGGCTGCCACCACACCTGGCTAATTTTTGTATTTTAGTAGAGATGGGGATTCACCATGTTGGTTACACTTGTCTCGAACTCCTGGCCTCAAATGATCTGCCCACCTCAGCCTCTCAAAGTGTTAGGATTACAGGCGTGAGCCACTGTGCCCGGCCTGTTTTGTTGTTGTTGTTGTTGTTATTTTAAAGGTATTTTAAAGATATTCCTCTGAATATCATCTTTAAAGGATCTGACATGATTTTTGTCAAAATAAATCATAAGGTGTAACCAGTTTGTGGGTTCTTTGTGAGTTTCAGGCCAGGCGCGGTGGCTCATGCTGGTAATCCCAGTACTTTGGGAGGCCGAGGCGGGTGGATGACGAGATCAGGAGATCGAGACCATCCTGGCCAACATGGTGAAACCCTGTCTCTGCTAAAAATACAAAAATTAGCTGGGCATGGTGGCGCGCACCTATAATCCCACCTACTCAAGAGGCTGAGGCAGGAGAATCGCTTGATCCTGGGAGGCAGAGGTTGCAGTGAGCCGAGATCGTGCTACTGTACTCCATCCTGGGCAACAAGAGCAAAACCCTGTCTCAAAAAAAAAAATTAGCCAGGCATGGTGGCGGGCACCTGTAATCCCAGCTACTCAGGAGGCTGAGGCTGTAGAATCACTTGAACCTAGGAGGCGGAGGTTGCAGTGAGCTGAGATCACGCCACTGCACTCCAGCCTGAGGGACAGGGCGAAGACTCTGTCTCAAAAGAAAAAAAAGTTAAGTGTAAGCCAGTACACTGACCTCTCCATGAACTTTTCACAGTAGGAACTTTAACACTTTCCGCAGAGTATCCTGTTCTTCTAGGCTTTTCATGGAATGTGAAGTTAATGGCATGTGATGTTCCTTAGCATAATCTGCTAAAAAGTGATCATCTCCTTGGAAGAAAAGCCGTGGGCTGCAATCACACATCCAAATTGACAGACATCTGAATGGATTCTATATAGAAAGAAAAGATTCGTGTCTTCTGGAATATGAATGTCCACTTTTAATAAATTCAAACAGATCCTGACATAAACATCATGGGTTTTACGTGACCCATCATTTCATGGATCCTTGGCACCAAATCTTTGGGCATTGTATAACCCAACCCACTGCAGTAGGGAGGAAACACCTTGAAAGGACACTCCTGGTATGAAATACGTTTTTTTTTTTTTTGGTAAAATCCTCTATGGGAATAATTATCAATTAGGGGATAACCTGTGAAAAACTTCTCTGAGTGGTTTAAGTTTAAAAGATACTACACTAAATTGCCAGTATTGATGAACACATAAGTGTCTGTCGTCATGATGTAGTTGGCAATGGGGCAAAACTCAGTTACCCACCTGAATGCCATAATAGGTTGTTTTTGTTGTTTGTTTGAGACGGAGTCTTGCTCTGTCACCCAGGCTGGAGTGCAGTGGTGCGATCTCGGCTCACTGCAGCCTCCACTTCCTGGGCTCAAGCAATTCTTGTGCCTCAGCCTCCCAAGTAGCTGGGATTACAGGCACACGTCACCATGCCTGGCTAATTTTTGTATTTTCAGTACAGATGGGTTTTCACCACATTGGCCTGGCTGGTCTCAAACTCCTGGCCTCAAGTAATTCACCTGCCTTGACCTCCCAACGTGCTGGGACTACAGATGTGAGCCACTGTGCCTGGCCAGTTTTCAAGGTCAGGTTTTTGTATGTGTCTAAAAAATCTCGTTGGATTACATCACCATAAAGAAGATGTTAATCGTCCGAGGACAGTGCTAACAGTTTGTCTTCTCTTTTAGCCCGTTGGCCTACTAAGAAAAATGTGAGAACCTCATATCCCCATCAAGACTTTTTTCACCCCAAGTAACTCTAATGGCCTGTCTGGCTTTCACATCTAAGGGGTGGGAGGTCACTAGGATAACCAGAATTGGATTTTGATCAGAGCAGTTTGAATGCTCTCAAAGTGCGAAGTGAAAGCCTCATCTGTAAATTGGCTCATACTTGTAAAAGTACATCCAGTCTACATATTCTGTCACATTGTAGTGGGGAAGGCTGAGAGGTACCACATCAGGAGGAGAGTCAGGAGTGGCAGCAGCAGGAGACCCCATGTGAGAGATCTCAGTGGGAAGGGCAGTCTGGAGAGCCAGGGCCATCCACAGCAGCTCGGAAGCTTGCGAACTGCAAGTTCTTCTTGATTGATTTCTTCTGAGTGAAAAGACCTTCAGTTTCACCAGTTGAACATTCAGCAGTATGTAGCTGTCAGAAATAATGCTACTAAAAACCAAACTTTCAGACTGGCTTAAAATCCTGCCATATACTGCTTATAAAACACGTACCTGTAGAATTTCAGCAGAGATTAAAGCACTAGCTGAAGTTTGTTTTCTGTATTCCATGCTTTAGTCAAAACACTCAAGATTTGCTGTGAACTACTCCATAAACAGAAAAAAAGACATGGTTTGGTAATTTCTTCCTTGGTAGATTTTCCTGACAAAGTGACCATCGCCTAAACAAGGCACTGTCCTGTGCGGCACATACCCAGCTCACAAGTGGCAGGCAGCTGGTGCTCAACCTGCTTTAAACAGAAAACAAAAACCAAACAAGAAAAACCAGCATCTCCCCACCATTGTATGTTTTTATTCCTCTTTACTTCAATCTCTTTCAAAATAGGGAATGATAATATTTGTGTAGTTTTTAGAGCTTTTGAAGAAGACCTTTTATGTCTTTCATCTCATTTGACCTTTACAACTACTCTGAAATAGGTGAAGCAGGTATTAATCTTCCCATTTTGTAGATGAAGAGTTTAGAAAATTAAGTGACTTCTTGAGGTTACGTAGCTGTTAAATGATAGAACTGGGACTGATAGTTTTGTCTCCAAGTCTTGCCATAATGTGGAGATTTAGAGAATGTGGGTTTTAAAATCAGTTATAATTGGATATAAATCCTGCTTTGTGTCTGACATGGGTACATGGTTTATCCCTCACAACAGGTTGTTGAAATAATTAAATGATAAAATTGTATGAGACTCTTAAGTGCCAGGCACTGTGGTGCTCAATAAATATCAGTTTTATTGTCATTATTTACCTCAAGATGATTGTGAAGATTATATGAGTTGTATGTGAAAATGTTTTGTAAACCTAAGCACTGCTATTGTTATCATTGTGATGGCATGCCAAAGTGTAGAATTGCCTTAGCATTTATATTTATTACTTCATTTTCTCTTCTTATTAAGCTACTCTTATTAGAGGACTTTCAGAAAGCAGTAAAAGGTAAGGGAATTTTGGGGATCTGAAATCACAGGAGAATCTGAAATCACTTTAGGTCTACCTTCCTTGTAAGGTAAGTGATATCCTCTCTAGACCATTTGTCTTTGTCTTAGGGACTGGGTATCAGTATATGTAGTGCCTGGTTCTTGTAGACATCTTTTTCTTCCATCAAAGAACTTGAACCAGAAACACTGGCCAATGCAAATTTAAAGTTGATAGAGACTTCATTCTAAGTTGGCCCATTTGTTTGCTGATTAATAGTTAATGACTTTTTAAAATGACTTTGTTGTAACCTTCTTCATCTGACATCCTTTAAGACCTTTTTTTTTCTTCTTCTTCTCTGTGTTATTTTTACCTCTGGATGTAAAGTTTCTTCTTAAGGGCTTGTTTAGGCCAGGCATGGTAGCTCACATCTGTAATCCCAGCACTTTGGGAGGCCGAAGCAGGTGGATTGCTTTAAGCTCAGGAGTTCAAGACCAGCCTGGGCAATGTGGTGAAACCCTGTCTCTACAAAAAATAGAAAACCTAGCCAGGCGTGCTAGTGCACACCTGTAGTCCCAGCTACTGGGGAGGCTAAGGTGAGAGGATCACTTGAGGCCAGGAGGTTGAGGCTGCAGTGAGCCATAATCACGTCACTGCACTCCATTCTGGGCGACAGAATGAGACCCTGTCTCAAAAAGAAAAAAAGCTTGTTTAGTGTGATTATCTTCTTGAAGTTGTGAGTCAGATGGGCTTTTTCTTAATGTGGCACTGCACATACAGAGATTTCAAAATACTTAAGAACCTTTTCAATGTTAACAGATGTCTTCTGGACTAGGTAAATATGTAGCTACTTCAAATCATATAGAACAGTTCTGAAACTTGAGCGTGGAGAGCTTGTTAAAGCAGATTGCTGGGTCCCACCTCCAGGGTTTCTGATTTAGGGCTGACGAGGAGCTCAAGAATTTGCATTTCTGGCAAATTTTCAGGTGTTACAGGTGCTGCTGGTTGGGGACCATGCTTTGAGAATCCCCTGCTCATGTGAGATTAAGAAGAGTACTTGGCCTGGTGTGGTGGCTCACGCCTGTAATCCTAGCACTTTGGGAGGCCAAGGCAGGTGGATCACAGGGTCAGGAGATCAAGACCATCCTCCTGGCCTACATGGTGAAACCCCATCTCTACTAAAGATACAAAAATTAGCTGGGCATGGTGGCGTATGCCTGTAGTCCCAGCTACTCGGGAGGCTGAGGCAGGAGAATTGCTTGAACCAGGGAGGCAGAGGCTGCAGTGAGCCGAGATCGTACCACTGCACTCCAGCCTGGGTGACAGAGCGAGACTGTCTCAAAAAAAGAAAAGAAAAGAGTACTTGATCAGAGGTGATTGAATGACTGTCAGAAAACAGGATGTAATGTACTAACTCTCTTCAAAACTAGTTCAGAAATTCATTTGTTCCTAGCCTATTAGTGTCCACATGCAAGTCACCACAGTCTTATACCATTTTTTTGGTGGTTTATCTCTAAAAGTTCGTACATTAGAGGTCTCTTGAGAGACACATTTTTGAAAAAATGTGGAGTTATCAGGGAAAGGGGAAGTAGGAAACAGTTCTGCTGACTCATTCTTGAACAGATTGGGCTTCAGTTCCTGGAAGAATTGGGTAATGAAATAATTGCCATTTATTGAGGGCTGTGTGCCAGGCATGTTCTAAGTACTCAATATCTGTTTTTTCTTTTAAAACTCATAAAACCCTCGTTGCTCAAATTAAAAAATATTAGAGACCAAAGAAGATGGGATGTCTGTTTGTGATTCTATAGTTTTGGTATATGCTGGTGCCTAGTTACCTTTTAGAATATGTGTGTATGTAGTTATACATATGTATGTATATATATAATACAAAGATTTTTAGGTATTTTTTACCCCATCTGTCTTGACCAGTGATGAGGTTTTCAGACTGGTAGGCCAGGGTTAGATTTGTATAGTATGTGGCTATGGATTGAGTCTTAGATATATATGATGGTCTAATGAAGGAGAGGTGGGAACTTACCATACCATTTGGAATCTCATGGTAATGTTGAACTCCTGTCTTAATCTTTAGGCTTAGTGTTACTAATATTTCTTTTTTTTTTTTTTTTTTGAGGTGGAGTCTTGCTCTGTTGCCCAGGCTGGAGTGCAATGGCACGATCGAGGCTCACTGCAGCCTCCACCCACTGGGTTCAAGCGGTTCTCCTGCCTCAGCCTCCCGAGTAGCTGGGACCACAGGTGCATGCCATCACACTCGGCTAATTTTTGTGTTTTTAGTAGAGATGGGGTTTCACCATGTTGGCCAGGCTAGTCTCGAACTCCTGACCTCAGGTGACTCATCCACCTTGGCCTCCCAAAGTGCTGGGATTACAGGTGTGAGCCACCACACCTGACTGAGCCACAGGCCGAGCGGCTCTTTTTTTTTGAGATGGAGTCTGGCTCTGTCACCCAGGCTGGAGTGCAATGGTGCCATCTTGGCTCACTGCAACCTCGGCCTCTTGGGTTCAACCTCGGCCTTCTGAGTTCAAGCGATTTTCCTGCTTCAGCCTCCTGTGTAGCTTGGATTACAGGTGCACACCACCACACCCAGCTAATTTTTGTATTTTTAGTAGAGACGGTTTCACCACGTTGGCCAGGCTGGTCTTGAACTCCTGACCTCAAGTGATCCGCCTGCCTTGGCCTCCCAAAGTGTTGGTATTACAGGCGTGAGCCCCCATGCCTGGCCTCCAATCATCTTGTATTAGAATCTATGTAACTGGCCGGGCGAGGTGGCTCATGCCTGCAATCCCAGCACTATGGGAGGCCAAGGCAGGCAGATCATGAGGTCAGGACTTCAAGACCAGCCTGGCCAATGTGGTGAAACCCCACCTCTACTAAAAATACAAAAATTAGCCGGGCATGGTGGCGCGCGCCTGTAGTTGCAGCTACTCGGGAGGCTGAGGCAGAAGAATCGCTTGAACCCGGGAGGTGGAGGTTGCAGGCCCAGATCACGCCACTGCAGTCCAGCCAAAAAAAAAAAGAATCTGTAACCACATGATATATTTAGCTTATTATTGCAATATGCAACTTATAAAGACCTTTTCCCCCAGGTGATAATGGCAGGAGAATTTTAAAAAAATTTTAGCTTAACACTCCAGAGCATTTTCTATTTTTTTATTCATTTATTCTGTGCTAATTGCCTATGTTGATGGCTCTGAGAGAATTTTTAGATACAATTTAGACAGAACTGCTATCTAAAAGAATGTTGCTGATCAAATAGATGTTGATGAACATCCTTACGAAACGACTAAAAAGAGATGTGTGTGTCTGTGTTTGTGAGGATATTTTGTACAAAAACTCTTGGTTGCCTTTTTGGATTGAGTGCATAATTTCAGTATGTAAATTTGTTGTCATTATACTAATTAGAACATTTTGTCAGTATTTTCAAATGAAATTCACTCAAATAAATTCATGGATAAATACACATTAAATATATTACTATCCAAAGTTTAAACTTAGTTGCTTAAAAATATGAAAACAGCGCTTAGCTTTTTTCCCACTTGCTGGTTGCTGTAAATGTGCTGATTCTGCCGTGGTAGAACTGCCGGCTTCTCTATAGTGAACTCTGCCAGTATTGGCTTTTGATCCAGCAGAACGCTAAAGCTGGGCAGGCCCAGGCCATTTGTATTCTCGGGTTTGCTTTCTAGGGAGAAGAAGTGTTCAAAAACCTTTCACTTCAAGTGGACAAGGTCAAAAAAATATTCTGGAGCTTAGTATAATACATAATATGTACACATGTAATTTTGTTAACATGTTTCTCTCTGTGTGCTAATTCCAGCAAATTAAAAAAACAATACTGATTAGGACTGAAGATTACCACTTAGCATTTTGTTTCTAGGTAATTGCTAAGAAAACATTAAAAAAAACTGACAATACTAACAAGTACAATTTGTATCACTCATCTGTTCCTTATAGGAAAGAAAGGTTGATACCTGAAGGTTTTTGTTACAGTAGCTTTCTTTTACTCATTTTGAAATTGGCACTTTTCTTTTCTATTTTTTTTTGAGGCAGAGTCTGGCTCTGTTGCCCAGGCTGGAGTGCAGTGGCATGATCTCAGCTCACTACAACCTCTGCCTCCTGAGTAGCTGGGATTACAGGCACGCGCCACCACGCCCAGCTGATTTTTGTATTTTTAGTAGAGAAAGGGTTGTTAGCCAGGCTGGTTTCGAACTCCAGGCCTCAAGTGATCCACCCACCTTCGCCTCCCAAAGTGCTGGGATTACAGGCGTGAGCCACAGTGCCTGGCCATGCATTTTTCAGTTGCATAAAAATATACAAAGGTATCTCAAGGTTAAAAAAATAATAATTCAGAAGCATATAGACTAGACATGAAAGTCCCCTTTGACATTCTTGGCCCAATACATATTCCCTTATTAGAAGAAACTACTGTTTGTGGTTCGATAGGTGTTTCCCACACCCAGCCATTTCAGAACTTTCTGTGTATTTACATATATATGAGTATATATATTAACACTTCTCTTGCCGTTTCATAAATGGCATTATACTGTATGAATTTTCTCCCCAATTTTTTTTTTTTGGAGACTGAGTCTTATTCTGTTGCCTAGGCTGGAGTGCAGTGGTATGATCTTGGCTCATTGCAACCTCCACCTCCTGGGTTCAAGCGATTCTCCTGCCTCAGCCTCCCTAGTAGCTGGGACTACAGGCGCCCGCCACCACACCCGGCTAATTTTCGTATTTTTAGTAGAGAAGGAGTTTCACCATGTTAGCCAGGCTGGTCTCAAACTCCTGACCTCAGGCAATCTGTCCGCCTTGGCCTCCCCAAGTGCTGGGATTATAGGCATGAGCTACTGTGCCCGACCCACAATTTTTGTGTGTGTGTTTATTTATCTGGAAGGTCTTTCTATTCCAGTATTTGTAGATTTCTCATCCTTTTTGACAGCTTTATAGTGTCCCATGCTTTAGCCATATATTTAACCACTTTCTTATTGATGAATACTTGTTTATAAGATTATTTAAATCTTCTCCATCTTTCCTGTGTTTTTTCTTTATGTTTGTAATTTGAATCCATCCAAAGGGTATATATATTTGAGCTTGGAACAAACTTAATGTTTTTCCATTGTATTAATTTGTGAATAGTCCATCAATTCTCCACTGATTTGAAGAGCCATATTTATCATATATTCTCATATATATATATATATATATATATATATATAGGTCATTTTAAAACTGTTGTTCCATTGATCTTTGTCTCCTCCTGCACATTGTTAATATACTATTTTAATTATTGTAAGCTTATATAGTGTGTATGTGTATGTGGTTGGCTCCCCAATCATTATGTTGTTCTTAAAATTTTATTTAGATGTTGCATCTTATATCTTCCAAAGATCTTTAGGATTATGTTGTTAAGATTTAGGAGATTTTGATGGTCATATCAAATTATAGGTTAATTTGGGGGTGAATTGATGTTGCATTATTGTGTTCTTATGGCCAAGAACATGACATCCCTTTGCCAGTCCAGGCAGATCTTTTTTTGCGCCTCAGTAAAATATTTTTCATTTTCTTCATCTTATTCTTGGACATTACTTGGTAGGTTTATTAGTGGGCATTTTATGATTTTTGTTGTTAAGTATAATCTTTCCTAATTGCTTATTGCTAATGTATAGGAAGCCTTGATTTTGTATGTCCATCTTGAGTCTAGGTTTGGTTGCCTTACTTGTATTGCATCTAATAACTTTGTACTGATATTTTTATTTTATTAAAACTGATATTTCTAGAGAATTTTTTTGTTTTGTTTTAAGAGATAGGGTCTTACTCTGTCACCCAGGTTGGAGTGCAGTAGTAGCATGATCATAGCTCACTGCAGCCTCCTGGGCTCAAACAATCCTCCTGCCTATAGCATCCCAACGTACTGGGATTACAGGTGTGAGCCGCCACCACGCCTGGACTCTTTTAGTTATTTTTACCACAGTAATACATGCAGGCAGTTTTAGAAGTCAAAGAATATGACAAGATTTAAAATGGAAAAAAAATTAGCAGCACCCATCCATTTCCTCCCTATATTGGTACTGTTGAGGATGGCAGCTAGTAGCCACTGTGGCTCTTGAGCACTTGAAATGTCCTTTGTCCTAACTGAGAAGTATTGGCCAGGAGTGGTGGCTCACGCCTGTAATCCTAGCAGTTTGGAAGGCTGAGGTGGGAGGATCACCTGAGCCCGGGAGTTTGAGACCAGCCTGGGCAATATAGTGAGACCCTTTCTGTATTTAAAAATAAATAGGCCGGGCACGGTGGCTCATGCCTGTAATCCCAGCTCTCAGGGAGGCAGAGGTGGGAGGATAGCTTGAGCCCAGGAGTTTGAGACCTGCCTTGGGCAATATAGCAAGACCCTGTTCTCCACGAAAAGGAAGAAAAAAAAAGACAAAAAAAAATAAGCGTAAAAATAAATAAATAAATACAAATAAGCTAATTGAGAAGTACTGTAATAAAATACACATTGTGTTTCAAAACTCAGTATGGAAAAAATGAATATAAAGTACTGCATTAATTTTTTTATATTACATGTTTTAAATAATATTTTAGATAGACTAATATATATATAAATTAATTTTTTGAATTTAAATTTTTGATGTAGTTACTAGAAAAGGTAAAATGGCATTTGTAGCTTGCATTATATTTCTTTTTTTTTTTTTTTTTTTTTTTGAGACGGAGTTTCACCCCTGTTGCTCAGGCTGGATTGCAATGGTGTGATCTTGGCTCACTGCAACCTCCGCCTCCCAGGTTCAAGCGATTCTCCTGCCTCAGCCTCCCAAGTAGCTGAGATTACAGGCATGTGCCACCACACCTGGCTAATTTTGTATTTTTAGTAGAGACAGGGTTTCTCCATGTTGGTCAGGCTGGTCTTTTGAGCTCCAGACCTCAGGTGATCCTCTTGCCTCGGCCTCCCAAAGTGCTGGGATTATAGGCATGAGCCACCACGCCCAGCCAGCTTGCATTATATTTCTTTCTTTTTTTTTGAGACGGAGTTTTGCCCTTGTTGCTCAGGCTGGAGTGCAATGGCACGATCTTGGCTCACCACAACCTCCGCCTCCCGAGTTCAAGCAATTCTCCTGCCTCAGCCTCCCACGTAGCTGGGATTATAGGCATATGCCACCATGCCTGGCTAATTTTGTTATTTGTAGTAGAGACAGGGTTTCTCCATGTTGGTCAGGCTGGTCTCGAACTCCCGACCTCAGGTGATCCACCTGCCTTGGCCTCCCAAAGTGCTGTGATTACAGGTGTGAGCCGCCACGCCCTGCCCAGCTTGCATTATATTTCTAATGGACATTGCTGCTTTAGATGGTAAGCCCTGTGAGAACAGGAACTTGGTCTTGTTCACCCTTGTAGTCCCTGTACCTTTAATGGTGCCAGGCACTCAGTAGTATTTAAATGATTGATATATTCAGCAAGTAGGATGATGTGGTTTGGCTCTGTGTCCCCACCCAAATCTCACCTTGAATTGTAGTAATCCCCACGTGTCAAGGGTAGAACCAGGTGGAGATGATTGAATCATGGAGGCAGTTTCTCCCATGCTGTTCTCCTGATGGTAAGTTCTCACCATGTCTTATAGTTTTATAAGGGGCTTTCCCCTTCACTTGGCTGTTCTCTCTCCTGCTGCCCTGTGAAGAGGTGCCTTCCACCATGATTTCAAGTTTCCTGAGGCCTCCCCAGCCATGTAGAACTGGGAGTCAGTTAAACCTCTTTCCTTTATAAATTATGCAGTCTCTGGTATTTCTTCACAGTAGCGTGAGAATGGACAAATACATAAGGAGAGAGTATTTTCCTCATTGTACACTCAGAGATATTGTACCTGGCATGTTACAGTGCAGATTTTATTCCATGGAGGTGCTTTGAACTAATCTGAGTTTTCTTTGCAGTTATTGATTGGTAAACAGTTATTTAAAAAAATTTTTTTTTTTTCCCGAGAAGGAGTCTTGCTCTGTCACCCAGGCTGTGGTGTGATCTTGGCTCACTGCAACCTACATCACCCGGGTTCGCAGTGTTGAACAGGCTGGTCTCGAACTCCTGACCTCAAGTGATCCACTTGCCTCGGCCTTCCAAAATGCTAGGATTACAGGCATGAGCCACAATGCCTGGCCTAAATTTGGTTTTATTCTCCTGTATGTGTTTTTCCTTTGATTACTGAATTTTTAGTTTAATTGCACTTATAAAAATTTTATTTTTATTTTTATTTTTTGAGACGGGATCTCACTGTGTTGCTCAGGCTGAAGTGCGGTGGTACAGGCTCACTGCAGCCTTGACCTCCTAGGCTCAAGTGATTCTCCCACCTCAGCCCCCTGAATAGCTGGGACTATAGGCACATACCACCCCACCTGGTTAAATTAAAAAAACAATTTTTTTAGGGATTACATCTCTTTTGTTGCCCAGGCAGATTTCAGACTCCTGGGCTCAAAGCAATTCTCCTGCCTCAGCCTCCCAAAGTGCTGGGATAACAGATATGAGCCACCAGGTCCAGCCTAATTGCACTTTTAAGTCTTAGACTGAAAACTTTATGAAATCCTATCTTTATCACTATATGTCTTGTTTTCTGTTTTATTTTGTTCTTTCATTGACCCTGATATTTGGAAAAATTCTAATGCTTTTATAAGTTCTTTGATCTAATTGTTTCAAGTCTTCTGTTTCCTAAAATTATTAACTATCTTTAAAGAGAAAAGTCATCTTGGCTATATGCTGTGGTTGTCAAGGTGGCGTCAGCTCTGAGCAAATATTTTTCCAAGCTTGCAAGCTTGAGTATTCTCAAGTCTGAGGTCATGCTCATCTATTTATATTTAAATATTTATTCTTTCTTCCTGGCAGTATATGAAATATTTTTATTTTTATTTATTATTATTATTTTTTTTTGAGACAGAGTCTTGCTCTGTCGCCCAGGCTGGAGTGCAGTGGTGCAATCTCGGCTTACTGCAACCTCCACCTCTCAAGTTCAAGCAATTCTCCTGCCTCAGCCTCCCGAGTAGCTGGGACTACAGGCGCCCGCCACTACGCCCAGCTCATTTTTTTTTATATTTTGTTGTAGAGGTGAGGTTTCACTGTGTTAGCCAGGATGGTCTCGATCTGCTGACCTCGTGATGTGCCCACCTCGGCCTCTCAAAGTGCTGGGATTATAGGCGTGAGCCACCACGCCTGGCGAAATATTTTTATTTTTATCCTTTAAAAATTTTTCTCTTAAAGCTTTTTTTTTTTCTTTTTTTTTTTTTTGTGAGTTAGAGTCTTGCTCTATCACTGCTGGAGTGCAAGTGGCATGATCTCAGTTCACTGCAACATCCACCTCCCATGTTCAGGCGATTCTCGCCTCAGCCTATCATGTAGCTAGGATTACAGGTGTGCACCACCACGCCCAGCTAATTTTTGTATTTTTGGTAGAGGTGGGGTTTCACTGTGTTAGCCAGGATGGTCTCAAATTCCTTACCTCAGGTGATCTGCCCACTTCAGCCTCTCAAAGTGCTGGGATTATAGGCGTGAGCCACCGCACCTGGCCGGTGTTGCTTTTTAAAATCATTTTTTTTCTCATTTAAAGTATTTGCTTTTAACATATTTCTGTCCTGGTACAGTGGCTCGTGCCTGTAGTCATAGCACTTGAGGAGGCTGAGGGGGAAGATTGCTTGAGGCAGGAGTTTGAGACCACCCTGGGCAAAATAGCAAGACCCCTGTCTTTAAAAATAAAATTAAAAGTTAGCTGTGTGCCTGTAGTCCTAGCTACTAGGGAGGCTGAGTTGGGAGGATTGCTTGAGCCCAAGAGTTTGAGGTTACAGTGAGGTGTGATTGTGCCACTGCACTCCAGTCTGGGTGCAGAGTGAGACCCTGTCTCTAAAAACAAAAATAAACATGTTTCTTATTACTTGAAATCTTTGGCTGCAGTTTAAGAGCTGGCCATTTTGGGTCATTTCTCTGCATCTCTGAATTTCTCTGAATCTCCTGCTGGTTTGTTTTTCTTTTTACTGAGAGTGAGTATTTGTATGAGGGTGTTGGTTGTTTTTAAGATAAAATTTTTGATTTTGGTAGCTAGAGAGACATAGGTATAAACATTTAGTACTGGAAGAGACTGTAGAAGTCATATATTCTAATATATTTGAATTACAGATGGGTAAATGATACTTGGGTAGTTGAAACAAGTTGATTATGGACCCATAGCTTAGCAGTAGATGTATGGGGAGAAAAAGTAGTTATTTTTTCCTCATCCATTGCTAGGTTCATGGCTGAGACCACTACGGCAAAGGGCAGATTAGTGAGAAGAACATACAAATTTATTTAAGTTTTATGTGACATGGAGCCTTCAGAAATGAAGACCCAAATCAACAGGGAAACTTATGTAATTTTATGGGTTAGGTTTGATGGAGAGTGGACAGCGTGTAGAAGTCAGATGGACAGAGGGAGAATGATCTAATGATAATAACCTGGGGGGAACTTAGCAAGGCTTGTTTGGTCATAGTCTTCTCAATGTCCCTGTGTCTTCAGAGATAAGGACATTCCTTTCCTCTGAGTAAAGGGAGGGTACCTCTGGAATGAGGGTCTTATAACCTACTTCAGAGAAGAAGATCAGAAAATTCTTCTATGGTCTGCTTCAGAGGAGAAGGGCTGGAGAAGGTCAGAGAGACCTCTTTGCTTCTGCTGTTTCCTCAAATGCCAAGGTGCTCTATTTTGGAGTAGTGTGCCCTGAACCCAGTCTTAGAGCACAGAAAGACTAGAATCTAACCCATTTTTCTAGATTTAGTTTCTAGTTATTTTTTGTTAGTGCCTATTTTTTGCTTTTGGTAGTATTATTACATCATTGAGCATTTATGTGCCAACATTTCTGTAAACTTTATCTCATTTAATTCTTAGCTGATAAATGATGAAAACAGTTTTCAGAACAAGGCATATAACTCCAAAAATTACACTCTTAACTGTTGTGCTTTAGTGGTAGAATGGTTTAGGGATTGGGTGCTTGTGTGTCAGACACATTATCCTACTACTTCATTTAATCCTCAGAACTGCTCTAAGAGCTGAACATACTCTCTGGCTTTACAGACAAGGACATTTGGCTAAGAGAGATTGTCTTCTGCCTTCAGGCCACACAGCTAGTAGGTTGCAGAGCTTGATTGTAAGTTTTGTTGTTTCCCAATTCTCTGCTGCATCTGAGGGGAGATATCCCACATTGGTATTCCGGTCTTCCCAAAGCCTTCATGATAATATGATAAGAGAAAAAATCAAATGTATACATGCAGCCATAAAAAAGAACAAAATCATGTCCTTTGCAGCAACATGGATGCAGCTGAAGGCCATTACCCTAAGTGAATTAATGCAGGAACAGAAAACCAAATACCCTGTGTTCTCACTTATAAGTGGGAGCTGAGCATTGAGTACAAATGAACATAAAGGTGGGAATAATAGACACTGGGAACTATTAGAGGGGAAGGAATGCGAAGGGCAAGGGTTGAAAAACCTGTTGGGCACTGTGCTTACTACTTGAGTGACAGGATTATTCGTACCCCAAACCTTAGTGACACACAATTTACCCATGTGACAAATCTGCACATGTACCCCCTGAACTTAAAAGTTGAAAAAATATATATATAACATACACAATTCACTTTATTAAAGGTTAATAAATATAACTGATTTATTTTTAGGCTAGTCTTCGTGTACTATTTTTGTGCCTTTCTCAGATATTTTGTAGACTTGAGTCTGAAGTAAATATTTATAAAGGGAAAGTAGATAACTGCTATTACCAGGAAAATACTTATTTAAAAAAAAAGGATATTTAAGAGATAATTAGAATGACTTTACTGACCTTGTTTTCTTACACTAATAATTCATGAAGCATTTAGATTTTCTGATTGAGTGTTTTCAGTGACAATATCAGTCAGAGATGTAATCATTTATAAACATGCTGTTAATGGCATGGACTCTGGTGTCAGTCTGTGTGGGTTTAGATCCTCTGTTAAATTTCTGATTTTGGTAGCTTGACATAGGTATAAAAAAATTTACAACCTGAAGAGACCTTAGAAATAATGTATTCCTGGGCAAGTTATTCATTCTCTATGTGTCTCTTTTCTCACCAGTAAAATAGGTATGCTAATAATACCTACCTCATAGAGTTATGAGAATTAAGGAATTATTACATGTAAAATTCTCAGCTAGTGCATGATTAATGGTAAGTACTCAAAAAGTTATAGCTGTTATTGTTTTTTAAACAGTATTTTTTAACATTTTTATTGGTTGAAATAGGTTTCAGACAATTGTAAATAAATTTTAAAAACTTAAAAAATGTTAAGGCTGAGAGAATTTTGAGACCTTAATACAAGGTAGTATATTGTATCAGGCTTGTTCTGTGCCTAGGCTTAATTACCAGATTTCTGTGCTTCTGGACTTATAATGTATAGTTGTCATTTTAATACTAACATTCTGATTGGATACGTCCAGCACTTCACTTGGGTAAATCACAATCTTTCTTTCCTCTCTCACAAAGGACACTTTGAAATGATCCTAAAATACCTTCTTATTCAGATAGATAGAACAGCTAGTGGTAGAGGCCCTAACAAAAAAAAAAAAAAAAGAAAGAAAAGAATGGAGAATCAGAGGAGCTGACTTCAGAAGGTAATGGAAGGGACTGTTGTTATGTGGGCATACTGGGGATCACGACACTCCATGGACAGGCATCACTGTACAGCTGTGCCTGTTGGAAACTGGAGCTGGCAAGCTATTAGAAATTAAGACTGCATATTCTGTCTCTCTCTTTCAGGAACTGCAAGGTTTGGCATCTCTTTTTCGCTCTGTACATCTGTTCAGTTTTCCTTTCTTCCAGCTGGCTTTCTCAGTTTCAGCTTGTATGTGGAGTGTAATGGCTGCTCAGCTCCTTTATCAAGAGAATTCTCAATCTATCCTTTTGGCATTTATCCCTGCTGCTAAATGGCCGAGTTTTTAAAAAAAATTTAAATCATTTGTTTGTTTATTGAAGGGTCAGTACATTTATGTGGTTCAAAATTCAAGAGATACAGTTTGAAGTCTTCCTGGCACTCCTTTTCTTCAGCCACCCAAATTTTGGCAATCCAAATCACCAGTTCGTTGTATATACTTTCAGAGATATATTATGCATGTGTACCTGTATCCGTGTATATTCTCCCCATTCTTTTTTTTCCCCCTAGATGGATGCTATTATATAGCTTATGTTGGACATTCTTTCATGTCAGTAAATAAAGAACTTGCTTTTTTTTTTTTTAAATGAATGCATAGCATTTCATTGTGTGGATGAATTATATAATTACTTTGTTTTCAATTTTTTGCTGTTGTAAACAGTGTCCTAATACAAACCCTAATATGTGTCATTTTAGACATGTGCTAGTATGGCTATAGAATAAATGCCTTGAATTTGGAATTGCTTATAGAAAGGGGATGGGGATTTCAGAATAACCATGTGTTGAATAAGCTTTTATCCACCTTTTTGTATGCTAAATCCTGTGTGCATTTGATTCTATTTCTGCACTTTATGTTCTCTTAATTTGCCTGTCAATGTGCCAATATCACAGTTTTAATTATTGTACTTTTATAATGTACATGTATACATTATAATGTATAATGGTTGTTAAGGGTATAGACTTGAACTAAGCTGCCTAGCTTTGAGTCTTGTCTTTATCACTTTCTTAGCTGTGTGCCTTGGGCATGTTATTCAACATCCCTGTAATTCAATGTCCTTATTTGTAAAATAGAGATGATAATGATACCTATCTAATAGAGGGCTGATGCAAGGATTAAATGAGTTAAGCTATATAAAGTGCTTAGAAAAGTACTTAGCATGTAGTCGGTGCTGTATAAGTATTAGGTCTTTATTTTTTTGCTGTTATTGGCAGGGCTAGTTCCTCTTCATTGTTATTTTTTCAGAATATTCCTGGCTGTTCTTGTTTGCTTACATTTTATTTTAACTTTAGAATCAGTTGGTCTGTCTAATCAGGATAGACTAGGTAATAAGTTAGTACCCACAACAACAATCCCCCTTACCCGCCCTCCCTAATCTCAGTGGATTAACACATCCAAAGTTTGTCACTTGTAATACATGTCCCATATGGATCAGGAGGTGGATCTTACCCCCTCAGACCCCCCAAAGGAGGTGGGAGGTGGGCTATACCGATTTTTTATCACCCAGAGACCCAGGCTGACAGAGTCTTCAACCATCATTCTAGAAAGCTGGCAGTTAGCATGGCAGAGAGAAACAGAGTGATGAGTCAAGTACTAGTGGAAACTAAAAGCCAGAAGGGATATATGTCACTTCCTTTTATATCTCACTGGCCAAAGCAAGTCATGTGGTCTCATGTAATGCCGGGGGGCATGGAGAAAGTGTAGTTTTGTTATGTGCCTGGGAGGGCAGCTGGAAATATTTGATGAAGAGTTGTAATGGGCCGGGCGCAGTGGCTTATGCCTGTAATCCCAGCACTTTGGGAGGCTGAGGTGGGCAGATCACGAGGTCAAAAGTTTGAGATCAGCCTGACCAACATGGTGAAACCCCGTCTCTACTAAAAATACAAAAATTAGCTGGGTGTGGTGGCACACACTTGTAATCCCAGCTACTCAGGAGGCTGAGGCAGGAGAATCTCTTGAACCCAGGAGGCACAGGTTGCAGTGAGCCAAGATCACGCCACTGCACTCCAGCCTGGGCGACAGAGCGAGACTCAGTCTCAAAAAAAAAAAAAAAAGAAAAAGAGTTGTAATGACTTTGCTCTGCTGGTTGCTAAATATTTGGGTCACCCATTATGTTACATGCAGCACTCTGAGCCCCTTCGTTGGAGACACTACTCATGTTTCTATCTAGTAACTACATTTATCTGAAACTCTAGAATAACCGATGTACAGAGTCTATTAATCAGATTCAGAGGAGGTTTCTCTTGGTCTAGACAACTGTGAATGAAACAAATAAGTTATCAGTTGGTCTAAAACAATCATCTTAGTTTTTGTGTGTGTGTGTTTGTTTTGCTTTTTGAGACAGGGTCTTGCTCTGTCACCCAGGCTGGAGTGCAGTGGCGTGATCTTGGTTCACTGTACTCTCTGCCTCTCAGGTTCAAGCGATTCTCATGCCTCAGCCTCCCGAGTAGCTGGGATTACAGGCATGCACCACCACCTCTGGTTAATTTTTGTATTTTTTAGTAGAGAGGGGGTTTTGCCATGTTGGCCAGGCTGTTCTTGAACTCCTGGCCTCAAGTAATCTGCCCGCCTCGGCCTCCCAAAGTGCTAGGATTACAGGTGTGAGCCACCAGACCCAGCTCATCTTAGTATTTTTGTAGGTTCCTTGCTGGGTGGGAGTAGAGATGCGGAGGGAACTTTCACTTTTAACTCTGCATATGTCTGTGTTATTTGAATATTTTTTTGCAGTGAGCAGATAGCATGTAAAAGGAAATATTTTGCCAGAGGTGGTGGCTTATGCCTATAATCCCAGCACTTTGGGAGGCAGAGGCGGGTGGATCACCTGAGGTCAGGAGTTCGAGATCAGCCTGGCCAACATGGCAAAACCCCATTTCTACTAAAAATACAAAAATTAGCTGGGCGTGATGGCGCCCACCTGTAATCCCAGCTACTCGAGAGGCTGAGGTAGGGGAATTGCTTGAACCTGGGAGGTGGAGGTTGCAGTGAGCTGAGATCGGGCCACTGTACTCCAGCCTGGGCGACAGAGCGAGAGACTCCATCTCTAAATAAATAAATGGAAATATTTTAAAAGCCTAAAACTTTTAATCCTCACATCAGCTCTTTCTATTAGATAGGTATCATTATCATCTCCGTTTTACAAATAAGGACAGTGAATTACTGGGACTTTAAATAACGTGCGCAAGGCCACACAGCCAAGGAAGTAGTAAAGAGCCAGGCAGTTTAGCTCAAGTGTACTGCCTTAACCACGAGGCTATGCTGCCTGTTATAAAAATGCAGTATTTAAAACAGCGTGATACTGGCACGTAATTTGACAAAAGAATTCTCTTATCCCAATTTCATACTAAATGAAATAATGTATAGCATGTGGGGCCAGAGCTGGAACATGAGACCTGAGACCTAACTCTAAGTTATTGCCTACCAAGATGCCTTTCTTAATGCATGGCCTTCTGTGCATAGCTTGTAACAATAATACAAATAGAGGTTATTTTTTTTTTCTTATTTGCAGTGAACATAGCAACAAAAAAAAAAGACTGTTTACTTTGAGAAGAATGATCTTTGGGATAATAATACTTGAAAATGAGGGATGATCCCGGAAAGTTACCTGGAGAGGATGACCTCAGTGAGAGGGCAGTCTGTACTGATAGGGAGGGTGATGGTGCATACTAACTGGTTTCCAATTTGAAGATCTTTTCTGGAGTACTTAGTTGTATTTTATTTATTTTGATCACTGAGTTTTAAGGAAACAGCTTACAAAGGCAACAGAAGAGAGGAAAACCTTCATTCTTTGTGCAAGTTTAAAATGTTTATTAAAACACAGAGATTTTGTTTTGTCGTTAGGAAAAAGAAAAAATATAAGCCATTTATATACTACATTCTTCCTTAACTTCTCTGCTGGGAACTGAAAAAAATGATTTGTTCTTTTTACAAATGCAGTATGTTTTATTACGGGAAAAAAATCAAGCAAAAACTAAAAACAAACCCCATACCCACTTTCCTACTGGGAGACAACAATCTAATAAAAGTTCTGGGGTGTATCCTTTTAAGCCTCTTTGATGTGTGTATCATTTTGTATTGCTAACCAAAACATATACAAAGCAATTTTTTGTTGTCATTTTTCACTCATATATTTTGAACCTTCTAAACTGGAGATCTTAAATTGAAGGAGAAAGGGTTTTTGGTGGTTGGTTTTTGTTTTTACCTCTTTTTAGAACTTACTTCACATTTATTTCTTTTCACACTATTTAACATCCAGTACTTTTGTCTTACAATTTTTATTCTTATTTGTTTCTTCTGTTAGATTCAGTTCCTTGAAGGCGTCTGTATTCTTCATTCTGTTGAGCTCATATTAAGTTTACATGAGGACAGGACATATGTTAACAGAAGTGATTGTAGGGGAAAAAGGCAGAAGACATTTCAGCAGTTATTTCAGGGTACAGATCAATCACTGATTCACTTACAGTCCAGTGTTACTTAATTTGCTGGTGTAACCAAAAACTAAGGAAGTACACATTTGTATACAGGTATTTAAGCTCCTTTCCTATTTTTTAAGCTGAGGTAAAATATTCTTGTGATGTTAATTTTTTTATGTGACCTGTTGAACAGAACATACTCAGTCTAAGATACTGTTAACTATTGAAAACAAAAATGTGTAGGAGGACAGCAAGGCTAATTCCTTTTAAAATGTCATGAGTTAATTTCTTTTAAGAAGAGAGAAGCGTGGGTTTCCTGACTAGTTTTTAGGTGGTGATTTTTAAAAGAATAGCACTTCCATATTGTTAGCAGCTAATCTGGAAATTTGCATATTAATTGGTAATAAGCAGAAATAAGAGCCAAGTTTTTCTTTTCTTTGCTGAAAAAGTATTAATAGTTACCAATTCTGTTACAGTATAGAAGACCAATAATGATAAATATGTTAAATTGCATCAAATGATATTTATCCCAGTGTGCTGAGATTATTATTTTTTTTTTACCATCTTTAAATCTTTTTTTTTCTTTTGCCTCAAAAAGTGACATTTATTCAAAGAAAAAAAAATGACAAGATGTCCATCCCTTGGCTCCCTTCCCTCCCCTCTCCTGCTGTTCCTCGGACCCCTGAGATTGAGCCCTGGCTGGGGCTGGGTGGCAGGACAGCCCCTCAGATGAGGTCAGCAACATTGAGGGGCATTTCCTCAATGGAGGTGTTGTAGAGGGTCTTGATGTCTCAAAGAGTCCTTTTGTCTTCTTCTGTCACCATGTTAATAGCCACACCTTTACGGCCAAACTGTCCACCTCGACCGATTCTGTGGATATAATTTTCCCTATTGGTGGGAAGGTCATAGTTGATGACTAAAGAAACTTGCTGCATATCAATGCCTCTGACCTACGTCAAGAAAGACAACTCTTCAGCATGTGCACGAGAGGACACGCTATCCCGAAAGGAAGACTCTTAGGTATCCATGTAGGCAGCCAAGGAAGGCAGAGGAAATAACCAGCCCTGTTCCCCAAATGCCTTAGGCATGCCAGATTCTATTCCGGGTTGCTACTTTCCTGAGAGGGGCACTGGATGTTCCCCTTGGAGAGGGAATCACCTTGGATTACTATCTTTAAATCTTAAAGGGATTTTTCTCATAGGTATTCCACTTAAGTATAGACAAATAATTTAATCATCCCATAGTGTATCCACCATATTTGTGGCTTGTAAAAGTTTTAAAAGTTGGGCATAAGTAGCTGATAAGTTACAAAAAGATACAAATTTCAATAAGGTAATTTTAGTTAAAGTGACAGGAAATGGGGGTGCATTTTGAAAAGAAAAACACAGAACTCCAAAAACAAGACAAAAAACCATGTTATTTCCAAAGAGAACATCTCAGTTGTGCAGAAAGAATTAACATAGCAGGCCTGATTGAGACTGATATGCTTAGCGAGGTCTGCTTGCAAGGTTGGCCCTTGGCTGGCATCTAGGAACTTGGATTTGGGGAGGGTTCCTACATTTCCAGAACCAAAAAGAGTGGCCCATTGTGCCTAAGCTGTTTGTATAAACAATGTGGTTTATACAGAACACCTTTCTTTCTGGGAGTCTGGAATTTTGCTGTGTAGTAGGCAGAGGGTGCTTATGTGATCACCCCCTAAGAAGAACCTTGGAGACAGCATTTTACACATGTTGTTTTAATTCATTGCTGGAGGAAGTAAGTATGTCTTGTGTGACTCCACTGGGAGAAGACTTGGACACTTGTGCCTGGTTTTCTCTGGACATTGCCCCATGTACCTTTTTCCTTTGCTGATTTTGCTTTATATCCCTTTGCTGTGATAAAGCACGGCCATGAGTACAACTATGTGCTGAGTTTTCTGAGTCCTCCTAGTGAATCATCAAATCTGAGGGTGTTCTTGAAGACTTCCAACACAATGGTGGATCAGATAAGTTCATAATTGGAATCTCCATGTTCATACAAAGTCTCTACATGGAAGCTTTCAATGGGTACATAGCATTTTTTGGGTTTAAGTTGTGCCCAAATGGGGTAGGAGATAGAATATGCGAAACTAAAATTAAGTTTGGGATCTGAAGGAGAGAAAAAAAGACTCTTAATTTGTGACTGAAAAACTTCTGTTTAACTTTTATCTTTGTGAAACTGTACCTTGGTGTCTAGCTATCTGATAAGGTTCTGTACTGTATAGAAATATATTATTCAGGAAGGAGAACTGAAAGTGCGACAACATAAATGTAACTCAAGAAAGCATTGTGGGCCAGGCGCGGTGGCCCATGCCTCTAATCCTAGCACTTTGGGAGCCTGAGGCAGGCAGATCACCTGAGGTCTGGAGTTCAAGACCAGTCTGGCCAACATGGCAAACCCCCATCTCTACTAAAAATACAAAAATTATCCAGGTGGAGTGGTGTGCACCTATAATCCTAGCTACTCAGGAGGCTGAGACACGAGAATCTCTTGAACCTGGGAGACGGAGGTTGCAGTGAGCCAAGGTTGTACCACTGCACTCTAGCCTGGAAGACAGAGGGAGACTCCGTCTTAAAAAAAAAAAAAAAAAAAAGGCATTGGGGGCCAGGTGCAGTGGCTCATGCTTGTAATCCTAGCACTTTGGGAGGCTGAGGCAGGAGGATTGCTTGAGTCCAGGAGTTTGAGACCAGCTTAGGCAACACAGTGAGACCCTGACTCTACCAAAAGTTAAATTTTGGCTGGCATGGAGGTACATGCCTGTAGTCCCAGCTACTCGGGAGGCTGAGGTGAGAGGATTGCTTGAGCGCAGGAGTTCAAGGCTGCAGTGAGCCATGATTATTGCCACTGCACTCTAGCCTGGGTGACAGAGAGAGAATCTGTCTCAAAAAAAAAAAAAAAAGGAAAAAGTGTATGGGTTTTGGAACTAGATAGTTCTGTGTTAAAATTCTGGTATTAACTGTGATTGTTTAATTATTTCTTTTATAAAATGAGGATAATGCCTGCTGCGTAGGGTGGTTTGAGAATTAAATTAGATACTGTATATAAAACTTCTACCACTATATCTTTCATATAATAACTCAAAATGTTAGAGTGCATGTGCTGTGAAGATGTAGAGAGATTGGAGAAGTTTAAAGGGGGAGAAAAAGAGAGAAGGTAAAGTTTGTGTTTCTCTTCTGTTTATTGTTTGATGTGAGGTTGCATAGGAAGATTAGTAGGAGAGAAGAAACATTAAGTTTTAGAAAATGGAATTTTAAATGGATCTCCACAATCACCCACTGAGACTTTTTATAGTTTAAGAACTAGGAATATCATAAATACAAAGTCATTCAGAGGATGGAAGAGGCATAGAAACTGTTTCCATACCTTTACAGTGAGGTTGTCATGAATTATTGACACCTGTGTGTTAGCAGGTTTCAATAACTGATTTAAACATATCCAACCTCATTCCCTCATCACAAATGCTTCCAGATAATAATGGGATAATTTGCCAGGTGTGGTGGCTCATGCGTGTAATCTCAGCACTTTGGGAGGCCGAGGCGGGTGGATCACCTGAGGTCAGGAGTTCGAGACCAGCCTGGCCAACATGGCGAAACCCCCCATCTCTACTAATAATACAAACATTAGCTGGGCGTGGTGGTGTGTGCCTGTAATCCCAGCTACTAGGGGGGCTGAGGCAGGAGAATCGCTTGGACCTGGGAGGCAGAGGTTGCAGTGAGCCGAGATTGTGCCACTGCACTCCAGCCTGGGCAACAGAGCAAGACACCATCTTTAAAAAAAAAAAAAAAGGATAATTTGGATAAATTTATAGACATGATACCCTATTAGCATTCCTAGAATTCATGTTTTCATGTTTGAAAAGATAGTGGCATCTTGAAACAGAATTGTGTGTGATTCTGGTATATGTGGCTTTGTTTTTTTTTTTTTTGGAGACGGAGTCTTGCTCTGTTGCCCAGGCTGGAGTGCAGTGGCGTGATCTCGGCTCACTGCAGCCTCTGCCCCCCTGGTTCCAGCAGTTCTCTTGCCTCAGCCTCCTGGGTAGCTGGGATTACAGGTGCCTGACACCACACCTGGCTACTTTTAGATTTTTAGTAGAGACGGGGGTTTCACCATGTTGGCCAGGCTGGTCTCGAACTCTTGGCCTCAGGTGATCCACCTACCTTGGCCTCCCAAAGTGCTGGGATTACAGGCATGGCCACTGTGCCTGGCCTGGGTGGGTTTTTTAAAAATAACTTTTTAATCTTGAAATAGTTTCAGGATTACAGAAAAGTTGCAAGAATAGCACAAACAACTCTCATGTGCTCTTTGCCTAGATTCCCTAATTGTCAACATTTTGTCTCATTTATTTTATCATATTCTCTCCCTCTTTACCTTTCCTTCCTTTTCCTTCTCTTTTAAACTAGGAGTGTGTATCAAAATCAACTGGAAAACTTTTTTTTTTTTTTTTTTGGCACAGGGTTTCACTCTGTCATCCAGGCTGGAGTGCAGTGGCGTGGCACAGCTCGTTGCAGCTTTGACCTCCTCAGGCTCAGGGGACCCTCGCACTTCAGCCTGTCAAGTAGCCGGGACTATAGACATGTGCCACCACGCCAGCTAATTTTTATATTTTTAGTAGAGGCATGGTTTCACCATGTTTCCCAGGCTTCTCTTGAATTCCTGGACTCAAGTGATCCGCCCGCCTCAGCCTCCTAAAGTGCTAGGATTATAGGTGTGAGCCACTGTGCCCAGCAGAAAACAATTTTTTTTTTTTTTGAGACAGTTTCGTTCTTGTCACCCAGGCTGGAATGCAATGGCGTGATCTCGGCCCACTGCAGCCTCTACCTCCTGGGTTTAAGCAATTCTCCTGTCTTAGCCTCCCGATTAGCTGGGACTACAGTCACATGCCACCACGCCTGGTTAATTTTTGTATTTTTAGTAGAGACAGGGTTTCACCATATTGATCAAGGTAGTCTCAAACTCCTGACCTCAGGTGATCCACCCTCCTTGGCCTCCCAAAGTGTTGGGATTACAGGCGTGAGCCACCTCACCCAGCCTTTTTTTTTTAATGTTTTTTTTTTTTTTTTTTTTTTTGAACCAAGCAGGTGTATTCTGGAAGAAAATCAGACACCCTCCCTGGTTAAGAATTAGTTAACTATAATGTATTGGTGAGTTGAGTTTATAGTCTTTTGGTGGGGGTAAAAGGGCTCTCAAAGTCATAGCAGGTTTAGTTGTACAGCCTTGAAGAGTATTTGATTTACTCTTTAGCTTTTTCAATATATATTTTTTATTATCCCTTGGGTGCCATTGTTGCTATTGAGAAACTGTCAGTATAATTGTCCTTTCTGTAGACAATCTGTCATTTCTATCTGGTGGTTAAATTTTTTTTTTGTCTTTAGTGTCTTGCATTTTCACTGGAAAGTGACTAGGTATAGATTTCTTATTATCCTACTAGCAATTTTTTGTGCTTCCAGAAACTACAGCAGTTTTTGGAAAAGTCTCAGCAATTATATCTTCAAATGTTGCCTCTTTCTCATTTTTCTTTTCTTTCCCTCTTGAATGGTATTTAGATATGTTGGACATTCTATTCTGTCCTCATGTTGCATAACTTCTGTTTGATATATTCAATTTTTGTATCACCATGCTACATTTTGTGTATTCACAGTCATCTTTAGCTGATCTAATCTGCTATTTAATTCATCCATTGAACTAATTTCAATTATTATGTCTTTTATTTCTGCAGGTTCTGTTTGATTCTCTTTAAAATCTGGTCTTATAAAAAAATTGTGGTAAAATACATGTGACATAAAATTTACCATTTTAACCATTTGAAAATGTACAGGTCAGTGGGGTTTTTTGTTTTTGTTTTTGTTTGTTTGTTTTTTAAGACTGAGTTTCACTCTTGTTGCCCAGGCTGGAGTGCAGTGGTGCCGATCTTGGCTCACTGCAACCTCTACCTCCTGGGTTCAAGCGATTCTCCTGCCTCAGCCTCCCGAGTAGCTGGGATTACAGGCACCTGCCACCACACCCGGCTAGTTTTTGTATTTCTAGTATAGATGGGGTTTCGCCATATTGGCCAGGCTGGTCCTGGAACTCCTGGACTATTCTATTCCAAGTTGCTACTTCCTGAGAGGGGCACTGGATGTCCCCCTTGGAGAGGGAATCACCTTGGATTACCATCTTTAAATCTTAAAGGGATTTTTCTCATAGGTATTCTACTTAAGTACGACAAATAATTTAATCATCCCATAGTGTATCCACCATATTTGTGGCTTGTAAGTGTTTTAAAACTTGGGCATAAGTAGCTGATAAGTTACAAAAAAGATACAAATTTCAATAAGGTAATTTTAGTTAAAGTGACAGGAAATGGGGGTGCATTTTGAATAGAAAAACACAGAACTCCAAAAACAAGACAAAAAACCATGTTATTTCCAAAGAGAACATCTCAGTTGTGCAGAAAGAATTAACATAGCAGGACTGATTGAGACTGATATGCTTAGCGAGGTCTGCTTGCAAGGTTGGCCCTTGGCTGGCATCTAGGAACTTGGATTTGGGGAGGAACCCCTGGCCTCAAGTGATCCGTCCACCTCGGCCTGCCAAAGTGCTAGGATTACAAGCGTGAGGCATCGCTCTTTCCATACTGTTGTGTAACCATCCATCACTACCATATAACCATACATGACCACCATCCATCTCCAGAACTCTTTTCTTCTTCCAGACTGAAGCTCTGCATCTGTTAAACTATAATTCCCCGTTTTTTTATAATTTCCTCTAGCCCTTGGCAACCACATTTTACTTTCTGCCTTTATGAGTTTGACTACTCTAGGTTCCTCATATAAATGGAATCATATAGTATTTGCCCTTTTGTAACTGGCTCATTTCATTTAACTTAATGTCTTCAAGGTACGTCTGTGTTGTAACGTGCAGGAGAATTTCTTTTTTTTTTTATTTAAGGGCTGAATGATATTTAATGGTGTGTATGTAGCCCATTTTCTTTATCCACTCATCTCTTTATGGACTACTTTGATTGCTTCCACTTTTTGGCTATTGTGACTAATGCTGCAGTGAACATGGGCATGCAAGTATATCTGAGTTCCTGCTTTCAGTTCTTTTGAATATATATATACAGAAGTGGAATTGTTGGATCATACAGTAATTCTATGTTTAATTTTGCTGAGGAACCACCATACTGTCTTCCATAGTGGCTTTACCATTTTATATTCCCACCAATAATGCACAAGGGTTCTAGTTTCTCCATACCCTCACCAACATTTGTTATTTTCTGTGTTCGTGTGTGTTTTAATAATAGCCATCCTAATGGCTGTGATGTGGTATCTCACTGTTTTTTTTTTTTTTTTTTTTTTTTTTTTTTTTTTTTTTTTTTTGAGACAGAGTTTTACTGTGTTGCCCAGGCTGGAGTGCAGTGGTGCGATCTCAGCTCACTGCAACCTTGGCCTCCTGGGTCCCAGCGATTCTCTTGCCTCAGCTTCTTGAGTAGCTGGGACTACAGGAATGCACTGCCATGCCCGGGTAAGTTTTGTAGTTTTAGTAGAGATGGGGTTTCACCTTGTTGGCCAGGCTGGTCTGGAACTCCTGACCTCAGGTAATCCACCTGCCTCAGCCTCCCAAAATGCAGGGATTACAGGCGTGAGCCACCATGCCTGGCCTCTCATTGTCGTTTTGATAACGCATTTCCCTAATTATTAGTGATGTTGGGCATCTTTTAACAAGTGTTTATTGGCTATTTGTGTATCTGTTTTCGAGAAATTTTTAAGTCCTTTGCCCATTTTTGAATCTCTTTGCTTTTTTGTTGTTGACTTGTTGGTCTTTGTTTTATAGTGCCATTTTTTTCTTACTATCATTACCCTCTTTTTTTCTTTAAGCATATTAAACGCAACATATTTGTTCCTGAGTAACCAGTTATTCCCAAATTTAGCAGCTTAAAACAAACAACATTTATTCTGAGTGTCAGAAATCTGAGAGTGGCTTAGCTGGGTGGTTCTAGCTCAGGGTCTCTCACAAGGTTCCAGTCATACTGCTAGCTGGAGCCCTTGTATTCTTCAGTGGATTTTAATTATTTGCAGAAATATGAAGTGTTTTGTGTGTAGAGTTTTAATATGTGTGTAAATAGTGTGTTGATACCTTAAAAATTGTTTTTTAGAAATCCTTATTCCATGTTAGCAGAAATTATATGATATGTAAAAAAATCATTTTCAAGCCTCCATCAGTAGTTTCTCAAATTTATCTTTGATAACCCCTGGCTCTTTAGGAAGCACTCTACTTAATGTTCATGATTTGATTGTTGACATTTAGTTCAGTGAAGTAGTTTAATTTCCATAAAAACTTCCTTTGCCCGTTAGGAAACTATTAAGGATGATTGCTTTTTCACTTACTAAATTCGTGCTCATGTAACAAGATTCTTGAAAGAGGTTATTGTATTTGAAACACTGGAAATGGTATTTGTCAAAAAAATGTGTTTCTACCTTGTAGGACCTTCACTGTAGTCAAAATTATGAAATTTATAAAAACTAATGTTAACTCTGTTTTGACCATGGGAAAAAAGATATTTAGGTGAGATTATAAAAAAGTGAATTTATTATGACAGAGTTTGATTAGTAAGTCAAAAAACTGTTCCTCACCAGTCCACTAGGGGATACTCCAGTACTTAGGAAGAAAATCCAGTTGCTGCTATCACTTAAAAATTTGGCCAGGATCGAGACCATCCTGGCTAACAAAGTGAAATCCTATCTCTACTAAAAAAATACAAAAAAATTAGCTGGGCCACGTGGTGGCGGGCGCCTGTAGTCCCAGCTACTCAGAAGGCTGAGGCAGGAGAATGGCGTGAACCTGGGAGATGGAGCTTGCAGTGAGCCGAGATCGCGCCATTGCACTCCAGCCTGGGCGACAGAGCGAGACTCCGTCTCAAAAAAAAAAAAAACAAAATACAACAGCAACAAAAAATTAGGCCAGTCACGGTGGCTCACACCTGTAATCCCAGCACTTTGAGAGGCCAAGGAGGGTGGATCACTTGAGGTCAGGAGTTCAAGACTAGCTTGGTGAACATGGTGAAACCCCATCTCTACTAAAAATACAAAAAATTAGGTGGGCGTGGTCGCAGGCGCTTGTTATCCCAGCTATTTGGGAGGCTGAAGCAGGAGAATTGCTTGAACCCAGGAGGCAGAGGTTGCAAGTGAGTCAAGATTGCGCCATTGCACTCCAGCCTGAGTGACAGAATGAGACTCTGTCTCAAAAAAGAAACAAACAAACAAAAAATTAAATCCCACTTGCTTACCTGAAAAAAAAAAAAAAAGCAGACATTTAGGGCTGGTTTGAGTTACTGATTTGACAATAATATTCACCTTTAGAAAGAGCCTAGTACATTTTTAAAGTTTAGAAATTTTGTGTGATTTCATTGGCCACTTTTTCTGGTAGTGTTGCCACAAATTGACTTCTTTGGGCACTTCAGAAAAACAGATTATTATATATTTTTTCTTGATACATGAAAATTATGGTTCTCATTTTTTTTTGCAAGTTGTGCCCTTTTTTGGAAATTCAGAAAGGCTGATATTTGGTGTGAGTTTGTTATAATTTTCTCCATCATACCATGTATGCTGTTTAAATGTTTACCTTAGAAAAGTATGAAATATGATACGACCTTTGATACAGACAACAATGCAGAAGATAATTCATTCTGTTACCAAAGAGATTTTAAGAGTTTAATGTTATCTTGATTTCTTTCTAGTAATTTAAGTAGTAATTCAAATAGACATAATACAGTGTGACTTAATGCTTTAAAGAAAAATATGTAAAAATTCTGTACTTGAAATAGCAAAATTTTAAGAAAATAATTCAGACTCATATTTATTAGGAAGAAGTTATCAGACTTAATGTTTCAGAACATACTTTGATTAACCAAAATTTATTAATTTACTTAACCTAGTTTTAAAATTTTTTCTATGTGATGTGATTGTACAATTTTTCTGCATGCCATGTGTTTCATTCTTTTATGTCTGGCACATAAGTAATTAAAGGTTAAGTCAATTGTCAGATTTAACTCAACCTGCTTGAGTTAATTTACTTGATTTTTCTGGTACTTACAGGTACAACAAATGGGTGAATTGGTGTGCCATTATGACAACATGACTTGGAAAATGGAAATTCAGGCAGTGTGGGACAAGAACAAGGATATTTATTTGTCCAGTGAGAATAAAAGTGGGCTAGGATTTATTGAGAGTTTGTTGTAATTCGAGCTTGAGTGATAATTTTATAGGATGTTATGGAGATAACAGTGTTGGTGGAAGGGTTGCATTTGACATTCTCTTATCATAGTTTTTGGTTTGTCTCTGTCTCCCTAATGAAATGAAATAGGAAACAGCTAGAGAGTGGTGGGATATTAGTAGTTGTGCATTTGGATAGATTGACTAGCATGCTCAAGATGCCAGCCGTATCTACCTTTGGTAGAGTGAGAGCCAAGGTATTCCTGTGGATTGTTTTTCGTAACTAAATCTGTAACTACTGAGTATAGAGTCCCTGCTGTATATGTGACTAACCAAGGAGTGAAATATGATTGGTTCAAATATTTTGTTATATTTTGACTGTAGGGGAATGGTAAAATGTCACCAAGTGTAAGTTACTCTTCTGCTTTATACTTTGTTTGCAATTAAATGTATTTTTCTTAAAGAGAATATAAAAGCAAAAGAAAAACCATTTGTAATGCTTTTGCTTAGGTCCAACCTTAATTTTTATATGACAGTTTCCAATTGATTGTCAGATTTTCTGTCTCATTTCAATTGAGTAATTGTTCCATCTGTCATTTAACATGACACAGACTGTTTCTTAGTAATTTTTTTGAAAACTCTTTAGTGATTTTTAAAAACCTTTACAGAGTGTTGATTATTTAAATGATAGCAGAATATGTATATATGAAGTAATTTCAGAGGCCGGACAAGGTGGCTCATGCCTGTAATCCCAGCACTTTGGGAGGCCGAAGTGGGTGGGTATCACCTGAGGTAATGAGTTCAAGACCAGCCTGGACAACACGGTGAAACCCTATCTCTACTAAAAATACAAAAAATTAGCTGGGTGTGGTGGCACATGCCTGTAATCCCAGCTACTTGGGAGGATGAGGCAAGAGAATCGCTTGAACCCGGGAGACAGAGGTTGCAGTGAGCCGAGATTGCGCCTTTGCACTCCAGCCTGGGCAATAAGAGCGAAACTCCGTCTCAAAAAAAAAAAAAAAAAAGGGATTTCATACAGAAAGATTAAGGTTCTCATACTATCATACAACATCTAATAATTTAATATAGAAGAGTTGGAAAAGTATACAGCCTTATTTGATTTTGAAAATTAAGTACAATCATCTATTACCTTATAGCTGGCAGAAATCAGTGCTTATTCTTTCTAACTTTGGGTTTATAATCCTTACCCTTTGTGATGTAGTAAGAATATAAAGTACTGGGAAGACCATTAGTCTAGTATTGGTCCATGAAGGATTTCATTACTGTCATCATTCTGGGTTTTCTTTTCTGAAAGTGACGTTCTTCCTGTGGCCTTCTTGGCAGTTGAGAGGATCACAGTTTTCAAGAGAACTGGGAGTGGCTTCCTATCTAAATAGGGACTAGCTGTGGTTAGAAGGGGAAGTGGGAAGTGGCTGGATCGCTGCCTCTACTTTTTCCTATTAAACGCTTTTTCCTCTCAACTCCATTACCAGGCCTAGGACCTTAAATTCTGGATATAATGGACCATATCCTGGAATATTGTTTTGTTATGGCAACTTTGGTGACAGAATTTCTTATAACAATGAAACATTATGTGATATTGTGAAATGTATATTTGGTCTTTATTCCGTTTCCCCGGCCAAAAAAAACCTCCTAAAATTCTAGGACTCTCACTGGTGATAAGAGCATCTTTTGTATGCGAATGAGGTGACTGGAGGCTGGGGACCCCTAGATAGCTTCAGGATGGGGACTGGTCACCTGAAAGACTGAGGAGAGGCATGATTAGAAGGTTGGGGCTTTCAGCACTCACCCCCTCACCCCCCTCCATCCCACCCCACCCCCCACCCCCCACGTCTCTGTGGAGGGGGGAGAGGCTGAAAGTTAACGTCATCAACGTCATCAACAATGTTCAGTGATTTAATCAACTATGCCTATGTAATGAAGCTTCCACGAAACCTAGAAGTACTGGGTTCAGACAGCTTTGGGATAGCTGAACACATGGAAGTTCCTGAAGGACTCTGCTCAGCCCCTCTTCTCCCACACCTTGCTCTGTGTATCTTTTTATTTGGTTGTTCATCTGTATCTTTTGTAATATCCTTTATAATAAATGAGTAAACGTATGTAAAGTGTTTCCCTGAGTTCTGTGAGCCACTCTTGCAAATTAGTCTAACCAAGGAGGGGGTTGTGGAAATCCCAGTTTATTGCCAATCAATCAGAAATGGCATCTGAAGTCTGGGACAGTCATGTGGGCCTGATCCCTGGACTTGTGGAATCTGACACTATCTCCAGGTAGGTAGAATTAGAATTGAGTTAAATTGTAAGACACCCAGGCTGGGCCCGGTGGCTCACGCCTGTAATCCCAGCACTTTGGGAGGCCGAGGTGGGCAGATCACCTGAGGTCAGGAGTTCGAGACCAGCCTCAACATGGAGAAACCCCGTCTCTACTAAAAATACAAAATTAGCCCGTCATGGTGGTGCATGCCTGTAATTCCAGCTACTCAGGAGGCTGAGGCAGGAGAATTGCTTGAACCTGGAAGGCGGAGGTTGCCATGAGCCGAGATCACGCCGTTGCACTCCAGTCTGGGCAACAAGAGCAAAACTCCGTCTCAAAAAAAACAAACAAAAAAAAATGGTAAGACACCCAGCTTCTGCGCTTCTGTCTCTAGGTAGATAGAAGTGAGTTAAATTGTAAGACACCCAGCTTGTGCACTGCTTGCTTGGTGTGTGGAGGAAATAAACCCACACATCTGGTGTTAGAAATATTGTGTTGAGTGGTGAGAGTAGGCCAAAACACTTTGGGGTTTTGTTTTTTCTATCCTCAGACTCCTCTTACCGTTTGGTAGCTGTGTCACCCTTTATGAATGAATAAATGAATGTACATAACGACTTCCTAGTGACAAGACGATTGCTAATTAAGATGTAATATGATACAAGAGTAGGGAACATTTAAGAAAGTAACATTTAACTTGTGCTCTGAGAAATTCCTGGAGAGTCTTATTAAAATACCCTAGAACAGGGCAGGGCGCGGTGGCTCATGCCTGTAATCCCAGCACTTTGGGAAGCCAAGGTGGGCGGATCACCTGAAGTCAGGAGTTTGAGATAAGCCTGGCCAACATGGTGAAACCCCGTCTCTACTAAAAATACAAAATAGCCGGCTGTGGTGGTGCATACCTGTAATA
Source organism: Pan troglodytes (assembly GCF_028858775.2). Lineage (NCBI taxonomy): Eukaryota > Metazoa > Chordata > Mammalia > Primates > Hominidae > Pan > Pan troglodytes. The sequence continues at coordinate 69,931,902 of NC_072398.2, forward strand.
CCAGCTACTCAGGAGGCTGAGACAGGAGAATCACTTGAACCTGGGAGACGAAGGTTGCAGTGAGCCCAGATCGCACCATTGCACTCCAGCCTGGGCAACAAGAGTGAAACTCTGTCTCAAAACAACAACAACAATAACAAAAAACACCCGAGAACAACATGAAGATTGTCATGTTTTGGCCATTAGTGTTCCACATCCTGAGAATGCAGAATTAAACTGGAAAGTTAATGTAATTCAGTCATTGTTATAACCTGTTAAATTAACATGTTACATTTTGTTTAATTTTGAAAAATTAACTCATTAATATAGTTCAAGATTTAAGGGGTATACATTTAATCTCCCTATATTTCTCTCCCTTTAGCCTCTTCTCTAGAGGCAATCAATAGTCTCAGTTTAAATATACTTTTAACATTTATTATTTAAAGGACTTCTTTGGTGTGTATGAATAATTAAAGTTGATAACATGGATTCTAGAGTCAAACATTTTAGATTTTCATCTACTCAACAGTTACTGAGCACCTACCAGGTAGTTTCTTGGCACTGGAAATACAGCACTGAACAAATCACAGCCTTCTTGGAAATTACATTATAGTGGGTGGAGACAGGTGCTAACTAAATATTTATTTACTATACAATGTGGTGATTAGTGGTAGGGAGGAAGATAGTGCTGGGTAAAGGGAGAGAGTGATAGTAGAGGTGCTGTTTTAATTCTATTTTTTTGAGACAAGAGTCTTGCTCTGTTGTCCAGGCTGGAGTGTGGTGGGGTGATCTCGGCTTACTGCAACCTCTACCTTCCACGTTCAAACAATTCTCCTGCCTCAGCCCCCTGAGTAGCTGGGATGACAGACGTGTGCCACCACGTCCCGCTATTTTTTTTTTTTTTTGTATTGTTAGTAGAGATGGGGTTTCGCCATATTGGCCAGGCTCATCTCCAACTCCTGCCCTTAGGTGATCTACCTACCTTGGCTTCCCACAGTGCTGGGATTACAGGCCTGCGTCACCACGCCCAGCAGATGTGCTGTTTTAGATTGGGTGGCTGGGGAAAGCCTCTGATGGGGTAACGTTTGAGCAGAGAATTACTGAAAGAGTCAAACTTGTGGCTTTTGAGATAAAAACGTTTCAGGAAGAGGACCATCAAGGGCAAAAGTCTGGAGACTGTATTTACAGTAGAGGTGTATATCCTTCCAGAATGGCAGAAGAGGCTAGACTGGCTGGAGAGGAAGGCTGAAGGAGAATGGTAGGGGATAATATATAAGAGGGAAAAGAAAGTAAAAGAATTGTGTGGGAGTAGTGATGGGGATTGCTGATGACTGGTTATGTAGGATTTGTATACCATAATAAGGAAGTAGGATTTTATTCTGAGTGGGATGGGAATCTTTTGGAGAGTTTATAGGGTTCAGTCTAGCTGATTTGTGGAGAATAAACTCTTGGGGACAAGGGTGAAAGCAGAGAGATTAGTTATGAGTCTGAAATAGCCATAGATTATACAACACTGTACTAGATACAGTGAGCTTTATCAAATTTAGTTAGTATTATTTCTTCCCTAGATTTGACTTTTACCCCTTGAGGAATGGAGGTAAGAAGTAAAAATGAATTCATAATGAACATTTATATTTGTAAATGATGACTTTAGGAATTATAGTTAAACTCTGGAGGGATTCAAATTTGTACAGATCCCTTATTTCAAGGAATATGGTAAAATTCCCCAAAGAAACTCCAATACCTTTTATAGTTATATTATAGCATACAATAATTTTTTTTTCTTAGGCCTTCCAAAAAAGGCTATGTTGCACAGTTTTGACAAATTAAATATTGGGTACTATTTTTTCCTCTCCATTTTGACTAGATGACATTTTGAATTTGAAACTTCTTTGGTTTCTCCAATGTATATCAAAGTGCTAGAAAGTATTTAAAAGGCAAAATCCTTAGACTTTAAGCAACCAAGTTGCTAGTGATGAAAATAAATGGAATATAAAAATGTCAACTTGGAAAATTTAAACTGACAGAATAATATGTTTGAATTTACTGGCAAACCTGCTACATCTGGTATTGCAGAAAGGAGTGGAATGTGGGAAATCTGAAATCTGAGGGTCTCAGAACTCCTAATAACTAACTGGGCGAATGAAGGCCCTTGAGTCAAAAATGAAATCACATATAAGAGAGACAAAGAGACCAGACATGGTAAAGATGTAGAAAATGGAAAACCAAGGTGGACACTGAAAAGTACACTATAAATGGTAATGGGGCCGGGCGTGGTGGCTCACAACAGTAATCCCAGCACTTTGTGGGGGCAGGCGGATCACTTGCAGTCAGGAGTTCGAGACCAGCCTGGCCAACATGGCATAACCCCGTGTCTACTAAAAATACAAAAATTAGCCAAGCATGGTGGCATGCACCTGTGGTCCCAGCTACTTGGGAGGCTGAGGCCTAAGAATTGCTTGAACCTGGGAGGTGGAGGTTGCAATGAGCCTAGGTTGCACCATTGCATTCCAGCCTGAGTGACAGAACAAGAGTCTGTAAATAAATAAATAGTATTGGAAGCAGAAGAGAAATGGGAAATGAAAGTTAAATGGAAAGCCCGGCATATTGACAAAACTTTAAATAAATATTTGCTGGATCCAGTCAGGTTTAAGAAAGAAGTTGAGGCCGGGCACAGTGTCTGAAGTCAGGAGTTTGAGACCAGCCTGGCCGACATGGTGAAACCCCGTCTCTACTAAAAATACAAAAAAATTAGCTGGGCATGGTGGTGGGCGCCTGTAATCCCAGCTACTTGGGAGGCTGAGGAAGGAGAATCGCTTGAACTCAGGAGGTGGAGATTTCAGTGAGCCAAGATCACGCCATTGCACTCTAGCCTGGGCAACAAGAGCGAAACTCCCTCTCAAAAAAACAACAACAACAAAAAAGAAGTTGAAATGGCTGATAAACCCAAACACACATGCTCAAAAAGAATTGTGAAATAAATTCCAAGGCTAGTATACATTACTCATTAAGTAGTTGTAGCCCAGAAGAGGGCATTGCCGATTTTTTTTTTAAGACAGCGTCTCCCTCTGTCACCCAGGCTGGAGTGCAGTGGTGCCATCTCGGCTCACTGTAACCTCTGCCTCCCAGGTTCAAGCGATTCTCCTGCCTCAGCCTCCTGAGTAGCTGGGATTATAGACACGCCCCACCATACCCAGCAAATTTTTGTATTTTTAGTAGGGACAGGGTTTCGTCATGTTGTCCAGGCTGGTCTTGAACTCCTGGCCTTAAGTGATCTCCCTGCCCGGGCCTCCCAGAGTGCTGGGATTACAGGGTGAGCCACTGCGCCCGGCCCATTGCTAATTTTCTCTACTCTCAATTTCTATTAATTTGGTTTGCTTGTCTAGGCTTCCTAAAATAGGACGTATAAAAGTAGCTATTAAGTATTTCAAGTTAATGGTTTAGAAGGTAATTTTTTAAATTAAAAAAATAGTATTACAGAAGTAACTTTATCCAGGGAAAGCATTGTATATTCTTATTAATAAATTCTCATTATATATCTTCATGGGTTTTTATTATTGCTATAATCTTTATGTACAGCTACCTCTTTTTAGTCAAAAACAATATAATGCTACTTTTAACTCAAACTTACATACTTTTAATTTCTGTTTAAAATAAGAAAATGTAATATGGCATACCACACTTTGGGTCATGGAATCATAAGATGTTTGAGCTGAAATAAGTTTTGTCCTTTGTGGACACATTTAGTTTTATTATAACAAAGCGACTTACACAAAGCAACTTGTACACTTTTAACTTTTAAAACTGAGCATCATCTTTCCTTTCCAGTGAAACAAAAAAAATTTTTTTTTAAAAAAAACAGGGTGAAAATTACAATAGAGAATGTCAATTCCAAATAAGATACTACAGGTTTTGCTGATTCTCCCATTGAGTGGCAGGGCTCAAGTCATCATTAGGAGAGAATTTATTTTAAAAGTATTACCTTAAACTGCAAGGATGTCTGTCAGACATCTCAATTTAACATGCCAAAAGAGAAGCCATGTTGTCAAAATGCCCGCTTAACCCACCCAAACATCTCAAATCCACCCTTTGCTGACCTTCTCTAACCCCATTTTTTAAAGTTTTCTTTCCCCCTTTTTAAACAAGAGAAAGTAGACAGATGCATATTGGTAAATGCTAACTGTCCATATTCACGTAGAGACACAGTGTACTGTCTGAGTCCAGTATACAGAGAAAGGAGAAAAGAAGCTAGAATTCTGTGTACTACTACACAGGGGCCTAGCACCCTCCAGCTTCCAGCAGAGTGAAGGGAGCAGGTTTTTCTTTTTTTCCGACAGAGCTAGGTGGTGGTGATTCCATACAGTTTTTGTTCAGACAGGAAGGGATAAAAATGAATTTGGAACAGAAAGGGGGTAGAGACTCTTTTACCATAATATTCTGCTCAAGGTATTTACCTCCCAAATAAGTTGAGAATCATGGTGTATAGAAAAGAGAACAGGGCAAGTGAGCCACAAGAGGGGGAAAAAAAAGACTGCAACTTACTTCCAGGGACTGGAGAAAATTTTAAAAAGGAAGGTTGAATCCATCAGTGTTCTATCAGTCATCTTCTCCTTCATCCTACTGTCCTTCCTTCCCTTTATCATCATCTTCATCTTCTTCCTCATCCCCTTCTTCATCAATATCTTCTAATCCTTCCTCTTCCTCCTCCTCCTCCTTCTCCTCCTCATCTTCTCCTTCTTCATCATCCATATCAGTCGGTAACCAAGTAGTACTGTAATGGGATGGGACAAATGTCATCTTTGATTAACTTTCCTAACATATGAGCACCTGCATCAGAATGGTCAGTAAACCAGATAAAGAAGCTCTCTGGTGCCTCATGCTGCCTCTTCCTGATGGCTTTATTCTGTGTTTGACTTGAATGTTTCATCGCATCTTTTCCAGCTTTCCATTTGATTTCAGTGGACTTTAAGATGGAATACCACTCTCATTCAGATGAAATTCGTTGAAGATAACTTTATTTTTAAAGGAAGGATTTTCATCAAAATAAAAGTCTATTCTGTAACCTGACTTAGTATCTTCAAATTCTGTCACTTCAACTTTGGTCAGATAATGCAGTGCCTCTTTGTCCTCCTCCCTAAGCAGTGCAGACACTTGAGGATGGTTGACAAACGTTGTAACCCCAAAACTTGGAACTTTGGCGATCAATTCTCACCTCTTCTGAAAAAGTGGCTGACAGAGTTTATTTTCTGTTCTGCTTTCAGAATCTCCTCCCTTAGTTCATTAAGCCTGTCTATTTCATTTTGTACTTCATCAATATGTTCAGTTGCTTCCTGCTGTTCTTTTTCTCTCTTCGGCAAGTGTAGAGAGGCTGATGATGTCTCTTCCAGTCTCAGAACAGGAGGTGGTCTTGGTTTCTTCTTTTGAGGTGGGCGTGGAGACTGGCATTTAGGGGCCATGCTGCTAGGAAAGTCCAAGAACCAGACCACAAGTCTCCTTGCTCATCAGGAAGAAGCTCAGAAAACTCTGAAATAATTTTAGAGTGATCTTTTCCCCTGCTCCTTAATTTTACAGACGAAGAAATGGAAACACAGTAAAATTCCCATATCTAGTTATGGCAGAGAAAAGACCAGAACTTTGGTCTTCTGGCTTCTGGTTTAGTGCTCTACAACATTTTAACTTACGTTTGTATTATAATTTTTTTAAATCATTTCAGTTGTACATGAGCAAAAGCAAGAATTATCTTTTTTTGTTAGATTGTTGCTTTGTGATTAATTGACCTGAATTGAGTGCTTTCTGCATACATAGAAAGATGCACTCTTTTTGTTGAGAAGGTTAACAGCCTTGTGATTGTCTTCCTTTAAGTGAAAATCAACCTGTACTTTCTAGGGATACATATTTATCTAAACTTTCTAATGTTGTTGTTGTTGTTGTTGTTATAAATTTAAGTGGTACAAGTACAGTTTTGTTATGTTGTGGTGAAGTCTGGGCTTTTAGTGGAACCATCACCTGAATAATGTAAGTTGTACGCATTAAGTAATTTCTCATCCCTCACCTCCCGCCCCACCCACTGAGTCTCCAGTGTCCTATTCTACACTCTGTGTCCATGTGTACACATTATTTAGCTTCCACTTGTGAGAACATGCAGTTCTCTATTTGGGAGGCTGAGTAGGAGATCATTTGAGCCCAGGAGATCGAGGCTGCAGTGAGCCGTGATCTTGCCACTGCACTCTGGCCTGGGTGACAGAGTGAGACACTGTCTCAAAAACAAAAACAAAAAACTTAGCTATTTGTTAAATCAAGAGCCCCAGTGATTCTTACCAGCAATACTATGACAATCCACTTCCAGTTTTCTGTACCTCAAAAAAAATGCTGATATCCTAAAATATTCCTAATATCCTAAAATATTCCATAAATCAGATATCCTACAAAGCCAAACTGGTCCTTCTTGTTAAAATTAATAAGATTCTATAAGCTGTTAACCAAAAAAGGTTCCACTAACACTCCATACTTAACTCTCCTAAATAAATTTAAATATACAAAATGTTAATTCAAATCAAAATAATAATAAACACAACCATAAAGCTAGCAATTAAGATTAAAAGGTTTATGAATGTCTATCAAAGGATAAAGAAAATGTGATATCTGTATACAATGGAATACTATTCAGCTATAAAAATGAATGAAATCATGTCTTTTTGTGGCAGCGTGGATGGAACTGGAAGCCATTATCTTAAGTGAAACAACTCAGAAACAGAAAGTCAAATACGCTGGAAGATCTTCTCTGATTACTTTAATTTTCTAAGCCAGGTCATTGGCTTAGTAAGAAAGGAAGCTATTAGGAGTTTGAAAAGAGAGGAGAGCATATAATTGTCTAGAAAGTGGGAAAGTGAATGGACTAGAGAAATACAGTACGATCACCAGACAGTGTTAAGGGCTCATTTGAGGCTAAAGGTTCTGAGTTAAAAGTGAGGCCAGTCAGCTTGGTTTTGTGCTTTTTTTTCTCCAGCCACCTTCACTTTAGGAGTAGGAGAGTAGTTGAATTGACCCAGCTTGTGGTTCTGCAAAGTGAGTATGTCGAAGTGAGAGAGGAGCAAGTGATTATAATGATGGACCATGGAACTTAAGCTGGTAAGGAGAGAAGAGAGGACTTCACAGGGTAAGAAACAGTAAAAAGATAGTTTGAAGATAGGCGGGGTGTGGTGGCTCACACCTGTAATTCCCAGCACTTTGGGAGGCTGAGGCAGGCGGGTCACGAGGTCAGGAGATCAAGACCATCCTGGCCAACATGGTGAAACCCTGTCTTTACTAAAAATACAAAAAAAAAAAAAAAAAAAAAATAGCCGGGCCTGGTGACACGTGCCTATAGTCCCAGCTACTCAGGAGGTTGAGGCAGGATAATTGCTTGAACCTGGGAGGCAGAAGTTGCAGTGAGCCGAGATCATGCCATTGCATTCCAGCCGGGGCAATAGAGTGAGACTCTGTCTCAAAAATAAAAATAAAATAAAAATTAAAAAAAGATAGTTCAAAGATAGCGATCAGTAGATGGGAGATCTGGTGGGGTCACAAGATTATATGAATTCGTGTATTAGAAAGAATGAGCTGGAAATATAAAACACGGTATTCAAAAAGAGTTGCATGAAATTGAGATTATTGACAGGGTGCATTAGAGTGTGCTGAGTTAGGGTTACATTTAGCTCTTTGCTTTTCACAGCAGCACCATGATATAGATAGTGTAAGCATCATTAAGCATGTTTCATAAATGAGAAAACTGAAGCTCAGCGAGGTTGGGCAGTTTTCCCAAGGTCACAAAGCTGCTGATAGGCTAGTTATTTAGGACTCAGATCCCATTACTCTGATTCTCAATACTCACTCCTCTACCATACATATCAGTTTTCTGAAAGTTAGTAACTTATTTCCCTATCTTTGCACCTAGATTGCAATCTCAAGTTGAAACTTTTGACAAATATACATTACCAAAATTATTTTCCTCTTCAGAAATCTTCAGACTCTAATCTTAGGGCAATGTTGGAGGGGTTTACTGCCACTATTTTTACCTAGCTGATCTTATTGAAAACACACATATATTAGAGGCTTAAATATGATAGTTTTGTTTAAACTCCGTTTCATAATGGGGCTTAAGGTGGGTGGAAGATGGAACAAGAAGGAATGTACTGTTCTTTCAGCAGCATGCCTGGACAGACAGCTGTACTGTTAGAATGTGTCCAAATCCATGTGCGTTCTTTTTGGTGGCAGTTTGCACCATTGCAAGTCTAAAGGATAGTTGGTTATTGGATATTGTCCATTTGGGATATGATTCTCTTCTTTCCCCCAATGAAATAATTATCACGCTTTTTGCATTTTTGCACATTTAGCTTTGTGGTAGGGGGCGGACTTGGAAGAATTCTTTAAATGTGAAGGAAGAATGGGGGAATTATTATTAAGTATACTCTGAACTGATCTTTATCATTTTAAATGACAGAATAGAAAAATGTTTCACCTAAATTTCAGATGGTTTTTTCTTTTAAAAATTATTTTAAATTGTGATAAAATAAACACAACATAAAATTTACTTTGTTATCAGATGTTTTAATATCCTCTATTATTTTGTTGGTATAATGTTCTGTTTAAAATATGAATAGTTCCCTGGAGGTGACCCTTATGCACCTTGGCCACAGGAACTCTCTTTCTTCTCTGTTACTTTTCTGTTTCCTACCTGCTACTGGTACTGGACCTTTTTATTCCACTAGTGAAGTCTGATGATAGAACATGGGGGTAGAGAGGTGGTAGGCCTTAGCAGCAGAGTCTCATGCAGTATCTGTGAAACATGGGGCATATCAGCTCCTTCCTCTCCTCCAGAACCTTCGTGGCAGCTCCTCAGAGGGAACATATAAGAAAGCCTGAGTCAGGGTATACACAACTCTGATCTTATTGCTTCCTTGCTTACCAGCTTTTATTGATTTCTTACCATCTTCAGAGTGAGGTCCAAACTCCTTAACAGAGCATCCAAAGCTTTCATAATTTGGTGCATTTCCAATCTCATACATGCTCCTGAGGCTGTAGTCATACTAAAGTACAGGTAGGCCTGTAAATATAGCCTGTCCTTGGCATACAGTAGGTGGTCCAGAAGTATTTCCCCCCCCCCTTTTTTTTTTTTTAAGACAGGGTCTCACTCTGTCACCCAGGCTGGAGTGCAGTACCCAGGCTGGAGTGCATGGCTCACTGCAGCCTCAACCTCCCTAGGCTCAAGTGATCCTCCCACCTCAGCCTCCCAGGTAGCTTGGATGACAGGCGTGTGCCACCAACACCTGGCTAATTTTTTTTTTTTTTTTTTTGTATTTTTAGTAGAGACAGGGTTTCGCCATGTTGTGCAGGCTGGTCTTGAACCCCTGACCTCAAGCCATCCCCCTGCCTCGCCCTTCCAAAGTCCTGGGATTACAAGCATGAGCCACTATGCCCAGCCAAGACATATTTCTTGAATGAAAGAATATAGTATTAATATATATCACAGTTGTACTATTTTACATGCTAACTTGCTTTTATTCAGTGGCTAACTCTTGAGTTTCCTTTAAGACTCAGGCCAAGAGTCCTCTTTCAAGAGGACTTCTCTGCGTTTTGTGTATCCTAGTAGACACTCTTGCTCTATGATACCAAAAACATTCAGGCCATATCTCTGTATTATAATAGCTGATTTACTTTTTTGTTTTTCCCGTATTAGTACATGAGGTTCTTGAGGGCCAGGGACCATGTCTTATTTTTACCTTAGTACCCCCTAACTCTGGGCCTGTTCTTCCTAGGTACTTTCTATTACAAAAAAAAACCCTTTAAGATAGCTGTTGCTCTTGTTTCCTAATATTTATATTATATAATGTTATATATTGAATATCTCGGCTTTTACATTTTATTTTTTTGCCTTTTCAAGGTCAAAATTGCTTAGACACTTGACTTGTGAAATAATCAGTATTCCAATGAGTATAAATCATGACAGTCATAATTAGTATAATGTGATTGCCTATTATGGGATTGGGACGTTGGGTAGGAAGCTTAGAATTGCAGAGTTAATCCTCATGTGGAGGAATTATCTGAGCACTTTAAATAATTGGACAACATTATATAAGCCTTACCCTTCTAGGTCTGAGTTTTGCACATTTTAAACTGGTGACTCATTAAATTGTATTCCTGCTTAGGATGTAACTGTTGTTAATGTAGTTGTGTTTCCTAATTTCCACTGTTTTATCAATGCTCCTTTTCTTTTATACTCTGACGTCAAAAGTTATGTAATCTGGGTATTCCTCAGATTTAATGACTTGGTCAGTGGGTATTAACATTATTTGTTCCTATAAGAAGGCTTTATTTTAGATGTTCTTCCTTTTCTTGAGACAGGGTCTTGCTCTGTTGCCCAGGCTGGAGTGCAGTGGTGTGATCATGGCTCCTCAACTCACTGCAACCTCCACATCCCGGGTTCAAGCAATTCTCCTACTTCAGCCTCCTGAGTAGCTGGGATTACAGGCACCCCCCCAGCCCACCACACTCAGCTAATTTTTGTATTTTTAGTAGAGGCGGGGTTTCACCATGTTGGCCAGACTTGTCTTGAACTCCTGGCCTCAAGTGATCCACCTGCCTTGGCCTCCCAAAGTGCTGGAATTACAGGCATGAGCCACCATGCCCGCCCGATGTTCTTACTTTTTAAAGTCCAGATCTTGATACTTTTGCCATAAGTTTTTATTCTCTCTGTTCCTAATTTTAGTTATAAGGTCATTTAGTTGAAACAGTGGACGAGGAAACTATAAGCTTACTAAAAATGCCTTGGGTTTCTGGAGCACGAATCTGCATACTCTAAAGATTTCTTACACAAATAATTTTTTTTTTTTTTTTTTTTTTTTTTTGAGGTAGAGTCTTGCTCTGTCACCCAGTCTGGAATGCAGTGGCGGGATCTCGGCTCACTGCAACCTCTGCCTTCTGGGTTCAAGCAAGCAATCCTCTTACCTTAGCCTCTCAAGTAGCTGGGACTGCAGGTGCATGCCACCACACCCAGCTAATTGTTGTATTTTTAGTGCAGACAGGGTTCCACCATGTTGACCAGGCTGGTCTGGAACTCTTTACGTCAAGTGATCTATCCGCCTCAGCCTCCCAAAGTGCTGGGATTACAAGCATGAGCTACTGTACCTGGTCACTACAAGCTTTAATATAGTTGTTACTTTCAGTAGAATTTTGGCATGTTGGAACTTGAACCTTTTATTTCCAAAATTTGTGTATTCCATTTTATGTAATTATATCCCTGCAGAAATATTAGTATAGGCATATTTACATAGCACCTTAAATACATAGCAGAATGTTTTATACATACAATGAGTAGGGAGACCAGAGTCTTGGATCCCGTATTGTGGGTATTCTATTAGAAGTCTATGATGCCCAAATGGACCATAATTCATTACGGAAAAGAAATTTTAATAGCAATTTTTCCCTTGGTTACTGATGACTGAGGTATGAGAAGTTCTTATTCTCCAACCAAAAAGCTACTTTTATACTGGTTTCATAACCTCTTAATACATAGTCTAACTTTGCAGAAAAGGACTGTCCACTTTTTATTCTTAAATATTTTAAAAGTTGATTTTAGCACCTGTGGTTTCCCAGATAGTCCCTGAAATACTAGATTTACAAAAGAGGTAACTGTTTTACCACCCCCAATTAAATGAATTAATTGTTATCAAATTAAATGAATTAATTGTGGTTAAATCCCAGGTTCCTTAATCTACTGTTTCTTGAAGTTTTGTTGGATAAGGAAGGAAACAGTAGTAACAACTGACTGCCCTTCTGAATTCTGCTGTTAGTCCTAGGGCAAGATGCTCCCAGAAACAATCTCCCTGAGGATGACTGTAGTTGGAGGGGGATGGTATGCCACGACTATTCTTGGAACTTGACTTGGCTGTTTCTGTGCCTCTTTGGCAGAGGCCAGAAGGGCTGGGTTGAATCTCGGGGCATCTATGGAATAATCAGGATGCTTAGTGTAGCAGCCTGGCTTGCAACTAGGGTTCAGTGGTCTTGACAGTGTTTGTTGGCTTGTTTTTTTGTTTATTTCTCACATTGTTTTTAATCCCTGTTCTTCTTGTCAGAAATAGGAACCTGCTCCTCACTTGCTCATCTCTCCTAGGCTAGGGTGTTAAATTAAGTCTTTCTCTTCTATTGATTCATTCACTCTCTTAAGTGTTGGACATCAAAAGCGAGGTTTTGTTTCAAAAAAAAAAGGGTACCTCTTTATAGTTTTCTTAGGATAAGAAAATGTAACAACACTTGGCCGTGTGTGTTGGCTCATGCCTATAATCCCAGCACTTTGGGAGGCCGAGGTGGGCAGATCACCTGAGGTCAGGAGTTCGAGACCAGCCTGACCAACATGGCAAAACCCCATCTCTACTAAAAATACAAAAATTAGCCAAGCATGGTGGCGGGCACCTGTAATCCCAGCTACTTGGGAGGCTGAGGCAGGAGAATTTCTTGAACCTGTGAGGCGGAGGTTGCAGTGAGCCAAGATGGCACCTCTGCCCTCCAGCCTGGGTGACAGAATGAGAATCTGTCTGAAAAAAAAAAAAAAGAATGTGTAACAACACTAAAAACAAATGCTGACTGCTGCTAATAAAAGCCTTATTATTTTTGTTTTCTTGAATAGCACTTGAATATGCCAGATATTTGCCTTCAGCTCCCAAAGTGAGATAATCTTAAATAGAACTTTATAACAGCCTTTTATGCATATAGTTAAAAAGGAGTGATTGATTTTGATCAATTTCTTAGAAACTTTTAAAACATTTTTTGTGGGTACATCGTGTGTATATTATGGGGTATATAGGATATTTTAATACAGGAATACAATGTATAATAGAGTATCCTATTAAACATTGGGAAAATGGGGTATCTGTCACCTCAAGCATTTATTCTTTGTGTTGAAAACAATCCAGTTATACTCTTAGTTATTTCAAAATGTATGGTTAAATTATTATTAACTAGAGTCACCCTGTTGTGCTATCAAATACTAGATATTATTTATTCTATTTTTCTGTACCCATTAACCATCCCCACCCTCCCACCGCCCCCACTAACGAACTCGTGACTGTAGAGACTGTGGTAAGAATGTGTCTACTTGGCCAGGTATGGTGTCTCACACTTGTAATCCCAGCACTTTGGGAGGCCGAGGCAGGCGGGTCACTTGAGGTCAGGAGTTGAGACTAGCCTGGCCAACATGGTGAAAACCCGTGTCTACTAAAAATACAAAAATTAGCCAGGCATGGTGGCACACACCTGTAATCCCAGCTACTTGGGAGGCTGAGGCAGGAGAATTGCTTGAGCCCGGGAGACAGAGGTTGTAGTGAGCCAAGATTGTACCACTGTACTCCAGCCTGGCCGACAGAAGGAGCCCTCGTACACCCCTCCTCAAAAAAAAAAAAAAAAAAAAAAAAAAGAAGAAGAATGTGTCTACTTGTCTAGCAGTCTAGCATGCAGTCTTCTTTGTTAATTTGCTTCATCATTCCCTTTCATCAGCCGTTAGTCTCACTGCCTAGGGCATGAGCTCACATCCTCATTTATTAGACTTACAAGACAGTGGCATGCCAGACAGTAGTAAAACCTCCCTGGGATGTCTGTCTGCTAAGAGACTAAAATTAAGAGCTAGATATTTTCTCCCTTAAGGACATCCATTTAAGGAGAGTGGTTCCCCCACTATCCTACCCCGAAAGTAGCTCATTTATTTCATTTAGGTAACTTCAGACTTGTCTGTTGTAATATTCTAATTAAGTCTTCAGATGTTAACTAAGCTTTTATTATTGTGAAACATTCTTGGCAATGGAAGTCTGGTCTCTGCCAGTTCCAAGTGACTGGTGGTGGCTTTTCTGTTCTGGGCAGGGCAGGGAACAGAGGACCCATTCAAGGGGACCAGGGAAAAGGGTAAAGGAGCTAGCTGAACAACTGTCAGCCTGGTCTAACATCTTGCCCCTCTTTATTTTCTTTCTCTGGCATTGACATCCTATTGCTATTGTGGCTATGTTTGGTACCTTACCCATTTCTGCTAAAAACATAACTAACTCATCTTTTCTCCTGTTTTTGAAATAAAAAGTGCTCTAAGAAATTTCAGCTGGGCATAGTGGCTCATGCCTGTAATCCTAGTACTTTGGGAGGATGAAGCAAAAGCATTGCTTGAGGCCAGGAGTTCAGGATCAGCCTGGGCAACATAGCAAGACCTAGTCTGTATTTTAAAATATTATTTTTTTAAAAAAAAACTAAAAATTCCATGGGGGAAAGACACTAAAAGATCAGGGGATAAGCACCCTTTTATATTTCTCTACTTTCTCCTTTTTGCTTAGAACCAATAGAATTATTATTATTATTATTATTATTTTTTGAGACAGAGTCTCTGCTCTGTCACCCAGGCTGGAGTGCAGTGGCACGATCTGGCCTCACTGCAACCTCCACCTCCCAGGTTCAAGTGATTCTCCTGCGTCAGCCTTCTGAGTACCTGGGATTACAGGTGCGTGCCAACACTTTGAGGTCTCAAACTCCTGACCTCAAGTGATCAGCCCACCTCAACCTCCCAAAGGGCTGGGATTATAGGTGTAAGCCACTGTGCTCAGCCCCAATAGAAAATTTGAGGAGTATAAAAAAGTTGTAGAAGGTTTTAAGACTGCGCCTGGGCTGAAGTAATATGAAGTAGTAGTCATTCATATATACATACATACATATATATACATATATATGTATATATATGTATACACACACATATATATATTTCAAAGTATTAGCCTCCCGAGTAGCCGGGATTACAGGCATGTGCCACCACGCCCAGCTAATTTTTTGTAGTTTTAGTAGAGATGGAGTTTCTCCATGTTGGTCAGGCTGGTCTCGAACTCCCGACCTCAGGTGGTCTGCCTGCCTTGGCCTCCCCAAGTGCTGGGATTACAGGTGTGAGCCACCAGGCCCCAGCCTTACCAGTATATTTGAAACCTTTTTTTTTTTTTTTTTTTGGAGACAGAGTCTTGCTCTTTCGCCCAGGCTGGAGTGCAGTGGCACGATCTCGGCTCACTGCAGCCTCCGCCTCCTGGGTTCAAGTGATTCTTCTGCCTCAGCCTCCTGAGTAGCTGGGACTACATGCACACACCACCACGCCCAGCTACTTTTTGTATTTTTAGTAGAGACAGAGTTTCACCATGTTGGTGAGGATGGTCTTGATCTCCTGACCTTGTGATCCGCCCACCTCGGCCTCCCAAAATGCTGGGATTAAAGGCGTGAGCCACCGCACCCGGCCAGAAACCATTTTCTTTTTCTTGCAAGTAACAATATCATACTTCAGGGTTTTCTTGAGAAGGTAGGTGGCATTGTAATTATTCCTTTAAAAAATTTTTATGTTTTGCTTTTATATAGTCACATCCAGTCAGTGTTCAAATCTCATTCTTTTTAAGCTTTTTAAATTAATATCCAGGTAAGATGTACACATCACAATGATACATTTAATAATTGATATAATACTTAATAATATGTCCAATGGAATTGATCCATTATCTTAAGTCTCTTTTGATCTGTAGATTCTCTGCCTAAAATAATTAGCTTGGTATTGTTTGGGGCAAAGTAAATTATTATTCTAAAAACCTATTAAAAGCCTTTCTGGCTGGGCATGGTGGCTCTCACTTGTAATCCCAGCACTTTGGGAGGCCAAGGTGGGCGGATCACAAGGTCAGGAGATCGAGACTATCCTGGCCAACATGGTGAAACCCCCTCTCTACCAAAAATACAAAAGTTAGCTGGGCGTGGCGGCACGTGCCTGTAATCCCAGCTACTAGAGAGGCTGAGGCAGGAGAATTGCTTGAACCAGGGAGATGGAGGTTGCAGTGAGCTGAGATCGTGCCATTGCACTCCAGCTTGGTGACAGAGCAAGATTCCGTCTCAAAAAAAAAAAAAAAAAAAAAAAATTACAGCCTTTCTAACTTTAATGTTTGTGGCTATGTTATTCTAATTGTATGAGCTATTTCCTAAAACATACTTTCAAAATACTTCTTGATAGTTTTGGAAGAATGTATGTGGAATGAAGACTTTTCTGTTAACTTACGTTTTTTTTCTGTTGTTGTTTTTTTTTTTTGAGGCCGAGTTTCACTCTTGTCGCCCAGGCTGGAGTGCAATGGCACGATCTCCGCTCACTGCAACCTCCACCTCCCGGCTTCCAGTGATTCTCCTGCCTAAGCCTCCTGGGTAGCTGGGACTACAGGCGCCCACCACCAAGCCCAGCTAATTTTTGTATTTTTAGTAAAGACAGTGTTTTGCCATATTGGCCAGGCTAGTCTCGAACTCCTGGCCTCAAGTGATCCGTCCGCCTCAGCCTCTCAAAGTGCTGGGATTACAAGCGTGAGCCACTGTGCCTGGCCGAACTTATGATTTTTAATAGTTTATAAATACTCAGGGCTTACTGTATCTATATTTTACAGTGCAAAGTACCACATAATATTCTGGGTGGACATTTGTCTAACCCTGTTAATTTAGTATCTTAAGAGATTTGCCGCTTTTAGGCCATATGTATTTATAAGAGGGATAGAATAGGCTTTCTTGCATAATTTGAGGAATATCAGCAGTGTCTCCTTGCCTTCTTGTTAATGCCTAAAATTCTCTTTTCGAGGGAAATTGCTTTTATTTTAACTCTGTATCCTATGAAGATATAAATATTTCTATGGTCAGGGAGATTGAGAACCATTTTTTCTATATTAACATCTTAGTACAAGTTATTTATCAGATTATCTTTACATTCTAAGGCTCTAGAGCACAGACCTTGCCCTGGATGAATAAACACCCTCAACCTTTAGCTCCTGTGTAGGTAAAATAAATTGAATTCATTCTCTTTCTCCTGTTACCGCTCAGCAATCAAAGATAAAGTCACTTCAGTCTTTAGATTGAAAAAGACTGACTTGGGACAGTGTGCATGCACATACACATTTGCGTATGTGTATATACAGAGAGTGGTAGAGGTATCATGAAGGGTTAATAGATAGTAGGACAAATTCAGCAAGAGATCAGTAAAGGAGGGTGCCTGCCAATCAAGGCCTACTTTATTATTATAATTTATTTATTTATTTATTTTTATTGATCATTCTTGGGTGTTTCTCACAGAGGGGGATTTGGCAGGGTCATAGGACAATAGTGGAGGGAGGGTCAGCAGATAAACAAGTGAACAAAGGTCTCTGGTTTTCCTATGCAGAGGACCCTGTGGCCTTCCGCAGTGTTTGTGTCCCTGGGTACTTGAGATTAGGGAGTGGTGATGACTCTTAACGAGCATGCTGCCTTCAAGCATCTGTTTAACAAAGCACATCTTGCACCACTCTTAATCCATTTAACCCTGAGTGGACACAGCACATGTTTCAGAGAGCACAGGGTTGGGGGTAGGGTCACCGATCAACAGGATCACAAGGCAGAAGAATTTTTCTTAGTACAGAACAAAATGAAAAGTCTCCCGTGTCTACCTCTTTCTACACAGACATGGCAACCATCCGATTTCTCAATCCTTTCCCCGCCTTTCTCCCCTTTGTATTCCACAAAACCGCCATTGTCATCATGGCCCGGTCTCAATGAGCTGTTGGGTACACCTCCCAGACAGGGTGGTGGCTGGGCAGAGGGGCTCCTCACTTCCCAGTAGGGGTGGCCAGGCAGAGGCGCCCCTCACCTCCTGGACCGGGTGGCTGGCCGGGCGGGGGGCTGACCCCCCCACCTCCCTCCCGGACGGGGCGGCTGGCTGGGCAGAGGGGCTCCTCACTTCCCAGTAGGGGCGGCCGGGCAGAGGCGCCCCTCACCTCCCGGACGGGGCGGCTGGCCGGGCGGGGGGCTGACCCCCCACCTCCCTCCTGGACGGGGTGGCTGGCCGGGCGGGGGGCTGACCCCCCCACCTCCTTCCCGGACGGGGCAGCTGGCCGGGCAGAGGGGCTCCTCACTTCCAAGTAGGGGTGGCCAGGCAGAGGCGCCCCTCACCTCCCAGACGGGGTGACTGGCCGGGCGGGGGGCTGACCCCCCCACCTCCCTCCCGGACGGGGCGGCTGGCCGGGCGGGGGGCTGACCCCCCCCACCTCCCTCCCGGACGGTGCAGCTGGCCTGGCGGGGGCTGACCCCCACCTCCCTCCCGGATGGGGTGGCTGCCGGGCAGAGACGCTCCTCACTTCCCAGACGGGGTGGCTGCCGGGCGGAGGGGCTCCTCACTTCTCATATGGGGCGGTTGCCAGGCGGAGGGTCTCCTCACTTCTCAGATGGGGCGGCTGGGCAGAGACGCTCCTCACCTCCTAGACGGGGTCGCGGCCGGGTAGAGGCGCTCCTCACATCCCAGACGGGGCGGCGGGGCAGAGGCGCTCCCCACATCTCAGACGATGGGCGGCCGGGCAGAGACACTCCTCACTTCCTAGATGGGATGGCGGCCGGGAAGAGGCGCTCCTCACTTCCTAGGTGGGATGGCGGCCGGGCAGAGACGCTCCTCACTTTCCAGACTGGGTAGCCAGGCAGAGGGGCTCCTCATGTCCCAGACGATGGGCGGCCAGGCAGAGACGCTCCTCACTTCCCAGACGGGGTGGCGGCCGGGCAGAGGCTGCAATCTCGGCACTTTGGGAGGCCAAGGCAGGCGGCTGGGAGGTGGAGGTTGTAGCGAGCCGAGATCACGCCACTGCACTCCAGCCTGGGCACCATTGAGCACTGAGTGAACCAGACTCCGTCTGCAATCCCGGCACCTTGGGAGGCCGAGGCTGGCGGATCACTCACAGTTAGGAGCTGGAGACCAGCCCGGCCAACACAGCGAAACCCCGTCTCCACCAAAAAAATACGAAAACCAGTCAGGCGTGGTGGCGCGTGCCTGCAATCGCAGGCACTCGGCAGGCTGAGGCAGGAGAATCAGGCAGGGAGGCTGCAGTGAGCCGAGATGGCAGCAGTACAGTCCAGCTTCCGCTCGGCATCAGTGGGAGACCGTGGAAAGAGAGGGAGAGGGAGACCGTGGGGAGAGGGAGAGGGGGGAGAGGGAAAGGGAGAGGGAGAGGGGGGAGAGGGAGAGGGCGAGAAATTTTAAGGCCTACTTTATAATCTTCCCTAGGACAAGACCTAATTAAGGAATTTCCTTTTCTTTATGTAGCATATACCAACTTTTAATTCTAGTCTTTGCTATTTGAAAATGCTGATAATCTGTTATTTAAGATGTTTAAAGTGAATTTATTTGCTTTGTACTTTGCCATGAATTATTTTGGGCTCTAGCTCTGTGACTACCTTCAGTAAGGACAGATGTATTTATTTGTGGTATACATTGGGATTTTTTCCATTTTTTCCCCCTTTTGTTCTTGGGGAAATATTCTAATAAATAAGAAACGCCTTTGACCAATGGTTAAATGGTGGTTAGTTTGAGTTTTTTCTCCCATCAATGATTTTATTCTTTTTCAAAAATGAAGAAATAAATTAGGCAAGAGTTTCCTGGATACATGAAAACATGGACATGAAAAGTCAGGCTAGTCATGGTGGCTCATGTCTGTAATCCCAGCACTGGGAGGCCAAGGTGGGAGGATTGCTTGAGGCAAAGGGTTTGGACAACAGAGTGAGACCCCATCTCTACAAAAACATAAAATAGTTAGCTGGGCATGGTGGCAAGTGCCTATAGTCCCAACTACTTGGGAGGCTGGGGCGGGAGGATTGCTGGAGCCTTGGAGTTTGAGGCTGCAGTAAGCCATGATCATGCCACTGTACTCCAACCTGAGCTATGATGGTGCCACTGCACTGAAGCTGGGTGACAGTGAGACCCTGTGTCTTTAAAAGTCATTCTTTGAGGTTTCACAGAGTTCCTTACAGAATTTTATTTATATTTTTTAATACCTACATGTAGCATAATTAATTACATACTATAATTTATTTCATAACAGTGTAAAATGAACTTGTTCTAGCGAAATCTCTAATGTAGATATTAAGCTCCTTGAAAGTAGAGTCTCTGTGTCTTTTGGTTTTGTATTCCCATTAGTATCTAGCTAACAGTAAAATCCTACTATAAGTGGGGTATAAAATCTGGCATATTGTTATTAATAGGTTAGTAAAATCATCAGTGTGATTTTGCACAGACGGCCAATAGTTATAAAGGCAATCACCAGTCATATCAGAACTGCAGCCTCCTGGTAAGAATAGTTGCTCAGAGTTTTTTCAGTGAATGAGGATTTCTGTTTTTATTAATTATGCTAATACAGATTATTTAAGTTCCCACTTTTCATTTAATTCTAAATACAACTACGTTGGGGATTATTATTATTTTTTTAAGAAAGGTATTATTGCCAGATGAGGTGGCTCACGCCTGTAATCCCAACACTTTGGTCAGGAGTTTGAGGGTAGCCTGGCCAACATGGTGAAACCCTGTCTCTACTAAAAAATACAAAAATTAGGCTGAGCGCAGTGGCTCCTGCCTGTAATCCCAGCATTTTGGGAGGCCGAGGCGGGCAGATCACCTGAGGTCAGGAGTTTGAGACCAGACTGGCCAACATGGTGAAACCCTGTCTCTACTAAAAATACAAAAATTAGCCAGGCATGGTGGCAGGCACCTGTAATCCCAGCTACTCGGGAGGCTGAAGCAGGAGAATTGCTTGAACCCTGGAGGTGGAGGTTGCGGTGACCTGAGATCGTGCCACTGCACTCCAGCGGGGTGACAGAGCGAGACTCCCTCTCAAAATAAATAAATAAATACAAATACAAAAATTAGCTGGGCATGGTGACGTGGGCCTGTAATCCGAGCTACTCGGGAAGCTGAGGCAGGGGAATCGCTTTAACACAGGAGGCAGAGGTTGCAGTGAGCCTAGATTGCGCTACTGCACTCCAGCCTGGGTGACAGAATAAGAGTTTTACTCAAAAAAAAAAAAAGTATTCTTTAATGTTTGGTCACAATGACTAAAATAATCTTCCTTTGTTACCAGGTTGCCATAGTTTGATTATGTCCCCCAAAGCTTGCATGTTGGAAACGTAATTGCTATTGAAAAAGTAGTAGGAGGTGGGATCTTTTTAAGAGGTAATTAGGTCATGAGGGCTTCACCCTCATGAATGGATTAATCTCATTATCATGGGGGAGTGGGTTAGTTATTTCAGAAGTTGGCTCCAGATAAAAGGATGAGTACTGTTGAGTATGCTTTCTCACCATATGATGCCTCCTTCCATGGGATGACCTTCACCAGATGTTGGTGCTATGCCCTTGGACTCCTAGTCTCTAGAACTGTGAGCCAAATAAACGTGTTTTGTTGTTGTTGTTGTTGTTGTTGTTTTTTGAGACAGAATCTGTCACCCAGGCTGGAGTGCAGTGTGGTGATGATAGCTTACTGCAGCCTTAAAATCATGGACTCAAGCTCCTGCCACCTCAGCCTCCCGAGTAGCTGGGACTATAGGCACATGTAACTCTGCCCAGCCAATTTTTTAATGTTTTATAGAGATCTCACTTTTTTGTTGTTCAGGCTGGTCTTAAACTTCTGGCCTCAACTCAGCCTCCCAAAATATTGAGATTACAAGCATGAGTCATTGTGTCAGCCCTACATTCTTTAAAAATTACCCAATCTGTGGCATTATGTTATTGCAGTGAAAATGGATAAAGACATAGGCTTTTCTATAGAGTTGGATAGAATTAAAATGTTGTTCTTAAATAATTCAACAAGAACTACCTCAGGTTATTTCCTGTATTTGACTTTCCCCACTTATGTTTCTCATACCTGTTTAATGTCTCTTAGTCTTTTTTTTTTTTTTATTTTGAGCTGGAGTCTTGCTCTGTCGCCCAGGCTAGAGTGCAGTGGTTCAATCTTGGCTCACTGCAAGCTCTGCCTCCCGGGTTCATGCTATTCTCCTGCCTCAGCCTCCCAAGTAGCTGGGACTGCAGGCGCCCACCACCGCGCCCAGCTAATTTTTTGTATTTTTTGTAGAGACCGGGTTTCACTGTGTTAGCCAGGATGGTCTCTATCTCCTGACCTTGTGATCCGCCCGCCTCGGCCTCCCAAAGTGCTGGCATTACAGGCGTGAGCCACCGCACCCGGCCAGTCTCTTAGTCTTCAACTGTTATTGTTTCTCATAGTGGTGGTATGCCTGGTGAAAGACTATTAAAACCCCATTTTTGGGCAAAAGGGTTTACTCCTGTTTGTGTTACACTGATATTTCATTTCTATTTTATGGTTTTCATTTCTAACTCTCAACTCTCTGAATTAGGCAAGCAGAAAATGGGAGAAAATTCTAATTCTGGGGTCTTTTAACACTCTCCAATATTACTAACCATTCTGTCTAAAGATGCAGGTAGTGTCCAGATGAAATTAGACTATATCATCCTCTGGATATTGTGGAGAAATGCAAGTCTTGACTGCAAGGCACTGTGAGTTGCTTATCGGATATTTTTGGCATTATTTATATTAGTAAATGAACTAGAATTTCATTGAAAATTTAAAGCCTTAGAAATTGGACTATGAAGCCATGCTAGTTAGTGTCATATAGCAGTGTCCTTATTACTTTTTTGTTCACATACTTCCTAAAAAAATTTCTGAAAGCTGTGTATGTGGGAAGAGGATGTGACTCTAAAGGGATAGCACAAGGGGCATGTATCTACTCTGTGTCCTGTACAAGCAGGTGGTGAGTCCATAAATCTGTTCATGTATTAAAATTCATAGAACTGTACACAAAAAGAAAATAGCTATCTACTCTGTTGCACATGCTTTGCAAGAGCATCTAAGAGCTTTGGGTGACATCTAAAACCTTTTTCACTACAAGTTTTAAAAAGTGCTAATTCTATCATTTTTGGTGTGTTATAAATACAGTCAGTCCTTCACATCTCCAGGTTCTGCATCTTGGTTGGATTCAGCCAAGCACAGATTGAGAATATTTGAGGGAAAAAAAACAATAAAAAATATACAATGGAAAAAAAAATAACAAATACAGTATAACAACTATTTATGTAGAATTTACATTGTATTAGATATTATCAGTAATCTAGAGATGACTAAAAGTATACCAGAAGATGTGCATAGGTTATGTGCAAATACCATGCTGTTTTATATAAAGGACTTAAAGATCTGTGGATTTTGGTATCTGCTAGGGGTCCCTGTGGAAACCGTGGGACAACTGTAATGTCATTTTAAAATGGAACTGCATCAGCATTATTTTAAATGTATCCAGGAACCTAATATTGCAGGAATTTGTTATTACCATTATCTATTTAAAAATATACATGAACAAGCTCTTCTTTAACAGCTGAATTTGTAACTTATCTCTGTTTTTATTTGGATTTGTATTTCTCTTTTAATTTTTTGTTGTTGTTGTTTGTTTGTTTTTGAGATGGAGTCTTGCTGTGTCACCCAGGCTGGAGTGCAGTGGCACGATCTCGGCTCATTGCCCGCCTCCCGGGTTAAAGTTTCTCCTGCCTCAGTCTCCTGAGTAGCTGGGATTACTGGTGCCTGCCACCACACCCTGCAGAGTTTTGTATTTTTTAGTAGAGACTGAGTTTTGCCATGTTGGCCAGGCTGGTCTCGAACTCTTGGCCTCAAGTGATCTGCCCACCTTGGTGCCCAGCCCGTATTTCTGTTTTTAAAAAAATGTTTAATTGCTACATATTTTTACATTTATTGGGTATATGTGATTATTTGTTACATGCATAGAATGAGTAATGGTTAAGTCAGAGTATTTGGGGTGTCCATCACCTTGGGTATTTATCATTTCTATGTGTTGGGAACATTTCATATCCTCTCTTCTAGCTACCTAGAAATGTAAAATACGTTGTTTCTAACTATAGTCACTCTACTCTGTTAATGAACATTAGAACTTACTGCACTCTGTTAATGAACATTAGAATTTTTAATCTTCTTACAGTTGTTTATACCCATTAATCTCTCTTCATTCCCACCTCCCACTCTTTTCAGCCATCTATAATTTTATACTCTCGCTCCATGAGATCAACTGTCACATAAAAGCGAGAACATGTGGTATTTGTCTTTTTGTGCCTGGCTTATTTCACTTAACATAAAGACCCTCAGTTCCATCCGTGTTGCTGCAGATGACATGATTTCATTCTTTTTTTATGGCCAAATAGATTTCCCTTGTGTATATGTGGTATATACACCACATTTTCTCTATCCATTTGTTGATTTATAGACACTTAGGTTAATTCCATATCTTTCCTATTGTGTATAATGCTGAAACAAACGTGAATGCAGGTAGTCTTTTGATATACTAATTTCTTTTCCTTTGGATTAATACCTAGTAGTGGGATTGCAGGATCGTGTGGTAGTTCTATTTTTAATTTTTTGAGAAATCTCCAACTGTTTTTCATAGTAGCTGTACTAATTTACATTCCCACCAACAGCATATGAGATTTCCCTTTTCTCTGCATTCTTACCAGCATCTGTTATTTTTTGTCTTTTTAATAGCAGCCATTCCAAGTGGGGTAACATAATATCTCATTGTGGTTTTGATTTGCATTTCCCTGATGGTTAGTGATACAGAACATTTTTTCTTTTTTTTTTTTTTTTTTGAGATGAAGTCTTGTTCTGTCACCAAGGCTGGAGTGCAGCGATGTGATCTCAGCTCCCTGCAACCTCTGCCTTACAGGTTCAAGCGATTCTCCTCCCTCAGCCTCCAGAGTAGCTGGGATTACAGGCAGGCACCATCATGCCCAGCTAATTTTTGTATTTTTAGTAGAGACGGGGTTTCACCATGTTGGTCAGGCTGGTCTCGAACTCCTGACCTCGTGATCCACCCACCTTGGCCTCCCAAAGTGCTGGGATTACAGGCGTGAGCCACCGCGCCCTGCCAGGAACATTTTTTCATATACCTGTTAGCTATTTGAGAAATGTCTATCCATGTCCTTTTTCCACTTGTTAAATGAGTTTGCTTTTCTTTTTTTTTTTTTTAGTATTGAGTTGAATTCTTTGTATATTCTGAGTATTAGTTCCTTATAAGATGAATAGTTTGCAAATATTTTCTCCCATTAAACAGGTTGTCACTTAACTCTTGATTGTTCCCTTTGCTGTGCAGAAGCTTTTTTTGGCTTAATATAGCTCCATTTGTCTGTTTTTGTTTTTGCTATCTGTGTTTTTGAGGTCTTAGCCATAAAATCTTTGCCTAGATCAATGTCCTGAAGCATTTTTCCTATGTTTTCTTCTAGTTGTTTTCTAGTGTCAGGTCTGACGTTTAAAAGTCTTGAATCTGGGCCAGGTGTGGTGGCTCACGCCTGTAATCCCAGCACTTAGGGAGGCCGAGGCGGGCAGATCACCTGAGGTCAGGAGTTCGAGACCAATCTGGCCAACATGGTAAAACCCCGTCTCTACTATGAATACAAAAAATTAGCTGGGCGTGGTAGCATGTGCCTGTAATCCCAGCTACTTGGGAGGCTGAGGCAAGAGAATCGCTGGAACCTAGGAGGCAGAGGTTGCAGTGAGCCAAGGTCGCGCCACGACACTCCAGCCTGGGCAACAAGAGCGAAACTCCGTCTGGAAAAAAAAAAAATAAAGTCTTGTATCTGGCTGGGATTATATACTGAGGTAGAACATCATGATTTAGCTATTATCTCAATGATCTAGTGTGTGTTTTTGTTATTTCCCTGGCATAACTGTCCCCTCCCCCATAATCCAGAAAAGTAAAAGTATTTATTTATCTAGAAGAAGCACTCTTGTAAATTGTTACTGTTATGTTAATGGCTTCTCAATGCCAACAAAATAAATCTGAACTTCATAGTGTGACATTCAAGGCCGTCTAAGATCTGGTCCTTGCTTACCTCTCCTACTTTAATATTCTTAGCACATCATTTCATGCACACATACTATCTCTGCACAAAAAGCAAATGGAAAATCTGGGGCTGTACTAGTTTTTTTTTTAATTTCCAAAACGTGTTATGGAGTTTTGTTGTCATCAGTCACCCTCTACCTGGAATGCCTTCTTCCTCATTCACTTTACCTGCTTCAAATGGTTGATATAAAAATGACTTGCTAGTGCCTTTAAACTGGAGGTGGTACATGGGGACACAGATCTCATCCTTCCAGTTTACTGGTATATACCTGGTTCCTGTTACAGTAGTTGGCACATAGCAGGTGTTTACTAAATATTTGAGTAATTAATACATTGATAAATTATAGTTATGCATTTATAACTTTTACATGCTGTGTCACAATGTCTGCATCATTCACCTCACTTCATCTCATCATGTAGCTGTTTTATCATCTCACATTATCACTGGAAGAAGGGTGAGTACAGCACAAGATACATTTGAGACATAGATCACATTCACCTAACTTCTACTACAATATAAATTGTAATTATTATATTTATTCTATTTTATTGTTCATCTCTTGCCTTACCTAATTTATGAATTAAACTTTATCATAGGCTTATTTGTGTAGGAAAAAAGCATAGTATATATAGGGTTTGGTACTATCCAAGGTTTCAGGAATCCACTGGCGGTCTTGGAATGTATCTCATGAGAGCAGGGGGAGACTACTCTACACAGATACATTCATATATATTTCATGCATAGAAACTATAGTGTATGAGTAAGCAGTTGTTGCATGCTTCCATAGTCTCAAGGGAAACAGCTGACCGCTTGGGTTACAAAGGATTGTATTGTAGATCTTTAGGAATGATCTAGTTTTATTTGCAAGTCCCTCCTCAGGAATGTCAGCTCTGAACTTGAAGTCATAGTACCAGGTGCTAGCAACATTGACTTTGGGAATTCTATTAGGGAAAGAGGATTGGCACATTCCTTTCATCCCTTAGATATTTCATTATCTTTTGCCTAAATAACATAGGCAATGGTGTTTTTCTGAAGATGCAAAGATCTTGGAATGCTGAATTCCACATATTTTATGTGTTTAGGAAGGACCTTACTTTCACCTAAACTTTTGTTGCAATTCTGAACAGAAGGTAATTATATCTAAAATAAGTGTGGAAATTTAAAATTCAAGTGAAGCTGCAAAATTCTCATCTGTAGTTATTCAATAATAACTATGTGTCCTATGATAAGACATTCACGGCATGACTTTTTATTATTTACATATAACTGGCATGAAAATGTGCTTCAACACATTTTCTGCTTTTTTTCTCTTAATTTAAAAAATCGTCACACAGTAAAATGGATTTTGTTGGTTTATCGTACGGTTCTGTGAATTTTAACACATGTAAATTCGCATAACCCCACAAACAGCGGAACAGTTTCATCACCCCAAAAGACTGTCTCATGCAATCCCTCTGTAGTCACATATTCCCCCCCTTTAATCCCTGGCAGCCACTGATGTGTTCTCCACCACTAGAGTTTTGTCTTTCAGCAGTGTCATAGAGCTAGAATTATATAGTATGAGATCTTTTGAGATTGGCTTCTGTGGGAGACTCAGCATAATGCCTTTGAGATTCATCCAACTTGTGTCTATCAATACTTCATTCCTTTGTATTGTTGAGTGGTATTCCATAGTATGGATGTGTACCACACCTTGTTTATCCCTTCATTCACTGAAGGACATTTAAGTTGTTTCCAGTTTGGGACAATTTTCTTTTCTTTTTTTGTTTTTATGAGACGGAGTCTCACTCTGTCATCCAGACGGGAGTGCAGTGGCGCGATCACAGCTCACTGCAGCCTCCGCCTCCTGGGTTCAAGCGATTCTCCTGCCTCAGCCTCTCAAGTCACTGGGATTACAGGTACCTGCCACAATGCCCAGCTAATTTTTGTATTTTTAGTAGAGACAGGGTTTCACCATGTTAGCCAGGCTGGTCTCGAACTCCTGACTGCAAGTGATCCACCCGCCTCATCCTCCCAAAGTGCTGGGGTTACAGGTGTTAGCCACTGCGCCTGGCCCAGTTTGGGACAATTTTCAATAGAGCTGCCATAAACATTTGTGTTCAGGTTTTTGTGTGAACTTAAGTTTCCATTTCTCCAGTGTAAATACTCAAGAATGGGATTGCCAGGTCCTATGGTAAGTGTTTGACTTTATAACAAACTGCCCAACTGCTTTCCAGAGTGGCCACACCATTTTGTGTTCCCCTCAGCAACATGTAAGAGTTCCAGTTGGTCTGCTTGCTTGTCAGCACTTGATGTCAGTATTTTCTGTCTTAGCCATTCCAATAGGCATATAGTGATGTCTCATTGTGGTTTTAATTTGTATTTTCTTAATGGCTGTTGAACATCTTTTCATGTGCTTATTTGCTATTTGTATAACCTTTTTGGTGAAATGTCTGTTCAAGTTCTCTTTTGGTTTTTAAATGGGTTGTTAGAGCCTCAACTCATTTTTGCTTGGGCTTTGTACCAACAGTAATGTTTCTTGTTCCCATTGCTTTTCTTATTTTCTTTCCTTTCCACCGCACCCCATAGGACTCTCTTTGATATTTTTTTCTTATTAAAAAGACAATGTTGCAGGACTTCAGAGACATACTGTTGGCTAGGTTTTAAATGTGGGTTCTGCTATAATTCACCTTGTGATCTCAGACAAGTTAATTACTTGATAGGATTATTGTGAGAATTAGATAATTTTAAATGATGTATATGAAGTGCTTGATACATAGCTGTATTTAAACCTTTCTTTTTCCTCTCAGTTCTTATCTCAAGAGTCCATTCCCTATAATACTAGTCTTCTGAGATGCTTAGTGAAAAGAATATCTGTGAGAAAAGAAATCTGAGATACATTACATGCTCTAGCTATCTTTTGGGGTTTTTTTTTTTATTTATTTTTTAATTTTTTTTAAAAACAAGAGTCTCGCTCTGTTGCCCAGGCTGGAATGCAGTGGCTTGATCTCGGCTCACTGCAACCTTTGCCTCCTGGGTTCAAGCAATTCTCCTGCCTCAGTCTCCCAAGTAGCTGCGGTTACAGACGTGTACCACCATGCCCGGCTACTTTTTGTATTTTTAGTAGAGAAGGGGTTTCGCCATATTGGCCCAGCTGGTCTTGAGTTCCTGACTTCAGGTGATCTGCCTGCCTTGGCCTCCTGAAGTGCTAGGATTACAGGTGTGAGCCACCTCTAGCTATCTTTTGGATGGTTTCTAGGAACGTGAATATATTAATGGCTTTTATAAGTTAGCCATTTCTTTATTGTTGGACTTGTTATATTCAGCATTTTCCAATCTTATTTGACTATGGAACACTTGACTTGTGACATCTATTTAGCCTACTTTTATGAAACACACTTTGGGAAATATTGACTCATTCAGCATGTGTGTTAGTCCATTTTGCGTTGCTATAACAGAATACTTGAGACTGGGTAATTATAATGAACAGAAATTCATTTCTCAGAGTTCTGGAGGCTGGGAGGTCCAAGATCAAGGGGCCGGCGTCTGTCTTGCTGCATCATGGCAGAAGACATCACCTGGTGGAAGGGCAAAGAGAGTGAGAAAGAGAGCAGGAGGGGTTGAACTCTCAGCCTCAAGCTATTTTATATTGACATTAATCCATTTATGAGGGTAGAGCCGTCATGTCCTAAACACCTCCCATTAGGCCCCATCTCCCAGCACTGTTGCATTGAGGATCAAGTTTCTAACATACAAACTTTGGGGGACACATTCAAACCACAGCAGCATGTTACCTCAGTATGGCACCTGATAAGTACTCGTTATTTCTTTATTGAGAGAGGGTCTCGCTGTGTCATCCAGGCTGGAGTACATTAGCACAGTCTCAGCTGACTGCAGCCTTGATCTCTCAGCCTGAAGCAATCCTCCTGTCTCAGCCTCTAGAGTAGTTTGGACTACAGGCACGCGCCACCACGCCTAGCTGATTTTGTTCATTTTTTGTAGAGATGAGGTCTCACTATGTTGCCCAGGCTGATCATAAAACTCCAGAGATTTTACCACCTTGGTCTCCCAAAGTGCCAGAATTACAGGTGTGAGCCGCCACACCTGGCCAAGTACTCATTATTTATCAAACATATTCATGCATGGTATCGTTTAGTTTTTAAATCTGTTTTTCCTTTTTTTTTTTTCTTTTGAGGTAGGGTATCCCTGTGTTGTCCAGGCTAGTCTTGAACTCCTGAGTTCAAGTGATCCTCCTGCCTGAGCCTCCCAAGAAGCTGGAATTACAGATGGGCACTATTGTGCCAGGCTTAAATCTTGAAAATTAGCATTTTAAAAATACTGTAATTCATACCTTGAGAGGGGTATGTAGCTTATCAAGTCTTTTGCTTTTTTTAAAGAAAAAATGTTCTCTGTTAATGACCCTTTATCCCTATTTGTATAGGAAGTTCTAGGCAGTTTGGTCCCTAGACTACTAGCATTGGTATCACCTCTGAATGATATTAGAAATGCAGGCTGGGCATGGTGGCTCACACCTATAATCCCAGCACTTTGGGAGGCCGAGGTGGGAGGATTGCTTGAGGCCGGGTGTTTGAGACCAGCCTTTGCAACAGAGACCCTGTCTCTACAAAAAATGAAAAAACTAGCCAGGTGTGGTGGCTTGTGCTTGTAGTGGTATCTCATTGTGGTTTTAATTTGTATTTTCTTAATGGCTGTTGAACATCTTTTCATGTCCCCCACTGCCTCGCCACACAGAATTATTTGGCTCCAAATGTCAATAGTGTCATGGTTGAAAAACCCTGGATTAAATGATTACATTTGGAAAATTATGAATTGTCATATATGGTACATAATGTTTGTCTTATTAAGAATATAACTAAGATATTTTTAAAAGACTCGTATCTCAGTATTTCAAAGCATGAATTTTTATCATAAAATATATAAGGAAGATGAAGGAAATTGGAGCAAATCTGTATAATCTTGGACAAGTTATTTACCTGATAGGATTATTATGAGAATTAGATAATGTAGATATGTACTAATTGTATACATACTAATCTAATAATTATATACTTATATTTGTTCCAAAAGTTTGGAATTTCAGCTTAAGTGGTATTTTGATATATAGGAATGATGTAGAAGTATATACTTTTACAAAATGTTTTATTTTTTATTTTAAAATTTATTTTATTTTTAGAGATGGGGTCTCACTATGTTGCCCAGGCTGGTCTTGAACTCCTGGCCTCAGGTGATCCTCCTGCCTCAGCCTCGTGAATAATTGGGATTGCAGATGTAAGCCACCACCCCCGGCTGAAGTAGATACTTAATATTTATGAGTATTAATAGTTATATGAATATTATAGAAGTTATATAAATATGGTATATAAGTTATATAAAATACAAGTTATGTATGTTTTTGTTTTGGTTCTTGGGGTGGAGTCTCACTCTGTCACCCAGGCTGGAGTGCAGTGGCGCCATCTTGGCTCACTGCAACTTACACCTTCCGGGTTCAAGCAATTCTCCTGCCTCAGCCTCCCCTGTAGCTGGGACTACAGGTGCATGCCATCATACCCAGCTAATTTTTGCATTTTTAATAGAGACAGGGTTTCACCACGTTGGCCGGGCCAGTCTGGAACTCCTGACCTCAGTTGATACGCCCACCTTGGCCTCCCAAAGTGCTGGGATTACAGGCATGAGGCACCACACCCAGCCTTTATGTTTTATATAGGTTATATATACAAGTTATATATATAAGCATTATACAAGTATTTTTATAAGACATTATTTTGTATTAATATGAGCAGTTTCAGAAAAGCCTGTACTTCATTACATCATTTAAACCCGTATTATTTGAGAGATTAATAAAATTCTGTATTAGTCTATATTGGTCAAGTATAAATCAGTGTAGCAGCCCATGGCTATTAATCAAAATTTTAGGAAGTCTTCAAGGTAATGATAGTTTCAAAAACAACCAAAAATGACACATTTTGAAGTGACAGGCTACCATATTTTCTAGCTCTTTCTTAAACAGATGTATCTCTTAAATTCATGGTCAGAAAATCAACAAATCAGCTGAACCAGAAATCCCATCATAAACAGCTGTTGCCGATAGTTTATGGAATGATGTCAGTACATTTGAGCCAATATGTTGAGTAGGACTACTTATTCCTTCACCAGCAAGCTGTGATCATCTTCATGTGTTCTGTGACTATTTTACTATGTGTTAACCTTGCTTGTGGAGCAGTGGTGTAGACCGTCTTTATGAATTGGAAAACTGATTGACCTTAGACAACAGGTTCTAAGGATTACAGATTAAAGAGATTATCTGTACTTACAGCATGTATTTTATTCACATTAAATTGAATTTAGTTTACATCCAAGTTATACTGTTCACTTTTAGATGAGGAAACTGAAGAAATGCTGTTAACTTGATCACAGATGTAGTAAGTGGTAGAATTAGTATTCAGACCCAGGGAATCTGGCTCTAGCATCTATGCTCTTGACCACCATGCTCTACTGCTGATTTATACTCATAATATAACAGCTGCCATGCAGCTATTATTATAATTAAATGAATTTCATATTGCCTCACACTTTACATGTGTTAGGTACTCAATAAATGGGAGATGATATTATATTCTCATTAAGTACAACTAGAAAGTTCTACAAGGCATGACTCTTTTCTGTTAATATGCTGTATTATATATTGATTTCCATATGTTGAACTAACCTTGCACTCTAGGGACAAATCATAGTTGGTATAGTAAAATAATCTTATTATCCTGCTAGATTTGGTTTGCTAGTATTAAATAATTTATTGAGGACTTTTGCATCTATATTCATAAGGAATGTTGTTCTTTTTGTGTGTGTGCGCTACCCATGTCTGGCTTTATGTTTTCTTAAATTCATTCTTCACCATCCACTCCCTCATCATGGAAAAGGACTTACGTTAGTCACTGGTTTCTAGCCTTAGGTCAGAGGCCAGTTTCACTACGTAAGTGCAGAAAGACAATCAGGTGGTTGTGGGGGTCCCTTAAACTTTCTGGTTTTGATAGTCCAAGAAAATTGATCTCTGAACCAGGAGGCAGAATTCCAAATCCTATTCCAGAATTGTATCTCTACATCTTACCACATGGTCTGTTCATCTGTGAAATGGGATAATATAATATTTTTAGCAGAGTTAACATGAGGGTTCATGATAATATATGTAAAGCACCTGGTTTATATAACCAAGTATTCAACACCTGTTATGTATTATTTCTCTCCCATTCTCTATCTTCTAAATTGCTCTTGGATATTGTGGTGCTCAAAAGTCCAGAATTTAATTTTTCCTGTTGTGGAGTTAGTATTTCATTGCTTTTCTCTACCTTTTGCCTATTCTTTCCTGTCCCCAATCCTAGTCCTCACAATCTGGCTTAGCATTCAGGAAGAAATTTGATGTCTGATTTGTATTCTTTCCTTGACTCTCCTATGGTCTCCTTTTATTTGTGAACACCATATTCCACCCTTCTGCCGTCAAGATAGAATCAATGGAAATCTAGCAAAACTGAAAAGGAAAATGGAAATGAACCATTCTTTCGAGAAGGTTTAAATACACAAAGTCATTCCTTTCTTAGCCTGGGCCCAGCTATCCTGGTGAAGAAACACTACTAGCTCCTATGCTTAAAGATTCTGTAATTTGGGCCAGGTGCAGTGGCTCATGCCTGTTATCCTAGCACTTTGGGAGGCTGACGCAGGAGGATCGCTTGAGGCCAGGAGTATGAGGCTGCAGTAAGCCGTGATTGCACCATTGCATTCCAGCCTGGGCAACAGAGCGAGACTCTGTCTCAAAAAAAAAAAAAAAAAAGATTCTGTAATTTGTCTTTTGGATAACTTTAAAGGGCCTTTCTTTCCTCACTCCCTCCTACCTGATCAATGGACTAGTGCACTGGAAAGACATTACAGGCTAAGTATCCCTTATTTGAAATGCTTGGGACCAAAAGTGTTTCGAATTTTGGATGTTTTTCAGATTTTGGAATATTTGTATACCAGTTCAGTATTCCTAAGTTTTTTTTTTTTTTTGAGACAGTCTCCCTCTGTTACCCAGTCTGGAGTACAGTGGCATGATCTTGGCTCACTGCAACCTCCGCCTCCCGGGTTCAAGTGATTTTCCTGCCTCAGCCTACCGAGTAGCTGAGATTATAGGCACACGCCATCAGGCCCAGCTAATTTTTTGTATTTTTAGTGGAGACCAGGGTTTCACCATGTTGGCCAGGCTGGTCTCAAACTCCTGACCTCATGTGATCTGCTTGCCTCAGCCTCCCAAAGTTCTGGGATTATAGGTGTGACTGTGCCCAGACAGTATCCCTAATTTGAATATCCAAAATCCTAAATGCTCCAGTGAACATTTTCCTTGAGTGTCATGTCAGTCCACAGAAAATTTCAGATTTTGGAGCATTTTAGGTTTTTGGATTAAGAATGCTCAACCTGTATTGGTAGTGGTGGTGGAGTTAAAGCAGAGTTGTTGCTGCTGCATGATTTTTACCTCTCATAAATAAAGCCAGTGATAACAGTGAGATTTATTGTGAGTCATTCACTGTTTGATACTGACAGAGCATCTATTAAAAATTAATTTAATAGAGATTTATTTATTTACTTATTTATTTATTTATTTATTTTGAGACAGACTCTCACTCTGTTGCCCAAGTGGGAATGCAGTGGCGCCATCTCGGCTCACTGCAGCCTCTGTTTCCCTGGTTCACGCAATTCTCCTGTGTCACCTTTCCAAGTGACCAGGACTACAGGCGCCACCACCACGCCAAGCTAATTTTTTGTATGTTTTTAATAGAGACGGGGTTTCGTCATGTTGACCAGGATGGTCTTTGAACTCCTGGCCTCAAGTGATCCATCCTTCTTGGCCTCCCAAAGTGCTGGGATTACAGGTGTGAGCCACCATGCCTGGCCTAGTAAAGTTTTATTAACTAAGGTATGTAATGAAAAATTTCCAGTGCTTTTGTAACTTCCGTGATAGTCTTGTTTGAAGCTGGAGAAAAATGATGTTCAGCAGTGAAAGCACAGGGCCTGAATCCTGAGCATGCTTTTATAGATTATTTGAGCAACAACAAAACTATATTAGTGTGTCCTAAACCAAAATTTTGTAATTTCAAGTATGGTTTTTTTCCTTCTTACTTCTAACACTCATTCTATATGGAGGATCAGAATTCTATTGCTTTGGGTAGCCAGTAGCTGCTGAAATAAGGGTAGTGAATAGGTGCTTTGTTTCTCTTGGTTAAGGCAGTTTGAGTTCAGCCAGTAGGAAATAGCTTGCAGCCAGTACCCAAATATATGTAGGGAGTGTATATACATATAGACATACCTCTTCATAAATATTGGAGAACTAGCTCCGCAGGTCTGAAACAAGAAGAACCTGTTTTTTTGTTGTTTTGTTTTGTTTTTTATTTTTAACATCATATGAAAAGCTTGTTATGTTAGTACATTATCTACAGTACAGTGACAGGTGTCCTAAAAGAGTAAGGTTAGGGAAACTTTATAAGAAATATTTCCTAATGAATACCCACACATACATTGTCTTTTTTGGTGAGATGTTTGTGAGGTGAGCCATATATTAGGGAAGATTTTTGTTCAGCTCATCCTTTTTTTGAGGAAAAACCAAAGGGAAGGACACGTGTATTCAATTTTTGGTCCAAATAAGGTTGTTCCAAGAAGAGATGGAAATTGTCCAGTCATACTAGAGAAAAAGTTATATTTTTTTTTGGATGGATTCTAAGTTCTGGCATGAGCTGTATAATTTTTTTTTTTTTTTTTTAATTGAGATGGAGTCTTGCTCTGTCTCCCAGACTGGAGTGTAGTGGCCCGATCTCGGCTCATTGCAACCTCTGCCACCTAGGTTCAAGCGATTCTTGTGCCTCAGCCTCCTGAGTAGCTGGGACTAAAGGCACATGCCACCACGCCTGGCTAATTTTTTTGTATTTTTAATAGAGACGGGTTTCACCATGTTGGCCATGCTGGTCTCAAACTCCTGATCTCAGGTAGTCCGCCTGCCTCGGCCTCCCAAAGTGCTGGGATTACAGGTGTGAGCCACCGCGCCTGGCCGAGCTGTATAAATTTTAAAAACTGTTCTCTGAGTCATTGTGCATTCACTTTGGAAAAATTTGTGATTACCCTGTTGCTGGGAGTAAATGGCAGACATTTCCAGTTTCCTTTGATGAAATGGATTGTTTGGTAAGCACATGCATATCGTTCCGATTAGTCTGTTAGGTTTAACTCTTAAATATCATCACGTGTATAGGCAGATGAATCAAGATCAGCCGACTTTGGGGCCTGGCTGTTTTCAAAGTCTTCACCAGAAGATAAGAAAAGGACTTCTCCAGTTCTTTTTGTACCACTCTCTGTTGCATTAGAGAGGCAGCCTGGTATAGTGAAAAGAGCATGGGCTTTGGAATTAGAAAAGACCTAGTGTTTTGAATCCTGGTTACACCAACTAGCTTTGGGATTTGAACAAGTTAATTGACATTTCCAAGTATTTGTAAGTTATGATAATAATGCCTGTCTTTCAGGGCTGTAGTTAATGATGTTATAAATTACAGTATATCAAAAGTACTTGGGGCTGCTATGTGCAAGGTACAGTGATTAAATACAGAGGAAAATCCGTGATCATACTGTCAAATGCTAACAGCTGTTTAAAGATGAGTCTTTCCCAAATGTGAATACCGTAATAATTATCTCAGAACACCTATACCTTCAATAAGAAGGCAAATAATCATCTAATAAATAATGAGAAGGGATGCTATTAGGGAGATGATATTAAGAGGTTCTTTTGGCCAGAACACAAGAATCCCTGTGTTCTACCATAGGTCAGTCCTTCAGCCAGTATTCTGTTTCAAGGATGAAATCTGCACATGGTACTAAGTAAGGCAGGATTACACTTTCTATCATCAGCAGTAGGTTTGGCCTCAAGCCCCAGTGAAGAAACATAATTGGTTAGGACCGAATTAGAGATCTTACCTTTCTAGTTCCATGAAAGGGCCATACTTTTAATAAGAGGCAGGAGGAAAACACAGTAGACACAATATGTGGCTCAGTCAGAGTTTCTGAATATAATAAATTATAGCAAGTCCTCTATTTCCTTGAGGATAGAGTTGAAAGACAAGATCCTGTTTGATCCTTGTGAGAAGAATGAAGAGCTGGGTGAGGAGAGAGGAGACGTGGAACATGTATTTCATAAAGACCAACACATAATTAAGTGTAACATTTAAAAATCACAAACTCATTGGAATAAATTTCTGAAGTATTTAAACTTTGAAAACTTAGCTATTTGACTTGGGGAACTTGTGGGGATTATTTATACTTTTGGGCAGTTGGTTTTTGGCCATAATGTGATAAATGAATGTTGTAGCAGTTCAGGCAAGGAAATAATGAGGAGCTGAATTAAGATAGTGGTACCAAATGAAGAGAAACGGATGGGTTTGAGAGATATTTAAGAGGTATGATTCATAGGATATACTCATAGAGTGAATTAGGGAAGAAAGAGGACTCTAGAATGATCATGATGTTTCTGGGTTGGATGCCTGGATATGCCATTAGCAACAACAAAACATACACATGTACATGTACATGAAACAGAAGAGAAACAAACCAGGAGTAGGAACAAAATGGATTTTTGTTGCCTTTAGGATATCCAAAGGTATCTACTTATCCATAGGCTATAGGAATCAGGCAATCTGTTAATCAGGAAAATGTTCTGGGCTGGTGACATTTGGGAGCTATGGTAGGTTGAAAAGTACCCCCTCAAAAGATATCCATGTCCTAATCCCTGGAACCTATGAATGTTACCTCTCATAGCAAAAATAAAGTTGCAGGTGGGGGGAATTTTTGGTCTTTATACATGTGATGGGGAGCTTATCCTGGATTATTGAGTTGGACCCTAAATGCCATCACGTGTAACAGAGGGAGATTTCACACACACATAGGAGAAGGCAATGTGAACCTGCAACAGAGACAGATTTGAAGATCCTGGCCTTGACGATGGGTTGGATTACAAGCCAAAGAATGTTGGCAGCCACTAGAAGCTGGAAGGGGCAAGGAATGGATTCTCCTTGGAGTCTCCCGCTGACACCTTTATTTTGTCCCAGTGTTGCTCATTTCAGACTTCCGGCCTCCCAAACTATGAGAGAATGCATTTCTGTTGGGTTAAGCCATCTAGTATATGGTTATAGCAGCTGCAGGAAACTAATACAGGAGCCAATAGCCTAGAGTTTATAACTGAAAGAATTGTATGTGAATGACTTCACCTAGGGAGGATGTACGAAATGAACAGGAAAGAGTAAGGAGGTTAGAAATTTCTGTTATCTGGCACCATCCAGAAATGTATTATTTTGGTTTAGAAAGTATTTCAGAAATTGAGTATAAAATCTTACAATTATTGCCACTCTTTTCATTGATAAAAATGTTTTTGAATGCTAACTTCCTTTTTTTTCTGTAAAATGCTGAGCCATGTTTATTACTTCTGAATTTGTGTCCTTAATGGAAATACCCCACTTACATTCTAGTCTTGTTCTTGCAACTCTTTCTTTGATATCTGGGTGTTACTTTATATTCATTTTGCTCCAAACCAGAGATTTAATATTTGTTTCCTTTCCGATATCCTTTATTTCCAGATAATTATCAAATCCCTTCTCCAGAAGATTTCTTGAATCTGTCTGTTCTCCATTCTGTGGCCAGGCCCTTATCATCTCACTTTAGTTTTCTGCAGCAGACTTTTAGTTATTCTCTGCAACTTCAGGTGGTCTATGAGAAGTCTTATAGATCAGTATTCTTTAAGTAGCACATTGTGCTACTACTACTCACAAACCTAGAATGATTCCTTGTTGCTTACTGTGATAAGTCTGAATTCTTTTGTCTGAATGTCAAGAACATGTCATTTGGCCCACATATATTTCACCTTATTTTATTTACTTACACACAAACACAAACGCACACATGCACACGCACACACACAGTCATCTCTCTAATCAGGCCAAATTCATCATGCCAAAAACTCAGTGAGCTGGATTAAGGAATGTACCACCTGAGCTCCTCTTCAGGGAGTTGGTTTCTGAAGGTTCACAGGAAATGTAACAAGATGAAGAAATCGTTTACTAAAAATACTCTCAGAGAAAGTATTTTATGTAGCTTTGGGAAATATTTTCATAAGCAGTTTGGGCTAGTGTGTGAGACCACCAAAGGACATGCCAAACTGACACTTGAGGTCAGTAATTCTGATTAACTGCAGGGCTTTTAGCTCAATCAAGACTCCAAGTTAGGGACAAAGGTGAATTCTTCAGGACCAGAGCAGAGGTATAATGTAAACTTCAGGCTTCTCCCTGAGTAAATGTTGAACACACATTTGGTATTGGTTTGAAGAAGTGTTAATTATTAGCCTACCCAGGTTTCCACATCTTGATCTGGCCTTGAATTTGGACTACCTTTCCCCGCCATGTCTTTGTTTATATTGTTTTTTTCTGCTTAGAAAAATGTGCTCTTCCTTTATCTGTAATAGAAGACTTTGAATCCAGTAGGTTGATACCTATGGTTACATAATCAGAAAAGGCTCCTACTCTACCAGGAGCAAATGCATCCTGTTTGAACCTTTAAGTATATGGTTTAGATAGGTATAGAGCATGCATTTTCAACAGGGGTGATAACAACTTAGATATTTACAATGGTTTGTGATCCTCCAAAGCTCAATGCTACGCTAAAGAATTTTATCATTTCAGCATTTAATTTCTCTTGTTAGGGAGAAATTGAATTAAATTAAATCAATGAATTATATTTACTTAAATTTAATTTTATTCCATAGAGTAATGGTTATGAAAAAAAAGTTGAGAAATACTGATGTAGAAAAAGAGAAAAATGCTGTTACAGCTTTTACTTTTTGTGGCAAGAAGTCTCATACGTACTGGATTTTTAAAATGAGTTAATCCTTTTTTCGTCAATTATTAGCAAAGCACTCTGCTGACTTCATTGGAAGCATTGATTCTGTACCTACAGAAACTTGAGAAAAAAAGACATAAAAACAGGATGTATAAATTATATTAAATATAGTATAGAGGATGTCCCATATTAGTATAACAATTGCTATTTTAGGCAATGGGTGCTTTGAGCTTAGGCAAAGGAAGAGATTACTTAATCTGAAATGACCAGAGGTCAGGTTCAAGGAGAATCTAGGAACTTAAACTATACCTTGAAAGAAATATAGGATTTGAATACACAGAGGGGGAGGATAAGCATAGTTCTGATTAAAACGCCATCTTGATTTTTTGTGAATGTGAGTGTATGAGAGGTAGGGAACTATCCTCTTTAACTATAGTCATACCTTGGAGATATTGCAAGTTTGGTTTCATGCCACTGCAATGAAGTGAGTATCACCATAAAATGAGTCAAACAAATTTTTTTTTGTTTCCCAGTGCATATAAAAGTCGTGTTCATGCTATACTGTGGTCTACTAAGTGTGTAATTAGCATTATGTCTATTAAAAAAGGACATGCCTTAATTAAAAAATACTTCATTGCTAAAAAATGCTGATGATCATCTGAGACTTTAGCAAATCATTTTTTTGGTAGAAGGCCTGGCCCCAACATTGATGGCTGCTGAGATCAGGGTGGTGGTTGCTGAAAGTCGGGAAGTTGGGAAGTTGGGGTGGCTGTGGCAATTTCTTAAAATAAGACAACAATGAAGTTTACCAAATCCGTTGACACTTTCTTTCATGAAAGATTTCTCTGTAGAATGCAGTGCTTTTTGACAGCATTTTACCTACAGTAGAACTTCTTTGAAAATTAGAGTCAATCCTCTCAAATCCTGCTGCCGCAAACTAAGTTTATGTAATAGTCCAAATTCTTTGTCATAATTAAACAGTATTCCCAGCATCTTTACCAGGAATAGATTCCATCTCATGAGACCACTTTCTTTGCCCACTCATAAGAAGCCACTCCTCATCCGTTCAGGTGTTGTCATGAGATTGCAACAATTCAGTCACATCTTCAGACTCCACTTGTAATTCTAGTTCTCTTGCTGTTTCCACCACATCTGCAATTACTTTCTCCCCTGGAGTCTTGAACTCCTCAAAGTTATGCATGAAGATTGGAATCAACTTATTCCAAACTCTTGTTAGTGTTGCTATTTTGACCTCTTCTCATGAATGATGAATGCTCTTAATGGCATCTAGAATGGTAGATCCTTTCTAAAAGGTTATCAATTGATTTTAACAGATCCATCAGAGAACTGACTGTGGCAGCTATTACTGTATAAAATGTTTTGTTTCATTTTTGAGACGGGGTCTTGCTTTGCTGCCCAGGCTGGAGTACAGTGTACCATGGCTCACTGCAGTTTTGACCTCCTGGGCTCAAGTGATCCACCTCAGCCTCCCTAATAGTTGGGACTACAGGTGTGCGCCACCATGCCTGGATAATTAGAAAAAAAAAATTTTTTTTTAGAGATGGGGTCTCACTATGTTGCCCAAGCTGGTCTTGAACTCCTGGCCTAAAGCAGCCCTCCCACCTGGCCTCCCAAAGTACTGGGATTGCAGGCATGAGACACCATGCCCGGCCCAAAATGTTTTTCCTAAGTAATAAGACTTGAAATTACTCATTGATTTATGGGCTGCAGAATGGATGTTGTGTTCACAGGCATGAAAACAACATATCATTAAATGTACCAAGTGACCAAGTGCATTGTCAATGAGCAGTAATATTTGGAAAGGAATCTTTTTTATTCTGAGCTGTAGGTCTCAACAGTGGGCTTAAAATATTCACTAAACCATGCTGTACATAGATGTGCTCTTATTCAGGCTTTGTTGTTCCATTTATAGAGCATAAGTGAAATAGATTTAGTGTAACTCTTAAAGGTCCTAGGATTTTCAAAATGGCAAATGAGCATTGGCTTCAATTTAAAGTCAACAGCAACATTCACCCCTAACCAGAGAATCAACCTGTCCTTTGAAGCTAGACATTCTCCTCTCTAGCTATGAAAGTCCTAGATGTCATCTTATTCCAATTGAAGGGTGTTTCATCTACACTGAAAATCTGTTGTTTAGTGTGGCCACATTCATCGGTGATCTTAGCTAGATTTTCTTACTTGCTGCAGCTTCTAAATCAGCACTTGCTGCTTCACCTTGCACTTTT
This sequence comes from Pan troglodytes, assembly GCF_028858775.2. NCBI lineage: Eukaryota > Metazoa > Chordata > Mammalia > Primates > Hominidae > Pan > Pan troglodytes. Next base: position 69,973,770 of record NC_072398.2, read on the forward strand.
ATGTTAAGGACATGGCTTCTTTTCCTTAAATCTCATGAACCAACCTCTGCTACCTTCAAACTTTTCTTCTGCAGCTTCCTTACCTCTCTCTGCCTTCACAGAATTGAAGAGAGTTGGGGCCTTGCTCTGGATTAGGCTTTGGTTTAAGGGAATGTTATGGCTGGTTTGCAGACCACTCAAATTTTCTCCATATCAGCAGTAAGCCTGTTGTTTCACTTTCCTATCGTGTTTGGGTTTACTAGAGTAGCACTTTTAATTTTCTTCAGGAACTTTTACTTTGCATTCACAACTTGGCTAACTTGTACGGGAGATGTAGTTTTTTAGCCTATCTCAACTTTTGACATTCTTGCCCACTGAACTTATTTCTACTTTTTGGTTTAAAGTTAGAGACATGCAACTCTTCCTTTCACTTGAACACTTAGAGGCCATTATAAATTGGTCTAATTTCTTTTTTTTTTTTCCTTTTTTTTTTCTTCAAGACGGAGTCTTGCTCTGTTGCCTAGGCTGGAGTGCAGTGGCATGATCTCGGCGTACTGCAACCTCTGCCTCCCAGGTTCAAGCAATTCTACTGCCTCAGCCTCCTGAGTAGCTGGGATTACAGGTATGCGCCACCACACCCAGCTAATTTTTGTATTTTTAGTAGAAACGGGGTTTCACCATGTTGGCCAGGCTGGTCTCGAACTCCTGACCATGTGATCTGTCCACCTCGGCCTCACAAAGTGCTGAGATTACAGACGTGAGCCACTGCGCCCAGTTTTGGCCTAATTTCAATATTGTTGTGTCTCAGGGAATAGGCTTGAGGAGAGGGAGTGAGACAGGGAAACAGCTGATCAGTGGAGTGGTCATGATTAATTTTGCTGTCTCCTATGGCGCAGTTTGTGGCGCCCCAAAACAATGACAATAGTGACATCAAAGATCACTGATCACAGATCACCATAATAGATATGATAACAATTAAAAAGTTTGAAATATTGTGAGAATTACCACAAGGTGACACAGAAACATGAAGTGAGCACTTGATGGAAAAATGGTGCTAGCCGGGTGTGGTGGTTCACACCCGTAATACCAACATTTTGGGAGGCTGAAGTGGGTAGATCGCTTTGAGCTCAGGAGTTTGAGAGCAGCCTGGGCAAAATGGTGAAACCACTTCTCTACAAAAAAATACAAAAATTAGCCGGGGGTGATGGCACACGCGTGTGGTCCCAGCTACTCAGGAGGCTAAGGCTGGAGGATTGCTTGAACGTGAGAGGTGGAGGTTGCAGTGAGCTGAGATCACGCCACTGCACTCCAGCCTGGGCAATAGAGTGAGACTTTGTCTCAAAAAAAAAAAAAAAAAAGAAAAGAAAAGTGGTGCTGATAGACTTGCTCAATGTAGGGTTGCCACAAACCTTCAATTTGTGAAAAACACAGTGTCTGCAAAGCACAGTAAAGCAAAGAATAATAAAACAACATGTACTTATACTATTATTGACTAACCTAAAGAGAGTTAATCTTGCAAAAGCTGAGGTCCCTCTATTGCTTTTTTAAAAAAAGTTTATAGATTTGGAGGGTACAAGTGCAGTTCTTCCATGGATATATTGCCTAGTGGTGAAGTCTGGGCTTCCAGTGTAACCATCACCTGAATAGCATACATGACATGGGACCCAATAGGTAGTATTCCACCTTTTGGAGTCTCCAGAATATATTATTTCATTCTGTATGTCCATGTGTACCATTGTTTAGCTCCCACTTACAATGAGAACATAGGGTTTTTGGCTTTCTGTTTTTAAGTCATTTCACTTAGGATAACGACCTCCACTTCCAACCATGTTGCTGCAAAATACATGATTTTATTCTTCTTTATGGCTAAGTAGTAGTCCATGATATATGTATACCACATTTTAAAAACTCCAGTCATCCATTGATGGACACTTAGGTTGATTCCATGATTTTGCTATTGTGAATAGTGCTACAGTAAATATATGGAGTGCAAGTGTCTTTTTGATAGAATGATTTCTTTTCCTTTGGTTAGATAGCCAGTAGTGGGATTGCTGGATTGAAGTATAGTTCTACTTGTAGTTCTTTGAGAAATTTCTATACTGTTTTTCGTAGAGGTTGTGCTAACTTGCATTTCCACCAACAGTGAATAAGTGTTCCCTTTTCTCTGCATCCTTGCCAACATCAGTTGGTTTTTTTGTTTTTTTTTTGCATTTCTCTGATGATTAGTGATTTGACCATTTATTCATATGTTTGTTAGCCACCTATGTGTCATCTTTGGAAAATGTCTGTTCATGTTCTTAGCCTACTTTTTAAATTTTTTTTTTTTTTTTTAAAGACAGGGTCTGGCTCTGTCATGTGGGCTGGAGTGCAGTGCTGTGATCTTGGCTCACTACAGCCTCAACCTCCCAGGCTCAGGCCATCTCTGGGCTGATAAGAGTCTATAGTTGTCACCAGTAAAGGAGAATTTGTATCCTGTCTTTAGGTAGAAAAGCAAGAGGATATGGAGAGCTTTTCCCCTATTCATTGCTTTAGGCTCAAAAATAATTTTTATGTCAGAGACATATTTTGGGGTGATATATCTTTTTCCTTTCCTTTTTCCTCATGGCAGAAGGCAAAGGAGAAGCAGGCACCTTCCTCACAGGGTGGCAGGATGGAGTGAGTACAAGGAGAGGAAATGCCAGATGCTTATAAAATCATCAGATCTTGTGAGACTCACTATCACGAGAACAGCATGGGGGAAAATGTCCCCATGATCCGATTATCTCCGCCTGATCCTGCCCTTGACACGTAGGGATTTATGGGGATTATAATTCAAGATGAGATTTTGGGTAGGGACACAGCCAAACCATATCACTTGGGTCTCAACCTCAAGATATCTCATTATATATATGCACATATTCTAAAATCTGAAAAAATTTTAAACCTGAAACACTTCAGGTCTCAAGTGTTTTGGATAAGGTATACTCAACCTGTGCTACTGCTGCTTCTCAGTGAATTACATGGCCATCTACCCAGTTACAGTTAAGCCTAAAACCTGGCAGCCATTCTTTATTTTCTCCTTCTCTCTTATGTTGTATCCAAGTAATCTGCAAGCCCTGTTGATTCCCTCTTCAAACCATATCATTAAGTTCTTCCACTTTTCTTTGTCTCCACTGCCACCATCCTATTCTAAGCCAACATGATCCCATTGCTGAACTACTGCATAGTTTTCTGCTTCTAATTTGGTTCTCAATGTAATTCATTTTTTTCATGTAATAATGGTCTTTTAAAAAATGGAAATCAGCAGCCTGGCCAACATGGCAAAACCCCATCTCTACTAAAAATACAAAAATTAGCCAGGCATGGTGGTGCACACCTTGTAATCCCAGCTACCCAGGAGGCTGAGGCAGGAGAATCGCTTGAACCTGGGAGGTGGAGGTTGTAGTGAGCCAAGATCACGCCACTGCACCCCAGCCTGGGAGACAGAGCAAGACCCTGTCTCAAAAAAAAAAAAAAAAATGGAGATCAGACCATATGGCCATCCTGCTTAAAACTGTTCACTGGATTTCCATTGTACTTGGAATAGAATCCTAAATCCCTAAGCACTTGATTTGGCCAGCCCCTGTCTACCTTACTTTGTTTCATGCTCATCTTCTGACTTCCGTAACAGTAGCCACACTTCTTATTTCCTGTACATACCAGGTTCTTTTCCTACCTCAGGGTTTTTGCATTGAACTTGCTACATTCTCTACTTAGAATGCCCCCGCTCCTCCTCATCTTTGCTTAGATTCTTCTTTTGCTTCTGGCCTTAGTTTGTCACGTTCATTAAAGTAATGCACTTTCCCACCTCAACCTATTAAAGAGATTTGCAAAAACTGAAAATGCTACTCTTATCTTCTTAATTCTTTTTTGAAAATAGTTTTCTTTTTAGTAAAAATATGTTATTAACATAATGGGTTTATTGTTATTTTAGAATTAATAGGTATTCAAATTTCTCATTAAAATTTCAGGTTTAATTTCAAATATAGTAAATACTGATAGCTATAACATAAACAAAAGGCCTTTGGAGACCTTAGTAATTTTAATTTTTAATTATGACAAAGTATCACAGAATTTACTATTTTAACTATTCGTAGATGTACAGTTTAGTAGGATTAAATATATTCATAATGTTGTATAGCCATCCATTTGCAGAACTAGACTTCCAGAACTAGAAAAATTCTAAATATTTCATGTAAGTAGAATTATATAATATTTGCCTTGATGTGTCTGGCTTATTTCACTTAGCATCATATTTTCAAGGCCCATCTACATTGTAGCATATATCAACATTTCATTCTTTTTATGGCTAAATAATACTTCATTATATGTATAGACCACCTTTTGTTTATCCATTTATCTCCTCTTTATTCCAAATTATGCTATAAGTAATTGAAAATGTAACTACTAATTATTGGTAATTTAAATAGAAGATTTATTGATTAAATAGTAAACCATATGGTATAGAGTCTACATATGGATAGAATGTGGATGATGAAGATCCTTTCCCACACCTTTTTTTCTATAATCCGGAGAATGAGATATTCAATCTGGTATTTGAAATTCTTAGTCATAATTGTGGTAACCTTTAGTCATCTAACTCTTTTATTTGTCCCTTGATGTTGAAAGTACTGGCTTTATAAAGGATAATTTTATTGAAAACATAAACTTTGTTATTTTAAATAGTTAATAATTACCTACATTAAAGTTATTCTTTCTCTAATAAAGTTAAGTTACCATTTTATTTTTCAATTTTCTCTAAGGCTGTTTCAGTCTTGTCATCCTATTATCTTACCCTGTTACTTTTATTGACCTAGAACAGGGGCTGGTACATAGTAGGTGCTTAATAAATATTTATTGAGTGAATGAGTGTTCTCAGATACACAGTTAAACAAACACTCTTTTTTTTGTTTTTTTTTGAGACGGAGTCTCGCTCTGTCGCCCAGGCTGGAGTGCAGTGGCGCGATCTTGGCTCACTGCAAGCTGCACCTCCTGGGTTCACGCCATTCTCCTGCCTCAGCCTCCCGAGTAGCTGGGACTACAGGCGCCAGCCACCACGCCGGGCTAATTTTTTATATTTTTTGTAGAGGTGGGGTTTCACTGTGTTAGCCAGGAGGATGGTCTCGATCTCCTGACCTTGTTATCCACCCGCCTCTGCCTCCCAAAGTGCTGGGATTACAGGCGTGAGCCACTGCCCCTGGCCTACAAACGCTCTTTAGTATTATTTTTGTAGATCATACATTAAAGTCATGTATTATTTGTAGGTTTTACTAGTTTAATTCTCATAAAGTACTATCATTTTCAGGTTTTTAAATTTTCTTTAACTTTGTTCCTGTTTATTAACAAAGACTGGGCTTTTTGCTTTAAAAACTTTTAACACTCAGGCTGGGCATGGTGGCTCATGCCTGTAATCTCAGCACTTTGGGAGGCTGAGGCAGGTGGATCATGAGGTCAGGAGTTTGAGACCAGCCTGGCCAACATAGTGAAACCCCGTCTCTTCTAAAAATACAAAAAATTAGCTGGGCGTGGTGGCAGGCGCCTGTAATTGCAGTCACCTGGGAGGCTGAGGCAGGATAATCACTTGAACCTGGGAGGTAGAGGTTGCAGTGAGCCGAGATCGCGCCACTGCCTTCCAGCCTGGGCGACAGAGTGAGACTCCGTCTCAAAAAATAAATAAGTAAATAAAAATAAATAAGTAAATAAACTTTTAACACTCAAAAGTTTTCAACACTATATTGCCATGTTTTTAACCTTTATTAAGCTGTAGAGCCAGATTGTTAGCAAAGGCAGTTATTTCTTGGCTTCTGTGCTCATGAATCAGATCACAGCTATTTCTTTGACTTTGGCTTTGTGGTTTCTTGAACTATTTAAGTGGTGTAAAAGATGAGTCTTGTTAGGCGTTTCCTTTCTTTTAAAAGTGTATTTCGTGTTTTATTGTAAACAGATTTTCTCCAAGGAAACTTTTCTCTCTAGTCTAACCTCATCATCTCCCTATAAAATAGAGATATATTAACTTCTACATTGTTTTATTATTAGGCTATTTGTTATACATATATATGTTGGTTTTTATTTTACTTATATTTTAAAAGTGTTCTCAGAGATTTTGAAGTAACTCCATTCTGACTCAGTCTTTTGCGGATTGCTGGAAATTTTCCTTTCGGTCACTCTCCACCCACTTTGGGAATTGTGAATGCTCACCATTTTATTGGTTCCCTCCGGCCACTGAGTACATGAGTAAATGTCACATGCATGTGGTATTGCTTGTCAGAGAATGGAATTCTAAGACTTCCTCTTTACACAGAACAGTTTAACTTTTGTGCTTCTGGGCAGAGGTATGGTCCTTGGGACAGTTCTCCTTCCACCTAATAGTTATGGCAGAGATCAGGACACTTCACTTTGCTGCCTGTGCACTGAGGCCTCAGAATCTGCTCTACCCGACTTAACAGGTATGGTTCAGAGTTGATAGTTTCAGGGAGGCTTGATAACCACATTAATCAAGTGTGAATGAAGATTTCAAAAAATTCATCTTATCTGCTACTGTTTTTGTCTTCATTCTTGGTCAGTGAAAGTTTGTGTGCTTTCTTGGGGGAATATCTCATAGTAGGATCTCAATAAATACTGAATGGAAGAATGTATGGATAATATGTAGTATTTTGTAATAATAAGATATAGATGGCTTGATGTGAAGAACTTAAGCTATATTGAAAACTGTTGAATAATTTACCTTACATAATTTTTAAAAGAAGTTATTAAAACTTATTAGCTTCTTAGAGAACATACAGTCAGATAAAGTAGAATTCTGGCAAGATAATGTTTATAAAATACATGAAAATGCCTAAACTAAAAATTTGTAATATTAATTTCTCCTATTACTACCTGACAAATTTCTAATTAAACTGACAAAAGTTACTGAATGACTAACTGGTGAAAAGTATTTTTAATAAAATTAAACATGAAGCTTAGGAATTTTCCCAATTTGAGTTTTATTATTTTGGGTTTTAACTTTTTCAATCACGATAATTTACTTCGTACAAGTGGCTATTCTGTTTTGCTTTATTTTTGTTGTAGCCTGCAAATGTAGCAATAGAAAAAAAAATGCCTTTTCTTAATTGTGATAATATATTTCTGTTATCTAGGTTCTTTACATGAGTGAAAATCAGTCTTATCCCATCTTAAATCTCTGATCTACCTCTATAGCAGTGAATAATGGAAGATAAGTTAACTTGATATCTAAGTTACCTAATTTATAGTAGTCATTTCATTTTGTTCAAAAATAAACCATTCCCAGCCCACACACTTGCATTTGGGCGTATACAGTACATCTGAATCATCCAGACATGTCTGTCTTAACCAATGAGGAAAGTGACATAGACTATAGCTACTGGGTAACACTGACATTTCCTTGCTCTTCCCACAGGCTTTTGTTTTCTTTTGTTTTTGCCTTTATCCCTTATCTTGTTCCCCCTCATTTAGTTCCCTTACTCTTTATGATTCAAAATATGTTCGTTCTTAGCTTCAGAAAAATGTTAGGATGTTTTTCTCTTTGAAAAAGTTTTCCTTTTGTTTGGTGCTAGTGGGTAGAATGGTGTTTAAGTGGATATCCTGTGCAGACAGATTGTGCAGGAAATTGACCCTAAGTTCTTTGAGAACAAAAGAGGAGTGGGAAGAAAGAAGAAAGGAAGGAAATAAGATCTTTTGACTCAACCAAAAAGACTGTAAAACCAGAGACGGGAAGAAGGGGAATGGGGAATAAGAAGGATTGTTTTCTAAGTTGTGGTTCTTTTAGTACTTTGGCCTCAAAAATTACTTTTATCCTATAGTTATTACTTTGCATATTTCAGAAATATAATATTGTTTGGCCTGCATATATCTTCTAAATTTACATAAAATCGTGCTGTAGATCTCATTCTGTTTTCTCCTTTTGTCAGATAACACAACTTTCAGGAAGTTGACTTGTCTTTAAGAGTCCTCTTTTGGGTTCAGAGTTTCCCCTTATTATAAACATGTCCTTGCGTATTGACAGTCTGTCACTCTACTGTCATCAGTGCAGAATTCCTATTAATCTAATTTTTTTTTTTTCTTAAAGACAGGGTTTTGTTCTATTGTCTAGATTGGAGTACAATGGTGTGATCTTGGCTCACTGCAGGCTCAACCTCCCAGGCTCAGACAATCCTACCTCAGCTTCCTGGGTAGCTGGGACTACAGTTGTGTGCCACTATGCCCAGCCAATACTTAATTTTTTTTTTTTTTTTTTTTGAGACAGAGTCTTGCTTTGTCACCCAAGTTGGAGTGCAGCAGTCTGATCTCAGTTCACTGCAACCTCTGCCTCCCGGGTTCAAGCAATTCTCCTGCCTCAGCCTCCCGAGTAGTTGGGATTACAGGCACCTGCCACCACACCCAGTCAGGGTTTTGCCATGTTGGCCAGACTGGTCTGGAACTCCTGACCTCAGGTGATCCACCTCGGCCTCCCAAAGTGCTGGGATTACAGGCGCTAGCCACCACACCTGATGAAGTCTCATGATGTTGCCCAGGCTGGTCTTGAACTCCTGGCCTCAAGTGATCCTCCCGCCTTGGCTTCTCAAAGTGCTGAGATTATAGGCATGAGCTACTGTACCTGGCCTGCGTTCATCCAGTTTAAATGTTTATCTAATTTTAAGTCTGAAACTTTGCCAGACTCTAGAGTTTTGTTTTATATTCTTTCCTCTCATAGCATCCTCTGTGAGTAAGGATGTATACATAGTTCATTCATTCAGCAAATCTTTTTTGAGAGCCTCTTATATGTAGACACTGTTCTGGAGTCACTGTTCAGTGAACAAAACAGACAAAAATCCTCGTCCTCATAAAACTTACATTTTAGCAAGGAGACTTAGATACATGAATATAATAATAAATAAGTAAATTATACACCATGTTTGGTGGTAATAAGAGCTATGGAGATAAAATAAATCAGGAAAGGAGTCAGTGGGGGATGTGAGAGTGTTATCAAGAATACATGTACTTTAAAATGGAATAATCAGAGAATGCCATACTGAGAAGGTAACATTTGGTGAAATGTCATGGGGAAGAGTGTTTTAGGCAAAAGGAAAAGCCAGCGCAAAGGTCCTGAGGCAGAAGTGTGCCTGCTTTGTTCAAGCAATAGCATTGATGTCAGTGGCCAGAATAAGGTAGAGGAATAGCAGCAGGAGATGCTGGGCAAGACCAATTGTGAAGGACCTTGCAGGGCCTTTAAGGATTTTAGCTTTTACTCTAAAATGGGGAACCTTTGAAGAGTCTTGAACAGAGGAGTAGCAATCTGACTTATGCTCTGAAAGATGGCTGGTATGTTGAGAATAAACAGTAGGGAACAAGCACGGAAGCATGGAAATCAGGAGTCTAGTGAAATAGTCTACATCAGTGGTCCCAACCTTTTTGGCACCAGGGACCAGTTTCATGGAAGTCAATTTTTTCACAGACTGGGTGGGGAGCGGTGGTTTCACATGAAACTGTTCCACCTCAGATCATCAGGCATTAGATTATCATAAGGAGCATTCAACCTAGATCCCTCGCATGAGCAGTTCACGGTAGGTTTCAGCTCCTGTGAGAATCAAATGCCTTCACTAATCTGACGGGAGGTGGAGCTCAAGCGGTAATGCTCGCTGGCCCGCTGCTCACCTGCTGCTGTGTAGCCCAGTTCCTAACAGGCCACAGACCTGTCTGTGGCCCAGGGGTTGGGGTCCCCTTACCTAGATGATGGTGGTCATGAAGTGGTACTGAATGAGAAGTGGTTAGATTCTGGATATATTTTTGAAGGCAGTGCCAATGGAATTTCTGAGTGAATTGGATGTTGTTTGTGAGAGCAAGAAGGGAGCTGTGTCCGGAATTGGTGGGTTCTTGGTGTCACTGACTTCAAGAATGAAGCCGCAGACCCTCGCGGTGAGTGCTACAGCTCTTAAGGTGGCGTGTCTGGAGTTTGTTCCTTCTGATGTTCAGATGTGTTCGGAGTTTCTTCCTTCTGGTGGGTTCGTGGTCTCGCTGGCTCAGGAGTGAAGCTGCAGATCTTTGCGGTGAGTGTTACAGCTCATAAAAGCAGTGTGGACCCAAAGAGTGAGCAGTAGCAAGATTTATTGCAAAGAGCGAAAGAACAAAGCTTCCACAGTGTGGAAGGGGACCCGAGTGGGTTGCCACTGCTGGGTGGGTGGCCTGCCCCGCGGGAAGGCAGCTAAGGCCCAGCGAGAAATTGAGCGCAGCACCGGTGGGCTGGCACTGCTGGGGGACCCAGTACATCCTCCACAGCCGCTGGCCCAGGTGCTAAGTCCCTCATTGCCCGGGGCCGACAGGGCTGGCCGGCTGCTCCGAGTGTGAGTGCGGGGCCCGCCAAGCCCACGCCCACCCGGAACTCCAGCTGGCCCGCAAGCGCGGCAGGCAGCCCCGGTTCCTGCTCACGCCTCTCCCTCCACACCTCCCTGCAAGCTGAGGGAGTGGGCTCCGGCCTTGGCCAGCCCAGAAAGGGGCTCCCACAGTGCAGCGGTGGGCTGAAGGGCTCCTCAAGTGCCACCAAAATGGGAGCCCAGGCAGAGGAGGCACCGAGAGCGAGCGAGGGCTGTGAGGACTGCCAGCACACTGTCACCTCTCAGAGCCATGAAGGATTCCATGGTTTTTGGCCTCAACATTTGAAAAGATGGAATTGCCATTAACTGAAATGGGGAATTCTGTGAGAGAAACAAATTTGGAGGGAAGGATGGATGATAGTTTTGCATATTGAGTCCCAATGGTGTTATTAGTGATTTCTTATCTTTATATTCTGAAGCCCAGCACAGTGCCTTGCATGTGGTATTCACTCAAATTACTAGGGATTTCTTTTTCCCCAATAAACATTTAAAATAATTAAACAGGCTGGGCGCGGTGGCTCGTGCTTGTAATCGCAGTACTTTGGGAGGCCAAGGCAGGTGGATCGCTTGAGCTCAGGAGTTTGAGACCAGCCTGGACAACACGGCGAGACCTTGTCTCAATAATAATAATTAAACAATATCTGACAGCCATTGGAAAACTCTCCTAAACTGGCAGCATTTTGGAGCTTGAAAAGATCCCTGGGTCATTCTCCGGAACTGTAATCAAAGTAACTGAGTTATCAGCATGATTAATATCCAGGCAGGGGGCAGGTTTCATAGTGAGGTTTAATGCTGTGTGCTTAAAACAGCCCAGCTGTTTTCAGAAATACAAGAAATCTTAAGTTGCACTGTAGATTCCCTGAGCGTCCATCCTGAGAGCTTGGGCTGTTCCAGATGCAGCAGGCGCTGACATGGGAGGAGCTGGCACCACCTGACAGCAGAGGGGTTCATGGAAGCATCAGTTTAATCAATCATCCTTCTTAAACTTGCTGTGGATGTAAGGCACCCGGTCCAGAATTGGCCTCCAGTCAGTGGCCCACAGCAGCTCCACAGTGCCCATGGCGCCCCTTATGTCCACTGTGGAAATCCAGTTCTTGGCCAGCTCCTGATTGTGTGAGCCCAGGAAGCTGCTCAATATTGCATCACTGTCCTCACCCTCAGGGTGATCAAATTACTGTTTTGTAAACTTTAAAATTTAATATACTGAGTTTCACAAAGTAAGATATAACTATATGACATTTGCTGGTTTTGTCCTGATAGGGGTTAAGAGTTGGCTTCTGCTTATTACTATTTCTAACTTGGTTGTTGATAGTACCAAAGTTCTTTTTACTGTTGAGTTTTTCTCTTATAATTTCAAACAAGGGGAACTTTTCCTGCACTACGAATAATTAAATAAACTGTTTGATAATCATTAAACAGAGTATTTATAAACATTGTAATGTGTTACCAGTGTCACTGGCAAAAATATATATATATATTTATAAGTGTGGATTATGTAGTGTTTAGTAATGGGTGCTAATAAATATGGATATTTTCTGTACTTTTTTGGCATTTTTTTCATTTTAATAAAGGATTGGCATTTTGTAGCCAGTGGAAATTATGCTAGAGTAGATAATTTTTGCATTAGAATAAAGACAAATACGATATATGAAACCGGTTTGAAGAATGTTTTTTACAATATGGATTTTTGTTGATTTGGTCATCCCAAATTGGCTATCTTGGTATAGAATACAGCTGTTCCCATTCACTATAATTCTGCATTTAAATAAGGAACAACATAACTACTTTAACTTCTCATGATATCAGAACTTTTTTTAAGTTTATCATAATCTTAATGTAAAACAAAATTGAATTAACTGGAATTTTAAATATATATTCTTTTTGAGAGAAGGGAATATGAAACTCTGAAACTGGAGAATTACAGAGCCAACCTACAACAGGAATTTCTGTGTGTATATCATGTAGAAGTTATGAAGCCTTTTTTTTTTTTTTTTTTTTTTTTTTTTTTTGAGACAGGGTCTCACTCTGTTGTCACCCAGGCTGGAGCACAGCGGCGATCTTGGCTCACTGCAACCTCCACCTCCCAGACTCAAGCAATTCTCCTGCCTCAGCCTCCAAAGTAGCTGGGATTATAGGCACATGCCACCATGCCTGGCTAATTTTTGTATTTTTAATAGAGATGGGGTTTTTCACTATGTTGGTCAGGCTGGTCTCAAACTTCTGACCTCAGGTGATCCACCTGCCCAGTCTCCCAAAGTGCTGGGATTACAGGCCTGAGCCACCGTGCCTGGCTGAAGCCAATTTTTAAATACTGTTTAATGTGATTTTAAAATTAAGATACATGTTGTTTCCTGTCACTTATATGTTTGTGTAATTTGGGCATTTGTTTAGCTAACAGTTATTAAACACATACTATGTAACTTTTGGTAGGAGAAGAATACCATTCCAGATACAAGGAACATGTTATGATGTTTGGGGAACAAACATACGTAGAATGTATTATTAATAGAGAGATAAAGATAGAGTATTAATGCAGCAACTGTGATGCTTTTGAGAGTACAGATGGGAGGTGCAGTAGCCCCCATTATCCAGTTTTACTTTATACAGTTTCAGTTACTGGCACTCCACCCCAGTCAGAAAGTATTAAGATATTTTGAGGGAAAAAGAGAGATACCACATTCACATAAATTTTATTACAGTATATTGTTATAATTGTTCATTGTATTATTATTAATCTCTTTCTGAGCCTAATTTATAAATTAAATTGTATCATGGTTATGTATGTGTAGGAAAAACATAGTATATAGTGGGTTTGGTACTATCCTGATTGATTTTAAGCATCCACTGGGGGTCTTGGAACATATTCTTCATGGATAAGGGGGACTACTATATATTGGAGCTGAGTATTACAAGTAGAAATCAGCCAGTCAAAAGAAAAGTGGGGTGAGAACCCATTCCAGTTAGTCTGGACTGTGCAAACCAAGGCCAGAAGATGGGAAGCAGCATGGTGTATATTAAAGTTTACAATTTGAGGTGTGGAGTGGGGAGAGGCGAAGCTGGAGAAGTAGGTAGAGACCTGATCATGAAAGGCCTTTGAAGGCCATGAAAAGGAGACTTTAGCTTGATGTTAAACTATTGAAGAAGCTTAAGAAAAGTGACGTGGTCAATTTTTTTCTTAAATAGATCACTTTGCCAGCTGTGTGGAGGATGGATTTGAGGGAGACAAGACTGGAGGCAGTAGTCCAGGTGAGAGATGTTGAGATGTTGCAGATTTGAACTAAGGCTTTGGCAGTAGAGATGGAGAACAGGGAATGGATTTGAAAATAAATGGAACCACAAATTCAAGGGTTTTTCCTTTCATATATGATAAAACCATTTTTATATTAAAAATAAGTTGGCCTGGCTGGGTGTGGTGGCTCACGCTTGTAATCCCAGCACTTTGGGAGGCCAAGGCGGGCAGATCACAAGGTCAGGCGTTCAAGACCAGCCTGGCCAACATGGTGAAACTTCGTCTCTACTGAAAATACAAAACTTAGCTGGGCTTGGTGGCGTGCACCTGTAATCCCACCTACTCGGGAGGCTGAGGCAGTAGAATTGCTTGAACCTGGGACGTGAAGGTTGCAGTGAGCAGAGATTGTGCCACTGCACTCCAGCCTGGGCAACAAAACAAGACTCCATCTCGGTGGTGGGAGAGGGGTGCGGACGGGGAATAAGTCAGCCGGGTGTGGTGGCTCACGCCTGTAATCCCAGCACTTTGGGAGGCTGAGGCGGGTGGATCACCTGAGGTCAGGAGTTCAAGACCAACCTGGCCAACATGGTAAAATTCTGTCTCTACTAAAAGTACAGAAAAATTAGCTGGGTATGGTGGCAGGCGCCTGTAATCCCAGCTACTTGGGAGGCTGAGGCAGGAGAATCACGCTTGAACTTGGGAGGCAGAGGTTTCAGTAAGCTGAGATCACGCCATTGCACTCTAGCCTGGGCAACAAGAGCGAAACTCCATCTCAAAATAATAATGATAATAATAATCATCATAATCATAATCATAAGTGGAGGAAGAGAGACATAAAAGTGTTGTTATATAACATAGACATTTGGATAGTTTGCCTTTGTAGACAGGCACTAAAAATAGTCTGATCAAGAAAATCGATACTGGAAAAACTGTGTTTTTTGTATAATCGATCTGGGCTGTGAGAAGCAGGTGATCTTTAAGATGGTATAGGGATCACCTGTGCTATGTACTATGAATAAATTTAGAAACTGTAAAGGCTTAAGGAAAAAACAGGTCGTAAAAGGCTTGGACCACTTTGAGTAGAAACTCAATAAATGCCCGATGATAGTAATGTTTTCTAGGCTCTTCAATTAAGTTATTGATATTTACAAAAAATCACTGCTCAGGAAAACAAAATAGAGTTTAAAAGTCATTCAGGCCGGGTGCGGCCACGTTTCTTTTGTTTTTTTAAAATGAAAAAAAGATTTTTTTTTGCCATGTTGGCCAAAAAAAGATATTTTTCTAAAAGCACTTTTTAAATAATTTTTTCTATACTTAAATAGAGGGCCTAGATTTATACAGTATTACCTAATTCTGAAAAATAATCCCTGTTGTCTTTTCTACAGTTTGTTTTCTGTGGAGAGAGAAAGGAATAAGGGTAGCTTGAGTGGACTTGTAAGAAACTTACAATCATTTCTTCCTTAAAACTACAACCACTACTACAACAAAATATCCTCTATGTTTTATAAAGCTAGTAACCATTTCTCTTTGAGATTCTTTTTTCCATTTTGAGAAAACTGCGTTTCCTATTAGTTTATGTCTGATGTTGGTGAGTGTATATAAATCATGGCTAAACTCTCATTTTGTGGTCTTTTCTCTGACTACCTTGTTTTACATTTTCAACAAGTAAATTGCTTCCTCATGCTTAGGAGACACAGTGCCTATTTGCTAATTCTTCATAACACTTTATACTGTACAGTTCTTTCCTACTCTGGAGCCAGCAGCTGAAATACTGTGTATATACTGAATTCAAACAAATGTTTCGCTGTTGAACTCACCGTGAATTCCCTTCCCTTCTTATGTCTTTCAGAAGCTTTGCATCGTCCCTATGGTTGTGATGTTGAACCCCAGGCACTAAATGAGGCTATCAGGTGGAGCTCCAAGGAGAACTTGCTCGGAGCCACTGAGAGTGACCCTAATCTCTTCGTTGCACTTTATGATTTTGTAGCAAGTGGTGATAACACACTCAGCATCACTAAAGGTGAGGCTTCTATGTAACATCCTTTCACTTTTCAGTTTTCATTAATGATTAAGAGATAAAGGGGCCCGGCCAGGCACAGTGGCTCACACCTATAATCTCAGCACTTTGGGAGGCCAAGGCGGGCAGGTCACCTGAGGTCAGGAGTTTGAGACCAGCCTGGCCAACATGGTGAAACCCTGTCTCTAATAAAAATATGAAAAAAATTAGTCAGGCGTGGTAGCCCATGCCTGTAGTCCCAGCTACTCAGGAGGCTGAGGCATGAGAATCACTTGAACTCGGGAGGCAGAGGTTGCAGTGAGCCAAGATCTCACCACTGCACTCCAGCCTGGGTGACAGAGTGAGACTCCGTCTCAAAAAAGAAAAAAAAAAAAAATTATCCTGAAATACATTTTTTCCCCAGCAGTGGCTTTCATACGTTCAAAAGGTAAGAATAAGCTTAGGCAGACTAGCAATCCAGTTCATGTACACAAGGATAATCTCCCCATAATCCTATTTCTTTCTCATAAAAGTTACTTTTTTTTGCCCTTGCATGCATGTGTGCGTACACACACACACACACACACACACAAAATCAATAATGGTTGATTTTATTTGGTCATGTTCTTAACGTTCCCTTTTATAAGAATTTACCACGGAAATAAACTACCACTCTCTTGAGAATATTACTATAATGGAAATCAAATAAACCTTTCCTACCATTCCTTTCACTGATCTATATAAACACAAACAATAGAGATTTATGTTGTCTAGGCCAGTGCTACTCAAAAATGGTCCACAACAAGGTAAGATGCTTATGCCAGAATGTGAAACACTGAACTACTATCTTCATGCAGAAAGCCTTGCTCCAAAAGGTAAAACTATTAGCTGAACTAAGTAATAAATAGTGTGCTTAGTGATATAGTTGGTTTACATTTAGTTGAAGTTCTTAATCTCACTGTGGACTAGTAATGAATGAACAGTCCTCAGATAGGCAGTCAAGTTCGCAGACATTCTGAGTAGCAGTGAGGTCTGGCAACATGGCTCATCTTAGCCACAGTTCAATTAGAATAGGTGTGACCAGGCACAGTGGCTCACGCCTGTAATGTAGCACTTTGGGAAGCCGAGGCTGGTGGATTGTCTGAGCTCAGGAGTTTGAGACCAGCCTGGGCAGCACGGTGAAACCCCATCTCTACTAAAATACAAAAGACATTAGCCGTGTGTAGCGGCATGTGCCTGTAGTCCTAGCTACTCGGGAGGCTGAGGCAGGATAATTGCTTGAACTTGGGAGGGGGTGGTTGCATTGAGCTGAGATGGTGCCACTGCACCCCAGCCTGGGCGACAGAGTGAGATGCCGTCTCTTAAAAAAACAAAAACAGGCCGGGCGCGGTGGCTCACGCCTGTAATCCCAGCACTTTGGGAGGCCGAGGCGGGCGGATCACGAGGTCAGGAGATCGAGACCATCCTGGCTAACACGGTGAAACCCCGTCTCTACTAAAAATACAAAAAATTAGCCGGGCGTGGTAGCGGGCGCCTGTAGTCCCAGCTACTCGGGAGGCTGAGGCAGGAGAATGGCGTGAACCCGGGAGGCGGAGCTTGCAGTGAGCCGAGATCGCGCCACTGCACTCCAGCCTGGGCGACAGAGCGAGACTCCGTCTCAAAAAAAAACAAAAAAAACAAAAACAAAAACAAAAGAATAGGTGTATAGTGAGTCTAACCTTCATGGTAGTTGCATGTGCTGGCAATTGTACATAGGACAGAATTAAAAGTGAAAGCAAAAGTGCATCATCTCCTAGTGTCAGTTTTACTTCCTGCTTTTGGATAGTTTTGGGGACAGGATGATACATGTTATGTATGTGGGGGTTGTGTTTATGCAGTTGTAGGAACATTTTACGTAAAGTTTGAGGATAGAACAAAAGACATCAAAGAATTTTTTTTTTTTTTTTTTTTTTGAGACAGAGTCTCGCTCTGTCACCCAGGCTGGAGTGCAGTGGCACAATCTCGGCTCACTGCAAGCTCTGCCTCCTGGGTTCAAGCGATTCTGCTGCTTCAGCCTCCTGAATAGCTGGGATTACAGGCACGTACCACCACGCTGTGTTAATTTTTGTATTTTTAGTAGAGACAGGGTTTCACCCGTGTTGGTCAGGATGGCCTCGAACTCCTGACCTGTGATCCGCCTGCTTCAGCCTCCCAAAGTGCTGGGATTACAGGCGTGAGCCACCACGCCCAGCCAGAAAGTTTATATTGTGTAGTAGTCTCTTTGGACTACAATATACTTGATTTTACCTTTACTGATTCTTCACTGGAGAAATTTGTGAAGTGATGACTCAGAAATTCTTTCATAGGTACGTTTTCCTGTTGTTTTTTCAAGATAGCCCAGTCATCAAGGAAACATTGATAAAGAAAGACTGTTGATTCCTCAGTTATGGGTTATGACTGGCCTTTATCTTATGACCAACAGTGGTTTCTCTTAAAATCCACAGAATGCCAAATTTTTATATCAGGTTCTCACTAATTTAAAATGATGTCATACTAAAGCTATTTTATTATTTTAAAAGACAAGAAAATATATTTAAAAAATAAAGCAACACTTTAGTTTTTGATTGAAAATGATATTTTGCTTGAATTTTTTTTTTTTTAAAGTTCTACCAGCCAAGCGCAGTGGCTCATCCCTGTATTCTCAGCACTTTGGGAGGTTGAGGCAGGAGGATTGCGTGAGCCTAGGAGTTCAAAACCAGCTTAGGCAATGTAGTGAGACCCCTGTCTCTACAAAAAATTTAAAAATTAGCCAGGGGCAGTGGCATGCACCTGTAGACCCAGGTACTTGGGGGGCTGAGGTCTGAGGATCACTTGAGCCTGAGAAGTTGAGGTTACAGTGAGCTGTGTTTGCACCGCTGCACTGCCGCGTGGCGACAGAGGGAGACCTGTTTCAAAACAAACAAAAAAGTTCTCCCTAGGGCTGCTCTGCCAGTTTGGCCAATATTTGAATCCATACTAGTCATCCCCCTATCAGTTTCCATGGTAGTCAAAACTTCCAGGGTAGAAAAATTTTCCTGATAACTGACAAAAAAAGAGAACAACAAACAAAAAATCCTGGGGTCTTTGACTGTATCTTAATTATAATAGCCTGTTATTACCAATTCTTTTCAAGGAAGCAACAATATTAAAAAATGTATATATAGATATATATACAAAGTACTAATATTCTTTATTTTTAGTTCATGTGGACTGACAGAGAAAAGCTACAGAGCAACAGGTTTTCTTCAGTTTTTCTAGCAGGATTCTTTTTTTTTTCTTCCTGTAAATATGATTGGCGAGTATTTGTGCACTTATGCATATCCACCGCTACACCACACTTACTCTTATCTGTATATATGTATATTTTATATACCCATAGGTGTATATATGTACATATACTCTTGTGTTTTTTCTCATTATCTCATATCCATGTGTCTAAGGTGAGATGGTGTCTGATAGAAAGTTGTTCTATGGAAACGTTTCTGAAGGCCACTAAAAAAGGACAGATGGTTACAAGGATAATTATTTTTAGTTCTCCTAAAAACTTTTGCCTGATACTTCTGGCCATGTGCTTTTTTTTTTTTTTTTTAGCAGTCTCACTCTGTCTCCCAGGCTGGAGTACAGTGGTGCAATTTCGGCTCACTGCAACCTCAGCCTCCCGGGTTCAAGCAATTCTGCTGCCTCAGCCTCCCGAGTAGCTGGGATTACAGGCATGCAGACTACCACACTCGGCTAATTTTTTGTATTTTTGGTAGAGACGAGGTTTCACCATGTTGGCCAGGCTGGTCTCGAACTCCTGACCTTAGGTCATCCGCCCCCTCAGCCTCCCAAAGTGCTGGGATTACAGGCGTGAGACACCACGCTCAGCCATGGCCATGTGCTTTTGATTGACTTGGCTTCCTTCTCCTTTTTGACACTGAAGAAGTAGATGTGAATGCTGTAGGAAGACTTGCATCTCTTAGAGATAAGAGCCTGAGGCACTACAAGGATTCTTTAGATTAGCATTTATTTATCACTAGTGATATCTCTTTCACTTTTTCTGTTTTGTCAAAGAAACCTAATTTGTGCTGCAAGTATCGGGGCAAGTTATATGTTGAAGTCTGAATTTGATGTTCACAATTTTAATAGAAAAATTAAGAACATTGAAGTTGACAGCAAAGATACACTGAGTGACTTGGGTTTTGGTTTCCAACTTCAGAGTGAGCTTGCCATTCCACACACTGATTTTAATGTGGAATGGAAAGGAGTGATTCATTCTTTGTGGGAACTAGGAAGGAAATAAGAAAGCTATAGCTATTTTTAAACTTGCATTCTGGAAGGGATTGTGTTTTGGGAGTCGTAACTGCCCATTCCCTCACCCCACTAAACAGTTTTCTTGCTGAAAACTCTGTGGTCCGTGTTTTTTTTTGTTTGTTCATTTTTTGTTTTTGTTTTTGTTTTTTTACATCAGTGGTTTTGTTGCCTTGGTGCCAAGTGAAATTTAGAAGTCACTTTGTATCTCACATGTCTTATCCCTAATCCTTGATTGTTGTTAACATTGAATCATATATAAGATACATTCCTTGATAAACTGTTTTGAGGGAAAGTGAATTTTCTTCTTTTGAAGAGTGAGCACTGTGTCCTTTTCCAGCCATTTTAGTAACCTGTCTGGCATACATAGAATTTCCTAAGGATATTTTTTAAGTTGTATATAGACTTTTAAAACCCTGTAGTAAATGCCAGAAAACCATTTGTGACCATACTTCTGTGGTTAAGCTAAAAGCTAAAGAGAGCAATCAGGATATGATGAACAGCCAAGTTTGTTTTCATTATTTAAAAAAAAAATTTGGCATAAAAGTTCTAGATTCTTTTTTTTTTTAAATGAGTTTAAAGTTTGACAATACACTGCTTCAGTTGAAATAAAGTCTTAACATCGTTTCTTTCATCCTGTGATGACCTTATGGCTAGGTGAAAAGCTACGAGTCCTTGGTTACAACCAGAATGGCGAGTGGAGTGAAGTTCGCTCTAAGAACGGGCAGGGCTGGGTGCCAAGCAACTACATCACCCCAGTGAACAGCCTGGAAAAACACTCCTGGTACCATGGACCTGTGTCACGCAGTGCAGCTGAGTATCTGCTCAGCAGTCTAATCAATGGCAGCTTCCTGGTGCGAGAAAGTGAGAGTAGCCCTGGGCAGCTGTCCATCTCGCTCAGGTACGAGGGACGTGTGTATCACTACAGGATCAATACCACTGCAGATGGCAAGGTAAGACTCCCTGGTCACCACCTTTAAGCATGGACTGGCTACTCTGTGAAATAATATTCAACGTGATTGAAGTGAAATAATAGATTTTATGTCTGACGTGAAATAAAATATTCACTAGCTTTGTGAGTTTGGGCTTTTTGGCATGTTAGAGCTTGTACTCTTGAAAAGGATATGGTAATAGAAATTTTTAAAAACAGTATTATATTAATATTTTAAAGATAAGCTAGATTTGAAGGTGAAGAATGAAGGGAACTGCTCTATAAGTTAGCTGTTCTAATAATCAGTACACAAATATACACCCAGTGCACTGGTATAGAGTTTATCAGTTAACATTGTATCATTGAAAATTAGAATAATATCTACCAGAAAGTTCACAGAGTAAGAATTTAGACTTTTGAGCTTGGTGTCGATCATTAATGTATATTAACTGAAACGGATCATTCGGTCATTGAACAGTTTGTATATTGGGAACACCAACCATGTTAGTTAGAATGGATGTGTTACAGTGTGTTTACACATTATAAACTACAGAGCATGAGCTTATGTCCGTTGTTTATCTGTTGAGCAGTAAATTTAGGTTGAATTATTTCTTCTATTCTCCTCTATGTGATAGGCAAGCTGTGGGGGAAGCACAGGCTTTGGAGCAAGCAGATCTGATTGTGACCTTACATAAGTCTCAATTTCCCTGTCTGTAATTAGATCCCACTTTATTGGGTTGTTGTAAGGATTAAATGAAGTAATTTCTGTAAAACATAATGACTGATACAAAGTAGGAAATAAGTAAATTTTTAATTTTCTTTCATTTTTGCACCAGCATACAGACATAGTATGTTTCCTCTTGACCAAACAGAACAGAATCAGATGTGTAATAATATAAGAGTGACTCAGCAGTTCTAGTTATTTACCTAATAGAAATGAGTGCATATGTGTGCCAGAAGACATGTATAGGAATGTTCATAGCAGCATTGCTTGTGATAGCCAAAAACTAGAAACACCCACAGATCTAACAACAGTAGAATGGATTAATAAATTGTGGTATATTCATAAAATGCAATTTCATTCAACAACAGAAGCGAACACAGTACTGCTACACACACCACCACCAGGTAAAACTATGGCCCTCCAGCCGTCTGCTTTTTTTTGTAGATAACATTTTATTGGAATACAGCCACACCCATTTGTTCATGTATTGTCTATGGTTTCTATTACTAGGCAGCGCTGAGTAGTTCACAGTTCTGACACACTATGGCCACAGCCTAAAATATTTATTATCTGGCCCTTATGAAGAGTTTGCTGGCCTCTACTCTAGATGAGTGTTAGCTGACTCAACAACTTCAGCAAAGTTGAAGGATTAGTATTAGCCAAGGGATGAGGATGTGGGGAGTGGGAAGGACTCCTAATAGATATGAGGTAATGAGAATGTTCTAGAGTTAGATAGTCATGATGGTTGGACAACTTTGAGAATATGCTAAAAACCACAAAATGGTATACCTTAAAATGATGAATTTTATGGTATCTGAAATATAATGCAATTTTTTAAAGTTGGGTGGAAAAAAGCAGACATAAAACAATACATATTGTGTGATTCTGTTTGTGTATAGTTCAGAAGCAGAGGCCAGGCATGGTGACTCACACCCGTAATCCCAGCACTTTGGGAGGCTGAGGTGTGCCTCATCACTGGAGGTCAGGATGTCAGCCCCACAAACATGGTGAAACCCTGTCTCTACTACAAATACAAAAATTGGCCTGGCATGGTGGCACGCGACTGTAATCTCAGTTACTCAGGAGGCTGAGGCAGGAGAATTGGTTGAACCTGGGAGGTGGAGGTTGTAGTGAGCCAAGATCGTGCCACTGCACTCCAGCCTGGGCAACAGAGCGAGACTCTGTCTCAAAAAAAAAAAAAAAAAAAAAAAAAAAAAAAAAAAAAAAAGCAGAAGCTAATCTAAGATGTTAGAAGTCAGCATAGTGGCTATCTCTGCAAGGGCAAATAGCTGGAGAGCATAAGGGAGGCTTCTGGGGTGCTGATCATGTTATAATTCTTGGTGTGGGTGATGTTTACATGGGTGAGTTTACTTTGTAAAAATTATCAATTTTCTGTTTATGAATTGATACTTTATACACTAAAACAAAAGCTTCTTTTTTTTTTTTTCTTTTGAGATGGAGTCTTGCTGTGTCGCCCAGGCTGGAGTGCAGTGGCGCTATCTCAGCTTACTGCAAGTTCCGCCTCCCAGGTTCACGCCGTTCTCCTGCCTCAGCCTCCTCAATAGCTGGGACTACAGGCGCCCACCACCACGCCCGGCTAATTTTTTGTATTTTTAGTAGAGACGGTGTTTCACCATGATAGCCAGGATGGTCTTGATCTCCTGACCTCGTGATCCACCCGCCTTGGCCTCCCAAAGTGCTGGGATTACAGGCGTGAGCCACTGCGCCCGACCAAAAGCGTCTTTAAAAAAAATAAATAAATAACAGGCTAGGCATGGTGGCCTATGCCTGTAATCCCAACACTTGGGGAGGCCAAGGAGGGTAGATCACTTGAGCCCAGGAGTTCAAGACCAGCTTGAGGAATATAGTGAAACCTCATCTCTACAAAAAATTTTAAAAATTAGCTAGGCATGGTGGCATATGTCTGTGGTCCTAGCTACTCGGGAAGCTGAGGCAGGAGGATCACCTGAACCTGGGAGGTCAAGGCTGCAGTGAGTCATGATTGTGTCACTGCACTCCAGGCTGGGCAACCGAGTGAGACCCTTATTTCTCAAAAATACATAAAAATTAAGGCTCCCTTGGGAGAGAAGGCCAGAGAATTCCCTCTTACTTTACATTTCTTATTGCTTAGCAAATTAACAACTATTTTGTAAGCAATTCTGTGAAATCCAGTGTGGCTCTTTTCTTTTTTTTAGATGGAGTCTTGCTGTGTCACCCAGGCTAGAATGCAGTGGCGTGATCTCAGCTCACTGCAACCTCCACTTCCCAGGTTCAAGCAATCCTCCCACCTCAGCCTCCCAAGTAGCTGGGACTGCAGGCACGCACCACCAAGCCTGGCTAATTTTTGTATTTTTAGTAGAGAGGAGGTTTCACCATGATGGCCAGGCTGGTCTCAACTCTTGACCTCAAGTGACCTGCCCACCTCAGCCTCCCAAAGTGCTGGGATTGCAGGTGTGAGCCACTGCTCCTGGCCACTGGTAAATTGTGGCTCTTTCTTTAATGGCCTAGACACTCAACTGCACGTCATAATTAAAATTATGAGATATTTGAATACTCATACCAAAAAAATCTAAATCAGTGGTTTTCCAGTTATGTTTTTTACAAGATTGAGGTGATATTTTGTAAATTTCTACAAGAGGCCAAGTCCTTGCTTGCCTACTTTGATCAGGGTATCTCTTCTTTACGTATCTTCTATAGTTGAGTCCGTAGTCTTGTGGCTTAAAAATATTTGAAGACTGGCCGGGCGTGGTAGTTCACACCTGTAATCCCAGCAATTTGGGAGACTGAGGCAGGCAGATCACTTGAGGTTAGGAGTTCCTGACCAGCCTGGCTAACATGGTGAAACCCCATCTCTACTAAAAATACAAAGAAAAAAATTAGCCAGGCGTGATGGCGCATGCCTGTAATCCCAGGTACTTGGGAGGCTGAGGCAGGAGAATCACTTGAACCCGGGAGGCAGAGGTTGCAGTGAGCTGAGGTCACGACACTGCACTCCCAGCCTGGGCAACAGAGTGAGACTCTGTCTCAAAAAAAAAAAAAGAAAAAGAAATATATATTTGAAAAAATACATAATTTGAGTATATATATATTTGAAAATATATATATATTTGAAGACCAATGAGCTTGATTATCCAGAGAGAGATCTTGGAAGGTTTTTCCCAAGACTAATTTAGGAAGAATAGGAAAGGCAGATTAAATAAGATTAAACTGAAGTTCTCTGTTTACCCTTGCAATCATCATTTAACTTTTTAATTTACCTCAATTAAGATAAACTCTTGCTGGGTATACTGGCCCAGTCTGTAATCTCAGCACCTTGGGAGGCCCAGGCAGGAGGATTGCTTGAGGCTGGCGTTTGAGACCTGCCTGGGCAATAGTGAGACCCTGTCTGCAGAATTTTTTTTTTTTTTTTTTTTTTTAAAGATAGCCTTCTATCTATATCTTCAGGCCAGTGAAATATGGGCTTTAAAAAAGAATTCCTAGGCCAGGAGCGGTGGCTCATGCTTGTAATCCCAGCACTTTGGGAGGCTGAGGCCGGCAGATCACGAGGTCAGGAGATCAAGAACACGGTGAAACCCCATCTCTACTAAAAATACAAAAAATTAGCCGGGCATGGTGGCGGGCGCCTATAGTCCCAGCTACTCAGAGAGGCTGAGGCAGGAGAATGGCGTGAACCTGGGAGGCGGAGCTTGCAGTGAGCCGAGATCGCGCCACTGCACTCCAGCCTGGGTGACAGAACAAGACTCCATCTCAAAAAAAAAAAAAAAAAAAAATTCTTAATCTCTTTTCAAGTTGTTTAGCTTTTCTCCTTTTCTTACCAGGTGTATGTGACTGCTGAGAGCCGCTTCAGCACCTTGGCAGAGCTTGTACACCATCACTCTACAGTGGCTGATGGGCTGGTGACAACATTACACTACCCAGCACCCAAGTGTAATAAGCCTACAGTCTATGGTGTGTCCCCCATCCACGACAAATGGGAAATGGAGCGAACAGATATTACCATGAAGCACAAACTTGGGGGCGGTCAGTATGGAGAGGTTTACGTTGGCGTCTGGAAGAAATACAGCCTTACAGTTGCTGTGAAAACATTGAAGGTGGGTTGCTGAGAATTACAGTTTTCAGGCATCTTTTTCTTTTGTGCTCAATCACTTGGAAATATCAGCATGCCCTTCTTTAACTTTGGAACACTTTCCACCCACTAGTGCCAAGCACATCAGCAAATTGAGATAATTAACCCTAGTGCCATTGCTGACAATGCAGAGGTAGATTTTTCACTGCAATGCAGTGAAACCCACATGTGGGAAAGGTCTGTCTCTGGAGGCTGTTGATGTAGATCTTAGTGGGAGGTTAGAAGCAAATTAAAAGTTATAAAAGCAAAATAAGCTCTTTTGCTTCCTGAGAACGACCCCTGCTGGACAGAATTCTTGTCTGAGAGTCATGGGCCTCTTTCTTGTTCTGTCCTTTCTTTCCTTTGTTCTTGTTCCTCCTGTCTCTTTGCAGTTAGATCACTTCTTAATATTCACAGAAATCTTTTTCGTAGTACTACTATATGTCTCCTTTAAACATCCCAGTATCAAATTATAAGGTTTTCACTCACTTGATTCTCCCAGAGCCTCAGTAACTGTCTCTGGTGTATCACTTATAAGGGCTATTCTTTAGCTATAAGTAGTAGTCAGTTCTGTTTCTTAAGCATATTCTGAGTGTGAAGCAATATATAAGGCCTTGCTCTCTAAGAAGATTATGATCTAAGCAAGAAGATAAGTATGTAAGCAGCTAAGTGCTCTGTCTCGTCATTCAAAGCCTGAGATATCTGGAGAAGTAAACTATGAGAGAACTGAACTATCCAATACAGGGCTCCTGTGTTTCAGTTGATTATAGGACACGATTGCTGAATTTTGCTCCTCCTGCTAATTTTTACTCCAGGGCATTTTTCTTTCTAAGTTGGACTTCTTAAAATAATAATTATTTCAGCTGGGCGTGGTGGCTCACACCTGTAATCCCAGCAATTTGGGGAGCCCAGGTGGGCGGATCACCTGAGGTCAGGAGAGCATCCTGGCCAACATTGCAAAACCCCGTCTCTACTAAAAATACAAAAAGTAGCCAGGCATGGTCGTGCATGCCTGTAATCCCAGCTACTTGGGAGGCTGAGCCAGGAGAATTGCTTGAGCCCAGGAGGCAGAGGTTGCAGTGAGATCACACCACTTCACCCCAACCTGGGTAACAGAGCGAGACCGTGTCTCAAAAAAATAAATTAAATTAAAATAATAATTATATCTTGTAATATGCTAAAATATTCAAAAGATACTTCTTTTTACTTTTAAAGCTGAAGCTTTAGGATTGTGAGATGAATCAAATGATTTTAAGTTGAGGGTTTGTCCCTCTCGTTTTCTTCTTTCTTACCTTTCCCTTTTTCTAGGAAGATACCATGGAGGTAGAAGAATTCCTGAAAGAAGCTGCAGTAATGAAGGAAATCAAGCATCCTAATCTGGTACAACTTTTAGGTGAGGAACCTTGCCTGAACCATAGATTTCCTCCAAAAATGCTTGCCCTTTAACCCCTTGTTATCTCCAGTGCTTTTTTTTTTTTCTTTTTAAATATAGAGACAGGGTCTCGCTCTGTTGTCCAGGCTGCTGTTGACGTGATACTTCCGCCTGGGCCTTTCAATATGTTGGGATTACAGGCATGAGCCACCATGCCCCGCCTTTTTTCCTCCCCCAAACCTTTCTTTTTAGTCACCATGGTGGAAGCTCCAGGTTTGAATCCACTTCAATAAATAGTTATTTTAATCAGTAGGTTCTGTGTTTAAAAATAGCCCAAGAAACAGTGGCCTGGATTGATTTCGGTGTATAAAACTGCTCAGTTTGTACTAATTGCCCCAGATTCAAAGTTCAGAAGTGTTCAAAATGGTACTGAACCAAAAACTCATGAAATGTTTTTGCAAAATAAAGAGACATTAAACAAAGGACTGTTGAAAAGAAGCAAATTAAAAACTGTGACCACACCCATCAGTTTACCTTTACAAGCAGGAAATGCTGTATTATGTTAGATTGGCTTTTCACTGTTCAGGTCACAAAGAACTCTTATACTAAGCCTTTTTCCTTTTTTAAAATAGGGCCAGGTTTTTTTTTTCTTTTTTTGGGGGGGGGTGTGGGGGGTGTTTTTTTTGTTTGTTTTTTAAATACAGAGTCTTGCTCTGTCACCCTGGCTGGAGTGCAGTGGCATGATCCTGGCTCACTGCAACCTCCACCTCCCAGGTTCAAGCTATTCTCATGCCTCAACGTGCATCACCACGCCCAGCTAATTTTTGTAGTAGAGACAGGGTTTTGCTATGTTGGACAGTCAAGTCTTGAACTGCTGGTCTCAGGCGATCTGCCTGCCTCAACCTCCCAAAGTGCTAGGATTACAGGCATGAGCCACTGCACCCGGCCTCTTGTTGGTTTTTTATAAGGAATCTGCCATATATCAGTGAAATCCTTGACTATGGAAATGATGAAAATCATTTTGCAAAGCAGTATTGAAGGTGGGGCTCACATAGTCTTCAGCATGTGCACAATTGCTATTACTTTTGAATAAGTATTGTTAGCCTGCAGTTGAGGAGGAGAATCATGGGCCATGTGCAAAACTCTAGACATGTTGGTTTTCTTGGCCCCTTATAGAATTAATACAGGTAACTCTGCTTTTGCTCAAATAGACAAATACTCAGAGGCATATGAATTCCCAGAGAACAATACAGTGAAAGCAAGGACTCCCTTATAAACCAGCTTCTTAGTTTTTGCTTATTAATTTCAGAGAACGTGGTGGTAAGAAGGGAAAAGATTACTGCCGAACTAGACCTGAAAAATTGTCAAATTATTCTTGGCCAAAGTGGTTTGGAGTGTTTGAATGTACGCTAATAAAAACAAGCACTATTCTTCAACTTTTAGGTGTG
Source organism: Pan troglodytes (assembly GCF_028858775.2). Classification (NCBI taxonomy): domain Eukaryota; kingdom Metazoa; phylum Chordata; class Mammalia; order Primates; family Hominidae; genus Pan; species Pan troglodytes. The sequence continues at coordinate 70,002,247 of NC_072398.2, forward strand.
TGTACTTTGGAGCCACCATTTTACATTGTGACTGAATACATGCCATACGGGAATTTGCTGGATTACCTCCGAGAATGCAACCGAGAAGAGGTGACTGCAGTTGTGCTGCTCTACATGGCCACTCAGATTTCTTCTGCAATGGAGTACTTAGAGAAGAAGAATTTCATCCATAGGTGTGTAAAACTTACCTCTGACCAACCATGAAGCCATCTTGCTTGACATGCAGATAAAAGGAGGAATGTGAGAACCTTCCCAGAAAATTTCAGATGATTCAAGAAAGTAATTTTGTATTTCACAGGGCCCATTATAATGTCACTTCTAACTTGTAAACCTACTGTACTCTGATTAAAGTATTAATAAGGGGCCTTTGCTATTCTCAAACCTGAGAACTCTCTTAAAAAAAATAATTGCAATAGTGATGGGGTCTTGCTATGTTGACCAGGCTGGTCTCAAACTACTGTCCTCAAGTGATCTTCCCATCTTAGCCTTCCAAAGTGCTGGGATTATAGGTGTGAGCCACCATGCCTGGCCAGAGAGCTCTCTTTATTTTGCCAGCACTGTATCCAAGATCCTTTTTCACCATCTGGTGGCTTTTTTTTTTTTTTTTCCTTCTTGAGACAGGCTGGCTCCATCGCCCAGGCTGGAATGCAGTGATGCGATCTTAGCTTACTGCACCCTCAGCCTCCTGAGTAGCTGGGATTACAGGAATATGCCACCATGCCCGGCTAAGTGTTTTTTTATGGTTTTTGTTTGTTTGTTTGTTTTTTGTTTTTTTTTGTAGACTGGGTTTCGCCATGTTGCCCCGGCTGGTCCTGAACTCTTGAGCTCAGGAGATACACCCACCTTGGCCTCCCAAAGTGCTAGGATTACAGGCGTGAGCCACCACACCTGGCCTAGTGGCTGAATTTTTAAAATAGTTTTCTGCGTTAGTAAATAACTTAGTCTTGTAGAAAAGCATCTATTGCTCACCTATCCCAGTGTACTTACAAATAGGGACCCATTTTATAAAGCCTGCTTTATTCCGCATCTTGATGAATGCTCTACAGTGACATATCATTAGTGGCTTTCTAAGGTGTTAGTGATTATCAGAAGATACTACCATATTTGTCAGCACTTACTTAACTCTGCCTATAACACAAAGAACCAAGAATAGAGTGTTCATGACCATTTTCCTCACCATCTGAATGGAATCACATTAGGGTTCTCTTTCCCACAGAGATCTTGCAGCTCGTAACTGCCTAGTGGGAGAAAACCATGTGGTAAAAGTGGCTGACTTTGGCTTAAGTAGATTGATGACTGGAGACACTTATACTGCTCATGCTGGAGCCAAATTTCCTATTAAGTGGACAGCACCAGAGAGTCTTGCCTACAATACCTTCTCAATTAAATCTGACGTCTGGGGTAAGGTTGAAAGGGACTTTTTTCTGTGTCATTTTATTTTATTTTTTTTTATAAATGCCTTGATTCTTTAGAGCTTCTCTTATGATGTTCAGTATCCTCTACCTTTACCTGCCATTCTTCTTCAGTTATTCAGCAAGCATTTGTTAAATACCTCCTATCTGCCAGGACTGTGTTAAGAACTTTGCATAAGCAGAAGTATAGGCCTGGTGTGGTGGCTCACGTTTGTAATTATAGCACTTTGGGCCGAGATGGGTGGATCACTTGAGGTCAAGAGTTCGAGACCAGCCTGGCCAACATGGTGAACTCCCATCTCTACTAACTACAAAAATTAGCCAGGCGTGGTGGCATGCGCCAGTAATCCCAGCTATTCAAGAGGCTGAAGGCTGAGGCAGGGGAATTGCTTGAGCCTGGAGGGCAGAGGTTGCAGTGAGCCAAGATGGCGCCACTGCACTCCAGCCTGGGCAATAGAGCGAGACTCTGTCTAAAAAGAAAAAAAAAAAAAAAAAAAGTATAAAGAAGAAAGTTTAGGGCCAGGCACGGTGGCTCATGCCTGTAATCCCAGCACTTTGGGAGGCCGAGGCAGGTGGACCACCTGAGGTCGGGAGTTTGAGACCAGCCTGACCAACATGGAAAAACCCTGTGTCTACTAAAAATACAAAATTAGCTGGGTGTGGTGATGCATGCCTGTAATCCCAGCTACTTGGGAGGCTGAGGTAGGAGAATCACTTGAACCCGGGAGGTGGAGGTTGCGGTGAGCTGAGATCACACCATTGTACTCCAGCCTGGGCAACAAGAACAAAACTCTGTCTCAAACAAAAAAAAAAAAGAAAGAAGAAAGTTTTAAAAAAGAAGTCCCTGCCTTCAGAGAGCTCACAGTCTAGATCTCTTATTGCATTGGAGTGCTAATGATCCTCCCTCTGTAAAGCATCCTATTTCCACATTAGGTTTTTTGTTTTTATTTTTGAGACAGAGCCTTGCTCTGTTGTCCAGGCTGGAGTGCAGTGGCACAATCTCAGCTCACTGCAACCTCCCATCTCCCAGGTTCAAGCGATTCTCCTGCCTCAGCCTCCAGAGTTGCTGGGACTACAGGCATGCATCACCATGCCCGGCTAATTTTTGTCATAGTAGTAGAGATGAGGTTTCGCCATGTTGGCCGGGCTGGTCTCGAACTCCTGACCTCAAATGATCCACCTGCCTTGGCCTCCCAAAGTGTTGGGATTACAGGCATGAGCCACTGTGCTCAGCCTCACATTAGGTTTTATCACTCATTTGCAGAGTACTGTGACACAGAGCTTTTTTTTTTTTCGAGGGAAGTGTGATGAGGTTTCCTCTAGAATTTGTCCTAATTGATCTGGTTTCTGCTGCTCTGAGAGGTAATATGATTTGGTTGAAGCTTAGTAGACTGAACAATCTGGAAATTTGGATTGTGGACCAATAGAAATAGTCATAGGATTCTAAGTCATTTTTTACTGGAAACCTCAAACTCAAATAACTGAGACAAAATCAAACAAATTTTTGTCTGCTCTGAATTTTATCTGATTTTAAATGAATCCATTTTTATTTTACTCCTCTTGTATTAGCTGACTTTAAAACTGTTATGCTTCTTAGATACAGTGGTTCTCCTTTATCCTCAGGAGAATACATTCTAAGACCCCCCTTGGATGCCTGAAACCAAGGATAGTGTCAAGCCCTGGATATATAATCTTTTTTTGATCTGATAACCGAGAGGTCTTCTCAGTGACTAAGGGGTGGGTAGCATCTACGGTGTGGATATGTTGAGTAAAAGGATGATTTATGTGCGAGGCGGGAAGGAGAAGCATGGCTTGAGAGTTCATCATGCAACTCAAGGCAGCATGCAATTTAAAACTTTAGAATTGTTTATTTCTGGAATTTTCTATTTAATATTTTTGGACCTTGGTTGACTGTGAGTAGCTGAAACTGTGGGAAGTGAAACCATGGATAAGGGGTGACTACTGTATATCAAAAACTTTTCTAAGAATAGTTGGATTATGCCTCAGACTTCTTAAATGGTCATAGTTTATTTTCCCTCATTACAGTAAAGGAAATCTAAATAAAAATTGGGAAATTTAAATAAAACTGTCTTGAGATTATCTGCAGCATTCCTGTTGCAAATATTTTAGACGGTCAAGTCATGCTGTAAGAATTGATAAAAGAGTATATTATATGTTAATGTTGTTGTAACAGTGTGTGAATGTTACCTAAAATATGAAAGAGAATCACCTAATTATGTAAAATAAATAATCGGAGAAGAAACACTAAGTGCTTTTTTTAATTCCTTATGCAGCTTTTGGGGTATTGTTGTGGGAAATTGCTACCTATGGAATGTCACCATATCCAGGTATTGACCTGTCTCAGGTCTATGACCTACTAGAAAAAGGATATCGAATGGAACAGCCTGAGGGATGCCCCCCTAAGGTTTATGAACTTATGAGAGCATGTGAGTATTTTTGCATGTTTTAATTTTGAAGGCATAAGCTAGCAGTTCAGAATAGTTAACAAAATTAGAAACATTTTTCCTCTCAGTGTTGTTAGATTGAATCCAGCCTCATGACATTTAAAGAGTTTATCATTGATCAGCCAGTTGTCATATCATATACCATTGAATCTTACTGGAATCCTAAGCATAGTTGTTATGGCCCAAATATTGACCCAGTTTCTCAGAGACATTTGCATATTTAATAAGATAAGAAATTGAGTTTAGAGATTAAGGTGGGGAGGGCCGTTTTCAACTAGATAAAAATGATTGCTAAAGACTATGAAGAATGCATAAAAATAACCTCTGTGGTAGATAAACAGAAGCATCCGATTGCTTGCAGATGAAAAAGTAGGAAAGTGAATAGTGGATTAAATTGCAGGGTTTTGTTTGTTTATTTTTGTTGTTGTTTTTCAAACACTCTTGCTTTGTTGCCCAGGCTGGAGTGCAGTGGTGATTTCGGCTCACTGAAACCTCTACCTCCTGGGTTCAAGTGATTCTCATGCCTCAGCCCCTCAGTAGCTGGAACCACAGGCACGCACACCATGCCCAGCTAATTTTTTTTTTTTTGAGACGGACTCTCGCTATGTTGCCCATGCTGGAGTGCAGTGGCACAATCTTTGCAACCTCCGTCCCCCAGGTTCAAGCGATTCTCCTGCCTCAGCCTTCCAAGTTGCTGGGATTACAGGCACCTGCCACCACGCCTGGCTAATTTTTGTATTTTTGGTAGAGATGGGGTTTTGCCATGTTGGCCAGGCTGGTCTCGAACTCCTAACCTCAAGTGATGCGCCCGCCTTAGCCTCCCAAAGTGCTGGGATTACAGGCATGAGCCACCACGCCCGGCCTAATTTTTGTTTGTTTATTTATTTATTTATTTATTTTTTGAGACGGAGTCTCGCTCTGTCGCCCAGGCTGGAGTGCAGTGGCGCGATCTCGGCTCACTGCAAGCTCCGCCTCTCGGGTTGATGCCATTCTCCTGCCTCAGCCTCCTGAGTAGCTGGGACTATAGGCGCCGGCCGCCACCACGCCCGGCTAATTTTTTTTGCATTTTTTAGTAGAGACGGGGTTTCACCGTGTTAGCCAGGATGGTCTCCATCTCCTGACCTTGTGATCCACCTGCCTTGGCCTCCCAAAGTGCTGGGATTACAGGCTTGAGCCACAGCGCCCGGCCTGTACTTTTAGTAGAGACAAGGTTTCACCATGTTGGCCAGGCTGGTCTCGAACTCCTGGTCTCAAGTGATCTGCCCGACTCAGTCTCCCAAAATGCTGGGATTACAGATGTGGGCCACCAGGCCTGGTCCTAATTGCAGTTGTGTTTGAACATAAGTCTGTGTTGTTTCCTCATTGAACATTGACGTTCTCTGTTGCACTTTGTCAAAAATGAACTCTGAGATCCTCCTTTTTGATATCCTTTTATATTTCTGAATATATACAGTTGATTATATGGTTAGGCTGAGTTTGAAGACAGGTTTTACTTCTTTTATTTTCAAGTGGAAGAAAACTTGCCATTTTCTAAAACATCTCCTTGTTTCTCCTCATCCTTTTATTAGAGGGAATAGGAGCTGAGGCTAAATCGAAGCACCAGCCTTAGAAAGTGGGTTAATGGCCAGGTGCAGTGGCTCACACCTGTAATTCTAGCAGTTTGGGAGGCCGAAGTGAGCAGATTCCTTGAGCTCAGGAGTTCAAAAGCAACCTGAGCAATGTGGCAAAATCCCATCTACATAAAAAATACAGTAGCTTGAGATCACTGTGTGTGCTCACTTTGGCTGGGTGCAGTGGCTCAAGCCTGTAATCCCAGCGCTTTGGGAGGCTGAGGCGGGTGGATCACCTGAGGTCAGGGGTTCGACACCAGCATGGCCAACATGGCGAAACCCCTGTCTACTAAAAATACAAAAATTAGCCGGACGTGGTGGCGTGCGCCTGTAGCCCCAGCAAATCGTGAGGCTGAGGCTGGAGAATCACTTGAACCCAGGAGGCAGAGGTTGCAGTGAACCGAGATCGCGCCACTGCACTCCAGCCTGGGTGACAGAGTTAGATTCCGTCTCAAAAAAAAAAAAAAAAAATTAGCTGGGCGTGGTGTTGCACACCCATAGTCCCAGCTACTTGGGGAGCTGAGGCAGGAGGATTGTTTGAACCCAGGAGGTCAAGGCTGCAGTGAGTTGAGATCATGCCAGCTGCACTCCAGCCTGGGTGACAAAGCAAGACCCTGTCTCAAAGAAAAAGAAAAAAGGAATTTAGAAAGTGGGTTCATTATACCTCTGAGTCTAGAGCTGAGAAGTGGCTATGTTGCTATCATTGTGAACATGCTGTAACTGTACTTTAATAAGTGTGCGTCATGATGCATAGAACTCAGTATTAGATACACCACTGGATATTGAATTTCTGCAAGGAGTTTTAAATATTTTTTCTTCTGTTACATAGGCTGGAAGTGGAGCCCTGCCGATAGGCCCTCTTTTGCTGAAACACACCAAGCTTTTGAAACCATGTTCCATGACTCCAGCATTTCTGAAGGTGAGAATCTGTTGGATTTACTGTTGGTGACTAATTCTGGGTAGTGGTGGTGGTGGTGATAATGGTAATTACATTTCAAAAATGATCAACTTTTGTAGTTTGAGACTCTGTTTCAACTTTTAACTACAAGGACATTGCATCAGAGTATAGTTTATAATAGTGAGAAATTATGAACAACTTAAATATCTAGTGGACTGTAAATTATTACAACCATATAGCCGAATATTTAAAATGATATTCATATATATACTTTTTTTTTTTTTTGAGATGGAGTCTCACTCTATCACCCAGGCTGGAGTGCAGTGGTGTGATGTCAGCTTACTGCAACCTCCACCTCCCAAGTTCAAGCAATTCTTGTGCCTCAGCCTCCTGAGTAGCTGGGATTGCAGGCACCTGCTACCACACCTGGCTAATTTTTGTTATTTTTAGTAGAGATGGGGTTTCGCCATGTTGGCCAGACTGCTCTCGAACTCTTAACCTTAAGTGATCCACCCACCTCAGCCTCCCAAAGTGCTGGAATTACATGTGTGAGCCACAGCGCCCGGCCTTCTTGGATATATTGACATGGAAAGGAGTTAAAGGTTAACTTTAACTTAGTAAACGAGGATATCCATATGTCCAATAACCATGTTTAACATTACTCATCATAGAGAAATACAAAATAAAACCACACTGAGATACCAATCCACAGCCTACCAAAAAGGCTAAAATTAAAATCAGGCTTGGCAGGCACAGCGGCTCACACCTGCAATCCCAGCACTTTGGGAGGCCAAGGTAGGTGGATCAGTTGGGGTCAGCAGTTGGAGACTAGCGTGGCCAACATGGTGAAACCCTGTCTCTACTAAAAATACAAAAACTAGCGAGGCGTGATGGCAGGCGCCTGTAATCCCAGCTACTTGGGAGGCTGAGGCAGGAGGATCACTTGAACCCGGGAGACGGAAGTTGCAGTGAGCTGAGATCGCACCTCTGCACTTTAGGCTGGGCAACAGAGCAAGACTCCCTGTCAAAAAAAAAAAAAAGACTGGGCACTGTGGTTCACACCTGTAATCCCAGCACTTTGGGAGGCTGAGGCGGGTGGATCACAAGTTCCGGAGTTCGAGACCAGCCTGGCCAACATGGTGAAACCCCATCTCTACTGAAAATACAAAGAATAGCTGGGTGTGGTGGCGGGCTCCTGTAATCCCAGCTATTTGGGAGGCTGAGACAGGAAAATCGTTTGAACATCGGAGGCAGAGGTTGCAGTGTGCTGAGATCACGCCATTGCACTCCAGCCTGGGCAACAGGGTGAGACTCCATCTGCAAAAAAAAAAAAAAAGCCAAAAATAATAACATCAAATTTTAGCAAGCATGCAGAGTAACCACAGCTTTCATGCGAAATAGTATCGCTATTTGGGGACAGGTTGGCAGGGCCTAATAAACCTGAATACACGTATACCCTGTGATCCACCAGTTCTCCTACATTGTGCCAATCAGACGTGCATAACATTGTGAACCAAAAGACACATAGCAGGATGATGCTAGCAACGTATTCATAGTAACTCCAAAATGGAAACAACCTAAACATCCATCAAGAGGAGAACAGGTGGATTGTGGTATATTCACACGTTGGCATGCTACACAGCAATGAGAACCCCTGCCACATGCAGCAGCATGGACGAATCTACACACATGATACTGGGCGAAAGAAGCCAGACAAAAGAGTACATACTTTATGATTCCGTGTATGTATTTTAGTACTCTACTTGCCAGTTCTTTCTCAGTTGTGTGCCTTTTCTGAAAAGAACTCCCTTTTTCTGCTATGAAATTGTTCTTTTTATCGGTCCCCTTGTCTTCCTCACAGAGGTAGCTGAGGAGCTTGGGAGAGCCGCCTCCTCGTCATCTGTTGTTCCGTACCTGCCCCGGCTACCTATACTTCCTTCCAAGACTCGGACACTGAAGAAACAGGTGGAGAACAAGGAGAACATTGAAGGGGCACAAGATGCCACAGAAAATTCTGCTTCCAGTTTAGCACCAGGTATGGGTCCCTTAGCAGGTAGAATCAAAATAGAAACTGCCTTGTTTAAAGAAGCATGGGGTGTGAGGCTTTTATGTCCACTTCCATGCCCGTCCTCCCTGGGGAAAGCATGGCGTCTCTTTTACCCACCCATGAAGCCCTTGGCTATCCATCCAACATACAACTCTGGCTCCAGTTTCATCTCTGTACCCCTGGGTTCCCAAGTATGTATCATCTTTACAGTTCCGTCAAAAACTTCGCTGAACCCGATAGAGGAGAAGAGGTTGCGCAGTGGTTTTTAAAGAAAGGATGAGTGTTGAGGTAATAACCAGCAGGTTATCTCCTCCCCCATTTTTTTTTTCTTTTTTTTTTTTGAGACGAAGTCTCACTGTGTCGCCCAGGCTGGAGTACAGTGGTGCGATCTCGGCTTACTGCAAGCTCCGCCTTCTGGGTTCACGCCATTCTCCTGCCTCAGCTTCCCGAGTAGCTGGAACTACAGGCGCCCGCCACCACGCCCAGCTAATTTTTTGTAGTTTTAGTAGAGATGGGGTTTCATCATGTTAGCCAGGATGGTCTTGATCTCCTGACCTCCTGATCCTCCTGCCTCAGCCCCCCAAAGTGCTGGGATTACAGGCGTGAGCCACCGTGCCCGGCCTCCTATCTTCCCCCATTTTTAACTCACATCACATTTGGAACACCAGTCACTGTGAAATGATAATGTATTTATTATTTGCTTCTGAGTCCTGCCAACACCTGACCTTTGATAAATGCTGACAAAACTCATAATGCAGCCTCGGTAACTCAAATGTAATAGATTCACTTCTTGTCTTTTAAGTTACTGATCGGCCATTTCTCATCAGGGTTCTTCAGAGGTGCACAGGCCTCTAGTGGATCCCCAGCACTGCCTCGAAAGCAAAGAGACAAGTCACCCAGCAGCCTCTTGGAAGATGCCAAAGAGACATGCTTCACCAGGGATAGGAAGGGGGGCTTCTTCAGCTCCTTCATGAAGAAGAGAAATGCTCCTACACCCCCCAAACGCAGCAGCTCCTTCCGAGAAATGGAGAATCAGCCCCATAAGAAATACGAACTCACGGGTAACTTCTCATCTGTTGCTTCTCTACAGCATGCTGATGGGTTCTCTTTCACTCCTGCCCAGCAAGAGGCGAATCTGGTGCCACCCAAGTGCTATGGGGGGAGCTTTGCACAGAGGAACCTCTGTAATGACGACGGTGGTGGGGGTGGGGGCAGTGGCACTGCTGGGGGTGGGTGGTCTGGCATCACAGGCTTCTTTACACCACGCTTAATCAAAAAGACACTGGGCTTACGAGCAGGTAAACCCACAGCCAGTGATGACACTTCCAAGCCTTTTCCAAGGTCAAACTCTACATCTTCCATGTCCTCAGGGCTTCCAGAGCAGGATAGGATGGCAATGACCCTTCCCAGGAACTGCCAGAGGTCCAAACTCCAGCTGGAAAGGACAGTGTCCACCTCTTCTCAGCCAGAAGAGAATGTGGACAGGGCCAATGACATGCTTCCAAAAAAATCAGAGGAAAGTGCTGCTCCAAGCAGGGAGAGACCAAAAGCCAAGTTATTGCCCAGAGGAGCCACAGCTCTTCCTCTCAGAACACCCTCTGGGGATCTAGCCATTACAGAGAAGGACCCTCCAGGGGTGGGAGTGGCTGGAGTGGCAGCTGCCCCCAAGGGCAAAGAGAAGAATGGTGGGGCACGACTTGGGATGGCTGGAGTTCCAGAGGATGGAGAGCAGCCGGGCTGGCCTTCTCCAGCCAAGGCTGCCCCCGTCCTCCCAACCACTCACAACCACAAAGTGCCAGTCCTTATCTCACCCACTCTGAAACACACTCCAGCTGACGTGCAGCTCATTGGCACAGACTCTCAGGGGAATAAATTCAAGCTCTTATCTGAGCATCAGGTCACATCCTCTGGAGACAAGGACCGACCCCGACGGGTAAAACCAAAGTGTGCCCCACCCCCACCACCAGTGATGAGACTACTGCAGCATCCGTCCATCTGCTCAGACCCTACAGAAGAGCCGACTGCCCTAACTGCAGGACAGTCCACGTCAGAAACACAGGAAGGAGGAAAGAAGGCAGCTCTGGGCACAGTGCCCATCAGTGGGAAAGCTGGGAGGCCAGTGATGCCTCCACCTCAAGTGCCTCTGCCCACATCTTCCATCTCGCCAGCCAAAATGGCCAACGGCACAGCAGGTACTAAAGTGGCTCTGAGAAAAACCAAACAGGCCGCTGAGAAAATCTCAGCAGACAAAATCAGCAAAGAGGCCCTGCTGGAATGTGCTGACCTACTGTCCAGTGCAATCACGGAACCTGTGCCCAACAGCCAGCTGGTAGACACTGGACACCAGCTGCTTGACTACTGCTCAGGCTATGTGGACTGCATCCCTCAAACTCGCAACAAATTTGCCTTCCGAGAGGCTGTGAGCAAACTGGAACTCAGCCTGCAGGAGCTACAGGTTTCTTCAGCAGCTGCTGGTGTGCCCGGGACAAACCCTGTCCTTAATAACTTATTGTCATGTGTACAGGAAATCAGTGATGTGGTGCAGAGGTAGCCACTGTTAGCCTGGTGGGAAAATGCACACATTTCTGAGGGGAGAGGGAAAAGGACTTGTTTTCCTGTGTTCTTGTTTTCAGAAAATGAAAGACTCATACTTGAGTGTGTTTATGTGAAGTACCTCAGATCCCTGAGTTCTCACGTTTACAGTTTCATCTCAAAAATAAGCAAACCACATAAGTATAGGAGAGGTAAATTAAGTGGGGGCAAGGCAGTAGTGGACAGGGTTGGAAACTGCACTGGAAAATAGGGAACATGTGTATGTCATAAGGAAGGCAATGCAGCCCATCCCTACCTGGAATGCTGGGAAGTGCTAGGCAGGGCTGCTCTCAGCAAGACTGCAGCAGCTGCACCCAGACCTGGGGCTCTGGTAGGTACTAATGGTGATTATGCTCCAATTTACCTAATGAATTTGGTGGGACGGCAGAAAAGAAAGCTGGGAATGTACCAAGAGAAATTTTTGTTCAGGGCTGTTGGCCTTGCTTCCACAAGGCCATTGCTGCTGTAATAAGAACTGCAAATCAGAGTGCTACAACATAAAACTGGGAAATATGGCCCTATCTGAATGCCTCTGTCCTATTTTCCGCTGGTGTATCAGTTAGTGCAGGAAGTAAAGAATGCTGGAAAGTTGAATCAGAGATTGAAAACCTTCTAAAATCTTACACAGATTAGCAGAAGTCACTTCTCCCAGTCTGGTATATTATTTCATAATGGACCAGGATCGGCTTCCTGCCTGTTGGTGGCTATCTGTAAACCATAAGTACAGGGGTCTCCCTAGTGGTTCTTCTCCTTCTTTTGCTGGGCAGGCTGTCTTCCTTTATTCCTGGTAGCATTCAGAGCATTAACCAGTGTTGATTTTGAAAATAGTACTCCCTACAGGTTCTCACAAAGGAATGAATCCTGTTCTGATACAGTTCCCCTGCATACTGACATACTGGCCAAGGACTTGAGCAGCTGTGTATTTTTCTTTATCAACTAAAATACCAGGGAGATGGTCTTTTCTTGAAACCCAGTGGCCTGTGTGTGACTGAGAGGAAAAGCTGGCTTGGTCCTAATGGCTGTTTCTCTGTACCTTTCCCCTCCCTTACCACCTTAAGCCCAATCCAGGTAGAGAATAGGGAGAGGCATTCTCCTCTCTATGGATTTGAAGTGAATCACCCCCACATTATTCTCACATGCTTTTCTTCTCTCACATATTCCTCCCTACTCCCCCACCCAATCGTTGTGCTTATTTGTACAGATCTTATTGGGAATATTCTTTATTTATTTTGTCATTTCACTTCTATTTTAAGAATGCATAATTGAAGGAGTAGTCATTTTCAGGGAGCACCAGGTAGACCCTGGGAACCTAATGACTTAATCCTTAAATATGTTTTGCCCTTGAAAAATAGGCCTTTTCCTTCCTTACTTAGTTATAATTGTGGAAGCTAATTAGGATGGCATGGAAGTGAATCTAATGAGTTAGGTATTATTAATGTTCTTGGTATCGGGTCTAATTCCAGTTACTGCTTCATTCTCTTTTTAAAGCTTTATGAATACTTCCCCCATCCTCCCCAAGGAGAGCTCAATACACACATATTTTTATTTTATTCTCTCAAAGGAATATTAGCTTAGGAAGATAGGAATTCAACATTGAGCACTGAGTTTTCTTCTGGCTCTGTCATTGATACACTGTCAAACCACAGCCTCATCTCTTAATCTATTCAATTAAGGTAACAGTACATGTTCTCAAGGGTGTTGCAAGTAAGTGTGCAGCTATCCCTTGGAGAGCCTCTCTGGAAAGCTCTTTTAGTGCAGTGTTGTTATGCTGAATTGTTTTCCATTATCTTATTTGCTGAGTAGAAAATATTAATGAAATTAAGAATTGTTGAGATTATATGAATTGGGCTAGAATACTAAGGGGAAAACTATGTTTTGAATAGAGTTTGGCATTTTTGACCAAGAACAAAATTGAGTTTTCATTGGAAAGAAAGGAAACCTTGATTCTTACCATTGCTGCTCCAAAGGAGGCCCAGGTTAAGAGGATTAGAGGAGACACGCGGTGCTGGGCATTCCTGGCAGGTGTTGGGTGATCCCCGCAGTATGTCACCTGCAGTTGCAGCACAGGCAGCTAGTGATTGGGTTCATCTCCTCCTAGTGGTTGGAAGAGAACTCAGATGTAAAAACCAGCAGTCCTTCTCCCACCTTCTTTCCTGCCATTCTTGCTCATCATACATGTCCGTACACTTGAAGAACTCGTTTTAGCAGCTAGCCTTTTAAGGTCGAGGATGGGAAAGCTAAAACTGTAGAATATTATTATGCTGCTTTTTAGGTTTATCCCTGTTGTTGTGGGATGCAAGTTAAGGGATTGTAATTGTTTTTCAGGGTTTTTTTGTTTTTTAAGCAAGGGCTCTATTTTCCCTTGAGAGTTCTGGAACTAAGCCTTGGAGAAACACTACTGAGTGTATTTAGGCTCCCTGGTTTTCTTGCCCAACAACAATCTGAAGGGTAGGGGGTGGGGGCTGTGTCTTACTCAGGGGCAGCACCTAGCTGTCTTGCCTACAGTGGGTGCACAATATATAAATGGAATTGATTTTTGTCAACACTGTCAAGAGTGGCATTGACTATTGGAGCACACCCCGTCCACATGATGCTTGAACTATGTAACTTCAGGGGTTGAGGGCTCAAGGTTCAGGTTAAAGAGGCACTGTCAACTTACTATACAAGCATAATTTAGGTTTTTCCTTTTTCTACTTGAAAAGGACCAGCTTAAACACAAACCCTTATGTAAATTAAAAGGTTTGAATCCAAAGCAGAGAGAACTGCTTCTGGAAAAGTGTAGTTTAATTTTAACTATTCTAAAAGCAATGAGCAAAGGCCCTTGTCCAAGGCGTTGACAGTTTTCTAAAGTGGTTATGCTGTATATCTGGATGCATGCCTTTGGGCTGCCACTGCTTGATTCCTTTCATGTACAGATAATATTACTTCAGTTTAGATTTCCCACTTTAAAATGCAGTGATTTGTGTTGAATACATCTTGATTGTGCTTCACCTAAAGTATTTTCTTAAAAGGCTTTGTGTAAAATTTAAATGTATATATTTTCCTGTAGACTTCCATCATGATTTTCAGAGATTAGCCTTAAAAAATTTGGCCCTAAGAAATTCATTCAGTGTTTTTCTAGATGACCTCTGTACATAGAGGTCATTATAGTGGAGACCCTTTACCAGCAGCATTTTAAGATTTAAATTAGATAGAAAGTTTCTTAGGATTCAACTGAAAGTTGGCTAGTAAAATATGTCCCAGGTAATAAAGCATGCTGACTTTGCTAAGGCACTGCCCATTTTTATTTAACTAAAGTCATGGAGATTTTGAGTTTAAGGGATGCAGTATAGATAGTGGTTTAGTGTTTAGGCTCTAATGCCAGTCTAAAAGGCAAGTCATTTAACCTTGGGAGCCTCAGTTTCCTCACTGTAAAACAGGGATAATAATAGTAACTACCTCAGGGTTGTTATAAGGATTAAATGAGATGATATTTGTAAGATACTTAGCTCAAGTGCCTGGCACACAATGAGCACAATCTATAAATGTTCTACTACTACTATTATTAACACCTAGTCTAGGGATGCACAGCAGAATCCCCTAGGGTTAAAAAACAAAACAAAACAAACAAAAAAAAACTGACGGAATAGCCCTACTCCAGATCAGAATTCCCAATGGGCTGGGGTCTCGGCCAGTGTATTCTCCAGTAATCTCGCCAGGTGTTTGAAACACCCAGTGCTATCTGAAAACTATCAGTACCCCAACCCTTTTCTTTATAAATTAAGAAACTAGCAGAAGATGGTTAAGTTACTTGCCTATTGTCTCAGAACGGTTAATTAGTGGCAGAGCCAAGGCTAGAATTCAAGTCTCTTGACTTTATGGTTGTGGGGTCTTTCCACCATACCTGCTGCCATGTGAGACACTGCAAAAAAGTGGCTCAGACCGACAATCAGCCTGTGTGGTGCTGCACACTTTCTAAAGCACATGCTCCTGACACTTTGACCTTAAGGGGCTTGAATGTGGAGTAATGGGAACACAAGCCAAGCAAGCACTCAGTAGAATTCAGTCATTTAAAAAATTCTATGGGGTCATTCTTTTGGACAGACCTCAGCAACACAGCAATGTGCACTTTGTAGTAAAGAAATACCAACTTGAGTTTTTAAAAAACCTAGTTAGTCGTACATTCCCTTTTCTTTAAAAAAACTTTATTGTTCACATTATTTTAATGACTATGAGATAATGTATATGAGAGCACTTTGAGAAAATATCAACTGTAATATAACTATAAGGTTGTAGTATTGTCTGTTTAAAAGATAAGACAGTTGATTCAATGTGGATGGACCCTGTGGGGTACCTGAAAATGTAGATACGTAAGAATCACCTCTGTCATTTATCACATTTAGAAATATGAAGCTGCTTAACAAGTATGAGCAGATATAGCAAGTGTTTGCTAAAGTTGTAGTTCAGAGCTGAATTACTTCAGGAAACTCGGGACCAACCTTTTGGTTTAATTCCGATCTTTAAAAAGTAAGAATGTGTACTCACTCCAGAACACAGAAGCTCTTCCAGGGACCTTGACTCAAGAAGGATGAGGCCCTCTTACTCTTCTCCATTTATCTACTATATGCTTGGCCATTTATCCTAAATGTGGTGGGAACAGACTTGTTATCTGTTGATGTTGACAGTGTCTTTTTTAACCTATGTCCTGCATAGTTTTGTTAGGTTTACAGGGGGAGGTGGATGGCCATAAAACCAGTGCACTTTGGGAATTACTTTTCTAGGATTTCCTACCAGTTATAAATGACATTGACATTTGTCATCTTTTTTTTCTTTTTCTAAAAAGAATAGCTGAATTTAATTCACCTATTATAAAATACTCAAAAGTAAATTGCATTGGTGGCCACTTTTGAATTATAGCTACATTTCATTATGACCCCTTCTGCTCCCTTCCATTTTGCTACTGATGTCATTCTTGTTATCAGGCTGTGCCCCTACCAGGAGTTCATATTGGGTTGACGGGGTTATCTGTATTTTTGTTCTTGATTTTTGAGTTTCATCATCTTGCATTAAATTGTTCCACCTGGATTTGGGGTTCATCTCTGTGCCCTAAGGATCTGCTATGACCAATCCTCTTTTTGTAGGTGGGTCTCTGGCTTAAGTATTGATAGGCTTCAGCGGTTTGTGTCTCTGTCTTAGCTTGTATCAAGCCAGTAGTAGCTCACTTCCTTTGTAAATTCCTGCCTCAGTCTGGGATCCGTAGGAGTATGTGAGAACTTCTGAAACGTCTCCAACTCTTAACAGTCAAGATATCTATATCATTTGGATAGAGTTCTGGTTTTCCAACTACTAGACTTAAAGTAATTCTGGCCGGGCGCGGTGGCTCACGCCTGTAATCCCAGCACTTTGGGAGGCCGAGGCGGGTGGATCACGAGGTCAGGAGATCGAGACCATCCTGGCTAACATGGTGAAACCCCACCTCTACTAAAAATACAAAAAATTAGCTGGGTGTGGTGGCGAGCGCCTGTAGTCCCAGCTACTGGGGAGGCTGGGCAGGAGAATGGCGTGAACCCAGGAGGCAGAGCTTGCAGTGAGCCCAGATCGCGCCACTGCACTCCAGCCTGGGTGACAGCGAGACTCCATCTCAAAAAAAAAAAAAAAAAAAGAAATTCTAATGCAAAGCTTGCTTTTTTTTTCTTTTTTCCAGCAAGCCAGTAGTAATAGTTATTGTTACTTGCTCTGTTCAGCACAACTGTAGTTCACTTGAACTTCACTGTCATTCCCTACGCTCCTCTGTTACTGAGAAGCATGGGTGGGATTCAGGGCTGTGGGACAAGCTACAGCCTACTCTGGAGCACTCACCCCCATGACTCAGTCCAGCCTGTCTCTTGGGAAGTTTATTGCAATGTCCAGAAGGATGAATTTCTGCTTTTCATGCCACCTCTCTGAGGTATGTATTCTATCTTGAGTATGTACAAGATGATACGTTTTGGCTGGGCACAGTGGCTCGTGCCTGTAATCCCAGCGCTTTGGGAGACCAAGATGGACGGATCACTTGAGGTCAGGAGTTTGAGACCAGCCTGGCCAACATGGTGAAACCCCGTCTCTACTAAAAATATAAAAATTAGCTGGGCGTAGTACATGCCTGTAATCCCAGCTACTCCCGAGGCTGAGGCAGAATTGCTTGAACCCAGGAGGCGGAGGTTGCAGTGAGCTGAGATCGCGCCGCTGCACTCCAGCCTAAGTGACAGAGTGAGACACGTTAAGAAAAAAAAAAAAAAAAAAAAGGATACCTTCATTTCTGACTCAATATCCTGGATCCAAAGGACAGGAAATTAGGGAAGGCTTCACCCTGTGGCATCAAGATAAGAAGATCCCATACTTCTTCCCAGGTAAGGAGGCCTGTGGCAGGTCATGATTCAAAGCTGACTTGGAATGGCAGAAACTGCTGAGAGGCCACCCTTGGAGATTTGTGCCTTCAAAGATGGGTTTCATGAGTCTCAGAGAGGAAAAGACTTGTCAGCTGGGTTGATTTGGCATGATTATTGAACTAGAGCTGGTAGACACGAGCTTCTCAGATGGCAGTGGCCAGATCCTCCATCTGTGAGAATCCCCCACTTGAAGTGGTTTCCTGAGAGTGTTCACTTGGCAGTTGCTGCGTTTCTCAAGCCCACCTGGCGAGGTCTCGCCGGCCCCTTCCCTCCAAGTGCACTTACTTCTTCATCCCCATGTACATCTCTAACTTTGAAATTGTTTACCTCTCCTACAAAAATCTTACCTTTTAACCTGAGCAGAGTAGCAAAGCCCTGTTCACTCTGAGGGAGCAGCTGGTGTGTTGAAGGGGAAAGGCCAGGCACAGCACTGTCCTCAGACCACACCATATTTGGAGCAGAATTGTGATACATGTCATCTGTGTCTATTCTGGAAGGTTCTTTGTTCATCACTGTACTCGCATCAGCAAATTTTCAGGGTCCTACCTGTCACTCCAGGCTACTGAGCTGAACCCTCAGAAGCTGAGGTCTCCGAGCATGCTAAATAACCTTTTAGGACACGCTGGAGGCAAACTGTCGAATGCTAGCAGGCTTTATGAAAGGAAACATAAGGAGTTTGTGTAGTCAGAACTTGCTTAAATTTGCTTCGGAATCTCAGAACGGGAGTTTTAAATCATGTAATTAGGCACCATAAACTTTAGTTGGAGAATGGGACTTAAATTTTCACATATATGTATACTTAATTTTCAGCAATTATAACACAATAAAAAATATGCAAGTTTATTGTTGTTTCAGAAGGTTTTGCAGGACTGGGAACGCTTTAGTGTCATCAACAGTAAACCTCAGATACTGTTCTGCACAGTTCAGAAGTACCATACCAGGTATTGTGAGTGGCAAGAAGGCCAGGAGACAGAGATGCTTCTGGTAGATGAGGGCCAGAGAAACCAGCTCTCCTCCATTTTGACAGCAATTTCTCACTGTGGCCATTTGGACTCCATTATGTTTTGAGAGGAATTTCTTGAGATCTTGAGAAATCACCATGATTAGGCCAATTGTCAATTAGTATTCAGAAACTAGAAAGGAACAATGAGATACTTGTTTATGGTTCTTTAGGGCATATGTTTGAAAACCCTCTCATCTCAGATCTGTATAGCTGGTGTGCGTTTGTGTCCATAAGTGCACGTGCATTGCTGTCGTGCCCATTAAGAAAGGGGGAGTAAGTAAAAGAGGAATCGCTCAGATCTTTCCTTGGATGAACAGCAGTGGTGTGGTTGGTGTGTTGACTGTGAACAGGCTGACTTAGCTGTTGACGTATACTCAGAACCCCCATCTCCTCCCAGACCCTGCACTTTTCCTTCTCTGCAGTCTGATTCTCTAATGACTGTCACTGGACAAACCCCAGTTTTATGCTCGCTTAGTAAAAATAAGTTTAAACATTTCATGGTGGTTGACAGAACTTTGTCCCCAAACATGCGGATTCAATTCTTTAAAACTCGTTGAACGTTTATACCAAAGGTCCCGCCCCGCAGGTGTGTATGTGGTGCACAGAGGGTGAGGTTTGGAGCATCGGGCACTGTGTGCATTGCTAAGGGGACATAGTGAGACAATGTGGGATTTAACTAAAAACACATCAATTGTGTGTCACATTACCAGTGTTGTCAGGTATTTGTTCTTAATTGTTATTGTAATATATTTTCGGTTGTTTTTCTAATTTAATTCTCTCCGTCTGTTATCTGACTGTGAACTGCTAACAGTGTTAAACTTGATGTAAATAAATGAGGCCCTTGAAAGGGACTGCTTTCTCTGTCTTCTCACAAGGTTTGCCAAGTTGTGTTTTGTTTTAAATAAAGGTTGCAATATTTTATTGGCAAAGTAGGCTGGAGATTGGAGTGTTTCTCCCATGATTTTAGTTGACAGGGAGTCTAAGCAGCATTTCTTTCTCTCTATGTAATGCAGATGTCTATAAGGTAAAGAAGCTGAAGCTGATTTTAGCAAGCATCCCTCTGGCACATTCTTTTTTTTTTTTTTTTTTTTGAGACTGAGTCTCGCTCTGTCGCCCAGGCTGGAGTGCAGTGGTGTGATCTCGGCTCACTGCAAGCTCCGCCTCCCGGGTTCACACCATTCTCCTGCCTCAGCCTCCCGAGTAGCTGGGACTACAGGCGCCCACCACCACGCCCGGTTTAGTTTTTGTATTTTTAGTAGAGACGGGGTTTCACCATGTTAGCCAGGATGGTCTCGATCTCCTGACCTCGTGATCCACCCACCTCCGCCTCCCAAAGTGCTGGGATTACAGGTGTGAGCCACCGCACCCAGCCTGGCACATTCTTTAGAATGTCCTCTGTGGGGGTGAATACTCATCCTTTGATGGATTACATTTTTGGAAGTGAACAAAAGGCATCATCTGGAGTCCAGGCTGCTGTGCATAAGGTGGGTAATGTGTTTGTTTGTGTGTCTTCAACATGAAGCGACTGTCAAGTGAAATTTAATTCTCTCAAAATCCATTCTGAGGACAACTCCAAGTAAGTTCTAAGTGTTTTGAGTCAATGTAGCATTTATAGAGTAGGTGTAGAACCTCACAGGATAACATTCTATTCTTGTTTGACGTGGTCTTCAAGTTTTTATGAATGAGTTATTGCTTTTAGAAGTAACCTTAACAGGTATGGGTAGAATATACACAAGTTGTGCATACGTGAGGCCCAACTGAAAAGGCTGGTAAGCAGCAGTTTATACACCTCCTCACATTCCACCTTCAGTCCTTTTCTCCCACTCATTTTTGGTTGTCTAGAAAGTCTTTTTAGAATCTTCCAAGAATCTCTCAATGTGATTTGACTTACGATATATATTTTTTTTTTTTTGAGACGGAGTTTCCCTCTGTTGCCCAGGATGGAGTACAGTGGCACGATCTCGGCTCACTGCAACCTCCACCTCCCGGGTTCAAGCCGTTCTTCTGCCTCAGCCTCCCAGGGAGCTGCGACTACAGGTGCGTGCTACCATGCCCAGCTAATTTTTGTATTTTTAGTAGAGATGGGCTTTCACCATGTTGGCTAGGCTGATCCCGAACTCCTGACCTCAAGTGATCCACCCGCCTTGGCCTTCCAAAGTGCTGGGATGAGTTTGCCCACTGCCTAGACAGAGCCAGTTTATCAGGACAGAAGAACTGCAATGGCGAAAGAATAATTCACACAGAGCTGGCTGTGCGGGAGACCGGAGTTTTATTATTACTCAAATCAGTCTCAGAAAACTTGGGGATCAGTTTTTAAGGATAATTTGGTGAGTAAAATCATGGGGAATCGAAGCTGTTCTCTTCTGCTGAGTCAGTTCCTAGGTGGGGGCCACAGAACTGGTTGGCAGGTCCAGGTGGGGCCATCTGGTTGTTAGAAATGAAAAACCTGAAAAGACATCAGAAAGGCCAATCTTAGGTTCACAATAGTGACGTTAACCTTCAGGAGTAATTGGGGAAGTTGCAAATCTTAAGACTTCTAGAATAATGGCTGGTAAGAATTCCAGTTTCTCTCATCTTGACTTGGTGGCCTTTCATTTGTTTTACAAGAACTGTGTAGCCTTTTGGGAAGGGCTATTTAAACAAACTATACACAAAAATCCTTCCCAAAGCTAGTTTGGCCTATGCCCAGGAATGAACAAGGACAGTTTAGAGGTTAGCAAGAAGATGGGGTCAGTTAGGTCTGATATGTCACTCATAATTTTCTCAGTTTATGGATTTTGCAAAAGCGGTTTCATAGGCACTTTATAAAGTTGAACTCATGTCATCCAGCAACCCTGTGAGGTAGGTAGTTATGCTGGAGTGGACACTGAGGCTAAACTGCTTTCCCATGGCCTCACAGTGCTAAGTGATGAAACCATGGCTCCAGCCCTGGTAGTCTGGCTCCAGAGACTGTGTTTGGAACCACTATATTCTGCTGCTTGTCTTGGTTCCCAAGGTGGGAGGTTCAGATCCTCTATTTATGACACCAAACACAGCTGGCCAGTGCTGGAACGAATGCCACGTGTTCTGTCTCTGAGACTTACCCTTCAACGAGTGTATTCAGTGTGTTTAGAGCCTGGTGTGCAGTAGCATCGGGTGGCCTACATCTTCTGGGATGCTTGAGACGGAAAACCTGTAAGTAGCTAACACTGGCTCCATCTGATTGTACCATTAGGCTGAGTTCTCTTTTATCCCTTGAGTGGTATGAAACTAAAACCCTTTTATTTCATTGATTTGAATATTTGAGTACCTAATGTGGCTCAGGGTAGGTACTTTCTAACCTTGAGGCAGTTGAGTAAATGAGCACAATAAACTGTTGAATGTGGGAGAGACAGAAGTGTTTCGTTTTACAAGAACTAAAGGAGAGAGGGTTGAGGAAGCCTTTTATTTTTTTTACTTTACTTTGAGATGGAGTTTCACCTGTCACCCAGGCTGAAGTGCAATGGTGCGATCTCGGACCATTGCACCCACCACCTCCCGGGTTCAAGTGATTCTCCTGCCTCAGCCTCCCGAGTAGCTGCGACTATAGGTGTATGCCATCTCACCTGGTTAATTTTTGTTTAATAGAGACGGGGTTTCACCATGTTAGCCAGGCTGGTCTTGAACTCCTGATGTCAGGTAATGTGAGGAAGGCTTAAATTAAGAAAGGACGTGAGGTGATGACAAATAGAAAAGACAGAAAAGGCTAGGCACAGTGGCTCACGGCTATAATCTCAACACTTTGGGAGACTGAGGCAGGAAGATAGCTTGAGCCCAGGAGTTCCAGACCAGCCTGGGCAACATAGTGACAGACACCCTGACTCTATATGTGTGTATAATATATAAAAAACATAGGGAAAAAAGACCTGTGTTATTCCAGAGGCATGGGAGAAGAACCAAGAAAAGGGGAAAGGCACATAATGAACACTGTGTCTAGACACAGTGCTACATGTCTACACGGTGCCATTTAATCCTCAGAATGACTGCTTTTCTTTTTATAGCTGAGAGTACAGGAGTGAACATTTTCATATATAAGAGCAATGTGCTACGGGAGCCAGTAGGAGGTTGGCATGACTTGGCTTCACTGATGTGGTCCCAAAGCAAACTGACTAGACAGGCAGACCAGTCACATACCCTGCCAGCTCCGCGTGTGCCAGCATCTGCCCTGTCTCTGCCAGGCCTTATCAGGATTACCCAGTGTTTGTTTGTAATTTTGCTAGGTCTCAGAAACAAAGTACGCCAAGGATTTTAGAAAAATCAAAAATTTTAATCTTATCATCTTTACATACAACAAACATGTCAAGACCCCCTATTGTCTTTGAAAAGGTCCCCCCTCCCCCACCAAAATCTGTAGACCATAAGTCTTGGCCTACACTGACCTGATTTGTAAAATATCTTCCTCTGTGTACTTTTCCCTTCAGCCTCAGGCTCTTGGCTGATTCGCTCACGACAGAAGCAGCTTGGCTTTCCTCTGGAAGTTCCAATTTGAAAGCCCACCAGCCCGCAAACCTAGAGTGTATTCTCCACCCCTGGGTCACAGAACTTCGTTCTCCCCGGCTCTGTAACCCAAGGACCCTACAGCCTCTGAGGCCTAACAAACACCCAAGCTCTTCCTTGCAGAAGAGCTGAGATGCTAAGGAGACCATGTGGAGTGTCATAATAAGCCCTTGGGATTTGCTGAGCTCCCACATGGCTTTCTTCAACCACCGGCCCACTTTCTTCAACCACATTTCACTTTGGAATGCGTGTCTTTAAGGCACCAAGTGATCTTAAGAATGGGCTCTGTTTTTGAATTCAGCAATCCAAGTTCCTATCTATCATCTCGGTGGGACCTCCAAAAAAAGCAAGAAAAAGGATTGGCTCGGCTTCTAATGTAAGGCCTGCCTTTTACACACCAGTTGTGTGTTAGTGGCTGCTGGATGCCAGTCCACACCCCCTCAAACACCTCACAGTCCCAAACGGGGTGCTCCTACAGGTCCCAGGGTCCTGTTAGTGGAAGAAAGGCAGTTCCAGGAAGTCTTCCTCTAGCCTTCATGACAGGAAGTAGTTAATCCTCTGGGAAATAGACTTGCAGCCCTGGGAAGAAAAGAGTTGTTCCTCCTTGGGGACATACACCATCATCTGGGCTATTTCATCCAGTGTCTCTTCTTTATACAGGAGCTCCTGGCTCAGGAAGGCATCCCGTGCACACAGCCTCACGTGACGGTACTCCAAAGGCAGGAAGGGGATGAAGTAGTCAATCAGGTTTTCCTTCACAAGACGGCTGTGGCCAAAGCCATTGTCTGAAAGCAAGACCAAAGTTACATGGAGTCTGACCTAGGACTGAACCTAGCTGGAATTTAGCGGGGGTGGGGGTTGCTGTTGGTTTCTTTGAAACAGGGGCTTGCTCTGCCAACCAGGCTGGAGTGCAGTGGTGAGATCTGGGCTCCTTGCAGCCTCCACCTCCTAGGTTCAAGGATCCTCCCATCTCAGCCTGTGAGTAACTGGGACCACAGGCGTACAGCACCACACCTGGCTAATTTTTGTATTTTTTCTAGAGACGGGGTTTCACCATTTTGGCCAGACTGGTCTAGATCTCCTGGACTCAAGTGATCCGCCCGCCTCAGCCTCCCAAAGTGCTGGGATTACAGGTGTGAGCCACCACACCTGGCCCCGACTGAAGAGCTGGGTGAGGTTGGATCTCATCTCTCAACTCCAGGAGTGCTGTCTGCAGCGTATGTCAAGAACTCTACAGCTGTGTCTCCTTTAGGTAAAGTCTTGCAGTGAGACTCAGAGTCTCAGGCCTCAGAGACCACTGCGCCTGTTCTTGGGGCCAGTGCAAACTACTATTTATTTCCAAGCATTCCCAGAAAAGGAGCTCAGGCTTTCTTACCACTTTTCTTGTGCCCACCCAGGGTTGACAATGTGAGATGATTATAGTCTGCCCTCTGTGTTCCCAAGTACCCTGTCTGCTTCATAAACACACATTCCAACAAACACAATTATCACCAGCTGTGGCTCTCACCAGAGGCATATTGAGTCAGTTACTTACCTATGGTCTCCACAATCTCCGCCTGGAGGTGGGGCTCCAGGTGTTCCATCGTAATTTCTTCCCGGGACCATCCAGCCTTGATCAACTTTAGGACCACCTCATTGATTATATCGCCCCTGAGATTACTGAAAGAGACAAGAGCTTGTTAACCCATTTGTTTATATTTAGCTTCCATATATGTTATCTCACCGCTGAAACCAATGCATTAGTGCCTGGAAGAATAGAGGCTGAGGGGCGTGGACCTTCTCTCTCTTCCGGGAGACCTTGTCACAACCTCACAACCCAAAGGTCTGCACAGAAAAGACACTGTCCAGTTTTGCCACCCATTCTCTCTTGTTCCCTCTTGACACACACTTACTGAGACTGTGCTAAGTGCAGGGAGCATGAAAAGATGGTAAGATGTGGTTCTTTTGTGTGGTCTGAGGGGCATCCGTGTATTCGGTTCCAGGACAGTGTGGCAAGCGCTAATGGAGGAGTGACAGTTCTAAGGAGAAGGCTTCAGAGGGAGGATGAGGCTTCTGAGCAAATAAAGACCAAGTAGTGATCATCAGACACTTGGCAAGGAAGGGATGTGTCTAGGCCTGGGTGCGCCAGAGGAGCACAGGCATGAAAGGCTGGCTAAGGCTAGGGTGAGGAGGGCTTTGTCTGCCATGTGCATGGACTTGAGCTTATGGACCATGGAGAAGGGATGGAAAGGAGGATTTAAGAATTAGTTATGGAGGCACAATTGAAAAACCCTGTAACTGATGGATGTGAGAAGTGAAAGGAGGTCATCAAAGAACAAGCGTTAGCCTCAAGCTGCTTGCTGTCCCCCTTAACAGAGGTGGAACACGGAAAGGTGGAGATGAAAGTTTGGTTTTACACACGTTTGAGTGTTTTTTGCTTGCCTGTGATCTCTCTCAGGTTGTGATATCACTGGGCAACTGGAATTACGGGTCTGAAGCACAGAAAGTGATTTGGGTTAGAGATAGAAGGGAGAAAGGGGATAAGGAGAGAAGATGCAACCGTAGAGCCACCAGCAGGGAAGCTGGGACAGAGGTAGTGGAGACTTGGACTTCCTCCGCCCTCCACGGCCCAGGCATACTTCTCCCCCACCTCACTGCACTCTCCTCCCCTCCCTGGGCTGCAGCCTCAGCCAGCTCCACCAGCTCCTTAAACCAAGGCCTTGCCCATCTCCACATCAATGCACTTGCACTTCCCCGTGCTTTCTCTCTTTTTGGAGACAGTCTCATTCTGTCACCCAGATTGGAGTACAGTGGCGTGATTTTGGCTCACTGCAGCCTCCACCTCCCCAGGCTCAGCTGATCCTCTCACCTCAGCCTCCTAAGTAGCTGAGACTGCAGGTACATGCCACCCTACCCAGCTATTTTTTTTTTTTTTCTTGAGACAGAGTTTCACTCTTGTTGCCCAGGCTGGAGTGCAGTGGCGTGATCTCAGCTCACAGCAGCCTCTGCCTCCCGGATTCAAGAGATTCTCCTGCCTCAGCCTCCCAAGTAGCTGGGATTACAGGCACATGCCACAATGCCCAGCTAATTTTTTTAGTAGAGACAGGGTTTCACCATGTTGGCCAGGCTGGTCTCAAACTCCTGACCTCAGCTGATCTGCCCGCCTCCCAAAGTGCTAGGATGACAGGTGTGCCCGGCCCTATTTTTAAAATTTTTTTGTAGAGACGGGGTCTCACTATGTTCCCTAGGCTGGTCTCAAACTCCTAGACTCAAGTGATTCTCCCACCTCAGTCTCCCAAAGTGTTGGGATGACAGGCATGAGCCACTAGGCCTAGCCTCCCTTGCATTTTCCTCAGGTCCAGCAGAATGAGGGAGGGTAAAGGACGGGTGAAGGCAGGTGGCAGGTTAAGGAGTGGGGAACCAGTATCTCCATCTCTTTCCCTCCTTACCCAGCTCTGAAAGCCCCCATGACACCTACCAGTATATTAACTCACATCTTTGCTCATTTAGCCTGTGACCACACCCTGTTGACTAGGCTCCATGGGGGCTGCTGGGAAATGAGGGGAGCTGTGTGGTTCTCTCCCTCCCTGCCTCCACCATTGGGTAGAGGCTAAGGCTGGGCAGGCGTCCTTCCCTGCCACGCAGGTTAAGCCCGGACAGCCAAGTTGTCTAGCTAGGTGCCTCATCGTAGGGGGAGGTGCTAATGTGTCTTTCACTGCCAGAATTTACCAGGGGCTGAGAGCTCCCAGCTGGAGGAGCCCGGCAGGAACAAGGGCCATCTGCAGTGCTTGCTCAAGGTCAGTTGCTCAGCCAGGCTTCCCCGGGGAAGCTGCTCACAACACTCTTCCGCTTTCTGACACTGCCCCTGCTGCAGGAAGGCCTTCCAGGCACATGATCTGTGCACATAGGAGCAGCCACAGTTGCATCAGCTGAGGCAAGACCCTGCTGCCAGGGCATTGCCCCATCCTGCATTCCCCACAGGAGGCAGGCAGCACTGTTTACGTTGGCAGGGGCTGGAAGGCAGGATCCAGGGTGCTGTGAAACCCCACAGAGTGATACTCCCTCACCCTGTCCTAGGGGCACGGACTCCAGGGCCTTCTCCATTCTGTAAGGTGCTTACGTGGGTAAAGAGAGGTCCCATCACATAGGGCAGGAAGCTTGGCCTGTTTATTTCTGTAACCCCAGTGCTATGTGCGTATCAGGCACTCAGCCTTTAGTAAATAAAGGGACATCTCTGCACATGTGTCTGCACCATCTCCACCCTTCTCAATCTCTCCTGTTTTGTCCCATAGCCAAAGTCCCTTTTCTTCCACCACTTTAGAGGCTTTAATCTCACCCACTGACCCATAACCTGGGGCCCCTCTCTACGCGCCGCCCCTCCCATCTTCAGGACCACCACTCTGGCACCAGCGTTCTACCTTTAGACAGACACTGTCTTTCTGGAGCACCTCAATTCCCTTCCACAACCTCCCAGCTCATCTGCTGACCTGGATCGCTGGGAAGTCTGGAGGGGCCAGAGGGCACCTCTCTCAACCAGCCCTCATCCCTCCTCTCCAGCCCCTGCCAGGGCTGATCTCACCAGCCCTTATCCCTAAGACCCCAAAGGAAGGGGACTTCAGGCCTCACCAGAGAACTGGTTGTTACTGGTAACAAACCCCATGCTAACTGCTACATCTTTCCTAAAGAACAGACATAGACTCAGTCATCTCTTTGAGCCTTAGTGTTCTCATTTATAAAGTCAGGACTGGACCAATCTAAGCTGTCCTCTCATTAGTCAACAGGCAGCCAACAGACACTGGGGGCTGGAGTGCAAGGCCCACGACTCCACAAATAATTTCTATTTGTGTAGTTCTGTAATTTTTCAAAGTCCTTTCTATCCTTTTCCTGACAACAGCACAAAGGAAACAGGCTTTAATTACCCTTGTCACTTTACAGCTCCCATGAGAACAGAGCAGCAGCTCCGATCGCAGAGTTCCACGTTCCTGTCCTGCCACGTGAGCCCATTCCTGCAGCCTTCTATACTTGGCAGAAGTGGGCGAAGTAATGTTACTTTCCTGGTGCCCAGTCACCGGCCCCAATTCCCTGGCCCGGATGAAGGACAGGCTCTGAGCACCACACTCAACTCCCTGCTTCAGCTCCCACCTCCTCTCTCCTGCCACCAGGGGGAAGCCAGCAAAGCCACTGGCAACTCACTTCAAACAGCAGGTTTAGGATTTATTTCAGAATTAAACTGCTGCTCTTCCTTCGTGCAGTATGACTTGGTCACTCTAGCAGTTTGAATCAGCTGTGCTTTTCTTTCATGCCCTAGAATCCTTATTACTATGGATGATTAACTGAAGCTCATTATAGAAATCAAGTCCAGAGACTCCAATATCAACAGAGTGTCTCCTCCCAGCCATCGCTGGACTACCTGAGAACTTGAGGTTGAGAGGCTGCCGCCCTGGACAGCCTGGGCACAGACTATGTCAGCCCAGCCCTCGGCTGGAGGGGGGACCTCTGGCTCGTAAAGGCTGGGCACAGGCCCACACCAGAGCCACTAGAACCTAAGGCCACATCTTTTTAATGTGTCCTTTATCAAAGGCTCCTGGGGGACCTCCCCACCCTGCTGTGGCATGGAGGAGTCTGGCAGGCGGCTTTCCCACAGGCCCCCCACCCCCCACCCCGCCCACAACCACATGGCCTCGGACAGTCCACCCAGGCTGGGTCACTGGGGGAAAGGACGGCGGCTGGAGGGTGGTGCTGTCAGGTCGACGGCCAAAATACTACAAAGGCTAACATTTGCCTGGAGACTGCAGCGTCACCGGGTCACGTTAGGCAATCACGGCCCAGGTGAGGTTTTCCAAGCTGAGAAGTGGGTGGGAGAGTCTGTGTGGCTGGCACCACCTGAAGCCGGGAGACCCCTGTCTCGGGGAGAGGGAGGAGGAAGACACTCAGCGCAAGGGAGATCCCTGTGGAAGCGAAAGGGAGGCCCGAGGCTGGGTCACCATGCTTTGCTCCGTGCCGTGGGAAGGACTGGCTTCCGCATCGGTGGTTCAGAGGGTCCCCTGGACTGCCCGACCCAGGGCTCAGGTGGAGAAACCACAGAGCACCCAGGTGACTCCTCTGTTCAGGCTCATCTGCATGTTGCAGCCCCCACCTGACTCTGTAACAGGAGGAGAGGTGAGCCCGGCTGCCTCCGACGGTGGGAAATAGTACAGAACGTGGGAATAAGAACTAACTGGAAGAATGTATTGTCCTCACCTCCTGGTTCTGGGCACTCAAATCATGCAAGAGATCTCTCTCTCCTCTTAAAAATCACCCTGGGCGCCCCACTCCCCTCCCACTTCGCAATGCATTTTAAGTCTCCACAGCTTCACCTGCAGACCAGGAACGGCTTCCCACCACTACACAGAAATCCCAACCCAGCAACGGCTTAAACCTGTTTCACTTTTTTTTTTTTTTTTTGAGATGGAGTCTCTTGTTGCCCAGGCTGGAGTGCAATGGTGTGATCTCAGCTCACTGCAACCTCCGCCTCCCAGGTTCAAGTGATTCTCCTGCCTCAGCCTCCTGAGTAGCTGGGATTACAGGCACCTGCCACCACACCCAGCTAATTTTTGTATTTTTAGTAGACAGGCCACTGCGCCTGGAACCTCTTTCACTTCCTCTTGTGAATCCACACCGAAACTAGATCTGCCCTCCACAGCTCAACCCTTCACCCCTCCACACTCCCCAAGCTAGGATGAAAATCAGCATCCCCTCACCAACTTCCCCATCCTCACAAAGTGCGCCCTGCAGCTTGGGAAACCCCCCCAGCAAGCAAGTGCTGGCCTGGGGAAGGCGAGGCCGGAGTGGAGTTGGGAAGGGAGCACTCAGTTTGACTCCTACCGAGGCTCGAGCTGTTGTGAAGCCTTCAAATTGGGTCAACAAGGGCCCGAACTCGACTTGTAACAGACACAGGACTCCCCCAGTTGGATCCTCCGCAAAAAGATGAGGTTGGACAAGTTATTTCTAAGTTGGCTTCGCGCAAAGATGTCAGTGAAAGCACAGGAACCTCAGTGCAGTGATTCAGTGACTGGGTCCCGCATGGTAGTGTCACAACTGAACTACAGGTACTCAGAGGAAGCATGGGTTTCTCAACCCGTACACCCTGGATTTTAAGCCAGTGATGACTTCTCATAATCGGAGAAGAAACAGACTTCCAAGGCTGAAGGAAGAAATGGCCGTGTTGGACTTGATGGGAGACTATGCCGTTCTCTAACCAGGCTTGCCTTGGGAATTTGTTTCAAAAAATCTGTCACCCAGATTGGAGTGCAGTGGCCCGATCTCAGCTCACTGCAACCCCCACCTCCTGGGTTCAAGCGATTCTCCCACCTCAGCCTCCCGAGTAGCTGGGACTACAGGCACATGTCACCACGCCCAGCTAATTTTTATATTTTTTGTAGACATGGGGTTTCACTATGTTGCCCAGGCTGGTCTTGAACTCCTGGACTCAAGGGACCCGGCCGCCTTGGCCTCCCAAAGTGCTGGGATTACAGGTGTGAGCTACCACAGCTGGCTGCTGCTTTCTGTACCAGAGTTTGTGCTGTTTTTTTCTTGAGGAAAGGTTCTGAACCTGGGGGCGTGTGGAAGCCTCCACTGCCAGCTAGTATCTTCCCCTCCCCCAGCCCTCCTGACTATTGTTCCCCAGAACCCACCTGAGAAACAGAAAGATAGTCCATGGAGACTCAGCCCTGTGGCCCTCAGGGGCCCGGCGTTCTAAGTGTGGCCCAAGGACCTCCAGCAGCCCTGGGTGCAGCTTCTCCGCTTCATCGAAGATGAACAGGGTCTGGTGGCAGAGCTGCTGCGTCTCCCGGATCTGGCTCATCAGCTGCTCCTGCACGGGATATAGGGAGCAGCTGGGAAAGTGGTGACTCCTTCCACCTCCCGCCTTGAGGGCGTGGTTTCCCCTGGGCATGTGCAATGGACCCCCTGGGGCTGGGTTCCCCGCCCCCCGCCCCCCGCCAGAACCTATCAAATCCAAGCTCTTGGGGAGGGCCTAGGACATTTGCATCTGACCAGCTCCCAGGTGATTCTCAAGCACCCTGAGGGTTGAAAGCTAAACAAGGTGAAGCCAGCCTGGGGACTGACTAGGAGACAGCCTAGAAAGGAGTGGGGAGAAGCCCTTCTGCCCTTGAGAAGGGGCCCCTGCTCCAGCCCTGCTCTCTCCTCTCCAGGACTACGTCCCATCCAGGAGCTAACAATGTCCACACGCCTGCAAACTTTCATTACTTCTACAACAAAAAAATCCAGGCGCAACTTCCCTGTTTAAGCTCAGGGTCTATTCCCAGGGGGTGGATAGGAGTTGAGCTTTCATACAGGGGTGATGGGCAAAGAGAGGCTCATGTGCCCAGAGGCAGCCACAGTCCCCTGCCCTGAACTCCCGGGTGCAGAGCGCCCACTGGCACCCTGGCTGGGCCGAGATCTCAGGGGAGCAAGCCTGCTGAAGGACTGACTGGGCCTAACCAACATCCAACTTGGCTCCTGCAAGGGGCTGTGGAGGCTTCCTTGCCCCAGGCAAGACAGTAAACCCTCAAGTGAAAAGATGGTTCTTTGCAATGTTCATCGAAATGGGCAGGGAATGAATATATTATTCAGGGCCAGCTCCCACTCCAGAGCCCACACTCCCTGTCTACTGGGTGCACCTTTGTGGGGGAAAGTGTGAGGTGCAGGGCTGTGCACATGCCAGTTTTCACAGCAGGGAAGCTGGGGCTGCAGCAGTCTTCCCACAGTCTAAGCCAGACAGTTCTGCCCGGAAAGGCCCAGCTCAGCCTGCCCCTGCCCTCCAAAGCCATATGGAAACTGCCAGGAGACGCGGGCAGCCTCTGTCCTCAGACGCTGACATAATCTTCCCAGGTGAACACATTCCAAATATTAAAACAAAGCCAAAGACAGGTGCAGTCAATTCTGTCAGGCTCTTCTGGTATGTTTTCAATACTACATGGCTGAATTAGTAGAAGAAACCCAAAATGGCAGAACAGCCAAGGAAATTTCTGTCCATCCACTTGCTGGTATATAATAAGCTGATACGGGAAGACATGAAAAAATCAGGTAAGATAGGATAGGCCTGTTTTCTTTTTTTTTGAGATGGAGTCTTGCTCTGTTGCCCAGGCTGGAGTGCAGCGGCACGATCTCGGCTCACTGCAAGCTCCGCCTCCCGGGTTCACGCCATTCTCCTGCCTCAGCCTCCCGAGTAGCTGAGACTACAGGTGCCCGCCACCACGCCCAGCTAAGTTGTTGTATTTTTAGTAGAGACGGGGTTTCACCGTGTTAGCCAGGATGGTCTCGATCTCCTGACCTCGTGATCCACCCACCTAGGCTTCCCAAAGTGCTGGGATTACAGGCGTGAGCCACCATGTCCGGCCAATAGGCCTGTTTAAATTTTAAAAAGGCAGGATATACAACTTTCTGTCCAACGTAGTTACAATGACAAAGAGCCTGGGGAAAGGTTCCGCACCAAAGGCAGCACATAAAATGCTACCTCTCCTTAGCAGACAAGGGTGTGTCCGTGTGGAGAGTCTGACAGTTTTTGCTTTTCTCTGTTCTACACTGCAGTCTGTGACATTTCACTACTTCTACAACAAAAATCAACATGCAGCGTCCCTGCTTAAGCGCAGTGTCCAGCCTCTCGAGTGTGGCTGTTTGGGGACAGAGCAGGGGGTGGTGTTTGGAATGCCAGTCTCCTCCACATGCTAAGGGCCTCTGTGAGGAGTGGACGGAGTGGCTCTGTCACAGGTTCTGCCACCTGTCCCCACCTCCCCAGGCTTCTCCAGAGCCCATTTCCTTGCAAGGAAGGGCTGGCAGAAGGGTCTCCCTCCCAGCACAGAGGCCTCACCCCAGCCCTGGTCGGCCTCACCTTGTACAAGTCCACATATTTGGGGTGAGGAAAGTGGAACGTGGCGATGAACATCCTGACACAGTCACTCATCAGCCCGTCCCGATACAGGTTCTCCACCAGCATCCGTGCCACGAAGTTCTTGCCTGTGCCAGACCAGCCGTGGAACGACAGAGCAAGGGCCTTTTCTGGCTGGGGCGTCTCTAAGTAGCCCCTCACTGTTCTTAGGACCAGCTGCTGGACCAAATGCTGGCCATGCAGCCGCACATTCAGGTCCCACTCTAAGCCTAAGGACAGGAAAGAGGTAGTCACAGCAAAAGGCACACACAGGCCCATCCACCACAACAGCCAACAGCCCAGAAACCAAGCAACTCTGAATCTCTCTCGGGTGGAATCAGTTACTCCTCCTGTTTGGCCTTAGAATAAGAAGCCAGAGGGCAGACTTTGTAGCAGAAGGGATTCAAGGACTACTTTCTTTTTTTTTTTTTTTGAGATGGAGTCTTGCTCTGTCACCAGGCTGGAGTGCAGTGGCGCAATCTCGGCTCACTGCAACCTCCGCCTCCCTGGTTCAAGCGATTCTCCTGCCTCAGCCTCCTGAGTGGCTGGGATTGCAGGTGCCCACCACCATGCCCAGCTAATTTTTGTATTTTTAGTAGAGACGGGGTTCACCAGGTTGGCTAGGCTTGTCTTGAACGCCTGACCTCAAGATCCGCCCACCTCGGCCTCCCAAAGTGCTGGGATTACAGGCGTGAGCCATTGCGCCCAGCCTCAAGGACTACTTTTTGAAGAGTTTGGGAAATCAAGATGGGACTCAGGGAGAGTGGAATCACCCTTCCTGAAGATCCTGCAGATACCCAGAACAGTTGGCACAGACCTGTCTAGGGAGGAACCCTGTCCCCCATGTCCTGAGGCTGCTCCCATCCCTTGGTTTCAGGGCTCCCTGTTTTATGGAGAAGCCTGATTTTATTCATTCTCATTCAATTCAGCCAACACTTGGTGAGAGCAGCTCCAGTGTGCAAAGCCTTCTGCTAGGCCTAACTTCCTCCTCTCAGACGTGAGGTTGTAGGATTTGGAGATGGCGCTACCAGGAGCCACAGTGCAGACAGGCAGGGTGTGCTGCCAGCTGTGGGTGAGCATTCCAAATCCAGGATCAATTGGTTGAACACCTTAAGCCAGCCCAGAGCAGGTATTCTGGAGCCTTGGGAGGTCAAGGTCTATGATAAAACATTGAGGGCATCACACATTGCTCCAAAAGTAGTAGTGACATAGAAGAAAATTAACATTTGCTGCTTTTTTCTCTGTATTCAGAACTGGGCTAAGTGTTTTACATTTGGTCTTCACAATTCTGCAAGGCAGGCATTATTATTCCCATTTAAAGCTGAGGAAACTGGCTGGGCGAGGTGGTTCCCGCCTGTAATCCCAGCACTTTGGGAGGCTGAGGCGGGCGGATCACGAGGTCAGGAGTTTGAGACCAGCCTAGCCAACATGGTGAACCCCCTCTCTAATAAAAATACAAAAATTAGCTGGGCATGGTGGTGGGCACCTATAATCCCAGCCACTCGGGAGGCTGAGGGAAGAGAATCGCTTGAACCTGGGAGGCAGAGTTTGCAGTGAGCCGAGATTGCTCCAGCCTAGGTGACAGAGACTGACTTGGTCTCAAAATAAATAAGTAAAAAAAATAAAATAAAATACAGCTGAGGAAACGGACACTTGGGAAGGACTCTTCAGTTTGCCAGCAAGGAAGAGGCACGACTAGGAGGGGTCTCCAATCCGCTGGCCAGAACAATTTGGATATCCAGGCCCTTGTCGAACAAAAGGCATGTTGAGGACAGAAAGTAACTTGCTAATTGCTACCTAGGGTCTTATCCAAGTCAGCAGTGATCCAAATTAAGATTTCCTGACCTGTATGTAGTCCTATCTTCTGTCCTGAGCCAGACTGTGTCCCTAAACACACTGTGTTATTGGCATTTTGGCCAATTAAGTGACCTAAATATCTGGGGTGGGCCTCATTTATGGAGATTGAAGGAGCTGGGATCAGGAGAACTCTGGGCAAGAAATTGCTGCTGGGGAAAAGAGAGGAAGCTTTTGCAAATGTCTGAATAGGTTTCAGAACATGGGGCCAAAGATCACCTTGTGAGAGTGAAAATGCAAATCAACTGCGATATGCAAATCAAGCCACCCAAACTAATTAGAAAATACTGGTTGCCATGGCACAGTGGCTCACGCCTGTAATCACAGCACTTTGGGAGGCCAAGGCAGGCAAATCACAAGGTCAGGAGTTCGAGACCGGCCTGGCCAACATGGTGAAACCCCCCCTCCTCTACTAAAAATACAGAAATTAGCCGGACGTGGTGGCAGGCACCTGTAATCCCAGCTACTCGGGAGGCTGAGGCAGGAAAATTGCTTGAACCCAGGAGGCGGAGGGTGCAGTGAGCTGAGATCGCACCACTGCACTCCAGTGTGGGTGACAGAGCAAGCCCCCGTCTCAAAAAAAAAAAAAAAAAAAAAAAAAAAGAAGAAAAGAAAGGGACACTTTTAATCACAACCCAGAATTTCTGATCAGTTCTCTCACTGGATAGTTCCAGCCCCCTCTGAGAGGTAGCTGTTTCTGTTTAGAGTGAAACAAGGTGCTCTGGGCCTGACAAACAGCTCAGTTTGCCTGGGCTATTAAGCTAGAGGCTAAAAAGGGGCTTCCCTGACTCAAGCATTTGGTACTCCCTCAAAACTTCAGTCAGACTGTGGCAGTTCCTGCTTGTCGGGAGGCTGGGCAGGATGACGAAAGGTCCCTTGCATCTAACCATTTCCCCTGGACTGCCTCCCCTCCCCACAGATCCCTAGCCCCTTGAAGCCATGCGGGGTCCAACCTGTAAAGTTGTTGGAGATTCTGCAATCCCCTCTAGGGCAGCAGTCTTTGAAGCTGCAGTACCACGTGGTCAGGAGATCCAGGTACCGCTGGCCCAACAGAGGAAGGCGCCAGCCTGGAAAAGGAGGAGCTGTGAGACCGAGAGGAGACCATCCGGTGCTCGACAGTGATGCGGCAACCTTGCCACACAACTTGTCAGGGACAGAGGGACACCCAGAACTCAGATTCCAACTCCCAGCCCCGACTCGGCCCACTGTCGGTCCTCAAGCCCTGCGTCCAAAAGCAGCAAGGGAGACGGCAGTCACCAGGCATGTCCACAGCGGACGTTCCCTAGAGCTGTCAAGAGCAACACCTTCGAATAACTCCAGGGTGGGCTGGGAGATGGCACAGGCGGTGCGAGAGAATCTGGAAAGCGCGGGGATCAGGGGAGGCGGGGGACGGGAAGCCGGGCGCCAGGGGGGTGCGCCGGGGACGCGGGTGGGGCAAGGGCGGTGATGGGGCTCCCTGCTCCGCGGAGGCTGCCCCCGCCCACAGCCGGTACCGGCGGCTGAGCAGAGCAGGACTGCGGGCCCAGATGTCGCCCCGGACAGGAGCGAGGCGACCACAGCCGCGCCCGGATCGCACTCTGCTCCGCAGCGAACGGCGGGCCGTGGGGACGGGGTCTTACCCAGGGGCCCCGTGGCTGCCTCCTCGTCCTCGTCACAGTCGTCGGGCCACACCTGGCAGCTGAAGAGCGTCCAGTACCGCTTGGAGAGGGCACCCGCCGCCCTGAGCTGCTCCTGCAGGCGCTGGAAGCCCGGCCAGGCCCAGGCCGAGCCCGGCTGGTCGGTTCCCTCCCACGGCCTGGAGGCGCCGCGGGGCTCAGGCGCGCCCGGGAGCAGCAGCAGGAGAAAGAGCCAAAGCTGGCACCACGGACCGCGAAGCATGGCCGGCCCCGAGCTGCGGGACCCTCCGGCTGCCGGCCTAGCCAGGCTCCCTTAAACCCGGGGCGGTCAGGCGGGGACCGCACTTCCTAGGCGGGCGTGAACCCGGGATTGGTGTTGCTGTGGCGACCGGCGGGCCGGGCTGAGTGCGCACTGGCAGCCTCCGTACACGTGACCCAGGCGGGAACCCGAAACCCTGTCTGGGGTCCTGAGAGGCAGTCCCGAGACTGACTTCAGGCCAGGTGCAACTAGCCGGCTTCCAGGAAGCAGTTTATTCTGGGTCGTGATTGTGGTTGCAAAGAAGGTGAACTCAGGCTTTGAAATGGCCACTGTCAATCACTCCGCTAGGACTTTCGGACGGCTCTGGTGGCCCATCAGAGGCCTACCGAATAAGGACACTCCTGCTTTGCCTCGCGTTTGCAGATCAACTTCCCGCCAACCTGTTAGAGGAAGCCGGTAAACCGTCTCAGTCAGGAGCGTTAGGCAGGCCAGGGGAGTCAGCTGAGTGGAGAAGAGGCCCTGGAAAGAAGGGCACAGCTAGGTGCCTGTCTGCAAGGTTGCCCTGGCTCCTCCGCAGAGGGAAATGAAACCGCAGCAAAACACCAGCAGGTTTCCACAGTGGGAGTCCACGAAAAGCAAGAGGAAGCTGATTGATGGGCTCCAGTCTGGAGGTGTTTGGAGTTTGGAAACCCCCCGAGTCATGGGTAAATCATAAGGCGTCATGTCAATGTAATTATATCTCATAAAAAGCCGAAGTACTGTGTGCACTTTCTTGACTAGGTTTGCAACTTTCAAGTGCTGGGACTGAGCAGCCCATCCGACACCATTGGCAAAAGACTACAGGGCCTCTTTCCCTCAGCGCTCTCTTCTCTATAGCGAGGAGCATGGAACAAGGCTGTTAGATTTCAGAAGAGCTTAATGCATTGTTTAAAATCACCTGGCTTACTTCAGCCAAGCCAAAAAGCCGTCTTGTCTTAGGAGAAAACTGCTGTCTAGAGAGATCAGAGGACTTGGCTAATGTCATATGTTTAGTGGCTTTGAGGTTGGGCCCTCCAGACAGTAAGGTGAATACTAGCACCGTGTCTCACAAATGTCACAGGCAACTTGATTCATCTGTTCACCCCAGTCTCTTAGATCACACCCAGTGCCAGGTCTGCTCCATTCTCAGCAGCTCACCAAATTTGTGCCTTTCATTCGAACAGCTACAGAAACTAGATAAGCATCTTTGCTAGGACACGAGGTTGAGTTGAAAAGTAAAATGTTTATAGTGTCTCAGCCATTCAGTGTGATGTCAAAAACTTTTCATAGAGTAGCAGCCATGGCACCAGCCCAGCACTGTGTACATCGAGCTTGCGGAGTCCACCGGAGTCAGTTAACAGCACATACACCACAGTGCTTATTGGAAAACCAAAAAAAATTAGGCCGGGTGTGGTGGCTCACGCCTGTAATCCTAGCACTTTAGAAGGCCGAGGCGGGCGGATCACCTGAGATCAGGAGTTCGAGACCAGCCTGGCCAACATGGTGAAACCCAGTCTCTACTAAAAATCCAAAAATTAGCCGAGTGTGATGGTGCGCGTCTGTAATCCCAGCTACTCAGGAGGCTGAGGCAGGAGAATGGCTTGAACCCAGGGGGCGGAGGTTGCAGTGAGCCAAGATGGTGCCACTGCACTCCAGCCTGGGTGACAGAGCAGGGCTCCATCTCAAAAAAAAAAAAAAAAAAAAAAAAAAAAAAAAAAAAAAAAAAAGAAGAGAAAAGAAAAAAAATTAACTCACTCAACAAATGTCGTTTGAGTCTGAATGGCAGTCTAATATAGTGATTACCATTTTCTATTTGTGCAACCATGGGTGTTACTGAACCGTCCCATGCCTGTTTCCTCACCTATAAAAAGGGATAATAAAATAGTCCCCTCATAGGGCTGCTGTGAAGATTAAATGAGCTCATTCAATGAGCACATCAACAACACTCAATACGTGGCCAGTTTTATTTCTGTATCTACCCAGCCATGGAGGAGGCTCTGGGTGGTCTACACAGGAGGCAAGGATGGCCTTAGTTAATACTGGTGGTTTATAAGTGAATTTATGGTGAAAAAATTAATAGTAACAATAGTTTATTAAAACAATCCAAGTTTTAAGATGTTGTGGAAAGAATTATCTCTACTTGGAACTTTTATGTAGGGCTACCTGCTCATTTCTGAGATGTTCTGACTTGGATTTAGCATCCCATGGCAAATAAAGTAGGTTAGCTGGGAAGTTCTTCGACAATCAACTTGATTTCAAGACATTTTTATTATTTATTTATTTATTTAGAGACGGAGTCTTGCTCTGTCGCCCAGGCTGGAGTGCAGTGGTGCAATCTCGGCTCACTGCAACCTCTGCCTCCCGGGTTCAAGCGATTCTTCCCCCTCAGCCTCCCAAGTAGCTGGGATTACAGGCGTTCACCACCACGCCCCCGCTTTTTTTTTTTTTTTTTTGTATTTTTAGAGACGGGGTTTCGCCATGTTGGCCAGGCTGGTCTCGAACTCCTGGCCTCAGGTGATCTGCCTGCCTGCCTTAGCCTCCCAAAGTGTTGGGATTACAGGCGTGAGCCACTGCGCCTGGCCGTTTTTTTCCAAAAAAAAAAAAAAAAAAAAAAAAAAGACGTAAACACTTTTTCACCAAAGAGTCAGTCCCGTGTAGAAACAATAAATCCAAACACCAGTTTCTAGATAGGTCTCTTGAGTATTTCAATAAATACTCCTTTCGGTCTCAGGCCTTGGAGGCTGTGCTCGGTTTAAAGGTCTGGAAGCAGTATCTCATGGATGACGGGGACATCTAGAGGCTGCTGGGAAAACTACAGACAACTATGATTCTTTAGCAAGCATTACGGTGCTACTCAAGGGCGGTTCCAGAACCCCACCACTGGCATCACCCAGGAGCTTGTTAGAAATGCAGAATCTCAGGCCCCAGACATACTGAATCAAAACCTGCACTTTAAGAAGGTCTTTCTGTGCAGGGAGCCGTGGCTCATGCCTGTAATCTCAGCACTTTGGGAGGCTGAGGCAGGAGGGTCGCTTGAAGCCAGAGTTTCAGACCAGCCTGGGCAATAAGGCTAGACCCCTTGTCTCTACCAAAAATAAAAATAAAAAATAAGCTGCGTGTGGTGGTGCGCGCCTATAATCCTAGCTACTTGAGAGGCTGAGGGAGGAGGATCACTTGAGCTCAGGAGTTCGAGGCTGCCAATGAGCGATGATTGTGCCATTGTACTCCAGCCTGCGTCAGAGCAAGACTGTCAAACCAAAAAAAAAAAAAAAGCCTAAGGCAAAATTGGCACACAACACCTTTATTGATGTCATCTGAGTATGACCTAGCTTTACAACAGACATCTTCCCAACCCCACTGAAGGCAGTCAGAACCATCTGCCTTGGAAACACTGGGTCAAAAGCAAGTCTCCGCCTGGGACGGTGGCTCACGCCTGTAATCCCAGCATTTTGGGAGGCCAAGGCGGGTGGATCACTTGAGGTCAAGTGTTTGAGACCAATCAGCCTGGCCAATATGGAGAAACCCCGTCTCTACTAAAAATACAAAAATTAGCCGGGCGTGGTGGCATGCGCCTGTAGTCCTGGCTACTCGGGAGGCTGAGGCAGGCGAATTGCTTGAACCTGGGAAGCGGAGGTTGCAGTGAGCTAAGATCGCGCCATTGCACTCTAGCCTGGGCACTGCAGTGAGATTTGGTCTCAAAAACAAAACAAACACAAGTCTCCATATTTAAATAACCCTGCATGAGAAACATTACAGGAATGTTTCCCAGCTCATCTATGTTCCTTTAACATCTATACAGCACTTGAGGTGGACTGAGAATGTCCTCAAGAGACAGGGCACACAAACATTTCCTAGAACAATGAGAAACCCCTGAAGCGATATTTCTGGTGACCCAGATACTGAAAATACAGGCCCAGAAGGCCCTGTATCCACTAAGCAAATAGTTCTGCATTTCCGGAGTCAGGGGTTCTATACACACCTCTTGTCAAGCCTGGATCAATCTCCACTTTTTCAGTGTAGGTACTGCCTAACCCAATCCCTCCCAATCCCCACCCCCATGATCCTCTCCCGTTTCTTATTCTCACTGCAATTAATTTATATAATTCCTGAGGGACTTGGTGCCTCACAAGCAGTTTTTTTTTTTTCTGCCAGGTCTAGACTGCAGGCTCTTTGAGGGAAGACAGTCACTATCATCTTAGTGGTATACCACAGCTTGCAGCACAATGGCCCAGAGATCTACTGATGACAGACCAAATATCTCACAAATTGTGATTTAATACCATTATTCCTTGGGGCTTATACTGCAACTTACCTTACAAAACCCTACCCATGGAAATCCAGTGGCTATGACCATTCCTATCTATTTTACAAAATGACTGCTAAAAATCAGTCTTATAAGCAAACATACTAGGTAAAATTACCCAGTAACAGAGCCCCGCCCTCCCTACTCCCAGCTACCTTTTTCAAACTCTAATACCAGTCGTTCTGATATGCTTGAGAAGCAAATGAATCCTGAACTCTAGCCTGGAAAAGAATTTGTATGTGGTGAGTCAGTGAGATACACAGACCAGGCTCTGCTAGCCTCCCACATGTATTCACGTACAAATGACAAAAACTAGCACAAATATGCTGCAAATAAAATAGTTTTTTTTTTTTTTTTTTTTTTTTTTGAGACAGAGTTTCGCTCGTCGCCCAGGCTGGAGTGCAATGGCACGATCTCGGCTCACTGCAACCTCCGCCTGCTGGGTTCAAGCAATTTTCCTGCCTCAGCCTCTGAGTAGCTGGGATTACAGGCGCTTGCCACCACGCCCAGCTTTTTTTTTTTTTTTTTCTTTTTTTGAGACTGTGTTTCACTCTTGTTGCCCAGGCTGGAGTGCAATGGCGCAATCCCAGCTCTCCGCCTCCCGGGTTCAAGCGATTCTCCTGCCTCAGCCTCCCCAGAGTAGCTGGGATTACAGGCATGCACCAAGCCGGCTAATTTTGTATTTTTAGTAGAGAAGGGGTTTCACCATGTTGGCCAGGCTGGTCTCAAACTCCCGACCTCAGGTGACCCACGGGCCTTGGCCTCCCAAAGTGCCGGGATTACAGACGTGAGCCATGGTGCCTGGCCCAATAAAAATCTTAAGAGCTTTGCTCAGTTACCTGGTTGAGGTTTATGATGCTGGATTCTATTTCAAAAGTTAAAAATCTAGGTGTCCTAAGAAGTACTACTAGGGCAACTGGCCGCCTCTTCCTGCCTTTTTTGTAGTGTGCTGACAAGTTCTTCAGGATTCATAATTCTTTACCTCTAAGGAAGCTGCAAAAATGGAGTTAACTATTAAATATACAAAAAGCACCTAAGAATGATCCCATGGAAAATTTTGGTATAGTTACAATCTAGTATGAGCCGTTTGAAGACTGGTGAGGAAATTTAAAGGTCTAATCCACCAGGTACTGTGAAACAATCCCTGTGGAAGTTTAAGTGGTCACAAAAGATGTAATCTTCTTCTGTCCCCTAACAGGAAGGGAACTGAAATAGGAACCACTGGAAATATCCTGAAGGGGGAAAGAAGAGGAAAAGATCAGATATCAATATTTATTAAAATCTTTATTCATTTTCTTTTTTCAGAATTGAAACCCATAGAACACATTAGAAATTTAGATCCATATCTGTCTTGTTTGGTATCTTACCAAGTACAATCTCTGTCTGTGCAACAGCTCTGAGAGGAAATCCTTGGCAGATCAAAAGAGAGGGTAGTGGCTCCCACACTTTCCATTTAAGCAAATAAATTAGCTTCTGAGTAAGTTGTTCCCAGTTTCACCCAACATTTTGTGTTTATGAGAAACACCTTAGTTCCTAAAAACCTGTGGTAGTCCAGTACCTAGCCCCTACCTTGTCACCACCCAGACTTGAGGAATTGAAGGGAAAAAAACTGGCCTTCCCCTGTAGGATGAGTCTCCCAAGGC
This sequence comes from Pan troglodytes, assembly GCF_028858775.2. Lineage (NCBI taxonomy): Eukaryota > Metazoa > Chordata > Mammalia > Primates > Hominidae > Pan > Pan troglodytes. Next base: position 70,044,775 of record NC_072398.2, read on the forward strand.
CAGATGTGCCTGGCTCACTAGTATGTCTGGCCTGTGCTGGCACACTAGAGTTGCTCAGTAGTTATTTGCTGATGAATGGTCTTTATGTTAATTAGGGTCCACTCTCAGAGACTGAGAACCTTTCACTAAGGTTCTTTCTGAATCCTTCAGAAAGTCAGTGTTCCCCTTTGTCAAAATAAATATGTTTTTCTTGCTAGAATACATATACGACTATATACATTACATATACTTTTACTCATGTTTCCTGAAGCTCAAACTCACAGGATGAGGCATATAAGATAGCTTACTGATGATGCTGTTTTACCGTCATTGAGGTGTGGTCATTTACTGGTCAAAGAATACACGGGTGATCGAGAAGAAAGGCTGAAGAAATATGGCGGATGGGAAGGGAAGGGAAGGCAAAAGCATTTTTTTTTTTTAGAAAAAAAAGATCAATTTCTTTGGAAGATAATGCTGGCTTCGGGTGACATTGAAAAATTGCCACGTATAGGACTCATCTTTCCCAAAATAATATGCAATTAATGTACCTGAATTCTTCCATTTCCTTCTTAAATTTCATTTGACATATTAACCCTGAGTGCAAACAGGGGGCAATGCCTTATTAATACATTCTTGAATAATACTCTGAGCAAATCAGATCCTATGAATTTGTTTTACACAGAAAATTATTTACATTTCCCCCAAACCCACAATGCAGCCTCACACTAAAGAACAGTTTTATAACAAAACCTTTATACTCAAATTTATCCATTCAAACTTTAGAATAAACATGTTTTAACAAGTGGGAGGAGGGCAGGAAATGGCCATGAGTTCTGATTTCCCTAGTTTTGTAGTATTAAAATGTCTCCACATCTACCTTTGGATGTTTGGTAGGCATACCTAACTTACAGCTGATCCAAACCCTGCAACGACTTGATTGTAACAGCCTTAGATTCTAATAAATAAAGTAGGACAGTGTTACAAAACTTAAAAAAAAATTCACCTCCTTTTTTTTTTTTAAGACAGAGTCTCGCTCTGTCTCCCAGGCTGGAGTGCAGCAGCACAATCTCAGCTCACTGCAACCTTCGCCTCCTGGATTCAAGTGATTCTCCTGCCTCAGCCTCCCGAGTAGCTGGGACTACAGGCGCATGCCACCGTGCCCTGTTAATTTTTGCATTTTTAGTAGAGACGGTCTCACCATGCTAGCCAGCCAGGCTGGTCTCGAACTCCTGGCCTCAGGTGATCTGCCCGCCTCAGCCTCCCAAATGCTGGGATGACAGGCATGAGCCACGGCACCCGGCCCCCACCTCTTCTTTCAAACGGTGTTTGAAATTTTAGGGCTTTCTGAATTTTAGAGCTGTAAGTTTATGGTTGGTTTTCTCCAAGATTTGACTAAACATACTTTTCCAGCTTACTCCAATCCTTAGAACAAAAATTTATATTTTTAGTGCCATGTCATACCACTCTATTAGCTCAATTCTAACTTTATGGATTAGAGTTCTAAATTTTATAGATGAAAATTCTAAATTTATCATCAGAATGCCTTTTAAGATCACGAGTTTGAAAACAGATGGGAATAAAATGAAATGATATATTTTCTGCAAATGCTTTCAAGAAAGGATGAGACATTTTCTTTCCTGCCTGCTTTTTTCCTTAGCAGAATCTTCTGCCTTCAATGTTATGAAGTTCCCAGTTTCAGAAGACTTCTTATTCATTTCAGTGTGGCATACTAAAGGCGTCATGTATTTGAAAGACCACAAATCCATAACTTAGTTCAACTAACATTTACAGGGAGAGCAGAGCTGACATCTCTTCCTATTGTCTCCTCCCAGCTGGCTCCTGGAAGCTTGTGGGTGAGCACTAACCAAGGTATTCTCATACTGAGCTGTGAATTTCCCTGGACACACAACACTGAGTAGCCTTAAAACTGAAATCAATGCCTCCTTTGGTTACCACGAATTCTGTGTTTTGTGCTAGTCTGTCTTCTTAAATTCAATACACGCTTTTTATAACTCAGCCCATTGTTCTCTTCATCTCAAAATGTATATAAAATGTACAAAAGTTTCCTAATTTCATGCCATTTAAAAATAGTTACAGGTTATTACTCAGTTATCTTTCAATGCAAGAAAACTGGGCATAAATTCTAAAGCTGTTTTTGAGAGTGGTTGCCTAAAACTAGTTTCCAATGGCTGGCATTAAATGTATTCAACCACACTGTTTATATATTCGCCTCTGCTTGACAGAAATGCAAAGCTGGAACAGCACCTCAACAAGATGCAGGAGCAAAGCACACAGCTCTGAGTCCATAGATGAGTGGGCACATCAGGCCTGTCTTCCTTTGCCCCTGTGTTTTACTGCAACTACTTACATGTTGAGATCACTTCGCCAGAACACAAAACAAAAACTGTGTTTTACAAACCTGAAATTTGAGAGTGCTAAGAGGAGAAAGAAGCATAATACAACATCATGGGTTCAGAACTCCAAACAAGACTGAATGATAGAATTAGGATTTGACATAAATCAAAATCTTAAGGCTCTTCCTTTTAAACTCCTCAATTTCAAGGCTCAGAAGGCTTAAAATCTTGGCCGGGCACGGTGGCTCATGCCTGTAATCCCAGCACTTTGGAAGGCTGAGGCAGGTGGATCACCTGGGGTCAGGAGTCCAAGATCAACCTGGCCAACATGGTGAAACCCGAAACCCTGTCTCCACTAAAAATATAAAAATTAGCTGGGCACGATGGCGGGCGCCTGTAATCCCAGCTACTCTGGAGGCTGAGGCAAGAGAATCGCTTGAACCTGGGAGGCGGAGGTTGCAGTGAGCCAAGATCGTGCCACTGCACTCCAGCCTGGGCAACAGAGACTTGGTCTCAAAAAAAAAAGAAAAAAGAAAAAAAGAAGAAGGCTTAAAATCTTTGTTTCCAATCTTCCATGGCCCCAAATCACAAGATAAGTCCAGCCACTTATCTGAGAGAGTAAGGTATACACTCTCACCTGTAGGAGTGTCCCTTTCTTATGAGAAAGGGACAAAAAGGTTGCCGATCTCTTGGGAACAGCAGCTTCAGTGACAAAAATGCCTTAAAGGCAGAGGTGGAAATTCATTTCAGAAGAGAAATGAGGATGACAGAGACCACAGGCAACCTGTTATTCAAGGTATTATTTCAGTTTGCTTTGTTAATTTGGGAAGGACTGCTTTTGGCAAAAGGGGAAAAAATTAGTCTCCACAGAGAATCATGCTTAGATTGTAATAGTATTTTCTCTAGAGACAACTTTTTGGTTAATTGGGACACAACTATGAGAATGCAGAATTTACTTAGGTGCAAAGTCATGTTTGCTTTTTATACACCTTAAGATCCTAAATACAAGGGAACTTGTTTTTCAATAGTTCAGTCATCTCCCTGATTCTGGTTCTACCATTGGGTCTCTCTCTCTTCTTCCCTCCTCTAAGATCATCAAAACAATACTACCCAATGGCTTAAAAGCCCAAACATTTTTCTGTTTTTGTCCTTCCCTCCAATTCTATCTTAAACATGTATCTCCTCTAACAGAGTGTGCTATTTTGGCTTGATGGAATGCAAGGTTTTATTTGCTGCCACTCTGTAGGACAGTAAGCATTCCAATGTAACTAGTTCTGGTAAAAAAAAGACAAAGAGATTGCAAAGTGTTTCCACAAAATCCACGGGCGTGGAGAAAGGACTGCAAGGTTCAACTCAAAACACATGCTCCAGAGCCAATCCCAGTATTCATCTATCCAAATGTCACACCTGTTTGTCCTTTGGCATGGGAATTAAGACTGACCAACTATGATGCCCAACGCTAGAATGAGCAATTGCCGAGGAGGTGAGAAGGCGATTCAGCAGGAATGTCTCCATGCTCTGAAACTTGTGGTCTTTGCTTTAGTTTCTACTACAGAAAATACCAAAGACATCCAAGGCCACCCTGTCCCGTCACCAGAACTTGCTGCTGGCCACTTCCAATCCATCTCATACCATTTGGAATTGATTGTGCTGTTTCTCTATCTTTGTAAAAAGAAGTTCACTTATTTTGTGTCTAGAATTACAAGTGTGAGAGAGGCATCCTGTCTTCCACCAGTACTGTGTCCATCCCAAACTGGTCGGTGCACTGCTTCACGGTGGCCAGGACACTCAGGAGCCGCTGGTCCACGGCGTCCAGATGAGGATCAGAGAGCACTGGGGAGATGGGGTCATGGGACATGGCAGATTTTAAGGCAGACTTTAGCATACCATTCTTTAGGTAGTTCAGTCTGTTCCAGGTAGACACCCGAATGCTGGAAGAAAACGTTATAGAACAAGGTACATAAAACCTCTCATTATCAGAGTTGAAAGCCTGCTAGGCAGACAAAAGTGAAAAAATAATTAGGTAAAATCCTTTAACTAAATAATTTTTGCTTTAGAATTACCCCTACATAATGAGTAAGCCACATTACCATGTTTTGATATTGTTTCTGTGTAACTAATCAGAGATATATACAGAGATTTACACACATGTTCACTGCAGTGCTGTTTATAACAGGAAAAATGTTGAACAATCTGAATGTCCAACGACTGGGAAATAGTTAAATTATGGTTCATCCATTGAAAGGAGTACCATGCAGCTGTTAAAAACAATTTTGAAAATTTAGTGGAATGGGAAAATGCCTATGATATGATGCTGGGTGGGGGGAAAAGGTTGGAGGAAAAACCTGTTTCACTTCAAATCTGTAGGAAAACAAAATACACATACATGGATTGGAATGAAGTACACTACAGTGTTAACAAGAGGATCCTTAGACGTTAATCCTTAGACGTTAATAGGTACTATAAACTTCCTTCTTCCTCATGTGTTTCTGAAGTCTAAAACAATTTCTACTGGGAAAAAATTATTATTATTATTATTTTTTTGAGACAGAGTCTTGCTCTGTCGCCCAGGCTGGAGTGTAGTGGTGAGATCTCGGCTCACTGCAAGCTCTGCCTCCCGGGTTCACGCCATTCTCCTGCCTCAGCCTCCTGAGTAGCTGGGACTACAGGCACCTGCCACCACGCCCGGCTAATTTTTTTGTATTTTTTAGTAGAGACGGGGTTTCACCGTGTTAACCAGGATGGTCTCGATCTCCTGACCTCGTGATCCGCCCGCCTCGGCCTCCCAAAGTGCTGGGATTACAGGCGTGAGCCACCGCGCCTGGCGGAAAAAATTATTTTAAGGATACCTATCTGCCTTATTTCACCAACTGTTACCGTTTGAATGTCTGTCCCCTCCAAAATACATGTTGAAATTGCCATTGTAACAGTATCAAGGTAGAGTCTTTTAAGAGGTCGTTAGGCCATGAGTGCTCTGCCCTCATGGGTGGAACTAATGCTGTTATTAAAAGGCAAGTTCAAGGCCAGGAGCGGTGGCTCACACCTGTAATCCCAACACTTTGGGAGGCCGAGGTGGGCCCTCAGGTTGGGAGTTCAAGACCAGGCTGGCCAACATGGTAAAACCCCGTCTCTACTAAAAATACAAAAATTAGCTGGGTGTGGTGGCAGGTGCCTGTAATCCCAGCTACTTGGGAGGCTGAGGCACGAGAATCACTTGAACCCGGGAGGTGGAGGTTGCAGTGAGCCAAGATTGTGCCACTGCACTCCAGCCTGGGCAAAAGAGCAAGACTCCATCTCAAAAAAAAAAAAAAAAAAAAAAAAAGGCGAGTTCAGCCCCTTGTTGCCCTCTCTCTTTGCCCTTTTGCCTTCTGCCATGTGACATGATGACACAGCAATAAGTCCCTTGTCAGATGCTGGCACCTTGATATTTAACGTTCTAGCCTCCAGAACTGTGAACCAATAAATTTCTGTTCATTATAAATTACACAGTCTGGCCAGGTATGGTGGCTCATGCCTGTAATCCCAGCACTCTGGGAGGCCCAAGGGGGCAGATCACTTGAAGTCAGGAGTTCGAGACCAGCCTAGGCAACATGGTGAAACCCCATCTCTCCTAAAAATACAAAAATTACCCGGGCATGGTGGTACATGCCTGTAATCCCAGCTACTTGGGAGGCTGAGACATGAGAATCACTTGAACCTGGGAGGCGGAGGTTGCAGTGAGCCAAGATCGCGCCACTGCACTCCAGCCTGGGCAACAGAGCGAGACTCCATCTCAAAATAAGATAAAATAAAATAAAATAAATTACCCAGTCTGTGGTATCCTGTTACAGCAGCACAAAACGAACTAAGACACCAACTATAGCATATCTTTTATTTAAAATCTGAGAAGAAAAGTTCTTAGCTCTCTGTGGGTAAAGGAGGAATTACTAGGTATGCAGAAATGTCTGATTCTGTAAAAGGCAGCCTGTTGTGCAGCAATTTAAAAGGTAAGAAAGACTGCTGCATAAAGCATGCATGGAAGGGACAAACAGGCACAGACGGAGTACAGTTATTTTTATTCTTAAATATATTACAAATGCCCAGAGCATCAGAGCTTCCTCTGTGAGACTAAGTTATTATGTTACTTCCTCTCAGATCCAAATTCACTCTTCAAAATATGCTCTGCTGGCCAGGCACGGTGGCTCATGCCTGTAATCCCAGCACTTTGGGAGGCCAAGGCGGACGGATCACCTGAGGTCAGGAGTTCGAGACCAGCCCCACCAACATGTTGAAACCCTATCTCTACTAAAAATACAAAAAATTAGCTGGGCGTGGTGGCGGGTGCCTGTAATCCCAGCTATTCAGAAGGCTGAGGCAGGAGAATCGCCTGAACCCGGGAGACAGCGGTTGCAGTGAGCCGAGATCGTGCCACTACACTCCAGCCTGGGCGACAGAGCGAGACTCCATCTCAAAAAACAAAACAAAACAAAAACAAAAACAAAATGTGCTCTGCTACGACGGATGGGATTCCTTTAAGCATCTTTCCCCTAAAGCATTCTCACTAGAGGGCGCTAGGGGGACACTGCAGGGTGAAGGGGCTCTCCAAATGCTTCTGTGGGTCAATGGTGGTGTTGGGGAGGCAGAGAGGTCATCCACTGAAGACCTGTCTAGCCACACTCCCAGAAGGTGTGGGTCCTTGGTGACCTGAAGCCTTAGCCTGGCCTGGGGATAACTCTCCCGAGGCCCTCTCAACATGGAAACCAGAGCTTTGAAGGCCATCTGCTCACCCTGGCCCCAATTCCCTCTGAAGGCCCACGTGTGTGCCTCACTTGCAGCACAGAAGGTTTCTACTGGATTCTCTCTCTCCTTCTGCATGTCATGACACCAGCTGTGGCTTGAATGTACACCCCGCCTGCACTCTGGAGAGTTGCTTCTGGCTTGCTCAGCACCTGCAAACTAGCAAACTTCTCTGCTATCTGGTGGGCTGAGCTAAACCTTCTCCACTGAAGTCCAAACTCCAGTCATTGGGAGGGGATCCCCTTCCAAGTTTGTCCTTCCTTGGGTACTCTCCCTCAGCCCTTTTATAGTCACTCCTGCTATTGGAATTTAATAATTCTTTATATTGGGTCAGGCGCAGTGGCTCACGCCTGTAATGCCAGTAGTTTGGGAGGCCGAGGCAGGCAGATCACAAGGTCAGGAGTTCTAGACCAGCCTGGCCAATATGGTGAAACCCCGTCTCTACTAAAAATACAAAAATTAACCAGATGCGGTGAGGGGCGCCTGTAATCCCAACTACTTGGGAGGCTGACGCAGGAGAATTGCTTGAACATGGGAGGTGGAGGCTGCAGTGAGCCGAGATCACGCCACTGTACTCTAGCCTGGGTGACAGAGCAAGACTCCATCTCCAAAAAAAAAAAAATTCTTTATATTAAACACCTCTGTTTAACACACTATGTCTTTGCTATCTCCTGATTGAACCAGACTGATAAAACTACTACCACAAAAACATCTTCAAAGACAAACACACAATTCTTGATTGTATATATCACTGCTTCCTATCATTAATAAAGACAATGAAGGACTGCCTGGGTAAACTGTTACTTTCTACAGAATTTTGTGGTCATTTAAAAAAAGAAAGAAGATAAAGAGACCAGTTGCTATGGCAGTCTTATGTGATATGATGTTGCTGGGAGCTGACCAGTATTAAATGGTGCTCTTGAACTTGTTTTTCTGTGTAGCCAAGCAAGGTGGATCCCAGCTAATTCTTGATGTGCGTGCTCTAAAATTACACCAGGATGGTCGGGCGCGGTGGCTCACGCCTGTAATCCTAGCACTTTGGGAGGCTGAGGCAGGCGGATCACTTGAAGTCAATAGTTCGACACCAGCCTGGCCAACATAGTGAAACCCGTCTCTACTGCAAATACAAAAATTAGCTGGGTTTGGTGGCAGGTGCCTGTAGTCCCAGCTACTCGGGAGGCTGAGGCACAAGAATTGCTTAAACCCGAGAGGCAGAGATTGCGGTGAGCTGAGATCGCACCACCACACTCCTACCTGGGTGACAGATGCAGACCCTGTCTCAAAAAAATAATAAAATAAAAAATAAAATAGTAAAATAAAATTATTTCAGGAATGATGAAAAGAAGCTTCTTAGAGCTTAGACTTTATCTCATTTTCTTGACTCATTTTTCAATTTCTCTGTTCTCTAATATAGAGTTTTTTTAAAAAAACCAATTATTTTTTATTTTTTATTTTTTTTGAGACAGAGTCTCACTCTGTCACCCAGAATGGAGTGCAATGGCACAATCTCGGCTCACTGCAACCTCCGCCTTCCAGGTTCAAGCAATTCTCCTGTCTCAACCTCCTAAGTAGCTGGAATACTGGTGCCTGCCACCATGCCCGGCTCATTTTTGTATTATTAATAGAGACGGGGTTTCGCCATGTTGGCCAGGCTGGTCTCGAACTCCTGACCTCAGGTGATCCACCCACCTTGGCCTCCCAAATTGCTGGGATTACAGGAGTGACCCACTGTGCCTGGCCAAAATAAATTATTATTTATGGAAAAAGTTACTTTTGGTTTAGACAATTTCAAACTGAAATATGTAAACCCCAGGTGGTATGTGATGGGTGAGTGAGAGGACTTAAAACCACAAGGTAACCAGGTGTAGTAACCAGGCATACAGATCTTACTCCTTTTTTTTTTTTTGGCAGTGGGGTGGGGAGTGTGGGTGATTATATTCTGCTATTAAACCAAACATGTATTACTGTATACATACAATCTTCTATTCATACAAAATTTGAGATGAATTCTGAGCTTTGGGTTATCTGCCTTCACCTTTCCCTGATATCCCATTTCAGGATGTCCAGAGGTTCTAGGTTGGAAAAGTATGAAAAGCACTGCTCAGGTATCAGAAAGTTTGAGGGCCAAGAAAATGGATGTACTGTTACCTGAGCCTGGAAAAGAAGGCAATGCAGGCACATGTATTTGCTGTGCATAACTTACATGCAACACTGATAGAGAGGGGCAAGAATGCTTCTTTCATCCAGCGAGGGGTTCCCAAAGCTGAAAATTAAATTAAAACTTAGTGAATTAGGTGGAAGTACTGTTCTCTTCTTAGCATCAAAGCAATAGCAAATTCTATATGAAACTCAAATGTGATCCTAGATAATTTCACGCTCCAGCAGCTCAAATCACTTAAATTGAAAACAAGCGGGGCATGACCAATTAGACACAGGATCCCTAACAGCCTGTACTAAAATATCTGACAACAAATATACTCATTTACAAGGGACATTTTCCTGCCAAGATATCACAAGGTGCTGGAGCATAACTATGGTAAACACAGTGCGGAGTTCACAGACCAAAGGGAGAACTTGAAGACCCCTAAGCCTGCAAAGGTTTTAAGGACCAGAGAGAAATAAAAGCCATTTATATTAGATTCCCACAAACAAGCAGATGACCATTACTTGTAAAAAGAAGTCACACTTATTCTACTCCCAAATTAGCAATATCCTATTCCCTACAAGTAAGTATATGTACAGATTCAAATTGGAAAAACTGTTCACACAGGCTGAGGAAACTGATTCACAGCAGATGCAAAAATTACCTTAGCAGCAATTCAGAGTTAGAAAAGGAGAACTGATTCTGGAAAACTGTCAACCTTTCAATCTTTCCAGAGGCTCACCTTAATAGCTAGAGTCTGGTAGCCCTTAGTACAGAGTAGGTCCTCCAGTAATTCAAGGCAAAGGCAACTGCTATGGTCTGAATGTTTGTGTCCCCCTCAAATTCGTAATCCCTGGTACAACAGTCCAACAGTATTAAGAAGTAGGGCCTTTGGGAGATGATTAAGTTCCAAGGGAAGAGCCCACATGAACGGGATTAGTGCCCTTATAAATGAGGCCAGAGGGAGCGTGTTTACCTCTTCTGCCATATGAGGACACATAGAAGGCACCATCTGAGGAACAGGCCCTCACCAGACACTGAATCTGCTGGCACCTTCATCTTAGAGTTCCCAGCCTCCAAAACTGTAAGCAATACATTCCTGATGCTTATGAATTACCCAGTCTAAGGGATTTGGTTATAGCGGCCCGAGTGGACAAAGCAACTATTTTGATATACACCAAATATCAAGTATCATGTGTATCACAGGATGAGTGCTATGTGCTTTGCTGTAATGGGGTAGAGGGAGAGGCAGTGTTTGCTGGTTTTTCATTTTCTGTGGCCATCACCATCTTTCACAAAGCATGAGGCGCCTGGTGTTCAGTATAAGATGGTGGCATCATTAGCAAATGCTGCCCAAGCACTCTTTGCTGAGGAGCCATGTCTTAGCTTATTTCCAACAACCAATGTTAACAGTAGTGACCTAGGGCCTGGAAAATTCTGTACTCCAAGGAAGCGTTCTATTTAGTAAATATTTATTAAATGCAACTAAAAGTGTGGCACTACACCTGTAATCCCAGCACTTTGACAGGTCGAGGCGGGCAGAGCACTTGAGGTCAGGAGTTCAAGACCAGCCTGGCCAAAATGGCGAAACCCTGTCTCTACTAAAAATACAAAATTAGCGAGTGCCTGTAGTCCCAGCTACTCAGGAGGCTGAGGGTGGAGAATCGCTTGAACCCAGGAGACAGAAGTTGCAGTGAGCTGAGATTGTGCCACTGCACTCCAGCCTGGGCAACAGAGCAGAACTCCGTCTCAAAAAAACTTAAAAAAAAAAAGTGTGGCACTAAACTGGCCACCACAGAGAATGCAGAATATGAAATGGACATACAATGTGCTCTCCAAATAGCTCAGGCCTAAAAAAATAAGGACATTCTATTTATTCAAAATGAATAAACTTTTTTTATTCAAGATAAAAGTAACTTGTTGTTATATATAAAATCCACACTAGGCCACAGCTCTTCTTCCCATGACAGCAAAAGTATGGACCTAGACAAACATAAAAATAGCAAAACATCCTATCAAATAAATTAATTTTTTAATTGCAGGAACCTTTGGATAGAATAAATTTAATGACAAATTCCACACTCTATTACATCTCTATTTCTCAAGCTTCTAAACACCAAATATCATAGCCAAGAAAGAACGATGTAGGTAGTAACAAATGAATGACCCTGGTTTTCCAGTTGTCTGAGAAGAGGCTCATAGAGTCTTAGACTCCTTGGAAGAACCACTTTTCCATTTTTTGAAGTACTGAGATCCCTGAGAGTGGAGAGAAGGACAGGTACCAATAGCAAAGACTCCAAGTGGAAAAAAGAAGGATGTTGCCTATCCATTGCATTCTGGATATTCTCCAGGATGCTCTGGAAAATGCCCTTCTTTCATATACAGAAACCCCTCCCTGACAAGGACAGTCCTGCTGGTCTCACCTTTTGGCATTATCAAGAAGGATGAGCATACTAGCGCCTTCATCATCTTGAAAGCTCTCATAGTGATGGCGGTCAGCATTGCCAATCAGGTAATCAAAGACAGCTGTGTCAATGATGTCCAAGAGGCGCGGGCCAGAGTCATAAGGGGACGTTTTCTTCACAGCATCACAGTAGCTCTCATCATACTCCCACCTGGAGACAAGCAGCATCACAGCACTGAGTGACAACACTGTACCTGGCACTGTTACACACAAAGAGAAGACAGAGTTCCTACCTACCGGTTTGCCCCTGACTCCACAGTTCTTTTCACTCTTGGACAGAACTGCTGGCTCCTTTACAGAGTTGGCACCTGGCTAGGCACAGGGGAGAATTAAGTAATGGCTCATAGGAGCATTTACCTGGCCAATTTGCCTTCTCGGTAAGTCCTGCCCCATGGGTGACGGTGCTTCTGCAGAGGCCACACATCTGGAAGCCAAAGTGTGACAGATCCCTCCATTATGTCTCCATCAGCACAAGCTGGTTCTGTTTCTCGGCAGTAATAGCACTTCCCATAAAAACAAGTATTGTTTCCTACAGGACAGAAAGGAGCCAAATACACTTAAGGAAATAACGAAGACTCCAAATTCTCTCCCAAATAATATAGAACAGAGTAGCTAAGTAAATAAGCATGGTGAAAACAAAGACCCTGAGTTTACTATATTTCAAACATTTATTTTCCTGTATAGGTAATAAAAAAGCACACGGTGTAAAAAAAATTTAAAAAGTACAAAAGGATATACACCCAAAAGTAAGTTGCCCTTGCCTCCTGTGTCCTTTCTACCCAGTCTCACTCTCTGGTGTCAACTACCATCACCAGTATCCTTCAAATTCACTTTTTGTTTGTTTTGTTTTTGTTGTTGTTGTTGTTTTGAGACAGGGTCTGGCTTTGTCATCCAAGCTGGAGTGCAGTGGCGTGATCTCAGCTCACTGCAACCTCTGCCTCTGGGGCTCAAGCCATCCTTCCATCTCAGCCTCCTGAGTAGCTGGAACTATAGGTATATGCCTCCATGCCCAGCTAATTTTTGTATTTTCCTGGTAGAGATGGGGTTTTGCCATGTTGGCCTGGCTGGGCTCAAACTCCTGGACTCAAGTGATCTTCTTACTTCAGCCTCTCAAAATGCTGGGATTATAGGCATGAGCCACCATGTCTGGCCTCTAAACTCACTATTTTATTTTTATTTGAGACTGAGTCTTGCTCTGTCGCCCAGGCTAGAGTGCAGTGGCAAGATCTTGGCTCACTGCAACCTCCGCCTCCCAGGTTCAAGCAATTCTTCCGTCTCAGCCTCCTGAGTAGCTAGGATTACAGGCACATGCCACCATGCTTGGCTAATTTTTGTATTTGTGAGACAGGGTTTCACCATTTGGTCAGGCTGGTCTCAAACTCCTGACCTCAGGTGATCCGCCTACCTCAGCCTCCCAAAGTGCTGGGATTACAGGTGTGAGCTACCACGCCCGGCCTGAACTCACTTTAATTAAAGGAAAGTAACATCCTCCTCTTCTTCATTAGGGCTGAGATCTTGGCCAGAGTGCCCAGGGGAGGGCAAAAGAGGTCATGTACTAGGCCAAGTGTGGCCAAGAGTTTGGTTACATAGAGGGGTAGGTATAGAGGAAGGGGGGAAGTTGAGCAAATAAGTAGACAGACTGAGTGTAACAGTAACCAGGCTTCTCACCAGTGGAGAAGAGAGTTAAACATACAGAAAGAGAGAAAGCCAGGATAAATCCTGCAGTGGTGAATTAGAATTGGAAATACTAGTTTGAATTGATGGGTGTTTTTTTTTGTTTGTTTTTTGTTTTTCTTTTATTGAGATGGAGTCTCGCTCTGTTGCCCAGGCTAGAATGCAGTGGCATGATCTTGGCTCACTGAAACCTCCGCCTCCCGGGTTCAAGCAATTCTCCTGCCTCAGCCTCCCGAGTAGCTGGGACTACAGGCGCCCACCACCATGCCAGCTAGTTTTTGTATTTTTATTAGAGATGGGGTTTCACCATATTGGACAGGCTGGTCTCAGAACTCCTGACCTCATGATCCACCCACCTCAGCCTCCCAGAGTGCTGGGATTACAGGTGTGAGCCACTGCGCCAGGCCTGAATTGATGGTTTTAATACACACAGATACAGAAAAAGATACAGATGTATCTTGTGTGTATGTATGCGCACATATACATATATATATGTGCACATATACATATATATATGTGCACATATACATATATTTCCCACCTCTGTCCTTCAAGAGAACATGGAAACAATGAGACCCAGGAAGTAATGAGCACACCTAGCGCCCACAGGGTAGTTCCTAAATACCATTTTAGTACCACATTAAAAGGAACTAAGGAGTAGTGGTGTGCACCTGTAATTCCAACTACTTGGAAGGCTGAGGCAGGAGGATCACTGGAACCTGAGAGGCAAAGGTTGCAATAAGCCGAGATTGCGCCACTGCACTCTAGCCTGGGAGACAGAGCAAAACTCCATCTCAAAAAAAAAAAGGAACTAGGGTTCCTTTTAATGATCCTGGACCACAGTGTTATGCCAGTTGCAAGAAAGTGCTTGGAGAATGATGGGACCATTCCAAAATGACACAGGAACTAGTTTGTAGAGGTTCCCACTGGCCAAATGTGGAACAGTTTAAGCATCCAAATAATTATAATGGTCATAAATTGTAGCTCATAGTGAGTTCATGGTGATATAAATAAGCACATGAATGTGTGGAGGCAGGGGAGTTCTACCCTTCAACAGAATGACAACTAATAGGTCTAGAAGGAACGATAGAATGAAAAAAATCATCATTTGATGGCCAGGAACTGTGGCTCACATCTGTAATCCCAGCACTTTGGGAGGCCAAGGGAGAAGGATCACTTGAGCCCAGGAATTCGAGACCAGCCTGGACAACACAATGAAACCTTGTCTCCAAAAATAAAAGTAAAAACATTAGCCAGGCATGGTGACTCATGCCTGTAGTCCAAGCTACTCAGGAGGCTGAGGTAGGAGGATTGCTTGAGACCAGGAGATTAGGCTGCTGTGGGCCATCATCGTGCCACTGCACTCCAGCCTGGGTGACAGGGTGAGACTCTGTCTCAAAAAAATAAAAATACAAAAATCATCACTTGGTGATACTGCTGAGAGAGAGCATTTCAAAAAAAAAATCACCATTTGGCAACTATCATAATAAGTGAACTCCTGATCACTTGAGGTCAGGAGTTTGAGACCAGCCTGGCCAACATGGCAAAACCCTGTCTCTACTAAAAATACAAAATTAGTTGGGAGTAGTGATGTGCACCTGTAATTCCAAATACTCGGAAGGCTGAGGCGAGAGGATCACTGGAACCTGAGAGGCAAAGGTTGCAGTGAGCCGAGATTGCGCCACTGCACTCCAGCCTGGGTGACACAGCAAAACTCCATCTCAAAAAAACAAAAAAAAAAAAAAAATTTTGAGAAAGAGTATTTACATCTCATGTCACAAAAGACTATCTGCCCTAGGGATGAACTCCTATACGTCAGTAAGACCAATGACACAGCAGAAAATGAGCAAAGGATATGCAAAGACAGTTAACAGAAAATACAAATAGCTCTCAAACAAAAAGATGCTTCATATGAAATACACAAAACCAAAAGTTTAATAACATATTGTTGGTGAAGCTAGCAGAAAGAGTCACTCTCATATATTTCTATGGGAATAAAAACTGGTTAAACATCTATATAGGATAATGTGGCCACACCTATCAAAACTTAAAATGCATGTGCCTTTTGACCTAGCACTCCCATTTCTAGAAATACTTGCTCATGTGTGAAATAATATATATGGGTGGTCCCCAACCATTTTGGCACTGGGGACTGGTTTAGTGGAAGACAATTTTCCACAGACAGGGGTTGGGGACTGGGTGGGAATGGTTTCAGGATGAAACTGCTCCATGTCAGATCATCAGGTATTAGATTCTCATAAGGAACGTGCAGCCTAGATCCTTCACATGTGCAGTTCACAATAGGGCTTGTGCTCCTATGAGAATATAATGCTGCCACTGATCTGACAAGGAGCTGGTGCTGAGGCGGTAATGCTCGCTCACCCCTCACCTCATGCTGTGCAACCCAGTTCCTACCACGCCACAGACTGGTACTATTCCGCAGCCCAGGGGTTGGGGACCCCTGACATATATACAAGGTAATTCTGGGCAACACTGGTTGTAAAAACAAAATATTGGAACAACATTTAAGTCCAATAAAATTCTGGTTATATGAATTATGGTAGACCCAAATAATGGAACACTTTGCAGTGTGAAACAACAAAACAATGAAGCTCTTTTGATGTGATACAGATTTCTAGAATCTATTAAGTAAAAAGAGTAAGATGCAGAAGTATGCAAAGTGTGCCATATGTTGTATAAAATGGTAGAGATAAATAAAAAAATATATATATATTTCATACAAAAAGACATAAGGAAATTACTAGTTAAAGGTTGCCACTCGGAGAAAGGGGAAGGAACTGGACAGACGAGAAAATTTTTCATTGAATTTCACAGAATTTTTTTTTTTTGAGACATAATCTTGCTCTGTCTCCCAGGCTGGAGTGCAGTGGCATGATCTCAGCTCACTGCAACCTCCACTTCCCGGGTTCAAGTGATTTTCCTGCCTCAGCCTCCCAAGTAGTTGGGATTACAGACGTGCACCACCACGGCCGGCTAATTTTTATATTTTTAGTAGAGACGAAATTTCATCATGTTGGCCAGGCTGGTCTCAAACTCCTGGCCTCATGTGATCCTCCTGCCTCAGCCTCCCAAAGTACCGGGGTTACAGGCGTCAGCCACCGCACCTGGCCTGAATTTCCCTGAATTTTGAATTGTGTGAATCCATTACTGATTCAAATAAAAATGTAAAGCCCTAAAACAAACAAAATACTGCCTGGTATAGGAAACCTGTTTCCTATAGGATAAAATCCAAACTCTTGAGTTTGGTAAATAAGAATCTTCATAACTAGAAGGGAGAATGTGGGGTCTGAGGTCAGGTTCCTGGGGTTAACATTTAGACTAGTTTAATGATGAGATTGCAAGACTCTGGGCATGTAATTTAGTCTCTCTAAGCAACTTCTGTAAAATGGAGACAACAATAGTACCTCCTCCACCACTGAGTTGTGAAGAGTGAATGAGGCAATCCATGGCAATGCTTAGCACAGTGCCTGACATATTGTCAGACACCAATCGATGCCAGCTACTTATTTTAATAACATGGTTCAATCTACCTTTCCAGAGTTCAATATCCCCGTTTCAGTACCATGAACTGAGGCTCTGAACCTCTATTTCCTGGATTGCCAAACTTTTAAAAACTGGTTTTCTGATCAACTCTGTCTCCATGCTCTCCTTGGGTGAACCACCAACTGTGACAAGAAAGTCTATGGCTTCAGCCAAGCCTTTTCTCCTAAACTGTAGGCTTTAGCTCCTAAATGATTAGTCTACACTTACTCCTGGATGTTCCTGTCAGGGAAACAAAATATCCAAAATTAAATTCATTATCTTTCTCTGCTCCACCTCCCTAAATATGCTCCTCTCCCTACATTCCTAAAATAGTTAACAGCTCCACTAATCATTTGTCATCCAATCCAGAAACCTAGGAGTCATTCTTAATTTTTTCTTCTCTCTCAATTGCTCTCCCAGCCCAAATGTTCACCAAATTCTTTCCATTCCAACTCTTGAATAGCCCTTAAATCTTTCTATTCCCTGTCCCTGCTTTAGTTCTCTTATTACATATGAATTCACAACACTCCCAGAGTGCTCTCAGCTCTTGATTCTCCCCTTCCCAATGCACCCTTGACAATGCTGCCACAATTTGCTCTTGAAATTCAAATCTGATTTTTCCATATTCAAACTCTTTTAATGGCTTTCTAGTGCCTAAAGAGAAAGTCTCTACTCCTAAGCATGGTACACAGGCCCTTCAGTGACACTGTCCTGACCAGCTGTCTTCCTCACTGGCCAGCCCCCACACATCCTTTCCTTCAGCTAAACAGCACAGTCTCCTGAGCTTGTTGCTCTTCTCTCATTGCTCATCACCCTTGTCCAGGCTCTGTCCTCTACCTGGAACAGGGTCAACTCATAGGGTCTGTAAGCTGGATGGGAACAAAATTACATCTTTATTTTCACTAACCTCTACTAAAAATTAGCATTTCCTTCTATTATGATGGCAGGGAGCAAACCGTCATATCTGTATTACATGTGACTTTGTCTCTACAAGAAATCACAGATTTTTCATATCATACTAGCATTGTTGCAGATAACCTCAAAATACTATTTATAATCATAGTTTGAAATCACACTAGTGACTAATCTGATAGATCTTATTTAATGTGTTAAATAACAAAGCACATATTACTGTATCTAAATTTGCTTTTTAAAATTTTTGATACTGAAATTATACTTCAATATTATTGGTTTAATTTATAAGTCTATGTATTTTAATTTATGTATGTATTTAAAACCTTTATTTTTAGAAAGGATCTGTAAGCTTTTCCAGACTGCCGAAGGTATCTATAGCACAAAAAATGTTAAATACAAACCTAAAATATTCTTTCCCACCGTATCTACCTAAGAGACTGCTATTTTCCCTTTAAGACTTGGTTAAAATATCACCTTCATGAATTAACTGTCATCCTGGCCATAACTTCTTGGCCACCTCCCTATTCCCACCCCCACCCCAACAGTCCATAGCCCCTTTGTACATGTCTGGCTCCCGCACTAGACAAAGATCCTTGAAGATAGGAAAGTCATTCAGTTTTGCATATTCAGCACCTAGCTCAGTACCTGTCAAACAGAAGTGAAATAAAGTTGTACTGAATAAATAAAGACTATAAGCTAATGAAAGATTTTAGAGTCTTAAAATCTGAGTTTGGATCCTGGCTAACAATTAGTAGTTTTGTGACTTTGGGAAAGTCATTAGACACTTCTAAGCCTCCACTCTTAGGTATAAAATGTGGGTAACACCTCACCTACTTATTGCATGCTATTGTCAAAAGGATCAGATAAAGTTAACAGTGTGAACATACTTGGGTAGGTTGCCGGGGCTACATAGATTTTAGTTATTCTTGTATTATATGCCAACTTACTTAATAATACATTTTTAAAATTGCATCAAGAGAATGAAACAAGTTATACATTTGAAGAAAATATTTTCTTTTTTTTGAGATGGAGTCTCACTCTGTCGACCAGGCTGGAGTTACAGTGGCGTGATCTCAGCTTACTGCAACCTCTGTCTCCTGGGTTCAAGCAACTCTCCTGCCTCAGTCTCCCAAGTAGCTGTGATTACAGGTGTGTGCCACCATGCCCAGCTAATTTTCGTGTTTTTAGTAGAGACAGGGTTTCACCATATTGGCCAGGCTGGTCTCGAACTCCTGCCCTCAAGTGATCTGCCCACCTCGGCCTCCCAAAGTGCTGGCATTACAGGCATGACCCACCGTGTCCAGCTGGAGAAAATATTTTCAAAAGACACATCTAACAAAGGACTTTTAGCCATACCATACCAAGAACTCCTAAAACTTGACAGTAAGAAAACAACCAACCTAACTTAAATATGAGCCAAAGACCTTAACAGACACCTCAGCAAAGATATACAGATGACAGAAAAACATATGTAAAGATGCTGTACATTATATGTCATCAGGGAGATGCAAACTAAAACAATGAGATACACCTACTAGATTAGAATAGTCAAAATCCAAAATATGACAACATCAAATGCTGCCAAGGATGAGGAGCAACAGGAACTCTCACTCTTTGCTGGTGGGAAGGCAAAATGGTACAGCCACTTTGGAAGACAATTTGGCAGTTTCTTACTAAATGTACTCTTACTATATGATCCAGAAATCACACTCCTTGGTATTTACCCAAAAGAGCGGAAAACTTATGTCAATACAAAAAGCTATACACAGATGTTTATGGCAGCTTTATTCACAACTGCCCAAACATGGAAGCAACCAAGATGCCATTCAATAGGTAAATGGATAAACTGTGGTACATCAGACAATGGAACATTAGCCAGCAATAACAAGAAATGATAAATCAAGCCATGCATGAAAAGACATGGAGGAATCTTAAATGTGTATTATTAAGTGAAAGAAACCACTCTGAAAAAGCTATATACTGTGATTTAACTATGTAACATTCTGGAAAAGGCAAAATTATGCAGACAGTAAAAAGATCAGTGGTTGCAAGGGGATTGGAGAGAGGGGTGGAGAATGATGAATAGGTGGAACATAGAGGATTTTTAGATCAGTGAAAATACTCTGTGTGATACTATAATGATGTATACATGTCATTATATATTTGTCCAAACCCACAGAATGTGCAACACCAAGAGTGAATGGGAATGTAAACTATGGAGTCTGGGTGATTATGATGTGTCAGTGTGGACTCATCTATTGTAACAACTGTACCACTGTGATGTGAGATGTTGATAATGGGGGAAACTATGCATGTGACGGGCAGCGGTTATTTGGGAAATCTCTGTACCTTCCTCTCAGTTTTGCTGTGAACCTAAAGCTGCTCTAAAAACAATAAAGTCTAAAAACACAACAATAACAACAAGGTTATGCTAAGGTCAGACGATTATTAAGAACTTTACCTCCAGCCAAATCCCTCTACCTATTACTTTCCAGTCTTTATGCCCTTGTTCTCATTAATATTCCCATTATTTTGCCAATGCCCTTTCCTCTTTGCTGCCTTGGTAACTCATACTGGTTCTTCAATACTCAGTTCAAGTGTTAATAACCTCCTCTACAAACCCTCTGCTTTTCCCTTACCCACACTTCATACAATGTGTGAGTTAACCGTCTGTGAGCCTTTGAAGAGCAGGTACCCTGGCTTATTCTTCTTGGACTCTTTCCCTCAATCCCAGCACCCACCAGGAATTCATGCTTGCTAAGCATAAAACTGAACAACCAAAGGTGATTAGAAAATATCTGAAACAAATATCTGATACAATATCTAACATTGTATGCTTTTGGTTATCTATAAGAAAAGTATAGCCCAAGCCTTATAAGTTGAAATTCTGAATGATGAATCTGTCATAAGTCCTTTAAATATTCAGTTTTTCCTCATTTTAAATGTAAATCCACTCACTCTAGCAAAAAAAAGCAAGGTGAAGTTCATCTTGCAATGTCTGTTTCAACAGTCATGCCCTAATGCAGAGCACTGTATCACTGAAAAAGAGTCAAGGTGAAGAGGTGGAAACAAGAAACCACCGCACTTTTGAATTCTTCCCATTCTCATCTTGCTCACAAGAACAGGAGTGAGAATTTTAGCTCAGATCTCTTACCTCAGAGTTAAGATAATGGAAAACAGAGGCCAGGGGCAACATAGCCAGTTCCAGGCACAATGAGTTATAGGTTAACCCTTGCAGAAGGAGTAGGCCTGTTGATCTTCCAGGTCCAAATACAACCTTACAAAATAATTTCTGAGCCTCCTAAAGAGTTGCCTTAAGATTTCCTCAATTCTAAGGAGATGGGAGACAGTTCCCGAGGAAACATATTATATATGTAAAAACAACTGAGCCAATGATATACAAACAATAACCAATTTAGGCCAAATTCTGAGTTTGAGACTTACTAATAGCTCTAAGAGAAAGCAGAAGGAAATAATCACCTGCTTTCACCATCACTAAATGACCTCACTCCCTATGTCACAGATAACACAGAGTATACAGGAAAATTTCAATTTCCTGCCATCTCCTTTAGATTCATTTTCCCAAATAACCTGAGAGCTGGTTGTCTGATTTACTTTTGTATTCCACTGATTTCTTCAATTCCTAAAAGTCATGAGCCAGCTTGCTCAACAATGCCCCATTTTAACTTATTAATCATTCCCCTATATAAATGTCCTCTACAATCTTCTTACCTACAGTTAGGAAGGTGCTCAACAGCTGCTCTGTGGCGACAGGTTTGATCTCTGTCCGAAGATTAACAAATCTGCCAACTACCAAGGGGGCTCGGCGGAAACCCAGAATCCTGGTTTGGAAGATTGAAGAACAGAAGAGAAAAATCTTAGGGGATGTTTTTTAAGTAACAGTCTTAAAAATTACAGTTCATCATGTCAAATGTGTAAAGGGTTTTAGCTAGTAGCTAAACCTAATTTTTTAGAGGTACATATATTTAGGAATTTAATGTGAAGGTGTGTATAATTTATTTTAATATACATTTCAGCAAAAAGAATAAGACAAATCTGATAAAATGTGAACACTTTTTAAATCTACAGAGTGGGTATATGGGCTCATTATATTATTCTTTCTACTTTTGTATGATAGAAATTTTTTCATAATAAAAATTAAAAATAGATTTTAGGAAAGTATTAGAAAAAAAATGGGACCCAAACTCATATATGGGTTCAAATCTTTAAATAAAACAGCACGTTGGTTAAAAAAAAAAAAAAAAGCAGACTGATCTAAAAGGCTAAGCCCACAGAGCAAATTAAATATAGAGACATTTGAAGATATCTCTAATAATCTAAAAGGTTGAAAACAATAATTTATTTTAAAAAAATGAAATTTCCTGGCTAAAAAATATACACCAACTGAACAAAAGTTGGAGGGGCAGAATTTGGAACACGCAGAAAATTTACAATGAAGAAAATAAAAATCACCTATGATTCCACAACCCAGAAATAATTACAGGTGCTGACATTCTGGCATATAAGCATGCTTTCCCTTTAAGTGTGGGTATATAAACACACACTCACACTTACATATATACATACAATTGAGATTATATTGTATGCAGTTTTATATCTTGCTTTGTACTCATCATTGTATCATGAACCTTTTCCCCGGTCATTAGAAAGCCTTTACAAATGGCTATTGTTTAGGGCTGCTGATTCTGTCCTAAACACAGTCTTAGAAAAGCCACAAAGGCAAGATCAACAGATTTGTCAAAATAACATAGAAATCCAGAGATACCCCCAGAGGCAAGGGAAGGTGGTTAAATCTGACTGTAACGAAGAAACAGCAACCCAAAGCAGAAAAGTATCAGGATCCACAAATGGAAAAGGTTGGGAAGGGTTTTTTGTGTGTGTTTTGTTTGTTTGTTTGTTTGTTTGTTTGGGTGGTTGGTTTTTGAGTCTCACTCTGTTGATCAGGCCGGAGTGCAGTGGCATGATCATAGCTCCCTGCAGCCTGGAACTCCTGGGCTCAAGTGATCCTCTCACCTCAGCCTCCCTGGTACCTAGGACTACAAACGCAGCCTAGATTGGGAAGTATTTTTTCTTCCCATTGAAAATTGCCAAGCCCAAGAACAGCAGCCAGTTTAGCATTGAGGGGCAATGTTACTGTGGCGCTTGAGGCTGGCTACGGTGGCACATAACAAAAGTGACAGGGGGACTGGCAAGAGAACATCTTTCAGACTTTGAGGTAGGGAAGGACTTTTAAATACAAGACTCCCAAAGCACAAGTCACAAACTGAAACATTATAGTTAGTTAACATCAAAAGTACACAAATACTCTAAGATAACAAATAGGTGTCCTGCTGTGAAAAGATAAACTTTGCCAGTAATGGGGAAATACAAAATAACAATGAAATAACAATGAAATATCACTTTACATATATATCAACAAAACTTAGTGTGTTGGGCAATACAAAACACTGGTACAGAAATGAGGAACTTTATGCCTGTTGGTTTCCAACAAACAGGATAGGAAGAAGGGAGTTGGGGATGAAGAAAAGAGGCAAACAGATAAGGTCTTGGAAAGCCTGATTCTAGTGTGCCATTAAGTGAGGAGAAGGATTTATCCAACTGTCCACCACTAGGTCTTAAAAGGGGCAGCAAAAATTCATGGTATTGTACACACGTATATAAGCTTTTCCGTATCAATAGACGTTTAGGTTACAACCAGTTTTCCCACTATTGAAAATGCTACAGCTAAGACTGTTGTATATATATCTTTGAATTTTGTATTCTTTCTCTAGGGTACTTCCTAGAAATGTCTTAGATATGTGTATAAAAAAGCAGTTATTTGTTCAAAGGATATGAACATTCCTTAATGTTGATATATTTATCCTTAATTTTGATATATAATGCTAGGGTTCTTAACAAAAAGACTGAAACAATTAACAATGCCATAAGCAGCATATGAATCTCAATGTATTCCTCCCAATAAAGTATTATCTTTTTTTTAAGCTTTGCCATTTTCAACGGGTAAAAACAGTATCTCATCTGAATTTTTAAAAATTTCTGGTGAGGATGAACCTCCCCCCACCCCACATATTTATTAGCAATTGACAATGTTTATGCTCTTAACCCATTTTCTAATAGAGTTTTAACATACATATGTTTGTATAAACACATATTAAGACCATTAATATTTGTATAAACACATATTAAGGCTATTAATACTCAGATTACATTAGATTCAAGTGTTTTCTCCGTTTGTTTTTTGCTTTTAAATTTTGTTTCTTGCTATATAAGTTCATTATTTTATTTAGTCAAGACTATTGAATTTGTGATTTTTAAGTTATTGCTTTTATGTTTACAAAATCCTAATTCAGAAAAAGACAAACATTTCACCTTTTTTTTTCTGGTTTCCTTATAAATTCATTTTTAGGCTGGGCGTGGTGACTCACGTCTGTAATCCCAGCACTTTGGGAGGCTGAGGTGGGCGGATCACCTCGAGTCAGGAGTTCCAGACCAGCCTGGCCAACATGGTGAAACCCCGTGTTTACTAAAAATACAAAAAATTAGCTGGGTGTGGTGGTGCGTACCTGTAGTCCCAGCTACTCGGTAGGCTGAGGCAGGATAACTGTTTGAACCCAGGACGTCGAGGTTGCAGTAAGCCAAGATCAGGCTACTGCACTCCAGTCTGGAGGACAGAGTGAGACTCTGTCTCAGAAAAAAAATTTATTTATTATTTTATTTTATTGAGACAGGGTCCCACTCTGTTGCTCAGGCTGGAGTGCAGTGGTGTGATCACAGCTCACTGCAGCCTCGACCTCCCAAGCTCAGGCAATCCTCCCTCCTCAGCCTCCCCACTAGTTGGAACTATAGGCACACGCCACCACACTCAGCTAATTTTTGTATTTTTTAAGTAGAGACGGGGCTTCTCCATGTTGTCCAGGCTGGTCTTGAACTCCTGGGCTCAAGTGATTCACCCACCTCAGCCTCCTAAAGTGTTGGGATTACAGGTATGAGCCACTGCATCCAGTCATAAATTAATTTTTTAAAACAAATATTGTTAGCAATTTCTTTTAAAGTCAGCCAATATGGCCTTATGAAAGAGCTGGTCAGCAGAGTAACTGGGATACCAGACAGTTCAGCTGCAAGGTTCCTGACTAGTAACCTGCTGAAAAAGAAAAAAAAAGAATTTTCCTAGTTAACTTACAAACTTATAATTCACATCTATTTTCTTTCCTTTTTTTTTTTTTTTTTTAAAGACAGAGTCTCGCTCTGTCGCCCAGGCTGGAGTGCAGTGGCACGATCTCGGCTCACTGCAACCTCTGCCTCCTGGGTTCAAGCGATTCTCCTGCCTCAGCCTCCCAAGAAGCTGGAACTACAGGTGCCTGTCACCACGCCCAGCTAATTTTTTGTATTTTAGTAGAGACGGGGTTTCACCATGTTGCCCAGGCTGGTCTCGAACTCCTGAGCTCACGCAATCTGCCCACCTTGGCCTCCCAAAGTGTTGGGATTACAGGCATGAGCCACTACGCCTGGCCCTTTCCTTTTGTAATTATTCTGGTTTTTGAAGCTGTGCATAGTTTGTATAAAGAATAATAAAACTCATATTTCATGCTACATGTTTCCAGCACATGGAAATAAGTCAGCATTACTTACTTAAAACAAATACATAACAAAACAACAGGACGGCTAGACCCAATTAATGACCAGTTCAATTCAGAGATTTAAGTTCAAAGTTTATTTACCAAGAATATCTTCACTGATAACAGAGCAGGCCAGAAATGAAATGACCTAAAGAAGCATGGAAGTAAAATACTTCAGTATTCCTGGTGCCAACCAAATTATGAGACTCATACAAGTTTAATGGAACTAGTCAATTAGCTATCTAAAATCGATAACAAGTTATTTATTAGTGTTGCATCCTTCTGAAGGAGTCCACGAGTCCTCTCCAAGAAAGATTTTTGAAAGCAAACAAAATGAACATAAGCTGCTGTGATCATACGCACCTGTCCAAGTGAAAGGCTGCTACCTCTGCATTGTGTCTATCATAACCAGCATACGGTTCCCCTTCCACCACATGGTCTCGGCTATACCTGCAAAGTGAATGGGAAGCACAGATGTATATGTGGATTACACCAGTAACAGGTGACAGCACAAGTGATAGAATACACCCATTAGCAAGCCTGATTCTGCTATAGTCACCTTCTCTGTCAACCCTGCGAACAACTGTGGATTAGCATGAATTGCCGGTAGATGGAATGAAGATGAGGTAGAGAAGGAAACTAGAATTCTCTATCTACGTCAGCAATCATTCTAAGAATAAAACATGGAAGCTGTCATTTTTGCCCCACTAAAGGGCTTTTGATGTAGTTTTAGTACAGATAAAAGGTAGTTTTCTGGAAGGCAAGGACTGTCTTTGTATTGCCAGCACAGTGTTAAGCACATAGTTGGTGCTTAATAAATGTCTACTAAAATGTTTATTAGACTGACCTGAAGAAATGAAGAAAACCGTGTAATTAAAACTTTTGCTGGCCAGGCACGGTGGCTCACACCTGTAATCCCAGCACTTTGGCAGGCCAAGGTGGGTGGATCACCTGAGGTCGGTAGTTCGAGAACAGCCTGGCCAACATGGCGAAACCCCATCTCTACTAAAAAACACCAAAATTACCTGGGTGTGGTGGCGAATGTCTCTAATCCCAGCTGCTCAGGAGGCTGAGTCAGGAGAATCGCTTGAACCTGGGAGGCGGAGGTTGCAGTGAGCCGAGACTGTGCCACTGCACTCCAGCCTGGGCAACAGAGTGAGGCTCTGTCTCAAAAAACAAAAAACTTTTGCTTACCAGAATGGCTGTGGCAAAGCTTATAAAAGAAATTTAAATTTGGGGGAAAATAGTCTGATATAACTCAATCTTTGTTAATGGGAAGGCAATGGCGCTTTTGAAAAAAGTTGTTTGAATAACCATTCTTGTTCTTTTTTTTTAAGTTTATGATGACGTACTACAAGGAGTCCTGGACTGGCAGTGGGAGGTTGGTGTGGCTGTCATTACTTGACTGGGTAAGCTTGAGCAAAACCTTTCTCTTCTCTGGGTCTCAGATTCCTTATTTACAATATTAGGGGCTGGACTAGGAGGTAATTTCTAAGGTCTCTTTCATCTCAGACTGCATTCTGATGATTTTCTATCACATGCATGACATAAGCAAAGGATAATGAAGACTGCATATTTCTTTCTACTAACCATTTTAAAAGATAGAATTTAAATCTGTTAATTAGGAAGAAAAAAGTACTTAATTCACCTATGTCCTCTCTATTGGTCTCCTGCATTTCCTGAATCTAAAGGAGACCTTTTAGGCTTTACAATGGACCTATGAAATAGAAATAAATTGAGAGTCATGTGGAGAAGAGAGGTTCCACTAAGGATAGTTGGCTCTCTCATGCTAAAACAGCAATAGGGAAGTGGAAAACAGTACTATAAAAGGCAGTGAACTTCAACTTAAATGACCTTAGAATATAAAGTGAAATCATATCCACAAAATATATCTTCAAGGCAAAATGATGAAGCATTTGTTAGAAGACAGCCATATATCACCTTCTGGTTGGGCACCAGTTTCTTCTTAGCATGGTCAATATACCCAAATGTAATTTTTTGTTTGTTTGTTCCTAGTGCAAAGGATTACTTAGGAATAATTTTTTAAAAGGTTTATATTAGCTACCTCTAAATTAAAAGTCAAATTTGAAATACCCCTGCAGCAAAAAGCTGACACTATTCAGGTACTGTTCTACTAAAGATGTAGGCTATCCTTGAATACTTTATTTTTAGTACTTCAGGGCAGCCACAGGAAGGTATGTGGTGAAGTGCAGTATGGTCCTTTCAGTGAAACATTAGAGAGCTTTCCAATCCATCTAAAGGCTGCGCAGAGTAAAATGCAAAAGCTTAGAGGAATACAGGAACTTTGGGAGTAGGCAGGAGAGGAAAAGATGGAGGGAAGAGAAAAGGAATAAGAATCAAAAGAACTACACTGAAGTCAGGCCTGAATCCTCAGCTCATGTTTTGGTTATGTGAAATATGGAAAATCAGAATTCTGGATCTCATTTTTCTCACCTGTAAAATGGACAGCTGGACTAGCTGATCTCCAAGGTCCCTTTTAGTACTTCCTGAGATTACTCATTCACTTCTACGTGCTTCTAGGCCCCTGCCTTCTTGTTCTTTTTCCAACATAACTGCTGTTTTTGCCTGTGAAAATCAATTACTTCTAGAATGGAAATAGCTACATTAAAAAAAAAATCACCTTTACTTATAATGTAAGGCAAAATGTGTAAATAAAAGTGTCACTCTATTCCCATATATATCATCTACCTATACTGCACACACCTTGTATCTCTGAGAGTAGGACATTGATAATCAGGCTCCAGAAATGTTAAAACCACAAGTGGCTTTTAGAGAAAGGACTTAGATTCTTCTCTTACCAGAGAGTGATCCATCTTAAGTCACTGACAGAGCAGCAAAATTCATACAGTAACTGCCAATAAATCATTCCTATCCTTCTGCTGAAGGACATCAGAGTATGACCAAGGACATTAATTTGCACTTACACCGGGACTAAATAGCCTCTGAAGCCCTGGGGGTCAGAACAGCATTTTGCTGGGTGTTTAGGGACTGGAGTCAATTTCTGCAAGCACTTAAACTTACAACCACTTTCCCCAGCCTGTGATATTTCCTGATATAAAGCAGCACAGGTCAGTATGTGCAGTGACTAAGAGAGTTAACACCTATGGCAGGGGCCAAAAAAAACCTTGCTGAGTTGGAGAAGAGAGTGCCCTGGAGCTGGGAGTGGACACAGGCTGTTTAGGAGATGATGCAGGAGCAGGGGGCCAGAGTTTGACAGAAACAAAGAGCAAAGGGAAGATAAGGCTGAGTATAGAGAGGAGGACCAGACAGTCAGGGGCTTGACCTTAGGCTGTGGAGGCTGGGTTTTGTCTGGTGGGCAATGGGAAGTCCCTGGATGTTTTAAAGCTGGGGAACATAGTGATAATAAGTCTTCTGGGGAAGAACAGGGAAGAACGGAAGTGGTTTCCAGGATGGTCTGGAGGAGGGAGGTAATGAGAAGGCTGCAGTGGTAGTAATAGATATAAGATGAAGCAAGAAGTGACTAAGGTTATGCATTATCTGTTACTACCTCCCCTACTCATCAGTCTGGCCTCTCCTCCCACCACTTATATCTTGTCTGAACATTTCAGGCCTATCCTGCAAAGCACCTGGTCTAACACTGCACGCTCTTGGGAATATCTGTCTTCTAACACACTTCCTGCTGTCCCATCTCCCCTTCAATTCTCCAGTGTACAAGTGGTAGGTGTGACGAGGATCTCTTTTTTTTTGAGACGGAGTTTCGCTCCTGTTGCCCAGGCTGGAGTGCAATGGCGTGATCTCGGCTCACTACAACCTCTGCCTCCGGGTTCAAGCGATTCTCCTGCCTCAGCCTTCCGAGTAGCTGGGATTACAGGCACGTGCCTGGCTAATTTTTTGTATTTTTAGTAGAAACGGGGTTTCAGCATGTTAGCCAGGCTGGTCTCGAACTCCTGACCTCAGGTGATCCGCCCGCCTCGGCCTCCCAAAGTGCTAGGATTACAGGCATGAGCCACTGCACCCAGCCAGATCTCCTCTTATTTAAACACAAAATGCTCACAACTCATCTCTTTATTTTATTTTACGTTTTTGAGATGGAGTTTTGCTCTTGTGGCCCAGGCTGCAGTGCAATGGTGCAATCTCAGCTCACCACAACCTTCGCCTCCCAGGTTCAAGTGATTCTCTTGCCTCAGACTCCTGAGTAGCTAGGATTACAGGCACATACCAAAACGCCCGGCTAATTTTTTGCATTTTTAGTAGAGATGGGGTTTCGCCATGTTGGCCAGGCTGGTCTCAAACTCCTGACGTCAAGTGATCCGCCCACCTTGGCCTCCCAAAGTGCTGGGATTACAGGCGTGAGCCACCGTGCCCGGCCATCTCTTTATATACAAATGTTATTTTTGTCTTTAGTTTGCCTTTTTCCATTACTCTGTTTATGCTGCTTATCTCTCAGGCCAAGAAGTCAAAGACCAAACTTCAAAGCTAAATGCGATTTTTGATGATGAGTGCTCCACGTCATCACTTATGGGAAGCAAACAAACTTAGAGAATTCCATGTGTGTGGCAGAATACAAGCTGTTTACAACTTTAACAAATATGGGTTCAAACTTCCGTACCACTGATTAATGTGAGGTGACCTTGTCAAGTTAGTTACACTCTCTGAACCTCAGTTTCTTATTCAGGAAATAAGAACTGAAATTGTCCAAAAAGGTTAAACCTTCGTATAAGGGTTTAAAGGATTAAGAGATACAAAAGTACTTAGTGTAATCCCTGGCAAATAGTGTGCATTACAGAAATTAGATCCCAGGCCCACATAACCATGGTTTTTTTTTGTTTTTTGGGTTTTTTTTTTGAGACAGGTCTCACTCTGTCACCCAGGCTGGAGGGCAGTGGCACGAGCATGGCTTGCTGCGGCCTCAAACTCTCGCACTCAAGCAATCTTCCCATCCTCCCACCTCAGCCTTCCAAGTAGCTGAGACTATAGGTGCACACCACCACGCCCAGCTAATTTTTTATTTTTTTATAGAGACAGAGTCTCATTACATCACCCCGGCTCAAGTGATCCACCCACCTCGGCCTCCCCAAGTGCTGGGATTACAGGCATGAGCCATCACGCCCAGCCCCAATCAAATTTTTATTCTCTGAAAGTCTACCAAATGTGTTAACTTTCCTAATTTCCACATCACTGACATATATTTCCCAGTTCCAGACCAACAGTGATCCCTTCCATTTCTGGGCTCCCTATACATTCATGCTCTGACTGCCTTTCATTTACTAATAGTTGGGTAAGAAAGGGAGTTGAATTTTGTACATCTTTTCCCTACATTTCTTCTCCCACTCCAGAAAGAAATCTAAAGTCATGTTATAATTTTTTCAAAAGCTCTACTGAGGAATGAAAAAAATGTTTAGTACGCAAAAGATTGCAGACATTACAAACTTTGAGAATATTCATTGGTAACTAACTCCCGGCAAAAGAATACAAATCACCATCATGATGTTAACCTAATTCAGATTCATACACTCAGAAAACATTTTTAGAAAATTAACTATACCCTCCAAGCTGTCTTGTGTAGAGAAATAAATAAATAAATAAAAATAATTAACTGTATCACAGAATTGTCACACAAATTATCTCTGTAGATCCCTAGGAAGTCCAAAGGGATCATAAACAACATACATATTTAGTTAACTAAGGTAACTAAAATGGCCCAATTCTTTACTTAAAACAGGTGAAAGAAATAAGAGATCTATTAGAACAGCTATGATCTGAAACACTGACGCCAAACCCTGGTGAGGATGTGGAGCAACAGGAATTCTCATGCATTGCTGGTAGAAACACAAAATGGTACAGCTACTTTGGAAGATAGTTTAGCAGTTTTTTACAAAATGAAACGTACTCTTACCATGTGGTCCAGCAATTATGCTTCTGGTATCTATCCAAATGAGTTGAAAATTTATGTCCACACAAAAACCTGCACATGGATGTTTATAGCAGCTTTATTCACAATTGCCCCAAACTTGGAAGCAACCAAGATGTCCTTCAGTAAGTGAATGGATAATTAAGCTGTGGTACATCTAGACAATGGAATATTATTCAGTGATAAAAACAAATGAACTATCATGCCACAAAAAGATATGTATAAACCTTAAATGCACTTTACTAAGTGAAAGAAGCCAATCTGAAAGGGCTTACATTCTGTGATTGCAACTGTATTACATTCAGGAAAAGGCAAAACTACGGAGACAGTAAAAAGACCAGTGGGTTACCAGGTGTTCTGGGGCAGAGAGGGAAAAATGAGTAGGTAGAACACAGAGGATTTTTAGGGCAGGAAAACTATTCTATACGATACTATAAAGGTAGATTCATGTTAAGTGCTAGAAAAGACTTTAGAGATCTAGTCTACCCCTCTTATTTTACTGAAGAGACTTCCAAGAGAAGATGACAAAATAAATCTTATATAAATCCCAAGTTAAATGAATCAACCAACTAGCACATGCAGCTTCCAAGATCAAAACTTACCGCTTAGGTTTGAAAACAACTTTCTGTCCTCCTTCAAGTATCAGTAAGGCTTTCAGCTGTGTCCCTTTATAACCCACATCAGCTTTAATGATTTTCTTGGTGGCCATGGCATGCATGATTGCCCCCAGCTCTGGTGTCTCTTCAGGGTACACTTCCCGGGGAACCACCCACTGGGCTGCAATCTCCCAGGGAGACTGCAAGGTATGGTCCAGCTTGGGTGCCAGCTCCACCCGCAAGCCAGTCATCATTCGGTGAAAGGCCCTCTGGTCCTCCCGGTTGGCAGCTGATGTATCTAAGTTGTCAATCAGGAAAACTTTGGTGAAGATAAAAATGACAAGGAGAATTGCTAACAGCACGACTCGCTGCTTTAGCTTCATGTTGACCTCTTTTCCTTCTCCCCTGACCCACTCTTGCTCATGTATTAAGGAGAGCTGGTGGTGATGGTTAGCAAGGAGATTCCATGATTATATACATTGGTCCATTTCTTCACTGATGCACCTTCCACAGTTCCTGCAAGCCCAAGTACAAAGCAAAATTTGATCAAAAATTCTGTCCTTCCACCCCTGAATCTTTTGTAAGCCTCTAATATATGACTCACCCTTTTAGGCTTTCTATTCTTGAGCTCAAGAAGGTTCAATAATTTAATATTAACTAATCTGGAGAAGGACCTAATGATGGCAGCAGTGGCCCAACTGGAGCAGCTGCTGCGAAGACGCCAGCTGCAGTGGGAGAGGCATGGCCAGGGCTGCACACTCCACGGAGCTGGAAGGAGCTGGGAACAGGTGGGAGCCCTGCCCTCTTCCAAGATGGTGGAGCAGGGGCCCTGTGCTCCTGGGTACAGCTGCAGCCACCCAGCCACAGCTACACCCACAGGCTCCAAAATGCCACTCCTGCTGCCTGGCCTCTCCCCACTCCCCGCACCCACTCTGGGGTGGAGCAAAATTGTGGCAAAGCCCAGGTGATGTTGTGACCTGTATACATGTGGTTGGGGCAGTGCTGATACACCAGGCCCCTGCTGTCTCAGCCCACTCCGGACTTTGGGCACCAATGAGCATGGGAGGGAGGCCAAGGGAGGACTGAGGATGGCTCAGTGTAGGCCTGCAGGCATCCCTTGGTACAAACAGCTTGGGCACTGTGGATGACATGAATGGTGGCAGGAGGCAGGCTCCTGGGCGGAAAGGAATGGGTCCCCAGTGAAGCCCCACCTTCAAGCCAGGGATGGCCTGAAGCATGGGGGCTGGGCTGTCAGTTCTGGTTAAGAGTCCGCAAACCACAGTGAGAACTTATGGTGCTTTTTCCAGGCCCACCCATGGCCACCCATGGGCCAATCAGCACACACTTCCTCTCTTCTGAGCTCATAAAAACCCTGCACTCAGCCAGACTCAAACAGATGTCCGGACAACCTGTGTGCACAAGGGATCTACTCACTGTGGGTCTCCTCTCCACTGAAAGCTAGACTCTCATCAGAACAACATGGCTGCAGAAAGAGCTATCCACTTTGGGTCTCCAGAGAGCTGTTCTATTGCTCAATGAAGCTCCTCTCCACTTTGCTCACCCCCATTTGTCAGCGTACCTCATTATTTCTGGGCATGGGACAAGAACTCAGGACCCACCAAATGGCAGGACTGAAAGAGCTGTAATGCAAACAGGGCTGAAACACACCCCCTGCTCACCATGTGGTAGGCAATCAGAAAGAGAGAAGAGCTGGGGCCCTTTGTGGAGCTCAGACCTAGGGTCTCCCCGAGCCAGGGCTGTGACATCCTCTTTGGGGTTCTGAGGTTCCTGGTGTCTCCAAGTTTCTGGATGCCACCATGTTCCCCTTGTCCAGACATGGGCACCCGCAGCAGAAGCTGCATGTGATACTCTGGTCCAGCTGCAGCCTCACACAGAACCGGCAGCTGTGCTTATGCTTGGAGCTGCCTACCCCACCACAGCAGCCCCAGCGTGCGTGGGTGTGTGCAGTGGCCAGACCCCATGCTAGCTTGTCCACACACCCCTTGCTGCTCTGCACCTGGCTTGCCCTTGGCAGGTATAAGATCCAGGCCAGTAGTACGAGCTGAGCACGGCCTGCAAGGCTGAGTGGGTAGAAGGAGCCCAGTGGGCACAAGCACTACTCAGGCAGAAGGCACCGCGGCCACAGAGGTTTCTCACTGGCAAAGTGACACCCCAAGGATCCTGTGACACTAATAAGCAAGAACCACATACACTGAAAATTTTAAAGCAAATATTTCTATTTTAATTGGAATGCAAGCCATCTAGGAGCCATGAGGTTGGCTACACATGCCTAATAACCAAAACTGAGAAAAAACACAACAAAAACAAAAGAGCAAGCTATACATAATTGTTTAACTTTCATTTTTTTAACTTTCAAAATCCATAAAGGACTTTTGCATATCCCAAACCACCACTATTTGGTAACTTTCCAATTCTCATTCTGGTAAGACAACAATTCCTAAAAATGCCAGAGGGTGCAGAAGAGAGTAATAGCTGTCTCTGAGTCCAAGTATTCAGCGATCCTGGACGTGTCATATCTGCTGCTCATGTATTTAAATACAACCCCAGACACATATTTCTACTTAGTCCTTCGCCAATTATTTTTCAAAATTAAAATACCTGCAAACCATGGATAATCAAAACTGGGTACATTAAGTAAAGGGAAAAAAATATTCCCATACCATCTAGCTATTAGCAGAATATAACCAGAAAACTAATAAAGCCTGGTACTATGGCAGCACTACTACATCTGGAATGGTCAAGCATATAACAAGGATATTCATGTCACAGACATAAAGAACTGCTCCTTCTAGCATGGGGCTGACCACATTCTGGGCAATTCTTAAGTTAAAAGACTCCAAATACAAGATTTTTGCAAGGGTGTCAAGAACATACAATTCCGTCTCATTTGCATCCTGAGAGGTTGCTTTCTACTCCATAAGGCCATTTAAAAACATGCACAGGCTTGCTCTGCTCTATGCTTGCAGACAGCACAGCACTGAGGCAAGACAAAGATGACAAGAAGATAACAGGATGTTGCTTCACTCTCCAATTCATTTAACAACTCAAACCATTAATCCAAAAAATAAAACCAATACAAAAAAATAGAGCAAATGATTCAGGCTAAGACACTCCCACTTAAACGTGATACTGCTCCCTTAATAACAACTGGAAACAATCAAAAGCAGCTTATCAGAGCAATGTATTCTGAGGGCAACACTTTGCAGTGGGCCAGCTGAATGAAGTTTATTCTCAGTGATTAACCACTCCTTTTCTGTTCATGAAGGAAGCAGAAAGTGAGAGTTAATTTCAAATTCTAATTATTCCCTGCCACCTGTTTTGTTTCATCATCATCTCCCAGGGTACACAACACTATTAGCTGAAACAAAGGCAATTCAAGTGCATCTAAAATGTAATTGTGATGGTATCAAGTTTGGTGTGGAACTCAGTAAAACAGTTCCCTGTGATTACTGATAACAGCAGTGCTAGCAGAGAAGATTTCAGAGATATTTGCTAGTTCTAATGCAACCTAAACCACACAACATTTTCAAGTGCTTGTTCAACAGCACACTTCTCGGGCTGCAGAGATAAAAGGCAATATGGAAATCTAGTTGTATTGACAATCACTTCCTCAGCATCTCCAGATGCCACTAGCTACAAATGCGATACAATTCTGGCACAAAGGGGTCAGCTTAATAGGCTTTTACTTTCTACAGAACATCCTTCAGGACTAAAGTCTGGTTAACCCATAAACTTAGTTTTTTTTTTTTTTTTTTTGAGATGGAGTTTCGCTTTTGTTGCCCAGGCTGGAATGCCATGGAGCAATCTCGGCTCACCACAACCTCTGCTTCCTGGGTTCAAGCGATTCTCCTGCCTCAGCCTCCCAAGTAGCTGGGATTACAGGCATGCGCCACCAGGCCCAGCTAATTTTGCATTTTTAGTAGAGACAGGGTTTCTCCATGTTGGTCAGGCTGGTCTTGAACTCCTGACCTCAGGTGATCTGCCAGACTCAGCCTCCCAAAGTGCTGGGATTACAGGCATGAGCCACTGTCCCGACCAACCCATAAACTTTTAATCGTATTGCTCATCCATTTAAAATGAAGAAAATCCTCCCCCTCGTGCTATATAAATATATCACATCCAAACATTTTGCACAAAGGTTAGAGCTGTGGTTTTTTGTTTTGTTTTTATCATCAATGCAATAAGAAGTTCTAACAGTTCCAAAATTCAGATAAGAAAAACGGTCCAATCCCACAATCCAAGTTTGTGTCCTTTTAAGTTTTGAAACTTATTTCAAAACTTCTCCTTTTGAAGCAGCCTCAGACGAACACATTCATCAATTCAGGGCCATAAACAATTCACTCACTCAGCTAGGTTAGAAATTTACATTAAGGGAACTGGCTGGGGACAGTGCCTCACGCCTGTAATCCCAACACTTTGGGAGGCCGAGGCGGACAGATCACCTGAGGTCAGGAGTTCAAGACCAGCCTGGACAACACGGCCAAACCCCATCTCTATGAAAAATACAAAAATTAGCTGGGCGTGGTGGTGGGCACCTGTAATCCCAGCTACTCAGGAGGCTGAGGCAGGAGACAATAGCTTGAACCTGGGAGGGAGAGGTTGCAGTGAGCTGAGATCGTGCCATTGCACTCCAGCCTGAGCGACAGAGTGAGGCTCCGTCTCACAAAAAAAAAAAAAAAAAAAAAAAAAAGACAGACATACAGAAAGCAAGCAAGCAAACAAGAAATAAATTCATATTAAGGGAACTGAAGGGTTCTATTATTTCACTATTTCCTTCTGCAGATTCTAAGTGAGGGCAGGTTAAAAAAAAAAGAGACTAAACAAGTTTTCATGTTTGTGATTATAGTCACCACATCCTGGTGGAATGAGTAAGAGTGCAATTTGTCATTGTTCTTTACAGCCGTCTTTCATTTCCACAGCCACCAACTTCAGTGCTCATCACCTTCTTTTGGACCACAGAAAGAACTGATGCCTAAGCCTCCAGGTTCTCCAATCCAGCCTAGATAATGCAGCCAAAATCATTTTTCAAATCACTCAACCACCTTTGATTCTAGATTCCTTGGCAAGGCATTAAAGCTGTATCCTAAATAGCTTCCAAGTTAGACATCACTCCCATTGTTCCTCTTCTCAGCTTTAGCCACAATGGATCAACTGAACATGCCATGGTCCTCCTCTGGATGTGTAGGTGCTCTTTGCTTCTGTCATTCCTTACACTGTAGTCCCTCAAAATTCCTCTTTCTCTTACCATTTCTTCCAATCTCCTCCTGATAAAGTCTGAGCCTCCTTTTAAGGCTCATCTCCAAGGCCATCTCTAAGGCAATTTTTCGTCCCTCCTCACACTCTTAAAGTAACTTCTCCCTCCTTTCGGCCAGTACTTAACTACATTCGGCCTTGTATAATACCTTATTGTATACGGTTCTTAATTCTCCTTTCAGAATCTTGGCTCCTTAGAATGATCCCCTTCACTCCTTTATATGTGAGAGAGGAGAAAGTACCAGAGACAGGGTTTCCATGCCATATAATCTTCCTTTTTTATTTGGGACAAGGAGTATACTATATTGTGCAAACTGGACTTTTCCAAAGATTCCCCATTTCAGACACTAAGGAAATAAACGCAAATTCACTGGGTATATTCAAACTATTCACGAAAAACCTCACTAACATTCTCAGAAGAATGTGCCTGCTCTATTTCACACCCTCAGCTCCTCCTGTGCTTCAAACAGTGCAACAATGTCCGGTTATATTACAGTCATTTATTTTAATGTTTCTGTTATGCAGAACAGAAACTACCTCAAAGAACAAACTCAAGGTAATAACATAACTTTAAAAGTGTTAAATATAAAAAAGGCAGTACAAATGGCATATCTGTAAATAGTTTTCACATGAAAAGCTGGCATAAACTCCCAGCCTGGAGTTCTGGAAAGTAGACCTTTACAAGGAATTTTCCCACTGAACCCTGGTTTCAACCTGAGCTCCATCAGCTATATGGGGCTTGCTACGGAGGCTAATTTACTTACTTTCTTTTTTTATTTTGAGACAGAGTCTCGCTCTGTCACCCAGGCTGGAGTGCAGTGGTGCTATCTCGGCTCACTGCAACCTCCAACTCCTGGGTTCAAGCGATTGTCCTGCCTCAGCCTCCCAAGTAGCTGGGATTACAGGTGTCTGCCATCACACCCGGCTAATTTTTGTATTTTTAGTAGAGACGGGGTTTCGCCACGTTGGGCAGGCTGGTCTCGAACTCCTGACCTCAAGTGATCCGCCCACCTCAGCCCCCCAATGTGCTGGGATTACAGGTGTGAGCCACCACGCCCAGCCGGCTAATTCACTTTCATTCTACACACACACACACACAAACACACTCATCCTACTCATCTGATAAATATTGTATAAGGGCAAACGTAAGACTATGAAGTTGTTTTGGGAGAAGAGATATAGATGCCACAGAAAAAAAGTGAGGTCTTAATGTAAAGTCTTCTTTCAAGAATCTCCTCTCCGGTCCATGCCTCCAAGATGACAAAGAAAAGAAGGAACAAAAGTCATGTCAAAAAGGGCCACAGTCACGTGCAGCCATTCGCTGCATGAACTGTGCCTGATGCGTGCCCAAGGACAAGGCCATTAAGAAATTCATCATTCGAAATATAGTGGAGGCCACAGCAGTCAGGGACATTTCTGAAGCAGCGTCTTCAATGCCTATGTGCTTCCCAAGCTGTTTGTGAAGCTACATTACTGTGTGAATTGTGCAATTCACAGCAAAGTAGTCAGGAATCAATCTCATGAAGCCCACGAGGACCAAACACCCCTACCCCGATTTAGACCTGTGGGTGCTGCCCCACAACCCCCACCAAAGCCCGTGTAAAGAGCTGAGTCCTTAAAGACTGAAGACAGACCATTCTCTGGAGAAAAATAAAATGGAAATTGTACTTAAAAAAAAATCTGGCTGATGGTGGAGGAACACTTACAGAAAAGCATGTTGGTGTGGGGGTCTACAGATCATGTGATAAATCTCAATGTATGTGGCTGCCAAGGAACATGAGAACACCTGGCCTTAACGCTTACTACCTTACTAGAGAGTCCTACAAGCCACCAATGAGATTCCAAGCCTTATTAGAAGTGTCCCCTTGAATCACCCTCTGATTAAGTGACAAGCTCACAATACTACCTCTGAGGTCATAGAGAAGAAATAAATACCAACCTCTGCTCATAGCAACTAAAAGTGAAAGTTATGGTAAAAGTAAACATAAGTTTCACTTTTTGTGTTTCTAATTTAATGGTCAAATCAGGTTCTTATGACTTAAGTAGAATGTAACATGCCTTGTAAATGCAAAGCACCACAAAGGAAATGCTTAGTAAGAATGCTTCATGCAGAGGACTAACAACAAAAGAGATCTGAGGCAAAGGGGTAGGATTTCTTAACTGGTATAGAATTATATTTATGCACACAATCTCTTTGCCCTTGATCCTGAGTAGGAACTACAAGGATCCTTTCACAAAATTCTTTGGTAATTATTGGTTTGACTAAAACTCTGAAGGTTTGGTGAGTATAGGAGGTAAGACTTGAATTTGAGTTTTTTGTAGACTGTCTGCAAAGACAGACGCTAACAATTTATCCTATCAAGAGGTGGAGTCAGGGCCAAACACGCTGGTTTACACCTGTAATCCTAACACTTTGGGAGGCTGAGGCAGAAGGACTGCCTGAGCCCAGGAATTCGAGACCAGCCTGGGTAACACAGCGAGACCCTGTCTCCATTATTAAAAAAAAAAAAAAAAGAGAGAGAGAGAGAGAAAGAGGTGGAGTCTGTTTTTCCTCCCCGTAAATCTGGGCTGGCTTTGTAACTTGTTTTGACAACAGAATGTTGTGGAAATGACTGTGTGCCAGTTCTGGGCCCTGGTCTTAAGAGACCTGGCAGCTTCCACTTTCACGGGATCTAGCTACCATGTAAAGAAGCTCAAGCTAAGACTACCAAATGCCAAGTGATCTATATGGAGAGAGGTCCAGCCAACCCTTGGCTATCCTGGTCACCCCAGGTGAAGTGCCAGACATGAAGATGACACTTTCAAGGACATTCCAGTCCCAGTTGTGGTCTGGCAGAATGTAGTCACTGTTGTGACCCCAGCCTATACCATTTGAGCAGGAACACGTGAGACCAGATGACCTATATAATTATAAGACATAACAGGCTGGGCGCAGTGGCTCACACCTGTAATCCCAGCACTTTGGGAGGCGAGATGGGCGGATCACCCAAGGTAGGGAGTTTGAGACCAGCCTGGCCAACATGGTGAAACCCCATCTCTACTAAAATACAAAAAATTAGCTGGGCATGGTGGCACATGCCTGTAGTCCCAGCTACTTGAGAGGCTGAGGCAGGAGAATCGCTTGAACC
Organism: Pan troglodytes; assembly: GCF_028858775.2. NCBI lineage: Eukaryota > Metazoa > Chordata > Mammalia > Primates > Hominidae > Pan > Pan troglodytes. The sequence continues at coordinate 70,085,151 of NC_072398.2, forward strand.
CAGGAGGCGGAGGTTGCAGTGAGCCGACATCACGCCACTACACTCCAGCCTGGTGACAGAGCAAGACTATCTCAAAAGAAAAAAAGAAAAAGAAAAAGAAAAAGAAAGAAAGAAATAACAAATCATTGTCTTAACCCACTATTATTTTGAGGTAGTTTGTAAAACCCAACATTCTCACATCTGTTCTGCTCCTATCAACTCCTTTTGGGGATAGTAAAAATACCAGGGGAGAAGACATAGGGAAATAAATTATGTGACTAAAAACAATTATCTCAGGGAGGGAGTAATCACTAATTAACCATTAAGTGCAAATAAAAATTGGTTTGATAAATTGTTAGGTCATATTTGTAAATTATTATTAATGGCTTCTAGGAGCAATACACTCATTATAAAAGTTATATGTCATTTATATTTTTCTGTTTTCATTGTATATATTTAGAAAGATACATAATTAACAAAGTCTCTTAAAGGTACCACAAGAAGAAATAGATTCTCAACTGGATCATTTACTAAAATCCACTTGCATACTTCAGAGCCCTACTTAAGACTTATGCAGAGCAATCAAGGCTAACCTCACACATTCACACACTGACACATGTCCGGTTTATAAAGCCTAACTTTTGTACTTCAGCCAAAACATAAATAGCAAAAATCACATCTTTTAGTGCAAAAAAAGTTAGACACACACACGCTTTTACCGTGGGCTGTCTGGTATACTGCCCTTTTGATTTTTCACTAGCAGTGACAGTAGGGCACTGTGCATATTATTATTAACTGTTATGAGTTTACACCCCGTTCCCTAGAAATAAATGTCTCTACTGATGGTTAGTGGCAGTGGTAAGTAAAATTAAGAGCATTCAGAAGTCTTTTAGTATTGTGTGACAGTCAAGATGTCCAGACAGTCAAAACCTCCAATATTAAACAGCATTACATGTTTATTATCTCAGTAAATGCTGAGTACCCTGGGAAAACCAGCCCACTCCTGCTTTGCTGCCTGCCACAACAGCATGCTATTCTTCCTTTCATCTTCACATGAGGGTCTTCAACTAAAAATAAAAACTAATACCAAGTAATAGCATTAATCAGTATCTATAGATATTTTTTCTTCTTTTCTGTGCTAATTCTCCACTTAAGAAATAGCTTCTTAATTCACCTTCTTATTTTAAATATAAGCTTTCTGTAGCAGAGGGGTTAAAAGCATGTCCTCTGGATTCAGAATGCCTAGGCCTGGATGCTTCCTTTACCACCTAATGTGGGTCTTGGGAAAGATATTTAACTTCTGACCTCTCTGGGTCTCAGTTTCTGCATATAAAAAAATGAAACAAGAATACTATTACCTAACTCACAGGGTTGTTAAAAATGAATGAGCCAGCTACTCGGGAGGCTGAGGCTGCAGTGAATCAAGATCATGCCACTGCATTCCAGCCTGGGCGACAGAGCAAGATCCTGTCTCAGAAAAAAAAAAAAAAAGAATGAGACCTCTACATGTATTGTGCTAAGATTAGTGCCTGGATGACCCACAGTAATCACTTGTTAGTCATTATCACCATATCAAAAACCCAGATGACCTCCAGAGAGGTGAAAAATGACAAAGAAAACCCTCATTGGAATCAATATACCATAATGTTGTCTTCTCAGTTACATAGTGAGGGGCCAAATCCACACATTGCATTACTAAGAGTTTAGTAGTAATTAGTAGTCTTGTATTTCTGAGCCAAATGCTTGCCTAAATTTGAGAGGTAGATAAGACTAGGCAAATAGATATCTTCAGAGTGAGTGTCATGCAAAGCAGAAGACTGGGAGGCTGTCACTAATTTGGCCAACCTGTTTCCCTTCTCTACAAAGTTCAATTCTACCACACTCAATGTAACTGAAACAGATGGGAAGCATGAACTTATCCCACTTCACAAAAAAAGGCTAAAATAGAATGCCTTTCACAACTGTTTTCAGTTTGGAAAATTAGTTCTGTGTTTTAAAGATGACAGCTTTTCATGTGCTAAAGCCCTTAAGATAAGCCTTAAGAGTAACTTAAGAGTACAGGTGTAGAAAATCTAATTCTTACATAATCCAAATTGGTCCAAGTGTCAGGTTTTCCTTACTGTTTTCACTTCCATTTAAACATTTATTTACATCTGTAAACTCAGAATCACTTATATGAAATTCTCTAACAAGTTCCCTCTGAAGGAAGGCAACTAAAACCATCACCAGGCATTAATGAAGCATTAAGGTAGTCTTTCTTGCTGGATGTGAAAGTAAAAATGAAATAGGCAATAACTGAATAATTTCAATAAGTGAACTGAAAAAAAATCAATCCCTGCAACCTGTCCCATTTAAACCTTGATTTAGGGCAACCCTCTTCCTTAAAAAACGAAAAAGAAAAAAACTTTAGCTCATACTGCTAGCGAGTTCTGTTCTAAAAAACCAACACACGCAGTAATCTTGACACTACGTGGAAATGAGTAACAATCTGCATTTTCCTTTAAATAAACCAGGTATAATGAAACTTCCCAAGTTCCAGGTATTTCACAGCACAACTGTCAGTACAGAACCACCATTTAAGGCTAGATTATAGAAGGTAATTCCTGTATAGTGTTGAAATACGGCATTACAAATATTATAACATTTTCCTTCAGCTTTTCATATGCTTTCCATCTTTAGTGTTCAATTCACTACAGTTCTTGGAAAACCACATAAACTTTATACAACAATAGACCTCGCATTTTTAGCCTTATGTTCTATGGTACGTCAAGCTGACAGCCCACACAGGAGATCACTTTCAGAAGCAGGAGAACCTCAAACAGATCTGTGCTGAAATTATGGCTAGGTGGCTCCAGACATGATCCCTCTGTTATACTATGAACTCACACACACACACACACACACACATTTTTTTTTTTTTTTTTGGCACATCTGTCTCTTCTAATATATTGTGTTTTTGGAGGATGGGATAGATTTTACTCACGCTTTGTACTTCCAAGTAACTTAGCACTGTGCAGGGCCTGTAAGAGGCATCTGATAAGTGTTTGTGGAATAAAAGGAGAGAAGGGCAAAGGAGAAAGACCTTTAGGGTTATAAGAATTTCCTCTAAACTGGCAACTCTCTAGTTTAAAGACTGCCTCTTTCAGAGACAGGGGGAAATAAGTCCTACAATGAATTCAAGTATACAGTATATAAAAGATGCAGAAATATCGAATATGTATACCAATTATATACAATCAATTTAAAGTTGCCACCTTCTGTATATCCTGCTTCCACCTTTCAAGGCCACTGCTATTGCCAACCTGGTTCCTAGTATCAGCTGGGATTAAGAGTAAAGACAATTTGGAAATGCTAAAAGGAAGAAAGGAGGTTGTCTAACACACTGCCCAAGGATGATACAAGACAGGGCTGAAATCAGATCTTCAAGTATTATTGGCAATGCTTTCTGAAACAAGAACCCACACGAGTAAGTACTTCCATATTATTTTGTTTTTGTGTTTTTTTTTTTTTTACAGAAAACTACAGGAACATAAATGCACCTATACAGAGCACACGTTCACTATCAACACCGACAAGAAACAAACAAACAAAAAGGTCCCTGGGCAACAAAAATAGTGGTTACAAAGTTCATACCCTAAAACTTGGAGAAGAGCAGGTAGAACATAACTAAGCCTATTTAGCTGTTTTACATTCAATGTCAGGAAGCTCCTACTCCACAGATAAGAAGCTGCAAATTTAAAAGAGGGAAGCAAGGATACTAACAGCGGCAAAAGAGCAGCTTTCCACCACTGAAAGAAGACAAAGACTGACTACTGAATCGACTCAAGTAGATTCAATAATTCAAAAAGCACAGTGGACAACAACCTACATTTTTCGATCATCTCATAGCCTCACTCAACTACTGCCAGTATGCTAGTAATAATAACCAAAGCATATATTGTAAAAATTTTTCCACAAAAGGTATAGCTAAAATAAAATTTTCACATATAATACCTTACTCCCCAACATTAGGTAAATGAGGCATTGCTATGTATATAAAGCAGAAAGTTAACATTTGAGAGCATGGAATGATAGACTTCACTGCCTCCCTCTGTACTTGGTTCTGTCCTCTTTACACATTCATAATTTCATATTCCTTGACCTGCCTTTATAACGTGCCCAAGTTAGCACCCTCTTCTCTAAAGGGGTTATCTTGCCAGAAAGTACAGACCTTAAACACATACCAAAGCTCAAGGTCTCTTCTGCATCAGCTTACATTTTTCTCTTATCTCACACTGGGATGACAGATGCACCCATCTGTCATGTAGATTCTTTACATCCCAAGCTAGGCATTTCTTCTTTTGTTTTTGGTAAGAAAGACCAAATCAGAAGTGAGATCTTTGCATTATTTTCTCTTCTAGGCAGCTCGAGCAGTCATGCTGACATTGTAAGTTAGTCAGAAGCTGGTTTCAATAGCAAAGTAAGCTTCTGTTCTGCAGCCCAGGCCTAGTTAAAGAATTCATTAGTACTTGGGGTTAGAGAGACAGCTGAAGGAAAACAGGAAGATACATGTAGGTGTAGAAGAAGGAACTGCTGGAGAAGTACTCTTAAAAAGGGATAACTCCCCTCTTCCACCGTCAAAATAAGGGACAAGGGCAGTCAGGTCAATGCTATTGACATGGCCATTGCCAAGAGCTCTAAGTTCTTCTATTAATGCAAAAACACTGGCTATCAATCCAACTGCCCAATTAGCCTAGTCAGAACAGACTGCAGGAGCAAGGTTGTGAAGCTGCACTTGACTGGAACCTGCACAGGCTACTGCCAGGCTCCAGGTGGTTTAGAACACCATATAATCACAGAAGCAAATAACACACCTCTACAGAATATTTTGAACAGTAATCCGAAACACATTTTCTAGGCTTTTTTTTTCTTTTGACAAAAAGAGGAACTAAATAATTTAGTATATACATTAGAATATTTCCCCTTCCCTCATACTGTTTTCCATTTATTCATTCAACTGATGAATATTTATTGTGCACCTTCTACATACAGGCACTGTCAGGTGCAGAGAGAAAAATACACAGATACATAGATTACTGTAACAATTACAACAAACTGTAGGGCCTCATTGTAACTGTGCTCCCCATCCCAATCCACAAAACCACCTGGCACTTAGTCCCAGAAGGACTAAGAGTCAGATTCAGAAGACAGTCTCCTTCTGTTGTTGTTGTTGTTTGTTTGTTTGTTTGTTGAGACGGAGTCTCACTGTCAGCAGTCTGGAGTGCAGTGGTGCAATCTCAGCTCACTGCAACCTCTGCCTCCTGGGTTCAAGCGATTCTCCTGCCTCAGCCTCCTGAGTAGCTGGGACTACAGGTGTGCACCACCATGCACAGCTAATTTTTGTATTTTTAGTAGAGACGGGGTTTCACCATGTTGGCCAGGATGGTCTCAATCTCTTGACCTCGTGATCCGCCTGCCTCGGCCTCCCAAAGTGCTGGGATTACAGGCGTAAGCCACCGCGCCCGACCAACTGTCTTTTTATGTATTCTTACAGAATACAAAGAACGCCCTCCTGCTTCTGTTATGAGATTGTGGCAATCACCAAAAGACAACCTCTGTGGTTAGCTATTTTAAAAAGTTATCAATTCAACAGCTGAAGTATCTGGCTTTAGGGTTTTACACTAATGAAATGATTTTAGGGTTTTACACCAATGAAATGATAGACACACAAAGTGTGGGAAGCTGAAGTCTGCCCTAAAACTGAAGGAACAGAAAGTTTCATTTAGGAATTTAAAATTCAGAACAGATAAGAAGCAGAAACTTTAAGGCTGTGTGAAAGGGCTGGAATCTACAAATGGAAATCAAGAGAATGAACTAAAAGTCAAGGAATTATCAATTTAACATAAAATACTTCCATGATATAAAAGATTATAAAAATAAAGATGATAGAAACAGTGATGTGTTTTTTTCTCTAATCTTAAGAACCAAAAAGAAAAGCAGGGTATGTGTTTTCTAGTTTCCATTCATTCACCAAAACATAGCTACTGTCCTACCAGTTCTAGAGAAACGAATAGAGCATACCAATGTCACATTTTCACCAGCCAGAAAAGAAATGCTGTGAACTCCAAGATGTCTTGATCATCTTTTACCTGTATCCATATTTATCACTGCACTTTATCATGAGTGAGGCTGAGAGTCTGAATTATTATACTTGTGTGTGCCTTTGTATTCTCCTTTGATAAGTAATTTCAAATGGGAAAGGGACTCCTGCTGACTGATTCCATTGTACGGTTCGAGAGGCCAAAGTCCAACATCTTTGCAAACTTTAGAAAAGTTATTAATAGAAAACACTGATTTTAAATCTCCCTGAGATTGGCTATGAGTCTGGGCAAATAATTTAGCATCTTTACCATTTGTACCTCATTTTCTCAGACAGTCGTGATAACGAATCATATTTGAGGAAGTGCTCTAAGCTTAGCTCAAAGATCCTGCATAAACTCAAAGAATTTTTGTAATACATAAGAACATTGAGATCTCTAACCAGATTTTTAGAAATCAACGCCAGTGAAATTTTTGCAAGAATTTACAACGCAAAAAACATAGGCGTGGCTAATACATGGCAATCGTAATTTGTACCAGATTATAGATTTATAGAGTCCTACAGTTTAAAGGCTAAAGGCTAAAAAAAAACCCCACATTCCTACTTCCCTTCCAAGTGAGAAATCAAACCTCCAGAGAGAAGCTGGCTGGGTGGGGAAGATGCTGATATCTGGCACTAGACCCAAGTCGCAATAGCAAGCAACTCTCATTTTCCCAAATTAGAAACTCCTTATCCATCCCAATGATGGTATGGTCTTTAAAAGGACTAATAATTCCATTAAGACTAACCAAGCCCTGTTACCCCTACTTTCCCTCCAATCCATCCTTCTACCCCTTCTCTTCTTATCCGGAGACTGGCAGGTTAACAGAAGTCAGATTAGAATGAATCTCTTATCAGAACCCACAATCAAGGACGCAGCTCGACAACTATTCACATTCATCGTTAAGGGAAACGTATCGGTCCGCTCTTAATCGCGCGGCCGTCACACCCGGAAATGAAATCTCAAGCGCAGCCCACTGAGGGCTAACACAGCATTCCTTAAGTTGTGCCCTTCTGCGAGCGCCCGGCGCAGGACCCCAGGAGACCGCGGGCCCCGGGCACGGTTGCCCCGCCTTCCGCCTCCGGCCTGCAGGTCACTCGCGCTTCCCGGCCACGAGGCGGGCCCAGCAAAGACCCCGCGAGGGCGCGCTCCCTGGGCTGCCGCAACGGGCGCTCCGGGGAACACAAGAGAGGCACCGGGGGCAATTGCCTCTGGGGACCGCGCAAGGGGACGAGAGACGGTCACTAGAAGGACCCCTGGCAGCCTGAGGCGGCCCCAGGTGGGCCCGCGCCTCAGGTGGGCCAGGGAGGTGGCGGCCGAGGCCGCGTCCCTTCAGCCGCGACCGCACGCAGGGACACGCGGCCCGAGCGGGTCTCCCAGGAAGCTTAGGGCCCTCGCCCGGGACCCGCCCGCGGCCACTCGGGGACGGCTCAGGGCACCCGGTGCCCGGCCCCTCAGGGAGGCGCCCCGCCCCCAGGCGGCCCCAGCCCTGCGCGCGCCACGCACCGCGCCCCGCCCGCGTGCCGGTCCGCATTTTCCCGCCCGCCGCGCCGGGGGCGGGGGTCGCGCGCCCTTCCCCGCCCCCGCGCCACTCACCTGTCGGGCCCTAGGCTCGCTCCATGGCCGCCCGCGCGGTGCGGTGCGGCGCGGACCCGGCCGCCCCCGCCGCCTCCGGGGAGGGGCAGCCCCACGCCGCGCTCACCGCCCCCAGCCGCCGCCGCCGCAACAGCGGCTCGGGCCCACCCCCGGCCCGGCCATTCCCAGGCCACCTCTCGCCGCGCAGAGCGGCAGTCCCACACCCACCCCCCGCCTCCGCGGCCCCCGGCTGTTGGTACCGTCCTAGCGTAACGCCTGCCCGGCGGCCAATCCCAGCGCTCGCTCGGCGCGGCCCCGCCCCCGTCCAGTAGGCGGCCCCTACCGGACCCGCTCCGCACTGCCCCCCTTAACCTCTTCCATACCGGCGCGTCCGCTTAACTCCCTCGGCGCCGGCGCCGGTCTCTACTCCTCCCGGCCGCGCCGCCCTGCCCGCTTACATAAACTGGCCTCTCACTTCTCACTTCCTTCGCTCTTTTTTCTTTTTCTGTATTTGTCCTCCATCCCCCACCCCGTCTTCTCTTTTTCTTTCCTGCTTTTCTTAGGTAGGTAGGCAGCCAGGCAGCAGGACTGGAGAGTTGCGGTCCCCTAGGTCAAGTTCTGTTTGTGAGAAGCATTTTCCCTCCTCCTGTTGCCTTTTTAATTTGCCTTGACTTCTGCTCGGAACTTCTTCCTATCTAAATGTATCCCCCGCCTCTTTTGCCCAGAAAAAGGCTAGCCTTCCCACACTGAGTGCAAATGGCTCTTCATTCGGACCAGAGCGGAGCGTCCTGCTACATACTTTCAGGAGCATCTCACAAAATTATGATTCATTTACTGTAATATTAGTTGTTTTACATCTGTTTTTTGCTAAGGACCGTAAGCCCCATGAGGGCAGGTCAGTCGCTCCTGGGTCGCCAATGCCCCACCGTAGTGCACCCAGTGGGCGCGGATAAATCGTGGGAATGAAAGATTCTGCCTTCCCTTTGTTTGCTTTCAGCTGACTTATACAGAGCCGCCACTGTGTCCATCCATTTATTCACCATATACTAAAGCGCAAACTTAGTGTGCCTGACCCTGAAATATAATGCAGGTTACTCCATGGAATAAGATGCGTGATGGGGAAAGACTGAGCTGACACTTTTCCTTCAGGCCACATAGTTCATTTAATCAGTAAGGCGTACTGAACAGAATTCTTTCTTACTGGCTGTATGATACTGGATGTGCCAGTTAACTTTGCTGAGCATCAGTTTCCTTAACTGGAAAATGGGAGTTAATAATTTCACAGGGTTGTTGTAAGGATTAAGTTAGGAAATGTGTGGGGAAAGTACTCTAAGATTATTGTGTATGATTAGGTGTTATTCGTCTGTATATTTGCTGAGCATTTACTATCAGGAGATCCTAGAGAAATAATTGGGCTTGACACTTGCTGCGGACAATGTAGTTAGGGAGGCAGCATTAATCACTGCAGGGGACGTACAGTCAAATGCAGAAGGCATTGTATTAGCTTTTTGCTGCGTGTAGTTGAAAAGGTTTGGAGGTTTGGAGGTCGTTTTCTGGCCGGAGAATACATAATTCTTGGGAAAATGAGCTGGAAGATAACGAGAATCTACCTTATTTCTCTGCACAGGAAGATCAGTCTGCCTGCAGTTAGCTAATCTCCCTGAACCTTGCTCACTACATCAGGAGATCATAAAGCGAAAGGGTAAATCAACAGTTCCTTTAAGACACTTTATCCAAAAGGATTCTCCTTTCTTGCCTGTAACTCTGACAAGGACAGTGAGGGTGAACGTTCCAACTGTCACTGTTCAGGAAAAGGCCAGCTTATCCTGCAGCCTCAGCTTCCTGGGCGGATGATCCCTTCTGTCTTTAAGGATTTTCAGGTGGGGGCAGGGGGCAGTCATTGCCTCTCCAAGCAACCCACTTCAGTGCTTAATTTCGCATCCATCTATCCATCCCACATACTGCAGGACAGACACACTTCCTCCTTTTCTGTCCTCAGAGAAGGAGAGCCATGGGTTCAGCGCCTCTCTGTGAAAGGCTTTCAGACGACAAAATTGTTCTGCCCCCCAGTTTTCCCTTCTCCATGTTGCATTACCCAGGCCCTTCTTGAGTGTATGCATAGCACCAGCACCGTGCCTGACACTCCATGATGTCAGTTTCTGCCCCCTCCGCCTGTACGGGATTATTTTCCAACCAATCAACAGTCAATATATTCTAAGTATTGTGAGGGATGCAATCATTTAAGAAGGGCGTTTACATGACTAGCACACAGGAAGCAGCTGCAAGGAATAGGGACACTTAAATTATGCAGCACAGACTCTGTGATCACTGAAAGAATCACAGTCCAGGAAAACAGTGTGGGCTGGTATTGAGGTGAGCAAAATACAGGTAGGAGAAGAGAGGAACAATATGAACCAAAGTTAGGCAGTGCTCTGTGAAGTTACAGCCGCCATCTTCAGCAGATCCTGCGTGACAGGAGAATTGTTCATTTGTTTGTTTATTCATTCATTCACTGATGCATACATTCATTCATTTAATGAATGTCTACCAAGTGCTAGGCACTGAGCTACCAGACCATGCAGAGATGAAGAAAGCCTGGTTCCCATTCTTGAGAAGCTGGCAGGAACCCCAATTAAGGAGGTCTGAGCACTTTGTCAAGACTCTTGTGATGCTCCTTTTACCACTCATACGATGTATGGTTCTACATGTCGTTGTCTGATCTCCTCTTTGCCTTTCTTCCTTGTTCCCAAACTGCAAGGATTTTTAAAGACATGCACTATTTCATCTTTATTCCCACTTGAAGAGTGCCTCATACGAAGTACCTTCTCCACATTGATGTGTTGAAGCTCACTGAGTTAAAACCAGAGCAGGAATTTGGCTGTCCCCCTCCAGCCAAGGGTGGTAGGCATCCTTAGCAGAAGGATGGATATTAGCCCCAATGTGGAACCCCAATCTTGGAATTAGCCCCAGTGTGGAACCCACCAGAGGCTTGTCCTTGGCCTGCGGAATTCAATAGGGACACCTGTGCTTGGCATTTACTGCCATAGTCACCTTTTCAGGACCATTTTCTGCTAATTCCATATCCTCCAACCTAAGGGGCTCACTTGCTGTCCTTTCCCTGCCCTCATGGTTGTGATCACATTGATTCTTCCTCCAGGAAATCCACCTCACTCCCACCTGTAAAAATGTTATACAGCTTTCAGTGCTGCTTGTTCATGAAGCCTTTCATAGCCTTCCCAACAACTGCACATGCTTTCCTTGGCTTCTGAGACCCAGCACTTTATTTGTAACTGTCTTGCGGTGGGGTGTATTGAAGTCTTTGGGGATCTGTCTGACCCCATTCCCCGGGTTGTATTGACATCTGCGTCTTCCGTAGCACTAACACTGCACATGGCCCATGATAGCCATGCAATGCTTGAAAGGAAGGTTTGAGAACATGTACTACAGAGCAGGGAATTGAGCCCCAGAGACTTATTTCTTGGTTCCTTCATCATTGTAAGCATTTTCCTTAAACTGTTTCAGAATTTCCAAGTCTCTGCCAATTTGTCAAGCCCTAGGACTCCAATAACAGTCCAGCAATCCCAAGTTAGAAGGAGGATATTGTCTCAAGGTGCTTTTGCATACACGAAGGCAAAATACATATGCATGCACGCGCGCGCACACACACACACACAGACAGAGTTTCTTTTAACCTAGGTAATACAGCCACCATGATGGATCCCTCTGAAACTAATTAAATTAATTCTACATCAAGCAAGTTGAGAGGAGCCCTAGGAAAGCTCACGCTGTTCCAAGGTGCCAGGAGCCTGGGGAGAGGGTGACGGGAAAGGCTAGTGAGTAAAGGAGCACACATATCTCTCTGTTTCCTTCCAGGAGCATGTGCCCTGCCTCAGCTGCTTCCCAGGCAGGTTTGTTCTCTGCATTGGGCTGTCTGTGGACAGCTGCTTCTGCATTTCTTTCCCAATGGGGAAAACTCCTTTCTTTCATTTTGCCACCAGCTCTGCAGAGCTACTCCCAGCCCACCTCTTGCTTATAGCAACGGACTGCCCACTTACCCCATCACGTGGCACCCCTGTCAATGCCATCTGAGCAAACAACTCATGTCCCAGGGACAGCATCATAAGCCACATACATACACAGGCACACCCAGCTTCTCTGCTGAGACATTCGGGCTGTGGATTCTGAAAGTGGTGGGAATCTTTTGGTTATTTTTTCACTCTAGCAATATTATTTTTAAGAAAAGCTTTATTGAGATATACATACCACAAAACTCACTTGCTTAAAATATACTCAGTGCCTTTTAGTATATTTACAGAGTTGAGCAACCATTAACATAATCTAATTTTAGAACATTTTCATCACCCCCAAAAGTAATACGGGATGTTTTCTTTTTTATTCTGAAAATATATTTACCTATTTATTTTGTTCTTTAAATCTGCACAGTAAAAGCAAAAAGAAAAATACATTAATGGATATGTTAGATTTCTAGAGTTAGTAAGAAATGCAGAGGAGTTATGGCTCTCAAAGCTGTGTATCACTTAACTGTCATGTATGGCTATAGAAATTTGTTTAACTACCCCAAAATGAACACTTTGTTGTGGCATATACGCTTCAGTAAATGTCCAGGGCCACATCTTTGACATTTTCCAGTTTGTTGTGAATTTCTCTAATGCCACATATGGCTCTTCAAGGGATTGGGTGGAGACAGAATTGCAAATTCCAGATTGCTAATTCCCACGAGGTAATACTTTTGTAATATGCCTAGGATGGTACCACAGGCATATTGGTATTTAATACACATTTTTTTTTGTTGTGATGGAAGCTGTTTTTTATTGACTCAATTCAATGCATGAAGTAATTGCAGTCACATGGAAGTTCTGGGTTCCTCAGACTTCTCTTTGAGACCCTGCTTGGAAAGCCAGGAAGCTTCTACCATCCATGGATAATGTGGTAAGGAGTTCAGCAGAAGGCTCTTTGAGCCTTTCTCATGGCTGGCCGAGGGATGTGCTAGAGGACAATTATCAGTCTGGCTGTAGAGGAGCTTTTTTTTTTCTTTTTGAGACAAAGTCTCCCTCTGTTGCCCAGGCTGGAGTGCAGAGGTACAATCTCAGCTCACTGCAAACTCTGCCTCCTGAGTTCAAGCGATTCTCCTGCCTCAGCCTCCCGAGTAGCTGGGACTACAGGCGTGCGCCACCGTGCCTGGCTAATTTTTGTATTTTTAGTAGAGATGGGGTTTTGCCACATTGGCCAGGCTGTCCTCAAACTCCTGCCTTCAAGCGATCCTCCTGCCTTGGCCTCCCAAAGTGCTGGGATTACAGGCTTGAGCCATTGTGCCCAGCCCAGAGGAGCTTTTTAAATAGCTCTATGCCTGCCCCCATCTGCAAAAATTTGAATTTAATAGTCTTGTGGTGAGGTCCTAGCAAGGGTATTTTTTAAAACCTCCAGTTTATTCTAATTTGCAACCAAGACTGAGAACCATTGTCCTACTAGCGACTAAGCCAGGGCCATGTTAATAGGTTGAATCATGTGAAATTGTCATCTTTATAGGGCAAAGTTGAACGTGGACAATTTTATATAGTTCAATCTAATATACAGGCAATTGGGTTTTATTTTCAAGGGAAGATAGCTTGGTCTTTTGGTAACCTTCTGTAGGAAGCCAACCATCGCTCCAAGTGCTCATCCTGCTGTGAGCAAGGATGAGAAAGATGTGACAAGGAAGAAAGCCAGTGCCCTGTTGGTCAAGATGCTGCCCCTTGGTGGACCAGACACCCTACATCTTTCCTTCCAGTGGGGCTTAGACGTACAGAAGCCTGTGGCTGTCAGGCATGAAGGGAAATGAGCAAAGCAGGCCAAAGGTGAGGCAACCAGAAGGGTTGAGGGAACATGACATACCAGAGAGCCTGGTCCCTCCTTCAAAGGCATTTACATTTAAGTGTGTGTGTGTGTGTGTGTGTGTGTGTGTGTGTGTATACACACACATACACAGAGCAGGCCAAATCATAGACATCTATGGGTTGAAATCTAGTCTTCAGTCCTACAGTTTGTGATCCTTTCCTGGAAGGTAGATGTTTGTGGCACAGGGAGGTGACCCGAACAGAGGAGGACAAGGTACTCAACACAGTGGGACTATAAGCCCAGGGAGAAAGAACCAGTACCTCACTGATGGCTGCTGTACCCCTCTGGGGCCCATGGGCGAAATAAGGAGGCATGGCATGTAGGCAGAGAGATCCCTCAGGCAAGGGAGTACAGGGGACCACTGAAGGGAGTGTGCTAGGATTTTCAGAGATGTTAGCAATGCTTTGGAAGAAATGGTAATACCAGGCTGGTATTTTCACCATGGCAATGCACAAGAAAGGGTCTCGGCCAGGCGCAGTGGCCCACACCTGTAATCTCGGCACTTTGGGAGGCTGAGGTGGGCAAATCACCTGAGGTCGGGAGTTTGAGACCAGCCTGACCAACATGGAGAAACCCCATCTCTACTAAAAATCCAAAATTAGCTGGGCATGGTGGCACATGCCTGTAATCCCAAGTACTCAGGAGGCTGAGGCAGGAGAATCACTTGAACCCAGGAGTGAGAGGTTGCGGTGAGCCAAGATCGTGCCATTGCACTCTAGCCTGGGCAACAAGAGCAAAACTCCATCTCAAAAAAAAAAAAAAGAAAGAAAGAAAGAAAAAAAAAAACAGAAAGAAAGAAAGGGTCTCACTTAATGTGACCACCAGTCATCCAACCAAAACCATCAGTTGTCTTAGACTCATTTTTCTCACCCCCACCTCTGATTAGCACCAAGTTCTGCCAACTGTGGCTGCTAGAGGCTTCTCAATCCATCTCCTTCCTTCCAGCCACCCAACCACTGCTCATGTTCAGGCACCATTTTCTCCCCACTGGATTATGGCAACAGTTAATTTTATGTGTCAACTTGACTGGGCCATGGGATGCCCAGATAAATATTATTTCTAGATATATCTGTTAGGGTGTTTCTGGAAAAGATTAGCATTTGAATTGGTGAACTGAGTCAAGCAGATGGCCCTCCCCACTGTACATGGACTGCATCCAATCTGTTCAGGGTATAAACAGAACAAAAATGTAGAAGAAGGTTGAATATGTGATCTCTGACTACTTTAGCTGGGATATGGATCTTCCCCTGCCGTTGCTACACCTGCTTCTCAGGCCTTCAGATCTGGACTGCAATCTATACCATCGGCCCTCTGGCTCTCAGGTTATACGACCAGCTTTCCTGGGTCCCCAGCTTGCAGACAGCAGATTGTGGGACTTCTCAACCTCCATATTCACGTGAGCCAATAACTTCTCATAAGTCCCTTTCTAGAGATATATGTATACATAGATCCTATTGGTTCTGTTTCTCCAGAGAACCTTGACTGATACAGATTTAATGCTATGGAATGAGTGTGTCCCCACAAACTCATAACTTAATGGTATATCATGAACAACTTCTACATTATTACATATTTTTACTACAACATTTTCTTAAATCACAACATTTTTAAAAGATCTCTGGGGCCGGGCATGGTGGCTGACGCCTGCAATCCTAGCACTTTGGGAGGCTGAGGCGGGAGGATCACCTGAGGTCAGGAGTTTGAGACCAACCTGGCCAACATAGTGAAACCCCGCTTCTACTAAAAATAAAAAAATTAGCCAGGCGTGATGGTGGGCACCCATAATCCCAGCTACTCGGGAGGCTGAGGCATGAAAATCGCTTGAACCTGGGAGGTGGAGTTTGCAGTGAGCTGAGATTGTACCATTGTACTCCAGCCTGGGCGACAGAGTGAAACTCGGTTTCAAAAAAAAAGATCTTTGGTATTCCATGCTGAGGTTATACTGAAGTTTGTTTAGCTGGTTCCTTTTAAGTTAGACATTTAGGCTGCTTACATTGAGACTTTTTACATAAAGGTTATAGGGCAGAGAGGCATAACAGAGATGGAGGTGTTCTCCCAGGACCCAGGCACATGTGACACAGAGGGAACTTGTCACAGATACAGCACAGTTCCACTCCAAGGGCTCCTGGAGAATCCATAAGCAACTGGAATTATCCTCTTTGATGATTCATCCAGATGTCAAGGGCAGAACACCCTCTGGCCTTCTTAGCTAGCTGCCTGCTAATCAGCAGCTTACTCAAGAAAAGGCAAAGTTCATTATCTTTCACACGTCTGCAGTTTTTCATTTTTCTCCTTTCTCCTCTTTTCCTATTTCTTATTTTGGCTCTGATATATGAAATAAAGCTATTATTGGTTTCCCTTGTATTCAAGTAAATGGTGCCCTAATAATTAACCCTATGTCTTTGAATTATTCTTTGATACTATTATACACAGTCTTTCTGTGATCATTCTCGTAGCAAATTGGTGTGCTTATTCAGGACTGTGTTCCATGGCACTAACTTCTGGTGGATGCTGTGTGACTGTATTGCCCTATCTGACTCCAGCCCACAATGTGAAGGAAGGCAGCTTTCAGCATCACAGGTTATAAAATGCACCAAAGAATGACATAATGACACAGAAATAAATATAGAATGCTCAATGAAAAGCTAAGTACTGGAGAAACTTACAAGGAAAATGAAAATAATTCCAGCCCTGCAAATCTTACCTTCCTCCATACGCAAACACAGACTGGCAATTCACAAGTAAATGCAAGGTTTTCAACATCCAACAGTTTATAGTCATGAAAAAAAAAGTCAAAAGTAAAACACTCCATACAGTGCCTTTCCTTGTCCTTTTTAAAGCTCAAAAGAGGCTCAAGCAACAACATTCTCCTTCTGAGTTGAAACCAACAGGGGCTGAGGCTGCCCTGGGACAGTGGCCCTTTTATGAACTGGGAGTGAAGACCCGGCTTATTCACAGGACTTGTGGGGCAGTTGGACCACACCCTTTCTGGGCTGCTTGCCAGTGTGTGGTTTGGGCTGGGCCTTGATGGGATTGCTGATCTCCAGAGGGCAACATGGGGTGTGCATTTGAACCAGCCTTCCTTCGGGGAAGCTTTAATGTCAAGTATGAGATGTGGCTCTTGATAGATTTTCAGTCCCCATTTCCTGAGCTGCTGCTGCATGCTGGGCCTGGGGACAATAAGGACACCTTGCTGGCCTGTGCAGGATCCCAGTCCAGTGGGAAGATTGACACATAGGCCCAGAATCACAGTAAAATTCTGCCATCATTCGTATAACAGACATCTACTGGTCAGCTCTTTTTGCCAGCTCCACGATTCCAAAAGAGGAAGGGTTTCGTAGAGGCTGTCTGGTGGGAAAGGGGTAGCTAGGGCACTAGATGGAAGCAGTTTTTTCATAGATTATACACTGCAGCCTATAAATATAGCAAAGTTTTCCAAAGGTGTTTTTATTCATGTACATATGATTGAGAAAATGTTTCTCAGTTTCCATGTCATTACATATATTGCCACATTCTAAAATTGTTTTTCATATTTGATTGTTACTTGGGGTGGTAGGGGAGGCACTAATAGATGGTAAGAGGCAGATACATTCTCCCTAAACCACTCCTCAGGCTGCATTAGGTACAGAGGATGCCATCTAACACTGCCTGTGCAGCAAGCAGGGGCTTGCGATGCAGGTGGGGAGTCAGCAAGCAAATGCAAAATGCAGTACAACTTAGCAAGTGCTGCTCATGCATCTGCTTAATGGCTCATTCTTTTAGTGTTTATTGAGTGCCTACTGCAGCCAGCCACAGTGCTGGGCCCTGAGGGTGCTCCTTCTCTGAACTCACAGGGCAGTGAATCCTAGGGGTAGGGTTGCCTGATAAAACACAGGTGGTCCCATTAAATTTGAATTTCAAGAACAATTTTTTGGTATAAGTATGTCCTATGCAATGTTTTTATTTGTTAAGTCTCACAACCCTACCAAGGAGAGACCATAAACAATGCAGAATGCTCACGGCCGGGCACGGTGCCTCACACTTGTAATCCCAGCATTTTGGGAGGCCGAGGCAGGTGGATCACCTGAGTTCAGGAGTTTGAGACCATCCTGGCCAACATGGTGACAGCTGTCTCCACTAAAAGCACAAAAATTAGCCTAGCATGGTGGTGCACACCTGTAATCCCAGCTACTTGGAAGGCTGAGGCAGGAGGATCGCTTGAACCCAGGAGGCAGAGGTTGCAGTTAGCTGAGATTGCGCCACTGCACTCCAGCCTAAAAAAATTAACCTGGCACGGTGGCACGCACCTGTAGTCCCAGCTGCTTGGGAGGCTGAAGTGGGAGAATCGCTTGAACCTGGGAGGTGGAGGTTGCAATAAGCCGAGATCACACTACTGCACTCCAGCCTGGGTGACAGAGCAAGACCCTGTCTCAAAAAAAAAAAAAAAAAAAAAAAAAAAAAAAAAAAATGCAGAGTGCTCAGGACACGGAGGGTTAGGAGGAACTCCTCAGGTATCTGCTTACGTGGCATCCCCTCAGCAAGGCTGCCATGAGTGTCTTATCATTCTGCAGCCCTTCACCTTAATCATTCTGAAATTATACAGGATGATATAGCAAGGATTATCAGTCTTCCCCAGATGAATGTACTCCCCAAGAGCAGGGTCCTTATCTGTCCTAATTCCCAGCACATAGGTGGGGCATAACTACTTGTGGAATAAATGAATGTTCCTGGGGCAGATGAATGGAGGGCACTGTGGTCAGGAAAGGCTTCACAGAGAGGTGGATTGGAGTAGGGCCTAAAGAAAATGAGGGGTTTACTAGGTGGACAGAGGGGAGGGAAGGACACTCCAGGCAGAGGGATCAGTATGAGCAGAGACATGGAGGAGTGGAAGAGCCGGTGGCCAGACTTTTTTTTTTTTTTTTTTGAGACAGTGTCTTGCTCTGTCACCCAGGCTAGAGTGCAGTGGTGTAATCTCGGCTCACTGCAACTTCCACCTCCCAGGTTCAAGCAGTTCTCCTGCCTCAGCCTCCTGAGTAGCTGAGACTATAGGCATGTGCCACCATGGCCAGGTAATTTTTGTATTTTTAGCAGAGATGGGGTTTCACCATGTTGGCCAGGATGGTCTCGAACCCCTGACCTCAGGTGATCCACCCGCCTTGGCCTTCCAAAGTGCTGGGATTACAGGCATGAGCCACCATGCCTAGCCCCAAGTGGCCAGGTTTTATAGGAGTGTTGAGGACGTGTCTGGGAAGGAGTAGGGATCAGGAAAAGCAGCAAGGGCCTGGCCAGGTTCTTGTGTGCCTGCCTAGGTGAGGAACCAAGGGGTTTTTAGGAGGAGGGGAATTGAAGAGGTGTGGGGTCAGAGCAGAGAGGGCATCACAGAAGCTATCCGCCTAGCAATGGTCTGGGCAAGAGAGCCTGAAGGTCTGAAGCAGGCAAGGATGAGATCATTTGCGGGTATTTAGGAGAAAGAATCAGTAGAACTTGGGTGTAGAAAGTTCTACAAGCCAAGGTAACAGATAGTGCCACATCTGGGGGAGAAAGGGTGACATTCCAGGAGGGCAGGGGCAAAGCCTTGGGAAAGAGAAAGGAGTTCTGAGCTAAGCAACCAGCATGTGCATATAGGCTGAGGTGCAATGGGCCATGACCCTGTGGGGGCATGGCGGGCACTGTATGATCAAGGGGGACCTTGAAGGCCCTGTTCCATAATTCCCTCTATGTGGATGAATAACAGCTCATGGCCCTGGCCCCACCAGCTGGGAGGAGCCATGGGTTATGGGTAAGAAGGATCTACTGGGTGATAAGTTCTCCTGTGTGCCCCAAAGGGACTCTTCATTGGCTTGATGTCAGAGAGCAAGTTCTTCCTTGGGGAGTTGGGGCAGCTCCAGCTATTTCTGAGTGGTGAGGTCCAAGGATTAAAAGGCAAAGACACAAGAATGGACAGTGAGCTAATGGCATTTCATAGGACCATGGTCATTCCAAAGCCACATGAACTGTAGGATAAGAAATTAAGCTCATGAATGTCTGTTCTCAACCAGGTCCTATCCTAGTCCTCAAAGGCCTCTGCCATCTGCTCTTCCTGCTTGAGCTTGGAGGAAGGATGGCCAGAGCCCATGACGGGGGGCAGAGTTTTGTTTTGGGTTGTGTGTTTGATGGTTTTTCTTTTCCTTTTTTTTTTTTTTTTTGGCTTTTATTTGAAAAATGGTGGGGTGTTTTTTGGTTTTTGGTTTTTGTGTGTGTGTGTGAGACAGTCTCACCCTGTCACCCAGGCTGGAGTGCAGTGAAACGATCTTGGCTCACTGCAGCCTCCACCTCCCGAGTTCAAGCAATTCTCCTGCCTCAGCCTCCCAAGTAGCTGGGACTACAGGCAACCACCACCATGCCTGGCTAATTTTTGGATTTTTAGTAGAGATGGGGTTTCACAATGTTGGCCAGGTTGTTCTCGAATTCCTGACCTCAGGTGATCCGCCTGCCTCAACCTCCCAAAGTGCTGGGATTACGGGCTTCAGCCACTATGTCCAGCCAGCTTTTACTTGAAAAATGTTTTATTTGCATAAAGTAAAATTAACTTTTTGGTGTACACTGCATGCATTTTTCACAGATATAGACTTTTGTAACTATCACCTCAGGCAAGATACAGAACAATTCTAACACCCCAAAGATTTCTCTCACGCTGCCCCTTTGTATTCAGACCTTCCCCCATTCCTAAACTCTGGCAACTACTGATCTGTGTTCTGTTCTTATATTTTTGTCTTTTTCAGAATGTCATAAAAATGGAATCATATAGCATGTAACCTTTTGAGATTGGGTTTTTACTCAGTGTAATGCATTTGAGATTCAGGCATGTTGTTGCATATATCAGTAGTCCATTCTTTTTTATTCTTTTTTTTTTTTTGATGGAGTCTCGCTCTGTCACCCAGGCTGGAGTGCAGTGGTGTGATCTCGGCTCACTGCAAGCTCTGCCTCCTGGGTTCATGCCATTCTCCCACCTCAGCCTCCCAAGTAGCTGGGACTACAGGCGCCCGCCACCACGCCCAGCTAATTTTTTGTATTTTTAGTAGAGACGGGGTTTCACCATGTTAGCCAGGATGGTCTCGATCTCCTGACCTCGTGATCCACCCACCTTGGCCTCCCAAAGTGCTGGGATTACAGGTGTGAGCCATCACGCCCGGCCCCAAGTCCATTCTTTTTCTTTGCTAAGTGGTATTTTATTGTATAGACCTAACAGTTTGAAAGACATTTGGGTTGTGGCCAGTTTTTGACAAGTATGAGCAATGCTGGCATAAATATTTATATACAGGCTTTTATGTCAAATTAGTTTTCCTTTCTCTAGGATAAATACCTAAAAGTGGATTGTTGGGTCAAATAGTAGGTGAAGTTTTAACTTTTTAAGAAAATGCCCATTTTCTAGAAAGGCTATACCATTTTTCATATGAGAGGGCAGAATTTTGCCAATCTTCCTTTCACTTATTCCTTCTCTTTCTTTCCTTCTTTCCTTTCTTCCTTTGTTTCTTCTTCCTTTCTTTTAAACTTACATTTTTATTGAAGTGTAACTCACATGCCCTCTGAAGTGCACTATCTTAAGTGTATAACTAGATGGACTTTAACATGTATATACATCAATGTAACCACCACCCAAGACACAAAACATTTCCAGCGCCTCGTCCCAGTTCATACTTCACAATCTTGCAAAGGATTGCCGTCCTGACTTCTACCACCATAGATTGGTGTTGCCTATTTAGAACTTCATGTAAATGGGATCACACAGTACGTGCTCTTACGTCTGGCCTCTCTTAACTCTACATTATGGGAAATTCATCCAGGCTGATGTGTGCTGCAGCATCTCATTCTTTTCTGTATTGCTGAGTTGTGTTGCATTGTATGAATATGCCTCGATATATTTATTCACCCTCCTGTGATGGACATTTGGGTTGAATCCAATTTTTGGCTATTAAGAATAAAGCTGCTGTGAACATTCTTTTCTGGATGTTTCAACATGTGGACACAGCTCTCATTTCTGTTGGGTATATTCCCAGGAGTAAAACTGCTGGGTATGTTTGGATACTGCCAAGCAGTTTACCAAGTGATTGGCCAATTTACAGTCCCAGCAGGCAACGGATGAGACACACAGTTGCACTGCATCCCAACACTTGGTATTGTCAGTCCTTTTCATTTTGGCTATTCTGGGGGAAGTCTAATGGTTTTCTCATTGCAGTTTTAATTTTTATTTTCATTTCTCAGATAACTAATGCTGTTGAGCATCTTTGTATATGTTTCTTGGCCAATTGAATGTCCTCTTTGGTGAGGAGCCTGTTTAAACTTGTAGTCTATTTTTTTTTTTCTTTTTTTGAGACAGAGTCTCACCCTGTTGCCCAGGCTGGAGTGCAATGGCACGATCTTGGCTCACTGCAACCTCCGCCTCCTGGGTTCGAACGATTCTCCTGCCTCAGCCTCCCAAGTAGCTGGGATTACAGGCGCCTGCCACCATGCCCAGCTAATTTTTGTATTTTTAGTAGAGGCGGGGTTTCACCATGTTGTCCAGGCTGACCCGGTGATCTACCTGCCTCGTCCTCCCAAAGTGCTGGGATTACAGGCATAAGCCACCATGCCTGGCCTAAACCTGTAGTGTATTTTTTGATTAGGTTATCTGTGTTGACCTTTCTCTTTTTCTTTTTTTCCCTCCCACTTCAGCCTCTGAGTACCTGGGACCACAGGCATGTGCCACCATGCCCAGCTAATTTTTTGAATTTTTAGTAGAGATGGGGTTTCATCATGTTGCCCAGGCTGGTCTCAAACTTCTGAGCTCAAGTGATCCTCCTGCCTCAGCCTCCCAAAGTGCTGGGATTACAGGCGTGAGCCACTGCGCCTGACTAGTATTGACCTTTCTTTGTAGAAGAACTGAGGCCATATGAAGCATCTAACCTTATCTGATGATCATTTCAGAAAGAAAATTAGCATTGGCCCAAGGGCAAAAGTTGCTTTTGGGGATGTGAATGAGGGCAAGGGATGGGAGACCAGTCCTCTCAGAAACCTTGCTTACAGGCCTAGAGTCATGCAGTGTGGCCAAGGCAGTTCTGGGTAGTTGGCCCACCCACCTCAAAGGCCCTGACACCCCCTTTCCCATTCCTGGCCTTTTTCACAAGTCCCTTTGGTAAATATTGGGAGACTGGGGATCCTGGGAAGCAAACCTCACCTCCCCTTGCCCCTGGGCCTGTGACCATATCTGACTTTTTAGGTTATATCTCTATCCCTTGTCTTTTGGGATGTAGCCTAATTATTTTTAAAAAATTTATAGGAGGAATATATTTACACAAAAGTTTAAAAGTCATAAGGTTATAGATTAATAAATCATCACAAAGTGAACACACCCATGTAACAGCCACCCAGGCCAAGAAATGTTAACATTACCAGCATCCCGGAAACCCTGACCTAACCCTCCCAATCTCTATCTTCTTAGTCTTTCTCAAAGGTAACTTCTACCCTGGCTTTTAAAAGCCACATAGATGACTTTTGCCTGTTTTTGAACTTTATATAAATGGCTATGTAAATGGGTTCATGCCGCTGTGTTTTTCTCCTATCTGACTTTTTCACTGAACATGATGTTTAGGAAAGCTGTGCACATAGTAGCATGTGGCTGTAGACCAAGTATCCTTCTTTTTTTTTGAGACAGAGTCTTGCTCTGTTGCCCAGGCTGGAGTGCAATGGTGTCATCTCGGCTCACTGCAACCTGTCTCCCAGGTCCAAGTGATTCTCCTGCTTCAGCCTCCCCCAGTAGCTGGGATTACAGGCATGGGCCACCACACCCAGCTAATTTTTTTGTATTTTTAGTAAAGACGAGGTTTTGCCACGTTGGCCAGGCTGGTCTCGAACTCCTGACCTCAAATGATCTGCCCGCCTCAGCCTCCCAAAGTGCTGAGATTACAGGTGTGAGCCAGTGCACTCAGCCCATTTATGCTTCTTGCTTAGAGTACTCCCTTGTGTAAATACACCACAGTGTTGTTATCCATCCCACTCTTGCTAGACATGTGGGTTGTTTTCAGTTTTGGTTGTTACCAA
This sequence comes from Pan troglodytes, assembly GCF_028858775.2. NCBI lineage: Eukaryota > Metazoa > Chordata > Mammalia > Primates > Hominidae > Pan > Pan troglodytes. Next base: position 70,108,754 of record NC_072398.2, read on the forward strand.
AAGTGCTATGATGAACCTTCTTATACATGTCTTTTAATGCACATGTGCACAAACTTTACTTATATACCTAGGCATGGAATTGCTGGCTGATAATGTATATGTGTGTCCTGTTTAGTGAATACTGCCAAAGATTTGTCCAGAGTAGCTGTACCACCTTACACCCTTGGCAGCAATGCATGACAGTTCCTGGTGCTCCTCTTGCTATTGTCAGTTTTCAAATTTTAGCCATTCTGGTGGGAATCATTGCTTTTAACCATTCCAGTTGTGACAACTAGTGGAAGGAGGGGCCAGAACTCCCACCCAGTTCAGCAGACATAAGGTTTCCTGAAGGTAAGGGTGGGGCTATTTGAAGAGCCAGCTTCTTGGTCCACTTCTCCTTGATCTTCTCCTTGCCATCCAGAAGTCGTGAGATGTTCAACTTCACTTAGGTTAAATATCATTTAGTAATTCCACTTGCCAATCAGCAGGGACCTTGAAATTCCAATTTAATTTAGAAATTAAGCACAAGCACAAGCAATATGGCTAAATAGGTTGGAGTCAGGAGTTGGCAGGCTCTCTTGAGCCTTTTAAAGTCAGAGACAATACATAATTCATATTTAAATGGGCCTAACACAGTGACTGGGACATAATAGATGCTCAGTGTTAGTTTTCATTTCATTAGTAAAAATCACATCTTAGATTATCCTGGAAGGGAAATGATAGTTGCTTGAAATAACTGTAGCACTGGTCTTACAAATGTCACTAAGTAGAGCTGTCCTGAGGACATGCCCCTCAGACACTCATCTCGGGGCCCTCCTCCCTTTCTAGCTTCAGGAACAAGGATCAGCAAAGGCTATGGAGAGGGAGATGGTGCTGCCTGTGGATTCTGGTTGGAAGGCTCGGGGCATATGTGTGGTCATGTATGTGCATCTGTGTTTCTGTACACACTCACACATATACACACACCCTATTTAGGGTGGGGGGGAATCAGGCCATCTGCTCCCCTTCACTACCCCAAAAGCTTTTCCTTCACCATTTCAGCGTTGCACATTGTCTCTTGAGATAGTTTTCCTTTTCTGTCCCTGAAAAGTGTAGCAGCAGGGCAAAGTGTATTTTTAGTAGAGACAGGATTTCACCATGTTCCAATTCCAGCGCTGCCAAAGCATAGCTATGTGAACCTGGCCAAGTTATTAAATCTCTCTTAGCCTCTGTTTCCTCTTCTGCAAAATGGTCTAATGCTAGTGGTCATTACACTGTTCTGAGGGCTAATGGAGTAGGGCACGTGACTAAAGTCAGGCACTGTTGCGGTGCTTATTGCTATAGTGGCTCCCCTGGTTCAGGCTTTGCCTGTTGCGAGTTGCTGGCCAGAGAGGGGAGTGTTGGAGTGAACCATCCTCTCTTAGAGGTGGATGCTCTGTGCATCCTGTTTCAGAAATTCTGGGCATGTTCATTTGTTTAGCAAGAATATAGCATTCCTTTTTGGCTGGGCGCAGTGGCTCACGCCTGTAATCCCAGCACTTTGGGAGGCTGAGGTGAGTGAATCATTTGGGGTCAGAAGTTTGAGACCAGCATGGCCAACATAGTGAAACTCTGTCTCTACTAAAAATACAAAAAAGCCTATAATCCCAGCTAGCTGGGAGGCTGAGGTGGGAGAATCTCTTGATTCCGGGAGGTAGAGGTTGCAGTGAGCCGAGATTGCACCACTGCACTCCAGCCTGGGTGACAGAGTGAGACTCCATCTCAAAAAAACAAAAACAAAAACAAAAAACAAACAAACAAACAAATATATATATATATATATATATATTATATTCCCCCAATTGGAATATAAGCTGTATGAGGTTAGGAATTTTGCCTATCTTACTTACTGCTATATTCCCAATGCCTAGAACAGTGCTAGCTAGATACATATTGGGGGTTCAATAAATGTTTGTTAAATGAATGACTATTGCTTGAAAGGCACCAGTCTGTTACTGCTCATAGAGTGGAAGTCAGTAGCCCTGGATGGGAGTGGAAGGAACATGGCTGGGAGCCAGATGAGCAAGTAATAAGGTCCAGGGAGCAAAAGAGGACAAGAGACCTCTGGATGCAGCATTCTCTGGAAGACAGGATGGGGTAGCTGGCAAAGAAGACCTCATGGGGACATCTGCTAGGTCCCAGGCAGATGAAATCTCCAACGTGTAGTTCACACCTAGTGACCAATCATCCTTCTAGCCCCAGGGTCTTTCCTCACTGCTAAAAACAGCGACCCAAACAACAGGAGCCTCTCTTGGCTCTGCCTATTTTGCTGAAGTCTGCTTTGCCCACCTAAAATCAAGCCCTAACCAACCAGAGTCTAGATGCGATTAAACTTCCTCTTAATGGAAAGATGAGGAGGGTCTCTTTCTCCAAGGTCTGGATTTAGCAGAAAGGAGAAAATGTACAAAATCCTGTTAATGATGAAGACTTCATGGAGGGCACCAGATGTGAGCTGTGGTTGACTTCCCACAGAAAACAATCAAGCAAAAATTTCCCTCATTACTGAAGCTTCAATTTCCCTGAAGTTTGGGAGAACAAGGGAGTTATTAAATGCTATATTAACACAGTAGCCTGGATAGTAATGATAACATGGATACGGGTGAGCTCAATTATTTGTTCTAGCTTGGAGGCAAAGCAAAAATCAACACCATTCCAAGTGCATTCATCTCATTCATTGATTTTTCAAACATTGACTCGGCACCTCCTTTGCATTAGACACTGTGCTAGGGACCTGGCATAGAGAAATGAATAAGACTGAACACAAGGTCATCAGTATGTGAGTTTTACCACTCCGAGTCAGGGATGTGCCATCAAAGAATTCCATCCACCCCCTTTTCTTTTCTTTTTTTTTGAGACAGAATCTCGTTCTGTCACCCAGGTTGGTGTGCAATGGCGCGATCTCAGCTCACTCAGCTCACTGCAACCTCCACCTCCCAGGTTCAAGAGATTCTCGTTCCTCAGCCTCCCGAGTAGCTGGGATTACTGGCGTGCACCAATACGCCCAGCTAATTTTTGTATTTTTAGTACAGACGGGGTTTTGCCATCTTGGCCAGGCTGGTCTTGAATTCCTGACCTCAGGTGATCTGCGTGCCTCGGCCTCCCAAAGTGCTGGGATTACAGGTGTGAGCCACCACACCCAGCCTACTTCACCTTTCTTACTGTCAGCCTCAGAAATTTTCATCTTGCCATGATGTGGCTGTATTCCCTTGATGCTGTGGCTCTCCTGACTCTGAAACCCACCTTGATTTTCTGATTCTGTTTAGAGCTCCAACCTCTGGTCCTGCTTCTTATTTATTTATTTATTTTTTTGAGATGGAGTCTTGCTCTGTTGTCCAGGCTGGAATGCAGTGGCACAATCTCGGCTCACTGCAACTTCTGCCTCCGGGGCTCAAGCAATTCTCCTGTCTCAGCCTCCTAAATAACTGGGATTACAGGTGCCCGCCACCACGCCCAGCTAATTTTTGTATTTTTAGTAGAGATGGGGTTTTGCCATGTTGGCCAGGCTGGTCTTGAACTCCTGACCGCAGGTGATCCATCTGCTTCGGCCTCCCAAAGAGCTGGGATTACAGGTGTGAGCCACCGTGCCCGGCCTGGTCCTGCTTCTGAGGATAAGGAGACCTGGAAGCTTGTTGGGGGAAACAGGTGAGTCTCTCTTTTGGTTTTCTCAAGCGTATCTCTCACTTACATGAAAGGGGCTTCTCTGGTGAACAGCCTTGGTGAGTGAACACACTGTGTCTCCTTTGAGCTTGCTCTTCCCACTTTATTTCTCATGCCTGTGAATGTTTATCCCTATTCATCCCATTGTTCAGGCCAGAAAACCCAGGCGATACTCCTTTTTCCCTGTCGCCTGCTGCTGGTGGTCACCCAGAGACCTCAGAACATTAAAGCAGTACTGGGTCCGAGCAGATGTGTATGGGCAGTGGAGCCAAGAAGGGCTCATTCTCGAATCCTGGGGTTCCTGGGGTTGCCTCAGACTGTCATTAGACTGACACCCCAGGTCTTACAAAGTCAGCTCTTTAGCCTCCAGCTCTGAGTTACCCTTTTAGTCCCACTGGGGTGGGGCCTAGATATCTCACCATCCCGCCCACTGCCCTGTTCTCTCCCCTTTCTTTTGGGGTATCCCTGCACAAAACAAACAACACCCCACCCCCCGCAAAACCCACTTCTGCCTCATTCATTTGGCCAATATACACAGGCTTCCATTCATATAATCTCATGCAAGTAACTACTTTGGAGAAGTAGTCTCCAGCGTTGCAGGCAAAGCTGAAGCTTAGACAGTGAACCAATATTTGGTAATTGAATGAATGACTCTCTGTTTTCAACACCTTTGGATCACATACCCATTCACCCTTCTTCCTTATACATGGCAGAGTTCCAGTGTCTACATTTGCTTTCTTCTTAACGATTTAAATGGATTCTCTCATGTGACACAGAATCTTCCTTGGGACACAGTGACCTTTACAGAGGATTCCGGGAGCAGATGCAGCACAGCTCTACATAAGGTGGAACAATACGCGTTGTTTCGTTTCGACATACATTTTCAATGATTTGCTTCTTTTCTGCCAACTAACATAACCTGGCAGGATTTTCATTCAATCATTCAACAAAAATATGTTGAGAATTTACTCTATGCCAACCACTGTGCTAGGGGCTGGTGTACAAAAATGAACAAAACACAGTACAATCTCAGCCCTTGAAAAACTATACACTCATGAGGCAGTACGATACGTGCTGTAGGGTGGGGGCAGACAGGACAGTCGCCTAAGGGGGTACATGGGAGAGGCACTTATCTCAGGCTTCATTTTTTTAAGCTTTTTATTCTGGCTAGGTATGGCGGCTCACACCTGTAATCCCAGTACTTTGAGAGGCCAAGGTGGGAGGACTGCCTGAGCCCAGGAGCTCGTGAGGAACTTGGGCAACATAGCAAGACCCTATCTCTATTAAAAATTTTTTTAAATCTTTTTATTTTGAAAACTTCCAAACAAATACAAATATTGAGAGGATAGTACAATGAGTTCTCACATATTCGTCACCCAGCTTCAACAACAATCAAAATGATCGACATTTTGCCATTTTTGTTTCATGTACCTGCTCCCATATTTTTTCTTGAGTATTTTAAGACAAATCCCACCTATCATTATCATTTCATCCATTTATTTTTCCTTTTTTTTTCTGAGAGGGTCTCACTGTGTCACCCAGTCTGTAGTACAGTGGAGCAATCACAGTTCACTGCAGCCTTGATCTCCCCAGCTCTGGTGATCCTCTCACCTCAGCCTCCTGAGTAGCTGGGACAACAGGCACGCACCACTACACCCAGCTAATTTTTGTATTTTTTGTAGAGACAGGGTCTCACTATGTTGCCCAAGCTGGTCTCAAACTCCTGGGCTCAAGTGATCCTTGGCCTCCCAAGGTGCTGGGATTACAGGTGTGAACCACTGTGCCTGGCCCGTTTCACCCATTTCTTTCTTTCCTTTTTTTTTTTTTTTTTTTGAGACAGAGTCTCGCCCTGTCACTCAGGCTGGAGTACAGTGGTGCGATCTCCGCTCACTGCAACCTCTGCCTCTCAGGTTTAAGCGATTCTTGTGCCTTAGCCTCCCAAGTAGTTGGGATTACAGGTGTGCATCACCATGCCTGGCTAATTTTTGTATTTTTAGTAGAGATGGGGTTTTGCCATGTTGCCCAGGCTGGATTCAAACTCCTGACCTCAGCTGATTTGCCTGCCTTGGCCTCCCAAAGTGCTGGGATTATAGGCGTGAGCCACTGCGCCCGGCTCCCTTTCACCCATTTCTATTTGCATCTCTAACAGATAAGACATGACCTAATCATTCTCAAAGGGGTTAAGAGTACTTCCTGGAGGCAGCAGCACCTAAGCTGAGGCCTGGAGAGGAAGTAGCCTTACCACCCGGGTGAAAGATACAGGAGGGGGCCTTGGGGAGGAAGGAGAAAAGTTTCAGATCAAAGGAAGTTTGGTGGCGGTCAAAGGTGAGGGGAACATGGTGTGTTTAGCACCTCTTTACTCACCTGTAGTCTGTGGACCTGGAAGATTCATACTACCTGGGAGCTTCTTAGAGCTTCAGAACCTGGACCCCCAAACCAGGCTTGGTGAATTGGAATCTGTATTTTATCAAAATCCCCTGGTGATTTGTTTACAAATCAAGGTCCTCCACACCTGAGAGGCTGGCTGTTTAGGGAACTGCCTATAATCTCAGCATTTTGGGAGGCCAAGGCATGGAACCAAGGCTGAAGTTCCATGTCACAGGAGGGAAGAATGGCGAGTGATGTGGCGAGAGCAAGGGGTGAGGTTAGGGAGGTCTGTGAAGCCAAGACACACATACCATTTTTATCCTGAGACCAGAGAAGAGTTGCTCAGTTTAGAGCAGTGGGATGCAATTTGCCTTGAGGCGATGGCTCTGCTACAGCGGGGAGAGTGGATTGAGCTGGGGGAGACGGGAACAAGTTAGGTTTTAGTTCCTTTAGAAGCTGCAGGTTGCACTTTGGAGCCCAGCGGCCATGGTGTATTTTTATCATGTTCAAACCCCGGCTTGGCTTTTCACACACTGAGTGGCTGTGACTTAAGACACCGCTATTTAACTTTTCTGAGCCTCTCCTTCCTCATTTGTCCTAGGCATGGCACCTTCTTTTTATGAGACCTCAATCACAGCGTCAACAAAAAAACAAATGTCCAGAATGGAATCTGATTTTGATGTGTTAGGAATTCAGGTGGAATCAGAAATGCTACAACTGGCTGGCTCTATACCGACTCCTAGCCCAGATGGCAGGACTCAGGCCCCTTTCCTTCTACACAGCTGTGTGGTCGGAGAAAGAGCCCAGAACTGGGGCTTAGGAATCCAGCTTCTAGAAAATTCAGCTCAGTGCTCCACCTAACCTGAAATCTCCGCAGAAAAGCAGCTCCACTCTCCAGCCCTCCATGCACGTTCCATACCTGCCTGCCTGCCTGCCCCTGCTTGGGCTGTCTCCTGCACCTGAAGTGCACGTGTGCACGCGCGTGTTTACTCCACATTATGTTTGGGACACTGTGCTCAGTGCTTTGGGTGAGTGAGAAACACTCTCTTCTCACCCCATCAAAATCCATCCTGCCCTTTGAGCTCATTTCCTACACGCCTTACCCATCTGAACTCAAATGGCCTGTGAAGTAATAGCCCAGAGTTGAGAGCACCTGGTGGGGACATTTCGCCAGGGGAGAACGAGTCAGCAGGCCCTGATAGGGCCAGGTCCTCTCCCCAGGGTCTTGTGAGGTGAGCAGGGACAGAGCAAGGTCGGTCAGGGAGGGCCTGCAGGGGTCGTTTGGCCAAAGGACCGTGCCGGGGCCTTTCCTCTCTCCCTGTGCTGCACCTCCAAACGTGACCACACGGGGTCAGTGTCCTTTCATGCTTGAGTTGGTGAAAGTGGAGCCCTGCTCCACCCCAGGGCTCTCTCTGCAGGGTCTTTCTGCAGAGTTGTAGCTAATTGTACAAAAACTTCCCCGAGGCTGGGAGCAAAGTAATCTTTTGCGCCAGAATGACCCAAGGTCAGGGTGAAGAAGAAGAGCAGCAGATTGTTTTCACAGTCATGTTGTTTCACTGAGAGGGGCCCCTGGAGCCCTGTATGGATGCCCTGCACAGGCCGGCTCAGAGCTCTCTGGCTCATTAGTAAGCACTCATTCGGGCAGACGGCTGGGGAGGCGGGAAGGCCAGCCACAACAGGGAAGACGTCTGAATTCCGCACACTTAAATCCCTCTGGAACATTCAGGGGTCCCAATCCACAGCAGACTATTCCTGCTGGTCCTGTTTTTTGTTTTTGTTTTTGTTTTTGTTTTGGAGATGGGGTATTGCTCTGTCACCCAGGCTGGAGTGCAGTGGGATGATCACAGCTCACTGCAGCCTCGGCTTCCCGGGCTCAAGCAGGCCTCAGCCTCCCGAGTAGCTGGGACTGTAGGCATGCGCCACCATGCCTGGGTTTTTAAAAATTATTTTTTGAGATAGGGTCTTGCTCTGTCGCCCAGGCTGAAGTGCAGTGGCACCTTCTTGGCTCACTGCAAACTCCGCCTCCCAGGTTCAAGCGATTCTCTTGCCTCAGCCTCCCGGGTATCTGGGATTACAGGCATGTGCCACCACGTCCTGCTAATTTTTGTATTTTTAGTAGATATGGGGCTTCACCATGGTGGCCAGACTGGTCACGAACTCCTGACCTCAAGTGATCCTCCCACCTCGGCCTCCCAAAGTGCTGGGATCACAGGAGTGAGCCACCGCGCCTGGCCCCACGCCTGGCTTTTAAAAAGTTTTTCTAGAGGCGAGGTTTCCCTATGTTGCCCAGGCTGGTCTTGAACTCCTGGGCTCAAGCAATCCTCCTGCCTTGGCCTCCCAAAATGCTGAGGTTATAGGCATAAGCCACTGTGTCTGGCCACCGGTCCTGTTTTTAAAGTCTACAGCAGACTCAGCCTCAAGTACTGCTGCTGGTGGTTGAGACCTCAGCCCAGGCCACAAGGGCCAGGGGCTCACCCTTCACAGGAGGGTGGTGGGTACTGACACAATGGCCAACCACCCTGCCAGGCAGGACTTTGCTGGGGGAAAAGTCCCCAGAGGTCTAATCCAGCAAATGCATGTCTCACTGGCTCACCCACCCTCCTGCTCCCCAGAGGAGCAAAGAGTTCCTCAGCCTTATGTTGTTGATGGCTCTCAGGGCCTGAGATGAGGGCTGGGATGGGGACTTTGGAGAATGGGCTAGGGACCCTAGGGGCTGCTGAGGGCCAAGAATGGCTGTTGGTATAAATCCCTGGGCCCCACACCAGAGTCCAGGCACAGATCAAGTTTTGTGAAGTCTGAAGCTTATATAATTTGGAGATCTCTTCAAGAAAAATAACACAAAATAAAAAAATACAAAGTTGAACATAAAAGTAAATATTTAGAATGAGAAAATAGATGACATCAAGTTATAAATTTTTAAAGGCTGACAAATACCACAAACATCACAAAATCCAGAAAATTCACATTTTTATTAACTGATACGCTTCTATAATATTTTTCCGTGTGCTTTTGTCTGCCTACTCTTTGATGACCACTTCAAATGCCAATAATTTTGTAGTGCCATTTTCTATAGAAATAATAGAAAGATAATTTAGTGTTTTTTCCAGCATAGTTGATCAAAAATTTCTGTAATATTGCTATAGGTTTATGGTTAACTCAAGAATTTCATACATTCTTGAGTTATTTATTTATTTATTTATTTTTATAAATAAAAATATAAATAAATATATTTTTATTTATTTATTCTTAAATAAATGTACGGTGCGTTTATAATTGTATTCGCAGCAGTATTAAGAATAGTCACGACAGGTCAGGTATGGTGGCTCACACCTGTAATCCCAGCACTTTGGGAGGCTGAGGCAGGAGGATCACTTGACTCCAGGAGTTTGAGACTGGCCTGGGCAACACAGCAAGACTCTGTCTCTATAAAAAATTTAAAAATTAGCTGGGCATCATGGTGAGCACCTGTAGTCCTAGTTACTCAGGAGGTCGAGGCAGGAAGATTGCTTGAGCCCAGGAGTTTGAGGCTGCAGTGTGCTATGATCACACCATTGCACTCCAGCCTGGGCAACAGAATGAGACCTTGTCTCAAAAAAGAAAAAACGTGTCAACTTCTAAGAACAAAGATAAGTGATGCCAACAACCCTTTCGAAGACAAAATGGAGTAAGTAGAAGGGGCCTGTGAGAGGCAAGGAAGCGGAGGCAGGTGCCATCTCCCTCAGAAGGCAGAGGAGAGGGCAGGAAGGGGTGAAGTCTGTATAACGTACACTCAGAGCCCACCTCTCCTCCCCTCACCCCTTGTGGGACACAGGAAGTTCATTCTCTGGAGAAACAGGACAGACAGCCCTGGATTCCAGGGAACTAAGCCCAGCAGAGGGAGGAGAAAAGCATGCACTGAAATCAAGGAAATAGAGTGAAATTCCCGTCCTGTGTCCTGAGGCCCCAGGGACCCTCTTTCACCCAGTTCTGAGCAGCCCAGCTGCTACTTTCCAGTGGGAGATCAGAGGATTCTCTGGAAAAACTGGCCAGCCCAGGAGAAAAGACCTATACCTACTAAAACTGGATTCTCCCAACGAAATAGGTAGGTCTCAGCCTGGCCACTCTGTAGAGAAGCCCAACAGCCCTTGTGCCTTGTCCCCATGCTTAGAGCAGCCCCACTCAACCACCCAGATAGCCTGGGGTCACCAGAGCAGGAGAGAGCCATTGGTAAGAAAACAACAGACTTTCTGTGTTCAGATTTTAGGGAAAATGTTCAGAAATCACTTTATTTAAAACAACCACCCCTCTGCTGCAGCAGTAGGAGAATATGTAGAATTATTCTTATGTGAGAGGGCCATGAGCTGAGTTTTGAAAACCATGTTTTTTATGAAACGTTCACATCACTTTGAATCATTAATCTTTTATTTCCCTGTAGATTTATGATTATTGTAATTATTTAAACAAAATTTCACAAATTTGGTGACTAGTTCAAGAATAGGAGTGTTCAGGCTGGGCGCAGTGGCTCACACCTGTAATTTCAGCACTTTGGGAGGCCAAGGCAGGTGGATCACCTAAGTTCAGGAGTTTGAGACTAGACTGGCCAACATGGCAAAACCCTGTCTCTACTAAAAATACAAAAATTAGCCAGGCGTGGTGGTGGGTACCTGTAATCCCAGCTGCTCTCTGGAGGCTGAGGCAGGAGAATCACTTGAGCCTGGGAGGTGGAGGTTGCAGTGAGCCGAGACTGCGCCATTGCACTCCAGCCTGGGTGACAAGAGTAAGACTCCGTCTCAAAAAAAAACAAAAAAACAAAAAAACAAAGAACAATAGGAGCCCATCTGTTTACAGCATGGTGTACTGAATATTTTAAGCAAACTGTTGAGACCTACTGCTCAGAAAAAGATTCCTTTTAAAATATTACTGCCCACTGACAATGCACTTAAGAGCTCTGATGGAGGTGTACAAGGAGTACTCACTTTTACCAGTGAGTTTACAATGTGTTTCTTATATTAAAAACAAATTTTAATTCAAATGAAGTTTCTTACTATTCTTTGGGTGTCAGGTGATCCAAAGAACAGAAAATACAATGCATAGCAAAATGCAGTCTGCTTTGGAATTTAAAATTCTACACTAATGAATTTACCCAGCAAAGCACTTTACTGAAAAGAAAACCTCTATTTTTTTTCTTAAAGAGGAGCATGCATTTTTATTATACTTTTTTTTTTTTTTTTTTTGAGACAGGGTCTCACTCTGTTACCCAGGCTAGAGTGCAGTGGTGTGATCATAGCTCACTGCAGCCTTGAACTCCTGAGCTCAAGTGATTCTCCCATGTCTACCTCTTGAATACCTGGGACTACAGGTATGCATCATCATGCCCAGCTAATTTTTTTATTTTTAGAAGACACAGGGTCTTGCTATGTTGCCCAGGCTGGTCTTGAACTGACTTCAAGTGATCCTCCCGCCTCAGCCTCCCAAAGTGCTGGGATTATAGGCATGAGCCACCAGGCCCAGCCAGGGAGGTTTATTTATGTGTAGTTTTTGTTTTGTTTTGTTCGGCTTATGTATTTTTTTTATCCATACCAGACAGCCTCCAATGTTCAAGAGAGGGCCCAAAGCAAATGCACAAATAAACAGAACTGCAAAGAAGTTCAGGAAACAAAGATGATGTAAGGTACAGTAAAAAACTTTAAAACAGTTGTCATCATCCTCTGAAAGATAAGATCCATCAAATAAAAAGGATGCTTTTTTTTTTTTTTTTTTTTTTTTAAATAGGAACACCCAGAGAACAAGAAGTAGCTCTTGGAAATGAAAAATATGATAGTCACAATAAACTTAGTGAGAGAGTTGGAATATAAAATTCATGGAACTCGAGCATCAGTGACACAGAAGATGGGTGATTTCTGCATTTCCATCTGAGGTACCAGGTTCATCTCACTAGGGAGTGCCAGACAGTGGGTACAGGTCAGTGGGTGCACGCACCGTGCGTGAGCCGAAGCAGGGCGAGGCATTGCCTCACTCAGGAAGCGCAAGGGGTCAGGGAGTTCCCTTTCCTAGTCAAAGAAAGGGGTGACAGATGGCACCTGGAGAATCGGGTCACTCCCACCCAAAGACTGCACTTTTCTGACAGGCTTAAAAAACGGCGCACCAGGAGATTATATCCCGCACATGGCTCGGAGGGTCCTACGCCCACAGAGTCTCACTGATTGCTAGCACAGCAGTCTGAGATCAAACTGCAAGTTGGCAGCGAGGCTGGGGGAGGGGCGCCCGCCATTGCCCAGGCTTGCTTAGGTAAACAAAGCAGCTGGGAAGCTCGAACTGGTTGGAGCCCACCACAGCTCAAGGAGGCCTGCCTGCCTCTGTAGGCTCCACCTCTGGGGGCAGGGCACAGACAAACAAAAAGACAATAGTAACCTCTGCAGACTTAAATGTCCCTGTCTGACAGCTTTGAAGAGAGCAGTGGTTCTCCCAGCACACAGCTGGAGATCTGAGAACGGGCAGACTGCCTCCTCAAGTGGGTCCCTGACCGCTGACCCCCGAGCAGCCTAACTGGGAGGCACCCCCCAGCAGGGGCAGACTGACACCTCACATAGCCACGTACTTCAACAGACCTGCAGCTGAGGGTCCTGTCTGTTAGAAGGAAAACTAACAAACAAAAAGGACATCCACACCAAAAACCCATCTGTACATCACCATCATCAAAGACCAAAAATAGATAAAACCACAAAGATGGGGAAAAAACAGAGCAGAAAAACTGGAAACTCTAAAAAGCAGAGTGCCTCTCCTCCTCCAAAGGAATGCAGTTCCTCACCAGCAACGGAACAAAGCTGGATGGAGAATGACTTTGACAAGCTGAGAGAAGAAGGCTTCAGATGATCAAATTACTCTGAGCTACAGGAGGAAATTCAAACCAAAGGCAAAGAAGTTGAAAACTTTGAAAAAAATTTAGAAGAATGTATAACTAGAATAACCAATACAGAGAAGGGCTTAAAAGAGCTGATGGAGCTGAAAACCAAGGCTCGAGAACTACGTGAAGAATGCAGAAGCCTCAGGAGCCGATGCGATCAACTGGAAGAAAGGGTATCAGTGATGGAAGGTGAAATGAATGAAATGAAGTGAGAAGGGAAGTTTAGAGAAAAAAGAATAAAAAGAAACGAACAAATCCTCCAAGAAATATGGGACTATGTGAAAAGACCAAATCTACGTCTGATTGGTGTACCTGAAAGTGATGGGGAGAATGGAACCAAGTTGGAAAACACTCTGCAGGATATTATCCAGGAGGACTTCCCCAATCTAGCAAGGCAGGCCAACGTTCAGATTCAGGAAATACAGAGAACGCCACAAAGATACTCCTCGAGAAGAGCAACTCCAAGACACATAATTGTCAGATTCACCAAAGTTGAAATGAAGGAAAAAATGTTAAGGGCAGCCAGAGAGAAATGTCGGGTTACCCTCAAAGGGAAACCCATCAGACTAACAGCGGATCTCTCGGCAGAAACTCTACAAGCCAGAAGAGAGTGGGGGCCAATATTCGACATTCTTAAAGAAAAGAATTTTCAACCCAGAATTTCATATCCAGCCAAACTAAGCTTCATAAGTGAAGGAGAAATAAAATCTTTTACAGACAAGCAAATGCTGAGAGATTTTGTCACCACCAGGCCTGCCCTAAAAGAGCTCCTGAAGGAAGCGCTAAACATGGAAAGGAACAACCGGTACCAGATGCTGCAAAATCATGCCAAAATGTAAAGACCATCGAGGCTATGAAGAAACTGCATCAACTAACTAGCAAAATAACCAGCTAACATCATAATGACAGAATCAAATTCACACATAACAATATTAACTTTAAATGTAAATGGACTAAATGCTCCAATTAAAAGACACAGACTGGCAAATTGGATAAAGAGTCAAGACCCATCAGTGTGCTGTATTCAGGAAACCCATCTCACATGCAGAGACACACACAGGCTCAAAATAAAAGGATGGAGGAAGATCTCCAAGCAAACGAAAAACAAAAAAAGGCAGGGATTGCAATCCTAGTCTCTGATAAAACAGACTTTAAACCAACAAAGATCAAAAGAGACAAAGAAGGCCATTACCTAATGGTAAAGGGATCAATTCAACAAGAAGAGCTAACTATCCTAAATATATATGCACCCAATATAGGAGCACCCAGATTCATAAAGAGACTTAGACTCCCACACATTAATAATGGGAGACTTAACACCCCACTGTTCACATTAGACAGATCAACGAGACAGAAAGTCAACAAGGATACCCAGGAATTGAACTCAGCTCTGCACCAAGCAGATCTAATAGACATCTACAGAACTCTCCACCCCAGATCAACAGAATATACATTTTTTTCAGCACCACACCACACCTATTCCAAAATTGACCACATAGTTGGAAGTAAAGCTCTCCTCAGCAAATGTAAAAGAACAGAAATTATAACAAACTATCTCTCAGACCACAGTGCAATCAAACTAGAACTCAGGATTAAGAATATCACTCAAAACCACTCAACTACATGGAAACTGAACAACCTGCTCCTGAATGACTACTGGGTACATAATGAAATGAAGGCAGAAATAAAGATGTTCTTTGAAACCAATGAGGACAAAGACACAACATACCAGAATCTCTGGGACGCATTCAAAGCAGTGTGTAGAGGGAAATTTATAGCACTAAATGCCCACAAGAGAAAGCAGGAAAGATCTAAAATTGACACCCTAACATCACAATTAAAAGAACTAGAAAAGCCAGAGCAAACACATTCAAAAGCTAGCAGAAGGCAAGAAATAACTAAAATCAGAGCAGAACTGAAGGAAATAGAGACACAAAAAACCCTTCAAAAAATTAATGAATCCAGGAGCTGGTTTTTTGAAAGGATCAACAAAATAGACTCCTAGCAAGACTAATAAAGAAAAAGAGAAGAATCAAATAGATGCAATAAAAAATGATAAAGGGGATATCAGCACCGATTCCACAGAAATACAAACTACCATCAGAGAATACTACAAACTCCTCTACGCAAATAAACTAGAAAATCTAGAAGAAATGGATAAATTCCTCGACACATACACTCTCCCAAGACTAAACCAGGAAGAAGTTGAATCTCTGAATAGACCAATAACAGGAGCTGAAATTGTGGCTATAATCAATAGCTTACCAACCAAAAAGAATCCAGGACCAGATGGATTCACAGCCGAATTCTACCAGAGGTACAAGGAGGAACTGGTACCATTCCTTCTGAAACTATTCCAATCAATAGAAAAAGAGGGAATCCTCCCTAACTCATTTTATGAGGCCAGCATCATCCTGATACCAAAGCCGGGCAGAGACACAACCAAAAAAGAGAATTTTAGACCAATATCCTTGATGAACACTGATGCAAAAATCCTCAATAAAATACTGGCAAACCGAATTCAGCAGCACATCAAAAAGCTTATCCACCATGATCAAGTGGGCTTCATCCCTGGGATGCAAGGCTGGTTGAATATATGCAAATTAATAAATGTAATCCAGCATACAAACAGAACCAAAGACAAAAACCACATGATTATCTCAATAGATGCAGAAAAGGCCTTTGACAAAATTCAACAACCCTTCATGCTAAAAACTCTCAATAAATTAGGTATTGATGGGATGCATCTCAAAATAATAAAAGCTATCTATGACAAACCCACAGCCAATATCATACTGAATGGGCAAAAACTGGAAGCATTCCCTTTGAAAACTGGCACTAGACAGGGATGCCCTCTCTCACCACTCCTATTCAACATAGTGTTGGAAGTTCTGGCCAGGGCAATTAGGCAGGAGAAGGAAATAAAGGGTATTCAATTAGGAAAAGAGGAAGTCAAATTGTCCCTCTTTGCAGATGACATGATTGTATATCTAGAAAACCCCATTGTCTCAGCCCAAAATCTCCTTAAGCTGATAAGCAACTTCAGCAAAGTCTCAGGATACAAAATCAACGCACAAAAATCACAAGCATTCTTATACACCAACAACAGACAAACAGAGAGCCAAATCATGAGTGAACTCCCATTCACAATTGCTTCAAAGAGAATAAAATACCTAGGAATCCAACTTACAAGGGACGTGAAGGACCTCTTCAAGGAGAACTACAAACCACTGCTCAAGGAAATAAAAGAGGATACAAACAAATGGAAGAACATTCCATGCTCATGGGTAGGAAGAATCAATATCATGAAAATGGCCATACTGCCCAAGGTAATTTACAGATTCAATGCCATCCCCATCAAGCTACCAATGACTTTCTTCACAGAATTGGAAAAAACTACTTTAAAGTTCATATGGAACCAAAAAAGAGCCCGCATTGCCAAGTCAATCCTAAGCCAAAAGAACAAAGCTGGAGGCATCACACTACCTGACTTCAAACTATACTACAAGGCTACAGTAACCAAAACAGCATGGTACTGGTACCAAAACAGAGATATAGATCAATGGAACAGAACAGAGCCCTCAGAAATAACGCTGCGTATCTACAACTATCTGATCTTTGACAAACCTGAGAAAAACAAGCAATGGGGAAAGGATTCCCTATTTAATAAATGGTGCTGGGAAAACTGGCTAGCCATATGTGGAAAGCTGAAACTGGATCCCTTCCTTACACCTTATACAAAAATCAATTCAAGATGCATTAAAGACTTAAACGTTAGACCTAAAACCATAAAAACCCTAGAAAAAAACCTAGGCATTACCATTCAGGACATAGGCATGGGCAAGGACTTCATGTCTAAAACACCAAAAACAATGGCAACAAAAGACAAAATTGACAAATGGGATCTAATTAAACTAAAGAGCTTCTGCACAGCAAAAGAAACTACCATCAGAGTGAACAGGCAACCTACAAAATGGGAGAAAATTTTCGCAACCTACTCATCTGACAAAGGGTTAATATCCAGAATCTACAATGAACTCAAACAAATTTACAAGAAAAAAACAAACAACCCCATCAAAAAGTGGGCGAAGGACATGAACAGACACTTCTCAAAAGAAGACATTTATGCAGCCAAAAAACACATGAAAAAATGCTCATCATCACTGGCCATCAGAGAAATGCAAATCAAAACCACAATGAGATACCATCTCACACCAGTTAGAATGGCAATCATTAAAAAGTCAGGAAACAACAGGTGCTGGAGAGGATGTGGACAAATAGGAACACTTTTACACTGTTGGTGGGACTGTAAACTAGTTCAACCATTGTGGAAGTCAGTGTGGTGATTCCTCAGGGATCTAGAACTAGAAACACCATTTGTCCCATCCATCCCATTACTGGGTATATACCCAAAGGACTATAAATCATGCTGCTATAAAGACACATGCACACGTATGTTTATTGCAGCATTATTCACAATAGCAAAGACTTGGAACCAATCCAAATGTCCAACAATGATAGACTGGATTAAGAAAATATGGCACATATACACCATGAAATACTATGCAGCCATAAAAAATGATGAGTTCATGTCCTTTGTAGGGACATGGATGAAATTGGAAATCATCATTCTCAGTAAACTATCACAAGAACAAAAAACCAAACACCACATATTCTCACTCATAGGTGGGAATTGAACAATGAGAACACATGGACACAGGAAGGGGAACATCACACTCTGGGGACTGTTGTGGGGTGGGGGGAGGGGCGAGGGATAGCATTGGGAGATATACCTAATGCTAGATGACGAGTTAGTGGGTGCAGCGCACAAGCATGGCACATGTATACATATGTAACTAACCTGCACATTGTGCACATGTACCCTAAAACTTAAAGTATAATAATAATAAATTTTAAAAAAATTCATGGAACTCTCCAAAGAAGTCGAACAAAAAGAGATGGAAAATAAGAATGTCAAATATCATACTGAAGAAGTTTCAGTGGGAAAGACCAGAGAAAACTGAGGAGAGGTTATCAATAAACTACTATAAAAAACATTTTCAGCACTGAGGCCATAAATCAACAGTTCGAAGGACCCACAGAATACCCAACAAGAACGATGAAAACAGACCCTCACCAAGACACCGAATCTTGAATTGTCAGAGTATCAAGAATAAAGAGAGAATCCCAGTAGCCAGTGGTGTAGAGAAAAGAAGTCACATATTAAGATCAGTAATGGGAATGGGATGAGGTTTCTCATCTGCAGCACTGGCAGGTAGAAGACCTTCAAAATTACAGGGCATGTCTTTCTCCAATTCAATCCCCAGCCAAACTTGGAAATCTCATTATTATTATTATTATTATTATTATTGAGACAGGGTCTCACTATGTTGCTTAGGCTGGTCTCAAACTCCTGGCCTCAAGTGATTCTCCTGCCTCAGCCTCCCAAAGTGTTGGGATTACAGGCATGAGCTACTGAGCCTGGCCTAAACTTGAAATCTTATAAAGACAGACTAAAGGTCTTTTAAGACATGTAAGACTTTAAAACGATTTCCAACCCCCCAACCCTTATCCCAGGAAACTACTGGTACAGGAGCTCCACCAAAATGCAGGGGTGAACAAAGAAAGAGAAAGATGGGGAGACAAGCAGCTCAGGAGAGGGATGAAAACCTCCAGAATAAGATCAAAGGGAAGTTCTGAGATGGCAGCTCTGAGCTCTCAGAGCCAGATAAGAGCAGGAGGCTGTGGCTGGGGGAGGGATATCTCAGAGGAAAAAAGTGGCCCATTACTTGGCCATCTAATTACACGGAGGGGTGAGGGGGCGGTTCTGAGAAAAATGAGTGATGGGTACATAGAAAAGAAAGCCAACGAAAAAGGCAATTATTTGTTGTCTTTCAAAATTATTGATTGTATTGTTTGTCCTTATAGACTTAGGGGTACAAGTGCAGTTGTGTTACATGGATATATTGCCTGATAGTATAGTCTGGGCTTTAGTGTACTCATCACTCAGATAGTGTACGTTGTACCCAATAGGTAATATTTCATCCCTCACCCGCCTCCTCACCCTCCCACTTTTTGGAGTCTCCAGTGTCTATGATTCACTTTGTATGGCTATGTGTACACATTGTTTAGCTCCCACGTGTAAGTGAGAACATGTGGTTTTTGACTTTCTGTTTCTGAGTTATTTCACTTAGGATAACGGCCTCCAGGTCCATCCATGTTGCTGCAAAAGACATGGTTTTATTCTTTTTATAGCTGAGTAGTATTCCATGGTGTATCTATATCACATTTTAGAATCCAGTCATCTGTTGATGAACACTTAGGTTGATTCCATGATTTTGCTATTAGAAATAGTGCTGCAATAAACATAGTGCAGGTGTCTTTTGGATAAAATGATTTATTTTCCTTTGGGAAAGATACCCAGTCGTGGGATTGGTGGATCAAAGAGGGTAGTTCCATTTTTAGTTCTTTGAGAAATCTCCATACTATTTTCCAGGGAGGTTGTACTGATTTACTTCCCTACCAACAGTGTATAAGTGTTCCCTTTTCTCTGCATCTTTTTTTTTTTTTTTTTTGAGACGGAGTCTCGCTCTGTCACCCAGGCTGGAGTGCAATGGTGTGATCTCGACTCGCTGCAAACTCCGCCTCCCAGGTTCAGGCCATTCTCCTGCCTCAGCCTCCTGAGTAGCTGGGACTACAGGTGCCCGCCACCATGCCCAGTTAATTTTTTTGTATTTTTAGTAGAGACAGGGTTTCACTGTGTTAGCCAGGCTGGTCTTGATCTCCCGACCTGGTGATCCAGCCGTCTTGGCCTCCCAAAGTGCTGGGATTACAGGCGTGAGCCACCGTATTGGGCCTTCTCTGCATCTTTGCCAACATCTATTGTTTAACAATGGAAAAAAAAGGCAATTCTGAATGTGGGGGTAGGGTAGATGTGAAGACTCTGTATAGGAAAGAAAATGTAATCTGACATCACAAGACTCAGCTAGGAACAGTGTTTTCTTAGCAATAATACAAATACTGAATCTTGATTTTTATATATTGCCATACAACTTACTGTGAGATGGAAGAGTGGAAGTGTGTGTATGTGTGTGGGAGAGAGGGGAGGTTGTTGTAAGAGATAAATCCCAACTGGGTGTGGTGGCTCACCCCCATAATCCAGCACTTTGGGAGGCTGAGGCAGGAGGATCACTTGAGCTCAGGAGTTTGAGTCCAGCCTGGGCAACATAAGGCAGCCCCATCTCTACCAAAAATTTAAAAATTAGCCAGGCATGGGGGCATGTGCCTGTGGGCCCAGCTATTTGGGAGGCTGAGATAGGAGGATTGCTTGAACCCAGGAAGTTGAGGTTGTAGTGAGCCATGATTGTGCCACTGCACCCCAGCCTGGGTGAAAGAGAGAGACTCCAGCTCAAAAAAAAAAAAAAAAAAAAAAAAAAAAAAGAGAGAGAGAGAGAAATCCTTATCTTTTATGCTGGAATTCAATAAAAAAAAGTCTGCAATGAAAAATAGATTAGAGCCTTTAAATATGAAGGTAAATTTTGAAAATAGAGGCCGGGTGCGGTGGCTCACGCCTATAATCCCAGCACTTTGGGAGGCCGAGGCAGGCGGATCTTGAGGTCAGGAGATCGAGACCATCCTGGCTAACACAGTGAAACCCCATCTCTACTAAAAAATACAAAAAACTAGCCAGGCGTGTTGGCGGGTGCCTGTAGTCCCAGCTACTTAGGAGGCTGAGGCAGGAGAATGGCATGAACCCAGGAGGCGGAGCTTGCAGTGAGCCAAGATCACGCCACTGCACTCCAGCCTGGGTGACAGAGCGAGACTCCATCTCAAAAAAAAAAAAAAAAAAAAAAAGATATATAATAATCATACAAATTTCTGGGGCACACGTCCTATTTTGATACACGTATACGAGGTGTAATGAACAATCAAGTCAAGGTAATTGGAATATCTACCACCTCAAACATATATCATTTCCTTGCGTTGGGAATATTTCAAATATTTTCTTTTAGTTGTTTTGAAATTTACAATAAATTATTGTTAACTGTATTCATGCCGGTGTGCTATTAAACACTAGAACTTAGTTTTTCTATGTAACTGTATGTTTGCACCCATTAGCCAACATCTCTTTATCTCCCCACCCTTCCCAGTCTCTGGTAATTGTCATTCTACTCTCTACCTCCATGAGATCAGTGTTCTTAGCTCCCACATATGAGTGAGAATATGTGATACTTGTTTTTCTGTTCCTGGCTTATTTCACTTAACAGAATGTCCTCCAGTTCCATCCTTGTTGCTAAAAATGACAGGATTTTACTTTTTATGGCCGAATAGTATTTCATTGTGTATATAAGCCACATTTTCTTTATCTGTTCATCCACCGATGGACATTTAGGATGGTTTCATATCGTCACTATTGTGAATAGCGCTGTAATAAACATAGGGGTGCAGGTACCGCTTTGACATACTGATTTCCTTTCCTTTGGATAAATACCCAGTAGCGGGACCGCTGAATGAATCATAAGGTGGTTCTGTTTATAGTTTTTTCAGAAACCTCCGTACTGTGTTCTGTAATGGCTGCCCTACCTCATATTCCCATCAACAGTGTATGAGTTCCCTTTTCTCTGCATTCTCATCAGCATTTGTTAATTTTTGCCCTTTTGATAAGAGCTGGTATTAGGCCATTTTGCATTGCTATAATGCCAGTAATTTATACTGCTAGCTAGGTAATTTATAAAGAAAAGAGGTTTAATTGGCTTACAGATCTGCAGGCTGTACAGGAAGCATGGCGCTGGCATCTGCTCCTGGTGAGGGCCTCAGGAAGCTTAAAATCATGGTGGAAGGTGAAGACAAAACACCTGTATCACAAGGTGAGAGCAGGAGCAAGTGAGAGAGGGAGGAGGTACCACACACTTTTAAACAACTAGATCTTGCATGAACTCAGAGCAAGAACTCACTCATCACCATGGGGATGACACTAAGCCATTCATGAGGCATATTCCCCCATGATCCAAACACCTGCCACCAGGCCCTACTCCAACACTGGGGATCACATTTCAACATGAGATTTGGAGGGGACAAATATCCAAACCATATTGTAGCATTCTAACTGGGGTGAGATGATATCTAATTGTGGTTTGCATTTCCTTGATGATCAGTGATAGAGTGTGTTTTTGAGGCGGAGTCCCACTCTGTCACCTAGGCAGAGGCATGATCTCTGCTCACTGCAACCTCTGCCTCCCAGGTTCAAGCAATCCTCCCACCTCAGCCTCCCGAGTAGCTAGGATTACAGGTGTGCACCACCATGTCTGGCTAATTTTTGTATTTTTAGTAGAGATGGGGTCTCACCATGTTGGTCAGGCTGGTCACGAACTCCTGACCTCAGGTGATCTGCCCCCCTCGGCCTCCCAAAGTGGTGGGATTACAGGTGTGAGCCACTGCACCTGGTTGATATTGAGCATTTTTTCATATTCAATAGTATTCATCAGTAGTATGATGCCTCCTGCTATTCAATACATATTCTTTGGTCATTTGTATATTTTCTTTTGAGGAATGTCTATAATTCTAGATTCTTTCTCCACTTTTTAGTGGTTTTTGTTTTTGTTTTTTTTTTTTTAGTGTTGAGTTCCTGGTATATTCTAGATGTTATCCCTTGTGAAATGAGTAGCTTGCACATATTTTCTCCCATTCTGTAGGTTGTCTCTTCACTCTCTTGATTGTTTCCTTTGCTGGGGAGAAGGTTTTTAGCTTAATATAGTCTCATTTATCTATTTTCTTTAGCTGTGCTTTTGAAGCCTTAGACATAAAATCTTTGCTTAGACCAATGGGCTGAAGCACATTTTCCTTATGTTTTCTTCTAGCGTTTTTATAGTTTTGGGTCTTACTTTTAAGTCTTTAATCCATTTTGGGTTGATTTTTGTATATGGTGAGAATAGGGGTCTAGTTTCATTCTTCTACATATATGTCCCAGCACCGTTTTTTGAAGAAGGTGTCCTTCTTCAATATTTCCCAGCACCATTTATTGAAGAAGGTGTCCTTTTCCCAATGTATGTTCTTGGTGCCTTTGTCAAAAATTAGTTGGCTTTAAATATGTGGATTTCTGGATTCTCTATTCTGTTCCATTGTTCTATGTGTCTGTTTTTATACCAATACTATGCTGTTTTGATTATTATACCTCTATAGCTTTGTCGTGTATTTTGAAGTCAGGTAGTATGATGCCTCCTGCTATTTTTTTTCTATATATATTGCTTTAGCTATTTGAGGTCTTTTGTGGTTCCATATGTATTTTAGGATTGTTTTTCTATTCCCGTGAAGAATGTCTGGTATTTTGATAGAGATTACATTGAACCTGTAAATTGCTTTAGTCGTTTTGATAATATTAATTTTTCCAATCCATGAGCATGGGATGTATTTTCATTTGTTTGTGTCTTCTTCAGTTTCTTTTATCAGTGTTCTCTAGTTTTCATTGTGAAGGTCTTTTGCATCCTTGGTTAAGTTTATTCCTTTTTTTTTTTTTAGCTATTGTAAATGGGGTTCATTTCTTGCTTTTTCAGTTCATTTATTATTGCTGTATAGAAACGCTACTGATTTTTATATGTTTATTTTGTATCCTGCAACTTTACTGAATTTGTCTATTAGTCGTAACAGTTTTTGGTGGAGTCTAGGCTTTTCTATATATAAGGTCATGTCATCTGCAATAAGGGACAATTTGATTTTCTCTTTCCAAATTTGGATGTCCTTTCTTTTTCTTCCTAGTTGCTCTGGCTAAGACTCCCAATACTATGTTAAATAGGGGTGGTGAAAGTGGACATCCTTGTCTTGTTCCAGTTTTTAGAGGAAGGGGTTTCAACCTTTCCCTATTTAGTATGATGTTAGTTGTGGGTTTGTCATATATAGCCTCTATTATGTTGAAGTGTGTTCCTTCTGTGCCTAATCTGTTGAGAATTTTATCATGAAGGAATATTAAATTTTATTACATGCTATTTCTGTGTCTATTGAGATGATTATACGGTTTTTATCCTTCATTCTGTTAATGTGATACATCACATTTACTGCTTTGTGTATGTTGAAACATCCTTGCATCCTTGGGATAAATCCCACTTCATCATGTGTATTATCTTTTTGATGTGCTGTTGAACTTGATTTGGCAGTAATTTGTTAAAAAGTTTGAATTTATGTTCATAAAGAATGGTGGCCTGAAGTTTTCTTTTGTTGTTGTTGTAGTCTTGTCTGGTTTTGGTATCAGGGCAATGCTGGTCTCATAGCATGAGTTAGGAAGAATTCCCTCCTCTTCACTTTTTGGAATAACTTGAGAAGAATTGGTGTTAAATCTTTTTAAAATGATTGGTAGGCTGAGTGCAGTGGCTCAGATCTGTAGTCCCAGCATTTTGGGAGGTTGAGGTGGGAGGGTTGCTTGAGGCCAGGAGCTGGAGACCAGCCTGGGCAACATAACAAGACCCTGTGTCTACAAAAAAATAATTAGCTGGGCATGATGGTATGCACCTATAGTCCTAGTGACTCAGGAGTCTGACATGGGAGAATCACTTGAGCCTGAGTTTGAGGTTGCAGTGAGCTATGATCACACGACTGTACTCCAGACTGAGTGACAAAGTGAGATCATGTTTCTAAAAAAATTTAATAAAAATTGGGAGAATTTTGCAATAAAGCTATCTGGTCCTGGGTTTTTTTGCTGGGAAACTTTTTATTACTGATTCAATCTCATTACTTGTTATTGGTCTTTTCAGGTCTATTTCTTCCTGGTTCAATTTTGGTAGGTTATATGTGTCTAGGAATTTATCCATGTCCTCTAGGTTTTCTAATTTGTTAGCATATAATTTTTCATAATAGTCTCTAAAGATCTTTTGTACTTTTTTCTTTTTTTTTTTTTCTTTTTGAGACAGAGTTTTGCTCTGTCACCCAGACTAGAGTGCAGTGGTAGGATCTTGACTCACTGCAACTTCTGCCTCCTGGGTTCAAGTGATTCTCATGCCTCAGCCTCCCAAGTAGCTGGGATTACAGGCATCTCCCACCACACTCAGCCAATTTGTTGTATTTTTAGTAGAGACAGGGATTCACCATGTTGGCTGGGCTGGTCACAAACTCCTGATCTCAAGTGAGCCACCTGCCTCGGCCTCCCAAAGTGCTGGGATTACAGGAATGAGCCACAGCACCTGGCCGATCGTTTGTATTTCTGTGATATCAGTTGTAATGTCTCCTTTATCATTTCTAATTTTATTTATTTGGGACTTCTTTTTTTCTTGGTTAGTTTAGCTAGTAATTTATTGATTTTGTTTATATTTTCAAATAACCAACTTTTTGGTTTTTTGATCCTTTGTAATTTTTTAGTGTCTATTTCATTTAGTTCTGTTCTGATTTTTATTATTTCCTTTCTTCTACTAACTTTGGGGTTGGTTTATTCTTGCTTTTCTAGTTCCTCGAGGTGCATCATTAGGTTCGTTATTGGAAAGTTTTCTACTTTTTTGGATGTAGGTGTTTATTGCTATAAATTTCCCTCTGAGTACTGTTTTTGCTATATCCCATAAGTTTTAGTATGTTGTATTTCCATTTTTCATTTATTTCAAGAAATGTTTTTATTTCCTTTTTAATTTCTTCTTTGACTCAGTAGTTGTTTAGGAGCATGTTGTTTAATTTTCATGTATTTGCATGGTTTCCAAAGTTGTTCTTGTTAGTGATTTCTAGTTTTATTCTACTGTGGTTTAAGAAGATACTTGATATGATTTTGACCTTGAAAAATTTGTTGAGGCTTGTTTTGTGGTTTAACATATGGTATATACTGGAGAATGTTCCATGTGCTGATGAAAAGAATGTGTATTCTGTAGCTGTTCGATGAAATTTTCTGTAACTTTCTGTTAGATCCACTTGGTCTATAGTACAGATTAAGCCTGATGCTTCTTTATTTATTTTCTGTCTAGATGTTATCCAGTGTGAAAGTGGAGTGTTAATGTTACCAATTATCATTGTATTGGGGTCTATCTCTCGCTTGAGCTCTAATATTATTTTATATATCTGGGTGCTTCAGTGTTGGGTACATATGTATTTACAGTTGTTACTTCCTCTTGCTGAGTTGATCCTTTTATCATTATGTAATGACCTTCTCTCTCTGTTTCCTTTTAGAGCTTTTGACTTGAAGCTTGTTTTATCTGATAAAAGTATGGCTACTCCTGCTTGTTTTTGGTTTCCATTTATGTAGAATACCTTTTTCCATCCCTTTGCTTTCAACCTATGTGTGGCTTTTCAGGTGAAGGGAGTTTCTTGTAGGCAACATATAGTTGGGACTTTTTTTTTTTTTTTAAAAAACCTATTCAGTCACTCTGTGTCTTCTAATTGGATAATTAAGTCCATTTGCCTTCAATGTTATTATTGACAGGTAAGGATTTGCTACTACCATTTTGTTACTTGTTTCCTGGTTCTTTATAACTCCTCTCTTCCTTTCTTATTGTTTTTCTTTGTGGTTTAAGTGATTTTCTTTGGTAGTATATTTTAATTCCTTGTTTTTTCAGTGTATCTATTACAGGTTTTTGCTTTGTAGTTACCATGAGACTTAGCTTTAGCTGTAGTAAATTATTTTAAAGGCTTATCTTTAGCTATAATAAATTATTAAGATGACATCTTAATTTTGATTGCAAAAAAAGAGACAGAGGAAAAAGATACTTACCTCCACCCCCCTCTGCATTTTGATTATTTGTTGTCAATTTAAATCTTTTTATATTGTTTCTCTCTTAACAAATTGTAGTTATTATTTTTGATAGGTGTGTCTTTTAGTGTTCATACTAAAGATACAAGTAGCTTACGTACCACAATTACTATATTATTCTGAATTTGTCTATGTACACACTTATTTTTTTTTAGAAAGAGTCTTGCTCTGTCACCCAGGCTGGAGTGCAGTGGCACGATCTCGGCTCACTGCAACCTCTGCCTCCTGGGTTCAAGTGATTCTTGTGCCTCAGCCTCCCTAGAAGCTGGGATTACAGGTGTCCGCCACCATACCTGGCTAATTTTTGTAATTCTAGTAGAGATGGGGTTTCACTATGTTGGCCAGGCTGGCCTTAAACTCCTGACCTCAAGTGATCCACCCACCTCAGCCTCCCAAAGTGCTGGGATTACAGGCTTGAGCCACTGAGCCTGGCTATGTACATAGTTTTACCAGTGAGTTTTATATCTTCAAATGCTTTCTTTTTGCACGTTAGCATCCTTTTATTTCAGATGGAAGAACTCTTTTTTCACATATCTTGTAAGACAGGTTTGGTGGTGATAAATTCCTTCAGCTTTTGTTTCCCTGACAAAGTCTTTATCTTTCCTTTGTGTTTGAAAGATAGCTTTACTGGATACAGTATTCTCAGTTCGTAATTTTTGTTTTCTTCATCACTTTGAATATGGCATCCCACTCTTTCCTGGCCTCTAAGATTTCCACTGAGAAGTCCACTGTCAGACAGATGTATCGGAGCTTTTTTTTTTTTTTTTGACAGTCTCACTCTGTTGCCCAGGCTGGAGCGCAATGGTGTGATCTCTGCTCACTGCAACCTCCACCTCCCAGGTTCAAGCAATTCTCCCTTCCTCAGCCTCCTGAGTAGCTAGGATTACAGGCACCAGCCACCATGCCTAGCTAATTTTTGTATTGTTTAGTAGGGATGCAGTTTTGCCATGATGGCCAGGCTAGTCTTGAACTCCTGACCTCAGGTGATCCGCCGACCTCAGCCTCCCAAAGTGTTGAGATTACAGGCGTGAGCCACTGCACCTGGCCTGGAGCTTCTTTATATATTGTTTGTTTCTTTTTTCTTGCCATTTTAGGATCCTCTTTTTCTTGTTGAACTTTGAGAGTCTGATTTTTTATATGGCTTGAGTCTTATTTGGGTTCAATCTGCTTGGTGCTCTTTGACCATCCCGTAACTGGATATTTATAACTTTCTTGAGGTTTGGAAAGTTTTCTGATATTATTTTTTTTCTTCTCCCCACTCCATGATATTATTTCTTTGAATAAACTTTCTACCCCTTTTTCTGTCTCTACTCCCTCTTTAAGGCCAACGACTCTTACATTTGCTCTTTTGAAGCTATTTTTTAATTCTCGTGTTTGTCTTTCCTTTTTCTCCTCGGTGCATTTTCAAATAGCCTGATTCTTTCTTCCATTTGATCAATTCTTCTGTTGAAGATGTCAAATGCATTTTTTACTTGATCTATTGTATTATATTTTTCAGGTCCAGGATTTCTATTTATTTTCAAATTTTCAGTCTTTTTGTTAAATTTCTCTGATAAATTTCTGAATTGTTTTGTGTGTGTGTGTGTGTGTGTTTAAGTTGACTGAACTTCCTCAAAACAGCTATTTTGAATTCCTTGGCTGAGAGGTGACACATCTCCATCTCTCCAGGGTCATTACTGGTGCCTTATTTAGTCTATTTAGTGAGACCATATTTTCTGAATGTTTCTGATGCTTGCATACTTTCATCAATATCTGGGCATTGATGAAGTAGATACTTATTCCAGTCTTCACTGTCTGGCCTTGTTTGTATCTGTTCTTCAGGGAGCCTTTGAATAATTCAAAAGGGACCACCTGTTGAGTTCACTAAACCTGTGGTCAGTGCAGCCATTTTGCAGTAGAGAGGGCCCTAAGCCAAGGTTTACTATGAGTCTTGCAGACTCCAAGATCACCAACCCTGATGTAGTTCTGGAAAATCAGAGACAGTTCCCTGAGTTTCCACACTAAGGTCCTTGCTCACCTCCCTCTTTACCCCAAGTGGAAGGATTCTGTCTCTGCTGTGCTCTGTATGGAGTTGGGGGAGGGCTGACATGGACATATCCATGGCCTCTGCAGCTGGCACTATGCTAGGTCATACCAAAGCCTATAGTCTCCCTGACCGGTGCAGTACCAGGGCTAGCTCAATGCCTGCAGCTGCTACTGCCTTAATACTGCTGATATTTATTCAAAGGCCAAGGTCACTTTGGTCAGCTGGTGGTGAAGCAGGCTGGGACTTGGGTTTTTCCTGCCATGGTGATGGATTCCCTTCTGTCCCAGGGCAAGTCTAGAAGTATGTCCAGGTGGGGGTTCAGCCCTGTGTTTTGTTTTACTGTGGCAAAACTGACACTAGATTCACAGGCAAAGTCTCCTGTACTCTTCTTTCTTCTCAAGTAGAGGGAGTCTCTCTGCACTGCACTGCCTGGAGCTGGGGGAGGGGTGACATGGGTACTTTTGTGGCAGCCACCACTGATGTCATACTGTGTCTGGAATTTATTCCTTCTTGTGGGTTCTTGGTCTCGCTGACTTCAAGAATGAAGCCGTGGACCCTCGCAGTGAGTGTTACAGTTCTTAAAGATGGTGTGTCTGGAGTTTATTCCTTGCGGTGGGTTCGCGGTCTCACTGACTTCAGGAGTGAAGCCGCAGACCCTTGCGGTGAGTGTTACAGCTCTTAAAGGTGGTGCGTCCAGAGTTGTTTCTTCCTCCTGGTGGGTTTGTGGTCTCGCTGACTTCAGGAATGAAGCTGCAGACCCTCGTGGTGAGTGTTACAGCTCATAAAGGTAGTGCAGACCCAAAGAGTGATGCTGCAAGATTTATTGTGAAGAGTGAAAGAACAAAGCTTCCACAGTGTGGAAGAGGACCTGAGTGTGTTGCCGCTGCTGGCTCCGGTGGCCAGCTTTTATTCCCTTATTTGGCCCCGCTCACGTCCTGCTGATTGGTCCATTTTACAGAGTGCTGATTGGTGTGTTTTTACAGAGTGCTGATTGGTGCATTTACAATCCTTTAGCTAGATGCAGAGTGCTGATTGGTGCATTTCTACAGAGTGCTGATTGGTGTGTTTACAATCCTTTAGCTAGACAGAGTGCTGATTGGTGCATTTACAATCCTTTAGCTAGATGCAGAGTGCTGATTGGTGCATTTCTACAGAGTGCTGATTGGTGTGTTTACAATCCTTTAGCTAGACAGAGTGCTGATTGGTGCATTTTTACAGAGTGCTGATTGGTGCATTTAAAATCCTTTAGCTAGACACAGAGTGCTGATTGGTGCATTTACAATCCTTTAGCTAGACACAGAGCACTGATTGGTGTGTTTACAATCCTTTAGCTGGACAGAAAAGTTCTCCAAGTCCCCACTCGACCCAGGAAGTCCAGCTGGCTTTACCTCTGAATACTGGGTCACTTTTCAGCCAATGGCCTCTCAGACCAGCACATTACTGGGTCTCATCCAAGGACCATGGTTTCTAAAGCCTGCTTGCCAGCCACTGAAGTTTATTTGGGTCCTGATGCCACTTTAGTTTCCTGGTGATCAAGTGGACAGGGACTCTAGCTCCTCCTGCCTGGGCGGTAGATTCCCCTCTGCCCTGGGCTAGGTCTAAATTCGCCCTCTGTGGGCCCCAGCCTGGAATTTCAGGCTGCAGGAGCTCTGCATGGAGCTTTGTTCCACTGTGGTGGGGCTGGCACTAAGTTCTAATTCAAAGTTCCACACTCACTTCCCTTTCTGTTCCCCAAGCAGGCAGTTTCTGTCTCCTACCGTCCTGCCTGGGGTTGGGGTAGGGGTGGTTTAGGCAATGTGAGACTGTCCTTCCTACCCTCTCCAGTGCATCTGTAGCTCTTCAGAAGGTGCTTTTTTGTGTGGATAGTTGTTCAATTTGATGTTCCTGCAGAGGGACAATTACTGGGAGATTCTATTCAGTCACCTTGCTTTGCCCGTTGATATGGTTCGGCTCTGTGTCCCCACCCAAATCTCGTTTTGATTTATACTCCCATAATTCCCACAAGTTGTGGGAGGGAGCCGGTGGAAGATAATTGAATCTTGGGGGCCGTTTCTCCTATATTGTTCTCAGGGTAGTGAATAAGTCTCATGAGATCTGATGGTTTTATGAGGGGAAACCGCTTTCACTTGGCTCTCATTCTCTCTCTTGCCACCGCCATGTAAGAAGTGCCTTTTACCTTCTGCCATGATTGTGAGGCCTCCCTAGCCACGTGGAATTGTGAGTGCATTAAACCTCTTTTTTTTTTGTAAATTGCCCAGTCTCAGGTATGTCTTTATCAGCAGCGTGAAAACAGACTAATACACCCCTCTCCAAGGTAAATTTTTACAAATAGTTAAAACTAAAAATAGGTTGCCCTTGAGATTGGAGCTCAGAGCTGGATAAGAGTGACAATGGACTATTGTTCTAAGCCTTGAAGTACTATTATTATGCAAATATTAATGCAATTGCTATGTATTAATTATACTAAACACAAAAATTAGTGCAATTCCCCATAATTTTGCCCCCTTCAGTTTTATACTTCACTGCCACCAGGTTCTCTGAATCTGGTGGGAGTGAATCATGAATCCAGTTTATCATGAATCTAAGGAAGTTTCAAGTCCCCTGAAGCCCACCAGAGTTCCTGAAGACAGCCCCTCCACTCTCTCCTGAGAGAGAGAGAAAGCCAGCCAATAGCTCACCAGTGGGTCAAGTTTAGGGCTTATTCCCCCACTTTTCTTCTAAACTGCTGGGCTCCTGCCAGACTCAGTTCTTTACTGCATCAAATCAGCAAACTCTAAATCTCCTGCCTGCTCCCCACCCTAATAATGCAATTCAGCCAAACCGACTTTGCAGGAAGACTCATTAAACTGGAGAAACCTACAAAGTGGCAGGGTTGGGGGGAGGGTAGAAACACACACACACCTCAAACCACAAGCATCTTCGATTGCTTTTGTCTCTGGAGACAGCAGAATGGATGGGCTGCCCTGGGCGACTGAGCAGATGGGAAACTCATTACAGATGTGAGCTTTAGAGGAAGGACATTTGGAGACCCATACACTTCAGGAGTTTGGGGGTATTCATGTGTTGCCTGGAAACCAGAGACCAAATAGGAAACAGGAAACCCCAGGAGAGAGAGGCTGAAATATTTCGGCATCATTTCCAGAGGTGAAGGCTGCTCTCCAAGGCCTGAGGGCGGCTCTGGTCCTTATTTCTCCTCCAGCCTCAGATCATCAGAACTCCTTCCCCCTCATCCCTCCTTACCCCTCAATCTCACTTTGCACCTCTTAGAGTTCAAAGTACAGAGATAGGCTTCTAAAGGGTGTTGGAGCCCATAGACACACACACACACACACACACACACACACACACACACACACACAGAGCTGCAAAGCCATTTTCTGGCACTGATTTATGATGAAACTGAGAGTCTAAGAGAAATATCGACTCACACCTCCAGGTTTCCTGCAGCTGTAGCAGCTGCCTGTGCGGAGCATCGACTTACCACTTCCATTTGTGTGACCTGGGTGAGGCTGTGGCTGAGTCCATCCCAGAATCAGCAGCTGGAGTTGATTGTGGCCAAGCCTGGGGAATTCTCAGGGCACAAAGGAGTCCAGAGCATAAAACCTGAGTGACCTCCACCCTGGGCCCCCTGCTGAACTTGCCAACTGTGTCTTTCTCTGCTATAGAAACAGGCCTGACAAAAAAATGCATCTCCTTCAATATGCCTTGCTGGTTCCTGGCACTCACACTTGGTCTCTCTACTGTATCTCTCTCTCTCACTCTGTCACTCCAAACCCATATGGAACCCCACTCCCTCTCTACCTGAAGAGCTCCTCAGGTGCTCCAGTTTTTTTGTGCTTACCCCCCCTCCTCCACACTCTGTAGTTTTTTTTTTTTTTTTTTTGAGACAGAATTTTTGCTCTTGTCACCTAGGCTGGAAGGCAATGGAATGATCTTGGCTCACTGCAACCTCTGCCTCCTGGGTTCAAGCGATTCTCCTGCCTCAGTCTCCCAAGTAGCTGGGATTACAGGTGCCCGACACCATGCCTGGCTAATTTTTGTACTTTTAGTAGAAACAGGGTTTCACCATGTTGGCCAGGCTGGCCTCGAACTCCTGACCTCATGTGATCCACCCATCTCGGCCTCCCAAAGTGCTGGGATTATAGGCATGAGCCACTGCACCCGGCCCCCTGTAGCTTTTTGACTGTATTTCTCATTTGGCACAAGCATCTGCACACTGGAATATTTGGGGCGTGTGTATGGTATGAATTTCAAGCATCGGCAGATCTTGCTTTCTGTCATCAATTGGAGTTGGGGCATTCTCTCAGCCTCAGTTTCTTCATCTAGAAAAATGTGAACAATCCTTTCCTCTCAGTGGTGCTATGAGGATTAGGAGGCATAAAATATCTGGGTCTTGAATAGACTCTTCTCCAAAGAAGATATACAAATAGTTAACAAGTACAAGAAAAAATGCTCAATATTATTCCTCATTAGGGAGATGAAAATTAAAACCACAATAAGATACCACTTTACACTTACAAGGATGGCTATAATAATAAAAAAATGAAAAACAGACAGTGTTAACAAGGTTGTGGACAAATTGGAACATTTGTACATTGCTGGTGGGAATGTACAATGGTGCAGCATGTGTGGGAAACAGTTTGGCAGTTCATTAAAAGACAAGCATCAGCCAAAAGTGGGTGGCTCACGCCTGTAATCCCAGCACTCTGGGAGGCTGAGGCAGGCGGATCACTTGAGGTCAGGGGTTTGAGACCAGACTGGGCAACATAGGGAAAAACCATCTTTACAAAAATTTTTTAAAAAAATTAGCCAGGTGTGGTGGCACACGCCTGTGGTCCCAGCTACTTGGGAGACTGAGGGAGGAGGATCACCTGAGCCCAGGAGGCCAAGGCTGCAGTGGGCCATGATCTTGCCACTGCACTCCAGCCTGGGCTACAGACAGACCCTGTCTAGAAAAAAAAATAAGTAGCATCAAATTACCATACAACCCAGCAATTCTGCTCCTAGAATACCCCAAAGAATCAAAAATAGAGATTCAAACAAAAACTTGTACATGAATGTTCAAAGCAGCATTATTCACAGTAGCCCAAAGGTGAAAACAATCCAAATGTCTATCAGTGGTTAAATGGATAAATACAGTGTGGCCTAGTCATACAGGGTAATATTATTCAGCCATAAGAAGGAAGTACTGATTCATGCTACAACATGGATGAACTTATGCCAAGCGAAGAAGTTAGAAACAAAATGTCAAATATTGTCTAGTTCTACTTATATGAAATACACAGAATAGGTAAATCCATAGAAACAGAAGCAGATTTGTGGTTGGCAGGGACTGAGGGGAGAGGGGGAGAGGGGAATGCTTGCTTAATGTGTACAGGGTTTCTCCTTAGGGTGATGAAAATGTTTTGGAACTAGATGGAAGTGATGGTTACACAACAGTGTGAATGTACGAAATGCCACTAAATTGTATACTTTAAAATGATTAAGTTTATATGAATTTCACCTCAATTTTTAAAAATCTCCACCACAGGCCCGTGTGTGATGATGAATAAAAGTCTTTGGGCTGGGCATGGTGGCTCACGCCTGTAATCCCAGCACTTTGGGAGGCTGAGGGGGGGCAGATCACTTGAGGTCAGGAGTTCGAGACCAGCTGGCCAACATGATAAAACCCTGTCTCTACTAAAAATACAAAAAAATCAGCTGGGCATGATTGCACACACCTGTAGTCCCAGCTACTTGGGAGGCTGAGGCAGGAGAATCACTTGAACCTGGGAGGCGGATGTTGCAGTGAGCCAAGATTGTGCCACTGCACTCCAGTCTGAGTGACAGAGTGAGGCTCTGTCTCAAAAAAAAAAAAAAAAAAACCAACAAAGATCTTTGGTTCTTGAAGTTGGCTGCACATAGGAGTCACCAGTTAATACTGATGTCTGGGTCTTACACCCAAATATTCGATTTCATTGGCATGAGCAGTGACCTGAACATCAAAATTTGTGAAAGCTTCCTTCCCTGGTGATCTTAATGTGCAACAAAGTCTGGGAACCCCCTCTTAGAGCATTCCCACCAGGCAGATGTGAGTGGAGAATGGAAACAGAGCTCAGCTTCTCTCAGGCTTGCAGAAACAATGCTAGTACAGTGCTAGCATCTGTACGCTTAAATGTTTAGAGGTGTGTGTGTGCATGTGTGTGTGTTAGAGGGGGTTTTGGTTTCTACCTTGCAGGCCAGGCCCTGTTGGTACCAAGAGGTTTAGTTG
Organism: Pan troglodytes; assembly: GCF_028858775.2. Lineage (NCBI taxonomy): Eukaryota > Metazoa > Chordata > Mammalia > Primates > Hominidae > Pan > Pan troglodytes. The sequence continues at coordinate 70,143,645 of NC_072398.2, forward strand.
GTAAGACGGAGGCTTCAACATTCTCATCTCCTAAAGGCCTTGAAGACCAGAGACTTACAATTTCTGCCCAGGGTCCAGGCCCTTACCTTGCAGATGTCCCACCTGGCCTTCCAGGAGCAAGCCAGCTGCCAGGATCACCGATAGTCCTGCACCTTCCCTTCTGTTTCCACCTAGGTGGGCACCTCTCCTCCCAGCTTTCAGGCCTGCTGAGGGCTCCTGGCCAGCTGGAAGGGATGCACTGGCTGCCCTAGCACAGGTTGTGCTTCCTTGTAACTTGCATCGGCAGGGACTGACCTTGTACTTGAGTGTGTGAATGTGAAGACTGTGAAAAGCTACATCTGTCTGTGAACACATGAAAGTCTACCCAAGGCCTCTGGAGTGTGGGGTGACTGAGTGGAGCATACCTGTGGCCACTTGTCTATGTGGATGAGGGTCAGTGAAGGCTGCCAGGCGCAACCATAAAAACTTCTACCTTGGAGGAGTCCCACGTATTTCCTATGTAAATCACCTGTGGAGCCAACCCCAAAAGGCTGGATTAAACCAGAGGAGGTGGGGTATCTAATTCTTCTGGAAGCAGAGTGTTGGAAAATCCTCAATAATCTTTTCAAATGGCTCCTTCTGGGGGCAGCTACTCTAGACTTAATCTTGACCAAGCACAAAAAAATCAGAAAGTGCTGATGGCAGATCTTGTGAGGAGGTGACTGTGCCCTCTTAGCGTCCATGAAAACCAGAGAGCACAGCCCAGATTCAAGGGCAGGAGACTACCCAAGGGTGTGCAGACTGTAGGCATGGGCCATTGGGCCACCTTGTCATCCAGCTGCCATGCTCAGCATTCATTTCCAGAACTGCTGCTTGTGAGCTCCTCCATGCCCATCTCCGCACGTCTCTGGCCACCCAATCTCCCCCTCTCCCAGAGTTCCTTGTGTTGCAGAGTAGCACAACCATCCAGTCCCCTAATAGTGAACCAGAGTCATCTCTTTCACCTCCCTCTTCCTCCCCTGCTCCTGCCCCAACACACTCAATCACCAAAAGTCCTGCTTCTTCCCCAACCTAAGTACTTCCACTCTTCCCCAACCCACCATCATGGTTTCACTGTAGGCCACCATCATCCCATGCATGGGCTACCACAGGACCCCCCTTTAACTAGGCTCCTGGACCGGCCCTGCCAGCACATCCCCACACCCACTCCAGAGTGAGTGAGCCACAGAGGGACTGGGCCCTGTCCTCCCCTGCCTAGCGTCCCCTGCTGGCTCTCTGAGTCTTCCACGGGGTCCTGGCCAACCTCCTGAGCATAACACAGCAGGTCATTGCCTCCCAGGGCCCTTCCCTGACCACCCAATCCAAAGGGGCTCCCAGGCGTGCCCCATTGCAGGGCTGAGGGTTTTTTGTTGTTGTTTTAAGAGACAGAGTCTTGCTCTTTCACCCATGCTGGAGTGCAGTGGTACAACCATGGTTCGCTACAGCCTTGACCTCCTGGGCTCAAACAATCCACCTACCTCAGCCTCCCAAGTAGCTAGGACTACAAGTAAGCACCACCATGCCTGGCTAGTTTTTGTATGTTTTTGTGGAGACAGGGTTTTGCCATGTTGCCCAGGCTGGTCTCAAACTCATGGGCTCAAGTGACCCTCCTGCCTTGGTCTCCCTAAGTGCTGGGACTACAGGTGTGAGCCACTATTTTCTCCATAGCATTTCTCATTACTATTTTCTTATGTATTTGTCCCCCTCCACCATGACACCTCTTCTTGTTTCTGTTTCTGTTTCTGTGGTATATTTTTCACACCTGTAGTTATTTGCCTGTCTTCTCTTTTCTTATGTTGAACTTCTATAGAATTACTGATACTTGACTTTTAGATCTTAAAAAAAAAGCAATTTCAGGAGATTCTGCCCAACGGATCTTGAGTGACTTTGTTGTGTCTTGATGTTCTGAGCACTTGGCACTAGATTTTAACTAGTCAGTCCCACGCACAAAGCCTTAGGACAGGACTTCAGAAAGTCCAGAGGAAAGGAAGGCATGACTCCAGAGACAACGACAAGAAATGTGAGGAGAAAAGGGAGTGCCCAGAGGATACCAGCAATGACTTCCATGAAGGAGAGGGACATGTTTAAATAAACACAGCACTTCTTAGAGAGCTCTTAGTGCAAAAGAACCTGCATCAGTTCTGGGACCAGGGGCAGAGAAGAAAAGATGAGCTCAGGAGAAAGATAAGAACTTTCAAAAACAGTTTCAGAAAAGCTAAAGCTGAGCTTTGCAAAAACAAGTGTTTTTGTTTGATTATTGTTTCTATATTGATGGTGTTGTCTATTCATTCCTATTGCTGTGAAAACACATTACCACAGACTTAGAGGCTTAAAACATCACAGATGTATAATCTTACAGCTCTGAGGTCAGAAGGCTGACATGGGTCTCACTGGACTGAAAATCAAGCTGTCACCAGGGCTGCATCCCTTCCTTCTGGAGGTTCTAAGGGATAATCTGTTCCCTTGAATTTCCCAGCTTTCTAGAGGTTGCCCATGTACCTTGGCTTATGGCCCCTTCCTCGCTTTCTCGCAGCCAGAAATGTTGGGCCATGTCTTTCCACTCTGCCATCTCTTGGGCTCTCCCTCTTCTGTTTCCCTCTCCCGATTTTTTTTCTTTCTTTTTGAGATAGTGTCTTGCTTGTTGCCCAGGGTGGAGCACAGTAGCATGATCTTGGCTCACTGCAGCCTTCGCTTCCCAGGCTCAAAAGATTCTCGTGCCTCAGTCTCCCAAGTAGCTGGGATTACAGGTGCACACCACCACGCCTGGCTAATTTTTGTATTTTTAGTAGAGATGGGGTTTCGCCATGTTGGCCAGGCTGGTCTTGAACTCCTTACCTCAAGTGATCTGCCTGCCTTGGCCTCCCAAAGTGCTGGGATTACAGGTGTGAGCCACCATGCCTGGCCCCCTCTCCCACTTATAAGGACCCTTGTGATAGGATCCACCAAAATAACCCAAGCCACCATCCCTATTTTAAGGGCAGCTGATTAGCAACTTTAATTCTCTCTGCATTCCTTAATTCTATCTACATCCTCTTTGCTATGTAACACAACACATTCATTCATGGATTCTGGAGATTAGGACACAGACATCTTCAGGAAGCCTTTCTATCACAGTTTTGTTTAGAAGAAGATTAATATGATGAATAAAAAAGGGTAGACCGGCTTCTTTGGGAAGGTGGGAAATCTTAGTAGATGACAGAGCCCACTCAGGTGCTCTCTGTTCCCTGAAATATAAAACATAATTTTAACAGGACATTGTAACCTGATACAGGAGTGAGATAGTGGAGAAGTTGAGAATATTGGTTCATAAATTTAAGTGTGCAAGAAAGGTCACATTTCTCTATTTCTTTTCTTTTCTTTTCTTTTTTTTTTTTTGAGGCATTTCACCCAGGCTAGTGTGCAGTGGTACAATCTTGGCTCACTGCAACCTCTGCTTCTCGGGTTCAAGCAATTCTTGTGCCTCAGCCTCCCGAGTAGCGGGGACTACAGGCATGCACCACCACAGCCAGCCAATTTTTGTATTTTTAGTAGAGACGAGGTTTCATCATGTTGGCCAGGCTGGTCTTGAACTCCTGGCCTCAAGTGATCCACCTGCCTCAGCCTCCCAAAGTGCTGTGATTACAGACGTGAGCCACTGCTCCCAGCCACATTTCTCTATTTTCTTCAAGTTGACTTAAACTGACTCCAAGTGCCAGCTTGGAGTCTTCCTTGAACTTCCTTACCAGCTTGGCAGGAAACCCAATTTAAATTATTACCAAAGCTCTCTCCTTTCTCCAGAATTCGGGGGCTGCACCTTAAAACAATCATCATCATCAACAACATAACACTACATGCTAGGCATGGTTCTAAGTATTTATATGTATCAACTGATTTAATCCTAACAATAATCCTGAGACAAGGAATGCTACCATCCTCATTTTACAGATGAGGAACCAAGGCCCAGAGAGGTCAGGAACTTGCCCAAGGTCACACAGTTCCAGGCCATTATGGCTGTGGATCTTAGTAGATGACAGAGCCACTTTGTCCTGTCCAAACCCAGAGTGGTCCCTTGAAGGTTCTGTCTCAATGCCATGTGTGGGGTGTGAAAATTATTGCTGGGATGAGGCACTCTGCTGCCTATGCCCATCCCCAGGGCACCATGCAGCCATCAACCCAGCTCTCACCACTTCCTTAGCACTCCCTCCCACTCTGATTGATGTTTTCTCTCTCTTTTTTTTTTTTTTTTTTTTGCCTCAGGGAGTTCTGTCTTACTCTTCCAATTGCCACTAAAAATATTTATCATACTCTTTCAACCAACACCAGGAATAGATAATCAAGTAGGTACTTCTGCTTTTGGCCTCTTTGTGCAAAACTTCCCCATGGGAAGGAACACATAGGGACCCAGTTGCTTTCACCAATCTTAGGACCAGGACATTTCAGTGAGAACACACCCACATTAATACTTTGAGAAATCATCCTGTTACACAGGAAGAGCGTGCCCTGCACCTTTGAATTGGTTCAGATACATCCCAGAGCATGGAGAGAGGCTGCAAAGATACCCAAACTCTGCTTGGTCCTCTTTGAGGTATCCTGGAGAAAGCAGCAGGTGCCAGGAGACCGGCAGACATTGAAGCAACTTTCAAAAAACAATTCAACCATTTTTTAAAGTTTAAATTTAAAAATGGAAAAAGGTAGATTCCAAAATTGACAACCAAACCTTGGCAAAATCTTCTGAAAAGATTATTAAATATGTAATTTGTAAGCCTTTAGCAGAGGAAATGGTCTCACTTCCTTTAATAATACAGTCATCACCAGACTGGAGGATCAGTGAGGTTTATACTCAAGGAGATTCTGGACTGTAGCAGGGACCTTAACAAAGACTCTTGTTACATCTTCAAGGTCAACATGAAGAAATGCTGTCCAGGTAAAAACTTGGTTGGATTGGTTTGTAGCTGGTTCAACAAAAGTCCTTTAAGAGTGTTTGCCAGTGGAATTCTATCAAGGGGGCAGAGTGGGCAGGGATCATGGCATCCTTAAATTGATGTGTACTAGGTAGATCCGGCCTGGCCTTATCACATTCAATATCTGAATAACTCATGTGATGATACAGAAGGCATGTTTATGGAAGTGTAGCTTGCACTGCTGAGCTGAGGGTGGAGTGAAGGAGAGCTCACAGTTCAGATAACTGACTCTCAGCACAGTGCCTGCCACACAACAAGTGGCATCTTCTTCACGAAGCCTCTACTGACCTGTGTTCGGTGAAACTGAGTACCCCTGAGTGCTTTGTATTTCTCATGATCCTGTTTGTTGTATGCGTGTGTGTACACAGGGCCTCTCCTACTAGATATTAGGCTCCTGAAGGGCAGTGACTGCCTTGTTCATTTTTGTATCAGCATCTAGCACAGCGCCTGGCATGTTGTAGGTGCTTAACAAACATTTGTGGAGGGAAAGAAGGAAGGAGAGAAGGAAGAAGGGGAGAGAGGGGGAAGGAAGGAATTAAGTTGACTATTGCTCATCTCTTCCCATATGAAGGGGTTGTGATCATTTATATTGTTGCATAACAAGCCACCCCAACATTTAGTGGCTTAAAGCAATAATCATTTTATTTTCTCATGATTCTGTGGGTCAGGGATTCAGGCAGGGCTCAGCTGGGTGGCTCTTCTTCTCCACGTTATTGGCTGGGGCCATTTACTTGGCTGTATTTGGCTGGTGGCTTGGCTGGCCTAGAAGGCTTCATTTGCATGGCTGAAGCTTCGGTGCTCCAGCAGGTAACCTCTCCCCCTCCATGTGGCTTGAACTTCCTCTCAGATTGATGGTCATGGGGTGGTTACATTTCTTACCTCACAGCATGTTTTCAAGAGGGAACATTTCAACTGACAAAGACTTATAAGAAGCTGTGAATCTCTTAAGGCCCAGTCTCAGAAGTTACATTATATCATTTCCACTAAGTTCTTTTGGTCAAAAACTGGTCACAGGGCCAGCCCAGATTCACAGGGGAGGGGCTCACTGGGAGGAGTAACTCAGGTTATGTCGCGGGGTGGGGGTGCTCCTAGTGGCTGTGTGATGTGGTGAAACAATCCTAGGCTTTAGAGGCAGGAAACCTGGTTTAAATCTCACCTCCCTCACTTACCAGGTGTCACATCACCTAGCTTCTTGAGATGAGGATAACAGCATCACCTCTTTCAGAGTGCTATTGTGAGCCTCGAGTGAGATCCTGCTTTGAAAGTGCTCTACAAAAGCCAGGCCAGTTACTATGAGTGGCAGAACCAGGACTAGACACTGAGCCAGGCATCTAGCCCACGTCCTTCTCCTCCCTTCACACTCCCCTTAGGAAGAAGCAATAAATACATATTCATTGAGGGCCAGTGGACACAGGCCACCCTCTCTGCACAGGGATTCTTTCTCATCCTAAATAAGATGCAGGTTATGACATTGCCATGTGACTCAATAGGTCTTGGGCTTCTGTTGCTGAGGACAGGGAATAGGGTTTCCAGGAGAAAGTGGAGTTTTTTGTTTTTGCTAGGGGAGGTGTCTGATTTAAATCCAGGCAGAAAATAAGAGCAGTAAGAGGCTGGGCGTGGTGGCTAACGCCTGTAATCCCAGCACTTTGGGAGGCCAAGACGGGCGGATCACAAGGTCAGGAGATCGAGACCATACTGGCTAACACGATGAAACCCTGTCTTTACTAAAAATACAAAAAATTAGCTGGGCGTGGTGGTGGGCGCCTGTAGTCCCAGCTACTTGGGAGGCTGAGGCAGGAGAATGCTGTGAACCCGGGAGGCAGAGCTTGCAGTGAGCCGAGATTGTGCCACTGCACTCCAGCCTGGGCGACAGAGCGAGACTCCGTCTCAAAAAAAAAAAAAAAAAAAAAAAGCAGTAAGAAACATTCCTTTTCAAAAGGCTTTAAACTAACAATGTCCTTACCCTGCAACATCCCCCTAGCCACCCCTCACCCATGAGTAGCACAGAATACATCCTGACCCCACAGCCAGAGCACATTTGCCCAAGACTGTGCCTACAGACAGCCCGGCATGGAGAGGCCAGCAAGGCTGACCAAGTGCCAGCCATTTCAGGGTTAACAAACAAACCTGCCACAGAGAATTGGGTCATGTGTGTTCTTTCCACAGAGAATGGCTGAATGAGCATTTCTCTCCTAACTGGTTTCCAAGCTTCCCCTGCAGTCTGTTCTCCACACAGCAGCCAGTTATCCTTTTAAACCTTAAGTCAGAACTCTCCAGTGGCCCTTCAGCACATCAGGGTAGAAGCGCACGTCCTCAGCTATGAAGTCCTGCTGGGCCTGCTGGCCTCTCTCTCACTCTCAAATGCTTGCCTTTCCTCCCTCCCTCCCCACCGCTCGTGGAATACGCCAGGCTTTGGGCTTTGCACAGGCTGTCCCCCGCATCTAGAACACTCTTCCTCCAGATATTGGTGTGGTTCACCCTTTCACTTCCTTCAAGTCTTTGCTCAAATTTCACCTTCTCAATGGGGCCCACCCTGACCATCCTATTTAAAACTGTAGCCTAGGGCGGGTGTGGTGGCTCATGGCTATAATCCCAGCACTTTGGGAGGCCTAGGCGGGAAGATCACTTGAGGTCAGTGATTCGAGACCAGCCTGGCCAGCGTGGTGAAACCCTGTCTGTACTAAAAATATAAAAATTAGCTGGTTGTGGTGATGCATGCCTGTAATCCCAGCTACTCAGGAGGCTGAGGCACAAGAATTGCCAGAACCCAGGAGGGGAGGTTGCAGTGAGCCAAGATCATGCTATTACACTCCAGCCTGGGCCTCGCGACAGAATGAGACTCTGCCTCAAAAATAAATAAATAAAATTGCAGCCTTCAACTTATTACCTTTATTGTCTTTCTCCCTTCACTAGAAGGTAAGCTCTATGAGGGCAGGAGTCTGTTTGGTTCACTGATATATCCCAAAGTGTCTAAAGCAGTTGCTGATTTGTGGTGCTCCCTGAAGTTCTCTGCTGCTATTTCCGGTGTTCCCCTTTCTGGGTACATGGCAGAATTACACTCTCCCTACTCCTCTAAGACAGCCATGTGATTTGGTTTGGTTCCTGAAATGAAAATTAAAGTAACTTGGTACTTCCAGCAGGAACGTTTAAGAACCAATGTGTGACTTGCTCTGATTCCCCTTTCGTCCTGTTATTGATAGGTGATACCTCCCAGGGTGGTGGGGCTTTGTCAGCCCTCACCCCTCAGTGAGGAGCAGGTGGAACAGAGCCCCTGGAACCTGAGATGGACAGCGAGCATTGGCAAGAAACGGACTTTGCTGGCCAGGTGTGGTGGCTCACACCTGTAATCCCAGCACTTTGGGAGGCCGAGGCAGGTGGATCGCCTGAGGTCAGGAGTTTAAGATCAGCCTGGCCAATATAGGGAAACCCCATCTCAACTAAAAAAATACAAAAAATTGTCTGGCCATGGTGGTGGGTACCTGTAATCCCAGCTACTTTGGGAGGCTGAGGCCAAAGAATCACTTGAACCTGGGAGGTGGAGGTTGCCATGAGCCAAGATCGCACCATTGCACTCCAGCCTGGGCAACAAGAGTGAAACTCTGTCTCACAAACAAAAGAAAGGGACTTTGCTGCTGTGAGTTACTGAGATAGTGGGGATGTTTGTTATTACAGAATAACCTAGCTCATCCTGACTGATGCAGTAGGCCCTCAATTAATATTTAATAAATTGACAATGAATCCTTTTGCAGTCCTCATAAAATCCTGAGTTAAAAGAGCCCCACTCTAGGTACTCATATATGTATATATATATACACACACACACATACATATATATGTATATGTACATATATATGTATATATTATAAATAATAATTATGGCTATTTTTTGAGTGGCAAGCACTTAAAATTTTGCAAGTCACAGTTCTAAGCATTTATCATTTACTTCCCCACTTAATTCTCTCAATAACCCTATGAGATAAGCGCTATTATCATTTCCATTTTTCAGATGAGGAAACTGAGGCCCAGAGAGGTCAGGAAAGAGGTTAGTGTCAGCCACTGGACTCCACTTGAATTTAACCAACATTCTGGAGCTCATAGTGGGTGAACCCAGGCAAGCAGCCCCCAGGGGGCCACAGTCGAGGTGTGCCACCTGGCCGGTGGAATACCTGTGGTCACCATTTCCTCTGCCAATGGATGTGCAGCCCCTGGGTGGAGAGCAAGCAGGGGTGTGGGCTCAGTGGCAGGGAGGGGGAAGACACTTGGCTTACATGCCATGTAGGGTGTTGGGTCACATGGATGCCTCAAGTCTGGTTAACATGTTAGGATGTTTTAAGTGCTTTGGCTTCCAGTAAAATTTCCCCAAAATGTACTTTTGGGGGAAAAAACACCCAATCAGAAAAAAAAAAAAATCCAACCCCCATCCTTGCCCTTTAATTTTTAAATCCATGTGTATTCTTTGGGAAAATTCAGTCCATATGTTTCTCAGTCTTTTATACATTGAAATGTTTCCTAGGGAGTATTTGACTTCCAAAAGCCTCAGAACCTCCCCACTCTTTCCTGTCCCTGTCTTCTGCATTACCGCATCTCTCCCAACACTTTCGGAACAGGAATTCACATCCTGGCAAAGGCAAACTGTGGGGGAAGCGCTCAGGCTATACTCAAAGAAGTCAGAAGCCTGAATGGCCCTGGGCCACTGAGATGCCCAAAGCAGCATCCCCCAGGGCCTGTCACCTCCGAGCCTCATAGCAGATCAGGCTGGACGCTCTCGTCCTTCCCATGTGAGTCCCACTCCACTCCCTGCACACTTCTTTTGGAACGATGGATGCTGGAGTTAGGACAGCCAGAAAGTACAAAGATGCATGTGAAACCAGATGGGGAGTCACATTTTGTTGGGGGCTGGATCCTGGGTGCATGAGAGTCTCATAGCTCTGCCCACTTCTGATGGTGACTCTTCCTGAGGGAGGGGTGGGTGGCAGGGGGTGTGTGTGTGCAGTGCAGCAGGTCTGAAGTGCAGGCTGCACCGGGGCTTTAAGCCAAGCTGCAGGAGGTGGAAATAATAATAATTATTAATGCTTGCCATTTGAGTAGCACTTCATAGTTTAAAAAATGCTGTCAGCAGTTTGATGTAGCCAGTTTTTTTGGAGCCAGAAAACTTCGATTTGGATTATTTGTCCTAGCTGTGCAACCTGGGCAAATCGTCTCATCTTTCTGAGCCTCAATTTATCCCGCTGTGAAAGGGGAACGATAACGATTCTTGCCTCATACGTTAGCTGTGTGTCTCCTGAGGAAACGTCAGTGAACACCCTTTCAAGCTGTGAAGTGCTAACAGCTAAGGTGCTGCTGTGGAGGTGACGCCGCCACTCACTCAGTCTCAAACCTTGATGCGCAAGGGCATGGCCTGCTCAAGGATGACAAATGAATTTTCAACTTTCCATTCTTTATTTTAATCTAAAAAGGAAAACAGATGGTACCACTGTCTGGCTTCTTGGGTGCTCCCCATGGTCAAAAATATGTGTGGGTCTCCAGATTCTGGATGCCGGGGCCATTTCCAGGAGGGACCACGGACCCTCCTTGGGGAGAGCTCGTCCTAAGGGAAGAAGGCAGGGCATGGGTGTCTGATAGAGAGAGGTGGCTTTGAGTGCCTCTGGGGAATCAGACCAAAAGACAAAAAGGATGGAATGGTTTCCATGGGTGCTCCCTGAGCCCCCAGGAGCACAGGGCAGCTGAGCAGAGGCTCACATAAAGAGGCTGTATTAGTACGTTTTCATGCTGCTAATAAAGACATACCTGAGACTGGGCAATTTACAAATGAAAGAGGTTTAATGAACTCACAGTTCCACGTGGCTGGGGAGGCCTCACAATCATGGCGGAGGGTGAGAGTCACATCTCACATGGCAGCAGACGAGAGAAGAATGAGAGCCAAGCGAAAGGGGTTTCCCCTCATAAAACCATCAGATCTCGTGACAGTTATTCACTACCACAAGAACAGTGTGGGGGAAGCAGCCCCCATGATTCAGGTATTTCCCCCTGGCTCCCTCACCACAACGCGAGGGAATTATGAAAGCTACAATTCAAGATGAGATTTGGGTGGGGACGCAGAGCCAAACCATATCAGAAGTCTAGCATGGAGACGCCTCAGCAGCCACCCACAGTGGCCCTGTGTCCCTCCCTGGGCTCGGTGGTAGACAACTTTGCAGGGAATGGGAGGAGGCACAGCAGGGGTGGGGCAGGCACCACAGTACTGTCCCGACATGCATTGACACAACCCCGAGGACTCTGAGGATAATGGGGTATTGACGTGGGCGTCCCATAACAGCGGGTGGAGGCAGACTGGGAAGCACTGTTGATCCTGCGACTGTGACCTTATTTGGCTCAGGATCATGTGTTTGGGAAGTTGGGTCCCCAAGACAGAGCTCAAAAGCCTTAGCATCACACATGAGGTGTGGCTGGGTCCTTGTCTGTGCCTCCCTCCGCAGCATCCCGGTCCTGCCTTTTACAGCTCTGTGTCTTTGCCCAGTCTGCTCCTTGGCCTGAAGATTCTCCTCCTGGAAACTTTGCCCCAGACAACACACACATGAACACATGGTACACTTGGGGTGCAGCCTTCCACGTGTACTGCTGGCCTTTTCTGATCCTTTGCTAAAATGCACCCCCGCCACCCCCGCCCCCCGCGCCTCCAGCAAGCCACCTTCAGCCCAGCACCAACAACTATACCTGGCTCCTTGAGAGCAGGCCTCGTGTCCAACTCCTCTTTCCCTCAGGGCCCAGCACAGTGCTTGATCAATACTGGTGCAAAGCATGTATAAAAATGAATTAATAGGTGGAGAGGATGAGGGACTCACCCAGGATTCGGACCAAGATCAAAACCCACATCTTCTGAAGGAACAGCATTTCTGTGCTCTCGCCCTTCTAGCTGCCTCCGGGGCTCCTGTGGAGGGATGATGGCCTGGGACACACGGCCCCATGAGCTCTGTTTGCAGCCAGCACTCTCATTCAGCCTGGGGTGGCCAGGACAGCAAGCGCCCAACCTGCATCACTCCAGCCAGGGTGCACCGGCCCGTTGCAGGGGCCTCAGCTTTGCAAGCTGCCCTGGGCATCCCTGGCTGCTCCTGGCTTTGATTCTACTCAAGGTTCTCAAGGGACGTCTTTCTGAGCAGGAATGAAAGTCTGACAAGACTGAGGAAGTGGCAGCCAGTGCGATGCAGGCCTGCTGAGGAGATACCTCCAGCTGAGAGGTGTTTTTGCTATACATTAAGATCACCTGGGGAGCTTTGAAACCCACCAATGCCCAGGCTCCTCCCACTTTATCAATTATGTCAGACTCTCTGGGGGTGGAACGCAGGCATCAGTCTTTACAACTCCCCAAGTGACTCCAATGTGTAGCCAAGTTTGAAAAAAGATGATCTAGGGAACTTTAAAGAAATGCCCATGTCCTGGTCTCACCCCTAGATTAGGCTGTCTCTGAGCCGGGCGTGGTGGCACATGCCCGCAGTCCCAGCTACTCACAGGAGGCTGAGGTGGGAGACTCACTTAAACCCAGGAGTTCGAGTCTAGCCTGGGCAACATAGTGAGGCCCCTGTTTCAGAAAATAAAAAATTAAAAAATGTTATGCTCTCTCTGGATGTCTGGGCATCATTTCATGTGGTGTTAATAGGTCTCCAGGTGATCCCAATGTGTAGATGAGGCAAGAACCGCTCATAAGCCTGAAGCACTCATCGTGCCGATGGAATCTGCAGCCTAGAGAGGTCAAGGCACTTGCCCGAGGGCATGTACTACCCAGAAGGACCAGGACATGAGCCCAGCTCCAGGCTCCTGGATCCTAATCCAGTGTTCTTCCTGTCACAAGGCAGAGGACACACATGGGGACTCCTTCTAGCTACTCATTTCAGTTTAGGTGTTGGGTTGCCACATTTAGTATAAAGAGGTTGAAAAGCTACTCTTGATCAGAGAGCTTACACAGGGTGACCTATCTACTCCCCTCGACTTTTATCAAACCCAAAGGCAAATCCTTTGGAGAGATATTACCCAGCTCTGGGAACAGTTAGAGTTCTTGTGGCATGACTACTGACACAGATGGTGATGTTAAAATACTTATACTGGGTAAAACTGGAAGAAAGAACAATTCCCAGAGGAATTTTCTGGGCTGCACACACCCTGGGGTCTCCTGGAACCTGCCTGGGGTTTCTAGTGTCTTTTTTTTTTTTTTTTTTTTTTTGAGATGGAGTTTTGCTTGTCGCCCAGGCTGGAGTGCAGTGCCGTGATCTTAGCTCACTGCAACCTCTGCCTCCTGGGTTCAAGCAATTCTCCCGCCCCAGCCTCTGGAGTAGCTGGGATTACAGGTGCCTGTCACCATGTCCAGCTAATTTTTGTATTTTTAGTAGAGACGGGGTTTTACCATGTTGGCCAGGCTGGTCTTGAACTCCTGACCTCAGGTGATCCACCTCAGCCTCCCAAAGTGCTGGGATTACAGGCATGAGCCCCCGCGCCCGGGCTCTAGTGTCTTTTGTCCTGATTCATAGCACTTTTTTCTGTCCTTCCTACCACGTGGTTCAGTGGGAGCATCGTGGACTTCGAACAGGCTGCCTGGGTTTCCTGCCACCTCCACCAAAAATAAGTGTGAAAGCCAACATGTACTGAGTACTTGCCAGGTGCAGGCACTGTACTTTCAGATCCATGACCTCTCTTCATACACAGGAGAATTAATACTCAGGTAGAGATCATTAAATGCCCATTTCACAGACGAGAAAACTAAGATTAATAGTTTGCTCCAGGTTACCTGGGTAGTAAGTGATAGAGCTGGGATCTCAGCTGAGGATGCAAAGTCCATGCTTTCTCCCCTAAAGCACCCCGACCCTCAGCATGGGTCCTACCCAGACAAAATCCTCCTTGTCTTTTTTTGTTGTTGTTTGTTTGTTTTGAGACAGTCTCGGTCTGTCGCCCAGGCTGGAGTGGAGTGGTGTGACCTCAGCTTACTGCAACCTCCGTGTCCCAGGTTCAAGTGATTCTTCTGCCTCAGCCTCCCAAGTAGCTGGGATTACAGGCGCCTGCCACCATGCCTGGCTAATTTTTTGTATTTTTAGTAGAGATGGGGTTTCACCATGTTGGCCAGGCTGGTCTCAAACTCCTGACCTCAGGTGATCTGCCTGCCTTGGCCTCCCAAAGTGCTGGGATAAGAGGCGTGAGCCACTACGGCTGGCATTTTTTTTTTTTTTTTAAAGGCAGAGTCTCGTTATGTCACTCAGGCTGGAGTGCAATGGTGCCATCTTGGCTCACTGCAACCTCTGCCTCCCGGATTCCAGCGATTCTTGTGCCTCAGCCTCCTGAGTAGCTGGGACCACAGGCACACACAACCACATCTGACTAATTTTTGTATTTTTAGTCGAGACAGCATTTCGCCATGTTCGCTAGGCTGGTCTCGAACTTCTGGCCTTGAGTGATCCTCCTGCCTTGGCCTCCCAAAGCGCTGGGATTACAGGCAGGAGCCACCATGTCTGGCCCCTCCTTGTCTTTTGAGACCTCAGTGACTCGCTTCCTGCCCTTTTAACCCACACTGTAGCCTGGACTGAGCCTGGTCTCTCTGTGTGTCCCATGGAATGGGGCAACTGAGGATTGGGTACCATCTCTAATTTACCTCTTGACTGCTGGGCACCTGGCCCATAGGAGGAGCCCAGAAAACTGTGGTGCCTTCTATGGCCACCTGGGTCCCCGGTGCCCGAATTCTCCGCCCTGTGAGGGCACATGCCAGATGCTGAGGCAGCAGAGACCTTGCTCCACTCTGCCCTGTCCCAGACCTCATCTCCTAGAGTTTCCTCTTAAATTTAAGGGGTCTCCTTCCCAGGAGGCTTCTTTCAGATCCAAATATACAACCAGGGGAAGGTAGCTCCAAGCCACGATCATCTTGACATGAACTTACTTGGAATAGGACAGAGGACTGGCATTTTTATTTTTATATGACATTTTTATTATTAACATAACTTTGCAGTAACATTAAAGGAATTTAAAAGCATGCCAATGCATAACCCCTTCTACTCCTCTTACACAATTGTTTTCATTTATCTGTGCCCCTTTCTAACTTTAGTCAGAGAAATACACATTTTTTTACTTATTTCTAATCACAGTGTTTATAAACAATTTTATGTTCTGCTTATTTTACTTAGAACCAGCTTCTAAATGTGTTTTGAGACATTTGTCTTCATGTTGATCCATTCTAACATCTGTAGAGTCTTCTATAACATTTTTTATGCTGTAGTTAAATTGTTCCTCAATAGTTGAAGATCGAGGCTCATTTTATAAATAATTTTGTGATGAACATCTTTGTACACACATTTTTCTTTTTTGGGGGAATTATTTCTTCAGGTATGTTTTGGAGGGGCAGGGAGGCCAGCACTGGTGAGGAGCCCCATGAGATTGGAAGGGGTGTGTGGGGAGGAATGGAAGGTCGAGGAAGGGGAGGAATGGAAGGTCGAGGAAGGGAAGGAAGAGAAACATTTGCTCACACAGCAGCTTCCCATCCACCACCTGACAGGCAGTTACACGTACCAGACATCACTAGGAACTTCTGTGCCGTCTCTGGCTCTGAAAACCTTTGCCCTCTTCCCTGCCTACATTTATAAAATTTGGCCATGAGAAAAGACCTCACCTGTGAACCCTACTTATTTAGAGGACAAGGCTGCGGAGCAGTGCATGCATCTATTTGTGCTTGAAGAAGAGAACAGAGGCTGGGTGCAGTGGCTCACACCTATAATCCCAGCAGTCGGGATGCCAAGGTGGGTGGATCGCTTGAGTCCACGAGTTTGAGACCAGCCGGGGCAATATGGCGAAACCCCATCTCTACGTAAAATAAAAAATTAGCCAAGCGTGGTGGTGCACACCTGTAGTCCCAGCTACTGGGGAGGCTGAGGTGGGAGGCTAGCTTGAGCCCAGGAGGTTGAGGCTGGAGTGAGCTGAGATTGCACCACTGCACGCCAGTCTGGAGAATGGAAGGAAGCATGAGCTGGTCTTGTTTTCCTTGTGAAGGTTGGGCTGAGGATGGAATGTAATACATGCAGAAATGCCGGCTTAGACCTATTGAGGAAGTACCGTGTGCTGGATGCTAAGTACTTTGTGCAAATGATCTCACTGCATGCTCCCACGCAGCGAGGCGGGTGTCGCACATCCTCTCTAGGCGCTGGTCGGTGGTGATCACAAGGTTTAATCCACATATGTCTGACTTACTTCACTTCCAAGCCCTAGTGAGCAAGGAAGATTTAAGTCATTTCCCAACAACTTCAGGAGGCAGCTGGAACTCTAGCCCACACCCCCACCCAGGCTGGAAGAGAGGCTGTGCTGTCGGTGGCGGCGGGGTGGCGGTGAGGTGGCAGGCAGAAGTGCCTGGGAGACCTGAGGAAGGCAGCGGCGAAGTCGGCTCGAGGATGTTCTCTAAACGCTGAAGAGGAATTTCTCATCCTTCCAGTTGGGGCTGCAATTGTTAACGCACACGTTCGCCGCTGCCTGTGTCAGAAGCTGCTGGAAGGCAGGGTGTGGTCACATTCTACCTTGGTCCTGAGCGGTGACCAGGACCCAGTCACTGTGGGCTGGAAGCAATGACGGCCGAGCTCAGCTGTGAGGACAGGTGGGGTCCCAGGAGGTGTAAGGAAATGGGAAGGGCACCCCCAGCAGGGGAGAGAGTATGAGCTCAGGCTGGGAGAGGGGAATGAGCCTGGAGTGTGACGGGGCCAGGAGGAGATGGAACTCTCGAGGTTAGGTCCCTACTGGGGAAAGGTGAGAAAGAAGGCTGGGAACAAGGCCCCTGGGTGAGCTTTTGGCCTTGGGAACGATCCTTCTCTAGGTCTGATTTTCTCTGGCTCAGAGCCGAGAACAGCGATGGGCCCAGACAGCTGATTACATTTGGCACTTTCTTGCAATCAGGAAAGGGGAAAAACTAACCCAACGCTAGATTAGGTAAACAACCAGGATCCAAGTTGCCACGTCCAGACCCTGAGTGAAAACAGGCTGCAGTTCAAACAACACTCCCAGATTAGCACAGTCCTGCGGATGCTCCGAGGGAGGGAGGCGGTGGTGCCTTCTCTGCGGGTGGGGCCCAGATGCTGCCCTGGCCAA
The DNA here is from genome assembly GCF_028858775.2 of Pan troglodytes. Classification (NCBI taxonomy): domain Eukaryota; kingdom Metazoa; phylum Chordata; class Mammalia; order Primates; family Hominidae; genus Pan; species Pan troglodytes. Next base: position 70,160,702 of record NC_072398.2, read on the forward strand.
GGCGGAGTCTTGGGGGGCAGGTGGTGCTTGGGCCAGACCCGTCCCACAGCACCCCCACAGCACCACCAAAATTGCTGCATGGGAGGTGGGAGAAGATCTTTCCTCTGCAAACCCTCCTCTATTCCTCACCCCTACTGTCCCTCCAGACACTCCAGAACCTACCAGGAAACCCTGGGAGGCAGAGACCATCTTTTGGAATTGCCAGGGCTTGCTCTAGAAGCCTCTGTGGCCTAGATTCTAGGTCCCCAACCTTGTTCTCTAGAGCTGGCAGTGGAGAGACGTGGTCAGCCCCCTCTCTGAGTCCCACCTCCTGGGCCGTTTGCTAATTTGGGTTGGAACTCTGGTGTTAAGTAAAAACACCAGGGATTCCTGGCAAGCACTCACAAAATGAGAATGAGAAGTGCCTCCAAGTCTTCCCAAGCCGTGTAAGCAAACAACCCAAGCTGTTGACGGCCTCTGGAGAATACTCCTTGGCAACAGACAGCTCCAAACCACCTGCCTGAGCTTGGGAGCTTCCTCGGCCTGTGGTTTGTGTTAGACATCCTAACCCATGCATCCAACAGACAGCTGGATATTTCCATCTGAATGGAGACACCTCAAGCTCAAGGTCAAAACCAAGCTGACTCCAGGCCCTTCAGGTGTCTGTGTCTCCCACTGTTCTCTCCCTGGGCTGGCACCTCCTTCCACCTGGAGACTAGGGCCAGGGACATGGGATGCACCTTGATCTCCTCTGTCCAGACACCAAATAATCCCCAGCTCCATGTCCTCCTCTCCACCTCTACTGCTGCCTCCCTGGTTCAAGGCTCTCATTCTGGACGGCCGCAGCCCACTCTTTTTTTTTTTTTGAGACGGCGTCTCACTCTGTCACCCAGGCTGGAGTGCAGTGGCACAATCTTGGCTCACTGCAAGCTCCGCCTCCCGGGTTCATGCCATTCTCCTGCCTCAGCCTTCCGAGTAGCTGGGACTACAGGCGCCCGCTACCACACCTGGCTAACTTTTTGTATTTTTAGTAGGGACGGGGTTTCACCATGTTAGCCAGGATGGTCTCGATCTCCTGTCCTCGTGATCTGCCCGCCTCGGCCTCCCAAAGTGCTGGGATTACAGGTGTGAGCCACCGCGCCTGGCCCCGCAGCCCACTCTTGAGTGACCTTCCTGCTTCTCTGTCCTGACCTCCGTCCTGTCATCCAGCCTTGACCCAGCTACAGGGGCGTCCGTGCAAAATACGAAGTTGATCATGCACCCACCCCCATTCCCATAGAATATATGCTGGAGAAAGCAGTTGAAAACCAAATCCTTGTAGGGCAGCCTTCTTACAAGAGTAAAGTGGTGGCACTGTTTCTGCTAGTCAGAAAATAATCTCTGCCCAGCTTCCTTCCCCTGACAGGAAGGGATGGGGAGAAAAGGTAAAGGCTGAATTTATGGCTTCTTATTTAGGTCTGCATGGAGAAGGTCTTAGTGGCCTCTGAAGGCTCATACTGTGAGAAATGTGGGTGGAACCCACCAGGCACGCTGTGTTAAGTTGGAAAGAGTAGTATGAACACAACCTTACAAGTAAATATGTTTCTGTCTCTGTTGCCACCAAAGCAGCACGCTTACCCCGTTTCCCCACCTTCCCTGCTCCACGCTCACATGCAGCCAGCACTCAGATTGTGATCTTTAATAGCATTCTCCATTAAAAGGAACCAGGATTATTTGGAGGAGAGCTGATTCCATATCTTGAAGCAGGAAACAATCAGAATGGGTCTGAAACATCTTGTTGCCAGGAGGTAAGGATGTTTTCAGAAAGTCAGGTGCAGCACTGCCAGGACAAAGGAGTCAAACCAAGGGCGCTCTGGAGCCACGCCTTGGCATTTGGACATTAATTGGAACAGGCTGAGCTAAAGACAGACTGGATTCATTACAATCCTCAAAAAACTTTAAGTGTACAGAGAAGTGGTTGGAGATCAAAAGGAGGCTGGATCTAATGGGATATGTTCATTCGCATTGACTTTTTTTTTTTTTGAGACAAAGTCTCGCTCTGCTGCCTAGGCTGGAGTGCAGTGGTGCCGTCTCGGCTCACAGCAACCTCCTCCTCACAGGTTCAAGCGATTCTTCTGCCTCAGCCTCCCGAGTAGCTGAGATTACAGGCATGCACCACCACACCTGGCTAATTTTTGTATTTTTAGTAGAGACGGGGTTTCACCATGTTTCCCAGGCTGGTCTTGAACTCCTGACCTCAGGTGATCCGCCCACCTTGGCCTCCCAAAGTGCTGGATTACAGGCATGAGCCTCCACACCTGGCTGTGTATTGACTTTCATAAGTAGGGCATTTCCTATGAACAGGTCTTTTGTTTTTTCTGTTAATTGCTTATCTGTATATAAAGATAGATCTGTGTTTGTCTCTGCTGTGTAAGCAGGAAAGAAGAAATGCAGGGAACTCTGAGTCAGCAGATTTGTTTGGGGGAAAAGTAGGCACTGTCCTAGGACAGGGTTTCTCAGCCTGGGGGTCACACATGACAACTGGGTAAAGAAGGGTCCCTCATGTGTTCCCAATGGGCCTGGAGAGAAGCACAAACTTCACGGACTCCATGCCTCCTCCCTTAGCTGATGAAACTTCACGATGGCCCCTACAAATTATTATACAACACCAATGAGGACACACACGTTTTTAATAATCTAACAGCCCAGGTCACCAATATATGATGATGACAGGGCAATGGACTGTGTAATGCTGCCAAGTGAGATGTGAACTCATCTCATTCCAGGGGGAAAATTCAATGTTGCAAAACCCAGACACCTTTCCAAAAGGTGTGGACTTTAAAAGTCTTAGTGAAGTAAAAAGGTTTAATGATGAAAAGGGAGCTCCCCTTATTTGAATCGTCTTGGACTTTGCAGCCCAGCCTCATATCCTTACCCAGAATCAACTGTTCAACCACCCAGACTCTGCAATCCCAGCAGTTCGAGGTGGTTCTTTTTCTTCTTCTTGTGGTCTGGTAAGATTGTTAAAAACCCTAGGAAGGTAAAAATAGTACTTGGTAAAAATCACTGAAATCCTAGGAAGGTGTCAAAATTGGCACCCCAGGAAGGTGTGGAACTTAGGATAAAAAACAAAGCGAAATCCACTGTATTAACACTTTTATAACAGGCTTTGCTGTAAGGGTATTAAACAGTTCAGAATCATGACTTTTTTTGAGTTTTATATATTTAATACCTTTAAAGTAGTTAAGAGGAGCTGCTCTTTATGAATTTAATTAAATGTTTGGTTGGAGGTGTTTGCTTAAGTTTGCAATCAAGCTAAATATTTGTGAAAATCCAATTTGCTAAATTCATGATTTTTTTTTTTTTTTTTTTAAAGGGACAGGGTCTCACTCTGTCACCCTGGCTGGAGTGCAGTGGTGTGATCATGGGTCACTGCAGCCTCGAGCTCCTGGGCTCAAGTGATCCTGCCACCTCAGTCTCCTGAGTAGCTGGGATCACAGGCTTGTGCCACCACATCTGGCTAATTGTTTTTTTGGTTTTTTTAAGAGATGAAGTCTTGGCTGGGCACGGTGCCTCATGTCTGTAATCCCAGCAATTTGGGAGGCCGAGGCGGGTGTATCACTTGAGGCCAGGAGTTTGAGACCAGCTTGGCCAATGTGACAAAACCCTGTCTCTACTAAAAACACAAAAATTAGCTGGGTATGGTGGTGCATGCCTGTAGTCCCAACTACTCAGAAGGTTGAGGCATGAGAATGCTTGAACCTGGAAGGTGAAGGTTGCAGTGAGCTGAGATTGTGCCACTAAACTCCAGCCTGGGCGACAGAGCGAGACTCCGTCTCAAAAAAATAAATAACTAAAATAAAAAATAAAAAAGAGATGAGGTCTTTTTTATATTGTCCAGGCTGGTCTCAAACTCCTGGGCTCAAGGGATCCCTTCGCCTCGGCCTCCCAAAGTCCTGTACTGGGATTGCAAATGTGAACCACCACACCTGGTCATGATTTTTTTTTTTTTCTTTCCCAAGATGGAGTCTCGCTCTATCGCCCAGGCTGGAGCATGATCTCGGCTCACTGCAACCTCCGCCTCCCAGGTTCAAGTGATTCTTCTGCCTCAGCCTTCCGTGTAGCTGGGACTACAGGCATGCACCACCACGCCCGGTTAATTTTTGTATTTTTAGTAGAGACGGGGTTCCTCTATGTTGGCCAGGCTGGTCTCAATCTCCTGACCTCGTGATCCACCCACCTCAGCCTCCCAAAGTGCTGGGATTACAGGCGTGAGCCACTGCGCCCGGCCAATTTTGTTTTTTAATATACTGTATTTTGTAGAGCAATGTTAGGTTCACAGCAAAGTTGAGCAGAAAATACAGAGAATTCCCATATATGCCCTGCCCTCACACACAATCTCCTCCACTGTCAACTTCCCAAATCACAGTGGTACCTATACTGACGTGGCATCATCACCCAGAGTCCATAGTTTACATTACCATTCACTCTTGGTGTTGTACATTCTATGGGTTTGGGAAAATGTATAATCACATGTATCCACTATTACAGTATCATACAGAATATTTTCACTGCCCTAAAAATCCTCTGTGCTCCATCTATTCATCCTCCCCTCACCCCTAGTCCCTGGCAACCACTGTTCTTTTTACTGTCTCCATAGTTTTGCCTTTTCCAGAATGTCATATCGTTGGAATGATACAGTATATGGGCTTTGCAGTCTTCTCCATGCCTTTTCGTGACAGCGCATTTGCTTTTATCACTAAATAATATTTCATTGTCTGGGTATACCACAGTTTAGCCATTCATTTACTGAAGGACATCTTGGCTGATTCCAAGTTTTGGCAATTATGAATAAAGCTGCTGTAAACATCTGTGTGCGGTTTTTTTTTTTAAATGGACATTAATTTGCAATTTATTTGGGTAAATACCAAGAGGCATGATTGCTGGGTCATACAGAAAGAGTATGTTTAGTTTTATAGAAACTGCCAAAGTGTCTCCCAATGTGGCTGCACCATTTTGCATTCCCACCAGCAATGAATGAGAGTTCCTGTTGCTCCTCATCCTTGCCAGCATTTGGTGTTTTTGGATTTTGGCCATTCTAATAGGTGTGAAATGGGACCTTGTTTGAAATACGTGTTTGATGTACTAGCTATGTAGTGTGCGAATATTTAGAGTAATGTTCATAGTTTAAGGAGTGATGATTGTTAAAAATGCATAAGATTAATAAATGGGCATTGAGCCAGGTGTAAACAGTAGTTGGTATTCCTCTTCATGCCTGGGAATTCTACAGATTTGCAGCGCCTTGAATATGACATGAACAGTGCAGGACTGTGTACCAGGTGGAGGTGGCTAGGGACCACATTCTCTCCATGGTAGTATTTTGAGGGAGTGTCAAGGGAAGATGGGTCAATCAAGGTTGGAGAGGGTGGACACAGGACTTGGGGCGGAGGTGGCTAGGGAGGGCCGCATTGCTCTCTATGATGGACTAGAAGTATTTTGAGGGGAGTGTCAAGGAGAAAAGGGTCAACCAAGGTTGGAGAGCATGGGGGAAAAAGCAATATGGCAGAAGATCAAAGCCCAGGATTGTGTCAATGGCCAAGGAAAAATTTAATAGGGTGTTTAATATTTCATTTGATGTGAGTAGCATTGCTGTGATGTGAGCCTTCTTTGTTTTTATAAGTTGGCTACACTATAAATGCCTTACGTGAGTGGTTTTTATGAAACTCCAGGAAAAATGTCCATGCCTGCATCCATGAGGGACAGAAAGAAGGAATAGCCATGGGCAAGGGGAGGTGAGTGAGACTGAGATACTTGTGGCAACAGCCTGAAGTGACTTCATTAATGTGGTTCCCCTCCCTCCAAGGACTGCTTAGGGATGTTGTGACAAGGAAGTGGGTGAAAAGGTAACAGGTGACATATGATGCAGTCGTGTTCGAGCCAGCCCTTATCAGCTTGCAAGTTGATTGTTAAATTTGCAGGAATTTTGGTGAGCCAGATATTAAACCATTGGTAGAGTGAAGTCAACCACAATGGGAGGTATTCTAATATTAACACCACAGAAACTGGTACAAACATTACAAATCAGCACTCGCCCCCCCCACCCCCTGCCCACAGCCTGTTAAACATTGACCAGCACACCACCACATATGAGGCCATTTCTTTTCTTTTTTTTCTCCCTTTTTAGAGATAACGTCTCGCTCTGTCACTCAGGCTTGAGTACAGTGGCTCAATCATAGCTCACTGTAGCCTCAAACTTCTTGTCTCAAGCAGTCCTCCCACCTCAGCCTCTTGAGTAGCTAGGACTATAGGCATGTGCCACCACACCTCACTAATTTAAAACTTTTTTTTTTTTAGAGATGGGGTCTTGCTATGTTGCCCAGGCTGGTCTCAAACTCCTGGCCTCAAGCAATCCTCCAACTTTGGCCTCCCAAACCGCTGGGACTACAGGCGTGAGCCACTGTGCCCAACCGTGAGTCCATTTCTGATCTTGCTCCCATCCTTTTTCCAGGCTCATTTTGTGTTACTTCCTGTTTTCACCCAGATGCCCAAGCAGTCACAATTTCTACCTCCTGGTCTTCTGCAAATACGCTGCCCTTACCCTGGCTCCTTTCCAGTTTTCAACTGAATTATCACCTCCTGGGGCTGCTGCCAGCACAGACAGTGCTTGAACACCTTAGGAAAAGGTGTCTGACCCCATGGGGCCCCTCCTTGTGCTCCCCTCCCATCCTCTCCCCTACAGTTTGAGGTCCTTGAGTTGGGCCTGCACATTCACTCATTTCTGAATGAGGAGAGCCTGGTGTGGACCGGACCCTCTCTCAGCTTCTGCAGAACTAATCTCTCCTGGTAGTTTCGTGCCTCAAGGACAGTCATGGTGGGACCAAGTGGCGGCTGATGCTGTCTTTGAAGTTAGAGGGAAAAGTCTGCAGAGCTTCCCTGGATGAGGCGAGATGAGGGGCAGCAGGGGGCGCGTGCGGATGACAGGGAATTAAAGAGAAGACCCCCTCATGTGCTGAGGCCTGAAGCTCCACTCTGGTGTGGCAGGATTTCTGGCCTGCGCCTGCCTCTATTGTGGAGGGAGGAACCAATATCACAGCGTGAACTGGTCCCCAGGGCTCTGGGATGGCTCCAAGGTGTCCCTGCATCAGGCCACGCTGTCTCTGGGCCGCCCTCTGTCTCTGCTGTTGCTCCCGGTCAGAGCCATTTTCTGACTTGTCGGCAGGACTGGAAATGGTGACTTGAATGAAAAACTCAAGCTGCAGGGAAAATTTTTAGGGCTGCAGAGAGAACTGCTCTCGGGGCTTTTACAAGGCTCTCTTTTCCCAAAGACGGCGCCGTCCCAGAGCATTTAAAACTTGTCCCTGCCCTCAGCTCCACCAACTCCTGTTAGAGGGGAGGGGAGGGAAGATGAAGAGAAAAACAGGGGAAGATGCCTGCTGAGTCAGCCCTGGGAACCGAAAGACAGAGCCGGCCCCTGCACGCCCTGCCTCCCCTCGGTTCACCAAGGACAGGCAGCAGTCAGGAGGGGCTGCCAGAGACTGTGCCCTCACACCCGCTTCCTTACTCGGAGCAGCGCCCATCACAAACCCTATTGACTTTAGAATGCTGTGTGTTGTTTAAAAATTAGTACTGATGCAAGCCAGTCTTCCTAAGGGTGGTCACTGTCACCATCCCCAGCAGGAGAGTGCTTTGGGAACCAAGAAAGTAAGCGCCCACGCCCGCCTGGTGCAGCAGAGAGGAGTCCTGCCCAGGTGCCTGGCCCGTCCCAGGCTTGGTTGGGACACGCGCTTCAGCTACCTTACCTCTCTGGTTTCAGATTCCCCTCTGAGTGGCCAAGATTTCTTTTCCTGGAAAGCCGAGCACCTGTTTTTCCCGAGCCTCTGGTGCCCAAGCCATCACCACTGCTTTCCTGGGAACCACTCCAGGGTGGTTGACTTGGTACCTTGCAGAAACCCTTTTGCTCAAAAAAAAAAAAAAAAAAAAAAAAAAAATCTACCTCTGAGCCAGGCGTGCCTGCCAGGAGAGACCTGGGAATATGAAATTCCTTAGAAGGTTTGCTCTGAGGCTGAAAGCAACTAAATGGCTGAATGGGATCATGTGGAGCTTCTTGTCCTTCTAACCTGAGAAACTCAAGCATCACATATTTTCTTGTATCTTCTTTCTCCCTTTTCTACTTAAGACTAAAATAGGTGCTCAAATAGGCGACCGTCCTGCTGCCTCCATCAAAACACACTATGGCTCTAAGACGCAAAGATGCAACTCTTTTTGTGACTCGTGGACATGGGGTCATCCCTCAGTGCTTATTGTGCTCTTGACATAAATGATGACCCTGCAAACAGCTACTGGGTGCTGCCTATAGGCCAGCATTGTGTTAAGCAGTGTACAGGCACCATCTCATTTAATCATTTCAACTACGTTGTGAGGAAGGGAAGTATTATTTTTATTATCATTTTCCAGATGAGAAAACCAAGCCTCAGAAAGTTATGAAGCTGATCACACAGTTCATATGCAGTGGTGTTGGAATGTAGACTCAAATATTTCAGACTCGGGGTACAATACTGCCTTCCTGTGACTTGTAAATTCAGTCCAGTTGTGAAGTGCAAAGTCTTACTTGGACTGGTAATATGGTTTGGCTCTCTGTCCTTACCCAAATCTCACCTTGAACTGTAGTAATCCCCACATGTCACGGGAGGGGCCTGGTGGGAGGTAAGTGAATCATGGAGGTGGGTATTTCCTGTGCTGTTCTCATCGTAGTGAATAAGGCTCACGAGATCTGATGGTTTTATAAAGGGGAGTTCCCCTACACATGCTCTCTTGCCTGCTGCCATATAAGACGTGTCTTGCTACCCCTTTGGCTTCCACCATGATTGCGAGGCCTCTCGAGCCATGTAGAACTGTGAGTCGATTAAACCCCTTCCTTTTATAAATTACCCAGTTTTGGGTATGTCTTTATTAGCAGCATGAGGACAGACTAATAGAACTGGTCTTTGGACAATAGACAAACTATAACACCAATCCTTTTTTTTTTTGAGATGGAGTCTCACTTTGTCACTCAGGCTGGAGTGCAGTGGCGTAATCTCGGCTTACTGCAACCTCCGCCTCCCGGTTTCAAGTGATTCTCCTGCCTCAGCTCCCTGAGTAGCTGGAATTATAGGCACCCGCCACTACGCCCAGCTAATTTGTGTATTTTTAGTAGAGACGGGGTTTCACCATATTGACCAGGCTGGTCTCAAACTCCTGATCTCAAGTGATCCACTTGCCTTGGCCTCCCAAAGCTCTGGGATTACAGGCGTGAGCCACTGTGCCCGGCCTAGTCCTGTTTTGAGAAAGTAGAAAATGCCATCCCTAGACAATCTCTGTCAACACATTATTAAAAGGTTAAATTAGTGTAAGTTTACCAGTTGCTGACAGACATTGAACTTCTTTGGCCTGGGTTTTTCTCTACAAGTGGTGTTTTCCCACTTCCATGTTGTACCCAGGAAGTATGATGTTGGACCATCTGAAGTTGATGTTATTGTAGGTCAATACCGATAGACTATCAGCAATTTCATGTGAGTCAACCTAATCACAGATACTGCAGCTTGAGAAGCCTTTACTATCTTTACCACCCCATCCCCCCAAACCCTCAAGCAGTAATTCTTTCTGCCCCAATTTTACCCTCACTTCAAGTTCCAGCTAAAATAATGCCAGCTCCTCCAAGAAGCCTTTCTCGAATTCTCAACTGGAAACAGTCTTTCCTGAACTTCCACAGCACCTGATTTTTACCTCTCTTCACTATCTTCTGGACATCTTGGTTGTGTATATGTGTGCATTCTTTTGCCTGGTCAAGGAGCCATGTCTAATTTTTTTGTTTGTTTTTGTTTTTGAGATGGAGTTTTGCTCTTGTTGCCCAGGCTGGAGTGCAATGGTGCAATCTCGGCTCACTGCAACCTCTGTCTCCTGGGTTCAAGCGATTCTCCTGCCTCAGCCTCTGGAGTAGCTGGGATTACAGGCACCTGCCACCATACCCGGCTAATTTTTTGTATTTTTAGTAGAGACAGGGTTTCACCATGTTGGCCAGGCTGGTCTCAAACTCCTGACCTCAGGTGATCCACCTGCCTTGACCTCCCAAAATGCTGGGATTACAGGCGTGAGGCGCCTGGCCAGCCATGTCTAATTTATCCCTATCTGATCAGCTCTCAGCATAATATCTGACACATGGTAGCTGCTGGTTAAGAGTTTACTGAGCTCAGCTGTATGACTTTCTGCTCTTGTGGTGGCAGTGTCTATCCCAGGGCTTCACACTCTAGCTTGTAGGATAATCTGAGCAGAAATCGGGGAATGGGGGGTAGTCCTCCCAGTCTCTCCCACCCCCACCCTGGTACCTTCTCGGGAAAAGGGTAGTGAAAGTGCACCTCTGGCCCTCCTTGGGTGGAGAGTAGCTGAGGAGCCCTCTCTGAGTGAGACTGAATGAAAGGCTCAGGTGAGGATCACTTTAGATGTGCCAGGGACAGGGCCCTTTTAATGTCATTCTACCTCAGAGAAACATCTCCTGAATCTGGCTGATTGGCAGAGCCACAGCCACAATTTCAGTCATTGCCTCATGTACCGTCTCAGGAAGTGGTCTGCTGGCCGGTGAGTCAGAAGGCAGGGGCTCTGCATTTTCCCCACTGACTACATTCTGGAAAGGATCCCCTGGCAGCCCTTCCCTCCCAGGCTTGATTAAAATGGAAGGGATTAGTGAATTTGTGTTTCCTCCAGAGAGGCGAAATCCACACAAACTGAGTCGGCTTCGTCTCTAGAAAATGTTGATGGTAGAAGACTGCATGCTCTTGAGTAGCTCATCTCAAGAGCTGTGGTTTCCTCTTTGTATCTCCTGGCTTAAAAGCATGACAGGAAAAGGGGGAAGCCAGGATTTGAAGTGGCTGACAATCTCCATCTCTTTGTGGGCAACTACCCAGTGCAGACTCCAGATCCAGCGCAGTCTCCAAATCCAGCGCAGTGGAGCCAGCATATGGGAGACATGGGGTGCGGGGGAGAACACAGGCGGAGACAGAGGGCTGTTGGGTCTTCCAGGCACCAGCTGTGTGACCTGGGCAGCAGGACCCCTCCGGGTCATGCTGCACCTCACTTTCACCACCTCTCCTGTCTGCCAGCCTCAAGTGAGAATGCAGATGGTGCAGGCAATACTGCTGAAAACAAGTTCAGGGGCACAAAACCCAACCGCAAACACACATAAGAAAGTACTTAGAAAAATCATAAAGAGCTGCATGAATGTAAGAATCAATATTATCCACTTAGTCCTTAACTCGCTTACTGAGTGGTTAGGAGATGCTAGGCAGTATGGGCAGTGCCCGGACACAGATGAAAGCTCCTGGCCCTCGAGGAAGTCAGACAGCAGTGGGGAGACAAAGACAAGAGGAATCACCAACGCTAAGCAAAGACACAGGCGTGAAAGCATGCAGGAACACGCAAGAGACTGTGTTGAGGAGCAGGTAAAGTGGCAGGGGTGACCCGGGGGAAACAGGATGGGGAAGGCAAGGGCATTCCAAGCACGGGAGCAGCACAGGCAAAGGCTCTGAGTCAGGGAGACAATGATGCATGTGGGGGACCTCCAGCTGTTGCTCATGGTGTGTGGGAGGGTGCAGGGCAAGGGCTGCAAGGCCGGAGCCTGTGAAGGTGGGCAGGATCGGATCACGGAGGGCCTTGGAAGCCATGCAAGTTGCTCCAGTGTGCTCTGGAAATGAGGAGGCCGCTGCAGGTTTTTATTCGTATTTATTTATTTTGGAGGCAGTCTTGCTGTACCGCCCAGGCTGGAGTGAAGTGGTGCGATCTCACTGCAACCTCTGCCTCCCGGGTTCAAGCAATTCTCATGCCTCAATAGCTGAATAGCTGGCATTAGGCATGCACCACCACGCCCAGCTAATTTATTTTTTTATTTTTAGTAGAAACGGGGTTTCACCGTGTTGCCCTGGCTGGTCTCAAACTCCTGATCTCAGGCAATTCGCCCACCTTGGCCTCCTAAAGTGCGGGGTTTCAGGCGTAAGCCACTGCGCCCAGCCCCACTGCAGGTTTTTAACAGGCCCGTGGCAGGAGCGGATGTGGGTTTCAGGGAAGATCACCACGGCTGCAGGGTGCCCGCATGGAGGCTGAGAGCATGCTGAGGAGCCAGCCTAGCCCCATCGGTAGCAAGCAAGGTAGTGGAAACCCAAACTGAGAGGCAGTGGGCGTGGCACCTGTGTGAACAGGAGTCAGGAAATTTAAGTATGAAGGAAGCTGCATGTGGAGGCTTAGTAAGTAATTGGATGAATGGGTTTAGGGAAGGTAGGAGGCTGGGATGCCTGTGGGACGTGGGCTGGTGAGAACCTGGTGCTATTTTCAGAACTGGGGATGCAGGAAGAGAGTCAGGTTAGGGAGGGAGATGAAGAGTTCTATTTTGAGTATCCTGAACTTCCTTCCTTTTAAGTGGAAAATAGCATTTCCCCTCCTTTATACTATCAATTTGTTTCATTGAAATATCCTTTGCTGCAAAAAATTTTTCAGGACACCCAGAAGAATACATAAGTGAATAAAAATTCTCAATTCTATTACTTGGAGATAGTTAACATATTGGTGACTGTTCTTCCAAATCTTTTTTCTCTGCACATGTTAATTCTAAAAAACATAATTAGGGGCCAGGTGTGGTGGCTCACACCTGTAATCCCAGCACTTTGGGAGGCCGAGGCAGGTGGATCACCTGAGGTCAGGAGTTCGAGACCAGCCTGGGCAAAATGGTGAAATGCTGTCTCTACTAAAAATACAAAAATTAGCTGGGCGTGGTGGCGTATGCCTGTAATCCCAGCTAGTAGGGAGGCTGAGGCAGGAGAATTGCTTGAACTCAGGAGGTAGATGTTGCAGTGAGCTGAGATTGTGCCATTTCACTCCAGCCTGGGTGACAAGAGTGAAACTCCATCTCAAAAAACAAACAAAAAACAAAATATATAAATAGGATAGAGTGTAACACCTTAAAAAACTTTTGGTGCTCAGGCGTGCCCTAGATCAATATAATCAGAATCGCTGGGGGTTGGGGACCAGGCCTCAGTGTTTTTAAAGCTGTCCAGATGATCGTATGTGCAGTCAGGGTCGAGCACCAGCCCCTTAGAGATGAGGTAGTACAAGGAAGGAGAGCACAGGCAGCATCTGTGTTGATTCCACACTGTTCCTGCCTTCATCCTGGAGGAGGAAGGATTCCATGCTTTCCTTCAGAAAGGAACCAAAATCTATGCAATAACAAGTCATTGACCCTAAGGCATTGCAGACTTCTATCCAATAGAATCAGACCCAGTCATGATTCAAAGACTTGAGGAAACGGCAGGACTTTTGGATAATCTTCTCAAGCCCAGTGGAGGCTTTGCCTTGGGTGATGGATGGTGAGGAGCCACGTCAGTGGTTGAATCATTGCATTAACACGTCAAGGCTCAGGCTTTCTAGCTGGCCATTGGAACTGAGGATGTCATTAGTCTCTTAGCAAGGTTAACTTTGGGTAATACAAAGAAAAGGGATTATGAACTCTTGGAATCAGCATTCACCTTCTTAGAGAAAGAAAAGAAGGCGAAGAGGAAAAAGAGTGCCTCCGATTCGCGTTAGAGCTTCGAGTCCAAGAATTGTAAACATGTATAGGCTGCCAAATCTCACTCTAAATATATTCCAATGATCTCATGTTTTCATATGCAGTGGAATAAAAAGAGGCATTTTTATTCATTTTGGATGACAGCATCTTGAGCTTTTATGGGAGTGTTGTAGGAGTATTAGTTTAACCAAGAGCTGCAATCAATATTTCAACCATTCAGAGTCACCACAACAGGCACGTTAGACACTGAATGACAATTATCTTGTCATTGCAAGTTGGACCCTCAAAGGTGTTCCCAAATATTGATGGCAAATCCCCCACCCCCAGGGGGAAGATCCCCCATCAAAGATCCTCTGAGGAGAGCCAAGCGAGGCACTGGAGAGAGCAGTGCACACATTTCGAGGTGATTAACATTTCGGTTTTGGCCTCCTCATCTGCAAGGGCTTCGTCTGTTACTCGTTTTCTCTTTGGCCAAAGAGACCACATCCAGTGTCCCGAAGGAGAAGGCTGGAAATTTTTCGGAAAGCCCTTTTAGGAGAAGCCCAGTGAGAGGGCAAGCAAAGCTTCATTCCTTTTATGGCCAAGATCTCACAGTGTGAGACACAAAAAAGAGAGCAAGAGCAAGAGAGCTGGAGAGCATGTTATCTCTGTTCCTCTGCTCCCGGGGCTGTGGAGCCCACATGGTCTCCAACCTTGAGCTGAACAGAGTTGATACAAAAACCAGGGACCCTTTCAGTGGCCCCTGGGGTGACGGGAGGGTCCAGCACCCCACTTCCCCTCACCCTCGGGGTTAGCCTTCACCCCGCTCTGGCATCTTCATCCCAGCCCTGCGTGCACATAAATCAAGCAGCAGGGTAGCTCGGAAACATGACGAATACCTTGGCTGGCTCCTGCTTGAAAAGACAAGGGGGGAGAAGAGGGATTCTAAAGTAACCCGGCCTTGACTGGAAACGCAGCCAGAATTTAGTGTTCCTGGAGCTGGCCCCAGCTGCTCAGACAGGAGCTGCCAGGGGAGCCTTCCCTGGGGGCAGCCCCAGCCCTCCATGCTCTGGAGGAGGAAAAAGCTTTGGTGTCTGTCAAGAACATTATTCAAAAATTCTTGGACACTTCTAAGCCCTTTCTGTGAGCATGGAGACAGGGGGTTGAGGGAAGCTTTGCCTAGGCTGGGATGGCACTTGGGTATAGCCCCAGGTTTGAGTGCTGCTGTATTCATGGACAGTGCCCCAGAGGTGGGTGTGTGATGCCTGTGTGTGTGTGCATGTGCATGCGTGTGCATGTATGTAGGGGACCGGTGAGGCAAGACAGCCCACTTAAGGACACGGTTTTAAGTACACTGCCAGCTTTCAGTCTGGGGGCCTGTGAATGTTGTGGCTGTTGGCTTCTCCCTTTCTCTGTTTCCCAGTTCCACCAGCTCCCAGTGTCTCTGGTCTCTCCATTCATTCTTTTCAGTGGGTCAGGCCCCTGCTGGAATGACTCTTCAAGAGTCTGCTCTGCCCACCCTGACCAGGGGCTCCCAGTAGGGAAAGCCGAGGGTTCTAGGCGTTGCCCTCCTGCCTCCTCTGTCTGCCAGGCCCACTGCAGGGGGCTCCTGAGTGTCCTGGCTCTCCTGTGAGGTGCCACAGAGGCAGGACTGCGTAAGGGACTAGTTCAGCCTTCAAGGAGCTTCAGTCGAGAGATTCTCTTTGTTTTGTTCTTGAGGGTCATGAAGAGATCATTCCAACTGTCACCGACAAGAGATTCTGGGAGGCACCTGAACACAGTGGAGGGCCACAGAGAGTCTTCTTCCACAGAGAGCTCTGTAGGGATGAGGCCTCAGATGTGACAGGCTGTGAGCATGGGAGTATTAGAGGCTGAGAAGGGCTGCCTCCCTAAAAAACATTAATCGTGTTAAAATATTCACTGCCCTCTCCAAAATCTCAACACTTAAAAGCATTCTTTACGTTTCTTTTCTTTTCTTTTCTTTTTAAAGGAAGAAGCACCGTGGGGACTCTCACTGCAAAGAAGACAGACCATTATCAACACTCCTCCCCTCTGTTCCCCAAAGTCCCCTCCTGACCGCAGCATCAATCTTCCACGCTGGCCGGCCGGTAATTAGCTTTCCTCAGGGCAGGGGCAGATCACCAGCTCAGGCCTCCATCCAGGGGTTTCCTGTCCCCAAAGTTGCACTAATGCAAATCCATTTTTCATTAGGAGAAAATAAAACTCACAAGTGACATCAACTGAAAAATGTTTTTTGAGAGCAAGTTATTTCCATTTAAAGCTAAGCACATGACAGCTGGTGACTTTTAATGGAAAGTAAAATTTGCTGGGCTGAATTACTATCAAACCACTTGAGAGTTTGTTTCTAATTTTCCTTTTTGGAGAAAGGCAGTGCTCTGGAGTCCAGCAGAGCAGATGAGGAATGGAAAGGTCTGGTCTCATCTCTAATTGCGGCCTCAAAAGACCCTGGACAATCCTCAGTAAAATCATGTCCCAAGATTTAGTTACATTAATTTTCTTTACTCTGTACTTGAAACTCATTTAATAAGCTGGTTAGAAAACAAACTTTCTGTACCACCTTTTGTTTGGGCCCCCAAAACCAAAACGGTTGTATGTGTACTGAAAACTATCCACAGTTTCTCCACTTAATAGAAAATATCTGGTATAGCAGAACCTGGTGGGCATTTGCTATGGACTGAATGTGCCCCTGCCATTCATATACTGAAGCCCTAACCCCCAGTGTGATGGTATTTATTAGGAGGTGGTGCCTCTGGCAGATTTAAATGAGAGCATGAAGGTGGGGCCTCCATTACTGGATTAGTGTCCTTATAAGAAGAGGAAGAGACCAGAGCTCACTCTCCCCACCACGTGAGGATACAGTGAGAAGGTGGCTGTCTGCAAGCCAAGAAAAGAGCCCTCACCCAAACAGAATCTGCTGGTATCTTGATGTTGGATTTTCTAGCCTCCAGGACTGTGAGAAATAAATGTCTGTTGTTTAAACCACCCAGTCTATGGTATTTTGTTATAGTAGCTAGGGCTGACTACAACAGAAGGCTAGAAGGAACTCTGTTATCATGAGCTCCAGGGATGAGCTGTCTATACACTTGTGCTGCCTCAGACATGAAAGAGGAGTGGTGTGAGACTTGCTTTTCTGTGCATCCTGTTTCAGAGCAATATAAATTCAGTTCCTCTTATCTTCCAGAATCTTCTAGCACTTCTGGAATCTATAACATATGTCTGTATGGATAATAGCACCTCTGGAATTTGGGGACAAGGTCAAAGGGTGTCGGGATTTGAAGGGGAAGCCATAAGAATCTTCACAATATAAATTGAGATTAAACACTTGCAGATGCAACCCATCCTTGGGGTGGTTTTGCAAATATATTGCTGAGGATTTCATGGTTTGCTACATCAAGATTAGATACCCAGTTTATTGGAAGATTAAATTACAAAAAGTAATGACAAGGTAAGTTGTAATAAGTCATGTTATTTGATTAGAAGTAAAGAGAATTAAAGGCATGAAAGAGTCTGTAAGGAGCCTAGAAGAAGAGAGGTGAAGAGTAAGAATCTAGCTAGTGTTTCCCCAGGGGTGTCAGGGAATGGCAAAAATGTTCCAGACTGTACCAACGATCTGAGCCACACACTCCTGAAGACTTCTTTTACCCTGATTCCTGTTTAACAAGTAGTTTTCTAAATGCTAATTCAGTTTTTCTGGTACACAGCAGAAAGGGGCCCCCTGCATAGTAATTAGAAAGGTGTGTCTCTGATGGTACATTACTTCAACTGGCATGCTGGTTTTCCCATCAGTCTACTATGGGAGTTTGGTTGGCAAGAGTCCATTCCTTGAGGCCTGGTCAACGTTGTGTAGGCTGATTACAACATGGGGTTTCTGAAACTTAAAAGTTAAGGGCCCGATCTGGACCCAGGCCTCTACCAAGCCACAGATGACCTTTGAGGCTCCCCTTGATCAGGCAGCCAGCCATGGAACATCATCATGTGGCAACTCCACACCCACAGCTATCATGGCTCCCACTTGCGGACACATTACTTTGTATGTATTTTGTCTTTCTTAGACAACTCCTTGCTCCCATTTCTTCTCCCTCAAATTGTGAGATTTTCTGCTGCAGGGCCTTGTCTCTCCTCTTTCATACATTAAATGTGTAAGATCTTGACCACAGGGACACTCAATATATTGAATGACTTTGTTGGCAAAGATATTTGAAAAGATGATAGGTGCAAATATAATTTATTTATCTTCTTTGGAATCCAGCTGTAAAATACATAGTTAAAATAGAAGCTAAAATGTTCTGTTGTTTGATCTTCAGTTTCTGTCTAAATTGAATTGACTCTCCATCCCATCCTACTTCCTTAGAGACAGACAAGAAACTCCTGTCACCATGCTTTTCAGTACTCTGTCCTACGACTTTGCTTCCATTTAATTTGTCCTGTACTTGTCATTAAGATGTTATTTGGGGCTGATTAGAGTTTGCACCTGTTTCAGTTTATTCCCAATTACATAGTTATAGGTAGTCATTATAGCCAGCCACCATTATGGAACTACAAACCTCTCAATCATCCTATTACAGAAAATTTGCTGAACTGGAAAATCATGGTAACAGGCCAGGCATGGTGGCACACACCTGTAGTCCCTGCACTCGAGTGGCTGAGGCAAGAGGATTACTTGAGCCTAGGAGTTCATGTCTGTAGTAAGCTACAATTGTGCCTGTGAATAGCCATGGCACTCCAGGTGGTGCAACACAGTGAGGCCTCGTCTCCTAAAAAACACATTGAAAAAGGAAACTCATAGGAACAGCAGCAGTAGGCTTACCATGTGGCCTCAGCAGCCCTGGGAGAAGGAAAGTATGCAGGAAATAAGGAGCTTCAGCCAGGGGCACCAAGAGGCAGAATGTTGGTTGCAGTGATGACTAGATGTGTGAGTTTGGGTAAGGCCCTTCAATCAAGACTATTTCCTTACTTACAACAGTGCAGATAACAATCCCTATCTCATAGGACTGGTGTGAGGGTTACATGACACGTGTCAAAGCCACAGCACATTGTCGTTAAATGTCAGTTCCTCCTCTCTTTCTATGTCCAGGACATACAGGGATGGGATGAGGGAGCTCTTGTGTGAAGGCCCTTCCAGTATTCCCAGGACTTGACCTCTATGGAAGGGGTCCAAAAGCATCCTAAATTCCTATCCAGGGGCTCTGCTATAGCTTGGCTCCAAGATATCATGGCATAAACACAAAAAGGAAGAAAAGTCTGTCTGTACAATTTATAGAATAAGAAACTATGAAGTCATGCTTCACTGTCAGAATGAAACAACTTCTGGCTCTTTTGTTAGGAAGTTGCTTATGTCCAACTTACCTGACAAGGAGCCCCAGAGAGAGACCACACTTCAAACTTGCTTGATTTCACCTTCAGCTGTCTGCTAGTGTCTAACATTTCACAGAGAGAGAGGAGAATAGCCACTCTCAATAACGGGTCCCAGCTGACCAAGGGTGCAGAATATTCATGCTGGCGGTTCCCATCTGCTGAGTGGTTACAAGCGCCAGGCCCTGTGCTTTGCATCTTCCACGCATGACCTTATTCAACCTCACAATAAACTTAGGAAGGAGGAGCTTTCTCATGCTGCTTTTGCAGATGAGGAAACACACTTGGGAGGGTAAGTGTGGTGGACAGGAAGAGTTGAGTGATGTGGGCAATTGAACATGGAGGGAGAGGGGGCCAGAGTCCCACTCTTCTCCAAGAAGGGTGCCGGGTCATCAGGGAGGGCCAATGCATCCACTGGCAGATCAGTTAATCAGCATTACTAGTCCCACAGCCCAGCAGAGGGCAGGGCTCCTGGGCACAGGAGACAGAGGAGCCTTCATCCTTCAAAATGCCTCTCAATTGTTTCCTACCTGTGCTCCCACTTTGGGACAGACCCTTGCTCTCTCTCTCCTGGAGAATAGCTGTTTCCTGCCTGGTCTCCCAGCTTCCATTCTCCAATTCCTCCTTCTGGCACTTAAAATCCTGAGCAATTTGGCTCCAACTTACTTTTCCAACTTTATGTGTTGCCACTTCTCAATGTGAGCTCTTCCCAGCCTCAACTGTATATTTCCAGCTCTTGCTTGCAATTCTCCCCTGGTCCTAAATCCTACCCACCCATGGACTCTCCTCTTCCACGTGGCCTTCCCTGGCCTCTCAGGGCCACAGTGTTTCTCCTGAATACGAAGAACTTTCTTAGTCTAGCATGGGCATCCAGCACATTTATGCAATTCAGGATTGCTTGTGTTAACCACTCTGTTTTGTGTCTGTAGTGAGGCTGTAAAACTCCAGGGACCACATGCAGCACAGTGCAAGGCCTACTGGGAGGCTCTGTCCCGGGAACAGACATTGGAAAAAAAAAAAAGGTTATATTTACATGTTGACAGCACATGGATTTCTTCAGTTGAAAACTGTCATTAGCAAGGAAAATTAAAGTAGGAAGCTGCTGGGTTGTTCTTTCTTTGAGTTTCATAATAAATCACAAAGTCATTTGCGGAGCTTTTGTGCCGCAGGTTCTGGGCACCAAAATTGCAAGTTACAGCTCTGAAAGCCAGTGTCCACCAGGGCTGAGAATCAGACCAGAGTTTGAATCCTGGCTCCACCTCCTTACTGGGTGACTGTAGGCAAGTTCTTCAACCTCTCCAAATTTTCTGGTTGTAATTCAAGAAGAAGTATCTCTACTGTACAGGGTTGTTAAGAAAGAATAAATTAGATACAATGTATAAAATAAGCTTAGAACCACAACATCAGAACCAATGACTATATGATGAATCAAACTGACTGACTTTCACAAAATGCGTTGGGAACTTAGAATGGTATCGGTAGGAAAGTAGTGAGGACCTGAGGTGGGGTGAACAGGAAAACAGCTGCTCAGTTGCCTTTGCTTAGGATGAGTTTGTGCTCCGGGCGCAGGGATTAGGTGATGAGGAGGTAGTTGCCATTGGACAGGGAAATGTGTTGCTTCTTCCCAGCGACCTCAGGGGACACTCTCCTCACTGACTGTGAGATCCCCTTGGTCAGGGACTGCCTCCCCTTCCCCAGAACCTAGCACAGAGCAGGAGTTCAGCACATACTGGTTTTCATTGAACATTCCCAAGTACTTACTTTCCAAGAATAAAAGAAGCAGTTCTTTCTAGACTTACTTGCTAAGCAAAAAATGGATAATTAAGATGTTGCAAGGAAGTCGCTGGCAAAAGTCCAAGGAGCTGCTTTTCTTAAACCCTGCACGGAGGTGCAGGGGGTGACATATTTTGACAGCTATGACATAGCTCAGGGCAGATGGAAGAACAACAAGTACAAAAGAGAACTTGATTTTGGCTTTGGCCAAAGAGAACTTTTGACTTTGTTTGGCAACTGTTTACTGGATACCATAGTAGCATGCCTTGCCCTAGTGGTGTGAGAGCTGCCCCTCAGCCAGTGATGGAGAATGAAAATACTTGAGAGTAAAAGCCTAATTATTTAAAAATACATCAAAACAAAAGCAAAGAGGGAAACAATCTGGCTTCAACGTTTATGAGAGTCCAGAGTCTCTGAAGAAGACTGTTAAGGAATGGAAGACAGGGCCCCAAGGGAGCTGAGGGCGTGGCTGCTTCCCCAGGGCCTGCTGTGGGGGCCAAACTGACCCCGAGAGGCAGTGTGTCAGCCTCACAGCTGACTTGAGAACCAGCGGGGCCCTGGGTCTGGTTTACCACAATAAAGGAACAAAATGTTCCCTTTCTAGCAGAGCTGCTGCTGGTGGGGTTCAGGACAGAGGCGGGTCAGGGCCCTCCGAGATGTAAGGACACTGCTTTGCTTTGCCAGTGAACTCTGGTTTGGTTTGGGGGTATTTCATCTTTAAGGACTGTGAAGGTCCCATTTGTTCCCTGCTTTAATAAAAAATAACACAAGAAATAGGTGTTTCTCTCCCTTATTTTGAGACCACTAATCAATACCATCTGATCATAGTTTTAAAAATTAATAAATTGGGCTACACAAGCAGAAATCTATTTTTTAAGCTATATTATTTCTTACCAGCACATGTAAAATTCTTAAAGGTGGCTGATTTTTTTCCCCCTTTCTTCTTCCTCTTTTTCCCTCCTTTCCTCCCTCCCTCTCCTCTCTTTTTTCTCCTTTCTCTCCTTTTTTCTTCTTCCCTTTCTCCCATTTTTCTTTTTTCTTTCTTAAAAGTCCAGAAGAAAGGCTCTTGTAGGGTTAGTTCAGTAGCACAAGAAAATCATTATGGGCCTAGGTTCTTTCCATCTTTCCCTTCTGTTCTCTGAGGACCAGCTTTGCTCAAGGGCCAGCCTTTATCTTGGTCATAAGATGGGATGCCCAGTTCTAGGCATCACATGACAACACCTGAGTTGGTAAAGAAACATCAGTCAAAAGACTATAGGGGCCGGGTGCGGTGGCCCATGCCTGTAATCCCAGCACTTCGGGAGGCTGAGGCGGGTGGATCATCTGAGCTCAGGAATTCGAGACCAGCCTGACCAACATGGTGAAACCTCGTCTCTACTAAAAATACAAAAATTAGCCAGGTGTGGTGCTGCATGCCTGTAATCTCAGCTACTCAGGATGCTGAGGCAGAAGAATCACTTGAACCCGGGAGGTGGAGGTTGCAGTGAGCTGAGATCGTGCCATTGCACTCCAGCCTGGTCAACAAGAGTGAAAAAAAAAAAAAAGAAGGCTATAGTGAGTGGTGGGGACTGTAGTGAACTGGAGAGGAAATGGCCCTATTTAACACATTCAAATACAAAACAATTTTTTCTTTTTGTAGTTTCAAAATATTTTGTTATTGTTAGGGAGGGGGAAAGGGAATTATGGATGTTTTCAAATAATCCTTTTGCGAGTAACTACACTGTTGCAAGCAGTCAAAACATTGTTAATGTTCCAATTTTGCAGAAGTCAGCATGGAACTTCAGGGGAGGTTAGGTGATCTGCCCCAGATGGAACTGTTACAGGAAAGGGGTCCTGATCCAGACCCCAAGAGAGGGCCCTTGGATCTTGCGCAAGAAAGAATGCAGGGCCAGTCCACAGAGTAAAGTGAAAGCAAGTTTACTAAGAAAGTAGAGGAATAAAGAATGGCTATTCCATAGACAGAGCAGCCCCGAGGGCTGCTGGTTGCCCATTTTTATGGTTATTTCTTGATGATATGCTAAACAAGGCATGGATTATTCGTTATTCATGCCTCCCCTTTTTAGACCATATAGAGTAACTTCCTAACATTGCCATGGCATTTGTAAGCTCCCATGGCACTGGTGGGAGTGTAGCAGTGAGGATGACCAAAGGTCACTCTCATGGCCATCTTGCTTTTGGTGGGTCTTGGCTGGCTTCTTTACTACAACCTGTTTTACAAGCAAGGTCTTTATGGCCTGTATCTTGTGCCGACCCCCTATCTCATCCTGTGATTTAGAATGCCTTAACCATCTGGGAATGCAGATGACCAGTAGGTCTCATTTTGCCCAGCCCCTACTCAAGATGGAGTTGCTCTGGTTCAAACACCTCTGACAGAATGGGAGTAAAGGCATTGTCAGCCCCAGGCTCTCTCTGCTGCTTCATGGCTGCTCAGAAAACTTGCTGCTGCCCAGGTGTGAGCTCTACCTCCTTTGCAAGATCCTGAGCTTCCTAAGGGTTGGGTGGTGTCTTCTTTTGTGCCCTCCCATCCCCCAACTCATATAATCATGATATCGAAGGGACCCCATTCACATTCACGCAGAGCTCAGGATGGATCCTCTGATGCTTCCCTTTCTAATCCAATTTTTAATTTCTGTGTTTTAATAAGTCCTCCAGGGATTCTGTTGCCTTCTAAAGTTTGAGGACCACTGTTCAAAAGTCTCTGTAATGCTTATAGACCAACAATCTAAATATTGGTTCTCAACCTGAGCTAGATATTCAGGTCACCTGGGGGAGCTTTCAAAAATTATTAATGCCTGGATCCTAGCCTGGCCTCCCACCCACAGATTCTGATAGAATTGGTCTGGTGTGCAGCCTGAGAACTGGGACTTTTAAAAACTCGCTAGGTGATTCTAAATTGCAGCCAAACTTAAGAACCACTGATCTAAATAAAATATGAAGGGAGACAACTGCACTGTAAACAAATGAAAGATTAAGTGGAAATCCAAAAGTGAGATGCACACTGACAAAAAATGAAAAAAAAAAAAAAGGCTAAAATGAAAGATTAAACTCTAACAATAGAAGTATAAGGGAAGAGAGATTATTTGGTTTAGGCACTACTGGAGGTATTTCTCTTCCATATTTAAAGGAGCCTGGAAAGCTCATGACTGCCTTCAGGAACAGGTGTATGTACTGATGGTTTCTAAATTGCTGTGGATTAGTGTTACTGGAAAAATCCTCTTTACTGCTTCAAAATGCACAGCTCAGTATGTTATGAAACACTCTCATCATTTGATATGTTCTCCTAACTGTCCTTTTCCCTTTTCTGTGAGTTCAGAGAGAGGGAGTGGGTAAAATAAGCTTGTGCTGTAACAGGGAACCTCATGTCACTTTCAAACAATAGTAAGATGTGCCCCTGGGAAAGTCCCATGACTGCAGAAGCCCTCCTGCTACCAGGCAGCTCAAATAACAAAGGGCACGCGGAGACTACTTTAACCAATATGAACACAGAATAAAAGGCTCCTTTTAGAGAAGGAAAAACAGAGAGACAGAAACGAGTTTTCCTTTAAGAGGGGAATCAGTTTTAAGTAAAAGCAAGGAAGCACATAGAATTTGTTACTCAAGTGCAGTACAGTATTTTGATTTGGAATGAGACAGAACTTCATTAACTGTACCCTAGCAAGTTAGTCTAGAATCAGAGGTCTCAATTCAAATTGCACCAGGCCATATTTGGATATTTTCTTAGGCTGTCTAATTCAAAGATCCAGGGAGATACAATCACCCTCAAAAGTGTAGTCATTTCTCTTTTAAAATGGAAATACTAACCCCATGCTTTTGTGGTTACAATTTGTTAAAACATGATTTAGGTTACATAAAGTCATAAAACATGGCTACTAGAAGGCTTAACGGCTGGCAGGGGGTTCATTGATTGCACCTATTGTTAATTGTTCACGAATCTCCAGGTTTTTCTTCTAACTCAATTAAAAAATTTCCACTTTTCACATTAAAATCTCAGAATAGTTTCTGGCAATAAAAATGACGACTTGCTTGTCTGTCTTTCTCCCACAACAGCTTAACACAGATGCCAATGGTTTCTGAAAAGCTTGGGTCTGACAATCAGGCAATAATAAAGCAAATTCAGCAACTGTTACTTCTAGTTTAACTTGGGCTGTGGGCAAATCAGGTGCACATTTTAGTGTGCAGCAGACCCTGGCCTCAGATTCTGATTTGGCTGGTGGGGTGGCATTCAGAAGTCTGCATTTTATACAAGGCCCTCCAGCAATCTAACCCATGTGGCTGAAATACTCCTCTTAATAATCAACAATAGGCTGGGCGCAGTGGCTCATGTGTGTAATCCTGGCACTTTGGAAGGCCAAGGCGGGAGGATCACTTGAGGCCAAGATCAGTCTGGACAACATGGCAACTCCCTGTCTCTATAAAAACAAAACAAAACAAGGCCAGTGTGGTGGCTCATGCCTGTACTCCAACACTTTGGGAGGTCAAGGCGGGCGGATCGCTTGAGGCCAGGAGTTTGAGACCAGTCTGGCCAACATGGTGAAACCCTGTCTTTACTAAAAATGCAAAAATTAGCTGGGCATGGTAGTGTGCACCTGTAATCCCAGCTACTCGGGAGGCCGAGGCATGAGAATCTCTTGAACCTGGGAGATGGAGGTTTCAGTGAGCCAAGATAGTGCCACGGCAGTGCAGCCTGGGTGACAGAGCGAGACTCCGTCTCAAAACAAAAACCCAAACCAACCACCCCCCACAAAAAACCCCAAACAATAATAAATGCGAATTGTTTCTTTTTTTAGACTCACTCTGTCACCCAGGCTGGAGTACAAAGGTGCCATCTTGGCTCACTGCAACCTCCGCCTCCCGGGTTCAAGCGATTCTCCTGCTTCAGCCTCCTGAGTAGCTGGGATTACAGATGCCTGCCACTACACCCAGCTAATTTTTGTATTTTTAGTAGAGATGGGGTTTCACCATGTTGGCCAGGCTGGTCTCAAACTCCCAACCTCAGGTGATCTGCCCACCTCGGCCTCCCAAAGCGCTGGGATTACAGGCGAGAGCCACCGTGCCCGGCCACGGGAATTGTTTTACAGGTGGCTTTTCTTCAGGTTTTCCTCTCCTTGCTAGTTTGTTCATAAGGAATATGCCTGGTTTATTTCTATATTCGATAAACAGGTGAAGACACTCCTTAGTTCACTGTGACTTAATTCATAGGTAACTGCAAAGACCTGACTCTTGTGACTAGTTTTATGACTGTTTTGTAACTGTTCCATGTAAAATTTCCCCTTCATTCCTAATCTCACTCCCAGTGCCTGATTCCAAGAGCAGCTAGTAGGTTACAGTGTAACAATGACACTAATCTCCCTCACACTGACCAAGTGTTTCCTATGTGCTAGCCCTGCTCTAGGGCTTGAGATTTATCAGCTAAGTTTAGCCTTACAACAACTCTATGACATGGGTTCTGACACTGTGCACATTTTACTGATGAGGAAATTGAGGGATGAAGTCACCTGCTCCAGGTCCTGCCGCTAGTTAAGTGACAGAGCCAGCGTCTGAACCCAGGCAGTTCAATTCCAGCATCAGAATCCTTATTCCTGTGCTCTACACACATACATGATTTCCCTAATACTGTCCAGATGTTCTCTGGCATGGCCTCATCAGTTTATACCCTCATCTGCTGAGTGCATGAGGATTCCAGTTTTCCCCAAACCATAACCGGTATTATCTGGCTATTTTTCACCAATTTGATAAAACATATAGAACATGACAGCTCTCAGCTTGCACTTCTCTACTAGTGAGGTTGAGCATTTTTTCATGATTTAGATTTCCCTTTATAAATTGTCTATTCATATCCGTTAGCTCAGTTTTCTCATTTTATTTTGCAAAAATGTCCTGTATCTTCTCGACATTAATCTTTTGCTCTTATAAACTCCAAAAGTTTTCTTCCAAATTTTCACCAGTCTGTTAACTTTGTCTTGTCCATTGAACAGAAACCCTGTTTTCTGTATTTACAGAAGGGCTTTGAGGGATTTAAGTTCTTTCCCATCCAGGTTCACAGAGATTTCCTTTTACTGTCTTTGTAGCTTTACCTTTAACAATCCAATCAGGTCTTTAAATTTCTCCACATCCTCACCAAACACTTGTTATTTATTTTTTGATAGTAGCCATCCCATTGGGTGGGATGTGGTATCTCACTGTACCCTTGATTTGCATTTCCCTAATTAATCCTGATATTAAGCATTCTAAAAAATGTATTTATTGGCAATCTTCTTCAGAGAAATGTGTATTCAAGTTCTTTGCCCATTTCTGAATTATTTCTGTTGCTGAGTTTCAGTTCTCTATACATTCTGGATATTAATCCCTTATCAGCTAGATGATTTGCATATGCTTTCTCCCATTCTGTGGGTTGCTTTCTGTTTATATTGTCTATGACACACATCTTAAATTTTCATTAAGTCCAATCTGTTTTTCCCTTTGTTGCCTGTGCCTTTAGTGTCATATCTATAAAGTCACTGCCAAATTCAACGATGTGAAGCTTTTGCCCTATGTTATCTTCAGTAAGACTTACAGGCTTAGGTCTTACATTAAGGTCTTTGATTCATTTTGAGTTAATTTTTGTATACAGTGTTAGGTAAGGATACAACTTCATTCTTTTGCATGTGGAGATACAGTTCCCCAGCGCCATCTGAAAAGACTCCTTTCCTTATGGGTGTCTTGGCACCCTGTCAAAAATCATTTGACCATATATGCGAGGGTTTATTTCTGGGCTCTCTATCCCGTAGGTTTATGTTTTTATGCAAGTACCACAGTACTTTGATTACTGTAGCTTTGTAGTAAGTTTTGAAATCAGGAAATAAGTCTTCCAGCTTTGTTCTTTTTCAAGATGTTTTGGTTATTAGGGGTCCCTTGAGATTCCATATGAATTTTAGAATGGGGTTTTCTATTTCTGTAAAAAACACTACAATAGGGATTGTATTGAATCTATATATTGATTTGAGTAGTACTGACATCTTAACGATATTGTCTTTCAATCCAGGAGCAGGTGATATGTTTCCATTTATTTGCCTTTAATTTTTTTCAGCAACGTTTTATAGTTTTCATTGCACAAATATTTTACCTCCTTGGTTAAGTTAGTTCCTATTTTATTCTTTTTGATGCTTTAGTAAATGGAATTTTGTAATTTTCAGATTGCTCATTGTTAGTATACAGAAATGTGACTTTTATGTTGACTTTGTATCCCGCTACTTTGCTGGATTCATTTACTTGTTCTAATAGTGTGTGTGTGTAATCTTTAGGGTTTTCTACATATACAATCATATCATCTGTGAACAGAGATAATTTTATCTTTCCCTTTCCAATTCTGGCTAGAATTTCCAGTACTATGTTCAATAGAAGTGGTGAAAGTGTACATTCTTGCTTTGTTCCTGATCTCAGAGGAAAAGCTTTCAGTCTTTCACCATTCAGTGTATTTGCTGTGGGTTTTCCATATACGGCTTTTCCATATATGGCTTTTATGTTGAGGTAGAGTCTATTAGTTTGTTATTATCATTTTTTTAATCATGAAAGGGTGTTGAATTTTGTCAAATACTTTTTCTGCACCGAGATTTTTTTCCTTCATTCTGTTAATATGGTGTATTACATTGATTTTCATGTTGAACCATCCTTGCATTTCAGGAATAAATCCCATTCAGTCATGTTATATAATCCTTGTAATACGCTGCTGAAATTAAAATTATAGTGTTTTGTTGAGGATTTCTGCATAAATTGCTCATAATAGATATTGATCTGTGGTTTTCTTGTAGTGTCTATGTCTGACTTTGGTATCAGGATAATCCTAGCCTCACAGAATAAATTAGGAAGTGTTCCCTCAGCTTTAATTTTTTGGAAAATTTTTAGAAGGATTGGTATTAATTTGTCTTTAATGTTTTATCATTCACCAGTGAAGCCATCAGGTTCACGGTCTTTCTTTTTTGGGAGGTTTCTGATTACTGATCTATAAGCTCCTTACTAGTTATAGGTCTGTTCAGATGTTCTTTGTGATTTTGTGTTGGTAGGTTTCGAGTTTCCAGAAATTTGCCCATTTTCTAGGTTATTCAATTTGTTGGCATATATTTGTTCAAAGTACTCTCTTATAATCATTTTTACAGCTAATTTGACCAAATAAAAAATAATGTAACCAATGCATCACAAGTCCATGTGGAGTAAGGACGATACTTTCTATGCTTTTAGCTCTGACAGTACTAGAGTATATGTAAGGGTCTTAGATTGGGCAAAGGTTTGAGGGAGGTGAAAAATCATTCTTCAGAGTCTGAGACTGAAAGAAACTAGGCTAGCATTACAGGAATTTAGTCAAAGATAGATGTTTTTATTAAATTTGGAGATGGGAATTTGATAGGTCGGGCATGCATTTTTTACTGTATAGTTTTCTGTAATTGAACTTTTTATAATGTGGATATAACACTATCATAAGAACAAAAAGTAAATAGCTTCTGGTTTTATTAAAGCTCAGATTAGTTAAATAAATAATCCAGCCTGACATATTGATAACCTATTTTGTCCTACTGCTATTGGGGTTATCTTTTCAGACTTGGAATAACCATACAGAGGTAGACAAACATTTCTGTAGGTCTGCACTCATTTAGAATGTCCCCACAAATCTACTTTAGGTTGAAACATGTAGCTTTTAGCTCAACAAATACTTGAAGAATAACACATTATGGTCCAGGCCATGAATATATTCCCATGCTATTAATTTATCTCCTCTGGCCAGTAGGTTAAACTTCTGTAAGAAAGGTTAACTTCCAGGGAAAAGTTAAAGTCCCTTGCCAAACATAAACCGAATTCTTTCCTACAACCAAGCTCAATATATTCAACTTATGAGATACAATAAGTCATTCACATAGAGCAGGATTTCACAACCTTGGCATTATTGACATTTTGGAACAGATAATTCTTTGTTGGGGGGCTGGCCTGTACACCATAGGATGTTTAGCAGCATCCCTTACCTCTCTACCTACTAGATGCCAGAAGAACCCTCTCCCAGTTGTGACAACCAAAAATGTCTGTAGACACTGACAATATCTCCTGGGGACAAAATCGCTTCCAGTTGAGAATCAGTGACATAGAGTAAGAAAATTAATTACACGTGGATACTCTAAATTTTGCAGTATCCCTGTGACCCACCATTTTACTTAGTTTTGACTGATAAGTGGTGGCTGAGAGCAAATGCCACTTATTTTCTGCCTAAGAGTAAAAACATACTTTACAAGAAAAAGGAGAAATTTAAGTTGATGATTAGTTGGCCTAAAAATACAATAAAGATTATACTTGGGCTGCACTATAACATGCTTAGGGTTCATTCTAGGGCTGTGTTATATTCTGAGGTTTTCTGAGGAGACTGGATAATTAAGTTCTTTGGCATTGTACCACTGCTTCTAATCCAATATTGTACTGGAGTCCTAGCCAAATAAGGATAAGACAAGAAAAAAAAGGTACAAAGATTGGAAAGGAAGAAACAACTATTCTTATTTGCCACTAATATAATTCCAACAGATCTTTGGACAAATCATTATAACTAGGTAAGGGAGTTCAACAAGGTTGCTGGATATAAGAATCAACATAAAGACCAATGGCATTCCTACACACAATAGTCAATGAGGAAATGTAACAAAAAAGTCACATTCATATTAGAAAGAAAAACTAACTTACTTAGACATAAACTAATAAAAAATGTAAGAGACTACTCAGGAGAAAACTGTAAAACATTACTGAAGGACATTAAAAGCCCTAAATGAACAGAGAGACATGTTTAC
Source organism: Pan troglodytes (assembly GCF_028858775.2). Taxonomy (NCBI): domain Eukaryota; kingdom Metazoa; phylum Chordata; class Mammalia; order Primates; family Hominidae; genus Pan; species Pan troglodytes. The sequence goes on from NC_072398.2 coordinate 70,191,167, forward strand.
AGATGAAAGGAGTAAATTTTTCAAAACTGTTAATTCTCAGATTAACCTATAAATCCAAAGTAATTCCAATAAAAATAACAACAGTGTTTTCATGGAACATAACGAACTGATCCTAGAATTTACAGCAAAGACAAAGTCAAGAAGAGCTAAGGTAATTCTGAAGAACATACAATTAGCTCACCAGATACCAACTTATACAGCTATATAGTAATGAAGACAATATGGTATTGGTTGGGACAAACAACTGTTGAAACAGGAAAGGGGATCTAGAAAATTCTGCATATATGGGAAACTGATGTATGACAAAGGTGGTACTATATGAGGTAATGACAGGTTGGCCCCAACAAATAAGTGTCATTCTTCTCTTTTGGTTCAAGTAAAGGGACAGTGAGAATTTTCAAAGGGCACTATGGAGGTGAGAAAACTGCTGAAAACTGAATTATAATTTGCCAAAATATTGGGCTTTTCCTGGCTGGGGGTTCCTAAACCATGCAGAGGCTAAGCTAACGTGGAATTCTCAAGCATAACCAACACCCAGACAATAGCCTACAGGAGACTCCACACAGGTATTTCTATACTTCTTCCAATTTAAAGCTCCATGGTCTGGAATATGGATTGTTTTCAGAAATGGTAAAAAGAAAAAAATGTTATGTATTAGCAAAGAGAGCCTCTTTGGGGACTGTTCCTATCGTATCACATACTCAGAGTGGGAGATGTAGTTGCAAATGTTATGCCCTTACTCTCTATTCCCCACAACCCCATTTGTCCACATGCGAGGTGGCACATTCTTGTCTTGGGCTAGAGAAGAGTGACTAAAGGTTTTTCAGAGCTTTCCCTGCACCAACAATAGCCTTGTTGACTACCTTAGAAAGGGGAAAAAAATCAACTTAAAGTTTATTTGCACCTTAAAAGTTCATGATAAAAATGCAAATACAGTAACAGAAACATCCTCACACAATCTATAATTTTAAGTAATTTATTTCAATAGAAATATTTCAGAAAACTGTACTTAAATTCATTTTAAGTTAGCTTATGCAGACACACTGAAGATCGCACACTCACATTTGCATATTAAAAAGAAACAAAAAGTGAGAGAGGAACCAAGCTGCACATCACTCAAGGAGGTCATAGTGCAATCGAGTGCTTCATCATTAGAGTACCTCAAGTTAATTGGGATAAAGAATAAAAATGGCTTGTGTTTTCAGATATATTATCATCACTGGGTACCTGTCCTTACAGATGTTTGATCTCCTTCAGATTATGTTGTGAACCAGTTCCCCACCCCCTCCCCACACACATGTTCTTTAGTAGGATGTAAAACAATGAATTTGTCAATAATCAAGGTACAGAAACTCTTGAGAGTCTGACTTATTATCAGCTATTTTACCATACCTATTAAGTCAGTAATTATTGGACTATATATGTGAGTAGTTCTAGTAGGTCATATCTTCAGGGCAAACAATATTTGTTATCTGGTATCTAAAGCACAGCTATTATTTATGAAGTTTCTGCTTTTCTATTAAGAAAAAAAAGAGCCCAATCCCAAAACACTGTAATTATGTATTCTTTTAATCCCATAATCACTTCTGTAGTACAAATGGCCAGGGTCAAAATTTAAATTTTGCTAACACTCCTCAAGGACCAGTTAACTCTCTCATTTGGCTTGAATGACTACTTGCCTACTCTGGAACATACTAGCCATTTAAAAAAATGTGAAAAGAACATCTTGATTCAGGTTAACATCCAGTAGCTCCAGGTCTTCCAATAATCTGAGAGAAGCAAAATACTTCCAACTTTGCTTTCAGTGAAAAAACTAGCTTAGTCTCTTAACTTTCCTTTAACTTATATATTAGAGATATTTTTACTTTCTTGTATATTTTCAAGAAAATAATAACTGGCAGGTTAAGTGACTACTTGTTTGAGTGTTACTTAAATGTAAAAATAAATGGAAATAAATCTCATTTCTGGCCAAAGGGATTTTCATTACAAGATTTCAGTACATTTAACAAAACTCAAATATTTCTGGTTGTATCTTATTCTTTTAGGGCTTTTCCAAAAGGCCTTACAATTAAATGTATGCTTAAAACATCAACAACAAAATAAAAATGAACTTGGCTGAAGAGTGCTCTTCAAATTTGTTTTTAAGAGTGCTTATCTAAAGGTTGACTGGGGTGGGTTTATTTTTAATCTCCTACTCTAAAAGGATAGAAGCAGGGTAGGAGCTTGTTTAAAAAGACTCAAAAACCAAGGAAGACCGCAACAATCACCTACAGAGGTTTCTGTAAAGACTTTGTTAGACTTGGGGTGAGAAAGATTAAGCTGGTGGAGAGAGGGATAGCACACACTCCTGAAATAAGAGGAGCAAGAGGGCACATGATTATTGTCATACTTGATGCCCTAAAATTGCTCTTCAAATAATAAGGCACTGACCAAATTTTCTCCCCACTATAACCTGAAACATAGGTGTAATCAAATTGCTTTCAATAAGCAAAAGAGTTTTTATGCCTGGATCTCTTTCATTAGAACCCTCCAAATAGGGAAAAATATGTCACTTTAGACACAAGCCATTTTTAGGGGAGCAAAATCAAAGGTACTTAAATCATTTTGAGAAGGTTCACATGGAAAGTAATTCATCATCAATGTGATTAAATAGCAATATTTGTATCTCAAAGCTTAGAAAAAACAGAATACCACTTTGGCTGTAAAATCATATATTTACTATGTTTGAAAGAAATAATACAAAAAAGAGAGGAAAATAAAAGCAAACCCTAAAAGGTCACTAAAGAAGTCATACCAACCTCATCACTTGCTTTGTATCATCTATTCATGCAACAGCAGTACTATTATTCCACCTGGACACAGTTAAACTCATCTTCCTTTTCAAAAAGGGATCCAATTATTTCAAAAACCTTTGAAGCAGAGGATTTGCTTTATTAAAGATTATCTTCTGTTAGGCAACACTGGCACCCCTTGTTTGCAGAAGATGATTACGTGGTGGTTTAAACACTGGTTGTAAAGGAATGTGCCTCAAAAAAACAGGAAGGAAATCAATACCAGATCTATTCATTTAAAAAGCCAATGGATGGAACCTATTACTATTGATTTTCAATTAGTATGATGCCCTATAGTTTTGTTTTCAGTAGTAAAGGTATACAGTTTACGATTTAACCTTATAAAGAAATAAAAGACTTATGCTCAAGTCATTTGGCCAAAAGATCAACAGGCTGCTCTTTGAGGGCCCCAGGTTTAAGCTAATAAGGAACGCTAGAGTCTGTAAACATGTTTTCCATTCTTTTTTCCTCCTGTACCAATAGTGCTTCCTAGGCTCCTCATAAATCTTCTAGAAGAGGAATAAAGCCACTTATACAAACTTTGCAGTTATAAACACCCTGACTTTTGATATACAGAAAGAACCAATACCAACACAGTCCACACAGAAGGTAGTGCAATAGTTACATGGCATTTTCCACACAGAAAAAAATATTTGAAATTGAAGCACATGCCTAGGGAGAAAAAAATACTGAAACTCAAATTGTTTGGATCCCTTTTTGTAATGTTTGCCCAAATAATATTTACATAGTTAAGAAAACAAAATAGGAAGGTGTGTTTGATCAGTTCTTGTTCAGTTCTTACTGTCTGGAGGTAAAAATCATATTCTGAAAAACAAGCAGAGCCTGAACAGAGCGGGCATGAGGCCAAAAACAGTGCTCTGGAAGGTCATTCTGTAGTTATTTTCAACAGGCTATATAACATGCCAATCATTATGTTTATCATAAACAGGCTTAAATTTAAATTATAACTGAATTTCTAATGAGTTCTTCTTGGCTAAGGGTGAAACAAATGACCTTAATGCTGATGAACATTTTGAGTTTTTGAGTCACTTATTTACAATTGAGGGCAGGCTTAATAAGAAGATTCATCTTCCCACGAATGAACTACCTATATATTTAATATATTTTGGTAACATATTTTCTTTGAATTATTATCAGGTATTATTTGGTAAATTATAGATAAAAAATTCACCTACACTATTTTAAGTCACTTTTGTTTTCAATTTGCTTCAAATGCTAAAATAATCTTAAAAAGCAATGACTAATTTTCTGAATGAATAAATTTTAAAGACAGAAAAACAACGACTTCTGTGCTGTTAAGAAATTTAGTCAGTCAGAGGCCACAAGTCTATCTATAAACTATTAACCAAATTTGAACACTATCTTACTCTATGCAAACATCCATTAATGTTTAGAGCCGAAAGTATCAAAAACATCTTCCAGCTTAGCTCTCTCCCTTTGCCAAAACTATGTGATGTCAGGCTCTGACTTCCAACTGCATATTTCCACAGATATGGTTAACCTACAACATTTCTACGTTAGCTTATTACGACAAACAAATGAAATTAAAAAAATCCACAGGGTTCTCATTCACAATACTTTTTAAAAAAGCACATACACTGTTAAAAACGCTATTTCTGAAGAGAAATAAACAAATTAAGAAATTTTAAAAAATGCAAAACAAAAGTAAGATGTGCAAGGTCTACGTAGTAATACTGCTGGCTATGTCTTTCTATTACCCAACATGGGTTAAGCTTAGAGCATTAATTGAAAAATCATTCAGGACAGGAAACTTTTGTCCTCTCCAGCCTGTGTCACTAAACCCCAGAAATAATGGTATTTCTGTTATATAAGAAGCATATTTGAACTCTTAACATCTTTTCCAAACAGAAAACTAAATTAAAAAACTTAACACTCAAAAAAAGCTCTTCTCTTTTCCTTTGGATGGATTTTAAGCTAATTATTGTATAAGCAATATTTTCTATTGAAGTTTCATGGACTCAAGGGCAAAATACTTATAATAAAAAAGTATAAAATTCTCTAAGAATACGAATGTGAGAAATTTTATGTGAGGCCCAAAGTAACAGAAGTCTATTAGTAGATATCAGTCACAAAGCATTACCTTACTCTAGGCCACTGCTAAAATTCATTATGTCTCAAGAGTTTATAACATTCGACATATAGCCTTTGTTTGAGTGTCATTTTTCATTAAAATTCTAAGGCATCTTACCTTCAAACTTTTTTTTTAATAATTCAACATTTACTTTAGAAATTAAATGCATCATTGCATAGAAGAGTTCTCATAAAACTGCTTGGTCAACTACTGACAAAATACGGTTTCATGTCAGAGACCGACAGTAAATTTTCAGAAAAATGTTTTGGTATGTTTATGGTAAATCATACAAGAAGTATAAAGTTTAGATACTTAAAATTTCCAGAATCTGATATTTTCACCTTTATCCCTCTTAAAATTATTTTGTATGTCTTATAACAAAATATATACATACATCTCTATGTGTTACCTTTTAAACAAATATGATCCTGAATCTCATATTGAAGAAAAAGAGAGAAAATGAATAATAAAAAAATAACTCTGGCATTATGCACATCAAACACTGTAAAAGAAAATATCCTGACAAAATATCAGTCTGTCTTGATGATAAAAACCACCTGTGACTGGGAGAAGGGAAAACCCAATTAACTTGGAAAAAGATCTAATTATTGTAAAATCTCAGAAAAGTTTAGGTTGGGATTATAGCTCTTTACTTAAGCAGATCTGTGGTCCAACAGTGAATTCATATAGAAAGCTAAACTTTAACCCTAGTTAGAAACAACCATGTTTTCTGGAACCTATTTAAAAAAAAAGCGTCTGGCAAATGAACACACAGCCTTTGTACCTCCTGCAGGAAATAATGTTCCCCTTACAGTACTACATTTCAGAAGTTTAGTGTTTAAAAAAATTCTCCCCTCATCCAAAACAAAACAAACACCCCCACCCAATCCCAAACAAACCCAAGAACTCACATGACTAACATTTCTCATTCCTACACTCTTGCTGTGAGAAAGCCAGTGAGGTTGCAGACTACTAGAGGGAGAACAAACCTTGCAGGTGGGCTGCTGGTACAATCCCTGCTAAGTCTCTTCACCTCGGTTCAAAACCAGCTCCTGATGGAATCCACAAGAGTGTTTTTCCTTTTTAAAGCATATCTAAAAAAGGCAATTCCCCCCTCTAAAATTATTACAAAGTTAAAAGAAATGCAAATTAGCTACGATCTATTCCAAGCACAGCACCGCCAGAAGATTCACACACACTATTTGGTGTTTCATGTTGGTTTTCCTTTCATTCTTTTAAGGCAGTGGTTTCCACAGGTCAGTTCTGAGATAAGAAGCATGGTTCATGGCAGTTTGTTTTGCAACTCCAATTTGTTCTCTGGGAATATCTCAATTCATTCCCTGAAATTAGTGCTTTTTTGGTTCAGAACTCCAACGACTGAGACAGAGCCTCTGGGCTCTTCCTGGCACAGGATGGTTTATAGCTGGCGCTCTTTTATCAGGTCCTCATGCTCACGTAGAAGCAACAGTTCACCTCTCTTTTTTTCTCAGGCTTCTACTCAAAAGTCATCAAGTTTGTAGGAACCTAAAAAATATAAGCATTAAAAACTGAGTTTAAAAGTTGTTTTTCAAAGGAGTATTTCTTATCTTTCCTTGTTATTTAGGCAAGCCCAATCTTTCTACTTAAGTATCTTTTAAAAGGAACTTGATATAAGGAGCTTCAATAGTTTATGAATAATTAACATGCTAGAACATTTTTGAGAGAAAATCACCAAAATGAGTTAATACTCTTTCTAGTAAAATGACATCTATACAGGAGAAGGGGTAGAGACAACATCTTTCTTGTCTAACACAGGGGGCTCAGTAGACGTTTACTGAATGAATAAATGAGAGCAAGAGTAAGTATGACTCTGGTAGGGTGAGATTCCAGATACACTTGTTTGCCATTATTTATTTTCTCATTATATATTACAAAAATTCCTAGGTGCACATTTTTAAAATCAGCAAAAATAATTTTATAACAAACATTACTAAGAATTTATTTGTAAAATCATGATTAAAATAAGTACAGAAAAACAAAACTCCTTATTAGAGTTTCACTATGTTAAAACAAATCCTCAAAACCAGTTTTCCAAAATACTGGGAGAGGTATTCATATGTCAGTGGTCTTTTCTGTCCTTAAGACAGTTTAACAGCTCTCACAGTTTAGCAACCTCTCTCTGAAACCTATTATATGCAAAAACATAAATACCTTACAAGTGTCAGCTTCTGAATAAAAAAATTATGTTGGACAATGTAATCATAACTGAATTACAAATCAAATACAACACAAATGCTCAAGTGCTTAAAGTATAAATTTTCAGGTCTGATTATAAGAAACTCATATTTGGCCGGGTGCAGTGGCTCACGCCTGTAATCCCAGCACTTTGGGAGGCTGAGGCAGGCAGATCACCTGAGGTCAGGAGTTTAAGACCAGCCTGGCCAACATTGTGAAACTCCATCTCTACTGAAAATACAAAAATTAGCTGGGCCTGTGGTGGGTGCCTGTAATCCCAGCTACTCAGGAGGCTGAGGCAGGAGAATGGCTTGAACCCGGGAGGCAGAGGTTGCAGTGAGCCAAGATCGCACCATTGCACTGTCCAGGCTGGGCAACAAGAGTGAAACCCTGTCTCAAAAAAAAAAAAAAAGAAACTTGTATTTAAGTAAAGTAAAAGTTTCATTTCTTTTTAAGTTGCCTGAATGTGGTTTAAGATATTTTGCATTTGAGTCAGAGTTTTCTACTAAAACTTTCACAGGTTCTACTTATAAATTTGCCACTATTCTAATTCTTGCAAGTATAGAAACAAATATTTATACACGTCTGGTTGACTTGTTGCACAGAAATACTCACTAATACAGTAAAAGAAATTGAACCTTTAAGCTGGTATATGTATATATTGTCTAGATTCATCTTGGAATCTGAGATTGAAAAAAAAAGAGTCTTAATACCCTAAATTACATTTAAAGAAAATGTATAGCAATGAGGTGAATCCTGAAAGGCTTAGTCTAGACAAAGCCTGATCTGTTTCTTTCATTCTGCCCCAGACACTAACCTGACAAGGCAAAAAATAATTTTCGCTCTATGACATTTCATGTCCTTTATGGAGGTTGCTAAAAATGGTACTAAATACTGCTATTAGTGTTGCATATATATTTGAAACAATAAAAATTATGAGAGAACAAAGCCCACTCCAACAATATTTTAAAAAAATGCCCTCGGGATTGGGACAAGATGGCCAACTAGGCAAAGCCAGGAAGAGCTTCTCCCACCAAGAGAGATCTGAGTATCTAGTAGACCAGCATACTCCAAGCCTATCTTCTGAGAGGATGCACTGAGAGAAAATCACCGATTTTCTGAGAGTGGGTGGAGAGATGATGCAGAACCAGGGTTGAAGAGCGAAGAAGCTAGGAACCCTGCACAGGGTTGTGGAGTGCTGGGACTCATTCATGGCCCTGAACAGCTCCTAAGGAAGGGGTGAGTAAAGTAACTGTGGAATGGCCCACTCTCACCACAAACCGCTGGGATCCTAGTGGCAGGAGATCCCATAGTCCTCCTGGATATTTGAGAAGCCAGGGGGAACTGCCTGGAGAGCTGGCAGAGACAGAACTTAGGTCTACATGGAGCCCAGGGGGTATGGTGTGGGGAAAGCTGCAAAGGAACACGGCCATAGGCGCCCACCCACCAAGGCTCTTCATACTCCTCTAGGTGGCTCTGACCTTTGCTAACTGCCATATTTGGAGAGAGCAGGGCTGTGTTTCCCATGGGACTGGGGTGAGTCTGAGCTGCATGTCCCATTGTCTACTGGCCCCTTCCAAGGTCCCTGTTTGGCCACTCCCATGGGAGCAGGCACACAGTGTAGCTTCCACTATTCTGTTGGAATGCTTTTGCGGGCGACTGTCACCATAGTGCTTTTACCAGTGGCCCCCACCATCCTGCCAGAACACTTTCAACAGTGGCCCCTGAGGAAGTGCTTTTGCCAGTAGCCTGATGGAGAGGTTTTGCCAGCAGCCTGGGAGCACCTTGGTCCACCCAGTGCAGCTGGTGGTCGACCTCAAGAGGCCAGAGGAAAAAGCCAGGGGCCCAGTCCCAGCCCCTTGGGAGTTACAGGACACAGCCCAGGAGTGCCAAGCTGAACCTTGGTTCTCTGAAGACATCCAGAAAGGAAGCCAATTGACTATACCCAACTTATACCACAGTCAAACCCTGAAGGGAAATCAAAAACATAAAAACAAAAAGCACCATCCAAAAGTCAGCAACTTCAAAGGATAAAGGAATATCAGCCCTCACAGATGAGAAAGAACCAATGCAAGAACTCTAGCAACTCTAAAAACCACAGTGTCTTCTTACCTCCAGACAACTACAATAGGTTCCCAGCAATGGTTCTTAACCAGACTGAAATGACAGACTTCGGATTTAGAATCTGAATAGCAAGGAAGCTCAGTGAGATACAGGAGAAAGTGAAACCCAGTTTAAGGAAAACAGTAAAACAATCCAAGAGTTGAAAGATAACACAGCCATTTTAAGAAAGAACCAAACTGAACCTCTGGAATTTAAAAATTCACTCTAGAAATTTCTTTCTTTTTCTTTTCTTTTTTTTTTTTTTGAGATGGGAGTCTTGCTCTGTTGCCCAGGCTGGAGTGCAGTGGCATGATCTTGGCTCATTGCAACCTCCGCCTCCCAGGTTCAAGCGATTCTCCTGCCTCAGCCTACCTAGTGGCTGGGACTACAGGTGTGCACCAACATGCCCGGCTAATTTTTCTATTTTTAGCAGAGACGGGGTTTCACCATGTTGGCCGGGCTGGTCCCGAACTCCTGACCTCAAGTGATCTGCCTGCCTTGGCCTCCCGAAGTGCTGGGATTACAGGTGAGAGCCACCACTCCCAGCCTAGGAATTTCATAATGCAATTGGAAGCATTAACAACAGAATAGACCAAACCAAGGAAAGAATCTCAGAACTCGAAGAGCACTCCTTCAAATTAAGAGAGACAAACATTAAAGAAAAAAATTTTAAAAATGAGCAAAACCTTTGATAAATATGGGATTATGTAAAGAGACTAAACCTATGACTCATTGGTGTTACTGCAAGAAAAGGAGACAGAGTAAGCAACTTGGAAAACATATTTGAGGATACGATCCACAAAAATTATCCCAATCTTGCTACAGAAGTTGATGTGCAAACTCAAGAAATTCAGACTCCCCACAAGATACTATACAAGATGAGCATCCCCAAGACACTTAATCGTCACATTCTCCAAGGTCAATGCAAAAGAAAAAAATCTTAAATGGAGCTTGAGAAAAGGGGCAGTAAAGGGAACCTCATCAGGCTAACAGTGGACCTTTCAGTAGAAGGCTAACAAGCCAGAAGAGGCTGGGGGCCTATTTTTAGCATCCTTAAAGAAAAGAAATTCCAACTAAGAATTTCATGTCCCACCAAACTAAGCTTCATAAGTAAAGGAAACAGAAAATCCTTTCAGACAAGCAAAGACTAAGGAATTCACTATCATCAGACTTGCCTTACAAGAGGTCCTTTAAGGAGTGCTACATGTGGAAATGAAAGAAAAATAACTGCCACCACAAAAACACACTTAAGTGTATAGTCCACTGACACTATAAAGCAACTATACAATGAAGTCTACATAACAAGCAGCTAACAACATGATGACAGGATTAAATCCTCACACATCAATAGTAACCTTGAATGTAAACAGGCAAAAAAGGCAAAGTGATAAGCTGGACAAAGAAGCAAGACCCAACTGTCTGCTGTCTTCAAGAGAACCATCTCACATGTAACAACATACTAGGTGCAAAGTAAAGGTAAGGAGCAAGATTTATCAAGCAAATGGAAAACAAAAAAGAACAAAGGTTGCTAGTCTTATATTAGATACAACAGACTATAACAATGGTCAAAAAGGACAAAGAAGGGCATTACATAATGATAAAGGGTTCAATTCATCCAGAAGACTTAACTATCCTAAAGATACATGCACCCAACATTGGAGCATCTAGATTAAGAAAACAAGTTCTTAGAGACCTACAAAGAGACTTAGATAACTACATAATGGAAGACTTCAACACCCCACTGATAGTGTCAGGCAGATCACTGAGGCAGAAAACTAACAAAAATGTTCTGGACTTAAACTCAACATTTGACAAACTAGATCCAACAGACATCTACAGAATACTTCATTCAACAACACAAGAATATACATTCTTTTCATTGGCACAAGGCACATTCTCTAAGATCAACCACATGCTTGGGCATAAAGCAAGTGCCAACATATTCAAAAAAATTGAAATCATACCAACCATAGCCTCAGACTACAGTACAATAAAACTAGAAATCAATACCAAGAAGGTTTCTCAAAACCACACAATTATATGGAACTTAAACAACTTTCTTCCAAATGACTTTTGGGTAAAGAATGAAATTATGACACAAATCAAAAAATGATTTAAAACTAAGGAAAACAGAGACACAACATATCAGACTCAATACCTATGTCAAGAAGTTAGAAAGAGCTCAAATTAACAACCTAACATCATACCTGGAGGAACTAGAAAAACAAAAGGAAACCAACCCCAAAGCTAGCAGAAAAAAAGAAATAACCAAAATCAGAGCAGAAGTGAATGAAATTGAGATGTGAAAATGCATACAAAAAAGCAATGAACCAAAAGTTGGTTCTTTGAAAGAAAAAACAAGATCGATAGACTGGTAGCTAGATTAACAAATAAAACAAGAGAAAAGATCCAAATAATCACAATCAGAAATTACAAAGGTGACATACAACTGACTCCACAGAAATACAAAAAATCCTCAAAGACTAACACTTATATGCACACAAACTAGAAAACCTAAAAGAAATGGATAAATTCCTGGAAACACAACCTCTGAAGATTGAATGAGGAAGAAACTGAATCCCTAAAAAGACCAATAATGAGTTCCAAAACTGAATCAGTAATAAACAACCTACCAACCCAAAAAAGCCTTGGAATAGGTGGATTTCACAGTTGAATTCTACCATATGTACGAAAAAGAGCTAGTACCAATCCTACTGAAAATATTCCGAAAAATCGAGAAAGAAAAGACTCCTCCCTAACTCATTCCATGAAGCCAACATCATTCTGATTCCAAAAACTAGCAGAGACACAATGAAAGAACAGAACTACAGGTCAATATACCTGATGAACAGACACAAAAATTCTCAACAAAATATTAGCTAACTGAATCCAGCAGCATATCAGAAAGTTAATTCACCACAATCAAGTAGACTTTATTCCTGAGATGCAAGGTTGGTTCACCAGATGCAAATCAATAAATGTGATTCACCACATAAACAAAATTAAAAACAGAAAACCATATGATCATCTCAAAAGATACAAAAAAGGCTTTTGATAAAATTCAACATCCTTTCATGTTAAAAGCCCTCAACAAATTAGGCACTGAAAGAACATATCTCAAAACAGTAAGAGTCATCTATGGCAAACCCACAGCAACATCATTCTAAATGGGCAAAAGTTAGAAGTATTCCCTTACAGAACTGGAACAGGACAAGGATGCCCACTCTAACCACTCCTATTCAACATAATACTTACTGGAGGTCCCAGCCAGAGCAATCAGACACAAGAAAGAAATAAAAGGCATTCAAATAGAAAGAGGAAGTCAAACCATCTCTCTTCAGACTATATGATGTTATGTCTAGAAAACCCCATAGTCTCTGACCCAAAGCCCCTAGATCTGATAAACAACTTCAGCAAAGTCTCAGGATACAAAATCAATGTACAAAAATCAACAGCATTTCTATACACCAATAACACTCAAACTGAGAGCCAAATCAAGAACACAATTCCATTTACAATAGCCACAAAAAGAAAAAAATATCTAGGGATACAGCTAATCAAGGAGGTAAAAGATCTCTACTATGAGAATTACAAGCCGGGCACGGTGGCTCACGCCTGTAATCCCAGCACTTTGGGAGGCGGAGGTGGGTGGATCACGAGGTCAGGAAATCGAGACCATCCTGGCTAACACAGTGAAACCCCGTGTCTACTAAAAATACAAAAAATTAGCTGGGCGTGGTGGCATACGCCTGTACTCCCAGCTACTCGGGAGACTGAGGCAGGAGAATCGCTTGAACCCGGGAGGTGGAGGTTGCAATGAGCCGAGATCGCGCCACTGCACTCCAGCCTGAAGACAGAGCAAGACTCTTGTCTCCAAAAAAAAAAAAAAAAAAAAAAAAAAAAAAATTAAAAAAGAAAAGAGAATTACAAAAATTGCTCAAAGTAATCAGAGATGACACAAACAAATGGAAAAGCATTCCATGCTCATGGATTGGAAGAATCAATACTGTTAAATGTCCATATTGTCCAAACCAACCTACAGATTCAATACTATTCTTATCAAACTACCAATGACATTCTTCAAAGAATTAGAAAAAACCATTCTAAAATTCATATGGAACAACAACAACAACAACAACAACAACAACAGCCCAAAAAGCTAAAGCAATTCTAAGCAAAAAGAACAAAGCTGAAGGCATCACACTACCTGACTTCAAACTATACTACAAGACTACAGTAACCAAAAAATAGCATGGTACTGGTACAAAAACAGATACCAATGGAACAGGAAGAACCAATGGAACAGTATAGAGAGCCCAGAAATAATGCCTCACACCTACTACCATCTGATCTTTGACAAAGCTGACAAAAACAAGCAATGGGGAAAAGGCTCCCTATTCAATATGCTGCTAGGATAACTGGATAGCCATATACAGAAGATTAAAACTGGACCCCTTCCTTACACTGTATACAAAAATCAACTCAAGATGGATTAAAGACTTAAATGCAAAACCTAAAACTATAAAAACCCTGAAAGATAACCTAGGATATACCATTCTGGACACAGGCCCTGGCAAAGACTTCATGATGAAGACTCCAAAAGCAGTTGCAACAAAAACAAAAACTGACAAACAGGACCTAATTAGAGAGCTTCTGCACAGCAAAAGAAACTATCAGCAGAATAAACTAACATTCCTAGAGAATGGGAGAAAATATTTTCAAACTATGTATCTGAAAAAAGTCTAATATCTAGAATCTATAAGAAACTTAAATTTACAGGCAAAAAACAACCCCATTAAAAAGTGGGCAAAGGACATGAACAGACACTTCTCAAGAAAAGAAATACACATGGCCAACAAGCATTTGAAAAACGGCCAATATCACTAATTGCCAGAGAAATGCAAATCAAAACTGCAATGAGATACCATCTCACACCAGTCAGAATGGCTAAGTCAAAATATAACAGATGTTAGCAAGGTTGCAGAGAAAAGGGAATGCTTATACACTTGGTAGGAATGTAAGTTCAGCCACTGTGGAAAGCAGCTTGGAGATTTCTCAAAGATCTTGAAACAGAACTACCACTGAACCCAGCAATCCCATTACTGAGCATATACCCAAAGGAAAATAAATTGTTCTACCAAAAAGACACATGTATGTTCATCCCAGCAGTATACACTATAGTGAAGACATGGAATCAACCTATGTGCCTGTCAACAGTGGATTGGATAAAGAAAATGTGGTACATATATGCTATGGAATACTACACAGTGATTTTTAAAAAACAGTGAAATTATGTCCTTGGCAGCAACATGAATGCAGCTGGAGACCATTAAGTGAATTAATCCAGGAACAGAAAACCAAATACTGCATGTTCTCACTTGTAAGTGGGAGGTAAACACTGAATACACCTAGACACAAAGATGGGAACAATCGACACTGAGCATTACCAGAGTGGGGAGGGTGGGAGAGGGGTGACGGTTGAAAAACCAGTGGGTACTCTGCTCACTAACTGGGTGACAGGATCATTTATACACCAAACCTCAGTGACACACAATATACCCATGTAACAAACCTGCACAAGTACCCTCTGAACCCAAAAGTCAAAAAACAAACAAAAAGAATGGACTTAAAGGATGAAGAAAGTTTGAATCCACCATTTTTTACTTGTGTGATCTGTGTAGGTCATTTTGTATTATGGAGCCTTAGTTTCAATTATCAAGAAAGGGTAATAACTTACATCCTGATATGACAGGGTGAAAAATACTTCTGTAAGCTTTCTAAGCTTATATAGTGCATCATATTCAATATTACCTACTGATAATGCTAACCATAGACTTCTGCATTATCAATATGCTAAGTCAATGATTTTCAAATATATTTAACAAACAACTGGTTCTACAAAAAGTCTATATAAATTTCTATAAATGCGGCTATGTGTTTTATGTCTGCTCTACCAATCTGTGGTTCAACTCTAACTGTGCAACAGGGTTTGGGGAAAACAACACAATGGATTCCTGCTCTTCTGCAGCTGAAAGCCTTTCAATTAGACCATTTTTGTTTCAGTAAAATAAAAGCAAACAAAATTTAAATGGTTTTTGGTTTCACTACCACCACAGAAACCCACATCAAATTGTCAATAGATCAAATAAAGATGAATTTGAATAATTTTTATTAATTTAATATGCCATCTAATTTTTACCCTTTAGAGAACTATACTCTGACTACTATACTAGCTACCTTTCTGTGCTTTGAACTCACCTTAAGCTTGTTCCAGCTTCAGGCTCCCTGCACTTGCTCTTCCCTTACACAGCACTCTGCTCTCCTCTTCTTATAGCTCGTTCCTTCTTGTGGTTCTTGTCAATACCATCTCCTCAGGGAGATCTTTGCTGCCCAACCTTATGTTACCAAAAGTTGTCTGTACTCCCATTGCTCTATATCACATACGTCTATTGTTTTCTTTATATAGTTCTGACTGTTCGAAATTTTGTTACTTGTTTGCATGATTACTGTCTAGCTCCTCACTAAGATGTAGACCTTCATGTCTTATTAACTGTAATCAACAAGAATAAAAACACCACCATTCTCCTAGTTAATTCAGAACTAGTCTGTTTACTTCTCTTGGAACTCTTTTACATATGTTCCCAAATTATGGACTATTCTGAGAATTAGGAGAAATGCTTACCTGTTGTTTGTTACTTTGGCAGGCTGCACTCAAATGCTTAAACCATAACATTGCATTCATTCTATTGCCAGCTTGAAACTTGTACGAATTTCCTAAAATTATCCAAAATAAGGGGGAAATATTAAAAATGTAAGGACAATGACACATAATAATTCTGCCAGATAATAATGAGCAAATTAAACATGACTAGAGTTTTCAGTTTTAGAATTCTATTCAACACCTCCATTTTATTGTATTTCCTATTTTTATTGTATTTCCAATACAATAAAGAGTTCTCGATGCAACACATTTACATGCTATCATATATTCAGAAAGTCACTTTTGCTGCTTATGAATTAGAAGAAATAATTTTGTCTCCTTAAATATTCTTTAGAATGAAATACACCTACATAAAATAACTGTGTGGCATCTCTAGATCTGTGTGGATAAGACTGCAGAATATTGGTTCTGAATACTTACTACTTAGATGATCTAAATATTAGATTTTTTTTTTTTTTGAGATGGAGTCTCGCTCTGTCGCCCAGGCTGGAGTGCAGTGGCACAATCTCAGCTTTATGAGATTCTCGTGTCTCGGCCTCCCAATAAGCTGGGATTACAGGTGTGCACCACCATGCCCAGCTAAGTTTTTTGTATTTTTAGTAGAGACAGGGTTTCACCAAGTTGGCTAGGCTGGTCTCGAACTCCTGACCTCAAGTGATGTGCCTGCCTTGGCTTCCCAAAGTGCTGGGATTGCAGGCATGAGCCCCCACACCTGGCCTAAATATTAGTAGATGTTAATGTTAAGTTTTAACATGCCAGAATGCTTCAATATGTTTAATACTTAAACACTAGCTATTCAGTATAATTAAGGATTAGTCATATAACATTGATAGACTATGCTTTTAGTCTTTAGTTACAAGATATTTGTCAATATTATTACAGATTTCCGGTTCTGTTGAGGGCTCTTGGGGAAAGTCTAGGAGGCAATTTTCTCTCTTTGAAGAAATTAGATATTCATTTGTGCTGTGTGTATTTTGTAATTTCTATATTGACTTTAATTCAAGACTGACATATAATGAGGATATTTTAAATGGTTATATGTATTAAGGTGAGAAAACAAATTGAGAAAAGAAAGGAACCATGTACTACAGGCTGCTCTAAATTAAGCTTTATTTCCTTTTTTCATTGACCTAAGTTCTTTTTATTTCACAATTTGTGCTGAATTCTATTCTTTCCTTAATAACTGCATTCAATGGCTCAAGAGCCTAACTATATTTAAGCATTATTCAGCTTTTCCTTGAGATTCTAACACTCAAAATAACTTTTTCACTTTCCGAAGTAATTGTTTCTTCACCAAATGTTTAGTCAAGTAACACTGTTACACTTGCTGAACTCAGACACAGACATTAGGTCAATGTGAAAAAAAGCCATATCTACAATTAAGCTGGCCACAGCTACAATTTACATACTCACCCCTCCCCCGCAAAAAACCATTAGTATAGATAGACTTCATAAAATTTTGGCTACCTGAAGTAGTTCTATTAGGCATGCTAAGAGAAACTGAAGAAAACAAAGAATCTGTTAACTAAATCCAATGAAAATGCTCTCGTCTTGAAATGTAATTTCATGAATTATGCCTTTGATATGGGAAGGAGGCTGGGGCTTTGAATTCAAAATTTTGAGTAGGCTTCTATACACCAACAATGACCAAACAGAGAATCAAATCAAGAATTCAACGCCTTTTATAATAGCTGCAAAACAAAACAAAACAAAACAAAAAAACCACTTAGGAATATACCTAACAAAGGAGTCGAAAGAGCTCTACAAGGAAACTACAAAACACTGCTGAAAAAAATCACTGATGACACAAATAAATGGAAACACATCCCATGCTCATGGATGGGTAGAATCAATATTGGGAAAATGACTATACTGCCAAAAGCAAAATCTACAAATTCAATGCAATCGCCATCAAAATACCAATATCATTCTTCACAAAATTAGAAAAAACAATTCTAAAATTCACACACAATCAAAAAAGAGCCCACCACAGCCAAAGCAAGACTAAGTGAAAAGAACAAATCTGGAGGCATCACACTACCTGATTTCAAACTATACCGTAAGGCCACAGTCACCAAAACAGCATGGTACTGGTATGAAAATAGGCACATAGACCAATGGAATAGAATAGAGAACTCTGAAGTAAACCCAAATACTTACAGCCAACTGATCTTTAACAAAGCAAACAAAAACATAAAGTGGGGAAAGGACACCCTTTTTAACTAACGGTGCTGGGATAATTGGCTAGCCGCATGTAGGAGAATGAAACTGGATCCTCATCTCTCACCTTATACAAAAATCAACTCAAGATGAATTAAGGACTTAAATCTAAGACCTGAAACTATAAAAATTCTAGAAGACAACATTGGAAAACTCTTCTAGACATTGGCTTAGGCAAGGATTTCATGACCAAAAACCCAAAAGCAAATGCAATAAAAACAAAGATAAATAGTTGGGACCTAATTAAACTAAAGAGCGTTTGCACAGCAAAAGCAACAGTCAGCAGAGTAAACAGACAACCCACAGAGTGGGAGAAAATCTTCACAATCTATACATCTGACAAAGGACTAACATCTAGAATCTACAATGAACTCAAAACGAATCAGTAAGAAAAAAACCAATCCCATTGAAAAGTGGGCTAAGGATATGAATAGACAATTCTCAAAAGAAGATACACAAATGGCCAACAAACAAATGAAAAAATGCTCCATATCACTAATGATCAGGGAAATGCAAATCAAAACTACAATGAGATACTACCTTACTCCTGCAAGAATGGCCATAATAAAAAAAATAAAAAAACAGTAGATGTTGGCATGGATGTGGTAAACATGCAACACTTCTACACTGCTGGTGGGAATGTAAACTAGTACAGCCACTATGGAATACAGTGTGGAGATTCCCTGAGGAACTAAAAGTAGAACTACCATTTGATCCAGCAATCCCACTACTGGGTATCTACCCAGAGGAAAAGAAGTCATTATATGAAAAAGATACTTGCATGCGCATGTTCACAGCAGCACGATTCACAATTGCAAAATCGTGGAACCAACCCAAATGCCCATCAATCAACGAGTGGATAAAGAAACTGTGGTATATATATGTGATAGAATACTACACAGCCATAAAAAGGAATGAATTAACAGCATTTGCAGTGACCTGGATAAGATTATAGAGACTATTATTCTAAGTGAAGTAGCTGAGGAATGGAAAACCAAACATCATATGTTCTCACTGATACGTGGGAGCTAAGCTATGAGGATGCAAAAGCATAAGAATGATACAATGGACTTTGGGGACTTGGGGAGAAAAGTGAGAAGGGGGATGAGGGTAAAAAGACTACAAACAGAGTGCAGTGTATGCTGCTCGGGTGATGGGTGCACCAAAATCTCACAAATCACCACTAAACAACTTACTCATGTAACCAGATACCACCTGTACCCCAATAACTTATGGGAAAAAAATGTTGAGTAGGGTGTATTTATTCTGTAAATCAATCTACTTAATCTAAAAAGAAGACATTTTGGTATTATTTTTTCCTGCCTCCAACATATTTGCTTACTTGTTTACTTAAAACACTGAAACATCATAAAAGTGGGATATCTGTTGATACAAAATAGTATCTGAATAAACAGAGGTCAAAATATAGTTGTGAAGTCAATAAAAGGTAACATAGTATTCCAGTTGTGAACTGCTGAAAGTATCTTTCTGGTACTTGTCAACAGCTAGCAGTTGTTATGATGGAAGAAAAGCAACCACTTGGGGATATTTTCTGATGAGCCTTGAGGTATCCACTATAGTCACAGGTAGAGTAAGAACATATGATGTGATTATACATGGCCCATCCTCCAATTTCTCATATCTACTTTATAAACTCCAATGGTCAATAGCCAGTTATTTTATTCATAATTGTCTCTCTATATACTGTATGTAAAATATTATAATTAACTTGGAAAGTGATCTGAGCCAAATATATTCAGAAAGTCACTGTTTTGCTGCTTATGGATTTAAAGAAATAATTTTGTTCTTAAATATTCTTTAGAATAAAATACATCTAAATAAATACAATAATTGTGTGGCATCTCTAGATCTGTGTGGATAAGACTGCAGAATACTGGTTCTGAATAATTTAATTAAAAGTGATAGAATAAATATTTAAAGGAAAACTCTGCCACTTTCAGAACTTAAGAATAACAATCCATTTCAAGGTATTGATGAAGGAAGCAGTATGGCCTATATGGCAAGTCTCTAAAAATTTGAAGTAACAATGGGGTATATATTCTCAAATTCCCTCCCTCCTTTCCTAGTTAGGTCTCTAGGGATTAGCTGGGCTTTTAATTTTCAAGCATATATGCCCATGGAGCAAAGAAAATAAGCTCCACAAATATTATTAAAATACATAATGGGACAGAAGTATTTCCCAATAGATAAAACTACACAAATACTTTCTCTCTTGAGTATTCCAGTGAAACTAGGTTTTGGCTCATCAAGTTCTTCATGTATGCATAAAACATTATATATATGACAAGTATACACACACACATACATACATACATATACACAAACACATACATATACGCAGTATCGTAAGCCCCAGTTATTCTAACAATTCACCTTTCTCAGAGTCAGTCAGCAGGAAGAGATCAGGATGTTCAGGGTCATCAGCCATCATCACCATCCATCCTACCACAGATACGTTCTTATTGGATGTTGATTTGAACTGAGAGAAAAAAAGATAATTAGTGGAAACAGAAAATTTATGGTTTATTCTAGCAAAACTTCAGTGTTAGGGAGTGTATTTTCAGTTTCTCCTAATGAAAGATGAGATTTGTGACTTCATGCTGGTCTCAGCCAGCCTGGGGCCTTTTACTGCTGAATTTCATCCTAGGCATGCCTTCTTCAGATAATCTCCTACTTTCCAGACCTTCCCAGCTTCAACTCTGCATCAAAACCTAACTGATCTATTCCCTATTCCCAGAGAGCATGTTTGTGAATATGATACATTAATCTGTTGTTTTTTTTCTGAATTACTGTACTACTCCTTATAGGAAGGACATTTGCATTTTAGTAGCTATGCTGTCTTAAATCTGATGATGTAATAAATCAGCAGTGCTATCAGAGAGTTCTTTTTTTTTTTTGAGACAGTCTCACTCTGTTGCCCAGTCTGTGGTGCAGTGGTGTGATCTCAGCTCCCTGCAACCAGATAATTCTTAATGACAATATTCTTACTTGTATTTTTCAAAAAAGAAGGGTATTCTTAGCATGTCTATTACTTTTGTAGTTAACCATTCTTTTATTATTATTTTAGCTACAACTTCTTTTCTTAATTCTGAGAAAGGGCAGTTATAAAAGAAGAACAGGTTGGCTTAAGCTAGTGCTTAAGACTATATGTGAAGCCATTCAGGTATTGTTTAAAAATGAAACAGTGCATTGTATAAGGACGTGTACATGGTAAAACACTAAAGAAAAACAAGGCGACAATTAACAAGAAATTCAGGACAGCAAGAAGCTGTGGATATGGTTAACAGGAAAGAAGTGGATGCCTCTGGGAAGGCTTTGACGGTTCTAGTAACATTCTGTTCCTCACACTGGGTGGAGAGTATACAGGTGTTCATTTTATTTATTATGCTTTAAAATGTACATGTACACTACCTATCTTCTTTTGTATGTATGATATGCTTCACGATTAAAGGATGGGAAAAAGAATGAACATGGCACATTTATAACAACATGAAATTGAAATATGAAAGCTAAAGAAATCAGTAAGTTTTACTACTGCGAAGAATGAAATTGGCCCTACCACAGGACTGCTGATTTGACAGCTCATAATGTACTTCGACATGAATACTATGATCTTCTAATACTCTTTTCTTAAGCCTAAAAACTTCCACCTCAATTCCCTTTTTCAAAAAGTAAAAAGTAACTCAAGCAACATAAACTGCTTCAGAAACAGGGATGAAACTAGAGTGCAAATGCCCTTTAACCACCAGCGAATCCCATCACATTCCCCAGATATAATCATCACTTGAGGTGACAACCTCCAGACCTTATTCTATGCATTTATTATATCAGAGGTTTGTGTCATTGCTGCTGTTGGTTTTTACATATTAATGGGGGATATATTTACACTCTGACTTGTGTTTTTCATCTATCAGTAACCATTTCCTTATTGATAAGTATTTTGGGTATTTCCAGATTTCTGTTGTCATAAATATTATAGAAATATTCTTCTACAGATAATCTTTGTGCACTTGTTCAAAAATTTCAGTAGGACAGATTCTCAGATGAGGAATTTCTGGTTATTACCAAGCTAAATACTGACTCGGACTGGCCACCACAAAAACAATAACAATTTAGATTTTTACCAGCCATGGATGACAGTCTGTTTCCCCATATCATGACCAATGCTATGTCATCAATCTTTTAAATTTTTGTCTAATGGCAGGAAAGTGTCTCCCTTAATTTGCATTTTTAAATAGTAAGTGAGGTTGATCACTCTACCCACACAAACTGTTCTTCATAGGCAAAAAAATATATACTTTATAGAATACTAAAATAAGGTATACAGACTTCCATATGTCCCACTTCTGGGTTTATTGCCATGAACAGGTATATTTTAATCTATGATTTTTTTTCTCCTCCAGCTTTTTATTTTGAAAAAATTCAAACTGTACAGAAGTTGAGAATGCCACAATGATTAGCCATATATCCTTAATCTACATTTTTGTGTTTGTTTGATCTTTCTGAACATTCAAATGCAAATTGCAGACATCATAACATTGAACCCTAAATATTTCAACATGTATCTTTTAATAACAAGAATATATTCCTATACAATCACAACGTAATTGTCATTTCTAAGAAATTGAAGAGACAACCACATAAAGTCCATGTTACATTTTCTTAAGTTGTTCCAATAATAACCTTTATAGCTTTTTAAATTTTTTCCCCAATATAACTCCAGGATTCAACTAAAAAACATACATTGCATTTAGTTGTCAAGTCTCCTTTAATCTAGAACAGTCCTCCTGTCCCCCTGCCCTTACTCCACCTGCCAAATTTTGGTCTTTTTAAGAATCTAGGCCAGCTGTCTCATAGAATGACCCACAATTTGGATTTGATTATTTCCTCATAAGATTCAGGTTAAATATTTTGGCAAAAAAAACAAAACAAACCAAAACCAAAACCAAAACCAAAACCAAAACACAACAATACAGGTGGTGCTATGTTTAAATGCTGATTTTAATCCTTTATCGGTTGCTTACATATAGCAGATATTTTCCTCCAATTTATTTGTATTCTAACTTTATTTGAAAACGATTAAAATTTTTTTCTTCCATTTAGTTCTGTGCCATATCTTTTCTATCTCAAAATTAATACCAAATATAGACCTGTCTCTATACCCTCTATCCTGTTCCTCAAATTTATTCTTTAATTCTATTTTAATTTAATTAGAAAAGATGAGAAATGCGGTCAATTTCCTTGGTACTCAATAAGATTTTCTCACAACTCGCTATGCTTTAATTTCCAAACATTTTGCATACATTACCTATCAGAAACCTCATATAATTAAAAATCCAAAGTATAACATACTAGTAACTTTATGCACAAGCAACAATGCAAAGCACAAAACAATATTTAACATATCCATTAGATGACAAATTCAGTTATAACTTCTCTAATTTGGACTTTTTCTAATTGAAACTAAGAAAAAACAAAAAACAAAAAAACCATTTTATTTTGAATAATGACTTTTCTACAATAGTCAGCTAAGTGAAATCTATCCAGCAAGTATCTCAATGTGGCTATGTGAAAAGTTACTTTCTATATGAAGCTAAGGATTTAATTGAACTGAATGAATCCAACCTTTTTCTCACTTTGAGAACAGCAGTACTAACTCTACAAATTGTTCTAGCAAAACTAATCTGTGTAAATGTTGTAGGGTATATAGGCATTATTGTCAATTTGACCAGAATACAAAAAATAAATATTCACCGAAGAAATCTCCATGATCCTTCACTCAAGTCCTTTATCTCAATGCAAGAGCTATCTTAACAATTATATAATAATAGTGAGCAAAAAAGCTAGTGCTTAAGAATATATATGATCCCACTGAGGTACAGTCAAAAAATGAAACCATGGATTAATTAGGGAAACATATATGCTAACACTATGAAGAAAAGCAAGACAATGAGTCATGATGATCAGGAGGGTGGCAGGTGGTGGGTATGGCTGATAAAGAAAGGCAATGCTATCTTATGGTACTTCCCACATTCATTTAAACCAAAAATGTTCTTTTCTATACTTGTGGTTTGATTAAAGGGCTAAAACTGTGAGAATAAAGAAGAGTTTCTCTGAATTACTCTGAATTATACAGTATCATTTGGTTAAGTTTTAAGTAGAAAAAGGACTTAAATTTTTCTTCACTGGCTTACCTTTCCTCAGTAGGATAAACCACGTAATTTTTCTCCCCCAAAACATGTGACTTAGAAATAAAATTCCTCTCAGATTTTATTAATGCAACATAGAAAATCATTCTTCCTTTCAAAGATTCTATCACTGGTATGTAAAAACAAAACAGCATGCAAAAAAGATTTACAGGAAAATTCTACAGGGCGAAAAGAGGCTTCTTTTAAGTAATATGAAGCACAAGAAAGTGACTGCAGTAACTGTTGTAATTGATCATTCCTCTTCATTGTTGGGAAGAATCACTGAACCAGAGATTGAGGTGGAAAGAACTTTAGATGTTGGTCCCACATTTCCACATTTTGCTGATTAGGAAAGGAAACTCCAAGGCAATAGTTTTGAACAATATTGAACAGGAAACTCCAGATTTGAGAAAGCTTTGATGTCAAAATAGATAAGCGTAATGTGCAGTTTTGACATTTGCAATGGAAAAATGGTATTTAAAAAAGAAATAAATGTAAAAACTTTTGGACTAGAAGATAGGAAAAAACAAGGCAAACCCAAAAAACCTTTGTATCCCATTAGGACTGCTTTCTTTATAACCATGAACAGTCTGGGAAACCACGCTAAAAATGTAGAGAACAAATACTTACATGTTTTCTTTCGGTAGCCTTTAGAGATTTGGCAGCATAGTAAAAAAGCTGTGTCCCACACAAAGCTGCCCAATATTTTGTCCAAGATGCTACCTGGATAGGACAAACACAGGAATATACTATTACAATGCTCCTGGCTTCTTAGTTTCTTTACATTCTAAGTGCCAATGATCAAGTCCACTTCACTTCAACCAAAGTCCTAACCTCACAGTTGAGCTGTATCCCTTCTGAAATCTTAATCTCAAATACTCCTGTCACTTCCATCTAACTACCTGTTTGTAGACCCACATACTCAGTCTTTCCTCCAGCTACAAAAGAATAGTTAACCCCGATTCTATCTAAAGGCAAACTCAACTCTCTTTTTATGCCCTAGATTCCAACTCTCTCTCACTTTTTAAAGAAGTTTGCTTTACAGTCCCACCAACAGTGTAAAAGTGTTCCTATTTCTCCACATCCTCTCCAGCACCTGTTGTTTCCTGACTTTTTAATGACTGCCATTCTAACTGGTGTGAGATGGTATCTCATTGTGGTTTTGATTTGCATTTCTCTGATGGCCAGTGATGATGAGCATTTTTTCATGTGTTTTTTGGCTGCATAAATGTCTTCTTTTGAGAAGTGTCTGTTCATGTCCTTTGCCCACTTTTTGATGGGGTTGTTTGCTTTTTACTTGTAAATTTGTTGGTGGGACTGTAAACTAATTCAACCATTGTGGAAGTCAGTGTGGCAATTCCTCAGGGATCTAGAACTGGAAATACCATTTGACCCAACCATCCCATTACTGGGTATATACCCAAAGGACTATAAATCATGCTGCTATAAAGACACATGCACACGTATGTTTATTGCGGCATTATTCACAATAGCAAAGACTTGGAACCAACCCAAATGTCCAACAATGATAGACCGGATTAAGAAAATGTGGCACATATACACCATGGAATACTATGCAGCCATAAAAATGATGAGTTCATGTCCTTTGTAGGGACATGGATGAAATTGGAAATCATCATTCTCAGTAAACTATCGCAAGAACAAAAAACCAAACACCGCATATTCTCACTCATAGGTGGGAATTGAACAATGAGATCACATGGACACAGGAAGGGGAATATCACACTCTGGGGACTGTTGTGGGGTGGGGGGAGGGATAGCATGGGGAGATATACCTAATGCTAGATGACGAGTTAGTGGGTGCAGCGCACCAGCATGGCACATGTATACATATGTAACTAACCTGCACAATGTGCACATGTACCCTAAAACTTAAAGTATAATTAAAAAAAAAAAAGAAAAAGAAAATAAAGAAGTTTGCTTTTGCAATTAACTCCATTGCTTCTCAATCTCTCTCCCTCTACCACCATTATACAAATGAACCTTAATAGTACTCCCACCTTTAAAATCCCTCCTTTGACCCATCTCCTCACTCCCCAGACACCAACCAATTTCTCTTCTCCTTTTCACAGCATAACTTCTTGCAAGCGTGTCTCTAAATCTTGCCTCTACTTCTTCTGTTTTGCCCATTTTCTACTTAACTCATTTCATTTGGCTTTTGGGCCATCAAGGTCACTGATGATTGTAATTTTAGCAAAGCCTCTGTCCTTATCATAGCCAGCCTCTTAATAGCATCTGACCCAGCTGGCCACTCTTTGCTTTTTGAAGTACTGTAACTGCTAGGCTTCTGGGATAACAGTTTCTTAGTTTTCCTTTATACTCTTCTTTGTGGGAGACCTTTAATGCTACAGAGCCCCATCTCCAACCTTGTTTTCTTCTCTAGCTATACTTTCTTCTTAGATAATCTATCATCCAGTTCCATATTTCAAATACTATCTATCTGTATGCTAATGACTCCCAAATCTCTCTCCCTGCCACCTCTCTGCTGACCTCATGATCCATACTTTTTCAACAGCCACAATGACACCTCCACTTGAATGTTTAATAAGCATATCAAACTGAACTTGGCCAAGACTGACCTGCCCCCCATTTCAATAAATGTCCCCAACATACACCCATCTCAGTCCCCAAACCTAGAAGTTATCTTTGTTTTCACTCTTTCTCTCATACATCATGTTTAATTTATCATCAAACAACTCCAGCTTTTGCCTCTTACTTGATCTCCTCCACCTTCCCCAATTTCAATGCGTAAACTACACAAGCCTTCTTGTCTCCTGAACTCTAGATATTCACACAGCTAACTCACCTTCCTCATTCAGATCTCAGCTCAAATGTTTTGCCATGGTGGCATCCCTCCTTGCCCCATCATTCTGTATCCTATGACATTATTTTAAAGGCTTATTCTCTATTTCTCCTCACTGAAATGTAATCCAGGAGGAAGACACTTTGCCTCACCTTGTTCACTGCTCTATTTCTAGCATCCGGCACACAAAAGGTATGGTAATGCTTCAACTGACATGCAATTCTGAGTTCACTAGCCTGCCTAAGAGATTCTTGATTTGTATGTGCCTTTGGCTTACTGTGATATAAACAACAAAATAAGATTACTTATATGAAGCCCCCATATCTTCAAAAGCTTTAAGTGTGAATATATATCAAAGGTTTTATATTTCAAATTTGAGAAAGGGAAAAAAATTGTTCCTTAGTAGTCAAACTACTATGCTGGTGTTGAGGAAGAAGAAACTTCTTTGATACATATTAAGAGCTTTGTTCCACCAATCTTCCTTTTTTTCCCCCCCAATATAGTCATGGGTTTGGAAAGCATTTAATATTTGGGTTCTATGTTATGTAGAAAACAAAACTGTATTACAGGAATTTAAATAAAATGATAAAACACAATCAAATTCTATTTTTTAGGGTTGTTACTCTTTATTTTCTATTTTACCTAAACTTAATACTAAAATACTTCTTCATGATATACTTTCAGGGTTCTCTAAGAAATAATTTTGTATACGAACTATAATGGGGGTAAAAAAAAGTACAGGATTTAAGCACCCTTAACACATGATTTAACAGAAATCTATATGGCACATATAATAACATTTTATGTTAAGAAAACATGGTGAAACAAATGTGTACAATATTTTCCCTCTTATCTGTGGTTTCAGTTACCCACAGGCAACCATAGTCTAAAAATATTTATTGGAAAATTTGAGAAATAAACAATTCACAGGTTTTAAAATCATGTGTTGTTCTGATTAACATGATAAAATCTCACACAGTTCTGCTCTGTGCTTCTGTGGACATAATCTTCCCTTTCTTTGTCCAGCGTCTCCACACTATATGTGCTACCCTTGTGTCCCACTCCCCACTGCTTCCTTAAGTGAAAAGAAAAGTTCTTGGGTTAAGGAAAGAAAAATTAGACGCTAAGGTTGCTAAGATCCATGGTAAGAACAAATTTTCTATCTGTGAAATTGTGAAGAAGGAAAAAGAAATTCATGCTAGTTTTGCTATAGCATTGCAAACTGCAAAAGTTACGGTTACTGTGTGGGGTTAAGTGCTTAGTTAAGATAGAAAAGGTATTATATTTGTGGATGGAAGACATGAACAGAAACATGTTCCAAATGATGGTAATTTGGTTTGGTACTATCTGAGGTTTCAGTCATCCCCGGGGGATCTTGGAATGGATGACCCAAGGATAAGAGGGGAGGACCTTATTTAATATTATTTCAAGTCTACTATAATCAGGTTTTATTTTAATTGTTTTAGTACTTTTACAGAGTCTTATAAATTTGCATATTTTTAGAGGTGTATTAAAATATAATATGATGAAATCTTACTGTAGGCTTTTTGCCTTCTTTTAACAAAGTTTTTCTCCTGAGAACACCTTGAATAGTAACAGCTCCTGGATATAAATGTACTGCCAAATCTTCTGATTCTGCAGAACTATAATAACGAAGAAAAGAACACATAAGAGCTTTTGTCTACAATAGTCATCAAGTAGGTACTTAAATAAAATGTAATTATTCTTAATTTTAAAAGTTTGTTACTTTATTCAGAGCTGAGAAGACACTGACAATTCTAAAGGTTTATTAATCTTGAAATTTATAAGCTGTACAAAAAGTTGATTAGAAAGTTATTAAAGTCAGCAGATGGTTAAAAAACACACTTTATTACATATTTGAACAGTATAATTTAGAAAGAATGCAGTAATTCACTTTAGTAAATATTAAATTAAAAATTTAAGATTTGTTTTCTTCTTAACATGCCACACTGCATCACTGTTGCAACCTTATTTTCCCCATAGAAACTTTAAGTCCTGGTAGGAAAAATGAGGATTCTATTTGTTAAAAGTATTTAAGTATATATAAAACTGAAAATAAAAATACAAGCTCAAAAAGAAAAAAAGAAAACATGCTTAATTTAATTCTAAAATAGCAGAAAGAAGTAATAAAGTCAATAATACTATATTTTAAAAACTAGCTTTCTGCAATACATTTTAATAACATTTAAATGGTGTCAATGGATAAGTGATTATGGCCTAATAGCTCTCCACGAAAGGAAAAAACCCAAAACTCAAGATTTCCTTTTCACGTATCTTTAAAAAAAAAAAAATCACAAAATAACCAACACTTTAATATCTTTCCCTAATTGATTTAAGGTCCTATGTTTAATACAATAATTAATGATTTCTACATGAGCCAATAAAACATACATGCTGATAAAAATGTCACTGGTGACTTGACATGAGCTGC
Organism: Pan troglodytes; assembly: GCF_028858775.2. NCBI lineage: Eukaryota > Metazoa > Chordata > Mammalia > Primates > Hominidae > Pan > Pan troglodytes. Next base: position 70,220,854 of record NC_072398.2, read on the forward strand.
AGAATTCCTATAAGAGCAATGAAAACTAAAGTTTGCCAGTTTATTCCTTTGTGATTATTTAGGTGTCTTCAGAGTGACTTAAGAACCTATAAACCAGTAGAAATTTCATGCTAGAGCTATTTATATTCAGGGAGGTATATGCACGGAGATTAGACACCATCAAACTGACGTAAAGTTTGCTTCTGAAGTTTGGTATTTTGTTGTATTATGAATTGATTACCCATCACCACTAAACCCCACGTTCCCAATCAATACACCACCCTTATCTGCCTCCACAGCTAATAACAGTCCAAAAGAGACCTGGTTTAACCAAACAACTGAATGAATATGAATTTAAATATACAAATGATTATTTTATGAAATAGACTCGTCTACATTCAGGACCTGTAGTTTATCTGAAAAACTTTTTAAAAAGACAAATCAAATATAAATTTATTAGCAAAGAAAATGCTTTGATTACAACTTATGAATAAAGAAGCAGATTTTTATATTGTTCATTCAAAAACTATCAGCATTAGAAAGACCGGTGCAGTTTAAAGGCTACCAACTTGGAAGCATTTTAAAATATGTAACATTAAGATGCAAGTTTTAGCAATTAGCTCTGTGGATCAGAAAGAATAGTTGAAATTTATCTTCATATTAGATCTTGGAAAGAAAGTTTTTCTAGGTAATTTGTTTAGTTTTTAAATCAATTAGTTGAGAAAGAAAAGAAATAACGTCAGACCACACCCATGTAAGCCAATCACCAACACCATAAGGGAGTTCTGTGACCCCTGAATGCAGGGGAATTGTACCTGCTGGCCTTCATGTGACTTCGATAGCCATTTCGTGCCACTCTTGTCACCGGGCCGAGAGAATGGTATAATCTGTTCCTGTTGGATTCCATTATAAATTGTATATATTACATATACTTTTATTCACACAGTCATTATCAATACCTAGAACAGTATAATAGTTTCTTCTTGTAATATAGCTTTCTAAATCTTACAAAAGGATAGTATGTGATTGTTCCTCTTTCTTTTTTAAAGCATGCAGTATAGATTTCAAAAAATTTTTTCTTCTACTATTGACTCTAGAAATACTTAGAGGTATTTAGTACACACCATATATTTACATATACATTCACTTTCACAAATCTGCTAAAAGAATTAAAGAGCTATTTATAGCCAAATAATAAAAAAAAACCTCAAAAATACTTCAAAAATTCTTACGTTTCTATACCACTTCTTGGATTCTAGTTTAAATATGATGCCCGGATTTATATAAGTAATTCATTTTTATTATATGCCCCTATGAAGACACCTAAAAGCAATGTGGCTTGTAAACTCATGAGGAAAACTTTATTTTCCTCTTTATCCTTTATAGTAAATAAAAGAAATGAACTGAGTAATATAGGCATTATATTATTTCTACATTAACTGACAAAGCCAATAAATGATAAAAATGATGAGTTAATACTTATCCAAAATGGCACATAATAGTTAAAAACAAAAAAAATAAAAACAGACACATAAAAATACTGATACTTCTTTGCCTAGGAAAACACGAAAGTAGCACTGTTGATAAATGATGTTTTAAAGGAAAAGCATTATTTTAGCAACTTAAACAATGTATTTGATGTCTGTCTAGAAAAAAAGACAACAATGTATTTGATTTCTGTCTAGAAAATAAGACAATGTATTTGATGTCTGTCTAGAAAATAAGAACAGAAAATGGTATGTCAACATTCAGAGTACATTTTTCAAGTTCACTATCCATGAGTAGTACTTTATATCCTAGTTCTTTATTCACTTTCTATTATTTCATGTCTGAATCTTGCTGGGCAGCATTCATTTCACTGTTCTCAAAATGTTCTAAGAGCCCACTATTTTAAACTTGGCATAAGAAAAGTAGCTTTTTTTAGCCACACATGTCTGCAAAGCAAAACACCTGTTATAAAGCAAAAAAATTGTTTTGAGACGTGAAGGTAACATCATTAAATACTGTCTTCATAAGTAACCTGCTGGGATGAGAACAGATTATTTAACACACCACCATTCTGGTTAGTCATAAGTCAAGCAATCTAAAAAACAATTTGGTTAATCAATATTTTTTAAATATAAAGATTACAGTACACTCTATAATCAACTTCTCATGGTTTTACGTTCTGGTTCTAGAGGGAAAGACAATTTGAACAAATTCAGACAACATGTCAAAGGCAATTCTTGTGTTTTTCACATTTCAGGCAAACCCAAATGAACAGATCAGAAGTAAAGGTTGCAAGAAAAATAATACAAAAATAAATAAAAATAATTTGTTTTTACTTATTATTATCCCGCAAAACAAAGAGAACAAAAGTTGGGAACACTGATAATTAGAGTAGAAAGGATCAAAACTACTTTGCAATGTAGAACTTATAAACAAAATCTTAATCACATAATAGTGAGAAATCTTTATGAAGTCACATAAAAAATAAGGATCTATTTTTCCAATTAAACAGCATGAAATTTACGATTTCAAATAAAATTTAATTTAAAATTGTTTTATAAATTGTGACTGATAAGGAGTTATGCAATTACACATTTTCAACTTCAGTATTAATATGACATTTAACATTCAATCTAAATGACCTGCTTGAGTAATGAATATAGGCATTTTTAGAAATTTAGTTACTTAGTTCATATACAAAAAAGGGAGCAATTATTTTGGTCAAGAGCCAAATACCTTATGAGTCTGAAATGGCAGAACTGAAATGGTCAATGAAAACATAAGAATCCTAATGGACATTTAATAAATAATTATTTGCATTGTTTGGTCACATTCTTCAGATCTTATATGTACTTAGACCTCAATATAGTATGATATTTGCTACAGGCAGATGACAGATTTAACAGCTTGAAGCAACAAAGGAAGGAGAAGGGAGCACAACTTAGAGTATTTCAGTATAAAAGTGTACTCTGAAAATTTTGAGTTTATGACCATTTAAATTCTAACCTTAACTTGCTTTACTTGTATAATTTAAAATTTATTAAATCATTTTGTCCTTGACAAAGCAGCAGAGAATAAAGTTGACCGTTCCACTAAATGCCTTAAAATTACTTAAATGAACCAGAACTTAAGGAAATAATTTTTTGAATATGTAAGTAGGTTACTTGTCGATGATCAGTTATTATTTTTAAGTTATAAATGTAAATGTATTAAAATTCAAATACATGTGTCATGCCACCAAATAAACATTTAGAGATAAGACTATCATTCATTCTCATTACTTACATATCCAAACTTAAATATCAACTTCTAATTTCTTTTACCAGTAGAAAACTTAATCGCTTAGGGATATGTAGTAAATATTATCTCTGAAAATTTGTATTATATTATTTAACCCAGACAAAATAAACTCAAAGTAGTTCAAATGGACAATTTATCTTACCTTTCAAAAGCAGGCCATGAGGTCTCTTCACTTAGTTCAGAACCATCGCTGCTACCTAAAATGAAAAGTTATTCTATTTTTTAAACATCAGAATTACCTCTCTAGTTTGCATTTCACAATTTAAAAATAAATTAATTAACTATGCTCATAAAATGACAATCGCATTGTAGATGAACATATCCACATATTAATTCTTTATTCTAATATTACTGCTGTTAGGTTTATTTTGCAATATATTGGAATACAGTTGACACGACAACCTAAAATAACAAAATAGCATAAAACATTTTTGCTTGCCTATTTGTAGCTGAAATTCATTATGTCAATAAACAATTTTTCCTACCATTAGAGAACATAAAATAACACAAAATTTCTTATTAGGTTTGTCATAATTTAGGACCAATATAATTATAAAATCCTTGACGATTCATGGCATACTTCTTTCTCTTTGTATTAAAGTCCATTACTACCCTAAGTATAAAAAGCCTAATGAAATCCAATTATTTGTCTCTAGAGACAAAGAAGATGGAATCTCTAAATTTAAAAAACCAAAAACCGGTGCTATAAAAATGCAACAATTTTCTCTTTGGCCAAAAGATCAGTTAAAATAAAATGGTCTTCAAACAGAACGTTTACAATTAGCTAGGGGGAAAAAAAGCCAACAAAAAAACTATGGGGAATGAATTTAGAGAGTCCAAAACAGCTTAGTTGACTTAAATGTTACTTTAAAGGTAATTCTGGCTCTCAAAAAAATTAGGATGATTAATAGGTCAAGTTAAATTGTCTATCAGACAGGGTTCTAAGAAGAGAGACTCAAACTCTTTTTTACGAGCAGGGTTCTGAGAGACTCAAATTCTAATGCTGTAAGGTATCCATCAGACACCTGTAATGGATGCTGTAAGGTATCCATTAGACTCGTCTCTCTTAGAGACAATGGATTAATACCCTTCTACGGGTTTGCAATGGCACTAGTTATGTACCATCCTTGGATAAACTGAGATAACAATCACTGAAATAATTTTCTGTATTGTATGGTTCAGAAGAACCAGAGGTAACCCGTGGTGGTGGTGGGGTCTTGTACATTATCTACATTATCTTTTGATTTGTGGCACTATGTGGTAAAGACTGAAACTTTAAGCATAATTAGGATAACTTATTTGTAGAAAATGTAAGCATGAAGCTCAGAGTGAATATGCTTCTCTTAGTTAGCTAGGTGAGACTACTCAAGATTATCTAGGATAGATACCACATTAGAAAATGTTTAAGGCCATTGTTCAAAGCACTGGTTAATTTTCCCACAGTATTTTCAAAGCCTTCACTGTAGATTAATATTGCATGTAAAAGTTAAAGCTAAGGGAAAAACTCGTGTGTGTATATTAACACCTATCATCTTATGGTAATAGACTTATTCTTTTTTTCATATTGTTAAAGCTTTAAAACAAAAATCCTCGAAGGTAAATGCCTATGTGTAATGTTCTTAGTTTACAAACTAGGATGCAATGATCTTTTACTGTTTACTTACTTAGCCTTAGAATAATTAAAAAATAAACACAAATGCAAAAATCTGCTCTAAAAGAGAAAAGTCTCCACACTGAGACACTAACTGTAACTCAATAAAATAACTAAACAATAATCTTGTGGTAGCCAAAAGGACATCCATGAAAAGTAAAAGCTATAAACTACAGAATAATTCTCATTATAACACTTATGAGAAAGAGTAAAATATTATATACTTGAGAGCTGTAATTTTAAAAACTTTTTGCTTTAAGTGGCATGCCAAATTCCATACGTGTAGAAATTTTTTGACTGAAAAAAAGTTCTTTCCTTTGCAAAATTATTCTTCATACTGAGATTAGTATTTGCATATAGGCAACTTAGAACACTGATAAGAGGTATTTCAGGTGACAAACTTGCCTTCTTTTTAAAACATTTTATCATTTAATCACTTGCATTTTTATATAAAAAGGGGACTATCAGAATAAACAACTACTGAATGGTAATGGAGAGCTCTGAAATAATTTAATTTTAACTCTCAAGGGCTAAGAAAGTCAGTATGTTCCAGAAAATCAATCTCCTTTTGCATCTCCTTCTACTGGCTGTTTACCAATATTGATTAAGATATTAGTAACAATAGGCTTAGTCCTTGAACAATCTGGTAGTTAATCATAGATGAAGACATATTCCTCCTTTATTTCTTTTTAAAAATAAAAGTAGCTATTATATGAATAATTTCTTTCTTTTTTTGAGACAGAATCTCGCTCTGTGATCCAGGCAGGGTAGTGCAGTGCTGCGAACATGGCTCGCTGCAACCTCTGTTTCCTGGGTTCAAATGATTTCTATGCCTCAGCCTCCTAAGTAGCTGGGATTACAGGCATGCACCACCACGCCCTGCTAATTTTTGTATTTTTAGTAGAGATGGGGTTTTGCCATGTTGGCCAGGCTCATTTTGAACTCCTGACCTCAAGAGATCTGCCCATCTGGGCCTCCCAAAGTGCTGGGATTACAGGTGTGAGCCACACTGCCCAGGCTATATGAATAATTTCTAATTGTAACAAGAAATAATGCTCATCTAGAAGACTCAAAAATTAAAAGTTTAGGAAGTAAAAACAAACAAATCCCTCTCTTAATCTCACATCCCTTTCTAATATGGTCTCTATTTTCTGCTCTCCTTCACAGTAGCTATCTCTGTTTCCTCACCTCTCATTTTCAAATCTACTCCAATCCAGGCCATGCCCTGACACTTCCATGAAGCAACTCTTATCAAGGTCACCAATGACTTTTATCTTGCCAAATCCCCCAGTCAATTCCCCATTCTCATCTTAGCTCTCTTGTTCTGCATTTGATATTCACACATTCAGTACTTTCCTCCTCCTTGAGATACTTCATCTACTGGGCTTTTGTTTTTTTCCCCTTACTTCACTGATCTCTCCTTTTTAGTTTCCTTTGATGACTCATCCTTCTTTTAAAAAATAATCAGACTTCTAAATGTGAGAATTTTTTTTATTTATGTACACTCTCTCTTACCCTCAACCAATCATGGCTTATAAATATGCTACCTCTTGTATATCTTCAGATCTGACCTTATCCCCGAGCTCCAGATTCACATATTCAACAACCTACCTGACATCTCCATAGGGACTAAACATGTCCAAATCACACCTGATTCCCCAAATTCACAAACGCTTCACTGCCCACAGATTATTACTCTGTCTTCTCTACCTTGGTAATAGCATCATCATCTAACTATTATACTTGTTTAACCCAAATAACCGGAAGTCATTCTTGACTCCACACTCTTCCTCCTCCCCATATCCAAATCACATGCAGTTAACTAATTCAACCAGCCCATATGTTCTTTTTCCACCTTCTTCAAATGCTTCCCCTTCTGGAGTTAAAAACAGCAAGCACTTTTAAAACCATCACAAATTATTAACTTCATCCCATATTTAACTGCTACTTTGTTTTTTTAACCAAATTTTCTCTATGTGTGGTGGGGTTTTTTTCCAGCCAAGTTTTGTTAACATTTTTATTTAAAGTTAAATTGCAACCCTCTCAGAGAAGTATTTCTCACCTATTGATATTCCACTAGAAAGAGTAGAACTTTCAGCTTGGCCTCGAGATGGCGCATGGGGCTCCATGACGCTATCATCTAACAGATGTCTTGGTCCTGCATTTGGAAACGTTGCACTCTTAAATTCTGCTGTGTTCATTTTATGAATGAAACTGGAAACAGAAAAAAAAGTTCATATCTTTTATTATTGTTACTAATTTAAAAACTGCTCTTTATATAAAGATTTAGGACATAAAAGATTTACCTAACTGTCATACTCAGATCTTACCATAAAAGCCTCAAATGAACAGTTTAGGGAAAATGTTTTAGGAAACCTGGCCCTATCTATCTATATAATTAGAGCATACTTTAAAATAATTTCATTTTAAGCCTCGTGTCCGTTTAAAAAATTGTTTCCACATTCACTTTTGGAGAACAGTTATTACATTTCCAGAGAAATCATGGCAAAAGTGAACATGTGTCCCCATTTTGAAAAAACAATACTGCAAAACTAATGAAGTTAAACAAAAAGTCAGTTTTCTTTATATTTAGGAATAAAGAAAATAATTTTTATAGCTGTTATTTTTGACTTATTTTGGTTAAGACAAACAATGACTGTCTTGATATAAAGGTTATAACTTCTTTAAAAAGGTATATTGCTATCCTGATTTTATTTATGATGGCCCTCTGTAATGTTCATTTATCGTCCCCAAATATAAATGCATTGTTGACAAAATCCCATTTCCAAATTCAGGTAAAGTAAGAAATAAAAGCTTTTAGGCAAACAAGGCATTTTACTGAATCAGAAAACAGCTATTAAGAAAAAAGAAAACTATTCAAGGATACCATTTTCTACTGAACTAATAAATCGACAATAAATCCAATTACAAAAGACTTAAAAATTTGAAAGATAAAATTAAAAATGCTGACTTATAACCCAAACTATGGCACTTCCTATGTCCATGTGGAATCAGATTCCGAGGGGATGGCGGTGTCTGTGGGAGCAAGGCTCCTTCAGCTGCCACACTTTTTCGTCCACTCTGTGGAGACGCTCCTACTTCAGGACCTAAGGGTTAAATTTAAAGAGATTTTCAAATGATTACTTTATTTTTCAATCCCTTGATAGAAAATATTAAATGTGGTTCAAATTTTGAGATAGTACTGATGTTAGTTCTATTTAATTGGCTTGAAGATGAGAAATATATTCTAAGTCCTAAAACACAAAATCCCAAACCATACAAAATCCATTAATTTTTATCTTACTTATACTAAGTAGAGGCAGTGTAAATATTTTCTCCATTTACATAGGAAGAAGTAGAATTAGAAGAGACTAGCTTTCACATCACAGACAAAATCTGGACTAAACACACAGGTCTTCTGAGTCCTAGGTTCAGTGCTCTTTTAATTTTATACATTACTTCTTTACTCCTAGTTTCAACTTCCTCTTAGATAAAGAATGTGTAGGGTAGGTCAAACACTCAAATCAGAAATTAAATCTACACTGACACTGTTCAGGCTTATGGGAATAAATAAAAGAATATTATAAAAGTGCAAAACAGCACTTTAAGAATAAAAAGAAAAGCAAATTTAAGAAATTTAAACTGCAATGTTTTTTCTGCTTGGAATATTCTTCCCCATAGACATTGTCATGGTTTGTTTCTCCACTTCTTCACATCTTATCAGATTAGCCATCAAATATTTTTAGAATATACATGAAACTTAGTGCGAAGGCCTATATTGGGAATTTTAAAAAAGGTACTTATCAGGGATTTCTTAAATAATGACAATTTTATGTTTTTTAAAAAATTATTTGTGGTATATGCATAATATCCCCATTACAATGTAACAGGTAAAGTAAGGAACTATGATTTTTACATTTTTAATACTTGGTCTAGTATTAAAGTGAACATTTGAAAAAATTACGTCACTAAAATTGACTTCTATAATTATTCAAATTAGTAGACTTTCCCATTAGACCACAGAAATTTCTAGTGTAATCAACCTTCATTGCCTAGGACAGTGCATTCTTAATCAAAAATGAATATTCATAACTACTTATCTATTATTTTCCATCTGTTGCATCTATCTATTTTCCTTGATTAGGTAGCATACTTGTTTGTACACTACTGACAAACTATAGCAACATTTTTTTTTTTGAGATGGAGTCTTGCTGCGTCACCCAGGCTGGAGTGCAGTGGCATGATCTCGGCTCATTGCAAGCTCTGCCTCCCGGGTTCACGCCATTCTGCTGCCTCAGCCTCCTGAGTAGCTGGGACTATAGGTGCCTGCCACCACACCCGGCTAATTTTTTTGTTATTTTTTTAGCAGAGACGGGGTTTCACCGTGTTAGCCAGGATGGTCTTGATCTCCTGACCCTGTGATCCGCCCGCCTTGGCCTCCCAAAGTGCTGGGATTACAGGCGTGAGCCACCCTGCCCGGCCAGCAACTTTTAAATTAAAAAACAACCCAGAAAGGACAGATTTTAATATCAAAATAAATTTTACATGCAGTATAAGATGTACTAAGTTTTTATTTACTTTGGAGTATATTCTTCCTTATTAGGTTATCTGATTTAGATTTGGTAACAAGAGAAAACTATGTACTGACCTACTAAATCTTCTCTGGAAGCAGCAGAACGTGGGGTGCTTGTCCCTGGTTCTATCTTTAATGAAAGCCTGAATTTTAAAAAGACAAAATACATACAATGATTAATTAACATTTGACAAAATAAGATTAAAGTTGTGTATTTTCTCACAAAAAAACTAAAAACATTTTTATGAAATAATCTGACCTATATACTTTTCTTCAAGAGCAATCTTCTTTTTAAGAGACAGGGAATCTCACTTAAGCCTCAAACTCCTGCGCTCAAGCGATCCTTCCATCTTGGCCTCCCAAAGTGCTGGGATTACAGGCATGAGCCACCAAGCCTGGCCAAGGGCAATTTTAAATTAAGATGTTAAGTCTCTTATCTCTTTCATACAAAGCTGATCTTATGGTTATTTTAGGAAATATTAGGAAGGGAAAATACATTAAAAAGTTGTATTTAAAAACACAAAAATCTCCCCAATTACCCCAAAGTTGCCAAACCATGGAACACATTTAAAGATATTTGATCAATGACTAAATGATGATTCAACTTAGAGCTTACACTGATACTTTACATTTAAATTCAGAAACTTTCATATGTATTATTAAATATATTATGCAAATTATTTCTAAAAACATCTTATTTAAAACTAACCATCTAACAAACCAGCTGACAGAACTCTTCAGCAGAAAGATCTATACAAATAAAAATGTTGTTTGCAAAATTCCTAGTAAGTCCCTGTCCTAAGTCAGAGTTTATTATATGGTACTTAAGTTCCATTTAGGATAATATATCCAGTTCTGAGTTTCACAGTGAAAGAGATTATGATTTCTATCAGTGGAAGCTATTTCAGAAAACAGGACACTAAAGTAGTTGTAGAAAATGCTTTGGTGTAATACACGAAGCTTAATATTGCTGAGTCTGTCTGAAATTTAATAAAAACTGTTTAGTATTCTACTGACTAAAATTTTAAAAATAATTGAATAATACAAGAGGCATTTATAATGATAAATCTACTGTAGGTTATTAATTATATTCCAGTTATTTGATAATATAAAATGCATATATTGAATAGATAAATGATTAACCAGACTTTTTCTTTTTATGAAGATGTTTAATTATTTAGGCTACAAACTATACTGCATTCATTCATGTGACAAATATTTACTGAACACTTGTGTTGGGCACTGTGCTCAGAACTGGAATACAATAGAGATTACGGCAGACATGGTTTTCCTGTCCTTCTGAAGCTTACAGTCTAGTGGATGAAAGAAAAGTAGTAAATGAAATAACTACCATTTCCCAATGGCACCAAAATAGAAAGGAACAGAAAGGGAGCTTATTGGGTGAATCACATTGCTATTGGTAGCACCTAGAAACTGACAGCAATATAAAAAGCAGAGGCATCTTTAAAAAGCAGTGAAGGCTAGTCTGAGTGCCAGCTGCTTACAACATCGTCAAAGCACCACATAATAATAGAGATGCTGATTCATTAAGAACAGATATGTTCAGTATTAAAATAAAACCACCCAGAAGAATTTTCATCCTGATCAAAAGACATGTAATTTGTAATATCTATACTGGCTGCCTATGTAGATGAAGTTGCCCAAAACAGGCCTTTTGTAAGTGACATGCCATTTCTATTTACAAATTTTTCGTCATAAAAGGCATTTTTTCTAAAAAATGTTTTCTTCTAATTTTTTCTAATAATTTTAATGACATCTTAAAATGCTCTATTTTTCAAACACACTAAATTATTAGGCTCAGGCAACACACTGCATTTTTAGAAAAACAATCTGTCAGTGAGTGCGGTGGCTCACGCCTGTAATCCTAGCACTTTGGGAGGCCGAAGCTGGTGAATCATCTGAGGTCAGGAGTTCAAGATCAGCCTGGCCAATATGGTGAAACCCCATCTCTACTAAAAATACAAAAATTAGCTGGGCATGATGGCGGGCACCTGTAATCCCAGCTACTCGGGAGGCTGAGGCAGAAGAATTGCTTGAACCCCAGGCGGCGGAGGTTGCAGTGAGCTGAGATCGCGCCATTGCCCTCCAAACTGGGAAACAGAGTGAGATTCCGCCTCCAAGAAAAAGAAAAACAATGTCTTCTCTAGTCCCGTATGATGTCCCAATAACACCAAATGACTCATCGTTCGCCATGCAAAGACACTGTTTCTTATCCCATTCCTTTGATCATTCCATCCCCAGCATACTTTTCCTTACCCTTCACGTGAGACTAACTCCCACTCACCTGTTAAGATTCAGCCTCAGATGACGCTGTCTCCTGAAGCTGTTCTTATTTCCTTTTAGTTTTCCTAGGTAAAGCTAGGTTACGTCCCCCCTTATCTATGTTTCCATAGCATCCTTGGCATATCTTTATTATGGTTCTGTTTGAAATGTTTTATAATCATCTGTTTTGTGGATGTATCTGACATTAGACTGAGCTTCTTGAGGGCAAGAACAGTATCTTATTTTTATAATCCCAGCAACTAGCACAGTAACTGGCCTATAACAAAACCTTAGTAAATATCTGTCAATGTAATGGAAGGGCTGCTCTGGTTCTAGCTCCTCATGAAAACAAAAACCAGTATAATGGCATTAGCTTTCCTACAAAAATGAAGGCATTATATGATATGTCAGTTTACAGAATGTCAGAACTACCTCATGGCTTCACTGGCTAAGTCTACCCTTTTAGCAAAGTAAAAACTAGCTTTAATAAATATTGTATTATAATTTTACAGTAGTCACAAAAAATTTGCCATCCTCTATAAACTGTGCAAAATTTTCTTAGATTACATTTCAATCTAATAAACTTTAAATTCTTTTAAATTCAGTAAGTTTCTTGAGCCAGATAAATGACTAATAGCTACTTACTCACATTTTGAATTTTAAGATATCTGTTCTACATCTCACTGGACAAAACTTAAGTATTTATTAGGTAGGAGTTCTATGTCAGTAATTAGAGAGAAGGGAAAAATAGTGGTAAGTATAAGACACAGACCATCAAACTTGAAAAACAACCTAGGGCAACAGATTTGTGAAACAACTCCAGTCTTAAAAAGCTTCTTCATTGACTTCATACATTTTCAAGTAAGTAACCATGTAGAAACTTTTTGTAGAATGAAAATTGGTACAGAAATACAGTGTTGCTATTATGGTGTGAGAGAGAAGATGGCAATAAAGGTGTTTTCAAACATTAGTAAAATTTTAGATGCATTTAGAAAAATTATTCCTAGATGTTTTCCAGAATTTCTCTAGCCATTTACTGGGACTAATTCTGTTCTACAAAATTTTTTAAAAACTGTCAAAATCTGGAAAAAGGAAGTTAATAATCATTACCAAAGGAAGATAAAAAATATTTCTATGTAATGCATTAACACTGAAAAATAATCTAGTCTTTCACTTCGATAAATTTTTGAAACACGACCTTTTATTGGAAAAAATATTTGTGAAAGTGCAAAATTCAATTTGAAAGCTTGCGAACAAATGGGATAATAAAGCTAAGTAAACTTTTTAAAAAAAGTAACAAATGAAGCTAAAAGAAAAGAGTGAAGCTTCAAGAGAAATAAGCTCTTTATCCTCCTACCTTAAAAAAAAAAAAAACCCAGCAGTTTTGATGTAAACGATATCAACGAAAGATGAAAGGGTTAATAATTTAAAAATTTCCTCTTCCATCTTTGGGAAATACTGTGGATATAAGGAGATAAAAATGGATATCAGCTATTTTAAAAATGATTTCAAACAATTTTTTTTTTTTTTTAAGACGGAGTTTTGCTCTTTTTGCCCAGGCTGGAGTGCAATGGTGCACTCTCGGCTCACTGCAACCTCTGCCTCCTGTGTTCAAGTGATTCTCCTGCCTCAGCCTCCCAAGCAGCTGGGATTACAGGCATGCACCATGCCCGGCTAATTCTGTATTTTTAGTACAGACAGTGTTTCACTATATTGGTCAGGCTGGTCTTGAACTCCTGACCTCAAATGATCCACCCGCCTCGGCCTCCCAAAGTGCTGGGGTTACAGGCGTGAGCCACTGTGCCCGGCCTCAAAAATCTTTAATAAAGAACTTGCTATAATACAGGGAAAAGGATAATTCTGCTACATTGGAGAAAGGTTTCTTCTCCTGAGACAAGATGGACCAATAGTCTCTCAATCCGCAAAAACAATGAAAAACAAACAACGATGTGTCAATACTTAGCATTAAAGAAGAGTAATTTTTCTACTTTAAAAAGTTTCATTAATTTTTCTGTCTATTAAAAGACAAATTCTATAAGGATTCAATGATTGAATATGGGGGAAAGGAAATTTAAATTAGAACTATCAAACGTTAGCTCTCTACAAACAGAGATAAAATATTAAAAAGAACAGATGAGGTATTTGTATATTGGCTCAATCATAATAAGTGATTAAGAAGTAATACATGTTAGTACCTTTACTGCTGTAAACCACTGGATTAGTCCTTTGTATGATACCATGTAGGATTTAGATGTTTAAATACATAGGGATAGAAAGGTGGAGGACAGGACAAAGTTATACAAACCATTTTTGAAGATCCAACCTACTTGTAATTATCGTCTTCCACAAATTTTTGTAGTTCTTCTATATACTGAACGGAGTTGAGATATTTTTGGACATGAGGCAACATGGGAATATCTAGGCAAAAGGTGATAAATAATTATCTGATAAAATACATCTTAACCAGAACTTTAAAAATTAAGCTGAAAATAACTTAAAGGTAAATTAAGGCCACATGGCAGCAAAATTTAAATTAACTCTAGAAGGACATTACTGAGATAAACTTTAATGTGAATCTGAAGGTAATTTAGAAAATTACAGTTGTATATTGTTTGTATAGATTGTTGTATTTTTTTAATAGCTCCAATGATAAAGTCCCATATATTTGAGAAATTTCACAGAAAAAGATCAAGAACTATTCTAAACTAAACAGAAGACGTGAAGGCAGTTACTTTTCTTTTAAAGAAACCTGGTTCCCATTTATAAATGTGGTTTATCTCCTCCCCTTATAAGTTTCAAGCAAGATTAATTTAACATCACAACTTGATGCTATGTTTAAAATACTGAGAAAAGGACAAAATAAGGAATTATTTGATTTAACTTTCAGTAAGATTCTATCTCCACACTGATAGTTTTAGGAAGTTTTTGAGGTTTTCTAGAAAGTATAGATGCATGAAGCAAAAGTTAGCTTTAAGATAAATTCACTTGAAGTAATCATATAATGTAAAACTCAGTTTTTTAACCCATAAAAATTATGTATTAACAGCCTAACTTTATTTCCTATCAAACTGGAAGTATTTAAACATTTAAAAAATGCCTTTTCTCATCATTTGGGCTTATGTAGCTGTTTCTATATTTGTCATTCCATAAAATACATGTTGGACAAAAACTGGCTATTTACTCGATAGTCTGACTCAAGAAAGTTGGTCAATTGTCACGAGGCTCAAGAGTCTCAGCTACACTTCCCTAATTGAAAACTGTAAGAACGATTTACATAATAGATCAGGGAGATCAAATGAGATAATAGAAAATGACTAGAAAATGACTTTGTAAACTATAAAGGGCCAAATAGCTGTGCTATAAAGGGCCAAATAGCTGTGAGGTAGTAATATTAAATACTTAGTGCCTTTGTGCTGTGAGAAAGTTGCTGCAAAATAGCAGAAAAGCAAAATATAAAAATAAAAATTTTAAATATTAAATACTTAAATTCCTTAAAAGCAAGATCTTAAACAGGATGCTACATAGTAAATGGCAAAATAAAACAAGCATTATTTTCCTTTACATTAGAATGGAAATAATTGATGTCCCCTGCTGTGTGAAAAGTGATCATCAGTGTGTGTAAATAAATCACTGGATTACAGCAATCTTAATGGCTTGGCATTATCCCCTAGAAACTTACCATATTCACAAGACTGCTGTAAATCAGAAATTATTCGAAGGATATTATTCATTAAATTTGATCTTTGCTCATTTTCTAGAATGCTGCCAGTTGATGGGTATGCTGAATCGATGTATGTCAAATCTGACAAATAGATACCTGAAATAAAATTAGATAAACAAACGTTTTCTTAGTTGTAGGTTGGGAGACTATGACAAAGAAAAGGGGGGAAGGGGTTGTTTATAGATATATTCCACTGTACGCTACATTTAAAATATATTGCTATTAATACACTGAAGCCTGGGTAACATATGGTTACTGGGGCCTAGCTTTCCATACAGTTGGGGTCAGACATATACCAATTTTTTGTAATAATATGCTATTTTGTAAATGTCTTCTTGTGATTTCATTTTCAAGTATAATTTGAGGCTAGAGTTAGAAACTCCAGCACATATGGGAATTAATGGAAAGGAGCTGAGTTCTTCAATTGGCTCTGCCTCTGACTACTTTCATAATGGAGAGTTATTTTAAACTGAGAACCTCAGACTTAAAACCTATGCAAGTATCCATTTTCCAAGGTGTGTTACAACTTGAAGATATTAATTTAGCCAGCAGCCCAGCCACTGACTGACATAGGGAAATTATTTAATATTTGTTTTTACTCTCTTGCCTTGAGTTGATAGCTATCATTTGAGTCTTAACTACTTTGAAAATTATCTCAATCTGGTAGAAATGTTTTACATTTTAAAGATCAACAAATAAATTTCTGAAATGGTTCATGTGACTACAAATTGAAGTTAACTATTTCTTACCCTCCATGCTTTTTGTACCAACAAAAATAACACATCCTCTAAAATTTGGTTGTACTAGTCCTTAACATGAAAGGTCACTTATTTAAGATTATTTCTGGAGAGTTCACAATGCACATGTGAAATGTATTAGACAGCTATAGCTGGAGAGAAAAGAAAAACATACCTTCCTACTTTTACCCCATTACTTCATGTTCATGTACTCTCAGGGTAAATGCAACCAAAATGACATACCCACTGCCTTCTAAATAAACCCTGTTTTTACTCAGCTTTTTCTTATACCTTAAATGTTTTCTGGACTTATCTCTGCCTATCCAAATCTTATATTTTGCTTATCTAATTCGGTGTCAATATTCTCTAGTTTTCTCACAGATTCCAAGAAAGGAATTCAGACACTGTCTAGTCTAATCCTCTCCTTTTATAGATGAAGAACCTGAAATACATAGATAGTAAAGGGACCTGTCTAATGCCATGCAACCTGTTAGTGACAGCTGGATCGCAGACGTTTCACTTATAGCCCAATTTAAAAAAAAATTACTTATATTCTATTAAAAAATCATACATTATGTGTGCTTACTATTCACTTAATGACTTTCATGACTTCAAAATCTCATTACTTATTTTTTTTTACATTTATATCTTATCTATTCAAGACTGCAAACTCATTTAAGGCAGTTGCTCTATCTTGCACTCCAAGAGAAAGAAAATCTTGTGCAATGTTTTGACAATAGGTGCTTAACATAAAAGGTTGGCATGGCAATCTTTTTACTCATCCTAGTATCATTCATTTTCCACTCAGTAAATCTTTACAGTATTCTTTGAGCCACCTATCATACTTTTTTTTTCTTTAGATAACCTCAACTTTATTTCCCTATGACTCCAAATGAATCTGAGGTTCCAAATGAAGCTGCGGTTCTTCCCACTTTCCCCAATCTTGGAGGAAGAATCATCTCTCTCTTCTTCCGAAATCTCAACTGTAATTTTGAATGCAATCGTTGCTGCCTCCTTCCAGACAACCACTGTTGCCTCTACTATCATTCACCCCTACTGGCTCCTTCCCCAGAGCCAGTATACATATTTTTTTTAAAACCATTTTTTTTTTCAAGAAAGAGTCTTGCTCTGTCACAGGCTGGAATGCAGTGGTGCGATCTCGGCTCACTGCCACCTCCGCCTTCTGGGTTCAAGTGATTCTTGTGCCTCAGCCACCCGAATAGCTGAGATGACAGGCATGCGCAACCACGCCTGGGTAGTTCTTGCATTTTTAGTAGAGATGGGGTTTCACCATGTTGGCCAGGCTGGTCTCGAACTCCTGGTCTCAAGTGATCCACCCGCCTCAGCCTCCCAAAGTGCTAGCATTACAGGCATGAGCCACTGCACCTGGCCCAATATACATGTTTAAATCTCCCCTACTTATAAAACAAAATCTAAGCAACTCTTCCTTCAAATCTGATCCCACGCCTCAAGATAACATCCTTGTCCTCCCTTCAACAAACACCTTGGAAGAGAAACATAGAATAGTACACTTCTTTTATTCTTCGTTCTATTTTTAATGTAATATTTGATACACATGTGTCAGGAAAATTGTGAAAAACTTTGAGATGGGAAAAAAGATTACTGGGTATCCTGTCTCCAGTGCACCCATTTGGTCCTTCTGAGCTATTTTACAACTCTGCACAGCTGTTGAAAACTGGTAATACAAATTATTGTCCATAAACATGCCAAAGAATTATGTCCAGTGGGATCTAATCAGTGTTGACCAATTTTGCAACTATTTGTAAATTTACTTCAGCGTTCCTGATTGCATATATGTGTGTTACTTTGAATTCTCCCTTGACACACTTTTGATTCCCTTATAAATTTAATAATTTAAATGAAAATTCTGACACATATTCATTTCATATTTGTGTGAGAATCGTGATTTCACAAAAATTATTGCTGGGAACGGTGGCTCATGCCTGTAATCTCAGCACTTCGGGAGGCTGAGGCGGGCAGACTGCTTAGGAGTTTGAGACCAGTCTGGGCAACATGGTGAGACTCCTGCCCTAAGAAAAAATTATCAACACATGTGACACTTGTTGTTATCAAACAATATAATAAACATTTGTGAAAGACCAGTCAACTTATGACTACAACATCCCTAAGGAGAGCTAAAAGATTCCTCAAGGAAATGGCACAGGGATGTTGGCATATGTACATCAATAACAGCAATAAAAGATATAAAAAAGTAGCACAGAAAAGTTTAAACAGGAGTTTCATAAGAATTCTGTGCAAAAAAATGTCATTCCTTGCTGATGGGATCAGAGAAAGCTTCAAGGAAGAAGTGGGATTTGAGCGGGGTACTAATGTGCCAGTTCTTGCCATTCTTCCATCTTATTAAACTCAGATGACAACTCGCCTGTAGTCACTCGCTATACTGTGCTGTCCAATATGATAACCACTTGCCACATGTGACTACTGTTTCGTGGGTCTATTCTGAATTGAGGTGTATTTGAATATAAAACAGACAAGATTTTGAAGAGTTAACATGAAAAATTAATGTAAAATATCTATTAACGTTTTTATTGGTTACATGTTAATATTTTAATATGTTGGGGTAAACTACTTTAAAAAAGAACTACGACATCATCAATACTGTTGCATCTATCTGTATGTTCCTTCTCTACTTCATCTCCTTGCTTCCTGTCCAGAAGTAACCATTACCTTGAACTTTAAGATCATTCCCTTATTTTTTCCCCGACATTTGTCTGTATTCCTACTTTTGCCTGTTTTTGAGCTTTAAAAATCATATTTTATTGTATGTGTGGATTAAATAATAGTATTTGTAATGTTAGAAAAGTGTCTAGTATGGGAGGCTGAGGCAGGAGAATGGCGAGAACCCAGGAGGCGGAGCTTGTAGTGAGCCGAGATCGTACCACTGCACTCCCGCTTGGGTGACAGAGCAAGACTCCGTCTCAAAAAAATAGTGTCTAGTACATACCAAGTGATTTATAAGCATTTATTAAATAAAATTTAAAAATATGGTCTTCTGTGGTTGCTTCGTCTATTTTGTTTCTAAGACTTGTCCACGCTGTTAAATGCTGCTGTAATTCCTTATAATGAGAACAAGCTAATGTGTGACAATTGTAACTCATCCATTTTATTTGATAGACTTTTGAGTTACTCCCATCCCACCCCCAACCATGTTGCTATAGACATTATTATACACATCTCCCAGTACACATGTACAAAATTTCTTCAGGATATACAAACATGCCTAGGAGCAAAACTGCCAAGTGCTAAAGTATATTAATATTCAACTTTACAAGATGGTGTCACATTATTTTTCAAAGCTGTATCAATTCATACTCCCACTCATGGTATATAAGCTTCTGTTGATCCACATTTGTGCTAACAATTGGTATTATCCATCTCAATTTTGCCAATCTTCTGAGTATAAAATGGTATCTCTCTGTGTCTTAATTTTTATTTCCTTGATTAGTAATAAGGTTAAACGTATATATTTCTATGTAATAAATGTTTCTGTCCATTTTTTCTTTTGGGTTGTCTTTTTCTTATGGATTTCTAATTTCTTAATGTATTGTGGACACTAATTTGTCAGTTAAATTTTATCTAGTCACCCTTCAACACACTAAATAATCTGAAATCTGTATGTATCACTTATTTTGGCAATGGCATTAATAACTTTCTCATTCTAAGTCTTAAAACATCTCTCTTGGTCTCCCCTCCCTATGTAATGTCTCTGCAGTATTGTAACCATTCTCGTCTAGTTCTCAGGTTTTCCCTACCTTGAACTTTCCTATCTTCCCCCTAAGCCCCCACCATTCTTCTTTTTCCTCATGTTTCTTGGAAGCTGGTTTCCTGGAAATTGGTATCATGGTCTGTCATTAATCTTCCTTTACATTCTACATGTACTTTCTCTAGTATCTTAGTTCCATAGCTTTAGCTACTACCTAATTGCTGGTGACTTTCAAATCTCTCCATATAACTGAGCTCCTGACTTTCATTTTCAATTTAACATATCTAACCATAATCTGTCCCTAAATACCTGTCACTCCAATTTCCTACCCTGGCTAGTGATATTACTAAGTGCTCAAGTTAGAAAGCTCCAAACTGCTGAAATTTAAAAGCTCAGAAAGAATTTATTATCTCTTATTTTTCCCAGATTTAAGCCATTAGTGACTACAACATAATTACTGAATGCTCAAGAAACGATACATAATACAAATCAGAGGCCAGAAGCTGGCAGCACATCTGTCCCAATGTTTTTTAAAATCAGGAAGTATTACAGGAAAAATCTAAACGGCTCTTTTTTCCTGAATAATGGGAAGATCTGGCAACACTGTCTCATAATCCTTCATGGCCACAAGCACAGCTGAGAAGGTGCAGGCAGATCCCTTTAAATTAACCAAAAGGATGCCAACTTGCCATAAACTTCATTTCCCTCCAGTATCTTACTACTGATTTACTTCACTGATTTATATTACCTGCTCCATTCTTCTTGTGAGCATTTGCCTTTCTAGGCCCTTGTGTTTGCAACCTCTGGTATACCTACATATGGCATAGGAATTCAAAGAAATGATTCTGTGAAAGAGGTAGAAAATAAGCTCAGACTTTAAATAAAGGATGTGGATCAACAGTGTGGCCTAACAGAAAGAGAAACACAGCACAAGCTATAGCAATAAGGAAGGGAAAGCACAGGTATGTAGAGAAAGCCCAAAAGTTTTATCTAGAAGCAGCTTACAGCAACTAGGTAATCAATGACAGAGAGTGTGGCATAATGCTTTGGCATTAGATTCAAATCCCAGTTCCACTACTTAGTACTTAAGTGCTAAGCTAAGTTACTTAAGCCTAAGTTTGTGTTTCTTCAGCTACTGAGTTACTTAACATTTCTTCAATTAATGAAATACAATAGTATAGTTGTACTCAACACTTATTCATTTCTTCCACCACCCTATTTCATAGCAGAAGAACCTTGCCAGAGGCAGGTAAAGTGATTTGTCTTAAGTTCACACAGCTAGCAGAGAGTCAGAGCTTCCTTGTTTTTTACTCAGTTCAGGGTTATGTTTGTTTTTAAACCACACCACATCAATTAATAACAAGAATGACCTTTTACAGAGAGGAGAGGTCATTTTGTAGAATAGGAGGATATGACATTATGTAACACCAGAATGTAATATTTAAAAGTCTTGAGCATCTGAAAGAATTTCACTTATGTTTGGTAATTATATATAAAGGCTGTTTTATCTTAAGACACATTACACAGTAAGACATAACATACTACAACAACATCAAGTTTCTTGTAAGTTTAAAACCTTCATTAGCAACTTAATAAGTAAAATGTTTACAAATTCTTCTAGGCTATAAAGAGTATTTATTACATTATTTAGGTGGCTGCCTCCTGACAAAGTCTAGCTCTTGTTCTTTGTTAACAAAAACCAAACTCATCAGCCTGCAACTACTTCTAAGTGAAGTGGAGCACTATTTTTTTTTCGGTATTCAACTTAAAAGATCTCTGGCCAGCAGACTAAAATGTTTGTTTTATAATTGCCCGCTGAACTATGATAGTTTGTTTCCAGATGGTGCCCTTCCTTCAACCTGCACACAATCTCTCCTTGTTCGAAACTATTCAACCTCCTGCTGATCCCACCCCCCTATTTAAGGCTACAAAGAGGAAATCCTAAGGAGGAGATTCCCGCCCCCAGTCTCCAGCAATTTTTGGTGATGTAATATGTGGGCTGAACTTGAGTCTACTGAGAAAGAGGGAATCACTATTCAGGGGTACTGTATATACAATCTGGGTCAGCTGCAGCTGGTTACTGCATTTCTCCATGTGGCAGACAGAGCAAAGCCACAACGCTTTCTCTGCTGGATTAAAGACGGCCCACAGACCAGAACTTCCACTATACTACTTAAAATTACATAGGTGGCTTGTCAAATTCAATTGATTAGTATTGTAAAAGGAAAAAGAAGTTCCTTCTTACAGCTTGGATTCAACGGTCCAAAACAAAAATGCAGCTGCCATTAAAGTCACAGATGAACAAACTTCTACACTGATTTTTAAAATCAAGAATAAGGGCAGCAAGTTTCTGGATTCACTGAATCAACAGACACAAAAAGGTATTTAATATTTCTTTTATTTAAAAATATTATGTATAGCAAATGAATAACTATTTTATATTTGTAGTAGAAATTTCAGAATCTTTTACTAAACAAAGACCTTTGGAATATACTACAGTTTATCTCATCTGAAAAAGGTTTTATCTTGCAACTTGACATAAAAACATTAAGTACTGTGCAATGGTTAATGCATTATTTGAGGTTCAATTTAATGATGTTTAGTGTATATGATTACAGACTGATACATGCATGCCATGCTGGGTTTCTGAAAACAAGTGCTTTAGTGACAGTAGAAAGAAATTTTAACAAGTAACAGATTAAATGTATAAGGCTTACAGCACAATGATTAAAAACAAAGGAATACAAACTAAATAGTCGTGAACACAATTAGTTTCTCTTCCTGCAGCCACAGTGTGTGTGCTGAAGATATACATAAACTGTTGGATTTCTCAGAGTGTAGTCATAAAACAAAGCTAAGATATAAAAATAGTTGAAAGTCTTTGCAACAAAATCTCAATTACAGTATAACCAAATATTAAGCAGAAATTCTTGTACAGATTTAAGATTAATCTATGGCATTTCTTGTTCCAACTCAAAATTTTAAATAGCTTTCCAGGCTTACATGTAATAGTAATTTAATTTGGATGACAGAAATTAAACTTGCTACAAATGGAATCACTTGGAAAAGCTAAGTTATTGATATACACACAAAAGCATTATCTAAGTGGTATTAACAATAGAAAATAAGAACCCAGAAGATGTAATTAAATTCATGACTAAAAGGCCAAAAATATGTAATATTTTAGGTAGAAATAATTTTGTTAAGCACACATAAGAGGTTTCCTTCAATATTCTATCTGGGAGCTTTTTTTACATGCATTATAAAAATTATTAAAGATAAAATTACTCGTTACCAATAGTATGCCTTAAACCAAAGACACTTAAGTTTGTTAGATTTGGGGCTCCTTTAGCCTTGTAAAAATTAAAGATATTAATGGTTAAGAATCTTGAACAAGCAAATAATGGTAAAGCTAAAATTTTTTCCAACTTTGCTTTCGTGTCCTTTCCTTAAAGATTTAAAACTGTAAATGCTGGCAGGATTTCTGTTAAACACATATTTTACAAGAAATTCTAACAAAATTTCCAAGCAACAGTGGATCTGAAATACTGTCATCTCTCTTTTTTGTTGTTGCATGCTATGGAAAGTGCAGGACTTCATTAAGCCTCAGTTCTTACTGACGCTGTCTTAAGGCAGGCATTTAATCTGAACCCCAAATTACACAGATAACTATTTATCCTTTTCTTAAATATATCCAGGGGATTAGATTGTTCTCAAGTCTCTTCCCAGAACATATTTCACAATCTAGAAATTCTTTATCTAACATATCCTGAATGCTTCATAAATTTAACTTCATTGCCTCATGCTGTTTTCAGTGCATGACACAGCCAGTTAAATGCCTCTGTGAGTTTACCATCTGAAAGGAGGCAAATCTTGACTTTCATTTCTTCTCTCTACTAGCTGGCAATATAGCAACTATGAAGAGAAAAGCTACTAATAAAATTAACCCAACGCATAGAAGACTTTTTTTTCTCTTCTAAAAACAACTAAGTAAAGACTTAAATTTAAACGTAAGTATTCTATAACTAATTTATAACATTCTCTTGGGGCCTAGGAAAATTTTAACATATACAGAAAGTTTTATGAGGTAACATAGATTTATGGATCTTTTGCTTCAAAACTGAACATATGTGAGAAAATATTAAATAAGAGAATGTTTTCAGAAAACATAACAGTAAATGTATTTTTAAAACCAGTTCTTTACTCCTGACGTAGCTAGTCTACTACTTAAGAAATGTGGCTCCTTGCCCTGCTTTAAGTGACAGTGAAGCCAATACTTTTGTATTTATTTAAAAAAATTATATTTATTTAAAAACTAAACTTTTAGTTGCCTCCTTTAAATGCTAATTTAGACCACTTTCTCTTATGGTAAACAGTGATTTATCTTATGATTTAATCTTATAGGAACCACAATGAGCCAAGGCAGAATACACACAAGGAAGCTGTTTTTGTTTTAATTTAGATTAGCATTTTGGTGTTTTTTGTTCTTCAATGACAACACTGATGCAAAGTCCTAACAGCAGTCTTGGATGATGCGCTTTAGCTGTTCTATAAAAATCTGTGTCTGGTATTAATACAAGCTGTTCAATCAGAATATTGCTCATAAAATTCTATTTGTTTTAGAGTTTTATATTACTTCCTGCATTTTCCTTGTTTTGGTAGTTTATTTCATAGTAAATATTATTTAAGTAAAATAATTTTATGATCTCAGAGTTTCCATTCTAGTATTAAAATGAATGGACTTTAGCAGTGGTAAGTTAAATTAAATATATAGGAAAAATGATAAGCATGTGCCCAGGAGGATGATGGCTTTTATTTCTTGTCCCTAGTTTTTAAAATAACCCATATCTAAATTCCACGAATCTGGAGATATAATAAATGTTTTATCGGTTTTTGGTATAGGTAACTCCTATATAGTAAAAGTCTATTTTTAAAAATAAAATAGATGACTGTTTCTAAATTTTCTATATATGTCAGAAAGCAAGGTATGAAAACATAAAAAGCTAAAAAAAATACCCATGTGTGCTTTGGCTATCAGTCAGCAAAAGAAGGCCTCGATAGAAATACAGATTGTTATGTCCTCCCTATCTTTTGTTTTAATTCCCTCTCTTGTTAGTAAAATAATAATAATTCTCCATACTCCATCTATATTTGCCTTATTTTCATTATCTACCCATTTTGAAGACACTGTTCAATTGAAAAATACCAAAAAAGGAACATGGTTTTAGAAAGTGAAAGTAGCAGTAGTCTTCATGACGACAGCATAAGAGTCTATATTTCATTGACATGACCTTTGTTTTCGGGAGGGGTCCATAATCATAGGTTAGATATATAACTATCAGCTGACAGAATACATACGGAAGGAAAGAAATTGCCGCAGAAGAGTCTGAGATGTAAAAAAATGATCTGGCAGAACGTGGACACAAATTCTACCAAAAATTATCCATAAATACTTTTGCATAATTAAGTAACCGGTCAATGAAAAGGGACATAAACCAGGAAAAGGCAGCGAAAAACAAGAAACATAAACTTAAGACTCCTCTGTGGTTATGACATGACTAGGGTAAAAATCATAGGTCTAGAAAAGTTAGGAGTAGAAGGTTTGAATCCCATTTGAGTGATTTAGCTTCTCAAGGATTTTCCTCCTTTATAAAATGATACAGCATTACTTCAGTGTTATAAATGCAAATAGTTAACATGTGTTAAGCTACATAAATACAGGGGATTGAAAACATGAACTCTGAAGTCTTCAGCCTGGATTCAAATTCTCGCTCCATCACTATGAACCTGTGTGACTCTTGATAATAAGGTACTTAACTTTTGGATGCCAAGTTTTCCATCTGAAAGTGGGGATCATAATAATCTACTTCATAGGGTTGTGGTGATAAGTAAAACATGAAAATGGCTTAAAACAGTGCCTAACACTGAACAAGCACTCAATAAATATTAATTACTGTTATTGTGTTGTTATTAACAACAGGCATAAACAACTTAGGAGCTGGTTTCTTTAATCAAGAAACAGGTACTTATGTGGAAATTTGGACAGAAAAGCTCTGTCTTAGGGTATCCACTGCCATCCTTCAAAAATGGCAGATAGGTATGAAGTTCCGAAGAGTGAAAAGGTGGCCTGTAATAGACCAGCTCGTTAGTAGATCTGACAGAGTGAACATACCTTACCCATTCTACTTCTGCTACTCTTGTGGGAGGTAACTAGAGAGAAAGGAAAAAGTCTTGGCTCTTGAAACTGTTTCCTCAGAAGAATTTGTACTATAAAGAAGTATTTCTCATCTGCTACAGCAAAAACGAAACATTCTAAGCACATATTTTAGTATAGGTGCTGCTTCTATAAATACTGACTATGGGTCAGAGAACCCGATCTAGACCTGGTTCTAATCCTTGTGTGGCCTTAGCCTTCAACATGCACAGAGTACAAAGAGGTTCTTGAATGACAGGGTCTCTAAGGCATTTCCAACTCTGACATTCATATTCAATTACAGACACGTTTCTTTCCTTGGTAATGGTTGTAGAAAATTACTAACATTTTACTAAAATACAGTTCAGTAGGACTTCTGTTAGAAGAACAAACCTGCTGAATTATCTATAAGCTCAGAGTACATATAATTACAGTTCAGGAAATATAATTACCCACAATGACTGTGAGCATTCTATCATTCTAAAATCTGTCACTAATCCCAAAAGGAGATGCTATAAAAATACAAAGCATGTGATGCTAAAACTATCTGGGCTTAGATTTCCCTAAAATCTTTAACTTTATTGAACATTTTAATGAAGATGACATAATTTATTACAGAGGATCAATTTAATTGGAATTGCATGGTATGAATCTAAAACATTGGCTAGTAAAGTCACCTGGTAATTTTAATACTAGTTAGGCAAGAATGTTTTAATTAATGCCTTACAAACACTGTGTACCATTTTCATAGTCTTAAGGCAGTGAGCTTTTTAAAGGTAAGAAAGCTATCTTATCAGGGTCTCAAAAGCCTCAACAGCACTAGCAGCGTATCTTTGCACAGAGTAGACACTGACCAAAATCTGCTCAATAAACTGGGGAACAAAAAGGATTACAATAAGGTGGTAGCTGGAAGAGTTATTCTCTGAAACATAATCTTTAAACAAATGCCAAAGTACTACAACTTAATATTAAATTTAAGAAATTAATAAAGTTAATTCTAGCCTAATCTATTAACACCAATAAATATTCAGTTTTTCCCTCACATAGTTTTTAATATTACTGACTTTAACATAGATTAATATGAATTCTTTTTGCTTTTTCTCCTTCACTGATTTGTTTTTCAAAAGACATCATTTTACAACCTCATTTCAAAATGAAGGCTTTTACCTGGACCCTAGGTGTGCTATTCTTCCTACTAGTGGACGCTGGACATTGCAGAGGTGGACAATTCAAAATTAAAAAAATAAACCAGAGAAGATACCCTCGTGCCACAGATGGTAAAGAGGAAGCAAAGAAATGTGCCTACACATTCCTGGTACCTGAACAAAGAATAACAGGGCCAATCTGTGTCAACACCAAGGGGCAAGATGCAAGTACCATTAAAGACATGATCACCAGGATGGACCTTGAAAACCTGAAGGATGTGCTCTCCAGGCAGAAGCGGGAGATAGATGTTCTGCAACTGGTGGTGGATGTAGATGGAAACATTGTGAATGAGGTAAAGCTGCTGAGAAAGGAAAGCCGTAACATGAACTCTCGTGTTACTCAACTCTACATGCAACTATTACATGAGATTATCCGTAAGAGGGATAATTCACTTGAACTTTCCCAACTGGAAAACAAAATCCTCAATGTCACCACAGAAATGCTGAAGATGGCAACAAGATACAGGGAACTAGAGGTGAAATACGCTTCCTTGACTGATCTTGTCAATAACCAATCTGTGATGATCACTTTGTTGGAAGAACAGTGCTTGAGGATATTTTCCCGACAAGACACCCATGTGTCTCCCCCACTTGTCCAGGTGGTGCCACAACATATACCTAACAGCCATCAGTATACTCCTGGTCTGCTGGGAGGTAACGAGATTCAGAGGGATCCAGGTTATCCCAGAGATTTAATGCCACCACCTGATCTGGCAACTTCTCCCACCAAAAGCCCTTTCAAGATACCACCGGTAACTTTCATCAATGAAGGTGAGTTACCTCTTACTGTAAGTGGGAGTATGAGGTTTATATTTTTATGCTTTATGAAACAATGCTCATAATAAATGCTTATTCATTTTGCGATGTTATATATGTACATTAAAATTTCTATTGTTTTTTATTAATATCAAGAATTGAACTTAAATACATCTCCTCTTCCAGCTCTGAAGTTCCAGGAGTTTATAAAAACTTAATGTATTCTGTGAAAAAAACCAGTCTTCCATCCAAATTCTTATGATCGAGGGGCTACTATTCTTGAGACAGGAATAAGTACATGCTCCACTCCGAACCACTCCTGTGCACCATAACCATCCTATCAGCTTCTAGCTAGGTCGTCGCTGCTACCCAACAATTCTTTTATTTACTTCCTGCTGCTTGTACATCATCTTCTTCAAAAGAAATATGTAAAATTTTGCTTTCACTCTCTTCAAGCTGTAATTACACCTCATTATCTCCACTCTCAGCAGATGACTCAACTACTACTATACTGAATAAGTCTAATCAGGTCCTGGGTTTTGTTCTTTCTTATCTTGAAAGCATCTGTACAAAAGCCATGCCTTCTTGCCCTCAGCCTCAAGAATAGGTATCCCTCCTATTTTCCAAGGCTAAACAAACAATTAGTACTGTGTATCCTAAGAAATATAAATGTTCATTATTATAAAAAAAACTATTGCATTGATCATGCATGATTCCAAACTCTACTTTTAAATTTCATTTCTTTCTCTCTTCATGCATTCAATGTCAGTCACTGATCTAGGTGTCCAGAAAACAAAGATGAATAATTCATCTTTGTTTCAGTTTACTAAACCCACTGCTAACTTTCTGAATTCAGTATTTTATGTTTATTTTACACTTGCATCCATTTTCTCACAACTCATTCCCCAGAATCCTTTACAAGCTGATTTGCTTCCTTAGAGTGGAAGGGAAAACCCAAATGCCCCAAAGCAACGAGTAAATAAACTGCAGCTCATTCACTTATTGAAAAGGCAGGACATAAAACATATACTATGAAATAATTTTAAACAATAACAATAAAAACACAGACTAAAGACTAGAAAGAAATATATCATGAAGTGGTTTCATCTCTCTGTCAGTGAATACCACTTCGCTATTCACAGCCCTGCTTTCCTGGCCTTCTACATTTTAATATTCTTCCTTCACTTCCTATTTCTTTAGGTCCTTCACTGGCATCTTCTTCCTTCTATGCCTTAAAGTCTTTCTTCAAGATATTCTACTTTAGAATATTTTGGCTTCAAGTATCACCACTGCTCAGATGATTCCTGAATGTAGCTCTCCCTCCTGATTTAACCAAAGCTAGACGTTTGCATTTGGATATTTCACCATTACCTCACATGCTACTGCTTTCTTTATTGAAACACCTTCTTTCAGCTTATCTGTCAATTTAGCAGATCTCAAGGCTTAACTCAAATAATACCTCTGATGTTATGACTTCCCAGATTCAAACAAACATACCTAGGTGGCTTTTTCCCCAAATCACTGACTATTTCTTAAACATGTTTTCTATATGATATTACACTGAAGTTATTTATTTATATGTCTGTCTCCTTGCTGGTCTGAATGCTTCTGGAAGACAGTTAACTGTCTTTTCACCATTTGATCTCAACATCTCTGTTTTGATTAATGTTGTCATCCATTTCCAAATAAGCTTGGCTCATCTTTGATACTTCCCCAGCTGCCCCATACACAGTCCACTGAATTCTACTCATGTCTCCTTTTTGGTATCTTGTGTGCATGTCCCTCATTTCTATTCAGAGCCAGAACTCTCGTTTAGATTGAAATGATCCACAGCAGCTAGAAGACAGAGACTCCATAGGCTACCAGCTGTGTGATCATAGGGGAAAGAAAATTATCTGTGCCTCAGTTTCCTTACCTGTGAAATGGGAATAACAGTATTTACTGCATAAGATTTAACAATTGAAGAGTGCTTAGAACAGTGCCTGGCACTCAAATGTTAGTTCTTACTATGAACTGTATAATAGCTTGCCAACTGGTGTAACTCTGTTTTCTCTCTCCATCAAAATATATTTACATTGCCAGCAGATTCATCTTCTTAAACTACTCACATATCTGCTTCTGCAAACAGGAAAAGTCCAATTTGCTTAGTCTGGCTAAGAATAATGTCCTCCTAAAGAATGAAGCCTACTTTCCTAGCGGACCTTCCACTAGTTTCCTTCACAAAAACCATCTGTTCCAATAAAACAAATTCACTCATTTTCCCCTAAATATTTTCATGCTTTCTGCCTACTCAAAGAATAAGGCTCAAGCCAAACCAACCAACCAAATAAATAAATAAATAAATAAATAAATAAATAAATAAATAAAATGCAACTCCTCCTTGAGGCCCTTGTTGACGCCTACAGGTTTGAAGTGATCGTTCCTCTCTATGAATACCTCTACTCTCTGTAACATACATAAGACATTTTGTATAGTCCCTCTTAAATTATCAGTTATCTTTACATACACTCAGAATACATCTAACTAAGAGGCTTTCCAACTATATTATAAGCTCCTTCCTGGTAGATGGTTACAGTGTCTTACCTGCAGTTGCTAAATATGTGTTAGCTGATTTGGTGACATTTTTATAGAGCTTCTTAAAATTGTCATTCCAAAGACCCTCATGAAAGTAATTTAATACGTTATATCATATTGGATTTGTTCATTTTATACTGTTCTAAGTTACAGTAGCAATAGGCCAGAGTATCATTAAATTAAGTAAATGATTATCATTATTAATATCCTCGCCGGGCATGGTGGCTCATGCCTGTAATCTCAACACTTTGGGAGGCCGAGGCAGACGGATCACTTGAGGTCAGGAGTTTGAGACCAGCCTGGCCAACATGGTGAAACCCCGTCTCTACTAAAAATACAAAAAAGTATTGGGCATGGTGGTGCGTGCCTGTAATCCTAGCTATTCAGGAGGCTGAGGCAGGAGAATCACTTGAACCTGGGGGTTGGAGGTTGCAGTGAGCCGAGATCACACCACTGCACTCCAGCCTGGGCAACAGAGTGAGACTCAAACAACAACAACAACAACAACAACAACAACAACAAACAAACCTCAATCCCTTTGATTTCCAAAGGAAAATGTGGTGTATAAAGTGACCTATTGGGTATAGAAATAAAAAACAGAAAAAAAAATTGCTTTTGATATCCTTTAAAAATTTTGTTTTATGTAAGCTTTTATATAATTTATCAGTAGTTTGTATACGTAAGTTATAAATAAACATAATTGAGCTGTGTGAATTTTTTTAACTGATGAGGTATACAATTATGTAAGTATGAAGACAACTGCCATGGAGTATTCTATGTGATCCCTGAAGCTTGAGTGGATGGTATAACCAATTCTAGCAGAAATCACTATTCACATTTTTAAACACTGACAAACTTTTCTAAGAAAATGTTTATACAAAATGAAACATACCAATTCTATGTTTTATTATACACTTAGCATTAGTACAAAAAAAAACCCACGAATGCTACAGAATTAAACCTCATATTAGGGATTTAGTATGTCAAAAGTCCTTTTAAACACATTTTGTTTTAATGAAAAAATGGTGTACCTATCCCCAGTGAAACTTTCTTTAACACAAAAATTAAGGGCAGATAACTTTTTCTGTTATTCATTATTTGTTTTATGTAAACATTAACTTTTTACTTATTTTATTCTATAAATGTTGATCTCTTAAATTCAAAGGGATAATCTGCTACACCATAAGAATTACTATACTAATTAGTACATTAATGAACATATAAGGGAAAGAGCATGGAATTAAGAGCACCTGGTTCCACCATTACCTTTGTTATGTGACCTTGGGTAAGTCACTGCCAGTTTGTGTTTTCTCATTTGTCCAATGAGAGTGCTGGACTGGATTATTCTAATATCCTTTTCAAATTCTAATATTCTGTGATTCTTACTAAATTACTATAAGCAACAACAAATAGGCTGGCTATTTTCTTTACACAATGTGCTCAATTATTCACTTATGTTATTTTTACATCTGTCTGGGAAAAAATGTCTCAGGCTGTTTAGGTGCTTGCACAAAAAGGGTAAAGATGGATGGCTACTGGTGTACTTATGTATGCTCTGGCACCAAGAAATTCCTATTACTGTACTTTACATGGAGGTACGTGGTCATTCTAAAGTCTCCACATGCATAAGATGAAAATATACAACAATGTATATTTTAAGAGGTGTTTAGCCAGTTACAAAAGATAAACACTGTATGAGACTCTACTTATATGAAGTATTTAGAGTGGTCAAATTCATAGACAGAAAGTAGAATTGTGGTTGCCAGATGTTAGGCGGAGGGTGAATGGGGAGTTGTTTAATGGTTATTTAATAGTTACAGTTTTGCAAGATGAAGAGTTCTGGAGAAGGATGGTGGTGATGGCTGTACAATATAAATGTTCTTAATGCCAATAAACTGTACATTTAAAAATGGTGAAGACAATAATTATGCATATCACATTTTATAAAAGGTGTTATGACAATCTTTTATTTTCTTTAAAAATGGTTATAAGAAAAATCTACCTCAAAAAACCCATGAAGTTATAAAAAATAGTATTTAGATAAAAAACATTTTTCAAACACATTACCTTCTTCTCTACCTTAAAAACAAAATGTTTGAGAATGTAATAATACACCTGACAAGTTGCAATCAATGAAATTCTTAACTATTAATGTTATTAATAGTGCCTTAATGTTATTAATAGTTATTAATGTGCCTGCATTTTGGGTTAGTCTTTTATTAAAAAAAATTACTCTTTTACAAATAGCGTATTTATAAAAACAAGTTTATTCCTTGTAGGAGAGCTGAGTGGAGAAAGTTCCTTCACCATGTGTAAAAGCATAGATCTGAGTATCAGTAAACTTGGATTCTGGCAAAGCTTTCTGGGGTCCAGTTGCCTCTTTTGTAAAATAAATTGTTGTGATGATTAAATGAGGGGGTACAGGTAGAAGTGCTTTGTGTAGCTGAGACGGGTGGATCACGAGGTCAGGAGATCGAGACCATCCTGGCTAACATGGCGAAACCCCGTCTCTACAAAAAATACAAAAAAATTAGCCAGGCGTGGTGGTGGGCGCCTGTAGTCCCAGCTACTTGGGCGGGGCGGTGGGCGGGTGGGTAGAGGCAGGAGAATGGCATGAACCTGGGAGGCAGAGCTTGCAGTGAGCCGAGATCGCGACACTGCACTCCAGCCTGGCGACAGAGCGAGACTCTGTCTCAAAAAAAAAAAAAAAAAAGAAGTGCTTCGTGTATGATGTGGCATGGTTTGACCACCATTAATCATTGCATATTTTGTACACTTCCCTTTATGTGTCTTTCCTTGTCATATTAGGTATATGAGGACATAAATGGTAAGCTTAAAAAGTTAAAACTTCGTAGTGGCGGGCGCCTGTAATCCCAGCTACTTGGGAGGCTGAGGCAGGAAAATTGCTTGAACTCGGGAGGCGGAGGTTGCAGTAAGCCGAGATCGTGACACTGCACTCCAGCCTGGCGACAGAGCGAGACTCCGTCTCAAAAAAAAAAAAAAAAAGTTAAACTTGGAAAGTAGTCATTAGAAACTAAAAATATGCTTTTTAGTGGTAGGCTTATTTTAAATCACCAAATATTTACATTTTTCAAATTATTTATAATGCTTCTTAATATACTTTTTAGGTATAATTGGTTTCAATGGAATACTTATACTAACATTTAATACAAAACAAAAAAACTAGTTAAGCCAAGGTGCTGTTGGAAAATGACTGTATTAGCCAGTTATGAGAAAGTAATTGATAAATTCTTTAATAATTAAAAAAAAAGTTTGGGTTGCTAAATACAGTTTAAACATACAGATTAATAAACTAAGTAATTCATATTATTACAGAAAGACCCTACTGTCACTTCAGAAAGTATTTGTCTCAAACTTCCCACTCCAGAAATGTTGAATATATTTAACTGAAAGTTAATGCACAACCCAACTGAAAAGTTTACCTCTCAAAAGATCCTACTTGGTAACCAATAATTTGAAAGCTCTGAATTGGTTTACTGTTTCTCCTGTCATAAAAAGGATTCTCTTTGTAATCTGTAATTCTCTTTGTAAAAGCTCTTTTTACAGAAAAAGAACACATATGTTACAGATGGCTCCCAGTAAAGCTGCTATTCAAAGTGTGAAATCCTTTTTTCTTTTTTAACTCACTGTTCTATTCAAAATATGGGTTCTTAATAAATACATCTTGGGAAATAATGTGGCATGACTGGTCAACATTAAATCAGAGGTATTAATATGGTTTCATTAGCCCTATGTAAACTTTAATCCTCACATAAATTGAGGAACAGAGAGACTGGTTCTTCAAATTCAATGTACAGAATTCCAGTTACCTGCTTTGAGAAGACTCTTGCAAAAAAACAGTTGATACTATGCTTAGTTTAAAAGAAAGGTAATTCCAGTTTATACCTTTTGAATCATCATGAACAAATTCCTGATTCACATATCACTCAATTTATTTCTGAAAATATGCAAACCTGTAAATTAAATCTGGCTTCTCAAGAATAAAGCTTAAAATTTTCTATTTGTCATTAATTTCTTTCAAGCAATGTTCTTTATGGTGCAGAAAAAGCAGTGAAAACATTTAAGATAGGGACAATAGAGAATCTAATTTTAGGGCAGAAAGTAAATAAGATTTTCAAGTAATAATGAGAAAATATTTCTGCTAGGATCAACAATATACACTGGACTAAGACAGGTTAATGGTATGTTTATAAAAATAAATACAAATAAATATTGAATTCTGATATCTAATATCTTTACTGAGGAGAAAAAAATAGCTTTAGGCACTGCTAAATTTTATCCATATGTTCTGGAAAAGAACTTCAACTACATTTCCCTAAGTCTAACAGATATCCAACTGTAAACACAAAGCCCACTGCAAAACATGGGTTGAAAATTAAAGCTGAAGATAATCTTAAATTTGCATAATTGAAGTCTTATCAAATCAAAGCTGGATTCAGAAAACCAGAATTCTCCATTTTGCTTTAAACATCTGAGTGTCTATTAAATAGCAAAAAATGAGTATAGCTCTATGGAACAAATGATACTTGACAAATATTCTGTCAACATTCAGAACACTGATGTTTCTAAATATTCTGCAGCAAAGCAAATAACCTAATAAAAGTCCAACCTTTGAATATATACTTAAATGTAAACTGTCAAAACTATACTCGAATGCAGAGTAAACATTTACGAAAATGATATTCATAGAATAAGCAATACAAAGATAACATTTACAGAACATGCAAATTTATAAAATGAGATAAATATTTATATGTTGTAACAAAACTACTTTCATGTGTGCATTAACTATAATACTAATACGTTTTAAAGTAAGAGCAATGCTCCTCAGATACCTCAGCTAGTTCTTAGACTTTGCTACCATGTGCGCTACATAACTCCATCAAAGTACTTGTCATATTATAGCGGAATTCTCTCTTTCTTGTGACTTCTCCCACCCCCCACTTGACTCTAAGGTTGTTTCTTTATCCCTTGAGCCTAAAACAGTCCTTAGCCTGTAGTAGATGCAGAAAAGACATTTCTTGAAAGAATAATGCAGAACTAAGGGAATTCTGGGAACCATGCCTACTAGGAATCACATAGTTTCATATCTACATATCTGAATTCCTAAGTGGGCTCAAACTGTGCATACATACTGAAAGATAAAGTCCTTGCCTATGAATACTGTAAGTATACAAATATACTACCTGCATTACACGCAATAATCTAAGTATGAACCTGGGAGTCATAATTCACTTTTCCTTCCATCTCACTCCCACATAAGAAATTAAAATTCTGTAAATTTCATCTTTTCTGAAATATAGGCTCTTTATCCTTCCTTCCTACTTGACTACAATGCATGTTTCTATAATGTGAAGTAGCCCATATGTGACTAGTGAAAAGGAGAATAGTGGTAGCAAAACAGAGAGGTTATACTGGTTTACATGGGATTTTTTCCAAGCACATTAATGTTTTGTGCCACAGGTAACTGCAGCTGAATACAAATTATGTTAAGAGCTAAAATTAGCTACTATTTTTAATGCATGAATTTGCAGAACATGAGGTTTTTCAGTAATATTTATCTGCAGTAGAAATAACTGTACATTCATCTTTGATGAGCTATATTAAATTTATTAAATAAGCAGACATTAAATAAGCTACTTTATTAAATAAGCTACAATTATGTGTTAAGATGAGGAATAAAGGAGAAACGAAATAACTAACAATTACTGATGATGACTACTTTGTTGGGTATAGTGTTAAGGGCTCTGAATACGTTCACTAAGTTGAGTCTATCCCAGAAGCACAAAGTTGGTTTAACATTCAAAATACAATCAATGTAAAGGCTGGGTGGAGTGGCTCATGCCTGCAATCCCAACACTTTGGGAGTCTGAAGTCCGACTTGAGACCTGGAGTTCACTTGAGACCTGGAGTTCAAGACCACCCTGGGCAATGTACCAAGACCTCATCTCTCACAAAAAAAAAAAAAAAAAAAAAAAAATTAGCCAGGCAGGGTGGCACTTGCCTGTAGTCCTAACTACTTGGGAGGCTGAGGTGGGAGGATCACTTGAGCCCAGGAGTTCGAGGCTGTGGTGAGCTATGACTACACCACTGCACTCCAGCCTGGGAAACAGGCTCCAAAAAAAAACAAAACCCAAAACCATATATATATATATATGTATATATATATATATCTGGAAAAGTACAGATAACACAGTTCTCAAAATTTCAACAATCCTATTCTCCTTATAGTACAGAAATTCTTATAAGGATAAAACTATTATCCTTATCGTACAGAACTTTACTTGACTAAACTCTCACATATTTCTAGTAAAATATAAAATTTGACAATCAGAATTTTTATACATTCTTTGTTCTAATATATATATTTTGTTCTTATATATATATTACACTTTTTTGTTCTTATATTAGATATTATATATAAAATGTATATATATTCAATGTAATTCGTGTATTAACAAACAACAAAAAGAAAAACCCTATCATCATCTCAATAGGCAGATAAAAAGCCTTTGATTCCTGTGATGTGTCTAGTTAGAAAAGAAATTAAAAAAGAAAAAAGATTTTAAAAGCCTTTGAAAAAATCCAAAATCCATTCATGATAAAAACTCTCAGCAAACTTGGAACTGAAAGGACAATAATTTTAAAGTAGTGGTTGTAGCTATTTTCAATGTCTTAAAGGAAAATATGTTTATAACGAATGCAAAGATAGGGCATCTCAAAAGAGAAATAAAAACTATAAAAAATCAAATTGCAACTCTAGAACT
The DNA here is from genome assembly GCF_028858775.2 of Pan troglodytes. Classification (NCBI taxonomy): domain Eukaryota; kingdom Metazoa; phylum Chordata; class Mammalia; order Primates; family Hominidae; genus Pan; species Pan troglodytes. The sequence continues at coordinate 70,258,347 of NC_072398.2, forward strand.
AAAAAATACAATACCTAAAATAAATAGAACGCATGAAAGACACCATAAATAAGGCTTTCCAGTTTCTCAAATTTTTACTAGTCTGTACTACTTATGGACATTGCATTATAATTTTTAAAAATTTAAGAGAGAAAAATATCAATGAACTATAATAAACATTTGGACTAGAGAAACTGATGTCCTCTTGATTTTTGCGTGTAGTTTTCAATTTCCTTGTATTTAAAATGAGAAATTTAATCAACAAAAAATTATAGACAGTTTCCTAAGGGTTTAAACACTGATGACATGAAGTAAAAAAAAAAAAAAGTCTCTGTCCTCACGGAACAATCTACAAGGAAGAGCTCATAGTCTCTAAGAATCCCTTCTATTGTTATAGTTGTGTAACTACCTAATGAGATTAATTCTATCCCAGTAAGACCCCAAAGGAATACTGTACATATCTGGCAAAGTATAGATAACACATTTCTCAAAATTTCAACAATCCTATTATCCTTATAGTACAGAAATTCTTGTTAAGAACTTTACTTGACTAAACTCTCACATATTTCTAGTAAAATATAAAATTTGACAATCAGAATTTTTATACATTTTTTGTTCTAAGAGATCTTTAGGGTAATTCTTTTTTCTAAATCCATTAATATATTTTGCATGTTTATAAAAAAGGCTCGAAACACTGGAGAAGGATGAAACTGAAGAATATTCACCTGATCCAAAAATGTGGAAATCTCAAGTTCAAGAGTCAGACACCCTAAAAGTAATTTCACAAAATGTGTTGTCACTTGTAAAATTTGAAGAAATTATTAGTGGATTAAAAATGGAGAATACCTAAAATTATGAAATAACATGAGGGCAAATGCATGCAACACAGCAGTTCAGAGCAGGGACTCTGGGATTAGACAAGGATTTATGTCTATCTAGGATTTACCATCTTCTATGATACATGACCTTAGTTAATCGTTCTATCTCTAGAACATCTATCAACTATCACCAGGTAACTGTAGGTTAAATGAGAAAATTACCATTAGTCATACAGATTGATACAACTCTTTAGATACTCATTTATGCTAACATTCCTGAAATGTATTCTCATGGGCTGTTAGTAAGTGTTGTTGGGGGAAATTTAAGATTCTGTGAGTTTGGGCATCTGGTTTATTTCAGGGCTTTTCAGTCTTTAATATGTGAATGTACATTGAGAATTTCCAAAAGGGAAACATAATATTTTGCATTTCTAAAACTTATTTGACTGACCCCATTTGCAATGAGTATCTCAAGGTACTAGTATGTTCCACTGAAATCAAATTTCCAAAACTATAACTTGGGTATTATGTAGGACTATGAATAAGCTGATATCCTCTGATCCAGTAGATTGATCCCTCAGCATTTTTATAATATTAAAAAATGAATTCAATAAGAATGAAGACACTTTGTGCAGAGTTTTTATAATAGCAAAAATCCATAAAACCTCAATGTCCAATGATAGAGGGATAAAAATATATCAATGTCAAGGATTATTATGCAGCTAGAATGGAGACTATAGCTGCATGAAAATGTTAAGACAGAATCCAATTTTCTACATGTATTAGGATTATAACAATATAAAAAATACATATATGGAAAAGAAACGAACAGATGAAAACGAAACAAATTAATGTTCCAGATAGAACTGGAGTCACCCTTTTATTTAGTTGTATTTTATAATATTATATATATGATTAACAATGGTAACTGTAAACAAAGACACAAAGGTAAGAATCTTGATTAAAAACTTTTAATATGTCTCTTCTCATATTAAGTTTGCTGATAATAAATGATATTTAAATTATAGGACCATTCAAAGACTGTCAGCAAGCAAAAGAAGCTGGGCATTCGGTCAGTGGGATTTATATGATTAAACCTGAAAACAGCAATGGACCAATGCAGTTATGGTGTGAAAACAGTTTGGATCCTGGGGGTTGGACTGTTATTCAGAAAAGAACAGACGGCTCTGTCAACTTCTTCAGAAATTGGGAAAATTATAAGGTAAATCAGTGATGCAGACCTAAGGGAAGTAAAACAAACCCATTCTTGCAATAATGCAAGAAACAAGATGCTATGCAATAAATAAGACACACAGTTAAAAATAACTATCCATATGTTTTTTCATTATCTACATCTGTCAAAAAAATGATTCTCATCTCTGGTTTTAAAGTCAAAATTAAATTGCAAAAAGGAAACAGAAGATATACTTTAAAATGATCCCTTTCAGTCTGGATGACTTATACTTACTACTTTACGAAGATTACTATTAGGAAAAAAATGTTGGGCTCTTTAGATGAATATGAGAGAGACTAGGAACCCTTTTTAAGGATCTGGGTAGTATACTAGCTAATATTTTTAGTAGCTATGGATAAATTTTATTCTCATTTGCATTGTCTTATTTGTAGGATTTGAAGCTAGCTATGCAAATGAATACTGACATATCAGAAGCAAAAAACAAACAAACAAAAAGAGAATGACAATGTGTGGCTTATAAAACGCAAGTGACCAACTAAAATGGAAGCTCACACTACCACTTAAATGGCCAGTATCTTTATGCTATCGAATGTTTAACACTGCTCTATAAAAATGTTTACTATCTCTATACTTATTTATGCACTCATGTTTCTTCACTTATTAACAGAAAGGGTTTGGAAACATTGACGGAGAATACTGGCTTGGACTGGAAAATATCTATATGCTTAGCAATCAAGATAATTACAAGTTATTGATTGAATTAGAAGACTGGAGTGATAAAAAAGTCTATGCAGAATACAGCAGCTTTCGTCTGGAACCTGAAAGTGAATTCTATAGACTGCGCCTGGGAACTTACCAGGGAAATGCAGGGGATTCTATGATGTGGCATAATGGTAAACAATTCACCACACTGGACAGAGATAAAGATATGTATGCAGGTAAGTATGAAAAACTTTCATTCTTTGTAGAATCATCACCTTCTATGCATTAAATAGAATCTACTAATATATATGCTACTAAAGTCTTTTCAAAAAGGTCAGTTTTGGTCACTGTGGCAGGAAATACAACCAACCTACTGAAAGAAATAGCTTTTAGGATCTCTTCTATAAGGCAATCCCAAAGTGTGATCTATGTGAAAAACAAAGTTCTGGGAAAAAAACACAAAGCAAAACAGAAACACATTAATCTGGAAATAAAGTGCAAGTGCCTACAATTCATAACAAATACTAACTGAACACCTACCACGTGCCAGGCACTGTTGTAGGTGCTAGGGATATAACAGTGAACAAAGTTCCTGCCCTTTGGAGCTTACTTACTGGAGGAGAGACAAAACAATTTGTTAGGTGGGAATAAGTACTCTCAAAAATAAAACTGAGTAAGAAAATAGAAAGTGGTGGGCAGCAAGGCCTGGGATGGCAGCTATTTTATATGGGTTCGCCAGGAAAATCTGCTGTGAGAAAGCAACATTTGAATAAAGAGTCGCAAGGAGTGAAGGATGCAAGCCATTTGGATACATGGTGTAAGAGCATTTCTTTGAGGGGGAAAACCAAGATGACTGTGACATGTGGCATAGGAATAACAAAAAAGCTTGATTCAGAGGGGAAATTAACATTTTCATTAGAAAGAAACAACTAGACCATCCACATAATTTCAAATTTAGTTTTCATATGCTTTTGACTTTTTAACCTAGGTTTCTTCTCGTCCTGATACAGAGATCCCCTCCTCCCCTCCACCCAACAATTCTCCCCCATCCCTGCCCCAAACTGGTTTTTCTCTCCAGCTGTATTTTGGCAAACAGCACACAGGTCTCTATTTTAACCAATTTCACACTGGTAAACGAGAAAAGAGGAGAGATAGACCATAACATATGTCTTATTTACAGAAACCCATTTGACTGCTGGTTTTATTTTACTTTGTATTATTTTTTGCTATTTTATTTTGACAATTCAATTTTCCTCAGACTTTTATCTTCTTCTGTATCTTTCCTTCCCAATTTCTCCCTCTGTAACTCTTTCACATATAAACACTGCTTGCATCTACTCTAACTAGAAAATTAAATCCCCCTTTTTAAAAAAGTACATTATAAGCAAGCAAAGAGCAAGAGTTAAAAAAAAAAAGGCAATTCAAGTGATTTTTCAAGCAGTTGATGCAACAGCCATCAAATAAGCGAAGGCATTTAAAACTGCTAAGATAAAGGTAACTGGGATTAGTAAGGGAAGTTCAAATTAAAGGTAGAATAAGTTTTTTATGATTGCAGAGTACCACACCTAGAAGAAACTTTTACATTTATGTCTGTATTTTTTCCTCAAAGGAAACTGCGCCCACTTTCATAAAGGAGGCTGGTGGTACAATGCCTGTGCACATTCTAACCTAAATGGAGTATGGTACAGAGGAGGCCATTACAGAAGCAAGCACCAAGATGGAATTTTCTGGGCCGAATACAGAGGCGGGTCATACTCCTTAAGAGCAGTTCAGATGATGATCAAGCCTATTGACTGAAGAGAGACACTCGCCAATTTAAATGACACAGAACTTTGTACTTTTCAGCTCTTAAAAATGTAAATGTTACATGTATATTACTTGGCACAATTTATTTCTACACATAAAGTTTTTAAAATGAATTTTACCGTAACTATAAAAGGGAACCTATAAATGTAGTTTCATCTGCCGTCAATTACTGCAGAAAATTATGTGTATCCACAACCTAGTTATTTTAAAAATTATGTTGACTAAATACAAAGTTTGTTTTCTAAAATGTAAATATTTGCCACAATGTAAAACAAATCTTAGCTATATTTTAAATCATAAATAACATGTTCAAGATACTTAACAATTTATTTAAAATCTAAGATTGCTCTAACGTCTAGTGAAAAAAATATTTTTAAAATTTCAGCCAAAATAATGCATTTTATTTATAAAAATACAGACAGAAAATTAGGGAGAAACCTCTAGTTTTGCCAATAGAAAATGCTTCTTCCATTGAATAAAAGTTATTTCAAATTGAATTTGTGCCTTTCACACGTAATGATTAAATCTGAATTCTTAATAATATATCCTATGCTGATTTTCCCAAAACATGACCCATAGTATTAAATACATATCATTTTTAAAAATAAAAAAACCCCAAAAATAATGCATGCATAATTTAAATGGTCAATTTATAAAGACAAATCTATGAATGAATTTTTCAGTGTTATCTTCATATGATATGCTGAACACCAAAATCTCCAGAAATGCATTTTATGTAGTTCTAAAATCAGCAAAATATTGGTATTACAAAAATGCAGAATATTTAGTGTGTTACAGATCTGAATTATAGTTCTAATTTATTATTACTTTTTTTCTAATTTATTGATCTTACTACTACAAAGAAAAAAAAACCCAACCAATCTGCAATTCAAATCAGAAAGTTTGGACAGCTTTACAAGTATTAGTGCATGCTCAGAACAGGTGGGACTAAAACAAACTCAAGGAACTGTTGGTTGTTTTCCCGATACTGAGAATTCAACAGCTCCAGAGCAGAAGCCACAGGGGCATAGCTTAGTCCAAACTGCTAATTTCATTTTACAGTGTATGTAACGCTTAGTCTCACAGTGTCTTTAACTCATCTTTGCAATCAACAACTTTACTAGAGACTTTCTGGAACAATTTCCTTTCAGGAATACATATTCACTGCTTAGAGGTGACCTTCCCTTAATTTATTTGTGAAGTTAAAATTTTAAAGACAGCTCATGAAACTTTTGCTTAAGCAAAAAGAAAACCTCGAATTGAAATGTGTGAGGCAAACTATGCATGGGAATAGCTTAATGTGAAGATAATCATTTGGACAACTCAAATCCATTAACATGACCAATGTTTTTCATCAGCCACATCTCAAAATAAAACTTCTGGTGAAACAAATTAAACAAAATATCCAAACCTCATAGTGGTATTATTCTTTGTTTTACCTGTGGTCATCTTAAACTGGTTTTTCAGTCCCTCTCCACTTCCTTCAGAAACAAAGAATCTGTTATAAGATTCCTGGAAGGAACTGGGCATCTGTTACACCAAATCTTAAGTGAATAAAACTTTACCAAGGCTTCTCAGTTATTGAAAGCAGTATATCATTTCATTTAAACACCCAAAACTTTATCAAAGACAAGCCTTACAGAATTTTCACAGAAGAATATCATTAAAACTAGAATGTGGAAGTCAACATACAACCTTGGAAAACTAGGCTGAATGCTAAACTGCCTTAGCCAATGGGCCCATTCTGCTCTCCTTCAGAGAGCTGATTTATTTTACTCTGAAGTTCCTAGACAGCATAATAACTTGGGCAACTAAGTTTCTTGAGAGAATAAGAAGTGGTATTATATCATAGTTAGTGTAGGTTCTGAAGTCAGAACTGCTTGGGTCTGTGGCCCAGCTCTACCACTTGCTAGCTGTGTTACCTTGAGCAATTTATAAACTCCTATCTCAGCCTGAATCTATAAAATGGGGTATAATAAGAATATCTAGCTTGTGGTTTTTGTGATGATCAAATAAATGAGTTAATACAGGTAAAACATTAAGAATAATGCTTGACATTCGTACTCAGATTTAAACTATCATATTATTACTACTCATCTACGTACTTTCTGCAATACAAATCATAGCACCTTGCATAGAGTAGGTGATCAACAAACGTGTTTTAAAAACAATATCCGGGCCAGGCGTGGTGGCTCACATCTGTAATCCCAAGACTTTGGGAGGCCGAGGCAGGTGGATCACTTGGGCTCGGGAGTTTGAGACCAGCCTGGCCGACATGGTGAAACCCCATCTCTACTGAAAACACAAAAATTAGCCAGATGTGGCACATGCCTGTAAACCCAGCTACTCGGGAGGCTGAGGCAGAAGAATTGCTTGCAGTGGGCCGAGATGCCACTGCACTCGAGACTGGGGGACAGAGTTAGACTCTTTCTCAAAAAACAAAACAATATCCAAGTTTTCGAGTATGAAATTACATTGATCCATTATCTTCACTTGCAAATCTAACAAAGCCATGCCAGCTGTTACAGTAGGCAGTTAAGTGGCTGGACCAAAAATAAAAAGAAAACTTAAGGCAAGAAGAGACATAGTATGAATTTCAGCCTAAAGAGAGTCTTGTGAAAGACCAGGTTAGCTCATTTGTGTGGTAGGTAAGGTCCAAGAGCTACCTACTTTGCAGGTCATCTAGGAATAAAGATGGGTTTGCCTTATCTTCAGTAAGACTGAACTACAACCTTCTCTTAGAGCTGGTTTATAGAAGGATTCTTTTATTTAATTTTTCTTTTTGTTTTTTTTAGACAGGGTCCCACTATGTCACCCAGGCTGGAGTGCAGTGGCATGATCTTAGCTCACTGTAACCTTGAACTCCTGGGCTCAAACAATCCTCCCACCTTAGCCTCCTGAGTAGCTGGGACTACAGGTGCATGCCACCATGCCCAGCTAATTTTTGTATTTTCTTTGTAGAGATGGGGTCTCACTGTGTTGCCCAGGTTGGTCTCAAACTCCTGGCCTCAAGTGATCCTCCCACCTTGGCCTCCCTAAGCACTGGGATTACAGGTGTGAGCCACTGTGTCCAGTCAAGAATAAGTTTATGAATTTTATCCTACAACAGATATAGACTCTATTCTGGACTAAATGGGAGGCCATCATTGCCTAGAACACCTGACCTCCTGAAGCAGATTTTAAAAATTTGAGATTCTGGAAAATGCCAAAATTAGACAGCAACTTGAAATTTAGTAGACACCTACAAATACACTATCTCTGGGCTTCATGCCTCGTAGAATAAAGATCAATTTTCATTCTACTGTTTACTTAACTCTGAGTCATGATAGGAGAGTGCTATTCTCTTAGCATTATATTTCTTAGGACTCCTGCTGGTAATATAAGAAGCAGAATAAACCTTCCACAATCATAAAAACATTTTAAATAACTTATAAATCTGTACTAAAGTAATATGGTTTACATATATTTAAATTAATCTTTGTAGTAAGTTAAAGATTATTATACCCTAACAAGTTTTTAATCTTTTTATTCTAGTGTCTGTGAAAAATAACCAAGTAAGAAAACAATGATTCCACTTACAAGGCTATGACCTCGCCCTGAAAAAACGGCCATCTTATCTTAAACTAGCTCACTTTTCAGTTTTTTTTTTTTCTTTTTGAGACAGAGTTCCGCTCTTGTTGCCCATGCTGAAGTGCAAGGGCACAATCTCGGCTCACTGCAACCTCTGCCTCCCGGGTTCAAGTGATTCTCCTGCCTCAGCCTCCCCAGTAGCTGGGATTACAGGCGCCCACCACCACACCCAGCTAATTTTTGTATTTTCAGTAGAGATGGGGTTTCACCAAATTGGCCAGGCTAGTCTCGAACTCCTGACCTCAGGTGATCCGCCTGCTTTGGCCTCCCAAAGTGCTGGGATTACAGGCATGAGCCACCATGCCTGGCCACTTTTTAGTTTTATCAGTGGAGTTAACTGTTATCAAGTTATAATTGTACACATAATTATAGGAAAGACTGATGAATGAACTCAAAATTTTAACCTGAATACAGATACCCCAAATTTTAATGTAATCCATAATGCTTTCTTTGAGCTGTGAATGAAATACGTATCTTTACAGCAAGTCAATTTAACCTCCTTTGTCTCAGTTTCTTCACCTGTAAAATACAAGTATCATTTACCTTATAAAACTGCTGTTATGTATTAGATAATCTATATAAAGTACAGTGTCAGCTATATAGGCCTAAGTGTTGAATAAATGTTACTGAAATTATTACTTTCCTGCTAAAGCCTGCTTAAAAAAATTACAAAACAAATCACTGAAATATTCACAGTTGGAAACACCACTGGTAAAACTGTTGTTAGGGGAATCTGATTCTGTTTACAATTAGCATGCAGATCTGTATAGCTGCTGTTCTTATTTTTTTAGAAAGACAAGGCACTTAAAGAAAACACTATGAACATGGGGATGAAATTAACACAACCCCACCCCCAGCTCTTTTATTTCAGAAGTCTTTGGTCTAAAGTAAACTTCAGAAAACATATCAACAAAGAATTTAGAGGAATTTTAAATATATAAAAGAGTGAGGGTAAAAAAATATATAAATGAGGTAATGGAAAATGGGGATGTAATTCTGGCTAAAGAAAAGGGGCTAGCTGCCATTTGGTCAGAGCTTATTCTCAAATCCAAAAGAAAATCAGTGAAGATGCTTTACTGCTGTTTTAGTATACAATATATAACAACATATAATTAAAAGAATAGGGTAAGGTAATCCATAATGTATATTATTGACAAATCAAACTAAAGAAAGGAAAATGGAATAAAACTTGAAATATTAAAAGCCAATGACATTTATTGACCAACAGGCATTTCTGAGATCAGTGTCAGAGCCTTACATATTGAAGAAAAATTCTATCAAACGAGAGGAAAAATCTCCTTTTAATTCCTACAGATCAGCAAAAAAGACTTGGACTTTGTTGAAATTATCTGAATAGAAATATGAATACAAAACTATTATTCCTGAAAACATTTTTACATGAGTTAGAAATTTCTAAAACTAAATAACTATATTCTACTGAATATTTAACAATTCAATATACGCAAAAACGACTGAAAACCAAATCGGTAAGATTCTTATCATTTTAGGTATGCTGTAAAAATGTCATTAACTATGATAAGGACACCACTAACAATGTAAGGCACAAGGCAATGATATGCATCTCTTCCAGGATATAGAAAAGAGGAGAGATTATTCATGAGGTTAATGATATCCTGGACCTTTGTAATTCCAGAGATATTAAGTTCTATAAAGGCAGGGACAAAGCCCATTGTAATCTCTTGCTATATATTTAGCACCAAGCACAGTGCTAAGTAAATACTAGGTGCCAGCTGAGGCACCAAAAACAAAACAAAATAACAACAACAAAAAAAATCAGGGGTGGGTAAGGAGTTGACCCATGCAAATATGCCACACAAATACATTTATTGTTTAAACAGAAATTAAATCAAAATCACTGAAACAATGGGAAGAGCTAGAAAGGGATAATTAGTTGAACCAAGAAACATTTATTATATGACTACTTTTGTTCTAGATGCTGTAAGGATAAACCCTTAAACCAAGACAAATAGGGGCTTACATTCTGTTGAGGAGGAGACAGATTAATGAAAATATCATAAACAGGGTGCTTTTCAGAGAGCAGTAGGCAAGGAACACTATATTACAGAGGGTTATAAGAAAAGTATTTCTCTTCTAACAAAAAAGTACTATCATGAAAACCTGACATATTAAATTAAAAATTAAATGGGGAAGGGGAAGAAGTCTCTCTCCAATAAGAAAAAGGAGTCATATCTAGATCCACCAAGAGTATACTCATATTCTACAGAGGGCTAGAGATTTTACAAAAACTTTTCTGTTACATTCTGCTTCTACTTAATAGGAAGCGGTATAGAGTACTGCAACAATTTACTGATTTCCACAGTTCAAAAAATATGTTTTTTTTTTTTTTTTTTTGAGATGGAGTCTTGCTCTGTCACCCAAGCTGGAGTGGGAGTACAGGCGTGTGCCACCACACCCAGCTAATTTTTTGTATTTTTTAGTAGAGACGTGGTTTTGCCATGTTGGCCAGGCTGGTCTCGAACTCCTGACCTCAGGTGATCCACCTGCCTCAGCCTCCCAAAGTGCTAGGATGACAGGCGTGAACCACCGCACCTAGCCAAAATATGCTTTCTTGGTCGAGCTACTGCATCTTTGTAGTACATAAAGTAGAAATGAGGCTTAGAAAAAGCACATTAAAGAATATTTATGATGTTTCATATAACTAAATTATTTTTTTCACAATATTCTAGTTTGCTCTCATCAGCAAAATAAAACTTACCATGCCAAATTCTTCAACAAGCCCCTTAAGACTGTTCTCCAATGACAAGAACAAATAAGTGTTGTTAATGACTTTCAGATTTAAAAGCAATAATTCTCTTATAAAGCAATTTTTTCCTTCAGATTTGCCAACTATTCCTCTCTAGACAAATTATATCCTTATTCTAAGAATTTTTCACGATATTGTCCAAGCTGACTAATTTTTACCTTGAATGCAAACCAACAGAAGAGACAATTTTTCAAGGGATGATGAGTTGAGAGCCAAGAAAACATTTCTACTTCTTATAATTTAATCCACATTGAACTACAGATAAATTTGGTGGTATCAAAATAAGAGTTTTATCAGCATATAGGACTCTACTCCCTTTTACAAGCTTCACAAAAATTGGTAGGTTTTGGTTCTCATTTTTAGGGGAGAAAAAACTATTAGTTTGGACCATATACCTCATGTTAAGAAATCATTAGCTGTTACCTTTTTTCTATGCACTATAGATATTTCATTGATATATTCTTTCCATAATAACCTCTGCAGACATAATGAATAAAGCATAGCATTATGCAAACTCTGTATACTTGAAGAGGAATAGTTAAATGAAGCTACCAATTTGCATAATGAGTTTTACCTTTTAATTGTTCTTAGGGCAACTTCTATCAAATGTACAGCATTTATAAATGCTGAAGTTTTTGTCAACTGTACTAAGCCTACCTTCACATGAATAGAAAACGATTCTGAAGTCAAAACCATGTATGTTTTAATAGATTAAATACATTTAATCTAACAGTTTGCTATAAGGCAAAGCAGTCATTACATTAAAAGGATGATTTTCATACTGGAAACGAACTAAACTGAGTCATAAAAACTCATCTGACAAATGTTTCATTTTCCTTTCCCATGTCTACCAAATATTTATGCCCAGGAGTCCACAATAATCTCACAATCAAGATGCTTCTTCACATACCCAGATAGGGATGAACTATATGAAGAATACCAGTATCTAAAATTATGCAGATGCTATAGTGTATGTTCTTAATTTCCTTCTGTTTTTTTTTCCCTTTTTGGTTTCTTTCTTTTTTTTTTTTTTAATTATACTTTAAGTTCTAGGGTACATGTACACAATGTGCAGGTTTGTTACATATGTATACATGCACCATGTTGGTGTGCTGCACCCATTAACTTGTCATTTACATTAGGTATATCTCCTAATGCTATCCCTCCACCCTCCCCCCACCCCACAACAGGCCCCAGAGTGTGATGTTCCCCTTCCTGTGTCCAAGCGTTCTCATTGTTCAATTCCCACCTATAAGTGAGAACATGTGGTGTTTGGTTTTCTGTCCTTGCGATAGTTTGCTCAGAATGATGGTTTCCAGCTTCATCCGTGTCCCTACAAAGGACATGAACTCATCTTTTTTATGGCTGCATAGTATTCCATGGTGTATATGTGCCACATTTTCTTAATCCAGTCTATCACTGTTGGACACTTGGGTTGGTTCCAAGTCTTTGCTATTGTGAATAATGCTGCAATAAACATACGTGTGCATGTGTCTTTATAGCAGCATGATTTATAGTCCTTTGGGTATATACCCAGTAATGGGATGGCTGGGTCAAATGGTATTTCTAGTTCTAGATCCCTGAGGAATCGCCACACTGACTTCCACAATGGTTGAACTAGTTTACAGTCCCACCAACAGTGTAAAAGTGTTCCTATTTGTCCACATCCTCTCCAGCACCTGTTGTTTCCTGACTTTTTAATGACTGCCATTCTAACTGGTGTGAGATGGTATCTCATTGTGGTTTTGATTTGCATTTCTCTGATGGCCAGTGATGATGAGCATTTTTTCATGTGTCTGTTGGCTGCATAAATGTCTTCTTTTGAGAAGTGTTTGTTCATATCCTTTGCCCACTTGTTGATGGGGTTGTTTTTTTCTTGCAAATTTGTTTGAATTCTTTGTAGATTCTGGTATTAGCCCTTTGTCAGATGAGTAGATTGCAAAAATTTTCTCCCATTCTGTAGGTTGCCTGTTCACTCTGATGGTAGTTTCTTTTGCTGTGCAGAAGCTCTTTAGTTTAATTAGATTCCATTTGTCAATTTTGGCTTTTGTTGCCATTCCTTTTGGTGTTTTAGACATGAAGTCCTTGCCCATGCCTATGTCCAGAATGGTATGGCCTAGGTTTTCTTCTAGGGTTTTTATGGTTTTAGGTCTAACATTTAAGTCTTTAATCCATCTTGAATTAATTTTTGTGTAAGGTGTAAGGAAGGAATCCAATTTCAGCTTTCTACATATGGCTAGCCAGTTTTCCCAGCACCATTTATTAAATAGGGAATCCTTTCCCATTTCTTGTTTTTGTCAAGTTTGTCAAAGATCAGATGGTTATAGATGTGTGGTATTATTTCTGAGGGCTCTGTCCTGTTCCGTTGGTCTATATCTCTGTTTTGGTAACAGTATCATGCTGTTTTGGTTACCGTAGGCTTGTAGTATAGTTTGAAGTCAGGTAGCGTGATGCCTCCAGCTTTGTTCTTTTGGCTTAGGATTGTCTTGGCAATGTGGGTTCTTTTTTGGTTCCATATGAACTTTAAAGTAGTTTTTTCCAATTCTGTGAAGAAAGTCATTGGTAGCTTGATAGAGATGGCATTGAATCTATAAATTATCTTGGGCAGTATGGTCATTTTCACGATATTGATTCTTCCTACCCATGAGCATGGATTGTTCTTCTATTTGTTTGTGTCCTCTTTTATTTCGTTGAGCAGCGGTTTGTAGTTCTCCTTGAAGAGGTCCTTCACATCCCTTGCAAGTTGGAGTCCTAGGTATTTTATTATCTTTGAAGCAATTGTGAATGGGAGTTCACTCATGATTTGGCTCTCTGTCTGTTATTGGTGTATAAGAATGCTTGTGATTTTTGCACATTGATTTTGTATCCTGAGACTTTGCTGAAGTTGCTTAGCAGTTTAAGGAGATTTTGGGCAGAGATGATGGGGCTTTCTAAATATATAATCATGTCATCTGCAAACAGGGACAATTTGACTTCCTCTTTTCCTAATTGAATACCCTTTCTTTCTTTCTCCTGCCTGATTGCCCTGGCCAACACTATGTTGAATAGGAGTGGTGAGAGAGGGCATCCCTGTCTTGTGCCAGTTTTCAAAGGGAATGCTTCCAGTTTTTGCCCATTCAGTATGATATTGGCTGTGGGTTTATCATAAATAGCTCTTATTATTTTGAGATACGTCCCATCAATACATAATTTATTGAGAGTTTTTAGCATGAAGGGCTGTTGAATTTTGTCAAAGGCCTTTTCTGCATCTATTGAGATAATCATGTGGTTTTTGTCTTTGGTTCTGTTTATACGTTGGATTACGTTTATTGATTTGCATATGTTGAACCAGCCTTGCAGCCCAGGGATGAAGCCCACTTGATCATGGTGGATAAGCTTTTGGATGTGCTGCTGGATTCGGTTTGCCAGTATTTTATTGAGGATTTTTGCATCCATGTTCATCAGGGATATTGGTCTAAAATTCTCTTTTTTTGTTGTGTCTCTGCCAGGCTTTGGTATCAGGATGATGCTGGCCTCATAAAATGAGTTAGGGAGGATTCCCTCTTTTTCTATTGATTGGAATAGTTTCAGAAGGAATGGTACCAGCAACTCCTTGTACCTCTGGTAGAATTTGGCTGTGAATCCATCTGGTCCTGGACTTTCTTTGGTTGGTAGGCTATTAATTATTGCCTCAATTTCAGAGCCTGTTATTGGTCTATTCAGGGATTCAACTTCTTCCTGGTTTAGTCTTGGGAGGGTGTATGTGTCCAGGAATTTATCCATTTCTTCTAGATTTTCTAGTTTATGTGCAGAAAGGTGTTTACAGTATTCTCTGATGGTAGTTTGTATTTCTGTGGGATCGGTAGTGATATCCCCTTTATCATTTTTTATTGTGTCTATTTGATTCCTCTCTTTTCGTTATTATATATATAGTCTTGCTAGTGGTCTATTTTGTTGATCTTTTAAAAAAAAACCAGCTCCTGGATTCATTGATTTTTTTTGAAGGGTTTTTTGTATCTCTGTCTCCTTCAGTTCTGCTCTGATCTTAGTTATTTCTTGCCTTCTGTTAGCTTTTGAAGGTGTTTGCTCTTGCTTCTCTAGTTCAATTGTGACGTTAGGGTGTCAATTTTAGATCTTTCCTGCTTTCTCTTGTGGGCATTTAGTGCTATAAATTTCCCTCTACACACTGCTTTAAATGTGTCCCAGAGATTCTGGTATGTTGTGTCTTTGTTCTCGTTGGTTTCAAAGAACATCTTTATTTCTGCCTTCATTTTGTTATGTACCCAGTAGTCATTCAGGAGCAGGTTGTTCAGTTTCCATGTAGTTGAGTGATTTTGAGTGAGTTTCTTAATCCTGAGTTCTAGTTTGATTGCACTGTGGTCTGAGAGGCAGTTTGTTATAATTTCTGTTCTTTTACATTTGCTGAGGAGAGCTTTACTTCCAACTATGTGGTCAATTTTGGAATAAGTGCAATGTGGTGCTGAGAAGAATGTATATTCTGTTGATTTGGGGTGGAGAGTTCTGTAGATGTCTATTAGGTCTGCTTGGTGCAGAGCTGAGTTCAATTCCTGGATATCCTTGTTAACCTTCTGTCTTGTTGATCTGTCTAATGTTGACAGTGGGGTGTTAAAGTCTCCCATTATTATTGTGTGGGAGTCTAAGTCTCTTTGTAGGTCTCTAAGGACTTGCTTTATGAATCTGGGTGCTCCTGTATTGGGTGCATATATATTTAGGATAGTTAGCTCTTCTTGTTGAATTGATCCCTTTACCATTATGTAATGGCTTTGTCTCTTTTGATCTTTGTTGGTTTAAAGTGTTTTATCAGAGACTAGGATCGCAACCCCTTTTTTTGTTTTCCATTTGCTTGGCAGATCTTCCTCCATCCCTTTATTTTGAGCCTATGTGTGTCCCTGCACATGAGATGGGTCTCCTGAATACAGCACACTGATGGGTCTTCACTCTTTATCCAATTTGCCAGTCTGTGTCTTTTAATTGGAGCATTTAGCCCATTTACATTTAGTTAATATTGTTATGTGTGAATTTGATCCTGTCATTATGATGTTTGCTGGTTATTTTGCTCATTAGTTGATGCAGTTTCTTCCTAGCATCAATGGTCTCTACAATTTGGCATGTTTTTGCAGTGGCTGGTACCAGTTGTTCCTTTCCATGTTTAGTGCTTCCTTCAGGAGCTCTTGTAAGGCAGGCCTGGTGGTGACAAAATATCTCAGCATTTGCTTGTCTGTAAAGGATTTTATTTCTCCTTCATTTATGAAGCTTAGTTTGGCTGGATATGAAATTCTGGGTTGAAAATTCTTTTCTTTAAGAATGCTGAATATTGGCCCTCACTCTCTTCTGGCTTGTAGAGTTTCTGCAGAGAGATCTGCTGTTAGTTTGATGGGCTTCCCTTTGAGGGTAACCCGACCTTTCTCTCTGGCTGCCCTTAACATTTTTTCCTTCATTTCAACTTTGGTGAATCTGACAATTATGTGTCTTGGAGTTGCTCTTCTCGAGGAGTATCTTTGTGGCATTCTCTGTATTTCCTGAATTTGAATGTTGGCCTGCCTTGCTAGGTTGGTGAAGTTCTCCTGGATAATACCCTGCAGAGTGTTTTCTAACTTGGTTCCATTCTCCCTGTCACTTTCGGGTATACCAATCAGACGCAGGTTTGGTCTTTTCACATAGTCCCATTTTTCTTGGAGGCTTTGTTCGTTTCTTTTTACTCTTTTTTCTCTAAACTTATCTTCCCGCTTCATTTCATTCATTTGATCTTCAGTCACTGATACCCTTTCTTCCAGTTGATCGAATAGGCTACTGAAGCTTGTGCATGTGTCACGTAGTTCTTGTGCCATGGTTTTCAGCTCCATCAGGTCATTTAAGGACTTCTCTACACTGGTTATTCTAGTTAGCCATTCGTCTGATCTTTTCTCAAGGTTTTTAGCTTCTTTGCGACGGGTTCGAACTTCCTCCTTTAGCTCGGAGAAGTTTGATAATCTGAAGCCTTCTTCTCTCAACTCGTCAAAGTCATTATCCATCCAGCTTTGTTCTGTTGCTGGCAAGCATTCCTTTGGAGGGGGAGAGGTGCTCTGATTTTTAGAATTTTCAGCTTTTCTGTTCTGTTTTTTCCCCATCTTTGTGGTTTTATCTACCTTTGGTCTTTGATGATGGTGACATATAGATGGGGTTTTGGTGTGGATGTCCTTTCTGTTAGTTTTGCTTCTAACAGTCAGGACCCGCAGCTGCAGGTCTGTTGGAGTTTGCTGGAGGTCCACTCCAGACCCTGTTTGCGGGGATATCAGCAGCAGAGGCTGCAGAACAGTGAATATTGCTGAACAGCAAATGTTGCTGCCTGATTGTTCCTCTAGAAGCTTCGTCTCAGAGGGCTACCTGGACGTGTGAGGTGTCAGTCTGCCCCTACTGGGAGGTGTCTCCCAGTTAGGCTACTTGGGGGTCAGGGACCCACTTGAGGAGGCAGTCTGTCTGTTCTCAGATCTCAAACTCTGTGCTGCGAGAACCACTACTCTCTTCAAAGCTGTCAGACAGGGACATTTAAGTCTGCAGAGGTTTCTGCTGCCTTTTGTTCGGCTATGCCCTGCAGAGGTGGATTCTACAGAGGCAGGTAGGCCTCCTTGAGCTGCGGTGGGCTCCACCCAGTTTGAGCTTCCAGGACGCTTTGTTTACCTACTCAAGCCTCAGCAATGGCGGATGCCCCTCCCCCAGCCTCGCTGCCGCCTTGCAATTCGATCTCAGATGGCTGTGCTAGCAATGAACAAGGCTCCGTGGGCATGGCACCCTCTGAGCCAGGCACGGGATCTAATCTCCTGGTGTGCCATTTGCTAAGACCTCTGGAAAAAGTGCAGTATTAGGGTGGGAGTGACCTGATTTTCCAGGTGCCTTCTGTCACACCTTCCCTTGGTTAGGAAAGGGAATTCCCTGACCCCTTGCACTTCCTGGGTGAGGTGATGCCTCGCCCTGCTTCGGCTCATGCTCGGTGGGCTGCACCCACTGTCCTGCACCCACTGTCCGACAAGCCCCAGTGAGATGAACCCGGTACCTCAGTTGGAAATGCATCAATCACCTGTCTTCTGTGTTGCTCATGCTGGGAGCTGTAGACTGGAGTTGTTCCTGTTCGGCCATCTTGGTACCCTCCCCGCTGCCTTTTGTTTTCTAATTCTTGGATAACCCTCAGACACATGCATTTTACTAGAGAATATGAGAAGCAGAGGAGGAGGAAACAGAAATGCATTAAAACACCAGGCTGTAGTGTGGTACCGCAGTGTCAATACTACTACACTGACTGGTCACTGGTAGAGAAAGCTAGGAGATCAGATGGGGATCAAGTTTGGAGGAAGAAGAAGAGATGATGAATTCACTTCTGCACATGTTGAATGGGAGATACCTGTAGATTTTTCTCACTTAACGAATCAGTATTTTAGTATCTAAAAATGTTAGAAGGCCCCAGGGATTAAGTAGATAGCTAAGATATACAGATAGATATAAAATATACAGTGATATACAAAGTTAGACAGATTCAGTCTAGATTTGGAAGATCAGGCAATATACAGAAAAAACCTGAATGAGACCACTCCGATTATATAGAGTAAGAAAAGAAGTGGACTGGCTGAGCCCAGTGGCTCACACCTGTAATCCCAGCACTTTGGGAGGCTGAAGCAGGAAGACTGCTTGAGGCCAGGAGTTTGAGATCAGCCTGGGCAACATGGCGAGACCCTGTCTCTACAAAAAAAATTTTAAAATTAGCTGTGCTTGGTGGTGCACACCTGTAGTCTCAGCTACTGCAGAGGCTAAGGTGGGAGGATCGCTTGAGTCCAGAAGTTTGAAGCTGCAGTGAGCTGATCATGCCACTGCACACCAGCCTGGATGACAGAGTGAGACCCTGTCTCTGAAAAATAAAAAAAAAAAAAAAAAGAAAGAAAGAAAAGAAGTGGACTGAGACCTCTCAAGAATACATTTAAGAGACAAAGGTAGAGTAAGAGCAGCTAATAAAAGCCAGAAATGTAGAAGGGAAACCAAGAAAGACTGGTGCTACTTGTGGAGAATTTCAAGGAGGAGAAATAACTGACACCAACCCTCACACAATTAAGATGGGGCTTGAGAAACATCTATTAAATGTTTCAACCAGGAAGTCACTGGTGACCTTATTAGGAAAATTTCTAGAGAGTGAAGATGGAGAAAAAGGTGACAACAAGAATGAGATACTTTTAAATTAGCTTAAGTATAAAGTGAAGCAGAACTACACGGTGAGAGTGAAACGTAAGATCCTACATCATGAGAACATATAAAATGAAAGGGAACTGAAAAAAGAAGGAGTCATTGGAGATGATGGGAAAAATGGAAGATACGAGAAAAACAATGCTTGTAATATTTTCTCCAAATTAACATCTGTACCTCAACATTTTCCGCATTTGCTTTAACCCGTAGGTATGATTACTCTTTGTTTCAGGTCGGGGGCTGAGACAGAAGAGGTATATTCTCCACTAGAAAACCTTTCCTGATTCCACTAAACTCCAACTTGGCTAGTGCTTTCTTCCCCAACTTTCTCTCTGTGTGTGCA
The DNA here is from genome assembly GCF_028858775.2 of Pan troglodytes. Classification (NCBI taxonomy): domain Eukaryota; kingdom Metazoa; phylum Chordata; class Mammalia; order Primates; family Hominidae; genus Pan; species Pan troglodytes. The sequence goes on from NC_072398.2 coordinate 70,277,810, forward strand.
TGAGACTGCATGAATGTACCTGAGCACATATACAGACGTACACAGCTTCAATCCTGTACTGATGTCTCCACTGTGGAAAAATGTCAAGAAGGTCCAAGAGTACAAGAAGGTCCCCAACTAGAAATCACAGCATAAGGATTCCTATTATCTTATTTTCTCATTTTGAATGGAAAATAATCTTAATTTTCTTTTCTAGAAGATACAAATTATGAAATTTAGTTTGAGAAAAACATATTTCAATGAGAAAAAGAAAGCAATCGTAAAATTGGTAAATTTTAAAATGAGAGTTCAGCAGGTATAATTGGAGCTCTCTAGGTTAAGACTTCAGAATGCAGACCTGTCAGTAACTAGGTCTTAGGACTATGAGCCAGGTCTTCTACCTTTCTGGATCTTGGTTTTCTCGATAGTAAAATAAGTTAATTAGAAGACATCACTACAGCTGGGTGCCATCACTCATGCCTATAATCCCAGCAATTTGGGAGGCTGAGGTGGGCGGACAACTTGAGGTCAGGAATTCAAGACTAGCCTGGCCAATATGGTGAAACCCCATCTCGACTAAAAATACAAAAATTAGCTGGGCATGGTGGTGCATGCCTGTAATCCCAGCTACCTGGGAGGCTGAGGCAGGAGAATCACTTGAACCCAGGAGGCGGAGGTTGCAGTGAGCTGAGACTGTGCCACTGCACTCTAGCCTGGACAACAGAGCGAGACTCTGTCGCAAAAAAAATAAAAATAAAAAATAAGAAAGAAGATATCACAATGCTCCCATCCAGCCTTAAGGAGAACATGATTCTAGTCCTATGCATGCTATTTCTAGGTAAAGAGAACAAGGCTCAAAGAAGAAAATTCAATGACTTGAAAAATAAGGACTGTAGAGTCATTGTGGAATTGAGGATTGCCAATTCTCAGTCTAATGTTCTTCATACTATAAAAAGTACACATTCTTCTGAATTGTGAAGGTATTATTTTTGAAAAAATTCCCTATTCCTTCTCTCCTCGAATTATATTTGCAAGTATGGGCACAGCCAAGGCTATGGTAAAACACAGAGCACCACACTGGGTGTGATGGCTCATGCCTACAATCCCAGCACTTTGGGAGACTGAGATGGGCGGATCACTTGAGGCCAGGAGTTCAAGACCAGCCTGGCCAACATGGCGAAATCCTGTCTCTACTAAAAATACAAAAATTAGCTGGGCGTGGTGGTGTTTGCCTGTAATCCCAGCTACTTGGGAGGCTGAAGCAGGAGAATCACTTGAACTTGGAAGGCAGAGGCTGCAGCAAGCAGCGATCGCACCTCTGAGCTCCAGCCTAGGAAACAGAGCGAGGCTGTCTCAAAAAACAAACAAAACAAAACAAAACAAACAACGACAGCAACAACCTAAAAATGTAAAGCACATACAGAATGTCTTTCTCCTAATATCCAGCTTAGAGCCTCTCTGATAAGAGTCATGCTTACTATGATCCTAAGCTGTTTATCAAAGAAACAGGACAAAATATTCTGGGATGCAGCGGCCACTAACTCTACTGTGCTTAGGGGTATTCTGCCTTCAACACAAGGTACACAATAGGTCCCCATTCTCTGCAATCCTAGGGTGTCCCACAATATTCTAAAGAGTTAAACTCTTCTCTGGGAAACTAAGGTTGATGTTCTATAGTAGCTAAATGGGCATGTATCAACTGCCTTTGTCCCTTCTTTGTCTTCTAGTCACTGGGACTGTAAACACTTCAAGGTGACACTGTAATCACTCTCAGAAATAGCTATCTTGAAATTTAGTGTGAGTAATTTCATCAAACACAAAATCTGGGGGGTGGGGAGGACCAGAAAGCACCAAATCTTCATCATTTGATTACTCTCTACATAGGATCAAATCAATTCATTTTAATGTATGCTAGGTATGTATCATGTATTTTCCTTGTGTTTGATTTACATACCTATTTAAAAGAACAACTTATTTGGGTCTTCTTTTCATTCAAACACCTAACAAAGCATTATTCATATTTTGTTAAAAATAATCTTATAATATTACTGGTTAAATACTTCTTGAATTTATAAGCACTACAAGATATATAATAAAGAGATAAATTCTTAATTAGATGAGATGCGAAATACAGAACTGTCTCAGCACGAAGCTAAATTGCCACAGTGAATCAACTCATTTCATTCAGGTAAACAACAATACCAATATGCACTGAGACTACTTCAGAATTCACACTAAAATATCTCCTCACTATATAAGGACTTTGATCAATTTCCTTAATGTATTAAACATCATTACAAACTATTATATTCTTTAAAAGCATTACTAAAACAGCTAAAAATATTGTTTTACTATATGGTCCTACTCTAAGAAAACATAATAGTCTATGAAAAACCTTGAGGGCAAAAGGCTAATCTAATATGAAAATACATTCCAGGTAATAGGGTAACAACTATCTTTAGCCATTTTTTTCAGCTTACCAATCTTGAAGTAATTTATTTAAAAGATACAAACATTTAAAAAATACCTTGAATTTCACATAAATTACTGAGTAAGGAAGAGTAACAACTAGAAACAAAAAACACACAGTGACATAACTCACCTAAATAGGGAATGCAAGGTGTCATCTTTAAGCTACTTATATAGTCTCTGAGTCTTTTGTAGTTATCTTCTTTACTCATTACATATTCTAATTTTTCAAAGGTAGTTTTGTCTTTTCGACTTAATAACTAAAAAACAAACAGAAAAACCTAAGTTATTTACAAATCTCATTTTATTGTAGCAAAGACCTGAACTGAAGTTGTATTTACTGTTGATATGGATTTTAATTTCAAAGTTATATCTTCTTTAATTATATCTTGGTAGTATATAAATAAGACAAAATCAGATTTGTCTATTAATAATCCAAATTCATTATTTATAAGATATCCTTTGTATGTTCATAAAATTAACTAAGTAATAAATTATAACATTTTCGTGTTTACTATTTTAAATTAATCAATTTTTATTAATCACCTTCCTAATTTTAGAAAATTATGCATTCATATTTAGCTCAAATGTCCAAGTATTTTAATGAACTGTCCCTTGCCACCTCAAAGATAAACATCATTCTTGCATAATGTTAAATAAACACCAAATTTTGCGATTAACACTTTTTCTTGATAAATCTAGTCGTGGCTAGTCCTAATAACTGTAAAATCCTTTAATTCCTTACATTTTTGGATTTCTGATATTTTCTTCTCTTTGATCAGTGCTATATCACATACAACATAACTAAAAGATACCGTTGTAAGACACTTGAGAGGCAGATTTGCAGTAAGTGCCTTTGAGATCAATGTAAATAATCAAGGGGAGTTAAAAAAAAAAAAAAAAAGCAAAGTCAGTCACCCACAATGGTGTTCACTAAAAGGTTCAGGAAATAGTTTTTCAAATCATTCCAAAGACTGGAAAAATTTTTTTTGTATTTAGACATGAAGTTTCTATTTCATTACTACATTAGATTTCACTTTATTTCATATTAAAATATTGGTGTTGTTTTACAGCATGCAAAACATTTCCACCTATGTAAGTCTCACCTAATTTTCCTATGAGATTAACAAAAAAGTATGAGTATTAATTTAGAGATGAGGAGACTGAGATCACAAGGTTAGCAAGTAGCAGAATATAATACTCTCTGTTACCCACTCACTCACAAAGATGTATGTCCTTGTTTTTCAGGATCTTATAGTCTGGTTCTGGAGATAAGAATATTCTGACACCTAATCCACTACTCTTTCTAGTATTATAAGTAGTACAGTTGGGATCTATTGTTCAGAGGCTCAAAGATGCAGACTATCTTCAGAAAATCTCTATTAGAAAAACGTCTCAACAGTATCGCTCCCTCTTTAAAATACAATGTCAAGGGGTCCTTTGCTTTAATGTTTTACATGGATATTCCATGGTCTAAAACAGCGGTTTTACAATTTTCTCTTACTCCACTTTCAAGATACTTGATTAGTAATCTCAAGATTAGGTGCAAATGTTTGCTTGCTGCCTGTATATCTAACTCTTTACCACTTAAGGAAGTATCTGGATATGCAAAATATAGTTATGTGACATAGGGATAATGATAAACCTGCTCTTTATTTTCCCCTAAGTCAATCATTCAAAAACTTTGGTACAATACCAGGAGAAACAAATTACTTAGAACTCGTAACTAATCTTGCCACAGCTGAAACACAGAACTGTTATAACAAACTATATGGTCTAATACATTAAAAAAACATGATTTTGTAATTTTCATAATAAATCAATAATCAGATAAATAGAATTCAATCTGAGTTGTGGTAGGAGAGACTTGTTTCCAGAAGACTAGAGGAAGAATATGAATATAAAGAACTAATTAGATGTTAATATAGGTATTTCCTGAATGATAGCTCAGAAGCTCTATTAACTGAGAAGCCTTTTCTTTCTTCTTTTCAAATCTCCTTTTGATATTTATAATGTTATATTTAAAAAGTCACTTTACTGTATTTTCCCCTCCAAAAACCGCTGGGGGTGGGGGGGGGGCGGACAAAATACTTCACAGTGTTCTACTTCTACATGTCCTTGGCACCAAGAGCATGACAAATGGGGGCAAGCCTCTTCACACTTTCATTGATATTAATGAAAGAGGAGACCCACAGAATTCTAGATGTTCCTGACCAGATATCTAACACCACCTTACCACCACAATCTGTTTTGGGGGAAAACCTAGATGAATGCCTGCTCATGTCAGTCACCCCAGGAAACACAAACTCCCAGATTATTCCTCATCACCTTGATTTGTATCTTCACACAATAGGTATGAATGTGTGCAACTGCATAAATGAATACTTTATCTTAGACCCGGGGTGCAGATTAATTATAATCTTTTGTTTGTGACACTCAATTATCATTAGAGACTGGTATGGCTTTGTTAAATGGATTTAAACTTTATAACGAACACACATGACTCATCTTCCATCCAACTGCCTTGACTGCCTTTAAGAGGTAACCAGTAACCACTACTCTGAATGTTCTGTTTATCATTCTCCTCAAATTTTATTTCATTTTTGGCAAATTTTATTCCATTTTAACTTTTATTTCATTTTTAGTCTTTGGCAATTACTTTGTTCATATAACATTGTGATATTAAAGCTTCATCCATGAAGTTGTGGGAAGCTATAGTTCATTCATTTTCACTGCTTCTATGTGTATCCTCTCCTCTACAAAATACATTTATAATGTTAATTTTTCTATTTTTTTTCTTTTTTCGTTGTTAAGAGTTCTGGATGCAAATTCTTGTGTTGGACACATTCTAGTTGGACAACTAACTGTTGCACATATCTTCCGCCCACTGCATCCTCTTTTCCATTTTAAGGTATCTTTTGATGAACAGAAATTCTTACTCTAACATGACAAAATTTATTATTATTTTTTTCATTGTTGAAGCTTTCTGTATCTTATCTAAAAAATCCTTACTTGTCCAAAGCCAGAAATCTATTCATGCCAAACCAGAGAGATATTCACATATATTTTTCCTTCTAAAAAACTGAAGTTTTTCATTTCACATTTAAGCCCTTGAGTCATCTCACAAGGATTTTTGTGAATGGCGCAAGGGGCCTGATTTCATTTTTTCCCCCAAACTGGTGACCAATTTTGCAGCTCCAATTAATAAACAGCCCCTCATTTCTTTACCAACTTACAATGCCACCTCTGTCATACACGTATCAGAATCCTGTAAAAACAAGGAGGTATTTCTGGGTTCTTCATTCTGTTTCATTGGTAGATATGTCTAAAACTGCAGGAATCATACACTGTCCAAGAATCTAGTATATCCTGACATCTGTTAGGGCAGGCAAGTGCTTATGTCCCCAATTCCCATTGTCTTCTTTAGCTATTCCTGAACCTTTAAATTTCCATATAAAATTTACAATCAATCTTCCACCAGCAGTACTGGGGTATAACTGACAAATTTAAATTGCATACACTTGAGGTATACATGTTTTAATACACATATATAATGAAATTATTATCAAGCTATCAAGCTAATTAACATATCCATCATCTCACAAAGTTAGTTACTTCTTATGTATTTGTATGGTAAGAACATTTAAGATTCACTCTCTTAGGCTGGACACGGTGGCTCAAGCTTGTAATCCTAGCACTTTGGGAGGCCAAGGCAGGCAGATCACTTGAGGTCAGGAGTTCGAGACCAGCCTGGCCAACAAGGCAAAACGCCATCTCTACTAAAAATATAAAAATTAGCTGGGCAAAATGGTGGGCGCCTGTAATCCCAGCTACTCAGGAGGCTGAGGCAGGAGAATCACTTGAGCCTGGGAAGTGGAGATTGCAGTGAGCCAAGATTGCGCCACTGCGCTACAGCCTGGGTGATAGAGCGAGACTCCATCTCAAAAAAAATAAAAATAAATAAATAATAAATAAAATTTAAAAAGATCCACTCTCTCAGAAAAGTTCAAGTATACAACATAGTCTTATTAACTATAGTCAATTATAGTCCTCATGCTGTACATTAGATCTCCAGAACTTATTCTCTCTCCATTAGTGGTGCCTAACCTTTTTGGCACCAGCGACAATTTTTCCATGAACATGAATGGGGAAAGGTTTTGGGATGAAACTGTTCCACCTCAGATCATCAGGCATTAGATTCTCATAAGGAGCACACAACCTAGATCCTTCACATGCGGAGTTCACAATAGGGTTCATGTACCTATGACAATCTAATGCTGCCACTGATCTGACAGGAGATGGACCTCATGCCGTAATGCTCACTTGCCTGCTGCCCACCTCCTGCTGTGGCCTGGTTCCTAACAGGCCATGGACCAGCACTGGTCAGCAGCCCGGGGTTTGGGGACCCCTGTTCTACGTAACTGAAACTTTGTACCTACTGACCCAACATTTCCCCTGCCCCTCAGCAACCATCCTTCTACTTTTTGCTTCTATGAGTTCAGCCTGGTAAGATTTCACAGATAAGTGAAATTGTGCAGTAGCATTTGTCTTTCTGTATCTAGCTTATTTCACTGAGGATAATGATCTCCAAATTCATCCATGCTGTTGTAAATGTAAGGCTGAATAGTATTCCATTGTGTATATAAACCACATTTTCTTTATCCATTCATCTGCTGATGGACATTTAGGTTGGTTCCATATCCTGGCTATTGTGAATAATGCTGCAACGAACATAGGAGTGCAGGTATCTCTTTGACATATCAATTTCAATTTCTCTGGACACATACTCAGAAATGGGATTGCTGGATCACGTAATTGTTCTATTATTATTTTTGGGGGAATCTCCATACTGTTTTCCATGACTGTACCAATTTACATTCCCACCAACACTGTACAACAGTTCCCTCTTCTCCACATCTTTACCAATACTTGTTAGTTATCTTTTGGCTTTTTGATAACAGCTATTCTAACAGGTGTGAGATGATATATTATGTGGTTTTGATTTGCACTGCCCTGATGATTAGCGATGTTGAGCACCTTTTGATATACCTGTGGGACTTGTTTATGTTTTCTTTTGAGAAATATCTATTCAGATCCTTTGCCCATTTTTTAATTGGGTTGTTTTCTTGTTATCACATTGTCTGAGTTCCTTATACAGTCATGTGCTGCAAAACGACATGTCAGTCAAGAACAAACTGCATATACAACAGTGGTCCCATAAGATTATAATACTGTATTTTTTACTGTGCTGTTTCCATGTTTAAATATACAAATACCACCGTGTTATAACTGCCTACTCAGTACAGTAACATGGTGTATAGGTTTGTAGTCTAGAAGCAATAGGCTGTACCATATAGCCTAGGTGTATTGTAGGCTATGCCATCTAGGTTTGTGTGATTACACTCTATGATGTCTGAACAACAAAATCACCGAACAACACATTTCTCCGAAAGTATCCTCATTGTTAAGCCATGCATGACTGTATTTTGGATATTAACCCCTTATCAGATGTATTATTTGCAAATATCTTCTCCCATTCCACAGACTGTCTCCTTTGCTGTACAAAAGCTTTTTAGTTTGATGCAATCCCATTTTGTATATTTTTGCTTTCGCTGCCTGTACTTTTGGGGTCACAGCCAAAAAATTATTGTCCAGATCCACTGTCAAGAAGCTTTTCCCGTGTGTTTTCTTCTAGTAGTTTTACAGTTTCAGGTCTCATGTTTAAGTACTAAGTATATTTTGAGTTCATTTTTGCAGATGGTATGAGATAAGGGTCCAGTTTCATTCTTTTGCATGCGGACATCCAGTTTTTCCGACACAATTTATTGAAGAAACTACCATTTCCCCATTGTGTGTTCTTGTTATCTTTGTTGAGGATCAATTGACTGTAAATGTGTGTATTTATTTCTGGGCTCTTTATTTTGGTCCATTGGTCTACATGTCTATTTTATGCTAACCACAATATTTTGATTACTATAGCTTCACAGTGTATTTTAAAATCAGAGAGTATGATGTCTCTAGCTTTGTTGTTGCTCAAGATTGCTTTGGCTATTCTGAGATTTTTGTGATTCCATGTGAATTTTAGAATTGTTTTTTCTATTTCTGTGATAAATGTCATTGAAATTTTGATAGTGACTGCACTGAATCTGTAGATTGCTTTGGGCTGTATGGATATTTTAACAATATGAATTCTTCCAATGCACAAACACAGGATATCCTTCCATTCATTTGTATCTTATTCAATTTCTTTCATTAATGTTTTATAGTTTTCTGTGTATAGATTTTTCACCTCCTTGGTTAAACTTAATTTTTCAGATAGTTCGTTATTAATGTATAGAAATGCAACTGATTTTTGTATGATGATTTTGTACTTGGAATGTTACTAAATTCATTTATTTAGTAACATTCAGTTTATTTTACAGTTTCAAAAACCTGTTAGAACTCTAATAGTTCTATCCATGAACATGGGCTATTGCTCCCTCTATTTAGTTCTTTGTTAATGACTTCCTGTAAAGTTTTGTAACTTTCTGCATATAGGTCTTACACATTTTATTCCACTTATTGTTTGATATTTTGTTTCTTTTGTTGATGTTGTAAACGATGTCCTTTTAAATAATACTTGTTGTTTCAAATATAACCAATTTTGTATTGCTCATATATTCAACCACTTTTAAGTAAACCTATTTTTTAAAAACTGTGGTAAAATATATATGTAACATACAATTAACCATTTTCAGGGGGACATTTCAAGGATATCACCAACATCCATATCCAAAAGTTTTTCATCTTCTCAAAATGAAGCTCCATATCCATTAAATAATAACTCCCAAATCCCATTTCTCCCCATCCCTGGCAACCATCAATCTAGATTCTGTCTGTATGAATCTGATTACTCTAGGTACCTTATATAAGTGGAATTATAGGAATTATACAGTATTTCTTCTTTTGTATCTGGCTTATTTCACTTAGCATAATGTCTGAAGGTTTATTCATGGTGCAGCATGTATCAAGATTTCATTGCTTTTAAAGGGAGATGAATATTCCACTGTATGTATAAACTACATTTTGTCTATTCATTCATCCACTGTTAGATGTTTGGGTTGTTTCTACCTTTTGACTATGTGAATAATGTTGTTATGAACATTAAAACATATACAATAGCAATTATATGTTGAATACAACAGTGAAATTGTGCATCCTTTTCCTTGATGCTCTTAATATTTTCCCTACATAGAATGTTGTTGTCTTTTTGGTACATTCCCTTTATCGGTTAAAACAAAACAAAACAAAACCATCCCAAACCTTTCCAACTGTATCCTCCTGAATTTATGGTCCATCCTCTGCAAAATCCCTATCCTTAACATTTTCTCTAAGCATTCCCTTTCTTTTCTTATAAACCTTGTAACATATGCCTGGAGGTAGGTTAGGTGTAATCTTTGCTCCTTACTCTTCACAATTTCTTCCAGCTCATTATCTCTCACCCTGCTCCCTAAAATCCTCCAGCTTCTATTAAATTGAAGGCACTAGGATAAGTGCTGTCCAACAGAATTTTATGTGATGGTGAAAATCTATGCCTGTGCTGTCCAATATGATAGCCACTAGCCACATGTGACTACTGAGCACTTGCAATGTGGCTAGTATGATCAAGGAGCTAAATTTTTTATTTTATTTTATTTTAATGATTTAAATTTAATAGCCACATGTAGCTAATGGCTACCATATTAAACAAGAGAACCCTAGATTACAACACTTATGTTACTGTCATTTATAGATCTACAAGTCATTTTTCCCCTATATCTTGAAGATTTTTGTAGTTGGAGCAAAAAAATCCATGAACCAAAATTATTATCATAAATCTTGGTGATTGCCATTTCATGGAGAGAATACTCCCAATACTCTGGTTTCTTAGTTTCTGGACTTCTGCTCCAATGATCTTATCTTCTACCACCCTCAGCTTGCACTCCCTTTCTCATTCTGAATCCAGTGATTATTTGACTCCACTGTGGCTTCCAAACCACTGACCAGCCTACCTTTTCACTGTTCATCATCTCCCTCCTTTTACTTGGCTTAGTTTCCTCATCTGTCAATAAAACAACTCTCATATTTTCCGTCTTTCACCTCTTGTGCTACCCTTAACCCTTCTGGTACAAAAGCCTCGAAAAATCCCATCTCTGGTTAAATACAACTCTTGGCACTATTGAAAGCTTATGCTGAATATCTGAACCTGGCTGGAGAATACATAACTCTGCTGACTGGTTTTACTTTAAATTCATGATTTAAAAAAAGTCTTAAGCAGATGGATCCTACATAAGGTCTATCAAACCTATTACGTTTTCTTAGTTAACGCACTCTCACACTCTCCAGATGACTTTTACATCCTCTCTTCTTTCTTCAAATCTCCAACACCTCTCCCATACCACCTTAACTAAAGACCTTGCTTTTTTATGTCTGAGGAAACAAAACAATCAGAACTTCTAAGAATCCCACCACGAAATCTACCAACTTACCTGCATCTGTAACTAAATGTGTTCCCTTCCCTGCTGCTAAAATGGATAAACTATCTTTTCTTTTTTTTTCTTTTTTCTTTTTTTTTTTTTGAGACAGAGTCTTGCTCTGTCACACAGGCTGGAGTGCAGTAGCGCGATCTCGGCTCACTGCAAGCTCCGCCTCCTGGGTTCACGCCATTCTCCTGCCTCAGCCTCCAGAGTAGCTGGGACTACAGGCGCCCATCACCACGTCTGACTAATTTTTTTGTATTTTTAGTAGAGACGGGGTTTCACCGTTTTAGCCAGGATGGTCTGGATCTCCTGACCTTGTGATCCGCCCGACTTGGCCTCCCAAAGTGCTGGAGTTACAGGCATGAGCCACCACTGCACCCGGCGTAAAATGGATAAACTCTTACTGATACACTAGAGTACTAAATCTAATTCTCTTTCATCTCATCAAGCATATCACTGGTATAATCCCTCATTCTCTTGTCATTTTTTTAGTTCTACTAGATTATTGCCACCAACATAAAACATATTGCCATTGATGCCATTTCCAAAAACAAAACAAAATACAACAAATCTTTGGTCTCACATTCCCTTCCAGGTACCATATTTCTCTGCAAACCACACTGCAGCCCTTTACAGTAAAATTCCTCAAAAGCATTCTCTATACTTGCTGTCCCACTTCTTCATCACCATTCTCTCAACTCCAGTCAGTTTTTCACCCCACTTCTCTACTGAAATCACTCTTCCCGAGGTCACCAATCCTTTCCAATTGTCAGGTCATCTCAAACTTTGCACCTTATTCAAATTATTAGTAGCATTTGACAAAGGTGATCAATTTTTACTGAAACATTTTCTTTACCTGACTGTGAAAAATGTGTCCTACCCGTAATTTCCTTTGTTGATTTCTCCTCATTTTTCCAATCTCTACTTGGGAATCCTGGAGGTTCCCAGGGCTTTTCATCTATGCTCCCTCCTTAGGTAATCCCATCTAGCTTCAAATAGTTTACATTGATGATTATAACAATCTCTCTCTAGCCCCAACCACTCCCTTAAACTTGTACATCTAAGTCTGACCTTACATTTCACATGGATGTTTACTAGCCAACTCAAACACAGTATGTGTAAAATAGAACCCCAGCCCACAATGGTCCTTCTCTATACCTCTCTGAATATGAGTAAACAGCACCTCCATTATCTGATTCATGCCACCTCTTTGAAATCATCTCCTACCACCGGGTACCTTCCTAGCTTATTCTACTGTCAACACTGACCACTCTGCCATTTGAATGTATCTGGGCCTTTTTACTTGTTATTACCTCTACTTGGAATTCTCTTCTCCCAGATATCCAAATAAATGGTTCCCTCAATTCCTCCAGGTCTCTACTGAACTGTCATTTATCAACAATTCTCTTACCATGTTACATAACACAGTACTGTCCTGCCTTCCTTTCTACTTTTCTTCAGAGCATTTATTGCTATTTATGTCATTTATTTATTTGTAATTGATTCTTCCCCAGCAGAATGTTAGCTGTATGAAAATGGAACTTTGTCTAGATCATTCACTATTAAATGTCAAGCAATTATAGAGTGCATAGCACAGTATGAAATATTTTAAAATACAAACCATCAAAAGTTTTATTCAGATAAATAATGAAGCTGTTACCAAATAAAAATTATTATTTTCCACAAAAATACATAAGGGAGGCAATGAAAATATCTTCAAGGAAAATAAAAATTAACTTCAGCAAAATCTACCTCATTACTAAACCAAATCATAAATAAAAGTATAGGACTGGGCGTAATGGCTCATGCCTGTAATCCCAGCACTTTGAGAGGCTAAGGCGGGAGGATCACTTGAGATCAGGCGTTCGAAAACAGCCTGGACAACACAGTGAGACCCCATCACTATAAAAACTTTTTAAAAAATTAGTTGGGCATGGTGGCATGTGCCTGTAGTCCAGTTACTTGGGAGGCTGAGGCTGGAGGATCCTCTGAGCCCAGGAGTTGGGGGCTGCAGTAAGCTATGATCGTGCTACACTCCAGCCTGGGTGCAAAAAATAAAAATAGAATTTTTTTTTTCACAGCGTATAATTCTTTTCCCTAAAACTTTAAAGATATAATTCATAACTGTATATTTATAATCATTTCCATTCCTCCATGTAATTCAAATTTTAAGAAAAGACAATAAGGCCATAATTATTAAAAAGAATTTTTAAAGAAAACCCTTCACACCAAGGTGTTTCTATAAAATAGAAAAGAGAAACATAAAAAGGATCACAAGCTTTTCCATACTAATGTTTTTCCAATATAGAAATCTACACTGGTTTTCATGGAAAACATCTGTCTCTTCAGATACTATAAAAAGCAAAAGCAGCACTTTGTTAATTAAAAAGTTATATTTTAGTAATAAAAAAAGTTTTAAAAAGTCAGTCATGATTTTAGCCTAGAACCTTAAAAACACATTGATCCTCTGTACAAAATGTAATCGATTCTAAACAAAATAGTTGCTCTTTAACATTAAAGAATAGTATTGAATATAAATAAATTTAATTGAATATAAAATTTTACTTATATAAACTATAAATGAAAAATACCTGAAAAGATTGAGTACAATATCATGTTACTCAAATATGAAAACACACAAATTTGCAGAGGTCAAAATTCATACTCTGATCTCATATAAGTAATAGAACCAAATATGATTAACATAATATCAGCATGTACAGCAACAGCAAATAATTCCATGTTAATCATCAAGTTTTCCATTATTCCTAAGGAAAAAACTTAAGATTTACTCACTAAAAAATAATGGAAATTGAAATCAGTAAAATTTTTTTGAAACCTATGATTCAGATATGCCTCAAACTTTCCAAAAGCATAATCTTTACGATTAAATGCAATTTTTTTGTATTCATACCTTCCATCAGTTGAATATTAAACATTATATTGTCAAAGATACTGAAAGTGTTTCAACAAAAATGATTCTCTAAGGAGCAAAAACTAAGCACCAAGCTGTACCCAAAAATTACCTTATACCCAGTGCACTGCTTAAGGAGAAAAAATGTAGGTATCAAAGAATAGAGTACAAAGCAATTTAAAAATCCTTATTGATTATCATTATATTAACTTTAATAAGAATTACAAAGGAAATGAATATATCTTTCCTTTCCACAGGAAGTCTAACCTTTCATTAACTAAAGAATATTACTCACCGCCCATGTTTTAGTCAACCTGAAAATTGGGGCACTCTGTAGGCCAGAAACCACTGCCATAAGTGCATGAAGGTTATTCAGCTCATACAGTTTCTGAAGATTTGAAAAAAAATGGGGGAGAGGGATGAAAAAGAACAACATGAATACAAGAAAATTTAGACTAACAAGTACAATCTTGGCAACTGGTAGTGTTCCAGCATATATTACCTTCATTACTGAGAACTGTCTTTAGAGTACCCACTGTGTTTACACTAAGTTGTTTTGGTGCACAACAGAACTTACATGTTCTACCCTGGCATTGTCCCCAAACTCTGGGAATAAATCTACCTCTAGTTGAGTAATATATTAAGAAAACCAAGGTTATGTCTCATTATCAAGTTTACATGGTATGATCATGAAAGCTGGTTTCTAGTAAACAGTCTCCCTTATACTGAACTATTACTAAGCCTCTGCTTTATGTTTCAAGTTTCAATAAAGGGTCAACATCCAGGATTCTGATTTGGTTTCCCATTCAGTACTCCCATTATTCCAGGGCAAGGGAGAAACCTGCCTTTCACAGTACAGTCCCTCTCAATTTTCTGCTTCCTCCTACCCAAATCCCCAGATCCTTTTTTCCTCATTCGTGCTGAGACATTGATTTTACAGTCTGTATGCATAAAACTCCTACCTAACACTAGTTTCCAGCACTTTCCCATGAGATCTGCATAACATTTATTGCTAATTTCCCAGATTTTTAAATACTGCCTGATGCTTATATCCTACAAGTCCTGTCTAAAAATCAGTCATTTTACAACTGTCCTAATCCTACAGCCAGGTAAGCCCCAGGTCTAGAAAATGCTGTGGATAGAGCATTTAATTGAAAGCCCGAAGAAAACAAATAAAAACAAAATAAATTAGTAACACAAAACATAATATAAACCTTCATCCAAGGTTATATAATCTAACTGGAAAACCATTCAATGAATGTATTTTAAGCATTTATTATACTAGGCACCATATCAGACTGCATATACAAAAATGAAAAAGACCTATCAAGAAGCTTCAGTCTAGTGAGACATGAAAACAAATACGAATCCAATTTGCATATTTCTAGAATAAAAGTATATATAGGGTTATATAAATAAAAGTATATATAGGGTTCTACAGAATAATCAGCCCCTAACTTTGTCTGAGAGATTCAGATTTCCAGAAATGACACTTGAGAGTGAGGGGCTATGAGAAAGAGGGAATACAATTTACAAAAAGCACAAAGGCATGAAGGTGTCTGGAAGCTGAATATGAGAAGTATCAGAGTACCAGAAGATGAAAACAGGGCCATTTTTACATGTGAAGCCTCTTTAAAGGCTAGATTTGCTCTCATAAGCAGTAAGAACTCCAGTGGAAGATTCGGAGAATTTTTAAATTTGAGAATGATATAACTGAATGCCAGGCATCGGTTCACAACCCTTTATCTGCAATTCTGAGATCTCAAACCTGAAAAGTCAAAGTTTTGTTTATTTGGTAGTGTGGTCTCAGGTTCACTAGGTGGGAAAATCTAACCTGATGTGAGGCTAATGACAGACTTCATTGATCTCACTTAAGGTGAATAATTACATGTTTTGCTCCAAAAATATTGTGTGTTTGATTTCAAGGTATTACATAAGCAGGAGGTGGAGGTGATTGTGATGAGCATACCACAGATGGTATATGAACTATACCACCTTTCTAAAATCTGGGGGAAAAAGTGTATTCCTAAATATATCTGGCCCCAAATGCTTTGGGTAAGATATTATGGATGTGTACTACATTTTGGAAAGATCAGGGAGCAGAAGGTGGCATACAGGAAGGGAATCAGTTCAGAGACTACAGTGAGAGATGATGAGAAGGATCTGATACATTAGTGTCAGTGGAGTTGAAGAGGGGGAATGGATTCAAAATTTAGTAAGGACTACATACCAGAAGTCTGGTAAATTAGACACCTTGACCTACTCTTCCAGTGAAAATAATTAAAAATATTGGGTAAGATATGAAACACATCTTATGAAAATTCACTGTAAAGCTAGCAATAAAGTAAGGAATACTTAGGGCCCTAAAACTAAGGAGAATCCAGAGATGTAAGCTGAACACCAAAGCTGGCAATCCCTTGGAGGACATTTGAAAATCTGGTTAGCTTTCCAAGCTTCATGGGACACATTGCCCAGGGCCTAATCTATGGTGGGGGTTCCAATAAGAGACTCTCATTGCATAAAGCAGAGACACTGAAGGACTCATTGCCTGAGCGTAAGGGCAGGATAGAAGTAATCCTTACCCACCATCAAGAGACTGCCAGACAACAATGCCTGCTGTGAACCTTAGTGCTAAGGGAAGAGGGGAGGGGTCTTATGGAGGTTTGCAGCCCAAATAACTACTTCATAGTAAGAATAAACAGAGGCCAGCCATGGTGACTCACACTTGTAATCCCAGCACTTCCGGAGGCTGAGGCAGGTGAACTGCTTGAGCCCAGGAGTTCATGACCAGCCTGGGCAACATGGCAAAACCTTGTCTCTATAAAAAAAAACACAGAAATTAACCAGGTGCGTGGTGGCATGTGCCTGTAGTTCCAGCTACTGGGGAGGCTGAGATGGGAGGACTGCTTGAGCCCAGGAGGCATAGGTTGTGATGAGCCGTGCTTGAGCCACTGCACTCTAGCCTGGGCAACCCAGCAAGATCCTGTCTCAAAAAAAAAAAAAAAAAAAGAAAAAGAAAAACAACAAAAACCTCATGCTGAACTAGTAGCTTCTGCCTAAGATGTAGAACAACATGAGAAACCATTGTTAAAGCCATAATGGCAAGAAAACAAAATAGATAAAACTTAGAAAACCATTTTATTAAAGACACTGGAGAGTTTTGGACACAAAGAACACAAATAACTAAATTCCAAAGTAAAAAAAACCAACAGCCTTTAAACAGTTTTTCCCCCCTGAGGGCATACGCTGAATCTCTACAAGGCTAGGCAAAGATGAAGGCTCCGACAGGCAGATTTTCCTAAGTAAAATCTGTGGGCTGGTATAATAGACTAGAATCTGTAGGAGTCTCAAACCTAGAGTTGGCTCTGTGTCCACTGATTCACTCCTAATGGAACTTACTTTACTGTGTGTCAGTGCTGGAGGCTGACAGCTGGGTTAGAAAGCAGAGAGAGATCTCTGGGACTTAGATCCCAGGGTCCCTACTACAGCAAGGGGCCTGTACCATACAAAGTACAGATTTTGCCCTGAGTCATTTGTGACCAGAGGTTATCTGAAACTAACTAAAGCTAAAACTCAACCCTATCCACCTCAATTCCTAATTGGATCAGAAAAATCAGCTTCTCTCTCTTTTTTCTTTTTTGAGACGTGGTCTCGCTCTGTTGCCCAGGCTGGAGTGCACTGGCATGATCTCGGCTCGCTGCAACCTCCGCCTCCCAGGTTCAAGTGATTCTCCTGCTTCAGCCTCCCGAGTAGCTGGGACTACAGGAGAGCCCCACCATGCATGGCTAATTTTTGTATTTTTAGTAGAGACAGGGTTTCACTATGTTGACCAGCTGGTCTCAAACTCCTGACCTCAGGTGATCTGCCCGCGTTGGCCTTCCAGAGTGCTAGGATTACAGGCGTGAGCCACCATGCCCAGCCAGAAAAATCAGCTTCTCATTCTTGTTCCCTCACAGAGGATTGGGCTTAACCACCCTGGGAGAAGAGAGTATTTACTCCAGTCTCTACCATTCTTTTAAATATAATGTTTAAAGGTAGAAAAGTCAGAAAGGAAGAAGTCAAATCTGCCTTTATTTTCAGGTAACACGACTGCATATGTAGCACCAAACAATTAGAAAATGAGCCGGAAAAACATTTACAATAATATCAGAACATTGGCTGTCTATTAGAAATAATGATATGCAACAGGGCTTCACTGAAAATAAAGCACTGCTGAGAGAAATTAAAGAAAACTTAAACAGAAATAAACCATGTTTGTGGACTGAAAGTCTTAATGTTGTTATCAATTCTTCCCAAAGAGATCTATAAATTCAATAAAACCTCAATCAAAAATGGAAGCAGGCCATGTTGTAGAAATTGACAAGCTACTTCTAAAATTTCCACAGATATAAAATGGAGATAGCATAGCCAAGACAATCTTGAAGAAGAAAAAAAAATTAGAACACTATCAGTTTGCAAGGCTTACTACAAAGCTACAGTAATTAAGACAAAGAGATATTGGAATAAGAACAGACAAATAAATCAAAGGAACAGAAATATACCTACACATATTTGATCAAGTGATTTTCAACCAAAATGTCAAAGCAGTTAAACAGAGAAAAGAATGGAGTTAGCACAATTAGATATTCTTTTTTTTTTTTTTTTTTTTTTTTAAATTGAGACAGAGTCTCTGTCGCCCAGGCTGGAGTGCAGTGGCGCGATCTTAGCTCACCACAAACTCTGCCTTCCAGGTTCAAGTGATTCTCCTGCCTCAGCCTTCTGAGTAGCTGGGATTACAGGAGTGCGCCAACACACCTAGTTATTTTTGTATTTTTTAGTAGAGTTTGGCCAGGCTGGTCTCAAACCCCTGACCTCAAGTGATCTGCCCGCCTCAGCCTCCCAAAGTGCTAGGATTACAGGTGTGAGCCATTGTGCCTGGCCTAGATATTATTATGAGGAAAAAAAATGAACCTTAACTCCTACACCTTCCACCAGACACAAAAATTAATTTGGCTGGGTGCGGTGGCTCACACCTGTAATCCCAGGACTTTGGGACGCCGAGGTGGGTGGATCACCTGAGTCAGGAGTTCGAGACCAGCCTGGCCAACATGGTGAAAACCCATCTCTACTAAAAATACAAAAATTAGCTGGGCGTGGTGGTGCATGCCTGTAATCTCAGCTACTTGGGAGGCTGAGGCAGGAGAATCGCTTGAACCTAGGAGGCGGAGGTTGCAATGAGCTGAGATTGCGCCATTGCGCACCAGCCTGGGTGACATGAGCAAAACTCCATCTCCAAAAAAAAAAAAATCACTTCAAACTATAATACTTCTAGGAATGATCAAAGGAAAATGTCTTTATGACCCTGGATTAGGAAAAGATTTATTAAACAAGACACAAAACACAGTAACCACAAAGATAAAAATAACAAATGGGACTTCATCAAAATTGAACAGTTCTGCTCACTAACCAAAAGACAGCATTAAAATAAAAACGCAAGGCATAGACTAGGAAAAAATACTTATTTTTGAAAAGGGTTTGTATTCAGAATACATTAAAAAAATCCCTACAACTTGATAAGACAAACAATCCTATTAAAAATATGGGTAAAAGATTTGAAAGGATAGTATCACAAAACAAAATATCCAAATGGTCCACATACATATGAAAAGATACTCAACCATCACTATCATCAGAAAAGTACAAATTAAAACCACAGTAAGATACTATTACACACCCAAAAGAAAGGCCAGATTAAAAAAAAACATTAAACACCAAGTACTGGCAAGATGTGTGGAGTAACTGGAAGACTTATTGCTGACTGCAATTTAAAGTGGTAAAACCAACCGGGTTATGTTGGAAAATAACAATATTTGGCAGTTTCTAATAAAGTTAAAACATATTCCTAATCTATAACCCAGAAAGTCCACCATTCCTAGGTATAATCCAAGAAAACTCAATGCATACTCCACAAAAATGTTCATAACACTTTTATTCATAAAAGCCAAAGTAAAAACAATATGTGCATTAATAAGCAAATGATAAAGAAATTGTGGAATATCCATACACTGGAAATCTACTTAGCAATAAAAGAATTATCAATAACATGCAATGTGGATGAATCTCAACAACATGGTGAGCAAGAGTAGTCAACCACAAGCAACAGCTTTCTGTAGGATCCCACTTACATAAATTCCCAGAACAGCCTTCATCTATATTGTAGCAGTGGGGTGTGTTGGCAGGGCAGTATGGAGGAAATGTTGTTTGGGAAAATGCTTGAAGGAACTTTGTTGCAACATGAAGGGCCTTATGAGAAATGGGCCCTTACCAGACATTGAATCTGCTGACACCTTGATATTGGACTTAATCCTCACAGTTCTCTAGAATGTTCATTGTTTATAAATGTTTGTTTTTACAAGCCACCTAGTTAATGGTATTTTTGTTATAGCAGCCAGAACAGACCAAGACAGAAATTAAGGATCAGTAAATCTGACTACTAAAATTAAGAACATGTAAATCAGAAAATACGAAAAAAGTGGTAAGACAAGCTACAAATAGCAAGATACATGCAAAGCTTATGAGAACTAGCATCTAGAGTTATATAAAGAACTCCTACAAAAATCAATAGAAGACTGCCAGGCGCGGTGGCTCACACCTGTAATCCCAGCACTTTGGGAGGCCGAGATGGGAGGATCACCTGAGGTCAGGAGTTCAAGACCAGCCTGACCAACATGGCAAAACCCTGTCCTACTAAAAAAAAATACAAAAATTAACTGGGCATGGTGGTGTGAGCCTGTAATCCCAGCTACTTGGGAGGCTGAGGCAGGAGAATCACATGAACCCAGGAGGTGGAGGGTGCAGTGAACCAAGATTGCACCACTGCACTACAGCCTGGGCAACAGAGTGAGAATCCATCAAAAAAATAAATAAATAAAAACAAACAAACAAAAAAACCAAAACACACACAATAAAAGACCAATACCAAAACAGAAAACTGCTGAAAGATCTTAAACAGACCTTTCAAGAGAGAAAACCTAAATGGCCAACATAGAAAAGATGTTCACTCCTATCAGATTCAATGAAAAGCAATTAAAACTAAAATGAGATAAATTTCACATCCACCAGAATTGGCAACAATGAAAAATTTTGACAATATCAGATGGTGACATGGATGTGGAGCAACAGGCATCTTCATACATTGCTAGTGAGCATATATAAATATAAACCAGTTTGGAGGTTATCTATAACAAAGCTAAAGAGATGAGGGGCCAGGTACAGTAGCTCACACTTGTAATCCCAGCACTTTGGGAGGCCAACATGGGAGGATCACTTGAGCACAGGAGTTCAAGACCAGCCTGGGCAACATAATGAGAACTTGTCTTTACAAAACAAAACAAAACAAAACAAAAAAACAGAAATTAGCCACGGGTGGTGGCATATGCCTGTAATCCTAACTATTCGGGAGGCTGAGGTAGGAAGATTGCCTGGGCCCAGAAGGTCAAGGATGCAGTGAGTTGGGATCACACCACTGGCCTTCAGCCTGGGTGACAGAACAACAAGATCCTGTCTAAAAAAAGAGAGAGAGAGAGAGACTCAGTAATTTCACTGCTAGTACGAACTCTGTATTTCTAGGGCTTCAACCGTCACATAAGCACCAAGAGACTCATACAAGAATGCTTATGGCAGCAGGGCTCATAATAGCCAAGAATTTGGAAATAATCCAAAGTACATTGAATAATTTGTGATATATACAAATAGGATACTCTACAACAGAGCTACTCCCAAAACCATTAAGTAACACTGCTGAGTTATGAAAGTACAAAAGTAAATATGGAATAATTCAATTTAAACAAAATCCAAAAGCATATATTTGCAGCAATATATGATTCAGAAACATACACACTGTAAAAGAAAAAATTCAAGGCAGTAGTTCCCATTGCAGTAGAAGGGAAGGAGGTGGCATATGAAGAGGCATATGAAAATTCCCAGTGGTCAGTGGGTGCATGGGTATCCACATTATCATTCTTTTGATACTTTAAATATTCTTATATTCTTTTGTATCTATGTGATGGTAAGTTTGATGTGTCAACTTGGCTAGACTATTAGTATCAGTTATTTAATCGAACCCTAATCTAGGTGTTGTCATGAAGATATTTTGTAGATGCGGTTAACATCTACAAATCAAGAGATTCCACTTGATAATGTGTGTGGGCCTCATTTGATCAGCTGAAAGGCTTTAACATTGAAAACTGGGGTTTCCTGGAAAAGAAATTCTGCTTCAAGACTAGTGCCTAAACTCCTGAGTTTCCAGCCTGTTGGCCTACCCTACAGATTTCATACTTGCCAGCCCCTTCAATTGTATAAGCCAATTCCTAAAATCTATTTATACATTTTATATTTAGATCTCTTTATACATGTTTATACAGAATGCTACGGTTCTATCTCTCTGGAGAATGCTGACTGATAACAATACTCAAGTAAGAGACCTGCCAGTTTTATAACAAACAGTATAGAAGGCAGAGAGTCAGAATAGAAGGGTTTAAGGGACAATGAGAAAAAAACAATTATGAGTTTAGAGCTTGGGATGAAGGCAAGTGCTGTCAAAAATAATTCAAAGTCTGAACTGAAGTTAAATGATTGTTTGATGAAGACAGTGGTAGGTTTGAGCAAAATTTGGTGGTTTTGAGTGGAACATACAAGTAAATTTAAAAACTAACAAAAATATCAGAAAATAATAATGCAGAATCCATGAAGAATCATTAATTTTTATTAGTTAAAAACCAGCATTGGCCAGGTGCAGTAGCTCACGCCTATAACCCCAGCACTTTGGGAGGCAGAGGTGGGAGATCACTTGAGGTCAGGTGTTCAAGACCAGCCTGGCCCAACATGGTGAAACCCCATCTCTACTAAAAATACAAAAATTAGCCGGGTGTGGTGGCATGCACCTGTAGTCCCAGATACTTGGGAAGCTGAGATGTGAGAATCACTTGAACTCGGGAGGCAGAGTTTGCAGTGAGCCGAGATCGCACCACTGCACTCCAGCCTGGGCCACAGAGCGCAACACCACCTCCAAAAAAAAAAAAAAAAAAAGTATTTACCTAACATATCATCACAAAGAATTTCTAAAAATATTTTGACACTTTTGCAAAATATCAAATTTGCAGAAGGCTAGCTCTGCCACCTAGTGCCATAGAATGTTAGAATACAATTGCTCCCATGTTCTTAAGGAAAATAGGAAACAGTTATGACTTTTAATAACTGTAAACATGATATCCTCATTTTATTCTGCCTTCTTTCGTTCACATGTGAGGAAAGTTACGTATTTATTACAAGAGTAATGAATGAACGTGGCTACAATTACCATACTTCTTAGTGAACTTAACATTAAAGGAAACCAAAAATATATTACCCTAAAATATACTTCTTTGACATATTTTGAGATAGCTATTCAGAGGGCCTACGGACAGATATAGCCCTGAAAAGCTGCCTTTTGTGGAGGAGATTCACATCTGTAAAGAAAATCTACAATGGTGAAATGAACAGCTAGGCTTCCTCTGAGCATCCTCTCCCTTGTCCAGATCTAGGAAAGATTAACTCAACCATAGGCTACCCCAACTATTCTTTCTGAGGGTAGCTCTGAGATTATCTGAGATATTTCCTTGAGGTATCTGTCTTTGCTTAACATGTTTTTCTCCCTTCGCTCTCCCATAACCTGTAATGCCACCTCCCCTAGAGCTCAGAGAAACTTGGTCTCAGGACTTCGTTCTCTGGGCTCATTCATTTTACCTGAAAATCACTTACTCTTATGTACCCCCTCCCCCAAAACTCCCCTCTCCCCAGTGAAGAAGATATTTAAGCATCAACCATTTGGCCCTGCTTTGAGTTTATACTTTGTATGACTCCTATGCACATGTAATAAATCTGCTATGCTTTTCTCTCATTAACTTGTCTTTTGTTACATGGCTGCCGGCCTTGACCCTTCATGATGGAGAGGGAAGGGCTCACTCCCCCTTTCTGCCCCTCCAACCAAATTCAGAGTTGTTACAAGTTTTAATAAAATCTTGGTATCCTTTGTAGAACATCCTGTCTCACCCTTCTAATTTCCAACTACCTTTGAAATCCATGCTCCATTTCTCTTGCTGTATTTATTATCTATGTCACACAATAACTGTTCAGTTAACAATGTGGTAATATCACATATACCATTCTCTTAAAAATAAAGTCTTATTCTTCACATGGTTCACTTCAGAAGTGAAGTAGTATTCTCCTGCTTAATTCTTTATGGCTTTCTTCATCACCTGCAGAATAGTCCAATATTTTATAAATATCATACTTTACCATAATCCAACCTTTGTCTACTTATTCAGTAAAACAGATCACATAATTCAGCTACTCAGACAGTGGGAGGAAGAATATAAAAGAAAAGGTAGGAAAACAGGAAGAATAAAGGAAAAGGCAGAGAAAGTAGGCATCCAATTTTAAAAATTGACTTATATCAATGAGCCTTATTTTTCCAGTATCAATAAACAGTGAATAAAGCATCACGAATATTTATTCACTTACAAACATTTATGAATGGTTGAACTCAAAAATAAAAACACAAGTTTTTCTTACCTTAGCAGTTTTAATATAGTGGCTCAAAACTTCTGCTCTAATTTTTAATGTTTGAGCATGAAGAATCTCTCTAACAACCCAAAAGCTTACCTGTAAATAAAAATTTTAAATAAATATCACTATGATTTTTAATTTGTAAGTTTTTTTTGCTGTATTTTTAAAAATTTTGGCAGAATTAGGTAAGCTCTAAAATTAAACATTGTAAAAGATGCTACTTATAGCAGGTTTTTCTGTGGCTGTGTAATTCTACATGACTGTTTATTTAGATTGAGTAGAATCATAAGTGAAGATTCCCAAGTAGGGTTTTCTTGGTGTAAATAAAACAAAATATCAAAAGAAAAAAATATATATCTAAGTTAACATTCTAAGATTAAAACTGCATTTCAAAAATTTTGTAATGCTTTCAAATAAAACCATCTTGATTTAAAAAATAATTAAAACTAATTTATTAGAAGGCAGATTAGATATATAATATGAAAATGCTCTACTCTGAATAGTTTGCTTATTATATGATACAATATGTCCATGTAATACACTGTAATTCATGTACTATGAAAAAAAGTCAAAGCACTGTAAGTTGGTTCACTTATACAAATCTAAATACAGAATATAGTTCAAAATTATTGTGCAACAAATAATGCCACTGCCTCATATTTCTTCACATTTTTAATGAGAAATATTTCAGATTTTACTTGCAATTTTCATCTGTAAAGAAATGTCATTATGTATGTATTTTACATATATTTTACAAATATATATGTAAATATAAAGTATACATATTTTACAAAGTCACCTTAATACTTGTTACTATACTTGGGCTACTAATAGTAATAATCCTCCCCAGTTCTAACAAGGTTTACTCCTAAAAAAAAAAAAAAAAATCAAGTTATGCTATGGAAATCTTAACAATAACCTTAGCAAATATCAACTACGAATTCAAATCTAAAGTGCATGTTCACCAACTTAATTAAATTTAACATCAGGCAAATTTTAATACAAATATTATGGTGATTTGTTTTGTTTTGGAGACAGAGTCTTGTTCTGTTGCCCAGGCTGGAGTGTAGTGGGGTGATCTCGGCTAACTGCAACCTCTGCCTCCCAGGCTCAAGTGATTCTCCTGACTCAGCCTCCTAAGTAGCTGAGACCACAGGTGTAAGCTGCCATGCCCAGCTAATTTCTGTATTTTTTTAAATTGAGACAGGGTTTCACCACGTTGCCCAAGCTGGTCTCAAACTCCCGAGCTCAGGTGATCCACCAGCCTCTGCCTCCCAAAGTGCTGGGATTACAGGCATGAGCCACTACACCTGGCCAACGTGACTTTTTTTTTTTTTAAGACAAGGTCTTAGTATGTTGCCCAAGCTGGTCTTGAACTCTTGGGCTCAAGTGATCCTCCTGTCTCAGCCGCCCAGCAGCTGGAACTACAGGCACTTGCCACTGCACCTGGCTTAGACAAATGCTGTGGTGATTTTAAGCATACATTCTTTGTCACTCTCTGTCAAAAGTTAGGACGTATATCACTTCTTACTGAATCTGGGCAGGCTTGTGACTGCTTTGATGAATGTTAGTGAAAGTGACACTGACTTCCAGGACGAAGTCATAAAAGACCATGCAGCCCCTGCCTCGATTGCTGGAACATTCTCTTGGAGAGCCCTAAGCTACTATGTAATAAATCCAGCCACCCCGAGACCCCCATACTGGAAGGGTAAGTGTACGCGCTCCCCAAATGACAGTCCATTAAAGCCAACTACATTTAAGAACGCTGACCCAGAATAACCAACACCAAGACATGGTTTCATAAAATTACTGGACTCACAAGAAAAAATATTTTTGCTATCAACCCCTAGAATTGCTGGGTTACATATAACAAACTGTTTTTTTTTTAATGTATTTCTGAATTGGAAGAAAAATAAAGGATTTCCTCTAGAGATCAAAAACAAATAAGGAAATAAAAGCAAAGCAGTGGTTACAAGAGTGGGTACTGTAACTGCCCTTGGAAGATTTCCTATCTCGGTGACATAGGGGCTTGGGACTTAATGCTCCTTCAAAGACATAATACAAGGCCTCACACCTCTCCACTCCTCCATTTCTATCTAATGCTACTCAAAGGTCTACAATCTCAGTGAAAAGGCAGACTAAAACAATTCACTTATTTTTCAACTCCCTTGAAAAAGGGAGACAACATACAAGTGCATCTATAATAATGTAAGCTCTGGGTGGTCAAGGAGAAAAAAGAAAAACTCTTTGATAAGAATTTGTAGACTGAGAAGAGTGACTCATGCTTACAATCACAGTGCCTTGGGAGGCTGAGGCAGGAGGATCGCTTGAGGCCAGGAGTTCGAGACCAGCTTGGGCAACATAATGAGACCTCATCTCCACAAAACATTCTTTTTAAATTAGTCTGGCGTGGTGGTGCATGCCTGTAGTCCTGGCTACCTGAGAGGCTGAGTCAGGAGGACTGGTTGCAGTGAGCTATGACTGCAGCACTGTACTCCAGCTTGGGTGACACAGACCCTGTCTCTAAAAAAAGAAAAAATTAATTTAATTTTAAAAGAAGAATTTGTTAACTACAGGCTGCCTTTAACTGGATTTGGTATTTAAATTTTTACTACAGAGAAGTACAAAGATGCCCCAAGCAAAACAATAAACATAAAAAACAGTCCCAGGTCTGCGACAACCCTACGTATGAGCAAAAGCAAACAAAAAGCCTCTTAGAATAATGTATTCCCTCAATTGAGGCAGCAGCAAAATTCTCATGAATAAAGCTTAAACAGACATGAGCTTTCAAGCCAAAGATATAAAATTCACTATATATCTTTGAAAAAACCACTTTAAGAATGAGCAGAAATAGAGTAGTAGTACCCCAAGAAGTTCCAATAATAACACAGAAACTATGTTGAAAATTAATAAATCTTAAAAATAAAATAAAAATAAGAAAAGAGCATGACTGGTGTAAAAGCATAGAGATTTGAAACAGATAAAACACATCTGAAGAGAATCAGTGAACTGAAATGTAGATCTGAGGAAATCACTCAGAATGGAGGACAAAAACAGAGAGAAAATATGTAAGGTTAAGAGACAAGCAGGAAAGAATGTCAAGTTCCAATAAATTTTCAATAGGAGTTACAGAGAAAAAAAGAGATCATGCACAGAGACAATACTTGAGAGATACTGGCTGAAAATATTCCAGAACTGATGTAAAAAGTTAAATTATTTCTTAAGGAAAAAGTATATATTGAGGAACTGAATTTCAGACACAGTATCAAAATTTATAAACTCACATGATTGAATCTTCTTGTGAAGGCAACTGCATTTGGTGCAGAACTATATTTTTCTTTTTTATTCCATCCACAACTTGAAAGCTCCTGGAAAATTAAGGTGAAAATTAAATATAAGTAATAGCCTAGTTTTTTTCTGCCAGATTAAGGCTTTCAAAACATTAGAGACAGTTTGTGTTCTTTTCTAGAATCACTTTATTTAATGGGAACATACATAATATTATATCCATTCGGTTGGATCACAAAAGCAAATTTGATTAGCAGGACATAAGAGAGCACAATGACTATGAAAACATAGGCAAATTTACATTCCACAGGCAGAATACTGGTGGATTCTTTTCTGAAAAGATTTGAATCCCAAGAGGAAAAGATCCACAGATAAAGATGAGCATCCCACAACATACAGTGAAGACTATTCAGTCACCCAGAGCTCCCAATCAGCTTTCTAGTATCTCACTCTTTGAGCTAACAGTCAATTACCCCAAACACTTGAAGAAACCTTTAATAAAAGGGATCATGATGCCCAAAAAGTGCCTGTCGACAGAATACAAAATGCCCACAAACTTGTATATTAAAAAATTAATTTTCATTTTACACTAACCTCTAACTGAAATAAGACAGTCCTTTTAGTTATAAATGTAGGCTACAGATTACAGTGGCATTGGCAACACATGTGATGTAGTTACCAATCAAAATCACTGATATTTTCATATCACATTACAGTTGATGCAGATACCTTAAAAATATCATTTACACTCATCACTGCTTCAAACTTATGGTAGTTATTTTATTTTTTTGAAACAGGGTCTTCCTCTGTTGCCCAGGCTGGAGTATACTGGTAGGGTCACAGTTCGCTGCAGCTTTATCTCCCTGTCTCAGGCAATTCTTCCACCTCAGCCTTCCAAGTAGCTGGGGCTACAGGTGTGTACCACCACATTCGGCTAATTTTGTTTGTATTTTTTGTAGAGACAGGGTCTCGCTATGTTGGCCAGACTGGACTTGAAGTCCTTTGCTGAAGCAATCCTACTACCTCAGCCTCTCAAAGTGCTGGGATTACAGGCATGAATTATCACACCCAGATACGGTAGTATTTAAGACTGACCTCTAGATTTTAATACATTAAGGGCAAAGAAGCACATGTATTGCTGTGTAACAGCTTTACAAAATATTTTGTAAGTATATTTTAATAGAACTGATTTCCTTTTAAAGAAGGGTTAGCATTCCATAGGCTTCAGCCTGCCGGACGGGTCCAAGGTCCGAAACAGGTTAACAAACTTCTGTAATACAACAATAGCCAGGGAGAGAGAGAACCACAACAAAAAAAGAAAAAGAACTGAGGAAATAGAGTTAGGGCAGAGAACGAGTTAGGGCAGGGAGCGAAGAAAACTGAGAAAAAAAGAAGCCAAAACCATATAATTATTATTTTTTCATACACGAGAAAAAGACATTGTATCCATTAAGCAAAAACAGGAGGATATATAAAAAGAAATATTCAGAGAACAAAATAGAGCTTTTAGAAATAAAAAATATAAGAGAAATTTGAAAGTCAGTAGAAGAGTTGTGAAATAAAGGTGACTAAATCTTTTAAACAAAAAGTTAATGATAGGAGTAAAATGTTGTTATGCTAATTTGAAGACCATAAGAGTCAACATCTGAATAACAGTAATTTTAAGAGGGAACAGAGAAAACTGATCAGAGATTCAAAAACAAAACAACAACAAAAAACAGCACATATGGAAAACAGGCATCAGAAGGTATCAGATATCTTAATAGCAGCACTGGAAGTTAAAAGACAACTGAAGCAATGCCTTCAATTTTGAAGAATTCAATTTTCTAGAATTCTATATCCAACACAAATAACAATGAAGTTTGAAAGCAGACTACAGATATTTTCAGACACGAACATCTCAGAGAATTTGTCTTCTATGTACCTACTCTCTGAGAACTAGTAGAGTATGTGCTCTATCAAAACAAACTAGCAAACAAAGAAAAAGGAAGATATGAGACCCAGGAAACTGAAAAGCCAATATAGAAAATATATATATATATATTGGGAATCCTCTGATTAACAGCAATGGGAGATCCTGGGGCAAAGCTATGAGCAGACCTTTAAGAACAAGAGTCAAGAAAGGAGCAAGAGGACAGAAATTCCAACAGACATCTGTTTCTGAAAGTGAAAAAAAAATTCCTTATGTGTTTGGAAATATTAAGAAGAGACATTCAGTACATTCACTTCTGGCAGAAATTTAGTGATGGATACAAAGAAAACTAAAGTACATTTTAGCTCAAAGAAAACAAAACTTAAGTACAGTTCGATTGTAAAAAATATAGTTACTTAGTCAAAATTGTGATATAACTGTATGTGCAAAAGAAGGAGAAATGAATTATATAAATGGGGGGGAGAGAATATAAGACAGTGAAATCATCTTCTATAGTAAAGAGTTAACATATCATACTTAAAATAGAAAAATCAAGGAAAAGTAAGGATTTAGATATATTATGTGAAAAACAGACATAAATTCCTCAAAGCAGAAACAGCTAGCCAACTATCTGATCTTTGACAAACCTGAGAAAAACAAGCAATGGGGAAAGGATTCCCTATTTAATAAATGGTGCTGGGAAAACTGGCTAGCCATATGTAGAAAGCTGAAACTGGATCCCTTCCTTACACCTTATACAAAAATCAATTCAAGATGGATTAAAGACTTAAACGTTAGACCTAAAACCATAAAAACCCTAGAAGAAAACCTAGGCATTACCATTCAGGACATAGGCATGGGCAAGGACTTCATGTCTAAAACACCAAAAACAATGGCAACAAAAGACAAAATTGACAAATGGGATCTAATTAAACTAAAGAGCTTCTGCACAGCAAAAGAAACTACCATCAGAGTGAACAGGCAACCTACAAAATGGGAGAAAATTTTCGCAACCTACTCATCTGACAAAGGGCTAATATCCAGAATCTACAATGAACTCAAACAAATTTACAAGAAAAAAACAAACAACCCCATCAAAAAGTGGGTGAAGGACATGAACAGACACTTCTCAAAAGAAGACATTTATGCAGCCAAAAAACACATGAAAAAATGCTCACCATCACTGGCCATCAGAGAAATGCAAATCAAAATCACAATGAGATACCATCTCACACCAGTTAGAATGGCAATCATTAAAAAGTCAGGAAACAACAGGTGCTGGAGAGGATGTGGACAAATAGGAACACTTTTACACTGTTGGTGGGACTGTAAACTAGTTCAACCATTGTGGAAGTCAGTGTGGCGATTCCTCAGGGATCTAGAACTAGAAATACCATTTGACCCAGCCATCCCATTACTGGGTATATACCCAAAGGACTATAAATCATGCTGCTATAAACACACATGCACACGTATGTTTATTGCAGCATTATTCACAATAGCAAAGACTTGGAACCAACCCAAATGTCCAACAATGATAGACTGGATTAAGAAAATGTGGCACATATACACCATGGAATACTATGCAGCCATAAAAAATGATGAGTTCATGTCCTTTGTAGGGACATGGATGAAACTGGAAATCATCATTCTCAGTAAACTATCACAAGAACAAAAAACCAAACACCGCATATTCTCACTCATAGGTGGGAATTGAACAATGAGATCACATGGACACAGGAAGGGGAACATCACACTCTGGGGACTGTTGTGGGGTGGGGGGGAGGGGGGAGGGATAGCATTGGGAGATATACCTAATGCTAGATGACAAGTTAGTGGGTGCAGCACACCAGCATGGCACATGTATACATATGTAACTAACCTGCACAATGTGCACATGTACCCTAAAACTTAAAGTATAATAATAAATAAATTAATTAATTAAAAAAAAAAAGAAGAAGAAGAAACAGCTAAGAGATCTGGGTGAGAGTGGAGCTCCAGGATTGAGGTTGGAAAGATGCGAATAACTGAGTTAGGATTTTGCTATATTTTGTTCTCTTATGCAAATATTTGACTTCTTAAACATGATACATGCAAAACTTCAATAAAATCTTAAATTAAATTAGAAACCAAAAAAAAAAAAAAAAAGGAATAGATTGAGTCATGGGAAGATTGAGGAAATAGTTAAGATGATACTATAGTCCTTCAAGAAAAAAGTAATGTTCCCTCAACCAGGGCACTGTCAGTGGATATGGATACGATAGACTCAAGATACTCTGGAGGCAGACAGGACTTCATCAAGAATTGGACTCATGTGATGTAAGCTAAAAACGAAGTCTGCAGAAGTACTAAGATTCCAGGTTTCTGCTTTGAGCAACTGAGATAGGGAATACTGAGGGGAGAGATGACAATTATTTCTACACAGTAGATAAGGAGTGAATGCTGTGGAGATAAAAACTGCCTTTTTAAATCTAAAATTAGATCATATCTTTCAAGCTTGAAATTTCTGAAAGAAATAATGAAATGATAAAAAGCAATTCTATAGCAAAAATAAAAATTTCTGGATATTCAATTAGCCTAGCTATATGATCATTTTATATTATCTCCCTGTAAAAAGGAAAACATTTAGTAGTAAAAATTATATTCACACAAAAATATTATGACAATGATACTGAAAACATCAAACTGCTAGAAACATTTTTGTTCTTTCCAAAATCACAGCATACATACACAACTACATAAAGATGTCATATTTTAGGATAAAATTCCTAAGATTAAATCCCTAAGTAACTGAATTCGTTTTTAGCCAATTACTATAATTACAAAACTTACATTAATGCTATAATCAAAGTGTCTATCAAATTAAACTTATCAAACCACTCAAAGTAGCCATTTGACAAAGAAGTCAAACTCCATTATAGACTTTTACACAAAAGGCTGATTTCATTTTCCTATTGTTAAGTAATGCTATAATTACAAATAATGAATATCCTTGCACCTTTTCTGACATTTCTGATTATTTCTTAAAAATATAGTCCTACAAGAAATCACGAGGTCAAAGAGTATGAACCTTTTCAAGGCTTTGCTACCTGTCAAACTGCCCTCCTGAAATAGTGAATCATTTACACTCCCACGAGAAATGAATGTAAGTTTCACAACACTCTTATCAAAATGAGGTACATAGTTGACCCTTGAACAACATGGGTTTGAACTGTGTGGGTCCACTCATACACAGATTTTTTTCAAAAAATATTTTGGAAATTTTGTCTTGAAGATTTGCAACAATTTGAAAAAACTTGCAGACAAACCGCATGGCTTGGAGTATCGAAAAATTAAGAAAAAGGTTGCAGTGAACCGAGATCACATCACTGCTCCCCAGCCTGGGCAACAGTGTGAGATCATGTCTCAAAAAAAGAAAAGGGAAAGAAGGGAAAGGGAAGGGAAAAGAAAACAAACCTTCATGATCAAAAGAGAAATCATATTGAGGAGAACTATGTATATGAGAAATATGGGAAAACTTTAATAAGTGCTGAGCTTTGACTGAATACCAAAAATCATTACTAGAAATTAATGAAACTACAGAATCCTTTGGCAAAACTTCTGCCCTACTCAGCATTGGAAAATTCATACTAGAGAAGAAACCTGAAAATATAGCCTAAATTATGGGAAGGAAAAAACTCCTGTTTCTGTAGAAAGGATGCTATTTTACAAAAGTCACATTGGGTGGATAACACTTTTGCAAACATGACTCCAAAATGATAAACAATGGGAGATCATATGCCTACAGGCTATACAGTATGAAGTTTTGAAATGGTCATTTATCAATCTCTAATAGTAAACAGGTGAGAAGGTATTATTCTAAGGTGCTAGAGATACCAGTGAATGGAGCAAAGATTCCTGCCCACATGGAATTTATATTCTCGAAATGGGATGACAGACCCCAATCTGTACGTGCTTGACTTGTGACAGCCCCCCAGACTTTATCACCTATTAAGACTCCTGGGCTGGGCATGGTGGCTGATGTCTGTAATCCCAGCACTTCGGGAGGCTGAGGTGGGAGGATCACTTGAGCCCAGGAGTTCAAGACCAGTCTGGGCAACACTGCAAGACCCCATCTCTTAAAAAAAAAAAAAAGACCCCTGTGGTTTTGATCGAAATTCTTATTTATTAAAGCCTTATAACTACTAACTGCAGCTCAACTCTGAAATTACCCACTTCCAGGAATTTCTCAGAAATCTATAAAGTATTTTAAAGATCAACCATCTAAATACCCTTTATTTAGATTTAAAAAAAATTTCAAGGCCAAAGACAAGAAACAGATTGTATTAGCAGCACAATTTATAAATAGCAAAGCTGAAACAAAAATACAAGTCTTCTGGCTCCTTGCTCTTATGGTTTGGCCGCTAAAAAATTATCTTCTGTAATTCAAAGGGCTTTTAAATAAATTTTAAAGTAAGTGAAATTAAGTAATTAAGGATTTATTGAGCACCCATTCAGACTGCTGTGTGTTGGACCCTGATTTTACAAAGGGTGAGGGGCAGCAGCAAAATATATGGCAATTTGTCTTCAAAACTGCTTTAAACTAAAAAAGAAAAGACGGAAAGTGAGAGAGCAACTGTGTGAAAGTAAGAGTTGCAAGGGTATATTAATAGTGGTTGAATATAGATGATGGAACTTTTCCCCTTCTTTATAATCACTGTAATTACAGTTTACAGTTACAACCATGTTATTGTATTTTCTCCCCACCACTAAGAGACTACATATTGAGAGGAAGGGGGAACAGTAAAAACCAAGGTTTTGTGTGAAAGGGATCACTATCCATAGAAGTATCCAAATTTGGTCACGCAGCTTGGGCCAATGGACAAATGGAACATCTTAGGATTTCTGCAGCACCAGTATGGAAACGCCAGGGCACAGTACTGAGGCCAGGGGTGGAGAGGGAGCTGTCAGGATATATATAACTGACTGAGCTGTGACCAATCTCAGTCCCAACAACCACAGACAGACACTAAAGAATACTCCTATTTCTAGAGCCAATGAGCTGCAGCCGTGTAATAGCATTTTATTCTTTCAATAAATATGCTTCAGAGTTGACAGGAGAAAAGAAGGGGAGAAAATTTAGGAGGTAAAGTCAATGGGAGATACTGGAGAACAGGAGAAGAAGGACAGAGAAAGAAGTGGAAAGGCTGAATTTTTGGTTTCTCAATTGTATTAAAAATGGATGGTTCAGAGCACTCAGAGAACCTTAAAAAACTTAACAAAATATGAGTGAACTTTTTTTCTATGTAATTAGATTCCTACTAAGTAGTTTTTAAAATGACTGGTGAAGTTTAATGGTGAATTCTTTTCTTTGGTAAACATATCTGCCTGTCTTTATCATTACACAAAAAACTAGAAAATAAAGTACCAAAACCTGTTTTCTTGTTCTTTAATCTGAAGTAATTTCAAGTGTGTTACAGAATTGGAGAAAAACCAGGCTTAGCATTATGTTTGCTTCAGATCTGCTTTTAAAGATGTGATTTTACTTATCCAGTATTTTATCAATGACCAAGGACAATCTTTGTACAAAGAAAAATAATTTTTAACACTTCAGAGATAAGACAGTTTCTACAGTGAAATAAAAGACTTGGAATTTTTCTTTTTTTCCCCCGAGCAATTCTGAGATATATAGTACAACAGACATTGTAGGTAAGCAGCTTTATTTCTGAGCAAACAACTGTACTTCTTATAATTGCCCTATAGTTTCTTCCTCCAAGTCAAGAACGAGTTTAGGTAGAACACGTTTAGCTAAATTCTGCTTGACATACGAGAGTTGAAAATGCAGAATTCCATAAACTAGTAAGAATTACCAGGTCCTACTTAGGAAATTAAATCAGGAGTGGGAGATACATATTATACGTAACTCAGAAACTGTCTACAATATTGAAAGCTGAGACTTGCGTGGTTCAATCACCAATCTGCAACTAAAATCACTATACCACACAGTTGGATTCAGAATCTATATTCTTCAAAATTGAAATTTAGTTCATATTTTAATATAAATAAACCATCACCTAAAATAATGTTACATGTGGAAACACAAAAATGAGCATTGATTTAAATAGTTTTCAGCCTGGTGTGCTGGCTCACACTGATCCCAGCACTTTGGGAAGCCGAGGCCGGGGGATTGCTTGAGCCCAGGCATTCAAGACCAGCCTGGGCAACGTAGTAAGACCTTGTCTCTATCCAAAAAAAAAAAAATTAGGCAGGTGTGGTGGTGTATGCCTTTAGTCTTAGATACTTGGCAGGCTGAGGTGGGAAAACCACTTAAGCCCAGGAGATCAAGGATGCAGTGGGCCGTGATCATGCCACTGCAATCCAGCCTGGGCAATACAGTGAGACTCTGTCTCAAAAAACAAACAAAAGCAAAATACACTGAAGATCTTTTAAACAGTTTTATAAAGTATATGTATACTTTTAATATACAATTATATATGAAGTAGAGACCTGAATATTGATATAATGGACACAAACATAAAATTAATTTACTAGTTATAGACTCAGTTATAACCAATATCTTTTCATAATATCTGAGGTTTAATTTTGATTTAACAATAAGAATTCCTTTATCCTCCAGTGAAGGTAATATTCTAATGTATACTATATAAAGAGACATCATTTTATGTTAATAAAGATTAATACACTAAACTGGCTGCCATCATAGGTTAAACAATCTATTTTTAACTTATCAGTAGCAAGAGTTTTGACATAATAAACAATATCTGTACAATCATTTTGGAAAACAAATTAGCAATAGTTGATTAAAAATTTAAAGATGCTCTATAATCCAGTGATCAATGCATTAAAGTGTATATATCAACATAGATGCTAGTCAACAATGTTGAACATCAAAAGCATGCTAAGAAGACAAGAACATCAAAAGCATGCTAAAAAGACCGAAACAACAGAACACCATCTACATAAAATATTTGAAACTGCAATAGCATGCGTTAAGGGATATCTATACATAAAGAAAAAATATAACTAAATAGACAGGAATGATACAGACCAATACTGGATGGTGATTACCTTGGTGGCAGAATGCAGAAAGCCTTTCTCAGTACTGGTTAGATACACGGGAATTTATCTTATTATTTACTATGCTTTGTTATATGTCTTTAATATATCATACTAAATTTTAAAAACATTTTTCTGCCAGATAACAAAGGCCTTTTTATACTGGCCAGATTTAATACACTCTTAGTGTTCACATGAGACTAATACATTAAGAATATATTGGCTGGGCGCAGTGGCTCACACCTGTAACCCAGCACTTTGGCAGGCCAAGGCAGAAGGATCACTCGAGCCTTGGAGTTTGAGACCAGCCTGGACAGCACAACGAGACCCTGTCTCTAAAAAAATAAAATAAAAAATTAGCCAGGCATGGTGGCACATGTGTATGGTCCCAGCTACTTGGGAGGCTGAGGTGGGAGGATCATTTGGGCCTGGGAGGTCCTGGCTGCAGTGAGCCGTCATTGCGCCGCTGCACTACAACCTGGGGAACAGAGCCAGACCCTGTCTCCAAAAAAAAGCTAAAAGTATTTTGGTGCTACATCATTTCTTCCAATAGTTACTGTTGTCGATTTTTAAAAACACTCTCTCATTGGGCAGACATTTACTAAATACTATGTTCAACCTCTCATTCTAAATATTGAGCTTCCACTATGTGCCAGTCAGATAAAATGGTAAGCAAAAATTGTCAGTCTCTGCCCTCATGTAGCTTAAAATCTGGTGGAGAGGCAAGCAAATCAAGTACCTGTATTCACTCTCTTGATAATCTCACCCACACTTTTAAATACCACCTCTACACTGACATCTCCTAAACTTATTATTTCTAGACTGGACTGGAAATATATGCCAGTATACATTCCCAAACTCAACATTCTCCTTGGCTGTCTAACACGCATGTCAAAATAAGTATGTCCAAAGCCAAACTCCTGCAAAATCTGTTCCTCTAGCCTTTGTCCACAAGGGTGCATTGTGCATTATATTTTATATGAATAGCAGCCCCAGGAGTTTTATACGACAACAATAATAATTTTTCATCCCAGAGAATATCAACTACATGCATCTGGCTTCAGGCCAAAAACCTTGGTGTCATCCTCTACTCTTGTTTCACATACAATGTCTGGCAACTTCTCATTTATCTCTTCCATTCCCACCCTGATCTAAGCCACCTTCATCTCTCACGTGGTCTCCTTGATTCAGTCCTTGGTACCACCTCTTCTTCCCCTATGCTCTTTGCCACATATCCTAGTCAGCAGTACCAAAGAGCTGCTTAAGGCCGGGCACAGTGGCTGACACCTGTAAACCCAGCATTTGGGGAGGCCAAGGCGGGTGGATCACTTGAGGCCAGGAGTTTGAGACAAGCCTGGCCAACATAGTGAAACCCTGTCTGTACTAAAAATACAAAAATTACCGAGGCGTGGTGGCATGCACCTGGAGGCCTAGCTACTAGGGAGGCTGAGGTAGGATAATCACTTGAACCCGGGAGGCGGAGGTTGCAGTAAGTTGAGATCACACCACTGCATTGCATTCCAGCCTGGGTGACAGAGCAAGATTGTCAAAAAAAAAGAAAAAAGAAAAAGAAAGAAAGGAAAGAAAGAAAGAAAAGAAAAGAAAAGAAAGAAAGAAAACAAAAGAAAAGAAAAGAAAGAAAGAAAAGAAGAGAAGAGAAAAAAAAGAGCGACTTAAAACCTAACGCGGAAAATGTCACTTCTCTGCTCACAACCCTCTAATGGCTTCCCATCTTTTTCACAATGGTGTTCAGGGCCCCACACCATCTAGCCCTCACCCTACCTCTCATCTTCTAGTACATTCCCTCCCTTGCTCACTCACTGTAGCTCACTGGCCTTTGCCCCGACTTTCCCTTTGCCTGGAATACTATTTCCCCAAACACTCATATGGCTTGCTCTCTCACTCACCTCCTTTAGGCCTTAATGCAGATGTCATCTTCTCAGTAAGGTCTTCCTGATCATCCTATGTAAAGTTGCAACTCCCACTACCCTCACACTTCCTATTGTCTTCTCTCTGCTTTATGTTTTTCATGACACTGTATAGCTAACCTCACCCAAATATCAGATCCACGAGGGCAGGAATTTTAGTGTTGGCTTACTGCTATACCTTCAGCAACTAAACTAGATGTTTTAAATTGCATAAAATAGGCATACAATAGGCATCCAGTAAATATTTGTTGAATCACAACACAAATGTAAAATTGCAATTGACGAGTCCAGTGAAAAAGTAGAGTGCTAGGTGACCCTGTAGAAAGACAAAAAAAGCTTACCTGAGAAAGTCAAACTAGAGCTGAGAACTGAAAGATGAGTAGAAGTTAATTAGGATGTGCACAGGCTCAGTGGTGAGAGGGGCTAAAGGAAGGCTAGTATATCTTAGACCAGAAAGACAGGAAAGATATAAGATGGGGTTGCAGAAGGTAGAAAAAGGTAAAACTGTGAAGAGATCTGTAGACCATATTAAGATGGTTCTTTATACTCAGAGCAACAGGAAGCCAATGAAGTGTTTTAAGCAGAGCGATCACATGAACAGATCCAACAGATGTTGAAAAGATTACCATGGCTACTGGGTAAAAAAGCATTTAGAGGGGTCAAAGTAAATGCAGGTAGATGAAGTAAGAGGTCACTGCAATAATTCACTTGAGAGAAGACAGTATTTTACATTGGGGTGTTGGGAGTAGAGACAGACTGGATAGATAAGGTACTTAGGAGGTTAAAAAAATCAAAGGGATTAGATAAATGGAGTAAAGGTCAAGGGAATTTTAAGGTTTATTTCTAAGTTTCACAAAGTACTATCAGATGCCCCAAGGGAATAAAAAATTCCCATGGATGTGAAGTCTATGTCTTCAAGTAGTATTATCTGGATCTTCAATATCCAAGCTCCTAGCCACCAATGGCTACTAAGCACTTGAAATATAGCTACTCCAAATAAAGA
Organism: Pan troglodytes; assembly: GCF_028858775.2. Classification (NCBI taxonomy): domain Eukaryota; kingdom Metazoa; phylum Chordata; class Mammalia; order Primates; family Hominidae; genus Pan; species Pan troglodytes. The sequence continues at coordinate 70,317,441 of NC_072398.2, forward strand.
TGTACTGCAATTGTTGTATATGTTGGATTTGAAGGCTTAGCGGAGAAAAAAGAATGTAAGATATCTCAATAATTTTTTACACTGATTACAAGTTGAAACGATAATATTTTGTATGTAGCAGGTTACATAAAATCATTAAAATCAATTTCATCTTTCTTTTTACCTTATAATGTGGCTACCAGAAAACAAAGTTATATAAATGGCTTATACTATATTTCTGCTAGACAGCACTGATCTCATGTAAAGCAGCAATACAACTGTTGCAGTTCATTCAAAAGGAAAAAATACACCTAAGAAGAAGACACGTGAATTTTAGGTCAAAAACGTAATTTGCATAAAGAATTTCATTTTTTTGATTTTTTTTTTCAGGGAGGAGAAGAAATAAGTATTTCTGTTTTTTTCTTTTTGCCATTTAAATACAAAAGCCATTTTCTTCTTGTGCTTTATTTATAGAATACATTGTTCTTCTTCTATTGCTAATCCAATGGTTCTACTTAGAGAGCCCTCTGAGGTATGGGGGAAAAGTTAGGAAAACACAGAATTGTGGAAATGATGGGAACTGAGAGATCATTTCGGCCCACCCCTTCATTTATAGGTATCGAATTTGAGATACTAAGACAGGAAGTAACTTACTTGAAAATCACAGGACTAATACTACCTACATCATGTAGGACATAAATGGAAACTCATAGTCATTACAGTGTTCAGGGCCACTACAGACTTGTATATAGCACAATGAATACACTATATTTTGTTCCCGAAAGAACTAAAAATGTATCTATTTTATAGTATTGAATTTCAGGATTATCAATGACTTTGTTTTGGAATACAAAATCACATTGATATACTAGATGAGAGGTTAAAAAAAATCAGATTTTAGAGTCTGAAACCCAGTTCCACCACTTAGTTGTGTACCAAAGACAATTATCACTGTTTCCTCATCAGTAAAACAGAGATACTATCATACTCAGGATGTTAAAATGATAGGAACACTATACACACCCCCCCCCCCCAATGCTTATAGTGGATAGATGCATAACGCCAGTCCCTTTGTTTTCATTAGAAACAAATGATGTGTTTCTTGATCCTTTCTCTCCTCTCCAAAATGTCAACGCAGTCATATTATTAAGTCATAAAATAAAGATATAAGGGAAAAGATTACTAGAGTTAGTGGTGAAACCCAGTTTCAAATTTCCATCTTCCCATTAAAAAGCTTCAAAGCAATAGGTAAATCATTCAACTTCCCTAAGTCTATTTCCTCCAGTAAGTAATGCAGCCAAATCAATCAAAATGATTCAAATACAGCTGACCTGTAAACAACACATGGGTCTACTTATACATGGATTTTCTTCCACCTCTACCACCCCTGAGATAGCAGAACAAATCTCCCTTCTTCCTCAGTCTACTCGATGTGAGGCTAATGAGGATAAAGACCTTTATGATGATCCGCTTCCCCTGAATGAATAGTAAATATTGTTTCTCTTCCTTATGATTTTCTTAGTAACATTTTTTCTCTAGTTTATTGTAAGAACCGAGTACAAAATACATATAACATACAAAATATGTGTTAGTTGATTGTTTATGTTACCAGTAAGGCTTTTGGTCAACATCAGGCTATTTGAAGTTAAGTTTGCAGGGAATCAAAAGTTATAGAAAGAGTTTTCACTGAGCAAGTGTCAATGCTCCTAACCTCCGCTTTGTTCAAATGTCAAGTATAGTCCTATCTATGACTCAATAATGTATTGCTATGAATGCCACGTGGGTTTCTGAGGCCCAAACAGTATGTAGATAAGTTACAACACAAGCTTCAAACAGTTTAAAATTAATATGAAGTATAATTTGACATTTCTAAAACACTTAATTTGAGATTGATCGTTTTCTATATTTAAAAGGAACATTCTCAAAACTACTTACATCTGGTTGAATAGCTTTAAATACTGGAACATCCATTAATGTTATCTGACCCTGAAATATAAAGTAAAAATGACAATTTCTTCTTTGGAATTCTATACCATAACATGTAACCTAAATTAAAATTATATTCTATACTAAAATATTACCAAATACTCAATTTTATAAGGGCTTATGGAAAACAAAATTTAGCCCCTGTATCATTAAATAGAATTATTTCTAATGATCTCATGTCTATTTATATTTTCTTGGAAGATAAATTGTGTAAAGTTAAAAAATAAAAATAATTTTAAAAATTTGGACAGTCACATTAAATTATAATAAAAAAATAAAAACCAGATTTATTAGTTCACATAGCAGTGTTCTTGTTATGATGATTACAGCTCCTCAAACAGTGGTATAAAATCAGATATTACTAAAAAGGTTTTCTTCCTAACTTATAAAAAAATAATGAAACTACACTAAAGCCAACATTATATCTAAGAGCTTTATATGCTATGGACCTATCCCACTTATGGCTATAGATATAAGACAAAAGTCAACACTATCAAGGAATAATATGCTATGACCAAGCACAGTTTATCTCTGGAATGCAGGAATGGTTTAACATTAGGAAATCAATATATTCTGTTAACAAATTAAAGGAGAATGAGAAAACAAATAAATTTATATTAAGAAATAAATGTTTTTCTAGATACCTTTCATCTAATAACACCTTCATATTTCATTTTTCAATTTTTTAATTAAAAAAACCAGTGAAAATGTTTCTTAGATATGTCAACAAAATACAGTTGGCTTAGAGAAATGGTATAGAGGGATGAAAGCAATTACCATAATGGTAAATACATATTGCTACTTACCAAATTGAAGTGTAACTTATAAAGTTGCCCTAAAAAAAAATGTACAGCTTTTCTTACTTTTCCCACTTCATCCCTCTGTTTGCTCCACAGCTGTACTATTTTCCCCAATAATTCCCATATCCAGGTTTCTAAAAGCTGTCTCTTTTGCTGGACCTACAAATTCTAACTCAATAGCACCAATATGTAAATTATGTGCAAAACTGGAGAAGACAGAGGTAGGAGGCTTACCGCATATTCTTCTGGTGTAACCTTAAGAACATCGAATACCACAGCATCAAAGCTTTTCTTCAATTCAGAGCCTTTGTCACTTAAGGATTCAGAGCTGCTACTTTTCTGTTAAAGTGAAAGAAAATGCAGCCTTTTAAATACTGTCTCACAATCAAGTGATAGAAACTAGATTGGCCTTAAAAACTGAGAAAACAAAACAGTAGGTTAACAAATGCTGCAGAAAAGCTGAGCAGAACATGCTGCTTAGTTGTTAGAGTAGCAGATAAAGGGTCAGACAACTTGAAATCTAAAACTGTGACTTTAAATTTTTAGGTTCTTGAATGAGTCATTTTCTTGTGTGTCAGTTTCCTCATCCTGACAACCTATCATTTCCTATAGAAATAAATGATTTTAACTAGTTCAATGATTCTCAAATAAGGTAAAGGGAAGTCAGGGGAGAAGGCTATACACTTACTTAAAATTTTTTAAACTAATTTTTATTAAGAAAAAGACAAATTAGCTTTATAACATAAGTTATCAGAAAATATTCAGAATGCTGTTAATTAAAGAGTTACATATAATCCATTCTTAGTTATGTGATCTGTTTGTGATAGTACAATTAATACTATTCTTCCTATTATATTACAAATTTAAGTTTTCCCTGCTTAAAAATTACTGTTTCAAGTTTGAATATGCTGTGGCTATACATAGAATGAAAGGTGGATTTTGGCCCTGAAAATCTTATTACTGTTAAAAATTTTCCACTTCGTCTGTGCCATGACATAATAATATATTCTATATCAGCTGGCTAAATTCAGAGGAACATCAATATGAGAATATTTAGATCAGGCTCTATTAAATGGTGGTAGGATATGAGGCTACAGATAACAGCAAAAAAATTAATCAAAGTTTCAATTAGCACAGTACACACAGATCAACCCACCAGCTATTATGTATTAGTTTTAAGCACTTGTCATTATGCCTCATTTTTGCTTTTCCTCCCTTTTAGTAGCAGCTAAATACCAAGTATCGAGCCACGATCATTACAAAGAAAGGGATCTGTCCTTAACTTTAAAAAATTCTCAACTATTATTACTTCAAATATTTCTTCTGCTTCTTTCTCTTGTCTTTCTGGTGTTCCCATTATGCATATGCTACACCTTTTGTCACTGTCCTACAGTCCTCGGCTATTCTGGATTTTTTTTTTTTCATTCTATTTTCTCTTTGCATTTCAGTTTGGGAAGTTTTACTGACAAGTCTTCCAGTTCACTGATTCTTTCCTTGGCTGTCTATTGGTCACCAGTCTACTGGTACTGGTTAGCTCACCAAAGGCATTCTTCGTTTTTGTCACAGTGCTTTTGAATCCTAGCATTTCTTTTCAATTCTTAATAGTTTTAATATCCCAGCCTATATTATCCATTTGTTCTCGCATGCTGTACGCTTTTTTTCATTAGAGACTTTGGCATATTAATGACAGTTAATTTTAACTCCCAGTCTGATAATTGTGAAATCTCTGCCGCATGAGTGTGGTTCTGTTGCTTGATGTATCTCTTCAAATTGTGTTTTTTCCTTGCCTTTTAGCATGGCTTGTAATTTTTTGTTGAAAGCTAGAAATGGTATATTGGGTAATAGGAACTCAGGTTGAATAGGCCTTTACTGTAAGGGTTTATTTTTATCATGCTAGGCATTATGCTGTGCTTATAATTTGGTGTTGTTATAGGTGTCTGAGTCTTCAATTTCCTCTAGTATCATTTTTTTATCCTCTGTTGTCTTTGGGTTTCCCTAGAAATCTCTTCTTACAGTCTGAGCCTTGCAGTTCTTTCAGCTGAAATCTTAGTATTATACAGGAGCCCTGCTGATGTGGTGGGGGAAGGCAGGGTGTGTGTGTGTATTTGAGGGGGTGCTGGGGGGGAGTGCCCTATAGTCCTAAGATTAGGTTTCAGTCTTTCACTGAGTGTGTCCCCAGGCTATGACCTTCACAAATGCTTCTCTGTCCCCCTGGCTCTGCTTAGGTGAGACAGGAAGTCTAGAGGCGCTTCAAGTTGAGGATTTTTCCTCTCCCAAGTAGGTTAGGCTCTGGTGAAGTAGTTTCCCTTGAGGGCAGGTGGAGAACAGAATGCTCTGGGCATATTTCAATATGGTTACTTTCTATCTGGGTGTATTTCAAAATGGCTACTTCTTTCCTCCTCCTGCTAGAAGCAGAAGTGAATTTTTCTCTGTCTTTACAGTGAAAAACTGGTGGGCATCCTAGAGGTAATAAAAATCACAAAAGCAGAGGGTGAGAAGAACCTAAGACTGGACACCCAAGGAGTTTTTAACTTTCAAGCTAGTCCACACACTGTCTCCAGCAGTTCATCAATTAGGGTTTACGTGGCTCCACTGACTTCTGCTCCCGTAAGCTGTGATTCTCTATTTGCCTATCTCTCCAGGTTTCAGGGCATCACTGTTAAATGTGCTCTGTTATAGCAATTCTCTGATAAAGCTAAGAGGAGTTATTGATTTTCAGTTTGTTTAGCTTTTTTCCTATTGTGAGGACAGGAGTGATGAATTCTAAGCTCTTTACAAATCTGAGCAGAAACCTGAATTCCAATGAATGAATCCAAGCAGAAACCTCAAGTCTCATAAACAAAATGGAGTTTTATTTCTTGTGTTTAATCTCTGTAACTATGACTAGTTTATAGTATGTCAACAATATTATTTTACATCCCAAAACTAATAAAACATTTTTTTCATAATGTTAAGTATTCAAATAGACATCAGTTAAACAGTATACACTAATCCAATAGCTGTCCAAATAACCAGATGCATTCTGTCAGGTGAACACATGAATCATAAACATAAATCAGTAATTTTCTCCAAGTTTTTAACTCATCCAAGTTAGTAAACCATCATGACAATTTTATTGCTTATCAAAAAGAATAAACACTTCTCTTTTTTCCTTCTTAATGGCCAATAGAGGCTTAAAAATTACTAGTGTGCATTTTGACATGCTTCCCTAATACCAGTAATAAATTGGTAATAAGACACTAAGCAATAATGTCCACCAGGAGAATAGCAATAATTCATTCAAGGCATGACTCAAAAACTTCCAAATGTCTTCTAAATGTCTGAAAACAAGTTCACTGTAATTCTCCTACTGACGGAAACTTCAAACACAGGTTAAATATAAAAGGATAAAGTATTTTATCCATTCTGTAAGCTTATCACTTCTATAAGAAATTTGTACTTTGATGTTACTAGACCTATAATTTGAGAGAAGGTGGAAAATACAGATTTTTAATTTTATTTTCTTGCCACAATAAATGGACAATTTAAATGGCAGACTTTTTTCACACTTACTTTATAACTGCTAATTATACTACTCTGAAGCCTGATGTAATTAATTCACTTCTGGTAAAGTCAACAGAATTGTTTGTACAAGTGAAATGATCTATTTTATTTAACAAATATTTGTATTCTGCTTCCTATGATACTAGAACAGGTATTTCTGGATATATAGTTAAAAATATATACATACATATATATATGACATATTCAAGAAATATGGTTATAAATATACAAAGAAAACAAACATATATTACAAACATATATATAAACATAATCTTATGGTTGTAAATATAAAAAAGCTAGGCATACATTTACGGAAAAAATTACAGAAAGAGATTTTTCTAAGTGACAGTTTTAAAAATGGGAAAGCTCCCATCTGTTTAAGGGATTAGGAGAGGCTTTACTAAAAGCAGAGCATTTGAAATATGTTTGAAAGACAAAACTTTTTGTGTGTGCAGTGATGGGGAGGGGACACACCAGAATGGGAAGAAAAATTCCAGCTAGAAACATTGGTATAGGCAAAGTTATGACAGAAGAAGGAAAATGTAATAGTTTATACAGACAACAGCAAATGTAGTATTCTCTCGTTAGACTGTTAAGTTTCAAGTAGAGGATTAGTAGGGGTTAAATCCAAAAATTTGGGGCCATTTTGAAGAAAGTCTTGAATAAAAGGCTCAGTGGGCATTTAAATTTAATTAGCAGGCAATGAGGAACCACAGACAGTTTTGAGAAAAGATAAAGTTTAAGAGCTGTATTTTAAGAATATTAAACTTAAATTTCAGTTGAAGGATCAGAAACAACAGAAAATATAAGTGCAACACCCAACTAAAAGGTCATGGCACTAATCTAGACAAGAAATAATAAACGACCAAACTAACATGGTAGTACAGTAATAGAAATAAGGAGAAAAGTACTGGATCCCAGAGATAAAGCACAGTGGACAGGCTCTAAGATAGCTGCTAAAGATCTCTATCTCTTGGTATTCTCAACCCTGTGTGATCCTCTCCCCTTGAGTGTGGGCAGAACCTGTGACTTGTTTCTAACCAGCAGAATATGGAAAAGGAGATGAGATGTCACTTCCATGATTACGTTATATAAGATTGTAACTTCTGTCTTGCTGGCGGACTCTCTCTGCTATGATGAGACAATGGTTGTGGTGGGCAAAAATTAACAACACATTGGCCGGATGCAGTGGCTCACATCTATAATCCCAGCAGTTTGGGAGGCCAAGGTAGGTGGATCACCTGATGTCAGGAGTTCAAGACCAGCCTGGCCAACAAGGTGAAACCCCATCTCTACTAAAAATACAAAAATTAGCCAGGCGTGGTGGCAAGCACCTGTAATCCCAGCTACTAGGGAGGCTGAGGCAGGAGAATTGCTTGAACCTGGGAGGCAGAGGTTGCAATGGGCCCAGATCATGCCACTGCACTCCAGCCTGGGCAACAAGAACAAAACTCTGTCTCAAACCCCACCACAAATAAACCACATATCTAAAGATTTAAACTTAGATGGCTATGGAAATGTGATGCTGTTAACGTAAGTTAGAGAAAAGGCTTGGACTATTTTCTTTATGGTTGTGGAGCAGAACAGTAATCAGAAACTTGATTTTGTGGACATTAAAATGTCTGGTCCATCAAAAATGCTTAATAAAATTCATGAGGGAAGCCAGAGCTAGAGATAAAAATAAATCATCTACATAACAAAAACAATTGAAACCATAGACTTAGACTATTTTCAGTGATATCAAGGCCTAAGTAACTAGCTGGGGCAAAATGGAGTTGAGGCTATTAAGGAACTTTGAGGTCAAGGTGTTAAAGGGTCATAAACATTATTCTCATCCAATATACTAAGAGAAAAATAAAAAATATAGAAGCCAGATGCTAAAGTTATTAAGGAAAGCAGGCAAGTTCCCTAGATTTATACACAAAGAAAAAAATTAAAAAGTTGGGGCAAAAATACAATCATAATATATTAACTAGAAGGGTGAGCATCTAGTTCAGTCTTCACATCTCCATCTTAAATGCTAAACTACATCAGCAGAGTAAGCCCTTACAACATTCCAGCCTAACGGTTCTTTGGTTTCCTCTAATATATGTGGAATCAAGGGATCTAGATGGGTCCAAAATTTAGTGATTCCAAGTAAAAGAATCTTTCTTTGCCTTACTTGCATTATTGCCCTCAAGGATGATGTAATGTAAAAATACTCTAAAAAGAAATTCTATGTTTCTTTTAAAAATAAAGAGTTTTATGAGTTACCATTATTTGTCATTATTTTTCAAGTATCTTAAGTAGATAAGGATTAGGTATACCTATGATGCACAGGGAACATACGAATCACTAAAGTAAAAGTAAAAATATGTGTATTTCTCATTGTTCAATTCCCACCTATGAGTGAGAATATGCGGTGTTTGGTTTTTTGTTCTTGTGATAGTTTACTGAGAATGATGATTTCCAATTTCATCCATGTCCCTACAAAGGACATGAACTCATCATTTTTTATGGCTGCATAGTATTCCATGGTGTATATGTGCCACATTTTCTTAATCCAGTCTATCATTGTTGGACATTTGGGTTGGTTCCAAGTCTTTGCTATTGTGAATAATGCTGCAATAAACATATGTGTGCATGTGTCTTTATAGCAGCATGATTTATAGTCCTTTGGGTATATACCCAGTAATGGGATGGCTGGGTCAAATGGTATTTCTAGTTCTAGATCCCTGAGGAATTGCCACACTGACTTCCACAATGGTTGAACTGGTTTACAGTCCCACCAACAGTGTAAAAGTGTTCCTATTTGTCCACATCCTCTCCAGCACCTGTTGTTTCCTGACTTTTTAATGACTGCCATTCTAACTGGTGTGTGATGGTATCTCATTGTGGTTTTGATTTGCATTTCTCTGATGGCCAGTGATGATGAGCATTTTTTCATGTGTTTTTTGGCTGCATAAATGTCTTCTTTTGAGAAGTGTCTGTTCATGTCCTTCACCCACTTTTTGATGGGGTTGTTTGTTTTTTTCTTGTAAATTTGTTTGAGTTCATTGTAGATTCTGGATATTAGCCCTTTGTCAGATGAGTAGGTTGCGAAAATTTTCTCCCATTTTGTAGGTTGCCTGTTCACTCTGATGGTAGTTTCTTTTGCTGTGCAGAAGCTCTTTAGTTTAATTAGATCCCATTTGTCAATTTTGTCTTTTGTTGCCATTGTTTTTGGTGTTTTAGACATGAAGTCCTTGCCCATGCCTATGTCCTGAATGGTAATGCCTAGGTTTTCTTCTAGGGTTTTTATGGTTTTAGGTCTAATGTTTAAGTCTTTAATCCATCTTGAATTGATTTTTGTATAAGGTGTAAGGAAGGGATCCAGTTTCAGCTTTCTACATATGGCTAGCCAGTTTTCCCAGCACCATTTATTAAATAGGGAATCCTTTCCCCATTGCTTGTTTTTCTCAGGTTTGTCAAAGATCAGATAGTTGTAGATATGCGGTGTTATTTCTGAGGGCTCTGTTCTGTTCCATTGATCTATATCTCTGTTTTGGTACCAGTACCATGCTGTTTTGGTTACCGTAGCCTTGTAGTATAGTTTGAAGTCAGGTAGTGTGATGCCTCCAGCTTTGTTCTTTTGGCTTAGGATTGCCTTGGCGATGCGGGCTCTTTTTTGGTTCCATATGAACTTTAAAGTAGTTTTTTCCAATTCTGTGAAGAAAGTCATTGGTAGCTTGATGGGGATGGCATTGAATCTGTAAATTACCTTGGGCAGTATGGCCATTTTCACCATATTGATTCTTCCTACCCATGAGCATGGAATGTTCTTCCAGTTGTTTGTATCCTCTTTTATTTCCTTGAGCAGTGGTTTGTAGTTCTCCTTGAAGAGGTCCTTCACATCCCTTGTAAGTTGGATTCCTGTGTATTTTATTCTCTTTGAAGCAATTGTGAATGGGAGTTCACTCATGATTTGGCTCTCTGTTTGTCTGTTATTGGTGTATAAGAATGCTTGTGATTTTTGTACATTGATTTTGTATCCTGAGACTTTGCTGAAGTTGCTTATCAGCTTAAGGAGATTTCACATGGACACAGGAAGGGGAATATCACACTCTGGGGACTGTGGTGGGGTGGGGGGAGGGGGGAGGGATAGCATTGGGAGATATACCTAATGCTAGATGACGAGTTAGTGGGTGCAGCGCACCAGCACGGCACATGTATACATTGGTAACTAACCCGCACAATGTGCACATGTACCCTAAAACTTAAAGTATAAAAAAAATAGAAATTTAAAAAAAAGAAAATGTGTATTTCTGCACTAAATGCACTTCTGATTTAAGTATGTGAACAAACATAATGCTTGAAAAATTAGAAAGCCAGGTAAGAAACTTTACACCCAAGCTTCTTAAATATCTTACCTCAGAAGCAGTAGCTGCAGTATTGACACTGCTTGCCTGCCCGTTCATTAGGTCCATGCTTTCCTCATCAGTCCCTGACCTTATGTTAACAGCAACAGAGGACTGACTGCCTCATGTCCAAGGCCACAAATACATTATTCCTGTAAAAAAAAAAAAAAGTTAAGCAAATGTCTTCCTCGAAGTTCAAGAAAACAACTCTATGCCTACCACCATGCCAAGAAACAAAAATTTCAACTTCACTAAACTCTATTTATTATCTTAGCTCGGTCGCTAAATCCAAACTGAGGACAATCTTGTATGCTCTTTTCAAACAATCAGAACACCAAATAAACAGTATTCAATAGATGTTATTGTTATGTTCTTCATAAGCAAAGCAAAAGCATAACTTTTCGCTAAGTGGGTATTGCGAGGGAAAAAAATCAAATGTACAACTTTCTTAAAGTAAATAAAATGTGTAAAAACACAGGTAGCAAAGTAACACATACCACAACACAATAAATTTTTAGCGATCCAAATGACACCTGCAAATCAACAATACTGAATAAGCTTATCACAGCTAGTGATCTAGATTACCAACATATCACAAATACTTAAAATATTATGAACTACATGTCATAAAAATACAATCATCTCTCAGTATCCATGGGGGATTTGTTCCAGGATCTACTATAGATACCAAAATCCACCGATGCTTAAGGCCCTTATATAATGGTGCAGTATTTGCATATCACCTATACACATCCTCTTGTATACTTTAAATCATCTCCGGATTACTCATAATACTTAATACAGTGCCAATGCTACATAAATTGTTGTTATATTGTATTTTTTAGGGAATTATAGCAAGGAAAAGTCTGTACATGTTCAGTACAGATGCAACCATCCTTTTTTTTTTTTTTTTTGCCCCAAGTATTTTCAACTCAGATTTGTTTGAATCCAGATGTAGAACCCACGGATATGGTGGCTTTACTGTACCATAATATACACTATGTTTATTTGTATAGGACTTTAAAGTTTATTAAATATCTTTAATACATTATGTTGATTTGCACAACTACCAATAACACTAATTAGGGAAGATATACCCACATAACAAACAAATACAGAGCTTCTGAGGACACAGGATGGTAAATAAGGAGCCAAGAACAAGTTTCAAGCCATCAAAATTCTAGTCAAATATTCTTTTCACAACACAGATTTTCCACTTTACTGGAAGTCAGAGTACTTACTTGAAGTTCTAATACCTTTCCATAAATAACCTGTCATATAAACTGAGTAGGTAACTTTACCTCTAGGACAGAATTTCTTCCTCTTTGTAAAATGACAGTGGTAAATGAACTTTAAGATCCCTTTTCAACTTTAAAGATCTATGACGTTTTTCATAAGAGAAATGGTAAGTGTCTATAAATTAGGTACTCTATGCTACATTCACTTTAAAAGCTGAGTTTTAAATGTTAATAATAATTACTTCAATGCTAAGTTTCCTTTCTCTGGAGAAGCAATATAGGATATAGTGATTTAAAAGCACAAATTTTGGAACCACATTACCTCTGTGTAAACCCAGGAAATTTTAACTTTTCTGTACTCAGTTTTCTCATCTATAAAATAGGGATAATAAGTACCTACTTCATAGAGTTGTGGTGAAGCGAAATGAGATAATATACACAAAGCACCTAAAACAGTGTTGGCACATGGTAAATATGCTATTACTATGATGCAATGATGATGCAGATGTTACTATCTGCTTAATCCCCATAAAGCTTAAATTCAACAGAGTCTCTTAAATAAAAAAGAAAAGACAAAACCTTAGAAATACACCTTTGGGAAGCAATTGTTGCTGGGCATTACTAAAAATCCTAATTGCAAACACAATGAATGAGAATGGCTAAGATCTGTTTCCTAGATGTAGTAAAACATGCTCTTGGTTTTGAAATGCTTAAAAATTATTACTAATGATAGCAGCCTTCAGTCACATCTTGAATTTATCTTAATTTATTCAGATACAGCCTAGGTACCTGCTAAGAGCAGAACATCGTGCTAGGATTTTTAAAACAGAAATATATTCAAAATCATGAAGTTTTAAAACCATTTAACGCACCTACTTAGAAAATCAACGTGAAAATGAATAAACTACAAAACAATTTCCTCCCATCTAAACTATCTTATTCTATAAGCTTCATTATCCTTATAGTATTAAGAATCAACTTATATTTATACTGCTATACAACAAAACCAGCTGATAATCCAGATTCTCTTTGAACATAGCACTCAGTTTGCAAAATATTTTTCAAATAATTTCATTTCATTCCACTTTCTAGGCAACATTAAGTATAACATGAATTTATAAATCAGGGGTGCCCCCTAGTGCTAAGAAAAAGATTTTAATTTAATAGTTAAAGGAGTTATATCTTTAACTTACTTTACATATCAAAATATACAATTTATTACTTTTACTTAAAAAAATGTAATTAATACAGACCAGGAACAATATTAAAATATTTGTAAACTATAAGCATGAAGAATTACATTTTCTCTCCTTTTATTTTTTTTTTTGAGACAGAGTTTTGCTTGTTGCCCAGGCTGGCATGCAATGGCATGATCTCAGCTCACTGCAACCTCCGCCTCCCAGGTTCAAGCAATTCTCCAGCCTCAGCCTCCTGAGTAGCTGGGATTATAGGCACAAGCCACCACACCCAGCTAATTTTGGGTATTTTTAGTAGAGACAGGGTTTCACCATGTTGGTCAGGCTGTAGAGACAGGGTTTCACCATGTTAGCCAGGCTGGTCTCGAACTCCTAACCTCAGGTGATCTGCAGGCCTTGGCCTCCCAAAGTGCTGGGATTACAGGTGTCAGCCACTGCACCTGGCCTTCTCTGCTTTTAAAATAAATTGTCACCCATGTATTTCATGAAAATTAAGGTCACATTAAAATCCATTACATATTTTAAAATATAGCAAAGCATACCTTAAAGAATATCAACTTTTCGTAACTATTTACAAATGTACATGTCAATAGTATTTTTTTTTTTTGAGACGGAGTCTTGCTCTGTTGCCCAGGCTGGAGTGCAGTGGCGGGATCTCGGCTCACTGCAAGCTCCATCTCCCGGGTTCACACCATTCTCCTGCCTCAGCCTCCTGAGTAGCTGGGACTACAGGCGCCCGCCACCACGCCCGGCTAATTTTTTGTATTTTTAGTAGAGATGGGGTTTCACCGTGTTAGCCAGGAGTCAATAGTATTTAATAATGTTGAAGTATAACAGAGAGGCTTATACGATATTATAAAAGTACTACAAGTTCTAAAAGACAGAGATACGAGTTTATTCTTTTAGTACGTCCTTCAAAGACCTTTCTATACTTTGCACACAGGAAAGTTCACATTAAATATACCAAATATATGCTTTAATATTTTATTTACTTTTCTTTGTGTTATAAATGACAAGATCTTTCAACATGACTCAACATCACAGTAGCCTTTTTTTTAAGAGACAGGGTCTTGCTCTGTCATGCAGGCTGGAGCACATGGCACAATCTTAGCTCACTGCAGCCTCCAATTCCTGGGGTCAAGCAATCCTCCCACCACCTCAGCTTTCTGAGTAGCTGAGGTGTGCACCACCATGCCCGGCTAATTGTTTACATTTTTTTAGAGACAGGGTATCACTATTACATCATCATCTATAAAATAGCAGACGTTATTTCTCAAAGTGTAAAGAAAAGTTTAAAAATAGGCCAGGTACAGGGGCTCACGCCTGTAATCCTAGCACTTTGGAAAGCTGAGACAGGCGGATTACCTGAGGTCAGGAGTTCGAGACCAGCCGGCCAACATGGTGAAACCCCGTCTCCATTAAAAACACAAAAAATTACCTGGGTGTGGTGGCACATGCCTGTAATCCCAGCTTCTTGGGAGGCTGAGGTAGGAGAATCGCTTGAACCTGGGAGGCAGAGGTTGCAGTGAGCCGAGATTGCACCACTGTACTCCACCTTGGGAGACAGCGAGACTCCGCCTCAAAAAAATGTTTAAAAATAACAAAGTTACTTCATTCACTTAAGTTAAAATTGTTTTGCCTTCAGTCAATAAAAAGAGATTCTACACCTAAGTCTTCCAAATATAATTTTGTCACATTTGAACTAAACTATGAAAGTATGGGCTGATTCATTTGTAAACTGTCCCACATCTACACAGAAAGGTTATATTTCCATATACCTAAACAGCTTGAAACTAAACAACTTGTAGAAGAGAGACTTTCAAATGATTAAATATTAAAGGGAGAAAAATCTATAAAATAATGCATTTAAAGGTTATGCTTTATCTCCTGTATAGAAAGTTCACTAAGATAATTTGCTAAGTAATCCTAATAGACAAGAGCTGAGATCTCCTAAGATACCTGACCCAAAATATGAATATAGGTTAACTAGAAATTCAGGTAATAGAAAAGAAGTTCCAAATAAAAAGATAAACTGTGCTCTCCAAATATTTTGTGTTTTTGTTTTTGGTGGGTATGAGGTATTTTGGCCAGATGCTCTACTCAGAAGACTACCCCATAAAAGTTCACTTAACTCATTATAGCCTATATTTGCAATAAGACAAACAAGAAAACCAACATCTGGATACAATATTAGCAGTTAAAGCATGAAAACAACCCAAGTGAATCAGAAATAGGTTTAAATATTTGACAAAAGTGTGCTACTGTGGACCTAGGAATGGTCAGAGAAAGGAACATAGCATATTAGTGTGGAACAGCAAAACAGAAAAACAACATGGCAGTGCTGATGGGATAAGACAGACATCAAGATTCCATGCTTGGAGGCTCTTGGGTTTAAGAGATTCCCTAACCCCTAGGGGACAGCCATTAAGGATCTCTTGTACCTGGAACGTGAGGCTAAACTGAACATCACAGAACAATCTATAGGCAAGTGACTGCTACACAATGGAAAACTATGCAGCCATTAAAATACTGTAATACTTAATGACACATGAAAAAATATTTATAATATACTGCTAAATGAATGAAGCAATTTACCAAACAGTATTTAAGGTATAGTCCTTTTTGGTAATCATTATTATAACATAAAGAAGAGAGATGAATCAACATACACTAAAATGTGGTTATCGCTAGGTTTATGACAATTTTTCCCTAACTTTAGCTTACCTGTATATTTTTAAATTTCCTACAAAGACATTAATTAGAAAAAAGTAAAAAAACAAAAACAGTTTTTCCTCACAGACTGCTTACTAGCTACAAGAAAAAAAAAAAAAAAAGTAACTATACTGTGTGAAGAACTGGACAATCCCTTAACTGAGTACATCAAAATTATTATCACCAATGGGGAAAAGAGAGACATCATGTGCCTCTGGATGTGATGATACTCCGGGAAGGACACAACATTACTGACAAGAAGTTGAGCTGGGAACCCATAACTGAAATCTAATCTCAAGGACATGGACAAGTCTAATCTGAGAAACATTCGATAAATATATTCTTCAAAAAATGCCAATGTTATGAGAAAGGCTGAAGAACTATTACAATTTAAAGGAAACGCAAGAGATATGGCAACTAAAGGTCCTGTACTGGATGGTAGTAATGCTTTAAGAGATATTAATGGTAATTCACAAAATTGGAATATAGACTGTAGATTACCATATCAATTTCCTAAATGTGACAATTTCCTGTAGTTATTAATACATAAAGAAGGCTGGGTGCGGTGGCTCACGCCTGTAATCCCAGCACTTTGGGAGGCCGAAGCAGGTGGATCACCTGAGATCAGGAGTTCGAGACCAGCGTGGCCAACATGGTGAAACCCCGTCTCCACTAAAAATACAAAATTTAGCTGGGCGTGGTGGCCGGCGCCTGTAATCCCAGCTACTAGAGAGGCTGAGGCAGGAGAATAGCTTGATCCCGCGAGGGGGAGGTTGCAGTGAACCGAGATAGTGCCACTGCACTCCAGCCTGGGCAACAAGAGCAAAACTCCGTCTCAAAAAAAAAAAAACAACAACAACAACATAAAAAAACTTTGTTTTTAAGGAACGCAGAAGCCACTAAGAGGTAAAAGGGTGGCCAGGCGCGGTGCCTCACGCCTGTAATTCCAGCACTTTGGGAGGCTGAAGTGGGTGGATCACCTGAGATTAGGAGTTCGAGACCAGCCTGGCCAACATGGTGAAACTCTGTCTCTACTAAAAATACAAAAATTTGCCAGGCCTGGTGGTGGGTGCCTATTGTACCAGCTACTCGGGAGGCTAAGGATGCAGTAAGCCAAGATTGCACCACTGCACTCCAGCCTGGGCGAGAGAGCAAGACTGTCTCAGAAAAAAAAAAAAAAAAAGTATGAAGTATGCAAACTAATCTTAAATATTTCAGGAAAACAGTATGTATATGTGTGACAGAGAAAATAAAGTGAATGATAAAGATAATGTGGCATCTTTTTCCCCCCAACATGGTTGATTAGAGGCTTTTAGCATGCATCAGCCACTTGGAAATATCAAGATAGTGCATAAAGATCAACTGTGGGCTGGGCATGGTGGCTCAAGCCTGTAATTCCAGCACTTGGGGAGGCCAAGGTGGGTGGATTGCTTCACTTCTGCTTAGGAGTTCAAGACCAGCCTGGGTGACATGGTAAAATCCTATCTCTAAAAACAAAAACAAAAAATCAGCCAGGCATGGTGGTGTGCACCTGTAGTCCTAGCTACTTAGGACACTGAAGCAGGAGAATCACCTGAGCCTGGGAGGCTGAGGCTGCAGTGAGCTGTGACCATGCCACAGCACTCCAGCCTAGGCAAGAGAGTGAGACCTTGTCTCAAAAAAAAAAAAAAAAAAGAAGCAATCGACTCTGTAAGCTTTAATTCAGGAAGGAAAACAGAAACCCAGTGGAATCATAAAAGACACCCAGAGCCTGGGAAGGAGAACATAGGCTGATAAAAGTGAGTGAGGCCCCAGTATGCAAGAAAGGCAGAGAGCCTCTCTCTGTGACACTTTTTCCCTGGGCATCTGAGCAACCCAGGCCAAGGAATAGAACATTGTTGCTCCTAATCCCTGAAGCTAACTGGGGTGTTGCAACTGTGCTTTCCCCCATTGCAGGCCTTGGATGCATGGGGAGAGCTGCTACAGCTGCACTTTCTCCCGGACAATGAGACGTGCAGCCAGGGCCAGCTTCATGACCTGAAACCAGTCTATGTATATCACTGCTGGGTACCCCAGCACGCTCTCCTAAGATCGTGGTGCAGCAGGGCCCTCTCCACTCCACCTCAGGCATAAATCCAGAAATCTGGAGCACCCACTTGCCTGGACCAGCAGCCTGGGCCACCCTACCCTTCATGGACATTGATCATAGTGCAGCAGGGCCCTCTCTGCTTCATACCCAGGCAGATCTCCAGGTATTCAGAGCATCCCTTTCCAAGGATCAGCAGGCTAAACCAACCTACACCCTTTCTATGCATAGATTATGGTGCAGTAGGGCCCTCTCTGCTGCACGCTTAGGCAGATCTCCAAGCATTTGGAGCACCTGCTTGCATGGACTAGCAGCCTGAGTCACCCCATCCTTCTTGTGCATGGTGGGTCCTCTCCACTTCATACCCAGGCAGATCTCCAGGCATTCAAAGCACTCACTTGCCTGCTTCAGCAGCCTGACCTGCTCCACCCTTCCTGGGTATATATCGTGGTGCAGCAGGGCCTCTCTGCTCTATGCCCAGGAAGACCTCCAGGCATTCAAAGCACTCATTTGCTGGGATTGGTAGCCTGAACAGCCCCACCTTTCCTGTGCAGAGATCCAGGTGCAGGGGTCCCCATCTCTGCTTCATATCCAGGCAGATCTCCAGGCATTTGGAGCACCTGCTCATCTGGAACAACAGCCTGAGCCACCCTACCATTCCTGTGCAGAGATCCTGGTGCATGGGTGGCTATCTCTGCTCCATGCCCAGGTCCCAGGCATATCTCCAAGCATCTGGAGCACCCACTCTCCTGGATTATGAGTTTAGGCCACTCCTATCTATGTGTAGAGAACTTGGGGTCAAGGAAGTTTCTCAGCTCCACACCTGGACACACTTCTGGGCATCTGGTGGCCACCCACTGGATTCTCCTTTGGCTTTGGTTCTTGTGCCTGCCACTGGGGGACCCGTAGGTGGACCTGCTTGGTCCAGCCCTGCCCACCTTCCACCCCTCCCAGCACCTCCCCAGGACTGAGGAGGGAGCACAGACCACTGTTTACTCCACAAATCAGCCCACTGCCTGAGGCAACAGAGAGCATCTCCCAGTAAACAAAGATCAAGTGTACACCCAGCCACTTTGGCCACAGCTAGCTCTTACCTGTAAGCGCCATCTACTGGCTGATAGGTAGAACTGCATATCCCAATTAAAAACCTGCCAACAGAAGTGCTTATGGTTACAGAAGCAAAGTCAAAAGACCCTACCCAGCATTCTCTATAGTCACACCCCCTAGGGAGTGGGGAAAGGGAAGGAGGAAAAAATAATATCACAGAAAAAGAAGGAAAAAATTCTACCTGCACAAAAATAATTACAAAAATTGAAGTGCCAATGTCTCCAGATGAGAAGTTACCAACACAAGGATTCTGCACCATGAAAAATCTGAATACAGTGACACCACCAAAGGATCACACAAGCTCTCCAGCAATGGTCCCTAACCAAAATGGAAACTCAGAAATGACAGAAAAAGAATTCAAAGCACCGACAAAAAGGAAGCTCAACAAGATCCAAGACAAGGTCGAATATCAACACAAAGAAACTTCTAAGGCAATCTAGGAAACAAAGGAAGAGATAAACATCTTAAAAAGAAATCAGGCCAGATACAGTAGCTCACATCTATAATCCCAGCACTTTAGGAGACTGAGGTGGGGGAATCGCTATGAGCCCAGGAGTTCGAGACAGCTTCTGGCCTATAGTTGTGCTCTGTGGGAACTCAGCTGGATGGCATGGCCTCCCGTTATCCTAGAAAGCACCTAGATGGCAGGGCGGGCATCCCCACCCACCTCTGCTACTGGTAGCCAGGCAAGCTGCACCTGCTACAGCTTCTAGTCCAGTGGTCCTACTTCAGCCTGAATCTGTTGAGAAGCACAGCCTCCCGTCTTCCTGGAAACACTCAGATGACAGGGTGGTCAACTCCACCCACTCCTGGCCTGGCCTCTTGTAGCCAGACAGGCCATATCTGCAACAGCTTCCAGCCCAGCAGTCCCACTTCTGCCTGAATTCCGTAGGCAGGCACAACCCTGTGATTCCTGGGGAGCACATGAACAGCAGAATAGGGCTTACCTGGCAAGGATACGGCCTTTGCATGAGGGAGCCCCATGGACCAGAACATCCAATAAAAGAAATGCAGGCATAGAGACAGTAAACAGAGGGGGCTCCTTCACAACCCAAGAGCAGACTAGACTCAAAGCCAGTCGACTGAACCCACCTTATACCATAATCAAACCTCCAAGGGCATCCAAGAAGATAAAAGCCAAAAAAAAAAAAAAAAAAAAAAAAAAAGCCAAAGGACAGCAACTTCAGAGACTGAAGAAATATCAGCCCACATGGATGAGAAAGAACCAGTACAAAAAACTCAAAAGGCCAGACTGTCCTGTCTTAACTCCAACTACATTGGTTCCCCAGCAATTATTCATAACCTGGCTGAAATGACAGAAATAGAATTCAGAATATGTATAGGAATCAAGATAACTGACATTCAGGAAATAGTCAAGGCCCAATCAAAAAATTCTAAGAAGTACAATAAAACAATACAGGAGATAAAAGATGAAATGGTCATTTTAAGAAAGAACCAAACTAAGCTGAAGGAACTGAAAAACTCACTTCAAGAATTTCAGAAAACAATCACAAGTCTTAACAGCAAAATCAACCAAGATGAGAAAAGAATTTCAGAGCTCAAAGACCTGCTCTCCAAAATAACTCAGACAAAAACAAAAAAACAATAAATATGTGATTATGTAAAGAGACCAACTCTACGACTCATTGGCATCCCTGAAAGGGAGAAAAAGCAGGCAACTTGGAAAACATTTCAAGATATTATCCATGAAAATTTCCTCAACCTCACTAAAGAGGCCAACATTCAGATTTAGGAAATGCAGAGAACCCCTGAAAAATACTACACAAGAAGACCAACCCCAAGACACACAGTCATCCGATTCTCCAAGGTCAAAATGAAAGAAAAAATGTTAAAGGCAGCCAGAGAGAGCAGGTAGGTCATCTAAAAAGGGAACCCCATCAGGCTAATGGCTGTACTTTGAGCCAAAAACCTACAAGCCTGAAGAGATTGTGGGCCTATGTATTGGTTAGTTCTCACACTGCTATAAAGACACACTGACTAGGTGCAGTGGCTCACACCTGTAATCCCAGCACTTTGAGAGGCTGAGGTGGGCAGATCACTTGATGTAAGGAGTTCAAGACCAGCCTGGCCAACACAGCGAAACCCCATCTCTACTAAAAATGCAAAAAAAAAAAAATTAGCCGGGTATGGTAGCGGGCACCTGTAATCCCAGCTACTCGTGAGGCTGAGGTAGGAGAATCGCTTGAGCCCAGGAGGTGGTTGTGCAATGAGCTGAGACTGCACTGTTGCAGGAAGTCAGGGACCCCAAATGGAAGAACCGGCTGAAGCCATGGCCGAAGAACATAAATTGTGAAGATTTCATGGACATTTATTAGTTCCCCAAATTAATACTTTTATAATTCTTACACCTGTCTTTACTGCAAACTCTGAACATAAATTGTGAAGATTTCATGGACACTTATCACTTCCCCAATCAATACTCTTGTGACTTCCTATGCCTGTCTTTACTTTAATCTCTTAATCCCGTCATCTTTGTAAGATGAGGATGAATGTTGCCTCAGGACCCTGTGATGACTGTGTTAACTGCACAAATTGTTTAAACAATATGAAATCTGGGCACCTTGAAAAAAGAACAGGATAACAGCGATGTTCAGGGAACAAGGGAGATAACCTTAAAGTCTGGCTGCCTGTGGGCCGGGCAGAACAGAGCCTATTTCTCTTCTTTCAAAAGCAAATAGGAGAAGTATCGCTGAATTCTTTTTCTCAGCAAGCAACATCCCTGAGAAAGAGAATGCATTCCCAAAGGGAGATCTCTGAAATGGCCGCTTTGGGAATGTCTGTCTTTTATGGTTGTAGATAAGGGACGAAATAAGCCCCTGTCTCCCATAGCGCTCTCAGGCTTATTAGGAAAAGGAAATTCCCGCCTAATAAATTTTGGTCAGACCGGTTATCTGCTCTCAAACCCTGTCTCCTGATAAAATGTTATCAATGACAATGTGTGCCCGAAACTTCATTAACAATTTTAATTTCGCCCCGGTCCTGTGATCTTGCCCTGCCTCCATATGCCTTGTGATATTTTATTACCTTGTGAAGCATGTGATCTCTGTGACCCACACCTTATTCGTACACTCCCTCCCCTTTTGAAAATCACTAATAATAACTTGCTGGTTTTGCGGCTTTGGGGGCATCACAGAACCTGCCGACATGTGAAGTCTCCCCTGGACACCCAGCTTTAAAATTTCTCTCTTCTGTACTCTTTCCCTTTATTTCTCAGACTGGCCGACATTTAGGGAAAATAGAAAAGGACCCACGTGAAATATTGGGGGCTGAAATTCCCCCGATACTGCACCACTGAACTCCAGCCTGGGCGACAGAGCAAGACTCTGTATTAAAAAAAAAAAAAAAAAAAGACATACCTGAGACTGGGTAATTTATAAAGAAAAGTGGTTTAATCGGCTCTGGTTCTACAGGCTGCACAAGCTTCTGCTTCTGGGGAGGCCTCAGGACACTTACAATCATGGCAGAAGGCAAAGGGGAAGCAAGCATATCTTCACATGGCCAGCAGGAGAGAGAGAGCACAAAGTGGGGGTCTGGTTGTTTTACACACTGTCCAACAACCAGATCTCGTGAGAACTCTATCATGAGACAGCACTAGCAGGATGGTGCTAAACCATTAGAAACCACCCCCATGATCCAATCACCTCCCACTAGGCCCCACCCCCAACACTGGCGATTACAATTCAACATGAAATTTGGGTGGGGACACAGAGCCAAACCATATCAGCCTATATTCAGCATTCTTAAAGAAAAAACTTTCCAACCAAGAACTTCATATCTAGCCAAACTAAGCTTCATAAGCGAAGAAGAAATAATATCTGTTTCAGAAAAGCAAATGCTAAGGGATTTCATTACACCAGATCTGCCTTACAAAAAGTCCTGAAGGGAGTGCTAAACATGGAAAGGAAAGACAGTTACTGGCCACTATAAAAATACACTTAAGTACACAGGCTAGTAACCCTATAAAGGCACCACACAAGTCTGCATGATAACCAGCTAGCAACATGACAAAAGGAAATAATCCACACATCGCAATACTTACCTTGAATGTAAATGGACTAAATGCTCCAATTAAAAGGCACAGAGTGGCAAACTGGATATAGAAGCAAGACCCAATTGTATGCTGTCTTCAAGACACCCATCTCAAATGCAATGGCACCCACAAGCTCCAAGTAAAAGGATGGAGAAAAATCTACCAAGCAAATGGAAAATAGAAAAAAGCAGAGGTTGCTACTCTAATTTCAGACAAAACGAACTTTAAACAAAGATTAAAATAAATAAATAAATAAAGGGCATTACATAATGGTAAAGGGCTCAGTTCAACAAGACCTAACTATTCTAAATATATACACACCCAAAACAGGAGCAGCCAGATCCATAAAGCAAGTTCTTAGAGACCTATGAAGAGACACAGACAAACACACAGTAATAGTGGGAGATTTCAACACCTCACTGACAACAGGCAGATCATTCAGGACCTGAACTCAACACTTGATCAAATAGACCTAACAGACATTTACAGAACACTCCACACAGACAAGAGAATATACATTCTTCTCATCTGAACAAGGCACATACTTTAAAATCAACCCACAATCGGACATAAAACAATCCTCATTAAATTAAAAAAAAAAATCATACAAAGCACACTCTCATACCACAGTGTAGTAAAAATAGAAATCAATACTAAAGAAACTCAGTCAAAACTGTATAATTACATGAAAATTAAGCAATCTGTTCTGGAATGATTTCTGGGTAAATAATGAAATTAAGGCAGAAATCAAGAAATTATATGAAACTAATGAGAAGAAAGTACAAAGGTACAAAAATCAGTAGCACTCCTATACACCAACATCCAAACTGAGAGCCAAAGCAAAAATGTAATCCCATTCACCATAGCCGCAAAAAGAATTAAAAACCTAGAAATATAGCTAACTAGAGAGGTTTACTATCTTTACAATGAAGATTATAAAACACTGCTCAAAGAAACAGAGAGGACACAAACAAATGGAAAAGCATTCCATGTTCATGGCTAGGAAGACTCAATATTGTTTGGCCAATGGCCATGCTGCCCAAAGCAATCTAAAGATTCAATGGTATTCCTATCAAACTACCAATGACATTCTTCACAGGATTAGAAAAAACTGTTTTAAAATTCATGTGGAACCTCAAAAGAGCCCAAATAGTGAATGCAAGCCTAAGCAAAAATAACAAAGCAGGAAGCACCACATTACCCAACTTCAAACTATACCACAAGGCTACAGTAACCAAAACAGCATGACACTTCTACAAAAACAGGCACACAAACCAATGGAACTGAATAGAGAGCACAAAAATAAGGCCATACACCTACAATCTGATCTTTCACAAAGCTGACAAAAACAAGCAATGGGGAAAAGACTCCCTATTCAATAAATGGTGCTGGGATAAGTGGATAACCATATGCAGAAGACTAAAACTGGACCCCTTCCTTGTACCATATACAAATACAACAATCAACTCAAGATGGAGTAAAGACTTAAAGGTAAAACTTAAAACTATAAAAACCCTGGAATGATAACCTAGGAAATACCATTCTGGACATAGGCCCTGGCAAAGATATCATAACAAAGACTCCAAAAGCAACTGCAACAAAAACTGACAAATGAGACCCAATTAAACTAAGGAGCTTCTGCACAGTAAAAGAAACTATCAGAGTAATCAGATACCCTAGAGAATGGAAGAAAATATTTTCAAACTATGCAACTGAAAAATATCTAATATCCAGGATCTATAAGGAACTTAAACAAATTTACAAGCAAAAAACAACCCCACTAAAAAGTGGGCAAAGGACATGAACAGATACTTCTCAAAAGACCTAAATATGGGCAATAAGCATATGAAAAAATGCTCAACATTACTATCATTAGAGAAGTGCAAATCAAAACCATAATGAGATACCATCTCATACCAGTCAGAATGGCTATTATTAAAAAGTCAAGAAATAACAGATGCTGGCAAGGCTGCAGAGAACTGGAAATGTTTATGCGCTGCTGGTGGGAATGTAAATTCGTTCAGCCACTGTGGAAAGCAGCTTGGCAATTTCTCAGAGATCCCAAAGCAGAACTGCCATTCAACCCACAATCCCACTATTTAGTATATACCCAAAAGAATATAAATTGTTCCAACACAAAGACATATGCACATGTATGTTCACTGCAGCACTACTCGCAATTGCAAAGACATGGAATCAACCTAAATGCCCATTAACGGTAGACTGAATAAAGAAAATATGGCATATATACATCATGGAATACTACACAGTCATAAAAAAGAGTGACATCATGTCCTTTACAGCAACATGGATGGAGCTGGAGGCCATTATCCTAAGCGAACACAGGAACAGAAAACAAAATATTGCATGTTCTTCACTAATAAATGGGAGTTAAACACTGAGTACAGTGGGCACAAAGGGGAACAACTGACACCAGGGCCTACTTGAGGGTGGAGGGTGGAAGAAGAGTGAGGATTGAGAAACTACCTACTGGGTACTATGCTTATTACCTGGGCAATGAAACAAATCTATACATCAAACCCCTCAAAACACAACTGACCTACATAACAAATACCCCGGACCCTAAAATAAAATAAAATTTAAAAATCAATCAGAGCTTCTGGAACTAAAGAACTTAAATTTAAAAACAGGAGGTGAAGGCGGGTGGATCATTTGAGGTCAGGAGTTTGAGACCTGCCTGGCCAACATGTTGAGACCCCGTCTCTACTAAAAACACAAAAATTAGCCAGGTGTGATGGTGCGTGCCTGTAATCTCAGCTACTTGGGAGGCTGAGGCAGGAGAATCACTTGAACCTGGAAGGCGGAGGTTGCAGTGAGCCGAGATTACACCATTACACTCCAGCCCAGGCAAAAGAGCGAGACTCTGCCTAAAAAACAAACAAACAAACAAATAAAAACAATTAAAAGCTTTATCAATAAACTGAACCAAACAGAAGAAAGAATTTCAGAGCTTAGAGACGAGACTCTCAAACAAACCCAGTCACGCAAAAATAAAGCAAAAAGAATTTTTTTTTTTTTTTGAGACAGAGTCTCACTCAAGTCGCCCAGGCTGGAATGCAGTGGCTCGATCTCCGCTCACTGCAAGCTCTGCCTCCTGGGTTCACGCCATTCTCCTGCCTCAGCCTCCTGAATAGCTGGGACAGCAAAAAGAATTTTTTAAAACGAACAAAGTCAGGCCAGGTATGCTGGCTCATGTTTGTAATCCCAGCACTTTGGGAGGCCAAGGTGGGCAGATCACTTGAGGCCAGAAGATCGAGACCAGCCTGGCAAACGTGGCCGAAACCCCGTCTCTACTAAAAACACAAAAATTAGCCAGGCATGGTGGCACATACCTGTAATGTCAGCTACCTGGGAGGCTGAGCCACAAGAACCCCTTGAACCTGGGAGGCAAAGGTTGCGGTGAGCCAAGATTGTGCCATTGCACTCCAGCCTGGGTGACACAGCAAGACTCTCAAAAAAAAAAAAAAAAAAAGAATAAAGTCTTGGAGAAATATGGGATTATGTAAACTGACCAAATCTACAAATTATTGGCACTCCTGAAAGAGACCGAGAAGAAGAAAACCACCTGGAAAATATATTTGAGAAAATAATTCAAGAAAATTTCCCTAATCTTGCTAAAGAGATAGATATCCAGGTATAAGAAATCCAGAGCACCTGTGAGACACTATGCAAAATGAACATCACCAAGGCATATCATCACCAGACTGTTGAAGGTCAATGCTAAGGAAATAATCTTAAAGACAAATAGAGAAAAAGGTCAGATCATGTATAAAGGGAACCACATCAGTCTAACAGCAGAGTTCTCAAGACACAGAGTGGCACACTGGATAAGAAAAACAAGACCCATCCGTCTGCTGTCTTCAAGAGACCCATCTCACATCTAATGACACCCATAGGCTCAAAGTAAAGAGCTGGAGAAAGATCATGCAAAGGGAACACAAAAAAGAGCAGGGGTTGCTATTCTTATATCACAGAAAACAGACTTTAAACCAACAACAGTAAAAAAAGACAAGGGCATTACAGAGTGATAAAATATTCAATTCAACAAGACTTAACTATCCTAAATATATACACACTCAAAATTAGAGCACCCAGATTTATAAAACAAGTACCTTTAAACCTAAGGAAAGACTTAGCCACACAAGTAGTAGTGGGAAACTTCAACATCCCCATGACAACGTTAGATCATTGAGGCAAAAACCTAACAAATTCTGGACTTAAATTTGACACAGACCAACTGGACCTAATAGACACCTACAGAATACTCCACCCATCAACCATACAATATGATCTGGAACATGACAAGGATGCCCACTATCACCACTGTTATTCAACACAGTACTGGAAAGTCCTAGCTAGGGCAATCAGACAAAAGAAATAAAAGACATTCAAATTGGAAAGGAAAAAGGAAAACTATCCTTGTTTACAGACAATATTATCTTATTTTTGGAAAAACCTAAAGACTCCACCAAAAAACTATTAGGACTGATAAACATTCAGTAAAGTTGCAGGGTATAAAATGAACATACAAAAATCAGTAGCATTTCTGTATGCTAACAGTGAACAATCTGAAAAAGCAATTTTAAAAAGTAATCCCATTTACAAGAACCACAAAAAAATTAAATACATATGAAGTAACTTAACCAAAAAAGTAAAAGATGTCTACAATGAAATTATAAAACACTGATGAAAGAAATTGAGGAGGATGCAAAAAAAAATGGATATTGCATATTAACGGACTCAAAGAATCAATATTTTTAACTTGTCTGCACTAACTAATCTACAGATTCAAGGCAATGCAATCCCTATCAACATACCAATAATAATCTTCATGGAAATAGAAAAAACAATCCTAAAATTTATATGGAACCACAGAAGACACAGAATAGCTAAAGCAATCTTGGGCAAAAAAAAAAAGAACAAAACTGAGGAATCCTATTACTCGACTTCAAATTATACTATAGAGTTACAGTAACCAAAACAGCATGTACTGGCATAAAAACATAGAAATAGACCAATTGAACAGAACAGAGAATCCAGAAACAAATCCACACACCAACAGTAAACTCATTTTCAACAAAGGTGCCAAGAACATTCATTGGCAATGGGAAAAGGACAGTCTCTTCAATGAACAGGGCTGGGAAAACTAGATATCCATGTATAGAAGAATGGAACTAGACCCCTAACTCTCACCTTATACAAAAATCAAACCAAAATGGATTACAGACTTAAATCGAAGACCTGAAACAATGAAACTACTACAAGAAAACACTTGGAAAACCCTCCAGAGCATTGGTCTGGGAGAAAATCTATTGAATAACACCCCACAAGCACAGGCAACCAAAGCAAAAATGGACAAATAGGATCACATCAAGTTAAAAAGCTTTTGCACAACAAAGGAAACAATCAACAAAGAGACGACTTACAGAATGGAAGAAAATATTTGCAGCCTACCCATCTGAGAAGGGATTAATAACCAGAACATATAAGGAGCTCAAACAACTCTACAGGAAAAAAAAATCTAATACTCTGATTTTTTAAATGGGCAAAAGATCTGAATAGACATTTCTCCAAAGAAAACATATAACTGGTAAAGAGGCATATGAAAAAGTTCTCAACATCACTGTAAGTGTCCATCAACAGATGAACGTATGGATAAAGAAAATATTATACATATACATCATGGAGTACTATTCAGCCATAAAAAGATTGAGATCCTGTCATTTACAACAACATGGATGGAACTGGAGGTCATGTTAAGTGAAATAAGCCAGACGCAGAAAGATAAACATTGTATGTTCTCACTTATTTGTGAGAGCTAAAAATCAAAACAATTGAACTCATGGAGACAGAGAGAAGGATGGTTACCAGAGGCTGAGAAGGGCAGTGGAGGGGATGAGGGCAGGGGGGTAGGAAGTGACAGATAATGGGTATAAAAAGCAGTTAGAAAGAATAAGACCTAGTATTTGATAGCATTACAGGGTGACTATAGTCAATAATAATTTAATTGTACATTTTAAAATAACTAAAAGAGTATAATTGGATTGCTTGTAACAAAGGATAAATGCTTGAGGGGATGAATAACCCATTTACCACGAGATGATTATTATGCACTGTATGCCTCTATCAAAGTATCTTGTACCACCTAAATATACACACCTACTATATACCCCCAAGAATTAAAAATTAAAAGAATCAATGAAACCAAAAGTTGGTTCTTTGAAAGGTTATATGAGATTAACAGACCACCAGATAGATAAACTAAGAAGAAAGGAGATCCAAATAAGCAATCAGAATTGAAAAAAGTGACATTACAACCAATTCCACAGAAATACAAAAGATCCTCAAAGACTATTATGAACACCTGTACACACACAAACTAAAAAATCTAGAGAAAATGGATAAATTCCTGAAAAATCACAACCCCCCAAGATTGAATTAGAAAGAAACTGAAACCCTAAACACACCAATATCAAATTTCAAAATTGAATAAGTAATAAAATACCTACCAACCGAAAAAGGCCCTAGACCAGATGGATTCACAAATTCTACCAGACATACAAAGAAAAACTGGTAACAGTCTTCCTGAACCTACTCCAAAAAATCAAGGAGGGGGGGACTCCTCCCTAACTCATTCTATGAAGCCAGCATCACCTTGATACCAAAACCTGGCAAAAACACAACAAAACAAGTAAACTATAGGCCAAATAGCCTGTGGTAAGTAAACTATATGGCCAAATTAAAATGGCCATACTGCTCAAAGCAATCTGCAGATTCAATACTATTCCTATAAAGCTACAAACATTTTTCACAGAACCAGAAAAAAACTACTCTAAAATTCATATGGAACCAAAAAAGAACCTGAGTAGCCAAGGCAATTCTAAGCAAAAAGAACAAAGTGTGATGCATCACACTACCTGAGTTCAAACTATACCATAAGGCTACAGTAAGTAACCAAAACAGCACGGTTCTAGTACAAAACAGACATACAGACCAATGGAACAGAATGGAGAACCCAGAAATAAAGCCAACGGCTACAGCCATCTGATCCTGTATAAAGTTAACAAAAATGAGCAATGGGAAAAGTCTTTCTATTTAATAAATAGTGCTGGGATAGCTGGCTAGCCATATGCAGAACAATGAAATTATACCCCTACCTTTTACCATATACAAAAATTAACAAGATGGATTAAAGATTTAAATGTAAAACCTAAAATTATAAGAACCCTAGAAAAAAACCTAGGAAACACCATTCTGGACATGTGCCTTGGGAAATAACTTATGACTAAGTCCTCAAAAGCAAATGTAACAAAAACAAAAATTGACAAGTGGGACCTAATTAAAGAGCTCTTCCGCAAGAAAACAATCAACAGGGTCAACAGACAACCTATAGAATGGGAGAAAATACTGACCAACTACGCATCTGACAAAGGTCTAATATCCAAAATTTATAAGGAATGTAAACAATTGAACAAGCAAAAACAAAGGACAAAAGATACAAACAGACACTTCCCAAAAGAAGACATACAAGTGGCCAAGAAACATATAAAAATGTTCAACATCGCTAATCATTAGGGAAATGCAAATCAAAACCACAATCAGATATCATCTCACACCAGTGAGAATGGGTATTATTAAAAAGTCAAGAAATAAGAGATGTTGGAGGCTATGGAGAAAAGGGAAGGCTTACACACTGTTGGTGGGGATGTAAATAGTACAGCCACTGTGGAAAGCAGTTTGGAAATTTCTCATGTAACTTAAAATAGAACTACCATTTGACACAGCAACCCATTACTGGGTAAACTTTCAAGAGAAAATAAATTGTTCTTACCAAAAGACACACACACTCATATGTTCATCACAGCACTATTCACAATAGCAAAGACATATAAAATCAACCTAGGTACCCAACAATGGTGGACTGGATAAAGAAAATGTGGTCCATGTACACCATGGAATATTACGCAGCCATAAAAAAAGAATGAAATCATGTCCTTTGCAGCAACATGGATGCAGCTAGAGGCCATTATCCTAAGCAAATTAACACAGGAGCAGAAAACCAAATACTGCCATGTTCTCACTTATAAGTGGGAGCTAATCAATGGGTATTTGTGGACATAAAGATGGCAATGATACTGGACACCACCAGCAGGAGGAGTGAGGGAAAGGGGGAAGGGTTGAAAAACTAACTACTAGGTAACATGCTCACTACCAAGGTGATGGGATCAATCATACCCCAAACCTCAGCATAACACAATATACCCAGGTAACAAATCTACTACACATGTACCCGATGAATCTAAAATAAAAACTGAAATTATAAAAGAAAAAAAATCACACATGCATTGGAAAAAAATAAAAAGAAAAAAGGAAATGTGACAAAATGTTAAAAACTGGTGAACTGGCCGGGCACTTTGGCTCATGCCTGTAATCTCAGCACTTTAGGAGGCCAAGACAGGCACATCACCTGAGGTCAGGAGTTCAAGACCAGCCTGGCCAACATGGTGAAACCCTGTCTCTACTAAAAACACAAAAATCAGCCAGGCATGGTGGCATATGCCTGTAGTTCCAGCTACTCGGGAGGCTGAGGCAGGATAATCACTTGAATCTGGGAGGCAGAAGTTGCAGTGAACTGAGATTGCACCACTGCACTCCAGCCTGGGCAACAGAGTGAGACTTCGTCTCAAAACAATCAAACAAACAAACAAACAAACAAAAACTGGTAAATTTAGTAGAAGGTATATAGGAGTTCTCTATTTTAAATAATTTTATATGTCAACTTGACTGAACCACAGGATGCCCAGACATTTGGTCAAACACTCTTCTGGGTGTGTCTTTGAGGGTATTTCTGGATGAGATAAAAACCTGGATTAGTAGACTGAGTAAGGCAGATTGCCCACCCAATGTGGCAGACCTCATCTGTTGAGGGTATGAATAGAACAAAAAGGCTGTAAGAGGGAACTCTGCCTGCCTGAGTGCTTTAACTGAACATTGGTGTTTTCCTCCCTTTGGACTCAAGACTGAAACAACAAAACTCTTCTCAGGTCTAGAACCTGCCAGCTTTTGGACTAGAACTTATACCACCGGCTCTCCTGCTTTTCAGGCCTTCACACTCAGTCAGGAATTACATATTAACTGTTTTGGGTATCCAGCTTACCAATGGCATATCTTGGGACTTCTCAGCTTCTAGGATCATGTGAGCCAATTCCTTGTAATATATACTATATAAAAAATTATATAGTGCATGTAATTATATAAGGATTATATATATAATAAAATATATATACACATCCTATTCATTCTGTTTCTCTGGAGAACTCTAATACACTGTAAATTCTCCCAAATTATACAGAAGCTCCTCAACTTAAAAACCTTCAACCTGCAGGCTGGGGCACGGTGGCTCACACATGTAATCCCAGCACTTTGGGAGGCCGAGGCGGGTGGATCACGAGGTCAGGATATCAAGACCATACTGGCTAACACAGTGAAACCCCGTCTCTATTAAAAATTAGCCGGGCGTGGTGGCGGGCGCCTGTAGTCCCAACTACTCGGGAGGCTGAGGCAGGAGAATGGCGTGAACCCAGGAGGTGGAGCTTGCAGTGAGTCAAGATTGCGCCATCACACTCCAGCCTGGGCGACAGAGTGAGACTCCATCTCAAAAAAAAAAAAAAACCTTCAACCTGCAAATTTTCATAGAAACCAACAAAGCTATACATCCAATACACAGTACAACTCTAATGCAGGTACTGTTACAACTGAAGTGTTTTACGGTTTTTTCTTCCTGCTTAAAGCACTTGGTACATAAGTATCTCTAACTCGATTCCATAATAAGACAGAGACGCTTGGTCTCAAACATTTTTGTTTGAGTATTACGGTGAACATTACGCTACAACATAAATTTTAAAAGAAAAAGTACAACTGTTACCACCAACAGATGGCGTTAGTGATCACTTGTGTAGCATCAATCTGGACTTGAGACAAAATGAGCTGAGGAACAGCTTTTTGGACCTAAGCTCATATATCCATAAATTTTTGCCTCGTGCTAATAATACAGATGAATATTATTTAGGAGATGGAAGATATTTTAGAGATCTCAACTTAGGGTGCATTTCAAACCCCCAGGTCTTCTCTAATTTTAATATTTGACTTGTCTCAGGGCCCATGTCCCACCCCCAAATACCATAGAGAATCATGGCTGTAGGAATTCATTGTAAAGTGATGAGAAAGTGTTGTATCTTTCAAATGCGTAAGAATGAAAGAATACGAAGGCAGAAAAAAAAGGACAAATTTGCTAACCCACTGCTTTGTTCCAATCCTGATTTTACATAAGACAACATCAATCCAATGCCAAGGTCATGTGATCTTGCCAAGTCCACATAACCAATATGGCACATTCAGTGCCTCGTATTCAGTGGACTGCCAGTAGTTCAAGTACAGTACAGAGGGCAAATGTAAACAGAGGTGGGAAGCATCAGGAACTGAGTCTGAAGAAATAAAGGGCAATGTTTGTCACAATAATAGAAAAGCCTGGACTGTACACAATGAAAAGGCAGAGTCCATATTAATGAACTATTAAATTGTATCTTACAAATTCCATTCAGGATACATACATAAACAGAAAAAGAGAGAGAGAAAGACCATACTGAATTCAGAAGTCTCAACAAATGGATACCTAAGCAATGACTTCACCTACAACAGACCCTTGGTATCAGTTTATTAAGTATTTTTTCCAAGGCAACTTGAAAGATTTCCAAATTGGAGAATATTACTATGGCATATAAAACATTAAAGTATAACTATTTTTTTAACTCCTTCAGACCTTTAATGATTCTAAGAAGATTGAAATAATTTATACTTATTCACATTACTATATAAACTGTAAAGGTGACTCATATGCACCATGAATTTAAGCCATCACGAAATGTTACATTTTACTCTTTAATTTACTCTTAATTCTTCCTTCTACAGCTATTGCTTTTTGCTTCTCTTTGATAACCAGCAGTAGGAGTAGCTGCAGGAAGATAGTGCTGGCAACAAAAGCTACTATGGCCAGGCAACATGGCTCACACCTGTATCTCAGCACTTTGGGAGAGGGAAGTGAGAGGGCCACTTGAGCCCAGGAGTTTGAGACCAGCCTAGGCAACAAAGTGAGACCCCCCCCCCCCAACCAATCTCTACAAAAAAAAAAAATTAAAAATTATCTGGGCATGGTGGTTCATGCCTATAGTCCCATAGTCCCAGCTACCTGGAAGGCTGGGGTGAGAGAATTGCTTCAGCTTGGGAGGTCAAGGCTGCAGTGGGCCAAGACTGTGCCACTGCACACCAGCCTGGGCAACAGAGTGACACCCTGTCTCAGAAAAAAAAAAAAAAAAAAATTACTACACAAATAGTAGAGATTAGCAAATCAAACTGAGATTTACCTACTAGGTAGCAGACTAGGACCAATCTGGGCTCAGTAAATTACAAATTGTCATATGCCACGCATCCTCCCTGTCATTCATGGGATGGAATAGTGAGAACCCACAATTACAAGTGTTAATTTGTGAAAGCCAGGAATCTATTCTATCAGCAACTGACTAGGAAAAAAACGTTTTTTGCTCTAATAGTAAAGATCCCTCTGGTCTTTTAAAAGTAACAACACCTATAACAACATAAATATTTGCATAGTGACTTGTAGCTTACCCACATACTTTAATTTCACCAGAAGGATTTCAAGAAATGTTCTAGTAAATTTATGACCTAGTTTTTCATCAGAACATTTTTATTAAGAACTGAGAGTACTAGGTCTCTGAAGATACACTTACTCCTTCCTGCATAAGTTCCGGAGGCCACCCAATGACCAGAAGAAGGGAATTTCCTGTATAAGTATTGAGGTGTTACAGAGATTGAAACACTGTTCTTCATTTATTCTAATGCTCCTCTAAGATAAATATTATTATTTATCAATAATGTAATCAATTTAAGAAATTGATAACCAGTTTAGAAAAGGAGGCTTAAAGAGGTTCAGAAGGTTATGGAATAGTGTTCTCTCTCAAGAAGAGCAAATAAAGCTTTCCAAGAAAACTTCCTTCCATCTTCCTCCCCACTCTGAAAAAAGGTGTCCCTATTTGTTTCATTTGCTAGAATTCCTTCGTATTTACTTCTGTCTGCCAAGGAAGAGATGTCAGGAATATCTTCACAGAGAATCTGGTATCTGAGATGAGTCTTAACAAGTAGAAAATGGGCATATGGAAGGGAAATTTATGGTAAGGGCAATCCTGGCACGAGGAAATGCTATTTGCAAAGCCACAAGAACGGAAGAAATTGCCATAACGGAGGAATGTTGGTTCTTTGTAGAAAAAAGCATAAGGGTTTTGGGGGGGAGGGACATGGGGGTGTGTGTGTCTGTGTGTGTGAACATGGAAGATAAATTACAAAGACTCTAGCCAGCTCATGAAGCACTTACAACAGCATGGAAATAAATGTACTTTAATGTAAATCAAGATTTCCTAACTAAGAGACATGAATAAAACTTTAGGGCCATACATTGCCCAATTCCCCCCAAAGTATGAATACTGTGTACATGAACACACCCAAAAATAAACTCATTTTCCTGGATCCATAGCTATTAGTGATTTTCAAAGGGACTCAGGAATAAAAAGCAGTTAAGAACCACTGTTCTGGGTGACTGGGAGTCCCTGTATAATTATAGACAGAGAAATGTACCACAATACTTTTATTTTAGAAAGGTAGCTTAGGTAACATATGCGGACATTTGACGAATTTGAGAACCTTAAATGCAGAAGGAGCAATAAGAAGGTTATTATCCTACTGCAGCCAAGAAATTATAAATACGAACATCAAAAAACCTAATTCCAGAGACTTTTCAAAGTAAAAGTGCCTGAATTCATCAACCAGCTACATGCAGACTGTGAGAGAGAAAAAAGCTAAAGTTGCCTTATTCTACTTCTTAAAGTTCACGTCATTCACTTATTACATACCATCATCAGTAAAAGCCATTAAACACAGCACAGCAGCTGCAAGTGATAGGGTGCCACTTTGTTTTATTTGCAATGAGCCACCACTGGAAAATTAAGCACAAAATATCAAATATCCCAAAGAGGAAATACTGGTGGCCTAGAGCAGGGTTTGGCAAACTGGCCCACAAGCTAAATCCAGCACCATTTTTGTAAATAAAATTTTAATAGAACACAGCCACTCATCCATTTATGTGTTGTCTATGGCTGCTTTCACACTCCAAAAGCAGAACTGAATAGCTGCAACAGAGACTTGCATGGCCTGCAAAGCGTAGATTTTAATTTACTTTTTGGGCCTTTAGAGAAGGTTTGCCAACCTCTCGCCTAGAACAAAAACGGATAGATTCTACTTCAGAAAGTACTGTTTTTTTGTTTGTTTTCTTGAGACAGAGTCTCACTCTGTCACCAAGGCTGGCCAACAGTGGCGTGATACTGGCTCACTGCAACCTCAACCTCCCAGGCTCCAGAGATCCTCCCACCTCAGCCCTCCAAGTAGCTGGGACAACAGGTGTGCGCCACCATGCCTGGCTAATTTGTGTGTGTGTGTTGTTGTTGTTGTTTTTGTAGAGATGGGGTTTTGCCACACTGCCCAGGCTGGTCTTGAACTCCTGAGCTCAGGCAATCTGCTTGCCTCAGCCTTCCAAAGTGCTGGAATTACAAGCGTGAGCCACAGCACCCAGCCAGAAAGCACTGCTTTAGTGCAACAGATGTGAGTAATATGCAAAGTAAGGCACTCTCTACCTCTGTGCATGGATCAAATCCAGCCATGTAGCCATCAGCCTTCTGGAGCAGCTGTAGATAACTCTGCAATAGCAGCAAGCTACTTCTAAGATCCTCATCAAATTGAATTTACAAAATCCCAAGTATTACTCCGTTTAGAAAAATACTACTCCTCAAAAGCAACATATTAGGGGCCAACGTTTCAAACCAATCCAAATCATTGTCCTTCCCCTATTCTTCCATTCATATCTACCTTCTCTCTCCTCAAGGTTGTCTTTTAAAACGAAAAAGAAGAAAATGCTAAAGATCCAAGTGTTATTAGTAAACTGCTGAAAAACCAGGCTCACTGCAACCTCCGCCTCCTGGGTTCAAGCGATTCTCCTGCCTCAGCCTCCTGAGTAGCTGGGATTATAGGCACCCACCACCACGCCAGCTGATTTTTGTATTTTTAGTAAAGACAAGGATTCATCATGTTAGCCAGGCTGGTCTCAAACTCTGGACCTCAGGTGATTCATCCACCTTGGCCTCCCAAAGTGCTAGGATTATAGGCGTGAGCCACCACACCCAGCCTGCATGAATTAAAAAAAATTTTTTAAAACAGCTTTATTTGGTCCAAAAACAAAAGACAAATTTTAGTCTATTAATTACGTGACAGACTAAATGGGTTGTTGGTGGTGTGTACCTGTAAGTGAGAGGACAGCTTGAGCCCAGGAGTTCAAGACTAGCCTGGGCAACACAGCAAGACTCCGTCCACCTCAATGTTTAAAAAACAAAACAAACAAACAAAAAAACCTTTATATATAGGTTACACACAATAAATTACACATGTTCAAAGTACATATATAGTATACACCTATGAAAAATCAAGATAGGGAACATACTTAGTCACCCCCAAAGTGCCTGCCTTCTTTTTTTTTCTTTTTTTGAGACAGAGTCTCACTCTGTCACCCAGGTTGGAATGCAGTGGCGCAATCTCGGCTCACTGCAACCTCTGCCTCCTGTTCAAGCGATTCTGCTGCCTCAGCCTCCTGAGTAGCTAGGATTACAGGTGCCCGCCACCACAGCCAGCTAATTTTTGTATTTTTAGTAGAGATGGGGTTTCACTATGTTGGCCAGGCTGGTCTCGAACTCCTGACCTCAGGTGATCCACCTGCCTCAGCCTCCCAAAGTGCTGGGATTACAGGCGTGAGCCACCGTGCCCAGCTAGTGCCTGCCTTCTTTTGCTCTGCATAATTATTTTGAGACCTCATCCCTGTTGTTGCGACTATCAATAAATAGTTCATTCCTTTATATTGCTAAATAGTATAGTCACATCACAATTTGTTTATCCATTTTTTCCAGTTTGTGACTATCATAAATAAAGCTGCTGTGAACATTAGTACACAAGTCTTTTCAGTAGATACCTAGGAGTGGAGCTGCTGGTAGGTGTACGTTAACTTCTTTTTTTTTTTTTTTGAGACGGATTCTCACTCTGTTGCCCAGGCTGGAGTGCAGTAGCACAATCTTGGCTCACCACAACCTCCACCTCCCGGGTTCAAGGGATCATCTTGCCTCAGCCTCCCGAGTGGCTGGGATTACAGGCATATGCCATGATGCCCAGCTAATTTTTGTATTTTTAGCAGAGACAGGGTTTCACCATGTTGGCCAGGCTGGTCTCAAACTCCTGACCTCAAGTGATCCACCCGCCTCGGCCTCCCAAAGTGCTGGGATTACAGAAGTGAGACATTGTGCCCAGCCTGTATGTTAGCATTTTAAGAAACAACCAAACTGTCTCCTAAAGTAGTTGTACTGTTTTACAGTCCTAAAAGCAAAGTATAGAGTTCTAGTCTTTCACATCTTTGCGAACACTTGGTATGGTCAGTCTTTCAGATAGGTAGTGCTAGTTCACTGATTTTAATTCCCATTTATTTAGTAACTATTAACATTATGATTAATATAATATAGGCTCTCCGCGGATCGTGCAGGGCCTGAGCCTCTCCGCTGGCACAGGCTCTGCTCGCACCAGCTCGCTCCTGCTGCCATGCCCACCACCATCAAGTGGGAATTCAAGGAGTTGGATGCTCAGCATCGCTGGCAGCTGCTGTACTTGATGATCACAGTTGTGTTAAACTGCAAAATGCTGAGAATGATTATATTAATGCCAGCTTAGTTGACACAGAAGAGGACAAAGGAGTTACATCTTAACACAGGGTCCACTTCCTAACACATGCTGCCATTTCTGGCTTATGGTTTGGCAGCAGAAGACCAAAGCAGTTGTCATGCTGAACCGCATTATGGAGAAAGAATTGGTTAAATGTGCACAGTACCGGCCAACAGATGACCAAGAGATGCTGTTTAAAGAAACAGGATTCAGTGTGAAGCTCTTGTCAGAAGATGTGAAGTCGTATTATACAGTACATCTACCACAATTAGAAAATATCAATAGTGGTGAAACCAGAACAATATCTCACTTTCATTATACTACTTGGCCAGATTTTGGAGTCCCTCAATCACCAGCTTCATTTCTCAATTTCTTGTTTAAAGTGAGAGAATCTGGCTCCTTGAACCCTGACCATGGACCTGTGGTGATCCACCGTAGTGCAGGCACTGGACGCTCCAGCACCTTCTCTCTGGTAGACACTTGTCTTGTTTTGATGGAAAAAGGAGATGATATTAACATTAAACAAGTGTTACTGAACGTAAGAAAATTCCGAATGGGTCTTATCTCAGACCCCAGATCAACTGAGATTCTCATACATGGCTATAATAGAAGGAGCAAAATGTGTAAAGGGAGATTCTAGTATACAGAAACGATGGAAAGAACTTTCTAAGGAAGACTACCTCCTGCTTTTGATCATTCACCAAACAAAATAATGACTGAAAAATACAATAGGAACAGAATAGGTCTAGAAGAAGAAAAACTGACAGGTGACTGACACACAGGACTTTCCTCTAAAAGGCAAGATACAATAGAGGAGAACAATGAGAGTGTTCTACGGAAACGTATGTGAGGACAGAAAGGCCACCACAGCTCAGAAGGTGCAGCAGATGAAACAGAGGCTAAATGAGAATGAACGAAAAAGAAAAAGGCCAAGATTGAAAGACACCTAATATTCATGACTTGAGAATATTCTGCAGCTATAAATTTGGAACCATTGATGTGCAAAGCAAGACCTGAAGCCCACTCTGGAAACTTAAGTGAGGCTCGCTAACCCTCTAGATTGCCTCACAGTTGTTTGTTTACAAAGTAAACTTGACATCCAGGGAATGAAGAGCATCCACCAGCGTAAGACCTTGCAGAACCTTTAACTGGATGTTAAGTGTTTATAATGCATGTATGAAATGTAGAAAGATGTACAAGAAATAAATTAGGAGAGATTACTTTGTATTGTACTGCCATTCCTACTGTATTTTTATACTTTTTGGCAACATTAAATATTTTTGTTAAATAAAAAAAGGACTAAACATCTTTTCATATACTTAGCGTATCTTCTGTGGTGAGGTATCTATCAAATATTTTGCAGATTTCAAAAAGTTGGATTGTTGGTGTTGAGAGTTCATTAGTATATATTCTATATACAAGACCTTAATCACATATTTGATTTGCAAGTATTTTCTGCCATCCTGCAGCCGGTCTTTTCATTCTCTTAAGAATTCTCTCTTCGGCCGGGTGTGGTGGCTCACACCTGTAATCCCAGCACTTTGGGAGTCTGAGGTGGGTGGATCACCTGAGGTCAGGAGGTCGAGACCAGCCTGGCCAACATAGTGAAACCCCATCTCTACTAAAAATACAAAAATTAGCCAGGTATGGTGGCACATGCCTGTAGTCCCAGCTACTTGGGAGGCTGAGGCAGGAGAATTGCTTGAACCTGGGACGTGAAAGTTGCAGTGAACCAAGATCACACCACTGCCTCTAGCCTGAGCGACAGAATGAATCTCAAAAAAAAAAAAAAAAAGAAGAATTGAATTCTCTTTTGAATAGCACATTTTCAATTTGATAAAAAATCATTTTATCAATGTGCTATTTTAAGGATCATGCTTTTGGTGTTGTAACTAAAAATAATTTTGCTTGACTCAAGATAAAGATTTTGTCCTAATTTTGCCAAAAGTTTGTAATTTAAGTCTTGACCATTTAGGTCTTTGATTCATTTTGAGCTCATTTTCCCACACAGTGCAAGATACAGACTGAAGTTCATTTGTTTGCATTTGGATATCCATTTTGTGCCAGCATTATTTGTTGAATAGACTATCCTTTCTCTGCTGAACTGCCTTTGCACCTTGTCAAAATTCAGTTGTCCATTTATGTACTGGCTTACTTCTGGACTCTGTTCTATTCCATTGATCTATTTCACCATCCTTATACAAATACAACATTGTTTTGACTACTTCAGATTTATAATAAATTGTGATATCAGATAGCATTAGACCTCCAACTTTGTTCTTCTTTTTACAAAGCTGTTTTGGCTATTCTACGTCCTTTACATTTCCACATGAATTTTAGAATCAGCTTGCCAATTTCTATCCCCCCACCCCACCGCCAAAAAAGCAAGCCTGCTGGCATTTTGACTGGAATCACATTGATCAATTTAGGGATAATTGTCTTCTTAGCAACAATGAGTCTTCTCACCCATAAACAAAGAGTATCTCCCCACCTATCTAAGTCTTCTTTACTTACTTTCTATGATGCTGTGTAGTTAACAGTATTTCATATCTGATACTATTATCAATAGTACTGGTTTTATTACATTTCAATTTCCAACTGCTCATTGCTAAATAAATGCAATTGATATTTACAGACTGACTCTGTAATCCACAACTTTACTAAATTCACTTAGTCCCAGAAATTTTGCAAGTTCCATCAGATTTTCTACAGACAATCATGTCAACTACGAAGAAGATACTTTACTTCCTCCTTTCCAGTCTGGATGCCTTTTCCTTTCTTTTTTTTTTTTTTTTTTTTTGAGATGGAGTCTCGCTCTGTCGCCCAGGCTGGAGTACAGTGGTGCGATCTCGGCTCACTGCACCCTCTGCCCTCCCAGTTTCAAGTGATCCTCCTGCCTCAGCCTCCTGAGTAGCTGGGATTACAGGCAGCTGCCACCATGCCGCGCTAATTTTTTTTGTATTTTTAGTAGAGACGGGGTTTCACCATGTTGGCCAGGCTGGTCTCGAGCTCCTGACCTCAAGTGATCCACCCCTGCTCTCCAGCATCCCTAAGTGCTGGCATTACAGGCATGAGCCACCAAACCCAGCTTATTTCTTTTTCTTGACTGTATTGGCTGCAATGAACCTCCAGTACACTGTGAAACAGAAGTGGTGAGAGTAGCCATCTTTGTTTTGTTGCTGGTCTTAGGGAAAAAGCATTCAGTCTTTCACCATTAAATATGATACTATCTACAGTTTTTTCAGAGACATCCTTCACTGGGCTGAAGAATTTCCTTTCTAATCCTAGTTTTCTCAAAGTGACTACCCAGAATGAAGGTTAGATCATCAAATGCTTGCCTCCCCTGCCCCCAATTTTCTGAGATGATCATATAGTTTTTTTTACTTAATGTAGTGAATTACAACGATTGCTTTTTAAATGTTAAACCAACTTTGCATTCCTGAAATAAACCCCAGTTAATTATGATGTATTTTTTAATAAACTGTTACATTCAATTTACTAAAATATGGTTAGAACTTTTGTATGTATGCTCATGTGAGTTATTTCTGTGTAGTCTTCTTACCTCACAATGTCTGTCTAGTTTGAGTAAGAAGGTAATGCTGAGCTCACAAAATAAGTGAGGAAGTACTTCTTCCTCTACAATTTTCTGGAAGTGTTTGTATAGAACTGGTCTTAATTCTTCCTTAAACGTTTAACAGAATTTACTTGTGAAGTCATCTGGGTCTGAAGTTTATTTCGGGTTTTTTTTTGGTGTGGAAATATT
Source organism: Pan troglodytes (assembly GCF_028858775.2). NCBI lineage: Eukaryota > Metazoa > Chordata > Mammalia > Primates > Hominidae > Pan > Pan troglodytes. The sequence continues at coordinate 70,360,154 of NC_072398.2, forward strand.
GTAATCACAAATTCAATTTCTTTAACAGATACAGGGTTATTTCAGGTTGTATATTCTTCTTGAGTGAAGTTTGGTAGTATGTGTCTGTCAAAAAATTTGTCCAATTCATCTCTGTTTTAAAATGTATAGGCATAAAGTTATTCACAGTATTCCTGTTATCCTTTTATATCTGTAGGCTCTGTAATGATGTCACTTCTGTCTTTCCTGATCTCAATCAGCACAGTTAGAGCTTTATCAATTTTATCGATGTTGCCACAGAACCAATTTTTTTAACTTAAATTAGTTCCATGGCAACATCGATAAAATCAATTTTCATTGATTTTTGTCTAATTAGTAGAAAGTTTAAAAACAATTTCCACACTGATCTTTATCATTTCCTTTACTGTAATTGCTTTCATTTGACATCAAAATCATTTTCATTGATTCTAATAAGTAGAAAGTTAAAAATAATATCCACACTGATCTTTAGTATACCCTTTCCTGTAATTACTTTAGTTTAATCTGCTCTTCCTCTAATGCCTGAAGGTAGAAATGGAAGTGAATGATTTGAGATCTTTCTTCTTTTCTTATGTAGGCATTCAGGGCTATAAATTCTTTCTGAGTTCTACTTCAATAGTATCCCACAAATTCTTTTTTCTTTATTTATTCTGTTAAGAGACAGGGTCTCACTCTGTTGCCCCATGTTGCCCCAAGCTACAGTGGCATAATCATAGCTCACTGGCCTCAAATTTCTGGGCTCAAGTGATTCTCCTTTCCAGTAGCTAGGACTATAGGGATGTGTCACCATGTCTGGCTAATTTTTTTTAAAACATGTTTGTAAAGACAGGGTTTTGCTATGTTGCCCAAGCTGGCCTTGAACTCCTGGCCATAAGTGATCCTCCCACTTCAGACTCCCAAAGTGTTGGGATTACAGGCATGGGCCACCACAACCAGCCCCACAAATTCTGATATGTTGTTTTCATTTTGATTCAGTTCAAAAGACTTTATAATTTCCCTTTTGATCTCTTCCTTGAACCATAAATTATTTAAAATTGTGTTGTTTAGTTTCCAAAGACTAGATTTTCCCCCATTTTGTTAATAGTTTCAAGTTGAATTACACTGTGATCAGAGAACATATTTTGAAGGATCTCAACCCTTTTAAATTATTGAGACTTTTTTGTGGCCCAAAACATAGTCCATCATGAAAAATGTTCTGTAGACATTTGAGTAAACTGAGAATAATATGTTATTGTTGGGTGGAAATTCTGTAAATGTTAATTAAGTAAAATTGGTTGACAGTATTGTTCAAGTCTACTATATATCCCTATGATTTTCTGTCTGCTTGTTCTATCATTTACTGAGAGAAGAGTAAGTATCCAACACAAATTGTGGATATGACAATTTCTCCCTTGAATACGATCAGTTTTTGTTTCAAGTATTTTGAAATTCTGTTATTAGGGGCATAAATGTTTAGAACTATTACATCCTCTTGATTAACTGCCCTCTTTATCATTTTGTAATGACATCCTTTATCCCTGGAAATACTCTTTGCTTGGGTCTTGTCCAATATTAATATAGCCACATAATGCTCTTTTGACTACTGCAAGCATGGTGTATCTTTTTCCATCCTTTACTTTTAGCCTATTTGTGTCTTAATATTTAAAGTAGGTTTCTTGCAGGCAGGAGATGGTTAACTCTTGTTTTTTTAATCCAATCTCACCATTTCTGCTGCTGCTTTTTTTTTTTTTTTTTTTTTTTGACGGAATCTTGCTCTGTTGCCAGGCTGGAGTGCAGTGGCACGATCTCAGCTCACTGCCACCTCTGCCTCCCAGGTTCAAGCAATTCTCCTGCCTCAGCCTCCTGAGTAGCTGGGACTACAGGCGTGCATCACCATGCTCGGCTAATTTTTGTATTTTTGGTAGAGACAGGGTCTCAACATGTTGGCCAGGATGGTCTCGATCTCCTGACCTCATGATCCTCCCGCCTCGGCCTCCCAAAGTGCTGGGATTACGGGCGTGAGCCACCATGCCCAGCCCATTTCTGCTTCTTAAATGTGTTTAGGTCTTCTAGATTTTATGTGATTATTGATATGGTTAGGTTTAAGTCTATTATATTTTGCTATTTGCTTTACATTTGTCCCATTTTTTTCTCTTTTTATGCTTTCTTCTGAATAAGTAAGTATAGTTTCTAATTCCATTTTATCTCCTTTGTTGGCTTCTTAGCTACAACTCATTGTTTCACAGGATTGTGTTAAGATTTATAGTATTTAACTTTAACTTACCATGGTCTTCCTTCAGGTGATATACCACTTCATGTACAGTACAGGAACTTTACCAAGAATCACATCTTGCCCACCTAAGTTTCTAGACCTGAGGTATACTACGTCTTTGTCAAAATGGGAGAGAAGCAAGTACTAGAAAAACATAAAAGAAACAGTAACAACAAACTGAGACCTCCTCCTTAGCTTCATTTAAAAAGAAAGAATTGAAAAGGAATTAGATATTTAAAAATTAAAACTCTGTAACTGGACCACCTGGGTTTGAATTCTATTTCTGCCTGTTACATATTGTATAACCTTGGGCAAGTTGGTTAGCCTCTCTGTGCCTCAGTTTCTATATCTTTACAATGAAAGTAACAGAAACATCCAATGAGTTAATACAGGTAAAATGCTTAGAACACCAAGCATCTATTAAATGCTCAGTGTATTATTATTCACACTGTATAAGACAATATTTTCTAACTCCCTATACCTTATCTTGTTTACACAGCCCCCACACAAGGTTACTCTGCTCCAAGTGAATCAGTAAGGAGATTAACTATAGTTAGACTCTTAGTTGCAAAAAAATCAAATTACCTCAAATATCATTACATATATGATACTATTTATTGAACATTTGTTATACGCTTAGCATTGTTCTAAGCTTTCCATGTGTCATTCTCACTTAATCCTCACATCAACCCAGTGAGAAAAAGTATTGTTATGATGCTCATTTTACAGATGAGAAATGAGATAGAGAGTTTAAGCGATTTGCCCAAGGTTGCAGGGGCTGGTAAAAAAGCCAGAATTCTAATGTCAAATGTCTGACACCAAAGCCTACAATCTTTCCTGGGGGTGGGGAGGAATGAATGCAGTCTCAAGAAGGGCAGGAGCCACAGAAGTACTAAAGGAAGAACAGTATCTACAGTGCCAGAAACTAGAATCTTCACTCTCATGTTCCATACCTCTCTCTCAAACCACATGGTTTCTCTCAGAATTTTGCACTTCTCTCAGCACACATGCCCTACTCTTTTACAGTTACCAAATGGCTTCCTCATCTCCTTTATCATTTCTGTAATTCATAGCTTCTGCTTACATCTACTTTCCATTCCCTTAAACTTTAGTTTTACAGGACTCTACACCAACACATCTTTGCAGCTTCAGCTCCCATGGTTCAATGGTAAATTAACTCCATGTTTTCTATAACTGACTATATAAATTTTCCCAGGTGGTTGATGGATTAGCAACCCTTAGGTCAAATGCCCACTGCTGGACCAATCCACTGCAATACAGTTTTATATGGTTAAAAAAATAGCTATTGAGGTCTGTTCTTCTGCAATGTACTGTAGAAAAAGCAGATTTCCTCCAAAGGAACTGTGGGCAAGCCAGAATTATAAATGACATATCTAGGATACTGACTCAGTTAAATCACTACTACTCTGGGACTCAAAAGTCTTGCCAGGATTTCTAATCTACTTAGTTATAGTAGTTAAGTAGTTATAAATACAAAATTTGGTTGTTACTAAGGGGATCATATAATTTACAGCATCACACAAGACATGAAATACAGGTCCAGTGATTATTAAGTCAAAGGTTGCCATACTCCATTCAAGAGTACCACAACTGAGGAGGAAAACCCACTATTATCTATTATTTCAAATACTGTTCAGAGTTAGAAGTAGTATCAATGACCCTATTCATCCTTATAGCTATATCTTTTAGGCCATATTGGAATGAAGCAGATGAGGTGGCTAGGTTTGTTGACTTCATTCCTACAGCCAGTTCAGCTGTCCAAACTGTTTAGATAAACAAGAGCAGCACAGCTGGCTTCATTAGCACTGCCTGTTCCCTTAAGTCCAAACCTTCAAAGTGGTTATCTTTAAAAACCTTTTGGCAATGAGTTCTATCTGTCACCTTTTGGATCTCTTGAAGAAAGGAAATAGAGTGACACGCTAAGTTAGTGAATAACAATATGTACTATCATTTCAATTCTAATTTCCCCTGCTTCATTTCTAAGGGCTGAATATTTAGTCCCACCTCATCAAAGGTACTGTATTTCCCGCCACATCCCAAACAAACTCTTCAATCCAAATCGTGCCAACAACACCTAGTTCTTGTTGCCACATCTTGAGTCATGCTGTTTCAACAATCAGTATGTTCTTTCCACATAAATGAAACACATTCCTTAAGGACCACTCCTGTCCTCACTGAGCCTCTTCTTCTGTGACCTGCTAATGCTCTTCAATCTGACACAAAACAACATATTGTTTTATGTTATTTACTGTGGTTTCACATATAAGACTGTCTCTGACCAAGAAGACATGAACAACAATACTTTTATGATAACACTCTCAAGTACTGTGCTTACAAGAAAACATTTAAAAACGCCAGTGGCCAAAATAAGCAAGTCAGAAGCAGAGTTTCTTATCCATAAGATATCCTCAAAATGTTGCTCTTTAAGTAGACTTATTCCTGTCCCTCCAGCTTTAAGAGATAGGATCTAAACTACAAAAACATACAAAAATATATCAGCATATCAAAATTGCAAAAAAAAAAGAAAAAACTTACTAATCACCCACCTACAAACCCCTAAACTATCTATAAAGATTTCAGCACATACACAAAAGTGTAGCTTAAGAAAAGCAACAGAAAACATACAGATTTGTCATGTAAGCTAATTCCAGAAGGCAAAAAAATGTTCTAGACAAATCCTGGAAATCTAAATCAGGACTGGAAGAGGTATAACGAATAATTTACTCCAGTGACCCTAGAGATCTAGAATAACCACAGATGCAACAGAATCTGGGCTATAATTACACTTGATCTTCAAAATTCTGAAAGAAAGAGTAAAAGAAATCCTTACAATGATCCTATGAGAAGGCACTATTAATACCCAATTACAAATAAAAAAGCTGAATGTTAAACAAATTAAGTAACTTGCCCAGATTCATACAGACTTTCATCAAAGAATTATAACCATTGTCTATCCTTAAAAAATTTATTTAATTTTAACTTATTAATTATATGTCTGATCCCAAAAACATGTAGATACTTATCAGAAATTTAAGGAAACATAAAATTGAAATTTAGTTTTGACATTCACATTCCTTTCAATGCAAATTTAAGATATACAACTATTAGCCGACGGCAGTGGCTCACACCTGTAATCCTAGCACTTTGGGAGGCCAAGGCGGGTGGACTGCCTAAGCTCAGGAGTTCGAGACCAGCCTGGGCAACATGGTGAAACTCTGTCTCTACTAAAACACAAAAAATCAGCCAGGCATGGTGGCATGTGCCTGTAATCCCAGCTATTTGGGAGGCTGACACAGGAGAGTACCTTGAACCTGGGAGGTGGATGTTGCAGTGAGCCAAGATTGTGCCACTGCACTCCAGCCTGGGCGACAGAGTGAGACTCTAACTCAAAAAAAAAAAAAAAAAAAGATATCCATCTATTAGAAAATAAAACTGATAATTTTTGACTAGACCTAACCAAAATCTATAGCTATATTGTGTTCCTAGCCAGCACATTTGAGCATATCACTACTTGTTCAAAAATCATTATTGTGGTCAAGCGTGGTGGCTCATGCTGTAATCCCAGCACTTTGGGAGTCTGAGGCAAGAGGATTACTTGAGCCCAGGAGTTTGAAACAAGCCTAGGCAACAAAGTAGAGACTATGTCTCTACAAAAAAACAAAAAAATTAGCCAGCTGTGGTGGTGTGCACCCGTAGTCCCACCTACTTGGGAGGCTGAGGCAGGAGGATCACTTAAGTCTGGGAGGTCAAGGCTGCAGTGAGCTGTGATCATACCATTGGAATCCAGTCTGGGTGAGAGAGTGAGACCCTATCTCAAAAGGAAAAAAAATCATTAATGTCATTTAACTTTTTGACAATTGTTTAACCACTTGGGTAAAAAGACAAAAATTAGATCTTACATTAAAATAAGATGAATTAAAAATGAAAAATATTTAAGCCATAAAAATACTAGAAGTAAACATAGGTGAATTTTAAAATATATTTTGACATAGGAAAGGCTTTCTAGGACTCACAGTAGAAACAGAAACAAAAGAAGAGATTGATCATCTGATTAAAGGTGGCGCTGGCCGGGTGCGGTGGCTCATGCCTGTAATCCCAGCACTTTGGGAAGCCGAGGCAGGTGGATCACGAGGTCAGGAGTTCAAGACCAGCCTGGCCAAGATGGTGAAACCCCGTCTCTACTAAAAATACAAAAAAATTAGCCAGGCGTGGTGGCAGGCGCCTGTAATCCCAGCTACTCGGGAGGCTGAGGCAGAGAATTGCTTGAACCTGGGAGGCAGAGGTTGCAGTGAGCCAAGATCGTGCCACCGGCACTTCAGCCTGGGCGGCAGAGCAAGACTTCGTCTCAAAAAGAAAAAAGGCGCAAGACAGTGAAATACATGTATTTCATCAATTCTTAGATGTGCATTTTCTTACCTTTTAAAATCTCTGAAAGTAAGATGCCTCTTAAATTCGAATGTCATATTCTTATTTTTAGATGTACATAAATAGTGCATCTTGCAACTGAAGCCATTTTAGATTCAATGAAATATAGTAAGTTGGGTAACAAAAGATAAAACAAGGAAAAGTAAAACAAGAGACAAAGAGTTAATATTTTTAATACATAAAGACTTCCTACACATTAATGTGAACTAGTAGGGTGCTTCAACTGCATTGGTTAATTTCTTAAGTTAGGGATTAACTGTATTAGTCTTCATATGCTTTTTTTTAAGACAGGGGTCTCCTTCTGTTGCCCAGGCTGGAGTGCAGTGGCTCAATCATGGCCACTGCAGCCTTGACCTCCCAGACTCCAATTCTCCAGCCTCAGCCTCCTGAGTAGCTGGGACTACAGGCACACACCACCATACCTGGCTAATTTTTTGCATTTTTTTGTAGAGACAGGGTTTCACCACATTGCCCAGGCTGGGTCTTAAACTCCTGGGCTCAAGCAATCCGCCCACCTTGGCCTCCCAAAGTGCTGAGATTACAGGTGTGAGCCACCGCGCCTGACTCTATACACTTTTTTGTATAACTATTTCATTAAAAGACTTAAAAGATTGAGCAAAAAGAATGGGTAGGATGTGAAAAGAAAATTGGAGAAAGTAGTATAATATCACACATATGAAAACAGTACTTTCATTGAAAATGTTTAAAATGCAAATTAAGGCTGGGTGTAGTGGCTCACATCTTTAATCCCAGCACTTTTGGGAGGCCGAGGTGGCTGGATCACTTGAGGTCAGGAGTTCAAGACCAGCCTGGCCAACATGGTGAAGCTCTGACTCTACTGAAAATACAAAAATTAGCCAGGCATGGTGGTAGGCACCTGTAATCCCAGCTACTTGAGAAGCTGAGGCAGGAGAATCTTGAACCCAGGAGGCGGAGGCTGCAGTGAGCCGAGATCACCACTGCACTCCAGGCTGGGCGACACAGTGAGACTCTGTCTCAGAAAAAAAAAAAAAAAAAAAACCCACAAATTAAAACACAGAGCACTTATTACATAACACATCAACATATATACGTTTTTAAAGCTAACTGCCAAGTGATTAAGGGCATAGAGAAACAAACATGTACACCATAAGCGAGTATGCAAACATACTTAACCTCCAAATAACTCCCTTTTTAGGAATTCATCAAAAGGAAATTATGTAAGTACAGGAAGAGCTATAAAAAAAGATGTTAACTCTATCACTGTTATACTATCTAAAAGAAACAACCTAAATGCTCAAGAGTTTAAATAATGATACACTCACACAATACAATGCTACCATTAAAAATGATAGTAGAAACTATCTTTGAATGCAATACAATTATCCCCAGAAATATACAAATACTTTTAAATAAGTACAAGAATTTTTTTGCTTATTTTTATTTTTTATGGTTTCATTTTTTACTTTTGAGATACATGTACAAATATAATGTACATATATCTAAGGTATTCTATGTGATGAATTTTACAATGTAGACACCCATGTAACCACCAAATATGGTGAAATCCCGTCACTAAAAAAAAAAAAAAAAAAAAAAAAATACAAAAATTAGCTGGGCATGGTGGCATGTGCCTGTAATCCCAGCTACTCGGGAGGCTGAGGCAGGAGAACTGCTTGAAGCAGGACCTGGGAGGCAGAGGTTGCAGTGAGCTGAGATCACGCCACTGCACTCCAGCCTGGGCTACAGCATCAAAAAAAAAAAAAAAGAAAAGAAAAGAAAAAGAAAATATAGACATTTCTAGCACTCTAGAAGGTCCCTCTTTGTTGTTCCTCTTACCTTTCTAGCCCCAACTCCTAAACACCATGCTCATGCTTCTATCACCATACATGAGTTTGACCTTGCCCTAAACTTTATGTAAATGAAGTCATGGAGTATGACTTCATGGAGTAAGTACTCTTTTGTGTCTGGTTTCTTTTGCTCACCATTTTATCTGTGATAGTCACCCATGTTTGCTGAGTATAGCCATAGTTCATTCTTTTCCAGTACTGTACAGTGTTACACTATAAGGCTATACCACAAATTATTTATCCCCTTTTTTTGTTGTTGTTGACAGACATTTGGGTTGTTTCCAGCTGGAAGTGATCACGAAGCTGCTATGGACATGCCCTGTTTGCTATGTTTTGGCGGTTCATAACTTATTTTTATTTTCTTGCCTCTTAATTTCATTTTAACTACTTCTATTATAAAATAAAAAGGATCAAACAACCAGAAAATAATAAAGAAAAAAAGATCTGCTATCCCACCACACAGACAACTACTCAACATTTTTAACATTTATAGTTCACATAACTGAGATCTTGCTATACATGCTATCCTTTTTCTAAATCAACTCCTTTAGTTATTTTTTCCCTTTTTTCTCTCCCTCTCCCTATTTTAGACCAACAAGAAAACAAACACTTACATTTAGTGTGCAACATTTTCCACCTTACAAAATCATCGAAACACATACAGACATAAAGGTTTCGGAGTTGTTTGCTTCATACAAATACTTGGTATATCCCTCTGCATCTTGCTCTTCCCAAATATTATGGCAACGCTGTCACATCACTGATTATTTTTCCTATCTTTAACAGCTTTACTGAGATGTAATTCACATACCATACAATTCACCCATTTAAAATGTACAAGTCAATGGTTTATAGCATATTCACAGAGGTACAACCATCAACACGGTCAATTTTAGAACATTTTCATCATCTCAGAAAGAAATCCATACCCTTTAGCTACCACCCCCTTACCCCTGCTACTGGCCTAAGCCACTAATCTGTTTTCTACCTCTATCTGCTGTTCTAGGAGAGGAACTGCTGGGTCATATGGTAATGCTACGTTAAATTATTTGAAGAAGTGCCACATGGTCTTCCAAAGAAGCCACATCCATTTACATTCCCACAAGTGTATGAGGATCCCAATTTCTTAACATCCTTGCCTACACTTATTATCTAACTTTTTCATTCAAGTCATCCTAGTGGTGTGAAGCGGTATCTCACTGCGCTTTTGATTTCATTTTCCTGATAGCTAATAATGTCGAGCATGTTTTCATGTGCTTATTGGCCACTTGTTTATCTTTGAGAAATTTCTATTCAGCTCCTTTGCCTGTTTTTAAATTAAGTTGTCTTTTTATTATTGAGTTATAGGAGTGTTTATACATTCTGACTACAAGTTTCTTGTTAGATATGACTTGCAAATATTTTCTCCAATTCTGTGTATTGTCTTTTCACATTCTTGATGGCATCCTTTGAAGCACAAAAAATTTAATTTTTAAGTTCAATTTACCTCTTGCTTGTTTTGTTGCTCCTGCTTTTGGTGTCACTTGGTGTCATATGTAAGAATCCTTTACCTATTCCAAGGTCATAAAGATTTACCCCTATGTTTCCTTCTAATGTACATGTCCTCTGATGCACATATATACTGATTTCTATCAGGTCTATCCCCAGACATGAAACTGGTGGATCACAGAGCATATACAGATACAGTTTTAGGCAAATGCTGCCAAAGAATTTTCCAAAGTGGCTGTACCAATTTTCAAACCCACTTGAAATGTATAAGGGTTCCAAATGCTCTACATTCTTGCCAACACTTTGTATTTCAGATTTTTAAACTAACACCATTCTGGTGGGTATGTAGTGGCATCACATTATAGTTTTAATTGGCAGTTTTCTAAAAATTATGTATCAGTACTTTTTAACCTTGGCCATCTGAACAATTCATTTTCTGAATACCTGTTCTAGTCTTTTGTCCATTTGTTTTAAAACTGGGTTGCCTGATTCTTTTGCATTGGTTTGCATACTTTTAAATATACTCTATATATAAGTCCTCTGACAGATATAAGTATTGCAAACACCTTTTCCAGTGTGTTACTTGCCTTTTCCTTCTCTTAACAGTATTGTTTAATGAATAGATGTTCTTATTTAATGAAATACAGTCTTTTCTTTTCTGGTTAGTACTTTTTGCATCCTGGTTTAAAAAGCCTTTGCCTCCAACCGGGTCATACAGATATTTTTCCATGTTTTGTTTTAGAAACTTTCATATTAAATCTATAGTTCCTTCAAGGAACAAAGAATCCCTACGTTACAGAATTATTTCTGATAATGGGGGAAAAAAAAGAAAGCTTTACAACTGATTTCATGAAGTCAGCGAAACTTTGAATTCAAAATATACCCATGTAAACCTCACTGATAAATGTAGATCTTAAAGAACTCTAAGACACCAGCAAGTCAAATTCAGCAATGTGGGTGAAAAAATGTACCACAGCTAAATAGGGGTTAACTCAGGAATGCAAAGATGGTTCAACAGGAGATAATCTATTAATGTAATACATCCTATTAACAGATTAATGGAAAAGATGATCTCTACCTGCAAAGAAAAAGCACTTGATGAATTCAACATTTTATGTTTAAAAAAAAAAAAAAACTCTTAGAAAACTAGTATGACAAAGCATTTCTTAATCATATCTACCAAAAGTCTTAAGTTATTTATCAAAACCAATAGTAAGGCATTATAATTAATGATGAAATATTAAAGGTACTCCTACTAAAATCAGGAACATGGCCGAGTGCAGTGGCTCACGCCTGTAATCCCGGCACTTTGGGAGGCCAAGATGGGCGGATCACGAGGTCAGGAGATCTGAGACCATCCTGGCTAACATGGTGAAACCCTGTCTCTACTAAAAAAAACAAAAAATTAGCCGGATGTGGTGGCACGCAACTGTAGTCCCAGCTACTTGGGAGGCTGAGGCAGGAGAACCACCTGAACCCAGGAGATGGAGGTTGCAGTGAGCCGAGATCGCGCCACTGCACTCCAGCCTAGGCGACAGAGTGAGACTCTGTCTCAAATAAATAAATAAATAAATAAAATAAATCAGGAACATAAAATTCAGAACCATGTATCTCAAGCGAGCCCTTACTGCTGCCTGGCAATCATACTTTCCCTCTTCTATTCACTTTTTTACTCTTTGACAAGTGACTATGTCATGTATTATTCCTTCTCAAACCTCTAATACATATTCCCATTCTTCCTTACTCTCAGATGATGAGCTTGGCCTCTATACACAAAGGTAAATTGAAACACTCATGAGAACGTTCTCAAGCTACCACCATCATGTGTCTATCCATATACTTTGTCTTCTCTCCTATTTCTATAGTAACTCTCCCTACTCCTGGTGAAGCAAAGGCTAATCCTTCTGCTTGTATAAGATCAGGTGTCAGCAAACCACAGTCCCACACTGCTTATGCTTGATTTCACTTGACAACAGCAAAGCTGAGTAGCAGTAATGGATTGTATTGCCCAAAATGCCTAAAATACTACCTAACCTTCAAAGAAAAAGTCTGCTGACCTCTAAACTAGATCATATCTCCTCTCCATATAATCATGGACACTGCTGGTTGAAAGCGCCCACTAAATTCAGTGTAGAAGAAATAAAGTCAATACAAGATACATAAAATATCAGGGACATAGCAGATATACTGAAGACAAAAGATCTTAGGGCCAGGTCACATATGAAGGATGAAGATTTTGAATGGCATAAGACTTTTCAACAACCACTTCAAACTAGAAAATCAGGCCAGGCACAGTGGCTCACACCTGTAATCCCAGCACTCTGAGAGGCCGCGGTAGGCGGATCACTTGAGGTCAGGAGTTTGAGACTGGTCTGGCCAACATGGTGAAACACCATCTCTACCAAAAATACAAAAATTAGCCGGGTGTGGTGGCGCATGCTTGTAATCCCAGCTACTTAGGAGGCTGAGGCAGGAGGACCACTTGAACCCAGGAGGTGGAGGGTGCACTGAGCCAAGATCATATCACTGCTCTCCAGCCTGGGGGACAGAGGAGACTCTGTCTCAAAAAAAAACAAAAACAAAAACAAAAAAACCAAAACAACTAGAAAAGTATAATCATCTGCTAAATTTGAAGATGATTTTTACCTTGGAATTCTATACCTATCCCCGCCATATTATCAACCAGGTGTCAAGGTAGAAGGAAAATATTTTCAGCAATACACACATCTCACAAATTTTACCTCTTCATATACTCTTTCATGGAAGTTACCAAAGGATGCATTTCACCAAAACAAAGGAGTAAATCAAGAAAGCGGAGGATATGGATCCAGAGATCACAGGAAAATGGCAAAAAGAATTCTCAGAATCAGCCAGGCGCAGTGGCTCACGCCTATAATCCCAGCACTCTGGGAGCCCGAGGTGGGCGCATCACTTGAGGTTGGGAGTTCGAGACCGGCCTGACCAACATGGAGAAACCCTGTCTCTCCTAAAAATACAAAATTAGCTGGGTGTGGTGGCACATGCCTGTAATCCCAGCTACTCGGGAGGCTGAGGCAGGAGAATCGCTTAAACCCGGGAAGCAGAGGTTGTGGTGAGCCGAGATCACGCCATTGCACTCCAGCCTGGGCAACAAGAGCAAAACTCCTGTCTCAAAAAAAAAACAAAAAAAAAAACAACAGAATTCTCAGAATCATGATGAAGGGAAGTCACAATTATAGCTACACAGCATAAGTGGAAGGCAAAAGTGCAGATTTGAGCAAGAAGATAGCTCAAGAAGAATTTTCATTTTTTTTTTAAAAACTGAATGGTCAATCAATTACCTGATGTTTGATGATATTGGGACAGTTTGTAGAAAAAAAAATTAGAGACAAATAGGAAACTAAGAAATAAAAAGAAATCAACTCCAAGAAATATAATCATAGTACACTGTAAGGTTCCACTGTAAACATATTTACAAAGTCATAATAATGTAAACAACGAATGCTGATTTAATCAAAAGCATGACTATATTGGGAAGACACGGGAAAGAAATTTCAAGGTGGCATAAGAATCCTAAAGCATAGACTCATCTACCACTGAAGAAAGCCAATAGACAACAGCTAAAATTGAAAAACAGGAAAACTGAAAAACAGGGCCAGGCGTGGTGGCTCACACCTGTAATCCCAGCACTTAGGGAGGCCAGGGAGAACGGGTGGATCACTTGAGGTCAGGAGTTCACAGCCTGGCCAACATGGTGAAAACCCGTCTCTACTAAAAATACAAAAATTAGCCAGGCATGGTGGCACATGCCTGTAACCCCAGCTACCTGGGAAGCTGAGGCAGGAGAATCAGTTGAACCCAAGAGGTGGAGGCTGCAATGAGCCAAGATCGCACCACTGCACTTCAGCCTGGGCGATAGAGCAATACTCTGTCTCAAAAAATAAATAAATAAATAATAAAACTGAAAAACAAACAGTAAAAGTATATAATTTTTAAATATGTAAATAAATAGAAGAAACACCTATGGTTGCTCTGAAAGCAGGACACAGGAGGGAAAGTCATAAAGACATGAGGCAGAGGACCGGAGTTTTAATTACAGGTTATCTGAGTACCTGGCTTGGGGCCAGAAAAATTCAGATTTCAAATTTTGTTGAATTTCAGATTTTGTCAGATTTTGGAAGACTTGCATTGCCAGTTGGGCATCCCAAATCCAAATATTTAAAACTCAAACTGCTCCAATGAACATTTTCTTTGAGAGTCATGCTGGCACTCAAAAAGTTTAATATTTTGGAGCATTTTGGATTTCAGATTTTCAGATTTGGGATGCTCAACCTGTATAACCCTTGTAGTACAATTTTCTTTTTAACTGCACAGCTGTATAAATCAAATATTAATCTTTTTTAAAAAAAGGAACAAAACCAGGGGTCCTTTGATCACTTAATAACAATACCCCACAAATATCTGAGCATCACTACGTGTCAGATACTTTTCTAGGTGCTAGGAAGAGAACAGTGTACAAAATAAGCCCTTGTCCTCATGAAGCTTACAATCAGAGAGGGAGGCAGATAATAAACTAATGTACGTTTTAATGTCAGATAAAGCAATGATGTAAAAATAAATAAATAAAGCAAGGCAAAGGCACAGAGTATGATGGGGGATGCTATTTAATAAGGTTTTCAGAAAACACTTCTGCCAGAACAACAAAAGGAAATCAAACTAAAGAAAATCTGTTCTGAAAAAAAAAGGTCATGTAAGTGAAATAACAGAAAACTATCAATTAAATTCAAGATGAGAGATTCAAGTCTTTCACACTCCAAAGCAATGTATTATTCAAAAGCCAGTACCAAAAGTTTTTCTGTAATGAAATAAACTGCCAAGCCTCCTCAAGCTAAGTCATATGAACACTGCTATATCCATATAACTGTATGTATATATAGATCCTTCCCATATCCCTAACTAGCTACTCAGTAAAGTGACTATGTAAATTTATATTCAAACTTTTTTCTTTCCATAGAATAGGTAAATGTAACACATTTTAAATTCCAGTGTTTTATTTCTATTATGTAGTTAAAAGTTTTCCTAAATCAAAAGCTCAAGACATTAAACCAAAAAAGATTCCAGATTAATTCCAAGTTACTAAAATTTATCACACACAATCTTTATTCTCTCACTAAAAAGGATTCAATAGGAAATTTAAGACACATTTAAAGAAACAATTTACAGGGTAATGCAATACATTCATTTTCCTCTCCAAGGAACTTCACTCAGGCTGGGGTAGTTTCAAGCTATTTGAATTATCTTTCATTGAAAATTAACTTAAAAAAAAGTATTCATATTAAAGTGACAATTTTATTCCAAAAACAGTCGTTACACAACAAATATCTCATATTCAAAAAATGGACACACTTCAATATCTTATTTTCAAACTGTGTATCATTAAAATTAAAAGTAAACCCAAACTATGTGCCTATTTTACATAGCAAAAAAAAAAAAAAAAAGCATACTTTCGGAGAAAATGGGTTTAAAGTTTAACTCACAAATTTGATTCAATAAATTTCAATTAATAGTTTGGTTTATGGTTTAAAAGTTATTTAAAAATTTCTGAAAAAGCAGATTATCAAGGTATTGGTTCACTCACAGTCAGCCAGAAATAAAAAGGTGATATTTTAAAATTTTAGACCAAAAAAGAAATTTAGATTCCCTTATAAATAAATGCCGAGAGAATATTTTCAGCAAACATTCATTTAACTACATAAACCAAAAGAATAAGGCTGTCTAACCACATGTAAACTACGCATCATCTGACTTCAGGTAGAATGTTTATCTTTGGTATACTTGGTAACCAGAAACCCAAAGTATATAAACATAGGCATATTCTAAAAACAATTGTCTTAATGTTTTTGTTCGCTAGGCAATAATTCCCACAATTCTCAGAAAGAAAAAAACAATATCCTTAACCAAAAAGTTATCAGAGGAGTTTCTACTTCTTAAACTTTTAAACAAACATATTTGCCCACTTATCATTTAAGCTCCATCAGGGCACAGACCTGTCTCTTCCCCTGTTGTGTCCCCAACCTCTAGGGAACTAACTGGCACCAAGTAGGTACCCAATAAACATGTGCAGAATGAACTGAGTCTCTGGAAAAAGCTTAAGTGTTTTAAGTTGCAACAGGACAATTTCACCTATATATCCATCATTCACTACACTGAACTCTAATGACGTAATAAAAAGACTCGTACCAGGTATTTTAAAACACACGCAAAAATATATTACTCACATATGTATCTGACTCACAAAGCCAGTTTTTCAGTTATGTTTTCTCTCACGAAAATTTGTTGTATTCTTTCTAGTATTACAAATAAATATTAGAAAAGCATGTTGTGTTCTGACAATGCAAGCGTTATCTTCAAACTTACGTTGCAATCTGAAAAAATTCAGGCAAACTAAACAGTATTTCCAGAGTCCTGCCCCAAAGTATTACTAAAAGTCAAATTCCTTAATTCAATGAAAAGTGAAATAACGCACAGTGGCGCATGCCTGTAGTCCCAGCTTCTTGGGAGCCTGACGCGGGAGGATCGCTTGAGCTCAGGAGTCTGAGACCAGCCTGAGCCAAATAAGGAGAACCTATCTTAAAAGGAAAAAAAAAAAAGTGGAATATAATGGAAAAAACGCACATCTTACCGTTCAAAAATTATGCTGAATTTTAAAAAGAAAAAATGAACTACGCTTAAAATAAATACACTGAAATTGTTTATCCCAAATGGCATTAATGCCCTTACATTTTGATATTTAGATCTGCCTCAAAAGACCTTTGAAGAAGCTACATGATAAACTTCATGCCTACAAAGCTTGAGTTAGAGGTTATCTTTGTTAAAATAATACTGTTTGGATGCTCAGTTTTGGAAGTTTTCTCATAATTCTAAAGTAAGATATTTAGCCGTAAGAGTAATACACTTATGTGTATGATTCTATAGCACTTGTTCTATAGCACTTGTACAAGCATAATGATCTTGAGTGGAACAGGCTTTATAATGAGCAAGCTATGATCTGTCTAACAGCGATACTCTGCAAACACGGGCTGAAAAGTTTCCTAAAATTCTGATGGTCATCTTCAAAGAAACTTGAACAGGAATCGATCTAATGGTGGACACAGAAAAATACCCAAGTCAACTCATGAACACTGGTAAGAAAACAAGGCTCTCTATAGCAACTAAAGTGTTGGGAAAAAAAAATCCAGGGAGCATAAACGATAAAGCTCAATTAACTGCTGCTTGTGTGATTCCACTTTATGGTCTTAAATACACAGTAGGCATTAGATATTTCTTTTAGAGTTTTTTTTTTAACAGAAATTTAGTATTTCAATTGCCCCTCCTCCACAGCTAACATCAGTGCCCTTTCTTCCTCCTCCCTTACCCCTCCCAACTCAAACAAATTAACATTTGTACTAGGTACCTCCTATCAGCTCGCAGCTTCTTCCCAAACACGCCCACGTACACTGAAACTGGCCTGCGTCTACACAACACACAGCTACAGGAAAAGAGCTTCGACGGGGGGAGCTGGGGCGGGGGGGTAATAATTCGCTCCGCACAGGTTTACGGCTATTTTCCAGAAATTAGTTCCTCGCTCGTGGCTCGCGTTTCTTCCAAATCACCTCAAAAGCACGGTGTTTATGAGCCTACCTTATCCGATACTGCAATGGAATTCCGGATATTTGCAGACAGATCTCCCGGCTTTGCAAGTGTTTGATGAGATACGTTCGGAATCCCCTTTTTTTTCTAGAGCCCGGTTCCAGGCCGTAGAGCAAGCCGACCTGGGGCTGCGGCCCCTGCCCCACACCCGGGCCGCGCGCCCGGCCCGAGGCCAGCACAGGACGCAGCCCCTCCGGGGCCGGGGCTAGCGGGGGCCGCTCGGGCTGCGGGCCGCTCTGCAACAGGTCACCCTGACCGCGACTCCGCGGGTTCGCGGGCGGCCAACTCTGCGGCCAGGCTTCTGGGCGCAGCCGCCAGGGCCAGGGGAGGGGGTGTGGCCCGGCTTCTGCTGGTCCTGGCTCCGAGGTCCGGGATCGGGCTCACCTGAAGGGAGGCTGAGGCGCCGCTGGGCGCCAGAACAGAGCGGGCGGAGGCTTGGGGCTTCCGCCACCCAAGAGGGAGAGCGAGGCGGGTTCAAGGGGTCGCAGCGCCCCCGGCTTCAGGACGGCGCCCCCGAGCGGGGACCCCACTCTGGGCTCCGACTCTGAGAACCCGCGGCCGAGGGAGGCGCGCCCCCCAGCGCCCTTCTCCCTCAGCCTCAGCCCCAGCTCCGCAGCCCCCTCCCTGCGCGCAGGGCGAGCAGCCCCGGGGCCCGCGGCCGGGAGAGCCACACTCCGCAGCGCCGCCGCCGCCATTCCCCGCGCCGCCCGGGGGGCGCCGCGTACCCACCCTCCCTCCCTCCCTCCCTCCCTCCCCCCCCGCACCGCCCCGCGGCCTGAGCCCACCGACCTGTGCAGCCGCGGCCGTCGCCTCAGAGGATGGAAAGACGATGCCGACCTCACGCTTCACCGCCACGGCCGCCGCCGCCTAGAGTAGCACTCGTCGACCCGAACAGTCACCGTCTCTCATTCAGCGCCCGCAGCCGCAGCCGCCGCCGCCGCCGCCGCTGCCGCTCGGGGGAGGAGAGTGAGCTGGAACCACCCCGTCCGCGCCAGGGGTGGGGGACGAGAGCGGACCTGGCGGGGGCGCGCGCCAAGCGGGCGGGGCGGAGCCGCGCGCGCGCGCACCAACGGAGCGCGCTCGCGGGGGCTCTGAGAGCTGCAGCCGTCAGGGTCTTAACCTCGCGCTTCCCGCCCGCAGCTTTTCGGCCCCGCGGAGCCCAACTGCCGCCGGGGATCGGTGCCCGCAGCGCGCGCAGCCATCCGCAACCCCACCGCCCGGCGCCTGCTGAAAGGAGGGGCTCCCACCGGCCAAACAACGGGGGGGAAGGGGTGGGAGGATGGACAGGTGGGGCGTCCGCCACCGCCTGGCCACCCGCTCCCAGAACGCGGCCCTCTGTGAAATCCGCCGTGATGTCTGTGGCCTTCAGCGCCGGGCTCTTCACCTTTAAGGCCAGAGAACAAAGTCCGGAAGCACTTGGCCCCAAGATCAAATATCCAGCCCACGCCAGCGGTGTTTTTAGAAGTCACTGCGGACAAATGAGGGGGCTCCAAATGTGGAGAGTCACCCCACTGCCTTAGATAAGGTCATAAATTATGGTGATCAACATCCTCACACATTAAGATTCGGGAAGTGTTAGAAGTAGGCCTTTGTAAGATGTTACGCAGGGTACTACCCTTGACTTAAGGAGCAAATGACAGAAATTGGGCGGAAAGGTGTTGTTTCAGAGTCTACTAAATGGGTGGCCTACTTAAAGCTAGCACCATTTGATGCAGTGTGACTATTAACGGAAGGTTTTAAGTGAGCCGCCTTTGTATCTGCTGTCATTAGACCATTTGGAAATGGATAATTATTTGATGATCTGCAGTTCTTTCTCTAGGCAATGTGCAGTAGAATGTGGAAAGAATACTATGTACCAGCATTAAGTGTAAAACATGAAAGGACCAATAATTCACTATTCCCATTTGGTTTCTTTCCTCCCTTTAATAACCGCTGAACAGAACTGATTAATCTTGAACGTTGAAGAATGCTAATTATTTCCTCCTTTGATTGCCTTGTGTCATAGCCCTTTTACTCTAGTTGGGGACGCTAGAATGCCCTTCAACCTCCTTCTCTCAAATAGGGTTACTTTAAAGCACCCCAACGCAAAGTTAAGTCAAAAAGAAAAACAGCGAGGATAGGCAACAAAGTTCGTAGTGTTTCATTTTTATTCCATTTTACTTTCAAAGAAAGTCTTGAATCATGACGAAATCACTAGAAGAAGTAGAGCAATCAAAAGAAGAAAAAAAGCGTTCCCCCCCACCCAATATTTCAAATGACAAGAGTCCAAAAAAGAAAAGAAAAAGGAAGATGATTGGTAAAAAGGAGGGAAGTGCATTATGTATACAGAAAGTTTTCCCATAGATGTTAGTTGCTTCAAGTCCCAAATAAACAACAACAAACTGAATTAGCACTTGGAGGAAAAACCCCTTCCAGTTATTGAGTTGGGTAAATGTTTAGTCTTCTTAAAGTGTTACTAAGAGATTAAGGAAAATGTCGTTGGCTATATGCCAACAATAATACATGCAACATACATACCATTATCACACATAATTAACTGCTCTTAAGAAATATGAAAACTGAGGAACGGAACTCTTATGTTGTTAAATGTCATACAATTACTTGAAACTTGAATTAGGGTTTCATAGATATAAATGAGCCAGGGTCCCTACATCTGCCAATAATTTTCACAGCTTATTGTAAAAGCAGTGAAGTTTTCACTTGGACTTTGAAAAGAAAAAAACATATGACTCATGAGCAAGGCCATGGATACACTAAATTCTTATGCCTACTGAATTTGAGTTTGAATAATTACCCCAAATCTGTTTCTCACATTGATAACTTATAAAACAATACTTTTATTAACCTTAAGAGTTGTGTTAAGTTCAAATTTGTGAACTTGGTAAGCTTAAGAATTTGTATATAGGCCGGGCATGGTGGCTCACACTTGTAATCCCAACACTTTGGGAGGCTGAGGCAGGCAGATCACCTGAGGTCAGGAGTGCGAGACCAGCCTGACCAACATGGTGAAGCTGGTCGCTACTAAAAATACAAAAAAATTAGCCGGGCGTGGTGGTGGGCACCTGTAATTCCAGCTACTCAGGAGGCTGAGGCTGGGGAATCACTTGAACCCAGGAGGCAGTGGTTGCAGTGAGCCAAGATCGCACCACTGCACTCCAGCCTGGGCGACAGAGGGAGATACTATCTCAAAAGAAAAAAAGAATTTGTATATAAAAATAGAGAAAAAAGTTTGTCCTCAATATCTTTTATAAAATAAGTATCCCTTCCCATTCATTGATAAATGAAAGCAGTGGCTTTTTATACCAAATTTTCTTTACCAGAGCACTTTTATCACAATTAAATTCTGTATGTTGCTTTATGGATTCCAATTGCTTTTGCCAAAATACAAGAAATATGCAAAGTCTTAGTATAACAAAAAGTACTAATGTATAAAATAGAAATGCCATTATATGACATAGAAATCAATAAGAATTCAATATGCTTAAAAGTCATTTCAGAGGAATCACCATTACTTGTAATAGTTTTATTACTATCCATCCAAATTATTTCCAAGGGGCAAGCCAAGGAACTAATTTAGATATAGAACAAACAGTTCAAAGAGACCACCACTGCAGTAAACCAATCAACAAGCAACACAATTCATTACAGCTGTCAAAACAAAATCAAACTGGCATGGTAAGAAAGCTTATTTTTTCAGTAATAATTCTATTACAACCAAAAGAATTTCAGTAATAACATACACCTTTGTTATTTCTCTAACCTTTCATCTCTTTTTTCAAATGTATATAGTGGCTGGACATTTTGAAGAAATTTGTTGGTTGTGTTTATGATGTCACAATTTAAAATAAAGGCAAAGTTAGCATTCCCAAAATTCACCTTGAGGGAAAGGACGCATAAGGGAACTTCCAAGGGCTAGACAGACATTCTCCAGAAAACTGACACTATGGTACAAGGAGAGCCTGCTGTAATTCCCAATCGAGAGAGATATGTCACAAGTCTCCAGATACCAAAACAAAGATAATCAACAGTCCGTTTAAATCTGAGCACCATATTAATTTTACAGTTACATTTACAGTTAAGCTGCATCTCAAAGGGGCAACTCTATGTAGCGTGTTAAGCAGCAGGGATTTATTTGCTTAATGATGGTTAATGTTTTCCTAGACTAATTCTTCAAAAGGCCGGAAAGTATATAAATGTTTGCATACACTAATGCTTTTCAATATTAATTTTAAAGATAGTTTTAGTAGGGCCAGCACAGTGGCTTAGGCCTGTAATCCCAGCACTTTGGTAGGCCAAGGCTGGCGGATCACGAGGTCAGGAGATCGAGACCATCCTGGCTAACACGGTAAAACCCTGTCTCTACTAAAAATACCAAAAAAAAAAAAAAATAATTAACTGGGCGTGGTGGGGGGCGCCTGTAGTCCCAGTTACTCAGGAGGCTGAGGCAGGAGAATCGCTTGAACCTGTAAGGCGGAGCTTGCAGTGAGCCAAGATCATGCCACTGCACTCCAGCCTAGGCGACAGAGCAAGACTCCGTCTCATAAAAAAAAAAAAAAAGATAGTTTTAGTAATGACTTGTTTATCTGACAGTATTAGGAAAGGGGGCAGTAAGGGATTCGATATAATTAGATATTCTAAATAACTGAGATTTTCATCTTGAAGTACTAGAAGCAATTTAAACCACTTTTATTTATTTTTCCTGAAATATCACCAACTCTGTCTTAAACTAATAAAACACAGCACAGTTGTCTTGGTATCCACAGGAACTTCCGGGATACCCAAATCTGTAGATGTTCAAGTCCCTGATATAAAATGGCAGAGTAGGTCACGCATGTAATCCCAGCACTTTGGGAGGCCGAGGTGGGTGGATCACGAGGTCAAGAGATCGAGACCATCCTGGCCAACATGGTGAAACTCCATCTCTACTAAAAATACAAAAATTAGCTGGGCGTGGTGGCGGGCACCTGTAGTCCTAGCTACTGGGGAGGCTGAGACAGGAGAATCATTTGAACCCAGGAGGCAGAGGTTGCAGTGAGCTGAGATCGCACCACTGCACTCCAGCCTGGCAACAGAGCGAGACTCCGTCTCAAAAAAATAAATAAATAAAATGGCAGAGTATTTGCATATAACCTATGCACATCCTCCCGTATATTTCAAATCATCTTTAGATTACTTATAATCTCTGATACAATGTAAATGCTATGTAAATAGTTGTTAAACCATATTTTTAAATTTATATCATTTTTTATTGTTGCATTGTTATTTTAAATTTTTTTCCCTAATATTTGCCATCTATGGATGTGGAACCCATTGACATGGAAGGCCAACTGTATAGCTGAACCTATTTCGATAGCCTAGAGGTACCTCAGGAATAGGTAAAGTTAAAAAACAAAAGCTATAGTACCAAGACATCCTCAGGAGCCAACAAGTACTGTACTTAGTACTCTTCACCATACACTAAGTAATCACAGCCTTCTATGTTCCTGCATTCTTCTGAGTCTAATGGATTTGGTGGCCCTCATAATTGATCTTTCTGCTGTGCCTTCTTGTTGCTGCCCCTGCTGCTACAGGTTAGCTCTGCACACACATTTCACACACATACACCTCCCCTTGAATTGTCTTATCATGTTAGAGTGGGCTGGGAAACTAAATAACCAATGTTTAAAAATGCATATAAGGCTGGGCACGGTGGCTTACGCCTGTAATCCCAGCACTTTGGGAGGCCAAGGTGGGCGGATCACCTGAGGTCAGGAGTTCGAGACCAGCCTGGCCAACATGATGAAACCCTGTCTCTACTAAAAATACAAAAAATTAGCTGGGCAAGGTGATGGGTGGCTGTAATCCCAGCTACTCGGGAGGCTGATGCGGGAGAATCAGTTGAACCCTAGAGGCGGAGGTTGCAGTGAGCTGAAATCTTGCCACTGCACTCTAGCCTGGGCAACAAGAGCAAAACTCTGTCTCAAAATAAATAAATAAATAAATAAGCATATAAAATAAGAAAAGGCTAAAACAACTCTGATATTTTGGGTGCATTTACTTAGTGTAAAGACCTTTCACTTGCTTTGATATTTTCCTCTATATTTTGGATCATTACATTTACCAGACAACTTTTTTTCCAGATAAGTGAATTATTACTGTATTCTACTTCCTTTATAATATTTTTAGGCATTATTCTTTGTATTTAATGATAGGAAAGGATTTTGGTTGAGTGTTCATCTCTATAGTTTTCTTTTTATATATCCTGCATGTTAAAATAGGTTAGAAATTTTTTAAAAAAACAGGAATTCATAAAGGCATACCAATAATTAATTGATAAAACAAATGGAGAAAAAGGAAATACTCTTGCTTATGGTAGAGTGTTGAGAGATTGTTGAAGTTAGAAAATCATCATTTTGCAACCAGTTAGGGCAAAGATTGGGTAAGGCAAAAACCATCTTATATCTAAACATAGGAAGAAATGTTGATGAGGAACAAGATATTTTCATGATCTTAGAGTATTTTTCCATAGACTTCTTATTAGTTGCAAGGAAAGGAGTAATTATACACTGGATAAATTGGACAAAACCCTCACCAGGTGATCAAAATTAACATCACAATTGAGGGACAGACGGACATCATTTGCCTCCAGATGTGATTCCCCGAAGACATAGCATATAATGAGGAAATGAGGAATCTAATGAGGAAATACCAGACAAATTCCAAGTGAGCAACGTTTTGTTTTGTTTTTTAAAAGAGGTAAGGGGTGTTGTATCCTTCAAAGATGTCACTGTCATAAAAGACAAAGGCTGTGAAAATATTCCAGCTGAAGAGCCATGACAACTAAATGTAATATGAGATACTAGACTGGATTCTTTCCTGGAGGAGGAAAAAAATGCTATATTGGACATTATTCAGTTAATTGGAAAACTGATGGTAGATTGATCAGATAAAAATATTTCATCAATGTTAAAGTCACTGAAATTGGTAACTGTGCTGTGGTTATGTCTCTATTCTTAGACAATATACACTAAAGTATTTCAGAATAAAGGGCCAGGACATAGGTATGGTTCTGAAAAAAACCACACACACACACATATATGGTGAGAGAGAAAACAGAAATGATGAAAAGGTAAAATGTTAATAATAGGCGACTCTGGGTAAAGAGTAGATATTATTTGCAGTCTTTCTATAATTTTGAAATTAGTTCAAAATAGAACGGTTTATTTAAGGTTACAATTTTAAAGAAGCAAGAGCAGCAGAAGTAAGCAATTCATAGACTATAACATCAGAGTAATTTTAAATAACAACCTTACTGCAAGATCCCTTATGCTTTCTGAAGTTGTTGACTGCCTCCATGAAATTGTCTCATCTTTCAGGTTAAAATTAGAGACAAGATGTCTTATAATTGAAGAGGCATCTTATTCACCTTTTCATTTTATAAATGAGGGAACTGAGACTCAGAGATTCAAGAGACTTGCTCAAAGTCCCTTAACCAGTTATGACAGAGGACAATCTTGATTCTACTTCTATCTCTACAACTGCTAAGCTGCTACTGCCAGTTTCTATCACTTTCTCTCTTCTCTCCTTCCTGACTCTGAGTTTCCTAATAGCTTTGTATTGTCTTCTTTCTATGATTATACAAGGAACCCATATGCGGCCTTACTCTTTGAACTATCACTGCTCCACTGGTAATTCTTACCCAGGCTTCTGTAGCACATCTCTCATTGCCCCCATGATGTCTACATTAGGACATTTCATCATCAGTTCAACCTCTGTAGGTTCAAACTGAAAAAAAAAATAGAAGAAAAAATTGTAACGGCTAAGAAAATCTATTCAACCTTACCAATAATCAAAGAAATGCACATTAAAACAAGATTTGTTTTGCCTAATAGCTTGCCCAATTAATAAGATTTGTAATATTTTGTTCTAGCAAGGATGTGGCCCACAGACTCTTTCATACCCTGGGTGTGTAAATAAGCATATCTCTTTCATGTACAATTTGCCAAAGTCAATGAAAAACATAAATGTACATAGACTTTGATCCAGCAATTTCACACATAGGTATTTGTCTTAAAAAAATACTGTGATGCTGTTCAAAGAGCTATACAAGACTGTTCATTAAGCATTGTAATAGCAAAAATTAGAATAATATATGTCCATCAATAGGTGAGTCAGTAAATACAAAATCACAGTATTTTTTTTACAATGAAAAGATAGCTCTATATGAACCAATATTAGAAACAAAAGTTGAAGAGAAATATGCATACTATGATTTCATTTCCTTTTATGTACATAGAAATCAGCCTAGAAAGCTATACAACAGATTATCACAAGATAATAGAATTGGGGGACGGAGAAGAGAACTTTCTTTTTCTACTTATATATTTCCATTGTTTGTTGTTGTTGGAGGGTTTTTTTGCTAGAAGCATGTATATCTTCTATAAAAACAACAAAGGTGTTGCTTTCTTTTTAAACTGAAAATATTTAATTTCTTAATCAACATCCCCTGCAACATCACGGTTTCCATTATTTCTTTTCTCTCTCAGGCTTTAAAATGACCTGTAACTCTTTTTCTCTCCTTCGTCATGTATCCATTTAGTCCTGATTCTTGTAAAAAACTTTATTGCAATTATTAGCCCCAACCACATATATAGAAAGGTAATTCTAACTGATCTCTTAGATTTAGCTACTCCCCACACCTTTCTTTTCACACACCTTTTCCTACACCACTATTTTCATTGTGTCACATGTCTTCTTCATCCCCCTCACTTCCCAATTCAAAAATCCCTAGCTGTTGCTTTTTGATTTAGTAAGGTGATATCTAGGGACTACCATTGCCCCAGTCTCCCCTACTAATTCACTTCATCACCACTCTACACACTAGCCAAACCATTCTTTTATGTATTCAATAAGCAAACACTTATTCTCTGATCACCAAATACTCCCCTACTCCTATCATTTCATTGCAGTACACCTTTTCCCTACCCTTCCTCTCTGTCTGTTCTAACAGTTTCTTTAGGATCTGACTTAAGACCCACCTCTACTCCTTCCTAGAGGATGTGCTGATTGATATGTCTATTTCACACTGACGTCTCCCTTCTCCAAATTCCTGTTGAGGTTTTCATTGGCATCCTGTCTCACTTTGGCAATTTATTATATAATGCCTTACAGTTTTGTCAAAGTGTGAACTTCTCATATCCCCCAACAGACTGTAAATTCCTGGAGAGCACGATCCCTGATTTTTTCCCTGGATTCATTTTTGCTGAGCATTTATAATAGACAGACAATGCATTAAATGCCTCACCTATGTCACCTTATTTAGTTCTCACAACAACCTTGAAAGGTAGATATTTTTGCTACATTTTGGTAGTGGGACAAGGTTAAATGACTTGTCCAAGGTCATGCTGCTAGGAAATGGCAAAGTGAGTTATCAGATCCAAGCAGACCGATTCATAGTCTCCATGCTCTATTGCCTCCCTATAAAACTGCGTTTCCCATGTATTTGTCAGTTAACAACACAATGTCACAGATGTCAATGAGGCTTGAAAGATACTTATTGAATATAATATGCTTTGTGCTAACAATCAGCAATCCAACATGTGCTACTCAGTACACGTCTAATACAGGTTTAGTATTTTCTATTATTTAGTCCTGTTATAGAAACTTATTCAAGAGCTCCGCAGAGTAAAACTAGTTTCAAAATCTTAATACTTTTAGAATAATGGGAAAGTTAAATTGGAAAAAAAAATGGCATTAGGTTCAATTCCTCATTTTGTCCACCCAAGTGTATTAAAAATATATGTTTCAGGAGATAATTTTCTACCGTAATAGCACAGTAATAAAGTTGGTTATCACATTACAGATGGGAAAGGCTTACTGCATAACCACTGAGTCTACTTTCCTGGAGAGATGCAATTCTATCTGTGGTTTCACATTCCAGAAAGAAAGATTCTTACTCCTTCTGGAAATTAGTAACATAAGCATTTTAAAGTACTTATGTTAGATCAGCCAGTACATTTTATATAATTTTTACTACATTTAATTGAGACTTCACTCAGCAAGAGAGACTTTCTTAATTATGATATAATCCAACATATACAGGTTTGATATTCATTGTTGAGTGCTGGCAATTGTATTTGTCACTAAAAGGCACTATAACAGAGTAGTTATTAATTAAGATTATCAGACTTGAGAAAGTTTAAGTGGTAATAAAATTAGTTACAAATTGACTTTCAAACTACGACTCTAGTTAGAAAACATGACTTCAAAAATAAAAACAGCCGGATATGTTAGTCATTTTTCAAAAAATTGGTATGAATGTACTGATATGTATTACACTATAAATGTTAACAGCATACACATTGAACCTAAAATAAAATCACTTTACAACTAATGGGCTTTAGGGCTGAGTTACATCTAAACATAAATACTCACAAAGACTTACTTATATTTCAGTACTTTTTGTTCCTATCAATGTTATTAATTTTGAAATATACCCACAACAGAGGCAGTGCTTCTGGCAGATAAAGCCAAATTTACTGACCACCTTCTATACTTGGTAAATTGAATATACATGTTTATCTGTGCTACCTCCCCAAATTTCCCTAAAATTATAACAAAGAACAAAAAGAATGGAAGAGATGCTAACAAATGATAAATTTTGGAAGATAGAGAAAAAGACAAATAGTAATTGAGTTAGCTAAGCAGAGAAAAATGAAATCAACTGCCTGTAGAGGTGAAAGGCAAAAATAAGCCAGCTGATTTGCACCGCAGAACTTTGGAAATTTCAGGAATTGGAGACACCAGATACTAAGGAAAATGGGGATGAGAAATGCCTCTAAAAACAAGATTGGATAAAAGTCTGTAAAAAGAACAGTTGCAGCCTCTGTCCTACCTCAAGCTACCACGCCACCCCCACCCTAAAGGGAGAATGCACTTTTGCTCTGTGGAGATTTAAACCGGAGAGATTGAGGAGAGGTATCTGACTCTTAATTATGAGCAAGCAGTGCAGCACCACCAAACATTTTAGGAAAGTCTCTAACATGATAGGCAGAGAGCATCTCCCAGTCCCAACCAACACCCACCCCCTCACCAGCCCCCAACATACCTGCCCCCTCCAGAAAACAAATGGCAGGAACGGGGAGAATTTTTTTTAAGTTTAATTAATATCTGTGGAAAGATGCAACATTGCGTTCGTTAACATTGCATTCAAATAAGGCTATGATGCTATGAAAAAGTTACAATCAAGAACAGGAAAAGGCTCTTACAAATTACAAATATAATAGCTAACATAAAGATATTAACAGGAAGTTGGAAGGTAAATTGAAGTTTCCCAGAGAGTAAAAGACTCTAGCCCAGGCGTGGTGGCTCAAAGCCTCTAATCCCAGCACTTTGGGAGGCCTAGGTAGGAGGACTGCTTGAGCCCAGGAGTTCGAGACCAGCGTGGGCAACAAAGTGAGAAGCTGTCTCTACAAAAAAATACAAAGATTAGCCAGGTGTGGTCGTGTGTGCTAGTGGTCCCAGCCACTTGGGAGACCAAAGTGAGAGGATCATGTGAGCCTGGGAGGTTGAGGCTGCGGTGAGCTATGACCATACCACTGCATTCCAGCCTGGGCCACAGAGTGAGACCTTGTCTCTAAAAAACGAACAAACAAAAAAACTCTAGACCTAACCATATTTTAACTCTACACTGAGCTAAGAATGTAGGCAAATCAGTGCTTTATAAATTGCTGATGGGAAAGAAATTGGTAAAATTTCTACTGAGGACAGTTTGGCAATTTCTCTCAAAATTAAAAATGTTACAAATTCCATTTCTAGGAATTTTATCCTACAGATAAACTCACTTGTGTTTAGAAAGAGGTATATGCAAAGATAGTAATAGTAAAAGACTAAATATACCAAATGTCATCAGTAGGAGACTGTTCAAAAAATTACATTACACCCATACACTGGAATGCTGTGCAGCCATTTTAAA
This sequence comes from Pan troglodytes, assembly GCF_028858775.2. NCBI lineage: Eukaryota > Metazoa > Chordata > Mammalia > Primates > Hominidae > Pan > Pan troglodytes. Next base: position 70,389,786 of record NC_072398.2, read on the forward strand.
AATGAGGTTGCTCTAAATGACCCACATGGAATGATTTCTATGGCATACTGGAAAAAGCAAGATATGGAACTTTGTGCTTAAATACAGAGAGCACATTTCTAGAAGAATACACCAGAATTGACAATGATGATTACCTCCGATAAGGGGAACTGAGGGCTGGGGTATGGGTAAGAGGGAGACTAAGTTTTCAATGTGTGCCCTTTTGTATCTTTTTAATTTTGTATCTATTTTTTAAAACTATTTTTAATCTATAGAGTTAATGCTTCCATTTATCTTCATTAAAATTTATTCATCTCTAATCAAAATAAAGTTTGTAACTCTCATCTGATTTATTCCTAAATCCTTTACGATCTTTTGGTTCAAGTGCCCAAAATAAGACCCTGAACTATAATAAACAATACCCTTGAATTGAACATGGCATCTTATCATAATCAATTAAGGTATACCGTCCTCTTTTTGGTTTTTAATTATATGGCAATACTGATAACTGGTGATCCTATATTTTATCATAGTCATTGTGCATGTACCTCTTTTCCTACACTTCTACCATGACCTATAGCCTCTAGTAAAATGGTGGCCCTGAGTGACTGTGAACTTGTACACATCCCTCCCCTGACCTGCAAAGGTGACGGAGGACCTAGGCCAAGCTCAATCTTCCTGCTTCCCCCAGGAATTTGGAAAAGGGTCACTGAGAAACAGTCAGTTAGCCTTGGAAGCCAAACCACAAAGTTATGTAATGCTCGATTAATGGCAGAAAAGACACAAGTAAGCAGAGAAAGGAAGCCAGTCTCCAGAGAGAGGTACAAGGCTGATGGGGGACAGAAACCACATGAGAGATGATTCCTGTCTTCCAATTCCAGACCCATTGGCCTTTTTTTGCTTGTATATCCTGGTGCTTGTCTGCTGTCTGTTTCTTAAGCTTGTGCGAGTAGTTTTCTATTCCTTGTGCCAAACCATTTCCTTTCTCCCTCCCTCCCTCCCTTCCTTCCTCCCTTCCTTCCTTCCTCCCTTCCTTCTTTCCTTCCTACCTTCCTTCTCTCTCTCTCCCTCCCTCCTTCCCTTCCTCCCCCCTCTTTCTCTCTCTCTCTCTTTCTTTCTTTCTTTCTTTCCCTCCCTTCCTTCCTTCCTTCCTTCCTTCCTTCCTTCCTTCCTTCCTTCCTTCCTTTCTTTTCTTTCTTTCTTTCAAATGAGGTCTTGCTCTGTTGCCCAGGCTGGAGTGCAGTGGCATGATCATGGCTCACTGTGGCCTTGACCTGCTGGGCTCAGGTGATCCTCCCGCCTCAGTCTCCTGAGTAGCTGGGGCTACAGATGTGCACCACCACACCCAGCTAATTATGATACAGAGTCCTTTTTTCTTTCTCTTTTTTCTCTTTCTCTCTCTCTCTTTCTTTCTCTTTCTTTTTCCTCCTTCTTTCCTTCCCTCCCTCCCTTTCCCCCTTCCATCATTCCTTCCTCCCTCCCTTCCTTCCTCCCTTCCTGTCTTCCTTCTTTCTCTCTCCCCTCTCCTTCCCTCCCTCCCCTTTCTCTCTCTTTCTTCCTTTCTTCCTTTCTTTCTTTCTTTCTTCTTTCTTTCATTCTTTCTTTCTTTTTCTTTCTTTCAAATAGAGTATTGCTCTGTTGCTCAGGCTGTAGTGCAGTGGCATGATCATGGCTCACTGTGGCCTTGACCTGCTGGGCTGAGGTGATCCTCCCACCTCAGTCTCCTGAGTAGCTTTTCTTTCTTTCTTTCTTTCTTTCTTTCTTTCTTTCTTTCTTTCTTTCTTTCTTTCCTTTCTTTCTTTCAAATGGGGTCTTTCTCTGTTGCTCAGGCTGGAGTGCAGTGGCATGATCATGGCTCACTGCGGCCTTGCCCTCCTGGGCTGAGGTGATCCTCCCACCTCAGACTCCTGAGTATCTGGGGCTACAGAAACGCACCACCACACCCAGCTAATTAAAAAAAATTTTTTTTTGTACAGAAGGGTGTCACTGTGTTGCCCAGGCTGATCTTGAAATCCTGGGCTCAAGCAATCCTCCTGCCTTGGCTTCCCAAAGGGCTGAGATATAGACTATTTTCCAGCCTCCTTATTAAAGACTGGTCTTTTATTTATTAATACTTCTCACTATTTATCCCAGTAGAAATAACATTATAATGGGAGCATGGTGATGTGGAAGTTAGTCACTGTTCTCCCAGTGAACCACAATAAACAACTCAACCTTCCTTTCTATATCCAGTTTCTTTTACTTTAAAATTAGGATGAGAATATTTGCCTTATCTTCTTTATAACTTTAGCCTGAGGATTAAATAATATTACAAAAGCAAAGATAAATTTGAAAAGTGTTTTAAGGCTGGGTGCGGTGGCTCACGCCTGTAATCCCAGCACTTTGGGAGGCTGAGGCAGGCACATCACTTGAGGTCGGGAGTTCAAGACCAGCCAGGTCAACACGATGAAACCCCATCTTTACTAAAAATACAAAAATTAGCTGGGCATGGTGGCAGGCACCTGTAATCCCAGCTACCTGGGAGGCTGAGGCAGAAGAATTTTTTGAGCCTGGGAGGTGGAGGTTGCAGTGAGCTGAGATCCCACCATCGCACTGCAGCCTGAACGACAAAGCTAGACTCTGTCTCAAAAACAAAACAAACAAAAAAAAAGTTTTAAAATTTCAGGTATTATAAGTAGTATTATGGTTATGTGTCATAATGTCAATTTCAGAGCACTTCCTGAAATCACTGAAGTTAATTTGAGTGTTTGGTGTTCACTTGAAGTTGTGAGACCTGCAGGGTCTTAGTCATCTCCATTTTCTTTCCTTTGTTTCCAAATTGCTGACCCGGATCAAAACATCAATGTGCAGGCTGGGCTGTGTTTGCCTAGTTCCAGATTTGTCCCTCAACACTATCTTTCAGACACCTTCCAATTCTCCGCTTCCCCAACCCCTGGCTAGCCTTGTCCTACCCATGTCCAGGTCAGGCTCCTGGAAAATGAAGCGGGCCCACCTTGCCTGGAAAGGGAATTCAGACAAACTTACCTGGGTAGCACTTAATCAACACACCCCATTCTCTCCTGAGTTGTTCAAATGATAAACCCATGTCAGGCTCCAAACTCGCATTGTAAAATCTCATTCTCCTGCCACATCTCTGCAATATCTTAAGAGAGACAGCCAGCTCATGGTATCAGAACAGTTAATCATCTTCAACATCTATCCCCCTTCAGGAAGGACAAAGCTCCATCCCATTCTTCTTACAAACATATGCTGTCTTCTGACTTCTTTTCCTTGGATATTTATTTCAATTTGATATTACCTGAATACATCTATTTTCCATTATGCAGGGCACCAGTATGATTTTCTCAGGTTTCATACAACCCCCTAGCGACTGCCAAATGGATGCTTAAGCTACAAATGAGTTAGGTTTCAAATGAGATATGAATCCTATTCAATTAACTGTATAAAATTTGTTATATAACCAGCAAACAGAAGTTTAAGTCTAAAAATAGTATTCAAGATCTAGGACAAGAGGTGGAGACAAAAAGTCAGGAAGAATATGAAATCCTCAGGAAAAGAAATAATTCAACTACTAGGTTAGTATTTGTTTTCTACAGAAAAACTTCCAACATAACCCATGCTATAGTGGGATTTAGAACATACTGATAAGAAACTAAGTTTCCTCCCTGAATGTCATCAGGAAGAAACTAAAAGTGTAAACTTGGAAATTGTAACATGTTAAAAATCTCTTCACATGAAAAAAAGAATGTGTTATAATAGAAAAAATATAAAAAGAGGAGTCTGGAAAAATAATTGTCTGGACACAAAAGTGATCACATAGTTAATACAAATATTCTTAGAGTGGAAAATGTCAATCTTTCTGACTCATACCAAGCAATTTCTTGATACACAATCTATTCCTAAAATGAATCTCTCTACCAGGAATGGTAGGGGGTGGAGATGGAGAGAGGAGAGTCAGGGGTTGTACAGATGATCAGTTCTGTTGGTTAGCTATGTAATCTAATAAATTCTTATTCTGATTCATTTCTTGTTCATTTAATGGGAGTCTCATCAGCCTCTGAACAGCCTGATTAAATTTCTCATCCTGCAAAGGCAAGGTAGAACTAGTCTTAATAGCTATTGTACCCCACGAGGCCCTTCCTAAAGGACTAGATTCCCCTCATGTTCCTCATGTTCATTTTTACATTTGGCATCTGAGCTCCTTTGTGCACCAAAGACTAACCCATTTTTTAAATGTGCTTATTATTGTGTTGCCAGTTGGCATTGCCCTTCCATGGCACTCTCTGTCTTGTATTTCATTAATGTATAACTTCTTGTAATAGACTATAAGTTCCTTGAGGATAAAGGTGTCTTTGAATTTGTAGTCCTTTATTACCACCATCCCAGTGCCTCGCACACAGAAAGTTTTCACTGAAAGGTTTTCATACATAACGAATTGAGGTGAACAATACTGATAATGGACAAGTTACTTTACCAAAGTCCTCAAATTAAAATTTCCACAATGATTAAACCACAGCTCCTTCAAAATCCAGGTCATGGCTCACTTTCGCCAGAAAACATTCTCTTTTATCCCTTGTTTCCTTAATTCTTATTTCTTGATTTTTATTAGGGATATGACAGTGCATACCTTGACTAAAGAAGCTGTTTTTAATGTTAGACATGTTTCTTTTTCTTTTTCTTTCTTTCCTTTTTTTTTTTTTTTTTTTTTTTTGAGACAGAGTCTCGTTCTGTCACCCAGGCTAGAGTGTAGTGATGTGATCTCAGCTCACTGAAACCTCCACCTCCCAGGTGCAAGCTATTCTCCTGCCTTAGCCTCCCGAGTAGCTGGAATTACAGATACACTCCACCATGCCTGGCTGATTTTTGTATTTTTAGTAGAGTCGATGTTTTGCCATATTGGCCATGCTGGTCTTGAACTCCTGACCTCAGTGATCCACCCGCCTCATCTTCCCAAAGTGCTGGGATTACAGGCGTGAGCCACTGTGCCCGGCCTGTTGTACCTGTTTTAAAGACATATTATAAGCAGATGCTTTCTCTTCCCAGCTAGTTTCTAAGTATTTTTGAAAGTAAGGAACCATATCTTCAATTTCCTCACACAATTCATACATGATTCTGCATAGTTTTAACTAATATTTATCCAGTGCTTTCCAGGTACCAGGTGGTTTTTAAACACTTCATATGGATTTGATTATTCAACCCTCATGGCAACACTACAGTACTAGACATAAGTAACTAACTCAAGGTCACACAAAGAGAAAGTGGCAGCACCAGGATTTGATCTTGGGCAGTCTTGCTCCAGAGCCCCTTGTCTTAACCACCCTACTTTACTGCCTCCTAAACAAAAAACATTAATACAAATCTGCTTTATTGCCCTGTAGACAGAAAACATTACAGTGGCTTCAAGAACAATTGGTTTAATCTAAAAAGTTTATTACAGGCATGCTTTTTGGTAAATGGTGGTTTGTGCTGTAGTCAGACAGAAGAGATTTTTCTGCTCCTTTTGTTTCTCTCTTTGCTCCTTTTATTATTTATATTGCTAAAATAGCTGCCTTACTACCATAATGTGATTCTGTTTTTCATGGAAAATATTGCACTACCACCAAGTTATCCATAACACCACAACTTCTTGACAGGTTGGTCATTTCTGACACTTGTGTATGTCTCAGAATGTCAGTCCCAAAGCCCCTTGCTGCTGCTGCCTCACATACAACAGCAACAGCAGATTTACCTGAGGGTGGGTCTCTGCTACTTACCAGCTATGGAACCTGTTCTTTAGTTTTTTGTTTTTTTTTTTGGATGGAGTCTGCTCTGTTTCCCAGGCTGAAGTGCAGTGGCGCGATCTCGGCTCACTGCAACCTCTGCCTCCTGGGTTCAAGTGATTCTCCTGCCTCAGCCTCCCACGTAGCTGGGATTATAGGCATGCACCACCACAGCTGGCTGATTTTTGTATTTTTAGTAGAGATGGGGTTTCACCATGTTGACCAATCTGGTCTCAAACTCCTGACCGCAGGTGATCCGCCCACCTTGGCCTCCCAAAGTGCTGGGATTACAGAAATGAGCCACCGTGCCCAGCCCCAGCTTTGGAAACTTGGGCAAATCATTGAAATTGTCTTCACCTCAGTTCTTCATCAGACAAACAAGGACAATAAAATCTTCATGAGAGCGTTATTGTAAGGTTCAGAGATGATGTAGGGAAAGTAACTAGCACAGCCTCTGGCACACAGTAGGTGCTGAATTAATAGTAGTTGTTATTATTCTCTTAGCAATTCATGCAAGCATTGCTGCGCAAGAATTATCAACATAGAGCTGTTCTTAAAGATCTGCCACTCACTGAGCCTCCTGGTACTGTAGTTTTTTTGTTGTGCTGTTGTTAAAACTGTTTCAATTATAAATCTCACAGATTCTTGTGCCCCATTAATCAGTGAAAGGACATAGTGTCTTTATGGATTTGCATATTATTGCTTTAGATCCCAGTCACTCCAGAGAATTTGCCGTGAGGCAGCTGGTCATTTCACCTTCCTTGGTTAGTCCCACAGCTGTCAAATAGATAGAACAATGACATCATTGATTTGGGATGTTTCTTGCAAGTAAAGAATAATAAATTAAAATTTTCCTATCACTCTCCTAATGCAAAGATGCAAAGTTGTCTATAAATGTGTCTCATAGGTCCTTAATACTTTTTTTTTTTCTTTTGAGATGGAATCTCACTCTGTCACCCAGGCTGGAGTACAGTGATGTGATCTGGGCTCACTGCAACCTCTGCCTCCTGGGTTCAAGTGATTCTCCTGCCTCAGCCACCCAGGTAGCTGGAATTACAGGCATGTGCCACCATGACCCAGCTAATTTTTGTATTTTTAGTAGAGATGGGGTTTCACCATGTTGGCCAGGCTGGTCTCAAACTCCTGACCTCAGGTGATCCACCTGCCTCTGCCTCCCAAAGTGTTAGGATTACAGGCGTGAGCCACCGCACCTGGCCAGGTCCTTAATACTCTGAACAATTCAGGGCAGATTGTACAAATCGATCTTTGTCAATGAGGAATTATTATGATTTGGGTTGTTGCAATACCTAAAAGGAAAAAGACAACAAGTTATTGATACTATGATCAATTTTAAGATTAAGCAGTGTCGAACAAAATAATCTTGCATTTGGAGGAGTCTTGAAGATCTCCCCATTTTCCTCTCTTCTTCCACCTCCTCCTACTTGATATTTAGATTCCTTTATAAAGAATGACAAAATGTCATTCAGCCTCTGCTTCACCCCCACCATGCAGCTCATGAAGACAAGACAGCTTGCAATTACCAATCTCTAGTTGGCCAATACTGTTCATAAATTCAGATTCTATTGTCTTTTTTAAAATTAAGCATTTCAGTGGCATATTGTGCTGTTCAGCCCATTAAATGCACATCACTATTCTTATTTCATTGAACAGCATTAGTTATGAAGGTAAGGCTACTAAATTAGAATTGTAGAGACCTGGGGACCTGGGCTGTAGTTGGAGTTGTGTCACTAGTACAGACAAGTCAACCACAGCAAGCTCCAGTTTATTCGATTGTGAAATGCTGGCTCTCTGTCTGACCTGCCCAGCTGCAACCTCCCTGCTCAGCAGACAAGCAGGCCCCAACTTACAAATGGATCCTGTTCCAAAAGACCATGGAAGCTTGTTACTTGGAACTCAGAAACTATTTTCCCATTGGAACAACATTATAAATGACGGTTGGGATCTCAGGTTTGTCCACAGCAATCTACTTCATTCATAAAGGTAGTTAAATTATGATATCATTCCAAGGGTAAGAGGGATGAAAAAGAATTTCTTTTTCCTTTTCTGGATGCAAGTCAACACTAGACAAAACTTTGAAATACGTGCTGTTTACCTTGGCACCTTCCCACTTCCATTCCTTTTCCTCTCTTCCATCTTCTTAATGTCCTTTAGGGACCCAAAGGATCCAACCCACACCTGTTTCACTCTACAAAGTTACTAACTTTCTCTATCCTCTCCATTTCCACCCTACCATTCTCCTACTGCTCCTCCACCCCCATCTTCCATCTCTAACCCCGCTGGTCTTTGCCCTACCCCCACCTTGTCCTCCCATCAAACTTCCACTCCTTCAGTGAAGCTGTCCTCAGCTAGATTAGGGAGAAGGAAATCTGATTTAAATGATCTGTAAATACCTAAGCTTAATAAGAGCTGACATTCACATAGTGCTTCCTGTGTGCCTGGCACTATTTTAAGCATGTATCAACTCTCTAGATTCTCAACAACCCTGTGAGAGAGGTGCTATTATCTGCATACCACAAATGAGGAAACTGAGGCACAGAGAGGTTAAGTGACTTGTCCAAGGTCATAACGCTATAGTCAGTGGTAGAGGTGGTATTTGAATCCATGCAGTCTTATACTGAAGCCTGTGATCTTATGCTCATTTTAAAGAAGTCTATTTTCTTCTTTAAAATGAATGCTTAACCCAACTGAGTCTCCACATCTTAAGCAGCATAACAGAGAAGTGAACAACATTTAAGTAGTGTCAGAGAAGATATTCTGGGACAGGCAGGCACAAGGCCAGAGTGAAAAGTGAGAATGAGGCCGGGCATGGTGGCTCACGCCTGTAATCTCAGCACTTTGGGAGGTCGAGGCGGGCTGATCACGAGGTCAGGAGTTTGAGACCAGCCTGGCCAACATGGTGAAACCCCATCTCTACTAAAAATACAAAAAAGTTAGCCAGGTGTGGTGGCAGGTGCCTGTAATCTCAGCTACTCAGGAGGCTGAGGCAGGAGAATCACTTGAACCTGGGAAGGCGGAGGTTGCAATGAACCGAGATCGCGCCACTGCACTCCAGCCTGGGCAACAAGGGTGAGACGCCGTCTCAAAAAAGGAAAAAAAAAGAAAAAAAAATAAGAATGCTTTTCAGGGCTCAAGTAGGTGATGAAAACGAATAAATGGTGGCTTTACTATTGGTGGCTTAGATTGGATTCTTTCCTCATAGGCACAACCTATAGGAATGTTCTTCCCATCCACAGAAAAAAAGTTATCTCCTATGTTTCTTGACTCTCTCATTCTACCTTTCTCTTCCCAGTTTTGAAATAGATACAAGAAAAGGTTGACATTTCTCATAAAAGACCTATAAGACTGGCAGCAGTGTCAGTGCCAATAGTAACTGGAAATCAGCTCGGGTGCCTTGGTGTGCTGAGGCTCTCTGTGGCAACCAGACAGCATGTATCCTCTCTAGAGAGACAAAAGCTTCTCAGACCCAGGTGTTTTTTAGTAGGCAGGCAAGCAGACAGTTCCACTCCAGAGCCTGGGCTCTTAACTGCTGTGTTATCCTGCCTGGGTTCAAGTCACACTTGGACAATGTTTTTAACATACTTCATTGTAAATGTATTGACTTTCACAGTTAATTGTTACAGCTGTAAACAAATTAGAAAGATGTCTGTACTTATCAGAACTCCTTCAGTTGCAAGTGCCATGAACCAATTCAAACTATCTGTAAAACACACATGTGTATTGGGATGTAAGGACACAATGTCAGACATGAACTAAATCTAGGGACCCAAGCAATATAATTAAGCCCCCTCTTTCCATCTTTCAGATCTTCTGTTGGTGTGTTGACCTCATCTATTTCTACAGATGAGAAGATAGCACCCCAGATACACATCCTTTCAGCCCATAAATCTCAAAATGAGGACAGGCTTCCACCCTAGCTCCAGCTGAAAAGTACCAGTGAAGGGCTTTGATTGGCTTATTTGGGGTTGTGTGTCCACCCCTGAGCCAATCACTTGACATGAGGAGCTGGATTTCTTTGATTAGCCAGGTCTAGTTTATTTATTTGTCACCATGATGTGGGGAGTAGATGGCAGAGTACTGTGACTGATAACCCCGCCATGCTCTAATAAAGTTGGATGGCTCTGGGCAATCAAAACTATAGCTGTCTCCTGTAATGTTCAATGTTATCTCCAGCTTGAAAATTAGGGAAATTAAAGAGACAAATAATAGCTTACATTGGATAACTCAAAAAGCCAAAACCAGCTTTAGGATAAACACTTTGTGTACTTAGCATATGCCTTATTGGCTATGACAAATGTCTAAATAAAAAGTGAAAAATTCATTCAATCATAAAGATGTTTCAAGATATTAATTTTGGTGTCTTACAAATATATAGGTAATTGACTGACTCTTTTTTTAAAATCTGGTTGTTTTAATACTATATAAACCCAACTTATGCCATTCAGAATCTAGAACATGTAACCCTGAATCATAATTACATAATTAAAAAAACATTGGATTTTAATAGGCAATTTATTGTCTTGCCATATCATGTTTCCACTCGACAAGCTAGAGCTAAACCAGAGAACTAATATAAGATAGAAAGGAGAAATTGCATTGCCATTACATTTCCATAATAGAGTTGAACAAAGAACTAAAATCAAGATATGCTTTATTTAAAAATTTGAAAATCATTGAAGTCTTTGTAAGTCTTTGCTATAATTTTCCACCACATTTAATTGGTATTTTATACAATGAAATACAAAAATGTCAACGGAATTTTCTCTTCAAAGTTAATGCCTTGTCTGTTTCTCTTTCATCATATTCATTATCAATAGAGTGTGTTAAATCTCCAAATTCTCAGTTGTAATATGCTACGCAAAAGTAAAATAAACATTTAATTTTATATTGTTAAGTCAGATTTATTTCTCTACTTGCTAACAAAATAAATTTATTGAAGTTATACCATAAGCCAGGCCTTCATGCTAAGCATTGTTCACATATAACTCTTTTAATCCTCACCACAATCTTAAGAGAAAGAGACCATTTTACAGGTGAGGAAATAGGCACTGATGTAATCCTTAAAACAATCATCTGGGGTAGATAACATTTTAGTCCTCTACACTGATGAGAAAACTAAGGCTCAGAGTGGTTATGAAAATTACCCAAGTTCACAGAGCTAATAAGGGATAAAACTGAGATTTGAACTCAGGCAGTCTGGGTTCAAATCTCAGTTTTGGCCGGACATGGCGGCTCACGCCTGTAATCCCAGCACTTTGGGAGGCTGAGGTGGGTGGATCACTTGATGTCAGGAGTTTGAGACCAGCCTGGCCAACATGGTGAAACCCCATCTCTACTAACAATACAAAAATTAGCCTGGCGTGGTGGTGCGCTCCTGAAATCCCAGCTACTTGGGAGGCTGAGACAGGAGAATCACTTGAATCCAGGAGGCAGAGGTTGCAGTGAGCTGAGATTGCACCACTGCACTCCAGCCTGGACAACACAGTGAGACTCTGCCTCAAAAAAAAAAAAAAAAAAATCTCGGTTTTATCCCTTATTAGCTCTGGTTTTGTGCTTACACTCTTAATCACTATTGTTTTACCTCTTCCAATTACTTAATAGTATATATAATATCAAATATACAACCTATAACCGATGGTAGTTAATGCTTAACCATAAAACATGTGTTAAACCTTGTTTTAGGATCCCCTTGGTCAAATTCTTCTCTATAGCTCTGTAGTTACCATAGCACCACTCTTCCCATATTCCCTTTTTGGAAAAAAAAAAAAAGTGGAAATAACTAATAGTAACAATTATTGTTTTCAAGTAAAATATGCCAAGCTCTGTGTGTGCTTTTCTCAAAAAGATGAATTTCACAGTATTGCAATAATACAACATGGAATGCTTACATGTGCCTGTGGAAAAACTCTATGACCCAACTTGTGTCAGTTTCTTGTTTAATACTACAATAAAGAGCAGAGAAGGATCTGCTTATTAGGTCATTTGGACCCACCTCCAAATAGAATTAAGACTGGGACCTCTCCATAACGAATCATTTTTGCACCAAAAAGAAGGTCTCACTCCCTCTGCCTTTGAAGCAGCTGTTTGTGGGCAAAAATTCTCGTGTCTTGCGTAAGTCCCATTCCAAAAAGTAAATGTGACACATCCAGGCTTGCTTGCATATATAAAACTGAGGGGTGGTGGAGGGGAGGGAGACAGGGAGAAAAAGTATCACAGGCAGCAGCTAAAATCTTTGCGACTTTGTAGAATCTGTTTAGACTTCTCTTGTGACAAGATTGCAGCCTGAAAGGCCCCAAGTGGAATGACAATTTTGTTCCAGGGAGGCCTCCTTAAGGATTAATCAAAGCACCTTAAATCCGTGGGTCTTCCTACCTTTTAATGTTTTACCTATATTTCTGTTAAAAGTGAAGTTTGAAGTTAGAAACAGTGTTGGTTTCATGTTGGGATGGTATAAATTCAGAACATTCGAAGCAGTACAGGTAAATAATTCTTATTCTTTTAAATGAAACTATAATATTTTAAAGTATAAAATTTTAAAAGCATTTAATAAAACTAGTAAAAATTGTATGTGATTTATTTTAAAATTGGCATGATTTGTTTGATAAGTGGACCAATATACTTCAAATAGCATATAACCATATCCAAATATATATCAAATATGATATATTCAAGGCATATCATAAAAGTATTCTAATTTTGGTTGTCACCTGATTTTAGTTTATAAAATATTTAATATATGTTCTCTTTTATTAGCAAGAAGTAAACTTATTTAATTATGATGAAAACTGTATATGTCAACTTAAATATGTGCAAGAGAACACATTTTTCAAAATTCTTATATAATATGCATAAGCTAAAAGGTTAAAGATCACTGCTCTACAGAATAAATTCCTGACTTTCAAAACCCTTCATAATCTGACCCCCTACTACCTCTTCAATTTTGGTCTTTTTCACATGTTTATGTGAGGTTTTAAAAAATCTTAGGTAAGATAAATGAAAATTTAAAAAATCATATTTACACATCTAGTGTAACTGCAGAACAGCAAAGTGAAAGAGATCTCAAAAAAAGACAGGGGGTGGGACACATTATCTTCAAAGGAATGAAAATTAGACTAAACAGCACCAGTGAAAGTCAGAAGGTGGTAAATCATATCTTCACTGGGTTGAGAGAAAATAATCTTCAACCTAAAATTGTATAGCCAGCAAAAAATCTTTCCAGAATTTGAGTTTGCCAATTTACTGAAGAAAATTCTAAAGAATATATTTCAAGCAAAAGTAACATAATTTCAAATGGAAAGTCTGAGATGCAAGAAGAAACGAGCAAAAACATGGTAAACATGTGAGTAAACATAAATCTAAACTAGATGAAACTATAACAATAAACTAGATGAATACCCTGAACAATGAACATGCCAAGAAATAGAATGTTCAAATGTTCTTATGTTAAGAGGGAAATAAAGGTATTGATAAATGTTAGAATTTGATAAATCAAGTAGGCAGACTAAAATGTCTTAGTCACTAAAAGAATAAGATTAGAGTGTATAACTTCCTAATTATTATAAGAAAAAACAGATGGGAGGAGAAAGATATATTCAATCAGTCTAAAAAAAGACAAGAAAAGATAGAAAAAAACACAGTGGAAGAAAAAACAAGACAAATAACACAAAATAAGATGGTAGAAATAAGCCAAAGATAGCCACAATTAATGCAATTAATATATATTATAATTATATAGTAGTAACCTATATTATGCCAGATAACACAATATATTTATTCATTCTCTTCATATAGTCCAACTAAATTACTAATAAATATCAAGGAGATAACTAGTAAAAACTCACCCATTTGAAAATTAACAAACACATTTTGAAATAGCTCAGAGAGCAAAGACAATAATGAAAACGAGAAAATATTTGTAATTGAATCATAATGAAAATACTGCAGTAGTACTCAGACAAAAGAAGAAAGTTTGAAAGTTAATGAGCCAAACACCCAGCTAAAGCAGCACAGATCCAAAGAAAGTAGAAAAAGGAAATAATTCAGTTAAGAAAACAGAAACTAATGGGAAAAATACATTAGATAAAATCAACAAAGTCAAAGTTTTCTGAAAAGATGAGTAAAATGGACAGAATTCTGGTAGCTTATCAAGAAAAAGAAAAGAGAACATCAATAAACAATACTGGGAATGAAAAAGGGGCCATGTTGTAGATATTGCAGACACTATAAAGGTGAGAGAATACCCTGAACAATGAACATGCCAAGAGATTTGAAAACTTCAGTAAAATGGAAACATTTCTTGGAGAGTATAACTTAAAACTTCCTCAAGAAGATACAAGAAAACTAAGTCTACAATTTTAAAAAATAAATACTTAGAAATCTTCCAACTAAACCAAACCAAAGCAAACATACCATCACCACTACCTCCACCAGTTTTGCTGCCATTTCTACCAAACATTCAAGGAACACATCATTCCAATATTTAAAAACTTATTCTAGGCTTGCCATGGTGGCTCACACCTGTAATACCAGCACTTTGGGAGGCCAAGGTGGGCAGATCACAAGGTCAGGAGTTGGAGACCAGTCTGGCCAATATGGTGAAACTCCATCTGTACTAAAAAATGCAAAAATTTGCTGGGCATGGTGACGCATGCCTGTAATCCCAGCTACTTGGGAGGCTGAGGCAGGAGAATTGCTGGAACCCAGGAGGTGGAGGTTGCAGTGAGCCAACATCATGCCAATGCACTCCAGCTTGGGCGACAGAGTGAGACTCCTTTAAAACAAAAACAAAACTTATTCTAGGTTACAGCAAAGGAGAGAATAATTTATGATGTCTGGCTAACATAACCTTGGAATCAAAACTAGTAAGGACAGAACAAGAAACAAAAAGCTCAGTCTCAATTATGAACACAGTGGCAAAAATATAATACTAAACAAATTATTCATAACTGACTTCAGCAGGTTGAATTTATCCCTGAAATATAAGATACCTTAACATTAGAAAATTGATTAATATAATTCACCACACCAACAGAAAAAATGGGAATAATCTCATGATTATTCTAAAAAATAAAGAAAAAGATTTGGATAAAATTCAATGTTCATCCATGATCATAATTTCAGCAAGTCAAGAAAAGACAGGCTATGTTATCGTTTAGAAAAACATGTGAAGTATTTTATTTCTCCTCACATCAAAAGGTTCACTCTATTTCTGTTCCCCTTGAAAGTGAGCTTTCCTAGTGATTTGCTTTGACCAACAGAATACAATGGAAGTTACCTGTGTGATTTCTGAGTCTAGGCTTTGAGAGGTCTGTGGCTTCAATTCTACTTAGAAGCCCTAAACTGGCCAGGTGCAGTGGCTCACGCCTGTAATCCCAACACTTTGGGAGGCCAAGGCGGGTGGATCACTTGAGGTCAGAAGTTCGAGACCAGCCTGGCCAACATGGTGAAACTCCATCTCTACTAAAAAATACAAAAATTAGCCAGGTGTGGTGGTGGGCACCTGTAATCCCAGCTACTCGGGAGGCTGAGGCAGGAGCATCGCTTGAACTTGGGAGGTGGAGGCTGCAGTGAGCCGAAATCATGCCATTGCATTCCAGCCTGGGTGACAGAGCAAGACCTCACCTCAAAAAAAAAAAAAAAAAAAAAAAGCATAAAAAATAAAGCTCATGACATCCTCATCTCAGACTCCTAGCCTGCAGAACTGTGAGAAATAAATGTCTATTGTTTAAGCCAAAAAAAAGCTTACAAATAAATGTAACAAGAGAAGTGTGTAATATATATCAAAAATTGTCTTTAAGTTTATTGAAATAATTAAAGATGGCCTATAAAAATGGAAAGACATACTATTTTATGTTTTAGAAGTCCCAATTTCATAAGCATGTAAGTTCTACCCAAATTGTTCTAAAAATTCAATGTAATTTCAATCAAAATGACAACACAGGGGTTTTTTTGTTTTGGAATTTAATAAGCTAATTTAAAAATATATATACAGGAACAAGTGGCCAAGAATAGTCTGAAGAAAAACATAGTTGGAGGTAGGGCAGGGTAACTGCCTTATAAGATAGCAAGACTTATTATGAAGCTGAAGTAATTAGGAGTGTGGTGTTAGTTTAGGAATAGAAAAATTGGCCAATAAAATAGAATAAAGAACCTATAAACAGACCCACATAGATGTGAAAAACTGAATTATGTCAGCACTGTCAGTGCAGGTCATGGGAAATCAATAAGTGGTACTGGGACAATTGTTTACCCATAAGGGAATAATTAATTTGGACCTCTACCTCATACCGTATCCCACCCCCCTAATCAATTCCAGGTGGATTATATACTTAAAAGTAAAAGGCAAAACTATACAACTTATAGAAAATAATATAGGATAGGCTAGGCGCAGTGGCTCACACCATTAATCCCATCACTTTGGGAGGCTGAGGTGGATGGATCACTTGAGGTCGGGAGTTCAAAACCAGCCTGGCTAACATGGCGAAAAGTCATCTCTACTTAAAATACAAAAATCAGCCGGGAGTGGGGCGAATGCCTGTAATCCCAGCTACTCGGGAGGCTGAGACAGGAGAATCGCTTGAACCCAGGAGGCGGAGGTTGCAGTGAGCCGAGATCATGCCATTGCACTCCAGCCTGGGTGACAGAGTGAGACTCTGTCTCAAAAAATAAATAAATATATAAATAAGTAATGTCTTCACAATCTCAGTGTAGGGAAGAATTTCTTGAACCAGACTTTAAAATCACAAACTCAAAAGAAAAAATTAATATTTTTAATTATATATATATTTGAAACCCTGGTCATTAAAGACGACCCACAAACTTGGAGAACAAATCTGTAAAACATAACGGCAAATAATTTATAATCAGAATGTAAACAACTCTTACAAAGCTTGATATAAAAAAGGGAAAAACATTAGAATAGGAACTTCACAGAAGGAACCTGAATGCTCAGTAAAAACATGAAAAGATGCTTAACTTTATTAGTAATCAGGAAGATGAAAGTTAAGATTACAATGTGACACTGCTATGAAACCAGTTTGACTAAAACTAAAAACATAATAATATCAAGTGTGGACAAGTATATTGAGCAACAGAAAGAAACTCTCATAAACAACCAATAAGCATGCAAATTGGGACAATAATTTTAGAAAACTATTAGTGTTATCTAATAAGGTTGAAGAGGCATGTATCTTATAACCTAGCAATTCCACTGCTAGATAAATATTAATGCCTTAGAGAAACTTACACATGTGTACTAGGAGACACACGCAAGAAAGATCAGAGTGGTATGATTTGCAAAAGCCAAAACCAAGAAACAACCTAAGTATTTATCAATAGTAAAATGGATAAATCAACAGTGGTATATTTCATACAACAAAATACCATACAGTGGTGAAAATCAATGAATTACAAATATATGCATGAACCTGAGGAACATAATTTTGGTAAAAGAGCAAGTCACAGATGAATACCCAATGCATGATCTCATTTGTAGAAAGTTCAAATACATGCAAAAGTAAACAATGTAGTGTTTAGGGATTAAAAACTATAAAGGAAAGTAAAGGAATGTTATTTACAAAATTCAGGACAGTCCTTGTCTCTGTGGGAGAAAGGAAGAGGAAGCATAGGGAGGGGTTCACAGGTTAAATTTGATTTTTTAAACTTGAAGGTTGAAGGTTAGGTGAAGGATAACTCTATCTTGTCTGTCAATCTATCTATCATTTTTGTTTTTTGAGATGGAGTCTGGCTCTGTCGCCCAGGCTGGAGTGCAGTGGCTCACAATCTCAGCTCACTGCAACCTCCGCCTCCTGGATTCAAGCGATTCTCCTATCTCAGCCTCCCAAGTAGCCGGGATTACAGGCATGCATCACCATGCCCGGCTAATTTTTGTATTTTTAGTGAAGACAGGGTTTCACCATGTTGGCCAGGCTTGTCTTGAATTCCTGACCTTAGGTGATCCATCTGCCTTGCCTTCCAAAGTGTTAATATTACAGCCGTGAGCCACTGCGCCCAGCCCAATCTACCAATCTATCTTATCTACCTAGTCTATCAATCTATCTAATCTATCTATCATCTATCTATCTATCTATCTATCTATCTATCTATCTATCTATCATCTATCTATCTATCCCTTTTACATAGTTAGTATTCTCTTCAATCCACTCAATATTTATTAAAGATTTAGTCAAGTGTCCAAAAATACCCTCACATTTAATCAGGATGACCTCAGGTCATCCTCAGTTGCATCAGGTCATCCTGATTAAACAAACCTCCATGTTTGCAACTAACAAAGCCTAAACTAACCAGTTGTGGTGGACTTTGCAAAAAGAAGGTCTTGGAAAGAGAATGATCTGATTTGCTTAGCCTCCCTAAAAGGAATGCAGCCAGATTTGGTGGTATGTGCCTGTAGTCCCAGCTACTCAGAATGCTGAGTTAAGAGGATCCCTTGAGACCTGGAGTTCAAAGTGTAGTGCACTATAATGGCACCTGTGAATAGTCACTACTGTCCAACCTGGGCAACATAGTGAGACCCCATGTCTTAAAAAAAAAATAAACAGGTTGGGAGCGAAGGCTCATGCCTGTGTTCCCAGCACTTGTGGGCCAAGGTAGGTTGATTGCTTGAGCCCAGGAGTTTGAGGCCAGCCTGGGCAATATGGCAAACCCCATCTTTACAAAAAATACAAAAATTAACTGGGTGTGGTGGCACATGCCTGCAGTCTCAGCTACTCTGGAAGCTGAAGTGGGAGGATCCTTGAGCATGGGAGGCAGAGGTTGCAATGAACTGAGATCCTGCCACTGCACTCCAGCCTAGGTGACAGACTGAGACCCTGTCTCAAAAAATAAACAAATAGGCTGGGCGCAGAGGCTCATGCCTGTAATCCCAGCACTTTGGGAGGCCGAGGCGGGCAGATCACTTGAGGCCAGGAGTTCAAGACCAGCCTGGCTAACATGGCAAAATCCTGTTTCTACTAAAAATACAAAAATTAGCCAGCCATGGCAGCGTACTCTTACAATCCCAGCTACTTGGGAGGCTGAGGCATGATCAGGAGGCTAAGCTGGGCGTATGACTCACATCTGTAATCCCAGCACTTTGGGAGGCCGAGACGGGTGGATCACTTGAGGTCAGGAGTTCGAGACTAGCCTGGCCAAAATGGTGGAACCCTGTCTCTACTAAAAATACAAAAATTAGCTGGGCGTGGTGGCAGGCACCTGTAATCCCAGCTACTTGAGAGGCTGAGATAGGGGAATCGCTTGAGCCTGGGAGGCGGAGGTTGCAGTGAGCTGAGATTGCACCATTGCACTCCTGGGCAACACAGCAAGACTCCATCTCAAAAAAAACGAAAGGAAAGTAGAAGAGAGGAGAGGAGAGGAGAGGAGAGGAGAGGAAAGGAGAGGAGAGGAAAGGAGTCTGAATCTGAGGCAGGAGAATCGTTCGAGCTCGAGAGGCAGAGCTTACAGTGGAGCCAAGATCATGTCACTGCACTCCAGCCTGGGAGACAGAGGGGAAACTGTCTCAAATATAAATAAAAATAAATAAATAAATAAATACTAATTAAAAAATAAACCAAACAAATCAAAGAAATGCAGAGAGCAAGAATTTGGCAGTGTCTGTCAAATATCACCACGCACACACCATTTTATATTCTACTCCCTTATACCCTCTACCTCATTCCATTCATATTAATTTGCATTTTCAATATTTTTCACTTCTCCCTATTTTGAGTGGGTTCCCAGTTTCTCTCAGTGGGAGAAAGTACATCTTCCATTGCTTTCCTGGGACTGGGGATTTTTCCCAGGCAAAATTTACCAGCAATAGAGTCAAAGCCTCCTCTTGGGTTTTGTAAAAATCTCAAGGCCCTTGAAGAGAATTATGAAGAGTGTCCTGGAGGAAAGAGAAGAGGGCAAATACTTTTTTTCTTTCTTTCTTTCTTTCTTTTTTTTTTTTTAACTTTTGGAGAGAAATGGTAATTCTCTCCAGAAATTCCCCTGGATGGAGAAAGGGGGAGCCACAGGGAATCTCACACTGCTCAGCAGCAGTTTCCGGGAAGCATCAGCAGAGTCTGGCTGCATGTTGTATCTAAGGGCTAGGATCTCAGCACCAGGGGCCCAGTCTCAGCAAAGATTCCTGGACCTGAGCACTGGGTGTGTGGAAGGAGAATGCTGCTGGCTTTTAAGGGACTATAGGCTGGGTCCATGACCTCATTGCCATTCTCAATTTATAGAGACAGAATTGAAAGCTAATTCAGTTTTCTAGCTTGGCTGATCCAAAAAAAAAAAAAAAAATTAAATTATTGATGATTGGGGTATACAAAATACTTAACTTTTCACACAAATATATTCATAGTTTGTAATACTACAATACAAATACATAGGTTCTAATAAGTTCTACTCTCCCTCATTCTCATCAAGAAAAAAAAATTGTGACATGTTTATAATTGTATGTATTGGATAATTGTATGTATTGCATAATTTCTTCCTGACAGGAGAAAACTTGCAATTTGAATAGGCATTCAAGATTACTAAAATTTCTACTTACAACATTACATATGTGAAGGCTAGAAGGGTTTCCCACAGATTAGCTTCTGACTCTACATTTCAAACCTTCTTTCTCTTTCGTTCCACTTACCTTCAATACTACAGGACATGTTCATGTTGCAATCTGGCTTTTTGACCATTGAGACCCTTGGGTCTCAATACCAGGTAAGCTGTCTCAGTGGCAGTAGAAGCACTCCCCAAAGGCATTCTGACATGGCGAAGTCAGCCCTCTAAACCCCAACATACTGTAGCTCCAACTCAACTTCTCATTTGCCAGATCCCCAAAATGCCTGTGAGATACTCCAATGCCACCCTACTCAAGAGGAAGTGTGACCGAGGAAGTCAGCGCACAAAGAGATAGTAGTCTTAACCAACTGCATGTAAAATATCTTACTTTTGCAAATCTTACAAAAAGTATGAATGTATCAACATATTACCAAGGCCCCTCCAACAGCCTTGAAAGGGCCCTTGTAAGTGAGGGCCATGAAACTTAAGCTTTAATGGCCCAGTAAATCTGCTAGTGGGCTTGTAAATGTTCACTGAATGAGTAAATGAATCAAATGTGAAGCACCTGCAGCCTAGAACTTTTTGTAAAGTAGAAATTGTTCATCTTATCCTATCTATCAGGGCCTGGATATGATGTCTTTTACTAATTCCATGCTCCTCAAATCTTCTGAATAAAAAAAATTTCCCCAGGTACTTTGATATAGGAAAGGTGGTGCCTAGACAGCAGGCCCGAGCATCCTGGTTGTGAAGAAAGTACATCTCCCATTGCAAATAGATAAGATGTCAATCTGGATTGAGTATCAGTCTATCAGGAGTTTGGGAGTTCGGTTTGTGCAGTTGGATCCTGAAAAAGTGACACTTCTGAGTGTCCCGACAAAACTGAGTTTCAGAATTTACCAAGCCAATGTGCCTACATGGAAATGCGGCACCCAGTGTACTGCCACCCGAAAAGCCAAGTCACTGCAGCTAGGTTGGCCTTTCGTAGGGAGATGCATCTAACTCAACAAGCATACGGCAAAACTGCCACTGTGAAGACTCAAAATAATGTTCAAATTGGGTGAGAATTATAGATTAACTGGATCTTATACAGGTGACGTTAAAAAGGAGGGGGTTGCTCTTTTGCCACTGCCTTTCCATACTTTAAAAATAATTAATGCTTGGCCGGGTGCGGTGGCTTATGCCTGTAATCCCAGCACTTTGGGAGGCCGACACCAGCAGATCACTTGAGGACTGGAGTTAGAGACCAGTCTGACCAGCATGGTGAAACTCCTTTACTAAAAAAACTACAAACAAACAAAAAAAATTAGCTGAGTGTGGTGGAGCATGCCTCTGTAATCCCAGCTACTCCAGAGGCTGAGGCAGGAGAATTGCTCGAACCCGGGAGGCAGAGGTTGCAGTGAACTAAGATTGCATTCCAGCCTGGGTGACAGAGTGAGATGAGACCCCATCTCAAAATAAATAAGTAAATACATACATACATACATACATACATACATAATGCTGTTTTTTCTTTTCTTTTTTGAGACAGAGTCTCACTCTGTCATCCAGGCTGGAGTGCAGTGGCGTGATCTCGGCTCACTGCAACCTCCACTTCCCGGGTTCAAACAATTTTCCTGCCTCAGCCTCCCAAGTAGCTAGGACTACAGATGCCCACCACCATGCCCGGCTAAATTTTGTATTTTTAGTAGAGATGGGGTTTTGCCATGTTGGCCAGGCTGGTCTCGAACTCCTGATCTCAGGTGATCCACCCACCCCGGCCTCCCAAAGTGTTGGGATTACAGGGTGCACTGCGCCCAGCCCATAATTCTGTTTTCATAATAACTACAAATTATTTTAAAAATCTACTTGCCAGTGTGTGGGGCCAGAATTTTTTTTTCTTTTCTTTTCTTTTTTTCCAGCTATGGGACAGCAGTTCTTAAACCCGCTAGGAGAAAACAGAAGAATAGAAACCCCTAAGCAGTTGCTTTAAAACTGCACAGGGACGCATCAGCTATTGTTTCGAGATCATGGTCAAATTCTTCACTCCTTCAAGCTTTAAGTGCTTTTGGGGAAAGAGAAAAGGACTGTGGTTACATTCACCATTTAACAACAGATCCCATTTTCTTATGGAATTTTTAGAACTGGAAGTTGAGAGATCATTGCATCCAATTCCTTCATTTTACAGACAAGAAACAAAGTACCTAGAGTAAATTACTCCTGCAAGGTCACATGGCTAGTGATAGACATGTGGACTCTGGAATGGGCTTAGGATATTATTTTAGACCCAAGAAATCCAGAATCGACCATCACAGAGCCTGTAAAAGAAGATATATGGTGAGCCAGCTGCTGTCCCAGATTGTTTGCAGAAAGGCACTCAGATCCCCAACACCTCTGCCAAATTAACAGCTGGTAACAGTTGGAAGCAACTGTCAGTTCTAGAATTTTGAGCTTATGAAAATCTTGTAATTAATGATATTAGGGAACCGTTGCTCCTCCTGGTCCCATCCATCATTCATTGGAAGGTGACTGGGACCACCAGCTGTCGCATACAAACTTAATCCTAGCTAGAACAGAAACTGGATTTGGAAGATGATAAAACCAATATCAACCAAGGGCAGATTGGCATTTAGAAGAAAAGTCTGCAGGAGAGCTTAACCTTGTCCTTTGAATGAAGGGATAGGAGAAGAAGAAAAAGAAAGTATGGCAAAATAAGCTAAAAAGGCCCAACTACATATCTCCTGGGGGAAAAAAGTGACAATAAAAGGAAATGATAATGGAATATCTCTGGAAGGATAAGTAAGGAAGGAACTGATAATTTCCTCCCAGGAGGGAAACCAAGTGTTAGGAGTTTGGGCATGGAAAAGACTTCACTGAATTACCTTTCATACATTTAGGCTTTTGAATCATATATTTTTAATCTTTTTTTGTAATGTAACTTTAAAAAAGAAAATAACAAAGGAATATTTGTTAAGATTATAGTGGTTTTAAAACAATCCTTGTGAAGGAAGGATAGGATCAGTTCAATAAAATCCAGACTTAACCTGGCTCTTTTGCAGAGATTCAGAGACAGCATGGCCAAGGGTGTGCTGCCTTAGGCCTGGTGCAGGAACAGCTGGCTTCGACTGGAGCATTACATTCTGATTGAAGGCCAATGCACGTTCCTCATTCTTCTCTAATGTTTCTTGCTGTAATACCTCTCTGAAACTAAATATTTCCTTTTTTGGAGAAGGATTAAATATAGGCAGAATCCTATTTTAACAACTATCATCACACTGTCCAGTTCAATATAACAAAGTTCTTTTCCTAGCCAACAGCCCATACTAGCATGGTTTTGTTTATATTTGTTGGTATGTATAGAGGCAACAGTAAAGGATTTTATACACACACACACACACACACACACGTATATATTTTCTTGAGAAATTATATATATACATACATTTTATGCATGTATGTGTATATATACAGATGAAAATATTTCAGAGACATAGCATTATCAGGACTCAGAACTAACTATAGAGGTGGTGTCAAATAGCATATAAAGTAGTTAATGTGTTATGTAGGATGTAGCAGCAGAGATGAGTGTGTAGCACAGAAAAACACAGCATTCAAGAAGCAGTATAGCATAGCAATTTAAGGCATGGACTCTGGAGTCAGGCTACATATGAATCCCAGCTTTACCACTTGATTAGCAATGCAACTTTTAGCAAGTCATTTTCCCCTTTTGTGACTCAGTGTTAGCATCTGTAAAATGGGGCTAATGATAGCATAAGTCTCAAAGTCTTATTACAAAGATTAAGTTAGTTAATAGATAAGATGTCTGGAATAGTGATTGGTCACATGGTAAGAACTACCATAAATAAGTATTAGCTATTGTCATTCTACAAAGAGAACTTTGATAATGTGGATCATGCCACATTCCCTTTGGCCCCCAGATAGATTTTTTTTTTTTTTTTTTTTTTTTGAGACAGAGTCTTGCTCTGTCACCCAGGCTGGAGGTACAGTGGCGCCGTTTGGGCTCACTGCAACCTCCACCTCCTGGGTTCAAGAAATTCTCCTGCCTCAGCCTCCCAGGTAGCTAGGATTACCGGCACCCGCCATCATGTCCAGCTAATTTTTGTATTTTTAGTAGAGACAGGGTTTCACCATCTTGCTCAGGCTGGTCTCGAACTCCCGACCTCAGGTGATCCATCTACCTCGGCCTCCCAAAGTGCTGGGATTACAGGCATGGGCCACCATGCCCAGCCCCCTAGATAAATATTATCACCCATGTGCGAGGATGTATTTTATCAGAGTCTCATCATGACCTGGGTGAAATAGTCCTCAAGACAATCCACTCCCTTTCTCTTAATTCCATGCTCACCCAGCAGCTGTTTTTATTACTAATCCAGTTTTCCAATTTTCTACCCCTAGGAAAGGGAAGTGTGGTGTTCTGAATGAGATGCAGGTCATCTATCTCCTGCAAAAGGTCATCTCCATTGAAAAATGAAAGCATTGGCATTCTGATTTACATGTCCATCTCATGTTGAGTATTCCACTGAGTCTGCACCTCTGGGAATACACTCATAAAGTCTAGTTTATGGACCTGCCCAAACTGAGGTCCAGAATCTGGATCTTGGTAAAGTTACCAAGGAAATGTCAACCCAGAGGCCTCTTGGGGGTGCATGAGCTGTGTTCTTCCCCAGGAAAGACCTCCGGTGCTCTTACTTCATCATTGATGGCAACCACTCAACATGGTTGCAAAACATGGTGGTTACTTTGCTCAGAAAAATGTTTTTTTTTTAAAACAGTACTTGTGTATAGTAATTATTTTGAAAACCTGCAATTTGTTAAATACATGTGTCAAAATTAAACTAAGCAAGGAGTTGGTAATTCTGTTTCTGAAAGCTAAAGCAGAAACAGAAGGGACTTTGAACTTTTTATAGAAAAGGATATTCTGAAATATCAAAAGTATATTCTGAAATATCCTATTTTCTCCTGCAAGCTCCTGGGTGTTTAGGGTTTGTGTTCCCAAATGATTCGTAAAATAGGTAGTTTTCTGGTGAGAGTTGTTGGAATTGGGGTGATCAAAATTCCAGTACAGTTTCAAGTTCAGACATAATAGCAATACATTGGGATCCAGGCTCATTAGAAAGCCTCTGTGGCCTGCCATGGTCAATCTCATCTACAATAGTAGGTTGTGTTCTGGGAACCTGGTAAGCAGGTCACTGACAAACTGAAGTCTGTCCAAAGGCAGGCAACTCTAGGGAAGAACCATCTCACACATATCAGTCGGGATATTTTCAGTTGCAAGTAACAAAGCACTAGACTCAAACTGGGCTAAGCAAAACAGTATGTTGACTTGTAGTTGGAATCACATAATTCTAAAGTAGAATTGCCTTCAAACAAGGCCTTTCTTCTCATACAAGAAGTACTCAGATTTTCCTCTCCATCTTTCCACCTGCTTTTTGAATATTGGTGCCTTTTTCAGTAGGCTCTTCCCTTCATGGTCCAAGATAAACGTCAACAATTCCCAAGGTTCCATGCATCCTCATCTTCACCCCACACTTTAAAACTATCATTTCTAGTTCACTCCTGAGATTTGTTCTGATTGGACTAGCGTTGATCAAGTGTCCACCCCTTGAACCCATCTCTGTGGCCAGGAAAAAGGAACGATAGCCTAGGTCATATACTCCACCCTTGGAGCAGGGGCAGAGTCAGCTTCTCCAGAACCAGATGGAGCCCCGCTCAGAAATCAGGGGCTATTGGGTCAAGGGAAGAAAACAATAAATGCTGCAAGAGGTAACCAATAAAGGTATGTGCTTGATCATACGAGGAACATTTGAAGGAATAGTGTCCTTAGCTTAAAGATTAATAGACATGAAAAGGACAAGGTAGTTTAAGATTTGAAAGTGTTATTTGGAGGAAGCGTTAGATTTACTGTGTGTAATTCTAGTACTGATGGTTAAGGGGATGCAGATTTTGATTAAATTTAAGTAATTCACCCACAAGGGAAAAAATACATTCATAACAAAAGGGTATATTATGAAACTGGAAAATCTTTCTCCTTCTTTCCCTTTCCTTTCCTGCCTCTCACCTTCCTCCATCTCTACTCTCCAGAGATAGCCTGTGTGAACTGTTTAATGAAAAGAAAACCTTTCTTAAGATTAGAGCTACCCATAAGGACTTGGCTATGTCTTCAAGTATTGATTGCCCCATCATCTCAAGTAGGATATTTTAAAGATTTCTACTTTAGGTGGAATATGGACCAAGTCACTATAAGTAACTATAAGATACTAGTACTCCATTTTTGAGGCAGCATGACTTAAAGACGGGCTGAGACAATTTAAGGGAGAATTCCTGCTTATAAAAAGGTGAGAAAAATTTGAGACATTCAAGAGTAAATATTGTTTGTTGATGGAACAAAAGAACTGTGAAATCCCCTTTCCCTAAAACCAAAGCTATGATGGCAGATGGAATGAGTAACTAGGTAAGGAGGATGAATAACTAGGTAGGAGGATGAATGAAATTGAGATGAGTAGATGTGAAGTTCAGTCCAGTCAAAAAGCACTTGAGGCCAGGTGCGGTGGCTCATACCTGTAATCCCAGCACTTTGGGAGGCTAAGGTGGGCGGATCACTTGAGCTCAGGAGTTTGAGACTAGCCTGGGCAACATGCCAAAACCCTGTCTCTACTAAAAAAAAAAAAAAAAAAAAAAAAAAATTAGCCAGATGTAGTGGCATGTGCCTGTAGTCCCAGCTACTCAGGAGGTTGAGACAGGAGAATCGCTTAAGTGTGGGAGACGGAGGCTGCAGTGAGCCAAGATCGTGCCACTGCACTCCAGCCTGGGTGACAGGAGTGAAACCCTATCTCAAATAAAAAAATAAAAAGTGAAAAATTAAAAAGAAAAAAGCACCTTGAACCAGATCACAGATGCAGGAATGAGCAGAAAACTTAGGAGAGGCAACAACACTCACACAGATGGCCAAGGCCCCTCTGGCCTGTGAAAATGCTGGTTTGACTGAATGTTATTTGGGATCTTTCCTTTACACATGAATAATTAAATGTATCCCATGTATGTTCTGAGCTAAAGTAGAAAGAACAGAAAAACACTTAACCTTTTCAAAATTATTTCACAGCTGAACTTGTTCCAATTGACTCCTGATATGTTAATGAAATAGTAGTGGTTGTCATTTAATGTTTCTAGTGTGATCAGAATCAGAAGCAAACAAAATATTCTGAATTTGCTCTTTCATAGACTGTAAGAGTAATAGAAATGAGATTATGTCTTGTCCAGGCCTAGTAAATAAGTAAATCTTAAATAAATAAATAAATACCATTCATTAGGGTTTGACTCTGTTTCACATTCAATACATCTACCTAGCATTCAACACATCTGATTTAATGAAAACTTCAGAAAACCCTGGGAAGTTATTATTATCTCTATTTCACAGATGAAAAATGAGGCCTGGAAAAGTCAAATAACTTGTTCAAAATCACACAGCTAATAAGTGGTGGAACCAGGCCGGGCACGGTGGCTCATGCCTGTAATCCCAGCAGTTTGGGAGGCTGGGGCTGGTGGATCACCTGAGGTCAGGAGTTCAAGACCAGCCTGGCCAACATGGTGAACCCCGTCTCTGCTAAAAATACAAAAATTAGCCAGGTGTGGCAGTGGGTGCCTGCAATTCCAGCTACTCAGGAGGCTGAGGCAGGAGAATCGCTTGAACCTGGGAGGCGGGTGTTGCAGTGAGCTGAGATCACACCATTGCAATACAGCCTGGATGACAGAGTGAAGCTGCATTTCAAAAAAAAAAAAAAAAAAAGTACTGGAACCAGAATTGGGACCCAGTTCTATCTGACTAAATCCATATCCTTTCCACATCCCCCTGCCTTTATGTATGTGAATGTATAGACAGAGCATGTTCATGACTCTACATGGTCAAATATCATGCATGTGTACAGAGCAATCTCAAAATAGAAGTTTTTAGTTCTTTCTAAAAACAAATTTACCCAGGGGAGAAGATCATCATAAAGACATAAACATGCCTACTGGATTTTCAGAGGCTCCTATAAGTTCTTTAATACTTAGATATCTGGACTGCAAAATAGTCTTATTTTTTTCCTTTTGTTGTGGATTTATTTTTCAAGGAGTTGTATAGCAATGACACATTGGATTGTTATTTCTGAGGCTCGTTTTGAAATATGTATTGAAACCTATGAACTCTGCAGTTCCTGTGGTCACACATTTTTTCTTAATGACTGTTAAATGATGTGTTTTTTTTCAAAAGCTCTAAGAGAGCATGACCTTTACCCAACAGGTTTCAATTTTCAAAAAATATTTCCTTACTTTTACACTAAGCTAGATATTTATTTTCATTTCCCTAGTTTCCCATTCACTTTAGCAGATCTTCATGTGCTCAGCCTCTATGCTAAGGCCTGTGAGGGCTTCAAAAGGAGGACACATGGGTTGGTTAAGTTTTCCAGTATCAGCTCTTCAGAGAGCCTGGCCTTCACCACCCAAGCAGACACCCTCCCCCATGCCCACCCTCAACATTCTCTGAATAAGGTACGCTTTTCATCTCTTCATTTCTTCTCACAATCTGTAATTGTTTCATTTATCTACTTGTTTATTAACTGTTGTCCCCACATAAATTTTGCTTTTTTTTTTTTTTGACGCAGTCTCGCTCTGTTGCCCAGGCTGGTGTGCAGTGGTGTGATCTCGGCTTCCTGCAACCTCTGTCTCCCAGGTTCAAGCAGTTCTCCAGCCTCGGCCTCCTGAGTAGCTGGAATTACAGGCATGTGCAACCACATTCAGCTAATTTTTTGTATTTTTAGTAGAGATAGGGTTTCGCCATGTTGGCCAGGCTAGTTTCAAGCTCCCAGCCTCAGGTGATCTACTCTCCTCAGCCTCCCAAAGTGTTGGGATTACAGGCATGAGCCATCATGCCTGGCCGACATGACACAAGTTCTGAGAGGGCAGAGATCTCATCTGTCTTCCTCACTGCTGTGTCCCCCAGCAACTTAGCATAGTATTTGGCACAGAAAGCTCTGAATAAAAATTGCTGACTGACTGAATGAGTAAATGGATGTCTCCAGAACCTAGCAATGCCTACCACATGGTAGGCGCTCCATGAACCTTTTCTCATAATGAATGAAGTCATCAAGAAAGGAGACAGGATTTGACCTGTGATGTGAGGATGTGAGGTAATGATCGTGAAGTTCAGTCCACTCAAAAAGCACCTGAGGCCAGGTGCGGTGGCCTATAGAGGGGCATTCAACCTTTTGTCTGTACAGAACAGGCATTTTTTTTTCTGGCAAATGCTCCTTAAAACCATGTGGGGGCTACTAATCATGAAGTACTTCAGAGGTATGGCACATGCTCAAGTTGAGTTAATCAGTGTTCTTCTTTCTTCTGGGCACATTGACTGGTCTCTAGATAGGCACAAAGTCCCACCCAGGTCATTCAGTGTCTTTTTACCACTCATTTTCAGACTCAAGCAGAAGAAAGATATTCCTTTTTTCTCTAGTCAGAGAGCTGCAAGGATGTGTACCCAAGGCAGCTATGTCTTCAAAGCTGGTCTGAGAGGATGATGCCAACAGGCAGAAATTCAAAGGCAGGGGATGGTAAGCGAGCCCCAATGGCCAAGGGCCAGAGGACTTTTTCAAGGCTTAACTGTTCAGCTTCAAATCTGTGAGTGAATCTTGTGTCTTATCATAAATAACCTCCCTAAAAAACAAAAACTTAAGTGATTAGGTTGAATCTGAGAATCCCAAGTAATACAAATATGGGTAGGTAGACAGGAGTAGGGATGAGCTTTTGGATAAAAGCATGAAGGTTAGATTAAATATGATTTTTAGGAAAGTTCATAATGAAACGCTTAAATGATAGGTGTTTATGACCTTCAGCCAATGTATATTACTGCTATCTCTAGTATGACCCTCATTTATACAGTTAGCTTTTTCCATTAAAATAGGAAATGGAATGTGATGACATGAGGAAATACTTACGATATAAAACTAAGTGGAAAAAGATAAATATGAATACAGATACAGCTAGAGTACAACTATATAGAGGACAATGATGCAGTGAAATTGCACAGACTTAGAGTCATGGATTTTGATTTGAATCCAGTTTCAATTTCCTAGGGTGTGAACTTGAGCATATTAATATCTTTGAGCTTTTGTTTTTCTCATCTGTAAATCAGGGATAATATCTTTGAGGGGGTTTGAGAGATAAAATGAAATATAGTATGTAAAATCCCTAGCGCAGTGCCTGGCATTGAATAGATGTTAGTGTTCCATCCTGTTACAAAATAGTAAAACTTGCTGCCTAGAAAACTAGAAGAAAAAAGTCTAAATGTTAACAGTACTTGTGTTTGGATTCCTCCAACAAACATTTATTCAAGACCAACAATGTACAGGCACTAGGGATAAAACAGTGAAGAAAGTGGACAAAGTCCTTGACCTCATGGAGCCTAAATTCTGGGTAGGGATATAGACAATGAACAAAGACATAAACTAAACAGTGATTCACACATCCTGAAGTGCTAAAGATCAGAAGAACCCAGCATTTGTGTATGTGGAAGTGGTAGTGCAACAAGTTTAAACCACGTGTCCTGAAAAGCCTCACTGAGAAAGTGATATTTGAGCAAAGACTTGAAGATGAAGGATGGTAGCACTATGGATAATTTTTCCTTTTTTCTTATATCTACTTCTCTGATTTTTAAAATGAGCATTTACATTTTATTGTTTTTAATTTTTTATTTTGAAAAATGGTTTAAACTTTTTCTAGCCTTATTAAGGTATAATCGAAAAATAAAAATTGTATACCTCTAACATGTACAATGTGATGATTTTATCCATATAATAAAGATTTGATTATATGTATGTTTTATATGTATACACACACAGTGAAATGATTACCACAATCAAGCTGATTAACATATCCATTACCTCACATTGTCACCTGTGGTGAGAACACTTAAGATCTATGCACACAGCAAATTTCAAGTACACAATAGGTCGGGTGTGGTGGTTCACGCCTGTAATCCTAGCACTTTGGGAGGCTGAGGCGGGAGGATCACTTGAGGTCAGGAGTTTGAGACCAGCCTGGCCAACATGGTGAAACCCCATTTACTAAAAATACAAAAATTAGCTGAATGTGGTGGAGCATGCCTGTAGTCCCAGGTACTCAGGAGGCCGAGGTGGGAGAATCACTTGAGTCTGGGAGGCAGAGGTTACAGTGAGCTGAGTTTGCGCCACTGCACTCCAGCCTGGGTTACAGAGCAAGACTCAGTCTCAAAAAAAAAAAAAAAAGTGTGCAATAGTCACTATGATGTATGTAAATTCCCAGAATTTATTAATCTTAGAACTGAAAGTTTGTACCTTTGGTTAACATCTCTCTCCATAACCCTTCCCCCTCGCCTCAGCCCCTGGCAACCACCATTCTACTCTCTGCTTCTATGAGTTTGACTTGTATAGATTCCACATATAAGTGAGATAATATAGTATTTGTCTTTCTATATCTGGCTTAATTCACTTAGCATAATCTCCTCCAGGTTCAAGCCTGTTATCACAAATCGTGGGATCTTCTTCCTTTTTCATGGCTGAATGATATTCCAATATGTGTGTGTGTGTGTCTCTGTGTGTGTATGTGCACGTGTGTGTGTATGTGCGTGTGTATAACATTTTCTTTATCCATTCATCTGTGGACAGACACTTGGATTATTTCCATATCTTGGCTACTGTGAATACTGCTCAATGAGAATGGGAGTGCAGATACAGGTTGAATATACCTTATCTGAAATGTTTGGGGCCAGAAGTGTTTTGGATTTCAGATTTTGAAATATTTCCAGATTATGAGATATCTTAGGGATGGGAGCCAAGTCTAAACACAAAGTTCATTTATGTTCCATATATACATTATACACATAGCCTGAAGGTAATTTTATACAATATTTTAAATAATTTTGTGCACAAAACAAAATTTGTGTACACTGAACCATCAGAAAGCACAAGTATCACTATCTCAGCCACCCAAGTGGACAATCTGTGGTTGTTTGGCATCATCATCATTCCTGACTCTGAATTTATATGCTACCAATAAGCAATCATTTTCTCAGACTTATTCACACATTAGTACTTACAATAAAAAATGTGACATATCATTAATACAGTGAAAAAATAATGTGTTCAGGGAAACTAAGCAGCACAGTGGCATCGCCAGAATACCTGTATCAGCTGTGACACAATGGTAACGACAAAGGAAGCAAATGTTTTTGCTTCTCTGTCTACAATGCTGTGTTTCAATTAAAAAGTTACAACTCTACACTGTATTTCTTTTTCTTTTTCTTTCTTTCTTTTTTTTTTTTTGAGACAGAGTTTCGCTATTGTTGCCCAGGCTGGAGGGCAACGGCGTGATCTCAGCTCACCACAACCTCCGCCTCCCAGGTTCAAGCGATTCTCCTGCCTCAGCCTCCCAAGTAGCTGGGATTACAGGTGTGCCACCACGCCCAGCTAATTTTGTATTTTTAGTAGAGATGGGGTTTCTCCATGTTGGTCAGGTCTCAAACTCCCGACCTCAGGTGATCCACCCACCTTGGCCTCCCAAAGTGCTGGGATTACAGGCGTGAGCCACCACGCCCAGCCTGTATTTCTTTTTTTTAGGTGAGAAGAAACATCAAAAGAAGTTGAAGGACCAGGAAGTGGGTCCTCTAGGGATGAGGGGGCATCTGCTGGCTTTTTAAAGTGTTTCCTCCAGATTAATCTGCTTCATTGACCACGGTTTTTGCCTTAGAAGTCTCTCTTGATTTTATAAACAGACATGATTTCTTGTTCTATTATGAATGCACACTGCTCAAATCCTTCAATAAGCTCATCACACATTTGCACCATGTCATCTGTAGGCACTTTTTCTGCAGTGTTAACAACATCATCTTCGTCATCACTATGATCACAATCACCTTGATTCAGAACCATTTTCGCTATTTTACCATAAATCTGTGAATGAACAACTGGAGCCTCGGTATTGATGTTAAAAAATCTTCAATATTCACTTCTTCCAGCTTACTTAGAGACTCCAAAAGTATATTTTTTGCATATGTAAGGAGGTCAGGCATCATTTTATTCTAACTTGACATATGGAATCCTTTAGAGTCACCATCTTGTTTATCATCATCACTGAACATAGTTGTAGGACACAGGTTATGCCAGGCCAGTGACTTTAGTCACTGTGTGCCAAGCATTGCAAAAGCATATATAGTATATATAGCTAAACTCCTTTTGAAAACCTTCCACACCCACACCTCTGTCCACTGCTGTTAGAATGCTGTTTAAGGAAGTGTTTTTATATTTACTCTTATCTAAGAATTCCCTGGTCATGTGGTTGAAATAATGGAGTCACATTTGGGGGAAAGTACGTGGCATAAACATTATTTTTGGTGAGAATTTCAGCTGGCGGATGAGAATGAGCATAACAGTTGTCAAGGAATAATGAAATCTTCCAATTGCCATCCAGCCCAGCTTCCCAGCAGTGAGCACATGCCACTGGTACAAAATGTTTGTGAAATCAATCAGAAAAGATATTCCTGGTGATCCATGCCTTTTTGTTAATATAATCATAGATTGGTATGAAATTCACTTTTTGGAAACAGTGAGGATGCAAGCTTTTCCCTACCTCAGCAAGTTTACACTTATGTAACTTATGCATACATGCTGCATTGGAACATCCCAGCATAGTTATTCTGTCCTTGGCATCCTTAATTCCTGTAGGAGCTGTCCGATTAGCAGTGGTCAGTGTCTTTCTGGGGCAACAATGCCAAAATAGCGATGTCTCATTAGCATTATTGCTATAGTTTGGATGTTTGTCCCCTCCAAATCTTATGTTGAAGTTTGATCACCAGTGTTGGAGGTGGGAACTAATGGGAGGTGTTTGAGTCGGGCAGTGTGGGGCGGGGGTTTGCAGATCCCTGGTAAATAGATTCATGGCTTCCCTGAGGGGAGGAGGCATGAGTGGGTTCTCACTCTATTAGAGAGAGCTGATTGTTAAAAAGAGCCTGGGACCTCCCCAACCCCTGCTTCTTCTCTTGCCATGTGATTTCTGCACAAGATGGCTCTCGCTTCACTTTCCACTATGAGTGGAAGCAATCTGAGGGCCTCACCAGAAGCAGATGCTGGCACCGTATTTTTTGTACAGCCTGAAGACCCATGAGCCAAATAAACCTCTTTACTTTGTAAATTCCCCAGCCTCAGGCATTCCTTTATAGCAACACAAAATGTACTTAGACAATTACAAGCTTGTTCTGGCATCAGATTTTCATCAGTGATGACCTTGACAAATTCATCAATGAATTTCTCTACTGCTTTGTGATCAGCAGATGCTTTACCACAAAAAAACTTCAAAAATTTAATACCATATCTTTTTAAAAATTTCTGCAACCAGCCTATTGAATATTCACAGCTCCCTCCAATTTTCAGTTCACTGTGATAGATGTTTGCTTGTTTCATGATCAGCATACCATTAAGTGGCATGTGTTCACTGCAATGCTGACAGATCCACTCTTTCAATACATAATCGAGATCTTCATTTTTAGCTTTATGCTTTTCCATTTTTCATAACTTCTATTCATCACTTTAAGCATAGAACTTCAACAGCTTATCCTTCTGTTTCTTCAGGTCTTATATGGTGGCCATTCCAACACAATACTCTTCTATAAGACATTTCACACTTACACTGCTGTCCAGTTTCTCTAATAGCTTGACTTTCTTTCTTTCTTTTTTATTGAAACAGAGTCTCTCTCTGTCTCTCAGACTGGAGTGTGCAATGGTGCGATCTCTGCTCACTGCAACCTTCACCTCCCAGGTTCAAGCAATCCTCCCCTCTCAGCCTCCCAAGTAGCTAGGATTACAGGTGTGCATCACCATACCTGGATACTTTTTTTTTTTTTTTTTTGGATTTTTAGTAGAAACATCATTTCACCATGTTGGCTGGGCTGGTCTTGAACTCCTAACTTCAAGTGATCTGCCCACCTTGGTCTCCCAAAGTGCTAGGATTATAGGTGTGAGCCACTGTGCCTCGACTGCAACCTCCTTCTCCCAGGCTCAAGCCATCCTCCCACCTCAGCTTCCCACCATCATGCCTTACAAATTTTTGTAATTTTTTTTTTTTTTTTGATGGAGTCTTGCTCTGTCACCCAGGCTGGAGTGCATTGGTGTGATCTTGGCTCACTGCAACCTCCACCTCCCAGGTTCAAGTGATTCTCCTACCTCAGCCTCCAGAGTTTCTAGACTACATCACACACAGAGTTAACTTGAAATGGACTAACTAGTGGAAAAATTAGTCCATTTTGAGTTAACTCTGTGTGTGATGTAAGATAATGGTCCAATTTCATTATTTTGCATAAGAATATTCAGTTTTCCTCATGCCATTTATTGAAGAGATGATCCTTTCCCTATTATGTATTCTTAGTGCCTTTATTAAAGATTAGTTGACTATATATGCATGGAGTTTTTCCTGGGCTCTCTATTGGTCTATGTGTCTGTTTTTATGCCATTGCCATACTGTTGATTCCTATAGTTTTGTAATATTATTTGAAATCAAGAAATGTGTGCCTCTACCTTTGTTCTCTTTGGCCATTCGGGGTCTTTCATGGTTCCACATAAATATTCAGATAGTTTTTTTCTATTTCTGTGAAAAATGTCATTGGAATTTCATTGAGATTGCATTGAATCTGTAGAGCACTTTGGGTAGTATGGCTATCTTAACAATATGAATTCTTCCAGTCTGTGAACACAGAATATCTTTCCATTTTATTTGTGTCTTCTTTCATTTCTGTCATCAGTGTCATAATTTTCCGTGTACAAATCTTTCACTTCCTTGGTTTAAGTATTTTATTTTTTCTCATGCTATTGTAAATGGGATTGTTTTCTTCTTTTTCAGATAGTTTGTTATTAGTGTATAGAAATGCAACTGATTTTTGTATGATGATTTTGTATCCTGGCACTTTACTGAATTTTAAAATTATTTCCAACAGTTGTTTTGGAGGAGTCTTTAGGGTCTGCCACATATAAGATCATGTCATCTGCAAACAGAGACAATTTCACTTCTTCCTTTCCTATTTGGATGGCTGTTACTTCTTTTTCTTGCTTAATTGCTCTGGCTAGAACTTCCAGTACTATGTTAAATAGAAGTAGCGAGAGTAGGCATCCTTGTCTTGTTCTTGATCTTAGAAAGGAAGCTATCAGTTTTCCACCAGTGAATATGATGTTACCTGTGTGTTTGTAATATATGGCCTTTATTATGTTGAGGTACGTTCCTTCTATACCTAATTTGTAGAGAATTTTTTATCATAAAAGGATGTTAAATGCTTTCTCTGCATCAATTGAGATGATCATATGATTTTTACCTTTATCCTGTTAATGTGGTTTATTACATTTATTGATTTGTGTATGTTGAACCATCCGTGCATACCAAGGATAAATTCCACTTGATCATAGTGTATGCTCCTTTTAATGTGCTGTTGAATTCAGCCATTTAATATATATTTTTTTAATTTAACATTTTTTTTGAGACAGAGTCTCACTCTGTCACCCGGGCTGGAGGGCCATTGTGCAATCTCAGCTCACTGCAACTTCTGCCTCCCGGGTTTAAGTGATTCTTGTGCCTCAACCTCCCAAGTAGCTGGGACTTCAGGCATACATCACCTTGCTCAGCCAATTTTTGTTTTGTTTTGCTTTTTGAGACAGAGTCTTGCTCTGCCACCCAGGCTGGAATGTAGTGATGCAATCTCGGCTCACTGCAGTCTCCGCCTCCTGGGCTCAAGCTATTCTCATGCTTCAGCCTCCCAAGTAGCTGGGATTACAGGTGTGCACCACCACACCCAGCTAACTTTTCTAATTTTAGTAGAGACATGGTTTCACCATATTGGCCAGGCTAGTCTCAAACTCCTGACTTCAGGTGATCCACCCACCTCGGCCTCCCAAAGTGCTGGGATTACAGGTGGGAGTCACCACACCTGGCCCAATTTTTGTATTTTCAGTAAAGACCGGGTTTCACTATGTTGGCCAGGCTGGTCTAAACTCCTGGCCTCAAGTGATCTGCCCACCTTGGCATCCCCAAGTGAGCCACTGTGCCTGGCCTCAGCCTGCAAAAATTTTATTGAGAATTTTTCCATCTGTGTTCAGTATTAGCCTGTAAGTTTCTTTTCTTTTAGTGTTCTTATCTAACTTTGATGCAAGGGTAATACTGGCCTTGTAAAAAGAGTTTGGAAATGTTCCTCCCTCTTAATTTTTTTTTTTAGAAAAGTTTTAGAAGAATTGGTGTTTATTCTTCTCTGTTTGGTGGAATCCACCTAATCTTTTGTATTTTTGTGGTATCATTTGTAACTATTCTTTTGTCATTTCTGATTGTAATTTTTTGAGTCATCTTTCTTTTTTTCTTGGTTAGTTTACTAAAGGTTTGTCAATTTTGTTTATCTTTTTAAAAAATCAACTCTTAGTTTCTTTGATCTTTTAAATTGTCTTTCTGTTCTCTATTTCATTTACTTCTGCTCTAATTTTTGTTATTTTTCTCCCTTCTGCTAACTTTGGGCTTAGTTTGTCTTTTTTTTTTTTTTTTGAGACAGAGTCTCACTCTGTTGCACAGGCTAGAGTAAAGTCGCACAGTCTCAGCTCACTGCAGCCTCTGCCTCCTGGCTTCAAGGAATTCTCCTGCCTCAGCCTCCTGAGGTTGCCTGCCACCAGGCCTGGCTAATTTTTGTATTTTACTAAAAATACATGTTGGCCATGAACTCCTGACCTCAAGTGATCTGCCCACCTCGACCTCCCAAACTGCTGGGGTTACAGGCATGAGCCACTGCACCTGGCTGTGAGATCTTTCTTTTTAAAATTTAGGTATTTAGCTCTATAAATTCCTCTGTTAGAACTGCTTTTGTTGCATCCCATGTTTGGTATGTTATGTTTCTATTTCTGTTTGTTTGAAGACAGTTTTTTAATTCTTCTTTGACCCATTGGTTGTTCAAGAGCATGTTGTTTAATTTCTATTAATACTATTTGTGAATTTTCCAATTTTCCTTGTTATTAATTTATAGTTTTATATTATTGATTTCAGGAAAGATACTTGATGTGATTTCAATCTTCTTTAATTTGTTAAGACTTGTGCTATGGCCTAATATATGATCTATCCTAGAGAATATTCCATTGCTCTTGAGAAAAATGTGAATTCTGCTGCTGTTGAGTGGAATGTTCCATGTGTGTCTGTTAGGTCCATTTGGTTTATAGTATTATTCAAGTCTACTGTTTCCTTATTGATTTTTTGTCTGAATGATCTATCCATTGTTGAAAGTGGCATATGGCCAGGCATGGTGGCTCATGCCTGTAATCCCAGCACTTTGGGAGGCCGAGGCAAGCAGATCACCTGAGGTCAGGAATTTGAGACCAGCCTGGCCAACATGGTGAAACCCTGTCTCTACTAAAAATACCAAAATTAGCTGGGCATGGTGGCACAATTCTGTAATCCCAGCTACTCGGGAGGCTGAGGCATGAGAACTGCTTGAATTCGGGAGGCCGAGGTTACAGTGAGCTGAGATCACACCACTGCACTCCAGCCTGGGTGACAGAGCAAGACTCTGTCTCAAAATAAAAAATTAAAAAAAAAAACACAAAAAACAGTGGCATATTGAATTCTTCTATTATTGTATTGCTATCTATTTCTCTCTTTAGTCTTGTTAATATTTCCCTTATGTGTTTAGGTTCTCTGACATTGGGTGCATATATATTTATAATTTTTATATTCTCTTAATGAATTGACTCCTTTATCATTGTATAATGACCTTCTTGGTTTCTTGTGACAGATTTTGACTGAAAGTCTATTTTGGCTGATATAAGTATAGCCACTTCTGCTCTCTTTTGGTTACTATTTGCAAAGGATATATTTTCCCATCCATTCACTTTTAGCCTATGTAGGCTAAAGTGAGTCTATTGTAGTCAGTATATTATTGGTCTTGTTTTATTTTTTAATTTTTTTTTTTTTTTTGTGATGGAGTTTTGCTCTTGTTGCCCAGGCTGGAGTACAATGGCACGATCTCGGCTCACTGCAACCTCCGCTTCCTGGGTTCAAGCCATTCTCCTGCCTCAGTCTCCTGAGTAGCTGGGATTACAGGCATGTGCCACCACGCCCAGCTAATTTTGTATTTTTAGTAGAGATGGGGTTTCTCCATGTTGGTCAGGCTGGTCTCAAACTCCTGACATCAGGTGATCCGCCTGCCTTGGCCTACCAAAGTGCTGGGATTACAGCCATGAGCCATCACACCTGGCCTCGTTTTATTTTTAAAATCTATTCAACCACTCTGTGTCTTTTGATTGGAGAATTTAAACCTTTATATTTAAAGTAATTCTTGATAGGTAAAGACTTACTATTGCCATTTGTTAATTGTTTTCTGACAGCTTTGTAATTCCTTTGTTCTTTTCTTTCTCTCTTATTGTCTTTCTTTGTGATTTAATTTTTTGGTAGTGCTATGCTTTGATTATGTATCCTTTTATCCATTATATATCTGCTAGATTTTTTTTTCTTTTTGGTTGCCATGAGGATTACATAAAATATTTTATAGTTATAATGGTCTATTTTAACCTGATAACAAATTAACTTCAATTACATACAAATACTTTACATTTTTACTTCTCTTCCACCTTGCATTTTATGCTACTGATGTCACACTTAACATCATTTTATTGCATCTATTAACAAATTATTGTAGCTATAGTTATTTTAAACATTTTTGTCTTTCTTTTTTTTTTTTTTCTGAGTCAGAGTTTCACTCTTGTTGCCCAGGCTGGAGTGCAATGGTGCAATCTTGGCTCACTACAACCTCTGCCTCCCAAGTTCAAGTGATTCTCATGCCCCGGCCTCCTGAGTAGCTGGGATTACAGGCGTGTGCTGCCACCCCTGGCTAATTTTTTGTATTTTTAGTAGAGATGAGGTTTCACCATGTTGGCCATGCTAGTCTTGAACTCCTGACCTCAGGTGATCTGCCTGCCTCGGCCTCCCAAAATGCTGAGATTACAGGCGTGAGCCACTGTACCTGGCCATATTTTTGTTTTTTAACTTTTATACTAGAAGTAAAAATGATTTACCTACTGCTATTACAGTATTAGAGCATTCTGAACTTGACTATGTATTTACCTTTACCAGTGACTTTTGTGCTTTCATATATTTTTATGTTGCTACTTAGCATCCTTTTGTTTCAACTTGCAGAACTCCCTTTAGCATTTTTTGTAAGGCAGTTTTAGTGGTGAGCTTTGTTACCTTTTGTCTGGGAATGTCTTTATCTCTTCTTTATTTCTGAAGGATGGCTTTTCTGGCTTTAGTATTTTGGTTGGCATGCTTTTTTTTTTTTAATTTTGTTTTTGTTTTTTAAGCACTTTGAATATATCTGCTGAGAAATCTCTGATAGCCTAATTGATTTCCCTTGTATGTGAAGAGTTTCTCTTGCTGCTTTCAAAATTTTATCTGTGTTTGATTTTTGATGATTTGACCATATGTCTTGGAATAGTCTTCTTTGGATTGATCTTGGGAATTTTGAGATTTTATGAGTCTTGATGTCCACTTCCCTCCAAAGATTTGGGAACTTTTCAGCCACTATTGTTTTAAATAAGATTTCTACCTCTTTCTCTTTTTCTCTTCTTCTGGGACTTCCATAATGCACACATTTATTCAATGGTGTCCCATGGGTCTTGTATTCTTTTGTCACTTCTTAAATTCTTTTTTCCTTTTCATTCCTCTAATTGGCTCTGGTCCCATGTGTCTCCTCAAGGGTCTACAGTTGGATCCTCAGATAAAGGGCCTGTTACCAGGTGAATGAATGGGTGTGGCTCCCTCCAGGTCTCTGGTAGGACTCCTCCTAGGTCACTGGATGGGTCCCTGGACAGGCGGTAATGACTCCAAATGTTAGTTGAGAGGGGCTGGAACTGAGTCACATGGCTGTTTCAGGATCCACAGCTGTGATGGAGCTCTAACTGGGGACTTGACAAGAGAAAGTCTTTATCTGCTTAAACCAGTGTGTAAAGACTGGCAGAAGTGACTGCACCTTCAAATGCACAGACATGAATGCAAGGCTACATGAATCATGAAGAAACAGGCAAACATGACACCATCAAAGGAAACTAATAAAGACCCACTAACTAGCTCCAAAAGCAGGCTGGAGCTGGGTCACAGGGCTGCTTCAGGACCTGCAGTTGGATTGAAGTCAGTGGGGCTGCCTCCAGGGGGACTGCCCTGCCAAAGACAGCTCCTGAACCATGGCTGAGAGGGGCTGAAGCCGGGTCATGGACTGCTTTAGGGTCCATAGCCAGGACCCAGGTCAGCCAGCCTATTATCCAAAGCATGGGCAGGGGTGTCTCTTCCTGAGTCCCTTGATGGATGGTGCTGGTGGGGAGGACCTAGGCCAAATAGGGCTATATCTCAGTCCATTGGCAGATGGGGCTATTTCTGGGTTTATAGCCAGGATCATGGTCAGTGAGCCTTCCACCTGGACATGGGCCTGCCTTCTTAAAATGGCTTACCTAGGTCTTGGGTTCTACCTGAGGTTTGCAACCTCCTACGTAGATCCCAAAGCTCTCACAAAGGCACTTTTGTCTGTGGATGGCTGCCAAATTATTGTTGCTATGGGGGGATATGAGCAGGGACCTCCTATTCAAATATTTTGTTGGCATCATTCTACAAACTGATTATTTTTTTGAGACCGAGTCTCACACTGTCGCCCAGGCTGGAGTGCAATGGCACGATCTCGGCTCACTGCAACATCTGCCTCCCAGGTTCAAGCGATTCTGCTGCCTCAGCCTCTCTAGTAGCTGGGATTACAGGCATGCGCCACCATGCCTGGCTAGTTTTTTGTATTTTTAGTAGAGAACGGGTTTCACTATGTTGGCCAGGCTGGTCTCAAACTCCTGACCTTGTGATCCACCTGCCTTGGCCTCCAAAAGTGCTGGGATTACAGGTGTGAGCCACTTCGCCTGGCCAAAATGATTTTTAGATTTAAAAAATATAAATGAGGCTGGGCGCAGTGGCTCACGCTTATAATCCCAGCACTTTGGGAGGCCGAGGTGGGCAGATCACCTGAGGTCAGGAGTTCAAGACCAGCCTGGCCAAAATGGTGAAACCCCGTCTCTACTAAACATACAAAAATTAGCTGGGCATGGTGGCAAATGCCTGTAATCCCAGCTAGTCGGGAGGCTGAGGCAAGAGAATCACTTGAACCCAGGAGGTGGAGGTTGCAGTGAGCAGAGATTGTGCCATTGCACTCCAGCCTGGGGGACAAGAGCAAGACTTCATCTCAAAAAAATATAAATATAAATATAAATATATAAATATAAATATATATAAATATAAATATATAAATATAAATATATATATATCCCAAAACAATTTTACTAAAAGCATTTATTATTATAACTAATTTATTCGTGATTCCTAGCTCTAAAAAATTTTTCTTTATCACTATTTTCAGAACATCATAGCATTCCTAGAAGGCAAGTAATATTTTATGCCTATTTTACAAATTTAAAATGAATTTCCTCAAGGTCATACAATTAGTAAATTTTAGAATGAATTCTAGAGTCCAGACTTTCATGCTGCAGATCCCATGTTCTAGGGTAAATTCATACTTCTTACAGTCCCTATACACAGAATCATCTATCTTCTCTCAAAATTTACCTATTCAGCTATACCTTCAGAGGCACTACTCAATTTTAACAATTTAACAGTTATTTATTGCAGCCACTGGAGTGGGAACTACAACAATATAATGGTCCCTACACATATGGGAATATATGTAAATTTTTTGAGTGGGGTTGTGTTATTTAAAAGGCCATATGGAAATTACCTTTATGTGATATTTAGTATGATGCTTTTTAAGTGGTACCCTATTCCAAATGTTTACTGCTAAAATGTTTTCCCTAGAATGAAAATTGAAAACAAGAGGGCACTAACA
This sequence comes from Pan troglodytes, assembly GCF_028858775.2. Taxonomy (NCBI): domain Eukaryota; kingdom Metazoa; phylum Chordata; class Mammalia; order Primates; family Hominidae; genus Pan; species Pan troglodytes. Next base: position 70,433,022 of record NC_072398.2, read on the forward strand.
TCTATCAGTGTTATGTTCTGGGATGATGTGAAAATAGCCATTGTGCTCATTGACACTTTTTACAAAAGTGAGAGTTAGAAAATGTGCCTTGAGCTTGTTAGATGTGAGGGAGTAAATCAGATATTCCATTTTTCTAAGAGCCTAATCCCCAGTAGGTATTTCTCATCCTGACTTCCTTTGTAATTTTTCTGCTCACTTCTGTGACAGTTTTAGCTGAAACCCAGAATTTATGTTTCAATGCAGAATCAAAACATACAAATAAACTAAATACAACATGGCACTATAACTAAAATACATAGTTATAAAATATACTCATAAAAATATTGGCTTCCAGTTGATAGAATTAACTTTGTGGTCTTCAACAAAAACACACTTTTTCTATTTGTTAGAGAAATCCTGAAAGTATCTGAGTCTTTGAAATAGTAGTACTAAAACAAAGTAAGAATGACCTCTTGTTCCTGTTATTCAACACCACCAATGCTACAACCAAAAAAAAAAAAAAAAAAAAAAGAAAAGAAAGAGAGAAAGAAATTTTCTTAGCTGAGAACCAGAATAGTTGCCTCAAGAAGTCTGCAGTATTTTCTAATCTATATAGTTATGGCTGTAAATTAAAGGAAATAAAATGTGTTAAAACACACAACATGACACAAAGTAGATGTTCAATACCTGTTAGTTGAATCTTCATTTAATTCTAAATCTGAATGGATGGTAGAAAATTTGTGAACTGTAGCACTCATCAATTCTGCCATTTACAAAACCTCTTTTGTGACTATTTCCTCAACTGATACGACTTCATTGACTTAGGTGTTAAACCCAATAGAACATTTTTTTTTTTTTTTTTTTTTTTTTGAGATGGAGTCTCGCTGTCTCCCAGGCAGGAGTGCAGTGGCGCGGTCACGGCTCACCGCAAGCTCCGCCCCCCGGGTTCACACCATTCTCCTGCCTCAGCCTCCCGAGTAGCTGGGACTACAGGCGCCTGCCACCACGCCCGGCTAAATTTTTTTTGTATTTTTAGTAGAGACGGGGTTTCACCGTGTTCGCCAGGATGGTCTCGATCTCCTGACCTCGTGATCCGCCCGCCTCGGCCTCCCAAAGTGCTGGGATTACATTGTTTTTAATTAAGCACTTAATATATTCCTAGCCTCATGTATGTTTTAGAAGATTTGTATTAATTAGCTTCCCTTTAAATCTCTCTTTTCCTCTCAAACCTCAGACAAGAGTCAGTCAGGGTGGAAGCTTTTTCAGGTTAGGATCTATTTATAAAAGGCATGGTGTGTTTAAACTTGTGTCATTGTCACAACTTGTAGGAAAATGTTCAAATATTTCAAAAGCAAACTAGATCATTTGAAGGGCAAAGAGAAATAGCTTTGATCCATAGATTTTACCAAGAACTATTTGCATGTTCTATTTTGCAGAGCCTGCACATTTATCTGCAGATTATGAAATGTTTTGTGAACACTAAAGCAGAAAACTCCCCAGAGTAGACAATCTTCTGTCTTCCCTTGTTACTTCTATCTTGCAGAACTTCTCTAAGCTGTAATTCTTGCTTCTGTGCTCTTTAGATGTCAGCAGTGGTAAGAATAGACTCTTTACATGGAGGGAGGAAGATCTGACTGCGAACAGGAGAAGCGGCATATGCCATGCTACCCAAAGGGCAGTTTCTCTCTCTCTCTCTCCTTCCTTCCTTCCTGCCTCCCTCCCTTCTCCTTTCTCATTCTCTCTTTCTTTCTTCTTCTTTTTTTTTTTAATTTTTTTTTATTTTTGAGATGGAGTCTCACTCTGTTGCCCAGGCTGGAGTGCAGTGGCACGATCTTGGCTCACTGCAACCTGCGCCTCCTGGGTTCAAGCACTTCTCTCACATCAGCCTTCTGAGTAGCTGGAATTACAGGCCTGCACCACCATGCCCGGCTAATTTTTCTGTTTTTAGTAGAGATGGGGTTTTGCCATTTTGGCCAGGCTGGTCTTGAACTTCTGACTTTAAGTTATCTGCCACCTTGGCCTCCCAAAGTGCTGGGATTCCTGGGATTACAGGCATGAGCCACTGCACCTGACTGAGGACTCCACTTTTTAAATCTCCTTTTTAAAAGAAAAAAAAAAATTGAGCTCAACTGCATGAACTCCACTTTTTAAATCTCTGTGGAAGTAAGAGTAAGAGTACCTATGGGGAAACTCATGCCAGGAAAGGTTAAAACCAAAGGGGCTACTTCCCTTCATCTCCCCACCAGAAACTAAAAACTTCAACAACACTTGAATCAAGGGGCTTTGAAATTGTCTGATCCTCCATCAGTTCTTTGGATGAGAAATTGGTCTGGGCCAATTCCTTGGTAGAGTAGATCTACTGAGGTTATTTCAAATACAGCAACAATCCAGGACTAGCCCATGTTAGATAACTGTTGCTTTTATAAACTTATTTTGTGTGTGGTAAAATACACATATCATAGCATTTCCTATCTTAATAATTTTTAAGCATACAAGTCAGTGGCATTAATTACATTCATAACGAGTTCATTTATTCATTCATTCAACATATCTTAGTTGAGTGTATGCTATAGGGCATGCATACTGTCTGATCTTAAAAACAAAGATCCCTAGTTTCATGGAGCTTTCTTCATTCTAGCAGAGAGAGGCAGAAAACGAATAGTAAACATAATAAATAAATAGATTAGGTGGCATGTTAGTAGGTGCCAAAGGCTATGGTTAGGTCCTGGGGCACAGCGTGCCCAGTGTCTGACGGCTTCTGCATCTTTCAAATAGTCCAGAGACCCTTGCTTATCTCCTACCTCCAAAGTCCCACCTTCAAAGACTATTAGTGAACTTGGAGAGTTCACTGGTGTATTAGTAGTTCGTTTTCACGCTGCTGGTAAAGACATACCCAAAAACTGGGAACAAAAAGAGGTTTAATTGGACTTACAGTTCCACATGGCTGGGGAGGCCTCAGAATCGCAGTGGGATGTGAAAGGCACTTCTTCCATCGCGGCAGCAAGAGAGAAATGAGCAAGATGCAAAAGCGGAAGCCCCTGATAAACCCATCAGATCTCGTGAGACTTATTCACTATCAAGAGAATAGCACGGGAAAGACCAGCCCCCATGATTCAATTACCTCCCCCTGGGTCCCTCCCACAACACGTGGGGATTCTGGGAGATACAATCGAAGTTGAGATTTGAATGGGGACACAGCCAAACCATATCAACTGGTTACCTGACTGAGTAATTAACAAAGAAAATGTGTTCCTTTGAACTGATCTATACGACAACTAAATATACAACAAATGCTGATGGCAGTTGGGGCTGTCAGTTAAAAAGTGTAAAGGTTCTTGCTACACATAGTGTGTTTTCCCCAGACAATAGTCTTCACTTTGAGAATAAGTGTCAAGACACGTAATTTAAACAGAAAGCCATGCTTTTTTCCACCAATAATGTGATTTTTTAAATAAAAGAAAGAATTATATAGAAATATATACATTTTGAAAATTCTGTCACCTCAAAACCTAAAGTGGCCAAGGACAGAAGAGATGAGGAATGCAGTGATTTATTGTACTCTGCAATGACAATGGAAAACGAATTTTGAAATGCTTTCTTTTGTCAAGTGCAAGGATGCTATCAGATGTTTCCTATAATATATTGAGCTTCTGCTTAGGCTCTTTCAGGTAGCAAGGAACACTGTTAACAGAAGTTTATTATAAGCATATATGTGGAAGGAAATAGTAAGCACATGATTATGAAACTAGACCACACCTTGATCATGATCAAAATTAACGTTACCAATGCAGGACAGATGGACATCTGTGCCTCCAGCTGTGATACTTCAAAAAGGACACAACATCACTAATGTAGTATTCCAAACAGAAATGCATAACCTGGGAGAATATCAGGTAATATCAAGTTGAGGAATGTTCAATAATGTATCTGACTTGATTTCTTTAAAAATGGCAATGTTATAAAAGACATAACATTGAAAGGCTGAGCAACGGTTCCAGATTAAAGGAGACTGAAGAGTAGCATAACCAACTCTTCACCCATTCACCTAGGACTGAGTAGTTTCCCAGGATGCAGGACTTTCAGTGCTAAAATGGAGAAGGTCTGGGAAAACAGGTTTATTCTGAATTGATGACTTGATCACCCTGCTGAGGAGACATAATCATTAAATGCAATATGTAAAACATGTGATCCTGGACTGGATCGTGGATTGGAGTGAAAAAAAAAAACATGCTACAAGTACATTATTGGGATAATTCACAGAATTAGAACATCAACTTAAAAAAAGTACAGTAAAGTACACAAAACATAAAACTTACCATTTTAACTATTTGTAGATGTACAGCTCAGTGGCATTAAGTCCATTCACAATATTGTGCAACCATCATCACTATCCATCTCCAGAATGTTTTTATCTTTCCATACCTAAACTCTATACCTGTCAAATAATAACTCCCCATTTCCTCCTACTCCTAGCTCCTGGTCACCACCATTCTACTTTCTGTCTCTAGGACTTTGCCTATTCTAGGTATCTCATGTAGGTGAAATCATACAGTATTTGTCCTTTTGTATCCAGTTTATTTCACTTAGCATAATGTTTTCAAGGTCTATTTATGTTATAGCTTGTGCCAGAATTTCATTCCTTTTTAAGGCTGAATCATTTTCCATTGTATGTATGTACCACATTTGTTTTTGTTTTTGTTTTGTTTTGTTTTGAGACAAAATCTCACTCTGTCATCCAGGCTGGAGTGCAGTGGCACGATCATGGCTCACTGCAAACTCCACCTCCCAGGTTCAAGTGATTCTCCTGCCTCAGCCTCTCAATTAGCTAGGATTACAGGTGCTTGCCATCACACCCGGCTAATTTTTGTATTTTTAGTAGAGATGGGGTTTCACCATGTTGGCCAGGCTGGTTTTGAACTCCTGACCTCAGGTGATCTGCCTGCCTCGGCCTCCCAAAGTGCTGGGATTACAGGCGTGAACCACTGCGCCTGGCCACATTTTGTTTATTCAGTCATCTGTTGATGAACATTTGGGTTGTTTCTACCTTTTTGCTGTTGTGAATAGTGCTGCTATGAACAATGGTGTGGAAATGTGGGGTTTAACATTGAACTATTATATCAATGTAAAATTTCCTGAATTGGAGCTGTGTACCACGACTGTGTAAGAAAATATCTAAGGAAATACATACTGAAATATTAAGAAAAAAAGTGATATATGCATCCTAGTCTCAAATGCTTCAGACAAAAATGAGAAAGAGAGAGAAAGAAATGTGGCAAAATGTTAAAAATTGCTGAATCTGGGTAAAGGGTATGAGTTCTTTGCAATATTCTTGCAACTTTTCTGTAAGTTAATTTTTTTAAGTACAAGAGAAAGGAAGCAAGGGAGAAATTTGATTTATGATATGCGGTCCTTGTGGAGAAAGAAGAATCTATGAAAAGCTGGTCCTCACAGAGCTTGCGATGTCATCAGGGTAATGGAAGATAACGCAGGATTCATCACAGCTTACTTGGGTATCTTGTCCCTATGAACAGAAGTTGGCAACTATACCTATTTCTAGTGCTCGCTCTTTCAGTTTCCAAACTACTCTTTGCTTCTGCCGCTACCAACTAATTTCTCCATCCTGTCCTCTCTTCCTCATCTTCAGCTTGCTCATAGCTTCTATTTTCTTAGGGCTTCTACTTCCTCTTCTCTGTGTGTGTGTTGGCTGCTGCTGCCATCTTCCTCCGGTCCAGGCAGCTGTTGTGGGGTCATGTGGTACACAGCGTGACAACCTTTGCATAGGAGGGCTGCAGCCATGTAACATAAGTGTCTTGCTTGGCCAGTCTAGTCCAACTAAAAGACTATGGTTGGAGCCCTAGATGTGGTGTAGGGAGTTGGTGGTGAGAAAAAGCAAAACACCAAATCTCCCCTGAGGCATTGTGACCCATGTTTGATTTACCTTGGAAATATGAGGAAAAAAATAGAAACTGTGTATATGAAAGTTCAGTAGAATTGGAGGAGACAAGATTTCATTGTAGTTTTGGAGAACATTTTAAGGTTGAGTACTGGAAAAATTCGTCTCTCTCTCCCTCCCTCACTTCATTCCTTCCCTTTTCCCCTGATTTCCTTCCACAAAAATTCGTTATGTGCAAGGCATTATAATAGTTGCCACGGGGAATCTAAATTGTATAAGATGTGGTCCCTGCTACAAGAAGCTTATAATCTAGGGTAGTGCATTTTAAACTACAGGCTGCAACCCATTAGTGATTAGTAGATTGTGAAATCAAATCGGTGCATCTGACCAGCATTTAAAAAAACTGAAATTCAATAGAAAGCTCTTAGAGTCCATCACACTTGGTCATGGTAAATACTGTTGAATGAACATTTTTATAGGTGTGTGTATGTGTACACAGGATTGTGATATAAAATGTATTTCTGCTGTGGGTTATAGAAAAAATAGTCTCAAAGCCATTGATCTAGTAGAACTTAAGCCTATAGCTTCAGTGATCATCCCAGTGCTGATGTCTATCTCCAGCCTAGAACTTCTTCCTGCTCCACACACGGCTTTTCAACTCCCAGCTGGACATCCCAAACTAAACATATCCCATATTGCCCATATCATCTTCCTCCCTAAAATGTTTCTGTTCCAGACATTGAATGTTGGTTAACGACATCCACATCTATCTGGTCATTCAGGACAGAAGACTGAGAGGTATCTAAAGTGTCTTCTTCTGTGCCTTCTCCACTCATTCTTCACACTCAATTAGCCAATCTGCCTCCTCCCCTCCATCCTTATTAGCACTCTTTGGTTTAGGACCTGTATAATTTCTCTCCTAGTTTCTTGCCATACCTTCTTAACTGGTCTCCTTTTCTTCAGTCTTGTTTCCTAACTCCTGCCCAACAAGTCTGTGTCCTACATTTATTCCCAAGTAATCTTTTAAAAATGCTAAAATGAGTCAGGTGCAATGGCTTACACCTACAATCCCAGCACTTTGGGAGGTTGAGGCAGGAGGATCACTTGAGCCCAGGAGTTTGAGGTCAGCCTGGGCAACATAGTGAGACCCTGTCTCTACAAATAATATTTTTTAAAAAAATTACCCAGGCATGGTGGTGGTATGTGCCTGTGGTCCCAGCTATGTGTAAGGCTAAGGCAAGAGGATCGCCTAAGCCCAGGAGGGCTGTGATTGTGGCACAGCACTCTAGCCTAGGCAACAGAGTAAGACCCTGTCTCAATTTTTTTAAAAAATGTTAACATGACATTTTTTCTGGTGAAAAACCTTTGATGGTTCCCCACTGCTTTGAGAAAAAATGTCTAATCATGAGAGCCAACAACTTGCTTGGTCTACTTTTGCTACCTTCATCAGCCTCAGTTCCTCATCCTCTCTTAGCCTTACCCCTGATTCTAGTGGTACCAACTAGCTCAGGTGCTCTCATATTTCAGTGACTTTGACTCCCACCTTGAATGTGCTTGCTTCGTTTCTTCGCCTGCGTCTAAATCTTACCCCTCTTTCCCAGCATAGCTCTAATGTCACCTGGTCTTGGAACCCTTTCTGACTGCCCTCCAAGGTTCTCCTTGCATCCTAGGCACGCTGCTGTCCTAGCTAACAGCGCGGTCATTGTTGTTTGGGTTGTCTTGATTATGACCTAGTTGCTAGCAAGGACTCTGTTTTGTTCATCTTTATAAAATAAGCAACTAGCCCAGTACTTGACATCCTAGGCACTGACGAAACATTTGTTGAAAAAATGAATGAAGATGAAATCTCTCAACAGCCCACTCCTTGATTATAATGATAGTATCGTAATAATGTTAAATAATTCTTGACAATACTCTTGTTTTCAAAAGTCTTTAGAAGTAGAGGGTGACTGGTTGGCTAGATGTGCTTTGTCTCTATCAGTCCTTTTTCCACCGTCCCCTTCTTTGTCTGGTTCCGATGAGACTAAGAGAACATTGCCATCTGCTTGTAGGAAACATCCAGGAATTCTCCCACCAACAGATTCCTGTTAAAAAAAACATACACACAGCCAGAAAAGACAAGAAAAGAAGACAAGAATGCAATGTGTATTGTGTTTATTTTATCTTAAACCCACTTTGTTGTTCTTATTGTTATCTGTATTGTGTTCTAGGCCTTAGGGAGGGAGGTCAGATCCTTTTGTTGCTTACTTTGGATGTAAACGTGCCTGGAAGCAGTGGGCCTGGTCCAGAGTGACTTTGAAGGAATCTTTCAGTCCAGACCCCATAATGCAGGGTCCCAAAGTCACCATATGAATTCATTTGCCCCCACAGAACTATCTCAATTTCCTCTTTACTCTAGGCACTGGGGATATAGTGACAAAGGAAATGTGGCCCCTGTCCAGAGGAGAAAGGGATCATTTGTTTTTTTCCTCTGTATATTCTTTTGTTGTCCTGGACTTTTGTTTTCTCAGTGTTTTTTTCTTGAAACAAGTGAGAGTTAGATATTTCTAAGTAATACAGCATTTTTTTTTTTTTTTTTTACAAAGGGTTCCACCTCTATGTGACCAGGCAGAGCTATTCTCTCTGTGTGTGTGTGTGTGTGTGTGTTTGTGTGTGTGTGAGAGAGAGAGAGAGATAGACCCAGTCTCACTCTGTCACCCAGGCTGGAGTGCAGTGGCGTGATCTTGGCTCACTGCAACCTCCATCTCCTGGGCTCAAGCGATTCTTGTGCCTCAGCCTCCCTAGTAGCTGGGACTACAGGCGTGCGCCACCATGCCTGGCTAATTTTTTGAATTTTTAGTAGAGACGGGTTTTCACCATGTTGGCCAGGCTGGTCTCGAACTCCTGACTTCAAGTGATCCACCTGGCTTAGCCTCCCAAAGTGCTGGGATTACAGGCGTGAGCACCGCGCCAGCCTGACAGAGCTATTCTTATTGCAAAAGTTTGGAGTTCAGAAATGAGAGCCCCAAGGGTCAATATATTACTTATCTGAAACAAACAGATGATGGAGGGAAAATGTTCTCTGGAATTTGCTTTTTTCATATGTAACATGGGTGTGATGTTATTTCCTTCACATGTGAAGACTCACTGAGCACCCAGCAGAGAGGTGAGTACCCAGGGATGTAACACCCACTAGATATAAGTCTTCTTCCTAGTGCATCAGAAAACAGGAGGGACACTGAGGCCAGTGTGGAGGAAGGTAGCACAGGTTCAGTGTTCCCATCACCCATGGTGATGCTGTGGTGTATGACACAGTAGGAGGCACAATGGAGGCATTTTCTTTTTTCAAATGCAATAAATGGCCTAGTTACAAGCTTGGGAATAAAGTCAATGCTGAAGCACTCTTTAAAATGTCGCTTTGATGCTACATAATGAGATGCCTTTCTCTTCTTTGAGAAGAGGTGGAAACCAGGGAACTATAACAGGTTTAACCATCCAATTAGTCACTTCATCTTAACAGAAAAAAATGAGTGGGTCCTTTGGGTTTTGCTGTGCTTATCTAAGTCATTTCCAGCTTCTAGTCACAGTAAATCAATTCTACACAGCTGGAACATTAGCAACATCTGGATTTCTCAAAAGGTCATGTGTGTGCATCATTAGAGCAAGACTACAAAGTATCATTTTGAATCATAATGAATATTCCACTTCCAAAAGCAAGGATGTTTTTAAGGCAGCTGCAGCAAAACTAAGGAGGCAATTTACTTGAAATTCAATTGTGATCATTTTTTGGTGATTAAAAACCTAACATTTTCCCAACAATATCTCCAATGTGCTTTCAGAAAGCCCCCCAGTGCCATGCCTTCACACAAGAACCAATACTTACTGGATTCTATAGCAACAAACAATTATTTCTAACCAGTGAGTATGTGAGGTCCTCCTGGCTGGGTCCATTCTCAGATTCAGCTGTGACCTCTAAGTTTCTGAGACATATTCCAAGAGCAGAGGGGCTTCTCCTTGGGATTTCTACTTAGGCTGTGGGGAAATCTAATTGTAGCACCCTTTATCTGTTCCCAAAGTACTTTGCCTGAGTATTGTGCCGGCAGCAGAATACTCCTTTATTCCCAACTTCAGTCACGACATGACACCACACTCATCCTTGACACCTTGACACCCCACTGGAAAATGTCACGTCCCCTTCAAATAACTCCTCTATGTGACACATTAAAAATTTGCTCTGCTCTGACCCTTTTTAACCTATTCAATCTCAGTTCCTTTTTGCCTCTGTCATTTTCTCTCTGCCTCTATTAGATCAGTTTATTTTTATTGCCACATGAATCTTGTGGTTTCCCCACCTAGCTTATGCTAGGCCCTTTCTTCTTTTTTTTTCGCCTACTCAAATATTTCCAGCCCTTCCAAAGCCCCAGATAGAATTTTTGTTTTGTTTTTGGTTTTTGTTGTTGTTTTGTTTTGTTTTTAGTGTACTAATACTCATTATTCTTCTGATTCCCCAAACCCCCTTGTTATTAATAGCTGATATCCGTTCCTCATTTGTTCTTTCATTCTTGCAACAAATATTTACTAAGAACCCACTATTGGTGCTATAGTTTGGATATTTGTCCCTGCCTAACTCTCATGTTGGATTGTAATCCCCAGTGCTGGAGGCAGGACCTGGTGGGAGGTGTTTGGGTCATGTGGGCAGATCCCTTATGGATTGGTGCTGTCTTCATGACAGTGAGTGAGTTCTTATGAGATCTGGTCATTTAAAAGTGTATGGCAACTGCCCCACTCTATCTATTGCACCTGGTCCCACCATGTGAGACACCTGCTCCCTCTTCACCTTCTGCCATGATTGTGAGCTTCCTGAGGGCTCCCTGGAAGCCAAGCAGATGCCAGAACCATACTTCCTGTAAAGGCTGCAGAACCAGAAGCCAATTAAACCTCTTTTTTTCTAAATTACCTAGCCTCATGTATTTCTTTATAGCAACACAAAAACAGCCTAATACAGCTAGTGACCATTCTGGAACTCAGGATGCCATGGTAAGTAAGACAGTCTTTGCCCTCTTGGTGATTTTATTCTAGTATGGCAGACAGATAATCAGGTAGTAAGTAAATAAGTAGTATAATGGACTGAGACAAATGTTGTGAGAAAAAATTAAAAGGCAGGGTAAGGGCTAGTGCGTGACCATAGGAATAAGACCTTTTTCCATATGGTGATAGGGAAAGGCCTCTTTGAGGAGGAGACACTTGTATTTGAGGAGAGACTTAAATTATGACAAGAAATCAACCATAAGCTGGCCGAGCGCGGCAGCTCACACCTGTAATCCCCACAGTTTGGGAGGCCAAGGCAGGCGGATAACGTGAAGTCAGGAGTGCGAGACCAGCCTGGCCGACATGGTGAAACCCCATCTCTCCTAAAAATACAAAAATTAACTGGGCATGGTGGCAGGCGCCTGTAATCCCAGCTACTCGGGAGTCTGAGGCAGGAGAATGGCTTGAACCAGGGAGGCGGAGGTTGCAGTGAGCTGAGATCGTGCCCTTGCACCACTCCAGCCTGGGTGGCTGAGCGAGAATCTGTCTCAAAAAAAAAAAAAAAAAAGAAAGAAAGAAAGAAAGAAAGAAAAGAAAAGAAAAGAAAGAAAAAAAAAGAAAAAGAAAGAAAAGAAAAGAAATCAACCAAAAGCTAACCCAAGAGAAGAAAGGGAAAGGGAACAGGAAGTGAAGTCCCTGAGGCAGGAATGTTCTAGAAAGATGAGGGGTGTTCTAGGAGAACAATAAGAAGGCTAACATGGGCAGATTGTAGTAGGAGATGAAGATGGATGGGAGGCAGAGGTGAGAACCTGCAGGGCTTTGAGGGAGAGAAGAATCAAGTGCAACTCCTTAGGCTGGGTGCAGTGGCTCATGCCTGTAATCCCAGAACTTTGGGAGGCCAAGGCAGGTGGATCACTTGAGGCCAGGAATTTGAGACCAGCCTGGCCATCATGGCAAAACCCCATCTCTACTAAAAATACAAAAATTAGCCGGGCAAGGTGGCACATGCCAGTAATCCAGCTACTTGGGAGGCTGAGGCAGGAGAATTGCTTGAACCCAGGAGGCAGAGGTTGCAGTGAGCCGAGATTGTGCCACTACACTCCAGCCTGGGCAACAGAGTGAGACACTGTCTCAAAAACAAAACAAAGAGCAACTTCTTAATGTTAAGTCTAAGTGCCTGGATAGATGATGTTACCACGTCCTCATAGGGAAAGCTTGGGGAAGGAAGTGAATGCAGATTTGTATGGGGTTATTGAATCTGGAAACAAGAATTTCTTTTTGGACATGTGAAGTTTGAGAACCCTTGAGACATCCAAGTGTAGCTGTTGAGTAGACAGTGGGATATGTAAGAGTTTGAAGCTCAAGGAGCCATCAGGCTAGAGATACAACCTGGGAATTCACTTAAGCTTAGGGATGAGAATGTAAATTGAGAAGAGGCCAGAACCCCGGAGCCCACAGGCATTTAGAGGTTAGGAAGGAGGAGATAGAAGGAAACTCCAAACATGTGGCCCTTGAGGTATCCCACATATTTGGACACATCCATGGTGTTGTGTGGCATGCCAATAGTTTCACGTGCGCCGGACTTACCATGAAAACCAAGGCTGCAAACTTCCTGAGACCACTCATATTTCTCCATGAGAGCAGGACTAAAGGTCCAAAGTGTTTTACTGGTGTGTAGTCTTGGCACAGTCCCTGTTTACCATGTATTTCTTAGAGCAAGGAGTGTACACTGCCAGGCTATTGAGGGAAGTGTGGCTTCTTCCTTTCTCAAGGACTATATCTTTGAGTTAGTTAAGAATTCTCAGACTTACTTTACTGGCAGTGAACTGATGCACAGAGAGATTAACTGATTTATGCCCGGCCCAAACTGAGTCAACAGCCAGCCCGAGGCCACACTGCAGTGTTTATTAAATTATGGACTGAGGATTGCCAGCATCTCAGCCACCTGGAGTGTTGCTTAAGAAAAAAAAAAAAAAATAGGCCGGGCGCAGTGGCTCATGCCTATAATCCCAGCACTTTGGGAGGACAAGGCGGGCGGATCATGAGGTCAGGAGATCCAGACCATCCTGGCTAAAACGGTGAAACCCCGTCTCTACTAAAAATACAAAAAAATTAGCCGGGCATGGTGGTGGACGCCTGTAGTCCCAGCTACTTGGGAGGCTGAGGCAGGAGAATGGCGTGAACCCAGGAGGCAGAGGTTGCAGTGAGCCGAGATCGTGCCACTGCACTCCAGGCTGGGCAACAGAGCGAGACTCCATCTCAAAAAAAAAAAAAAAAAATGCTAACATATATGGGTTATCTATTAAGTGCTTTACAAATGGCAATTCTTAATCCTCAGAACAACTCCATGCAAGAGGCTTATTATCACCAATTTACAGAGGAGGAAATAGACATGAGAGAGTTCCACAGGTAGCAAAGGGGCAGATTAGTCTAGTTCCATGCTCCCAACCACAATGCCATACAGCTTGCTGAAACAGAATCTCTGGAAATGGGACACAGGAGTAGTCTGTATTTAGAAAAATTTCTGGGGGCATTTTTGTGTACTGTATATGAAATCTTGAGAACTGATGTTTCACTGGATCTCAAGTTTGTTCTTTGAAGCTCAGGAAAACCTTACTTGCTCTACTATTTTTTTTAACATCTCTAAGTATCCATGTTTAAGTAAATGTATTAGTTTCAGATTATTCTTGGTAGTATTTTGTTAAACACAGGTAACAACTTACTGCACAGTTGTCATTTCAAGAGGTAAAGCATATGATTGCACATTAAACCGGCTGGCATTGTCTAATATGTTGACAATAATTACCTAACAATTATTGACATTGTTGCATCCTACTGTCAAAAGGAATAATGTGTCTTTTTTTCCCTGTGTCTATGATTGGACACATTTGCCTACAGAGATCCATAAACAATAATGAAATAAATCAATCCTATGGCGAGTGCAGTAGTATGCATGACTCCATGGTGGCAGTTTGCCTTGCTGGCTGAGAGGAGGTGGTACTCTGACACGTCTCAGCTCTGCACTCCTTAGCCTAGTAAAGATATGGCCTTTTGATGTATGGGATATCCCAGAGAGCTCAGACATTACTCTCTGCTGACCTTTGTGGATGGTCTCAAGAGCTTATGGGGTGAAAGAAATGAAGTCATAGGAGTATTTAAAAAGAAAGAAAGAAGGAAAATAAATAAGTCCAGTTCAGTTGAAAAATAGACACGTGTTGAATATCCAAGGCCTTTAGATCACAAGAGATAACATTAAGCAAACTCCTTTCTGTTAACAAGAAATTGTGCTTTACTGTCACAGATCTCCACCCAGATTGGCCCTTGAATTTGCATTATTCACACAATGAGACTGGTTTCACCTGTTTGCAATTGTTTTAACTATTAGTCATCAGTTCAGAGGTTGCTTAAGCTGATTTCGCCTGCAGTTTATCTTATACACATTTTATTTATTTATATATTTTTGAGACAGAGTCTCACTCTGTCGCCCAGGCTGGAGTGCTGTGGCACCATCTTGGGTCACTGTAACCTCCAGCTCCCAGGTTCAAGCAATTCTCCTGCCTCAGCCTCCCAAGTAGCTGGGATTATAGGTGTGTGCCACCATGCCTGGCTAATTTTTTTTTGTACTTTTTTAGTAGAGATGGGGTTTCACCACATCGGCTAGTCTGGTCTTGAGCTCCTGACCTCAGGTGATCCTCCCGCCTCGGCCTCCAAAAGTGCTGGGATAACAGGCATGAGCCACTGCACCCAGCCCTTATGCACATTTAAAAATTACACATTAGAAATCAACAAAGGTGACACGCCTGTTATATATTGTCAAAGGAGAAAAAAGATCTAAAAACAATTTGGAAGAGAAGTGAGGCCATTACACCAGGGAGAACTAAAATCTTAGTCTTTTTTATGAAAAGAAAGAAAAATAAATAAATGGGGTGGAGGATGGGTTATCAGGTTTAGAAAAAAGAAAGAAAGAAAAATACAAGATGCCCAATTAAGTTTGAATTTCAGATAAACAACAAATAATTTCTTAGTGTAAGTATGTCCCTTGCATGTCTGAGATATACTTATGGTGAAAAATTATTTACTATTTATCTGAAATTCAAGTTTAGGTGAGTGTCCTGTATTCTCTCTGGCAACCCTACTTAAGTAGTGCCTTTTTAATCTAAGTTTGAAAAAAATCCTTTTAGAAAACAGATGTCTTCAGGAAACTGGGTCATGGATTCAACAGCAAAAATACTTGCTAATTATGTTGCACAGTGTCATGGGATTACATATTTATTAAATATAAATAAACTAGCAATAATAGTGACTGAAACTTTGATTTGAAAAGCCATCCATTTTATTTATCTTTTTTTTTTTTTTTTTTTGAGACAGAGTTTTGCTCTGTCTCCCAGGCTGGGGTGCAGTGGCACAATCTCAGCTCACTGCAACCTCCACCTCCCAGACTCATGAGATTCTCCTGCCTCAGCCTCCGAGTAGCTGGGATTACAGGTGCCATCACCATACCTGGCTAATTTTTGTATTTTTAGTAGAGACGGGGTTTCACCATGTCGGCCAGGCTGGTCTTGAACTCCTGACCTCAGGTGATCCAACACTTGAGATAAACTGAGTGGGCTTCTGCTCCCTGCAACAAAAGGAGCCTGATTACTACAGATCTGCATCTTCAGGTAAATAAAATAACTCAGATTCTCAAGTTGGAATCTTTACCATCCTGATTTGAGAAGCAATAAAGAATCAAATCACCGGACAATATGTACTCGCAGTTATCAAATACTGCCTTTACAGAGCTATTAGTTGTCTTAGGGAAACAAGGCAAAAAATCATTAAGTGGGTGAAATGTTTGCATTTCTCTTCACATCTGCAGCAAAGAGCTGACACTAGTTTAAAACCTATAGACCGTGGAACAAACTGCTTTCTGGTCTGAGTATTATGGGTTATTCAGCCATTAGCAACATTGCTTTTTCTTTTCTTTTTTTTTTTAACTTTACAAGAAATTTAAATAAAACTTTCTTTACCCTGAGTGGATTTCATGTTTTGGTCAACACTGGCCTTTTACTACCTTCGTAGACCTCAAAGAGGGGCAATTAATTTCAAGTGTCTTAGGAGGAAATAAGTTCTCACAATTATATTTTGAAAGTGTTTTTGAAATTATCCATGGTATATTAAGGGAGATTTATCTGCTGGCTGATGGAAATTTAAACCTAGCATTCAAGAGAGAGGTTAGGACTATAGGTATAGAGACTTGGAAGTCATTGGCATATAGGTGATAATTAAAGCTCCAGGTAATTAAAACAAGTTGGAAGGGGGATTGTGTACAGTGAAAAGACAAGAAGACAAAGGTTACTATCTAGGGCTTTTTCCCCAAATCCACCATCATCAGATTCACTTGTGGAACCTGTTGTTCTCAGGTCCTACCCTGGACCTATTGAACCTAGAAGATTGAGGCAAGGGAGACTCCCAGGAGTCTGCATTTTGAAAAAGCATCCTAGGTGATCCTTATGCAAGCCCACAGAGCCAAGGGTATATTTGCCTCAGTCAAAAAAAGAAACATCCTGGATGGTGGCTCCTGGATGGTGGCTGCTGTTGGTTAAAGCTACAACTGCACATCTATCAGTGGTTCCTGGCACACAGGACTCAAGAACTGCAACATTCTTGAGGCCAGTGGGACCTCCAAACATCAGAAATTAGTTAAAGATACGATACTTAAATGGGATTGGTCACAGCCTGGGTTCCTTGTCCCTGCACTGCATGCTTCCATTGCCCTACCGTGAACCACTTAGGGTATACGAGGAGCATTTGTGAATTGCCATAGTAGATTCTTCCGGGGATTCCTTGGTAGGGCTTTTTCCTTGACTGAGTCACAGCATTGGGTTGAAGGTAGAGGATCCGAGGTGGTGGCCAACTCAGAGGCTATGTAAAGTAAAAGAACATGACTCAACAATGAGTGATACATAGTCACTAAGTGCCCTGTGCCCAGCTTGGCCTTTGTACCAAGGCCTCCTCTGTGCCCTCTGCCAGTAGGGTGAGGAAGCCATAATCATACAGGCCAGAACGCAAGCACTATGAGAGATTTGGGAGCACCAGCCACCAGCAGGCCATAGACTTCTGAACCCAAAGTTACCTTTCTGGAGGTTGGTGAAGGGGATTGCACTGACCATTGGCCATTGGGGCTGCCTGGAACTTCCAGAATGTGGCCCCATAAGCACTCCAGGGGGCTGGGGAGGTATGCCCAGAGGGTTTATTTGAAGAGGGCAAGCTGTGTGCCACCAGAAAGAATCACTCTTATGCCTAACAGCTGCAACTGGCCTGGCATAGACCAGGAGGCAATGAGTCAGGTCAAACCAGTTCTAATAGCGCTTGCCTCCAGTGGTGCTTGGCAGTCAATCCTATAAGATGCTTTGATTTTCTTAACTGGTGACTATTTTGTAAAGAACTATTTTTATAATATATGGTATTTTTGCTTAAGTAATTTCATCTTCAGCTCACGATGAATTTGAAGAAGTGTCTTTCAACAGAACTGGATGTTGCTGAGGAGTGACAGGTTGCTAACATGTAGGAGTGGGGTGGAGTTTCTTGGCAGGGTGCATGTTTCTGTAGGGGATTGATTATGGGTAGCTGTGAAGGTCCTAGAATTGCTATAAATGTATATGGGGTTATTTTGAAATAAAAATGCTTATAACTTGTCTGCATTGAACAATTGGGGCTGTTAAGTGCAAGTTTACATCACTGGGATAAAATGTGTATGTTCTCTCCCTTTACCTTCCCAAGGGAGCAGATGTAAATCTTACCTGAATAGTAACTTGCACTTTCCTTTAGGAGGGAGGGGTAAGCAAGCCTTGGGCAGCTTTACTGTGAGCCTTGATAATAGCTATTTCATATATTGTGAGGGTCAGCTGCTTAAAATTGTTTTGCCTTCAGAGAAAAGCACCAAAGAGAGACAATAAAGCACAAAGCGGGTGTGTGTGTGCAAGCATGCTTACAAATGTGGCAGGCATAAATGTTTATGCTTATTTCTCCTTGTTATACACGCTCATTGTAAATATTTCCAAGATCATAGAAATATAAACCCATCTTCTACAGACAAGCAGGATTAACAGCTTAAATATTCTTGAAATTTTAGATACACAATCACATGGATGATCAAGAAACTGCTTTCCATAAAAGGTTAGGGAACATACAAATCCCTGGGAAAACACATTTCCTGTGGGAGGGATGAGATAAATGCTTGTAATAAGATGTATTAACCATCCTCAGAGACAGATCCAAACAGGCAAAAATCAACAGCAAACTGGGACGCGACTGCCGGGGTAGCTAGACGTCACCCTTGTACGCACACCAGAAGCCAAGAGATCTACCGAGCTCCCAGATGCAAGCACATCCTTCCTTTCTTTAAATCCGATTTTCTTGCCATCTGTTCCTTTACTCCAGCCTTGGCTGTAAACAAAGTTTATGCACAGCGATGCGTTGCGTTGCCAGGCAGCTCTCCTCACTCCTCTGCAGCAAAGTCAGTTCTGGAGTGAAAATCTGTGGGCTTCATTATTATCCATTTTCCCTAATAATATAAATTGTGAGAGAGTAGAAATTGGTCTTATAAATGGGATTTTCAGCTTCATTTGGGGAACATGGTATGACACATACTGTCTGGTTTTGAAAATTCTGTAAGGAAACATCTAAATGAGTAGGGAGGATTTAACTCATAGAAAAAGATTTCCCCGGCCCTCAAGAACAGTAAGGACATTGTGAAGGGGGCAGTCTCAAGGGCCACAGTAAATCGGTCAAGGAGAAACTGACGCAGCAGCTGCCGTGCAAAGGAACTTGCTGCCTCCAAGGTTACAATTTGACATGGGGCTGGGGACGCAGTGGGTTGGAGGCAGGAGGCGTGGAAGATGACTTAGGGATGTGTATCTAGGAAGTGAGCTGGTGGCCCTGAGAATATACTAGAAGAGTCAACCATCTGGCAGCTGTGAGGAGGGATCAGCTGACCTTTGGCCTCAAGCTATATAATATTTATCATGCACTCTTCCTGAGAGAAGCCTGGAGCAGGACACATCTTTGAATGGATTCAGTTAATCCTTTTACTGTCCTATGAGTAATCAGAGAAGTAGAGAGGAGCAAACAGAAAAAAAAATTCCACATTTAAAGGGGTCACTGCCATGGCAAAGCAGAAAATAACATTCACTCTGCTAAGCAACAACAGGAAAAGTCAACCTTGTGATCCTTGTCCACCGATTCTCAGAGTCCAGGCAGTGGCAGAAGTGGGCAGAATTCCCTCAGAGTGTGCATGCTGATCACTGCAGGGCATTGTTCATTCAGTCCCACCATGGTGGGGGAAAGGGACTTGCCTGTTTGGGGGAATCTATGGTAACAGGACAAGCTTTTGCCATTGCAGTTGGGACTGATGACATATAGGGATGATTAAGCAAAGAGGTAAGTAAAATGAGGATTACTTGAACACAAGCACTCTGAGACCCGACAGTCAATCTGAAAACCAACGCAGCTACTAAGTGACTAATGGCAGGAGCATAGACATCGTGGATATGTTGGACAAAGGGAGGACTCAAATCCAAGGCAGGACAGAGCAGGACAGATCACAAGGTCAGGAGTTCGAGACCAGCCTGGCCAATATGGTAAAACCCCATCTCTACTAAAAAATACAAAAATTAGCTAGGCATGGTGGCATGCACCTGTAGTTCCAGCTACTTGGGAGGCTGAGGCAGAAGAATTGCTTGAACCTGGGAGGCAGAGGTTGCAGTGAGCTGAGATTGCGCCACTGCACTCCAGCCTGGGCGACAGAGTGAGACTCTGTCTCAAAGAAAAAAAAAAAAAGAGCTCCCGATGGTCAAGTCTGGGCAATTTGAGTATCTGAATAAGTGATAGTTACTGATTTTTAACCCTTTGAATAAAATAGGAATCTGTGAATCTACATTGCTAAAAAATAAATGCATAAATGGAGATGAAAGGAAAGCTCTATCTGATAATAGAAGCCTTAAGGTATCTCCTCATAAAATACTTAGGGATGACTCAGTGGAGATACCCGTGAGACACCATCTTTACCAAATACATTGAGCATGATGAGAGTTACATTTCTCGCTGTCAGAAGGGAATTATAAATACTGAAAGGGGAATGGCTAGAATAAGCCCTGTGGTATTAGACTGGAAGAAGAGGAACCAGTGTGAACTCATAGCTTTATGTAGACATTGACATAGATGTTGACATAGGTACCAATGTGTGTAGGTGTTTATGTGTGTGTGCATGTGCCCTTATCTGTGGTTTTGCTTTCCTCAATTTCATTTACCTGAAGTCAACCTTGGTCCAAAAATAATACACGGACAATTCTGGAAATAAACAATTCATGAGTTTTAAATTGTGCGCCGTCCTGCTCTGTCTTGCCTAGGATTTGAATCCTCCCTTTGTCCAACATATCCACGATGTCTATGCTCCTGCCATTAGTCACTTAGTAGCTGCGTTGGTTTTCAGATTGACTGTCGGGTCTCACAGTGCTTGTGTTCAAGTAACCCTCATTTTACTTACTAATAGCCCCAAAGCACAAGAGTAGCAATGCTGGCAGTTCGGATATGCCAAAGAGAAGCTATAAAGTGCTTTTAAGTGAAAAGGTGAAAGTTCTCCTTAATAAGGAAAGAGAAAATTGTATGCTGAGATTGCTAAGATCCACAGTAAGAACGAATCTTCCATCTGTGAAATTGTGAAAAAGGAAAAAGAAACTGCTAGTTTTGCTATCACACCTCAAACTGCGAAAGTTACAGCCACATTGTTTAATTAACGATGGAGAAGGCATTAAATTTGTGGTTGGAGGACACGGATAGAAGTGCGTTCTAACAGCAATTGGGTTGGGTACTATTCATGGTTTCAGGCAACTACTGGGGGTCTTGGAACACATTTCCCACAGATAAGGAGGGACTACTGTATACACACAGAGATATATATACACATACATGTATATACTCATACAAATATGTAAATAGATATATACATATATATTTCCTAGTTCTATGTGCTGTGAGGGCTGGAGGGAAAAATACCTAGTAGCAATGAGCATCCCTAGCTTGCAGGGTGTGGCTTCTAAATATTATTCTCCATTTAAAGGAACCAGGGTTCCTTAGAGAAATGGTTGATTCTAGGGCTGAAGTACATAAAATAAAAGATGAAACAGGGACATCTTGTACTACAAAGTAAGGAAATGTCCAAAGCATGGTAGGGACATATCAAAAGGTCACAAGATCTGCCTTAAAAGAGCTCCCAATGGGCTGGGCATGGTGCCTCACGCCTGTAATCCCAGCACTTTGGGAGGCTGAGGCAGGTGGATCACGAGGTCAGGAGTTCGAGACCAGCCTGGCCAATATGGTAAAACCACATCTCTACTAAAAAATACAAAAATTAGCTAGGCATGGTGGCACACACCTGTAGTTCCAGCTACTTGGGAGGCTGAGGCAGAAGAATTGCTTGAACCTGGGAGGCAGAGGTTGCAGTGAGCTGAGATTGCGCCACTGCACTCCAGCCTGGGCGACAGAGTGAGACTCTGTTTCAAAAAAAAAAAAAAAAAAAAAGAGCTCCCGATGGTCAGGTCTGGGCAATTTGAGTATCTGAATAAGTGATAGTTACTGATTTTTAACCCTTTGAATAAAATAGGAATCTATGAATCTACATTGCTAAAAAATAAATGCATAAATGGAGACGAAAGGAAAGCTCTATCTGATAATAGAAGCCTTAAGGTATCTCCTCATAAAATACTTAGGGATGACTCAGTGGAGATACCCGTGAGACACCATCTTTACCAAAACCAGCGGTAGGACAATTCGGCATCGTATGCCTCCTGATAGATGCACTGAGAAGAGTAAGGCATTGCTTCTGAGGTGTTCTTGCTACAAACGCATAAATCACGAGGAAACATCAGACACACCCACATTGCGGGACATTCTACAAAGTAAGTACTTTAAAAAAATGTCAAGGTCGTGAAAGAGAAAGAAAAACTGAGCAATTGTTCCAAAATGAAGGAAATTAAAGAAAAATTGTAACTATAAAAGGCCTGTACCTGTACAAGATATTCTTGCAACCATAGGGGAAATTTGAATGCGGTCTGTGAATTATGCGGTAAAGTTGGATCAATGTTAATGTTCTGGTTTGTTCATTGTCAACGTTAATTGATGGTTTGAATGTGTAAGAAAATGTCCTTGTTTACAGGAAATACACACTGAAGGATTAAAGGGTAAGGGGGCATCATGTCTGTAACTTTTTCTCAAGTGGTCCAGGAAAAAACGAAAACAAGTTTAATGTGTGTGTGTGTGTTTACTAGAAAGAATAAGGCAGATGTGATTCAATGGTCATAATTGGTAATCTGGGTGAGCGTCAGTGCTTGGAGTACTTGGAGCTCCAAGTACTATTTTTACAATTTTTCTATAACTTTTAAATTTCAAAAAAAAATAGGCCGGGCACGGTAGCTCACACCTGTAATCCCAGCACTTTGGGAGGCCAAGGTGGCTGAATCACCTGAGGTCAGGAGTTCGAGACCAGCCTGGCCAACATGGTGAAACCCGGTCTCTACTAAAAATACCAAAATTAGCTGGGCTTGCTGGTGGGCACCTGTAACTCCAGCTACACGGGAGGCTGAAGCAGGAGAATTGCTTGAATATGGGAGACAGAGGTTGCAGTGAGCTGAGATAGCGCCATTGCACTCCAGCCTGGGTGACAAGAGTGAAACTCCGTCTCAATGAATAAATAAATACATAAATAAAAAATAAATAAAAACAGAAAAAACTATCTACTATGGATCTCTATGTACACTGACCACAGTGAATCAAACTGAGCAGTTCAATTCAAATCAAGTCCAGTGTTTATGAAATAACAATTAAGTTGAAGGTACTATGCTGCTTTACAAGACTCAATCCCTGCCCTCGGGTTACTCACAAAGAGGGTAGTGAGAGCACAGTGAAATAGGGTAGGGTGGGAAATGGGATGGGAGTGCTAGAGAAATGACACCAATAGTAAAACTGCTGCAGACATTCAAAGGAGCCAGAAACCTTCCCGGAGGACGTGGTGCTTGCAGAGGTCCTGGATGGGATTTGGGCAAGATTGGTGGTTCTTTTCAGCAGAGAATCACAGGATTTAGGCATTTCTGAGACTTCTGTCTCTGTTTTCTTCTCCATCAGCAAGCAGGCTGCTCTGTTTCTCACCTCCACGCTCTTGCTCCTACTGCTGCTTCTGCCTGGAATGTGGGCAGTTTGTGAGCTTGGAGGATCCATTGCATCCATTCTTCAAGACTTAGCTCATGTCTTTTGCTCTGGATTTTCTGACTGGCTCACTCCCCTCCAGAAAGAAAAGTCCTTTTCTCCCTTGTACCTCTACTATTCTTAGAGCATGTATCGCTCCACACGTGGCTCTTTATGGCACTTGTCAGTTCATCCGTGCATCCCTCCCAGCCTGCAGTCTCCTTGTCGGCTTTGTATGTATCTATCCCCAGTGTCTGGCCATAGTGGAGGCTCAATAATTGTTAAAAATAATCAAATTAACCTAAGACTTCCCCAAACTGTATTTCTTCCCTTTCTTTCCATTTTTACTCCTAGGCTAACTAAAGGTTTCCTTCCTTCCTTCCTTCTTTCTCTCCATCTCTCTTTCCTTCCTTCCTTCCTTCCTCCCTTCCCTCCCTCCCTCTGTCCCTCTTTCTTTCTCTTTCTTTCTTTCTTTTTCTTTTTTTCTTTCTTCTTTCATTTTTTTTCTTTTTTTTTTGACATGAAGTCTTGCTCTGTTGCCCGGACTGGAGTACAATGGCATGATCTGGGCTCACTGCAAACTCCGCCTCCCAGGTTCAAGCGATTCTCCTGTCTCAGCCTCCCAAGTAGCTGCGACTACAGGCGCCCACCATCATGCCCGGCTAATTTTTGTATTTTTAGTAGAGATCAGGTTTTGCTGTGTTGGCCAGTTTGGTCTTGAACTCCTGGCCCCAGGTGATCTGCCAGCCTCAGCCTCCCAAAGTGCTGGGATTACAGGCATAAGCCACGGCGCCCAGCCTCTAAAGGTTTTCTTTATTCAATAAAATTGAATGAAGTACATGGACTTTTAACTTTCCAGCAGTGTGAATCTAAATTTAGGGAAGAATATTTTCTTCTCTACCCTGAGACCATCAGTGAAGGTAGAGGGAGAGATGGACTAGCACGTCCAGCATGTTAATAATAGCAACAAGATCTGCCACATCAGTGTCTTACATTCTTGGTTTATTAATGATCCAGTGACTAACCCACATAGAAATATGCGAGCTACTCTTTGGAGTTACAGTAGGGGAGACACCATAATGACCACAGCTGAGCATAATATTTCCCAAACAAAATTATGTTAACCACTGGTGCTTGGGAGCTTCTTTCATCAAAGCAGGATATTTATATAAGGCCAACCAACCTCCTATCCACATAATATTATTATTATAGTAATAATTATCAATTCCCAACATTCCTATAAGCACCCTTCATCCAGGCACTCTAAGCACTCAACAAATGTCACAAACTCTGTGTGCATAGATGCCACCTGACCCGTCTGTGGAATGAGGCAGCATGTGGGGGCAGAAACAGCTGCTACCCTTGAGCCTTGCCCTATTATTGAGGCTCCAGTTACAAAGCCAAATGCCTCCTCCCCTTCCTTCTCCATGGTAATTGCAGTCTGAGGTTTGAAAGAACATCTTTTGTGAGTCAATTTATTTTCCATCTCTTAATATACACCATGTATGAGATTGCTGTCTGCTTAGGAGCAGTAAGCCATCAATCTGATGAAGAATGTTGAGGGATTTCTAAGTCGAAAAGTTTCTCCTTGCTGTAGCTAACAAGTAAGTGATAAAGCTTTTCTTTGTCTTCTGTCTTCAACAAATTTTAAACATTTGTTCCTGCCGAGTGTTGCTTTACCCTTGAGAGAGCAGCCTCCTCACCCCATAGGCAAGGTGACAGCTGTTGGAAGAGTTTTCAACACCAGATTATTTTAAGGCATTTATAAAGAGGGTGAAAACTAACTCTAGTGAAAAAAAGAAAAACCCTTAAAATAAACTTTTAGAAATAAATCAGAATAACATTCAAGCCCTGCAGCACAGCTGGCTCCTCCAAAACCTAGAATTTTACTTGTTATGCAGAAGCATTTGCAAAATTCCATCCTGAAAACCGTGTTATGGGCCATTCTTAAAAAAGTATAATACCAATCATTTTCATATGCTATTCAGCAGAGTGACATCTGACCAATAGCAGGACAGCAAAAAGACTACTGTAATTACAGTTCCTGGTTTCAGCAACTTCACTCTGAGATGATAAAACAAAAAAGCTCATTGGCGTATGTTGCATAATTTCTAAGTGTGTACTTAGTAGTAAATATCAGCTTGATTCCACAGTTTGTTGACATGGCCTTAAGGCAAATTTAAAAACAAAACAGTTTTCATTTCTACACATAATAGAGTACAGCATATTTCTCTGTCTTATACTACCCTTCACTGGCACTGCGTCACGTGATTGAGCAAAAGTAAATGAAGATGCTTACAACTATCACCGCTATATGTGCAGAGTCATTCACCATCAGTCCAGCCTCATGAAGCCCATAAGAAGAGGGTAGTGCTTCTTGCCCTCCATTGACAGATGAAGGCCCACAGAAGATGCATGGCAGCCAGTCCTGCAGCAGGATTCTCAAGGTCCTAAATTTAGCCCATCAAGTCATGACATCTCTCCCGGTTGGGGATTATGGCTTTAAAAATGATTGTTCATGCAGCAAATTGTTATGATAAACAATCTAATAATTCATGATGAAGGAACTAGAAATTCAGGCTAGCAACAAGTGTGTGACAGCTTGAATTTTCACCAGCTGTATTCCTTGGCCTCTGGCCAGGATGCCATCTGACCTTTAAGCTAACCAAGCACGTGGGTATTGCTTATCAGCACTCAGAACCAAAAAATTGCTGTGGTATTTTAGAGATAGAGAATTTTATTAGAGAGGGAAAAGGGTGAAGAAAATAAAGAGGACACATGTTTTGAAATGGACTTATTTCTTCTTAGAAAAGGCTCTGAGGGTGAAAAGCATCAATACTATTAATCGCGTATTTGTTGAGTACTTAATTATGAGTCTATCCCTGTATATAGATTCTGTGGAGAGTCAGAAAAGGTTAAGATATAGTTTTTAAGCCCAAAGATGTTCTATGTAGTTGTGGAGAATATGAACACGGAAGATGCAGTCTGAACGGCTGGCAAACTTTGGCCTATGGGTCAAATCCAGCTGGCCACCTGTTTTTGTTGCAGATCATGGGCTAAGAATAGTTTATTTTTAAATGGTTGGAAAAAATAAAAAGAAGAACACATTTTATGACATGTGAAAATTACATGAAATTCAAATTTCAATGTCCGTAAATAAGATTTTATTGGCACACAGCCACATTCACTGATTTAGTGATTGTCTGTGGCCGCTTTCATGCTACAGTGGGCAGCAGAGTGGAGTAACTGTGACAGAGACCATATGGGCCACAAAACCTAAAATATTTACAATCGATTCCTTTACAGCAAAAGTTTGCTGACCCTTGAGTTAGGTAATACTCTAACGGTGCTAAGGGGGGTGATTTCGAGCCAGTTGAAGAACCAGAGGACGACCACAAAGGAAGAAATGACTTTGAGTGAGAATAAAGCTTCAAGGCGGAAGTGCATCCAAATGGAGCTTAAAGGATAAAGACACTGAGCATCATGGTGAGGGGTGAAGGGCAGCCAGTTACGGCCTGGCAGCTTGACTCCACTGCTGAGTGCAATGTGACCTCAGTAAGTTCTTTGACTTTTCTGTATCTTAGTTTCCTCAGCTGTTGAGTGAAAATAATAATATCTACCTCCCAGGGCTGTTGTAAAGCTCACAACCAGATTTCATATGCAAAGCAGTTAGCACATTGCCTGGTATGGAGCTGGTGTATCATAAATATTAGCTGTCAATAATAGTGACTGCAATTAGTTCTCACACTTGGGTGTCTATTAATAAAAACAAGTCTACATTTCACATAAACAGTAAGCCTCTTAGGGGTTATTAGCGAATAAGCTTTTAAAATATTTCTCATAAGATGAATTTGAGCCACTGAATTCTATGAAGTTATTTAAAATGGTGTCATAAAAGAAGAATAGCACAGGAAAATATTCCCAGGGTATTCTGTGAAAAGAAAAACAAAACCATGTTATGAATAATCCCCTCAATCTAAGATATTATAGTTAGAGTGAGAACAACAACAACAAAAGCATACCCCCTGCCTGATAGGCATTGTTTTACAGCACACCACAGCATACTGTCTTATTGTGGACACTTCAATTTTATAAGCCCAGAAATACTATTTTGCCAGTGTATCCAGACTTGAAACCCTCTATGAGAATCTGTTGAAAGCTATTTCCCCCTCTCCTTGATGAATGCACACTGCAAGGGCACACACACACTTTTGCAAGTAATCTTAGGGCTTAATGGATCCCTTGAAGCCCGCCCCTGGTTTCCAGGTTAAGAAATCCTGCTCCAGTTGCTCAGTCATACTTACAAAACCCACACGATATTGATATATGAACCAGAATGCCAAATAACTAATTTATGAAGAAGAAATAATGTCAAACGGACTAAAATCCTTGCATTGGCCGATCAGCTCATTATCTTGCTATGCAAAAGCTACACAGATCGCCAAAGCACAATTAAAAGTGAGGATGGAATCATAGAGAAGGGAATTCAAGAATGGTCTTAATGGCTCTTGTCGCCAAGCTATGATAGTCTGATGCATCTGTCTCTGCTGTCGAGGTAACTCTTGCCAAGGATGCTGGAACAGCCAGTCCAGACTCTTTCCTGTGAACAATTCTTGATGTTTGTACTCTGTGCTTGCAGATGCAGGGAAGGCTAACTCCTTCTGTTATCACTCTTGCCAAAGAAAGTTACAGTGGAAACAGCAAGACCCCGGGTTTAGACATGCTAATTTCCTCATGCTACACCTAGGCTCTTCCATTAGGAAATGTCAGCCATATACACATTCCAGTTTAAGGCGGGCTAGTTGTGTTGATCTTTCATATTTTCCTTCTCAGAAGGGATCTTTATTTTCAACTTTAGGAGGCACCTTACTGTCCCCCACCTCTTCACTTCCTCTAGTTCATCCTGACTGCTGTGCCTACACCCTATTAACCTCAACAGAAAAGGCATCAGGTTCAAGAGGCCAAAGAAGAGACACAGAGCCAGAAATGAGATATGTGGAGGTTTTACTAGGGGGTGACATACAAGGGAGAGAGTCCAGTAGTGGACAAGATAACCCCCGGGCCCAGTAGGGGCAGGCCAGGCAGAAGAACCACAACCGCTTGCAAAAGGCATGCAATTTAGGTAGTGTTTTCACTCAGCACCCTTTCCCTAACAATCTCCACCTGGCAACCTTCATTCAACCCAAACTTGGGGCCTCCTTCTCCTGTACAACCTGTGTTTCACGGGACAGAACGATGGTTGGGACAGAGGCAGGCAGGGCTCAGATGCTCCTCATAGACAACAAATGAATCCTCAAGTTGGCCACACCTGTATTCTCTAGCGCAGAATACAAATTGGATGCATCTGCCATACGGGGTCATTCTAAGGTTGTGCTTAAGTTATTGCTTTCAGGTGTCTTTACCCTACACGGACCACAAAAGGAAGAAAAGAATCCCTGGTGTTTCCTCCCTTCTCCCCTTCTTTCTATCCTCCCCTTCCCTCCTTTTATTTTAAGGCATTTCAAATACCTTTTATTTTGAAATAGTGTAAGACATAGTTTTTATTTTGTTTTGTTTTGTTGTTTGTTTGTTTTTTGAGATGGAGTTTTGCTCTTGTTGCCCAGGATGGAATGCAGTGGCGCAATCTCGGCTCACTGCAACCTCCGCCTCCTGGGGTTCAAGCTATTCTCCTGCCTCAGCATCCTGAGTAGCTGGGATTACAGGTGCCTGCCACCATGCCTGGCTAATTTTTGTATTTTTAGTAGAGACAGGGTTTCACCATGCTGGCCAGGCTGGTCTTGAACTCCTGACCTCAGGTGATCCACCCACCTTGGCCTCCCAAAGTACTGGGATTACAGGTGTGAGCCACAGCCCCCAACCAAGACATAAATTTTAGCCGGACGCAGTGGCTCATGCCTGTAATCCCAGCGCTTTGGGAGGCCGAGGTGGGCGGATCACGAGGTCAGGAGATCGAGACCATCCTGGCTAACACAGCAAAACCCCGTCTCTACTAAAAATACAAAAAATTAGCAGGTGTGGTGGCGGGCGCCTGTAGTACCGGCTACCCGGGAGGCTGGGGCTGGAGAATGGCGTGAACCTGGGAGGCGGAGCTTGCACTGAGCCGAGATTGCGCAGCTGCACTCCAGCCTGGGCAACAGAGCAAGACTGTCTTAAAAAAAAAAAAAAAAAAAAAAAGACATAAATTTTTTTTTTTTTTTTTTTTTGTTTTTGTTTTAGACGGAGTCTCGCTGTCACCCAGGCTGGAGTGCAGTGGCGCGATCTCGGCTCACTGCAGGCTCCGCCTCCCGGGTTCACGCCATTCTCCTGCCTCAGCCTTTTGAGTAGCTGGGACTACAGGTGCCCGCCACCTCGCCCGGCTAATTTTTTGTATTTTTAGTAGAGACGGGGTTTCACCGTGTTAGCCAGGATGGTCTCGATCTCCTGACCTCGTGATCCGCCCGCCTCGGCCTCCCAAAGTGCTGGGATTACAGGCGTGAAAAAAAGACATAAATTTTAAACGTAGTAGTTTTCTTCCTTTCTCTCTTTCAAATGACTTTTATTTTAAAGAAGTTCAAGATTTACAAGAAGTCTCAAAAATAGTATAGAAGGTTCTCATGTACACTTCACCCAGCTTCCCCCAGTGAAAATAATTCACATAACATAGTGCAGGTTCAAAACCACATTACAGTGGTATGATATTCACTCAGGTACAGACGATACAGATTTTACTAGTTTTCACATTCACTGTGTGTGTGTGGGGGGGGCATTCTATGATATTTTAGCACATGTGTAGAATGAGAAACCAACTCCACAATCAAGACATGAAACTTCCTCATGTTATTCCTGAATAACCAGTGATTTTCTTTATATACTCTATTCTCAGTGTTATAATAGAAATCTTAGTTCAGCCAACTTATACAAATAAACTCAGGGACAATAGTTGTGACATCATCAACCTCCTTCTCTGGTAAACATATTTAATATTACCAAGGCCTCGATGGCAATTTTTAGACTCTAATTATCTTAGGCTTTATTTCTGAATCTCAGTATTTTTTGTCACTTGGCAAGAAATTTTAAATGTATATTCTTGCTATTGTGTAAAAACAGTCTAGAAAGCTTTTCGAAAAGGTTAGGATTTCTGACCACAGTTTCTTTAACTATGGAGGCATAATTAAAAAAAAACATTCTAAGGTAAATTTGTGCGACGTGTTGGTGTATACCTTCTTTAACCCTACACTTGTTTTGTTCTTTAACCCTACACTTGTTTTGCTTCTTCCCTAAACTTGTTTCCTCTGGCCTCTGAGGTTTTCTATGTACATGTCCTCTGTACTAACTTTTCATCTTAATGAGTTTCATGTGGACACATTTGGGACCAATATACTCTTACGGAAAATACCACCTGAGGTTGCACTCTTGTGAAATCTATTTTTGAGGAGTTCAGTTTCCCGGCAAATCTTCTGAGCTGTATACTGTTGTTTGCCTCAGAGTTTACACAAATACCTTTGCATGACCATTCCCTGAGATAGTTAAAAATCAAATGGTTGTTGGAGTCAACTTGATGAGCTAAGTGTTTTAAATAAATAGATAATGACACATGTGTATATTGAGTATACATGTCATAAATGACTACTCAAGGTAACTGTAGAGAATAAAAGTGACATTCAACTCAGGAAAACATAGCTGAAACATTCTCAGTGACCTCATTGAATCTTAGAGTAAAAAAACTGGAAGTGGATCAAAGATTAAAGGATACTTGTCTTATGTCTTAGGGAGGAGAAGTAACCCACAATTGCTGGTGGGAATGTAAAATGATAAAGCCACTTTGGAAAGCAGTCTGGCAGTTTACAGTTGAAAGTTAAATATGAAATGATCTGGCAATTCCACTCCCAAATTTCCTAAGAGAAATGAAAACATATGACCACACAGAGACTAACATGAGAATGTTCATAGCAGTGTTATTCATAATCACCAGAAGCTGGAAACAGCCTAAATGTCCATCAGCTGGTAAATCAGTACATAAAATATGCTATACTCATATGATGGAATACTACTCAGAAATGGAAAAGGAATAAACTACTGGCACATGCTATGTTATGGATGAACCTCAAAAACATTACGCCCAGTAAAATAAGTTAGACACAAGAGACCACATATTGTATGATTCCATTTGCATGAAATATCTGGAAAAGGCCCATTTATAAGACAGGCAGTGATAGTGATTGCCTGGGGCTAGGGATGGGAATAGGGATGAGGGCATATGGGATCTTACAGGGAAGATGAAAATGTTCTAAGACTGGTTTAAAGAGATGGCTGTGCCATTTGGTAAAGTAAAAATAAATGAACTGTACAATTGAAATGGAAAACATACTTTGATAATGCTGTTTAAAGAAAGAAAGTGATGCACATCTTTCTGGAATCAGCAAGCTCTCTAAGGGCCCTTAGAAACCCTGCACATGATAAGGGATTTTTCAGATCTCATCCAATCACTCTCTGGGTGTCAGCTATCTTCACAGTCTTTCTCTCTTTAGAAGGTGTTCTTCCCTTCTAGTTTCTGGCTTGGGGCTAGAAAAGGTTTATAGTCCTGGCTGGTACTTGAGAGAAAGGACCAGCACTTTTGTTTCCTATTCTACCTTCTGCATCTTGGAATGGGAAGGGCCAATTATGCAGGCTCCTGGTGGAAAATCTTCCTGGTAGCAAGACAAGCTTATTTTTAAGTCCATCGTGGGGTAAACCTGGCCTGAGGAATGGGAAAGGGCTGAGTGGAGGCTTGAGGAGTGAGTGCTCTGGAGACCTAAAGGAAGGAAGGGGCTGGTTTGGGGCCTACAAGATTCCCTTTGGGAGGAGCCGAGGGGGTGCCGTGGGCACCCAGACCTAGGGAGAAATCTCACACTGTGATGAGAATCTGCCCATCTTACCCAGGGACTTTTGCTACTGCCAATGGTCCTGTCTCATCCAGGACATGCTCAAGACAACAAGGCCAGAGGAAGCCAGGTTGATGAGGAGGGGGCAAGCATAGCAGTGTAGATCAGGAGAGGAGCCCAGAAAGCAGAGATCCAGTCACGATGCCCAGCAGTGTCCAGAAGAGGATAGCTGGACTAGGAATGTATATTGTGCGAACATGGGCCTGTTTATATATTCATATATATCACTTATAAGCTCTGTGTTCTTGAGCAAATCACTTACCTTCTCTGTATCAGTTATCTATGACTGTGTCTATTTCATAGTATACATATGCTACATTATTACTATCTGAAAACTTAGTGACTTACTACAATAGTTCTATAGTTGCTGACTATAGTTCTTCTACTGTCCTTTTCTAAGTGGCTGCACACTCAGGAAAAGGGGAGGGGGCTGAGATGTTGAGCCAGCTGGGCTTCTCTCACCATGTGCTTCTTTTCAGTCATCAGTTTGGTCTGGTATTTTTTTTTTTTTTTTTTTTTTTTTTTTTTTTTTTTTTTGCGACAGAGTCTCTCTCTTTTGCCCAGGCTGGAGTGCAGTAGTGAGACCTCAGCTCACTGCAACCTCCACCTCTTGGGTTCAAGCAATTCTCCTGCCTCAGCCTCCTGAGTAGCTGGGATTATAGGTGCCCACCACCAGGCCTGGCTAATTTTTTGTAATTTAAGTAGAGATGGGGGTTTCACCATGTTGGCCAGGCTGGTCTTGAACTCCTGTCCTTAAGTGATCTGCCCACCTCGGCCTCCCAAAGTGCTGGGATTACAGGCGTGAGCCACCGTGTCTGGCCCTGGTCCAGGATTCTTAAATGGTGTCTAGCTTCCAAAAGGAAGAATTTATCAAGCCACCGCTTAAGTCATGTTTGCTGATGTGCCATTGGCCAAAGCAAATCACCTGGGTAACCCAGGAATCAATGTAGGAGGGGGCTGCAGGAGGATGTGAATTCTGCGAGCCCTGATTCATTTGGGGACTATCAGCATAATAGTCTATCACACTTCCCAAGGCTCAGCTTCTTCATCTGTAAAATGGGGATATAACAGTAGTTTATTAGGCTTCTTATGGAGAATAAATGAGGTAATGTAAGTAAACCATCTATCATAATGTCTGACCTTTAGTATTGATGACTGCCTTTTCATTATCATTAACATTGGTATTATGTGACTACTGTATTTTCTCCTCAGTGTTTATCAGAGGCAGATGTGAAAGTGAAAACCAGAGGGCCTGATCTAATCTAGGAAGTCTGGAAAGACTTTTCGAGCAAATGGTATTTGAACTGAGATCTGATCGATACATTAAAAGTTTCAGCACTTTGGGAGGCCGAGGTGGGAGGATCACGAGGTCAGGAGATCGAGACCATCCTGGCTAACACGGTGAAACCCAGTCTCCACTAAAAATACAAAAAATTAGCCAGGCGTGGTGGCAGGCGCCTGTGGTCCCAGCTACTTGGGAGGCTGAGGCAGGAGAATGGCGTGAACTCGGGAGGCGGAGCTTACAGTGAGCCGAGATCGTGCCACTGCACTCCAGCCTGGGCTACAGAGTGAGACTACATCTCAAAAAAAAAAAAAAAAAAAAGATAAAGAAAAAGAAAAAAAATGTTTCCTAGGCTAGAGGGATCAGTGGGGAAGAACATTCCAGGTAAGGGAACAGTGTGTGCAAGGGCCCTGTGGTTGGGGGGGAGTATGTGGCAACTGCCAGTCGTGAAAACAGATGATTATATTAAATACAATGCTAGCACTGCAAACCTAGAGCTGTTCCCAGGGTATTATGAGCAGTCCCACATTTAACATTTGCAGGGCCCAGGGCAAGAGTATAAAGAGAAGCCCATGGACTATATGTCTAAGTATTTAAAAGTTATAAACCAAGCTAACAAACTATCAGTGAAATATGTCCTCTCCTCCTACCTTGTCAGATAATCAGATATACCCCTAGCTCAGCTCCTTGGGGCTTCCCCATCTCCAGCTCCATCCTGTTCCACAGAGTCAGGTGCATGTGGACTCCTGGGACCACAGATCCAAGCTCTCTGGCAGCAAATGGTTTTTACCTGGTCCCTCTTCAGTCCCCCTGGGGTGTGTTCACCAGCTGCATGGTCCACTTTTAGGATGGACCTACGGAAGAGGGCTCTGGGCTGTTTAAGGAGGGTATTCTGGGGTGTTGGGTACCTAGAATATGGTCCAAAAGGGAAAGCATGGGCTCTGGGAGGGCACTATTTGTCCTGTAAGGAGGGAACAGTCAAAAAGAGGGTCAGAGGGAGGCCCCCTAAAAACACAGGACCCAAAGCAGAACAATACTGTTTATTGGTTATGGGAACCCAGGGAAAATAATTGAGGCCAGTGAAAGGAAGCCAGGGTGAAGAAACGATTCCTGGAGGTAGAAATGTTTGAACCCAATATATTCCTACAGAGGAAGCATCTGTCACAAAATGGAAGTACATGACATAATAAATCTAATGTTCCTTGAAATCAAATATGAAATGTTACAACCAGGTTGCAGATGTTTTAGCTTTGGTTAAGAAGGTATTTCTCTTTTAACCACTTCATTTGGCAAGATTACCATGTTCTGATAGACTGCAGTTTCTGTTGAGACGTCGCTCTACCAGGCTCAAATATGGCTTAGTAGAGAGCAGTTAGAGGTCCATGTACTCATTTCCAAGTTACCAGGTGGATAAGAAAGAATTTTTTTTTTTTTTTTTTGAGACAAGGTCTCACTCTGTCACCCAGGCCAGAATGCAGAGGCATGATCACAGCTCACTGCAGCCTCCATCTCCAGGGCTCAAGTGAGCCTCCCACCTCAGCCTCCCAAGTAGTTGGGACTACAGGTGAGTGTCACCATGTCCAGCTAATTTTTAAATTTTTTGTAGAGATGGGGTCTCCCTATGTTGCACAGGCTGGTCTCCAACTCCTGGGCTCAAGCGATCCTCCCGCCTCAGCCTCCCCAGTCTGCACCACCATGCCTGGCTAAATATATATATATATATATATATATATATATATATATATATATATATATATTTTTTTTTTTAGTAGAGACAAGGTCTCACTTCATTGCTCAGGCTGTGAAAGATATTCTTAACTCAAGGGCCACACTATGAAAACTTTTTTTTGAGGTAGAGTCTTGCTCTGTTGCCCAGGTTTGAGTGCAGTGGTGCAATCTCTGCTCACTGCAACTTCTGCCTCCCGGGCTCCAGTGATTCTCCTGCCTCAGCCTCCTGAGTAGCTGGGATTACAGGCATGAGCCACCATGCCCAGCTAATTTTTGTATTTTTAGTAGAGACAGGATTTCACCATGTTGGCCAGGCTGGTCTCGAACTCCTAACCTCAAATGATCCACCTGCCTTGGCCTCCCAAAGTGCTGGGATTACAGGTGTCAGCCACCGCGCCCAGCTGAAAACTTTAATGGCTCATACAACTAGGTCTAATGCAGTCCTTGGTGTGGAATACCCACCGGCTAAGGGTGGCTTGGGAGAGAAGACGGTTAAGAAAATACAGATTGGAATGCAGAAATGGCAGCATTGGTACCTTTGTTTTCCTTCAAATTCTGACTGCTGTCAGTGAGGCAGTCATTCATTGTCCCTCCTTTCCTCCCCTATGTCAAGATAGCAGTCCTTTATATTTAAGGACTACAACACTTGACAGATGGAAGGATTTGTTCTCGTGTGTATTTATTTATTTTACTGTGAAAATGCTAATTGTGCATTTGTTCGTGAAGTCCAAGGGAAGAGAGGGAAATGTAAGCTATGATGGGAAGATTAAACATGCTAAAGAGAGCCAGGAAACCCTGTATTTTTAAATATATCTATCTTGGTCATTTGGCCCAGGGGGAAATAGCAATGTCAGGAATGAACTACTAATTACCAGCAACATCCCAGAAGAGAGACTGGGAGAGTCCACGATGGGAGGGGCATGGGGCAAAGGCATGTAACCCTTGAGCTGAGAAGTCTCCTCAGCAGCTTAGTCCAAGAGCCCTCGCAAGAAAAGGGCAGCTTCCCAGGGAATTTCCTCCTAATTCCTCTTGCCCCATCCAAGTCCCATCAAGAAGGGGACAATATAAAGATAGATGAGGCCAAACATCTGGAATAGAGAAAG
This sequence comes from Pan troglodytes, assembly GCF_028858775.2. Lineage (NCBI taxonomy): Eukaryota > Metazoa > Chordata > Mammalia > Primates > Hominidae > Pan > Pan troglodytes. The sequence goes on from NC_072398.2 coordinate 70,469,133, forward strand.
GAAAGAGGAAAAAAAATAAACCCCAGAGCTTGGCAGTTTGGAAGACTGGGGGACTGTGGGTGGGGAGGGGAAGTAGAGGGGAAAGCCATACATAGATATTCAATTTTGGGAGAATTTCTTGGTATTATTACTGCATTATCAATAGTGAATTTTTACTGAGTGCTTACTATGTTTCCGGCAGTGTGAAAGCTTACAAGTCTTGCCTCTATGGGGAATATACAAAACACCCTATGAAGAAAGTCCTATTATTAGCCCATTTTACTGGTGAAAACAAAGAGGCTTAAAGATGGTAGGTTCAGGGTAGTAGGGAAGATAATGGGTTCATTCTAGGACACGGTGACTTTCAAGGGACATCAGTTCTAAGAGGGAATCCTGGCTGGGTGCAACGACTCATGCCTGTAATCTCAACACTTTGGGAGGCTGAGGTGGGAGGAATGCTTGAGGCCAGGAGTTCAAGACCATCCTGGGCAACATAGCCAGACGCCCATTTCTACGAAAATTTTCTAAAAAAATCACCAGGGTATGGTGGCTTGTGCCTATAGTCCCTGCTTCTCAGGAGGCTGAGGTGGGAGGATCTCTTGAGCCTAGGAGTTTGAGGCTGCAGTGAGCTATGACTGCGCCACTGCACTCCAGCCTGGGCGACAGAGTGTGACCCTGCCTCTCAATAAATAAATAAATAAGTAAACAAACAAACATAAAAGTAGATCTCCAGGATGGTAACAAATTAGAAATTGAAGTTGGAGGATGATGGTGGAGGGGTTACAGTCAGGGAAAGGAAGGACATAGTGCCTACAGATTTATACTAAATAGCCTTTTGCATTTCTCGAGTTTTGAATCATATGGGTGTATTGTTTAATAAATAAAAATGTAAAAATAAAAAAATCAGAAATTAAAGTTAAGGAACGGTCAGGACTAAAAAAGTAGATTTGGGAGTCAGGTGGTGTTGAAGATAAGGGAGTAGGTGTGAGTGGGAACCTCTAGGAACCAGGACACAGGGGCAATCCAGTCACCAAGATGGGAGAGATTTTGTTTGTTTTTGTTTTTAATCAGCCAATCAGAAGCAAGCTTAATACTCTGTTGGGCCACAGCTTAGACTCTTAACAGACAAGAGTGACTGAGTTTGTAGAATGACTTAGAAGGCACTAGGAGAGATTCTCGCCACCCGAGTAATCCAGGAAACATTTATCCTGCAGAGAAGTCTGAGGTAAACCTTTCTATAGCTAGTAATAGAAACATGCCAGAGTGATTCACAGCCTTATTCCTCCTAGAAGCAACTGGCTCAAGCATTTTAGTAAGAAGCCGAGGCAGACAAGCCACTGTGTGGAACGTAATTATGCATCACTTGGTTTCTTCAATGTTTCCTGAGCTAAGTAGGGTTATTAAATGTTCTACGTTTAATCTGTACCTATTGCAAGCAGAGGTTGAGTCTGAATGCCCAGGAGAACTGTTTCTCCAAAGTTCCAGCACTCCCAACTTCCTGGCCAGCCCTTTGTCAGCACCAAATAAATGATGAATGACTTGGGGGAGGGATATCCTTTTTGGGAATGGGTTGTCCTCAGCAGGAGAGACAAATGAGAACCGCAGAACATTAAGGCTAAAGAGGACCTTAGTAATCAACTAGGGCAGTGGTTCTCAAATATGAGCATGCATCAGGATCTTTTGAAGGGCCTGCTAAAACATGGGCTCTATTCCCAGTATCTGATTCAGGTCTGGGGTAGGGCATGTACATTTGCATTTCTAACAACTTCCCAGATGACGCTGTTTTAGAAGTACCACGCTTTGAAGACCACTGAGCCAGTGCAAATGAAAAAACTGAGGCCCAGAGAGTTTAAATAACTTGTCCTAGATGCCCCAGCTAATAAAGTTGGAACTAGAATTTCAATTTCCCTCATCCGTAAATACTTCAGTGTGTATTTCCTAAAAGCAAGAACACACTCTTTCATAACCATAGTACAGGTATAATATCAGGAAATTAACATTAAAACAATACTGTTAACTAATCTACAGACCTTATTCAAATTTTGTCAATTATCCCACTAATGTCCTTTATCTGTCCCAAGATCCAATTCAGATTCAAACAGATGTAGTTGTCATGTCTCTTCAGTTTCCTTTCATCTGGAATAACTCCTTTGTCTTTCTTTGTCTTTTAGGACCTTGACACTTTTAAAGAGTATAGGTCAGTTATTTTGAAGAACGGCCCTAGATTTGGGGTTGTTGGAGTTTTCTTGTGGTTAAATTCAAGTTCTGCGTCTTTAGCACAGACACAGCACAGTACAGCCATGGTGCAGTGTCCTTCTCAGGGCATGATATCAGGAGGCACACGAGGTTGCTAGAATCCTACTGTAAGGAAGTTTTCCCTTTGCCCCTATTCATTCATTCATTCATTTGTATTAGTATGGGCTCCTGGGTTCTATTTTATTTTATTTTATTCTATTTTATTTTTTGGACACAGTCTTGCTCTGTTTCCTAGGCTGGAGTGCAGTTGTGCGATCTTGGTTCACTGCAACCTCTGCCTCCTGGGTTCAAGTAATTCTCATGCCTCAGCCTCCTAAGTAGCTGGGACTACGGGCACATGCCACCATGCTCACTTAAGTTTTTGTATTTTAGTAGAGACAGGGCTTCACCATGTTGCTCAGGCTGGTCTCCAACTCCTGAGCTCAGGCAATCGGCCCGTCTTAGCCTCCCAAAGTGCTAGGATTACAAGTGTAAGCCTCTGTGCCCAGCCCTGGATTCTTTTTTTAAAAAATTCTAGAATCCATATCTCTTGCTACCCAAGTCAGTTCTCTTTTCACTATATGACCCTGGGGCTAATACCATTATTTCAGAGATGATTTATTAATTTATCACATTAATTCAAAATTGACATATTTCAAAATATGTTATACATTATATCATGTGTATATTTATACAGTTTTCATTTGTTGATTAAAATAATTAGTTTTAAAAATGGATTAAAATACTATAACAGAACTATCTAATAGAAATACCATGCAAGTTGTAAATTAGAGCCACATATATAGTCTTTTTTTTTTTTTTTTTTTTTTTTTGAGACAGAGTTTTGCTCTTGTTGCCCAGGCTGGAGTGCAGAGGAATGATCTTGGCTCACTGCAACCTCCACCTCCCGGGTTCAAGCGATTCTCCTGTCTCAGTCTCCAGAGCAGCTGGGACTATAGGCGTGTATCACCAGGCCCAGCTAATTTTTGTATTTGTGGTAGAGATGGGGTTTCACCATATGGGCCAGGCTGGTCTCAAACTCTTGGGCTCAAGTGATCTTCCCGCCTTGGCCTCCCAAAGTGCTGGGATTACAGGTGTGAACCACCGCGCCTGTCCCACATGTGTAGTCTTACAATTTCTTCAGCCCATAAACTTTATGATGGTTCTCCTCTTGCCAGTGCAGTTTCCAAGCTAGAGTCAAGGAATCCCAGAAGTCTTAAGGGGTACTACAGCAATTGCTCTGGGTCATATTTTCTGGGGTTATAATAACAATCTCTGAAAATCTGCCTTAAAGCCATTGTGTTCATCATCTTAATTCTCTTTAGGCCTGTGTGTGCTGAGTCTAACCATGCTCACGCTGTGGTGCTTAAGCTAAGGGAGGACCCCACCTCAAGGTCAGATAATGGGAGAAGGGGCCAGCAGAGTTGGCCATGACCAAACCTTGATTTCTATGAAGGAAAAAAAAAAACTGCCTTAGCTGACAAACTCTCTCTGTGATTGTCCTTTCCCTCCATTGTCCCTGGGATACAGGAAGAGGGACACTTGACTTGCATTGGTGTTTGGTTGTATGAGTCCAAAGGAGAATACCAGCTCACAAGTAAATATTTGCCATTTTGACTACTAATTACATTATATGATGAAAAAAGCCCAAACATTTACCATATTCTTGATTTCATCATCATGCCATTGTGCAAGAAAAATAAATCAGCTATTTAGCAGAAGCAAGATGTGACTTTTAAAAAAAAGAAAACCCAAACACAGTTTGCTTTTTAGAAACATACATTGGTGACTCAGAATCATAAAGAAATGAAAATGTCATTGGGTTTCCATATACCTCTCTATCCTCTAAGATGCATTCTGAGGGAACTTCCTCTCAGGATTTAGCCACTTATGACCAATATTAGAATTAACTGGGAATAAGACACCAAATCAAACAGTTTGAAATACCTAATGAAGTGTTTCTGACATTAGCATGATGCTGTCCCCCAATGGGGTATTTGGCAGAAGATTTTATTTCTTTTCTGTTTGTCACAATCAGTAAGGTGGAATGCTATGGGCATTTAATGGACAGGGGCCACTATGTGAAATGTCCTGCCAGGGATGGGACAGTTCTGCAGAGCATGACTTGCTGTGCCTAAAAAGCCAACAACATCCTGTACAGACACAACCAAAGGGTTCCCCAGGAATTTAGAATTGGACTAAGATTCCAATCCAGTATAGGTGCTCTCTTGAACTGGAGAGTTGTATCTCCAGGAGATGTTAGGAACTATTGGCTGTGGCCATTATTTAGTTTGGGGGTTGGAAAGAGAACCAATCTGCAGTGAGAGATGACTGATAAGATAAGTAAAAAGAGATAGGGAAAAGTGACCAGATGAGACTCTTGCCCACATTCTCATTCAAGTCCCTGGCTCTTCTTGTGCCTGAGGCCCATCTGCAATCCTGCTGTTGGTTTCTGTGACACCTTGTTGCTTGCAAACAAGAGTTCTAACTTTGGAGAGACAAATTTCTGCACTGCCATCTTCTGCCACATGGACTGAGCAACAGAAAGAGCCAGTCTGCAGAGGGAAAAAGAAAAGCTGAGAGAAGAGAGGCAGCACTGGGTGCTGCCCACAGGCCTTAAGGTCTGGTCAGTTTCTGAGGCCCAGTCCCTCCAGACCAATCAAACACGGCCTGAGAGGTCAGTCCTAAGAAGCAGGTCTTTCCAGAAACTGCACTGTGACTTGATGGGGAGGTGGGGGGCAGTTTCAGAAGAGGAGGAGATGCTGGGCAGCAAATTTCAGAAGAATTCACTGCATCTCCAGTTAGGAATTTGGCCCACACTGAGATGGGAGTTTGGCCCAGACTAATCCCTGGAAGGGATTACTGTGAGATCACTCACTGAGGTCAGGGGATGAAGCCGTTTTAGCATAGGCCTGACTGCCAGGGGGTTGCATCTGTGAATTAGAGGTCAGTTAAGGAAATATCTGTGAGCTGAAAGTAAGAAAGTCACTTTCTTTAAAAGAAAAACAAAAAACCAAACCCTTCACATTCAAGAAAAAACGTGACTTGACATATTAGCTTTGCTTTCTTCATTAGCTTTTATCCACTTGTGCAGTGTACTCAAGTTTGTGTTGAAGATAGTAGGTTTCATTTCCATTACTATTGTAACTTGATGAGATAAAGCCGAAAGTGGTTTAGTGGTGTGTTTCTGTGGGCTAGTGCTTAATTGCATGGCTATAGCTTCTTTAACTGCAAAGGAAGATTAGAGAGGGAAAATATAATTCCAAGAAATTTTGGTTTTGCTAGTCAGCATATCATTTAACAATGACAAGGGCATGGCTTCAGAATAGGTTTCCATTTTCACCTGCCATTTACAGGCAGTGAGCCTGGACAGGTGAAGGAAGTGTGGTGGATGACATCATATTCTGGTCATAGACACTGGCATGGCTTGGGCTGTAGTAGCTGAGTTTTTCCTTGCAAGGCCTCTGTCCCACTCTTGCTTTACTTGGATTTCAAAGAGGATGCTGGGTTTTCCACAGTTGATGACTAGCACCTTCATCACTGATGGTGCCCTTGGTACTTCTCCACCCGCCATTCCCTTAACAGAGTTCTTTCATCTCTACATCTTCAGAATTTTCTGACTTAAAACATGAATTATTAAAAAAAATCTCAATTTCAGGAATGAAAATATTTCTTAAAGCAAAAATTAGGCCTGGTGCGGTGGCTCATGCCTGTAATCCCAGCTCTTTGGGAGGCCAAGGTGGGCAGATTGCCTGAGGTCAGGAGTTCGAGACCAGCCTGACCAATATGGTGAAACCTCGTCTCTACTAAAAATACAAAAATTGGCCAGGTGTGGTGGCAGGCGCCTGTAGTCCCAGCTACTCGGGAGGCTGAGGCAGGAGACTTGCTTGAACTGGGGAGGCAGAGGTTGCAGTGAGCCAAGATCATGCCACTGCACTCCAGCCTGGGCGACAGAGTGAGACTCTGTCTCCAAAAAAAAAAAAAAAAATTAAGTCTTGTGAAATACTCATCTGATTAACCCCCTATAGCTTGCTAAAGGCAGCTGTTCCCCATGTTAAAATGTCTCCAACAATAGAATGTCATCAATTCAGTCATCCTTGTTCTTTCTTTTTTCTTTTCAGTTGTCCTTGAACTTTTTTTTTTTTTTTTTTTTTTTTGAGATAGAGTCTGGCACTGTTGTCCAGGCTGGAGTGCAGTGGTGCGACCTCAGCTCATTGCAACCTCTACTTCCCAGTTTCAAGTGATTCTCATGCCTCAGCCTCCCAAGTAACTGGGATTACAGGCATGCGCCACCATGCCCAGGTAATTTTTTTTTTTTTGTATTTTTAGTAGAGACAGGGTTTTGCCATGTTGTCCAGGCTGCTCTTGAACTCCTGTCCTCAAGTGATCCGCTTACCTCAGCCTCCCAAAGTGCTGGGATTACAGGTGTGAGCCACCATGCCCAGCCATCCTTGTTATTCAACCCTACCACTCTTTAAAATCTCTGACAGGGAGTAAGAAGTTACCTGACACATGGTAGGCAATCAGTAACTATTAGTTTAATTGAATTGAAGCAAAGCCTGAGTTCTAATCCTATCTGTGTCATTAGCTATGAGAGTGAGCTGGGCCTTCTCTTTTGCATTTGTTATAGGAGAAGACTGAAGGACTATCTTATCTCTAGGGTCTCTTGTAACTCTAAAATCTATGAGGAGTAAGATGTTTTGTAGTGCAGTTAGTTTTCAGAGCCATTTCTCAAGGTCTATGTCTAACTTTTAAGAATTAATTGCACTACCGATCCCATGCCTGCCCCTGGTTCACTCATTACATGCAACAGCAGTCTTCTCTCTGACTCTTGTATAGACCAAGTTCTCCTGCTAAGGCAAGAGCTAAGGCTCTTGCTGTTTCCCCTGTCTGGGCTGCTATCCTCTTTGCACTTTGCAAAGTTGGTTGCTTTTCATCACTGGAGCCATAGCTGAAATGTCAGCTTTTTAGAAGCCTTATCTAGAGTAAGCATCTCCCCCAGCCTGACGCTCCCCATGACCTCATCCTATTTATTTCTCTATGGTGCTTATTACAATATACAACTATCTTCTATGTTTGCTGGCTTATTACCACCCTCCGCCTCCAGACTACAAGTTCCACAAAAGCAGGGAATTGTCTATATTCTTTTTCACTACATCTTCAGAATCAGACTTTGGGAACCCACAGAATGTCTTTTCTGAAATAGAAAAGTCTGCTTCTTCCTCTGAGAACACCCAGCCCCTTGCTGGACATTGGTTTGGTGAGCCAGACATTGCCTGGATTTCAGCCCCTCCTTGCCCCTTGACCAGGTACCCTTGTTCAGTGAACAACCTATACAACTGTGTACCCTTTCCCTGCCCAACACCACACAAGGTGCCTGGCAGAATATAGAAACATAATATTAGTTGGATGAATAAATCAGCTTTATTGAGGTGTAATTTATAATACCTACAATGAAATGCACCATTTTAGCTGTTCGGTTCAATAAATTTTGACAAATGCATGCACCCAGGTAACCACTGCTATAATCAAGATATAGAAATTCCGTTAACACCGAAACCTCCCCTGTGCCCTTTTGCAGTTGTCTTTCCTCCCACACTCCCCACCCCTGGCTTCAAGCAATCATGGAATCATTTAATTCTAGTTATATCTCACCTCTTCCCAAAAGAATTTTAAAATGGCCTTAAAAGGGAATACATATATCAAAATCAATAAAAGAGAGGGAAAATGAGGAGAAAGAAAGATGAAGAGGAGAAAGGCAGACATCCCAACCCATAGGGTCGATAGAGCTTCTGTGACTGAGCTTGAGGGCTGGGGCTTGGCTGCAGCCTCCTTAAAACCAACATAAAGAGGGAAAAGTGGTGCTTAAATGACCGACTGAGAGGAAGAAGCATTTCATTTCTCAGGGGAGATAAAGTTTCCCTAGTACAAAGATCTGAGCTATTCCTCACATAGATGATCAAATAGAAGTTTCTGGAAGATGCTCTGCACTGTGTCCTGGATGACCATTTCATAGCAAATGCAGCAGGAATATTCATTTGTCTGTTTTGTCTGCACAATCGTCTATAAACATTTCTATAGCAAATATTAAAGTTTCTGCCCTAAAAAAGATGATCTCAACTGGGCTTTTCAAAGAAGTGGGAGAGTAAACAATTCAAAATTATCTTCTCTAACAAGGGTCTGGAACTTGGGAATTACTCCCTTATGGGCAGAGGCATTTGCTTTGAAACCCAGGTGAGCATGTGGGAGGGTTAATGTTCAGTTATGAAACTTAAAAGGGCCTGGACAGGATCCCTGTCTAGATCAAAGGCCTCCCCATCCTGCCTGGAGGTTGGCTGTCAGGGTGGGGAGCTGTCTGAGGAAAAGCCAGGATTATCTTTAGGATTCAGTTTTGGAGCTGGGCCAACAAGCCAGGGCTCCGTTGAGATGCCAAATTTCCACATAGTAGAACATTAAAAGTAACACTTTTAAAATGAAAGTGGGTAAGTGTTGACAGCTTCCCACTTCAGCCATAGAAATTTCTTTGTAATGTCCTTGGAGGACTTAGTTCTCTCTCTCTTTCTTTTTTTTTTTTCTTTTTCTTTCTTTCTTTTTTGAGACCGAGTCTAGCTCTTTCGCCCAGGCTGGAGTGCAATGGCATGATCTTGGCTCACTGCAACCTTTGCCTCCTGGGTTCAAGCGATTTTCCTGCCTCAGCCTCCCAAGTAGCTGGGATTACAGGTGCCCGCCATCACGCCCAGCTATTTTTTGTATTTTTAGTAGAGATGGGGTTTCACTGTGTTGGTCAGGTTGGTCTCGAACTCCTGACCTCGTGATCTGCCTGCCTCGGCCTCCCAAAGTGCTGCCTGGGATTACAAGCGTGAACCACCATGCCTGGCCGGAAGATTTAGTTCTAAGCTCTGTCTCCTTGCCCGTTGATGGGTTAGAGAGGTCCTGGAACTAATGGCCCCTACCCTATTGGATTCTGAGTCCATGGAGAAATAAGACAACGTGGTAAGGCAGATGGGAACAAAGTACATCTGATGTTGGGAAATGTGGCTTGTGTCTGTGGGCAAGTGAGTTTCCTGGGTCTGAGCCCCAGAATTAACCTTTCCTACCTTGTCATCGGCAATGCCTCGGCAGCACAGGCTTCTGTAAGAAGTAGGACAAGAATGAACTGAGAACATGTGGTCCCTGGTGGAAACATGCTCCCAAGGGCGTGGGGAGAGAACGAGAGAGACAGAAAGAAGTGAGGGCTGGGCAACCCTGTCATTTCACCTTCCAAACCCCCTAAACCTACCAGTCAGGCAAAGCACTTCCCTTCCCCTGGACTACCAGAACAATTCATTCCCTGTGTGTCTTGTAGGATGAAATAGACACAAAAAACCACTGGAGGGATTAAAGTCATGTCATGAACATGTTTGATAATGTTGGTGGCTGCCTGCCCTAAACAGTAATTTTTGTGTAACATCTTTGGTTGTTGAGGTTAAACTTTTCTTTTTGAAAATGGATAAATGCCAACACTATTTTCTTTTCTTTTCTTTTTTTTTTTTTTTTTGGAGATGGAGTCTCACTGTGTCGCCCAGGCTGGAGTGCAGTGGCGTGATCTCGGCTCACTGCAACCTCCGCCCCTCCAGGTTTAAGCAATTCTCTGCCTCAGCCTCCAGAGTAGCTAGGATTACAGGCGCATGCCACCACGCCCGGCTAATTTTTTGTATTTTTAGTAGAGACGGGGTTTCACCATCTTGGCCAGGCTGGTCTTGAACTCCTGACCTCGTGATCCACCTGCCTAGGCCTCCCAAAGTGCTGGGATTACATGTGTGAGCCACCATGCCCAGCCAGCACTATTTTCTTTTGCTGCTTTTTGATAATGAAACTATACCTGCTGTTAATTATGGAACGGGGTGTGTCTATGCAATCTAAAAGTGGTATACGCCATTAGGATCTACATCAAAAGAAACAAGGGGCTGGGCATGGTGGCTCACAGCTGTAATCCCAGCACTTTGGGAGGCCAAGGCAGGAGGATCATTTGAGGCCAGGAGTTTGAGACCAGCCTGGGCAACAAAGTGAGACCCCATCTTTACAAAAAATACAAAAGAATTAGTCAGGAGTGATGGGATGTGCCTGTAGTCCCAGCTACTCAGAAGGCTGAGCTGGGAGGATTGCTTGAGCTGTGGGAGGTTGAAGCTGCAGTGAGCTGTGATTGTGACACTGCACTCCAGCCTAAGCATCAGAGGAAGACCCTGTCTCAAAAAAAAAAAAAAAAAAAAAAAGAGTGGATGGCCGAAATGCACCCTTATTTTACATTGCCTAACACTCATCTGGTCCTTCCAAGTCATTTTTCCACACCTTGCTTCAGCAGTTGGTATTATAAACAAGATTTTGCAATAGTCTTAAAAACAGTGATCTCAATATGCTCCCGTTGCTTGGTTTGCAGCTGGTCAATGGTATGCTGGTAAATGCATAAAAAATAGCTAGCTCTCTGAAATAAAGTCCTGATTTACAGCTTTTTCTTTCCTTTTTTTTTTAAGACAGCATCTCACTCTGTCGCCCAGGCTGGAGTGCAGTGGCACGATCTTAGCTCACTGCAACCTCTGCCTCCCAGGTTCAAGCGATTCTCCTGCCTCAGCCTCCCGAGTAGCTGGGACTACAGGTGCCCACCACCACGCCAGCTAATTTTTGTATTTTTAGTAGACACAGGGTTTCTCCATGTTGGCCAGGCTAGTCTTGAACTCCTGATCTCAAGTGATCCACCTGCCTTGGCCTCCCAAAGTGCTGGATTACAGACGTGAGCCACCTCGCCCGGCTGATTTACAGCCTTTTCAACTTCCAGTTTCTGTGGGGCAAACACTCTCTCCATGGCTGATTTCATGCTACCAATGTGATGTTACTAAATGCAGAGTTAGGGAGAAAAACACAAGAGCACACTATTTTATGATGTTTCTGCCATATCGATACAATAGGACTAAATAATCTCAAGATAATAGGTATTAGATATCAGTAAAATATTAGTAAATAAAATATTGGTAAAATAGAAAGTTACACATTTTATGCATTATTACATTTTTTAAAATATAATTTAGCTGTAAGCTTATTTAATTTCATTGTGAATAATGATTATTTTTTTAACAACCAGTTTGCAAAATTCCTGAAAACTTAAGGATCAGTTCTCATGAGCTAGTTAAGTGGTTCCAGCACATCACTGGTTCTGGTCAACATAATGAAGGGTCAAAGAAAGATCAATTTCTCCATGAGGGTAAAAAGCACCAATTGGTGGTCAATACTGCAAAGTCAACCTTGGACAGAGCCCCAAACCTGCCATTTTTTAGGAACAGAGCTTAATGTTTTTGATGGTCTACCCAGCAAACTTAAGAGGTCTACAATTTTGAGAAAGAGGATTTTCCCTTTGAAAAAATGAGATAAATTGTACTTTGAGTCAATCTAGAGCAAGCTTGTCCGACCCGTGGTGCCTGCAATGGCTTTGGATGCGACCCAACATGAGTTCCTAAACTTTCTTAAAACATGAGATTTTTTGTGATTAATTTTTATTTATTTATTTATTTTACCTCATCAGCTATCGTTAGTGTTAGTGTATTTTATGTGTGGCCCCTGACAATTCTCCTTCCAGTGTGGCCCAGGGAAGCCAAAAGATTGAACTCCCCTGAGAGGGAGGAACAATTAGACAAGGATTAGAGCCCATCGGTTAGAACACACTGACAATTTAAGCCAGGCGCTGTGGCTCACGCCTGTAACCACAGCACTTTGGGAGGCTAAGGTGGGTGGATCACTTGAGGCCGGGAATTCAACACCAGCCTGGCCAACATGGTGAAACCCTGTCTCTACTAAAAATACAAAAACTAGCTGGGCGTGGTGGCGTGCGCCTGTAATCCCAGCTACTAGGGAGGCTGAGGCAGGAGAATCGCTTGAACCTGGCAAGCAGAGGCTGCAGTGAGCTGAGATTGTGGCACTGCACTCCAGCCTGGGCAACAGAGTGAGTGAGACTCCATCTCCAAAACAAAACAAAAACAGAAAGAACATACTGACCATTTTGATGACACACATTTTAACATTTTGATATCAAATTTAGGTCTGGAGCTTTCTGCGTTTGTGCAGCATTTCATCAGGAGTGTTGTGGCTGCAGGGGCCGTCAAAGACCCACTGTGATGTTTAGGGGTGAGGCAATGAGGGCCCATGCAGGGAGGCGAGCGGGAGACTGGGAAGGAAAGGCCAACGAAGTGACGCAACAGACCCTCTCCTAGGCAGAGAGTCAGTCACCTCCACATACACGAAAATCTGGAGATCTGTTCATGAATTCGAAAGGAGACTTTTCCCCCCAAAGATATTCAGCAAATGGAGATGATGGTACCAGAACAACAAATATGCATTTCTTTCTTCTTTTAAAAAAGAAACACAATGATGTTGCCTCTGACATGTCTGTGTGTAGAGTGAGAAGAGGAGAGTATCTGAAATCACACAACTCTGAGCAGTTTTTCTCCCTTGGACAAATCACTTAACTTCTCCCAGCCCGACTCCTCCTCTGGTATGAGTGACTATCCGATGTGTGTGAAAGGCCAGTGCATGTGTCCAATGTGTGTGAGTGTTCAATGTGTGAAAGTACCTCACAAACACTAATGCACTAGCCACCCTTTAAAACTAGTGTGCTGCCCTTGCAAGTAGATTTCCTTGTCTTTTTAAACATCCTTGTTGCCAGCGTCTACTGGACTGTGAAATGGGAAACTGCCTCGTGCCCCCACTCTGTTCGTTCGCTACCACCCCTGCGAAGAATGACCATTTCTCTGACAGGCCGTTTCCTCATCTCCAAAAGGGAAGCCTGGACAGTTGGTCACCATTAACATTAGAAACCTCCTTCACGCCTCTCTTTTTGCCCTCTTACTAACAGCTTTATCTGTGCTTTGACCTAAAAGCTAACTCTGAATTTTTTATGCACCTGTGAGGTCTCATGTCTTATCAGAGGGTGTCTTCACAGAAGTGACATTTCCATCTGTTTTCACACCTTGGCAGGTGGGTGGGTGAACAAAGGGGATAGTTCTATTTTCCCCTTCAGTTTTCTAAACCAAATCAATGAAAACAAACAAACAAAAAAAGATCACAAATCAGAGTGAGTGGTAAATCGCTGAATGTCCTGAAAAGTGACCTGTGGTTCTTCATCACTTGGTCTGTTTGCTAAGTTCAAGGTCTGATGGGGTCTGGATGTTTGTTCCCTCCAGATCTCATGTTGAAATGTGACCTTCAGTGTTGGAGGTGGGGCCCAGTGGGAGATGTTGGATCATGGGGGTGGATCCCTAGTGAATGGCTTGGTGCCCTCCCCATGGTAATGAGTGAGTTCCCACTCTGTTAGCTCACATGAGAGCCGGTTGTTTAGAGGAGCCTGGCGCCTCATCCTCTCTCTCTCTCTCTTGCCATGTGATACACTGTCCCTCCCTTTACCTTCTGCCATGATTGTAAGCTTCCTGAGGCCTCCCCAGAAGACAAGCAGATGCTGCTGCCATGCTTTTACAGCCTGCAGAACTGTGAGCCAAATAAACCTCTTTTCTTTATAAATTACCCAGCCTCAGGTATTCCTTTATAGCAATGCAAACGGACCAATACAAGGTCATTTTGGGTTTAGCAGAACATCACGCTGTTTTTTCAGTCCTAGGACAGCAGGTGAGTGCAAAGCATATGTTCTATGGGCTCCAACATGAATTCAATATGTATGTTCTGATTCATTCACATTCTACTCACTAAATAACCATTTGATATCTGAGATGTCTTCAGAGTTTTAATGAAAAAATCTCTTCAAAGTATTATTTTCTTTGAATCCAGCATTCATATTTTCCATTGTTAAGAATAAGAATTAATAATGGTCCATAGAGTTTGCGTAGGTTTGAAACATTGCCAGAATCCTTTGTTTCTCAACTTCAGGGTTCCTTCAAAACATCTAATCACATAATCGTAATTTTAAAAAATACTTATATATGGTGTGTGTGTCAACCATGGGCATGTGCCAGGAATTGTGCTAGGCACTCTGCGTTGTCACTAACATTTATAACAATGGTTGAAGGTAAGTATTACTTTCATTAACAGGCAAGGAAGCCGAGGCTCAGAAGATTTTATGACTTGCCCAAGGCTAGAGCTGACAAGTCAAAAAGCAATTCTATTGAACTCTCTCTATTTGAATCCCCTTAGTTAATTTTCTTTAATTTAGAAAATGTTTATCAAGTGCCTCTATGTGCCAGGTGCTGTCCTAAGCCTGAGGAGAAAATCTTGAGGGGCTCCCAGTGAAAAGTCTCTCATTTTTATCCTTCAACATGTGATTGCAGATGGCAGGTAAAAAGGAGTTTCTGAGGTTGCACCAATTAGGGTATATTTGATTGCAAGTAACAGGAAACCCAACTCAAATTGCTTCTAGTTATCCTCTAATATCCATTTTCTTCTTCTACTAGGAGCACAGTCTCCAAGGTTTAGCCAGTCACGTGGCCTCCCAGAATAAAGACAAGTCTCTCAGCCTCACCTGAAGCTGGGTGTGGCTGTGTAATTAACTCCTAGCATACAAGCAGAAGTGCTATACGCCTCTTCTGGGAAGGATCATTTCCTTTTCTCCTTGCTGACGGGATTTGGGTGTGATGGCTGGAGTTGGAGAAGCCATCTTGGATGGGGGAAATACATTATGTGTTAATTTAGCTGACAGAGCTACCAGACAAAAGGTATGCTCTCCCTGGACATTTTTTTTTTGCCTGGGAAATAAATAAACCTTAAACTTGTTGAAGCCACTCTCGTTTGGGGTTTCTGGTTACTTGCAACTGAACCTGATCCTAACTCATACACTGCTCACATAGCTGGAAGTGCAGAGGTGGGGTGGGCTCAGTGTTAGTTTGACTTGGCAGCTTGGTCTTTGTTCTGCTTTTGGTGCCAGTCTCATTTTAATACTGCCTTTCTCTCATGGGGCAAGATGGCTGCTAACAAAAAGATAGTTAGTACATGCTTCCTTATCAATTTTCAGAGAAAGGGAGAGAGAGAATCATGTCTACAGCCCTCTCATAAAAATGATGAAGCTCCTTCTCCAGAAGCCCTCTGATATCTTGCTTTTCATCACCCTGAATTAGGTCAAATGTAGCCAGGGGATTGCCATGACTGATTGGTTTAGTTCTGACAGAACTAATCACTGTGGCAAGGGAATCAGACTTACATTAATTGACTTGGACTAATCAGGGTCTACCCCTGGAGGTGGGATAGTCTCTCTTTCCTCTTTCCTCTCTCCTCTCTTTTCTCCCTTCCTCCCTTCTTCCCTCCCTCTCTCTCTCTCTTCCTTCCTTTCTTTCTTTCTCTCTCTTTTCTCCCTTCCTCCCTTCTTCCCTCCCTTCCTCCCTTCTTCCCTCCCTCTCTCTCTCTTCCTTCCTTCCTTCCTTTCTTTCTCTCTCTTTCTTTCTCTTTCTTTCTTTTCTTTTCCTTTTCTTTCCTTTCCCTTTCCTTCTTTCTTTCCCTCCCTTCCTTCCTTCCTTCCTTCCTCCTCTCTCTTTCTTTCTTGACAGAGTCTCGCTCTGTCATCCAGGCTGGAGTGCAGTGGTGCAATCTCGGCTCACTGCAACCTCCTCCTCCCGGGTTCAAGCAATTCTCCCATCTTAGCCTCCTGAGTAGGTGGGATTACAGGCATGCACCACTACGTCCAGCTCATTTTTGTATTTTTAGTAGAAATGGTTTTGCCATGTTGGCCAGGCTGGTCTCGAACTCCTGGCCTCAAGTGATCCGCCCACCTCAGCCTCCCAAACTGTTGGGATTATAGGCATGAGCCACGGCGCCCAGCCAGATAGTTTTTCTTTTTAAATTCAGGATAACAGACGAATTTAGGGTCAGTATAGTTAATCCTTGGCACCGATGAATTTAACCTTCCCAGTTTGTACTGCTTTGAAAGACTCCAGTGGTCTACAACTGTGCAAGGGGTGGTACAACACCTTCCTTCTGTGGGTGCTGAGAAGATTCAATGACATACATCGTCCTCTATTTCAGGAACTAGAGACTGGTGGGCTAGGAAGAGTCATTTTACTGGTGAGTCCCCAGACTGGCGCCATGCAGTCCCCAGATAAATGAACCCCTTGGAAATGAGCAGAATTGTCAGTACTACCTTCTCCCAGGCTGGTGTGTCTTAGGGAGGGCTGCTACCTGAGAATTTCTCCTCCAGCCCCCAACCCACCTCTGCTCCAAGGCTGCTTGAGGTGTCTATAATTTCTGGAAGCTTTATTCTTCAGGATCAAGACATCTTCTTGCCAGAAAGTCCCCAGTAAGCTGGGAGGAGCAACACATTAAACCCAGCAGAAATTTGTTGATTAGGAAAATTAGAAAATTAAAAACCCCTCTTACTCATCCCCGCCATTCCCTCTACCATTACAGACAATGGGCCAGTGGGCAGTTGGGGTGTCGTCATAGAAAAGAACAAGTTCCCTGTTCAGGCTGACCAGAAAGGGCAGGATGGGCTATCATAATGGGAGTCCTAAGTCCCTGCTGAGGATAGAAGGCGGGGATAATAGGAATGATCAGAAAGTGGAGATCATGGAGACATCAAAGTCAAATTCAGTGATTTAATAATTTAGCCAGCTGGGCACAGTGGCTCAGGCCTATAATCCCAGCACTTTCAGTGGCCGAGGCCGGTGGATCACTTGCGGTCAGGAGTTTGAGACCAGCCTGACCAACATGGTGAAACCCCGGTCTCTACTAAAAATAAAAAAATTAGCTCGGCACAGTGGTGCATGCCTGTAATCCCAGCTACTCGGGAGGCTGAGGCAGGAGAATCACTTGAACCGGGGAGGCAGAGGTTGCAGTGAGCTGAGATCATGCCATTGCACTCCAGCCTGGGCAACAAGAGAGAAACTCTGTCTCAGAAAAAAAAAATAAAAATAAAAAATAAAAATAAAATAATTTAGCCCTGGGCTAGCCCCATGCAATCTATGCTGAGTGACAAAATTGCTATCATTTGATTCCATGGCTATTGATTGACAACAGCTCTATTACTTCCCTTCTTGGATACACCAGTGGTTTCCAGAATCTTTGAAGCTTTGTTTCTTACTCATCCATCTGGCCTGTGGTATGCCCACATGGCTCAGTACACAGCCTTGTTAAAATGACAAGACTCCATCAATCTCCCCAAAATGGAAAAACAAAACAAAACAAAACAAACAAACAAACAAAAAACAGAAGACGAACATTAATTCAGTACAGAAATCATGTCAGAGAAGGAGTGAAGCCATCCCAAAATAGAATTAGAGGGAGCTAAGTTGCAGTGGAAAGCAAAAGGTCTTTCTTACTTTCAACCAATTCTAGAAGCAACTTTTACAATGAACATCTTTTTCTGTAGTAAATTTATGTGGGCACTATCTTTCAGTACATCATCCATTCATTAGCTTATTTAAGCTTATCACTTAAATCAATGAAATATGTTGGATATTTAATCTCAAACTGTCAGGATCCAATTTATTCTTCTGAAGGGCCATTTCTGAAGTTCTTTTGAAGTGTGTTATTTCAACTTTACCCCAGTATTTCTCCAAGTGTCATCCCTGGACTATTAATATACAAATCACACAGCAGGGGAAAGAATAATGGTGGTGGTGGTGGTGGTGAGTATTAAAAATGCAGCTGAGGCGGGCGGATCACTTCCAGTCAGGAGTTTGAGACCAGCCTGGCCAACATGGCAAAACCCTGTATCTACTAAAAACACAAAAATTAGCCAGGCATGGTGGTGCGTGCCTGTAATCCCAGCTAATCAGGAGGCTGAGGCACGAGAATTGCTTGAACCTGGGAGGCAGAGGTTGCAGTGGGCTATCGTGCCACTGCATGCCAGCCTAGGTGACAGAATGAGATTCTGTCCCAAACTAAACAAAAACCAGATGTCTGGGCTCTACCTGGGACCTACTAAATTAGACTCTGTGGAACTAGAGCCTGGAAATGAGCACTGAAAACCAGCAAGTCGTGTGATTTTAATGTACTTCACGGTTTAAGCACATTGACTCCTGTACAGTGCCAATAATAGTAACACCTTAGAGCTTATAGGGCTCTATGCTTTACAAAGACTTTTATGTAATATCTCATTTGAGCCTCACCATAACCCTCAAGGAAGAATGTCAGAACAGGTAGTATCATCTCCATTTATGAAGGAGAGACCACAGCTCTATGCTATCAAGTAACTTTTGTGAGGTCACACACAATAAATGGGGTAGCCTGGACTGCATCTCAGGTCTTGTAGCATCAGCTTTGGTGCTCTTGCCATTACCCTGGATGATACTGACATTCCAATTTACTAAATAAGAAATCCAAATTCAGGTCGTGCGCGGTGGCTCATGCCTGTAATCCTAGCACTTTGGGAGGCTGAGGCAGGTGGATCACTTGAGGCCTGGAGTTGGACACCAGCCTGGCCAACATGGTGAAACCCTGTCTCTACTAAAAATACAAAAATTAGCCGGGTGTGGTGGTGTGCACCTCTGGTCCCAGCTACTCAGGAGGCTGAGGCAGGAGAATCCCTTGAACTCAGGAGGCGGAGGTTGCAGTGAGCCGAGATCACACCACTGCATTCCAGCCTGGGCAACAGAGCAAGACTTCGTCTCAAAAAAAAAAAAAAAAGAAAGAAAAGAAAATCCAAATTCAGGCCACTGTCTTAAGGGAAAGACAACAGACATAGAGCACCCACAGGAAGGAGAACCTTTTGTGGCAAGGGAAAACAAAATGGTAAAAACTTGGAAGATATCAATAACCAGCATACTTACTGCCATTAGTGGCCTATTGATAATGCTGAATTTGTTCAAACTACAAGTATAATCAATTACATATTTATTATATATTTAGGTTTAGAATGGTTGACTCAATTGGCTTGAGCAGGAATGATCAAGTTTTTACCATAGTGAACCATGTGATCAGAAATTCAATTAAGTGAATGCCACCTTAGTTTACTTTTAAGAATGACAATGTCACGCCTATAATCCCAGCACTTTGGGAGGCCGAGGCGGGCAGATCACCTGAGGTCAGGAGTTCAAAAGCAGCCTGGCCAACTTGGTGAAACCCTGTCTCTACTAAAAATACAAAAAAAAAAAAAAATTAGCTGGGCATGGTGGCAGGCACCTGTAATCCCAGCTACTCGGGAGGCTGAGGCAGGAGAATGGCTTGAACCCGGGAGTGCAGTGAGCCGAGGGTGCGCCACTTGCACTCCAGCCTGGGTGACAGAGCGACACTCATCTTAAAAAAAAAAAAAAAAAGTAAAAGGAAAAACCCCCAAACAAACAAACAAAAAATGAGAATCCATGTGACTCAAACCTGAGTCAAGGACGTAGGAGGAATTGATACCTACTTTCCTTTTGTCAGAAATCCATAATGTCCCAGTTTCATTCTGAATTTTAGTGGAAGTAAATCTGAGGAACTCAAAATTATCTCATGAAATATGATTCAGTTCAGTTAGAATTATTAGCTAATCCAAGCCCACTAAAGAGACACACACTGGTGATTAGTTTCACAAACATAGTGTTAGGCAGGTGAATAGTCCCTGAGGAACTCCTAGTTATAAGATACACCTGTTTTTCTTCTCCAAATCTCAGTGGCCACACTGTGGCGGCAGATGGGTCCCATTTAGCCTTGGACCCTTCGCCAGCCATTGGATTTATATCATAATGCTGTGGAGACCCAGGTGATGTGTCGGGCCCTGTCTGGAACTGCTAGTTAGGCCTTGCCTCATAGCTAGAGATTGCAAGGACAGCCATCTTGTGGCCTAAGAGAGCATGAATGGCCAGTTCAGAAGTATCAGAGAGGCCAGACCCCTCTCTGGCATGGCTTCAGGAAGCCATCTCTGGTAAGACACTGCATAAACTGAATAAGTCCTTTGTTAACTCAGACTCCGCATAAATTTTTACGTCACACTTGATGAAAAACGCAGATTAAACTACTGGGCTTATACCACTGTAATGAAGACATTTGGCTAACGGGCTCTTCAGGATTTATTATATTCAGTCCTGAGTTAGAATGAATCAAAGCTGTTTGGGCACAACCTGGCTACAATATGTGATTACATTTCTGTAAGTGCTGGTCAGCCTGTGTGTTTTTCCATGACCCCATTTGTCTAATTTCCTCTGTTTTTATTTTTGTTATTTTGATATCCAGATATTTATCTTTCCTCTACCACTGAGATAAAGAATAGCTTGGTTTTCAAAATAGTTTGCGGTTAATACTTTTTTGGTCATCTGGATTTATTGAAATGTATGATGTGCATAATCGGTATAGTGTTTAACAGCACTTGAGGGGCAAGAAATACTACTTTGTTTTTCTGGCTCATCAAATTCATCTCCAGTATTCTCTGAGCCCAGGAGCAATCATCTGGGGAGGGGTCCTCCCTCTCTATCACCCCTCTCTTGAGTTGTCCCAGGCTTCCAGGGCTTACTCAGTCTAGGAGGATGGGGAGAAAAGCCTCTGTCATTAATCCATTTGGTCACTGGAGAAGATGCTCTCACGCAAGCCTGCATGGACCTCTGATGGCTGGGAGCCCTGCAGCTATACTTCCTCCTCACTAGAGCAGACAGCTGTTCCTGAGCCGAGGAGTTGGAGGTCCAGCTTCAACAACATCCACACAGCCATCCGCCAGTCAAGGTCCTATCAGCTCCTGGGCACTGTCTCTCCCCAACTCTAAATGCCTCATGGCCCTGATCCCACCTCCACCCTCAGCCTTCTCCTGCCTGGAACCAGTGCTCCCAAGATTTGGAGAACTGTCCCTTGGGAGCCAAACGTGTCCCTTGGGAGCCAGGGACATAAAAACACTGAAGCTGGCTGCCTTCTCTGAGGTTAGGGGAGAATTCCCTTCAGTTCAATCCACAGCAACAACAATAAAACCTCCACAAAACCAAAAACCACAAATAAAAGGGCACAACACTAGAAAATTTCTCAACAATCCACTCTAAGTAGGATATATATGGCTATAATTCTTCCTGAGTTTTCTCTACAATTTTATTTAAATAATGTTTCTTTTTTCCATTTTTTGTTGTTGTTGTTTTGTTTTGTTTGTTTTTTGAGACGAAGTCTTGCTCTTGTCGCCCAGGCTGGAGAGCAATGGCGCAATCTTGGCTCACTGCAACCACCACCTCCCAGGTTTAAGCTATTCCCCTGCCCCAGCCTCCTGAGTAGCTAGGAATACAGGTGCCCGCCACCACACCTGGCTAATTTTTGTAATTTTTTTTGTAATTTTGTACTTTCAGTAGGGGTTTCACCATGTTGGCCAGACTGATCTCAAACTCCTGACCTCAGTTGATCCACCCACTTCGACCTTCCAAAGTGCTGGGATTATAGGCATGAGCCACCGCGCCTGGCCTCTTTTTTCCATTGTTATACTGCTTATATTCCTCCCTCCCCTCTCCCTATATATTTTCAACTGAAGCAGTTGAATCTATTTCTGGAATACCCATTTTATTCAATTAGTGATTTTTTTTCTTCTCCCTGTTTTGAAGTTGATACCATATTTTCATGAAGATTTAGTTGTTACAGCTTTCAAAATCTAATAGGGTCTACCAAAAATGAAAAAAAGAAGATTTTGTTATGGTTTACAGCTCTTTTGGACTAATTTCACATTATTTGTCAAGTTGTATAAATGATCTTTGGGAACTTTAATTGCATTAAATTCACATACTCGTTTAAGACATATTATCTTTACTGTATTCTCTTCTCAACCAGAAGCAGAGTAAATGACTTTGCCATTTTTTAATGTCTCCCTTTGTGTTTCCTATTATGGTGTTTTACATTTCTTAGAATAAGATAGTTTTTTCATTCCAAGTTGAGTCAATACTGAAGAATGTATGTTGTTTTATTACTGTTATAGAATGGAATCTTTTTTTGTGTATATCACCAGTACAAAGAATAACACCAAATTTTGTGGAGTTAGCCTGTAATCCAGAGCTCCTTATCACCTCTTGCCTCTTGGGCTTCATAAATATATAATAATATCATCTCTCAATGATACTTTCTTCCTTTCCTGTGTAGCTCCCTCCATTTGCCCTTCTCTGACATTACTGTCAGCATTGCAGTACTGTGCTGAGTGTAATGATGGCAGAGGCAGACTGGCTTTGTTTCTCATTTGAAGGGATTCTCTATTTTATATAATATTGGCTTTTAGCTTTAGTTTCTTTATGAAAGAAACTTTAACAGAGAAACTCTCCTTATTCAAATATTTAGTTTTCAAAAAGAATAGTTGTTGAATTGGTTTCAATAATTTTTTGGTAGCTGTTGTGATAATGAAGTTATTTTATAAATTTATCATATTAGCACAGTAATTTAAAACCTATCACTTGAATAGATATGTGGACAATACAGTAATATCTGGACTTGACTCACAACTCAAAGCAAAAAAAAACAAAAAAATGAAGAACCCAGCAAGTAAACAAACCAACTAACCCAGTAGCTCAGAAAAGCCCATGCTTCTTTATGGAAGAAGCACAGTTTATTTAGGAGTGTTTCTTTCCTTTAGGAGGCCCACCACTGGCAGTCTTTGAAATGTGCTCAGTGGTTTACCCAGACCACTCTTTTTTTTTTTTTTTTTTTTTTTTTGAGGCAGAGTTTCACTCTGCCACCCAGGCTGGAGTACAGTGGCAGGATTTGGCTCACTGCAACCTCCAACTTCGGCCTCCCAGGTTCAAGCGATTCTCCTGCCTCAGCCTCCCAAGTAGCTGGGATTACAGGCATGCACCACCACACCCGGCTAATTTTTGTGTTTTTAGTGGGGACAGGGGTTCACCATGTTGGCCAGGCTGGTCTCGAACTCCAGACCTCAAGTGATCCTCCCACCTCAGCCTCCCTAAGTGCTAGGATTACAGGCATAAGCCGCTGCACCTGGCCCAGACTACTTCTTACCCCTGTTTCCTGGACAACGTGAAGCCGCCTTTGCAAAATTATGACTGAGACACTGGAAGGGATCTAACTTAACTGACTCCATCTTGCTTCTAACCTCCAAGCTGTCTTTGTTCATTCCTGGGCATAGGCTGAACTAACTTTGGGAGAAACTTTGCGGTTTATAGTTTAAACAAAGACAGTAACAGCCCTTTCCCAAAGCAGACCTCCTTCTTGTCTGAGGACTAGATTAACATTAGCCACAGGATTAGAAATTATGGTTTAGGAGTCACGCAGCTGGAGGCTACAAGATTCTGACCCTCCCTAAACTGCTCCTAAGATCAGTGCTTGAGATATTTTGCAGACTTAGCTTTGATGGATCAGCTGGCACCACCCAAATCGATAAACTGGCTCATCTAATCTTGTGGCCCCCACCCAGGAACTGACTCAGTGCAAGAAGACAGCTTTCACTCCCTATGATTTCATCCTGACCAATCAGCACTCCTGGCTCACTGGCTCCCCCACCTACCCAGTTATCCTTAAAAACTGTGCTCCCTGAATGCTCGGGCGACTGATTTGAGTAATAATAAAACTCTGGTCTCCTGCACAACCAGCTCTGCGTGAGTTACTCTTTCTCTATTGCAATTCCCATCTTGATGAATGAGCTCTGTCTAAGCAGAGGGCAAGGTGAACCCCTTGGGCAGTTACAAGTATATGTGCATCGGAACAAATACCAGAGGAAAAACATCAAATTGTTTTTGAGTAATTCCTGTTTTTAGCTGGGTAATTCTCATTTTTACCATTATACTCTTCTTTTCTTTTTTTTTTTTTAGACAGGGTCTCACTCTGTTGCCAAGGCTGAGTGCAATGGTGCGATCATGGCTCACTGCAGCCTCTACCTCCCATCTCAAGCAATCCTCCCACCTCAGCCACCTGAGTATCTGGGACCACAGGTGTGCACCACCATGCCCAGGTACTTTTTATATTTTTTTGTAGAGACGGGTCTCACTATATTGCCCAGGCTGGTCTCAAACTCTTAGACTCAAGTGATCCTCCTGCCTCAGCCTCCCAAAGTGCTGAGATTATAGGCATGAGCCACCATGCCGTGGCCATTATACACTTCTATGTCTTCTAAACATTCTACCATAAAATTGTATTAATTTTAAGTGAGAGCAATAAATGTTTTTTAATTATAAAAATTATACATTCTCGTGGTCAAATAGCCAAATAGTATTCTTCCAGAATTTTTCTATGCACATAGAAGTATAATTTCACTTTTAAAAAGACACACAAATAAAGGCAGGCTACACATATTGTTCTCCATCTTGTTTTTTCACTTGCAATGTCTTGGTCATATTTTCATATTAGAACCTCTGTATTTACCTCATTCTTTATAGCAGTTGCAGGGGATTCCATTGAATGGTTGTATCATGACTGACTTAGCCAATCCATTTTTCAGATGTATTTAAGATGCTTTGAGGTGTTTTGCTATTATAAATACACTATATATCCTTTTTTTTTTTTTTTTTTTTTTTTGAGACAGATTCTCGCTCTGTTGCCCAGGCTGGAGTGCAGTGACATGATCTTGGCTCACTGCAAGCTCCGCCTCCTGGGTTCACGCCATTCTCCTGCCTCAACCTCCCGAGTAGCTAGGACTACAGTCACCCACCACCATGCCCAGCTAATTTTTTGTATTTTTTTTAGTAGAGACGGGGTTTCACCGTGTTGACCAGGATGGTCTCGATCTCCTGACCTCGTGATCCACCCGCCTCAGCCTCCCAAAGTGCTGGGATTATAAGCATGAGCCACCGCGCCCAGCCTACACTACATATCCTTATACATTGCACATACATTTTATTATATATGAACAATACCTAGCAATGAAATTACTAGGCGAAAGGGCATGTATATTTACAACTTTGATAGTTATTGCCAAATTGCCCTCACCTTCACTAACTATGGGTTAAATTTTTTTTTATTATACTTTAAGTTTTAGTGGGTTAATTTTTTTTTAACCTTTGCCAGTTGAATATATGTAAAAACAAGAGATTCTTTTACAAAATACTTATAAAGAAAAATGTTCCATGATTGAGCAATATGAAGTATATATTTCAACAGTCCAAAATACATCAGATAATTATACAATTCTTTTAGCCAAGATTGTGACTCAGGGTTGTAATATTTTCTCTCAGTATCCATTTATGAAAAACTACTGTTTATTGTTAATTATTACTGTGTATCTAGTAATGAAAGCCCAGCCCTATTTATAGTAGAACGTGAGAGTTATCTTATGACTAAAATTGCTATGATTCATGGTACGAGACAGTCACTAAAATTTTCATCTCTGTGATTGAATAACCCAAAAGAATGCACCATGGTTGCAAAGTATAGTTGAAAAGAAGGAAGATTTTCAGAGGGGGCCATTCTCAGGGATGGGGCTGAAGCCTGACCACTGTTCACAGGACAGACGAGCACAGAATACACTTTTTAAGATTAGCACCACAATGCTTATGCAGTCTGGTAGTCAATCTTTTCTCCATCACTCAGTATCATATCATGAGCATTTTTCTATGTCATTAGTCAATAATAAAAATATTTTTTCCAGCATTACTCAGTCTTTCTCTATATTATAACCCAAGGCAGTTTTAGCTTGAGCTTTCCATTGCTGGGTAGCCCAGTGCCCTGGAATGAGAATAGACTTCAGAATTAGACTTCAGAATCTACATTCAAGTCATGCTTCTGCCAGTTAGTTATGTGATCTTAGGCAAGTTGCATAACCGGACTGAACCACATTTTCCTCTTCAGTAATCTGGGTAAAATAAAAGCCAGCTCTCCCCCACACTACGATACTGTGAGGATTAGAGGAAGTAACACAGGCAAAGTGCTTTTTTTTTTTTTTTTGAGACAGAGTCTTGATCTGTCACCCAGGCTGGAATGCAGTGGCATGATCTTTGCTCACTACAGCCTCCGCCTCCTAGGTTCAAGCAATTCTCGCGCCTCAGCTTCCTGAGAAGCTGGGACTACAGGTGTCTGCCACCACACCCAGCTAATCTTTTGTATTTTTATAGAGATAGGGTTTCACCATGTTGGCTAAGCTGGTCTCAGACTCCTGACCTCGGGTAATCTACCCATCTCGGCCTCCCAAGGTGCTGAGATTACAGGCTTGAACCACAGTGCCCAGCCGCAAAGTGCTTTTTGCATTGTTAAGTAGTAAGAAGTGACTCATTGCTTTAACTCAGACCCAAAGGGCCTCTCCCTGGGTCTCCTGACTCCCCCTTCTCCTTACTTGAGTGATTGAGGTCCTCTGAGAGGAACCCCCTCTTGAGCAGTGAAGACCAGACTTTTAATCTGTCACTTAAAGACTCTCACAGTCTGAACCAAACTTAGGCCCATCTGCTGATCCCGGTATCTTGCCACCATTTCAGTCCATTTCTTGTACTTTCACATAAAAGCCTAATTTTTAGGTATCTTGCTGATATTGCCATTTGCCCTTTATTTTCTCTTATGCCTGGCCCAGTGCCAACTTTCTTGTGAGGACTTCCCTGACATCGAAGACTACTATGGTTTACTCCTCTGGGCTCACACAGCACTTGGTCTCTATTGCTGACCTATACATGGTTATCACATAGTTCAAGAATTCCTTGACTCTTGGGGCATAGTTATCACCTTTTAGGTAGTCTGCTAATCCTATGACTCCTCTCTATTTTTTCAAGACTTGCCTCTTACGCAGCAACCCTATTTGGCCACAGCTGATGGACAAGGGTGAACCCCTGGGCCAGTAAGATTCTCTCTTCAGGGACTTTAGAATTGACAGCCAGGATGCTGGTCAGTATTGCTGGAAGTGAGAACATGGCCTTCAGGAGTTGACTCAGCCTTTGTGAAGTGCCCATTTTTGGCCCACCCAGGTACACAGAGGTAGAGAATGTTGTCTGCCAAGGAGATCCAAAAGCAATGAACAGACACCAGAAGCCACGTAACCCAGTGAGAGAAAATGACTGAAAGAAAGCACCTTGGTATCTGAAAGCTTTCTAATTCAGGGTTCCAGGGCTTGAGAGGCCCAGCTATAGTTTCAGCAGCTTTGGGCTCTGTGAACTATCCCTGTATAAATAAATGTCTCCCTTGTGTTTAAGAAAGATGGGTATCATAAAATCATGTGAATGTTCGGTAATAGAGACACATCCAAAGTTTCACGGGGCACCTGGAGGTGAGAGAAAGTAGTCAGGAATGGCTTTCTGTAGAAGGTGATGTTGGTTGGACCAGTAGGGAGGGGACTTCAGACAGTGAGAACAGCATAAGCAATGCTGGGAGCTGCAAGCAGTTCAGTGTTGCTGGCACATAAAGGCATGGACTGGCCAGGAGTGAGGCTGGCCGGGGAGGGTGGCCAGGGACCCAGTCAGGAGCATCTTGGGTGCCATGGGAAGGAGCCTGGACTTTATCCTGCAGGTCAGGGGTTCTCAACCATGTTTGCACATTAGGATTTCCTGGGAAATTTTAAAAAGAAATATGGTTTCTTTCTCCCATCCAGTCCACTTAAATCAGAATCTCTGGGAATGGAAGCAGGAACTGATTTTTTTTTTTTTAAGGGCCCAGGTGATTCTAATGAGCAGATAGGCTGGAGAACCTGACAGGATGCCTTGAAGGGGTTTAAGTGAGATATAGACATGGTTTTAGAAAGATCACCATAGATGCTAGACTTTGAGGATGAGACGGAAGGCGGGGTGACTGTGGGCAAACTGCTGCAGTGTGCAGGGAGACGCTGAAGAGAACCTGAAATGGGATGAGGGTGCCAGAATAGAGGGGAAGTTTGCAAACATTATTTAGGAGATAAAATAGTTTTCAGTTTAAGATTTAGTGACTGGAGAGAGATGGAAGGTAGTCAGGGTTGTCCTGAGGGTCCTAGCTTGGGTGACTAAAATTGCCCCGGGCGGCACTCACCAGGGTTAAGCTGTGGATGTGTGGAATATGAGGTGGTGCCTGGTAAAGATCAGGCAGCTGAATAGACCTAAGGCTTCAGGGCTAGACCAGGTGGAAACAAATTTCAGTTTCACAGCTCATTTTGAGTGTTGTCATTTATTTTTTATCATTTATTGAGGAGAGCCTCCAAAAAAAAGTCACTTTTGTAGGTTACAAGGTGTTATGGGTGTTGAAAGCAGAGTGAGCCCCACCCCAGACCACCTCCTGAGACAGGGTGTGATGTGTGTCTCCAAGTGCCTTGAAGTCAAGTGACTTCTCAGAGAGGTCTAAAATTAGCAGAGCAGCTGTGCCTAGTGGGTGGCAACACCTCAGCTCACTAGGCCGAGAATGGGGCCTTCCTGCTGTGGGCTCTGTTGTGTGAGTAGGTCAGGAATTAAAAGCAAGAATCTGTTTCTTTGGAGAATTTCCCCAGGAGCTGCATGTAGTGCCAGTGTGCTCAAAGAGAAGAGAAAATGTCTTCTGTTGCCAGGTGGAAGGGAAAGAACAGGGAGGGGTATGTTGGAAAGAAGCTTCATAGAAGGGCTGATTTTCAAGAACGTTCTCTATGGAAATGACGCCCTTAATGACAGGTGAGGAGTGGAGGAGCTCACACTGGGGAGTCAGTTCTGACAACTGGAAACCTGCTGTGGGCTGTGTTTTGCACAGAATAATGCTGTGTAGATGCTTTTTTTTTTTTTTTTTGAGACAGAGTCTTGCTCTGTCGCCAGGCTGGAGTACAATGGCGCGATCTCGACTCACGGCAAGCTCCGCCTCCCGGGTTCACACCATTCTCCTGCCTCAGCCTCCCGAGTAGCTGGGACTACAGGTGCCCACCACACCCAGCTAATTTTTTTTTTTTTTTTTTTTTGTATTTTTAGTAGAGATAGGGTTTCACCGTGTTAGCCAGGATGGTCTCAATGTCCTGACCTCATGATCTGCCCGCCTCAGCCTCCCAAAGTGCTGGGATTACAGGCGTGAGCCACTGCGACCGGCCTGTAGATGCTTTCTTGTTGTGGGTTTTCACTCTCGGGGGTGGTTCAACCTGGCCTCCAGATCAGGCCTCTGCTGCCAACCCTGCCAACCCAAGGGATTTGTGGTGGGGGCCAGGCAGGTAGGTAGAAGTAGAGGGAGAGGAATCTCTTCACATTTTTTTTTAACATAGTATAGATGTATATAACATATTAAGCATACATTTTAATAGTTTTATATAAAAACTAACCCTCAAGACATACAAAAGCCTGGAGAGGAGATTGGAGGGGAAGGGTAGTAAATGACACAATGTTTCGTTGTGTTTCCATTAGGTTGGATTCTCTCTTCCTTAAGCTTTTGTCTACAGATTATTCTACACACGCAGGAAAGATGACTGAGAAAATGAAAAATGGCAAGATATAGGACTCACTACCTAACTGAAAAGTTAAGCATGAACAAGCTGTAGGGGTATTATATATCCAGGAGTATTAATTTATATGGCATTTATCTGGGGATTTTTTCCCTACAAAATACCACCATAATCCCAGATGATACCAGAAAATATTTAATAGCAAGATTAAAAAATTAATCTTAACATGTCCTTTATGCTAATGTCCTCCATTCACACAAGGAATCCCCATTCTCCACCCAGAGATCCCAGCTAGCTCCATAACCACGGGAAGTTGGTGAGATTGCCTGGAGCAGCCGCTGTGAAAGGCAGGGAGGAGTACAAAAGGAGGAAGCAGATGGGATGCTCCTAGGGCACCTACGGACTGAAAAGGAAGGCTTCTGGGCTGGGTCTCAGGGATCATGTTGAGTTCAAGGAAAGAAACTCCCCAAGAAGCTGTGTCCGTTTGGCCTGTATGCGAGCAGATGTGCATTATCTTGGCCAAGCTGCTTCTCTGAGCTCCGAAAGACTTGCTTTGCTTGAAATAGTCTCTTTTGGCTGGGCACGGTGGCTCACGCCTATAATCCAAGCACTTTAGGAGGCCAAGGCGGGTGGATCACAAGGTTAAGAGATCGAGACCATCCTGGCCAACATGGTGAAACCCCGTCTCTACTAAAAATACTAAAAAATTAGCTGGGCATAGTGGTGCGCGCCTGTAGCCCCAGCTACTTGGGAGGCTGAGGCAGGAGAATCACTTGAACCCGGGAGGCAGAGGTTGCAGTGAGCTGAGATCGCGCCACTGCACTCCAGCCTGGTGACAGAGCGAGACTCCGTCTGGAAAAAAAAAAAAAAAAGAAAGAGTCTCTTTTGTAATCTTGGTTGTGTTTTCTAGTGAGTTCTTGGATGCATTTAGGAGGTGCTACCATAACTAGGAGACCAAGAGGGCAGCAATTCACTCATGAGGGAGGGCAGAGAGAGTCCCAGGGAGGAGGGAAAACTGTGGGTGGAGCTGAGTGCTTGAGGCAAGAACTCAAAGAGAAAGCAGGGACAGATGAGATTGATGGTGCCATACAACCCTCCTTTCAAAGCTGAGTATTTAACATTGTTGAAAAATCAGCATTCATCCCTTTTATTTTATAACTGGTAAAGACCTTTATAATCCTTCAGTGGCCGAGAGGACCTACTGGGCCAGTCTGCTCTGTGACTCTCCCTCATATCTAATGAAATGGGCAAGGCACTCCCAGAGGCAGGCCCTGGGCCCTTGGGTCAGGGATCTACCCCTGCTTTTGAAGTTCTTTTTGCCTCCTTCAGTGCTCTGCCCCTTATAGCCGGGCTTCAGGGTATAGTGCATGTCCATGTGGTTGCTTATACCTCAAAGCTACTTCTGGATAGCCTGAGCCAATCTCGTGCTACTCAAGAAGTAAAGGAGAAGAATTTCCAACTATATACCTGGCTTTGTGAATAGTCTATGGGAGCTACTTATTGGGAGCCTCCACAGAAAAACCTATTTCCCACTGTTACATATGCTCACTTTTCATCCATTCAGATGCAGAGGCTAAAATGTAAAACCTAATATAAATTCAAAAAGGAGGTACATAAGCATTTCTGTATCTATCACTTGCAACGATCTTTTTACCTGGACAAATCAAGAGCGAACCTGTTCTTATTTGAGGTCACAGGAATGGTATGTCTTTTGTGACATTTCAGGCTCAGCTTATGGAGAGTTTCTTAAAGTGGTGAACCAGGATGTTTTGGTGATAACTTGCAAAAGGGATGAGTGAAGTAACTACAATGAAGACTGATGATCTAGATTCAGGATTCCATTCCCTTCTTGTTCCTATATGGTTGAACATTTGGAGACACTCCCAGGATCTCCATTTGTTTCTCCATAACTTTAAAAGCAACCAAAATTTTTAACTAGCTCTATGCACCATGCTAAATGCTTTATATAGATATATGTGTGGAATTTAGTCCTCAAAACAATTCTGTGAGATAGGTGTGGGTAACCCCATTTTACAGATGAGGACTCTTTGAGTCCCTGAGAGGTTAAGTAACTTGCCCGAAGTCTGAGTGCTGGTGAGTGGTGGATCTAAGATTCTAAACCAGCTCATCTGATGCCAGGTCCACATACTTTATGCATTTTACCTTCTGGGAAAGAACTAATGCCTCTTTTCGTAAGGTTTGAGAGAACAAATAAGAAAGTACACATAAAAAGCTTTGAGAGTTGGGAATCAAGGTATCTGTAAGCCTTAGATTCTTAAGTATGGTGAAAAGAAAATTGAAAGGGATCAGTTAAAATCTCACAAGATCAAAATGTATTGCTCAGGGATTCTCAAAATTAGGAATTGTAAGTAGAAACATGGATCTCAGCCTTTTTGTCTATAGGTAAGAGGCTGAAAAGGCTCAGTTTTGCTGCAGATTCCAAACTGATGAATATGTGTGATGGCTTTCCAAGTGAGAAGAGCTCTCTGAGTCTTGAAAAAATGGTTTATGACCACAATTTATAGGAGGACTATTAGTGAAGGAAATATGGACTTCCAACTGTTTAAAACAGATTTTAAGAAAGAAACCATGACTGTTTTACAAAAGTCTTGTGTAATGGACAGAGATAGCCATGTTAGTTTCCATTTTCTGCAGAAAGGGGGGTATCTCATTTAATTCAAATCAACCCAACAGTCCTCGGGGTTTGGAGACCTCTGTCATTCTCCAGATTTAGCCAGGCCAAAGTATAACATGTACATGCCTTAGATGTCTTACAAAAGTCACGTCACTCCAGAGAAAATGTGAATACCTCACAGAAGCTCTGGGGACAGTCCACTGACTTCAATTATTTTGGAAAGAAAGTGAAAGCTCAGGAGTGGCCTTTGAGTTGTGACACCCCCCCTTGCATTGCAGGGACTGGCCTCAAATCAATCTAGGCTCTCTGGATAGGCTGGCTTCAGAGCATTTGGTTCTGAAGTGATCTAAACAAAGACATATTTTTTATGGCTATTCTAAAAAGATAGCTGTTGCTGGGCATGGTGACTCATGCCTGTAATCCCAGCATTTTGGGAGGCTGAGGCGGGCAGATCACCTGAGGTCAGGAGTTCGAGACCAGCCTGGCCAACATGGTGAAACCCAGTCTCTACTAAAAATACAAAAATTAACCGGGTATGGTGGTGGGTGCCTGTAATCCCAGCTACGCAGGAGGCTGAGGCAAGAGAATTGCTTGGACCTGGAAGGCAGAGGTTGCAGTGAGCTGAGATCGTGCCCCTGCACTTGAGCCTGGGCGACAAAGCAAGACTCCGTCTCAAAATAAATAGATAGATAAACAGATAGCTAGCTAGCTATCTGGTCTACCCTGTCCTCTGATGTTAGATGCCACAGAAATATAGAAAATGCAATGTCTTCTTTTCACAGTCTAACTCTGTTGGATAACATGATTTTCCTATTTGACTGTGTTTTTCATGTTGTTAACTCCATATGTAGAATATGTCAGAGCCATGAAGGTGTTTGGCTGAGAATCTTGGAGGCTGGGGTTGTAAACTGAATGTGTAGCCTCCTTCGATGGGAGGAGTATTCACAGAATCTGAGTGCTGAGTGTGGGAGATAATTTGAAGTAGGCAGCGTCTAAAACAGTTCCTGACAACCCAGTGCAATGACTCACACTTTGGGAGGCTGAGGCAGGAGTTTGACACCAGCCTCAGCAACATCATCAGACCCCGTCTAGACAAAATAAAATAAAATAAAATAGCCTTGCATAGTGGCACATGCCTGTATCCTAGCTAGACAGAGGCAGGAGGATTGCTTGAGCCAGGAGTTCGAGGCTGCAGGGAGCTATGATTGCATCCCTGGACTCTGGCCTGGGCAACAGAGTGAGACTCTGTCTCTTAAAAAAAAATTAAATAAAAATTGAAATGAAATAAAATCATAAAATAGCTCCTGATGATTTCCCCCTTCTAGTATTCATGCTCTTGTGCAGTTGCCTACAGCCTCCCTGGGGTATGGCCTGGGCTTAGTGAGTCAATTCTAATGAACAGAATATGGCAAATGTGATGGGATGTCACTTTTTAATGCATTTATTTATTTTGAGACAGAGTCTTGCTCTGTCGGTCAGGCTGGAGTGCAATAGTGCAATCACAGCTCACTGCAGCCTTGAACTCCTGGTCTCAAGCTGTCTTTCTGCCTCAGCCTCCTGAGTAGCTAGGACTACAGGCATGTGCCACCACAACGTGCTAATTTTTTATTCTAGGAGAGATGGGGTCTCACTATGTTGCCCAGGCTGGTCTCAAACTCCTCGGCTCAAGTGATCTTCCTATCTTCTCCTTCCAAAGTGCTGGGATTATAGGCGTGAGCCACTGTGCCTGGCCAGAATGCTACTTTCCTGATAAAATTACATGTAGACTCTGACTTCTGCCTTGCTTGCCCTCTCCTATTCTATATCTTTGATCTTCTGTAGTTTGAATATGATATGCCCAGGTATAGTTTTGGGATTTTTTGTTTGGTTTTGCATTTGTCCTTCTTGGTGTTCTCTAAGCTTCCTGGATCTGTTGCTTGGTGTCCGACATTATTTCGTGGAAATTGTTAGTCATTGTTTCAAATAATTCTTCTGTACTTTTCTCTCTTTCTTCTCTTTCTGATATTCTCATTGTGCATGTGTTATATCTTCTGTAGTTTTCCACCAGTTCTTGGATGTTCTGTTTTTGTTTTGTTTTGTTTCCAGTCTGTGTTCTCTTTGCTTTTCAGTTTTGGAGGTTTCTATTGATCCTCCTCAAGCTCAGAAATTCCTCACCCACGTCCAGTCTCCTGTGAAGACCTTCAAAGGCATTCTGCATCTCCCTTAGAAATTTTGATCTCTAGCATTTCTTTTAGGTTCTGTCTTAGGATTTTCGTCTCTCTGCTTCCATTGCTCAACTGTTCTTACATGCTGTCTGCTTTCTCCATTAGAACCTTTAATAGACTAATCATAGATATTTTAAATTCCCATTCTTATAATTCCAACATCCCTGCCATATTTGGTTCTGATGCTTGCTTTGTCTCTCTAAACTGTATTTTTTGACTTTTAGTATGCCTTGTAATTTTTTCTTGTTAGCTGGTCATAGTGTACTGGGTAAAAGGAACTGCTGTAAACAGACCTCTAGTAATGGGGGGGTGAAGTGGGGAAGGCATTCTGTGGTCCTGTGATTAGTCTCAGCCTCTTAGTGAGCCTGTGCCTCTGAACTTCACAAGTGCTTCTCAGTCCTTTGTCTCCTCCCCACCTTATGTGGGACAGGATGGCTAGAGTTGCTGGAGTAGGGTATTTCCCTCCCCCAGGTCGGGTAGGCTGTGATAAAATCTCAGGGGCTTAGGCTCTGGTTGAATAGTTTCTCCTAAGGGAAGGCCTTGTTAAGAACAGGGTGCTCTGTGCATTTCAAAATGGTTCCTTTCTCCCTCCCTTTGCCAGAAGCATGAGGGCATTTTTCTCTGACATTTAATGTGAGAACCTGGTCGAGATTTTGAAGGTAAGTTTCACAAAAGTGTGGATGGAGCCCCCCTTATGTCTGGGTCCCCCTGGAGTCTTTTTACTCTCAGACTTGTCCACACACAGCCAACAGTAATTTATCATTTACAGTTTGGATTTTTCTATCTTGGCACTAGTTCCCACAGAGATTTCTGCTCATGAATTTCTGCTCTGGTAGGTTAAGTTGTGATTCTCTGTATCCATCTGTCTTGTCTCTCCAATTCTGGGGGCAGTGGTTGTCCCTGGGACCTCACTTCTCTTAGAGTTCTAAGAAGAGTTGATTATTCAGTTTGTTCAGCTTTTTGCTTGTTGTTAGGGGGCAGTGGCATCTTCCAAGCTTTGAAGTACCAGAAAGCAGAAGTGTCTCTTGCTAGCTCGATTGAAGCCTGTCACCATGTTATGAGCTGCCCTATGGAGAGACCCAGATATCGAGAAACTGAGGGAGGCCTCCAGCTAACAGCCAGCAAGGAACTGAGGTCCTTATTCCAAATGAGACTCTTACTCTGGGACTCCAAGAGGGATTGAATTCTGCCTAACAATCACTTGGGCGAGCTAAAAAGTTGATCATACCTGGTGGAGCCCTGAGCAATCACTGCCCCAGCTGACGCCTCCACTGCAGCCTCAGGGAGACTCTGACGCCAGGGGCTTGGCCACACAGTGCCTGGGTTCCTGACTACAGACTTCATGAGATCATCAGAGTTCTTTGTTTCAAGCTGCTAGGCTTTGAGTTAATTTGTTGTGTCTTTTAAGATAATGAATACTTCATCCAGTCCAATTTCTGTATTCTCAAAGAGCTGATGGAGACCTGGAGAACGTCAGTCCTTTTCCTACGCTCTCACACACTTGGACCAGATTTGAAGCCAGGCCCCTGAATTTCCTGGCCTGGGCCCTCCCATCTCTTTGAATGCTCTTCTGCAATTTGGCATTACGGAGATTTGCCTGGCATGGTTTTGTTTCAACTCCCTTTAAGCAAGCTCATACTTTTTCCTAATAGAATATCAATATCTCCATTTCTACCTGGCCAGGAAGAGGACAGGGCAGTGTGCAAGCCTGATCTCCAAGCCAATGTGCTCCTCCCCTGGCTCCCAGGCTCCTTCTCCCGATCGATCCCCATTCCAGGTACTGGGCTTGGTCTTCTGCTCTGAAAGGCCCTGAAATTGCCAAATCTCCATAGACAGTAGATTCGAGTGTTTTCTAACCTTTCTCGGTCCTCCTACCATTTAGAGCTTTCTTCTCTTGTTAATCCTTAGTGGAAATGAACAGCAGCCTCTCCCCATCCCCATTCTTCTCAAGTCACGTATGTTATATGCCTTCCTTTAGCCCTGAGTCCTCTGAGGAGAGGGTATGGAGGAGGCTCTGGGATGCAGAGAACAGCCCCAGAGGTACAGCTTTCAGTGTCCGGGCTGAGGATAAGAGGAGGATGGGGTAGGGTAAGCCTAAGTGAAGCTGGGTGCAGAGGGTGTGGCTGGGTCTGGGAAAGACCTGGCCTGAGGGAAGCCAGTGGCCCAGGCAGAGGTAGAGAAAAATAGGGAGTATGTGTGGGGTAAGAGGCAGGGCTGGAGTTGCGCAATGTGCATAGGAGCAATGTTTTGAGGGTCAAAACCAGGCTGCTGGGCAGGAGTTGTTTGGAGCTTGGAAGCAGGGCAGCTACCAACTTTAAAAAGGGCAAGGCGGCCAAGGCGGGCAGATCACGAGGTCAGGAGATCGAGACCATCCTGGCTAACACGGTGAAACCCCGTTTCTACTAAAAATACACACACACAAAAAAAATTAGCCGGGCATGGTGGCGGGTGCCTGTAGTCCCAGCTACTCGGGAGGCTGAGGCAGGAGAATGGCGTGAATCCAGGAGGCTGAGCTTGCAGTGAGCAGAGATTGCACCACTGCACTCCAGCCTGGGCGACAGAGGGACACTCTGTTTCAAAAAAAAAAATGTGTCTTCTGTATGCTAATGAAATGACTGGTGGCTGGCAGATCCTTGGTAGCTTCAGGATGGGGGCTGGTCACTAGAAAGACCAAGACAGGATTAGAGGGTTGGGACTTTCAACACCCCCCTCCTCTAACTTCCAGGCAGGAAAGAGGGCCTGAAGGTTAAGTTGATCACCAGTGGCCAATGGTGTAATCAATCATGTCTATGCAATGAATCCTCCATAAACACCCAAAAGGAAGGGGTTCAGAGAGCTTCTGATTGCTGGACACGTGGATGTTCCTGGAGTGTGCATGGACGCTCTGTGTCCCTTCCCCACACTTTGTTCTACGCAACTCTATCTGGCTTTTCATTTCTATCCTTTATCATATGCTTTATTAATAAACCAGTAAATGTAAGTAGAGTGTTTCTCCGAGTTCTGTGAGCCGCTCTTGCAAATTAATTGAGCCCGAGGAGAAGGTTGTGGGAACCCTGGCTTATGGCTGGTTGGTCAGAAGCACAGGTCACTACCTGGGTCTTGTGATTGGCATCTGAAGTGGGCACAGTCTTATGGGACTGAGTCCCCAACCTGTGTGATCTGATGCTGTCTGCAGGTACATGGTGTCAGAATTGAATTAGAGGACACCCAGCTGGTTAGTTTCTACTGGAGAATTGCTCTGTATGTGGGACACTCTCTCTCCAATCTGGCGTCAGAAGTGTTGTGTTGAGTGGTGAGAATGGAGAAGGAAAAAGCACTTTGGGTTTTTTCCTCTTTTCAGGCAGCCTACTGGGTCCTACCCTTGGATAAAAGTATTTGACCCAGCTCAGTACTTACAAAAATAAAAATAAAGCCACTTAAAAATCAGGATACTTAGTTCAGATTTCTGGTTTCTCTGGCTGCATTGGGCCTCATTTCCTTATGATATAATATCAAGTGCTAGACTGAGGTGGGTGGCCTCCTTCAGGGGAAGCAAGCACTCCCTCTAGTCCAGGAGTCCATGGCCCTTAGGCACATGGCAGATGCATAGCACTTGAACCCTACCTGTTTTTTCCATTTACTTTCTCTTCCTTGCCCGTGTAGACAGCTGAGATTTTAGCCCATGGAACTGAAGAACAAACATGGCCCAGAAGAGGTTACAGACATCACACTACAAAGACCAAAATTCCTATACTTAAAATACATTTTTAAACACCTGGGAAAGGATTTTCATAATCTCCCTAATTACATGTCTGCTCCATTTTATTCTTTCTTCTCATTGCACTTTCAAGAGCTCTTGTAGTAGAAATGCCTGAAAGAGACAACTGCACTTATATAATTGGCATAATAATATTGGTCATGATAAATTAGCTTTGCATAAACATGAAATGATCAGAGGGAACCATTTCTCATTAACTGAAAGAAGTCACACAAGGTAGGTTGTGTCAAGAGATGCTAGTTTGGTCAAAAGTAATCTGCTCTGGTTAAGATAGAAATAAAATAGCTGAATTATAACAAGAGAGCTGCTGCTAAACTCACTGTTGATTTCATGAGACAAAGGAGTGGAGGCTACTGATGATGATTCCTGAGAGTCACATCCAAGAAGAGGCAGAGTAACTTCCATCTACCAAGTTATTAGCTATTCAAATCAATATTCCTAAATTCAATAGATACAGTGGATGATTTGCTTCTGCCCTGCATTGATTTTCAATATGCCCCTTACGTGATTGCACTTAACTAGCCTGACACAAAGCAAATCCCCACATATAGTTCTCAATATATTCTAATTGAATTTGAAAATGTGCTTCTCAAAAAGATGACTCGGGGAACAGTGAATTCTAGTTTCTAGTTTGGCTTAACTGCTATTTTGCTCTATAAAATTGAATGAGTGATTTCCTTTCTGGGCCCTCATTTTTCAAGTCTCTCACTCTGCAGGAATCATGAAAACAAGTGCTTGAGCTCTAGGACTTCAAAGAGGCCTTTTTCATTAAGGCAGAGACATAGGGAAGAGAGGCTCTGAGGGTGGGCAGCCTGGAAATCCCTTTGAGTATTGAGCTATTGCAGTCACATCTGCCTTCAGCGTACTCTCCTGGATGTCACAAGGGGTTTTGGTATTTGGAGAGTCACATGAGGGAAGGGAGTTAGCTTTAAAAAGCTGGTAAGCTGGGCACGGTGGCTCACGCCTGTAATCTCAATACTTCGGGAGGCTGAGGCAGGTGGATCACTTGAGGTCAGGAGTTCGAGACCAGCCTAGCCAACATGGCAAAACCCCACCTCTACTAGAAATACAAAAATTAGCCAGGTGCTGTGGCACATGCCTGCAGTCCCAGCTACTCGGGAGGCTGAGGCATGAGAATCACTTAAACCTGGGCGACCGAGGTTGCACTGAGCTGAGATCACGCCACTGCACTCCAGCCTGAGTGACAGAATGGGACTCCATCTCAAAAAAATATTAATTAATTTTAAAAAATAAATAAAAAGCAGATAAATTCCAAAAATCTTAGGTAATGAAGCAGATGAAAAGAACATGGATCAGTACAGTGTTTCTAATGAGAATGAGGAAGTAGGTTTAAAAAGGATTTAACCATAAAACTACAACTTAATTATTCAAACATATATTCTATGGCAGTCTCTATGGATGGGCAACTGGTTCTACGGCATGACTGGGGAGTACCAGCAAATTGACTCTCTTAGGAAAGGAATCAAATCCATCTCCACTTGCTATTACAGTATAGTGTCCTGCGTTAATTTAATCAACAGACATAATGAACCTGCTACAATGCAGGGACCCAGCCTAATAAATGCTAATAACTGACCAATGCCCTACTCTCAATATGAAGTTTCTTCTCTTTAATGTCTCTCCTATCTGCCTACCACTGGGACTGAAGTCTTATTAAATATGAATTTCAAGTTGTATATGTGTGGGAGATGGACAAGCAAAGTGAAAACAGAACATCTTTGTGTATGTGAGGACCTCCAAGACAACGATGCAACTTGCAGGCTCATGCTCACATCACCCTCATTTTGCTGGTGTGCTATACATCGTCTCTCTAACCTCACCCAAATAGCTGTTTTTAAATTTGGTTTTGTTTTAGATATCAGGCACAATATGCATCATGGGATGTGGGAGATATTAAAATCCTAGCATTTGCCCCTGCAAATTCCTCTTATTTTCTCCCATTCCCAGTGTGAACCTTTACTTCCAACTCAGCCAAAGGTGAAAAGCTTAGTTCTTTATTGTTTTCTTTTAAATAATTCGTACTTGGTGAGATATGCAGTTTTTGGAAAAAACAAGAAAAGAACTCAAATAAGGAGAAGACTTATTTTTATAGATTTGCTAGTGTGGGACAATCGTTCTGGAGCTTGGGCAGGACTGAGCTGCTGAGGGAATATCGACCACAGGGACCAGGGGAACCCGCTGGACGCCACCCAATGTCCAAGGCAGGAAGGAAGAGTCATTATGCTGCCTTGCCCCTGGGAAATGAGTGCAAAAGCCAGTTTAGCTACAGAAAGGAGGGTTGTTTCTTCCTCCTCTTCCTTCTCTTCTTCTTAAAACAACCTTTTCCTAACCAAGGACTCAGAGAGGGTGGAACATGTTTTCTCTCTTCTGGTTAGAAAAACAAATACCAGTGCTGCGCCTCCAGCTTCTCTTTTCTGGTTCATCACAGAGGCCTGTATCTGCCTTGCTCAAGGAGGAGAGAAACTGCCATGCCAAAGGCCCTTCATCACCTGGTTCATTCCCAGTCTAATTCTGTTTCTAGGATAGCTAGCCCCCATCCTCAGGCCTTGGCAGGGAAATACCCCCCTTCAAAGCATGGAACTTTGAATGTTGCTGAGCCCCCAGGACTTGCACTTTATCACTCTGGGGGTATTTTCTTTGAATACAATCCAGTCTCAGATTCCCACATCCCAAGAAGCTGCTCTCTGTCTGATGGAACATTCTGTAGCTGTTCACTGTGAGCCCATCTTATTTTGTTCTTTTCATTACGGAATGTTTTCATCAGGGGCCTGTGAGTTGAAAAGGCTTCATGCTGAGTAAAAGGGTGGCTTTGTCTTTCCCCCTTTCCTGACCTCTGTCAGGAGTTCTTTCTGGGCTCCACAGAAGACATAATGGGAGAAATGCTGAGAGCTGTACTGATGGAATATTGGGATTTGCAAAGAAATTCCTGTCCAGGCTGCCTGGTTATACTAAAATGTCATCTCTATTTTAGATGTGACTAGCTTGTTTAGTTAATGCTAGAGGGGAAAACAGAATTTGTTCTCAAGAGAGAGAAGCAGAAGGAGGAAACAGGCATACAGACAACTGACAATGTTCCAGCCACTTTGTCACAAATAACTAAATCCACCGTTATTAGGATCCAAAGATCATCAGTCAATTTGAGTCCTATCAGCATGATGTTCGGCTCCAGCAAGGTGGCCAAAAGCCTCCTCAATATAGAGATCGAATGCTAAATTCAGTCTGCAACTCAGATTCTTAGGAAGGGAAGTATGTTTCTTAACATTTGTTATTAATTATGTCTCAGGCACTGGGCTTGCTGCTTTATGTTATTTAATTGAATCCTCACAACAACTTGGAAAATAGGTATTATGCCTTGCATAATATCTATGCATGGATGGATTTATTTATTTTTATTTCATTCACATGACTCTTTTTTTTATTATTATACTTTAAGTTCTAGGGTACATGTGCATAACATGCAGGTTTGATACATAGGTATATATGTGCCATGTTGGTTTGCTGTACCCATCAACTCATCATTTACATTAAGTATTTCTCCTAATGCTATCCCTTCCCCTCCCCCCACCCCATGACAGGCCCCAGTGTGTGATGTTCCCTGCCCTGTGTCCAAGTGATTTCATTGTTCAATTCCCACCTATGAGTGAGAACATGCGGTGTTTGGTTTTCTGTCCTTGTGATAGTTTGCTGAGAATGATAGTTTCCAGCTTCATCCATGTCCCTGCAAAGGACATGAACTCATCCTTATGACTGTATAGTATTCCATGTTGTATATGTGCCACATTTTCTTAATCCAGTCTATCATTGATGGACATTTGGGTTGGTTCCAAGTCTTTGCTATTGTAAGTAGTGCCACAATAAACATACGTGTGCATGTGTCTTTAATGTAGCATGATTTATAATCATTTGGGTATATATCCAGTAATGGGATTGCTGGATCAAATGGTATTTCTAGTTCTAGATCTTTGAGGGATCGCCACACTGTCTTCCACAATGGTTGAACTAATTTACACTCCCACCAACAGTGTAAAAGTGTTCCTATTTCTCCACATCCTTTCCAGCATCTGTTGTTTCCTAACTTTTTAATGATTGCCATTTTAACTGGAGTGAGATGGTATCTCATTGTGGTTTTGATTTGCATTTCTCTAATGATCAGTGATGTTGAGCTTTTTTTTCATATGTTTGTTGGCTGCATAAATGTCTTCTTTTGAGAAGTGTCTGTTCATATCCATTGCCCACTTTTTGATGGGGTTGTTTTTTTCTTGTAAATTTGTTTGAGTTCTTTGTAGATTCTGGATATTAGCCCTTTGTCAGATAGGTAGATTGCAAAAATTTTCTCCCATTCTATAGGTTGCCTGTTCACTGTGATGGTAGTTTCTTTTGCTGTGCAGAAGTTCTTTGGTTTAATTAGATCCCATTTGTCTATTTTGGCTTCTGTTGCCATTGCTTTTGGTGTTTTAGTCATCACATGACTCGTTCTTACTGAGTCAGGCTGCTGCTTAAATGTGTCCTTTAACAAGACTTTCCTGAGCCCCCGACCCATAACCACAGTGCCTGTCATTCTCTGTCTTATTCAGATAGCCCCTTTGATACTGTTACTGTCTGGATGAATTCCTTATTCCTATTCGTTAATTCTCTCTTCAACTATGTTTAGTCTAGAATCTATCCCACTGAGTGGCCCCCTGCCCCCTGTCAATGGCTGCATTTTTCTTCTCCACGGTTTTTAATTTTTAAAACTACCTGTGCTTATTTTATCTGTCCCTATTTGGTGGCATATATCTCTTTTAAGGATGTAATTTATTTACCCATCTCTTCAGGATTTTAAATGTATATATTTTCAAGTCTTTTTTAACATTTAAAATTTTGTGTCTTTCTAGAAAAAACTCATATTGCAATTATTGATTTTATTAGCTATCTTCCTTGGTGTAAGATTTCCTCATGTGTTTTAAGATCGAGCTTCTAAGGTCATCATGGGCAGAAGGTTTACCTCTGCCTCTCTATTTTTTTTTTCTCTCTGTCTGTGCATCCTCTTTATGGGACTTGTGCTTGAGTTCACTCTAGGCACTAAGCTACACTCCAGGCAGTGGTTGGCAACAGATTTCCTGGCCTCCTCTCCCTAGCCAGAAAAACCCTGCCATGGCCTCTGGGTGCAGGTCCTGAGCATGGCTCTGGAAAAAGAAGATCAGAAAGCTTGAGTAGCTTGTCCAAGATCATATAGTTAGTAAGTACAAAGCTGGGATTTGAACCCAGGTCTGTCTGATTTCTTTATGTCACACACAGTTTATGAAGAGAGATGTGAAAATGAATAACAAAAGCCAAGTCATACGTGCTTTATAAAATCTGAACAAAGGGATTTATTTAGGCCCATCAGCCATGATGATCAGAGAGGCCGACTTCAGACAAGTCTTTTCTCTGTAGCAGGCAGCTTCTTAATGGTCCAGGATAAAGAGACAAAACCAAACATTAAATGATTTGCCCTGACTCTTCACAGCACCAGGAGGCTCTCGATAAGCCAGAATATTTGCTGACCAGGAAGCTAGGGAAGAGTAGGAGGGTGTTTCTAAACAGCTACAGGGAAGCCAAAACCAGCA
The DNA here is from genome assembly GCF_028858775.2 of Pan troglodytes. NCBI lineage: Eukaryota > Metazoa > Chordata > Mammalia > Primates > Hominidae > Pan > Pan troglodytes. The sequence continues at coordinate 70,512,661 of NC_072398.2, forward strand.
AAGATAGGAATAGCATTTGAGGAGCAGGCAGAGCCATATGGAAAGAAGAGATTGGAGGAAAAGGACAAACTGTTGGGAGGTCTTAGGGCTCAGGCTGGTGGGAGTGACACCTTGAATGGCCTTGCACCATGAACAGGTGATGTGCCAACATAGGCCAACCTGTAGGGTGAGTGTGCATCTCATTGGAGGCCAGGTTGGGAGGAGCCTGGAAGCATTGCTTACCAGGCACTGGGCTGCAGCAGCTGATGAAGCTTGGGTGGGCTGAGTTAGTCTGCTGAGGGGTTTAGATTTGCCTGGACAAGATTCATGGAGTTGACTAGGCAGCATCCCATGAAGTCAGTCCAGGAAGAACGTCCCCAAATTGACAGCCCTCAGCTCTTTCTTTCCCCATCTAAGAGAGAACCTGAAGTGTGGAGCATGCACTTGCTGGGAGTTCACTGGGAAATGGCCACGCCCATGGGGGCTGGTCCTTTCCTTGCTTGTACTTGTTCCTTATGTTATAGCTGAACATCCCCCCTCCCCAGTGTAGGGATCATGGCAGAGTGCAGCGACTTGCCAACTTATTTTAATCCTCCTTTTTTTTTTAACAAACAAAATCTTATATACTAAAATTTTTAATACATAAGGCAAGTAAGACTGTAGCTGCTGTCATCTGAGTGATCAGGGAAGCCAGTATCCTCTTCCTCTCTGAGGATGTTCTGTTGGGTACACAGTTTAAAAATCACTGACATAGGACCAGGTGTGGTGGCTCATGCTTGTAATCCCAACACTTTGGGAGGCCGAGGTAGGAGGATCACTTGAGGCCAGGAGTTCGAGACCAACATGGCCAACACAGTGAAACCCCATCTCTACTAAAAATAGAAAAAATTAGCTAGGCATGATGGCACATGCCTATAATCCCAGCTACTTGGGAGGCTGAGGCATGAGAATCACTTGAACCTGGGAGGCAGAGGTTGCAGTGAGCCGAGATCGCACCACTGCACTCCAGCCTAGGTGATAGAGTGAGACTCCGTCTCAAAAAAGAAAAAAGAAAAACCACTGACATCACTAGAAGAGCCCAGAATTTAAAGTTAGAACACTCAGGTTCTAATCCCAGCTCTGCCATGGAAAAAGAGTGTGGCTTTCAAGAAGTCATTTAGCCTCTCAGACTATTTTTTCATCTGTGAAATGAAGATAATTCTTGTCTGCTTCAGATGTGGTTGTGAACATCAAGCACAACGATGTGGGGGAAAGCAGCTGTAAAATGCCATATAAATGTGAAATACTCCTTTCCTTGGCTTTTCCACGTTTGCATAGCTCCATGACTTCTCCACATCCAGGGGCTAGGGGACAAAGCCATACCATTTGGGACCAAACAGTATGATCTACTCGCTTTTCTGGTGTCCAAAAAGAGATGGTCATTTGAAGGTATATTTCTTTGGGTTTTTCTCCTCCTCCATGCTGTTATTCTTGGATTGCCCTTTTCACTTTTCTCTGCCAGTCAGACCCATTCTGTATCTCAGTCCACCACATGCAGAGACCCAAATCTGCTGCCCACAAGAGCACTCACCCGGGTCGCAGTCTCTTCCACACAGGTGCTCCTTGTGTGCTAGCTGATTGTCGTTTAGATTTTATAACTCTCTGGAAAATCCATCTTAGCAGAGAATAACAAGGTCATTTCCTCTACTTCTCCAAGAATACCCCAGGTCCATACAAAAGAAAAGCACCAACTCTCTTCTCTGGTTTGCATCAGGGAAACTTATTTCTAGTGGTTCTCCTATTGTTCAATGCTTTATGTTGCAGCATTATACGTGGAAAAAATATCCGAGAGACTGACAGTGTATTCACCCCAGATCCTTCCTCTTGAGGCCAGAGGTGTTAGGAATGAAGATGGTATTGGTGCGGAAAGTGGTTTAATGCTGGGGTTCAACAGAGAGGACCATGTCAATTCCTCACGGTCCTGGGCAGACTTAGATAACGGGCTTAATGTGGAGGTGGTTTTGTACATTCTGGTGCCTGTGCTGTTCCTAGCTTTTCCACCAGCAGTCCACACTGCTGAGGGTTGCCTTCTATAGTAGTCCCCTCTTAGCCTCAGTTGCACTTTCTATGGTTTCAGTTACCCACGGTCAACCATGGTCTGAAAATAGGTGAATATGATACAATTAGATGTTTTGAGACAGAAAGAGCCCCCATTCATGTGACTCATTACAGCATAGCATTATAATTGTTCTATTTTATTATCAGTTATTGTTTTTAATCTCTTACTGTGTCTAATTTGTAAATTAAACTTTATCACAGGCATATATAGGGAGAAACAGTATATATAGGGTTTGGTACTACCCAAGGTTTCAGGCATCTACTGGGGATCTTGGATGTCATACAATACAGTAGTCCCCCTTTGAATAAAGTGAAGACTACTTAAATAAGGGGAGACTACTGTATTGCACAACACTAAGAGTGGGAAACTGACGAGAGTGGCATGAGTTGTATCTCCACGTTCCCAGCTATATATAGTTACCACCTATACACCAAAGGCATGTGGGTGTAGGTATTGTGTTAAATGGGATAGACTTTGATTTCTGGGTAGGATCTCAATTGGTGTTATTGTGATATCTACTAGTAGTAGAATGGCTTCAGGCCTGTGACATCAATAGTCCCCACCTTAAGAGAGAACCAGTGGGCTCACCTGAAGGGCCAGTGGTTTCAATGACCCACTGTGGGCAGAGCAGGAATTGGACTTCATTTGATTGATTGATTGATTGAGAAAGGGGTCTTCCTCTGTTGACCAGTTGACCAGGCTGGTTTTGAACTCTTGGCCTCAAGTTATCCTCCTGCCTCAGCCTCCCAAAGTGCTGGGATTACAGGTGTGAACCACTGTGCCAGGCCAGGAATTGGACTTCAAATGGGGGCAACCAATCTGCCACACATCCTACAGACTAATAGAGCTTAATTTAGTGGCTGCTTACTCAGAAGGGATTTACTTCTTCTTTTCCCATCTGTTTGGATGTTTCCTATAGGTTCAGAGTCCATCTGACTTTAGTGGAGCCATGGAGACTCTTGCTGGAACTGTGCAGCCCATCTTTGCATTTTCTTTTGAGTGGCATAGTCCAGTGAAGAGGAAGAATAAATGAGGTGAAAGGAGAGAGGCCACTAGCAGGGAACTCTAGCTCTGATTTCCTGGCAGCAAAATCTGCTCCTCTTGCCAGAGGGGCACTTGGGGCTTTACTGTTTGGCCTCTTCCCACTGCTCATATCTGTTTCTTGATATTCCTCCAAAATGTACCAGTCCTTCTAAGACCAGACATCAGGACTCTGAGTTCTTCCAGGGAGTGACATAGAAAGAGAGGCTTCTTTTTCTCTCCTATTCTCTTCATTCCTGCAACCCAACCCTGTATCTTTCCATCGTGCCAAGGAAGCATCACACACACTGCTCCATAGTCCCTACTCCATAGTCCTCACAGGCAGGGCCTCCTGTCCTCCCATCTGCCTGGCATCACCCAGTACACAGGTCCCAGTGGCGCGTCCTGATGGCTGGGCTCACCAGCTTTCAAGTAGGAGACCAGAGAACTCACTGGGAAGTGGGTGTAAAATATGTTTAGTGCCCACATTAACATTTCATTCTGGTTATGCACCATCAAGGGGCCAGAGAGCAGATGGGATAATTAAAATCTCAAGACAATTGGTTTTAACTTCCTTCCCCATTAGACCTTTCACCAGTGCAATTAATTTCCCTATTTTTCTCCTTTTATTTTCTTTAATCAACCTCTGTTTAGGGAGCTAATGAGCCATGACAAGAACAAAAGGCCAGCAGCCAAGAGGAGGGGGAAACAGGACCTGGCAGACCAGACCGGACCGCGGCTCCTGAGCTGGTTGTTTCCCTTCTCAAAGGCGCAAGTAAGGTGTCGCTGTCCTTTACTCCGCTCAAAACTTTAGGCCTCCTCTGCGAGGCCGCTCCCCTCCATGGCACCCACCCACAGGGCAGAAATGCAGAAAGCAAGGCTTTGCCTCTAGGGTGGGAGGGGAGGGAGGAGCTGGTTCCCAAGGGAACAAGGAATCCCGTTTGAGAGACTAGGATGTTCTCAGCCTCAGAACTGGCTTGCGAGCTGGCCAAACATGCAAATCCCCACAGGTGCAGCATGTAAAAGAGAAGTGGCCCTGGGTGAGGCTGCAGGGGCAGCTGGCCGCACATTTTGCATATGCTCCTAGGAAGCTAAAGTTAGGCTCTGGTTTACCCCAGGTGTAGGGGCCACATTTAGCTATTCCTCACCACTGAGCAAGGGGCTTGCTGCATTATTTGGCTAGGGCAGGGTCTGGCTTGCCCTCTGAGTCCTGAATTGGGTCCCGGGCCATTGCTGTATTTGGGTAAGGTTAGGGTAATCACAACTACTCTTTCCCTTCCCCCAACCAAGTCTGAACATCATCGATTTAACACCTAAGATGGACTTGAAGGATTGTCTCCATCCCAGAGCTAAGACATCACCAGGATTCCATACTAGCAGACCCCAATCTGGTTTGCTCATGGACTTCGCCTGTACCATTTCTGCTAACCAGTCTTCTACAGCATCACTTGCTCTGCTTGGCACCCTGCCAGCCTCTGACCCCTAGATGGGCCTTCCTTTTTGTGGCCCAGCCTCATCCCCATACCCGATGCTCTGCTTCTCTGGCCTCCCATTTTTCTCTCTTCTTTGGCCACAGTTTGAATTCCTATTCCGATGAGCTACCTTGAGCCACGTGGCTCACTCCTAGGACCTCATCCAGTTCCCCATGTGTGCAGGACCCAGGAGTCTGGAGGAGGGAGCGGCCTCAAAGACCAGAGGAGGGGGAGGGTGTCGATCAGAGACTGGCACGGGGAGAGGAGGTGTAGGCTGTTGGTGCTGAGGGGATGCCTGCACCCCTCAGGTCTTGTTTCTTCCTCCACCAGCTGCCCCCTCCTCCCAGAAGTGGGATCTGAGCCACCCCAGGGTCCAGGCCAGGAACAAGGGCCCTGTTTGCCACACTCCAGGGCATCTGTGTTGTGCTAAAGGCATGGTGCCCTCTTTTTTCTTTTATAAAGAGTTCAGGATGTGCCCTGCGGAGGAGGGATGGGGAGGGAATGATGGTGGTCAGAGGATGTGAAGCATCCACTTAGGGTCAGAAATTGCCATGTGTCAGTGGGTGTCAGGGGCAGGTGAAGTCTTTAGTGGTCTCTGAGACCTTGTACTAGTGGGGTGAGAGGGGAGGATGGAGTAGGGAGAGATCAGACCCCCTATCCCATCTTCACCTTGGGCAGCCACCCAGTCAGTGAGGAAGAGCGCATTCCTTTTTTTGGTCCTGGAGCTTAAGGGCTGTTCTCTTGTTGGTAGAAAGCTATAGATTCTAATGCTTCCAAATCAGAGACAGAGGCTGGCTGTGACTGGATTCTGGTCACTAGAATCACAGCGAGGAAGGCTGAAGCCTGTGACAGGGAAGTGTCTAGGAAATCATTGCCCGTAATCCTCCCTGGGCTATTTTTTTTTACATGGTAGTTTTTCCTAGTTCATTGACAGTGATGACCGGTTCCCTACAGAGCTGGCCACCTTGCTGAGTGCACTGGATGGCACACAGTGACAACAAATGACACAGAAGCCTCTCTTCTCGAGGACTCGAGGAGTTAAATATCTGATGGAGAAGAGAAGACAGGACCCAGGCACAAGCAGCGCAATCTGTATGAACAAATACAAGAATCACATACTCCACAGTCCCATGAGCCACGGGGATAGATAGCAAAGGGTTCCCCAGCAGCCCTGGCAGGCAGGTAGACAGCCACAGCTATGCGGGCCCTTAGGTCAGCCCTCTCAGATGATCTGAAACCACTTCAGTCTGTCTGAAGCTCTCATGAACATTTCCCGTTAAGTATTGTTTTCAATAATTTATTCTGGAGGAGATGTTGGCTCCCCTGGGAATCACTTTGCAGCACATCCCCTCCAGAGACCAGCTACAGACATCAGGCACCAGGATAGAAGAGTCACTCTGTGTAGACGGTGGACCAGGAATAAGGTTGCCTCAAAAAAATAATAGCTGACATCCGCCCCACCCTCCACTCTTCAATCAAGCCAGTCAGGCAATGAACCTTTTCACACCTGAGGGATTATTTTTGCTTTTGTCTGATTCTGCTGTGTTAAAGGAAACAAGTGTTGAGAAAGGTAAGTTGTAAAAGAAAACTGCTGCCTTTCCCTGATTAACTGGGAACTGACATAGAGGAGATTTTCTTCTTAGGGAAGTCGAAGTGGGAGAACAGAATCGGGGGTTCTGTTCCCTGGTTAGCTCTTTGTTCTGGGGGGCTGTCCTATGCATTGCAGGATGTTTAGCAGCACCCTGGCCTCTGTGACTATGCACTTCCTCTGCTTGTGACCATTGACAGTGTCTCCTGATGCTGCCCAAAATCTCCCTGTGGGCAGTATCACCTGTAGCTGAGAGTCACTGCCACAGATTAAAGAGGATGGAGTCCCAGGCAGCACCAGGGATGCCCCCGGCCGCCTGCTTTGGAAAGGGCTCGACTCCCTAAAATAGAAACAAACCCCAGAAGTGTCTGTAGGTCACAGAATTCAGCATGGCTGAAATTTGAGTGATGTGCACTGCTTTCTCAAGAAAAAAAAAAAAAAAGATGATTTCCAGTGTTAACATAAACCACTTTTATAAAGATTGTTAGTTGGATGTACACAAACATAAAATTGGGTATACAACCCTTGTAAGTTTTCTACAACTATAAAATCAAAATAAGTTCATGATTTGACAAATCAAATATAAAACCAATAAAACTCAAGGTAACATTAATTGAATGAGACAGATAGTGTGATTTTGTGGAGTCAAATTGCCCCTTGCTTGGTAACTCAAGCACCGAGTCGGTTCTCTGAGCTGGGCACGCCTTACACCTGCATTGTCTCATGACTTAAATCTCACGTGGCATCGTCTCTTCAAACTCCTATGGAAACACTGGTTGTGGGCCTTCTGTGAGCTCACTTGGCAAGCACATACTCTACTCACTAAGGCCACTTGCATTTTCTTCTGATTGGCAATTAACAGTTGACAACTGGCAATTAAAATAGCGCATCTAGGTTGCATTGTGATTGTGAACACTGAGCAAGGCTGGCACTGTACACTCAAACGTGGACATAGGGAGGACCCCAAATATGCTTATATTCTTTAGATTCTTGTCCAAATGAAAAGAATTTTATATTTTAAAAATGACAAACTTCCAACAGATGACTCTTAGTAATATATTAGGAGACTCTCAGAGGAGCAGATCCAGTCTAGGCCTCTCTACAGATGAGAAACCAAGCCTAGAGAATTGCCTGGGGAAAGAGATGTGGAGGAGCAGAGCTGGCTGGGAAGCAGCCCTTGCCTGGGAGCTGATGCTCCTTCCTTTCCTCTGGCTGTCCTTCCAGCACAACACTGTAGAATTCTGAGGCACAATGGTGCATAGATTCGGCTTGTTGTTTTGAATGTTCATTCAACTGAACTGAATACTTAAAGCTCATTTTTTAAAGGTACTAAATTGAACTAGGGAGTTTCTTTTTCTAGATTTTGATCTTTCAGTATTTAGTAGTATGACTAGAAAGCATCGTGTGTGTGTATGTATGTGTGCGTGAAACATAACGTACATCCACAAACTATGGAAGTAAAGATCCAGTTCAGTGAATGATGATGAAGTAAAAACCCATGAAACCACAGCCAGGTCAAGAAATAGAACATTTCCAGAGTGCAGAAGTCTCAGAGTAAGCTCGGTCACAATTCTTTTTCTCCTCTAAAAGTAACCACCATCCTCACTTTTATTATAACAATTTCCTTGCTTTTCTTTAGAGTTTTACTATCTCTATATGCATCCCTAAACAATGTAGTTTAGCTTTGCCCGTTTATAAGCTTTATATCAATGGACCCTGACTCTGAGTATTTGTGTCTTGCTTCTTTTCTTCAACATTATATTTATTAACTCCAACCATGCTGTTGTTAAGTGGCTCTAATTCTTATGCTTTCTATGACAGGCCAGCATTTGGTTTGGTTCCAGCTTGGGACTATTACAAACACTGCTTCTCTACACATTCTTGTATACATCCTGGTCCACAGCATATGCATGTACACCTGCCTTGATGGCATTTTCCCACATCAGAATTTCTCCACTTGTGAATAGGGTGTGTGAATCTTTAACTTCAGTAGGGAATGGCAACTATTTGCCAAAACTTTGCTTCAATTTAAACTCCCAAAAGCAGACTGGGTGCGGTGATCACACCTGTAATCTCAGCACTTTGGGAGGCTGAGGTGGGAGGATCGCTTGAGCCCAGGAATTCAAGGCCAGCTTGAACAATACAGTGGGACCCCATGTCTACAAAAAAAAAAGAAAAAAAATAGCTGAGTATAGTGGTCCACTCCTGTAGTCCCAGCTACTTGGAAGGTGGAGGCTGCAGTAAGCCATGATCGCGCCACCGCACTCCAGCCTGGGTGACAGAGCAAGACCCTGACTCAAAAAATAAATAAAAACAAACTTCCAACAGCAGCAGTTCTCACTATATTCCATCCTCAATAGCACTTGTTATTGTCAAACTTTAAAACTTCAACTGATCAGGTGGCTGTGTAGTGAGTAACATTTCACTGTGAGTTTAATTTGCATTTCCCTGATTATTAAACAAAACCAAGAATCTTTTACTATGTTAATTGGCCACATGAATTTCCTGTTATGTGCCTGTTCAAATCTTTTGACATCTTGCCATTGCCAAATTTAAATTTCCTTTTTAAATAAATTTCATATTCATTAAAATTACATTTGACAGAAAAGTATGTCCGTCTTCCAGGGTACCTCTGCACACCTGAGAACTGTATATAGCTAAAGGTAAAATGTCTAAGATCTGTAAGCTTATAAGCGATTTTTTTTTTTACTATAAGTCATTGAAAAGATTATAACAATAGTTCACAGAAAAACATGGATTTAGATCATTTTTTCTTATCTCTATTTTCAAATCTAACATCCTTTTTTTGAATTTTGTCCCCTCATTTCCCTATACTTTCATAGAGAACAAACATACTCCTATATATCACAGTCCTTTGTTAAAATCAAGTGCAACCAAAGTTATTTATTATTCTATTCTGTATTTCTCATGCTGTGTGCGATATGCATTGTTAGAAGTTAGCTAAATGTCTATAATAAAGTAGTGACACTATTGTATATATGACCTTTGCAGCTGAGATAATATTAAGTAAAATATAAATGGCTACAATAGTTATGCATATCTAATAAAAATAAATAAACAGCTCACCCAAGCCTGACATCTAGCTTTTGCTCACCTTATCTCCTTTAGACATTTGGGTATGAGCTCACTGGCAAAGAGTGAAGCCCATATAATCTACCATTAAATAAATTATTCAGTAATCTGTGATGTCCTTGTAACATGAGAATCCCCTATTTAAAAAAAAATAGCTGCACTGCTTACAGAGGCACATGCCTGCTATTTATAGTCTTTATGGAAGTTGCTTTGCTAGCAAATCCAACTAGAACTCCCCGGGAATCTACAAGGATTGATGTTTATTGCAGGGTTTTTACACTGAGCTATTTTGCATATGTGTGGGTGTGTGATGCACACACAGAGGACGGAGAAAGCCCAAGCAGGTATGAGGTATTTGTTAGCTCTGCTCCATTTTCCTCTTAACATTCAGGAAACTCAAATAGGGACAAAGTAACTACAGGTCACCCACAGATCCAGTGATATGTATTCCTGACTGTATCCAGGCAACTGGGGCTCTACTTTTTTCTAAGAAGACATGTTAGTTTTCTGCCAACAATGTCAGATTTCTCTCACAGACAAAGCAGACCCAGGGGCACTGAGCCTCCCTTTTTACTTCCCCTTTTCCCCCAGGTGCGAGTATGATGTCCTGAAGACAGGAGGGGATGTGGGTTGCAGGGAGTCAAGGAATCAGGGAGGCAGCTTGCAGATCAGAGTGGGGCAGATGGCCTACATGAATTCTCATTCTGGAAGGGCTGGAAAAGAAACAGCCAGGTTGGCTGGGCATGGTGGCTCACACCTGTAATTCCAGCACTTTGGGAGGTAGAGGTGGGTAGATCACTTGAGGCCAGGAGTTCGAGACCAGCCTGGCCAACATGGTGAAACCCCATCTCTACTAAAAACACAAAAATTAGCCAGGCGTGATAGTGTGCACCTGTAATTCCAACTACTTGGGAGACTGAGACACAAGAATCGCTTGAACCCTGGAGGTGGAGGTGGAGGTTGCAGTGAGCCAAGATGGTGCCACTGCACTCCAGCCTGGGTGACTGAGTGAGACTCTGTCTCAACAACAGAAAAAGAAACAGCCAGGTGTCTATTTTTTCATAGTTTCAATTAATTTTTTGATTAGAAAAATATTTTATAAATATAGAAACTTAATTGGTATGTGGATGAAGCAATTCTCTTTATAAAAGGCTCAGAATAGCCAATTAACTCCATTTTCATGAAGTATATGTCATGTTAACTTTTGAGTTGACAATTATCAAAAAGGTTTCATCAAGTGAAACTTGACATCAAGTCATGTGTCAAAAGTAGGCATAGAATTCTTGGCATACTGAAAAAGTATGGACAGGCAAGTGAAATGGAATTATGTGAAATATTACTTGGATTTTTCTAACATTTTACACAGCTATTCAGTAATTAAAATGTTTCTGAAAAATAAAAATATAAAAGCTGCACAAATATTTAGTAATAAAAGTTGAAAAGTACAAATTGTTTTTTAAAACGAAATAACTTCAGTGAAATTTTACTACACACCTATCAGAATGGTTAAAATTTAAAATAGTGACCATATCAATTGCTGATAAGGATGTAGAAAAACTGAATCACTCATACATTGCTGGTGGGTATAGCCACTCTAGAGAACATTTTGGAAGTTTCTTATAAAACTAAACATGCAATTACCACAAAACCCAGCAATTTCACTCTTGGGTACTTATCCCAGAAACATAAAAACATATTTTATGTTCACAAAAAAACCTATATACTAATGTCCACAGCAGCATTATTTATAATAGGCCCTGGAAACAACCCAGATGTCTCAGTGGGCAAATGGTTAAACAAACTGTGGTGCATCTAGACCTTGGACTACTACCCAGCAATAAAAAGGGAGCAAACCATGGATACACACAAAACTTGGATGGATTTCAAGTGAAAAAGCCAATCCCAAAGAATTACGTATGTTATGATTTTATTTATATAACGTTCTTGAAACCATAAAATTAGTGTGAGAGAGTATAGTTTAGTGATTGGCAGGGGTTAGGGCCAGGGGGTGGAGGATGGAAGGAGAGGGAAATAGATTATGTTACAAAAAGGCAACATAAGAGATGGTGATTGATATACAAACCTCCACATGTGATAAAATGGCATAGAATTAAATACACGTGCACGTGCACACACACACACACAAACAGGAGTAAATGTAAGACAGGAGGGAAATCTGATCAAGATCTATGGATTGTACCATCAATTTCCTAGTTGTAATATTGCACATACTAGAGTTTTGTAAGATGTTACCATTGGAAGGAAACTGTGGATAAAAGACACATTGTATCTCTCTGTATTATTTCTTACAACCCGATGTGAATCTATAATTACCTCTATTTAATTAAATTGTAAAAAGTTAAATGGAATCTAACTAATATTCTCATGATATAGTTGTTAACCCTGTACAGAAAAAGAACCCAAGTATGAAGCCAAAGAAAGAGCAGTGGTGAAGCCTGAAAAAAGTTCAAAGCGCGGGACAAAGGCAGAGCCGGAGCTGTTCCTGCACCTGTGGTGTGTATGGGGAGCAGGGGAGAGAAGGTATCAGCACAGGTTATTTTTAGGGTGCCAGGGCAGGGTTGAGGAGGGAGTTCTTAGCAGTACAAACCCACTGTGTGCTAACAGCAGTGAGGAGAGTCCTAGCAGCAAGGGTGGGAACAGATAGGCAGCTTCCAATGGGTGCCCAAGGTCCAAGCATGAGTTTTTTTTAACTCTAGAAACCCAAACATACACTATTTGATAAAACTAAAATTACTTTAGCTGCTGGAAGCAAATCTGTGTTTTTTGTGATCGATTCAAACCACAGACAGAGCAGGGGATTGTCTTTCGGTAGGTGTGAATGGGGCTGTATTAGTCACCAGAGTTTCAAGTGTGCTTCTGTTTAGTTATCAAACTGCAATTCCATTGATACCCCGTCTTGAGTGTCTCCTCTGTGAGTAACATGAAAAGGACCTCTGGTTAAATAGAAAACTTGTCTTGAATTTGGAATTACAACATGCCCTTACTTATTCAGGACTCAATTAACTGAGCTTCAGGATAATCCAAGGTGAAGAAAAACAAGAGCTGACAAAGAAAAGAAATGGGTGAGTCAAGACAGGCACTGGGGTCTCTTCCCACAGACCTTGGGTGGGTTCAATGGAACCTTGAGGCCTGGGTTTAACTGGGCCTAACCCCACCCCAGGGATGTGTGGGGGTTAAAGGGATTAATACTAACCTACTGACTGGTTGGAAGGGCCTGGGAGTCTGGGAAATTAGTGGGAAAAACAAAACAGAAGGTACTTAGAGTCCCACTCAAGACAGCAACTTTTAATACTGATTTCTTAATGGCAATTCACAGCCTTGACCTAACCGGTTCCTTAATCCTGCTCCAGTATACAAGCAAGTTCTACAGTGTTTGTTCCTTAATAGCTCTTTCTGATTATCTAGCATTTTGATTCATTTGCTGACCTTCAGATATTTATTGTTGTCCTGGTTGTTTAAAGGGCACTTTATTTAGGTATCTTAATTGGCCTCTTCCAGGTGTTTTCAGCTTAAACATTCAGGTCTATTTTTTGTCACTCCTCCTGGTGGCCCACCAGGGTAAGATAGATGGTTTGGGGCAACTAAGGGGGAAAGGATAAGCTCTGGGGCCAGACAGATCTGCACTAGCCAGCTACATGACCTCAGAGTTCTTTAACTTCTCTGAACCCCAGTTTCCTATTCTGTAAGGCAAAGTGATTTAGGGTCAGGTTGCCTGATTTTTATTTATTTACTTATTTATTTAGAGACAGAGTCTCCCTCTGTCACCAGGCTGCAGTGCAGTGGCATGATCTCAGCTCACTGCAACCTCTGCCTCCCAGGTTCAAGCAATTCTCCTGCCTCAGCCTCCAGAGTAGCTGGGACTACAGGTGCGCGCCACCATGCCCAGCTAATTTTTTGTATTTTTAGTAGAAACGGGGTTTCACCATGCTGGCCAGGATGGTCTCAATCTCCTGACCTCGTGATCCACCTGTCTCGGCCTCCCAAAGTACTGGATTACAGGCGTGAGCCACTGCAGCCGTTCAGGCTGCCTGATTTTAATCCTAGCACCACTACCTATTGCTTGGATGTCCTTGGGTAAATTACCGAACTTCTCTAAACCTCAGTTTCTTCACCTGTAAAATGAAGGCAGCAGAGATAGCTAGTTTCCCTCATTCCTTGGTAAAAAAAAAAAACCCTTCATTTTTAGTTGTACACATGGTCTCCTAAATAAAGGCCACATTTTTCAACCTTTCTGAAAAGCAGAAAGACAACACCAAGGCAGAGTTGTTGACTGCCTGGCTTAGTGTTGAAGGCATGCCCCGACACTCACACGAAGCCCTTGGCAAAGACTGGGAGACTTACTGGCTCCAGTTGTTTAAGAAAAATCTCTGTTCATCATCAGCTGACCATTAAACTAACTGAGCAGGGACTTCAGTGGCCTCACCTGACAAAGAAAACAGAGTTCAGAAGAGTCAATAAACAAACGAACTAAAACAACAGCACCATCAAAACAAACCTGGGGAGGGTGGAGAATCTGATTTCCAGAGTTGCCACATTATATTATTTAAAATGTCTAGTTTGGGCCAGGCGTGATGGCTCATGCCTGTAATCCTAGCACTTTGGGAGGCAGAGGCTCACTGCAGCCTCTGTGTTTTGGGTTCAAGCAATTCTTGTGCCTCAGCTTCTGAGCAGATGGGATTATAAGCGCCCGCCACCGTGCCCAGCTAATTTTTGTATGTTTAGTAGAGACAGGGTTTCACCATGTTGGCCAGGCTGGTCTCACTCCTGACCTCAGGTGATCCTCCTGCCTTGGCCTCCCAAAGTGCTGGGGATTACAGGCATGAGCCACTGTGCCTGGCCCAGTTATTTTAAATATATTCAAATATATATTTGAAAACCATGTCTAAAAAAACTGAAGGAAACCATCTCTAAAGAACTTGGCCAGGTGCAATGGCTCACGCCTGTAATCCCAGCACTTTCAGAGGCTGAGGCGGGTGGATCACTTGAGGTCAGGAGTTCAAGACCAGCCTGGCCAACATGGTGAAACCCCGTCTCTACTAAAAATACAAAAATTGGCCAATCATGGTGGCTCACACCTGTAATCCCAGTACTTTGGGAGGCTGAGGCGGGTGGATCACAAGGTCAGGAGTTCGAGACCAGCCTGGCCAATATGGTGAAACCCCATCTCTACTAAAAACACAAAAATTAGCTGGGCATGGTGGCAGGTGCCTGTAGTCCCAGCTACTCGGGAGGCTGAGGCAGAAGAATTGCTTGAACCCGGAGGCGAAGTTTTCAGTGAGCCGAGATCACACCATTGCCTGGGCAACAAAGTAAGACTCCACCTCAAAAAAAAAAAAAAATATATATATATATGTGTATATATATAAAAAATATATATAATATGATATAATATATACACATATATACATATATTATATATTGGCTAATTATATTATTAACATACTATATAAATATAATATATAAATAATTATATTAATATAATTTATATATTATATATATATAAATTAGCCAGGTGCAGTGGTACATGCCTGTAGTCCCAGCTACTTGAGAGGCTGAGGCAGGAGAATCGCTTGAACCCAGGAGGTGGAGGTTGCAGTGAGTTGAGACTGCACTCCAACCTGGGCAACAGAGTGAGACCCCATCTCAAAAAAAAAAAAAAGAACTAAAGCAGAGTGTGAGAATTATGTCTCAGCTGGGTATGGTGGCTCACATCTGTAATACCAGCACTTTGGGAGGTGGAGGTGGGAGGACTGCCAGCTCAGGAGTTTGAGACCAGCCTGGGCAACATGGCAAGACTACATCTCTATTACAAAAGAAAAAAAATAAAAATAAAGAGAAATGTCTCACCAGATAGAAAATATTAATAAAGAGATATAATTTGGCCGGGCACAGTGGCTCATGCCTGTAATCCCAGCACTTTGGGAGGCCAAGGCAGGCGGATCACAAGGTCAAGAGTTTGAGACCAGCCTTACCAACATGGTGAGACCCCGTCTCTACTAAAAAAATATAAAAATTTCCAGGTATGGTAGCACGCACCTGTAATCCCAGCTACTTGGGAGATTGAGGCAGGAGAATGCTTGAACCCGGGAGTTGGAGGTTGCAGTGAGCCAAGATCACACCACTGCACTCCAGCCTGGGTGACAGAGTGAGACTCCATCTCAAAAAAAAAAAAAAAAAAAGAGAGAGAGATATAATTTATTTTTAAAAATCAAATAGAAATTCTGGCATTAACATGAAAAATTCACAAGAGGAACACCAGGAAAGGTGTGAGCAGGAAGAAGAGAGAATTGGGAAACTTGAAGATAGGCCAATTGTGGTTATCCAATCTCAGAAAGAAAAAGAATGAAGGAAAATGAACAGAGCATCAAAGACTTGTGTGGGACACCATCAAGTGTTAATAGGCATAACTGAAGTACCAGAAAGAAGCAAGAAAAAGAAAGGGGGAAAAAAAGTACTTGAAGACATAAGGGCTCAATACTTAACAGATTTGATTAAAAACATGAATTTACACATCCACGAAGCTCAACAAACTCCAAGTGGAATAAATTCAAAATATCCACACCTAGACACTTCAAAATCAAACTGTCAAAAGCCATAGACAAAGAATCTTAAAAACAGCAAAAAAAAGTAACTCATCATATACATAGGATCCTCAAGATTAACACTGAAACATTCCAATTAAAAGACAGATATTGGCAGAATGGATTTTAAAAATCATAGAACTATATGTTCTTTGTAAGGGACAAAATGTAGATTCAAAGACAGAAACAGTCTGAAAGCAAAAGAAGGGAAAAAGATACACCATATAAACAATAACCAAAAGAGAACTGGAATAGAAATACTAATATCTGAGAAAAAATACAAATAAATTATACTATATTATGCTAATATATAACAACATTTTCCTAGAGAAAAAAAAGGAAATTTTATAATGATAAAAGAGTCAGTCTATCAAAAAAAAATTTCAAATATATATGCACCTCTCAACAGTTCCAAAATATATGAAGAAAAAAATGACAGAACTGAAAAGTTAAACAAACAATTCAACAATAGCAGTTGAAGATTTCAATATCCCACTTTCAATGATGAATATAAAAACTAAGTAGAAGATCCACAAGGAAACAGAAGATTTGAATAACACTATAAGCCAACTAGACGTAACAGTTTCTATGGATATAGAAAACTCCACACAACACCAGCAAAATACACATTCTTTTCTTTTTTTTCTTTTTTTTTCCAAGACAGGGTCTTGCTCTGTTGCCCAGGCTGGAGTGCAGTGGCCCGATCTCGGCTCACTGCAATCTCCGCCTCCTGAGTTCAAGTGATTTTTCTGCCTCAGCCTCCTGAGTAGCTGGGATTACAGGCACCCGCCACCATGCCCAGCTAATCTTTTGTATTTTTAGTAGAGACAGTGTTTCACCATGTTGGCTAAGCTGGTCTCGAACTCCTGACCTCATGATTCACCCGCCTCGGCCTCCCAAAGTGCTGGTATTACAGGCGTGAGCCACCATACCTGGCCTACACATTCTTTTCAAATGTGCATGAATATTTCACATGATGGACCCTGTATTAGTCCAGAAAACAACTCTCTAATTTTAAGAGGACTGAAATCATACAAAGTATGTCCTCTAACCACAATGGGAGTAGAAACCAACAACAGAAGAAAATTTGGGAAATTCACAAATATGTAGAAATTAGACAAGCGATAGGTCAAAGAAGAAATAAGAGATATTAGCAGTCTTTGATATGAATGAAAACAAAACACATCATACCAAATCTTATGGGATGTAACAAAAACAGTGTTTACAGGGGAAAATTATAGCTGTAAATGCCTATATTAAAAGGTAAAAAGGATCTCAAATCAATGACCCAAACTTCCACTTTAAGAAATTAGAAAAGAAGAGCAAATTAAATCCAAAGCAAGCCAAAGAAAGAAATAAAGGTGAATAGAAATAAATGAAATGGGGGAGGAAAAAAAGTAGAAAAAAAAATCAACAAACCCAAAAGTTAGTTCTTCAAAAAGGTCAAAAAATTGACAAAACTTTAGCTACACTGACCAAGAAAAAAATACAGAAAACTCAATTATTAAAATCAGAGATGAAAGAGGGGACATTGCATTGAACTTAGAGAAACAGAAAGGATTATAAGGGAATACTATGAACAATTGTATTCCAACAAATTAGATAACCTAGGCCAGGCACGGTGGCTCACACCTCCCAGCACTTTGGGAGGCTGAGGCGGGTGCATCACATGAAGTCAGGAGTTCCAGACCAGCCTGGCCAACATGGTGAAACCCCATCTCTACTAAAAATACAAAAATTTGCCAGGCGTGGTGGCGCATGCCTGTAATCCCAGCTACCTGGGAGGCTGAGGCAGGAAAATTGCTGGAACCCGGGAGGTGGAGGCTTCAGTGAGCCAAGATCATGCCACTACACTCCAGCCTGGGCAACAGAGCAAGACTCTGCCTCAAACACACACACACACACACACACACACACACACGAAAGAGAAAGAAAGTCTAATTTGACCTATAACAAGAGATTGAATTATTAATCAAAAATCTTCCCACAAAGAAAAGCCCTGGACCAGATGGTTTTATTTGTAAATGCTACCAAACATTTGTAGAAGAATTAGCAACAATCCTTCACAAACTCTTTCAAAAAGAAACAGAAGAGAAGGGAACACTCCTAATTCATTCTATGAGGACAGTAGTGCCCTGATACCAAAGGCAGAAAAAGACATCACAAGAAAACTACATGACCAATATCCCTCATAAATATAAAAGCAAAAATTCTCAACAAAATACTAGCAAACTGAATCCAGCAACATATAAAAAAAGGTTATATTATTAACTACTCCATAGGGTTGCTGTGATAAGCGAGTTAGTAGGTGCACAGGGGCTGCACATAGGAAGTGTTCCATAAATGTTCATTTCTTCTTCCTGTTTTCTCATGAATGGATGTGCCAGGAAGTACTAGGTTCACCAATATCTGGATTCTCTCTTTTATGTATAGTTGATCTCATTACTCATGGATTCTGTATTTGTGAATTCACCTACTTGTTAAAATTTATTTGTAATTCCCAAATCAATACTCATGTTGCTTTCTTGGTCATTCATAGGCATGTGCAAAGCGATGAAAAATCTGTGTTGCCTGACAAACAGCTGTCAGTGAAACAAGGCTATATTTTGCCTTATTTTTTCAGTTCTCATATCATAAACAAGTATCCTTTTTGGGGATCTATTTAGTGACACACTTTTTACTTTTTTTGCTTTCTGCTGGTTATTTCACTTTTTCCCAAATGTAATGCTATAATGCTGATGTTTATAAGCACAAAAAGTCTGTGATGTGCCTTATGGAGAAAATACAGGTATTAGATAAGCTTTGTTTAGGCATGAATTATAGTGCTTTTGGCCATGAGTTCAATGTTAAGAAATCAACAATATGTATTTAAAAAATAAGATGTCTTCAAATAGACACACATAGAACAAGGTTATATATTGAATAGGTGATGAAAATGTTGTGTCCAGGGGCTTGTAGGAACCTAACCCTGTATTTCCCTTAGGAGCAATGGTTCAATATTCTCTAAGTCAGTGTCCATAACAACTTTGTAAAACATAACTACCACACATAATGAGAATTGGCTGTACATGTTCCTGCTGTGATAGATTAAAACACATGGCGACAACATTTGCAACTCCTCCATTAAGAGACTATTTCCCCATACCTTGAATCTGGGCTGTCCTGTGACTAGCCTTGACCAATAAAATATGGCAGTTTTGTGCAATTTTTGGAGCCTGGACTCAAAGGATCTAGCGGCTTTTGGCTTTGTCCTCTTGGAACACTGTCCTGAGATCATCATGTAAGGACGTGAGTTGAGACCGCCCACTGGAGGATGAGAAGCCACATGGGGAAGAACCAAGACACCCCAGCCAACAGCCAGAAACAATTGCTACACATGTGAATGAGGACATCTTGGACTTTCCAGCACAGTCAATCCTCCAACCACATAGAGCTGTATGAGTAAGCCCAGGCAAAACCAGCAAAAGAGTTGCCCAGCTGACGGATCACTTGAGGTCAGGAGTTTGAGACTAGCCTGGCCAACAGGGTGAAATCCTGTCTCTAGTAAAAATACAAAAAATTAGCCATGCATGGTGGTGGGCACCTGTAATCCCAGCTACTTGGGAGGCTGAGGCAGGATAATTGCTTGAACCCTGGAGGCAGAGGTTTCAGTGAGCCGAGATTGGGCCACTGCACTGCAGCCTGGGCGACACAGCCAGACCCTGTCTCAGAAAAAAAAAAAAAAAAAAAAAGAGTTGCCCAGCTGAATCATAGAACCACGAGAAGTAATAAACTGTGTTGTTTTGGGGTGGTTTGTTTTACAGAAATCAATAACTGGTATACCTACCTGCTTGGAGTTCAGTGTGGCTATGGGACTTGCTTTTGCAAATTAAATATGACACATGTCGCTTCTAAGTGGAAGCATGTAATTGCTCTTCCCCTACTGTGGCAATCAGGGAAGGGTATGTTGATAAAGAAAAGCTGTGAGATCGAATGGCATGCTAAGTCATCACGCAAGGACAGTTGCCCTGGATGGCAGCCACCCAAACCCAAAAGCAGACCAGGGTGAGCTATGAATAAACTTGCATAAATCCTAAGATTTGGGGGATGTTTTTTACTGTGGCATATCTAGCCTATTTTGACTATCAGAACTGGAGATTTTAATAAACATTTTATTTATTTATTTATTTATTTATTTATTTATTTTGAGACAGGGTCTTGCACTGTCACCCACGCTGGAATACAGTGGTGCAATCTCGGCTCACTGCAACCTCCACCTCCCAGATTCAAGCAATTCTCCCATGTCAGCTTCCCAGGTAGCTGTGACTACAGGTGCCACCATGCCTGGCTAATTTTTGTGTTTTTAGTAGAGACAGCGTTTCACCATGTTGGCCAGGCTGGTCTGGAACTCCTGGCCTCAAATGATCTGCCTGCCTCAGCCTCCCAGAGTGCTGGGATTACAGGCATGAACCACTGTGCCTGGCCTAATAGACATTTCCTATGCTAAGCCTTTTTCCTACTCACCCAAGAATTTCTAGACCTCTCTGGAAAAAGGAAAAAAATGCTTGAATGTAGGCTGACAGGTCAATGCCAAGCTGGGTGTCTGGGATTAATTACAAATATTCATCTGCCCCTTTGAATCCATTCATTCCACATACATTTATTAGTGTCCTTACCAGTTAATTGTACAGAAGATGCTCTTGGACCACCCTGGTGATAATCTGATAGTCCTTTGCAGAACAAAGAGGTGATCCTGAACCAGGTCAGTGGATACGCGTACAGAAAACAGAACACCAGTCAACTGACCTTGCTGTCTTTGCTGAGCTGTGTCCCATTATCACAGTCAAGTTCACCTTACAGCTCAATTGGCATGCAACAATTTTCTCATATGTCAAATGAAATGAGAAGTAAAATGTGTCCTGAGATCTAAATGGTAGCTGATAAAAATGAAAGTTTCCTAATGATACGTCTTTAAAAATAAATAAATAAATAAGACCTAGTTACTTCTACAGACAGGGCCCTGCAAGGGGGCAGACACTAGTTAAGTTTTTACAAATTTTAATGCCTGAGATGTTTCTACACAGAATGCCCTTAGCTTAACAACACGGGACTGATTTAACACAAACAGGGAGATCTTTGCTGAGAAAATAGGCATGGACTTTGGTCTTGTTGTCAAAGATGAAAGTGCCCCTTGGCACATATATAGACAGAAGGCAGATTTATATGTGCAACCGGACAGGGCTGAGGAGATTAAACTGTGCTTAGCAGCTTCAGTACCCATTTGGGCTCATGGTGAATGGCATTTTTGTTCCACATTGCTGTCAGTATTCTCGGTTGCTTCAGATTGGTGTCAATCAGCATTAGAAATTACACCACTGGAAGACTCAGTTATTTCTGATTTTCCTTCTCATTCATTTTGCCAAGTGGGAATTGTTCACGAACTTTTCTGCAGAACAATAGCTCCCTTCCTATGGCTGCAGTCCAAGCCTCTGTAACAGTGTAATTCATTTTCTAGAAATGCTTGGTCCACAATTTCCAATGACTGTGGTCACAGACTTTTCCCTTCCCCAGCTACTCCTTTTTCTACAACTCTGGATTTTGTGGCTCAAAATTTGGGACACTGACAAGGACTCAACTTGAGCCAGACCAGAAGAAATGGATTTGAATCTGAATTAAAAGAGGAATGATTTAAAAGATGTGAAGGAGGACTTTTTTTTTTTTTTGATATGGAGTTTCATTCTGTCACCCAGGCTGGAGTACAGTGGTACGATCTTGGCTGACTGCAGCCTCTGCCTCCCGGGTTCAAGTAATTTTCCTGTCTCAGCCTCCCGAGTAGCTGGGATTACAGGTGCCCACCACCACATCCGGCTAATTTTTGTATTTTTAGTAGAGATGGGGTTTTATCATGTTGGCCAGGCCGGTCTCGAACTCCTGACCTTAGGTGATCTGCCTGCCTTGGCCTCCCAAAGTGCTAGGATTACAGGCGTGAGCCACGGTGCCCAGCCAGAAAGAGGACTTCTTGATAAAATTTATCTTCAGATTAGAAGATTGGTGCCTCTTCCCCAGTGAAATCTGCGGTGTGTGACCTGCATATGACCGGGAGCACTCAGCTGCTCCCTACCTTCACCTCAAGCCCAACCAGTTACCTCCCACTGCTACTCATTAGCGCCAAATGCACCTGTTAGTAACATAAATTTGACTGAGGCTTGCATGGGGAAACAGGAACGAGGAAAGGTGAATGAATGCATGTCACACAGCCACCTTCCATCCCATTCATCATCTCCTCCTCTGAAGTTCCCCTCCACAGTCTCCTTTTCTGCCTCTCCAGCCCCTGCTCACTCCACTCCCATCCCCGAGTTCCCCTCTCAAAATCTCATCAACTCACACGCCCCTCAGACAACCAGAAACCACTGAACAGCATTCACCAAAGGAAAGCCCTGTGGGTGCTGAGTGCGACCCTTATGCCCCTGGGGATGCAGGTACCCCCACCACAAGGGGACCTCCAAAACAGGAGGTCAAGTGAGGAGCTACCCTGGCCCTTTCTTCTGCTCTGAACTCTGGAGCAGGCCCTCAGCACCCCAAGGCCCCCTCAACCCAGCTTGGAAACTTGGGGTTGGGCCTCCACTGGGCTCAAGGCCTCAGGTAGTCCCTGATGGCTGAATGGTTCTGTGACTGACTTTCTCGGTGAGTTAAACAAATTGTGTTACCGAGAACACAAGCATCTGTCAGAAGGCAGGACACTTTCCCTGGAGATAAAAGTTCTTATGAAAACCAAGAATAAAGGGAACAGGGACAAGCCAGAAAGAATGGCAACGGTGTTGAATAGAAAGTACTTGGAACTAGAAGACACAATTTCTTGTTGCAGCTGGCCTCAGACTGGCTGTTCTGGGCCCGGAGGAAATCTCTCAGGTTTTGTGAACCTTTGCTTCTAATTTAAAAATGGAAATGCCCTTCCCACCTCATGGGGTCATTGTGAGGCTAACATGAGGTGCTGCCTAGGAAAGAAGGATAAGGGGGATAAGGGGAAATGGGGCTTAGCAACATGAGGGAGCCGACATGTACTTCCGTTCAGCCTGAACCTAGAGCCTCTAGGATACAGTTAGACTAGCTTTTCCCCCGCAATAAGGGTTTACGGTTCCCGACATGTTGGTACTTGTGAAGAGCTTACTCATTGTTTCAAAAGAAAGCTCCTTGTACCGTGAAATTTTTGCCCTCGCAAATCATTATAGCTAAAAAAGTAGAGGTCGGGTGCGGTGGCTGACGCCTGTCATCCCAGCACTTTGGGAGGCCGAGGCAGGCAGATCACCTGAGGTCAGGAGTTCGAGACCAGCCTGGCCAACATGGTGAAACCCCGTCTCTACTAAAAATACAAAAATTAGCTGGGCGTGGTGCTAATTACTGTAATCCCAGCTACTCGAGAGGCTGAGGCAGGAGAATCACTTGAACCTGGGAGGCAGAGGTTGCAGTGAGCCAAGATTGTGCCACTGCACTCCAGCCTGGGCAACAAAGTGACACTCCATCTCAAAAAAAAAAAAAAAAAAAAAAAAAAAGAGTAGAATCCCTGATATGTCAAAATTCTCCCTAGTATAGCTCCAAGGCTAGGTAGTTCAAGGGACAGATGAGCTTCAAGGAGCAAAAGGAGCCAGAATTGGATTTGAATTTGGGGCCAGAAAACTGGTGGAAAACTTTCTGGAAACACGGCTGAGGGTCAGAGCCCAAAAGGGGCCAAGAAAGAAGCCAAAAGTATCTCAAGAGGGCTGGTGGGTGGGGTGGCAGGAAGTAAGGGGGAATCATAATAATGGCCTCTCACTTTGTAGAGCACAGCAGAGTTTTAAAGGTGCTTGTGCATTGGTTATTTCCTTCAACTCTCACGTGAATCCCATGTTGTATTACCTTGACCCTCATGAAATTGCCATATTGGCTCAGAGAGTTAAGTGACTTTCACAAGCTCACACACAGTAAGTGTTAAGAGCATGGCAGAGAGATGAGGTCCAGTAGTTTGTAAAGTGAAGAAGTTTGAATTTTTTCCCCCACAACTTCTCAAAGACTTTTCTTTTTACTGTCATATGTTGCTGAGTACAGACACCAGCCTAGAGAAAGAAGTTGTAAATGGCATTTGGAGGTCTGGTAGGGCTGGGGTTTCAGTGGGATGGCAAAAAGGTAACCACCTTTTTCAACCCTAACTCCCTGTTTATCACTGAACCAAACCCAGTTGATTAACAAGTTTAGGAGCAAGTTTATCTCCTTGTAGGAAGCCTCTCTGAGCCAATATGGCAATTTCATGAGGGTCAACATAATATGTACAAAACAGGATTCTTGTGAAAATTCAAGGAAATAACCAATGCACAGCATTTTTTAAACTCTGGTGTGCTCTACGAGGTGAGAGGCTGTTATTATGATTCCCTCTCTCTTCCTGTCATCACCCCACCCACCATCCAGGCTGCTTGGCCGCACATGTCCTCCGGCCTTGGCCACTGCTACCATCGCCCCTGCACTTCACTCCTGGGAGGACACTGGGCTTCTGTATGTTTCTCTTGTGCCCAATGCCAGGCCAACCCTGAATGAGTGAGACAGGCACAAGGTGTGTCTACTCGGGGAGACAAGGCAGCAGAACCTCAGGGGTAGTAACGCTCCACAGACAGACCCGTGATCAGTGACAGACAGGAGACAGCAAACAGCCTTCAGACATTCCTTTTCTCTCCTCTCCCACTCCCAGGTGTGATGGGTCCATGTGGCCCCATCTGTAAGGCTGCAGGGTGTATTTTCTCCCATCCCTCCCATCCAAGTACTAACCAGGTCCAACCCTGCTTAGCTTCTGAGATCAGATGAGATCAGGCATGTTCAGGGTGGTATTGCTGTGGACAGGGTGTATTTTCTTGTGAAGCTGTTCCCAGCTTGGTAATACCCCTGCCTTCCCTGCCTCAGCTCTCCTTTTCCTTCCCTCTTGCAGCCTTGGTATTGCCCCTCCCGGTTAAGCCTTAACACACAAACTTTGCCTCAAGGACTTTTTTTTCTAGAGAGTCTAGGTTAAGACAATCACTTTGACCCAAATTCCCATTTCCTACCCACTCTGTGGAAAGCTCTGTCATCTTCATGAGCATGAAGTCTTTGGACTCAAAGCACAGGACCCCGTCCCTTGGTGAGGCCTGCAGCCACAGAGAGGACTGATGGATGACATTTGCAAGAATGCCATTCTGTGCAAAGCTACCAGACGGTTTGGCTAAAGATGGAGGCAGGAGAAGAAAAATTTCTCAGGTGAAGTTCTCTGGGTAAAATGGTTTTCTCAGGCCCAGGTGTTGTGAGCAGGCACCCCAAAATCTGGCCATAAACTGGCCCCAAAACTGGCCATAAATAGAATCTCTGCAGCACTATGACATGTTCATGATGGCCATAATGCCCACACTGGAAGATTGTGGGTTTAAGGGAATGAGGGCAAGGAATACCTGGCCTGCTCAGGGCGGAAAACCGCTTAAAGGCATTCTTAAGCCACAAACAATAGCATGAGTGATCTGTGTCTTAAGGACATACTCCTGCTGCAGTTAATTAGCCCAACTTATTCCTTTAATTTGGCCCAACCCTTCGTTTCCCATAAGGGATATTTTTAGTTAATTTAATGTCTATAGAAACAGTGCTAATTACTGGCTTGCTGTTAATAAATACGTGCATAAATCTCTGTTTGGGGCTCTCAGCTCTGAAGGCTGTGAGACCCCTGATTTCCCACTTCACACCTCTATATTTCTGTGTGTGTGTGTGTGTCTTTAATTCCTCTAGTGCTGCTGGGTTAGGGTCTCCCCAACTGAGCTGGTCTCAGCAAGTGGCATCCATTCGTGGGAGCTTGAATCCAGGTCGAAGGGTCACCGGAGCAATGGTTGGAATGGAAAACTAGCTGGAGGACACCCGAGTACTCTAAAAGCAATCCCCGTGGTGAGTAAGAAGGGGAGCTCGGAAGTATCAGGGTAACAATGGGACAAGTGCGGTCTGTGGTTTGTTCCACCTTGGAACTTTTTCACACTGATAATGAGGAGGAAGGACTGTATAACGAAGTAACAGAAGAGGTTACAGACCAGGTTTATTTGCCAGCTAAATCTAAAGCGGCAAAGGAGGGAGAGGTCCATCCCTACCCTTCTGCACCCCCTCATTATTATTTTGAAGAAAAAGACCCTCCAGATCTTTCTTTTCTGGAGGACACTGGATGAAAAGTAGTTGCCCCAGTGACTGTTTGAGCAGCACCTTGAGCGACCGCTCTTAGTTCTATTCAGGCAGGAATTCAGCAAGCTAGACGAGAGGGTGATATAGAGGCTTGGCAGTTCCCTGTTAGAATATACCTCCACTGATCAACAGGGAAGTATTATAGCTACATTTGAGCCTTTTCCTTTTAAATTCGAGAAAGCACATTTAGTTGATTATATCAAGGCCTGTGATGCTATCGGAGGTAATCTGCATAAAGCTACTTTGTTGGCACAGGCAATGGCAGGACTGAGAGTGGATAAAGGAAATACTCCATTTCCTGGAGCTTGTCTTAACTGTGGGAAGCATGGTCATACTAAAAAAGAATGTAGAAAAAAATCAGTGAGTCAGGCCACCAGATAGGGGAAAAAAGAAAACTGCTGAGCCTGAAATATGTCCAAAAGGTGAAAAAGGAAAACATTGGGCTAATCAGTGTCACTCTAAGTTTGATAAAGAAGGGAACCCGATTTCAGGAAATGCCACAAGGGGCCCGTCCCGGGCCCTGTTCTAAACCAGGGCATTTCCAGCTCAGGCCATTCCCTCACCCCTGTACAATGTCTATCCCCTGTCACAGCCAATAGTGCTGCAGTAGATTTATGCTACACAAAAGCTGTGAGCCTTCTGCCTGGGGAACACCCACAAAAGGTCCCAACAGGAGTCTGTGGACCCTTGCCAGTGGGGACAATAGGATTACTTTTAGGAAGGCCTAGTTTAAGTTTAAAAGGGGGTACAAATACATACAGGAGTCATTGATTCAGATTACAATGGGGAAATTCAAATTGTCGTATCTACTTCTGTTCCCTGGAAAGCAGAGCCAGGAGGAGAGCGCATAGAACAGCTCCTCATTGTGCCGTATGTGGGAATGGGAAAAAGTGAAATTAAACGAACAGGAGGATTTGAAAGCACAGATAAACAAGGCAAAGCAGCTTATTGGGTAAATCAAATTACTGATAAGTGCCCTACCTGTGAAATAACTATTCAGGGAAAGAAATTTAAAGGTTTTGTAGATACAGGAGCAGGTATTTCAATCATTTCTCTATAGCACTGGCCATCCACGTGGCCAATTCAACCCACTCAATTTAACATAGTTAGAGTTGATAAAGCCCCTAAAGTATATCAAAGTAGTTATATTTTGCATTGTGAAGGGCAAAATATACGTGATGGACAACCTGTGACTATTCAACCAATTATAACTTCTGTACCTATAAATTTATGGGGAAGAGATTTATTGCAACAATGGGGAGCACAAGTTCTAATTCCAGAACAATTATATAGCCCTCAAAGTCAACATACAATGCATGAAATGGGGCATGTCCCTGGTATGGGACTAGAAAAAAGTTGCAAGGTTTGAAAGAACCGCTTCAAGCAGAAAGACAAAATTCCCGCCAAAGATTAGGATATCATTTTGATGGCAGCCATTGTTAAGCCTCCAGAACCTATACCTTTAAAATGGATAACAGATAAGCCAATTTGGATAGAACAATGGCTACTAAGTAAAGAGAAACTGGAGGCTTTAGAGAAATTAGTTGCTGAACAATTAGAAAATGGGCACACAGGTCCAACATTTTCCCCTTGGAATTCTCCAGTTTTCATAATTAATAAAAAATCAGGTAAATGGAGAATGTTAAATGACTTAAGAGCCATCAATTCAGTTATACAACCTATGGGAGCATTACAGCCAGGATTGCCTTCTCCTGCTATAATTCCAAAAAACTGGCCTTTAATAGTCATAGATTTAAAAGACTGTTTCTTTACTATCCCTTTAGCTAAGCAAGACTGTAAACGGTTTGCATTTACAATTCCTGCAGTAAACAACCTGCAGCCTGCTAAGCGTTATCATTGGAAAGTGTTGCCACAGGGCATGTCAAACAGCCCAACAATTTGCCAGACGTATGTGGGGCAAGCAATTGAACCTACGCGTAAAAAATTTTCACAGTGTTACATTATTCACTATATGGATGATATACTTCGTGCTGCCCCCACTTGAGAAATATTACTCCAATGTTATGATCACTTGCAAAATTCAATTTCTCACGCTGATTTAATTATAGCTCCTGACAAAATTCAGACTACTCCTCCCTACTCCTACTTGGGGACCTTAGTAAATGACACTACTATTGTGCCACAGAAAGTAACCATATGTAAGGATCAACTAAAAACATTAGACTTTCAAAAATTACTAGGGGATATTAATTGGATATGACCTGCTCTAGGCATTCCTACCTATGCCATGAGTAATCTGTTTTCTATTCTTAGAGGAAATCCTAGTCTCACTAGCCCTCAGCAGATTAACGAAGGAGGCGGAGGCAGAGTTACAACTGATTGAGAAGCAAGTCCATAAAGCTCAAATAGATAGAATAGATCCAGAGAAGACTCCAGATTTGCTCATTTTTTCAACTCAGCATTCACCTACTGGTGTTATTGTCCAAGAACAGGACTTAGTAGAGTGGCTTTTTCTTCCACATACTACTTCACAGACTCTAACTCCTTATTTAGATCAAATCGCTACTATGATAGGGATTGGGAGAACTTGGATTGTTAAATTACATGGATATGATCCTGGAAAAGTTATTGTCCCTCTCAGGAAGGCACAAATACAGCAAGCTTTTATAAATAGTCTTACTTGGCAAACCCATTTAGCTGACTTTGTGGGTATTCTTGATAATCATTTTCCTAAAACGAAGTTGTTTCAGTTTTTGAAATTAACTAATTGGATTCTCCCTAAAGTAACTAAATTTAAACCAATTGAAGGTGCTGAGAATGTTTTTACAGATGGGTCTAGTAATGGTAAAGCTTCTTATTCTGGCTCAAAAAGTAAAGTTTTTCAGATGCCCTATACTTCAGCTCAAAAAGTGGGGCTTGTAGCTGTAATTGACGTATTGACTGCTTTTGATACGCCTATTAATGTGATTTCTGAATCTTCATACGTGGTTCACTCCACAGAGTTAATTGAAAATTCTGTTATGATTTCATGCAGATGAACAACTGATGACTTTATTTACCCAATTGCAAATAGCAGTTAGGAGTAGAATGTACCCTTTTTACATCACTCACATTAGGGCTCTTACACCTCTTCCAGGACCTTTGACTGAAGGGAATCAAATGGCTGATCATGTAGTTGCTACTGCGATATCTAATGCTAGACACTTTCACAATTTAACCTGTGTAATGCCTCTGGTCTCAAATGCAGATACAGCATTACCTGGAAAAAAGCTAAAGCTATTGTCCAGCAATGCCCAACTTGCCAAATGGTACATTCCTCATCTTTTACAGGAGGAGTTAACCCTCGAGGACTGGAACCTAATTCTATTTGGCAAATGGATGTCACACATGTTCCCTAATTTGGGAGACTAGCTTATGTACATGTATGTGTGGACACCTTTTCTCACTTTGTCTGGGCTACGTGCCAAACAGGAGAGTCTTCTGCCTGTGTTAAACATCATCTTTTGCAGTGTTTTGCAGTGATGGGCATTCCGGCTTCTGTTAAAACAGATAATGCCCCAGGCTATACTAGCCAAGCTCTAGCTACATTTTTCTCTATGTGGAATATTAAACACATTACTGGTATCCCATACAATTCTCAAGGACAAGCCATAGTGGAAAGAATGAATCTCTCCCTAAAACAGCAGTTGCAAAAGCAGAAAGGGAGAGACAGAGAATATGGAACCCCACAAATGCAACTGAACCTAGCATTATTAATTTTAAATTTTTTGAGCCTGCCCAAAGGCCAGATGTTATCAGCGCTGAACAGCATCTACAGAAACCAGCTGCAAAGACAGAAACAGAACAACTGATTTGGTGGAGAGATCCGATAACAAAAAGTGGGAAATAGGTAAAATAATAACTTGGGGTAGAGGTTATGCTTGTATTTCTCCAGGCCAAAATCAACAGCCAATTTGGATACCATCAAGACACCTGAAACCTTATCATGAGCCAGATGCCAAGGAAGAGATTCGGGAGGATCCTGAGGACCCCCCGGTTGCAGCCATGTTGAGACTGATGCTGAGGAGGACCCCAACTGTCACGAGCAACACCCATCGACCACAGCCACCCACCTGGGGACAGATCAAGAAGCTGTCACAGATGGTGGAGGAAAGCGGGACAACCAGTCACAATGAATAATTTAATGGTAGCTATGATAGCGGTTATCACCACTGCCATGTGTATTCCTACAATAAGGGCTGGTAATAACGCCTGGATGCAATCACTCTATGACACAGTTACATATGCTTTCTGATCTCAGTATTTACCATAATAAATCTGCTCCTATAATTGAGGCATACCACCCTCAAAAACCTATTTGTAAACAGGATTGGACCCAGTTAGAAAAAATGAACACACTTGTTTAGGAAGATTGCCTTGCAGAACAGGCAGAGGTGCTGCACAACGATTCCTATGGAATCATTATTAATTGGTCCCCTAAGGGGATGTTTAGCTTGAATTGCACCTCTCAGTCTGCGTGCCACAGTCACACTATGTTTAGATGATCTGAACAAAACAGTCAGATGGTAGAAATGTTAAGAAGTACGGCAAAAGTTCCTATTATCTGGAACCATGGCAGTATAGTGGCACCTCAACCTCAAATGATATGGCCTGCTCTAGGAGCTAAACATAAGGATTTGCAGAAACTATTAAATGCTCTTAATAAGATCAAAATTTGGGAAAGAATAAAAAAGCATCTAGAAGGACACTCTACAAACTTGTTTTTGGATATAGCAAAATTAAAAGAACAAATATTTAAAGCATCCTGGGCACACCTGACCTTAATGCCAGGAACTGAAGTGCTTAAAGGAGCTGCAGACAAATTAGCAGCTAGTAACCCATTAAAATGGATAAAAACACTTGGAAGCTCTGTGATTTCAATGATGACTGTGCTTTTAATCTATGTTGTTTGTCTTTGTATAGTCTGCAGATATGGATCCTGACTCCTGCAAGAAGTAGCTCACCGTGACAAAGCTGCCCTTGCTTTTATCGATTTGCAAATCAAAGAAGGGGGACATGTTGGGAGCAGGCCCCCCCCCACAAAAATCTGGCCATAAACAGAATCTCTGCAGCACTATGACATGTTCATGACGGCCATAATGCCCACACTGGAAGATTGTGGGTTTATGGGAATGAGGGCAAGGAACACCTGGCCCACCCAAGGCGGAAAACTGCTTAAAGGCATTCTTAAGCCACAAACAATAGCATGAACGATCTGTGCCTTAAGGACATACTCCTGCTGCAGTTAACTAGCCCAACCTATTCCTTTAATTCAGGCCATCCCTTCTTTTCCCATAAGGGATACTTCTAGTTAATTTAACATCTATAGAAACAATGCTAATGACTGGCTTGCTGTTAATAAATACGTGGGTAAATCTCTGTTCAGGGCTCTCAGCTCTGAAGGCTGTGAGACCCCTGATTTCCCACTTCACACCTCTATATTTCTGTGTGTGTCTTTAATTCCTCTAGCGCCGCTGGTTTAGGGTCTCCCCGACCGAGCTGGTCTCGGCACCCAGGGGTGCTACTCACAATGACATGGACTTCTTTAATACAAAAGGGACAACTTTGTAAGAAAATAGCAATTTCAAATCAAAATCTCTAAAAGTAGGGAGCCATTTATATCCAGAAATTATTCACATCTATAAAAAGATTAATGCTACCCCTACTTAATAACAAATAGATAAAAAAGAAAAATAACTTCTACATGGTACATGACAGTCCATTGTGTAAATCATTTTAAAAGAAGAAGAGGCCAGGTGCCTCTCTTCCACCCACCACACCTCAGAGCAGGAGAGGAAGGAAAAGGAATTTGTCTGCTGGCTCTTTGCTGTCTCCTGGGCAAAGTCTCCTAGCACTCCCAAAGTGCTAAGATTACAGGTGTGAGCATCGCTTGAGCCCAGGAGTTCAAGAACAGCCAGGACAACATGGTGAAACCCCATCTCCACAAAAAATACAAAAATTAGCCAGGAGTGGTGGTGTGTGCCTGTAGTCCTAGCTACTCGGGAAGACCTCCACTTGAGCCTGGAAGGTTGAGGCTGCAGTGATCCGTGATCACACCACTGCACTCCAGCCTGGGTGACGGAGTGACAGTGAGATTCTGTATCCAAAAACAAAACAAAACAAAACAAAACAAAACAAACAAAAAACCCGCAAGAAGAAGAAGAAAAATGTCCATGTGGAGTCCAGGCATTTTTAAATTCCCTAAATGGGAGGGCTCTGGAAATGTCAGGTGTAGTTACCACTAAATGGGTTTGGGGTTTAAAAAGCAACCCTTTGGGATCAGCCATCATTTCCACTCTCTGTCCTCCTCCAGGAAAATCTGTCACACCTGACATTTGGTAACTTTATCAGCTGGGGCCATGGAGAGGCTGTGTTTGGGACTAGGGTGCATCTATAACCTGAGCATTCCCAGGGAGTGGCCCTGGCTTGTCCCCAGGCTGAGAGCTGCTATCAGGTGAGCAGGGCCAGCTGGCGCCAGCAGGAGGAGAGGGAGCCCAGGACTTCTCCCCTACATGTGTGAAGAGCTGCAGATCCCGTGGATGCCAGCTCCCAGAAAAGCAGGTGCTGGTCAGGAGGCCGCCCTGGCGGCAGCCTCTTCCCTGCCCTCCTCCTTTTCTCCCCACCCAGCCAGGGCCCGTCCTTGCTCCCTGTTCTCTCCTTGGAATCCAGCTTCTCTTCCTCTCTATGGTGGCGCCTGCTTCAGTCAGGCCTTTGCCAACTCTCACCCACAATCCAAGCTCCATACTGATCTGGCCACCAGCTTAGCTTTTCTCTAGTCCAGTGTTTGATAAGGTCTGCCAACTGTCAGAATCATGAGGTGAGGGGGCAAGTACACATGCTTAAAATGCAAATTCTCAGGCCCTGCCCTGGCCTAGTGAATGAGAATTTCCAGGTAGGGCACAGGAACCTTTACCTCCAACCAGCTGTCTAGGAGATTCTGCTACAGGCTAATCATTCTCTCCTTGGCTGCCATCTAATTTTATGTAAACACAGATTGGCTCATATCACCCCCTTGCTTTAGGTAGCTGGGGTGGGGATGGGAGGGGTTCGTGTGTCTAGATGTGCCAGACGAACTGGTGGGATTGAGCCACCCAAAGTCTCTTTACTGAGAGCCGGAGATGCTGCCTGACCTGAGAAAGAACTTGTCTTAAGAGACAGGGCGGGCTGGACCTCATGAGGAGGATCAGCCCCAGGAAAGGCCAGTGCTTGGCATTAACTTGGCCCTTGGTTAATAGAGCCAAACAGATACCTGGCCCTAATTTACTATGCCTAAGGACAGAGGGAGTTGTAAGTAAAATCTGGATGTACGATTGCACTAAACATTGCTTAATGCACTCACGCACGCCCATGCACTCACATGCAGCAGCACTTTTTAGAGGCCCCTGTAGGAGAGCATTTCTCCCACTTCCACACAGGGTGACTCTGGCCCCCTGAGGACTCTGTGTGTTGGGATGTCTGGCTGGAGAAGGTGAAGACCAGCGCAAAAGGGTAGCAATGCCTGCCAAGGGACACCAGGACCTCACCACTTTAAAACGAAGGCTTTCTCCCCTCCATAGCTAACCCCTACCTGTCGTTTTAGATTCATCAACCCCCTCCCCAAGCAGGCACCCTGATTTCCAGTCATTCCAAACCAAACAATTCCCCTCTGTCCCCTGCACGGGATTAGGCTGCAAACTTCAGTGGCAGGACAATTCGTGGTTGAGGAACTTAAACCCTTATGGGGAAAAACAGACAGTTGGGAGTTGAGACAACAGAGAAGCTAGAAAAACTTCTGTAAATACTCATATAACCAGGACACCACATAGAATACACCACAGAATAAAGACAACGTTTGTGATATTTGCTCATCTTTATTAATTTCCATTAGAATTTGTAGACAATGGAATCTTCCTTCCCTGTATTTTAAAGGAAATGCTTGTCAATGAATTTTGCTTTGCCCCCTATATTATAAACATGAGGGTACTGTCCTTGATTTTTTTAAACTCAGAATGGTTAGCTGTTGTCCTGTTCACAGGCCCCACAGCTGCAATGTCGCCTGGGGAAATGGTAACTTGGATGTTTGCACAGAAAACATGGAGTTGTCCTTTTGCCAGAGGCACAGAGTCCTTTCTGCTTCTGATCTTTGGGCCAAAGCTTGCACCATCTCTGCTTCCCCCCTCTCTGATCCCACCACAGTTAGTTCCAAGGCCAGGGTCAGCTCCCTGTAACTTCCACAGAAGCATCTTACGGACAAGACTTCAGCCTGTACTCATCTCTGTGGAAGGAGGCGGATGCCACGACTGGCCACTCTTTTCACTCACCTTATTATCATCTTCCTATAATCTGGTCCCCACAGAGTAGTCACAGTAATAATTGGAAAGTATAAATCAGTCTTATCATGTCCCTACTTAAGATCTTCCAATGACTTCCCATTCTCCTTGGAAGAGAATCCAAGCATTTGGCCATGCCTAAAAGGCCCACATGGCCTGACCTCTGTGACTTCTTCATCTTCCTCTCCCACTTTTCTTCCTCTTCTCCAGCTCAGCGATACTGGCACCCTCTTGCTCCTCATCCAGCACATCAGGGTCCTTCCTGCCCCAGGGCCTTTGTACTTGCTCCGTCTGGAGTGTCCTCCCCCCGCCCCCGGTGCTTCCCATCGCTGGCTCCTTCGCTGCTCAGATGTCCTGACCTCAGAGAGGCCTTCCCTAACCACCTCTTTAAACAGCCCCTTTTCTTCTCTCACACTTAAATCTCTTTACCTTGCTTTATTTTCTCAGCGCAAATCACCATGTGCAACTCTTTCAATTATTTATCTATGTGTTTACAGACTGTCTCCTCTGACTAGAATGTCAGCTGCAAGAGGCCAGGAACCTGCTCTCCTTGTTCATGGGTGTGTCCCCAGGACCTAGCCCAGTGCCTGGCACATAATTAGCACTCAAAAAGTGCATACTGTGAACAAATGTATCCAGACCTTAAGGTGAGGTGGCTTAGGAAGGCTGGGCCTTGGAAGTGGCACATCCACCTGGAGGCACTTGGATCTACGACATGACCAGAACTTGTGGCTTGGACAGGTGAGCAACACTTCCTGGTGAAGGTGCAGGCAGTAGCCACCACCAGTGGGGGCTCTCTTCTGTCACCTTTCCAATCTCTTGTCTCCTTCCAATCCATATCTGACGCCCATTCCCCACCTTTCTCAGAATACTTTCTCATTCAAACCTATTTTCTTTACCTTATTGGTTTTATGATGTTGTTCATATAAATTAGGATATGCCATTACTTGCAGTTGGGAAAGCTACTAGATCCTAAACTGCCTTCTAATACAGAGATAGTCACCTTCAATATTGTCAAAAGTTACAGGCACTTTTCTTTTTGACTATTTA
Source organism: Pan troglodytes (assembly GCF_028858775.2). Taxonomy (NCBI): domain Eukaryota; kingdom Metazoa; phylum Chordata; class Mammalia; order Primates; family Hominidae; genus Pan; species Pan troglodytes. Next base: position 70,548,060 of record NC_072398.2, read on the forward strand.
TGAGCCTTGTACAATTACTAGTTAGATGAGTTTACCGTAAAATATCTTTAAAAGGATAAAATATACTTATATGATTCCTTTATGAAACAGCTCACAAATCATGTAAAAATGGGCTGTTCAAAGGAAAATAAGCTGGCACTTAGATCCTTAACCAATTTTCTTTTGTGTTTGCATACATGTCTGTCTACAATATTATAAATTTCACTCAATTGCCCTTCCGCAACATCAGATTCTTAATTAAATGAACACCACTGCTACAATTCTCTGATAAATAAAATAGCATTTCCACATGAATTAGAAATGACAACTTGTTAATAGCGTCCCTGAGATTTTGTCACAAAATCATCACTCTTTTTGTCATTGTTCAGGCATAAAAAGACCATGCTACAATCTGGAAATAAGAATGTTCTTCAGGCAATTGATTCTCAAGTGTGGACTCAATAGTCCATAAGACGGCTTTCCCCCTCATTCCTATTATAATACATGACAACAGTTAATTGCGTAGAAACATTTTTCGTATTGTTTTATTTTATTGAAATTCACCAAATTCAGATGAGCTGGAAGAGGAAGCTGGCCTGAACTTATTAGAGAATTTACATTAAAAAATACTAGGTAGTAAACTTCTTAAAGGCAGACAGCCTGTTGTACTTGTCTTTGCTTTCCTAGCATTTAGCTAGGTAATTCAGGCAAGGCACTTGGAGGCCTTCATTTTCCTCCTCTATAAAATGGTCATAATCCTAGGCCTGTGGTGAAGACTAAATACTTGGAACTGAGGAACTAGCATGTAATAAACACCTAACAAATGTTACCGGCTTAAAATGACTCAGTAATTATTAGTATCTGCCACCTAGGCTAAAGGGCAGTGGCAAGATCATGGCTCACTGCAACCCCTGCCTCCCAGGTTCAAGCGATTCTCCTGCCTCAGCCTCCTAAGCAGTTGGGATTACAGGTGCACGCCACCATGCCCAGCTAATTTTTGTATTTTTAGTAGAGACAGGGTTTCACCATGTTGGCCAGGCTGGTCTCGAACTCCTGACCTCAGGTAATCCACCCACCTTGGCCTCCCAAAGTGCTGCAATTACAGGCATGAGCCACCACACCTGGCCTTCAACAACTTAAAATGCTCCCCAAGTCTTTCCAAGAAGAGATCCTTTTCCAAGAAGAGATCATTCTTCAAAGAATGAATGATTCATTTATAATTCACAACCCCACTTGCATACCAACAATTATTCTGGTTAAGCCCTTTAAAGAGCTGATTTCTTAATTAAACCTAACATTCCCTTTGCACTTTCGTTTGTCCTTTGAATTTTTTTAGTAAATCTTTTCTTTTAAGCAGTGTAGACAAGCGCTCCAGTCTAGCCTAACCATGTACATTTGCCCATATATTAAATGAATGACATCTAAAAGAATGATGCTATGCTGTGTGTTACGCAATAGAACAATACCAAGAATGGTCACCACAAATAATGCACACTCGTTTTTGAGGAGGAAACTTGGTATATTCAGTTTGATGTCAGCTGCCTTCCTCTTCTAATCACCCCCCTTTGCCTTATACTCCCTTTTTAAATTAATGCATTGTTGGAACGGAGTCTTTGAAATCATTACAGGGACCTGCAGTTTGCACTTTTTTCATAATTTATTTAGAAAGACCTCATGGTTTTGTTTTTAAGCTTAGGTAGGCATTTCATTATTTTGGTGACTTGTTTCTTGGCACCACATAGGTGACAGCAAGATGAGAATTAAACAGGGCTTTGAGGGATTGAACGGGCCAAGACATACCCAGGCTGCCTTGAACATGTGTGAGGCCTGGAACAAGAGATCCAACAGAAGCCCACATTCCTTATGCTGGGAGGCATCTCCTCACACCTGCCACTCCAGCCAGGTAACCTCTGCCCACCAGGCGTCTCCAGCACTGCCAACGTCTGCTGGCATTACCTTTTTACATCCTGCAGAGGAATATGAGGCTGGGGAGTCCAGTTCAAATGAAGAATTTGTGGCCTCTCTGGAACTCTACACTAAATGTGGTGGCACGAGGTGATAGTCCCTGGTGCCCAGTCTATAGCCCAGCCCACTTCTCTTCCCACCAGGCTCCGGTGCCATGAAAGTTCTTCCATACAGGCATGTGGACACCCCAGCTCCACAGCGGAGCTCTGTCAGGGCCTCTGCAAATAGCTGCACCTTGGCCATTCCATAGAAAAAGGAGTGTGCACAATGCTGTGGTTTGAATGTCTGTATCCCTCCAAAACTCATGCTGAAACTGAATCCCCAGTGCAACAGTAATAAGAGATGGGGTGTTTAGGGAGTGATTAGCACCTTATAAAAGGGATTGATGGAGTGAGTTTGGACACTTTCTGCCCTTCTGTCTTTTCTGTCATTCAAGAACATACGTTCATCCCTTTTGGAAGATCCAGCAATGAGGCACCATTTTGGTTTTTTGTTTGTTTGTCTTTTGAGACAGAGTCTCACTCTATCACTCAGGCTGGAGTGCAGTGGTGCAATCTCGGCTCACTGCAAATTCTGCCTCCTGGGTTCAAGCAATTCTCTTGCCTCAGCCTCCCAAGTAGCTGGAATTACAGGCATGCATCACCATGCCTGGCTAATTTTTTGTATTTTTAGTAGGGATGGGGTTTTCACCATGTTGGCCAGGCTGGTCTTAACCTCCTGACCTCAGGTGATCTGCCCGCCTTGGCCTCCCAAAGTGCTGGGATTATAGGTATGAGCCATCACGCCCAGCCCCAAGGCACCATTTTGGAAGCAGAGAGCAGCCCTCGCCAGACACCAAACCAGCTGGTGCCTTGATCTTGGATTTCCCAGCCTCCAGAACTGTGAGAAATAAATGTCTATTGTTTATACATTTTTCAGTCTCAGGTATTCTGTTATAGCAGCAGGACTAAGATACCATTCCATGGAAATACAGGTGTGCACACTGACAACACAGTCCACTCAAGGAGGACAAACCCAGTAAGTGACTTATGAAGCCCTAGCTACCCAAAGAATGTTCTAGAAGGATGGCCTATGGGCTTGGCCCTTGAAAGTAATGTCCCAAGGCTGAGATTCCTCTTACCTGGGTCTAAAGGCAACGCCCACTAGGTCTGTTCATTCTTCTCATTGAAAAAGCAGCTCCTGCCCCCAATCTGTGTGTTGAAGAAGGGAGTGCAGTCAAATGTAAGAGGGTAGGTTATTTAAAACACTATGGTATATTCTCTACATTAGAAAAACCTCAGATGGGCTGGGTGTGGTGGCTCACGCCTATAATCCCAGCACTTTGGGAGGCCGAGGTGGGTGGATCATTTGAGGTCAGGAATTCAAGACCAGCCTGGCCAATAGGGTGAGACCTGGTCTCTACTAAAAATACAAAAATTAGCTGGGCATGGTGGCACGCGCCTGTAGTCCCAGCTACTCAGGAGGCTGAGGTAGGAGAATTGCTTGATCCAGGGAAGCGGAGGTTGTAGTGAGCTGAGATCATACCATTAGACTCCAGCCTGGGCATCGCAGCGAGACTCCATTGCCAAAAAAAAAAAAAAGAAAAATCTCAGATGACATCAGCGAACAGAGAGAGCTGAGATTCTAGTGTTGCTTGTGAGCTTCCCTAGAGGAGGTCGAACCGAAACCAGGTCTCAAATGCAGTAGGGATATCCATCTGCTGTTTTTTAAAGTATATTTTTAAAATACAGATAGGGTCTCACTTTGTTCCTCAGGCTGGTGTCAAACTCCTGGCCTCAAGCAATCCTCCGGCCTCCTCCTCCCAAACTGCTGCCATTACAGGGATGAGCCACTGAGCCCAGCCCATTGTAGTTTTTATTAGAATTTATGATAAACTTTTCATTTCATGGCATTGTCAATTATATCAGGTATTTTCTTGGTCATTTTTTATTTTTTTTGTCTGGAAAGCTGCTCTGGGGACACCTCAGTTTTCTGCCCACCTCCTCTGGGTGTGGCCCTCAAACTAAAGACAAGCCCCTTAAGGATCACCACTCCCATGCCTTGCCTCTACCACGGGTACCTCAACCGCTTCTAAAATTTTTAGATCATCTCTGCTATATTCAATGGCCATGGAAGTTTCAAAAGTTTCCAAAGCAAAATGTTTTGTCTGAAACAAGCTGCTTTGGATTTTGTCTACATGATACAGGCACCTTCCTCTGGGCCCCATAATTGTCCCCTCTGTCACTTGCTTGGTGTTATGACATGTAACAAATCAGAGTGGGAAGGTCTTAGTTTTCTCTTTGTCAGCATTCTGGGATGCCCTGGCGGTAACAGGAAATGCACCCACAGCTCCATGCAGCTCTCTTGTAGGTGCTTTTCTTACCTGTGGGCCAGATCCTGTCCTATGTAATGTTGATGTTTGTAGAATTTATTTTTTGGTTTAGGGCATGAAATGATAATCGGCTTAAGCAGCACCAGAATTGAAGCAGAGAAGGTGAGGACACAGATTTCTTGGCCCTTTGACGAACAAACTGAAGATCACTGTTCAGGCTTCCCAACTGCAGAAGCTGTGATGTGGCGGAAAGAGCTGGAACTGTGCAGCTGGGCTTGCTCCCCCATGTCCCTCGTCCATCCTTCGTGGCCCACTCACTTGCCAAGAGCTGTTGATGTTGAAGCACCCAGGATATCCAGGAGGCAGCACCACATTCAGCAGGGCATTGTGACTTGGGGCCAAGTCTTTCAGCCTCCCTCAATCTCACTTTCTTTACTTGCAAATAGCAATACCACAGACCCCTCACAGGGATCATGGGAAGGTTAAAGAAGTGGAACTGGTTCAGCTGGAGCTTAGTAAGTAGTCAAAATCAACCTTCAAGAGTCCGTGTCCTGGAGCTCAGCAGCTGTCCTGGGCCTGGAAGACGGGGTGTGCTTCTGCTCCGTCTCCTTCTGTGGTTCTGGGGTGGGGGATCTGCATAGCCTGTGGGGTCCCCAGAGAGCCTGGGGCTGCTGCAGAGCAAGTTCTCTGTTGTTGGCAAATAAAGCCATAGCAGAGATGACTCCAGCAAGTTGAGCACCCTCTGAACAAAGAAGGAAATGTATTATCTCTTTCCTGAGGCCTATTCAATATTGGAAAAAACACTACCAGATTTAACTTTAAAATATAATTTTTCCAGCACAGCTGGAATGCACCCCCCGGCCATCCAGAGGCTTCTAAATGCATTGGGAGCTCAGTTACGACGCTCACCAAGTTGTCTCATCTCGCCTGGAACCCACTGGCCCTCACAGAGTTGAGAGAATATTCATTTTCTTGAACTCTTATGAACGACAGTTTCTCGCTTGCCATGATTCCATGGAACTGGGCATCCGGCATCTCAGAGATGGGAAGTCGGAGAAATTCTGAGCATAGGCTATATTTGCTGAGAAGATAAAGAGACTATTTTCCATTTCTCACTTCTCTCTCAAAGCGCAAAAACAACGGGCCTGTCTGGCCTAGTCACTGCTTTCTGTCTCTGAAGTGTTCCGGGCGCCAGCACCAGCCTTCCTCCTTATTAACGTTCCATGATGATTCCTTCCAGGTGCTGGGGATCCAGCCCGTGGGGTTATTAGAGGGCAGACACCAACAGGGAAGGTGTTGTTGACTCACCCTCACAAATATCATTCCTTACATTATCAGGGCAATTACAAAACACGACTTTAAAAATACGATAATAAAATATCCAACTGAAGACTTTCAGTATAATTAATCCGCCAACCTTATATTTTGAGAAGGTTGAGAGCCGTGAGGGAAAATAAACCCTAGAGAAATACATTGTTTTTAAGTTCTTTCAATAAAGACATGTAGGCATTTTCTAATGTTTTTCCCAAAAAGAAAGAACATCTACTCCTCTAATTCCACAAGAGATACAAAGAATTAAAGAAATTGTGATTAACAGCCCTGTATCTGGAGCTCATGAAGCTCAGAGGATTGGGAATGGAAGTGGCAGGTTTAGGCTTGAATCAGAACTTCTGGATTTAAGAAAACAAAACAGGCCAGGCGCGGTGGCTCACACCTGTAATCCCAGCACTCTGGGAGGCCAAGGCGGGCAGATCAGGAGCTTGAGACCAGCCTGCCCAACGTGAGAAACCCTGTCTCTACTAAGAATAAAAAAATTAGCCAGGCATGGTGGTGGCACGCCTGTTAATCCCCGCTACTTGGGAGATTGAGGCAGGAGAATCGCTTGAACCTGGGAAGCAGAGGTTGCAGTGAGCCGAGATGGCGCCACTGCACTCCAGCCTGGGCCACAGAGCGCGACTCCGTCTCAAACGAACAAACGACAACAACAAAATGCAAACTCTGGCCAGGCGCGGTGGCTCATGCCTGTAATCCCAGCACGTTGGGAGGCCAAGGTGGGCGTATCACTTGAGGTCAGGAGTTCAAGACCAGCCTGGCCAACATGGTGAAACCCCATCTCTACTAAAAATACAAAAATTAGCCAGGTGTGGTGTCATGCACCTGTAGTCCCAGCTACTCAGAAGGCTGAGGCAGGATAATCGCTTGAACCTGGAAGACAGAGGTTGCGGTGAGCACAGATCGCGCCACTGCACCCCAACCTGAGCGACAGAGCAAGACTCCATAAAAAAAAAAAAAACAAAAACCCACGCAGATTGCAGATTCCTGGGCCCCATCCTCGCCTTTCTGAATTGCAGCCTTTCACCCTTTAAGAATGAGAGGGTGAAATCTGCACGTCATACAAATAGCCCAGGGGCTATTAATCTGATGTTGCTCCCCAGCTCCCTCCAACACCGTCAGAGGGTGCACGGATTAGGCCTCTGCTGCGTGCAGAGAAGCATCCTAGGTGCTGCGTGGCTGTGCCAAAGCAGCAGAAACCGGTGGTGTGCCTTAAGATGCATGCTCCAAAGCTGTCCACAAGGCCTCTGGTACAGGCTTCCAGGTCTACGTCTCGGCTTCCCCGACAGTGTCCATGCGACACTGTCACCAGTTTCTCCTCTCACAAACAGAAAATCAAATTCGGATTGGGCAAATGATTCCCTGCCCGGGTGTGGAATAAGGGTCAAGTCCTAAGTATGGAGAGAGCGCCGGCTCCCGCCAGGATATGCGAAGCTCTGGAGGGGAGGCCAAGCCACCAGGCACCCGGCAGGAGAAGAGGAGGCTGGAGAGCGCCGCCCAGTGCCTGCAGGCCGGGCGCTCCACGCCTCCCCTCCCCCCTGCACACCCCATTCCCCTCCGGTTGCCCCGCCTGGGAAGCCCCCTCCCCACACCTCCCCGCCCAGCATCTGCACGAGAGCCGCGAGCCCTGGCCCAGAGCTCTGGGTGGGCCTCTCACCCCAGACGGCGGCCGCAGCCCGTCCCTGATCACCGGCCGCCTGAGCCCTCCGTTCGCTCGGCGCGAGCGCCGCCACCCGTCCTTACCCCCATCCAGTCCGAGGCCAGCCCCGTAGGCTCCGAGCCTGCTCCGTGAAAAGCCTTTTCCCCAGGAGGAGAGTTACTGGAAAGCAAGAGGAAGCCGAGAAGAGGCGGTGGCTGCAGCGCGCGGGGCCGGGCGGGGGCGCGGGGGCGTCGGGGCACTGACTGGGCAGCGCGGTTTCCCCTCATCCCGGGACACGGCGCGGCGCTAGCGCCACCCAGCGGACGCGGTGGGAATTGCGCTCCCTTCCTGCGCTGGGGCTCTGGACACACAGGCGACCAAGAATGACGCCTGCAGCCGGATAAACGCTCGGGGCAAGGCCGCTATCATCCCTCTGCCGGGAGTGAGTCAAGTCTCAGCAAAAGAAGAAGCCACTTTGGCCAAAATTCCAAGAGTGCTGATGAAGACGGTGACATCTGACATTTCAATGGCACTTTCCATTTCCCCCGGGGTGCGCATTCCGGGCCAGTGGAGTGCTGCGTCGCCTGTGCAGGACCTGGAGGTCTGCAGGACTGTGACCAGTCGGAGTCTCGGAGTCGTGGGTTAAACATTAGTCGGGAGCACTCGTTCATTCCCTGAGCTCCCCTTGCCATTCACCCTTCGGTCCCTGAAGCCGGAAGGGAGACTGCCCCGCCCCCTGCCTGCCGCCCGGTGGCTCTCCCGGGGCCCTCTTGGCCCCTCTCTCCCAGCCCTCCATACAGTGAAGGGTTGTTTCCGCTGTTGACTTCCACCTGTGGGAGCAGAGAAAGGAAGCGGGGCAGAGGAGAAGGGGAAGGTGTCAGGCGATTCCCCTCCTTGCGCTGCAAGCCGGGTGGGAATAGAACACCTGCAGCCCTCCCCGGCGCCCTGCGAATGAGGTGGGAGTGGGAACGCCATCAGGGCAGAGCCCCTCCAGCTGGCTGGGGTCTGCACCCCCTCGCCAGCCCGGCCACCTCAAAACGGTGCTTGCCTCCCTGCGGGGGTGTAGAAGCCTCTTGGAGCAGCACTTGTAGAAAATCAAGTCCCTGGAAAGAAGCAAAATTAATCCGTTTGTTTCTCTATTTATTTTTGCTTCCCCACACCAGGTATTCACTTCATCCAAGGCTGCCCAATGTCACCTTCCACCCAGAGGAATCTCCCCTCTCCACCCCAGGCCAACAGCCTCTGCCTTCAGCTGTGGCCTCCACTCTGGCATTACTCTGGGCAGAGGGCTCAGGAGGGCTCAAGGAGGACCAGTGACATTCAGAGTGGCCAGAGTAAAGGGAGGGAGGGGGAGTGGTGGGAGAGGCGTGCAGAAGGCACAGGCGAGGTGGCGGAGGCGGACAGGTGGTGGGGGGAGCGGGCTGGGGTGGGATGGGCCTGTCAGCATAGCAAGGGCTGTGATGGGCTTGAGTCTGACAGGGGGCAATGACCTGACCTACGGTTTTGTAAGATCACTCTGGCTGCCACCTGGAGAGCTGGTGTGGGGATGATGGCCATGGTAGACACAAGGGGAGCAGTTAGGAGACCACCACAAGTGACTATGCGGCCCAGGCGAGTCGGGTAGCAATAGAGATGGGGAGAGGAGGTCAGATTTGTGATCTGTATCTGAAGGTGGAATGGACAGGAATTGCTGATGAGCTTGGGTGTGGTGCATGAGGAAAAGAGAGAAATAAGCATCATTCTTAGGATTTGTCCTGAGTAACTGGAAGAATAAGAATGACAGTGGCTAATACGGTTAGCCAGGCGCTCCTCTAAACCCTTCACATAGTTTAACCTGTCTAGATTTCATAACACTCCTATGAATTAGGCATTAGTTCTTCCCACATTTTACAGAAGAGGCAATCGAGGCCCAGAGAGTTGAATCAGTTTGCATAAAGTCCCACCATTAGCAAATGGAAAAGCTGGAATTTGGACCCAGCACTTCACCACTGCACACTTCCCCGGCTTTACAGAAAGAGGAATGCCATGAACTGAGCTAGATGAGCCCGGGGGAGGAATGGGGTTTTTCCGTGGGGGTGTGAATCAAGAGTTCTAGTTGGAATGAATTCAGGCTGAGGTGCCTTTTAAACATCCAAGTAGAGATATTTAGCTCAGCAGATGGATGTATGACTCAGGCCCTGGGTGGCAAGGAGGAGCATCTGGGGCTGGCGTGTTAAGCCTGGAGAGGAGACAGGAGAAGAGGGCAGAAGGCTGGGAAGTGGGATTAAATGCTGCACGTGAACGGATGAGGACAGAAATGGATATTTTAGAGCATCTTGTCAAGCCTTGGGGTGTCGGGTGATGAGTGTGTTTAGGAAATATTATTCTAGAGCAGTGCTTGTTTTTGTTTGAGGATTCAATAAAGGCTGTCACCTTGTTCCAGAAAAAGTACATGAACACACACGCAACATTTTGCATACAATTTCAGGGTGTCCGTGGGTCCCCAGAGGACATGCATGGGCCATTCTATTTCTATCAAACCTTACTTCATCCACCAGCCACAATCAAATTTCACTGCATCTCTCAAGTCCTGACCAGACCTCTGATGCAGTCACCCCACCCTCTCTGTCTGCATGAGATAGGAGCTGCACTCCTCTGAATCGAGACGGTTTTGAATTGAGACAGTTTTGAATGTCTATGTAGAATGCAGCTCGCCCTGCAGGTATTGCCTGTGTACATGTCTCATTTGGAAATGGTTCCCCTGAGGAATGACAGGACGAACCCACAGAGTCTTTTGCTCTCTTATTCACCTGGGAGGTGATGTTATTCATCTATTTCCTAGATTTATTTGTTTTTTTGGTGTTTTTTGTTTTTGTTTTCGTTTTGAGATGGAGTCTTTCTCTGTCGCCCAGGCTGGAATGCAATGGCGTGATCTCAACTCACTGCAACCTCTGCCTCCCGGGTTCAAGCGATTCTCCTGCCTCAGCCTTCTGAGTAGCTGGGATTACAGGTGTGCACCACCACACCTGGCTAATTTTTGTATTTTTAGTGGAGACCGGGTTTCACCATGTTGGCCAGCCTGGTCTCGAACTCCTGACCTCAAGTGATCCACCCTCCTCAGCCCCCTATAGTGCTGGGATTACAGGCATGAGCCACCATGCCTGGCCTTATTTCCTAGGTTTAAAGACAAAACTAGCTCATTCTATTGTTTCCATCGACACAATTGCTTCCCCAATATATAATGGGCATTTGTTGCTATTGTTCTGTTTGTTTTGGCGGTCCAGCTTCCAGCATCCATTCTATTTGGGAGGATTCCCCGGTGACTCTTGGCAGGAATCCATCAGCCCCTCTGGAAATGGAAGGAATGGAAGGAACCAGGTGTCCCTCTTGTCCCCCACCCCTGCAGAGGTCACAGCCTTCCTATCCTGCCCAGCCCAGTGGGGCTTTGAAGGCTAGGGTGCAGGAACAGAAGAGAACTTATTTTTGGCCATGGCAGCTAGGCCAGGAGACCATCTGTGAGAGTAGCATCCCGTGTCCTGTGGCAGCAGTCCCGGCCACGGTATCCTCACCGCAGCCTGGCCACAGCTTGGCCTCGCCTGCATCTCCTGCTGCCAGCCGCCTTGATACCTGCCCATTTTCCCCATGTGGTTCTCCAGCCTTCCGACTGATAAGTTCTGCACATATTTCCCCATGTCCATTGCCTGCACAAGTCAGCCAGGTCAGCTCTGTCGCTTCCACCAAGACCTCTCACTGCAGTGGCTATGCTGAGCTTGCAGCTGACGTCTTGTTCTGCTCTACAGTGTCAGCGCTTGGGATTCTTCTTCTGTTGGGGGTCCCTGAAGGTGGGATTCCTGGCCTGTCGAAGCATTGCTGTGTGACACATGCCAGATCCTTGCAGTTGCCTGTGAAGCTCGGAGCCCTCCATATCGAGGGAGGAAGGCTTTCCTTCCAGCAAAGTCTTGTGGCTTTCAGCGAGAGCGACTATGCCGCAGCCAGACCAACTACAGAGGTCACAACAACAACCCCTGTCCCAATGACAATCCTGTGATTTTCCTGGCTCAAAATGAAGTTTGACAAGTCTTGTTTTATACTCTTGTCATCACTGGGATTTCTTCTGACTTTACAAGACCAACAGGAACTGGAGTCAGACTCACAAGGGAGCCTGAGAGCCTCTCTATCCCACACCGCTGTGGGAGCCACGCCCGGGTGGGGCCAGGGCCGCAGAGGGGGAAGCTGGGAATGGCTGGGCAAGGATAGAGGCAGCTCAGCTTCCCCTAAGCCTGGGGTGGCCTGAGGGGCCCCCTGCACTATGCTGGAACGTACCTTCCTTTCCAAGGAAGGAAAACAGCAGCTTCTGACTCATGACTGTGTCCTCCTGCAGACAAGTACACAGCTCATCCCCTCAGAGTGTCTGAGTGCTGAGCTCACATCTCATGGTGGGGTGTGCGGCCATGTCGCTGCCCCATCCCACGGGCATGGTGAGGATTCTGTTACTGCACACTCTTTAGGGTCCTTTATAGTTAATAAAATATTGAACCACTTCCATACTGGTTGGTAAACAGCTGCTGCCCTGAGCTGCCCCCACCTCCGACCCAATGGCCACCTGCCCATCATTCTCCTGGTCCTTTCCCAGGACTGGCCAGGTGTCCCCACAACCTAGCAGCTAAGGGTCCTACCTGGCACAGATTCTGGTGGGTCAGGGCCCATGGTTAAGTATTTGGGGGTATCACCCCACCCACGAGTGTTCTCAGCACACACTCACTCCTGCCTCTTCTCTGGTCCCCACACACTCAGCCACCCTGTCCCACCTCTTCTCACCACCAAATTAATATCATGCTCATCCTTCTCACCTCATCCTAGCCCTACCTCCTTCAAGAATCAGTCCTGAGTCCATAGCCCCTGCATCTCCCCCTCACACCCAGAGCACTCCGCCTCCTACAGATAGCGCTTCCTAAATACGTTTCTCTCAAAGCTCTTTATGAGTCTTCAATATTTCCTTGGCCGGCTGGCCGATTGATTGGTTACAGAGCCTTGCCTTCTCATTTTCTGGCAGCAGATAAGTGAGGCCAGGACCTCTGGGGCCAGAGGCAGAGAGGAAGAGGTCCCAGGCCACACCTGAAAAGGCCGCCTGAGAAGGGAAGTTTCTGAAAGAGGCCAAGCAAGAGGGACCCCAATGCTGGGGCACTGTGAGCAGTGCTGAGCTGGTCAGTGGTCAGAACAGGTAAACTGGTGGGGCTCAGGCAAAGAGAAGGTCAAAGTGCAAGTCACACCTGGAGCAGGCGGGCATGACGCAAGGCCAGCTCAGCCACAAACCCTGTGTTGGGGGCAGGTGCCTTCCCTCTGGGTCAAGATGTCCTGGAAGTGATTGGCTCCTGTTGGACAGGCAAAAGGTTAAGCAACACTCATCCCAGCTTCGAGCTGTCCCTCCCACTGACCTGAGTGGCAAGGAAGTTGCAGGGAAGGGGGCCTTGCTCTGTGCCACAGCTAATACCTGAGAATAGAATTTGGGAAACTTGAATCACAGTTTCCCATAACGTGTCGCGATTGCTTAGAAACTACGTGTCTCCCCTCCCCACAGTCGTCGGGGATCAGTGGCTCCTGACGCGTTTGCTTTAAATCTCTCTGTTCCCTGCCAATTAGCCAGTTTGACTTTCTGCTGTGGCAGGGATGAAAGTCACACTATTCAGCGCTAGACACGGATGCTGGGGGAGGAATCTCATTGCTGTGGAGATGGAATCTGGGCTTGGCACTGCCTGTTCAGCTGCTGAGTGTTACTTTGGGTTGACTCACAGCCCAGCATGAAGCAGGAGGCCAATCTTCGTGCACTCCACAACTTTTCCCTCCCCAGCTTTATCCAGACTGTGTCTTCTGCTGACCAGCTGTTTACGCTTGTACTTGATATGCGCTTGCCAAAGCCTGCAGCATAGAAGCCCACAGCTCAGTCCAAAGCAGCCAACCTTCGGCCTACTAGGATCTTAGCCACACCCCAGAGTCCCAGAGAGAAGTGACTCAGGTTGGACACAGTGGCTCCAAATGACCTCAGGTGACTCACAGCAAACAGATTAAAGGTGACACCCAGTGTCTCACCTATCAACTCAATTTGTCATTGAGTTGGCAGCCATGGCTGCCACCATTTCCCAGCTCGTTCACCCAGCTGTTTTTAAATATGGGCACACCAGCTTAAATCCCAATCTTGCCTGTCCTAACACCACAAGTCTCAACTCTGGCTGCAGGTTAGAATCACCCGAGGAGCATTTGAAACCACTGAAACCCCAGGCCTCCCTCCTGCAGAGATCTCAATTTAATTGGTCCAGGATGGGCCTGGGCATCTGTATGTTTTCAGAGCTCCTCAGGTGGGATTTTTGTTTGTTTGTTTGTTTGTTTGTTTTGTAGAGATGGAGTTTCCCCATCTTGCCCAGGCTGGTCTCAAACTCCTGAGTTGAAGCGATCCACCCGCCTCGGCCTCCCAAAGTGCTGGGATCACAGGTGTGCGCCACTGTGCCCAGCCCCCAGGTGGTTTTAATGTTCAATGGTCCTGAGAACCAGGGATCTGCCATCCAATTCTGTGAGGAAGGAGGATGCCAGACAGATATGCTATTTTCATATCCAATTCAGTCACCAGCACGTCTGCAGCCTGGCTCATGCCTTCAGTAGAGGACCTTCTGGTGTGAACACTTGCTCATTTCTGACCCAGAATCTTCCATAAATTTTTCTGCATCCAACTCTTTCTCCTTGGGTTTTAGTAATCCGTAAGTTTCTGCTTAATTTTCTGGATTAGGAGTTGAGAGTCCCAGCTTGTGAAACACACATTGCCAAAAAACCTAGTTATGGAAAAACTGGCTGAGATGAGAAAGATCTTGTTCTTACATAATTATGGATTCTCAATCTGTTCCATTTTGTTTATATTTGTTTCTCTGGAGAAATACTTTGTTATACATCATATATATTTTTTGATCTACATATATCTTTGTTTTAGCTTTATTAACTTTGGAGACTCGAACATACACAAAAGTAGACAGGATAGTATCATGAACTACTACAAACCTACCCACTCTCCTGCCCCAGCAATGGCTAACCCAGCCCCATCCCCACACCCATCAGTTCACTCCATCTTCTATTATTTTCAGTCAAATACCAGATATCATACTATTTTATCTGTGAATGTTTTAGCAGATCACTCGAAAAGAACTTCTTGGGTATCATAACCACCATTCTACTGCACAGCAAAACTAGCAATAATTCCTAGAATTTAAATTTCCCAATTGTCTCAAAACTGTCCTGTGTGAATTATTAAAAAGAATTTGAGCCAGGCACAGTGGCTCATGCCTGTAATCCCAGCACTTTGTGAGGCCAAGGCAGGTGGATCACCTGAGGCCAGGAGTTCGAGACCAGCCTGGCCAACAGGGTGAAACCCCATCTCTACTAAAAATACAAAAATTAGCCGAGCGTGGTGGTAAGTGCCTCTAATCCCAGTTACTTGGGAGGCTGAGGCAGGAGAATCACTTGAATGCGGAAGGCAGAGGTTGCAATAAGCCGAGATGGCGCCATTGCACTCCAGCCTGGGCAACAAGAGTGAAACTCTGTCTCAAAAAAAAAAAAGAAAAAAAAAAAGAATTTGAATCAGGGTACAAATGAGATGCAGATGTTGAAACTGGCTGATATAACTTTTTAGTCTGTTTTAGTCTATAGATTACCCCTCCTTTTTTTTTTTTTTTTGTGATGGAGTCTGGCATTGTTGCCCAGGCTGGAGTGCAGTGGCTTGATCTCAGCTCACTGCAGCCTCCACCTCCCGGTTTCCAGTGATTCTCCTGCCTCAGCTTCCCAAGTAACTGGAATTACAGGTGCTCACCACCATGCCTGGCTAATTTTCGTATTTTTAGTAGAGACGGGGTTTCACCCTGTTGGCCAGGCTGGTCTCGAACTCCTGACCTCAGGTGATCCACCCACCTCGGCCTCCCAAAGTTCTAGGATTACAGGCGTGAGCCACCATGCCCGGCCTCCATGTTCCATTTTTGAGGAACTGCCAAACTGTTTTCCAAAGCAGCATCACCATTTGACATATTCAGTTTGATGAATTTTTACACATAGTACACACCCATATCCCCACCACGAGATCAGGAATAGGGCATCAGCACTCTAGAATCCTCCCTGTCATCCTTGCACTCTAAAGGTAACCCTATTTTGACTTCTGTCACTCTGGATTAATTTTGATGGCCAGGACTTGAGAGGTGATCCGAGGAATGCTTCCACTGGAGAACTCAGCGTTAGCAAAGGCACAATGGCCGAGGCAGGGCAACCCCAGCTTTACATTCTGCAGGACAGGGACCCAGATTCTCTTGTGGTCCCACCAAGGCCTGGTGAACAGGCAGGTCTCCTCCTCCCCTGCCCCGCTTCCTGCACAGCCAGCAGAACTTTTCAAAGGAACAGCAAGCAGGTGGGCTTCTTAATTGGGATCCCCTGGGAGGCAGAGGAGGAGAACCATGTGCGCGATGACTAAGTTTCATCCTAATGGAGGACTTTAGCATGCAGTGCCATGGCAAAACCTGGCTTGCGGTGGGAAGGGAATCTGTCCTTGCATGGCCCTGGCACAACTGTCTCCCCGGGCCTGTTAGGCTCTGCTCACCTCCTACAGCAGGCTCTTTAGGAAAGACCCAGGCTCCCAGAGCCCAGCTCACAGCCGCTGAGGCAGGACTTTCTGAGCAAGTCTCTCCTGACCACAGGGAACTGCTGTGTGGGCAATTTGGCAGCAAGGGCATCTGTTCTGCAGGGCAAAATGCTAGAGAACCAGCTGGAGAACCATGCTGCATGGGGAGGGCTCTCAGGTGGTGGCCACTGGAGAGTCAGGCCTGCTGCAGCCCCATTACCTTGAGGCCTTTCTCCCAGCTCAGCAGTTCTCTGGCTTCCAGCCTTTTCCCTGAACTGACCTTCTGTCTCTGGCCTCACCCAAGCACACATGCAGAATGACACTGAAGTCACTCAAAACTGCTAGAGATATTTACCCCTGATCTGCAAACCCCCTACTTGCCAATGATCTTTCCATCCCAGCCCCTAACTCTAATTTGCTTCCAAATTCCATCCTCAGCACAGTCTGAAATTGTCACTCCCCTCCAGCCCACTGCCTGGGAACTTACCAATTAGAGGTTAATTTGGGTACTCATTAAAAGATGCAAACAGGCTGGGTGTAAGGGCTCACACCTATAATCACAGCACTTTGGGAGGCCGAGGTGGGAGGATCACTTGAGCTCACAAGGGGTTGGAGACCGGCCAGGGCAACGTGGTGAGATCTCCGCCTCTACAATAAAAAATATTTTAAAATTAGCTGGGCATGTGCTTGTAGCCCTAGATACTCAGGAGGCTGAGGCAGGAGGATCACTTGAATCCAGGAGGTTGAGGCAGCAGTGAGCCATGATTGTGTCACTTCATTCTAGCCAGGACAACAGAGCAAGACCCTGTTTCACTCAAAAAAAAAAAAAAAAAAGATGTGCAAAGTCCCTGGGAGGGCTGGTCTGTCCCATATCAGGGTGCTTTCTTTTAAGAGATTGAGCTCCTACCAACACTGAGCTGGGAAGAGCAGCAGCTGCAGACACTTGGCTTTGGGGTGCCTCACATAATGCTGTGGGCTTTGGGGCGCCTCACATAATGCTGTGTTCTGCAGAGATAAGTCTCGGGTCCGGGTCTAGAAAGGGAAATAGGATGATGCCAAAACCAAACCTTTTATGGTTCAGTATTTTGTGTACACCAGGGCCAGGTGCAGTGGCTTCGCCTGTAATCCTGAGCTTTGGCTGAGGCTTGAGGCAGGAGGATCACTTGAGGCCAGGAGTTTGAGACCAACCTGGACAACATAGTGAGAACCTGTTTCTACAAAAAGAATTAAAAATTAGCCAGGTATGTTGGCGTGCACCTGTAGTCCCAACTACTCGGTACTATTTTTTTTACTCAGGAGGAAAAATAATAAAATAATAATAAATATATATACCATGATGGGATTGAAACCCAGCTTCTTTTTCTCTCCAGTCCTCTCGCTCCTACTTGTCTCCCTTCCTTTCTCTCTCTTCTCCACACTGTCCTTCCCCTATTCCTTTTCTCTGACCCTAAAACAGAAAATAGTCTCATTCCATTTTCTCTAAAGATATAAAACAGTTTTTTTTTGGCGGGGCGGGGTGGGGCAGCAAACTTGGAATCTAACCATTGTCACAGCATCATTTTATGGAAAAAACACCTCGTCCAGCCCTGTACCTGGCCCATTGCAGGTACTCAACAAATGCTAGTTAAGTAAATAAAGCAATGAATGGAGGTCCCTTTATTGTGAGTTCCGAATACGGATTTGGGGTGTCCTTTTGGAACTGATCCCTCTGTGAGGGGCCACTGGTTTTCCTGTAGGCACAGATCAGCGGTGTCAGTCTTCCTGGGTCCCCCTGAAAATTCCAAAGAGGAAGCCATGGTGGGACCGCGTGGGACGCAGGGTCTAGACTCCCAGTCTGGTCTGATTTTCTTGTTTGCATCCTTGCCGCTTTTCCTTCTGGAGAGTTCAGTGGGCAGGGACTGATGGGGCCACAGTGCCCTCTGCTGGCGTGTTCTCACAGTCGACTTTTGCCTGCCCGAGCTTATACATACAGTGCCCTCGGAATTGGAGGGCTTGGGGCAGACTGGGAATGGGGATTTCTGGTTTTATTCCAGGCCCACTCCTTAGTGAATGTCAAGACCAAAGGTGGCTCCTGGTAATAAAATGAGTGTCAGGGTGGGCTCCCAGGCATTAATAACCTAAATGAGAGTAGGTTTTGTTTTTGTTTTAACAGCCTTCCTGGTCCAAGTGCCTGAGAAGTGTCAAGGGGAAATGACTTCTTGCCCGGGCTCAGCGCTGTACCTCTGATGTCAAATTGGCTCTCTGCCTGCTTTTGAGAGGTGCAGCCTGCTGCTCCCTAAGTGAACGGGGAGCGTTTTCTCCAACAGCCCTGTCCATGACAGGCCTGGCTCTCACACACAGGCAGGGGCTGAGCCTTCCCTGATCAACATGAAATCTGGCCCTCCGACAGAGGCCCGTGGGCAGCTGAAGAGGAAGCCTAAAGCCTCACTACCTGCCCCAGGCCCTTCTCAGCCTTCTTTCAGGATTGCAACAGCAGACAGGGGAGCGCTCCTGGGTAGGGCGGGGGGCGGTAATGGCAGGGGAATGACCCCCAGGCCGTGGGCAGCCCCTTGTTCAGAGCGAGGCCCCCTGTTTTCCATACAGCAGATCCCATTGCTTATAGTGGTGACTTTAGTGTGCCCTGGAAGGGCTCACCCAGGAAGTATTGTGAAAATACATATTCTGATTCAGTAGGTCTGGGGTAGAGCCTGAGTGAGATGCTGCACCTCCCACAAGCTCCCAGACAGTGCTGATGCTGCCGGGCCGGGGACCACATCAAGAGAAGCCAGAGTGTCCAGGAAACAGGTTCTGAAGTCAGAATGCTAGGATTCGAATTTCAGCTCTGCCACTTATCCTGTGACCTCAGACAGATTATGTTCATTACCTTCTCTCTGAGTTTATTTCATCCTGTATAAAATGGCAAGAATGACAATTTCAACGGCTGCATAGAATGACAGAGGGACTTCACAGGGTTGTCATAAGTATAAAATGAAATAAATAACCAGGCGTGGTGGCTCACGCCTGTAATCCCAGCACTTTGGGAGGCTGAGGCAGGCAGATCACAAGGTCAGGAGTTCAAGACCAACCTGGCCAACATGGTGAAACCCTGTGTCTACTAAAAATACAAAAATCAGCCAGGTGTGGTGGTAGGCACCTGTAATCCCAGCTACTCGGGAGGCTGAGGCAGGAGAATTGCTTGAACCCGGGAGGCGGAGGTTGCAGTGAGCAGAGATCACGCCACTGTACTCCAGCCTGGGGGACAGAGCAAGACTCTGTCTCAAAAGAAAAAAAAAATGAAATATATAATATTAGAAAAGCTCTTAGCCCAGAACCCTCAGTGCCCAGTAGATGGTAAGTCTCTTGATGTCCACGTGGCCTTTCGACAGGTGCTTATCGATCCCCTGCTAGTGCCTGGCACTGTTCTGGGCCCTGGGATATGGCAGTGACAGAAACAAAATCTCCACACTCAAAAAGCTTAGATTCTCGTAGAAAAAGACAGACAATAAACAAATAAGTAAACTGTATGGTATGTGAGTTGGTGACAAGTGTGCTGGAGAGAAAAATAAAGCAGACAGTAAGAGAGATAAGGAATGCTGGGACTGGGGGCCACTGAGAAGGTAACTTTGAGGCGAGGGAGCTGGCCGACTGGAAGGCTGAGAATTCTAGTGATGGTGGTGGCAGGCTGGTGAGAGGGGGTAGGGTTTGCAAGTGCAGAGGCCCTGAGGCAAGAGGGTATGTGTTGTGTTTGAAGAAAAACAAAGAAACCAGCATGGCTAGAAAGTGCAAGTGAAATACTGTACAGGGTTAGGGATGGGGAAGGCAGCAGGGCGGATCCTGTAGGGCTTTGTGAACCATTGACTTTGCATTTTGCTCTGAGAGAAGTGGGAAAACACTGGAAAGTTCTGAGCTGAAGAGTGACATGTTCTAATTTATGTTTTTAAAGGACAGCTTCAGTTTGCTGAGACTAGACTGTGACAAGTCAGAGTAGCACCCCTTGGGAAGGTGGGTGGGCAGCCCGTTGCCATGGAATTGGGGGATCCTCAGAGCTGCTGAGTTTAAGAGAGATGGATCTGGGCTCCAGTCAGAAGTGTTGGATGCCTGAGCCCATCCTCAGCCACCTTCTGGGCTGGCCTGTGGCCTGTGACCCGGGAGAAGGAATGTTGTGAGTGGGCACTGGGCCAGTGCTGTGGCAGTGATGGGATGGATGACACAGTCTGGCCTCCTCCTGGGCCTCCCCTCTTAATTGCTCCCAGATGACTCACCCTCATGTTTCTCTGATGACCACATGCGTCAAGGCCTGGGGCTGCCGCACCTGTTACCTGTGGGAGGGCTGGGGTGAGCCAACTGCCCCTCACTCTGTTGTCATTGGCCACCAGGTTGACAGGAGTGAGATGCTGTGTTACAAGGGACCCACCCCTGTCCTCTAGAATAGCCAGTCCTGATCCCCACCCACTCACATTTTCCTATTATTTTATTTCCTACCTCCTCTCAAAATAACTGTAAGTCATTTGTTTATTTTTTAAGGTAGATCAAAATTCATTTCATTGCAGGCCTCGACATGATAAGTGTTAGTCAATGTGTCAGAAAACTGGGTCTGTGAATGGAAGGCCTTTGATCCAGGAAAGGCAACTCTGACCTCATGGTTACTGTCAACACAACAGTTTTTAAAAAATCTAATTCCTCCATATATACTCATTTAATTCTCACAACACTCCTATTAACTAGATGTTATCACCCCTACATTCTGGAGGAATATGCTGAGTCTCAGAGAGGCTAAGTAACGTGTCTGCAGCATCCACCAATTTGTATCTGGATCCGGCTGGCTGTGACCTCTGAGCTCCTCCTATCTCACCTGCTATCTCTGAAAGAGTTGCTGGCCCCAGAGGGCCACAGGGCAAAGGGAGCAAAGTGCTGGGCCGGGAGCCAGAAAACCTGGGCTGTAGTCCTGGCCTGGCCACAGCGGAGGGCGCCTCGCCACACACCTCTGGACCTCAAACCCCTCACCTGTAAATGGAAGAGATTGATCAGACCATCTCCAAGATCTCTTCTGTGTGGCCTTAGCTAAGGCTTGTTTGGTGATAACAGAAGCCCACTCTGCCTAAACAGGAATGGGTGATATAGTCCAAGAGGCCAGGGGGTCCCTCAGAGCTAAGGTGGGAACTACAACTGGACCAAGAGGGCCTGGGACCCGGAGAGTGGCTCTTGCAGACCCCTCTTTGGATTGCAGGGCCTTTCCCTCCACTCCTCCACTTCATTCTTCTCTTTCTGTGAACTGGTTTTCTTTTCCAACAGATCAGCTTTTTCTGCATCTTCAGCTAACGGTGGCAGATGGCAACCCAGCTCCCAGTTACATATCTTCAATTCTGGGGCCAACTGAGCTCTCACCAAATTCCAGTTCCAAATCCCCAGGGAAAGGAATCCAACTGGGTGAGCTGGGTTTGGCATCCACCCTGGTCCAGTCAACCGGCTCCTGATTATGTCCAGGAGGGCAGGGTCCCATGGCACAGAAGTAGGGGCCTGGGTCAGGGAGATGCCCACCATGGCTCTGTACACAGGACAGGAATAATATTTTTAGGAAAAGAGACAAAGTTAAGTATCATTCTGTCCCAGAGGAGGTGACATTGAGACCTACGAATAAAGCACAAGCTTGCCAGTAAAGCTGGCCTGTGCGCAGTGTCAGCAGGAACGTCTGGCGGTGGCTCCCTGCAGGTCTCTCCCCAGGGGCACAGGAAACAGCTTTTTGACAGCCAGGAAAGCCTGTCCCTGAAACACACACAGATGTCCTGTTGCCTGTGAGTTGGGTGACATGGGACTGGGGCATGAGGGGGCTTGGGAAAGATCAAGGGATGGGGAAGGCAGAGACCACTGCCACCAGTCCTCGGCACTGAATTAGAGCTGCAGCATCATTTCCATAAAGAAGTTAGTGCCTCAGCAGATTGTGGCAGCTCAGTTTCCCTGATGACTTTGCTTCTGTTCTTAAAACTGGCACCTACATAGGCTGGGAGGCAGCCTTGCTCATCCCATCTGCCAGCCTGGCACAGACACGGTGATGTATGTATATTTCCAGACATGATCTGGGATGGACACTGGATAGTATGGAGAATTTTCTTGGGATCGCCCCCAAACCTGCACAGTCCCGGAGGGCTCCATGTGACAGGAGACCCCTGTTGGCACCCCGGGACCCTCGGGGATGTCCACAGTCCCAAGGCCACAGAGCCAAGAGGGCAGGAGTGGGTCAGAAGGGCCAACATGTGAATCTGTCAGGCTAGGCAGCAAAAGTTCAACCAAAAAATTTTTCCTCAGCCCCTGCCAAGTGCAGGGTTCTGACCACCATGCTGAGGATGAAGATGAAGACAGCATAAGCTCTGCCTCTAGAAACTGACAATCTGCACGGAGAGGAAAGACATATGCAGGTTGGAACAGTAAGATGGGAAACACCTCTACACGGCCGAGTGACCTATTCCTTGGGTCCATGAGGAGCTGTTAGAGCAGAGGGCAGTGCAGCGGGGATGATGGGAGATTCCTGGAGCTCAGAGAAGAAGGGGAGTGAAGGCAAGGATATGGGAATGTGAAGGGCACATTTGGGACCCTAGAGTGTAGGGTTTACAGATAGGAACAGGGGGAGAAAAGGTGAAAAATAATATGGGAAATGCAAGGCCTTGAACGGCAGGTTAAAGAGTGTGTCTGTTATCCCACCAGTAATCAGCCCTGGGGATGGTTTTTGAGCAAGACGGTGAGTTGCAGAGTAAAGTAGTAGTTCGGGAGGAAATCTCTGGAAGTGGCGTGGACAATGGATTCCAGGCTGTGAGAAGAAACTCCTGGAGTCAAGAGGACTGGGTCAGAAGCTACTGGACATAGCTCAGGATCCAGACACTAAGAGCTTGGATTAGAGTGTCTACGGGAGAGGGGAGAATTCAGGAATAAACATTTGAAATGGTTAAAGGCCATGGGACCCAGGTGCTCATTTGCTATGGGAGATGGAGAAGATGTGAAGCTTTAATGACTAACGTGGTACCAAGGGCAGAAAAAGGGCATGCTCTCCACAGCCACGCAGCCATCAAGTGGCAGGGGCAGGGCATAATCAATGAATTCTACACAGTCTCTGCCCTTAAGGGACTCACATCCTCTTTTTTCATCCTCAGCTCTTCGGAAAAGGCCCTAAGAAGCCATCAAAGATATGTCATGGAGGAAGCCATCGAAGAGGAAAGAGGAAGCTTTGTAACAGGTACTTTACCTGTATTCTCAGAAATCCTCAAAATAACCAAAGGAGCTCTGGGACCAGCTGCTCAGGGCAGGGGGTCTGAGCTCCACAGCCCTCCAGGTTTCCTCCAGGGATGTTTAGTCCAGGGCACCAAGTGGACAGGCAAACAGACAGGCTGGTGAAAGCCCTGTGGGGGGATGAGGTCCAACCTTTGGCTGGAGATCAGCCTGTGCTCTAGCTGTCAGAGAACTGAGCAAAGACAAGGACTCCCATCAGCAAGTCAGGCAGAGAAGGGTTTGGGGACACGGGGAAGTTTGGTTTTGGCTGTGTTGAAGTTGACAGGATGATGAGGCCCTGAAACAACAGGTAGATCCAAGCTTGGGTGACAGGTCAGGGCTTGAGTCTAAGGCTTGGGGTCACCTGCCAGAGACCGTGATTTGAGGCCACTGGTCAAGTTCATGCTTCTTTTCTTTCTTTTTTTTTTTTTTTGAGATGGAGTCTCACTCTGTTCCCCAGGCTGGAGTGTGATGGTGCAATCTCGGCTCACTGCAACCTCTGCCTCCCGGGTTTAAGTGATTCTCCTGCCTTAGCCTCCCAAGTAGCTGGGATTACAGGGGCCCACCACCATGCCAGGCTAATTTTTGTATTTTTAGTAGAGACGGGGTTTCTCTGTGTTGGTCAGGCTGGTCTCAAACTCCTGACCTCAGGTGATCCACCCACCTTGGCCTCCCAAAGTGCTGGGATTACAGTCATGAGCCACCACAGCTGGCCAAGTTCATGCTGCTTTAGAGCAAAGTTGACATTGGTACCTCTTAAACAAATTTACATTCCCCCTCAACCAGTTTACCTGGGAGGAATAACAAGCTGCCATATGAATACTGATGAGAAAGGAGGTGGGAGAGACATTTGATCATCAATCAAGTTATGATTATGAACACTCAGTTAAGAAAGAAATGTGAAGTCAGTGTTCCTGAACATGAAGAACAAGACCAGGGGTTGGGTTTTGGAGTCACACGGACTTTTTTGGTTCCAGCTCATTTGTCTTTTTACCCATTAATAAATTAATCTAAACTCTAGATTCCAGAGCCAGTTTGATCTCTTTCAGGAGGCCCTGTGTCAATTTGGTTTCGACCTTCTGGTCCTGAGGGTTGATACTGAGTGCTACATACTCATTCACTGAGCAGTGTGTTAATTCTGGGGCTGCTGTGTTGAGTGAGACAGACTCAATTTCTACCCTCCAACTCCAAGAAGGAAGTGAAGTAGGTCCCTAGAAAAATGTCAGGTAATTAAGGGAAAAGCCTAGGGGTCATCCATGTTGAGAATGGAGGCAGATGCTATGGTCTGAAAGTTTATGTCCCTCAGAACTTGTATGCTGAAACCTAACCTCCAAGGGGATGATGGATGGTATTAGAGTTGGGGGATTGGGTCATGATGGCAGCACCCTCACGAATGGAATTAGTGCCTCTTATAAAAGAGAGACCTCTTGCCCCATCTACCATGTGAAGACACATGAGAAGATGCCATCTGTGACCCAGGAAATGCCTGCATTAGAAACCAAATCTGCCGGTGCCTTGAGCTTGAACTTTACAGCCTGCAGGACTGTGAGAAATAAATCTCTGTAGTTTATAGGCTGCTCCACTTATGATATTTTGATATAGCAGCCCAAACTACTAAGACAGTGGAGAAAGAGTAACCAAGAGAGATACAAAAGAAGTTAGGGGTAGAACAGGAGTCAAGGAAACCAGGGAATTCAAGGAAGATCGATTACTCACCAGGGTCAAAAGCAGGAACTCAATCGGAAGAACAAGACCTGCAGAAGGGTCAATAGAATTGGCTGTCAGGAGGTGACCAGCTTCCTTTAGGGGAGCAGCTTCAAGAGAAAAGCAGGCAGAGGACAGACATTCAGGGCTAAGCAGAGTAGGCATGGGGAGGCAGGCAGGCCCTTTCATACACTCCTCAGTGAAGAGGAAGCAGTGTAACCCACCAGGCACTGTGGACTAAGGAAAGTGTTCAAATATAGGGAAGAATGGACAGAGGGCAACTGGGAAAATGGCTTTTACTTAGATTATTTTAAAGAACAATCTGGACTACCAACAGGAGAATAGAAAAATAGATTATGAGGCAGACATAAGATAGAAACTTCATGGCAGTTAAAAAATAATGAATTACTGCTATATACAAACAATATGCATGAGTTGTACAATTTTGAGCAAAATAATATATAACATATTATTCCATTTATGTCAACTTTAAGAACAGGCAAAATAACACAAAATGGTAGAGATTAAAATAGTGGTAACCTGGATATGGGGTAAATGTGAGCTGGGAAGAGGGGATGGAAGTGTTCTAGAACAATTCCAGTCATGTATCTGTATGTAAAAATTCATCAAGTTGTACATTTGTGTGCATAACCATATAAATCTCAATGTTTCAAGTCTTTGAAACAATGAAGAGGAGATAGACACATTCTTATCTGTTGCTGAGTAACAACAAATTACCTCAAGACTTAGCAACTTAAAAACAACAAGCATTTAGTATTTCATGGTTGCTGCAGGCCAGGTGTCTAGGAGAAGCTTAACCGAGTGGTTCTGGCTCAGGATCTTCTCAGGCAGTTGCAGGCAAGAGGTCAGTCAGGGTTGCCATCATCTGAAGGCTCTACTGGGGCTGGAGGATTCACTTCCTGGTCAAATGGCTCACTCAAATGGCTATTGGCAGGAGGCCTCAGTTTCTTGCCATGTGGTCCTCT
Source organism: Pan troglodytes (assembly GCF_028858775.2). NCBI lineage: Eukaryota > Metazoa > Chordata > Mammalia > Primates > Hominidae > Pan > Pan troglodytes. Next base: position 70,573,835 of record NC_072398.2, read on the forward strand.
CCACAGGATTGCTTGGGTGTCCTTACAACATGGCAGCCAGCTTCACTAAGAATGAGTGTCCAAGAGAGAGCAAGATGGAAGCCACCATGTCTTCTACGACTTAACCTCAGAAGTAATACACATCACTTCTGCTATGTTCCATTCATTAGAAGCAAGTCACTCTGTCTAGCCCACACTTAAGAGGAGAGGAACTGGGTTCCTCTTGAAGGAAAGAGTATAAAAGGAGTATCAAAGAATTCGTGGGCCTAGTTTAAAACCACCACAGCACAGAACTGAATAGTGCAGTGTTCCCAAGTGTTTGGATGCTTGGTAGTCAAGGGACAGGGTCTGGGAAGTCCCCTGTGGTGGGTAGAATAATGTCCTGCAAAGATGTCCATGTTCTAACTCCCTGAGCCTGTGAATATGTTATGTTACCTGGAAAAGGAGAATTAGAGTTGCTAACTGGCTAACCTTAAAATAAAAACATTATTCTGGATTATCCAGGTGGGCTCAATATAATCACAAGGGTCCCTAAATGTGGTAGCAAGAGGCAGAAGAGTCAATGTCAGAGTGATGAGGCACAAGAAAGATCCCATGGCCACTGCTGGCCTTGAAGATGGGGAGGGACCATCAGCCAAGGAAGGCAGGTGGCCTCCAGAAGCGGGGAAAGGCCAGGAAGCAGATTTTCCCCTAGAGTGTCCAGAAGGAATGCAGTTGTGCTGGCACCTTGATTTGAGCCCAACAAGATCCATGTTAGGCCCATTTCTTGTTGTCTTAAGTCATTAAATTTGTGGTGATCTGTGACAGCAGCAATAGGGAACTAATACAGAGTTCTGCCCACCCTTCTTCTTTTCCCCATTTCTGATCCATTTCTGCTTTCATCACATGCTTATGATTATTGTACTTATTTCTACACGGTCCATATTGTTATTCTGCATGTTTGCCATCTCACCTTTAAAGCTATAAGCTCCTTGCAAACAAGGCCTACATGTGTTTTGAGTTTTGTTTTTTAAATGTTTATCTGAAGCACCAAATACATTGCTCATTAATTTGCAGCCATTAAGAACTTGACCCGGAGAAAAGGGAATCTTTGTACACTGTCGGTGGGAATGTAAATTAGTACAGCCACTATGGAGAACAGTTTGGAGGTTGTTCCTCAAAAAACTAAAAATTGAGCTACCATAGATCCAGCAGTCCCACTGCTGCGTATATACCTACAAGAAAGAAAATCAGCATATTGAAGAGATATCTGCACTCTCACATTTGTTGCATCACTGTTCACAATAGCCAAGATTCGGAGACAACCTAAGTGTCATCAACAGATGAATGAGGAAAATATCGTACACACACACAATTGAGTACTACTCAGCCATAAAAAGAATGAACTCCTGTCGTTTGCAACAATGTGGATGGAACTGGAAATCATTATGTTTAGTGAAATAAGCCGGGCACAGAAAGACAAACATCACATGTTCTCACTTATTTGTGGGATCTAAAAATGAAAACAGTGAAACTCATGGATATAGAGTAGAAGGATGGTTACCAGAGGCTGGGGAGGGTAGTCAGGGGCTTGGGGGCCGGTAGAGATGGTTAAGGGGTACAAAAATAGAAAAATTAGACCTACCATTTGATAGCACAACAGGGTGACTACAGTCAATAACTGTACATTTTCAAATAACTTAGAGCGTAACTGGATTGTTTGTAACTCAAAGATAAATGCTCGAAGGGATGGATACCCCATTCTCCATGGCATGCTTATTTCACCTTGCATACCTTTGTCAAAACATCTCATGTACCCCATAAATATATACACCTACTATGAACCCACAAAATTAACCATAATAATAAAATTTAAAAAAAAAGAACTTGGCCAATTATTTATTAGATGGTAGAAGCAGCCAGCTTAGCAAAGAGATGAAACAAGGAGGAACTGGTGTGAAATAAAATATGAAATCCCATCATTCCTCCTCCTTCAAATTGAAGCCAAAGAATCACACCCAGGGCAGGACAGTTTCTGAAACACTGTTTGCTCTGTATCTTCTTTACTCTCATTTCAAGCTGGCAGTTAAGCTTCACCTTCCCTCAGTCTGGGACTTTGGGGCAGGCACAGCGTGGCCCATAGAAGGTTAGGTGGTCACTGGCTCCTCTCCGCCTTTGTAAAGGCCTGAGGCCTCTGAAGGAATGTTCCCTTTGGGGGTGGAGGGAGGGAGAGGAAACCTTCAAGGGGGTGAGAAGGGTGGATCCCCAGAACCCGAGAAAGCTACCCAGTTCCTATGAGCAGCAGGGACCTGAGTCCTGCTTGGTGACAAGACCTCAGAGGGGTGCGGTGCAGGCAGAACTCGAGGCTGAGGGGTTCCCTGCATCACCCAAGACACCCTGGCCCCATGCACAGGTGGAAGCTGATTATGTGGAGGGAGCGGATGGGCCAGGCAGCAGGGTCTCTCCTGAGACCACACAGACTGGCGTCCGCTATCATCAGGGGCCCTCCCCATGCTATGACCTGGGACGTTTGCAGACCCAGGTGGAATGGAGGGAAGTGGTGGTTGGGAGGACCCTAAGATGACTAAGATGGAATTTCCCACCAATCCATCAGGAAGCAGGGGGAAGGGTTGGAGTCTGAAATACACTGATATAGAACCAAAAATAATCGACCTCCACACAGTCAAGTTTTGGACTGGTACTCAAAACCATGACATCCCCTTTGGCTTTGAATGAAGGTTTTTAATCTCCAATGGAGGCCTGGGGTTGGGGTGGTATTTAACAGGACAAGAAGCCCTGACTGTGCATCTTAAGGAGCTGGGAGGTGATGAATCGGAACTGCTGGTAGGTTCTGCAGCTGCGCTAGGTTGGAAACACATATTCGATGTCACCGGAGTTGAGGTACAGATAAATCAGAAGGCAGCTCCAGAAGCCAAGGGTGAAAAGGGTGCCCAGACCTGGTGTGAATATTTCCCACTGGATGGGGAGAAAGGGCAGGACCTGAGGCAAGGTCAGTTCCGCCGCTAGTGGTGCACCCTCCCCACCATGGGAGCCCCAGGCAGCAGCCTCTAGGCTGGGTGACCCAAGTCCTCCTTCCTGGTGCCACATCCTGTATGACTGAGCATGCTGGGTGGCAGCATCTGCTAACAGTCCCTACTCCTGGCACAACCTCAGGAGGGGTGTGATGTGAATGCGGCTGGGAGCACATGGCCTTGGGGACAACAAGGCACCTGATCGAGAAAAGTCACATCTTGTATGAAATCTATCTACCCCTGATTGTAGTTGTTCTCTAGAGCACACAACAAACATTTCTCCTGCAGAGGACAGAAACAGCACAAGAAAGATCAATTTCCCCTGGTCCAAGAAGGGCAGCCTGCTAGGCACCTCATCTGCCCTTGCTAAAGGGAAGGACAGAATAAGAGGGTGGAGCTGGCGGGTAGGCGCATCCAGGGTCAAGTCCTGCATGGTCACAGCTAAGGAGGCTCCACAGGCCTAGAAGGCAAGGCAGGTCAGGGAGGGCGCAGGCTCGGGCGGCACCCAGAAGTCAGCAGCGGGCGGAACTGTCCCTTCACTATGATACAGCACAAGCTCGGGGAAGTCACCAGGGAGCAGGAGCCAGGGGTCTGGCACCAGTGCTGGGCTCGGGCAGGGCTTCACTTACGCAGCAGGTCCCACAGTGATGAAGGGGATCCAGTGACCCCTGTTTTGTTTTTTGTGGTGCCATCGTCTTCTTGTGAAGAGCACAGGGTGCTCCATTGACTCCACCAGCTCCATCCATTTTCTTAGGCCTGAGCTGTGGTTCTCTGTGAGTCTTTCCCGTCAGCCTGAGTTCCTGCTGCTCCTTTGGTGCTGTTCTAAGGGGACTGGGGGAGGAGGGCCAGGGAGGGGCAGAGAGTTGGGGCGACATTTTGCAGCATGACAAGGAGATAACCAGTACACGGGTGGCCGTGGAAGGCCTTGACTCCAAGTCACAGGGGCAGTAGGAGCAAAGACAACTCCTCCAAGAGTCTGGGTGTCCTCTGAACCCCAAAGGGATCCAACAAAGGGAAGGGAGGAGACCCTTTAGGGATGAGGAGAGACGAGTGCAAGTTACACTTACAGCTTATAGTTCTTCTGTGTATTTATTAAAATGTCCATCTTCTCATCCATATCTTTCTGCATTTCCTTCAAGAGAGAATTCAGAACTAGCATCTTCATTTTGAAGGACTTTGGAAATACCTTCCTCCTGCCTCTCTGAAAACCATTCTGCATCTTACTTCCTCAAGAATCCTCGCTAGACTTGGGTGAGGTGGCTTTTGGAGTGTCCGTGACATGTACAGCTTCTCCCCTTCCTCATCCCCCTTCCCCGATGAGACGAAAGCACAGGCAGAGACATTAGGGAATTTTTCTGAAGTCTCTAGGTGAGCCAGAGGCCAGCTACTGTTTTATCTGATCTCACACTTTGGATAAAACCAATGCTTGCCTTGGTTTGATGCCTCTAAAATGATGGAACCAAGAAGACCAATCTTGTGACCCCAAAGACAATTTGACTGCAATGTTTTGACCCTTGGCATGCACCCAGATCCTGCGTATTTATGTTTGCTTCATCTTTTACCTAATTCCTGGCAAAGATGGTCAACAAAAAGTAAAATGACAGCAGTTAAAGGGATACATCACATGTATTATTCACTCAGAACAGAAAGAATAATCAAATCTTGACAAAGTTTTGATCTATAAAATGTGACCTGGGTAAATTGAATGGAAATAGTGGACATGAGAAAAATTCTAAGATGGTAGAAGCTGTAACTGACAATATTTGTCACAGAGAAAAACAGGTTTGGGTTGTCATAAAATAGAAATAAAAACAATTTATTCCAATAAAATAATTTTCATTAAAAATGAAAGATTTGGTAACAGTTTAATTGATGTACTATAGAAAACTGATCAAGAAATTACACCGTCTGCATAGAGATGATTTCATAAAATACCTTCTTGAAAAGCATTTTTAAATGTTAGTACAAATTTGAATAAAATATTTGTATTCATAGAGTCAAAATATCCTTGAAGTCAATGTCCCCTAGGTCCAAAACATCAGAGTCAAAATGTCCCATATTCTTACACGTTTCACCAACATGTACCCCTTCAAAATCATCATGTTCCAAACTGATTTCATTCTCCCAAGCTACCTCTATCTCCCCACTGTCATTGTCATCGTCACCACTTTCTTTTAATCAACCAGATTAAAATTTGGTGTCATCACGGACACTTGCCTCTCAAGACTTCAGTCTCCATATTGAATCAGTCGCCAGGAACTGTTATTTTTCCCTCAGTGCATCTTTCAGATTTATCTTTTCCTTCTTTCCCTACACCTGGTCCAGCTGTGGTGTTCCTGCTGCCAGACATCTCCACCTGCTCCCCGGGCCCCACCCAGGCCGCCTTGCAAACAAAACCTGCCGGGCTAAGCTTTTTGAAGTGCTCCTCCCAGAATGTTCTTTGATTAAGAATCTCCAGAGGCCTCTTGCTGCTCACAGAACCAAGTCCTAGCTTGTCTGCATGTATTTCAAAAGCCATCATTACCTACAGCCTTTGTGCCCATTCATTTTTTTTTCCCTCACAGTTTCCCCCAGTGGTCCCACTTCATGACTGATCCCCGTGCTGACCACCATATACAACATACTCCTCCTGCCTCCTGCCCTGCTTAAGGGGTTCCCCTGCCTGAAATCGCCTCCTTTGTGCCTTTCCATACCCAGCCTCCCCACCAACAAAACACTTACTTTGTTTGGATTTTAACAGAGAAATAATTAATGCATGCCCTTTGTAGAAAATTTGGACAGTACAGAGGGATATAAAAGTATGAATATTCTCATCCAGAAATAACTGCTATGAACCCCTTTGGTATATTTCTTTCCAGTCTTTTTTCTATATATTTACTTATTTTTTTAACCTAGCTGAGATCAGCCTATGTATATTACTTGTATCTTGCTTTTTTAGTTCTTATTATAAATATTCTTTCTAAACATTGTCTTTAATAGTTCCTAACTTTTATTACATAAATATTTCATAACTTATTTGGCCATTCCCCTACTGTTGAAAATTGAGGTCGTTTCCAAATTTTTATTATTACAAATAATCCTGTCATGAACATCTTTTTATGTATACCCATGATGGCGTTTCTGATTATTCTCATAGGTTAAATTCTTGTTTTTTTTTTTTTTTTTTTTGAGACAGAGTCTTACGTTTCGCCCAGGCTGGAGTGCAGTGGCGCGATCTCGGCTCACTGCAAGCTCCGCCTCCTGGGTTCACGCCATTCTCCTGCCTCAGCCTCCCGAGTAGCTGGGATTACAGGCGCCCGCCACCGCGCCCAGCTAATTTTTTGTATTTTTAGTAGAGACGGGGTTTCACCATGTTAACCAGGATGGTCTCGATCACCCGGCCTCGTGATTCGCCCGCCTCGGCCTCCCAAAGTGCTGGGATTACAGGCGTGAGCCACCGCGCCCGGCCTCTCATAGGTTAAATTCTAAGAAGTGAAATTGACAAATCAAGAGGTTGATTTTTTTATATCTATTGTCTAACAATGTTCCAGTTTTGTACAAATTTGCACTCTAATTAACAGTATAAGAGCATTTATGTCTTATACTGTAATTGTCATAAATTAAAATTTTGCTTGAGTGTAACAATAATTGATTGTTCATTTGCATGTATTTAATTATGAGGTCAGGCCTTTGTTAATATGTTTATTGCTTTTTAGTTATATTCTCTTCTGTGGATTGTCTGTTCACACTCGTCTATTTTCCTACTTAGTTCTTATTGATTTATGTGAACTTTATATGTTATGGATAAAAACCTTTTTTCTGTGCTTATATTTTTGGAAAAATGTTCCCCCAAACTGTTTCTTTAATTCTGTAAATGTAAGTGATTTTTCTGTCATAATTCTTTTAAAAAAATCTTACATAGTTAAATATATCAATATGTCCTTTGTAATTTCTTCCATTGTATTTATATTTAGAACTTCTATTTACATATTTACTTAACATTTCTTCTTATTGGTTTTTATTATTTAAAATCACTTCATAGACTATTTAGCTTCACAGTGTTAACTGGCTTAAGTTTTTTCTTCATATAGTCAAGCAATGTTTCTAATATTACTACCTAGTCCTTTCCTTCTGACTGACATCAAAAAATCACCTTTATCATATTGTAAATTCTATAGAGCTGTGATTCTCAACCTTGAGTATACACTGGAATCACCTGGGCAACTAAAACCCACTGGCGTCTGGACCTCATTCTAAGAGCTTCTGACTTAATCGTTATGAGGTGTAGCCTGGATGGGGAGGGCGTAGGGGAAAGGCTTTCCAGGTGATTCTAATGTGCAGCCAAGGTTAGTAACTGCGGCTAAAGTGTTTAGGACCTGGTTCTCATCCACAGGCAAGCATCTGAATCTAAATGGAGTTTTAAGCAACTCCGGCCCACCCTGGAGATTTTTATTCAGTTCCTCTGGGGAAGGGTCTAAGTAAATGGAGTTTTAAAATTCTCACAACTGATTCTCATTACATCCCAGGCAGAGAGGCTGTTGAGGCGTTATCTATCTATCCCATTTCATTCATGTGTTTGGTTATCGTTGGGCTGATTTAATAACTTTGTTTTTATCGTGAATTTTAATATCTGGTAAGGCTAATGTCCCCTTACAACTCTTGAAAAATGGGTACCTATTTGCTTTTGCCAGTTTACGCTTCTCAATCTTTCCCCTGGGAACTTGTCTAAACTACAAGGGCCCAGCACCATCTGAACATGAGCCCAGGCTCTGTTTTATTAGTGTTCCAGGTGATTCTGAAACACACCACATGTTGTCAATCACTGCTCTAGAATCTAGATCATCCTAGTAATTTTTTGAGTTAAAAAAGAATCTTACTGGGCTCTTGATGAGATTTGCATTAAGCTTCCCATGCAGTCTTCAAGGCTCAACTTGAGACTTACTTTCTCTGTAAGGACTTCGCTGCTTACTCCAACCCGCATTCATTTCTCAGGCCTCTAAGCCCCTAACTAGCAAACAACGAATTAATTATTTGGCTTGCAATGCTTTCTTGCAATGGAATGTGGGACTACTAGTAGATAATAAGCTCCTGGAGGGCAGGGTCTGCTGGTGTCTCTTCCACAGTTTCCAGTATGGTACTGGCCCATGGAAGGCACTCAAGTAATGCTTACCTTCATAATTTCCACAAATTCGTGAAGTTTATCAAAATCCTTGTCCATTAGATCCTTTATCTAACAAGGAAGAAAGGCATGGCTTGACAAAGCACAGAGCATGTTATTGAGGTTAGTTGTGGCGTCTTTCGGGCATTTTAAGCAAACGGCAGCAGCTGCTCGTCTGGCATGGACTAATAATGGCCTGTTAGAGCCACTTTCTTCTCAAGGAGTCTGTGAAGGGACTAGGGTGCAAGCACCATCAAGTCACCACCACCACCAGCCTTGGCACGGCTTAGATCTGGCTACTGCAAGGCTGCATGTGGAGCTTGGACCACAGCTTCAATTACACTTTCTTGCTTGATTATTTGCTTTTTTCCTAAGGATGCTACAGGTCGTTGGTTGGTTGTATCATAGAAATGAGAGGTTTCCTGCTTTGCAACTTGCTCAGGGTAGGTGAATAAGGAAGATGGGGTTGGTCCCTGACTTCCCCCTAAATTCAAATTCCAAATCAGCCCCTCTCACTCAGCTTCGTCACTAAGGTGACATCACCCACCCTTATCAAAGAGACACTTTAGGGAGTCCTCAGTCACTCAAAAATTGGGTTTAGGCATCAAACAAGTAAGAAGTGAATAACCTAATACTGAAGTGCTCTGGGTATTAGGACTGAGTTACATTTTTCCATGCAATTCCTGCTTTCCTTCACTATTCAAACTTAAGGATTGCATTTTTCCTGAAGCTACACTTTCCCTCCATGATATGGAAGGCCTCATCTTCTTACCTGTTTTATCTCCTCCATTTTCTCCTCGAGCTCTTCTCTCACTTCCCTGAGTTCATTCTGAGGAAATAAAATGGAGAAGAGAAGTAGGAAAGAAATATCTAGGATGGAGGGGAAACCATCAACAGGAGGAAAGGAAAGATCCTGGGACACTGTCAGAGAAAAGCTTCCAATAGGGAGGAAAGAAAAGATGTTGTTGAGACAATAGGATAGACCAGGCGCACTGGCTCACACCTGTAATCCCAGCACTTTGGGAGGCCAAGGCGGGAGGATCACTTGAAACAAGGAGTTTGAAACCAGCCTGGGCAACATAGCGAGACCCCTACCCCCATCTCAAAATTAATTAATTAACTAATGTTTTAAAAAGACTATAAGATAGTGGGACCTACAAGCATCATGTGTCTCTGCCAAAAAATGCACAGCCTGAATCTCATCATGAGGAATCCAACAGACAAAGCCAAACTGAGGGTTATCCCACAACATAAGTGATCTGTAATCTGTAAAAATGTCAACGTCCCCAGACCAGGTGCAGTGGCTCAAACCTGTAATCCCAGCACTTCGGGAGGCCAAGGCAGACAGATCAGCTGAGGTCAGGAGTTCGAAACCAATATGGTGAAACCCTGTGTCTACTAAAAATACAAAAATTAGCTGGGCGTGGTGGTGCACGCCTATAGTCCCAGATACTCGGGAGGCTGAGGCAGGAGAATTGCTTGAACTTGGGAGTTGGAGGTTGCAGTGAGCCTAGATCATGCCACTGTACTCCAGCCTGGGCGACAGAGGGAGACCTTGTCTCAAAAAATAAAATAAAAATAAATAAATGTCAGTGTACCCAAAGAAAAAGAACTGTTCTGTTCCAGATTATAGAAAAGACACCTGGTGATTCGAGGCAATGTGTGATCCTGGATCAGACCCTAGACCAGAAAACGTCTCCTTTCTGTTGTTATGAAACACATGTGTGGGACAACTGGTGAAATTAGAACAAGGGCTATAGATGAGTGTTGTCTGTGTGTTAACTTCTGGATTTTGATAATTGCACTGTGCCTATGTAAGAGGATATTCTTGTATTTAGGAAACAGGCACTGAGGATTTGGGGAAAACTTACACTCAAGTGGTTTGGAATATAGACATGCCTCCGAGTTCACGCACTCACCTTTAGGTCCTGTGTCACTCCTGCTTTGGTAAACCGCCCTTCTTGTTTAACTGCTTTGTAATCAAATGTCTGTGGATTGAAACAGGAACACAGACCTTTGGGAATGGCAGATGGGCGGTGGAAGTGCAGAGGCAGAAGAGATCCCCCTGTGTTTCTGTTCCTCCCTTAGGGCTAAGGCAAGAGGAAAGCTGGTGGCCCCACCTGTGCAGAAGGTTCCTGTATCCTCCTCCCTCTTTCAGCTCATCTTGTTCCACTCCCCTGCTGGCCCACGGGGCCTCAGCTCCTTTTGTCCCTTGAACAGCCAGGCTCATTCCCACCTTGGGCCTCAGTGCATGCTGCCTCCTCTGCCTAGAAGGCTCTTACTCTGCCTTTGCAAGGCCAGAGTCTTGTCCTTCAGCTCTCAGCTCAAAGGAAGGCCTTTCCCTACCACCCACTCTACGGCAGCCACTCAGACATGTCTCCCTGTCTTGATTCCCAGCAGAGCAGGTAACACTGCCGAATGAGTCCTTGTTCGTTTATGTATCTGATTGGTTACAGTGTGAAGTTCTATGAGAGCAAGAACTCTCAGTGCATCCCCCAGCACCTGGGACAAATCTTGGCCACTAGGATCAGCAAATGACCCCTGACTCCTGGTCACTTCCCCATGGATCTCAGGCCTGGCTGCCTGCATGGCCTCAAAAGGGCTTCTTACTTTGGTCGGCTCTGGCTTCAATTCCAGGCAAACTGCCTTGTAGTTCTTGCTCTGCAAAAAGGGGAGACTGGGATTCAGGCTGGCAGACATCAGGATTGGGGAGGAGAACATCTGGCCCTTGCACGGGAACCCTGCCCCCTGCCCCCCACAACCATGCAACCCTGCCTGTCCAACTGGCTTGAGCTCAGGCTCACAGACCCCGCAGCACCCGGATCCGATTCCTAACAACTCACATCTTGTCGTGCTGTCCTCTTCCTATGGGCGTGTGTCTGCCTATTTGGCAGGCAGCCCTCTCCCTGCTGGAGGCGCCAGCATGGAGAAAGCACTTTAGGATAACTAGAAGCAAGCCCCGGAAGTGTTGTTTCCAGAGCAAGGGCTTTGGCCATAGGCAGATTTGCACTATAATCTCAGCTGACCTCTCTACTATCTCTGTTATTTTGGGTGAGTTGCTTAGCCTCTCTGAGCCCCCATTTCCTCATCTATAAAATCGAGGTGATGATTATATTTATCTAATAAGGTTATTCTGAGCCTTAGCCCTGCTGGTTAGATGTGGGCCTGGCAGGCCTGGCATGGGCCGTGGAACCATGAGTGGTCTTGGAGTAGGGAGTGCTCCCTTGGCAGTGCTCCTCATCCCCAGAGGGAGGCAGCAGAGGCCTCTTTCCTTCCCCCCGCCAAGGCTAGGGATTAATCTCACACCCCTTCCAGACTGAGAGGCTGCTTTATGCTCAGTACAGAGAAAGAAAAACCAGAGATTCATGCGAGCATTCTCTGTATCCCCTGCCCCGACACCATCTCCATTCAGTAGGAGCTCAGAGAGGACCCACACTGTCCAGCGATGTCTCTCTTTTACCAGATGTGTTTTCTTCAATTCTGCCCTCTTGGCCGACATGATGGAGGAGGCCAGGGTGTTCTTCAACTCCCCACAACAGCCCCTGGGACCAGGCCACTGTCCTAGGCAACTTACAGGTCAAGGTGAGGGCAGGGTGACCACCCCTTTGTGTACGGAACAGCTGAGGTCACAATGCCAGGACCCACATGGTGGTCCAGAGTGTCACCACAGCTTCAGGCCTGGGGGGCTTTGGCCACTGAGATGAGGGGTTCAGGCCAGGTTTCAGAGTCCCACCAGGCCTCCCTCTTGCAACAGAAGGAAAGTCCACACTGAGGAGGATCATGGCCTGCTACGGTCGAAGTGCAAGGCACACGTCAGAAGCAGTGGCTCCTTCTGCAGCAGGACTCACCTACTGACTCAGAAGGACGTCCTCCAGGGACAGCCAGCTCCTCCTCTGAGCGCACAGCCCATGTCCTCTGCTGTGCACTCCTCACGCGAATGGACCCCACCTCGGACCGGAAGCCACCTTGGGTTGGAGGATGCCATGAAGTCTCTCTGGTTCAACGTGCATGCACCGTCTCACTTAACCTGGGTTACTCTGTATGAGGTGGGGTAGCCAGTCTCAGCAGGATGGTTTCTGATGCCTCTGACCTCACACTGCCCCTGTCCCACAACCACCCCCAGACCCCTGCCCACCTAAAAATTCTCTTTTCCTAGTTCTTCTATCATCCTGGAAGAGGGTTGGGACAAGAAGCTAAAGATAAGAAGCTTTTCGGGCAAATGAAGAATACTGAAGAAAAGGCCATTCTGCGGGTAGCCATAGTTTGTGCTAAAGTAGACAGTCAGAGGAACATGGCACCCCATGGGATAAAAAATCACTGGGGATCTGGGTTGGTGAAATTGATTTCTCTTTTCCTCTTATCACTGGTCATTCACTTCCTTCTTCCCTCTCATTTCAACTGCTAGTTGCACAGAAAAGGCCAACATGGACATCTGAGGACAGACAGCACAGGAGTACAGGAACTAATGCAAATTGCATGTGAATGACATCCCCACGCAGGCCACTACTGACCACACTTACCCTCCCGTTTCACACACCTGCTTGGGACTATCCTTCCTGGAGGCCACTGGAACTTCTGGAGTCACCTGCAGCACTTCTGATGCATTTCCTAGGTGGTGATTTCCCAGCCCTGACACTGGTGACAGCTGTGGGTCTTACTCCACCATAGCCAGAGGAGAATGTGTCTGCCACTGCATCAGCGGAAGGAGAGGGAGTTGGGGGTGGTCACCAGCTTCCCAGGCCTCACTTTCCCCACTTATAAATGAGGGGCTGGAACTTTTCAGTTTCCTTGGACCTTTTAATTCAGCCCTCTCAGATCTGATGGCCTGGTGGTAGGAATGCCCTTCCTCTAAGGGAATTACAGTGAAAATGACTGACTCCATCTCAACATCCACCAGCCCCGTGAAAATGTGCCCCACCTCCTTCTGCTAATTTTGGCTTGGGGGCCTCCTGGACCTGCAGCAGAGCTTCCCTTGCTTGGCTGAGCAGTTGTTAAATGAGCTGCCTTCTAGCCAAGCATAGCACATGAGCCCACTGGCCTATCTATTAGGAAAGAAGGTCTAAGAGAAATCAGGGTCTCAATGCAAAGCCGCATTATAAAGTAAAAAATTGTCTATGTATATATACACAAGTACACATGGTATTATCACTTGGGCAGAATTTTAACTACAGAGCCACAGCTCTGGGCTTGTGCCTTCTCACAGCGTTTACTATTCATGTTCTCAAACATTGTACACCATTGTTTTATCGATGTATTCTGGCGGGGCTGGGGGAATCCATGTGGCGAACCTGAATAATGATTATTTATTTATGAAGAGACAGGATCTTGCTCTTTCTCCCAGGCTGGAGTGCAGTGGTATGATCATGGATCATTGCAGTCTCAAACTCCTGGACTCAAGCAATTCTCCTGCCTCAGCATCCTGTGTAGCTGGGACCACAGGCATGCGCCACCCCACTCCCAGCTAATTTTTAAAATTTTTTTTGTGGAGACAAGGTCTCACTATGTTGCCCAGGCTGATCTCCAACTCCTGAGCTCAAGGGATCCTCCCACCTCGGCCTCCCAGAGTGCTAGGATTGCAAGCATGAGCCACCATGCCCAGTCTGAATAATGACTCTCATATTCTTTTAAGAAGGTTTTGCACCTGCAAGAGAAACGAGGTTGAAGCAGTGTTTCAGTGTTGGTATTGCTGTGGTGTGACTTTGTTCTAGGTAAGCCATAGGACGTTCTTACTTGAAGAATGCCAGACACGCTTTTCCTAATCCCCCTTCAGAGCAAAACCCATCTGTACCAGGGCAAGCAGCATAGAGCCCACTGCTGCTCCATCGGAGTTTGGGGGAAAAGGAATATTCACAACAGACAGAAAGAAGCAGCCACCTGTCTCTGTTCTCCAAGTTGATATCATTTGGGTTTCATTTTCTTTACAAGGGTCCTGCTTTTTTTTTCAGTTTTAAGGATACAGTGTTGTGAGGGGAGGCTGGGGTCGGGGGGAATTTTAAAATGGTCTTAAGCCTCTGAGTTTGGCATTTTGTGATTCTGGGTCTGGCCCATGATGAGGTCCAGGCTCAGCCACTCCCCGCGTCAAGGCCCAGAGAACATGAAGAGAACATCATGTGTGCTGAGGGGCCTATTCGACCACTGGGGGCCCAATGTTCTAAAGTCCTTTGATTAGGGTGGAACATTTCACAAAGACCCAGAATCCCACAGGCTTTGCTGTCCAGTCAAACTCAAACAGACACGGCTCAATACATGTGACCCAGACGACTCACACTTAGGATGCTCTGGCTGTTTACATCCCAAAAGGCTGCAGTATCTGGGTGGCTGCCCTCAGCCAGAGACGATCTCTGGCTCGCAGCCCCAAGAGAACCTCTTACATGACATTTTTAGAGATCTCATATGATTGATTCCTGTGTCATCCTACTTGACTGATTTATAGACACCTTAGAAAGCTTTACTCCGAGCAGAGTAGAGATAGCTTTTATCATTGGCACACTGATTACTATGCAATTTCTGATCATTTTTATCATAGTGTATCAGACCTTGGCTAGAATCATAATCCTATTATGTTGTTTCTTTGGAAAATTTATATCCAGTTTTTATCATATGAACTTCCTGGTACCTCTATTTCAGCAACAAAACATAACAGTCTGAACAGATCATTGTAAATCTCTGGCTATTTCAATACAGCCAATGACAAGTGAAAAGTCTGAGCAAATGTATTGTGGAAGGATCTTCTCTGTAAGTTCACCATGACAGGCACATGCTTGCCAGGGCCTTCCGAGACCCAGGGGAACCCGCTACTCTTCCCACAACCAACCATCACAGGGCACCTGCCACGTGAGATAAAGCCAACACCGCCAGCCAGCAGAGGCTCTCCCTGCTCCTGCCAAACAGGGCTCCTGAGGCCTCCTTACTTAGCCAGTTCCCTTTACCCTCTTTGGATGGAACCCAAATAGAGTACAGTGATGATTTCATGCCTGTCTCTCTCAGCTTCCCTGCCAGAAGGTGCTCTGCAGTTGAAATTCCCTCCCCTAATAGCCTCCTCTCCACCTCTGACAGCTTCAAATTCCCATCCATCACTGAAACAATCAAACTGAGTGGCATAGTAGCCTCTTGGGGCTGGCCTTGTTGGGGGACTATGCTTCACACAGGGTCCATGGAGAGTGGAACGTCTCAGATGGGAGGGTTTCTTGGGTTAGTCCTGGGAATAGCCCTCGTCTCTCCCACTCACATTCCTTTGGCTGGAATATAATCACAAGGCCATATCTCACTGCAAAAGAGGCTGGGAAATATGGCCAGGTTTCTCCCAAGAATAAGAGGAGACAGGCTTATGGGGCAGGCAGCTAATCTCTGCTATACTTTCCTGACACATTTCATCTTCCTTATTCTACTCTAACAAGTCTCCTCATAAGAAAACTTGATTTCGAGTTCTTCCACTCTTAGGGTAAAAGGGAGGTAGCTTACAAGGTCCAAAATCCATGAAGTCAGTAGCTGGGTGTGGTGGTGCACGCCTGTGGTCCCAGCTACTTTAGAGGCTGAGGTGGAAGGATTGCTTGAGCCCAGGACGCCAAGGCTGCAGTGAGCTAGGATCACACCACTGCACTCCAGTCTCGGCAACAGAATGAGACCCTGTCTAATTAAAAAACAAAAAACAAAAAAGAAGAGGAAACCTACACTGGACACTCAAACAGAATGAAATCTCCTAGCAAATGTGAACTGGAAGAGTTAGGATTAGGGTTAGGGACTCACCTCTGTGTCACCTGAATGGCCAGTGGGCTGGAGCATTGAGACAGAGACTGGAATAATGATCTGGTTTGTCCAGGGCTTTCCCGTGCAATAGTTCCAGTCTATCCCAGTCCCAGTCTAACCCAGTCTCATTCTGTGGAAGGCCCTGCAAACCTCCCTCCCCACCACAGGCTTCTGCCCTTCTACAGCACAGAATGTGGGTCTGGTCTACACTTCTCTTGCTGTTCTAAGCCCTCTTGAGTAGCACTGGGGCCCAACCAAGTTGCCTCAGCTTTGCCAGCCCCTTCCTGAGGGGTGGGCCCTGCTGCTGTCCTCTTGGCTGAGAATCCGTAACCTTCTTCAGCTGAACCTTTGTGTCCAGCCCCATGAAGCCACCTGAACTTGATTCCTGCCTGGAGATGCCAAATGCTAGGCCCCACCCACCGAATATGGCAATGACTCAGATTGAGCCAAGTTTTTCAGAACCCGGAGATACTGACTGCTGGTTGGCATCCAGTGGGGTCAGCCTGGCCATTGACTCTTTTACATCTGGTTTACCTCCTTCCCTTGAACGTTCTGCCCCCGAGGTCATTAGGACCTCAGAGCTGAGTCCATGTGAACATTGGCCCAGAAAGTTTGAATCTTCTTCTCTTGGTAGGGGTTTGGGCCTGGGCTGGAGACAGAGCATTTCTCTCTCTCTCTCTTTTTTTTTCCTTTTTTTAATTTAAGACAGAGTTTCACTCTTTTCACCCAGGCTGGAGTGCAGTGGCATGATCTCAACTCACTGCAACTTCCACCTGCCAGGTTCAAGCTATTCTCCTGCCTCAGCCTCCCAAGTAGCTAGGATTACAGGACCCCATCACTATGCCTGGTTAATTTTTTTTTGTATTTTTAGTAGAGACGGGGTTTTACCCTGTTGGCCAAGCTGGTCTCGAACTCCTGACCTCAGGTGATCCGCCCACCTTGGCCTCCCAAAGTGCTGGGATTATAGGCATGAGCCACTGCGCCTGGCCTAGAGCATCTCTTACCTGGGGCTGTGGGGTGGTGATAAAAGTGAGGGAACTTGTAAAGCCAAGAGTCACGTAGACAGCTGAGGTCAATGTGCTCAAGAAAACTGGTTAAGTGGGTCTCCAAACAGAGAAGCCAAAGGCCTCCTGAGAGCTCTGGTGGAGAGACCCACGGGAGATGAGAGAAGCGAGGGAACTGATGCTAGCATAGACATGGCCGGCCTGGGAGGTTCTCCTGGGTGACTGAGTGGTGAGTAGGGAGTATCTGGGTGCATTTAAAGACTAAGAATTAGGCAGTTTCCAAGGTGGTTTGCTCCTTTCTTCTTGTTACATCACTGAGCCCTATGCAGGGCTGTGGATTTTTTCTCTTGTTGGCAAAGAGCATTGGTAGAACGCTCATAAACAGGCTGTGTGGTTTTCTAGAACTTGAATTCAATGGATTCTATTTTCCTCTCGCATTTAATGCCAAAATATTTTTCTTCTCTAGTTTAGGTTTAACAAAGTTAAACAATATACATCCAGATCCACGTTGATATGCTGGACATAAAATTGGGTTGTGTTTAGCTCTGAGTCACGCCCTGAAGAAACCCCTGCGAGGCATCCTGTTTGCCTCTGTGAGTGGAGCGAGGGAGCCAGCTCCCTGAATCAGCCCATCTCCGAGGTGGCTCCAAACATTGTTGCTGGAAGCTTAGAGTCCAGCCTTATTCTCTAGTCCTTCCAACAATTAAACCAGCTGAATGTGGATTCTCTTTGCAACTGAGAACCTAACTGACAGAGCTGGCCGCATGTTCCTGGTCATTGTAGATCTTTGGGGATGCCCAGGTGTGCAGAGGTAACTCCTGGTTGGTGACCCATGAGGACACTTCCTATGCAAACATCAAGGATGTCTACTTCGTGCCATGTCGTGAATTCTCAGGGTAGGTAATTTCGACTCGTGGCCATGAGCAAAAGGAAGCCTGATGTGTTTCTGTTTAAGCCTCTCATGATTTTTTTCCACAAATGCTCTCACTTGGCTGGTTTTCTGCAGCCAAACATCAGACCTTTTACTGCACCCAGACACCTGGGACAGCCTTTTCCTCACAGAGGGTTGAGATATCCTTATCTTATCTGCTCACCCAGCATGCACTTTCACCAGCAGCCCTGCTTGTGCAGTGAGCAGCCAACAGAAGCCTGCTTCCTGACGCTTCCGGCTCCTCCCTACATGGGACTCTGAGGTGTTCTTGAGCCACGTGACAAACCAACACTTCAAGATGAACCCTCTGGGGCCCTGGACTCTGACTTAAAGCTGAGGAAGAGGCATAAGTGACATTACTCTTCTGGGTGGCAACATGTGTGAAAATTGCCCTCTAGGGAAAGACAACTTGGATTGAATCAAACGCTAGAGCAAGCTGCACTCATTTGCCAAATCCCCTAAACACACATGTGAATTTATTTGTATCTAATTATTGATTAAACCCCATTGATCCCCTTCTTGTGCCCTCATCCCTCGAAAGACCATGATGATCATCCAGAGAAACCCAGCCAGAGAAACACGGATCCTGGGGCCTGCCTGGCTCTCAGCCCCACAGCTCGCTGGCAGGCCCAGGCTCCGGGCCAGGCTGGCTCTTAGCAAGCAGCTCTAGTTCAACATGGAGGTGACACCACACCCATTCCCGTGTTCATTCAGCACAGGCTTCCTGAGCATCTACCATGCGTCAAGCACTCTGCAAGGCACCAAAGGCACACAGGTAATTAAGACATGGTGCTGGCTCCTGGGAACTCACCATCCATGAGGCTCACAGAGGCATCATTTGACCATTTTAGCACAAGATGGTAAGTGTGATGCTTGCGGTAGGCTCAGGGAACTGAGGGAGCCCAGAGGAGGAGCACAACCCAGCTACTGGGGCTGGGTCTCTGCCATGTTCATCTGGACCTCATTCCTGGCCTGGTGAGCTTCCCAATACCCCAGCTCCCCAAAATCCTAACTCCTCTGAATCCTAGCTCCTCTGAATCCTAGCTCCCCTGAATCCTAACTCCCCTGAATCCTAGCTCCCCTGAATCCTAGCTCCCCTGAATCCTAGCTCCCCTGAATCCTAGCTCCTCTGAATCCTAGCTCCTCTGAATCCTAGCTCCTCTGAATCCTAGCTCCCCTGAATCCTAACTCCCCTGAATCCTAGCTCCTCTGAATCCTAGCTCCCCTGAATCCTAGCTCCCCTGAATCCTAGCTCCCCTGAATCCTAGCTCCCCTGAATCCTAGCTCCCCTGAATCCTAGCTCCCCTGAATCCTAGCTCCCCTGAATCCTAGCTCCTCTGAATCCTAGCTCCTCTGAATCCTAGCTCCTCTGAATCCTAGCTCCCCTGAATCCTAGCTCCCCTAAATCCTAGCTCCTCTGAATCCTAGCTCCTCTGAATCCTAGCTCCTCTGAATCCTAGCTCCTCTGAATCCTAGCTTCTCTGAATCCACTGCAGGAGCCAGGCAGGGCCACTGAATGCCAGGCTTTGCCAGTCCCATTGCCTGCCTGAGCCTCTGAAGACGGCACACCCCCTCCGCTCATCATGGGGAGCTCCTGTCCATGCTGGGCCCTGGGGGGGCAGTGTGCCCCTGTCATATCAAATGGCTCTTTCTTCTAGCAGAGACCATGCTCACCTGTCCCAGCAGGCGTGCTGCATACCAAATCAGCCCTCTGTCTGCTCCACTGGCCCAAGAGCACCTTTGCCTGGCCTTGTCACTGCACACAGCAGTTTGGACTGGACGGAAATCTACACATCCTCTAAGACTGTTGAACAACAAGGTGTTCTCTGAGCTGTGTGTGTCAGACTGACATTTCACCACATGGGGGTCTGGGCAGCTAACATATTCTTGTTTTTGGAGGTCCTATCATTCCTGCCTCAGGAAATGATGGGCTATTCATAAACGCAGCAGCCCTTGGGTTCTGAGTATTGTCTCCTTCAGCTGTCAGTGCTCAGAGAATAAGAAAAATGGGAGCCGGCCAGGCACAGTGGGTCACACCTGTAATCCCAGCACTTTGGGAGGCCGAGGCGGGTGGATCACCTGAGGTCAGGAGTTTGAGACCAGCCTGGCCAACATGGCAAAACCCCATCTCTACTAAAAATACAAAAATTAGCTTGGCATGGAGGCATGCACCTGTAATCCAGCTACTCAGGAGGCTGAGGCAGGAGAATTGCCTGAATCCAGGAGGCGGAGGTCGCAGTAAGCTGAGATTGCACCACTACACTCCAGCCTTGGCAACAGAGTGAGACTCTGTCTCAAAAACAAAAAAACAAACAAAAAAAGAAAATGGGAGCCACAGAAGTCCACAGGAAGGACACTGTGAAGTGCTGGCCTGGTGTCCATGAGACTCCTCTCACTGATGCAATAACCTTACCTGGCCTTCATCCTGCTGTTCCTCTGGACATCCCACCCTTCCTCCCACTTGACCCGTCACTTCATCTCCTGAGCAGAGCCCATCTCCTCCCTCAGCTGTGGCGCTTACGGCCCAGCCTCAGGGTAGCTGACCACTGGGTGGACTGCAGGACCTTCCTCTCTTGACCTTCCTTCTCAGGCAGTTCCAGCAGGAGCTCTGGGGCTCTCAGGCCCCTCCACTCAGATCCTGTCCCCTGGCTGTGGGGATGCCAGCTCCTCCCTTCCTCCCTTTGTCCCTGTTGGAGACCTGCAGTTCACCCAGCCCCATGGCTCCTGATACCAAGGCAAAGTCTCCCAGAAGGACATTTCTCTCTCTCGGCTCAGTGATAGGAATGGGAAAGGGCACATTCTAAAGCCCCCACCTCCTCCTGCTCTCATTCATGGTGTTTTCTCCCCTGGCACCTGGCTAATATAAGGGTATTTGTCCAAACCCCACCCCGCCACCAGCCCCTTTTTCCAGGATGGAATATCCCGTTTTTCAGATTCCCTTGAGCAGTCCTCAGCCACAGCTGCACCTGCCACAGCCCCTCCTGAGCTCACTGTCAGACATCCTCTCAAGAGTGCAAACCCCAGCTCCATGTATGGCCCCTCCTGGGGAAGCCCCTGGCCCCGCCTCTGCAGCCTCCTGCCGCTCCTCAGCCCGTTTCCACAGCTTGGTTCATGCTAAATGGGAGAGCAGCTTAGGGGCCGGGGACACATGGCACCATTTCCTCATGGAAGTGTGGATGGCTCAGGCTTAAAGAGATGTTGATCTGTCCCATTGCTAAAGAGCAACTGATGAGGAGCTTGGGGCCTGCATCCTCTGTTTCAATGTGTTTCAGTGGCCCTGCCAGTCTTCTTCCTTGTGGGTCCTTAGAGTCAATGGTTTGCCTGCTGGGATACAGGGAACCACTGTCACAAACCAGGTAGTGGCTTGAGCAAGCATTTTTTGTGTGTGTGTGCGTGTGTGTGTGTGTGTGTATGTGTGTGTTTCTTGGAGACGGAGTCTCGCTCTGTCACCCAGGTGGAGTGTGGTGACATGATTTCAGCTCACTGCAGCCTCTGCCTCCCGGGTTCAAGCAATTCTCCTGCCCTAGCCTCCCGACTAGCTGGGACTACAGGTGCACGCTGCTATGCCTGGCTAGTTTTTTGTATTTTAGTAGAGACGGGGTTTCACCGTGTTGCCTAGGCTGGTCTCGAACTCCTGAGCTCAGGCAATCTGCCTACCTCGGCCTCCCAAAGTGCTGAGATTACAGGCGTGAGCCACCACACCCGGCCTTGTGTGTGTTTATTTAGCCCACATGACTATCCTAAGAAATAAACACTGCTGCTATTCCCATTTTGCAGGTGAGAAAACTGTTTAACTCAGAAGTTAACTTTTCTGAAGTCACAGCTAAATGGGGGAGCCATGGCTACACAGCCAGCACATTTGACCTGCACCCCAGACTCTTCCCCGAGGGGCATACACCCTCCACCTTCCTTGCTTGGGGAGTAGAGGGGTGGACTGTGTTGACCGCTGCACCCCGTGACAGCATTTCCCACTTGACATTTGTAAAATTGTGGTTTAAAAAAATGAGTAAATAGACATGATCCCTGCTTTCCCAGGCCATGCCCCGATGCAGGAGGGTCATCTGCATAGTGTGGATGGAGGGACTCCATCCTTTCCCCCGATAATTCAGTTGGCCTGAGGCGGGTCCTGGAATAGCAGCCTTGGGAAATGAGCCTGGGCTGTAACATCACACAGCCCTGCTCTAAACTCCAGGTCCTTGCCATACCAGTTACATGGCCTTGGGCAGGTTTCTTAACCTCTCTGAACTTGTTTCCTCATTTGTAAAATGGGATATTATACAGTACCTACCTCATAGGGTTTTAACATTTTATTTCTAAGAATTAAATAAGGCAAAGCATGTGAAGGGTGTGACACATGCACCTTGTGAACCGTAACTGCCCCCAAAGGCCTCTAGTTCTTGGGGACGATACCCTCCAGTCCTTACTCCTGTCCCAGGATCTCTCAGGGTAGGATGCTCCACTTAGCAGAGATACCAGTGCTTCCCTTTTTCAATGGCTCCACTCCCACCCCCCAGGGCTCTGGACCCAGTTCAGAAGTATGTTGGGGTGGGAGTTGGGGGTGGAGGAGGCTTTAGGGACAGGTGCTCATGTGGCGGTCCCTGCACTGTCCCTGAAGCCAGCTTTTTCAGAGGCACCCATCACATGTGGTGTGTACCCAACCCACTCCCTCCTTCCCCCTTCCATGAATACTTGAAATAAATAAAATATTAAGAGGAAATTAATCATGTATCTACCAAGCTATTGGTATGAAATACTTGCTGAAGAAAATTATATGAAGCAGAACAGAAAAGACCAAAACAGTTATATAAAACAAAAGGAATTTAGTAATTTGAAAGGTAAGAGGATCAAAATCAGAGATAATATACATATTAGGTTAATGGGAAGAAAAATAGTCAAATTAGGTACATAGTATTAACTCAATATTTAGTTGTAAAGGAATCAAGTAGAATTGTTTCTATTTAAGACTAGCTATTAAAACAGCACTTAAACAGGGGGAAGGGGGTGGAATAAATGAAAGATACAAGCAGCAGTAGCTTAGAATGCAAGGGTTCACCCTCCCTCTCCCCCACCAGCAAAAAGGGCTCTTCAGGTTGAAGGAAGCCAGTCTGGCTGCCCAGTACTGAGTGTTTGCCCCTAGGGGGCGCCCAAGAACAGAGGCTCTCGCCAAGGGATCCAAGTGTTCCAGAAATACCCCAGTGACCTGCCCCAGCTGCTCCCCTGCTTTCCCTGCCAGCATAGGGATTTAGAGCAGAACTTTTCCCTTGGGCAGAAATGGCCCCACGAGGCACAGGCGACTTCACAGGTCATGTCCAAACCCACACAATCATCAGCAGTAAATCATTTTTATCCAACCATTCATTCAGTCAACATATACCGACTGCCCCTCCTTGCCAGGCATGGCAACCCACACTTACAACAGAGGATGTGGAAACAGATTTAGGTTACAAGCCGAATAAACAGTTCAGAGCAGGGAGCAGGAATAAAGGGAACAAGCTCCTCACCGCAGACACCCTACCTTTCAGGGTGGGCAGGTGTTCCTAAGAGCTGCCCCTCCATCCAATGGGACATGGCCTGTGGCTCTGCAGTGTCCACAAAATGAACAAAGTGCAGCCGAGCTTGAGGTCCTGCGGTCCTTGAGGATGATCTCAACCAACGCAGCTGATGGAGCCTTCCGAGGACACAGGTGCTGTCCCCGTACTGCCCTCAGAGCACAGCCCTGGTCTCCAGTTCACAGCGCCTCCCACAGGGAGAGGAGAAAACCTTCCTTTCTCTGAAGAAATGGAAGGAAGGCTAGTCGAGCCTCTTCTATGGGTCTGGGATGAGGTTGAGTGCTTTATAGACACGAGGCAGGATAAGCTTGTTAGGTAGTAATTTGTGTTTTTTCCCCAGAGCCCTAGGCGGGAGTAGGACCTCAGAGAGGAGCAGCCATGTGGGGGTCCCAGATTCTCAGAACATCCTCCGTCACTGGGGTGGCTCATCCATGGCAGAGCTGGCTGACCTCAAGTCACCCTAAGGACTGGAAACGGGTGTCTCAGTGGTGAGCAGTGCAGACAGGCCCAAGGCAAGACCCAGTCTCTTGTTCTTTCTCTACAGCCTGTGAGTATGTGTGCAAGAGAGTGTGTGTTGGGGGAACAGCCCTGAAAAAAGAGGGGCTCTAATTTCTTCCTTGCTTGGCAGGGCGAGCGCTCAGAGTGAAAGCTAAGTTGCTTTACTTGTTATGAAGGTAGCAGAATAACTGGGATTATCATACATTGGGGTAGGAGTAGAAAATGAGACACCCACTCTAGAAAAGAAAGTGTTTCCTGCACACTGGAATTTGTAAAGTGCATCATATTCATGACAAGGAATCCTCATGATACCATAATGCCATTGTCAAATAGCTATGTTGACTCTCATCTTGTAGATGAAGAATCAAGGCTCAGAGAAAATCTCTCAAGCTGGCCGCAGGGCTGTTTCCACTGTGCCTGCTCCGATGGTTGGCAGGGGTACTGCGGCCACGGCACACAACTTTAGCAAAAGCACTGTGGGAAACGCAGCTCCCACGTTGGGAATGCAGATCTGGTGGTTCTGGGAGAAAAGGTGTGGATTGTAGGAAAGTGAAAGTTGTCTGTCTATAAAGAAGGGTTCTTTAAGCCTGGGTAAAAATGGCCTTCCCATGTTTGGGGATAGGAAAAGAGTGGCTGGGAGTTTCCCTGAACCATTTGGCTTCCTGTAGCTCATGCAAACCAAGTGTTTGTTCCTGGGCCGCTTAGGAAGCCTGCTCCTCCCTCACTCTTGGTTCCTTTGACCCTTGCCTAGATTTCCTGGCACAGCCACCAATGTAACTCACACACTGGGCGCCAAGGCTGTCCTCCCCCGCCCTCACCATCGGCCCTCTGTGTCTTGTTCAAGCCATCTCCTTCATTCATGTATTTAAGGTCTCTATGTACCAGGCAGAGCACTGCGTAGAAGCTGCAATCTAAAGAGAATAATAATAGCAAATGCTACTGTATTAGTCAGGGTTCTCTAGAGGGACAGAACTAACAGGATAGATGTATATATAAAGGGGAGTTTATTTTATTTATTTATTTTCGAGACGGAGTCTCGCTCTGACCCCCAGGCTGGAGTGCAGAGGCGCGATCTCGGCTCACTGCAAGCTCCGCCTCCCAGGTTCACGCCATTCTCCTGCCTCAGCCTCCTGAGTAGCTGGAACTACAGGCGCCTGCCACCACACCCGGCTAATTTTTTGTATTTTTAGTAGAGACGGGGTTTCACTGTGTTAGCCAGGATGGTCTCGATCTCCTGACCCTGTGATCTGCCCATCTCGGCCTCCCAAAGTGCTGGGATTACAGGCGTGAGCCACCACGCCCAGCATAAAGGGGAGTTTATTACGGAGTATTGACTCACACGATCACAAGGTGAAGTCCAACAATAGGCCATCTGCAAGCTGAGGAAAAAGGAGGCCAGTCCAAATCCCAAAGCTGAAGAACTCGGAGTCCGATGTTCAAGGGGAGGAAGCATCGAGCACGGGAGAGCGATCTATGTTGAGGCCAAGCCAGTCTAGTTTTTCCGTGTTCTTCTGCCTGCTTTTATTCTGGCCGCGCTGGCAGCTGATTAGATTCTGCCTACCCAGATTGAGGGTGTGTCTGCCTTTCCCAGTTCAGCTGACTCAAATGTTAATCTCCTCTGGCAACACCCTCACAGACACACCCAGGATCAATACTTTGTATCCTTCAATCCAATCAAGTCGACACTCGATATTAACCATCACAGCTACTAATGATAACCATAATGCTTGCCATTTATTGAAAGGTTTTGTTGGGCTTGTGAAAGGCGAGTGCTTTGTGACTTTGGCACAGTCCCTGCTCTCAAGGAGCTCACAGTCAGGAAGGCACGTGGAATTTCAGCCTGGAGTTCCAAGTGCTGCCCTCAGGGAGTGCTGGGCCTGAGCTGGGGTGAGGCTGCAGGGCCCTTCCAGGAGAGACTTGAGGGAGACGCCTGGGGGAGTGGCCAAATGAAAAGGTGGCTGGCAGGGCAGCATCTTCCAGGTCAGGATTGTCAGGTTCTCTTCTGTCCCCAGAGACTGGTCCTGGGAGGCCCTGACACAAGCAGGACCTGCTTCTGGGAGGAAGTTATCCGAGGCCATTGCTGCACGAGAGAATACTGTGGCAGGACATTTTTGTGGCTGCATTAACAAATTTCCCCCTCTTTCTCTTTTGCCCATTCAGAGGGGCCGATTGCCCTTCCATCAGGGAAGGGTGAGAAGGGGTGGGGGGTAGGAAAAAAGAGAGCCTTCCAGACTGTGTTCCTGAAAGTCTTCGCCCTTAGGCCAACAGAGAGGGCTCTGGGCCTAAACAGCATGTTTGATGTTATGGAGAGAGAGAGAGAACACAAGCAAGCTGTTTTTGGTTCCCCAGAGAAAGTGCCTAGGCCTCCAGTCCTGCACTTTATTTTTGTTTTACTTGTTTATTTATTTATTTATTTATTTTAGAGACAGGGTCTCGCCCTGTCTCCCAGGCTGGAGTACAGTGGTACAATCACAACTCACTGCAGCCTTAACCTCCCATGCTCAAGCAATCCTCCTGTCTCAGCCTACTGAGTAGCTGGGACTACAGACATGCACCACCAAGCCTGGTTAATTTTTAATTTTTGTGGAGATGGAGTCTCACTATGTTGCCTAGGCTGGTCTCAAATTCCTGGGCACAAACAACCCTCCTACCTCGGTTTCTCAAAGTCCTGGGGCTATAGGTGCATGCCACTGTGCCCAGCCCAGTCCTGTGCTTAATTTTGAAGCCAGAGCCTAGACTGGGCCTGGGGGTCTCTGACCGTGCGGAAGCAGAACTTGTCGGGGCCATCACCTCCCAACCTCATGCTTTTCAGTGTATTCACTGAAAAGCTTTTAGTATTCAACCTAAGCTTGAATACTGTCTCACCTCTGCCTGCAGTGTAGTCCTGAGCATGCTGTTTCACTTCTCTGAGCCACAGTTTCTCCCCTGTGAGCCAGTGAAAATGACAGCCCTCTCCCTCATGTCATGTGGTTGCTGTGAGGAGGGGTAGGGGGTGAGTCTAGCAAAGCCTGCCTGGTCCACAATTTCCAGCTCCTTCTCCCTCCTCACCCCCTTCTTCCCCATCCTTCCTTTCTGCCCCTTGCTCCTCTGACCCTGAGGACCCAAGGGGTCTAGCCTCACCCTGCCCTCTGCTACCCTACTCTCTTTCTCCCCCAGCAGCCAGCCCCAAGGATGGGTTCCTTCCCTCCCCGATCTGCTTATTAATTACCAGATCCATGTTGCCTTACTCCTAAGTTGCAGGAGGACCTCTGAAGATGCTCTGAAAAATCAACTTGCAAAAGGCAGATTAATTGGAGGAAAGTCATACAAATTTATTAAACATGTGTCCCCGGGAGCCTTCAGAATGAAGACCCAATGATAGAGGGAGAAATTGTTCATTTTTATGCTTAGGTTCAACAAAGTGTGGGCAGCTGTGCAGAAATATGATTGGACAAAAGGTTCTGATCTAATGTGAATAGACTGAGTGGGGAAACCCAGCCAGGCCTGTGGGTCTGGATTCTTCTTGGCCCCTCTGAGCATGAAGTCCTTCCTTCTGGGCGTGGAGCAGGGCCCTCTCTGGAATGGGGGGTCTCATGACCTACAGTCAAACGATGATCCCTTCAGATCATTTCTTTACAGCCAGTTTCTACACAGCCAGGCAAGGGCAAGTTAGAGTAATATTTTTAGGTTTTATGGCTGGCTTTGGCGAAAAGGGGTTCTAGTTCCTATGGCTGGCCTTGGGGAGAGTGGGGCTGAGAGACAGGAAGGCAGGAGAAGGTAAGAGAAAAACTTGTGCTTCTGGGGCCTTCATTTTGGGACACTGTTTTCTGAACCCCCACACAGGGATCTCTTCCGCATCCTCCAGGCTGCATCTCCAGCACCTCACACCCTGCTGGCAGCAACAGACACTGGATAAGTATTTGTTTAGTAAAATCCAGCAGTTTGTGTAGCAAAGAGGAAGAGAGTAAACAGCAAGGAATAAAAGGCCAGAAGGTCAGATGCAGCCTCTTCTACAGTCCCCGCCAGCTCCGGGGTCTTGTCCCGTGCCGAGCCAGCACCCAGCGATCGCCCAGCCAGTGCCCAGCCATGCTGCCCCGGGCGCTGCTGCTCTCCTTCTGCGCAGCAGGTGAGGCCCCCCAACCTGGAGGAGGGTGCCTGGCTCCATGCTCCCCCGGGCTAGAGGCTGAGGGAAGGGGGCACACCCCTGAAGTTCCCAGATTTCCAGGTTGGAGGGAGGCAAGGTGGAAAGAAATGAATGCTTTTCAACCCTCAGAACAGGGTTGGGAAGGGAGCTTCGCCCTCATCGCCCCTAACCAGACAGTACTCAGCCAGCGTCCAGAAGGCAGCAGTCAGAAACAGTGCGGCTCCAGCAGCTTTCTTTCTAGCAGGGCTAAGACATTCCTCAAAGAGACGGCTGTGCAGGTCACTTCAGAAGCATGTGCAATGCAGGGAAGGACATCACCGGGGTGCGGACAGGGACGGGCGTTGTGGGGGTCTGTGGACCAGGGGGCGGCAAGGGTTCTCGGAGAAAGGGAGCCGTGGGTGAGCCTGAGGGGGAGAAGGAGCCACCAAGAAAGCCAGGAAAAGCCCTGGCTTGGAGGGTGGCAGCTGCTGATGCAGGTGGGAGGGGAGGGCGCAGGGCCCCATGGCTGCGACCCACGTGATGGTGGGTGGTCAGGTCTTAGGCCCTCTGGCTGCAGAGTGGGGGCGTGTGGGGACTGCCGAGGGTAGAGGGGTCTTGGGCCCAGGTGTCGGCAGGCAAGCAGAGAAGGGCTAAGTTCAAGGCCATGGAACTGACTAGAGGCTCCTGGGTGGGGCTGGAGAGGCCGGCGGGAGGGGCGCCCTGCATGGGGCTGGGGGGCCAGGGGTGGACACCGTCCTAAAATCAATTATGCGGGCCACAGCCAGTCATTAAAAAAAATAAGCAGAATGCTTTTCTCAGTGACAGGAAGCATCCTCCCCTACGGTGGGTGTGAGGAGCTTGTGCTCCTTGGCAAGTGCCTCCTCAGCCCTGGCCCCTGGCTTCCATGCCACGGCCTGTGCCCAGCTCTCCAGTCTCATTCTCCTCTCCTGGGTCATTTAGCTTGAAGGGTTCCTTGTGGCCCAGACCCCCAAGGTCCCAGCACCAAGCCCTTCATTCTTCTCTGCCTCCCTCCATAGGCAGGGCCTGGGCAGACAGAGCAGCCCTGGACCAACCGCATTTACTGGGACCAAGAGGGTGGAGTCAAGGAAGGAAGGAACACAGATCTTGGGGCTTGGGGTGGCTTCCTGGGAGACATTTGATTTGCTCATTAGTTCCTCCCTCTCTTTCCTTCCTCCCTCCCTCCCTTCCTTCCTTCTTTCCTTCCTTCCTTCCCTTCTCTTCCTTCCTTTTCAATACATTGAGCCCTTGTGATGTGGCTGGCATTGCGCTGGGCCCTGGGAATATAATGAATGAGGCTCGTTCTTTGCTCCTAAGTTGCCTATACCAGGTGATACAGACAGACAAGCAAAAAGGTCTCTTCCCTGATAGCTTTTAAAAAATCCTGATGCTAGTCCCATCAGCAGATCTTTGCTTTAGGGTGGGCCTGGAAATTGGTATATTTGAAAAGCTTCCTAGGTGACTCCAGCTTGCAGCTCTGGTTATGAGCCCCTGGTGGAGGGGCAGTGCCCTGCCATGGATATGGGCCTGGAGCTGAGAGCCTGCCCAGGGTACTTGAGTCTGGGCTGTATTCCTTCCCACTGAGTGACCTTGGCTGTGCCTCTTTAACTCTCTGTGACTTGGTTCCTTCATTTGTAAAACAGAGTGATATCTTAGGCAGCTGGAAGAATTCCTTGAGCTGATGGCACATGGCAGGTGCTCAGCAAGCATTGTCTATTGTTATCAAGCACTAACAAAGGTGCACTGCAGCATGTAGGAAAGGCACCTCACCTTTTCTGTAGAAAGGATGGGGCAGAAGGGTGAGGAGTTAGCTGGGCAAAGGGACTGGGGAGATGAGGGAATGGGAGAATAGGAATCGTGGGTTGAGGGAGCTGGAGGAGGTGGCCGGCTCTTCAAGAACAGGAGAACAGCTTGTGCCAAGGCTGGGAGGTAGAGCTGGATATGACTGGTGGGCCAGCGGCGAAGCGCAGAGTGGGCGGGAAGAGGCTGGGGAGGCCCACCCGAGTGTGGCTGAAAGCTCTTTGAGGACTAGGGGCTGGGGTGGGGACAGCCATGCTGTGACAGCCTCTCCTGCTCCAGCCCTGCAGCTGGTGAGCAGTAAGAGGGACTTGGTTCTGGTGAAGGAGGCGCTGAGCTGGTACGACGCCCAGCAGCACTGCCGGCTGCACTACACAGACCTCGCTGACCTGCAGCCAAGTGGCCTGTGGAAGCTCTACTCCCTCATGACCAGCACCCCGGCTTGGATTGGCCTCTTCTTCGACGCAAGCACTTCTGGCCTGAGATGGTCCAGCGGCTCCACCTTCACAGCCCTGGAGTGGGGCCAGAAGCTACCCGAATTTGGGGTGGGCTTCTGTGCCACGCTGTACACTTGGCTGAAATTACCCAGCATAGGGGCTGCCTCCTGCACAGCCCAGAAGCCCTTCCTCTGCTACTATGGTGTGTTCACATTCATATTTCAGGCTTGGTCTTTCCCCCAGGGGCCTCACTCTGTTGCCCAGGCTGGAGTGCAGTGGTGTGATCATAGCTCACTGTAACCTCCAACTCCTGGGCTCAAGTGATTCTCCTGCCTCAGCCTCCTGAGCAGCTGGGACTACAGGTGCATGCCACCATACCTGGCTAATTAAAAAACAAAACAAAACAAACAAAAAACCAACCTTAATAGAGACAGGGTCTTGCTATGTTGCCCAGGCTGGTCTCAAATTCTTGCCTTCAAATGATCCTCCTGCCTCAAGTCTCCCAAAGTGCTGGGATTATAGGCATGAGCCACTGGGCCTGGCCCAGGGTTGGTTTTCAATAGCAAATGACGGGGCGGGGAGAGACAGAGAGAGAAGCACCCTTTCAGAGGATAACTGGTCATGACTTTACTCTTTTTGCCACATCACTTTCTCTCTGTGGCCTCTATTTCTATCTCCTCTGCACCCCTATTCGAAGACCTCATTAGAAAAAATGGGTGCAAGACAGGATAGAATACAAATAAAATCTGGAAATTTCCTTTCTTTCCAATTAAGGATTTGGGGGAAGGAGAAAAAGAAAGGAAGCCAAGAGGGAAAGACAGGCTGGGGTTGGGGGGATGCATGTGTACCTATGCAGAAGCAAGAGCAGAATTCACTGTCTTCTTCTCATGAAGCACAGGTGGATGGTTAGGGTCTCAGAACTGGGCAGGAGGGGAGCGGCCACCCTCTGGGAGATCCCCTGCTTCCCGCTAAGTGGGCAGTGGGAGCCAACTCCTTGGGCATCTTTGCGGGAAATCCACCATCGTTACGCCATGCGCAAGGCTCCAGCTGTTGGAGAACAGCAGCCCCCTCCTTGTGCTCCACCGGGCCCCTCTCTGTCCTGGCTGCCGGTGCCTCTGACTCCTGTCTTGTTGCTGTTGGGAAGATCATACGTGGGCTGGTTGTGGCGTGCACAGCACTTGCCCGGTAAGAGTGTCACTTCCTGCTTCTCCCTCTGTCAGCCAAGGCTCAGTCCAACTCTGTGCCATCCTCACCTCTCAAATAAGGTTATGGAGGACCAACCTCAACATGTGCCCAACATGGCCACATGGTGCCTGCCCCGGGACCTTGAGAAGTAGCAGGTGGTGGCTGCCTAGATTTAAATGCTGGGTTCCCAAGGGAGTAAGGAGATTCCCAGGGGTGGTGAGTGTGCCTGGGACCAGGAGGCCTGCAAAGGGAGGGGTGTGCGTATGGGGTTGTCTCCTGCTCCCCACACTGTCCCCACACTCCACCAAGATGGGTCCTGACCCCTCACCTCTCTCCAGCTCTGCACCTCTGCTGCTAGCACGTGGGGTCAAGTCAGTGCTGTCTCTCCTCTGGGTCTGCCCTTGACCCCTAAAGTCTGTTCTCTACACACAGTGAGCTTTTAAAAAGGTAAATCAGGTCACTTCCCTGTAAACAAAAGAATCAGGAGGATCTGGCAGCACTTAGAATCCTGTCCTCCTTTAGCCATCAGGCCTCGCCTCCCCTCTTTGGCCTCATCTCCTACTCCTGTCCCAGCCACATGAATTCCTTTGGCTCCTTCTCACTGCAGAACCTTTGTCGTGGCTGTGCTTGGGCAGCTCCTCCCGCCTCTCTACAAGATTTGCTCTTTCTCATATTCTCTTCAAGAGCAAGGACTCCGCTTGTCTTATTTCTGCCATTTTTTCCCAGGGTGTAGAATAGCGTCTGCGACACAATAGGTGCCCAGTATTTATTGAATGGATTGAATCGATGTGGAAAGGGATGGACCAGCCTGTCTGCCCCTGAGCTAGGTTTTCCCGGCTATAACTGGACAGCTCCTGCCTGCAGAGGATCCTGGGCCTCCCCATAACTCGTGGTCTGTTTCTATTTTACAGACCCTGACGTCGGGCACCTCATCTCCACGAAGCCCTCTCTCAGCCTGACCATCTCTCCAAAGCCAGGTACATACCTGCTCCCCATTCCCTTTTCTGGGAATTTGGCTTGTTTTGCCTTGGATCTCTCCACCGAGACCAGCCAGCAGGATCTCCAACCCCAGGTCCCCTCTGTTCCCCTGATTTCTGCCTGGCTGTCCAGGAGGGATTTCCAGAATTTGCTGCCCCCTGGCTGAACCCCATGGGGAGAGTCAATGTCTTTATTTTTATTTTTTATTTTTTTAAGACATGGATGGTCTCATTCTGTCTCCCAGGCTGGAGTACAGTGGCACACTCACAGCTCACCCGACATTCCCGGTGGCTGATCCTCCTGCCTCAGCCTCCTGAGTAGCTGGTACTACAGGCACATGCCACCATGCCCAGCTAATTTTTTGTATTTTTAGTAGAGATGGGGTTTTGCCATGTTGCTCAGGCTGGTCTCGAACTCCTGGGCTCTAGCGATCCACCTGCCTGGGCCTCCCAAAGTGCTGGGATTACAGGTATGAGCCACCGAGCCTGCCATTGTCTTTATTATTCTGATGGGCCCAGAGGGGAGGCTGACTGGCTCAAGGTCTCCAATCACAGACTAGAATCAGACAGTGGATGGGCCCTTGGCTGCAGCCCAGCTCTCACTCTGGGGTTGGGGACAGGGTGGTTCCTTTTCACAGCCCAAGTACCTGCTCATCCATCTAGGGGTGGGGCGGCTTCTCTGAAATAGTCCCCTCTGGTATTACTGCATTGGTATCTTTTAAAAAGTTTCTTCCTATCTGATATGGAGAAGATCTATGACAGAGGCAATATACTCACTCAATCTGCTCTGTAGAGTGGGTTTTCTGCATGGTATGGAGTACAGAGTTGTAGAGTGAAGATGGCATGGGCTTCCCATGTTCGAATCTCTAGTATGGCCTGAGTTCGGGCAGGTTGTCGCCTCCCTGAGCCTCCTTTTCCTCATCTGTGAACTGAGGTTAATGACACCAACTTCTCAGGATGGTAGTGGGGTTTTCAAAGATGACACAGGCCACATGCATAGCTCAGGGCTGGCACATACTAGGGGTTTAATCAAGAGTAACTTAAAAAAATCTGTTTAGATAGGGAAAATGTTAGGGAAATTGGAGGCAAATCTTGATGGGCTTAGGTGAAAGGCTCATGTCTGAGTTTGGGAGGCTCCATTTGAATCTGAGGATGTGACTCCCCACTCAGCAAACAGGAGTGTTTCATCTTCCGGGCCTCCGGAATCAATGCCTCAGGTCAAGTCCCAGCCACTCACGTCGTTTGCAATCTTCCATTGTCTGGAATCTCAGATGTGTGGGCTTATGTGCTGCACCGGCGATGGGCAGGGTAGGCTGGGCCTGTCCTACCTCAGGACCTGGCCCAGTCCAGCCTCAGGCAGGGACTGGCAGTGGTGGTTGTGGGAGGATAGCATCTCAGTCTGTCTGGGCTCCCCAGAAGGCAAGGCCACTGAGCCTGCTCTGCCTCCTGTCCACCAGGCCCATCCCTCCAGGCTGGCCTCTTCTCCCTGGCTCTCCAGGCACGGTGAGCCTAGGAACATCACACAGTTCATCTATTCTGCTCAGCCCTGGATTCGCCCGAGAGCCAGTGGGGGCAGGCACCACCCCTAGAAATCACACTGGAGGGTGGCCCCAAACCAAGATTGTTCTGTCTTCCTCATAATCTCCCCCGAAATGGTCACTACCATCTTGCCAAGTGCTTACTATTAATATATCACTGTGCTAAACCATTTGCATATGTGATTTCATGTAATCCTGACCTTAGGTACTATTATTTTCCCATTGTATAGATGAAGAAATTAGGACTTAAACTGAACTTGTGAGGCCATGTAGCTACAAGAACTCTTAAGCTCTGCTTTCCCTAATGTTTCCCCCACCTGCTGCTATACTATCTCATCCATTCTTCCATCCTGGTATTTAGTCTACCTATAAAATTGTTGTTTTGATCAAACCTAACACTCAAGGACCAGGGACAAGGGCCCATGTCAGACCAAAATTCTATCCCCAAGGGTGATGAAGCCTGGGCTGTCAGATATCCAGGCCCTCAGGCCAGTGATCTCCACATTCTTTGACCCCAGCTGTGGTCCAGATCAGTGGTCAGACCTTCATGCGATTTGACCAAGTGATGACATGGTCCTCGGCCCTGCTGTACTGCCGCAGCCACCACACGGATCTGGCCGACCTGCAGATGGTGACGGATGAGACAGGCAAGGAGGCCTTGAGATCCATCATGAGTGAGACTGAAGCCTGGATTGGCCTCTACCTCAATGCAAACTCTGGATCTCTGAGCTGGTCCAGTGACCTGGGGGCCAGCATCCCCTCCTGGCTGCAGGTGCCGATGATGGTGAGAGGACTGTGCACAGCTCTTGGCATCTATATGACCTACTCCCCAAAAGTGTATTCAGTGAACTGCTCTTCCCTGCTGCCCTTCATCTGCTTCTATGGTGAGTGAAGTCTGCTCTTGCTGGCCCTCGGCCCATTGAGGATAGAATGAGATGGGAAATGGGTTTACTTGGCAGCAGATGACATTGAGGATAGACCCAAGGAAGCACTTCCAGACTCTGAGGGGTAACTGAGTTCTGGAGCAGGCTCCTGAGATCCTTGCACTATAAACTTGTGAGGAAGTTGTATTATTTTAATTCTGGGAATCTTTAAATAATGGAACGGATTCCATCCAGCCTTAGGGCAGTGGCAATTAGCAAGAGCAATGCGTTATTGGACAATGAAGTTAAGAGTCTGGGCTTTGGAATCAGACTTTACAGAAATAAGGTGGGCAGCATCTCGGAGCCTCCTTTTCCTCATCTCTGAAATACACTGAACAAAATGAATTGGTGGCACCCACCTCATAGGATGTCTTTGAGAGCTGAATGAGAAAGTGAATGTAAGGGGCAGAGTAGAAACTCTGGCACAGAGTGGGCCCCGGTGGACGGGAGCCATTGTTATTGTTCTGTCCCTGTGAATGCATGGGATCCCAAACCTGCCTGGTGCCCACATCCTGTGTGATGGGCGTCCTTCTGCCTTGCCCTTTCCTTCTCTCCTTCCTCCCTTCCTCATTCCCCACCTCTCTCTTTTTTGTAAGTTTTGTTGAGATATAATTCCCACCTTAAAACTTACCTTATTTTTTATTTAATTAAATTAATTAATTAATTAATTTTTGAGACAGAGTCTCGCTCTGTCACCCAGGCTGGAGTGCAGTGGTCCTTCTCAGCTCACTGCAACCTCCACCTCCTGGGTTCAAGCAATTCTCACGCTTCAGCCTCCCAAGTAGCTGGGGTTACAGGTGCCCACTACCACGCCTGACTAATTTTTGTATTTTTGGTAGAGACAGGGTTTTGCCATGTTAGCCAGGCTGGTCTTGAACTCCTGACCTCAAGTGATCCACCCGCCTTGGACTCCCAAGGTGTTGGAATTACAGGCATGAGCCACCGCACCCAGCCAAAATTTACCTTTTTAAAGGGTACAATGCAGTGGCTTTTAGAATATTCACAAGGTTGTCCAACTATCATCACTAATCTGATTTTAGGACATTTTCATCACCGCCCCCCCTACCTCAAAGAAACCCCTTACCCAGTAGAAGTCATTCCCTCTCCGCCCCACCGGCAACCACAAACCTATTTTCTGTTTCTGTGGATTTGCTTGTCCTTGGCTGTTTCTTTTTGTGTTTTGGATTTGATGAGACGCATGATCCTTATCCATAAAGATGCTCTTCCTCCCTGAGGAGCTGCTTGCTGTGAGGATTGGAGATGGTGAATGTGTCTCCTGCAGGGATTGGCACACGGTAGATGTACAACAACTGCGCCCTCCTGAGTTTGGCTACCATGATGGGCAACCAAATGCGGGGCCATCAGAGCCTGGGGTGGCCACTCACCTGCTGGGTGTTGCAGACCCTGCCCTCACACTCACTCTGTTTTCTTGCAGACCCCTCCACTGGACACCGGGCATCAGCAGAGTTGCCTCCACTCTTCCACACTTCCCCCACAGAAATGACAGAGGAAACAACTCCCAGGCCAGGCAGAGGTGCTTTGAGCCTGCCCTTGGCTGGATCTGGGTCTTCAGGGTCTGGGGAAGTGGCAAGGCTGGCTTGCAGGCCCCATAAGCACCTCCTAGAACGGCCAGTGTATGCCTAGAAAAGGGGTGAGCTAAGGGGGTGGCAGTCAAGGGCCACTTACGCAGAGGGGAGTTTCCCTCCACTCCCCACCCTGCTGGTCCAGCCAGGGTTGGGGAAGGAGGACTGGGCCACATCAAACTCCCTTTTCCTGGAATTGGGCCACTGAACTTGCAGCTCCAGGGCCAGGAGACCCAGGAGAGGCCGTACGGTCTCTCAGGTGAGAGGATGAGGCGCTGGGGGAGGTGGAGGGGAAGATGCCTGAGCAGTGTTCCTGAGGAAGAATCATCAGAGAGGTCCTGAGGCTCAGCATCCAGAGGGAAGCACCGCAAAGTCCCTCGGAATTGCAGGCTCCTCTGCAGGGAGAGGATGAGGGATGATGAGCTGTTGGCATTATGTATGGGGAGGTGGCTGGGAAGGACAGTGACAGCATTCCTATAGCATTTTAAAATTTCTGAAACATCTTCACAGCTGTTACCTCATTTTACTTCCCAAGAGTTCTGAGGCTAACTAGAGTAATTGAGGGCAAAATCACCGTTTTCCTGGCCTCCTTACAGATTCCTATATCACACAAAGGGATTATTGTCTTTTTTTGAGGACACAGAAAAGTGAGGGCACTTGATCAAGGTCGAGCAGAGCCTCGTTCATTCACTCATTAGAAAGTGTGGATGGAGTCCTGTGCTAGCCCGGGCACAGCCACCAGGCAAGATTTTGGGGACACAACGAAAAGGGAAGGCTTGTTCTGAAGGCGCTCACAGCCAGTTGGGAAGAGGCTGGTGCTTGGTATAGGCACAGGCGTGGTGGGGACGCTGAGAAGGGGAGCAGCCCCCCCTGTAATTGTCCAGGGGATTTCCCAGAGGAGGTGACTTTATAACTATTGGAAGGATGAGAAGGATTTAGCTTGCAAAGTGGAGTGGGGGTGCGTAGCTGGGTGAGGACTGCAGATGGAAGGAGCTGCAGGTGGGGTGGGGACAGTCAGCGCTGGAGAGTGTGGGAGCCCAGATCCTGCCGGCCGGGCCCTCTGTGAGTCACTAAGGGACCTCACCCTGAAGGCGACAGAGCCCAGGCTGGTAGCCGTGATCAGATTTGGGTCAGAAGCTGGGTGACAGCCTGTCTTCTCATCTAAGGTCTATCCTGGCACCTGCCTGGCTGCCCCAGGCTCACTGGCCACCTGGGCCGCGCTATTGGGTTCAGGAGGCCCTCCCTGCTCGCCCCTGTCTGCACTGGGTGGGCAAGGCCAGGCGTGGAAGAGGCACAGGCCCGGGGAGCCAGCGCGCGAAGCCACTCCTCGGCGCCCTCGGCTTTGGGAGGGGTCCCGGGCGCAGCGGACCCCACAGAAGTCTTCTCTCTGGCCCTAGGGACCAGCACCGGCCCCGTGGGCGCCTCGCAGGGCCCGGCTTCAGCAGCGCGGCTCACTCAGAGGGGCAGCCCGGAGCCCGGCGAGCCCGACCTCCGCACTTCCTACTCGCGCGCTTCCGCCTCCGCGGGCCCAGCGGCCCTCCAGCCCCAAGAGGCGGTAACACCCGGCCCTCCGGCCAACCTCGCGGCCCCGGGGGGCACCTTGGTTCCCGCGGAAGGACCCAGGATGCCGCCGGTCACTGCCCAGAGTGCGTCTTCCCACCCTGCGCCCTCGGCGTCCCAGCCCTCCAGCCCTGCTGCGGCCTCTCGGGGGAGCCTCTCTGTCCCCCAGGAAGTAACTGCGACTTTTCTGGCCTCCGCTTCGAGCCCCACACTCGATGCCACCCACGATGCCCCAGCTACTCCCAGGATAGCAGCACCCCCTGGGTCTGCCACATCCAGCCGGGGCCTCGGCTCCCAGGCTCAAGGGAGCTCTCTGGGGACCAAAGAAAGCATCTCGGACTCGTTTGGCTTAGGGAGCCCAGCTGTGCCCCAGAGGACAACTGCACCCCCTGACTCTGCAGCCCTGAGCCAAAACACCCGCCCGGAGGCAGCTGGGAGCTGGCCAGGGCCCCAAACAGGTGCCTGTCTGCGTCGCTGGAAATTAGGACCTCCACCCCAGGCAGGCCCAAGCATCTTGGGGAGTTCCTCTCTTGGGGCGACCAGGCCTGGCTTCCATGAGTAGGGTGCAGGCCAGGGAGTTGAGGATGAGAGGGGGGGTGTGGTGTGGGCGCGTTGTGTGCTAGGCCACAGTCTCCCCACTCCGGCTGCATTCCAGCGCATCCTACAGGGGTCCTGTCTGGCCAGAGCCAGCTCACTGTCTCATCCTCCCTGGGTAATTTAGGATGGAAATGGAGGTGAAGTGGGGTGATCTGGGGGAGAAATAATCCATTTTGGTTCTAAAAGCAAGAGTCTGACAGTCAAGAGTTGGAATATTGGCTCCAGTACCTACTGTGTGGCCTTATGCAAGTTTCCTAACTTCTCTGAACCTTATTTTTCTCATCTCTCAGTGCCTGGCATCTGGCAGACACTCAATAAATGGTAGTTATTACCATTTTAATCTCAGTTCTCTAGTGAAATGTTTAGTGACTCATTCCTTCTCCCACCTCTCTCCTTACCTTAATAGATGGATCTGGCCTCATTCTCATTTTATTAATTATAAATGATTACAATTATGAATTATTGAGATTGCAGAATCTCACAGGGCAGGGGCTGTTCTGTACTTCTTTGTATCTCTCTGGGGACTAGGATAGTGCACATTGGTAGATGATTTAATTTGACGATAATTTCCTGAGTACTTGTTTTGAAGAAGGCATTGAACTGTGGATACCAAGATGAGCAGGGCTGTTTCCTGTTTTTAGAAGCACATGGTCTCATAGGAACTAATGGAGACAGTCAGGACGGTTTGGAAAGTGCTGCACCAGAAGTGTGAACCAAGAGCTGTGGCAGGAAAGCAATTCATTTCCTTCTGCCTGGAAGGTGGTAATAGGATAGAAGGTGTAACAATGGAGGATTTCATCTGGCAGAAAAGTACAGAAAGTTCTTCCTGGCAGAAGGAACAGCATGGGTAAAGACAGATGTCAAACTGTATGGTTTGCTTGGGAATGACAAGCAGTTTGATGCGACTGGTGTAGGCCACATAGTGGGGAAGGGAGTGGCAGGGGATGAGGAGAAAGGGGTACACTGGGTGGCAAAATCTGAAGGACTTGATCCCCCAGCCAATGGAGCCATCAGAGGTTTACAGCAGGTGAGCAAAATGCTCAGATCTGTAGTTTCCAGAAGCAAGGTGGTTAGGATGATGTAGGACAATGCTTGTATTAGGGTGCTAAATGAAAAAAGCATTATCAATGTTATGTACATAATACAGTCACAACAAGGCTGAAAGGAAATAGCAATGCTTAGGAATCAAGTCTGGAAGGAGATGTGTGACAATGTTAACAGTGACTATATTCAGGGGATGAAAATACAGATGTTTCCTCCTCTTCTGTGTTTCTGAATTTTACACATTTATCCACTTTATTAAAGAAATTTATGCTTTGGGTGGGGAAAGAGGCCTTTGAAGGGGTGGCCAATCAGAAAAGGAGAGACAGGAAACGTGTGTGTGGGGAAAGAATATTGCACAGTCTGGGTGGGTGGAACCCAGGCCTGTTCTGGAGCACTGGAGTGGGAAGGGACATGACAGCGAATTGATTTTACATTGTTCACAAGTGACGTTAACTGAAGTACCAATACAAATACATTTTAAAAAATGCTCAGCTTTGTTCACTGACTCACACAAATGCAAAGTTTATAAAAATGCTTACTTTTTTTTGCTTTTTGTTTTGTTTTTGTTTTCAGAGACAAGGTCTCACTCTGTTGCCCAGGCTGGAGAGCAGTGGTATGATCATAGCTCACTGCAGCCTTGAACTCCTGGGTTCAAGCGATTCTCCCGCCTCACCCTCCCAAGTAGCTAGAACTATATGCATACACCACCACGCCTGGCTAATTTTTTTTTTTTTAAAGACAGGATCTCGTCATGTTGCACAGCCGACCTTGAACTCCTGGCCTCAAGTGATCCTCCTGCCTCACCCTCCCAGTGTTGAGATTACAGGTGTGAGCCATGACACCTAGCCAAAAGATGCAGTTTTAAAATGTATTTTTGTACTTAACAGTGTGGCAAAGATTTGAAAGGTAATAATGCTGAGAATGTGGGAAAAACAGTGATCTTGGCACAGTAGGTATGCCGACTGGGGCTACCACTCTGGTATCAGAATTTGCGTCAGTTTTAACATGTGCATAATCTTTCGTACAGAAATTCTACCCTTGGAAATTGATTAAGGAAATAGTAATATGAGGTACACACATATATATGCACCTTCCACACACACGGTTGTTTGTTGCGGCATTGTTTATTACAGTGAAAAGGTGGAAACAACGTAATGTCCACTGAAAGCAGATTGGTTAAATAAGTTATGGTACATTCAGTGAAATACTACTATGCAGCCTTTAAAGAGAACAAGGGAGATCTTTACACATTCAAATTAACAAATTCGTGAGTGTGAAGGACCTTCTACAGCAAAGTGTTAATCATGGGTGTCCCTGGGTTGGGGAGGGGACAAATTTGCTTACATATTTTACAATAATATATTCCAAATAAAAGGATTATTTCCATATTTGAAAAAATAAGACATCTGCAAGGCACTGACAGGACTTTGGTGACTGAACATGAGAGCAGGTGAGACGGAGCAAGGGAGCCGCTGAGGACACCAGGGTCTCTGGCTGGAGCGCCTCCGGGCATGGCCAGCCATACAGGAAGAGAGGGGGTGCTGGGGGAGAGCCTGAACTTGGTTTGGGATGGAGATGGCGATGTTGAGGGTCCCTGGGTGCCATGGTGGGGGCTTTGTGTAGCTGGCAGACAAAATAAGGACATTAGGCCCTTTGGAGCACAGGCTACTGAACAAAAAAAATTTGATGAGGAAAAACCTCCTAACATTGCCGAAGCCCCACAGGTCCTGCTGCCAGGGGGGCTTTCTGAAAGATGATGGTGTAGCAACTCAAGTGCTGGGTTAAAAGAGCCTGTAGGGGTGAGTCAGGGATTGGCAGGAATTGAGCTTCCCATATCGCTGGCTTCTGCAGCAACTGTGTGCCTAGCAGTGGCTGTCCTTGCCTGTCTTTTAGCTCAGGGGCAGTCACCAATATCAGGCCACCTTACTCCTGGTTGTATTTGCAATAAATCTTTTATTTTCCCCTCCTGTAGCTGTGGCCAGTGTAGGGAGTGGCACTGATAGAAGAGATACAGCTGCTGCCACGGAGGCCCAACATCTGAGTTCAGAATCTAAAGAAAAAACATCAGCACAAAAATCAGGTAACTGCTTCTGTCTACCAAGTTCCTACTCTTACCAGTGGAGCAGTTAAATCTGGACAGTCACTCCTTGGCACAGGGCCCTTGAGACCTTTTCATGAAAGACAGCATGAAATGTTGGGAATAGGGATAGTAATAAAGAGGTGGATTCTAGTTTATGCTCCATGACTATTATGAAAACTTAGGGGACAAGTTTCTGAATTTCTATTTCTCTTCTGTGAAGGGGATGTGGTAAAAACTACCCTGCCTATATCACAGCGTTGTTGTGAGCACCCAATGAGATAACTATAAACTTCATAAACAATAAAATGCAATGCAAATATAGTCTTATTATGAGATTGTAGTTCCTGTAATGATTATGGATGGCTCATGGGCAAAGGCTGGATTTATTTAAAAAGTCAGAGAACTTCTTTAGAATTTTCTGTGGTGGGGAGCTCAAGGAGAGATGAGTATTTCCGGCATGGTGTGGAGTATCTACTTACTGGATTAAAAGTAAGGAGAAAAATACAGAAGAAACAAAAAAGAAAATAATTGCCTGATGGGTAGCCAGGCTGTGGAAGACTTCGCATTACCCAAAGCATGGGACTCTTTTTTCAGCCACTAATTGGTTAACCCTAATTGTGGCTGAGCATTCTTCTGCTCAGCAGTTTCTTTCTTCTTCTTGAAATCCCAAATCAACATGTAGCATCTATGGTGTCCACTGGGTGCTCCTGACTGCTAAGAACTTGAAATGGAAATAGGATAATATCCCCCCGAACAGGTAGCACTTTCTTTTTCAGGGCACCCTTTTGGAATCTTGAAAGCAGACTTTACCATCTCAACTCTGATGGACCCAGAAGAGATGAAAGACCAATTTCTGAGACAGGTGAGACTTCTGCCCACTCTTCTAATTCTGATCAGATGATTGGACATTGCAAGACAATCTTATAAAAACCAATATATTAAGGTGGAAAACCTGTGGAATATGACCTCATCTTGTTCCACTGCCATCACTTTGGCTCATGGTGACAAGTTGATTATGTGGCAAGATCTTTTCTTACCCTCTCCAATGTCTTTCCTAAGCTTTTTTTTTTTTTTTTTTTTTTGGTCAAGACAGCACAGTCAGAGGGATCTGAGCGTGGGTCTTAGTTTTGCCCTTATCCATTGTGTAGCTTTGGGCAAGTAACTTAGTCTTTCTGAGCCTCAGTTTCCTCCTGAAATAAGAATGATAATAATAATGCCTAACTCACATGGTTGGTGTTATGATTAAATGATATATTCCATATAAAGTGCTTAGCAAATAATCTGACACATAGTTGGTGCTCAATAAACATTAGCTATTATTTTTGAGTCAGGGTCTTGCTTTGTCCACCTTGGCTGGAGTGCAATGGTGTGATTATAGCTCACTGCAACCTCCAATTCTTGGGCTCAAGCAATACTCCTGCCTCAGCCTCCCAAAGGGCTGGGATTATAAGCGTGAGCCACTATGCCTGGCCAGCTATTATTATTATCAACATTATCACTGTAGTGTTCTGAATATACATTTGTTCCAGACTTTATTTTTTTTGGTTCTTAAAAACTACTGTGCCATGGGAGACTGTGGAGGAAGAATTGTTACTAAATACTGAGAGAAAAGCTTCAAGCCGATT
Organism: Pan troglodytes; assembly: GCF_028858775.2. Lineage (NCBI taxonomy): Eukaryota > Metazoa > Chordata > Mammalia > Primates > Hominidae > Pan > Pan troglodytes. Next base: position 70,617,156 of record NC_072398.2, read on the forward strand.
TTTGAACATAGTCTAAGGACACATTTCTCAATTATATCAGATAATAACCACAGAATGTCAGTGCTAGAGAGTACCCTATACACCATTTAGCCACAATCTTAATTTTACAGACAAGGAAACATTGGCATTTACCTGTTAGTTCATTGCAATTTATTCATAGGCCAAACAAATATCACCCTGGGAATTCATTCTAGAATTTCACAAAATCAAGTTTCTAGAAAGACCAGTAATATGTGTGTGTGAGTATATAATGTATATGTGTTTATTATAAATTTTACTGATATAAAGAATGTATAGCACACAATTTACAAATTATAATAAAATATACAATACTCTTTATTGTAATTTCATAGAACCAACTGAATCTTACAAAATGCTCATGATTTTGGAAAATTCACACGAGCACGTGACTGCATGCTTGCCAGGAGTGGAGGGGGGACTGGAGAGCTTTCAGTACATTTTGCTATTGAAAGAACAATAAGTATGAATGGTGTAATTTAGCATCTGATAAGTTTCAAGTAATAAGACTTCAGTGCTGAATATTAGGTCACGAAAAGTTAAGAACCTTTTCTTTTTTTTTTTGGGTGGGGAGAGACAAAGGATTTCTGAGTTCTCTTATGTTTATTCCTTAAAGTCAAATGTAGTTAAGGGCCTTTTTTTTTGGTGGGGGGTGGTGGAGGTAGACAAAGGAACTTTGAGTTCTCTATGTTGTTTACTTTTTTTTTTAATTTTTATTTTTTTGAGACGGAGTCTTGCTCTGTTGCCCAGGCTGGAGTGCAGTGGCGTGATCTCGGCTCACTGCAAGCTCCACCTCCTGAGTTCACCCCTCAGCCTCCCGAGTAGCTGGGACTACAGGTGCCCGCCACCACGCCTGGCTAATTTTTTGTATTTTCAGTAGAGATGGGGTTTCACCATGTTAGCCAGGATGGTCTCGATCTCCTGACCTTGTGATCCACCTGCCTTGGCCTCCCAAAGTGCTGGGATTACAGGCGTGAGCCACCGTTGTTTACTCTTTAAAGTCAAATGTAGCATATTTGATTCTGGCCGGCGCCCTTCAGCACTCCTCAAGGGGTGTACTCATTGAAGCTTCTGACTCCAAACCAGAAGCCCCCTACTTTCTGCTTTAAATTGAAGCCAGTGGGGAAACTGAGGTCGAAATAGGGAATTCCATCTTCTGGTCAGCTTTGTCAGAATGTATCTATTCCATAAATGGGATGACCATGTTAATGGAGAGAATTTCTACCTCACAGACTTAAAGGACAGATTGGTGGGGACAAGGTGTATGTGGGGGAAGGCTGAGTATATATTGTCAGTTTTAGTAGAATTTTACATTCCAAATAGAAGGGAAGGAAACACCTGTAACCAACTTACCCCAGTTTCAGGATTGGGGACAGAAAACATTTTAAGACACCTACGCACAGTGCTCACAGCTTGATTTGGACTAGTGTTTCTTACCCCCTGGCTCTTCGGAATCCCCTGGCAAGGTTAAAAAGAAAAAAAAAAAAAAAAAAAAAAAAAAAAAGCCTGGCCAGGCCCAATCCTTAGAGAGATTCTATTTAATTGTTCAATGGTGGAGCTCAGGAGGTACTCCTCTGTTTTTTTTCTTTTTTTTCTTTTTTTTAAACAACTCTCCAGTGATTCTGATGAACAATCAGGATTGAAAAACCACTGATTTAGTCATCTGTTTTAGTGTTCTTTGTCATTAAATTTTTTTTTTGCTAACAAAATTAATTTATGTATTTTCCTACTGGTAAAATGCTAATAAAAAAAGTCAGGCAGCTGGAGGGAGGCTAAAAACAATTACAGGGTATGGATATGCATAAAGGGTATACGGATGGATAGTTTAGGGCTAAGAGGACCATGAAGTAAAAAGACCGCATCAACACTTTCTCTCTTTTTGATGTTTCAGATCCAGGAAGTCTTAAAGCTTACATTAGGTCACGAACAATTTAGACTGAAATGGGTCAGCTTCGAAGTGAACAAAAAATAGCACAATTCTTGGATATGCAGTTTCTGTTTCATGCAATCTTCTCTGGATTTTGAGTAAATTTTAATTTTTTAATCCCTAGTAGAACAAGATTAGGAAGAACTCGACATGTGCCAAAAAGCACAGACCTACAACTAACACAAAACAAGACTACACATGAAACCTGCATCCCTGGATTTTACAGAATGAAACAGGGATGCAGGAGAAGATGGGTGTATTTGGGAACAATCATGTTGGGAATGACAAATGAACTTCTATTAAGAAATTAAAATAAAAAACCTGAACCAAACATCAAAAATCCTGAAAACAAACCCCATTAATCTAACTGGAAAATTACAAGAGGATGGTAGTGGTCTAGGAAGCTAAGTAGGGCTACATTTCCTAATAAACCAGATGAAACTTTCTTTACCTGTCACAAGTTATTAAAGAGATTTCAAATTCTGCAGAATTCGAAAGTAACAGTTTTATCACAATACATGCTAATGCTAGTTATTTTTCCTAAATTGAAATCTTATTACATGGAAGTTGCGAAATTCTAGGACAGACTGTTCTTAATGTTAAAATATATTTTTAGAAGAATATTCCGGCATACATTTCCTTTCTTGTTTCTCTTCAAGTGTCCTAGTCACCCAGGTGCATGCTAGAAGACAGCAATATGTCAAATATAGTAGCAACTTTAGTCTGAAATGTTTAAAGTTAAAGTTTATTTGTATTCTTTGTAGGAATATCAATAAAAGACCTCAAACGTATCTATATCTGTACATGTACAAGAACTGTCAAAAATTATTCACAGAACAAAAATAAATCTTCTTTAGAACAAACCCAGGTAATGAAATGCTGATATGGATCTCACATACGGAATAATCTAAATGCTACTAGCACAAAAATATGGCTTTAAAAATAAAATAAAATCTTGGGTTTTGTTTTTCTAAGGTGTATTTCTCTTTCTTGAAATAAAAAATAAATTATTTAGAGCTATCATTGTAAAATAGTCGTGTGTTAACACACTCTTATTAAGGCCCTGGAGATGAAAAACAAAATCGAATTTAGAAGGTCATTTCCTCACAGGTGTAACTCAGGTTAATGTGCTGCTGTCTGCTTAAGTTAATATAACTAGGAAATGTCTAAGCACCAGTCAAAATTTAACCTAATTTACTATTTAACTTTTCTGAAGGTGGTCATTGAGTCAATTAGTATTTAACCTTTTGTTGAACTGGGAATTGAAATGTTTCCCTCGAAAATTTGGAAATCACATAAAATGATATTTACACATAAATATCTGTACCCCCACAAAGATGATGGAGGTCCCTAAAACACAACTTCTGTGGAAATCTCTCTACAACAACAAATAAATCTGGTTTTAAGTCTCAAACTAAAAAAAAAAAACAAAAAACTTCCTAGGGTCAAATGAGGGTATTTAAGTGGAAGATAGCAACTGAGTAGGAAAGGAAAATGCATGCTGAAATGCAGGCAAAGACTACCACTTTCCTTTCCTCGGGTGCTCACTGCATTTCCCAAGTCTTGCTGTGTTGGTTACTCAAACACTTGAGGCTTAACTGATCAGGAACTGAAACTACTTATTTCTGGATCCTACTCTCAGATCAATGATATTCAACTTTATTTCTATGATTCCCCATGGTATCAATAATGATATCTAGGGTTCTTGAGACAATGCCAAACCAAGTCAATTTCAAGTTGCTTTAACTTATATATACATATAACACATATAGTACATTTTTTAGGATGATAGAATGACTGTCATAAAATCTAACAAACGAGAGCATAAAATCTGAAAATCTCAAAGTTTGGGAATCACTGCTCGATAAAATGGATTAACATTCAGAAAAAGGAAGCCCCAGGAATTATGTTTTGTGTGGGGGTGTGCATGTGTTGTCTACAGAGACTGCCTTTTTATGTATCTATGTATTTTAAGAGTGGGCGAGGGATATAAATATTCCTGTTTCCTGGAAACTCTGGGCTACTGAGAAGACTGCTTATGCATTCATTCCCTTAGGGTCGTGTCTCTTCCTCAGGTTCTTTCACTCCTCCTAAGATATTTATTCTATCTCATGCAAATTTCATCACTTTTGTCCTTCCTAAACCCAAGAGTATACATAATCGCGTCATGACGAGAATGCTTCTAGAACTAATAACAATCATTCAAACATGAAAAGAGATTCTATTTAAAAATTCAACACTCCAACATTTCTTGCTTTTAAGAAACTAAATCTTTCAACTGACGCATTGAAAAAACGAAGTATCTCAAATTATCGGCCCCCAGGTAAGGGGTAGGAAGGCAACTATTTACTGCTGGGGTAAGCAGGAGATTTCACTATTAGACTTGAAAAAGGGAAGGAGAATGGAGAAGGGAGCCCTTCTGGCTTTCCACAGTTGTTAGGAGAAGGTGGCCTCCAAAGGTGTAGCTGAAAATGCAGTGAAGCTATGGCATGTGGCTGTTGGGTTTGGCCCTGTGACAAGTCTAGTCTGGTGTCAAGCGTGTGTTGGGCTCAATGTCACAATGGGGTAGACTGATGGGACTGAGGTAATCCTGAAGAGGGTTCCTTTCCCACGCTCAGTCCTATAACCAGCCTTCTCAGGAACTCCAAGCTAGAGGTAACTAAAACTAACCCTCTATGGAAGGGGAAACAAATACGAATGCAAACTCACTTGATGGCAGTTACTTTGCTCTGGGACTTCCAAAGAAGAACTCTGCTCTCAATCTGGTGTACCTCTGAGAACACAGTGAAAGCCAGGGGTCTACAGAACCACAGACCCATCAACAAAGGCCCTGGGTAGACTAAGATCTGAAAAGCTTTACTTCCAAAGTCAAGCTCATTCTTAAGGGCATATAGTTAACGCTTGTAGCAGTCTTAGGTAATCATCTTTTTCTTTCATAATCTTAACACCATCACAGAGAAACACGGAAGCAGACCAGTCAGAGAAAGCTAATTTTGACCAACTTGATACTATATGAAAAAAAGCAAAAAGCTATAGCAGCATGATTACCTCATTTTACCACATTTTTCTTACCGTTAGACTGCCATAAACCCAAACAGTACCTTGGTGATAGTGCTTGGAACATGGTAAGTGCTCAAGTGCTTGTTATAGTTACCTAGTTACAATCTCCCCTCTGACATGGCTTTTACTGCAGAGACTCAGGGAATATGATGACCTGATGGAAATGTGACTCTTTTTGCTGCTTCAGCTCAGATTGCTTATTGCTTCAGTAATATAAAAGGGGAATATGAAGCTCTTTTCTGACTCCTACCAACACTGCCCTCATTAATGGTCAAGTCTGTTGTCAGCTAGACATGCACTTTATAAGCACTTCACCTGAATTCCAAATTCCACTCAACCCTGATCTATCCTGCGCCCCACAATGTGGTGTTGTTTTGAGGGAAACAGGAAGTGCAAGACATTGCTATCTTAATCTATTTGCCTCTCTTCAGCCATGTACCTCCTCCCAGCAAACAAAGTTATTTACCTACTTGAACTGAGGGAAAGCCAATTAAGAAACATCTCCATAAAAATTATCACCTGTTGGTGGCTTCTCTTCTTAAAAAATCCTTCAGAGTAACTTATACAGATTGCAGCATTCTCTAAAGAAATACTGAGAAAAAAGGTTGGACAGGAGTAGGCTCACAGGATAACTTAACATTTAATATCTATCAGCAACTCTGAACTTTTAGCTTATTTGTAATGCTCTATTATTATTATTTTTTACTATTTCTTCTTCATTCAAGATAACCTGGTAGTAGAAGGCTGCATAATCTGTCCAAATGTTTTGGGCATTAAATCTTTCAGTGAAGACAGCCCTCTAAGGAGCTCCCATAATGCTAATAAGATACACTCTATCCATCAAAAGCACATTTGATTTTTTGGGGCTTCTCTCAATTCCCAATATAAGTAATTTTATCAGCCCTCTGTAATCCATAATCGGCACTTAAGAGCTTCCAAACCTCAATGGCAAGACATCACCCACATTACATACTTATGGCCAATGAAACTGACAATTCTCTTACCAGGTTTTCTGTGGCACAATTGAAGGCTTTTACAAAGAATGAATTAAACATGGCTTGAGCTGAGAATAGCCAGAAACAAGAACAAATCTATGCTTACATCCCTCCTCCTTCAACAAAGGACACTACACTTTGGAACAGTTACCTCTTTTTCCTAATAAAATAAGTGATTTTGACCACAGTGTGCCCTCCGCTTGGAGAGAAGGTGTAAGAATTTGCAAAACACATACCAAAGGTGAAGAAAACATAAAAGTGCCAAAACAGCTGGATATAAAGTGTGCAGATCAGATAAACACAGTGAGAAACTCCCATTTTAGATCTCTGTCTGGCAGAAACAGGGATTGCTATGAAAGAAACTGTTTTAAAAGGTTGTGGGTTATGTGGCCATGGTGAGGTTGCTGAAACGTAAGGTCCAACACAAAGATCCACCTGAGAGAGGGCAGAGCTCAAGAGGCTGGAATGCAAGCCTGGGACTTGGTGAAAAGGAGGGCTTGGTGTCTGTCGGCATCACTCAAAAGAGGGCACTACACATGTTCTCTTATAAATATTCTGTTATGGAGAAACACTCACTTGATGCATATGGCTCCCTCAGGTCCTTTTTTTTCCATCCCCTTTTTCTAGAAAAAAAATTCTTTAAAGCTTATAATTTAAAATCAACATCAACTTATTCGAGAAACATTGTTGCTTTCTCAATATAAAACAACTACTTAGATCTTGCTTAAAGAGGTTTGAGACCCTTTTAACATTATATCTGAACAGCATAGAAGGCATGAACTTTTCCTATTTGTGCAGTTATATGTACATATGTGTGAATATATATTATATATATATTTGTATATATAATGTCTGTTTAACATGTAACCTTCCATACTTCTGGTAATCAAGGTTGCATTCAAGATGACATTGCACACCTCTGGAAAAAAGGAAATGAATTCGTTTCCATGACTTTTTCTGTTCTATAATAATAAGGCTATGGATGACAAGTGTTGAAATTGGGTCATTATTGTCAGATCTACGAGCATGGGAATAATAATTGGAATGTGCCATCCTGACACTTTCCATTATTTTCTTTTTCTTTTTTCTTTTAAGAGAGTGATGCTTCAAATTTGGATTTCCTTTCTTTATTGAGGGGATAAGGGGAAGAAGTACTTTAAAAGTTAAAGATGGAGATAAAATTACCCCCCATAGATTTGCTAGTACAATGGATAGAGTCTTTATCCCAAACAAAAATTATAACAACACATAGAAAAAATTTTTAATAGGAAATATTCAGAGATTCCAGCTGTGGTATGGTTAGCCCTTTTCTGTATGGAAGAAAGGGTGTTGATCTGTATGGCTTATGGACAGCTATTTAAATAACCTCTCCAGGGGAGAGTAAACCCTGTTGGTGATGACAGCTCCCACTATGGGGAGGAAAGCACAGTGAATGTGTGAAGATGAAGATGGTATGTGGAGACACAAATATTTATAGTTTTGTAAACTCTAAAGAGGAAAAAGAACACCCTTTATTACAATTGGGGTTAAAAACAAAAAGCCCCTATCTAAAAGAGAAGACTCCCATCTGCTATAGACAGAGGAAATAAACATATTGACAGGAGTTCAATAGAAATTACTCCTAAAGTCCAGTTTTGATGCAACAGCTTTTGTCTGTGTCCTCTGAAACAGTGAATCCCCAAATCAGATTAGCTGTCCAACCAGAACCAGTCTTGGTTGATCAGTGGAATAAATTATTGTTTTGTATGGATCTTGGTATTTGCATGTTTTCTGAAAGGACAAGGGGGCCAGAGTGGGGTTTTTAAACTAGTAGATGAATCCCTGAAAAATTCCTTCTCACAATGTCCTATTGCACTCCATGTGCTTCTATCAGATAGATGCTTGGTCTCTACCTACTGAACCTACAGGCTCATGTCTCGCTCACACAACAGTTCCTACTTTACTTCCTGTAACAACTGCAGTGCTTTCAACAAGAGGAAAACAATAATAAAAATAGCAATAATCAAAAAGGTAATCTACATTATTAACTTCCTTTTGGTATATTACAGTGATATTTTCTGTACATGGCCCAGAACTAAGTTCCCTATGTACATAGAGATGTGGGGGAAAAGCATTGACCTTGGAAGTCGCCGCCTTATGCCCTGAAAGACAAAGTTCCTTTCTTCATTCAGGAGTTTCTCACCACATCGCCATTGTGAAGTAGCAACATTCTGTAAACCTGGAGGGGCTAGGTAAAGGTCTGGAGATAGGAGAGTGGGTCAATTTCCTTCTGTCTCCTTCCACAGTCTATCTATTCACAAAGCCCGTCAGCAGCTGCTGTTTTTGAATTCACCATTCTCCGTGATGGAAAGCTTGGTGGGGTTGGTGGGGGAGATGCCATTGCGGACCTGCATGCTGTACCGCTCCTTCACTTGGGTCAGCGCGCTCATCAGTCTGGTGTTGGCTGAATCCAGGGACACGATCCGTTTTTCCTACAACACACCAATCATGGCTTTATTCAGGCTACAGGCAGGAGGTAACACGCTTTCTTTACTGAATGACTAGTCCAGTGCTTTCTCTCAAACAGTTGTATGCATGGTGCTTCCCAGACAAATGGAACGTCTCTGCCTCTTTCTGCACACTGGTCAGGTTCAGCTTCCCCTGAGCCCAATGGATCTGTGTTTATTTTTCTCTCTCTCTCTTTTTCTTTCAGCATAGCAGGACTTTTTATTAACAATCTCTTGGGACATTAGACTGTCATGTAAAAGTGATACCATGTGTTACCTCAGACTATGCAACACAGGTATCAAGCTGCCTTATTATACTAAGTGCTTTAGGTCAAAATTGAAACATGGAAATTAGGTGGCAAAGAAAGAAGCACCAGAGGTTTCATTTCACAGAGGAGAAGAGCATGTGATCTATGGGTTCTTAGCCCCAAAAGAGGGCGTATCAGTCACATTTGGAAAGAATTCACATTGTGCTCAAAATTAAAACAATACATGGTGGCAGTGTAGAGTCACCAACAAGGTGAGGATGCAACAGCAAGAGGGGAAAAAAGCAGCCAAAAAGCTCAGACCAAGGAGTTACTTGAATATGGGGAGGGAGATGTGGCCGAAAAGGGAATGCCATCAACATAACACATGAGAACAAACAGAGAACACAGGCTCCTAGACCCATTCCAGCTCAAAGTTACTCCAGGAGGGCTGCCCAATACGGAGATTGCTTTCATTTTACTTTTGAGTATCTGAAAAAAAATGCTTTAGAAACAATATTTGGAAACCAAGCATTGGTGAATACACACACACAAAAACCAAGGGGGAAGAAAAGAGGAAAAAAAATAGGCAGTCTAACTAAAGGAAAGTAGGACTATCTAAAATTTTTTTAATAAAATCATTTTATCAAAACATTATCAGTCTCCTAAGGATTAGGTTAGAAGAGATACCCTAATCTTAGCTTCGGCAGCTCAGTAAATCATTCTAGAACCTTTCTAACATGAAATCTATAGTTTTCAGAAAACAATGCAGGAAACAGTCTTTACCTATGCCTGTAAAATTAAAAAGAAAATAATACATAGGGAATACCTCCAAAGCCAAAAGGAGCTTTACTACCTTAGGGGTTTTTAAAATTGACCCTGAGAAAAGCATGGTAAAGTTTAGTCATGGTAAAGTTCAGAGAGGAAGTAGCAGGGCTCAGGGCTGGTGCTGCTCCTTGCTATTAAAACAGCAGCTACCCAGGGCTGTCATGTAGTGCTACACTTTGGGACACATGCTACTGGGAGCATGCAGAGTGAAGACCACGGCCCTGGGGGAAAAATCTAGGTAAAATCACATACCACCATGGCATCAAGTAATACTTCCTTTTTACTCTCCTGCTTTCTGGGGGCAGGAGGGTAGGATCCGTAAGGCAGCAGTGCTGGTGGTCACAGTTTCAAAAGTATATTAAAAAAAAGAAACAACAACAAACTAGCTCTTGCTTGTCATTATCATTTAAAAAAAAAATCCTTCTTTCCCTGATGGAGAACTCATGTGGTAAGATATACAAAATCAGCATTATTAATGACCCATGCATCTGGTATAAAATGCTTTTTATTTTAGGAAAGTAATTCATTTTAAGGATAGACAAAACTAAAGGAAAGAGCTGCAAGGCTTTTAAAAAATAATTATTATTAAAAAAATTTTAACCAATGAAGTTTACTGGGATAACAAATATAGATCTTTGAAAAGCCAATAGGTAAGAACTGGCCAGTGAATACTAGAAAACAAGAGATAAGAGCTAAATATGATATTCCCCCCTCCCTACTCGCATTATTAGGAATGATCTCTAAACTGAGTAACTGATAATTTCTTGAATGATTAAAGAAAAGATATTTCAGAACTGGGATAAATTATAAGGCCTCATAAGGAAATTAGGATTCTCCAGGTTCATCCAAAAATAAATAATTCATAAAAAATTTGATTTTTAAAGGGTCAAAAAGCCTAAGAATGACTGTAATTACTTACTGCCTAAAAAGGTAACAACTGAAGACAAACAGCCCCCCTACTAAACAGCTGAAAGTTTCCACATAAAGAAACTCCCTTTGTATTTCCCCCTATTGCCAACCTCTCAAAATAAAACAAAAAAGTTAAAAAAAATCAAATAGAGACTTATGAAAGTCAAGTTCAGTTGGCAAAAGATGCTCGGACATTTCCATTCTGCCTGGATTGTAAGGGAAAGCAATCTAGTCCACACCTGACAGGAAGGATTCCCATGTGGGGAGTGGCAGGAGCTGGAATGTGTAGGAGGCCAGTGCACTGGGCCAGGGCTGGGAACTGCTCAGCTAGAGAACGGACGCGGGGTTTACTTGCCTGTTTGAATAATCTCATCTCCATTTATGACCTGTAATTTAACACAGCGGAGATATCACTTGCAACAGTAACTAGGCAGCTGCTTTGCTTCTCATAGGAGGAAGCCCTTCTCTGTTCTCCACCTGAGTCACATAGAGAGATCCTGGGAGCCACAGTGTCTCCTCATGCTCAGGGGTGAAAGGTGGCACATTCTCTGGTCTGATATTTAAGAAATGGATCCTTATGATCACCACTAGGATCCCTATGGCCCCTAAGCTACAAGGTCCAGGATAGGTGCTTCTGCCACTCACCAAAGGAGTGCTCATCCTTTTGCAGTTCCTGTTAGAAAGTGGCTGATGCAGGCCTGTGCCTTGTAGCATGAAATGACTCAAGAAGAGGCAGAGGCTGAATTCAGGGACAAGATTTTCCCGGGAGCACAGGGCTGCTGAGAGACATGAAAACCAGTTTACTGGGCACCTGGCTGGTAGTGTTTTGGGAAGTGTTGACATAAGAGTCACTTCTCTGGGAAGCTTTCACCCCAAACACGTCTTCATTCTATTAAATGATGCCAGAAGGGCTGCTCTGCTCCATCATTCACTTAAGAGAGAAGATTTATCCTTACAAAAGAAAGGATCTGATACAAAAGTCATTCATTACAAAGAATGCCAAAGGATGTTTAAAGTCATTTGCTATAATAAGATTTTAATGTATCAGTAAGCCAACAGCTGGAATTAAGAAACCTTCCTTTTAAGGACACTATAATTTTTTAAAATTTAACTATAGTGTTTAGGATTTGTGCTATGCATGGTGCAGAGGTTTTCCAAATATAGTTTAGTGGATTCTCCCAACTATTCTTTAGTGATCCACAGTGGGTATCTGGTAGAATAATTTATTATATAGTAATATTTGTGTTTGGGTAGGTAATTTATTATATTTAACCAATCCCAGTATGATTTCATTCATTAGTTGAGAGTGTGGTCCTTGCTGTTGAGTGGTCAGTGGAAGGAGCTGGATATTCATTTATGAAAGGTGCCTGGATTCTACCAAAATAGTCCAGAGAACCAAACCATTTCAAAACCACTGTCTTGAAGTATGGACTCAAAACATTAACTAGCTTAGCAGACCACCAGTCTGACAGTGACTGACGGTTTGAGGATAGCATTTCTCCCATTCCTACACATGACACCCTCCTGGTTAACTGAGAGAAAGTCCTTACTTTCCAGAGCATTTGAGCCCTAATAAATCAGATTCCCTCCCTGGCTTTTACCTCCTATGCCTAGCAGGTGACTTCTGCTTTATACCCAGTCACCTAGCCCTAATATAAAATTAGGGGGTGGGGTAGAAATCTTCAGGAGCTAATCATGAGGCTGTCCTGTCAGCCTGTGTACAGAACCACAACTGTGGCACACCCAAGCTCCCTCTGCTTAAGACTATTACATTTTTTTTCAAGACAGGGTCTCACTTTGTCGCTCAGGCTGTAGTGCACTGGCGCAAATATGGCTCACCACAGACTTGACCTCCTGGGCTCAAGCTATCCTCCCACCTCAGCCCCCCAAGCAGCTGGGACTACAGGCATGAACCACCATGTCTGACTAATTTTTGCATTTTTTGTAGAGGTGGGTCTCACCATGTTACCCAGGCTGGTCTTGAAATCCTGAGCTCAAGCAATCCGCCTGCCTCAGCCTCCCAAAGTGCTGGGATTACAGGCATCAGCCACCTTGCCTGGCCAAGACTGATACTTTTAAACCAGCTGAAATTATTTAAAAAGTCTGTTTTATCTCTTAGTACTAACATCTCTCCTTGTGTGGTTATTAATAGAACTCTTCTTGCTTTATATTGTTATATTGAAATTTCCAAAGTGAAAACCTACTAACATTAGTTTTCCTGACTCAATTGCCTTATTTATCCAGGCTGTTTTTCTTAAGTCTCTGGGATGATTTTTTATAGCGTGAATAGTGAGATGGCCTAGTCTCCACTACCCTTACCTCACCTACCCTGGGGGCATCTAGAAAGATTTCTTTCAAAGGACCAAGTAAGATAATTACTACAGACCTTTCTTCTGATTCTCCGCATGTCTAAGTATCCAGAAACTATAGAGTTCAAGAATCCAAAATATTTTAAGGAGCAGTGCTGATTGCATCCTCACAACTCTCACCTGACTTCCAAGTCTAGTGTGTTTAAAGGAGTGTGAGGCCCATGAAGCATTCTTTCCACGACCGTGCTTTCAGCCTCACTCTCAATTTTGTTGAAAAATAAACCCATTCCACATGGACTCTGTAAGGAAACTAGACTGTTAAGTACATGTTTAAGAATACCGGGGGCTCTAAAATATGTTGATTACTAGCTGATACCTAGAGAAGGGAGAAGGCTATCTATGCATAAAATCCTTGCTCTCATTTTTTATTTCACAGCTTAGGGATATGATATGGCATTTAAGGTTGAAAAGTGCAAACCTGGATCGGCTATCTTCAGGGAAGCAACACATTCAGTGGCTAGATCAGCCACTATCAAAACTATAAAAACTGTAACTGCTTTTTGTTATTTGTTTCACCCTAAGAAATACAACCATATTTTGCAATGATAAAATAAAAAGGAGTTAGAAACACTTCTTGCCTCCTGGATTTTGCTCTAATCATTGACATGTCCCTATGAGGTGCTCTTGGCAGCCTTTACGTCATTGGTGTCACAGGTGTGAGCTACAGTGAGCAGAAGCCTAGGTTCTGATTTCAACAACCTTTTCTTTTTTTAAAGTTTTATCAAAAGATGCTAAGCACAGCACCAACAAAGAAGAGCAGCCAAGCACATTCCAAGCAGCAATGCCAAACCCTAAACCAAAAGAACAACAAGGAAAGGTACCTTTTTACAACCTTGTCTTTCCCTGGCATTTCCATTACTGTCTGGGGCAAAAGGTTGATGGCAGTGGACGTGACTGACAAGACCATGAACAGCACAGCCAAGCAATGGTCAGTGGAGGTCACAAGCCAGGCACATGCAGTGCACTTTTCACAATTACGCCCTTAGAAAATGCCCTCCTTTCCATAGGGAAAGAAGCAAACCCCATCATGCACTAGGTTGGGATTTGTCAAGCAACTGCACTAAACACGCTAATACTTTGCTGAGTAAACAGACTTCTCACCAGTGAAAGAAAGGAAAATAATGGAGGTCACATAGACACTCATTTAATCTTCAAAATGTAACGTCCAGAACTTTTCAATGACACATTTTTGGGTACCTGCCTTGGCATTTGCAAGGGTGTGAAGTCAGGAAATAATCATTACTATAAACAAGTGCCTTCTATTAGATTCAAAGCCTGCTTACCTGTGCATCAATTATTTTCTGCTTTGCGTCAATAACTGCTTGCATCTCAGCATGATCCTTCTTCAGTTCCTCTTCCACAGCCATTAGCCTAGAATGTGGCAGGAAGGAAATATCAACATCTTCAAAGAAAGGGCTAGCTAGTGTAGAGAACAGGAAAACTCAATATCCTCTGCCCTTCTTAATAAGACACCTGCAACCATCTTTTCTTTCTTCTCTACTACCTTGGAATAAGACATCTAAGGTTGATTTTTCTCCTTGTGCCTGGATCCCACACATTTTCATCTCCTTTGGAATAGTAACCCCATAATCATTTCCTCCCTCTTCTCTCTCAGATTCCTTCCTGAGCACAACTTATTTCATCTTAAAATATCAAATCAACCAACAAAAAACAAACAACCCTCTCTTAATCTCAAGTTACCCTAAACCTGGCCCACTTTCTCTTCCCTTGCACAGCTAAGTTTCCTCAATGAGTACTCTATACCTAGTATGTTTAGCTTGTTTTCTGTCCGCCATTCACATCTTAACTCATTGATGTTTAATTCTGCCAGTCTACCCAAACACCTCTCAGTAAGACTGTCAATTACCTCCACACTATTAAAACAACAAACAGTTCTGTTTACTTGACCTGTCCATAGCATTTTACAAATATTGAGGCACAGAGGTTATGAGCATGGAATCTGGAGTCCGGGATTCAAATCCTGGTGCATCACTATGTGACTTTGGGCAAGTGACTTAATGAATTTGTTGCCTGTTTATTTGTAAAATGAGAATAATAATACGTAGGTGGAGGCTGTGATAAAGATTAAACAAACTATTATGTGTAAAGTGCTTAGAAAGGTGTGTGTCCCATGTCGAGTGCTATACAAGTGTTTGGTAAAACTGACCCTCCCTTTTTCTCCCTTGGCATCTGCAGCACTCTCAAAAGAGGTCCTCTGGCCCTAAAGATATTCCATAAAATTCCTTTCCATGTTTCTGGACTCATTTTGAAAGATTAATTTAGTCTTGGGCATTGGATATTTACATTTTTAAAACCGAGTTCTCCTCTAAGATTTCTCAAGTAAACCACCAAGTTTTAATTTTTTCTAATTGTTATGGTTAAAGAAAAACAGATTATCTTCATAGGAAGTGCCCAAGGTCTCATATTTAGGATATTTTAAGAGAACAGTCAATTATCACATTTGTACTCAGTACCACAAGGATAAAAATGGCTTTTGCTGCCATTCCTTCAGGGTTCTGTGGATCATCTCAATTCTTTGTCTTGCTAACTAGCCCACATCTGCTGCCAGGTGATGTCTAACCTGCTGATGATGCTTTTCATCTGGCTATCTTTTTCTTCCTGCTGTCTTCGGAGCCGCTCCTCACTGTCCTCCAGTCGGGCCTTGTATTCCAGCAGCAGCTTCTGCATCTGCTGCTCCTGCACCAGCAAGCGGCGTTCATATTCCTCCAGTCGCCGGCTGGAAACTCTCAGGCGCTCCTTCAGTTTAGTAATTTCTTGTTCATACTAGGGCAGAGGAGGCAAGGAGACAAAAACTAGAGTCACATTGCTTTTAGAAATCAGTGATTTACTTTTCTTTCTCTGTCTTTCTTTTTTTCTTTTTCTTTTTTCTTTTTTTTTTTTTAACAAAAGAAACCCTAAGCAGTGTAGCTAGATGCTGGCTGTGCTGTCATTCCCTATACTGTTCTTAATATTCTTTATAATTATCAACTGGCACAAATGTTAATGGAGCATTGCCTTCCTTACTAAAATTACATTTTAAATCTTAACTTGGCATTCCAAATTCTACATATATATGTATCTCTCTCTACACTAGGCTACCACTGCTATAAGCCACATCCAATCTGTGATGGTATCAAATGAAAGGGGGAAAAAAAAAACCAGATGAAGTACTTAGAAGTCTGACAAATCACTTAAAATAAGCCAAAAGTCAGTTGTCTATAAGAGAAAAAAGATTCTGTGTCATCATCTGCACTGTAGGATCTCTGATGTGTCTTAGCTCATCAGACTGCCATTCCTTTGTTCTACTAGAATCAGCCCTATAGAGAACAAGCAACATTTCTATAATGTTAAGCCCATAAATCAATAAGACTTTCATGGCAGAGGTTATTGCTGCTTTTTCCCCAACTATAAAAGTGTAAAGTATTCCAGTCACAAGCACTAAACAAAGGCCTACATGTTCTCTAGGGCCAATTAATATTGCTTCTTTGCCCATTTTCGTAATATGACTCACCTGCCCAATTTTGTACTGCTTGCTGGAACATACATGTTTGTGTTCTAAGGAGCTTTACATAAATTCAGTGACTCAATTAGTTACATGGCCCTTTCCTGTACTGTAGTTGCTGTGGCTGGGGTTTGAGTACACTGGAATATCATGCTGATAAAAAGAAGCTAATTGTCTGGTTGTCAATTAAATAATATAATGCTATATACGATGACAAGGTTCTTGTTTGATAACCCTTTTACCCCTTGTCAACTTTTCCTTAAAAAACAAAAAAACAAAATCTAAACAATAGATAATATCCTTTTAATAATCATTTATAGAGCTATACATTCTTTATCCAGAAAAGGCAAAAAAACAAAAAAAAAAAAAAACAAAAAAACAACAACTAAAACCAAAACCTAATTGTTACCAAGATAAACAAAAAGTCTTGCCCTAGGGTAATTTTGTCCTTGGGTGAAGACCAACAAGTTTATGGAAACACAGAAACGTGAAATATTTACCTAAAATGACTAGAAATGAATAGTAGAGTGTCCTCTAGATTAAGGCATCTACATTAAAAAAAATAGTAGCTAACTGCCACCCCCTAGCAAGATGAACATTTTCCATGTATATTCACACACACACACACACACACACACACACACACACACACACACACACCACTGACCTATTTTACATAGATATGTATAGGATGATTAACATAAGGGGTAGAGGTGAAGATGGGGGTGGGATGAGTTTATGTTCTTAGCTAGATAACCTTTTTAGTGGCCTGTCATTTTGGGATCAGAAAGTTGATGAAGCAGACTAGGTTCTACCTTCTCAGCATGCTTGGCTTCATCTAGATTTTGCTCAGTTTCTTCCACATCCTCTTCATACTGCCCATTGTTCAGAACCCAGGCTGCTGTCCTCTCTACTGGGGACATTGTGGCAGAGTCCACAGGTGACTGAACCTGCATCAGAAACAGTTATTAGCATTTCCCCTAACAGCTCACCCGTGTGCTATGTTTCACAAACAGCTATTCTTGGAAGACATTAACTGTGATCTCTCAGTTTTCTAATAAATGCTCTTAGCTTTAAGTATTATTTTACTAATGCCAAGGCTAGGGGTGGGGAAAGAGAATATACATTTGTATAAGTGCAAACTATTCTGAATAGAAAGTTGTATATATCATATCCAAGAGGCATCCTTATTCTCCCTCTAAAGAAAGTCAAAACCTTAAAATTGTTAATTTGCCCAGTGGTCCAAATACTGGTAGGTAACAAATTGCCTGCTGAAATTAATAAACGACCTCTGCCATAAAAGTCTTTTATGCCATAAAAGTCTATTTGATGATTAAATAAGAGAAAGAAAGCATAACCTGATGGTCAAAACATCTGTTTAGCCCAGACACAATCAGAAACCAAAAAACTGATTAGTGCTAAACAAACTCACAAAGTGCCCATTTATATATCAGAATGGCAAATACTAGGTTGGTGCAAAAGTAATTGTGGGTTAAATGGCAAAACCTGCAATTACTTTTGCACCAGTCTATTTAGTTTTCATATTATTGATTTAGAGAAAAAGAAGGACAAGTGATGCTGGTTATCTTTACAGAACACTGACTTCATGATGGATTAAGATCACTCAAGGGTCCTTATACTGGAAAATTTCTTGAATACAGGATCAAAATGATGGATACCGGGTAGTCTATTTTCCTAATCTACTGAATAGACATACCAACACTGTCACCACCACCTATCTTGATCATCTCATAGGGAGCTGTGAGGATAAGACAATATATTTGAAAATTCTTTGGAAACTTCAGAGTGCTACAGAGAGGTTAGGTGTCAGTCATTACAATATTTATGTTTCAAAAACTAGCATTAGATATTACAATTTATATTAGGCTATTGAACATTAGTGCTTTCTCCACAAACAATGATGGAAACACACAATTTTTTCCCCCTCTGTCCTGCCTCAGAGAGAGAGAGTAAGCTAAAGAGAGAGTACAAAACTTGGCATGTGAGTTAGCCTTTTATAATTAAATAGAGGGATTTGTATTTTAAGGACCAGAATTCCATAATTTCATAATTGAAGGGCATTTTCTCCCCCATCACAGCCATTACATCTTAAGGATCTTTATACCATTCTGAAATAGAACTCAGTTAAACTCTAAATAAATATTTTAAAAGAAGGGGTATTTTGATGAACTGGAGAGTGAGGAAGACCAGATTAAAAAACTGATTGCAGAGACTAAAAGGCTATCAGAGATGGGTTGGGAGAGACTTTAAAACTTACACATGCAAAAGTAACATAGGGACATTTCTTAAAGGTGTGAAGAAAGATCTGGTTTAGTCGATTTACAGATTATAGTTATATATCAATAAAAATAGCTTCATGCCTGAGGATGGATGTGCATAGTTTATATAAATAGACCCGTACACACTAAGCAATTGTGAATGAACTTCTAGAAATTTCTACTATTTTATTGGTCAAATCTTATTTTCAGCCACTTCCTAATATATCCTAGCACTTTGCTTGGCATACAGTAGGTGGTCAAAATAATAAAAATAAAAGTGACAAAATAGATCAATCCTAACTATTCCTTCTATTAATGATAAAGCCTTCACAAAATTGTAAAAAGGCTAGAAATATAGAATAAATAAAAAATAGTTATTGTGCTAGATTGAAAGGAAACAGAGGTGATTTTTGTTTCATGATTTTTTTTGTTGTAATATGTTCTTCAAATGAAAAAACTATATACTATCTTTTATATATTCTTGGTCTTATAAGCGTTGCTCTTATTTTCCAATTAGTCAATCTAATGGGCATCATAGCATACAGTTCTTTTCAATGATACTGACTAGTTAAATACACAACAGATGCTCAATAAAATATTATTCATTTATTATTCTGGATTATCTTTAGAATTCATTACTAAAATATAATTTATTACTTAGAGAATATTCTATGTTTTTCCCCTAATCCTTTGGAAGGGCACCAAAGGCTTCTTTTCAATGATTGTTCCATCTCCTTATAAGCTTGATAAATAGCAAAAAATATCTCTAGTTTATAGTCCAAAAAATTGAGGGAGGAGGTTAGTAAGTGGTTCAGATTCCATCTTGCTTAGGAATAGCCTTAGAAAGAGAATTTATATCCACTGACTTTCAACATGATCATCAAAGATAATGAAAAAGACAAAAAGAAAAAGGAGCAGGAATTCCCATTAGGAATATCTTCCCTTTGAGATAAAGCTGTATAGGGTTTCCCTGGAAAAACAGTAACGCTTTAGGGCAAAAGAGCCTGATGCAGCAGTTTCACTGATACTACAATTAATCATAGCCTGGCTATGCTGAGGCCAGTTCCTCGTTCCTTGCTAGTATTTACTAGATATAAACAAGACCAATTGGTTTCAGCTTCATAGTGTGAAATAGTCGGATTCCCATAAATGAATAACCCTTCTGCTATCAACACCAAAGAAAGGGCCGAATAAATTAATCCACAAACTTTGGGAGTTCTTGAAGAGGTTGGTTAAGAGACAGTTCAACAAATCTAAATGTGAAAACTGCAGCATCATATTAACAGGCTTGTCAATTATCTATTTTAAAAGGTCTCTTCAAATTCAAATTTCTAAGATTAGAGTACATGATAAATCTGAACAACTCATGTATATAAAGTCTACTGTTTGTACGAAGTAGATGATACATGAAAAACAAAATAGAGAGGAAAATAAGAAAAAAGCAATATAAACAGAGGCTGAAATGGGTTAAAAAATTAAGAGAGTTTCTTGAAAAAAAATTTATCTGTGAATTTTTTCACCAGGATTTTATTTCCTTCCTACTCATTAGACGTAGAAGACTGAAGCCAGTTACTCTGCAGACAATGGCCACTACTTTGTGCTAAGATATAAATGGAATTTGCATGGGACAAAGCTACTGATAATTACAGCCGCCTACAGAACAATCTCCACAAAGAAATCCTCTAGTTTCTGGGAGAGAATTCCCCAACACAATTTGCAATTAAAATATGTAAAGGAATTTGCCTTAAAAATGTGCTGATTATATAGAACTTCAGAGGCTTCATGGGAGTGAGATGAACAAAGCAAGCAAGAAACAGATAAGAAATAAAAAACTAGGCCAGGCACGGTGGCTCACTCCTGTAATCAAAGCACTTTGGGAGGCCGAGGCAGGTGGATCACTTGAGGTCAGGAGTCCAAGACCAACCTGGCCAACATGATGAAACCCCACCTCTACTAAAAATACAAAAATTAGCCAGGCGTGGTGGTGGGCATCTGTAATCCCAGCTACTCAGGAGGCTGAGACAGGAGAACTGCTTGAACCTGGGAGGCGGAAGTTACAGTGAGCCGAGATCGTGCCACTGCACTCCAGCCTAGGCGACAGAGCAAGACTCTGTTTCAAAAAAATAAAAATAAAAATAAAAAACTAACAATGTAAGTTCAAAACAATGAACCAAAAGCCAGTGTAGGAAAAAAAAAAGAAACTTGAGCAATCAAAATACGGTGATTTATGCTTCAACTGATAGGACAGTGGCAGTACCAGCAAAAGTATAAACAAAGATTAATATTCAAAGCTGTACCTGGACATCTCACTGTGCCTGTACCCCACTTCATGCCAAAAAATATATTTGGTGACTCATTAATGGCTGTGACACAAAAACTAATTTTTATATTGGTTGTTTGGAGACTGTATGCATTTCCTACCTCCCATCCATCCAGGCAGCCCTCTAATCATAACCCACAGAAACATGTATTATGTGCTTATGCGATAGGTATTATATTTTCCTAAAGAAAAAATGTTATAAATGACAACTGGTTCCAGATGAGCACAAAAAAGGCTATTTAATTTATAATATTAATAAACAACCAGCCTGAGTCATAGGCCCTCATGGAGTCACAGAGGACTCCATGATACAGAAGGAAAGGGTAAGCAAAAGAAAAAAAAAAGAATCTTTATTTTCCTTTTCTGTACAGGGCTGGGCCTAAGTACACTTTTGAAAAGCAGGTGGAGGACACTTTCCCTGTCCTGTCCCTCTCTGCCAGATCTCATGCTCTTCGCTAATCCTATTTTATCTTCAGTGCCCTTGTGCTGCCCTAAGTCCCTGAGTAGATATTTGCTTCTACACAGTATTCTGATTTCTAAAATTATGTATTTTTTCCTTTCTCCTCCCAATAAACATCTTAATTCTCTGAAAGTAGTTGATCTCAACTAGAGTCTAGCACAAAAGTGATGTGAGGAAACTACTTCACAATAAGGTAGGAATGACTGATAGCCTTCTAACACATTTTATGCTTATATACACATACACATTTATATATAAAAATACATATGATACATATAAAAGATATATTTTTCCTTTTCTTCAAATAAAAATGCTTACTAATCAAATGATTTGGTAAAATTTTGGGAAATATAACAAAATAAAAATGAAAAATTTAAGACTGTAGAAAAACTTTATTACTCAGTAAAAAATGACCAACTAGGAGGTTTAGCCCAGGAAGTCTGCTTCCAGAAACAGCTTAAGTTAGTCATGCTTTTCATCCCTTCTTCTATTTCTGTATCCAAGGATTCTATAAATAATCCAATTAAAAAATCAAAGTAGGTGCAAGGGGCTCTGATCATAGCAGACTGGAGGCAGAGGCAGCCATATAGGTAAGTGCCTAAACTGTAAAAATGCAAATATATAACAGATACAAACTAGGATTTTATTGCAGTCTCCCTGCCCAGTTATTTTGCTGCATAAAAGGATTTGTCATAGAACTCTTTTAATCTCAAGTTTTTTAGTACTATCATTAGGTTTCAAAAAAAATTCAACTAATACAATGCTTTTTTAGGAGAAAAATCTTTTTAGATGAAAGATATATAAAGATATATATTATATATATGAAAAATTATATGAATGTGTATATTATAATTTAACAGTAGTTTGTTTCAAAGGGAAAAATATGTATTGATGCTTCAAAATGTAATATTTAAGGAAGAAATGATTAGTTTCTTGGCAAAGCTTTTTATTTGTCAAGAAAAAAATTAGAAAATCTTATATTAAGATTGGATGTGATGTTAGCTGGGCGTGTCCATGTAAATAGAAATGTAAGGGATTTGCAGATGTTTAGAATACTTCCTTTTCCACCTGTGCTTCTATCTTTTTACTCTCTCCTTTACCTTGACTCTACAGGTGTTCAAGTGTTTATTTTTCTAGCTATTTCCAGGAAAAGCCACATGGGACTTTGTATTTCCAGAAGGAGTTGAGGGATGGAATGGAGAGCAGTCATATTAAACTCTTGGCTCAGAATGCAAACCTTTATTCTGGAAGCTTAAGAAAAAAAATTAAGAAGGATTAATTTTCAGATTTCCAAAATAATAGCTGGTTTTGCCTACAGATTTTAAGTATCTAATTATTCATTCAACATCATAGATTTGCTCTAAGTGCAAACTGAGGTAGTAGCTCTGCTGCTTGAAGAGAAGGAAGGGGGCCCGTGCGTGTTTGTTAGACTCTTAAGGGTAATGAGTCAAACTACATTCTGTAGTCACACCTGGGCAGAAGCCTCCCAAATTTTTCCTTTCCTCTTTCCATTTAAAGGTTGCTTTTAAGAGGAAATCTTGTTAACAATAGGATTTCCCAATGATTTATGTATAAAGAACCAAGGAAACAGATGGACCAAGTAGCAGCCAGGCCCCTTCAGCACTCACACCTACCTGCTGTGTCTGTTGTCTCTGGATTGCTCTAACTTTGGGAACAGGGCTCTCTCTGGAGGAAGAGGACTGCTGCCGGGACCGGCTCCCATTCTGCACAGGTTCGGCCACCAGGGCTGCGGACGCCACTGACATGCTCCCGGTGCTACGTAAAGAAGCACTGTGTGGCAGGGATGGTGGGGCTTTGGCTCGGGCACCTAACCCACCCTGGTCCACTTTTCGGATCTGGGCCTGCCCAGTACTATTTTGTCGTGGCAAAGCAAGAGGTATGTGTCTATCTGGCACCGTGTGCCGCCTGGAGAAGTCCTCACTCTGAGTGCTACGTTTAGTGAAATCTTCCATGCTGCTATTGCTGGGTCCACTGAGCTTGAAGTCTTCACTGTTACTTTGGCTTCTGGAACTGGCAGTGCTTAGGTTCTCCAAACTGGAATCTATAGAGGCCTTTGGCATTGCTGGAATTGGGTTATTGAGGTGATAGACAGGGTTCTGGAATGACAAGGGCTGAAGGCCACCTGGCTGGTTCAAGGCTGGGTGCAGGGGCCTTCTCACTTGGGGTGCACTTTGGGGAGTGCTCTGGGTTTCCCGCAGCTGTTTGATGCTGGCCACCTGTGTTATGGAAAGCTGGCTTCCGGTCAAGCGTATAGGCACATCGAGCATGACAGATGCATGCTCCACTTGAGCAGCATGAGTGTCCTGGAGGTCCATGAGGGAGACGCTCCGACCATTAGGAAGGCTACTTTCCCTTTCATCCTTTTCAGAATAAGTCATGCTCTGAGAGGAGGCTTGCTGAACCAGCAATAATGTTTTCCCTCTGAAGTAGCTGTCTGTGTTGTCCTGGCTTGGAGATTTTAGTTTATGCAAATCACTGTGGAAAAGGAAAGGACACTTAATTTCTCTTGAGACAACTTCAACATGGCTAAGATGCCTCAATTCAGGCATATGAACTCCTCTGAAGGTTCTTATGTGGATACGTACATTTCTTTGGAAACTCAGATTTTATCTAATTAGGGAATTATTACAATTCTTAGAATAAAATCCAGCATTTTTACTTTTCCCCCAAAGGTAGAGAATAACACTGTAGATACCAACCCATCACTGTCTTCAGTTTTAACCAGGATTCCAATAATTTCCTAGTTAGGTTTTAAACCTTCCCCAAATATTCCAATTCATACTTACTTGTCTAAACCTTCAAGAGAAGAAGTTCTAAGCACACAACTGAAAGGTCCCTGCAAAAGGCACAAGTCTTGCCAATCCCTAAAACAGTCTAAGCATCGACATTGTATCTACCTGTCCAGTTGACACAGCCAGCTATAAAATGGTTTTAACCGAGGTTCTCCAAATTTTGAATGCTATAACGTACAGAAACATGAATTTCATAAAGCCTTTAGTCTTCCACTAAGCAAGACAGAAATTTTTAAAATATGCTCGTGGAATATATTGTAACTCTCTATACTACCATTCTAGAAAATAAGTTATCCCAGATCTTGTGCATTATTATGACAAATAATTGGACTGCTCTCAGGTCAGATGAGTCTTCAGTTGCTCATGATTTTAAACTTGTAAATTCAACAAATAGGTTGAATATACTTCTGCTAAATCTAAACATTATGTTTCTCCGAGATAGTGGTCAAATTCTCTCTTTCATACCTGTCAGTGGGGTCTTCAAATATTTTCTGCAGCCCAGAGGAGAGGCTTCCACTGACATTTGGACTGGAGTTATGTTCAGTGAAGCGTCTCAGTTGCTGTTGTATTGGCGTAGGATTAGTCAATGACTTGGTAATATCAGCAAGAACACGAGGGAGAGGCCCCAATTTTGCCACGGTCGCCTGTAGGAAGGAATTTTCACCCTAATTGGATAATAAGCATTGCGACATCCACCACAGATTGTTTTTGGCACAACGATGGCCATTGATGGAGGGGTGTAGGTTGGAGGGAAGGGTAGGTGTTTGCATATGGGAGTGGCAGGTTCATAATGCATTGTTATGGAGCAGCAGAACCATGGCGTCGAGATGAATGGAGGAGGCGAAACAAGGTGCGGCAGACATCGAGGAAAGAAAGGAAATCGAAATCAGGATTATGCAAATAAAAATTAAAAGACATGCTCAAAACTACCAAACTAATGCCATTCCAACTAAAATAGGCATGCGAAGCAAACTAAATCTTTGGGAGGCTAGTAGATCAAGGTGGGGGAGGGTGGAGGAAGAACCAAATTCCTTCTAACCAAAAGAACTTCAAGATCAGAGGATCAACTAGTATGATAAACTTTCAAAGAAAAGGGATCATGTGAGAAAAGAAATGCATGCCAACATATAAGAAGGTGCTCATTCAGGAATCCAGAGTACTGCAAGGCACACAGATGATACTGCCATCCACTATCCCAGTCAATCTTGGGAACCCTGACCCACTGCCAACTGAGTTTCCATCAGTAAGACAATTTTTATTGTTAATTTAACAGCAAAATCAGGTAAACTTCCTCTATGAGATATGTCTAGATGTATTCCTGGTTCCCAGGACCAAACACAGATTAAAAAGGAGAAAGTGTGTTTACACAGCAAAGCCCGTTAAAAAGACTTTGATCCTGAATAAACCAGGCCCATTTCACAGGAAAACTGAATCTGCATCCCACTGAGATGCAGTTATTCAACAAAGATGAACTCTTTAATACTTGCTTTATCCATTTCAATCATTTTTTTATTTAGGGAATTCTTATTCTCATGGGGTCTTAGGGGTCCCCTTCAACTGTCAGTCAGTTTGGCATAGCTGCCTTTGGGTCTTTGCCTTCTCAACAATCAACAGACTCTTCTACCCTACTCAAACAGGTATAGATGCCACCAAGGCCTTTACTTGCTCAATAATGTTGGGCTACGATTCACATGAAAAGGGTTTATCTTTGGCATAGCTGCAACTTAAAAATCTAGCTAGCATTTCTAAAAGTGAAGAAAAGGTCCTCGAGAATAAGGAACAGTTTATTGTTTTACAAATATTTTAAGCACTGGAGGACACATTACCACTTATGTTTCCTCAGCAAAGTGGTCTTTGTTAATAGGTTTTATTCCCCTTCAAATTTTACTGATATAGCATTTTTATTGATAGGAAAATAGAGGAAAATAAGTAGATCATTATCATAGAAAAATGACTGTCTTTTGAAGTTATTCTAACATACCACCACACATATTTATAAAGTGCCTGTAGCAAACAAAAACATCAATAAATAATTATTGTAATAAGCCTAGCCAACGTCTATTAGACTATTTTTTACTACCAAATCTATTCCTTTTTGTTAAATTCCAGAAGGAAGAAAATTATTGGCATGGTGTATATTTACTTATTAATACGGTATATAATAAAATTCTTAGCAAACGATTAAAAATAATTGCTTTCTGTATTCTTAATTCACATCTGTAAAGAAAGAAAACAATGACTGTTAGCACTAATAATTATATGAAACTCTATGACTTGTATAGTAAAAAAATTTGTTTCATGGGTAGTTACTTAAAACATGATAAACCTAGTATTTTCTTAGCTAAATCTATAGTTTTATTAGAAATTACTATATGAGGTTTCATCTTATCCTATTAGACATGCATAAGGCTGTATATACCAATATATTAGTTTCTAGTCAAGTTTTCAGATATGCACTCTGTATATATAAATTTAGAGAAATATACTCCATTAATTCAGATAATTATTAAAAACATATATTAATAATGTCATGGTTTTCTAGAGTTTCATGGTTGTCGATCTCATATTTTACTCAGAAATGATGACCATTTACTCTCAGATTTCTAGGGTAAACAGTTGCTTTCAATTAGCAGAAAGAGTGAGTGCTATCACTCTATAGTTACTTTCCAGAATTCAGGTACATTAAAGTTCTCTATCTTCCACCAACCTACTTTACCTTATCAAGTTGGGAAACTACTTCCCACAGTAAGGAATGCAAAACTGAAAGCTCTCGGCCCAGATCAATGTAACCATCAAAGCCTGGGGTGTTTGAGATGGTGTCTGGATTAGAGATCTCCAAAAGAAAGCGCTTCATTCCACCCCATTCATGTTCTAAAAAATCATTCATGAATGCCATGTATTCCTCTTTGTTACCAAACCTGAAGTAGAGGATGAGAAAATGAGAAAGAACATATTCAAGAGAGATATGATCATTTTGATTTGACATTACACAGAACTATGACTTTTTTTTAATTTTGTGGAGGGAATGACTAATTTTGTTTATTATCTATAAGTGATAAATGTTATAACATACTTTCTTAATATCACTTTAATATTCTAATGCTTTGAGAATAGCTTTCTATTCTCTCTAAAGGGTAAAGCCAAAACTCCTTTTTTTTTTTTTTTAGCTCTGGTATTTAAATTTCTCTGCAATATAGCCCTCACTTACCTACCAAAAGCTCACCAGTACAAACCTTCAATACTGCTAGCTTCTACAAAGTCTCCCAAATATATTACACATTTTTTTCTTCTCCAAGCTTTTGCCCATGCTATTTACTTGCACTAGAGAAAAACTTCTCTCCTTTGCCTATCTAGATTCTAGCTATCTGCAGGGCCTAGTTTAAGTCCATAAAACCTGTTCCAAAATAAAATATAAATATTTTTTAGCTCAAATATGGATAAATATGTATATTTCTGCATTGGCTTATATATAAATTATACAAAATTAAAATAGTACACCTCTAAAAAGCCACCACTTATACTAGAAAACAATCTGTTCACTGAAGTTCCAATTTTTTTCTTCAATACATTGCTAACAGAAACTTGTCTTTAAGCATCAATATTGAGTAAATCTGTGGTCAGTTCTGTAAATGTGAATTCCTTCCCAGCCATTTCTTAAATTTATTTTCTATAAATTATAAAAATATCATAAACTTACTGAAAAAAGTTTGAAACAATGAAAAGTAGAAAGAAAAAAGTGTGGATGTATCATTCAAGCTACCCAAATATATCTGCTGTTTATATTTTAGTACATTTCCTTCCCAACTGTTTTCTCCTAATTTTCTTTTGAAAAATTTTAAACCTACAGAAAAGTTGAAAGAATATACAATGAATACCCATATGCCTTTCATCTACAATAACCAACTGTTATATTTGCCAAGTTTGCTTTCACACCCTCTCTTTCTAGACAGATTTTTTTTTTTTTCTTTCTGGAACCATTTTAAACTAAGTTGCAGACATCACCTCTAAATAGTTTAGCGTCCATTTCTTCAGAATAAGGAATATCTCTTACATAAACCAATGCTATTATCACACTAAAACTTTTAAAAACATTATTCATGAATTATCTTATCTATAGTCTATATTTAAATTCCACCCATTGCCCCCAAAAGGACATATATATGTATTTTTCCAACTTAAGATCCAAATAAGTTTCAAGTATTGCATTTAATCTCTTTTAATCTAGAACAGCCCCCCTCCATCTTTTGCATTTTTCATAAAATTGTCTTTTTTGAAGTGGCCAGGATAATTGTCTTAGACATTGTAACCGCAGAATTTGTCTTTTCTTCCCAACTTTTTTTATATTTAGATTTTTGTGTTTTCATATTGCTGGGATAACAGTATACATACCACTTTTTATTCTGCCCTTTTTTTCCCACTAAAGTATTTTTATCAGCACTTTTAATACAATTTTATCTTCATGCTCTATATTATTAGATAGTTTTTGTAAACAGTTTGTAGTGCCTGCAAATATTCCATTGAATGCATGTATCATAGGTTACTTAACCATTCCTC
Source organism: Pan troglodytes (assembly GCF_028858775.2). Taxonomy (NCBI): domain Eukaryota; kingdom Metazoa; phylum Chordata; class Mammalia; order Primates; family Hominidae; genus Pan; species Pan troglodytes. The sequence continues at coordinate 70,645,921 of NC_072398.2, forward strand.
TATGAAGTGATTAAGTTGTTTCCAGTTTTTTGCTATATTTATTAATACCACAGTGAAAATCTGGTAACATGAGTGATGAGGCTCCCAACCCTCATCCAAATTTTAGGCCTCAAGTATTTTTTAAACTGTGTTTTTAAAGTGGTTACAACAGTATCACCTACTTGGCAAAGTTGGCCAGGTTCTGAATGACCTTGGCAATAAGAGTTAGAGTCCGAGATGTGCGGTCATCAGGATACTCCTGCATAAGGTTGAAAAGACTGGGAGACATAATGGCTGGACACAGAAAACGGAGAAATAATGAGGCACTGATGAGCCTCTCGCTGATGTCTTGCTTGCCACGGTTCAGGCACTGCTGCTTCCATGATGCAAACACTTCTTTCAACTCACGAGGGAAAACACTAGGGAAGGAAAGAAGAACCAAAACCTCTAAACACAGAAGTACCAGTACAAGCACAAGTGATTCCACCCTGACCCAATATACTTTTGCTTAAGAGTCAGGCTGTGAGGAGGACCTAGTAGAAATTCCGGGATGAGGTTTTACCTGATTCATGGCTGAGAGGCGGTGGAAAATTCACAGAGGCCAGATGGAGACTGGAAACCCAAGGCTACAGAACTCTGGATTAGTTTAAATTTAGTTTTGCAAAGTGGGAAAATGGCATGAGGCTCCTGACTAAACCATCTGGTTTAGTATAACTCACCATAATCTCTCTAAAGACTGTTTATCAAAAATCTTCCAAAATTTCGCCAATTGCTGGAGTTAGAGCAATGATCAAAATTCATGAACACATCTGTTCAACACTAGTAAATATTTTAGAAAGCAAAATAAATACTTTTGATATTAGAGGCTATGGTACTAATATTCTATTAGAGAGACTATATTTATGTAGATAGCCAGTTCAAAAGTACTTCTGCTTACAATGGAGATTTCAATTTTAGACGGGACTGTATTAGGGAAACTTTCAATTTTTCTCCAAGACCCTCCCCTTTGGTTGTAAAATAATTGTTAACATTGTGATGACTTTTACATGAAAAAATGTAAGTTCCACTGTGATGACCTTTACATGAAAAAATGTAAGGCAGAGGATAAGATAAGCTCACCAGTAAGAGTTGATGATCTTGCAGAAAGCCAGCTCACAGCACATTTTCAGGTTGCTCTGATGGTCTATCAGTTCACTAGATGAACATTTGCTGGGATCCACTTCACAGTTCTCATCAGACTCATACAAAGCTTTGATAAACTCCCCTATTTGAAGAGAGAAGATAACGGTATAGCTATAAACAGTGTCTTCCTGAATAGAATAAAAGGACTTATGATTTCTGTCCTAAAACGTATAATGGGGAATTCTTTTCTAGATCTGACAGGGAGGGCACAAAAGATGGCCCATGAAGCCTCATTGCTTTGCAACCCAAGAGTTGCCACATCCTACATATCATGTTTATTTTTCTTATCCTGGAAGTGGAATAACAGCAATCACTAACATCATCATCACAGTATTTATAAAAGTGGTAATGATACTACTCAAAAAATGTATTAAACTAAATATATGTTTAATTAGTACAAACTTGTTATGTTTTAAGGCTCGCTCTACTTAGGTGACTATTATTGTTATCTAGAAGAACAAATGACCCAAGCTTGATTGAATAGTCCAGTGAAGGTTTTAAGTGCTAATGTTGGTGCCAAACACGGATGCAAGTAAGGATCTATCTTCTATGTTTACCTCTTGTAACGGAGACAGTCATTCAACATTGCACAATAATATAGCAGATCTCCTTACATAATCTGTATATGCTTCTCCATATAAATTTAGTTTAGAAGCCGTGTTCATACGGCCTATGCTCTATGAAGATACACCCATTATTCCCTGAAAGAACAAATTCCTACCTTACCTGTTTATCCTCTAGTATACACCATACCTTGTATATCTTCGACTACTTCATATTTCTCATTGTTTGTATTTGTTTCATTTCTAGGATGAATACCTTCAGAGGTTAGGTACTAGGTTTTATTCATGTTCAAATCTTGACTCTTCTGAATAGCTCCCAAAATGTTACAGGTGCTCAATAAATATTTATCAGAGATGGCAGTATGTATTCTTGGTTTTTTATAGGTCTTTATGAAAGAGGAGTGGATCTTTCAAAGATCCTCCTAAATATGTGTTTATTACTTGAGGTTCAGGCTAGTTATAACAGACTTCATGAAAGTGAACAATAATGCCTGCAAAACTAAGTAGCAGCATCAGCAGCAGAAAGAGCATTTCTATCAAAGTGGTTAGTATTTGGATAAATGAAAGCTTTTAAAAATACCCGTGACAGGAGATGAGAAGTGATAATTTTGAGGCAAAATGCTTAGAGAACAGGAAACAATGTGGTATACAGAAAGGAAAGTGGTGCACAGAAAAATTAAAGGCATTGAGGTCAGAGATCTAGGCTCAAATCCTGGATCCATCATTTAACTGACTGTGGGGCCTGGAAAAGTCACTTAATTAGCCTGAGTTTCAGCTGTCTTGTTCGTAAAACAGTGTTAATAGCAACCATCCTGTAGAGTTGTGGTGAGGAACAGACATAATGCATGAAAAGCATCTAATATGGTACCTGGCTCTTAGTAGGCGCACCATACAAAAAGTATTTTAATTTAAAAATCATGCAACTTTTGAATAATTTTTTGTCAGGTGAAATGGCCAAAACTAGTAAAAGACTGTTTTAAAATGTTATCAATTCTCCCAAGATATGTAGTCAATATGTTCTCTATGTCTCCTGTGCTATGTGTTTCCACAATTAAACTTCATTTAAAGAGTACCTAAATTTAAAACTAAGAAATCAATGTCAAATATCCCATGTAAAAACTGGCCAAACTCTACACCTGTATCCTAAATATTCTGTTTAGTGACTTCTTTTAGGTTATATGTATTCAAGGGAAAAAATACTAATATTAATAAAAAACATGAATATTAACCATATTTTTCTTTAATTCTTCAAGAAAAGTGCCAGATAAATAACTCCAGGGCCCAGAAGTAAATTAATTGTCTATAGTACCAGCTTAAAAAGTTTTTGTCCCTGATTATCACATATTTAAAATGCTCCAAAATAGAAAAATAATACTTTAACTGTTGAAACAATAACCAATGTTTGAGCATGCAGAATGTACCATATTGAAAGGAGAGGCTTTTATTGATTTGTAACTAGAAGGTGCTTAATTACCAACACAGATTTAAAAACCCACTTAAGTTTGCCTTCTTGCATTTGAAAAAAAAAACAGAGCCAAAGGGGGTGCTTGTTATGTTGTTTACATGTTAAGTTTGTGCCCAGAATGTTCTATGATGTATTTTCTATGTAAATCATTAACTCATTACTATCTGGCATAAAAATTTCACATGTAGGAATAAGTCAACAAGGATAGACATATTACTGCCGAAAGAAACCTGCCTCCACTGCTACAAGTGGAAATCAGGTCTTTTCATCAGGGCTTTCTTTTGTGTATCTCACAGATAGTATTTCCTGTGTGTCACAGGATACCAAGGTGCAATCTGATTTCAATTGGAAAGGTAAAATGGGATAATAGATGGAAGATTCAAGTCTAAACAATGCAGAGTCTGTGCAGAAAGAGTGACGCTTTAATTAAGATAAGGACTGGCTAAGAAGCAGACAGATATCGTACACTATTACTGGCAACTTTTAAAATCAATTCTCTCTGAAAATTCTTCAAGCAGTCTGGAAACAGCATCTATTTCCTGCCCAAAGTATATGAAATATAGCAAAACTTTAACGAGAAGAAGACAATACAGCCCCTGTCCTGAAGAAGCTTACCAATTAATTCTGTTTATGCTCTTAGAAGCAGCAGCCATTTTTACTACTCTGGCCCTTGCTCTTGGATTATAAATATTATTACAGAGATTTCTGAGGGGTTACTTGAATTTCTTTCCATGTCCACTGAATTAATTTTCATGCCTCACTGAGCCCATCGGCCATTTAATCATTCACTGTTATAAAAAGACTAGTATCCACTTTTCATTTTGGAAATTATTTCATTCAGAAATCCTGTTTAGCACACTGAATTTCAAATATGAATATTTGATTTCAAAGAAGCAGATAGTCAATAAGTACTCACTCCTATCTCCATAGAATGGAGAATACGGTTTGAGATGCTTTTTTTTTTTTTTTTTGGTGGACTTTTTTAACAAAACACAAATCATTAAAGCAAATCATGAGATATAATTTATGGCTGTAATAAGCTCTTTATGTAAATGACACTATAAACCTCTTTGTACTTTTCTTAAGCTCTTTGTACCATTCTTAATGTCTATATGATTAGAGAAAAAAATATGAAGATATGCAGGAAGACAAAAAATCTGCTTCAGAGCAGAAACTAATTGTAGTAGCTACTATAATGCATCTGCTTCATGTAAACACAGTGATCCTGTTTCTTGAATGGCGACTCACTCTATTCCTTACAGCCTGCCTCCTTTCCTCCTGAAACCAGTGTGAGCCATCATCACTAGTGATATTTAAGGTGCCAAATGCAATATCCATTCTTTTTCTTTACCTTCCATAATTTCTGACTCTACTGATGCTCTCTTCTCTATTGGTATCTAGGACTCAGTATTTTCCTGGTTTTCTTTCTTTTTTGGATGCTCTCTCTTTCTCTGATCACTTCTCTGATTCCTCTTCTTCATTCTATACCATAAACCCAGGTGCACTCTAAGATCTATCCTTGGCCCTGTTCTCTTCCTGCTCTGGTAATCTTACAGCTTCATTTAACCTCTCCACAAGCATAAATTAGTCTCAAATTTCCAACAGCCAGCTAGACAGGTATCTTAGATTGCCTATCTAAAACCCCTGAGATTTCCTACTAGAACTTCAAATTGAATATATATGTAATTTCCACTGTTTCACACCTACTACTTCTGTGGTTTCTATTCCTGTTAAGAATCTCATCATCCCCCTAGTCACTCACAAAACCCCACAATTCTCTGTAATATTTGTTCCCTCCTTGCTTCCCACAAACTGAAAAATTTGCCAAGTTCTATCAGTTCAACCTTAATATTTCTCATATCCGTCTTCCTCTCTATTCTTACTTGCATGATTACAGTCATTCAGAGTCTCATTCTTTCTTATTACAATGGCTTTTTTTTTTTTTTTTTTTTTTTTTAAGAGAAGGAGTTTTGCTCTTGTCTCCCAGGCTGGAGTGCAATGGTATAATCTTGGCTTACCGCAACTTCCACCTCTCTGGTTCAAGCGATTCTCCTGCCTCAGCCTCCTTAGCTGGGATTACAGGTGCCCGCCACCATGCCTGGCTAATTTTTGTATTTTTAGTAGAGATGGGGTTTCAGCATGTTGGCCAGGCTGGTCTCGAACTCCTGACCTTGGGTGGTGGGCCTGCCTTGGCCTCCAAAAGTGTTGGGATTACAAGTGTGAGCCACCGCGCCCAGCCTACAATGGCTTCTTAATTGATTGGCTTTCAGTAGGCTTTCTTCACCTTTATTTATTTATTTATTTATTTATTTATTTATCTATTTTAAGACAAGGTCTTTCTCTGTCACCCAGGCTGGAGTGCAGTGATGTGACCACAGCTCACTGCTGCCTCGAACTCCTGGGCTCAAGCAGTTCTCTTACCTCGGCCTCCTGAGTAGCTGGAACTATAGATGTGAGCCACCATGCCTGGATATAACTCGTCTTAATCAGTCTGCTAAGTTAATTCCACTGAAAACGCCTGCTCAAAACTTTCAGTGGCTCTCCAGTTATTACTGTAAACTTTAAATCTTCACCCAGGCATTTGAGGTTTTCACAAATTAGTTCTAATTATTGTTTAATCTTTTTGTTGTTGTTGTTCACATGTTTCTTTCATGTCTTTTTCCAGCTAAATAGTTTTATTCCACACATTCCTGGTTCGGTCCCACCTCTATGTCTTTTTGTTTATGGGTCCTTTCCCCCATGCTACTTCTTATCTTATCTGCTCTTGCTCAATGTCTGTTTTTAACCTTTCTATTCATCAAACTACATACAAAACATAAATGTATTTCACACAGAAAGTTTGACAATTCTATCAGCTGGATTCAATTTTTTAAAATTATTTGAAAGAACACAGAATGTCTCTTTTTGGTATAGAGATATCCCTAATGTTATATCCTTACATTGCAAACTTCTTGAGGGTAAAAATCTCTCCAATCATTCAACATGTTTTTACTTTCTATTCTTGATAGTCACACGTGGCCGTTGAGCATTAGAAATGGCTTGTGCAAATTAAAATGTGTGATACATGTGAAATACACACTGATTTTCAAAAAGAATAAAAAAGTAAAACACCTAATTAATAACTTTTATTCTTCTAAACCATTAAATAGTATTTGGATATACTGGGTCAAATGAAATATGTTATCAATTTCACCTGTTTCTCTTCATCCTTTTTAATACTGTGACTACTAGAAAATTTACAATTACTCAAAAAATAAAAATAAATAAAAGTATTCACACATGGGTCATATTTCTATCGGACAGTGCTGCTCAACAGTGTGTGCAGGTAGTGGGGATATGGAGGTAAAACAAAGGGCTATTTCCTTCAAGGAACTCACATCTGCTCTATCATGATGTATATTAAAGTGACCAGCACAGTACCTTACTCTAGTGGTTAATGCCTCAATTTCATGACCAAATCTGGAACTGCAAGTGCGTAGCCTAGTCAGCAAGAACTACTGATTGGACAAAAATTAGTTATGTTAAAAATTCTAGAGAAAGGCAGAAATTTGTGGGGGAGTTGTGGGAAGTGGCAAGAGTTTCTTCACTTTTGATTAGAGTTTTGCATGCATGATAACAAATGTCAGGGTAACACTCTCAAGACTAGGTAATAATATCATCATATAAACACCCAAAACTTTGGGCAAAACAGACCACCTCAGATCTATCAGTGGACACTGCTGATATTACTGTGCATCCTGGAATCATGAAGCTGGGGACCTGGGGTAGCAGTGTATGCTGACAAGGTTTCTGTTTCTACATTTATTATTATTTCTCTACTGGTGAGTACTGCAGACTTCTTACAGCCATGATTCAAACCTTAACACCTGAGTCAGCTAGAACTAAATAACATGCAGAATTTGAGCTCAATTCATTTGTCTCATGGGGGTGAAATAGCTTAAAACTGAAAAGTAAATAAAAGAAAATAGATGTTTTTCTCTTTCATACCCAGTGCATCATGAAGATACTGTTGTCCCACCAACTTGAGGTATTCCTCAATGGATTTGGTGGCAATAGTGTTCTCTCTGAAGATCAAGACATCATGCTCTCCACAACGATCCACCTCAGACATCACCAAGTCAGTCAGAAAATCCTGGTAGAATAATGTTCAATCAGGCAGAAAGCAACTGAATAAATAATACACATTAGAAGAGACTTTTGAAATATCAGACATCCTGGAAATGCTGCTTTAAAACTAAAGCTATCAGATTCATCTGAAAAGAAAAAAAGCAATCAGGATAAAATCTTAGGTGTTACTACCCCTACATTTAAAATTCCCTCAAAGATTTTCCATTGCACTTTTGATAAAGGCCATAATTCTGAATGCAGTCTACAAGTCCCTATATTTTCTGGTTTCTGTCTACCTTTCAAGCCTTGTACCTTTTCTTTTTAGGTCCTTTAATACACCAAGCCCTTTCTAACACACACAATGTTCTCTATTCGCCACAAAGCCTTTTTTTTTTTTTTCCAAATACTGTTCTCAGTTCTGCTCTGCTCCCACCCTTGCTTCCACTCCCACTGTCAGGTAGCTCATTCCTGGGATCCTTTGGATTTTAGTTCACACATCATTTCCTCAGTGAAGGTGTCCCTGACCAACATTGCTCCTGAACTCCATTAGTCAGCTCCCCTTGCTCCATTTCATAGTATCATCTCTCTTTTTATCCTCTGCAGTTCTCACTGTAATCATATTTATTTCTGTAATTACTTGATTAATATTTATTTTCCCCAGAAAACCAGTTTCTGTTTTTGTTTACCACCATATCTCCAGTACCTAACAGTTTCTGGCATATATTAGGTGTTCAATATATAATACTTACAAATCGGTCCACAGTGTCAATGTAGAACCTACTGAACTCATCACTTGAAGTCATTGTCTAGGCTATCTTTCTGTCTGCCCGCCCACCCATCCATCCGTCCATCCATCCATCAATCCAGAAGGATAGCATAAGGGGAAATAAAGGTGCAAAGAAACAGCTGCTTCATTCCTCAACAGTCTTAAAGAACTTCTAGTAAAGCTCAATGTTGGTTGTTCAGTTTGAATGTGATAACATCATATATTTTGAATGCTATATAATTATTGGATATTTCAAGGGCTGCAAATGCCAAAATAGGAGGAATATGCTGATTTACTTTTACTTTAAAATTAAGCATTTTAAACATCAATGGGACTTACTCTGGGGCAGCTTAACAGTATAACAGAGTTGTAGACTTAGGAATCACTATTAAACTTAATGCTAAGAGACAGGAGGAAACTCTTGGGGGTAACGGTAACATTCTGTATATTGATCATAGTGGTGGTTTCGATGGGTGCAAAATCGGTCAAAGCTTACTGAACTTTTCCACTTTAAATGGGTGTTTATTCTACCTAAAATGTATGTAAATCAGTATTAAGTCATTAAAAAAAGTCTTAATGTATATTCTGAACCTTGAGCAACTGAAAAGTAGAAATATATCCATACAATTCAAAATTTCAGTGACACCTCGCTCCAAACTCATAAGCTTTTTAATGACAGAATGCCCAAGATTATCATAAGTAAATTTAAACACAAAAGTTATAATCCATAGAAGCCAGATAAGAGACTAAATATTGAATATATTGATATACTCTGACATATCAAGAAATAGTAATAGTACTTTGTTTGGTTCTAAATACATTATTCTAGCTGTGAGTTTCTTTGGATCTGAGATGTAATTTTATCATGACCAGTTTGCATACAGTATAACGGTAACTCTTCCTAGTTAATATCCTTCATAGGTCAAAGACTCTCTCAACTGGTTTTTGTTCTTCCCACAACCAGCATATTTCTCCTTTAAATAAAAAATATTCCTGAGTTTTTACTTCTATCCAAGGTGAAATAAGATAAGTGTATCATGAAACAGCTACCAATTGTATCATATCCCTTGGATTTTTATTCTAAATACAGATTTTAATCCCACAAAGACTCTTGCTAATACTCAATATGCTTCTGGAATACTTCCTTCTGTGCCTAGAGGATACAGTCATCAGTTAATCTTAAATAAAATACAGTGAGGAAGAAAACCACCATACAACACTCTAGAACTAAATTAAAGATAAGGAACCTTGAACATGCTGTAGGGTTATCGTACCAATCCTACCATTTATTTTGTCAGACAAGAAAGAGCTGGCTGTGTTATCTATGTTTCATGCAAATTGGCTTTAAATATTTGTTGGTCTCTCCATTTTACTTGTTTAGTTTTATAATCTTCATCTTTTCTGGATCTAATAGGTTTTCTTCTTAATTCTTCTTGTTTTGACCAATAGTAAAGCACATTTCTCTAATTTGGATTTCTACAATATCCATATCTTGGTTTATGAAAGGTAAGGAGGAGACTTCAGGTACTGCAATCCCCCTTTTCCACTTACCTTGGCTCTGCCAGTACTTTGAAGAATGTGCACTAAGGCACAAGCCAACTCCTCTTTATTTCTCACACTAATTACTGGCTCAAGGACAGAACACAGCATGGTGTAGTTGCTGGTGACAAATTCTGCAAATTCTTTGTATTGCTCCATAGGCAGAATGGTGATAGTTTGGAAACGTGATTTAATCCGAATAGAAGGTCCTCCTGTCTTTCCTTTGTTGGGTGTAGGTGTACTCACTGGATACCACTTTTCTACAAATTGGCGACCAGTCACACTGGCAGTGGGGATGTTGACTAGCCCTACATAATTATTCTTGTCCTTTTTTTTCTTTTTTTCCACATCCTTGTAAATGTGAACTGTGATACTATGAAGAGGTGGAAGGCTGAAGAATTCAAAATGTTCACCCCAGAAAATATTGTCTGCTTTGGTCTTGCTGGTTGTACGAGCAAAGAGGGTATCATCAAGGCACAGTTCGCAGAAATATTTCTTTTTAGGGGCAAGGTCCTTGGCTTCAATGATCCATAAACGAAGAACATTTTCAGCTCGCCTGCAATTGTCCTATAAAGAGGCAACAAAGCTGAATTTCAGAGCTGACATTGCAGGAAAAAAACCATTTTTTTCTTAAGTTGGCAATGTTCATTAGGTACTCTATTAAGGGGAGTCAACAAATAATGAAAGGGATTGCTATCTCATTGCTTAGGTTAACAGCAAGCTCTAAACAAGCATGCATTAGAATCTTGAAGAATTATATATAGTTCATTATATATATTATATATAGTTCATTCTATTTTATTTACTTGGGTTAAGAAAATATCATTTTGTAATGGTAAGTTTTCATATAACCAGTCTAATATCTGCAAATAAAAGAGATAAGCTGTTAAGAAGCTCGTATTCTAGTCCCTCTTCTATCATGTACTAGCTTCTGACACGGCCAATTCACCTAACTTTTCAGAGTCCTTTTATCCATGCTGGTAGAACCATGGCAATAATATCTGCAGTAAGACTGCTTTTAGCTTAAAATGATAATATAGTTTGGATAGTTGTCCCTGCCCAAATTTTATGTTGAATTGTAATCTCCAGTGCTAGAGGTGGGGCCTGGTGGGAGGTGTTTGGATCATGGGGGCAGATTCCTCATGCCTTGGTGCCATCTTCCTGATACTGAGTTCCTGTGAGATCTGGTGGTTTAAAAGTGTGTGGCACCTTCCCCCCAAGTCACTCACACACACACTCTCTCTCTTGCTTGCTCCTGCTTTCACCATGTGATGTGCCTGCTCCCCTTCTGCCTTCTGCCATGACTGTAAGTTTCCTGAGGCCTTACTAGAGGCTGAGCAGATAACAGCACCATGCTTCCTGTAAAGCCTGCAGAACCGTGAACCAATTAAACTGCTTTTCTTGATAAATTACCCAGTCTCAGATACTTCTTTATAGTGATATAATAAGGGCTTACTACAAATGGCATAACATATAAATGTGCTTTAAAACTCTCAAGCTATAGACAAATTAAGGTATTACTACCACACTTACCTTCTATCAACTAACTGCTTACAAAGTTATACATTTTTTAGATACTTGAAGCTACTATTACCTTATTAGGTTGAACTGTCCTGCGAAGGTTTTCCATCCACTTATCTCTCTCAGAAGCAGAATTACAGCTGAAGCATTTACTTCCACTTAAGTAGGTAACCTTCAACATAAAAATTAGACATAAGAAAAAGAAAACACTGGATTTCAGGGCTCTGTCATTAGGGTTCACAGCATACCTCTAACTCTTAAATGATAAGGTCGAAATGTCCTGGAATTAGGATGGATGGATGGATAGATAAGAAAAACATGGTCTCAGATCCCAAACTACTCATGCTGTGGTTACAAAAATAACCTAATGAGCGACATCCTTACCAATACTAAAAAATTAATATACTAATTTAGTGTTATTGTTAGTCTCGTCCTCTGATGAAAATGTACTAAGAGTCCAATTTTATTGAAAGTAGACAAGGCCAAAAGGAATGCAAAGCTGTGAGTTAGACATATGCTATGAACCTAAATCATACCATAAGAAACTAAGATGATCTTTGCTAGTTTTCTGATACTTATATCTACATCTACATCTGCTTTTTGCTTAGGTAGCATCCACATCCATTTCCAGGTATGAGAACAAAGGCCATTTTAAATTCATCCAAGGAAATTAAAACTGGCCTATGGTTCAGAAAAATCAAAATTAAAGGCCTTTTAGGCAATACCTTAAATTACCTGCAAATAAATATGTTCAACTTTGAGTTAGTAAAAAATAGGTAATAAAGGATGAGAGTTTCTGAAGCAGCTTATCAGATTTCTTGAGACTGTCTTCACTATATTATAGAAGGGTGCTAAATGAAATTGAAGAGTTACTAGTATTGAATTACTATCTTTGGAACCCATTTTTCCTCCACTACGCAACCAGCCTGTTGATTTCTAGTCATTTATTAGGTTAGCCTGACCACTATTAACACAGTCCTTTAAAAATGAAATATGTTGTTATATACTTAGCACCTAACTCTGGGCTTGATATACAGCCTAATGAACTGAGTTCCGCAAATACAAGAAAGTTCAACTGATTTTTATAAAAAAGAACACCAATAAACGTCCTGCCCAAATTGCTGAAGTTTGCTCACTTATTAACTCAATCTCTGGTCACAACCTAATAAATCCGATCAGATTATATGCTCTGTCCAATACAGCAGCTACTAGCCTCACATGGCTATTCCAGATTGAGATGTGCTGCAAGTGTAAACACACATCAGATTTTGAAGACTTAGTTTTAAAAAAAAGGAAACAATTTCTCTGATAGTGAACATGTTGAAATGATAATATTTTGGATATGCATGCAGATTGTACTATATTTCTTTTGGACAGTGCTGGTCCATAAGAAGAGGAACCAAACATCTTTTGACTTCTACAACATCTAGTATAGGACTCATCTGTAGTCACTTAGTAAGCTCTTGTTAATTAATCAAATCTCAGCCCTAATAATTCTATGTATGTATAAATACATGTATATATAGTTTTTGAATTTTACTTGTAACTGGCTAGTAGTATATATTTGGAAGGGAGAAATTACCTTATGATAGTTGGCAATTTTGTTTATTCAAAAATCAGGCACCTGCAATGTGCTGGGGTCTGGGTTAGTTACAGGGGATTTCAAAAATAAATAAGACATTTAGGTCAAAATGTCCTGGAATTAGGATGGATGGATAGATGGATGGATGGATGGATGGATGGATAAGAAAAACATGGTCTCAGATCTTGAACCACTCATGCTGTGGTTAGAAAAATAACATGATGAGTGACATCCTTACCAATACTAAAAATTAACATAGTAATGTAATGTTATTGTTAGTCTTGTCCCCTGATGAAAATGTACTAAGAATCAAATTTTACTGAAAGGAGGCAAAGCCAAAAGGAATGCAAAGCTATCTTTAATAACTTTAACTGCAAATATGATTAGATGAAAAGATTTCTAACTTTTTCTCTGTAAGTAGATAATTTCTAGCAACTGAAAACCAGTTAATTAAATCATCAACTGCACAGTAATGAAATCGCAAAATTACTGGACATAAAATCCAATTGTTGTTTAACTACTCTTCCTTTTTTCTACACTTTATTTTTACCTCAAAGCAGAAGTCTTGTCCAAGGATGCTACTATGAAGTGGTTTCACTGATACAGGTTCCCCTCTACCAAGATCCAGACATTCCACTGCGCTGCACGGGCTCAGCAAGGATTCATGGGAACGTGACTCTTTTAGTTTAGGCAGCCCACGAGACCTAAAAGTAGAAAAAGATATTTAAGGTAGTGTAACTTGGCCAGCAAGGAAATGAAGGTCTAATGCAATGGAGGATAACAATAAATGTACAAGTGCCTAAGGGAAGAAATAAATGAGGAACAAATTAATAGTTAATCTACAGTAACAATAATAGTAATCATATTTATGTGGCAAATATATTCTCTCTATATATCTATGTGAGTGCACACACACTTTTTTTCAATATGGCATAAAAATATACTATAATTTTACTAGTCTTGAGTGACCTTCAAATCCCATTACAGACATTGTTTTTTATTCTTATTCCTATTTTGGAAGATGGAGAAATATATACTCTTTAAGGTTATCTTATATATTCTTTCTTATGTAAAGGTATTGCCAAAAGACAAATGATTTCTTTTTGTTTTTCATGTTATAGCTTTATCCTCTTATATCATTGACAGAATAGTAGTGGCTGAATCTTCATTTTGTTTCTTTCTACTTTGGCAAAACACACACACACACACATACACACACACACACAGAGTCGAAGCTCAACTTTTTATCACAAGACCTTGTCTTTCAAAAGTCCTGATTTCCATCTCAATATAGAATTCTTTTCTGGCAGGCTTTTGGTTCAATACATGCTTTACTGTATAAGCATGAATAAAGAATAAAATGCCTTGAAGAAACCTCCCACCATGGAAAAAAAAGCCCAAACTCTCATCTAGAAGAGAGATCTTTGTCAACACCGTTCAGTCATCCTGGCTGATTTTGTTTCCTAGTTGTTTATAAGAAGAATGCTAGGAATCATGACTTGCCACTACAAGAGCCAGTACTTCACTGCCTTCCTCTTGAAAGAATTAAAGGAGTCAAACGTAAGTACAATATTCTTGAATCCCAAACTGGATGGCCATGCAGTTTGACTCAATAATTATAGTATCTATTGAAGTAAACACCCAGAGTTACACACATATATTTCAAGCAGAAGTACTTAGTAATAAGGATAAAAAGAAATGCCTTGTGTAAAGACAATTGTTTTTATAAAACACATTAAATAAGTAGCTTCATTTAATTCCTTGAAATAACCACATTAACACTAAAAGGAACTTAAATATTTAATGCCAGAGTAGCTTTTGGTTAAATTATAAAGTAAAAAGATATAAGAAACTAGCACTAAGGCTGCTTTCTCCTTTCTACCTTTATTCTAACACTGTTTAATCAAATTTCATAAAATAAGAAAAATCTTAAGCTTATAAGGATTTTAGTTCTTCTTCTTTCCACACACACACACACACACACAAATAAGCCACCATTTAAAGTTTAGGCTGCAAAACATGTGTTCTGATATTTAGTAATTTTTAAAGTAAAAAAGTCAACATTTATATTTCTTGTTGATAGTACAAAGTATGCACAAAAGGGACAAATGCTACCTAATGTTTTGTATCTTAAAATGACAATGTTTATTTTTCTGATATTGGGCAAGAACAAAAAATTAAAATATTTAAAAATTAAAATACAAAAAAGAAAAATATAACAATGTAAGCTCCATATTTATTTCCTTTTGTTCTATGTATAAGACAATGACATGTTATGTACTGCAAATATAGTACATCAACTATAAATAATTAAATGTTAGAAAGATTGTACTTTAATTATCATATAATCTTTCCCAATATGCTACATGGGAAGCCTGATTAAGGAAACTGGACACTGTAATCTTTCTTAAACAAAACAACAATTCTAGCTCATTTTTCCCAGGAGGAGTTGCTGGAAGGAAAAATCCTCTCATGCTCTGGGGTGAGCTTCTCAACAGGAAAGATTAAGGCATGTTTAAAACAGAAGGAGGTATGACAAAGGCAACTTTTATTTTTTAAATTCTCTAGGAAAAATTTCTAAAGCATAAATTAATTTTATTTCAAACAAAATAAACGTCTACCTACATGAAGCAATGGTAGAGCCACCTGGCAGTGCAACCCCAAATCATAGCGGTGCCACATGTCCCGGTATAGCAAGTCACTTTCTGAACTATATGTCAGAAAACAACTCTCTGTTTAGAAGACGAGAACAAATAGAAGATGGCTTCTTTGTTGCCTTTGGTTACCGATAACATCTTTGAATAAATGTTTTCCAGGTGTTATTTCAAGTCTTCCATAGAAGCAGAACAGAAACACAAACAACAGATCAAGACTTCATCTATCCCAACAATTTGTAGGATAGGTAATATTCCTTCTTCTATTCCTTCAGGCTGCACCCAGCCCCTCAGGTAACAAACAAGGCACCTGGGCTCTAGGCTGGGTCTGTTGCCATGGTGCTACACCTATAAGGAGATTAGAGCTGGAAGGCAGCAAGAAGCTATGGCTTGAATAACGCAAGGGGCATGCTCTGCAAACATGGCAAAGTTGACTACTTTAAGACAGAAAGGAAGGAATAGTGAGGCTTCTATCCATTTCTATGAACAAGTTCTCAGTAAAAGGCAATAGAAAAGAGACAAGGCCAACTCTGGGAGTGGGAGATAATCTCTTATTAAAACCTCTACTAGGTGGCTCACACCTGTAATCCCAGCACTTCGGGAGGCTGAGGTGGGCAAACCACTTGAGTTTAGCAATTTGAGACCAGCCTGGGCAACATGGTAAAACTCCAACTCTACCAAAAATACAAAATAAATAAAAAATAAAAAGTAAAACCTCTACTAGGGACTAACTTGAGAAACTTTAGCTTGCTTCATATACAATTCCCATGCCCCTACTAGAAGCTATGTCCTATATCTCACCTTGCAAGTACAAAGCTTTCTCTCACATGTGTTCTGTTTCCTTTACAGTGCCTACCGTGGTTTAATGTTTCTAGGTATTATTTTACTGAAACTTACCTGGCTTACATATATTTTCTTCTTTTACAGAAAGATGGTGAAAACTATTTTTTCACTGTATTTCCAGTGCTGAACAAGTTTCATTTTGATACTCAGGTCTAACTTCAAATGTAGCCATAAGAGAATTTAAAACTAAGCCACTTAGAATTATAACTCCAAACTCTTCCTAGTTACCGAAATTTTAATTAATACATAGTTCAGAATGTCATATTTTTTGGCATTTTTATGTGTGTGTGTACTGAATTGAAAACCAAAGTCACGAATATATTCAACATTATTACTGAATAAATAAGCAAGCCCTCCCTGTATTGGGAAGAAAGTATCTCTAAGAAGACAGAAGTAATTCCCAGAGAAGCAAGATTATAGTAAACAGGAAGATCAAACAGCCTGGGACTGGCTTGGGACAGGAGAGGCATTATTTGTACAAATATTTCAATGTAATAGCATTAGTAACCCCAAGTTTCCTCTAATTCATGTTTACCTCCTTCTGAATTGATTTTTCTTAGATCTACTAACTACAGAGTTTTAGTAGCCCTGTTTGGCACCAGAGTTTACTCCTCTAACAGAAAGCAGAATGTGGATTTATTGGGAGAATAATGAGTTTAAAATAATGATTCCCAGTCCAATCTGACAATGGCCTTCATCAAAAAATCTAACCCATCCTTGAAAGTGGACTTTGTGAATCCCTTGACTACTGGCCAGGTTCTCTCCCTGACTACTTCCCATACTGCCCCATCATCCCGAACACCATGTAAGAATAATTCAGGGCTCCAACAGACTATGTATTGATTTAAATAAAAAACTGCTTCCCAGAGGCAATTTTACTTCTAATTAAGGCACACCATATTCTTTATATTTTTATCTTAAGGTCAGCAGACAATCTTGATTTCTGTGTAAACTTCAAGACCTCTAGCAATGTGATAGGTAATGGTTAAAATCTAATTGCTTTGCTGATGAAAATTACCTGCTGCTTCTGACTTATTTAAGAAATAAACTACTAGCCAGGTGAGGCTTTCTATTACTCACTAAAGTGAATGAGTATTATATTGCTTGAATCCTCATCCCTATATGAAATCAGTCTTAAAAGATAAAAGTGAAGGGCTGAGAGATTGGGAGCCAACATTCACATAACAGCAGATACACTGGTGAAGAAAAAAAGGAATAAAATAACACTGATTAGTGCAATTTTAAGTAAAACACAGCTGGATTTTCTCGGCTTAACTGGCCAATTTTTCAGAATGCCACATTTCCCCCACAGCTCCAATGAGGCTTGGTGGTGCTAGCTCAATCTGCTACATGTTTACAGATTAAGTTCCAAATTTAGGAATTGGGAAACTTTTAATTAAAAATGCTTATTGCCACATAAAATCCTGGACTCCAGTGCAGGTGAGTTTCTGCTTGGCTTGGCAGTTGTGATTCCAGACTGCTTCAGTGAATTCCTGACGAGATAGCTCAGCCAGTAAGCTGGGTGCAGCAACATACTGTTGTATTCACCAGTATGCATTTCTAAGGCACTCACTTTGTTTAAAAATGTCCTAGGTAGTAATTAACAAAATTGGGTACCCTAATACTCTACCAGCAAGTTTATATAGTGTCTAATCAGTTTTTTAAAAATTGAATTTGAGCTTTCACTTTGGGAAAAATGTAGCTTTACTTGCTCCCTGGATTTTATTATTTTCCAATTAGGTATTTTGTGAAAATATTCAACTGATGTTTGCTATTTGAAAGTGCAGATCCTTTCTTGTATTATAATTTTAAAGGTTTTCCTCCCTGGATTAAAAAAAAGAAAGAAATTAGAGCTCATTTGCCAGAGCTCTACTTATGTGCAAAGACTTGTTCAGCCTGAGGATCCTGACAGCACCGGCTGAACTGGTTTACCTGCTGTAGTTAAAGCCAGTAGTCTCTACTGCTTATATTACTCACTGATTTTTATGTTAGCTTAAAAATACATACCACACCACTCACATTAAAAAGCTATTTATGGAAACATAACATATAGGTCTTACTTCTCCCTGCTCTCAGCCTCTAGGACAGGATGGTCTAATGGGACCAGCTGGTAATGATGACGAAGGATATTTGTCAGCCTGAGTTGTCACTCAAAATGAGAAACTCATGGTAAAGAAATGTATCAGCATAGACAAAAATATCCTTACCTACTTTGTACTTGGTACATATACATGTATACACACAGTGAAGGTGGATACAGAAAGAAGACTAGATTATAAACATTAAGACATATTCTAGGGAGTAGAAAATCCAACTTGCCTCCAATATGATAGACACTAGGGAACAATTCCTTTACAGAAACTGTACCATGTTATAACATATCTTTTTGTCCTTAAATTGCAAAGGTAATATAATCTACTAGCACCTATTAAACAAATTCAATATAAACACAACTACATTGAATTTTAAAAAACAGAAACTAAACCAAACCAAACCAAACTCGTAATCCAACTCAAGTAACATACCAGTAAGAGTGGACAGACTACAGCTTTTATTTCCTTATTTCTGATTTCAGTTGCTAGACTTTTAGTCTCATAATTGCCATAAAAGTAATGGGTAGAAGGATAAGAGAGGAAAAAAACTGGTGAAGTTCAATAACACTGACTTTTTTTTTTTGAGACATGGTCTCTCTCTTGTCGCCCGGGCTGGAGTGCAGTGGTGCAATCTCAGCTCACTGCAACTTCCGCCTCCTGGGTTCAAGTGATTCTGGTGCCTCAACTTCCCAAGTAGTTGGGATTACAGATGTGTACCACCAACCACTCCCAGTTAATTTCTGTATTTTTAGTAGAGATGGGGTTTTACCATGTTGGCCAGGCTGGTCTTGAACTCCTGACCTCAGGTGATCCGCCCGCCTCAGCCTTCCAAAGTGCTAGGATTACAGGTGTGAGCCAACATGCTTGGCAACACTGACTTTTTAGTAATTCCTAAACTCATAACTGATTTGCTTTCCCATTAGTTTCTCGTTTGGTTGAATAAATGAATATATGTATGAATCCATCTATCTAACCAATAATTACCTGGTGTGCATTATGGGTCAGGCACTATACTAGAGGTAGATGCAAGGAATACAAAGGTGAAGAAGAAAAGCATGGTCTGTGTACTCACACACAATTTATAATCTAGTGAGTTAACAATCCATTATAATACAATGTGACAAGACTTACGAAAAAGGATGCCAAAAAAAGGCTCTATGAGTACTAAGTAGAGGATTTTAAGGTGGGGGTGGTTCAGAGAAGACTTCTTGGAGAAAACAGTAACACAAAGTTGTAACCATCTTCATGGGGATGGGGTGGATTTCACTATATGCAGGTGTGGAGATCTACAGAAAATGGATAGCATGTGAAAAGGCCTGTATGACAGTATGCAAGGCTGTGGTGTTCAGACAGTGAAAGAAATTCAGCAGTGTGGCTCTACTATAGTATGGATGTTAGAAGGAGAAGAGGCTGGGGTGTTGGAGTGGGTGAGGCCTGGTGAATAATGAGGTTTGAGAGAGATCACAGACTTGTAGTCATGTGTGGGTATTTAAATTTGATCACAATACCAGTAGATGTACATTGGAAGGCTTTAGGTGGTAGAAGGGGAATTACATGGTAAGATGTGTGTCTCAGTAAAACTACCTTGGCTAAGGAGTGGAGAAAGAAAGGAGTACACAGAGAGTGGAGAGAAAAGAAATGAAAGACCTAGAAACCAGTTCATTGATTATGGTAGTAATCTGAGTAAAGATAATGAATTAGACTAACAGATATGGGGAAGAAGTAGATGGCACTGAGAGATATTTAGGAGGTAAATAGGCTTTGATGACTGGAATGCTGGAGGAACTGGGGAGAGGGGAGAGTCCAGGACAACTGCTCATTTCTGGCTTGAAACACTGGGTGAAAGATGGTGATGTCCTTCACAGGGATAGGAAAGAGGAGGCAATGCTGGTTGAGGTGAGAGTACAAATAAAATCAAGTTTTATACAAGTTGAGTTTGAGGTTCCTGTCGGGGTAGATGTGAACAGTGAAACAGAACATACATATTGAGAAGACAACCTAAAAACATAACCTGAGGCATGTTAACATTTAAAGCTACAAAACTGACAAAAGACACTGAAGAATTTGAGAGAGAAGAAAAACCAGGTGAGTCAAGTATCACAGAAGGCCAGGAAAGAGGGATCTCAAGAAAGGTGGATTAATAGTAGCCACTGAATTTGGGAATTGAATTTAGAGGTAATTGGAGACTTTGGCAAGAGCAGTTT
The DNA here is from genome assembly GCF_028858775.2 of Pan troglodytes. Taxonomy (NCBI): domain Eukaryota; kingdom Metazoa; phylum Chordata; class Mammalia; order Primates; family Hominidae; genus Pan; species Pan troglodytes. The sequence goes on from NC_072398.2 coordinate 70,666,419, forward strand.
CAGAAAAGAGGACAAAAATAAGATTTCAATGGGTTGAGAAAATGAATGAAATATGAGGAAGTGAAGATTAATTCCACAAGTCTGATTGTGAAGGGGTGACAACAGTAAAATAGCTAGAGGGAGACATGGGTTTGAAACAGGTTTTTTAAAAAAATTAATCATCTTTTAATTTTTCTCCTGAAACAGTAAGTGATAAATGCTCTTGGTAAAAAATTCCAGGAGTTCAGAAGGATAGAAGGTAAAGAATAAAAAAAGGGTACCTCCCACAACCTCCTATAGAAAGGAGGCCATTAACAGTTTTTGTGAACCCAGAAATATTTTATACGAAGGTACCCATATATGTATATAATTATATAAAGTATGTAATATATAGCATATTACATATATTTATATAACAATATATTTGCATGTATTTAACATAATATACATAATATATTTAAATACAAACATATATGTCTATATATACATATTCATTTACATAAATGGGATGGTACAATACTGTTTTTAAGAGAATATTTTGGACTTCTATCCATATTGGAACCTACAGATATACTTTGTCTCTTTGTAATGACCACATAGTATTCCTTTACATGAGCCTGTAATAATTTACAGTCCTTGATGACCATCTAAGTTTCCTTTTTTTGTGATTAGCAACAAAATTCAGAATATCTTACTACATATATCTTCATGCACATGTGCATACATTCATACTTCAAATTCTCAGATGTGAAATTGCTAGATCCAAGGGCATATGCATTTAAATTTTTGATATGGCTCAATTACCCTCCATAAAGACAACATCAATTTAAGTGTCTATCAGCAGTGCATGTTTCTACCTGCTATCTTCAACATGAGATGTGGCTGAACTTCAAAATCTTTTGCCTGTTTAATTAGTAAAAAATGGTATTTCATTATGGCTTTAGTGTGCATTTCTTTAATTATGAGATTGAGGACATTTGTACATGTTTATTGGCAATCTCAGTTCCCTTTTCTGTGAATTATAAACTGCTATTCCATGTTCTTAAACCATTTTCCTAATTGTTAAAATTAACTGATATGTAAACACTCTGTGTATATTAAGTAAATTAGTTCTTTTTCTGTCATATTTATAATTATTTCCCCCCAGTTTATGTTTACAAAGGGTTTTTAAATTCCAAGATCATAAGAAATAAGCTACATTTTCTTTTAGTGCTTTTAAGTTTTCATTCAATCCATTTGGATTTTTTGGCAGAGGAGGAGAGATGAAAAGAGTACAGTACGGAGTCAGCTTTGTATTTTTCCAAATTGCAGAAATATTATGATCATAAATTGACTCAATTATTACCGTATAGTATTCTGCTGGTATAAGAGGGGTGTGCGTGTGTGTGTGTGTGTGTGTGTGTGTGTACTTTTTTGCCTTTGTTTTTCCCTTCTTTCTTATTTTGTCAGCAAGTTAGGATTCCTATCAACACACACAACAAAGAGTATAATGGAAAAAAACACTCAAACTGAAGCCAAAAGCCCTACATATTCACATCAGCTCGAACCACTTATTAGCCATGTGACATGCAGTAAATAATTTATTCTTTCTGAACCTCAGTTATCTCATTTAAGATATGTGTAGATAATGTGGATAATGATTTCTCTTCCTACATCTCACACAGTTGTGAGAATCAAATGCAGTAATCTATAATTTCACATCTATTTCATAAACTGCAGTACAATACAAATGTGAAGGAGTATGATTGTAGACACACAGCTTTTTTTGCAGTGATATGACATGCATTAGTTCATTTTATGTAAATTATTCATCTGGTTGAGATCAGGAAAGCTATTCTTGAATACACTCTTCACTGGAAGAATACAAAGATGGAGTAAATGTGTAGAAATATTTTTTCTATTAAGATAAAGCATTCTAATGAATTTAAAATGTTATCATGATGCAATTAGATACTTCAATTGGGTTTTAGTTCATAAAACTAAGGGATCCTTAATTGGCCCATGGCTGTAAATCTGGAATAGGAAACTCTAATCGATAGCTAGACTGTATTGATTAATTAATGGCTTGGAGTCCAGTAATTTCTGAGAAGTTGTCATATTCACATAGACCATATTTTAAAAGATTGTAATTCTTTATTATCTGGAAGTCAGTTTTGACTCTCCTCTTCTGTTTCAGGCCAACAAATGTGTATTGAGTTCCTCAATAGGACAGTCATTGTGCTAGGGGATGAGGATACAAAGATTGTATCCTGGAGGAGCTTTCAATCTGCTGCAGTAAGCAGACATATGAAAAGATAAATTCAATAAAAAAGTTAGTCCTAGAATAAAGTATGCAGAGTTGGACTCAGGTAGTTGGGGGGTGGGGTAGGCACTTAGTCTAGGATGATATGCGGGAAGAATACCAAAAAGAAGGGAGGGAGCATGTAACTCCTGACTTGGGTACTGTTGCATGAGGATGAACTAGAAGTGAGCTTGACAAAAGACAGGGTATAGGAATAGGAAATGGCATTTGGGTTAGAGGAGACAGTAAGATCAAAAGCAGAGAAATATGAAACAGTATGACAAGTATAATACTATAATGAAGACTTTTGGCAGGAGTGACAGGAGGTAATATTGAGAGGGAAAGACTGGGCCATGTTGCCTTTTGTGCGGTAGCTAAAGATTACAGATTTATAGAAGTATTACATACATAGGCAATGAGATATGAAAGTTGCAGTTTCAATTGAGACACCTAGATAAAACGATTCTGTATACCAAAGTCATGTATCAGACCAACTGCAGCATTTACAAAGGAAATGTGTTAGAACCAGTTCCACTACCTTGATCCTCTCAGTTATGTCAAGACTATAAAAAGTGGTCAGAGAATGGAGAATGGTAAAGATTTTGTAAGAAACAATTTTTGAAAGAAGTTGTGAGGCTCATCCTCCTGCTACCTACAAGGGAGAAGGGTAAAAGATACATAGAGAGCAGGGTTTGATTCCATCTGGGAAATCTAGATGATGAGAAATGACCAACTAACTGTTGGTGGCAGAGCAAGAGCATTGATGCTTTTGGATAAGCCTGTAGTCCTAGAGGTTGTTAGGGCAAAAGATTTGTGGAGGTTTCCTGCGGACCGTAAGACTGCGTGATGAAGAAACCAAAGCATCAAGAACTCCTTTCTAGAAAGGATTCGCAAGTGAGCACTTGGAAGAGAAATGCATCTGTCAGAGTCAATAAAACCATAGGTGAGAGCTCCTCAGGGATGATAAATCTCTGAAAAAGTCCCCAAATCACCCCATGAGAGAAAAGTCAGCTTCAAATTTCTGTTAGGCTCAGTGAGCATTATGGAAGGCTAAGACAGACTTTGTTATCCTCTTTCTCATCTTTTTGTTGCTTCACCTTCCCCAAAACCTGGAGGGTGCCTAAAAACATGGTGAGTAGGCTACAGGGGAAGAGCAGATGAGGAGAGAAGTAAGTAGTCTATCATACTTTCTTCTCCAAAGGCAGGCAGACTGCCTGTAACTGGTTTGGCTGGGGCAAGTTTGTAGTTTTGATTAGAATTTTGTAATATCTTAAACTGGGCCTGGTGCCACCAGCTCATGCCTATAATCCCAGCACTTTAGGAGGCTAAGGCAGGAGGATTACTTGAGCCCAGGAGTTCAAGGTTACAGTGAGCTATGATGGCACCACTGCACGCTAGCCTGAGCAACAGAGCAAGACCTTGTCTCTTAAAAATATATATATATTCAATATATATGTAGAATATATATATAGAGAACACCAATAAGTTCTGAATTAAGATCTTTTATTTAAAGCTATCACAGATGAACTCTAAATGGATCATAGACTTATATATAAAAGCTAAAATCATAAAACTTCTAAAAGAAAACATAAGTGAAAATCTCTTGGGACACAAAAAATTCCTCTGCAAACACTGCTTATCAGGATGTAAAATGCCACAGCCTCTTTGGAAAAGTTTGGTAGTTTCTTACAAACCTAAACATGTACATACCATAGAACCCAGCAATTATACTCTTGGGCATTTACCCCACAGAAGGGAAAACACGTTCACAAAAACCTGTATCTAACTGTTCACAGCAGCTTTATTCATATTAATGATAGCAAAAACTGGAAACAACCCAAACGTCTTTCAATGGGTGAATGGTTAAACAAACCGTAGTACATCCATACAATGAAATACTACTCAGCAACCAAAGAAACAAACTACTGATACATGTAACAATTTGGATGGACCTCAAGGGCATATGTTTAGTGTAAAAAAAAAAAAAAAAGCCAATCTCAACCAATTATATACTATATGATTCTGTGAAACACTATTCTTAAAATAATAAAGCAATAGAGATAGGAAACAAATTAGTAGTTTTTTAAGGGATGTGATAGGTGTGGGCAGGTGGGTATGACTATAAAGGGGTAGCATAGGGAGTTCTTTCTTGGTAATGAAACAGTTCTTTATCTTGATCATGGTAGTAGTTACACTAATCTATACATATGATTAAATTGGACAGAACTATACACACACACATGCACAAATGAATGCATGTAAAATTGGTGAAAACTGAATAAAGTCTGCAGTTTATTTAATATTACTATACCAATGTCCATTACCTGGTTTTGATATTATACTACAGTTATAAGACCTCACTATTGGGGAAAGCTGGGGGAAAGAGTCTACAGAACTGTATGTACTATTTTTGCAACTTTCTTTATATAATTTCAAAATAAAAAGTTAAAAAATTCTAATTAATAAGGAGAAACTCAAGAAGCTGAGAATATTGTTCCATAATTCCACCTACCAATGAACACCATACTTACTTTCAGGTATCTTTTGACAAAGAAAAAGTAGACTACTTAAAACCATACTTTGTTAGTGAGCCTTAGAATTGAGAACATTACTGTGAAGGTTTTTATTTGAGGGAAGTTTGGAGTGGGTGAGAATATTCTACTCCATATGCTCATCTTTACCTTTAGTCTTTGGTAAATTTAAGTAGCACTTCCAAAGCAAGGCTGGCAACAGGCATTTGGAATCTTGGAATGCCTGACAATACAGTACCACTGTTTTCAGTCATTTCCTAGTTTTAAGTGCATTTGAATGAAAGGCAGAAACATCACAGAGTCTTTTTGTGTCCCAACACCCTCCTATATGACATGGCTTTAATGTGAAAATGCTGCCAATATTGATTCTAGGAAATCACTTTACTGGCTTTTATCTGATTAGATGGCTTTGGAACAATGATGACTTTGTGACATCCTATTGATTTTGCCTCTAAAACGTTCCTCCTATCTTGTCTCTGCCTCTCCATTTCCACTGCTACTATCCGCCTTGGAGGCCTCATTATATCTTCTTACAGCTTTTTGTTAACTGGTCTCTCAGACTTAGTATCTGCAAACTAAGTTACCTGAAATTCCACTGCTGGATTAATCCATCCATAGCAAAACTCTGATTAGGTCATTTTCTTGATCAAAAATGTTTAAAGGCTCCTTGTTTCTTATAGGCTAAAATCCAAACTCCTCAGTTTGACATTCGAGATCTGCTCTGGGTATGGAATACTGGGTTGAAAATAATTTCCACTCAGAATTTTCAAGACATTGCTCCACTAACGTCTGGTTTTCATTGTTTCTACTGAGAATTCCAATGTCATCCTCCCACCCCCAACATTCCTTTGTATGCAACCTATTTTTTCTTTCTAGAAGATTTTAATTTTTTTTTAAACCTTAAGCATTCAGATATTTCACGATGATATAAATTGATTTACCTATTCTTGGCATTTCCATTTCTTATACATGGAATCATACAATATGCGGTACTTTGTGACTGACTGGCTTATTACTATTACTATTATTGAGACAGAGTCTCTCCTGTCTCCCAGGCTGGAGTGCAGTGGCACGATCACGGCTGACTGCAGCCTTGACGTCCTGGCCTCAAGTGATCCTCCCACTTCAGTGTTTTCAAGGTTGAAAACATGCATACACATTGCAACACGTACCAGTACTCTTTTTATTGCTGATGAATATTCTATTGTACGGGTATATCATGTTTTTGTATATCTATTGATCAGCTGATGGACATTTGGGTTGTTATCACTTTTTGCCTATTATGAATAATGTTGTTATGAACATTCACATACAAGTTTTTATATGAATATATGTTTTTATTTCTCTTGGATCTACCTAGGAATGAATTTATCAGCTGGGATTTTAATAGGCAAAAAAACCTACAGATATAAATGTAGCTATCTGTAGGTCTGTTTCTCCAGGGTGGTTCAATTTCTCAAACTGCTATGTGACAGGGGTAAGTCTGGCTGCTGACTTTCTAGAGCTGGGTGGAAGCTGAACCTTTCCAGAGTAGGTGGGTAAATCAACTTCCTATGCAGAGACTGCTAGCTGTTTTACCAATGTCCATCCCTCTCTCTTTCCTTAAGAACAGATTCCTATATTATTGGGCCCACCAATATATCCAGGTATAAAGTTTCCCAGGCTCCCTTAGAAAAAGGTGGCAATGAGACAGAAGTCAAACTCAACTAGGTATGGTTTCAGAGAGATTGCTTTAAAGGGAGATAACTCAGCTGGAAAGCATGTGTCTTTTTATGGGCCCATCTTTTCTGGTATCTAAAACAAATATGTTATGGTTGGAGCTCTAGTAGCTATCTTATGCCTATAAAGAGATTCTTGAAGATCCTGAAGAATGGCAGACTTGAACAGGACTGTCCACTTTCAGACAGAAGTGAAAAAAAAATAATTCTACCTTGTTTCAGTCATTTCTATTTTGGGTATCTGTTAATTGGCAACTAAACTGAATCCTAAGTAGAGACTTCTTTTTAGAATTTCCTTTTGTAGGTAACTACATCTGTTTGTCCTCTAAGTGAGAATTATAGATTAAGTAATCTATCTCTCATATTTTTCCTAGTTTCATTAAAGATGGAGTTCATATTTGTTTCTCATATTAATTTTTAAGACAAAAAAAGCAGAACTGTTTTCACCCATTAAGTTAAAAACTGGAATTTTACCTTTCCAAACTTATTTCCTACCTTGCCCCTTTTCATGTTAATACCATGAACTATTCAGTAATTCTCTTCAAGCTCCATAATTTCCTACTTTCTACTTTTGCTCATTATTTCCATTCCAAGGAAAGTTCTGTGTGCGTGTCTATTTCTATGTTCAAATTACACCTGTAAGATCCAACTCACAGGCCATTGCCCTCTAAGGTCTCTCCTGATCCACTCAACAAGAAGTAATTTTATCTTCACCGATACCATTTCCTCCTTGACACTTACCTCTTTTACTGGACTCCTCGAGGTTGAGGCCTGTATCTTTGGTTCTCTATGCTATATTCTCTGTAGCATACAGCATAGTAGCTTGTACATAACTGTCACATATTGAGTGTGTTACTGTATATCAATACATTTGGATTTTAGAAACATTATTTGGTAAAACTATGGTATTTTTCACAGCTTGCTTTCTTTAGATAAAATTAACCATTTTAAAAATGTTTTTCTGCTATCTTAAAGTGGTAACTCAGACCTCCTGAGAGTAATTTTATCTTTTAAAAATATGAGGGCTGTGCATGGTGGCTCACACTTATAATTCCAGACTCTGGGAGGCCAGGGCGGGCAAATCACTTGAGCCCAGGAGTTTGAGACCAGCGTAGGGAACATGACAAAATCCCATCTCTACAAAAAGTATAAAAATAAGCCAGGGATGGTAGTGTGTGGCTGTAGTCCCAGCTACTCAGGAGGCTGAGGCAGGAGGATTAAGTAAGCTTGAGAAGTCAAGGCTGCAGTGAACCGTGATCGTGCCATTGCACTCCAGCCTGGGTGACAGAACAAGACACTGTCTCAAAAAATAAAAATAAAAGTGTAATGAGTGAAGATAAGGTTTGTGGTTTATCTCAAAAACCCTGAAGATTTCTGGCTGGAGGCAGTGGCTTATGTCTGCAATCCCAGCTACTCAGGAGGCTGAGGCAGGAGAATTGCTTGAACCCAGGAGGTGGAGGTTGCAATGAGCCGAGACTGCGCCACTACACTCCAGCCTGGGCGACAGAGTGAGACTCCGTATCCAAAACAAAAAAACAAAACAAAAAAAACACACAACACTTTGAAGATTTCAAAATATCATGTCCACTATTTCATCATCCTCTGGATCGCTCCAGATAGCATATTTCTCCCTTTTGAAGAAGGGAAAAATAAAGTAATTTGCAGAGTATCATAAAGAAGAATTTAATAAGAAACAGGTCCCTCACCTCTTGAGTTCAATATTCTGATCAAATTTGATCAGATAAGCCCCCCTTCCCACCCAAAAAGACTGACATATCAGAGAAAGGAAAATTGAAAACTTCCATGTAACTTGAAGACATGATTTTAAAACATAAGAAACAGATTGGGAGAAAAATTTTATTAAGATGCATAGTAGTGGCTTACTATCCGTAGTAATAAAAAGTGCTATTCCAAATCATAAGAAATAGGACAAACAACTCAATAGAAAAATGGGCAAAGGAAATAGGTAAGTCACAGAAGAAGAAAACATACGACAGGATATTCAGTATACTAAGCATTAGCAAAATACAAATTAAAACAAAGAAATCCCCCCCCCATCCCATCTTTTAGAGAGGCAATACACAGTAAAGATTACAAATACAGACTCTAAAGCCAATCTTCCTGGGTTTGAACCTCAGTTCTCTCATTTTCCAAGCTGTATAACCTCAGGCAACTTATGAATTCCTCTGTGTCTCAGTTTTCTCATCTTCAAAATAGGAGTAATGACAGTGACTATCTCTTAAGGGTGGTTGTGATGATTAAATGAGTTAGTTTATATAAAGTACTTAGAATATATCTGTCACATAATAAATACTACATTTTATTATTTCTATTCTTTCAACATATTGATAAAATGGAAAAGGTTGTCTGAAGGATAAAAGTAATCTCAATTTGTTGGTGGGAAAGGTCCTTTTTTGAAGGAAAATTTGATAACATACATACTCTATACCAAGCAGTTCTACTTCTGAAATCCAACCCAGCCACCAGTACAAAAAGGCACATGTTCAAAAATGTTCATGACATCTCTATTTTGTACCAAAAAAAGGGAAACAATGTAAATATCCATCAATAGAGAAGTGAGGTACATTATTATAAAAACACTGTAGCATACAAAGATTCAGTTGTTAAAAAGAATGATGTGGACTGACATTTACTGACACAGGGAGAGTACAAAATATTTATATTAAAAAGCAAGTCACAAAGTAATATGTGATCCCATTTATATGAAAACATGAAAACATATACTTGGGTTCCCTTTATGTATGGAGTTTTAAAGAGGTTTGAAAATATACAAATGGTTAATAAGGTTATTTATGTGGGGAGATAGGAAAGATAAAGAGGGTCTTTAGTTCTTTTTCTCTTTACTTATATACTGAAACTTTTCCCCCTCCAAAACAAAGACAAATGAGTATTTTACTTTATAATTTAAAAATGGAAAAAAAAGGAGCTGCTTACTACATTTAACTGGAAGTTCCACAGATTGGATAAAAGAACAGAAATGTTTTGCTACTTAGATTTAGACACTGTATAACATTTTGAAAGAAGTGGCTGACTTCAGCAATTGATGTATCTGACCCAAGAAAATCAGGTCTTCAGAAAATACGTGGTCACACCTATAAGGGCACTAATTCAAAGAACTCAGCTGATCAATATCTTGTACCTTAGCTCTATTTATCTGACTGTTCATATGATCTGAAGGCAAGAGAGTCTTTTTTAAAAATGGTAACACATTCAAACTATATTGAGTACACCTCTATACAAGAAAAAGTTTTTTGAAAAATTTCTGCATAGGAAATCTCTGCAATTCAAATGGAGTTGATAAATTAAAAGGGTTACTTAATATTTGAGATTTACTAGCACTTTTTTATTGTGCTGTACTTAAGAAAGAAAGACTTTGCTATTGATTAAAGCATTAACATTATAAAAGTCACAAATAATACATTTCAATCACTGGAAAGGCTAAAAATACAGTAACTATATAATAGAAATACAAGAGACTCCGGGAGAATATAATCTCTTGGTAATTCAATCAAACAATTCCCATGGGCAACCTAAAACAAAATGGAATAGGAGAGAGCCCTTTGTTTGAAATAAAGAAGGTAATATTTAGTGCAAGGTTAAAAAATAATGTAAACTTTTAAAAAAAAAATCTTGTCTCCCAAGTTTCTATATGATGCTGCAGAGTTTAAGAAATTGCCTATTGAATTGGGAGTGTTTTATTTGCTGCACAACATTTTTGTTCTTAAGAATCGATAATCTGAAAAAAAATTGTTATTCTATTTTTTGAGACATTAATAAAATGCTTTGAATTCCTGGAATGATGAAAATTATAGAATAACAGGAAACTAAGAAAAATATTTTAAAAATCTTTTTTTATGATTACCTTAAAACAAAGAAGTATAAAAGAGATAATAATATAAATATAATGCAAATTGGGCTGACTTGCAAATTTCACAGAGCACCTTTAATGTGGTTCAAGAAGGGCTAATAAAGCAGTAGTCCCTCATCAAGTCCCTTCATTTACAAAATAAAGACAGTAATCATCTGCTTGGCAAATCTATAATTTTATTTCTGTTTTCTAGGTAGATAAGTGAAAAAAAGTCACTTACTGGAAAAAAAAAAAAAGTAAAACATAAATAAGAGTATCAAATATGAGAGGCAGACCTGAGTTCAAATCTTAGCTCTACTACTTATTAGCTGTGTGACCCTGGGCAAGTTTCTCAAACCTTTTATGCCTCAGTTCCTCATCTATAAAATGAGGATAATAATAGTATCTAGGGTTGTTGTATTACATGAGAGACTACATTTAACATGTATGGCACAGAGTAGGTACTTAATAAATATAGGTGGTGGTGATGATGTGCTGATGCTGATACCACAAGCACTGTTTCCAAAATTTTGAACATTATTGAGACATGATGTGTCAAAAAGTGTTAGCACACATTCAATGATTTTTGAAGGATATTATCCTTAGGGAGCTATACTCAAGCTAGTAGTCCTAATTATGGAAATCCATCCAGGCTTCCTTTTCAGCACGTCTTCTAGATGTAATTGCAAACCAACAAGGCCAATTTCATATGCTATACATACAGAACATAGCAGTAAAAAGCATGGACTCTGGAGCCAAACTGCCAAAGTTCAAATACCATTTTTGCTATTTACTAGCTGTATGACCCTGGGCAAGATTATTTAACCTCTCTGTACTTCAGATTCTTCATCTATAAAATGGTGATAATAATAGTATTTATCATATACGGTTATTATAAAGATGAAACAAGATAACACGTATGAAGCATCCTGTGACAGTGCTAAAATTGTTTAGCTATCATAATCATTATTCTTTATAGTCATTCTACCAAAAACCAAACAAAAGATACACCTCTGACCACTGTAACTTGATTCTACAGAAACAGCTTAACTGACTCTGAAATTAGTTTTTATGTATCCACAAACTCTCCAATATTATAAGATTCTTAAACTGGTTGGGTATTTGAGTCAATATTTTGTATCTTGCCTTAATATGAACACGACATAAAAGTCAATTTTTTATTGTATTTTTCTATTTGTCACTGATTCAAATTCAGAATAGACCAAAATGCCTTAACAAAATTCACTCTCAAACTGCTTTTTTTGTTTTAAGAAAGTTAACTTCCTACCTGTCATCTGTACTGCGAAGGGATGGAAGCCGAAAGCTCGTGTTTCTGTCAAGCTTTGACTGGCTTTTGGTCCTCTTGATGGAGCCTTTCAGGCGCTTGCTGAAGAATCCCTAGAAGGAAAGGCAGAAGGTGATGGGAGAGAGAACCAAAAGGGAATGTTACTCGTCCACACTATCTCTGCAAAAGGTATTTAGACTTTTACAATAAAGACCAGAAATAGAACCTAGCTTTTAAGCTTTTTAATTTTGTAAATAATAGTCACTTGAAACCACCTGGCAATGTGATGAGAAAATTTTCTTCTGTGAGAATTGGGATAACTAAACTTTCTAATAGCACCTAATTTATTATTTCTTAATGTTTATATTAGTTATGGAAGAAAAACTTCTAATTTTACTGGTAGATTTCTAAAAAGCACAACAATATAACATACACAAATATATTCCTTTCTATGAAGATGGTACCAGCAATTTCAATACAAATGACATCCACTGATTTCCCAAACTAAGGGAAAACAGGCAAAGAAAATGGCATGTGCAAAGGCCCCCAGGTGAGAAGGTACTTGGCGCATTGGAGGAATTAAAAGATAACTGACAGAAGAGAAAAAGCTTTATTCTAAGATATGTAAAAAGGAGTTAACTAAGTTGTAAAATATAATGTATTGGTGGTCTCGGAAGTGTTAAAACTCAGTCTATGTCACCTTGGATATGGCATTGTAAAATTAAGTATTGAATGTGGATAAACTATTTTAAAATGAAGTATAGATCATTTATGAAATCATTAAAGCTTCCAGACTGTAACAAAGTGCTTTACAGTCTATGGCCCCTGCCTGCCTCCTGCCAGTTTTACCAAACTATCTAGAGTTCCCTGAACATCCTCCTCGACTCTGCACCTGGCAAATAGTGAGCACTTAACAAAAGTTTGTTGAATAAAAGAATAAATGCAAAAATGAATGATGGTCACTACTTTCAAGAAATTTACAATTCTATCATTGGCAGGTGAAAGGAATCTTATAGAAGCATATTAAAATTTCTCAGTCAGACACGGTGGCTCATGCCTGTAGTTCCAGCATTTTGAAAAGGCTGAGGTGACAGGATAGCTTGAGGCCAGGAATTTAAGACCAGCCTGGGCAAAATGGCGAGACCCCATCTCTACAAAAATAAAATAAAATAAAATAAAAAATTTAGCCAGCCATGGTAGCACATGCCTGTAGTCCCAGCTACTCAGGAGGATGAAGTGGGAGGATTGCTTGAGCTCAGGAGTTCGAGGCTGCAGTAAGTGATGACTGTACCACAGCACTCCAGCCGGGCCAATAGAATGAAACCCTAACTCAAAAACAAATAAATAAAATAAAACAAAATTTTTCAAGCAAAGATTCTAACTCAAAGAAAAATATTTTGACACATGGAGAATGACTCTTTCTTGAGATGAATATCATTTTATATAAGCTGTGTACAATAAACATTTCTATAATGAAGAAAAAGAAATACTAGGCCAATATTAGCACATCAAATCTTTTATATTCCTTTAGTAACTACCAAAGCCCACTGTTTTGGGGTGAAGGCTATATTTATCAGGATAAGCTAGGTTATGATTATCTAATTACCCCCCTAATCTTCGTGGCATAAAATATGTTACATGTCCATAAGCAGGTCAACTGAGGGGGTGGGATCCTGTCTATGCTGTCCTTACTCAGGAACTTAGGCTAAGGGAGGCTATCTGGGCTTCTACAGTTTTTGCAGCAGGATAAAGGTAAAATAGCAAATTATGTACATGTACTAGCTCTTAAAGCTTCATGTCACTTCTGGTCTCATTTCACTGACAAAACAATCACGTGACCATATCTAACTTCAATGGAGGAAGGGATATATAGTACTACCAGGTACTCAGAAAGGGAACTGAAAATATTTGGTGAACAACAGTATAGACTGCCACAGTGTTTTACCAAGCCAAATGATTTTTAAACATGCAGGCATTGCTCCTTTTATTAGAGAAAAATGAAAACAAACTTACTCAAATCAAAGCGGAACTATTTAGATTACTGAAATAAAATACTTATAATGCTATATCTTATTGTTTTGGCCATCCAAGGAGTTAAGTGTAAAAACTCCTAGTATATATCACATAGACATAATACCCTAGGCTGTTTTTCACTCCAGCTTATTATAGGTATGTAGAGATTGACTAAAGGCAAGGGAAAACGGCTCAACGTGAAGATGATGAGGATGAAGATCTTTATGATTCACTTCCACCTAATGAATAGTACATAGTATATTTTCTTTTCCTTATGATTTTCTCAATAACGCTTTCTTTTCTCTAGTTTACAATTTAAAAATGCAACATATAATACATATATCACACAAAAGATGTGTTAATTGACTGTATATGTTATTGGCAAGGCTTCCAGTCAACAGTAGGCTAATAGTAGTTAACTTTTGGGTGAGTCAAAAGTTCTATGAAATTTTTCAACTGCACAGCAGGGTGGTGTCTCTAACCCCCATGTTGTTCAAGGGTCAACTGTACAATTTTGGTGTCATTAGGGAGAGTCACTGTCATTAGTCACAGTCATTAGTACGTAAAGGCAAAGGCTTTATGTACTATTTTCTATGACTCAATCAGAATGAGTCACCACATTTGCTAATAAATGTAGCTAGCAAACCAGGCTTAAGTTTATAGAATTGTAATAGCATTGCTTGGTGTTGTTTCAAAAACCTAGGTTGAGATCCAGGCCAAGGAGTCGACCAAAAATCATACATATATTTCTAATGAAAATACAGTTAAGCATTTGACTGAGACAGTATTAGTAGACGTTCACTCATCTAGTAATTTAATTCTACCTTTCTGTGGCACTTCTTTTTTTTTTTTTTTTTTTTTTTAGACGGAGTTTCACTCTTGTTGCCCAGGCTGGAGTGCAATGGTGCAATCTCGGCTCACCGCAACCTCCGCCTCCCAGGTTCAAGCTCTTCTCCTGCCTCAACCTCCCGAGTAGCTGGGATTACAGTTGGAATTATACACCCGGCTAATTTTGTATTTTTGGTAGAGATGGTGTTTTTCCATGTTGGTCAGGCTGGTCTCGAACTTCCGACCTCAGGTGATCCGCCCACCTCGGCCTCCCAAAGTGCTGGGATTACAGGCATGAGCCACTGCGTCCAGCCTTGTGGCACATATCATATCATACCTCATATGACATAATATGATACATTGTATTTAATAAAATTTATGCTTATTTGTTGTAGAGAACTCTACTAGGAGTTGTAAGGAAATCAAAGATAAACACAAACTCTGCCCTCAAGGAACTTGCCATTTAATAAAGAATTTAGATACTAAATATAAATTTATGCACAGGCTTATTAGTAGACTGGACATGGCTGAGGAAAGAATCTCTAAGCATGAGGATATATCAATAGAAACGTCCAAAACTGAAAAGCAAGCAGAACAAACAAAAATAACCCAGAAAAGAATATCCAAAGACTACAGGACAACTACGAAAGGCGTAACGTGTAATGGGAATACCAAAAGGAGAAAAGAGAAAGAAATAGCAGAAAATCAGAAACAATAATGACTGAGAATTTCCCCAAATTAATATACCAAACCAAAGATCCAGGAAGCTCAGAGAATACTGAGAATACCAAGCAGCATAAATGCCAAAAAAAAAAACCCTAAAAGAAAAAAAATCCCAACCCCCAAAACTACACTGAGGCATATAATTTTCAAACTGCAGAAAAACAAAGATAAAGAAAAAATCCTAAAGAAGCCAGAAGGAAAAAACACCTTATGTACAGAGGAACAAAAATAAGCATTACATCTGGCTTCTCCTCAGAAACCATACAAGCAAGAGAATGGAGTGAAATATTAAAGTGTTGAGAGGAAAAAAAAAGAACCCAAACTACCAACCTAGAATTCTATAACCTGCAAAACTATCATTCAAAAGTGAAGGTGAAATAAAGCTTTCTCACATACATGAAAAAATTGAGGAAAAATGTTGCCAGTAGACCAGCATTGCAAAAAATGTTTAAAGAAGTTCCTTAGAGAGAAAGAAAACAATATAGGTCAGAAACTGGACCTTCTTAAGAAAACAAAGAGTATAAAAGGAATAAGTGAAAATAAAACCACCTTTTATTTTTCTTCTTAATTGATTTAATATTAAAGTAATAACAACAATGTATTTAATTATGTATGCTTATGTATATATGCTTATGTCTATATGATACATATGCTTTTGTATACTTATATATAAGGGAAATGAATAATATCAATGATACAAATGACAAGATGGAAGAATTAAGATTATTTTATTATAAGGTACTCATACTATCTATGAAGTTGTATAGTGTTATGTGAAAGTGGACTTACATTAGTTATAAATTTAAAAAACTGCAAATTCTAGGGAAACCACTAAATTTTTTAAAAAATAAGTATAACTGATATGCTAAGAAAGGAGAGAAAATGGAATCACATAAGTCATTCAATTACAATCATGAAAGGTTATAAACAGTGGGAGACAAAAATAAGGACACAGAACAAAGGCAACAAATAGAAAACAGTTAACAAATATGGTTAGAAACCCAACTATATCAATAATCACTTTGAACGTCAATAGTCTAAATACCCCAATTAAAAGAGATTGTCAGTGTAGATCAGAAAACAAGACCCAACTATATATCATCTACAAGAAACTCACTTTAAATATAAAGGCACATAAAGATTAATAGTAAATGGATGGAAACAATATACTATGCCAACACTAATCAAAAGAAAGCAGGCATAGCTATATTAATTTCAGACAGAGCAGATATTACAGCAACAAAACTTAACAAGGATAAAGAATGGCATTATATAATGATAAATGGGTCAATTTTCCAAGAATACAGCCTTAATGTATACGTGCTTAATAACAGAGTGTCAAGAGACATGAGGCAAAACTGGTAAGAGTTGCTAGGAGAAACAGATAAATCTATATAGTTGAAGACTACACACCTATCTATCAGAAATGGACAGATCTAGCAGGCAGAAAATCCGTGAGGACATAGTTGAACTCCAAAACACCATTTAATCAACTGGATATAATTGACATCTATAGACTACTTTATCCAACAACAGCAGAATAGAGATTCCTCAAGCTCATATGGAACATTCACCAAGACAGATCAAATTCTGGGCATAAAACACATATTAATAAATTTAAAAGAATAGAGATCATACAATGTCTTCTTTTAGATCATAATGGAATTAAACTAGAAATCAGTAATAGAAAGATGACTAGAAAATCCCAAAATATGTGGGGATTAAACAACATACTTCTGAACAACACATGGATCAAAGAAGAAATCTCAAGAGAAATTAAAAAACACTTTGAACTGAATGAAATAAAAATGAAAACATAGCATCTAAATTTTGTGGTATGCAGTAAAAACAGTGCTTAGAGGAAAATTTATAGCATTGAATGCATATACTAGAAAAGAAGAAAGATCTAAACCCAATACTAAGTTTCTATCTTAGAAAACTAGGAAAAAAAGAGGAAATTAAATCCAAAGCAAACACAAGAAATAAAAATTAGTGCAGAATCGATTAAATTGAAAACAATAAATCAATAGATAAAAGCAATAAAATCAAAAGCTGGTTCCTTATGAAGATCAATAAAATTTGTAAGTCTGTAGCCAGACTAAGAAAAAAATAGAGATGACCCAAATGACTTATATTAGAAATAAAAAAGGGGTCATCACAACAGGTTCTATGGACCTTAAAATGGTACAAAGGGATTTGATAATCTAGGTGAAACAGATCAATTCCTTGAAAGACACGATCTGCCAAACTTATACAGGAAGAAATAGACAATATGAATAGGACTATATCTATTAAAGAAATTGAGTCAATAATTAATAACCTTACAAAACAGAAGCACCAGGCCCAGACGGGTTCCTCTGGTGAATTCCATGAAACATTAAAGGAAGAAATGATACCAATTCTCTACAATGTCTTTCAGAAGATAGAAGATAGAAGCAGAGACAATACTTCTTAACTTAGTTCTAGATTCACAGCAAAACTGAGTAGAAGATATAAAGATTTCCAATGTTCCTCCCCTTCCCTCTACACATGCATAGCCACTCCCACCAACATCCCCTACCAAACTGGAATATTTGTCACAACTGACGAATCTACATTGACATCATCATCACCCATATTCCATAGTTTACTTTAGGGTTTGTTATTGGTGTTGTAAATTCTATGGGTTTGGACAAATGCATGGTGATATGTATCCACAATTATAGTATTATGCAGAGTATATTTACTACTCAAAATCCTCTGTGCTCTGCCTATTCATCCCTCAGTACCTCCCACACTCCAACCCCTGGCAAACAGTGATCTTTTCACTGATTCCATAGTTTTACCTTTTCTAGAATGTCATACATTGATAGTCCCCCATTTAAGATGGTTTGAACAATTTTTTGATTTATGATAGGTTTATCAGGACGTTAAATACTTTTCAATTTAGGATATTTTTGACTTATGATGGGTTTATTTGGACATAACCCTATTGTAAGTCAAGGAGCATCTGTGGTTGGAATCATACTGCAGCCTTTTTAGGTTGGCTTGTTTCACTTAGTAATATGTACTTAAGGTTCCTCTGGGTCTGTTCTGTTTTTGTTTTTTCTGCAGTCTTCTTTTTCTTTGCTTTTCAGTCTTGCCACTTTCTACTGAGGTGTCCTCAAGCTCAGAAATTCTTTCCTCAATTGTGTCCTGTCTACTAATATGCCCATAAAAGGCATTCTTCATTTCTGCTACAGTGTTTTTGATTTCCAGCATTCCCTTTTGGTTCTTTTTTATAATTTCTATCTCTCTTCTTACATTGTCCATCTGTTCTTGCATGCTATCTGCTTTATCCATTAGAGCCCTTAGTACATTAATCATAATTGTTTTAAGTTTCCGATCTGATAACTGCAATATTATCTGAGGCTGGTTCTGATGCTTGCTCTGAGGATGGTTCTGATGCTTGCCCTGTCTCTTTAAACTGTGTTTTCTGCCTTTTAGTATGTTCTGTAATTTTTTTCTTGCTAGCTGGATATGCTAAATACTAGGTGAGAGGATATGCTAAAACTAGGTACCAGGTGAGAGGAACTGCAGTAAACCGGCCTTTAGTAATGTAGTAGTAAGGTGGGGGAAAACATTCTGAAGTCCTATTAGATCTCAGTCTTTTAATGAGTCTGTGTTTCTGGACTGTGAACTTCATAAGTGCTTCTCAGTGCCCCTCACCCCATCCACCCCACTTAGGTGGAAGGGGATGGCTAGAGAGTGCTGGAATTGGGTATTTCCCTTCCTTCTGATCAGTTAGGCTCTGATTAGTTTCTTCTGAGAGCAGACCTTGTTAAGAAAAACAGAACGGGCCGGGTGTGGTGGCTCATGCCTGTAATCCCAGCACTTTGGGAGGCTGAGGCAGGCGGATCACCTGAGGTCAGGAGTTTGAGACCAGCCTGGCCAACATGGCAAAACCCCATCTCTACTAAACATACAAAAATTAGCCGGAGATCGTGCCACTGCCCTCCAGCCTGGGAGACAGAGCAAGACTCTGAAGAAAAGACAGACAGACGGAGGGACAGACGGAAGGAAGGAAGGAAGGAAGGAAAGAAAGAGAAAAGAAAGAAAGAAAGAAAAAGAAAGAAAGAAAGAGAAAAAGAAAGAAAGAAAAAGAAAGAGAAAGAAAGCTCTGATGCATTTCAAAATGCCTCCTTTCCCTTCTCCCTGCTGGAAAAATGAGGGGAATTTTCTCAGATATTCACTGTGAGAACCTGGTAGGACTCTAGGAGGTAAAATTTTTAAAAATTGTGGCCTCCCCATTAATGAATACCCCTACAGTTTTTATCTCTCAAACTTGGCCACACAAAGCCTCCAGCATTTCATAAATTACAGTTGAGGTTTTCCTATCTGAAAACAAGAAGTCTTGCATTTAAACTTTCGAGGGGATGGCATAATGTCATATTTACCTTAACATCAACCACAATGTTTAAACTTTAGTAAGTCCTTGATAAATATTTACATGAAATCATGGCTGATTTAGGAACACAGATAAGGAAAAGGTTAAGATTGCACAGAGTGGGCAGTAATACTTCAGGGAGGTAGTGAAACCTTTCAAAATTTTGTGGTCACCTCCTTGATGTAAATGAACCACAGTTTTAACCTGAGAAATGGTTTCTCTCACAGCTCTATTTAGTTGAAGTTTTTTCATTCTCCATTACCCAATATTCAGTGGTACCCAGGAAGAGGTAGCTGGACTTTACCTAGCTTACCATGACTGTTTCCAAATCAGTATTCCATAAAATCATGGTTTGGAGTAAATGCATATTTTTTAAGGTACATACCATCTTGATTTAGCATTCTTCATCTCTCTTTGCTGCTCTCATGTTTCAATCTCTCTTTCACTTTCCTTTATTCATTAAGAACTTTAGCCCCTAGCTTGTAATATTTTTCTGACTCTTAACACCATGCTAGAAAATAACCAAATAGTGATGTCTAGTACCCTAGCTTCATAATTCCTTGACACCATTACTCAGTATTCTCCCCTTCAGCCACCTACTCTTTTTTTTTTTTTTTTCACATGATGGCAATTTATTTTCAGAAAGTATTTTGAGGAGTCCTGTTCACAGACGGTGACCACAGCGACCCCACTTCCTGTGGGTGCCATCAAGAGGGGATGGGGGTGATGTCCTCAATCTGCCTATCTTCATACTCAAGCGGGCAAGGGCTCTGAAGGCCGACTGGCCCCAGGTCCAGGGGTCTTGGTCCTACTTCCTCCTGTGGCCCAGAGTTTGACGTGTAGGGCAGTGATACCTGGCTCCTTGCACCTCTGGGCCACATCCTGGGCAGCCAAAAAAGCAGCACATGGTGAGGATTCATCTCGGTCTGCCTTCACCTTCATCCCACCAGTCACACGGCAGATGGTTTCTTTGCCAGAAAGATCAGTGACATGGACAAAAGTGTCACTGAAGGTTGCAAAGATATGGCAGACACCAAATACATTTCTCTCCTTCAGCCACCTGAAGTGTGCCATTTCTGCATGTCGTCTCTCCACCCACTCATTTTTTTAAATTAAATTTTTATTTTTATTCAATAGTTTTAGGGGAATAGGTCGTGTCTGATTGCATGGAAAAGTTCTTTAGTGGTGATTTGTGAGATTTTGGGGCACCCATCACCTGAGCAGTGTAGACTGTACCCAATGTGTAGTCTTTTATCCCTCACCCACCTCCCACCCTTCCTCCCAAGTCCCCAGAGTCCATTATATCATTCTTATGCCTTTGTGTCCTCACAGCTTAGCTCCCACTTATAAGTGAGAATATACAATATTTGGTTTTCCATTCCTGAGTTATTTTACTAAGAATAATGGTCTCCAACTCCATCCAGGTTTCTGCGAATGCCATTATTTCGTTCCTTTTTGTTTGTGACTGAGTAGTATTCCATGGGGTGTGTGTGTGTGTGTGTGTACACACACACACACCACATTTTCTTTATCCACTCATTAGTTGACAGGCATTTAGACTGGTTCCACACTTTTGCAATTGCGAATTGTGCTACTATATACGTGTGCAAGTGTCTTTTTCATATGACTTCTTTTCCTCTGGGTAGATATCCAGTAGTGGGATTGCTGGATCAAATGGCAGTTCTACTTTTAGTTCTTTAAGGAATCTCTATACTGTTTTCCATAGTGGTTGTACTAGTTTACATTCTCATCAGCAGTGTAAAAGTGTTCCCTTTTCACCACATCCATGTCACCATCTGTTATTTTTTAATTTTTAATTATGGCCATTCTTGCAGGAGTAAGGTGGTTATCTCATTGTGGTTTTGATTTGCATTTCCCTGATAATTAGTGATGCTGAGCTTTTTTTTGACGTTTCTTGGCCATTTGTATATCTTCTTTTGAGAACTGTGTATTCATTTCCTTTGCTCACTTTTTGACGGGATTATCTGTTTTTTTTTCTTGATTTGTTTGAGTTCCTGGTAGATTCTGGATATTAGTCCTTTGGCAGATGCAGTTTGTGAACATTTTCTCCCACCCTGTGGGTTGTCTGTTTATTGATTCTGATCTCTTTTGCTGTGCAGAAGCTTTTTAGTTTTATTAGGTTCCATCTATTTATCTTTACTTTTGTTGCATTTGCTTTTGGGTTCTTGATCACGAAGTCTTTGCCTAAGTCAATGTCTAGAAGAGTTTTTCCGATGTTATCTTCTAGAATTCTTATGGTTTCAGGTCTTAGATGTAAGTCTTTGATCCATCTTGAGTTGATTTTTGTATAAGATGAGAGATGAGGACCCAGCTTCATTCTTCAACATTTCAGCCACCCACTCTTATATCCACACACTAGATCTTATCATCATTCAGAGATCCTCCATCTCAGACATCTTAAACAGTAATATTTTTTTCTCTGATTTCCTCCCTAATCACACGTCTTTCATATATCTCTTTCTCCACATTAATTTACTCTTCAACCTAACAGAAACCTTCACTTTCTGGACCACCTCATTTTCTCCCTGTCCCTTGTTTTTTCCTGCTGTCTTTTCCTTCTCCCTAGATTGCACAGCTAATCATCTGATGCTATTCAATTACCAACACCCTCCATTTTCTTAATGATTAGCTATCCAAAATAACAATTAAAACAATATTTAAGTCAATCTTCCTGGTGCCATGATGAAGCTCTTTAGGAAGACCACATAGCTGTACCGGATGAAACCACAAAAAATTCACTGTTTTCAAGCTTGGCTTGGCTTCTACTATCCTTCCATCCTGGACCAACCATGTACTGAGTCTTCCCACATTATCCTCTTCTGAGAAACAACAAAGTACATGTCATGCCCAGTTGCCCATTGCCTGCTTCTGAGCAACTGCTTACATATTCAGGTCACTATGCTTTGTGCCATGCAATCTTTCTGCCCTGGATCCATATGACTGGTCAAGGGATGGATAATTAACCCAAAGGTACCTAAAAGCAGCTAGGAATGGCCCTGGTAAGAGTTCTGCCTATAAGATATAGTATCATCTGGTAACGACTTACCATTCCAGCTGATCCCTGGTCATTCCACTTCATACTTTATCCTCCACTAACTTGAAATACCTGTAATTCTCTATATTCACCATGCATGTTTACCACTGCTCATATTCTCTTCCTTCTCCCTGGCTGAATCATCCTTTTTGATACCGCTTAGGAATGATCTCTTCTAGGGTGTCTTTTTTGACATGACCTGACCCTGCCCTAGATTACGTGCCCCTCCACTGTGCTTTATAGAGAGCTAGCCTTACATCTAGCACAGTGTATGCCCACTTATGTGTCATCCTCACTAAACCCTGCAAGCTTTGTGTTCCCAGGGCAGGTCTGATATCTGCTATTTAGTAGGGGCTCAAAAATTGCTTTCAGAACTGAAAAATCATATGCAGTGTGTCCTCAGATCATCTGAGAACTCACTCACTCACTATCATGAGAACAGCATAGGGGAAATCCTCTCCCATGATGCAATCTTCTCCAACCACCTCCCATGGCCTAAAAGTATGGCAGTTCCCCGCTTGCTCTCTCTTGCCTCCATGTGAAGAAGGTCCTTCTTCTCCTTCCGCTATAACTGTAAATTTCCTGAGGCCTCCTAGTCATGCTTCCTGTTAAGGCTGTGGAACTGTGAGTCAAACCTCTCTCTTCATAAATTACCCAGTCTCAGGTAGTTCTTTACAGTAGTGTGAAAACAGACTAATACAGAAGATATATGACTTTCCCAAGGTCACATAGATGCTAAGTGGCAGAGGAGAACTTTGAGCCTAGGTAGCCTCACACTGGAACCCTTCCTTTTTAACCACTGTGCTATATGAATTCTCGACATTCTAATTCCACATCAAATACTTTAAGTACTATAACATAACTTATTTTCCCCATATGTATTATATGTAACTTTTACACATACCTTATTATAGAATTATGTATCATAAACAGCCAGAAATGTAATATGACAATTCAAAAATATGAGGAAAAAAAAGAGAAGCAAAAAAAAAAAACAAAAACAAAAACAAAAAACAAAAAAAAAAACCAACCAAACAACAACAACAACAAAAAACCTAAAAAACAAAAAAACTACTATTGTGGCATTTGACTTACAAGAATTTGCCCCTAGGATTCCTAGCTATATAATTAAACTAAAGTAAAATCAAAATCTTATTGAAATGGCTTTTACATGTAACTGATTCTGTGGTCACTGAGTATAAAATAAAAAAATCCAAATATAAAATTTAAAAATAGATGGATACCAAGAGGAAAATGCTTTTTTTTCTCTTTCACAGTTATGATATCCATGCCTTATAAAAATGTGAAGAGTGTGAATGATGTTCCAGTCTAAATGGAAACAAAGGAAAGAAAGAATGTAAATAAACTGATTTCATCCTTCTGACACCAACCTAATCTGAAAGCATACTAATCAAACACTCAAAACAAATCCTACTCTATCCAATTTTTTCAAATGCTGTTGCTACCATTTACAAGTCTTAAAAATAGTAAAAAGCTCATTTTTTAAAAAAAAAAGCTACATTGTCATAGCAATTGATACAACTAAAATAATTTAATTAGTTGGTATTCATTATTTTCTTTCAAAATAAGGCTTAAAATTAGCAACAGTCAATGAAAGAAAAAGCCAACTATTGCCTTTCTCTGGAGCTTGGTAAATGTTAAGACAATGATAACTAAAGTTGTTGGCCACCTGCAAATTGGAGTATTCCCTGAAGACTGAACTCAGCTAGCTGGGAATGAGTGGTAACTGAAATAAAACTGCTGCTATGCAACTGCTCTCAGAAGCCTCAGTGGGGGTAATAAGGGACAATGCCTTGCCAGCATCCTAGCACTGCTGCGTTCCCTTAAGACAGGGAGAAGTGGAGACAGAGAAACATGTCATCACCTTTCACATGAAAAATGCAGGGATGTGCAACAAAACCCTGCTTTAATTCTGCTTGAGACTTTTTCACATCAGTGACCACACAAGGGATTAAGGACAATGTTACAGCAATTCTAAGTGATTAACTATTTTTAAATGGCAATTTCTCAAAATGTTACCTGATTCACAGTAAGAAAATGCCACCTTGTCAACTAGAAAGGACCCAGGTGAGAATTGTTTTCATTCTTGCTTTTCAAGTTTTAGTTTATTAGTAAATTAAAATCTCTATGTATTTTACATATTTGTTTTATCATGGATTGTAAATACCTGAGAAAAAAAGCTGTGTCATATATAAATAATTCCCTTCCTTGCTCTCTTAATATAACTTAGGAACTTGTAGATATTCACTAAATGTTGACTAAAACGTAATTCTAAAAAATTAACAAGGAAAAAGGAGAAGAGTAACTGAAAACGTTCAAGTTTACTTTCTAGTCTTTATATTTTACTTAAGTTTATCTTCCAGTTATTTGGAAGTCCAAACAGGAAGGGAGACTGTAGATGACAAGAATAACAAAACAAGAAATAGTTGCAAAGTGCATTATAGTTTAGTTGTAGTATGGGTAGTTTATCCTCTAGCAGGTTTTTTGTTTTTGTTTTTCAAATTTAAGCATCAAAAGGAAAGAGAAAAGGTTCTGTCATAAATCACAATTGTTCTTCTAGCACAGATCTGATATATCGGAATCTTTGGGATCGGGGCACAGTGATCTACGTTTTTAACAAGCATTCAATTCAATGTGATTTTTTTATTAAGCAAACTAAAACTTTCATTATGAAACTTTTAAACATACAAAGCACAGAAATTAATAAACACATATCCATTAATCAGATCTAATTGATGTTGACACATTAATGTCATTATGCTACATTATGTATAATTATTATATTAAAATATAAAATACATATTATATTACAGGTATTACATTATAACATGTTAAAACACATATTGACATGTTAAGATCTGCTAGAGGGACCAATGGAAGATATCTAGCATACTTTATTAACTAATTACATTCTTAGAGATTCATTTTCATGAATCTGTCATGTCAGATTTTTATTACCTTCTTGTTATATTATTTCAAACCTTTTATGTCCAACTTTTTATGTATTTTGTTTTAAAACATTTCTTTTAAAACAGGTTTATTGAGGTATAATTTACAAAAAAACAAGTCACTATTTTTGCATGTACAGCTTGACGAGTTTTGATAAATGTATGCTGTACCAATACAAGTGAGATACGGAACATTTCTATCACCCCAAAAATGTCTTCATGCCTTTCTGTAGTCAGTCAATCCCTTCCTCTCACCCTCAGCCCCTGGAAACCACTAATATGACTTGTTCCTATAGTTTTATCTTTTCCACAATGTCACATAAATGGATTTATGCAGTATGTAGTCTTTCTTCACTTAGCACAATGTTTTTGAAATTTATGCATGCTGTTGCATGTACAGTTTGCTCCTTTTTATTCCACTGTATGGGTACACCAACATTTGTTTAACCATATGTCAACTCATGGACATTCGAGTTATTTCCAGTTTTGGGATATTAAGAATAAAGTTGCAATAAACATTTATGAACAAGTCTTTATGTGGACATATGGTTTGGGAACCACTGAGTTAAAAGCTTGGTTGGAAATTCACAAATAACAAGACGACATGGCAACTTTTTAAGGGGATGTTAATGAGGTAGAGTGGGGAAAGGACACTGAGGAGGGAAGGAATCCTTAGTTATTTTTCCTCTAGATATGAAGTAATTTTAGATTTACAAAAAATTTGGAAAAATAGTACAGAGTTTTCCTTTGCCCAGCTTCCCCTAATGTTATTATCTTATATAACCATAGTATGATTATGAAAACTAAGAAATTAACATAGGTACTATACTCACCTAAACACGGCCCTAATTCTAAATTCACCAGTTTTCCACTGTATTAGTTTTCAACTGCCATTATAACAAATTAAAACAAATGTGGTTTAAACAGTACAAATTTATTATCTTACAGTTCTATGGGTCAGAAGTCCAACACAGGTCTCATCTGGCTAAAATCAAAGTGTCAGCAGGTCTGCATTCCTTTCTGAAGGCTCTAGGGGAGAATCTGTCTTATGCCTTTTCAAGCTTCTAAAGGCCACCCACATTCCTTGGCTCATGGCCTTTCCTCCATCTTCAAAGCCAGCAATGTTGCATCTGTATGAAAGCTTTTTAGCTTTTAAAGTCTCGTGATCAGACTGGATCCATCTGGATAATTTAGGATAATCTCCCTATCTCAAGGTCCTTAGCCTTAATCCTATCTACAAAAGTCCCTTTTGCCACATAAGATAGCATATTCACAATTTCCATGTATTAGGATGTGGACATCTTGGGAGATGGGGGAGGAACCACTATTCTACTTTCTACATACAGTTTAGTCACCCTCTTATGAATGTGCATATAGGCTGTTTACAATATTTTGCGATTAAAAAACAATGCTGCATAAATAACTTTGTGCATATGTGTTTTCATAATGGTGGAAATGTATCTTCAGGTTGGATTCCTAGAAATGGGATGCTGGGTCAAAAGGTAAGTGTATATGTAATCTTGCCAAATCCCCTGTAGAAGGGTTGTACCAGTTTGCCTTCCCTTCAACAATGTATGAGAGTGTCTGCTTCCCACAACCTTGCCAACTGAATTCGTTGTCATCCTTTATAGTTTGTGTCAGACTGAAAGGTGAAATAATATTTCTATGTTGTTTTAAAATGTGCATTTCTCGGCTAGGTGCTGTGGCTCATCCCTGTAATCCCAGCACTTCGAGAGGCCGAGGCAGGAGGATTGATTGATCCTAGGAGTATGAGACCAGCCTGGCCAACATGGTGAGACCTCGTCTCTACAAACAATACAGAAATTAGCTGGGTGTGGTGGCATGTACCTGCAGACCCGGCTACTCAGGAGGCT
Source organism: Pan troglodytes (assembly GCF_028858775.2). Lineage (NCBI taxonomy): Eukaryota > Metazoa > Chordata > Mammalia > Primates > Hominidae > Pan > Pan troglodytes. The sequence continues at coordinate 70,693,948 of NC_072398.2, forward strand.
GAGGTGGGAAGATCCTTTGAACCCGGGAGGTGGAGGTTACAGTGAGCTGAGGTTGCACCACTGCACTCCAGCCTGGGCGACAGAGCGAGACTCAAAAAAAAAAAAAAAAAAAAAATTGGGGGGCCAGGTGCGGTTGCTCACGCCTGTAATCCCAGTACTTTGGGAGGCCGAGGTGGGCAGATCACGAGGTCAAGAGATTGAGACCAGCCTGGCCAACATGGTGAAACCCTGTCTCTACTAAAAATACAAAAATTATCTGGGTGTGGTGGTACGGGCTTGTAGTCCCAGCTACTCCAGAGGCTGAGGCAGGAGAATGGGTTGAATCCAGGAGGCAGAAGTTGCAGTGAGCAGAGATGGCACCACTGCGCTCTAGCCTGGCGACAGAGCGAGACTCTGTCTCAAAAAACAAACACATAAACAAAAAATTGCATTTCTCTGATTATAAGTGAATTTGAACATTGTTTTCATATGTTCAGAAACATTTTTACCTATTACCTCTTCATGTCTTTCTTTTCTTCAGTTTTCCTATTGGGTCTTAGTCACTTGTCCCTTAATTTTTTTTTTTTTTTTTTTTGAGACAGGGTCTCGCACTGTTGCCCCAGCTGGAGTGCAATGGCGTGATCTCGGCTCACTGCAACCTCTGCCTCCCGGGTTCAAGCAATTCTTCTGCCTCAGCCTCCCGAGTAGCTGGGATTACAGGCGCCCACCACCATGCCCGGCTAATTTTTTGTATTTTTAGTAGAGATGGGGTTTTGGTATGTTGGACGGGCTGGTCTAGAACTCCTGACCTGGTGATCTGCCTGCTTCAGCCTCCCAAAATGATGGGGTTACAGGCGTGAGCCACCGTGCCCGACCTTAATAGTTTCTTACATGTTGTAAATATTTTCTCTCAGTTGATTCATTGGTTGTCTTTTAACTTTAATTTTTTTATTTTTTTTGTCGTGCAATTATTAAAAAGCTTTCTTTTGTATAATCAAATTTATCAATCTATTTTTAAAAAATTGCCTCTGGCTTTTCAGTAACCATCACAGAAAGTTTTTCCCTGCATTAAGGTTAGAGAATTCATCCATGTTTCCTACTAGGTATGCTTTTTTTTCACATTTTAGATCCCTAATCCATTTGGAGTTTACTCTTGTGTAAGGTATGAGATACACATCTAATATTATCTTTTTCCACATGGTTACTCAGTTGTCCTTATAACATTTATTTCAAGTACCAATTCCTGAGGAAACCACTCCTGATTACTCTAATAGGACTTAGTCTCTCCCACTTCTGATTATCTAAACTTTTTATTTATACTACTGTTTTCCCCTACCTTGACCTATAATTAATTCTGTTCCTATTTTATATTCCCTATGAATCTTAACTCCTGAAGGCAAACAGAAAACAAACACATTGAGCTTATCTTCGTATTTCTGTAATGCTTAGCATACAGTGGGCTACTTAATACGTATTTGCAGAATGCTGATAATGATTAACGTGAATTATTAAGAAAAGTTGAATTCACTCAAGAAAGTACGGAAATAACACATAGGAGGGAAAACCCCCTCAAAATTATTAAAACAAAACTAAATCTGGTGGTTAAGGAAGACAAGTTTAGTATCTGGAAAATTCACTTCTGTAGAACACTTCAGTTCCTGATAATGAGGCGTATACTGATTTTTTTAAAATTTTATTGTAAATTGAATGTCATATATACTCTATATAGTATGTTGATTTTCTTATGACTAACAGAGACTGTGCTAATCTCATTCAAGTTCACAAAGTATGAATATTGAGGATGACAGCTTTAAGGAATATAACAATGAGAAATGATGGGTCAAAATGAAGACCTCAAAGTGAGGTCTATAGCCTATTGGACAGTCTCTCAGAGGTTATCATGGAAGGCCTGAAAAAGCATTAGATAATATAATGTGAAATACTATTTTTTTTCATTGTCAGGGGAGATGGACTAGATGAATTTAATTGAAGTTTTCCATCTCTCATTTCTAGGACTCTAAGAATAACAGCATCAGAGATGGAGGGGGGCTTTTGAGCCTATTAGTTATTGAAAAAGATAAAATTCTTACTGCCTCTGTCGAAACAAAATGTACCAAAAATCCACATTATGGATGGTCATGAGCAAAAGGTATAATGTGAAACAATGTAATTACTCTTTACTAACGTCTATCAGGATGGATTTGTTTTTTCCTAAGGATAAAATGAAGGGGGAAAGAAGTGGGGAAATACATTACTGAAAAGATTGTATTAGACTTATTTTATTACTTCTAGAGGCTATTTCCTAACTATACTGTTTGTAATACTGCAAACAGTTTTTCCATTGTAAATTTGGCACCAAAATATTAACAAATTGGTCCTTACTATATATAATATATATGTTGGTCCTTTTTTTTTTTAGATGAAGTCTCGCTCTGTCGCCCAGGCTGGAGTGCAGTGGCGTTATCTCAGCTCACTGCAACCTCCACCTCCCAGGTTCAAGTGATCCTCCCGAGTAGCTGGGACTACAGGTGCCTGCCACCACACCTGGCTAATTTTTTGTATTTTTAGTAGAGACGGGCTTTCAACATGTTGGCTAGGCTGGTCTCGAACTTCTGACCTCAAGTGATCTGCCCGCCTTGGCCTCCCAAAGTGCTGGGATTACAGGCGTGAGCCAACACACCCAGCCTATAGTATCTTTTTATCTGCAAACTTCCAAAGATCTTAAAATATTTGTGTAATATTTCATTACTACAGAAAAGAAATCATAGGTGTTAGAGGAAGTCAAACAATTTGCTCTTGATCATACAAGTGAGATGCTAGTTGAAGAACGGTAAAAAATACAGTTCTCTTATCATTCCTTTGCCTATTCTAGGTACAAATCCTTCAAAGTTAATAATATGAAATCTTTGTTCTGGTACTCTGACAGAGTTAAAAAGACAGGGTGACGCGGGCCCTAAATCTTATGATCAGAAAAGCTCAGGGCCTTTTTCAACTGTAACCACCTTATTTTAATGAAAAAGTTTCCGAGTAACAGTCTCACTGACTGCATAACATATAAGCCCAGGTAGCTAGGACAGATCATCAGGTTTTCACCTTCACTTCTGTTGACTGTATTGTCTTTTCTCCCCATTTACCTTTAATTAATTTATTATTAGTATTAGTATTTTTTAGAGATGGGGTCTCGCTATGTTGCCCAAGCTGGAGTTCAGTGGCTATTCACAGAACAATCATCCGCACTACGGCCTGGAACTCCTGGGCTCAAGTGAACCTCTTGCCTCAGGCTCCCAAATAGCTTGGAACTACTGGCATGTACCACCATGCCCAGCCCCATGGAACTTTTAAAGAGTTGAGAGGCAGACCACATTCTTACACATTCAATTATACCTTAAATGAGAAGCAAACTAAGATACTCCCCATGAGTTTCTCTATCATTATTCTCACAGGACTTCCACAGAAATTCTTCCTACTCACTGCATTCCACCCTTCTTAATTCTATTTCACTTAATAGATTTATTGTAGACCCTTTATAAAAACCAGTACACAATGTTGATTAATTAAAAACTACCAACTTCTTCAATGATGAAGAAACTATGGCATAAGAGGTTAATGTCTTTGCAACGTGCATACTTTGGGTAATCATGAATATCACCCATATATTAAATCAGTTTTCATAAACAGATTAGGAAAAATAAAAGGTCAGTGCTGAAGTTATGAGATGAATAAGATATAGTTCTTGTCTTCTAGAAGAGTGGTTTCTAAATTATTTTGACTATTGGCTGGGTGGGGTGGCTCACGCCTGTAATTCCAGCACCTTGGGAGGCCAAGGTAGGTCGATCACCTGAGGTCAGGAGTTCAAGACCAGCCTGGCCAACATGGCAAAACTCCGTCTATACTAAAAATAGAAAAATTAGCCAGGCGTGGTGGCAAGTGCTTGTAATCCCAGCTACTCGGGAAGCTGAGGCAGGAGAATCACTTGAACATGGGAGGCGGAGGTTGCAGTGAGCTGAGATTACACCACTGCATTCCAGCCTGAGTGACTGAGACACCGTCTCAAAATAATTAATTAATTAATTAATTTTGACTATGAAATGAATAAAATATTGAGTGTGCCTTCCTAATAAAATATACTTATAAAATATGATTTTCCGATGTATGACTGTAAAATATTCAATAACATAAAACTTTTAAAGAGCAAAAATTTTTTTAAAGTATCAAACATTTAATATTTTCTTTCTGCACCCCAAATGAATTGTCTGTGTATCCTCTGAAGTATACACAACCTATTCTGGAGATCACCAACTAGAATATCACAGACTAGGGAAGGCAACCCTACAATATAATAGTGTCGGTGCTATAATGGATAATGTACACTCCCGTGGAAGGACAGAGACGGCCAAGGTTAATGCTGCCTAGAAGAGGTAACGAAACACTGGAATTGAGTCTTAATGGATGAGAATACTTTTAGCAAGGATGGAAGGTAGACTTCCTGGGCAGAAATGTGTAAGGAGACCTGAGAAAACTTGTTTGGGGAACTCTCATATTTGTTAAAGATGGAACTCAGGACTGAAGACAGTTGGGGGTGAAAATGAGGATACTGAGCATTAGGAAATGAGTCTGGAAAGGCAGTACAAATTAGACAATGAAAGCTCTCAGTGCCAATTTAACTTTGGTTTTATCATCCTGTAACACAAGTTCAACTCAAAAGCCTTCAGCAGGCGACTGACAGTTTTTGAAGTAAAAGGTAGTTCTGTCTGAAGACATTCAAATGAAGGGAAAGAAGAGGGGAAAGGAAGAGAGAGGAGGAAGAAACCACTGAGCAAGCCAAATAAACTGTATGAAACTAGTCTTGTTCATGGGCATGGAATCGTAGAGAGCTAAAAGACATTAAGCAAGGGAGGCCCAAGTAATGATGGAGTTTAGATTTTAGAGACCACTCTGGCAGCAGAGCAAAGGCTAAAGTTGATGAGGAGGAATTGGAGGCCAGGAGTGAGTTAAGAATCTCTACTGCACTAGACAGGACCTGCAGCATAATTAGAGGGGCTCAGTGCAAAATGAAAAGCTGGGAGTAGTACTGTTCAAAAAGCAGGAAGACAATGTCATTAAACGTACTATTATAAATTAGGAAACTTTTCCCTTTCTTCAGTAGTTTTTGTCTCCACTTGCCATGCTGCCTTTTATTTACTATTTAATGTCACACTTCCTCCAGTACCAGGAAAAATTACAGGTAAGTGTAAACCTTCAGAGGTGCCAGGGGCCCCAGACTATGACTCAGCAGTGGGTGTCCACTGGCTACCAGGTTCCACCATGCCAGCCACCAAACCTGCGTGTCATGCCATGCCGGGAGGCTGATGCTTCTTCCCTACCTGTGGCTGCCCCTGCAACTCACTAGGTACCTGGCTTGGAGATAGGCAAGAGGCTTGTCCCTTCACTCCCCTGCCCCTCCCCCGCCCACCCAAACACAGTTGTGGTTTCTATCTACCTGTAAGACATCCCTGGAGATGACAGGCAGGGGCAAGGACTACCCTTACCAAGCCCTGCTCCAAGACACCATGGGTTGTGCTGTCTAATCCCTATCTTTCTCACACTTGTGCAAAGGCCCCTGCCAGGGTCAGAGAGTGACAGCTGTGGCTGGGTGAAGAGAGAGGGAGGCTGAATGAGATCAGGGAGTGGGGAAGTGGGCAACAGATAATTCATTCCAGGGAGGCAGCAGGAGGTGGTACCATGCCCAAGGTCCCCACGAATGCTCCATTGTCCCATTAAACTTCACTTAGAAAATACAAATCCAAAGATCAATCACTAAGAACTTTGAGATGGCAACGATACAGCATTGAACTTCATGCATTGAGCCTTTGTAAGTGTAGGCCCTGTGTACTGCACTGGTCTCATGCTCATGAAGCTGACCCTGGTACTAGTTCAGGGAAGGAACCACAAGTACTGATAAGTGAAGTCAGTAAATGGCAGTGGGGCTGGAAAAGGGGATGAATGAATTTGAAGAGAGGTAGACAAGATCTGGTGACAGAATTTGAGAGAAGGGGAAGAGTATATTATGACTCTTAGGGTTTTGGCTCTGGGAACTGAAGAAATGTGCAGCACTACAAAGAGAAATTCGAGGGAAAATTTTTTAAGAAAAACATAAAGTGAATACAGTTTGGGGGAAGCTGAGTTTAAATTACGATGGGACATCAGAACCAAGCCATAGTACAATACAGAGGACTGAATGAAAGAATGTTTGCCAAAACAGCATCCTTTTCTATTTCCTGATTTGTTGATATTAATTGCATTGATATACAAATATCATAAAAACACTCCTCTAATATGAAATCTCAGCATTAACCCATTAAACAAACCCACATATAAGACATCTTACAAGAATGGAGAGGCAGAGGTGGGCTGTATTAAAAATACAAAAGGTCAAACAATTTAACAGGTATGAATTTATAGAAGAAACTATAACATATGCTATGCAAACATGAACAAGATATAACAATTTGTTGATAATTTGCAAAAATTAAAAAATATTCCACATATAGGACACTACTGTAAATTAGCTTTTTTCTCTTTAAATATTATGCTTCTATTTCTACATCCTTGAGTAAAAGTAGTTAGTACTATCTCCCTTATAGTAGGCCAAATTATGGTAGTTTGTATAAAAATGCAAATATGTAAAGTATCAGAAACGATTACCTAAAAAAACTGTAGAAAATAAGCAGCCAATATGTAATATATTACATATCTAAAATATATCTAAAACATTATTTCAATTTAAAATCAATATTAAAGTATTAATATTTTCAAATTTTTTATCCTAAGTCTTCTAAGCCTGGTGTTTTGCTTTTTAAAAAGTTTTACTGAGATACAATTCATATACCATAAATTCACCCTTTTAAAGTGTGCAACTCTGCTGGGCATGGTGACTCATGCCTGTAATCCCAGCACTTTAGAAGACCAAAGCAGGATGATTGCTTGAGCCCAGGAGTTTGAGACAAGCCTGGGCAACATAAGCAAGATCCCATCTCTCCAAAAGTTAAAAAAAAAAAAAAAAAATTAGCCAGGTACAGTGCCATGCGCTTGTGGTTCCAGCTTCACGGCTGAGGTGGGAGGTTCGTTTGAGCCTGGGTTGTTGAGGCTGCAGTGAGCCACGATTGTGCCATTGCAGTCCAGCATGGGTGACAGAGCAAGACCCTATCTAAAAAAAAAAAAATAAGTAAAAAATAAAAGATGCAACTCAGTGATTTTTGTATATCCCCAAAGCTGTGCAACCATCACCACAGTCTAATTCCTGAACATTTTCATTATGTAAAAAGAAACCCCATGCCCATTAGCAGTCACTTTCCATTTCTCCCTCACCCAACTCATGAGAAACACTAATCTCTTTTTTGGTCTGTATAGATTTGCCTATTCTGAACATCTCATATAAATGGAATCATACAATATGTGGCCTTTGGTATGGCTTCTTTCACTTAGCATAATATTTTCAAAGTTCATTCATGTTGTGGCATGTGTCAGTATCTCATTCCTTTTTCATGGCTAAATAATAAGCCATTGTATGGATAAATCATAGTTTGTATATCTATTCTTCAGTTGATAGACATTTGGGTTATGACTACTTTGTGGCTATCATAAATAATGCTACTATAAACGTCTGTATACATTTTATGTGGACATATATTTTCAATTTTCTTGTGTATATACCTAAAAGTAGAATTGCTAGGTCATATAGAAACTCTACATTTAATGTTTTGAGGAGCTGTCAAAAGTGGCCACACCATTTTACATTCCAATTTCTCCACATTCTCACCAATACTTATATTGTCTCTCTTTTTGATTGTGGTTGTCCTAGTGGGCATCAAGTGGTATTTCATTGTGGTTTTGATTTTTTTCTTAATGACTAATGATATTGAGCATCTTTTCATGTGTGTATTGGCCATTTGTATATTTTCTTTGGAGAAATGTCTATTCAAATTTTTCTAGAGCCTTTTTTTTTTTTTTTACCAGCCACTCAACAATCTGACAAAAAATTTTGTATTGATATTATAATCAAATAATACTGTTGGAATGAAGTTTCTTTAAATTGAAATTAGTAGATGTTTAATATAAAAGAAACAAAGCATTTTAAAAATCCAGTGGAATGCTACTGGCATTGGTTATGAAATTAAAGGGCCTTATGGTAGAAAGGCACGCCAAGGGTATTATTGTTTACCAGCAATTCTCATACCCTGCTGAGTATAAGTACAGCTGAGAAGACCAAAATATATATATATATATTTTTTTTGGCATAGCTAACTCTAGCTTAATCATGAAGGTGGCAAATTTTCTTTTCTACATCTCTGGCTTCAGAACTTCTGTAAAAGAGGTTATACTTAGTAGCTAATTATATGCTCCCTTAAGTGGGCATTAGGCCTTCAAAGTGTTTATCTCTCGTTGTGAAATGAGAGGTCTTGTGTTTCCCCTTGCCCCTTAAAACTGAGGAGAAATATCTTTGCTTTGAGAGGAAAAGGGTTTATGGTACATCATCTATAAGAATGAGCTGTGAGTGTATCTCATCCTCTCTCTCAAACAGCTCTCTTCTCCTGGTTAGGGTAAGTTGGAATCTCCAGTAGTTAGTGCTGCTGCAAGCCCATTTCTAGGAATTACCACAGATTGAGGAGGGCTTCCCTCATTCTTTAATTCTTTCAAGTTTAGAGTCTTGGTAGTATTTCCTAACCAAGCCTGCTCCCTTTTCCTCCAGGTATTTGCCAGTTCTCACCGTTCCCTTAAGGAGTTGTATCTAACCTTATTCTTTTTTTTTCTCTGCTCTGAGACCCTTGGTTCTAAATTATATATTTTCTAAGATATTTATCATTGGAAGATTTTAAAATTATGCCCTTTCTGATTACAAAATGACTTAAAGATATAGTTAATATCTACAGGCTATAATTTTCTGACATACTCATGATTGCTATATGATTTCTACCTTTGGTAATAACATTTTCATAGACATATGAATATACTCATATCTATACATTCATACACATATGAATAAATAAATAAATAAATATATAAATACTAAATAATAAATAAATAAATAATAAATAATAAATAAATAAATAAATAAATAAATATATACTGTTCATTAAAAGAGGTCTCACTGGAGGGCGATCCTATTATGGATTTTAACTCCATGCAGATGGTTAGTGAAAAGAGGGAAGAAACACAGATATAGAGTCTTTAAGCATCATGGGAAATAAGTTTTAAGTATCCTCTTGGAATACAGTAATGCTGAGAATATGAAAGTTGGAACTGTATTGTAGCTTAGATGCTATGAATTGAATTTCAATATTTCACCCTGAAATCTGAGATTCTTAGGCTGGTCAGAGGTAAAGCAAGTATTTTGTAAATTTACATTGGTCATCTGAACTGATTATGGCAAACACAGAAGGGCAACTAACAGGCAACTCAGCAATTAGTATGTGAGTAACAAAGGCCACTGAGAAAATACTGCTTCTTAGTTTCTTATGTCAGACTTGAAGGCAGGAAAGAAAGCACTCATATTCACAGGTAACACACTGACTAAAATAAGTTCCTAATATTTTATCAATCATTTAGACAAATGGCTTACAACCCTAGCTGCATATTAGAATCATCTGGGACCTTTAAAAAAATACAGAAGACTGGGCTCTAGTCTAGAGATTTTGATTTAACTGGTCTGAGGTGGAGTCTAAGCATCAGTATATTTTTTGAAGTTCCTTAGGTGATTTTCATGTATGGCCAGAGTTGAAAACCCCTGGTTTGGACAATGGACACTTACTAGACTTTATTAAATAGTGGACGTGAAGCTTTCTATCTCTTTGTTTAACTTGGAAAAACACTTACCTAGGATCTTATAGAGGATTCAAAACAGAAACCAATAGCAACTGAGTCTGATAATCTCGATACTTAAGACACATTTGTTTTTACACAGGACTTTAACTTAGCCTATATCTTATTTCCCAGGGCTTTAGATTCTTCTAAAAACTATGTAAAGATTTGTTTTTTTGACAATGTTTTCTTTCTAGTGTATTTATTTGATTGGGAATGCTTAGGTGTCACAGTGACAAGAGCACAAGGAGAGTTACACAGGAATATTCAGCTACTGCCTTAGTTCAATTATGCTTTCTGGATGTCTTGGCATAATTTTTGGTGCCTGAATTCTTTCAGAGCCAAGCTCAAAGCAAACACAAATGAAGCAGCTGCAACTGTATTGTGTTATACTTACATGAAAGGCCAAGTTAGACCATTGTGTTATGAAAATCAGAACACTAAGCCTAGCACCTGGCCCAGAACACAAGCAGTTCCCTCTTGACCAAAGCCAAATTGATGGTATCATATAAGTAGAAGTGATTAAAAAAATCATAAATATCAATAGTCACTTTATAAATAGAGTATAAAGAAAGAAGCCTGTTCCAAAATATCAGGCACTGTGAAACAAATATACACAATTACAAGACATAATCATTTTCTCTTTCTGAATTAAACTTAAGTATGTACCTGGATAACTTTTCATTATTTATTCAATTGTTCCTCATCATCCCAGTAATTTCATTTAAATGAAAGTCTAGCACGATGTTAAAGAAAAAATGAAAAATGATCTTTAAAAGAGGAGAAAATGTCAAATGACTAAAGTTGTTTTTGAAGAACATTCAAAACTCAGATGTGCAAAAACATTGTGAATTTATACATATGTATAACACCTAAAAGGTTCCAAGAAATAGCCACAGAAACAAATCATTAAATAATAAAGAATTCTATCTAGTTTCAGTTACCAACATAAGTAGACAAAGTATACACTATATAACTAAAACACCATAGTTCTGAATTTCAAATATTAATTAAAATCTCTCTTTAAGGAAAAAAATCTATCCATTCTGCTCTTATCCCACATGATCTCTTATTAAATGTTTATTAAATGTAATTACATATTTAATATTCCATTTGACTAGGGACATTATCAGTAATACCAAGAGAATATGTGTGAGATAAACTCATTCGATCCTAGTCTTTGATAATTCATGCATATTTTATCTATTCAACAATTATTTGTTGAATGTTTGCTCTGTGGGAGGTACTGTGTTAGGCACTGGGGTTGTTATAAAGATGACCGGAACAGATTATCTGTTGTCTAATGAGGGACAGAACCTACAAACAAATAATTGCAATTGGAATTACGGTATGTGTGAAGAAATATGGAATGAGAGCGAAGGAAGGAAGAAACTCTCCTATAGATCAGGGGTCCTCAACCCCAGGGCCATGGACCAGTACTGTTCTGTGGCCTGTTAGGAACTGGGCGGCACAGCAGGAGGTGAGCAGCAGGTGAGCGAGTAAAACATCATCTGTATTTACAGCTGCTCCCCATCGACTTGCAGCCTGAGCTCTGCCTCCTGTCAGATCAGCGGTGGCATTAGATTCTCATAGGAGCACATACCCTATTGTGAACTGTGCATGCGAGGGATCTAGGTTGTGTGTTCCTGATGAGAATCTACTGCGTGAGGATCTGTCACTGTCTACCATCACCCCCAGATGGGACCATCTAGTTGCAGAAAAACAAACTCAGGGTTCCCAGTGATTCTACATTATGGTGAGTTGAATAATTATTTCATTATATATTACAACCTAATAATAACAGAAATAAAGTGCACAATAAATGTAATGCACTTCAATCATCCCCAAACCATCCCCCGCAACCCAACCCTGGTCCGTGGAAAAATTGTCTTCCACAAAACTGGTCCCTGGTGCCAGAAAGGTTGGGGACCACTGCTGTAGATTACTACTTTTTCTTATGGCTATGATTAGATAAGAGTACAAATACATTTAAATATTGCTGAAAACCAAGACATTGCCTTAACCTACAGGTTCAGTAGCCATATAAATTTCCTCTTCTTCCCTCATTTTGAATGTTATTATACATGAATACCCTGCTGTACCAGTTGCCTATTTTAAGTTTTTAAAAGTATAAATTTTTGTGAATGAGGAAGGCATACAAAGGTTTTTTAGGGTTCCCTGCTTTGAGCTCACTGTTACAGTTATTCTTCTTTCTGCCTAACTTGGCATTAACCAGCAGGATATGAGTGATCCTTACCCACTGGCTTCTCCTTGATCTCCTTAAGGCTAAATATTATTCTAGAAAAATCAGTAGTATCAGCTGAAAGGCTAGGGGTGAGTGCTGGGCTGGCCTTCTATTGAATGATAGCCCCTTACCTATCACCCTGAGTTGGAATAGTGACAGCAAGAGGAAAAAAGACTCACTTAGGAGAAGAGTCAAGTAATTTACCCATATTTCACAGTATTCATGCCACTTTGTTTAGTTTTAGAGTCAAAGACAAATATTCCAATAAACACATCTTTAATGCTTCAGCAGCAAGTATAATTTAGTTAAGTTTGATGAACAAACTCAATCACAGTCTTGCCCCCACCTACCTTTCCGGCCTTCTCACCTGCCATTTTTGCCCACATACTTTTCAATTCCTGTCTCACTCAGTTCTTTCTATAATCCCTGGAAGCATCAGTCATCCCATGACTGTGTGTCTTTCCAAAATGCCATTCCCACAGCCTGGAGTACTTTCTTCCCTTGTCAATTATTTTCTTTCAGACTTTGAAACTCTGCTCAAATGCTGCTCCTTGTCAAAGCCTTAACTTACACATTGTGTTGTTAATAACTTGTGTTACCATGCTCACTTATCTCTTTATGAATCTGGTCATTTTTCTATCTCTTGCTACTAGGCTATATATAGGGTCTCAGAATGGAAAACTTTGTTATACCACACACAGTATGCCAAGAAGGTATCAATTGATGAATCACCAATACTCTGCCCAAAGTAAGCATTCAATAAGTGTGTCATTGTAAATAATTTCATTTAGGACTTGTTAAAATCTATTTTATGTGCTCTCAGTTAGTCTGAAAATGGAGCTCGGAAGAATAAGGTCCTTTTTGAGAGTCCACTACTACAATTTTGGGGTCCAATTGACGAGTGGTAAACCTACTGCTCACCATAGCAATGACATCTGAATCCTGGAACCACTGGTACTTGTGGTAAAATATTGGTTCTGTCTCTTCAAAAAGTTAACATAGAAACGATCTGAGATATTGTATAAACAACTCTAAGTTAAATATCTCAAAGTCTGACTCCTTTTTGTACTGCTATCCTAAATTCAGATATTGCATAAACAACTCTAAGTTAAATATCTCAAAGTCTGACTCCTTTTTGTACTGCTTTCCCAAATTCAAAGAGTCCACTGTGATATTAATTATAAATGTATTGTGTGTTGACCTGAAAATTAGACATTCTTCTAACCAGCAATATATTTAAGTGATATAAATCACACTACTATTGGTATTACATGAAAATTTAAGAAAATACAATGAATTTCTACAGATATCCAAGTACTCATTTAGCCAGCATATTTTGATTTCTCTTAAAAAAATAAATTATTTATCTAGCATGATCAAGGAATGAGGTACTTCACAAACCACTTTTCTGGATAATAAGTTTTATAAACATCACATATCTTCAACATTTTAAATATTCTCAATGGATGCATGTCACAAAGATAGTTCCACTTTTTAAAAAAATAGTGAAATAAATATAATCTCACTTTTTCTTGATGATTCAGGATCATTATTATCAATGTCAATTTCTGCACTATAGACCATCCCGGAACACAATAATATCCTTAAGGTCTAATTAATCCTCCCACCTCAGCCTCCCAAAATGCTAGGATTACAGGTGTGAACCACTAGGCCCAGCCTCTTTTGTATTTAATGCTGATTCTCAATACTGCCTGGTCAATTTAAGGAGTTAGTTTCTTTCAAGGTTTTTCTTAAGCACTTCCATGGTCATCCAAAAGATAGCTTAAGCAAAGTGCAGACCAAGTCTTAGGATTAGAATTCACAATTGTCTAATTCTCTGTGAATTTAGTCTGCAACTTTCTGAGCCTCATCACTCTCTGCTTATGTTCCAGCTCTGAAAAATAAAAAAAACTACATCCCGTTCCTAAAAAAAAAACCTCCCACCAGCTTCTTTACAGAATTGTGATAGGTTTTTGCTAGCAACTTGATAAAAAGATGTCTGCAAGGATTTGAACTCTACAGTTAAGAGGATTTTGAACTTAATGTAGTTACATATTTTGTTAAGTACCCTGTGAGTAAAAATAATATTCCCTAAAACCTAATAAATATTATACTGAAAGTAGTGGACGGCTGGGCATGGTGGCTTAAGCCTGTAATCCCAACACTTTGGGAGGCTGAGGCAGGGGGATCACTTGAGGTTAGGAGTTTGAGACCAGCCTGGCCAATGTGGTAAAACCCCGCCTCTACTAAAAATACAAAAATTAGCCAGGCATGATGGTATGCGCCTGTAATTCCAGCTACTCCGGAGGCTGAGGCAGGAGAATCGCCTAAACTCGGGAGGGGGAGGTTGCAGTGAGTGTTATCGCGCCACTGCACTCCAGCCTGGATGACAGAGTGAGACTCAGTCTCAAAAAAAAAAAAAAAAAAAAAAGTAGTTGACAATTAACCACAGTTAATTTACACAAGTTGATGAGTCTATCCTTTAATCACAGAATTATAGAGAAATTCTTGAAGAGAAGAATGTTTGGATTCCTTAGTAGCTGTCCCTAACTCTAAGAAGAAAGGAGAAAAGTAAAAGTAAAATATTCTTATAAAGAAGATAAACACTTACTGGTACTTTGAAGGGTGAGGTATTTGCAGTGTCCATGGAGTTGGGTTTCTCTGATGTACTGGTCCCTGAGATACTCCGTCTACGAGGGGACCTTTCTGCTGGTACCTCTGGAAAAAAGGAGGAAAGTTGAAACATCATTAAGAACCCCAAATTTAGGATCTTCCACTAAACTGTAAAGTTACTGGTTTTTCACAATAAACCAGCATGCTTTAAAGGTACATTACATTCTATCTCACATAATTTATCTATCTTTGAGGTGCTTAAACTATCAAGACACTAGAGAGACTTGGTCACAGTTAAGAATCTGCTTTAGTGTGACAGTTTATATTTTCATCTGTGCACATATAAAAATAATTTCCTCTGAGCTATGTTTAATATCTTTAAGTTCACTTAATAGTTGCATCTCACAGTATATAAATCTAATTCTCTATATGTCAGCAATGTAGGAGTTAATAGAATAAAATGGAATTTCTAATATTCTTCTGAACAAAATATAGTCTAATGTTGCATATGATTTGATGGTGTTTGCACAAAGGTCAAAGTTAGTTCTGTGCAGATAAGATGATTCACCAGACTGCAACAAAAGGGCCATGAGAAGACTGAAAGCTGCTGCCAAGATAAAATAACATATATGCCTATGCAGATATAAAAATAGATCAGCTTCTCCTTGTTCTGGCAATATGACCTTACTAAGATCTTACTCTGGAATCCTAAATCTGTTCAAACTAACCTAACAAGCTTAGGATTTTGCAGATAATGTGATCTCTCCCATTTAATTACTATATACTGTATTAAGGCTACATTTTTAAGATTTTTTCATAGAGTGATATATATATACATGTGTATATATATATATGCATACACACGCACACACAGATGATAGATATATACGTATTATACCTTTATCACAACTGCTTCCCATCGCCACTTCAACTGACAGACATAAAGGAATCCAGCTTCTCAGATAACATTAGATAATCTCAACATGGACAAGGAAAAAAAAGCCACATCCTAAAAAAAGTATTCTGTGTTATCTTCCAGATCTTAGAAAACAAGGAGTAAATCGTAACTCCGGAGACTGACATTTTGATTCCTGCTGTTCTCCCTTTAAAAGACAGATGCAGTTTAAACTTCCATTTCTGGCCTCCTGGCCCCTGGGATCCGTGCTACTTCCACTTAAGAGAGAGCGTTTTTTCTCTCACTCCCTCTCTGTGTCTTGCTCTTCCCCCTCCCTCTCCACAGCTTGCAGAGAGCAAGCAAGAAAGAAATACACAGGACTGCAGCTATTCAATCAATCGTTCTGACTGCACATCCTCATTAGTTACTTTCAGGCTATTAACAGATGCCCAACCACTGCCTTCCCTCAGTTACTGAAAATTTCACTGTCTTACACTAATGTGCAGCAAGAAAAAACATTTACTGAAATGTATATCCAGCTAGTGCCAAAAGGACACCATTTTACACAGATCCAGTAATGCACACAAATCAATTCCTCCTATGAAAATCCAATTGGAAGTGCTTACCCTTTTACTATCTTTGCAAGCTGGACACTGATTTTCTTTTCCATGACTAAACATATCTTCTCTGTGACATCTTGACTGGTAAGGCACAAGCCAAATTGGAACATTCCTAAAGACTGAGAGGCTGACAACATAGCATCTTGTATGCTTGCAGTACAAGAGAGTTCCATACTACTACTGTATTTTAAAATTATGACCAGTAACTGTAAGTCCCTTAACTTCTCTCTAACCATCACTAGTCAAATGAGCCTTAATGTGCAAAGCCGTTCTCAGAATTAGGCACACATGACTTCTAATGCACATCGCTGAAAAATGGCAGCATAATTAGCTCAGATTCATGGGAATGGCACAAAGCACTGAATTTAAGTAAATCAGCTTGTTGGAGCACATTGAACAGAAAGACTTCCAGACTTCAAGAATATGACTTTACAGAGTAATTATCCAAGTTAGATGACTCTATGTGGCTAGGGGCAAGGCAGGCAGGGAATGGGGCTGGTGAAGGTAGAAAAAAAATCTCACCTTTCCTCTAATAATTACCTATAAAGGTAACCTCATATCAAATTAGAAGATACTGGAGATTTAATATTACAATATAGTATGTTTTAATTTCTGAATAATTGACAGAGAAACTAAATTGGGGGAAAAATAAATTTCATTAGCTGGGATAAAATGATCTAGTAAACCATTTCCTTAATTTGCAATGTTCTGGCTAAGGAAAAAAACTGAAATTAATTTCCTCACTTTCTTCCATACATCCAATTTTAGTTTTCAGGCATACAAACTCATTAAATGAATATGTTTCAGTGCTTTTAACTATTTGAAACTATATTGACTAAAATTAGTGGCCACATTTCAAACTCCAATAAATATGGTATTGTTATACTTCTGTTTTCTTTTCTCTTTTTTCCAACAACGATAGACTGGATTAAGAAAATGTGGCACATATACACCATGGAATACTATGAAGCCATAAAAAATGATGAGTTCATGTCCTTTGTAGGGACACGGATGAAACTGGAAACCAACATTCTCAGCAAACTATCGCAAGGACAAAAAACCAAACACTGCATGTTCTCACTCATAGGTGGGAATTGAACAATGAGAACACATGGACACAGGAAGGGGAACATCACACTCCGGGGACTGTTGTGGGGTGGGGGGAGCGGGGAGGGGTAGCATTAGGAGATATACCTAATGCTAAATGATGAGTTAATGGGTGCAGCACACCAACATGGCACACGTATACATATGTAACAAACCTGCACATTGTGCACATGTACCCTAAAACTTAAAGTATAATAATAATAAAATTAAAAAAAAATTCGCTTTCTGTATTATGGGAAAAAATACAATGCTGATGTAGCTTATATGATGTATTATTGGGTCCAGAAAGAAGATATTAAATCATTCCTGAAGTTTGAACAATTTCCACTAAAAAGGGGAAAGAAGGGGAAGAAATAAGGTAAAGCTAAATCACCTAATGAAAAGAAGTTTACACTTTGTTGCTTTCTCAACCCCCACAATACCACCACTCATCTGCTAGTGTAGAATAGGCCTTTGGAGAATCCCAGTTCTTTAGTTCTCAGAAGATTCATAACTACTTCAAAGCATACAGAAAAATAAATACCCCAAGTACCAATGTCCACTTAGAAGCAAGGTAGCAGCATTAGCAAGAGCGGAATGAACAACCTGCTGGATTAGTCACAGAACGAACTGCATATTAAACTTGTGCCTTTAACTTTAAATCTGTAAGCAGAAAGGAAAGCTGCTACTATGCTCTAAGAGCTACATTTCTGCTCAGTTTGAAGGAAAATCTACACTAGTTCCAGTAGACCAAAATTAGACAGCTGTATCCTCTACCCCCACTCATGCTACATACTATTGCATTATTTTCACCTGCTGTGAAATTAATGTTCTTTTCATAGTTACAATATTTAATTACAGTCATTTTAAAATATGCTCATTCTCTAAGACTGATGAGACAAGAGAGATACAATATTGTTTCAGATAAAGGCCTGAAACTGCCTCACTTTCTCATCTCTAAACATAATATTTTTCATCTTCAGATTGAAAGGCAAAAAGAGTTATAAAAAGCCTGGTTAAGTTTTAAATTTATCTCTTCATTTCCTTTGCCATTGGATATGACCTCAGATGATGTGACGACTTAAAATGATGAGAGATAACCTCCAATACAGCTCCATATAGAATGATATATTGAACAAAGAGAACATCTGGATGTTTTTCTTAGCAGCTCTACCAATGATATGTACGATTCTGTGTAAGCCATTTCACCTTTTCTGTCCTGGTCTTCACCATTTAATAAACTGGGTTATCCAGACCAAACAGAGATAAAGACAAGATTAATGAGTTTATATGTTTTGAGGCAAAATTAGCTTTCTGGAAGGAAGAATCTTTTAAAATCCAAAATAGAGTACTATCATTTCCTCAACACACACATTTTCCTCTATGTCAACGCACTTTCTTTGGAAAGTGTGGCAAAGAAATTGAAAATTGGATAATTATAGGGGTAAATATACTTTTGGTGGAGGATGTTGCTGTTCAACAAACAGAAGTCAATTTCTGCCTTAGAACCTAATAGTGTATACACTGCCTTTGGTTCACTTACCAGGGAGTAAATGCCAAAAATTCCTATCATGTATTTGAGAGGACCCTAAGGAGTAAGTTAGAAGGTGACAAGTGTTTTGGGGGAAATAAAAAGTAGTCAGGGAGATGAATAGGTACAGTAATTTTAAATAGGTAGTTGCATTGCAAAGGTGAGGTGTGAGTCAATACTTTAGGAGGTAAGGAAGTCAGCCTTGCAGGTTTAACAGGGAAGAAGACTACAGGTAGAGGGAAGCTAGTACAAAGCTTCTAAGGTAAACCGCAACAAAGAGGCCAGTGGGATTAGTGCCAGTGAGTGGGAACAAATAGTAGGAGGTAAAGTCTGAGAGGAACTGGGGCAGACATGTTCAGATAATACTGGCCAATATAAGGACAGTGACAGAAGAAAATGTATATGCTAAGGAAATGACACTACAATACTACTATATTTTAAAGAACCCCTTTCTTCCAAAAAGCTAATTTTGCACCAAAACATATAAACTCATTAATCTTCTCTTGTAAGGACTTTTTTTTTTTTTTAACTCTAAAATGAAAAACCACCTGGTCAGACATGCGTCACCAAAAGGTACAAATCATATTGAAAGTCCATAGATATACACTTACTGGTATTTCTTAATGCTTTTCTTTTTCTTTCTTTTTTTTAAGACAGTCGCCCAGGCTGGAGTGCAGTGGTATGATCTGGGCTCACTACAAACTCCACCTCCGGGGTTCAAGTGATCCTCCCACCTCAGTCTCCTGAGTAGCTGGGACTATAAGTGTGTGCCACCATGACTGTTTCTAGAAAGGGTATTTCACCATCTTACCCAGGCTAGTCTCTAACTCCTGGGCTCAAATGATCCACTCGCCTTGGCCTCCCAAAGTGCTAGCGTTACAGGCTTGAGCCAACTCCACCAGGCCAATTTTCTTTTCAGGATTTTGAATAATGAATGTGATACAGAATAAATCTGGAATGTTATTATGTTTGGAAAGAGAGTAAAGTGAAATGTCTATCATATTAACTGAGGGTTAGGTTCCAAAAGACTCCAAAAATATCTTAAATGAGAAAGGTATCTGCTACACAATGTCATTACTATATGGTCAAATATCTATAGGCATCAATTACATTTACTTTTTGTTCAATCTCGTTTAACCGAAGTTCATATGCCATATAATATTTGCATATACTTAACTATTATAAATAACATAAATTTCTTATAATGTCTACCA
Organism: Pan troglodytes; assembly: GCF_028858775.2. Classification (NCBI taxonomy): domain Eukaryota; kingdom Metazoa; phylum Chordata; class Mammalia; order Primates; family Hominidae; genus Pan; species Pan troglodytes. Next base: position 70,713,968 of record NC_072398.2, read on the forward strand.
TTTTTAGAATTAGTTACCATAGTGTAAAAAACAAGTAAAGATAATAATTTAAATTTTTTTTCTTTTAAAAGAGTTACATTATAAAAGCTATTTAAGCACCTCTTTGTGAATAATTTGTCTAGGGAAAATATTTTTATTATAATTTTAGCTCATATTGAGCTTTTTTTGTGTGTGGTTTTTTTTTTTTTTTTTTTTTGAGACACGGACTCAGTCTCCCAAGCTGGAGTGCAGTGGCACAATCTCAGCTCCTTGCAGCCTATACCTCCCATGTTCAAACGATCCTCCCACCTCAGCCTCCTGATTAGCTGGGACCACAGGTGCGTGCCACCACACCCAGCTAATTTTAGCTCATGTTGAGAATTTATGTGCTAAGTACTGGGCCTAGAATCTAACTTACTTAATCTTTGCTGTAGCCCCTGAGATAGTAACAATTATTACTCTCTCTGAGGATGGTGGCAAAATTTAAAAGGGAATAAAGTAAGTTCAGAGGAGGAAATTCAGCAGGAAAGGTAAATAAAATGTAGAAAGATATTTATAGCTTTAATTTGGTGAACAATTATATAAGAAACTAAAATATCATAGTAAAATTCTCAAGTTATAATAGAACAGAAAAATATCACATGTCACAGATGCAGTTTCTTTGGCATATACAGGATTCTAAGCACTTCATATTAATGGCAACCTGAACCAATTCTTAGTAATTTTTTGCACAGAATTATAAAACATGAATAAATGTAAATACTCTTTCAATTATAATTATTCACATGCCTCTTTAATAATTTTGATATTTGTAGGTAGGAAACAAGTTTCTAATGTTTTTCTCATAAAGTGAATTCTTCAGTTTACTTCAAAAGCCTTTTTAAAAATCAACATTTCTCCTGGCTAACACGGTGAAACCCCGTCTCTACTAAAAATACAAAAAATTAGCCGGGCATGGTGGCGGGCGCCTGTAGTCCCAGCTACTCGGGAGGCTGAGGCAGGAGAATGGCGTGAACCCGGGAGGCGGAGCTTGCAGTGAGCCGAGATCGCGCCACTGCACTCCAGCCTGGGCGACAGAGCGAGACTCCGTCTCAAAAAAAAAAAAAAAAAAAAAAAAAAAAAAATCAACATTTCAACAATACATGATAAAACATTGAATACAAACCAAACTGTTTGTGTACCCATTCAAGTCACTGAAATTTTGGCATATATAGTGTTGCTATGAATGAGTCCACTTCACTATAATCTATTTTCCCTTGCATTGTGTAAATAATGACAACATTAAATAGGATGTGGTATGTTGGTAGCTCAAGTTATTAATGAATGAAATAAGCAAATAACTTCTCTCTCCATGCTGTGAATTCTGAATTAGGAGGGTTCTTCTTCCATAGGATGCACAGAAGACATTTAAGAAACAGAATAGGAAGGATGAAATAGTAGGAGGAAATGGGTTTGTAGCTCTTCAGTAGAGGGGCTTTAATAACAAATGGCAAATTGTGAAACAAAAAAGGCTTTCATGAAAATAAGATTTCATATTTTTTTGCTGGAGGACTCCTAAAGGTAATAGAAACTTAAAAGACAGAGTTAGAAAAATATTATAAAGAAAAAGTGACAAGAGCAAAGAGAAGAAAAATCACATACTGCATTTATACAGCTGCTAACACTATAGCACCTGGGTGTTTTTATAAACTTCATCCACCATTTTCAGTAGGATACTTTCTGCTGTATCCCACTTTTACTGCCTTAAAGCCTATGCACTGTCAGCCACAAGCATCCAGCTGCTCTGAAATACAAATCCCCAGAGCCACTTTAATTCACCCAATTTGTATCACTCAGATTGCAGTACTTCACTCAAACAAGTAGTCCTTTCAAGTTTGCATGCCCCACACACTCCAATATGTACAAATTGGTGCTAAGTACATAAATGTGGTAAATTCTCATAAAGTAAAGCCATCCAGTCTCCCCACCATTTCCTTGCTTCAGTAAATTTATTATTATTATTTTTAAATATTTCTTCTTGTTAACATAATAGAAAAACAATTTTTTTCCCCAGCCAAGGAATCTGAATACCACCCACAAGTATTCCATTTCTTCAACTTAGGGCTTCACATGACAATGTTGGATGAGATGGTAGAGAATACTTTTAGTGCAAACAACACTCTCAACTGAAAAGGCCAAGAAAATAGTTCAGGGATATTTATGTGTTATCTTAAGTTTCAGATAGAAAACACGTATCTAGTTCTTAGTGATGACAACTGGGTATCTTAATGATGATGATGAAAACATAACAACGACAAGTACAAACATCAAATCGTCATGTTTGGTGCAAAAGTAATTGTGGCTTTTGCAACTTAAAAAATGTGAAACCACAATTACTTTTGCGCCAACCTTATATTATGCCTTATTATTTGCTACATGTTTTACATAAGTTACATCTTTAATCCTCAAAACAATTCTTTGGAGGTGGAACTATCACCCATGTATTACTCTGCCCATGTTTGCACAGCTGGTAAAAAGGGTGGGGGCAGGATTAGAATCCATGCAGTTTGGCTTTAGAGACAGCTTTAATTGCCATGCATTCTATCCTGTTCTCCATGTGTTTTGTATAATGGGCTGCAATGGAGAAAAAAAATAAGATGAATGATCACGGAGACTCCAGTTTTCTTCATATTTTAAAGAGAATTAAGTCATACTCTTGAGGTGTTTTCTGCACACAAAACCTGTAAAGAACAACTCAATCCTTGAATGCTGATGCTGATAAAAACATTCTAGTCAAGAAACACAGAGAGGTGAGGCAAAACAATAACAAGGGACAAAAGTTTACTAAATGACAAAAGTTAATGGTGAAAAAACGTGAACAAAACAGGAAACAACTTATAAAGAATATCTAATACTGATCCCTTGAACAAAAAAGTGACAAGAGCCCTCCAGAATAAACCATGTCTTTCAATGCCACTAATCTTCAGTATACCTATGTGGGGAGATAAGTACTTAGATAAGTTGTATGAGATGAACAGAGATAAAAAGCATTAATATTTTAGGTTTTGCAAAGAACAATTACTAAACAACAAAACATTGTTCAGCATAAAATGACTATTTTGAACATGTCAGTCCAATTATTTATAAGGTATTAACTTCAGTTTGGTATTTATAAGGTATCAACTTCAGTTTGGTGAGTTTTATTTTGTCATCAACTGTGGAAGATAATCTCTTCTAATCTACAGATAGGGCCTAACACTTTTATTTAAACCTTTTCTGTAACTGATTTAATAATACATACTCATTATTAATATGCTTCATATATAACTTTTTCTGTAACTGATTTAGTAATATATTCTCATTGTTAATATGCTTCATGTATAATTGGGGGTATAATGGTAGATTTATTCATACCATCATTTTGGTAGTCAGTGAACATTAAAAAAAAGATTTAGTCTTGATTATGCCAGAGCCTCTGTTTGGGTTTTATTTCCCAAACAAATATTAATAGAGGACATTAAAAAAAGAAAACATACAAATATGTAAACCTGTAATATAAAGATGAAAATTTAATCATTTACCGAGAACTAAATATGCACATGACACTGTACAAAAACAAAATCATTTACACTCAACATCACCCATTAGTGAAGGTAATAAAAAAGAAAGGAGCCTATAGTGTTGATTTGCCCCCCTTTAGCCAACACACACTGCTAAGTATCTCTTCGAAACAGCTGTTGGCTTCATTTTGTCTTATTTCCACTACCATCCACCATCCTAATCTAGGGCTTTTTATCTTCTCATGCAGATTATGGCAGGAAGCACCTAACTGCTCTTACTGACTACAGTCTCTCCCTGCTTAAAGCTATCCTACTCATCATTACCAGATTAATCTCCCTAAAACATTACTTTCTGGATGAAATTTCCTTCCTAGAGATCTTTAGATAGTCAGACATTAGGAAAAAAATCACCTGGCCCTACTTTGCATATTTAGTCCTTTCTGCCAACAATTTTCTACAATTTGCCTCAGTCAGATGATCTCTAATCTCAAACTGGCCACATTCATTCTCACATGCCTGCTTTTTTCACCTACATATCTGCCAACTCTTAGATGACCTTCAATATCAACTTCAATTCATCTACTTCCATAAAACCAGGCCTAATTACTCACATTTCTTTGATTTCCAATTAATACATTTATATAAGTTCATATTCTTTGATTATATGCGTTTTAGTTTTGGGTACCAAACTAAACTATATTCCTGACTAATACTAATACTAGTGTTCCATAATGGAGGTCTTAAGTCACTGCAAGATTGGAATCATCTTGTGATTGTGTCTAAATTTTTAAACAAATTTTAACTGGTAGAATTCTCTCTGTTTTAAGTATTTCTCTCACAATGTTTTTATAAACCATTTGCACCCATTCTTGCTTGTCTGCAGGGATTATTAAGAAAGAATAAAAGATAATAAATAATGGAAAATATATTTTAACAACTAAAAAATAGTTAAGAATACTTTGTCTGGACACCTGCCCCTACCCCCACTCAATAGACACATGTGCTTATAATCATGACTCTATTAGGTACAGCCCTATAGAACTGCCTTTTTTTGGTAGAATAAAATGGTAAAATACCAGCAATTTCATATAGTTCAATTTAATACACAATAAATTAATAAATTTTCTAGTTACCTCTAACTCACACATGGAATTAAATTCAACCAACTGGTTGAGTTTAAGACCACTCTCCTTTATGTATATTAAATTGTTATTTTTTCTTCTAATTTTTTTCTTTTTCTTTTGATCTCTCTATTAGTGACATGGCTATCACAGAAAAATTGAGATTATGATAAATAAGCCTCATGGGAAATTAGGTTTAAAAGTTTTGAGGATTTTCCTTCTATGCATCATTCTATTTAAAAAGGTCACAAATTGGCGGGGCACGGTGACTCACGCCTGTAATCCCAGCACTTTGGGGGGCCGAGGCGGGTGTATCACTTGAGTTCAGGAGTTCGAGACCAGCCTGGGCAACCTGGTGAGAAACCCCATCTCTACAAAAAATACAAAAATTAGCTGGGCGTGGCGGCTTGCGACTGCACCTGTCGTCCCAGCTACTACGGGTAGGGGGCGCTGAGGCTGGGAGGCAAGGCGCTGAGGTGGAAGAGGCAGGGCTTGACTGACAAGAGTGAGACCCTGTCTCAAATTAAGTCACAAATTTCCAAATTTTATTGAGAAGCACACTTAAACATAATTACATTTAAGTCTTGATATCTTATTCATTTTCTTTAGATATCTGTTCAGCTTAATTTCCTTTAGTTTTTAAATTATACATCCCCAAAAGGAAAATTTTTGCAAGAACATCTTCTGTTCTACACTTTTTCTGTTCTAAGGAAATCCCTAAACAAAGGATGTAAGACTTAAAAACTCTAAGGGAACCATGTCCACCTGTGAGACTCAATATGGATTCAATAGCCATACTGAGGTACTTTTTGCTTTTAAATTTAGATGCCAGAATGCTAATTTATTCACTTGCTATGAAAAACTGAATTATCACTGATTGGAAATATTAACGCAAGTGTGCTTTGACATTAATTATTTTTCTGAAGTCAAGCTGTATGAGAAATTAAACCATAATCAGTGGTAGATTTTAAACTACTGATTCCATTTCTCTCTCTCTTCTCTCTTCCTTCCTTCCCTTCCTTCCCTCCCCTCCCCTCCCCTTCCTTTCTCTCTGTCTCTCTGTCTCTCTGTCTCTCTCTCTTTCAAGACAGGGTCTTGCTCTGTCACTCCCAGTAAAGTGGCAGAATCACAGCTCACTGCCTCAAACTTCTGGTCTCAAGTGATCCTCCCAACTCAGCCTCCCCAGTAGCTGAGACTACAGGTGTGCTCCACTGTGTCTAGCCTCTGTTTCTTTAATGGTTACAGGTCACAGGCCTAATTACAGTTTTTTATTGCTTCTACAATTTTAAGTTACATTTTTCTTAAAATGTCCACTTGTCTAAATTTCCAAATATATTATCAAAAAGGTCTTTTTTATAATAGTCTCCTATTTTTCAATTCTCTAATTTTCTATAATTATACCCTTTTTTCATGTCAACATTGTTTATATTTTCTCTTTTTAGCAAATCTTGTCGGTTTCATCTATTTTCATTAGGCTTTTTAAAGGAACAACTCTTGGCTTTATTGATTCTGTTTATTTCTATTTTCCATTTCATCATTATCTACTCTTATTTTCATTCTTTCTTTCCCTAAACTTTCTTTGGGTTTGTTATTTTTCTAACTTGTTGAGTTAAATGCTTAGCTCATTAATTTGTAGCTTTTGCCCTTTTCAATGTAAAAGACTACACATTTCATTTAAGAACTATTTTAGTGATATTCCACAAGTTTCGATATACACTATTTTCAGTATTGCTTAGTATTTTATAATTTCCATTATGTTTTCCTTTTTGACTAACAAGTTATTTGCAAGTAACTTTAAAAGACTGCAAAAATAAAGGTTTTTACAGTAAATTTTTGTTACTAATTTCTAACTTAGTTCAACTGTTATTAGAGAATGTAATCTGTATAGCTTTGAAATTTGTTGAGATTTGTTTTATGACCTTGTCTATTGCCAGTTTTTATAAAGATTCTGCATGTGCTTGAGAAGACTAATTGTTGGAGTCAGGATTCTATATATGTCCATTAAATCAAGCTTACTGCATTTTTGAATATTCTCTATATCCTTACTAATTTTTATAGATAGGACTGTAGAATTATCCATTTCTGTCCATTTTTGCCAAATAAAATTTGAGGTTTTGTTATTGGGTACATGTAAGATTGTTATGTCTTCCTAGTGATTTTTATATTTTATCATTATTTAGGGACCTCCTTTATTCCAGTAACTTTTTTGATAGTCTTATTCTATTTCAATGGCTACACCAGCTTTCTTTTTCCAAGCCTTTACTTTTAACTTTCCTAGGTCCCTGTGTTTTAGATCTCTCATTCATAGCATTAAAAAAATCCAGTCTGACAATATTTATCTTTTAACATTTTCATATATAATTTATGATATAATTGGATTTTATTTTTACCATCTTACTGTATTTTCTATTTTTTCCCCATTTTTTTCTGATTTTCTTTTTTTTTTAATCAGGTTAATCAGGTTTAAAAAATTCCATTTTCTTCTGTATTGCTTTTGAAAATATTTTAATAAAAATACTCTATTTTTATTCTTCTAGTAGTTGTCCTTAACATTTTAACACGTATACTTAAAGCCTAAAGTTAATCACGATTTCTATCCTTCTCTTGAATAATTCAACAATCTTAAAATACTTCAATTCCAATTACCCACTTCCTATCTCTGACATATTAATGTTGTCCACTATTTCAGTTTTACCTTATCACGACTGTGATTATGAATTCTCAGGATGTTTTTCCCCCTCCCACCTCACCTACCAGTCCAGGTTAAGATAATTAAGATTTGTCTATATTTGTCAATGAGAGTTTTTTCTAACTTCAACTCTCACTGAAGGTGTAACTCATTCAGAGGCCCAGTCCTATGGGGAAGAATGACATAGGCCTTTCAGTTCTAATTCTTCACTTTGTTAGACCCTTGGCCCATCTCCTATATTATAGCCATTAAAACTTAACTCTAATATTCTAAAATTGGTAAATGCCCCCAGGAGAGTTTACTGTCTAGATTTTGAGTTTTGTTTTGTTTTCTTTTTCCTCTTCCTGGGGACTTCCTTTCCTTCCTGAGAGTTCAGCCATTTAGTTAAAAGTGTTTGTTACATTAATGTGAAATTTCTAATTGTCTCTATATTATTTTTGAGGTTATCTAGTCTGGCATATTACCAGAAATTAGAGTTTCAATTTTTGAATATGTTTCTCCCTTGATGTTTGGTGTAAATTTTGGGTATCAGATAATAGTTGCCAATGCCAAATAATTAACTATAGTCAACAGAGTCATTTAGAAACTTAAAATGTTTAGGATTTGTCAAAATTACATTATTCTTTCATAGAACTATTCTATCACATAAATTACTTCACTCTATGAAGTAAAATGAAATCATTTAAATTCCATTTAGAAAAGGCAAAGTGGAAAAAAGTATACACTGAGTATTTTCCTTCTTATTCTAGAATTTGGAAAACGCAATCATTATCTACTGAATAATAATTTCAAATGCTATCAAAGTACCTGAAAAGGTTATGGGACTACAGAATAGTAGTAGAATAAGAGGGAAAAAAAGCTGGATCTGACAGAATAATTTCAATAATTTTGAAAAGTCCCGAGTCTCAAATTTTTGGGTATCTGGATATCATTCATTCATTCAAAAAGTATCTACTAAGTACCTATTCGGTGCTATTCTGGAAGATGCCAAAATATTAAGAGAAGATCCTTATCTGGCAGTAGCAGGGAAGTATTTGATGGGCACACAAATAACAACATAAATGGGTACACAAATAGCTAACTCTGCAAGACTGGGTGTGATAAATGGCATAAGATTAATACAGTAGCTGTTATCTTCCCATCTTCCCTACATTCCATTGCTAAATCTCGGCATGTATATTTGTTTCCTGTATGAGTTTTTTCTTTCTCCCTTCAAAAGGTTAATCCTATGCTTTTAATTCTACTCTCACCTCCAAACCCATAAAATGTTTTGTTTTCTTAGTCTTTATTCTTGTAGGTTCAAGATCTTGCTCTCTCCTCCACTTGAAAATATGTACAAGTCTTCTCAATTTAGTTTTTAACAGGGTACATGTTTCTGTCAGTCACAGATTTCTTCAGGCAAAAGGCTTAACCTGTGGTTTCCACTATCTCACCTCCTACTGTCATTCTCAGTATTATAAAATCTGACTTCTCCCTCTTCAACTTTACTCAAATAGCATTAACACTTTCACAGGTTATCAACAGTCTCTTACATTGTCAAGCCTAGTGGTTTTTTTCTGACTTCTCTTTGGCTTTTGTAGCCACTGACACTACTGACCACATTGTTAACCTTTTCTACCTTAGCACCTGTAATACCACACCATCCTGGCTTTCCTCCCACATTTACGGTCATTCGCTCTGTGTCTCCTCTTTGTCTCCACCCACCCCCAAATGTTGATATTCTTCAAGTTTCAGCTGCTGCCCTCTCTTTTTTCTTGACAAGCTCTTGATAGCAGATGACCTACAGATGCTTAGAATATCAACAATCTTTCTTCTCTAGATGAACAGCTCCCACCTGTGACTTCATTTCCAATTACCAAACCTGTTTTTTCTGTCTGGATGTGGATTAGTCTTCTAAAACTGAAAATACCTAAACAGAACTCCCATCTTCCTAAAAAATTGGCTCCCTTTCTCAATTTATTTCTGTTAATAGTACCACCATTCTTCCAAGTTCAAAAATTATCTTTGATTCATTTTGTTCCCCATTCCTCTAATATGTCACCAATTCTGCTGATATATTCTTTGTAATCTCTCCATCTATTTTAATCTGTTATTCACCTGAGCTACACAAACATTCATCTGCACAAGGAGTATTCCACGTGCTGAAAAGACAGAGGATTAAGCCCTCCTTGTGGAGGCATTCACAGTCTGGTTTTAATACACAAACCAACAATTATAATACACAGGGATAAAAAAAGTAGAGGCACTTATTGCATACCTGTACTACTGCAATAGCTTTCAAACTGATTTAACTGCTTCTAGCCTCTTCCCCTTTAGTATCACTTTCAGATGTCTTTCTAAAAAACTATTTTGATCATATCTTCTTCTTGCTCAAGGGTCTTTCATTCTTCTCTATGGCTTTCAGGATAAAATTGTCACTAGTCCTACATAGTGAGCTTCCAAATACCCTTCAAATGTTATCTCTCATTACTTCTTTACATGAATTCTGCGTTCTTTTCAAGACAGTTTGCTCACTGGATGTGAAATTATTTAATATTCCTCAGGACACTGCTTTCATACAGAAAACCCTACCATTTCCATAAAAATCTTTTAGGATTCAGATTAAACCCTATCTCTGTAAGATAATTTTCAATGTTTTTAAATGTCTCTTCTTCAAACTCCCAAAGCAATTTTTACCTGGATAAATAATTTTACAATTAGGAACTGCCTTATTTTCATTTTCTCCACTGTCGTCTGAATTACCATTTAATTTTTCTCATTTAACTTGTGCATAGTTCATGTTTTCTCCCCAGCCAAACTCTATGCCTCTCACAAGCAGCTTTTTCTTATACTTCTCTGTATCCAGCCACAGCATCTAGCAGTGTCTAGAACATTGCATTTATTTATAAGAAAGTTTTGAAACAAGGGCAGAGTTTTAAAAAGCTGAATTTAGAAAGCTGAGTTTGAACACTGCTGACAGAAGAAACAAGGTAGGAAAGGGCAATATTTGTTCCAAGATAGGAAGTAAATCAATTTGGTTGGAAGGGAGGCTTGGGGATTTTCTCCTCTAAAATGAAAAATAGAATGTCAGGTGTGAAAGGCCAAATTAAGTTTCACAGTAAGGTGTTTTAAATTTATCTGGTAGGTGATGAAGAAACCATGGAAGGTTTTTGAACAGATTAATAACAGTGCACAGTTGTATGAAGTTTCATCAAACTAGCAGTGAGCTACGTTATTGGGAAGGCCTGAACATCAGTTAGGTGGTTACTGTACAGAATTAAGTAGTAGATCCTAACCAGCACAAAGTACTTTTCTTGCATCCCCTCTTCTGGAGGGAAATCTGCCTTAAAATTCCTTAGGCAAAGAAAGCATAATTTGATAGCTACCAAAAGACACAGTGTTTATTGGTTCTACTCATCCTAGATTCACCATAAAGTAGATTTAGTTTTCTTGTTTTTCTCTTGGCATCTTCATTGGGAAAAGCATGTTGTCACTAATGGTAATTACATTAGCAAATGACTCAACACACGAGTTTTACTTAATCCTCGAACTATCACAAGCTACATCTCAGATAGTTTTGTTCCTCATTCCTGTGGAGGAGCTCAATAAAATTCCTGTTTATCCACAGATGGAGGTGTTTGCTGCCTATGGTCAGGAGAGAGCTTCAATCCTAAAAATAAGATTTGCTGACTTTCACAGCTTAGCACTGCCACAGCAGAGCATGGGATACATTGCTGTCTATTCACTCAGCAACTAAACTTATTGTAGCCCTTGAGCAGAATCAGGACTCTAACTTACCTGTTTTTATCTATAATCTGAAGCTTCCATTAGGTGGATAATCAGGAATTGACTACCCAGAAGTCAACATCATAATTTATGGAAATTTGCGTTTTTTTCTTCTAAGCAAGTTCTAACATTCTTTGTCTTTATTACCTCCATTTATCCATCTGTGGATAAATAGGAATTTACTAACTCCCTTAATCAGAGGACAGGAGCAGGGATGGGTGGGGGCACTACTATAGCACTTTTTTTTTTATTTACTCATCTTTGTTAACCAAATTCATTTCAGGTATAGTGGGATAATGCCTTCCCCACAAAAAAAGGAGATAAATAAATTAATCTTTAGTCTAGATAATTAGAATTCATAAAGGTATGCCAGAGCACAGAAAATATGTTTAATGATAACTCTGCCATCCTTTCCCATGATGTAGTAGAGTCTAAGTGGTTGGTTTTACTTAGGGATATCTGTATTTGTTTCTTCACTGATGTTTCTCTATGTGTATGTATGCATGTTTCAGGGGAGGGGAATGGGAAGCAAGTAGAATGAGATAGGCTTCAGAGAAATGAAGGCTTAAGAGGTACACATATTTCTTAAAGTCATCCAAATGCCGAAGATAAATAAGGCCATGGTAAATTAAGAGTCGGGTTAGTATCTAAATATATGTACCTAGGAAGACCTGATTAGGATGACCCTTTACATCTAAACTGCAAAAAAAAAAGAAGAAAAGAAACAGAATGCTAAGATTGACAACAGAATTGAAAGATAAACTTATGCTAACTATAAGAAAGATTTTCAAATAATAGTAGAGATAACTTTTGGACTGGCAGAAGACGATCCATAGGTCATACATAATATTCATGAGGAATAAATTAGAAAATTAGAAGATCAACTGAATTTTGTCCATTTATAATAAAGGCAACCTTATATCTAGGAAAATAGAAGATAAATCAAATTTATAAGAAAGATAAATTTGAAGGCTATAATTAATCTAGCGAAAGTATTCACAAATAGGTTTTTAAATGAGTATCAAGCTCTTCTATCACATTTAAGATATGACTGGATTTATAACCTAACTTTCCTAATAATTTGTTTATTATATCAATAAACACAAGATAAACAATTGCTTTACTTAGAAATTTATTAGAAAGCATTCAAAAATGCAAAATTAAAGCAATGGGAGGTCCATGTGTCCTATTTTATGTAGTCAGTAGAAATCATATATAAGCATTACAAATATTTCACACCTTGCATAAAAGCTACTTCTCGATTTGTACATTGGCTTTTCATGCACACAAAGCCTACTCCCACTCTCACACAGCACACCTCACCATCACTGTATTGAGAGTAAAGTAAAACAATAGTATTATTTTGGTTGGCAGAAGTTGTCTAAATACCATGAACAGCTGGCCAGATGACATGGTAAGCCTTGAATGGAGCTAGCACTCTTTGTTAAGGCAAAGCAATCTCTCTCTTATTTCTCATAGCTAGTGTTGGTGGCATTATTTCTATAGACAAACAAAATTTGAAAAGCAAATGACTTAAACATATTCCCTTAATTCCTCTTCTCCTTTTAAAAATACAAAAGTGGATTTAGAGAATTTGGGGTCCTATTCCCAAAAGTAAGAAAAGTTCAGACAATAAAGGGTTAAAAGAACAAGCAAGCCCTACCGTACCCAGAAATGACAGAAGGCTCTTCTCTTCTTCGGTGCTACTATCCAACCACTCCGCCACATCACCGGGGGAAAGGAGACTCATTCTCCAGCCAGAAAACTTTTCCATACAGAGCACAATTACTGAATGATGAAGTGAGAAAAAAAGGATACAGAGACTAAATTCTTGGGGGTCCAACACTTAAATTGCTGGCTAGGCAGTAATGATGAAAGAGAAAATGTGATCCTCCCTCCACTCTGAATTCTGTCTCTGTGACATCAATCTAATACAACCAGGGGGAGGGGGAAAGAAATAGGGTTAAAAGAGGGTGGTATAAGAGAAGAGAAGGGAGATTTGTCCTTCTGTCTCTTGGTGTTATGCTTTAGTCTGAAAGAAAAAGCCAGGATAACACTGAATAATGAAGTGTGTTTAATGACAGGAAAAATCATACGAAAATAAAGAATAAAGACACTCAAAGAAAAAGAAACAGGTTCCTACACTGGAAGCAGCTTAGATAACCAGACAGCACAATAGCTAATCAGTTAAGTAAAGCGTATCAAACAAAAACAAAGACAAAAGAACAAATTCAGCATTTTGTTTTGTTTTGAGGAGAAAGGTTTTCAAATTTCCTTTCAGTCCTCCGCAAGAACTGCAGCCCCCTTCCCCTTCCTGCTTTAGCTATTTCAACAGCCCCCTTTACGAAGATTTCCTGCAAGAAAAGGCAGGTTGATAAATCTGTGAATAGGAAGCTCTCATCCCTCCTTTCTTCTCCTCCTCCTCCATTCCTCCCCCCACCTCGCATGGCGACTGCACTGATCGACAATAATGGAATCTGTAACTGACTGCCAACAGCAACATTAAGGATATTACAAGTCCACTTCATAAGAATTCGAGCTGGTGGTCGGAACTTGGGGGCAATTCTGGGCTTCTAGTCAATAGCTGTCTTTCTTTGCGAGGAAAGAAAGGAAGTGTGTGTGTGTGTGTGTGTGTGTTTGTGTGTGTGTGTGTGTGTGTGAAAGAAGGCTGAAATCTGAAAGAAGTAAGAGAAGTAAGCTTGTTGGGCTGAAGGTACAGAGATCAACATAGAGAATGACTGTTCTGCAACATCATCATGAAGGTGTCAGATCCAGATGAATTTTTTACATCATTTACATTACATATTTTCATGGTTTGACTTAAGATTATTTCACAGGTTTATACCTTATTACCAGGCAGAGAAAAATCAAGCAGAAGAGGTATGTTCACAGAACCATAAATTATTAATATCCTTGTTCTCTGGAGATTGATTAGGCTTGTTACTAGGATAAAACAATATTCTTAATAAAAGATAGAGCTTTTTTTCCCCTGTATTAGCAAAACATTAGCTCTTTTCCTAAGAATCTGGTCTTTGCTTCTATTCTAGTAGTCTGCTTTCAGTGAGAGATTCTCATTGATTAAGAGTTACTACCTCCTTAACATATCCTGAATCTATACCCTTTTCTCCATGCTTACTTCAGTCTTATTTATTTTTAATCTAGACTCTATTTCATTATGACTGTAAGTTCCCTGAGGACATGGACCTTGTTTTATATTAATCTTTGTAATCCTAGTGGCTAGAGCAGTGCTTGGCACTTAGATGGAGCTCATCAAATATTAACTGAAGTTTTACATGGTAGCTCTAGAAGTTTTAACAGGTTCAACACTGGCAGGAGATGCCAGGCTGAATATTTTAGGACCTCATTTAAAAATTAACCATTTTGACGATTACTTAAAAGTAGTTACAGTGACAGTACCACACGATTGAGAAAATAAAAACTGTCGAAAAAGGTATTATGAATTCATATGTTTACATGAGTTTCTATTACTCAAAATAACTACAAAAAATTGAGAAGTAGTACAAAAATAGGTGTAAAAGACATTTTATTAAAATCCACAGGCTATGCATGCTTAATATCTAAGCATGGATTGCTAATTCCTTTGTAATAACTTCATGACACACCAGTATCCCTGGAGCTCTGGGATTGGACATCAGTAGCCTACAGGATTACACTCAAACTTCCTGGTGTGACACGGCTTCTGCTTTTTTCTTGTCAGGGACCCCCAGACTCCTCTCGACTCAGCCATTCTGTATTATTTACCTCACTTCCACGCCTTTACATGTTCCACTGAAAGTGGCAGAAAAAAGTCATTTGTTTTGTTCATTTGTATAGAACAACTAGAAAACTGTTTTGTTTTGTTCAACTGCCTAAAACATTATCTGACACACAGTAGAAGCTCAAAGATTTTTGCTGAATGACTTTGGTACCTCTTGTGTGGTATCACTCTACCATATGCATCTGACAATATTGAACTGTTCCCTTGAGACTCAGCTCAAATGTCACCTCTCCAGGTCTTCCCTGACATCTTAAAGTGGAACTAATGGCTCTCACGTCCGTACTTTCATTGTTATTACTATTATGTTATTAAAATTACTTGTTTACATAATGTTTTTCTCAACAATCTCATACCTTTAGAAAACAAAATTTCTGTTCTACTAAGTTTTTAAAAAATTTTAATGCCTAGCATATAGTAGATTTATAACTGTTTACTAGATTATTATTGAAAGTGAGATTATAATTTCATGTATTGCATATATCTTAATACTAAAGAATCACACATATTCCTGATTTAAGGATTCATACCATTGGTCTTCATATTTAACAACCAAAATAACTTGGTTAAGGAAAAATTAAATCTCTTATTTATTTTAACAAAGAAAACACTGTATAGTTAGAAAGGTCATCGAAATAATCCAGCCCTATGAATTTGCCTTCTGTATACTGACAGTTAGAAAATGAGGCACCCAGACCAGGTGCTGTGGCTCATGCCTGTAATCCCAGCATTTCGGAGGCTGAGGCAGGCAGATCACTTGAGGTCAGGAGTTCAAGACGAGCCTGGCCAACATGGTGAAACCTTGTTTCTAATAAAAATACAAAAAAACTAGCCAGGCGTGGTGGTGCACGCCTGTAATCCCAGCTACTCGGGAGACCGAGGCAGGAGAATTGCTTGAACCCGGGAGGCAGAGGTTGCAGTGAGCCGAGATCGTGCCACTGCACTCCAGCCTGGGTGACACAAGCGAGACCCCATATCGAAAAAAGAAAATGAGGCACCCAAGAAAAAGTTCTAGATTGAAATTTTGTCATAATATAATGTATAAGGCATTACACTGTTTTCCTCTTTTTATAATCCGAACATAGCATGAATTAGTCCTTCCTTAAAAATAAAACATTGAAACTTACCTGAAAATGTAAAACTCTATAGTGGGCTGTACATTTTGCTAAAATGTGAGTCAAGAGCATCAAAATACTGTAAATAGGGCTGTCAGAAATAATGCTTGAAGGTTAGGCATGGTGGTTCATGCCTATAATCCCACCATTTTGGGAGGCTGAGGAACCCAGGAGTTTGATAACACCATGGGCAACATAGTGAGACCCCACTTCTACGAAAAATGCAAAAATTAGCCGGATGTGGTGACATGTGCCTGTAGTCTCAGCTACTTGGGAGGCTGAGGCAGGGGGATCGCTTGAGCCCAGGAGTTTGAGGCTGCAGTGAGCTATGACTGTGCCACTGTGCTGCAGTCTAGGTGATGGAGTGAGACCCTGTTTCTAAGGAGGAAAAAAAAAAAAAGAAAGAAAGAATGCTTGACTATAATTTTCTACATAAAAAACAAAATCCCATACATTTTGGCAGTTTACCATGTCGTCTTATGTGTAGTAAGTACTTACTATTTGACTTTATTCATTATTTACTTAAAAATATAGAAAGTGTCTGGAGAATGCTTGGTGACTTACAGAGTTCCTATTTGAGGGCATATGCATTTCCTGTGTGTATGTGCATGTCTGTATATATGCATATACACATATGCATGTGCTACTTACTGGGCTGACATTTACTGTTTACTAGGCACTTCACTAAGTGCTTTATACACATTAGCTCAGTTAAAATTCTTAAACAACAACCACGTGAGATAAGTATTCTATTCATTTTCAGATGAGAAACCGAAAATCATAGAACTTAACTTGTCCAAAACAACACAGCCAGTACAGGAAATGAAATGTAAACTTCTGAAGGCTTGGTCATGATTCTCTATTATACTATTCCATATTCCACAGAGACCAATTTAGGCAGGAGTCAGCAAATGCACTTTTTCTGTGGAGGGCCAGATAGTAAATATTTTAAGTTTTGTGGGTCATATAATCCGTTGCAACTACTTTAACTCCACTGTTATAGCACAAAAACAACCAAAGAAAATACGTAGACTAATGGGCATGGCTGTGTTCCAATACAAATTTATTTACAAAAAAAAGGCATGGGCCATACTTAAATGATCACTGATTTATGTCAACACTGTCCATTCAGGCAATATATTTTCAGTACTTAATGTATGTCCGGATATCTAGCAAGTCCTTATCATTGAAAAGTAAAGTAACTATTATCTGCCTGGGTCAAATAACGTTTTATTTTCATTTTAATAACTGAATAATTGTCTTATTATTTTGCTTTCAAGACACAAATTACTGCTTTCCTTCTACTCCTTTAGTTTCATGGTCCCATGAGATACTTAATTTTTATTTTAATAAAGGGCATAAAATATGTAGCCCTTTCTTCAATTACTTAGTATTCCTGATTTTCATTATAGCTGCTTGTACTCATACTTTCAGATTCATTCATTCAACAATATCAGTGCTAATATGTGCCAAGCATATTTTAGACCCTCGCATACAGTTGTGAACAAAAGCAACAAAATCTCTGTCCTCAGGGAGCTTATATTTTATGGGGAAGAGAAATAGTAAGATAAAAAAGTAAAATATGTATTGTGTTAGATGGTAAATAATACCAAGGAGAAGAGTAAAGCAAAAAGGGGAAATAGGTAATTTGGGGGAGGTTTACAATTTCAGAGAGGGTAGTCAGGGAAAGCCTTGCTGAGAGGTTGACATTTGACTAAACTGTTAAAGGTGGTAAGTTTTAGGAAGAAGGAACTACCAATAAAAAGACTAGAGGCAGGAACAGCCAGGAGGCACTGCAGCTAGACTGGAATGAGAGGGAAAAAGTAAAAGGAGATCAGACTGTGGAGTAATAGGAAGCCAGATCATGTAATGTTAGGGGTCTTTGACTTACCTTTAATGAGACAGGAAGACTCCGAGGCAAGAGTGATGGGCAAGGTTTTACTTTTTTAAAATAAGAGCTTTATTGAAATATAATTCACATACTATAAAATTCATCCTTTTAAAGTGATTTTTAATACATTCACATTTTTGTAGCCATTACTACTATTTAATTACAGAACATTTTCATGGCCTGTAAAAGAAACTCTGTGTCCATTAGCAGTCACTCTGTATACTCCCCAGCCCCTAATCCCCTAACAAATACTCATCTAAGTTTTGACTCTATGCATTTGCCTATTCTGGACATTTTATACAATTGAAATCATATAATATGTGGTCTTTTATGCCTGGTTTCTTTTACTTAGGTTCATCCATGTTTTAGCGAGTACTTCATTCCTTTTTATGGCCAAAAATATTCCACTAATGGACATTTGGGTTGTTTCTACTTTTTAATATTATGAAGAATGCTGCCATGAACAACTTGCGTACAAGTTTTTGTGTGGAAGCCTTATACTTCAAAAGGATGTCCAAATAACATGTTTTCTATAATCTGTGTTTTTTTGGGGGGAGGGTGGGAGGTACCAAGTAATTTTAAAATGTGACAGCGGATGAGCGTTATCTTCTAATTTTACAATCACCACATTTTCTCCCTAATTCCTCTGGGATTTCCATCCTTCTTGAAGAAACCAAAACCACTAACTCAGTCTCTTTCCTCCTGCTTTAGTATTCTTGCACATAGGAAAAGATTAATGCTAGATATTCAAGAATGAACAAAGGCAAGTAATACATGATCTTTTCCTAAACTGATAACTAAAGTTGGTGTAGATTTTTTAGTAACTTTATATAAATAGTATAAGCAACTCCTGAATATCTTTTTTCCAGATTTATCAACAGTTTACATTTTGCCAACTTTGCTGAATCACTCTATGTATATTTTTATTATATATATGCATTTTTCCTGACTCATTTGAGGAAGCTGGAGACATTATGCCCTTTACCAGCAACTGTTTCAGTGTGCATTTTCTAAAACAAAGGACGTTCTCTTACTAAACCAAGAACAAAAATTAAAATCAGGAAATTTAACATTGATGTTGGTTGACATTTTAAGGATAAAATTAGGCATGCTACTCCATGAATAATCTACTATACAAATTATATTTCAATATCATAAAAAGGCATTTATTTGAAAAACAAAGTGTCTTCAAGCAATGGTGACTGAGAAATCATGGGTACTGATTGCAAGTATAATTCAAAGTAATAATCTATATAATATTAAAATATGTCTCAAATATTTGGAGGATTACTATTGAACTTACGGACATTCAATACACTATTGTGATAAAGGACTGGAAGCAAGAATAACTAGTTTTCTAAAAGGCAACTAGGTTGGCATGGTGGCTCATGCCTATAATCCCAGCACTGTGGGAGGCTGAGGCGGGTGGATCACCTGAGGTCAGGAGATCGAGACCAGCCTGGCCAACATGGTGAAAACCCATCTCTGCTAAAAACACAAAAAATTACCTGGGCATAGTGGTGCGTGCCTGTAATCCCAGCTACTTGGGAGGCTGAGGCAGGAGAATCACTTGATGCCGGGAGGCAGAGGTTGCAGTGAGCTGAGATCATGTCACTGCACTCCAGCCTGAGCGACAGTGAGACTCCATCAAAATAACATAACATAACATAACATAACATAACATAACAGGCAACTAGAGGATAGATACCATGATTGCATCTCTATCTTGATACTCCTTTGTACATGTAGAATACTTTTCCTCAAAGAAGCTTAAAGTAAATATCAAACTATAACTTTCCTTGTATTTTAGTGAGGAGATATAGTATTATATGATCATATAAGGTATTATATGATCATATAAGGTATTATATGATCATATAAGGTATTATATGATCATATAAGGTATTATATGATCATATAAGGTATTATATGATCATATAAGGTATTATATGATCATATAAGGTATTATATGATCATATAAGGTATTATATGATCATATAAGGTATTATATGATCATATAAGGTATTATATGATCATATAAGGTATTATATGATCATATAAGGTATTATATGATCATATAAGGTATTATATGATCATATAAGGTATTATATGATCATATAAGGTATTATATGATCATATAAGGTATTATATGATCATATAAGGTATTATATGATCATATAAGGTATTATATGATCATATAAGGTATTATATGATCATATAAGGTATTATATGATCATATAAGGTATTATATGATCATATAAGGTATTATATGATCATATAAGGTATTATATGATCATATAAGGTATTATATGATCATATAAGGTATTATATGATCATATAAGGTATTATATGATTAGAGCTGATGAAACTAATGAAACTAAGATGAATTTTCATTTATCTAGATTTAGGAAGCAATACTTAGACATGCAAAGCCACAGTGTAACAAGGATGTTAGCATCAGAAGAAGTATTTCCATCATATGAATATTTAATATATACATAGAAGTTGCTTTGATTTCACTGAAAAAGGCTATCAAGATGTAAAGTAATAAAAAAAAAAGCAAGGTAGTCAACAGTATTATAAAACATGTGCTCAACAGAAATATTCCATTCAAAGCTAAAGGCAGGTTCTGTTTAAAGACGTTAATGATTATCTAGAATTAAAGATAATCAGATTCTTTTAATACTAAAGCTATTCTTCTAAGAAAAAAAAGTAAATAAAGTGACAGCTGTTGTTAATGAACAGATAACTCCTTCTCAAAAAGACCCAGAAAGTAGCTAATGCATAACTATTCTTCAAATATTTTTTCTTTAATATAAAGTTATATTTTACATTTTACTCATAGTATATACAATTCTTGGAGCCTATCACTTTTAGCACCTAATAAAATATCAAGCAAATAGTAGCTACCTAATATTTATTGAGTAGATGCATAGATGGATATATAAACCCAATATATCTATGATTAGCACTGCTCTGTAAGTAAACTGAAAATCATTAGGGTAACATCTCCTGCAATTTGTCGCTAGGCCTAGCAATAATTTGAATACTTGTAGCAACAATAATAATAGATCAAATGTATTCTGCATTTACAATGTACTAGGTAGTATGTGAGGTGCTATTAACCTCTCATTTACTCCTCATATCAACCCTACAAGGTTGTAGTAACATTTTTCCCATTTTATAGTTAAGTAAACTAAGGTTCAGAGAAAACAAAGGTTTAGAGAAGTGATGAAGTCATACAGCCAGTATTGGAGGTTGGGTGAAGACTTAGATATTCTTATTCCAGAGCCGACACTCAGAACTACATTCCATATTGGAATTTCTTCCATAACATTTTTAGATATTTTGGGTGAGGTATGAAGGGTGAAGGTGAACAGTTATTTAATGAGAACTAAAACTCTTTTCCTTGATCAGTGATCTGAGACACTACAACAGAGTTAAGTAAATTGTGTAGGAATCCAGAGAGTTAGTGGCCAAATAAAAAGGCCAGACCCCATAGTTTCTTCTTTTTTTTTTTGAGATGGAGTCTCGCTCTGTCACCCAGGCTGGAGTGCAGTGGCGCGATCTCGGCTCACTGCAAGCTCCACCTCCCAGGTTCACACCATTCTCCTGCCTCAGCCTCCCGAGTAGCTGGGACTACAGGCGCCCACCACCTGGCCCCGCTAATTTTTTGTATTTTTAGTAGAGATGGGGTTTCACCATGTTAGCCAGGATGGTCTCAATCTCCTGACCTCGTGATCCGCCCGCCTCGGCCTCCCAAAGTGCTGGGATTACAGGTGTGAGCCACCGCACCCGGCCTTTTTACAGCATATAGATGTTTTACTCTTTTCCACCAATAAATAATATTTATAGTCTGATTGTTTTTCGAAAGAATCTCTTAACAAAAGGATTTCACTGAACATTAGTCAATGCTGGGCACATAGTAAGTGCTTAATATTTGTTAAATGAGCAAAATTTTTCCATATCTGAACAGGGTATTTGACATGGTTATTTGCTCCTATGAACATTTAATGAGGCTGTTTAATGCTTCGACAAATTTACCATTGCTAATTTTACAATGAAAACTATGTTAATTTAAATGTAACTTTGGACGTGTGGTACCGAATAAAAGTTAATAGCCTTTTTTTGCACAGCAAAGGAAACAATCAACAAAATGAAAAGGAGGCCTACGCATTAGGAGAAAATATCTGCAAAGCATATATCTGATAAGGGGTTAATATAAAAAATATATAACGATGCAATGCCAAAAAAATTGAATAACCTAATTAAAAAATGGGCAAAGAACCTGAATAAACATTTCTCAAAAGACATAAAAATGGCCAACAGGTATATGAAAAGATGCTCAACATCGCTAATCATCAGGGAAATGAAAATCAAAACCACAATAAAATATCACCTCACACCTTTTAGGATGGCTATTATCAAAAAGACAAGAGATAACAAGCGTTAGTAAGAGTGGGAGGAAAAGGGAACCCTTGTACACTGTTGGTGGAAATGCAGATTTGTGCAGCCTGTGTGGAAAACAGTATGGAGGTTTCTTAAGGAATTAAAAATAGAACTAGTAATATGACCCTGCAATCCCGCCTCTTCTGAGTATCTACTCAAAGGAAATGAAATCACAATCTTATTAAAAAAATCTGCATTCCCATATTCATTGCAACATTATTCACAATACAAGTTATGGAAGCAACTGAAGTGCCTGTTGACGAATGAAGAAACTATGATGTGGGTGTGTGTGTATGTAATGAAATATTATTCATCGTTGAAAAAGAGAGAGATCCTGCCATTTGCAAAACATTAATGAACCTAGAGGACATTATGCTAAGTGAAATACGCCAGACACACAGAGAAAAACACTGCATGATCTCACTTATATGTGGAATTTAAAAAAAACATAATGAAAAGCCAAAAAATGCAACAACGAATACACAGATAGCAACAAAGAGCAGAATACTGGTTACCTGGGGCAGAGAAAATGGGAAGAATTAGGTCAAAGGGTATGAAGTTTGCAGCTATGTAGGCTAAATCTAGAGATCTAGTGTACAACATGAGGACTATGGTTAATAACATTTTATACTGGAAATTTCCAAGGGAGTAGATTTTAGATACTCTTACTACGAAGGAAAAGAGAAGGGAAGAGAGGGAGGGAGGGAGGGAGAGAAGGAAGGAGGGAGGGAGAGAAGTATATGAGATAACAGATATGTTAATTTGCTGGACTGTAGTAATCATTTCACTATGTATATCAAAACATCATGTTATAGACCTTAAGTCATACACAGTAATCTCTCTGTATCCATGGGGGATTGGTTCCAGGACCTCCTACAGACACCAAAATCCATGGATGCTTAAATCCCTGATAAAAGAGGGCACAATATTTGTATATAACCTATGCGTAACCTTCCATATACTTTAAATCATCTCTAGATTACTTGTAATACCTAATACAATGTAAATCCTATGTAAATAGTTATTACACTATATTACTTAGGGCAGGGGTCCCCAACCCCCAGGCCACGGAGCAGTACTGGTTTATGGCCTGGTAGGAAGTAGGCCGCACAGCAGGAGGTGAGTGGCAGGTGAACAAGCATTACCGCCAGAGCACCACCTCCTGTTAGATCAGTGGTGGCATCAGATTCTCACAGAAGCATATACCCTATTGTAAACCGTACATGCGAGGGATCTAGGTTGCGTATTCCTTATGAGAATCTAATGCCTGATGATATGTCACTGTCTCCCATCACCCCCAGATGAGACCATCTAGTTGCAGGAAAACGAGCTCAGGCTCCCACTGATTCTACATTATGGTGAGTTGTATAATTATTTCATTATATATTACAATGTAATAATAGAAATAAAATGCACAATAAGTGTAATGTGCTTGAATCATGCCAAAACCAACCCCCACCCCCGACTCCCTCCTGTCCATGGAAAAATCTTCCATGAAATCAGACCCTGGTGCCAAAAAGGCTGGGTAGCACTAGTTTAAGGAATAGTGATGAGAACAAAAGTCTGTACATGTTCAGTACAGATGCAATTTTTTTAAGAATATTTTTGATCCATGGTTGGTTGAATCCACATATGCAGAACCCAGAGATATGAAGGGCCAACTGTTCAATTAAAAAAAGCTAACGGGTACTAATAGCTATGGAGAATGTATACATTATTACAGAAATGTTTTGGCAAATCAAAAAAAAGTCGAGGGTTTTCATACCTTTCTTTTTTTACATTAAAAACCACAATTATAAAAAATGTTCAATACATTTATCACCTGGATTGTTATAACACTGTATCTAGATGTATCCAGAAAACACTTCTGATTGAAAAAAAAATACCACAATCAACTCATTAATTTCCTTCTGGTTAGTATTTGAATCTGTTGTAAATTGGGCTGTAGTTGGACAAAACAGTTGCATCAACAGATATGTAAAGCATGCCCTATTTGATCTTAAATGAGTTTAAATGGCAGAACTATTTTACAGAACTACATTATTATCTACCTCAGAAATTCATTAACATTACAATAAAATACATCACATTTGCGGAATATAGAGACAAATTAGAAAAAGATTTGTTCTCAAGAAGCTCATGGTCTATACTTCTTAAATATTATATCAATACAAAATTTAACTTCATATCTCTAGTATATTTATTCATAAATGACATACATGGGCTCCAAATCTATAAAGCAAATATTAGTGAAGTACACTTTTCCTTATTTCAGATAAAAACCAAAGGGATAAAACTCTATTATTTTCTTACCACCCATACCTACAAACCAAGGAACACCAAACATTGCCAGCAACCCACTGGAAGCGAGGTGAAAAGGCATGCAACAGATTCGTTCTCACAGCCCTCAGAAGGAAACAACCCCGTTGACACCTTCTAACCTCCAGTACCGTGAAACAATACATTTCTGTTGTCTAAGCCACCCAGTCAGTGGTTCTTTGTTATAGCAGCCCTGGTAAAATAAAACCCTGAACAAGGTACTGCAGTGGAGCAGCCTGTAACCTTGCTGACTGGAAGAAAAAGAATGCAAAGGAAAGATATAGTTGATTACTATGAGCTAAGTAGACACCAAAAAAGAGAACCAGGTCTATATCGTGGATGCTGGATGTCCAACACCAAAGAACTATTCAGTAGGGAAGCTTCCTATGGGCCCCTCTGAAGAGTTTGCACCCTTCTACCTATAAGAGAACCAGCACTGGAACACACGCAGAAGGCATTCAAATTCACGGCCAATGTTAGCTAGAGAAGCAACAATAACCAACAGGGGCTTGTAATTTCATGTCTGGCTAAGTAAAAACTGTGGCATCAGACCAGAACGCCTTTTCTCCAATCCTGTCTCCCTACTCCAATGCCAGAAGGGTTAGAAGTTGAAGAGGGTAGAGCAAGGGTGGAGGAGTGAAAGAACTGGCTGGCTATCTCCTACTCCATGGTGGGGTTGGGGGTGGAGTTAAATAGGATATGAGATAAAATTTTAACCAAGTAGATTAAATTAACTTTAATTACTGAAAGTAAAGTAAACAACGATTGGCTCCCCATCATAGAGATCAGCTTTCTAGCAGTGATAGCACAATTGTGGGCAAGAACTGGGGTAAATAAAACCCCCACTCTTCACCCCTTACACCCAGAGGCAGACTCATGTGTTGTGGGACCTGAAGCTTATATAATCTGTGAGTCCATATGTTAAAAAAAATCACAAAATTGCAAACACAAATCTTTTTTTTTCTTCTATCATTTATTAAGGTCTCATATGCTAAAAAGATCTTAAGGTTTGGGGTCAACAGAGGCCGCTGTAAGACAGGAGAAATTAATTCAACAACAGTAACATCAAAGGTTTATCAAAGATCTACAGTCATTTATAACAAAATCAGAGTTCACCATCATCATCTGACTATAGCATAGAATAAATGGTAGTAAGTTGCTGCCTTGCTTTCCCTAATGGCATCTTCATTTTTCAGCAGTAGTGTAATTAGCTGGCATGAAGAGAGACCCCAAGTTTTTCTGCACATAGTTAATAAATAATAAAAATTTAAGTATCTTGGGAAATTCCAAAATGATGTTTTGTAAAATGAAAGTAGATAAGCAGAGTAAAAAGATGAGCACAAGGTCGGTATGCTGGATGACAAAACACAAAAAATTCTAAGGCTTTAAGTATACTGCAAAGAACAAATTTGTATTTTCAATGACCTGCTATATTTAAGTTTCCTGGCTTTACTTTTGTGACTTGGGAGAAATGAATAAATATTTTAATACAACATCATTATGACACTGTATTAAGAGATTAAAAGGTAAAAACAAAATGATTATATCAGTACATGCTGAAAAGGCAACTGACAAAATCCTGTATTTGGCCTTTTATTAATGTATTTACTTTTCCAAATGAATGGTAGTATCAAGTCTCTCTGTACTCCCAGCCAAAAACAAAAAACAAAAAACGTGTTGACATTTCACTTGGAATTACAATGAATGTATAGATTATTTGGCAGATAATTTACTTTCATACACATTTTTAAATTTTAGTCATTTTTAACTTTACATAAAGAGCATGTTTTATATATTCTTTTGAACTTTTTCCATGTAAATATTATATTACTCATATCTCTCCATATTTTTGCTGTAGTTTATTTGACTACTGTATAATTTTTACATTGTTTGAATATAACAACAAATTTAGATTAAGAGTTACGGTTGGGGTTGGTATTCAGGTTCAGTCTCTTATTGAAGTATATTGTATTTCCTTTGTTAAGAGTTTTGCTATTGGTGTCAGTGCTGCTGTGAACATCCTTGCAAATGTCTTCTTTTATCCTTTGTAGGAATTCCACTTTGGTATATACATAGGAGTAGAATCTCTGGGCTTAGGGTATATAAATGTTCAACTTCAGCAATGCCAAACTTTTTCCCACCAGCAGGATATATGAAATCCTGAGTCATCTACATTCTGCTCAATATTAATACTTGGTATTGTCAGAATTTTTAGTGTTTCTCATGGAATGAAGATAAGATGGTTGATTTTGCATATCCTGACTACCAGTAATACCAAACATTTTTCATAAGTCTATGGCTATATATGTTACGCTTTTGTGAAAGTCTTCTTTATATCTCTTGCCCACTTTTCTATTGAGTTGGTCATGCTCAGCCTATTAATAGATAGCAGTTCTTTGTATGTCCTTGATAGTAATCCTGTGAAAAATTGTGGGTCTTGTGAATATCATTTCTCAGTTTCTAACTGGTCTTTTTACCTTCTTTACTTAAAGTCTACAGATGGACAGAAGTTTATAATTTTAATATAATGGCCAACCCCACCAGTCTTTTATAGTCAATACTTCTTGTTTGTTTCCTTTCCTTTTTTTTTTTTTTTTTTTTTTTAGGAGACAGAGTCTCACTCTGTCACGGAGGCTGGAGAACAGTGGCGCCTTCTTGGCTTACTGCAACCTCCGCCTCCCAGGTTCAAGCAATTCTTGTGCCTTGGTCTCCTGAGTAGCTGGAATTACAGGCACATGCTACCACACCTGGCTAATTTTCTTATTTTTAGTAGAGACTGGGTTTTGCCACATTGGCCAGGCTGGTCTTGAACTCCTGACCTCCAGTGATCCGCCTTCCTTAGCCTCCCAGAGTGCTGGGATTACAGGTGTGAGGCACCACACCTGGCCTTGTTTTTTGTTTAAAAAATATACTTCAATAAGAGACTGAACCTGAATACCAACCCCAACCGCAACTCTTAATCTAAATTTGTTGTTATATTCAAAAAATGTAAAAATTATACAGTAGTCAAATAAACTATAGCAAAAATATGGAGAGATATGAGTAATATAATATTTACATGGAAAAAGTTCAAAAGAATATATAAAACATGCTCTTTATATAAAGTTAAAAATGACTAAAATTTAAAAATGTGTATGAAAGTAAATTATCTCCCAAATAATCTATACATTCATTGTAATTCCAACTGAAATGTCAACACATGTTTTTTGTTTTTTGTTTTTGGCTGGGAGTACAGAGGGACTTGATACTACCATTCATTTGGAAAAGTGAGTACATGAATAAAAGGCCAAATACCTTTTGAAAGCAAAAACTAATTAGAATTCCCTATATCAGTAAGAGAAAAACATTAAAACCTATAATCATTAAAATACTGTGACACTGATATAGAAATAGATCAGTAGAATAGAAAAAGACATATAGACATTTAGCTGATGATAAAGGGTAGCTTTTACATCACTGTGCAAAGAACTGACCATTCAAAAAAAAAAAGCACTGAAACAACTAGCTATACGGCTGAAAAAAAATCTCATTTCACATAACCAAAAATAAATTCCAGATAAAGACATAAACTGAAGTTGAAAAAGGCTTTCTAAGCATGACACAAAAGCCAGAAATTACAATGGAAAAGAGAGACAGATTGAACAATAAAAAATTAAAAGCTTCAAATAGCAAAAGACAGGCTGAACAAATTTGCAAGGCTATTTAACAGCATCTATCAAAATATGAAATGCAAATTATCTTTTGATTCTATTTCTGGAAACCAATCCTACAGAAATACCAGCACAAGCAAATGAACATAGATATATGTACAAAGATGCTTAATTCAAAGTTGGCAACTGCAAAAAACAAAAACACTCCAAGTATTCAAAAGGAGGGGAACAGACAAATCTACAATGGAATAAGATGCAGCCTTTAAGGATAACAAGTATAGATAAGATGAAATAAAAATGTCTTCAATATATGCCTTTATTTTATTGTGAAATATGATACCCCACAGAGAATAGCATAAAACATAAATGTAGAGTTTAATGAATTATAATACTGCCATAGCAAGAATTAGAACATTGTCTGCAACAAATGATTCCCCAAATACTCCATCCTGATCCCAATTCCTTTCACCCTATAGATAACCACTATACCTATTTCCGGGGTAAACATTCCTTGCTTTTATTTAGTTTTAGCACTGAAATGTGCATATCTCAACACATGTTTTCTTTTTCCTTTTCTTGAATTTTATATAAATAGTATAAGAAGATATATTTTTAGTTTGACTTACTAAATATTATATTTTAAAGATTTATTAATGTTGCTGTGTGTCACTGTAGTTTGTTCATTTTACTACATGATGATGTCACTTTTTTAAAACTCATTTTACTGATTTTTTTCCAGGTTGTACCCATTTTGGGGCCATTATGGATGCTTGTTTATTCTTGTACATGCATCCTCATGTACATAAGCATGTATTTATGTTGGGTTAGCATTACTTTCAATTTTATTAGATAATGCGAAAGTGTTCTCCAATGAAACTGTACAAGTTTTTACTCCCACTAGCAATGTAGGAGTTCCCATTGCTCTATATGCTTGACAACTTTAGTATCATCTGATTTTAAATCTTAGCCAATCTGGAGATTATGTGGGGGTATCTTGTGGGTTTTTTGTTTTTTTTTTTTTGAGACAGAGTCTTGCTCTGTTACCCAGGCTGGAGGAGTGCAGTGGCGCGATCTCGGCTCACTGCAGCCTCTGCCTCCCGGGTTCAAGCGATTCTCTGCCTCAGCCTCCCAGGTAGCTGGGATTACAGGTGCCCACCACCATCCCGGCTAATTTTTTGTATTTTCAGTAGAGATGGGGTTTCGCCATCTTGGCCAGGCTGATCTTGAACTCCTGACCTCGTAATCCACCTGCCTCGGCCTCCCAAAGTGCTGGGATTACAGGCGTGAGCCACCGCGCCTGGCCCCCTTGTTGTGGTTTTAACTTGGGATTCCTTGATAAGGCTGAGCACCTCTTTAAATGTATACAGCCATTTGGTTATATTCTTTTGTGAAGTGCCTATTAAGTCTCTGCCCATTTTTCTATTGGGCTTTGTCTTTCTCAATTTGTCGGGATGCTTGAAATGTTCTGGTATAATTTCTTTGTTGGTTTATATAGCTTGACTTTTTGCACTTTCAGTAGTGTCTTTTGACAAACAGAAGTTATTAATATTAATAAACATTATCACCTTTTTCTTCTTTATAATTGGTGCTTTTTCTATTTGATTTAATAATTACTTCTTTATCCTCAGGTCATGAAGATGCTATAATATATTCTAAAAGTGGTATTATTACTATTTGGTGTTTTACACGTAGGTCTACAATTTAGATGGAATTCATTTTTATGTAAATTGTTAAGAAATAATCCACTTCCACTTTATTTTTCCATATGGATCTCCAGATGAGCCAGGATCATTTATTGAAAAGATCTTAATTTCCCCACCACTCTGCAGTGTCAATTTTATCATAAGTAAAATGTACATATATGCACAGGTCTGTTTCTGGACTCTTTATTCTGTTCCATTGGTCTATTTCTAACACTAATACCACTTTGTCTCAATTAATATAGTTTTATAAAGAGCCTTAATAGCTGACAGAGCAAGTCCTCCTAAATTAGGTTTCTAAAAGAGTTTTTGGCTATCCTCATATATACAAATATATAGATAGCTAGAAAGAAAGAGAGAAAGACAGACAGACAGGGTCTTGCTCTGTCACCCAGGCTGGAGTGCAGGGGTGTGATCACAGCTCTCTGCAATCTAGAATTCCTGGCTCAAGTGATCCTCCCTGCTTCAGTCTCCCAAGTAGCTGGGACCACAGGCATGTGCCACCACGCCCAGCTAATTTTCAAATTTTTTGTAGAGATGGGGCTTATCATGTTGCCCAGGCTTCACAAGATTTTTAAAACTGGAATTACATTGAATCTATAAAGGAATTTAGGGTAAAAGTTAACACCATACAAACCAGTTTTCCAACTCCAGAAACGTAGTATATATCTACTTTAGATTATTCTTAAATTTCTCCTAATAAAGCTTTATAGTTTACTTTTTAGATGTTTTACACATCTTTTAAAAGATTTACTCCTAGGTTATTACATTTTGTTATTGTAAACAGTATCTCAAAAAATTTGCTTTCAGTTTATTGTTGATCTATAGAAATGCAATTAGGTTTTGTTTATGGATCTTGTTATCTAGCAACTTGCTAAACTCAATGCCTGTAAAGTTTTTACTGGATTTTCTAAATGATCACATCACTTGTGAAGTTTTAATTTTCTAATCCTTACATATTTTCTTGTATTGATTGAGACCTTACTGTATTGATTACTGTATTGATTGAGACCTCTAATACAATGTGGAATAGCAAGGATAATAATGGACATCCCAGCCTTGGTCCTCATCTAAAAGGGAAAGTTTTTCACCATTACATATATTTGTCGATGGGTTTTTGTAGATATCACTAATCAGAGTAAAGAAATTCTTTTCTATTGTTGTTTTGCTAAGAGTTCTTATGAATAGTTGTTAAATTTTATTAAATGTCATTTTTGCTCAATCGAGATGATTTTAAGATTTTTCTCCTTTAGTTCATTAATGGTAAACTATTCTAACTTTCTAATATTAAATCTACTTTGCATTTTGTGTTATAAACCCAACTTTAGTCATAATGTATTATTCCATTGGCTAATATTTTGTTTAGGATTTCTGGAACTATAATAATGAGTAATACTCCCTGTAATTGTCCTTTCATGATGTGTCATTGCTAGGTGGTATAAAAGTAGCTGATGTGTGTAGTCTCTTTTACTGAAAAAAATTTGTAATTTGAAAATGTATCTTCCTTCTTTTTTTTTTTTTTTTTTTTTTTTTGGACAGGGTTTCATTTTTGTCACCCAAGCTGGAGTGCAGTGGCACAATCTTGGCTCACACTGTAGCCTTGACCTCCTGGGCTCCAGTGATCCACCCACCTCAGCCTCCTGAGCAGCTGGGACTACAGGCATGAGCCACCACACCCTTGTATAATTCTCTACCCTCAGGGGCCTGGAATCTGTAATATGATGGGATAGCCACTCCACTGATTAGGTTACATTACATGGCCAAGGTGACGTATAGTCACTATCATGATTACAGTTGTGTTATACTGGATTACATCATAGCCAAAAAATTAGTACTGAAGAGTTGGGCACTGCTATAAAGATACCTTAAAATATGTAAGAAGCTTTGGAATTCAGTAACTGGTAGAAGCTGGAAGAGTGTGGAGGGTTCAGAAGAAGACAGGAAGATGAGGGAAAATTTGGAACTCCCTAGAGACTGGTTAAATGGTTGTGACCAAAATACTGATAGTGATATAAACAGTGAAGTCCAGGCTGAAGAGGTCTCGGACGGAGATGAGGAACTTATTGGGTACTGGAGCAAAGGTCACTTTTGTTATGCATTAGCAAAGAACCTGGTGGCCTTCTGCCCCTGTCCTAGGGATCTACGGAATTTTGAACTTGAGCGTGATGATTTAGTATATCTGGCAGAAGAAATCTCTAAGCATCAAAGTAATCAAGATGTAGCCTGGCTGCTTCTAACAACCTATGCTCATATGCATGAGCAAAGACATGACGTAAAACTGGAACTTATATTTAAAGGGGAAATGGACAGTAAAAGCTTGAAAAATTTGCAGCCTGGCCATGTGGTAGAAGAGAAGAGCCCATTTTCAGGGGAGGAATTCAAGCAGGTTGCAGAAATTTGCATAAGTAAAAAGGTGCCAAGTACTGATAGCCAAGACACTAGGGAAAAGGCCTTGCAGGCATTTCTCAGACCTTGGCAGCAGCCCCTCCCATCACAGGCCTGTAAGCCCAAGAAAACAAAATGGTTCTGTGGGCCAGGCCCAGGGTCTGCTGCCCCATGCAGCCTCAGGACACTGCTCTCTGTGTCCCAGCTGTCTAACTCCAGCCATGGCTCAAAGGGACCCAGGTACAGCTTAGGCTGCTGCTTCAGACAGTACAAGCTGAAAGCCTTAAACACATGGCGTTAAGCCTGTGGGTACACAGAGTGCAAGAGCTGAGGCTTGGGAGCCTCTGCCTAGATTTCAGAGAATGTATGGAAAAGCCTGGATGTCCAGGCAGAAGCCTAATGCAGGGCCAGAGCCCTCATGGAGAACCTCTACTAGGGCAATGCAGAGGACAAATGTGGGGTTGGAGCCACCACAAAGAATCCCCACTGGGGCACTACCTAGTGGAGCTGTAAGAAGAGGGCCACCATCCTACAGACTCTAGAATGGTAGAGCCACCAAGAGCTTGCACCCTGCACCTGGAAAAACTGCCAGCACTCAACAACAGCCCAAGAGAACAGCACATGGGCTGACCTCTGAAAGGCCCACAGGAATGGACTGCCCAAGGCCTTGGGAGCCCACCTCTCACATCAGTGTGTCCTGGATGTAGGAAATGGAGTCAAAGGAGATTATTTTGGAGCCTTAAGATTTAATTCTTCTCCTGTTTGCCCCAAGAATACTTGCTGGCGAAGCTTGCAGTTTCAGCATTTACCCCAAGATAACTTTGCCACAAAACATCTCATTTTTATTATTATTTTCACACTGCTCTAGTATATCAACTTTGAAAACAAAAGACATCATTCTATTTATAGCATTCTGTTTTTAGTAGTGGTATTTCCACTTACAAAATATAGTAATTCTCAATTGCTAAAAATGTCAAATCCTAGAAAACATAGCATTCCTATGTGTGATGTTAACATCATTCTGGAACAGTTGTTGGCCAAAGATTCCTTTGATGAATTCAATTTTTCTGAAATAGACAATTCTGATGATTCAGATGATTCTGATGTTAGTTCTATTTAGAAATAACTGCAAGAACAGTTTTTATATTTTGTTTTCACACTGAAAATCAGTCAGATTTGCTTCAGCCTCAAAGAGTATGTTTATGTAAAATTAAATGAGCACTGGCCGCTGCACTTTTTGTTTTCTAAATGGGAAAAGGGCTAATGGCTGCTCTGCTGGGTTTCAGACTTGCATGGGGCCTGTAGCCCCTTTCTTTTGGCCAATTTCTCCCTTTTGGAATGGGAGTATTTACCCAATGCCTATACTTTTTTTTTTTTTTTTTTTTCTTGAGATAGAGTCTCGCTCTGTCGCCCAGGCTGGAGTGCAGTGGCGCGATCTTGGCTCTCTGCAAGCTCTGCCTCCCGGGTTCACGCCATTCTTCTGCCTCAGCCTCCCAAGTAGCTGGGACTACAGCCGCGCCACCACACCTGGCTAATTTTTTGTATTTTTAGTAGAGACGGGGTTTCACTGTGTTAGCCAGGATGGTCTTGATCTCCTGACCTCGTGATCCGCCCACCTTGGCCTCCCAAAGTGCTGGGATTACAGCCCAATGCCTATACTTTCATTGTATCTTGGAAGTAACTAACTTGTGTTTGACTTTACAGGCTCATAGGCAAAAGGGACTAGCCTTCTCTAAGATGATACTTTGGGTTTTGGACTTTTGAGTTAATACTGGAATGAGTCAAGACTTCAAGGACTGTTGGGAAGGCATGACTGTATTTTGAAATGTGAGAAGAACATGAGATTTGGAAGGGGCCAAGGGTGGAATGATATGGTTTGGATCTGTATCCCTGCCCAAATCTCATGTCAAATTATAATCCCTAATGCGGGAAATGGAGCCTGGTGGGAGGTGACTGGATCATGGGGGCAGTTTCTCATGGGTTAACACCATGCAACCTTGGTCCTGTCATCAGGATAGTGAGTTCTCATGAGATCTGGTTGTTTAAAAGTGTGTAGCATCTCCCCCACCCAAGTCCTGCTCCTGCCTGCATGTAAGAAGCCTGATCTCGTTTTGCCTTCTGTCATGAATAAAAGCTCTCTGAGACTTCCCCAGAAGCAGATGCTGCCATGCTTCCTGTACAGCCTGCAGAACTATGAGCCAATTAAACCTCTTTTCTTTATAAATTACCCAGTCTCAGGTATTTCTTTGTAGCAATGCAAGAATGAACTAATACATCCAACGAGAGTAAGATTCTCTCACTGGCTTTGAAAAAGTAAGCGCCAAGTAGTGAGGGGGCCATGGAAATGGGACATAACAGTGGCCTCTAGAAGCTAGGAGTGACTCCTTGCCAACAGCAAGCCAAAAAACAGGGATCTCAGTCCTACCACTGCAAGAAACTGAATCCTGCTGACAACCTGAACAAGTTTGAAAGAGGACTCTGAGCTCCAGATAAGAGTGTGGTCTGGCTGATATGTTTGTTTTGGCCCTGAGCAGAGAACCAGCTGCACTCTCCCTAGACTTCTGATGTATAGAAACTGAAATAGGCTGGGAGTGGTGGCTCACACCTGTAATCCCAGCACTTTGGGAGGTCAAGGCAGGCGGACTGCCTGAACTCAGGAGTTTGAGACCAAGATGAGCATCATGGCGAAACCCTGTCTCTACAAAAACAAAACAAAACAAAACAAAACAAAACAAAACAAAACAAAACAAAACATTAGCCAGGTGTGGTGACACGCAGTTGTAGTTCCAGCTACTCGGGGGGCTGAGGCGAGAGGATCGCTTGAACCCAGGAGGTTGAGGCTGCAGTGAGCCATGATCATGCCACTGCACACTCCAGCCTGGGTGACAAAGTGAGACCCTGTCTCAACAGAGAAAGAGAGAGAGAGAAGGCTGGGGGACAGGGTAAATGAATGCTGTTTTCACTTGCCAAGTTTGTGGTAACTTTTTACACAGCAACAAATAAATAATATGCTAACATTAAAACATCAAGTTTGAGTAAAACAAGTGATATGAAAGAACTAGTGAAGAAGACTGCTCTAGAAGAATCCAGAAATAAAACTAAACACATGTGTTTTAATGGTTCAGAACAGGAAGAACAGCACAGGTGGCAGAGTTTAATCCGAGAAGATAAGACGGGCATGTTCAAGACTATGTCATGTTTGTAGTTTTGTAAAGACAAAGAAGGATATTAACATTTATTAAGCGTCTTCCATTTGTTGCATTGGATATTTTCACATTTCACAATGATGAAAAAGCTGTTATTTTTCTTCCAATATAACAAGGAATTACACATCCTTTAAAAGTCCAAATACATATTTTTAAAGCAAAATTATATTAAAGCCAAAGTATGGAAAATTCTTATTAAATTTGTACCATCAACTCTTTAGTAACTATATGTAAAAGTTAATGTGTTAAGTACGAGTACATATATATCTTTTTATATATATTACTATTATAAAATATTTTCAATTAAGGTATGACTAGATTAGTGTTTTTATACAGTAAGCTCAGAGCTTTAGAAAGCCTAGAAATTCTATTATTTACATGATGAAATTTTGTTTTGAGGATACATCCACAAGCCTAGTTTCCCAAATGCTTTCCTCATCTAACCTATTCAATGACCCCAAATGTAAAGTCCTTGATGGCACACATAGACTGGTGAACTTTATTTTATTTGGAGACCAAGTCTCACTCTGTCGCCAGGCTGGAGTGCAGTGGCACAATCTCAGCTCACTGCAACCTCTGCCTCCGCGTTCAAGTGATTCCCCTGCCTCAGCCTCCTGAGTAGCTGGGACTACAGGCGCGCGCCACCATGCCTGGCTTTTTTTTTTTTTTTTTTTTTTAAGTAGAGACAGGGTTTCACCATGTTGGCCAGGACGGTCTCGATCTCCTGACCTGGTGATCTGCCCACCTCAGCCTCCCAAAATGCTGGGATTACAGGCGTGAGCCACGGCGCCCGGCCAGACTGGAGAACTTTCAACATGAAAATAAACCTGGTGTCGGGCCGGGCGCGGTGGCTCAGGCCTGTAATCCCAGCACTTTGGGAGGCCGAGGCAGGTGGATCACGAGGTCAGGAGATCAAGATCATCCTGGCTAACACGTTGAAAGCCCGTCTCCACTAAAAATACAAAAAATTAGCCAGGCATGGTGGCAGGCACCTGTAGTCCCAGCTACTTGGGAGGCTGAGGCAGGAGAATGGCATGAACCCGGGAGGCGGAGCTTGCAGTGAGCCGAGATCGCGCCACTGCACTCCAGCCTGGGCGAGAGCGAGACTCCATCTCAAAAAAAAAAAAAAAAAAAAAAAACCAAAAAGAAAAGAAAGAAACCTGGTGTCCTGCTCACATTCTGCATAAACAAAAAGGACTTTTACAGAACATCACTTCCATCAACTTAGAAGTTGCCTAGAGTTTTTTGTTTTTGTTTTGTTTGTTTGCAAACTGGAGAGCTTATAATAGGAATACTTTCCTTGAACTTTTTACTGAAGTATAACATACATGTAGAAAAGTGTACAGGCTGGGTGTGGTAGCTCATGCCTGTAATCCCAGCCCTTTGGGAGGCCAAGATGGGAGGGTTGCTTGAGGCCAAGAGTTTAAGACCAGTTTGGGCAAGATAGCAAGACCCCATCTTTACAAAAAAAAATTTTTTAAATTAGCCAGGCGTAGTCGTGTGCACCTATAGTCCAGCTACTCAGAAGGCTGAGAGGTGGGAGAATCACTTGAGCCAAGGGGTTTGAGGTTACAGTGAGCTATGATTAGTTGGGCCATTGCACTCCACCCTGGTTGACAGAGAAAGACCTTGTCTCAAGAAAAAAAGAAAAAGAAAGAAAAAAGAGCAGTGTACAAATAACATATGTACAGGTCAATAAGTTTTCACAAATGTAATTCATGCTAGTAACCAGCATCTGAATCAGAAAACAACACCACCACAGAACATCACCAGCAGCCAGAGGCCTCTCTTGTGTATCCTTGGCAGTTATTACCACCATAAGGATAATCACTATCCTGATTTCCATCACCCTAGATCAGTTTGAACTCTATATAAATGGAATCACTCAGTGAGTATTCTTTTGAGACTTTTCATGCTCAACATACATTTGTGAGGTTCATGCATTCTGTCACATGAAGCAGTGGTTTGTTCTTTTTCATTGCTGTATAGAATTCCATTTTATAAGCAAACCACAATTTATTCATTCTACTGCTGATGAGCATTTGGGTAGTTTCAAATTTTTAGCTGTTATAAATAGTGCTGTTAAAAGCATTTTTGTACAGGTCTTCTGATGAACCTAGGTATACATTGCTATTGGGTACATAAATAGGAGTGTAATTGCTGGGTCACTGAGCATTGTTCAGCTTTAGGAGATATTGTCAAATAGCTGTTCAAAGTAACTGTACAAGTTTACACTCTCGTCAATATGGTATGAAAACTATTTTTGTTCCAGATACTTATCAACATTTGGTATTTTCTTTTTTCTCATTTTAGACGTTTTGATGGGTATGTAATCCTATTTTGGTTTAAATTTGCATTTCCCTGATGACTAACAATAGCTGCACACCTTGTTATATACTAAATGGTCATCTGGATTACCTCTTTTGTAAAATGAGCATTCCAGTCTTGCTTTTTTCTCACTGATGTGTAGGAGCCTGTTATATATTATGATCAAACGTTAAAATTTAAAAATTTATTTTTTCAGACTATCAGAAAAAATGTAACATAAGCAACATCTGAACTAAATCTGAAGAGCCTTAAAACAGTTTCTATTCTCCCGTCACACAGGTTTGATAGGGGGAAAGAGAAACAAAAATTCTACCTTTAAATATTTAATTCAAGAACAAAGTAAAATGAAAATGGGTTTATAATTTCTGACACTGGGAGAATTTCTACTGGGAAGCTGTCATAAATCACAGCACTTTACGGCAATAGTCACACCCTTCAAGCTCACTATTTCTTGATAATTAAAATTTCACTGTCAAATACATTTTGCAATTTGTTCACAGTAAGATAGCTTCTGAGAAAAACAGGTAAATCATTGTTTGGATATTCCTTTTAAAAAAGACCAGATGAAAGCCTGGCTTCTGGTTTTAAATATCCTTCCATTAAAAAAACCAAACAAAACCAAAATAAAGCAGTGTCATCAAGTGTTGACCTAAACAGTTCTACTGAGGCACTAGGGACAAACAGCTATACTTCCACTAGACTTCTACCTTTTATATTACAATAAATTTCCTCTGCCTAGTACATTTTGATCTTGCATAAGCTAAAAAATGTTTACAAGGGAGACTAGTTTTCATTCCTTGTAATGATAGCAGTTAACTCCTAGGGTTTCTTCTTTATACCACATTTTTGGTTAATAAAAATGGTCTATACCATTTCTCAGAGATGAGAATGGTAAGGTGTTTAATTGATTTTAAAAAGCTACTTTAAAAAATTATCT
Source organism: Pan troglodytes (assembly GCF_028858775.2). Taxonomy (NCBI): domain Eukaryota; kingdom Metazoa; phylum Chordata; class Mammalia; order Primates; family Hominidae; genus Pan; species Pan troglodytes. Next base: position 70,752,816 of record NC_072398.2, read on the forward strand.
TTAAAAGTTGATCAACAATCATTTTCCAAGTACTGTTTTTTATAGTACTTGGAAGGAAATAAATAAAACTTAACATACTAAAAGCATATTTCAAAATTTCAGCAATTATACCCCAGCAAGTAAATGATGCTACTCATATAATAGTGTATTTATTGTTTCAGGAAACTACAGTGACATTTCACTGGACTTAAGGTGGAGGAAAAATGCTTCAAGGAAAATATCAGGATGTATATAGCGATTTCTTTTCTTTTCTTTCTTTCTTTCTTTTTTTTTTTTTTTTTTTTAAGATACAAGGTTTTGCTCTGTCACCCAGGCTGGAGTACAGTGATGTGACCATAGCTCACTGTAGTCTTGATTCCTGGGCTCAAGCAATCCTCTTACCTCAGCCTTCTGAGTAGCTGGGACTAGAGGTGCATGCCACCATGCCTGGCTGATTTTTAAATTTTCTGTAGAGGGGAGGTCTCACTATGTTGCCAGGCCTGGCCTCAAGCAATCCTCCTGATTCAGCCTCCCAAAGTGTTGAGATTACAAGTATGAGCCACTGAACCTGGCTGATGTGGCAAATTATATGAAAGATAAAATATTTCAATTAATAAAAAAACTCCTTAAATTTCAGCTGTACAATAGAGATTCATAAATAAAGCAGGCCAAATACTGTGTGATGCAATTCCTCTACCACATGTTGAAAGCATTTAAATAATCTATTTCCCCTTTGTTTGAGGGATTAGTTTCCCATACTTTGAGAAAATACTCATAAGAAATATTCTATAATCATACTGGACACACTCTTCGAAATGAGCTCTTGGTACACAGGAGATGATTATCCTTCCCTGTTAATAGACTTATCACATCTTCCCTTGTCCTTTGACTGAACAAACTCAATTCTATGTACTCACACAAGCTAGATTTTTGGTGGCTCTTCTTGCACTCATTTTGACAAATCACTTCTCTTTGATATTTCATTTCACTTATTTACCTGAAACTTCATATTCCAGGTATTCCTGGAAAGAAGAGTGATTGAAGTAGGGACCCAGACATCTTAACTTCTCTGATCTGACTCGAGAGGCACACAAAACCCACTTGAAGTATTTTAGCAAAAAAGTTACAAACCAGAATCTTAAAAATGGAAAGAATACCCATTTTACTAATCTTCATATAAACTAAAGGTAGTATTTACGAATAGTTACACAACAGTGCTGTTACAACATTTTTCAAAGGTACTCCGTAATCTTTGGAATTGGATTCAGGACATTAGTTAGCAACTTGTCTAACAGGCTAGCTATCCTAGGCAACACTTGATCCTGAATGACACCTGCTTTATTCCAGCAGCCCAAGTTGCTTACTTTCCAAGATCTGACATTAGAAAGAGCAAGCAGAACCAGGTATCTTTTCTTCTTCAAAGAATAGGGCTGCACAAACCTAAACTACTTTTTCAAGGTGCTTTTCAGCAACTCATTTACTCAAAAAATATTGCAAACCTGAGAATGACAGAAATGTGGAGTTCTATAGAGTCGTATTATTAACAGGATCTCCTCAATGGTTCCCTCTTCATGTGCTTGAGTTAACAGTATTTCCAATTCAGCTTAATGACACGGTTTGAGTAGGGGCAAGGAGGGTACCAGAGAGGACAAAGGCCTTCATCTGAATTTTAATCACTGACTCAGTAAGTCTCTCTTACTTGTCAAGTATGTACAAAGAAAGTATTCTGAGTGGCATTGCTTAAGGCTTCCAAACACAAGCTGAGATCATACCCACAATTAAATGTGGAATTTTGATAGATGGAATTCTCATCAGCAGTTAAAAATAACCCCAGCTAAAAGAGAATTCATATCGCTGAGTCATGACTCATTTTCTTGAATCATTGTCCACTAGGAACAACAGGACAAAAATTTTTGCTTCTGATTCTGCATATAAGAATTAGTTATTTTAAGAAAGTTTATGCAACTCAAATATAAGAATCCGGTGAACCTTATTTCACAATACAATAGTCACCTCCTTCTCCTTCTCACTACAACTGATATACAGGGAACTGAAAACAAGAATGACCATGAACAACCACTAGGGAGCGTGAAACAACAGAAGAGAACAAAAAGAGTCTGTAACAAACACTTTTCCTCTTTAGAGACTGCTGAAGGTCAAGACTGGAGCAGAAGGGGAAACACAATCATGTTGTCTACATAAAAGGACTCCGGGAGTCTTGGGTGGATAACTGGGTAACTTTCATGAGTAAAGAATTAATTTGACATCTCAGAACAATTTATATGTCCAGCTTCAAGTCCCTGCTCCTGGCCCCTATCTTTTGCCTTCATTTTTCTTTGAAGATATTTCATTCTTGGGGATTTAACTGGGATACATAACATAGAATTATGCCCAAGAGGTAGAAAGAAATTGCAACAGCAAAGAAAGCAGTTCCTTTCAATGAGTCAAAAGTTTTGATCAACTATAGCCAAATCTTTTTCAGAAAATGTTGTCATTACATAGCAGAGCTCTTTACCTTCTTTGAAAATTTAATATATAAACAATATTTATATATAGATTGTTCATGGGAAAAAATTTTAAAACAGTATCAAGGAGAAAATCATGAATAGTGAAAATAGGTCTGCCTTCAAGAAAACACTGGTCAAAAGAAAATTATTTCACATACTTATGAGAGTTTCTTTTTTATGCCACTCATTTCACTCTACCCATTCTATTCCCATTTAAAATTTGTCTCCTTTTCAGGTGATGGGTATCCCAAGTATACTGATTTGATCTTTCCAAATTGTGTAAACATATTAAATTATCAAATGAATCCCACAACTATCTACATGTATTATACACCAATAAAAACTTGTTTAAAAATAAAATTTGTCTTTAGCCACAAAGTGGGCACCTTTTTATTGTTTTTTTTTTCTAACACAGAAGGTATGAACCTCCATAATCTGACATTTGTTTTCAGAATTAAAAAAGAAGTGTGTTTCCTTTGAGTATTTTTCTCTTTGTAGTGCATGGTAGTGAGTTTTATCATGATTAGCTTGGTTAATAAAATAGTTTAACTTAGGTCAGTAAAATACCAGCAATAGATTAATGACTTCTGATCATTTCTGGCATCAGAAAATATACTCAGGCCAAAGGCCCATTTTACTCTCTATTCTATCATATAATATACACACACAACATAATATACATAGATATATCATGGCAGTCCTTTCACATTAAAAGCAGGATAAAAGCTCAGAGAAGAATCTAAGCTTTGTATAATACAACATGAATACTGTTAAGTTGGATAGAGCATTAATGTCCTCATTCTCACAGCCATCAGTCCTCTTAAAAACAGTGCTTAAATAATGGATTCTCCAGTAAGACAGACAGTCTCTTCTTCCCTACTGGGTGGAGAATTCACTTGGTAATTTGGTTTCCAATATAGCCGAGAGGAGTAATGAAACTATTCCTTATAACTTGCTGCCCATTCCACACAGACTTGTAAGTCAGTACTACACTTACACAGACCCAGCCAAAAACTGGAAAGAGCAGGTCAGGCTTTAATACAAAAGGACAACATCCCTTTACTGTGCTTATAGCCAAATCAAGCTAACTTGTTCCCAGGAGTTGTAAAGAGCCATGACAGATTCTGTTGACAGTGGCTATCTTTACTATTTAGCTCACTAGAATAGTGTGGACTCTCATCCCCACAATGGTCTCCAGAAAAATGGAAAGGGCAGCAACCTTTTTTAGGCACTAAATGAAAATGTATGAAGACAGATGTTCACTGCCTGTTGCAGCTCTCAAGATCCTTCACTTAAATTATCTGCTAACACATAATTCATGAGGTGAAGTAACAGAGGATCCTTATAAGCAGGGAGAAACAGAAATGGACCTTGGATAAGGAAGCAACTGGTCAAAATAGCTGGATAATTTAAAATATTATCTTATATTTTTGAATAAACATAACAAAGGCAGTGAATACGATTTGCTTTCAGTAAAATAGATACATTACAAAAATAGATATTTGCATACAGAAAAAAGTTTACTAACATATTTATACAGAAAATTGATGTCCTAAAGTCTTTTAAAAAATTAAAAGCAGCGTACAAACTAATTTTCCTTCACTGAAAGCCATTTTTTCCTCTTGATAAATATTTTGTTACATGTTTTTGGTTTTGGTCAAGAGCATGTATCAATAGTGATTTGATGACATCCATTTCTCAATACCTCCTCTCCATAAGATTTCAATCTAGGTTTATGATGTACTTGGTCTATTTAGGCAATAATTCATTGTAATTGGGGCTAGCAGATGTAGTATAGAGAAAATATAAGCCTATATATAATTGGTTCTATGAAAAACACGTTAAACTGACAATAAGGAGATCTGGGTTTTCATTTCAATTCTGTTCCTAATTCTGACCTTGGGCAAGTACCTTAGACCACAAAATTTTCATTGAAAATGGAGAGAATAGACTATAGATAATCTCCAAGTCTCTTTCAGATTTAACTTTCAATAAGTCAATAAACTTTCTTACCTGTCATCTTGGCAGAGGATATTAAAAGCCTACCTTGGGCAAAAATAACAAGCAAAGTTCTCATTTGAATGCTGTTACTGCTGTCTATGGATCAAACCTGTTAAACTTTTGAATGGCACAGATTATGTGTTACTGAGATTCAAGCAAGGCTGTTAATATCTTGTTGATGGTCAATATATTCTGTCTCACTCAGAGAGAAATGAGCTTTACCTGTTCCCAGGTATCTTTATATTTCATAAAGAATTTTAAGAAAGATCCAGAATAAGGATCCATTTCATATTATTAACAGAACAAGTACATGCTGCAGTGTTAATATTTTGCTATGGTCATTATTCTTTTAATTTATCTGAGTTTCTTAGATGGCTATTCTTGTGCTGGATTTTGTACTGGAATGCTAACAGACAGCTTCCACACAGTATTTCTGTGAACTCACAGCAATAAAAACCAACCTATTTTTTTAAAGCCAATAATCATAAAGGTAAATAGTCACTGCATTTGTGTAATTTTTAAAAAGCCACATTCCCCTTAAATACGTGACTTTTCATTTCGGTCTCAGACTCTACAAACTCTTACCTGGGGTCTGCATCGTGTGAAGTTTCTGGGTGTGCTAACATGATCTTTCCGGCACGCCAGTCAGAAACTCAAAACACTTTGTATACTGTACTCGCCTGTGCTCGCTCTCCTGCTCTCTCCCTTTTTGCTCTCACTTCATGCCTCAGACAGTTTGGAATGCAGAAAAGCCAGAGCCAATGCCAGTTAAACTCAATCCTCGCCCCAACCCCGCCCCCAATCCCATTCTTTTGCTAGAGAGCACTAAACAATAGCCACCCTTCCTTACTCACTCACTGGGCTTTCTTTCACAGCACTGGGTGAAGGCAGTCTACTTCAGGAGAAGCAATGTGATTTACCAAGCTAAGTATTTCATTTTTTCTATCACAAAGGATGGGAGGGTGGATGTGTGAATCTGTGCACTTTAAGAAGTGATTTTTTCAAAAGCAGTCTAAAATAAAACTAAGTTCAGAGATTCTTATTTTGAATGTTTTATTATGTTGAATTTAAATATAAACTCTTCAGAGTATAAAAACCAGGTAAATCTTACAGCTGACGCAGAGATAGAAGCCTGTTGACACATATACATTACTATCTTAAACTACCTTCTTAAACCGATCAGTTTAACTTACCATAACGGAAATATCTAAAATTTAGAAAAGGAACAAAGTTTTTATTTCCCTAAAGCCCTTAATTCAGGTCTTAGGCTATAACTTCATTTTTTAAAAGTTATTTTTAAAAAATATTTAATACTTTATTCATACAGAAATGCCCTGTATTGTATGGACTCTGTATTATATAGTCTGTAGCTGTGCTGAGGACAGTGTTGACTACTAAAGGCAAAGTCTTAAAATGAAAAGTTCATCTACTGTTAGGCAAGTCCCATTAAGTTAGGAAGTCATTAGACCCCTGAAAGCTGATGCCTGATTTCCTCCTCAAAATTTTTTTAACTTATTGACAGATAAAAATCTGCTCTGCTGTAATCAAGAGATTTCCTGTTGAGATTAAAACTGAGAACTTCATTTGTGAAATAAAGAATAATCAAAACAATTTTATAAACTGAGTGGCTTTCCAAAGCTAATTTTCTACTAGATGCAATGAAATTATAGATAGTATTACTGTTCTCAATCATCATTTTAGTTTGTTTTAAAATCAGTCATATTTCTAGGGTTTTTTTCTATATTCCCCCAATAAAAAGGCAAGTCAACTATGTAATCTTCATTATTAATATGATGACCTAACATATTATGCAGGTGCTCAGTTGCTGAGGTTAGCATGTCAGAATTGATCAATGAAAAAATTCATAGTTTGAATCACAGTGGACTCCACCTGCCACATTAAAGCAGTAGAACAGAAGAGACATGAAAACGACACAGTATTAATCTATCATCTACCTTTTAACAAACAGCTGATGGAAACACATACACTGTATCTATCATCTATCTACCCATTTATATTTATGTATATATGTATTATATATCTTACACATTAGATACGTATTATACACATTAAAATGAGGAGCACATAGTCATCTAGTATAAAAATAGCTAAATCACTGTGATAAGTTCCAAGAAAGACAAGAACAGGGTACCAGGTTTGTGTACAATATGAGCACCATGGTTTCATAAGTTGGTAGCTAAGTATTGAAACTGACTGATGATGTTATTTATGTTTGAATTATAAGGTCATGAAATCCCAGAACCGGAAGAGATCTTTAAAATCATCTAGTCCAACCAGTCATTCACTGCTTGAATTTTTCTTATTATTCACTTGATCATTGCTGATATTTGACTATTTTTTGACTTACAAACACAGCATTTTTATACAGTTCAACCTAATACAAACATTTATTAAGTTTGGTGCTGGGCCAGGACCACATAAGATGGATTAGTCAAGACAACCCTACCCAACTCTTTATACAGGGGAGAAATGTGAAACCAAATAATTATAACATAGTGACTATTTGTAGAAATAAAATGGCTAAAGAGGCCTCACCTATCCAAAATGAGCAGGCTTGGTGCTGAGTTGAGTGGTCAAATTGTGTGATCTAATGCATCAGTTCAAAACTCCATCAAACTCTATGAGGCTATTCGTAACCAATGAGGGATTCACTGCAGAGACATGAATTTCAGCCACTTTCTAGCTTGAGCTCATGGCTAAATAGTGAAGCATTTACTCGTGCTTCTCCAGCTTCTTGGAGAACTCACTCATGCTGCAGGAGAAGATTACAATTTTACCAGCCACTTCAGTCTCTATCCCAAAAGCTGTGTTTCCCTGGCCATGGCACCACAGCACATGGCTATGGGTTCATAGACATTGAAGGTTAAGTAGAAATTACTCTTAGAAGCAACTTCTATTGACCACGATCCCACCTGTTAGAAATAGGTCCTAACTGTGTAAATGATGAAAGGACTATCTTTCCTTGGTATTTAATTCTATTGGCTTCAGTTAGTCACTTGAAACTGCACAAGATGGAGATGAATTCCTTAATGTTCTTATTTCAGCACATAACACACACAGTGCTAGGCTGGTGTCAGAAAATAGATATGCTATGGCCCCTGTCCTCAAGTTATGCTAAAGTCCTCTTAAGTCTAAATACTTTAAAAAGGTTTGATGAGTGTAATATATTCATCCATCCATCCATCATTTATGAAGCACTGACTAACGTCAGGCATTTTCCTGAACTCTGGGGATGAGTGGGAAATAAGACAAAGACCCTGCTGCCACCCCACCCTTACCATGTATATATTTATTGGAACAATATACTGAATTTTCAAAAGGACATTCCACTTATGTGCTTTTTTCATTTGTTTCAGCAACCAGAGAGAACTGTATCACTCAGAATCTGAGTGGTGGCAGAGACTATAACTGCCTTGTTCGCTGCTGTATCTGCAACGCTAAAAGTATACTGTCTGCCACATAGTAAGTGCTTACTAAGTATCTGTTGAATAAATAAATGGTTTGAAAACAGAGAAAAGTAAACTCCCGGAGGCTACATCTATGATAGTTTCAAAGTTCAATATCAACAAATATAGTGTTTCTAAAAGGCTGTGAGATTTTTTTCTTAGTTATGAATCAACCAAATAGTATACTTGCTGAATTTTGAAGAATGTAGATAATGTGTTTTCCCTCCATCCTATATAAAAATAATATTATGGGATTCTGACTTTGGTTCAGGTATACAATTCAATATGCTAGCCATTAAGAAATTCTGAAACCAGGCCTGGCACGGTGGCTCACGCCTGTAATCCCAGCACTTTGGGAGGCTGAGGTGGGTGGATTGCTTGAGGTTAGGAGTTCGAGACTAGCCTGACCAACATGGTAAAACCCCATCTCTACTAAAAATACAAAAATTAGCCAGGCGTGGTGGCACATGCCTGTAATCCCATCTACTTGGGAGGCTGAGGCAAGAGAATCGCTTGAACCCAGGAGGCAAATGTTGCAGTGAGCCGAGATCATGCCACTGCACTCCAGCCTGGGTAACACAGCAAGACTCTGTCTCAAAACTAAATAAATAAATAAATAAACAAATAATAAAAAAAAATCTGAAACCATAAATGCATGATCTTTTTGAAAATCAATGAGCACAAAAATAATAAGCTAGCTGTATATAATTAAAAATCACAGCTGGGCACAGTGGCTCACGCCTGTAATCCCAGTACTTTGGAAGGCCGAGGTGGGTGGATCACCTGAGGTGAGGAGTTCAAGACCAGCCTGGCCAACATGGTGAAACCCTGTCTCTACTGAAAATACAAAAATTAGCCAGGCGTGTTGGCAGGCGCCTATAATCTCAGCTACTCGGGAGGTTGAGGCAGGAGAATCGCTTGAACCCGGGAGAAGGAGATTGCAGTGAGCTGAGATTGCGCCACTGCACTCCAGCCTGGGCAATAAGAGCAAAACTCCGTCTCAAAAAAAAAAATTACTTGCATATCAATTTTATTGTTTATCAAATAAATTAATGAACAACAAGCCACCCTCTGGATACCTATGTTCTCCTCTTCCAAGCAGAAAACACATCTCAAAGCAAACCAACTGAGGTTATACCAGGCTGTAAGTGTGCTGGCTCTTGAGCTTACATGTGCTTCCTCTTTTGAAAAGCAGATGATCATAAACTCAGCTTCTTCTAACCATAAACACAGTGTCTTTTCATGTTTACCCATAAAAAAGATTGGCATTCTGATATGTGGGTCTTCCCACTGCATTCTTTTGAGAGTTCATATTTAAAAAGAAAACCATTGTTTATAATTTGAATGACAAACACCAAAGTCACCCACTTATTCAGAAATACCATTAAAACTTTATTTAATTTCATTTTTTGTATGATGGGATGCCAGCACAATACACAGATACACATACATACATACTTCTGCTCTCTGATAAAGAGGCATTATGAAGATCAGAAGACTTGTTAATTCATATGGTTAGCAAAGTACTTACAAGTGTTTAGAAAGGGCCATGTCAAACAAGTAACAATTATGATAGTCACAAAATATTTTTAGAACTTCTGGCTAAGCATTAGAGCTTTACTTTGCTCTTCCCACTAAGATGACTTAGTAGACTGCATTTTTTTTTCTGGAATGGCAATTGGCTAGGAGGAAGTATTATAGGGAGTAGGCAAAATCAAATATCAGTCCCCTGATATTGAGTTGAGAAACTAAGGCTTTCATGTGAACAAGACCACAGTTCAAAAAAATAATAATAATAAGCAAAATCTAAATGGGAAAATACAAGGAAATCTTTCCTACTTTTATTTCATCATATGAGTAAGATTATACTAAAAGAACAAAACCAACACTTTTATTTCTACAAAAAAATTCATGAATAAACAATGAAAAGCAACTAAAAGTATTTTGGAATAGTGCTGGATATTACTGGGTACTATCTCTGAATGTGCTCAGAGAGCCAAGGACGTGCCTGTAATATTGGGCCTCCTCATTTAAAAAGGGAGTTTAAACAAATTCATTTTCTTTGGTGGATTTAAAAATATATTTATATATTTATTTATTTATACATACATACATATATTTTTATATATACACATACATAATATACATATACATACACACACATAATTATGTTAGGCTTACAGATTTCCTATTAAGCTAATGTGCTGTCACAACTAAAGCATTAGTCCATTTTTCTCATATAATGCAGATAACACTCAGTTTCAGTAAAAATAACGATCATTAGGCATTTGGTTTTGCCTTCGTTTTAAAGAATATTTGCAACTATGGGCTACTGTTTCTATAAAATCTATTTAGAAAAGGCATAGATCTTATGGTACAATCAGTCTTTGGCTTACCACTGATACAAAGACATACATATGTATTATATAATTCAAAATACTACTGCAGGCAGTTAACTTCATCCAATTTCCAATTTCCATTATTTCCTTACAACTAACTGAAGCACACCAAAATCCAGTAGAACTCTAAAGACTGTCATCAAGCATTAAAAAAAAAAGAAAAAGGAAGAAAAAGGAAAATTATAACAGCAATTTCCTAGGAAAACAGAGTTCTAAAATATAAAAACCTAAGAAGTAAATTATACTATTTTGCCCATTTTACAGATGAGGAAATGGAGACACAAGTTAAGTGAGTAACTTGCCCAAGGTCACAAAGTGGTAGAGCCAGAATTCATGCTTTAGCTGGCTCTTGGAGTGCTTTCCCTTAACCACTATGGTACACTAAACTACTCCAAATTTATCTTTAATTGGCATTTTGGGGTTTTTTTTTTTCCTCTTCATAGCTTTCTATACTTTCCAAATTTTCTATAATAGTATTAATTTTATAAAGGAGCTTGCATATTGTTCCAAATTAGGTTTATCAGAAGCTATTGCTCTTTTCCTCAGTGTGTATTAATCCAGATGCAACAATGTATATATTTATTGGAACGATGTACTGAATTTTCAAAAGGACATTCCACTTATGTGCTTTTTCATTTGTTTCAGCAACTGGAGAGCCTGTATCACTCAGAATCTGAGAGGCAGCTCCTGACTTGAAAATGATCATTGTGTGTAATGTGTGAGCAGTTTCCAAACATCTGTGTCCGAGAATACGGAGGGGCCAGGGAGAGGAATATCAGTGTGTGTGTCTGAGAGTGTGTGTGTGTTTTAAGGGAGAAGGGAAGAGATTGAGTAAGGAAAGGAGAGGAACATATTCTCAGTATCAGCAGTCTGGCCCCAGATTTTGTGTTGTTTGGAAGAAATCAAATTCAATGAGAAAATCAAATTCAGCGGCTACTTATTTTCCTCCTCTATTTTTAAACATATTTAATATTAAATAGGCCAATGAATTTAATCAGACCCTATATTTTATATAAAGAAAGAAAGAGAAGAAAAACCAGTATTACAAATATATAGTCTTTGGTTTGTAGATATGCTATATTTTTTTTCTGTAGAATATTATCCTTTATCCAAACCTTTGAAAATTATGGTCCTGATTATTTTTTAAAAGAAAATAAATTCCCCAAAGGAAAATTTAAGTTCTTAAGGAAAAAAAAATTGATCTGTGGTACTTCTACTTATTACTTCTGATCCATTAGGATAGTGATAGTGACAAAAACAAAACTCTTTTATTCAATTATTTTTCAGGCTCCAAAAGGACAATCTTGTTATATTTTATGATACTGGTTATATTACATTTTTATTTCAAATATTATATTTTAAAATACATTTTTTTTAAAAATTTTAGACAGAGTCTCACTCTGTCACCACACTGTAGTGCAGTGGCGCAATCTCAGCTCACTGCAACTCTCCCTCCCGGGTTCAAGCGATTCTCCTGCCTCAGCCTCCCTAGTAGCTGGGACTACAGGTGCACAGCACCACATCCAGCTAATTTTTGTATTTTCAGTAGAGAGGGGATTTCACCATGTTGGCCAGGATGGTCTTGATCTCTTGACCTCATGGGTCCATCCCCCATCCGGCCTGCCTATTTTTTTAGAAGGATTATTTTTTAAAGTTCCTATGTAATGACATGCATTTTTTTATCTTTTAAAAGTTGTGGCCGGGTGCAGTGGCTCATGCCTGTAATCCCAGCACTCTGGGAGGCCGAGGCAGGCAGATCGCCTGAGGTCAGGAGTTCGAGACCAGCCTGGCCAACATGGTGAACCCCTGACTCTATCTATTAAAAATACAAAAATTAGCAAGGCGTGGTGGCGCATGCCTGTAATCCCAGCTACTTGGGAAGCTGAGGCAGGAGAATGGCTTGAACCCAGGAGGTGGAGGTTGCAGTGACCCAAGATAGTGCCACTGCACTCCAGCCTGGGTGACAAGAGCAAAACTCCATCTCAAAAAAAAAAAAGAAAAAAAAGTTGCAATAAATGAATGATTTTTTACCAAGTATAAAACATTGTGGACATGAGAAACAAACCAATAAATAATCATTTTTAGTTTTTGAAAATCTCATTAAATAAGAAAAATAACTTTCAAGAGGTTAAAAATTCCCTCTAAATTTCTGCACATGCAGTAAAAAATTATTACTAGTATTAAAAAAATTCAACACGATAAGAAATGAATTAGATATTATACCCAGAAAAGGCAAAAGCAATGTTATAAAAAGCATGGAATTACGCAAGGCCTATAATCAATTCATGATCAATTCCAAAACAATGATCCCACAAAGAAAACACAATGTAGTTCAAAAACACAAATACTACATTCAAAGACTGATTTACTGTTGCTTTAAAAACAAGCCAAGTTTTTCTGTCTACCACAAGGGTTAACATATTTTCTCTTGGCAATAAAACATGATATCTAAATTTATTACTGCTGAAACTACAGACAAAATAAATTACTACTAATGAAAAACTGAAAAATCCTCTAGGAGAAGTTTGTTTCAGTGAGTAGAGAAGTAATTCTAAGAAAAGATAATTTGTTTTTTAATATAGTCAAGAATTATGATTATTTACTATTATGATTATATACTATTTTGTAACTTATCTTCAACAGTAGTTACTATCAACAGGTAAATGTGCCCCATGGGTAAAGTAAACTCAGCATATGGCTTGGGTTTTTGAACTCATTTAAAACTAAATAATGTATCTAACATGCTGGTCTTAACCCATTTATGCCAGAGGTTGCAATTTTTTTGTTTTGCAAAAAAATAAGACTTTGGTGATGACCTTGAGCAATAGGATATAAATAACTCCCAAAAGTTTAGTGTTCCAATAATGGAACACTAGGCATAAATGGGTTAAAATGTCATGTTGACAAAAAACAAAAATAGGTGAAAAATAGCTTCATCCCAGTAAAGTCTAATATTTGAGTGATATTTTATGGATGACAAAATTCAGAGAATAAAAGAGATATTAATAAATCTGGACGGGCACGGTGGCTTACGCCTGTAATCCCAGCACTTTGGGAGGCCGAGACGGGCGGATCACAAGGTCAGGAGATCGAGACCACCCTGGCTAACACGTGAAACCCCGTCTCTACTAAAAATACAAAAAATTAGCCGGGAGCGGTGGCGGGCGCCTGTAGTCCCAGCTACTCGGGAGGCTGAGGCAGGAGAATGGCGTGAACCCGGGAGGCGGAGCTTGCAGTGAGCCGAGATCGTGCCACTGCACTCCAGCCTGGGAGATAGACCCAGACTCCGTCTCAAAAATAAATGAATAAATAAATAAATCTGATAAGGAAATATTCATTAGTGACTAAAGGCAGATTCAAACAGCCACTATTACATTTCTCAAGGCCACACAGAGAAATTAGACAGGAATATCTTTGTATAAGAATTGGAGACAATTTGGCCAGGCGCAGTGGCTCACGCCTGTAATCCCAGCACTTTGGGTGGCTGAGGCAGGCAGATCACGAGGTCAGGAGATCGAGACCACGGTGAAACCCCATCTCTACTAAAAATACAAAAAAGAATTAGCTGGGCGTGGTGGCGGCCACCTGTAGTCCCAGCTACTTGGGAGGCTGAGGCAGGAGAATGGCGTGAACCCGGGAGGCTGAGCTTGCAGTGAGCCAAAATCGCGCCACTGCACTCCAGCCTGGGCGGCAGAGTGAGACTCCGTCTCAAAAAAAAAAAAAAAAAAAAAGAATTGGAGACAATTTTTTCTCCCTCATACAAGGAAATAAAGAATGGTTTCCATCTGACTGGCAAAGTGTCAGGCCACAACATTGATTTTGAGAATACAGGTTTTTTGTTTTGTTTTGTTTTTCTTTATTGCCTAGGCTGGAGTGCAGTGGTGCAATCTCGGCTCACTGCAACTTCTGCTTCCCGGGTTCAAGCGATTGTCCTGCCTCAGTCTCCTGAGTAGCTGGGATACAAGTGCCTGCCACCACCCCTGGCTAATTTTTTTGTGTCTTTTTAGTAGAGACGAGGTTTTACCATGTTGGCCAGGCTGGTCTTGAACTCCTGACCTCAGGTGATCTGCCCGCCTCGGCCTCCCAAAGTGCTAGGATTACAGGCGTGAGTCACCGTGCCTGGCCGAGAACATAGGTTTTTCTGTAGAGAAAATCTAGGCTTGAATTAGAAAAATTCTATTATTAGTGGGCTATGCTTTATCCTATACCATCGTTTATTGCATAATTAAAATCATAATCCAAAAAACATTTAAAATTTACTAAAATTTTTATGACACGTTTTAAATTTTACATATCTATACATGTAAACATGAAATTAATGAGAATATAATCAATTGAATAATGCTGAAAGTATATTGTACACTCTTTTTGACATTTAACTGAACTCAATATTTATTGAATGCTATTAAATGCCAAAAATGTTCTTTGTATTGAAATTCTTTAAATGATGCATGAAGTGGCTGGGCATGGTGGCTCATGCCTGTAATCCCAGCACTTTGGGAGGCCGAGGCAGGCGGATCATGAGGTCAGGAGTTTGAGACCAGGCTGGCCAACATAGTGAAACCCCGTCTTTACTAAAAATACAAAAAAATTAGCCAGGCGTGGTGGTGGGCGCCTATAATCCTAGCTATTCGGGAGGCTGAGGCAAGAGAATCACTTGAACCCAGGAGGCGGAGGTTGCAGTGAGCCGAGATCGCGCCACTGCATGCCAGCCTGGATGACAGTGCGAGAATCTGTCTCAAAAAAAAAAAAAAAAAAAAAAAGATGCATGAAGTTACATCTCTAAGAAACATGATTATTTCACTCATCACAGTTTGTCCTATGATTGCTAACAGCAACAAAAACCCCATATAGTCTCTTTTTATGTTTTTAAATAGATTACTACACATTTTTCCTCCACTAAATAAAAGTAAAATAGACAACTTGACAAATAAATTTATTTTTATAAGGGCATAGGGATTCAACCACTGACAATGTCATAGGACACGGGAGTATAGAATGCTGCCTGTTAGTCACGTGTGGTGCTGCGCACCTGTGCTCCCAGCTACTCAGGAGGCTGAGGCGGGTGGATTTGCTTGAGCCTAGGAGGTTGAGGCTGCAGTTTGCAGCACTGTACCTTGGCCTGGGTGACAGAGCAAAACCCTGTCTTAAAAAACAAAAATAAAAAATAAAACAGAACTCTGCCTCTTTTGCTCACCACTTCTAAGGTACTACATTAGCAGACAGAAGAGCACAGTGGTTAAGAGGACTGACTTTAGGGCCAAATTCCAGCTATGCCATTTACTACTTATGGTATCTTGGACAAGCACTGTCTCAGTTTCATTAATTGCTGGCAAACAAACAAAGAGGCATAATAACAGTACCCACCTTATAGGGTTATGTGAATAAATATTTGCAAAGTGCTTAGAACAGTACTTGGCACAAACCACTACATAATATTTTGTTAAGTAAAATAAAATAAAAACAGTATTCTGGGGGAGAGGCACTGTTATTAAATGCCAAACATATTTATTGTATAGAAATTCCATAAATGAAGATGAAAGGTGAAAAAAAGGAAAATGAGAGCGATTTTTATCATTCACTCCCCATTTGACATGGTATTTTTTCCCTCAAAAACCTTACCTCTTTATACACTGCTCCATTCACTAGGACCCACAAGCTATTATTGATCAGATTCTCTGAAATCTTTTTCTTTTCCTTCCATTTACAGAAATGTTTAATTCTTTTACCAGGGAACATTTTTAATCTGTTATTTCATGACCCAGACTACAGCCCACTGCAACTACAATTATGTGAAAAAGTCTATAACTTTGTCAAAAAGAACTCCACTTTACCAAGAGTACTGTTCACTGTTCAGTCTTTTGTTCCATCCACAGAGAATATGTATTAGAAATAAGACACTACATACTCTATGTTGTAATCATAGACACCTTGGTAAAAAAATGCAGACATCATAAATCACCCAAGGAGAGGTATAAATAGAATACTTTTGTGAAATAATTTCTCAGGTATGCAGGACAGTAGCTTGCAGAATCTTAGATATATATTACAAGCAGAACCATTAAGACAAAATAATACATTACTTATGTTACTCATATTATGATCTAGCATTAGCCCAATCTTCCAAATTTATCGAATCAAACAATTTTGAGAAAAGATTTGTGCAGGTCTTACTAGTCATCTGATAACACTGCTGTAACACAGTGGAACTGTAATAAACTAGTGCCTTAACTTGAGCATTCAATAATATTTATCCTTCCCCCTACCCCTACTAATGGCTCTGATTAAAGCAACTTAGTCAACAATATAATTAACCAAAATTTACTGAATGTATACTTATTATTAACTTATAATACTAATATATACCAGAGCCTTCCATCCTTTTACCCCAGTTTGGACTGGATGCTCACTCAGTCAGCTACATAGCTGCCATCCAGAGACTTCCTTTCACCAAGATTCTGGGGATAACCTTTGTCTTTCTCTTGTCCCTTTTTTTTTTAAGAGACAGGATCTCGCTCTGTCACCCAGGCTGGAGCACAGTGGTGTGATCATAGTTCACTGCAACCCCCAATTCCTGGGCTTAAGCGATCCTCCTGAGTAGCTGGAACTTCAGTCTGGTCCTTAATTTACCCCTTCTTATAGTTGACAGATACATTAGCTTAGAATATAATTTCAGTTTAGACATCATGTTCACTTGGAATGATATTTAGACATCACGTTCACTTGGAATTTTAAGGGCACTGCTCCAGTGTCTCAGCCTCTAATATTACTATCAAGAAGTCAGATGCTGCTCTCATTCAAATCCTTTATAGAGTATTTTTTGTTTCTGCTTTAAATCCCTGAAAACTTTTAGAAGGGTCTCTCCCATTGTGGATGTTCTGAAATTTCCTGAAGATGTGCCTTCAAGGGGGTTGTATTTATTTACAATGCTGAGCACTTCACAGGCCTATTAAATTGGAAATTCACAGGCCTATTAAACTGGAAATTCAAGGAACTCAAATGTCAGTTCTGGGACATTTTCTTTCAGATCTTCACCAAATGTTCCTTAATCAGTGAGGTCTTCTCTGATGATCTCATATAAAAATAACATTCCTTTGCTTCCTTCTCCACCCACAGCACTCCCTACATCTTTTACCTTACCTTTTTTCTCCATTGTATTTATCACCATGCGGTATATTGTAAAGGTGTTTGCTTTGCCAGTCTAGTCCCACCAGAATGTAAGTTCCCTGAAGGCAGAGGCTTTTAACTGTACTGCCGGCTATTTTTGAATGCTTTGTTCAACAGGCCAGAACACTGTGTGGCACATAATAGGAATTAAAAAATATATATTTGAGGAATGAAAGGCTGTACTCCCTAGGTTAGGCAATTTGCTAAGTCAATCACTCTGCGGGGCTCTGAATCAGGGAACAAATATAGCTGGGGAGAGGAAGAGAAGAGAGACAAGGTCTCACAGCTGCCTGTTAGTATTTATAAGTCACTCATAACCAGAAATACCCTACTGGTAATTGTGATTTGTATAAAGCAGTAGGAAAATACCATGGTAAGGTGGATTTAAAGTCATACAGACCTGGGTTTGAATTCTGGTTCTGCCACTTATTTGGCATCAGTACTCTTCTCTATAAAATAAGGGTACTAATAATACTTGTTTCACAGGACTACTGCCAGGAATAAATGAGATAATATATATCCAGAACTTAACATTGTCACTGTTTTGTCATCATTATGTCTACCTAGTTACATCACTTATTGTTTCTTTACATTTATAACTATTCTTTATTTTTATTCTAAAAACATAAAGAGATGAATTTGAGATGGCAATTGGTGATACTAAGAAATAAGAATTACAGAATAAGTAAGATCTAATATTTGATAGCACAACAAAGTAACTACAGTCAGCAACAATTTGTTGTACCTTTTAGAATAACAATTGGAATATTCATAATACAAAGAAATGATTAATGCTTGAGGTGATAGATACCACTTACCCTGATGTGATTATTACACATTATATGCCTGTATCAAAATATCTCATGTACCCCATAAATATATACACCTACTATGTACCCATACAAATTAAAAATAAAAAAAATTTAAAAAGAAATAGGAATAAGAGACTCACAATTAAAAAGAGCAGATTCACGGTACTGTACACCAAAAACGTGATAGGAGATGAGATAGTCTGTATAGCAGAAAAAATAACCAGATGTATCATTTCCCTAGTGCTACCATAAGAAATTACCACAAACAGAGTAACTTAAAAAACAAAGGAAATTTATGCTCTCATAATTTTCTGGAAGTCAGAAGTCCAAAATCAAGGCATAGGCAGAGCCACCCTTCCTTGGAAGTCTGCAGGGGAGAAGACTTGCTTGCCTCTTCCTATTTCTGGTGGCTCCTGGCATTCCCTGGCTTGTGTCTGCTTTACTCCAATCATTGTCTCTGTCTTCACAAGGCCTTCTCCTCCATGTCTATGTCTTCCCTTTTTCTGTCTCTTATGAGGACATTTGTCATTGGATTAGGACCCACCTAGATATCCAGGATGTTCTTATCTTGAGATTTTTAATTATACCTACAAAGACCTTTTCTCTAAATAAGGTCATTCTTGGGACTGGCCATTTCTATACTGTTTTTCTAGGTACAAGAACTAACAAGGTTGTCTTTCTGCCAATTATGCTTTCTGATTCAACAATGAACTGTGGCTGGGCACAGTGGCTCATGTCTGTAATCCCAGAACTTTGGAAGGCTGATGCAGGTAGATTGCTTGAGCCCAGGAATTTGAGACTAGCCTGGGCAATGTGGAGAAATACTGTCTCTATTAAAAAAACACAAAAAATTATTAGCTAGGTGTGATGGTATGTGTCTGCAGTCCCAGCTACTCAGGAGGCTGAAGTGGGAGGATTGCTTGAACTCAAGAGGTTGAGGCTGCAGTGAGCCAAGATCATGCCACTGCACTCCAGCCTGGGTGACAGAGTAAGACCCTTTCTCGAAATATAAATAAATAAAATAAAAATAAAATAAACTGCATTTTATTAATTATATTTTCCCTGGTAAATTAATAATTTTCTGTTATCTAAGATTCTAATTTAAAAATACTTTATAGCCTGAAGAATGTTACTTATAATCTAAATGAATACTAGGAAATACTATAGTTTTAAAAAGCTACTTAAGAGGACCTCCATGGGAGCAACTAAATTTGTATATATACACATACTGAAATGTTTTAAGAGTTTGATGATTTTAAATTTCATTCAAAATAGAAAAGAAATGCTAAGTTAGAATGAGATTGTTCTATTTACCTGGACAATATTACTATATGAAACTTGTCCTTTATTAAGAGCCTTTCAATATTTATATTGTAGCATGGTTTAAACCATAGGGATAATGCTATTTTTGATTGTCTCCAGAAAGAACAAATCATCACTTAAAACGTGATAAAAAGTCTGTAAGAGAAGATAACATAGGTAAAATGGGAGAAAAAGGGGGTTATAGAAAGGAAAACAAAATTGGCCAGGAGTGGTGGCTCACCCCTGTAATCCCAGCACTTTGGGAGGCCGAGGCAGGCAGATCACCTGAGGTCGGGAGTTCGAGACCAGCCTGACCAACATGGAGAAACCCCATCTCTACTAAAAATACAAAATTAGCCGGGCATGGTGGCACATGCCTGTAATCCCAGCTACTTGGGAGGCTGAGGCAGGAGAATTGCCTGAACTTTGGAGGCGGAGGTTGTGGTGAGCCGAGATTGTGCCATTGCACTCCAGCCTGGGCAACAAGAGTGAAACTCCATCTCAAAAATAAATAAAATAAAATAAAAAATTAATTAGATATTTTCTGAGACATAAACTTTTAGTACAATAATCAATTCTGAAATAGCAGAGCATTATTATAAATAAAATGGAAATAGTATACAATAAATTTTGAAAGACAAATACATACTAAAAGGTGACTTCTTAGAGTCTAAAAACATTTCTTTTGAAAATCCACTTATTATTCTCACTTATGAGGGATAATTATGAGGGAGGTAGATTTCTGCTAATGAAATTTTGAACCTATTCTCTTATTCCCTGATGGGAACTGATACCATATACCTTTGATATATGATTCATTCTTTCTAATGTGGAAAACATATAATCCAGCCTTTTACATGGGTACATGAGATTCTGCAAAATTAATTTTTCTTGGGAAAGTTAAAAAAAATTCTTATTTATTTATTAATTCATTTCTTTATTTTTAGAGGCAGGGTCTTGCTCGCTCTGTCACCCAGGCTGGAGTGCAGCAGCATAATCGTAGCTAGTGTAGACTATATAGTCATAGCTATATGTAGAATCAAACTCCTGGGCTCAAGTTATCCTCCCACCTCTGCCTCCCAAGTAGCTGGGACTACAGGCACACACCAACATGCCTGGCTAGTTTTTTTATTTTTTGTAAAGATGGGGTCTCATTATGTTGCCCAGGCTGGTCTCAAACACCTGACCTCAAGCAATCTTTCTGTTAAAGTGCTAGGATTACAGTCATGAGCCATGGTACCCAGCTAATTTTAACTTATCAACTGCAGTAACACATTTAGTTATAAAAGCTCATCTTTTACTGTAACTCTATACTGTATCAGTGATGTCAAACCTTATTAGAAGAGGCCAAATTTTCTCTTTTCTCCTATTCTGCATACAGTTTCTTTCAGGGAGCCTATCTACCACTGTGAAACTTTCTAGCTTTTAGTGGCTACTCCAAGGCTATTTCTATCCAACTGTTATATGCACTGCTAATGATATTCTGCTTTTAAATGTATTTTTTTCTCTTCTTATTTTAAGTCACACCCAATGTATTATCTCATTAGCTCTATCCCTAGCTCATCTGGTTCCTAATACATATATCTGAATGAATACTTCTCTACAATTCCTACCTTTAAAAATTAATTACAAAAGATTTGTTTAAATAGGTTTTTGACTCTTCGGTGGCACTACTCTGATTAAAGTGGGAGGGAAAAAACCTAAAGGCCTTTAAGAGGAAAAAATGAACTGATAATTATCTTTCCTCTATTACTAGTTCTCTTTCTAATTCACTCGCTTTTACTTCCTTCTCATCCTGTGAATTCATGTTCTAGACACTATTTTCCACCTTGAATTTTTCCTATGTTATTCTCTACTCTTCAGAGTTAGAAAGAACACGTCAAACACAGACAAAATAGGAATGTTGTAAGGAGAATTTTTTTAAAAAATGAAATGAATGGAAGCTTCCTGTTGTGCTATATTAAATATCAATCAAAATGAGGAAACATGTTAACATGCAAATATCTGAAGACAACAGGAAAGAAAATAGGCTTTAAATTTTACAGAAATAAAAGCAACCAGAACAATCCAATGAACACAACAGCTTTATGAGAAATTAGGGAGCTTTCTTGGTTAAGCATTGTCACTAGAGAGACCAGTTGGCAGGTGGGTGCCAAGGGGGTCATAACAAGCCAAAAACTTCATTCCTTGAGGCAGTTAGAGTCTGTTTTGCACATAAAATTAAACTAGATTTTCCACCAATCTGATTTATAAATCCTTCTGCTTGAAATGTAAACTTAAAAGGCTTTGGTAAACAGCATAGCCAATCTTGGGCTACCTAAAAAGAGAGCCATATGCACATGTACAATTAAATGATATTTAGCTAATTTTGCTCAACTTATCTGAATTACTTATTTTTCCTTTCAGAAAAGGTTCTGGGCAGTCAAGGGCCTAGGTCAAGTCTCCAAATACATTTCAAGATGCACTGTAAACAAGCCCACTCCCATCTTTCTACCTTCATTACATAACAGACTGGTGAATTATGACTATACTTTAGAAGAAAGGAAGTGCAAGTGAAAATGGAAAAAAACAAATGGGCAAAGTCACAAGATACAGAGATAGAATGCTTTAAGAGATGTTGCACCACAAATTTCTTTTTTTCTTTTCTTTTTTTTTTTCTCCTAGAGATCGAGTCTTGCTCTGTCACCCAGGCTGGAGTGCAGTGGTGTGATCTGCAGCCTCAAACTCCTGGACCAAAGCAATCCTCCCACCTTAGCCTCCCAAGTAGTTGGGATTACAGGAGTGAGCTACTATGACCAGCTTCAAATGTCTTTAATAGCTTAAACCTGTCCAAGCAAGATGAGAAACATAACACCTAATCTATTATCTCACTGGTTCCATGATTTTATGAGTCACAGCGAACTGAAGTTTGGCTCAAATCAAAGTTTATGTTATTGCTCCTGCATTCTTCTTTTGAATCATAATAAAAATCTCATCCAACAAGGAAGCTGAGGTTCAGAGTTAATGATGAGAGGATACGGAATTTGAATCCAGGTTAAGACAACTTCAAAGCTGGTGCCATTTTCCACTACCCAGCACTGTCACTGGTAAAGGTATCCTTCCAGACAGAATTTGTTCTAGTTACGGGTATGCATTTTCTTTCCTGAAACAGTAAACCCTCTATCTGTGAAATAACTGCTAAATCTTCTTGTGTGGTTTTTATATACTAATTAATCTCTTAACAACCTAATACATGTTTTTGTTATAAATAACCTAATATTCATTTTGTGAAATGCAGGAAAAAGGATAAAATGGTCATTTCCTTTCATTAAGATACTTCATTTTCTCTTATCATTCTCTATAAATATGAGAAAATAATTAATAAAAGTTATTTACTATTAATAAAATCTTAAAAATAAACACAAATATCTTGCCCACTAACACAGCTATGGTTATGATATTAACCAACAGCACGGAGTTCAGACCTGACATTCACAACCATGTACACTTGATACTGTGACTTGTTAACTTGGACAATGGCATTTACCAACTTTGTATTTATCAAAACCAATAGTTGTGATTATACTGCTTATAGTCCTGTGGCTGTGCAATGATATTTAGTAATTCTCTAATTTCATTACTAAACGATTTTCTCTAAAGTGGGTATGGTTTTCCCTTCAGGATAAAAAAAAATTACCCACATCTAAGATTATTTTTCACTTTGACATGCTCCACCTGAAAGTCAAGAAAGAGTTTCTCTAGTATGTCTCATATCAGTCATTTGCTCAACAATCAGTCACTCACTCAGCCTGCAGTTATGTACAAAACAACCTGCTATGGTGATACCAAGGTGAGTAAGATACAATCTTGCCATCTAAGAGGTTCCAATCTAGTAAAGATGACACATACCAACAACTTACTGAAAACATAAGAACATACATCCAAATATCAGAAGTACAAAAAGTACTGTTTTTCACAAACAAAAATGCTAATGAATTCTGATTACTGAATGAAGAAAAAGATTGCCAAGAGGTAATATCTTATTGGTCCCTTAGGATAAATGGGATTTCTATATACAGAAGGTAGAAATGAAGGTGGAAGAACAGAGCAAGATATTCCAGGTTTATGCCCTATGTGAACAAAAGCCCATGTGTATTGAGAATGCCTAGGGAATCTGAAGCAGTCCTATGTGGCCAGAACCGAGAATACGTACCTGTGGTGGGTAAAAAGAAAAAAGATGATCTTAAAGAGCTAACTCTCAGTCAGAATATATAGGATGTTTAGTGTCACTGTAAATTTGAACCTCATCTTATAGATCAATGGAGATACAGTAAAAGTGTTTAAACAAGGAAAGTAATATGATTCAATTAGTGCTCTAAGATGACAAAAGAGCAGTGAAATGAGTTAATACAGAAGGATAAAAATGGAAACAGGAAAAGATATATGAGTAGCTATTAAGATATTTAGGTAGAAATAAAAGAGTAATGTAAAGTTAGAATGACTAGAAGGATGGTGGTCATATTAACAGAACCAACCACCACATGAGAACAGGTTGCTGGGGAGGGAAGGAACAAAGAAGGGAAACTAATCAAAGATAATGGCTTCAGTTTTGAACATTCTAGTACAGACGACCAATTGGGAATTCAGGTCTGGAACTGAGAAGAGAAGAGGAAGCCAAAAATAGAGATTTAAAAGGTATTGGCCCAGGGATGACATTTGGAAACATGAATATAGGTGAAGTCAACTACTGAGAAAGGACAAAGCAAAAGAAAAAGGGTAAGGATAAGACCTTTAGACATCTGCATTTAAAAAGTGGGAAGTATTTTAAAAAGTACGGTGAGGCAGGACATAAGCAATAGAGGAAAAAAATGTCACAGAAGTCAAGAAAGAGAAGCTTTAAAGGGAAGTCGATCATTAAAAACCACGAAGAGAGTTAGAAGGTGATGAGGACTAAAGTTATGAAACTTGGCCAGATGCAGTGGCTTGTACCTGTATTCCCAGCACTTTGGGAGGCCGAGGTGGGAGTATCACTTGAGGCGAGGAGTTTGAGACCAGCCTGGGCAACACGGTGAGACCCCATCTCTACCAAAAAAAAATTTTTTTTCTTTTTTTTGAGATGGAGTTTCGCTCTTGTTGCCCAGGCTGGAGTGCAATGGTGCGATCTCGGCTCACCACAACCTCCGCCTTCTGGGTTCAAGCAATTCTCCTGCCTCAGCCTCCCAAGTAGTTGGGATTACAGACATGCACCACCTCACCCAGCTAATTTTGTATTTTTAGTAGAGACGGGGTTTCACCATGTTGGTCAGGCTGGTCTCAAACTCCCGACCTCAGGTGATCCGCCCGCCTTGGCCTCCCAAAGTGCTGGGATTACAGATGTGAGCCACTGCACCCGACCTACAAAAATTTTTTTAAATAAAAAAATTATCTGGTTCTGGTGGCACATGCCTGTAGTCCCAGCTACTAGGGAGGCTGAGGCAGGGGAGGATCACTTGAGCCTAGGAGGTCAAGGCTGCAGTGAGCTATGATCATGCCATGCGCCACTGCACTCTAGCCTAGCCACAAAGCAAGACACCAGCTAAAAAAAATAGAAAAACAAAAAAGAAAAAAAAATGAAGTTATGAAACTTATTATCAAATCTCTGATAGTTGGGGGTAATTTCAGTGGCAAATAAAACCAGATTTCAGGGTATTGAAAAAATTATTAAAAAATTATTGAGGCCGGGCACGATGGCTCACGCCTATAATTGCAGCACTTTGGGAGGCCGAGGTGGGTGGATCACCTTAGGTCAGGAGTTCGAGACTAGCCTGGCCAACATGGGGTGAAACCCTGTCTCTACTAAAAATACAAAAATTAGCCAGGCATGGTGGCAAATTCCTGTAATCTCAGCTACTTGGGAGGCTGGGACAGGAGAATCGATGGAACCCGGGAGGTGGAGGTTGCAGTGAGCCAAGATCAAGCCACTGCACTCCAGCCTGGGTGACAGAGATGAGACTCCGTCTCAAAAAAATAAATAAACAAAAAATTATTGTGCACAGATAAAGTACTTTTTAGAAAAGGTTGGTGAAGAATGGAGATAGCCACTAACGTGTCAAAACTTTCACAATCTGCTAAAAACCAGCTGATATACTGAAAACTTAGAATGTGCTTGTTATCGAAGAAGGATGTTAACTGACTCAGTGAATGAGAGCTTAACTGGGAATAACTCAAGTGTGCCATTTTGGTTTTAACTTAGTTTCTAAATTGAGTAAATTTTACGAATTAAATAGTCATAATAATAAAGTGAGAGGAAGCTGTTTTTAGTTATAAAAGTATCTGTGATGCCTATCACTTCAAATCAAATAAGATGTTACAACTAGTATTGAACAAGCACAGAAGCTTGCTTTACTTCACAGAGAAACACTAAAAATACTGAATCTCAGTCAAAAAAAATATTGTGAACATAATAAAGAATAATTTCCCCAATATTTGGGGGGGGAAAGAGGTAAAGAAAATCTTAACATGAGGCCAAATAATAAAACGTTAGAAAGTAGTTTGAATTCATAAAATGACAGTTTGAAACATAACACTTGTCCAATAACCCTGTAGATCATGTTTTATTTATTTCATTTTCATGCAGATCACTGGCAAATCTGTAATCTAAAGTAGGAAGCTGTGGTACTTTAAAAGCTGCAAGAGAATTATTTTGTTAGCCTAATATTTGCTAGGCTCACCACCAATACTACTTGGAAAACTGTAAAATAAAACGACTTACATACAGATAATTTTTCTTACTGACATTTTCTGAATTCTATTTATATGACACTGCAAGAAACACAGTAAAAATATTCCTAACCTAGGTATAAAAACTCCACTTTTGGATCTTCTCACGTGAGCAAAGGTTGCTGTGAGTCTACAAGAGACCTATGTGGAATTAATTCTTATGTATTTTACTATCGTGGTCCCTGGGTTTTGAATTCATTGGCAGAAATATAAACAATCAAAATGATACATTAAATCATAGGCACAGCATTTATGGTCTGCAGAAAACTTGTTCTTTAGCATTATTTCAGCTGAATTTTTATTTAACAAAGAGACAAAGAGAAGGAAATATCTTCTTAAAACATTCCTGAAGCATCCAATAGAGGTTGTTTTTATTGTCTATTAGATTATAATAATTTAACCTGAAAACGCCAAGAAGTTTTTAGTCTTGTTTTGTCAGATTCAATTTATCTTCCTTACCTTAGATAAGAAAAAACTAAGCTGTTTTAAAGGCTAACTTCATATCTTACTACAAGTGACTATAGAATGAGAAGAGACTTAGCTAATTTTAAAAACAGTATATTTTAGTAGTGTGAAACCCACCTGTCGTCATCAATGTAATATGCCCTTCCATTTAAATCCCTAAAAGCTAAGGAATTAATGCCCTTAATTAGCTGGGTGTGGTGGTGTGCACCTGCAGTTCCAGCTCCCTGGGAGGCTGAGGTGGGAGGATTGCTTGAGCCCAGGAGTTTGAGGCTGCAGTGAGCTGTGATCATGCCACTGCACTCCAGCCCGGGTGACAGAGTGAGACCCTGTCTCAAAACAGGAAAAAAAAAAAATGTGCACACAGTTTAGAGTCAACTGGTTCTACAACTTGTTAAAACAAACAGCAATCCCCAGCCCTCCTCTTTTAACACGTTTCCTCCTGCAGAAGCAACCACTTTTACCTCTCTTAGCCAATTGTTTTGGTAGTTAACATCAAATAATGAATAATATTGCTTTATTGATATTTTAAAATTTCTCTATTTTAGACATTATCTATTGACTTTCCACTATGAAAGATGAGAATGTGAATCCTTCCTCCTCCATCACCATCCCAGTAGGTGCATACATACTCCTATTCTCTCACCCTCCCTATATAGTTACATAATAATTTTGGTAAAGGCAAACAATATTATGACTATGTACATTATTTAGACTCCAGCCACAGAGTAAATCCTATGTAAACTGTAGCATAGTGGTCAGGAGCATAGATCTTGAAGGCATACTTCCAGGGTTCAAAGCCTATCTTTGCCACTTAATGGCTGTCTAGCTATTTAGGCAAGTTACTTCACCTCTCTATGCCTCAGTTTCCTTATCCATAAAATATTCATTGTAACATTATCTACCTCTTGGGTTTACAAGGATTAAAAAATTCATATATGTAAAGTGCCCAATATGATAAAAAGTGCTATAGAAGTGTTCTCTTTGTCCTGAGCTACTTTTTTGTTTCTCTTATAGTGTTCTCTTGTATTATTCATTTGCTTAGATATCTATATGCTTATTGTTAATTCAACCACAAATGCGCTTCCTATTGTTTCCGCTGATTGAGTTAACTTATCAATTTTGTGTTCTTGGAAAGTCTCACTACAGCCTTATCAGCTGCTCCAGTCTGAACTGGCTGTCTTCATTCTACATCTTGTACCGAGCTATTAAACTTGGTTCTGTCTTTAGCATTCTACTAAAAGTTCCCTTTTTCTCTCCCCTGTGCTAGATCTCCTGTCCTCATTCTTAGTAAAATATATCTTTCATTAGCTTCAGGAAAAATGATGTGTAGGAGGTAATCTTTTTTGAGTCTTGCATGTCCGAAAATGTCTTTATGCTATTCTCAAATTTAACTAACGGTTTACAGCTAAATATACAATTCTGGACTGGAAAAAAAATTTCCTTCAGAATTTTGAGGGCATTCCTCATTGTTCTCTAGCTTCTGATATTGCTTATTGTAAGTCCGAAGCCTTTCTGATCCTTTGTATGTACTCCGATTTCCCTTTTTTTGCAGGTTTGTAAGACTGTCTCTTGTAACTAGAGACAATTTAGAATTTCATGAAATGTGCCTTGTCATGGGAACTCAGTAAGCCCTTTCAATCTGGAAACACATATCTTTCAGTGGTGGGAAATTTCCTGAAATTATTTTGCTAGGGTTTTGCTCCCTTTCTTTCCCTTTTTCTGGAATTGTTGTTTTGATATTCAACTTCCTAGACTGGTCCTCTCATTATTTTGTCTTTTTTTTCTCTCCACTTTCTATTTTCTCAATTCCATTTTCCAACCCTTATATTGAGTTTTATATTCTAATTTTTTAGTAGACAAAAGCTCAACTTTGTAAAACATTCTGTTCTTGTTTCATGTATGTAACATCCTATCTTTCTGAGGATATCAATCATTTTTTTAAAGTTTTCTGTTCCCTGCCTAGTCTCTATACCTCCAAGTTGTTTTTTCCCTTTTTTCTTTTTCTTTTCTTCTTCTTCTTCTTTTTTTGTATGTTTTAGTCTCTTTCTTTCAGGCTTTTCTTCAGATGTCCACTAATCTTGGGAAAGTTGGTATTCTTAGATCTTTCTTCTTGGGCTAAATACCCCAAGGGGTATTCTACTAATCTCCTGCCTGTAGGGTAAAGGCAAGTGAGAGAAGAAAGGTGGAGGAGTCCCATCACTCAGCATGCACATATTCACCTAATTCCCTCATATGTGGTAAAATGCCCTGTTCTCAATTTTGCCTAGTATCTCCCAATCCAAAGATACTTGGGCTTTTTTTTTTCCCCTCCAAAGAGTATACCTGGAGTCTTATACTAAGGTGGAGGTATAGGTAGGAAGAACAGTTGTTCAGTGGAATGGGGAAGAGGAGACCTGGGGATCTGCTACCACATATGTCTGGCTCAATTCCTGAGCTATTTAAAGATTCTGTGGTAAAGGTCAGCTTCATTTTTAGCCTTCTTCATAGCCAAGTTAAGATTTGGCTTTCTTAAGTAAGCTATGTCATTTGCCACACTCTATTTGCTTTTCAGCTTTCAGTGTGTGTGTGTGTGTGTGTGTGTGTGTGTGTGTGTGTGTGTGTGTGTGTGTATGGCTGTTTTCTTCTTTCTCGTTCTCCATATCCTTGATGGATCATGTCTTTAAAATAAAACACCTTTAGTAGGTTTGGTGGAGTTTCTGGGAGGAGTATAATTAGATGCTTGTGTTCAATCTGCCATTCATCTCCTCTAGATGTCCAGGCTGAATCTAAAAATCATTCCTACTTCCCACCTGATTCTCCAACCACCACAGTGATTTCCTAAGAACTTGGCCCTAGGGCTGATTAAGAGGAGCCTCTAGCGTGGGTATCACATTTTGGAGTACTCTACTCTGGTCTTCTTGGGCACCCATTTCCACAGAACTTGACTGTACAAACTGGGAACAGTAACCATGACAATAGCCTATACAAATGACTTCCACAAATTAGAAAGGGAATCCTTTATTGAAGAAACTCTACTGCCATCTACTGGAAATTTTATGAAACAGCTACAAATCAGCGATAACAAGTGACAGGTAATTGGGTAACAGTTTGAGCAACCATAAGTGGCAGCACTGCCTTGGAGCCACCTTCACAGAAGTAAACAAATCTCCACTGTGCTAAAATATGGAAGATAAAAGAACAAATTAGGAATCCAAACTTCAAATTACAGCAGAATTGTGGTCTCACACCTCAACTTAGAATTGAGAACTGATGTCCCAATCGAAAAAAATGTTACTGCTAATCAAAATCTAGCTCATAAGAGTAACAAAAGTAACAAAATCAAACAGTAAAATTGATTTTAGTAGGTTAGCTTGAGAACTTAAGTACTAGTTTTTTTTTATTTTATTCATGTCAGTTTTGAGACCCAATTAACTACTTCCAAAAGAAAATCAGGGAAATGTTCAAATGTAAATGAAGTTTTTGCATTTAATTGGCTAATAATGCAAACTTCCTTCTAATGGGCAAATCTAACTATATCAGATTGGTAGTAAGGTCAGTTCTGTTATAATATTTGCTTTGAAAACTTTAATGTTCTACTGCAATTGATTTATTTTAGGTAACAATTTGCACATAACACAAAATCTGTGTTTCCTTATGCACAACCTTCATTACTCACATATCCTGTCTATCAATGCTATTACCATCCAGTAGTTTTATAGAAGATTCTAGCATCTTGAAAATATTTCACAAATTATCTAGATATTTCTAACAATGTCTTGGGAATAAAAACAGAGTCCTCACTAATTTACAAATTTCATCTGTAATAAACACTAAATGAACAAAGAAAACTCTACTCACCAAGCCATGTTGAATATACAAGATGTTCATATTCAGATACACCTCAAACATCTACCAGCTGCCTCAGTTCACTGCATGAGTGTTATTAGCCACACCCAAACATGTCTGTTGTAACAACATTCTATCCGCTTTTAAATAACCCTCCTTCTATCAATTCAAAATACACTTACAAATTAGTCTGATGCCCACTACCACAAGGAAACTTTAGGATTTTTTCAAGGTAACGTGCTATATTCATTATAGTATTTGAAACCTAGTTTTATCACTTTTTTGTGTGTTACTGACCATGTTTTTGAGAGTAGTGCCCCTAACCACTTTGTCTCCACTTGCATAGTGTAGTGATTTTTAGGACTCTATATGTCACATTATAACAGAACTGACTGTAGATGGCTGTTTTATCCCATAATCAAGCCAATTCTTCCAGAATATTACCATCAGTATTACCACATACATCTTCCCAAATCTTATTTCAAAGAATAAATATATAGTCACTCATGGTTTTTAAGAAAACCCAAAACTACTCAACCAAAACCTTGAGGAAGATTTTTCCAGGGTTTTCTACCTTAATTATTCATAATGATTTTGATAATTCTTGAGCTTATCTGAGTTCTCCTCAAATTACTTGCATATCACTGCCATCTATTAATGTGGAATACAAATATAATGCCTAGATACTATGCAGCTGTTTTAATGTGAGCTTTCTTATAGATAGTAGTCAAATAATCTTATTTTACAGGAGAGGAACAAGACATGACATTTTAAGGAAATTTCAAAGAAAATCAGTGGCTGCCATTATCCATTGAGCTCCAACTTTCAGAGCTAGAAATACCAGGATATTATTTTTTATAAAGATTTTGATCTTTATATGTATTAATATATCACCATAAAGTTCAAGGTCTGCTTCTGTTGGTTAAGTAAATACACACATTAATTTAATAGCCAATCTAAATACTGAGTACTACCATACACAGACATTATTTATCAGCATTTTTACTCTATTTTATAAAGGAAAGAATATATCTCTTATAATATTAAATCTTCATTATACACATCTCCTGTCTACCACTGCTATTACCATCCAGTAGTTCTATAGAAGATTCTAGCATCTTGAAATTATTTCATAAATTATCTAGATATTTCTAACAATGTCTTGGGAATAAAAACAGAGTCCTCACTAATTTACAAATAAAGTTAGAACTGAGGCTAATTTAATCTAACAGAAAGGGCCAGGGTTTAAACCAAGGTTTCCCAGCATGAGCAACATAGTGACACCCTGTCTCTAGAATAAATTAAAAAAAAAATAGCCAGGCATGGTGGTGAGTGCCTGTAGTACCAGTTGCTTGGCAGGTGGAGGTGGGAGAATCAGTTGAGCCTAGGAAGTTGAGGCTGCAGTGGGTCATGATTACACCACGCCACTGTAATCTAGCCTGGGCAACAGAGTGAGACTCTGCCTCCAAAAAAAAAAAAAAAAAAAGCTAATGTTTGAATAATCAATATCTTTTATTAATTCTGATCAAAAGCTTTATCCTTTATTTTTATAAATACCCTAGAGAACATATTCTACTTTAATATTAATTTTCTTCAAAGTTTTCTCAAGTTTTTGGTCACTTAGAGGTCAATAAACTTAGGAAAAGATGGTATAAAGTAAAAGGTTGGCTTTTCCTCAGAGTTTTCCAACTTAATTTCCTTTTTTGGTCTTCATGTATACAAACATAAAAATTTTAGATAGCTAGCTTTGACTCTAAAAGACTTTTGATACACTCTTCCCTAAGGCTTGCTAGAATATATCAGAGGCATACTATGTTAAATTATAATTTTAAATATATTTACCAAATGTTTATAGGTTTTTGAGGACTCTAGGATAATAACACAAATTTACTATCACAGGCACAGTTTTTATAAAAATCCAGACATTCTGTAAGTAAGATGATGGGATAACTTTAATATTTTATTATAAAATATTAAAATAGAGGCATGAGATCTCTGCAGCCTTGAGTTACTAAATGTTTGGATTTGAATTTACCAGTTCAATCTGAACTTTCTGTTTGAGGACTGAGAAAGCCTCGGACTTACGAATGTTTGGCATTTTCTAATTAAACCAGCTTTATGAACATGTTTATGATGTTACATGCAAACAACTATCCTTGCTCATTTCAGGCTCATACTGTAGTTTGCCCATTTGGGCATGAAAACATGAACTTTACCGGAATGTCAAAGAAATACAACAAAAAGATTGGAGACAGTTCCAAATTCACCTTGTGCTATCCACCAGCCAAGCAGTAAGCAATATGCAATAACAGAGATAAATTTTCTTCCATAAATGCACAGTTCACAAAAATGCCCCCTCTTCAGCTTTCACTTTTCCCCTTTCTCAGAGCTCTTGCAAGATATTTGATAGCTTTGGTTTTTTTAAAAGAAGTTGAATTTGTAGGTTACATTGACATTGAAAATGACTATTTACTAATTCTAGTTCACACGGTCAACTAATATGCCTTCCAGTATTATTTGTATACAAAAAACCCTACTACCTCCTCTTGAAAATTCAGCAAGTCATGCTTTGCATGGTTTGAATCTAGATAATCTTTTGATGAATAAATTAAAATCTGGATACTGTTACTAGGGGAAAATAGTTTTTTCCTAGGTTTTCTAAATCTGGAAGTGGGTACTTCAGACATGATGCACACATGCCTTAAGAAAACACCTCATTTTCAGTGGAAAAAAAAAATTTTTTTAAAGATAATTAGTATATTTTATTTAAAAATATTTTTAGTATGAAAGAAATGCACATTGCTTAAGAAAATCTAGAACATACAAGCAAAATAAAGATAATGCTCATAATACGTTGATGTGTATAAGCAATCTTTATTCTGTGTGCATACTGTATCTTTTTTTAAAAAATGAAATAATGATTAGACTGCACATGCTGTTACATAACTTGACTTCTTTGCAATTTATTTAGAACATCTTTTTCGTGCTTTTCTTTTTTTTTTTTCTTTTATTATTATACTTTAAGTTTTAGGGTACATGTGCACATTGTGCAGGTTAGTTACATATGTATACATGTGCCATGCTGGTGCACTGCACCCACTAACTCGTCATCTAGCATTAGGTATATCTCCCAATGCTATCCCTCCCCCCTCCCCCAACCCCACAACAGTCCCCAGAGTGTGATGTTCCCCTTCCTGTGTCCATGTGATTTGTTCATCTGACAAAGGGCTAATATCCAGAATCTACAATGAACTCAAACAAATTTACAAGAAGAAAACAAACAACCCCATCAAAAAGTGGGCAAAGGACATGAACAGACACTTCTCAAAAGAAGACATTTATGCAGCCAAAAAACACATGAAAAAATGCTCATCATCACTGGCCATCAGAGAAATGCAAATCAAAACCACAATGAGATACCATCTCCCACCAGTTAGAATGGCAATCATTAAAAAGTCAGGAAACAACAGGTGCTGGAGAGGATGTGGAGAAATAGGAACACTTTTACACTATTGGTGGGACTGTAAACTAGTTCAACCATTGTGGAAGTCAGTGTGGCGATTCCTCAGGGATCTAGAACTAGAAATACCATTTGACCCAGCCATCCCATTACTGGGTATATACCCAAAGGACTATAAATCATGCTGCTATAAAGACACATGCACACGTATGTTTATTGCGGCACTATTCACAATAGCAAAGACTTGGAACCAACCCAAATGTCCAACAATGATAGACTGGATTAAGAAAATGTGGCATATATACACCATGGAATACTATGCAGCCATAAAAAATGATAAGTTCATGTCCTTTGTAGGGACATGGATGAAACTGGAAATCATCATTCTCAGTAAACTATCGCAAGAACAAAAAACCAAACACTGCATATTCTCACTCATAGGTGGGAATTGAACAATGAAAAAAATTTGATGAATCAAAATCTGTGTCAAATTTAGTATCCTTGGTAACTGTAAACTGCTGAATGCAACAGTCGGAGAACTCTTGTCAATAAGAAGTAAATTCTGTGCTTAAGCACTCCCTTCTTCTTCCCCATACATATTTGTCTCAATTTGCTTATTTGGAAACAAAATTCTGGATTTTCATCTTTCCTCTTTAGTTCTTCCTTTGCTAGTGCTTCCTCATCTTCCTAACCTCTAAATGTTGTCCCAGGGCTTAGTCTTTGCATTTCTTCTGTCATACATTCTAATAGGAATGTCATTAAATCTCAGGGTTTTAAATATCATCTATTTGCTAAAGGCTTGCAATTTGTATCTGTAGTCTGTACCTTCCCCTTTATTTCCAAATTCATATATCCAACAAATTTCTACTTGGGTGTCTAATAATACCCTCAAACTTAACGTGTGCAAAAATTGAGCTGCTGGTCAATCACACTTTCAAACTAGTTTCCCCCACAGTCTTCCCACTTTAAACAACAGTAATTTCATTCCTGTAGCTGTTCTAGCCAACATTCTTGAATCTTCTATTTCTCACTTTCCACATCCAATCCATTAAGCAAATTCTGAGTTCACTGTAGGTGTGTGGATTTGTTTCTGGATTCTCTGTTCCACTGGTCTGTGTGTCTGTTTTTCTGCCTGTGCCATGCTATTTTGGTTACTATAGCTCTGTACTGTAATTTGAACTCAGGTAATGTGATTCCTCTAGTTTTGTTCCTTTTGCTCAGAATGACTTTGGCTATTCAGGGTCTTTTGTGATTCCATATACATTTTAGTATTGTTTTTTCTATTTCTGTGAAGAATGTCATTGGTATTTTGATAGGAATTGCACTGGATTTGTCGACTGCTTTGTGCAGTATGGACATTATAACAATATTGATTCTTCCAACCCATGAACATGAAATATCTTTCCATTTTTTGCCATCCCCTTCAATTTCTTTCATCAGTATTTTATAGTTTTCATTGTAGCGATACTCACTTCTTTGGTTAATTCCTAGGTACTTCATTTTACTTGTGGCTCTTATAAATGGGATTACTTTTTAAATTTCTTTTTTCAGATTGTTCACTGTTAACATACAGAAATGCCACTGATTTTTGTATGCTGATTTTGTATCCTGTAACTTTACTGAATTTGTTTATCAGTCCTAACAGTTTTTTAGTGGAGTCTTTAGGTTTCTCCAAATACAAGATTGTATCATCTGCAAACAAGAATAAGTTGGCTTCTTCCTTTCTAATTTGGACGCCCTTTATTTCCTTCTCTTGTCTGACTGCTCTAGCTAGGACTTCCAGTACTATAACAAATAAGAGTGGTAAAAGTGCACAACCTTGTTGTGTTCCAGATCTAAGAGGAAACGCTTTCAGTTTTTCCACAGGCAAACATTTAAGAAGAATTGTCTCCATTTGCTGTTTTGATTTCCTTATCACACTATCTTCTCAACTCATTTCAGTAGGGTTTCTGCTGCCACATACCATTAAAACTACAGTTCCTAAACTTACCAAG
This sequence comes from Pan troglodytes, assembly GCF_028858775.2. Classification (NCBI taxonomy): domain Eukaryota; kingdom Metazoa; phylum Chordata; class Mammalia; order Primates; family Hominidae; genus Pan; species Pan troglodytes. The sequence continues at coordinate 70,788,932 of NC_072398.2, forward strand.
AACCTTAATGTCACTTAATCTAATGTGTGGTTTTTGTTTTGTTTTGTTTTTGAGACAAGGTCTCACTCTGTCGCCTAGGCTAGAGTGCAGTGGTGTGATCTCAGCTCACTGTAGCCTCAACCTCCCAGGCTCAAGAGATCCTCCCACTTTAGCCTTCAGAGTAGCTGAGACTACAGATGTGTGCCACCATGCCTGGCTAATTTTTTTATTTTGTAGAGATAGGGTCTCACTATGTTGTCTAGGCTGGTCTCATACTCCTAGACATAAGTGACCCTCCAGCTTCAGCCTCCCAAAGTGCTGGGATTATAGGTGTGAGCCATCACACCTGGCCTAATGATTTTCGTTAGTCCTCATCCTAGTGGCCCTTTTGGTAGCATAAAACAGAGTTGGCTATATAGTTCTTAATCCTCCCTACTATGTACTTTGTAATAGTATAGACCACTTATGTGACAGTACAATTTAGCTTATTTTTCTTTGTCTTTTTAAAATTTTCTTTAAGTATAACACATATATGCTCAATGAATTATCACAAAGTGAACACACCTGTGTAATTCCTACCCAAGTCAACAAACAGAACACTACTGGCACTCCAGAATCCACCTTTATATTCCTCCCAATCACTATTCATGCCTCTTCCCCAAAAGTAAACACCATCCTAATAACTAACACCATAGATTAGTTTTAACGGTTTTGGAACTTGATATAAATGGAATCAGACAGGATGTACTATTTTGTGTCTGTTCTTCAGTGAACTCTTCGTTAAAATATCTGTTCAAGCCTCTTGCTCATTTTCTACGAGGAAGCATTTATATATACTAGATAAAAGCCCTTTGTTCATTATAGGTGTTGCAAATATATTATTCTACTCTGTGGTTTGCCTTTTCACTCTCTTAATGATGTACTGATTGACAGAATTCTTAATCTTAATATAGTCCAATGTATCAATTATTTCCATTACAATTTGTGTTTTTTGTATTGTTTAAGACAAACTTGTCCAACTCACGGTCCATGGGCTGCATGCAACCCAGGATGGTTCTGAATGCAGCCCAACACAAATTCTTAAACTTTCTTAAAACATTATGAGATTTTTGCATGAACCTTTTTTTTTTTTTTAAGCTCATCAGCTGTCGTTAGTGTTAGTGCATTTTGGGTGTGGTCCAAGACAATTCTTCTTCTGATGTGGCCCAAGAAAGCCAAAAGATTGGACACTCCTGACTTAAGAAATCTTTCTTTATCCAAGATCATGAAAATATCCTACACTATTTCTAGAAGTTTTATTGTATTATCTCTCTTGTTCAGATCTTGGAATTGATTTTGTGCATGGTTATAAGGTCACTACCTTATAGGTCAATTCCTCCTCATTCCCACCCCGCTCCAAAAAGATATGTTATTGAGCCAGCACCAATGACTAAAAAGACTGTCTTTTCTCTCACCGCCGTGAGGGAAATGTCACACCAAATGTCCTTATATATGGGATAACTTCAGGACTCTCTATTCTATTTCACTATTCTATTTGTTTATTCTTCCACCAACACACTATTATACTTTGTTTTTTTTTTTGAGATGGAGTGTCGCTCTGTCTCCCAGGCTGGAGTGCAGTGGCTCAATCTTGGCTCACTGCAACCTCCACCTCCCGGGTTCAAGCGATTCTTCTGCCTCAGCCTCCTGAGTAACTGGGACTACAGGCACATGCCACCACACTCGAGACAGGGTTTCACCATATTGACCAGGCTGGTCTTGAACTCCTGACCTCGTGATCTGCCCACCTTGGCCTCCCAAAGTGCTGGGATTATAGGTGTGAACCACTGCGCCCGGCCTATTATACTTTTTAAACAGATCTTAATACTAGTAATTAAGTCTCCTCACCTTGTTTTCTTCTGCTGTGGCTATACTTGGTCTATGGCATTTCGAGATGAATTTTAGAATCAACTTGCCAATTTGTATACGTGTATGTGGTGGTAAGGATGGGGGACAGAAATTTTGAAATTCATTGAAATTTTGATCTTAAAGAGAACTGACATTATATTAAGTCTTCTAAACCATCATCATGGTATTTAGCCCTCCATTTGTTTATTTAAATCTTTTTTTCTTTTATGTTTTAAAGTTCTCTATGTAGAAGTCTTTCACATCTGTTATTAGATCTTTTCCCCTAGAAATCTGTTATCATGATGCTATATTAAACAGGATATTTAATTTTTTTTCGTTTCCTGTTTATTGCTAGTATATAGACAATCAATTTTTGTATACTAACTTATATTTTAGTTTCTATGTATATTCATCCTATCTTGCTAACTACATTAAAAAAAATGTTCTAAGAGCAGAAATCTTATACCTCTTTTCACTCTTAGCGACTGGCATAGAATGTTACATATACAGCAATTATTCAATGAAATACCTGACAGTAGAAATTCTGGCTAAAGACAAATCACTTGGAGATAACAATAAAAAAAAGAACAATTATCTAATTCAAGATTAGACTGGCATGTAAGGAAGAATGGCTCTAGAAGTAGTGTTTTTCCCTATAATATTTATGAGGATAGCTTTTAGTGCAAATTTAGGACATTTGCTCATGGACTGTCCATGAGTCAGAATGGCTACTGGACTTCTTGTTAAGCACAAAAGATAAGGACTGGCTCTAGACCAGACACTTTTGTCCCCTTTAGTTTGTTTTTGGGGCCAGTACCTCGAACACTGTAGATATTTAACAATTTCCTATATAGTTCTCTCTTCTATAACACTGCAATAATTCTTGAGACTATAGTTGTACTTCCTCAAAATCTATTGACTTTTATGGGTCAAAACTTGAAGAGCGAAAGGTTCCTAGAAAATTGGTAAAGACAATAGTCAGGCTGGGCACAGTGGTTCATGCTTTATTCCTAGCACTTTGGGAGGCTGAGGAGGGCAGATCATCAGTGGTCGGGAGTTTGAGACCAGCCTGGCCAACATGGTGAAACCCCGTCTCTATTAAAAATACAAAAATTAGCCGGGCATGGTGGTGCATGCCTGTAATCCCAGCTACTTGGGAGGCTGAGGCAGGAGAATTGCTTGAACCAAGTAGGTGGAGGCTGCAGTGAGCCAAGATCACGCCATTGCACTCCAGCCTGGGCAACACAGCAAGTCTCTGTCTCAGAAAAAAAAAAAGAGAGACAACAGTCAACATATCATTGCAAATAATGAAAGCAAAGGAACTGAAAGAAGGTGACTCTAAGTCAGTTCAATTTACATAGAAGTTGGATGTGAAATATAAATAGGCTATAAAATGGTTACACCCAGACAGGTTTTTAGTAGAATTTAGGCCCACACCTAAACTGGTTTCAACACATGTTAAAGAAGTATAGTGGAAATAAGATGAGAGAAAAATCTGACTTCTCCAAGGTGGCTCCTTGGAAAAAAGTACTTGCTAACTCAACTAATTTCTAGGAAAGCAACAACTATTACACAATAAAAAGAAAAATAAAAGATTCAAATTCTGCCCAAAAGGATTCAAATTCCAGCCAAAAGCTCTGGGTTCCACTTAGAAATGAAGAAAAAGGCAACCCCCTCCAAAATCCCAAACCAAACCATGATTTTAGAAAACACAAAATTACAGAATTATCCATACTGATCACCATAGAGACAATAAATGATTCCATCTACTTATCAAATGTCAAAAGTCTATGGTTCACTAAGCAAATAATAACACAACAATATAAAGCACCAAAACAATTCCTACTTTTCAAATTGCTTCATTATTCTATTTAATCTTAATTATGTTCTTTTAAAATTACTTGACCAGTCTGATTATTTAAATATCCATTATTAAAAATGAAAACATTTAACAGAATACATTTGGTAGGGAATGGGAGAAGAGCTAGCTGCTTTGATATTGACATTAACTCCTTTAGTATATAACAATGGAAGTAAGGTTTCTTTAGTAACCTTACTGGAAAAATGGAAGTAGGATTTCTCCCTTTTGTCACCCACTCCAACCATAGTCCAGCATATGACTTTTATGAGACATGCAAGATTAACTTAGCTAAATTAGCCTGATCTAATATTACATCATATAAGACAACACCAGTAGCTACCTGAACAAGACACATCTAAACCACTTAATACTAAGTTCCAACACATACTGCTCCCTTATGAACCTCAGTGCTTCAACAAGGTCACCAAATACTCTCTCAAAATCTACAGCTGAGCAATAAACCCAGAAGCAAGACATTATCCCATCTGCCTAGGACTAAACAGCAACCTTACTAGTGCTCACATAAAGTCTTTCTCTTTAAAATAACTTTGCTGTCAGTTGGTTATAAAGAACAGAACTCTCTAATGACCTCTAACTCTCGCTTAACGTGCCATTGATTTCAAAGCACTTACTTAACAGGAAATGCAGGATGTTCTGTTTTACTCAGTAACAAGTCCATAAATTATGGGATAAAAGCTAGGAATTTATTTCCTTTTCATAGTAGCTTACCCAGTTTAGTGGCGCCCTCTGGTGGGTACTCGGGAAACTGACCCTCGGAAGGGACACTGACAGTTCTCCTCAGGCATCGCCCTTTGGTGGAATCTGTCTGCTGCTCCTGTCCCCCTTCCACAGGTATCTAGTTAATCGAAAGCAAAAGATAAAACTTAATAGTGAACTCACCATAACTACGTTCTGATTGAATAATGGTTTTAGTCAAAGAAGACAGGAGTGTGTAACAAAGAGTAAGGCAGGAGAAATATAGAAATAAAGTATATACAATGGTAAGGTATTACCAACCCCTTCACAGTAAGCTTTCCTTTAAAAAGAAAACTGGGCCAGGTGCAGTGACTCACGCCTGTAAACCCAGCACTTTGGGAGGCTGAGGTGGGCGGATAACGAGGTCAAGAGATCCAGATCATCCTGGCCAACATGGTGAAACCCTGTTTCTACAAAAATACAAAAATTAGCTGGGTGTGGTGGCGCCCACCTGTAGTCCCAGCTACTTGGGAGGCTGAGACAGGAGAATCGCTTGAACCTGGGAGGCAGAGGTTGCAGTGAGCCGAGATCACACCACTGCACTCCAGCCTGGTGACACAGCAAGACTCCATCTCAAAAAAAAAGAAAAAAGAAAACTGAAACATCAGGAAAGGTGGGCGTGTAAATTAGCTAACATGAAGTATGTACAAATCATAACCAGGTGCGTACTTGCTCCTGGAGCTCAGAAAACAAAACACCCACACAAATAAAATGTTTTTCTACATCAGAAACTGGTTCACAAGCTCCAATTTTGTCCAATGTTAAATAAAATAAATGGAAATAAAAGTTGATCAGAAAGACTTAGCCTCAAAATTATCTTAAAATATTTCATTAAAGGTAGTAAAATCACCCAAATGTTCTTCAATTTTAGAGTTGAGCACTTAGACATAGTTAATAAATCACATTTTCAGTGGAAACTTGTATAGATACCAACATAAAATGGTATATTTTCTTCCAAAGGTAAGAGTGTTTTTATAATCCTAATAAACATTTTTTCTGACATAATTTCAGAAACATATCAAGTGGTTATTTGCATATGTGGAATGGGAACTATGAATAGTAAAAAAAATCTCTAATACTAATAACTATTTTAAGACTTACAAAGCAGGTTATCAATGTAGAGTAATGGGATGGTTCAAAGTTGTGGTTTTTTTTTGGTTTTGGGGTTTTTTTTTTCTGGTAATCCTAAGTATTCAGTAATGAGATTTTACTACTAGCTTTTATCAGAATTAAGAATTGTAACATCCTAAATAGTTTGGCAGAGTATGTCATAATTAATCATAACTCCTAATTTATTATGTCTCCAATACTGTTTTCCATATATTTCAATAATGAAACACTGAGTTCTTACATGTGCAAGTCTAATGAGTTCATATGTGTGACATTATGAGGGAGACATTATTATTATCTCCTTTTAAGAGATGGGGAATGAATGATTTATTTCTCCAAATGATTATAATGGACATGTATTGCATCAATTGATCCAGCAAAAGTAGGACAGGTATAGGCTTAAGTGTACATGCCTTCTGCTTTGCTTCCGTAATCCAACTCCTGTGACTTGGGTCAAGGAGATGATGGCAAGGAAAACTCTCTGTTACTGAGAATCCGAGGAGCAAATTCCTAATGCCTCCATAGGCACTTCAAATTTTCATACTCCTTATAGGACCCCCAATTCTCCCATTTCCTTATTACCATAACTATGGTTACTCTTTGCACACTGAGAAATTGAAGGGCAGAAGAAATGTAAAATTACAAAAATAAGCTGAGGCCAAAAAATAGCATCAATAAAGACATGAACTCTTCCAAAAGTACTCTGTAATATAAAACTTCACAAACAGTAATCTAAGTCAGCTGTCCCTTTCAGGACGGAAATTTTATTATCTCTACTTAAATAATTAAAAGAGTATCACTGATAGGTTTAAATGACTATCTCCTATTAAAAAAGGTGAAAGATATCCTGTATCTGCCTTAAAAGTGGGAAGAATGACAGTAAATTTGGAAAAAATAGTCTGGTTCTTTGAAGAAATAGTTCAATCTAAATAAACATAACTATTTGATAATAGTTCTAAAAATGCCTATTATTTTAAATAATAAAGGTCTAAACCATGCAGAAAAAAAGTAGTAGTTTCTTATGGTGTTTTAGGAGGAAATATTTTTTCTATGCAAATTTATAAACGCCATATCCAAATAAAGTAAGAATGTCTTCTATGAGGACATATTTTGTCTCTGCTATATCAAAGGAGAGAATAAATACAATATTTCTTATTTGGGCCTAAAATTCACTCAATTATTTTCTCAAAGTTTTAATGTAGACTCTTTATTTCCCAGTATTAAAACTTAAAATATGATAAAAGGTTGTATTCAAAGTATCACTTTTAAAGGTTAGGGCATTTTACTTCTCATTCAGGATACAAAGAACATAATGTAACCTTTATTCTAAATTGCATTTCTTAAGTTTTTTTTTTTTTTTTTTTTTTTGAGATGGAGTCTTGCTCTTGTTGCTCAGGCTGGAGTGCAGTGGTGTGATTTTCGCTCACTGCAACCTCCGCCTCCCAAGTTCAAGCGATTCTCCTGCCTCAGCCTCCCAAGTAGCTGGGATTACAGGTGCCCGCCACCACGCCTAGCTGATTTTTTTTTTTATTTTTAGTAGAGACAGGGTTTTACAATGTTGGCCAGGCTGGTCTCAAACTCCTGACCTCAGGTGATCCACCCGCCTCAGCCTCCCAAAGTGCTGGGATTACAGGTATGAGCCACACTACAGATTGCTTCTTAGCTAAAATATTTTTTAAAAAGATATTGATCTACTCCTTTAAAATTGGATAGATCCTATTTCAAGTACTTTCAAATGACCCAAGCTGAAATATACAAATCTTAGCATATAGCTAAGAGAATCAGCTATACATGAGGAATTTTCTCCACTGTGATTGTTGTAATTTATTTTACTAGTTCATATTTACTTGTTTATACTGAATTCCTCATAAAAATTATGTATCTTCCAAGTTCTATAACATGAGAGTAAATTTTCTTTCTTTCTTTCTTTTTTTTTCTCTGCCCTTGTGGCCCTGTACTGGGCTTCTTCTCATCTTCTTTTGCCTCAACTAAAAAAAAAAAATTGGCTGGGTGTGGTGGCTCATGTCTGTAAATCCCAGCACTTTGGGAGGCTGAGGTGAGTAGATCACCTGAGTTCAGGAGTTCAAGACCAGCCTGACCAACATGGTGAAACCCCATCTCTACTAAATACAAAAAATCAGTTGGACATGGTGGGGCATGCCTGTAATTCCAGCTACTTGGGAGGCTGAGGCAGGAGAACTGCTTGAACCCGAGAGGTGGAGGATGCAGTGAGCCGAGACTGTGCCACTGCACTCTGGCCTGGGCAACAAGAGCAAAACTCTGTCTCCAAAAAAAAAAAAAAAATCAAGGCCAGGTGCAGTAGGGCTCCCACCTGTAATCGCAGCACTTTGGGAGGTCAAGGTGGGAGAATCTCTTGAGGCCAAAAGTTCAAGACCCTGGGCAACAAAGTGAGATCCCCCATCTTTAAAAAAATAAAAAATAAAAATCAGCCAGTTGTAGTGGCATGCACCTGCAGTCCCAGCTACTCGGGAGGCTGAGGCAAGAGGATCACTTAAGCACAGGAATCTAAGGCTGCCATGAGCTATGAACACATCACTGTACTCCAGCCTGGGTGACAGAGTGAGACCCTGTCTCTCAAAAACAAACAAACAAAACCGAGCACTTTAATTTCATTCCATTTTAGAGGAAGAAAGTAGAAAAGGAGTAAATGATATCTCAGGTATCTAAGATGTGTTAATAACAAAGCCAAACTAGAGCTCTGGCTCCCTGTCCTCTTTGTTAATTTCAAACCATCCATGAAAATCAAAAAGCAATGTGGCACATATATATATATATATATATATATATATATATATATATATATATACACACACACACACACATATATACACATATATACACACACATATATATACACATATATATACTCACACATATATATACACATATATACACACACATATATATACACACACACATACACACATATTTTCTGTAAAACTGCCTTTCATATTGTTTAGAATCATATGGAAATTAATGTTGATTTCAATCTAAACGCATACAGATTAAACAGATAGTCAAGTAAAGGAAATCAAGATTACGCTAACTAGCATCAGAAAGCTCTTCTTATTTCTTTTCCTAAAGAATGCTAAAAAGATGCTCAGGACTACTATATGCTTAAGAGGATTTTTCAGTACTTTAAAGAAAAAACAATTCCTCAACTTTCTTATTTCCTTAAGGCACTGGTTCTCAAAACAAGAGGTCTAGGTACCAGCAGCAACAGCATAACCCAGGAACTTATTAGAAAACCACATTCTCAGTCCCCACCCCAGACCTACTGCATCAGAAACTCAGGGTAGAGCTTGGCAATCTGTGTTTTAACAAGCCTCCGACTGATTCTGATGCTCACTAAGGTTGCGAACCACTGCCTTAAGGTGTTGTTTCCTCTCCTTCCTATCATGGATAAGCATCTCAAAGTGTCATGTATAACAGACATTCTCAACCTTGGCTGCAACTTATAATCATCTATGGGAGCTTTAAAAAAAAAACCAATGCTGTTCTCACTCATAAACGGGAGTTGAACAATGAGAACACATGGACACAGAGAGGTGAACAACAGACACCAGGGCCTGCTGGGGGGTGAGGGGTGAGGAGAGGGAACTTAGAGGGCAGGTCAATAGGTGCAGCAAACCACCATGGCACACGTGTACCTATGTAACAAACCTGCACATTCTGCACATGTACCCTGGTTTTTTTTTGGTTTTTTTGGGGGGGAGAAAAAAAAATGCCAACGCTTAGACCACTCTAGACATTCTAGACATGCAAAGTTGAGAACCACTGATCTATACTCTGTATCTCCAATTCTAATTATTCACTTATTAGTCCTTGGCTACCAGTACTAAGTGTGAAGATATAAATAAATCATTTGGCTTTAATAAACCTCAATTTCCACAACTTTGAGATATGATCTTTCTGGTATCTCAGCTGGATTCCTGGAGTAGTCAGGTTTTAAACAGATTTCTCACTGGCAGTGTCAGATCTCTGTCATTGCTCAACATGACCACTAGTATCTCTATTCTGTTTTCAATATACTTCAGTTTCTCTCTGGAAAACTTACGTAGTCTTTCCCTGGACATGTGCAGTCCAGCTAAAGACTCTCTGGTATCCTACCCAGCAGGTTCCAGCCCTTTCAGATGCAAAATTCTGTTCTGTGCCTCCTCAGCTCAGTGAGTCTACTGTACTCTGGCAGGCCTGGCCTCCAGATTACAGCACCACAGTTGAAAGATAGTATGCAGCAGACACCTGGGCAATGGTGACCACCACAGTGGCTGCCTATTGTCCAATGCCTGAAAATAGTTGTGTTGCACACCCATGCTCTCTTTCGATTGATCGATAGACGGACAGACAGATAGACAGATAGATAGTGAGGGGGTGGTGTCCTATTTTTTGTTGTTTACAGTGGGAGGGCCCGTCTTGCACCAGTCATTCTGTCATAGCTGGTGCCAAAAGCCTCTATTTATCTCTTAATTAAACTCCTGCAACAGTTTCTTCACTGGTATCTGCCTGGGACGTTCTGCCCCTTAAACCTATCCTTTACATAGTTATCATAATAGTTCCAAAATGCAAATACGATCATGTCATCCTGAGGTTTAAAGCCCTTCAGCAGTTCTTTGCCTCTAGCAGTGGTTTTCAAAGAAGTGGTGGTGTGTTTGTGTATGGAAGTATGTGGGGGTGGGGGGAAGTATCTCTGCTTCAACCTGAACATCATTCTCAGTGTATCTGTTGTACAGGGCTTCTGCATAAGCCTTTCTACAAAGAAAGTGTCCTTCTGCTTAAAAAGGGTTTAAAAACTACTATCCTATAAAGTGCAAGCTCCCTAATATAGTACACCAGATTTTCCACGATCCAGCCACTGTCTCTGTCTTTGTGCTCAGTTTTAGACTTCATTCTAGAAATACCAAATGGCTTGCAGTTCTTTAATACATTCCCTATTGTGTAGTTCAGTGCCATGGCTTAGTTTGTTCTCTCTTCCTGAAATGTTTTCCCTCTTTCTTTTCTATTCTACATCTGCAAGGTAAACTCCTAATCATCCTGAGGCTTAGGACAGGCTTTGCATTTCCCAGGAATCTTCCTCCTCTATCAGTCCCCTAAGGGAAGGTCAAGGTACACTTCCATTTAGTTCTCCGGTAACACATCTTTCTCTGTCATTATACTTACTGTGTTAAATTATAATTATTCATTTATGCAACTAATTCCACGTAAGTTAACAGCTTGTACTTTACCAGTAAATCCCCAAACCTTAAAATAGTTCACAAATAAGTGAATGATAGGTAGAGATGGGGGCCATTTTAGGCAAAGGAAAAAGCATAACATCAGCCAGGAAGCTGGTAAGTATATGACTTTTTTGTTTTGTTTTGGAATAGGGAGTAGGCCAATTTGGCTAGAGCCTCTTAAGAGGGAGAAAAGGGATGGAACAATATATTATGAACATGTTAGGAGGGCTGGAATACCAGACCACGCATGGGGAGCACTGAGAAGCCACTCAAGCTTTTAGATCTAAGGACTGGCAGTCTCCTAATTGTTCTGTTTCCTGTGTCTTGTTCTTCCAATATGTCCTACAGATTAATATTTATAACACCTAACTTTGATCAAATTGCTTCTTTTATTAAGCTTTCCTTTGGTAATTCCCCATTGCCAGTGGCATCTTAATGACATATTTAGTTAGGCTAGGGTTCTTTTTATAATTAATGGATTTCTTTCTCTTATTCTATCCATTTACTTGTGTTATTTATCAAATGTCACTTTAAAATTGTCTTATTTTTACCACTAAATTTGTTATGGGGGAGAAAGAGGAAAGAAGATCTGTCTTGTGCTTTGTAACTCCTAACATAGTGAATAACATATAAGGGTATATTATATATCTATTGAATAATTTAAAAGTGGTTCTGAATGAAATATGCCATAGGTAGCTCACCCCAGAATAAATACTAGTTAATTTTTAGCTATTTGCACAAAGACTGATATTTTCATCAACATATCTGAGTGTAAACACTTTCAAAAGAAAAATGTTTTAAAATATTTAAAAGTGTCATTTTAAATGCCTTGCTGCCTATACACCAGAATCCAGCCTTAAACATTCTAAATATAGAAAGTAGAGTTTGCATTAAGAAAAATGGAGTCAAATGGACCCTGCCTAATAGACTGTTATTGCCAAAAGAAATAAACTCATAAATTCAGCTTTTGTATTTTTATAATGGCTGTACCTCTGAGGGATTCATGTTTGTCTTCTCTACCATTTCCCTCAACTCCTTAATCTCAAATTTACTTGGTCTCATCTCTTGCAAGCAAAATGAAAGTCAAATGGCCTCCTGTGCCCTCTTTGAACTGGGCTGGTATCAAGCCAGTTGGGGCCTTTCCTGGTACCCAGGCAAGAAAGTATATTTCATAGCACATAAGCAATATCTATTTGGCACAATTTGCATGAAGCAGTTTACTGAACCAATAAGTCATTTGTCAAGGTGACACTCCCAGCAAGCTTCTCTTTCAGCATTCTGCCCCAATCTACCCTTCTGCCACATTCCCAGATTGGTAATTGGAATATTTAACACTCTTCCCATGTATACTCCTCAAACAGACTTTTCCCCAGTTCTGACAAGAAACATGTAGAGTTAAGAGAAAGCATTAAAAGATCCCACACGCTGACTTAATACATGAGTGATACTAGACTAATATAATCCTCCCACATTCCAGCAGTGCCTGGCTAAGGATTCAGTTTAAATCCTTACAGAACCCTTTTAATTAATTTTTTAATACAGCAATAAACACCCCCATGATGATTTAATTAAAATTTAAAACCACCTTTTTAGATAATTTTAGCAGGAAATTCCTTAAACTCATTTTAAGAAATTCTAAATTATTCAATGCAAAATTCCAAGGATTAAGAGTTAAATTCTTAATAATTCTTTTTTTTTTTTTTTTTTTTTTTTTTTTTGAGACAAAGTCTTGCCCAGTCGCCCAGGCTGGAGTGCAATGGTGCGATCTCAACTTACTGCAACCTCCACCTCCCGAGTTCAAAGGATTTCTCCTGCCTCAGCCTCCCGAGTAGCTGGGGTTACAGGCACCCGACACCATGCCCAGCTAATTTTTGTATTTTTCGTAGAGACAGGGTTTCACCATATTGGTCAGGCTGGTCTCAAACTCCTGACCTCGTGATCCACCTGCCTCGGCCTCCAAAAGTGCTGGGATTCCAGGTGTGAGCCGCCGTGCCCGGCCCACATTCTTTATAATTCTTAAGTGTGGGTGAAAGGTAGAAGGGTGACAGCATATTCTGGTCCCTACACAAGAAATGGATTTATAATCTTTTCATGTAATGAAATTAACAGAAAATCAAACTTATTCAAGTAAAGCAATGTAAAGCAATGGCTTCACATTTTCTTTTCCTAGAGATTTAATTCAATTTTCCCCATATAATAATGGCAGAACATAAACACCTGTCTGAGGGCATTGAACTGTTTTTGTAAACTGTTTTGTAAATTTATCCCTTCATTATTCCTCACCTGGTCTACTGCAGAAATCTTGTAACTCATCTATTTGCTTCTAATCCCTTTCACTTCATTTTCCATATAATCAGCAGAGTTACTTCTCTAAGAAGCAAATCTGATGATGTCATTACCTTGCTAAATACCCTTTCCCTGGTCCAGATCATTTCCCGAATAAAATCCAAATTCCTCATCATAGCTTTCAAGGTTCTTCATTACCTAGTTCTTGCTAGCTATCACTTTTCCTCTTGCAAACTATGTTCCATGAACTCTGAATATTTTGCAGTTTGCCAAAGAGACATATGTTTCTTGACTTTGTATCATTATATACACTCAGAATGTCCTTCCCTTCTTTTTCTCCTCATGAGCCCTTATTTGTCCCTTAAGATACAGTCCAAGCATAAATTTCTCTGTAAAACACTTTTTTGGCATTCTCCACTCCATACTATAATCCATCCTAGGCCATATCTCAGTTAATCTCTTATGGTTATATTACAATTAAAAAATAAACTTGGCTGGGTGTGGTGGCTCACACCTATAATCCCAGCACTTTGGGAGGCTGAGGCAGGTGGATCACGAGGTCAGGAGATCGAGACCATCCTGGCTAACACGATGAAACCCTGTCTCTACTAAAAATACAAAAAAATTAGCCGGGCGTGGTGGCGGGCGCCTGTAGTCACAGCTACTTGGGAGGCTGAGGCAGGAGAATGGCGTGAACCCAGGAGGCGGAGCTTGCAGTGAGCCGAGATCACGCCACCGCACTTCAGCCTGGGTGACATAGGAAGACTCCATCTCAAAAACAAAAAACAAACAAAAAAATAAATAAAAATAAACTTACTGAAGCCAAATTTATATAACATAAAATTTACTATTTTAAAGTGAATAATTCATCAGCATTTAGTACGTCCACAACGTTGTGCAACTACCACTGCTGTCTAATTCCAAATGGTTTTAACTTTATTTTACTTCTCAACAAAACTGCATCTTTGTGACCACAATACTACAAATAATGATAGGTGCTCAATAAATAAAGATGGAATCATGTATTCAACTGTGGAAAAGCACCGCATCAATTATTTTTCTCTTCTTTTTATTAGTTTTAGAAAAATAAAGAATTAAGTTACATGTTCTGGGTAGATATATCATGGAAAGAAAGGACAGAAGATATTTTCTATTCAACTTATATTAAGGAAATAGACATTCAGAAATAAAAGTTTTTAATTTGGCTTTTGCAACATTCATTCAACAAATATTTATTGAGAGTTTCCTATGTTTCATCAGGAACTGTTCTAAGAACTGGTGGATACATCCTTGAAGAAAACAGACAAAATCTTTGCTCAAAAGCTTATATTCCAGTAGGAGATGAGAGGCAGTAAACATAATAAATAAATTATGTAGCATTTTAGCAGGTGGCAAATGCTATAAAAAATATATTAGAGCCAGGTAATTAGGTCAGAAGTTCTGGATACAGATGTGGGGAGCAGTAGTGATTTAAAATAGGTTAGTCAGGGTTGGCCTTACTAAGTATGTGGTATGTAAGCAAACAGATGAAGGAGGTAAGAAAATGAGCCATGTAAATATAAGAGGGAAGAATGTTCCATGCGAAGAAAAAGCCAAGACCACGGCCTTAGGGAGGAACATGCCTGATGTACTCATGAAATAACGATGAAGACAGTATGTCTGGAAAGTAGCTCGTTGGGGAAGCTTTTGGCCTTTGAAACTTGGAAGGATGGAGTTGTCATTAATGGAGATAACTTACCTATGGTAAGTCATGAAGTGAAGATTAGGGCTGAAGTGTGGGGCATGTTGAAAATGACTCTTACATATCCAAGTGGAGATGTGTAATGCACAGATGGATATATGAGTCTAGAGAAGAGAGATGGCCTGGTGCAGTGGCTCATGCCTGTAATCCCAGCACTTTGGGAGGCTGAGGTGGGAGGATCACTTGAGCCCAAGAGTTACAGACCAGTTTGGGCAACATAGTGAGACTCCATCTTTTGAAGAGAGAGAGAACAGTGATATGTAGTTTTAAGATATAAAATAAGGAATCATCAGCATTAGAGGACATTTATAGTCTCAAGACTATAAATGAGATGAGATCCCTAAGGAAATAAGGTCCCATGGCGCTTCCATGTTAAGATTTGAAGAGAAGAAGAGAAATCTGTAAAGATGACTCAAAAGAAACTTCCAGAGAGGCAGGAAAGAAAAAGAACACAGTGTCATGGAAGCCAAATAGGAAAAGTGACCTTAGGAGAAGAAATGAGTGATCAACTCTACTAAATGCCATTAACAGATTAAGATGAGAACTGAGAACTGACCACTGAATTTAACAATGGGAAGGTCACTAGTGAGCTTAACAAGCACAATTCTGGCAGTGATGTGGGTAAGAGTCTGGCTGAAATAGATTTAAAGGAGAACAGGAATTAAAGACAATGAGCATAGAAGTTTTGAGAATTTTTGTTATAAAGGAGAGAAGAGAAAGGGGTGGTATCTGGAGGTACAAGTGAGGTTAATACAGGCTTTATTTTTTTCAGATGAGAAAAAAAGCTGGGCTCAGTGGCTCACACCTGTAATCCCAGCACTTTGGGAGGCCAAGGCGGGTGGATCACCTGAGGTCAGGAGTTCGAGTCCAGCCTGGCCAACATGGTGAAACCCCATCTCTAGATGGGGTTTGTGCATGGTGCATGCCTGTAATTCCAGCTGGGCGTGGTGGTGCATGCCTGTAATTCCAGCTACTCAGGAGGCTAAGGCAGGAGAATCGCTTGAACCCAGGAGGCGGAGATTGCAGTGAGCTGAGATTGCACCATTGCACTCCAGCCTGGGCGACAGAGTGAAAGTCTGTCTCAAAAAAAAAAAAAAAAAAAGAGAGAGAGAAAGAATACCATGCTGATGGGAATGATCTGATAGAAAGCAAAAAACTAAAATGTTTTTCAAAAATGGTAGGGGAGAATTGCTAGTGATATATCCTTGAACAGGCAAGAAATAATGGAATGAACACAAGCAGAAGGGCTGACCACAGTGGACAGCTCAATCAAAGTTTAAAAAGTAAAATCAGGGTAAAAGGAAACAGTTGCTGTTAGGCAGATACAGTAATGGAGTGTGCAGGAGTTCTCTTGTGAATTTTCCAATTTTCTCAGTGAAGTAATAAGCAAAGTAATCAGCTCTAGGTGGGAATAATAA
This sequence comes from Pan troglodytes, assembly GCF_028858775.2. Taxonomy (NCBI): domain Eukaryota; kingdom Metazoa; phylum Chordata; class Mammalia; order Primates; family Hominidae; genus Pan; species Pan troglodytes. The sequence goes on from NC_072398.2 coordinate 70,805,204, forward strand.
AGAGATTGGCAGTTTGAGGAAACAGGAGAAGGTATGAAAAACATCTTCTTAGAAATTATTCTGGACTGTGTTACTCAAAGTGTAGTTCAAGCTCCTGTGCTATCTGCAAATTGTGACTAGTCCACAATAAACAAAATAGTACAGAAACCGAGAAGCAGCATGCTTGGTGTGATCAGTGGGTTTGTACAGCCTAGTTTCCATGAATATATACAATTTTTATCCTTCTATTCCTTCTTTTCCTATGTTATGATTATGCTGAACATACTTAACTGAATTGTGATTTAATGTCTGTTAAACCCAATAAAAATTTGGTCTTATATATTTTTTAAATTTTTAATTATTATTTCAAAAGGTTTTTGGGGGAATGGGTGGTGTTTGGTTACATGGATAAGTTTTTTAGTGGTGATTTCTGAGATTTTGGTTCACTCATTACCTGAGCAGTGTGCATGGTACCCAATATGCAGTCTTTTATCCCTCACTTCTCTCCCACCCTTTCCCCTGAGTCCCCAAGGTCCATTGTTATCATTCTTATTCCTTTGCATCCTCATAGCTCAGCTCCCACTTATGAGTGAGGACATACTCCATTCCTGAGTTACTTCATAGAATAATGGTCTCCAGTTTCTTCCAGTTTGCTTCAAATGCTATTATTTCATTCCTTTTTATGGCTGAGTAGTATCCCACAGTATATACATACACCATGTTTTCTTTATCCACCCCTTGATTGATGGGCATTTGGGCTGGTTCCGTATTTTTGCAATTGCGAATTGTGCTGCTGTAAACATGTGTGCTGTAAACATGTATATCCTTGTTATATAACGACTTATTTTCCTCTGGGTAGATAGCCAGGAGTAGGATTATATTTTCACTTTTTTTTTTTCATTTTTTTCTTAACAATCCACTTTATTGTATTTTATTGATCACAACAAGGTGGGTGGAGAGGAAACTGCTACTTTACCACAGATAGAATGTGAAGCACTAGTCCAGGAGAGTGGGACAGTAACTGAAGTGGGAAAAAGTTTTGTGATTGCCAAGCAGCATTATGGGCTGATATGAGGTTTGCAGCCATTTGTTTAACACCAGGCAGCATGGTATGTGTAATTTTCTCCAGATACATTAAGCTGCATAGATACTGGGCAGACTAGATAAAGAGTAGGATTCACTTCAGCTATCCCTTTGCCAAGTGTGTATGATGAAGCAAGGGAAGGGCAAGGAAACAGTATGCAAAGGGGTGATGAGAATGACTGACCATGGAACTCAGGGGAGAGAGAGGACATCAGAGGCTTTATAAAAGCCAGAAAAGGTGACAGGATCAATGGGTCCTAGGTCTCAGAAGGGTTGAAGGATTGCTGAAATAAGAAATGAGCTAGAAAGATAGAAGGTATTAGTCAAAGAGTAATATGCACACAATTGTGAATATGAAGGAGTTGTAGCAATAAGGTGGGATCCTTAGAGAGGAAAAAGTTCAAGGAACTGACAGCTAGTGTGTTACAAAAGAAAAATCTCTCTATGGATATCAGAATCATAAAAAATTAAAACTGGAGTAGTCTTGGAGATAATAATGGCCCAGGGGATAGAATCAACAAAAAACGACGAGGAAGGTTAGAAGATGACTACAGGCCAGGCATGGTGGCCCACGCCTATAATCCCAGCACTTTGGGAGGCTGAGGCGGGTGGATCACCTGAGGTCAGGAGTTCGAGACCAGCCTGGCCAACATTGTGAAACCACATCTCTACTAAAAATACAAAAAATTAGCTGGGCATGGTGACAGATGCCTGTAATCCCAGCTACTCGGGAGGCTGAGGCAGGAGAATCACTTGAACTCAGGAGGTGGAGGTTGCAGTGAGCCGAGATGGCACCATTGCACTCCAGCTTGAGAAACAAGAGAGAGACTCCGTCTCAAAAAAAAAAAAAAAAAAAAAAAAGAAGATAACTATAATGTGAGACTCAAAGTTTGGACATTTTAGGGAAAACAGGGGAGAATAGACAGCAGCCATGAAAGAGGAAGACACCTATCACAGACATTATGGTATGAGGAAAAACAGCCATCCACTGACAAAACTTTATGGAAGATAGTGTCCTCAGGGAAGATCTCAGTTCTTGTAAGATTAAGAAGTTAAGGGACCCCTTCAGAGAAAAGGTGGAAGAAACAGCTGGTTTTGCTGATGATGAACCTGGAATTGCAGTGGACACAGTGAAAGGGTTTCAAGAGGCGGGGAAGGACAAGTGGAAGACAGTGTCAGAAAAGAGAATACACAGAGCCATAGGGAGAGTACATACAGCGTGGTGGATGAGGGTTACCCAGGTGTTTAGGGTTACTCATGATGACTGGTATAAAAAGGGATAAAGGACATAAGATGTTGTTTTAGAAAATTATTTATCATGGACAGTTATATTATGAGACAAAAGGTGGCCCAAGCGCAGGTAACTCAATTGACTAATTTGCACCTTGGTTCTGGAAAAGGCATGCTTCTTGACTTTCTGCTATCTATACTTAAAGCTATTTCATCTCTTACAGTACTAAATTGAATAAAATGTAGGTAAGGGCAAAAAGATGGCAAATGATTTGTTTATATTACTCCTTACTAATAGCTCTGAGAAAAGACTGCTGACAGTACATTTGGTTAAAATGAAGATTTTGAATAGTTTGGATAATTAGAAATGTTCTATACTAATATTCACTTTACCAATTTTTATTATCTACTTAATATAAACACAGCAACATACACAACTTGTTCTAGAAAAGTCTGGCCTTTATTCAGTTATTTTAATAAAATTAAATTTAAGAATATTAAAATGCTGGAAAAGGGTTACAGGTAGGGAGATGATAACAAAAGTAAAAGATATTTTCAATGGCAAGAGAAAAAGAATGAGCAAGTTCTTCGTGGAGGCATATTAACAAGCCTCTTGAAAGTAGCAATGCCTATTAAAATACAAGAAGAAACTGGAATTGTTTTATTGGTATTATCTTTACCACATTAAAAAATGCTGAGAAAGAGAAGGGATAGGTAAGAGAAGGAACAGGGAAGGAAGGAGGAGCAAGAGAAGAGAAAGGGGAGGTAGGGATCCACAGAGGAGAATTAAGAAATGTGTTTCCTGTTCTTTGCTTCTTTTGAACTCACCTTTCTGGAAGGTGACTTACTGAATGGATATTCTACCTACATCTTTCTAGTTATTTATATAGTTTTGGCAATTAATCTTTCTCCTTCATTGAATCATATCTTCTCCTTCCCTTTCATTATTCCTCTTCTTTGTCAATATTATATCCACTTATTTTTTTATATGGTGGAAATTGGGAATTATGATGATTTTACAGAGTAGTTTTATCATACCAAATCAGAATATCAATTACCTGATTAATCACCAATAAGCAAATAAATGAGATGGCTGTGGAAGGATTTGTAAACTGTAACAGTTTGAGGAATAAAATAGTAATAGCATGTGATAAGTTTAAGAGTTTTTTAATTTAGAAGAACAGAAAGTACACCTAGAACTAGACGCCTGTCCTGGTTACATTCTGTCTACCTCGCCAGATCTATTCTACTCTCTGCCCTTCTTGACCTTGTTACATGTTTCAGGAAGCTGACCTCTACAGAATACATCAAAAAGCAATCTTTTTCTGCCTTCGAGTTAGATTTGGCCAGTAGGTGACACTGGCAAGAAATCAGAAGGCAGAAGAAAAGAGTTGGAGTGTTTATTCTGTCTTACTTCCTCCCTGCTGGCCATTTTTGTTTGGTATAGAGACTGTGTTCTTTTGTGCATAACCACAGCAACTGTCAAGCAGCTCTCTCATGCAGCTACAGTTCTCTAGGTTCCAGAAACATCGCTTTCTTCCCTTGCCTTGGAAGCCCAGGGTGATAACTGCTTTCTGCGACTGCTAGCTTGTGGGTGCTTCCTCATCCTTAGTTAGGTCCTTTATGCTGCCCACACATCTGCAAATAGTCCCTCCAATAAACCTCTTTCAATTAATCCAATGAATGACATTTGTTTTTGCTAGGAAGTACTGATGTAATTCCCAATGGCCCCTCGAGACCATTTTCAGGGCCAGGCCTATATAATCCAACCCCTTCCCATTCCAAACTCCTCAGTTTAACTCAGTATCTCTTCCATTGTTTCTTAGTGAAAATCCAGCCCTATCTTGTGAAACCCACTCCTTCATGAAGATAACATATTTTTATGACATTAGCAGCCTTTTAGACTTACCTATGTCTTCATCAAGCCTTTATTTTTATAATCCAACTTTTCAAAATGCAAACAAAAACTAGGTAATTTCAGGAATTTACTCAGAAAAGGAAACTAACTTTCCTGAATAATATCCATCTCACCTCCTTCTCCTTGTTGAGCAATACCAACTGGCTGTCTGTGAGGATGCAATACTTCCGCTCCCACGTTGTTGTCTCGGTGTAGGGTGACTGACCACAAGACAGACGGTGGGTGGGTGGTCCTTTCACATCTGCATGAGAAAAGGGAAAAACAAAAGTGACAAATCATTATCTTGCTTAGTAAACCAGTATTTCAAATGTAAAATTCTTCCAAATCAAATAAAGAGGTGAGCCTAAACACGAATCTCAATGGTAAATTTAAAGCTTCCTCTTAAGAAAATGAAAACTATTATATACAGAATAAGGAAAAAATAGCCCTACGACCTTCAGAGAAGAGGGCTGAAACACTCTGGGAAGAACTGTTAGTGCAAACTTTACATAGTAATTACCACTGTATATAAACTATAATAATGAGAGGTTGCTTCAGAGCTTAACCAGTATCGTTTAAAATACAGAAGCAGAGTGACTCAGACACCTTCCCTAGTCTTTAGGAGAAAGATGATGTTACATGTACACTTTGAGAACACTGTTAACCCAGAACTCTGAGAGTAAATTTATCAGCAGACTAGGCCTTCCAAATGGCTTTACACTCACAGGAATTGACAATGTTTAAACAACAGCGTCGTATTACCACTAGAGGCCGGCAAGATCTTAAAAACATGGAAAATAATTTTCTTAAGAAAATATCTAAATATATTACCATGATGTTTCTTAAAGGTGGAGGTACCCGATATTAAAGCAAAATGTCTCAGCAATTCCCAACTGTCTCATTTCCTTATAAAATACCAAGTGGTTACTAACATCTCTGTCATTTTCAATTTTTTTGATATAAAATGTTTACTCATTTGGGCTGCTGGAACTGGGCACATATTTTAATTTATAAGTACACATTAGATCCAGTAAATAAAGCTTTTATGACAGTTTGATATATATTAAAAGTTCTTCAGGCATGAGGAACTAATTCTTCTCAAGAATATACTATAGAGACTACTTAACATGCATTATCATTACTTAGTTATTATGCTAAAGTAAAAGCTCAAATTGAAAAGATTAGAAAACCAACACCCATGAGGGCAGGGGAGTTGTAAATCATAAAAAAGCACATTATATCTATTATACGAGTATTTTTCATTATCACTGCTTTCTGTAGAATTTTTGTCTTTTGTCACAGGATGATAGGTATATTACTGGCACTGGCTTGACTTCAAGGAAAGGCAAATAATTTCCTAGGTGTCTTATATTATAATTAACCAAATATGCATAATTATAGCTGGAGTTCTGTAGAACGTTAGCAACAAGTCAGTTGCTATATGTCTCTCTTCATAGAACTATGTAGGTCTCTGTTTATAAATCCCTTTATGTGTTCAATATTGTCTTCATTGTTTCTTCTGGTTTAACTTCCTGTCCTCTCTAAGGCTATCTAAACTGCGCTGCATGTTTGGGGGTTTATCAACTCCCCCCAAAGATAATTCAAGGTCCAAGAACCAACAGTGTTATTAGGGCTTGGTTAGACATGTTACTAATTCTTAGAAGTTCACTGTTTTGTCTTTTCTTCCCTTATTTTCTGTTTGTATCTCCTCCGCACTATGCACAGCATTACATGCTACATCTGTAGCATCTCCAATCTACACCAACCCCCTCTCCCCTACCCTCAACCCTCCCCTTGTAGTCTAAGCATCTTAAATTATTTTATGTTAGAACTGCATCTTCAGTTCTTCCAAAGTTTTCTTTTGACTTCAAAATCTCAAAATTATCACAAAAAAGCTCTAATGAAACTGACTCTTAATCCTTTTGTATATATAGGATATTCTTGCCTACATTTAAAAGCCATGTTAAAACCAATTTTCTTCACATGATTTGGACAAAAATATGGGTTACAATTTTACCACACGTAGGCCTATTTTTAGAGTCAAATACCAAGACGACTTCAACAGAAAGAGATGCATCTACTTTATGTAGAAATATGAATAGTTTTGTGGTCTAAACAATTAGAAACTTTGACAAAATTAGACAATTTATGGTCATTCAAATAACTAGCTTTATTATATAAGTTAGCCATGGGAGACCTAAACTGCGTACTGTAAGCTTTACTGTAAATTAACTTTAGCAAGAAAACACTGATAAACCCTGTCCATAAAAATTTTAATACAGGATATTGATTAATAGCACAACCCAGGTTTCCTGACAAAATATAAATCTGTATCAACACTGAATTTAAGAAAATCTAAATTCTCCTTTCTGTGAGATCCTAATAAATTCTCTTAAAGCCTCACTGTCTAATATTCTCCCTTTGTCCAACCTAATCCTTTTCCTAATTTCTTCATGGTATTGTGAAAACAAGACAATGTCTCAAAAAAACATTCTGGAACCCTGAACCATCCCCCTCTAGTGCTAAAGATAAGAAGAAATAGAGAACAATGAAATAGGGAGCAATGCTTCTATATTAAAAAAAAAATTATGTCTGTCTAAACAGAGGGATTTATTAGCCATCCTATAGATTTTACAGCTTCTTTTTCTAATGCCCATTTTTGGTCATTTTATAAGAATGTATACCAAGGGGGGAAAAAAAACAAGAAAAAAAGTGATAGTTTCTGTTCTTTTTAGCACTTCTCTATTATCTAAAAGGCATTTTAAGTAATAAAATTATATTTTTTAAAATAACCTATATTTAACTTATATAGGTTATGTTATATCATGTTCTCATTTCCAGGGCTAAATGAAGGTTTAAAAGCAAGTAAGCAAGGCCTGTATACTGAGACTATACGCGTTACCAGGACAAGCTCAGATTTTTGTCCCATTTCACCTTGCCAATCCTATCTTATTTTTTGCTCTAGTGACTTACTTTTAATTTCTGACTTCCAATTATTTTTAGTATCTAAAATTCACTAGAGAAAAGAATAACTAACTTAGAATCACACAGAAGAATCTTAATAGCAAAACTGAAAACAATTTTGGATTTGCTCTGTCCATTCCTATGAGGATACTAAGGACAATGAATGCTGGCCTCATTACAAAAATTAAATAATTTTAGAAACATTAAAAATAATCAAAGGTAAGTCAATGGATCTCTTTGTAAATACTTCTTTAAAACTGTATTATTCTGTAGACCAGCAGTTCTCCAGTTTCTTGATTGCAGGACTCCTTTAGGCTTTAAAATTACTGAGGACTTCAGTATATGGGTTATATCAATATGGGTTTATATGGGTTATATCAATATTTACCATGTTAGAAATTAAAACTGAGAAATTTAAAAAATATGAATTCATTTAACAATAACACTCCTATTGCATGTTAACATAGGTAACACATTTTTAATGAAATGTAACTGTTTTCAAAAAAAATTAAAAGAGCGACTCATATTTTTGCAAATCTCTTTAAAGTCTGGCTGAAGAGAAGACAGCAAGGTTTTTATATCTGTTTCTACATTCAATCTATTGCTTTGTGTTCTTCTGGTTGATATACACAAAGAAAATCTGGACTCACAAATATGTAGTTGGAAAAGGAAAGAGTGTTTTAATAATATTTTCAAATAACTATGAATATTCTTCGTTAATACTATACCAAACCTGACAAGCAGTTGCTTTTCAAAAGTTAGTGTACAATGTGTAATCTGAAACCAAATCAATGAACTTTTCGTATTCTGTTACATCAAAAACCACTGGTCCACCTTGTCCTTTGAGTGCATCTTTCACCCCATGTATGTGAGTTTATAAACATCATGCACCGATCACTTAAAAAATATTGGTTCATTCAGATTTGCAGATATTCCAAATATTGACAGCTTTCATTATATAATATCAAAAAAGTCACATTCATCAATCTTCAGAAAAGTTTTGATCTCATCAGAAAAGACTTCAAGTACTACTGGGAAGCTGCCAAGCTCAAAGTTGCAGATGCAAATTTTCTAACATTCTAGTTTTTGCTTTTAGTCTTAAATTTTATCATTAGCAATAAATACTCTTGTTTCCCTGAAGTGATAAGTTTATGTCTTCCTTTTTTCAGAAAATGTCTGCCATATAACCAAGACTGAATAACCATAATTAGTCTTATAGTTCTACTATAAAAAATAGTTTTAAACTATCAGATCGGGGGGGTCCTGGAGATCTAGCATTCCACAGACCACAGGCTAAAAACCACTGCTTAGACAACAGAAAGTCAATGAGGTATTCTAAGAAAATCTGGCAATACTAGTTTGTAACAAGATGAAGAAAGTGGGGGAAAGACCAGAGGCCTTAACAATGTATGGGAGACTGATGTAATGGCCTGGTTTAGGGATGGTCAGGGTCTGAAACAGATCAGTTATAGTGAAAATGGTAACAAACAGACCATGTGAGCCAGATTTTGAAATAGGAATCAACAGGACAGGTAACTTTCTAGTTGTTTGTGGTGGATGAATAACACAAAAGAGATGAGAGAATAAAAGAGTCACTAATAAAAATACAAATTGATAAAAGTTAATAAAGCAGGTTATGTAACTATAATATATAACAGGAAGTCCAATATAGATGGTTTTCAAAAAAGGAAGAAAGATAACCTAAATGGGAAGCTTATTTGAAGTATTCAATGCAATCTATTATTTCCAAATAATTTCAAAACAGCATTCAAAATACTAAGTCATTTGGCCTGCCACTAAGTCTAAAAAGCAAACTTTGGGCTCCTTCGAATGCTAATATAAATTCAGTAACTGCAAATGCTAATATAAATTTAGAAACTACTTGGCAAGGAAACAACAACAATAACAATAGATCTCTCATGTGTTAACCCTTCCTTGTAATGGGAGAAAGGAGCATCATAGCGTGATATATTACTTGACAAAAATGACAAACTGAATGATATGATAGAGCTGGAAATTTCAGTATAGGAACACACACACAGACACACTCCAACTTTTTTCTTAGAGGATAAGCAACTTATCTCTTCCATACTTAGGAAAAGTGCCTCAAAAATTTTATAGCAGGAGAGTAATTAAAGGGATCTGATAGAAAGCAGAAATAGGGATAAGGGAGAAAGGACAATAAGTCTATGGCCTAAAATATGAAGAATGTGTAAGAAAAAATTGCTGTGAGAAATTTTATTTTTGTGTCTTACAGCTCCTTAGAAGTTCATCTGAGTTGCTTTTGAATCACATCATTTACTAGTCTCATGTTTTTAAAAATTCTGACATGATATGTTAAATGCAATTGGTAAAATCATGAACCTATTGGGAGGAGAAAGAAGAAACTGGTCAGGCAGGCAGCTAGGTGGGGCCTCGGTTGAATCCTTTCAAACAAAAGCCTAATTTTTCAGGCTATAGGCACAAATAAGGGAACTTAGGGAAGCTTGCCTAAGACATGCTCACAGCCACACAGATAAGACAGGTTACAGAGATGACTTGCCCAGACATGGCCACAATGGAAAATTCCATCCCCTAACACATGTGCAGTAAGGGGAACAAAGCATTATGGAGTAACTCAAGCTAAGGGCCCACATGTACACTAGCAGGACGGGGTGGAGGTACCAGAAATTCACACCTTATGTAAATGAGACGCCCAGCCCTCATCAGTTTCTTATAAAAGCCTTTGCATTGAACTGTAAAAATGGCAACCTCTTCTGGGCCCCCTCTCTGCGGCAGACAGCTTTCATTCTTTTGCTTATTAAACTTTTGCTCCAACCTCACCCTTTGTGACCATGCTCCTTAATTCTCTTGGTCATGAGACAAACAACTCTGGGTGATGTCTCACAATAACAGACACTACACTGTGTTGCATTGGTGAGACTGTAACACTATTAATATTTACTGCCTTCCAGAGAAAGCTTTATAAAGGGATTCTATAGAGAGAATCTTCCCAGTTAATACAAACTCTAATGTTTCATTCAGCCTCAGGGGCCTTTCATCTATCTTAGTGCCAACCTAAAAAAAGAAATAACAACAGCATAGTTTTGGGAAATCTATCTAAATAGGGAAGGTCTTAATACACTAAAAGAGAAACACATTCCCAACAGATAATTGGTGTAAACTGCAGAAGTCTGAACTGTTGTGGAAGGATAGATCTGTATTTTTCTGTATCTATACGTACGTTTTCATTTCCACACCACAGCTAACCTGGCTTAGAAATGGCAAATTCTTCGCAACTCTGAAATTTCAATGACCAGATTTGTTTTGGCTTTGAACCCAAAGTCAAAAAGCATTACTTCATAAAAGCTAAGAATTAAAGTGATCACTTTATTACAGAAGCAAAAACATCTGGCCAGGAATGGTGGCTCACACCTATAATCCCAGCACTTTGGGAGGCCAAGGTGGGTGGATCACTTGAACTCAGAAGTTTGAGGCTAGCCTGGTCAACACAGTGAGACCTCATCTCTACAAAAAATACAAAAATCAGCCAGGCATGGTGGTGCGTGCCTGTAGTCCCAGCTACTTGGGAAGCTGAGGTGGGAGGATTGCATTTTTTCTTTTCATCAACATGTTCACAACAGTTTTAACAGGCATTCATGTTTAATATCATATTAATAGGCCAATTAACAAGTTTTTGGTTTTTTTTTTTTTGAGAGGGAATCTCACTCTGTCGCCCAGGCTGGAGTGCAGTGGCGTGATCTCAGCTCACGGCAAGCTCTGCCTCGCAGGTTCACGCCATTCTCCTGCCTCAGCCTCCCGAGTAGCTGGGACTACAGGCGACCGCCACCACACCTGGCTAATTTTTTGTATTTTTAGTAGAGATGGGGTTTTACCGTGTTAGCCAGAATGATCTAAATCTCCTGACCCTGTGATCCGCCAGCCTCAGCCTCCCAAAGTGCTGGGATTACAGGCATGAGCCACCGTGCCCGGCCAACAAGCTATTTTTTAAAAGGCAGTTCTTTATTTTTTTAATAAACAATAAAATCCTTGCCCCTGACATGCAGATTTAAAAATATGGCATACACATGGCTATCTTCTATAGACAATTTCTGATATAATAGAAGAAATAATGTTAGAGTTGTTACGTGGAGATGATTCTTAACAATGTCAATAACTGTAACAGGCTGGGCACAGTGGCTCATGCCTGTAACCCCAGCAGTTTGGGAGGCTAAGGCAGGAGGATCACTTGAGCCCAGGAAGTCAAGGCTGCAGTGGGCCATGATCACACCACTGTACTCTGCCTGGGCAACAGAATGACACCTTGTCTCAAAAAAAAAAAACAAAAAATTGTAATGTGGTTGAGGAGTAGTCCACAATATACTGCAGATTTATGCTCAAATTATTTTATAAATGTATTAATGTTGTCTGCTTAAGACCTAGTGTAGTTCCCATCAACTAAGTCACTCTCTTTCATTCTTAAAGTACAAAAGGAAAGGAAAATCCAGTCAGGTCACTTAAAGTAAAGTTTAATTTTACTTATTTTATCCCTTCATTACCTTCCCACCCTCTATATTCTGTCAAAATATCAGAAAATAACATTTCCAGAACAACAAACAAAAATTTTCTTAGACTGATAATCACCCAACACACAGTACCTGTGAACTTTGCTTTGTCCTGACACACAATGAACATTTGGGCTGGCAAATTATATTATAGTTCATACAAATAAATGGCCTCAGTGGATTTAAATATGGCCACCCTCGTACCTTGATGAGTAATATGGATACTAAGTAATCATTCAATATGTTTAAGATATAGTCATTAGGTCAGAAATGGTTGCCTTCATGGAAATACAAGTCTTAATCCTTACATTACCATAAATTTACTATGAGACCACAACTATTTGCCGAAATAAATTTATATTGTGTCTTTTAACCTTAGCTAACCACTTTAGTTTCCTTGTCAACTACAGAGGCTTAATTTCCGACCTACTTGATCACTGGTGTCTAGTTAGTAAATCCACTATGCTCATTATCACCCTTGTTAAGAGAAGGAGAGAGCAGGAAAGAGATAACATGTGATACTTCTCTCTGGTGAGTAATTTCCTTTAGTCTAACATTTGCAGAGTTCTGCTGCTGCTTCCCTCTCAGTCTCAGCTGCACCACAGTTCAGCATGAATGTTCTAACTCTGCTCTATCACAGGTCAGAGTGAGTTACCTGGTAAAAAAGTAATAAATTCCTTGAAGGCATGACTTATTTATGGCAGACAACTTGATATTTGATAAAGGTAACACTTCTCTATAGAAGAGCTCATTTTAGTTTGGTGCCATTACTTATTTTAAGAAGATGGTAAGGATGGGGAACAATTCCTATGATAGTTCTACCTTGCTTCTCCCTTCCACATCACTACAACAGTTTGCACTGTCCCGATCACATGTGCCGTGAAATGCAAACAAAGCAGATCATATAGTTTTCTTCCACTTCTTAAATATGCACTTGAAGAAATAAGTCCTGCTGGGATATCAGGGCATGCCTCTATAGTCCCAGCTACTTGGGAGCTGAGATCACTTGAGCTCAGAAAATCAAAGCTGTAGGGTGCATGACTATGCTCTCAATAGCCACTGCATTCAAACCGGGGCAACACAGCACAACCCAGTCTCTTAAAAGAGGTAAGTCCCTTAATTTCCACATTAAGCCAAGTCTGCTTAAGCAACTATGTGGCCTAGTTAACTGAATGGAGTCTTATGAATGGTGCCAGCAGTAAGATGAGAAATGGCAGTCCATCACAGCCTGTTCTTCAATCCCAATAGATCAGTCATAATCTACAGTTCATACTAAACCTCTTAAACAGAAAAATATAAAATATTCAAAATAAAATAAGTCACTTATATACTAATCCTTTGAAGGAAATAAAAGCCTATCTACAATTTTTTCTTAAATAAATATTGTGCTAATTTAAGAAAAGTGTAGCCAAGCACGGTGGCTCATGCCTGTAATCCTAGCACTTTGGGAGGCAGCAGCAGGAGGATCCTTTGAGCTCCAGAGTTCAAGACCAGCCTGGGCAACAAAGTGGGACCCCTGGCTCTACAAAAAGAGTACAAAAATCAGCCAGGTGTGGTGGCTTGCACCTTTAGTCCCAACTACTCAGGAGGCTGTGGCAGGAGGATTGCTTGAGCCTGGGAGGTCGATGCTGTGGTGAGCTGTGATTTGTGTTACTGTATTCCAGCCTGGGTGACAGAGCAAGACCCTGTCTCAAAAAGAAAAGAAAGAGAAAAGCATAAGAAAAACTAGCATGGCACTTAAAATATGACCATAGTATTATATTACTAAGCGATAAAAACTCAAGATCATTTTCATGTCTCGTTTCTGTTACCGACAGAAAAATGAACTACATTAAGACTTAATCTCAATCAGCATTTAATGCACATTCCTTTTGTTATATTTAGTATCTCTCCCTATATTAATATATCCTCATGCTTGCCTCTTTTTGAATTGGATCGCATCACTTTCCTTTAGGGGCAGCTGGTGTGGGAAAAGAATTAGAGCTTTTCAAGGAATGTGATTCTTTGTGGAGAGGGTGAAAAAGAGTGAACTCAGACACTAATTTCACTATTGAGAAATTAGTGTCTGATTTTTTAGCAATTGGTTACACAGCCAATGCTGTGATATCACCTCTCTACCTAAGAAAGCAGAAGAAGGCAGGCTACATTAGAAATAAAAGTTGTCAAGAGTATGGCAGCATTAAAAATCTTTAATAGCTCTACCTCTATTTATAGCATCAAGTGCAATAGAATCCAGAGCTACATATGCATCTTTTCTGAATTGAGACCCATTTGAATCACAAATCGCTGAGCTTACAGTGAAAACTATCAAGGTGATAATATAAGCATCTCTAAAGAATGTTATCCGTCACTCACTAGGAATTAGATAACCCAATTCGATGAGCACAACTTAGCTGACTCATATCAGCAGTGAAAAACCTTTCTTTTTATGAAAAACCACTAACCTCAAGTGAGTGGTAGGAAACAAACACCTACAATACAAGGCTATAAAGCAGTAAGAAGCAGCATTTAGTTTTTCTCTTTAATACGGCCAACACAAATAGAAAAACATCCCTCTTATCCAAATCTAATCCATTCCTGAAAATGCATTGGATGGCAAATTTTCATGTAACAGGAGCCTATATTCCCTGATTTTTTAAATGGAAAAAGAAAATTTAGTTCAAACCCAACTAAAACTCCAAATTAATTTCCCCAAATATTAAGTATTCTTAAACCCCTATATGTAATCCATCAGAAAGTTCTAAATTAAAAATGCCAATACAAAATTGTTTAATATTTGGTGAACCTGTTAGTGGGTATGTTTATACATAGTATATACATCAGACACAAGTTACATTCCCTTCGACACTACAAACCTGTACTGTAAGGTAAATAAACAATAATTTGTTAAAGATATATAATGAATGCAAATAAGGCAATAAAATTAAACAAATTACAAGGCTTTCTAAAACTAACACCATTATCATAATTTTCTTTATAAAAGTCATACACACAGTACAAGAGGGCATATGCACGGCCAAGTTTATGGTTTTTGCCTCATTAGCCTTTATCACATATCTTTTCTTCAAAGTAAGAATTTTTCTAATTTCCTAGGCAAACCTACTTTTTGCAGCCTTTTCCATTATCTTAGAAGATATTAAGATTGCATAAAACCCTTAACATAATCATGAAATACAATCCTATTGGGAACATAGCTGATACAGGACAATAAGTCTATATTCTCCAACCACATTTGTGTGGCACTTATGTTTTTGGCCACAATACACGTGCAGGGTTCTTTTAGTAATATTTTAATCTGGATAGTCAATTTAAGGTTAAAAAAATTCCAAGTCATTACAGCAAATATTTGGATTTTTTTTTTTTTAAGGTGGAATCTCATTCTGTCACCCAGGCTGCAGTGCAATGGTGCGATCTCAGCTCACTCACTGCAACCTCTGCCTCCTGGGTTCAAGTGATTCTCCTGCCTCAGCCTCCTGAGTAGCTGGGACTACAGGCATGTGCCAGCACACCCAGCTGATTTTTGTATTTTTAGTAGAGACAGGGTTTAACCATGTTGGCCAGGCTGGTCTCAAACTCTTGACCTCAAGTGATCCACCTGTCTTGGTCTCCCAAAGTGCTAGGATTACAGGCTAAGCAACCGTGCCTGGCCAAATAGTTGGATTTTAATTGAGAAAAGAAAATATAGTTCAAGCCCATCTTGAACTAAAGTGAGAGTTCAAATACCAAGGAATATATTCATATTACAGAGAATAAAAAGAATGAACATAAGGAAGAAATGATTTATGAGTATCAAGTAGGAAAATAAAAATGAAAGCCAACTGGAAAAGAAATGAATAGAAAGGGAAAGGGGGGGTCCTTTAATGTAGAGTTAAAAGGTATCTTAGAGATCAATAAATCACACTTAATTCATAAATAAAATAAGGCTGAGAATTATATAATTATTTGCTCAAAGTGACACACCTAGCATAGCTATCTTAGAATTCAGTTATTCTGATGTATAGTCCGGGATTTTTTTCTAGCATATCAATAAAGCTTCTCCTTTATTTTTAAGTTCAATGAGTATTTGTTTATTGTAAGTAAAGCACTGTACTCAAGCCTCGAGATATAACAATGAATAAGACGGATCTAGTGACTGGACTTGTGGAACATCAACTTAATGGGGTCAAATACTGTACAATCAGTATATAACTAATTTAAAATAATTCTGATAAACACTACAAAAAAGCAGTATAGGGTGCTGTGAGAACATTCAACAAGCAATAGACTTAGGCTTGGGCATTATTACAGCTGGAAGAATGGTAGGTGGTGAAGGGAAATGTATTAGCATTTCAGACAAACGAACCACAGATGTAAAAGCCCTTGAGGAAGACGGTGGTCCTACTTCAACAATCTGAAAGCGGGGGGCCCTATGGCTGAAGCAGTTTTGGAGAGCAAGGAAGTAGTGCAGAGATAGGAGGCTAGTGAAAAGTTTGGGGCAAGATCATGCAAAGC
This sequence comes from Pan troglodytes, assembly GCF_028858775.2. Lineage (NCBI taxonomy): Eukaryota > Metazoa > Chordata > Mammalia > Primates > Hominidae > Pan > Pan troglodytes. The sequence goes on from NC_072398.2 coordinate 70,821,392, forward strand.
CCAATAAACCAGGTTAAGGAGGTTGATTTTTATCCTATGAATAATGGGAAGCATCTGAAGAATTTTAAACAGAGGAATGACACCGCTGATTTGCATTTTTGTCAAAAGGTGAACAGAGGTTTCATTTACTGAGATTAGGAATTCTGAAAGAAGAACAAGTTTGAGGAAGAAGCTGAGAAATTCAGTTTGGGTCACATCTAGTCAGATAAAGTCAAGCCAAATGCTAGATCCATCTGTCTAAGGCCAAGATCTCTAACTCTGGCCTACAAAAAAAAACTGGAATTGCTCCAAGAGCTCCATAATGCCTTATTCAAATTTCATTTTAAGAAATATATGGCAGCTACTAGGTTAAAACAGTAGATTGAACATATATAATTTCACTTCCTTTCAAAACCTCACTTAAACTACAGTAAAGATAAATTTATATACGGAGAGACAAAGACATGGACCCACAAAAGTAGTGAGAATGGAAATAAAGAAAAAGTAAATAAAAGTTTAAAAGCTGGAAGAAACATGTTCAAGTGGTAACTGACTTAGCAGGCCTGAGTAACAGAATCCTAGGTTAAGAATGAGAAAAGCTAAGAACCAACCTAATTTAAACCACAGAATCCTTGAAAGGTTCAGGGATAGGCCAGTACTAGGTAGCTCTCAATGGAGAAGAGAGGTAGTATAAAATCTGTTTAAGAGGCAGAGTACCAAGATCCTCTCGCCCATTATATAGATAAATGTCCCTTCCCAACCCAGGTAAAAGAATGGAGGTTTGCTCTCCTGGGAGGGTAAAATAAATGGTGGACAAAAGAGTAATTGTCACAGTTGAGAAAAGGCTACTCTAAACATGTTAAGACATGAGCTTCCCCCAAAGGTCTCTTCAACTCCCATTTGACTCTCAAAATTAGACTTTTACATTCCAGACAGGCAATTTAGAAGAATACTCTGGGCATCAGACCATCCCAAGAGAAAAGAACTAAAGATACTAACAAAAGGGTTCCCCCGACAAACAGCAGGTCCAGGTCACCTTATAGTAAAGCCCTTAAAATGGGCAAGGTCCATCTTCACACTTAGATCCTCCAGTAAGCTTTCTCATCTCCCATTCTTAATCTGAAGCAGACCAACAAGAATTACCGGAACCAAAAGAAAGCTTCTAGCAGAAGAATATAGACATTAAAAAAAAAAGAGAGAGACACAGAAAAAGGCAACTTGAAGGAGACACAAACAATACAGGGAAAAAACAAAACACTGTTATCCTCAAAGAGACAGATACAAGAAAAAATGGCATCCAGGAAACAAAAATAAGATATTTTTTAATAAAAAGCAACACTTACAGAGCTAAAAAGATCTTTTGTATATTAAAAACATAATAGCAGAAATGAAAAAAATGCAGTAATATAATTAAAAGATAAAATTAAGAAAATAGATCAAAAAGACAAAAAGATGGAAAAGAAAAAGGTAAACTGAGAAACCAATCTAGGAGGGTCAAGATAAAAATAATAGGCAAGAAGAAACAGAAATGAGGAAATCATTTGTGAAATTTCTCAGTACTAAATGATGTGAGTTTCTAGATCGAAACCCGAGTGTTCAGCAAAATTGATAAAAACAGATGACCACCAAAACATATCAGTAAGAAAAAAAACAGTTATGTATAAAACATCAGGAATAAGAATAGATCTGGACTTCTCAAAAGCAACACAGGAATTTGGAAGACAATGGAGCAATGAGTTCAATATTCTGACAGAAAAGTATTTCTAACCTAGATTATTATTCACTTAGCCAAACTAACAACCAAGTGTGAGAATAAAAGGATTTTAGATAATCAAGTCCTCAAAAATTTTGCCTACCACGAACTGCTAATCAGGAAAAATACCCTACTGGAGTGTTACAGGAAAGGGTCCCGATCCAGACCCCCAAGAGAGGGTTCTTGGATCTCACGCAATAAAGAATTCAGGGCGAGTCCGCAGTGCAAAATGAAAGCAAGTTTATTAAGAAAGTAAAGGAATAAAAGAATGGCTACTCCATAGACAGAGCAGCCCCAAGGGCTGCTGGTTGCCCATTTTTATGGTTATTTCTTGATGATATGCTAAACCTGGGGTAGATTATTCATGCCTCCCCTTTGTGGACCATATAGGGTATGTTGTCATGGCATTTGTAAACTGTTATGGCGCTGGTGGGAGTGTAGAAGTGAGGACGACCAGAGGTCACTCTCGTCACCATTTTGGTTTTGGCAGGTTTTGGCCAGCTCCTTTACTGCAACCTATTTTATCGGGAAGGTCTTTATGACCTGTATTTTGTGCTGACCTCCTGTCTCATCCTGTGACTTAGAATGCCTTAACCATCTGGGAATGCAGCCTGGTAAGTTTCAGCCTCACTGTACCCAGTTCCTACTTAAGATAGAATTGCTCTGGTTCACACGTGTCTGACAAGAAGATGTCCTCCTTCAAAATGGGGGAATGTCTTAGTCTGCTCAGGCTGCCTTAACAAAATATTATAGACGGTGTGAGTTAAACAACACAAATTTATATTCACATAGTTCTGGAGGTTATGAAGTCCAAGATCAAGGTACTGGCCAATTTAGTTCCTGATGAGGGCTCTTTCTTGGCTTACAGATGGCCACCTTCTCACTGTGTCCTCACATGGGGAAGAGAGATCACTGGAGCCTCTCCCCTTCTTTATAAGGGCAACGGCCCTATTAAATTAAGGTCCCACCCTTATTACCTCATTTAATCTTTATCACTTTCCTCACAGGTCCTATGTCCAAATACAGCACACTCAGATAGAAGGCTTCAACATAAAATAACTTTGGGGAGACACACTCAGTTCATAATAGAAAGTAAACCAAGAAAACAAAAAGCATACAGTATTTAAAAAAACAGGTGCCCCAATACAGGAGAGAAGCAAGTAGTATCTCAACATGACAATGAATAAGAATAGGAGGTTGATAACTATCCACCAGTCCTGATTGCAGCAGTGGCGTGCTGAAGGCTGGCATGCTGAAGGCTGTCATACCATGCTTTTCTGCCTATGTGCCATCTTTAAAAACTATTGAAGGAAGCCAGGAGCCGTGGTACATGCCTGTCGTCCTAGCTACTCAGGAGGCTAAGGCAGGGGGGTCATTTGAGTCCAGGAGTTCAGGTTCAGCCTGGACAAAGGAGCAAGCAATACCCCTCCTCTCTCTCTTTTTTTTCTAAGAGACAGGGTCTTGCTTTGTTGCCCAGGCTGGAGTACAGTGGTGTGATCATAGCTCATTGTGACCTTTAACTCCTGGGCTCAAGCAATCCTCCCAAGTAGCCATGACGACAGACATGCACCACCACACCCAGCTAATTTTTTTTCTTTTTTTTTGAGATGGAGGCTCGCTCTGTCTCCAGGCTGGAGTGCAGTGGTGCAATCTCGGCTCACTGCAACCTCTGCCTCCCGGGTTCAAGCAATTCTCCTGCCTCAGCCTTCCAAGTAGCTGGGACTACAGGTTCTCACCACCATGCCCAACTAATTTTTGTATTTTTAGTAGAGATGGGGTTTCACCATGTTGGCCAGGATGGTCTCCATCTCTTGACTTCGTGATCCGCCCGCCTCGGCCTCCTAAAGTGCTGGGATTACAGGTGGGAGCCATTGCGCCCAGCTGCTAATTTTTAATTTGTTTATTTTATTTTGATAGGGTCTCACTCTATTGCCCATGCTGGTCTTAAATTCTGGCCTCAGGCAATTCTCCTGCCTCCGCTTTCCAAACTGCTAGGATTATGGGTGTGAACCACTATGCCTGGCCTAGACCTTGTCTCTTAAAAAAAAAAAAAACAAAAAAAAAACAAAAAAAAAAAAACTAACTACTGGAGGATATGCTTGAACAAAGCAAGGAAGTAAGTAAAAAAAGAGAGGAAGATCCACGCAACGAGGAATACAACCTATGAAAAAGGCAAAAGGAATTCCAAGAATGACAGCAAAAGAAACTCCTAAAATAATAGCTATTCAGGAAATAGGCCTAAAGGTAAGAATAGGAGGGCTCCATGAGGAATGTTTCCAAGAAAAAAGAAAAGAAAGCAAAATAACACTAGATCTGAGGCGGGCGATCATGAGGTCAGGAGATTGAGACCATCCTCTGGAGGCTGAGGCAGGGGAATAGCTTGAATTCAGGAGGTGGAGATTGCAGTGAGCCCTGCATTCCAGCTAGGCGACAGAGCAAGACTCCCTCTCAAAAAAAAAAAAAAAAAAAAAAAAAGACACTAGATCTGATACATTACCTGGTATTATCGACCTTGAGTAAAAATATAATGCAATATTACAGTAAGGTCTGAGAAGAATAAGTAATAAGAAAACTAAACAAACAGGAAAAAGGGGCAATTACAAACTTCAAAAAAAAAGGAAGGAAAAATAATAATGATATTCAACCATACTCAGCATGGCATAATAATACAAACATTGAATACTGATAAAAACAAACCAACCAATCACCAAAAACTATAGTGAGGAAGTTGGAATGGTTTTATGTGATAGCTAAATCCTCATCCGCCATAACAGGAAATCAGTAAAAAGGTCTAAAATGGATGAATAAAAAAGCAACAGTGTATGTATATTATTTGGAATTAAGAGAGATATGTAAATGCCGAAATAAAATGCTAGAAGAGTCTAAAGTTCTTTCTTCAGAAAAAGGGAACAGGGATGGAGAAAGTCAATGTAATCTGTTAAGAAAAGGATGGATAGACTGACAAAAATGTGGTAGGAGTTAAGAAATTATTTTAGGCAGATAGGAGAGGAAAAGGGGTCCTTGGAAAGTTTTTGTCTCTTTCGAAGCAGCTCCAGAAACATTTCTTGTCTAGCAGGAAAGCCCGGCTCTTAGAGCTGGGCTGGAAACCTTTGATATACAAATGCCAGCCATTAGAAACTGGGTCCGCCCAGCATGGCGATTCCTACCCTTGTTCTCTTGCCTTTGCCCCCACATGTGCCTGGCAACATGGCTGCCCCCCATTTCCCCAAGTGTATAGAACCTCATGGCACTCTGCATTTGCATATTAAAAGGTTAGGGTGGGAGGGCCAGTTTTTTCCACAGGATACATGAATGACATGCTTGATCAAACCAATCCCCTGAGCCCTATGCAAATAAGACACTGCCTCTTCCAGCCTCTTCATATACCTGGCTGGTTTCTGCCGCACTTGAGGTCTCCTCTCAGCTTTGGAGGCCCCCTCCCTCTGTCTCTGTACAGGGGAGCTTCTTCCTTCTTTCTTCTCTCTTCTTTCTTGCCTATTAAACTCTCCGCTACTTAAAACCACTCCACGTGTGTCCATGTCGTCTTATCGAATTTGGTGTGAGACAAGAGCCCTGGTGTTCCTCCACTCATTGGAGCCGTATCAAAATGAATAAGGCTGTCCAGTAAAACCAAGTGTAAATGGTATGAGAAAAAAGAAACAAGGGCAGACAAACCAGCTGAATACAGGCAAAAGACTTGAACACTCACTTCACAAAAAAGAATATCCAAATGTCCATTTAACATGTAAAAAGATGCTCAACTTCATTACTCATCAGGGAAATGCAAATTAAGGCCACAGTGAGATAGCACTACATACCCACCAGAATGGCTAAAATGAAAAAGATACTAAGTATTGTTGAGGAATTGAAGGATCTGAGGGTGAGAGTATAAATTGGTAAAATCACTTTTGAAAACTGTTGGACAATATTAACTAAAACTGAACGTATACATATCTAGCAATTCTACTCCTAGATATATACCCAACAGAAATGTGGACATGTTTTAGTCAAAAGACATGTATAAGAACATACATGCCAGCACTATTCAAAATTGCCAAAAGCTAGAAACAATCCAAAATAAAAACCAACAGTAAAATGGATAAATTTTGGTAATTCATAAAATGAAATACTATATACCAGGGAGAATGAAAGAACTATAACTATAGAAAACAATATGTTTGACTCTCACAAATATAATGTTGAGCAAAAAAAGATATAAAAGATGTGTAATTTTGTTTAAACATCAAAATTGGGTAAACCTAATCTATAGTATTAAAAGTCAGTTTAGTAGTTAGTCACTATTTGCAGGTGAAGTGTCTGGGACAGGACATAAGTGGGCTTTCTGCAATGGTAATAATGTTCTGTTTCTTGAGCAGGGTATAAATTACACAGATATGCCCCTTTATGCAAATTCATCAAGCCATACATCAAGCTATACAATTTATGTACTCTGTGTACATTATCCTTTCATAAAAAGTTTACTTGAAAAAGACTGGACAAATTACTCAACCTAATTGAACCTCAATCTCATCTATGAATAGGGACTATAAAAATACCTACTCTTTTAGGGAGTTTTTTGAGGTTCAAATGAGATAATGTATACTGAGTGCTTAACAAAGCACTTTGCACATACTAGGCATACAATAACGTTTTTCTATTATTAACTATTTGGGCATTGAAAAGGAGGGAAACTGTAATTCCAGCTATTTGGGAGGCTGAGGCAGGGGAACTGCTTGAACCCAGGAGGCGGAGGTTGCAGTGAGCCAAGATCGTGCCACTGCACACCAGCCTGAGCGACAGAGCAAGACTCTGTCTCAAAAAAAACCAAAAAACCAAAAACAACAAAAAAAGGAGGGAACCATGACTATATAGTTCCATTTGAACATTTGAACAAGGCCAAATGTGAGTTATATGAAAACACTAATTTAGTGGTATAGTCAGATAACTAGATTCAAATCTTCCATGTATTATAGATGATTTGGGGCAAGTGTGATATTCTGATATAATAAGAAATACATATTTGGTCTTTGTCCCCTGTTCCTAGCACAGAACTGCTAAAATCCTTAGAATTTCTAGAGTAATCAGTTGGAGAAGCATCTTTTGTTATTCATAGTAAGTCCCTTTCAAATTTACTTAAGTTTATACTAATGAGTTGACTCTTAGTGGCCCCCAAATGGGGGCTGGTTGCCAGAGGAACCAACCCTGTGATTAGAGGGTTGGAACTTTCAGATGTAACCTACACCCCCATGGAAGAAATGAGGCTGGAGATTGAGCTAATCACCAATGGCCAATGATTTAATCAATCATATCTATGTAATAGAGTTCCATTAAAACTCTCAACAGTGGGGTTCAGAGAGCTCCCAGGTTGGTGAATACATCCACATGCCAGGTTGCTGGTATACCCTAAAACTCCACAGGGACAGAAGTACCTGCCCTTAGAAATCTTCCAGACCTTGCCCTATATACTTCCTCATCTGGCTGTTCATTTGTGTCCTCTATGATATCCTTTTGGTAAACTGATAATAGTAAGTACTATATACTGTTTCCCTGAGTTCTGAGAGCCACTATAGCAAATTATCAAATCTGAGAGCGGGTTGTAAGAACCTCTGATTTTCTAAATTATACAAGGGGATAATATCACAGTTTTGTGCATGAGGGTTTAGAGAGAATTTTAGAAATCGATTAAAAGTAGAAGGCAATTCCAAACAAAGAATGTTTAAAACTGTATAAGTCTATCTTGGTTTCATGTATGCGTACGTGAATACATGAGTTATTTAAAATATGATGGTAAATAGTGAAAGAAACCTCTGAAAGAGTTGACAATGGATGCCTCTGTGGAGCAGAAACTAGCTGAGGCAACGGGTAGAGATAGGGAAAGTGAATGATCATTTTCATTTAAATCCTCGCAGAACTGACTTTTTAACTATGTATATCCACTGCTTTAACTTAAACAATCAGAAAAGAAATGCTGGTTACAAGGTATTTAATCTTTCCCTTATAAATATCTAAGCAGCACTTGAAATATTAGGTTCAAACTTAGACTTCTGCATAATTCTCTAAAATTTTTATTTCTCCCATAAGAAAAGTAAGAGTACCTAAATATACCTGAAGGAAGGTAATACTAACTCAGAGCACAATGGCACACGCTGACCTTTGCTAGAATTCCTATGGAGTTGTTTAACACAACTCAATACAGATTTTCAGCAGACACAAATTATTTTCAAAGATCTTTGAGGCCCAGCATGGTGGCATATGGCCTGTAATCCCAACTATTCAGGAGGCTGATGGGGGAGGATCGCTGGAGTCCAGGAATTCAAATCCAGCCTAGGCAAAATAGTGAGACCCTGTCTCAATTTTTTTTTTAAACGATTTTAGAGAAGAAGTTACCAAACCACAAACGTTTGGCAAAGGGAGGCTCAGAGTCAAACTGGAACCCTGGCAAGACCCATGTCCTCACCTTAGGTTATTTGATTCAATAAGTTAACACACCAGAAAGAGTTGAGAGCAATTTCTGGAACACAGAAAAGTACTCAATAAATGTTAACTCTGATTATTATCATTCTTGAGAAGCATGAAGGTCAAGTGGTTAAGAGCACAGACTTTGGAGTCAGACTGCCTGAAAAGGAATTCCCATCCTATCACTTGCCAGCCATGTGACTCTAGTCAAGATACTTAACTTCTTAGAGCTCCAGTTTTCTCATCTTTAAAATGGAATAATGTGGTTTCTACTATGTAGGAATGTGGTGAAGATTAAATGAGAAATATCAAGCATTACAAACAGTGCTTGGCATACTGTAAAGCCCTCAATAAATAATAGCACTTGTTATTATTTTAACTTCACACATCTGAAACAATGGGTTCATTTGTTACTCCTACTGAAAATGTTCAGATGGTAAAAATATTGTAATAAAATCTGATAGAAAAAACTGATTTAAACTGTGAATGGTCTTCAGGATTATATGATGAATGTAAATAAACCTTTCCTTGGAAATATTCTGAGGAAAAAAAGTACTGCACAGATTTGCTCTAACAAAAACATACTTCCATCTGATACCATCAGACAGACTCTAGTTATATCGCTGTGCCAAAAATCTACATATTATTCTTAATACAAACTTTACAAAGGAAAAGACAACAAATCCAGAGCCTTTTGGCTAGAGAAGCAGTTACAAGCAGAAATGAAATATAAGGGCCAAAACACTTTCTGTTATTTAGGTCTATTTGTTCAACTTAATGTACACCATTTAGGTCAGTCTACCAATTCTCTCTCAGATTAAAAAAAAAAAATGAGTGGGGGGCAGCGGGGATGAGAAGAGAGAAAAAAATCTTTTTAATAGCACTGTTTTACTCTAACCAGTTAGTTCAAATACTCCCAGCTCTAAAAGTCTCTTACCACTCACAGTTGATGGCTAAACTTGAGAGGAGTAATTGATCTTCTTCATCTATTTCTCTACAGGTTTCAATTGGTACAAAAATGTGTATATACTTCTCAAATGCAATCACAAGAATATAAAACAATGACAAATTTGATGGGTGACATCTTTTGCTATTTTAAAAAAAGCTGAATCCAAACTCGTAAGATTTAAAGAAGGAAAAGTAAGGTTGTTACGCTTTCTTAAAATTAAAGCCTGAGAAAACACACACACAAATTAAGCCTTAAATCCTATGGGCATTCAGTTGCTTTTCCAAAACTATCTGAACTCCTCTGTAGGTCCACAAACAAGACGTTCATTGTGTGGATCTGTAAATTGTATGACGTCATTGAAACACAAGCACCAATTGGTATTATAAACAGTTTGTGTTTCCAAGGATACTGGGAACTTTAAATACCCTGCATTTATACAAAGCCCAAGAGCACGACCTTCCTAACAATACAAGGAGCCTGCCCACTTTCTCTTTTTAGTCACTGTTTTCAGCAGAGAAAGGATACTGATTTTGCTAATAATTCCTCCAAATAATATACTTGGAATATTCCTCAATCATTCAATTATTCGTCTTTATATTCTTAATATAATGACACCAAAAAAAGAGGATTAAGAATTTAAATAGCCCTAGCAGGCCCCTAATAGAGAGACTCTCAAAAGGCTAGCTAGGCTGGAGTCCTTTAAGAAAACTTCATGATATAGATTTTTTGTAATGCAAAGCACATAAGCACTTTTTTTTTTTTTTTTTTGAGACAGTCTCACTCTGTCACCCAGGCTGGAGTACAGTGGTGCAATCTCAACTCACTGCAACCTCCACCTCCCAGGTTCAAGCAATTCTCTGCCTCAGCCTCCCAAGTAGCTGGGATGACAGGCGCCCACCACCACACCAGGCTACTTTTGTATTTTTAGTAGAGACGGGGTTTCACCATCTTGGCCAGGCTGGTCTTGAACTCCTGACCTCGTGATCCACCAGCCTCCCAAAATGCTGGGATTACAGGCGTTGAGTCACCACGCCCATCCAACACTTCTAATTAATCCTTACAGTTATGTTCCTCTGTGTTATGAAGTACTCTTTTAGTAACACAGAGCACTTGTGTGCATTTCCTGGAAAAGTTACTTTTCTTTACTTACTATTCACCTTGAACTCACATATAAAAATTCAGTATATAAACTTGTTTGTGTCAGCTGGAGTAACTACTGCAACATAAAAACACAGGTGGAATATGGGGTGATTATATTATTGTTAAAAGTCAAAAAGGTTGTATGTCTTTATAAAGGTATACAAAAAAAGATATGTAGAGCTAAGTTGTTACAAAACATCTGTAGCTAAGCTCTTCTCTAATACCTATCCAGAGGTAGGCCTAAATATTTATATTATGCTCACATCAAATTTATTTGTTTTCCATGAGTTACAAACATGAGGGTTTGGACAATTCCAGAGTTCTTATTTTTCTACTTAGGAGATAAATATTTTAATCAAGTATTTCTCAAAATACAGATTGGAAACTGGCAAGGAAAAAAGGGAGAATTCACAGAGACTAAAATTAGAGAGTTCCAAAGAGCTGTTTAATAATGATGGCAGCAGCAAGGAGCTCGGAACTGTATGAATAGAATGACCTCCACACCTTCTGGCTCTTCTCCTTACTGCATCTCACATTCAGACTGTTCTAATGCCAAGATTATAGAACAACAACAATTTCTATTCAGCATTCACAGTTCATCAATTTATTAAACACTGAATATCAGTCTAAGTACAATAACAAGAACAAACTGCCAAATTTGGGAACAAATCACTGATTTATGATAAGCTTACAACTGATGGGTGCAGAAGTAAGTGGGCATGTTGAAGAGCAGTCCTCTCCAACATGTTCAATGCACCATTAGCATCAGTCAGTAGGTTTCACAGAAGGAGTGGAGAAATTTGGGGAAATTAATCATGTCAGTGAATCCAGCAAGTCCTTTATAAAATACTCTTGATATTTTAGTGAAGTTAGTTATTCAGGATATAGAGTTTGACTTAAGGAAATAAAATAATGGGAAATATTTTACCTGTAAGTGAATTTGTTTTTTCTTATTTGGAAGACTTTTTAAAAACTTTGTATGAACGATTCACCTAATAGTGTTAATGAGAACTCTACAATTCTTAACAAAAGTCAAGACTGTAGGGAAAAATAAAACTAGAAACACACATTAGATAAAAGGTGCCAGACTTTCTTGAATCTTCCAGTTTGCTAAAATTATTATCATATATATATATATATATATATATATATTTTTTTTTTTTTTTTTTTTTTTTTTTTTTTTTTGAGACGAGTCTCGCTCTGTCGCCCAAGCTGGAGTGCAGTGGCGTGATCTCGGCTCACTGCAACCTCCGCCTCCCCGGTTCAAGCAATTCTCTGTCTCAGCCTCCCAAGTGGCTGGGATTACAGGCGCCAGCCACCACGCCCGGCTAATTTTTTTGTATTTTTAGTAGAGACGGAGTTTCACCATCTTGGCCAGGCTGGTCTTGAACTCCCAACCTCGTGATCCACCCACCTCGGCTTCCCAAAATGCTGGGATTACAGGCGTGAGCCAACGCGCCTGGCCTCAAATATATTTTTAAAACAAAATTTACATCTGTTACGAAGACAAAACAAACCTTACATTTCAGGTCATTTGTAAGATCATTAGGTCTAAAATAAAAGATTATTTTTCAGTAATTCAAACTGTTAAGGTTGTTTATGGCTGTACTCTACACTCTGAAGTCTAAATACAATGATTAACAAAATAAACATCATTAGTGATATCAAAACATGCAGGGGGGAGTGACCCATCCCCGTAATCTCAGCACTTTGAGAGGCCAAGGAGGGAGGATGACTTGGGCCCAGTATTTCAAGACCAGCATGGGCAGCAAAGTGAGATCCCATCTCAACAAAAAAAATTAAAATATTAGCTGGGCATGGGAGCACACACCTGTAGTCCCAGCTACTGGGGAGGCTAAGGCAGGCCTGGAGGCCAAGGCTACAGTGAGCTGTGTTCGCACCACTGCACTCCAGCCTGAGTGACAGAGAGAGACTTGGCCTCTAAAAACAAAACAAAACATATAGTTTACCTAGGAAGATGGACATCTTTTAATAACAGCTTTATGAAGATACAACTAACATAGCACACAATTTAGCCATTTAAAGTGTACAATTCAACAGTCTGTACTTTATTCACAGATATGTGCAATCAATATAGATGATTTTAGAACATTCTTGTCAGCTCAAAAAGAAGTTTCATTGCCCTTTACACATCCATCCACCCATCCCCCTCGGCCCTAAGAAACTACTAATCTGCTTCCTGTCTCTATATTTCCCTAGTCTGGATACTTCATATGAATGGAATCATATAATATGTGTGGTCTTTCACTTAATATAATCAAGATTCGTGTTTAGAAAGTGTTAGTACTACATTCTTTTTAGGGCTGATTATTATTCTATTGTATAGATATACTACATTTTATTTATACATTCATCAGTTGATGAACATTTGGGTTGTTTCCACCTTTTGGCACTTATGAATAATGCGGCTATAAACATTCATGTATGAATTTTTATGAGGACATACGTTTTCATTTCTCTTGGTTATATAACTTGGAGTGGAATTTTGAGTCATTTAGTAATGCTATTTTAATTGTTTGAAGAACTGCCAGGCAGTCTTTCAAAGCAGCTACACGATTTTATGTCAGCAATGTAGAATGGTTAAAATTTCTCCACATACAAGTCAACACTTGTTATTATCTGACTTTTTGATTCTAGATATCCTAGTAGCAAGATGTGGTATCTCACTGTTGTATTGATTTGTATTTCCCTAATGATTAATGATGCTGAGCATCTTTTCATGTGCTTACTGGCTATTTGTATACTGTCCTTAGAGAACTATCTACTCAGATCCTTTGCCTGTTTTTAAAATTGGCTTGTCTTTTTATTATTGAGATGTAAGAGTTTTTATATGTTATGGATACAAGTCCCAAATTAGGTAATTAATTTGCAAATATTTTCTTCCATTCTGTGGGGATGTCCTTTCACTGTTGTCTTTTTTTTTTTTTTTTGAGATGGAGTCTTGCTCTGTCGCCCAGGGTGGAATGCAGTGGCGCGATCTCAGCTCACTGCAAACTCCACCTCCTGGGTTCAAGTGATTCTTCTGCCTCAGCCTCCCGAGTAGCTGGGACTACAGGTGCGTGCCACCATGCCTGGCTAATTTTTAGTATTTTTAGTAGAGACGGGGTTTCACCGTTTAGCCAGGATCGTCTCCCATCTCCTGACCTCATGATCCGCCCGCCTTGACCTCCCAAAGTGCTGGGATTACAGGTGTGAGCCACAGGGCCCAGCCCTCCTTTCACTGTCTTGATGGTATCGTTTTGTTTTAAATATTGATGAAGTCCGATTATTTATTTTTTCTTTTGTTCTTCATGCTTTTGATGTCACTTCTAGAAATACTTTGCCAATCCAAGGTCATTAAGATTTAGCTATGTATCAATTCTTTTTTTTTTTTTTTTCTTTTTTGAGACAGGGTCTCACTCTGTTGCCCAGGCTAGAGTGCAGTGGCATGATCATGGCTCATTGCAGCCTCAACTCACGGGATCAGGTGATTCTCCCACTTCAGCCTCCTGAGTACCTGGGACTACAAGCACACGCCACCAAGCCTAATTTTTTGTATTTTTGGTAGAGGTGGGGTTTTGCCATGTTGCCTAGGTTGATCTTGAACTCCTGGGCTCAAGTACGTGGGCAGCCACCTGCCTTGGTTTTCCAAAGTGCTGGGATTACAGGCATGAGCCACCATGCCCAGCCTACATTAATTTTTATAAAGTTATTATACTCTTATGATAAGTGGTCTTGATAACCTTGTCAAAAATCAATTAGTTTTATTAGACACTTGATTTTATTTCTAGACTTAATTCTATGTGTACACACACACACACACACACACACACACACACACACACACATCCCTGAGCCAGTACCACACTGTCTTGATTCTTGATTGGTTACGACTACTTTGTATTAAGTTGTGACATTAAGAAGTGTTCTTTTTATCCCCTATGATTGTTGTGGCTATTCTGGGTCGCTTGCAATTCCATATAAATTTTAGAATCAGTTTGTCAATATCCACAAAAAAGTCAGCTGGGATTCTGACAGGGATTGTATTGAATCTGTGGACCATTTTGTGAGTACTGTTGCCATCTTAACAACACTAAGTCTTCTAATCAATGAACATGGGGTGCATTTCCATTTATTTAAATCTTCTTTAATTTCTTTCAATAGTGTTTTGTGGTTTTCAAAGGTTTTGCACTTCTTTTATTAAATTCCTAAGTATCTTATTCTTTTTGATGTTTTATGAATAAAATTGTCTTAAATTTTTGGATTATTCATTGCAAGTATATAAAAATACCATTGGGCCAGGCGCATGCCTGTAATCCTAGCACTTTGGGAGGCTGAGGCAGGTGGATCACCTGAGATCAGGAGTTTGAGACCAGCCTGGGCAACACGGTGAAACCCCGTCTCTACTAAAATACAAAACATTAGCAGGGCATGGTGGCGTATTCCTGTAGTCCCAGCTACTTGGGAGGCTGAGTCAGGAGAACTGCTTGAACCCAGGAGGCGGAGGTTGCAATGAGCCGAGATCATGCCACAGCACTCCAGCCTGGGTGACAGAGCAAGACTCCGTCTCAAACAAAAACAAAAACACTGATTTTTCTATACATTGATTTTGTATCCCATAATCAAGGTGAAGTTATATATTTACTGTATATTTTAGTGGATTTCTTAGGATTACATACATGTGAACATATCACTTGCAAACAGAAATAGTTTTACTTGTTGGTTTACAATCTGGTTGCTTTTTATTTCTTTATGTTGCCTAATTGCCCTGGTTAGAATTTCCAAGAAGATGTTGAATAGAAGTAGTGAGAGCAAACATCCTTATCTTTTTCACATTAGGAGGAAAGTATCTAATGTTTCCTCATTAAGTATGATATTAGCTGTAGATGTTTGTTGATGGCCTTTATCAGGCTGAGAAAGTTCCCATTTACTTGTTGAGTGTTTTTTTATCATGAAAGGTGTTGAATCTCATCGAATGCTCTTTCTGTGTTTATTGGAAGAATCATGTTTTTTTCCTTTATTCTATTAATATGATATATTACCGTCATTGATTTTCTTATGTTCAAACAACCTAGCATTCCTGGGATACATCCCACATGGTCATAGTTTATAATACTTAGATGTTGCTGGATTCAATTTGCTAGTATTTTATTGAGGATGCCCCTCTATTTCTAATAAGAGGATTCCTTTGTTGTTACTGTTTAGTCTATTTTCTCTGATGTTAGTATAGCCACTTCAGCCTTCTTGTTGTTGCTCCTTGTATGATACATGTTTTTCCATCCTTTTACTTACAACCTATTTGCATTTCTTAAAGTGTGCCTCCTGTAGAAAACGTATAGTTGATTCTTATTTTTAATCCAGTCTCACAAGCGCTTCTGATTGGATTGTGTAATCCTTTCACATTTCATGTTGTTATTCACATAACTGAATTTATATCTACTATTTTACCTTTTGTTTTCTATTTATCTCGTTTTTGTTGTTGTTCTTCTATTTTTCTTTTACTGCTTTCTTTTGCATTAAGTGAATATTTTCTAATACATTTAAATAAAGTTATTTTTCATTTTTTAAAAAAGCTATTGTTTCCTCGTTTCTCTAGGGCTTACCATACATATCTCACTAGAATCATCTTCAGATTTGTTCTAATTTAATTGCAGTGGGATATAGAAATTTTACTCCCATACAGCTCTATTCTCTTTCTCCACTTTATTGTTATACATATTACATGTATTAATATTATAAACCCAATAATATTAATACATTGCTATAATTACTTTACAATCATTGCTTTAGTCCAATACAGCTTTATTCCCACCCATGTCTTTCGTGCTGTAATTGGCAAATATACTACAATATATTACGTTTCTATATGTTATGAGCCCAACAATAATAACATACATATTATTTTATGCAATTGCTTTTTCAATTAGAAAAAGAAAGGAGAAAATAAGCATTTATCCTATCTTTTAAATTTACATAATTAGCTTTACTGGAGCTCTTTGTTTTTTTTCATTTGGATTTGAATTACTGTCTGGAGTTACTTGCTTTCAGCCTGAAGAACTTCCTTTAGTATTTCCTCTACGGCAAGTCTGCTGGTGACAATTTGTCTCAGTTTTTGTTTCTCTGGAAATACCTTTATATCATTCTGATTTTGCTTATATCTCAACAAAGATAGCTTTGTTAGACATAAGATGTTTGGTTGACAGTTTTTTTGGGTTTTTTTTGGATTTTTTCCGGAGTACTTTCAGTATGTTATCCTATTGTCTCCTGGCTTCCTTTTTTTTCCCCCACAGAGAAGGTGTTAATCTCACTGGAGCTTCCTTGTAAATAATGAGTGGTTTTTCTGTAGCTGATTTCAAGATTTTCTCCTTGTACTTGACTGACAGTATTTTTATTATTATGTGCCTATGAATTTCTTTGTGTTTATCCTACTTGGAGTTCACTGAGCTTTCTGGCTGTGCAGCTTATTGTTTTTCAATAAATTGGGGGAGTTCTCTGCTACTGTTTCTTTGAATATTTTTCTGTTTCTTTCTCTTTCTCCTCTCCTTCTGTATTCCTGAGAAGAAAGCATTCCAACAAGGAGCTGAGGAAAGATGGAGCCTTGTGTTCTTGGCTTGGTTGCCAAGATTTGGTTGCAACAGTCTCAGTGAGCTCAGTAGTGGGAGGTCAGGAGCAGTTTCAAGTATTACAGACTCTTGCTTTTTCTTAGCATATTTTTCTAAGTTTTCTTGAACTTTTGTAGGTTTTTCTTCATTTATTGTATGCCTTTATGACCATTTCCAAAGGCTTTAAAATAACTGTTTTCTTTATAAGTTTCAATAATTTCACTGAGAAATGGATCAGCAGATAGACTGCAATGCCAAAAGTTGATATAATCCAGACATTAACTTTTAAAGACCCTGTGCATGTAATTACAGTTATGATATATGAAACGTACAAAATATTATGAGTATATAATATGGGGAGATTTAATCTAGTTTTGGGGATCAGGGCACATTTCTCTAAGAAAGTGACATTTGAATTGAGCTCTGAAGGATAAATAGACATTACCTAGAAGAATAAAATGATGGGGAAGAAGGAGCAGCAAAAGATCTCAAACAGAGACAATAGCATTTGACTTGAGGTGAAAAGGAACATGGCACATTCTGGGAACTGAAAGTAGGCCAGTCATTGGAGCAGAAATATGATGGAGACGAATGGCTCCAAGTAAAGCTTCAGAAGCAGAGGCCAGAGTATGTTATAAATTTTAAGCCTAATTTCAAAAAGAATGGACAACCAATGGATAGTTTTGAATAGAAGACTTAAAGGATCGGATTTGTCTCTCTGAAAGATCATTTTGGCTACAAGTCAGGCCTCTGAGCCCAAGCTAAGCCATCATATCCCCTGTGACCAGATGGCCCGAAGCAAGTGAAGAATCACAAAAGAAGTGAAAATGGCCTGTTCCTGCCTTAACTGATGACATTCCACCATAAAAGAAGTGAAAATGGATGGTCCTTGCCTTAACTGATGACATTACCTTGTGAAATTCCTTTCCCTGGCTCATCCTGGCTCAGAAAGCTTCCCCAATGAGCACCTTGTGACCCCCACCCATGCCCGCCAGAGAACAACCCCTTTGACTGTAATTTTCCTTTACCTACCCAAATCTTATAAAACAGCCCTACCCCTATCTCCCTTCACTGACTCTCTTTCGGACTCAGCCCGCCTGCACCCAGGTGAAATAAACAGCCTTATTGCTCACACAAAGCCTGTTTGGTGGTCTCTTCACACTGACACGAGTGAAACTACATACAGACAATTGACTCAAAAAAATCTCAAATATAGGGACACTTTTGCTTAGAAGCTGTAATAGGTTGAATTGTATGCCCCCCAAAAGTATGTTAAAGTTATGGCCCTTGGTATCTGTGATTGTGACCCTATTTGAAAATATGGGTCATTGCAGACGTAATCAAGTTAAGGTAAAGTCATATTGGAGTACGGTGAGTCTGAAATCTAATCACCCAAATCATTATAATAAAAGAAAAATTTGAAGTCGCAGAAGAGACACACAAATAAGGCAGCCATGTGACACCGGAGACAGAAATTAAGGTGATGAAGCTGAATGCCAAGAAACACCAAAGATTGTCAGCAACCACCAGAAACAAGAAGAGAGGCATGAAACAGATTTTCCCTCAGAGTCTTGAGAAAGAACCAACCCTGCTGACACCTAGATTTTAAGCTTCTAGCCTCCTGAACTGAGAGAGAATAAATTTCTATTGCTTTAAGCTACCTCTTTGTGGTAATTTCTTACAGCAGTCCTAGAAAATGAATACAGAGGCTGCTACAGTAATCCAGGCAAGGTTTACCAGTTACTGGTAGATTGAGACCAATATAGTCGGGGGAGAGATAAACGAAGGTTGTAATAGAGAAATATTTAGGTGGCAAAAAGAATAAGAATTGCTGACGAACTGGATTTAGTGACAGGGAAAGCAAGGTGTTAAAGATGGTCACTTGATTTCTGGATTATCCAATCAGATGGTAGATTTTGATTTCAGGATTTTCTTGCATCAGACCCTTTTCTAACTATCATTATAAAGTTTTTCCCTTTAATTCATATCTAAAGATTCCTCCTTGAGCTTTATAGGCCAAAAACTGTATTCTGATCTTAATGATTTCATTTCTATTTCATTTCTCTTTCTTTAGTAGCATTTTAGGGATCTGCAACTGAAACAAAATATAAAGAACTAGACTGCCAATTCCAAAGCATCACACCATCAGCCTGAAAGTACTCTCTTCTTAAAAACAAAATAAATTTTTTATTTTCTAATCTCCATACAACCATAAACATCAAAAAACAAAATGTTAACATTTTACTTAAATATTAATGTTCATATTGCCATACTGCTGAGATAGATTACATCTCCTCCTATTCCAACATTTTCTTCCTAGTATAAGTGAATAGTGAGATTTCAGAGTGAGTATACTATCTGCATATTCATAATTTACCCCTGGATTTTTACTATTTCAATGTAAAATGCAAAATTAATAGGTTTAGAATATATTTTTCCACATAAATTTTAAAATATTGAATTAAATTCCTCAGAATTAATTTTAAAATAAAACTCATTCAGGCTCAATCATAATCTCAAAGTGGATTACGAGGAAATTACAACAAAAATTTCCTCCACCCCCACATAAATTTTCAGTTTATAAAATTTTCCAAGCACTTTATTCTCTTAAATAACATAATTTTTCAATGTTTTTGGACCCCAACCAGAAATGAATTTGGCAAATCTGAAACCTTTATGTGTATGTCTTTTCTGATCTGACCATCTGACACTTAGAGACTTATATATAAACATTTAGTTAACTGTAGCTAATTTAAAATAGTTAAAATTTATATAACATTCTATTTCAAGCACTGACTATATTTGCAACCATCTTTACAAGGCTAATTCATTAATGAGGATGAAAGAATAAAGTAAATAGTTATGTTTTTACTTTCCCTACTAGACTGATTAGCATCTGAAGAAAAAGACTGTTTTACTTTTTTAATGTGCCATACACATAGTAGCCACTTGATCAATAATTATTGAACTGAATTAACATACAATTCTACTGTGGCAGGACAGGCTACATGATCTTTCAAGGTTCTAGCCCATGTTTTATCACTGTAATTAATCAACCATTCCCTGTCCCCACTTTCATCCTTTTCTTTCCTTTAAAAAGTACCAAAGCTCATTTCAATTAAAACTATGTACATAAATGAGGAATTATGTTCAGTCATTAACTATAATTTACACATACTGATTTTTACATATAGTTTTAGTATACTGTGGCAGCAAGTATCTACATTTCTTAAGTGATGAGGAAATCACAAAAGGGAGTGTTCTAACGGAAGCATCAACACTCCCACACTGCACATATACAGTAATTTTGGATTGCCAGTTAAGTAGATTTTTAAAGATTGTATGAGCAAGTTATTGTCAATGGAGAGAAGAACAAAGTTATAAGCTTACACAGTACCTTTCTCCCACAGATGTAAAGCATTTTCCATCATTTTCTTTACGATCTCCCATGACGTAGGCAGATGGCAAGATTCTCCTAGCTTTAGATGGCTAGATTTAGACACGAAAAGGTTAACCAGTTTCCCAAAGAGTCCAAGTGAGTCAGGAACAAAACAGAAATGGAACCCTAAACTCCTGATTCTTAGTTTCCTACAAAAACTATCAGACCTCACTTCACTCTTGCTTTCTCTGATCTTAGAATTTTACAAAATAGTAACAAAAGTTATTAACAGTAGCAGCAAACATGACACTTACTAAATGCTAGCTAGCCCTTGACTGTACTAAGAGCTTTACATCCTCATGTAAGCCTCACAGTACCCCTGTGACTTTATTTTACTCATCTGTAAAATAAGTACATTTGATTCGAAGACTTTACGGTCTTTAAATTTCAAAATAACGTGACTAAGCAAATACAGTGTAAGGACACACATATATATATATAGTAAGGTGTTTGCTTATAAATGTTCACTGCAGTCCCCATAGTTGTAAACTTTTATAAAGAAATAGGTTTTCTGGATCTGGCAAGATGACCTAATAGGAACAGCTCTGGTATGCAGCTCCCAGCGAGACCAACGCAGAAGGCGGGTGATTTCTGCATTTCCAACTGAGTGGCGCCTGGAACCCCAGCAAGACAGCACTGTTTACTCTCCTGGAAAGGCAGCTAAAGCCAGGGAGCCAAGTGGTCTCAATCAGCGAGTCCCACTCCCAAACAGCTCAGCAAGCTAAGAACCACTGGCTTGAAATTCTTGCTGCCAGGACAGCAGTCTGAAGTCGACCTGGGATGATCAAGCTTGGTGGGGTTGGGGCATCCGCCATTGCTGAGGCTTGAGTAGGCAGTTTTCCCCTGACAGCGCTAAGGAGGCCTGGGAGTTTGGACTGGGCAGAACTCAACACAGCACAGCAATGTGGCTGTGGCCTGACTGTCTCTCTAGATTCCTCTTCACTGGGCAGGGCATCTCTGAAAGAAAGGCAGCAGCCCCAGTAAGAGGCTTATTGCTAAAACTCCCATCTCCCTGGGACAGAGCACCCTGGGGGAAGGGGCGGCTGTGGGCGCAGCTTCAGCAGACATAAACGTTCCAGCCTACTAGCTCTGAAGAGAGCAAGGGGATCCTGACAAAGAGGGCTCTTCCAGCACAATACTCAAGCTCTGCTAAGGGACAGACTGCCTCTTCAAGTGGGTCCCTGACCGCCAAGCCTCCTGAGTGGGAGAGACCTAACAACAGGGGTTGACAGACCCCTCATACAGGAGAGCCCCGGCATCAGGCTGGTGCCCCTCTGGGACGAAGCTTCCAGAGGAAGGAACAGGTGGCAATTTTGCTGTTCTGCAGCTTCTGCTGGTGATAACCAGGCAAACAGGGTCTGGAGTGGACCTCCAGCAAACTGGAGCAGATCTGCAGAAGAGAGGCCTGTTAGAAGAAACACTAACAAACAGGAAGCAATATCAAAATCAGCAAAAACGACCCACACAGAAAACCCATCCAAAGGTCATTGGACTCAAAGATCAAAGGTAGATAAATCCACGAAAATGAGGAAAAACCAGAGCAAAAATGCTGAAAATTCCAAAAACCAGAATGCCTCTTCTCCAAATGATCACAACTCCTCTCCAGCAAGGGCACCAAACTGGACAGAGAATGAGTTTGACGAGCTGACAGGAGTAGGCTTCAGAAGGTGGGTAATAACAAACTCCTCTGAGCTAAAGGAGCATGTTCTAATCCAATGCAAGGCAGCTAAGAACCTTGACAAAAGGTTACAGGAACTGCTAACTAGAATAACCAGTTTAGAGAAGAACATAAATGACCTGATGGAGATGAAAAACACAGCACGAGAATTTCGTGAAGCATACACAAGTATCTATAGCCGAATCGATCAAGCAGAAGAAAGGATATCAGAGATTGAAGACCAACTTAATGAAATAAGACGTGAAGACAAGATTAGAGAAAAAAGAATGAAAAGGAATGAACAAAGCCTCCGAGAAATATGGGACTATGTGAAAAGACCAAACCTATGCTTGATTGGGGTCCCTGAAAGTGACAGAGAGAATGGAACCAAGTTGGAAAACACACTTTAGGGTATTATCCAGGAGAACTTCCCCAACCTAGGAAGACAGGCTAACATTCAAATTCAGGAAATACAGAGAACACCACAAAGATACTCCTCGAGGAGAGCAACCCAACATTCAAATTCAGGAAATACAGAGAACACCACAAAGATACTCCTCGAGGAGAGCAACCTGAAGACACATAATCATCAGATTCTCCAAAGTTGAAATGAAGGAAAAAATGTTAAGGGCAGCCAGAGAGAAAGGTCAGGTTACCTACAAAGGGAAGCCCATCAGACTAACAGCAGATCTCTTGGCAGAAACCCTACAAGCCAGAAGAGAGTGGGGGCCAATAGTTAACATTCTTAAAGAAAAGAATTTTCAACCCAGAATTTCATATCCAGCTAAACTAAGCTTCATAAATGAAGGAGAAATAAAATCCTTTACAGACAAGCAAATGCTGAGAAGTTTTGTCACCACAAGGCCTTACAAGAGCTCCTGAAGGAAGCACTAAATATGGAAAGGAAAAACTGGTACCAATTACTGCAAAAATAACATAATATAACAAAATATAAAGAACAGCACTATAAAGAAACTGCATCAACTAATGTGCAAAATAATCAGCTAGCATCATGATGACAGGATCAAATTCACACACTAACCATATTAACCTTAAATGTAATGGGCTAAATGTCTCAGTTAAAAGACACAAACCGGTAAACTAGATAAAGGGTCAAGACCCATCGATATGCTGTATTCAGGAGACCTATCTCACATGCAAAGACACACATGGGCTCAAAATAAAGGGATGGAGGAATATTTACCAAGCAAATGGAAAGCAAAAAAAGCAGGGTTGCAATCCTAGTCCCTGATAAAACAGACTTTAAACCAACAAAGATCAAAAAAGACACAGAAGGGCATTACATAATGGTAAAGGGATCAATGCACCAAGAAGAGCTAACTATCCTAAATATATAAGCAGTCAATACAGGAGCAACCAGATGCATAAAGCAAGTTTTCAGAGACCTACAAAGAGACTTAGACTCCCACACAATAATAGTTGGAGATTTTAACACCCCACTGTCAATATTAAGCAGATCAACAAGACAGAAAATTAACAAGGATATTCAGGATTTGAACTCAGCTCTGGACCAAGTGGACCTAATAGACATCTACAGAACTCTCCACCCCAACTCAACAGAATATACATTCTTCTCAGCACTACACAGCACTTATTCTAAAATTGACCACATAATTGGAAGTAAAACACTCCTCAGTAAATGCAAAAGAATGGAAATCATAACAAACAGCCTCTCAGACCACAATGCAATCAAATTAGAACTCAGGATTAAGAAACTCACTCAAAACCACACAACTACATGGAAACTGAACAACCTGCTCCTGCATGACTACTGCGTAAATAACGAAATTAAGGTAGAGATAACGAAGTTCTTTGAAACCAATGAGAATAAAGACACAACATACCAGAATCTCTGGGATACAGCTAAGGCAGTGTTAAGAGGGAAATTTATAGTACTAAATGCCCATATCAGAAAGTGGGAAAGATCTAAAATCAACACCCTAACATCACAATTAAAAGAACTAGAGAAGCAAGAGAAAACAAATTCAAAAGCCAGCAGAAGGCAATCAATAACTAAGATCAGTGCAGAACTGAAGGAGATAGAGACACGAAAAACTCTTCAAAAAATAAATGAATCCAGGAGCTGGTTTTTTGAAAAGATTAACAAAATAGATAGACTACTAGATAGACTAATAAGAAAAGAGAGAAGAATCAAATAGACGAAATAAAAAATCATAAAGGGGATATCACCACTGATCCCACAGAAATATAAACTACCATCAAACTACCATCAGAGAATACTATAAACACCTGTATGCAAATAAACTGGAAATTCTAGAAGAAATGGATAAATTCCTAGACACACACACCCTGCCAAGACTAAACCAGGAAGAAGTCAAATCCCTGAATAGACCAATAACAAGTTCTGAAACTGAAGCAGTAATTAATAGCTTACCAACAAAAAAAAGCCCAGGACCAGATGGATCTACAGCCGAATTCTACCAGTGGTACAAAGAGGAGCTGGTACAATTCTTTCTGAAACTGTTCCAAACAACAGAAAAAGAGGGACTTCTCCCTAACTCATTTTATGAGGCCAGCATCATCCTGATTCCAAAACCTGGCCAAGACACAACAAAAAAAGAAAATTTCAGGCCAATATCCCTGATGAACATCGATGTGATAATCCTCAATAAAATACTGGCAAACTGATTCAGCAGCACATCGAAAAGCTTATCCACCACAATCAAGGCAGCTTCATCCCTGTGATGAGAGGCTGGTTCAACATATGCAAATCAATAAACGTAATTCATCACATAAACAGAGCCAATGACAAAAACCACATGATTATCTCAATAGATGCAGAAAAAGCTTTTGATAAAATTCAAAACCCCTTCATGCTAAAAACTCTCAATAAACTAGGTATTGATGGAACATATCTCAAAATAATAAGAGCTATTTATGACAAACCCACAGCCAATATCATACTGAATGGGCAAAAACTGGAAGCATTCCCTTTGAAAACCAGCACAAGACAAGGATGCCCTCTCTCACCACGCCGATTCAACATAGTGTTGGAAGTTCTGGCCAGAGCATCAGGCAAGAGAAAGAAATAAAGGGTATTCAAATAGGAAGAGAGGAAGTCAAATTGTCTCTGTTTGCAGACGACATGATTGTATATTTAGAAAATCCCATCGTCTCAGCCCCAAAACTCCTTAAGCTGATAAACAACTTCACCAAATTCTCAGGATACAAAATCAATGTGCAAAAATCACAAGTATTCCTATACACCAATAATAGACAAGCAGAGAGTCAAATCCTGAATGAACTCCCATTCACAATTGCGACAAAGAAAGTAAAATACCTAGGAATACAACTTACAAGGGATGTGAAGGACCTCTTCGAGGACAGCTACAAACCACTGCTCAAGGAAATAAGGGAGGACAAAAACAAATGGAAAAAAATTCCATGCTCATGGATAGGAAGAATCAATATCGTGAAAATGACCATACTGCCCCAAGTAATTTATAAATTCAATGCTATTCCTATCAAGTTACCACTGACTTTCTTCACAGAACTAGAAAAAATGACTTTAAATTTCATATGGAACCAAACAAGAGCCTGTATAGCCAAGACAATCCTAAGCAAAAAGAACAAAGCTGGAGGCATCATGCTGCCCGACTTCAAACTATACTACAAGGCTACAGTAACCATGGTACTGGTACCAAAACAGATATATAGTCCAATGCAACAGAACAGAGGTGTCAGAAATAACACCACACATCTACAACCATCTGATCTTTGAAAAACCTGACCAAAAAAAGCAATGGGGAAAGGATTCCGTATTTTACAAATGGTGCTGGGAAAACTGGCTAGCCATATGCAGAAAACAGAAACTGGACCCCTTCCTTGCACCTCACACAAAAATTAACTCAAGATGGATTAAATAATTAAACGTAAAACCTAAAACCATAAAAACTCTAGAAGAAAACCTAGGCAATATCATTCAGGACATAGGCATGGGCAAAGACTTCATGACTAAAACACCAAAAGCAACTGCAACAAAAGCCAAAACTGACAAACGGGATCTAATTAAACTAAAGAGCTTCTGCTCAGCAAAAGAAACTATCATCAGAGTGAATAGGCAACCTACAGAACAGGAGAAAATTTTTGTAATCTACCCATCTGACAAAGAACTGATACCCAGAATCTACAAGGAACTTAAACAAATTTACAAGAAAAAAACAACCCCATCAAAAAGTGGGTGAAGGATATGAACAGACACTTCTCAAAAGACGACATTTATGGAGCTGACAAACATATGAAAAAAAGCTCATCATCACTGGTCATTAGAGAAATGCAAATCACAACCACAATGAAATACCATCTCATGCCAGTTAGAATGGTGATCATTGAAAAGTCTGGAAACAACAGATGCTGGCGAGGATGCAGAGAAATAGGAACGCTTTTACACTGTTGGTGGCAGTGTAAATTAGTTCAGCCATTGTGGACGACAGTGTGGCGATTCCTCAAGGATCTAGAACCAGAAATACCATTTGAACCAGCAATCCCATTACTGGGTATATACCCAAAGGATTATAAATCATTCTACTATAAAGACATATGCACATACATGTTTATTGCAGCACTATTTACAATAGCAAAAACTTGGAACCAACCCAAATGCCCATCAATGATAGACTGGATAAAGAAAACGTGGCACATATACACCATGGAATACTAAGCAGCCATGAAAAAGAACGAGTTCATGTCCTTTGGAGGGACACGGATGAAGTTGGAAACCATCACCCTCAGCAAACTAACACAGGAACAGAAAACCAAACACTGCGTGTTCTCACTCATAAGTGGGAGTTGAACAATGTAAACACATGGACATAGGGAGGGGATCATCACACACCGGGGCCTGTTGGGGGATGAGGGGAAAGGGGAAGGAGAGCATTAGGACAAATATCTAATGCATGTGGGGCTTAAAACGTAGATGACAGGTTGATAGGTGCAGCAAACCACCATGGCACATGTATACCTATGTAACAAACCTGCACATTCAGCACATATATCCCAGAACTTAAAGTACAATAAAAATAAAACAAAATTTTAAAGAAGAAATAGGCCGGGCACGGTGGCTCACGCCTGTAATCCCAGCACTTTGGGAGGCCGAGGCGGGTGGATTACAAGGTCAGGAGTTCAAGACCAGCCTGACCAATATGGTGAAACCTCATCTCTACTAAAAATACAAAAATTAGCCGGGCGTGGTGGCACGCGCCTGTAGTCCCAGGTACTCGGGAAGCTGAGGTAGGAGAATCACTTGAACTCGAGAGGCAGAGGTTGCAGTGAGCCAAGATCGCACCACTGCAGTCCAGCCTGGGTGACAGAGCGAGACTCCTTCTCAAAAAGAAAAAAAAAAAAATGAAATAAAAGTTTACCAAGTACAAAAATATTCCTTAGTGAACTGACCCCTTATACAACTTAATACTATCCCCACTTGAATACTATCCATCCCAGTACCTTTTTGATCATTGCTGAATACTGTATAAGTGCAAACTGACTGAAGGGTTAAACTGCTAATCTTGCAAAAAGATAAAATTTCACAGAGCCAATGACAGTGATGTTGGAAAAGTGCTCAGATTCCATGTAAAAAGCACTAATAAGTGAGGAATAGAAGAGTTATACCATTTAACAACTGCAGATATTTGACATGGATGATGACAAGCTAGGCACTCTAAATGAAAATGATATGAATAACAAAAGATTAAGAAAAAGTCTTGGGCCAGACAAGATGGTGTAGACTCGTTTCTCCCAACTGCTCCTCACTAAATATGACAAAATTTTGAAATAATACAAAGGACAGTCATAGAAGAACTCTGTAAAAAGAAAAATGGCTGATTTGCTAGGGGCCCTAGGACAAGGAGGACCAAAATAGTGGCAGGACATCTGAGGACCCTGCCTCCCAATCCTTTAAAAGAAGGCAACCCAGGCCTGACCTCAAACCTAGGAACAGAAAATAGCCTACCTGGGGCTATTTATTTTGTTGTTGTCATTTTTTTTTTTTATAACAAGCAAGCCTAGCATCACTAGCAAGGGGTAATGATGGGGAGGCCAACAGACAATAAGCAGCCAGGGAAAGCATTATTCTTCCCCTCCAGATCTGGGACTTCCCTTCCCCAGTGAGAGATTCAGGTAGCCAGGTGGATACCAGAAAGGGGGATGCACCACAACCAGGGCTCAGGCTGGGAAGTGTTCCTCATTTTCACAGGCTGGGAGGTCCTGCCAAAACCTGAGAAGCCTCATTTTCCCCAATGGGCCAGAGATTCCCTTCTACCTCCTAGAGGCACCAGATGGCCTATCCTGGGGAAGCTCATTCCCTGCTTTGGGCAGCACCAGCAGGGATCGGTAGGAACTCCAGCTAAACTAAGCAGACAAAAATAGTACTGCAAAATCTCTGAAAATTAAATTGTCACTGGAAGCACAGTTCACTACTGTAGGCTTGGAGCTGCATGCTAAACTTGAGTAGGGCAACTCCCTGCTAAAATAAAAGATCTAAATAAAACCCAGAGTTCCCTAGCATAATAACCAAAATGTTCAAGATTCAATAAATTTTTAAAAAATCAACACACCAAGAACCAGGAAAATCTCAACTTGAATGAAAAAAGACAATCAACTGAGAAAAATCAGACATTAAAATTATCTGAGAAGTTTAAATTGCATGTCATAAAATGCTTCAGAATCAATTAGAAATTATCTGGAAACAAATTAAGAAAAAAAACCTTATAAAAGAAATAGAAGTTATAGAGCTACTCAGGAGACTGAGGTGTGAGGATCACTTGAGCCTGGAAGGTCAAGGCTGCAGTGAGCTTTGATGGCACCACTCACTCCAGCCTGGGTGGCAGAGTAAGGTCCTGTCTCAAACATAAATAAATAAGATCCAACATCTGTATCACCAGAGATCTAGGAGAGAAGAAAGTAGAGCTAAAAGGGTATTCAAAGAAATAATGGTGAAAACTTCCTAAATTTGGCAAAAGACGTAAACCTACAGATTCAAGAATGTAAGTGGGCCAGGCATTGGTGGCTCACACTTATAATCCCATCACAGCACTTTAAGAAGCCAAGGGTGGAGGACTGCTTGAGCCCAGGAGTGGGGAGAGAGAGAGACAAGAGAGAGAGATGAAAGAGAGAGAGAGAGAGAGAGAGAGAGAGAGAATGAATTATAAAAATTGTCATTAGCAGACCTATGCATAAAGAATGGCTAAAGGGAGTTCTTCAAAGAGAAAAGATATGTTAAAAGATATGCTAAAATCTTAAGAGTATCAGGAAGGAAGCAGAAATATGGGAACGTGTAAGTATCCTCATGAGTTTTATAAACCATATAAACTAATTGAAGCAATAATTAGAACACCATCCAATATTCAAAGACAATGATACTTAAAAGTGGGGAAGGCAGAGGGTGTAAATGGAGAGTTTACTACCTGACATTTACTCAAAGTAGTAAAATGTTGATAAAAATAAACTGTGATGTCACATATGAATACTGTAATACCTATAGCAACCACTAAGAAAACTACCCAAAGAGATACACTCAAAAATACTATAAATAAATCAAGAAACAAACCTGAGGGTGAAATAAAGCAGTTCTCCATCCTTGTGCTCTGACCAGTGCTCCCTGCATGAGCAAAAAATTGAATTGAAGAGAGAGCTAGAGGTAACCACCATAGCAAGAGAAGACAGAGCCTTCAGATTGAAAAAGCTTTCCAGACTAAGCAACAGCCATGGCCTCTGCATACACTTCTTTGCATGCATATATGTATGTATTTGTGGAAGGGGGAGAATTAATCTGTACTATTATTTCCTGCATTTAACAGCCAAATGAAGAGTAAGTTTGTCCAAGATAATATACTGATAAG
Source organism: Pan troglodytes (assembly GCF_028858775.2). Classification (NCBI taxonomy): domain Eukaryota; kingdom Metazoa; phylum Chordata; class Mammalia; order Primates; family Hominidae; genus Pan; species Pan troglodytes. Next base: position 70,851,244 of record NC_072398.2, read on the forward strand.
TTGGTATGTCATCTGCACACCTTTGCACACCCTTCTGAGTGCAATACTTTGGTCATCCATTTCTGAGAGAGGAAGGTGAAGTATTATGTAAATGTTATTTAATCCTGATGCTCATGATCAAGGCTCAATGTATTCTAGTTAAATTAAAGATGGATAGAGATATCAGATCAGTGGAGGATTCAAGTTTGATTCTCAGACTGACTCTCCATTTCCAAATCCACAGCTGCCTTAAAAGATGAGAAAAGAGCTTACCCATGGAAATTTAATATGTATCCCTAAAGTATTTCTCCTCACACATAAAGTGAACTTATTACTTTCTCCACAATACACTAGCAACACATGTGAAAGAGATTGAAAATTACAAAGAACCAAAAGAAACATATAGTACTTTTGTAGCTTATTTCCTAACACAGCTTGGAGATCTTTCCATATCTGTATATAAACAGCTCTTCATTCTTTCATTCTTTCATACAGTGACTCAACATTCTGTGTACTTATCTCAAGTATATGAATCACATCAATAATACTCATTTAGCGTATATAAGTTCTAATTATATAGCACACCAGAAAGAAGCATAAATGTCAAAACCTAAATATTCAAGTGTATTCATAAATTCATCCTATTTTAAAATTTTATTTATAAATCATTTTCCTCAAAATTCCACCTCATACTTTATATTCTGCACTCTTATTTAAAAACCATACTGGTCAATTAGAACAATGTGACAGTAGGATACACCAGAGGGCTTATGTTTCTAATCAATAAAAAAGTCATGAATAAAAATAAAAATATGTATAAATAAAATAATTATAATAGAAATAAAAAGGAACCTTAAAAACTAACAAAATCTTCCAATAATTTTCCTAAAAACATTATAATAAAATAATTCTCCAGACAAAGTAAAATGTGAAGTGAAGGATATTGATTTGCAGTCACACAATTTTGTTCAGGGAAAAATACCCCAAAAAGTTGTTAATAATTAGCTTAATAACTTTATTTTAATAACTAGTATATAGTTACAATTATAATGTAAATTTTGTTTAAAAAACTAAAAAGTTTATTTTCATAAATTTTCATTTAAGATAAATTCCCAATATCCTCTCCAGCAACACATGTATACATTATTTACTATGAAATTTTGACACTTGCTTTAAATAATTTAAAGTGGTCTTTTTTCAATGCCATTTGCTTTTGGATAAAACATCCCTTTATATTCTCGTATTTAAAATAAAGTCTAAGGCTAAGAAAAAAAAAACTGGATAAAAATAAGAAAATGGACCCATTGTGTTTAAATGAATGTTCTTTATTGGTAAAGAAATACAATAAACACTAACATCTGAAGTGACAGGGTTTACAGGAAAGTATTAAGTTCCTTTTGGCTAAACAAAATGATACATCTAGAATTCTATGAGCAGGAAAGCATTATTCAAAGAAATACTGTCTACATCTAGGGACTAATAGCAATATCTGAGGTATCACTAACAGTCCAATAAATTGAAATAACAGGCTAGAGAGGATTAGTAAGCCAGCAACTCCATAACTTCCACTAGCAACTGACCTTGTTCACTGTGGACAACATATGTTCATAAAACACTGTGCTTGAAAAGCAATGCCCTAATGTTACATCGCAGGGCAAAAAGTAATTACAAAAGTTTATATTAAAGACAAAATAATCAAGTATAAAAATCTGTGTAAAGGCAAATATTTTATGTTTTATTATAGGCTAAGGGATAGCAAGGCACCACAATGTTAAAAAATTTATAAAATAAAAATTTTAAATAAAAATACCATTCATCTGTTTTTAATAAGCTAGGAAAATACCTTTATTACCTTATTTCAGGGGCAGAACACCTCCATCCAGCTCAAGAACCAGCCATATTACAAAAGGGCTCATTTTTAAGAACCATGGTTTAGGATGCCATCAAGAGGATAGAGGTAAATAAAACTTAAATACTAGAGTATCAGTGCCTAACGTGTCCACATATTAGAATCATCACACAATCTTAAACATATTCCTTACTCTTAGATTCTGGCATGTACTACTGTGATATATGGATGGTGTCCATGAGGTAGTGTCCTCAAAAGTCCCTTGGATAGAGAGTAATGTCTAACCACTTTGAATTAAAAATGTTTATTATAAGTTGCTTAAAATACCACACTACTACTTGGAAACAGTAATCATGCCTTTCTCAAAGAAAGATTTATTAAATAATAGAATCACTAAGTACCAGTGACAACTATCATTATTTTACACATATTGTGAGTGATTTATTGCATATTATTCTGCCAGTTGTATAACATCTTCACTAGTATTTACAATATATCTACAGTATGTAAACCATTGCACTAAACATACAACAGGCATGGACTCTGACTTTCCTTTTAAAAAAGCTTGGATCTGGGAAGAAAACCCACAAATGCTGACAGTAACTCTTATGTTCTAACCACCAGATACCACTTTACTTCAGAACAACAAACCACACACATAGCTTTCAAAATACTCTTTAGTTTGACCAAGGTTATGGTTATATACTATGCTAAATTATATGAATCAATATCCCTTAAGCTTCAAACTATTTTGACATTTTGGTGACAAAATCTAAAAACATAGATAGAATAGGGTTTCTACTTTGTAAAGGTGAATAAGTAATCATCCTTAAATCCAGAAATTAGGGGCAAAATTTTTAAAAAACATTTCAATGAAAATTCCACATGAGAATGACAGGAAAAATACCTGTGGTTAACTGACTCAAGCTCAGTCACTAAGAACCTGTGTACTCATAAGGATACGGTTTCATAATCATAGATCCAGAGTCATTACTCATCTTACTCTTCTCTTTGCTTCCTCACAAAGACAAACTGGCCTTGAGTGTGAGAAACCAAATAAAAACTTGCCTGAGGCAGATAAATCATTCCAGGATGACAATCATCCTGGAAATGCAGACAAATCGTACTGTTCATTGTAATCAAGCTACCAGTTGAAAACTCTAGATCACATTGAACTATATTTATATTTTGAGCAGAGGTGTGGGAAATTACTAACTACAGAAGGTATTTGACTAAGACTAAAATTTTATTTACATATATATATAGTGATTGCTAATAGGTACTTGAGGTGATCAAAGTGTGTGTGTGTGTATATACACACATACACACAGAAATATTTTACTGAATGAATACATGGATATAAAACAATAATAAAGTAGCAGCACCATTACATGTTCAGATAACAAATGGAAAATTTAATGTGACTTAAGGTCACAAAACACCAAATCATTATTCTGGAGGCAGAATACACTGTTTGCAAAATACAAGGGTAAATACCCAGGCAAAATGAAAACATATGTTCACGTAAAAATTTGTTCATGAATGTTCATAGTAGCATAATTAATAATAGCACAAACGTGGAAACAACCCAAATGTCCACCAAATGATGAATGTATAAATGAAATATAGTATATCCATACAATAGAAAGTCAGTGATAAAAAGAAAGTACTGCTGCTATAACATGGAGGAGCCATGAAACCATTATGCTAAGTAAAAGAAGCTAGACACAAAATGTCACATATTGTACAATTCCATTTATATAGCATCTATAAGCAAATCTATAGAGACAGTATATTACTGATTGCCTAGGTCTGATGGATGGGACCTTTAAGGGTAAACAGGAATTGCCTGCTAATAGGTAATTGGTGCAATGAAAATGTTCTAAAATTGTGGTGTGCTTGTACAGCTTTGTAAAAATACTAAAAATAAACTGTACAAAAGAATATTATGATTCCACTTATATGAGGTACTTGGGAATCGAATTCATAGAGACAGAAAGTAGAATGGTGGTTACCAGGGCCTAGGGTGAAGCAAGAATGGGGAGTTAGTGTTTAATGGGTACAGAGTTTCGGTATGTGAAGATAAAATAGTCTGGAGATGGATGATGGTGACGGTTGAACAACAATGTGAAGCTACTTATGCCACTGAACTGTACACCTAAAAATGGTTAAAGTGGTAAATTTTTTGGTATGTGCATGCTATCACAATAAAAAAGTAATTGAATTGTGTGTATTAAGTAGATGAACTACGTTATGTAAGTTATATCTCAAAAAAGCTGTTAAACAAAAATAAATAAGGTGTGTATGCAAGTATATGTAAAAGTAAGAATATTAAAGTTACCACCACATTGGTAAACTCCAAGTCTATACTCGTAAACCACTGGCTCTGCTAACAGACACTGGTTAGACTGGAATAAGATGTCCAGATGTGTTGAGGCTGGGATGCTAGTCTCAACATTCTCATTACTCTCCCACTATATCCCTAGCCTGTGTGATTTCACCCACTCCTGTGGCTTCAAGGTCCATGGGCTGATGGCTTCCAAATGTATATCCTCATATGGGAACTAACCTCTGCTGCTAAACTCCTGCCCCTTTATTCCTCAATACTGCTTGAAGTGATGCTCTCAAGTTCCTGAAAACCTCTCAAACATCATTGTTCAAAGTGGGCCCCCAAATGGAGGAGCACAGAATCATAAGAAACCTGGGACCCACAACTTATTGGCTGTGTAGTCTTGGAGAAGTAACTGAAACTTTCTGAGGCTCTAATTCCTTACTTTTAAAATGAGAATAACACTCCCTCGCAGGATTATTCGGAGGATTAAACCAGATAAAATGCATTTAAAGTACTCAGGGAGGCTGGGCGCGCTGGCTCACACCTGTAATTCCAGCATTTTCGGAGGCTGAGGCGGGTGGATCACCTGAGATCAGAAGTTCGAGACCAGCCTGACCAACATGGCGAAACCCCGTCTCTACTAAAAATACAAAAATTAGCTGAGCTTGGTGCTGTGCACCCGTAATCCCAGCTACTCAGGAGGCTGAGGCAGGAGAACCACTTGAACCCGGGAGGCGGAGGTTGCAGTGAGCCGAGATCGCACCACTGGCCTCCAGCCTGGGTGACAGAGCAAGACTCTGTCTCAAAAAAAAAAAAAAAAAAGTAGTGTCCAATATAAAATATCACAGATTAAGTTTTGCTCATAAGTAAAAGCTAGAGAAGCCTAGTGTTTTGTGCAAGTTATACCCTAAAGTTTTAAACAGTGAAATAAACTACCAATCATAATGCTTAAAGCAAACCCTTTCTGTTTTTTGTTTTCCTTTGTTTTTTAAGACTTCCTTGGAAAACAATGAGCAACTGAAAACCAAGGAATTACTAATTTTTATAGGTTTGAGAAGCAAAGAAATGACCCAGTTGCCACATGGATAAAAAATAACACTTGGTTGACTAGTAAAAATTTGGGGTGATTATTAGACATTCTACAGGTTTTTAGTGGCTAGTCTAAGCTCTTAAAATCCAGAATCTCTGATTTTTGGAAACCAAGTGTAACTACAAATTCTAAAGCTGAGAGACAGGTACATGGTTATTACAGTATCATACCTCTACGAGGACCACCATAGTATATACTTATGAAGAGATAAATTCTATTATAGGTTGGGGTAGCTTAGCCCTCAAGATTATTAGGCATAATCTAAAAAACCAACAACTATATAGCTGATGTAACAATTAGCTACCATGACCACACTGGGTCAGATCCTTTGCACCTAATATCTGAACAAAAGAGACTATCTTCTGGTTATCTGAAGGTTTGGTAATCAATAGCTTTCCAATTCCAGTATCTGGAAAATGAGCATTAAAAAAATACTGGTAGGCAGGAGAAAGTAGGATAACAACTAGATAATCTTTTTTGGAAAATTATTTCCAAATAATTTGGATTTTAGATAAATAAATTGCCTCAGAAACTTTATTCATTAGGATACTAGCTCTCGCCTATAAATTCACTTAATTTGCTAACTCAGTGAATTCAACTTTAATTACTTTCTCTTAGATAAGAAAATCAAACTAGTCAGTTATTTGGTAGTCTTTTGCTTGTGGGAAATAAGGGATGAAGAAAGGCTCACAACTGCAAAAGGTTAGAAAACCACTGATGTAGACACTAGGCCAGAAAGAAGTTACTGCCAAAAGAGAAAAGGAGACCTCTGCACAGGCACTTGATCCGGTCTTTATAATAAACAGTACATTTCAGTCTTAAGAGCTTAATCCCCCCTCACTTGCACACACATACCCATACACACACACACACACACACACACACACGCACACAAAGCACTTAGGAGATAGCGGAGTAACTGTTTTATAAATGTTGTTATGTTACTGGTAGGACACTATGCACTGTTTTTTCGTTACTGGAATCGAAATTCCTTGAAATAGCACCTTAAACTTAAACTCTGTATGTGCTTCCATATACATATTATTACATTTTATATTTCCTTAAGTAGACCATATATGTGTAAAATGCAGGGACACCTTCTCACAGCACCTCACACATTGTAGACAGTCAAAAATAGCTTGGTATACTTGCTAAAAACTGAAAGTGCACTATCAAAGTCCAAAAATGATTATAAATGCAAAAATTTAAAGTATTGCTTCTTTTATCAAATGCACACATGCTAACCATTGAGAGGAAATGATTGTAAGATTTTAAACTCTTAATTTCCTTTGACATTCTTTTACTTTGATCACCTTATGATCACCTGGCAAGGAAACAGACATACAAGTATCCAAGAAACTGAAACAACCAAGTCTTTCAAAAATTTTAATGGAATGTTAATAGAGGCACATCAAGGAGGAAGATTTTCCTCTAGGTAATTATCTATTTGCCAAGAGTAAGGAGAAAACATATATGTTTAAGAGTATCATTAAAATTCACTGAGCAAAGGAACATCTAGGGAGGACAGGGTTTATAGGAAATACTTAATTTTTGGCATACATTAATTTGGAAAATTACTTCAGTTTTCACTGAAATGATCTCATTAGCATTCTTCAACTTTATTTTAAAATAAATTAAATTATATTTCAATAACAAAATTCTTCAACAATTCTCACAGTTTTAGAAAGGGTTTAAACCTTTGATGATACGTTCAATCTCCTAATAATGAGAAGCTGAAATTTTCTTAATGGTAAGAGCTTCTCAAAAAATGATCTCAGCTGGTCATGAAGATACTACCAAGCTTCCAGTGCTAAGGTTTTTTTAAAAACATAGGCCCCAAGTCATAACCAAAATTGTTCACCAGATAAGGTCAACCATTTTTAAGGCAATCAGTTAAAAAAATTAAGCACTGTGGGCTTTTTGGCTTTAACAATGCTATAATCAATATGAAATAATTTTTAAATTTTAAAAAGTCCCAAATAAGATTTTTAAAAATTTGACAATTCTATTGTCTTAAATGAATCAAACGCAAATTTCTATTTTGTCATCTAAACAAATATTCAAGATTTGCATGCTTGGCTTCCATATTCAAATGGAGTATTTTCTGATACAAGCAAATTAAAATCCCAACTTTTTAAGAGCTATCAGTGTAATTCTGCTCTACATTTCTCACTAATAACATTAATTTAAAAATAATGTTTATGAAGAGATAACAGTAGAAATACATTTTAAATTCTCAACAGTCATGACAAATTACTTGAATATTTTTCCCTCCAAATTGCACTTAACCTGGAAAAGTAATCAGTGGAGACAAATGAGCATTAAAAATAATTTTTTCACATGTGCTCCAAAATTGAGTTCAAGAATTAACAACATAAAAATATTCCTTAATTAACCAAATCCATTCACTTCTTGCTATTACTATAAGTCATTAAAAGGTTTCTGAAGCAGTGATGATCACTTTTTTAAAATTGTGCTAATTAAATATATTTGTTTTATAATGAGAAAATGAAATGCTTCACCTGATTATAAAACAAATAATTAAAATTTCAACAGTAACTAAATCTGAGCCATCCCTCTTTTCCCCTTATTCATTGCAATATACCTTCTCTTACTGGCTCATTGGTTGATTCTCCTTTTAGATTCAGCATCCTGGAGAAGCCATTGGAAAGAGTAGAGAAAATGCCACGGATGAAATATCCCTGCTGCTCAGACTCCACTGACCCAACTGAAGTTGGCCACAGTCTAACAAATCGGATACTGCAGCGGGGTTCTGGTTCTGAAACAGATCTGGTGAATGGTGCTCGAAGTGACCGGCTGTTGACCAGGTGTGGCTTCTCTGTTGATGTTCCAAGGACCTCATCAGCAGAGGAAGAAGCATTATTACTAACCATCTTTGGCAGGATGACCTTTTGTTGTTGTCGTTCAACCAGGTCTCCTTTATTACTCTGCAATCTCTCCCTTTTGTTCCCTTTCCACCTAAAACTCGGATGTCTCTGCCACCGATAAGCGCCCAGTGGCTTTCCCAGATTGGAAACAGCAGAATCATTTTTCTTCCTCTTGCTTTTCACTGGACCACACCATGGATAACTCTTTAAACTTGTTCCTATCTCTGAATCTGCATAAGCAGGTTCTGACAAAGATCTTCGATAGCTTGGAGGACAAGGTGATGTTTGTTTCTTAAAGATGCTCATCTTCCCTGACTCCAGTCTTTAACAGCCTCTCTAAACTTTAAGATTCCTCTACTCTGCAGTCTTCGCAGTTGAACCACACATGTCTGTGCAGTCCAAAACATTTGACTGCTTAAGCAGCTTTCTTTGTGTGGCTTTGAACCACAGCAGATGTTGCTGCTTAAGAGCTGGTGTCATGTTATTACGCCATTTTCCAAGATCTCAAAAACTTCAGCAGCACCTAAAAACCTCTTGCCTGAAGCAAAGTATCATCAGAGTAGAGACAAAGTCAAGATTTCCAAAGGATCACTTCACTTCCTGCAGTAGGTTACATTTCTGTAATAGGCTTTCGGGAAATGATTTTTTTAAGTGAAATAAAAACAACAACAACCCACCAACACCTTTATGGACCAGTAGTAGTTAAGTGTTCACCATGCAAATGATAGCGAGTTAAAAACAGATTGTGAAGAAAATCAAATTACTCAAGCTGATATTGATACTTTCCAGAAGAAGAAAAAAAACCTTGCCTAGTCTTGGAGTGACAACTCTTCAGAAGAGTTTTGATGGCCTGCATTTCAGAAGTTTAATTTCAAGCAAATCAATGCTATTTATACTACATCTCTCAAAGTTAATATTGTTTTTCAACCAATAGGTAAAATTCAAACTGGTACTGTAAGAGCCAGTTTTCTTTTGGAAAAAAAGCCAAAAGAAAGCCAACACCATTTTTAGTGTAAATATATTACACTATGAAGAATTTAAAAAGCATAAATAGGAAGAAAAAGAGCAGAGGCAGAGGGTATTTGCTATAAACTATAGCAAAGGAAAAGGAAAATCTTGAGGCAAGATCTTGTGGCAACTGGAACATAGGAATGTACATACTTAAAAATTTTCTGGAAGAAGAAAGTTTGCTATATAAATCCAATTGGGATAAGTTGGCTGGAAAAATATTCCCTATCTGTTTAACCAAAGAAATTCCTTTATTCCTCTTTGTGCTCCTTACAACTTTAAAAAAGAGCTGACTACTTAAAATTTGTTAAAGCAAGTACCTTATACTGAACCAAAATCATGAATGCCAAGTTTTTGCTGGTTAAGTTCTTTTCAACTGCCTGCTCATAAACCCCTGAAAATAGGGGTTTCAAATGGAAAGCCTGACAGACTTCAGACTACCAATAAAACAGATATAACAGTGCAATCAAAGTCACTCTGCAAGTTGTTTTAAAAATGATTTCATCTGGCAAACTAAAAAAACTATCCACTTATTTGTAGAATGTTTTACAATGAAAAACAGGTCTCACACTAAGTCTTTTTCTTATTACGGTTGAAATCGTAACGAAAACCAACATACCTATTCCTTTAAACATATTACAATGTTCTATTTATCACTATTATCATCAACCAATAACTGCATTTTGATTTGTTTGTATAGTCTCTAAATCTACATATTTGTATATTAAAGAAATGAAGTATTTGGCTTTCTCAAAAACATATCAAATTAGAGAATCTTACAATTGTACATTTTCCCCTTATTTAAAAGAAAACCTAGAATGGTGAATTTGCACAAGGAAAGGAACAATAAATATCAAGTTCTAATCTCTATTTATGGCACATCACATCATTCACAAAAAATAATCTGTGAGGAGAAAAAAAGACCTAAATGTAGAGTATAAAATTATAAAGCTTGTAAAAAAAAAACTGTGAGTGAATATTTTTGTGACCTGAGGGTGGGCAAAGATTTCTTAGGACACAGAAAGCAAAACTAATACAGGAAAATGGTAATAAGTATGATTTCATAAATTTAACAACTTCTGTTCAATAGAAGACATCATTAAGAAAATCAACATGCAAGCCACAAAATGAGAAAAAATATTCACAATACAAACATTTCAAATAATTTATACCAGAATATATAAAGAACTTCTATACCTTACTGGTAAAAAGAAAAACCAATTTTTTAAAAAGTCAATAAGAGTTGAACAAACTCTTCACACACAAAAAAAAATATTAAAGGCCAACAAGCATATGAAAAAAGAATTAATCTTGTTACAGTAGGTATCTAGTCAGACATGAACAGGACAGGAGAGGGCCCACCCCACCAGGAATGTCAGGTGACCACCAGGCATGTCAGGTGACCACCAGGTGATGGTCAGGCAGTTGTTAACTGTCTCTCTAAAATAGTAATTGGTTGCAGCCAGCACCAGGGAAAGGCAGTTTCCCAACAGATAGAAACACATGAAACTGGTGATCAGCAGCTTCCCGATAAGATCTCAGGAACTGGGTGAATGGGCTCAAGCATGCACACTAAAAGGCAAAATGGCAGAGTTTAACTGGTATATGACCTTCTGAGGACATTCCACCGGTAAAGGGAAGAACGCCTCAGGTAAGCATGTGTACAACTCCAGTAAACACACTGCGCACGCTCACTTCCCAAGTGCTAGCAGGCCCCGGTGCATGCAGGCAGCCTACCCCAAGGGAAGAATCAAAGGGAGAGGGACACAAGACCCCAGAAGCATGCCAACATATAAAACCCTAAGTCCATGATCGAATGGGGACACCTGTCCTCCAAGATGTCCACTTGGCCCTCTTCCAAGTGTATTTTACTTTCTTTTCATTGTTGCTCTAAAGCTTTTTAATAAACTTTCACTCCTGCTCTAAAACTTGCCTCGATCTCCTCTTCTGCCTTATGCCCCTAAATTCTTTCTTCTGAGGAGGCAAGAATTAAGGTTGCTGCAGGCCTGTATGGGTGTACCACCAGTAACTCAGATACCCACCACTGATAACAATCTCATTAGTAATTGGGGAAATGCAAATTAAAGCCATAATGAGATATTACTCACATCCACTAGAATGGCTAACACTTAAAAGGCTGATAAAACCACATGTTGGTGAGGATGTAGAGTAACCAGAACTCTCATGATTGGTAATGGGAGCACAAAATGGTACAATTTCTATGGAACATGTTTGCAGTTTTTTTAAAAAAAGCTAAGCATACATCTGCCCTATGAACCAGCAATTCCACTTACAGGTATTTACTCAAGAGAAATTAAAAATATATATACTTGTACCTAAATGTTCACAGCAGCTTTATTTATAATAGTCATAAAATAAAACAACCCAAATGTACATCACAAAAGAATGTCTAAATACATTGTGGTGTTTTCGTACAATGGAATACTACTCAGCCATAAAAAGAATGAACTACTCATTCACAAAACAATGAGGATGCATCTCACAGATACTATGCCAAAAAAAGACCCTAGACACAAGAGTATACACTGTATGATTCTATTTATACAAAGTTCTAAACCAAACCAAACTAATCTATAATAGAAAAAAAAAATATCAGAAAAGCAGTTCTCAGTGGTAGATGGCATTATTATTAACCAGAAAGGAGAACCAGGAAGCTTTTGGTGACGGAAACTTTCTAAGCTTTGATAGGGATCTGGATTATGAGGGTTTATGTATTTTCAAAACTCATTCAAATGTTCCCTTAAGGTTTACCATTTCATCATAATTAGATTTTACCTTGAAAACTAAAAGCAACACTGAACTCTATCTAGTTAGCAGATTTGCTTAATCAGTGTTATAGATTAGCCAGTCAGAAACCACTTTCTGTGTATTATTGGCTTGAGGAAAGGAGTAAATACATTGAAGAGAATGAATGAATGAATCAATCAATCAATGAGCAAGTGACTAAATGGCAATACTGGAACAAACTGACATTATTTGCCTCCTGATATGATAAACATTGAGGGATACAACATCATTTGTGTGTCATTCCTGCAAGAAAAATGCATAGCCTACATCTAATCATGAGCAAAATCAGACTGGTACCCCCTCCCAATTTAAAAAAAAAAAAGTTCTACAAAATAACCATCCTCCTTGCTTCAAAAATGTCAGGATCAGGACAAAGAAAGATCATGGAATTGTTTCAGTTTCAAAGAGACTAATGACAGACAATTTAAAGCAATGCATGATTTTGGATTGTATCATGAACTGGGGAAAAACAGTTATGAAAGACATTATTGGGACAACTGACAAATTCTGAATGTGGATTATGGGTTAGGCCATTACCTAATTAAAAAATATTAAAATTCTCATTTTAATAATTTTACTATGGTTATGTAAGAAAAAGTTATCATATTCTTAAGGTACTCACAGAAGGATTTAGGGATAGAGGGTCACAATGTTTCCAACTTATTCTCAAATGACTCAGGAAAAACTGCATATAAAGGTAAATAAAATATGATAAAGCAAATGGGGCAAACTGTACACAGTTGTTGAATCTAAGTAAAGGATTTATGGGAGTTTATTGTACTATTGCAAATTTCTATAGGTTTGAAATCACATTAAAATAAAACAATACGCAAGTAAATATTTTTAAATTTTACAACCTCTTCCTTTGAGTCTATAATATAGCTTTTTATAATTAATACTGTAATGTTCCCTCTTTGAGAGTATCTTTTGAGTAGTATAACAAAATATCTTGCTTCATAGATTTTATGAGGGAGAGAAGTTAATCAAGATCACCCTATTAAGGTATCTTAGTGGAAAATTAAATTAGAGCTATAATTTTGAGAAAAGTTGCAAACTGGGAATAGAATTTGAGTCCTGAAATCCACATGGTAAAATTCAGAGACTCCTTGTTAAATGAGTCTTATACCAAGAGGTAAGGTTAAAGGTAACAAGGATTACGGTATTTTGTAAACCATCAACACAATTGTTTCGAAAAACTACCAAAATTCTTTTTTTCTTTTCCCTGGGACGGAGTCTTGCTCTGTTACCCAGGAGCGCAGTGGCGCGCTTGGCTCACTGCAACCTCCACCTCCCCGGTTCAAGCAATTCTCTGGCCCAGCCTCCCAAGTAGCTGGGATTACAGGCACCCGCCACCACACCCGGCTAATTTTTTTGTATTTTAAGTAGAGACGGGGTTTCACCATCTTGGCCAGGCTGGTCTTGAACTCCTGAACTCGTGATCCACCTGCCTCGGCGTCCTATAGTGCTGGGATTACAGGCATGAGCCACCACACCTGGCCCACAATTCTTTTTACCATAAGCTTCCCTATTTAATTCAGAAATATGGAGATGGAAAATATTAAATAACAGAAACAAAATCAAATACAATTAGAAGGCAGAAAGAACCATGGACTGAGGAAGACACACTATACAAGCAAGAATCAAAGAAATAAAGGTGATGACTCAGATCTGTCATGGCTAGCTAAAATTTAATTTGACAAGTGCTCAAAATTATGTTCTATTATTAACGAAAGCCTAATATCACTTACGTTAGTTATTTCTCTAAGCTTTATCCTTAATCTAACTTTAAAACAATAACTTGACACTTCATTTTCTGAATTTTCTCAAATATATATAATGAATTTAGGAATTTTAAAGAAAATATTCACAGGATGTATAATCTCTTAGAAACAATGATACGAGAACCACTGGATTACTACATTCATTAAGAATTCTTTCTACTATAAAGGTTGGCTGCTGATTGAAATGTCAGAACAAGAACATTTCTGCCACTTCCAACAGCAACTAATTACTTTTACATTTTTTAAACAACAATTTATAACATTTAAAGCACAGCTTTAAGAATCATTCTGGTTGCTATGTCAAAATGACATTTAAATTCTCTGAATAAATATGCAACTACTTAAATTCACAGAATCATATTTCAAATAGTTATTGAGCACCTACCTATCAGGCACTATATTAGGACTAGAGGAACAACAACAACAACAACAAAAAACAACCAGACACTGTCCCTGATTTCCTGGAACTTCCCATTATCAGGAAAGGCTTACATTAGGAAGCGGAAAATGTAAGGTGTTAGGGAAGTGTGTAGTAAGGGGATTTTTACAAAGTATAAAGTGTAAAGGATGGAGGCAATGTCTTTTGAGAGTCTTATGATCTACAGTCAATTCTGCCATAATGTAACATGAATTCTTTAAAATTCCCTGCACTAAGCAAAACTGCACACTAAAACCACAGGGCTTACAGGGAAGATGGAGTTAGGGGAATAACATTCAGAAACTTAGACAACGACATGTAAGACAAGACGCTAAACTGTAGCACCATTTTAAATGGCTAAGAAACACATAAATACAAAAATAAATAGGGTGTTGTTTTTTTTTTAAACCGGAAGTTTGCTTGTGAAAGTAGGCATCAGAATGGTTGCAGCTTTTGATTTTTTCTGAGGTGGTAGAAGGAGGGTTACCTGAAGTGTACAGCAAGTAATGCTGTAACACCACAGGTGGGCAGGTATGGCTTTAACATGTGGAGAACTCAGGCAGCTGGTAGTTGAGATGTATGTATTTTGAGTATTCCTATGTAGCTTGCTTCAGCTGGATACAGTTGTGGGGTTTTGTTTGTTTGCTTGTCTGTTTGTTTTTTGAGACAGTCTCATTCTGTCACCTAGGCTGGAGTGCAGTGGCATGATCTTGGCTCACTGCAACCTCCACCTCCCGGGTTCAAGTGATTCTCCTGCCTCAGCCTCCCGAATAGCTGGGATTACAGGCACATGCCACCACACCTGGCTAGTTTTTGTATTTTTGTAGGGACGGGCCATGTTGGCCAGGCTGGTCTTGAACTCCTGGCCTCAGGAGATCTGCCTGCCTCGGCCTCCCAAAATGCTGGGATTACAGGTGTGAGCCACCATGTCCAGCCCTGGATACAGTTTACTGTATTCAGTTAGTAATTCTTACAGACAAATGGCATATAAGTCAACACAAAATTCATATAATGCTTAAATTTTTCCTTAATATCAATTGTGTAGTACAAATCTGTGTTTTCAAAGCAAGTATTACAACACAACCAACTGTATTTTCTCTTCTCTTCCACATAGCTGGTGTGGTAAAAACCAGGTAAAAATCAACAAAAGACTCTACCATTGCAAGGCACAATAAAAACAGGGAAAATGGCTTTTATCCTTAGTAAATTCAGCTCTTTAGTTCAAACATTTGTATGTTTTTCTTTTCTTCCTCTTCTCTTAATCAGAACAACAAGAAGCAAAGGACCAAACTCATGATGTGGGCACAAAGAAACATGCCCCCCCCAAAAACAATGCAACAAATCTGCTTCCAGACCAGTGCTTCTCACGTTATAATGTGTGAATGAATTACTAGGAGATCGTATTAAGATGCAGATTTCAATTTACTACTCCGCCTGAGATTCCACATTTCTAAGCTCCTAGATGATAACTATGCTACTGGTCCACGGACCAAATTGTGAATAACAAGCTGTAGATAGATCTTAAACTAAAAGAACTAAGTTCTCAAGGTTCCTCTGTAATTCAGTCAAGTTCACCAAAAGAGAAAACTGTATCAAGATTTCGGGGCAAAATGAGAACATTTGCCTGAAATGTTCTGTGAGATTGTAGAGACCTATGCAGTGCTCATGATAGTGTGCTAAGAATCAAAGATACAGTAATCCTAGCCAAACCTCTTTGAAGACAAAGATTATCTATAGCACATAAAGAAAGCACAATAAAAAATTCAACAATCTTTTGCACTTACATTCTTATGAGTTAGCATATACATATATACAGGATATATATATATATATGTACAGTATGAAAGGAAAGGAGGCAAATGCTAATGACCATCAATAGAAAAGTGACTAAATAAATCATAGTACATATATATACATACAAAAAGAAACACACATATATTTATACATGCTACAAAGACACACATGCTTTTATAACAGTGATTACTTGTGAGGAGTATAGCTAAGAAATCACCTTAGACCTCTGGTTTTAAGTTTTAACCATGGCTATATACTACATTCATAATAGTGACAAGAAAAAAATGTAAGAGATAAATGTATATGGAAAGGAATCCAAGAGACAAGATAGAAAGGTAAAATATACCATAAAAAGTCGACCATGATCCTACTTTTATTTAAAATAATGATTAATATATCAGTATGTACACGGTAGAATCATATGCATCAAGAAAAAATGTGTTGTTATTTTCTTTCAGGGTAGAATTTCATTTTTTATATTATTAATTTCTATCATATATCAAATTTTATAAGTATGTGTTTTCATTCCTTTTGAAAGCAGAAAAGTTAAGTAAAAATATATATATTTAAAATCCACAGCAAAAATAAAAGCCTTAACACTAATCTACAGAATCATAATTATAGAACAGAGAACTAGACAAGTCATCACAGACCAACTTCACTAAGTCTCTCATATTATAAATAATCCAACAAAGCCAGACAAAAGGGACCTGTCCCTTAGAAGTTAATAGCAAAAATAAAAAAACACAAGTATATCCTAATTTCCAGTTCAGGATTCCATGACCTGCTTAAATTACCATTTTCTAAACTATGATCCACAGAACATAATTGAGAAATTCAGGCTTAAAGAGCATAGTTGTGGCACTAACTCTTAGATATTCTAGCATTAGTGTAAATGCTAAAAGTCTTTTAAAAAGTTTAAAATAGGATATCAGTTTCTCATTAAAATGTGTTTATTAGGGAAACAAGTAGAGATGAAAAGGGAAAACATGAGCTTTCTCAGCTTCGACATAGTCTGTTGTCACTTCCTATTTTATGACACGACTTTTCTATATGAATATTCTATTTTATTATACGTATCCCACTTGCTCTTTTGTATTAGAATACATGATAGATGCTACAGTTAACAAAGAGAGTTCTAGAATTCTGTTACTAGAACAAGTGACTACATAGCTCTTAGATCAACTCATAAAAATCTTTAAAAATAGAACTCATTTATATTAACCAGAAGATGACATGTTTCAAAAGTACAAAGTCCTTGTTTATACAAAGCTAAATAATTAATAACAAAACATCCTCTTCCCGTTTCCTATCACTGGAGCACATATGCTTCCCAATGAAACACTTTCTGCAGCGAAAACTACCTTTCTTCTAAGTATCAGAAGTGAAAGGCACACCTGACATGTACACAACCGCTTCTCATTTAAGAGACAAAGATACGTCTAGAAGGGCCAAATAAAGATTTCTTAAGTGTTGGAATAAAAGATTTATTTAAATAAGAAAGCATTTTTAAACAAAAACAAAAAAACCAGGTGACTCCTAAAACCATGATGAACACCTTTAAATATTAAAAAAAAAAAAAAATTCTAGTTTTCTCCTAACCTCTGATCACACTTCTGACTGGTTCAATCAGAGGTTCAATATTTTCTATCTAGTCTCTAAGTGTTGGGAGACTTTGAAAGCTGGATCCTTGACATCCTCTGTCCATATTCTCACCATGCATATCATCATTCACAATTAACACATCTACTTCTATCTCCAGTTCAGACTTTGTCTTCTTTGAGCAACATACTCATATATTCAATTTAACACTTAATAGCTATCTCAAGTTCAAAATGTATAAAACCTACACTACGATCTTTCTTTTAAAATCTGGTCTTATTCTAGTGTTCCTTATCCTAATAAATGGGACCACATTCATCCAGCTATACAAGCCCCAAACCTTAGTTATCACCATCTCTCACCATTCAATATCCAATATCTAATGAATCTTACTCATTTCCCCTCCTGAGTATTATCCAACCTATCTACTTCTCACCATTCTCCCCTAAATGAATCTACCATCATCTCTCACCTGGATTACAAGAGCCTCCTAAATTTATCAACCTACATCTACTATGACCACCAAAAAACATTTTTCCTACTGTAGTCAGAATAATCTTTTCAAAATACAAATTTACCTCATCTTGTCTGGAACTATTCAATGGTTTCCCACTTACAATCAAGACAAAATTCTTGATTTTGGTATGAGCCTACTCATACCCACTCTACCCCTGTAAGGCTCCCTCATAAAGACATACTTGAATTCTTTCAGTTCTTCACACCTGTCACTCTCCTTCCCACCACAGGGCTCTTGCTCATCCTGTTCTCTGCAACTGGATGGTATACGATCTTCCTTCCATCATTATCATGCTTCAGATTTCAGTTCAAGTGTCACTTCCTCAGGGAAGTCTTTCCTGACCCCCCTGACCAGGTCAAATCTCCCTATTACAGGCCTTTACAGCCCAATGCATCTCTCCATCACAGCTGTGGCGTTGTAATTGTATATTTCCTCGTGAAATTATCAATCAATGCCTGTTTTACCCACTAGGCTATAACATCCATGTTTGTTTTGATTCTCCGTAGTGTCTCAAGTGCTTAGCAAATTGTAAGCACACAATAAATATTTGTTGAATTAATTAATAAAAAGAGAGAGATCTAAAATAAAACTACCTAACTTCAGACTAGTAATGAGAAAGTCAGTAAGCACCTATTTGAGTTTAACATTATCTCTGATACCATGAAGATTACATCAAAATACAGATCATGGGTGAGGAAGCAGTTAAATGCACTACAGGGAGTCATTTTCCCTATACCAAGTAATTTTTTGTTTCTTAAAGGATATGGACAGAATATTAAAAAAGGAAAAAAGAATAATGTGAAACAGGAGGATAAGGAGAAGGCAAGAAATACTACTAAAATTGTTAAAGCAATTTTCTTCCCAGAAATGCCAATTTAGTAGATGTACAAACTATTATCTGGCCTGTTCAAGTTTTTTATAATTATTATTTTTAACATTAGCATCACAATTTAGGGAAATTTTTAAAGCATAAAGAGATATCCACAAGCTCTTAACAAGCTTTATATGTATGTTCTTTAATGAATATATATTTAGAAAATAAATATTCTCATAACCTGAAACAAATATCAACATTGGACATCTGATAAATAATCAAGCAATCGGTTCTAAGATAGAACTTTAAGCATCAAAAATTGAGGATTCCAGAGAGAGATTAGGAATATTTTCTTATTATAAGATACATGCAGTATCTGTAAAATGATACAGTGTTACTTGAAACTAGACTTGAATTAATTGTAAATGTATATTGCAAACTCAAAAGCAAACAATTTAAAAAGTTAAAAAAAGATAACTGACATGCTAAGAAACAAAAGAAAATGGAGTGAAACAAAATGCTCAGTTAAACCAGAAAATGTAGAAAATGGGTGGAAGACATATAAGGAAAAAAGAACAAAGGCAATGAATACAAATAGGAAGTAATATGGTAGATATTAATAATCCAAATATATCAATAATCACTTTTACACATCGATAATCTAAATCCAATTTAAAAATAGAGACTGTTAGAGTAAATCACAAACAAAACCTAACTATATGTTATCTACAAGAAATACATTTTAAATATAAAGATACACATAGATTAAAAGTAAATGGAGAAAGCTATACTGTGCTAACACAAATCAAAAGCTGGAATCACTATATTAACTTCAGCACAGCAGACTAGAGAAATAAAAATTATCAGGGGTAAAGAAAGGATAAAGGAGTCAATTCTCCAAGAAAATTTAACAATCCTTAATGTGTATGCACTTAACAACAGAGCATTAAGAGATAGGCAGCAAAAATTAAGAGATGCCAACGAGAAATACATGAATCCAGTATTACAGTTGGAAATTTTAACAGCCCTCTTATCAGAAATGGACAGATCCAGTGGGCAGAAAATCGGTGAGAATATAGTTGATCTCAACAGCACCAGCAATTCACTGAATATACCTGACATCTATAGACTACTTCATTCAACAACAGCAGAACACACATTCTTCTCAAGCTCACATGGAACATTCATCAAGATAGGCCACATTCTAGGTCATAAAACACACCTTAACAAATTTAAAATAGAAATCATACCATGTCTCCTCTCAGACTACACCAGAATTAAACTAGAAATCAATAACACAAAGACAACTGATAAATCCTCAAACACATAAAGATAAAGCAACACACTTTCGAGTACGTTATCAAAGAAATCTCAAGAGAAATTTAAATATATTGCAAACTAAGTAAAAATGATGATATAACTTATCAGAATTTGTGGGATGCAGTGAAAACTGTACTTATAGGGAAGTCTATAACATTGAAATGCATATCTTAAAAAAGAAGGTCTAAAATCAATAACTGAAGCTTCTACCTTAGGATACTAGAAAAACAAAAGCAAATTAAATACAAAGTAAGTAGAATAAACAAAATTAGAGGAGAAATCAATGAAATCAATTAAAAATGGGCAAAAATCTCAACAGCCTCCTAACCAAACAAGACATACAAATGGTAAATAAGCATATGAAAAGATGCTCCACAAAGTATTTCACTAGGGAATCAATCACAAGTTCAAACAACGACATATCATTACAAACCTATTAAAATGGCAACAATCCTAAACACTAAAACCACCAAATGCTGGCAAGGGTGTGAAGCAACAGGAACTCTCATGCACTGCTGGTGGGAACACAAAAATGGTACAGCTACTTTAAAAGACAATTTGGCAGTTTCTTTAAAAACTAAACATACTCTTAACGTACAATTCAGCAATCGTACTCTTTGGTGTTTACCCAAATGAGCTGAAAGCTTATGTCCACACAAAAACCTCCACATGAATGTTTATAGCAACTATATTCATAATTGCCAAAACTTGGAAGCAACGAACGTGTCTTTCAGTAGACAAATGGCTAAATAAACCTTGGTACATCCAGACAACTGAATATTATTCAGTGCTAAAAAGAAATGAGCCATCAAGCTATGAAAAGACATGGAAGAACCTTAAATACATATTACTAAGTTAAAGAAGCCAATCTGAAAAGGCTACATACTGTATGATTCCAACTACAGGCATATCTCATTTTTTTAGCACTTTGCAGATATTGCATTTTTTATAAAATTAAGGTTTGTGGCAACCCTGTGTCAATCAAGTCTGTTGGCACCATTCTTCCAGTAGCATGTGCTCGCTTTGTATCTCTGTATCACCCGTAGTAATTCTCACATTACTTCAAATTTTTCATTACTATTGTATCTATTATGGTAATCTATGATAAATAATCTTTGATGTTACCACTGTAATTGTTTGGGGCCACCACAAACCTACGTAAGATAGCAAACATAACCAATAAACCCTTATGTGTTCTGACTGCTCCATCAACTGGCCATTCCTTGCCTCTTTTCTTCCCCTTGGGCCTCCCTATTTGCTGAGACATGATGATGTGGAAATTAGGACAATTAGTCATCCTATATGTTAGTCTACTTTGTGTCTCTATAAAGGAATACCTCAGGTTGAGTAATTTATTTAAAAAAGAGGTCTGTTCAGCTCAAGGATCTGCAGCCTATACAGGCATGGCACAGCATCTGTTTTGCTTCTGGTGACAGCCTCAGGAAGCTTACAATCATGGTGGAAGGCAAAGGGGGAGCAGGCATATCACATGGTAAGAGAGAGAGAGATAAAGAGAGGAGAGGACATACCACACTCTTTTAAACAACAATATCTCGTGTGAACTCAGAGCGAGAACTCATTCATTACTGAGAGGAGGGTACCAGCCATTCACGAGGGATCCACCCGCCCCTATTAGTCAGACACCTCCCACTAGGCCTCACCTCCAACATTGGAGGTCACATTTTAACACAAGATTTGGAGGGGATGAAACATCCAAACCATATCACCCTACAATGGCATTTAAGTGTTCAGGTGAAAGGAAGAGTCACATATCTCACTTTAAATCAAAAGCTAGAAATGATTAAGCTTAGTGAGGAAGGCAAAACAAAAGCTAAGATAGGCCTCTTACACCAAACAGCCAGGTTGTGAATTAAATGGAAAAATTATTTTTCTTTCTTTCTTTTTTTTTTTTTTTTTCCTGAGGCAGAGTCTCACTCTGTCACTTAGGCTAGAGTGCTATGGCGCGATCACAGCTCACTGCAGCCTTGACCAACGATGCTCCCACCACAGCCTCCTGAGTAGAGGGGACTATGTGCGTGCACCACCAAGCCTGGTTAATTTTTCTACTTTTTGTAGAAATAGGGTTTGTTGCCCAGGCTGGTCTCAAACCCAGAGCTCAAGCGATCCACCAGCCTCAGCCTCCCAAAGTGCTGGGATTACACGTGTGAGCCACCACACCTGGCCTGAAAAGTTCTTGAAGGAAATTAAAAGTGCTACTCTCCAGGCATCACATGAAATATAAGAAAGCAAAACAATAAAGCTTGAGTGGTCTGAATAAATGATCAAACCAGCTATATTTCCTTAAACCAAAGCCTAATCCAGAGCAAGGCCCTAACTCTCTTCAATTCTATGTAGGTTGAGAGAAGTAAAGAAGCTACAGAAGAAAGGTTTGAAGCTAGCAGAAGTTGGTTTATAAGGTTTAAAGAAATAACCCATCTCCAGAACATAAAAGTACAAGGTAAAGCAGCAAGTGCTGATGCAGAAGCTGTACCAAGTTATCCAGAAGATCTAGCTAAGACCATTGATGAACACTAAGAACACTGATGAACACTGTACACTAAACAACAGATTTTCAACATAGATGAAACAGTCTGCTATTGGAACAAAATGCCATCTAGGACTTTTCGTAGCTAGAGAAGTCAGTGTCTGGCTTAAAAGCTTCAAAGGATAGGCTGACTCTGTTGTTAGGGGCTAATACAGCTGGTGACTTTAAGTTGAAGCCAATGCTCATTTTCTATTCCAGAAAATCCTAGGGCCCATATGAATTATGCTAAATCTACTCTGACTGCACTCTATCATTAAAATAACAAAGCCTGGATGACAGCACATCTGTTTTAAGCATGGCAAACTGAATTTTTTTTTTGAGACGGAGTCTCGCTCTTGTCGCCCAGGCTGGAGTGTAATGGCGCATCTTGGCTCATTGCAACCTCCTCCTCCAGGATTCATGCAATTCTCCTGCCTCAGCCTCTCGAGTAGCTGGGATTACAGGAGTATGCCATCATGCCCGGCTAATTTTTGTATTTTTAGTAGAGAAGGGGTTTCACCATGTTGGCCAGGCTGGTCTTGAACTCCTGACCTCAGGTAATCCGCCCGCCTCGGCCTTCCAAAGTGCTGGGATTACAGGCATGAGCCACTGCATCTGGCCGCATACTGACTATTTTAAGCCCCACTGCTGAGACCTATTGCTCAGAAAAAAAGATTCCTTTAAAAATACTACTGCTCATTGACAATGCACTTAGTTACCCCAAGAGCTCTGATAGAGATACACAAGTAGATTAATGTTGTTTTCATCCTTCCTAACATGACATCCATAATATCAACATTAACAGGTATCTGGAAGAAGCTGATTCCAACTTTCATTGATGACTTTGAAAGGTTTAAGACTTCAGTGAAGGATGTAATGCAGATGTGTTAGAAACAGCAAGAGAATAGGAATTAGGAGTGGAGCCTGAAGATGTGACTGAATTTCTGTAATCTCAAAACTTGAATGGGTGAGGAGCTGCTTCTTATGGATAAGCAAAGAAAGCGGCTTCTTGAGATGGAAGTTTATTCCATCTTGAGATAGAAGTTTATTACATAAACTTAGTTGATATAGCAGTGGAAGACTTTGAAGGGATTGACTCCAGTTTGGAAAGAAATTCTGTGGGTACAATGCTATCAAACAGTACTGCATACTAAAGAGAAATCTTTCATGAAAGGAAAAGTTGATCAATGGGGCAACTTCACTGTCGTCTTCTTTTAAGAAATTGCCACAGCCATCCCCATGTTCAGCAACCAGTACCCTGAGCAGCTAGCAGTCATCAATATTGAGGCAAGACTCTTCAACAAAAAGATTACAACTCTCTGAAGGCTCAGATGATCATTAGCAGTTTTTAGCAATAAAAAAATTTTAAATTCAGGTATGTGATTTTTTAGACATAATGCACAACTTTTATATGGACTGAGAAACAAAAAAATTCATGTGACTCACTTTATTGGGACATTTGCTTTATTGCAATGGTCTGGAACTGAACACACAATATCTGCAGTATGCCTGTAGCTTGTCAAAACTCATAAATGTACAACACCAAGAGTGAACCTTAATGGAATTATGAACTTTGGGTGGTGATGATGTGTTGATGTGGGTTCATCTATTTTAACAAACGTACCACTCTGGTGTGAGAAGTTCTAGTAGGAGGGCTTTGGGGAGGAAGCAGGGTTTACATGGGACTTCTTTGTATTTTCTGCTCATTTTTTCTGTCAACCAAATAGCACTCTAAAAAATAAAGTCTACTTGGCTGGGCGCGGTGGCTCATGCCTGTAATCCCAGCACTTTCGGAGGCCGAGGCGGGCGGATCACGAGGTCAAGAGATAGAGACCATCCTGGCTAACACAGTGAAACCCCGTCTCTACTAAAAATACAAAAAATTAGCCGAGCGTGGTGGCAGGCACCTGTAGTCCCAGCTACTTGGGAGGCTGAGGCAGGAGAATGGCATGAACCCAGGAGGCGGACGTTGCAGTGAGCCGAGATCATGCCACTGCACTCCAGCCTGGGCGACAGAGCGAGACTCTGTCTCAAAAAAAAAAAAAATACATAGTCCAGGTGATGTTACTGATTAAAATGTGTGAGTTTCAGCCAATGGCAGCTACTATGTGAAACATACTTGACTGCCCAAAAGGTATTTGTTTTTATCTTTGGCTTAGCATTCAGGTATTTTCTATGACCTGGTTAAGTAAGGTTTCCAAATAGCTAAGTTCCAAATAAGTCAAGTTATATGTATGGCTACAGTAACTACTACTACAAGACACAAGTTAATCTTCTTACCTTCCTGAAATTATTTATTTATTTATTTATTTATTCATTCATTCATTCATTCATTCATTCATTCTAAGGTTCTCGCTCAGTCATCCAGGCTGGAGAGCAGTGGCAGGATGATAGCTCATTCACTACAGCCTTGAACTCCCAGACTCAATTGATCCACTTGCCTCAGCCTCCCAAGTAGCTAGGACTAGAGACATGGATTACCACGCCCAGTTAGTTTTTGTTTTGTTTTGTCTTGTCTTGCTTTCGTAGAGGTAGTCTCAAGATGTTGTCCAGGCTGGTCTTGAACTCCTGGCCTCAAGCAATCCCAAAGGATTGCTATCAATCCTTTGGGAGTCTCCCAAAGTGTTGGAATTACAGGTAAGAGCTACCACGTCCAGCCTCTTCCTGAATTCAGATAGAAATATATTCTTTTCAGGGTTTGAGTTTGGAGTTTTTTTTTTCCGTATATAAAGTCCTCATATCTATAGTAAAAAGTTCAGTGAGTTCTCATGTATTTGTATTCACCACTTAATTCAGCTCACAGATTTTCAGGATCCCAGAAGGTTCCCTCATACTCTTTTTCAGTCTTTTGTTGCTCCTTCCCCCACTCCCCCAAGAACCTACAGGTAACTTATTTTCACTTCTGTCATACAGATTAGCTTTACTCTTTTTAAAAATTAATTCATATAAATAAAATTTATTATATATAAATAAAATTATACATTATGTACTCCTTTGCCTTGCTTCTTATGCTCATGATTGTCTCAGATTCATCCACATTGTTGTATATAACTTGATTATTTTGTTGCCATATATTTCATCGTATCATAATTTAACTGTTCCAATGTTGATGAACATTTGATCGTATCCAGTTTTTGTCTATGATAAAGCTGCCATTAATATTCCTGTACAGACTTTTGGTAGATGTCTACACTCTTTTCTCATAGTTATGTTCCTAGACATGGAGTTGCTGGTCGTAAGGTAGGCACATGTGTAATTTTAGTGAATATGGCTAGGTACAGTGGCTCATGCCTGTAATCCCTGAACTTTGGGAAGCCGAGGCAGGAGAATCGCTTGCACCCAGGAGTTTGAGATCAGCCTGGGCAACATAGTGAGACCTCGTTTCTATAGCAAACGAAAGAAAAAGAAATTGAACTGGGCACAGTAGAATGCACCTGTAGTCCCAGCTACTCCAGAGGCTGAGGTGGCAGTATTGCTTGAGCCAGGGAGATCAAGGTTGTGGTGAGCCGAGATCACACCACTGCACTCCAGCCTGGGCAACAGAGTGAGACCCTGTCTCTTAAAAAGAATAGTGAATATAACCAAACAGTTTTCCAAAGTGGTTGTACCTAGTTGTGAATACAATTAAACCATCTTGGAGAAAGACTGCTTTGTACTTTCAAAGGTCAGGAAAGTACACACAGCTTTTCTCAGAAAATCATTTCATTGTCCGGTGATTACGCCTAAATATAATTCTTTATTGATTGAATATAGTGGGCACCAATGAGACTCAAATACCTTCAATGTTATGATATTTAAAGAGTTAGATAGAAGTGGCCGGGCACGGCAGCTCATGGCTCATGCCTGTAATCCCAACACTTTGGGAGGCTGAGGCAGGTGGATCATGAGGTCAGGAGTTTGAGACCAGCCTGGCCAATACAGTGAGACCCCATCTCTACTAAAAATACAAAAATTAGTTGGGCGTGGTGGTGCATACCTGTAGTCCCACCTACTCGGGAGGCTGAGGCAGAAGAATGGCTTGAACCCAGGAGGCGGACGTTGCAGTGAGCCGAGATCATGCCACTGCACTCCAGCCTGAGCGACAGAGTGAGACTCCGTCTCAAAAAAACAGAAAAAAAAAGAGTTAGAAGTCTACATCATCTCACTTCCTTCGCGTTGTTTATTATACTCCCGCCTCTTACCAGTTCCTCCCTGTTAGCTGGCATGATCATTAAAAGATCACAAAGCTCACATATGAGGACCACAAAAACAACAATCTGAAAATGCTATTTTTATATTTGTTTCAGTTATTTATGCTTGTTGTAGTTCATTACATTTTGTGTTTGGGAATTCTTTGTAATTCATTCCTTAAATATATATGTTGAATGCATACTGCCTTGTAATGGAATGAACTAGCTGAAGTTTTTATTCTGCCGTTTTTTGGGCAAGTTTTACAATTTTTCAGGGTCACTTTCACTTTAGACATTCTTTCCCAAAGTGTAGACCATTTCTACATCTACCAGAATCCTAGAAGTATAGAAAAGAAGGGACCGCATAAACTATATACTATACCTCCTCATTTTATAGTGCATTTGAATATTAAGTGGGATAGAATAAAAAAATACTGCTCAAGCCGTAACATTCATTCAGGGACCTCAACTGACATTTTTTAAAGCATTTATTGTATTATCAAATTCATGCTAAGGACTGGGGATAAAAAACAATGCATTCTATATTCCCTCAATGGCCTCCATTTAGTTAGGGAAAACAGACATGGACACAAATAACTGTTACGATGGTTGGTTTGTGCAAAAATATAAAGTACATACAGAATTCAATGGGGACAAAATGGAAACCATAGTCTACCCTATGGGGAATGAGAGAAAGGGAGAGTAAATGAAGAAAGCACTATAGAAAAAAAAGTCAATTTTCCTAGGTTTTACAGGAGGAGGGTTTTTTTAGGTTAAGGGGATAGAGTTTGAGGGTATAAGAAAAGCATTACCAGCAAAGAGAACAGCATGGGCAAATATATGAAGACATAAAACAGCATGATCCATTTCAGGTACTGATAAAGAATCCAGAGTATGGGGCGAGAAGCAATGGGAGACAACACTGTAGAGGCAGATCAAGGGAGGAATAGTGAGTTTCTTCCTTATTAAAGAATCTGGACTTCATCTTATAAATAATGAGGAGCTACTGAAAAAGTTTAAATAAGCTAGTAATGTGATCATGTTTGTGCTTTTTTAAGAAAGCTCTTTCTGGCAATGAGCAGGAAATTAGATTGGAAAGGGATAAGGATCAAGGTAGGGAGGTGAGCTAGGATACAATCAGAAGTGAAATGATGAGAACCTGAACTAAGAGTGGAGTCAGAGCTGGCTCCAAGACCTATCAAAGACTTCACATATGAAACAACTAACCAGATGGTGAAGAAGTTCTTGGTTGAGTCAACAATCCGGAGAAGTGAGCATGGTATCAGGAGCAGTTCTTGCTTGGGGGCTTTTGTTACCTAGAAGAGGTCCTCAGAAACTGAGCTGTGTCTTTAATAGGCACATGGAGCTAAAGGGATAAAAGTCAGAGACCAGGCTTGACAGGGTTCAAACCCCAGGTGACCAATCCCTGTCCCTTTAGCCCATGTTAGACCGGGAGTCTAAAGAGCTACACCCTAGGACTACAGGTTAACCATAAGTAAATGAGATTTGTAAAGAGACTAGCTTCAAGTCTTCTAGGTAGTTCATCAAAAATCTCCAGTCCCAGTCCCAAAACTAAATTATGTTCTACAGTACTAGAGCCCTTGGTGTTTGGACAGAGCAAACAAAAATTTTATTAAGAGAAATGCATTATCCTAAGCCCAAAATGATTTCCATATATAAATTTTCAAATAGGTCCACAGATCTTTATCTAAACTTTCAGACCAAATGTCTTTCAGAATTCGGAAGACTTTAGATTTTAGAAAGGTAATATGGCACATGCACCATAATACTATGTTATATCACCAGTGGAATGTTTGGTGGCACCTGTTATCAGTCTGAAGCAAACTTTAACAACATTCCCACAAAGTAGAATAAGACTAAACAGCTCTGTGTCACTTCACAGCAGGTTTGGCCAACAAATGAGTCACAAAAAATCTTTTAAGTTATTTGAACTTTTTTGATTTCAAAATTGTAGACGAGGGACTATAATTTCGTATAATGTTCAACACACAATCAAAGATAAGGAAGTCCCCAAGGAAAAAAGAAATCATAAGCACTAACAAGAAAATCAACAGGCAACAAAAATATATTAACAGAAACATTAACAGAGATATGATGTGTTTGAATTACAAGGCCAGGTCAATATAATTATATGTTTACAATATATAAGACAATAAATCCAAGCTTGAAAGTTTGGCAGAAAACTAAAAATTATAAAGTGTCAAAGTAGATTAGAAAAAGAACTAAATACAAATCCTAGAACTATGAAAAACCATTAGATACTGCTAAAGAGAGAATAAGGTCAGAGGAAACTATCTAGAATGAAGCATGAAAAGACAAAAACATGAAAAATATAAAAATAGAAGAGTAAAGTGACCTAACGGTCACAGGGAGAAAATTTAACATGTTAAATTGAACTACCAAAAGAAAAGGAGAGAAAGAATGGAGAAGCGGTGTTATTTAAAAAGATAATGACTAATATTTTTCCACATTTGATAAAAGATATCAATCCATAGTTTCAAGAAGCCCAAAGAATTCAAATAGAAATAAATAAAAAGAAATCCAGGAAATGGAGATGAAGTAAGAAAGAGAAAGAAGGCCCCTAAAACAGGCAGAAATTAGAAAAGCAAAATATAATATACATACATAGTCTAGGAGACTGATCTGTATATATTAATCAGATAATGATATCTGACTAATAAGAGTCCAAGAAAGAGAGAATGGAAAAATGGATGTTATCATATGAGAGAGAGAAAAAAAGAGAGAAAAGGAGATATAAACAGATGAATTATCCAGAAATGAAATACAAGTCTTTAGACTAAAAGCCCATGAATTAAAAAAGACCCAACCAGAGCACATCATCATGCTATTTCAAAACAATGGGAATAAAGACATGAGCTTAAAACTTCAAAAGAGAGGTGAATATAAAGGTCACCTATATAGGAATGGAAAAAGATGAGAAAACGCTGACTACTTGGGAGTTACACTGAATGCCTCTAAAATACTGAAAGCCTGTTACACCAAAATGACAGGCAAGGATTCAGAAATATTGATCCCAATGCACTATTTCTTAGGAAGCTACTTGATAATATGCCTCAGCAAAATGAAAATTAATTCAAGAAAGAGAAAGAAATGATATCCAGGACAAAAGTATCCAATCCATAAAAGCAGTTATGGGAAGTCTCATGGCTAAGTCACATAGCAGGTCTAGAGAGCAACCAACGGAGACAAAAGATAATGGACACAAAGCTCCAGAATTATCTCCAAAAACAGCAAAATATGTGTGGGGTGGGATAATTTAATATAAAATTATATAAGAGCACTTGATATCATGGCATACTTGAAAAAATGAGAATATGAAAGACAATACAAAAAGACAATTAAAAATTTAAGGAAAAATTGAGTAAGATGCACCAGAAAAGAAATATAACCAAAGTACCATACAATCATTTAAAAAAAAAATCTTTTTTCCCTGATTTTATCAGAGGAACCTGCCCCCAATATTTCAATGTAGGTTCTTTCTATTTTCCATAAGTGTTGGCCAGCTGAGAAATAAAGAGAAAGAGTACAAAGAGAGGAATTTTACAGCTGGGCTGCCAGGGGTGACATCACATATCGGTAGGACAGTGATGCCCACCTGAGCCTCAAACCAGCAAGTTTTTTATTAAGAGTTTCAAAAGGGAAGGGGGTGTAATAACAGAGAGTAGGTACAAAGATCACATACTTTAAAGCGCAAAAAGCAGAACAAAGATCACATGCTTCTGAGGGAACAGGACAAAAGGCAAAAGCAGAACTACTGATAAGGGTCCAACAAAGATCACAGGTCAAAGGGCAAAAGCAGAACTACTGATAAGGGTCTATGTTCAGCAGTGCGTGTATTCTATTGATAAACATCTTAAACAACAGAGAACACGGTTCGAGAGCAGAGAACTGGTCTGATCACAAATTTACTAGCGCGGAGTTTTTTTCCCACCCTAGTAAGCCTGAGGGTACTGCAGAAGACCAGGGCGTATCTCAGTCCTTATCTCAACTGCATAAGACAGACACTCCCAGAGCGGCTGTTTATAGACCTCCCCCAAGGAATGCATTCCTTTCCCAGGGTATTAATATTAATATTCCTTGCTAGCAAAAGAATTTAGCGATGTCTCTCCTACTCGCACATCCGTTTATAGGCTCTCTGCAAGAAGAAAAATATGGCTGTTTTTGCCCAACCCTGCAGACAGTCAGACCTTACGGTTGTCTTCCCTTGTTCCCTAAAAATCGCTGTTATTCTGTTCTTTCTCAAGGTGCACTGATTTCATATTGTTCAAACACACATTTTACAATCAATTTGTACAGTTAACACAATAATCACAGTGGTCCTGAGGTGACGTACATCCTCAGCTTATGAAGATAACAGGATTAAGAGATTAAAGTAAAGATAGGCATAAGAAATTATAAAAGTATTATTTGGGAACTGATAAATGTCCATGAAATCTTCACAATTCATGTTCCTCTGCTGCGGCTCCAGCCAGTCCGTTTGGGGTCCCTGACCTCCTGCAACATGATTTGACTAAAATGTGTGCTACAGCTATATGGGGGATGCTATAGTGGAACTGTGTGGTATAAGATTTCTAATGTTTTTATCATGAGAGAAAATAAATAGATAATATCTAAAATGAATAAGTTAAAAAGTAGAGGATATTATCATGTTATTTATGTGTGTGGGGGGTGGGGAGAGGACTGTTTTTTATTATAAGCTGTATAAGTTATTAACCATATGCATTTTTCAGTCTGATAAAACTTGTTTTAATAATAAAAAGGAATCATCCAAAATCCCACCACTCAATACTTTAGCCTATTTTTTTCTAGCATATTTGTCCCTCAGTATCCATGGGGAATCGGTTCCAGGATTCCCTTCAATACCAAAATATGAGGATGCTCAAGTCTTTTACATAAAATGTCGTAGTATTTGCACATAATCTATACCCAATTTTAAATTATCTCCAGATTACTTATAATATCTAACACAATATAAATGTTACATCAATAGTTCTTATACTGTATTTTGTATTTGTGTTATTTTTATTGTTATTATTACTTTTTCTAATATCTTCAATCCATGGTTGGTTGAATCTGCAGATGTGGGACCTGAGGATACAGAGGACAAACTGTATTTATTTTTTCCCATATGTGTGTGCATATTTCTTTGGATATAAGGTCAGAATGTTTTTCTTTTTACATAACATCAGTATTTCCAATCATCATTTAAATGCTTTAAAATCATTACTTTTTTTTTTTTTTTTTTTGAGACAAGGTCTCACTCTGTCACCCACTGCAGCCTCAAACTCCTGAGCTAAAGCAATCCTCCTGCCTCAGCCTCCCGAGTAGCTTGGACTACAGGTTTGCAACACCATGCCCAGCTAATATACATATTTTTTATTTTTAGGAAAGACAAGGTCTTGCTATGTAGTCCAGGCTGGTCTCGAACTCCTAAGCTTAAGCAATCCCACTGCCTTGGCCTCCCAAAGTGCTAGGAGTACAGGAGTAAGCCACCTCGTCTGGCTGAGATCATTACTTTTAATGTCTGAATTACATTACATTGAGTGGAGTACCATAATTTATTCAGCCATTCCACTATTGATGAACTTTTTTTTAAAGGTTACTCCAAGTTTTTCATTTGTTTGCTTTGTTTTTACTGTTAGAAGTAACATTATAAAAAATGTTAATATAGATCTTTGTCAAATCTTTACTTTTCTCAGGTATATTGTTAAAATTACTGGTTCAAGGGACATAAAAATTTAAGGCTTTCACCAAAGAGTAGTGACTAGGATGGAAAAATTGATAAAGAAGACAGTGATGAACTGTAAAGAACAAGGACTTTGTAGCCAGGAAGCTTTCTATGGCCAGTATTAGTTCTATTCCTTATTAGCCATGCAACTATATTTTGGCTTGTCACTTAACCTTCTTCCTCATCTGGAAGATGAAAATACTTTTCTCATAGAGTTGTTATAAACATTGATTGAGATAACATAGCAAGTGTCAAGTGTCACACCTATTATCAATAATCCTTAGCTGAGAGTTTTAACTAGTAGAAAGGGAAAGCTTGACTATACAAGACAGGATCAGTGTAGCAAGATCTGGTAGTGGATGGGAAGGTGA
Organism: Pan troglodytes; assembly: GCF_028858775.2. Taxonomy (NCBI): domain Eukaryota; kingdom Metazoa; phylum Chordata; class Mammalia; order Primates; family Hominidae; genus Pan; species Pan troglodytes. The sequence continues at coordinate 70,884,278 of NC_072398.2, forward strand.
AGGAAATACTAGAAAGGAATATACTTTAGCCATTTGGTCTCTCAAATGGGATCTTTGTATAAGAACAAAACAGAATGCTACCCTTCTTTCCTGTCTCGCTTTCTTCACCTCTATCTTTCCTGAAACTTTCTTCTCAAGATGGCTTTTCTGGGTAGACAGGAGTTCAGAGAGGACAGAGTACACAGAGCAAGATAAATACACCAAAAAGAATTCTCTATTTAAGAGAAGGGCAAAGGACTTGAGCTAAGGAAGAAAGCTGAAGAACAGTCAGAGTGTCAGGATAACAATGTCAAGGAAACCAGAGGAAAAAAGAATTTCAAGGAGAGGATGGTCCGTAATGTCACACAGAAGTCAATAATGTTGTGGAGTTAAAAGTTGCCATTAGATTTATCAGCTAGGAAATTTGTAATTTCAATAAAATGGTAAGTATGGGTGGCAAGTTCCTATAGGCTAAGAAGTAAGTGGTTAGTGAGGACGTATACATCTAAAGTGATCTAATGTAAGGCAGCAGAGGTGTGAACATGAGTCTTTTTTTTTGTTAGACGGAGTCTCGCTCTGTCGCCCAGGCTGGAGTGCAGTGGCGCGATCTCAGCTCACTGCAAGCTCTGCCTCCTGGGTTCATGCCATTCTCCTGCCTCAGCCTCCCAAGTAGCTGGGACTATAGGCGCCCGCCACCACACCTGGCTAATTTTTTGTATTCTTTAGTAGAGACAGGGTTTCACCATGTTGGCCAGGATGGTCTCGATCTCCTGACGTCGTGATCAGCCCACCTCAGCCTCCCAAAGTGCTGGGATTACAGGTGTGATCCACTGCGCCCAGCCCATAAGAGTCTTTTTAAAAAATTATTGTTAACAAGGTTGGTGACCCATGACTCTGCTTTTGGCTTTTAATTAAAGCACTCAAGAAAAAGTCACTTTATAAAAATTTCTCTAAGATCTGGTATAGCCTGTTAATTCACACAAGCATGTATTTTTCTATAAACAATTTTCTGGGCTGGGCACAGTGCCTCACACCTGTAATCACAGCACTTTGGGAGGCCAAGGCAGGCAAATCACCTGGGGTCAGGAGCTCAAGACCAGCCTGGCCAACATGGTGAAACCCAGTCTCTACCAAAAATACAAAAATTAGCTGGGCATGGAAGCATACGCCTATAATCCCAGATACTCAGGAGGCTGAGGCACAAGAATTGCTTGAACCCAGGAGGTGGAGGTTGCACTGAGCCAAGATCATGCCACTGTACTCCAGCCTGGGCAACAGAGCAAGACTCTGTCTCACAGTTTATGAATGACAGCAAAGATACTTTGACACCAGATGATATTTTCAGCTAGTAATTCTAATAATTCTTTTCTCTTTTTTATGATGGATATATGGTAGATCCTAGTTATGGTCAAGGAATGAATTTGGAAGCCTTTACATTTTCCTCTGATTGTGAAATACCATTGTATTTCATTTTCTGGAAGAAAGCACACGCTAAATCACAATTGAAATTAAGGGGCAAATGATGCACCTTTTAACTTTATAAGCATTTTGTACATAATTGAAAAAACCCGTGAAACAATTTCATACATTGCTTTGATTCTTTCTGTATAGAATATAGGATGGATTTACTCAAATCTTAAAGTCAAGGTGTTTCAGATTTCAATATTTTGCTTTTTACTTTATGCAAAATTTCAATATTTGGCTTACGAACCATCTTTCAGTTATTTAATTCCATCATCAACATCAGCAAGTAGTTTTATTTTGGGTATCACTTTTAAAATATAAAATACTCCAGTCTGTGTAGCTGCCTAAGAAGGGTATGGCATACTATGTATCCTTGAGGAACAGGGTCAAACTATCAAAGATACAGAGATGAATAGTGTTAGTATAAGGCTTCACTTACTTAGTGCAGTGCCTGGCTTCCTCTCATGAACCTCCTGGTGTGTATTAACCATCAATATTAACTATCACAAGTCCACCCCTTGTCAACCTGAACCCATAAGCATCTCCTGAGATCATAATCTCCAAATAAACACAATAAGGTCATAATTATGCCTAACATAATACAACTATCCTTCGTACAACCAGAGACGCACCAATCCCCAACCCAAATGTTATTACATAAAGTTAACAACACTTAAATGCCGATACAATGAAGATATTTTCTTAATACAAGTGTATAAATGTACAAATATGTTTTTAGCAAAAGGAGAAAATACTCATGACAATTATGGTCCTCATTTCTGCAACTGGCCACATGGTTGTAGCTGGTATTGATGACCTTCTTCTACTACTACCAATTCTGTATTCCCTTTGCCTTCAGCAAGCACCTCAGCAGGTCATGGTTTTTTTTCCTGGTGGAGTGACCCAAACCTTCATTCCTGAAGAGTCTGGGCCATTTGTAGTCTTGCCTGGATTGGGCTGCTGTAGTTTCCCATTGACCTTAATCACAGAGTATGGTAATACTAAGAGATGCTCCAAGGGATCTCCTGTATTCTACACATACTCTTCCTTACCTCCATTGTGGAGCAGTAGACTGATTTCATCTTGATAGTCCAGTCAATCACCCCAGCCAACACAGTAACTTCCTTCTTAGCCTGTTAACTTAAAGGTAGGAGGAGCCCAAAGTGGCCAGGTGGCAATATTAACTTCCAGTTTAATGGAATCACTGTTGTGCCTCCTGGTGGCAGTGTTCTTCCCTCTGGAACTAAGACCTCTAGGCCAGCAGAACACAATGTTGCAGGAATAGGAAGCAAAAATTGTGCTAGTGGATCACTAGGGGTGATACTGAATGGTGCCACTTCCATTTCCATCCCTTGATTCCTGGACCTGTGAATTCTGGCTATGCAAGAAACAGTACCCTGTATTAGATGCCGATTCAGAGCATGCACAGCCTTCTGGAGAACTCTGCCCCAGGCTTGCCAAGTATTCTCACCTAGATGGCATTGTAATTGTGACTTCAAAAGGCCATTCTACCGTTCTATCAATCCAGCTGCTTCAGGATGATGAGGAACATGGTAAGACCAGTGAATTCCATAAGCATGAGCCCACTGCCACACATCTTTAGCCATAAAGTGAGTGCCTTGGTCAGAGGCAATGCTGTGTGGAATACCATGACAGTGGATAAGGCATTCCTTGAGTCCACATATGGTAGTCTTGGCAGAAGCATTATGTGCAGGATAGGCAAGCCCCTATCCAGAGTAAGTGTCTATTCCAGTGAGGACAAACCTCTGCCCTTTCCATGATAGAAGAGGTCCAATATAATCGACCTGTCACCAACTAGCTGGCTGATCACCCAGAGGAATGGTGCCATTTTGAGGGCTCAGTTTTGGTCTCTGCTGCTGGCAAATTGGGCATTCAGCAGTGGCCATAGCCAAGTCAGCCTTGGTAAGTGGAAGTCCATGTTGCTGAGCCCATGCATAACCTCCACCCTTGCCACCATGACCACTTTGTTCATGGGCCCATTGGGCAATGACACAGGTGGCTGGGGAAACAGGCTGAGTGGTGCATACAGAATGAGTCATCCCATCCACTTGATTATTAAAATCCTCCTCTGCCAAGGTCACCCTTTGGTGAGCACTCACATGGGATACAAATACCTTCACAGTTTTTTACCACTCAGAGAGGCCCATGAGTGGGCCTCTTCCCCAGATTTCTTTGTCACCAGTTTTCCAATCATGCTTCTTCCAAGTCCCTGACCATCCGGCCAAACCATTGACTATAGCCCATGACTCAGTATGTAATAACACATCTGGCCACTTCTCCTTCCATGCAAAGTGCACACCTAGGTGCACTGCTTGAAGTTCTGCCCACTGGAAAGACTTTCCTTCACCGCTATCCTCCAGGGATGTCCTAGAAAGGGGCTGTAGTGCTGCAGCTGTCCACTTTCAGGTGGTGCCTGCATATTGTGCAGAACCATCTGTGAACCAGGCCTTAGTCTTCTCTTCCTCTGTCAGCTGATCATAGGGAACTCCCCATGAGGCCATCAGTGCAGGCTGGGGGAGAGAAGGCAGGGTGGCAGGAGTGAAAACCATGGGCGTTTGAGCCACTTCCTCATGTAACTTACTTGTGCCTTCAGGACCTGCTCGAGCCCGATCATGTATATACCACTTCCATTTGACGATGGATACTGTAAGTCAAACCTGAGCTAAAACTCCATTAATTACCTGACCTCCATAAGCCACTACTTTAACTGGAGGACCACAGTGATGTTTTGGGTCCCCTGGAATCAACGTCAGCTCAGAGCCAGTGTCCAATGGTCCCGGAAATGTCTGATCATTTCCCTTTCTCCAATGCACAGTTACTCTGGTAAAAGGCCAGAGGTCCCTTTGGGGAAGCAGGGAGAAAGATTTACACATAAATTGTCGGTAGAGGGATCCTTCTTCAAGGGGACCCGGCCTCCCCTTCATTCAAGGGGTTCTGGGTCTGTAAACTAGCTCAAGTCTGGAAATTGAGGAGCCATGATTCTGTTTTTATAATTCAAATTAGTTTTCTGTCCACTTGACCTGAACGTTTTCTGCTTATATAAATTAAGTAGGAATGCCGTAGGCTTCTATCAGTTTCACTTCTAGAAACACCATGATTAATTAGCCAATGGCAGAGCTCTACACAAGTCAAACTATTCTGATTGCTGCTTTGCCTCTGCTGTCCATTATGGTAGCTATGTTTACCTTGCTTTTGACAGTTGAGTGCCGCCACTTGGCCCCTGCCACACTGGAATCCAATTATTCCCACTGCATTTAAATTTTGTAGTTGAGCGACTGCAGTTCCCACAGTTAGATCTGGCATACAGAGAAAAGCAATCCCTATGGAGCTCTTCCAAGATGCAGATGCTGCCCTCACAAATCCATTTCGCTAAGGGTATAGCTTCTGGACTCTTCCAGCTGGGATGAGTAGGTCTAAAGTGACTAATCCACTCCAGTATCACAATCTCCCTAAGCCCTTGGATCCCTTCCTCTACATTAAACCAAGGGAGATTAGGCATTTCCAGCTTACTCACAGTGGGCCATCTTTTAATTCACATTTCACCTAACCAAGCAAATGAACTATTAGAACCTTTTTTTAACTCCCCAAGCTGCCACATAAATGCAGAATCCCTACTTAGGGGGCCCAAATTGATAAATTCAGCCTGATCCAACTCTACGTTCCATCCACCATCATCCCACACCCTTAATATCCATTCCCATGCCTGTTCTCCAGATTTCTGCTTATATAAATTACAGAACTCAGCAGTTTTTTTCAAGTGTAGCACACCTCCTTGTGGGTCACACTCTGAACCTCACCTCTAGGAGCCTGCCGGGACTTTAGTCTAATTATAGGTCTAGAAGCTCACAGGGTGTTGGGGGTGGGTCCTGGGTGTCTTGCCAGGCACCGGCCTCAGGGGACGCCATCACTGTTGCCTCAGGCAGCATATCTCCTCAAACAAAGGTGGAAAGGATGATGGCAGCATGGGTTGGGGAGGGGATGCTGCCACTACTGGGGATGAGGAAGCTGTTTCTTCTGGTAAAAAGGGTTCATCAGAGTTTACAAGCTCAGTGTCCCCAGCTTCGTCAGGGTCCTCTCACACGTCACCATTCCAAGTTGCAGGCTCCCATTCTTTTCCAGTAAATGCCCTCACTTTAATAGTAGACACCTGACGAGACTGTCCATGCACCTTTTGTTGCAGGTCAGTCACTCACATAAGAGCTTCTGTCTGTTTTCCCACAATTTCAACTCTTTCTCTACAGGAGATAAGACTCTCAATCACGGCAATCTTAACAGATTTGAGGCTCAGTATCTGCTTCTGAAGCCAGCAGTTAGAAGCCCCGAGTTCATTATTTTCTTAAATCACTTGGTCCAGTCCAGTTAGAAGCAACTAACCAACTTCATTATGTTCTCTGGTTCTCCATATATGGTCAAAGGTATTATGTATAAAGTTGCTAAACTCTTTGCCTCTCAGGAGCAACGCATCAGGAATGTCAAATGCATTTATTTTGCATAACTCTCTAAACAGTTCACGCCAAGGACTATCACTGTTCTCCACATTATTAGAAGTAGCGTCCTTAGCATTCTTGGGTCTATTCATATTAAGCAGCCAACTCCAGAAACCCCAGAACCAACAAAAGAACTCCATCCTTAATATTCTGTTCCTCTAGAACCACTCTTGGTACCAAAATTTGTATTAGTCAGGGTTCTCTAGAGGGACAGAGCTAATAGGACAGATGTATATATAAAGGGGAGTATATTAAGGAGTATTAACTCACATGATCACGAGGTACCACAATAGGCCATCTGCAAGCTGAGGAGCAAGGAAGCTGGTCCGAGTCCCAAAGCTCAAGAACCTGGAGCCCGATGTTCAGGGCAGGAAGCATCCAGCATGGGAGAAAGATGTAGGCCGGGAGGCTAAGCCAGTCTAATCTCTCCACGATCTTCTGCCTGTTTTTTATTCTGGCCACGCTGGCAGCTGATTAGATGGTGCCCACCCAGATTGAGGGTTGGTCTGCCTCTCTCAGTCCACTGACTCAAAAGTTAATCTCCTTTGGCAACACCCTCACAGATAGACCTGGGAACAATACTTTGCATCCTTCAATCCAATTAAGTTGACACTATTAACCATCACATGGTGGTTGTGCCTAAAATTTTTGTCTCCAAAAAAAAACCACAGAAGATTGGTTGTCATGAAACATACATATTCACATGTGCACATATTCAATGTTGTATGTACCTGTAGTTCATTTTTACTACTGTAAAATATATTCCAATTAATGAATTTATCAGCATTTAACCAATCTACTGATAATGAACATTTGAGTTATCTCCAATTTTTTGGTATTATGAACAATGTTCCTGTGAACTTTTTTATATATGTCTCTTGGTCCACATATTTAAGAATTCCTCGGGGTGTCCGTTCCAAGATGGCCAAATAGGAACAGCTCTGGTCTGCAGCTCCTAGCATGATCAACGTAGAAGACAGGTGATTTCTGCATTTCCAACTGAGGTACCTGGTTCATCTCATTGGGACTGGTCAGAAAGTGGGTACAGCCCACGGAGGGCGAGCTGAAGGAGGGCGGGGCATCGCCTCACCCGGGAAGCGCAAGGTGTCAAGGGATTTCCCTTTCCTAGCCAAGGGAAGCCTTGACAGACTGTACTAGGAAAATCAGGACACTGCCACCTAAACACTGCACTTTTCCAATAGTCTTAGCAAATGGCACACCAGGAGATTATATCCCATGCCTGGCTCAGCGGGTCCCACGCCCATGAAGCCTTGTTCACTGCTAGTCCCAGATCGAACTGCAGGGCAGCCAGCCTGGCTGGAGGAGGTGTCCACCATTACTTGAGTAGGTAAACAAAGCGGCCAGGAACCTTGAACTGGGTGGAGCCCACTGCACCTCAATGAGGACCACTTGCCTCTGTAGACGCCACCTCTGGGGGCAGGGCACAGCTGAACAAAACACAACAAAAACTTCTGCAGACTTAAACGTTCCTGTCTGACAGCTCTGAAGAGAGCAGTGGTTCTCCCAGCACAGTGTTTGAGCTCTGGGAATGGACAGATTGCGCCCTCAAGCGGGTGCCTGACCCCCAGGTAGCCTAACTTGGAGACACCTCCCAGCAGGGGCCGACTGACACCTCATACAACCAGGTGCCCCTCTGAGACAAAGCTTCCAGAGAAAGGATCAGGCAGCAATATTTGCTGTTCTGCAATATTTGCTGTTCTGTAGCCTCCACTGGTGATACCCAGGCAAACACGGTCTGGAGTGGACCTCCAGCAAACTCCAACAGACCTGCAGCTGAGGGACCTGACTATTAGAAGGAAAACTAACAAACAGAAAGGAATAGCGTCAACATCAACAAAAAGGACATCCACACCAAAACCCCATCTGTAGGTCACCATCATCAAAGACCAAAGTTAGATAAAACCACAAAGATGGGGAGAAACCAGAGCAGAAAAGCTGAAAATTCTAAAAACCAGAGTGCCCCCTCCAGATGTTGGAGAGGATGTGGAGAAATAGGAATGCTTTTACACTTTTGGTGGGAGTGTAAACTAGTTCAACCATTGTGTAAGACAGTGTGGCAATTCCTCAAGGATCTAGAACTAGGAATACCGTTTGACCCAGAGATCCCATTACTGGGTATATATATACCCAAAGGATTATAAATCATGCTACTATAAAGACACATGCACATGTATGTTTATTGTGGCACTATTCACAAGAGCAAAGACTTGGAACCAACCCAAATGTCCATCAATGATAGACTGGATTAAGCAAATGTGGCACATATACACCATGGAATACTATGCAGCCACAAAAAAGGATGAGTTCATGTCCTTTGTAGCGACATGGATGAAGCTGGAAACCATCATTCTGAGCAAACTATTCCAAGGACAGAAAACCAAACACTGCATGTTCTCACTCATAGGTGGGAACTGAACAATGAGAATAGTTGGACACAGGGCGGGGAACATCACACACCGGGGCCTGTCGTTGGGTGGGGGAATGGGGGAAGGATAGCATTAGGAGAAATACCTAATGTAAATGATGAGTTAATGGGTGCAGCAAACCAAAATGGCACATGTATACACATGTAACAAACCTGCACATTGTGCACATGTACCCTAGAACTTAAAGTATAATAATTTTTTAAAAAGAAGAATTTCTCTAGAATAAATAGGCAGAAATAAAATTGCCGAGTCTTAAGCTATGAGCATCTTTAACTTTTTTTTTTTTTTTTTTCCCCAGATGGAGTCTCGCTCTGTTGCCCAGGCTGGGGTACAGTGGCACAATCTTGGCTCACTGCAGCCTCCCTTTCCTGGGTTCAAGCAATTCTCCTGCCTCAGCCTCCCGAGTAGCTGGGGCTACAGGTGCGCACCACCATGCCTGGTTTTCTTTTTCGAGACAGAGTCTCGCTCTGTCGCTCATGCTGGAGTCCAATGGCACAATCTCGGCTCACTGCAACCTCCGCCTCCCAGGTTCAAGCAATTCTCCCGCCCGTCTCCTGAGTAGCTAGGATTACAGACGTGCGCCACCAAGCCCAGCTAATTTTTGTATTTTTAATAGAGACGAGGTTTCACCATGTTGGTCAGGCTGGTCTCAAACTCCTGACATCGTGATCTGCCTGCCTCGGCCTCCCAAAGTTTTGGGATTACAGGCGTGAGCCACCACGCCCGGCCACACCTGGCTAATTTTTGTATTTCAGTAGAGACAACGTTTCACGATGTTGGCCAGGCTGGTCTTGAACTCCTGAACTCAAGTGATCTGTCCACCTCGGCCTCCCAAAGTGCTGGGATTACAGGTGTCAGCCACTGTGCCTGGCTTAGCATGTTTAATAGGTAATGTCAAGGTATTTTTCAAAGGGCTTGTACCAATTTACAGTCCCATGAGATAAAAATGAATTCCTATTGCTCTACATGTCCTTCATCACTAATGTCAACATTTTTTAATGATTAGTCATCAGATGGTATATAAGAGTATTTCTTTGTGGTTTAAAGTTGCATTTTCCTAATTACTAATAAAGTTGAACATCTTTTGTTGTAGTTACTAGTAAGCTGTGTTTCCTCTCTTACAAGGTCTCACTTGAAGTCTTTTACAGTCATCCCTTGGTATCTGTGGAGAACCGGTTTCAGGATCTGTACAACCACGTACCAGAATCCAAGGATGCTTAAGTCTCTTATATAAGATGGTGTAGTATTTGCATACAGCCCAGGCACATCCTCTTGTATACTTTAAATCATCTCTAGATTACTTATAGTACCTAATACAACGCTTTTATATCACTTCACTGGCATGGATTCAAAGTAGTACTCAGCATGCAGCAAATTCAAGTTTTGATTTCTAGAATTTTCTGGAATTTTTTCCCCTAATATTTTCAATCCATGGTTGGTTGATTCCAAGGATGAGGAACCCCTGGATACAGAAGGCTGATTACATTTATTTTCCATTGATTGGTTTGCCTTTCTCTCTTAAAAGTTCTTCATTCTGAATTTTAATCTTTTGTTTTACATGTTGCAAATATCTTCTCACTTTGTACCTTGACTTTTCCCTTTCTTTATAGTATTAGTTGTTTTAAACATGTTTTTAATGAATATGAATGGCCCCCAAATTTGTAAGGCAATATATTTTTAGGTATATATAATACAATTAGCAACTATTTATTTCTTTTTTTAAATTAATGAGAAGAAGTACCCCAAGGAGAGGGTAGAACTTTCGAGAATTTAAGATCCTACCTTATTTCTTAAATATAATACCTATAACATTCTACATCTGTTCTTCTTTCATTTATATTTTCATTTGATAGGATTATATAATATCCTCAAATCTTTATGAGATATGGAATTTTTACATGTTTGGTCTTGGGATAGTAGATTTATATCTTTACTAGGATATAGAATCCAAAGATTTTCACAGGTCTCTAGAATAGTATGGGTAATATATATGAATAGTATGGCTAGAAGGATGACTGTCAATAACTCTTATCCTTTTATGATTATAATAACAGCCTTGAGAGAGCAGATTCAGTGTCTTTAATTCAGAGCTCATCATAATTAGCTTATTTTTTTAAGTGTCATGCTTTCAATAGATCTATCTAGAAAATGTATAGTTTGATGAGTAATTTTGTTTAGTTCTGATGTCATAAAAAATGATTCATCTTCTATAGCAGTATTTTTGAGACGAAAAATATCAAGTGTGCTAAAGGAAAATAATATCTACCATTTATCAAATACTTACTATATAGTTACATCTTATATTTATTATTTTTAATTCTCACAGCACTCTATGAGGTAGGTTTTATAAATGAAGAAAGTGAAGCTTTTTCTTCACTTATATTCTTATATACTTCATTCTATTGTGTGGCTTTGGGAGCCACACAATAAGTGCCAGAGCAATAGTTATTAAGTGGTACAGCAATATTTAGCAACAGCAACAATTCAAACACAAGCCTAGTAACTTTTAACCTTACACTAATTCACATTGCAAATTATTGAAAAGATCACTAACAATTAGCTATTCAAATGCAGTTAATTAAATCAGAAATATTTAATAAACGCCTACTATGGAAAAAATACTATATTGACTGCTGGCAAATTAGAAGTAATCTAGATTGTATGCTAGAATATAACCTTTAAAATCAGGAAAATATTAAGTCTCATTGGTCCCAGCCACACCTGTCTAGTTGACTGCCTTTGAGCAAGTCATTTAATATCTCTTAGCCCCACTTTACTCAAATATAAATGAAACTACAGTGGAAATGCACTGTGTATGTTTATCTGTGCTGAGTGAAATAGAAGCAGGAATTGAATTTGGTTTTAAAGTAAATGAGGAAAGCAAAAATTAGATACATTCAAAATTACCCTTCAAAATTCTTAAATCACTCAAACTACAGTTTCAAGATAACATCTCTTACTGGATCCTATACAACTATTTTTATTTTTATTTTTCATCATTTGAACATGACAAGTTGAACAGTAAAAATGGTTGGGCATGTTATACCAAAACTATCTACATTTAAAATCATTCTTTGTGTCAGGTGCAGAGTGTTTGGTCATTCATCGGAGGAGCATCTTTTCCTTGCTTGGTGACTGCAGAGGCAGTGCAGCAGTTGGAGAAGTGGCCTAAGACTTTGGCGTTGGGTAAAAGATGGCCCAAACCAAATAGACTGCTAGTAAATCCACTGGTGAGGAAGCCTCCTGCAAACAGCTAGCCACTAAAGCTTCCAGGAAGAGCAGACCCCTCTAACGATGGTAAAAAAACAAAACAAAACAAAAAAACAAAAAGAAAACAACAACAACAACAAAAATCATAAAAATGCATCACTACAGGCCCAAGACCTTGGTGCTTAGAGAAATTCATCATTACCGGAAATTGACCAAGCTTCTCCTGTACTTCCAGAGGCAAGTGAGGCATAGTTGGTGGATGTGTTGGAAGACACTACTCTGTGTGCTATCCATGCTAAGAGATGCCCAAAGACATCCAGTTGGTTTGCTGGATATGGGGAGAGAGAGTTTAAGTGAAGGCAGTTTTTATGGAGTTTTGTAGTAAATGCTGTAAAATACTTTAATTCATGACATTTTTGTAAGAAATGACTTATAATAGCTGCATTTATACTTAAGTCATTCCATATTTCACTCAAATGTGAAAAGTGACTGTTCACAGGCCTCAGTAATGAGATGTTGCTCAGGAGTGATAAGTTGCTAATATACAGAAGGGATGGGTGATAGTTCTTGTTCTCATGATGTATGTTTCTATATGTTAATGAGCTGCTGGGTAGATTTTAAGGCACTAAAATTGACAAATAAATGTGTACAAGTCCTTTGGCAATAAACTTAGTTATGATTTGATCCAAGTGTTTAACGATTGGGCCTCAGTTTGACCATACATCACAGTGATAGAATGTGGGCTTTTTCAAGGGTGAAGATATGTCTTAACCACAGTGTAACTTAAAGCTTCCTAAAACAAAAAAGTCTAGTTGGTATCTACAAAATACACCACGTGCATTTGTAATAGCTAGCTATTTCACACATTATAGTGTCAACATTTTAAAATTAAATGTTTTATATTCACCCAAAAAAAATTCTTTGTGTCAAGTACTCGTGGTAAATTATGTTTAAGTTTCATGTATTATGAGGCAATCTAAGTGTTTAGGTACAAGGAAAAAAGGAATAACTCCGTTCCAAACAGGACATTTAAATCTAGGTAGGGAAATAATATATCAACTACCTGTGCTAGCTGCTAAGAAAGAACAGGGTGAAGGAAGGAAAGAAAGAAAAGGAAGGGAAAGAAAAGAAAAAACTTTTTTTTAAAGAAAGTTTAAAGAATTTCCAAATAGAATTAAGTTTTACAAAGCGTCATGTCATCAAATCATGTCCTCAGTTTTTCAAAAGTGCTGATTTAATTTTTATTATTTTCAATATAAAAATTCATTATATTATGAACAAAAGTAATTTATTTTACTGTTGCAAGGCTTTCCCAACAAATAATTTTCCAATCAGAAAAAGGAGGGTTGGGGCAGAAAAGACAGTTTGTTACTTATTGTGGTCTTTAACATTCAATAACCTGACTTGCGTTTATCCTATGAACCATATTTAAAGAGCATTATGCTGCTAGGAGATAGAGATAAAATACACCAGAAGATTATCAGTCAATGTTTGTGAAGGAAAATCAACAGATGTAATTGTCACATGAATCCACACTGATTTATTTGTCATGGCAGAAAAACCTGAAAATTTTGGGATGAGTTCCCTCAAACGTGATCTAGATTTAAATATATTTTTTTCGCTGCTTCCTGTTTCGCTATGTAAAAATTTGACCCTACTAAGAGCCTTTGTTTTTTTAAAAAAATAATTTCCCTGATTCTCTAATTGTGACTCAGTCTGGCTGTCTCTATCTGCCTTCTGTCAGGGATCGGCTTCTCTGTGGGAACTGGAAATGTGCACATACCCAAGAAGTAATGCAAGATCTCACTTTCCCCAGGGGCAGTGCCAACAACCTAGGACTTCAGACTTCTGTACTTCCTTCCCCTAAACCAGTGCCTTGGAGACAGAATGCAAAGGAAATAGCTGGCCAGACTCAGAGGAGGAAGTACTGAAAGAAATATATTCATTTGCCTACTTAGATACAGATCAAAAACTGAAGAAGACTGTAGGTTGCTAAATTCCTTACCATCTTCTTCCCTTTTAGACTCGTTTCTACCTTTAGAAGCTAAATGTGTCCATTTATTGAGAAGTTGATGAAGCTAGTTCAACATCACATGCGTGTGTGTGTATATACACACATACACTAATGGTTTTATTGTTTAAAGAAAATAAATCTACTTCACATTTATATAGATGTGTCATCTACAACAGCTGTCCTAAGCATATCCATAGACTGCCTCAGAAGAAACACAGATTTGAAAAGCATTCTGTATTTGAACACTTTTAATTTTAAAATAATTTATTCATATTTTTAAAAGTTCTTCTTCGTTCATGTGCTATTGCACTTCTACCTAATGCATTTTTTTGTCTTTTAGTTAATTTCATGCATTTCTCTTTGTACTCTCCAAGGTGCCTAACAGAGTAGATAATAGACTGTCATCAAATATTTACTGAAATAAAAGTAGTATAACAAGATACCAAATATTAACAGTTGGAGGGACAGGGAAAAGAAAAAAGATAGCACAGAGTACCACGAAACTCTGGGGGCATTAATTTTCAACTCCCTTTCCCATCCCCACCTCCCACCCCCTCACTGTTAAAAATTATTTAAATCAGCATTGCTAGCAAGTTCTCTTAAGGGGTCTTGAGTTTTTATTTAGGTCCATATGCTCCTTCACCTCCACAGTCTGTGTTATACAGTTATGAAATGTATGCATGTGTTCAGGTGTCTATCAAGGGTTATTTTTATAATAATTAGATTCACGTAAGTCTTTTGAGACTGAGAAACTGTCTTTTCTTTCTGCAAAATGAAGTTTTCCTTTATCCAGTGTGTGTTGTTATTAAAGCCTCAGGATTTTGCTACAATTCATTCGTTTTTTATTTCATTCATTAAATAAACATTTACTTATTGTCTGTGTGCCACAAACCTTTCTAGGTCTTAAGGACTATTTTTACATTTTCTTTAAATGAAATAAATGAATTGATATCACAGTTGCTATACTAGAGGCCCTTTGGGGATACAGCAAGAGTATAGGCTAGGAATTACCCAAGTCAGCTTGGGAAAGTCAAGGAAAGCTTTGAAGACAAGACAGCATTTGAAAGTAAGCAGAAATCTGTACTGAACAAAAGCTAACGTGTAAACGGCAGAGAAAGAAATTTTATTTCATATAATTTCTACTGAAATTCGTGCAACCCAAAGTTTGGTTCACAGGCTTCTGATGATCCACAAACTGTTACCAGGCTATGTCAAGATGGATATAATAATAGAGGATAAGTATTTAGAAACCTTCATTGCAATTTGACAGTAATATTATGTCTGTTGAATCTAAATTTTAAAATTATGGCTTGTTTTTGTATGTGTTTTTTTTTCATTTATCTATTCATTTATATTATATTTAACAAAATTATTGGCTCACAACATACTGAAATTTTTTAAAAGCACATACAGTTTGAGAAGTGCTATTGTTAACTGCGTCTAATTCTGCCTGTAACTCTAAAGTTGTTCCCACTTTTAAGCTCCTTTTGAGTTCTAGAGTGTATGCTAAGAGGTTTTTCCACTGACTTCAGGAAGAACCTTCTATCATTTGGATGATTTTAATTAAGGATCATGCTAACAATTCAGCTAGGCTGACCGAAAGCATCCTAAGTATCTCTCAGTGAACAGTAGCTGTTTCACATTCTGTGGCACATATTATCAAAAGAAAAAGCAATTAGATGGTGATAGAATACTATTCTATTTAATTCTCCTAATACCTGAAGCCATTAATCCTTACTATTCTTTTGAGAGACAAGCCTTACATCTCTTTGGCATCATCTTTATTTAAAGAACTCAAGTGAATTGTTATAAAAATAAGAGTTTAATTCACATACAAATTCAACTAAGGACAGGTCTTCACCACCTAAAAACCTATGCTCTAAAATGGACAACTCACAGTGACTGTTTATTCCGGCTACATATAGGGGTTTTTTTTTTTTAAACTATGAAATTACAACAAAGTTTAATATGCATAAGATCATGCATATGAGAAGCATACCAATTTGGAAATTAAACCCTCAAGTCAGAATCTTTCACAAAAATCATTAGATCACGGACTCCTTGTTCTTTACTTTGCACGTAGTTTATTCTAGCTAGATAGATTCCTTCCTGTCAATCTTATCAGTAGCAGCTTTCTTTTTAGATTTCAATGAATCAGTACACCAATGCAGTTCATAAAGCATCAAAAGATTTGATAGGAATTACAAAACAAAAATTAGAACTTAATGAACATATTCAGTTAATCTCAGAAGTGTAAAACCACAAACAAATATTTTAGATACCACTCTGTGTGTAAGGCCTTACACATTTTGTTACCTCTTTTCCTCTAACTGTTCAAAGTATTCTTTTGGTTTTATAAAATTAAGTACCTTCAGTTCTCTTGTACCTATTTTTGAGATATTGGAAAATATAGACATATATGTAAGAAAACCAAGTAGTCAGCCAACAGCGAGATGAAAAAGAAAATAAACAGGCTAGACTCACTTCTTTGCGATCCCTTCTTCAAGGAAAAAGAAATACACAGTATATACCTGTGTTTCTCAAACTCATTTTAGACCAGATAATTCTTTCTGTGGAAGGTGGGGTAGGGGGCTGAAGGAAAGCTGTCCTGTGAACTCAAGGATGTTTATTTAGCAGCATCCCTGGCATCTACCCACTAGATGTCAATAGCACACCCTTGCCCCCTTGACATGACACTACTCAGCATGCCCCCAGTTGAGAACCACTGGTTCACAGCACAAAGCAGTAGTTTCAACTTTGTTTTCCCAACATGTACCATCAGTTTACAAAAACAATTGGACATGCATCTCTATCTAGGTGTATTTATAAATTACATTCGTGGACTGCTGTAAATATACATTGCAAAAGATAGAAACATAAATTTAAACACAATGAGATAAAAACATATAAATAGATGTGCTAATACTTTTATCCTGAACCCCAGAGGATTATCTTTGTACTCCCAGGGATGTATACACCATACTTTTGAGACAACTGGTATAGATTATTTTCAGATTTGATTATTTTATTGGCTCATTTACTGTTTTTTACAGTGAGACCTCGAGGTCATTGGGTTGTGTAGAACATATTCGTGCCATTTATAAACTAGATATAATCACTCCAATATACAATGTAACAGAAATGCTGTGGCCTTTACTGAAAAGTGAAATAACTCTAAAGCTTCCAGAAAAATGTATTCGTTAAATTTTTGGTTCTACAGAAAAGTATACTCGTAAGACCAATGACTCAGGATTAATTCTCTGGTTTACTTTGGTCTTTCTTTCTCCTGTATCTGGTACTTGTATTCAAGGATAGACAGATGTCAGCATTTCTACCACACAGTCCTACAACCCTATTTACAAATGGACCCCACTAATGTAGCAAGAATTGGTTATTATATCCTCACATGACAATCAATTTTTATTTAACAAAATTTGTGGAATACATACCAAGGAATATAAGAACTGTAATTATGCTATTGCTGAAGGTCTCTTATTTTATGCCATAATGATTAGCCATAAAATAGTAGTTTGGGAGAATATTATCAGTCATTCATGTACTAACTCATGGTTGATAATGATGCAGCTGGTATCAATGTCATCACTCCAGATTTACACAGGTAACATAAATCAACATTTGAAGCGAACCACAATAATTGCTATGGTTATTTGCCTTTATCTTCAATGCTTCTAAACTACCATATGGGTCTCAATTTTATAATTGGCACCAGTAAATATGGCTCTATATTAAGCGAACTCAGTGGTCCCATCAGAGAAACAGTATTCATAGCTTTTTAGAGGGTATAAAATTTAGAAATTAGGTACTTTTAGTGACTCCTGTGGTTCATCACCCTCAAGCAAAACAATTTAAGCTAGTATACAGATATCTGTAAATAATGAAGAGTATCATTTGCCTTCTAAATAGTAACACTCATTCAATAAATGTTGAATTAGGATCACAGAATGTAAGCTTAAGAATCATAGAATCCAAACGTAAGCTGAAGAATTTTACTACTTCTAAGTTTTATTTGAACATGCTTTTGAGAGGAAATACTTTAAATAATCTGCAAAGTAAAATTCCTTTAGTGGCAGACTTTTTGGTGATGTAATTAATATTGTACTAAAAATGAAACTGCCATCATCCATTTCCTATTATGACCAAGTGACCGATACTGAACTTGCCCTCCTATAAACACCTAGAAAACCAGACAAAATATATGAAACAACTTTTTTTCAGATGCTAGACAACAGAGCACAGGACTGTGATCCCTAAGAAAAGGAAAACCTATCAATAAATCCTATAATAATCCCAGATTTTAAGCAGGAGTCATGTTTTGAAAACTGGTACAAGGAGAGGGAACATAGGCAGAATACAATGGCCTCAATGAATTTGAGGAAACAGAAATGGGAGTTTAGGGAGACTGAGACTGGTAGAATTTTCAGGGTAGAATACCAAAGAAAAGGGAGTTACAAAGAGAAAATGATCCAGAAATGTACAGAAATCCTCTTGAGTTATTGGTTGAATATTAAAGTGTATGTAAGTAGGATTAAACTTCATGACTGAAGGCAAAGAAAACTGCTAGGGAGATATAAGCTGAAAAGTTCCATAATTTACTCAGGGCTGGAGGTCATTTGGGATCCTTCAAGTCAAAGAGGAAGAGACTTTGTTGAATACCCAGAGCATTGTATAGCTATCTTCCAAAGGGTTACACATTGGTATTAATAGTAAGAGTAAATTAGCCCTAGAAAAAAAAGCATACTTTGGGGCCAGGTGCTGTGGCTCACACCTGTAATTCTAGTGCTTTGAGAGGCCAAGATGGAAGAACTCCTTGAGGCCAGGAGTTCAAGGTTACAGTGAAGCTATGACTGTACTTCTGCAGAGTGAGACTCTGTCTCTTAGAAAAAGAAAAGTAAAAAGGGTACTTCAGATCCACCGTAATAAAGCTTTCAATCAAGCCTCAAAACTAGCAAGCTGATTCTCAAGAAGTTTAAACCCAGTCATAATTAAAGACAGACAACAAAAATCAAACCATCAAAAATGTAAAAATTGTTACCCAAGTAACAGTTTTTCTGGTTGTGGTTCACCTTTTGTGAACTTTTTTTCAGATACTAGACAACACAGAGCACAGGACGGGTTCACCTTTTGTGAACTTCAACCAGAAAAAAGAAAATCAGTCAGTAGGTACAATACCTACTGAAATGACAGACATGATAGAATTAGGAAAGACTATAAAACAGCTATTATAAACATATTCAATGTGCTAACAAGGAGAGAAGTGAAAGATATTTTTTAAAGGACCAAATAGAAGTTCTAGAATTAAAAAATACAGTATCTAACATGAAAAATTTACTTGATGAATAGAACAGTAGATTAAATACCACAAAGAAAATATCAGTGAACAATAAGATATGGCAATCTAAAATACACCAATTGAAAAACAGAGTGGGGGAAAAAGGGCTGAAAACAGTGGCCAGTGGCCTATGGAGGTTATCAAGGAATCCCTGGTGAAAAAAATAGAAAGGGAGGAGAAACAAATATAGTTGAAGAAATAAGCCGGGTGCAGTGGATCACACCTATAATCCCAGCACTTTGGGAGGCCGAGGCAGGAGGATTGCTTTAGGCCAGGAGTTCGAGACCAACCTGGGCAACACAGAGACCCTTCTCTCCACAAAAAATAAAAATGAAAAATTGGTAAGGCATGGTGGCACATGCTTGTAGTCCTAACTACTCAGAAAGTTGAGGCGGGAGGATCACTTGAGCCCAGGAGTTGGAGGCTGAAGTGAGCTATGATTGTACCACTGTCATCTAGCATGGGCAACACAGAGAGACCCTGCCTGCCCAACCCCCCAAAAAAAGAAAGAAAAAAGAAAAAGGAAGAAAGAAGGCTGAAATGTTTTTGAAATTTGAACTAAAAATCCATAAGATCAACAACAAATCCCATGCAGGATAAAACCAAGAAAACCACACCAAGACACATAATAATTAAATTACTGAAAACTGGTTATATAGAAACAAAATAATAGTAACAGCCAGAGGAGGGTAAGTATTACATGCAGGGGAACAAATAGGAGAATGACTGCTGACTACTACTCATCGGAAAGAATCAAGCCTCAAGATGATGGAACAAGACTTTAAATGTACAGAAAGAAAAGAAATGAAATTCTATAATTAGTAAAACATACCATACCCTTCAAAAATGAAGGCAAAATACTTTTTAAAAAAGCTGAGTGAATTCACTTCCAACAGACCTTATTTAAGCCTAATGTAAGCAGAAGTAAAAAAATAAGAGTAGAAATCAGTGGAAATGAAAACGGAGAATCAACAGAGAAAAACAAACAAAACCAGAAGCTGGTTCTTTGAATAGATCAACAAAATAGATAAATCTCTACCCAGTATAAGAAAATAAAAAGGAGAGAAGATAAATTGTCAGTATCAGAAAAAAAAAAAAAGAGAAAAGTCACCACTACAGATCACATGGACGTTACGCGGACAATACCTGTTACAAACAACACTTTGTCCATAAATATGATAACTTAAATGAAAAATTCCTTAAAAGATGTAATTTACCAAAATTCACACAAAAAGAAATAGATAACTTTAATAGCTCTATATTTATTAATGATATTGAATAAATAATAAACTTTCAAAAAACAAAGTACCAGGTCCAGATAGTTTCAATGGTAAATTCTACCGAACATTTAAGGAACAAGCAATAACAATTCTCCACAATCTCTTCCAGAAAACAGAAGTATATGGAACACTCCTAATTCAATCTATGAAGCCAGTATTATCCTAATACCAAAACCAGAGAGAGACATTACAAGAAAGGAAAACAATAGAACAATATCTCTCATAAACATGAATATAAAGACTCTCAACAAAATATTAGCAAATCATATCCAACATTTCATAGAAAGAATTATATAACATAACCAAGTGAGATTCTAGGTGTGCAAGGCTGGTTCAACAGTTGAAATCAATAAATGTAATCCACCATATAAACAGGATAAAGAAGAAAAATCATATAATCATATCAACTGAAGACCAAAAAGGGAGCTGGGAAAAAAGTCCAACACCCATTCACGATTTAACCCCCTCACTCCCCATGACATGAGTTCATCTATGTTAACAAACCTTCTTATATACCCCCAAGCCAAAAAAAAAATTTTTTAAACCTTCTCAGCAAATTTCCTCAACTTTGTAAAAAACATCTACAAAAAACCTATAACTAACATACTTAATGATGAGAGACTGGCCACTTTCTCTCTAAGATGGATAACAAGACAAAGATGTTACCCCTCTGTCATCATTCCTCTTCAGCATCCTACCATATGTCCTAACTAGAGCAATAGTTAGGAAAAGAAGAAATAAACCTGTCTTTATTTGCAAATGACATGACTGTCTGTAGAAAAAAAAAATGTAAAGACTCTACTAAAAACCTCTCGGAACCAATAAGCAGTTATAGCAAGGTCACAGGATACAAGGTTAATAAGCAAAAGACTATTGATTTCCTTTATGCCAGCAACAAACAACTGCAATTTGAAAATTAAAAAGAAAACAAAAACTAAAACCATTTATGATGGCATCCCCACACATACAACAAAAAGAGAACAGAAAAGAAATACTTCAGTATAAACCTAACAAAATATGTACAGAACCTGCATGCAAAAGCTATGGAACATCGATGAAAGAAACCAAAGAAGATCTAAATAAGAGAAATTCTAAATTCATGGATTGGAAGACTCAATTTTGAAAAGATGTCAATTCTTCCCTATTTTTTCTATATATTCAACACAATCTCAATTATATTTCCAGCAAGTTGTTTTGTGGATAACAAATTATCCCTAAAGTTTATATAAAATAGGAAAAGACCTAGAATAACCAACACAATACTGAAAAAGAACAAAGTTGAAGGATCACACTGTAGTAGATCTTAAGACCTACTACAAAGCTACAGTAATCAAGAGAGCATCGTATCTACAAAGAACAGAAAAAGCAATGAAACAGAATAGAGAGACTGGAAAAAGACACACATTTATATAGTTAACTGGTTTTTGACAAAAGGAAACAAGTAATTCAATGGAGAAAGAATAGTATTTCAATAAATAATGCTGAAACATTGGATGCCTGTATGTAAAACTATGAACCTAAACACAAACCTAACATCTTTCACAAAATAAACTAAAAATGGAACACAGATCTAAATGTAAATAAACTAAAAATGGAACATAGATCTAAATGTAAAATGTAAAAGTATAAAACTTCTTTAAAAAAAAAAAAACAGGAAAAATTCTACGTGACCTGGATTTTGATGAGTTTTTGGATGTAACACCAAAAGCATACTCCATGAAAAAATTAATTTGCAGGATTTAATTAAAATTAAATTCTTTGCAAAACACACTGGTAAGAGAGTCAAAAGACAAGATATAAACTGGAAGAAAATATCTGCAAAACACATATCTGACAAAGGACTTGTATCCAAAATATACAAAGACTCTATAAAGTTCACCAATATAAAAACAGATAACTCAATTTTAAAAATGGGCATAAGGTCTGAATGGGCAGCTTACCAAAGAAAATACACAGATAGCAAATATGCATACAAAAATGATCAACATCATCTTTCATTAGGGGAATGCAACAGTGAGATTTGTTGTTTTAACACTACATACCTATTAGAATGGCTAAAATCCAAAATACTAACCAACTGCTGGTGAGAATACAGAGCAACAGGAACTCTCATTCATTGCTGGTAAGAATGCAAAATGGTATATTTTGGAGTACAGTTTGGCAATTTCAGAAAAAGTTAAACACAGTCTTACTACATAATCCAGCAATCATGCTCCTAGGTATTTACACAACTGTCTGAAAACTTATGTCCACACAGAAACCCACACATGGATGTATTTTATACCAACTTTATTCATAATCACCAAAAACTAGAAGCAACAAAAATGTCCCTCAATAGGTACATAAATACTATTCAGTGATGCAAAGGAGTGAGATATTAAGCCACACAAAGACATGGATGAATCCTAAAGGCATATTACTACATGAAAGGAGTCAGTTTGAGAAGTCTACATACTCTATGATTTTAACAATATGATATTCCGGAAAAGGCAAAACTGGAGAGATGGTAAACATATAAGTTGGCTGCCAAAAGAAGGGAGTGGGTCGGGGGTACTGAACAGGTGAAGTACAGGATATTCTTCGGGATATTCTTGGCAGTGGAACTATTCGCTATGATACAGTAATGATGGATATATGACACTATATATTTGTTACAACCCATAGAACTTTGCAGCACAAAGTGTGAATCTTAAAGGATACAAATTTAAAATAAATTCTTTAGGAGGTCTGGGAATCCCAGGATTGAATGCAGAATGTGACAAAACAATCTATTTGTAATACACATGTGTGAAACAATCTTACTGAAGATGGTGGGTGGGAAAGGGTGCTGTCCTAAGTAACCCTGGAAACTAGTGAAGTCTGTAAAACTAAACGTGAAAGACATTATATGTAAGCACTATACTCTAGTTCAGGGGTCCCTAACTGGTACCAGTCCATGGCCTGTTAGGGCCTGTTAGCAAGTGGGCCACACAGCAGGAGGTGAGCGGTGGGTGAGTGAGCATTACTGCCTGAGCTGCACCTCCTGTCAGATCAGTGGTGGCATTCAATTCTCATGCAATTGCAAACCCCACTGTGAACTGCTCATGCGAAGGTTCTAGGCTGCACACTCCTTACAAGAATCTAACGCTTGACGATCTGAGGTGGAACAGTTTGATCCCGAAACCATTTCCCCCACCTACCCACCCCCACCCCAGTCCATGGAAAAATTGTCTTCCACAAAACAAAAAGGTTGGGGACTGCTGCTCTAGTTGATGAAGCTGTTTCCCAAAGGGATATGGATTAACAATTCTGAAAACCACTATACATGTATAGTGGAACTGTATACATGTATTGGAACTGAAAAAATAAGTAAATGAGTGGGAGTCCAAGTTTCGAATTGTTGGAGTGGGAGTTTACAGATATGCCAGGGGAGAAGGGTAGAATGATCCAGATAGTAATGGATTAGAGTCAGAAACATTAATATGAACTTACATTTAGCTTATATAGATACAGGTGGTCACATACAGAAATGCTTATCAATATGTGTATATACACGAATCAGTATAAACACATTTAATTTCTTGCTCTGTCAGCAGAGAGGACCTAGAAGCAACGATGCCCCAGTATAAACAAACATACCTAGTGCCTAGATCATGACTTCTAATATTATTCTCCAATAAAAGGAACCAGGGCTCTTTGGAGAAATGGCTCATTACAGGACTGGAACACGAAATATGTAAGATGGGCCTGGAGCATCTTGTAGTGCCAAAAAGTAAGGATATATTCAAACAAAGGTACAATGATGGGGTCAAGGATCCAACTAAAAGAGTACCCAATGGCTAAAGCTAGAACAATTTGAGCAATAGAATATATAAAGAACTATTGGATAGTAATGCAAGGTATGAATAAATATCCATGAGTCTAGTGATATAAATAAATAAATAAATGGGGTAGGAGGGTGGACAAATCTGTGCAGAACAATTTCAAGTAATTTGTGTAGATACTCTACCCTCAAGAAGGTGGAATATAACACATCACTCCTTAAGTGTGCTGAGCACAGTGACTTCCAAAGAATACAGAATGGAAATAAGGGGGAAAAAAGTAACTTTACAGCAGAGAAACCTAGCAAACACTATCTTAACAAGGTGATCAACATTAACAATGTTAAGTCATGTTGATAGTGTGTACCCTTGACATGATGTAATGAAAATGGCACTTTACCTTTGTGTCTCCCTCTAAATAAAAACCTTAAACTGAGTCTAACTATGATTTAAAAAAAAAAAACTGCAAATCCCAGTTGAGGTACTTTTACAAAACCTTATCAATACTCCTCAAAACTGTCAAGGTCATAAAAAATAAAGAAGGCCTGAGAGACTGTCGATGCCAAGATGGATCGGATCTCAGAAGATATGACAACCAAAGTTAAATGTGGTATCCTAGATGGCATCCTGAAACAGAAAAAGAATGTTAGGTAAAAATAATCTAAATCAATGACGGTGAAACCCCATCTCTACTAAAAATACAAAAAATTAGCCGGGCACGGTGGCAGGTGCCTGTAGTCCCAGCTACTCGGCAGGCTGAGGCAGGAGAATGGTGTGAAGCTGGGAGGCAGAGCTTGCAGTGAGCTGAGATCGCGCCACTGCACTCCAGCCTGGGTGACAGAGTGAGACACTGCCTCAAAAAAAAAAAAAATTCTGAATGAAGTAGGAAATTTATTTAATAATAATTGTTAATATTGTTTCATTAAGTATGATGGATGTACCATATTAATAAGGCTGTTAATATAAGTAATAGAGAAATTGGGTGTGAAGCATATGGGAACTCTGTACTATCTTGGTGATTTTTCTATAAATCAAAAACTATTCTATCATTAATATTTATTTTTAAATATCATAAAAACGTTAGTAACACAAAAAGCTGGTTCTTTGAAAAGATTAATAAAACTGAAAAATCTTTAGCCAGATTAATCAAGGAAAAAAGAGACAAGCTACAAAGTTATCAATATCATAAATGAAATGGGGACATTACTACAGATTCCATAAACACTAAAAGGATAAGAAAATGTTATGAATAGCATTATGTCATTAGGTCGAACAACTTAGAAGAAATGTGTATCTGTTTCTTATGTGATATGAAACCTGAGAAGCAGAATTAAATTTCAGTGGTTTCTTCTCCCCAGCTTCAATTATGTCTTTGGCTATTTGTATACAGAATAAATTGTGGGTTTTTTTTTTAAATAAAGTAACTTTTCAGGATTATTATAGTATTTTGTGCATAAAAATTCTAGATACTACTAGCTGAGAGGCTAATTAAAAATTGTGGTTAGAGTCGCAATAATGCCTTTTCTTCTTTCTCAGAATCGTGTGTGTGTGTGTGTCTGTGTGTCTGTGTGTGTGTGTGTGTGTGTGTGTGTGACAGAGTCTCGCTCCATCACCCAGGCTTGAATGCAGTGCTGTGATCACAGCTCACTGAAACCTCCACCTTCCAGGCTCAAGCGATTCTCTCATGTCAGCCTCCCGAGAAGCTGGTACTATAGGCATGCCATCATACTAGGCTACTTTTTGTGGGTTTTTGTTTTTTTTTTTTTTTTTTTGGTAGAGATGAGGTTTCACCATGTTGCCCAGGCTGGTTTTGAATTCCTGGACTCAAGCGATCCATCCACCTGCCTTGGCGTCTCGAAGTGCAGGTATAACAGGAATGAGCCACCATGCCCAGCCTCTTAGTATCATATTTTAGTACCAGATTAATTTTGCAAGAATGATAAAGGGAAAGATTTCTAAAATTAATAATGCATTGTCTTCCCTGTGTGTCCTGCTACTTAGCTCAACTGTGACTATATGCCTTATGAAAGAAGCTAAGTATCATTAAGATAACTCAAAACATTTCAGTAAAATACACGACCTTTATGTGACTGGTTATAAACATATGGAAAGACTTTTTAATCTGAAACCTTATGTATCTCAAAGCTACATACAACGACAGGATTATACTGTAGATTAGAGAATCCAGATTAATAAGTATTTCATAATCAAACTCTAAAAAATTCCAGTGAATGATCTTTCATTCCAGATGTCCTCTGGAACTAGCTTCCTCTCCCCTTGTTATTTATAACAACAAGAAATTTTGTAAACGTTGAATGTACAATGGCATATTTGGCTTTTTTACCCTCAGAAAATTATGGTTATTTTCTATTTCGTACGAACAAGATTGTTATTTATTATCTAGATTAGCTACTTTGTTGAGCTGCTTTGTGTGTAGCAGTGTGGTCATTAGTTGAAGTTGTATGAATGACAGTGATAAGAATAGATCATCAGTTGCAGGAAGCTTGTCAAAACACAATTCCCCTTAAGATGTGGTAGCCATTATTATCATTTCTATATACTAGGTGTCCTCTTGAAAGTGACAAAAACACAGCCGACTGCTGCCATTTTGATAAAACTTGTGTTATCACTTTATAAGACTTGTTTTTCTTCTTCCACCTCCAAACGATCTACATCAGTTGCTCTCAATCTTCAATCTAAAAGCTCCTTTCTTCCTCCCTCAACTTTGCTCACTACCTGTCCTCTCTCCTTTCTCTTACCCTCTCTATCTCCTCTACCTCTTTCTTCCCTTCTCAAGTTGAAGAGGTGGACTCTTCGCTACTCTTTTATCCAGTAAAGAAAAGGAGTACTGCGGAAAAAGCACAGTCTTTAGAATTATTAGACTGATACAAGTGTGAATGTTGGCATTATCAAAGAAAAGTTACTTCATTTTTATGTGCCTCAGTCAGTGGTGTTTCAGAACCAGATCACACTGGCTGGAGAACCAATTGTGCTCATCTCTTCTTCCCAAATCCCCTTCACTGACTTCAGGCTGGTAGCTTGAAATCAGCCATAATAGGAATATTTACACCACAGAAATCAGCAAACACTACAAATCAGAACTTTTACCCCAAAGAACTAGTTTTTAAAACATTCACCAACACATCATCAGCTTCAGTTTCCACCTCTCTCAAACAGGACTAATAACACCAACCCTGCAAATATGTTGTAAGGACTTCAAATAATATCAGTAAAACACCTAGCAAAATTCTAGTCACATAAAAGGCACTTAGTATGTGGTATATAGCAAAAAGTTATGGTACTATAAATGAAATCTGGCTATATGAAAGTAGAGCATAAATAATAAGTAATGCAGTCATTCATGTATAAGTATAATAAAGCAGTTGAACTTTAGTAGAGGTGCCGGGTCCTTTAGGATTTTTAAATGGAAAGAATTAATACAGAATTCCATATACTTTTCCTCAATTAATGAGAACAATTTTTTTTTTTGCATCTTCTCCTATTTTCCAGGTTTCTTTTTAATTATGATCTCTTGTGTTCAAGTTGTCAGCCACTACTACATATCCCATAAAAACAAACTGTTTGAGTACTAGTAGCTGGCACGAATTCAGAAAAGCACAAGCACTGGAAAAAGCACTGCGAAGGAGAAATCATACATATAGGTAACTTAGTATATAATTTAGTAATATATGTTTGAGGCTTTCACAATTCTTTAAGGTTTCAGAAATTTGAGCAAAATCCCTCAACTATAATTTATGTGTAATAAATTGACTTGCAATATCTGATATAAAAAAGATTACCTGGAGGCTTCCAAAGTATCTCAGAGGAAAAAAATAGTTACAAATCTGTCTAGAAATATATTATTTTTCCTCCCTTCACTAAGTAATGATTTGAATGATTTTTTTTTTACCTTGGCCCCCATAAATGAATGTGAGGTCTTCATTTCAGATTATCAACATGTTGCTAACATCACATAAATGAAATAAATTATTTAAGTAATTTTTAAATTTTCAAGCTCTTTGTTTTAAGTTGGTACACACATTTCCCACTTAGGCCCTCATATCCTCTGATGCTGATTTATTATTCCTATTGAATTTTTTTATGGTGATCTTACGTCTAAATGTTTGGACTAGTGTTAAGAAGCACTCAAACTGCATTTTTATTAATGACACAAGTCTTATGATACCTGATGATTCTAAACTCAATTCAATAAGCAACACTCAATACGAAATTTGAAAACTATAATCACAAAAGAGAAATAACCCCTACAATATGGAGATTCAAGTTTCTCCACTGAATAGTTTGAAACTTTATCAAGAGGGGAAATGCTTTTCTAGTCTAAAACATAATTGTAATGTAGGGCATTATCCATTATTAATTACAAAAACTATTTACAGAACGTTTCAGAATTATCATGTTCTGTAGTCATTTAAGTTAGTTATTTATACTATAGTTGTAGGTCTACCCCTTGCCTGCCTCTCTGGAATCATCTTACACTGCCTAGGCTCCTTACTTTCCTGGCTCAGCATTATCCCCTTCCTTCAGTTTTTCTAATACACCATCCTTCTTCATTCCATGGGGACCTTCCCATGCTATTCCCTCAAAATGGAATGTTCTTCCAATGCTTTTTCCACTTTAATCCCAACTCAAAGATCAATTCCTCAGAGAAGTCTTCCTGTATTTCTCAGTGAAGGTACTGTTCCTTTTTAATATATTTTTTCTATTAGAAGCATGTTTCTTTCCTTTACAGTACTTACTAGTTTATATTTATGCATTTGTCTGTTTAACCTAAACTTCAGGCTCCTTGAGAGCAAGAACCTTGTCAATCCCTGCTTAGCATTATTACATCAGCAAGTAGCATGGTCTCTGGCACATAGTAAGTGAATATTTAATGAATTATATACATAGATTACTACAAATTAAGCTGCAAGGTATATAAATCAACATCAGATGCAATTCAAGATCACAGCATAATTGCTGAATCCCAAGTAACACTGATCCAGATAACTTAAGATCATACTGAAACCTATAGCAACCATTCGAAAGTATTAAACTCCAAACATGTAATTCAGGCCTTATGTTTTTCCAAACAGCATGGAAATTTTAATTCTCAGGCAGTATCACACACTTAACTCATGGTACTGTTCTCACAACTATTCATGTTACCCACTGTTCCTTTAAACAACTAAAGAAAATATTCAGCTGAAGACTATTCTGGAACTAGCAAAATTTAGACTAATTTTCTGTATAAAGAATCCCTGAAATAGAATCCCTGAAGAATCCCTGAAATAGAATTTTGAAATTGCACCTGATAGCCAGGCATGGTGCTCACGCCTATAATCCCAGCTCTTTGGGAGGCTGTGGTGGGAGGATAGTTTTAGGCCAACAGTTCAAGATCGGCCTAAGCAACATAGTGAAACCCTGTCTCTACAAAATGATAAAAAAAAGAATTAGCCAGGCATGGTGGCACACGCCTGTAGTCTCAGCTACTCAGGAGGCTAAGCTGGGAGGATCACTTGAGCACGGGAGTCTGAGGCTACAGTGAGCTATGATCACGCCAATGCACTCCAGCCTGGAGGAATGAGGGAGGGAGTCTCTCTGTCTGTCTGTCTGTCTGTCTGTCTGTCTCTCTCTCTCTCTCTCCCTCTTTCTCAAAATAAAAATGCAACAAATATGGCTTAATATACAGTTACTAATTCTGATGAGTTGGTTATGTCTGTCTGAAGCAAGTATTAAGAAGATTCTGAGGCTGCGTCTAAGCTCGGTGAAAGAGAACTATGAGAATGGGAGAAAACACCTGCAAGCTATGCATCTGACAAACAACTAATATCCAGTATCTACAAACAACTCAAATCAGCAAGGAAAAAAAAAAAATCCCATCAAAAAGTGGGCAAATGACAGGAACCGACATTTCTCAAAAGAAGATATACAAATGGTCAAGAAACATGAAAAAATGCTCAACATCAGGGAAATGCAATTTAAAACCACAAGGAGATATCACCTTATTCCTGCAAGAATGGCCACAACTAAAGAGTCAAAAAACAACAGATGTTGGCATGGATGTGGTGACAGGGGAATGCTTATACACTGCTGGTTGGAATGTAAATTAGTAGTACAATCTCTATGGTAAAAAGTATGGAGATTTCTTAAAGAACTAAAAGTAGATCTACCATTCCATCCAGCAATAGCATTAACTGGGTATCTACCCAAAGGAAAGGAAGTCATTACATCAAAAGACACCTGTATATGTATGTTTATTGTTGTATAATTCACAATTGCAAAGATATGGAACTAACCTAAGTGCCCATCAACCAATAAGTGAATAAAGAAAATGTGGTATACATACACCATGGAATACTACTCTGCCATTAAAACAACGACAACAACAAAATAATGTATTTTGCAACAACTTGGATGAAACTGGAGAACATTATTTTAAGTAAAGTTAACTCAGGGATGGAAAACCAAATACCATATGTTCTCTCTTATAACTGGGACCTAAACAATGGGTACACAAAGGCATTCACAGTGATATATAATGGACTTTGGAAACTCAGAAGGGGGAGGTTGGGAGTGGGGTGAGAGACAAAAAAAAAAACCTACATATAGGGTACAATGTACACCACTTGGGTGATGGGTACACTAAAATCTCAGACTTCACCACTATACAATTCATCTATATAACCAAAAACCACTTGTACACTAAAAGCTGTTGAAATTTTAAAAAGTTTAAAAGAAGTAAATTAAGTAAATAAGTACGTTTAATTGGTGAAAAAAGGGCATAGTTATCACACACACACACACACAAACACACACACAAACACACACACACACACACACACACACGTAACCATGTATATACACAGAATATTTCTGGATGGATACAGTTCCAACAGTTGTTAGTTCTGGGAGAGTCCTGTGAAATTTGGAAGTCTAGGTTAGAAGATGTAGATCTCCCTTTCATCATAAACCCTTGCAGGTATCACAATGTTTTCTACTCTCACATACGACTTTTCCCCCCAAAAAAGTTAATAGAAATGTTCAAAGTTAAATTAACAGCATTAATCATTCCCATAACTTAACTATAAGGGAAAAAAACACATGTCAAAATCATGGCAATGAAAGGGACCTAAGATAATACTTCCCTATTTTATTAATGAGAAAACTAAAATAGTTAAGATAATTTTGTTAAGTAGTTAATTCCAAAGGCAACAGTCAATTCAGTGACATTAGCTCTAAAATCTAGGACCTCCTTATTCCCAGTAATCTGCCATGTACTATATGATTCTATCTCATCTTAGTACGTTACAGTAAAACTTGTCTAAAAGCTTCTTGCAACCTAGGTAAGCAATACATAGCAATCACAATTTGACAATAATTTACACCAATTTGAAAACAGGTAGCTCACAAGCTGCAATCTGGCAAGGATGATTATTTTTTAAAGCAAGCTCAGGAAAGAGCTGAATTTAGCACATGAAGGAACCAGCTATTGCCTTCAATTGTCCTTGGAAAGTAAATGCCAAAGTCAAAGGGTTCGTGCATGAACACTCTACACTGTTTAAATCCAGAGGCAGAAGCAGGAAGCAGGAAATTAATTAGCCTCTCATTTGTTATCTGTGGCCTTCTTGACTGACCTAATAATAACTCATCTCCAACATTTAGAGAATTTGGTCTAGAAACAGTTTAAACTTCATCTAACCTATGCAACTCATTTTATCAGGTGCCAACCTGATAAGAAAAGTACCCATTAACTCTTCTTCTTCCACAGTATTCTTGCTTAGAAGTGTATATTAGGCCATCATTCGATTTCATGTGTTAGAAAAGTACAGCATTTGTTTCTGCAAAAGTTGATGAAAGCTTTTTAAATTTTCCAGCTTAACAGAGTGGAAACCGTATTACCATGCAAACTTTAATCTTGGACAGTAAATAAAAAATGACAAATATTGAAAGAAGTCTGAACCCAACTCCCAAATAATTAGGATATAGAAAGACATAAGATGAGGGACACAGATATAGTATTCTAAAATGACTACTAGGAAAAGAGCTATAAGACCTAAATTAAGCATTTAGAGAAAGGTATAAGAATATTGCTGACATTTTCCAAGGACAGAAAAAAAATTATATGCGAATACGTTTTTCATATCATACTAAATCATTAGGGGACAAAGTTTCTTCTTGAAAACTTTTTAGAATAAGTAACAAGCAAAAGGAAGAGGCTGCATCAACTAAGTAAAATCTGTCCTAATGTCACTGCCTCACTTAAAAGTAATTTTCATAGAGTATGAATCATAGTCTTAAATATGGAAATAACTAATAGTGGGGAGGGGGAAATTAAGGAGAAAAGTCTTGATTACAATATGAACTTTTTTTAAAAAAACAAAAAAAGCTTGTTTTTCATAACTGATATCCTGGAAAGCTTTACCCAACCATTAAAATTCCTCTCTTGTCATGTGAAAGGATAAAGACCCAATGACAATATGTTAGCTTTCCTTCTGCACTTTAATGCCACAGTTTCAAAAAAATCTACATTTTTCAAAAATGGATTTCAGGATTTGAATCCTTACTTCTGGGAAAAAGGAAAGAAGTAGTGGTAAAGGTAAGGCTACTCTAATCTTAGTCAATCTCAGGGTGTGCCACTAAGGTTCACAGAAACAGAACAGGTTCCTTCCATACCTGTTAGACTCCATCATGACCTTAGGCACTTCTTTACAGATCTACTGAAAATCATCTCCCCAGAAAAACGTACCCAAGAACATACATACAAAATGTGTAATTTCAGGGAATACCCAAACACCAAATTAGGACCTTTGCCCTAAAAAGGAACAACAGGTATACACACTTTCCACCAAGGCAAATGCTATATTTAGATGTACATTACAATGTGATGGTGGCCTTTTATGTTTCATTTATTCTGTGCATTCTATGACAAAGGCCATTATCTCAGGAAACATGAATACCAAGAATAGACCACACTGCCTTACTGGAGACACACTGGACTGTTAAAACTATTTTCCCATTGATCATTCCTCCAGGGCAGTGGTTCAAAATAGGGGCTATGCACCCCCGTAGGTGGCACATTGGAATTTGTGTGTGTTTGGTTACTACAGTAACTAGAGGTTGCTATGGAAATGCAGAGTTCTCTCCTCCCCACAACACTGGGGAGGAAGGGATGGAGAAATGGACACGTATGTTAGAATGGAATGCATGGATATTCCCACAAAGTGAAAAACGTCCAACCACACATGCACATAGGTGAAAATCCATTTATAATTATCTAAGCCTGAAACTGAAATCTGTTTTACACATAAATATAAGATATTTTTACACAATTTTAAGACACACTGAATTTCTAGTAATGCAATTACCAGGTAAATAGATGAAGACTGTATTTTGTTTTGTTTGGAACTTTACCAAGGTTGTTGACTTTTTTGAAAAATCATGTCACCAATGACAACACTATTTATGGTATTTGAGCTGCCAATGAAACATACCTTTATTAATCTGCATTTGGAAATACTGCTATTATGATGATTCTACACATAGGTGCAAGGACTTCACTATCTCATTATGTCTCCTAGTGTATATGCTTAAGTGTTTACATACTGAAATACAAATTATTTTATTCTAAATTATTTTCCTTATTATTTCTCATTTATATTACTTAGGTATTACTATATAATCACTTTTGACTTATGTTCAGGTGTCTTTCACTATATGTCAATTTTACTTCAGGATAGGCTAAAGAGAGCATCACAAAATATTTGCTACAACAAGCGGGCAATAGGTCTGATAGGATTGAGAACCACTGATCTAGGGATAACAATATTAGATTTAAATGAAAAACCTGTCAAACATCTTTACAAACAGAATATTCAATGGTAGCTTACAGGATTAATTTGTAGAATATTTTTATCTATCTCATTATGCTAGGGGCTGGGATTACAGCCAGCTTCTCTACTGAGACCACCACCATTTCTACACATTATTTAGGCCACAGTCAGAGGCAGCCATTCCCCTCACATTAACCTTTGACAAACTATTATCTGGGCCAATTTGTAGATATAATTGATTTTACAAAACAATGTGAAAAAGATGGCATGGTAAAATGGTATGAAGGACTTGCAAATTCATGAAATAGACATGTCTTTCATCTCCTATTAATTTTTCATGGACAACCTCTCCAAACAGGTAACAGTCAATAACAGTTTCAAACTTAGGCCTTGTCCTGGTCCAAGGTTTGAAAAGGACTATCAATGAATGAATGAATGGAAGGAAAGGAAGAACAGAGAGAGAAAAAAGGAAAGGGAAACGTTGGTAAGGCAACATATGAAATAGAGCATGAAAAAGCTCTCCAGGAACATATCAAGTTTATATACCCATAAACTTATTAATTCAAAACATATTAGCCATGATAAATCCTTTTGAAAATACTTGAATGACAGACCCAAGTAAGAAGGCAAATTTGTAGAGATGGTTACTCATGGTATATTCCCATAAGAGACTGCCAAACAGAAAGCAATGAAAATTTGGGAAGGTTACTACTCCTAACACTTTAGTCTTAAATCTCTCTCCTCCAACCTCATCCCTTAGGCCAAAGCTTCATAAAACATCTCCAAATAGGCCACCTCATTAAAATAGCTTATATTAAGCACTGGAGAAAGAACTTTGCCACAGAAGCTATTTATAACCTATTCTCTATAGCAGGAATATAATCCACACCAACCTGTGCACCCCAACTATACAAGTAAAATATTGTCTGAATAGGCTCACTTTCAAAATGGTTAGTCCTTTTTTCCCTCAAAACTACTAACTACTAGGGCTTCAAAAATATGAATTTTCCAATATTTTAAACAGGCAACTCAAGTATCAATTACTTTTATTCTTTTGTGGGAAAAGCTACTCGGAATATATATGACAGTCTGCAGTTAGCCTTTACTCTGTTTACAGGAACCAGTTACTGGTTAAATTGCCTGAACTACTGGTGTCTCTTTCTGAAAACAAAACCAGTACCCTTGTGAAAATAAGAGTGAGCAGGTACAATGTGCTGAGAGATCACATTATTTAAAAGGCCTAATGTTTCATTCCTCTTCTTTTCAACTCATGTCTTAAGAAGTAGAAATTACTTTTGGATGGCACAGACATAATACGGATAAAAATACTCCATACGTTCTGTGGAATTTTCCAAGGAAAACCCACGTGGAATGGTGTATAAGTTTACTGACTGCTGATTAACAATTATTAATTAACTTAAGGACATAAAGACAAGCAAACTTACACTGAATTAAGAGCATATGCCAAGAAATTTAAATGAAATGAATTCGGTGCCCCCATTCAAACCAGCTGAGACAAAGCTTCATAAAAAATAAGTGAGAAATGACAAAGGAAGAAATGAAATCATGAACAACTCAAATCAACAAAACTAAAAAACAAAAAGAACTGATAACTTTAAATAAAAGCACCTGGGCTGGTATGTATGTGCCTCATGTGTGTGACTACATGCATTTATGCTGAATTGCTGATGAATAAATATTTAATATTTAAAACCTAAAGAACTGAAAAAGAGTTATAGATAGATAAGAGCTCATGGATATATAATATATATAAAAAGACCATGAAATATGAATAAATAGAATGTTCTTCAGAGAAAAAGAGCAAATAAAACAACTTTAAGAAATGAACAAAGAACCACCTCCAAGTAAAAACCACCAAAGAATTCCTCTTGAAAAATATGCTATAAAAAGGAGAAAATATTTAAATAGTTATACATATGAATAAATATTAAAAATAGTTTAATCCCCCTAAAAATTATGTTTCCAATTACATATTCCCTTGTCTGATTACATATTTTACTACAATGAAAGAATAAACTATGACTTAGCTCTTCCCACATTAGCAGCATCCTCCATTATGCTACTACCAAAATATATATATATAATATATCTTTACATACTTCCTCCAGGAAAAGACCACAGAATTTCTCTATCTCAATTTAGCTAGTGCATGGGACAATTTGCTGTATCTTTATAAATATTAAAATAGGGAGAGGAAACTTTTTTGTCTACTTCACAAATATGTGGTTCTCCAGTCAACAACATATTTCCTATAAATGCAGGTCAAGAATCCACTTTCAAATGTCTTGAATCTTTTTTAGCAACCAAGTAACAGAGAGGATTGCCTATTTTCAATGTATCCTATTAAGAAATAAGGAGCAATTTAAATCAAACAAGAAAAGATAAATCTAAAATAAATGAGAATGGGGAGGATAGAGAAGGATACAATCATACACTGAAGAAATTAAGTGGAAATAAATGTATTCATAATCACTTAGCCAAACTGTTAATGTTTTAAACCTTCCCATTCTTCCATGATGTGTATTTCTTTAAAGTATAAAATGGAATGTTAAGAAGGCAGCTCTCTGGCAAGTGTAAACATCCTAATAATTTTTACAAGTTGCTTTTTGGTAAGGCCCATACACCTAACTCCACCCCATTTTAAAACTGTACTGTCACATAATTAAATACCACAGCCTTCATTTTAAAGGCTCTAAATAGAATTGCAACTGTGGTCTACATTCAGAACTCAGCATATGGGTTCTGAAGGATAATTTCAACAATAAATAGAACGGCTGGGAAAGGTACAAACTTGAAAACTGTGAAGAGTACTCTTCAATTAATAAACGTGACACAAGTAGGACCAATAAGACTTCCGCATATCTCTTGGCTTGTACCTCCTCAAAGGATAATGATCTCTTGGACCATTTAATAGTTAGCATCCTTATGACATACCCAAAGGTAAGCAATTAGTGTCAACTGTAATGATTAAAAAGAACATCTTTTAAAAATAAACTCATCTGAGTAAATGAAGCCAGTTGAAAAGTCAACCAGATGTATTTTATATATCTTATCTAAAAGAGATGTAAAAATAAATGAACACTTCCTTGAAATACAATCTTCTAATAAGAAGTGTCGCCAAAGATCCCCTGGGGTTTATCTAAGTTATGTGAATACAACTTGTCAATCATAGAGGGAAGAAAGTAACCACCACAATTAAATAAGACTTGGAAATATTCAAATATAAAGACTATACATTAGGAGTATTTTTTCGTGTACTAGGTAAGTAGGTAGTCATAAAAATGTCAGAAAATTGACAAATGGTACATTTTTAAAGGAAAAGTAGGCAACTATGCATATTAATGTTAAAAAGTTTCATAATCAAAGATTATATCTTCTATTGCTCTCACACAATAAATACTGCCTCAATAAAAGATGAAAACTAAGGATAACTTCATTGATCTTTCTTCATTGTCCGGGACATCTTCAATGTTACATAAAAACAGTTTTGCAGTTAAAAGATGAATAAATCTATACAACTACAATGAACTGGAACATTATCAAATACGTTCAAAAACATATTAAAATTAGACTTTGGTGTATACATAGGAGCTGCAAAACACTCGGTGACAAACTCTAAAATTCCACACAGTAAAGAACAGGAATAAGAGTGGCTATAAAGAGTTCATTCTGTGTGACTCACAACCCACCTCTCATGTGATGGTGCAGACAGTCCCACTGACTGCTGTGAGATTGAACATAAGCCCGTAAGCAAAAGTCTCACAAACACACAGCCCAGTGTGCATTTCAACTAGCCTATAGAGCTAGCAGTGCTATTGTTGAGATTCTGCAGGCCACATAAAGATGGTACATACCACAATTCCAAATTTTAAAATGAGACTTTAGGTCTAGAGAATATCATACTCAAAACAGCAGTGCCCTCATAGATTACCAGTAAAAACTTCTGATTACAAACTTCAAACCTTCATGAAGTACTTTACAAAAAACAATCCTCTAGAAATTAAGCTAAAGGTATAAAACGGAAAAAAAAAAAAGATTTATAGTAGTAATATTTCTGATAAACTTTTCTTCTTGGGGATATGTATCTACATCTTCATATAATATATGTAGTATTTGTGCAGTCATAAAATACTATATTTTCTGGTCTACAGTTTTTTTTTTTTGGCTTCTCACAGGGTCTAAAATAAGACTAAATCTTAGTTATTTGTGTGTTATCTTCAATTTCAACTTCAATAAATGTTTGTTAAAACTGGGGAGAGTATTTAAGTTTAAAAGTGTACAGGATTTTATAAAGACTAGAACATATGCAGGTGGGTGCTAAAGGAATTTTCTGCCTGTTTTGCCAGAAGCAGGATGCCATCTGCTTGTGCCATGAATCAAGCTAACCCTCAGCAGTTTCCAAAGTTGAGAGGAAAATCTGGTTGTTAGTTAATATTGAAAACACGCTCTAATCCAAGAACTGTTATTTTTGTAAATGCTCTTAGATACAGTTAAAACCTTGCACTCCCCCTTAAAAGCAGTGATCTGTTTATCCTTTCCTCACACAACAACAGTCGATCCTTGAGCAACACAGGTTTTAATCACACGGGTCCACATACATGTGAATTTCTTTCAATAAATGTATTTGAAAATTTTTGGAGATTTGTGACAATTTGAAAAAACATGCAGGCAAACCATGTAGCGTAGAAATTTTTAAAAAAAGGAAGAAAGAAAAGAAAAAGTTGGGCATGTCATCAATGGATAAAATATATGTAAATACTAGTTTATTTGTATATTAATCAATCGTTTATGTTATCAGTAAGGCTTCGGGTCAACCATAGGCTATTAGTAGTTAAGTTTTGGAAGAGACAAAAGTTACATGCAAATTTTTGGCTGCAAGGCAGGAAGTATTATAGACACCCCCACACCCATTTTGTCCAAAGATCAACTGTACTTTAAAAAGAAAATCAAATTAATGCCAATCTCTTATTTATAAATAGTATTCTCTATTAAGTAACTGAAATTTTATTATTTTGATTCATTATCTGAAAAGTAAGCACAGCTTTATATTTGAAACTATTTCTATCTTGTATACTACAGATATCAACAAATAAGACAAGTAAAATCACTTATATGAAGAAGTTTCACAGTAGCCAATTAGAAATCATAATTCCCTGATTCTGTTACTGCTTTAGCTGTCTGTCTCTCTAATTTAAACTTAAAGTCCACAGTCATTATGTGCTGTGTTTAAATAGCATAAGACACAAAACCTAGTGGTTTATGAACACTCTTACTGTACATATTATTAAAGCCTAAAGAAAACTCTGAAAATGGAAAACATCTTGCCAGATCTTGTTACAGGAGGAAAGTCTTATTGGATTTATCAGTTAGGAAATTTTTTGTTTGAACATTTTGAGTAATAACCTTCCTCAGAGTAGGGGCTAGAAAGAACTTTAATAAAACTCTGTGAAAATCCATGTAAATGACTGAAAGTTAACTTAAAAATGACTCCTAATAATTGATTTTTTAAAATTAATTCAGCAGTTTTCCTTTTGAATAAGCATAACAACAGGGGACTTTTAAAACTATATAGAACTTTCAGCCACATCCTAATCACATTAGGCACCTACAACCTAACATAAATTAGGCACCATTTGTCAATTTTCTGACATTTTTATGACTACCTACTTACCTAGTGTAGGAAAAAATACTCCTAATGTATAGTCTTCATATTTGAATATTTCCAAGTCTTATTTAATTGTGGTGATTACTCTTTCTCCCCTCTATGATTGACAAGTTGTATTCACACAGCTTAGAAAAACCCCAAGGGATCTTTGGTGGCACTACTTATTAGAAGATTGTATTTTGAGGAAGTGTTCATTTATTTTTACATCTCTTTTAGATAAGATATACAAAATATATCTGGTTGACTTTTCAACTGGCTTCATTTACTCAGATAAGTTTATTTTTAAAAGATGTTCTTTTTAATCATTATAATTGACACTAATTGCTTACCTTTGGGTATATCATAAGGATGCTAACTATTAAATAGTCCAAGAGATCATTACCCTTTGAGGAGGTACAAGCCAAGAGATATTAGTTCCATGAGGATTTTAGTCCCATGAGGATATCTATCATTTCATAGAAAACTTTCACCTGAAAATTGTTGCCACTTGGATGGCATGCCTTGAATTTTAAGTTAAATGATCACATTAATATTATGTTACACAGCTATTATTTTCACATTTTGCAACACTGAGACTGACCACAAACACACAATCCATTTTAAAAAAATTCCTCTGACCTCCCTTATTTATAGCACAAGGGACAGGTCTCGTTTTACTTTCAGGAAGCCGGAAACAATCAATTTGGCTTTGGTGAGATGAGGGAACACTTACGGGGAAACTGGGTTTGCTGATACCAGCAGTGAAGGTGGGTAAAGTGGGTTTGGTGAGTATGTATGTGCACATATGTACAAAGATGGGGGGGAAATGCAGCTTATAAATGTAATTCCCGCTATCTACTCATCTATGACTAAAGCCTTTAAAATATACCACCCACCAAGTATTAGGTTTATGTTGGTCATGGTTAAAAGACAGTGAGCAGGGCAACTCTGGACAAGAGACATTAACTTTCTCTGGACCTCAGCTTCTTTATCTGTAAAATCAGCAGTAAGGTCTACTTTAGCTTGTAAGTTTCCTTTCAGTTCTGAAACTCAAACGTTCATTGAATATCAATTTTTAGAACATAAAGATGAATAAAACACAGCTCTGGCTCTAAAAGTTGACTCAATAAAAAACTCAATCACCATGTCCACTGTTTCTAAATAAAACATACTGTGTTTGCATTTGTGTGTATATGTGTACATGTATGTGTACAGTCATCCCTTAGCATCCTTGGGGGATTAGTTCCAGGACTTCCCTTGGATACCCAAATCCACAAATGCTCAAGACTGACATAAAATGGCATAGAATTTGCTGTATAACCTATGCACATCCTCTTGTATACTTCAAATAATCTCTGGATTACTTATAATATCTAACACAATGTAAATGTTACACAATAGTTACATTGTTTAGGGAATAATGACAAGAAAAAAGTCTATACGTGATAAGTACAGATGCAACTTTTTTCCTGAATCCTTGCTCTTTGGTTGGTTGAATCCACAGATGCAGAGGGCTAACTGTACATACACATTCATATGTAACTATAGACATATATACACATATATGTGTAACTATAGATACACACACACATATATATGTATACACCTGCACGTACAGTTTTACTTTGATATCTGTGGGGGACTGGCTCCAGGATGTCTCTCAGATAATAAAATCCATGCGCTCAAGACTCTTATATAAAATGGTGAAGTATTAGCATATAGCCTACATCCTCCTGTATACTTTAAGTCATCTCTAGATTATTTATAATAACTAATATAATATAAATGCAATGTAAATAGTTGTATTTTTCTTTGGATTTTTTTTAGTGTTATAAAGTTTTCTTTTTATTGTTTTTTTCCAATACATACTTGGTTGAATCCAGACTCAGAATATGCAGCAGATACAGAGGGCCCACTGTACACACACACACACACACACACACAAACGTTTGATGAACAAAGCATATGTTCTAAAAAACTTAAAACTGTGGTCTCATGAAATGGAAAACAATCAGTGAAAACTGACAACATATCACTCCACCAAAATAGGTAATTTATCAACTATATCACCACCCAAGAAAGCTTTTAATGCCATGCTCAGTAACCCAGGAATATATATTTCTGCCTTCTTTAAAACAGAGAAAAAAATCCTGTATGCACAGAAGAAAATGACATCCACAAATTTACTGATAGTTTATTTTCAGGAAACCATTTAGAGCAAGGAAGGGGAAATACAGTTTAAAACACACACACACACACACACACAAATGCTAATTATCATTGTAATTCTTGCTGAGATGCTTAAAAATTAAATACATTTCCCCCGAAGATTTTGGGCTTGTTCCATTTGGAATAACCAGCTTTTTCAATAATAGGAATTAGAAAAGACATTAATCTCTCTGATTGCTGGCATAATGATGATTGCAAAAATGGAAATAACATGTTATAATTGGAGTCCTGAACCCAGAAAAGTACCGCATTTTTGACCAGCCCTTAGAAATAAAAATTGATGTCAATAATTAGTATTGGGAGTCTTAGAGCTAATTTCTATGTCTATCAGTTGCCCTACCTTCCTTTTATACAGTTTTTTAACTTTTTATTTTGAAACAGTTTCAGACACACAAAAAAGTTGAAAGAATTGTACAAATAATTCCTGTATACTCTTCATCCAGATTCCCCAAATGTTCACATTTTGCCATATATGCTTTATTATTTTCCCTTTTTTAAACAAAAACAGGAAAATGAATAAAATACTTAGGAATAAACAACATAAGTGAAAGACTTGTATCCTGAAGACTACTAAACAGTGTAAGAAAAACGTAAATAAATGAAAAGACAATCCCATTCATGGATTACTAGGTTTAATGTTGTTACAAAGGCAATATTCCCTAAATTGATCTACAAATTAAACAAAATCTCTATTAAAATCCCAAATGGTTTTATTATGCAGAAATTGATAAGCTCATATGGAATAACAAGGGCCTCCAAATAGCTAAAACAACCTAGAAAAAGAAAAACAAAGTTGGAGTACTCGCATTTTCCCAATCTCAAAACTTACTATAAAGTTACAATAATTAACATTATATGGTACAAACATAGGATAGACACATAGATCATAAAAATAAAAGTAAACTCATAAATTTGTGAGCAATCGATTTTGACACAGGGGCCAAGACAAATTTGGGAACAGTCTTTTCAACAAATGATGTTGGGTTAACAGGATATCCACATGCAGAAGTATAAAGTTAGACCCTAGTCACACCATATACAAAAACTGACCCATCACAGGATCAAAGACCTAAATATATATGCTAAAACTAGAAAACTCTTAGAAGAAAACATAAGCACAATTCTGTTTGACCTTGGAATAGGTAATGGCTTACTGGCTATGACACAAAAAAGCACAGGTAAGAAAAAAGAAAAACTGGACATCATAAAAATTTAAAATATATCCTTCAAAAACTATCATCAAGAAAGTGTAAAGAAAGACACAGTGGCTCACGCCTGTAATCCCAGCATTTTGGGAGGCTGAGGCAGGCAGATAATGAGGTCAGGAGTTCAAGACTAGCCTGGCCAACATGGTGAAACCCCATCTCTACTAAAAATATAAAAATTAGCCGGGCATGGTGTGCGCCTGTAATCCCAGCTACTTGGGAGGCTGAGGCAGGAGAATTGCTTGAAACCAGGAGGCAGAGGTTTCAGTGAGCCGAGATCACACCACCGCACTCCAGCCTGGGCAACAGAGCAAGACTCTTTCTTGGAAAATAAAAAACAAAGAAAGTGTAAAAATCTGCAAAAGGGAGGAAATGTTTTTCAAATCATGTATCTGATAAGGTCCTAGTATCAAGTATATATAAAGAAATCTCAGCTGGGCACAGTGGCTCACAATCCCAGCACTTTGGGAGGCTGAGGCAGGTGGATCACCTAAGGTCAGGAGTTCAAGACCTGACTGGCCAACATGGTAAAACACTGTCTCTACTAAAAATACAGAAATTAGACGAGCATGGTGGCTTATGCTTGTAATCCTAGCTACTTGAGAGGCTGAGGCAGGAGGATCACTTGAACCCAGGAGGCGGAGGTTGTGGTGAGCTGAGATCGTGCCACTGCACTCCAGCCTGAGTGACAGAGAGACTCAGTCTCAAAAATATGTATATATAAAATATATATTATATATTTTATATAAAGATATACTTTATATAAAATATGTTATATACTTTATATAAAATATATGTTATATATTTTATATAAGATATACTTTATATAATATATGTTATATATTTTATATAAAGTATATCTTATATAAAATATATGTTATATATTTTATATAAAGATATACTTTATATAAAATATATATTAATATAAAAGATATACTTTATATAAAATATATATATTTATATATTATATATATATAAATATATATTATGTGTATATTATATATAATATACACATAATATATATT
The DNA here is from genome assembly GCF_028858775.2 of Pan troglodytes. Taxonomy (NCBI): domain Eukaryota; kingdom Metazoa; phylum Chordata; class Mammalia; order Primates; family Hominidae; genus Pan; species Pan troglodytes. The sequence goes on from NC_072398.2 coordinate 70,928,284, forward strand.
ATAAATATATAATATATAAAATATATTATATATAATACATTTTATATATTATATATATATATATATATATAAAGAAATCTTATAAATCAACAATTAGGCCAGGTGCGGTGGCTCACGCCTGTAATCCCAGCACTCTGGGAGGCCGACGCGGGCAGATCACGAGATCAGGAGATCAAGACCATCCTGGCTAACACGGTGAAACCCCGTCTCTACTAAAAAATACAAAAAATTAGCCAGGCGTGGTGGCAGGTGCCTGTAGTCCCAGCTACTCGGGAGACTGAGGCAGGAGAATGGCGTGAAGCTGAGAGGCGGAGCTTGCAGTGAGCAGAGATCACACCACTGCACTCCAGCCTGGCAGACAAAGACTCCGTCTCAAAATAAATAAATAAATAAATAAAAATAAATAAATCAACAATCAAAAGACAAATAACTCAATTTAAATATGGCAAAGAATCTGAATAGACATTTCTTCAAAGAAGACACACAGTGTCTCAAACACATGAGAAGATACTCAGCACTATTAGTCACCAAGGAAATACAAAATCAAAATCACAGAGATGCCACTTCACACCCACTAGGAAGGCTATAATAAAAAAAAAAATGATAAGAAGTGTTGACAAGGATGTGGAAAACGTGGAATCCTTATTCATTGCTGGTGGGAATATAAAATGGTGGATTTGGCAGTTCATCAAAATGTTAAGCTCAGAGTTACCATGTGACCCAGACATTTCATTCCCAGGCATATACCCAAAAAACTAAAAATGTGTCAACAACAAACGTGTTCACAAATGTTCATATCAGTATTATTCATAATAGTCAAATGGTAGAAAAAACCCAAATGTCCATCAAATGATGAATGTGGTATATTCAAATAATGACTGGAATGATATTCAGCCATAAAATGAAATAATATAGTATTGATACATGCTATAATATGGATGAATCTTGAAAATATTATGCTAAGTGAAAGAAGCCAGTCACAAAGTCCATACTGTATATTCTATTTATGTGAAAAGTACAGAATAGGTAGGCAACTCCATGAAGACAGAAAGTAAATTAGTGGTTGCCAGGGCCTGAGGGAGGGGAAATGAACAATGACAATGCATAAGGGGTTTCCCTTCAGGGTGATCAAAGTTCTGGAACTAGACGGTAGTGATTGTTGCAAAAGATATTGTACAAAGTACTAAAAACTACTTAATTGTACGTTTTAAAAGAAAAAAAGTACTGTATTTAACTATATCCTTTTTTTTTTTTTTTAAGTATTTGAGGGAAAAAAATGTGTTAGAAAACTCTGTGAGTAAAAAGAGAAAGAAAACAGAAAATAGCCAGACAGACACTTGGGGGAACTCTCACCTATGTGGAACAAAGAGGAAGAAGAGGCCAGAGAAGCAACCAGATGGAAAATGGAGTTTGTAAAATCAAATGGAACACTATTAGGGTCAGAAGTGTCAAATTCTTTCGGAAAATCATTCTGAGTGATGAGCATACTTAATACAAGTCCCACCCAGTTTAAATACACTCTCTTAAAAAGAAGCCTGCTTACTACTCCATCCCCCTTCTCTGGTTGGAGACCAATCCTGGACATTATTGAAAACAACTAAGCTACATTTCTTTCACAGTGTTCCATAAGTCAGGCTTTCACTATCTGTCTGATCTTTTCTTCATTAGATAGGATTAATAAAGATTGACTCAATATATTTATTTGTTTTCATTATTATTATTTTTTTGAGACAGAGTTTCACCCTTGTAGTCCAGGCTGGAGTGCAGTGGTGCGATCTCGGCTCACTGCAACCTCCGCCTCCCAGGTTCAAGCGATTCTCCTGCCTCAGCCTCCCAAGTAGCTGGGATTACAGGCGCCTGCCACCACGTCCCGCTAATTTTTGTATTTTTAGTAGAGACCGGGTTTTGCCATGTTGGCCAGGCTGGTCTCAAACTCCTGACCTCAGGAGATCCACCCACCTCGGCCTCCCGAAGTTCTGGAATTACAGGCGAGAGCCACCGCGCCCAGCGACACAATAGGTTTAATACAAATACGACCCCCTTATTACCAACCTGATCTTAATCTCATTTCATGAGTTAAATTATGAAAAGAAAATCTACTCTCTTGATGATCATATAAAGTAATAATTTTATTACCTTATTGTTTTTATTAAGTAATGATGTTTCTTTTTTCTTTTGTACTAGTTCTATTGTAGTTTGTAAAACTACAGAATAGGGTGCAGCAAACCAACATGACACATGTATACATATGTAACAAACCTGCACGTTGTGCACATGTACCCTAGAACTTAAAAAAAAAAAGAAAGAAAGAAAATAGACCGGTTATTTCCTTAAAAAAAAACTACAGAATAATTTTCCTAGAGGCTGACTGGAAATTTAAAAGTTCTGATCATTTTGATTTTTGCTTTGGACACACTTATCCACAGTTTTTTTTTGTTTGTTTGTTTGTTTTAGACAGAGTCTCGCTCTGTCGCCCAGGCAGGAGTGCAGTGTCGCGATCTCGACTCACTGCAACCTCCGCCTCTGGATTCAAGCAATTCTCCTGCCTCAGCCTCCCGAGTAGCTGGGATAATCAACTTTTTTATTTTTAGTAGAAACAGAGTTTCACCATGCTGGCCAGGCTGGTCTCAAACTTCCAACCTCAGGTGATCCACCTACCTTGGCCTCCCGAAGTGCTGGGATTACAGGCATGAGTCACCGCACCCGGCCCACAGTAGCATTTTATGGAATATATGCAGAAAAGCAAAAACAAAAACAAGTTTCTTGTTTTTCAATAATAGTCTAATAAGCGAGAGCATTTTAGAAAAGAACAAGTGGATGTATAAATCAGTTTGTTTTCAAACACTTTCCCTGTATCATTTTGTTTTATGTTATTTTCTAGGGCATCAGAAACTGCTACGCTGTATGCAGACTGGCCAGCCAAGAGAAAGTCTTGGCACTACTCTGAAATAAGATATGTCAGGTCTACCCTTCCATATTGCGTGACTGGCCTAGTTAGAGTAAATATATACATGACAGTAAAGAGATACAGTATCAATATGGATGCTACGGTGTTATCACCTCATTCGCAATGTTTCTTGTGTCAATGACATGCATGCTAACTAAAAAAGACTAACATATGAAAAGATAAAGAATTCAAAAATAAAACCAAGCTAAGCAGTATGACACCAATTTGCACAATTAAGTTTGAAAGACCAAACAGTACAAGCTTACACATTCACTTTTAAGACTATTTTATTTTCGAAAAATAATTCCTAAAGTATTTGTTATTTATATTCTAAAATTCAAGTTATATTTTACTTTATTGGTTCCAAAGTGATCAAAACCTCTGTAAGACTGTATTTTGAGCTCACAGGGTAAATATTATCCAGTAATCTAGAGTTAAGCCTGAGCATCTAGAAGTCATCAAGAAACATTTCTATCACAATACTTTAATATTTGCATAAAGTATGTTTGTCTCATGCCCTTTAGCCTCAGAAATAGCAGAGTGATTGATACCTATTAAAAGAAAGTTACAAGGCACATATCTTTCTCCTAAGAAAAGTAAGCATCAAATAAATTTTAAGAGAGAAGTCCATTTACATATTTCAACAAAGAGCAACTTAGGGATTTGAATTATAAGGGAAGAAAACATGAGAGATCAAAATAATAAGTGCTTCTAATATTTTAAGAAAACTGCCATGATACTAACGATTCTTCTATTAGCTTTGTCTACAATAAGAATCACTACCATTTATGGAGTACTTGCTATGTGCTAGATGCTACATATAAATTAGCTCATTTAATCCTCAAAAATAATATTTTCCCTATTTTACAAATTAGGTAAATAAGACTTAGTCAACTACTTTGTTGAAGGACGCTCAAGGTATGAGGCAGAACAGGATTTTGAACCCAAGTTGGTCTAAGAATCACTACCATTCATGGAGTACTTGCTATGTGCTAGGTGCTTCATATAAATTGTCTCACTTAATCCTCAAAAATAATATTTTTCCTATTTTACAAATTAGGTAAATAAGACTTAGTCCACTACTTTGTTGAAGGACACACAAGGTATGAGGCAGAACGGGATTTTGAACCCAAGTTGATCTAATTCCAAAGCCTATTCCTTTGCTATACTATGATGCACATCCTCCGTTCTTTTAAAGCAAGGCTGCAAACTCAAAAATGTCAAATGGGGTCTCGCAATTAAAATAAAATACATGCTGTGAGTTAAATAGAGAATAAAGTGATTTTGCAATCAAGTATATACCTGCCTACCTAGCCTGGTCTCTTGATATATATTGTACAAAAATAACAAAGCAGTCAAAATATGTCCACTGGCCACTAATCTGCTGGACTCATTTTTTAAAATCACCAACTGATAATCAATAGAAGATGAAGAGCAATCCTAGCAAGGTGTTTTTTTTAAATGTCATTTTCACATGAGATGTGTAGGGTTGAAACCAGTTACCAATGAGCAAATGAATAAAATATTGATATTTTTATGGTAACTCCTTTACTTTTGCCCCTTATATACAAACCTTGTAGCAATAATAAACTCTGCAGAAAAGTATCATTTAATATTGACTGTTTTCTACTTTTATAGTTAGCATTTCCAAAGACGCACTTGAAGGGTGAATGTACGCAAGTCTAAAAACAGACTTCTTACCTAACAGATTTACATGCAATAGTGGTGGTTATGTACTCAGGGAGTTAAAGGATATAATCAAATCCCTAATTATTGCTCTGAGAGCACTATCAACTACCTGAACACCATCCCTACTCTAAACCAGCAACCCAGGGAGCAGCAGATAACCCTCATAGGCACCCCAACTCCCTGCAGCCTTGGGAATTAGAATTAGGTATTTCTCCTTCCTACAGCCTACAGTCCTTCCCCACTGACCAATTCCCCACTCCACACAAGGGCAAAAACTAGGTGGTAAAATGGCAGAGGTGTGACAGAAAAGGAAGGGCATGGGGAAAGTCTGAGTAGATGGACACCACTGTTAAACAAATTCCAAGCTCTGGCTGTGCAGTGGTCCACAGAAGCATTTGGCAATCTAGGATTCCTGGGAGGCTCCTCCACAAGGCAAAGCACAGTAAAAATACTTAGACCACTGCCAGATCAAGTGCCTACTCTAAAAAGCACTGTCAGTGGTCTAGGGCAGAAGTGCCAAAATGCAATAGATCAAAATTATCAAGACTCAGAAAACAGAACATGGAAAATTCAGTTCCATATGCAGAAGAGAGTTCAGGAAGTCAATATATAATGTTTTAAAATATTATTTTTATGACAGTCAAGGCCCACCAAATGAGTACTAACACTAGATATAAACAAAAGACGTTACCCATAATGTCAGGTATTATAAGCAGAAGTTATACACCTAAGTAGGTATTTAGGCTAAATAAAACTGCTGATTTATAGATTAAATAATACATTATTGATCTGGGCACTCACAAAATGACATTGCCAAACACTGATGAGGATTTTATGCATAACCACGTTTTCAACCTGTCCTAATATCATATTTGCTTCTATTTTAATGAGTATTATGTACCTAAGAATATCACTGTATCAGGCTTTTAACACTGACCTTAATCGTTGTGTTTTTTAAAAAAGAATATTTATTAGAAAGTGTAATAATATTTCATGTCTTTAGCTCATTTTCTCTGTTCTCTGTCTACTCAACAGGTCACGTTAAATGTCTGCCATCTAAAAATCCATCACTAGAATTATTGAGTGGTTCAAAAAGAAGTATACACTTTAGTTGAAGTTTGTGACTCATATGTACACTTTCATGTGTATTTCTTTCAAATAAAAAAATATGCATCTGAGCACAGCTGACATTCTGACACAGAAAATATACATCTTCCCTAATCTCACCCATAACTTACTATTATAACAACCAGTGTCATATTAAGACTCATATATTCAAAGTTTACTGTTTATAAGGAGTCCATTAAACCAACACATTACTCATATGTATTCTAAAACTACCTGATATAATGAGAAGGGGAAAAGGGTAGAAATCACACAATTAATCCTTACTTAGAGATAATTTTTATAACATATAAAGTTTAATAAATGAGAGAGAATTCTAAAAACAATAATTTAAATCACCATTGTTCCTAAATCAATAGCTTGATTTCTTTGCATTCAGGTATAAGCTTTCAGCAGCAAATACTGAGTAATACGGTAGCTCAATTCATCTTTAATCTGCTTCAGATTGAATCATTTTTAAACTTCCAGTTAGAAATTCTTGAGCTGTGAGTTTCTATTACTGCATAGCAATTACAAGCTCCCAGCTGTGCAGTAAATATTACCTGAACAGAACTTCTTAAAATACCCTTTACAATTAAATACCTAGTAATCATTAAACAAGGCAAGAAATACAAGGTTTGGGGTTGTCGGGGGAAGAGCAAGCAAATATTGTTTTACAACAGGTTTCTGGAAACTATCAACTCAAATAGCAGATTACTAATTATTGGGAAGGAGATGGGATCTTGGTTCTAAGAATCTCTGTAACAACTTGGATATAGATGTAATAGAGCCTAACTAAATTATTCTTTGCAAAGACAGAGGTGTAATATTCTCAACAAAGTCCTGTAGAGTACACCCAGTCAGCTGACAGTCATCTGTGGTAAAGTCATTCATGGGGGCTTTCAGCAGAACGGAGGGAGAAAGTCCAACATATTCAGCATACTCTCTAAAGAAAAAGGAAAAAAAAAAAAAAAAGACTGGCAAGACGACAGTGATCCAGCAAGATCTGTCTCCTACGTCACAAAAGATGTAGGAGGCTGCTTTAGAACTGACTAAAAAAGTTCCCTGGAAGACAGTAACAGATTTTTTTTTAAGGCAACGTAAATTATAACTATAGGATGTCAACATCGCACTTCTAAAATTTTTTTTTTTTTTTTTTTTTTTTTTTTGCTGGTTTATAATGTACTGAGTGAGCTATGTTCTTCAGGGGTAAAAAAAAAAAAACTTTCTAAAAATGCCTTAAATTTTTAAAATAAACAGCAAATTTATCAGGGGAAATGTACATAGATAATTTAAAAATTTTATTAGAAGACAAAGAGCATGAAACTTGATGATACTCAGAATTGAGTAGTCTAGATCAGAATGATATGTATGTCCAAGAATTTTAGAATATTACAGTATTTTCTAACAACCCCTGGGGCAATAGAAGAATACAGAATCAAAATCCTATTTCCTGCTACTATATCTAGATTATATACCCAAACTCTCCTTTAATTAATAATTATGAATCTGGCCAGGCGCGGTGGCTCACGCTTGTAATCCCAGCACTTTGGGAGGCCAAGGCGGGTGGATCGTCTGAGGTCAGGAGTTCAAGACCAGCCTGACCAACATGGAGAAACCCCGTCTCTACTAAAAATACAAAATTAGCTGGGCGTGGTGGCGCATAACTGTAATCTCAGGTACTCAGGAGGTTGAGGCAGGAGAATCGCCTGAACCCGGAAGGCAGAGGTTGCGGTGAGCTGAGATGGCACCTTTGCACTCCAGCCTGGGCAACAAGAGTGAAACTCTGTCTCAAAAAATAATAATTATTATTATTATGAATCTATTATACCAATGGTTGATATCCCAATAAAATGAGACAAGCATACACTATGTGCCCCCTGATAGAAGTACACAATAACTTAAGATGTGCTCTTGCAATGTTTATCCAAAGAAGATATATGAATGGCCAATATGCACATGCAAAGATGTTCAACTTAATTAGTCATCAGGGAAATGCAAATTAAAACAACAGATTTAATATCATTTTTCACCCAATAGAATGGTTATAATGAAAAAGTCCAACATTAACAAATGTTGTCAAGGACGTGGAGAAAGTAAAGCCCTCATACACTGCTAATAGGAGTGTAAAACAGTGTGACCACTTTGGAAAACAGTCTGGCAGATCCTTAAAAAATTAATCATAGGCTAGGCAGTGTGGCCCACTGCTGTAATCCCAGCACTTTGGGAAGCCAAGGCCGGAGGACTGCTTGAGCCCAGGAGTTCAACACCAGCCTGGGCAACACAGGGAGACCCACGTCTCCACAAAAAATTTTAAAAATTAGCTAAATGTGGTGATGCATGGTTATAGTCCCAGCTACTTAGAAGGCTGAGATGGGAGGATCGCTGGAGCCCAGGAGTTCAAGGCTGCAGTGAGCCATGATGGTGCCACTGTACTACAGCCTGGAGTATAGAGCAAGACCCCATCTCTTTAATAAAAAAAAATATATATATATATCAATCAGGCCATGCACGATGGCTCACACCTGTAATCCCAGCACTCTGGGAGGCTGAGGCAGGTGGATCACCTGAGGTCAGGAGTTCAAGACCAGCCTGACCAACATGGTGAAACGCTGTCTCTAATAAAAGTACAAAAATTAGCCAGGCGTGGTGGCGGGCGCCCATAATCCCAGCTACTCAGGAGGCTGAGGCAGGAGACTCGCTTGCACCCAGGAGGTAGAGGTTGCAGTAAGCCAAGATCGCACCACTGCATTCCAGCCTGGGCAACAAGAACGAAACTGCATCTCAAAAAAAAAAAAATGTTAATCATAGAATTACATTATCTAGCAATTCCATTCCTTGATGTCTATATACACAAGAAAAAAAAACTTGTGTCTGCACAAAAATTTGTACACCAAAGTTTACAGTAGCATTATTCTTAGCCAAAAACATATATTAACTGGTGAAAGGCCAAGCAAAATATGGTGTATTCATACAATGGAATACTATTCAGCATTAAGAAACAACCAGTCATTGCTACAACATGGATGAACCTCAAAAATATGCTCAGTGAAAGAAGCCAGATACAATAGAACACATATTGTATGATTCCGTTTATATTAAGCATCCCCAAAAAGCCAATTTATAAAGACAGAAGTAGATTAGTGGTTGTCTACGTCTGGGGGTGAAAATAAGGACTTACTATAAATAGGCACAAAGTTTATTTTTAGAGTAATCAAAATGTTCTGTTGAATTAGATTGCTGTAATAGTTGTAAAACTGTAACTATACCTAGTTCACTTAAAACCAGTGTATTTTATGTTAAATATTATGCACATTTCACCTCAATAAAGCTAATTTTTTTAAAGTCATCTTACCAAAAAATGTCTAAATCAGATTAAGCTTGTGGATCTAACTATAAACATAGAGAACATGCAGGGGAGCAAGAGGAACATATTAATGATACCACAAGGATAAAACCAGCAAAAGCTACACTATGGGAAACTATACAAGATAATCAACCCTGTTTCTTCGACAAAACATTGCAAAAAGGGGGTTGGGAGAGAGAAAGAATCTATAAATTAAGAGAGATCTAGAAATATAACAACTACCAAAATGTATGAAATTTATCTGGATCACATTCAAATACATTAAACTGTAAGACAATAGGGGAAATATATATCTATTGGATATTAGATTATTTTTAAGAAATGATTACTAATTTGGAGGGATATAATAATGATATATAGATTATCTTTTAGAGATATATACTGAATTATTTACTGAAATAATGTCTGAGATTTGCTTCAACATAATCTGAAAGGGTGTGACTGGAAAGTAAACAGGTTCAAACGAAACAAGACTGGCCATGAGTTGACCACTGTTGAAGCTGAGTAATGGTTACATGGGACTCATTAAATTATTTTCTCCACTTTTGTGTATGTATAAAATTTTCTACCGAAAAAGGTGGCTTTTTTGTTTTGTTTTGTTTTGTTTTTTTGAGACAGAGTCTAGCTCTGTTGCCAGGCTAGAGTGCAGTGGCCCAATCTCGGCTCACTGCAACCTCCGCCTCCCAGGCTCAAGTGATTCTCCTGCCTCAGCCTCCCGAGTAGCTGGGACTACAGGTGCCCGCCACCACGCTTGGCTAATTCCAGGCACCAGTCTCAAGTCCTGGAGGGGCCACCCATACTTCTGACTGACCAGCTATAAATCAGGGGTCTCCACAACAACCTCTTCATATTCAATAATTTGCTAGAATGACTCACAAAACACTGTACTTATATTTACGATTTATTATAAGAGATACAACCCAAGAACAGTCAAATGAAAGAGATGCGTAGGGCAAGTTAAGATGGGGAAGAGGGACACATAGTTCCCATGCCCTCTCCATGTGAACCACCCTCCCAGTACCTCCAGGTGTTCAATCCAGAAGTTCACCAAACACCGCTGTTTTAAGGAAGAGCTCCTACAGGACTCAATCTCCAGCCTCTACTTCCCCCAGAGGTTGGTGAGTGAAACTGAAAATTTCCATCCTCTAATCACATGGTCTGTCTGGTGACCAGCCATATCCTGAGGCAATTCAGTGGCTCCACTCTAAGTCACCTCACCAGCATAAATTTAGGTGTAATCAAAAGGAACTTCTTACGACTAACGAAACACTCTCCTAACACTCAGGAAACTCCATGAGTCTGAGGAACTCTGTGCCAGGAACAGAGACAAAGACCAAACATAAAATTTACTACATCTCAGCCAGGATGTTAAGTTCCTCTCCAGGTGGGCCTTTCCACAGGACTATACAGACGTCCTCTGGGTACAGTGGAACAGCTGGCTTCCTCCAGAAAGAACAACACAAGTACCAAGGCAGAAGTTTGTAATTCTTCTCATGACCCAGCCTCAGAAAGCACAAATCATCACCATCCACTGTATTCTATTGCTGACACAGAGTCAACCAGCTATAATTCAATGTGGAAGGGGACTACACTAGCATGTAAACACCAGGAGCCTTGGATCATTGGAGGCCATTTTGGAGGTGAGCTACCACAATATACAATCAATTCTGGTTATTAGCAATAGTTATGTTCTACCATGTCACTGCAAACACCGAATTAGCCAATACTGAACCACTTAGCGAATATGAGAAATACAAGGTTAGGTTCCTGTAAGCCTCTGGTCACAACATTTTCATCAACTGATCAATACATAATCTTGTTTAATGTGTGTTTCTGTTTAAAGTACCTTATTTTATTTTATTTTATTTTTGAGACAGAGTCTCACTCTGTTGCGCAGGCTAGAGTGAAGTGGTGCGATCTCGGCTCACTGCAACCTCCGTTTACTGGGTTCAAGCAATTCTCCTGACTCAGTCTCTGAGTAGCTAGGACCACAGGCATGTGCCACCACATCTGGCTAATTTTTGTATTTTTAGTAGAGACAGGGTTTCACCATGTTGGGCAGGTTGTTCTCAAACTCCTGACCTCAAGTGATCCACCCGCCTCGGCCTCCCAAAGTGCTGGGATTACTTACAGACGTGAGCCACCATGCCCGGCTGCTAAAGCACCTTATTTTATATTGTTGATTCATTAACATTGAACTCATGGTCAACAGTCTAAATAAAGCTTATTCAACACTCATATTTTCTCCAGAAGGTAGAGCATAGCCTTCTTGCACTTACAAACACTAGATAACACTTCAGCACTTCATATGGCACCATTTAAACAGCCATATCACCAAGAAAAAGCACAAAAAAAGTGAAAAAAATCATGGCACTAAATAGCAAAAAGGATGCTTATTTACAGTATAACAGCTGAAATAATAAGGCAGAGTGTTGCTTTTTTCCCACCTCATCTGGGAAGATGAATGACTGGTGACTCAAATTTTTGCTGCTCTGCAAGTAGCCACAAAAACAACACAAGTATTGGTTTGGGGGTTAAAAATAAAATTTAACAAGCAGGTGAATTTGCAAACACAGAATCCATGAATAATGATGAATAATGAGGATCCAATGAATATACAAACAGATAATCCCACAGAAGCCACAGGTTTTAGAAGTGTTCAATATTTTTATATTGAAATACTTGAATTAAATTCCTAAAGTCCACATCAATGTAACAATAGATAACATTTTATCTTCTATGGAGAAAACCAGTAGATTCTTATTTTGGTTTAAAAAACACCTAACGGGCCAAGAGCGCAGTGGATCACGCCTGTAATACCAGCACTTTGGGAGGCCAAGGCGGGTGGATCACCTGAGGTCAGGAGTTTGAGACCAGCCTGCTCAACATGGCAAAACCCTGTCTCTACTAAAAATAAAAAAATTAGCCCGGCGTGAGGGCTAATCTCAGCTACTTGGGAGGCTAAGGTGGGAGAATCACTTGAACCCAGGAGGTGGAGGTTGCGGTGCACCGAGATCATGCTGCTGCACTCCAGCCTGGATGACAAAGTGAGACTCCGTCGCAAAAAAATAAATAACCTAACAGTTAAGCCCAATATACTGTAATTTCTTAATTTAATCAGTCAATAATACAAGGCTTTTAATTATTAAAAACATCACAGAAAATCTATTAAAAGATGAAAAGTTTCATAATCAAGCTTATCTAATGAATTGACAAGGAAGTAACTTACAATTCTAACTCTCCTAAAATAGGATGGTACCTTTAAAAGTGGAAAAAGTAGAAGTTGAACCATCTAAAGCAGAAACCAATACTAATAGAACTCACAAAATTTATATACTGGGGGTTGTGGCAGTTTCTAAATCTGGTCCAGTAACAATCATTCCTAGTCTAATTGTTTCCGTTAGTTAATGAAGGAGGATCAGTGGTCAAACAACAGATAATTAAGTATCAGAGTGATCCTATTTGCATGTTAAATGTAATTTATTTTTAAGTACAACAGAGAATCATTCAGACTGCATTATTTGATCAAATCTGCCTTCCATCTAGAAAGGCGGTAGAAGGAAAGATGATAGGAAACATATTTAAACAGAATACAGGACAGTTTTGATTTCATACAAAGAAGAAAGAATATTCTTGACTACTTTCTTCCAATTTGGCTCACAAAGAAGACGTGGACTCTGTGATACTCAAAGTTTGGCAAAAAGGTACATTAAAAATTAATGCACAATATGGAAAAAGACAAATACAGCAACTACTATGAGGCAAATAACAGAAAATTATGAGATGACAAGCAGAAAGAAAGAATACAATGATTAAAGAGGTACTGGCAAAAATTTTGAGGTTAAGAAAAAAATGAATTAAATCCACAACAATTTTAGAGTATTTTATACTGACAATTTGTACAACAGCCAGAAATAAAAAATAAATCTACCTTTGTTATGTTTTACTTAATCAGATTTTGGCATACTCCTTAAGATAACAGATTAAAATTCCTATAAATGCCTAGTACATTCCCTTTTATAGAGTAAACACACACAAAAATCTAAGAACATAAACTCTTCTTATATTATCTGTAAGTTTAGAATCTCTAAAAGGCTTAATTTTCATATCATTAATACCCAAATTAGTGAGTAATTTGGAGACAGTTTATGTCCTAGAATAATCTAACTCAACAAGGGTATTTTTACATGGGTTTAGATCATTCATATGGCACAATCCTCCTTAATAAAATACTTCTGTCATCTATACTTAGGAAAAAAGAAGGGAGGGAAGGGGAAAAGAGAGGAAGAAAGAGAGAGAATGAGAATAGGAATCCAGCTGTCATAGTCCTTTGTTTTCCAGATCGGAGAAAGAGAAGATGGATGGGAAATTAAAGTAAAACAAAACAGTTTACAAAATTACAAAGAGAATCTCCAAGATTATCTAAATAAACCCGCGTATTTACATATTGATATTCATATAAGTGTACAGTAACAACTTTGAGTAGCCATGGACAACTCTCCAAATTTCTAAATCTAATTCAGTTAATGGTAAAGGGGTTGGGTGAGGTGTCTCATGCCTGTAATCCTAACACTTTGGGAGGCTGAGGTAGTGTATTGCTTGAGCTTGGGAATTTGAGACTAGCCTGGGCAACATGGCAATCCTGTCTCTACAAAAAATACAAAGCAGCCAGGCATGCTGGTGCACACCTGTAGTCCCAGTTGCTTGAGGAGCTGAGGCAGGAGGATCACCTGAGCCCAGGAGGTTGAAGCTGCAGTGGGCCAAGATCACACCACTGCACTCTAGCCTGGCTGACAAAGTGAGACCCTATCTCAAAAAATAAATAAATAAATAAATAAATAAGAATGAAATAGATTAACCACATTAAGCCTATTGACTATGCGTTTAATAAAATTACTGTGCTTAAATTCACCATTTAAGAGATGCTAACTAAATGGCTTTCCTCCAGACAATTTATAGTGTATACATAAAACTTGCCCCACAGGGGTCAAAACTGAAAGTCAAAGCACTTTACCAAGCCTTACCCTTTTCTATCTCTTCTTTAATCCCTTACTCATGGTTAAGCCCCCTTTCAAAAAAAAAAAGTGAGCAAAGAAAATAAATGAACACTGGAGAAATGTCAGTTACTCCAGTGTAGATGCTTATAGTCACCTAAACAACTCAATCACTCAATCATTTTATTTTTTTAATTAATTTATTTGTTTTGAGACAGAGTCTCACTCTGCTGCCCAGGCTGGAGTGCAGTGGCATAATCTCGGCTCACTGCAACCTCCGCCTCCTGGGTTCAAGGGATTCTCCTGCCTCCGCCTTCCAAGTAGCTGGGATTACAGGCATGTACCACCATGCCTGGCTAATTTTTTGTATTTTTAGTGGAAGCAGGTTTTCACCATGTTGGCCAGCCTGGTCTCGAACCCCTGACCTCAGGTGATCCATCCACCTTGGCCTCCCAAAGTGCTGGGATTACAGGTGTGAGCCACCAAGCCCAGCCCAATCACTCATTTTATAGTAAAGCTGGAAATTGAAATCCACATAAATTTGGAAATAAGTTGCTCAGTAAGGTGAACTTTCTCCTGTTGCACATATGTATACAACCTAGTTATATTACTATCACTGCAGGCATCTGAGACAACCAAGGAAAGATCAGCTTGCCTCATATAATCCCATTTATTTGCCAAAGGGAGCCTGTGTGCTCATATATATTTTAATGGTTTGTTCATATTCACTTATCACTTTACTGCTTTACTGTTTATATAAACTAGCTTTCCTTTACTTTTCTTTTTTTTTTGAGACGGAGTCTCACTCTGTAGCCCAAGCCAGAGTGCAGTGGTACGACTGCAACCTCCACCTCCGGGGCTCAAGCGATTCTCCTGCCTCAGCCTCCCAAGTAGCTGGGACTACAGGCACACACTATCACGCCCAGCTAATTTTTTGTATTTTTAGTAGAGGGAGGGTTCCGCCATGTTGCCCAGGGTGGTCTCTAACTCCTGAGCTCAGGCGATCCACCCACCTCGGCCTCCCTAAGTGCTGGGATGATAGGCATGAGCTACGGCGCCCAGCCATAAACTAGCTTTAAAAGGGCAGAATAGAAGATAGAGATGAAGACAATTAAAATATTCAATCCTCTGAATATAAAAGTTCAAAATAAAACGATTGAGTTATCTACCACAAGTATCTACATTGACAAAACCAATTTTAAGAAAGACCTAATTACAGTTAAAATCTGTAACCTCAGAAATTATTCAAGTTGTATGAAATAAATGAACCAATCTGAAGAGAGAAACAGCCAAAGGCTACTGCTAAAAGGAAACATTTTATGCTATTAAGTAATTTTGGCATTCACGCCAACCCTTTATATAGACATCTCCACCTGCAGGTTAGCCTGACATACACCTGGTGAGACCAAGTTGATGTGGAAAAGGTTGCTGCCATCCATCACAGTGAAAATTAATAGCTTTTAATAGTTGAAGAAATAATGGTATGGCACAGCAATCTTACAGCAAATATAATTTGCTACCAAAAAAAGCATAGGCAAAGTCCATTCATAACATTCCCTTCCCATGGCCACCTACATGTTAATTCATTATTCAAATGCCAAAGACAGCAGCAGGCACACATACTCAGCCAAGAAGTCACCATTATAAAAGCTGCATAAACATTTCCTGCTCAATCACCTAAGAATAATAGAATGAGACAAGAAGATGTTTTCCAAGTTATCTCAGTAATAAAACCTGTAACAGCTTTGAAAACAGCATGATTACACGCAAAAATGGCCACAACCAGTATTTTCTGAGCATCTCATGGAATAATTTATATATTCCAAATTTTCTCTAATTATTTTTGAACATAAGAAAACAAAGAATGCAATCTGACTATAAGTGTTAAGCATTATACAGCTAAATAAAGCCTGCAAGGCTTCGCCTACGTCAGTTTGCAAAGGATAAACTCAAAATCCTCTTAGGACTACAGAGCTTGAATATAACAAGTAAATAAGGACAACCATTCCTCTCTGTTGTGAAAAATCAAAGTATAATCTGTATTATTTTCCAGAAGTACCTTTTTAAGGCCCTCTGAATACAAGTCCATGGCAACTGTGTTTTTTCCAATAGAAATTTATAAAAGACACCTTGCTAATGGAAAATATACTGAAAATTTGCAATAATCAATAAAATTTGCAGAATTACCTATCATATCTCAGTAGAAACAAAAACTATTACTTCTCTCACTATAGAAGAGAATGCTATTTTCCTATCCAATACACACTCTCTTCCTTCCTCAATAATGGATCCCCAATTTGATTTGGAGTAGCAATTCATCTAGGTTAGTTTTCCAGTTTCCCTTATAGCTAGGTATGACCATGTGTGTGAGTTTTGGCTAATGGGTGCAAATGTGTGGGACTTTCTGGGAAAGTCACTTATAGGTAGTTGGCTTAACTGAAGGGTGGAGTCATTGATCCACTTCCTCTTTGCTGCTACCTAAGGATACTGATGCAATGGCAGAAGGTCCCGTAGGCACAGTTGTCCATAAGGTCAACTGGCCATGCCAGATGATGATAGGAAAAAGAGGAAACTGGTCCTTAATGACTACCCATTCCTACCTGTCTCCAGTCTTCTTTCATAAACTTCTATTTTGTTTAAGCCACTTTTATTTTTGAGTTTTGTTTTATGCTGTCAAACTTAAAACTAATATACTCCCCCCCCCCCTTTTTTTTTTGTCAAAGTCACTATTTGGGCCCTAACATAATCCTGCTCAGAGCGAGGGAAAAAAGGCAAGCCTTTTCAAACATAACTCTCTCTACCAGCCAGCTATTATGGCAAGGGAAAAAAGAAAGCATCTAGATAAATATCTATCAAAATTAAGAGAAATACTCTCTTTCCTTAAAAGCCCTTATTTTTTAAGACACTAGAAAATAAGTTACTATAAAAAGTGGTGGTCTGGGGGCTAAAAACAAAACAAAACAAAATCCTCTTTTCTACATTTTTTAGTTTTCTGGCATATCTTTGAAGATTTTACAGTCCCAAATGAGTCAAATGCCTATTTGTTTTTTGAATAAACAATGGACTTGCCATGTGATATATGTTTCTAAACTTAAGTATTACAGAAAACATCACTATCCATTTGTAAAAAACTCATTCTGGAAAATACCTTTCCCTTGTGTTTGCCATAAAATAACTTTCCATAGAGCTTTTTGGTAATTTTGACATGAAAAAACAACAGCATTCATTTATTTCCCACTTCAAAATCAATGGCCCAGAACTTAAAACATATTTTTACAAAGATGTTAAACTTACTACATCAGGTAATAGCAAAAGGATACTAAATAATAACAGTTCTAACCTAACTCCTGTTGTATGAGTACGCAATTATTCCAGCTGACAGCTGTGAAGAAGCACTAAATTTTTCTGGTCATCTAAAATATATGTGTATAGTTGCTATGTATAAATCCATGGGCAAATCTCCTAGAATGATTTAGAAAAAGACTAAAGCACATTTCTTCTCAAAACTGAATAGTGATTATTTAAACTGATAACCATTAACTGCATTATTCCAAAGTCATATTACACAACCATTTACAAACAATGGTTTACACTGGTCATTTAATAGTTCCTCTACAATTCTTTTACCCCATTCCCAAAAAGGGATGTCAAAAATACTGAAATAACCTAAAAAAGTCAAAAAAGCAAATATTAATTAACTCACTGCTTCTCAAATACTTAGAGATTACCAACTACATGTCAAGCACAGTGATGATACACAGTATTAGGCAATAGACAGAAATTCTTCTTTCATAAAGCTTTCAAAGTGGAGGAAAGAGAAACAATTTTAAAATATTTTTAAAAATCAATACAGAATGTGAAGAGCTGTAAATGAAACAGAATAACATGATTTTTAAAAAGGGGAAATTGTAATATATGTTGAACTCATTCCACAGAATGTTTTGTTAGCCCACAAAGTGTCTTAAAAATCAAGATTAGCCAAAGGGGTAGAAGAAAAATACAGAATTGGTGTCAGAGAAGCTGAGAGGAGAGGAAGTGATCAACTTTCTCTCTGTACGGAATCTATCTGTGCAGAGAGGTTAAGTAGGAGGACAGAAAGTGTCCACTGGGCTCAGCAACATGGAGTTCATGGTAACTTCTCAAGAGCATATTAGAGCATTAGTCAGACTGGAGTCAGTAAATGAGACAGAGAGGGAAATAGAAACTGAATACACACACAACTCTTGAGACATTCAACAGTGACAAGAATAATGAGAGAGTGAAAAGAAATTATTCCTGATAGTAGGTAATAATGATACTATAACACCACTTATGATATAACACTTATGACATAACCACCTATATAGGAAACTTCATTTCTTTCATTCATCATAGGTTCAATGATAGGTGTTTTTGGTTTTGCTTTAGATACTTGACTGCCTCCATTTCAGGTTTCCCTTTCTCTTTTGAAAATTTATTTTTAATTGTATAAGTAATACATGAATGTATTCTACTTGTCAAAAAAAAAAAAACAAACAATAGAGATAAAGCAAAATTATCCTTTAACCACCCCCACTTCCCAATCCCAGTTGCATCAGAGGGCTTACACTTACCAGTCTCGTGTATATCTTTTTCTATACATTTGCATACACTGATGCATATGTAGAACCATATATTTGGTTCTTTAGGTATAATTCGTTTACATAAATGTTAACATATTCTATCAATTATTCTGCAATTTGCTTTAGTCCCCTAAAGTATCTTGGGAATCTTTCCATATAAATTCATATAGATCTACAATGGCAAGTTAATTTAATGATTTGGGGTTTTTTTTTAAATCTGCTTCAAAAAATTGCAGCAAAGGCCTGAATAAAAAACACCCTTTTTAAAAATCTATGTTCCACGCATTCTCAATGAAGGTAGTATCACTCACAATAGGGCAAATATTGGTTCTTCAGGAATGTAAAAATCTTAGCCATGAAAATGGTTTATGGCCCTCCAAAGCCCATAAATATAAACACATTACATCTATGATATTATAGATAAATATATATTACATCTATGTTAAAATTATCAAAGATAATTAAATATACATTACATCTATATATAAATAACATACATTATAAATAAACATACATTACATCTATGATATTAAAATTTAATGGTGGGTGATACGGTTTGAATATGTGTTCCTTCCAAATCTCATGTTGAAATGCGGTCTCCAGTCAGGCCTTTTCAAAACTATCAAGCAGACAGTCAGGGCCTGTGAAGCGTGCCAAAGAAATAATCCCCTGCCTTATCACCAAGCTCCTTCAGGAGAACAAAGAACAGGCCATTACCCAGGAGAAGACTGGCACTAGATTTTACCCACATGCCCAAATCTCAGGGATTTCAGTATCTACTATTCTGGGTAGATACTTTCACTGGTTGGGCGGAGTCCTTCCCTTGCAGGACAGAAAAGGCCCAAGAGGTAATAAAGGCACTAATTCAAGAAATAATTCCCAGATTCGGACTTCCCTGAGGTTTACAGAGTGAAAATGGCCCCGCTTTCAAGGCTGCAGTAACCCAGGGAGTATCCCAGGCATTAGGCATACAATATCACTTACACTGCGCCTAGAGGCCAAAATCCTCAGGAAAAGTCGAGAAAATGAACGAAACACTCAAACAACATCTAAAAAAGCTAACCCAAGAAATCCACCTTGCATGGCCTGCTCTGTTGCCTTTAGCCTTACTAAGAATCCGAAACTCTCCCCAAAGAGCAGGACTTAGCCCATACGAAATGCTGTATGGACAGCCCTTCCTAACCAATGACCTTGTGCTTGACCAAGAGACAGCCAACTTAGTTGCAGACATCACCTCCTTAGCCAAATATCAACAAGTTCTTAAAACATTACAGGGAACCTGTCCCCAAGAGGAGGGAAAGGAATTTTTCCACCCTAGTGACATGGTATTAGTCAAGTCCCTTCCCTCTAACTTCCCATCCCTAGACACATCCTGGGAAGGACCCTACCCAGTCATTTTATCTACCCCAACCGCAGTTAAAGTGGCTGGAGCGGAGTCTTGGATACATTGCACTCAAGTCAAACCCTGGATACTGCCAAAGGAACCCAAAAATCCAGGCGACGGTGCTAGCTATTCCTGTGAATCTCTAGAGGATCTGCGCCTGCTCTTCAAGCAACAACCCTGAGGAAAGTAACTAGAATCATAGATCCTCGTGGCCCTCCCTTGTCGTATTTTTCTTTTTACTGTTCTCTTACCCCCTTTCACTCTCACTGCACCTCCTCCATGCTGCTGTACTACCAGTAGCTCCCCTTACCAAGAGCTTCTATGGAGAATGCAGCTTCCCGGAAATATTGACGCCCCATCGTATAGGGGTTTTTCTAAAGGAAACCCCAGTTTCACCACCCACACCCATATGCCCCTGCACTTTAGGCCATACATTTCAATCCCTGTATCTTTAACCTCCTTGTTAAGTTTGTCTCTTCCAGAATCAAAGCTGTAAAACAACACATCGTTCTTCAAATGGAGCCCCAGATGCAGTCCATGACTAAGATCTACCGCAGACCCCTGGACCAGCCTGCTAGCCCATGCTCCGATGTTAATGACATCGAAGGCACTCCTCCCGAGGAAATCTCAAATGCACAACCCCTACTACGCCCCAATTCAGCAGGAAGCAGTTGGAGCAGTCGACGGCCAACCTCCCCAACAGCACTTGGGTTTTCCTGTTGAGAGGGGGTACTGAGAGACAGGACTAGCTGGATTTCCTAGGCCGACTAACAATTTCTAAGCTTAGGTGGGGAAGGTGACTGCACCTACCTTTAAACACAGGACTTTTGTAACTCAGCTCACATCTGGCCAATCAGGTAGTAAAGAGAGCTCATTAAAATACCAATTAGTCTAAAAACAGGAGGTAAAGAAATAATCAAATCATCTCTCGCCTGACAGCACAGGGGAAAGGGCAATGATTGGGATATAAACCCCAGGCATTCGAGCTGGGAGTGGGCAACCCCCTTTGGGTCCCCTCCCATTGTATGGGAGCTCTGTTTTCACTCTATTCAATCTTGCAATTGCAAAAAAAAAAAAAAAGAAAAAAAGAAAAGAAAAGAAAAGTGGTCTCCAGTGTTGGAGATGGGGCCTGGTCAGAGGTGTTTGGATCACAGGGGTGGATCCTCATGAATGGCTTGGCACCATTCCCTTGGTGATAAGTGAGCTCTCGCTCTGAGTTCACATAAGACCTGGCTGTTTAAAAAGTATGTAGTGCCTCCCCCACTCTTTCTTGCTCCTACTCTGGCCATGTGATGTGCCTGCTGCCCTTTTGCCTTCTGCTTCCTGAGGCCCTCACCAGAATCTGATGCCAGTGCCATGCTTGCATAGCCTACAGAGCCATGAGCCAATTAAACCTCTTTTCTTTATAAATTAACAGTCTCAGGTATTTCTTTATAGCAATGCAAAAATGACCGAATACACTGGGGGTCTAAAGGACTTCTTAGGATTTTGCTTTTCAAGTAAAACATGTGAGGAGTTCACAAATTTAAAATTATGAAAAACTGGAGGCAAACAAGATGTCCTTTAACAGCTAAATGTATAAACTGTGGTACATCCAATACAATGGAGATTCACTGATTGTTTTAAATGAGCTATCAAGCCACAAAAAGTCATGGAGGAAACTTTTAACTGCATATTGCTAAACGAAAAAGGCCAGGCTACATACTGTCTGACTCCAACCATGTGACATTCTAGAAAAGGTAAAACTATAGAGACAGTAAACATATCCGTGATTGACAGAGTTTCAGGGGGAGGAAAGAATGGATGAAGAGGAGAAACACAGGGTATTTTCAGGGCAGTAAGCTATCCTATATAATACTGTAATGGTAGAGATATGGCATTATGCATTTGTCAAAACCATAGAACTGTATAATACAAAGACAGAAACCTAATGTAAACTGATAACGCATCAATATTGGTTCATCAACTGTAACAAATGTACCAAACTAACATAGAAGAAATTATGTGTGGTTGGGGGAGAGTGGCACTTGGGAACTCTCTGTATTTTCTGCACAATTTTTCTGTAAACCTCAAACTGCTCTAAAAAATAAAGTGTATTTTAAAAAACAAAAACTGTCCTTGGAGGAGCAATAATGAAAAAAAGATTGAGAAACACTGCTCTAGTCTTAAAAGACAGTGATTCAAATTTTAAACTTCCAATCTGCTTTCATAGGTTTTAGAATAATATAGAACTGGGTTCAAAATTCTGACATTTACCAATAAGGTGACAAGTTCTTTCACCTCTTAGCATTAAAAAGTAGAGGAAAGAATAAGACAAACTTTTAAAAGGGTATTTATAAAAAGAAAAACATTATGTATAGCAAAGTAAATATAACTGCACATATAAAGTGCTCTGGTTTTCACAAAGAGGAGCTCATTAAAAGGTACCCTGACTTTTTATCATGAAATATCAAAATTTGTGTACATTTCATTCCCATAAAAGGTAATAGGGTGTTTAGATAATTTTATCACTAATTTACTACAAAGGAAATCACCCTAGAAAAATCCACGTTAAAAAAAAAACTTATGACAACTGACAATTTTATATGATAATTACAACATGGAGTTCATGTGGTATAGTACCAATAAATAAACAAACAAATAAATAAATAACTTCCCTGCAGTTTCTTCACCTATCATAGGTAACTTTCCGACTCTTGGTAAAAAATGGAAAATATTTTGTCAATAACTCTGTGCCATATTGGGAATTAAAGTTAAGAATATGAAGTAATAGTAAGGAGTAACTTTTAAAAACTCAAAAACACTGTTATCACTCTGATATTGTCTACTTTTAAGTCAGAAACAGTATATACATCAATAAAAGCGTAAGTAAAAAGTTTATAGCTGTAATCAGATAATGAATAATTATAACACTAATCTATTAGATTTAGTGTAGATCATCTGAAAATCACAATTAGAACAAAAACTGAAATGCTCCATTTTTCACAAATATGGTCCTCTCAGAAAAAAGTTCCCTTATTCCCATGAGAGAAAGAAACCTAAACAGAAAGTATATACCACTAGAGATTAACAATTCTTCCAAAAAGTTGAGATCCACTAGATATTTTTATTAAAATCCACTCCCTAACATTAATACCAGAAATACGTATAGCAGAAACTTACATCTTATATTAAATACAGAAGACATTCTACTTTTACCACCCTCAATTACCTCTTCTAACCAGTAATCTTCTCTACTTTATATTTATTATATATCTATAACAACGAGGAATTTACCTTTCTTTTTCAAAATGTCCAATAAAACATGCTTTGTGGTCCACAGATAAAGGGTATTATATAATCTTAAAATTATAAATAAATCAGCCAATCACTGTTATATTTCTAATATTAAAAATAGCTAACACAAATAGCATTTACTAGATGGAAGGAACTGTTCTAACTACCTTATATATATAAATTGATTTGATCCTCACAAAAGTCCTTCGAGGTATGTACTATCGTCAACTCCATTCGGATGATCAGATGCAGTGACCATACCAAAAGGTATAAATTAAGAATTTTCATATAACTTCATGTCTACTGTCACATGACTGATAGTAAAATACAGCAATCACAAACATGTATCCTGATTTCAGAGCCCTTAGAATGTGAAAAAAATGTATGCAGCTCAGAATCAAATTAAATAGGGCATTTTCATACCATTTTAGAGATGAGAGAAATGAGAAAGAGGTTATACAGCTCGTTCAAGGTTATATGGCTTATACATATAATCTCTCTGTTATGAAGAGAGACCAACACAGTGCTGTCTATGAGGCCTTAGTGTGTATGATAAAATCAGTTCTAATTCATGAAACTATTCTGAAAAAGTATTTTATGTAAAACTTTTACATTTGAGATATATTAATATGTGGTATAAAAGAACCGCCATTATGATAACAATGTACAAAAGTATATGATATCATTCATATGACTATTTCAGGGAACTTCAGGAGAATCAGCTCATGACTTTAGCATGGTTATCAATTTTTATTCTTTTTTATAAAGGTAGCCAAAAGATCTTCAGACTCCAAACAATTCTCCCTGTGCAGTCAAATAAAGACATCCATCACCATTTTTCTATTCCCATAATAATCTGAATTCTTAACTCAAGTTTCCAAAAATATAATATTTTTCTTCCTCTTCCTTCTGCATAGCTAACAGAAGGTAGAAAATACACGTGGCACTTCTCCTGACAGCTTCTGGAAAGCACTGAGCAGGAAAGAAGTGAGAGCATCTCTGTTTCCACAATGCCTTTGGCAATCCAGAACACCTGCCCTTTAAATCACCCTCACTAGAGTAAGAACAATCTCTATAAAATATGACGCAGAAATGGCGACTAAAAACAGTACCAACATTAGATTCTTTATATATTCTTCCACAGTTTAAAAAAAGTTATTTGGTATACATTTAACTAAATCATCTGAGTCACAATCATGATTTCTTTGGCCACAAACAAATCATTTCACAAAATCTTTAACTCTACTTTTTGTTCACTATTTGAAAGCATCAGTAACCATCTGAGGCTTTCTTCCTAAAACCACTGACAAAATTTTTCATTCTGTGAAATGAAATTCCAAAACTTTTAAAAACTCATTTAAAAGTTAACAGCAGCTAATAAATTAGTGCCCAATATTATGTCCTACTATATACCTCAGATGACAGAAGCATAGGCAATAGACTTCTCTTAGCACCAACAGAAAAAAAGCAGCTGGGACTGTATGTGCCTTAGAAATGTTCCAGAAAATCTGCTTCAGCACAGTAAAAACGGTGCCACACTCCACAGAAAAACAACAGAGGGAGACAGTAGAACTAACTTCAAATGCTCAATCCCCAACTTCCTTAAAAATGCAGTAATTGGGAGAAAGAGGACAGAGGAAAATATAACTTCAATTCTGCGAGCAGAAGCAAAACAGAGAAGGGAAAGTTCTGTCTCAGACCCTGCAGTTATTTTTAAATTTCTTACTGAGAAGGATCATAGATCTACATGGATCCCTTCTACCCAAGTTTATTCTCTGGCTTTTGAAAAAAGAATAAAATCCTGAAACTAAGTAATAAACATTAGATTCTAAGACTCTGAATAACAAGAGAAAAATAAATTCCTCCACGGAAGTTAACTGCAGCTTACTGTCTCAAAATTTTGGAAAGCAGAATTATAGCCCTTGTGGATTTAAACTCTCCAATGGTTTCAACTACATTAAAAATTAAATACAAATAAATGTCACAACCTCAGAGGCCCTTAAGATCTGGCTCCTACTTACCTTTCCAATCTTATCCCCACTACATCTAATTAAAGGATAAAAGCCTTCAATTAGTTCTCAAAATTGTCAAGCTTTTCTTCTTCTAAAGCTCTGAACATATTATTCTCACTGCAGGGACAGGACTAGACCTTTATGTTTCAGTTTAAATATATCTCATCAGGGACACCTTTTCTTTTCTGGTTGTCTTATCTTTTCATCTTTTTTTTTTTTTTTTTTGAGACAGAGTCTCACTTTGTCACCTAGGCTGGAGTACAGTGGCGCAATCTTGGCTCACTGCAACCTCCCCACAACAGGTTCAAGGAATCATCCCGTCTCAGCCTCCTGAGTAGCTGAGATTACTGGCACCCGCCACCACGCCCCGGTAATTTTCGTATTTTTTGGTAGAGACAGGGTTTCACCATGTTGGCCAGGCTGGTCTTGAACTCCTGACCTCAAGTGATCCTCCTGCCTCAGCCTCCCAAAGTGCTGGGACTACAGGCATGAGCCACCACACCTGGCCAAGTCCTTTAAGGGAAAAAATAAGAGTATCTAAGAAACACTGGGAAACCCTTCACATAATTTCTTTTAATCTTCACAAGAAACCTTAGATGCTATTATTCTAGATGAGGAAATAGATTTGATATGAAGATTAAGCAGCTGGTTCACGGTCCCACAGGTAAAGCAAAGACTCAAGCCCAAATGGGTCTAATTCCAAGCCTACAATCTTTCTGCTACATTATATTGCCTCTCTGTTTGAAAGAAAACTATCTTACCAGAAGGAAATGCTTAATTAAATACAGAGCTACAAAAGGACAGTGGTTTACATAAAAATCTATAAACTGAAAATCTGGATAATTAATTTCATATTCACTATCTTTATTTCTTTTATATTAGCAATCCTAGCTAACTGGGATCATGCTAGATTTAAAAAATAGCTATTTATTCTACAGAGCCAAAGAGTTCATATAGTTGATATGGTTTGTCTCTGTGTCCCCACCCAAATCTCATCTTGAATTGAACTCCCATAATTCCCATATGTTGTGGGAGGGACCTGGTGGGAGATAACTGAATCATGGGGGCAGTTTCCCCATACTGTTCTCGTGTTAGTGAATAAGTCTCATGAGACCTGATGGTTTTATCAGGGGTTTCCGCTTTTGCATCCTCCTCATTCTCTCTTTGCCTACTGCCATCCATGTAAGATGGGACTTGCTCCTCCTTGCCTTCCACCGTTATTGTGAGGCTTCCCCAGCCACATGGAACTGTAAGTCCAATTAAACCTCTTTATTTTGTAAATTGCCCAGTCTCAGGTATGTCTTTATCAGCAGCATGAAAATGGACTAATACAATAGTATATGTAAAATGCTATTTCTTTTCTATACTTTATATAATTGCTATAATAGGTAAATCAAGTAGTTAAACTATAGAATTTCTCAGTTTAGCCTTAGGAATTCAGCTACTACGTATTCGGAAATGGCTTTTTTTTTTTTTTTTAATGAAGAGACAAGATTTTCAACATTCTCCAATTAAGGTTAATA
Organism: Pan troglodytes; assembly: GCF_028858775.2. Classification (NCBI taxonomy): domain Eukaryota; kingdom Metazoa; phylum Chordata; class Mammalia; order Primates; family Hominidae; genus Pan; species Pan troglodytes. Next base: position 70,955,181 of record NC_072398.2, read on the forward strand.
AATTGGGATAATATTTAGGCCAAATTAATTTGAAAAAGCCATTCACAAGTATTCTGGAAATACAAGGGGACTCCAAAAAGTTTGTAGAAAAAATGGAATTAGATGAAAATAAAAAGTATAAACTTTATTTCTCAACATAAGCTCCATCAAGGTCAAGACACCTGTAGGCAATAATAACACATATTTAGTCCATCCTTAAAGAACGGAGGGTCCTGCATTAACCATGTCAATGCAGCCTTTTTTACATTTTTAACTGAAGAAAAATGGATACGCTTTATAGACGTTTTAAGATTAAGAAATAAAAAAGTCAGAAGGAGCCATATCAGGACTGTAGGGTGGATGCCTAATAAATGTGCATCAAAACTATCCCAAAATTGACCTTGTTTGATGAGAAGAATGAGCAAGAGCACTATCATGGTGGAGAAGGACTCTCTGGTGAAGCTTTCCTAGGCATTTTTCTGCTCAAGCTTTAGCTAACTTTCTTAAAATACTCTTACAATAAGCAGATGTTGGCATTCATTGGCCCTCCCAAAAGTCAACAAGCAAAATGCCTTGCGTATCCCAAAAAAAGTGTTGCCATGACCTTTGTTCTTGATCAGTCTGCTTCTGCTCTCACTTCCACCTCTTGGTAGCCAGTGATTTGATTGCACTTTGTCTTCAGGATGTACTGGTAAAACCATGTTCATTTATTGTTAAAATTCTTCAAAGAAATCCTTCAGAATGTTGATCCCACCTGTTTGAAATTTCCAGTGAAAGCTCTGCTCTTGTCTGCAATTGATCTGGGAGCAACAGTTTTGGCACCCACTGAGCAGAGTCAGAATTGTGTAAAATGAACCAGCTGAAATGTCTATGGCGTTGGCTATTGTTTTTGCTGTTAATCATCGGTCTCCTGCAATTAGAATACGAAAAAGATTAACTGATGTCGATTGCCTGCCCCTATAGCAGGCTTCACCTTCAACATCATCTTATCCTTCTTTTTTTTTTTTTTTTTTTTGAGATAGGGTCTCACTTTGCCACCTAGGCTGGGGTGCCATGCCACGATCACGGCTCACTACAGCCTCAACCTTCCAGGCTCAAGCAATCCTCCCACCTCAGCTTCCCAAGTAGCTGGGACTACTCACTCTAGGCCATGTCCTGAGATCACCCAAACAGCTCTACAGAGAGGTCCACATGATTAACAACTAAGGCTTCCTGCCAAAAGCCAGAGAGGAAGTAAAGTCTCCTGACAATAGCCATCCTCCCACCCCAAAGAGGCCTTCAGATGACTTCAGCCTTGCCAACATCTTGCCTACAATGTTATGAGAATCCCTGAGCCAGAACAACTCTGCTAACCGGCTCCTAAATTTCTGATGCACAAAACTATGTGAGATAATAGATAAATGTTCATTGTTTTAAGCTGCTAAGTTTAGGGGTAGTTTGTTATACAGCAATAGATAAAAAATTTAAGTATCTCTCAATTATTAAATTTCTCACATTGTTTGCACCTCAACTTTTTTCCTTTCCCAACATTCATCAGAATCTTGAGGAGCAAGGCAGCTATTAATTAGAAAAGGTATCTCCACATGATCGTCACACCCTTCCCTGATTTGACAGTCACTCATAAAGAACATAATTAGCTGAAAATAAATGAGGTGCCCTTTAGATGTTAAGTACAGTAAGAAAGAGAGGCACTGACAAACTTAGCACTCAGGCTCCACTATTACTTACTGGTTTGACTTATTTAAACCTCAGGGGGATTCCCTCTACTCTCTTTTATATTTGCCCTGTGGAAAGGCTTTCATTGGGAGCAGGGCAAGAGCCCTAACCAGAATTTTTATGAAAACCTAATAACCCTAAAGTACCTAATTACATATCAGACAAATTTTCAAAACTTTGTTAGACAGTGAGTTGTAAAGCAACTTACATTACTTCCCTGCCACCACACATTCCCCAACTCCTTACCGCAAAACAAAGTAATTTAAAAAAAAAAAAAAAAAAAAGAAGTAACAGGGAGCAGAATGTTTTCTGGTGGCATTTAAGATTAAGAAAGTTAAATAACTTCCTTGCACACACACCACATTCAAGTCTGTCCTGCTATTCATAGAGTTGCTAGGTTTACTTGTGGCTGAAACAGTGTCACCAAAGTGATCATGGAAAGGCAGATAACAGGCTTTTTGTTTCATGCCATGATAATATTTATAACAAAAAGGCAGGGGAGCAAAATGCCTAAGAGTAAAGCTAATGCCTCAGACAAGTTTACTAAAAAGTTGAAGTGAGGAAAGGAAGAAAGGGATGCAGTAGAAGGATGACAGAGGACAAAGCATTGAGCTCTAAAACATACCAAACTGCACTCTTAATTAATGGATTTCACTTCCCTGCCTCAAACTCTTCTAAAAGTATCATTTAAATTTCTGAATTGTAGGCCGGGCACGGTGGCTCACGCCTGTAATCCCAGCACTTTGGGAGGCCGAGGCGGGTGGATCACCTGAGGTCAGAAGTTTGAGACCAGCCTGGCTGACATGGACTCTGTCTCTACTAAAAATACAAAAATTAGCTAGGTATGGTGGCACATACCTGCGGTCCCAGCTACTTGGGAGGTTGAGGCAGGAGAATCGCTTGAACCCGGGAGGCAGAGGTTGCAGTAAGCCAAGATTACGCCACTGCACTCCAATCTGGGTGACAGAGCAAGACTCCGTCTCAAAAAAAAAAAAAAAAAAAAAAAAAAATTCTGAATTGTAAAAGGTGAATCAAAACAACAAAAATGACATACAAATCAGTTATGGTACACATCCTCCAAACCTTAGAAAAAATAAAATCCATCTTGCTATTCAAATTCTACCTCCAAGTTAAATACCCAAAGAGATTTCTCCTCAACTTTAAAAAGGTGTCATTCATAATTGCAAAACCACCATTACTTTTGCACCAACCTAATAACTACTTTGTATAACTACAGGTAAATTACTGGGTGATTTATGTTCTCCTCATATATGATCCTATTCACTTCTAGATTAGAAACTACAAACATACAAGCTTGCTTATATGATCTTCAAGCCCACAGAAGATCAGAAAGAAATAAGAAAACAGGTAACAGGTATGGTACACTGACAGTAGTAAATTATTTTTTTAAGGAAAAAGAGGCCAGTCACAGTGGCTCACACCTATAATCCCAGCACTTTGGGAGGCCAAGGCAGGAGGATCACTTGAGCCCAAGAGCTCGAGAACAGCCTTGGCAACATAGTGAGACTCTGTCTCTACAAAAAAAAAAAAAAAAATTTAAAAATTTTAAAATTAGCCAGGCATAGTGGTATACACTTGCAGTCCCAGCTACTCAGGAGGCTGAGGTAGGAGGATGGCTACAGCCCAGGAGTTTGAGGCTACACTCCAGTGTGGGTGGCAGAGCAAGACTCTAAGAGAAGGAAAAAGAGAAGGGGGAAGAGAGGGAAGAGAAAGAGGGAAGGGAAGAAGGAGGGGAAGGGAGGAAGAAAAGATGCCTGACGATGAGGAAGGAAACAAAAATTCTAAAACATGACTACAAAGACTCAAAACAGAATAGCCTAATTGGAATTTTAGTACAGGGATAAACAGTTGCACCATGTTCAAAACTACTGAGGGCATTCAGGTAGCATGTAATTGTTACTTTTATAAACATGTCAAGTTAATACAGTATAATATTTAAGAGTTCAGGCTCTGTGGTCAGGCTGCCCAGAATTCACAGTAGCATTCAGCTACTCACAGTTCATGTGACCTCAAGAAAATTCACATCATTTTACTTCCTTGGGGATAACTCACCTACTCCTCAGTCTAACATTTAACTTGTGCATGATGAGGAAATAAGATAGTTGATAAAAGAATGTTCAGTTAAGTGTCAGGTTTTTGGAAAAACCACCACCACCTCGCAAGAGTTACTAAAAGAATGTTAAATTAGGTTTGGTGTATACTTTCCAAGAGGGAAGAGAATGAACTGAAATATATCCTAGCTGGGTGCAGTAGCTCACACCCGTAATCTCAGTATTTTGGGAGGCCAAGGCAGGAGGTCTGCTTGAGACCAGGAGTTTGAGACCAGCCTCGGCAACAAATACGTACCCTGTCTCCACAAAAAAAAAAAAAAAAAAAGATTATCCAGGCGTGGTAGTGCACGACTACAGTGCCAGCTACTCAGGAGGCTGAGGCAGGAGGATCACTTGAGCCTGGGAGTTCAAGACTGCAGTGAGCTATGATTGTGCCACTGCAGTCCAGTCTGGGCCACAGAGTGAAACCCTGTCTATACCTAAATAAATAAATATTTCCATTTAAGAGGCTTGCCTTTAAAAGGGTCTTGGCACTTACTGGGTTTTACTCTAATTATTTGGAATTTTAAAACATGAATTAATCTTGTAACCTAACAATAACAAACGTTTTTTTTTGTTTGTTTTTTTGTTTTTTTTGTTTTTTTGTTTTTGAGACAGAGTCTCGCTCTTTCACCCAGGCTGGACTGCAGTGGTGCTATCTCGGCTCACTCCAAGCTCCGCCTCCTGGGTTCACGCCATTCTCCTGCCTCAGCCTCCCGAGTAGCTGGGACTACAGGCACCCACCACCGCGCCCGGCTAATTTTTTGTATTTTTAGTAGAGACGGGGTTTCACTGTGTTAGCCAGGATGGTCTCGATCTCCCGACCTCGTGATCCGCCCGCCTCGGCCTCCCAAAGTGCTGGGATTACAGGCGACAAATGTTATTTTTTAAGTGAAAGGAATATATGACAGGAAAAGCCAAGTCAGAAGACCAAGATTAATATTTGATTACATCTGCCAAACAAGGTGAAGAAAAAACAAATCTTTAGTCTAGAGGTTTGTTTATTCTGTTTCCCCCTAAAGTTAGCATCTAAAGACCAGGACTAAATCTAAGATACTAGACGTTACATATGGCTTCCTTACATTTCCTGTATGATAAACTATTCAATATATACTGTAGTCAAGATCGCATTCAAGAACTAACTTGTACACAATATATAATAAGTAAAAGAATAAATTCTCTCTCCCACACAGAGGTGATATAGTTGAGATTATGTAAGATTTTCTACGGGGGAAAAACATGCTCCTTCAAACATCAGATGTCAAAACAAATACAGTGGCCCAGGGGGATATTTCAGGGCAACTTAACATAAAACAGAAAAGAAACTTAATTAAACATTTTTCTTTTAACCTTCAACCTCCAAAGTCCAAAGTCATATGACCTGCCAATTGTCAATCACATATTACATCTCCTTGTGTTAAAATTTGGGTAGAAGTCAATGACCACAGGCCCAGAGTGACAATGAAATAGATACGGAAATTGGCTTTTAAAAAAATCAAGTTTAAGACATTATCTTAAATGCACTATATAGTAATTGTTTTATAAACTGCCCTGCTGAATTTGAATATACTACGGAAAAGACCTGTTCTATATTTGAAATGAAGCTTTTCCTTAATTATGCAAATGTCTGTGTATCATAAAAAGGGAAACTCTGTAATACTAACACTTATGTTAATTCTAAAATATAAATCTGGCCAATGAGTCCTGGTGTTTTAATTATTCTAATTTAATGTACTAGTGTCAAAAAGAAAAAAACATGTTTTCACGTGCATACATGTATCAAACATTCATTTTTCAACAAAGATGCCAAGACCACTCAATGAGGAAAGGAAAATCTTTCTAACAATGATGTCAGGATAATTGGATATCCACAGGCTAAAAAATAATCTTATGGGCTCTTACCTCATAATCATACACAAAAATTAACTTAAATGGATCACGGGTCTAAATTTTAAAACTAAACTATAAAATTTCTTCAAAAAAAAATGTTCATGACCTTCAATTAAGCTGAGTTCTTAGATATGATACTAAAACCATCAATTGTAAAAGAAAAACCTGACGAACTGAACTGCATCAAAATTTTAAATTTTTACACTCCAAAAGACATCAAGAAATAAACAGGCCACACACTAAAAGAAAACATATAAAAATCACCTATCTTTATAAAGATCTTTTATTCAGAATATATATAGAATTCATACAACTCATTAAGCAGACAGACAGCCCAATTTTAAAATGGACAAAACATATGAAGTGACACTTCACTAAAGAAAATATACAAATATATAGTAAGCACATAACAAGGTGTTCAACATCATTAGTAATCACGAAAAATACAAGTTAAAACCACAATGAAATGCCACTTTACATACATTAGGATGGCTACTAGAAAATGAAAAAAGTAACAGAAAAATAAGTGTTGGGGAGGATATGGAGAAATCAGAGCCCTTATACAATACCAGTGGAAATGCAGAATGGTGCAGCTGCTATAGAAAACAATTTGGCATTTCCTCAAAAGGTTAAACATAGAGTGACTATATGACCCAGCCATTCCAGTCCTAGGTATATGCCAAAGAGAACTGAAAGCTATGTACCTTAACATATAAAACATACGTATGTTCATACTATATAAAACATATGTATGTTAACATAAAAACTTGTACATGAATGTTCATAGTAGCATTATTCATAATAGCTGAACAACCCAAATGTCCATCTACTAATGAATGAATGAATGAATGAATAAACAAAGTATGGTATATCTATACAATAGAATCTGATTCAGCCAAAAAAAAGAATGAAGTACTAATTCATGTTACAACATGGATGAACCCTGAAAACACCATGGTGAAAGAACCCAGTCACAAACAGCCACAAATTTTATGATTCTATGTATTGAAATGTCCAGAAATGGCACATTTAGGGGAATCAGAAAGCAGATCAGTGGTTGCCTAGGGCTGGGAGTGGGAATTAACTGCAAACAGATACAAAGGAATTTGTGGGAATAATGGAAATGTTCTAAAACTGGATTGAAGTGATGGTTATACGACTTTATAAATTTACTAATAATCAGTGAATTGTACAATTACAATGAATGAATTTTATGTACATAAATTACACCTCAATAAAGTTACTTAACAAAAAAAGATGTACAGAGTATTATTGTTTCAAATAAAAACAACAAAATCATTTCCTTCTCTCTATTGTAACATCACCAATGTGAGATTCTGAGTAACTCATTTAATCCTCATAACAAACTAACAAGTAGAATTCTATTATTACCTTCATATCACAAACCAGGGAACTGAGACAGAGAGATTAAGTATTATGTTATTCAGTTAATAAATGGCATGACCAGAGTTAGAACTCCTATTTATCTGACTTCAAATAATAAAAATTGATAGGCACTTCATTTGTTCACAAAATGCATAAGCATTTTTTTCTGTGAATCAATTTTTTTAATTCTGAGGTTTTAAAGGAAAGAAATTCTTTAGACACCAAAGAGATCATAAATACTTGGGTAGTGATGTAGAAAGAACACTTCATTAAAGTCAGAAGAACTGGGTTGATGAACCTTAGGTGAAAATGAAAGAATTGAACTACAGTATCTTTAAGGGCCCTTTCAAATTTTGTTCCACAAAATCAAATGTCTTCCACAGAAAATTGAGAAATTTTTCACCAATGGTTTTCCATAGCTTTAGTAACTTAGTTACTAGAGCAATCATTTCCTCTTCTTAATTTTTTATATTTAGAGGCAATGCTCTTTATCTGGCTCTGTCTTTTTCTACCAGTCATTTACAGTAAACTTCTATTCTTTAAAAAGAAATTAACACTGACAAAATTCAACTGAAATGATGTACAATTCTCCTGATCAGAGATTGAGGGGGAAATGTATAGGCTATGGGAGCACATGTATGAAAAGTCTAGATTCTAGAATAAGTATGGAGATACTAGATATTAAAGGTGATCTTTTAAAGATCACCACTAGAGGAATGTATCTCCAGCCTAAAAGTAACAAAGTTATAAAATGTAATGTTCACTCCATTTCCTCTGTAAGCCTTGAGTTTTGTTTCTATCAGGTAATTCTCTCAAATACAGGGTTTCAAAAAAGACAGGCTCTTTCCAGATAATTTATCCCTGAAATTTTAAAAATCAGAGAAAACACTATCAATGACAAAGGAATGATGTATTATGATTACTTACTATGAAAAATGGCAAAGAGTTACTGCTGTTCTTGTTATTTTCACAGGAAAAAAGAGGATTGCAATTACCATTTCCTTGTGCCTTTAAATGCTTCTATTTCAGAATAGAAAATATTTTTTTTCCTGCTGCCTAATTTTTAACAGGCTATGTTTTTCTCTAAAACTCAAGAATAATTCGAAGCCAAGAGAAAACACTGAACTTAATAAATATACTATCATTAAGTACTGGGTAATAACAAATATTAGAAGGAATGCTACTTAAAAACCAGGTATAACCTTTGATAAGTCTCTATCTTCAAGCCACTATACTGTGACACATTCCACACATTCTGGAAATATTAATCATTACAGGTTGAGTCAACTCAACCTACAGTTTGTGGGTCACAAGATGACTGAGGCAAAATAAGCTACAAAATGAAGGACAAAGAATTAGACAGCAATCCTACCTTAAGTATTTCAGAAAGAAAGACAGTATTAATCTAGCTGCTATAAGTGGGTGTTTGCTTCTCTTGTGCTGAAGTCCAAGCCTCAAACCACTGACTGAGTCAGTTTTACTCAGAGAAGTCATGAGGCAGCAGACTGGACATGACAGCATGCTATGTAATGAATGACACACCCTGTTTCTGAGCACAAACCTGAAGCATCAGAACAACGTTAATAAAAGTCATTTACAGGAATTGAATGAATGTCACTGCTCCCTTCTTATCTTTCCACTCCCCATCATCTCCCATGGAATATGAAGAACAACTTCCAAACAGTAATGCAAGTAGAAATCTGAAAAAGGCAGCTAGGTTGTAAAGTGTACTCACTCTTGAGCTTTCCCACATTTTTATTTAAATAGATTTCAGAAATAAGTGAGACAATTTTAATAAACTATTCAATGTAACTACCTGTACATGGTTAAAAGTGTTTTTTAAAAGGTAATGACTAAAAGAATGGTGTTTCTTTAAATCTTACTCATGGAGGGTGCAAATGCGCAGTGCACAGCCCATCCCAGCTGTTCAATATTACACAACAATATGGCCAGAGTCTAGAATCCTGATTATGCCAGTCAGGATTGCCTTGCTAGTCAACCTAGGCAAATAAATAGATTAATATTTCTACTTACAGCATTTATTTACTGTCTACAATCTTAAAAAATATACATTATATATCTTTACATGTGTTTGAGACTTGTCACTGCAACTAGACAACAGGCTATTTGAGGGCAGGAACCAGGTCTTCTGCTTCGTGCTACTGATTACAAGATAATAACACAGGCTCCACAGCCATATCACCAGGTTTCAAATCCAAACTCCACCACCAGCTTTGTGACCTTGTCCAAGATACTTATCTTCCCTATGTCTCAGTTTTCTTATTTGCAAGAGAGGTAAGAGCATATGACGGCTGTAAAATTTATACAAGTAGTAAGTTCTGAGTACCCAGAAAGTGTCTGGCACATAGTAAGCATTATAAAATATCAGTTATTATAACTATCTGTATCCCTACAATGCCTAGCACCAGCCCTTGCTCCTTAGGTAGGTGTCCAAGTATCTGCCAATTGGCCAAAAATATGTACTATATCAACAATACAATTTCTCTCACTGTCACCATCTAATTTATGAAAAATGAACTCTGTGCTATTCTAGAATATCTTCTTTAATTCTTCAAGATGTCTTACGCAATTAGTCTAAAATGTAGGATTATATATCCCTACTTTTCAATCTAGTTGAAAAGGAAATGAAAAATAACTAACTAAACAAATTATTCACCTGTTCGTTCTGCATCCGTTTGACAGTCCCAGCTACTAAGTGTGAGAAAGCAGAAGCCTTGTCAATGTAATTGTAAGCTACTTAAAATATCACATCGATTATCAGAATACAGGAAAGTATACTGTTATTCTTCTGAAAAATAATTAAGTTAATTTCAGTAGCAAAAAATAAAATACCATGATTTAAGCTTTTTGAGGCCCTCACCAGAAGCAGATGCCGGCACCACATTTCCTGTACAGCCTGAAGAACTCTGAGACAATTAAACTTCTTCTCTTTATAAATTACCCAGCCTCAGGTATTCCTTCACAGCAACACAAAGAGGACTAATACAGTAAGCATATATTCTATGTTGCACATGAAGAGATGCCATTCCAAAGACCTAGGAAATAATTTAGTGAAAGAAACTTAAAATAAGGTAGTAAAATATATTCTCAGCAACTACCACCAGTCAGATAATTCAATTTCCCCTAAAATATAAAGCAAAAATGATCTGAAATGTAAAACATTTACTATACATATGCCACAGAAATTGGCCAAAATGCTGCATATTTGCTAGAGGAAATAAGATTAAAGGAAGCATTTCAAGTGACCAGAACTTCCTTAACATACTTTTTCTAACTGATGTTTGGGCAATAATTCTCCCAGGATATTTCTGCCAATTTGTAAGAACCTAAAAAGGATAGGAGATAATTTCTCTAAGTATGAGATATAACATTTTCAAACTCAAGTTTTTTACCTCACTATAACACTTCTTTGATGCTGAATTACTAGAAAAAAAAGCTTATGGAGAAAGGAAATTCTACCACTGAAATATTGCGGCATTTTAAAAGTTAACCCATTTTAATAAAGCTGATAAAAAATGTGTTTTTTTAAAAAGCCAAATCAACTGATACAAGCTGGTAATAAAATTAGAGAGTCTCTCCCAAAGGAGGGCGGGGCAATTCTGAAAGAGAGGCTATTGTCTCATACCATATAGGTCTAATAGGTTATCATACATAAAATACGAATAACATTTTCTTATTAAAAATCTTACTAAAGCTGTTGAAAGAAAACTTAGGTTTAATCAAAATATCTTTGCAAAATAAACATCCTAATAAAAGAGTAAACTAACGGTAAAATAATCACAACTTACTAAGCTACTCGTTTATAAAAATATTTGCCTCCCGTCCACTAAACTCTTATCTACAGAGAATATGGACTGCAAACTAAATTATATTTTAGAAAACATTTCTCTAAGGCAGAGTTTCTCAGCCTAGGTACTTACCCTTGATATTTGGGACAGGATAAGTCTTTGGTATGAGGGGCACCATGCACTGTAAAATGTTTAGCAGTACTCTGGGCTCTACCCACAAGATACCAGTGGCTCCCCACCTCCCTACTCCAGTTGTGACAACCAAAAATGTCTGCAGACTTTGTCCAATGTCCCCTGGAGGGCAAAATTCCCCTAGGCTGAGAACTACCACTCTAAGGATTGAACAGCTTTGACAGAACTTCAGACTCTCTCCTATCCTCTCTACATAAAATTTAATAAAAATTAGCTACCACTTCTTCCAGTGATTTTCAAATTTTATGCCCAAAGCCCTGAGTCCCTAGGAAATGTCTCAGGAACACCCATGGGGCATGTAACCAGAGCAGGTCTACTTTCATTTTCTGGGGTTCTGGATATTTCCTTTGGGTGGGAAAAAGTTTGGAAATCCTGTCATAGATAAGTATGTCACTAATAGTGCATTTTGGGCCAGGCAAGGTGGCTCATGCCTATAATCCCAGCACTTTGGAAGGCCAAGGCAGAAGGATCGCTTGAGCCCAGAAGTTCAAGACCAGCCTAGGCAACATGACAAAGCCCCATCTCTACAAAAAATACAAAAATCAGTGTGGCATCAAGGCGTGCACCTGTAGTCCCAGCTACTCAGAAGGCTGAGGCAGGAGGATCAATTGAGCCCAGGAGGTTGAGGCTGCAATGAGCCATGACTGTACCACTGCATTCCGCCTGGGTGACAGAAAAAACAAAAATATTACCTTTTATACAACATTGAATTTAAAACCTCACATTTTTTTCTGTCACTTCTCTATTTTTAAATTCAGGATCAATTTCAGAAAACCTGACATCTGGAAGAGCTCTAGGAGAGAGGACAGTGAAGTGGGGACCACAAAGCAAGTTTGAACATGTAGCTTATCTATATCTACTTAGCGCAACAGGAACTGTAATTGTAGTTTTTAGAAGCATTACAGTACTTTCTACTTTGGTTAAACAAAAATTAGATGTTCAAAGCCCTGAATTATAAAATTCAAGGCCAAGTTTCGTCCTCAGGAAAAACTAATAAATGAAATGAATGCTGTAATTATGTGTTAGCTTTTAAAACTCCAAAAATTCTTTCAATTCATAAATTGAAAACAGATACCCTTGTTCTCTCTCGGCCTTCAAAGATCTCATAATTTAATCATCTTAAACAGGAGAGCAATACGTATAACATGTTGAATGTTCTATGTCAGGAGATCTCGACTTTTAATGTATATCCAAATTACCTGGGTGCCTGTTAAATGCAATTCCTAGGCAGCTCCCAGATATTCTGATTGGTGAGAGATGGGTGAAGGAAGGGTCCAAGGATCTGAATTTTTAACAAGCATTCCAGGTGATTTTTAGATAGATGATCTGAAAAACTCATTTTGTAAAACACTGGTCAATATGCTGAATTTGGCACACACATTATATAGTGTTATCATGAAATTCTATCCTTTTCTATCCCTAGACTATTCCATACTTGGTATTACCACTAGTCTCTGGTCAACTCATCTAAGATCTAAAAATTAATTTTAAATACTATACAATTAAAATCATCCAAAGTAGTGTGTGAGCAAAAAAAAAAAAATGGAAAGTAAGTATTACAGATTCATTTTATGATGAATAGCTAGGCTATAAAATTTGACAAATCCAAACCATTAATCTTTCCCTTGTGAAAAAAACTACATTTATCCCAGCTATAATTTTATATATTACAAGACATTCCAAAAAAACAAAAACTTTACTGGTTATGAAAATCCTAGCTCCTTGACAAAGGTTTTCATGCACCACAAACATACTTGGCTCTAACAAATAGTACAGTCAGTTCATGAATCAGTCTTCATTTATTTTCTTCCTGGACACACATTAAGTTGATGTTCTAGGATGAAAATAGATAAATGACTTCTAGTGTCATTTCTGAAATCCAGTCATTATGACTGCATTCCTACTATAGTCTGAACACCTGAAAATATTTCAGCAAATGGCCATGTCAATTTCAACTTCTCCATTTCTGACCCAAACACAGTCAAAGCAGGCAGCATCAGTTTCTTTTTGACTTAATGTGTAACCCCAAACACTCAATTTTTTACACTCCAATGTTGGCTTTATAAGACATATAAACAATCCCATACTTGTCGTATTTTTTCTTACACCAGACAAAAACCAGATCGGTGATAAAGCACACTGATGTTTTTACATTTCACCTAACATACCAAACCGATTTTAATGCACATTTCATGAATCTCAGGCTGGTGGTACATTCAGTCACTATTTCAGCAGTAACAATGAGAGTCAGCTCCATGGATTCCACGCTCCTTTGAAAAGACTCAGCATGTCCTTTGTTTTCAAGATACAGAATACCATAAATAAAAACGAGGCAGTCTAACAATGACTTGGTCCTAGAGCCAGGCTGAGCTCTTAAAGAGCCTCCAAAAGCCTCCAGAAAAAAAACCAGAAAACAGTTATCAGGAAGACTAAAGCCAAAAATGAGGTGATGTCAGTGAAAAATGGCAAAGAAAAAAAAAGTGGGGTTAGGTTTTTTTCTATTTGCTATTGTTTTGTTTTAAGCTATACACAGAGTAACATGAAAGAAACTCAGAGAGGTTCAGGGTTGGGGGAAAAGAGTATAACAACAACAAATGGGCTGGGCATGGTGGCTCATGCCTGTAATCCCAGCACTTTGGGAGGCTGACTGGGCAGATCACCTGAGGTCAGGAAATTCAAGACCAGCCTGGCTAACACGGCAAAACCCCAGCTCTACTAAAAATATAAAACTTAGCCAGGCATGGTGGTGCGCACCTGTAATCCCAGCTACTCAGGAGGCTGAGGCAGGAGAATCACCTGAACCCGGGAGATGGAGGTTGAAGTGAGCCAAGATCGCGCCACTGCACTCCAGCCTGGGCAACAGAGTGAGACTCCATCCCAAAAAAAAAAAAGAAAACAACCAATGATGAAGAGAAAGCAGAAATACTTGATTTCTATTAGAAGAGAGGTTGAGAAATCAACCACTGGATTAGTCTCTAACTGAGCAAATCACAACCTATTTTAGCCTCAGTTTATTCATCTATAACCTTGTGTATTTCACAAAGTTGTTATGAGGAACACTGAGAAAAATGTATATCATGCACATCAAAGTAATACATAAATACGAGTTTCTAATACCCTAGTGAACAAAATATATTTTTAAAGGAAACATTAAGAGAAAACTGGAACAAGAGATAAGAAAGAATTTATTCACAAAACCTCTGAAAGTGATCTTGTAAAAGGAAAATGTTGTACTGATTTTCATAAAGTAGTTAGGGGTAGATTTCAGAAGCTAGAAACCAGTAAGTCTGACGATACTCACCTGGAAAAACTTGAAAATGTAGTATGAAAACTTGAGGAAAAGGAAATTACTGGGACCCTGAAACTGATTCTCTAAAACAGGGGTCCCCAAACCCTGGTTCCTGTTAGGAACTGGGCCACCACACAGGAGGAGATGAGCAGCAGGCAAGCAAGCGCAAGCGAAGCTTCATCTGTATTTACAGCTGTTCCCCATGGCTCACATTACTGCCTGAGCTCCACCTCCTGTCAGATCAGCAGCGGCATTAGATTCTCATGGGAGCACGAACTCTACTGTGAACTGAGCATGCAAGGGATCTAGGTTGTGTGCCTCTTATGAGAATCTAATGCCTGATGATCTGAGGTGGAGCTGAGGTGGTAATGCTAGCGCTGGTGAGTGGCTGCAAATAGAGATTAACATCAGCAGAGAGGTTTGACTGCACAGAGACCATAATAAATCAATTGCTTGCAGACTCATATCAAAACCCTATCAGTAAGTGGCAAGTGACAATTAAGCTACATTTGGTGGCAGGCTTTATAGTGACAGTGAGTTGATGTACATCAATGGTACAGCCACATCTGGTGGAAGGCTTTAAGTCAGAATCTGACACTGATTTTAGTCCATGTGTAGCCCATCATTATTTTATTTACCACTTCCATCTATGCCTCTTTCCTGTACTGTGCACTTGTCTCAGTCACAGTTTTGGTAAGCCCACAAGCTAACCCTAGCAAAAATGAGTAAAAAATAAACATTACTGGAGAGCTTCTTTGAAAACAGGAAAAGACCCAATGGTGAAACAGCAGGGGACTCTAAGACTGCCAACAAAAAGAAATCTACACTTAAAATACCAAGAGTCCTACTTAAATTATGAGTTCATTGCAACAGGTGATTCACATTCTCCAAGCCACTTTGTACAATATTTGATGACTAGCTATCAAACGAAGCCATCAAACCTTCAACACTGCTTCGCCACATGGAGACCAAGCGCCCTGCGTTAAAACACAAGCCTTTGGAGTTCTTTAAATGAAAAAAATGTGAATATCAAGTACAGAAGCAATTACTGAAGGCCACCACTTCATCAAATGTGTCTGCACTGAGAGCATCATTCTTAGTAGCTAATGGCATTGCTAAAGCTGAGAAACCCTTTAATACTGGTGAAGAGTGATCCTGTTTGCTGTTAAGGACAACTGTCATGAACTTTCAGGAGAGGCTGCAGTTCAAAGGGTGGCATGTGTTCCTCTTTTGGCTAGCACCATAACTAGATGAATTGAGGAAATAGCAGAGGATCCTGAGGCACAATCGTTAGAGAGGATTAGTGAGTCACTGTGGTAGGCAATCCAGATTGACAAGTCTACCGATGTTGACAACAAGGCAACAGTGCTTGTTTTTGTGTGATATATTTTTCAGGAGGATATCCATGAAAATATGTTACATGTACTTCTGTTGCCAACCAACACCACAGTTGCAGAACTATTCACGTCTTTGAATGAATACATATCAGGAAAACTGAACTGATCATTTTGTGTTGGTATATGCAAGGATGGAGTGGCTGCCATGACTGGACAGCTTTCTGGTTTCACTACTTGGGTCAAAGAGGTCACTTTTGAATGTTGAGTCTATGCAGTGTATCATCCATAGAGAAATGCTGGCTAGCTGCAAAATGTCACCTGAACTTAACAACGTTTTGCAGGATGTGATTAAAATTATCAACCATGTTAAAGTACATGCCCTTAACTCACGCCTGTTCACGCAACTCTGGGAGGTGATGGATGCAGAACACACACATCTTCTCTTACACACAGAAGTGAGATGGCTTTCTAAAGGTAGATCCCTGGCCAGAGTTTTTGAGTTATAAGAGCCACTCCAGAGATTTCTCTTAGAAAGACAGTCACCAGTGGCAGCATATTTCAGTGACACACAATGGGTCACAAAACTTGCTCACTTGGCCAGGCATGGTGGCTCACGCCTGGAATCCCAGCACTTTGGGAGGCCAAGGTGGGTGGATCACCTGAGATCAGGAGTTCGAGACCAACCTGGCCAACATGGTGAAACCCTGTCTCTACTAAAAATACAAAAATTAGCTGGGTGTGGTGGTGGGTGCCTGTAATCCCAGCTACTTGGGAAGCTGAGACAGAAGAACCGCTTGAACCTGGGAGGCAGAGGTTGCAGTGAGCCAAGATCACACCACTGCACTGCAGCCTGGGCAACAAGAGCGAAACTCCATCTCAAAAAACAAACAAACAAACAAAAAAAACCTGCTCAATTGTGTGACATATTCAACCTGCTCAACAAACTCAATCTGTCATTTCGGGAGAGAATGACAACTGTGTTCAAGTCAGCAGATAAAGTGGCTGCATTCAAAGCCAAACTGGAACTATGAGGGCGATGAGTGAACATTGGGATTTCTGAAATGTTTCAAACATTAGCAGAGATTTTGAAAGAGACTAAGCCAGGGCCTTCCTTCTCGCAGCTGGTGCGTGATCACCTATCTCAGCTTTCAAAAGAGTTGAAGTATTACTTCCCAATCACAAAAGATCCCCAAACTGGAAAGGAATAGATCCACAACCCATTTGTGACTAAGCCAGGTGAACTGACTTTGTCCATGCTAGAATAGGATCAACTGCTTGAGACCGCAACACACTTTGTGTGTCACTGTCTCCCATCACCCCCAGATGAGACCATCTAGTTGCACGACAACGAGCTCAGGGCTTCCACTGATTCTACATTATGGTGAGTTGTATAATTATTTCATTATATATTACAATGTAATAATAATAGAAATAAAGTACACAATAAATGTAATGAGCTTGAATCGTCCCCACCCACCTCCTCCCCATCCGTGGAGGGGAGGTTTCTTCCATGAAACCAGTCCCTGGTGCCAAAAAGGTTGAGAACCACTGCTCTAAAACAAGTTAAAAGAGATATATATATATATATATATATACACACACACACACACATACATATATATATATACACACACATACATATACATATATATATCTTTTTTTTTTTTTTAAACAGAGTCTCGTTCTTACTGCTCAGGCTGGAGTGCAATGGTGCAATCTCAGCTACTGCAACCTCCACCTCCCGGGTTCAAGGGATTCTCCTGCCTCAACCTCCTAAGTAGCTGGGATTACAGAGGCCAGCCACCGTGCCCAGCTAATTTTTTGTATTTAGTCGAGACGGAGTTTCACCATGTTGGTCAGGCTGGTCTTGAACTCGTGACCTCAGGTGATCCACCCATCTTGGCCTCCCAAAGTGCTGGGATTACAGGTATGAGTCACCACGCCTGGCCAAGAATATTATTATATTCTATCTTAGTCTACTTGGGCTGCTATAACAAAATATCTCAGACTGCATAATTTACAAATAATAGAAATTTATTTCTCACATTTCTGGAGGCCTGGAAGTCTAAGATCAAGGCCCCATTAGATTCAGTGTCTGGCGAAGGTTCACTTTCTGCTTCATGGACAGTGCCTCTTGCTGCATTCTCACATGGCAGAAAAGTCCAAACAGCTAGCTCCCTTGCACCCCTTTTATAAGGGCACTAATCCCATTCACAAGGATTAAGTCACCCTTGTGACTGAATCACCTCCTAAAGGCCCCACCTCTTAACACTATCACATTGGTGATTAACTTTCAACATATGAATTGGGGAGGACATCAGCATTCAGACCATAGCATATTCCACATCTTAATTGTGCTTTATTTATAAGATCACACTATTTCCTTCAAAGTACATTTTAAACATAAATAAATCTATTTCAAAATGCATCTTTACTAGTTACTTCAAAGACAAATTTAAAGTCTGTTTTAAACTAAAATATTAAAACATCATAAAATGCTTAAACAGAATGGTTAGAGTTGAGTTCATCTCAGAAACTGAACCTGATTGAGATGCTAGCCCCAAAAGCTACTCAGGTTAAATCATAAAAATAAATTACTATTTACAACAGTATCAATTACTTTATTACTCAAATGCTTCCAGTTAACTCTAGTAGAGAAAGTATAAGGGAATATTTTGATTTTTGTAAACACAAAATAGCCTCATTCCAATGTCTTAATAAGTGTTCTTCAATATATGGCATAAATCCGTAAATTAAGAACAATACCTTTCTTACCCATCTAACAGGTCTGTTATGAAAACAGAATGAGATATATTATGTATGAATGTTTTAAGTAGTTATTGAGCCCTATAAAAGTGTTAGGCATTATTTAAGTCTATGTTTGGCTCTTCACTTTCAGACTGATAAATCAAAAATTACAAAAATTAGCAATCTAGGCCAGGCGTGGTGGGTAATCCCAGCACTTTGGGAGGCGGAGGCAGGCGGATCACGAGGTCAGGAGATCAAGGTCATCCTGGCTAACATGGTGAAACCCCGTCTCAACTAAACATACAAAAAAATAAGCCAGGCGTGGTGGTGGGTGCCTGTAATCCCAGTTACTCAGGAGGCTGAGGCAGGAGAATGGCATGAACGCAGGAGGTGAAGACTGCAGTGAGCCGAGATCGTGCCACTGCACTCAAGCCTGGGCGACAGAGCAAGACTCCGTCTCAAAAAAAATAAAATAAAATAACAATCTATTAAGAAACTTTGAGCAAAGATTCATATTTAACTGAAGTAGTTCCTCCTTTAAAAAAAAAAGTAATGTTTAATAATGGTTAATAACCTAAATAATGGAATCATAAGAAATCTTCCTACTATTATGCTACTCTAGTGATTCTTCTTGTTTGTAGATACCTCAATGTGCATAAGAGTTCTGATTTACTGAACTAGGTATACTCTTTCATAGACTACCCACTGCATAAGGCTATAGCATGTGTTCATTAAAGAAACCATTACTTTTAGTTGTGAACTATTAAAATGAGTAACGCTCCCTTTCAATGAGCAGTTTCTACTACAATAAAGAAAATAAAACATATATACCAATAAGAATACGACAAGTTAGATAATAAAAAAGCTCCACAAAAGAAATGTAAACAAAGTTTAATAGAAATTCAGAAAAGGGAAAGGTTATTTCTAGTCAGGAGGGAAAAGCAAGCAAAGAGATATCAAGAAAGACTCCAAGGAAGAAGTTCTATTTGTGCTGGGTACTAACGGATGAATAGGATTTTAAAACATCCCTAAATAAAATACATATTCCCCTGGAAGAAAAATGCTTCCAGTTTAGGGAAAAAATTCTCAGTAAATAGTACCAACATCCCTCTAGTTTTCATTCACCATTAAACCAAAATTTACCCTTCACACATCTCTCTATCTCTCCCAATATCTGCCTGCCCCCATATCCATTCCTCACCAAGTCTTATTAATATTAACCTTCAAAATATTTTTCAAAATCTGTCCACTTCTCTTTTCTCTACCATCTCCCTATCCCAAATTATCACCATGTTTTACCCAGTCTACAAAGCAGCCTTCTGGCTGATCTCTCTGCTCCACAGGAATCTATTTTCTACACCACAACCAGAGTGGTCTTTTTGAAAATAAAGACACCAGGCATCACCTTCCAGACTCAAATCTTTGGCATAGCTATTTCTCTAGCCTTATACTATACCATGTACCCTCTCACTATCTGTGCTCCAGCCTTTATTCAGAGTTCCTCAAAGCTGCCATGCTGGCTAACACCAGAACCTTTGCATGTGTTATCCCCTTCATCTGCAACACTCACCCACTACTAACTCCCACTACCTAGTTAACTCCTATTCACCCTTTTGGTCTTAGTACAAATGTCACTTCCTCAAGAAGGTCTTTCCTACTCTCCCACACTAAATTAGATCTCCCACACAAATAAATAAAATTGATGAACCAGACTGGGGACAAAACAGGGAAGACATAAACTAATATGAGGAATGAAAGAGGTAACATCATTAAGGATTCTAAGATAAGGAAATATTATGAACAATTTTATGTTAATACATTTGACAATTTAGACAAAATGGACATATTCCTTCAAAGACACAAACAATAAAAGCACACTCAAGAAGAAACAAATAATCTAAATAGCCCTATATCTATTAAGGAAATTGGATTTGAAGTGAATTACCCTCCAACAAAGAAAAGTCCGGGTGTAGATGGCTTCTCTGATAAACTGTACCAAATATATAAGGAAGAAATAGTACTAATTCTACACAAACTCTTCCAGAAAGTGGAAAAAAAAATTTATAATGTATACTACGAAGTCAGCATATTCTGAAACCAAAGACATAAGAAAACTAAAAACCAGTATTCCTCATGAATATAGGTACAAAAATCTTAACATAATTTTAGCAAATCAAATCAACACAGAAAAAGAATAATAATACCTCAAGACCAAATAAGGTTTATGCCAGGATTGTAAATTGGTTTAAAACTCAAAAATGGCTGGGCGCAGTGGCTCACGCCTGTAATCCCAGCCCTTTGGGAGGCCAAGGCGGGCGGATCACGAGGTCAGGAGATCGAGACCATCCTGGCTAACATGGTGAAACACCGTCTCTACTAAAAGATACAAAAAATTAGCCGGGCGTGGTGGTGGGCGCCTGTAGTCCCAGCTACTAGGGAGGCTGAGGCAGGAGAATGGCATGAACCCAGGAGGAGAAGCTTGCAGTGATCAGATATCCCGCCATTGCACTCCAGCCTGGGCAAAAGAGCGAGACTCCACCTCAAAGAAAAAAAAAAAAAACCTCAAAAATCAAGGTTATTCACAATATTAATGAACAAAAAAGAAAAACCATATGGTCTTCTCCATAGATACAGGAAATGCATTTGACAAAAATCCAACATCCACTTCTAATTTAAAATTTAAAAAAGCTCTCAGAAACTAAAAATAGGAGGGAACATCTTTAAACTAATAAAGGAGATCTGTATTTTTTAACAAACAACAAAAAAACCTAAGGCTAACATCATACTTAAATGGCAAAAGACTGACTGCTTTTTACCTACGATCAGGTTGATGGCAAGGATGTCTACTCTCACCACTTCCATTAAACATTATACTGGAAGTTCTAGCCAATGTAATCAAGCAAGAAATAAAAGGCATCCTGATTACAAAAAGAAGTAATCTATCTTTATTTGCAGACAATATGATCCTCCATTTAGAAAAGCCAATGGAATCCACAAAAAACAAAACAGAACCAAAAAAAACACTAGAAATAATAAATGAGTTTAGCAAGGTTGCAGGGTACAAGATAAAAAATGTAAAAAATTATTGTATGCCTATATACTAGCAACAAATAATTGGAAATTAAAAAATTTAAACCATACATTTATAATATTATCAAAAATTATGAAATACTTAAAGGTAAATCCAACAAAAGATGTATCAGATCTATATACTGAAATCTTTGTAGTAAAAAATCAAAGACAAACCACATGAAGAAATGTATTGTGCTCCCAGATTGAAAGACTTAATATTGTTAAGATAGTAACTCTCCCCAAAATTGATCTATAGATTTAACACAATCCCAATCAAAATCTTGCAGGCTTTTTTTCTGTAAAAGTGACAAAGTGATTCTAAAATTTCCGCCCAGGTGTGGTGGCTCACAGCTATAATCCCAGCACGTTTGGAGGCGAAGGTTGGGGGATCGCTTGAGGCCAGGAGTTTCAGACCAGCCTGGGCAATACAGCAAGACTCTGCCTCTACACACACACACACACACACACACACACACACACACACACACACACTCGCAGGCATGCACGCACACACACATACACATACACAAAATCAGCCTGGTATGGTGGTGCATGCCTGCAGTCCTAGCTACTAAGGAATCTGAGGTGGGAAGATTGCTTGAGCCCAGGAGTTCAAAGCTACAGTAATGACCACACAACTGAGCTCCAGCCTGGGTGACAGAACAAGACCTATGGGTATATATATATATATATATATATATATATATATACACACACATATATATATATACAGTGTATATATAGTATATATAGCATATATATACACTATATATGCTATATATATACTATATATACACTGTATATATATAGTATAAAAACTATTCACATAGAATTTACATTGTATTAGCTATTTTATGTAATCTAGGAATGGTTTAAAGTATATGGAAGGATAAGCCTAAACTATATGCAAATAGAATGCCATTTTATATATGGAACTTCAGCATCTGAGGATTTTGGTATCTGTTGGGACCCTGGAACCAATCCCCTGGTAAATAATGAGGGATTAATGTCCATAAAATTCTTGAAAATCCAAACTAATCTATACAGATAGAAAGCAGATTAGTAGCGGTCTAGTGTTAGGCTGGGGAAAGGGGGGAATTACAAAGGGATGCAAAGAAACTTTTTAGACAAAGTAAGTGTTCATTTTCTTGCTTGTGGTAATGGTTTCAATGGTTACTTATTTCAAATACATCAAATTACACTTTAAAGATGTGTAGTTTGTTGTTGCAATTTTCTTATTGAATCCGGTTTTTCGTTTGTTTGCTTTAGAGATGGTGTCTCACTCTGTAGCTCAGGCTGAAGTGTAGTAGCAGGATCACAGTTCACTGTAGACTTGAACTCCTGAGTTTAAGCAATCCTCCTGCTTCAGCCTCCCAAGTAGCTAGGACTACAAGTGTGGGCCACAACACCTGGCTAATTTATTTTTTGTAGAGGCAGGTTTTCACTATGTTGCCCAGGCTGGTCTCCAACTCCTGGCCTCAAGAGATTCTCCCACCTTAGCCTCCCAAAACACCAGGATTATAGACGTCAGCCAACCATGCCTCGCCTAAATCTGGTTTCTAAAAAGATATATGAATTGGTCAGAATGAAATACTGTAATTCACTTCCCATTGCTAAATTGGCCAAAACAGAATCACAGATTTTTAAGAACTGCAACCTATTTGTAAGAAATGGAGTTAAATTTCAAAACTGATTCACAGTTTTGTGTGTATGAATCATACTTTAAGTTTCTGAGTCCTTGAAATACAAATCCTGGGATATAAATTATGAATTATAAAGCATATGTACCGTAAGTATAGTCAGGCTCAAGAGGAACTTAGAGAAAGAGAACTAGGCTCCCTAAGAGCCCACAGTGTTCCTGAGCTTTTAGAAAAGAACATGTGAAGGTGAGTAGAGAAGCATGCACCTATAATCCCAGCTCCCTGGGAGACTGAGGCAAGAGAATTCCTTGACTTCAGGAGTTTAAGACCAGCCTGGGCAAAACAGTAAGACCCTCATCTAGGAAAAACAAAAAAACAAAAAACTGTGAATTCTATCAATGTCCTAAAATATCTCCTGTAGGGCTAAGCTCTGAGCAATGTTTTAACTGACCTGCTTCTGTGAAAGTGAATTCTCTTTCCTAGAATTACTAATATTAAAGTAGAGAGTCACCTGAAAAAATCCTGGAGTAAATAAAGCTATGTCCCAGATGAATACAACTTGTGGTTCTTAAGATTGTGTGATTTCTTAACTATCAGTAGTCTCACTGGCTTGATCAAACATAAGTAATAGGCATAGAAAGACATGCTTTTATAGAAAAAAAGTCCATATTTTAAATTACTGCTAAAAATACATGAATTTTAGAGAGCTAACAGACTTTAACCTTTTTTAAATACAGAACTATTCAAATGGCTCACGCACATAGAGCTTCCTCATGTTATCTACGGTTAATAAAACTTATACAACTCGATGAAAATATTCTGTAAATTATGACATCCAAAGCGTATCAAGCATAACAATGTCATTATTTTATAGTCATGGTGCTAATATAAAACTCATAGGTAAACTACAGGATTGGGATACAAATTAACAAACATCATACTGAATACTTTTTATAATAACTATTTGCATTCTTTATTTGTGAGAAGTCAAATTATATAGTGATTAAGAGCACAGATTTGAGAGGAACTGTCTAGATTCAAATCCCGCATCAGCCACTTGCTTTCTGTATAATGTTGGACAAGTTCCTCTACATCTTTATGCCTCTAATTCCTCATCTATAAAATGAGAAAAACAATAGTATTTACCTGATAGTGTAGTTATAAAGATTAAATAAGTTAACAGGCATAAAGCACTTAGAACTGTGCCAGGTTCACAGCAAACACTCAACAAGTTTTCTCATTATCATCATTATCATCATGCTCATGACTGTCACAGTTACCAGAGTTAAGATTAATATGTAGAATAATTAACACCATCAGTGACAATCTAAAAAATACCAATACATCTACTGAGAATTCATGCAAAAAAGAGGACTTGAATAGACATGTCTCCAAAGAAGATATACAAATGGCCAATAAGCAATAAAAAGATGCTCAATATCATTAATCATTATGTAAATACAAATAAAAACCACAATGGGATATCACTTCACACCTACTAGGATGGTTAAACCAAAAATGAATAATAAATGTTGGCAAGGAAGTGGAGTAACTGGAACCCTTGTGCATTGCTGGTAAGGATGTAAAAGGGTACATACAGCTGCTGTACCAAAACAGTCTGGCAGTTTCTCAAAAGGCTAAACATAGAACAACCATACACCCAGCATTTCCACTCCTAGGTATATAAGAATGGAAAGCAGAGACTCAAACAGATATTTGTATACCAAAGCTCATAGCAGCATTATTCAAAACAGACAAAATGTGGAAACAACCCAAATGTCCATCAACAAATGAATGGATAAAAAATATAGTTTATGCATACAATGGAATATTTATTTAGCCATAAAAAATGAAATTTTTATACATGTTACAAGAATGGACCTTGAAGCCATTATGCTTAGTGAATAAGTCAGACACAGGAGGACAAATGTATGATTTCACCTATATGAGGTACCTAGAATAGGCAAATTCAGGGAGACAGAAAGAATAGAGGTTACCAGCTGCTAAGAGGAGGGGAAAGGGAGAGTCATTATTTAATGGGAAGTTTGAAGATGATGAAAACATTTGGGGTATAGGTAGTTGTGATGGTTACACAACATTATGAATGTATTTAATATCATTAAATTGTATACTTATTAAATATAGCAAACTTAAAATGAAAGTTTGCTATATTTACCATAATAAAAAAAACACAAAATAATTTATTGGTTACTCTATCTAGCATCCTCACTTTTATTCCTGCAGTTCACCAAAGAACTCAATATCTGTTACTATCCACACGGGTCTCAAAGAGGCAGAGAAGATAGGATAAGACATACTGTTAAATTCTTATCAGTAAGAATAACTTAGAAAAGCACTTAGAAAAAGCTTAGAAAAGCACTTAGAAAAGACAACTTAGAAAAGCACAAAAATGCTTGTAATACATTTTAACACAAATATGTTAAAACAGTAAATGTGAACTTCAATAATAGAGGGTAATATTTCAAAAGAAACTGCTGGATTGGGAGTCAAATAGTAATCATCTCACATCACCAAGAATCGTTAGGAGTCACTAACTTTTTCACAATTATTTCCCTGATAAAATGGAGAAATGACTTATCATGTTTAATAAGTTTGTTGACAGAAAAAAATGCAAGGTTTTTCAAGATTGTAGGGAAAAAGCAACTCTGTAAAAACATATAATTTCATACAATATGCTCACAGGTAAACAGAATAATATTACTGGATATATATGAGGAAATTTATTATGCTAGTTAAGCTACAGGAAAAGAAAGATGATCAGCTAATAGATATTACAAAGTCAAGCCTCTCTCAAGGTGACACTCTGGCATGACAATCTCAGTATAGACCAAAACTACAACCTAAAATGCAAATAACTGAAAATGTTCTCTTAAGCTTATTTTGGTTGAACTTGCAAAAGAATGACTGAAGACTTTCTGACCTGAACAAAACAGGAAGAAATCGACTGTATCTGGGGTATCTTTCTATTTCAATAGAAATCACCATATGATACCATTTTTTCTTAATCATGTTATCAAGCTAGATTCAAAAACAGGAATATAAATTTTATTTTCTATAAAAAGGAAAACTATGAAGTCTTTATAAAACTAGACAACATTAAAAGCAAAGTCATTGTTTTAGACATTACAACATATCTTTCGTTACTTGGTAGCTACTGTACTGACCATCTTATTCAAGGTCCATACATTGATACAGAGTAATCAGCAACCACTTGGACAAAAAGCAGCCATTTCAAAATAGGAACATGCAACAGAAAGGCCTTGGGTTTCCTCACTCAAGGGCAGTCTTGAAATTTACAAATACACATAAAGTTGTACACAGTCAAGCCTAAGGGAACCATGGAGGGAAATCTAGGAATTGTGGATATGCTATACTTCAGCACAAACTGGAACATGGAAATATAGATTATAGCCAGGCAAAGAGATTTTTTATGCTGTCAGTCACTACCCTGGAGATAGTGTACATGCTATCCTTTTTGGAAAATTATTACATAAAATATGACATTAAAAAATTTTCATTACAAGAACTGAAAAACAAAACAAGAATAATCTTCACCTTGTCAGTGTATCCCTCAGAGCAACAGAGTTATAGATTAACTCCTAACAATAATATTGTCATCTACAGCGATTTCATGTTTCCATGAACTAAATTAGTAAAATGCTTTAAAACTACAATTGATTTTTACTGAGTTCAAAAAGAAAACGTGGCCGGGTACAGCAGCTCATGCCTATAATCACAGCACTTTGGAAGGCTGGGGCAAGAGGATTGCTTGAGCTTAGGAGTTCGAAACCAGCCTGGGCAACACAGTGAGACCTCGTCTCTACAAAAAGTAAACAAAAAACTAGCTGGGTGCAGTGGTGCACACCTGAAGTAGCACCTACTTGGTGGGAGGATCCCTTGAGCCTGGGAGGTCCAGGCTACAGTGAGCCAAGATAGAGCCACAGCACTCCAGCCTGAGTGACAGAACAAGACTCCGTCTCAAAAAAAAAAAGAACCCCAAAAAACAAAAGAGAATGTGTCTAGTAATTTCATACACTTCAAAAACTGACAAAAATACTGCCATACTTTCCCACTGTATCATATCCTTCATATGTCTTCATTATTTAGTACTTATTTATGGAGCAAGATATTTGCATATTCTATCCTGCCCGAATTAAACAAATTTTCCTACAAACCTCCAGAGTATTAACTGGATAAGGGATTATTTTTACATTTCACTTTCAAACTACTCTAAGTCATTGTTAAAAGTTAAAAACAGTTTGTTCTTTTTCTAAGTTTGCTCCTTTCTGGCCTAGCAAGACAAGCTTATGCTTATGTATTACATGCTAAACAGCTAAATGGTAAAAGAAAATTTGGTTAACTTTGTTAACGGTCTATATAAAATATGATTTTTTCCATAGTCTTATTCCTATTCCTGCCATTATTTTTTCTGAAGAAAAGATTTTAAATTACTTTAATCATTAATATTAGTTCTTGTTGCCATTACTTGGATTTGGCTTTGTTTAACATTATGAAAAACTTTCCTCAGAACATACCTAAATTAATCCCATGCTATAAAACTGGGTCATTAACACAGTATTATATAAGACATACAACTCAATCACTCATCCAGGTAAAACTAAATGAAACTATATTCAAATCATGTTCAAAATAACTTTCATGAATGTCAACTCCTTCTAGCTGAGATAAAAGTTACCAACTGTGTGCTTCTTGGAATACCTAAAACATATGTCTGCATCAAGTTATTTCAGTTGGAGGGTCTGACATAATACAAATAAGGCCATGGTCATGGATTTGACCTTTAGCAGACCAATTGCTTTGAGTCTATACTCCCGCCCTTCCCTCATTCACTTGGAAATATGCCATTAATCAAAAGGAGTACCATTTAAACAACAACTAAGTTTTTGAAGGACAGTCTTAAAGGCATAAGGACTCAAGGCATTTAATATGTGCTAAGTAACGTTTAAGGTATTATATAAAATTTATGTAAAAAGATTTTAATACATTGAAAGTAGCAACACAGCAGTAGAACTTAAAATTATGAGCCATATTTCACATACTAGAGGCAGGAATTACTTTCCAGGAAGGTTTCACCAATTTGGCACTAAATCTCAGGCCTTTAAAAACATTTCATACTCTTCTAGGAATTCAGCATAAGAAAACATTCAGAAGTTTGGATCAAAGATTTGTGCACAAAGACAAATCAGTAAAGTGTTAAACTTTTTGAAAAATGTTAACATCTAAAATAGAATAATGGTTAAATAATGTTAGTCATTAAAAATTGTATTTTCATATTATAAAGTCTCAACAATAAAGCTGTGTGATACTGGCACATGAATATAAACAGACCAATAGAACAGAATAGAAAATCTTGAAATAACCCAAAATATAAATGGCAATCTTGTATAGAATAAGGAAGTCTTCTTAAATCAGTGCGAAAAAGCTGGTTTCTTCAACAAATGATGGTAGGACAACTGGAAAGCCATCTTTCAAATAATGAAATTGGATCCATATCTCATATTTAATACCAGACTGGATCAAAGATTTGAATGTAAAAAATAAAACCAACGAAGTACTAGATAAACCAAGAGAGAATTATTTCATAACCTCGGAATAGGAAAGCCCATTCTTTTTTTTGTCCCCCAAGGGTATTTAGGTACTTAGTGTATGTAGAGGGGGAAAAAAAAAGAATGGGCTTTCCTATTCTGAGGTTACAAAATAAAGGTCCAGAGAACTCCCAGGAAAGCCCATTCTAACATAAAATACATTCTGACATAAAACCAAAAAGCCATAAAAGAAAAATCTGATACATTCAATTGTGTAAGAATCATTTCTTCATAAGGGTGGGGGGAATACCATAAGAAAAATG
The DNA here is from genome assembly GCF_028858775.2 of Pan troglodytes. Lineage (NCBI taxonomy): Eukaryota > Metazoa > Chordata > Mammalia > Primates > Hominidae > Pan > Pan troglodytes. The sequence goes on from NC_072398.2 coordinate 70,984,240, forward strand.
AAAATACTGGCAACTGTTGCAGATAAAGGGTTCTTTACTTAAATACTAAGAGTTCCTTAGTATGCTTTGCTTAATATACTAATAGTTCCTACAAATCACTAAGAAAAAGATCCAAGAACCCAATAAAAATGGGCAAAAGGTATGTACAGTTCACAGAAAAGGTTATATTTAAATGACTCCTAAAAATGAAAAGATGTTCAATCACACTTAATGTAAAAGATATTTAAAAAATTAAATTAAGACACCATTTTTACCTTTCAGATTGTCTGATTCAAAATTTCGTGATAATTCATTATGTGTGGGGAGACAGGCACTCTCATATATTGCGGGCAAAGTACAGACAGGTAGGGCAATTTGGCAATATCTTTCAAAATTACAAATACACGTACCTTTGACCTAGCAATTCTACGTATTTTTCTTACAGATATGCTCATACACAAGCAAAATGGCTTATACTCAAGATCATTCACTGCAAAATCACTTGAACTAGCAAAACTTGGGGAATAATTAAATGAGTTATGATTAATTCAGGCATTATGCAGCCATAAAAAGAATGAGGTACCTCTTTACAAAATGAAAGGAAAATATATCTGAGATACATTAATAAGTGAGGGGCAGGGGGGAAGAAAGAAGAAGCAATCTCAAAGTGCAGATAAAAATCAGTTCTAATGGGTTATCATACGTGTAAAAATAGAGAAAAATGCATATATACAGTAAAAACCTATGATATCATTTCAGATATAAAGCAATTTACCGGCTCCAGACCCCCAGAACTCATGGCCAACTTCATTTGCAGGTTTGTTCTGGTCATTTCACTAACCTCACAGAAATATAACCCTGAATTTTTTGTAAACTAGATTTCTTGGATCCCACTTATGGCAGGATTTTTACATATCTATCTATCTCTACATTTGCTTCTATGCACGTGGAATAGGTATGGAAAGATACATAACAATTTCAAGTATTTATTGATTGGGAAGAGGGACCATGCCTGCCAGATGGCAAGTTGTAGAGGCAGGGAGGAAGAGTAAGAGAGAGCTCATGGAATATCTTTTTATACTCTGAATTTTGGAACAAAGGAATATATTACCTATTTTTTAAAATAAATAACATATTTGAAAAAAATGTGTTAATGTTTTCAATAACATGAGAAAATACACTTAAGAGAAAAAAAGTAGAATGTAAAATATATGCAGTTTGATACCAAATATGTATTAATACAAAAAAATCTGTACACAAAAAAGACTGGAATAAAACACAATAAAATATTAAAAGAATAATTATCTCAGCCAGGTGTGGTAGCACACTCCTGTAGTCCCAGTTATTCGGGAGGCTGAGGTGGAAGGATCCGCTGAACCCAGGCAATGGATAATATGTAAGCTATGATTGCGCCACTGCACTCCAACCTGGGCATGAGCTATGATTGCGCCACTGCACTCCAACCTTGGCAACAGAATGAGACCCCGTCTCTAAAATATAATATTTTTTAAAAAATGATAGTTATCTCTAAGAGGTAGAATTACAAATGATTTTAATTTTGGCTTTTCCTAAAATTCTAATTCTTTATGTTAAGCACAAATTATATTCATAATCAGAAAAAGGGTATTAATTTTTAATGACAGGAATCAGAGGTTAGAAATTCAAGTGGAAGGTACAAAGTTATTAGGTATTATTCAGGGTTCTAAGCATCATATATGAAATTCAAATTTCCTTCAGACATCACTTCCAATCACAGCACCAAAAAAAGTATGCATAATAAGCTTAGGAAAAATATGAAAAAAAAATCTCATCTGTCCTCTGGTCTATCTCTTAAGGATTATTATGAAATTATTTTCATCCTCCTACTTTATGGATGTTTTGTCCATTTTTGTTTTCTGTTACCTAGGTAATGGTATTTCCAGCATTTCCCTTAAAAGACTGTGAAACTAACAATCTGGTATTTCTCACTGTCGAGTTTTCCTGACCTTCAGCTTTGAGAGGCCATCTCCCTAAGGGAAGGCAGCAAGATCTAGAAGCTAAATCAGGAGGCTAAGGAATCTGAGGTTAAGAGTTCCAATCCTGACAAACTGTGGAGTCTGTCTCCAATTTTGGGAATAAGCTAAACTTCCTGAGCCAGTTTCTTCAATGAGAAAACCTAAAGGATTGCTTTGAAAAATATCAAAAACTATTGACCTTAAGGTTTCATTTTAACTTTTCAGACTATTCTTCTGAATTTTGTTATCTTATCTATGTTGAATGTTTTCCCCTCACTAAATTTTCACTCTCTCAATCAATATCTATAAGTATTACCAATCCCTTAGACTCAGGGATGGAGGTAAGGGGTACTTTTAGAAAGTCTGCTACAAGTGACACAATGTGAATGGAACTCGAGCAATGTTGAAGATAATTTATGGAGGGGTAAAAATACAATCAGGATCTAAATTGAAACCTTATGAGCAAAGCCAACAAAGACAATTAATTGATGTTACTAACACCTGGTAAGGGAAGGTAACATTCAGACAGCTCATATCTGAACCCAGCTGTAGAGATTAGGAAAGTGATAACTTCTGTATCATAGTCTAGCAAATGAAATGTTTTTATGCCTTTAAGGGTTCAATTTTTATTTCTTTTGTTTACTGTATACTCACTAACACCACTGCACTGGGCCTCAAGACTTCTCTTTTCCCTTCTACTTGTGAACCACATTACTTCTTGATGGGCTGCCCTCTCACTATAAAATAAACTACATGAAATTTGCAAAAGGGTTTTCTACATGCTAGCCTTAAGAAGTACTTGACAGCCTTTGGGAAGAAAGGTGTTTTTACAAACATCAGACAGCAATTATCCCTCTGCCAAGACAGGGTGAAGTAATTTTAGCAGTGCCCTTAGCACACTTCAAACTCCTCCTCCTGGTTAACAAGACCAAACAACTCTCTAGTTAGTTAAAAGTTTTTCCAATAGGGAGGGACAAGGGAGCAAACAGCTGAAGTTTTTCTGAATTAACTGTCATTAGTTGAATGCTTTTTTGTGGTTCACCTACTTAAAAGGTGATCAAATCACTTTGTGCTACTGAAGAAAGCAACTGGAAAGAACAATTACATAAACCCTCTATTTCAACTTACCTCATCCTTCCTTCTAATGAAACAAAGGATCCAAAACCACTACCTTGCCACCATTTCCTTAATAATCTTGGTAAAGCCTACTATGTCATGTGAATCTCTTTTCTTTTTCTTAGCAAACCACAGAAATTTCACTCACTATAGTAGGACACACAACTGTACAACTTTTTTTTATTTTTATTTTTTTGAGACTGAGTCTCGCTCTGTTGCCCAGGCTGGAGTGCAGTGGCACGATCTCAGCTAGCTGCAACCTCTGCCTCCTGGGCTCAAGCGATTCTCGTGCCTCAGCATCCCGAGTAGCTGGGATTACAGATGTGCCACCATGCCCTGCTAATTTTTTTTTTTTTTTTTTTTGTATTTATAGAGAGACAAGGTTTCACCATGTTGGCCAGGCTGGTCTCAAACTCCTTACCTCAGGTGATCCGCCCACCTTGGCCTCCTAAAGTGCTGGAATTATGGGCATAAGCCACCGCGCCCGGCCCATTTTTAAAAATGTGTTCAGTAAATGTTATTATCTGAAAAAGATAAAGGATATCCACACAAACTATTCTTAAAGAGGGGTGTTCTAGAACTTTGTATTATTTATGTCCGAAGATTTGTACAGATCCTCAATTCCATATCTGCAATTCCTAAATCAAAAAAGCTCTGAAAAGCAAAAGACTGTATGCAACTTTTCTGGCAGTAAAGTCTGACCTGCACTGACATAAGGCTATTTATAGTCTTTATACCACTTGGTATGATTTTGTTTTTTTTTTTGAGATAGTCTCACTCTGTTACCCAGGCTGCAGTGCAACGGTGGAATCACAGCTCACTGCAATCTCCCCCTCCCTGGTTCAAGCGATTCTCCTGCCTCAGCCTCCCAAGTAGCTGGGATTACAGGTGCATGCCACCACGCCCGGCTAATTTCTTTGTACTTTAGTAGAAACGGGGTTTCACCATGTTGGCCAGGCTGGTCTTGAACTCCTGACCTCAAGTGATCCACCTGCCTCGGCCTCCCAAAGTGCTGGGATTACAGGCGTGAGCCACCACGCCCGGCCTATTCATTTGTTTAACTGCAGAAATATTAACATAACTGTCTAGTCCAAATGGTTTTGGAAAAGAGATTGTGGATGTATAATTCTATTCCTTAAAAATATTTTCACTGTTCGAAAATCAAATAGCAGTAAACCAACATGATAGAGGGTAGAACAATACTAAGATGTTATAAATGAAACTGTCTATCACCTACATTAATAGAGCACACAATTTAAATAAGACATACAAATTTTCTCTCAAAAGAAGAAAAAAGGGGGCTATTTAAAGTCACTTAAACAGTACATGCCTAGGCATTCTTAGAAGTTCTCTCTGATTTCAATGAAAAACTGTCTATTCTTAATGTGTTTTAATGTATTTGGAAATCATTGGAAACTAATACATCAACAAGCCTATGCCACATCCTAAGTATTGAACTCAAGCTTAAGATTCCAAAAATTTCTAAAATATGACTACTCAGGTGTAAAGATTCAATTAACAGTACCTGAGGAAATTAAGACATTTAAGGAACATGAACATGTTTGGGGATGTATTTTATACACACTCACTGATTTTCTTCTAGCCATACTAGTTGCAACATTTTAAATAAATTTAGAGACATAACCTCTAGAAACGTAACTTTTAAAAATCTCATCCTGTGTCTTAATTGGTGAGGCGTAAGCAGTATCATATAATACAACCAGATAAGACTTCTGTCTCATCAGCTCATATTCACTTCTTGAATATGAACTTTTATTAATTCTTACCGAATTCCCACTGCCACATTTCTGGAATTATAAGGTACTTAATGAAGTATGATTAATTCCCTTTTTCTTCTGTTTGCTTAAATAGTACTAGCCCTTTGAAATTTTCCAGCAGGTCCCTATGTTGTTATCAATAAACAATGAGCTGTATACAAGCTTAATGGTAATAATGTTGATGCTATTCATTCTCTTAACAGAATATTTTACCTAATTCCTTCTGATAATATTAAAATTTAAAAGTACAAGATTTCTTGTTGATCCCTTTCTTGTGCTGATTATATTTCCCTTCTAACTCTCCAAGAGCATATCTGAGCACATACTTGCAGACCTGTCATACTGATGAGTGCAGAGCTCCACCGCAGGCAGTCCTAGAGATTGGGATCTTAAATTTCTCCCAGAGTGTCCTACACTCCCCATCCATTCATGGTAAAGTATTTAATTTTAATGTTCTCATTGTTTACCAGAAAGCACAGACAGTGAGGCTGGCTTTGCCACTCCCGTTTCCTTTCGCTATGCTGCTGAGCTTTTTCAGCCAATTGACTTTGCTTTGAGGCTATAAATATCTGAAAAATGTTCTGCATTTGATGCTCTTGGATTCTGTATCCATATTTAGCTGTTTGTGGCATGCCTTTGTTTAAGCTACTCTACCACCCATACAGTCAGTCATGTTGAGATCTGGATGGTCAAAGGACAAACGGATCAACATACAACAGACACTGACTTACTATGAGCAAGGTACCAATCTGGCAGACAAGTTGACAATGAAGGGGGTGGCAAGATAAGAATACAAAGATAAACAAGGCTCCCTGATATCAAAAATTTTATAGTCTTGACAAGGCATGGGCACAACTTATAATACTGGAATAAAACAAATGAAACATTTTACAACTACAAGAAAATGAAGATTAGGACAGACAGCACAAATATTTTTCTCTCAGCCACATCTCAAAAATGTGCATTAGTTTGTGTTCTAAATATAGAGCCACCTATTATAAAGCTCTGAACATATTCCAGAAAAGTTTTCCAAATCATGGCAATACACAAAACCCTGAGTATACGTATTATGACAATATATACATATGTACACAATATATATGTATTATCAACCAAGGAGCCAAACCTGTCAACAACAAACTCAAAACAGTGCCTAGTCTTCAAATTTTGTGAGGCAAACTAATAAAATATTGTTTCTAGAAGTTCCTGTTAAGATATTCTTTGGGGGGTTACTTCTGTTGTTGTTTGTTCCCATCATGATTTCAAACAGAAGTATATTGCAGGAGATGCAAATTGCACTTAATAAAGCTCCTTATTATTATCCTACCTTTAGAACCCACATGGCTATGCAGGTTAGGTCTCAAAACTAGATGAACTAGACCTAAGCAACATCGCCATACTCACCTTCCTATCTTGTGAAAACATTCCAAATAAATAAACATCTGCCTTCAATATATCTTCTTTGAAAACTCAGTTCACTGACCTTTTGATAAAACTGCTCCCCAGAATTCCCTGACAATCATGATTTAAATGCATTAAGTTAAGGGCTCGGTTAATGCCTGGCCCCAAGAGCCAGGATAAAGATTATAGGCCAACCTGCAGGTAAAACAATGGGCCAAGCCACAGAATCAGACAACTTTAAAGCTAAAAGGGACCACAGATACCAATTACTCCAGATTCCACTTTTATGCTGAAACCTAGAGGCCATGAGTTAAAACTACTTGCCCAGAGTTAGACAACCAACTTGTGGCAAAGCCAGAATGAAACCAATACTCTAAGCTTCTAGTTGTATCCTCTAGACTAGGTTCCCAATTTGTAGATTTCCCTGAAACATGTTAGACTACACTCATCAAAGTCTCTTTAAATTGTGAGAAGAACCTAGGTGATCCAAGACAACGAAGGTTTTGAACACACAGACAAGAAACAAGAAAAACAAAAATTCTGTATTCTCCAAATTGTTTTTCTACATTCTATTACTTTTACTTCAAAGTTTTTACTTCAAACTTTTCAAACATACACCCTGTTCATACAATAGGCAACTTAAAACTAGCTAAGGACATAGCCAAGAGTCATTCCAATAGTTCTGAAATATTTACATAAACTAAAGACAACAAAATAGTATCCAGGATGAGCTGCCTCAGAGGAAGGAAAGTAGCAATACTAAACAATAAATAAAAACAACTTCTGGTTAATTGATAGAGAAAACAAAAAAAGTTACAATGCAGTGGTAAGTCTGCAACTGGTCACAAAAATGCAAGTCATGGTATGTATATGTGTGTGTCACACACATATACATACCATGAATTTCTGTGATGTCTGATATGAAGTCTTGACATTAATTGAACCACGCAGAAAGAAAACTTCTAAGTCGTGGTCACTCTTGAACAATAAACATATATCCTGTTCAGAAGGACGAAAGAAAAAAAATAATGTAAACTTGCTCTCACTCTCTCTCTCTCTCTCACACACACACACACACACACACACAAAATATACAATATATATTTCACAAATCAACCCCTAGGAATGGACTACAAAACAACATACATTTGTAGACTTTTATGTCCTTACAAATGAAGAACGATAGTTAACACTAGGTCCAGAGAACCCAGATTGTTTTGGATACTGAAATACCAAATTATCATATACATGTATTCTTAGAATAGCATGGCCCTATTTCTAACATCACACAAATAAACAGTATGCCAAAGAAGTGTGTAAGGAGAGGAAGATGATAGAATGGGAAAACGTTGTAACTACAATATACTCTAATTCATATGCACTTTCAGATTCTCACCAACCTTTGTTCTAAATGACCAGCTAAGTGGGATTAGCAGGCAGACGGAAAATCAGGCACCAAAGTTTTTAATCTAATTTGCTGAGAACAACCTGGGTGACCTTGCATCGTCTCCCACTCCTTTGCTTTAAATCTTCCGGTACGTAGAGTAACATCAAGAAACAGCCAGCAAAATACAAAGTGGTACACAAATCCTTAAGAACTGGTTATAAGAAGAATTCCTGGATTTTTATGATTAAAAGGGTCACTAGTGATGATTTAATCCAATCCACTCACTTTACAGATGAGGAATCACAAGCCAAAAATGTGACTCGATCTGCCCCAAATCCCATAGCCATTTAGTGGTAGAACTGAGACAAGAACTGAGATCTCTGGACTCCTAGTTCTATGATCTTTGCGATGGACATGAAGTCTTCAAATCAACTGAACTATACAGAAAAAAACCTTCTAAATCTTGGTCACTCTTGAATAGTAAGCATATACCCTGTTCAGAAAGATGAAAGAAAAAAACATAAGGTACTTGATCACTACAGGCTTAGATGCACAAGACTGCAGGATAACATCTTAACATTGTGTTTGATCCCAGGTGCTTCAAATTTGCCATCTTATACTCAGCCACGTTACTAATGTCTTCTGTAGTCACGTGAGCTAGGCGATAAACATCTTGCCGTTTCAATATTTTGGAAAGCCACAGCTCAGTCCTGAATGCCAGGCTATAAATCCTTAAGCTATGAGTTTTCAAAACCAGCATGGTTTTAGTGCTGCCACAAGGCTCACCCTAATAGAATCTCATCATTCAGTTTTAATTAAAGAGGTGGTTACCAGGAATGCAGAAAGGGAAAGTTTTAGTGTGTTCATCACTTTTAACCTGCTGAGTGGCAACCCAGTCACTTTACAATGAGATTCAGAAACAATAGTGTAATCTGAAACAATCCACACCCGTTGGAATAAGTGGTTGCTTTTAGAGAGAGTGAGGTTCAGGCAGAGGTTATAGATTAGTCTTGCTCCCACCAAATACATAGTTTGTATTTGTTTCATTCATTAGCTTATCCTCTGCTTTTTCATAATATCTTGGTTTCCAGTCTTGCCTCATTCAACAATAAAAAGAGACGAAAATCCATTCACTTGGTTTCATGGAGTTTTCCATCATACCTTCTTGAAGACTGATTGCCTGGCTGTTCCCTTGAAGTAATCGCCTAAGAATTACGTCTTGGATAGCCCAACTCCCGCATTAAACTTACTGCAGGTGTCTGAAGAGGTCCAAAGACCATACTGAGTCACATCCCTGCCCAAGTGATAGTCTGAAGAAACTTGTCAGAAATGCACCCCCAGAACAAAAAGGGATGTGGGAAACTGACCTAGCACGGATGAGGACTGGGAATGAGCCTGTGACTTAGGGAATGAATTTCAGCCCAAGCAAAAATAGGAAACACCAGCCTCTAAGACGGCCTGTGGTCCTTACCGTACACCCGGACCCAGCTCTGTTGCTGGCACACGGACTCCAGAAGGATCCGATCCAACATGCCACCGGCCACGGCTCCACTGACTGGGACAACCGCGTCCAGGTCCTCCGGGGGCAGCGGCGAGTCGGACTCCAGCGCCGGGAACATCTCCGGCCAGGACAGCGCCTCTGCGGCTCCTCCGGACGACGGAGAGAGCTCCATGGTGCCCAGAGGCGGGAGGGGGACGAGGCGGCGGCTTCGGGGCGGGCTGGCGCGCGGCTCCGCGCCCTGCCTGCGGGAAGGGGAGGAGGAGAGCGCGCAGCGAGGGCAGGGACCCGAGCGGCAGCCGGCGCGGACACCTCTCACTTCCTTCCCCGTCGCCCACTGCCCGAGGCTCGGGCGATGCAGCCCACCTGCAGTCGGCGGGCGGGACCCAGGCCGGGAGGAGGATCCAGCGTGGCCCCGACCAAGGGTGGGTCCGGGCTCAGGTGTGTGTGGGTCCCTCCCGGGAGAGGACGCAGAAGAACCCGGGAGGGGAGGCTCGCCCTCCCACCTCCTCGGAGCCGCCTTCTTCAGCCCCGCCGGCGTCTCTCGCGGTCAGACCAGGCTCTGGCTGGGGATGGAGCGGGGCCGGGCAGGGCTGGGCTTGGGGGCGTCGCCGCCAGGGGCCGCCCCCTCTGACCGGCTCCCGCCGCCGCCGCCTCAGAAGCTCCGAGTGCCCGTTCCCTCAGCCTGAGGAGGGGTAGGGGGCGGTGGCGCCGGGTTCTAGCCCGCCTGTCCTCGGCCCCCACTTCTGGAATGAGCCTGCCCGCCCCCCTGACTCTCAGGCCACAGCTCCGGCCACAGCTCTGGCTCCTGCTCCGCAGCGGATCCCACAAGCCCGGCAGCCACGGCGGTGGCGGCGGCGGCGGCGGCGGCGGCGGCGGCGGCGGCAGGCGGCATCCCAGGGTGATAGGCTGAAGCAATCGAGGGCCGAGAGCCCGGCCGCGTGTGCACTCGAGTAACGAAGCGGGGGAGGGACTGCGCCGAAGGCAGGAAAAGTCGGACACCGAATTATTCATCCGGCCTGTCCCGCCTACTTTCCAAGTACCCTCCCCGGGATAGCCGGGTATTGAGCGGTCCGGGTGTCTGCTGCTCAAAGTAAAGACCGTTTGAGAAGGCGGGGAGGTAAAAGGGTGCGGGAAATTTAAACAGAAAAGAAAGGAGCTTCCCTTCCTTCTCACACCTTTCCTATTTATTTGTTTCTTTCTTTCTTTATGGGCCAACGTTTCTTTCTTATTGGACAAAGAGATCGAAGAAGCTGCTTTATCTTACAGTCACCCAAGGGGGAGCGCCTTCTTCCTTCCCAGAGTGGAGTGGCAGTGGGTCCGGGATTCTGGGATATGCACAGGGTCTGCGCCCTGCGCCCTGTCCGCGCTGAAACTGAACTTGTCAATGGTTTGCAACAGCATGGTGAAGAAGTGTGGTGTGGATGGATGGACGGGCCTCTCAGGCACATGAAATACTCAAAAGCCCAGTATTAACCAAACATGTTTCTCTGTTTTGTCTTTGATCTTTGTGCAGTGTGTTGGCTTTTTTCCTTTAATGATGTCACTTGTATTTTATTTTTGGTTTATTTGTAGACTGTCTCCCTCCTTGGCCATGGCTTTACTTTTATGTCCACCCAAGGAGAGTTTCACCAGTTTAGGTTTAAGAAATTACTGACAAGTTAACAATAATAATTTCAAAATTGAACAATAATAACTTAAACCGTGCCTTGGACATAGTAGATCTCCAACAGTGTTTCTTGAATGTGGCTACCTAATGTGGAACAAGATTTTTCATAATTACATGTTGCTATTTTTAATACCTTTTGGGAGGTTCTTTAGTCCCCCCCGCCCTTTCTCCCTACGTTGCACAAAGAGACCGGTCTACAAGGGGTCCTGTTAGTTTTCTGGTTTTGTGGGGTCCTGGAATATTGTTTGGGCTTATTGAGAGTTAACAAGGATGTATTTTGTGAGTTTCTCCAAAGTCTTATTCAGAGTAATAGTATTTCAAAGCAAGAAGTGTTTTAGAGAGAACATCATTCTGCCTCTTGTTTAACAGGTGAGGAAACTGAGGAAAAACCAGCTTACCTGGCTAATCAACCACAAGTACAGATAGTTCCACAATGACTCAATGGATATTACTTCAACTTTGTTCCCTCAAGAAACTTTTCTGATTAAGCTTGTTGATTTGTGGCTTGATGGTTTACAGGAATGGTCATTTTTAATATCTAGGACCCTGCTTGCTTGCTTGCTTGCTTACTAGACTGGCTGCATAGTCAGTCTTCCACGTGTAAACAATAGTGTGTGCTTTAGTGGATAAGAGATGTTGAGTGCTGAGATTTCAGGGCTCAGCACTGAGTAGACCTAGAGCATTTTTATTTATACTAAATTAATGCCATGGTAACCTAAGTTAGACAGCAAGTGAATATGGCATCAAATGTACAAAGTTGAGTATCTCTTTACTAGTCAATGTATAAGGAATTTATTTACCCAAGCAATTATCTTAAAAACAGCATTACAAGTGGTATGCGAAACATTTCCAGAATTTATTTCCACATCTGCTCTTTCAGTGGCATCATCCATTCCTGAGCTCAAGAAAAGGCCTCTGCCAACCGCCAATAATCCTGCTTTTTTAGTAATCCTACTATTTTTTTTTTTAACTTTTAAGTTCTGGGATACATGTGCAGAACATGCAGGTTTGTTACATAGGTATACATGTGCCATGGTGGTTTACTGCACCTATCAACCCGTCATCTAGGTTTTAAGCCCTGCATTCATTAGATATTTGTCCTAATGCTCTCCCTCCCCTTTCCCCCCCCCCCCGACAGGCCCCAGTATGTGATATTACCGTCCCTGTGTCCATGTGTTCTCATCGTTCAACTCCCACTTATGAGTGAGAACATGCAGAGTTTGGTTTTCTGTTGTGTTACTTTGCTTAGAATGATGGCTTCCAGCTTCATCCATGTCCCTGCAAATGACATGAACTCATTCTTTTTTATGGCTGCATAGTATTCCATGGTGTATATGTGCCACATTGTCTTTATCCAGTCTATCATCGATGGCATTTGGGTTGGTTCCAAGTCTTTGCTATTGTAAATAGCACTGCAATAAACATACATGTGCATGTGTCTTTATAGTAGAATGATTTATAATCCTTTGGGTATATACCCAGTAATGGGATTGCTGGGTCAAATGGTATTTTGGTTCTAGATCCTTGAGGAATCGCCACAGTGTCTTCCACAATGGTTGAACTAATTTACACTCCCACCAACGGTGTAAAAGCATTCCTATTTCTCCATAGCCTTGGCAGAATCTGTTGTTTCCTGACTTTTTAATAATCACCATTCTCACTGGTGTGAGGTGGTATCTCACTGTGGTTTTGATTTGCATTTCTCTAATGACCAATGATGATGAACTTTTTTTCATATGTTTATTGGCTGCATAAATGTCTTCTTTTGAGAAGTGTCTGTTCATATCCTTTGCCCACTTTTTGATGGGATTGTTTGTTTTTTTCTTGTAAATTTGTCTAAGTTCCTTGTAGATTCTGGACATTAGACCTTTGTCGGATGGGTAGATTGCAAAACTTTCTCCCATTCTGTAGGTTGCCTGTTCACTCTGATGATAGTTTCTTTTGCTGTGCAGAAGCTCTTTAGTTGGATTAGATCCCATTTGTCAATTTTGGCTTTTGTTGCAATTGCTTTTGGTGTTTTAGTCATGAAGTCTTTGCCCATGCTTATGTCCTGAATGGTATTGCCTAGATTTTCTTCTAGGGTTTTTATGGTTTGGGGTTTTACATTTAAGTCTTTAATCCATTTTCAATAATCCTACTTTTTAAATCCAAACATTCCAGATACTGGTCCCTGCTTCACCTCCCTATCCTGACCCCAGACTAGCAGCAGGTCATTATCTAATTGCCTAAGTAATAGTATGTCTGAAATTTATCTAGTGTTCATAACTTAAAAATAAAATACTTTCACAGGCCAGGCATGGTGGCTTACACCTATAATCACAGTGCTTTTAGAGGCTGAGGCAGGAGGACCACTTGAGCCCCAGGAGTTTGTGACCAGCCTGGACAACATAGTGAGACCCTCATCTCTACAAAAAAATAGAAAAAAATTAACTGGGCCTGGTTGCAAACACCTGTAGTCCCAGCTACTCAGGAGGCTGAGGCAGGAGAATCACTTGAGTCCAGGAGTTTGAGACTGCAGTGAACCATAATTGCACCACTACATTCCAGCCTGGGCAACAGCATGAGACCCTGTCTCAAAAAAAAAGAAAAGAAAGAAAGAAAATACTTTCACAACCTGAACAATAATTCTGTGAGATAAGTAGAACCAATATTTTAAAATCATCATTTAGAGAATTAAAAAAAAAAATTAAGCATAGAATTGTATTAAGCAACCTATCTAAACATGGCTACTTAGGAGATTGAGATTAAAACTCAAGTCTCCTAATTTTTAATTTCATTAATAGATCTGGATTCCTGAAGAGTGTTTTTCTTTCGTGTTCTGACATTTGTAGAACCAAAAATAATATTTCATGGTTTTTGCAAATTATTATCATTTAAGAAAAATATCCCAAAAAATATTGAAGAAAAAACAAAACAAAAAAGTTGGAAACCAATTTGCATTGCTGGGAGGGAGTTAATCCTACTTGAACTTACACCAGTGGTATCTCCCCAGAGCCAACCCAGATTTTAATGTGAAGATAAATCCTTGGCTGATGAAGTCTTAGTTAACACTGTAGTTTGCAAACAGTCCTTTATGTGTGAACTACAAGAAAGCTCTCACACCCCTGCCTGCCTTCTCCCCTCCTGTTTCCTCCAGGTTTCAAGCTCCCAAAGGTGATCTACATATTTACTATCATGGGAATTCATAACATCAAGAATCAGACCCAAGTCCCCGGAGAAGTGGGAACTAAAAATTGGGTAACTATCGAGGAGAAGAAATAATAGTTTTCCTATGTCTAAAAACAAATGCTGGCACAAATCTGAGGTTTCTAAAAGACAGAAAGAGGCCTTTGGTTCTGAATACATATTGCCAGTAATAAAGAGAAGTATACATTACCAATAGTCAATAATAAGGGGAGATGAGGGTTTGGAATCTTGGCTGTCACAAAACTGAGGTCCGGGTATGGGTCCAGTTTTCTTCTTCATTCACTTGTTAGCACGTGCACACACACACACACACACACACACACACACACACACACGAGGTTCCCTCTTCACAAATGCTGTTAACTATTTTCTTTCCTTTTAAGGCAGGGCCTTGCTCTGTCGCCCAGGCTGGAGTGCAGTGGCATGATCTTGGCTCACTGCAACCTCCACCTCCCAGGCTCAAGCAATTCTCCCACCTCAACCTCCCAAGTAGCTGGGACTACAGGTGTGCGCCACCATGCCTGGCTAATTTTGCATTTTTTGTAGAGACAGGGTTGCCCCATGTTGCCCAGGCTGGCCTCAAGCTCCTGGGCTCAAGTTATCCACCTGCGTCGACTTCCCAAAATGCTGGGATTACAGGAGTGAGCCACCGAGCCTGGCCAGCTATTTTCTTATAGCCAGTCCCTTCTAGACTATGTATGCCCCACCTCTAAGCAGCTAATCCCCAAAACAGTAATGCAATTTTTAAACTGGTTCGCCAGCTCCTCCCTTTCAATATCCTCTCTCCCTTTAGACACGTTTATGCAGCACTCTCCTGATTATACTCTATAACACTGACTATGCCCAGTCTATCATAAGGAAGAATTCAGACATTTCCCAAGATTCTGCCATCTGTCTTCCTCTCACCTCACTCCCTAAATCCCTGGTGATCTACCCACTTCTGTGATTTCAGCTGTCACTTGGATAATGTTGACTTTGAGAAACTCATCTCCAGCCTTATCCACAGTACTAGGGTCCTATCAGGAGTTTTTAAATGTTGAACACCTCCAACAAAATATGCTTCCTGGACTTCCAACTCAATGCATGGAAAGTGACATCTTCATGATCTCCTTACCCCTTGCCCAACCACCCTTGCCTTCTTGAATTGCCTTTTTATGTTAGTAAAACTAGTGGGTTCTGTCTCAAACTTGCTTATACATGGAGTTACTTTTGAGTCCTCTCCTCCATCCTAGCTTGCATAAATCCAACCCATGCTTTGCATTCGTATTGACACTGTCCTAGCTCAGACCTAGTTAGCTTTCACCAGGATTATTGCATTAGCTTGTTAGCCGTCCTCCTTCCCCTGCCACCTTTCCACCTCCAATACTTTCTACTTTCTGTTGTAGGTGAATTATTCTACAGCACGGTTCAGACCAAATCACATCCAAGCTCAAAAAAACAGCTCCTTGTTGCCTACTAAGTAAAATATAATCTTTACAGAGCTTAAAAGGGCCTTCCAAATGTAATCCCAAACCACTGTTGCTGCCTCACTCATTGCATGTGCTCTGCCAACCCAATAGACTCTCTGTTCTACAAATACATCCAGCACTTTCCTTGCCCCTTCCCTCGGCTTAATTGTTTCTTCCACCTGGAATGGGAATTTTCAAGGGTCCCCATCAAATACCACTGTCCTCCATCAAGTCATTCCCTATTCTCCAAGCTGGCAATTAGCCTCCTCTGAGTTCCTATAGCATTTGTTTCTGTCTGTCTTCTGGAACCAATCAGTACATATTATGGAATTGTCCTTTGTATAACTCTTTTTTTTTTTTTTTTTTTTGAGACGGAGTCTGGCTCTGTCGCCAGGCTGGAGTGCAGTGGCATGATCTTGGCTCACTGGAAGCTCCGCCTCCCAGGTCCACGCCATTCTCCTGCCTTAGCCTCCCGAGTAGCTGGGACTACAGGTGCCCGCCGCCACACCCGGCTAATTTTTTTTTTTTTTTTGTATTTTTAGTAGAGACGGGGTTTCATTGTGTTAGCCAGGATGGTCTCGATCTCCTGACCTCGTGATCCACCCTCCTTGGCTTCCCAAAGTGCTGGGATTACAGGCGTGAGCCACTGCGCCCAGCCTGTATAACTCTTACTATCTGCTATCAGGTTATAAGCACCTTGAGACAGAAACGTTGTTTCTCCCCGGCAATGTCTTTCATAAATTAACCCCTCAATGAAACCAGAAGCCAAGAAACAAGAAATTATACTAAGGGTTTCTTCATAGATGTTTGGGGCTGCAAAAGATACTAAAATATCCGTTTAATAAGTCCAATCATGCAACTCTCATTTTCTCTCCTGCCCCTGCCCATTTTAAAAATAAACATTCCTAGGCCCAGGAAAATGACATGACTGTGCTCACAAAACTAATGACAGAGGAAAGATTAGAATTCAGATCTCCTGAATCTCAATTCATTAGCCCTATCAAAAGATTCATTCCTTTCCATCCTTTTCTGTCCTTTAAATGGATATTTTTCTTGTTAATAAAGGTTTTCTCAGCAAAGTAATTTTATTCTTTTACATATTATTTAAGCTTAAAGCATTCGTGCCATATTCCTGGCCCCACATATAATTTTAGCAAAATTATACTTTTTTTTTTAACCAAAGGACCAAACAGAGACATCAGAGAAACATCTGGTCTGATTCATCAGGGTAGCAGCAACATTGCTATTTATACACGAGCACAGCCCTATCTTTGTAGCTCTCAGCTGTTCCTCATTGCTCAGTATGTTCCCCTTTTCAACCTTGTCTGTCCCTCATCATGATAGCATCCTGCATCCTGAGTCTTAAGCAGAATCTAATGCAATCATAGAAAATATATTTCCTACTCCCTAGAAGGGGGTCTGTCTTTAAAAGGAAATATTTCTCTACTCTCTCAATCTCTTCATTGAGGAGTATAGGACAGCAAGCCTCAAGTGGTTGGGTGGCTGCCATTCATTCCACAGCATTCTGGGTAGAAAGAAGTTGGATAGAAACCAAAGCTGTGGCATAAGTCAAGTTTGGAAGCAGGTCAGGTAGAAAGGAAGTGAGCATTCTAAATGGGGAAACTGAGGTTAATGAGGAGAATTTAAGGAGCACTGATTCTCCTCATAGCAGTTAGAAACTTCATGATCTTAGGGAGTCATCAGGACCAAAGAAAGGCTTAGGAATCTTCTTGGGTTTTGTGAGTACCCTTTTATATCTGGCCCGTGTCCTCTAAGAGAAGGCCACTGTTTGTACTAACCAATGACAATATTGTTTGGAAAAGCAGTGGAACAGCCCAGAGACAAACAGACGTCTACCAGTCACTTCTGGGAAAAACTCCTCCAAAATCATGACCTCACTTCAGCATTCAACTACAGGAATGCGAAAAAAGTAAAAATACTCAGATGTAATCACAATGGCCCCTGACATCAGGGCCTAATTAAAACCTTAGAGGTCCTAAGCACTGAAAATAATAAGGTGCCTCACCCCACCTAAAAATTATTTTTGCAAAGTGTTATGAAGACCAACAAAGTTCTGTTTTATTTTTTCAGTGATAACCACTACAGAATTTGTTTCAGAAATGGCAGATATCAAACTCTTAAAAGTTTTGTATGTGTCTTTGTGTATTCCTACTTTGCCAGTGCCCTAAACACCATATCTGTTGAGTAACCCAGCTCTTCTTGGAATATCCCGAGCCAACCATCTATTAACAGACACTATCTATGAAGAGAGTAATCTTTAGCAAATTAATTTCTGTGTTTTTCTATTAACTATAGAGACACCAAGTTAGGTAACCCTAGCCAAAGAAAATGATCACTTCCTTAGCTTTGTTGTTCTAATGAGTCCTCAAAAATGTGATTAAAAAATCAGAACCAAATGATTCTGAAGAAGAGATTTAAAAAAATTATTCCACTGTCCTCCTATTACTCTGAAAGAAATATTATCTTTTTTTTTTTTTTTTTTTTGAGACGGAGTCTTGCTCTGTCGCCCAGGCTGGAGTGCAGTGGCATGATCTCAGCTCACTAAAACCTCCACCTCCTGGGTTCACGCCATTCTCCAGCCTCAGCCTCCGGAGTAGCTGGGACTACAGTCACCCGCCACCACGCCTGACTAATTTTTTTTTTTTTTTTTGGTATTTTTAGTAGAGACGGGGTTTCACCGTGTTAGCCAGGATGGTCTCGATTTCCTGACCTCGTGATCCGCCCTCCTCGGCCTCCCAAAGTGCTGGGATTACAGGCGTGAGCCACCGTGCCTGGCCAAGAAATATTATCTTAATTGGTCAATATGTGGAGGCTACACAACCATTTTCATTTTTCTCTCATATCTTAAAGATGTCAAGACATTGGTTATAATAGCTAAAGCCTATTTAAGACTTGTGAATAAAGAAAAAAATATCCAAAATATATCTTTTGTAAGCTGTTATCTAAATATGGATGAAGAATCTCTTCCCAGTGTTGATCATGGTTAATCGTTACTATTGAGAAATAAGAAACCTGGAAGGGTTTTTTTTTTTTTTTTTTTTGGTCATTTTTCCATTAGTTTATAACAGGAAATTATTACCAGGATAACCAGGGAGGAGCTGGAAGGTTAGAAGCAAGTAGTCAGAAAGTGGGATATCAGAATCTAAGATTGCTAAGGTGTAATGTCTGAGTGATGACAAGGTACAAAATGTGGTCCTAAGTGGTGGATGACTAAAGTAGATTGAAGGAGAAGGTCAGAAGGGTTAAGAAGGTACAAAAATTAAAAAGCTAAGTTAGTGGACCAGTTGTTAACACCAACTCCTAGGATGGTACTAGGAGGTAGGATAAAGATAAAAACTATTGGGGAGTTAAGTCCCCAAATTTTTGGAGAATGAAGGGAACCAAGTGGCAAAAAGGAAGAGAGGGTAGAGGGGACCCTTAAGAAAAGAGTGAGCATTTACATGAGAGTTAAAGAGTGGTGGTCTGGAAGTAGCAAAGGACAGTCAGCCAAATGCTAACCCCTGCATCCCAACTCCCTCTACAGCACAACAGAACAAAGTATGTGGGAGAATGAACAGCCTCAACTAGAGGATGTTGCAAGGCAAATCCTAGCCTTGAAGTGGGTCTCTCAATTCAAGACAAATGAAGAGTACACATCCAAGAAAAAATATAAAGAATGTAGAATGTCTTATTTATAATGGGATAATGGTTCCAGATGGCTCAGTGCAAAGGATGATTAAGGGGTTTGTAGTGATAGCCACAAGAGGTGAGAAAGAGGGGTTTCATAGTGATAGGCAGATGTGAGAAAGTACTGAACCATTCATTAAGGGGGTGAAGGCAATAGAGAGCACAGGTGACTAGAAATATTGCCCATTCAATCAATGACTGGGTATTAGAGGAATGAGGGAGAGATGGGCTTCAAATATTATACTTTGGCTCACTGTGAAGCCTGTCACAAAGTTTTTGGAAAGGCCACAAGGACCTTGTTCTAATCCAAGCTGTCTCCCTGTGTCTGGAGCTGAAGCAATGAGCCTAGTGAGGACAGAGCTCTCTCAAGGTTTGTGGCTCAATAGAGGGGTTGTTTTTCCATTTCATGAGAACTCTACTCTGTAGATACCTTCATTTTATTCCAGTTGATCAGCCTTTCCTAGACTCTGTTAGTTCCATGCTCTGCCTGGGACTAATGATTGATCATCTAAAATACACTACTCCTGGGCCAGGAGTGGTGGCTCATGCCTGTAATCCCAGTACTTTGGGAAACTGAGGCTGGTGGATCATTTGAGTTCAGGAGTTTGAGACCAGCCTGGCCAACATGGCGAAACCCCATCTCTACTAAAAATACAAAAATTAGCCAGGCGCGGTGGCATATGCCTGTAATCCCAGCTATTTGGGAGGCTGAGGCATGAGAATCGCTGAGCCTGGGAGGTGGAGGTTGCAGTGAGCTAAGATTGTACCATTAATTCCAGCCTGGGTGACAGAGCAAGACCTTGTCTCAAAATAGAATAAAATTGAATTAAATTAAAAAAATAAAATACACTAGTCCCTTCTGTTCCCTTGCACCTTGCCCACTGCATCAACTCTGTATCAGTCTCACAGTCTATTTTTCCTTCTCCTCCTTTGTTTTAGTCTGTTCTCACACTGCTTTAAAGATACTACCTGAGACTGGGTAATTTATAAAGAAAAGAAGTTTAATTGACTTACAGTTCCACATAGCTAGGGAGGCCTCAGAAAATGTACAATCATGGCGAAAGGTGAAGAGGAAGCGAGGCACATCTTGCATGATGGTAGAAGAAGGAGAGAGAGAGTGCAGAGGAAACTACCACTTTTAAACCATCAGATCCTGTGAGAACTCCCTCACTATCACAAGAACAGCATGGGGGAAACTGCCACAGTGATTCAGTCACCTCCTACTATGTCCCTCCCTCAACAAGTGGGGATTACAATTTGAGATGAGATTTGGGTGGGGACACAGAGCCAAACCATATCATCCTTCTCAAACAGTTGAGGCCTGGAAAAAATCCCATAACCTGGAGTCATCTGCTGCTACAGATTGAAGCTCAACTGGGCCCTCAAAGATTTCACCAACCCCTTAACTTGTCTTTGATCAATTCCCTCTCCCATTCTGCTCAGTGAATAGACCTAATTTTTGTCTTCCCTCCTCAAGACCTGGTCAACTCCCAACTCTCATTCTCAACAAATGTTTCCACCTCCTGTTTCAAAGAGAAAAATTGAGGCACTAAGTAAGATCTCCTTCAACATCCATATCCCTCCAGTCTTTTCTTTCAGGCTCAGGGGATGAGAGCTCCCTCCTCTTTTTCAAAGGTCAGATGCTCCCACCTCTTTTAGGGCTTAAGCAATTATTTTCTCTTTTTTCCTTCAACCACACCCTCAACACTGACTCCTTTCAATTCATATGTTCATCTCTCCCATCTAATCAAAAAGTTGGCCGGGCACGGTGGCTCATACCTGTAATCCCAGCATTTTGGGAGGCCGAAGTGAGTGGATCACTTGAGGTCAGGAGTTTGAGACCAGCCTGGCCAACATAGTGAAACCCTGTCTCTACCAAAAATACAAAAATGGCTGCGCATGATGATGGGCATGTGTAATGCCAGCTACTCAGGGAGGCTGAGGCAGGAGAATCGCTTGAACCTGGAAGGTAGTGGTTGCAGTAAGCCGAGATCATGCCACTGCATTCCAGTAACATGCCACTGCACTCTGGGTAACAGAGCAAGACTCTCAGAAAAAAACAAAAAACGCTACTGACTGACGAAGTGCACTGATGTCTACAACTTTCTTTGAAATGCATCTAAAAAAATAGGCTGGATTGATGGATGGATAGATGTAGAATAAACCAAATAAAGCAAAATGCTCTTTGTGGAATCTAGGTTGTGGGTAAATGAGTGTTCACTGTACAGTTCTTTCAACTTTTCTGTGTTTTTCAAAATTGTCATAGCTGGGCACGCTGCCTCACGCCTGTAATCCCAGCTACTTGGGAGGCTGAGGCAGTAGGATAGCTTAAGCCCAGGAGTTCGAGGCTGCAGTGAGCTATGACTGTGCCACTACACTCCAGTGTAGGCAATAGAGCAAAATCCTCTTTTAAAAATTATAATAAAAGTGTTGGGGTACACAACATTTTTATGGGGGTGTGGCTTCCAACCCAGCATCTTCCTCAAGCCACTATCCAATCTTTCTTCCTTTCTCTACCTGAACTTTTCTAAAGGGTAGATGATACTCACTATCTTCACTACTTCCTTACCTCCCAGCCACTGTTTTTCTTCAGATCTTTAAAAAAGATAAAATGGTTTTGTGTCTTTATAAAATGTATATATATATATATATATATATCCTAGACTTTACCTTTTACATTCAGTATTGTTTCATGATTTATCTACGTTGATACTTGTGATTCTATTCCATTCATTTTAACTGCTGTATAGTTGCATATCATATAAATAGTCCATCCATTAGTTTACATATTCCACAGAAATGGTTGTTTCCACCTTTTTTATTGCAAACAATAAAGCAGTGATCATCCTTAAGGCACTTCTCCTTATGTATATATGCATTTCTCTAGATATATGTTCAGAAATTGAATTGCCATGTGTAGGGAATACACATATTCAACTCTACAAATAGTTGGAAAATTGCTTTTCATAGTGGTTGTACCAATTTACTTTCCCATCAGAAGATATAGAAATTCCTTTCTTCACGCTCTTGCCAAGATTTAGCATTATCAGATTTTTAGATTTTGCTATTATCACATATATGAAAAGCAACCCAATGTTAATTCTGAATTTTCCTCTTTAGGAGAGAGGTTAAACATCTTTTGATATGCTGTTGACAATTTGGGTTTTACTTCTCTGAATTGCCTATTCACGTTCTTTTTATTTATTTTTAATTTTTTTTTTTTTTTTTTTGAGACTGAGTCTTGCTCTGTTGCCTAGGCTGGAGTACAGTGGCTCAATCATGGCTCACTACAACCTTAAACTCCTGAGCTCAAGTGATCCTCCCACCTCAACCTCCCAAGTAACTGGGACTACAGGTGTGCACCACCACGCCTGGCTATTTTAAATTTTTTGTACAGATGGAGTCTTACTATGTTGACTTGGCTGGTCTCAGACTTCTGGCCTCAAGTAATCCTCCTGCCTTGGCCTCTCAAAGTGCTGGGATTACAGGCATGAGCCACTGTGCCTGGCCAATTCACATTCTTTGATAATTTTTTTTCCATTGCATTTTTGTCTTTTCCTTATTGGTTTATAAAAGTTTTCCCTGTATATATGCTGTACTCTAATCTTTTGTCAGTTTTTTAAATTGTAAACATTTTCTCCTGGTCTTTTAACATAGTTCATGGTATTTTTTCTCACATAGGAATTTATTTTAGGCTGGGTGCAGTGGTTCCTGCCTGTAATCCCAGCACTGTGGAAGGCCAGCACAGGTGGGTGGATTGCTTGAGCCCAGGAGTTCAAGACCAGCCTGGGCAACATAGCAAAACCCTATTAAAAATACAAAAAAATTAGCCTGGTGTGGTGGCATGTGCCTGTAGTCCCAGCCACTAGGGAAGCTGAGGTGGGAGGATGGCTTCAGCCTGGGAAGTGAAGGTTATAGTGAGCTGAGATTGCACCACTGCACTCCAGCCTAGGCAACAGAGTGAAGAGTGAGACCCTGTCTCACAAGAAGGAAGGAAGGAAGGGAGGAAGGGAAGAAAGGAGGGAGGGAGGGAGGGAGAGAGGGAAGGAAATTTTAATTTATCATGTTTATGTTCATTTATGATGTAAGTTTTTCATGCCTTAAAATGGCCTTCCCTACTCCAAAGTTATAAATGTATTCTCCTCTACTATATTCCAAAAGCTTTATTATTCTGCCTTTCACATTGAAAAGTTTAATCCACCTGATATGTATTTATGTATATAGTGAGAAAGATCTAATTTTTCTCTATATGGATAACTAATTGACCTAGCACCACTTATTGAATAGTCCAGCTATTTCCTGCTGCTTTATATGTTCTATCACATACCAAGCTCTCCTATGTGTTGCTCTCTGTTCTGTTGAACTTTATATTTACTTATGCTCTACTACCATACCATCTTAATTCCTTTCCATTCTTATTTTCCTTTTTCAAATTTGTTTTGCTTGTTCTTGGCACTGAACTCTTCGATGGGCATTTTATAATCAAATGTCAAATTCCACAAAGCACTCATTGAGATTCTGATTGTAAAATGTTAAATGTATACATTAATTAGGGAGAATTGCCTGGTTATAATATTGAGTTTCCCTTCAAGAACATGATATATTTCTTCTATTTTGTATTCATTGATAAAGTCTCATTTTTTTTTCCATATAAGTCTTAGACATATTTTGTTAAATCTATTTCTGGGTACATTATGGCTTTTGTTGGGACTGCAATTTAGATATTCTTATTATATTTTCTAATTGGTTATTGCTGTCATAGAAAAACACTATTTTTGTTTTATTTTATTTTATTTTATTTTGAGACGGAGTCTTTCTGTGATGCCCAGGCTGGAGTGCAATGGCGTGATATTGGCTCACTGCAGCCTCCGCCTCCTGGGTTCAAGTGATTCTCCTGCCCCAGCCTCCTGAGTAGCTGGGACTACATGTGTGCACCACCACGCCCAGCTGATTTTTGTATTTTTAGTAGAGATGGGTTTTCACCATATTGGCCGGACTGGTCTCAAACTCCTGACCTCAAGTGATCCGCCCACCTTGGCCTTCCAAAGTGCTGGGATTACAAGCGTGAGCCACTGTGCCAGGCTGAAAAACACTATTGATTCTTGAACATTGGTTTTGTGTCCATCAACCTTGAAGAACTCTCTTAGAAGTATTGATAGGCTGGGCACAGTGGCACACACCTGTAATCTTAGTATTTTGGGAGGCCGAGGTGGACGGATCACAAGGTCAAGAAATAGAGACCATCCTGGCCAACATGGTGAAATCCTGTCTCTACTAAAAATACAGAAATTAGCCAGGTGTGGTGGTATGTGCCTGTAATCCCAGCTACTCAGGAGGCTGAGGCAGGAGAATCGCTTGAACCTGGGAGGCGGAGGTTGCAGTGAGCCGAGATTGCACCACTGCACTCCAGCCTGGCATCAGAGCGAGACTCTTTCTCAAAAAAAAAAAAAAACCCCAAAAGTATTGATAAAATGTCAAAAGATTGTCTTGAATATCCTCTGTAGACAATTATATTATTTTCATATAATTATTATTTCCTTTCTTTTCAATTCCTATGCTTTTATTTCTTATCTTATTGCATTGTTTAGGACCCCCAGAAACAATGTGGAATGGATACAATACCATGTCTTGTTCTTGACTTTGAAGAAAATGTTTCCATTTTTTTCACCATTAAGTACAATATTTGCTGTAGGTTTTTGATATTTAGGATGATCTGATCTATTTCTGGTTTTCTAAGAAGAATATTTTAAAATAAATGAGGGCCTGGCATGGTGGCTCACGCCTGTAATCCTAGCACTTTGGGAGGCCAAGGCGGGTGGATCATGAGGTCAGGGGATCAAGACCAGCCTGGCCAACATGGTGAAACCCCGTCTCTACTAAAAATACAAAAATTAGCTGGGCGTGGTGCTGCGTATCTGTAATCCCAGCTACTCAGGAGGCTGAGGCAGGAGAATCGCTTGAAGCCGGGAGGCAGAGGTTGAAGTGAGCCAAGATCATGCTACTGCACTCCAGTCTGGCAACAGAGTGAGACTCCATCTCAACAAAGAAAAAAAAAAGAATGTTTTCCTATAGTTACTGAGGTGATCATTTAAGTTCCTCCATTAATTGGATATGATAGTGAATTACACTAATAGATTTCAAAAAATAAAGTATCATTCACTTCTGAGATTAACCCCCCTTGATTATACTGCATTTTCAATGAATTGCAAATATTTTGTTTAGTTTTTGTATATCTATATTTATATGTGAGACAAGCTAGTAACTTTCTATTTTGGTCCTGCCCTTGTTTGGTTTGAATATCCTCTTTTGATATTCAAGGGAGTTGCCTCCCTACTCATTCTTCAGCTCCTTACAACTCTATGACAACAGCTCTTGAAATGACATCTAAGTAAATAAATTGACATCTAAGTGAATAAATTTATTTTCCTCTAAGCCCTATATTACAACCCCTGTTATAATCATTTGACACAATGATCACTTCCTTCTGAAAATGCATTCTTTATTTTAATATACCACTCTCCTCCTTTTCTTATACATCTCTGATCATTCCTTCTCTACCTTCCTTGTGGCCTCATCTTCTCCCTGGACTCTCCCTTGTCTATCAGTCTACACATGTTCCTTAAGTGATCCGAGGCATCTTCAATGTTTCAACTACCACCTGTACAGAAATGAATTCCAGTGCTGTACTTTCAGACCTCTCCCCTCATTTCTAGCATTTTCTGGCTCATGCTGTCTGTCCCAAAGGCACCCAGAACTTCACGTTTAGAATGAAATTTATCATCTTCTCCATTAAAAAAGTTTTACCTCCTGTTGACACAATCTTAGCTCATGACCCCGTTATCCATACTTGTCATCTGAGAGAGTCCTTTGGTAGTGTCTCTCCTTCATCTCCAAAATCTAATCGGTTACCATGTCCTGAGGGTTTAACTTCCTAAACATTGCTTGACCTGTTCCCACTTCTCCATCTTCACCATCCACACCTCAGATAGGCCACTCTTCATCTTTCACCAGGTCTAGAACAACAATTTGCTAACAAATTTCCTTTGTTTTGTCTACCTTAAATACAGGTATAACCACAGGTACAACTACAACCCCTTTTTAACTGTTCTCTCTATAACACTGAAGTAATTTATTTAAAACTCTACTCTTGCCCTGCCACTTTTCTGCCTCAAAACCCATTAGACTTTCCACATCACAGACAAGATGGTCTACACTTTTTAGAGATAACACTCAGAGTCACCACCGTCTACCTTTTACCCTTTTCTCTAGTGCATTATAACTGTTTCCAGCAAATCAAAACTTGTAGTTTCCTATGTAGTCTTTGCACTTTTCCCCTTCTATGTCTTTGCCTGTGCTGTTCCTTCTGGAACCACATCTCTGTTTCTATTTCCCTCTCCTACACCTAACCCCAATCCAGTTTCCTTCCCATCAGGAATTTGTCTTGAGTAATTCTTCATATCCTTAAAAATCCAACTCAGCTGTCAACTTATTAAAAAGGCCACCCCTGGGTAGGCACAGTGGCTCACATCTGTAATCCCAGTGCTTTGGGAGGAATGAGGCAGGAGGATTGCTTGAGCCCAAGAGTTCAGGGTTACAGTGAGCTATGATTGCACCACTTTATTTCAGCCTGGACTTCAGCCTGGGCAACAGAGCGAGACCCTGTCTCAAGGAAAAAAAAAAAAGCCACTCCTAACTCTGATCTCTTCCAAAGGGTTCACTAAGTGCCTCTTTCTTCAGTGATCTCATAAAAGCCATGATTGTTTTTATATTTTGCACTGCCTACATTGTATCATAAGTATTTGCTTTTGTATCCCCACTGAACTGTGAACTCATGGAGAGGGACAACTGGGTTTTTTCATATTCAAAGTTCCAGAACCTAGCAGAGTATTTGGCACAGAGTATTTGTTGAATTCAATGAATAAGTGATTTAGCTGAATTGGATATGCTCTTTGCAGCTAACTTTAGGCTTTTCTATTATTATTTAAATTTTAGTTTTCACTAGCCTGCTCATACTACATAGATTTGATAAATTTAATTTTTATTGTTCTGGCTAACCAACTCTAAAAATAATAAAAAACAGTGATCTATCACTGTGGCCAACATGGTTTACATTGGAGTATGGAACCACAGGGGAAAACAGAAACAAATAAAGCAGGATGGAATGATCAAAGGAGAGGATCAAAATCGAAACACACACCACCTATTGTTTTAGTCATTTGGGGCTGGTATGACAAAGCACCACAGACTGGATGGCTTATATACAAATGAAATTTATTTCTCGCAGTTTGGAAGGCTAGAAATCCTAGATCAGCATGCTGGCAGGGTTGCATTCTGGTGAGGGTCCTCTTCTGGATTGCAGACTGCTGTCTTCTCATTGAATCCTCACATGACAGAAAGAGGGCAAGGGAGCTCTCTGGGGTTCTTTTTATAGGGGCGCTAATTCCACTCATTAGGGCACCACCCTCATGACCTAATTAGCTCCCAAAAACACTACCATCTAATACCATCACATTGGGGGATGACATACGAATTTGTCAGGGGGAGGACACAGACATTGTCTGTTGCACCTATCATCTCTAATGAGAGTTTTCACTAATACTATGGTGAGGGGTGATTAATATTTATCAGCAGAATCCTATTGTCAGTGGCTCTTAGATTATTTGTGAAGTCAAATACCACCTTGCAGTTTAATAAACTCACCTGGAAACCTCATCCCATGTGTTATGGGAAGTTGATGCTCTCCCAAACTCCCTGAGATACTTCTGGGCTTCCCATTCTCTTGGTACCTCTGGGTTTGATTTCTGGCTTCTGCTGAATTACCATTCTTCACTCTGCAGTATCTTGCAGCTGTTCCTTTATCTTCTTTTGGCACTGACCCAGAGATGTGTTACAGCTCCTCCTCTTTGATTTCCCATCCCAAATTCATGAGAGGCAGCTGTGTGTGGTAGCCTGCTCCTGGCAATTCAAAGATAATGTTTGCCATATAGGGAGGCTACATGGCAAATATGCAAAACTCTTTAGCAGCCAATTTAAAACTGAAAACTTGATTTCCTTGTTCTATTTCCACCAACCCAAATGTAAGCTTCCTGACATTTTGCTCAGCCTCCTCTCCCACTCTGCCTCCTCCCTTACCACTTCTCTCTTCTTCCCATACCTCCCAATAATTGCTTATGCAGAATGATTTTGTGATTTTTTTTCTACTCTTGGCTCTGCAGAATATGATTTTGTGATCTTTTGATTGTTTTTTTCCCCAACCCATACAGAGCCTCACCTACCACCCCTTAGGCATCTCTCAAGATATTATTATAAATAAAGACAATTACTTACCTAAAAAGAACTCATGTACCAGTTTGCAAAAGAATAATTTCTATTTTCAACTACATTTCTATTTAGAGTGTGTATATATTTATGCTTCAGCTAACTATGTAATAAATTCAACATTGATCATTTTAATCCATGTGATTATTTCTTCTCATCTAAATATTTTGTTTTGTCATAAGATCTTAACACTTTCAGTCCAGGCACAGTGGCATATACTTGTAATCTTAGCACTTTGGGAAGCCAAGGTGGGAGAATTGCTTAAACCCAAGAGTTTGAGACTAGCCTGTGCAACATATTGAGACTCCTGTCTCTACAAAAATAAAAATAAAAATCAGCTGGGCTTGGTGGCATATGCCTACAGTCCTAGCCACTTGGGAGGCTGAGGCAGGAGGATCACTTGAGCCCAGGAGGTTGAGGCTGCAGTGAGCTATGATGGCACTGCTGTACTCCAGCCTGGGTGACAGAGCAAGACTCCACCCCTAAACAAAATAAATCAAAACAAAACACTTTTAGTTATATCTAACAATTGGTGCCTGAACCTGGTGATACTAAGCAACATGGATTGTCACCCCAGTGTTCAGGTTGGGGCAATCAAACAAAATAGTAGTTTTTAAGAATTACGTCTGAACTAGGCCTCAAAATATTCTCAACTCATTCCCTTTAAATAATACATGTATTTTATACATGTATATGTGGCCAATCTGAATGGAATACTTCTGAACAACAACAAATATTGATGGTGCCTAAACTTTTAGAATCCCAGAAATATCCTCTTTTGCAAATACCTGAATTCATTCCTTCCGGCAAATATTTGTTAAGAGGCTACTGTGGGTCAGGCACTACAGTAAACCCTGAGGACTAATGGAGAAGAAAAGAGTTGAACTCTGCTTTTGTGGCGCTTATATTCTAGAGGGAAATATGGTCAATAGGAAGGAAATAGAAAGTTACATATAGTGGTAAGTTCTATGAAGAAAGTCAACATGGTGAGTTAATAAAGAACAGGTCGGGGGCGGTGGCTCACGCCTGTAATCCCAGCACTTTGGGAGGCTGAGGTGGGCCTCTACTAAAAATACAAAAAATAAAATTAGCCGCGCATAGTGGCACGCGCCTGTAGTCCCAGCTGCTCGGGAGGCCGAGGCAGAAGAATCACTTTAACCTGGGAGGCGGAGGTTGCAGTGAGCTGAGATCGCGCCACTGCACTCTAGCCTGGGTGACAGAGTGAGACTCTGTCTCAAAAACAAACAAACAACAACAACAACAAAAAACAAGTAGTGGGTGGAGGGGAGTACTCTTGATAGGGTAGTTTCATTTGTCCTTCTTGAGCTTTGCTTGATCTGCTGAGAACTAAAAAAAAAAAAAGGAGGGGAAACCAGTTAAGATTGCATACGCATTCGTTGAATTGACTGAAAAAAGAAAAAGAGGCCATTGCAATAGTCGTGGGAAAAGATGATGGTGGCTTGGACTAGGGTTGTGGCATTTGAAGAGATATAGTCAAGATATATTTTGGAGGTAGACCCATAGTAATATTTGCTGGTGGATTATATATATGGGATGTGAAAAACAAAATCAGGGATAACTTCTATGTGTGTGGCTTGGGAGACTATATAGTTCATTTTCACACTAAGATGAAGAAGACTAGAGGAAGAACAGGTTTGAATCAGTGTTCCATTATGGACCTATAAGTTTGAAATATCTCTTGGACTTTCGAATAGAGATATTGGTTTTATGGTGAATGGTTAGGGCTGTGATATGGTTTGGTTCTGTGTCACCACCCAAATCTCATCTTGTAGCTCCCATAATTCTCACATGTTATGGGAGGGACCCTGTGGGAGATGATTGAATCATGGGGTTGGGTCTTTCCCTTGCTGTTCTTGTGGTAGTGAATGGATCTCAGGAAATCTGATGGTTTTAAAAATGGGAGTTTCTCTTCACAAGCTCTCTCGCTTTGCATGCTGCCATCCACGTAAGATGCAACTTGTTCCTCCTTGCATTCTTCCATGATTGTGAGGCCTCCCCAGCTATGTGGAAATGTAAGTCCAATAAACCTCTTTCTTTTGTAAATTGCCCAGTCTCGGGTATGTCATTATCAGCAGTATGCAAATGGACTAATGCAGGCTGAAAAGACATATTTGGAGTAGTCAGCACACAGATGTTATTTAAAGTCTTAGAATTGAAGGTGCTCTCTTAAGGAGAGACTTATACTTAGAGAAGAAGGCCCAAGACTGAGCACAGAGGCACTCCAGCATATAGAGGTCAGGTAGAAAAATAGGAGACAGAAAAAGACTGAGAAGGAGTAGACAGTGAGGCAGGATAAAGCCAAGAGAGTGTGGTGCCTTGAAAGTCAAGGAAGAGTTGGTCAGCAATTAAGTTAGGAACAGAGAGCAATTAAGTTAGAACACTATATATTGTATACCCAGAGCAAGAATCTCCCCAGTCTATAAGCTTTCTTAGCCTGAAAATACAGGTTAGAAAGGGTTTATCACATCAACATTTTCAGGAAAGATTTTGCATCCTAATTGGGTGCCTGAAGAGGCATCAGGTCAGGGCATGATCATGTGATATGGGTTTTTCCAGGCTTGTGATTGAACAGAACATGCAATGGTAGTCAGTGAACATGTGACTCTGAGCTGCCTCAATGCTGACATAAATGTGTTGGCTGATTGTTAGTAGATAATTCCAAAAGATCTCTGTAATGAGAACAAAGTGTAAAGACATGATTATAAAATTAGTATGGGAGTTTCACAATTTTCATGGTGAAAGCAGGATCATCTTTGTTAAATTGTACCCAATTCTTTTTTGCAGAAGACATTGATCATTAGGAGTAAGGAGTGGGTACCTCTTTATCATCCTTGTGGGGTCCCTGTGCGTAATTCTAGCTCCCAATTGAAAGTAGAAGCATTGGTGGTGGAAAGAAACACAACTTTTCATTTTTATGTTACTATAAACAGTAATGACATTCTAGAAACCATTCTTGTCATGGCAAGTCCTGTGCCAATGTAGGATACAGCCATTTTGATAAAGGCTGTTTTGTCATAGTCAAGTTTGCTGACACACAGCTTTGACTGTCATTTTGATGCCAAGAACATCTTGATGTGGCTGCCTTGATGTGGCTGTTTTGATATGGGAATATTTTGACTCTGCCTAAAAACAAACCAATAAACTTTTGCTTTAAAAAAGTATGTTTAAGTAATGCGCCTGAGAAATATATTTATCCACTCCCTGAGCCCCTCTCATCCTTTAGCCCCCACCAATAGAAGCCAGACTGCAGAAGTAAACAGTGGGACCCTTGAAAGGAAAAAAAAAATCACTGTAGGGGAGGGAAGAGACTGGAACAGGGGACCTGACCCAGCAACACAACCTGAAGGGAAAGAAAGATGGTTCTAGTAAAGCCTAACTGTTTTCAAACCCATCCTGACGCAGCTCCTTGAAGAAGTCATCCAACACATTCATATGACACCGAAAGGGGATTAAGGGGCTCTGCTGTAAGACAAACCCCACTGCCACTCAAGAGCTCACAGGAGCCGTGCATGACCAGGCATTTCTCTGACAAGACATGTACCATTGAATGAAGAACAGCACCACTGAGCAGAAAGATTTAAAAAGCCACAGCACTGCACACCCAAACAGTAGGCAGTAATCGCAGGCTGCCAAGTGACAGAGTTGGGGGGACGCATGGAGAAATTAGATGATTGAGTTTGGGGTTGATCTAGAGTTGACATTTTGTCATTCAGGTGTAACTAGACACTAGGATGAGGAAAGTAAAATGCCTCAGGCCTGTTGTCCCACTCACACCATTAGGGATCGAAAGTGTCCTATCTTGTTGCCCCTAGTAGTTGAAAAGAGAATATAAATTGCCTTCCTCTAAATCCTTTTCCTCTCTAATAATTCTCTCTTTAAGCAACGATAGAACTGAAACATTTACTCTGGGAAGCCAATTAAATCATTAATATGATTAATGGTATAATTTCTCCAGTACCAGGTATTCATATCACTTAAGCTCATGAAATAAAATATTAAATATTTTCAAAAGATGAATCTGTCTATTTCTGTCATCATTATCTCTTTAAATATTTGAAATGTTATTTAATTGAATTTTAAAATGTTCGTAGAGAGTATTGAATGGTACATAATAGGAAAATCTATATGGTGCGTGTGATTTGTTTCATGGGAATATTAATTTCTCTTATCTCCAAAGCCATTTACTTCATCTTCCACTGCAAGGATTTTCTGTTTTCTTTTCATTTCAGTCTGTTCTAAATACTCATTTTAATTTAGGTCAGCAAACACATATTAAATACTACTATGTACCAGTCACTTTGCTAGGTACTATAGAGAAAAAAATATAAATATGAATCAGAAATATTCCCTGCCTTCAGGAAATATATTGAGGGAGACAGGGTTGACTTTTTGCAAAATACAAAATAAATAGAGATATCATCGGGCACTTTTCTTATGCATTTAAATATCATCTGATACATTTCAGGTGTGGTAAGCTAGCAGAATCAAAATTATTTGGGACCACAATGACTGGAGCAATTAAACCCTATTTGAAGGAGGAAAAGGAAAATGACATTTAACTCTAGGAGCCTATTCTGTGATAAGCACTGTGCTAAATACTTTATGTAAATTATCTCATTTAGTCCTCCCAACAGCCCAGTTTTACAAAGGATGAAAGAATAGCTCAGTAACATTAGGTAGCTTTCCCAAGTCACACAGCTTGTTTGGTATGAAGACCAAATTCAAACCTAGCAGAAGCCATACTCTTTTCAGTCACCTCAAGGAAGGTAGTGGTATGGGTTACCGTTGAGTTAAGAGGACAATTGGCAGCTTCTGATTTAGACCGGACTGTAATGTCTGAAAGAAAGACTTTGGGTTATTAAAACTTTATGAAAAGGAGGAAAACAAATAGTAGTCATAATCAATCTAGATCCACCACTGAGCAATTGGTGGACACATGAGCACGGGGATCAAAATGGCAATTTGTACACATGAATAAAGTGTCCAAGTTGTTAATGAAAGTAACAAAAGAGAGTAATAAAAACATAATGTTTACCTTTCAAAATGACTGTACCCATCCTTTAGCTTCTTGAATCTATAATAGAAGGTTATCTTTTGTTCCAATGAGAAAAATTAATAATAATAATAACATCTATTGAACACTTACTAATGCTGGGCTTCATGCTAAATACATGTGCCATACATACATGTAGAATAGAGGTTGAGATTTACAACAAGGTTCAGCAGGTTCAAATCTTGTTTTCACCACATGTTAGTTATTACCCCCCTCCCAAGTTACTCAACCTCTCTGGACCTCAATTTCTTCATCTGAAAAGTGAGGATGTGATAAATAAACACCTGGTAAAAGTTAGCGATTACGCAGATGGAATATGTTTAACCACTGCCCCAGTTAGAAAGGGAGTTTTCTTAGTACACTGGCCCATCAATAAGTCCAGGCTTTCTTCTTTTGTGCTGTCTGCAAGTTAGGGGTCATGCACATAGGGTAAGCAGGCCCAAGCAAAGTCTCAGAGCATGGTGGCCATCACTCCTGCTGGAAGATCCTTGTGTGATGAGAGGATGTCTGTTGTAGAAGAGACACCCTCCACTAATGCCAAAGGCAAGTTGAGAGCCACAGGTGCCGAACAAAACTCAGGGAAGTCAGGCAGACTGCTCCCACTTGTGCCTGGCTGCTCCAACAATACCCATCATGGTATCTGTGACAGCCAGCCTCTGAAATAATTCCCAATGATCACCATCTCCTAGTATTCTCATTCTCATACAAACCCCTTCCATATTGTACCGGAGATGGTTATATAATAAGACAGAAGAATGTGGCAGAAATGATGGTATGACATCTAAGATTAAGTAATAAAAGATACTGTTGCTTCCATCTGGTTCTCTTTCTCTTTTCTCTCCTTGTCTTTCCTCTCCTCTTCTCTCTCTTAGATCACTGACTATAAGGAAAGTCAGATACTATGTCTTGAACATCCCTATGGAGAGGCCCATGCGGTGAGAAATAGAAGCCTCCTGCTAATAGCCATGTAAGTGAGCTTGAAGTAGGTCCTACAGTTCCAATCAAGCCTGTAGATGACTGCAACCCAGCTAGTGGCTTGACTGCAATCTCATGAGAGGCTCAGAGCCACAAATACTCAGTTAAGCCCCTTTTTGACTCCTGACCCCTGAAACTGTGATATAGTAAATGTTTGTTTTCTTTGACTACTAAGGTTTGGGGTAAATTGTTACAGAGCAATAGATAACTAATAGAATGTCCCCTTTGCTGAGCTGTCCCTCATTCTTACAGGCTTGGTTCTGATTAAGTCTGGACTTCTCTCCAGTGACTCAGACACACACACACGTACACACACACACACACACACAATTCTCTCAGCTTCTTTCTTTTCTCTCCAGAAAGGAGGGAGTCTTTTCTACTCTTCAGGGACCATCAGTTGTCTCAGAGACAATTCCTCCCTTGCTAATGGCTTAAAGTATATCCCCTGATATCCTTTTCTTAATTGGTTTAGGGGTTCTCAAATTAGGAAGACTCCTTTTGCTTTTTTTTTTCTCTCACCAGTTTCACAACCTGCTCTGCCCCATTTTACTTCAAAGAATATACCACAAAGAACAGTTCCAGAAAGAGAATTAGTTAATAACTTAAAAGTTAATATATCAAAAAATATTATTACACCAAATATGTCATCTCCTTTAACAACCCTATGAGGTAAGTGTTCTTATCATGCCCATTTTACAGGTAAACAGTTACCTTGCTTTTGATCACATGGATGGTAGGTGGCCCAACCAGGATGACCACCCTCAGGGTGACCACCTCCAGAGTCTGTGCTTTTAACTATCAAGTAATTCTACCTCCGTATACTAGTTATACCGATGTAGTGACTATAGAATCTAAAGAAAAAATGATAGGCCAGGCGCGGTGACTCACGCCTGTAATTCCAGCACTTTGGGAGGCCGAGGCGAGCAGATCATGAGGTCAGGAGATCGAGACCATCCTGGCTAACACGGTGAAACCCCGTCTCTCTAAAAATACAAAAAATTAGCCAGGCATGGTGGCATGATCTGTAGTCCCAGTTACTCGGGAGACTGAGGCAGGAAAATCACTTGAACCTGGGAGGCGGAGAGTGCAGTGAGCTGAGATCGCGCCACTGCACTCCAGCCTGAGTGACAGAACAAGACTCTGTCTCAAAAAAAAAAAAAAAAAGTAAAGAAAGAAACGATGATGTTTGTGGAGTCTGCATATTTACTGTAAATATATCACTTATAATGAATCATTAATTAATATTAATTTCAAGAAATGTTTTTTAGGCTATATCCCAACAAACAGCTGACATGTCTTCATATGTTTCAAACTTAGTTGTGGAGTAGGATAAAGTGCTTTCCCAGGCAAGATTCTGGGCCTCATACAGAGCAGGGAATTTGTCTGAAAGTCTATGTCACAGTGAAGGCAGTCCTCCTACTTTACTCCAGACCCAGCTGGGCCCCTTGTAACATGTTCCCTTTCTTTCTCCAAAGCAGCATTCTCCCGTCTTCTCTATTCTCCAGAAATCTTCAACCATCCCTCCCACCCACAAACATCAATCATGTCCCCATCACTCTAATGACTCAACACCCACTGAGAGGGGAAATACAAGCCAACCAACGATAACCACTTCAACTTCCCACCACATGCTAAAGCCTGGCCTCCCACCAGACTATGGAAGCATTCCTCTTTTCTGCAGCTAAGGCCCCTGCCTGTTCTTTGGATCTTAAACTCTTACTTTCTCAGGAATCTTGCCCTGTTGATTTCTCCCTCTCTCTTCCTTCTCCACCTTTCCCTCTCCTATGATATTATTTCAATATTTAAAATGCTCAAATCTTTGCTTAGTAAATGCAAGACAAACAAAAACTCTCCCATGGCCTCTGCTCTTTCTCTCTTCCCCTTTTCAGCCAGTTTTCAGAAACTGTCTACACTTGGCGTCACTACTTTCCTACTTCCCACTCACTCCTCACCCCCACCACATTTCAGCTTATGCCATCAACACTTCTCTCAATCTGCTATCACCAAGGGCACCGATAAACTCCCTTTGCAAAATCCCAGGGACACTGTTTACTCCATTTATTTCTTCACCTCTCAATGTTTGACACTACTGTTTACCATCTCTTGAGCTGCTCTCTTTGCTTGGCTGGATTTTCTTTCTACCTCTCTGGCTATGCTTTTTTTTGTGTGCTTCTCTTCCACTGGCCATCTTTTCCCCTTGGTGTTCTGTACTGGGGCATCTTCATTTCTCAATCTACACACTTTCCCTGAGTGGGATTATCTATTCCTTTGGCCTAAATTACCATCTATTTGCCTGTGACTCCCCTATTTATAATTCTGGCCTAGATCTCCCTTATGAGCTTACATACCTCAGATATGTACATACCTAAAATATGTACATATCGACCTACCTCCTGGACATTTCCACTTAGATATGGGGCCCCCAACCCCTGGGCCTTGGACTGGTACTGGTTTGTGGCCTGTTAGGAACTGGGGCGCACAGCAGGAGGTGAGCAGCACCATGAGCCCCTGTTACTGCCTGAGCTCCACCTTCTGTCAGATTAGTGAGGAAATTAGATTCTCATAGGAGCATCCACCCTATTGTGAACTGCACATGCGAAGGCTGCACACTCTTTATGAGAATCTAACTAATGTGTGATGATGTGAGGTGGAACAGTTTCATCCGGAAACCATCCCTCCACCCCACCAACGAAACTGGTCCCTGGTGCCAAAAAAGTTGGGGATGTCCTATAGGCGCTTCAAACTCACTTGCTCCAAATTCACCTGCTTTTGCCTCCTAACTTGCTCTTTCTCTTGGGTTTCCATACAACCAGTTGCCTACGTCTAAAATGTGGGTGTCCTTCCTAAATTATTCTCCCTCATATGTGCCCCATTCCTTTTGGGTTTTTTTTGAAATAGGGTCTCTCTGTCACTTAGGGTGGAGTGCAGTGGCATAATCATGGCTCACTGCAGTCTTGACTTCCTGGGCTCACATGATCCTCCCACCTCAGCCTCCAGAGTACCTGGGACTATGAGTGTATGCCACTACCCCCAACTAATTTTCAATTTTTTTTTTTTTTTAGGCGATGGGGTCTCTTGCTACGTTGCCCCAGCTGGTCTGAAACTCCTGGCCTCAGGTGATCCTTCCACCTCGGCCTCCCAAAGTGCTGGAATTACAGGTGTGAGCCACCACCCCATTTCTAATCAAGTTTGACAATAATATCTCTTAAATATACCTGGAATCCATCCACTATTTCCATGTTTACTACCACTGTCCAGACCAAGTCCCCATCTCCTCTAACCAGAATTACTACAGGCATCTCCCAACTGATCTTGCCTCCAGTCTTGTCCTTCCCGAATTCATTTTCCATCCTGCAGCCAGAGTGATCTTTTCTTGAGATAGGGTCTTGCTCTGTCATCCAGGCTGAATGCAGTGGTGTGATCATGGCTTACTGCATGCCATGATCCCAGAGTCAAACAATCCTCTCACCTCAGCTCCTGAGTAGCTGGAACTACAGGTGCACAACATCACACTTGGCTAATTTTTAACTTTTATTTTTTGCAGAGACAGGGTCTTGTTATGTTGCCCAGGCTGGTGTCGAACTCTTGGGCTCAAATGGTCCTCCTGCCTTGGCCTCCCGAAATGCTGGGATTACAAGCATGAGCCACTGCATCTGGCCCAGAATGATCTTTATAAAGTGAAAATCCTTCAGGATGGAGCTCTGATTTCCTGGTGTGGCATGTGTGGCCTCTCATGACCCAGCCATCTTTTAGCAGGCTCTCCTTTGTTCCCTTCCCACTCCAGCCTTCTATCCAGCCTTAATGAACTGATTCTGGATTTTCTGCTAGAAAGCTGTCCTTAGTCTCCATAAGATAAAGTCTTGCTAACTTTTCCTCTGGGGTACCTGCTCTTCTCTATCAATCTCTATATTGTCTATGTTTCTACCTACTGTGGATGAAGTTAAAGTACTTTCTCAGCCACGCTCTTGAGTCTCACACAAAACAGGCAATTTGTCTAAAAATGTACGTCTTGATGGTGGGTACCTTAGGTCAATATATCTCTTAAATGTTTCCTGCTTTTCTACCCCTCCTTCTATCATAGTTCATATTTTTCTTCTCTCTTTAAGCTACAAGGCATGTGAGGCCGTGGCAATCAAATATAGCAGGTCCTCAAATAACATTGTTTCATTCAACATCATTCATTATAATGTTGATGAGAAAAATAATTGATTCCCAGACAAGGTCACTGTCTGTGTGGAGTGTGCATGCTCTCCCATGTCTTCCTGAGTTTCTCCGGGTACTCCAGTTTCCTGCCACATCCCAAAAATGTGCATGCTAGGTGAACTGGCATGTCAAAATGGTCCTGGTGTGAGTGAGCACAGGTGTGGGTGTGAGAGCACCCTGACATGGAATGGAGTCCCGTCCAGGGTGGCTTTGACTTTGCCCCTGAGCTGCTGGAACAGGCCCTGACCATCCACCACCCTGAACTGGAATAAGCAGGTTGCAAAATGAATGAATACAAATTACTGCAAAAAAATAAATATTCAGTCAGGCGCAATCGCTCATGTCTGTAATCCCAGCACTTTGAGAAGCCAAGGCAGGAGGATTGCTTGAAGCCAGGAGTTAGAGAAATGCCTGGCCAACAAAGCAAGACCCCGTCTCTGTAAAAAACAAACAAACAAACAAGAAAACCTAGCGAGGTGCTGTGGCATGCACCTGTAGTCCCAGCTACCTGGGAGGGTGAAGCGGGAGGATCACTTGAGCTCAGGAGTTCAAGGTTGCAGTGAGCTATGATCACATCACTGCACTCTAGCCTGGGCAATAGAATGAGACCCAATAAATAAATAAATAATCTTAAGCTCAACAATAATCATACAAATGCATGATAATAAAGGAGGTGGTAGGAAAGTACTCAGTGAGCCCAATATATTCATTTTGGTTTGTGTTTGACCTTTGTGGTTGAGAGAGGTGCTCCTTCTAATTTTTGCTTTGAAAACATTTATTCCCTGATTTAACCCGCCACCACAATGACTGCTGTCACTCACTGGCTCACCAAAAATTGAGTTAGTAAGTCACTTATTGTTTTTATTTCTCTTTCTTTAATGTACGTATAGTTCACATTTATTTCAATCTTTAATATTAGAAGTGTTTGGGGGTCCTTAGTTAGAAGTTTGGTGAGGTTTGTGACCAGAAATGTGCCTTAGGAGGTTAACTCTTGTTTGTATCAATTAGCCTACAGTAAAATTGGTTTTGTTATATATCATTTTGCTTAAAGTTGCAGTTTCCAAGAACCTGCCAATGATGGTATGTGAGGACTTACTGTACAATTGGTTAAGAATTCAGGCTCTAGAATAAGATTGCCTGGCTTCAAATCCAAGATCTACAACATCCTGTTACTGTGATCTTAGACAACTTGCAAATTTGAGCCTCAGTTTTCTCATCTGCAAAATGGAGATTATATTGGTGCCTATCTCATAGGCTTGTTGTGAGGATTCAATGAGAAAAGGTAAGTAAAGCATTTAGAATGGTGCCTTGAATGTAGCAAATATTCAATAAGTCTTGGCTGTTATTAATTTTTTTTGTTGTTTGTTTGTTTTTTGAGGCAGGGTCTTGCTCTGTAGCCCAGGCTGGAATGCAGTGATGCAATCATGTCTCACTGCAGCCTTGACTTTCTGGGCTTAAATGATCCTCCTGCTTCAGTCTCCTGAGTAGCTGGGACTACAGGCATGCACCACCATGCCCTGCTAATTTTTTTTTAGTTTTTTGTAAAGACAGGGTCTCCCTATGTTGCCCAGGCTGGTCTCAAATTCCTGGGCTCAATCTGTCCTCCCACTCAGTCTCCCAAAGTGCTGAGATTACAGGCTTGAGCCACCATGCCCAGCATGCTGTTATTACTTCTAAAGTCAGATACTGTAGCATTTATCCCCATATGGTTATTTACTCATTATTTATAAAATCAATGTGTCTTAAACCAAAATTCTTAACATTAACCCAAAGGTGAATATTAAATCTATTACACTAAGCACCTTGCATAAAAATTACACCACCTTGGTTGCTGGTCACTTGGAGCTTTTGGAAAATGAGGTCATTCTATTTCTACCCAAGCACTCAGGGAATTATATTCCCTTGAGGAAGGAGGTCTGAATCAAACAGGACACCTCAAGGTTCCCGAAGCCGTCATGACTGAGGTAATGTCTTCTTTATATAAACTGGCAGGTTTATATATTTCTTTATATAAACATGACTGTTAAAAGCAAGTAAACATCAAGATAACTGTTTTAACTTGTTTTCCAGTAATTTAAGAGGACTGGGCCCTCGGTTCTTCCAGTGTCACAGACACCTGCAATCTCACACATCCTGCCCCAGGACAGGGATAAGTTCTGCAGGTGCTTTCCTTTTCCAGAGTTACAGAAGCCAGACCTTAGTTCAAGTTTCACAAGCTTGGGATTTAAAAGTCAAGTTTTAATAATAGAAGTAGTGCCTCTAGATGCTTAGTTTGTTTGGTCCGGGGAGAGAAAGAAACAGAATAGAATTGTATAACAGCGTTGGATTTGTTTCCAAGGACACAATGTAAGAGGGAACTGAGGTGACTTAAGAGAAGTTTCAGAGTAGGAGGAAAAGCTGGAACAGGCATATTTATAGCACCAACCTGCCATATATATATATATGTAAATAAATAAATGTGCATCCTACTCTTATTACTGCTTGTCTTCCTTATTGGCCTCCTTCCTCTTGTAGGTTTAGACAGACACCGACACAGTATTTCCGTCTTCACAAAGAAAGGCTGGCATCTAGGGAAATGACCTTGATAGACAACTATAAACACAATATTAATCAGAGCAATTTGCTCTTCATTGTGCCCCCTTCCCAATATCCCAAAGCAACCCCAGAAGAGAGGCCAAAAAAAAAAAAGAAAAAGCACAATCGCTGGCCATCTAATGAGTGTGCAAATAAAGGTAAAATATTCCAACATGGTCCGAAAATGACCCAAGTCCTGCCTCCAAAGAAAGAGATTTTTAAAGATCGGCTAAATCCTAACAGATTTTACGGCAGCACCTCTGTGCCAAATGGTTTCTGTCTTGGTATCATAGAACAAGGTGTTAAGGAAGATAAAGTCAGGGATTTAATCCACATATAACTAGACACCTTTACTCTTTGTAAATAGTGACACAACCTTTACTCCTAGGACAGCTGTCTTGCAAAGAGCTGTGCTCCAGAGAGTCTGGGGCAGAAAGGGAAAATGAAAAATGAGTACCAGCCTATTGTCAGTAATGGGAAAAGAAAGTACCAACTCACAATCACAGCCTATTGGCAATAAGAGTGGCACATTACATTACTTTGTCCTATACTCTCATTGGACCTGAGCATTATTTTTCAGGTCAACTGAATACTTGATTTCAAAAAGACCAGTATTCTAAATGTTGCCCAAATAAATGTCCTCAAATAGATGTTCCTGCCAGTGTAAAAAATATTTTCTGCTTGAAGGTTGAACACGGAAATGGGAGCCCCTTGTTGCTGCTTGCATAAGAGCCTCTGTGGACAATTTAGCTGCTGTTTTACAAGTCAAAGCTGGCCTTTCACAGGCAGCATTGGTGCCTCCATGTGAGACTGGAAAATTGAGCTGCTCTTTCTCTGCCTCTAGTGACCTGCTGAGTAATAAAGGTTTGTGGAGTTGCTTTGTTTCTTTCTCTTTTTTGTTGTTTTAAAATCAGAGCTAAGCTGACAGTCTTCATGAGGATGGTGGGGAGGGCAAGGGCAAGTTAAAATCCACCTCCAGCTCCCCGGGGAAGGAAGAAGCTGAGAGGCTCATTCCTGTCAGCAGGTGTGAGTCAGACACACAGGGAGCAGCAAAATTGAGTAAGAAGGTGCCATTTTGTCGTCAATGTTCCCACCACCACCGCACAGAAATAAATAGTTTGAGAAAATGATCCCGCATGAAAGAAAGATCTGGTTAGGAGTCAGACAGAATAGAAAGTCCCCATGGAATGCTGCTTCATTACACAATCCTTCCTTTCACTGAGGGATTCCAACTTTTGGTGGAACCAATTTGACAAGCAAGGGCTGACAGCCTGGGAACTAGAAAAGCTGGCCTCCAAAGTGATTAGTCACTTTGAAGCTCAGTCCTACCATTGTATTGTTAGTTGGTATAAGAAGAACTCGGTTAGCCTCAAGTCTCAGTTTTTAAATCTGGAAACTGGGATCAGTAATCTTCACCAACAGATGAATGTTTCTAAGTAATGCTTGGGTTGGAGACACCATCATTCCCCTTTTTAACTATTCCCCCAAATCTTCCTGGAGACACTGTTTTTCTCTTCCTGTGTATTTTACACTGAAGGTTTGCCTTTCCCACTCTGCTCACTGCTGGAGGGATGGTGAATGGCTTGATGTTTAGATAGCCCACACTAGGTTAGCTTCAAAGGAACCTAAATACACTCAGGACAGAATTGTCCCATAAATGGCTATGAATATTACCAATGTCATATTGGAAGAGACTGGAAATTAATCTGGCAGCTTTCTTCTATTATTCATCATTTTTG
Source organism: Pan troglodytes (assembly GCF_028858775.2). Classification (NCBI taxonomy): domain Eukaryota; kingdom Metazoa; phylum Chordata; class Mammalia; order Primates; family Hominidae; genus Pan; species Pan troglodytes. The sequence goes on from NC_072398.2 coordinate 71,027,266, forward strand.
TATGCTTCAGCTTTAACTGTTTAGTAAGTTATGCATAGTTCATTTGGAAGATATTTTGAAAGGAGGACCTAAAGTATAGTTAATCCCAGAGAGTGGGAGGGTTATCTATAATTCCTTTCACTTGTTTCATTACAAAGTCCAGAATTTTAAACACAGAACTCCACCAACTATTATTTTACAATTTAGCAGCTCTCCATTGAATATATATTTTTGGACCCCTACTCCAGACTTACTAAAGAAGAATCTTTTGGGATCTTGGGCAAGTATAATTGTGAAAGTGTCCCACATGATTCTGATCAACACACTTGGATAAGAACCATAGATAAGTTACTTGGATCAAATGCACCCCAAGTGACCCTGGTGCACCCTTCCCTTTCTCCACTGATGCTTTTTCCTTCCTCTCGGTTGCTCAGGCCAAAAGCTTTGCAGTTGTCCTTGATTTAACTCTTATTCTCGCATTCCACATCTAATCTATCAGCAAATCTTGCTGGCTCTACTTTCAAAATATATCCTGAAAAAAATATATATGTTTATATACCTAGGATTAATCACTTTTGCTGATACACTATCCCAGTCTATTTTCTACAAGGCAGCCAGTATGGTTCTGTAAAAATTTAAATGAGATCCCTTCATTCCTTTGCTCAAAAAATCTCCCATGATTCCCTCTTTTGCTCAGAGTCAAAGGCAAAGTCCTTACCATGGCACACGGGGCTCTGCTGAGCTGGAGTCTGTCACCTCTCTCCACTCTTTTCCTATGCTCTCCTACTCCAACCATAGCAGCCTCCTTGTTGCTCTAAGCACATTTTCATCTCAAGTCCTTTGCATTGGCTCTTCTCTCGTTTGGAAAAGTTCTTCTCCACAGATGTCTACATGGCGAACTCCATCACTTCACTCATTCATTCGTTCATTCGTTTATTAGAAACAGGCTCTTGCTACGTTACCCAGACTGGTCTTGAACTCCCGGCCTCAAGTGATCCTCCCACTTCTGTCTCCTGAGTTGCTGCAATTACAGGTGCAAGCCACTGCACCCAGCTTTCCATCACTTCCATCAAGTCTTTTTCAACTGTCACCTCAATGACCACCTCATGGTTACCCTGACCACCCTAATTGAATTGCAACCTGCCTCCTTCACCACAACTCTCCCAATTGCCCTTATTTTGATCTATGTTTCCCCCGAAAGCACTTGTCAGCTTGTAATATATTATATAACCTACTTATTTTTCTTTATTTTATCTTCCTCAGCTAGACTGTAAGCCCCACAAGGGCAGGAATCTGTGTTTGTTTCATCCACGAATATATCTGAAGCACCCAGAACACTACCTAGCATGTGGTCAGTGCTCAATAAATATTTGTAGTATTTGATACATAAAGATTTTTAAATCCAGAGAGAGCAAACCAGGTAAGTGACACGCCTTACAGAATGCTGCCTCAACATGTTTGCTCCTAATTGGGTTTGCTACTATGGGGACAATCATAGCTTATATATTTTAAGACCTTTGTGGTGCTATATCTTACAAATGCCATAAAATATGCTACTCCTGTTTTGGAAGTCAAGAACTGAGAGTTGTTGAACTACTTCTACATGAACAGCCCACAGCCAAATCTATATAGTTGCTGGAAATTTCACTTTAGCAGCACACCTGCATGTTTGGGGTGAAATAGAATAAGGCATTAGTCCTGTGACCTCCAGTCTGTGCCAGGTCAGTGGGAGTTAAAAGCCAAATTGTTGGAGTGTCCTTTTCTGAAGTGAGTTAGTACCGGAAACTCAAATGCCAAAAAAGAGAGACAGAAAGAGAGAGGGAGGGAGGGAGAGATTATACTTCACATATCTATTTTTATGTTATTGGGCTTCATCACAATCTCCCCCTAAAACGGTTGACCCAGCAGGACAGAGAGATCTCAGCAGCCCTCACTTACCCCTGGTGAAAACCACGGTCTCGGAAAGCCCTCCGCCTTCCCCCCTCACAGGACAATGCTCTTAATTAGCTTCACCATATTTCCCAGAGAACAAAAGCTCCCCACCCCTTACAGGAAAAGCTTTTGCAGGAGATATCTCACTGGGGAAGCGCCAGGCGCACAACAGGGAGAGGAGAACATACAGGCTGTTCTGAGCTCTGCAAAGAGACACAAACTCTGGATTCTCTAGGGAGTCTCAGAGGTTAGCCCAGCACATTTTTTCTCCACGTGACAAGCACGTGCTTCATATACCCTGAGGTGGCCAACTTCAGAGGGCCCCTTTCCTCCTCTCTCTCCTTCAGTCACTAGCTGGGGGGCTGGGGTTAGAAACCTTGGGGGTGGCAAAATAAGCTGGAATAATCTTTAGAATTGAGTATCTGAGAAGCAGTAGGAGAGGAACAGGGAGTTTATTTCAGGTGACAGACACAGAGCAGGCCCCTATTTTTTTTCCCTGAGACTAATAATATTTCTGGAATGAGGATGCTTGAATCATATGTCGCTTCATACCACTGTGTGGGAAGTCTCAGTTATGAGCCCAACAATCAAAGACATGGTGGTGCTTTGAAGACTTGGTGGGGGGCCTTGCAAAGGCGTCTAGAAGCATGCTGGGGGGAGGCATGTGGGGGGGGGGGCAATGTGATTGCAAGCAAAAAGGGCAATTAAGGAAGAAAAAGACTGCCTCACCTTGGCCTGTTTGGGGCCAAAGAAGATGGGGCTGAAAAATCTTCTCTCAACAGTTTTGTTCCTCCCATTAAACGTGTTTTTTGAAAAACAGAGGAAAAAAAATCTTGCTTAAATGCCTCTTCCTGAGTAAGTTCACTGTCAGGAAAGGAAAATCCAAACGCTCGAATATTCTATTTTTGTGTCCAGAGGCTCCAGCCCCTGCACACAGACTCTTCCTCACTCTGAAGGAAAGGAAACTGGGCGGGAGACCTCCCTGTCACAGAGGCCGGAATTGAGGAACCTGTGTCCCTCCAAGGCCTGTTCTCCATACATTCGGCTTCCATTTTAGGAAATGAGGATATAGTGCAGGCTGCTTTGGGATTGGCCTGAGGGTGGAGTTAGTGGTTTAAAAAAAAAAAGTGCTCCTTTGACTATTCTCCAGGCAAGCAGCAAGCGCGGAACTAGACTTTAATTAAATTGGGAGGTTTAAATGGCTGCATTAGTATTACACTTCCTCTGGTCATTAAAGTTTACTGCCATCACCTGCTTCTCAGCTAACATGTAGATAAGGACGAGAGGCCTGATTAAGAGTTTTACATTTTGATGTGTGAGCAAAGTGAAAGCTGTCAGTCAGTCATAGCAGTAATAAAACAGCAGTTACCTAGGAAGATAAAGCCCCTCTTCGTACGTTCCACATTAATTTTGTGCACTGATCCATACGTTTGTCTGTAGTTTCCCCCTCTGCATTGCCTTTATTTAATTAATTTTTAAAATGGACACATAATAATTGTGTATGTTTATAGGATACATAGGAATGCTGCAATACATATAATGTATAGTGATCAGATCAGGATAATTAGCATCTCCATCATCTCAAATATTTATCACTTCTTTGTGTTGGGAACATTCAATAGGCACTGCCTTTAAATGATGGTAAGTGCTAAGGGTGTCCAACCTGGGAACTGGGGTTTGGACCACCACTCTTCCTCTCAATCCAGTGTGGCTCTTCCTCCTTCTGCACTTTACTAGAGATGGCCCTTTTCAAGGACTGTAAGGGACACAGAGAAGGGCAGTCCAGCTTGTGATAGTCACATTTTTAAGCTATTCCTGCTTCCTCTGCCATCCAGCATGGGAAGCAGACCTTAAAAACAGACCTCAGTTTGAAAAGATTTCAAGGGAAGCTGGTAAATGGGGATGGAGGAAGGAAACCGGAAAGGTCCAGTTAAAGAGAGACTGATTCCTATGGCTTTGCTTGTTTATTACTACTCCAAGGTAGCACTGACCCTGGCATAGACAGGTCCTCCTAAAATGCAGATCTCATTAGGGAACCACCATTCCCCTGCCCTTAACCCTTCAGTGGTTCCCCAGTGCCCGGAGGATGATGTCTAGGTAGCCCAGTTATGATTTACAAGACTCTTCATGAGCTGGCCCCAGTCTACCGTGAGCTCTCCATGCTGTTCAGCACACCCCCACTACCACGGGCCAGCCCTACTGCCTTTCTTTCAGTTCCTCAAATATACTGTTTCTTCTCTCCCCCAGCCTTCAAACATGCTCTTTCTCCCTCTGCTCCTAACTCATCCTTCCTTTCATTGGACATTTCTACCCCAGGGAAGCCTTCTGTTACCACCCTGGCTCTGGATTAGGCTTCTCTCCTGTGAACATCCACAAACCTCCTGCTTTACCTACCACGTAACACACTGCTCTGGAATCATTGTGCTTGCTGGCCTGTCTCTCCAGCTGAACTGTAAACACATGAGGGCAGCACTAAGCGTTTGCCTTGTCCAGTGTTGTACTCCCAGTGGCTGGCACACAGTAGTGCTCTGCAAGTATTTGTTGAATAAATGGCTACTGTGCAATATGACAATTGAAAGCCCAGTGGTACTTCCCAGATTTACATTCGACATGTTTATTTTAGTTAAGTCACTGCTAAGACACAGGAAGGGCCCTGAATTAGACATGTGTTGTAATTAGGCTGCCCTGACCTCCTCTTCTCCCTTTCACTTTATTCCAAGGCCCTCTCTCATCCCACCTTTTCCATGATGCCTTCTCAGAGATCCTGGTTTGCAGTCATCCGAGTCAGCTTAGGGGCCACTCCCTGTGTGTACATTTACTGGCAAACATCTGCGTCAGATTTTGTAATTAAAAAAATTTTTTTTTACTGTTCATTTGAAAATTACTATTAATTATAATTGCTTTTAAATGATTTTACAATTTTGTCTTATCTTTCCCAGGTTTTTCTTGATAGTAGGAAGGATGTTTTCTTTTATTAATCCTGTTGATACCTAATGCTTTTGCAGTACACAATTTGTGTTTAATGAATACACACGAGATAACTTAAACCCTAATTTTTCTTTAGAAATTGAATTTATTATAGTGCCATTGTGGAAATGAATACTAGATCTGTTTGGTGATGTGGCAACTGCACTAAGTTTCTTAAAGGAAACTGTGGTTCCAGGATGGGCTTGGAAGCTGTAGCCCAGAACTATGTGGGCGCCGCATCCCTGGTGGGTTGGCAGGAACAGGAAGCCCACAGCCAGAAAAAACATTGTTCCATGGTGCCCTCTAGTGAGCCAAGGCACCACCAGGTCAGAAGTCAGGGCCAGAGGCCCTCGAACCTCGGCAGGAAGCAGGATCATCCGGGGAGCCTGACAAAACTGTAGATGTCAGTGCTCCTTCCCAGAATGCCAAGCCAGCAGGGAGATCAAGCCCTTCAATCAGCATCTTCAGGGATCTGATGCACACAGTCCTCAGATCACACTTTGTGAAGTACTGAGTAGGTGATGCTCATCAGAAAAAAACTCTCCAGATACGTAATCTGAGAACACCCACGCCCATTCTTCTGCTCCTAGGGATGGATCACTGACTTCTTGCTTACTACTCAAGGATGGATTTGGATGAGAAAGACAGAGAGAGGAGAGAGAGAGAGAGGGAAGAAACAGTGTCTACATCTCTGGTATGAATCCAGTACACACAAGAATATTGAGCAGCAAAAAATGGATGGAAACACTGAGCGAATGTTTTAGGGAGGATTGTGTCACCCTCTTTTGATACCTATCTCCAATCCAATAAAGCACTAATGAAGAGCGCTATTTTCCTCATTTTGTACCCTTCCTGGCAACAAGGGTGGGGAGGTGCCTGGTTTTTATCAAGCAAACAATCCATGGCCACCACTATGTCAGACTTTTAAAGTATATCATCTCTAGAAGTCCCTGGAATCATAGAGAGTGAGGCATTCTTTGTACCATACAGAGGGAAGGATTGCTGGACAACTGGTTCAAGCATAGGCAACAGAGAGAATTCACTTTCATGTGTCTGTATTTATGTTCTGTTAACAAACTCACTGTAAAGATAAATACGGTAACAACTGCATCACTTTCTCATTCATAAAAAGGGCCAATTCATGACCAGAAACCCAATAGACAGTGTTCATCAATGACAAAAAAAAAAAAAACCACTTCAAATCCCCACCAGTACTTTTCTTCCTTCCTCTTGAAAATTTTATTATTATTATTATTATTTATTTATTTATTTATTTATTTATTTATTTTTGAGACAGAGTCTCGCTCTGTTGCCCAGGCTGGAGTGCAGTGGCACAATCTCAGCTCACTGAAGCCTCTACCTCCCGGATTTAAGCGATTCTTGTGCCTCAGCCTCTTGAGTAGCTGGGATTACAGGCATGTACCATCACATCCACCTAATTTTTGTATTTTTAGTAGAGATGGGGTTTCACCATGTTGGTCAGGCTGCTCTCTAACTTCTGGCCTCAGGTGATCTGCCTGCCTCGGCCTCCCAAAGTACTGGGATTGCAGGGGTAAGCCATCACGCCCGGCCTCCCTCTTGATAATTTTAAATGAAGGCTGCCGCTTTACTAAGGGGCTGTTCATGAACTGTTTGTTGAACCTTGCGAGGTGATAAATTACTCTGATGTGAAGTCTCCTACTCAAGTGTAAGTCTTTTATGTACTTGTTCGTGTGTTAATTTTACCTAATGAATTCATTTAAATGGCAAAACTACATTTATTGAGTGTCTACTATATGTCTGGACACTGTGTTGGGCTCAAGAAGTATAAAGGAGCACTGGGTAAGGCTGACTGCCTATATAGGGGTCAGCATCTAGAGGGGACATTATCTGATGCAATGTGATGGGTACTCTACCAGAAATATGAACCCATGGCTAGGATAGCACAGGACAATTATTACCTCTCTCCATGGGAACCAGCTGAATAGAGAAATGCTATCACAGACACACTCTAATATTCTAATACTTGATGAACGTTGGAATTTTCATGGGGATTAGTTAAGACCACATCATTAATTTTCAAATGTTTTAAGACAAAAGAGTTATCAAATCTCTGTTCTCACAAATAATGTTTTTTTAAGCTCCTCCATTCCCCGTGACTGTAGCTTTGAAACAAACTATGAGGTGCTGGGCTGATGCCATCTGATTTCAGTCTTGCTTATTTGCTTGTCCGGAAAACTTTAAGCATAGACTCACAGAGCCCTTAATGAGAAAGCTCATTAAAAAGCCGTCTGAAATGGTGAAACAAATTACATGCACAACACAGCCCACTCTTTTCCTCTTCATTTCCTTCTTTCCCTCCCAGCCTGCAGCATTATAAACGACAAGGTGAAGTGAATCATCAGGTCAAAAAAAGGCACTGCCGAATGGGTCTATCCGTACCTCGTCGCTTTGATGACATTTCTCTTGCTTCACTGCAGCACTAAAATGTTGCCCAAACAGCAGGAGGGCCCTGCACAAGTAATGATGGCCTTGGTTAAAGCCTTTGATTGTGTGTATTTGGGTGGAACTTTAACTTGTAATTGCCGAATGCACACACTGTCTGATTTCAGAGCCTCTCCCTGGAAGGCTTGTTTATTCCTGGTAAAGGCAAAATTTCCTTCTTTCCAGGTGTATCTTTGACCACTTTATGAAGGTTTCTTCAGGAGTATTACTTCAGAATGGTAGAGATCATATTCAGGGCAGGCCTGGCTACAAGGCATCTTATTAAAACACTCTCCACCCCTGGGGTGGAGAAACCTGAGGGAAATCGGGAGTTTCAGGAGCTAGGATATGTTTCCTGCCTCCTAGCTTAACAGGAAGTGATGGTGACGGCTGTCCACTGGGAGGAAGAGAGGGGAGGTGGGTGTTTTTTTTTTTTTCTTCTTTTATCCTGGGGTATGCAAAAGGAAGGCTACAGATGCCAAACAATCCTTCCACACCTGGTAGCTGGGGCAATATTTGTGGGGAAAAGGAAATCCTTCCCTCCATCTTGCTCCTTAATTTATAGAATTCACTGGGGTTGAGGCACTTATAATTAAATACTTGCAACACTGCTTTTTTTCTCTGCTGAGGTAGAGAGACTACCACCTTTAAAGTCAGAAGACTGGGGTTTAGGCCCTGACTTTTTATTGATTGCTCTTGGTTTGACTCTTAAGAATTCACCAAACACTTGTAAATCTGTGTCTACCATATGCCAGGTACCTAGCTAGGCACTGAGAATACACAAATAGCGAAGTCACAGTCTTGACCCTGAAGTTTTTCATAATCTCCTGGGGAAGGCATACACACAAACAGTCACAGCACAATGTGATGTGAGCTTTACTGAAGCTAGGAAAGAGCCACTGTGAAAGCAAGAGGAAGGGGAATGCACATGTTTTCAAGGTGGGGCAAGCAGAGTGAGAAGGTGAGAGGTGGTCGGACTGCTGCTAGGGAGGGTTTCACAAATCGGAAGCCTGAGCAGGATTTTAAAGAAATCCTGTTCACTTGGAGAGATGGAGACACACACACACACACACACACACACACACACACACACAGAAGGGTGGTAGAAAGAGCCCCGATCGACAGCATCAAAGTGTGGCAGAGGAGAAGAAGCTGAGGACAAGACTGAGAAGGAGCAGGCTGGGAAGCAGGAGGAGAAAGAGCAGAAAATGGCTTTGAAAGCTAAAGAAGCCAACTATCATAGGGACCGACGAGCATCCCTTGGACTGAGCATATGGGAAGTCACAACAATTTCACTGGCCTTTGGGGGTTGATCACAATAGGATGAGTAAATGGAAGGAGACCAATGGAGCTAACAAGCATATTCTTAATGTTCGGTGGGCTTGGCTGTGAGGAGGAGATGATGGCTAGACAGAGATAAGGAATGAAGGAAGCCTTTCGTTGTTTTTGTTTATGACTGAAACGTGGGCATCATTATATGCCACAGTGGAGAGGGAGGAGTTAACCTACAGGACAGAGATGGGATTAAATGGGGTGAATGCCTACTTCACAGAGTCGTTCTGAGGATTAAATGAGATCCCCTTGGTGAACCCCTTGGTGAACCCTTTCTCTAAAGAGATACACACATGTGAAGTATGATTATCCTGCTGTTGAAATGAAACCATGCATCATCACAAGGCATTTGAGCTCACTTATCACTTGGCTGCTGAGATACGCAAATCTCCCTCTCCATAGCCTTTTTGTGTGCACTGCTTTCCTATTTCCTCTTGCCATGGCTTTAAACATTAGAGCCCAATAATTACTTGAGCTCTCCTTGACATTTCTTCCTGACAAACAACACAACTCACCAGTTCCCCCGGATCACAGCAGGAAGCTGGGGGTTGATAAGTGAGAAGCGATTAAGGGAGAGGACTAGAGCCTCCTCATTGTTATTATGAAGTGGAATTAACATCCAGACCTCTTGGGAACTTTGCCTTGTCAGGTTATTGGCTTTTCTTCAGAGAACCATAAAGACACAGGGACCATGATGTACAATGTCCCCTCACGGACACCTGCGTCCCCTTTCCCATCTCAATTCACGAACTGTAAGTCCCACTGCGGCAGAGACTTTTGTCTGCTTTATTAGCTGCTGTGTCCCTAGTGCCTAGAACAGTGACTGGCATATGGAGAGTGTCTAAAAAATATGCAGTAAGTGAATGATTCACCCATTCCTCTTTCAACTGATTCAATAAAAATGAGTGTATACTATGGATCAACCACCAAACGTATCCTAGATAAACACAGTTAAAGAATACTTGTTATCATTTAAACAATGTATATTCTGTGCCAGGCACTTTACATACATTAGTTCATATAATCGCCATCATTTTACAAATGGGGAAACGGAGACTCAGAAAGAAGTCACTTGGTTGAGGATATGTGATTGGAGAGTGAAGAAGCTAGAATTCCTGACTGCTGGAATTCCAAAACCTATACTCTTTCTACACCAGCCTCATCCCTCATCATTCTCCAGCTCAAACCATAACTTCAATTGTAAATGACCACTTGCAATTCCTTGACCATGCCATGTTCTGTCGTGTGTACTCCTTTGCCTGGGACACATTTAGCTGTGCCCTCTGGCTGGGTAATTCTTCTTCATTCTTCTTCTTTGAGGCTTTCCTGAAATGATGTCCTCTGGCTGGGGTAGGCTGACCTTCCTCTCTGCTCCCATATCCCCTCTTGCAGCCCTTCATCACAGAACATATCACAGGCATTTGAGATGCCTCCTTATGCGAACTTCGCTCCACTAGACAGTGAGAGGCTCAAGGGCAGGGACAGTGTCTTCATAACAAAAGCTGCTATTGATTGAGTGCTGCCACAAACGTGCTTACTTTGTTTAATTTTCACGACCACTACCTGAGGTGGGAATTATTATGCTTCTTTTTTTTTTTTTGAAATGGAGTTTTGCTCTTGTTGTCCAGGCTGGAGTACAATGGCATGATCTCGGCTCACTGCAACTTCTGCCTCCTGGGTTCAAGTGATTCTCCTGCCTCAGCCTCCTGAGTAGCTGGGACTACAGGCATGCACTACCACACCCGGCTAATTTTGTATTTTTAGTAGAGACAGGTTTTCTCCATGTTGGTCAAGCTGGTCTCGAACTCCCGACCTCAGGTGATCCGCCTGCCTCGGCCTCCCAAAGTGCTGGGATTACAGGCGTGAGCCACTGCTCCCAGCCTATTATGCCTCTTTTTTTTTTTTTTTTTGTGAGATGGAGTCTCACTGTCACCCAGGCTGGAGTGCAGTGGCCTGTTATCAGCTCACTGCAACCTCTGCCTCCTGGGTTCAAGCAATTATCCTGCCTCAGCCTCCTAAGTAGTTGGGTTTACAGGCACGCACTACCACGCCCAGCTAATTTTTTATTTTTAGTAGAGATGGGGTTTTACCATGTTGGTCGGGCTGGTCTTGAACTCCTGACCACGTGATCCGCCTGCCTCGGCCTCCCAAAGTGCTGGGATTACAGGCATGAGCCACTGTGCCTGGCTTATTATGCCTCTTTTAAAGATGTGGAAATGGAGGCTCAGAGAAGTTAGATAACTTTAACAAGGTCACAGTGAGTAAGTAGCTAACCCAGGAATTAAACATAGGTACATCTTAATCCAAAGCCCAAATTCTTTTCACTTCGCTATGCTGTCGTTGGAATTATCTACAATGCTCACAGCTTAGCTGTGGGGGTAAATAGATAAATACCACCTGAACATTGAGATTAGCAAGCTACTACAGGTTGGTACAAAGTTCTTTGGAGTGACATATGGAAGGGAATAATTTGTTCCCTTTGGGGGAGGTGGGAGATGGAAGAGCTTCATAAGGTTGCCAGAATGCTTGGGAATTTGTCAACTGAATTAATAATGATGGTTCAAGGTGGAAGACAGTTCCCTGCATCTAATCCTGGTGGTTGGTTTTAAGGGCCACAACAGCCATTGCCCAGGTCACTACTGCTTCCAAGTTGGCCCATCTGGGTGCCAGGAATGCAGCCCAAATGCCTGCTGGTACCTGCTTAAGTGATGACTGGTAACCAGGCAACCCTGTCAGCACATTGTTTCATTGAAATCATATTTGTGAGTGTGTGAATATGAAAACAACTTTACATAATCACAGTTTTAATCTTGCACAATATACTTTACATTTAAATGAAATAAGTGTATTTTCAAGCTTATGGCTATATGGAATTGTGCAGCAACCCCTAATTACGTGTTAGCTTCTCTTCCTGCTCTTGTCCCTTAACTACAGGCATCCCTGGAGGCTGCTTTCTGTATTCTCTCCTCCAGGGAATTAATCTATTTTCTAGGCTTGAATGACTGTAAAATTCCTATAAAATGAGGCTTAAAACTGCAAGCAAAGCATTGCTTTAAAATATATTGTATAATACCTTCTTTGTCTGCTCTTGGGGGCACTTGTCAGGGAAAGCACAGTAGGCAGCCGGATACTGTTGTAGGGGCTCTGGTACCAGGCAATTAGGATGATTCTAAACTGCTCCATTTCCGAGCTATGTGGCCTTGGGCAAGTTACTTGACTTCCTTAAGCCTACATTCCTGATCTATGAAAGAGCAAAAAAAATAGTATCTTAGTCATAGAACTATTGGGTGGATTAATGAAATCATGCAAAAGCACTTAGTGACTGGTTTGTTAGAAATAACCAGTAAGTGCTACTGTTTATTTACATATTTACCTACTTGTTTATTTTTGTTAGAGACAGGGTCTCTCTCTGTTGCCCAGGCTGGAGTGCAGGGGCACAATCATGGCTCACTGCGACCTTGAACTCCTAGGCTCAAGCGATTCCCTCTCCTCAGCCTTTCTAGTAGCTGGGACTTCAGGCACATGTCACCATGTCTGGCACTAATTTTTCTATTTTTTTTTTCATAGAGGTGGGGGGTCTCACTATGTTGCCCAGGCTGGTCTCAGACTCCTGGCCTCAAGTGATCCTCCTGCCATGGCCTCCCAAAGTGCTGGAATTATAGGTGTGAGTCACCATGCCCAGCCAGTGCTACTTGTGATGATTACTATTACTCTCATGGTTAGCAGGATGAACAAATTTGGGTCACAGTGATTTGAAACCTATGAAGCACTATAAAAATGTGAAATATTATCACTATTATGGATACTGCTGAGGAGTGAGATCTAAACAGCATGGTATTAAGAGCAGTGAACAGGAAGTCAGGAAAGCCAGATCCCAATGCTACTCCTGTCACTAATCAGCAGTGTGACCTTGGGCCAGTCTCTCCCCTAACCTCAGGTTTTTTAACTTGTAAATAAAGTGGTTTGATTAGATTATCTCGAAGACCCATTCCAGCTCCGAAATTCTATGATTCCATGACTTTTGGAGCAAATAACTTATGTAGAAATCTTATACATTTCCTGGAATAGAGTAGGTCAATATGCATTATATATTAATGGCCAAAGTACATTTCTGAAGTTGATAAAAGTTAACCCCGATTGCAACAATCAGAAAGAGCATTCCTAGGGGAATGCAGTGAAAAAGCAAACTACTCCTACCCACCTTAGGAATTTTGAAGGACATCATTGTGGCAGAGGAGAATTTATATCTAAAATGGCAATACTGAACTAGTCATAAAGAAGATGAGATTATGTTCAGCATTTGTATACTTAGCTAAAGAAGTGGGTGCAGTAACCCTTAAAATTGTCTGGATTTGGGCTTTGGATAGTTATGTTGTGGCTGGCAGCTCCTCACACCTTCCTACCATTTACTGAGTACCTGCCATGTTCCAGGAGTGGTGGTAGGCTCTGAGGCTACTGAGACAGTCTCTATTCTCAAGGGACTGACAATCTATCGGGTAAAGCATTTTAACTGTGGAGGATACTTTTGCATTTTCTGCATATTCCTGCATGATGCTTACATTGTTTATATATTGTTTGTCTATTATTCTGTGAAAACATAGCTGTTTGTGTATTCAGCTTTGGCTTGCTTCCCCACCCTCAGCCCTCCACCAGCTTCTGGATGTTAAATATTATCTCTTCATGTGAGCTGTACCAGAAGGAAGAGTCATCTGTTACTCTTTTACTTCCTTAATGAGCCCTCAAGCTGGTTTGCAGGGCAGCTATCTATACTTTCTTTCTTTTTTTTCCCAGAGGACAGATTGGTTCAGATATAGCTGCTTGGTCTTATTCTCTCCCAGGACTCAAATTTTATTCTTCTTGTCCCCTCTCCATCTTACCCTCAAATAAAATAAAATAATCAGAAACAATCACCAAAACTAGATAGTAGGATGTGGTGGCAGCACTTTGATGGATAGACCAAATATTTCTTTTGCTACTGTAGCAACTACTATTAAATGCCTTGTCACACATCTTTGATTCTCTTTGGAAATGTGAAGGTTATTTTGCATATGTGCTTAAAATCACCTCAATTACTGAAAATACTTTCATTTCCCTCCAAGATTCTTCTTAATGGGGCTTTTACTATTTTCTTTAGATATTGTTACAAATGCAGAATGCAGTCTTGACCGTTTTCTCCAAACTATTTGATTTCTCTAAATATTCTCATCCCAAATATTTTCATATTATCTGAGAATGACAAGGATATTATGAAAATCATAATTGAAAAATTTTCCATAAAACACTTAATTAAAAGTAAAAAGTTTGATTCTTAAAGATATTTTTTGTTATCTAGAAAATTGATAACCGATAACTCAATGTTTATTGAACAATTCATTAGATAAACCAGTATTAAATGGCTGTGTCAGGTATTGTGCAAAGTACTGCAAACATAAAGGAGATTAAGAAATGATTGCTACTTTCAAGGAGTTCAATTAAGAGCTGCTTGCTTTATACCTTGTATAAATAGTTAATATTTTACAAAACACTTTCCATATGTAATAACTCATTTCATCCTCAGAACAATAAATCCTGGTTTCATACTTAATAAACTTGCAGTTTCTTGTTGCTCACTGCTTTTTTTTGTTTTTTGTTTTTTTTTAGACCAGGTCTCACTCTGTTACCCAGGCTGGAGTGCAGTGGGGCAATTCCAGCTCACTGCAATCTCCACCTCCCGGGTTCAAGCCATTCTCATGCCTCAGCCTCCCAAGTAGTTGGGACTACAGGTGTATACTACTACGGTTGGCTAAGTTTTTGTATTTTTGGTAGAGATGGGGTCTCATTGTCATGCACGTCTGTGTGAAGAGACCACCAAACAGGCTTTGTGTAAGTAACAAGGCTGTTTATTTCACCCGGGTGCAGGTGGGCTGAGTCCGAAAAGAGAGTCAGCAAAGGGTGGTGGGATTATCATTAGTTCTTATAGGTTTTGGGGTAGGCGGTGGAGTTAGGAGCAATGTTTTGTGGGCAGGGAGTGGATCTCACAAAGTGCATTCTCGAGGGTGGGGAGAATTAAAAAGAACCTTCTTAAGATGTGGGGGACATTACAAAGAACCTTCTTAAGGGTTGGGGAGATTACAAAGTACATTGATCAGTTAGGGTGGGGCAGAAACAAATCACAATGGTGGAATGTCATCAGTTAAGGCTATTTTCATTTCTTTTGTGGATCTTCAGTTGCTTCAGGCCATCTGGATGTATACGTGCAGGTCACAGGGGATATGATGGCTTAGCTTGGGCTCAGAGGCCTGACATTCCTGTCTTCTTATGTTAATAAGAAAAGCAAAACAAAATAGTGGTTAAGTGTTGGAGAGGTGAAAAATTTTGGGGGTGGTATGGAGAGATAATGGGCGATGTTTCTCAGGGCTGCTTCAAGCGGGATTAGGGGTGGTGTGGGAACCTAGAGTGGGAGAGATTAAGTTGAAGGAAGATTTTGTGGTCAGGGGTGATGTTGTGGGGTGATTAGAAGGAGCATTTGTCATATAGAATGATTGGTGATGGCCTGGATACAGTTTTGGATGAATTGAGAAATTAAACGGAAGATATAAGGTCTGAATAAAAGAAGGAGAAAAATAGGTATTAAAGGACTAAGAATTGGGAGGGCCCAGGACATCCAATTAGAGAGTGCCCAAGGGGGTCCAGTGTAATTACTTGCTTGGTTGGTGAGTTTTTGGGAAAAGACCATTAGTCCGTTTTACCTTTCCTGAAGATTGAGGACGGTCAGGGGTATGAAGGTTCCACTGAATACCAAGAGCCTGAGAAATTGCTTGGGTATTTGACTAGTAAAGGCTGGTCTGTTATTGGACTGTATAGAGGTGAGAAAGCCAAACTGAGGAATTATGTCTGACAAAAGGGAAGAAATGACCATGGTGGCCTTCTCAGACCCAGTGGGAAAGGCCTCTACACATCCAGTGAAAGTGTCTACCCAGACCAAGAGGTATTTTAGTTTCCTGACTTGGGCATGTGAATAAAGTCAATTTGCCAGTCCTGGGGGTGGCAAATCCCTGAGCTTGATGTGTAGGGAAGGGAGGGGGCCTGAACAATCCCTGAGGAGTAGTAGAATAGCAGATGGAACACTGAGAAGTGATTTCCTTAAGGATAGATTTCCACAATGGAAAGGAAATGAGAGGTTCTAAGAGGTGGGCTAGCGGCTTGTAACCTACATGGAAGAGGTTATGAAATGATGAAAGAATAGAATGGGCCTGTGAGGCAAGAAGGAGATATTTTCCTTGGTCCAAGAAGCATTTGCCTTGTGTGGGAAGAGATTGATAGGTGGAAGTTTCAGTGGGAGAGTAGGTGGGAGTGACCAGATGAGTAGGAGAAAAACTGCCGTGAGGGATAGAAGTTGGAAGGCTAACTGCTTCTTTAGCTACCTTATCAGCATAAGTGCTGCCCCTAGCAATGGGATCTGATGCCTTTTGGTGGCCCTTACAGTGTATGACTCCAGCTTTCTTTGGAAGTAAAGCAGCCTTGAGAAGAGTTTTCATTAAAGAGGCATTAATGATGGAGGACCCTTGCGTAGTAAGGAAACCTCTTTCAGCCCATATAACAGCATGGTGGTGCAGGATATGGAAGGCATATTTAGAGTCAGTATAAATATTGACAAGTAAATCCTTTGCAAGAGTGAGGGCTCGAATTAAGGCAATGAGTTTGGCTTGCTGAGAGGTAGTGGAGGGGGGCAGAGCAGTAGCCTCAATGATAGATGTGGAAGATACTATAGCATAGCCTGCCTTTGCTGGTGAGTGGCGATTAGGCCTGGTGGAACTGCCATCAATAAACCAGGTGTGATCAGGGTGAGGACCAGGAAAGAAGGAAATATGGGGAAGTGGAGTGAATGTCAGGTGGATTAGAGAGACACAGTTATGGGGGTCAGGTGTGGTATCAGGAATAATGTGGGGGCTAGCCTAAAACGGTAAGGTCAAGTTGTTTGGACGGAAAGGCTACAGGGTGCGGTCCCAGCTCTTGTGTAAGAATTTTGACTGCACAGCCCTGTAGTTTGGCTGTGTGTAATGAAAAGGGTTGGGATGAGTTAGGGAGAGCTAGTGTGGGAGCAGCTTCTAGGGCTGTTTTTAAGGAATGGAAAGAGGAGTGGGGAAAGGATTTAGGATCTATGGATTCAGCTAGGTTTGCTTTTGTGAGTTTATATAATGGTTTAGTCAGGATGGTAAAACTAGGTATCCAAAGGCGGAAGTACCTAACCATGCATAGGAAGGAAAGGAGTTGTTGTTTTGTGGAAGGGGTTGGGTTTGGGAGATTAGCTGGACACAATCAGCAAGGAGAGCACGTGTGTTTTCATGAAGAATTATGCCGAGATAGGTAACGGATGAGGAAGAAATTTCGGCTTGACTGAAGTAATGGGAGCTGTCTGTGAAGCCTTGTGGCAGTACAGCCCAGGTAATTTGCTTAGCCTAATGGGTGTCAGGGTCAGTTCAAGTAAAAGTGAAGAGAGGCTGGGATGAAGGGTGCAAAGGAATGGTAAAGACAGCATGTTTGAGATCCAGAACAGAATAATGGGTTGTGGAGGGAGGTATTGAGGATAGGAGAGTATATGGCTTTGACATCACAGGTTGGATAGGCAAGACAATTCGGTTGATAAGGCACAAATCCTGAACTAACCTGTAAGGCTTGTCTGGTTTTTGGACAAGTAAAATGGGGGAATTGTAAGGAGAGTTTATAGGCTTTAAAAGGCCATGCTGTAACAGGCGAGTGATAACAGGCTTTAATCCTTTTAAAGCATGCTGTGGGATGGGATATTGGCATTGAGTAGGGTAAGGGTGATTAGGTTTTAATGGGATGGTAAGAGGTGCATAATTGGATGCCAAGGAGGGAGTAGAGGTGTCCTATACTTGTGGATTAAGGTGGGGAGGTACAAGGGGAGGATGCGAAGGAGGTGTTGAACTGGGGAAAAGGGTGTAAATGAGGTGAGGCTATAGCCTAGGAATAGTCAGGGAAGCAGATAATTTAGTTAAAATATCTCAGCCTAATAAGGGAGCTGGGCAGGTGTGGATAACTAAAAAGGAGCGCATAAAAGAATGTTGTCCAAGTTGGCATCAGAGTTGGGGAGTTTTAAGGGGTCTAGAAGCCTGGCCATCAATACCCACAACAGTTATGGAGGCAAAGGAAATAGGCCCTTGAAAAGAAGGTAATGTGGAGTGAGTAGCCTCCATATTGACTAAGAAGGGGACGGACTTACCCTCCACTGTGAGAGTTCCCGAAGCTCGGCATCCGTGATGGTCTAGGGGGCTTCCAAGGCAATCGGGCAGCATCAGTCTTCAGCTGCTAAGTCAAGAAGATCTGGGAAGGAGTCAATCAGAGAGCCTTGGGCCAGAGTTCCAGGGGCTCTGGGAGTGGCTTCCGGGTAAGTTGGACAGTCCGATTTCCAGTGGGGTCCCGCACAGATGGGACATGGCATAGGAGGAATCCCAGGCTGCAGGCATTCCTTGGCCTGGTGGCCAGATTTCTGGCACTTGAAGCAAGATCCTGGGGCAGGCAGTCCTGGAGGAATGCCTGGCCGCCGCAGTTCAGGCATTTGGAGTTCTTGTGTGCTGGAGATGTGGCTGGGGTTTATCTCACAGTGGAGGCAAAGAATTGCCACTCAGAAATACGTTGCTACTTGGCTGCCTCTACTCTATTATTGTACACCTTGAAGGTGAGGTTAATTAGGTCCCTTTGTGGGGTTTGAGGGCCAGAATCTAATTTTTGGAGCTTTTTCTAATGTCGGCAGCAGATTGGGTAATAAAATGCATATTGAGAATAAGACGGCCTTCTGGCCCTTCTGGGTCTAGGGCAGTAAACCGTCTAAGGGTTGTTGCCAAACAGGCCATGAACTGGGTTGAGTTTTTATATTTGATGAAAAAGAGTCTAAACCCTGATTTGGGAGAGGTCGGAAAAAGGAGCATTAACCTTGGCTATGCCTTCAGCTCCAGCCACCTCTTTAAGAGGAAATTGTTGGGCAGGTGGGGGAGGGCTAGTCGAGGAATGTAACTGTAAGCTGGACTGGGTGTGAGGAGGGGAGGTGATAAAAGGATTATAGGATTGGGGAGCGGAGGCTGAGGAAGAATTGGGACCTGGCTCGGCCTGGTGAGGAGCAGCCTGGGGAGGAGGGGAGAGGTTAGATGGGTCTGTAGAAAAGGAGCATTCAAAGGACTCAGAGCTTGGGGTGGAGACTGAAGGAACAGACCTCAGAGAAAGACGAAAGATTTGGGACGAGTCGCATTGGGAGCAGAAACTAAGGAGGGACCAGTGTATAAAACAATGCCTGGATGTCAGGCACATCAGACCCATTTGCCCATTTTTCAACAAAAATCATCCAGGTCTTGTAAAATGGAGAAACCAAAAGTGTCATTTTCTAGCTATTTAGAACCATTATTGAGTTTGTATTGGGGCCAAGCGGTGTTGCAGAAGAAAATAAGACGCTTAGGTTTTAGGTCAGGTGAGAGTTGAAGAGGTTTTAAGTTTTGGAGAACACAGGCTAAGGGAGAAGATGGGGGAATGGAGGGTGGAAGGTTGCCCATAGTAATGGAGGTAAGTTTAAAGAGAAAGGTAGAGACATGGAGATGGGAGTAGGTGAGCAGCCAAAGCAGGTGTCCCCGCAATTGACTTGCCACCAAGGGAATGTGGGAGAATGACCAAGGCAGGCTTCCCCGTGGTGATCAGACACCAATGGAGTGTGAGTGAATAATCAGGCAGGTGTCCCCGCAGTGATTAAATGCCAAGGGAAGACTGTCTTCCCAAGTCCGTGACTGGCGCTGGAGTCCACAGATAAAATGTGTTTCCTTTGTCTCTACTAGAGAGGAAAAAGAACTGGAGTTGGAAGGACTGGGAGATTGAAGGGTAGCGAGAGAGGGAGATTGAAGGGTAGCAAGAGAGGCTGGAGAAGAGAGTGAAAAGACTGCTTACCCAATTTGAAATTCATGAGATGTTCCTTGGGCTGGTTGGTCTGAGGACCCGAGGTTGCAGGTGGATCTCCTCAAGGAGTGAGGGCAAGGACAGGGGACTGGTCTCCTGAAGGAGTCCTCCTGTCCCGGGTTTCAGCACCCAATGTCATGCACGTCCATGTGAGGAGACCACCAAACAGGCTTTGTGTGAGCAACGAGGCTGTTTATTTCCCCCCGGGTGCAGGCGGGCTAAGTCCGAAAAGAGAGTCAGCAAAGGGTGGTGGGATTATCATTAGTTCTTTTTTTTTTTTTTTTTTTTTTTTGAGACGGAGTCTTGCTCTTTCGCCCAGGCTGGAGTGCAGTGGCCCGATCTCAGCTCACTGCAAGCTCCGCCTCCTGGGTTCACGCCATTCTCCTGCCTCAGCCTCCCGAGTAGCTGGGACTACAGGCGCCCGCCACCACGCCCGGCTAATTTTTTCTATTTTTAGTAGAGACGGGGTTTCACCGTGTTAGCTAGGATGGTCTCGATCTCCTGACCTCGTGATCCGCCCGCCTCGGCCTCCCAAAGTGCTGGGATTACAGGCGTGAGCCACCGCGCCCGGCCTATCATTAGTTCTTATAGGTTTTGGGATAGGCGGTGGAGTTAGGAGCAATGTTTTGCGGGCAGGGGCTGGATCTCACAAAGTACATTCTCAAGGGTGGGGAGAATTACAAAGAACCTTCTTAAGGGTGGGGGAGATTACAAAGTACATTGATCAGTTAGGGTGGGGCAGAAACAAATCACAATGGTGGAATGTCATCAGTTAAGGCTATTTTCACTTCTTTTGTGAATCTTCAGTTGCTTCAGGCCATCTGGATGTATACGTGCAGGTCACAGGGGATATGATGGCTTAGCTTGGGCTCAGAGGCCTGACAATTATCTTGCCCAGGCTGTGAGCTCCTGGCCTCAAGCGATCCACCTCCCTCGGCCTCTCAAAGTGCTGAGATTACAGGTGTGAGCCACTGCACCCAGTTGCTCACTGTTATTTGGCAACCAGAATGTTCACTTTGATGATAACGTTAGTATTTCTCCATTATTCCTGGTTTGATTTTATATGTCTAATGATTAACAGTTCACAAAGTGCTTTCTTGTCTCATTGGAAACACAAGTTTTTTCATCTTCTCAGCTTCTAGTCATTGTTCTAGTCTTCCTCTTGTGGGAAGGGGAAGAGGACTAAAATGACTTCTCAAATTCCTTGTGAGTGCTATTAAAATAACAGTAAGCTCTGTTGTATATCCAAGGTGAGGACCTTGCTCTTGGACTCCTTTTCCCCAGAGCCTTTAGGCTATAATCTCAGAAGTTCATTCCTACTTCAGTTTTGCTCTCCATTTTCCCTTTATTCCATTCC
The DNA here is from genome assembly GCF_028858775.2 of Pan troglodytes. NCBI lineage: Eukaryota > Metazoa > Chordata > Mammalia > Primates > Hominidae > Pan > Pan troglodytes. Next base: position 71,048,234 of record NC_072398.2, read on the forward strand.
TGATCATGCCTTCCAGGTCATGCTCTATCAGGGAATTCTGTTTCTGTCAAAAAGTAGAAGGAATTTAGAACTTAGGGATTATTCTGCCCGATGTGTTCATTTTACAGAGGAGTTCACTGAGGCAGAGAGCCAACAAATGTCAATGTTAAACCCGCAAATAAGTGGGAGAGCTGGGCTTGAACCTGAGACTACTCTTCTGCCAGATGTCTTTTAAAGACATCAAGCTGTCTTTAAAAGTTACCTGTCAAACGAAATATTCTCTCCAACATAATGTGTGCTTCTCTTATATAGCTAGCCTATAAATATTTGGTTACTGTTGCAATAGAGATCTACCCAATTTTATAATATTTCACAGATTATATTGTATATTTTCAATTTTTCCAGAGGGTGCTTATTCACCTAGTGTGAATGGTCTGTGTTGGTCTTCGAATCAACAATCATTTATGGAGCATCTACTATGTGCCAAGCATAATACTGGCATTGGGGACATGAGAACCAATGCCCTTCCACTCTCCCCGTGGTGGGTTTTGGTCTGATTTTAACTGGAAGTATTATTTGGATTTGCGTAGGCTCATTCAACATTGGATCATTAGTAACTCTTTGGATTTATTGTAAATGGTCCTGCAAATGTGAGAAAATTAGTAACAAGAATTGAACTCTAACAAGGTGTTCAAATGCTGACGTTAAAGCCTTTACCTAGGCAGGCGTGGTGGCTCACACTTGTAATCCTAGCACTTTGGAAAGCTGAGGCGGGCAGGGCGCTTGAGGCCAGGAGTTCGAGACCAGCCTGGGCAAAATGGTGAAACCCCGTCTTTAAAAAAATACAAAAAGTAGCCAGATATGGTGGCGCACAACTATAGTACCAGCTACATGGGAGGCTGAGGTGGGAGGATGGTTTGACCCTAAGTGGCGGAGGTTGCAGTGAGCCGAAATAGTGCCACTACACTCCAGCCTGGGTGGCAGAGCAGGACACTGTCTCAAAAATAAATACATAAATAAAGCCTTTACCTGTGCATTTAGGATTTTTTGCACTGCAGAGGACCCAATAACCTTTATCTATGTATCATCTGTCTGTCTGTCTATCTATCTAATCTATAGAGAAGGTCTCACTCTGTCACTCAGGGTGGTGCGATCATAGTTCACCGCAGCCTCCAACTCCTGCGCTCAAGCGACCCTCCCGCCTCAGCCTCCTGAGTAGCTGAGACCACAGACACTGGCCACCATCCGCCTTGGCCTCCAAAAGTGCTGGGATTACAGGCGTGAACCACCCAGCCAAGAGCCACTATTTAAATGTCGCCAAGTGTGGTTTAAAAAGTTTCCCAATTTTGAGGGGGGCAAGGGTTGAAAAACTATTAGGTACTATGTTCAGCACCGAAGTGACGAGATGATTCGTACCCTGAACCTTAGCATCACACAATATACCCAGGTCACATCTGCACATGTAGCCCCTGAATCTAAAATAAAAGTTGAAACTATAAAAAAAAAAAGTCTCCCAAATTTGTTACAAAAATGCCAAAGAAGGTTAATCTCGGGTAATCGAATTCCGTTTCCTGGTGTTTTCCTTTATTCTTTTTTTCTTCCAGCCGGCTCCACCTCCAGAGAGGCCCAACAGGGGGCTCGCGCGGTCGTTTGGGCTCGGCTGCCGTAGAAGCCGGGCGCACTGGGCCGGAGCTGCCCCGCCGGGGTTGGGTCGTGGCTGCCAGGGCGCGTCGCCAGGAGGCCTCGCGGGCCGCCCTTCCGCTCTCCCGGGGCTGGGCGGCGCTGTCCGGCTCTTCCTGCCGCGCTCTGGCCACTCCCCCTCGCCCCTCGCTCGGCTTGGCCTTGGCGGCCGTGCTCTGCAGGCAGTGCCTCCCTCGGGCGTGGGTCTGCAGGTGCAACCCCGACTCCTCCCTGAGCCCCGCAAGGCAGTCCCGGGGTGCTCCCGGCGGGGCTGCCCGACTGACCCTTCCCTTGTTCTGTGTTGCAGGAGAGCCGGACAGGGCAGCGGCCGGCACTACCGCGCCGCGATTTGCGCAGAGCTGAAGAAGCCCCTGACCATTGAAGAGGTGGCCCCCGCCCCGTCGGGCCTCACGAGGTAGGGGGCTGGCTTATCCCCTTCTACCCTCCCCTTCTCCCCGCCACCACACACTCCCCGCAGGCTCCCTTCTTGAATCAAGTTCCCAGTTCTGAAGCGAGGGGGCGACCGAGAGAGTGGAGGGCAACTTCGTCCTGGGATAGCTAGGGGGCTGAAGCCCTTTCTAAGGTCTAAAGTGCTAAAGGAAGATTGTTCTCCCAAAACACGCCTATAGGCCTCTTTCTCAATGCTCAGAGCTGTTGCCTTAGAAACAGAATTCTGATTTGCACACGACTTTGTACGTGCAAGTTATTGGTTTAACACAGGTACATGGACCTCATCCTTTGCTTCCTTCCACCTCAGTGCCGGAATCGAATTATTCGGCCTCTGCCTCCCAGAAACCAGCCCGGTAACCTCCGTGTTTCCATGTGAACATACGCTTCTGGTATATTGCAGAGATTTGGGATGGGGTTCGTTTAGGGATGTGGGCAGCTGGTCCACTGAAATGTGGACATCACTTTGGCCTTGCCTATTGACCACTCTAGTAACACAGTGTCATCTGGTGTGGAGATGAGAACCTCAGACAGCGTGAAGCAGGCAGTGGGCCTCAGTGTTGGAGACCGCCAGGGAGAGGGAGAAAGGCAGCCATAGCCCTGAAGTGTTACCAGCATGGAGCCTGTTAACTAACATGGCTAACACGGATTATTTGAATGAGCACATGATGGCAGCCAATCTACTTCCTGGGATTCACACGCTGAACGACATTCATCCTCAAATCATCCTTAAATCTAGGTGGAGTGGCTGGAGAACACATGTGTGCCCTGTGTATGCCTGTCAATAACTGATGTGTCCTGCATGGAATGTGTCCAGGCTGAGGGCTAGGCTCCTTTGTTCTGTTATTTGTCCTAGACATTGCATTGTAAGGAATTAGCCCATGAGAGCTGTGACTATGTTTGTTTTACTCACTACTAAATCCCTTAAGTCTAAAATGGTTCCTGGCATGTGGCAGAGGCTTAAAAAATTGTTGAATGAATGAATTTTGTAGATAAAAATGTCTTCTCACCAATATGGCCACCTCTGTACAAACAAATCAATATCATCCCTTTGGTGTCTCAGCTTTCATTTCTTCCAGTAATTCCAACCCCTGTTGGGATGTGTTGGTTTATGACAATGGTTGTCTAGCACAGCGGTCCACAACCTTTTTGGCACCAGGGACCAGTTCTGTGGAAGAGAGTTTTTTCATGGACTGATGGGGGTTGGAGGGGATGGTTTTGGAATGAAACTGTTCCACCTCAGATCCTCAGGCATTAGATTTTCATAAGGAGTGCGCAACCTGGATCCCTTGCCTGTGTAGTTCACAATAGGGTTCGCACTTCTATGAGAATCTGATGCCGCCACTGATCTGACGGGAGGCAGAGCTGGGCGGTATGCTTGCTTTGTCTGCTCACCTCTTGCTGTGCAGCTGGATTCCTGACAGCCTACCGGTCTGTGGCCCCGGGGATGGGAACCCCTGGTCTTGGGGCTTGTTAAAACAGAACGCTAGGCTTTGTCTTCAGAGTTTTCTGATTCAGTAGGTCTGGGATGGGGCTTGATAATTTGAATTTCTTTTTTTTTTTTTTTTGAGATAGGGTCTCACTCTGTCACTCAGGCTGGAGTGCAGTGGCATGATCATGGCTCACTGCAACCTTGACCTCCCAGGCTCAAGCAGTTCTCCCACCCCAGTCTCCCAAGTAGCTGAGACCACAGGCACATGCCACCATTCCTGGCTAATTTTTTAATTTTTATTTTTGTAGAGATGGTTGCCCAGGCTAGTCTCGAACTCCTGGGCTCAAGTGATTCTCCTGCTTTGGCCTCCTGAAGTGCTGGGATTACAGGCATGAGCCATTGTGCCTGGCCTGTGCCAGGTGATACTGATGCTAGTGGTCTGGGGCCACATTTTGAGAACCGTGGGCTTACAAGGCCTAGAGAAACTACTGGCTACACTGCTGTAGGTCTGTCTCAGCTATGGCACTATCACAAAACATAGAGGCTGGGGATCTGGGTCTAGGGTGAAGGATTCCAGATTCCCCAAACAGCTGATCATTTTACCCTTCTGTTTAAAACTCATTAATGACTTCCCATTGTTCCTAGTATGAAAATTAAGATCTTCAGTAAGGAGGCCGGATGTGGTGGCTCACGCCTGTAATCCCAGCACTTTGGGAGGCTGAGGCAGGCGGATCATGAGGTCAGGAGTTCGAGACCAGCCTGGCTAATATGGTGAAACCCTGTCTCTACTAAAAATACAAAAAAAGTTAGCTGGGTGTGGTGGTGCATGCCTGTAATCCCAGCTATTTGGGAGGCTGAGGCAGGAGAATTGCTTGAACCGGGGAGGCAGAGGTTGCAGTGAGCTGAGATCATGCCACTGCACTCCACCCTGGGCAACAGTGTGAGAGTCCGTCTCATAAAAAAAAAAAAAAAATCCTCAGTAAGCCTTCAAAGTCTCTTGTGTCCCCACTGTAGTGTCTTTGTACATGCCATTGCTTTTGTCTGTGCCAAGGCTTTTACCTCCTATTTTGAATAGTTAACTCTCAGTTGTTAGTTCAAAGTGTTGCTTACTTAGGAATGCTTTTCCAGACTTCCCTAAGTGGTCAAATCCTTCCATTATGTGCTTTCATAGCACCATATATTTTTTATCATTAATGCTTGGTACTGGAGTTATAACTTAATATATGTATCTTCATTATTATCTGGTTAATATCTGTTTTCCTTCCTATACTTTAGCTTCATGAAGGCAGAGGCCTTGCCCATGAGTGTGTGCCGGCTCTTACTTTAGTACCTGGCATGTCGTTGTCATTCAGTAACTATTTTGGTATGATTGAATGAACATTGTCTCTGTGGATGTGTACTATTCTGCTTTGCTGCTCTATTTCTTTCGTAGGTCAGAGTTGATGTCCATTTCTGTGGAGTTAACTTTGGTGATATTTTGATCTGCCATGATCAATATCAGGAAAGGCCCCATCTTCCCTTCATACCTGGTGAGTATGGGGAGACCAAGTGACTGCTTCAGGAAAAAAAGATACAGGGAGTTTTCAGAATCATGCCCTTGGGCTCAGGCAGTGCTCTGTTGGTGTCTGCCTGCCATCGGTGATGTTTCAGTTATATGTGTCCATCTCACTGTGTATTGGGATCACTGGATTGTGAGCCCCATGAGGGCAAAGTCTATGCCTGTCTTGATCAACATTATATCCCCCAGCTTAGCATTGTACATGGCTCTTAGTAGGTGCTCAATAAATACTCTAAAAATGAAGAAATGAACAAATGAATTTTCACCAGAATTATCATTGGTCCTAGCCATTCGTTCCCTTTCCTTGCTGGGTATTGCCCCAATTTTGTTTCTTCACTGAAGGATCACAGACATCTGTTTGCAGCTAAAACTTTCAGCCTCACAGACACATTCCCAATAAAACCTAATGCCAGGCCGGGCATGGTGGCTCACGCCTGTAATCCTAGCACTTTGTGAGGCTGAGGCGGGCGGATTGCCTGAGCCCAGGAGTTCAAGACCAGCCTGGGCAACAATGGTGAAACCCTGTCTCTACCAAAATACAAAAATTAGCCGGGCGTGGCGGCGTGCGCCTGTAGTCCCAGCTACTCGGGAGGCTGAGGCAGGAAAATTGCTTGAACCTAGAAGGCGGAGGTTGCAGTGAGCCAAGATCATGCCACTGCACTCCAGCCTGGGCAACAGAGTGAGACTCCATCTCAAAAACAAAACAAACAAACAAACAAAACCTAATGCCAAAGGATCAGAGAGAAGAAGAGTGGATTTCTTAGCAGCCCTCTGCCTGATTTTTGTTCCCAATCTACTTCTAGATCATGAACATGTGGACAAGTGACTGATTTTTGTTGTTGAAATTTATTTAAAGGGATGTAAGTATAGCTTAGCATGTATATAGTACATGTACATTTTATACAGATATATATCATGAAAGATAGAGTGATTGCAAATAGTTACCGTGTTTTGTTTTCAGGGTGTTTGATTGTATCTCGACAGTTAGAACCATTTCCTTCTGTTTATATTTGCTGAAATACTGGTTGGGGGGAAGATGTCATACACAATTGAGTTATTCCCCTGGCAGCTCAAGTAGGAAACATGATCATTAATTCAGAAATTTCAGAGGTGAAAGAGGAAAGGGCAGACAGCACCAGTTCATCCAGTTGAGCCAAGTACTGTCTGAATAAACACAGTTCATGTCCTTGAGGGCCCTACAGGCCAGCAGAAGAGACTTGAAAACAGATAAATAAATAGGATGAACATTGTCACTGGGGTGCTATAGGAGGTCCCAGTGATTAGGGTCAAAAGTACCTGTGTACCTGTGATTCTCTGTGCTTTTGCACATTCTTGAAATTTTCATTTGTGTCATGGTAAGATTGAGACTGCTATAGCTTCCCAGGTTGTGATGGTGAAATCTTATGTTTACTTTCCTGTGCTTTGAGTATAACACCTTACCTCTCTACCTGCATATGGAGAGGAGGAGGGGCACCTAAATCCTCAGCTCCGAAAGCTGTTGGAATAGCCTGTCGATCAGTGTTTTCTCATCTCCATGGTGTTGTGTTTTACAGATAACCTAATCTTTAAACAATGTGTTTTTAGGAATGGAGTTTTCTGGGACAGTATTGGAGACAGGCACAGATGTCAGGACAGTTAAAGAGGTAAATTAATTGAAGTCTAGGGAATCAATGTATATGTAGCTATGAAAAATATGCTAACTTCATTTGTAGCCAAAGGGTCTTGCTTCTACTGGCTTTTGCCTGCAGACACCAAAGGGAAACCTAACTAGAAAGGTAAGAAACAAAATTCTTTCTGGGGAAAGGAAGTAATTGGAAGTTCCTGGCTGCATTAAACTTTTCATTATGAATAAAAGGCGGCACCTCAGTCTTTAACCAAGAGGACAGAGAATTTTATTCTCTTGTGAAATTAAGACTGGGCTTCTAATTCAAATCAACCTTTCCCTTACTCTCTCTCTTCGTCTCAAATGTGCTCACTCAAATTGGCTTCACAGCCTGGTGGTGGTATTGAGAGAGTTATTATTTTATTTACTAAACAGTAACTCTGAATAATTAAGACCAACCTGTGTCTTATGGAGTCAGAGATGTGCATTTTTTTTTCTTTTTTGATTAACTCAGGAAAAGGAATGCAAGGTCATACATTTGCACATATCCTTAATGGTATGTTTCCTTTAGGGAGATAGAGTTATTGGCACAAGAAACTTTAATTGTATGGCTGAAGAATGCGTCATTGACCAGAAGGTATTTGTACCACTCAAGATTAATGGTTGAAGATGTTTTTTCTCCTTTGTTTTTCTTTAATTTCCACCTATCCCTCATTCCTGTCTTCCCCTCTCCCTCTTTTTCTTTGTATTTATTTGGTCATGTCTTGTTTCTCAGCTAAGCACTTCATTTTTTCAAATGTTAAACTCCTTCTCTTCATTAATGTGACAACACTTTGCACAGAGCTTTGTTTGCATTGAGTGTTTTAATGAAGAACAACGTTTTGTTTTCTGAGTCCTTGAGCTGGCTGTTCATTTGGACTAGGTAGTTTTAGTAGAAAAGCTGGTTTTGGGCATTGAGCTGGATGTAATGGGCTTCTCCCGGACACAAAGCTTATGAAAGAGATAGCCCTGGGAATGGAGCCAGCCAGGGTAGTCAAGCATGGTTGTGCAGGGTGTGAATGGTGCCCCCTGGTGGTGGACAGTACACAATTGTCCCCACCAGCTTTACTGAGGTAAAACTGACATACCAGACCATTCACCCATCACAGTACAGTGATCTGTGTTCCATTCTCTACCTGTTGGCCCCTTTCTGAGCCAGATGCTAGCCTTGGGGTTTTGAAGTCTGATGCATTCAAGTTCTGAAATCTGCTACAGCTTGCTTAGTTTTTACTTCCACTGGGCTTGGTTATGAGCAAGTGTTTCCCTTTACAAATCAGTCACTGAATCAAATCCTAATATTTACTGAGCAGCCTTTATGACTTAGGTACATACACTCAATCTGTAAGTCACTGTTATCTCTTTTTTAGGACCTGTGGCAGATTCCAGAAACGGTCTCCCTATAAGAAGCTGCTGTCCTCCCTATAACTTATGGCACTGCGATTTTTGCTCTTGAGCACTGGGCCCGTACCCAGCCTGGGTAAGGACTGTGTAGATGACAGAAGGCTAGAAAGTACCCTTCTCTTGATATCAGAAGTGTCCGACAAGGCCATGCCCCACCTCTTCCCTTCCCTTCCCTTCCTTTTGGCTGAGGAAAGGCCAAAGGGAGGTAGCCACATGAGACTGGGGTTTTTTGACTGTGAGGACATCCTTCTGTCTGAGAGGAGATGATAGGCTGTGAACTTGGCCATTGTGAATTGGAGAAATACCTCTCTGAAATGTGACCGCCCTGGAGATCTCATAAAAGATATTAAAGTGTAGATAGTTGGTTTATTTAAACCCATTTCACTCTGAGTTTATTAGAGGCCTATGGTATTTGTTTCTGTGAGGCCTTGTTGAGTGTGTCAGATGGGACATTTCAGAAGAAAAGGTGCTGAAGTTTGACTCTTTACCTGGAGCATACGTACTACTTCTTGATCTTTTCAGAGAGCTGAGACTCAGAATTGCTTCAGAGAGGTGGGTTTAGTTGAGCAGTGGCCATTACATGCTCATCACCTTGTAACATTGGGCAGTATCTAATATGAGAAGGATTTTAAGATAGAATTTCTGAAGAATAAATTGGAGTGGTAGCTCAAAGGAAGGGTTGCCACTGATATGAGGGAGAGGCTACCTAGAGAGATTCAGGAATATTTTTCCTGGGAGGTCTTCAAAACTGAACCCAATTAGCACTAATCTAGAGGTCACATCCGTAAGCTTACAGGGTGGAGAACAGATGTATATGAAGGTTTGAATGAAACGACCTCTAACATTCTTGCTTTAAAATGTTCTGTTTCTAAAATATTTGTGAAATCATATTACTGGTTGACTTTTGAAGGTTTCTGAAGTAGTATTCATCTTTCTTTGGCACAGAGTTGTTTTAGTGACGGCAGCAGCTGGAGCCACAGGCCTTGCAGTGATGTGGCAACAAATGTTCTTCAGGCCAAGGTTATTTGTATGTTAGAGTCACCACTTAAAAAAATCATAACTCCAGTTTTCAAACATATATTTATTCAAACAATATATTCATTCATTGATTAAAAATCATGTGCAAGGCACTGGGGATATAAAGTAACCCAGAGCAGGGTCTTGCCATCTATTCGCTTACAGACTAGGGAGGGGGCCTAGAAGCAAATCACTCATCCTTCCAGCTACTAGACCCTGGCAAGGTCTGACCCACTTCATGCCTTCTGCACATGCTATTTTCTCTACCTGTAATTCTCAGAGCTGTCGTTCAGATTTAAACTCAAATGTCACTTTTTCAGAGAAGTATTCTCTGTCCCTCAGTCTAGGTGAGGCCCCTCTCCCTCCTCTGTATATATGATTTCATAGCGCCTTCTACTTCTCTTTCATAATACATAGCTCAGAGTGTGGTTACTTGTGTCATTATCGGGTTATTGTCTCCCTCTTACCGGATTGTAATCCCCATAAAGGCAGTGACAGTGTCTCTTTGGTTCATCTCTGTAGTCCTGCACCTAGCATGGTACCTAGAACATAGTAGGCCCTCAAGAACTATTTCTTAAATTAATGAATGAATAAAATAATGAAAAAAGACTTAGGTCTCTTCAGAAGTATCTTTCTGAGGCTGTGAGTGTTGGAAAAGGGGGATTTCTTGGAGAAGATGGACATTTAAACTGACTTTTAAAGAATTGGTGGCAGTTGAATAGAGGAAGAAGGGAAGTGAAGGCCATTTCAGTGGTGGGAGGACTTATTAGAAGATAGAGAACTAGGAACTAGCATGATGCATTCAGAGAATTGCAAATAGTATCTCTGGAGCCAGGGACCTGGGGGGAAATGGTGGAAGGTGGCTCTAGAGAGGAGGGCAGAGATAAGATCACGAGGCCCTTGTGTGGGGCTGAAGAATTTGAACATTTATTGGAAGCTATTGAGAGGAGTTGAGGATTTAAAGTAGGGAAGTGACATGATATTTTTGCATTTGGAAAAGTTCACTCTGGTAGCCGTGGGGATGAGGGATAGGGGAAAGGTCAAGGGTAGTCTGGAAGCAATAGGACAGGCTCTTGGAGCAATCTGAGCCAGGATTAGGATAGGCTACCTGAACCAAGGTAGTGGAAACAATGCATTGAGAGATACTGAAGTGGAAAAAAAATAGATAATTTGGTACCTGGAGAGCATCCTGCTCTAGTCGAAAGAACAAGGACTTTAAAGTTAGCCTGACGTAGGTTCAAATTCCAGCTCTGCCTCCAGCTTAATATCGTCAGTTTTCTCACTTGTAAAAGAATGCTCTCTCCATGGAGTTGTTGTGGGAATACTGGGATTACACGTGCAGTGCCTATTAGAGGGCGGGGCATGTCAGTAAGAATCTCTTTAAAAAGAATCCTGTTATTATTAGACATTGAGTGGGAAGGAGCAAACTAAGTTAACTCGTGGAGTTGCCATCTAATTGAGATTGAGAACACAGGCAGGAATAGTGAGGTGGGTTTTGGCTGTGTTGAATGTGAGATTCCTGTGGAGCATGCAATTGGATAGCCAGAGGGCAGCTGGGTATATAGGTTTGGAAATAATTGGATTGGTCTGGAATTCCTTTAGGGGACATCTCTCCTTTCTCCTATTAAGTTCCATTTGGGAAGGACATGTGAGTTCTGAAAGTGATCATAGATACCAGGAGGCTCCTCAAGTGATATGAACACATTTCATGTTAACAGGATGGGCTTTTAGCTCCTGTCTGGGGGAGAGACTATAATTGGTTTTATTGTCTAGAACTATTGGTTATTTAACATTTCGAGGAAGATAAAATTGTACAAATTGTCTTAAATAGTTATAAATTGTTATAAATAGTAGATAGAAAAGCTCACTTTAATTAATATATTAAAATTAACCTAAGCTGTATTTTCTTGAACCTCAATAATGGTTTTAAACAAAAGCAAACAAAAATATAAATGTTACCATGCCACCTATGTGGAACAGGTCATTTTGATTACACCTCGAATCCACAGCATTTCATATTGCTTCCAAAGTGTCTCCGCGGCAATTATCTTACCCTTGATCCTCACAAAGCCCCTGGGATGTGGGCAGTGTAAGTGTTTATTATCCCTATTTCACAGATCAAGAAAGCGAGGCACCAAGAGAGAAAATGGTTCACTGCAGGTCCCATGGAGACCTAGTGAGAATCTCGGGATTCAATTCAGGTGCCTGACCCTAGAGCAGTGTCTGCCCACTGTGGCACTGTTTGCTAATAGCCCTCAGTGAACTGCAACTATTTCAGGGTTCCACCAGGGAATATTTGAGGGAAGCCTTTAGTTTCAAATAGTTATGAGTAAGTTTGGAATCTTTTAAGGGCACCAGTGTTCTTGGAGTATTTCATTGCAAATTCACTTTGAGACTAAAGTGCTTGGGCTAGTGGATGCTGCCCCATGGTGAGGCACGTCTAGGCAATGCTTGAGTGTTTGCAGCTTTTCTGGAGACTTCCAAACCCCAGAATTCCCCACAGTATGGCTCACCACCATCTATGCCATCTGTGTCGGGCCTTAGGTATGGCTTTCTCCTAGGGTGATGGAGTGGAAAAGCATGGGCTTTGGAGTAACGCAGCAGTGGACTTGAGTAATTGTTCTAACACCTGCAACCTGGATGACCCTGGTTGATTGCTTTACCTCTCTGAGTCTATGTCTCTGTCTGGAAACTGGAAGTAATTATATCTCCTCAATAATGTTCTTATGAGGTTCAAATAGAAAAAATGATTGCATGGTGTAACAATGGCTTCAGTTTATCTAACACTTTGTTTTCCAAGTGCTTTGTATACAGTGTCCCATTTAATTCTTTTTCCTTTATTTCTCTTGAGCTTGTGCCTGGAGATAATTTTTTTTTTTTTTTTTTTAAACGGAGTCTTGCTCTGTCGCCCAGGCTGGAGTGCAGTGGTAAGATCTCGGCTCGCTGCAACCTCTGACTCCCAAGTTCAAGCAATTATTCTGCCTCAGCCTTCTGAGTAGCTGGGACTACAGACACACGCCACCATGCCCAGCTAATTTTTGTATTTTTAGTAGAGATGGGGTTTCCCGATATTGGCCAGGCTGGTCTTGAACTCCTGACCCTCTGATCCGCCCACCTTGGCCTCCCAAAGTGCTGGGATTACAGGTGTGAGCCACCGCGCCCAGCCCGTGAATTTTTTTTTTTTTTTTTGAGATGAAGTCTCGCTCTGTTGCCCAGGCTGGAGTGCAGTGGCACATCTTGGCTCACTTCAGCCTCCACTTCCCAGGTTCAAGCGATTCTCCTGCTTCAGCCTCCCAAGTAGCTGGGACTACAGGTGTGTGCCACCATGCCCAGCTAATTTTTGTATTTTTAGTAGAGATGGGGGATTCACCATATTGGCCAGGCTGGTCTTGAACTCCCGACCTTGTGATCTGCCCACCTGGGCCTCCCAAAGTGCTGGGATTACAGGCGTGAGCCACCGTGCCTGGCCTCCGATAATTTTTTAAATGTCTTACTTTACTGATGAGGTAACTGAAACCTTGAGAAGCTGGCAGGCAGTATGGAGGTTAAATGCATGGACTCTGGAGATGAATTACCTAGGTTTGGACCCCAGTGCTGTCTCCCATTTGCTGTGCGACCTTCCTTGGGCAACAAGTTACTTAACTTCTTTTGCCTCAGTTTCTTCATCTATAAAACAAGGATAATAATACTGTATATTTCATTGGGCTATTACAATTAAATGAGTTATTCATATACGTAAAATGTTTAGAATGTTAACTGGCAAATAGTAACAAAATGTTGTTTTGTTACTAAGTATTTTGCCTAGGTCAACACAGCTAGTGAGTGGCAAAGCCAGAAGTTGGACTAAGGTCTCTCTAACCTCAAGATCTTTCTATTGAATCATGTTTTACCCTCTAGGAAGTCTTTCCTGATCCTCTAGATTTAGACTGGGTACCTCTTGTTTACATTTCTGGACCCCTGTTTATTTCCCCCATCACTCTGCTGTATCTTGCTTTCTTGGCTCTAAAGGATCCATCTTGTATCCTTACTGCTTGATTCATAGTAGATGCTCAATAAATGGTGGTTTTCATTTGAATTTGAGAAGACTTTCTGAATGTCTCTTGAACCACCTTCTAGCTATCCTTGTTAGGGTTCCAGGATTCCTAGAAATGTGGACCTCATGGCTAGTAGGGCATGGAGGGGCCAGTGGGATGGTCTGTGTGTTGGGCCTGATGTGTGGGCTCAAGGCCAGTGCCAGGGCAGCAAGGTCACAATGATTTCCTTGAGTAGCACCCTTTGGCTGGAGATGGGGTAGGTGGGGTGCCCCTTTCTTGGGACATGTTCTGGATAATCAGATATCTTGTGTTCTTGATGCAGGTAATATAGCTGCTGCTGGAAGTGACGAGAAGTGCAAGCTGGCGATGCAGAGGGGTGCGCAGTCCAGCGTGAACTACAGTCAGGGCAGCCTGAAGGATGCAGTGAGGAAGCTGGTGGGCGAGGGCGGGGTGAATGTGGCCATCGACATGGTGGGAGGAGACATCTGCCTGGAGGCTCTCCGCAGGTGCATGGGGTGGTCTGTCTAGAGTGGGCTGGAGCTGAAACCTTTCCTGATCTCTGCCTTCCTTCTGGCCTTGCTTCTCTCTCATCTTTGCTGTTCACTTCTTCTGTAGGCATCAGCATCAACGAGAACAGCAAGTGGGTGGGTGAAAAGGAATAGAAGCAGAGAAAATCAGGAAATGCTTATATATAGCAAAAACAAAATACCCATCTGGAAAATATCCAAAAAATGACTGCAGACTCTCTTAGTTGGCAATGCCAAATGCTTTAGAAATTATTCATGTGTTAAATTCAGCTATGCCAGTTCTCACTAACTACTTTATATCCATGTCTGTGGGGAATTCTTGCAGAGGGCATTGTTCAGCTATTAGAATTACTGGGGTGGCAGTTCCCCTTTTCCCAGTTCATTGTGGACCAAACTACAGGCTCTTCTGATCTTACTGCTTTCTGAAGCAGCCAGCAGCGTAGATAATTCCTTGACTTGTTTTATTTAAAAAATATCACTGGAGATTTAGTAGGAGTGTTGTATCACACCAATTCTCATTCTGTTTTCAACCAAGGATTCTGGAGTACTCTGATAGCATTGGTTTCATTTCTCATGTCGTCCTGGCAAGCATAATTTTGTAGTTTATCTCAGTTTCAGGTAGAAGCCACAGAAGCAGAGAGCAGCCTACCCACAAAAGGGGTCCAGTTGGTTCTCTAGCCCCTGAGCTGAGTGGCAGGCAGTCTATATGTTTGCTCATCTCTGCACTGTGCCTGGTGCTGTGCTTAGAGGAGAAGCAAAGGAAGGAGTGTGTAGTCCAAGTGGAAAGCCAGGATAGACAGCTGGTAAAACTCGCCCATCTCTTGCCTTCCTTCTTGCCTTCTGGATAATTGTGTTTTTGCAATAGCTTCTCATTTCCCTTCTAAAGAAGAAAAGCAAAAAGCAAAAGCCAAACAAATATGCACATATTTTATATCAAAGATGTTTGCAAAAGTTGTTTCTGTAACTCATTGCTTAGCAATGGTACCGTAGGGGAATTTTCATACTGGGCTACAGAACACTTACACATTTTTGTAGTTTATTTAAAATTCTCTAAAGAGGCACATGTGTTAAAGGAATCCTAAAGTAAGTCTTTGTATAAAGCAAATGGTCCTTCCCTCATTAAAGTGTATGTCTTCTTATTCCTGCTTCCTAAGTTCATAATCTTCAAACTGAGTTGTTTCAGTACAACCTATGGAATGACATTGCCCAATTTTCTTCCACAAATTGGTTGAGGTAGTTAAATAGATAGTTTTGATTCTCCATTTTTTTCTGAGATAGGGTCTCACTCTGTCACACAGGCTGGAGCACAGTGGTGCAATCATGGCTCCATGGCTCACTACGGCCTTGACCTCCTGGGCTCAAGCAGTCCTCCTCCCTCAGCCTCCTGAGTAGCTGGGTGTATTAGTCTGTTCTTACACTGCTAATAAAGACATACCTGAGAATGGGTAATTTATAAAGGAAAAAGGTTTAATTGACTCACTGTTCAGCATGGCTGGGGAGACCTCAGGAAACTCACAATCATGGTGGAAAGGGAAGCAAACACGTCCTTCTTCACATGGCAGCAGCCAAGGAGAAGTGCTGGAGAAAGCCCCTTATAAAACCATCAGATCTTTTGAGAACCTACTCACTATCACGAGAACAGCATGAAGGTAACTGCCCCCTTGATTAAATTACCTCCCACTGGGTCCCTCCCACGACATGTGAGGATTAGGGGAACTACAATTCAATGTGAGATTTGGATGGCGACACAGCAAAACCATATCACTGGGACTACAGGCATGTGCCACAATGCCTGGCTAATTTTTTTTTTTTTTTTTTTGAGATGGAGTCTCTCTCTGCCACCCAGGCTTAAGTGCAGTGGCACTATCTCTGCTCACTGCAAGCTCCGCCTCCCGAGTTCACGCCATTCTCCTGCCTCAGCCTCCCGAGTAGCTGGGACTATAGGCGCCCACCACCACGCCCGACTAATTTTTTTGTAATTTTAGTAGAGATGGGGTTTCATCGTGTTCTGGCTAATTTTATTTTTTGTAGAGACAAGGTCTCACTATGTTGCCCAGGCTGGTCTTGGCCTCCTGGGCTCACGTGATCCTCTTGCCTTGGCCTCCAAAGGTGCTTGGATTATAGGTTTAAGCCACTGCACCTGGCTCAACAGCCTGGATTTTAAGTGGGCCCCCTTATAAAATTGTCTAGTTCCTTTGGTTCCCTAATACTTTGCTTATGGTATATATATATATGTGTGTATATATATATGTGTGTGTATATATATATGTGTGTGTGTATATATATGTGTGTGTGTGTGTATATATATATATATATATTTTTTTTTTTTTTTTTTTTTACTGAAAAGCCCAAAGTAATAAATGATGGTTCACTCCTGCCAGTCTGCAAGGTCAAGAGGACTGCCCAGCTGTGGATTTAATACATGTTGGTTTTTTTAATGTTGGTAAAATATACTATAACCTAATATTTATCATTTTAATGATTTGTAAGTGTGCAATTCACTGGCATTAAATACAGTCATAATGTTGCATAATCATCCCCAACAAAAACTCTGTACTTGTTAAATATTAACTGCCTCTTTCCCCTTCCCCAACCCCTGGTAACCTCTGTCCTACTTTCTCTCTCTGTGAATGAATGTACATTGCTCTTTTTTTCATTTTACTTTTTTTATTGTGGTAAAAAACAGATAACATAAAGTTTACCATCTTAACCATTTTCAAGTGTACAGTTCAGTAGTGTTAATTATATTCACATTGTTATGTGACAGATCTCAAGAAATTTTTCATCTTGTAAACCTGAAACTCTGTAGCCATTAAACAGCGACTCTCCTTTCCTCCCTTTCCCTAGCCCTTGGTAACCACCATTCACTTTCTGTTTCTACGAATTTGACTACTTTAGATATCTCATATAAGTGGAATCATACAGTATTTGTCTTTTTGTGTTTGGCTTATTTCACTTAGCATAATGTTCTCAAGGATCATCCATGTTATTGCATGTGACAGGATTTCCTTCCTTTTTAAGGCAGAATAGTATTTCATTATATGTATATATCACATTTTGTTTATCATTTGTCTGTTGATGGACACTTGGGCTGCTTCTACCTCTTGGCTATTGTGAATAGTGCTGCTGTGAATATGGCTGTGCAAATATCTCTTTGAGACCTTGCTTTCAATTCTTTTAGATATATATCAGAAGTGGAATTGCTGAACCTATTTTTAATTTTTTGAGGAACCTTCATACTGTTTTCAATAGTAGTTGCACTGTTTTATAATCCCACCAACAGTGCACAGGTGCTTAAACTTCTTCACATCCTCGCCATTTGTCACTTGTTATTTTACGAGACTAGCCTTCCTAATGGGTGTGAATGTATGTTGCTTTTTTATAATTTCTTTTTCTTCTTCTCTTTCTCCTCAGCCTGGCATGGGAGGGCAGGATTGTGGTGGTGGGATTTGCTGGAGGAAACATTGCTTCTGAACCAGCCAACCTTCTGCTCCTGAAGAATATCTCTGCTATGGGCCTGTACTGTGGTCAATACAAAGATATGAACTTTCCCATCTTCTCCAAGAGCCTATCTTCAGTGCTTCAGTACTGCCAGCAAGGGTGCATCCAGCTATATGTCGGAATGGTTTTCAAGCTGGACGAGGTGAGACGCACTTAAGGGATGTGATGCAGATGAGGCCAGGAAATAATTTGTGCAAGCTACTGGGCAGTTTATCTCTGGATGCTATCAGTCCTCTTTTTATAAAAGGAAAAGATGAAAATGCAACACAGAATAGTGGGATTGCACAGGTGTCAGGGTCACAGGATTTTTCCCAGCCTTCTGGGTTGTATGGCTGTAAACTCAGGCCTAATGTGAATCTGAATCCATGAAGGCCATGTGAAGCCGAAATTTGAGGGCTCTGTGTGCATCACTGCTCCCTCAAATAGAGGAAAGTTATGGTTCTTTAGAAAATGATTTACACGTGTTGATATGAACTTTGAACTCTACAACATACAAGCCTAAGAAGAAAGTGCTTGGCGTGACCTTTGGTTTTAAAATATAGATGCTTTAAAGCACAACCAGATGATCTAAGTTGGGGTTCTGTGAGGAGAACACTAAATAATGCCTGGCATCATAAGACTGTAATTCATCCATTAGTCACTGTAGTTAATTTTGTTGGCTATTCACTACCTTTTTTCATTCCCCCCAGTCTCATTAATGTGGCTTAAACTTCCTCTGAAGTGTAATTGTGAGCATGCATATGCAATATAGTTGTAAATGTGAATCTGTTAGGCATTCACTGTGAAATCTTTATTATTTTTTTGACTTAATTTATTTTAATGTTCAAAAAACTGTCTTGGTAACTCTTGTCAGCCATAGATGGAGGTGATATTTTGTTCAAATGCAGATTAGTGGAGCCCAAGCTGTCGATGCCAGACTTCATTGCTAACCAGCCTTCCATGGTTGTTTCTTTCTGTGAGGAGACCCGTTCTTTTCAAACATGGCTTATTTTCTTTATCTTTTTAATATGTAAGTCAGGAAGATGGTGTTCAATGGTGAAGAGAACCTGACTGGCCAGTAGAAAACTGGTTGGATGCCAGTCACGGCTCATCCCTCCAGCCATGCTATTTTGTGGAAATCCCCTTGCTTTTCTGACTTCAGTTTCTGCCTCTCTAAATAAGCAGGAGGATGTGATGAGTGGTTTTTAGACGGTGCTGCAGGAGCCACAGCAGGGATGTGGGGCTAGGGCAGCAGCCATAGATGTGAGCTGCCTGGGCTGTGGGACCCCATCGCTGCTAGGGTTTGAGTAGCTGCACATTTTAACTACTTTTTCAGACTTTTAAGCAGAGGTCTTGTGGCTTTAAAACGTGAAAACCCCAAGTTCTGGGTCCCCTTCCAGCCTGTGGCGTTTATCACGTGACTTCTAACCTGAGGCTATACCTGTTGATAAGGGATAAGGACAAGTAGGCATACAGAAGTGGAAACAAGTGTCTGTTTGAACTGTCTCTTCTCTCTCAAGGTCTTTTAGGTGCCGTTTAGGCAGGAACGAAAGCCAGAGGTGGATTATTGTTTTAATTATCCCCGTTGAAGTTCTCTCTCCTCTGTAAACATGAATTGACTATGTAATTACTAACCACCTGTCAGCTTCCATTTGCCCTTCTCCTTTCCAGTGAGGTCTCTGCATGTGGGATGTATAGAGTTGTTCTCACTCTGCTGCCCTTGGTGTAATCGGGTGGCTCTTTAGGCCATGCTCCCTCACACATTTCAAGCATCTCATTCATATACCATCCATTTACCATGTCTTCTTTTTCTGTTTCTTTCAATATGCAAACCATTTAGAGGATTCATAATAGGAATGACAGCTCATATACATTAGGTGCTTACTGTGGGTCAAGAACTATGCTAAACACTTTACATGCATTATCTCCTTTAACCTTCACAACAACCCTTTGAGGTATGCCAACTTTATTATATTTTACGGATGAAAGAATCAGGACTTATAGAGGCTAGGAGCCTTGTCCAGTTATAGGTAGGAAGTAAATCTAGTCTTGCTCCATCTGATGCCAGAATCTGGGCTTCTTATGACTGTCAAACTCTCTCCTCAAACAAGCCAAGAAGTCACTTCTGAGAAGCCTTATTCTATAGGATGCAGTTTATCTATTTATCATAGAATTATCTGTGTGAAAGAGATTATTTTAACTATGTTATAGTTATACTCTTATATTTTCCTAAACAGTACCAGAATTTATATATTTTGTTCTTTTGTTCTTTGTTCTTTTGAAAATGAAGATGGTTAAATGAATATATAATTAATTTCACTGAACTTTAAAGCCTGGGTAAGAAAAATATTAAATGAGTAAATCAGTAAACGTGTAAATTAGTTAACTGGAAAAAGTTATTTATCAGGACCTGTTTGGGTTTGGAAAATGACCACTGTACTGTGTATAGAGAAAATACAAACTAAAATGCACTAGTATTTCTGACTGGCTTGTATTTTCTCCTGAATATGTGTACTTGCAGATTTAACCTTGATAGTTGATACTAATATGACCACAAACTTTGCACCATAGATTTTTGAGTAGGCACAGGGTGTGAACTTCCATAGGACTCTGCTTGTCCTTTATTTACTTGTGATTACTTCTTTAATGCCTGTCTTTCCCATAGAGCATAAACTCTGTGCAAGCAGGGCCATGTGCTGTCTGCACCTCTATATCTCCAGCTACTGGCAGGTGCTCACATACCTGTTGAATGACTGTGTGTGTGTGGGGCTCTGGGCTCAGACCAACAGCGCTCAGACGCTGGCTGTGGGCAAATTACACATATTTGTGCCTTAGTTTTCTCATCTGTAGCAGGGGCAGTAATATACCCTGCATCCTAGGGTGATTATGAGGATTAAATAACATGATACATGTAAAAGCACATAATGAATATAGTAACCTTTTAAAAGCATAATATATTTCCATGATAAAATATGGAGTTGAGCTTTTTCAGTTCCCCTCAACTGTAACATTTTTGCTTTGATGTCTCAGAGGGAAGGATTATAAGACAGTCTTTAGATTTTGAATTCTACCTAGAATTTATTATTTTCTGAAGGATTATATCTATGCTGTGGTGGGTGGATCATGAATTGGTCCTGTAATCTGTCCAGAGGAGGGTATTATTTTGATGTGCAGTGTCTGTTTTCTGTAGGGAGCTGTCTCTGAATGTGTCAGCTTGACACGGTATTTAACCTCACAGATCTGAACTTATTTATTATTTAAAGGTCAAGTGAGATCATCATATGAACAGATGGATAGAAATTGTTAATGGATAGAAATTGCTTGAAATTTTCTTAGTGTATCTGTGGCATATTCTTAAAAATGAAACTACTCTTTTAGTTTAGAAGGTCTATTAATTATAGCCCATTGTTCTAGATCCAGTTTGTGGAATTCCTCATATCTACTGGCCCCACCTGCCCCAGGCCTTGGCCACTTGTCATGCTTTTCCAGTGATGCCTCCTATAGCTGATCCTACAATGCATACAGCCCAGACCACTATCTCTAGGATGCATCTCCTAACATCATTGATTGCCTTGTGCTTTCCTGGGTTGGGAGCTGATCCTAGAGGCAAGGCCACCATTGTGTTCATCATACAGGAGCTTCTGCAGCGCTGGTACAGAGGTTTGATCCAAATGGACCTGTTGAAGCTTCTGGCTTCCCCAGAAACTGTATGCAGGGTCTGGGCAATGCAGTTCAGAAGTATGGATATTTTACTCCATTGGGCAAGCTTTTCATTGGGAGGAATGAAAGGAGATAAATTGTTTGCCTTTTCTCCTCCCTGTTGACTGTTTCATATGGCTGCTGCTTTATTTATTTATTTATTTAAGATGGAGTTTCATTCTTGTTGCTCAGGCTGGAGTGCAGTGGCATGTTCTCGGTCACTGCAACCTCTGCCTCCCAGGTTCAAGTGATTCTCCTGCCTCAGCCTCCCGAGTAGCTGGGAGTATAGGCGCCTGCCACCACTCATTTCTAATTTTGTATTTTTAGTAGAGATGGGGTTTCACTATGTTGGTCAGGCTGGTCTCAAACTCCTGACCTCAGGTGATCCACCCGCCTCAGCCTCCCAAAGTGCTGGGACTATAGGTGTGAGCCACTCTGCCCAGCCTTTTTTATTTATTTATTTATTTTTTTGCAACCATTGCCTCTATCCAATGGCTTCTCTATAGAGGTCCCGTGTGAACAACAGCCAACTACATGTCCCCCTGAAACTACAACCAATTCAAAATCAGTAACACAGTGCCCTGTAGTTTCTCTCCTTCTCTCCTTGGTTTGTTTTACTTTTTCTGTTACCCTTGCCTCCCTGGGATTGCAACCCTCTGATGCATTAGGGCATAACTTTTGATTAGGTTCTATTTTCTAAGGGCTTATGCTGATGCTCAACTTCAAAAATTTATTTATTTTTATGTTCAGTACCACATTGTCTGACTTTTTTTAAAAAAGTTAAGTTTGTTGAGATATAATTTATGTATAATAAAATTCACCCTTTTTAGATGTACAGTTCTCTGAGTTTTGACAAACCTATACAGCACGTAGCTACCCCACCAAGATATAAGAACATTTCCGTCACCCCCAAAAGTTCCCTTTTGTGCCTTGTAATCAGTCTCCTTTTCCTGCTCCACAGCTACTGGTAGTCACTGACCTGTTTTCTTCCCATTTAATTTTTCCTTTTCCAGAGTGTCATGTAAATGAAATCATTCAGTATGTAGCCTTTTGGGTCTGATTTCTTTCTCTTTGCATAATGCTTCTGAGGTGCACCATGTTGCTACATGTGTCGGTAGTCCATTCCTTTTTATTGCTGAGTAGTATTTCATTGTATGGATGTACCACAGTTTTTTTCATTCACCGGTATGCAGACATTTGATTATTTTCAGTTTTTTGGTGATTGTGAATGTATCTTCTATAAACATTCATGACAGGTATAGACATATGGTTTTATATATTTTAGGACTGAGATTTCTGGGTTATATGCTAGATGTATGTTTAACTTAAGACAATTTACACAGATGTGTGATTGGTTTTACTTTTCTCCTAATTCTCCATTTTTGCCTAGATAACATCATGAAGCAAGAATGATATAAGGCAAGGATTGAATTGTAGCTGCTACCGAATGATAACTTTAAAATAAATCCGTGCAGAATTCTAAAAAGAACAGATGTTGATGCCCCTTCAAAAAGAGGCAACTTCGATTATATCAGCAGCTGTTTCTCTATGCCTCAGTTATTCAGAAACAATTCTGTTTCAGTTTCTATGTCCTATGGTTTTGAAGAGAAGGCTGTTGTTACTACATTCCTATCAAAGCCCGTATCACACAGGTTTTCCATTTCTTTGGCTGTATTCTGGATTAGAAACTGGTGCTCTGGCATACAAATGTGCCCAAAGTTGAGCTCTCTGTTTCAACACTTTGGGAGTTTGCTTGCACTGGTTTGCTACTACATGTTTAGTTTTTAATAAATTGGCAAACTGTTTTCCAAAGTGCTTGTGCCATTTTGCATTCCCTGTGTGTGAGAGTTCCAGGTGCTCTGCATCTGCCAAAACTTAGTCTTGTCAGTTGTTTCCTTGAATGTTAGCCATTTCATTAGGTTTGTAGTGGTATCTAAGATTTAGATAAACTTAGATCAATGATGTGATGAATATAATTCACCTATGACAACATCCTGCTAACCAAAAGTTTTTACCTTTTAGAAACTATCCCAATTCTGTAGGCCAGGGTTGAACCTCCTTAAAGCGTAAGTCTTACAGGGCCTGTAAAACAATAGCACAATGAAAAAAACAGTATCGAGGTAACAACTGATACGATGAATAGAACAGTACCTCACATCTCAATATTAACATTGAATGTAAATGGCCTAAATGCTCTACTTAAAAGATACAGAATGGCAGAATGAATAAAGAACCACCAACCAAATATTTGCTATCTTCAAGAGACTCACCTAACACAAAAGGATTCGTGTAAATTCAAGGTAAAGGGGTGGAAAAAGATGTTCCACACAAATAGAAACCAAAAGAGAGCAGGAGTAGCTGTTCTTACAGGCAAAACAGACTTTAAAGCAGCAACAGTTAAAAAAAAAATACAAAGAAGGACATTATGTAATGATAAAAGGATCAGTCCAACAATAAGATATTATAATCCTACATTTATATGAATCTAACACTGGAGCTTCCAGAGTTATAAAGCAATTACTACTAGACCTAAGAAATGAGATAGTGACACAATAATAATGGGGGACTTCAATACTTCACTGACAGCACTAGACAGATCATCAAGACAGAAAGTCAATGAAGAAACAATGGACTTAAATTATACCCTAGAACAATTGGACTTAACAGATACTTACGGAGATTCTTCCCAGCACCTGTAGTATTCTATATTCTTCTCATCAGCACATGGAACATTCTCCAAGATAGACCATATGAAGACCACAAAACAAGTCTCAATAAATTTAAGAAAATCAAAATTATATCAAGTATCTTCTTAGACCACAGTGGAATAAAACTGGAAATCAACTCCAGAAAGTACCCTCAAAACTATACAAATACGTGGAAATTAAATAATCTGCTCTTGAATGATTTTTGGGTTAACAATGAAATCAAGATGGAAGTTAAAAAATTCTTTGAAATGAATGATAATAGTGACACAACTTATTAAAACCTCTGGGATTCAGCAAAAGTAGTGCTATGAGGAAAGTTCATAGCATTAAATGCTTACATCAAAAAGCATGAAAGAGCACAAATTGACAACCTAATGTCACACCTCAAGGAACTAGAGAAACAAGAACAAACTAAACCAAAACCCAGAAGAAGAAAAGAAATAACAAAGATTAGAGCCGAGCCAAATGAAATTGAAACAACAACAACAACAAAATACAAAAGACAAATGAAATAAAAGCTGGTTCTTTGAAAAGATAAACAAAGTTGATAGACCATTAGTGAGATTAACCAAGGAAAGAAGAGAGAAAATCCAAATAAGCTCAATTAGAAATGAAACTGGAGATATTACAAATGATACCACATAAATACAAAAGATCATGCAAGGCTACTACCAACACCTTTACGAGTACAAACTAGAAAATCTAGAGGAAATAGATAAATTCCTAGAAACATACAACCCTCCTAGATTAAATCAGGAAGAAATAGAAACCATGAACAGACCAATAACAAGCAGAGAGATTGAATCAGTAATAAAAAAATTACCAACAACAAAAAAAGGTCCAGGACCAGATAGATTCACAGCTGAATTCTACCAGACATTCAAAGAAGGATTGGTACCAATCCCACTGAAACCATTCCAAAAGATAGAGAAAGAGGTAATGCTCCCTAAGTCATTCTGTGAAGCCAGTATTGCCCTAATTCGCAAACCAGGAAAGGACATAAGAAAAAAGAAAACTACAGACCAATTTCCCTGATGAATATAGATGCAAAAATCCTTAACAAAATACTAGATAACCAAATCCAACAGCCCATCAGAAAGATTATGCATCATGAACAAGTGGGTTTCATCCCAGGGATGCAGGGATGGTTTAACATATGCAAGTCAATAAATATGGTACATCACATAAAAAAATTAAAAACAAAAACTATATGATCATTTCAATAGGTACAGAGAAAGCATTTGATAAAATCCAGCATCCTTGCATGATAAAAACCCTCAATAAAATAGGCATAGAAGGGACTTACCTCAAAGTAATAAAAGCCGTATATGACAAACCCACTGCCAACATCATAATGAATGGGGAAAAGTTGAAAGTATTCCCCTTGAGAACTGGGACAAGACAAGGATGCTCACTTTCACCACTTCTATTTAACATAGTACTGGAAGTCCTAGCCAGAGCAATCAGGCAAAAGAAAGAAATAAAGGGTATCCAAATTGGAAAAGAGGAAGTCAAACTGTCACCATTTGCTGATGATATGATTGTATACCTAGAAGACCCTAAGACTCATCCAAAAAGCTCCCAGATCTGAGAAATGAATTCAGTAAAGTCTCAGGATACAAAATCATTATACACAAATCAGTAGCACTACTGTACACCAAAGTGACTAAGCTGAGAATCAAATCAAGAACTCAATCCTTTTTATAACAACTGCAAAAAACAAACAGAAAAACCCTCCCAAAAACCTAGGAATATACTTAACCAAGGAGGTGAAAGATCTCTACAAGGAAAACTGCAAAACACTGCTGAAAGAAATCATAGATAACACAACCAAATGGAAACATATCCCATGCTCATGGATGGGAACAATCAATATTGTGAAAATGACCATGCTGCCCAAAGCAATCTACAGATTCAATGCAATTGCTATCAGAATACCAGCATCATTCTTCACATAACTGGAAAAAACAATCCTAAAATTCATATGGAACCAAAAAAGAGCCCACATAGCCAGAGCAATACTAAGCAAAAAGAACAAATCTGGAAACATCACATTACCCAACTTCAAATTATAGTACAAGGCCATAGTTACCAAAACAGCATGCTACTGGTTTAAAAATAGGCACATAGACCAATGGAACAGAATAGAGAGCCCAGAAATAAAGCCCAATTCTTACAGCCAACTGACTTTCAACAAATCACACAAAAACATAAATTGGGGAAAGGACACCCCATTCAATAAATGGTGCTAGGAAAACTGGCAGGCACATCTAGAAGAAACAAACTGGATCCCTATCGCTCACCTTATACAAAAATCAACTCAAGAACTCAAGATGGATCAAAGACTTAAATATAAGACCTGAAACCATAAAAAATTCTAGAAGATAACATCAGAAAAACTCTTCTAGACATTGGCTTAGGCAAAGAATTCATGACTAAGACCCCAAAAGCAAATGCAACAAAAACAAAAAATAAATAGATGGGACCTAATTAAACTAGAAAGCTTCTGCACAGCAAAAGAAATAATTAGCAGAGTAAACAGACAACCCACGGAGAGGGAGAAAATATTTGCAACCTATGCATCTGACAAAGGACTAGTATCCAGAATCTACAAGGAACTCAAATCAGCAAGAAAAAAACAAATAGTTCCATCAAAAGTGGGGGAAGGACATGAATAGACATTTCTCAAAAAGAGATATACAGACAGCCAACAAACGTATGAAAAAAATGCTGAGCATCACTAATAATTGGGGAAATGCAAATTAAAATCACAGTGAGATACGATGTTACTCCTGCAAGAATGGCCATAATTAAAAAGTTTAAAAACAATAGATGTTGGTGTGGATGTGGTGAAAAGGGAACGCTTTTACACTGCTGATGGGAATGTAAATTAGCATAACCATTATGGAAAACAGTATGGAGATTCCTTAAAGAACTAAAAGTAGAACTATCATTCAATCCAGCAATCCCAGTATTGGGTATCTACCCAAAGGAAAAGAAGTCATTATATGAAAAAGACATGTACACACATGTTTATAGTGGCACAATTTGCAATTGCAAAGATATGGAACCCGCCTAAGTGCCCAATGACCAATGAGTGGATAAAGAAAATGTGGTATATGTACACCATGGAATTCTACTCAGCCATAAAAAGAGACAAAAAAAAAAATGCCTTTTGCAGCATCTTGGATGAAGCTGGAGGTCATTATTCTAAGTGAAGTAACTCAGGAATGGAAAATCAAATACCGTATGTTCTCACTTATAAGTGGGATCTAAGCTATGAAGACTCAAAGGCATAAGAGTGATATTAATGAATTTTGGGGTCTCGGTTTGGGGGAAGATTTGGGGGATGGATAAAAGGCTACATATTCGGTACCATGTATACTGCTGGGTAATGGGTACACTAAAATCTCAGAAATCACAACTAAGTAACTTATCCATGTAACCAAAAGCCACCTGTACTCCAAAAACGATTAGAAAAAAAACCCAGTCCCACTCATCTCACATATACTCATTCATTCATGATTTATTTTATTCATCAAACATTCACTTTATGTCAGTCAATAAAAAGTAAGATTTAGTCTTGCCCATGAGGAGTTTACGTTTTAGTTGGGAAGATCTCAGGACAGTACTATGATGGGGGAGAGCCAGTTTCTAATGAATGCACACATCAATATAATAAATTTAGAAAACTCTCGGTTACTTTGATTATTCCTGATTGATGAACTAGTTAAAAATTCCAACAGCAGAACCTTCATATCCTAAAACAAAAGCAGTGTTTTCATCTTGCTGCAAATTCCAGTTTGCATATCTCCAGAGACAAATTTAATTATGGCTTCATCCACCTGAAAGCAGAAAACCAGAGTGCTGGGAACAGCCTGTGTATCTATTATACCTAGGCATCAGTATTGTACAGTCTTCCTCTCTGTAACACAGCCTGTAGAATCCAGGAGGAAAGCGTCCCTAGTCTATCTCAAGTAGCTATCAAAAGACTCTGGTCTAAAGCCATGAATTTTACTTTTTAGTTTCTCACTCAGAGCCTTATCACTTTTATTAAACTTCCAGTCCTTAACACCACTGAGAGTCTGTTTTCCAAGCCCGGACAGAGACCACCAGGTAGAAAGGGACAGGGTTGGGTTATTTTTAGAAGCAGCTACAGTTACAACAGAAGTGGCAACTGGACATGGAGAGGTGACAGAATATCGGAAAAATAGAAGGTAAAATAATGGATGTTCAAAATTTTGAAATGCTGAAGTCATGGAACAAGATTATGCTTTCCCCCAGTATTCTCTGTAATAGAAGTCACAGAAATATGTGATACATTTTAATAAAGATTTTTATGCAAAATGATTAAAATTAGCTTGAGCATTTGAAGGGACAGCTTTCTTTTTATGTTAACATTTATTTGCAGAAGACCTTGACTCTCTTAGGATGCCAGGTGAAAAAGTATCACTAGCTTTAATAATATTTATTTTCTCAAGTATTTTCTATTGTCGGGCTATGACACATCTCTGGGAACAAGTTACTTCTAACTGACAGGGAGAATGATGCAGCTGTGAGTCACCTGGAAATGACTGACAGGGGGGATGAGTGTTTCAAACATCTGTCTCAGACCTCTTCCACCTCCTCGTCAAGAGTCTAAACTTGCTTAGATGGGAAAGGTCTCTGTAAGGCACAGAGCTCTGAAAGACAGATGTTTTTGAAACCAGGGATTTCATGCAGCAGAGAGATTGCCATGATTGATTTGTTCCTGTACTTATTTTACTTTATTTTTTGTATTTTTTTTTTTTGAGAATCTCAAACAGAAAGGGTAGATTAATCATAATCTTCATTTCAAAGTACATTTTCATTGTTGGGCCATGGACAGCTGATCTTTTGTTTTTATGTCTGTATATTTATGAATGTCTGTATTGACTTATTCCCTTTCCCCTCATTTCCCACTGCCTCTCCCCACCTTTTCCTTCCTTCTGAGCCAGTCTGTGATGAGTTTGATATGCATCTTTGGATTTGCATTTCCTTGTAAAACAAATAGAGTTAATTTGTGTGTTAATTTCCTTTTAAGTTACATAAATGGTGTTATGCACTAGACCTTGTTCTGTTTCATATAACTCAGTCGGTGCTTTTTAAGATCCATCTGTGTTGCTGTTCCTGTATCCAGTTCATTGCTTCCCACTGTTACATCGTGGTGCATCGTATGCATCCACCACAGTTTACAGATTCATTTTCTACTGATAAACTTTGCAGTTGACTTGATGCCCTAATAAAATCATAATAATCAGTATGGCAGTAAACAGCCTTATTGCACAACCTTAGGGACTTGTGCAAAGGTCACGTTGGGGTTATTTTCCCAGGTGTAGATTGTTGGGTCATAGGATGTATGCATACTTAATTTGACTGCCAGTTACTCTCCGGAATGACTTGACCAGTTTATGCCTCTATCGTCAATCAGTACGTGAGAATTCTTGTTTATTTGTCACCCTGTTGATATGTCCAACATTCAGAATTTTGCCAAACTGATAAGGCGTAAAGTGGCATCTTACTATTTTACTTTGAATTTTCCTGATTTCTAATACATTTAAGTATCTCTTTATATATTTGGTATCCATTCAGGTTTCCAGTGCTTTGAATTGCAGTTTAAGCTCTTTGTGTAGTTTTCTATTGGGCTTCCTGTCTTTGGGTTTTGTTCTTGTTTTTTTGAGATGAGGTCTTGCTCTGTCACCTAGGCTGAAGTGCAGTGGCACAATCATGGTTCACTGAAGGCTACCTCTGGGCCTCAAGCAATCCTCCCAAATTCAAGTGAGTTCCCACCTCAGCCTCCTGAGCAGCTGGGACTACAGGCATGTGCCACCATGCCTGGCTAATTAAAAAAACCTTTTTAATAGAGATGGGGTCTCCCTGTGTTGCCCAGGCTGGTCTCCATTTCCTGGGCTCAAGCGATCCTCCCAACATGGCCTCCTGAAATGCCGGGATTACAGGTATGAATCACCACGCCTGGCCTTCCTGTCTTTTTCTAAGTTGCAAACGTTCCTTGTGTAATCTGTGGCTCTCAAACTTTGATGTGCATATAAATCACCTGGGAATCTTTTTAAGATTCAGATTATGATTCAATAAAGACAGGATGGGGCTCAAGCCTGTGTATTTCTTATAAGCTCCCAGATGATGCGGAAGCCTGGGGTTCTTGTACCACCCTTTGAGTAGCAAAGTTCTAGATGTTAGTTTGAGACTTTGCAAAAGTCTCCTTCCACATTTGTCATGCTACTATCACTTTTGTCTAGATTTAATTGCTTTTTGTCTAGATTTAATTGCTTCACAGCTCTAAAAAAATCCTCTGAGCTCCACATAGTCATCTTTACCCCCAGCCCCTGAATCCCTGGCAGGCACTGATCTTTTTACTGTCTCTACAGTTTTGCTTTTTCCCGAATGTCATATGGTTGGATTTAGACTGCATGTAGCCTTTTCACACTGGCTTCTTTCACTTAGAAACATGCACTTAAGGTTCCTCCATGTCTTTTCTTGGCTTGATGGATCATTTCTTCTTATCACAGAATGATATTTCATTGTATAGATGTACCACTGGTTGTTTTTCCATTTACCTATTGAAGGACATTTTGGTTGCTTCCAAGTTTTGGCAATTGTGAATAAAGGTGCTATAAACATTTATGTGCAGGTTTTTATATGGACATACATTTTCGGATCATTTGGGTAAATACCTAGGAGTGAAATTGCTGGATTGTATGGTAAGGATATGTTTAGTTGTGTAAGAAACTGCCAAACTGTCTTCCAAAGTGGCTGTACCATTTTGTATTCCCTCTAGCAGCAAATGGGAGTTTCTATTGCTCTATATCCTCATCAGCATTTACTGTTAGTGTTTTGGATTTTAGCCATTCTGGTTGGTGTGTAGTGGTATCTCATTGTTGTTTTAATTTGCAATTCCCTAGTGACATATGATGTTGGGCATCTTTTTATATACTGATTTGCCATCTGTATATCTTCTTTGGTGAAGTGTCCGTTCAGATCTTTTGCCTGCTTTTTATTGTTAAGTTTTAAGAATTCTGTGTATATTTTAGATACACATCCTTTATCAGATATATGTTTTGCAGAGATTTTTCTCCCAGACTGTGGCTTGTCTTTTTATTCTTTTAACAGTGTCTTCTGCAGAGCATAAGTTTTTAACTTTAATGAAGACTACTTACCCATTTTTTTTTCATGGATTGTGCTTTTTTGGTGCTGCATCTAAAAACTCATTGCTAAACCAAGGTGACCTAGATTTTTTGCTATATTTTCTTCTGGAAGTTTTATAGTTTTGCATTTTACATTTAAGGTCTATGATCCATTTTAAGGTGTTTTTTGTGAAGAGTATAAGGTCTGTATCTAGATTCATATTTTTGCATGTGGCTATGCAGTTTTTCCAGCACCATTTGTTGAAAGACTATTCTGTCTCCATTGAATTGCTTTGTTCTTTGGTCAAAGATCAGTTAACTATATTTGTATGGGTCTATTTTTGGGCTCTCTATTCTATTCCATTGATCTGTTTGTCTATTCTTTCACCAATATCACACTGCCTTGATTACTGTAGCTGCTTTTAAATATGTGTTTTATAACCTTGTACTTCCTAAAAAATGATTCAAGATAGATTACAATTTCAGTTACATAGGAAGTAGGACAATTTTAATAAAAAGACAAAAATTATTAAACATAAAAATACTGATTCTTCTGCCAGTGGCTCCATTCTTTCAAAAGCTGGAAAACAAAGCACTATTACAGTGGTGTATGAACAGGCCTAGGGCTTTTTACCGTCTGGCATTTATCTGACAACACTGAGAATTATACATTTAGAGAAATACTGAGGCTGAGTTATTCTTGAATGTTATTGTTTTCCTTTGCATTTGTGATAACTAGTTAGTGTTGCATAGTTAGTTATAGTTCATTGGAGATAAATCTTAATACTTTAGTTATTTTATTACTTGATCCTGCATCAAATGTTTGTTGAAATATCCATATATGCAAATCTGACCACATTCTTTTGCATTTTGTTTTAGGTCAATGATGCCTTCCTTCATGTGATACAGGGGAAATCCATGGGCAAGGTGCTTCTCGCTCTTAAATAAATCCTTGCCTGAGCAGCAAAGTTAACATGTCCAGGTCAAAACTCCACATCTTTCCCCAAAACCTGATTTCCCTTCTGTGTTTCCAAAGGTGTTACCACTTTCCTTACTAATCCAGGTTTAAAATCTTGGAGTCATCTTTGATTCTGTTTACTAATTGCTCCTAATTAATATGATTATATAGTTTATTGTCCAAACCTTTTCGAGAGTAAAAGGGTGCCATTAGTAATTACATCAGGAAAACATATCCCAGGCAAACCAGGATATATGGTCAGCCTACTTGATGCATTATGAAATGCAGTGATTGCCGAGTTCTGTCATTCTCACCTCTAAGATATCTCTCATGTCCATATCCTCTTTTCCATTCTGACTAATTAAGCCTCAACTGCTATTACCAGTGACCTTCTAACTGCTTTTCCTACCTTTAAGCTATTCTCACCCCCTCCATCCTTGTGATGCATTATTGCCATGGTGATCTTCCCGAAGCGTAGCTCTGACTATGGCCCATCTCAGAAAACCTACAGTGGCTCACCATTGCCTGATGGTGGAGTTCAGAGCCCTTGAGCTAGCATTTCATTATGACCGTGATTTTTCCCCGCACCACTTTCCAGCCTTGTGGTCCACAATTCCACTGGGCCTTAAGTATGTACTGAACTTTCCTGCCTCCCTCATTTTGCTCTGCTTGTGCAATTTTTTCCACCCTCCATCTCTGTCAAACGTAAGCCTTCCTGACCTCTAAGACCTACCTTTGTCATGTACCTTTACCCTCAGGCAAGGAGCAATGTCTTCTCTTCCTCTTCTCCCTTGCTGTAGCTTCTCCCCAAGGATTTATCACATTCTGCCTTGAATCATAGGGAACAGCATGTGTAGTGGAATGAACACAGGCCTCTGAATCCAAGATATGAGTTTAAATCCCAGCTTTGGAGGTGGTTACTTAAGGTCTCAGTGCCTTCATTCTTCTTCCTATATAAAGTAGATATTACAATATCTAACTTACAGAGTCATTGGGAGCTATACATGCAGCGATTGGGTAAAGCACCTGGCACATGGCAAGCGATTAGCAAATGCTGGTTACTTCTACTTCTTTCTCTTCCCTTTTCCCAGTCTATCATAATTTCCTTAAGAGCAGGCACCATGTCTTATTTACCCTTGTATTTCCCACAGTACTTCCCATAGTGAGTTACCCTTAGTAAATACTCAGTAAGTTGAATTGAATTTAAATTACCTGTAAGTCTTAAAATGTGGGATTAAATTAAGAATATATTGTCCTGGAAATACCCAAATATCTATCGATGGATGAATGGATAAACAAAATGTGGTATACACATAATGGAATATTATTCAGCCTTAAAAAGGAATGAAATTCTGACATGTGCTACAATATGATGAACGTGGAAGACATTATATGTGAAATAAGCCAGACAGAAAAGGACAAATACTATATGATTCCACTTATATGAAGTACCTAGAGTAGTGAAATTCATAGAAACAGAAAGTACAGGTTGACATCCAAAATCTGAAATGAGAAATGCTCCAAAAACTGAAACTTTTTCAATGCCGACACGATGCTCAAAGAAAATGCTAATTGGAGCATTTCAGATTTTGGATTTTTGGATTTGGGATGCTCAACTGGCATAATGTGAATATTCCAAACTCTGAAAAAATCTGAAGTCTAAAACACTTCTGGTCTCAAGGATTTTGGATAAAGGATACTCAATGTGCAAAATGTAGAATGGTGGTTGCAAGGTGGGAGGAGAGAATGGAGAGTTACTGTTTAATGGTACAATGTTTCCGTTTGGGAAGATGGAAAGTTTTGGAGATGTGTGATGGTTATGGTTGCGCAACAATGGGAAGGTACTTAGTACTGCTTAGCTGTGCACACTTAAAAATGGTAAAAATGATAAATTTTGTGTATGTCTTAAAACAATAAAAGAAGTTTTTTAAAAAAATCATGTTATCCTCCTAAGTGAATCCATTCAGGGAGGAGAACAGGGAGTGTGTGTAGCGTGCCTACCTTAGGTTGAACTCAGCTCCAGTCTCTGCCGGCATCCTGGTTTGTTGGGAGAGGTCCTGTACTTTTGCTGGGTGCTAAACATTGTGCTCTATTCCTCCTACTGCATGAGTGATAATTCTCAGAAAGGAGGAAGTGGCATGGGGATAAAAACAGGCACCTGACACAACAGGGAGATGTGGGTACTTCCACTTATTCTTGATGAAGTCCACTTCCAATAAATGTGGTAAGAGGCTTTGTTTAGAAAAAATATATATATTTTTGAAGAATAGAATGGTAAAATAGGGATTAACATTTGAGGAAAGAATTTAAAATGGAGAAATTAGCAGAAGGAAGAGGGAGGAGAAAGATGTCAGGGAAATCACCCACGTGTGTGTTGTGGGCCACGTGGTGCCTCCACAACGGCCAGCGCACATGCTGCTGCCTCTTCCATATCTCAGGGGGTGTGTTTCAGCCTTCTGGGAGCTTCATGCCCTGTGATAACATTTCATAATAGGCTTCTTCTCACTTCCCTTCCCCCAACCCCATTTCATCTTAATATTAACTACTTTTATATTTAAGTGAAAGTTGGTTTTCAAAAATATTAAGAAAGTAAACTTTGAGCCTTATTTTAGAGTTTTCTAACACCCTTTGGCATAACTGAAGACATGCTGGATAGATCGTGGGAGAGAAGACAAATCAGGATTGGGAAAAGTGTGTGAGCCCAGCCAGGAGCTGCCTTTTCTGCTGCTGAGAGCTGATCAGTACGTGTCACAAGTAATAAAGATCTATTGTCCCTGGTTCACTAACATCAAAATGACTTAAATAGAAAGAGACAGTCATTTAGGAGAATGAGTTTTTTCGGATTTAACACGTTTTGGTTAGAACCCTTAATGACCTGTTCTCTGCTTGCCTCTGTTCCTGTTTCATTGGAATGATTTGATTTGAAAGCATTTGACTCATATTTTAGTCATCGTTTGGTTGTTCTACCATCTGAGCCATTAGTTAGTCTGAAAAAAGAATCAATGCAGCTCCAAGTGACAGTATTTATTCTATATTCACAGACTTTTCCCAGCGCTTCCTCGTAGGCTGCTGCTGGAGGAATCATGCCCACACACCCACCTCCCCTTTTTCAGTAACTGTGGGTCTCTCCACCTGCACATACTTCTCTCCAAACCAAAGTGAGGTTTTCTGCCATTAGCCGTGGAATGATCCTATCTATGCACCACCAGTATATTTGTCCCTGCTCCTTCCTCTGTAAACTGTGTGAATTTAGAAAATGACCTTTTCTATTTGAGTTATGGTAAAGATAATAAGGGCTGCTATTTGAGAAGTAAAGGATGGTGAGGTGCCTTCATGTACTCAATTGTATTTAATTTAAAGCAATTGGAGTAAACTAAGAAAAATTCATTTTATTATTTCTTTTTCTTATTTTCCTACCAAGTTTATATAAAGGAATCAATGAGCAATGACTTTTTTTTTTCTTTTTTTGAGATGGAGTCTCACTCTGTCATCTAGGCTGGAGTGCAGTGGCACGATGGAGTCACTGCAAGCTCTGCCTTCCGGGTTACGCCATTCTCCTGCCTCAGCCTACCGAGTAGCTGGGACTACAGGCGCCTGCCACCACACCCAGCTAATTTTTGTATTTTTACTAGAGATGGGGTTGCACCATATTGGCCAGGCTGGCCTTGGACTCCTGACCTCAAGTGATCCACCCATCTTGGCCTCCCAAAGTGCTGGGATTGCAGGTGTGAGCCACCGTGCCAGGCCAGCAGTGACTTTTTGAAATCTCTTTTGTTTATAAAAGTGATGTGAGGGGAAGACCGAATTAAACAAACAAATTCTGGCATTTCCATTTGTTCTCTTCCATTTCACGTCTTCATCAGAGCTTATTGCTAGATTGAAGGTCTGACTTGGAAATTAGCTTGTTTCTAGAACTGTATCCTTGTTGAGGAATCATATACAAAGTGGCTTTTTTCCCTTTTTTGCACTGTATTTAGAAATGATCATTTTCTTGAACTTTGGTGAACTACATCATTATTTTAGAAATGGCATTTTAAAAATAATTACAACAATACCATATAGTCACTGGAAAAAGTCAAACCACCCAGAAATTTATAAGTAGAAATTGTTATCCTATTTTTCCTCTTTCTTGTCTCATTTCCATTCTCCCGGGAAAGCACTGCAAGCAATTTGTTGTTAGTCTTGACTCTTGCAAACCTTTTTAAATACAGGCCCCCTCCACACTCCCTCCACAAACACAGAGGTTTTTTTTTTTTAAAATAAAGATATATAAGTTTTAAAAATAGTATGCATACTGTTCTGTAATGTGCTGTTTTAAATTGAAAATATAGACATTCATATTAGTATATAGAGTTATCTCTTTTTAACAGCTGCTTAGTATTCCATAGTGAGGAGGTATATAATATATAATCATTTCCTTATTAGTGAGCTTATTCACATAAATGTTTATCAATGTGCCTCTATGTGAGCAAAAGTTTACAAATCTAGTGGGGGAGACAAACATTAATCAAATATATAAAATCATGCTAAACTGGTGCCATCTGAGGTCTAATGGAGGAATTCAACTCAGGAAGGTCAAGAAACGTTCCCTGAGGAAAGACCTTTGAGCCTCTATCTGAAGATGGAAGCTTCTAGGAATTTAATCCTAGAGATTTAGATATGGAAGAAAGGGAAGAATATTCCCGGACCCTGTGGGTGGTGAAAGCACAGTGAATAAAGGGAGCTGAAAGAAGGCTGGTGGGGCTGAAGCTTGAGGAATGAAAGTAACTGTTGTGAGATGAGGCTGGCAGTGGGGACCAGGTTAGGCAGGGATGTGCAAACAAGTTATGGGAGTTTTGACTTTACCCTAAAAGCAAGGGGTGCCATTGCAGTGTTGTAAGCAGAGGTGAAACAGGGGCAGCATGACCAGAATGGCCTTTTGGAATCCCTTCAACTGTAGTGGGGAGAAGGGATTAGAGAGGAATGGACAGCTAGGAGTTCATTAAAGTCCAAATGAAAGATGGTTGTATCTTGGACTAAGGTGGTGGTGATGGGGAAGGAGAGAAATGGACAGAAGGCAGAGCTATGCAGGAGATGAAAGTGAAACGACTTGATGTTAAATTGGGTATAGGGGTAAGGAGGAGGAAAGGAGAGGGAAATGTCAAGATGACTCCTAGCTCCTAGATGTTTGAGAAGAGGGACATCAAAATTGGGTTTTGGCAGTGGAGATGGGCTATGATGGGGCAAAAGGTTAAGTTTTGTAAATATTGAGATTTACAGGACATGTTAAATACCTGTCTGGGACTCAGAAGAGAGATGTGGCCTGGAGATACAACTTTGGGAATCATTTGCATGAAGGTGATATTGATGCCTGTGGTGTGGCTGAGATTATCCATGGAGAGTGTGTAGGGTGAGAAAAGAATAGGGTATAGGCTAGTCTTGAACATGTTTCGTTTCAATAGAACCATGTAATATTTCATAACTGTGCTGTTTACCACTAAAAGTCTTAGAAGGGGTAGTTTGGTGATTTAAAATAAGTGCCAAGTGAATATAAGGAAGGATGCACTGCACAGTTGCAAAAGCACCGTCCTCTTAATGAAGGGCCAGGGACTGGGACTCTAATTCCAGCTCTTTGATCTTAGTCTAGTTACCTTTTTACTGTTTTCATGTGAAAAATAAGGATCACATGTTTTCTCTACCTTGCATGGTTCATGTGAGGGTCAAATGAGATAATGTATGTAAAAGTGCTTTGCAAGTTATTTTCATAATAGATTACAAGGTTGACTTTTACCAGTGTATTTAAATTCATTGCAGAGTTCAATTCATTTCATTTTATTGGAGCAAAAAAATGTATATTTTTTTCAGCATATGCTGGGCTGACATGGAGCAAAAGAATTGTTTGATTTTTAAAATGATCCCTCAAATATTTTTACATTTTAACTAAAGCCATTGTGCTCTTTTATACAGAAGAATAGACAGAGTGATGGGAGCCCAATGATCTGATGTACTTCAAAGAATTACAGAGCCAGACAAGGTCTAGAGAGGACATGTAAGTTGATCAAGAGGGTAGAGAGCATTCTTTGTGAGCGATGATAAAAGAATTAGAACTCTTCATTCTGGAAAGAAAGACATGGGCTGAGGGGGGAATATGATTGAGATTTACAAGATAACGAAAACCTAGGATAAAAATATGAACTTATTAAATCCCAGAGCATAGGAACTACGGATGACTTTAACATTTTAAATAAATAGTTTTAGGGCAAAGTAAAAATAGCACTTTTTAACAGAAGAAGAGTAAGCATATAGAACTTACTACTCTTAAAGTTTGCTAAGACCAAAAGTAAATATTGTAAGAGATTTATATTGTTGGAGGATAGATTCATAGGAGATTATAAAATGAAACCAAAACTATTTGGTTAAATCTCCCTAATCTGTTAGGATGAGGATAGGGAATGACTATTAAACTTTCCTGTCTCTATCTGGCATCCTTATCTAAATCAAGATTCCTGAGTGTACATGCTGGAGAGCAGAGAGCATAGAGTTTGGGCTCAGGGGCCTGGCTGGCTGCAACTATTACCTCTGTAACTTTAGAGAATCATTTCTCTTCTGTGTACCTCAGTTTACTCATCTGTTAAAGAAAGGAAGAGGGAAGGTAGTATAAACTATTATGAGAGATTCAAATGAAGTGGTGTTTCTGAAAGTGTTTTGTCATTGATAAATAGGTTTATCCTTCAAATGT
Source organism: Pan troglodytes (assembly GCF_028858775.2). Lineage (NCBI taxonomy): Eukaryota > Metazoa > Chordata > Mammalia > Primates > Hominidae > Pan > Pan troglodytes. Next base: position 71,086,674 of record NC_072398.2, read on the forward strand.
AATAATTTCCTCTTTTATTGCAGCATTTCCAGTTCTATGCCCTTCAGGTGGGATGAGCTTTACCGTGCCCATCCTGACCCTAGCCTAGTTAGGGAGCAGTACTTGCAACTCAGAAATAGAGAGGATGGAGGGCAGGGAAGAATCCCTGGTCCTCTAAGGAGGTGGAGAGAGTGCAGACACCCCTTTTCTGATACCCCTTTCCCTCTCTGGGAAGATCTGGTGGGTAAACTAAAGAACTAAAAGTAGGGAGAACTTTCCAAACATCTTTCTTCTCCTTTAGATGTTTTGGGTGATAAGATGCCACTTAAAAGATGGGGGTGTTTGATCTCGGGTAACTTCCAGGGTTCTTGTGGATCTTAGGAACCCTGAAAAAAGCCAGTACAGGGGCTGGATGAGAAAAACCGTGGGGACTGGTTTCTTATGGCTATCATTGGTTTAGGATTTAAGGGAGAGAGAAAAATATTGCAGTTCTCTAAGGCGGGAAAGCTGATGGAGATCTGGGAGCAGGGGAAGTATGTCTTACCAGCAGGATCCTTTAAGCTCCATGTGTATCTCTTGGGAATATGACTTTGACAGAGGGGGTACACAGCAGCAGGAAGAGAGAACTGATAACAGATAACTTCCTATCTCTTCCATAGCAGATATGAATTACTTCACCTGGCTTTCAAGCACTACATCATACAATCTCATCTGATCTTACTTCCCATGTGGTATGGTGGAGAAAGAATGGCTCATAAGCCAGGAAACCTTGGATTTGAATTTTTGCTTCACCACTAATTAGGTCTGTGAGCTCAGTTTCCCATGCATAAAATGATGATAATAGTAATGGCCTTATCATTGAGTTGCTATGGGGATCAAATAAGATTATATTTGCGAAGCGCTTAGCATAGTGCCTGGCACATCATAGACCCTACATAAGTGCCAGCTTTTGTCATGACCCACCAGTACCCTCTTCTGTAAGTAGACTGATTGCTAGACTATGAGCTCTATGAAAGTGGGGATCGGGATGCATCTTGTCCACCATGGTGTTTGGTGCATGCCAGAGCCTGGAGGAACAAGTCTCCCTGTACCAAGATTCTGCCATTCCCTTTCTATGCAAGTTGTATCCATTCAGGGCCCAGTTGAAGGCTCATTTCCTCAGTGAAGCCAGCTTATATTGATCTTTCTCTCTCAGAACTCCCTTAGCAATTCAGTCCTCAGATAGCCATAGATTCGCATATTTGACTTGCTGCATTGTATATGTTAGTCCTGTCCTTCAATGATGTTCAGCTAATGGTGAAACTTGCTATGATCCAGGTCTTGGATTAGAGATGCGACCAAGGAGTCAATTCCTTAGATGCGGGACTTCTATTATATGTGATACTTTTTCCCCTGCATGGGATTCAGTGCAGGAAAGTGCCTGTCTTGCCTCAGACCTGAGGGAAACCTACTGTTTTCATGTGCTGCGTTGACATGTGACACAGTGGGGTGCTTTGCGGGAACCTCTCCCTTTGAGGGGGACATATTTTCTGGCACTTACAACTAGAATTCCTTCCTCATTCCTAGTACCTTTGACTTGATGGAAAAGCTGTGCAGGGCGTTAGTGTTATTGCTAATTTGTCACAATGAACATAAAGCAGCGCTCAGAATATCTTTCTCAATATTAAAACAGCATTTACATGTCAATTGGTGCCACTTTCACGTAACATACCACGCTTGCTTAAAAGATTCCCCTTCCTTTCCTTTTGTTCTGAAAATTGCGAGAGCCAGTGGTAGAAGCTGGGACAGGTTTGCTGAATTTCTTCCTCCCTTTCTTCTCTCAAGAAAGGGTGAAGGGCAATGCCTTTCTGGAGGCAGTGTGAGGGAGTGGCACTAGCCCTTGCACGTCTCCTGCTTTGCATTTCTGCTCATGTCTTAGGTCCATTTTCTGATTCCAGGCCACCCTTTACAGATATGATGGAGCTAGGAACCACTGTGATCCACCAAGGATACCTCCCTACAGCTTCCAAATCAGGGTCAATAACCTGCTCTTCCTATAGAACAGCTCTCTTTTGACTTCAGCTTGTAAAAATTCTGATTTATTTATTTTCATTTTTATCCTCTCTTTTGCTTTAAAGGTTATCTTTTTTAAGTTAAAAATAACCACAAGGAGACCTTGTGATCCTCTTCTCACTGACCCAGATATTTTAAGAGCAGATATTTTAAGAGACTGACAGCCGCTTCTCATCTGGGGATTCAGGCCAGCTCTCAGGAGCTGATGAGCTAAATGTAATAATAAAATATTAATCCTATTTCCCATACATGAACCACTCTTCTTGTTTTCCCTTACCTATCCAGACCCTACTCATCCTTCAGTGCATTGTAGAAAAGCCTTGGAATTGGGGATAAAGACTTGTGCTCAATTCTCGACTTGGAAATTTTTGCTATCTGACCTTGGGCAAGCCACTTCATGTCTGTGAATCTTGGTTTCTTCACCTGTAAAACAGGAATGCTGAGACTCTCTCAGGGTGAATGTAGAGGGTTTAGGGTCCAGCCAGCCTGGTGACTGGAATATACAGAATGGAAATACCAAACTCCAGAAAGCCCAATTTGAGTAATCATCAGTCTTTGATCTCTCCTATTTTTGTATTTCTGTGTTATTGAGTAATCCTCAATCTTTGATCTCTCCTATTTTTGTATTTCTGTGTTATTGAGTCTATCTACATCATACAATTTAACAATTAACTATACCCTGTCTTTAATATGTGGCTCTAGTTTTCTTCACATCCCCAACTAGTGGGTAAGCACAGGAGGGCGCTGGGCATTTTATTTTTCCTGTGTTAACATTGCAATATTAGGCACTTAATTCTTGATAATTGATAGATGGAGTACTTTACCCATTTAACAAAATTAGGCTTCTGCCACATAACACAGGTTATTTTTGTTGTCTTGATTGGTCCAGTTTCACTGCTTGTTGCCAATGATGAGCTAGCAGGACATTTTTTAGGCTTTCATTCTCTTGTCAGATTGTGGCTTCTCATCAAATATATGCAATATGTGTATTCAAAGACACTGCTGACCTGCTATGAACAGAGAGTTTACTTGTTTATCCACTGTGACGATGCATTTTCCTGGTGGAGCTTTGTTTTCTCTCTCAAGTGGGTTTGAGGAGGCCCGTGGAGCTGTGTTTATGCCTGCTGAGACTGTCTTTCCCCTGCCCTGACACAGAGGGCCAGAAAGGAGGCCTATGGCTGACCCTCTTCTGGCTGTGACACCCTCTCAGTGGAATTCATAGTGGCCCAAAGAGCTGGTGTTATTTAGGTGGGAACCCCATTCCCAGATGTCACATTGCTTTCACCAACTGCCTGCTGTGAGTTGAATTGTGTCCCCCAAAAGATATGTTGAAGTTCTAGCCTGTGGTATATGTGAATGTGACCTTATTTGGAAATAGGGTATTTGCAAATGTAATCAAGTTAAGATTAGGCCATACTGGATTGGCTCAAGGCGTAAATCCAGTGTCTGCCATCTTTGTAAGGAGAGAGAGGGATTTGGCCACACACAGAAGGAAGATGGCCGTGTGAAGATGGAGGCAGAAATTGGGCTGATGCAGCTACAAGCCAGAGAATGTCAAGGCTGGCTGGGAGCCACCCGAAGCCAGAAGAGGCAGGAAAGGGTTCTCCTCTAGAGGCTGCAGAGGGAGCGTGACCCTGCCCACACCTCGATTCCAGACTTCTAGGCTTCAGAATCATTGGAGAATACATTTCTGTTGTTTTAGGCTACAAAGTTTGTGGTAATTTGTTATGGCAGCCACAGGAAACTAATATGCTGCCCAAGAGTCTAAATAAAATACAAAAGAGAAGCTCTAATTAGAATAGATTACCCACCTTCACCTGAAAGGCCTTGATCCTAATCCCGCTGTGCCCTACCTGGTGATTACCTGAGTACAAGGCTCCCAGGCCTTTCCCCTACACAGCTCTGTATGGTTCCTTATTTGACTTCATCTCCCAGGCGCCTGACCCCTAGCCCCTTCCTCTATATCCTCAACCTCACTGTTGTGCTCTAAATGATGCCCGACTAGCTCCTGGGGACAGGGGGACACCCCTCAAATGTACCAGGGCCTGATGGTGGGGTAGGTATCTGCATTGTTCCTCATGGCCACTCCCAGGCTATGCTTCTCCCTAACCCTCCCCCGAGCTTGGAAGCACAGGCCGTGGGAATCTGTGTAAGCCTCTTGTGCCGTGGCCTCTTACCAGCCTGCTGTCACTCTTCCCACTGAGTGAAGCTTTGAGCCCCTGCCGGCTCTCCTTTGCTCTTCTCTTGGTGATTGCATTGTCCATGTAAGTCAGTCAGTCCCACCCCTGGCTGCGCTTTACAATTGTCTGGGAAGATTTTAAAAATGCCCACCATTAAGCTTCTCTCCTCTTTCCCTGTTTCTTCCCAATTAAGCCTGAATCTTTGGGGAGTTGGAGGCATGTGTATTTTTATTTTATTTTATTTTTTGAGACAGGGTCTCAGTCTGTCACCCAGGCTGGAGTGCAGTGGCGCCATCTTGGCTTACTGCAACCTCTCCCTCCTGGGTTCAAGCAATTCACCACCTCAGCCTCCCGAGTAGCTGGGACTATAGGCACACACCACCATGCCCGGCTAATTTTTGTACTTTTTGGTAGAAACAGGGTTTCACCATTGGCGAGGCTGGTCTCAAACTCCTGACCTCAAGTGATCCACCTGCCTTGGTCACCCAAAGTGCTGGGATTACAGGTGTAAGTCCCCACACCCAGATGGCATGTGCGTTTTTTAAGAGCTCCCAGGTCATTCTAGAATGTGGCCAGGTTGGAGAAGCTGGTGATGCAGGTAGTATTCTGGCCTCTTGATTTCTTACCTTCCTTAGTGCCAGCAGCCCTTCCTCCTCCCTCAGCCACCCACTCTCAGTCATGCTGTGGTGATTGGCTTTCCTAGTATTTGTTCCAACCTCAAAAATGTGGATTTCTGGCATCCTACTCTGACCACCACCTCCTCACTTCCAGTTCCTCCCTCTAGAACCCCAACTCTGACCATCATCTGGCCTCACCAGGTTCCCTAATCCATATACTTTTTCGTTGTCCATCATGACCCTCAGGTTCCCCTTTTATCCTTCCTTTCCCAGCCTGAGTCCATGGTCCCTGTTCAACTCCCTGGCTCTCGTGTTTCTCCGATGCTTTCCCCTGGCAAACCCCAGACCTGATAAAAATCTACTCACCAATTCAGGTCTGCATCCAGGCACCAAATCTCAGAGTGTGGCTGGATAAAAATACATAGCTGGCTTACTGGTCTTAATTTTATGCACAGAGTGCAAGTGGATTCTCAGTGGTGCCTGGCAGTGCTGCCTCATTTCCCTAGTTAATTCACTTTCCTATTCTTTGAGAGGCTATTTTACACCTTCTCTCTCCAAACCAACTCCCTCTAGTATCTCTGCCTCCTCACTCTTCCAATAGGCACAGCTCATTTCTGCCTCCAGACGTTTGCACTTACAGTCACTCTGTCTTCTACATTTCCCCCTGCCATTCTTGCCACGAAAAACCCCTCACCGGATTCATTTCCACTTCTCAAAGAAGTATTCCCTGACTTCTCTGCCTAAAATAGCCTCCCATCCGGGCCCTGATGCTCTCTATCCTCTGACCCTTCCTTATGCACTTACCCCTGCTGGCATTACATGATGGGTTTATTTTTGTTCGCTTGTCTCCCTCCCTCCCTCCCTGGTGCCTAGGCTCCATGCAGGCAGCGCCCTTCTGGTCTATCTGTTTCACCTCTACACCCACTACACCAGGGACAGTGCCTGGCACACAGCCAGCTCTCAGCAAATGAACCAGTGAATGGATGAGCAGAGGAATGGGTCTATGTTGTATATTTTTGAACTGCTGACTTGGGAGGAAGTATAAACAGGGATTAAAAGTTCAAGCTCTTGATCCATACTAGACCTAGACTCAAAGGCTGGTTCTTGAGACGGAGTCTTGCTCTGTCGCCCAGGCTGGAGTGCAGTGGCGCGATCTCAGCTCACTGCAAGCGCCACCTTCCGGGTTACGCCATTCTCCTGCCTCAGCCTCCCGAGTAGCTGGGACTACAGGCACCCGCCACCTCGCCTGGCTAATTTTTTGTATTTTTAGTAGAGATGGCATTTCACCATGTTAGCCAGGATGGTCTTGATCTCCTGACCTCGTGATCCATCTGCCTTGGCCTCCCAAAGTGCTGGGATTACAGGCGTGAGCCACCGCACCCAGCCGACTCAAAGTCTGGTTCTATCCTTGCTAGCTGTGGGCCATTGAGCAAATTACCCACCTTCTCTGAGCTTCAGTTTTCTCACCTATAATAGAAGGGGATGGATGACAGTAGCTACATCAAAGGGCTGCTGTGTGGATTGCATAAAGTTATATACATATAAAAAACAGCACAAAGCTGACAAACTGTAAGTACTCAACAATTGTTAAATAATAGCATAACAATTTACTAATTACTATTAAGTTAGAGGTATAGACCATAGGCTGCAGCAATTGTCTAAATGCTTTACTGGTAATGATTCAATCACTCTTCACAACAACCTTTGAGGTAGTTACTACTAACCCCATTTCACAGATAAGCAAGCTGAGGCCCAGAGATATTCAATGATTTACCTGATATCGTGGAACTAGAGAGTGGCAGAACCAGGACCCAGCCTGGCAGTATGGCTTCAGAGCCCACACACATAACCATTGTGATATACTGCCTTTGCTCTAAAAAGGGGCTTTTCACATTTTACATAGTCACTCCTGAGGAGTTCAAGATGTTTTCCCAATACTTGACTCAGACTCGTGGTGGATAAACGTGAGATTTCTCATCTATTGTAAATAAGTAATTTAGCTTAAGTAGTGGAGATTAAAATTCTTTTGAGAAGAAACATTTATACTTATTATTTTCTGCCATGGGTTTTGGTTTAGTGAAGTCTGAGCTAATACTTCCAATCTGCTGGTGATGTTGGAAAGGATGTGCCTATGACACCCAAAAGTATGTATTTAGAAGCACATCAGTTATTGCATTTTGTTTGTTTGTTTGTTTTTGAGACGGAGTCATGCTCTGTCGCCAGGCTTGAGTGCAGTGGTGTGATCTTGGCTTACTGCAACCTCCGCCTTTTGGGTTTGAGCAATTATCCTGCCTCAGCCTCCCAAGTAGCTGGGACTACAGGTGTGTGCCACCACACCCAGCTAATTTTTGTATTTTTAGTACAGACAGGGTTTCACCATGTTGGCCCGAATGGTCTCGATCTCTTGACCGCCTGCCTCTGCCTCCCAAAGTGCTGGGATTACAGGTGTGAGCCACCACGACTGGCCCAGTTATTGCATTTTTCACTTTTTTTTTGGTTTGTTTTTGTTTTAGAAATGGGGGTCTTGTTATGTCCCTCAGGCTGGTCTCGAACTTCTGGACTCAAGCAATCCTCTTGCCTTGGCCTCCCAAAGTGTTGGGGTTACAGGTGTGAGCCACCGTGCCCAGCCTTTCTTTTTCTTTTCTTTTTTTGAGATAAAGTCTCGCTCTGTCGCCCAGGCTGTAGTGCAATGGCACGATCATGGCTCACTGCAACCTCTGCCTCCCAGGTTCAAGTGATTCTCCTGCTTCAGCCTCCTGCTTTCATTTTTATTCTATTGTTTAGTTACATGCAGACAAGTCTAGTAACTTCCCTAATTTATCCAAGCTGTCTGAACAAAAGAAAATGCAGGTCTATGAGTATGTGGATGTACGCTTTTTGCACATATTCCAAATGTATCTCTTTTTAAATAGGGGACATGTGTGGGAAATGAGGTTGCAATATTGTCTTAGGATTGGGGGTCACAAGTTCCATGTAAACTAAAGCTCAATATTATCAAATAGGAGCCTGTGTAATACAAATGTTCTTAAATATGTGCAACATTCGCAGATAAGAAATCTTTTAATATTCCTTCTTATTTCTTTTTTCACGAATCTTTTTTTCTCCACCACCCCAAGTTAATTTGAATTCATCTCCCACTGCTGACCTCTCACAGCACTTAATGTTGATATCACACACTTGGCATTTGTTCACATTCTGCTCTTTATGGATATCTACTTGTATCCTTAATTTCGTCTAGTTGAGTAATTATTAACAACCTAAAGGAGAATAAACTAATTGCGAGACAAGATGGCAAATGCAGGCCATATTTAATTATTCTTTGCATAAATCTCAGGAAGTGCTCTTTGCACACAAAGCAAGAATATGGTAATTATGAGTGTCTTTTCTAATTATGACAAGCCACTTTCCACAAGAACTGCTTTTAATATTTGCAGCACGATGTTTTGGGATCTTTGAGAGCCAAAAGCCCTGAGTTCTACTGTGCGACCTTGGCAAGTTATTTAACCTTTCTGAATCTCTAATTTATTTTATTTTTTTTGAGACAGGGTTTCATTTTGCTGTCCAGGCTGGAATGCACTGGTGTGATAACAGCTCACTGTGGCCTCAACCTCTTGGGTTCAAGTGATCCTCCCACCTCAGCCTCCCAAGTAGCTGGGACAATAGGCACACCACTATGCCTGGCTAATTTTTGTATTTTTTGTAGAGAGAGGGATTCGCCATGTTGCCCAGGCTAGTCTTGAACTCCTGAGCTCAAGTGATTTGCCTGCCTCAGCCTCCCAAAGTGCTGGGATTACAGGTAAAAGCTGCTGTGCCTGGCCTGAATCTCTGATTATTTCTGTCTAAAATTATGGGTTGAATTAGAGATAAGTGCTATGGTTTGATTGTTTGTTTTCCCCCACAATTAATATGTTGAAATCCTAACTCCCAAGGTAATGGTATCAGGAGGTGGGGACTTTGGGAGGTGATTAGGTCATGAGGGTGGAACCATTATTAATGGGATTAATGCCCTTACAAAAGAGGCCTGAGGGATCTCAGTCATCCTTTCCACCATGCGAGGTCACAGTGAGATGTCTGAATATGAGGAATGGGTCTTCACGAAACACTCAATCTGCCATCCTCTCGAGCTTGGACTTTTGAGATGCCAGAACTGTGAGGACTAAACAGCTGTTTATAAGCCACACAACCTATGATATTTTGTTACAGCAGCCCATACAAACTGAGACAAGATACTTTAGGATTACAAAAAATGTTTAGGACTCTACTTTGAATTATTTTTGTAGTGGAAGTAAAAGAACATTTCTTTTTAAAAAGTTATTTCTTTTTCTTTTTTTTGTTATTATACTTTAAGTTCTAGCATACATGTGCACAACGTGCAGTTTTGATACATAGGTAGACATATGTCATGTTGGTTTGCTGCACCCATCAACTCGTCATTTACATTAGGTATTTCTCCTAATGCTATCCCTCCCCCAGCCCCCCAACCCCCAACAGGCCCCAGTATGTGATGTTTCCCACCCTGTGTCCATGTGTTCTCATTGTTCAGTTCCCACCTATGAGTGAGAACATGTGGTGTTTGGTTTTCTGTCTTTGTGATAGTTTGCTGAGAATGATGGTTTCTAGCTTTATCTATGTCCCTACAAAGGACATAAACTCATCTTTTTTATGGCTGCATAGTATTCCATGGTGTATATGTGCCACATTTTCTTAATCTAGTCTATCATTGTTGGGCATTTGGGTTGGTTCCAAGTCTTTGCTATTGTGAATAGTGCCGCAGTAAACATATGTGTGCATGTGTCTTTATAGTAGCATGATTTATAATCCTTTGGGTATATACCCAGAAATGCAATTGCTGGGTCAAATGGTATTTCTAGTTCTAGATCCTTGAGGAAATGCCACACTGTCTTCCACAATGGTCGAACTAGTTTACACTCCCACAAACAGTGTAAAAGCGTTCCTATTTCTCCACATCCTCTCCAGCATCTGTTGTTTCCTGGCTTTTTAATGATTGCCATTCTAACTGGAGTGAGATGGTATCTCATTGTGGTTTTGATTTGCATTTCCCTGATGACCAGTGATGATGAGCATTTTTTCATGTGTCTGTTGGCTGCATAAAAGTCTTCTTTTGAGAAGTGTCTGTTCATATTATTTACCCACTTTTTGATGAGGTTGTTTGTTTTTTTCTTGTAAATTTGTTTGAGTTCTTTGTAGATTCTGGATATTAGACCTTTGTCAGTTGGATAGATTGCAAAAATTTTCTCCCATTCTGTAGGTTGCCTGTTCACTCTGATGGTAGTTTCTTTTGCCATGCAGAAGCTCTTTAGTTTAATTAGGTCCCATTTGTCTATTTTGGCTTTTGTTGCCGTTGCTTTTGGTGTTTTAGACATGAAGTCCTTGCCCATGCCTATGTCCTGAATCGTATTGCCTAAGTTTTCTTTTAGGGTTTTTATGGTTTTAGGTCTAACATTTAAATCTTTAATCCATCTTGAATGAATTTTTGTATAAGGTGTAAGGAAGGGATCCAGTTTCAGCTTTCTACACATGGCTAGCCAGTTTTCCCAGCACCATTTATTAAATAGGGAATCCCTTCCCCATTGCTTGTTTTTGTCAGGTTTGTCAAAGATCAGATGGTTGTAGATGTGTGGTGTTATTTCTGAGGCCTCTGTTCTGTTCCATTGGTCTATGTATCTGTTTTGGTACCAGTACCAGGCTGTTTTGGTTACTGTAGCCTTGTAGTATAGTTTGAAGTCAGGTTGAGTGATGCCTCTAGCTTTGTTCTTTTTGCTTAGGATTGTCTTGGCAATGTGGGCTCTTTTTTGGTTCCATATGAACTTTAAATAAGTTTTTTCCAATTCTGTGTAGAAAGTCATTGGTAGCTTGATGGGGATGGCATTGAATCTACAAATTACCTTGGGCAGTATGGCCATTTTCACAATATTGATTCTTCCTATCCATGAGCATGGACTGTTCTTCCATTTGTTTGTGTCCTCTTTTATTTCGTTGAGCAGTGGTTTGTAGTTCTCCTTAAAGAGATCCTTCACATCCCTTGTAAGTTGGATTCCCAGGTATTTTATTCTCTTTGAAGCAATTGTGAATGGGAGTTCACTCATGATTTGGCTCTCTGTTTGTCTGTTATTGGTGTGTAGGAATGCTTGTGATTTTTGCACATTGCTTTTGTATCCTGAGACTTTGCTGAAGTTGCTTATCAGCTTAAGGAGATTTTGGGCTGAGACAATGGGGTTTTCTAAATATTCAATCATGTCATCTGCAAACAGGGACAATTTGACTTCCTCTTTTCCTAATTGAATACCGTTTGTTTCTTTCTCTTGCCTGATTGCCCTGGCCAGAACTTCCAACACTACGTTGAACAGGAGTGGTGAGAGAGGGCTTCCTTGTCTTGTGCCAGTTTTGAAAGGGAATGCTTCCAGTTTTTGCCCATTCAGTATGATATTGGCTGTGGGTTTGTCATAAACAGCTCTTATTATTTTGCGATATGTTCCATCAATACCTAGTTTATTGAGAGTTTTTAGCACAAAGTGCTGTTGAATTTTGTCGAAGTCTTTTTCTGCATCTATTGAGATAATCATGTGGTTTTTGTTGTTTCTGTTTATGTGATGGATTACGTTTATTGATTTGCATATGTCGAACCAGCCTTGCATTCCAGGGATGAAGCCAACTTGATCGTGGTGGATAAGCTTTTTGATGTGCTGCTGGATTTGCTTTGCCAGTATTTTATTGAGGATTTTCGCATCAATGTTCATCAGGGATATTGGTCTACAATTCTGTTTTTTTGTTGTGTCTCTGCCAGGCTTTGCTATTAGGATGATGTTGGACTCATAAGATGAGTTAGGGAGGATTCCCTCTTTTTCTATTGATTGGAATAGTTTCAGAAGGAATGGTACCAGCTCCTCTTTGTACCTCTGGTCGAATTCAGCTGTGAGTCTGTCTGGTCCTGGACTTTTTTTGGTTGGTAGGCTATTAATTATTGCCTCAATTTCAGAGCCTGTTATTGTTCTATTCAGAGATTCAACTTCTTCCTGGTTTAGTCTTGGAAGGTTGTGTGTGTCCAGGAATGTATCCGTTTCTTCTAGATTTTCCAGTTTATTTGCATAGAGGTGTTTATAGTATTCTCTGATGGTAGTTTGTATTGCTGTGGGATTGGTGGTGATATCCCCTTTATAATTTTTTATTGCATCTATTTGATTCTTCTCTCTTTTCTTCTTTATTAGTCTTGCTAGCAGTCTATCAATTTTGTTGATCTTTTCAAAAAATCAGTTCCTGGAATCATTGATTTTCTGAAGGGTTTTTTGTGTCTCTTATCTCTTTCAGTTCTGCTCTTATCTTAGTTATTTCTTGCCTTCTGCTAGCTTTTGAATGTGTTTGCTCTTGCTTCTCTAGTTCTTTTAATTGCGATGTTAGGGTGTCAGTTTTAGATCTTTCCTGCTTTCTCTTGTGGGCATTTAGTGCTATAAATTTCCCTCTACATGCTGCTTTAAATGTGTCCCAGAGATTCTGGTATGTTGTGTCTTTGTTCTCATTGGTTTCAAAGAACATCTTTATTTCTGCCTTCATTTCATTATGTACCCAGTAGTCATTCAGGAGCAGGTTGTTCAGTTTCCATGTAGTTGTGAGGTTTTGAGTGAGTTTCTTAATCCTGAGTTCTAATTTGATTGCACTGTGGTCTGAGAGACAGTTGGTTGTAATTTCTATTCTTTTATATTTGCTGAGGAGTGCTTTACTTCCAACTATGTGGTCAATTTTGGAATAAGTGCAACGTGGTGCTGAGAAGAATGTATATTCTGTTGACTTGGGGTGGAGAGTTCTGTAGATGTCTATTAGGTCTGCTTGGTGCAGAGCTGAGTTCAAGTCCTGGATATCCTTGTTAACCTTCTGTCTCGTTAATCTGTCTAATATTGACACTGGGGTGTTAAAGTCTCCCATTATTATTGGGTGGGAGTCTAAGTCTCTTTGTAGGTCTCTCAGGACTTGCTCTATGAATCTGGGTGCTCACGTATTGGGTGCATATATATTTAGGATTGTTAGCTCTTCTTGTTGAATTGATCCCTTTACCATTATGTAATGGCCTTCTTTGTCTCTTTTGATCTTTGTTGGTTTAAAGTCTGTTTTATCAGAGAGTTGGATTGCAACCCCTGCTTTTTTTTGCTTTCCATTTGCTTGGTAGTTCTTCCTCCATCCCTTTATTTTGAGCCTGTGTGCATCTCTGCACCTGAGATGTGTCTCCTGAATACAGCACACTGATGGGTCTTGACTGTTTATCCAATTTGCCAGTCTGTGTCTTTTAAATGGGGCATTTAGCCCATTTACATTTAAGGTTAATATTGTTATGTGTGAATTTGATCCTGTCATTATGATGTTAGCTGGTTATTTTGCCCGTTAATTGATGCAGTTTTTTCCTAGCATCGATGGTCTTTACATTTTGGTTTGTTTTTGCAGTGGCTGGTACTGGTTGCTCCTTTCCATGTTTAGTGCTTCCTTCAGGAGCTCTTTTAAGGCAGGCCTGGTGGTGACAAAATCTCTCAGCATTTGCTTGTCTGTAAAGGATTTTATTTCTCCTTCACTTATGAAGCTTAGTTTGGCTAGATATGAAATTCTGGGTTGAAAATTCCTTTCTTTAAGAATGTTGAATATTGGCCCTGACTCTCTTCTGGCTTGTAGGGTTTTTGCCAAGAGATCCACTGTTAGTCTGCTGGGCTTCCCTTTGTGGGTAACCCAACCTTTCTCTCTGGCTGCCCTTAACATTTTTTCCTTTACTTCAACTTTGGTGAATCTGACAATTATGTGTCTTGGAGTTGCTCTTATCGAGGAGTATCTTTGTGGCGTTCTCTGTATTTCCTGAATTTGAATGTTGGCCTGCCTTGCTAGATTGGGGAATTTCTCCTGGATAATGTCCTGAAGAGTGTTTTCCAACTTGGTTCCATTCTCCTCATCACTTTCAGGTACACCAATCAAATGTAGATTTGGTCTTTTCACATAGTCTTATATTTCCTGGAGGCTTTGTTCATTTCTTTTTACCCTTTTGTCTCTAACCTTGTCTTTTCATTTCATTTCATTAATTTGATCTTCAATCACTGATACCCTTTCTTCCACTTGATCGAATTGGCTATTGAAGCTTGTGCATGTGTCATGAAGTTCTTGTGCCATGGTTTTCAGCTCCATCAGGTCATTTAAGGTTTTCTCTACACTGTTTATTCTAGTTGGCCATTCGTCTAACCTTTTTTCAAGGTTTTTAGCTTCCTCGCGATGGGTTTGAACATGCTCCTTTAGCTCGGAGAAGTTTGTTATTACCGACTTCCTGAAGTCTACTTCTGTCAACTCATCAAAGTCATTCTCTATCCAGCTTTGTTCCTTTGCTGGCAAAGAGCTGCGATCCTTTGGAAGAGAAGAGGTGCTCTGGTTTTTAGATTTTTCTGCTTTTCTGTTCTGGTTTCTCCCCATCTTTGTGTTTTTATCTACCTTTGGTCTTTGATGTTGGTGACCTACAGATGGGATTTTGGTGTAGATGTCCTTTTTGGTGATGTTGGTTCTATTCCTTTCTGTTTGTTAGTTTTCCTTTTAACAGTCAGGTCCCTCAGCTGTAGGTCTGTTGGAGTTTGCTGGAGGTCCACTCCAGACCCTGTGTACCTGGGTGTCACCAGTGGAGGCCCCAGAACAGCAAATATTGCAGAACGGCAAATATTGCTGCCTGGTCTTTCGTCTGGAAGCTTTGTCCCAGAGGGGCACCCGCCTATATGAGGTGTCTCTTGGCCCCTACTGGGAGGCGTCTTATCTCCCAGTTAGGCTATACAGGGATCAGGGACCCACTTGAGGAGGCAGTCTGTCCGTTCTCAGAGCTCAAACAGCATGCTGGGAGAATCACTGCTCTCTTCAGAGCTGTCAGACAGGGACATTTATGTCTGCAGAAGCTGTCTGCTGCCTTTTGTTCAGCTATGCCCTGCCCATAAAGGTGGAATCTATAGAGACAGAGGCCTTGCTAAGTTGCAGTGGGCTCCACCCAGTTCGAGCTTCCTGGCTGCTTTGTTTACCTACTCAAGCCTCAGCAATGGCAGACTCTCCTCCCCCAGCCAGGCTGCCACCTCAGAGATTGATCTCAGACTGCTGTGCTAGCAGTGAGCAAGGCTCCGTAGGTGTGGGATCCACTGAGCCAGGCACAGGAGAGAATCTCCTTGTCTGCTGGTTGCTAAGACCTTGGGAAAAGTGCAATATTTGGGCGGCAGTGTCCCGTTTTTCTAGGTACAGTCTGTTACGGCTTCCTTTGGTTAGGAAAGGGAAATCCCCCAACCCCTTGTGCTTCCTGGGTGAGGCGATGCCCCGCCCTGCTTTGGCTTGCCCTCTGTGGACTGCATCCACTGTCCAACCAGTCCCAGTGAGATGAACCAGGTACCTCAGTTGGAAATGCAGAAATCACCTGTCTTCTGCATCAATCACGCTGGGAGCTGCAGACTGGAGCTGTTCCTATTTGGCCACCTTGGAACAGCTCCTAAAAAGTTATTTTGGAAACAGTTGTACAATTCAGAAATTTTACCCAAATCAGGACTCTTCCCTATTTAACATTGAGAACTTCCTCCATTCCGAGGTAATAAATACCCAATACATATGTGCCTTCTGCTTCACACTTGTATGTACTTCATACACAGCCATTAAGGTGAGTGAAAACTTGAATTTTCTATAATTTTCCCCATTAAAAAAAAAAACTGTTGTCTATATAATTAAGATAATTTAACATCCAAGTACATTCATATGCCTCACATAATTTTTTTTTTTTGAGACAAGGTCTTACTCTGTCACCCAGGCTGGAGTGAAGTGGTGTGATCTTGACTCACTGAATTCTTGACCTCATGCCTCTCAACCTCAGCCCCCCAGGTAGCTGGGAGTACAGGTGCACGCCATCGCACAGGGCTAATTTTTATAATTTTAGTAGAGATGGGGTTTCACCATGTTGCCCAGGCTGATCTCAAACTCCTGGGCTCAAGAGATCTGCCTGGCTCAGCCTCCCAAAATGCTGGGATTACAGGCATGAACCACCTTGCCCAGCTCACTTCATTTTAATTCAAAAAAGTGGCTGAGAAATACATAGTGACCTCTCTTATGTTCTAATTATGTAAGATGCATTGGTTATTTGGTCATTGATCAGTAAGTGCTTATTTCCCAGTTTTTGGCTGGTGCTAAAATGCAGGGATTGGTTGATCAATTCTAAGTCTCCTCTTTTCTGCAATCGGTAGTTTTTAAAATAATTTCTGAATCACCCCTGGAGGCACTATCTGAGACAGTATGGATTGAACAGCACTGTCAACAACATGTTCTGGGGTGCCTGCCTCTGTAGAAAGGACGTGAAGAGTTGACCTGCCTCTGAGAACAATCTCAAAAGAGGGAAGGGCTGTGTGAGGTCTGGGCTGGAAGAGGATTTTACATTGTCTCTTTTGCGTGGCTTGTCTTTTCCAGATAAGCAGAAGACATCTTTAGGATTCTTTTGTGTGTTTGGAACAGAGAGAGGAAAAACCCAGATCCATTTAAGATTCAGCAGAGGGCTTGGAAGCCTAAGAGTTCAGGCAAGTTACCACTTGTCAGTGATTCTTACCTAATAAAGACAGCTTTATTATTTCTTCTGATTATATAAATAGTCTTCTTTGATACCTACATACTCATAAATAAACTGAAATAATTCTGTATATGCATATATAATGGCATGTGGGATAATATACCTTTTCACTCAATAATATGTCATAGAAACCCTTCCAAGTCAACTGGCATAGCTTTATTATTTGTTATTAGGTATCCTAATGCTTCACAACATAAATATCTCATTATTTATCCAACTATTTCTTTATTCATGAGCATTCACATCTTCACTTTTTTGCTACTCCAAACTAACAATTTTATAATGAACTAACATCTGTTATGCTGAGTTCCTAATTTTCACTTTTTCAATGTCTAATCCCGATGGAATTTTTTCCCAATTATTAACTTGCTGCCCTGATTGTTTAGGAATTCAATGTAATAGTTAGGTTCTCTTTGGAACTCTCATTTAGAAATACAAAGGGGAGTGTGTGGTTTCTTTCTGTAATGTCAGAGAGTGGCCTCTTTTTTCAGACCTTCTCAATATGGTGGTCAGATCATGTTTCCAGCCTCAGGAGCTGCATATTAAGCCATTCCGATGGGAAACTGCTGCTGAAGCAGAAAGGTTCTGGGCAGCTGACGTGGCAACACAGTTTACAGTATCTGCCAGCTGTGAGTAACAGCAGGCTGTCCTGATGGGATATAGCAGAAGCAGCAGCAGCAACTCCTGATTTAGGGGCAATCGATGTAAGTACTTATTTTCACCATTAACCAATTAACACAAACCAAATGCAAATTGAAGAATGCTAAGAGGGAATACAGTTCTCACTAAAGACCCTTCTAGCAGACTCATTTGAGAAGCATTTGGTCTCAACCAGAATAAAAAGGCATTAAGCCAGCACGTGGTTTTCAGCAAAATGAAGAACTTCACAGGGTTTTGCTTGAAAAAACTAACTTCAGCTGTGGCTAATGCCAATTTCCAACCCTAACTCCTTGGAGTTCCTTCATACTCTGGCAAAGGCTGTTCCCTGGGGGATGGAATGGATTGTTAATGTGCAAAAGAACACGTGATTTCAACTTACTAAAAAACTTTAGGCAGGTTTGATTATGGAAAGATGAAAGGAAGCTTAGCAGTTACAGTGTTTGGGAAAAGGAGAGAGGCTGTTAAATATTTTGAGGAGGATTCAAGTTGGTTAAAACTGACTTAGAGGCAGTGTGGAAACTTTTGTTCTCAAGCTATATAGATGGCTAGGGGTGTGGTGCCTGCCAACCCCATGACAATAAAACTCCGGCTTGGATCTCTTTACAAGAGGAGGCTCTGTGGCTGCTGTTCCCAAGGCTTCCACCCTGGAAGTCGTGTTTAGAGTTTCTAGTATTTTCAGAGATCATAAACCATGTATTTATGGGTTGGTGATTTTTTTTTTTTCTGTTGAGTCCTTTTACTCTGATGTTCAGCTCTGCATAAAACCTAAGTGACCAACAGCGGCTTAACCTGAGTATGGTTAACTTATTGACGAACAGATATTTTTGATTGTCACCTCTCCATGTGGGGGGATACCTAAGTGAACAAGATGGAAGAGGTGGGTCACTGCCCCTGAGGAGTCTGCTGCCCAGCAGGAGTAACAGATGTTATAAGAGGAGAAATGAACACTGGGCTGGGAGTCAGGGGACCTGGATTCGGATCCTGGCATTGATCCCAGTGAACCATATGGCACTCTGGGCTTCAGTTTATGTGCTATAAAATGAAGGCATTGGGATGGATAACCTCTTCAGTAATTGATTGCTCACCTAGTGTGAATTTTCCCCTTGCTGAACAGCTTCTCACACAGCATTACCTTAGCTCCACATCCAATTCGGGGACAGGTGCTTTATTTCTGAAATGGATCTCACATGTCACCAGCCAGGCCTCATCAGATTGAGATATTCTATAATAGAAACTTGAAGGATTCTCCTAAATGGGCCCATTTACAGTGTAATGTTGATAGGTGGAAAGGTTGCTTTTGAGAAAGATGTCTTAAAAGGAGCAATTCCACACAGACTCATCTTAAATATCTATTTCTGTTTTCAAATGGTTATTGATTGGAACAAGTACCTTTTCAACTGCTGCTGACTTTTGAGAGGCAAAGACACAACAGCCTGACTCTTAAGAAAATGAAATTGCTTGAAATAAGTGTGACCCATAGGCTTAAGGTTTGAAATAAATTTAACTGAGTCAAAAACTAAAATAAAATAAAAATCAGCCAGGCTATGGTTTCAAGTAGAACAGAAAATACCCACCATTGGCGGCCATGCAGTGCAGCCTCAGCTTCCTAGAACTCCTCACCATCAGTTCAGTCCTTTTTGACTTTGGAAGTTGTGGGAGATTCATAACACGTTAGTAGAATGATGGATCAAATCCATTTTTAAAAAGCACAATTTTTATGTAGACTTATTGTCCATCAGCCCTGCTAGCCTAGCTCACAAAATTATCTGCATGGGCATTCATACCCTTGCTGCCTGCCTCCCTTCCCCAAGAGAGAGGTGTACTTCCTGACCCAGGACAAATCCCTTCTCTTGGATTACTTATCCCCATAAGCCTCCTCTGGAACTACCACACTCATCACTCAGTTCCTTTATTCTGCCTGTGTCTTCAGTCTTTCCACTGGCTTTCCACCGCAAGTAAAAACATCTTTAAGTCTCTCGCATTTTATAATACACCAACCGACTACCCACCAAACCAGCCAATGAGCAAACACAATCCCTCCTTACTGTTTTCTCCCTTTTCTGACCCTTTCACCAACCCTATGGACTCCAGTGGGCACTTTTGAGTTCTTATGTAATTTGATGTCTTACTGTGTTTGTTGTCTTTATGCCTTTCTTGACAGCCTCTCCTCCCTTGGTTGCCTTTGATGCTGTTCTGACTTTGCCTTCTTAGTCTTCATTACTTCTCTTCCTCTGCTTTTTACCTTAAACTATTATTTTCTTATTTTGAAGTCTGTGCTCTTCTTTGACAATCTGATTCATATCTGAGATTTTAATTATGACTTGTATGCTGATAATGCCTAAATCAAAGCACATACAAATCTTCAGGAAAGAAGCAAAGTATAAACAAATGAATACCACTCACCACAGATGTGTGTCTCTGCAGACTTCTCTTGGGAGCTCTTGACTCATATTTACTGCCTAAGACACCTCCAGTACATTGTCCTGCAGGCACCTCAACTCACCATGGCCCATCCTGAACATAGCTTTCTCTTAGTTGGCTGCCTTTCCCTCTGCATATAATAATGTATGTAACTTCTACCCTAACACTTACCACATTTTATTAAAGTGATTAGTTTATTTTATTTGTCTCTCCAGTTAATGGTGAAAACCTGAGAAATAGAATTATGTCTTTATTTTTGTATTCCTAATGCCTACAACATGAGGCACATAATAGTTATTCAGTCATTAATTATTGAATGAATAAATGGTGGACAGATGGCTGCTTGCTGCTGTAGGTTGACATTCTGTTATGTCAGTCAACCCAGTGAGAAACATCCTTCTTTCACAGTAGTTCAAGCATAAGTTCTGGGTGCCTGCTTTTTGGAATGTCTCTGGAAATGTGCTGACTGCTGAGTTAATCACCACGGCCAGGGAGATGCAAGACTCTTACTGTCCAGGTCTAAATTTTGTGCTCATTCATAGAGCAAGAGATGGGGTCAGTCTCACACATGGCAAATAAACTGAGAGGGGGCAGGGAAGTTCATAAAAGTAAAACTGATAATTTATTACTAGAAGCCAGAGTGTAGGATGCTGGCAGAAATGGCAGGTATTCATCATAACTGTGTGCAAACCCCCTGGCTTTTATCATATAACTGCTATGATAAAAGCTAAACATCGGGGGTTTGCACATACTTATGCTGAGTACCTGCCATTTCTACACTCCACTCTTCTTGTCTGGGTGCCAAGCAGGGACAGTCTTCAGTATCAGCTCTCAACTTTTCTTTGCATTCTAAGCTCAAACCACATTGAGCATAAAACCCATTATGATGCTGCAAATGTACCAGGTCTTCCTTTGCCTCTTAGCCCTCATCGTGTCTGTTCTGCCCAGAACACATTCTCTCTTGCTCTCCTTTCTCTCTTTCCAGGATAATGCACTCTCATCCTTCAGGTCTCAGTTGAGGCAGATTTTTTTTTCTTTCTTTTCTTTTCTTTTTTTTTTTTTGCAGAGAAACCTTCTCTGGTGAGGGTTGATACCTTTTCTTTGCATTACATCTGCTTCTGATTGTCATCCTCTCCCAGCACTTATTATTGGAATTGCCTGTCACCTAGGCTGTGTCCCCGTTAGGCAGTAAACTCCAAGAAGAGAAGGAACAAGTTCACCTTGCCCACTTAGTGTGGCCTGAATTTAACACCTAAAATGATTATTGCCACATAGTAGATATTCAAGAAATACACAATAATAAAGTACTCCTGAGTTCCCACCTGTTTCTTGGTTATTAAATAGGAGCACAAACTGTTTTGGGTTCCTTCCATATAGTTTCAGGGCTAGCAGCTTTCTTAGAGGAGCTATGGGGAAAAGGCTTTTCTCCCATAGGAACTGAATAAATGAAAGTCTTCGTTTATTATTTCATAAATAAATGAATTAATATTGTCTAAAATATTATTTGGTGAATGAAGGAGATAATTTAAAAAAATTCTCCCAGGGGCGAAATTATACCACAGTTGGATTTGTTTAGTGACATAATTTATTTAATGAATGACATCTAGATCAGCACTAGGACATGGTGTCACAGTGTCATAATGTTACGAGGCATGCAGAATATTGCATCCTGAGTGTAAAAGGGAATACGTCTAGCAAGCTCGTACAGAAACTACATCACAGAAGCAGTGTTGCATGCAGAGAATCTACAAAATTCAGTTATGGGATGCTCCCAGAAAATAGTGAACTTTAGCCATCTCCCTTGTAATGACAGCAGACACATATGCTTAGTGATATGCTTTGGCTGTGTCCCCACCCAAATCTCATCTTGAATTCCCACATGTTGTGGGAGGGACCCGGTGGAAGGTAATTGAATCATGGGGGCAGGTCTTTCCCATGCTCTTCTCGTGATAGTGAGTAAGTTTCACGAGATCTGATGGTTCTATAAGGAGGTGTTTCCCTACACAAGCTCTCTCTTTGCCTGCTGCCATCCACATAAGATGTGACTTGCTCCTCCTTGCCTTCTGCCCTGATTGTGAGGCCTCCTCAGCTATGTGGGACTGTAAGTCCATTAAACCTCTTTCTTTTGTAAATTGCCCAGGCTTGGGTATGTCTTTATCAGCAGCATGAAAATGGACTAATACACTTAGAAAATCATCTTCTTGTGCCCTTCAATGTCCTCCAGAACCTGAAATTTGAATTTGGTTTTTTTGGCATCATAAGTGGCTTCTATGGAAATTGTCCTGCTATGCTAAATTTAGCATTAGAACAGCACTGCTGGGGAGCTTTGCTATATTTGCAGTCACTCATTCCAGACTGATAGAGCAAGGAATGTGAGTGCCATTTAAACACATGTATGCATCCACACTGTGCACACACATGGGCCATTTCTGTACATGGAACAGTGGGCAGAACAGTAGAACCTGCAAAATGGTATGAACCTTTATACAAGGAGAACTTGTCCCATTTGTCAGAAATTAATCTTTGAATTCTTATTTTTATGATTTAATATCTATCTATCATCAGGTTGAATGAACCTATTTACACTGACTGATAACTTTGAAGGTTATAGTTATTGTATTCACATGAAATAGATTTTAAATAATTGCATTTTTGTGTTAAATATATTACTATATTACATGGCTATTACTAAGCCATATGCTCTTCCGAGCAAAAGCATTCCAATAGAAGACCTGCGGTTGATTTTCCTCTACTTGATGACTGGTACTGACACACTCTGTGAATTTGGTAAAAGTATCACTTTTATTGCCTCTAAAATGGACATTCTACTGATGCCACTGGGTAATGAAAATAATGAGCTAAGGATAGGCATCTCTGGGAAAGATAAGCTATGACTGCAATGGATTATTATGATGAGCGACAGAGCAGAATAAAAATTAAAAACAATAACCTCAGATTAGATTATGTCAATAATGAAGAATAGCTAAGATAAAAGTTAAATATGAACTGCTATGATAAAAGCTAAATAAGAACATATACTCTGAACAGCCTAGAAATGAACTTTTCTGCTATGCTATGCTATTTATTTATTTATTTATCTATTTGAGACAGGGTCTTACTTTGTCACCCAGGCTGGAGTGCAGTATGATCATAGTTCACTGCAACTTTGAACTCCTGGGTTCAAGTGATCCTTCCACCAAAGCTTCCCAATTAGGTAAGACTACAGCTGTGAGCCACCATGCCCAACTAATTTTTTCTTTTTTGTAGAGACAGGGTCTTACTATGTTGACCGGGTTTCTTGAGCTTCTGGCCTCAGCAATCCTCCTGCCTCAGCCTCCCAAATTCCTGGGATTACAGGCATGAGCCATCATGCCCAGCTAGAAATAGTGCTATGCTCTTTTAAACAACGTTGTCACCAACCATTTGTTGGACACTTACCAAGGTGCAGGGAGTGTGCTGAGTGCTTTTCCTAGATCATGCATTAATTTATTTATCAAATACTTATTGTGCACCTCCTACAGGCCATGCACAGTACATTATCTCATTTATTCTACAACAATCTCATGAAGATATTCATTATTATACACTCATTTAGCAAATGGGGACACTTAGCCTGAGAGGTTAAATAACTTTGCCTGAAGGCTCACAGCTAATCAGCAGAGGCATTGGAACCCAAATCCAATTCTGACTGCAAAGCCTGAGCTCTCAATTCCCATAGTGTACCAAAGTCATGAGCTTTGTATATAGTTTAGCTTTTCACACCTTTAACAGAATATAAGGAAACTGAAAGAGAGAAGAGCAAAGATTTATTGAAAACCCACTCCTGTAATTAATAGGCACTTTCTATGGTGTTTTTCCATGTATCATTTCATCCACATCACAGTCCTTTTAAATGAGATTTCATTTTTAAAATCTCATTTAAAAATTTCATTTAAAAGATGGGCTCATAGAGATTAGGCGATTTTTCCAAAGGCACATGGCTAGCAAATGGTGTAGTTAAAACCAAATCCAGGTTTCATTTTCTATTTTCTTTCCTTTGGGCCTTTGCTACTTCCCAAAATGATGAAGGAAAGGACAGTTTTTCAGGAGATATAAACAAGATCACAGCTCTGTACCCAGAGAGGAGCAGATTGCTGAGTGGTATGGGGGCTGTCTACCCTATTCAGACAGCTGCAATGAGAGTCCGAGTCACGTATGTGACTGTGTGTGTCATGCATCAGGAAGTAACATCTGGACTCTAAAATACTGGGGTGTGTTTCTATATGGAGCTGGAAGACCTACTTTCCTTGAAGGACAAATACTACCCATCTCAGGTAAACTGAGAGTGTCACTAGCCCCCTAGGTACCTTCTAGTGTCTTATATAATATGATATTTTTTATCCAGCAATAGAGAGTAGTTGAAGTTCTATGACTGTAAATGACAGAGCCGTGTGTGCATGAGGGCCTTGGCTTGAGTCTGTCTGGCTTAGACACTGCTTCACCTGCAGGGATGGAGACTTTCCACAGATCCTTTCCAGCTCATTGGTTTTGTGTATCTGAATGTCTGCTTCTGTTTAGAGTGCATCTCTCAAAATTTTCCAACAAATGGCAGGGAGTGACTTCTGGGGGTACAGAGTATGTGTGTGTGAATGTGTGTGTATGTGTATCTGTCCCATTGCACATGTAAAGTTTCTTTGAAGTATCATGCTTCATCTTAAAAATTAAGGCAAGTTTGAATTTCATTCCAAAACATTTGTATTTGTTTTAAATTAAGATACTATTAAAATTGTTTAGAAAAGAAAATTGATGAGTATCCGTGGCATCCTGCATTGTTCCTGAAACAACAAGTACTCCAGTGTGAGAAGCACTGGGCTGCATTTTCTTAAAGTTTCTAATTTTGTTGTTTTCACCTTAGCCCATTATTTTTTTCCTGTGTTGTTGTATGACACATTTTCTCTATTTCTTCTTGATCTCATGGCTCAATGGGGGCATTGGATTAAGTGTCAAGGAGAAATTGTAGATTTCACAGCAGTGATGAATAATCAGTTAATCCCTTACTGATGACTTGTGCAGAATACTTCTTAGGCAATTTATGGTATTTCCAGGGAAATAATAACTGTTAACATTTATCATACATTTTGTGATTTGCCAAACACTTTGTAGGGTTTTAATCTAATTTTACCCTTATAATAACTCTGTGAGGTAGGAGGTTCTATTATTATCCCTATTTTACAGATGAAGAAAAGGAGATGCAGAGTAATTTGCCCAAGTTCACACAACCAGCATAGTAGGGCTGGGATTCACACCTGGACAACTTTATTCCAGGACCACCAAGTTGTCTTGCTCCTTTGGGGAATTTACATCCTATCGACCTGCAGCTGAGAGAACATTCCAAGAATATTCCAGTCCTACTTCACTTAGTGGGTTTATGAGTCACCTCTCCCTGCTGGAGCTTGACATGGGGTCAGAAGTCACAGCAGCATCCATCTGCCACCCACTGTTCTTGATTCAGGGGGCATCAATCAAACAGGAGGGGTGAAGAGAGGAGGAGGTTGGGCCACCTCTGCCAGCCTAGGGCTAATAAGGAAGCATAGAGTCATTCTTCTTGAATGATAGACTGCCTCTCCAGCTCTTGGCAGCAGAGGTTGATGCAGAGCAGGCAGGTTTGCAGGCAGCTACGTAGGTGGCATTTGAAGGAGTCCTTTGTGGGTGCAACCACAGGGTGGCTTGGTCCTGTAGGAAGCCTGCATTGTGCCTAAACCTTCACTCCTAAGGTTGTGGTAAGAGTAACAATCCCAGGACTGGCACTGGTAGCTTATGGCACCTGTGCCAGGCTAATTGTCTCTGGCACAGGCACCATCTTTTCTTGGCACACTCCCTCCTAATAACTAGAACAGCTGAGCAGCACAGGATGCTCTGCATCTTGTCTGCCACCCAGCTCACCTGAAGCAAGGGGCTGGAGTCTTGGTGGCCAACACTGGCTGAGGCCATGAGAGTTCCATATCCCAAGACTGTTTCCAGGGGGTAGCTTAGTTGGAGTCAAGAGACTGCTCTGCACTAAACCGTCACTCCCTGATTCATTCTTGGAGTCAGAAATATGAGATGCTTGCTGACTAAAAAGAGCCACAATGCATCAGATGTTGCTGGAAATACATGTGTGGCCATTATCTCATCATTCCCACTTTGATTAAGAATTTTTTAAAAATTATTGTAATGTAATGTTTTTCTTTCACTGTCTTGTTGGAGTGGGTCTCTTAAGATTAGCTAGGGACTTCATTTTAATAAAGTATGCAGATAATTTGTGTCTGTTTGTGTCTCATTTATATCCCACACAGCAGCCCTTTATCCACACTTAGGTCAGCCCCCTAAACTCACTGCCTCAGCCTTCTCTTTTACTTTCTCTGGAAACTCTCTTTCAATATTTAATTCTATACTCAGGCTATGAAAACTATTGGGTACAGTCATACAGTATAAGCTGTTGCTGGTATACATTTAAGGTGTCCATTCATTTATAAATAAAATTTTATCGAGCTCTTGTCATATGCCAGGCACTGTGCAAGGCACTGCGAATATTGCATGGAACAAAGCACAGAAGGCTGACATCCCCGTGGAGCTTGAAGTCAGCCTAGGTGTTCAATAACAGCTGCATTTCCAGCCCACTTGTTACTCTGAGCACACGTTCTTAGTTAAAGCCCACTCCTATATTCCACACTGGCCATTCCAAACCGTCATAATGTTTCTCAAGTCTCTTACCAAATTCTCACCCTAGAGGTGGCCAGTAGAACTTGGCATTCTACTCCACAGGGAATTCTTGGTTTCTGTCCCCTTATGTTCAAACTTATCTCCACCTATGCCCATCTTCACCTCTTTTTCCCTGATTTAGAGGAACAGGTGCCCTTCCTCGGCTAGGTTTAACTTTTGTTCCTGTGCTCTGGATCCCATGTGATGCATTTTCTCTGAGATTTGTTTCTTCAGTAATTGTGTATTTCCAGTCTCTTCATATGAATCAGCAGAAACCCTCTCTTGTCTAGTCCACCCTAAACCAATTCTTCAAATCCGAGTGCCTCATGGTAGCCCCAACCCTTTTCTTCACATCTAGGGTTCTGGAAAGAGTAATTTTACTTGCTGCCTCCTCTTCCTTAATTTCCATGTGCTGTAGAAGTGATTTCTATGTCTAATCCCTCACTCCCTTGACCATGGCCCTACTGAAATTGTTCCTGTTAAGATCATCAAACCTCTTAATTGTCAAATCCAGTGATCCAGAGAACACATTTTTACTTGTTGTCTTTCTCAATATTCCTCCTAGGTTTGGCATTGTTGACCACTGTCCTGCTTTTGAAGCCATCACCTCTGGCTTCTGGGACACCATCCTCTTCTGGTTATCTGCCCATCTTTCTGGCACCTCCATGTTGTCTTTCATAGGCTCCTCTTTCTGTGTTCAGTTCTTCTATGTCCACCTCAGAGCTCCTTCCTCAGACTTGTCTTCTAAGCATTTCTTCAGTGATCCTATCTGTATCTGTGGCTTCAACCACCACATCTCTCCTCCGTCCTTTCTCTTGAGCTCATTACAGTGAACTACTTATTGACCATACTCACCTCTGTGTCCCACAGGCCCCTCACATTCAGCATGTGCAAAACTGAACACATCATCTTCCCCACCAAACTGGCTCCTCTTCTAAGATTATTAGCCAAAATAAAAAAAAAGGTAGCATGATCTCATCTCCACAGCCTGAAAACTTGGATCATCCTTGACTTCTCCTTCTCCCTCATCTTCTACAGTCAACAGACCATCAATGCATGTTGATTATATTTTATAAACATATATATATATATATTCTATATGTCCCTTCTCCTCCAGTGTCTCCACAGCTGCTCTCGTTCAGGCATTCATCTGTCCTGCTTGATTTATGGAATAGCCTTGAACAGCACACCTACCATTTCCAGTCTCCTGCTTTCCGCTGTGCTTCTTCCATTAGAAAAATCAGTGATATATCCATTAGAATGATGGTTACATTGTATTACTATTGCATTGTACTGTGACTCATTGTATTATGATTCAATGTCTACTGCTCTACTGAATTGAGAGCTTCTTTGGGGCAGGTATTGCATGTTATTTATCTTTGTATCCCCAGTGCATGTGATAATGATGGGCATATAGTAGGTGTTCAATAAACACTTGTTCAGTGTACAAACGACTCAACCTCTATCAAGAAAAGCAGACTGAGCACAGTTAATCAATCTTGGAAGTTTTGAGCACTGTCCCATTTTAGCAGCTTGAATGCCTAATTAGTAACTGATGTGACAATAACACATTTGATGGTTGAACTAACACTATTGATTAAAAATAATGTCAGTTAATTTTGCCTTTTAAAATAATATACATTTATTGTAGAAAAGTTAGAAAATATGGATAAGCAAGAGGAAGAAAATAAAATCATCCACCATTCCATTACCTGGTGGATAACTACTGATAACACGTTGATGTAGATCTTCTCAACTTGTTTTCTAAATTTTTACTTTCAGTAAAGGATTAGGATGAAGCCTGAGGGATGTCTTAAATGCTGAGCTGCCCTTTGCAAGAGTAACCAGTCATTAAATCACAGTGCTCAAGGATTCCTGGCAAACCTGACCTAGATCTAGGTGGGTGTTCACATCCATCAGCACTAATCCGGTGGCTAAACATTAGCAGCATCATTAACAGTGATAATACTTTTGCTAGACAGGTGTCAAACTAGGGTAGTGTCTTAGTCAGTTTGGGTTACTGTAACAGAAAACCATAGACTAGGGCTTAAACAACAGAAATTTATTTCTCACCCTTCTGGAGGCTGGGAAGTCCAAGATCAAGATTCCAGCAGATCTGGTGTCTGGTGAGGGCCACTTCCTGGTTTGCAGATGGCCATCTTTTGGTTGTATTCTTACACACCAGAGAGCAGAGAGAGAGAGAGGAGAAGCAAACCCTCTTGTGTCTTTTTATAAGGGAACTAATTCCATTGACAAGGCTCCACTCTCATGCCCTAATTACTTCTTGGAGGCCTACCTCCTAATACCATCACATTGGGAGTTAGGTTTTCAACATATGAATTTTGGGAGGAAACAGACATTCAGTTCACAGTAGGCAGTTACTCTTGTTTGAAGCTAGACCCTAGACAGTGCTGTCCGGCATTTGGAAAGGAGGGTGGAGACTGGGAAAGGAAATTCACATAAATTAGTAAACTTCTAGGACTCCAATCCTGGTGCATAGTTGGGATGCAGAGCAGGAATCAAGTATGAGGACAGAGCACTTGGGGCAGGATGATGTGAAGACTGTAGCCATTTGGGCATGAGGGAGCCTACTGGATTATCCAAGAACACTGCAGCCAGGACTTGGGGTGGCAAGACTCATTCTGGTCCACCTCCTGGTGGGGATTGAGCTCCTAATGTATTGTCAAGCTGGGTCAATTTGGTTTAGAAATCAGGAAGAATTGAGCTGCCAGGTTGAAAGACTTAGTAATTGTAGTTATGTGGGGCTGGGAAGGTAGGAAATGATAAATCCTAAACCCTTTGGAGTGGTGAGATCCCACCACAATCTATTTAATTTTGTGACCCATATAACTGTTGTATGCCATATGTCTATATAGAATAATTAAAGCTAATTAGAATTAATTTTGGTTGGTGAGTGTTTGAAGAGTTTCATAATAACTCTAGAGATAATTAGAGATACTTTGAGATGTCACAAAATAAGCATTTAGAATAATTTGACTAGACGTTTAAGCCAGGGTTGTGCAATGAAGGCTAGTAACAGAATGACAATTCTATAATTGCAAGAACGCTGAATCAGGAAGTAAGAGTTTGGGGTTAAAATCAGTATGCTGCTAAACAGGTTCTCTGAAATAAACCAACAACCCACCAACAACCTTGCTTTGTAGCATTTGCCAATTTCTGTGGTGTAAATACTCCCACCATGGTGGATTTCAAGTTTTCCATGGTTTAACAACTGGCTCACACAATTCCTGAATATTTAATAATCAGCTCTTACTAACCTTGCACTGGTGTGCAAGGCAGCTAGAGCACACCAGTGTAATTTTCACTGAACTTCTAGGTAACTTTGTGATCTTGGGTAAATCATTTCACTTGTTTGGATCTTGGTTTTATCATCAAAAAAGCATAGTTGCTAAAATAACCTCTAAGGTCCTTTTCAAAGTTAACATTCCCATAATGCAGCTGGTGTTACAGGGCAAGACTAATGTCACATTATATGCCAAAAGAGTGACATCAAGAACTTTTATGAATGTTGTTGTGATATATCAGAACATATAATTTGATATCACGTCAGTGTAATCATCACCCACATTCTGATTCCTGCTGTTAATGCGCATGTCCTTCTCTAGTTCCTCTTCCCAGAAGGATTAAAAACAACAGTGCAGCCATTAGAGAGCCAAACTTCACAGCCCAAGAGTGAGGTAAGAAACCATTAGTGGCTAGGCATGGTGGCTTACGCCTGTAATCCCAGCACTTTGGGAGGCTCAGGCAGGTGGATCACAAGGTCAGGAGTTTGAGACCAGCCTGGCCAACATGATGAAACCGCTTCTTTACTAAAAATACAAAAATTAGCCAGGGGTGGTGGCACGCACCTGTAATCCCAGCTACTCGGGAGGCTGAGGCAGGAGAATTGCTTGAACCTGGGAGGTAGAGGTTGCAGTGAGCTGAGATTGTACCATTAAACTCCATCTCTGGGCGACAGAGAAAGACTCTGTCTTGGAAAAAAAAAAAAAAAAGAAACCATTAGCTACAGTCAGAGAATTCTAGGCTCAGTTGCTGGGTTCTAGAGTCAGCTGAGGGGCTGAGAGAAAATCTTGTAGCTTAGGTACATGACCCTATATGACCATGAGACCCAAGAGGGGTGGTTTTCCCTGGACTAGTAAGGACAGACATGAGAGACTAATTTATGTCATTTATATTTATGTGTGTCAAATCCTGGCCCTTAATAGGAACACAGTAAGCATTTGTTGAGAGAAAGAATAAACCATTTGGGATTTTTTAAAAGAGCAAATTCAGAATTTTAAAATATTAATTCAGAAGTAGTCATGTGCTTTTCTGCGTTTACCTTAATAATGCAGAAAAAATGTATATTTCAAGTGCGAGAAACTACTTTCTTGTTATAATGGAAAACTTTTTAGTGCCTTCAGTTCAATACTGGGGATATAAATCTGCCTTCCAGCTAGATGACAGAATTTATTACATAACCAGAACCCAATGGTGAGAAATATACATAAGAAAAACCCACACTGGGCAAACCAGGTGTTTACTCCCACCAGTGAGCGTGTCCCCTTCCCCATGTGCCTCAACCAGTGGAATTAACTTGTCTCTTTAGAAAGGAAAAGATAATATTGATCTGCAGGGCATACTTACGTATATATCGTGTGCTGCTTTACCAACATTTCAGCCTCGTAATGACCCTCATAAGCTAAGCATTGCCATTCCCATTTTAAAGAAAAAGAAACTGAAACTCAGAGAGGTTAAGTAACAGAACCAGCTAGTGGTAGAGCCCCGAGTTAACACCCCAAAGGTGGTGCTTTTCTCGCCAGACCAGGCTGCCTTGGGGCTTCTGGACTTCCTCTTCCTGATGTCTCTCTTCCGTGATTGCTATGGGAATTTGGATGATTTCTCATGTGAGTGAACCTGGCTCAGCCCATGCTCAGGCAAACAGAAGCGCCAGTCTCTGACAGGGTTCTGAGCAAATTCGTCAAGTCAGGCGGGTCCTGGGCTGCGGTATCTGGGCTGTACTTTGCCCTAATGAATCAGCTCCATGGAGGTTGGGCAGTTGCAAAGGTAACTGACATGATGTAGATCTGAGGGCCTGGGGAGTCTTGGTAGATGTGGCACCTGGACTTTGACAGTCTCCAAGAGGAGAGGAGGCACTCTTGGGCCAGGTCCCTGGAGCAGCGCTGAAGGAAGGTGGGAAGCCATCAGAGCAGGTGTGTGGGAACACTCGCTCCCTTCTTTCCCCTCTTTGAGCTGGACGTGCTGTGCCGTCAGATTAGGAAAGGCAAGATTGCCTTTACTGGGGCTAGGAAAGGTCATCTACATGAATGTGTGAGTCTGATTTGTCATCATAGATGTAATTCCTTCATTTTGAGAATCGAAGGTGTTATTTATTTGGTGTCCTTAATCTGAGGACTGATTTGCTGGAGTTGATGTCTCTTGGCAGCAAAATGATGTGATTTCAGTGGAAAGAGTGGGTGTTGCACCTTTGCAGTTGGGAAAGGGCTGCCTAATGAGACTATCTGGGGACAAGGAGAAAGCAGGTTTCTTCTCATTCTGCTTACTTGGTCCAAATGGTTTTGAGTTCCACCAGCCTTCAGAAAAGGCTCATGTGCCCTTCCCTGTGTTTGGGACATTTGGCCTTTCCTGGGATTTGCTGGCAAAGGCTGTCATTGCACCTGGCTTTTTCAAGGGAGTGAGATGATATGGGAAGGAAGCCAGAGGTTCCCCTGAGTTGTGAGTGACCTTGAGGTGGGAGGCCCCCTCCGCACCTTGTTCTTCTTGTGTGTTCTGCTGTCTCATAGCTCTTGGCTCATAGCTGTCGACCTCGGCTCCCTGGTGTTTGAGCAGAGTGACGTCTCAATTTCAACACCCACCCTTTTGACCTTTTGTTCTGATATGAATTTTTATATGAGGCTGGGACCTTCAGTAGTGGAAACAAGTTAACTGATTTGATCAGAATCTTGCAACCTAAAACAGTTCCTAAGGAAGAAAAAAATCGAGGCTGACCTAGCCTGTGGTTGCTCCTGACACAAGGAATCCCTGAGCAAGAGTAAGATCTGAGGCGTGCTTTCCTTTTGTGGGTGCAACCCCTGTCCCCCGCTACCCCATGCAATGGGCAGAGGAACCTGGAAGGTAATCAGTCCTTGGAGCAATTTCCCTTTTTCAGGATTACGTGGGGGAAAATTAGTTTGATGCTAGGGAGACTTTCAGCATTCAAAATCTCCAGCCAGGAAGAATCCTGAGATATGGCCTTCTATTTTCTTATGAAAACAATCCCAAATTTGCCTCTTGTTGGCTCCTCTGGAGGAGGAGCAGGTATGACCATATTATATAGGTTCTAGTTCTTTGAGGGGGTTAATGTAAGGATTCAGAAAAGGTGCTTCTTGAAAAGGTCAGTCTAAATTTCTTTTTGTTTAATAAACATCTTCAGCCACTCATACTACCCTAATCTTTATCCTAACACTGCTATTTATTGAGCATTTTAACATGTTAGGTAACATGTTACACACTTCACATAGGTTATCTTTAACTCTGTCAATAACCTTGCAAGGTAGTCATTACAGTCTCCATTTCATGGGTAAGGAAATTGAGGCTTGAAAAAATGAACTAGCTAGTTAAGTGGCAGAGTTAGGATTTGAACTCTGATCTAGCTCTCTGCAAGACCCACTCTGTTTATGATACCACAGGGCCTCCGCTGTAAGTGTTAAATAAACACTTGCTGGGGGAATATGTGAAGAAACATCAACTGGGATTCCTTGATAGCATTTTTAGCTGTACCTATTACTGTTATCTGTCTCCCTTGCCTCCCCCATCTGTCGTTGTTCCACATGTACTTTTTAATTTTTTAAGCAATATTAATATAATTGTCTAGTCTGTTATTTGCTTCATGTATCTGAGATTGTTTCTCAGATTTCTCTGTATCCGTGACCATATGGTTTGTTTTAGATATATTTCGAGGACCATAGCTGCTCTTTTCACAAAACCTAATCAACCACTATGTTTGGATATAGGCTTCAAGTGATGATTTTTTCCTTTTTCTTTTGTCTGCAGGAAGATAAAATAACTGCACAACTTACTCAAAACCCAGGACAAATTCAGAGAGTCAAGGATGGAACTTTGGGCTCCCCAGAGGCTGCCCCAGACACGAGGGAAGGCCACAGCACCCTCAAAGGATCCAGACCGAGGGTTTCGGAGAGATGGACATCATTGGCCTGTCCCTCACTCTTGGCACAATGGAGAGAGGTTTCACCAATGGCAAGACAACCGTGGGAGCCCCCAGCCACAACAGGAGCCCAGGGCAGACCATCAGCAGCCCCATTATGCATCCAGGCCAGGGGACTGGCATCAGCCTGTGTCCGGAGTTGACTATTACGAAGGTGGTTATCCCAATCAGTTGTATTCAAGGTATGGCTTTAGGGCTTGGAATGAATGCAACTCTCCTAAATGCATATGAATAGGTTATTCTTTTCCTTCTTCCTTTTCCTTTTATTTTTCTCCCTCTTTTTTCTTTTTCCTTCTCTACCTTACTACGTGGCTTTAGCTAAATCCTGTCCTCTCCCAAATTTGTTTTTGATGACTGAAGATAGTATTTCTCTCCTGTTTTTCCCCTAGTGGAGCTTCTTAAAGAAGCCATCACAAATGCCACTGGGTATGGGGGCTTGGGGAGGCAGTGTCAAGGGTAGAAAAAGTGGTGAAATTCAAGACAGCAGATGGAACCCTCTTGCTCTGGGATTGCAAAAGGTCATTTATGTAGACTATGGAAAAGCTTTTCTTGGAGATCCCTATAAGGAGTTCCTCATTGTCATTGGACCACTCTACCTTGGGATTAGCATGACACTACCAGCACCAAGAAGAGTCCTAGTGCCTACGACAGTACCCGGAATGGAACAGGCATACCAATAATCTGTATTGAATGAATGGGAACTTAAAAAAAATTGACCTCAGGGAAAGCAGATAGAAACCTGCAGGCTCCAAGTTCAGAAGGAAGAGGTTGCAGTGAGGTCATTCTATCCAGGTT
This sequence comes from Pan troglodytes, assembly GCF_028858775.2. Classification (NCBI taxonomy): domain Eukaryota; kingdom Metazoa; phylum Chordata; class Mammalia; order Primates; family Hominidae; genus Pan; species Pan troglodytes. The sequence goes on from NC_072398.2 coordinate 71,120,937, forward strand.
GGAGAATCTGGAATTCCTGCTTCCCTGGTCTGTAAGCACTGGACTTAATATTTCATGGAATATTGGAAGCCATCTATGTTCTACTTCAGCTTTTCCAGTTGGGGTGATATTTACCTGCTTACAGATTCAGGGTTGAAATTATGACAATTATTATAAAGAAATTTATGCCTAAGAAATACTAAAGAATTGCTAATTGGGCCAGGCTCCTGGATCACGCCTGTAATCCCAGCACTTTGGGAGGCCAAGGCAGGCAGATCATCTGAGGTTGGGAGTTCGAGACCAGCCTGGTCAACATGGTGTAACCCTGCCTCTACTAAAAATACAAAACAAAACAAAAAAATTAGCTGGGCGTGGTGGTGCACGCCTGTAATCCCAGCTACCTGGGTAGAGACGGGAGAATCACTTGAACCCGGGAGATGGAGGTTGCAGTGAGCCAAGATCACGCCACTGCACTCCAGCCTGGGTGACAGAGTGAGGCTCTGTCTCAAAAAAAAATTATTAATTGATAAAAACATTAATATTATGATGTTCCTCTCCCCAGTCTTTTTGGATTTTTGAATTCTCAAAGAGAGGCATGTTCAGGACAGAGGCAATAAAAGTAATCAGACTTAAGATAGTCCAGTTTGACTTTTAAGTCTCAACTCCATCTGGGATAAGCATGGAAATGACAGTGGTGTATTGGAGACTTAACACAGTCATCTCAGGAAGTGGTTTTCTCAGATAATATCAGGATGGAGTTTTCTAAGATAATATGTATGTATTTGGGGAGTGAGAGTTTTACTACAAAATAAAAGAGTTTTAAATAAAAAAGAGGTTTTTAGAAAAAGAGTTTTAAGTAAAAAAAATTGTACTATAAAAATTCTACTCTTGTGGTGCAACAAAGGCCTGACTCCTGCTTTGCTTCTGTTTACAGGATCTAGAATTAACCGTGGCTTTCAAGCAGATTCTAGGCTGGGGTCACAACTCTGTCCTCTGAACCTGTTTAGTTTGTCAAGTTCTCCATTGGTTTCTGTCTTTACTACCCTTGTCCTCAACTGACCAGTCTTCTTTGTGATATTTTAGGCCAGGTTATGAGAATTCATATCAGAGCTATCAGTCTCCCACAATGAGGGAGGAATATGCTTATGGAAGTTATTACTATCATGGACACCCACAGTGGCTGCAGGAAGAAAGAGGTATGGAAAAGTCTCCAAGAAGCCTCTGGGATTTGGGGATGGGGCAGCTGGTCTGAGAGGCAGGGGAGAGACCAAAGGAGCCATGTTCAGACCCTCACCTTGGGCATCCTTTCTTGGCCAGACAAGACCATAGCAGAAACACTCCTCCTAGATGTCCTGAGAAGAGATATAAAGGGGTTGTTTTCCTTTGTATGCATAGATGATGGTACTGTTACTAGCACTATTGGTAGTTTGTACTTCATCCATGTTTTTTCTCCTACTTTGCCTTATAGCCAAGATTATATAGTCTTTGACTAAGTAACAGTGAAGTCAGTTCTTAAGGACATCTGCTGGGCTATAGTAAGAGTGTATCACTTCACCCTGAGGACAGCAGATATGCACCCAAATGAGTGTTCTACCGTATGCTAATAGGTATAGGGTGTGTCTTAATGGCAGCGTCTGAACTGCTAGGAAAGATAAATCTGTTTCAGCATTGAACACACACACACACACACACAAACACACCAATCCCCATCGTTGTGCGGTTGTATAGATCCATGCTAATTAGTTCAGAGGGGACTGAGAGGCGTCCTGTGGACTTTCTTTATTAGCTCTCACCTATCTATTTTTTCAATTTGGAAAATATGTTTTTAGATCTACTGTGCTCCAGGAGCTCCTCACAGCTCACTAATATCTTTCTAAGAACTTTCAGAAACAGGAAGTGACCTGTCTTGATTTTGTTTTCTCTGAGGGTGCAGTGCCAAGGCAACAGAGTCCTTATATCTGGCATGAAGATTACCGAGAGCAAAAGTACCTTGATGAACATCATTATGAAAACCAGCACAGTCCATTTGGAACAAATAGTGAGACCTACTTCCAGTAAGTGTGAAAGGAGAGGCCAGTTTGACATGATGTTGTCAAACTCGGACTATGTCGGGCAAATCTTCTGGCGTCTGATGCTGCCGTCTCACCTCCAGAAGCCCATGTACCTTTGTTGTAGCCACAGGAATATGGGAGTATCCCAGGATGGGCCTGGCCAGCTGTTAATATGGACCCTGGGAAGGGAGGTTCTTATCACTGACAGTCTGTTCCCAAAGCTGGGCGAGTCTGAGTCCTGTGAGGTTCCTTGAGGTCTGTCCTAAAAGAGGACTTTAATTCTGTGTTGGCCTTAGAACAGATATGGCCTAGCAAAAGTTCTCATGATTAGGTCATGAAAACTTACCTGGCGCTGGGGTGCTTTTCCTCAGCCTATGCCTGAGCCCTGAGAATGGGCCATCTCCCTGTGGTAAGACAAGACAGGGAAGAGAGTTTTGCTCAAGCATCTGTCCTGGTGCTTGCTGCTGTGGAATTCACCAACCTAAACACTCTGATGTAAGTCATTCCAGAATGTCAGGCTGTAGAGACCAACCCTTCTCATCAGGGCCTGAGGCCACTTCCAGCCACTGAGCTGCGGAACTCAAGCACTCCTGTTTTTCTGGGATTAGTAGATTGAGGTGGTGAGTGGGAGGAAAATGCTTTCTCCTATGGCACCCAGGCTGACATGGCACCTGCCCACGCTTTGGAGCAGGTCAGCTTCCGGCGGAGAGTGCCTCAGCCTTGCTGGCTTGCCCAGGACCCCGCTCACTGCTCCTGTCATTTTGCTGCAGATCTAACAGTAGGAACCCTTGTAAAGACAGCCCTGCTTCCAACTCTGGACAGGAGTGGCCGGGGGAGCTGTTTCCAGGGAGCCTGCTTGCTGAGGCCCAGAAAAATAAGGTAACCTAAAGTGACGTGGGGGCTGGAGACTGTGGCCATGTGTCGCAGCTGACACTGTCAGCAGTGGCAGAACAGGGCCCTTGGGGATGGATGTCCAGTGGCCAGCCGTCTGGAGGACCCATTCCTCCCCTTTTGGCAGAACCTCCGCCCATGCCTTCCTTTTTTCCCTCCTTACTGCCTCAGTCTTAGGCATCCGAGGCCCTGAACTGAACTCCTTTGCATTTTTATCAAATTGACAGGATCAAGAAATGTCACCTAGCTCACTCCAACATACTGGGAAAGAGAGGACGCTGTCATCAGGTGTTAGGTGTTAGGGACCCCAGGGGACTAGCAATTTGGTTTAATCCAGGAAGTGGGAAATTGCTAGAATCTTTGAATTCAGGTTTGAGAAGCAGGGCTTGAAACCTTTTCTAACTCTTCATTCATCCCTTTCCTCTAAAAATCTTATTGTATGCACCAGCTGGGCCACAAAATGGAGATCTTTTTTAAAATAAACTTTTTATTTTAGGATAATTTTAGATTTGTGGAAAATTTGCAAATATACTACAGAGATGGGTTCTTTTCTTTTGAGACAGAGTCTCACTCTGTTGCCCAGGCTGAAGTGCAGTGGTGTAATCTCGGCTTACTGCCACCTTCACCTCCCGGGTTCAAGCAAATCTCCTGCCTCAGCCTCCCGAGTAGCTGGGATTATAGGTGCATGCCACCATGCCCAGCTAATTTTTGTATTTTTAGTAGAGATGGGGTTTCACCATGTTGGCCAGGCTGGTTTTGAACTCCTGACCTTGTGATCCACCCACCTCGGCCTCCCAAAGTGCTGGGATTACAGGCCTGAGCCACCACGCTCGGCCAGAGATGGGGTCGTAATTTTGAAAGTCTTGTATTAATCTTGTCTCCCTTATTAGGTTTGTATGAGGTCAATTTCTTTTGTATACTTAGTGCTTAATAGAGTAGGGCACATATTATTATGACTAATAGTAACAATACAATGACAGCAGCCATTGTACTGTTGTACAACAATATGTATGTACAACAATACATATGTACAGCACCTTACACTGTACAAAGAGTTTTACTTTTTATTTTATTTAATTTTTTTGAGACAGAGTCGCACTGTGTTGCCCAGGCTGGAGTGCTGTGGCACAATCTCGGCTCACTGCAACCTCCGCCTCCCTGGTTCAAGTGATCCTCCTGCCTCAGCCTTCCTAGTAGCTGGGACTACAGGTGTGCGCCACCACGCCCAGCTAATTTTTGTATTTTTTAGTAGAGACGGGGTTTCACCATGTTGGCCAGGCTGGTCTGGAAATCCTGACCTCAGGTGATCCTCCCGCGTCGGCCTCCCAAAGTGCTGGGATTACAGGTGTGAGCCACTGCGCTTGGCCCAAAGAGCTTTTGAATCCATTATTTTACTTGTATGCACACAAGATGTAAATTCAATGAATTTCTTTCTTTATTTATTTAGAGACAGAGTGTTGCTCTGTCACCCAGGCTGGAGTGTAACAGCATGATCATAGCTCACTGCAGCCTTGAACTCCTGGGCTCAAGTGATCCTTCCACCTCAGCCTCCCAAGTAGCTGGGGCTATAGTTGTGCACCACCATGCCCAGCTAAATTTTTTTATGTTTTGTTTTTTTGTAGAGATGGGGTCTTGCTATGTTGCAATTTGGGGTCTCAAATTCCTGGGCTCAAGTGATCCTCCTGCTCTGGTCTCCCAAAGTGCTGGGATTATAGGTGAGAGCCATCATACCTGGCCCCATGAATTTCTTTACACCTGCATCCAAGGGGAAAGCACAGTACCTGGAGCATAATAGGTGCTCATTAAACAGTTAATGAATGAGGGCCAGGCATGGTGGCTCACGCCTGTAATCCCAGCACTTTGGGAGGCTGAGGTGGGCAGATCATAATGTCAAGAGATCGAGACCATCCTGGCCAACATGGTGAAACCCCATGTCTACTAAAAATACAAAAATCAGCTGGGCGTGGTGGCGTGCCTGTAGTCCCAGCTACTTGGGAGGCTGAGGCAGAAGAATTGCTTGAACCCAGGAGGCAGAGGTTGCAGTGAGCCGAGATCATGCCACTGCACTCCAGCCTGGTGACAGAGTGAGACTCTGTCTCAAAAAAAAAATTGTTTATGAATGAATACATGAATTGCTTGAAGTATATAGGGCAGATATGATTATATCACAGATGAAAGCACTGAGCTCAGAGAGCCTAAGTCACGTGTCCGGGGGCACAGCAGCTGAGTATAAGGCAAAGCTGCGATTTCAATTCAAGGGCCCCTGACCCCAAGGCCTGCACCCTTTCCATTGGGTCATAATATATCCTTTGGCAAATGCCTATCAACTTGATTATCTCTTTTTATCCTTTCAACACATCCACTTTCACCGTATGTATTTTGTTTCTTTGAAGGAACACTTGAGAAGACCAGCTCTCTGAAACTTCTTCCTATGTGTTTTTGTTTTTAACTTTCAGCCATCATTGGCTAGTGAGTCCAACCTTCTCCAGCAGCGTGAGTCTGGTCTCAGCTCCAGCAGCTATGAGCTCAGTCAATACATCAGAGATGCCCCGGAGCGGGATGATCCCCCAGCTTCAGCAGCTTGGAGTCCAGTTCAGGCTGGTGGGTTCTAAAATGATCAGAAGAGTTGATTGAATCTGATGTGGAAGGGCTGGGTGGCAAGTCTCTGGGAAAGTCAGCCTTACGATGGATCATTGTCCACCTCATTTGCTTATGTAGGTCGCCTGGGCAGAGAGGTCAACTTTGGTTCCATTTTCTCTCTTTTCGCTTATAATAGTAATTGCATCATAGCTGATTCCTGGAAGGGAACACTGCCCCTATCCATTATCAGGTTGGGAAAGGAGGCACTCAGTGGTGCTTTTAAGAAAGGGAAGACCAGAGAGAATTAGGAAAAGCAAAAGCAAGATGCAAAGCTTCTTTGCTTTGTCTGGATGTAGGAACTTTGTCATGAGTATAGAGGCCATGAAAGCCAGAGACTCCTTGGCCTCTCAGCATCACTGAGAGTCTGGGCTGAGTGCATTATCATTTGGACTGAATCATCAAGCCCATGCATTGTATTCTGACACCTTCTCAGAGGCTTAAATCTGACTGGAGCAGGGAACATGGGCTTCTTCTAATTACACAACCCACCCAGAATTTTATTTTGGTTCAGGCAGAATCTGGGCAGAAATACATCTGTGGCATATTCCTAAACTAAAGAAAAGCAATGGAAGTAACGCTAACAATGTCCATCTGTGTCTGTTGGTCAGAGGATGTCTCCTCAGCTGGTCCCAAAGCACCCATGAAGTTCTACATCCCTCATGTTCCTGTGAGTTTCGGGCCAGGAGGTCAGCTGGTGCGTGTAGGTCCCAGCTCTCCCACTGACGGGCAAGCAGCCCTTGTTGAACTGCACAGCATGGAGGTAAAGAAGACCCAGTGTCCCTGGAATGCTAGCACACTGCTTACCCAACTACTCCTAACATGCTTACCTTGCTTTCCTGTGCCTGAGCCGGGGCATCTCCAGGAATGGGATGCTCTTGTGGGAAACTGGGCCATGTACCCCCTGGATCAGGAGGGTGCAGGAATGGGTGGGGCTCTTCTCTGAAAGAATTGATGCTACAGTTGTGTTTTTCCTGAGATGTCAATGTCTCATCTTTAGCAACAAAATTCACTTTTTTCTTTCTGCTTTCTCCACAAGGCCTTGAGGCATATCCTAGCCCCACGGCCTTGGGGTCTGATACTAGACTTGACTGAAAGGGGCCTAGGGTGGACACAGTCTTAAACACAAAATCTGATTGTTTTATTCCAGGTTATTCTTAATGATTCCGAAGAGCAAGAGGAGATGAGAAGTTTCTCAGGACCCTTGATTAGGTATAGTGCTGTAAGAGCTGCTGAGTAAGGGCTTTTGAAACCTAGAAAATCTTCCTGCCCAGATCAGCATTTTGGAGATTTGTTCTTGGTTTCCGTGGAAAAAAATATCTGTCCTTGTTGGGGTGGAATTCTCTGTGCTGCAAGATAGAACCAGATGTGGCCTGAGTCATTTTGACAAGCCATTCAATAGTTGAAGGACAGAAAGAAAAATTAGCATGACGGTTTAGAAATCTAAAACCAGTTCCATTATGCGGAGGCTGCATGGTAGGAAGTTTTAGCATTCCGTGTGCTTGATAGATGTTAGTAGAAAAGTGGAGCATCGCCTGGGAAGTCACTGACAAGTGGATCATAGCAGAAACAATTCTTGTAACAGTGGCTTTTTCCTGGAGAGGTAAATAAGATCGGCAGTGTTCAAGTTACAGAACAGTGTGCAAGTGAGCCCTCTGCAGTACTGAACTAGGACTGCTTTTAAATGTCTAGTTATATTTCTGATAAATGTAACTCAGGGCATCTTTGTTGAGGAGAGAGTCCTTGCTGGATGACAGCCCACGTGGGTCTCAGGCTCAGGCGTCTTACTGACTAGGAATACCATGGTGGACAGGTCAGTTAGCCCTCTCTGAACCTTAGTTTTCCCCTTGACAAATGGTATAACACCTGCTCTCCCTACCCGAGGCTTGTCTATGAGTCTCAAGTCAGATTATGCACATGGAAAGTATCATCACTACTATATAAATGTATTCCTCAAATGGCATTTGACGGTTCCCTCAAGTAAAAATGAGAGTTATCTCTTTCTTACACACAGGTATACAGATATGGGGCAAAAAAGCGAGTTGGGTATTCAAACACTGGGGTACTAAGCCTAACTTGGCTTTGATGTTATTGGATAATCTTGAGCAAATCATAATGCCAATCATATTGATCACTTAATATATGCCACACAATTTTCTAATTCCTTTTTGTATGGAGGTAGGTCCTTTTACTGTCCCTATTTTAGGGGACAAAGCTGAGGCTCAGAGGAGGTAAGAAACTTGTCTAAACAGAGAAGTGGCAGAGCCAGATTTAGATCCAGGGTTGTCTGACTCCAAAGTCTGCTTTTACTTGCTTTCCTGTGCAGTGACTTCAGGTCTCTGAGCCTCTGTTTCTTCATCTATAAAGGGGGTGCATGAGAGAATCTCTGAAATTTCTTCTTGTTCTATAAGAAAATAACTATCCTATAGCTATAGACTCATTACCTTAGCCCTGGCTTGTCAGATTTCTATCTCAACCACAGCCCAGCCAGCACTTGCACACTTAGGAGGAGCCTGGGGTCCGAAACAGGGAAGTGTCTGCCTGCTCACTCTTTGCTCCCTAAATTTTTTCCATGTAGGGAAGATGTACATAAGGTGGATATTATGACGTTTTGCCAGCAGAAAGCAGCTCAGAGCTGCAAATCTGAGACACTGGGGAGCAGAGACTCAGCTCTACTGTGGCAGCTCTTGGTTCTCCTTTGTCGCCAGAATGGGGTAAGTTCTGTTCTGGTGGGAGAGCAGGTGCAGGCTGAAATTTAAGTCTTCATGGGATAGATAAGATTATGTTTATGACATGATTATGAAAAGCAATATTAAAGAAGCCACAAATTGCCCCAAGGGAAAAAATTGCTCAAATGTCAATGCCAGTTTGCTAACGCAGATCTTCCCTGATGATCTTCTTCCTTGGTCTGGGAAAATTGTACAGTTTCTGGGTTATTGCACCAGCCAGATAATATACCTGTGAAATTGTGAATGTTTCTGGTAAGCTTCATGGCTCCTGACAGGCAGAAAATAACCATGATAGTGATGCTGAAGTCTGAAATATAGCAGTCTAACAAAGGACTGCCTTATGTTTGCATAACTGGCTTCCCTGTGAAGAAGGCAGGCTCCCTGGTGCCTTCCTTCTCCAGCTGGGGCTGCCAGCCTGAGGACTCATAGGATTCTCCCCAGATGATCCTCTTTGCCTTACAGTCCATGGTGGGGTCTGACATCGCTGAGCTGCTAATGCAAGACTGCAAGAAGCTGGAGAAGTACAAGCGGCAGCCCCCTGTGGCCAACCTCATCAGCCTGACCGATGAGGACTGGCCAGTGCTGAGCTCTGGGACCCCGAACCTGCTCACGGGAGAGATCCCCCCCAGTGTGGAGACACCTGCGCAGATCGTGGAGAAATTCACTAGGCTGCTCTACTATGGAAGGAAGAAGGCAAGTATGCCCTTCCCCCATACTTATTTTGAAAAAGCAATCACCATCCCTCTCCACCACTCACCGCTGCTCAAATTATGTGAATAGTATATACTCATTTCAGGGAGGATGCAAGAAGTTCGGAAAGACAGAACAAAGAAAATGAAAACACCCATAATTCTACCACTAAAAGACAATGAACTATTAAATGAAATAAGCCAGGTACAGAAAGACAAACATCACATGTTCTTACTTATTTGTGGGATCTAAAAATCAAAACAATTGAACTCATGGAGATAGAGAGTAGAAGGATGGTTATCAGAGGCTGGGAAGGGCAGTAGGGGAGGGTGGGAGGGAGGGTGGGAGGGTTAATGGGTGCAAAAAAAAGTTAGAATGAATAAGACTTAGTATTTGATAGCACAAAAGGGGAACTATAGTGCATAATAAATTAATTGTACATTTAAAGATAACTAAAAGAGTATAATTGGGTTGTTTGTAACAAAAAGGATAAAGGCTTGAGGGGATGGATGCCCCATTTATCAGGATATGATTATTATACACTGCATGCCTGTACCAAAATATCTCATATTTTTTACTTCATAAATATATATACCTACTATGTACTCATACAAATTAAAAATAAAAAAGATAATACCTGTTAACATTTTGATACATTTACTTCCAGCATTTTCCCATGCATATATATTAAAAAGAAAATAAAATTGCATATACAGTTGTTTATTTCTCTTTTTAAACTTAAGATGATATGGTAAAAGACCCTCATGGCATTATATATACCCCAATAGCACCGTTTAAAAAATAGTTATACAATATTCCATCATATTAATGTATCATATTTTATTTAACTATTCTACTATTATTGAATATTTAGACTATTTATAATTTTGTCAACCACTATAAATTATACCATTTACACGTCTTGTTACATAAGTCTTTGCCTGATCTTTTAAATTTTTTAGGGCAGATTCCTAGAAGTGGAATTATTGGGTATATAAAGGGCATGCACTTTTAAAAGGTTCTTTATATATACACCAAATTAATTTCCAGGAAGTTTGTTTACAAATACTCCTGCTGCTATATCTAAGGCTTCCTATCAATATTGAATATAGATGCTCCATTACTTACAATGTTTACATCCCAATAAACCCATCATTAAATAGAAAATATCGTAAGTTAAAAATGCATTTGATACACCTAACCCGACATCATAACTTAGCCTAGCCTACCTCAAATGTGCTCAGAATGTTTACCATAACCCACAAAATCAGCTAAGCCAGAGTCTGTTTTATAATAAGGTGCTAAATATCTCATATAATTTATTGAATATGCTACTGAAAGTGAAAAACAGAATGGTTGTATGGGCACTTGAAGTACAGTTTCTACCGAATGTGTATTGATTTCACAGCATTGTAAAGTCAAAAACTCATAAAGCAGGGACTGTCTGTACTTTAAACAGATGAAGATTGATTTCTAGCTTAATTTTGAAGTTGAGATTATGCTTTAAAAAATTCATAAAAATTTAAGTATTTGGATAGATAATTAAAATCAATTTGAATCAATTTAATTCAAAAATTAAAATATAAAAAAGATATACTTGGGAAATGATGCTCCCACCCCCTAGTCACCCAGTTTTCCTCTCTGAAATATCCAGAGAAATTTTATGCATATATTGTTATTTTCTCTTTTCTAAAAAATAGCATGCTGTATACCATTTCTGTACCTTCCCTTTTTCATTTTACAAAATACCTCAGAAAACACTCTATATTAGAGTTGCCAAACTTTTTCTATAATTGGACAGATGTAAAAAATGTAAAATGTAAACATTTTACATTTTGGAGGCCATGGGGTCTCTATTACAACTACTCAGCTCTGCCCTTATAGTGTGAAAGCAGCCACAGAAAATATGTAAATGAATGGAGGTGGCCGTGTTTCAGTAAACTTCATTTATGGATATAGAAATTTGAGTTACCATATAATTATTATGCATAATGAAATTTAAAAAAATTTTTTTCCAATCACTTAAAAAGGTAATAACTATTCTGAGGCTATGGCCAGTACCAAAATAGGCAGTGTGCTGGATTTGGCCTTTAGGCCATATTTTGCTGACCTCTGCTCTATAGCCTATATAAATACCTTTCTCATTATTTCTTATGTTGGCATAGTTTTCTACTGATAAATTATAATGCATTTAACTAAACCCCCTATAGCTTGACATTAAGAGTACTTCCAATCTTTTGCAATTACAATGTCGCAATGAATAATCACTGTCATTTTGCCCAGTGTGAGAGAATATATGTAAGATAAATTTCTAGAGGCAGAAGTGTTGGGTCAAAGGATATGGTTTATAATTTTGATAGATATTGACAAATGGCCTTTTAGAGGTTGTGCCAATTCACTCTACCAGCAATGCAAAAGAGTGCCTGTTTTCATACATTCTCACCCCAGTGTGTTTCAAACTCTTTGATAGGTGCCAATCTGAGAAGTGAAAAAATGCTGGGCGTGGTGGCTCACGCCTGTAATCCCAGCACTTTGGGAGGTGGGCGGATCACTTGAGGCCAGGAGTTTGAGACCAGCCTGGGTGACATGGAGAAACCCCGTCTCTACAAAAAATACAAAAATTAGCCAGGCATGATGGCATGGCCTGTAGTCCCAGCTACTTGGGAGGCTGAGGCATGAGAATCACTTAAACCTGGGAAGTGGAGGTTGCAGTGAGCCGAGATCATGCCACTGCACTCCAACCTGGGCAACAGAGAGACACTGTCTCAAAAGAAAAAATTATCAGCTAATTTAAATTTTTTTTGTAGATATGGGGTCTTGCTATGTTGCCAGGGCTGGTCTCAAACTCCTGGGCTCAAGTGATCTTCTCCCTCCACCTCCCAAAATGTAGGGATTACAGGTGTGAGCCACCGCACCGGGCCTGCATTTCTCTTATTGAAATGAATACATTCAATTCAATTCAATTCAAAATGCATTCAATGAAGTTGAATATTTTTTAATCTGTGAATTTTTTTGTCATTGATTTTCTGCATTTTTCTATTGAGTCTTTGATCCTCACTTATTGATTTGTTGGAGCTCTTTTTGTTTTTAGGGCTTTCTGTGCAAAATTGTAAGTTTCTGGGGGTCATATTTAGAAAGGCTTTTTCTACTTCAAAATTAATTTATAAAAATGAAGTTGAAGTACTTTTGTGATTCATTTTTACATTTAAATATTTAATTTCTTGTTTTTGTATATGATGCTTTTATTTTTTTAATTGACAAAAATTGTATATATTTGTGGTATACGACATGATATATATGTATATATACACACACACTGTGGAATGGCTAAATGGAGCTAGTTAACATATGCGTTACCTCACATATTTATCATGTTTTTTCTAATGAGAACACTTAAAATCTCCTCTCTTAGTGATTTTCAAGTGTACTATACATTGGTATTTACTGTAGTCATGATGTTCAAGTGCTATGAAACTCTTGCTAAAGAGATGAGGCTAACTGGCAACCATGTCTGATGGGAAGATGATGGAATAGCACAGTGGATTTTGATAAAGTGAAGGCTGGTGAAGGTGACATCCTAGAGAAAAATACTGTGCTAGCTACAGTCTGCTTCCTGGCTGTTCACATTCTTATATGAGGCTCTAAGAGTTTTCTGGAAGCCTAGCCTCTGCTGCTCAGGATGCAGCAGCGCCTAAGCACAGGAACTTGTGAGTGGAAGGTGGGAAAGGCACTCTTGAATGTGATGTTTTGGTTTTCAGGAAGCCTTGGAGTGGGCCATGAAGAACCACTTGTGGGGTCATGCTTTGTTCCTGTCCAGCAAGATGGACCCATGGACCTACAGCTGGGTCATGAGTGGGTGAGTCAGGACTTAACAAAAGAGGCCAGTGGGGCAGAGAGGCCTCCTCACCAAAGGTGGAGGATGAGGGTATGGAGAAATGTCAGACGCGCTAAGGAGACTCACACTCCAGGGATCTTTCCGTGTTCTCTTTTCTGAGCTGGACATAGCATTTCTCTGTTTTAGACACAGATACATTCTTTCTACCTGCTAAATTGGATAAAAAATTTTAGTACAATTGCCCAGAGTGAGACTTTCCAAAAATTAAGTAGGTTTTTACATTGCAGTAGCCTTCTCTCTTTGGGAGGGGCTGTTCCAGCTAGTTCTGGTAAGGAGGGGTAGTGATCACTTCCTTAGAGCCTTGGGACTGTGGGTCTTTGACGTAAGCAGTTGTCTACTGCTTATTCTTGTGATGAGGTTCTCGATACTGAGAGTAGGGTGGGGGTGTGGGGTAGCAGGGTCGTGAGCTGTGGTAGGAAAAGGAGTTTTAGCACTGGCAGTGAGATCCAGAAGTCTGCATTGGCGGCAGTGGGAGGTGTTGAGACTGAAGGGATATGCTTAGTCAGAAATGACGCCAGCACACTGTGATCTGGGTGCCAGCGTGGACCAGGAAAAATGCCCAAACCAGGATGAGCTAGGGATGGAAGCAAGGATCCATAGCCAGGAGTTTGGAATAAGGAGATGAAACAGAGTGAAAGAGAGCCAGGATCAAATGGAGGTGGCGGGTATAGGGGTGCTGGATGGAGAAGGGTTTCTGAATAAGTCCTTCAAGCTCCACCTAGCATCCACAGGTTGGCAGGGACAAATGTGGTGGGGGTGGTGAGGGACCCTCCTTTAAGGGGCAGACTTGGGTCAGACAGCAAGAAAGATGCTACCTCGAAGTGTTTAGCTTCTAGTGCTGGTTAAAGCTGTGAAGCTATCCTCTCAGCTGAACTTATATTTGAATTGGCCATTAATCCTGTTGAGTAGAGGTTGAATTAGAAGATGACACTTCCACTGGGTGTGGTGGCTCATGCCTGTAATGCCAGCATTTTGGGTGGCTGAGGTGGGTGGATCACCTGAGGTTAAGAGTCCAAGACCAGCTTGGCCAACATGGTGAAACCCCGTCTCTACTAAAAATACAAATATTAGCCAGGCGTGGTGGCTGGCACCTGTAATCCCAGCTACTCTGGAAGCTGAGGCAGGAGAATCGCTTGAACCTGGGAGGTGGAGGTTGCAGTGAGCAGAGATCACATTGTTGCACTCCAGCCTGGGTGACAAGAGCAAAACTCGGTCTCAAAAAAAAAAAAAAAAAAAAAATGACACTTCCATGTTAAGTTCAGTCCGGGGGCCTAATGGCTGCACCACTGGTGGGCCCATTCTGGATGATGGCCTAGTTGAGTCTCATGACGACTCCACCCCCTCAGTCTTCCTGGAGACTGGTGACACCACGGTGCACTTTATTATCCTCTGAGACTGGAATGGTGAGGAACACAGAAATTGTATTGTGATACGTGCTCGGAGCTCCTGTGGCAAGGGTGCTGTTAAATAAAGGACGGTGTTCTGAGGATGATTTTCCTTTGGGCTTTGAAAATGAACATCCCACAGCCCCACATTGTAGCATACATCTCTGCTACGGATTTTTGCCTTGGGCCATTGATTTTTGATGGAGCCCAGTGAATTGTGAAAAATACCTCTCACTGAGTAAGCTTAAATCTCAAATCAGCTGTAGAGCTTATTATATCCTTGTTAAGCTTATCCCATGGTTTGTCATCAGCAGGATCACTTCTGGCCCCTGTTCCACGCCTCTTTGGTTACTGAAAATGGCTATTTAGCGCTTGTGAGCAAAAGCACTACAGACCCAGGCTCTTGATGAGCCAGAAAAACAGCACTGAGTGCTGTGGGCTTGGCGTGGGGGAGGGCTGCAGGGAGTGGGAGATCGGGATGGCTGAGAAGGGGGGTGCCCATGGAGAAGAGCTTCCAGATAAACTGCTGTGGCTCTCCAGGGGACCTTTGAGATGTCAGTGGGTCATCTCAGTGATGGAAGAAGGCCCACAGAAATGGTTATTCCAGAGTTAGGCCATCAAGACCCAGGTGCAGAAAATACCCCCAACAATGAGATCTAGCTGGGGTGTGCGGTAGAATGAGGATCCTGCCATCTCTCCCCAGAGGAGGCTGTGACAGAGGCACAGCAGAAAGCAAAGCGATGCTCATGTTCCTAAGGAAGCTGCCAAAATCTAAGAGAATTATGCAAGGCCCTGAGCCTTGTGGGCAATGGGTAAAGAGGTTCCCTGGGCGTGGTCCTCGCTGACTATCCTTCTCTCCGCAGCTTCACCAGCACGCTGGCGCTCAATGACCCACTGCAGACCCTCTTCCAGCTCATGTCGGGGAGGATTCCACAGGCAGCCACGGTACCCCTGTGACAGGATTCCTTTATCACCCAGGCATCCCAGGGGCTTGAGGGGGCGGGGACTGCTCAGGAGTGCACTGATGGCTTTCAGGAGCAAAAGTGATGATAACATTAATGGTTTGTTAATCACCATGTGCCGGGCCCTGTGCTAAGTGCTTTGATGCATATTATTTGGTTTAATGCATAGAGGTAGGAAACATTCTTTCTGCTTTGCAGATGTGGAAACCGAGCTCCAAAGGTGTAAGATGACCCAAGATCAGAGATAGTGAGTAGTGGGGTCAGGATCTGTCCGGGTCTGTCTGACTCTGAAGACCTTGGCCTTCCCAAAATGTCAAAGCTGCCTGCTCTGCTGTGAATGGCAAGAGGACCTGCGCCTGTTCTGCAGGCTTCCCCTGGCGGGGCTGCCCTTCTTTTCTCTGGAGGAATGTTTCCCACCACTGCACACTGGCCCTTCAAAGCTGGACATACTCAATTTCAATCTTCTAGAGTTGATGTGGCTGAGAGTCTGAGGCTAGCTTGGTAGTTTTCCCATTATAGGAGACTTGATCTTTTGGCCCCAAAGTATTCCTTCCTTACCTTTGACGTCCAGTCAGTTTACTAGATTATGCTCTGGTGTTGACTGTCTGGATCGATTTTTTTCCTTGGGGTATATATAGCATGCCCTTTTAATATGTACATTCATATGTTAGAGTTCAGGGATATTTTCTTGGATTATATCCTTCAATATTTGTTTTGTTCCCATTATTTTGGTTTCCTTTTCAGGAATTCCATGTACACATATTTCATATATATACACGTATGAATTATACCTATAATTTTCTCTTTAATAATTTTTTATTCTTTTTCCTCTCTTGCCCTCCTTTCCTTCCTTCCTCCCTCCCTCCCTCCCTCCTTTACATCCTCCCTCCCTCTCCTCCCTCCCCTCCCCTCCCTGCCTCCCTTCCTTCCTTCTTTCCTTCCTTCCTCCTTCCTTCCCTCCTTTCTTTTTTCCTTCCTCTGTCCTTTACTGTGTTTTCACTGGTGTCTCTTGCTTTTGTGCTCTTTTGTTTCTGTCTTTATTTCTTCAATTTCCCCCTACTTTTTTCCTGAGCTCTGCACATTACATTCATCTCCTGTTATCCACCATCTATTTCCTGAGCTCTAGTAACTCAGATTATGCTCTTGCTTCATAGATGCAATTGCTTCATTATTTTACTTAAATTCGTGACAAAATGTTTGGTGACAATTTTTCATTTGTTTTGTGGTAACATTTTTGTAGTGAATGTTCTCTCTCCCCTCTATTTTTCATGTTACCTTCCTCTTTCTGTCTTAGGGTGTATTTGTATACATTCTGTGCTTGTTTTCTCATATTACATAACTTTAAAGGAGTTGACTCTTTCCTGGATTTTTATTTCCAGTTATTTATATTAGGTTTGTGCAGAGGATGGGCCAGGCCATATTCCAGGCCGTCCAACATTTTCTGCAGGACCCAGTTTTCCATGTGAGCCTGAGTTGCCTTTGCTGCTCTCCAGCCAGTGGGGAGAGCTGTGGGGTCCTCTCCCTCGTGTCCTCTTGGCTTCCCGGGACATGGAGGCACCTCTGTCCAATCTCCATTACTTTTGGTAATGGAGCCTTTTCTCGTATCTTGAGGCTTGGGTCTTTGGTGATTGCTAGTTTAAATAAAAATCGACCTCACACTTTTCATTTTTTTTTTAATCCTTCTTATGGCTTGTGGCTAATTCCAAGAAAAGAGAAATGATTTTCATGCCCCATCATCAAATCAACCGGCTATTTTGTAGCACAGAGTGTGCCTCACAATTCAGTGGAATGGCCTGTGCTCCACAACGGAATTGCATTATGTCACAAAGTACTAAATGCAGGAAATGATACAATTAGCTATGGTTCTTTTTTTTTTTTTTGTAATAGTAGAGTTAGCTTAATTTCCCCTATTTTTAGATGAGAAAACGGAGGAGCCAGAGGTGATGTGCCAATGCAGTATTTGATTTTAGGGAGTTTCCCGGCACTTTAGCATCTACTAAAAGGCTGGACTTCAGTTCCATGTGATGAATGGGGTGGTGGAAAAGCACGGCAACAGGACAACACAGACGTGGGTTTCACACAAGTTTAACCTAGACTCTATGTACATCTTTCTGCCAGGGGAACTTGGCTTTGTGTCTTAATCTCACAGAGCCTCAGTTTTTAATCTTTATGGGGATTTTGGTGCCTAACCAGTAGAGTTATTGTGAAAATTAAGGGAGAGAGAACATCTGAACATATCAACCATCATGCTTGGCCCATTTTCGTTAATTAATAAATGTTGGTGCTTTCTCTCTCTCTCTCTCTCTCTCTACTGTGTCCCCTCCGCCTCTCCATTGATCTGATTTATAGTGATCTTTTCAAATCACCAGCGAGGAGACAGAATAATGACCTCTAAGTTTTTCTTTGTGTGTGTGTGTGTGTGTGTGTGTGTTTAGCAAGGGATTTCCTTCTCTTTTGCTGGTTTCTGTAGATCCAGCAAGAAGCAGTTTGGCTTACATGTTAAAATGCAGGTCATAATAGGACTTAGCACATGTGATTATTGGTAGGAGAAATGCTTAGCACAGGATATAGTTCATGGTTCGATGTGACACATGAGAACTGCTATTATTATGATTTATCATCACCATTATTGTTATCATCCTCTTCTCACTGCATTGACCAGATCAACAAGGACTGGGTATAAAATGGAGTTGAATAAAGCATCTTTTATTCCCTGGGATAATTACAAAGACCAAGTAATTATGAATGGTTTTAACCTCCAAATCTTAGTTATTATTGGCAATCTCCTGCCCTACCTATCTATATAACAAATTGGAAGGTAGGCGGCTATGCAAATCACCTCTTTCCTCTGCTGAGCTTCCAACTGTGCGTGTGTGTGTGTGTGTGTGTGTGTGTATTTATACCTACATGTAATTGATTAAGTGCAAACCAAATGTGAAGCACCATGCGATGTGCTTTACACAACTATCTTATTTTATTATCAACAATAACCTGTTAGGTAGAAATTACGATCTCCATTTTAGGGATGAGAAAACAAAGGTTCAGAGACATTAAGAAACTTGCTCAAGGTAGGTAAGCTAGTAAGATGCAGGACTCGAGTTGGGGCCTGTGTTGTTTCCATGACATTATATTGTTTCTTTATTGATATTTTCTGCCTTGAAATTCTCCTTTATTTAGTAGGACAGCCTTAGGGAGAGATTGTAGGGAAAACACCATTGATGCGGGGCTTTGTACATTTCCACCACGCTGCTTACTCTCTTTTGCCCCCTGGTGGAATTCTGCTGCCTCTGCATCGTCCTAGCTGGGCCACTTGGCTTGATTTTCTTATTCTTAAAGTGGCAGTAGGAACTAGACTTCATAGGGTTCCTGTGAAGATTAAATAAGAGGATGTGTGTGAATGGGCTTTGTAGAGCCAGAAAACATAGGCATTTGGTAAGACATTAAGCAGGCCCGTGTTCCCCCGACTTCTGTGACAGGCTGTGGCCTCTTCTACTCATAAGCCAAGGATGTTTGATCTTCCTTCTCCCACTGAAGCCTCAGGGTTTTTCTGAGTTTTGTCTCTAGCTATTTGGGGGTCAGGCACTGGGGAGAAATGTGAAAAATAGTAAGTGAGCAATGTCATTTTATTTATCCATTTTCCAATATCCCTGTGAATGTATGTATGTATGTATGCATGTACACGTATCTGTCTATCTGTGTCCTTCTGACAGTTTTACTTTTTTAAAGATGAGAGCTCTAAATCAATGAATGGCAGCATTGCAGGTGGTAGAGTGGGCATTCTCTGACCACTTCTGAACCAGGAAATAGACAACAGCCTTCTTTATGTACATCTGGCCATTCTTAAATGATTGTACATTTATTTTTTCTGGTGCTTTTCAGTGTTGTGGAGAAAAGCAGTGGGGAGACTGGAGGCCTCACCTGGCTGTGATTCTGTCGAATCAGGCTGGGGACCCAGAGCTGTATCAGCGTGCGATTGTTGCCATTGGGGACACCCTGGGTAAGCGACACCAGCATTTCCCCTCCGCTCCCCTCCCTGTCCCTCCCCTCCCCTCCCTGTCCCTTTCCTCACCTCCCCTCCCCGTCCCTCTCCTCACCTCCCCTCCCCGTCCAGGTCAGCTTTAAACATCCTGCCCTTAGATTCTCAGGTTCTAGGTAGGGCCAGAGTCTATGCCCTAGGCTTTTCCTGGACCCAGGAGCCTCCATGTTTTGGGGAAAGAAACTCCAGGGAAACACGTGTCCTTCTTGCCTCTCTGTTTCACAGAATTTCTGCTGTGAGTGAATGCAGGCCAGGCCCCTGAGACTTGGTGTTCTGCTGCTGTAGGAGTCTCCTCTCAGCAGCTGATTTTCTAGCCCTGGGTCAGATTCCCCTGTGGATGGAGTTAACGCATAGGACACCTTGCCTCCTGTTGCTGTAAATTTCTCAGTGACCCAGTTCAATCAGATAGGAAATTCTGTTTTTGCCTGAACCACTCTGGGTTAACCCTGTAGTCTTTCTTGCTATCATCTCTCTGTGAATGTGGCCTTATAAACACTTAGGGGCTATTGAGTGTTCCAGATCAGTGGTTCTCAAATTTAGCCAAGAAGCAGAGCATCCAGAAATCATGGTGCTCCCATGGGGCTTTTTAAAATATTGCTCTGTTAAACTTTAATAGCTATGGGTTAGGTTGTGCCAACTCAGATGGAGGCCATGCAGCACCCTGAGTGGAAGGGAACTAATGTTTGTTGAGCCCTCCTTGGGGGCCAGGCACTGTGCTAGGTATTGTATCTAGCTGAATTAACTCAATTTTGAGGCAGTGGAAAATGTATGGGAGAACATTTCAAAACATGTTGGTAATTAATGTGATTTTTATGTTTGACTTCAGCAGGGAAAGCAATGGTGCCTCAGGAAGCCTAGTTTAAGAACGGCCACTCCCAGTAGTCTCCTTCTTTGCTCAGGTGCAGGCATTTCAAACTCATTTTTCACCCTGAGGAAAGATTAAAATGTTTAGGGAATTCCTCGTAAAAAATCCTTTAGGGAGAAGGTGAAATTGTGCCTTATTCTGGCTGAAGAGAAATGTAACGTCTGAGGCCAAATGGGCTGGTGGGAGGAGGAGTGGGGTTTAGGGGTCTGTGACTCACGCTATGAAAGGCTCATTCATTTAGTCCCGTGTGGCTTCTCTGCTCTGACCCCCGAGGCCACTCTTCCATCTGTCTCCCATCCCACCCAGATGATGGCTCCCCACACGGGTGTGCTCCGTGATTGGGTCTTGTTCTCTTCCTCCCGCAGCTGGGAAGGGGCTTGTGGAGGCAGCTCACTTCTGCTACCTCGTGGCTCACGTGCCCTTTGGCCACTACACCGTGAAGACAGACCATCTGGTCTTGCTGGGCAGCAGCCACAGGTATGCGACCTGGGAGAAAGGAAACAGGACATTTTCCAAGGGACTGTTTTAGCCCTTGTTGGGTTTTATGGATCCATTTTTCATTTTCTCATGTGAATTTCAGCTACCGCCGGCTCCCTTATCTGGGATTGTTATCTGTGCAGGTCTGTGCAAGGAGATGCCCGTGGGCCCCACATCACAGCATTGGCGGGGGCCTCAGGCCCCAGGTGGTCCTCTGCAAAGAGGTGGGCTGATGCCTTTGTGTGGTATTGTGCCCTTTGGCCACTGGGTGGCACCCTGGCTCCACAAGCTAACTTTGTTCCTTTAAAAAAACAACATTTTACATGTGGAGGCTTGTGGGTCCGTGTTAGGCAGCCCTGGGCCTGTTCTGAGAGCCCACCCAGGAAAAACTGGAAAATGGAGGAAGTTTATGTTTAGTCCCTCTTTGGGGCCCTAGCATCCCTACAATGACTTGGTGCACAAGCTACTTAGAGTCCCACTGGTGACATTCTCTGTTGGCCATAGCATTAGGCTTTTCCTGCAGGAGGCCCTCAATCAGCTCTCAGTGAATGAATGCATGGACAGAACGATTTGCTCCCTAGAGGCCCTCCCTGTTCTGTATCTCTCTATCCCCCTCCCCATATGTGTTAAGAGTCACTAAGCTCTTACGTTGTGCCAGGCATTTTCTTTGCACTATTTCCTTTAATTATTACACATTTACCCTATGAAGAAGTGAAGTGAAGCAAAGATTTTAATCGTCACTTATGGAGGAGGGAAACCGAGGCACAGGGAGATGAAATAACTTGTCTCAGATGGTACAGAGAGGGTGTGGGTGAGTTGGACTCGGAATCCAGGCAGTCAGCCTGCAAAGCCCTTTTAACTATTGCACCACACTGCCTACCACTGAGGCAGTGTACCCAGCTCATTGCCTGTTCCTTCCAGGTTCCTGGTCTCTGATAGCACATGGCTAGCTTGTCAAAGAATCCCTTCTGTGCCAAATGTACAATAAGTGTGTATGGGCTAATATGTCTCCCCTCCTATGTTTACGTTGGTTTATGTTGAATGAGGAAATTCTTGGAAATAAAGTCCTACCCCCAGGAATAACCTGGTGATTGTGGTTTTTAAACACCATAGCAAGTTGTTGATGGGAGAAATTTTGGGCCACATGAGACTCTTGTGCCCACCACCTGCCCCAACCAGATCACATTCACTCAGTCCCCATCCTCACTCGTGGAATGAACATCCAATGTATGGACCCGTGTTTGATTTCTGGCTCAGCAGTCCTCGCCTGCTCTGCCATGCCTTTTGGTCTCAGTGCTCCCGGAGTGTTACATGGCTCCCCTCTTTTGTGCGAGTTTGCTCAAACTAGGGGTGCCCTTCACAGGTACACGACAGGCTTTATGGGCATGGGGGTCAGCTCTCTGTGTGTCTAAGAGTAGGGCCCAGTGTCCTTCGAGGTAGCCTGCCTTGAGTTACCCTTCAGCAAGAAGGCAGGTGACCCCCCTTTTCTGCAGCCTCCGCCTCCCAGTGCCTCTGGTGCAGAGTTCTGTTTTGTTCCTTCCTCAGCCTCAAGGAGGGAGAGGGAGAGGAGGTGAAACACTCACTCTGGGAGCCCAGAGTCTTGTTCTTCTCTTGAAGCTGCTGCAGGCATCAGCCCAGGATGGAAACTCCCCCATGAAAGGCTGCAGCTGGTGTTTGGAGAGCCACTAGGATTTAACTCCTGCGTCCCCCACACCTCAATCTCTTTTATTGTTATTCCCTGGTTTTAGTCAAGAGTTTTTGAAATTTGCAACAACTGAGGCAATCCAGAGGACGGAAATCTTCGAGTACTGTCAGATGCTGGGCCGCCCCAAATCCTTCATCCCTTCTTTCCAGGTAACTGAGCCCAGATGAGGCCACCACCGTCACTGTCAGGCAGCTGCAGGCAGCTGTATTTGCAGCTTTGCTTTTTGGCACTTAGTACCTGGGGCTAAGTTATCTACTGAACTTTTCCTCATTAGCTTAAGCGTGGGAGGGTGTAGGATTTCTTTTTATGTCCCCTAAAGGTCTGTGTTTTATAATATGAAGGCAAAACCTTGCAGAGGCCTCTCTGCTGGAGGCTCCTGCCTGACTGCTGATGTTTGAACGTCCTGCCTGCCGCCCCGGCCTGTGCCTAACTCCTGCTGTCAGCTCCTTCTCCCCATCTCTCCAGACAGCTCTCCCTTTCTTCTGAGCCTCCGCAGCTGTCCTGTGGGAGGGAGTGGGAGCGCAGGCCCAGCCCAGTGTCTGCTCACCCTCCCTCTGCTCCGCACTCCTTCTCGGGCCTCTTTTGAAATCCTCTGTCCTCTACCTCCGCCCTCACCCTTCTTCGTCCCACTCAGAGCATCAGCTGTGTGGGTGGTGTCCATACTGTGGTTTCCGCCCTCTTCTCAACATTTCTACATGATGCTGTTGTCACCTTACATTCGTAAAGACCAGTGCTGACATCGTGTCCTCCTCCGTCTAAATCCTCTGTGAGCTCTGACGTCCAGCACCATCCCTTCCTCCATGCAGGCTACCTGGGCCACACCTACGAGTATGACTGAGATGGCAGCCTTCAGTGGCCTCAGCTGTAAAATGGGATGAGAGTGGTGCCTTGTAATGGAGCTGGCATGAAATCGAGTTAGTTTCCTTAATGCTCGAGAACAGCGCCTGGCACACAGCAACTGCTTTCGGCGTTGACGTCATGGCAGGCACAGTGTGGCTCCCACAGCCGAATCCAGGGCCCCCCACTGACACTGAGCTCACGCTGCCTTGTGTTTTCTTGCCTTTCATGCACAGGTATCTTATCTTCCTACCTTAGTTATCTTCTTTAGGTGGAGACATTTTCCAGCGATTCCTTGTTTCTCCTTCAGTGCTTGGTGTCGAGGATACACACAGCAGCAGCAACAACAACAATTACAACAACATGCACACACAACACAAAGCCTTGAAAGTGAAATCCTGTGTCATAGAGAAATGGCCCAATTAGCATCTTCTCTTTTTCTTTAAGTTCTGGGATGCATGTGCAGAATGTGCAGGTTTGTTACATAGGTATACATATGCCATGGTGGTTTGCTGCACCTATCAACCTGTCATCTAGGTTTTAAGCCCTGCATGCATTAGGCATTTGTCCTATAGCATCTTCTCTTTTTTAAGGGCTTTGCCAAAGACTCACCTTTTCCAGCAAAACCTTGCCCCGTGAGCTCCTCTTTGCAGTTCCTCGACCGGCTCTTTGGTCTCTTTTTCTTTCCTTTCTTTATTCATCCCACCTGTCAGTGATTTTGGTGCTGCTTGGGGCTGATAGTAATGAGATTAGCTTCTGCGTGCCCGGCATTGTGGCATTACTTTTCTTGTGTATTGTTTCGAATCCTGTGAGGTAGGCATGATTAACTTCCTTTTACGAAAGAGAAAACGGAGGCCCGGAAGGGTAACATGCTATCGGCCCACATCTCTTGCATGCGGTTTGTTCTCAGTACTTTACCTGAATTATCTCATTTAATCTCCATAACAACTGAGGGAGTAGGTAGTAGTAGTATTCCCATGTTGTAGAGAGGAAACCGAAGCACAGAGAGATGAGGTAACTAGCCCAATGTTTCACACCTCGCATGGAGCTTTTATTTGAACTTGGGTCTGTCTGACACCAAAGCCCTCACACTTGATCCTGCCCTGCCACTCATGCTGTCACGAGCGCTTACTTGTTTTTCTCAGTACTCTCCATTAGCTTGACACCCTTTGCACTAGGGTCTAATTTTGCTTCTTTTTTTTGAGACAGAGTCTCACTGTGTCGCCCAGGCTAGAGGGCAGTGGCATGATCTCGGCTCACTGGAACCTCCACCTCCTGGGTTCAAGCAATTCTCCTGTCTCAGCCTTCCAAGTAGCTGGGACTACAGGTGCATGCCACCATGCCCAGCTAATTTTTGTATTTTTAGTAGAGACGGAGTTTTGTCATGTTGGCCAGGCTGGTCTCAAACTCCTGACCTCAAGTGATCCACCTGCGTCGGCCTCCCAAGGCATGAGCCAGCACACCTGGGCTATTTTTGCTTCTTTTAATGTCCGTCTTGTGCCTGGTCCTATGCCTCTACATCAGACTCTCTGGATATGTGGGGCTACCCAATAAATAAGGACTCCAGTGCACTTTGCATGGTGACCAGGACCTAGGAAGTTTGAGCGGATGGGACTCCTGTTCTTTTCTCTGTAATGCAGGAACTGCAGGCTGGATTTGGAGTTGTGCCCGTGCATAGATAAAATGCTCCAAATGGCACAAGCCTCTTGGTATTTGGATGCCAGAGTTAGCGGAAACTGACAGCTGACTTCCAAGAAGTCTTATCTACGTTTCCTTCTCTTTCTCTCCCTGCCTGGATGGACTAGTCACTGACTCTTTTCTCTTCACAGGTGTATAAGCTCCTTTATGCTTCCCGTCTGGCAGATTATGGCCTCGTGTCTCAGGCTTTGCATTACTGCGAAGCCATTGGTGCAGCTGTCTTGAGCCAGGGAGAGAGCAGTCACCCTGTGCTATTAGTGGAACTCATCAAGGTGAGCCTCTCAAAGGGTTCTGTGCAGTTGTTTTATCTTCACTATTCAGAGAAAGCCATCGTAGAGCAGCTTAGACTCTACATTTCATCTTCTTTGAACATGCCATAAAATTGGAGCCCACGGCCATCTTTGACCATGTATGCATGCCCAGATGCGATAAGCAGAGGCCCAACACTACACAAAGAAGGATCTTCTCTGGGCGGGTGGTGGTGGGATTGGAGACTGGAAACCATGTGTGTGTTACTCAAGAAATTCATTCTTGCATCTGCTTTTCTGGTACAGTAAAACTACATGCTACGGTGAACCATTCTAATTATAAAAGCTGGGCTTAGAAAATATATTTTAGTGATTAAAAGAGTAAATGTTCCTTATTAAAATGCTTTTAAATGCATGGAATATTTTATCACATGTGAGGTACATTTAAAATAGAAAACAAAAACATATCAACCTTTAGTTCCTAGGAAAGAAAACAACAATCAAGCAAATAGTTGTTTCAATTAATTGAAGAAAAATCCATTAGCTAGAGAGTAAAAAAGCAGCCTACCCTTAAATTTTTGCTTTGCCTTAGATGAGGCCCAAGTGCTGGCTTCTTTAACGTATAAAATCTGTGGTGGTGAGCCTCCCCATACCCTGAAGTTTCTGCCAACAGGTTGATGGTTGCAAGGAGCTCAGGGATCCAGAATGAATTATTAGAAAAGTTTCAGTAACTAAAACTTGTTTATGGAATAAATCCTTGAAATACAAAGTAACATTAGCATCACCTGGGAGCTGGTTAAAAGCGCAGACTCTTAGGCCCTGCCCAGACGTATGGAATCAGAATTAGCATTTTAACAAGTTTACAATTAGAATTTTAACAAAATTCCTATGTATACCCTAAGTTTGAGAAACACTGTTACAGAGCAGACAGCTTTGCAGAGAAATGAAGCTGAGTAACTGTTTCTCCTCATATTTTATTTAGAATCTAGCACCCAAGACGGGTTGTTTATTTATGTTGCAATTTTGGGAGGATATCTGCTGAATTTGCTGTTTTTCGATTATTTTTTTATAATGTAATTTACAAGTGAGTTAAGGCTCTCTTTCTCCTTTTTCCTTGTTTTCTCTTCCCCGTTGTCTTTCCATTTCTCTTCCCTCTCTCTCCTCTCCTCTCTCTTACTTTCTGCCCCTAACCCATCTGGAAACCTGGCACAGCTAGCAGAGAAACTGAAGCTGTCAGATCCTCTGGTTTTAGAAAGACGCAGTGGAGACAGGGACCTGGAGCCAGATTGGCTAGTGCAACTTCGGAGGCAGCTGGAGGTGAGTGGGATTGGAGCCAGGGCATTGGGGGGACTGGCCTTTGTTTCCCTCTTCCCACCCCTAGACATGGAACAGGTAGGCACTGACATTAGCAAGTCCCTGGTCCCCATGCCTCACCCTGGTCTCTCCCATCACCCATGAGGCACAGTTGGTGTCTGTGCAAGGGGTGGGACTCAGCTTCCCTGCCACTGCTTGTCCCCTGTGTGGAAGCGTTTTCCTATGTTCGCATGTGACACGGTGGGGTGCTCTTCCCAGTCACTCTTGCCATCCTTCCCTGGGGCCCCAGAGAATATGTTTCATGACCATCAAAGCTTCCCCATCTCCGCTAGGAACAATGGATCACAGTGGACCAGTGTCACTTTCATGTAATGTGGGGCAATTGCTTAAAAGACTTCCGGGCCTTTTCCTTTTTGTTCTGACAATTGCAAAAGCTGCTGATTGTAATTGGAACAGTAATTGGAACAGGGCCTCCTCCATTTTCTTTTTCCCATTCTGCTCTGAAGAAAAGACAGGGTGGATTTTTTAAAGCACACACAGCCTCTACCCCTTCTATCTGCTGCACGTGCTGAGGCCTACAGTTTACTTCTTTCCATGCGCTCCTTCCTTCAGGGGAGGGTGGATGACTCTGGTCTCCAGCCATCTCTGCCTGCTCTGGGCAGAGCTGGGAGCCCTGTCCACGTGACCCCCCAGGCCCCTAAGCATACAAGCATTTCCCTTACCTTGTCTTTCCCACTGGAAGTTTCTTTTTGGCTTAAGTTTTGAATCACTTTGTTTCTCTGTTCTTGTTTTTCCTTTGCGCTGCTTAAAAGGAATTTTACTTTATTTTAAATAGCAAAAGGTAGCAGGAGACATTGGGGATCCTCATCCTACTCGCTCAGATATTTCGGGAGCCAGAGGAACAACAACAGGTACCCAAAATGATGAACTGAGCATATACATAGCTGACGCTCAGGATCTGATTCAACGAGACAAAGTAATTTATGAAAGCACTCGCCCTTTGCTTCCCAGGGTGCCTGCCTTGCCTGTGTAAGTCCGCCCCGTTGTCCAGGCGCCTTCTCCACCCAGCTCCTGCCAGCCTCACACATCCCTAACACTTCTAAGTTCCCTCAGTCTGAGAGCTTCTGCTTCACGATTCAGGTTTTTAAATATCTGAGTGTTTTTTGTGTTGCACTGTATTGTTAGCCAATTCTTTCTCCTATGTTAATAACTTCTCTCCAGCTGGATACATTTCTTGAGTCCAGAGATTGTGGTTCATCTGTATCTTATGTGAGTGCTGGGGGTGTCAGAAGTCCTTAAGAGTTTTGAGCTAGCGATTGCCAGATGATTGTGGAATAAGTATGTTTCAATGTTTTCATGGCATCTCTACTCTTCCCTTGGGATGATTCCCAGTGGTGTGTTGGCAGGCACCATATCCCTGGTTAACTCCGTACCCTTTCCCCAAGTTCCCCCTGCAGTAGGGCCGGGAAAGGGCCCCCGTCTCTTCCCAGCCCTGTGTCCTTCCTCAGGCGTGAGCAAAGGGAAGGGTGGGCAGGGCAGGCCTTGGCTTCTGTTTCTCACTGTGTAGCAGGATCTGTAAAGGTGGGGGGTGGAGGAGAGCCAGGCTGGGTGCCTGTGGATGGTGCTTCCCCACAGCCCTGCCTCCTGATGCCTTGGTGCCCAGTGGAGCAGGTGGGTTGGCCACCCATGCCAGTCCTGTGACCAATCTTATTATAGGTCCACACCTTAGTTTATGTTACCAGTCAGGTCTTTTCCAGGGCAAATGTACTCTGATTCTTTAAGAACAGAGCCATGATTTCTGTGGTCTGATTTGGATTTTTAGCTGGAAGCTTTCTAAGTTTTAAATACCCATGTCCATCAGGAAGTCCTTAAAGAAGAAATAATTTATCAAAAAATAAAAAGGTGTGGAGTTAGATAGGATGGTAATTTCAGCCCTCCCAACCCACTGGCTAGAGGCTCAGAGATCATACAAGGCAGTGTTAACTTAAAAAAAAAGTCATACAATGTGTACATTTGGAAAGGAGACTTTATTTCTTACAAAGGGTTCCATCCTGCAAGGTGGCCATCCCGCAGGCTGGGAAGTATAGCCAGGCACTTTGAGGGAAGGAGAGGTAAGACAAGAATTTAAGTTGAATGGGTTGATCAAACATACATATTTAACAGGTTATAGGAGGAGCTGTGACTATTCACGAAGGAGGTCCTCACACATGGATAATGAACTAATGTGCGTGTAACACACGACCCATGTTCACCTTGGGGTGGAGACTTATCCTTTAAGTGTATTACAGTTAGGCCCTATGCGTCAAAAGATCCTTTCGGGACACAGAAGCACTGAAGTGGGGAGCCTCTGTAAACTGGCCAGACCCAGTTCATGGTTGGTGGTCTTCTTATCTGGAGAAAGTTACTGATATCAATCTTGTCCAATCAAAGCTGTGGTTATGGCTGATGGAACGGAGGCTCATTTAGTCAGCATTTGTGAATGGAATGAGTTGTAGTTGTTCTAACATTGCTCATCTTGGGGCCAGTGCTTGTTGAGATGCCAGAGAAAAAAAACCTTGTGGCCGTGAGAACGCAGTTTTTTCTTAAGGTGTAGGGGTGCGGGACTTAACCATTGCCTGGCAGGGCTTTAGGTTCTGTGTATAATTTGGTATCTTATGGCCACCAAGAGTCTTTTCTGTTAGTCTTAAGATCTCTGTTTTAACATTAATGCTGGTCAGTTGTGTCTAAACTGCAAAAGAGAGGGGGTATAATGAGGGGTGTCTCACCTCCCATCCTGTCATGGCTGGGAACTCAGTTTTTAAGGTTTTTCTGGGGTCCCCTTGGCCAAAAGGGAGTCTGTTAAGTCAATAGAGGAGCTTAGGATTTTATTTTTAGGGTACACTAGTGAAGAAAAAAGCAAACAAAAAAAATTCTGTAAACAGCAATGAGGATGTTACAATCACTCTGTGTTTTACTTGTCATCATGTTACTGGAAGCCACATTAGACAGCTCGTCCTTGTGACTGCTTTCCAAAGAAGACATGAGCAGGAATGTTTCTGGTGTGATCAGTATGCAAATGCCGCATTTCAGGTCTGACTTCTTTACCTTTGTTCCATGTCCTTAGAAAACACTTTCTACCAGGACTTTTCTGGATGTCAAGGCTACTCTGAAGCCCCTGGGTACCGCTCAGCTCTGTGGCTGACACCTGAGCAGACCTGCCTGCTCCAGCCCAGCCCACAGCAGCCCTTTCCCCTCCAGCTGGGCTCCTACCCAGCAGGAGGGGGTGCAGGGCAGACAGGGACACCGAGGCCTTTTTACTCAGTTCCTGAGACCCATCTACCAGGGACTGGCAGCAGCGTGGCAGTGACAGAGGCCACTGGAGGAACAGTCTGGGAGGAAACGCTGCAGACACACCTGGGCCCTGGTAAGACCTGGCAGCTAGGGTGGCCACATTGAATGTAGGGTCTGGGTGGGGAGGAAGCAGGAAAGGGAGGTGGTGGGACCAGTCAGAGGAGGTAGGGTTGGAGCTGGGAAAGACACAGATGCGTGGATGTGTGCCCGTTACGGAGGGCCTGCTAGTTTTCAGCCACTGTATTGGTGCTTTGCATACATCTGAAGGAGATTGCTATCTTCCAGCCCAGTCCATCTCTCCACTGGGTACAGCAGGGCAAATGGAGCCACTCCTGCCATCCAAATGATTACATAGTTTCTAGGAGAGAGATTACAGGGTGGAAAAATATAGGCCAAGTTCTCTTTCTCCAATCATCCTGCACTCAAGAGCTTACTATCAGGCTCTCCAGCAGAAACCCATGTTTCTGTCTTGGTCCCGAGTTTCTTCAGGCCCATCAGACCTTCGACAACAAGGGCTGAGTATGGGTGAGCAATGCTGAGTGATGCCAGGGAGATGCTGGAAGCCATCTAGAATGATTAGCTCTTAGACCTTCCAGGATTAGGTCCTGTCCAAGGTGGAGGCTCAGATGGAGAGGAGTGGTGGAGGATCCCTGTGACCTAGCTTGATGTTGCTCTGATTTCCAAGATTCCTGAAGAGTGGCTTTGGAAGTAGAGGATGAGTTGAACAGCATGTCCTGGGGTGGCTAGGATTGAGATGAGCTACGTGAGCATTCTTTGTATTTGCTGTGATTGGCTTGGGCTTATGGGCTCCGAGCTTCTGCTGCAGTTAAGAAAGCTGATTGTGTCCCAGTTACCCTTCTTCAGGATAGATGGGAAAAGCACAACTTCCAATTGCTATTTCCATTTCTATTTGTGACGCAGGAGAGAACACAGTGTCTCAAGAAACTTCCCAGCCTCCTGATGGCCAAGAGGTCATTTCCAAACCACAGGTGAGAGCGCACAGCATAAAAGATGCCACTGCCCACTCAAATGCTTCTGGTTTTTACCAGTTGCCTTGGTTTCCCGGCCACATGCAAGCTCCTCCTCAGTGTTGCAGCAGCTTTCTCTTCCACATCTCACCTTGCCTTTTCCTATTCCAACTCCTGGGAGCTGGGCGGGAGGCTGTGTTCTTGTTTACACTCAGCCCCACAAACCTGTGTCCATGAGGAGAGAGGGAGCAACTGAGCTGATTCGTTTTGGCCTCTCAGATCTCTGTTACCTCTGACATCTTCTCAGTGCTGCACAAAACGCTTGCCCTACCCTGTCCTGCCGTGGAAGACTGTTGATATTTCCTTGTTTTAATTTTTACCTGGCTTTATTTCAAAGAAAGATCTGTGGTAGCTGTGACAGTGCCTGCCTGTCTTTTCTCCTCAGTTAGGCTGTAAGGTCCTCATGTCTGGTGAATCATTCTATCTAGCTCTGATTGGACACACCCCTGCCCTCAGCAATGGGCAGTGTTGGTCCCAAACCTGAGGCATTCTTCAGCTTCTCCTGGTTGGAGGGTTACATCCTATAACTTTTTAAAGTAGAAAAACAGGGGTACAGGTCTTAACAAACTTTAATGTTTTTCCGTTTTTTTTTCCTGACTGAAGTGGTACATTATTGTTATAGAAAAATCTAATAGTGAAGTATCATATAAAGAATCAAATATCACTCAATCCAACAGTCAGAATATTTTTCTTTTCTTATACTATTTTTCTATATATGCACACATATACTCACATATATGTATATCTGTATATACATTATACACATATACATGTTTTTAAATGGCTAAGAACATATGTATGCAAAGCTTTATTTCCTATCTGTTACTTAACACTCTATGAGATTTTTCTATGTCATTCATAAATATGATTTTTAATATTGGCATGACGAAATTGATTTTATGAAAGTAGCGCTATTCATTCATTTATTCGAAATATTCACTGAGTTCCTACAATGTGCCAGGCCCTGTCACAGGGGCTGGGGAGGCATCAGCACATCAGACCAAGCCTAACCTCAGGCGCTCAAGTCTAGCGGAAGTGACTAAAAATAGACAACTATACGCGCCAGGCATCTCACTTCAGAGGGGTGGCCAAGGAAGCTGTCTCTGAGGAGGCCTTCAAGTGGAGATCAGGGTGGAGCATGGAAATGAGCCAGGTGAATATCTGGGGGAAAGGTGTTTGAGGCAGAGAAACAGCAGGACTGGAGGCCCTGCAGTGGCTCCCTTGGTGTAGTTAAGGGAGCGCAAGGGAGCCACTGTGCCCTGAGAATGGGGAGCAGTAGGGAGGAGGGCTGAGAAACAAGGCTGGAGGGCAGCAGAGGTAAGCTTACGGGGCCTCCACGACCATGGTAAGGAGCTCGCATTCTGGTTGATCATTCCCATGTTGTCGTTAATCATTGTGAGTGTTGCCTCCTTTCCCCTCCCTCCCTCCATTCCTCCTTCCTTTTCTCACTCATATATAACACACAGTGCTGGGCATCCTAGTATATAAGCCCTTGTCTATGTCTTGAATCATTCACTTAGGAGAAATTCCTAGAAGGAAAGCCAGGCAGCCTACTTTTAACCTTTGCTGTGCCATTTATGAGCTGTGTGACTCGACACAGGTTGCTTAACCTTTCTGTGCCTTAGTTTTCTTATATATAAAATGAGATAATAATAGCACCTAGCTCACAGGACTATTGTAAGGATTAAATGAATCACTACATATAAAGCCCTTAGAACAGTGCCCGGCACAAAGTCAACACTATGTTCATTTGAATAAAAAATAAAGTTTTTTTCTTTATTTTCCCAAAGTATTTCCAAAGGTTTGTATCAATTGTGCTTTATTGAGAGTAAAAAATGTAAATATTACAGAAGAGGGCAATATGTCGTATGACTCCACCTATGTGAGATACATAGAATAGGCAAATTCAGAGACATAAAGTGGAATGGCAGTGACCAGGGCCTGGGGGAAGGGGAGATGGGGAGTTAGGTAATGGGGATGATGAAAAAGTTCTGGAGACGGCTAGTGGTGATGGTTGTACGACACTGTGTGTATACTTACTGCCACTGAATTGTACATTTAAAAATAGTTAAAATGGCAAGCTTTATCCTGTATCTATCTTACCACAAAAAAAAAAAGTTAATGTAAAGGGATGTGGGTGTATTTTACCCCCCTCTGGTGCATATGTTCACAGTTGAGCTTGAGCAAGTCTGTTAGGAAATGAGCTCTAAGATGAGTTATGTTTGGTGGTTGCTATATTCTCTGTTTTTTTTTGGGGGGGGGCTTGTGGGCCTCTGTGGGGTGTTTTCTGGCCCTCTTCATCTCCAGCAGTAGCAGTCCATACCCCCTACTCCAGGCCTTGGCATAGTTCTGAAAACTGTGTGTTTCTGGAGAGGTGGCACACCAGACAAAGGTCTGTAGAATTAGGGATAACATGGGCTTGGGCTCTGACCTTATCCTGTGACCTTCAGTGAGTCATTTTTCATGGCTGAGCCTTCCTTCCTCCTCAGTACAATATGATCCTGAGACACAGTCCCACTGCCTTCTGAGCAGGTCAGGTGAGGGAGTATGTGCAAATGTGTTTGGTAACCTGTCAAGTGCCATGCAAATGTGAGTTCTTTCTTTAATTCCAGACACCATTGGCTGCTAGAGCACGAAGTATTTCTGAGAGTTCCACCAATTCAGCCAAGGAGGATGAGAAGGAGTCCTCTGATGAGACTGATAAAAACTCTCCCCGAAATACTGCCCAGAGAGGCAAGCTCGGAGATGGGAAGGAGCATACAAAGGTGGAGGGACTTGTTCTTCTCTCCCCTGCCTTCCTTCCCCTGCCATTCCCTTCCTCGAGGGTGGTGCAGACTTGGAAGTCTGGGCTCTGATGGTTACATGGGGGCGGGTTAACCTCATAGTTGGGGAAGAAGCCAACCTGCAGGTCATAAAATGTCCTCTTCCCCTTCCAGAGCTCAGGGTTTGGCTGGTTCAGCTGGTTTCGATCGAAGCCCACCAAGAACGCATCCCCCTCTGGAGACGAGGACTCCTCAGACAGCCCTGACTCTGAGGTAGGCTCTGTGGGAGGGGGAGGATGCCCCTCTCTGTGGGTCTTTCAGAGGGAGCTGCCTCAGCACCTAGGAGCTCTCAGAGCTGGCACCTGAGTCTACCCCAGGCCACATGAGACAGAGGTTTTGTGATGGGAGATGGTGGGAAATGAATGGGTCCTGTGAGGGCAAAGGCAGATTAAAAAAGCTTTAAAAAGTCTGGATGAAGAAATGTAACTTTAGAGTGTCAGCAGTAGGGAGCTAGTGTGGATTGTTGAGCAGAAGAGTGGGATGAGGAGGGGGGTTTTGGGGAGTGCCCAGCAGCAGTTTGCGGCAAGGCCGCCATCGTGAGTGTGGGAACACAAATTGGCGGGCATCAATTTGTTAACTGCCAATGTCGCCAATGCTGCCTTTCTTTCTCCACAAAGCAGGAGACCCCCAGAGCATCTTCTCCCCACCAGGCTGGCCTGGGCCTCTCACTGACACCTTCCCCTGAGTCCCCACCTCTGCCGGATGTTAGTGCCTTCTCCAGGGGCACAGGTACCGTCACCTCACATCCTCTGGGCCATGGGTGGTCCCCTCAGCACTCCCAAGGGTTGGGGTGCCTTCTGGGAGTGGGGACCCCCAGTCCTGAGCAGAGGAAACAGCTCTGACTCATTGCTTTCCAGGTGGGGGTGAAGGCCGAGGATCCGCATCCAGCGGGGGAGCAGCTGCGGGCGCTGGGGTTGGAGGCTTGTCTGGACCGGAGGTAAGCGGCCCCCCTGGGCTGGAGCCTCGGACCCCAGCAGATGCCTGTGTGTGAGGACTGAACCTTCAGTGTGGGCAGTGCTGACTCCTGGCGAACCCGAAGAATGCTTCTCTGCTGTGTTAGTTTGCTCAGGCTGTCATAACAAAGTACCACAGAACAGAGGCTCAGACCACAGAAATCGAATTTCTCACAGTTCTCCAGGCTGAAAGCTGAGGTCCAGGTTTCAGCAGGGTTGTGTCTTTTGAGACCTCTTTCCTTGGCTTGTGCCCGGCCATCTTCTTTCCATGTCTTCACATGGCCTTTCCTCTGAGCGTGTCTGTGTTCAGATTTCTTCCTCTTATAGGGACATCAGTCATACTGGAATGGGCTACCAATATGACCTCCATTTATGTTAATTGCCTCTTTAAAGACCCCATCTCCAAATGTTGTATTTTTATGTTTCTCCAAACATGTTTTCTGAGGTACTGGGGGTTAGGGCTTCAACACGTTATTTATTTTTTTTTTTCTGGGAACACAGTTCAACCTATAACAGCTTCCTCGGGGGAAGCCTGGGGACTTGCCTTTTTCCCTGTCCCAGGAGGAGGTGGAGTTCACTGGAGACCTTGGCCAGGGCTGTGACAAATTCTTGATGAGTTGTCCACATCAGTATGGATTTCATATCTATTGCTAGGAAAACATTTTTATTTCTTTAAGTCTGGTTAGATAACTCTTGTAGAATTTTAGGCCTTTTGAAGGCTATATTACTTTTTATGATGGTATCAATATAATTTATTGAGGCTTTTTCTTCTTGTCAGTATTGCCACTCCAGACCCAGGGGTTGGTTGTGTCCACTTGAACCATGTTTGCTTGCTTAAGATTCCCTGAGTTCTATTAAGAAACCCTTCTGATATGATTCTCTTTGAAAACATTTCAGTAGCTTTTGGGGCACAAGTGGTTTTTGGTTAATAGATGAATTATATAGTGGTGAATTCTGACATTTTAGTGCACCCACCAGCCAAGTAGTGTTGGCATGGATGTGGGTTGTACCTAATATGTAGTTTTTTTTATCCCTGACCCTCCTCCCACCCTTCCTCTTCTGAATCTCTAAAGTCCATTATGTCACTCTGTGTGTCTTCACATACTCATAGCTCCCCACTTATAAGTGAGAACATATGGTTTTCGGTTTTCCACTCCTGTGTACTTCACTTAGAATAATGGCCTCCGGCTCCATCCAAGTTGCTGCAAAAGACATTATTTTGTTCATTTTGATGGCTGAGTGTATTCCATCGTATATGTATACCGCATTTTCTTTATGTACTCATTAGTCGGTGGGCACTTAGGTTGGTTCCACATTTTGCAATTGTGAATTGTGCTGCTATAAACATACTTGTGCAAGTGTATTTTTCAAGTAATGACTTCTTTCCTTTTGGGCCGATACCCAGTAGTGGGATTGCTGGATCAAATGGTAGTTCTACTTTTAGCTCTTTAAGGAATCTTCATACTGTTTTTCATAGAGGTTGTACTAATTTACATTCCCACCAGCAGTGTATAAGTGTCCCCTTTTGCCAACATCTATTATTTTTTGACATTTTGGTTATGGTCATTTTTGCAGGAGTAAGATGGTATCTCATTGTGGCTTTAATTTGCATTTCCCTGATGATTATTGATGTTGAACATTTTTTTCATTTGTCTATTGGCCATTTCTTCTTTTGAGAAATGCCTATTCATGTCCTTTGGAGAGTCGATAAGGAACTTAAAGAAATCACCGAGAAAAAAACAAATAATCCTGATATGCTTCTTGAAGGCCTCGACATTCTGGAATCTGGGAGGCAGGCACTGATGGGATTTTCCATGCTTTTCCATCACAGAGTGTTTCCTTTGAGCTCTGCTCCAACCCTGGTGTTCTTCTTCCTCCACCTGCCTTAAAAGGGGCTGTTCCTCTTTACAACCCATCTCAGGTGCCTCAGGTAAGGAAGCCCTCAGGGGGAGAGGCTGGCCAGGAGCACAGGTTTTGGATTAAGGAGACCTAGGTTTATCATCCCAGTTTACCATTTATGATATGTGAGTTCTTGAGCAATTATTTAACCTCTCCAAGTCTCAGTTTCTGCATCTGTAAAGTGGGGTTAGTAGTAGCTAGCTCAGACATATGTATATGAAGGGCCTGGAACCCAGAAAATGGTCAATAAATGTAGTTACTATTAATATCATGTTTAAATTTTAATAGCTCTTGAGATGTGGGAGACACAGTTGGTGTTGGTATCAGTAGTGTGGGTGCAGTGTCACTCTGTCCTGGGGATGAAGGGATCATTGGAAACTTTGAGAAAAGCTAAGTTCCCTGTTCCTCAGCAACCTGGGTAGACTTAGCTCTGCTAATGTCTCATTTGGCCTCCTCTCTTTATAAAAATCAAATTTCTTTTACCACAGTTAGGTGAAGGGTTGGGTGGAGGTACGCAATTAGAACACAACCTTGGGAAATGTTCTACACAGAGGCTCAGGGTGCCCTAGCTCCATCTGTACAATCAACCCCGGGCAGAGTCATGTTTGGGGCTGTACTCAGTGTAATATTTGTTCTTCTTTTCCAGCTGCCCACGGCCACTAGCCTGAATCGGCCAAATCGCCTAGCTCAGCGTCGCTATCCCACCCAGCCATGCTGAGAATAAACACACGTCCCAGGCTCATCTCCCAGGACTGAAACTTTTCTTGCTCTCTTTTTCTCAATCTCCCAGCCCCTCTCTACCATATTGGGACCCTCAAGAGGTTTGTGCTAGCCCGATGCCTCCACCGGGCACTTAGAAGGCAAGAGGACAGGATCTCTCAAGACACAGCACAATTCAGTCTCTTAAGATTAGCTTCACAATGATGGAAATTATTTCATCAGGTGGAAAGTCTGGGTCTAATAGCAGACTGCACATGAGCAGAGTGACATGGTGGTGGCACTTATGGTGGTGGCTTGAGACCTTGGGGAAATTAGGGCCCTAACAGCTAGAATCAAAGATGATACCGCAGGGCCCTGTAGCAAGAAATGGGAAGCAGGGGGAGGGGCAGGGGCTCAGAACAATATTCTAGACCAACTTTGACTACTTCCTGTCTTAGTAATAGACCAATACATGGCTCTATTTAGCAAAGTTTTTATACTGAAACTTGATTATTGCTGCCCTTTATAATTTCCTCTTCAATGATATTTCAGCAGTTTCCCTCTTGGTCCTAGTTTTGTGCACATTTTTTTGAATGTGGTTCAGATTAATTATATTTCTCTCACTTTCTTAGCTGGTCCTATTTTTTCACATTCTGGCATGTGGCTATCAAGTTAGATTGCTGTAGGCATCATATTGTCATGGTAACTACTGAACCTAATGATGCAGATGGATGGCACATCAGTATAATAAATGATGGAAAACGGTTCCTAAAAATTCATCCCTTTCATAAGAGGGGAAGAATGAGTGCCTGATATTGTTCATACCTCCCTTTCTACCTCAGGCCTTTGCAAATTGATGTTCAGAGGGTCACTGGAGTGAGAGGGAGGAGGGGGGCGTCTTGGAAATTTCCATTTCTCTTTTCAAACCCAAAATAGGAATGACTCTTGCTGTTTGTCAGATTTGCTGAAAATTGCTCCTCACAAAGAACATTTTTTTTGTACATGTAATTGTAAATACAGGTTTAGTACATTAATGTTCTATAGTTCTGATGTTGATAATAATTAAACCCAGATAATTTTATAGCAAATGCTTGTCTCTGGCTGATTTTTACAGAGGAAGAAAGTACATTGGTGGTCTCTTCCCTGAAGTCTTTCTAATAATGGTTTTATTGTGTGATCAAGTGCGAATAGCAGGAAAGAGCCCTTTGTTAATGAGGAATCTAGGGACAGATCCTCTTCTAAGTCTACTCTAATTTTATTATTTTTCCAATTTAAAAAATATGAACAAAAAGCTCCTCTGATGCAAGTCAGTCACTTTACTAACTGAACTAAGTGTTGTATATTTTGTTCCATAAAAAGTTGTTTTTAACCTCTTAGATTAAATTAGAAAATGTATGCATACATGTTTTGCACCTGGAAAGCCCTCAGTAAATGCTGTTCCGCTTTTTTCCTTAAAAGGCTGCTGCTCCTTCAATTTGGTGTGCTGACATCCAGTAGTGGTGCTGTGGCATTAGTGTGTGAGTTTCACAGGAGCCACACTGCTTAGTCTTGCATCCTGGCTCATCCGTAGCTCACCCTGTAACTTTGGGCAAGGTTACCTCACTGTCTTGTATTTCAGTTTTCTCATCTATAAAATTAAGATGATAATAATCATAGTGCCTGCCTTACACAGGGACATTGCAAAAATTAAATGAGTTAGGCCCTTAGAAATGGGCCTGGTATATGCTAGGTACAGTTGGCCCTTGAACAAAATGAGTTTGAACTGTGTGGGTCCACTTATACTTGGATTTTATTCTGCCTCTGCCTGTCCAAGACAGTAAGAGCAACCCCTCTTCTTCCTCCTCCGCAGCCTACTGAATGTGAAGACTATGAAGATGAAGACCTTTATGATGATCCACTTTCACTTAATGAAGAGTCAATATATTTTCTCTTTCTTATGATTTTCTTAATCATGTTTTTTCTCTAGCTTACTTTAAGAATACAGTGTATAATACATATAACATATACAATATGTGTTAATTGACTGTTTATATTGTCAATAAGGCTTCCAGTCAACAGTGGGCTATCAGCAGCTGAATTTTTGGGGAGTCAAAAATCATATGTGGATTTTTGACTTTGCAGGGCTCAGTGCCCATCATGTCCACATTGTTCAAAGCTCAACTGTACTTTATTACAGTGTCTTTTATTGTTAATTTGCAATCTAATAAGATCTTGACTGTTTTTTTTTGGGCCTACCAGATCTGACTATAGATTTTTTGTTCTTGATACCTGTATAGGACAGGAATGATGATTAAAACATACTTCTCAATATGTGTCATTGCCAAGTCAGTTTCTCTTCCTGCATCCCTTCTAACACCAACATTAGGCCATGAGGCTTTGTGCCCATGGGAACAATGGCGTAGGGGAGGTCCTGTCCAAGAAATAAAGCACTTTAGGGGAGGAGAGTGCAGACCAAAGAGGAAGGCACAGATGTCGGATGCCTGTGTCCTCATGTCCTTCTCCTGTTAAGAGAATTCATGGAATACCAGTGGCTACTGTCATGCTCAACAAAGCAAGCACTGAGTTTAGTTACCTCCCAGGCCAAGGGAATACAGAGCAATGAATATACTTTCTGAAGAGGAAGAGTCAGGGGTTTCTGTGCACTAGGAAGGGAGGAGGTTCTTGGTGTTTATGGTGATTCATAATTGAAAGATTTTACTCTGGCAAAGTCCGAATGTGTCGTTAATCTGTGTATGCTTGGTTAAAACAAGCCCAGTTGCTCATTGGTTAGGAATGTTAGGTCCAGTAAGGGTCTGAGGAACTGGGGTCACTCCCAGTTCTTAGTTGCCCATCTGTGTTCTTTGGGTAGTGGTGGTGGTATTGCTAAAGGTCATGGTTATTTTACAACTTCAACTGGTTAAAATCTGTTGTAGTGAAACAAAGCAAGTGCAGCTGTCAGAAGAAAATATTGTTTTCTCCTTTGATAAGGTGGAGGCTTGGGAAGGAGGCTTGGGAAATAGAGCAGGTTGTGACAGATATACACTGCTATGAAAGGGAGCACACTGGGCTAGTGGCCCTTTCCTCTAGCTCCCCTGGTAATCTTGGGAAGGGAGGCTGCAAGACTTGAGGAGAAGCTGGCTTTGGCTTGGCAGTGTGTCCAATGTGTCTGGGGAGCCATAGCAGCTTGGCTTTGGGGATCTGAGGCAGAGCTCCGAGCTCCCTGAAGCCTGCTGTAGTGTAGACTCTAGCAGAGAATAATTGCATAATGACCCCAAAGGCCAGATGGGACAAGTAGTATCCCAAAAGGCAAAAGGTCAGGAGTGGGCCAGACCAGCCACCAGCAATGAATAGGCCACACTGTGAAGGTCATAGCCCTCTTTTCCATCACCATGAGCTGTTTGGGGAGAGAGAATGAACAGAATTCTCTTTCTCTCTCAAAAAATGAAAGATCAAAAGACATGGTATGAAAGGGAAGAGCCTGAGATAATATTAATTGGCAAGTTTGTTTTTTTCACCTGCTTCTTAACAGGATCCAAGCTTGGAGGAAAAATAGATCAGTCATAGGAAATGAGCCACACTTTCCTTGAAAAGCTGAGTAGTAGTGTGCAAATTTATGATTCTGCTATATACATATAATTCAATATTTATATGAAAACATTTAAACTTAATGTTCTATAATTTGAAAGTGAACAAACCACTAAATTCCATTTCAGGGTCTTTATCACATGTTACCATTCCAGCCCTCTGTCTAATCCCCTCATGTGGCTATAGAGCTGTAAATGAGCCGTGAGTCCTCAGTGACCTGTGTGTCCTCTCTGTTCAGCCCTCTCGCAGGCTTCAGGTTGCTCAGGATCAAAGCCTCTGCTAGCTTTGTTTTCCCCTAGAAAGTCTTTCTTTTTGGTCTCTTCCTCTGAGTAACCAAGAAGAGGAGCAAGAGACTGCATCTACTTCTTCACTAAAATCAGAAGATTTTCTACCCAAGAGGGAATGTGCAAAACCCTCTTTCTTCTTGAAAAGAATAATAGGTGTGTAATTTGGGTCTCTCCAATCACATGAGTTTCTCTCTCACTTTTTCCCCCAAAGAGTGGAATGGAAGTGACTTTTTCCCTCTTCTGTTTGCTGTCTTAAGCTGGAAATTGCATGAAGCATGATCTGCAAGCAACAGAATGTTAGGTACTTAACTGAGGTTGTCCCTAAATGTGGCCTCAACAACGGCCTGTTTTCATTTCGTTAATTGGCCATACTTATACCAGGCATCATTCATTCGGGTCCTTTAGAAATGGTTTCTTAATGAGATTTAAAGTTATTCTGAACAAGGATTAACAGCATATGAAAATGTTTTCTTTACAATCGCACTAGGTAGAGGAATCTTGTTCCCATACTTTCTTCCTTTTTGTATATTCCTGTTTCCAGATAATCAGGGTCAACAGCAGTTTAACTCAAACTCAACTGACCTTTGCAAACTGCTTGTTATTTTACTGTGAGATGTTTTCCTGGCCCTTACCTACCTTAGAGAGAGCCAGTTAACCTACCCAATTTTTAAAGAATTCTCAATAGAGCAGGATTCCATGGCTTCCTTTGAGGTTTCAGCCTGTGGTTCCTCAAACATTAGGAAGCTATTTCTAATACTTTATACTCCAATCACTCATGTGGCTCTTTAAGACTCTTAGCTGGTCCTCAGCAGAGATGGAAAACAGCTGCTCTCCACCACCTGTGCCTGGGAACTCGTTCACATTTTGGAAGGCCATTGAATCATGCCTCAGCTTATGAAATGAAGTCTTACAAAATGGGGTTTTAGGAGATTAAACCAGATAAATGCTTGGAGTCTTTTGGTAGCTACAGTGGTCAGACATCCTGAATTTCAATAATAATAGTGTAACATTTATTATTTTGTGTCAGACACATGCAT
The DNA here is from genome assembly GCF_028858775.2 of Pan troglodytes. NCBI lineage: Eukaryota > Metazoa > Chordata > Mammalia > Primates > Hominidae > Pan > Pan troglodytes. The sequence continues at coordinate 71,162,955 of NC_072398.2, forward strand.
TCTATGTATGTATACTTTCTATGCAGTATATGGTATTGTGATTTCAACATATATTAGGAATAAAAAACTGAATAGAGAGGTGAGGTAACTTGTCCAAACATACACAGCTAGTAAGGATGGAGCTGGAATTAGAATCCAGGTAGTCTGATCTCAGAATCTGGGCCCTTAGCCACATTATCCCTGGGCATGTGTACATTTGTTCACTGATTTATCAAATATTAATTGAATGGCATGTCAGGCATTGCTGTTTTCCCAACAAAAATGGTTCCGACACTTAAAATACTTACAGTCTAGTGGGAGAGACAGACATGTAAACATAGAAATTTCTGCATAATGTGAGAACTGTTCTAAATATATGTACAAATAACTTTGTAGCTTCAATCCCTTAATAATATAGGAATTTCACATATTTAATTTTGAGGGAAGTATATAATATGTTCAAATTATATTATCCCTATAGGCTAAGATGAAAGTGAAGTTCACTGCTAGCTGTGTAGAGTAGCATACCTGTTGGCCAAGTTTAAAGTGGCCTTAAGATGTGGTGGATGCAGACAAAGTCTGGATGAACAAGGGTAATAGTGTACTGTGATCACAAATACCACCATGATCTATGAAAGGACGATGATCTGATTTAGACTTGCCAAATTGCCGTTGCAGAAATTCTTCCTGCTTCTCCATGCTCTTGATTTGGAGGCAGGAAAGGACTGTGAATGTTGCAATGGAATGCGTTTGAAGGCAAGGGCCCCAGGTGAGGAGTGTATATGGTTTTGTGTGTTGCACATACGTGGGTGCCATCCCATGAGGCTCATTTTGGAATGTCTCTTTTCCCCAGTCTCCACTCCTAGCCTCTTTCACTTCCCCTTCCTCGCAATTACTCTTTATTGCCAAGAGAGGATTACGCAGAAGACAGCCTCTCCATGAAGCATCTTCCAAGTGGCTGATACTACGAAGACTCCATAAAGTCCCACTTACCAGCACAGGATGGAACAGATCCTATGTCAATACATCCAGACTTTTGGCTAGAAAATTTTAGCTAATTTTTGTGTTTCCCCAAACTGGTTCTTAGAAATCCAAGGCCTTGACTTTTAAAACTTGTCTCTGAGTTTTAAGGGCTCATTTTGGAATGTAAAAGATAATCACTGTTTTTCATTGTTTTAGTGTTCTACAATCATGATTTGGGGTCATGAGAAAACCTCATTGTCCTGGAGTGAAAATAATTTGAGTTTTGTGCTTCAAGATTTCATTCCACTTCTTTGAGTATTTGGATAAATGCCCATGAATTAAGTAAGAACCAATGAGAGCCTTAGAGTCATGATTTCTTTATTTAATTTTTCAGCTGCTTCTCTTTGCAAACAACAACAAACCAACCCCAAGCCCACAGATGGCGTTAGTCATCCTAATAATACACATCAATTAAAACTGTGAGTCGGGATCCAGCCTCATTTGCTTTGAGCAACAGGTATATTACTGACGAGTTGCAGATACATTGACGTTTTCTAAATCAAATTAATTTTTAAATGCACTGGAGTAGCTTGCAATTTAAAGGTAATTGATGTTAACCCCCTGAAATAAAGAGTTATTTGTAAAGAAAACAATCGTTCCCAATTTCTCACTTTGTAGATGCTGACTTTGTAGTCTTGGGGAAAGATACTGTAGTAAGAATGAGAAGACTTTCAGTTCCAGGCTCACATTTTCTGCTAGCTAGATGGTTGACTTTAAGTATGTCAGTTGAATCTCTCAGTGCCCCCAAACATCTCAGCTAAAATCTTGGGACTTGCTCAATCAACAAACATTTATTTAGGACCTTCTATGGGATACAGAGGTGAGATCAAAGTCCTAGCCCTCAAAGCACTCACAGATGAATTAGGAAAGTAGTAAGTGACCCAGGGCAACCCAGGATAGTCATTTCTCCAGGTGCTCTTGGTGTGTCATTGTGGCCCCCGACTTTGCCTACCAGGGAAGGAGGTTGTCAGGAAGGCTCCGAAGGAGGGGGCTCTATCAGTGAAAAAACCATGGTCCAGAGAGGTTAATCAATTTTCCTAAATCCTCTTCAAGTTCAGATTTCCAGGCTGATGGTCTTTTTCTTCAAATAGGAGAACACAATTTAAAATGTAAAGCTTTTTAATTATTACATTGAGGGTATATTTGTGGTTAATAAAAACGTCAATATAATAACTGATATTTTGTGCCAGGCATTTTATATAAGAGGTTACGTGTGTTTATTCATTAAATTCTCTTAATGGCCCTAGGAAGTAGATATTTGGAAGATGCTAAGGCACAGTGTTCAAATAACTCATCCAACGTTACACAGCTAATGATGGAACTGGGAGAGCATCGAGGCAGGTGCTTTATATATGTTGTCTTTAATCCTTAAAACAACTTGGAGAGGGGGTTTGATTAGCTCACTTTATAGATCAGGAAATGGAGGCACAGAAAATACAAGTAACTACCCCAGAACCACACATAGAAAGTGGAGGACCTGGCATTTGAACTTATGCAGTCTTGCCTGTACCCTTATCTCTTGTTCACTTAATTTAAAGTGGGTGAACCTGTACTGCAATACCAAGCAGGACCACTGAACTTTATTTCGAGTCTTGTGCTGTCTCAGCTAGGTGATTCTGTGTGCCTCTCTTTCCGAAGTACGACCAAGGGATATTACTTGTTGTCTCAAGTGTTTATGTGTATGCCTATTTTTTCCCACTAGACTTATGACTTTCAGGGACTGGGATGATATTATAACTTACTTATTTTTGTATTTCTGGCACCTTGCACAGTACCCATGCCTAATAAGGGCTCAATATTCAAAACAGAACTGAGTGAATAATTTCCCATCGTGAGAACTTCAGGAGAACTTGCAAAAAATGTCCACAAATTATATTTGGTCTAGAGATTATCATGTGAGCTCATTCTCTTGTTAGTTTGATCCTTTTCTGCATCTTTAGAAGCTGATACAGGTCTCGGCGTATGGTAAGTGCTCAAACAAAATCTGTGAAGGGATGAGTGGCTTAGTAGGGCGGGTAAAATGAAAGGATCATCACAGCTTCTGAGAAACTGTCCATGAAAGAGATAATGGAGGTCTGGGGAAGAGGGAATCTAGTGCTTCGTCCCCAGGCCAGCGACATTTGTGGCAGCTGAGAGAAGGGAAGCGCCCTACTTGAGGTCAAGGCAAGTGATGTCCTGCATTTACAATTCCTCATTTGACCCTCAGGGGCGCTTATTTCTGGCAAAAGCATTTTTGGTTTTAAAAGGTACTTCACCCCTTTACAACCTGTGTAATTGCTATTGGAATGCTTTGCCCCGCTAGTGTCTTAATTAGGTCAAATTTTATACCAAAGGCTTTAAGTTAATGCTGTATTTGCAATTCTAAGGCCCCCTTCTCTCAGCACTGCCAGGAAGCACTCACATTTTTTTAGAGATGGAGACACCCTGAGAAGCCGGTTTGGGCACTCTTCTAAGGGAGTAGGATGGAAATGGGGGTCCAGGGGAACTAGGCCAAAGGAGATGTGTGTGCCAGGAGAGTCATCTAAATGCTTCTAGAAAGAAAATCCAGTCTCTAAGTTACCCTGTTCCAAGCATTGCTTGGATAATTGCAGGATCCAAGGCTCTTTGCATTTGGTTAAATTATATAGTTCTGCTGTCTCTGTGTTAAAAAAACCCCACCTTTTTATTATCTGCCTTTTATCAAGCAGACCATAACCCTAGAGTTACACCCTTCCTCTCTCCAGCATGCCACCCAAATAATGAGATAACCATCTGCCAAGAAAATAAACATAATATAAAAATTATACAAATACATAATCCCCGACCCAGAAGGAAGGGAGCAGCTGCCACCTGGTACCAAACAGCAAACAGCATATTTATCCAGAGCAGAGGGTTCCCCCAACAGGCTGTAATTCCTCTATTGGGTAGGGCAGGGGGTGAGGGGTCAAGGGGAGGTCAGTGATGAAAATCACCTCCATAGGCCTGGTCTAAATAGGTAGCAGGTGGAAATCAATTCGGTGAGCTCAATGTTTCTGTTCCCTGTCTCAGGACACACTCAGGAGGCACCTGAGGAGCTCATCAATCTGTCACTGGAAAGGGGAGAGGTGGTGGGAGAAAGGAGGTAATTGGATTGTGCTTCAGTGGGACTTTTTCTCTAGCTGGAAGCGTAGCTGGAGAAATACGAAGCAGAGACATCCCTGAGGTCAGGTAAATTGGGACTTTTGCTCCTGGAGCTGGAAAGTAGTGCCCTTGAGGTTTGAAAATCTGCTCTGGCTGTAACATTTTGGGTAAGCCTCTTTTCTAACCTTTGGGCTGGTCTTGGATTAGGATAAAATTTTACTCCCCTTGCCTAAGAACTGCACTTTCCATGGCCTCAGTGAACTCAGGGCTTGCACTGATTCATATATAATTAGTATTTAATTTCTTTATCAAATGCTCTCTGAGCAAGTAGAAATTCAGTTGTTAGAAACTGTGCAATGCATGGAAGCTAGTCAATCTTCTGTTTTATTGATAAATTGGAATGTTAAAGCAATGTTGCTAGTCAACATGACAGTTCTTCCTAAGAAAGAGGCAGTTTACAGAGCTGTGTAAAACAGAAGTGTCCTTAAACTGTGGTTGGGGAGACATGATATGGCAAAATGTCTACCAATAAAGTGGAGCATTATAGCAAATTACCCAGTTTATACATGCAGGCAAAGCTTCGTTTCTTACGCCATGTTGGAGAGCCAATAAAGCTTGCAAATGTGATGGGAGCCACTATTTCTGCCTCTGTGCAGCTGTTTATCAGCAGCTTTTTAACACATTTTCACATATTAATGAGGTGGCATAGCAGTTCCAGAATTAGAACAGTGGGATGTATCATTGTCTGCTTATCTGAAGATATGCCTGCTGTCAGCATCATTACCGGGGTATGTATAATGAAAGATGTACTTTTTGGTGGCGGGTGGCATGTACATGCTATCCCACCCTCCCTATGCCCCAAACCCCCTCGCCTTCTGATCATCATAGCTGGATGGGCTCCGGCACCGCTTTTGTAGGTTTTCCTGCAACTTTGTCTCCATGTTTCATGATTTGTGTGTCAGTAGGGCTTGGAAATTCCTTTTTGCATCTCCATTTCCCAATATAGTCCTTGATAGTCAGTAGATACTTACTAAATGATGAATGAATGAATGAATGAGTAGATAGGTGAATGTATAAAAGTGTTCCCTCAGGAACTGTCCTCTGCAGGCACAGTCTGTCACCGTGGCTTGAAGGAACAAGATAGATATGTGGCATGGCTTTCCTTGAATTTATATGAAAAGGTAAAATGGCAAATGGGATCTTATAAAATAAGGGCTGTAAGAGACCTCAGGAAGCATTCACCCCGGTGGTTTCCAAATGCAGGTATGCAGTTGGTGCCAGAACACTGCAAAATTTTCACCCGTCTGCAATGAGATGAAAAAAATAATAGAGTGAGCTTTTCGTTAAGCCAAATGTATTATCTGTTAGAATTCTGAGATTAGGTCCTTTTACTCTATTTGGTGTTAAAGTTTCTTCTTTAAAAATAAAATGAGGTAATAGTAGATAATAGCTGCTGCTTTTTTTCTCTCTCAAGTCCCTTTATTTGGTAAAATAACAAATTCCTAATTTTTTTGCAGGTTCCTGAATCACCCACATTTTTTTGAGAGGGAGAGGAGAGGATATTTCGTGGGTCTGTAAAATCCCAAAGTCTAGAACCACTGACTTAATTCATCTCTGTCTTATCTGAAAAAAATTCACTGACATCCCCTGTTGGCCTTAAGTGAGACACTGGGCTCCTTAAAAGAAATAGCACATTTCAGTAAATGATAAGATGCTTAAAGTCATACAAGTTCCTCTCTGTGTTGTCTCTTCAGAGCAGGGATCCAGGCTGGGTCACAGGCTTGTAGCAATACCATAACTAAGACATAGGAGATTTCTTAAATCCAGGTCAGTCAATAACAGGGGCACAGAGGCCCGATTTACCAGTGTCTAATGTGCTCTCTTTTGCTGTGGATGTAGTCGCTGTTTTGTCTTTAGGTAGAACGTATATGTGTTCTGTGTAATACAGAGCACCTCTCTGAGAATGACAATTCTAGTTGATATAAACCATGGGAAAAAGAGAACTCCACGGGGACACACCTCCTCAATCACCTCTCCTTTCTCTGAATTGCTGCAGCTCTATTGTCTGTGCCATACAACGTAGCTGTTGGATTTTACATTGTTTTCTGTTTTCTGTTTATTAGTCACAAATCTTATCTCTCCTAAAGAATGGGAACAATCCACTTAAATCCTGTTATTAATTGATAAGCTTTTTCTTTTTTAACTCAATCTTCTCTGGAGGCCGTTGGCCCTTACTTGTCCTATGTATGTTGGAAAGATCTGAGGTTCTGCCGACCTGGTTTCCAGCCCTGACTCTGTGACTGATGGATGACAAGTTGATGAGCGAGGGCTGAATCTCATGGCACCTGGATGGCTGTTGCTCAGAGAGAAGGACGGTACTGACCTGCCTCACCAAGAGAAGTGGCAGATGCATTAATTGCCTAATGATGCTGATGTTCTTTGAGAATATAAATGTGAAACATGATCATTATGGTTTATAGTAGTCTTTGGATTAAATTTTTTTTTCCTCAAAGAGGAGACGAAGAAAGATTATTTAAGGAAATAGTGAATAGAGGGCCCCAGTTTGTTCTTAATTCATGATTGACTTTGATCAGAATGGCATAAGCAGTGGGAATGCAGTCTTAAAATCCAGAAGGTAATTATCTCTACTTCAGGGCATGAAGTCTTCTCTTTCTCCTCCTCCCACTGGGGAAAAAATAAAAAAAGAAAAAGCTAGGGAAGCAAATGCTCTTAAAAAATAAGATGATTTCTCTATGTCAGGTCTGAAAATAGTATTTCCTAAAGCTACTGCTATATAAGAGGCCAAGCAAAGTGGAAGAGAACTGGCCCAGGGCTGGCCTCAGCCTCCAACATCTTGCTATGGAAGAAGCCAGAAGCAGGCGGGGCTGTGATGAATTTTTTTTTTTTTTTTTTTTTACTTTTTAAAAAATTTTATTATTATTATACTTTAAGTTTTAGGGTACATGTGCACAATGTGCAGGTTAGTTACATATGTACACATGTGCCATGCTGGTGCGCTGCACCCATTAACTCGTCATTTAGCATTAGGTATATCTCCTAATGCTATCCCTCCCCCCTCCCCCCACCCCACAACAGTCCCCACAGTGTGACGTTCCCCTTCCTGTGTCCATGTGTTCTTATTGTTCAATTCCCACCTGTGAGTGAGAACATGCGGTGTTTGGTTTTTTGTCCTTGTGATAGTTTACTGAGAATGATGATTTCCAATTTCATCCATGTCCCTACAAAGAACATGAATTCATCATTTTTTATGGCTGCATAGTATGCTGTGATGAATTTTTATTAAAGTCCCTGTTTATTAAAAGTTGAGTGAAAGTCTTCCTAATATCTAATAGGCCTTTTCCAATGCTTTTCTACTTGTGATGGACATCATTGGTTCCCCAGCTGTATCAGTTTCCTATGGCTGCTGTAACAAATTGCCACACTTAGTGATTTCATGCAACATGCCTTTATCACCTTACAGTTCTGGAGGCCAGAAGTCTGAAATGAGGCCTGCAGGGGTAAGATCCAGGTGTCTGCAGTGCTGGTTCCTACTGGAGGCTCCAGGGGAGAAACTGTTCCCTGCTTCCTCCACCTTCTGGTGGCTCATGGCCGCACCACTCCAATCGCCACTTCCTTCATCACATGGCCTTCTTCTCTTCTCTTTCAAATTTCCCTCTGTTTCCCTCTTTTAAGAAGGCTTTTGATTACATTGACTGTGCCTGGATAATCCAGGTTTATCTCCCCATCTCAAGATCCTTGATTCAATCACATCTGTAAAGTCCTTTTGCCACATAAGGCAACATTTGTAGGCCCCAGGGAGGAGGAACTGGATGTTTCCCAGGCTGTTATTCATTCTGTCACAAACAGACAGTAGCTCTTCTTCCCCTCTTCCTTCCTAACAGAACCCTAATTTGGCTCAGGCATCCTAAGACACTGGTTTCAGGGGACAGTGGTCCTTCCCAGCCCTTGTATAAATCTTGATTAAGCCAAGGTTGTCACAACTCTCCCATTCCCTTGCCAGGCACTGGTTAGGAATGGGCGTGGGATTAAACTCTGCCAATGGTACGGAAGGAGAAGTCTGCTCTGTGATTTCTGGAGAGCTCGCCTCACTCTTAAAGTGGTGCTGGGAAAGGAATGCTCTCTCTTAAATAGTCTCTGGATGATGGGGATTGCTAGTTGAGGATGTAATGCTTGAAGCCACCATAGCTGCCTTGTGACCATAAGGGGACAGGTCTGAGGACAAAACAAAAAATGCTGAGAATGTCTGAACAGAAAGATGGAAAAAACTGGGTCCACAATGTTATCAGTGAGCTGCTAAATTAGCCGTCTCTGGAACCTTTCTCTCTATGCTTATTGGTGGACACAAAGAACCGCGTTAATGTTCTAGTCCCTTTGAGTCGGGTTTGCTGTGACTTGAAGCTACTAGACATGACCTGAGACCCACTATTTATTTATGCTTCCAATAACGTGTGTATATAAACATATGCAAGCCCCGGATCTGCCCTAGCTCTGGACCTCATCCATGACTGTCTTGAATCATTATAAGAACCTGTTTGGTGGTCTTTGATGGTGTCTCTGACTCTAGACATGCACCTTCTTGATCTAGACATTACAAAATAGCACTGTGTATAATTCTGTGCTTATTCACCATACATATTTATTGAGCACTTACTATGTGCCAGCCACCATGCTAGTCACAGAGATACATCTGTGAATACAACAGTCTTTGCTGTCATAGAGCTTACATTCTAGTGGAAGGAGATATATGAAAAACAAAGTATAATACATCAGGTGGCAATACATGTTACAAAGAAAAATAAAGCAAGGTAAGGGGAAGAGAGTGATTGCTGTAGGAATTTGTTTTTCACATGTGAAGGTCAGGGAATGGTCTCTTTGACAAGGAGGTGATTGAGTAGAGCCCTGGCTGGAGTGACAGAGTGAGGTGTGCAGGTACCTGAGAGCGACGAGCCAGGCCAAGGGAGCAGCACGTATAAAGGCCCTGAGGCAGAGCATGCTTGGTGAATGAATAAGAGCAAGGAGGCCAGCATGTGGGGGTGAGGCAGGAGGAGGGAGTGGTAGGAGAAGAGCTCAGAGAGGATGGTAGGGACAGGTCTTGTTGGACACAGAGGCCAAGGTAAGGACTTTGGCCATTACTCTGAGTTAGGGGAAGCCACTGAAGGGTTTTGAGCAGAGAAGTGAGTGTGACATGATTTAACTTACATTTTTCAAGGATCACTCTGGCTTCTGAGTAGAGGTTAGACTCTGGGTGGCAGACAGGAAGCTCTTGTAATAACTCAGGCTGGGCAGGGTAACTCACACCTGTAATCCCAGCACTTTGGGAGGCCGAGGCGGGTGAATCACGAGGTCAGGAGTTCAAGACCAGCCTGGCCAACATGGTGAAATCCCATCTCTACTAAAAATACAAAAAATTAGCTGGGTGTGATTGTGGCCACCTGTAATACCAGCTACTCAGGAGGCTGCGGCAGGAGAATTGCTTGAACTCAGGAGGCGGAGGCTGCAGTGAGACAAGATCGCACCACTGCACTTCAGCCTGGGTGACAGAGCAAGACTCCATCTGAAAAACAAACAAACAAACAAACAAACAAACAAACATCAGGCAATAGATAATAGTGATTGGATCAAGGTGGTAACCATGGGGATGGTGGTAGAAAGTGGTTGGATTCAGCATATATTTTCAGGGTAAAGCTATTAGAATTTGCTGATGAATTGGCTATGGAGTGTGACAGAAAGAAAGGACTATAACCTGACTCCTAGGTTTCTGGCTCAAGCAGCAGAAAGGTGGGGAAGACTTCAAGAAGAGTAGATTTGGAGAGACAAGGAAGAGTTTGGTTTGGACACATTAAGTTTGAGATATGTGTGACCACAACAAGTACAGGCATGCCAAGCCCGTGAGCTGGATTTGCTAGTCCAGAGTTCAAGGGAGAGGTAGGGAAGTTTTCAGAAAATAAATACTCCAAACCTATAGTATCTGCTTACTTGTTAAAGGACAAAAGCCGAGTCATGTAACATGGAGCCTTTCCTACACCCAGTGTGTCAACCATTGATATCCGTCCGAGTCAAAACTGCACACCCTTTCATGCTTCATAGTCTCTACTCACGTGTTCCCTTGACCTGGACTGCGCTTCCCTTCCTTGCCATCAGAATCCGATTCATCCTTCAAGGCCTGTAAAACCTCTTCTAATGTTTTCATTGACATCCATCATGACCTCTTTTGTGTTCCCAGGGCACAGACTACCTTTTTTCTGACTACTTGTCAGAAATCTATGTCTCCACTAGATTGTATGCTCCTCGAAGGAAGGGAAGGACCATGGGTCATTGATCTTTGTATCTTTAACATGGAGATGGACATGGGTGAGATCCTGAAAACCAGACTCCTCACTCAGTCCCAGTTCACCACTACTGGTTTTGAGGTGAAAATGCATGAAGACAAGGTCAGACAATTGCATGCTATTTATTACTACAGAGTATTGGCTAAAAGCCCCACATAGAACTCATAGCCTGGATGAGCTGGCTTCACCATGTGTGTGTCACAGGATCCTCTTTGCATCCTGAGGAGTTCAAGAACTGGACTAAAATCTGGCTTCCTTTGTCTTTTTGTCTGAGGCCCATCCTCAGGTTTTGATCACTCTGGTGGTAGGAAGGATGAGGACAGCTGAATCTAATGGGGAGATGGTCCAGGGAAGTATAGACTAGAGCACAGCTGGCCTAAATTGTAACCCTGAGGCATTGGGATGTGGGGGCTGGTAGGGAGCTGAAGGCTTAATTTACCACACTAACCAAATATGAGGACATGATCTGGAAAGGAAGGCAGTGACTAAACAAGGCAGGCAGAGAGCAGATCAAGGATGCAAGAAGATTTAACTTCTTGCTCATTGCACAGAACATCCCACCCAGCATTATGGCCAGTGGGTCCCCAAGCACCTTCTCCTTGGGGGTGAGCTGCAATGAGGAGAGCCCTGACTCCTGCCACCAGATGGAGCTGGCCCTGCATCTAGTCCTGATTTTCACCTAGCACGTGCTGAATAAGGCTTCATTTAACTTACTGAATTGGATAAATACTCAGGAACATGCATATATCCCAGTGGAGAGATTGAGGGGTTACTCTGTGTCAGTGAGAGCATGTGAGATACAAACTACGAGGATTTCCCTGGGATCTTAACACAAGACATGGTATAGTATATGCTTAAGAGTGAGAGTTCCGGAGTTGTGTGATCTTGGATAAGTTCTAGCTATTTTATGATTTAGGATAGCTATAGAGGGGCAAAGAGAAGCTGTGTCAGTGGTCATGTCTAGGTCTTTGTGTCCAAGAAGGTTTGAAATTCCCCGGAAAGAAATACATAGACTATCACATTCTCTGCTTCTTTTACCTGAATATTTCTTCCTGTCTCACGGCGCATATACTGGCTGCACCAGTGACCCTTCTTATCCAGAGGGGAAATCTTAGTGGAGCTGGTTATGGTCCTGTTATTCAGGCAGCTGCTTTTTGGCGTGATCCCAAGTGAAACATTTGAGCTGGCTGTTCCCTTAGGCTTGGAAGTCACCTGGCTAGTGTAAACTTTGATGGTCCTGGGATGCTCAGCTGGAATTTCTGGCTTGTGTTGTACCAGGCCGGTGGTTTGGGACCAAAGGGCACAGCAGTTGGCAACAATGGTTGTTGGAAGGTTACCAAGGCCTGGGAACATTCTCAGTTATGTGCATAAGCGTGAGTGTGTGTGTGTGTGTGGTCTCTCCAGATGGGTAAAAAGGTCTTACTAGGAATCTTTGAAGTAGCATTTTCTTCCAAACCTGCCTGGTGTTCATTGTTCAGGATTTCAGATTTCTGTTGGCAGTTTGAGGGTCTTTTGCAGTGCAGCCTTCTGCTCTATTCACAATCCTATTTTGCCTGGCCAATTAGAACTCTGACTTGGGAGTTCTGTGTGCCTTTTGATGGTGTTCTTTTAATTCTTTTATTTTTATTTACCTTTTCAACTGAATTTCACCCCCATTTCTATGGGGATCATCCCTGAAAAGTGAAATCTCTTTCTCCTAAAAAGCATCTGGCAGAGGCCAAGGGACTCTTGGGAAAATAAAGATTTTTGTTTTGATCCCTGATTAATGTAACTCCCTCTTCCCCCATATTCCTGTGTCAACAACTCTTGTCACTTTCTGAATTCCAAGAGGAGGATTTGCTTTTGGAATTAGGAAAAAAAACCAATGCTTTAAGGCTTCTCTTCTTTGAATTCTATTTTGTTGAATCATTTGTAATCTTTTATTGCCCCTGATAGATTTTACATAAGAGTATTCAGTCAACAAATACTTACTAAGTATATGTTGGGGGCAAAGACCAGTTCTAGACATTGAAAGGGAATGTAAAATATATACATCTCTAGATCTATATCTTTTTGTTTGTTTCTCCTCCTCCTCGTCCTCCTCCTCCTCCTTCTTCTTCTTCTACTTCTTTTTTTTTTTTTTGAGATGGAGTCTCGCTCTGTTGCCCAGGCTGCAGTGCAGTGGTACAATCTCGGCTCACTGCACCCTCCGCCTCCCAGGTTCAAGTGATTCTTGTGCCTCAGTCACCCGAGTAGCTGGGATTACAGGTACCTGCCACCATGCCGGGCTAATTTTTGTGTTTTTAGTAAAGATGGGGTTTTGCCATGTTGGCCAGGCTGGTCTCGAACTCCTGACCTCAAATAATCCACCACCTTGGCCTCACTAAGTGTTGGGATTACAGACGTGAGGCACTGTGCCCAGCCTCTAGCTCTATATCTACATCTAAAATATAGATTATAATCTAGAAGGGGAGACACACCATAAGCAAAAGTGAATGCAATAGTGATTATGATACAAGGCAGTATAGTGCCACAAAAATGATACAACTTGAGTGTTTTGAGAGGTGGGAGGGTTTACTTCTGATTGAATGGAGGGAAGAGTTGGTGAGAGCTTCCTGGAAGAGGTGGTATTACAGTTGTGGCTTGAAGGATAAGTCTTCTTGTAGCTTATCTGGTTCTAAGAATGCAAACAAGCTGCTTCAGACATCAATGTTCCCCAAATAATGCCTCCGACTACTGTGGGTGCTTCTTCTTGCTGTTTTGTGAGCAACACCAGTGCAAGCTTCCTGAATGGAGTCGAGTATATTGGTGTTGATTTGCAAGGTTGTCTCTCTGCCTCACTTTTCCTGGGCCCAGGCATCTCAGGCACTACTGCTGAAAGCCATTTGTTATTGCCACATGTGTGGTTGGGAAAACTTCTTCATGTTTCTAACCTGCTGTGGAGCCTGTTTTGAGCAGGGCACTGGGCTGGATCTTGATCAGCATCTTTTGCTGAGATAAGCCAGGGCTAGATTTGACCGAACACCCTTGAAAGGGTATCAGGACCTGCCTTCTTGTCCATTTGCCATTAACAAGGCCACTCTGATGTTGGCTGAGTCACTTCCCTCTGTACTCCACTTTCCTCTTTGTAAAATAGGAAGGTTAGTTAGGGAGAATTGAGGATCCTCCCTGTCCTAATTCCCTGGGTTTTTTGACGTGAGTGTGGCCATGCCTCAGCATACTCTTGCAGGGGCATGCAAGGCCTACCTTCCTGGGAGTCCTGTACCTTAGGGTAGGGGCATTATGGACACTAATGTGGAGGTGGGGTCCTGCCAGACTTGAATGGGTTGAGCCAGCTTCAGCTGGAGTCCCATCCTGCAGACCCTCTGCCACAAATAAGGCTACTTTTACTCTACCTCACTCCTAGCTTCCTGTGTTTCTTGACTTCAATTGAGCTTCCCCTTCTCTTTGATGAGACAATTTAGAGTAAGTCCCACCACTTTTCAGGAGGGAAAATGACTGTGAGGTGCTCTGGTCTGAAGCCCACAGCAAATTCTGTGGAATGAATGAAAGAACCGCTGACCCTGACTTGCTGTAGGACGTGCGTTTTCAGTGGGACCCAAGTTCATGCTTTCTGGGGTGTAGGGAGGGAAGGGCAGCAAAAAATCTTATTCTTTTTATGTATAAAGCACAGATATATCCATATATATCCATATATATATAATATACAGTATATATGTGGTATTAAAATTTCATGATTAGGAAAATAGTATCTAAAAAGGCTGCTTTAGGAGGACCATAGTGAAGAAAAAGTTGAGAAACTGCTCTAGGACTACATGACTTTCACTCAATTTGCTATAAAGAAAGGCCTTGTTCCTCTTTCCACAGTAAAGAACATTTTGATGCCATTGAAATGTGTAAAGATTCCTTCCTCCCTCTCGGTGTACTCATTCCAAGGGCATAGCCCACAGTTAAGCTTTTCCCAGGGCACTGTTGCTCATTGCCCATGGAGCCTTTTGGCATGGACTCTGTGGCCACCAGCAGGGTCCCGTGCCATCTTCTGAGAAGAGGCAGCTTAGTATGAGGCAGACTCAGTGTATTAGTCTGTTTTCACACTGTTGATAAAGACATACCCAAGACTGGGAAGAAGAAGAGGTTTAATGGATTTACACAGTTCCATGTGGCTGGGGAAGCCTCACAATCTTGGTAGAAGGCAAGGCAGAGCAAGTCAAATCTTACATGGATGGTGGCAGGCAAAGAGAGAGAGAACTTGTGCAGGGAAACTCCTTTTTTTAAAACCATCAGATCTTGTGAGACTTATTCACTATCACGTGAACAGCACAGGAAAGACCAGCCCCCATGATTCAATTACCTCCCACCAGGTTTCTCCCACAACATATGGGAATTGTGGGAGTTACAATTCAACAGGAGATTTGGGTGGGGACACAGCCAAACTATATCACCCAGGTTCCAATTTCAGCTCCTCTGCTTGCTGCTTGTGTTTTGGTAGTCACTTAACTTCTTTGAACAGTGATTTCATCATCTGCAAAACAGATAGTGTAGCACCTACTTCATGATGTATAAATTAAAATGAAATCATATGTTACCATGTACCCTACATGGTACATAGAATACCATGGATCATATGTACCATACATGGCACACAGAAGATGGGCAGTCAGTGAAAATTCTCTTTGTTCTTATACCAAAATTTACTTTTTCTTTCCCTCTTCTGTCCTCCCCCTCCCCTCCCCTCTCCTCCCCTCCCCTCCCCTCCCCTCTCCTCCCCTCCCCTCCCCTCCCCTCTCCTCCCCTCTCCTCCCCTCCCCTCCCCTCCCCTTCTTTTCCCTTCCCTCCCTCTTGCAGTGATGGTGAATGCCTGAATTGTTTCCATTAGTCGTTTTGGGGTCCAGGCACAACTGAGATTAATATCAGTCAGAACTTGAGCATCGTTGCCAAATCCTCAACTCCTTATGCTGACACATGGACCACATGAAGGGACTTGTCTCAGTGCTAGGTGATGCTAATTACCATCTGATCTGAAGCCAGAGTTGCTTTCCTTTGTTTAATCATTTATATCTTCTCTGAGAACACTGAGCTAAAGTTTAATATTACAGAAAGGGATGATTGATCTAAATGCCAACAAAGCTAAACTGCAGGAAAATCACCCAAAGCCCCTTTGTGGGCTGCCACTCACAGGCAACCTAAAGCACCAGGTGGCATTTGAGGGAGTGTGCTCAAGAAACAGTAGGAGAGTTCAGCTCCTGAGATGTGAGGTCTGGGTCAAGCCTCTCTCCCTGGGTGTCACCAGCTCCTGCTGGCTGAGAGGCATGGCAGGGCTCCTGGAAGCGAGCACAATACAGCATCATGCTCCAGTGTATGGTACTCTACTTTATTTTTCATTTATTCCTTCATCAACCATTTACTGAATATCTACAATGTGCCAAGTGCTCTGCTGGGCAGTGTGCATAGTCACAGAGTTGGAGATTGTGACTCTCCAGCTGCTCACAGTCTGGTGCAGAACATACACATTAACAGCCAGTTGTCTCTTTCCTCCCCATCTCCACCCATGCTCCCCAAATAGTGACAGCATAAAAGCCCCTCCAGTATTTTTCCTCCTCTGTAGCATTTTGGAAGGGTGGGGTTTGGGGAAAGTGAAGGGGGAAGACTGAAATCACAGTAATAACCATTAAAAACAGTTATGATGTGCCAGGTGATAGGCTAGGCATTTTCCAGATATCTCATTTAATTGATATGCCCACGGAAAAAAGAGGTTTGTGATACATAGACAGAAACAGATCTGGAATTTTCATAAGTGTTCTTCCTTATCAGGCTGAGAAACCCGGTTTCATCCTATAGACACAGCTTAGTTAATGAAGGGCTGGTGCTCTTTGACTGCTTTGATTCTGTGGAAGAATGCACCCTCAAGTGACTTCTACCACCCAGGTGCTGAAGGAAACGCTCTCCATTTTAGTATGGCTGTGACACATGCCCCCGAGGTGCTGTAGTAAAAGCAAGCTGAATCTGGCACTTTCTCTTTCCTCTAACTGGAAGGCTCTTCTCCCTACAGCCACGTGGCTGGCTCTGTCACTTCTTTGGGCTTCCTGGAAATATCACCTTTTTAGGCAGGTTGTCCCTCTCCACTCTATTTATAACTGAGACTCCCCGGCTCCTTGAGCACTCAAAACAGTACCTGGCCCAGAGCAGGTGATCAAAAAATATTTGTCGAAGGAATTAATGACCTGATGCTGTTAGGAAGAAATGACTCCGTGTAGTCTGAGGATGGTAGGAGTAGAGAATGTATACTTATTCATCGAGTTATTGATTTATTAGGTATTTATTATGCAGCCAAATTGTGTCTGGCACAGTGCTGGGCTTTGGGGTACCAAATATAATAAGACACAGTTCCTGCTTCTAGAGAACTCAGTCTATGGAGGAAAATAGACACATGTAATACTCATAGTAGTTGTAATAATAGCTCACATTTAATGGGGTGTACTGCATGCCAGGTGCTGTTCTAAGCATGTTTATGTATATTAACTCTTTCACAACAAAATGAGATGTTACTCTTATGCCCATTTTGAGGATGAGGAAACACGCACACAGGCAGGAAGGCTACACACCTAGACGCAATACAGTGCGATCAGTGTTGGGGTGTATGAAAGCAGCTTCTGTTTTGGCTGGGCACTTTATTCCTTAGAGCAGGGAGGGGAAATGGCAGCTTCAATAGGCCTGTTTGAAATCATTGCTGTCCTGCCCACACCCCATTGACTGGCTCTTTTAGCTGCTGTACATGTTTACCCTCCCTCCCTCCAATCCTTTGCTGCTCTGGATCTGGTCTCCCCTAAGCTCAAAGTGGCAGTAGGTGAGCTCTTGGTCTGGCCCACATGACTACTTGACATTTTGGTCCTGGGTCTGCAGGTCCCTCCAGTGTTCTATGGCAGGCAAGATGGCTCAACTCAGGCATCCAAATTCCCCACTCCCCTCTCTCAAACCTGTGGTCTCAGACATCCCATTTTGAGTCCTGCTGTCCTCAGTGAGAGGGGAGAGACAGTGAACAGCTCCCAGGCTCCACAACTGCTCACTTTGTAGGGGTTGAAAGGATCTTTTGCGAGCCTCCACAAGGAGAAAATATGACACCTTCAACCCTCTCACCTTGTCTACTCTTCCCTCAGTCCCTTTTGGGTCTTGGGTGACCACACTTTGTGCTTCAAAACTCTAGGAGGTCACTTGTCTTCCTCACCTAATGATGTGTTACAGAAAACAAGCTTCCATTACTTGCAAACGTGTGATGGGAACATGAATATTAATAACTCCCACGGGTTCCCTGCAAACATCCATCACCATAGCTTAGAAGTCTTGTTCTGACTTGCCTGGCATGGGGGTAACTGTTCAGCAGAACAATAATAAAGCATTCATGAACCCAGCTTAGGCGGAGCTCTTCCCCGGGCTTTGAACTCCCGTGCTCCTGCAGGGCTGAGATGGGAATGTGCTCTCCTCCACCTGGGTTCTCACAGGAAGATGTATGACTTTGGTCAGGGACAGGACCTGGCAGATGTGCCAGGATCCAGTGGAACTGGAGTAGGGACATCTCTTTATCAAAAAGAAAGTGATCCTGGGTGACAGCATCTTGGTGATCAGCATTAGATCTAGGCTAAGCATGTTGGAGAGATGCTGGAACCTATACCTGGAGAGCTGGTCCAGCACAGAATCATACAACCTCAGGGCTCAGAGATCAGCATTTTGGGTAAACTGAGTCCATAAAAGGAAGAAAAGTAGTAGCAAATCAGCAGCAGGGCCAGGAGTAGAGAATCTGGAAATGATTGTTTATCTTGGAAAGCCCTAGGGCAAGAACATCAGGATAATGTTGCCCTTGTCCTTTATTCAGGATTTCCATTGAAATCTGCTGACATATTCGTCTCATTGAAAATTGTTTTCTTCTGAAAATCTCCTGTTATATGACATCCTCTGTCTCCTGGGCCCCAGAATCTCACAGGGTGGACCCAGGCTGGCATAGAGGTTGGGAGGCTCATAGAATTTCCATCTTAGGCAGTACTGCTCTAGTAAAAGGTGCTCCCAGGATCTGAAGGGCATTCCTGGCAGGCCTGCAGAATGGATAGAATACAAGAGGATTGGAGCCTCTGAGGTTGAGAAATGTGTCGGCCCTGTCTCTTGGGTTCTGTTGTTCCAGGATTCCCAGGTGATCTTTGAGGGTTGAGCTCCTGGTTTGATGGCTCTTTAAGAACACAATAGCCTGGGTCCTCTGGCTGAAAGGTCATTGTTGACATTTATTTTAATGTGTAATGTACCTGCTTTTTCCACTTTTCTCTTTTTTTTTTTCCTATTTAGAATTTTAAAAACACCCGTATCTCTAGCTCCCAAAAGTAGAATTAAAAATCTTTTGGATTTTCTAGAGAAAAACATCTTGGGTAATTTCAATGTGATCAAGGTAGCATCTCTTTTGCTCAACTTTAGTTAATTCATTAAAGCTATAGTGGGGAATAAAAATGCTTTTTTATTTTCTTGGGCAGCAGCATGCAAAATCCCTCTGTTGTACAATTAACAGTGGTGGGGAAATCTGTGCCATTTGTTCTAGCTCTCAGATTTTCTTGTAGTTGGAATTCCAATGTCTTGCATTAGAGAAGGCCATGCAGATGAAAGTCATTGAAACATTTGTAGCTTTCTCCATATAAGACTTTTTTGCAGGAGGTCACCCCCCACAGAGCTCTGTTGGAGGATGTTCCAGAAGATCTGCAGCTGGAAGACCTGTGAAGTGAATCCTGGCCTTGAGCTGTGTGATTCTGCCCTTTCTGAGCTTCAGTGTTCCCACCACTAAAATGAAAATAAAAATAATAACTATTCTTTCTACTGTACAGAATTGTCCTGAGGATAACATAAAACCCGTTATGGGAAATAATTTTAAAGACTGTGTGTGCGTTGCTGAAGAGTTGTTGTTTTTGTTGGATGTTGTATAGAAATAGTAACTATTTCTAAGCATATCAAAAATGTTCTTTGAAAATATCCTTGCCAGTTATTGGTTACTGAATATGTTCAAAAAAGCTTGTAATACCAGAAGGCTGTGTCTTAAAAAAGGGAAAAATTACATGGTGATTCTAACAGATAATGTTGGCTATCTATTCAACACCTATTTTTCCATCACTCCTTTCTCCTTCATAAAAGAACCCCCGTGTTGTTCATCCACCCTCCTTTATCATGACCACATGTTTCAAGGGAGGCAGGCTTTCACCCAGAAGCAGGTCTTGATTGGTTTAACCCAGTGGTTCCCCAACTTTAATGTGCCTTGGAATCAATCACCTTGGAATCAACCAACAATTACTGGGACCCGCCAGTAATGTCTGAGTTAGTAGATCGAGATGGAGTCAGAGAATTTGCATTTCTAACTTCCTAGGTGATGCTGATACTGCCGGTCTGAGGACCATGTTTTGAGCATCACTGGCTTAAGCTAATTATAGTGGTCCCATTTGTATTGCCAGTTATTGTTTAGATATAGATACATGATGCAGTTCTGGCCCATGAGATGTGATCAATATGCTGAGGGCTTATGAGAAATGTTGTCCCACTCTTCCACAGAGACCCAGGGAGAAGAGAGTTCCCTTTCTGCTTCTTGACATTATCTCTGAATGGGCCCCTTGGAACTGCTGCAGATATTTTGGGACTATGAAGGGAAAAATCCTAAGGGCAAAGTGGATGCATTAAGAATGATCAGACAAAAGATAAAAAGCATTTAGGTCCTTGGTTATTTCACTGAGTTGCCAAGTTAACCGTGGTGCTGGCCACCTCTTATTTATAGGCCATTTGGAGTTGGAGCTCTCTGTTACTTTCAGTCAAAGGGAACCTAATAGATAAAATGACATGGCAAAAATTCTTTTTCCTTCATGGGGACATGGAGGTAGGGTATGTGACAGGAGCCCTGAGCCTTATAGAGGAAATGAGAGATACCTGGTCCTAGAGACTGTCCTTAGTCGTAAACTATGCACCTAAGTTAAGGTCTATCAGGAGAAGAACCAGGAAGGGACCAATTTTAGAAAGAGCTGGAGGTGGAGGGTTGGGGTATGAGTAAAGAGTTCATGACCTGGGAGACGTGACCACAGTGGAAAAGGTTGGAAGCACCTGGGTGAATGGAAAGGTATGTTGGGTGATTTAAGAATAGCAAAAAAGGAAAGAACAGACTGAAAAGTAGAAAAAGTAGTGGCAAAGGGACCTGGGGACCTGTGTGCTGATGGAGATGTGATGCCCTCAAATGATACATTAAAGAAAAAACTGGTTTTGACTCCAGTAAAGCTTTTCTCAGTTAAAAGACAACATGGGGTCCTGAAATGGTCTCTATCCTGTGGTATATATGCTATTAGGGACAGCCTGTGATTTCATAACAATTATTAGAATTTACTTTTACTCAAACTCTGTGACTTGTTGTAAGTGTGTTCATCTATCACCTGTGGGCCTGATCTGTGACTTTCTAGTGTTTGTCCTATGTTCCTATGCTCCTGAGTATCTTCAATGGGCCAGTGCCTAGCAGCCCCACTTGTAAGCATTACTCACCGACTCTGTCCCCAGTACAAGGTCTCCAGGAGCTCTGTTCTCAATGTTGGTGATGCAGCAATGAAAAGGCATGAACCTCGATCCCAAGATGCTCACAGGTTAGGGTAGCACTGTCCGATAGAAATACAATACAAGCCACAAAGGCAAGCCACATGTGTAAGTTTAGGTTCTTCAGTAACTACCTTAAAAAAGTAAAATGAACTCCATCTCAAAAAAAAAAAAAGTAAAATGAAATAGTAATGTTAATTTTAATAGTATATATTTTTGTCCTGGTGGTTCTCAACCAGGGGAGATATTGCTCCCCAGGAGTCATTTGCTGATATCTAAAAATGTCACTTGGCAATGTCACTGGGCAATTTCTGATTGTCACAACTAGGAGGGCATTAGTGGCATTTAGTGGATGGGATGCTGGTCAACATCCTACAATGCACTGGGAGACAGCCTCCCACAACAAAGTAATATCTGGCCTAGATGTCAATTAACAGTGCTAAGGTTGAGAAACTCTGATTTAACCCAATACGTCCAAAATATCATTTCAATATGTAATCAAATAGAAAAAAATTGAAAATCTGTTTTTTTACATTTAAAAATTTAAGGTCTGGTTGTTATTTTACACTTATAGTGTATCTTCATTCACGCTAGCCATATTTCCACTGTTCAATTGCCACATGTAGCTAGCAGCTACTGCATTAGACACTACAGGAGTATGGAGTGTATAATGTCCAGAAAGCTCTCTGTGCCCCTCATATTTCCTGAGCACAGCAAATATGGTGGGATACAAAGTCTTTACCTTTGAGAGACCCACATGATAAGGAATCGGGATAAAAGGATTGCATGGGGACTCTCTGATTATTAAACTGGATAAGAATACAGATACATTTAAGACAATATCTATTTAACCTTTGCATTATTTCCCCGCAAAATGCCACCAAGAGGATCTATGTAGTTTCTTATTCTCTTGAGGCAAAGGTCAAATACCCCATTGGGAAGATTACTGAGAGGGAGTTGGCTTCAGTGCAGCACTGAAGATTTAGATATTGATCACTAAAGCTTTCATGTAGTTAAACAACCGAGCAGCAACCTTTGCCTCCTCCAAAGAGCTCTAAAATTTTTTGCTATTGAAAAATGAAAATTAAAGGGTTTCAGGTTAAAAAGAAGGTGATCATGTAGTAATCAGAGCTTTAGAACAATTCAGACCGACCTTGGTACAACATGCTGCAGTTTGTAATCCCCAATTTGAAGGCTTTGCAGCATCTCATTAGTCTGGAGTCTTGGTACAGATAATTCTGTATTGAGTGAGTAATTAAATGTGACATAGAAGCAGGCGGATGGATTAGTGACACACCCAGGGGTCCCTCTAAGGGGGCCTTTCCTCTCTCTGCCCATGAGGGAAGGTGGCGAGAGGCTTAGCAGAGATCCTGCAAGGCAAAACGCCATGCAAAGGCAAGACAAGATTTTGTACATTATCTGTGGGCCAGGGCAATGCGCCAGTAAGTGTGGGGACAAGGACCTTATGGAAGGACCTTGATGGAAGCCCAGCTCTGTGCAGGAAGTAATAGGGTCGCCTCTGTGGTGCAGCTGATCCTTTCTGTGCTGATGCTGGCAATCCGTCCTCAGCTTTCCGGAGTAAGCTGCTCATTCTGTCCTCTGTGGGATGAGAGCCTGTCTGTATTTACTTTAAGTCAGAGTGGAGAAGGCTGCCTATTATGCCAGAGCCCTCTGCAACCGGAGCATATGTGACAAAGCCAGGCTTTGTCTAAAATGAAGGAAGCCGAAAAGAGGTTTTCTCATTTTTACAGTGTCAGTAAGGCACTTGTTTTCATATAGTCAAAGGCTTGGACAGGGACTCACGCGATTTACCTTTTTGTTTCCAGAAAGGTTCTTACTCTGCTTTCCACACACTTGGAAATCTACCCTATATTTCAAAGTCCACCAGGGAAGGAGCTTATACAATCTTTTTGGAAACAAATTCAATTTCTTGTCAGCCCTCAATTGACATAGATTGAGCACTGGCTCTGCACAAGGAATTAGGAGCTAAGAGAATAAAGAAAAGGAGCTGCAGTTTCTGTTTTCAAGGAGCTCATGAGGGACATGAAAAGACCGGGTGTGACAAGGGCTAACTGAAAAGCATACACATTAAGGCCTGTAGGAGTCGAGAAGAGGAAGTTTGGGGCTGCATTGGAGAGGAAAGATGTCCTTCAGTAGGTGAAATTTATCTGGTCTTCTGGGGTTGGGTAGTGGGGAGGGCCTGGTGTTGGGAAATCCCGCCTCACGCTCTCCCTTCCTCTGCACCCCATCTTTGAGTTCACTGACTACAGCGTTTCAGCACAATCAAGGCACCACAGTTACAAAGATGAATCAGGCTTGGTCCCAGCCTCTAGGAATTCACAAGGGACTTATATCAATTGCCAGAAAGTTGTTCTTCCATGGAGATACGCCTTGTAACTCACTCACTCATTCAACAAGGACCTGTTGAACATCTGTTCTGTGCCTAGTCCTGCTCTTGATGCTAAGAATACAATGGGCCACAAGGCAGATATAGCCCTGCCTTTATAAAGGTCATGGTCTAGAGGGGCAGGAGACAATAAACACATAATTAAAAGTGGATAAGAGTTATGAAAAAGGAACAACAGTGTGCTAAGGGGCAGATAACAAGGCATTCAACCTGGTCTGGGAGAGAGAAGCTTCTTTTCAGACGTGATGCTTAAGCCGACACTGAAATGCTGAATGGAGTTATCCAGGTGAAGGGGGAGAGGGGAGTGAGGGGAGAAGAATATGCCCATGAGAAGGAAGACACAGTGCAAAAGTCCAAAGTGGAGAGAATATGGCACCTTTGAGGAGCTAAAACATGTCCAAGAGGGCTGCAGCAGGAATGGGGCTGAAGTCCAAGAGCTAGGGCTGGCCCTTCTGGGCTGGAAAGTGACCACTTTCCACATAAAGTGGAAAAGTAATTGTCTGCTGGGCTCAATGGTCAAAACAAATCGAAGCTAAAGCAAATATTCTCTCTTCTCTCCCATTTTGTGCAGGAAAGCAAGCTCCCTTCTTGCACAGTTGCAGAGGGATAGTGTAGACCATGTGCATCCTCACTAAGAGGGTGCCTGCCCTGATCCTTGTACCCGTCATCTCACCTCTACTCAATCAGCCTTCAGTGCAGGACCCATGGACACCCTCCATCTACAAGCTCTGTCCCACCAGTCCCTGCTAGTCCTCGAGGACAGGAGTCTGCCTTCTTTGTCTCTGTTTCTGCAGCATCAACACAGTGCCTGGCACCCAGGGTGCTCAATGAGCGCACAACTCTGCTGTGCCAGGGGAAGTCTTATGATGGGCTGAGTCCTGAATACCTGAGGAAGCTCCAAGAGGTAGTCTTCTGTATTTTTGTTTTGTTTTGTTTTGAGACGGAGTCTCACTCTGTCGCCCAGGCTTGAATGCAGTGACACGATCTCGGCTCCCAGCAAGCTCCACCTCCCAGGTTCACACCATTCTCCTGCCTCAGCCTCCCAAGTAGCTGGGACTACAGGCACCTGCCACCACACCCGGCTAATTTTTTGTATTTTTAGTAGAGATGGGGTTTCACCGTGTTAGCCAGGATGGTCTCGATCTCCTGACCTCGTGATCCGCCCACCTCAGCCTCCCAAAGTGCTGGGATTACAGCCACTGGGTTGGTTCACAATTGGGCTTCTGCCTTGGTTTCTCTGCTTAATATTCCAGTGACCTGATGAGGCTGGAGTTGTGCCTGGAAACTCTAGCCACTGATGTTTATGGAGTACCTGCTGAGTGTAGAGACAGTGTCAGATGCTGTTGAGGATGGTATATAACAGCATTTGTTATTAAAAAATACACTAGAAGACATGACCCCTGATCGCATGCATCTAAGCATTTGCAATAATTAAGTGTGCTGGGTTTTCATTAGTACTTTGAAAATGTGAAAATCATCTTGTTTCATTACTTCAAAGAATAAGGTGATTCTGACTGTAAATATGACACTTAAGTAATCTCATGTTTTAAAAAAATTGGTCTTTGTAGCTTTATAGGTGCCAACACTTACTTCCTCCTTTTTCCAGTTGACAGCTGTTTTACATTCATTACATCTTTGTGTTATGAAATCTACATGAGGTAAAAAGTAGCACTGGTTTCAGAGATGGAATAGAGTTCAAAGTTCTTTGACATTCAAAGCCTTTCACCATCTTACCCCAACCTCCTTCCACTGTTCCTTTTCATATTCTCTTTCATGAAGACGTCTTTTTTTCCATTTGTGCTTGCTTTCCCTCTTCCTCCTCCATCTCTGACTTCTTCCTCTATTCCTGGTTCCTCATTTTCCATGTTCTTTCTCGTCTTTCACCTGGTGCCCTGATCAGACCCATATTCTCATACATCAGCTGTGTATAGCTAACAATTTTTGATGGCTAACTTAGAAAGCTAACCAAAAATGTCCTCCTGATTGTACAATTAAAACAATTCATTCTCAAATTTGGGAAATATGGAAAGTATAAAGGACAGAAGGGTCACTGCTGACTGTGGAGGAGTGGTCAAGAGCACAGGCTTCGAGCCTCAGCTTTGGTGCCTTGTAACCTTGGGCAAGTTACCCTCTCTGAGCCTCAGTATTCTCATCTGTGAAATGGAAAAGACAAACCCCATCTCATGGGCTTACCATAAATATCATGAAAATTACCTATAAAATGCCTAGTACTGTTTCTGGCAAGTAATAAGCACTCAATACTTGATACTATTAATACTTAATACTATTGTTATTATAATAACCATTAAACATTTTCAGACTACTATTTATAATTTCTATTAAAAATACTTTGCGAATGCCAACCAACAATCTTACAAGCAAAATTTGGACCCATTCTGTTATCAAGCTGTGGACTGCTTCTCCTTCCCAGAGTGGAAGAGTGATTTGCCTTACATTACAGAAGAGTTCACAGGTGCCACCAGGAAATGGAACAAGCATACTTGACTCCCTTATCTGTGCCATAAGACTGTGTCATGCAGGTAAACACAGTCATGTTGGTGTGAAACCAGCAGAAGGCAGGTGTTGGAGGCTGAGTCATCACTATGTGCTGAGAGTGCATGCTATGTTTTTTTTTGTTGTTGTTAGACGGAGTCTCGCTCTGTCACCAGGCTGGAGTGCAGTGGTGCGATCTCGGCTCACTGCAAGCTCCGCCTCCCAGGTTCACGCTATTCTCCTGCCTCAGCCTCCCAAGTAGCTGGGACTACAGGTGCCCGCCACCACGCCCGGCTAATTTTTTGTATTTTTAGTAGAGATGAGGTCTCACTGTGTTAGCCAGGATGGTCTCGATCTCCCGACCTCATGATCTGCCCACCTTGGCCTCCCAAAGTGCTGGGATTACAGGCATGAGCCACCGTGCCTGGCCAAGTGCATGCCATGTTATGTCCCAATGGTAGACATGGCCTTTGATTCAGACAATGCAGTAGAACACCCTGGATTGGGCATGGGCTCCTTCTTATCCTGCCCAACCTGCCTCCCAGTGCCACTAAGCCTGTCAAGATAACTGGCTCACATCCCATTAGGAAGAATTACCATGATCACTAATGGGTAGTTAGGGACAGCGTTCCAGTTTAAAGGCTTTCATGGGCCGTGAAAGCTGGTGAGTAAATAACCGTTTATCAACCAGTCACTTAAAGGACACCACACAGAACGATGTTCTAGGACTTCCAAACATATAGAAGCCGTATATCATAATGGAGCATAAAAGTTATGTGTGAATAGGCTGTAAAACCGAACAACTGTTTACCTTTGTGAAGGTTTTATTTACATGCCCTGCAATAGATACTTAGATGTGCTTCATACGAAGGCTGCCGATCCCAGCTGCAAGCAGAGCTCAACTAGATGGCGATGCATCAGTTAGATGCCAACTGCAGCGTGCTTTCAGGGGCCCAGGGAAAGCTTCTCTCACTCCTTGCAAAACTTAGTTTGCCTGCCTGATGCTTCAAGTTTCTGGAATGAGAAACTAAAGCTTTATTTCTATGATTCCAGAAAATTCAATTTAACAATTTCAACATTGGATTCAACATGGAATAGTGCTTAATGCACAAATGGCCAACATTTATAAGGCTACATTCTTTACAGAGCACTTCTGTATGTGTGCTCTTCTTTATCCTCAAATGCTCCAATAAATTTAACCATTGCTCCCAATTTTGAGGAGGGATCTGTGACTTGAAGGAGTTAAATGCCTTGCCTGAGGGCGCATTCTGGGCATGGCAGGGCTGGGACTGGAGTCTGGTGCTTCTGATGAGGCCGCCTTGTCAGTGATCTTTCCACGAGGGTGGGGGCTTGCATTAACTGCCATACAGGAGCCAGTTTTGAAAGGCAGTAGATGCGAACTGGAGAGGGGTGCCAGCACTCCCCAGTTGGGGCAAGTCCGGAGGGCCCCTTCTCTGCAGTGCTCCCTGCTCACTCCTGGTTGATCCTGCCCAGGGCCATGGTGTTCTGATGAGCCTGCACGTGTTTCCTCTAAGCTTGCTGAGTTGACCCCATTCGACACTCGCATTCCCTGTTGGGATTGAAACCCCATTCCGATCCCCAGCCTCCTTGGCTGAAGTCCTGGAAACCTGCTACTTCCTTGCCAGCCCTGTCCTCCAGGAAGCTGAGCTCTGTTCCCCATGATCCCTTCCCCAGCTGGGGTTTTGTTCCTGTGGACAGACCTGCCAGAACTGAATGCTGATTGCTGTTCTTTTCCCTTGGTCTCCTGCTATTTCAGGGAACTGCCATTTGTTCATTTTTATTTCTATCATTATATGCATTTTTATTGAGCATCTACTATATATAAGACACAATCCAGGATTGACCCCCTTAGGCTCTCAAGGTCACCCTAATGGAACTAGTGTGCCACACACCTATAGAAGTTCTACTTTGTGTTACTGTGGTCTATCTCACAGGAGGCCTTAAAGTTGGGCTTTGGTTCTCTACGTGTCCCCCAGCTGGTCAACACACAGTAAGTGGTAGCTTAGGGGAGACACCAGAGGTAAGGGTGGGTCACAGTTGGGAACAGAACATGGGAAATGGGTTTTAGGAGACTTTTAAGACAACGTAGGGATTCCTGAATATTACCAAGGCCTGACTGGCCCTGGCTCCAGGTGAGTCAGTGAGCGAGTGACTCTGCTGAGTGACAGTCAATGAGCCAAAGAAGAGGTGGGATCATTTATAGAAAAGGGTAACAAGGAATGACCTTCAGTGTCATTGTTTAATGACATTACCTTCCCAAGCTGCAATCCTTTAGTTTCACAGGTATCAGTGGCAATATTTGAATGAATTTGATCTGAATTTCTACTCTATTTATTTCCCCACCAGCTTCATTTCGAAAATCACCTTTTCTGAATGACAACTCAATCAATTCAATAACATGCAATTTTACACAGTAGGAACCTATTCCCGTATCTCACTTCATACTTGTAACTGTTGGCTGCTTTTCTGAATAGCAGGCATATGTTTCAAAGCCACGTTATTTTCATCTCCACACTCCGAGGAGATGGACACAATTCTGATTTGAGGCTGAAGACTCTCCTCTTCCTCCTCTGTTTTCTCATGCCTCTCTTTTTTGTCACAGCCAGAGCTGCCAGCCTGCATTCAGTGTCCCATCAGTTCAGTTGTGTGAAGAAATCACTGGCTTGATCAGCTTCATTTTAGAAGCTTTCTGATATGCTGGGATTTTTTTTTTTATGTTGTTTCCTGAGCTTTTGGAATCTTGACAAGGTAAATGAAGGTGAAATGAACATGTATATTTTGGCTTTGTTTTCCAGGGCTAGGTAAAATGATGGACAGGATTGTATTACTCGAGGAATTAGGAGGAGATGGGCTGCACACATTGGTTGATCCACAGAGTCTGTGGGTAATGAGCTGGAAAAAAGAAAACTAAAAACTGCTGATTGAAAATTAGAATCATTAAAAGCTTTGAAATCAACATCTTCTTTTAGAATTTCAATCTTCTATGATTTGCTTAGAGTCAGTGGTCTGAGCCATAGGCCAAATTGTCAATCAAAATGAGTGGGGTTTGCTCATAGCCTCTGTTATTTCAGAGATTATATTAAACACTTTAAAAAGCTGCAGTAACTCTTCCAGGGCAGCGGAGTGGTCATCAGGGTACAGTACTCCCTGGACTTTCATCGATTTAGAATTTGCATTTCTCATTATTTGCAAATGACCCTCCATGTTTAAAATATATTATAATTTGTATTTTTGCTGAAGCATGAATTAGAATTTCACTTGCCGGCTGGGATGCTGGAGTGTAGTGGTGGGTTGCACAGCTAGTAAATGAGTCAGGCATCTTGCCCCCAGGCACCCAAAGAAAAAATGTTGTTTTCACTCATTGTATATGCATATTATGGGGGAAATTATGTGCCACAGTGGTAATTTGTGAATTGGAGGGATTCATAAAGGTCTTGGAAAGAATTACTCTTGAGTGTCAGGCTGTACTGTAGGTATATCTTATTATAATGAAACTCAGTACAGCATTGCTTTGCTTGTGTGAACATGACTTACTGGCCATTAAGAGATGACTTATTTTGTAATCAGTATGTAAAGAAAAAGGGCTGCTGAGCAGACAATATAGATGTTCCACATTTATCCACACGAAAATTCATGCTCTTAACTCAAAGGTGATCTCCTCAGACCTTCATCCAGAGCCACTCTCTCCCTTTTTTCTTTAGTGTGGATCTCAGGTGCAAATTGAAGTCATCATCCTAAGGAGCTCATGGCATCTACCTGCTCATGGTCTTGCCTATGTGTTAGTTCATTTTCATATTTTCCCCTTTCATGCCTCAATCCCAATGCCTATTCTCTCCCTTGATATATTATAAACATGCATACTAATGTGTTGAGAATATGCCATTAAAATGTATGACATTTAAGTTTACATAAATGGTATTTCAGTAAATATATAAACATATATATATATATTTGCTTTTTACTGTTTCCATTTGGCATAATTTTCCAGGATTTATCCATTTGGCGAACGTGCATCTGGGTAATTCTTCTGTTGTATTGTGTCCAGAGTGTATCCACCATGTGATTCTTACAACCCCAGTTACAGGCACCATTTTTGGCTCAAGGCTTTGCTGCTACAATCAACACTGTGATGACCATTCTTTTCCATGCCCCTATACCATCATGGTGAGTGTTTCTGGGGTGTTAGCTCTAGAGTAGGCTTACAGGTTGGTGGGTGGTCCCATGCTTAATGGGTAGTACTGCCAAGGTACTCTCCAGAGTGCCTGTTCCACTTTCCTCTCCTATCAGGAGTGAACTAGGTTTTCTATTTCATCATAACTTTTTTTCCTCAAACTGAGTCATGGAAATATACTTCTTGATTTTATTTAGCACATTTCTTGTTATTTGTGAGGTAGAACATCTCTTCATATATTTATTAGTCTTTTGGATTTCTCTTCCTGGGAATTGTCTATTCACTGCCTTGTCCATTTTACAGTTGGTTTTCTTGTCTTTCTCATTAATTTATTGGAATTCCATGTATATTTCAGACATTTATTTTTGTCAACTTTAGTTGGTGCAAGTTTCTTCTTGTATCTTTTTGTTGAAGAGAAATTCTTTTATATATAGCAAATGTTTTATTTTGGAATAATTTTAGATTTACAGAAAAGTTATAAAGATACTACAGAGAGTTTTCTCTTCACCAAGGTTCCCTTAATGTTAATGTCTTACCTAACTTGGCACATTTTTAAAAACTTACAAATTAACATTGGTATAATACTATTAACTAAACCACAGATTATTCAGATTTTACCAGTTTTCGCATTGATATCCGTTTACTCTTCCAAGATCCAATCCAGGATGCTACATTGCATTTGGTTGCTGTATCTCTTTAGTCTTTTGATCTGTGAAAGTTACTCTCTTTTTCCTTAGTTTTTATGATGGTCTCAGTTTGAGGAGTACTGGTCAAGCATTTTGTAGACTGTCCCTCAATTTGGGTTTGTCTGATATTTTCTTTTTTTAAAAAAAGATTTTAATTTTTATTTTAGATTCCAGGTGCACAGTGTAGGTTTGTTAAATGGGTGTATTGTGTGATGCTGAGGTTTGGGATATGACTGATTCTACCACCCACATAGTGAGCATAGTGCCCAATAGGTAGTTTTTTAACCCTTGTCCCTTCCCTCCCTCCCCCTTCAAGTAGTCCCCAATGTCTATTGTTGCCTTCTTTATGTCCATGAGTACCCAATGTTTAGCTCCCACTTATAAGTGAAAATGTGGTATTTGTTTTTCTGTTTTTGCATTAATTTCCCTAGGATAATGGCCTCCAGCTCCAGCCATGTTGCTGCAAATGATGTGATTTTATTCTTTTTTATGGCTTTGTAGTATTCCATGGTGCATATGTACCACATTTTCTTTATCCAATCCATAACTGATGGGCACCTACGTTGATTCCATGTCTTTGCTATAGTGAGTAGTGCCATGATGAACATATGAGTACAAGTGTCTTTTGGGTAGAGCTATTTATTTTCTTTTAAATATATAACTAGCAATGGGATTGCTGGGTCAAATGGTAGTTCCATTTTAAGTTATTTGAGAAATCTCCAAACTGCTTTCCACAGTGGCTGAACTAATTTACATTCCCAACAGTGTATAAGCATTCCCTTTTCTCCACAGCCTTGCCAGCATCTGTTTTTTGACTTTTTGGTAACAGCCATTCTAATTGGTGTGAGATGTTGTCTCATTGCGGTCTTGATTTGCATTTCTCTGATGATTAGTGATGTTGAGCATTTTTAAATGTTTGCTGGCTACTTGTATGTCTTCTTTTGAGAAGTGTCTGTTCATGTCTTTTGCCCACTTATTTTTTTGAGCGAGTCTCACTCTGTTGCCCAGGCTGGAGTGCAGTGGTGTGACATCAGCTCATTGCAACCTCCACCTCCTAGATTCCAGCAATTCTCCTGCCTCAGCCTCCCAAGTAGCTGGGATTACAGGGTCACCATGCCTGGCTAATTTTTGTATTTTTAATAGAGATGGGGTTTCACCATGTTGGCCAGGTCGGTCATGAATTTGCTCACTTTTTAATGGGTTTATTTTGTTTTTGCTTGTTGAATTGTTTAAATTCCTTATAGATTCTGG